>NC_064628.1:698552230-703552230 GCF_023864275.1 Schistocerca cancellata
GCCGCCACGTCCGAAACTGCTCACCGCCAAGAAACGCCGGGACTGGCGACAGACATGCACCCGTCTTAATGCTACCGTCCCTATCAACTCGTCTAAGTACTGGCCAGCCTTCCGCCGCCTTACCGGATCTACCGCCCCCCTCCCTTACTATCCTCTCCTTCGTGATGACCACCCCTTTCCTGATAACCTGATTAAGGCCGACCACTTTGCTTCTTACCTCTCCGATATCTTTATCGTCCCTAACGATGCTAAGATCGATTACTCCCTCTTCCCTGATGTCCGCGATCGAACTGACATCTCTGCCCCTCCAATCACTCCTGGCGTCCAGTACTTGGACAACATTACACACACCGAACTCAATGCCCCAATCACTACTCAAGATCTCATCACTACACTCTGCTGCACGAAACACAGCACCACTCCTGGACATGACAGTGTTACCTGTCATCATCTCCTTGAAGCTCCTGCCTCCTTCCTCTCCACTCTGGCCCGACTTTATAATGTGGTCTTGTCCACCAGCTTCGACCCTGACCTGTGGAAAACCTCCTGGATCCTGATGTCTCTCAAACCCGACAAACCGCCATCCGCTGTCTTCTCCTACAGCCCGCATCCCGTGGTCGTGCGGTAGCGTTCTCGCTTCCCACGCCCGGGTTCCCGGGTTCGATTCCCGGCGGGGTCAGGGATTTTCTCTGCCTCGTGATGGCTGGGTGTTGTGTGCTGTCCTTAGGTTAGTTAGGTTTAAGTAGTTCTAAGTTCTAGGGGACTGATGACCACAGATGTTGAGTCCCATAGTGCTCAGAGCCATTTGAACCATTTGAACTTCTCCTACAGTCCCATCGGCCCTACCTCGGTCTTCAGCAAGGTCGTGGAATCCGTCCTCACCCTACGCATCCACCAGCTTTCGGCCATCCTTCTCTGCCGATGACCTTCTCCTCCACCTCACTCGCCTCCTCTCTGAACAACTCCCCTAGATCCGCCATCTTCCTCTCCCTCGACGTTGAAGGTGCCTACGACCGTGTATGGCATTCCAGTCTCCCCTTCAAGCTCCAAACCTTCGCCCTTCCTATTAACTATGTCCATCTGATCGCCTCCTTTCTTTCCCACCGTCCTTCCTATGTCACCATCCATAACATGGATTCCTACACCTGCTACCCCTCTCCTGGTATGCCCCAAAGTTCCGTCTCTAACTTCTGTATACGGCGGACATGCTGCCGCCTTCACCTTCTCCAGTACGCTGATGACACTGCCTTCCTTGCCATATCCCCCACCCTGCAATGCTCCCAGCACCTTCTCCAATCCCATGTTGACCAGTTCACCACTTGGTGTACCCAGTGGCTGCTCAAGGTCAATCCTTCCAAACCCCATGCAATCATTGTAGGTAAAATCACCCCTTCCTTCCGCCACCTTCATTTTTATGTCACCATCTATTGCCGTCCCATTCACCTCGCCCCAACCCGCAAGTACCTTGGTGTCACCCTTGACTGTCGCCTTTCCTGGAACCCCCATCTCTGGACAATCCAAGCCAAGGCACGTTCTCGACTCTGCCTCCTTAAACTCCTTTCTGGCCACACATGGGGTCTGGACCCCTCCACCATCCTCCACCCTTATAAACCCCCCATCTGTCCCATCCTCTACTACGCCCATCCCGCCTGGATCTCCACCCCTCCCACCTACTATAAGTTCCTCCAAATCCTTGAACACCACATGCTCCACCTCGCCTATCACATCCGTCTCCCATTGACCACATGGGTACTATATGACTTGATTCCCTTCCCATACCTTCTCCTTTTCCTCGAACAGATATGGATCCTTTACACCTCCCGCAAGCTCGATCCCCCACACCTGCTTGTCTCTCCCATTCTCCCATCCTCGCTAATCCCTGCCCGCTGCTGTGCCTATATCCTTGCATCCCACCTGCTCTCCATCTTCACACCCTCCATACCCTTTCCCAAGATGGCTTCCACCAACTCCCCCACCCTGATGATGTCCTTGTCCCGTCCATCTACCCCTCCTACCAGCTCTGACTCTTCCCTAGTGGTCCCCCTCTTTTTTCCCCCAGGGCTCCCTCTCTCCGTCCCCACCTTCCTTCCCCCCCTCCTCCCTCACACGTCTCCTGCTTCCACCCCTCTCCCCAGGCTTCCAACCCCTGCCCCTCTCTCTTCCTGCCCCCTGCTCAATCTTCTTTCTCCCACTGGCTCCACCCTCCTTCCCGCCCTCCTACCTCTCCCTTTGACCTGGAGGCAGCCCCCCCCCCTCCCCTTTGTCAGTGTGAGTGCTTCACTGATGATCGTCGCCAGTGTTTTCTGTGCGTGTCTCTCTGTTTGTATACCGTGCCTTCATTAGTGTTTTCTCATACGTTCGTGTCTCCACGTGGACGTCTTCATCTATTTTCAACTGGTGCCACCCTTCATTACAGTGTCTTCCGTCCAACGACTTCTGATCTCTTGTGCAGTGTTCATCTTGTGCTTACCATGTTTTTGTCTTCTATGCCTACAGTGTATTTATATCGTGTTTTTTGGCCGAAGAGCGGCGTATGTAGGCCGCTGCCCGCCCGACTCAGCTGAGGCATGAAATTAAAATAAAGGGAAAGAAAAGGCGCGCCGCCTAGTCGCGGCCGCAGTAGAAGACGAGCCGTTATACAAACTCTATAGCGGTGACTTATGAACCGTATTGTTTTGCTTGCAATGAAATTGTATATACCGAAGGACACTGATTATTTGCATGTCGCCTTTTCCTTGCGGCACCATGCGACACACCTCTGTGAATACTCAAAGTTAAAAACGTCAATTTAATTTACTGTAATAAATTCCATTAATACGATTCGCGTGACTTGTTGTCTAGCGACACGAAAAAACAGTTTCCTAGGCACCCTATATTGTGGGCAGAACGCAACAATTATGAAATATAGATGATTTTACAAAATCAAAAAGGATAAAAGCATAAACTGCTGTGCCGGAAATACACTCCTGGAAATTGAAATAAGAACACCGCGAATTCATTGTCCCAGGAAGGGGAAACTTTATTGACACATTCCTGGGGTCAGATACATCACATGATCACACTGACAGAACCACAGGCACATAGACACAGGCAACAGAGCATGCACAATGTCGGCACTAGTACAGTGTATATCCACCTTTCGCAGCAATGCAGGCTGCTATTCTCCCATGGAGACGATCGTAGAGATGCTGGATGTAGTCCTGTGGAACGGCTTGCCATGCCATTTCCACCTGGCGCCTCAGTTGGACCAGCGTTCGTGCTGGACGTGCAGACCGCGTGAGACGACGCTTCATCCAGTCCCAAACATGCTCAATGGGGGACAGATCCGGAGACCTTGCTGGCCAGGGTAGTTGACTTACACCTTCTAGAGCACGTTGGGTGGCACGGGATACATGCGGACGTGCATTGTCCTGTTGGAACAGCAAGTTCCCTTGCCGGTCTAGGAATGGGAGAACGATGGGTTCGATGACGGTTTGGATGTACCGTGCACTATTCAGTGTCCCCTCGACGATCACCAGTGGTGTACGGCCAGTGTAGGAGATCGCTCCCCACACCATGATGCCGGGTGTTGGCCCTGTGTGCCTCGGTCGTATGCAGTCCTGATTGTGGCGCTCACCTGCACGGCGCCAAACACGCATACGACCATCATTGGCACCAAGGCAGAAGCGACTCTCATCGCTGAAGACGACACGTCTCCATTCGTCCCTCCATTCACGCCTGTCGCGACACCACTGGAGGCGGGCTGCACGATGTTGGGACGTGAGCGGAAGACGGCCTAACGGTGTGCGGGACCGTAGCCCAGCTTCATGGAGACGGTTGCGAATGGTCCTCGCTGATACCCCAGGAGCAACAGTGTCCCTAATTTGCTGGGAAGTGGCGGTGCGGTCCCCTACGGCACTGCGTAGGATCCTACGGTCTTGGCGTGCATCCGTGCGTCGCTGCGGTCCGGTCCCAGGTCGACGGGCACGTGCACCTTCCGCCGACCACTGGCGACAACATCGATGTACTGTGGAGACCTCACGCCCCACGTGTTGAGCAATTCGGTGGTACGTCCACCCGGCCTCCCGCATGCCCACTATACGCCCTCGCTCAAAGTCCGTCAACTGCACATACGGTTCACGTCCACGCTGTCGCGGCATGCTACCAGTGTTAAAGACTGCGATGGAGCTCCGTATGCCACGGCAAACTGGCTGACACTGACGGCGGCGGTGCACAAATGCTGCGCAGCTAGCGCCATTTGACGGCCAACACCGCGGTTCCTGGTGTGTCCACTGTGCCGTGCGTGCGATCATTGCTTGTACAGCCCTCTCGCAGTGTCCGGAGCAAGTATGGTGGGTCTGACACACCGGTGTCAATGTGTTCTTTTTTCCATTTCCAGGAGTGTAAATGAAACCTGCACAAGCGAACCAAGGCAACTAATTTCTCGGAGAGCCAGGTCGTATTATAGCTAAAAATCATTTTGCACACTTCCGTCCCCTTCAGTCAAAATTAGGCCACAAAGCGATAAACAGCGTTATATTACGGGCAGTGAACTCAGAACGTAAGACAGAATCAATAATACACTATCTGGATGCTAACAACTGACTCATAATGTGTTGCATGACTCATAAAGAACTAAAGTAGAAAAATACAAAACTGCATCAGTGTAAAGGATCGAATGTAGCGACTACCGTATTGTATAAAACAGTAGCTCACAAATGAAGTGGAAGAACTACAAATAAAAAACGAACGATGTTAAAAACTGAAAATTTTAAAAAATACTATAAATCTCTTAGCTTCAAAAAATTCTAAAACTGAGTGACGGCACAAAATGGCTGATATCATCCAGGTTCAACAACTTACTAAAACACTGATCTCATATATCAAACTATTTTTTTGGATGTTTCAATATTTTTATTCTTTCCAGCATGTTTAGCTTTTCCACTTTTTGAGCGTAACGATGATTTTGAAATTCTGAAAAGTAGGGTACGGACAGCCACTGACTTTTAGGTGTTCTGCAATAGTCGAATTGTGTTTGACTTGGCCATTTCTATCCAACGGTTGAAATCTCACCTTAAATGTCCTGCCAGTTTGGCCAATATTCGCAGCTTGACAGAATTTAAAAACCCTCCCTGTCACCCAGTTGCCGTTGCTATGTTTGTCTTCGGTATATTTCAAGTGGGAAGGAAAATACTGCAAGCAAACAGAAGGCGTAGCAATGGGGTCTCCCTTATCCCGTGAGCAGTAGACGTAACTCATGGAGACCTTTGAAGCCACGGCACTTTGTTCTGCTCCTATACTTGGTTGAAATGGCTCTGAGCACTATGGGATTTAACTTCTAAGGTCATCAGTCCCCTAGAACTTAGACTACTTAAACCTTACCAACCTAAGGACATCACACACATCCGTGCCCGAGGCAGGATTCGAACCTGCGACTGTAGCGGTCGCGCGGTTCCAGACTGTAGCGCCTAGAACCGCTCGGCCATCCCGGCCGGCGCTCCTATACTCCCACGATGGTAAACTCCTTGGCCGGGTCGAACCTGTCTACCACAGCAGCTACAAGATCAAGGTTGTGCTATGTTCACGAACCATTTGTGTGTGTCTGTGTGACTGGCGGTCAACGGCTCGATGAAATCATTCCGAGGTATTCACCGTCAGTCACACTCGGTGATGGTACTAACAAATCTCTCATCTATCCTATCTTCTTTTTATATTCTTCTTAAAAACAACAAAAGTTTATTTATATTTCAATCTCAAATTATTGTTATTTTGAATCATTCTTTGTAAATGTTGTAGATAAAACAAAAGGAAAGAAAACTGTAAAAAGATGAAAATCGAAAATTGTAAGATGTACGACCTGTTTTAAACATCAGGTAACAGGTCTATAATTTGGCAATAAATAAATATGTTCACGAAAGACAAGACACATGTTTTACACACTGCATTTGTGTACAAGGTAGAATGTCAGTGTGAACACGAGTGCTTCAATCGTCTGGGACAGCATAGCACGTCTGCAGTGGCCGAACACCAGCAAGACTGTGGCAAGGAAATAAAACTGTGAAACTAACTCTTTAATTATTTTTTTTATTAAACACGGACCTACAGAATTTTCCCTGACTAAGTCAACTCAAACTTAACCTATTCATTTATTACTCACAATACACAAGCCCAACGCAATCTGTCTGCTATACATTGACAATATGACTTCCAATAATTAAGACAAAAGAATGGCCCTGAATTGCAAGAAATCCTAATAATAATACAAATCCAACAAATATGAAATTAAAGAAATATAAAACTACCTCCAACTCTGTTAATTGCCTAAAGTCACTTCAATCACGAATCCCGATAGTGGAAGCCCCATTATTTTTCATAAGTCACTTACCTCACAGAAAATCTTCGTAACACGAACTATAGCAATTACAGCAAGTAGCAACAACGGCCAGCTAAATAAAAAGATTTTAACTACTATAGACTCTACTAGGAGGCATGCGGTTAGCAAAAAGAAAGATTTTGTTGAGGAGCAAACAATGTATTTAGAAAATTTTACGTTATTCGTGTGGCATCCAGTTTCAAAAATTCTATAGTTGTCAATAATTCCACTGCCCAAACATTATCAACAACCTCCATCATCATACATTTCCTTGCGTATTTTCTTGTAAACACATCATTTCATCTCACTTCACAAGGCATGTCCTGCCAACACAATGTCTCTACTAAGAATATCATGTCCATACACTTCCATATCCACTCCAACCATAGTATCTCTTGCCGAGGGCGCAGAGTGCTGTCGGCGATATTAACACAACATACAAACAGGCTACTTAAAATTAAATGAAACACGCGTATTGGCCAAGCAGCCGACTTTGACAAAACGCAAGATGAGAGAAACCATAGAAATAGTAAAACATCCTAACAACATGAGCAGAGTGGATGGATAGAGCCTTAGCCATCCTGACTCTCAGGCCCCAGAATCCAACAGGCAGCACCGACAACTAGAGACGCGATCGCTACAGGTGTAACGTATGTGCAACTAATATGTGTGTGTAGCTACAACAAATATGCCTATGTTCGTCTGTGAAATTTGATTCGATAACCAACCTGAACTATTAGTAAACGGAATCTAACCTGCATGGCATTGTGAGCGTGTTGTATGAGTGTCAGTTTCATTGTCATTTAAGCCCTCAACAGATCGTTACATGAAAAACCTAAAACTAACATTTGGATAAGCTATCTGACTGCGTATTTGAATATGAAAAACTGCAGGACCAAATGAACCTGTAACAATGAATACCTAAGCTATCTGACCGCGTTTTTGAACAAGAATTTACAAGCTATACAGAGTCTGGCTTGTGCAACGGAATTTTCTGGATTAGAGTATATGACATGTTGTGGTGTGTCAGTGTCTCTGTTTTGGCCCTAAGTCTTGAACTCACCTCTTTAGATGACTGCCTTTTTCCATGTGGTTTACAGCAATTCGCAGCAGCGGCTAAAGCTTATTGTTACTAAGAATGAATTTAATAAAAAGGAGTTTGCTTGGGTCCTGCTAACTACTATATAACTTGTGAGAAGGGATTTCATTAATTAATTCTATTTAAAACTTCAGAAACCAATAACAGACAATAACAATAATAATGACACAAGTATCGATGTCTGACTGCCAGATTAAAAAAGTATTTCAATTTCAAAGTTACACTAACATTTAATAACCACGGTATCTTTATTAATTAGACTGCCAGATTAAAAAGGTATCTCAATTTCAAAGCTACACTAACATTTAATAACCACAGTATATTTACTAATTAGATGTGGAGAACAATTATTATTATTTGGAGGACAAGGAGGCTTCTTTAACTGACAAGCAGAAGATGGGATTCCAGAATGAGATTTTCACTCTGCAGCGGAGTGTGCGCTGATATGAAACTTCCTGGCAGATTAAAATTGTGTACCGGACCGAAACTCGAACGCTGGACCTTTGCATTTCGCGGGCAAGAGCTCTACCAAGTTTGGAAGGTAGGAGACGAGGTAATGGCAGAAGTAAAGCTGTGAGGACGGGGCGTGAGTCGTGCTTGGGTAGCTCAGATAGTAGAGCACTTACCCGCGAAAGGCAAAGGTCCCGAGTTCGAGTCTCCGTCCGGCACGCAGTTTTAATCTGCCAGAATATGGGATTATTGCAAACTCGGACTAACAATCAAGAGCCTAACCCTGCAACTGCGCTTCACGCTATGCTTGGGAATTTCACCTTGAATTCCATCTTCAAGCATAGTTAAGCCATCTAAATCTCCCCTGGCTAGATAAATGAAATGAGGCCTTGAGTGTGGTAAGATCTGCCATCACCGACGTGAGGGCAGTGTGACAAGTTTTCTGTCTCCGAGCTCCCGGCCGGCACTACTACTTCCACTCTCGCAGACAGACCTCGTCTCCCAACAATGCTTAGGATCGCACTCCCATGTTTCGCCCTCGGCTTGTTATTAACGATATCTCAGTGCTTACACAATGCAAAGAATAGCGTTGAGTTGGCTACATTGTTTTCAATGTATGGAGAGTTCTGACACACCCCTTACACGGGCAAGAAAATTCCGTCGCGCGGCCTGCCTCCAGCAGGAGGAAAACAGGTGCCCACAACTCATTCGTCGATGACTTCCAATCATAGCAAACAATGCAAGAAGGAATAAACAACAGCAGATCCGCACTCCTTCCACCGTAGCAAACTATTATGATGAATTTCCCGCTCCTTCCGCCTCAAGTGACCAATATTAACAGTGACCTTTCCAAAATTGCGACGTGACATAATGCTAGCGAGTAGCAATGACATAATATAAGCTATTTCACATAGCTAAAGCACATCAGTAGCCCCAGAAGAAGGCCACTGTAGCCAGGGCCGAAACGTTGGTTTCTCCAGTATACTTATTTCAACATTATGACACAGTAAGATACTAAAATAAACTTTTATGTCCACTTACGTGCATTTTATTTGTCATAAATACAATTAGTACACCATTTTTTGTAATTCTTACATCTCAAAGTCATATACAGTCGTGGAACGGATATGTAAGTAAGGACTATTTTTATTTCATACATTACCATAAAGCACATTTCAATGAGGCAATTATAAATGACAATATACCAATTTGAATTACATGTTAGTGGTCTGTGGTTCTCTTTTCCAGCAGTTAGTATAACCAAAAGTTACATTTTATGACTGGGGATGTAATATGATCTGCCCTAAGTATGCTGGGTATATTGTACCTGATGATATGGTAGAAAAAAAAACTTTTGACCATATGCTGCTTATGTTCGTGGATATGATGTCCTTCAAAAATAACATAGAAATCAGAACTACCCTGCTGCAACCAGAACTAAACAAGTGCTCAGTTTTACCCCTTTACTCCTCCTTCTAGTAAAAAAGTCCTGCTAATATATTCCATCTCCTGGGAGGGATTTTTGCTTTCAGCTTTCTTTGTCTGTTCTCTCTTAGTTGTTAACATCCTTCTACAATACCAGTTCCAGTTTCATGTTCGCTGGCTTCCTCACAGCCCACGTCACACGTCCATACAAGTCTGTGCTTCTTGAGTCCAATTTCAGAAAATTTTCCAAGATATTATGTTAATATTTTATGCCAACAGACCCATTTCTCTGTTGTTGTAGAAGGTTTCCTTCGCTTGAGCAGTCTGCTTCACATCCTTCTTCGTTGCTTCTAATACCTGTACATAAAGGATGAAAAGAGAATTTCAGTTAACGCTCAGCATTAGCAGAACGAAATGAAGGAAAAGAGGAAGTAAGGAAAAACGTGATGCTGTTTGCCGGGTTCCGAGGGTATTTATATCAGACAGAAAAAATTACCACAGTGATAAACAACAACTGATGTGTTTTAAATGTCGTGGAGCGATGGACAGTCAGAGATTACTGGTTGAAAACTTTTGCGATAACTTTGCAGTGATTCTTTTTCGTATTTAGATGTAGTGCAGTGGTAGTTTTATTAGATACAGTGTATTCCAGTACTCTCCTTCATCAGCTTGACACCAGAGACCATTTGTCTTATATTGTACACGTGTTGCCATTCTAAGTACTAATAATCATTTGCAGATTCGTTAAATTTTACTCATCACATTGTTTTTCTATTACTACGGACTGTGTTCCAAATATAGGTGACTGTACAGACAATTCTGTGCCACGAACCATGAACCTTGCCATGGTGTAGCGCCTTTTGTGCCTCAAGAATATAGATGGGGTGTCTGGAAGGGTGTCTGTAGAGAGGCCAGACTAACATATCGATCCTGAATAGGGGCAACGGCAGTTGCAAAGGCATCAATCCGTATGATTGACTGTTGTTGCCATATGATGCAATCCTCTTGGGTAAAATATTCCGGAATCCGATCTACGGACGTGGACTACTCAGGAAAATACTTGCGTCAGGAGCAACTCATCTGGCTTTTATGGATCTGACTCTCCAGTGTTAGACCTCTTAATCGGATAGGTAGAGTCGAGAATTCAAAGAGAAAAATGAACAAATATAGAAGAAACTACTCAAGTAGGGGGCAGGAAGAATAAAGGTTCTGGTCAGGTGAGTACAAGACTATCAATAAAATTTCAGATAGGAGTAATGGTGAAGTAGGTGTAATATTGAAGACGAAAGTAGGAATTATGGTGAGCTACTGTTGTCAGTACATGAGCACGTTATTATAAGTGAGATACACAAAGTCAACACACATCATAGCAGTAAAAGTGTATACGGTTACTAGCTCCGAATATGATGAACAAATTGAAAGAATGTATGGTTAGCTAAAAGAAACTATTCATATTGTTAATGGAGGCGAAAGGGTAGTTGTGATTACAGATTGGAAATGAGACTGGAAATCGAGCGTGTAAAAGGAAGAAAAGGAAAAAAAAATAGTAGGAGAATATGTAGCGTGGTAACGCAATGAAGGAAGAAACCGTTGGGTAGAATTCTGCACAGAGCACACGTTAATCGTCGCTAAGCCCACCGCTGGGGGCCGAACCGCACAATAACCCTGGATTCGGTGTGGGGCGGCGGTGGGGTGAGTGGACTGCTGTAGACTGTTGTGGGGTTGTGTACCATTGAGGGCTACGGCGGAGACGAAGCCTCTCCGTCGTTTCTAGGTGCCCAGTTCAATACATACATACATACGTAATCGTCGTTAATACTTAGCTTATAATGATGAAAGATGGCTGTATACGTGAAAAGATGTTGAGACAATAGAAGATTTGAGAAAAATTGTATAGTGATAAGACAGGTTTCGAAACTGGATTGCAAACTGTAGAACGTTTCCAGGAGCAGAAATGGACTCTGAGTATAAATTATTGGTTAAGTGAAGAATTTGTAGGAAGGTAAGAAATGACGTTGATGGGAGCTGGATAAATTGAAACAACCAGATTCTGTTGAAAGCTTCAAAGAAAACATTAGGCAACGATTGACTGGAACAGGAGAAATAAATCAAAAGAAAACGAATGGGTACTACTGACGTAAACAATAATGAAAGTAGCAGAGGATCAAATAGGCAAAAATATTCAATAGAATTCCTTAGGTAACTCTCAAGAATTGAATCTATTTGACGAAAAGAGAAAGAAAAATGACAAAGGCAGAAGGGAATAAAAGTTTGCTGGATACGAACAGAAAGGTTTTTTTTTTTTTTTTTTTTTTTTTGTGGGGACTTGTAGTCCGGGGTGATAGGTTACAATACAGCATCACCGGTCTATTGCGGTCTAACTGTGTTGGTGAGCCAGTAAATTTCCACTGTGCAGTGACTGCGGACAGAATGAGAATTAAAAAAAAAAAAAAAAAGCAAAATTGACAGCGAGAGAGATAGATGTGGATTATAGCAAAATTGTACGCTATGCAGAAAAGAAGTAGCCGGATGAATACCAAGAGGTCAGATAGCATACAAGTTCTAAGAAAAAACGGAAAAGATGAAAAGTGGAAGAGATTTACAGGGAATCTACGAAAAGGAAACGAACTTGAAGTTAATATTATGGACAAGGGAAAGGAAGCAGATGAAGAGATGTGATATTGCGAGAAGAATTTGATAGAGCACTGAAAGACCTAAGTCGCTTCAAGGAATCCGGTATAGACATTCCCTTAGCATTACGGCGGTCCTTCCGAGAATCAGTCATTACGAAACAATTCCAGGTGGTATGCAACATATATGACAGACGAAATATCCTCAGACTTGAAGCAGAATGTAATAAATCCAGTTACAAAGAAGATAAGTGCTGACAAATGTGAGTATTACGGGACCATTTGTTTAATAAGTCATGACTGCAAAACACTAACAGAAATTATTTACAGAGGAACGAGAAGACTGGTCCAAGCTGAACTTCTTGAGAATCAGTTTGGTTTCCGAAGAACTGTGAGAACACGCGAGACAATACTGGCCTACGACCCTTAGAAAACTGTCTGAAGAAGGGTAAATCTACGTTTATAGCATTTACATACTAAAGAAAGCTTTTGACAACGTTCACTATAATACATTATATGAAAAATTGAAAATAGGTATTAAAATCCATGGAGAAGAAATAAAAACTTTGAGATTCGCCGATGACATTGTAATTCTGTCAGAGACAGCAAAGGACTTGGAAGAGCAGTTGAACGGAATGGATAGTGTCTTGAATGGAGGATGTAAGATGAACATCAACAAAAGCAAAACAAGGATAATGGAATGTAGTCGAATTAAGTCGGGTGATGCTGAGGGAATTAGATTAGGAAATGAGACACTTAAAGTAGTAAAGGAGTTTTGCTATTTGGGGAGCAAAATAACTGATGATGGTCGAAGTAGAGAGGATATAAAATGTAGACTGGCAATGGCAAGGAAAGCCTTTCTGAAGAAGAGAAATTTGTTAACATCGAGTATGGATTTAAATGTCAGGAAGTCGTTTCTGAAAGTATTTGTATGGAGTGTAGCCATGTATGGAAGTGAAACGTGGACGATAAATAGTTTAGACAAGAACAGAATAGAAGCTTTCGAAATTTGGTGCTAGAGAAGAATGCTGAAGATTAGATGGGTAGATCACATAACTAATGAGGAAGTACTGAATACGATTGGAGAGAAGAGAAGTTTGTGGCACAACTTGACTAGAAGAAGGAATCGGTTGGTAGGACATGTTATGAGCCATCAAGGGATCACCAGTTTAGTATTGGAGGGCAGCGTGGAGGGTAAAAATCGTAGAGGGAGACCAAGAGATGAATACACTAAGCAGATTCAGAAGGATGTAGGTTGCAGTAGGTACTGGGAGATGAAGAAGCTTGCACAGAATAGAATAGCATGGAGAGCTGCATCAAACCAGTCTCAGGAAAGAAGACCACAACAACAACAACATGAAAATCTGAAGGTAGTAGGAATACAATACAGAGAATGAAAGGTTATTAACACATTGTGCACAATCCAAATTGCAGTTATCAGAGTCGAAGCACGAGAAATTGAAACGATGGCTGACGAGGGAGTGAGACAGCATTTGAGCCGTGTGGGCTTTTAGTATGTAATCGAAAGCGCGGTTGATCCTCTTTGTCTGTAGCTATGCAACGGCCTGGTCAGCGTCCCGCCAGGAGGCACACGCACCGTCTTCCACGTCGGCTTAACGAGGCCCCTCATCAGCTTTGACTTCAGTGGTTACCTACGGATAACAGGAGGATGGCCATCCAACGGCAGCAGTTGCCAGTTATGTAGAACGTGGACTCTGAAAGCAAATGCCGGAACTGACTCGCGAAACTCTACATTGCCGACTGTCAGCTTACATGCCTCAGACACACGTCATTCGAGTCTGGTGGAAGACAGCCTCCTTATACGTCTGCTGTTTTATATCTGCGAAAACTGCAGGTAAAATGGAATGGCAGAGCCATATGAACTTCCTGCGTCAACTGAAGAACGGGATACAACCCGTCAGCTTTGACCAATGACGTCATAGGTTACTACACTACTGGCCATTAAAATTGCTACACCACGAAGATGACGTGCTACAGACGCTATATTTAACCGACAGGAAGAAGATGCTGTGATACGCAAATGATAAGCTTTTCAGAGCATTCACACAAGGTTGGCGCCGGTGGCGACACCTACAACCTGCTGACATGAGGAAAGTTTCCAACCGATTTCTCATACACAAACACCAGTTGACCGGCGTTGCCTGGTGACACATTGTTGTGAGGCCTCGTGTAAGGAGGAGAAATGCGTACCATCACGTTTCCGACTTTAATAAAGGTCGGATTGTAGCCTATCGCGTTTGCGGTTTATCGTATCGCGACATTGCTGTTCGACTTGGTAAAGATCCAATGACTGTTAGCAGAATATGGAATCGATGGGTTCAGGATGGTAATACACCGTGCTAGATCCCAACGGCCTCGTATCACTAGCAGTCGAGATGACAGGCACCTTATCCGCATGGCTGTAACGGATCGAGCTGCCACGTCTCGATCCCTGAGTCAACAGATCGGGACGTTTGCAAGACAACAACCATCTGCACGAACAGTTCGACGACGTTTGCAGCAGCACGGACTATCAGCTCGGAGACCGTGGCTGCGGTTACCGTTGACGCTGCATCACAGACAGGAGCGCCTGCGATGGTGTACTCAACGACGAACCTGGACGCACGATGGCAAAACGTCAATTTTTCGGATGAATCCAGGTCCTGTTTACAGCATCATGATGGTCGCATCCGTGTTTGGCGACATCGTGGTGAACGCACATTGGAAGCGTGTATTCGCCATCGCCACACTGGCGTATCACCCTGCGTTATGGTATGGGGTGCCATTGGTTACACATCTCGGTCACCTCATGTTCGCATTGATGGCACTTTGAACAGTGGACGTTACATTTCAGATGTGTTACGACCTGTGGCTCTACCCTTCATTCGATCTCTGCGAAACCCCACATTGCATCAGGATAATGTACGACCGCATGTTTCAGGACCTGTACGGGCCTTTCTGGATACAGAAAATGTTCGCCTGCTGCCCTGGCCGCACATTCTCCAGATCTCTCACCAACTGAAAACGTCTGGTCAATGGTGGCCGAGCAACTGGCTCGTCACAATACGCCAGTCACTACTCTCGATGAACTGTGGTATCGTGTTGCTGCTGCATGGGCAGCTGTACCTGTACACGTCATCCAAGCTCTGACTCAATGCCTAGGCCGGCTGGAGTGGCCGAGCGGTTCTAGGCGCTACAGTCTGGAACCGCGCGACCGCTATGATCGCAGGTTCGAATCCTGCCTCGGGCATGGATGTGTGCGATGTCCTTAGGTTAGTTAGGTTTAAGTAGTTCTAAGTTCTAGGGGACTGATGACCTCAGCAGTTAAGTCCCATAGTGCTCAGAGACATTTGAACCATTTCAATGCCGTTATTACGGCCCGAGGTGGTTGTTCTGGGTACTGATTTCTCAGGATCCATGCACCCAATTTGCGTGAAAAGGTAATCACATGCCAGTTCTAGTATAATATATTTGTCCAATGAATACCCGTTTATCATCTGCATTTCTTTTCGGTGTCGCAATTTTAATGGCCAGTAGTGTAATACATATTAATTTCTTTACTTTCGAGCCATAGATAATAAATTGGTTGTTTGCTGTGGATAAGTGCTATCAAAAAGACAGCACTAAACATTGCGTAATATTTTTATCTCCTACACTGATATAAATAATTGCTTTTTTCCTATTCGTTCGGTACTTTATTTCATTCTTAGTGAGTTTGAGATTACTTGGAAGAATAGTATTTTATTTAGAAGATTGTTTAGTTTTTGATTTTCGTTTGTAGGTAGTGATTTATCTATTCCCATGACTATGGAGAACTTAAAGCAGGCTTTGGGCATAGACATGATGGTAACCATTTGATTTTTTGCTGATTACGTTCGATGTAGTGAGTGCGGCGGACATATGATAAATGTGTCTGCTCGTCGTACTCACGATTTGTTCATCTGGAAGTGTAGCAACGATCGTCTATGGTGTTCAATTAGAAGAGGAAGATGGTTTGAGAAACCGAAGCTGGGCTTGAGGGATATAATAACATTTCATGCTGTTGATGTTCGAGGTATCATGTGTGCTTGTGTGTGCATGGATGTCGTGTGAGTGAGCGTACCGTTTTAGGCTGGTATTCGCTTTGTAGGGAAGTTTGTGGGGAATATATAAAGTTAAGGCCTTTGGGGTGTGGGGGTGGGGGGTGTTATAGTCGAAATAGATGAGTCTCATTTTGGCAAAAACAAGTACAACAGGGGAGAACCTGCTGTGGGATTATGGGTTTGGGGGGCTGTAATTTCAGGTCCAGAATGTGATGATGTAGTTTTTAAAGTAGTTCCTAATCGAACGAAGAAAGTATTGGTGAAATTAATTGAAGATCATGTTGCAGAAGGCTCTGTAGTTATTTCCGATGGTTTTTCTTCTTATAGCGATTTGGGGAAT
Source organism: Schistocerca cancellata (assembly GCF_023864275.1). Classification (NCBI taxonomy): domain Eukaryota; kingdom Metazoa; phylum Arthropoda; class Insecta; order Orthoptera; family Acrididae; genus Schistocerca; species Schistocerca cancellata. The sequence goes on from NC_064628.1 coordinate 698,568,609, forward strand.
AGGGGTTTAAGCTTCTTGTCGTCAATCATAATATTGAATTCAGTTATTCATCAACTGGGTCTTGTACCAGTAGTATAGAAAGTTGTTGGTCAGCCATAAAATCTGTTGTAGGGAGGTAGAAACGACGCATTTCGACACTACAGAGCCATTTAAATGAATATTCATGGAGGTGTATTGTACCCAATACATATTGCCCGTTTAAATGTTTCCTTAAATGTGTTGGGCAAATGTATGCTCTAAAATTTGTTAGTTAATTTCAGATTGGGATGCGGGATGGGGGTTAACTGATGATTAACGTACAGGGTGGGTTTGGTCGGGATGGTGAAAATATTGAGTTGGATTTCTTGCGGTCAATCCATTATTCTCCATATTCTTATTTTAGGTAATTTTCTCTGTGGATTTTTTTTTGTTATTTTACTTCATTTCGTTGATATGAACTTCTGGGTTTATATATTTGTGTGTATGTGTGCTTTTTTTCTGATGCTGAGTTTCTTGTGTATGTGTCCATGTGATTTTTCTTGTCGTCTTTCAAGGCGAGATTTTGTTCTTTGCGGAGGAGTTTGCGTAGAGCAAGTTTAGTTTTTTACTTTTAATGTTGTACTGAATTTGTCTGTTTTGATGTATTTTTCGTCGTATTATGTTATTCTGCGTTAAGTATGGGTTCGTCAGCCGCAGTACGGAATACAAATTTTGCAGTTGTTCCTTTTTTTCTCTTTCATTTACTAGAATCACTACGATGTGTTCTAGTCTATACTAGCACTACTGAAGCAGAAAAGACCGTAAAATTTGTATCCCGTACTTCAGTTGATGTATACCGGTCAACTGGACTACGGGATACTGGTGCTAGCTAGACGGAAAAAGTGACATATGTAACATTGGTATCATTTACCTTTATATCTCAACTGAAGAATGGGATAAAAATTTTACTGTTGTCGTTTTTTCTTTGTCGTTGCTAGCAAGGTTACGACAATTTTCAGTCGATACTATTAGTATCGAAGGCAAAAAAAAAATTGTGTCCCATACTTCACTTTACCTACACAGGGTGTTACAAAAAGGTACGACCAAACTTTCAGGAAACATTCCTCACACACAAATAAAGAAAAGATGTTATGTGGACATGTGTCCGGAAAAGCTTAATTTCCATGTTAGAGCTCATTTTAGTTTCGTCAGTATGTACTGTACTTCCTCGATTCACCGCCAGTTGGCCCAATTGAAGGAACGTAATGTTGACTTCGGTGCTTGTGTTGATATGCGACTCATTGCTCTACAGTACTAGCATCAAGCACATTAGTACGTAGCATCAACAGGTTAGTGTTCATCACGAACGTGGTTTTGCAGTCAGTGCAATGTTTACAAATGCGGAGTTGGCAGATGCCCATTTGATGTATGGATTAGCTCGGGGCAATCGCCGTGGCGCGGTACGTTTGTATCGAGACAGATTTCCAGAACGAAGGTGTCCCGACAGGAAGACGTTCGAAGCAATTGATCGGCATCTTAGGGAGCACGGAACATTCCAGCCTATGACTCGCTACTGGGGAAGACCTAGAACGACGAGGACACTTGCAATGGACGAGGCAATTCTTCGTGCAGTTGACGATAACCCTAATGTCAGCGTCAGAGAAGTTGCTGCTGTACAAGGTAACGTTGACCACGTCACTGTATGGAGAGTGCTACGGGAGAACCAGTTGTTTCCGTACCATGTACAGCGCGTGCAGGCACTATCAGCAGCTGATTGGCCTCCACGGGTACACTTCTGCAAATGGTTCATCCAACAATGTGTCAATCCTCATTTCAGTGCAAATGTTCTCTTTACGGATGAGGCTTCATTCAAACATGATCCAATTGTAAGTTTTCACAATCAACATGTGTGGGCTGACGGGAATCCGCACGCAATTGTGCAATCACGTCATCAACACAGATTTTCTGTGAACGTTTGGGCAGGCATTGTCGGTGATGTCTTGATTGGGCCCCATGTTCTTCCACCTACGCTCAATGGAGCACGTTATCATGATTTCGTACGGGATACTCTACCTGTGCTGCTAGAACATGTGCCTTTACAAGTACTACACAACATGTGGTTCATGCACGATGGAGCTCCTGCACATTTCAGTGGAAGTGTTCGTACGCTTCTCAAAAACGGATTTGGTGACGGATGGATTGGTAGAGGCGGACCAATTCCATGGCCTCCACGCTCTCCTGACCTCAACGCTCTTGACTTTCATTTATGGGGGCCTTTGAAAGCTCTTGTCTACGCAACCCCGGTACCAAATGCAGAGACTCTTCGTGCTCGTATTGTGGACGGCTGTGATACAATACGCCATTACTGCTGCATCAGAGCATCAGGGATTCCATGCGACGGAGGGTGGATGCATGTATCCTCGCTAACGGAGGACATTTTGAACATTTCCTGTAACAAAGTGTTTGAAGGCACGCTGGTACGTTCTGTTGCTGTGTGTTTCCATTCCATGATTAATGTGATTTGAAGAGAAGTAATAAAATGAGCTCTAGCATGGAAAGTAAGCGTTTCCGGACACATGTCAACATAACATATTTTATTTATTTGTGTGTGAGGACTGTTTCCTGAAAGTTTGGCCGTACCTTTTTGTAACACCCTGTATAGCTCAACTGATGTATGGGATACAAATATTATGTACGTAGGTCTTGAAAGCCTTCGCTCGTAGTACTATCTACGTAAGAACATAATGTTAGCAGTAGCGGAGGCGAAAGAAGCTACACTTGTAAAATATTCAGTTGACCCATATAGATCATCTGAAGAATAGGATAGTAATGCTAACGAAAGCCAAGAAATTCACTCGCGTTAAATTTGTATGTCGCTCTGCAGTTAACCTATATAGATCGACTGAAGTTCGAGGTACAACACATATGTAGTCAACTGAGGTGTTCAATGGTAACATTACTTCTATTCCTTTTTGTTTCTTTATTTTTTACAGAATTACTAGGACTCAAACAGGCGATATCCTTAACATTACGTTCGAAATAGTTATATACGTTATATATGTCTATGATCTGTTTTCTCTCCCGCATTCCTTTGCTTATGAACACTTGTCTTTGCTGTTAAATCTAAGTAATAAATCATCTCTGGCAAATTCTGACGTCATTGGTCAAAGCCGACGGGCTGTAACCCGTTCTTCAGTAATCCTGACTTCCTTTGTGGGCATTTTAATGTGTGTAATGTACGTGGAGCTAGATGGAGTTATTTGTAGTGCTATGGTGTTCTGATACTGCATGTTTTATGCTTCAGTTAACTGCAGTGTTTTCAGGAGGCGTTTAGCGGTAGTTACGTTCGTAAATTTGTTTTGCTTCACTCTTATGGATGTCTCTTTCCTTTCTGCCATGTGGATAATTCATGAATATTATGAACTGTGCCTGTAATACGAACTAAAAGGCAATTTCATTTTTCCTGTCTCCATTGAAACAATGTGGCAGTTCTGGCTCAAATTACATTTATACAGTTATATATGAATTTTAAAAAAGCTGTCTATGTACTTTGCTGACGGTTTCTGTCTGTTTATGTTGCAAATATTCCTGTTTATTGGATTTGTAATTTAGGAGTATTATTTAGGCTGGCCAGGGTAGGCAGGATTAAATATATTACTCTTAGTTGGAGCCAGCTGTGCGCTGTTTCTTAAATTTATTTCTGTACGTACGTCCTTTGTCGTTGCCCCTTTGTTTGATAGCGTTCTTTAATAGTTTTCTCATTGCCTGCTCCAAGCTGATTACTAAATGTTGGAAATGTCAGTTCGTGTTAGTTTATTTGTGTATAACATCTGCTGATGGAAATATTTTTCCCTCTGTTTTAATTAATAGTATGCTTGTTAATCATTGTTGAAATAGAACTACCGGAGTGAGGTGAGTTTAATAGTTTGGTGTCTTAAATTAATTTCTAATTCTAAAATTGTCCTGTACATTTGTTTGCATTTTGTGAAGTTCTTCAAAATTAATAAAGACGTGCTAAAGAACTAGGTAAATATTTGAAGTACCTTATCAATAACCTGTCTTTTCTGGTTCACATACTATTTTTTGGAACCTGGCGCCTGATCGCACCCAACTTCTCGCTAACTACGGCATTTCTGGGTTGTAATCTATACCCGACGTTATCCAGACTGAACATTGAACCAGCTATGAATGAGGCCAAGGAAAGATTTGGAAAGGGGGTTGAAATTCAGGTGGAAGAACCAAAAATTTAGAGCTTTCTCGATGACATTGTAATGTTGTCAGAGAAGCCAAGAATGAGGAGAAATCGTATTTGATCGAACGACACTGATAGAATTTTGTTAGGTAGCGAGAATCTAAAAGTGGTAGATCGCTTTTGGTATCCTTGAACAAAAATAACTGACAACAGAAGAACTAGAAATGATAAAAAATGTACTTTCAGTACTAAGAAAAGCTTTTCTCACGAAATGAAATATTTTTGCATCGAATATGTATGTGAGTGGCAGGAAGTCTTTCCTGAAGGTGTTCGTCCGAAGTGTAGCTTGTATGGAAGTGAAACGTGTATGATAAACAGTATAGGAAAGAAGAGTGTAGAAGCTATTCAGACGTGGTGCCACAGAAGAATGGCGAACATTAGGTAGACCTGATAGGTAATAAGGATGTGCCGAATCGAACTGAGGAGGAAAGAAATTTATGACACAACTTGACTATAAGTTGGCAACATTTGATAAGAGACAATCTGAGGCAGAAAGGAATTGTCCATTTGGTCATGGGGGGATGCACTTCATGATTGAATACGATAAGCAAATTCAAATGGAGGCAAGCTGTAGTAGTTATTCTGAAATGAAGAGACTGACACAGGATAGAATAGCATGGAGAGCTGCGGCAAACCAATCATCGGACTGAAGAGCAGAACAACATATAGGTAAGGTCGAAAGGTCAATTGCAATAAAAAAAATTATTATCTTCCACTGATACATCCACGGCACTGCGCCGTACTGTTTCCTGTTTTCATAAGAGCGTATTCTCAGCAAATCTCTGCACAGTGCAAATCTCTGGACAGTGCACGTCGCTGCGTTACGATTTACTCTATTTCCTGTCCCCTTTGCAAATGTATTAAAAGAAAAAAAGATTTATTTTATTCTACCTCATCTCTCGTAACATTTCCTTACTTTACCAGCCCCAAATAGCAATTCTGTCAAAATGGTGTCCTATAAAAGGTATCGACTTTCGACAACGACCTCCATACAATTTCCATGAACACTCCAATACAATCTCTTAATCACCACAATTCTGCTGTCATATCTCTGAGATCCTTTACTGGGTTCTGATGAGCATCTCTAATATTTGAGCTTGAGAACAATATGCGACCGGTACTAGGAAGGATTAATGGCGCAGACAAAAAAACAAAAAATCGAAAGAAGAGCAGAGCATTACGCTTCGCACACATCGCGAACTAGCTTGCTTAGTTGTAGGTGTAGATTTAAGCAGGGTCTGCTGCAGAGTTGTCTGAGATATCATTTGGAAACATGGGACATAATCACAGTATTCTCCCATTACTGTGTAATTGTTCACATACCCACCCTATAACAAATTCTGTTTGTTGCAGGCACACCGATTACATACCTCATGTACAAATTTTATATATGTCGTTCTTACTTCTTCCATTGTTCCGCTTTAATGATACTTTGTTCTCCACTACAGCATCGTCCGTAAATAATCTGACAGCGTTAACGGAGCATCGTTTTATTAGAATCGCGCTACATCGTATTACCTATGGCATGTTAACATGGCGGTGTAAGTCTCGAAATTTACTTCGGTGGCGGAAATACGTCAAAGAACGATAGAATATTGTTTCATTTTAGCTTTCAGTATCGTCATTAGAACCTAATACTATGTTTCGAATGGCAAACGGATGTTTTTAAATCAGCGTTACAAGACCTAAATCCAATTCTGTACACAACATTCAAATGTTAATCCTCTTATAACATCATACTATTCCCACGCTGAGGGAGTCAGCGTATGGGAGTAGATTCAGGAATCCTTCATCGCTCTTCTGTAAAAGGTACTACTGGATATGGTTTGCATGTTTTTCCTCCGACCTGTTAAAGTGTGAAGAGTGTACATGTGTCGTGTGGATCACTATGGTGAGCGTGTTTGTGTTGTTGCTGATGGAGGAAGGGGGATGGTGAAACCAATGCCGGCACATAGCCTGCTCCTCTCGAATAACACAAAGAGAACCGCCGAACTTAACGTCCATCCGACAGACAGATCACCACTGCCGAGCTAAGAGGCCGTTTTAATTAATGAAGACGCCGGCCGTGAAAGCCTACACGTTATGACCCTCAACACTGTCCGTGAAAGCCTACACGTTCTGACCATCAACAGTATCACATCCCCTCACTTCATGGGACACTGCAGAGAGGTCTGGGACGTAATCAAGGACGTTGATGCAACGACTGATGATCAGGAACTTTACATAACTACTTTCCTCCCCTTGCCAGTCAAAAGCGGCAGTGAAAATTTTCCACCACCATGATTCGGACGGGGTTACGTCCCAAAAGCGCGTTAGCGCATAAGAGGGGGCTGGTACAGATCTCGTTCTAACGGTAAACAAACTGGAAACGATTTCAGAACTTTAGACGGTACGTGCAAGGACATGTGGTTGTTAATAGGTTGTAATTTCTTTTTCTTTCTTTACTGGAGTTTATAACTTGTTTTGACAGACTGGGAGGAGGAAGAACGCATAAGATTTCTCAGATGTACCGATAAACCTCTCACTCAGACAATGACTGGCTGTGAACCTTGAATTATTGCAAATACTTATCAGGTCATTCACCTCAGAGAGAAAGGAGAGAGAAAGTCAAGAGGTGGAAAGTTTTATCTTCCGCGGCTGCGATATCTGTGCTCCGGCTCGCACAGAGATAACCTCGTTTGGAGTGGTCGACAGATTGTCGCTCTCTTCTCACGGCCACGTCTTCCAGAGCCAGAGGAAAGATCATCGTTGATCGAAGACATAGAGATGCTACACCCAGTGGAACAAGCTGCAGGGCTCACTAAAGCGGGAAAGAAGGGACGTTGTACTCATGCAACGCGTGGTAGAGGCCCGTGGTTTAACGGGCCCCGCACAGGAATGCCTATTTTTCAGAGAAAATTAACCGTCAGTAACTTAGAATCGAAAATTACAACGCGCGTGCTTTCTGTCTGATAGGACACGTGGCTGCCTCAGCTGTTGACGAGCGTCGCATCACGCACTCCGCGGTCAACAACACTCAAACTTGTCTCACGGCGAACGACTACAAGGCCCGAATCGAGTCCTTACCACGCCTTGGCGTAGAAGTGCAGCAACTACTCCGAACTACAGCTGCTATTTGCAGGGACCCATGTCAATACTGGTCTAGTGATTTGAAGGGTGTGAGAGACAGCGAAAGGGAACGGAAGACAAAGGGATGCTTACTTTCCAACTACTACTGAGTAATCAAATCTGTCTCACATGAATCTAGTTTCCTAGTTTTCTGCATTAGGTCTACATCAAAATAAGGGATATCTGCTCAAGAATGTGGGGTTTGTTTCTTACACGTAAGGGCAAAAAGGCGGCAAGTTATCGATGCAAGATAATTGCATGAAACTTGCCGAGAAGCAGATAGTGAGATGAATTTATCGTTCACCACGTTTTTCACTTTCGGTTCTTGTTTAATATTTCCCGGCAAATTTCCTGCGTCTGTCTTTTGCACTTATTGTTCAGCTTTTACATTATTTTTGTATGGCGCAATTTTATCTAGCATTCTTTCCTCAACTTTATCGTATTTTTCACAAGCTAGCTTGAATCTGATTAGTTGTAATCGCCGATATAACTTGAACTAGCCATTTCAATTTTATACTTGTTTCTAACATGGATACAGAGTTCTATTGAATGTTATCTGAACTTTTAAGCCATTGTGTACGTGGCATTTTATCAGGTATTTGAAAACATTTAGGAAGCGCAAACACAGCGTTGCCCTGCAAATGGCGGTTTCATTATACGATGAGGAACGGTAAACTAGCGACATTGAGCGGTCTAGTTATTCTTAGTAATTGTATGGACCGATACTATCAGATATCAGAATTCCGCCACAGGTAGCAAACACCGCTTCTGCCCAGAGACTTCTACAACAGGGATGCCAACCATGTTACACAATTTAAAATTAGTGCCACTCTTGGAGCGAAATTTTGCAGTATTTTTAAAGCACTGGGAATAATAGCTCATCGACAGAAAATTTTATTTATTTTCGAGCCATTGAAGAATACATTGTAAGGAGTCTTATTTTATTAAACCACATTTAACATTATTAACAGACACTTCTTCCTTGACTTCTCGCGACTGTAACTTAAGGATTAGGAATATCTTTCTCATTAACCCACCGTTTACAGCAGCTACATTCTATGTTCCTGTTTTAGTACAGCGCATTTCGGAGCTGCAACTCTGTTCTCAAGCTCTCAAGCTCATGAAGGAAGTCATTTTCTTGAGTTGGCTGTTCTGATTTTTAAAATTATCACTTTATTTCGCTTCCATGGGCATTTTCCGACTACCTCTGTTACTGGCATCACGGTGAAAAATTTCAATAGTACCTTATATTCGACACATCTGTGTGGGGGAAGCAACATATGATGGCGTCCGTAATAAAGGTTTCTTACGATCATGGTACTTACGTCCACAACTATTCCAGTCGTGAATTCCGTGTGCAAAAAGAGAACAAAATGTGACCCTTACGTGAGTTTTGTCACTGCACCAGCGTACAACACACGGAATTACGTATATTTCACATTTTAAATGAAACTATACATGGCGTGGTCAAAAAACACAGTGACCCGTATGTGTAATAAGTTTCCTTTTAATTTCGCGACGATGTTGCAGCTTGTGAAACTAGTGCCATGTCTGGCTTACGACAGAGTCGAAAGGCTCTGTTAACTGAAGCAACAAATCAGTACCGAGATCTGATGATGGTCATTAAAGACCGAAACCGGTAATCTGTTAAACAAAAAAGATTGTGACCATAGACGTAAATTAAAGGAAACTTATTACACATACGGGTCACTGTGTTATTTCGCGACGATGTCGCAGCTTGTGAAATCTTCAAATTAAATTGCTACATTTGTGCATCGAAGAGACAATGACGGAAATGAAAGGATATCAATGATAAGACTCGCTGATGACTCTGGTATCCTCAGTGAAAGCGAGGACTAGCAGAAATGGGATTAGAGATGAACTAGGCAAAATTGGGGTCTAAGAAGAAGATGAAGTTAAGGAATTCTCCTACTTTATGAACAGTCAAATATGACGAATGAATCAAGGGTGACATCAAAAGCACATTAGCAAAGGTAAAGCCGCCATTTTTAGACAAGAGAAGTGTGCTATATCAAACATAGGCCTTAATCAGAGGAAGAAATTTGTGACAATGGACGTTTGGAGCACAGCACTGTATGGTAGTGAAACATGGACCGTGGAAAAACCAGAAAAGAAGATAATCGAAGCGCCTTAGTTGCAATGCTACAGAAGGGTGTTGAAAATTAGGTAGTCTGATAAAGAATCAGGAGGTGCACCGCATAATCGGCGAAGAATCAAGGAACAACTTCCATGGTACTAGAGGAAGTTGTAGAGGGTAGAGACTGGAATAAATCCAACAAATAATTGAGGATTTATGATGCAAATTTTTCTCTCGGGGGAAGAGGCTGCCGCAAGGAATTCGTGGCCGGCCACATCGAACAACTGTTAAGTATTTCTAGAAAATGCAAGTGTGCAGAAATAGTGTTCCATCGCATGCGCCATTATCGTTTTCTGCGTAAAGGTACGAATAGTTTCCAGTTTAAAAAACGCTCAAACGTACGGTATTTTTAACGCTTCTGTAAAGTGAAAACATGAGGCAGTGTTCACTAGATTTGAAATAGAAGCTGAACATGCTGAGAATGAATAAATGATTCCTTGAGTACATTTAAATTCCTCTACAGAAATGTAGAATTATGTTTATTTAAGTGACTTATATGCAAAGGTCTCACTAAGAGCAATTTTGGATACATGTAGATTATGGCGCACAGTTTAACAACCGAATGTGGATCTGCCTATTAAACCTGCGCTGACTGGTCGCCAAAAAACAACTTTGATAAGGTACCGGAGGCGAAATCGAGAAAAATTCCACAGATAAGATACTTCTCATATTTTGAATAAAATGTTAAGCATCATGATACTAAGGTTCTCGATAGAAGGAGTCATCCACATTCTATGAAACGAAAGAATCGGCACTGATCGACGTGAGAACGCAGAACACACACGACTCAGTCTTCTACAGACAGTTTCCGTTACGATGATGAGATGGTAAACAATGGTAAATGTATCAGTAAGGCAAGGAACCCGGGTCTGGAGACCACTGAGTCAAAAATAGCAAAGACACACCTGTTATGCGATATAATGACCTACGTGGAGCAGTAGTGATCACACTGAGCTCGTATTCGGGAATATGGTGGTTCATATTCCCGTCTGGCCATCTACATTCAACTTTTCTGTGATTTTCCTAAATCGATCAAGGCAAATAGCTGTATGGTTCCTTCGAAAGGACACAGCCGAATTCCTTCCTCCATCCTTCCGCAATCCGAATTTGCCCAGTCCTTTATACTGAGCTCATCGTCGACGTGAACTAATCATTTTTCTCTTGTAGTAACTGTACCAGCAAAAAACGAGAACATACGAGTCGTTGTGTGTATGGTGTAATAAACGGTATTATTATGTGCGTAGATTGGTGTAGTGTAATCTGACTAACGTTTGCGCTTAGGGAGAGAAAAGTCGAGTAATGCACTACTGATGGTTTGATATTCGTGCACGCACGTAGTTCCAACACCCTGGGACGCCACCTCGTATTGCACATCTTGCTCGTAAACATCTACGTCAGACGTACCTTATAACACGTATACAAAGAAGTTGTCATGCTTCGTAGACGGACAATTTTTCATACATACGTTTCCTGCCGGTTCTGCCGAGGATTTCACTTCTTATCACTGCAGCACCCTTCTTTAACACATCTTCAACTCCTCGATTTTTTCCTTTTTCCAGTTTTCCCATCGTCCATGATTCATTCCATATTTCTTTCTGAAATTCTGGCTTATGTTTAATACTTAGTCTGTATGTGTTATTTTGTTTTCAAAGCAGCAAAATTCTTCCATCTCCTTCACTATGAAATCACGAGTTACATGCTATGGAATACCAAAGACTGAAATAAATGGGTTTCCACTGGAATGAGATTTGCACAAAGCAGATAACGAAGGAAAAAGGCGAATATGGCCTCAAACTAGTCGAAAGATCGAAAGCGCTGAATACGGTACATGAATTCTGGACACACGACATGTTGTAGTGACAACCACACAAGAAACGTTGTTGCCTAAGACAATGAACACCAAGAAAATGAATTTTACTGATGTTGTAATTGTTATGTGAAGAAGTAAGAAGAGGTGCGCCTTGACAACTATAGTTGTAGGAAAGCTGGACAGCAGCAGAAATGATTAGCGAGCAAGTTAATCACAGTAAACAAAAGATTTACTTAACTTGTACTTCTCCTAGAGAACGAAGATTCACTACAAATAACGCAGAAAGAAACGGAGTCCAGTTATTTCAACGTCAATAGTGATGAAGCACAAACGAAGTTGTCGTAGCCTAGTGGCTCCAAGCGCAAGTGGGTCGAGAGGTTGACGCTGGCCGTCCTATATGGCAGTGGCAGAGGGCGCTGACAGTACAGAGCTGTGGGAGGCGTGGCGTAGCGTGAGTGCTCAAATTGTTCAAATGGCTCTGAGCACTATAGGACTTGACATCTATGATCATCAGTCCCCTAGAACTTAGAACTACTTAAACCTAACTAACCTAAGGACATCACACAACACCCAGTCATCACGAGGCAGAGAAAATCCCAGACCCCGCCGGGAATCGAACACGGGAACCCGGGCGTGGGAAGCGAGAACGCTACCGCACGACCGTGAGTGCTCCATTGGGTCCTCCAGATCCTGCACGACTGAGAACCTTGCTATTCCATTACCAAACTTGATACGCCGTGTGGTGGTACTGATGTGTGGTACCACAATAACGAGCTTCAAGTACTAACAGGAATGTACACTACTGGTCATTAAAATTGCTACACCATGGAGATGACGTGCTACAGACTCAAAATTTAACCGACAGGGAGAACATGCTGTAATACGCAAATGATTAGCTTTTCAGAGCATTCACACAAGGTTGGCGCCGGTGGCGACACCTACAACGTGCTGACATGAGGAAAGTTTTCAACCGATTTCTCATACACAAACACCAGTTGACCGGTGTTACCTGGTGAAACGTTGTTGTGATGCCTCGTGTAAGGAGGAGAAATGCGTACCATCACGTTTCCGACTTTGATAAAGGTCGGATTGTAGCCTATTGCGATTGCGCTTTATCGTATCGTGACATTGCTGATCGCGATGGTCGAGATCCAATGACTGTTAGCAGAATATGGAATCGGCGGGATCAGGAGGGTAATACGGAACGCCCTGCTGAATCCCAACGGCCTCGTATCACTAACAGTCGGGATTACAGGCATCTTATTCGCATGGCTGTAACGGATCGTGAAGCCACGTCTCGATCCCTGAGTCAACAGATGGGGACGTTTGCAAGACAACAACCATCTGCACGAAAAGTTCGACGACGTTTGCAGAAGCATGGACTATCAGCTCGGAGACCATGGCTGCTGTTACCCGTGACGCTGCATCACAGACTGGAGCGCCTGCGACGGTGACTCAACGACGAACCTGGGTACACGAAGGGCAAAACGTCATACTGTATACAGTATCATGATGGTCGCATCCGTGTTTGGCGACATCGCGGTGAACGCACATTGGAAGCGTGTATTCGTCATCGCCATACTGGCATATCACCCGGCGTGATGGTATGGGGTGCCATTGGTTACCTGTCTCGGTCACCTCTTGTTCGCATTGACGGCACTTTGAACAGTGGACGTTACATTTCAGAAGTGTTACGACCCGTGGCTCTACCCTTCATTCGATCCCTACGAAACACCACATTTCAGGAGGATAATGCACGACCGCATGTTGCAGGTCCCGTACGGGACTTTCTGGATACAGAAAATGTTCGACTGCTGCCCTGGTCAGCACATTCTCCAGATTTCTCACCAATTGAGAACGTCTGGTCAATGGTGGCCGAGCAAATGGCTCGTCACAATACGCCAGTCACTACTCTTGATGAACTGTGGTATCGCGTTGAAGCTGCATGGGCAGCTGTACCTGTACACGCCATCCAAGCTCTGTTTGACTCAATGCCCAGGCGTATCAAGGCCGTTTATTACTGCCAGAAGTGGTTGTTCTGGGTACTGATTTCTCAGGATCTATGCACCCAAAGTGCGTGAAAATGTAATCACACGTCAGTTCTAGTATAATATATTTGTTCAATGAATACCCGCTTATCATCTGCATTTCTTCTTGGTGTAGCAATTTTAATGGCCAGTAGTGTATATGTCGACAGAAATAAGTAGCAAATATTCCTCAAAGATTTTCAAAATGGGATGGATCAATCAACAGCAACAGCGTATAGTACTGAGAATATGGTAAATAAATATCTGGTGCGAGTTGATTGCGCAAGCAATGGGAAACTAACATGTGAGCAATAAGGTGTCAGACTTAGCACTGAAGATGTCCACTGTAAGCTTAAATACGTTACAGAGCAGTGATTCTCAGTCTTTCTGAGACCATTACCACACAGTGAAATCATAATCAGATATTAGTTTCCATCCCCCTCCCTCTTTAATATCACGAACATTCGCGTGCAACTAAATTTTGGAATGAAAAGGGTTTGTTTTGAACAACATTGTTTTTAAAATGATGAAAGATAACTGATATTTAGTTTTTGCAAGTGTATCATTAAATTACGGACTGATGAGTCAGTCAGAAAATTGGTACTACTTACTTCTACAACTTTTTTTATAACTGACAAAGCTATTCCCACTGCATAGAAAGTGCTACCTACAACTCCTCGTCAGAAAACAGGGTAGACTCTTATTACAACACATGCTTCGTCTGCACCACTACTGTTCATAACGACGTTTGCTTCATCCACGACCTGCATCCCATTTAAAAACAACCAGTTTAATTTGTTTCGCCTGCACCACTGCTGTTCCTAACGACGTTTACTTCATCCACGACCTGCATCCCATTTAAAAACAACCAGTTTAATTTGTGTGCACTATCCTTACTATTCGTAAATCACCTGAGTGCTGGACTCGTTACCTTCGAAATGGCAGAAACTGGAAGACTTCAGGCTGCGAATGCTTTGTGTCTGACCATTGCCACTAATAATAGTAATAAAATTGTCTAGACCCTGCGGCAGCGCAGTAACGATTACATAGTTACTGTTGCGGTGTGAATTAGCTCATTTATTGTTTCGAAGTGAACAATGAAGCGATTTCTGGCCTATTGTGGAAACTACCTTCAACTCGGAGAAGGTATTTTCATGAGATATTTAAGCATATATTTACTTTTATTTATTTATTTACACGTCAAGTTCTTTAGGACCAAATTGAGGAGCAAATCTCCAAGATCATGGAACGTGTCAGTACATGAAATTACAGCATGTAGTAATAACATATAAAAATCAAATGTTTATCAATCCGAAAAAAGTCAGTCCACGGGTTTAAGTAAACGCAATCAACAATACAACAAGAATCAGCTTAATTTTTCAAGGAACTCCTCGACAGAATGGAAGGAGTGACCCATGAGGAAACTCTTCAGTTTCGATTTCAATGCGTGTCGATTACTGCTAAGACTTTTGAATTCAAGGGATAGCTTATTGAAAATGGGTGCAGCAGTATGCTGCACACCTTTCTGTATAGGAGTTAAGGAAGTCTGATCCAAATGCAGGTTTGATTTCTGCCCAGTATTAACTGAGTGAAAGCTGCTTATTCTTGGGAATAACCTAATATTGATAACAAGAAATGACAGTGAGGAATATATATATATATATATATATATATATATATATATATATATATATATATATATATATATATATACAGGGTGTTTCAAAAATGACCGGTATATTTGAAACGGCAATAAAAACTAAACGAGCAGCGATAGAAATACACCGTTTGTTGCAATATGCTTGGGACAACAGTACATTTTCAGGCGGACAAACTTTCGAAATTACAGTAGTTACAATTTTCAACAACAGATGGCGCTGCAAGTGATGTGAAAGATATAAAAGACAACGCAGTCTGTGGGTACGCCATTCTGTACGTCGTCTTTCTGCTGTAAGCGTGTGCTGTTCACAATGTGCAAGTGTGCTGTGGACAACATGGTTTATTCCTTAGAACAGAGGATTTTTCTGGTGTTGGAATTCCACCGCCTAGAACACAGTGTTGTTGCAACAAGACGAAGTTTTCAACGGAGGTTTAATGTAACCAAAGGACCGAAAAGCGATACAATAAAGGATCTGTTTGAAAAATTTCAACGGACTGGGAACGTGACGGATGAACGTGCTGGAAAGGTAGGGCGACCACGTGCAGCAACCACAGAGGGCAACGCGCAGCTAGTGCAGCAGGTGATCCAACAGCGGCCTCGGGTTTCCGTTCGCCGTGTTGCAGCTGCGGTCCAAATGACGCCAACGTCCACGTATCGTCTCATGCGCCAGAGTTTACACCTCTATCCATACAAAATTCAAACGCGGCAACCCCTCAGCGCCGCTACCATTGCTGCACGAGAGACATTCGCTAACGATACAGTGCACAGGATTGATGACGGCGATATGCATGTGGGCAGCATTTGGTTTACTGACGAAGCTTATTTTTACCTGGACGGCTTCGTCAATAAACAGAACTGGCGCATATGGGGAACCGAAAAGCCCCATGTTGCAGTCCCATCGTCCCTGCATCCTCAAAAAGTACTGGTCTGGGCCGCCATTTCTTCCAAAGGAATCATTGGCCCATTTTTCAGATCCGAAACGATTACTGCATCACGCTATCTGGACATTCTTCGTGAATTTGTGGCGGTACAAACTGCTTTAGACGACACTGCGAACACCTCGTGGTTTATGCAAGATGGTGCCCGGCCACATCGCACGGCCGACGTCTTTAATTTCCTGAATGAATATTTCGATGATCGTGTGATTGCTTTGGGCTATCCGAAACATACAGGAGACGGCGTGGATTGGCCTCCCTATTCGCCAGACATGTACCCCTGTGACTTCTTTCTGTGGGGACACTTGAAAGACCAGGTGTACCGCCAGAATCCAGAAACAATTGAACAGATGAAGCAGTACATCTCATCTGCATGTGAAGCCATTCCGCCAGACACGTTGTCAAAGGTTTCGGGTAATTTCATTCAGAGACTACGCCATATTATTACTACGCATGGTGGATAGGTGGAAAATATCGTACTATAGAGTTTCCCAGACCGCAGCGCCATCTGTTGTTGACAATTGTAACTACTGTAATTTCGAAAGTTTGTCTGCCTGAAAATGTACTGTTGTCCCAAGCATATTGCAACAAATGGTGTATTTCTATCGCTGCTCGTTTAGTTTGTATTGCCGTTTCAAATATACCGGTCATTTTTGAAACACGCTGTATATATATGAGAGGCCAATGTCAAAATTCCCAGACTCGTTAACAGGAGACGAGAAGAGGTCCGTGAGTTTACGTCACTTATTGCTCGAACCACCCGTTTCTGAGCGAAAAATATCCTTTTAGAATGGGAAGAGCTACTCCAAAATATAATACCACACGACATAAGTGAATGAAAATAAGCAAAGTAGACTAATTTTCGCGTCGAACGATCACTCACTTCCGATACCGTTCGAATAGTACAAATGGCAGCATTAATTTTTTGAACAAGATCCTAAAAGTGGGCTTTCCACAACAGTTTACTATCAACCTGAACACCTACAAATTTGAACTGTTCAGTTTCACTAATCACATGCACATTCTGTGAAATTAAAACGTCAGGTTTTGTTGAACTGTTTGTTAGAAACTGCAAAAACTAAGTCTTGCAGTGATTTAGCATTACTTTACTTTCTACAAGCCATAACTTAGGCCATGAACTGAGCTATTTGAAACTGAGCCAATGTTGCACACGACATCCTGTACTACCAAGCTAGTGTCATCAGCAAACAGAAAATTGTTTTAATTACTTATAATACTTGAAGGCTTATCATTAATATAAATAAGAAACAGGAGTGGCCCCAACACTGATCCCTGGGGCACCCCTCACTTGACCGTACCCCACTCGGACCCCACATCACAACCATTCTCAACATTGTGAATAATGACCTTTTGCTGTCTGTTGCTAAACTAAGAGGTGAACCAACTTCGAGCTACTCCCCATATTCTGTAATGGTCCAACTTCTGGAGCAATATTTTTTCATCAACACAATGAAACGCCTTAGTTAAATTAAAAAATATTCCTAGCGTTCAAAACATTTCGTTTAACCCATCCAGTATCTCACAGAGAATACAGGATATAGCATTTTCAGTTGTTAAACGACTTCTAAAGCCGAAGTGTATATTTGACAGCAAATCGTGTGATAAAAAATTATCAATAATCCTCACATACTCAGCCTTTTCAATAACTTTAGCGAACACTCATGGCATAGAAATAGGTCTGAAAGTATCTACATTATCCCTTTATCCCTTTTATAAGGCGGATTTACTACTGAGTACTTTAATCGTTCAGGAAACTGACTATTCCTGAAGGGGAAATTTCAAATACAGGACTGACATGTTCAGCAGAATACTTCAGTATTCTGCTAGGCAGTCCATCATAATCATGAGAGTCCTTAGTCTTCAGTGATTTAATTATTAACTCAATCTCCCCCTTGTCTGTATCACAGAGGAATATATCAGACATTAGTCTCGGAAAGGTATTTGCCAAGAAAGTTATATGATTCCCTGCTCGAAACTAAATTTTATATAATTCACAAGCAAAGCTCAGAAAATGATTGTTAAATACTGTACATATATTTGATAAATGAGGTATTTAAGCATATCTGATACAAACGACTCAATTTTACTGTCATAGATACCTGGTAGAAAATGTGTGTGTATTGGGTGGATGATGCATACGATTCACAAGCTACAACCTCCACCACATTGTCTCACGTGTAAAAAGTAGCATTTGAACTAAAACATAATTGGTAACTTAAGTAATCAGTATTAAAGTGCTACGAAATAGCGATCTTTTTAAAATAATTTTATTTTGTGGCCGAAAAACAATTGAACCCATTTATTTGCACCCTCTCAGAAAATATCATTTTACCTCTCAGGCATAATTATCTCCAGGTTGGGAACCATGGCTATTGACAGTCCTAAACAAAACGGTAATCACGATGTGAAATCGAAAGACCCATCCCCTCAGAAAAACTGTTGAACTTTCTTGTGCAGGAAAAAGTCACCTCTAGGGCTAAGTGGTTGCAGCGGCTTCCACGGGGAATTTCATTTGTCGAGCAAGAGCAACGGAATTTCTGGTACAAGGAATTGACGCTAGAAATCGGCCAACCAAGTTTAAAATTTCTCCGAAGTTAATGAGAGTTTTATCAAACTCACAGCCAAGATAGAATCAAAGAGACCTCCTAGGAGAGTGAACGAGCTCTGACAAATTTACGGTTAGTGAGATCTCCGATTCCACCTCTACTTCGTCTTCTCATTGCCCTCGTGAAGCAGCGCAAGTGTCACTAAATAGGGTGAAGTGGACACGTGCTTCCACAGTCGCGACCAGATTTCCGGGAATTAACGATCCTCTGTCTGGCAGACTGAAATTTGCAGCACATTAAATACGAACTGGTAATAAGATTTTAGCTCGGGAAACCACGAAAATAAAGTCCGAGTATCACTGCGTAATTCATCCTCAAAATGTTTCCGTGCACTGAGAAGAACAGTACCTAAGCAATCAAACTGCTCGATAATTATTTTTTCGCACTGTAGTGGAGTGTGCTCAATTGTGGAACTGCCTTACAGATTAATAGTGTGTGCAGGACCCGAGTACGGGTCGTTGTCTTCCACTAGTAAGACTCTTACACGTCATACGGACTGCTCACAATTCCCCTTCACAACCTTTAATTCTGCCAGCACCTATCAATGCCTACAAACTTCACAGACTCTGCCTCGCCTGTTTTGTTGTACTAGCACTCTCGAAAGGGAATGTAAGCTACAATCTACAGAAACGTTTCGTCACAGCTCACACTCCACTTTGGGGTGAAAAATTCAACCAGGAAACAAGCGCTAGGTTCGGACTTTCTGTACAATATCTTAAAAGGATTAATTATATCTACATTTTTTTTCTTTTTACTTACTTAAGAGCTAATGAAATGGAGAAAGAATTTTCGTTTCTTATTTGCGTTTTTGATACATCTAAAGATATACACTCCTGGAAATTGAAATAAGAACACCGTGAATTCATTGTCCCAGGAAGGGGAAACTTTATTGACACATTCCTGGGGTCAGATACATCACATGATCACACTGACAGAACCACAGGCACATAGACACAGGCAACAGAGCATGCACAATGTCGGCACTAGTACAGTGTATATCCACCTTTCGCAGCAATGCAGGCTGCTATTCTCCCATGGAGACGATCGTAGAGATGCTGGATGTAGTCCTGTGGAACGGCTTGCCATGCCATTTCCACCTGGCGCCTCAGTTGGACCAGCGTTCGTGCTGGACGTGCAGACCGCGTGAGACGACGCTTCATCCAGTCCCAAACATGCTCAATGGGGGACAGATCCGGAGATCTTGCTGGCCAGGGTAGTTGACTTACACCTTCTAGAGCACGTTGGGTGGCAAGGGATACATGCGGACGTGCATTGTCCTGTTGGAACAGCAAGTTCCCTTGCCGGTCTAGGAATGGTAGAACGATGGGTTCGATGACGGTTTGGATGTACCGTGCACTATTCAGTGTCCCCTCGACGATCACCAGTGGTGTACGGCCAGTGTAGGAGATCGCTCCCCACACCATGAAGCCGGGTGTTGGCCCTGTGTGCCTCGGTCGTATGCAGTCCTGATTGTGGCGCTCACCTGCACGGCGCCAAACACGCATACGACCATCATTGGCACCAAGGCAGAAGCGACTCTCTTCGCTGAAGACGACACGTCTCCATTCGTCCCTCCATTCACGCCTGTCGCGACACCACTGGAGGCGGGCTGCACGATGTTGGGGCGTGAGCGGAAGACGGCCTAACGGTGTGCGGGACCGTAGCCCAGCTTCATGGAGACGGTTGCGAATGGTCCTCGCCGATACCCCAGGAGCAACAGTGTCCCTAATTTGCTGGGACGTGGCGGTGCGGTCCCCTACGGCACTGCGTAGGATCCTACGGTCTTGGCGTGCATCCGTGCGTCGCTGCGGTCCGGTCCCAGGTCGACGGGCACGTGCACCTTCCGCCGACCACTGGCGACAACATCGATGTACTGTGGACACCTCACGCCCCACGTGTTGAGCAATTCGGCGGTACGTCCACCCGGCCTCCCGCATGCCCACTATACGCCCTCGGTCAAAGTCCGTCAACTGCACATACGGTTCACGTCCACGCTGTCGCGGCATGCTACCAGTGTTAAAGACTGCGATGGAGCTCCGTATGCCACGGCAAACTGGCTGACACTGACGGCGGCGGTGCACAAATGCTGCGCAGCTAGCGCCATTCGACGGCCAACACCGCGGTTCCTGGTGTGTCCGCTGTGCCGTGCGTGTGATCATTGCTTGTACAGCCCTCTCGCAGTGTCCGGAGCAAGTATGTTGGGTCTGACACACCGGTGTCAATGTGTTCTTTTTTCCATTTCCAGGAGTGTATATAAATCACCACAGTTCGTTTTCCGTTATGAGTCTATTTTGCGTGCTAATGATGGTAGGAGCCAACCGATGTATATGCATTTCCGTATTTTACTTTACGAACAACAAATCTGGATAGTTATTCGTTTCTTATTACACTAAAAGTAATGTGAAAACCGCAATTTCTTTAATTTTCTTTATTTTTTCCAAACAGCTCGTACAGCGTGTCTATAAAATCTAAAAACCGTAACTTCAAAACTACTAGAGATACAGTCTTATAGTTTGCTGTAAAATATTAACCAGCTTTCAATGTTATGCAACAAACGTGCAGATCAGCTGGCGAAAATGATTCGTCTTCCTCCGGCCAACATACCCTTGCCATACAGTGATTTTCGTTGGAGAATCTTATCTAGATGTACCAGGGGTCCCATATCACTCCAACTGCCACGCCCCACACCATTACAGAGCCTCCACCAGCCTGAACAGTCCCCTGCTGACATGTAGGGTCCATGAATTCATGAGGTTGTCTCCTTACCCGTGCGCGTCCATCGTTGTAGATTCTGCAACCAAGCAAAAACGGGAGGAACATAGTGGACATAGACTGTAACCGCAAATACAATTTCAAACGAGACTCGTCCGACCAGGAAACATGATTCTAGTCACCAACAGTCCAATGTTGGTGTTGACGGGCCCAGGCGAGGCGTAAACCTTTGTGTCGTGCTGCCATCAAAGATACAGGAGTGGGGCTTGGGCTCCGAAAGTCCATATCGATGATGCTTCATTGAATGGTTCGCACGCTGACACTTGTTGACGGCCCAGAATTGAAATATGCAGCAATTTGCGGAAGAGTTGCACTTCTATCACGTTGAATGATTCTTTTCAGTCGTCTTTGGTCCCGTTCTTGCAGAATCTTTTTCCGGCAGTAGCGATGTCGGGGATTTGATGTTTTACCGGATTCCTGATATTCACAGTATACTCGTGAAGTGGTCGTACCAGAAAATCCCTACTTCGGAAATACTGTGTCCCATCGCTCGTGCGCCGACTATAACACCACGTTCAGATTCACATAAATCTTGATAATCTACTATTGTAGCAGCAGTAACCTATCTAACAACTGCACCAGACCATAGTTCCCTTGTTTAGGCGTTGCCGACCATAACGCCGTATTCTGCCTGTTTACGTATCTCTGTATTTGAACACGCATGCCTATATCAGTTTCTTTGGCGCTTCAGTGTAGTTTCCAGATCATGATTTTTATGAAATGACAGCATCCTATATAATGGAACACTCTACAATAGATGCAGCAATGTAATATTTAAATGCTGTCGTCACTCTTAGATAACATACGACGTAAGAAATAGCTTCACGTTCAAAAGAGTTTCAAACTGTGAAATTATAATTTCTTTGTGATATGATATAAAGAGACACCACAGAGTGACTGAGAATAGTCGGCTGTACAAACGTCTATGTGCATCATACATGCAGTATTTCAGCGGCACGCGTTGTAGACACCATGAGGAACCATTCGATGTCTGGAACCATAGGAAAATTTGAGAAGTTATTTTTATAGTATGCTCACTGGAAGAAATACATTTCACACACACACACACACACACACACACACACGGAGAGAGAGAGAGAGAGAATTTTAATACTGATGAGCAGATCTATGCCTTCGCGAACATCTGCAGAGTTAAAAAAAATACGTTGAACTTGTTATTTAATATAAATTTTATGTGAGGCTTTGATTTGATTGAGATGGCCCACCATTTTTGTCTTCTCCGTTCTTGTAAGTCATATTGTGCCCGCCCGGTCAGCCGTGCGGTCTAACGCACGGCTTTCCGGATTGGGGAGGACCGCCTGGTCCCTGGCACGAATCCGCCCGGCGGACTTGTGTCGAGGTTTGCTGAGCCAGCCAGTCCGTGGATGGTTTTCAGGCGGTTTTCCATCTGCCTCGGCGAATGCTGGCTGGTTCCCCTTATTCCGCCTCAGCCACACTATGTCGGCGATTGCTGCGGAAACAAGTTCTCGACGTACGCGTACACCACTGTTACTCTAACACGCAAACATAGGGGTTACATTCGTCTGGTGTAAGACGTTCCCTTGGGGGGGGGGGGTCCACCGGGGGCCGAACCCCACAATAACCCTGAAAAAGTAGTTCGGTGTGGGGTGGCGGAGATGTTAAATGGACTACGGTACTCGTCGTGGGGGTGTGGACCACTGCGACTGCGGCGGGGTCGGAGCCTCTTCGTCGTTTCTAGGCTCCCAGTTAACACACAGTACAATACAATACAATACAAAATCGTATTATTCATTGTCATTTCAAGGATACAGACTCGGTGCCTCTTTGTGCGTTGTAAGCAACTTTCAGCGTATTTTTTTGTTGACAATAACGATTGCTGTCAGTCGTTTGCAGAAAAATTATTGAACTTGGTATCAACTTAAAAACCTTCAGACCTGTTAGATTTGTTTCTGAATTTATTTGTTTGTTTTGCTGTTTTTAATATGGCATCATATTTCCCGCTATTTTGAGAACCAAGTATGGTGCGCTGTTTTCTAATACATTTGTGCTGGGTCAATGGTCTAACAACGACTCTCACCTTCGTGAACTGAACTACCCAGGCAGGACTCACAAACCGCCTTTACAGTTTCAAGTCTGTCAACACCACTCTCCTCCGTTCCAAACTCCTCATCACTCACCGGCATGGGTTACTGGTGTAGCACTCCTGGAAGAACGAATATAGCGGAGGAATGTCTTTGCTACAGGCTGGTGATCATCACTAGAACTTTAGGAGAATACCTGTATATGTCATTCATAGCTTTAGTCAGTTTCAGAGAAAACGTTACAATTTGGTTGATGTGTAGCGAGTTTAAAGCGAGTGTACGGAGTTCATTCCTCATCTCTAATAGACAGCCCTGCCATCTGACTTAGCCATGTCGCTCCTCAACACACACAGATAACCCTTTTTTACCAAGACCTAACAGCCAATGAGACGTCATGTCCCCTGTGGCTGAGGTAGCAGGTTTCCTCCAGTACTTTTTAAATAAGGAATGGTAGGTACTAAGTTGACATATACCTTTCGGTTAAGGCTCCAACAAAGTAACTATCAGCCTGGGACGTCATTGTGTGGCATGGTTGTGCCTTGAACATACCTCATACCGCTCTCTGTGACTATTGATTGACGGCTGAATGGTCATATATGATGGAGTCTCAATCTACAATTGTAAGGAATTCATTTTGTACATAAAATTGTAATTTTGATAATATTTTTTATGTCACGCGGAAAAGTAAAGCTCCACTGGCATCTGAGTAATAGCGGGCAACATCTATGTCAAAGTGGTTGCGCTGCGAGACTCTGATAGTAGAACCTTAGCTCGTGAGTGGAGGGCAGTCTTGGAAAGAGAGAGAAGGATTCAAGATGTATCTTGTGATGCAGTAAGATGTGTTTAGGCCGTGCTGTGTGCCGGCAATAATTTTCTCATATTATATTTCACTGATGGAGAGGTGATTTGTAAATTCATACAGAAGACTTCAAAAGATACTGTGATAGCGCATTTTCTACGACATCCAAGCTTAGTAATTAATTTGGTCAGAGTTTTAGAACTGGAGATTTTTATAACAACGTAACAATATGTGATTTAGTGATTTTTCTTCAAAGGTGGAGAACATACGTGTTTGTAAAAAAGTAAAGAGAATTTGTTCAGGTTTTCCCGCTATTATGTAAAGTGAATTTTTAATATTTTAAGTGTTAAAATATTTTGTCTTATTGTTGTAAAGTTTTGCTAATACAGTTACTTTAATGTTTCTCCATCAATCAGCATTCGTCTCTTTATTTCAAGTTTCACATATATACACTCCTGGAAATTGAAATAAGAACACCGTGAATTCATTGTCCCAGGAAGGGGAAACTTTATTGACACATTCCTGGGGTCAGATACATCACATGATCACACTGACAGAACCACAGGCACATAGACACAGGCAACAGAGCATGCACAATGCCAGCACTAGTACAGTGTATATCCACCTTTCGCAGCAATGCAGGCTGCTATTCTCCCATGGAGACGATCGTAGAGATGCTGGATGTAGTCCTGTGGAACGGCTTGCCATGCCATTTCCACCTGGCGCCTCAGTTGGACCAGCGTTCGTGCTGGACGTGCAGACCGCGTGAGACGACGCTT
This sequence comes from Schistocerca cancellata, assembly GCF_023864275.1. Taxonomy (NCBI): domain Eukaryota; kingdom Metazoa; phylum Arthropoda; class Insecta; order Orthoptera; family Acrididae; genus Schistocerca; species Schistocerca cancellata. Next base: position 698,593,557 of record NC_064628.1, read on the forward strand.
CATCCAGTCCCAAACATGCTCAATGGGGGACAGATCCGGAGATCTTGCTGGCCAGGGTAGTTGACTTACACCTTCTAGAGCACGTTGGGTGGCACGGGATACATGCGGACGTGCATTGTCCTGTTGGAACAGCAAGTTCCCTTGCCGGTCTAGGAATGGTAGAACGATGGGTTCGATGACGGTTTGGATGTACCGTGCACTATTCAGTGTCCCCTCGACGATCACCAGTGGTGTACGGCCAGTGTAGGAGATCGCTCCCCACACCATGATGCCGGGTGTTGGCCCTGTGTGCCTTGGTCGTATGCAGTCCTGATTGTGGCGCTCACCTGCACGGCGCCAAACACGCATACGACCATCATTGGCACCAAGGCAGAAGCGACTGTCATCGCTGAAGACGACACGTCTCCATTCGTCCCTCCATTCACGCCTGTCGCGACACCACTGGAGGCGGGCTGCACGATGTTGGGGCGTGAGCGGAAGACGGCCTAACGGTGTGCGGGACCGTAGCCCAGCTTCATGGAGACGGTTGCGAATGGTCCTCGCCGATACCCCAGGAGCAACAGTGTCCCTAATTTGCTGGGAAGTGGCGGTGCGGTCCCCTACGGCACTGCGTAGGATCCTACGGTCTTGGCGTGCATCCGTGCGTCGCTGCGGTCCGGTCCCAGGTCGACGGGCACGTGCACCTTCCGCCGACCACTGGCGACAACATCGATGTACTGTGGAGACCTCACGCCCCACGTGTTGAGCAATTCGGCGGTACGTCCACCCGGCCTCCCGCATGCCCACTATACGCCCTCGCTCAAAGTCCGTCAACTGCACATACGGTTCACGTCCACGCTGTCGCGGCATGCTACCAGTGTTAAAGACTGCGATGGAGCTCCGTATGCCACGGCAAACTGGCTGACACTGACGGCGGCGGTGCACAAATGCTGCGCAGCTAGCGCCATTCGACGGCCAACACCGCGGTTCCTGGTGTGTCCGCTGTGCCGTGCGTGTGATTATTGCTTGTACAGCCCTCTCGCAGTGTCCGGAGCAAGTATGGTGGGTCTGACACACCGGTGTCAATGTGTTCTTTTTTCCATTTCCAGGAGTGTATCTTTAGCCGCCATTAGAGGAGAAATTATAAAGGTGTGTAATTTTAATTATTGTTAGGGTCTAAATACATTATAATTTATCAAAATTGTGTATTACTAATGTAATTTAGCTTGCCCATGTCATGTTATCGTTGGTGTTGCTGGGCTGTGCCGCGACTAAATACAACTCTACATTACCATACAACAAAAACTAATTATCCACTTTCACAATCTATCAATTGTTTAAATTTCACATCCTAGCTTGTTAAGAAGTTAATAGTAAAGAAATGTTGTATTTGCCTTACAAATACCACTAAATATAACTCTACATTACCATACAACAAAAACTAACTATCCACTTTCACAATCAATCAATTATTTATATTTCACACCCTGGCTTGTTAAGAAGTTAATAGTAAAGAAATGTATTTGCCTTACAAATACCGCTAAATATAACTCTACATTACCACAAAAAAACTAATTAGCCACTTTCACAATCTATCAACTGTTTAACTTTCACATGTTGGCTTCATAAGAAGTTAATAATAAAGAAATTTTATGCACTCTCTGATCAGAGGTATGCAGACACAACTATGTAATGCTGAATCGACCACTAGGTGTGACGGGAGGCGTAACAGCCGATATAAAAGGAGACAGAGTGTTGTCAAAGAAGCAGTAACGGCAGAATAGGACAGTTAGATGAGCTCAGTGACTTCGAACGTGTACTAGTCATTGGAAATCATCTGAGTGACAAACCAGACAGTGATATCTCAACCTTTCTAATGCTGCCTAAGGTGATTGTTGCTGATGTGATTGTAAAGTGGAAACACAAAGGAAGAACGACAGTTCAACCAAGACCATGCAGACCCCATGTGTTGATGGATAGGGACCGTCGAGCATTGGAGAAAAATCTGTAAAAAATCACATGAAATCAACATAACGAATCACTCGTGAGTTCCTAAGTGCTGCGAGCCGTCCAGCTAGCACAGTAACTATAAGTAGAGAGTTAATAATGGTGGGGTGCAGTGTTTGAGCAACTCCTCATAAACCACACGTTTCTGCAGTCACTGCTCAGCGACGCTTGAGGTAGTCGCTGGACAGTCGATGTGTGGAATTGGAGTGCTGAATCACGCTGTTCCCTGTGGCAATCCGATGGTAGTGCTTGGGATTGGCGACTGCCTGGAGAATGTTGCTTGCCATCAAGTATAGTGTCTATACTGAAGTACGGAGGAGGTGATGTTACGGAATAAGGGTGTTTCTCTTGGTTAAAATGTGGACACCTTACTGTTCAAAATGCGGAAGGACATGAAGAAGCTTTATAGCATTATGTACTGTATACAGCAAAGGAACACTTCTGAGACGATAATTGCTTGTATTAGCAAGACAATGTACCTTGTCATAAAGAAGCATCTGTGAGGCAGTGATTTGTGGAAAGTAACATTCCTGAAATGGACTGGCTTGCGCATAGTTCCAACCTCAATGCAATGGAACGCGTTTGGGATGACTTAGAACGTCGACTTTTGTTGCACAGCGCTCCACATCAATGAAAGGAGGATGGATGGACTGCCACTATCCCACAGACATTCAGATACCTCATCTTGAAGAGTCCCCAGCAGAGCTCAGGCCTCCATAAAGGCGAAGGTGGATACACCCCACATTAACGTCGATTAATAGGTGTCCGGGTAGTTTTCATCAGACAAGTTTGGTTTTAATTAACATACGTGAGCCACAGGCACTCTTTCCGGATATGATGACGACTCGCAAATATGCGATTTGGCCCACACACATTTCCGTACCGGCGCTCTCAACTCTCCGGCAATGAAGCCTGTGTGCAGCCTATTTTACTCCTATTCCTGTAAACTCGCTTCCAGCTGCCAGCCTTGTCTTCAAGACACTCTAAGGTACAATTAATTTTCGAGACACCATTCACCCATAGCGCCACTATTCATTGTCACCAAATAAAAGTTTATACCGCCTTTTTGCTGGCCCCTTTAAACTAAAACTTTTATTGAGAGATGACTGGTGGTTGAGACCATTATCTAATGTATAAAATTCTTCTTACAAGCCTGAGTCATACATTTTATATTCTTTTATAATATTCCTTGCTCCTAGCGGACTTCTAGGCTCTGTATATACCTACTTTGAAGAGCCAAAGAAACTGGTGCGAGCATGCACAAGTACCGCAACACGACGTGGCATGGACTCGACTAATGCCTGAAGTAGTGCTGGAGGGAACTGACACATTGAACCCGGCAGGGCTCTCCATAAATCCGTAAGAGTACGGTGGGGGTGGAGATTCTGAATAGCACGTTGCAAGGCATTCCAGATATCCTCAGTAATGTTCATGTCTTGGCAGTTTGATGGTCAGCGGAAGTGTTTAAACTCAGAAGAGTGTTCCTGTAATACTGTAGCAATTATGGACGTGTGGGGTGACGCATTATCCTGCTGGAATTGCCCAAGTCCATCGGAATGCACAATGGACGTGAATGGATGCAGGTGATCAGACAGGATGCTTACGTACGTGTGACCGGTCACAGTCGTATCTAGACGTTTCAGGGCTCCCATATCACACCAACTGCACACGGCCAACACCATTACAGAGCCTCAACCAGCTCGAACAGTCCCCTGCTGACATGCAGGGTCCATGGATTCATGAGGTTGTCTCCATACCCGTACACGTCCATCCACTCGATATAATTTGAAACGAGACTCTTCCAACCAGACAACATGTTTCCAGTCATCAATAGACAATGTCGGTGTTCACAGGCCCCGGCGAGGCGTAAAGCTCTGTGTCGAGCATTCATCAAGGCCAGAAGAGTGGGCCTTGGGCTCCGAAAGCCCATATCGAAGACGTTTCGTGTATGGTTCGCACGCGGAAACTTGTTGATGGACCAGTGTTGAAATCTGCAGCAATTTGCGTTGGTCCCGTTCTTGCAGGTTCTTTTTTCGCCCGCAGTAGTGTATTACCGGATTCCTGATATTCACGGTACACTCGTGAAACGGTCGTCCGGGAAAATCCCCACTTCATCGCTACCTCGGAAATGCTGTGTCCCATCGCAAGTGCGCTACTATAAAACAGCGTTGAACTCTCTTAAATCTTGATAACCTGCCATTGTTGTAGCAGTAACAGATCTAACAACGGCGCCAGTCACTTGTTGTATTTAATACGCACTCCTTTAGTAGTTTCTTTGGCGCCGCAGTGTGAGTGCTGTTCACTCCATGTTAAGAGTGTATGGTTGCAGTTATATCATGCACTATGTACATTTTGCGATAGGTCATGTTATTATGGTTCATTAACGAAAGTATATAATCTTTCCGAATCTTAGCTACTGTGCATCACACAATTTCAGACAAACCTTTTAATGTGATTCTTCAGTTTCTTCCGGCGTATATGTCGATCGAACTACGGGTGTACTTCCAGTCTATAGTGTCCAACAGGCACAATATTTCGACGAACAGACACGTCGTCATCATCAGATGTGCCAGCGTACTATGTTCCAGAGGGGGCGTGGCCGACTTTTATCCTCTCCCACCGAAGGCCGTTCCCTCACCGGTCTGCACCCGAGGACGCGCGTCGGCAGTTGTGGAGTCGCTTACGTACGCGTCTGTAGCAGCGTCTATGTAGTTGCTTGTACGTCTTGGTTGCCTGGTCGTTATGTCTGCAGAGCGTCTTCTTAATTAGACGTAATGGTTGTTAGGAAACCTTGCTGAGATTATAGCCGCAGTGCCAACTGGTAAGATTATACCTGATACGAATTTCGATGGCTTCTCTAGCGACACTGTCCCAGTATTTGTAAGTCTGCGCTAAAATCCTGGTGGTCGTATAGCATCGCATGATTTTCTGACAGACAATGCTCTGCGACCGCCTACTTCTTGGGGTACCTTAGCCGAGTGTGCACCTTGTGTCCTCGGTATCGAACTTCGGTGGTGCTCACCGTCTGTCTAATATAGATTGTGCCACATTGGCGCGGAATTTGATGCATTATTAGCCCGTTGGACACTGTGGACTAGCAGTACACCCGTGGTCTGTTCGACAAACACTTTAATATTTTTTTTACTTAGTCGTTTTAGGCCTTCTTAATTGTCCAAAGCTAATTTGACGTCTGCTTCTCCATGTTATAATCCACTGTTGTGTAAGGTTTCTGAAACATGCTTCTCGTACTTTACATACATTAATTGCCATATTATAATGATTTACACTTTAGTATATTGTTGTATATGAGGCGGAACTATGGGCCTCATGGAAAAAGGGTGACCCGGCTGAGTCACGCAATTTGACTCTTAGTCTGATCACGAGGTGTGACCATTGCACGCGTTGATCATATAGGCTGACGTGAGGATCAACGAACTATACTTGACGGGATGGATCTGGAACATCTTAGGTGATTAGAAAGTTAGTAGACAGGAATACAATTAAATACTCAGCTTTAATTCAGCATCAACGGTGAACGTCGATCTTGACTTCGTACAATAATATTTACAAGTGCAGTTATAGACTGGACTGCGAATACTTCTTTACAATTCTGATTGCCTCTCATATATAGATCAATTGTCAATGCATAAACTGTATGTGGTGCCTGGCTGAAGCTATATAACTAGCGTCTCTGCAAATGAGATCTCTGAAGCTATAACGAGTGAACCATTCCTATTGAAGCCGGCTGTAGAACTGGGCAGTGCGCTAGCTTGTCTCATAAGAGCCGGCCGGAGTGGCCGAGCGGTTCTAGGCGCTTCAGTCTGGAACCGTGCTACCGCTACGGTCGCAGGTTTGAATCCTGCCTCGGGCATGGACGTATGTGATGTCCTTAGGTTAGTTAGGTTTAAGTAGTTCTAAGTTCTAGGGGACTGATGACCTCAGATATTAAGTCCCATAGTGCTCAGAGCCATTTGCACCATTTTTGTCTGGTAAGACCAGCCGAGTGGCGGCGCTCGGTCTGCTAGAGTCGACAGTGGCGACTCGCGGGTCCGATGTGTACTGACGGACCGCGGCCGATTTGAAGCCTACAGCCTAGCAAGTGTGGTGACTTGCGGAGACACCACATATATTTCGCAGACATCCGAAGATGACAGATTAACTAGTCCTTAGCCCAGCTAAGGACCGACTTTATTTCGTAAAAATTAATCATGTCTGCTTTCTAATATACTACATATGAACATGACGCAAAAGTTCTTTCTATAATATCATTCCTGTCGTTGCAGTTTTAATGGCAAGCAGTGTATACTGACCTCCACATGCTTACGTCCTGTAGATCATGATTGTATTGTGCCTTTTTATCCATTTCCTATTCAAGAAGAAGAGGAGGTTGTTCGTATTGTTCAGAACGAATATGCTAGAGTGTGCTGATAAAAAAAGAAATGCTTTTACGTTATATGAGAAGACATCGAAGAGTTTTATCGTCGCTGATTGCTTCTAAGTTTTCTGATAAAAAAGAAGCACTTCACGCTGACGTCGACCCAGACACGTCTGGTTTCTCACAGACGATAAGATAACCGTCCAGATGTGGTGCAAACATTAGCGCGACGATTTTGCACGTTTGCGTAAAAGTGTCAGTAGGTTACCGGGGTAATGGAGTATGCTTCTTAAATATCTTGCAGACACGCAAAACTGTATTTTAAAAATAATATACGCTCCCTCAACTTTTGTACTAGCAAACACCGCTAAAATGCACACACATGATACAGAAATAAAAGAAAAGCTGGCATATAATGTGTTACTCGACGTCGAGATCATTGAACTTCAGAACAATAGAGTAACATTTGCCTACCTATTTTGGCTATAAAAAAGCTTTAATGGTTATCTGGCATAGACGGATAGAGGGAACACATATCGTAAAATTTCTGGTTGCGCAGCATATAGGGTAAACGTACCTAACTTTGTGACATTAAGAATTGTGAATGAGAAAGTAGAACAAATATGCAACCTAGAAATTGTTTACTTTAGATGTAAGAGACCAACACATTTCTCTACTACCCCATGATAAAGAGCATTCAGGATATGGAAAACTATTGAAGTGACCAAATGTAGCAAACAAAGTGAGCATGCTATCCAATTCCGTTAAAGCATGCCTACTTCTGTGGCACTATATACTGCGTGACAATGTGCTTAATTGCGTGATACATCTACAATACATCTACGTACATACTCCGCAAGCCACCGTACACAGCGTGCTGGATGGTACTGTACACCACCATTGGTCGTTTCCTTTCCTGCTCCGCTCGCAAATAGGGCGAGGGACAAATGACTATCTACATGCACCCGCAAGAGCCCCAATTTCTTTCATCGTATGTCCGTGGTCCTTACGGGGAACGGCGGCAACAGCATCGATCTGCAGTCGGCCTCAATTACCGGTTCTCTAAATTTCCGTAATAGCTCCTCGTGAAAAGAGCGTCTTCTTCGCTCCAGGGATTTCCATTTGATTTCACGAACCTTTTCCGCAACACTTGCGTGATGATTGAACCTATGCCGATAGCAAAATAATATAACATCACGCCTCTGAATTGCTTCGATGTCTTCTTTTAATACGACGTGGTGCGGATCGCAAACACTCGAACAATATCCAAGGATGAGTCACACCAGCTTTCTATACGCCGTCACCTTTATAGACGAGCTACACTTTCCCAAGTGAAGCATTCGGGAGAACTTTGAAGCGGTCATTAAACTTCGGAGACGAACTGAAGCATTCGCCTTCCCGGCAACCAATCTATCGTGCTCATTCCATTTCATATCTATTTCTTTTGCATTCATGTTACGCACTTTTCATTCATCTTCAGCATCGGTGTTACTGTCACTAACATTTTCACAAACATTATGCATAAATTCCACATCATCAGGTGAATCGACGGACTGACAACTTTCATGGAACAGTCGGCAGACAAAAACAACACCGAACCAACCACTTTTATTCTTTTCACAGCTGTAGCTCTCGTTACAAGTGGCTGAGATCTCATCATTTCTTTTGTTCTTTGACTTCCTGTTTTCCCTTAGTCACTGATTAAACAGTTCGTCTTTGATTTGTGGACTTCCCGGCTTGATCAGCAATATGTGTGGTTTGATGTGTGCTCTGACCTGTCGAGGAACACGGATTTTTTATTTATTGTCTGGTTTCTTTTTACAGATAAATGGCAGTATCATCTTCTCAGGTATCATAAAGTCTAAGAAACGTACAAGAATATCAATAAATGATGTGTCGTTTGTTCATGATGTGGATGGATTATTCTCATCACCGACAGTCCTACATATTTCTTCCACAGAGAAGTTTGACTTTTTGGGGCTGTTGTGAGAGCTTGATTTGGAACTGCTTCGGAACTCAAACGAAAAGTGTTACTTTTGTTGAATCCAGAAAGGATGCTCCCACTCGAAAAAGTCTCCAGAAGAGCACGATTGAAAACAACGCCAACATTTCCAGTTTGTACGGTTTTTCACATTACTGCATGAGAATTTGTCATTATTTCCACGCTGTGTTTTGGTCACTGCCTGCACCACACGTTTTACTCTGTTAACGTTCAGGCAGAACCGTGTTTTCTGCATTATTATCATGAAAATAACTAACTTCAAGTTCACTCGTCAAGGCAAACGGTGCACCATTCTTGCCTATGGTCACATTGTTTTTGTCACCTTCACCGCGGTCTACGTATTCTTTTACAGTACTCCGTGTAATGGAGAAATATTTAGAAGTTCTGTACATCTACCTCTTTTCCTCCAATACCTTCTGAAGCGCTCCTCGAAGATAAGAAGTTGTATAGGATTGTCTTCTCTTGCTCACGTACCCATTTTTGACTTTTCCTCCTTCCCATTTTTACTTATAAGCGGCGCCATTGTTTCATAAGAAAATAATCCAGTAATAAGATATCTAAATCCAACTATGATGACTATGATTATAAGTATGTTACAAAGGCAGTACAACTGCATATCTAAGTCTGAATAATTATTTAAGCAACTCACCTTAATAAACTTGTATTGCGGAATCAAGGCAGCAAACGCAATATTTCCCTGCACGCAACACTGAACTGACTGTTCCGCACCGAGTGGCCATTGCCGCCCAGAATATCTTTTCCGAATGAATACACTCCTGCCATCTATTGAGGATGATTGGAAATGCGCGTAGAAGGCCTTTCTTACTTATGGATAAAGAATGCGTCTTCTATCACGAAATAAAATATGTCACGGAGTTAGGTAGACTTACCCTACGAATCTGCAGCTTCCGATTTTTTAAATATTTAATTTAATTAGTACATTTAAAGGCTCAATTTTAAAGAACAGGTCATGATATTAACTCGTTTTCATTGCTGCAGCAGTAATGATCACTTACCAATTCTTAGAACCAGTGTTTCTTCTTTAACGTCAAATTTAGTTTCGCATTCACGTCGGATTTCGCTAGTGCTTAACTATCATGGACAGTGCAGTAAGTTCAAACGTCGGCTGACAACATTAATTATGATTCAAAAAAATGGTTCAAATGGCTCTGAGCACTATGGGACTTAACATCTGAGGTTATCAGTCCCCTAGAACTTCGAACTACTTAAACCGAACTAACCTAAGGACATCACACACATCCATGCCCGAGGCAGGATTCGAACCTGCGACCGTAGCAGTCTCGCAGTTCCAGACTGAAGCGCCTAGAACCGCTCGGCCACAACGGCCTGCAATTAGGTATCAGAACTTTAAATTTACGTTGACATAAAGAAACACTTTTCCAAGCAAATTCAGAAGAAAGGTTAATAGTAAAATTTTTACTGCGATTGCTCCTAGAACCTGGGTAGCCAGGTGCTTGGTTTTTTACCGAACCAGTATTTCGCCCCTTGTTCTGTGTTCGTTAGCAAAGTACCAGTGATACGATATTTTGAGAATTCCATACGTATGACTAATTTATTTATTGATTTGCAAAATCATATCAATAATTTAGTGTCGATATGATAAAATTAGATTTATGCGTTTGTTCTAATTTGAAATTTTCGACATGCAACGACTAAAGGTGGCAGGGGTAAAATACAGGGAGCGAAAGGCTATTTACAATTTGTTGAGAAACCAGATGGCATTTATAAGAGACGAGGGACATGAAAGGGAAGCAGTGGTTGTGAAGGGAGTGAGACAGGGTTGTAGCCTCTCCCCAATGTTATTCAATCTGTATATTGAGCAAGCAGTAAAGGAAACAAAAGAAAAATTCGGAGTAGGTATTAAAATCCATGGAGAAGAAATAAAAAGTTTGAGGTTCGCCGATGACATTGTAATTCTGTCAGAGACAGCAAAGGACCTGAAAGAGCAGTTGAACGGAATGGACATTGTCTTGAAAGGAGGATATAAGATGAACATCGACAAAAGCAAAACGAGGATAATGGAATGTAGTCGATTTAAGTCGGGTGATGCTGAGGGAATTGTTTAGGAAATGTGACAAAGTAGTAAAGGAGTTTTGCTATTTGGGGAGGAAAATAACTGATGATGGTCGAAGTACAGAGGATATAAAATGTAGACTGGCAATGGCAAGGAAAGCGTTTCTAAAGAAGAGAAATTTGTAAACATCGAGTATAGATTTAAGTGTCAGGAAGTCGTTTCTGAAAGTATTTGTGTGGAGTGTAGCCATGTATGGAAGTGAAACGTGAACGATAAATATAGTTTGGACAGGAAGAGAATAGAAGCTTTCGAAATGTGGTGCTACAGAAGAATGCTGAAGATTAGATGGGTAGATCACATAACTAATGAAGAGGTATTGAATAGAAATGGGGAGAAGAGGAGTTTGTGGCACAACTTGACGAGAAGAAGGGACCGGTTGATAGGACATGTTCTGAGGCATCAAGGGATCACAAATTTAGCATTGGAGGGCAGCGTGGAGGATAAAAATCGTAGAGGGAGACCAAAAGATGAATACACTAAGCAAATTCAGAAGGATGTAGGATGCAGTAGGTACTGGGAGATGAAGAAACTTGCACAGGATAGAGTAGCATGGAGAAATGCATCAAACCAGTCTCAGGACTGAAGACCACAACAACAACAACGACTTTAACCAATAGATTAAAGATAATTGACATTTGGTGATTGCTGTAACTAGCGATAGTAAATATGATTTCTAATATTTACGAAGTGCTTTATTGTGTTCGCCCTCAGCCCTCAGCTCAGCAAATCCTTTCACCAGGTTATAAAACAAAAAACACACAGTCCGAACAGGCCTTGGGAGGCTGCCGTGTCATCCTCAGCCCTCAGCCATCACCGGATGCAGATATGGAGGGGCACGTGGTCAGCACACCGCCCTCCCGGCCGTTGCCAGTTTTCGTGACCGGTGTCGCTACTTCTCAGTCAAGCAGCTCCTGAATTGGCCTCACTAGGGCTGAGTGCACCCCACTTACCGACAGCGCTCGGCCGGCCCGGACAGCTACCCATCCAAGCAAGCCCGACAGCACTTAACTTCTGTGATCTGACGAAACCCTAGCGACAACAGGTACACGACAACGCAAACGCATTGTGACACAGTAATTTTTATCGATAAAGGTACGCTCCGTCTCATCTGATCTGAAGTATTAAAGTAACTTTTCTGGGTAATGTACGAAATAATATTGCACACAGAATGGTAATTTAACACCAAAACCTGCACGCCAAGCCATTAGAAGGTCAGTTCAATAAAATAACCAATTCGATATACATAGCAGGAAATAAAAATCAACCATGCCAGAATAACTTCCAGCAAATTAATAAGTCGAGAAATTTTAATGCCACTGCTCACTTTCCAAATTTAAGATGAAGGTCATTGGCAAACAAGCACATATACTTGAGAAAATTGCAATAAAATTTTGTATCTGATTTCTGCTGCATTTATTCGTTACAACTGAATAGGAATTAATCAGCTACCCGCAAGAACTCTGAAATTCGATTGCCATCTAAATGTTGCCTCGTCAATACCTATATGTACAAGCTATTGAATACAAAAAAGCACAATTTACCGCCAAAATGAAATTCAGATTATGTGCGGCAGCTGATACATTTCTTTACACTGACGAACTGCAGAGTTTACGCTGTGTCTGTAGGGCCCTTTGAGCCCCGAGCGAAATCATATACGCGGGTGTATTCACCAGTCTGACAGAAAGGGGGCGTGGCGTAGTGGCTCTACACGTGGTGGGCCTTGCCTAGGCGACAGACACGGGGAGCTGGTACTTTGATCGAGCTGCAGACGACGGACAGTAATCGTCGCACGTCAGTCCAAAGTGATTTGCCGACGGACTTGCCTGTCAAAGTATCCAGTCAGAAGGTAGCAGAGTTGCACCAGAAGCTCAGAGTGTCGTTTCTTGTATGTGTGTGGCGACAGCAAGCGGCCACCTAACACGCTCTTTAAAACAACAATCATAACAATAAGTACACGATGCACGATAGCTATACAAGAGTTAAGCACATCAAATTAAAGTTCTCGCCAAGTGAAAAGAGATGAAGCTCGTAGCATAAATTGTTTACTAGCTACATTGAAAAACTTGTGGAAGTTGTTAAAAACTTTTACTGATGAACTGCACAGAGTTGAGCGATAGTACAATAGAAGCACAATTCAATGCAGAATGTGATCTAGTACCAAGAGTTGTGGATTAATACTTATTTTGATACCAGCTGTTTTGGCCACGTGTTGCTGTGGCTCAGTATGGGTAAACTGAAAAGAAAGACATTCCTAATATGTATGGGAACTGGATACGCATCCTAATCCCCTTATCTCCCCTGTCTCTGTCCACTTCCTCGCTACCTATGTCCATTTTCCCACACTCCTCAGCCCATCTCCTATACCTCCCTTTCTCTGACCTTCAACCTTGTTAATTATTGCTGCAGTTTCAGATTCTCAGGTAGTATTCTAATCATAAGACGATAATCCATAAATACAGCTTCCCTGTTTGTTAACAACGTCTCGCTATTATGTAGGCTCTATATGTATAAATAACCTATGTCCGTCTGAACGTTCGTCAGATAATTGTGTAAAAATTTGAAATAAATCGGTCAAGAACTTATGAAGACGTTTGGTAACAACTTTTTTCCTTTATGTATTACACATATTTACGGGAAATTAAATAAAAACATACAATAATCTAAAGCAATGTTGTGTCAAAATTTCGAAGCAATTAGTGAAGAACTTCCAGAGATAAAAGATACTGACCAAACGTTTAGATTTTTATACAGATTTCCCCTTTTATTACTGCATATATATTTATATATTATATGTGGCCCTCCAGTAGGTGTATAAAAACACGCGCATATTCGAATGTAACGTTGTGTCGAAATTTGAAAGTAATCGGTAAAGAAATTTCGACGGCTTTGCCTCAGTGGTAATATCAGTTCCCGTCATCGCCGAGGTTAAGCGCTGTCGGGCTTGACGAGCACTTGGATGGGTCAAAGTCCGTGTCTGCCGAATGCTGTTGGCAAGCAAGGTGCACTCAGCCCTTGGGAAGCCAATCCATACACGTTTACATATACACTATATGGCGCTCAGGTAGACATGTAAAAACACGTGCGTATTCGATTACAGCATCGTATTAAAATTTCAAACGAATCGCTGAAGAACTTTCGGAGATCTAAGATTTTGACCAAATGAACATTAGATTTCTCTAACGAAGTATCCTGGCGCTCCAGTAGGTATATGAAAACACGCGCGTATTCAGATGCAACATTGAGTCAAAATTCCAAAGCAATCGGTGAAGAACTTTCGGAGATACACGATTCTGAACACACGAACATTTACATTTTTATGTGTATGGAGTATATTAGACATTTTCATATCTTGGAAATACCTTAAGCGAAAGCTTTCGTTGTGCTTATTAAAAAAAGAAACGTGATGCGTGATAGTGGATCGAAGCCGAGTCGATGAAAGTGCAACAACCTACGGTGCACGTCAATCTGACTCGAGCAAATCGGCAGTGAGTGGCATCGAGAAAGGCGATTGCAGTTGCAATCAACCAAAACTAGCACCTAAATATAGCAACCATTGCCAGAACCACTGACCACATAGAAGCTGGTGATTTACCTTTCCTCAGTACTTGATAATATAATAACTTTATAATATTTTAAGCAATCTGTCTTTCAGTAAATATTTGTTCTGCAAAGAATGATATCAATGTTGTAAAGATTGTGCAAAAAAATACTTTCAGAAAATTTATAATCACATAGCGACATTTACACAGGAAAAATGTGTGTTATCTGATATACGTAACACTTATGTAAGCTGAAGAGAATATTGTACAGAGAAGTAAAATGTAATTTCGATGGCATCAAAAAATGGTCACCACATTGGTGGGTCGTGGACAGTCCATGTTAGCGATTCTCGTGACACGATTTTGTAAGAATGAAGTGTTGATATGTCAGCGGTGAAACTGCCACGTTATTGGAAAAATTCTTCTGGTTTACTAGGTTGTGGAATTTAGAAACATACCAGTTGGTGTTGGATTTTGAAATATTTTCAACGTTCGTAGGGCCATCATTCGAGGTCATAGGGACTTTGATTTCCTAGAGGCAGCTTTTGACTGTGAAATAATTCGATAAAGTTAGGCCTTTGAAGCTGGAATATGACAGGAAACGGAACATTCATGCATTGATTAGTAGCCATCTGAACTACATATGACTTACAGTGTGTTACGGTGTTTGAAGATTCAATTAATACAGAGTATTTTGGTAAGAGAATGCCCCCGTCAGTGTATGTTGTTCAAAAAAAGCGTCGCTTTCCCGAGACTTGACTACTTTATTAGATTTCAGTGGACTAACATCTCCTCTGTGGTTCCCATGGACACCCACTAAACAACAGATCCATAAATATATTTTAGAGTCCCAGCACAGGAGCAGCATCGCAACGCGCAGTTTTGGAAGTTGTTATGCATTTTGACCTCTTGATATTGTCAGTAGAAGCTAAAACCAGCTGACAGTGACGAACTAATAAATACAGCTTATTTAAGAAAAAACTACGTCGCTTAATAATATCATCAGTAATTCGTGTCTTCTTATACGACGAGGGTGTCCAGAAAAGACCCCTCTTGATAACGTATATTGTTTCACCCCCTGTTCTGATGCGCTGTCACCCCACAATGGATCTATAGTCGTATTTTATGTACGATACCATTTTAATGTCTGGTCTGTAAAGTGTGGAATGTTTTTATAAGACAGGGTCGGAATTTTTAATGTAAATGTAGTCCAAGGAGCCAGTGATCCATCATAGATGTGTGACTGATAGCTCGTATGTGTACATCATGACAACCAATTACGGTATTAGGCTGGCGGTGTGAAGAGACCAGTTTGTAATTCAACGATCTCCTTATGATGACTTGAAAGCACAAACGCCACGTAGCAATTCTGTTTGAAGGTACTGATTGTCTGAAACAAATGATTTACATGGTTATCCAAGACCTCACCGAAAACCTTTTTTAATTGTGAAACGTATTCTCTTTTACCCGTCGTTTAGGAACTGCGAGCATGAAATGTCCTCACGATTTTGAGAATGAATAACAATAATTGTACGCAAACCACATTTAATTAATCACATGTCTGAATAAAAATAGAACGTAGTGCGTTTTGCTCTGTGCTCATTTTTGCTTCATTTCTTCACGGTAATGAGCACTGAACTTAAATAAACGTACCAGGATTCGGCCTCATGAAGTGAGAAACAATCGCCAGACTGAATATCGAAGGCTTGTCTACTGAACTGTGCAATTACTACTGCACATGAACTGCCACTTTGATGTTTACATACATCTCCATCTGAATAATTCACATGATCTAGTTACATGTTTATGTATGGCAATAATAGCTAATGTTTTTTATTAATGCTTTCCCAGCAAATGAGCTTCGCGACATTTGTCGATGAGAGGCGAACTTAATAAATTGTGTGATACTGGAAACTGGAGATCATGCGTAGCAAAATTACTGTTGAGAAATTTAATCATAGTTTGTGTCGCTGGTGCAGACACGTTGTTTGCGCAAACTATGTTGCTTGAAGACTAATAAAGGTGCGCAAATAATGTTCTTTGCTAATTACTCCGAGAGTTGTTCGATATCGAGAGTTCCACGCTTATCTCCACAATGTTATCTGATAACAAAGTACTTCTTCACTTCAAAAAAGTCTATTTTTTAAAATTTTCTTCCGTGTCTCAGTATCGCGTGGTGGTATGATACGTAAACTGTTTATCGGCAGCAAATAAAAAAGTCTATGAACTAACTGCGATATGATTCTGTTTCAAGTTATCACAGACACTCAACTGATGTAGAGCATAGTCATCGCGAGCGGCTGTTAAGGAATATTGTGTAATGCGCGTTGGAAAACAGTACACATCAATAATTGGGTTGAGATAGTGAAAAGATCTTAATTTTAAAATTAACCTTTAATGTGCAAGCGCCTAGCACTATATTGCAGTGATGCAACCCCTAAAATCTTTCCCATAGCCTATATACTGCTCACCATTCTCGTTTCACGATGTTCATGTATCTCACAGAACATAAAGTGTTAATTAAGCGACAGTTTCGGTGTCTTAAGAAATGAAGATTATACAGATATAGAAAGAAGAGGCAATTGTTTAACGAAGTTACTTAAGGAAACAGAAACGGATGTTAAAAAGCGTGAAAAAAATAGAAGAAAAACGGAACAAGACTATTGCAAAATAGGACACGATAGATAGTTCCGAGGAAAATAATAGAACATGTTTAATTAAACAAAACTGTCCGGAAATGCTTCGAGAGTATAACAGAAGATATAATGAAAGTTTGATAAGAGAAATAACAGATCATTACGAGTATGATATGCATCCGATTATCTCGTCGAGTTGTTGTTTCCATTTTATGCACATTCTTTAGGTGATGCTCATATTTTTGCAGTTTAAAAATGCTGCCGTCTGAGGCGGTTGCGGGACTGCCTTAATTTATAGATTTTAATGTATTTTTATTTCATTTCTCTTTATTAGGACATTTGGGCTGTTGTCGCCTTTTAAGCCTAGTATGGTGATTGCTGCCGGTTTCTCTTTAACCTATTTAATTTCTTATTATGGCTCTGGGAACTCTCACTCTGTGCCATTTTCGAGGTTTGACTGTTCCATCATATTCTATGCGCCTGGTTCTATTTCTTAATCGGTCCAATTTTTCTGTCGTGTGACTGTTGGCATATTGAGTTCAACATGAAAGTCGTTTATTCTAGTCCACCGAGGAGCTTTGAGCATTATTCTGAAACATCGGGTTTGGACTCTTTGCAGCACTTATTGGTTTACTTTGCAAGTTGTCCCCCAAACTGAACAACCGTATAATAGAGCTGGTAATGTGTTTTAAAGGTCAGCTTGTTGTTCAACATTACTCCAAGATATTGGACCTGATTTGTCCAATTTATGTGTGTTCTATTTATTAGTAATCTGTCGCGTAGCTCTTGCCTTTTCCTCGTAAACATTATTGTTTGTGTTTAATTTGACATGGTTTCCGCGTGCCCATTCTTCTGTGGTGTTTAGCTTTATTTGCATCCTCGTTATCGCTGCGGTCGTTCTAGTACTACTTGCAAGTAAGCCGGTGCCGTCTGCAAATTGAGCCAATACTACGATGGGTAACAGAGGTATGTCGTTAACATTATGAACAGTGTCGGTGATAATACCAGCCCTTGAGGGATTCCTCGTTCCAACGATTTTATGCTTGATTGTTGTCAATTTTTACAAAGAATTTCCTGTGTGGGAGGAAGTGATCTATGATTTTTATGTAGGGGCCTGGACTCCAATTTGGATTTTGTAGTTTTACGATAAGGCGATCTTTCCAGACTTTATAATAAGCTTTCTCTACACCTAGGAAAGCTGCTGCCGTGTAATAGCCACTATTGATGCTATATGCATTGTTTTCTAATACGCGTATGAGTTGCGTATCTGCCGATATTGTGGTCTGGAATGTATACTGGTCCGATCGAGTGACGTCATTCTCAACAAGTGGTTGTTTTAGCCTTTGCAGGATTACTCATTCGAAAACTTTGGATAAGGCTGGAAGGAAGCTAACAGGTCGGTGGTTGTGGGGCAGTTTTAAATCTCTACCAGGTTTTGGTATTGGTACAATTCTAGATGTTTTCCATTGCGTCGGGAAATATTCATGTCTGAGACATCCATTGTAGATTCGTTTTAGCAGCACTATCGGATTGTTTGGTAGCCGTTTTAATTGCTCATTTGTTACGCCATCTGGGCCTGGGGTAATTTTATGCCGAAATTCCTAATTATTTTTCCGATCTCAGTCGGGGTCGTCAGTAGTGGCACTTGTTCGCTCGGTGTGATCCTGATATTTTCCGCTCTTTGCCTTGTTCTATTATCTTCGGCGCCTTGGTCTTCGTTGTTGGGGATATCGATAGCGTTTTGCGCTCCGTAAGCCTCTGCAAATATTTCCGCTTTAAATAACGGACCGAAAACTAAGCCAGCTGATCCCTCGATAGCAGTCTTTGGTGGTTTTTGTTCACGAAAAAAGCTTACAATATTCCACTCCTCTCTACTTCGTAGAAGGATCGGGTCCATTCTGTCTTCCCAGTGTTCGGTTCTCCACTCAATTGCGCGACGGTTTAGTTCCCGCCATACTTGTCGTAATTCTCTGTGGTCGGAAGTGTATCGAAATTTGTGCCACCATTTTCGCACTCTGGTCTTTAAGGTCTTCAAGTGTCAAAGGAAAGGAGAAAAGTTTTCATGGTGATGGTTTTCGCTTAGCTATGTTATCGTGGCTCGTCTGTACACTGTTTGAGTTTTATTTGTGAGTGTGGTTATGGCTTCGTCTATTTATTGTCTATTATTTAAAGCTAGCGTTGGTCGTACACTATTATTGAGGTACGCCTTATATTGGTTTGTATGTATTTTTCAGTGCTGGAATTGTGGTTCAACTGCTTTCGTCGGTATACCTTTAACTGGATCGTGGTCTGATATTAAATGGTTGATTGTTGTTAGTCTTGGGTTTATTCGAAAGTTCTTTATCATAATCACGTCAAGGGCATCTGGTCTATGGGCGTGTGCTGTCGGGAAGTGTGTCGGTTCTTCCGGGACAAGAGTAATGCATTGGAGTTGTTCTTCCATTTCAGGTAATTTTGTCCCCCTGGTGTTGGTTCTCCGCGAGTTCTAGGCATAATGTTTAGCATTTAAGTCTCCCCCTAATATAATTTTGTCATATGCATAAAAAAATGTGAAATAAGTCTTCTTCACTTAGTTGTTGACTTCCGCTGAGATATGCAGCAACAAATATTATTCTTCCACGGGCTGTTTCAATCCCCACAGCTGTTGCTTCTAAGTTCGGTAATTGCGGTGCGGTTTCTCTATGATGTGTGTTTCGTAAGAACACAGCAGTTCCCCCTTCCCGTCTACTTGCCGTATCTGCCCTATAAGCTGTCGTGTTCTTTAATCTATATCTTTGCGTTGGCCTCAAATGGGTTTCCGTCACAGGTAGTATGTCAATCTTGTGTCTTGTTATAACATCTTCAAGTTCTGTTTATTGCTAGGTAATTCCGTTTGCATTCCATATACAAAATGTTATGTCTTGGCATGTGGCATGCCTATCGACCGTTTCTAGGTGCAAAAAATTTTAATATTCCCTCTAGTATGACCATAATTTTTGATGTTATGTCTGGTGCATTAATAAATCTTAAGATTTTTGCTGTTAATGTGTGCTCCCTGCCTGAGCTCCACCCAAACTGTGAACTATTGTCGCACTGTTATGTATAGCCGAGTACGATTCCCAACACTCACTACGCCCTTTGACTGTATTTTGTTTTTCAGAGGTCGCACTGATATTCAGTAAAAGTCAAATTTTCTCGGCGTTTTCTGCCTCTGGTGTCTATTATGTCCAGTGAGATATTAATAAATTGAGCGCCGGACCACAAGCATTATTTAAACTGAAACCCTGTCCCTGTTTGTTATACTTTCTGACTTTTTTAATCCGGCTGAGTCCTTATTTATGTTATGCTGGAGACTTGGCGTTTGCATCACGATATTGGTCTCACCATATTTCGTTTCAAGATTATATTTGAGGCAATGATAGGTAACAGCTGGTTTGCTTCGTTGTTTTACTTGGGTGTGTCGCTGACATTCCTTCATCTGTCCTCGCCTGTTTTGTTAGTCCAACCCACATAAGCACATCACATTTGCATGGAATGCGATACACACTTGGCTTTCGGTGACCTAGGCAGCCTTTAACATTAGAAAGAATGCTTTTTATCTTTGTTGGAGGGCGCGAAAGACACTGGATGGTGTGCTTCCATAGGAATCTATCGATCTTTCCAGATATTGGGACTGCTTAAGCTAAATCAGTGGGTTCTATTCCTCCGTTCCTGTCCCATCCTCTTTCTTAGACGTTTTTGATTTTGACTGCATCGCCCGTTCAATTTGCTGATCTGAATATCCGTGCTTTCGCAACACAATTCTTTGGGGAGGCTCTCCTTGTCTGAAAGTGTTCGATGTCTGTTGACCTGTGTATTTGGCTCCGAATTTCTTAGTGACAGCTGGTGATGTCTCGAGGAAGGAAGATAGTGAGTGGGCGTACGTTTCCACTGTTACCCGGGGATCCGTCTGTTTCTCTCTTTCACGTTCTTTTTCATGTTCCATCGTCAATATGATGTTACAATGGATAAAGGTCACATTACGAGTACGAACACAAGAAAACAGAAATATGCATTGGGTAGATATCAGATTTTAGAATTTGAGAGCACAAATGACACAGAAACCAACAACAGATATTGCATAAGAATTTATTTTATATCTTTTTCATCGATGTGTCTTCGTTCACCGATGTCAGAGACCTTTAACACTGTAGGCTTAGGATCTCACCCACAAGTGACGGTTACTGCAAGTAACCGCCTGGCATGCAAGTCAGTCTCCCAGACAACAAACAACACGGCGACATTATCTGGCATGGAGCAGGCGGAAGTCAGTTCTCTTGGGGCAGCCACCTCAAGCAGATCATTGCTAGCTACGCTAAGCCACTATCTCCTGACCGCCACTGCCCCTGGACATCATCTCTCCGCTCTGCTGAACTCCGCGGTACTCGTCGCCTCTCCGTGTTGTGCTGCCGAGGAAATTTGTCAGCAGTGCTCGGCTGCAGCTGAAATATGCGATATCTGTGCTGCCGTGGCCTATGTCGTGTGGAATACTGATTAAACATCCTTATACTAGAATCCTGCCCATAAGACTTATTAATGTTTGATGACTGTCACTGTAAAATGCTTATTAACTACTGAAAATTCCAGGAATTTAAATATTTGTATCGTTGAAGAAATGAATCACAGTTAATAACGAACGGAACGAGATTCTAGAAGTAATCCCACATGAATTATAGAAACGCATTCTAGAGGTGACGAAAAGGAAAGTCCCTGAAGATGTAGGTGCCAAAGTACAATAGACAAAGAAGGAGGAAATTTAATACAGAAGAAGCTTTAAAAATTATTACAGGACGTCTGATGAGGAAGATATTTTCCTTTAGATGGAATACTGCTATAATTATTTCACTTCCCAAGAAAGAATTTAGACAAGGCGTGATAAATTTCAGACCTACTATTACCCTCTCTGTAAGTTTCTCGACATCCACTAAACTCTATACCAACAACACAGTAAATACACTGGATTATGTAAAAAAAGAATATCAAAAATTACCTACCGTCCTTTCGGATACCAATAAGCGCTTTCAAAACAAAGTTTTTGGTAGGTTTGAAATGGAATGTTTACTGTCACTACGTATTAAAACCTGTGACTTATGGCGGAGAGATATCGAGTTTTAATGCCAAAATTAACCCAAAATTTGCGATTGCTCAACGATCAAACGAGAGAAACGTATTGAGAACTACTACGAAAATCAGAAAAATAACGACTGAATGAGGGAAGAGACTGGAACGGAAGACTAATGAAAATGATTTGGAGGCGCACGGGCAAACAAAATTATTTATGGAAGAAAGGGCAGCGAATCCCTTTTCTGCATCCAAAGAGATGAGAAAATATTAGAAACTACGCAGCTGTAACATGAATTCATATCGCTGAAACACATAAAGCATGTAAAAGTCTAGAAGAAGCCTTTATCCGTCAGTGGGTGTCAGATGGCTGATTCTGCTGATTATTAGGGTAAAGAGGGGCGGGGGGGGGGGGGGGCCTAATTAAATCACATCAACTTTTTTGGCCTCAAAGGAGTAGAAAATATTTTACTACCCATGTTAAATCATTATGGTGAATAGATCATTGGTATAAGTACTGTATGAGAAGATATATTCCCTTTACCGTAAACAGCAAAATTTAAAACATTGAAAAACCGTAAAAATTAAACATTTGTGGGGCTATTTGAATCGTAAATTGGACTACGCGAATCATAGTGAACTGTCATACAATTATACACAAAGTAGAAGATTACACTTTTTAGCTGTTCAGTGGTTGTTACACGCATGTACCACAGCGGTGTTCTATACGACCAGCTGCCCCCACACAGATTTCGTGAAACAACATCTTGCACTTATCACCCCTGATCGATTCGCCTTTCTTCACAGACATAAGGCCGTAAGACTAGATGTTGCAGAAACCACGAAGTAGGTTTTTTTTTTCCTTCGACTCAGCTTTAGCTGGTGACGAAGATGAAACCTTTTCTAGGTTTGAAGATTTCTCTTGAACATCAGCGTATTTCTGCTACACTTAAACTACTCTGTATGGGAGTTTTCAAAATGTAGTTTTCTTTTCCACTTGTGAGACTGAGATGAGCTGGTGAAATCTGATGGCAAGCTGTATTTTTCTCTCTCCTCGCGCGTGTGATACAGGTGGTTTTCCTTGCGGTTATCAAAAAAATGATGAAGATGATATTAGTGGTTCTTGTCTTTCCGTATTTCTAGGAAGATTAGAAGGAGTTAAAAGCCTGGGTTTACATCTGGTTCTGTGGTAACAGAAAAAGACTCATCGTTCAGGTATATGGACGAAGGAAGGAATTTGTACAATGGTATTTTGTTAGGATTGAAAGGGACAGTTCTAGTCCACTCAGATCCCTTTACAGTATTTCCTACATTAACTCCACTTCTACTAACGAGTCGAAAATTTAACGAAAGACAAATTTTGTAATGGAAGCTGAGGGCTTACTGTGAGTATTTTTTTAAAAATATTTTTAAAAGAAAAAAAAATTGAATTATGTTCCGATAGAGAAAGCCCCGTGAAGACTAATTCACGTAGCCCCATTTCCTTACTACATTTCAAATGTAATCAGTTGCTAAAAATTTATAACAGATGTCGCTAGTTGTTCTGTTGATCGACCTGGGGTATTCCAATAACTGGTAGCGGAAAGAATTACAATTGTCATTCATGTGTTTCAACTGTAGACCTTATTTTAAACAGACTTGATACTGCATAGTGAATCGTTAAGCAATTCTGTCTTACCTCTTCTTTTTCCTTCTGAATTATAGCTGTCTGGATTATAGATATTTGGGAAAAGCTTTTTACCGCTTGTTCACGACTTGTCTGGCAATGCTTCTGTAAGATAATGGCGTCCGAGATGCGCAAACGGATTGAGCAGTAGAATATTTTCTTATTTCTATCCATATAGCCTATGACTTAGGAAATTCCACCCTGTCCTATATGAAAATAACTTTCGCTTATCAGTACCTTCATTTTGTGCCCCAGCACAATACTTAGGGATCGTGCAACTACTTTTGATGAAGTGCAGATCTGACCGAGTTGGGAACGGACAATAATCGTCATATCTGAAATTAAATTATTGGATGCTAATTTTACATCAGTCCACAATGACAGAGGTGAATGCAAGTCTAGATTCTTCGTCTTTCGGAGATTAACTCATCACCTGTCCCAGCTACAGATGAAGCTATTGCAAACGTATTACTGGTCTTCCGATAACTATTGGAACATTCCGTCACTATGATAAAACCTCTTTTGGTATTCTTCCGACCTGCATTCTGTTCAGGCGTGAGACCCATTTTTCTTTATTTTTTTCGACGTTATCTTTTATTTTTAAAATATTCGCTTCTTTTTACGTGCAATTTTTGAGTGTATACAGTCATGTTGCTTCAGAAGAATGCTGAAGATTGGATGGGTAAATCACGTGACTAGTGAGGAGGTGTTGAATAGAATTGGGGAGACAAGAAATTTGTGGCACACCTTGACTACAAGAAGGGATCCGTTGATGGGATTCATTATGAGACATCAAAGCTATCAAAGGATCCCTAATTTAGTATTGGAGGGAAGTGCGTGAGGTAAAAATCGTAGAGGGAGACCAAGAGATGAATACAGACCAAGACATGAAAACAGCAAGCATATTCAGAAGGACGTAGGTTGCAGTAGCTATTCAGAGATGAAGAGGCTTGCACAGGATAGAGCTGCATAGAGAGTTATATCAAAACAGTGTTTGGACTGAAGACCACAACAACAACACAATCTGGTGCACCCATCATGGATTTCATGAATTTTGTTTCTGAAGCCTGTATGTTGCTAAGATACTCAGTAGTTCCCTCTCATAGCTCTTAGCAACAGAGCAAAATTGCAACAGCCATTCCTTTTCAAAATATTGTCCTCGTTTCTTTCCTCGTTTTCCTAGATAATGTTCTTGGGATTTTTCTGTGTATGACCTCGTGCTTATTCACTTTATGATCCATTTAAAGATAAATACAATAAATTATGTCACAGCCAATGTATTAGAAGAGAGACATATATTCAATAGGTCTATTGTCTATGGTTATGTTTCTTCGAACTGGCATATTATTCTAAGAGCCATTTTCTTGGTCTTTCCTTCTTTTGTGACATGCAGGCATGAATTCTGTTAGCGTTTATGAAGCACATGGACTTGTTATCGTCTTCAGAATAAAGGATAAATTTACAGTGACATCGACCACATTTTCGGAAGCACTTTGAAAGGAGAGACTGACTAAATAAAAGAGAATAATACGATTTTTGTGATGAATATTAATATTCTTATCTCTTTGCTTATCATGTTACGTGTACGGTTAACATTGCGACCTGAGAGGGAGCTTTCCATTTCTCATAAGTAGTTCTTCATTTCTGATTACTGCATTGGTCAAAGAAGTTCTGTAATAGTGTGTCATTAAGATAAATACCGGTCAAACTCAGCAGAATTGCGACCACAGGACTAGTGATTTACTTTGGCCTGCACAAGTATTGGACTTATTGACTCTGCACAGGTGTAGAAGACGTTGGCTCAAGGGCTGTTCCCACTAGAAACCATCGCGCGGAAGAGTTAGCTGCAGCATCGGGATTTCTATGGAGACAGTCTCTGTGGCGCCTCGCGGCCAAAGTCGCATCACGATATGCCAACGTCGAACCGCTGCCGCGGCCGACACCACATGCCGCACCTGAGTTTCGCGCCACTTATCACAGAACTCGTGAGGATGACGTCAGGTGGAGCCCCTACTGCTGCGACAGTTGCGAAGCGCTGGAACCGACGTTCTGGCCACTATCAGATACTTCCCATACAATTTTAAGAAAACTATTCGCTAAAAAATTTGATATTTTCGCACCTTACAGGTTTACATCGTCGCTCAATAGTGGACTGAATTTCTTTATGTTATTCATCATAATTATTGTGCCACATCGAAATAATCAAAAGATCGAAATTTTAAGAGTTTCCAGTGGAAAAACCACATTTTGTAATCTCTAATTATGGTTCACGTTATGTCATGTATTGCTCCGTGCTAAATGTGACTAACATATCGAAATTTTATTTAAAATCGAGCAGAATGATATCTATCCCATTATGAAGCTATTGGTTTGCATGTACCATGGAATAGTAGAGCACGCTGCAGCCAGATCTGTCAGAGTGCAACGTGAATCACCCAGTCATAACACCTGTCGCTTTCATAAACGTTTTTTTTTTTTTTTTGCAAATGATAGCACGTAAAGAGGTACGTATTTCGTCCCGTGATTAATACTCCGAAACTTTTTTATTTATCTAGATGTGGAAATAACTATAGCTTTTTCAGTAGGTAAATTTATTTTCTTCAATAGTATTTAATATTTCCTCAAAGAACAATACAGTAATATGGCACAGGTTAATCTCTGCGACATTCTACGTGGGCCGGCCGGGGTGGCCGAGAGGTTCTAGGCGCTACAGTCTGGAACCGCGCGACCGCTACGGTAACAGGTTCGAATCCTGCCTCGGGCATGGATGTGTGTGATGTCCTTAGGTTAGTTAGGTTTAAGTAGTTCCAAGTTCTAGGGGACTGATGACCTCAGAAGTTAAGTCCCAGAGTGCTCAGAGCCATTTGAACCATTTGAACCATTCTATGTGGGCTACTGTGCTTTAATCGTAACTTGCTTGTTGTTATGTCACAAGGTGTAACCGTTAAGTAGCTGGATGATTTAATTATTTCAGTTTGCATCTAGATCTCACGTACAACCTTTAGAACGCTATAAAGCTACATATAATGATATCAACCTGCCAATTAGTCTTTCCCATATCACCACTAAAACTGTCTTTATAGGCAGCCTCGAAAGGTGAAACAGGTAAAAAGACAAGGCCTAATAGAATTTCTCGTATAACGCAGGATATATTGAGTTCAGCTGATGAATGGAGAAAATATAAAAATACAGTAAATGAAGCAGACGAAAGGGAATACAAATATCTGAAAATGAGATTGACAGGAAGCGTAAAATCGCTAAGCACTATGGCTAGAGGACGATATGGACTTAACAGCGATTTCACAAGGAAAAAGATGGACACCACCTACAGGAAAATGAAAGAGGCCTTTGGAGAAAATAGAAGCAGATATATGAATATCAAGAGCTCAGATGGAAAACCAGTACCAAGGAAAGAAGGGTAACTGGAAGGAGTATGTATACGGTCTATACAAGGAAAATGGAGCCAGTATTACAGATATGGAAGAGACGTAGATGACGGTGGGAGAAAAGATACTGCAAGAAGAACTTGACAGAGCACTGAAAGGACTAAGTCGAAACAAAGCCCCGGGAGTAGACGACATTCCGCCAAAGCTACTGACAGACATGGGAGAGCCAGCCATGACAAAACTCTTCCATCTGTTGTGCAGGATGTGTAAGACAGTCGAAATATCTTCAAACTTCAGGAAGAATGTAGTAATTCCAATTCCAAAGAAAGCAGTTGCTGACAGATGTGAATGTTACCGAACTATCAGTTTAATATATCATGTTTGCAAAATACTAACACGAATTCTTTACGGAAAAATGGAAAAACAGGTAGAAGCTGACCTCGGGGAAGATTAGTTTGGATTTAGGAGAAACTTTGGAGCACGCAATACTCACGCTGACTTAGAAGACAGGTTAAGGGAAGGCAAATATACGTTTATAGCATTCGTAGACTTACAGAAAGCTTTTGACAATACTCTCTAAGTTATTTAGATAGCAGAGATAAAATTTAGGAAACGGAAGGCTGTTTGCATCTTGCACAGAAACCAGATAGCAATTTACAAGAACGTCTTGATGGTGGACGTACCTAACTGTTTGACGTGTCGAACAGATAATGCCAGGGATGACGAGCTTGGTTCTGCTGGTGCTGAAACGGAGGTAGCATCTGCATCCTCTCCTCCACCCGTAAGACGTTCTGTTCCGATAGGTT
Source organism: Schistocerca cancellata (assembly GCF_023864275.1). Classification (NCBI taxonomy): domain Eukaryota; kingdom Metazoa; phylum Arthropoda; class Insecta; order Orthoptera; family Acrididae; genus Schistocerca; species Schistocerca cancellata. The sequence continues at coordinate 698,621,127 of NC_064628.1, forward strand.
CTACATCTACATCTACATCCATACTCCGCAAGCCACCTGACGGTGTGTGGCGGAGGGTACCTTCAGTACCTCTATCGGTTCTCCCTTCTATTCCAGTCTCGTATTGTTCGTGGAAAGAAGGATTGTCGGTATGCCTCTGTGTGGGCTCTAATCTCTCTGATTTTATCCTCATGGTCTCTTCGCGAGATATACGTAGGAGGGAGCAATATACTGCTTGACTCTTCGGTGAAGGTATGTTCTCGAAACTTTGACAAAAGCCCGTACCGAGCTACTGAGCGTCTCTCCTGCAGAGTCTTCCACTGGAGTTTATCTATCATCTCCGTAACGCTTTCGCGATTACTAAATGATCCTGTAACGAAGCGCGCTGCTCTCCGTTGGATCTTCTCTATGTCTTGTATCAACCCTATCTGGTACGGATCCCACACTGCTGAGCAGTATTCAAGCAGTGGGCGAACAAGCGTACTGTAACCTGCTTCCTTTGTTTTCGGATTGCATTTCCTTAGGATTCTTCCAATGAATCTCAGTCTGGCATCTGCTTTACCGACAATCAACATTATATGATCATTCCATTTTAAATCACTCCTAATGCGTACTCCCAGATAATTTATGGTATTAACTGCTTCCAGTTGCTGACCTGCTATTTTGTAGCTAAATGATAAAGGATCTATCTTTCTGTGTATTCGCAGCACATTACACTTGTCTACATTGAGATTCACTTGCCATTCCCTGCACCATGCGTCAATTCGCTGCAGATCCTCCTGCATTTCAGTACAAATTTCCATTGTTACAACCTCTCGATACACCACAGCATCATCTGCAAAAAGCCTCAGTGAACTTCCGATGTCATCCACCAGGTCATTTATGTATATTGTGAATAGCAACGGTCCTATGACACTCCCCTGCGGCACACCTGAAATTACTCTTACTTCGGAAGACTTCTCTCCATTGAGAATAACATGCTGCGTCCTGTTATCTAGGAACTCCTCAATCCAATCACACAATTGGTCTGATAGTCCATATGCTCTTACTTTGTTCATTAAACGACTGTGGGGAACTGTATCGAACGCCTTGCGGAAGTCAAGAAACACGGCATCTACCTGTGAACCCGTGTCTATGGCCCTCTGAGTCTCGTGGACGAATAGCGCGAGCTGGGTTTCACATGACCGTCTTTTTCGAAACCCATGCTGATTCCTACAGAGTAGATTTCTAGTCTCCAGAAAAGTCATTATACTCAAACACAATACGTGTTCCAAAATTCTATAACTGATCGACGTTAGAGATATAGGTCTATAGTTCTGCACATCTGTTCGACGTCCCTTCTTGAAAACGGGGATGACCTGTGCCCTTTTCCAATTCTTTGGAACGCTACGCTCTTCTAGAGACCTACGGTACACCGCTGCAAGAAGGGGGGCAAGTTCCTTCGCGTATTCTGTGTAAAATTGAACTGGTATCCCATCAGGTCCAGAGGCCTTTCCTCTTTTGAGCGATTTTAATTGTTTCTCTATCCCTCTGTCGTCTGTTTCGATATCTACCATTTTGTCATCTGTGCGACAATCTAGAGAAGGAACTACAGTGCAATCTTCCTCTGTGAAACAACTTTGGAAAAAGACATTTAGTATTTCGGCCTTTAGCCTGTCATCCTCTGTTTCAGTACCATTTTGGTCACAGAGTGTCTGGACATTTTGTTTTGATCCACCTACCGCTTTGACATAAGACCAAAATTTCTTAGGATTTTCTGCCAAGTCAGTACATAGAACTTTACTTTCGAATTCATTGAACGCCTCTCGCATAGCTCTCTTCACACTACATTTCGCTTCGCGTAATTTTTGTTTGTCTGCAAGGCTTTGGCTATGTTTATGTTTGCTGTGAAGTTCCCTTTGCTTCCGCAGCAGTTTTCTAACTCGGTTGTTGTACCACGGTGGCTCTTTTCCATCTCTTACGATCTTGCTTGGCACATACTCATCTAACGCATATTCTACGATGGTTTTGAACTTTGTCCACTGATCCTCAACACTATCAGTACTTGAGACAAAACTTTTGTGTTGAGCCAACAGGTACTCTGAAATCTGCTTTTTGTCACTTTTTCTAAACAGAAAAATCTTCCTACCCTTTTTAATATTCCTATTTACGGCTGAAATCATCGATGCCGTAACCGCTTTATGATCGCTGATTCCCTGTTCTGCGTTAACTTTTTCAAATAGTTCGGGTCTGTTTGTCACCAGAAGGTCTAATATGTTATCGCCACGAGTCGGTTCTCTGTTTAACTGCTCAAGGTAGTTTTCAGATAAAGCACTTAAAAAAATTTCACTGGATTCTTTGTCCCTGCTACCCGTTATGAACGTCTGAGTCTCCCAGTGTATATCCGGCAAATTAAAATCTCCACCCAGAACTATAACATGGTGGGGAAATCTACTCGAAATATTTTCCAAATTATCCTTCAGGTGCTCAGCCACAACAGCTGCTGAGCCAGGGGGCCTATAGAGACATCCAATTACCATGTCTGAGCCTGCTTTAACCGCGACCTTCACCCAAATCATTTCACATTTCGGATCTCCGTCAATTTCCTTCGATACTATTGCACTTCTTATCGCTATAAACACGCCTCCCCCTTCACTGTTCAGCCTGTCTCTGCGGTATACATTCCAATCTGAGTTTAGGATTTCGTTACTGTTTACGTCTGGTTTCAGCCAACTTTCTGTCCCTAGTACTATATGGGCGTTGTGATCGTTTATTAATGAGAGCAGTTCTGGGACCTTTCTATAGACGCTCCGATCATATAAAATTAATTGTTGGTAGGGCGGGTGCCAGGTTTAGTCCATCAACAAAGGAGGCGGCTTACAAAACACTCGTTCGACCTATACTTGAGTATTGCTCATCAGTGTGGGATCCGTACCAGGTCGGGTTGACGGAGGAGATAGAGAAGATCCAAAGAAGAGCGGCGCGTTTCGTCACAGGGTTATTTGGTAAGCGTGATAGCGTTACGGAGATGTTTAGCAAACTCAAGTGGCAGACTCTGCAAGAGAGGCGCTCTGCATCGCGATGTAGCTTGTTGTCAAGGTTTCAAGAGTGTGCGTTTCTGAATGAGGTATCGAATATATTGCTTCCCCCTACTTATACCTCCCGAGGACATCACGAATGTACATAAAATTAGAGAGATTCGAGCGCGCACGGCGGCTTTCCGGCAGTCTTTCTTCCCACGAATCATACGCGACTGGAACAGGAAAGGGAGGTAATGACAGTGGCACGTAAAGTGCCCTCCGCCACACACTGTTGGGTGGCTTGCGGAGTATAAATGTAGATGTATGTGAAGATGTAGATGGTTTAAAGGAGACATCTGTGCTGTTCTGCCTTTCCACTGTTCTAGTGAAATGCCATCCCTTCCTCAATCTGACGCGTTGGAGCAACAGGTTACTATGGATTCCCTTCCGCGTAGTCAGGTTACGCAGACAGCTTCAGACGCTGCATTGCCTGTCTCTTCTTTATCTGATGGTGATGTTTCTCGCATTCCGTTGAGTTGTGTGGGGACGCCTTCCTCCCCGCAGTGGATCTTGATGGGCCCGCTACAGTTCCGCGTCAAGAAGTTATGTTGTCACTTAGTCCACTTCGTCTCCACCGTCTGTCGGTGCTGTGAAGAGCGGGTCGTGATGCGTACATTTTTTTCCAATTCTAGTTTCGTGCTTTACATGTATTAACTAATGCAGGTTTATACCCTAAATGTTAACATGATGAGCTCTCCATTATGATTTTTGGATTATTTACGAGTCCCAAGCTGATGTGCGTTTGCAAGAAGTGTTACTTGGTGTGTTTTGTCGAACTGGGTATTCTATGTTTTTTAATGTTGCGCCAGGAAGTTGTACTGTCATGGCCATGCTTTATAGGGACGGTCTTCCGTTGAAAGACTTCAAAATGCTGTAGTTCTAAGTTCTAGGGGACTGATGACCACAGATGGTAAGTCCCATAGTGCTCAGAGCCATTTGAACTACACTCCTGGAAATTGAAATAAGAACACCGTGAATTCATTGCCCAGGAAGGGGAAACTTTATTGACACATTCCTGGGGTCAGATACATCACATGATCACACTGACAGAACCACAGGCACATAGACACAGGCAACAGAGCATGCACAATGTCGGCACTAGTACAGTGTATATCCACCTTTCGCAGCAATGCAGGCTGCTATTCTCCCATGGAGACGATCGTAGAGATGTTGGATGTAGTCCTGTGGATCCGGAGATCTTGCTGGCCAGGGTAGTTGACTTACACCTTCTAGAGCACGTTGGGTGGCACGGGATACATGCGGACGTGCATTGTCCTGTTGGAACAGCAAGTTCCCTTGCCGGTCTAGGAATGGTAGAACGATGGGTTCGATGACGGTTTGGATGTACCGTGCACTATTCAGTGTCCCCTCGACGATCACCAGTGGTGTACGGCCAGTGTGCCAGTGTAGGAGATCGCTCCCCACACCATGATGCCGGGTGTTGGCCCTGTGTGCCTCGGTCGTATGCAGTCCTGATTGTGGCGCTCACCTGCACGGCGCCAAACACGCATACGACCATCATTGGCACCAAGACAGAAGCGACTCTCATCGCTGAAGACGACACGTCTCCATTCGTCCCTCCATTCACGCCTGTCGCGACACCACTGGAGGCGGGCTGCACGATGTTGGGGCGTGAGCGGAAGACGGCCTAACGGTGTGCGGGACCGTAGCCCAGCTTCATGGAGACGGTTGCGAATGGTCCTCGCCGATACCCCAGGAGCAACAGTGTCCCTAATTTGCTGGGAAGTGGCGGTGCGGTCCCCTACGACACTGCGTAGGATCCTACGGTCTTGGCGTGCATCCGTGCGTCGCTGCGGTCCGGTCCCAGGTCTACGGGCACGTGCACCTTCCGCCGACCACTGGCGACAACATCGATGTACTGTGGAGACCTCACGCCCCACGTGTTGAGCAATTCGGCGGTACGTCCACCCGGCCTCCCGCATGCCCACTATACGCCCTCGCTCAAAGTCCGTCAACTGCACATACGGTTCACGTCCACGCTGTCGCGGCATGCTACCAGTGTTAAAGACTGCGATGGAGCTCCGTATGCCACGGCAAACTGGCTGACACTGACGGCGGCGGTGCACAAATGCTGCGCAGCTAGCGCCATTCGACGGCCAACACCGCGGTTCCTGGTGTGTCCGCTGTGCCGTGCGTGTGATCATTGCTTGTACAGCCCTCTCGCAGTGTCCGGAGCAAGTATGGTGGGTCTGACACACCGGTATCAATGTGTTCTTTTTTCCATTTCCAGGAGAGTATTTTTAAAATCACGAACAACTTCAGTTGGAAAGACCACATAGATAATATTGTGGGGAAGGCGAGCCAAAGGTTGCGTTTCATTGGCAGGACACTTAGAAGATGCAACAAGTCCACTAAAGAGACAGCTTATACTACACTCGTTCGTCCTCTGTTACAATATTGCTGCGTGGTGTGGGATCCTTACCAGGTGGGATTGACGGAGGACATTGAAAGGGTGCAAAAAAGGGCAGCTCCTTTTGTATTATCACGTAATAGGGGAGAGAGTGTGGCAGATATGATACGCGAGTTGGGATGGAAGTCATTAAAGCAAAGACGTTTTTCGTCGCGGCGAGATCTATTTACGAAATTTCAGTCACCAACTTTCTCTTCCGAATGCGAAAATATTTTGTTGAGCCCAACCTACATAGGTAGGAATGATCATCAAAATAAAATAAGAGAAATCAGAGCTCGAACAGAAAGGTTTAGGTGTTCGTTTTTCCCGCGCGCTATTCGGGAGTGGAATGGTAGAGAGATAGTATGATTGTGGTTCGATGAACCCTCTGTCAAGCACTTAAATGTGAATTGCAGAGTAGTCATGTAGATGTAGATGTAGAAGTTATGGAATGGCAGGTTGCTATTGCCTAATCTCGACTTCGCACAGCACTCATGCATTTTAATGCTGGTAAAGCGGCTGAAATGAGGAGGACTCGGGTATTTTATTATGCTGTTCTTCGTGATCTTTATGATAGTGCTGGAGACGTCACTTTGAGAATTATTGCTTTTCACTGCGTGAAGGCGAAGCTCCTGCAACTCAAAAGTCTACAGTCAGATGGTCTACGTTTGCGATCCCATCTCCATGATGAGTTTGTGTCGGTGCATCATCTAATTTGACTTCAAGCGTGATCTTAAAAGACGTGTCTCACTGCCATTCGTTCTATGGACGGTCGTGAGTGGTCATCCCAAGCTGACATAGTGCGTGAACTTTCTAAGCATTTTTCTAGTCTTCACACTGGAGCGGCATCAGAAGGTTTACGGCCTGTTGATTTTACTTTCCTCCTTGATAGTGTTGTTACGCCGGATCTCCACCTCCTTAATTATTGGCATTCAGGCGTCTATTGACGTGTGTGGTCGTCTTACTGCCCCCATAGAAGTGTGTCGAGGTGTCCTGCTGTGGAATCCCCTTTCTTTGTCGTTATTCGTCCTATTTATGGAACTCTTACTGCGGTCCATAGCTGCTCGACTGGGTGGCTGGTCGTTATTGAAAGAAAGGTTCATAGTAGGCGCATATGTCGATGACGTTGTGGTACTTTCTTAGTACTCATGACGACATACCGGTGCTCAAGGATATTTTGGATGCATTTTGTAGTCTTACAGGAGTACAAATTAACGATCGGAAGTGTCGTTTACCCAATTTGCAGAAATTTGTCGCAGTTGATATTCCATGGGCTGCGTTGGTCGCCTGCCATCAATCATTGGGCGTTATAGTTAATCGTTGTTCGATAAAGATGGCTGCGTTAAATTGGAAGTGCATCAGTGAAAGGATTGAACGACCGATCCTTAAATACTCGTTACTTCATAAGTTTCGGATCTTGGAAACTTATGTATTGAACAAATCCTATTTTGTTGCACAAATTTTTCCCATTCCTGTGATGATGTCTCGAAAGATACAACGATTATAGGGGAATTTTTTCTGGAGAAACTCTATTTTTCGGGTGCGCTATGAGACTATGACGAGACCCCGACTGATAGGAAGATTGGCCTCCTGATGTTCGGGCCAAGGTTTCTGCTTTATTTCTTCGACGCACTGTTTTAACGTAACTGTTCTTTCGGGAACCGATACTACCGTCATATATAAATAAAAATATGGCTTCCCAACCATTGACCTTCTCGTGCGAACGCACACGCTATGCCCGAACTCGTACGGGACTTGGTAGATTAATCTGCCACTAGTAATGAGTATGATGGGCAAACATCTATTAGGTGCACTACGAATGTAGTGGTGTGGACATGTCGGGAATGTGGATCTCACGGGGAGCGTGCAAGGGATAAGTCCCTGCAGACGCACTATCCTCTGTGCCCGCGGTGGCTCAGATGGATAGAGCGTCTGCCATGTAAGCAGGAGATCCCGGGTTCGAGTCCCGGTCGGGGCACACATTTTCAACATGTCCCCAATGAAGTATATCAACGCCTGCTTGCAGCCAGGGTGTCCATTTAATTATTGTTACAATTTAATTTATTTGTTATGTGCACAGGGACCAAAGTTATTGGTTCTGAACAGAGCCATAGTAATCAATGCCTAAGGTGCTGAATGTATTTTGCAGTGACTGTACTTACTTTCTGGTATTGGGAGTCGCATTGCCCAATCAATTCGTGTAAAGTTTTGCTAACAATAACACAGAATAAGCACACCACTTGCACTTACAACACGCAACACGTGAATTTGAGTTCAGTACCCAGTCCACAAATGAGACATTCATTCAGTGTAATCTTAAAGTATATTTCATTAAAAAAAAACATTAAAACATGTTTACATCGTCATTAACAGCACAATCAATTTAGTTTACAGGTATGAACCTTATTCTGCGTATGCAGTACCTAATGTATCATTTTCACTTACAAAATTTTGTCGCAGTGTACTACTGTTTACAGAAACAGACTTATACATCACAAGTGACGTGTGCTAGAGCCTATATTCCTCCCGCACAGGCCATGAAGGCCCAAAGGTACCGACCGGCCGCCGTGTCATCCTCAGGCCACAGGCGTCACTGGATGCGGATATGGAGGGGTATGTGGTCAGCACACCACTCTCCCGGCCGTATGTCAGTTTCTGAGACCGGAGCTGCTACTTCTCTATCAAGTAGCTCCTCAGTTTGACTCATAAGGGCTGAGTGCACCCCGTTTGTAACAGCGCTCGGCAGACCGGATGGTCACCCATCCAAGTGTTATCCCAGCCCGACAGCGCTTAACTTCGGTGATCTGAAGGGAACCGGTGTTACCACTGCGGCAAGGCCGTTGACAGCGCCTATACTAATAATATATAAATTTTGTCACGAAGAACACAACCAATTTGGGTAACCAAAGATATTGCTGGTTGATGCTACGTTGCAATAAACAGAAAGATAATTCGTCTGTTTATTTTTTGTGCCCTGCAGTACGAATAGTCGTTTGATGCGCCTGTCATAGCTACTCTATTCCGTTCAAGCCTCCTCGTCTCTGCAAAACAACGGTAAGCTACTTACTGTAGTCTGGCTTTGGTCACCTTCTGTAGGTTATAACGACCCCTCCTTCTTCCATTTCTAAATTGAAGATTCCCTTATGTCATGGGATCCATCCTTTAAACAAAACCATCCTTTTGAACCATAAATCCCTTTTCTTCCTACTTCGATTCAGTGCCTCCTCATTAGTTGCCTGATCTGCCCATCTGATCTTCACAATTCTTCTGTATCACACATCCCAAATGTTTCTATTCTCTTTTTTGTCTGAGCTCTTTTTCGTCCACATTTCACTTATGTTAAAGGCTACACTCCAGACAAACAGACGGCCGTTGTGGTTGAGCGGTTCTAGGCGCTACAGTCTGGAACCGCGCGACCGCTACAGTCGCAGGTTCGAATCCTGCATCGGGCATGGATGTGTGTGATGTCCTTAGGTTAGTTAGGGGGACTGATGACCTCAGATGTTAAGTCCCATAGTGCTCAGAGCCATTTGAACCATTTTTGAACCAGACAAACACACTGACGGAAAAAAATCACAGCACCGAGAGTGAGTTATGCTACGTAAAAGAATGTCGGTAGGCATGTTTCTACATCTGTAAGATGATGTCTGTTCAAATTTCAAGCCGCATAAGAGTGGCGCTTATAGCACCACTAAGAGGATACAAATCAAGTTTGCCGTAAAAACACTCTGTAACGGTCGCGAGCGTTGGTTGACTCTCAGATTGGACACGATGAGTTGATGTTAGTCAAGAATGGCTTTAAGGTGACAAAGACGCTAATATCAGTACCTCACTGAGTTTGAACAAGGTCGTGTAATAGGGCGTTCCGTCTGCGATGTTACAGTAAGACTTAGGAGGACTGTAGCCCCTGTACACGGTAATGAGAATGTACTGTAGTAAGAAGAACAGGCTCTGGACGGCAACTTGGATTTAACGAGAGGGAAGACCTTCGTGTTCAGCGTATGGCTCTGGCGCATCGTACTGCATCTGCAGCAGCAATTTGAGCAGCAGTTGACACCGCAGTGACACAACTAAGTGGCATAAACCCGCTATTTCAAGGACGCCGGCCAACCAGGCGCCCTGTAGTGTACATTCCACTGACCCCAAACCACCACCATTTGCGACTTCATGTGTGTCAGACGAGAGCTGATTTGAGGGCAGGGTGGAGGTCTTTTGTGTTTACTGATGAAAGCTGGTTCTGCATCGGTGCGTCCGCCGCTCGTGGTCTCGCGGTAGCGTTCTCGCTTCCCGAGCACGGGGTCCCGGGTTCGATTCCCGGCGGGGTCAGGGATTTTCACCTGCCTCGAGATGACTGGGTGTTTGTGTTGTCCTCATCATTTCATCATCATCCAGGAAAGTGGCGAAATTGGACTGAGCAAAGGTTGGGAAATTGTACGGGCGCTGATAACCACGCAGTTGAGCGCCCCACAAACCAAACATCATCATCATCATCATGCATCGGTGCCACTGTTGGCCGTGTGTTGGTTAGGAGGAGACCGTCAGAGGCCCTACGACCAACCCGTCTGCATGCAAGACACACTGAACCTAAACCTGCAGTTATGGTCTGGGGTCCGATTTCGTATGACAGCAGATGCTCGCTTGTGATTATCCTACGCACAGTGACTGCAAAATTGTTCGTCAGTCTGGTGATTCGACCTGCTATGCTGCCATTCATAGAGTAACACTCACCCACGTACCACTGTTGTAACCCCACATGCTATACAGAGTGTCTCCAATCGAGCACGTATCGGACAACTCCAGCCTCATTCACAAACAGCGTTAGCGGTCCCTGTTATGGTATCGATAGCTACGATGCCACGGCGTAAGTTAAGTTGGTACTACTACGAGACACCGACGACAGTGCCCTCTAGCAGGTGCTGTTGAGATCTACGTGCTCCGCTGCAGATTCAGCTCATTTAAATCAAGAGCAGGCGGCCTGGAAACATCGCTTCAATCTCAGCCTGCTATTGAGATTATGTACTACTTTCGACGGATCTAAGACTTCGCACCTATGTGCTCATCGTTACCAAAAGTTACGTGTATGTCATTGGTTAATATTCTCTATTAAATGTACTTTTATGTAAAAAGTTGTACCGAGAGATTTTCACCTTTTCCTGCTCTTACTCACTTCAAACATTCGACCTACCCTTCAGTTTACAGGAGCAGACCCATGGTCGCCTTCCCGGCGGGATAAAAACCTGTGTTGACTGACCAAGTGCAACAGGCATAGAACTCCATCCCATAAACTGACATCCGGCACCTGCACAACACAATACATGTACGTTTGCATGGTTCCATTCAACATTCTGTGGGTTACACCAGTTATTAATGTACCAGTATTTCACATTTGTAGCGACTTATCTCGCGTTTACATTAACCTGTGATCTTGCAGTATTAGTGTGGTGTCACTGCCAGACACCACACTTGCTAGGTGGTAGCGTTTAAATCGGCCGCGGTCCGGTAGTATACGTCGGACCCGCGTGTCGCCACTATCAGTGATTGCAGACCGAGCGCCGCCACTCGGCAGGTCTAGAGAGACTTCCTAGCACTCACCCAAGTTGTACAGCCGACTTTGCTAGCGATGGTTCACTGCCTACTTACGTTCTCATTTGCCGAGACGATAGTTTGGCACAGCCTTCAGCTACGTCATTTGCTATGACCTAACAAGGCACCATTATCAGTTACTATTGATATTGTGAATCATGTACTGTCAAGAACGACGTTCGTCATTAATGGATTAAAGTTATGTATTCCACCAGCTACGTCCGTTTTTCTGAATTCTAATTTCCTTGTCCTGTTCCAGACCTCACGTCAGCCTGCATGAGCTAAAACGCGTGCATTTCGGCCTCGTCTAGTAACACGGTGTTGGCTCTACTTCCAACCACAACATTGGCGACGAGGCAAAACCGCGTTCCTATCGATATTACCCTGATTTATTTGTGTAATGGCTTCACCACAATCTCCAGATGTACTGTCCAAATTTTATCGCTTACAGAACCAGCAGACGCAGGCCTTACTGGATGCCCTTGGACAGCTCGTCCAGGGTCAACGTGTGAAGCAAAACGATGCGGCAGCCGCCGCTCCATCGCTAACGCAGCCACAACACGCTGTTGCACCAACTTTTCGACCTTTTGATGCTACACTGGAAAGCTGGACGGAGTGGTCACGCCAATTTAGATTCCATCTCCATCTCGCCGCCTACAGAATTCAAGGTAACAAGCGGCAGCCTTTTTTGTTATCATCAATCAGGGTGAACACGTACCATGTCATAGTCCAATTATTTCCCCGACGCGACGTAGCAACTCTGTCCTACAAAGAAATTTTGTCTGTATTAGATGCATATTTCAAAGAATCAGTCAATGTAGTTGCAAAACGGTATACCTCCTTTCGTACAAAACGTATGGCAGGTCAGACTAATCGGGAGTGGGTTGCAACCTTGCAAGGCCTTACTAGGGATTGTGCTTTCGAGTGTCAATGTGGACTCCCTTATTCAGATACTATGGTGCGTGATGCAATTGCACAGAACGTTTCTGATGTTCATATAAGGGAACAGATTTTGAAACTACTCAATCCCTCCCTTCAACAAGTGAAGGACATATTGGATCGGCAGGACACACTTGACTTTGCTCAGGAATCATTTGAAACTTCGCCATCCATGTGTCAGGTTAACCGGCCCGCCGGGCGAGCTGCACGGAACAGTAAACAGTCCTCGTGCCTGGCCGCGCCACTGCCGCCAGGCTCTCAGCCACGTGTGCCGCGCCGGCAAGCAAATGCAGTGCTCAAATTCTGCCTGTGGTGCGCTACTAGACATTCGCGTGAGAATTGCCCGTCACGCCAAGCTATTTGCTTTTTCTGTAATAAAAACTGACATGTTCAGAGTGTTTGCCAGAAAAAGCTCAGATCGGAAACTCACAACCATTCCAGGCCCTTTGTTTCGCGCCGGAATCGGAATCGAACCAAGGGTACTCAGGCTCGCGAAACTTCGCCCAGGGAAATTCATGTAGTTCATTCCACTCCGCCCAGTTCCACTCTCTCTAACAATGGCTGTATTCGTCCCACAAATAGTGTGCATCGACATCGCCGGAACTCCCGTCAAGTCGCAAGTGATTTTGTACCAGTGTCAATTCATGTTGCACAAGACAGTCGCTCTTGTCGTCAGCAGGACAATAAACGTTTTGTGGACTTGGACATTAACGGCCAAGTGATACCATTCCATCTCGATACTGGAGCTGCAGTTTCACTGATCAATCAAGACATGTACAAGCAGCTGGGCACACCTCCGTTGTGTGCCGCAAATGTTAAGTTAACTAGCTATTCAGGTCAAGATATCCCTGTGTTAGGACAGTGCAGCCTTCTTGCAACCTACAAAGGACAAACAAAACTTGTGTTATTTTACGTCCTTCGTTCTTCTTCTGCAGTGAACTTGTTTGCTATCGATTTATTTCAGTTTTTTAACTTGTCTATAGTAAATCAGGTCCTATCAGTGAACCAGACTGTGCCTTCAGACAGTGCTTCTCGTCTATGTGAAGAATTTGCAGACCAGGCCTCGGTTGCGCTAAGAACTATAAAGCACATTTGGAACTGACAGTAAACGCGCAACCGAAATGTTTCAGAGCGCGCAATGTTCTCCACACATTGCGTGATGATGTCGCAAAAATATTACACGATTTGGAATCACAAGGTGTAATTGAACGTGTGCAGACTTCTCTCTGGGCATCACCCTTAGTAATTTTGCCAAAACCTTCGGGAAAATTGAGACTTTGTGTGGACTTCAAGGCAACAGTGAATCCACAATTAGTGATTGCAATTTTTCCTTTACCCAGCCCGGAAGATCTTTTTGACAAACTGTGCCCAGGTAAATATTTTTTGAAGTTGGACCTCACAGATGCGTACTTGCAAATACCGGTGGATGAAGAATCCCAGTGCGTTTTGGTGGTTAACACGCATCTTGGGTTGTATCAATTCAAACGACTGCCATTCGGGTGTGCATCCGCCCCTGCATTGTTTCAGCAATATTTACAAACGGTTTGTGCGTCGGTCCCTACAGCAGCAAATTATCTGGACGATATTGTGATCTCTGGAAAGACGGAAGAAGAACATTTGGCCAATCTCAGAACATTATTTCAGGTCTTGCGACAAAATGATCTTTGCTTGTGGAAGGTCAAATGCGTGTTTTTTGCTCGTGACTTGCCATACCTGGGACTTGTACTCAATGCCCAAGGTATACATCCCAGTCCCGAGCACCTCCATACCGTACAAGACTTGCCTTCGCCGCAGAATTTGAAGCAGCTACAGAGTGTGCTGGGAAAAATCTACTATTATCACCGATATGTTCCACACGCCTCTTCCATTTCAGCTCCGCTTCATCGCTTACGCCGTAAAAGTGTTCCGTTCGTCTGGACGACGGAATGCGAACGCGCCTTTCGCCAGTTGAAATCGGCGTTGCTTTTCAGTACTTGCCTTACGCCATTCGATCCCCATCAGCCCCTTTTGTTGATGGTGGATGCATCGGATTTCGGGATCGGTGCTGTGCTTGCGCACGAAGGTGGATCGCACGATCGCCCTATTGCCTTTGCGTCCAAATTGCTCTCGTCTGCGCAAAGAAATTATTCACAGATCGAGAAAGAAGCATTGGCTCTCGTATTTGGTGTTACAAAGTTTCATGATTTCTTGTATGGTCATCACTTTACCATCATCAGAGACCACAAACCTTTGACATCGCTTTTTCATCCGAACAAGCCTGTACGTCCACGTACAGCGCAGCAATTCATTCGCTGGTCTATTTTCCTCTCGCAGTACCGCTACGATATCTTGTATCGGTCCACTGCTAAGAACGGAAACGCCGATGCGTTGTCCCATTTGCCTGTTGCTGAGGATAGGGCATTCGATTCCTCCGAACTTGCTTGCATGTTCATTGATACGGAAACCGATGACGTGGTCGAATCGTTTCCGATTGATTTTCGTCGTGTAGCTAAAGCCACACCTGCCAACTCTGTCCTTGCTACTGTTCTGCGTTTTGTTGCTACGCAATGGCCCTTGTCAAAGTCACGGATCGGGGATCCGTTGGTTCGCCGATTTTTTGCTCACCAGGAGAGACTTTTTGTATGACGTGGTGTTTTGCTGTTGCGTTCTGATAATGATCAGTCCAGGGTCGTGGTACCACGTTCGTTACAGTCCTCTGTATTACAGCTTCTCCACCAAGGACATTGGGGTATAGTGAGAACGAAACTCCTTGCTCGTCAACACTGTACTTGGTTCGGAATCGATGCCCCGATTACGAATATGTGCTCTTCTTGCATTGTGTGTGCCGAACAACAATCAGCACCACCGCGGAAATTCTTTGCTTGGCCAAAAGCCACTTCCCCATGGCAATGCAAGCACATCGATTTTGCTGGTCCATTCTGGAATGCTCGATGGTTGGTTGTGGTAGATTCATTCAGTAATTTTCCTTTTGTTGTCCGGATGTCTTCCACGACGAAACCATCCAAGCGTTATCTGCTATCTTTTGCATTGAAGGTCTTCCACAGACTATTGTTTCCGACAATGGCACACAATTCATGTCCGCAGAATTTCAGTCATTCTGCAAGGCCAATGGTATTCAACATCTGGCGTCCGCGTCGCTTTCGCCACAGTCAAACGGTGCCGCTGAACGATTGGTCAGGACTTTCAAGTCCCAGATGTTGAAGTTAAAAGAGTCGCATTCTCGGGAGGACGCGTTATTGCTCTTTTTGTCCTCGTATCGCTCTCAGCCCCGAGATGGTCGCTCGCCGGCTGAGTTGCTCCACGGTCGCCCTCATCGAACCTTGATGTCTTTACTACATCCGCCGCACCAGGTTCCTGTGCAGCGGCAGACACCTGCTTTTGCCCCAGGCGGCGTTGTCTACTACCGCTACTACCGAGGTTCACGGCGTTGGCTCGATGGGCGCATTCTTCGCTGCCTCGGACGTGCTGTGTATCTGGTTTTGGGGGCCTCTGGTGAGGTGCGCCGGCATCTCAACCAGCTGCGTCTCTGTCGTCGCACGGGATCTGCCGCTCCCCGTCTGCTTTCAGTGACGGTGCCGTCCGGTCAGAGCCCTGGGGACCCATCTACTGGCTCGCCTCAGACCCAGATGTTACCGACGCTGCCTTCCATTTTGCCCCATGGCGACGCGCCGTCGCCACCGCCGCCGCCGCCTGTTCTCCCGCCGGCGACGCCCGCAGTGGACGCGTCGCTGCACCCGCCGGGCGCCTCCCTGGGTCACGCGCCGCCGATCGCTTCCCGTGACCAGTTGTCCTCCGACATGAAACTCTTGCCCGCTCCGGACCATATGTCGTCTTCGCCCGTCGGGTGCCCCGGCCCGATGGAGGTCGACCCTTCGGCCCCTCCTGTCTCTCTGCGGGCGCATACACCGCATGTTGGCGTGCACCCTGGAGCAGGTTTTCAGGCGTTTCCTACCTCCCCGCTGTCTGAATATCAGGGTGCGGATGGCACAGCCTCGCTGGTTGCTAGGCTCCCCACCTCGTCGCATACGTCAACATGGGGTCCTCCCCACGGCAGGCGGAAGCCTTATGCCACAACCGTACGCCGATTTGCGGGGGAGGAATGTGGTGTCACCGCCAGACACCACACTTGCTAGGTGGTAGCCTTTAAATCGGCCGCGGTCCGGTAGTATACGTCACACCCGCGTGTCGCCACTATCAGTGATTGTAGACCGAGCGCCGCCACTCGGTAGGTCTAGAGAGACTTCCTAGCACTCACCCTAGTTATACAGCCGACTTTGCTAGCGATGATTCACTGCCTACTTACGTTCTCATTTGCCGAGACGATAGTTTAGCACAGCCTTCAGCTACATCATTTGCTACGACCTAGCAAGGCACCATTATCAGTTACTATGTACCGTAAAGAACGACGTTCATCATTAATGGATTACAGTTAAGTATTCCACCAGCTACGTCCGTTTTTCTGAATTCTAATTTCCTTGTCCTGTTCCAGACCTCACGCCAGTCTGCGTGAACTAAAACGCGTGCATTTCGGCCTCGTCTAGTAACATGGTGTTGGCTCTCCCGCCAACCACAACAGTTAGTCATCTATATATGTTACCTAGACAAACCTATTCCCGAAATTTCATTATTCTATAATGAATAATTTTAGATGTTGCAATTTTTTTCCCCCAGCGCACTTGCAGGAAAGACTTCCTAACACTTAAATTGTCAACAAAGTTCCCTGTTTCAGACACTCTTTGCTTGTGATTCTAAGTCAGCGTTTTATGTCTTTTCTACTCCTAACTTCTTAACTTCTGCTTGCCTTTCATGTCCTTCAACTCTTGTAACTACAGTCTTTGTACTGTAAAAGTTGTAGATAACCTTGTGACCCTGTGTATTATCCCTGCTACCTTCAGAATTTCAAAGAGTGTCATCCAGTCAAGAGTCTAAAAGCTTCCTTTAAGTCTAAAAATGCTATAAAAGTAGGTTCGCCTTTCTTCACGATATTATATTTAAATGACGAAATTTAAATCCAATATCTTTTGTGTTATCCAAGGATTTCTACTTTGCCTATTTGATCCTCTGCTCTTCACTATTTCATCTCTTGGAACTATCCACCTCTCTTCTGTCGTATTCCTTTCTGCGGTTTCAATTAGTCGTTGCCTAATGTTCCCTTTGAAATTCGTAATAGCGTCTGGTTCTTTTAACTTATCCAAGTCTCATCTCCTTCATTTCTTATCTTTTTGCAGTTTTATCAGTTTATCTACAGTTCGTAACCAGTGAATTATGATCAGAGTCCACAACTGTCTCTGTAAATACCATTATATAATGAATCTAAAGCTTTTCCGGTGATTCCACGTCTGTTCAACACATACAACCCCTAGTTTGTAATTCTTAAACTATGGGTTGGGAATGATTAAATCATACTCTGTGCAAAATTCCACCAGGCAGCGTTTCTTTATTCCTATACTACTTATTTGTGCAGGGTTGTTACAATATATACCAATTGATTAAAAAGTAATTTACTATCATTTTAGCAAACTCTTTTTAGGCACGGAGGACTGCAATATTAAATTTTGTTAGGAGAGCGTACCAAGTTGTTCTATGGAGCTATCGGTTTTCTAAATAATGTCGACTACATAATGAGGTAGGGATTAACGGTAACTCTTCGAATCTGTTGACTGTAAAATAAGGAAACATGAATCAAATAAGTTAAGAAATGCACCTAAAGAAAATTAAAAAAAATTGTTTGTCTTATTCCACTTGATTCTTTCTTTTGTATAGTTTCATGGCATAATTAATCATATGCACTGCCGTATTACAACAGTCATTAACAAGACAGTTTCCAGACAACAATGACGAAGGTAGAACCCTGCATGTGCATATTCTATCTCACCGTTCCGAGCCTCTTTGGTGTATTTACCTCTGTCTGAATAACCAGTTGTGGTGTTTCATTGGTTCACCGCCCATAGCTCTTGCCTGTCTGTTATTGCTTACCACTAGCGGTGCCGCTTCAGAGCTACTTTTTTGTGTTTTTAATTGAGAAACATGTTCTCTTTAACCCATCGTTTACAAGCTATGAGCATGAGATGTTCTTCAGGTCCTGGGACTGAATAACAGTAATTGTACGCAAATTACATTTTATTACTGGTGCGTTTGAATAACGTTAGATCTTTGTCCATTTTACGCTGAGCCTCATACGCCTATACGGTTAATACCTGTACTGCAACGACCATTGATCTTTACGGGACACACGACGCTTCAGCAACAGTCGGCAGACAGACCGTCGGCAGCTTGGCTACTGAAATGTAAGATTAACATTCTACATGCGCTGCTACTTTGATGTTTACATGCACCTCTGTGTGGACTGTTCATACGTTCTATTTACATGATTATGCGCGGTAATGACTTTTAATGTTTTTATTTACTGCATTTAAAAAAGAGAGCTTTGTGACATTTCGAAATGAGACGTAAGGTTTATAACCTAGAGCGTGACAGTTATTTAACTTTAGGAAATAAAGTCGTCATAACTTCTTAACGGTTTCCGTTAGGATGTTCAAACGGAATGGTTGGCCGCGGGACATGATGGGAATTAGAATGTGCTGTACGATTTGGTTTAGCGAAGAAGCCCACTTTCTTCTGAATTGGTTCGTCAACAAGCAAAACTCTCCCATTTGGGGGACTGAGAATCCGCATTTCGCGATCGAGAAGTCTCTTCACCCTCAACGGGTGACTGTCTGGTGTGAAACGGAATCATCGGTGCGATATTCCTTGACGGCATGGAGAGTACACAACAGTAAGTGAAGGTTTTGGAAGATGGCTTCATCCCCATTATCCAAAGTGACCCTAATTTCGAAAAGAGGTGGTTCATGTAAGACGGAGCTCGACCTCATCGAAGCAGGAGAGTGTGTTATGTCCTGAAGGAGCACTTTGGGGACTGCAGTCTGGCTCTGGGGTACACAGAGGCCTCTCGCATGGGCCTCGATTGACCGCCATATTCTCCATGCGGATCCTTTTGTGGGACTATATTAGGGACATGTGTACACCCAATAACCCCAAAACCTTTTCTGAGCTAAAAACAGCCATTCAGGAGGTCATCGACATCATCGATGCTCCGATCTTCAGCGGATCATGCTGAATTTTGCTGTCTGTGCCACATCATCGCCAATGATGACAGGCATATAGAACGTGTCATAACCTAATCCGAATACCTGTAGTAATGTTTACATGTTGAATAGAGTGTGTGCACGCCGTAGTTTGTAACTAATTTACGTTTTTTTTTCCAAAAAGTTCAGTAACTGTCACCTTGTAGTTACGTCTTGAATAAACCACATGATAATGGAAACAGGAGATCATACGTACCAAAATTACATATCAAGAAGTTTAACCGTGGTTGTTGTTGACAGTGCAGATACGCTGTTTGCGCATCTCGTGTTGATTGAAGGCTAATTAAGGTTCAAAGCAGAAGTCGGCAAATAACGACCGTATAAATATTTGTAAGGTATGCTGATTACATCGAGCGTTGTTTGATAACGAGAGTTTCACTTATCTCCGCACGGCTATCTTATATCAAACTACTCCTAGTCTTCAAAAAATTTCACTATTTTTTTAAATTTTCTTCCCTGTATCAGTGTCACGTACTAGTTTAAAACATGTAACCTGTTTATCGGCAGCAAAAAAGTCTGATTACTCCGCGATATTATTCCTCTCAGGTAATCGCAGACACTCAACTGACGTAGCACCCAGTCATCGCGAACGACTCTTACAGACATATTGCGTAACACTGAACAAGACTGTTGAGAAACAGAACACAAGAGTTCCAAGTAAACAAAAACAGCGAAACAATAAAAAGAAGCTAAATTAAATGAAACTGCTTAGAAAGGAGAGAGATTCTTCAATAAAATTTTGCTAAGAGAAATAACAAAGTATTATGAGTACTAGCAGAAGAAAACAGAAACATGAGTTTAGTAGACACCACATTTCAAGAGTTGAGACAGCAGATTGCACACACTTACAAGACAATTTGCTTAAGAATTCCAAGACACGCTTATCTTATATTTTGGCATCTATGGACGAAGAGGCATCGATAGCAGTGGCTTGAACATCGCAGGTTCAGAGTCTCCTCTAAAAGTGATACTAACTGGGGTAACTACAATAACGAGAAAACGCCGGCCATGCAAGTCGACTGCCTGGAGAACTGAGAAGATGGCGACAGTTCTCTTCTGGCAGGCACATCTAGCAGATCACCGGCAACTACACTGAGCTACCACTTTCTCTCCGCCACCGCCCTTGGGCCCTAAGTACGACCTCGTTCCTCTCTGCCAGATCTTGCCCTATTCGTCGTCTCGCCATGCTGTAGTGTGGAAGGACTTTGTCTTCAGTGCTTGGAAACATTTCCTATGGACATCTGTGCTACCGTGATCTAAGTCGTGTGTAACACTAACTAAACCACCTTATACTAGGATGCGGCGATTTTAGATTTATGTTATCTGATTACCTGAATATATTGTAACTTAGAACTGCGTATTTATTGCTCTTGGTGACAATAGTTTGAATATTTGTATAATTCAAAAACGAATGAAGCACAGCAGGTTTTAGTGAAAGTAGCCATATCCAGAAGTACACCCTTATGGGGGGGGGGGTATTCTATTCAGCGAATACTCGTAGGTTTGTGACAAGAAGAAACTCCTTAGCACCGAAGATCGTTGCTGTTATTGACGTGGTTTGTTTTCACGCTGCAACTCTACAGTCTCGTCACAAAGCCAAATAAGTGTAGGCAAGCTACGAAAAAACTGAAGGCGCCATAAACTAACAATTTACAACAATTTAATAAAAAGAAATACACATTACGCACTTGAGTCTTTAGATGCTGCAATATCGTTAAAAGTTCTCGTTCTGAATCCGGTGAACAACCAGTAATATACGAGTAACTAGCAGAATGTCCAGCTAGGCTCTTCTGGGGGAACAACTGTAGACAAATCCAGGCGCTGTCTTGAAACACGAAGTTGATACACTCTGTACGTGTATAGCCGTGCGTCCGCTTACATATGCGTTTAGCGGTTGGGTGTTCAGTTGGGAGCTATTTTGGTGATGTAACGCGGAAGTGTAACACAGGCCGTGTTGTGTGCAACTTCTGTGGCGTCTGGCCACAATTCCCCTGGAGGCTGGCCTTGCCGTGTGGCGTCTTCTCTGTGCGTAGCTATGTACCGTATCTACTGGCGGACACAGCAAGTTGTATACAGCAATATAAGATGTAAAAAAAAACTGGAGATGCTAATGCTTCAATAGAATTGTTAAAATGGTGGAAACAGAAAACAGAAGGACCCTAAAAACTCGGTGTGGGTGAGCGGTTCTAGGCGCTTAAGTCTGAGATTGAGCTGGTGACGGACAACAAACTTCATAGGCGACACAAAAGTATTTCATTCAAATCTTGCAGCAGTCACTGTGGAGCAATGCCTGAACTAAATATACTATAGATTCTTCTCCTTTCAAAGAGAGATGATTCGCCTGTCACAGTCACAGAGGAAGGTGACTTTTCATCGGTCTTCTGATGTCTCTTTTACCATTCGGTCCGTGTGATAAATCTTCCTGTGTTATCGTCCAGCGATCAAGGTGCCGCATCAAAATCGGCGACGCAGATCGATACCACAGACGATAGCGAGGCCACGGTACTATCCGCAGGGAAGTACGGGAGGCGCTTCTGAAGACCATGGTTCCATTTCAGCAGGCCGGCCCGTGTGGCCGAGCGGTTCTAGACCCTTCAGTCTGAAACCGCGCGACCGCTACGGTCGCAGGTTCGAATCCTGTCTCGGGTATGGATATGTGTGATGTCCTTAGGTTAGTTAGGTTTAAGTAGTTCTAAGTTCTCGGGGACTGATGACCTCAGATGTTAAGTCCCATAGTGCTCAGAGCCATTTGAACCTAAAAATTATTAGAGGTTGTCTGAAGAGGAATGAAATTTCCTTAAACTTGAGAAATCCTGTAATTATTTCAGATCCCAAGAAAAAACTCAGATTACACACAGAAAACTTCTAATATATCAGACACCTCTCCGTAAGATCCTCAACATTCGCTACAATCCTTAAGAACAGCATCGTAAATAGAATGAATTATAATAAACAGGAGGAGAAATGTCTCATGTGCTTTGTTATACTAAGTAGCCTTAGCCAAACTAAACTCCCGACATGTCTGTAATGGAATTTTTACCACCAGTGAGAATTACTGTACCGTGCGGTCCTGCATTGTGCGAATTTTAAAAACCCCGCCAGCTTCTGTGTGTGGCGCTGTCTGTCAGTGTGACGCTCGTTGGTGGCTGTTTGCGCGAGCTGGCGAAACAGCGGCTACGGAGGAAGGTCTGCTCTCTCGCGACGTGCTTTACTTCTGAGCTAGACAGCAGTGTAGGCCTCTTGCAATTGCGGTGAAGTTTTCCTCGTTGTATCACAGAGGCGTGCAGTAATGTATTTAGGTGTTGACGTGACAGTCATTCCACGCACATTTCTGAGTAGTGTAGCGTAGGACTGTTGATATTTTTAAAAATATCTGAATCCGATACGTCGATATTTAAAAATATAGCATTATCGGCCATCGATGTAGCTAAAAAATATGAATCCATAGACATACCGGAGCAAAAAGTACCGACACACTGGCCTATAAAAATATCAGCTGCACATGTAAATACACCGCTGGTTTTAGGACTGTACATTGAAGTATTAGTTTGTTGTTAGATATACTGTACATCAACAAGTTAGCAGCGTGCTTATCCCCCTTAGAGCGAGAATTGAAAGGAAAACGACGCACGGTTCACACTTGGCAATAACACTTTGCAGTCGTAATTGCACAATAAAAGGTGTCGGATGGGCTCCACCGTTCGGTTCCGTCACATATCGGACTTGCCCAGAACACTTCATTTTGATTGCCCCGTTGTTTTCATTTCTGCAAACGTCACCGACGTAGCAGTTGTAGTGTCGGACTTGAGTGGTGTAGTGAAGCTTTTCAGTCACTGTTAGCGCCGAGCGCTGACTACGTCAGCATTTCCCCTCACACGTCTCAGACCATCGCAAAGATCAGTATTGTCATTTAGATTTTTGTTCATCATTTTCAGCTGTTGTTTTTAAAGAGTGGTGATGTGAAGAAATAGCAGGCTAGTTGCGTTAAAATTTTTTTAAATGTAACTGGTGTGCTATTTCTTAACATCGGAAATCTTGTTATGCCATCACATCCCCAACTCCCATGCAGTGGGACTTCTTCTCTGTGCCACCTATACTTGCTTCACACAGTGAAATCTCAAAAAGTAGAAAGACTCCTTCACTCAGTGAAAGTAAAATTATGTTCTACTGCAATTTGAAAGCAACAATTTCAAATATTTACCAAAAATTGCGAAAAATGTAAACAAAATAAAAGTATCGACACTCAATATTGGTTTCAATTTGTCGAATGTTGGAAGCATCAGGCTGGATCCTTAGCTTCAGCCACCTTCTCTAAGAATTTGATTTGTGGGGACCGACATTCTAACATCTCCGTGCTTTTGCGATCAGTGTCGTGTGTCTTTATGTTGCTGTCAACCATGAATCACGCGGACTCAAACGCAATGGCGCTATTGCGAATGGATTAGCAAAAGGATTATACGTAGTTTCTCTGGTGCGCGAGACACGAGTAGGAACAGTCATTGACATTTGTCGGTCTGATATTTTGCAAAAGTGAGCGTGTGTGTTGCGGGCAGGTTTATGCACCACGTCTACAGAAATCGGTTTGATTTTCTGACGAGGCTTCCAGCGTGAAGTGCCTTTCCTAACGTAATATTTACGTTTGTCGTCTCTGCGAAATGTCTGGGGTTCAGTCCGCAAAGGTTTGTTCCCGATGCTTAGTATTGTCGACTGAGATATGGATTGTGCAGTTCGATTGATATCCTGTGTTCGGTTTAAGTAATAGTTATTGCACCGTTCGTGCAGTGGCATTAGTTCCAACGAAACCCGCAATGAGTCTGATGCTACGCAGCATGCGCCTGGAAACAGAAGTGTTTTGCATTTGGTTCTTTGCTCTGTCACATGGCTCGGTACCTTATTTTCAAATATACAAGGTGACCTCGGTCATGTTCTGTTAGCACCAGATCAGAGTTTGTTTTCTGCGGCAGGGCACCGACAAATTCGTGTCCACGCTAGTCTGTAGAAAATTTGGGTGCCTTTTGTGTTCCTGATCTGTCTTGCATCACGTGTTCGGGAATCAGTTGTAGTTCCATTGTGACCGGTTCCGCCACGACGTGTGATTTGTAATTACCCGTATACGTGTAGTATGTGTTTCGCTAATCCGACTACGTGAATGATCAGTGGCTTATAGTTTGTCTGTCTGGTGTTGTATTAGCTGTTGTCTTGAGATCACATAGCTTCTGTTTGAAATCTGATCGATTCCTTTCTCGGTGGTATAATAAAAGAATTGTGGATGAGAAAGTAAGTTTGGCACATCGTACGAAAGGACGACCCAAAAATCTCGCGTGGTTTTTCTGTGTCGAATAAATTAGGACTGGAGGCAATACTGTGCGTTTTGTGGTTACTCTGTTGTGTTGTTCGACGACTTGCGGCTCGCGAGAGCCGTACTTCAGAGTATTAAATTTCGGTGAAAGTGTTTTATTGGTTTTTATGATTACTTTGTTCCTTGCTGGAAGAGGATGGACGTGCTTAATTGTGGCGCCGCCTTGGGTTCCTCTGTATTTGTCTGGAGCGTTCCCATTGAGAGGTAAGTATTACTTGTCTGTTGATCACCATGTGCCTTCAGGATTGCCGTAGTGTGTTTTGAGTGGTTAGACTTCCACGTAAAACAGAAGACCTAGTTTAAGTTACGGCTAGTACCCATTAGTGTAGTCACACTTCATTAAAAGACCTACTGGTATAGTTATAAGCGACGCTTAGGGCGTTGCCGGTTAACTAATTGTGAGCACTCTATTTTAAGTAGCTTGTGAATAGTTAGAGCAAACGCTGCTCCATTTACTAATGTCTGTTAACTCTGGGTACTACCTAGCTACATGGAAAGAAGCTAACCATATCTCTACTTGATGGTGATGCTCGTTTCTTACCCATTGTGCTTGTTGTTTTCATGTTTGATGTTATTGAGGTCATTTTCCAATTATTTTATGCTAAAGCTCAACCGTTCTTTTTTTTATCGTCAGACCGTGGTGTTGTCGCTTGGAGTGAGACCTGGTTGCTCATTCAGATTCCTGTTTGCAGAGGAAGATTGGTCCGCTTCCCATGCGTCTTGCTCTCCCGGCAGTCGTTGGGGTGCGCGCCGCCTTTGCCACAGACGCAGTGCTGGTCCTGCCAGCATAGGCCCATGCTGCTGGCACTTGGCTCTCTCGAGGGAGTACCGGCCGTTCCACATAGGCGTCACATCCGAGGAACTGTTTACGGAATTTGAGAAAAGATGATAAAAATTGTAAAAATTAAAAAAAAGGTCGGCTCAAAAGAACCTCAGTCGCAAACATCTAGCGTTCCACTCCCCCTCCTGAGCTCCCTGTCGTTTCAATTACCATTTTTGACTTATGAGGGATATAGGCTGGAAACCTCTAGGACAAGCAAGAAAATGGCAAACTGGACACGGAAGAAGAGATCGAAATGGGAGGCTAACGAAAATTACATGGAGGCGCATGGATAAGCAGAATCGTTTATGGTGGGTAGGGCAGTGAAGCTGTTCTCTGCATTCGAAGAAATGAAAAAATATTAGAAAATAAACAGAGCTAACATGAATGTCTATCCCTGAAAACATAACGCATGGAAAAAGTCTAAAGGAAGCCTTTATCCATCAGTGCAAAAATAGTTCAAATGGCTCTGAGCACTATGGGACTAAACTTCTGAGGTCATCAGTCCCCTAGAACTTAGAACTACTTAAACTTACCTAAGGACATCACACACATCCATGCCCGAGGCAGGATTCGAACCTGCGACCGTAGCAGTCACACGGTTCCAGACTGAAGCGCCTAGAACCGCTCGGCCACAGCGGCCGGCCCGTCAGTGGAGGTCATATGGCTCCTTCTGCTGGTGATGATTATATGAAAATATCATTAGTTTCTCAGTACTTTCATTTTGTAACACTGCATAGATTCCAGAATTGGGACCGTACTTTTGGTGAAGCGCATATGAGGTTGAGCTGGTTACGGACAACAGACTTCATAGCCGAAACAAAAATATTTCATTCAAATCTTGCAGCAGTCACTGTGAAGTAATGCCTGAGCTGAATATACTATTCGCCTGTCACAGTTACAGAGGAAGGTGACTTTTCATTGGTCTTCTGATGTCTGTTTTACCATTCAGTCCATGTGGTAAATCTTCCTGTGGTATCGTCCAACGATCAAGGTGCCACACCAAAGTCGGCAACGGAGATCGATACCACAGACGATAGAGAGGCCACGGTACTATCCGCAGGGAAGAACAGGAGGCGCTTCTGAAGACCATGGCTCCATTTCAGGACACCAGCGCCCTCACGCTGAGGTCAATATAGTGCTGAGCATGCAAGAACTCACCTCAGCTGCAGCAGCTAACATTATCGTGTAGAACATTGACAGTCGTTAAAGTTTCTGATGAACTGCCCTTTTGCAAATGTTGTATTTTGCACTGCAAGAAAACAGTTTGTTAATCTGTGCATAAATAATGCTTTCATAGTCAATGAAAGTTGTAAATTATCGAGCAATCCTGCGGCAAAGAACTGTGTAAAGGTTAAGTAAATCTTTTATTCATTTATTAAAATGAACTAACATTTAATGTGTTGTAGATTGAACAGCCTTCTCCCAGAGCACTCGAAGAACCCACAGTTTTAGCTGGGCGAAATTAGTTTCGTCTGGTCACAGCACTTACTTTGGTATTATTCCTGCATGCATTCTGTAAGGTATGAGAGCGATCTTTCTTCATTGTCGTTGGTCATCTCTTTATACAATTTCATTTTGCACTCTAAGGACCACGTGAAACTATCACTTAGCACTGGCATTTTTGTTCTTAATTTCTCAATACTTCCTCCTACTTTAACGTTGAGCTTGTCTTCATACTTAGATCCACGCATTTTTAAGTTTCAGATTTCTTCCTGTTGGCTTCTCGGGAATGAATTTACGTGTATTGATATTCTGCCTGTATGTAATTCGTGTATTCGCCAGTGGCTCAGTGTGAAGTCACTTTGAGTGTCTACCAGTCAACGTGTTTTAGGTTGTCGGGTTCCGTTGATGATGTGGAAGATTTTCTTTGATCAAGTGAGAGCCGTCCATTTGTGCTGTACGACCGCAGAATCTTATGTTTTTTCGTGCTGTTGAGATCCATCGTTCAGTGAGTGAATGCGTTTTCCTGAAATTTTGAGCATCCAGGTACCATCTTTGAATTATTTCGTTTATGATCCCTGTAAAATATTTAGTACTTGCTACTCATGTCTCTGAGCCACGCGGCGAATTATTTTTGCTCGAATAGGATATTTTTCTCTGAAAGCCATGGTCTTGCTGTCTAATTTCTTTGTGACTGCAGGCGTAAATTTTTTTACTCTTTGTGAAGCAGAGGAACTTTACGCTCATCCGCAGGATAGAAGTCGAATTTACCCTGTACACAGACCACTTGTTCGAAATCGCTTTGAAAGATTTCTGCAATTAGTGAGTGACTTTACAACAGCGCATAACCAGATTTTTATGAGGAATATTAATATTCGTACCTATCTGCATAAGACGTTACTCAGACAGGGTGACAATTATTAAACTACATGAAACAAAAATGTCAATTAGCTACAAACTACAACGTGCACATACTTTATTCAACATGTGAACGTCATTACAGATATTCGTATTTGGGTTATGAGATGTTCGATATGCCTGCCATCATTGGCGATGATGCAGACGAATAGCGAAATTCTGCAGCGTCCGAACATCAATGCTGTCGACAACCTCCTGAATGGCTGTTTTCAGATCAGCAATGGTTTTGGTGTCATTGCTGTACACCTTGTCTTTAATATAACTCCATGAAAAGGAGTCACATATTTTCAGATCCGCAGAATATTGCGGCCAATCGATGCCCACCCCAGTGGCCTCTGGGTACACCAGAGCCAGAATGCGTCCCCAGAGTGCTGCTCCAAGACATCAAACACTCTCCTGCTTCGATAACGTTGTGCTCCGTCTTGCATGAACCACGTCTTTGTCGAAATCAGGGTCGCCTTGGATAATGGGGATGAAATCATCTCCCAAAACTTTCACGTACCGTTCGGTAATCACCGTGCCATCAAGGTACAGGGCTATTACAAATGATTGAAGCGATTTCATAAATTAACTGTAGCTCCATTCATTGACATATGCTCACGACACACTACAGATACATAGAAAAACTCATAAAGTTTTGTTCGGTTGAAGCCGCACTTCAGGTTTCTGCCGTCAGAGCGCTCGAGAGCTCAGTGAGACAAAATGGCAACAGGAGCCGAGAAAGCGTATGTCGTGCTTGAAATACACTCACATCAGTCAGTCATAACAGTGCAACGACACTTCAGGACGAAGTTAAACAAAGATCCACCAACTGCTAACTCCATTCGGCGATGGTATGCGCAGTTTAAAGCTTCTGGATGCCTCTGTAAGGGGAAATCAACGGGTCGGCCTGCAGTGAGCGAAGAAACGGTTGAACGCGTGCGGGCAAGTTTCACGCGTAGCCCGTGGAAAATTGGCTCATGCCACAACTGGAGACCGACAGCGCCGACTTCATCTTTAAACAGGATGGTACTCCACCGCACTTCCATCATGATGTTCGGAATTTCTTAAACAGGAGATTGGAAAACCGATGGATCGGTCGTGGTGGAGATCATGATCAGCAATTCATGTCATGGCCTCCACGCCCTCCCGACTTAACCCCAAGCGATTTCTTTCTGTGGGGTTATGTGA
Organism: Schistocerca cancellata; assembly: GCF_023864275.1. NCBI lineage: Eukaryota > Metazoa > Arthropoda > Insecta > Orthoptera > Acrididae > Schistocerca > Schistocerca cancellata. Next base: position 698,649,952 of record NC_064628.1, read on the forward strand.
AAGATTCAGTGTTTAAACCTCCTCTAGCAAGAAACGTGCCAGAACTGCGAGCTTTCGAACTCATTGATGGGGACATGCTGCGCCGAGTGTGGGAAGAACTTGATTATCGGCTTGATGTCTGCCGAATCACTAAAGGGGCACATATCGAACATTTGTGAATGCCTAAAAAAACTTTTTGAGTTTTTGTATGTGTGTGCAAAGCATTTTGAAAATATCCCAAATAATAAAGTTATTGTAGAGCTGTGAAATCGCTTCAATCATTTGTAATAACCCTGTATATCGCACCGATTATTCCGTGACTGGACATTGCAGAACATACAATCACCCGTTGACTATGAAGAGACTTCTCCTTCGCGAAATGGCGATTCTCAGTCACCCAAATGTGCCAATTTTGCTTATTCATGAACCCATCAAAATGAAGGTGGGCTTCGTCGCTAAAGCAAACCATGCAACGCATACTAATTCCCATCATGCCCCGCGTCCAACCGTTCCGTTTGAACATCCTAACGCAAACCGTTCAGAAGTTATGATTTTATTTGATAAAGTTCAATAATTGTCACCCTGTATGTTTGGCTTCGCGAGCAGAGGGAGAGCTTTCTGTTTACCATAAAGTTTTTCATTTCTGGCTGTTGTGCTGATCAAAGACGACACGTTAACTGTGTGTCACTATGACAAGTAATGATCAAACTGAGTAGCATCTGTGATCACATGAAAAGTGTGTTATCTTGGCGTTGCACAGTTAATGACAACGAAGGAGCCGCTGACTTAAACAGTGGTGTAGAAGACTCCTTCTTAGATTGGTGACACTGACTCTGCTGTACAGTATAAGGATGGTATTAGCTATTCCATGCTAACCTTGAGTGCATGAAAGACATGGAGTTAACTTTTCATTTCATTTGTTTTACCAGTCGCCTCTGAGTAACTATTTGGGTTACATTTCGGGTCTTTTCTTCGGTGGTGATTATAAGCCCACTTGGCCCTCAGACAACCAGTTATATTGCTTCTTTATTCACCATATAAATGATTTGATTTGTAATATTTTAAAGTGTTTATTTCTGTGTGGATAATATCGCGTGGATGACTGTGTCAATACCTCAGCTGGAGTTTCTTGCGTTCTCCTGTGTGAATCCAAATGTTGTTAGTGTTCTCCATTACGCCTACACATTTCGTAATGGCAGAGAATTTGTTAGACTGCAGTATGTATTAAACTTGTGACATTTTGGAGAACTATCTGTCTTCGTAAATTTGAGAATTCATGTACAGCGTCGTGTCTAGATATAACTAAGTCCTTTATCTTACCAGGTTGTGTTTCATGAGGCCTAAATCTGTACGGCTTTCAGAGAAGTGTATGTTCTCTCATATTATGTAGGAACTTCTAGTTGCTTGAGTGAATCTCTATTTATTTTTCTTTTATTAACTGGTAAGCAATATGGAGTGTTCGAGCATGACAAGCAGTGTATAAAGTTGTGGCAGCGCAAACAGAGTGGAAGTACGTGATTAAAACATTATATTATCAACATAACACGAATAAACACAAGAAAGACTAACATTGGATGATGCATTTTCTTCGAAAAACATCTGGTCTACATAGCGTATTAAAATCCAGGCTATTTATGCGATTAATGGAATAACTACGTTCAACAGTCGTCAAGAGAATCGGCACATTAATTTAAGTAAGTTTAGTGTTACACTTCCTGCTCTTAATTAATTTTAGATATAAGGGTTGAACATTAATAAAACCGAGAAACTGCAGGGACTGATTCGTTACTGGAAATGGAGGAAAAAAGTCCTGTGAACGTATGTCTGTAAATGGACGCTGTGCTTGCAACGACAAAGAATCGTCCCATGTTGTAACGGCGACGGGAACAGTCGCGGGGTGAAGTGACGGACAACGCGGCGGGACCCGCGGAGCGGCCCGCGAACAACAACACAACGGAGAGGACGAACACGACCAACGAAGGACCTTACGACAACAACAAGAACGAGACAACAGAGTCAAGAAAACCAAACTAGACAACCACGTCCACTCGTAAACAACACGAATGTAAATACGCTGTCTAAGGCGAGGCGATATGTCCAGAGACGTACGCAATGTTAGACTGGCTGGCTGAGCTTTTTTGTTTTTTTTCTTTATTGTTATTTCCAAACCTGTTAACAGACAGGCCAGCAGCAGCATGCTACGCCGCTCTTTGGCCTCAGAGAACACACAAGATACAAATGAAGACATAGAGAAAAAAAAAAAAAAACATGGTGGACATAGAAACGGAGACAAACACTTTTTAAAATACACTCCTGGAAATGGAAAAAAGAACACATTGACCCCGGTGTGTCAGACCCACCATACTTGCTCCGGACACTGCGAGAGGGCTGTACAAGCAATGATCACACGCACGGCACAGCGGACACACCAGGAACCGCGGTGTTGGCCGTCGAATGGCGCTAGATGCGCAGCATTTGTGCACCGCCGCCGTCAGTGTCAGCCAGTTTGCCGTGGCATACGGAGCTCCATCGCAGTCTTTAACACTGGTAGCATGCCGCGACAGCGTGGACGTGAACCGTATGTGCAGTTGACGGACTTTGAGCGAGGGCGTATAGTGGGCATGCGGGAGGCCGGGTGGACGTACCGCCGAATTGCTCAACACGTGGGGCGTGAGGTCTCCACAGTACATCGATGTTGTCGCCAGTGGTCGGCGGAAGGTGCACGTGCCCGTCGACCTGGGACCGGACCGCAGCGACGCACGGATGCACGCCAAGACCGTAGGATCCTACGCAGTGCCGTAGGGGACCGCACCGCCACTTCCCAGCAAATTAGGGACACTGTTGCTCCTGGGGTATCGGCGAGGACCATTCGCAACCGTTTCCATGAAGCTGGGCTACGGTCCCGCACACCGTTAGGCCGTCTTCCGCTCTCGCCCCAACATCGTGCAGCCCGCCTCCAGTGGTGTCGCGACAGGCGTGAATGGAGGGACGAATGGAGACGTGTCGTCTTCAGCGATGAGAGTCGCTTCTGCCTTGGTGACAATGATGGTCGTATGCGTGTTTGGCGCCATGCAGGTGAGCGCCACAATCAGGACTGCATACGACCGAGGCACACAGGGCCAACACCCGGCATCATGGTGTGGGGAGCGATCTCCTACACTGGCCGTACACCACTGGTGATCGTCGAGGGGACACTGAATAGTGCACGGTACATCCAAACCGTCATCGAACCCATCGTTCTACCATTCCTAGACCGGCAAGGGAACTTGCTGTTCCAACAGGACAATGCACGTCCGCATGTATCCCGTGCCACCCAACGTGCTCTAGAAGGTGTAAGTCAACTACCCTGGCCAGCAAGATCTCCGGATCTGTCCCCCATTGAGCATGTTTGGGACTGGATGAAGCGTCGTCTCACGCGGTCTGCACGTCCAGCACGAACGCTGGTCCAACTGAGGCGCCAGGTGGAAATGGCATGGCAAGCCGTTCCACAGGACTACATCCAGCATCTCTACGATCGTCTCCATGGGAGAATAGCAGCCTGCATTGCTGCGAAAGGTGGATATACACTGTACTAGTGCCGACATTGTGCATGCTCTGTTGCCTGTGTCTATGTGCCTGTGGTTTTGTCAGTGTGATCATGTGATGTATCTGACCCCAGGAATGTGTCAATAAAGTTTCCCCTTCCTGGGACAATGAATTCACGGTGTTCTTATTTCAATTTCCAGGAGTGTACATGGAGCCGTTCACGGGCGTAGAGTCCAAGATATAATTTGTTCAGACACTTGGACAGAGACGAATAGTGTCACACGTGAACGTAGGTGCACAAAAACGAATAACACTGAACCACTGAAGCACAAAACGACGACACACACAGGACACGAGGCGTTGATCTCCGGCGCGCGAATGTTCACTAACCGTGTACGAGTCCGGGGACCTGCCAAGAGAGGAGGAGGGGTTGCTGGCTGAGCTTTTTTTTTTTTTGTGTGATTTTTATCACCTTACACAAGGCGGGCTGTCAGCAGCTGAGTACGCCGCTCTTCAGCCTTGAGGTTACAATAAGTAATACATAGAGGGGGCACAGAGAATACAAACAAAACGGCGGGCAAAACAATGTAGACACTAAAAAACAAAAAACACGGAGCCGTTCACGCTGGACGAGAAAACATCACTGACACTAGTTGACACGGTGCACAAAACATGGATGACGGCGACGGTACACGTGAACAGTGGCGGCGTGACGACGAATATACACTAAACACAAACGAAGGCAGCTGGCTGAGCGAGAGGCAGGCGCTTAAGTACTCTATCGGGGACGCCGCCATTGTCCGCTGGAACCACGTGTTCCACTGTGGCGCCCTCACGCTAAATGCGGGCCAGGAGGCGCGCCCCGCCACAGCTTACGGCGCGATGGTGCAGAGACCTCTAGGGGTCCTCTATGTCCATGACGTCTGGCGGGGATTCAAATTCCGCGGCGCGCGGTACCAGATCCCGGAACTGAGTACAGAGTTGCATCGTATCCAAGTCACAACAGTTGTTGAAAGTGGCCTCCATGGGATACAATGCACGCGGGGACGTCGCATCACAGACTGTCGTGCACTTTCACACGTGCCGACCTCTCTCCGAATAGCGTTACAGACGTCGTGAACACGGTATTGCAGGGTCTGCACATCTGGAACAGGTTAAGCATACACTACGCTTTTCAGATGTCCCCCAGGGTAAAAATGCAGGGAGTTTAAGTCTGGTGATCCAGCAGGCCTTGCTACAGGGCCACCGCGTCCTATACAATATTCGGGGAAGATGTTGATGAGGTGTCGGCCAACTGTAATGCGGAAATGGGATGGTGCTCCAGCGTGCGGAAAACACATGACCTGTCGTATTGCCAAAGCAGCCCAGACAGAGTATTCCCCAAGATGAGCAGGTATAACAGCCAGCCCAAGTATATGGTCACCTGCCCCCACATTGATACTGAACCTATAGAGCTGAGACGCCTCAACCATTCCCCGAGGATTGTCTGTAGTCCACAGATGAAGATTATGCAGACTGATAATGTTCTGGTAAAAGTTGCTTCGTCGGTAAAGAAGACTGATGACAGAAATCCCATAATTGTGATGGTCTGGTGCAAAAACGTCGACAGAATACGCTGCTGGTAATCCTTGTACTCGCTGGAGATGACAGGGACAGTAGCGGTTGTCGTGCAGTATACACATAATGGTACTTTCGCTTACACCGTGCTGGCGCCCCCACTTGCCTGGAGCTTGTACTAGGGTTTGTCTCAATATCCTGTAGAACCCTCAATATCCTGTAGAGCCCGGTCCTCCAAAACACTCACAGACCGCAGGCTCCTCCACGTTCGTCTGCCTGAAAGGACCCACGATCGCACAAACGCCCAAAGAGGACTTGAAATGTTCTGTGAGAGTACTTGTTTTGGTATAGCCGATCTGCCTCTCAGCCGTTTCCATCTGCTTGTTTCTACACAAACACCATCTCGGCTCGTTCCCGACACGAATGCCGGACCATTCTCCAGCTTACAGTACGTTGTGTCAATCACGCAGCCTGCTACACACAAGGAACACGATGCACGTGGTCAAACGAACTCTCATTCGTTGGCGCCATCTACCGTGGCAACGATGCATTCCCGGACTCAGGAATGGACCTTTCTTTCTCCATTTCCAATCAGGAATTCATCCCTGCAGTTTCTATTGCAATAAAACCCTAACATTTTGAGTAAACTGCACTTACAAATAAATTCTGTGTAATTTCAGTTCTCATAAAATGTGAGAGCGGGAGCCTTACACACCTCTGCCTCCCTTGCTCCGAATTTTAGTGTCAAAGACCCACGAGATAAGTAAATTCTTACGCATAGTAAACTATTAATGACGTTGTAGTGTAAGTTTCATCGATATTTTGCCATGATAAGTAAATAATAAAACGGCTACCGCTATTTTCCCGCGTTAACACAATAATATCGAGATGATTGCTGACGGACTTTTAAACGTGTTTTATGGACAGATGGTCACTGGATGCGACACTGAATAATTTATTTTAGGGTGATATGAAGAAAATATAATCTCTTAAGTGCTTTGCTCCTCAAAAGCACTGCCCAGATAATTATTAAAAGGATCCAAGTTAGGTCACTAACAGAATGATCAGTCACTGCACTTGCAGTTGTAAAAAATTGTCGTTCTATTCAGACGATTGGTCGAACAGGAATAATGTCTAAAATTATCTAGACCTAAAAGGAAAAACCATGCGAACTAATATCATCAGCCTCGGAATAGGATTTCATTTTTAAGCTAGAAGTTAAATAGGATTTGTTTGCCTGAAATCAGATAGCTGCAAAAAGCAAACGCAGAACGTCCCGAAACTAGTTACAGAAGTTCGAGAGTCTGGGAAATGTCGGGAAGCAATCACTCTGCGAAGTGGAGTTATGACGCTGCTCATTTCATCACGTAAAAAAAAGACGAAGTTCTGAAATGCAGTGAAGTATAACAACCACATGAAATTATTTCCTCGCTGTGGTGTAGTCAGCGTATCGCAGGCATAGAGAGCAGGATAAAAACAGATGAAACAAAGGCAGTAGTCGCCCTGAGTGTATTCAGCCAATTACTGCTTTGTAATTTATGCATTCCTTTTGTAGAGTCTCAGTGGCATATATAGAGTGCCCTTTTACTCGCCCTTCTCTACCTTATACTTACAATCTCATTTTTCATGGGAACCATGAAATCTTTGTGATAGTGGCAGGACTATAGCTGCAAAGTAGCTACAGTACATATCCTTCGCCATGCTACCTAAATGTACTAAATACGATGTAAAGGCTGTTCAACGATACTTGAAGGGCACTGATGAAAAACGTATGTCTGTTCGCTGTCGCTGTTAGTGGTAATCTGCGCTGAGCAATTTACTTGCTTGTGTTTTTCTTGTCTTGTGTGACGGGCTCAAAATAGAAAAAAATGGTTCAAATGGCTCTAAGCAATACGGGACTTAACATTGAGGTCATCAGTCCCCTAGACTTAGAACTACATAAATCTATCTAACCTAAGGACAACACACACATCCATGCCCGAGGCAGGATTCAAACCTGCGACCGTAGCAGCAGCGAGCAGCGCGGTTCCGGACTGAAGCGCCTAGAACCGCTCGGCCACAGCGGCCGGCAAAATGAGTTTGACAATGAAAAGAAACGTTACCGTAGAGACAGGTGGAGGCACTTGAACCAAGGTAAACTAATGAGAAGCTCAGGAGAAAATTATCTAGTATAGGTATCGTTGCTAGAACAACTTGATACATCCTTGGGCCACGTAGACATAACCGACAATGGGTAAAGAGATTTACATGTTAATTATCAGATTCAAGGCAAAACAGGAAACTAGCAAAAATGATTATCTTAGAAAAACAACAGCAGAGTTAAGCGTGATGTATTCTCTCTCACTTTTACGAGGGACCGGTCTGTTACTAAATTTTGGGTTCTTCGAGAGAATAAATTCTGTAAAGCGATGGAAACCATCGCAATCAAATAATACGATGATGTATATCGGTATTCTGCAAAATTTATTGCATCAGGCCCCTCGACCCTGAACTTCGTATGGTGTTGGCCAAACTGGCAATCATAACACAATGCTCCATCAGCTGTATTTTGCACTGAGACGGTCACAGAAACATGGGACAAAGCTTTGCAACAGTGTAGCCTATCGATCAAAGACATTACTGTGCCACTGTTCTGTATGTCCAGATTCGGAGGGAGAATAAAAGTATCAAACTAAAGTATATGTGTGTGACGAAAAGATGAGAGATCATGTAAGGAGATGAAATAGATCGTTGTTACCATTTTATTCCGCTGTTAGCGATAAAAGTCAGTGATTTTCTAACTATAGGAAGCATTCCTCAAATCGTAGTTGATTTACCTTTCCTTTTTGATTTACCTTTTCAGCTGTTTACGAAGTTTGCAAAGTGAGAAAGAATCGAAATTGCAGACATGACATTTACAGTTAAGATACGAGCACGGGAGTGTCTGAATGATTACAGAGGCATGGTCATTGCTAACGACTGTAGCCTTTGAACATTTCTAGCCGATTAGCAGTAGACAGAAGAAGCCACGAGTGAAATACAAACTCTGAAGTAACAAGCGTGCTTCTTGTCTTAGCACTTTGCAGGCAAACATACAACGGATTTCGAGCTCTTCACGGCAGTGGTAATAAGAATAGATAGGTTGCCATGTGTAGAGTAAAAGGAAACAAAACGTAAAGTCTGTGGCGCACAACCCCATCACCGGCTACTGACCTGCCTACAGGTAGAGTACAAGCTTCTCTTGCCGCGGCACTAGTACGGACAGGGTAGCGCCCCCCCCCCCCCCGCACCCTTCCCCCCTCCCCATCGACTTGAACCCCCTCGAATGATCCCCGATCGTTATTCAATAATAATGGGTCTCAGAATCTGGAGCCGTTCTGAAGGGACTGAAACGAGGGAAAATTCTCGCTCTATTCCGATATTGAACCCGAGACCTTCAGGGGCGAAATACAGTGCTATGTGTAGAGTACGTTTACATGTATACTCATTAGGACACTTTGTCACAATATTAATCACTCCTTCTCCTTATAAGTGTATGATGCAAGGGAAAAGTGAGTGCATGCCGCTGTATCTTTATTGCCTCCACCATCCCTTAAGCGAGATATACAAACTTCCCAGGCTAGCTGCGAATTTTCCTGATGTCTTACGAGGGAAATAACCGGTCAGATTTAGTGATTAGATAGCCCAGAGGACAGTCTGTCAAAACGCGAACACAGATCAAGCTTGAAAACAGGAAGAAGGTGTACTGAACTGTGAAAAAAAGAAGAAAAATAGAAACGGAGAATGGTCCAAGCTCAAGACATGCAACATTTAGCGATCTTGGATTGCCATGGAGTCGTGGTTATGTCCTCATGGAGTTCGCCTGCGGAGGCAAACCAGCCACCTCCCCCACCCTTTTTTTTTTTTCAAAGTCATAAACTGTCCATCCAGTCTTTGAATCGTCTATTCACTATATTCAAGTTTGTGTCTGTGTCGTAGTGCAACAATCGTTTGCAACAGCGAGGTCTGAGGAAGGGACCTCCAGATGTAAGTATCTCCTATTAGCTCTACACAACTACCACATATATGACTCTTGCGCTTTGGAAGTCTTGACTCTTGAATTTCTTTGTCGTGGCATAGTTCACACCCGTTTATTTGTTGTTTTCATTTCTGTGAGAGGTCTATGCCGCATCTCACCTGTTCTAACTATTCAACACATTTACTTTCGACGGTAATGTATTCTTACCACATGACTCATATTCTGTAACCAATGCATAATATCACAACTGCCGAGACCATAGAAATAGAACAGACACGTCAATGACCAGAGGGAAAGTTCATAATTTTGTGAAAAAAAGGAAGAGGCAGCAAAAAGATTTGAACAAGGGTCTCTTACTTTGCAGTCCACGACCGTGAGCAGACAACCACGACGCCGGGGTTACAGCAATTTCCTCGATGCTGTCCATCTTGAGCTTGGACCGTTCAGTGTTTTTACTTTACTTATTTTTCACAGTTCTATACACCTTCTTCCTGTTTCCGTGCTTGATCCGTAGGTTTTGACGGGCTGTCCATCGGGCTGTTTTACTACTAAATCTGTGGGGACTGCGATGGGGAGTTTCCCTTTTTATAACTTACTTAGAGATTTAAGGTTCTAGGATCTTGCATGTGGTTCACGTGTGTGTGTGTGTTTGAAGTTTACGGGCGCTAAACAGCGTGGTCATCAGCGCCCAAACGCATAAAAACAGGAACACATGCAGCGAAGGGACTAAGACAAACAGCGAACAAGGAGAACGGCTAAAACACACAGACCTGACGCAGTTACAAATCCTCACACACAGAGGTAAAACGAGAGGAGAAGGGACACACTAAAAAGGAAAGGAAACACAAGGGAAAGAGAACAGAAACCGAAGGGAAACAAGGAGGTAATCGTGACTGGCGGACCTCTTACCTAAAACCCGGGTGAGCCAGTCACCCAGCCGCACATTGAAACCCTCTCCCTAAAATCCGAGGCAACAAATGGGACAGGACACAAAACCGTAAGACCTTAACTACAGTCGTTGCGTCATCTTGTAAAATAGAGGGCAAATCCGGTGGCAAGGAAACCACCGCCCTCTGGTTAGAGAATAAAAGACAGTCAAGTAAAATGTGGCGGACAGTAATCTGGACGCCACAAGAACTGCAGATTGGGGGGCCCTCCCGCCGGAGTAAAAAACCATGTGTTAATGGACTGTGCCCGATGCGGAGGCGAGTGAGGAGAACCTCATCCCGCCTGCATGACTGGTAGGACGTACGCCATGGCCGCGTGGTAGCCTTGACCAGACGCAGCTTATTGTCACCGACTGCCAGCCACTCCTCTTCCCACTGACGCATAACACGAAAACGCAGGAGGGAGGTAACAGCATGGAGGGGGACGGCACATTCAACAACATGAGGGAGGGAACATGCATCTTTGGCAGCCACATCCGCCAGTTCGTTTCCCCTAATACCCACGTGCCCCGGCACCCAGCAGAAAGAAACCTCCTTCCCTTGCCGTTGCAGGTGGAGGAGGGCATCATGGATGTTCTGGACGACCGTATCCGCTGGGTACAAGTGTTGCATGGTCTGAAGGGCACTCAGGGAGTCAGAACAGATGAGGAACTTAAGACTGGGAACACACCTCATCTGCTCCAATGCCCGCAAGATCGCAAACAATTCGGCATCAAAGATGGTAAACGCCGCAGGAAGCCGTAACTGCACGACTCGATCAGGGAAAACAACAGCACAACCAACAGAGTCCCCCTGTTTAGAGCCATCCGTAAATACTGGTACATGGTCGGGATGCTGGTTTAAAATATCATAAAACAAGGAGATAAAAACAAACGCAGGAGTGCAACTCCTCCGGTACTCCGACAAGTCTAAAAGGACGCTGGGCCTCCGGAGCAACCAGGGAGGCAGGCGAGTAAAACCTTGTCGTTGGGGGGCCACACGCTCCACACCAAGGGACTCAAGCAAAACCTTGGCACGAATCCCAAATGGTCTCGTTGCCCTGGGACGACTGGAAAAGAGACGTTCCATAGGCGGTCGGGCAACGGTAGGGTACGCAGGGGAGGTAGGACAGGCAAGGAATTGACACACCCGTCGCACCATGAGGAGTTGCCGCCGGATGGCGAGCGGCGGTTCCCCTGCCTCAGCACACAGGCTGGGGATGGGACTGGTACGGAAGGCACCAGTGGCCAGCCTGATACCCTCATGGTGTACTGCATCAAGAATCTTCAGATACGAAGGCCTTGCTGACCCATACACGGTGCAACCATAGTCAAGACGCGACCGGACGAAAGCCCTATAGAACTGCAGCAAACGCGCCCGATCTGCTCCCCAGGACCGATGGCTCAGACACTTCAAAATATTCAGTGCCTTCAGGGCCCGCACCTTGAGGTCTTTAAGGTGAGGCAACCACGACAACTTGGAATCAAAAGTGAGGCCCAGGAACCGCACAGTGTCGCTAAAAGGAAGAATGGTGTCCCTCAGACGCAATTCAGGGGAGGTAAAAAGACGTCGAGAACGATTAAAATGAACACACACACATTTTTCTGCAGAAAAGGTAAAACCCGTCTTCGCAGTCCATGCCTCTAATCGCTGTATCGTAAGCTGCAACTGCCGACTAGCAGTGACAAGACTGGAGGAAGAACAGAAAACAGCAAAATCGTCCACAAACAAGGAGCATTGGACAGGACTCCGGATAGTGGACGTGATACTGTTAATGGCGACAGCAAAGAGGGTGACACTTAAAACGCTTCCCTGAGGAACACCATTCTCCTGCACAAACAAATCAGATAGCACATTACCAACCCTATAACGAAAGAGGCGGTGGGAAAGAAAGGACCGAATGAAGATGGGGAGACGGCCACGAAAGCCCCACTCATGGAGTTGATTGAGGATATGGCGGCGCCAAGTAGTGTCATACGCCTTATGAATGTCAAAGAAGACACCAAGACAATGCTGGTTACGTAGGAAGGCCTGCTGGATGGCCGCCTCAAGCAGGGTCAAATTGTCGATAGTGGAACGACATCGCCGAAAGCCACACTGAGAGGGGCTAAGGAGCTGCCTGGTCTCGAGCAGCCAAACCAGGCAACGGTTGACCATGCGTTCCAACGTCTTCCCGACACAGCTCGTCAAAGCAATACTGCGATAACTGCTGGGATGCGTTCGGTCCTTCCCCGGTTTGAGGAGAGGAATCAAAACCGCCTCCCTCCATGAGTCAGGGTATGTGCCGGATAACCATATCATATTTAAACAACTCAGGAGAACTTCCTTGGATGGCAGCAACAAGTGCTGCAGCATGCTGTACCGGATTTGATCATGACCAGTATCATGAGCCACAGACAGCGCCGAATCCAGTTCCCACATTGTGAAGGGGCAGTTGTAGGGTTCAGAATTTGGAGACCGGAAGTCCAAGTGACCCCTCTCGATGGCAGTTCGGTAGCGGCAGAAATCTGGATCACAGTTAATTGTGGCGGTATATTCCGCAAAATGCATGGCCAGTGTCTGGGCAATGTCTCTCGGCGCCGTGAGGAGACATCCCTGATGCAGCAATGCCGTGACAGGTAGTGGGCTGCGTTGCCCAGAAATCCTCCTGATGGCTTCCCATACTTTCGTAGAATTAGTGGAGCGGGAGATGGAGTTCAAGAACAATTGCCATGACCGTCGTTTGCTCTCTTTAATCACTCGCCGCGCTTTGGCCCTTGCCACCCGAAAGGCCGCAAGATTGTCAGCCGAGGGACGGCACTTGAAGCAGCGCAGAGCTGCACGGCGGGCTCGGATGGCGGAGCGGCACTCAGTGGTCCACCAGGGGACAGGACGCCTCTTGGGATTACCGGATGACCGTGGAATGGACAATTCAGCAGCATGGGAGATCACGGCTGTAACATGGTCTACCCATTCGTGGACGCTGGCACTGTGTTCCAAAACAGCCAGTTGGCTGAAAAGCGTCCAGTCAGCTCTGCAGAGGTGCCACTGAGGCGGCACTGAAAATGCCACAGCCTCATCCAGGGGGCGAATCCAAAGGGGGAAGTGGTCACTAGAATGGAGGTCAGCAACAACCTCCCACAGAGCAGAAGCCGCGAGTGCTGGAGAGCAAAAGGAAAGGTCAATAGCCGACGACGACCCGGAAGCAGTACAAAAATGAGTGGGGGCACCAGAGTTGAGGATGCACAGTTCTTCAGACATCATGAGGCTTTCCAGAATGCGACCCCTGGGGCAAGTAGTCGGAGAGCCCCATAAGACATTATGAGCATTGAAGTCCCCCAGCAGAAGAAATGGGCGGGGGAGTTGGCTAATAAGGTCTGTGAGAGCCTCAGAGTCTATCACATCCTGAGGAGGTAAGTAGACTGAACAGACTGTGAGCCTCCGACCCACAAGAAGGTCAACTGCAACTGCTTGCAAGTCTGTAACGAGAGGGAGCTCAGATGAGGGGTGCAGGTCACGGACAAAAACCGCAACACCACCCTTTGCCCTTTGCCCCGTCAGATCATCTTTCCGATATACGGTATAGCCCCGTAAGGAAGGAGCATCAGTGGCCCGAAAATGTGTCTCTTGGAGACATAAGCACAAAGGGCCCTCTCGCACAAGGAGTTGTAATTCGGCCACATGCGTCCTGAACCCATTCAGGTTCCACTGTAATATGGGAGCCAGTGATTAGGGTGGCTGAACTTTCACCCTTCCTCTGGGCTTCGGAGGAGAGCCCGTACCCGCTGGAGATTTATTCCTGGGGCGAGAAGATCGCCCCCGGTCGACATCGATGTCCATCAGCTCCGATGACGACCCACGGGAGATGTCAGACAGTACGATGGCCTCGTCATCGGACCGACCCTGACTAGTCTCCTCAGGTGGCAAAACCTTCACCTTCGGCGTCTTTGTCTTGGAGGGCTTAGAATGCACAGCCTTGTCAACAGGTGGAACTTTACTCGCCTGGGCAGAAGGCGCCATAGGGGGAGGGGCAGGAAGTACCCCAATGTCAGCAACCACAGCCTTGTCCGATGTTGCAGGGAGAGCCGCAGGTTGCAAAACAACCGCAGCAGCACAAGTGCACTGGCAAACGCAGGTATTAGTGCTAACACTAGCAACCTCCGTTTGCGTAGCAACAGTGGCCATTTGTACCGGTTTCTTCAGAGCGGAAGCGAAAGACGTTGTAAACACAGGAGGTTGCATGGCCTTAAAGAGCTTCTTGGCCTCACTATAGGGGATGCGCTTAGATGTTTTAATCTCCTGTATCTTCCGTTCTTCGAGATAGATGGGGCAGACCCGGCTCCAGACAGGGTGACTCCCAGAGCAATTCACGCACTTCACAGGCGATGAACAATCGGCTCCTTCATGGGCAGGCTGACCACATTTACCACAAGTGGCTATCCCATTGCACCCCAACGTAGTATGCCCAAAGCGCTGACATTTAAAACAGCGCATGGGGTTGGGGAAATATGGCCTTACTGGCAACCGTAAGAACCCCGCTTTAACATGCTCTGGGAGTCTCGGGCAACTGAACGTGAGAATAAACGAGTCGGATTTGACTAGGTTCCCATCGACTCGTTTCATAATATGCTGCACGTCAACAATACCGTCATCAGCCCATTCAGATTTTAACTCATCTGTGGGGATATCCACCAAATCCCTACATGTCACAACACCCTTACTATAGTTCAGAGTGGAGTGGAGCTCGGTCTCGATAGCGTACTCTCCAAGACAGGTTGCCTTCCGAAGAGAAGCGACTTGACGGGAACTAGAAGTCTCAACTAACAGAGTCCCATTGCGAAGTCGCTTCACAGATTTAAGTGTTCCTGCAATCCCCTCAAGACCCTTGTGGATGTAAAAGGGAGAAACCCTCTCAAAGCTACCCTCCTTCCGTTTAATAATCAAAAACACATTCTGATTATCAGCATATGCTCTGTTACGACAGTCTGATAAATCTCGATCAACACCAGGCGCTGGAGGACTCCCAGCACGAAGTCGCTTTTTCGATTGGGTGTGTTTTCCTACCAGTGGCCCACCCAATCCACTGGTAGGGGGAAACGTAGAGGTCGAAGGGTCCATTGTGGTCCCACGAGCAGCTAGGGAACTAAAGGTCCGCTCAGACAGAGCCCCGCGTGCCTGAGTAAGCCTTATACAGCTTGGGTGCGGCAGGTGCCCCAGAGGTTGCCCGCTTGCGACTGTTCCACCCCAACAGCCATGCATCTCATAGGCGCGGAGCACACCGGAAGATTGAGGTGTTTTTATAGAGGTTGTCCTTCCTCGCAATCCAGGCGGTCAAGCCAAGATTACCATTCCCCGCAGCACACAACATTCCACCGCCGCGCCATACAGTGGTCGCTGAAGCATGTCCGGGGGTTACGGTGACAGGAAACTGGCGGCGCCGACCAGTCCCCAGCTCAGGACCCCGGGGTCGCCAAGCCCGTACTCAGCAAATGAATGCTGAGCCCCTGGGGGGGGGGGGGGGGGTGGTTCACAGATGCGCAGTTCTACGGGCGTCCGTAATTAAAGTTACAGTTTGAAACCGCTGTAGAAAGAGAACCACTGCGAAGAATGACATCAAATTTCAACGGAATATTGTTGACGCAGGGGTAAACTTCACGTAGAAAAAAAAAAAAAAAAAAAAAAAAAAAAAAAAAAAAAAAAAAAAAAAAATTAAAGAAAATTTTTGCAATAGATGGTGCTGTAAGCGTCTTAATGTGAAAGATTTCGGATACAACTGACAAATGAATCGAAATTCGATGTCTATGGCTTGAACTGCACATTACACTCCACGTACAGTTCAATTTGCATGACACCAAAAGTTCGGCAGTCAACGGTTGTTGCACTGTTAGATAGCTCCCTCCACCATAGCTAGGTCTTACCACACCGATTGGAAAAATCGATTTTGTCTGTTCTGAGGCCAAACTCTTCATAAAAAGTAAAATGACATATGTTTCTAATTGTCTTCAGACCAGCGCAAGGCATGTTCAATATGCTGCCCACTGTTTTCTACCACAAGTTAAAATCGAGAAACAGCATGTTCCACAAGACATCTGAGTGTCTCGGGGGTCACATTCAGAATGCGTTGCGCAGTGTATACCTTCAGTTCAGCTACATTAGTAACTGTAGCACTGAACACAACATCTTCCACGTAACCCCACAGCCAGAAGTCACACTGATTAAGATCAGGTGGTCTGGACGGCAGGGTGTAGGGAAATGACGGCTGATAATTCTAGCATTGTCTCAGTAACAGCAGCTTTACTGGCTGTGCAATGTACGGAGGAGGGCCAACTTGCATAAAAATTATCCTGCCCACACAGCCACGCTTTTGAATTGTTGTAATGACTTTGGTGCGCAAATGACTGTACGGTTTTTACCAGTGACGATACAGGTAACACGACACGCAGGACTCATTTCTTCAAAAAAATACGGGCGGACGGTAAATGATGCCACCAACCCGCACGTCATAACTACCTTCACAGAATGAAGTGGTACCGGTTGATAAGCGTGCGGATTTTCCGCTGCCATATTCTGCAATTCTGCGTATTGGTATGTCCTTTGAGATGGAATGTGCTTTTACTGTCCACAGAGTTTTGCACACAGGTATACTTCTCGTCAAGGTGTTGGTCGAGCATGTCTGAGAATCAAGAGGGAAAATTGCCGTGTTATACACTAAGCACATCATAGCCCCTTCACATCTACGCCTGCCGTCTGAGAAACAGTAATGCATTGCCTACAACCGCTCGACCACTAATGCATTCTGTGGCCACATCTTCGATAGACATCGGATCACGTTTTCCTCCCTTTGCGGCACTGCACTTCATAAGAACCTGTCTTTCTACATTTTGTAATCATTTTCTCCACACGCTTGTCAGACATCGGAAATATGACTAGTGGCGAACCGTCTCCGTTCCTGTAAAAAAGCTTTGCCAGCGGCAAGTGATCCTTCAAAGAGACGGTCAAGTTGGCGCTTTGGACGCAAACTGAGGAAAAGCCGTGTGTCGCGCATCTGTTGATGTGCATATTCTAACGCTTACAGTGCTATTTTGTATAGTTCCATGACGTTTCCCCCTGCATCAATAATATGCTGTTCAAATTTGACGTCATTTTGAGGACTGGTTCACTTCCTACAGCGTTTGGGAACTGATACTTTAATTGTGGACACCCTGTACATCTACACCTACATGGATACTCTGCAAATCACATTCAAGTGCCTGGCAGAGGGATCATCAAACCACCTTCACAATTCTCCATTATTCCAGTCTCGTATAGCGCGCGGAAAGAATGAACACCTATATCTTTCTGTACGAGCTCTGATTTCCCTTATTTTATCTTGGTGATAATTCCTCCCTATGTAGGTCGGTGTCAACAAAACATTCGGAGGAGAAAGTTGGTGATTGGAATTTCGTGAGAAGATTCCCTCGCAACGATAAACGCCTTTCTTTTAATGGTGTCCAGCCGAAATCCTGTATCATTTCTGTGACACTCTCTCATATATTTCGCGATAATACAAAACGTGCTACCTTTCTTTGATCTTTATCGATGTACTCCGTCAGTCCTATCAGGTAAGAATCCCACACCGGGCAGCAGTATTCTAAAAGAGGACGGACAGGCGTAGTGTAGGCAGTCTCCTTAGTAGATCTGTTACATTTTATAAGTGTCCTGACAATAAAACGCAGTCTTCGGTTAACCTTCCCCACAACATTTTCTATGTGTTCCTTCCAGTTGAGGTTGTTCGTAATTGTAATACCTAGCTCTTTAGTTGAATTTACTACTTTTAGATTAGACTGATTTATCGTGTAACCGAAGTTTGAGTTTCTTTTAGCACTCATGTGGATGACCTCACACTTTTCGTTATTCAGTGTCAACTGCCAATTTCCGCACCATTCAGATATGTTTTCTAAATCGTTTTGCAGTTTGTTTTGATCTTCTGATGACTTTATTAGTCGATAAACGACAGCGTCATCTGCAAACAACCGAAGATGGCTGCTCAGATTGTTTCCCAAATCGTTTATGTAGATAAGGAACAAAAAAGGGCCTATAACACTACCTTGGGGAACGCCAGAATCCCTTCTGTTTTACTCGATGACTTTCCGTCACTTACTACGAACTGTGACCTCTCTGACAGAAAATCACAAATCCAGTCACATAACTGAGACGATATTCCATAAGCACGCAATTTCACTACGAGTCGCTTGTATGGTACAGTGTCAAAAGCCTTCCGGAAGTCCAGAAATACGGAATCGATCTGAAATCCCTTGTCAATAGCACTGAACACTTCATATGAATAAAGAGCTAGTTGTGTGTCACAGGAACGACGTTTTCTAAACCCAAGTTGACTGTGTGTCAATAGACACACCATTCTAACAAATAAGTCTTCCCTTCACCTTCCCTCAAAATCAAATGTGTGTGAATTCCTAAGGGACCAAACTGCTGAGGTCATCGGTCCCTAGACTTGCACATTACTTAAACAAACTTACGTTCAGAACAGCGCACACCCCCATGCCCGAGGGAGGACTCGAAAACTCCGGCGGCGGGAGCCGCGCAATCTGTGACATTGCGGCCCAGACCGCGCGGCCACTCCGTGCGGCTCCCCTTCCCTACCACTGAAAAATGTAAGTATTCCATTGTCTTTCCCTGTTGCTGAAACCACGTGTTCCTTTCCATTATAATATTATCGGTATGCGCTTAAAAGACGCGACAGGCTCAAGAACTTTACTGTTAACAAAGTGGTAAGATACTATCGGTTCCTCTGTTGTTTATTTTAGGGTTGAGTGAAAAGAATTGTCTTCGCATTCGCGATAGTTCTGCAGATGGCAGTGCTGGTAGGTGGCAGGTAGTGGAGACTTCTCATTTGCAGTTAGCGGCAAGCATTAAGCGGTCTCCAGACTGCGAATATTATCAGTAATTTCGGTTGAGCAATAATTTTGGTCGGTTATGGGTTAGGTTTAGAGGATGCGCAATAATCTTGAAAAGATCTAAAATTTCAAAATACTTTTGTAATATACTGCTCTACTTGAGGAATACTGTACCGTATGTGCTCCGTATTGACAACATCCTAGCCAATCGCTCACACGATTCGTTGAAGTACAATTTGTCTGATTCTTCGTGCTCGCTGTTGTGTTTACGGTAAGTCCAAAACACGAGGGCATATAATACATGTTAGAATACGTCGAAGTGTACACATCAATATTGACGTTTAGAACGTTCAGGCAGATTAATACAAAAACCAGAAAATGAAGAATGATTCTTGTAAGATGTTGCTCACCAAATAGAGAGCGGTACGCTATAGCAATGAGGGAAGATACTCTTTTGAAAAAATAAGAAGGATTTAAAATCTTTCAAAAACGAAAACAGGGGTAACCTTTAACGGCAATGTATCAGATGTTAAACCAACAACATACAAAAAAATATCTGCTTATCATTTGTCTACGAGAGTTGGAACTTAAATAGTGGCAACTATTTATTCACAACCGATACAAAAGAGTTACATGTTTGCACCTGCTACTTTCCTTCAAAGTAGTCACCAGCGTTGTGTTGAACCCGTTGTCAGCGATGTGGAAGGCGTAGTATACCGTTAGCAGAACCTGTTCTGTTGGTGGTGCGAATGGAGCGGTCTACTGCCTGTCGAATCTCTGGAACAGTTCTGAAGCGAATGCCACGAAGTGGTTCCTTCATCTTCGGAATCAAATCAAAGTCACAAGTACTTAAATCCGGGGAGTATGGTGGATGGTACAGTACTTCCCAGTCCCATCGACTGAACAGAGCAGCCACAGCTTTCGCTGTATGTGACCGCGCATTGTCGTGCAAAACGATGGGTGGGTTGCGCAGAAAGTGTCGCCGCTTCTTTCGCAAAACTGGTTGCAGGTGATGCTCCAAAAACGAACAGTAATACTGTGCATTGACGGTCTGCCGTGGAGGAACGTAATGCGTTAGGATAACACAATTACAGTCGTACACGAGAATCTCCATAACTTTCACCACACTGGGGTTCTGACATACTTTCGACTTTCTTGGCGATCCGTAATGACGCCATTCGTTAGATTGGAGTTTCAGTTCTGGCTTTTACAATATGGCCCATGTCTCATCCAGTGTTACGATACGTCGTAAGAAAGCCTCTCCTTCGCACTCATAGCGCTCCAAGTGCGTCTGAGCAGCGTCGTAACGCATCCATTTCTGCGGAACCCATCGTGATGCAATTTTTCGCATGCCCAGGCGTTCCTTCAGGATGCGAAACACAGTTGTACGCGCTAATCCGGTTTCGTGGGCGAGCTCACGAATAGTATGCCCACGAGCTCACGAAGCGTATGGCCACTAACGCTGCAACAGCATGCACTTCTTCTTCAGAGACGCTAGGAGGACCCGCACGATGCACGTCTGCCACAGTTAGCAGACCTTCGTTGAGGCTTTCACCCATCGTGCCACTGTTTTGTACGGCAATGCCGATTGCCCGCACGCCTCTTGAAGACCTTGCTTGATGACACTGTCGTGCTGTGCGACCTCTGGCACATTCAATCTTGATGTGACTCCGTTGTTCCTATTTCGAAAACATAGTGACACCGTTACGTTAGACCGCTCGCTCACAAGTGACTGGATTTCCCCCGATTGTGCGCACGCCGGTGACGTGGGACGGGCGAGCCCATTTGCTCGGAGGTAAGGCAGGTATATCAACAACGTGTGCTATCAGCGACAATAGTAGATTCTGTTGCGTAGTGTCCCCACAGCAGTGTTGCCACTATTTAAGTTCCAACCTACATAGTTCCATCTCATATTTCTCAATAAGATTTTTGATTGAAATTTTGACGCTCCTTATACCAATTTTTTATCAACTTTTTTCTTCTACCTGAAAGGAAGCAATACAAATATCGCAGCAGAAGCGTCTTTATCGTCTAAAATTTCTAACGACACTAAATATGTGAAAATTATAACCAACGCTGATAATTATATCATACAGTTCAGGCATATCCCATTAATTTAATGTGTTCACTTGGCACTAATAATTTACAATAGTGATTTTGCGCGTGCTGCATTGAATATGTTTAAAATTATTTCATCAACTTTGTTAATTGTCATCTGATGATGGCATAAGCCCGAAACGCGTAATTTAATAAAGAAGTTGAACTAACATCTGTTGATTGTTGTTAGTGTTGTTAGCTATCTGTCAGCAGCGCAGTGGTTAGCACACTGGACTCGCATTCTGGAGGACGACGGTTCAATCCCGCGTCCGGCCATCCTGATTTAGGTTTTCCGTGATTTCCCTAAATCGCTCCAGGCAAATGCCGGGATGGTTCCTTTGAAAGGGCACGACCGACTTCCTTCCCTAATCCGATGACCTCGCTGTTTGGTCTCTTCCCCCAAACAACTCAAACCAACCCTGTCAGCAGTGGTTATAATTTTCACATATTTCAACATGGTCGCAAGCCTCATGCACGACTTCCTGTCTTATATAAAAAACACACACACACACACACGCGCTGAATATGTACACCTGGGAAATCTGTGGAGAACTTCAAAAACGTAATACAGTACAACTGTACTGTAATACTGACCGTCTAGCTAGGGACTACTTTAGCAGCAAACGGTAAAGCTGTTACAGTGTGATGAATAGAACCTTGCACAGATGGTCAGTCAATGAGGTTTAAGCAACGGAATGCTATTGGATTTTTAATAGCAGAAGGTGTCACCCCAAAGAAATTCATCAGAGAACGAAAGCTGTCTGTGGTGATTATTCTGATGTGCGCACTGCGCTTCGTTGGTTCAGTAAATCTGAATATGGTGTGGCAAGATCTGACTTGCTTGAAAAAGTGTTGGACGTCCTATGACAGGAACCATTGAACTGAACAAGCGAAACGTTGACAGATGATTCAGAGAGTTGCATTACAACGCTCCAAACTTTGCTATGACGACTAACAAAGATCCAAAAGAAAAAAAATATTTAGGGAATATTCCCTCGGTACTTGGAGGAACACAGAAATATTAGTAACTTGAATACAACATATTAATGTTCCATAATAATATTTATTAGTTCGTTATGAACCGGATTTCGGCTCCTTAGACCATCGTCAGATAACTTAATGCTGAACGGATAGTCCTCACAACTTCAGCGAGAATTCATAGCGAACAAACATATGTGACATTTTATATGACTATATCGATACAAAACACAAAAATGGTGTATACCTAAAGAGACATTGGACAAATAAATCTTATTGTAAGCATATTCAAATATTAAAACTGTGTGAGTCTATAAAACAGAAATGCTCTACAAGTGAGTAATGGCACTATAAGATTTATTTGTTCAATGTCTCTTTAGGTATTACATCATGCTTGTGTTTAGTATCGATATAGTCATAAAATCTCACATACCTTTGTACAGCATTCTTTCCACAGCTATGAATTCTCGCTGAAGTTGTGTGGACTATCTATTCAACATTAAGTTATCTGACGTTGGCCTAAGAAGCTGAAAGCTGGTTCATAACGAACTAATACGTATTATTGTGGAATATTATCATGTTGTATTCAAATTTCTAATAAAAAGAGAAATGTTTTTTTGTAGCAAGGCAGCTGCAGAAAAGTAACGTCATAAGCCTCCACAGAAGAACTAGAGGGGCTGAAGCTCACCTCCGTACAGCATTCCCCGTGCAGGTCTGATTCAGAAACGTCTGAATTCCGTCCGTTTCCGATAATGAAATAAGGGCTACTGGGATATCGATATGCATCCGATGAAGAAATTGAGAGAGATGTGAGAGGCTAGTTGCGCAAGTAAAGCGTAGACTTCTCCTGTGTCAGTTTCAGAAAATTTGTTCAACACTGGCAGAAATATATCCAATCGTCTACTGATTAAGTGAAAAGTGAATGTCGGTAATTAAAGAGCTAATTCCAACGACGTTTTTTGCGTTAAATTTATTAAAATATTTCCTTAGAAACTCAAGTTACGAAGGAAGTGGCATTACTTTTCATTCACCCCTTATATTGTCGTGACGAAAAGGGTTAAGTGCCCAGAAGACATGTAACTTCTTACTCGTACACACTGTCGGCGAATACGTGAATGATTAGACTGTTAGTTCTCAGCGACAGCTAGATCGGCCAGCTGAGTGCGTTCTTCTATTCGTTTTTAGTGCTGTTAGAAGCCCCGTTAGGGAGTATAAAGGGCGTGAACAGTGTCAGGCGTTGAGTGATCGCTGTGAGGACACGAAGGTGACACGCACTCCTATTTTTGTAACTAAATCTTTTACTGAACTGAAATACAAATATTGCAGAGTCTTACAACAGTAGATGCGTCGATTAACCATCATCAGCACAGCCTTCTAATTATTAATATTAGACAAGGAATTAATAATATTATAATATTACGATAAAAAGGCCGATTATAGCGGTGGACATCTTGTACCCGCAGGAACATTTTTCATTTTTTAAGAAACAACATAAATTATTTTTAATTCTTCTTGAAGAGAATTTTCTTTATGCTACATTCTATACTGTTTGAACTACCATTAGCTGCAAACTGGAGAAATCAGATAGCAGAACTGCTTGAAGATTTAAGTCTTTTTCCTAAAATAATAATTTCACATGTATTACAAGAAAATAAAGAAGTGATATTTATGTTAATGATGTCAATGACCTGTTCAAATTTTTTGTAGTTGAAAGTGATTTATCAGCGTCTGGTATAATTTGAAAGAGGCCTGATAGCGTTTCTGCATTTGGCCAGCTGGTCGAAAAGTGCGGTATTGAGATTTGCAGAACGTTCGGATGTGACAGTGCCCCCAGTGTTGAACAGTGTGGGAAAGCCGTGACAGGTATACTCATCGTCAGGTGTCGGTCGAGCATGTCTGAGAATCAAGAGGGAGAATTGCCATGTTATACACGAAGCACATCGTAGCCACTTCACTTCTGCGCCTGCCTTCTGTGAACCAGTAATGCATTCCCTGCAACATTCTGTCATGCAGCGCCGTTGGCCGGTGAAGTGACACATCCACACTAGGGGAATACCGTGCCGTGCGTAGGCAGCCGTTAATACCTAAGGGATAAAATACCAGAGACGCAACAACGTGACCAGAGGGAAATAAAATGAACAACCGCCCGCCATGCTTTCAGAACTCAAGGAAAAGGGGCATTGTACACGACAGTGCGTAAGAAAATTTCGAGACCTTTGGTAAAATAATAATGGACCGTGGTATTACCAAATTCTTTAGAAAATCAAATTTATAATCTCACCACAGTTATTTAAAGCAAATAGGAAGCCCGGGATCACTGGTGATGAACAAGCTTGTGATTGTTTTACAATTTTAATTTGAATCAAAACAGACTTTATTATAAACTTCAGTTCGGACATTAGCCCACTTACTGATACAATATGCAAATCTTCACTTTGACTGAATTACATAAACACGAATAAGAATCATATTATTTTGCTTCCGCAACCAAAATCATTGATAGTAGGCACTGTGAACAATCAATCACAAATCTTCTTTACTCATATCTCAAGAGACTAATAACACTATACATTTCCAACCAAGGTTACACAGTGACACAATACCATAACTTCATAAAAAACAATAAAACTGAACCGCCCACATAAAGGTTCACAGTGAAACATGCTTACACTAAAAATACAAAGTGGGCCAACCAAGGTCGAAAAACGTGCACTCAGGAATAATAAAAGGTTGCACGTTTATTAAAGATACACAAATGATTAACATAAGTGTTAAATAAGAAGGGCTAGTAATAACCCAACCAATAAAATGACTTACAGAAACGCCAAGATTAACAAGGTGGCCTCACTTAATTAACGGGCATAATGACTCAGAATGATTCCCAAATTGCACTTAACTTTAGAGAACAGCGTTAAGGCCCCTAGCAGTGTCTGGAAGCAATAACGCTACGGCCGGCAGGCAATACGAGCGTTCACTCCCCACGGCTTGTGCACAGGGTCACATAGCAGGCGGTATACAGGGTGTTACAAAAAGGTACGGCCAAACTTTCAGGAAACATTCCTGTCACACAAATAAAGAAAAGATGTTATGTGGACATGTGTCCGGAAACGCTTAATTTCCATGTTAGAGCTCATTTTAGTTTCTTCCACCTACGCTCAATTGAGCACGTTATCATGATTTCATACGGGATACTCTACCTGTGCTGCTACAACATGTGCCTTTACAAGTACGACACAACATGTGGTTCATGCACGATGGAGCTCCTGCATATTTCAGTCGAAGTGTTCGTACGCTTCTCAACAACAGATTCGGTGACCGATGGATTGGTAGAGGCGGACCAATTCCATGGCCTCCACGCTCTCCTGACCTCAACCCTCTTGACTTTCATTTATGGGGGCATTTGAAAGCTCTTGTCTACGCAACCCCGGTACCAAATGTAGAGACTCTTCGTGCTCGTATTGTGGATGGCTGTGATACAATACGCCATTCTCCAGGGCTGCATCAGCGCATCAGGGATTCCATGCGACGGAGGGTGGATGCATGTATCCTCGCTAACGGAGGACATTTTGAACATTTCCTGTAACGAAGTGTTTGAAGTCACACTGGTACGTTCTGTTGCTGTGTGTTTCCATTCCATGATTAATGTGATTTGAAGAGAAGTAATAAAATGAGCTCTAACATGGAAAGTAAGCGTTTCCGGACTCATGTCCACATAACATATTTTCTTTCTTTGTGTGTGAGGAATGTTGCCTGAAAGTTTGGCCGTACCTTTTTGTAACACCCTGTATACGTATATATAATCCGACCAGCCCCACAATGAGCGGTCCTGACAAGACTACAGAACCGCGCCGACGCCAGGGAACGAGCAGTCTTAACAAATGGCCTGCAGCACAGATAGATTGCAATGAAAACAAGGCCAAATCACAGCCACACTGAAATATATAATAAGCACGCCCCCAAATTCTTAAGGAACAATAACATTACCCGTCTCCCAGTAAATTAGCAGGTAACTTAGTGATCACTTCCAATTGCCTTAAGGCAACATTAAATAAACACACCAAACGCTGCCGTGACAAATGATTACACCATTTACTCTACGGCTGCCGGGCACGTACACAACCGCAGCCAGTCCCAAAGCGGACAATGTGTCCTAAAATAAGTTAAATTTTGCATGAAAACCACTTAAAACATACACTCCACGGATGATCAAAAACGGAATGATGGAACATCAGCCTCCTTAAAATAGCCACTGTGGAACCAAGCTCAGAATCATCTCCGGCAGCTACCCATGCCTCAATAAGTTTCAACGATCTTCTTAGTTAAACACGGAATAAGAGTCAAATGTAACTTGGAGCTTTCAAATTACGAGCTGGGAAGCTGTTCAGCGTGAGACGACGAACCCACCACAATTTTGCACGTCAAGGCGCTCAATGACCGGCACCGTACACCCGGCGCGAGCCAAAAGACAAGGACGAGGCCCATGCACCACGGTCAGGGACGCGGCCTTCTTTTCAACACAAGTTGGCTCGTTGAACGCTGACCGGAGACTCACTCGTCAAACGTTCACCCAGAAAACCCGCCAAGGGAGCAGTCAAAGATAGCAAGACAGCCGAATATCGATATCAGCGATGCAAGTCGAACACCCTAGCGCCAGCCGCCACTGCTCAAATAAATTCACATAATCACGTAAAGATAAACAAGTGAAAGTTCTTTCTGTGCTGATGTATAACACAACTGTACAACACCACCAACAGATAATACTTTTAAACGTACTGATTTCAAATCATATGTATTCGTAGTTTTACTACTTCTGTGAGTGTAGTTGCACGTTGCGCAAACGTCAGTCATGATATCGAAAGGAAATTTAGCAACACTTTATCTTACAAGTTGACATACCTACTGTTTTGGTCTCAAAACAATTAGAGAATAGCCCGCATCTCGTGGTCGTGCGGTAGCGTTCTCGCTTCCCACGCCCGGGTTCCCGGGTTCGATTCCCGGCGGGGTCAGGGATTTTCTCTGCCTCGTGATGGCTGGGTGTTGTGTGCTGTCCTTAGGTTAGTTAGGTTTAAGTAGTTCTAAGTTCTAGGGGACTTATGACCACAGCAGTTGAGTCCCATAGTGCTCAGAGCCATTCAATTAGAGAATAAAATGAACGTGAACAATCTCGACCGCAAGAAACCTTTACTTTTGTGGTTACCGTTTTCGAGCTACTGACCACCTTCAGACCTCATTTCAAGATGGTAGGAGGTGGCGGAGAACGAAGCAGGCGTTACGAACTCCACGAATGTCAACGTTAGCTGCTCGTGGAGTTCGTAACGCCTGCTCTGTTCTCTGCCACCGCCTACCTATATGGTGTGAGGTCTGATGATGGTCAGTAACTGACCGAAATCTGTAACCACAAAAACAAAATACATTAAATGTACCTCAATTGCGAATAAGGACAACCGCCAGCTATAGCATGGAATAGCGACAATGAAAATTTGTGCCAGGCGGGGAATTTCCCGCTTTCCCGCTTTCCCGCGGTCGCCTTACTATTTGGCTTTGCGTGCACAATTCACGGCCAGATCTAAACTTCTATATGTCGTCAACTATACGTCTACGACCTGTACTAGTAAATCCATTATGTATATTCACATACACGAAAGACGTTGTATTTGAAAGTCGCTGGCCTGGTGTCGGCAGATAAATACGATATTGCAGTGCCTGTGTTATTCAGATTACCAGGCAAAGTTCTTTTGGACATGCATGCATGTTATTCCTTCCATTCTACAGCTGACGGTTGTGCATATTCGCAAATGCGAATACATTTAATGTATTTCATAATGGCTGTAGTCCCCGCAGTGCATGTTACTTTGGACATACATGCCTGCAAAGGAACTTTGGATAGTAATAAGAATAACATAAGTACTGCGATACCGTATTTATCTGCCGATACCGGGCAAGCGAATTTCAAGTATAGCGTCTGACCTGTACGACAATATACGTAATGGATGTACGAGTAGAAGTTGTCGACGTATGTTTGACAACATATGGTAGTTTGGATCTGGCCTTCAGTCTTGCACGGATAGCCAAATGGTAAGGCGACCGCTCGCGAAAACCGGGAAATCCGAGTTCGAGTCACGGCCCGGCACAAATTTTCACTGTCGTCATTCCATTCTACAGCTGATGGTTGTCCTTATTCGCAATTTCGAATACCTTTAATGTATTTCATAACGGCTGTAGTCACCGCAGTGCCTGTATACATGCATGCATGTCCAAAGGAACTTTGCATCGTACTCAGAATAACATAGGTACTGCAATATCGGACACAAATAAAGGTTTCTTGCGGTCGAGACTGTTTATGTTCATTTTGAAGTACCATGAGAAACTGCTGTTCCCCACGATAAATGTTCTCAAAAATTACTTAACCAGAGAATAACTTCCGAAAATACGACCCATAATAGTGCAGCCTGGCACTGCAGAGAGTGCTAAATAACATGCCACAGCCTCTGTATGTATACTCTATTTCTTTCGTTAGCATCACTCAGCATCATTCAGAGTTGTGCCTTTACCGGGAAGAATGGCCTAGAGATGAATGGCGGCACATTGTGTTCAACGGGGCCAACGAGATACGACGGCTATTCGGAAAGTAAGGAGCCATAGGTCGCGAAATGGAAACCACAGTGAAAATTAAATGGTCCAGATGGCTCTAAGCAATATGGGACTTAGACTTAGAACCACACAATCCTAACTAACTTAAGGACATCACACACATCCATGCCCCAGGCAGTATTCGAACCTGCGACCGTAGCAGCAGCGCGGTTCCGGACTGAAGCGCCTAGAACTGCTCGAACACAGCGGCCGGCAGTGAAAATCAAAACTTTTATTTGCAACAGTTAGCTACAACTTCCAGTCACTAATCTTCATAATCGCCGATCCGACGTAGACGTTTGTCGTAGCGTTGTATCAACTTTCCAATACCCTCGTTATAGAAGGCAGCTGCCAGCGCTTTCCGCTAATTCTCTACGCTGGCCTAGAGCTCGTTATCTGTGCCAAAATGCTGTCTTCATACCACCAGCTGATCATGTGAGCAGAGATGAAACTCAGAGGGAGACAATTACGGGCTGTATTGTGGGTAATCAAACATTTCCAACTGGAAATGATGCAGGAGCATCTTCATTGCCCCTGGATAATGTGGCTGAGAACTGTCTTGAAGAATGAAACGCACGACAGTTATGTAATGTTGGGTGCATAGCTTCAGGCGAAATTTCTCCCCAGGCCCTCGTACTTGACGGGAGACACTATTGTTCTATGTATCTTTATGTACTCCCTGTGTGCTCAGAACTAAAAAGAATGACTTAATGCGATCGACGGGCATACTAGAGACACTGCCCAACACAGCTGTGCAAAACCATCGGATTTTCACTGTGGTTTCTATTTCACGACCGATCGTTCCTTACTTTCCGAATAACCCTCGTATAAGTGCCCTGTAACGAACTTATGACGTCAGACTAGTTGGCTTGTCCGCCACACTTCGCGAACTCTCGGCTCCGTGCAGGTTCGACGGGAAGTCAATATTTAATTGAAAAGATACCTACTATAGGTCTTAATTTCGTCGTGTGCTATCGAGAACTTATATGAATTTAAACGTACAGTTAACAGTTATTTAACTCGTCAGAAATACTTACGCACTCCTCGTCGGAGACGGCTGCTAGCAATCGCAAGACCTGCAGTTTCACTTGCTGCGACGTATGCGCCACGGCCTGTCTTTCTCGTGGGCCTCGGTGTCCAGCGACGAATCGTGAGCCTCCGCGACCTCGTATAACAACTGTCGGCGAGAATGGCGACGCCGTGGAAGAGGTCCATTCTTCCAGTGTTTCGGATATGCACAGCGGTGTTACTTCTGGCGTCTTGGCCTGGGGAGACATTGGGTTTGGCTTCCAGTCACGGCTGGTAGTGACTCAGGAAACTCTGACGTCAGAATGGTACGTCACAAACATCCTGCTTTCTCATTCGTTATGTCTCATCGCGGTACCATTTTTCAACAAGACAATGCTCGTCCTCACATGGTACGTTTCTCTATGAAATGTCTGCACGATGCTAAGGTACTCCTGTGGCCAGCGAGGTCATCTATTTTTGCCCCCAGCAGAACACATGTGAGGCTAGCTCACACTTCATAGAGGCAGTATCCAGGATATCAGCAACAATTTACAACAGCTGCATGCCAATTTGTCCCAAAAGTCGATACAACTACTTTTAGACACCTCTCCCAACGGAATCAATGCGTGTATCCAGAGCAGGTGCAACTTCATACTTTTTATTACCTCTCTACTTCGGCAATAGGCAACGGCCTTGCCACAGTGGATACACCGGTTCCCGTCAGATCACCGAAGTTAAGCGCTGTCGGACGTCGCCGATGGGTCACCATCCAGTCCGCCATTTTTCAGGGTGCACTCAGCCTCGTGATGCCAATTGAGGAGCTACGCGACCGACTAGTAGCGGCTCTGGTCGAAGAAAACCATCATAACGACCGGGAGAGTGGTGTGCTGACCACACGCCCCTCCTATCCACATCCTCATTTGAGGATGACGCAGCGGTCGGATGGTCCCGGTGGGTCACATGTGGCCTGATGACGGAGTGCACACTACTTCGGCAATCGTGTTATTTGGTTGCCCAAACAACAAGACTCATCTACTACTTTTTAAAACTCATTTTCTAATGTAGTTGTATCAGCATCGCCTGATTTAATTCGACTACGTGCCATTACCCTTATTTCACTTTTGTTGGTATCTTATAACCTCTTTTCAAGTTACTGTCCATTCGATTCATCGGGTCTTCCAAGTCGTCTGTTATCTTTTAGCATAAATACAGTGTCATCAGCAATCCGCGAAGTGTTCGTTTTCTTCTCGCTGAACCTTAATTCCCTTTCCAAACTTCTGCTTGGTTTCCTTTACTGCTTGCTCAATGTGCATACGAGTATACGCTGCCATCGCGATAATTTCCCATAGCGCCTCGCCAGACTAGGCATAATAGACTCCCCAACTTGCACCGACTCAATTCCAATAACATGTTCTTTTCGTGATAGCTATATCGCACTAGTATCACCACAATACTGGCACCGGAAAATAGCACTTATTGTACAGCATGCATTCTTTAACACGCTATAATCTATATAATTTAATTTCTGTGCCACTTAGGGTCAGTGAACCATCCATCTCATGACAATAGTGCCACATCTTCATGTTATTTAATCTGACATTGTGAGCACTATAGTCTAATGATTACATTCCATAGCAATGTCCGGGGGTAATTGTAAATGTGAAGAATGTTTTGATCCGACAAGCCGCGCAGTCCTTCCCCAACCCCAGCCGCTGTGTCGTGGACCCTCCCAATCGTTGTTACCGGTATTACACTAACAGCAAGCAGAAACGTTCATTAACTGCTTATTTGTGAGATTTTAAAGTGTGTGACAAAACTGACGATACCAACAATGTGTAATGTGGTTTCTGAATGCTAAAAAATGTTCGCTCTGCCGTAATTTCCTGGAAGATGGCCGGGGTTTATGGAAGTATAATGAATGACGCTTCAATTTCAATATGGTGCATCACGTTTAATGGCGGACACCGAATATCAGTGATCAGTTGTGACTGGTGAACTCCAATCAAGGATGATGGAAAAGCCGGCCGCTGTGGCCGAGCGGTTCTAGCTGCTTCAGTCCGGAACCTCGCTGCTGCTACGGTCGCAGGTTCGAATCCTGCCTGGGGCATGGATGTGTGTGATATCCTTAGATTAGTTAGGTTTAAGTAGTTCTAAGTTCTAGGGGACTGATGTCCTCAGATCTTAAGTTCCATAATGCTCAGGGCCATTTTGGAAAAAATTCAACAGGCCAAACATTCCTCTTCTGATGTACTGAGCTTGTGATTTCATAATGTTTCACTATCAGTTCATTATCAAACTGTTTGTGGTGATTTTAGGAGCAAGACGACAATCTACATCTATATCTACATTTATACTCCGCAAGCCACCCAACGGTGTGTGGCGGAGGGCACTTTACGTGCCACTGTCATTACCTCCCTTTCCTGTTCCAGTCGCGTATGGTTCGCGGGAAGAACGACTGTCTGAAAGCCTCCGTGCGCGCTCTAATCTCTCTAATTTTACATTCGTGATCTTCTCAGGAGGTATAAGTAGGGTGAAGCAATATATTCGATACCTCATCCAGAAACGCACACTCTCCAAATCTTGACAACAAGCTAAATCGCGATGCAGAGCGCCTCTCTTGCAGAGTCTGCCACTTGAGTTTGCTAAACATCTCAGTAACGCTATCACGCTTACCAAATAACCGTGTGACGAAACGCGCCGCTGTTCTTTGGATCTTCTCTATCTCCTCCGTCAACTCGATCTGGTACGGATCCCACACTGATGAGCAATACTCAAGTATAGGTCGAACGAGTGTTTTGTAAGCCTCCTCCTTTGTTGATGGACTACATTTTCTAAGGACTCTCCCAATGAATCTCAACCTGGTACCCGCCTTACCAACAATTAATTTTATATGATCATTCCACTTCAAATCGTTCTGCACGCATACTCCCAGATATTTTACAGAAGTAACTGCTACCAGTGTTTGTTCCGCTATCATATAACCATAC
Source organism: Schistocerca cancellata (assembly GCF_023864275.1). Classification (NCBI taxonomy): domain Eukaryota; kingdom Metazoa; phylum Arthropoda; class Insecta; order Orthoptera; family Acrididae; genus Schistocerca; species Schistocerca cancellata. The sequence continues at coordinate 698,682,509 of NC_064628.1, forward strand.
AATAAAGGATCCTTCTTTCTATGTATTCGCAATACATTGCATTTGTCTATGTTAAGGGTCAGTTGCCACTCCCTGCACCAAGTGCCTATCCGCTGCAGATCTTCCTGTATTTCGCTACAATTTTCTAATGCTGCAACTTCTCTGTATACTACAGCATCATCCGCGAAAAGCCGCATGGAACTTCCGACACTATCTACTAGGTCATTTATATATATTGTGAAAAGCAATGGTCCCATAACACTCCCCTGTGGCGCGCCAGAGGTTACTTTAACGTCTGTAGACGTCTCTCCATTGATAACAACGTGCTGTGTTCTGTTTGCTAAAAACTCTTCAATCCGTTTGCGGAGACGGTGACTGTCTTATTCTAAGGTATTACTTTTATTTTTTATTTTGGACTCAGTCAATTTTTTATTATACAGCCATCATCGGTTTCGGTCTTCGTCAGAGCCCTGTTCCATATCAATAAAAATGATAGAGTCTAAAATAAAAAAATGTTACCTTACATGTTAGTGGCGATCTGGGCTATAGAAAAGTGTGTGCCATGTAGGTTCTTCGACTTCTGACAGAGAATCATAAAAAACGAAGACTCTTCTCATTGGGTACGATAAGGATGGTTAGAAGTTTATGAACCACATTGTTATGGTGATGTGACCTGGTTTCCACATAAAAGACCAGAAAGGAAGCGCCAGTCAATGGAATGGCATACCCAACAAAACCAAGAAAGCCGAACAGGTTCCGAGAACCAGAAGGTTACATGTCACAGATTTTGGGGTCAAAAGGACGTCCTACTCGTTTACTTTATACCTAGAGGAGAGACCACAAGGACAGCAGCCTGCAGTCAGATGCTTCACAGACTACGCAGTGACGTGCAGAACAAATGAAGTGAGTCGTCGTCCAGCAGCATCTTGTTTCTTCACGATAACGCACGCCTGCATTCTCATCCGTTGACGAAGGATTTGCTTCGGCAGCTTAAGTGGGAAGTTTTTGAACATCCACCTCACAGCCCGGACTGGTATTCTAGTGACTAACATCTTATTCTCGAATTGAAAGACTTTTTCGCCGAAAAGCTCTATGGAAATGACAACGAACGGTTCAGCTACTGGAAGCAGCTGTTTCTGCAGAAGGAATAGGAAAGCTTAAGTGCTTAAATGTTTAAATTTGAATTGCGACTACGTAGAAAAACAGCTGCAATATCGAAACATGTATTATTTCATTAACATGTACAGGGTGTTTCAAAAATGACCGGTATATTTGAAACGGCAATAAAAACTAGACGAGCTGCGATAGAAATACACCGTTTGTTGCAATATGCTTGGGACAACAGTACATTTTCAGGCGGACAAACTTTCGAAATTACAGTAGTTACAATTTTCAACAACAGATGGCGCTGCAAGTGATGTGAAAGATATAGAAGACAACGCAGTCTGTGGGTGCGCCATTCTGTACGTCGTCTTTCTGCTGTAAGCGTGTGCTGTTCACAACGTGCAAGTGTGCTGTAGACAACATGGTTTATTCCTTAGAACAGAGGATTTTTCTGGTGTTGGAATTCCACCGCCTAGAACACAGTGTTGTTGCAACAAGACGAAGTTTTCAACGGAGGTTTAATGTAACCAAAGGACCGAAAAGCGATACAATAAAGAATCTGTTTGAAAAATTTCAACAGACTGGGAACGTGACGGATGAACGTGCTGGAAAGGTAGGGCGACCGCGTACGGCAACCACAGAGGGCAACGCGCAGCTAGTGCAGCAGGTGATCCAACAGCGGCCTCGGGTTTCCGTTCGCCGTGTTGCAGCTGCGGTCCAAACGACGCCAACGTCCACGTATCGTCTCATGCGCCAGAGTTTACACCTCTATCCATACAAAATTCAAACGCGGCAACCCCTCAGCGCCGCTACCATTGCTGCACGAGAGACATTCGCTAACGATATAGTGCACAGGATTGATGACGGCGATATGCATGTGGGCAGCATTTGGTTTACTGACGAAGCTTATTTTTACCTGGACGACTTCGTCAATAAACAAAACTGGCGCATATGGGGAACCGAAAAGCCCCATGTTGCAGTCCCATCGTCCCTGCATCCTCAAAAAGTACTGGTCTGGGCCGCCATTTCTTCCAAAGGAATCATTGGCCCATTTTTCAGATCCGAAACGATTACTGCATCACGCTATCTGGACATTCTTCGTGAATTTGTGGCGGTACAAACTGCCTTAGACGACACTGCGAACACCTCAGGGTTTATGCAAGATGGTGCTCGGCCACATCGCACGGCCGACGTCTTTAATTTCCTGAATGAATATTTCGATGATCGTGTGATTGCTTTGGGCTATCCGAAACATACAGGAGGTGGCGTGGATTGGCCTCCCTATTCGCCAGACATGAACCCCTGTGACTTCTTTCTGTGGGGACACTTGAAAGACCAGCTGTACAGCCAGAATCCAGAAACAATTGAACAGCTGAAGCAGTACATCTCATCTGCATGTGAAGCCATTCCGCCAGACACGTTGTCAAAGGTTTCGGGTAATTTCATTCAGAGACTACGCCATATTATTGCTACGCATGGTGGATATGTGGAAAATATCGTACTATAGAGTTTCCCAGACCGCAGCGCCATCTGTTGTTGAAAATTGTAACTACTGTAATTTCGAAAGTTTGTCTGCCTGAAAATGTACTGTTGTCCCCAGCATATTGCAACAAACGGTGTATTTCTATCCTGCTCGTTTAGTTTTTATTGCCGTTTCAAATATACCGGTCATTTTTGAAACACCCTGTATGTTCAAATGTATGTGAAATCTTATGGGACTTAACTGCTAAGGTCATCAGTCCCCAAGCTTACACACTACTCAAATTATCCTCAGGACAAACACACACAGCCATGCCCGCGGAAGGACTCGAACCTCCGCCGGGACCAGCCGCACAGTCCATGACTGCAGCGCCTAAGACCGCTCTGCTAATTCCGCGCGGCATTAACATGTACAAATGTGTCTGAAGAAACAAAGTTCTTTACTTGACTCTCGCATTTGTACCATATTTCACCTCTCTATTCTCAGTAATCTGAAAAGAACGTATTTATTGCCGCGCCCATCGTGTGGTAGCATATTAAGTTCATTATTTTTTAACGCAGTACACACGTTCAGCGTATCGGGTGGAGAATAATGAACACTATGCGTGCGAACAAGTAATTAGCAGACAGCTGAAGGCTAGCGTACTGTGTATCGTGTCCACATATCAGATGGTACTTCATGAGAACCGCCAATTTACGTGATTCTCAGATTGACACTTGAAGCAGATTGCAGTTGACAGTAATATGGATTCTACACGTCCTTGGCACGTGGCTAGAATTTGTTAACGCTTGATGTGTCGGCAACATATAAGGTATGTCTAACTTTTAGGTTATCCAGTAGAAACCAAGACCCTCATACCTAATATTTATTTGTGCGGGAGTGACTAGCATGAATGCGGCTTTTATTGTAGTTTATTTTGTGCAGTCGATGCTTTAGGACTACACAAACACAGCTGGAGGCTGCAGAATTATTGCTCCACCTTTGCTTAGCATGTACTGAGCGAGGGCCACAGCAACCAACGGCAGTCCCACGTTCTCATCTTAGCAAATAAACGCCGAACTCTTACTCCACAGAAAGCCCTGGAAATCAACAAATACCAGTCCCACATCTCATATTTAACATTAAATGAGCAAAGACAGCTCAGTGCTTCCTGTCTCCTAAACTCCACTTAATTCTACATTTTTCCAGTTCTTTCCACACTGTCTTTCCACTCTGTGCCTCAAAATTTCCTGAATTTATTTATTTAACCGTGATTATCAATGTTCTCCATACACTCTGATGTTTTATATTATGTACATCTTCCCTACAGTGAGAGAAATTATTCATACCTCTGAATTGTGAATTATTTTCAAAGAATATTCTTAACAATTAATTTTATTTACTAGCGATTCATCAAGAACATTTAATCACACTATGTAAGCATGGAAGTAGTTGCCATGGAGTAACTGATGAAATCATAACCAAATTCCTTTTAACAAATGTGAATTTTATTCACTTTAACAGTGCCTAAAAGCATTTTTAAAAGAAACATTTAAAATTATAATCAGAAAGCACCCTCTAAATATCAAAGTTACAATTTATTCAGAGGCAGAAAGAAACAAGTTTTGACTGTATGAGCTTTCGGGCAGAGAACCTTGCCACTCCCTTTTGACACGGCCGTAGTTACGACCGCTCACAACAGCCTCTGAAAGACTACACTGGTGCAAATCTGCAACACACCAGATAACTTTAAACTAAGATTTTTAACAATTTACAGAAACAAAAAACTATGCACCCCACATAGGAGGGATGGAAATGGTACAAAACACTAACAATTAAAATATTAACCTTGCCACCGAAGGTTCAACTTAATTTTTAACTTCTAAGAAAACTCTTAGAGTGAAAGGGTGGCTACTTTATATACTAAAATGACCATTTAATTAAAAGCCCATGAAATGCAATCTTATATAAAATTCTACAAGGTTGGCCAAACAATAGTTAAGATGCTCTACAGTCACAGATACCGCCTCTCAAGATCATAGGCAATAATATCAAAGTTTCGAAAGATCAAAACATATTTCAGGAATTAGGCAGTTACACTCCAAGCAATAAATTCATTAGCACACGGAATCCGACAAACATGACAGAGGCAGCTACTAACGTACGGCAGATAAATAGGGAGATTACCGAACAATCCGAACCGCAGATTGCTGTAACCAGCCCCTACTCCACAAGCGAAAACCGGACCACCCATTTCATAAATAACCACCTTCCCACGGGTGGGCAAACGGAGAAGAATGGTGGGACGACCCCAAAACAAAGCGGCTGGTGACCTCACCAAGAAAACAGGTAGAATTTAACAAGTAAATGAAACAACAACAAAAAATGGTTAAAATGGCTCTGAGCACTATGGGACTCAACTGCTGTGGTCATAAGTCTCCTAGAACTTAGAACTACTTAAACCTAACTAACCTAAGGACAGCACACAACACCCAGCCATCACGAGGCAGAGAAAATCCCTGACCCCGCCGGGAATCGAACCCGGGAACCGGGGCGTGGGAAGCGAGAACGCTACCGCACGACCACGAGATGCGGGCAAATGAAACAACGTATCACCAATCACTCAACTTCTAATGAACTGCGATTTCTCGAGAAGACCTGGCGCAGCACCCCCAAATCGCTCTCCTGAACCGTCCGCTGCCAGCCGCTTCAACGGACGCAGCTTCACGGTGTCACAGCTCGCACCGGCCAGACTGATGTCGTGGGTTAACTCCTGTTGCTCTCGTGTCGACCGCGAAGTCACTACCCCTCGCTATACGTCGCGGCCCACTGGACTCACGTGGCGACCTCACATGCGCCGACGCTCATGACGGACCAGTCATCTTGTCTCTCAGTGCGCGACCGACCACTCGCAGAGTTCTCTTACTGGCGGAGTGGAAAGACTTATTTTGCCGGCTTTAAAGGTTGATCCGAACGACAGACATACTAGCATTCCGAACGACAGACAGACACTAACTGCCTAACAAATGCGGACGAGAGACAGACTAACAAGCTGGGGACGAGAGACTGACCCAGACTGACCCCTGGCGAGCTCTTAGCGCCACTTAAATGCACGTGAACAGGCAACCTTTCCCCTTTCCCACCAGAGGGAGACACCAAAGCTGCGATTGCCACAGCGGCGCCACCGCCAGAAACGGAGGTCGAGTGCTTCATAAATGGCTCTGAGCACTATGGGACTTAACAGCTGTGGTCATCAGTCCCCTAGAACTTAGAACTACTTAAACCTAACTAACCTAAGGACATCACACACATCCATGCCCGAGGCAGGATTCGAACCTGCGACCGTAGCAGTCGCGCGGTTCCGGACTGCGCGCCTAGAACCGCGAGACCACCGCGGCCGGCGAGTGAGTGCTTCACAGTACGCGCTGCGACGCGCTCTTCAAAACAGCAATTTTTACCACGGCTCAACCTGTAACATATAATTTAGCTTTTGTACTGCATGTTACTTATGTCAGTTCTTTTATTCTGATTCTGTATCGCCATTTCTAAGTAATAACTCTTCGAGATATTTTGCAGTGCTCTTATACTGTATAAATTTTATTTTATTGTGGTCGCTAATTTAATTTAAACTGTTATATAAGCATTTCTTACGTTTAGCCTTAAAAGTTTTTCTGGTTCGTTCCCTTTATATTTATTAACTGTTTAACTTCATCATCTTTAATTTAAGTACCTCTCCCTATGTTTCAATGTTGTTCACGAATATTATACATTGTTTGAGGACGATAGTTAGTAAAGTTTAACGAAATAAATTAATATTGTAGAAAAAACAAAAACTGTGCTTTTAATTTATAGTAAATAATCAGAATATTTCTTTAGATACCACACTTGTATTCGGCCTAGATTCTCGTGCTGAAGTCAGTTCAGTATTATTAAAATCGGCATTCTCACCAAAATAATGTTTATACTTTTTCAGGTGAATTTTATTTCTGCATATGTCACAGACCCAACTGTATAGAGCTGAACAATTTAGTTAATACTTCCACCACTAGTAGAGGCCCTAGTATGAATACTTACACCATACATTCGACACCTTTGGAGACTCCCTCCCAATAGTCTTAAGATCGATATCATTATATTTTTGAACTGAATTTTGTGATCATCGTAAACTGTCGTGGGTGGTCAGTTTAAGAATACACTCTGCAGTTACTATTACTAACTTGTGGTTATTATAGATTTACGTATCACTGTGGAGTCTTTTTATGATCGCCGAGACATACGCTGAGTTTTGTGTTTCTAAATTGTTAACATTTTTAAATATGATTATTTTTGTGTCCTTAGTTATTCGGAGGTTGAGGACACTGCATACGCTACGATCATCACTTGCTTGTCTCAAAGGACACCGCCATGCAGGCTGCCCGCTACACAAGCCTCTGCTCCCTACACCTACCCTGCAACCGTTGCTCTTCCAGTGAGTGACTTTGAGACGACTCGCTTGCCTGCGCTGAAGGCAACTTTACTCCGTGCAATCAGTTTTAATAAAAATTATCGGAAAGGAACGCGTCGCTTTTGATGGAAACGTCACATCAAGATGGTGCAAAAAGTCGAGAATTTGGGGAGTAATGCTACCGAACGCATGTCTTTAACACGCTGAACTTCTTCCTGTGACTATGTTTGAAAAATATTGCTTATGAATTGCCAGTGGAGCCAGAGAAGTCTTACTTCAAAGGCTACTTGAGGAATATGAGACATCTTCCAGCAAGTGCGAAAGTCAGCTGTTCACACTTTTCATGCATAATGGAATGTTGAGGACTAGTGCCTGTTATTCTTCTTGTAGTATTGTTTGGAGCCCTTACTTCTTCAAACATTTTATACAAATTTACGGTACTGCAACTAGTAACCAATTCATACATTATTGCTCAACGTCAGTACTGCAGTTGGCTATTGCAGCCTGTGAATGATGAAGAGATATGCTGCTTTCTTCTGATGAAGCATGGCTGCATTTATTGATGTACATGGATTCGAAGACAGAACAATCCACGTTGATGATCTGGAAATCATCACCCGTTACATCAAGCTTGTGCAAGTGCAAGTGTGGTGCGCATATCGCCAAATTATTGCTGCTGGTAGGTATGTGGACAATACGCTATAAGATTTTCCGAGAGATCTAATAACTAATGGAAAGACTGGCGACTATTTCTTGCAGAAATATGCGAGAGCATTCCCACCTTTGTGCGTGGTGATGACGGTATTACGAGCTGCTTTTAATGGTGCAAACTATAGTCGTGGCGATGTGTGCTCTTTAATTGCGCTGCGCGAAATAACCATAAGTCGTTTGTTATTGATTCTCTGAACAATAATTGCATAATACTAGTTACATAACATACCAGAAGAAATAGTTTGACCCTGAAAGATTGATCTAGTGATTAGTGCTGAGCTGATTGAACACCACAGGTTTGGCTGACTCGTCGGTCTGTGAGTGGGTGGCTTTAGTGCTGTTCCAGCACCCTGTATCAATGCATTCTACCGTCAGTGGTAGACTAGGTTGCTATATAGTGCATTACAATGTGCCGTTTCCACAGTCAGCTACATTCCGGGAGCCTAGCTCGTGTCGTACCAAATCTCGCTGGTGCGCGTGTAAACACTCTCAGTTCATCCACTAGCAGCATTCCCTCAGTGGCGTGGCTTTGATTGGTGCAGTGTCCGAACTAGTCATTAGTGTATTGTCTGGCTAGGCTACTAAAACTTCAAGTGGAAGACAAAGACCCAAGAGAACCTAAATCTTACAGGCTGATTTGTTTGATAAATGCTCTAGCCAAAGAACAGAATAATCTTCTGTGCCACCACCTGAGGGACCAGGGATGGCTAACAGGCATATGTTATTGTCGTGGTCTTCAGTCCAGGGACTGGTTCGATGCAGCTCTCCATGCTACTCTATCCTGTGCAAGCTTCTTCATCTCCCAGTACCTACTGTAAACTACATCCTTCTGAATTTGTTTAGTGTAGTCATCTCTTGGTCTCCCTCTATGATTTTTACCCTCCGCGCTGCCCTCCAGTACTAAATTGGTGATCCTTTGATGCCTCAGAATATATCCCACCAACCGATCCCTTCTCCTAGTCAAGTTGCGCCACAAATTTCTCTTCTCCCCAATTCTATTCAATACCTCCTCATTAGTTATGTGATCTACCCATCCAACCTTCAGCATTCTTCTGTAGCACCACATTTCGAAAGCTTCTATTCTCTTTTTGTCTAAACTATTTATCGCCCACGTTTCACTTCCATACAAATACTTTCAGAAGCGTCTTCCTGACAATTAAATCTATACTCGATATTAACAAATTTCTCTTCTTCAGAAACGCTTTCCTTGTAATTGCCAGTCTACATTTTATATCCTCTCTACTTCGACCATCATCAGTTATTTTGAATAAAACTCTCTCGGGATAAAACTCCAAGCTTTCGACCACTACATCCATGGTCGTCGTCAGGGCTAAAACTGACTGTCGTGAACAATTTTTTTTTTCTTTATTGAATTTCGATTCCCCCCGAAGGCGGCGGGCTTGCAGCAGCTTAGTATGCCGCTCTTCAGCCTACAGACTTTGTTTGAAAAAGATGAATAGAATAAATAATAAAAGCAGGCGATAAAATCGGAGAGGTAAGTGGTAACATGGTGAAAAAATCGTGGAACTTAAAACATAAAACAAAGGGAAAATGATGCAAATAAAATACATACGAAGCAGACAGGTAAAATAAGAGACAGACAATTAAAAAACACGGCGACAGTGTGGTTTCTGTTCGCAAAAAACAAAATTCACCCGCAGCGACAGCATGGTTTCTGTTCACAACACTTTGGAAAGACGAAACAACACTGACCATTCACTGAAACACTACACTAAAAAGTTGATAAGTATGACATACCACAGCCGAGAGCAGGTGGGGGTAAAACCTGGACAGATGATGGGAAAAGAAAAAGGGGGAAGGAGAGGAAAAGCGAAGGGGGGGAGGGGGGGAAATTAGCCGATGGAGGATGAGGACCCGTAAGAGGGGTGGGGGGTGCTGGGCAGACGCGACAGGGAGCGGGAAAGGCAGAGGAGGGGGGGAGAAGGGAGGTAGGGAGAGGTTAGGCAGGGAGAAAACAGGATGGAAGAGAGGGAAGAGGGAGCCCAGGGAAAGGACAGAGGAAAGGAGGGGGGGTGAGGAAAAGAGTTGATAGGAGGGACAGATGGAGGGAGAGAGGGCATCATCCAGGAGGGGGAGTTGATGGAAGCCACCTTGGGAAAGGAGATGAAGGGTGTAGAGATGGAGGGTAGGGGGGACACAACAGTGAAGGCGCGGCAGGGGGCGGGGATGGGAGAGGAGAGGAGCAACCAGGCGGTGAGGGGGATCAAAACGGCAGGAGGTGTAGAGTATATGGATATATTTGAGGAACAGGAGAAGATGGAGGAAAGGAATGAGGTCATAGAGGATCCGCGTGGGGGACATGAGGCATATACGGAAGGCGAGACGGAGAGCATGACGCTCAAATATCTGGAGGGATTTATAGAATTTGGGGGAGGGGGCAGATATCCAGGCAGGACTGGCATAACAGAGGCTGGGACAGATTAAGGGTTTGTAGGTGTGGAGGATGGTAGAGGGGTGCAACCCCCATGTCCGACCAGAGAGTAGTTTGAGGAGTCGGAAGCAGTTGTGGGCTTTGGATTGGATGGAGCAGAGATGAGGCATCCAGGTGACGTGACGGTCAATGGTGAGGCCAAGGTTGGTGAGGATGGGGGAGAGGCGCACAGGACAGGTGCAGATGGTAAGGGAGAAATCCAGGAGCCAGAAGGGGCAAGTAGTACAACCTACGATGATTGCCTGGGTCTTGGAAGGATTGATTTTCAGGAGCCACTGGTTACACCATGCGGCAAAAAGGTCAAGGTGATTCGGGAGAAGGCATTGGGACTGTTGGAGGGTAGGAGCGAGGGCGAGGAATGCGGTGTCATCGGCATACTGCAAGAGGTGTACTGGAGGGGCGGGGTTGGGGCATATCTTCCGTGTACAGGAGGTAGAGGAGAGGAGAGAGGATGGAGCCCTGGTACACATCTGCAGAGGGGTAGAAGGTGTGGGAATTAGCATTATGGCTGGTAACATAGGAGGGGCGGCGAGAGAGGAAGGAGACCATCAGATGGACGTAGTTGACTGGAAGGGTGTAGGTTTGGAGTTTAAACAGGAGACCGGGATGCCAGACATGGTCATAGGCTTTTTTGATGTCGAGTGAAACAAAAATGGCGGAGCAATGGAAGCTGGAGGGAGAGGAGATGAGTGAGGCAGAGGAGTTGGTCATCGCCAGAGAAGGAAGGTCGAAAGTGATATTGGGTGTCGGGGAGGAGGTGGTTTTGGTGGAGGTGGTGATGGATGCGCCGGATAAGGATGGATTCCAAGAGCTTGCTGAACACCGATGTGAGACAGATAGGACAATAGGAAGAGGCATCAGATGGAGGCTTGTTGGGTTTGGAGAACTTCAGGATACGGGAGGTTTTCCACAGGTCGGGGTAGAACCCAGTGTCAAGGATGACATTGTAGAGGGTGGCAAGGACTGAAAGGTAGGAGGGAGGGCAGTGTTCGAGGTGGCGGTAGGTAATGTGGTTGTGGCCGGGAGCAGTGTTGCTTTTAGTGCGGAGTCTAAGGCTGATGTCCTGTGTAGTGATGGGAGTGTTAAGTTCATATGGTGGTGTGTGGCCCAAGTACTGGAAGCTAGGAGCAAGGGGAGAAACAGAGGTATTTGTATGGTCCATGACATCAGGGAAGAGGGAATAATAAATTGGGGAACATCTGGTATGGAAAAAACGTCAGAGAGGTGAGAGGCAAAGTGATTGGCCTTACTGAGGTTGTCAGGAAAGGGACGGTCATCAAGGAGGAGAGGGTACAGTGGGTGGGGCGGTTCCCAGTAAGGCGGTGGAAAGCAGACCAATACTTGGAAGAGTTTATTGGGAGCGTGGTGTTGAATTGTGTACATGTCTGGGATGAGACGCGGCATTTCTTCGCAGTAAGCAGGTTGTGGATGTGTCGTTGTAATTGCCGGTGGCAGGTAAGTGTGTCCCGGTTACGAGTGCAGAGAAAAAAGTGGTAGAGGTGGCAGGACTCCCAAAGGAGAAGGACATGCTGTGGAGGCAGGGCAGAGCAGTGAGGTTGGAAGGCTTTGGTAGGGATATGGTTGGCGACGGCATCAGACAAGGTGTGGTGCAGGAAGGCAGCAGCGCGAGAGATGTCATCAGGAGATTGGAGGGTATGGTCGTAGCCTTCAACCTGGGTGTGAATGGAGTCCTGGTAGGCATCCCAGTCAGCACAGGAGTAATCATGGACAAGTTGAGGATGAATGTCGGAGTGAGGAGTGGGGTGACGATGGCGCCCACTAGAGATAGTGAGGAGAACACGACCATGGTCACTGCCTATGAGGTCAAGGGCATGTGTGGTGATGCATCCAAGGAGGTTGGGAGAGGCAAGGAGCACATCGGGAGTGGTGTTGGATTCGGGTCGGGTGTGCTGCAGAGGGGAAACAGGTCTCCCTGGTGGGTGGTGATAAACTGATGCCACCACTGGAGGTTGGCAGGATCACGGCTGTGGATACTGAGGTTGGCGGCAACCACGTAGGTGGAGAAGGTGCGGTCAATGTGGGACAGGAAATCGGAAAGGATGGGGGTGCGAGGGCGGACATAAATGGTGGCACAGGTGACGGTAAGAGCAGGGAAGAAGAGGCTGAGGGTGAGATGCCCGGCAGGATTGTTAAGGAGAGGTTGGGGCCAGACAGGGAGGTGCTTGAGGTGGCCTATAGCAACTCTGCCATGCACCAGAGGGTATGGCTTATCGGTGCGCTGAAGGGTGTAAGGAGCTGTCGAGATGGAGATACGGGGTTGAAGGAAGGTTTCATTTAGGATGAAGGCATTCACGCAGTGCTGATGGAGGGTGTAGAAGAAGACAAGTTTTTGGGTGGGCAGGGAGGGAATATTGTGGTACAGGATATGGTAGGGTTGTTGTACCATGGGAGGGGTGAGTTAGATGAGGGTGGTGAGGGGGGTGAAGGTGAAGTGGGCCTGGTTTTGTGAGTAGGTGGCATAGGTGGTAAGATGGAAGATGGAATGGGCAGTGAGGGCGATTTGGGAAAGGGTGTGGGAGCGCTGGAAGGGGTGGATGTTATGGAGCACAATCGTGATGAAACAGATGATGTCCTCTGGAGTAGGCAGAGGGTGGAGCGAGTTGTTTGGGTGGACGGGGTCATCAACAGGACGGACAGGGATAGTGAGCTCAAGGGTGACTGGAGGAGGTTTCACTTTACACTTCGAGGAATAGGTAGGATGTGGTTCATTACAGGTGTTGCAGGAGGCGGGAGAGGTAAGGTTGGGGCAGTTCTTGAGGCAGAGGACGATGGGAGGAGGGACGATGGGAGAGGAAGGAAGCAATGAGACGGACGAAGTTGATGGGGAAAGCATAGGTCTGGAGTTTGAAGAGGAGCCCGGGATGCCAGACATGGTCATAGACGTTCTGGAGGTCAAGGGAAACAAAGATAGCGGAGCGACGGGAGTTAAGTTGGAGGGAAAGAAGATTGATGAGGTTAAGGAGCTGGTCGTTGGTGGAGAAGGAAGGCCGGAAGCCACATTGGGTAAGAGGAAGGAGGTGGTGCTGGTTAAGGTGGCGGTGAATACGGTGAGAGAGGATGGCCTCGAAGACCTTGCTGAACAAGGAGGTGAGTCAGATGGGACAATAGGAAGAGGTATCAGAGGGGGGTTTGTTAGATTTAGGGAACAGCAGGACATGGGAAGTCTTCCACAGGTCGGGGTAAAAGTGGAGAAGAGGATGTCATAAACTAGTGAGGCTCCCACTTTTATATGCAAAAGACGGCTTCTGATTGGCTGGAATACGTCATAGCAACAGTGATATGGCGCGTAGTGAAGTGGTGCCCTCTACTTCCATAGATGTAGTTTCTATCCCACGTTGCTTGCAGCGCCATCCCTTGAATCAGGAGGTAAAGTGCGGGAAGCTTTCCTCTGCGATTTTTCTTTAACCAGTGCACTCTTCCAGGTGTTGCTAAGTGCATAGCCATTGTCTCTGTTAAAGTTACCATCGCTAAGTCTAGTTCCGACTGCTTCCCGAATCGCAGAGTCCCAGTAATTCGATGCATGGGCTATTACTCTTGTTTCTTCAAATACAATCTTATGCTTGCTAAGCAGGGTATGCTCAGCCACCGCTGATTTTTCCAAGTACCTGTATTTCAGGTGGCGCTGATGCCCGATGCAACAATCGGGAACGGTTCTTACGGACTGGCCCACGTAATTCTTGCTGCATTCGCAAGGAAAACTATAAATTCCCAGCACCCTTAAGCTGAGACTATCTTTGACTGGTCTCAACATTTCCTTCATTTTCCTAGGTGGTAGGAATATTGGTTTATTCCTTGCCTCTTTAGGACTCTGCTCATCTTACTTGTTGTAGCACCGCAAGATGGAAGCCACGCTATTTGTTGGTTTTCTTCTTGTTTATGGACGGCGTCGTGTCTTACTTTCTTGGACAATACTGATTTAATTTTTAACTGAGACAACAGCTATGCACTTAGCAACACCTGGAAGAGTGCACTGGATAAAGAAAAATCGCAGAGGAAAACTTCCCGCACTTTACCTCCTGATTCAAGGGATGGCGCTGCAAGCAACACGGGATAGATACTACATCTATGGAAGTAGAGGGCACCACTTCACTACGCGCCATATCGCTGTTGCTATAACGTATTCCAGCCAATCAGAAGCCGTCCTTTGCATATAAAAGTGGGAGCCTCACTAGTTTACGACATCCTCCTCTCCACTGGATTTTACCCCGACCTGTGGAAGACTTCCCGTGTCCTGCTGTTCCCTAAATCTAACAAACGCCCCCTCTGATACCTCTTCCTATTGTCCCATCTGACTAACCTCCGTGTTCAGCAAGGTCTTCGAGCCCATCCTCTCTCACCGTAATCACCACCACCTCAACCAGCACCACCTCCTTCCTCTTACCCAATGTGGCTTCTGGCCTTCCTTCTCCACCAACGACCAGCTCCTTAACCTTTCCAATCTTCTTTCCCTCCAATTTAACTCCCGTCGCTCCGCTATCTTTGTTTCCCTTGACCTCCAGAACGTCTATGACCATGTCTGGCATCCCGGGCTCCGACTATCCACAATTCCAACTCCCATACTCTCTATCCCTCTGCTGGCGTGCCCCTAGGTTCTGTCCTTTCCCCTCTCCTCTATCTCCTGTACACTGCTTATGTGCCCAAACCTCCCCCACCTGTTCGTCTTCTCCAGTTTACTGATACACCACCTTCCTAGCCCTTTATCCTACCGTTCAATGGTCCCAACGTACCCTCCAAACCCATCTTTATCAATTCACCACTTGGAACATCCAGTGGTTCCTCTGTATCATCCCCTCCAAGACCCAGGCGATCATCATAGGCCACACCACTCACACTCTCCGTCTCCATGATTACTACCTTATGGTCGTCCTATACACCTCACGCCTACCCTCAAATACCGTGGCCTCACCCTCGACCAACACCTTACCTGGACTCCCCATCTCTTTACCATCCAACACAAAGCTCACAACCGACAACACTCTGCCTCCTGCAACTCCTGTCTGGCTGGACGTGAGGTCTGCATTCTTCCACCATCCTTCACACCTACAAATCCTTGATCTGCCCCATCCTCTGTTATGCCAGTGTAGCTTGGATTTCAGCCCCTTCCCGGTTCTATAAAGCCCTCCAAATACTCGAACACCATGCGCTCCGCCTAACCTTCCACATTCGCCTTACGTCCCCCACGCGCATCCTCTATGACCTCATCCCCTTCCTCAACCTTCTCCTTTTCCTTGAACACATCCGCGCATTATATGTTGTCCACCGCCGTAATCCTGCTCAGCCCCTGGTGTCTCCCCTCCTCTCCACCCTCAACCTGTTGTCGTGCCTTTACTATTGTGTCCCTCCCAATCTCAACACCCTCCATTTCCTTTCCCAACACAACTTCCATCATCTACCCCTCCCAGTTGATGAGCTTCGCCCTGACATTTACCCTTCCTACCAACTCCAACCCCATCTTCCTGCTTCCTCCTCAGGGCTTCCTCTCCTCCTCCTCCCTTCTCTTGAGCGGCTTTCCCCTCCTACTCCCCTCCCCCACTCTTGTGCTCCCCTTCAGTGTCTCTGCACTCCCTCCTGCCTTGTCTTCCCTCTTCATCTCCTGCCTCTTAGTGTACCCCGCTGATGCCCCTACTCTCTTCATCCTGCCATCTCGCCTGCTGCCCTTGCTCTCCCCTCTTTTTCCATCCTCTCTGACCTCTCCCTCAGCAGGTCCCACCTGGCAGTTTTATTCTTCACTGTGTGTGCTCCAAGTGGGTTTTAAGTGTGTTGTTCTGGAGTGTTTTTAATATTGTGGCCGATTTTTAACCTGTGCATGTGCATTCAGTGTCTTCTTTGTGTTTTAAGAATTGCCAACTGTGTTTTTTAACTTTATGGTGACTTTTTTAATTGTCTGCCCATAAACGTCTCCATGTCAGAATATTTTTACCTCCATTTTCTCCCCTTACTCTGTTTTATGTTCCCCTTTTTTATCACCTTATATACATAACATTTTATTCTTGTTTTATTTGTCATGTTACTCGGCTGAAGAGTGGCGGATTGTGCCGCTGACAGCCCTCCCCTGCCCATATGTCATGTCCCTCGACTCTTATAACTGCCAACTGGTTTCTGTACAAATTGTAAATAGCATTTCGCTCCCTGTATTTTACCCCTGCCACCTTCAGAATTTGAAAGAGAGTATTCCAGTCAACATTGTCAAAAGCTTTCTTTAAGTTTACAAATGCTAGAAACGTAGGTTTGCCTTTCTTAATCTATTTTCTAAGATAAGTCGTAGGGTCAGTATTGCCTCACGTGTTCCAACATTTCTACGGAATCCAAACTGATCTTCCCCGAAGTCAGCTTCTATCAGTTTTTTCCATTCGTTTGTAAAGAATTCATGTTAATGTTTTGCAGCCGTGGCTTATAAAACTGATTGTTCAGTAAATTTCACATCTGTCAACCCCTGCTTTCTTCGGGATTGGAATTATTATATTCTTTTTGAAGTCTGAGGGCATTTCGCCTGTCTCATACATCTGGCTCACCAGGTGGTAGAGTTTTGTCAGGGCTGGCTCTCCCAAGGCTATCAGTAGTTCTAATGGAATGCTGTCAACTTCCGGGCCTTGTTTCGACTTAGGTCTGTCAGTGCTCTGTCAAACCCTTCACGCAGTAGCATATCTCCGATTTCATCTTCATCTACACCCTCTTCCATTTCCATAATATTGTCCTCAAGATCATCGCCCTCGTATAAACCCTCTATATACTCCTTCCACCTTTCTGCTACCCCTTCTTTGCAACTGGCATGAATCCTCTACGGAACGGTTGCAAGGAAGAAAAACCCACCCTGGATGTAACAAATCAAGCAATGAATATTATTAACACATCAGACAGCAAGCGGTTCCAAACTGAAGCGTCTAGAGCCGCTCGGCCACAAGTGTTTTACAGGCATCGTATTTGATACAGCTGGGGTGCTGGATAATTTATGGCGGCTGTCATGTTCAAAAGACTGAAACAGGTGTCTCGGCCTGCCGGTGTGGCAATGTAGTGTCGTGTAGTATTGTTTTGTATAGTACTGTTGTCCAGAATTACAAATTACAATATTTGTGAGCCGGCAGGGCAACAGTTTGGTAGCAAATGTCCCGAGTTCGAGTCTCAGTGCACCACACAGTTTTAATCTGCCAGGAAGTTTCATATCAGCGCATACTCCGCTGCAGAGTGAAAACTTCATTCTTGAAACATCCACCCAGCTGTGACAAAGCCATGTCTTCGCAGTATCCTTTCTTCCAGGAGTGCTAGTTCTGCAGGGTTCGGAGGAGAGCTTCTGTGAAGTCTGGAAGGTAGGAGACGAAGTACTGGCAGAATCAAAACTGTGAGGACGGGTCGTGAGTCGTGCTTGGGTAGCTCAGACGGGAAGACTCGAGCAGCACTGGATTGGCTACAGATGTATGGGATGGCAGCTGGCAGCGAGGTCAACTTTCGAAAATCACAATTCATGCATTTGGGGCGTGGTCTAGAACCAGGAACGGAAGGACTCTTATCTGTGGTGCAAACCCCCGATGCTTGGGTATCACTTTTCATAAGGAGACGGCAGGAACGGTTCAAAAAATGGTTCAAATGGCTCTGAGCACTATGGGACTTAACTTCTGTGGCCATCAGTCCCCTAGAACTTAGAACTACTTAAACCTAACTAACCTAAGGACATCACACACATCAATGCCCGAGGCAGGATTCGAACCTGCGACCGTAGCAGTCCCGCGGTTCCGGACTGCGCGCCTAGAACCACTAGACCACCGCGGCCGGCACGGCAGGAACGGTTGTGGACAACTACCGACGGCTGTTGCTCAGAGTCCGTACGTCAGTACGACTAAACGCCCAACGGTCGATGGATATGCTGCAGAGCGTGTCCCTCGTCAACCTTTATCTCGCTCCCATGATGTGCCACCTGACGCACCTTCTCCCCTTGACGCGTGCGATGGCTATGAGAATTCAGGCGGCTTTTGGATACTACGTAAGCCTGGAACGACTCTTTAAGGTACAGTGGAACACGCTTATCCTCCCAGCGCGAGAAGGGGGCGTTGCTTTAGTGAACGTACACGAGAAGGCGCGTACCATGTATATAAATAACACGCTAAAACGGTGGCGCAACAGGAATCACTCCCTTACGGGGGCGATCATCGAAGAACTAGTACCAACATCGTATCTTCCCCGGTCGGTTTCGGCCATATATCGCCTCCGTTAACTAACGTGCGCATGTTCATAGTCGAACACAGTTACGTTCGGGCACATTTACTGACGTCCCGACAGACAATATCGAAGAACGTGTACCATCTGCTTCTTCGATAGATCGCACAGAACAGGGTGGAACGGAAACATCCTGCCGTTAGTTGACAAGTGGTGTGGCGCACGGTACACCATACCCAGCTACCTACAACAGTCAGGTCAACATCGTATATTGTAGTTAACCGGAAATATCCAATGAATGACAAAAAGTACGGAATACATTTGGCGGATTCACCTATGTGTCACAATATGTGTCAGCAATGCGGCATGCTGGCTAGTCTGCGGCGAGGCGTTGGCTGTCTGGACTCTGGCAAGGCAGATTATAGCGTTCATGCGACGCACTATATATACAGCAATATCTTCCGAGATAGTATTTCTTCTAGAGGAAGCGTATTTTCCGCGTCGTAAGACGACCGCAGTGGCGTGAATCGCAGGTATGACGTTCCATTACATGTATAGAGATACACATCCGAACACACTGGATTATTGGCAATACTTGCACGACGGACACATAAAACTGCTACGGCTACGAAAGTACAAGGACTGGTACGCAAATTTTCTAGGAACGGTTTTTGCGGATCCGCCATATATGGGTACTTGGGGTGTGCCGAGTGCGCGAATGTCAGCGGCAGGGCTGTCATATGT
This sequence comes from Schistocerca cancellata, assembly GCF_023864275.1. Taxonomy (NCBI): domain Eukaryota; kingdom Metazoa; phylum Arthropoda; class Insecta; order Orthoptera; family Acrididae; genus Schistocerca; species Schistocerca cancellata. The sequence continues at coordinate 698,701,571 of NC_064628.1, forward strand.
GGAAACGACCAAGTAAAGTGATCATCTAAGGAAAACCGACGGCGTATGCTTTCCCTGCAGAACTAACAGTTTCACAGTTTAGTTTTGTTTTTATATATATCAATATTATTTTAGGGATGCCGGAGGTGGCACCACCTTTACTTTTTTGTTATTTCCTGCTGCATGATAGGACGGCAGCGAGGTTCCTTCCCTGACAGTTATGTTGTTATAAGGATGTACTATGGTTTTGTGAATAATAAAGGTTTATGTTTCTCCTAACAAAGCCCGTGAAAGGCGAAGGTCCCGAGTTCGAGTCTCGGTCCGGCACGCAGTTTTAATCCGCCAGGAAGTTTCATATCAGCGCACGCGTCACTGCAGAGTGAAAATTTCATTCTGGGAACAAGTATCTTCTGAATTCCGGATGAACATTTGGGCTCCAGATGATCAAAGACTAGTATGTTTAATTTGTTTTTTTGTCTTTAAAAACTATTATTTTTTATATACATATTTTATGTAGATTTTTCCCCTTCAACAACACAATGCTTAGTTATACTAAAATATTTAAATTATGTTCAACTATTATGTGCTATATTTATGCCAGTTCGAGTGCAACATTTGGTCTATTCTTGTATCTAGATATCGGACTAAAAGAAAATAGCAAAATAAATGCTGGAGCCTCATCGAGCAGTCTCATCAACTAGGCGATCTGCTAATCTACGAGCCACCTGCTAGCCTCGATGGTTCTGGGCTTTGCATTGGACTCTTCGAGGTGAGGCACTCTGATGCGCGCCACCTCCTGATACTCCAGCCAGTCTCGGAGGCTCCCGGCATTAACGCAGGTCGCCTGCACGTTCATGGTATCCAGCTCGGGCCACGTGCCGCCGAACTTCGCTGAGCTGCCGATGTGATATCCGGGTTGCTTCAGCAATGGCGCCGTCATCGCCAGCATCCTGTAGTTTCAGTATACGTCACTAGCCGTCCCTTAGCCTCACTCTGTTCCTGCGTTGCTATCATCGAAGTGCTGTAACAAAGACTATTAATAATAAAGGATGTTAACTGAATTTTTCATCGGTGCTTGGCAGAGGGTCTCAGGAAACCACTGGAAGGGCGTCCGTCTAAAAGGGGCAGGTAAAACACAGTAAGGTAGTTGTAGAAACGACCGGTATTGTAAACTGTCGTAGCTGCGTTGGGAAAGAACCAGAGCTCCAAGCCCCAATAGAAAGCACTGAATGTCAAATAGTTATAGGTACAGAAAGCTGGCTAAAGCCGGAAATAAGTTCAGCCGATTTTTTTTTTCAAACGATCTAACCGTGTTCGGAAAGGATAGATTAAATACAGTTGGTGGTGGAGTATTTATTGCTATCAGAAGTAGGTTGCCTTATAGTGAGATTGAAGTAGATACTTCCTGCGAAATAGTATGGGAAGAGATTATACTTGACAATCGGACTAAACTATTAACTGAAACGTTTTGCTGACCCCCGACTCAGAAGATATAGTTGCTGAAGAGTTCAAAGAAAATTTGAGTCTCATTTCAAAGTGAAGTATGAAGTTATTCACATGAGTACTAAAAGAAGTTATTCACATGAGTACTAAAAGAAATCAGCGAAATTACGGTTACGCGGTAAGGCACACAAATCTGAAGGCCGTAAATTCAACTAAATACCTAGAGATTACAATTACAAATAATCTAAATTGGAACAATCACATTGATAATGTTGTGGGTAGAGCAAACCAAAGACTGCGATTCATTGGCAGAACACTTAGAAGGTGCAACAGATTTACTAAAGAGACTGTTTACACCACACTTGTCCGCCCTATTCTGGAGTACTGCTGAGCCGTGTGGAATCCGTATCAGGTGGGACTGACGGATGATATTGAAAAAGTTCAAAGAAGGGCTCGTTTTGTATTATCGCGAAATAGGGGAGACAGTGACACAGACATGATACGTGAATTGGAGTGGCAATCATTAAAACAAAGGCGTTTTTCGTTGCAACGGGATCTTCTCATGACATTTCGATCACCAGTCTTCTCCCCCGATTATGAAAACATTCTGTTGGCACCCACCTACACAGGGAGAAATGATCAACACGATAAAATAAGAGAAATCACGGCTCACAAAGAAAAATTTAACTGCTTGTTTTTCCCGCGCGCCCTTCGAGAGTGGAACGGTAGAGTGACAGCTTGAAGGTAGTTCATTGAACCCTCTACCAGGCACTTAATTGTGAATAGCAGAGTAATCATGTGGATCTAGATGTAGAACATGAGAATAATGTTAAAAAGGGAAACCCAAATGTTCTTCAGAATTATATTTATTTGATCACGAACGACCTTTTGGCTTCTTAGACTATTTTCAGGCGACAACTGAATGATGCAAAGAGAGAAAAATTATGTGCAACTTACACAGAATTATTTCCATGGAAGATACAAAAACGACGTAGCCACGCGGGATTAGCCGAGCGGTCTCAGGGGCTGCAGTCATGGATTGTGCGGCTGGTCCCGGCGGAGGTTCGAGTCCTCCCTCGGGCATGGGTGTGTGTGTTTCTCCTTAGGATAATTTAGGTTAAGTAGTGTGTAAGCTTAGGGACTGATGAACTTAGCAGTTAAGTCCCATAAGATTTCACACACATTTGAGCCTTTTTGAAAAACGACGTAGAGAGTTTCCACGGGGAAACATTTTTGTCACAGAGAAATAATTACATTAACTAAAAAAGCAGAGGATAAGGTTTTTATGTGGAGATATATTTAACAACTGATGAGAAATAAGATGAATTTACAATTTCAACCTATTATTTGTAACGAAAAGTCAGTTACAAAGGGGAAAAAGGAAACTGAGTCCGATTATTTAACACCAAGCTGGCATTCCGTCTAATGCGATTCTTGATTTCCAGTATTTCCAAGAGGGTCATCTTTCTCCTTTTCTTAACAGAATATGAAACTCCAAATTCTGCATCAAACGAATGGCTTTCTGTTAAATGATGACCAGCAAAAGTTGAATCTTTCTTCCTTTAGCCCTATGTGGAGATATATTTAACAGCTTATGAGAAATAAGATGAATTTTTCAATTTCATTTATAACAAGAACTTGCTGTAACAAATGGGGAAAAGGAAACTGGCTCTGATTATTTAATACTAAGCTGGCATTCTGTGTAATGTGTTTGTTGAAGACCAGTATTTACAGCAGGGTTATATTTTTGTTTTTCTGAACAGAATATGAAACTGCACATTCTGCGTCATACGAATGGCCTTCTGTTAAAAGATGAGCAACAAATGTTGAATCTTTCTTCCTTAAACTCAGCGTCTCTCGTGTTCACGCAGCCTGATTGCCACATCTCTGCCTAACTGACCAATATATTATATTTTTTCACCCTGCTTGCACGTAATTTTATGTGCACTACTCTGTACCAGGGTTAGACATTTGTCTTTACTATTGAATAAAAATTTTATACGCTGCTGTTGTTGCAAAATGGAAGTCTGGCGGTGCGAGACTGCAACTTTTTTGCAAGGTTATATGAAATGTTGCCAGTGTATGGGATTTCTATCACGCTTTGTAACTACTGAGTTGCTGCTGGCCAATGACAAAAGTGTTGAAATTTTACGTATTTTCTTTTTAGGTTGTGTATTTTCAATCAGGGCAGAGCTATAGCGATTGCTGGAAGCGATATGTTTGACTGTATGTAGTTCCGTTTGAAAGGCTGATTCAGATCAGAACAGATATGAGACGATGTACCATCGAATCGAAAGCTGTAAGTTTATGACTGTGTGGATGCTGGGAGCTTGCAGAGTTACCGTATCTGTAGATATGTTTCTTCTATAAATGGTAGGTGTCTTCTTTTGTTAATATCTATATTAAGATAAATGAAGAACCGCAACAGCTGTTAAATCATCATTTATTTGAATAAAGGATCATTTAACAGCTGTTGCGGATCTTCATTTATTAAGATGTATTTCGATGGCTGCGGCCGCACGGAGCATAAAGTGTTTTGTAATCTGCATTAAGATCCAAGAAATTCATAGAAGAGCCTCTCAGCTCCATTCTAAATTGAACTTTTTTCATTATTTGTTGGAACATTGTCCCTGAGAAAACACAGCGATTGATACAACTATATTAAAATTATTTTTATAAAACAGTCTTTAGCACGAGAGTTCTATACATATTTTTATACTTGGTGATCGGTTTCAGCTTTTTATAAAGCAATCACCAGATCATTTTTTACATCCTGGAGACAGCAGGGGCTGCTGCCACGAAGTTAGCCGGACTGAAGAGACGTCTGGAACACTGCCAGGCTGAAACCGGTCATCAAGTATAGAGATATATACGCAACTTATCTGCGATCTAGACTGTTTTATTGAAATAATTTTAAAATGAATTTTCTCATGTTACCAGTTTAAATGTTGTAGTAATGTATCGTGACGAAATAAAATTTTGCAGAACGTTGGGAACTGTTTTCCTACTTGATATTAGTAAGAATTAAGCATTCTTACCTCCGTGCTCGCCATGGTACTGGATAATCAATTGCACAGGTTCCCACACACTTATCACTGCTGGGAGAGGCATCCATCCTACAGTAGTGGTGGCGGCCCTATAGAGCTTAACGTTTAAGTCTGAAATTTCGCACAGTTCTGTGAGCAGATTCTAGTGACACGCTTATCTGAAGTGCTAAATGGCGCAACATACCACGTGCCACAGTACAGAATACACGTTAAAATGTCTACACCAGGTGAGAAGTTTTCAAAATACATCTTCTGCAAGATTTAAGAGTAAGACATTTGCATTAACGAAGAGTGGATGAAACATTAAATGGTTCAAAAATAAATCTAAGTACAAATGAAGAGCGAAGGGAAATAACTGATATATTAATAAAAATCAACTGAAGAGACTATAGGAAACAGGAAGAGATGTAAGAGTGTGTGTGTGAAATCTTATGGGACTTAACTGCTAAGGTCATCAGTCCCTAAGCTTACACACTACTTAACCTAAATTATCCTCAGGACAAACACACACACCCATGCCCGAGGGAAGACTCGAACCTCCGCCGGGACCAGCCGCGCAGTCCATGACTGCAGAGCCTGAGACCGCTCGGCTAATCCCGCGCGGCAAGAGAGATGTAAGAACAAAAGAAGTCTCCCTATCCTAGAAAAGATGATTAGGAGAAAGATGCTTACGTAATTAATCTCAATGCAAGGAGAGTAGAAGATCATATTGAAGGTGAAAGGCAAACAGCCTTAGTTGAAAGGGAAACGAGGAGAACGGAAAGATATAGTTTGGAGACATTTCTTACAGTTTTAGAATACGATACCCATGGAAAACAAGTGACTCTTACGAACTAATAAAATCTCTCCGTAAGGAGGAGAAAGATACTTTGCAGTGGAATAATATGTCAGATAAAACATAGCTAGGCTACTTCCGAAACATACAGAAATGGCAAGAAGAAAATTTTGTAGCAGCTCACTCAGATGTATTAGAAAAACTGGAAGATGGAATAGAGTCCATGAGAAATAGAGAAATAGAAAGTGGCCTGGACAACACAAAATAAATTCAGAGCTTATTAAGATTAGGCACCTAAATTTTACAAATCTGCGATGGAAAATTGTTCGTGTTTCAGTAGATTGCGTGAGCTAAGAAGTCTTACACGTATCTAAAAAAGGAGCCCAGAGTGACTGCAGTAACTATAAAGGTATAAGCCACCTAAAGTGTTGGCAGAATATACGTGCAAAGATACTTTCCAAAAACTTAAACCCTTTAACAAAGACTTTTCTGATAGAAGAAAAAATGCAATTAGATCTGGAAGATCATATATGGATTGTATTTTGTCCGTAAACCAGATAATTTAAAAGTATAGAGAATTTAATCACCCGCCATATACAACTATTGTGAATTATGAAAAGGTCTTCGAGTGGCTGGTCAGATGTAAGTTAGCAAACGTTAGGACAGTATGTCATACCTCGATATTTAATAAGGTCAAAGTACTTTGTATACTGTTAACAATATTAAGATACGTGTCGGCTCAACCATTAGCACAGGAACAAGAAGAAACATCCAAGGAGTGAAAAGAGGTTGTCCTTTAGCATCCACAATAACACCGTCAATAAATGGTGGCAAAAGAATATATACCCACCTCGAAGTATAGTTTTTAACTCATTCCTTTTATGAGATGAGCGGGTCATAGGTACGGATACGGAAGGGGACATACAATGAGGTGTACGGTCTTCACACATAATGTCAAAAAAAAAAAAAAAAAAAAGGCTGAAATCGCGCTAAGCACTATGAGACTTAAGATCTGAGGTCATCAGTCCCCTAGACTTAGAACTACTTAAACGTAACTGACCTAAGGACATCACACACATCCATGCCCGAGGCAGGATTCGAACATGCGATCGTAACAGCAGCGCGGTTCCGTACTAAAGTGCCTAGAACCGCTCGGCCATAGCTGCCGGATCACATAACGTCAAAACAATATAATTTAGTCATATTCACAAGGAAAACTAAAGTTGTAGTATTTTGTGAAAAAGAACACTTTAGAGCTAAAATCAGAACTGAGCATTACATTTTGGATAAAGTCCATATATTCAATTACTTCGCCTCTGATATCTCTTATGCATACGACAATGATCCAGAAAATAGACTGCAAACTACAGTAATTAAATTCTATAATGCTGTGACTACCTTTACTGCTCTATGGATCTGAAGTTCAGATTTCAACTATCAACAAATTAAATAGAACTGAAGCAGCAGAATTAAGACTTCTAAGACTTTGGCACGATATAAATTAGAAGATCATAGGAGGAATACTGTGATAAGAAAGGAGCTCCAAATCCTGGGAATAGTACAAAAATCCGACACTACAAAAAGGATTATCATCATCATCATCTACTACGTATGGATCATAGTCGCATACCAAGGAAAATCTGTGACTACAGACCCAAAGTTGAAGAAGGATAGGACGACCACGAAGAAGATCAGCTTTAAATTACCTGGTTTCAGAGCACGTATTTTTGTCTAACTGAAAACTGCACGTCCTGATGATATCACATACCATCATTATTCTACTTTTCTGTGCAACAAATACTTTGCCCTTCTTACACCTTCGTTGCTGAGCTATCTGAGGATGCGGCACGCCTTACTGTATTATAGATTTGCAGGATGCCCCCCCCCCTCCCTATCTGCCACCTCATATATTGCCGAAACGAAGCAAAACGTGAAAAATGCGATTGGCCAGGGATGCACGTACATCATGGGCTCACACAAGGGGCAGAAATGCACAACCAGGAAATGTAAACTGTAAACAACATCACTTCCAATACAAAATTCCCTTTTTTAAGTGGAATGTGTATTGTTTTCTACGGCAATGAAAACTAGAGGAACAATTAGTGATCACAGACTTGTTTTAATTATCCTAAGCCACATAACTTATTAAATATGTCGACTATAAAAGACGTCAATGGCGCCGCAGTCTGTGCGGTAATGCGCTGAGAAAGGGTTACTTACAGTAGGATTCAGGAGAGTGAAGGCAACCCGCATTATGGAATTACAAAACAATGGTTCAAATGGCTCTGAGCACTATGGGACTTAACTTCTGAGGTCATCAGTCCCCTAGAACTTAGAACTACTTAAACCTAACTAACCTAAGGGCATCACACACATCCATGCCCGAGGCAGGATTCGAACCTGCGACCGTAGCGGTCGCGCGGTTCCAGACTGTAGCTCCTAGAACCGCTCGGCCAATCCGGCCTGCTACGGAATTACAGCATTACGGCAGAAACTGTGGCACGGTTTCCACTTGAAGTCTAAGCATTCAAGAAGCTATAAGGTTTAGAGTAGTGAAACAAAGTCTGACATTTTAATTGTACCCTTAATTTTAATTTCGGTAGAAAAAACTTGCATGTGCCATTAAAAAAAAGTAGCTTGGTGTTGAAAGTGATGTTTGTTCACGTTTGTGGACTGTGCGTTCTGCCCATTGTGTGAGCCCTTGATACATGTGCATCCCCGGCGAACTGCCATTTCACATTCTGTTTCATTTTGAAAATATATGAAATGGTAAATTTAGGTGGGACCCCTGCGTATTGAGAGGACTGTATATCAAGAGATTCATGCAGACAGCCTTCAGTAGAGGTCTGTGAACAAAATAGTGGGGACCATCGAACTCGCACACGTTAATGACAGACTGGATATTTGCGCCACGCAGTCCTTGCGGGTCGCCAAATTGACTGATGTTATTGGATTACTCTCTACTTTTACAGTAAACACGAACACTTAATTACTAAATTTATTAAAGTACGTGTTATGGTGTCATGTTCCCAGATAATGCTGGTTATTAACAGATGTTAAAAAACCATAGAAAAATTTGCGGAATAGTGGTAGCCATCACGTAATTTCCCTGTTCGTCAGGACGCTAGAACTGAACGAGATCTTAACGATGCCTGACTGAATGTACTATAGACCTTCAACTACCCAGATATGGCGAGTAACAACAATACTCCCATAATGAAGGTAATGCAAACGGTAGTTTTGTCACAGCAGTATGTAATTTCGCTGAACTTCCTCTCGATGCCAGCACACACAAAGACCTACAACAAAATGAGAAAATTGATCACTTCTAGAAGGATACAAAACACAACAAGCACTTGCTTATTCCAACTGTAATACGAGGTGTCCTGGAATATGCGACATTAGTGAATAAAAATAGCAATAGTAAATCATGTTCCTGATATTTTTATAACCAATATCTAATATTATTGCTGTATGATGTTTTACATTGAAATGTACATTGGTGAATGAAATAGCCTACTGAAAATATAGTAGATGAATTTTATAATAAAGTTTCCTTCACGTATACGTTTTGAGCACGCTTTGGCACAGAAGGCTCTACGTAAACCGTGGTGTTATTAGTGTGTCTGTTGGGACGGCCAACGAGCGCAGAGTGTGCGAGTGGTTCGCTTCCCGTGCCCCACGCGCTCCGCTCCCCTGTGCGGCGGCTTGCAGCCCCACGCAGGGGTCGGGTTGCTAGGCAACGCTCCCTACCCAGCCGCTGCGCCGCGTCGATGGCTGCCAACAGTAGGGTCGCCTGCGAGCAATTAAACCCCCCGTGCTGCTCCGGCACTGCAGCCAACTTCTTCAAATAAACTGCCACCTGCTTGTTGGCCGAATAAGCCACACGTCTTAGACTTGGCGTGCAACTGCAACCTGTTTTTACACTTATTTCAACGAGACAGATCGAGCAGGTCCAAAAGATGATTTGTCGGAAATACCACACTCTTCATGGGGTGAGTGTTATATCGAAGATTTAAATAGAGACCTACAAATGACAGTTTTTCCAACGATTTTTATCTATCACCTATCATTTCTTTAACCTCTGTAAATGTTTGCTAAGGTGGTAAATGCTGAGTTGCACCGTGGTTCAGCACCCACGTTACATTGGAGGCCCTTCTATAACTGGTTGGCTAAGTCAGTTTAAAGCCAAGAGCAAGGCAACAGTATACCAACATAGATATAACCACACCTCATAGAGTACTGCCTTATTGTCAGCTTTATAATTTTTACACTCAGTGGTGGGACTAGATAATTTTCTCTAACAATAACATCCCGAATTCAACTTCACAAAAGTTTCTAAAATCTGTTGCTGCTAATATGGCCTTCAGTCCAAAGATCCCCCACGTTAATCTATTCTGTCCAGGCTTCTTCATCTCCACACTACATTTGTATGAATCTTCGTATGGTATTCAATCTCCGATCTTCATCTACAGTTTTTTACCCTACTCTTCCCTTCAGCCGGCCGGGGTGGCCGAGCGGTTCTAGACGCTACAGTCTGCAACCGCGCGACCGCTACGGTCGCAGGTTCGAATCGTGCCTCGGCATGGGCGTGTGTGATGTCCTTAGGTTAGTTAGGTTTAAGTAGTTCTAAGTTCTAGGGAACTGATGACCATAGATGTTAAGTCCCATAGTGCTCAGAGCCATTTGAACCATTTTTTTCCATAGGACTGATGACCTTAGAAGTTAAGTCCCATAGTGATCAGAGCCATTTGAACCATTTTTTTTTCTTCCCTCCATTACCAAATTGACTATTCTTTGATGCCTCACGATGTGTCCTACCTGTCAAGCACACCCTTCACGTTATGTCACAAGTTTCTTTGTACTTAATTCGAGTCAGTACCTCCTAATTGGCGATTCTACTTTTAAGCGTCTTGTTTCCTAATCTAATTTATCAGCGTCACCTGAATTTCCTAATGTAATTTGTTAGCATCACCTGCCGTAAGTCGACTATATTCCATTAGCCTTGTTTTGCTTTTGTTGAGGCCCGTATTGTAGCACCTTTACAAGACTATAGACATTTTGATCAGCTGCTCTATCTCCTTTTCAATCTCTGACAGATTTAAATGTCATCTGTCAATGTCAAAGTTAATGTTTCTTCTCCCTGAACTGTAATTCAAATGTTCAAACGTGTGTGAATTCCTAAGGGACTAAACTGCTGAGGTCATCAGTCCCTAGACCTATACACTATTTAAACTAACTTAGAGCTAAGGACAATACTCACACACATGCCCGAGGGGCCGGCCGTTGTGGCCGAGTGGTTCTATGCGCTTCAGTCTGGAAACGAGCTGCTGCTACGATCGCAGGTTCGAATCCTGCCTCTGGCATGGATGTGTGTGATGTCCTTAGGTTAGTTAGGTTGGAGTAGTCCTAAGTTCTAGGGGACTGATGACCTCAGAAGTTAAGTCCCACAGTGCTCAGAGCCATTTGAACCACGCCCGAGGGAAGGCTGGAACCCCCGGCGGGAGGGGCCGCACGACTAGTGACATGGCGCCTCTAACTACGCGACCACTCCGCGCGGCAACTGTAATTCACTTTCAGAATTTCTCCTTGGTTACCTTTACTGCTCGCCCAATATATAGACTGAATAACATCGAGTTGAAGCAGCAACCCCACGGCTTCCCTTTCATGTCCTTCAATTCTTACAATTGCAGTCTGGTTTCAACAGAAGCTGTTGAGAACTTTTCACTCTCTGTATTTTATCTATGCTAGCTTCACAATTTCAAACTGCGTATACCAGTCAAAATAGTCATAAGTATTTTCTAAATCTACAAATGATCTAAACGTGGCTTTCTTCAACCAATCTTACAGGATAATTTGTAGGTTCAGTGTTGACTCGCGTTTTCCTACATTTCTCCAGAACTCAAACTGATCTTCCCCGAGGTCAGCTTCTGCCAGTTTTTCGAGTCTTCTGTGAATAATTCGTACCAGTGTTTCACAACTATGACTTATCCGACTGATGGTTCCGTAAGATTCTTACCAATCAGCACCGGCTTTCTTTGGAACTGGGATTATTATATTCGTCGTGAGGTCCGCGGATATTTCGTCTGTTTCATATATCTTGCATGTCAGATGGGATAGTTTTTTCATGACTGGCTTTCACAAAGATCTCAATAATTCTGACAGAGCATCCACTACTGCAGGAGCCTTGTTTACACTTATCTCTTTCAGTACTTTGTCACCTTCTTTTCGGAATACCGTTAGCTCCCATCTTTGTGCATGAAACTACAAAGAAACTTTTATACAACAGTAACAACTATAGGACTGGCCCAGCATAAAAGATGGAAGTAGCCTTTACACCGAAGACTATCGCCTCTCTTGAAACTGTGTATTGAATTTTGACGCTTTAGACGGTTTGTGGTCCCCGGGTACTTCCTTTTAACTTCTTTGCAAATTATTTTTACTGCGCCTACTCGGTCTATTAAGGTGTTGTAAGAGAAAAACAATCAAACAGAAGATAAGCGTTGATAAGTGACTTCTGTAGGAAATTATTGAAACTTCCCTCAACTCAATGGGTATCATCTGATAACAACTTAATTGTCTGCGGTTTATTATCTTGTGAGGCAGAGGAGTTCAATCTGGCACCGATTTTAACTTTCGCCTCTGTACGAGCTTGCTGAATTTCGGATCAGTCTTGCGATTAATTCCGTTCCTTGTGAAAGTAATTTCGGACGTAGGACAAGGGTGAGTTATAGGACCTTTACCATTCACGATGTATATAGATGATTTGGTAGATAACTTCTGTAACTCATTGAGACTCACGTACAGGAAAGTGGAAACGACAGAACGTGGTAGCGAGACACAGAAAGCCCTGCAGACGATCAGCGCTCTGTGCAACAGGACTAAATGTAAGCTACTGTGCACACGTAAACCGTTAAACGAGTGACGAAAATCACTAGAAACATTTAAAACCTTAAAATATCAGTAAGTATCCGCCCTTAACGACCAAAAGTGGAAACACAACTTAAAGCTAGTTCTAGCATCTCTAAATGCCAGAGTAAGGCTTATTGGGTGAATCGTATTCATTTGTGATTCGTCCACAAAAGGATTATTTGACTTTCATCCGGTTCCTGAGTACTGCAATTCAGCTGTGATTCACACCAGATATGATCAATAGGGAAGATCCTAATAAAAGATATGTAAATTGTTTTGGAATTGTTTGGTGTGAGAGCTTTACAGAAATGCATATCCAAAGCTGGATGTACATTGTATAATCTTCAAGTGAGATGTTGTGTGTCAGAGAAATTTTTCATAAAAAGTATTTCAGTGTACGTTTCAAGTTGCTCTGATATGCATCTTGCTAAACTTACCATCACGCTTTAATGAAAGAAATCGGTGCTCATTTGGAGTCACGCTGACCGTTCTTCCTCCCGTACCATTTGCGTATGAAGACGTGTACATGAAACATACCATGTCGCACTGTGACTTGGATATCTTATCTGTAAATACGAGGTATTATCTGTAAATACAAGGTAGACCGCTGCCAGGTCGGAATAAGGTAATCTATATACGTCGTCCAATGTTAGAAGATCTCATCCAAGTATTCTCAAACCATCTGAGTACGATTTTCGGATATCAAAATGTTTCCCACAGCTTCCTGTACACAACATAAACAGCTGCAGCCAAATTCAGATGTTTCACAGATAAAATATTCCTTTGTATCCCCTTTCACTTTGTCTCTAGACGCACGTAAATTCTCGACACTGAGGTGAGACACTCCAGCCGGCCAGTGTGGCCGAGCGGTTCTAGGCGCTTCAGTCTGGAGCCACGCGAACGCACCGGTCGCAGGTTCGAATCTTGCCTCGGGCATGGATGTGTGTGATGTCCTTAGGTTAGTTAGGTTTAAGTAGTTCTAAGTTCTAGGGGACTGATGACCTCAGATGTTAAGTCCCATAATGCTCAGAGCCATTTTTTTTTGAGACACTCCGAGAACAAAACACTTACCATTTAGCTTGCCCACTTCGACGGCGTTACGGCACCCAATTTCTCCACACATTTTCTATGATAACTGAAGTAACAAGTAGTTAAAGGGACACATCCTAGGTCGATGTGAATGGGCGTCGTAGAATGCGATTTCGTACAGTTTAGATTAATTTTTTTGGACTGCTTTTCTGTTTGTAATCCCCAGTCCACTTGAATTGTGTTGTGACTAGGAGGTAACAATCTTCTCTGAGTGCAATAGGGACACTGTAATGGCTTTTAACCTGAGGCTTTACCTGATGTGCTCCTATCCAACTAAAAACGGAGCATACTGCAGACGTCAGCAACCTCGTTTGCGGCGGCGCGGGGTCTTTCTGCCTACTGGAACTTTACTGACTTGCCTTAGTAAAGGCCCTGAAGGGACGTATAATTCGGTCCACCCTAGAGAAGCTGTTTGAAAGACAGGTTTTACTATACGTGTCACCAGGGCGCATAAACTGTACAGTTTCCTGCTGCATAGAGATCTCTTTACAGCAGTGTTAACTGAGACAACTGAATAACACAGAATCTTTCTTGTGTCGGATTTCCATTTTAACAATACATATGCCGCTACCATATCCAGAATTCTTCACGTAAAAACACATATTTTCTCACTGTGTTGACTATCACCTTCACGTACGTGGTGTAGTGTATCAAAAGCAGCCAGTTTAAGAACAGAACTCGCGACGGGCTGTCTAAAAAACCTCATCTTTTACCAGTCAATAATAAGCTGTCGAGATCATACTCTGGCTATTAGTTTTCTGTGCTCGCTCAGTAGTACACAGTTTGATCGACGTCAGTTACTTCGGTATGTCGACTACACAGTTCGCCACACGGAATTCATTTGCCCATCGAATGAAAGTCACAAAACTCTTTCAAATTCTCATAATTTCCATTGTTTGCAGAAAGTATCGTCATTTTCCGAAAGTTTGTCAGCGAAAATAAATTACAACATTTTTGGAACATTTTGTGTGGTCAACATTCTGAAATTATTGAATATTGATGAACAGTGTAATACAGACAGAACACACAAAAATAATAACAGTCATGTGCACATTACAACTGTTTATTGATTGGTAAATGTTGAGGTTCTTTTACACGGCTAGTTGCAGTTTCTGTATTTAAACTGCTTATTATTAAGAGAATGTGCTACGTGCATGAACTTTACAGTCCAAACTACGAGTAAATATGTATTTTTACATCAAGAATTGGGTTTGGGGTGGACTTAATAGCGGCAGGTGTACTGCTAAAATGACAATATAGCACAGACATTTCAGGCAAGAATTTTTTCATTCAGTAGTTTCAGTTAGACTCGTTATAAAGAAAACTCTCTGCAGATTACGTTAATAAAGCAAGTGCACGCAAATCTCTCTCCCGTCCAGAATGCGCCTTCGTTCTCGTTTCTGACTGGAAGTAATACACAGCTTTTCGCTGGCAGCACGGATCTTTCCCTTCTTGACCAATCCCCAACTCCGAATTTACTTTAATTATTTTCCAATCTTAGCATATTCCGAAAAGCAAATAAACTGAAAATAATCTCAGCTTTAATAGCCTCAAGTACAGAAGAAAATACTTTGCGTCCAGACTTCTTAAACAGACTGCTTTACATTAAGCATATCATACCATGTGCGTTACTCACTGCTCGATTACACAATATGATTCACATGATCGTTCATCAATAATTATAAAGAAAATTAAAGATTCATATATCACCTAATGGTTCAAATGTCTCTAAGCACTATGGGACTTAACATCTGAGGTCATCAGTCCCCTAGACTTAGAACTACTTAAACATAACTAACCTAAGGACATCACACACATCCATGTCCGAGGCAGGATTCGAACCTTAGGGCGTAGCAGCAGCGCGGTTCCAAACTGAAGCGCGTAGAACCGCTCGGCCACAGCGGCCAGCCGTACATCACACTCATGCTTCACTTACTCTGACACTGGAATGAAAGTAACAATTTTAAACAACGGATTATTCTAACTACTATTTGAAAACAGATGCGTCACATATCTTCACAGTCATAAAGAAAGTAGTGTCTCATTAACTATGTGTTTAGTTCAGTTTAGTTTACACCATCCTCTGACGTACTTACAAAAACATTTTAATGTGTCACGATGAAGCTTTTAATGGGCAGTCATAAAAATTAGTTCAAGTTGTTGTTGTAGTCTTCAGTCCGAAAACTAGTTTGATGCAGCTCTCCATCTTACTCTCTCTTGTGCAAGTGTCTTCATCTCCGAATAACTACTGCAACCCACATTTTTGTGAATTGTGTGCTGTATTCATCTCTTGGTTTGTTTCCACGATTTTTAGCCCCCACATTATATCGTTGATCCCTTGACGTCTCAGAATGTGCTCTATCAACCGATCCCTTCTTTTAGTCAGGTTGTGCCACAAATTTCTTTTCTCCCGATTCTCTTCATTACCTCCTCCTCATCTAATCTTCAGCATTCTTCTGGAGCACCACATTTCAAAAGCTCCTATTCTCTTTTGTCTAAACCGTTTATTGTTCATGTTTCACATCCATATATGGCTACACTCCATACAAACACTTTTAGAAAAGATTTCCTAGCACTTAAACCTATATTCGATGTTAACAAATTTCTCTTCTGTAGGAACGCTTTTCTTGCTATTGCCAGTCTACATTTCATATCCTCTCTGCCTTGGCCATCATCATTATTTTGCTGCCCAAATAGTAAAATTCATCTGCTGCTTTAAGTGTCTCGCTTCTAATTCTCTCAACTGTGCCTGATTTAATGCGACTATACCCCATTACCCTTGTTTTGTTTTGTTGGTGTTCATTTCTATCCTACTTTCAAGACAGTGTCCAGTCCGTTCAACTTCTCTTCTAAGTCCTTTGCGGTATCTGACAAAATTACCATGTCATCGGTAAAAATCAAAGTGTTTTCTTCATCTTCCTGAACTTTAATTCCTACTGCTTGCTCAATGTAGAGACTGAATAACACCGGGGATAGGCTAAAATCCTGTCTCACGCCCACAGTTTCCTGTTTATGTCCCTCGATTCTAATAACTGCGGTCTGCTTTCTGCACAATTTATAAATAGCCTTTCACTTCCTGTGAACTTCAGAATTTCAAAGAGAATATTCCAGTCAACATAGTCATAAGCTTTCTCTAAGTCTACAAAAGCTACAAAAGTAGGTTTGCCTTTCCTTAACTTATCTTCTGAGATAAGTAGTCATGTCAGTATTGCCTCGTGTGTTCCTACATTTCTCTGGAATCCAAACTGATGTTCCCGAAGATTGGCGTCTACCAGTTTTTTCATTCTCCTACAAAGATTTAGTCTTAGTATTTCGCAATCATGGTTTTTTAAAGTGATAGTTAATATTCACACCATTTAGCAACTGTTTTCCTTGTAATTGGAATTATTACATTCTTCTTGAAGTCTGACGGTATTTCGCATGTCTTATACCTCTTGCAGAACGGATGGAATATTTTTGTCATGGCTGGATCTCCCAAGGCTACCAGTAGTTCTGACGGAATGTCGTCTAGTCCCGGGCCTCGTTTCGACTTGGATCTTTAAGTGCTCTGTCATATTCTCCTCGCAGTATCATTTCTTTCAACAACATTTTCAGCATTGTCAAATGCTTTCTCTAAGACTGCAAATGCTATAAACATCGGTTCACCTTTCCTTAACCTATCTCCTAAGGTAAGTCGTAATGTCAGTATTGCCTTTATTTCTCGGAACCCAAACTGGTCTTTCCGAAGGACAGCTAGTACACTTTTTCCATTCCTCTGTAAAGAATTTGTCTCATGTTTTGCAGTCATGGTTTGTTAAACTGATAGTTAATATTCACACAAGTCAGCAACTGCTTGCTTTCGAATTATTACATTCTTCTTGAATGCCGACGGTATACTGCCTGTGCTATTCATCTTGCACACCAGATGGAAGAGTTTTGTCATAGCTGGCTTTCCCAAGGTTATAAGTAGTTCTGATGGAATGCCGTGTACTCCCGCGCCTTATTTCGACTTAGGTCTTTAAGCGCTCTTTCAAATTCTTCTCGCAGTATCATGTCTGCCATCTCATCTCCATCTACACCGTCTTCCATTTCTATAATATTGCCTTCAAATTCGTCTCCTTTGTACAGACCTTCTGTATACTCCTCACACCTTTCAGATTTCCTTTCTTTGCTTAGGACTGCTTTCCAACTAACATTTGTTATTATAAGCAATTTCTCTTTCCTCCAAAGGCCTCTTTTATTTCACGATAGGAGCTAAACATCTTTCTCCTGGTCAAATATGCTTCTAAATCCTTACATTAGCCCTCTAGCGTTTCCTGCGTACCCATTTTGGATTTCCCGTTTATCTCATTTTTTACGCGTTTGTATTCCTTTTCGCCTAATTCGTTTGCTGCATTTTTATGTTTTCGCCTTTCATCGATTAAATATCTCCTATGTTATCCAAGGATTTCTGCTATACCTTGACTTTTTACCTATTTGTTCCTCTGTCGCCTTCACTGTTTCATCCCTCAGAGCTACCCATTCATCTTCTACTGTTTTCCTTTACCCTGTTTTAGTCAATCGTTACTGAATACTCCCTCCGAAACTCTCAATAACCTCTGGTTCTTTCAACTTCTCCAAGTCCCACCTCATTAATTTTCTACCATTTTCCAACTTCTTCAGTTCTGATGTACAGTTCATAACCAGGAAGTTGTGGTCCTGCCCCCACATTTCAAGTATAGAACTGGAACTCGAACAGCAGTGAACTATTGTTATCCTGAAAGGGAATATAAAATTTCATGGCTAGTGGTGTATGGGAGATGAATTTATTAATTCGCAGGTTGGTGTGTGACTTTAATGATCTGCAAAGCGCACAAGCGCGTGTCTGTGACTGCAACCAACAGGCGAGAAAGAGCTGACATGTGGCAAACACCTCAGCACGAGAACACATTTTTCTTGGTAGACCAGACAACGAACTCAAAAGAAACGTCGACTGGGAAAATATGTGTAGCTGCAATTTTTTTTTTTTTCGGTGGTAGGGAGGAGTCTCATGAATGACATACTAAAAATCTTGACCGTTGAGGTGTGGGCATGGGAGTGGAGGGGAGACGGGGGGCATGTAAAGGCCACATTTTTAGGTTTGTCTGAATATCTCGAAAATCGTGGCATATAGAGAATGTATTTCCCAGTACAAAATTAAACGTCATTAAACTTCTTACAAAGAAATGTCTGTTTCATTTTTTTCTCTGGGCGTAATAGTTTGTGGGAATGTTGTTGAGCTTCAGATGTTTCAGCACAATCTGTTCCAGATCAGGAAGGCAAAGAGTGTGTGGTAAGCAAATAGAATAGCTAATTCACAGGATAAAATTAAAGCCATATGTTCCGTTGTGAAGGAAGTGTCCGGTCAGCAGCACAAGGTCGACGACATAAAGTCAGTTAGTGGTAAAAATATTTCGGTTACTGATAAATCAGATATATGTACAATATTGCTGGTGAATTAAATAAATATTTAGTTTCTACAGGGAATCATATAACTCTCTTGGAAAATGCCTTTTCGAGATTGATGTCTGAAATACTCCTCTGTGATACAGACAAGGGGGAGATTGAGTCAGTAATTAAATCACTGAAGACTAAGGACTAATCGATATGATGGAGTACCTAGCAGAATTTTAAAGTACTGTACTACAGATGCTAGCCCTGTACTTAGCCATATTTGTAATTGTTCCTTTTGGAATGGTCAGTTTCCTGAACGATTAACGTACTCAGTAGTAAAGCCGCATTATGAAAAGGGAAATAGGGATAACGTAGACAATTTTAGACCTATTTCTGCGCCATCAGTGTTTTTGGAGGTATTGAAAAGGCTGTGTATGTAAAGATAATCGATCATTTTATATCACACGATTTGCTATCAAATGTACAGTTCGGCTTTAGAAGTCGTTTAACAACTGGAAATGCTGTATTCTCTTTCGTCTATGAGGTACTGGATGGGTTAAACAAAATTTTTCGAACGCTAGGCATATTTTTTCGATTTAACCAAGGCATTTGATAGTGTTGGTTACAAAATATTGCTGCAGAAGTTGTACCACTACGGAATACAGGGAGTAGCTTGCAATTGGTCCAGCTCTTACTTTAGCAACAGACAACAAAAGGTCATTATTCACAGTGTTGAGAATGGTTGTGAGGTGGGGTCTGAGTGGGGTACAGTCATGTGGGGGTGCCCCAGGGATCAGTGCTGTGGCCACTCCAGTTCCTTATTTATGTAAATGATATGCCCTCTAGTATTATGGGTAACTCTACAATATTTCTGTTTGCTGATGACACTAGTTTGGTAGTAAAGGATGTTGTGTGCAACATTGGCTCGGTTCAACGAGTGCAGTTCATGACATAAGTTCATGGCTTGTAGTAAATGAACTAACGCTAATTTACAGTAAGAATCAGTTTTTACAGTTTCTAACACAAAATGCAACAAAACCTGTCGTTTTAATTTCACAGAATGGTCATATGATTAGTGAAACTTAACAGTTCAAATTTCTAGGTGTTCAGATAGATAGTAAACTGTCGTCAGGATCTTGTTCAAAGACTTAATGCTGCCATTTGTACTATTCGAACTGTATATAAAGTGAGTGATCGTTCGACACGAAAATTAGTCTACTTTCCTTATTTTCATTCGCTTCTGTCGTATGGTATAATATTTTGGGGTAATTATTCCCATTTTAAAAGGATGTTTCTGGTTAGAAACGGGCGGTTCGGGCAATAAGTGGTGTAAATTCACGAACCTCTTGTCGATCCTTGTTCACGAGCCCTATTTTGACATTGCCCTCTCAATATATACACTCCTGGAAATGGAAAAAAGAATACATTGACACCGGTGTGTCAGACCCACCATACTTGCTCCGGACACTGCGAGAGGGCTGTACAAGCAATGATCACACGCACGGCACAGCGGACACACCAGGAACCGCGGTGTTGGCCGTCGAATGGCGCTAGCTGCGCAGCATTTGTGCACCGCCGCCGTCAGTGTCAGCCAGTTTGCCGTGGCATACGGAGCTCCATCGCAGTCTTTAACACTGGTAGCATGCCGCGACAGCGTGGACGTGAACCGTATGTGCAGTTGACGGACTTTGAGCGAGGGCGTATAGTGGGCATGCGGGAGGCCGGGTGGACGTACCGCCGAATTGCTCAACACGTGGGGCGTGAGGTCTCCACAGTACATCGATGTTGTCGCCAGTGGTCGGCGGAAGGTGCACGTGCCCGTCGACCTGGGACCGGACCGCAGCGACGCACGCAAGACCGTAGGATCCTACGCAGTGCCGTAGGGGACCGCACCGCCACTTCCCAGCAAATTAGGGACACTGTTGCTCCTGGGGTATCGGCGAGGACCATTCGCAACCGTCTCCATGAAGCTGGGCTACGGTCCCGCACACCGTTAGGCCGTCTTCCGCTCACGCCCCAACATCGTGCAGCCCGCCTCCAGTGGTGTCGCGACAGGCGTGAATGGAGGGACGAATGGAGACGTGTCGTCTTCAGCGATGAGAGTCGCTTCTGCCTTGGTGCCAATGATGGTCGTATGCGTGTTTGGCGCCGTGCAGGTGAGCGCCACAATCAGGACTGCATACGACCGAGACACACAGGGCCAACACCCGGCATCATGGTGTGGGGAGCGATCTCCTACACTGGCCGTACACCACCGGTGATCGTCGAGGGGACACTGAATAGTGCACGGTACATCCAAACCGTCATCGAACACATCATTCTACCATTCCTAGACCGGCAAGGGAACGTGCTGTTCCAACAGGACAATGCACGTCCGCATGTATCCCGTGCCACCCAACGTGCTCTAGAAGGTGTAAGTCAACTACCCTGGCCAGCAAGATCTCCGGATCTGTCCCCCATTGAGCATGTTTGGGACTGGATGAAGCGTCGTCTCACGCGGTCTGCACGTCCAGCACGAAGGCTGGTCCAACTGAGGCGCCAGGTGGAAATGGCATGGCAAGCCGTTCCACAGGACTACATCCAGCATCTCTACGATCGTCTCCATGGGAGAATAGCAGCCTGCATTGCTGCGAAAGGTGGATATACACTGTACTAGTGCCGACATTGTGCATGCTCTGTTGCCTGTGTCTATGTGCCTGTGGTTCTGTCAGTGTGATCATGTGATGTATCTGACCCCAGGAATGTGTCAATAAAGTTTCCCCTTCCTGGGACAATGAATTCACGGTGTTCTTATTTCAATATCCAGGAGTGTATATTCCGTACGGTCATTTTTTGTTAACAATATTAGCTTATTCCCGAGAAGAAGCAGCTTTCACTCAGTTAACACTCGTCAGAAATCATACCTGCATTTGGATCGGACTTCCTTAACTCTTGTGCAAAAAGGTGTGCAATATACTGTTGCATCCATTTTCAACAAGTTACCACTAGAATTCAAAAATTTTATCAGTAATCCACGCGCTTTCAAATCGAAACTGATGAGTTTCCTCTTGGGTCACTCCTTCCTTTCTGTCGCGGAGTTCCTTGAAAAATTAAAATGATTCTTGTTGTACTGTTGATTGCGTTTACTTAAACTTCTGGCTTGATTTTTTTTTTGGTTCATAAACATTTTATTTTTATCTGTTATTACTTTTATGTTGTAATTTCATATGCTGACACGTTCCATGACCTTGGAGATTTGCTCCTCAATTTGGTCCTACGGAACTTGACGTTTAAATAAATAAATAAATGATCAGTCCTGTTTTATCAGACGTAATGACATCCACCTTGTGAGATATATTGTCGATGTGTGGTTAGTGGCTGTACTCAGTGCAACCCATTTAGCAGGTGCCAGCAATTCCCGAATGTAGCAGATTTATGCAGTCTACCAGAATCATAATTAATGGTGAGGCAAGTACAGTAACTTTCTGATCATTCATTAATTCAGCCCAACGTGACCGTTGCTGCGTTACATGGCTTTACAATATGCTGTCAGCGACAGACGGTAGCTAGATGCCACATTTACCATACTATCTCTTTCCCACAAACACTACATAGGTTGCTGACATCATCAAACTTACAAATTAAGCACTTCTCAACCACTGTTTGTATGAACATAAATAACGTTAAAGCACACACGACAACTATAAACAGGTACTCACATAATAAACTGAAAATAGCCCGCATCTCGTGGTCGTGCGGTAGCGTTCTCGCTTCCCGCGCCCGGGTTCCCGGGTTCGATTCCCGGCGGGGTCAGGCATTTTCTCTGCCTCGTGATGGCTGGGTGTTGTATGCTGTCCTTAGGTTAGTTAGGTTTAATTAGTTCTAAGTTCTAGGGGACTTATGACCACAGCAGTTGAGTCCCATAGTGCTCAGAGCCATTTCTTTAAACTGAAAATAACTCCACCATATAAACACGAGCTCAGTGAAGTTATTTTATCTACCTGCAAGTGTGTGTTGAAAACTATAGCCTCCGAACTTTTTATCTATAGGAGGATTGCAACTTTAATAGTGGCAACTATTTATTTACAGGTCGAAGAAAATAGATACGTGATTCAAAGTTTTACTGACCTTCAAAGTAGTCACCAGCATTATGTATAACCCGTTGCCAGAGATGTGGAAGTCGTAGGAAACTCTTAGCAGTGCCAATTGTGTTGACAGTTTGAGGGGTGTGGTCTATTGCCCGACGAATTTGTAGCAGTTCTGAAGCGTATACCGTGGAGTGTTTCCTTCAGTTTAGAAATCGAGTTGAACTCACGAGGGCTTAAGTCAGGGGAGTGTAGTAGGTGGTATAGCACTTAGCAGCCCCATCAGTCAAAGAAATCAATAACAGCTTACACTGGACGTGCTTGAGCATTGTCCTGCATGATGATGGTCAGGTCCTGCAGAAAGTGTCATCACTTCTGTCTCTAAGTAGGTCGTAGGTTGTGTTCTAAAAATGAACAACATAGAGACAGAAGTGATGACACTTTCTGCAGGACCTGACCATCATCATGCAGGACAATGCTCAAGCACGTCCAGTGTAAGCTGTTATGGATTTGTTCGACTGATGGGGCTGCTAAGTGCTATACCACCTACTACACTCCCCCGACTTAAGCCCTCGTGAGCTCAACTCGATTTCTAAACTGTAGGAAACACTTCACGGCATTCGCTTCAGAACTGCTACAAATTCGTCGGGCAATAGACCGCGCTGCTCCAACAGTCAATACAATTGGTACTGCCAAGAGTATCCTACGACTTCGACATCGCTGGCAACGGGTTATACACAATGCTAGTGACTACTTTGAAGGTCAGTGAAACTTTAAACACGTATTTATTTTAAACGACTTGTAAATAAGTTTTTGCCACTATTAAAGTTGCAACCCTCGTAAAACAAACGTTATTAACATTCTATATCTTTACTCTTCATGTTTACACATTTCCAGACCTCTGCCGCTAGAGGGTACCGAATTGTAGCGTGTAACATGGCAGTATGTAACGTAACTACGTCGGTACCTGAGATACATAGGGCTGTAACTGAGTTTGGATTTCGAAGAGTTCGTCCACACACTGAGCAGACTCTCCCTCAGCAAGACAACGCCAGCCCACACACGAGTGCTGCGGCGCCTGCAACAGTGCGGTGCCTTGGACCCACTGCCATCGATCATCTTCCAAACAGTTCCGACTTGGCGGTATCCTACTTTCATGTATTTCCAGGCCCTCACTTTGAAGGTGATGCAAGCAGAGGTGAGGCTGTGGCTCCGTCAACGAAGTCAAACATTGTACACTGACTATAGCAACAAACTGCTCTCTTGTTGGGAGAAACGTGTTCGTCCCCGGAGTGACTATGTTGAGTAATACGTATATAATCAGGAAAAATAAAGGTGGAGAATGTTACTACTTTTTGTTTTGTTTAAAAAGCTTTTAGAGTTTTCACTTAAGAAATTAGGAGGCCTTACTTTTTAGCACGCCCTCGTACGTAAGAGAACTGGGCAGGAAATGCAGGGCGAGATATAGTCTGTCTGTAAACAAAAAAGCGAACAGCGCTCATGGTGGAGGAAGTCGCCTTTCCTGCCATACAGGATGACTAAGAATCAATTTCCTTTGTACCAGTGTAGAACAGTGTGCTGAGATTTACGTAGAATCTGCCCATATGCTTTTCTAGCATTCGTATTATTAGCAGCACATATCAGTATTCACTGTAGTGTTAACCCACTTTGTGCAGAATAAACATCCTCCCACTCTGCCCCTCAAAAATGGCTCTGAGCACTATGGGACTTAACATCTATGGTCATCAGTCCCCTAGAACTTAAAACTACTTAAACCTAACTAACCTAAGGACAGCACACAACACCCAGTCACTCTGCCCTTCCTGCGTCGCCTGTGCTTCATAAGGCGAGCTACGGAATGGTCAGTGTAACTTTGTAAAATACCCTGTAGCTAGTTTGTGTGATGTAGGGCGGTAGATACAATGGCACTTGCCTGCTCGCTGGGAGGGGCATGCATGAACAGAATCCGGCGACCTACCTACCGTCACACCTCTAAACTCCAATCTCACATATCCATAGTGTTACACCCCCAGAACACAATATATCCCTTCACACGGTTCACTTCACTGAAATGTGGTACACGCATTTAAAATTGGTTCTTAACCCATTTACATTTGTTCTTAATGCATTAACGATATACATCAATTTTATGTCATTAGAACATTATTTTTGATAATCTGCGACTTTTTCATTCCCTGCATCGCCAAAACTATTGGACTTAGAGATAAAATGACACGGACCTTTTTTGTAGGAAATTTAATGCAGTTTTATTTTTTACTGAGAAATATTTTCGCTATATGTCGCGGTTTTTTGAGACATTCAAGAAAAACCTAAAAAAGTAATAACAAGTAGTAAAGTTCCTGTACTTGATCTGCGCACTGCCGTAACAGTGTGCGCCTCATTTTTTTTGTCTGGAAATGAGATGGACGACTTTAATCTGTCGTAATTATTAGTGATTCTGCTCAACGGCTGCCGAGGCACATTTTTTCGAGGATGCATGACATTCGTTCATCGGACCCAGACGTCAAAACTGGAAGCAATAAGCAATCACTGAAACTTCGTGGCTTTATCAGAAGTATCGACATGCTACGGGAGTAGTCTCTTGTCATGTGCAATATCTGTATGGACACTAATATCAAAAATTGAACCTTAATGAGGAAAGCAGGACAGTAACAAGCCAAAGAGGATCAGTCACGGTAAATAACCTCAAAGACATCCCCACAAATCGTAATTGTATTGTCGGTATAGAGCAGTATACCCTACCTCGAAGACACACGTGATTCAAGCCATTCGACACATGATGTCGAACCGGTGTTCGCACTTTAGTGATCAGGGTGGTAAAGATTTCATCGAACTTACATAAAACGACGTTTCCGCTCTGTTTTGGATGAAAAAATCCTCAGACATCTTGAAGCAGTATAAGGCCACGAAGTTCCGCTTCAGTGCTTGGACAAACGTTTCGTGACACGGGTAATGTTTACACAGACTCCACTGTGATTAGAACACCCACACAGGATTTTGGGTCTGTTGTGTTTATTTCACTAATAATGGACAGTTTCTCTATACAGTTGTGTTACATAATTTATTTTGGTGTACAATCAGATTGACTTCACCAAGCATGAAACAGCCTCAAAATTAAACTCGTGTGGGAGCTGAAGATGGACTACACAGTCAAATGTACATGAACTGAACATAAAAAGGAATTGTGTAAACAGCTGTATGCGAAAATTGACACTGTCACTGTAAAAAAATGTCCGTACTAGTCAAATACAAGGTCTACTAAAAGTAACGTATCCAGTGCAGGAATAACATCTGTCCGTAAATCAACGACGATTGCAGACCCGTACGGCTTTCTCAGGAGCTGTATTTTCCGCCAAACTGTGTATCGGATACTCTAGCAGTTAACCTGTACGTTAGTTGCCCGAGAGTGTGTGTCCCACTGACGAGTGTATTGTGGAGTCGACAACACTGAGATTGGACCATGAATCAAAAAAAGACTGTGCTCTTCATAGCTGAATCCAGCTTCAGTTTGGCGATTGCGGACAAATTCTCGTCGCTAATTAGTCTAACGGGATGTCCTAGCAGGTGTGGTTAGTATTCAGTGATATGACAGAAACGATCGTTCGAAACATCTACATCTACATCTGCATACATACTCCGCAATTCACCATACGGTGCGTGACGGAGACTACCTCGTACCACAACTAGCATCTCCCCTCCTGTTCCACTCCCATACAGAACGAGGGAAAAATGACCGCCTATATGCCTCTGTACGAGCACTAATCTCTCTTATCTTCTCTTTGTGGTCTTTCCGCGAAATATAAGTTGGTGGCAGTAAAACTGTACTGCAGTCAGTCTCAAATGCTGGTTGTCTAAATTTCTTCAGTAGCGATTCACGAAAAGAACGCCTCCTTTCCTCCAGAGACTCCCACCCGAGTTCCTGAAGCATTTCTGTAACACTCGTGTGATGATCAAACCTACCAGTAACAAATCTAGCAGCCCGCCTCTGAATTGCTTCTATGTCCTCCCTCAATCCGGCCCGATAGGGATCCCAAACGCTCGAGCAGTACTCAAGAATAGGTCGTATTAGTGTTTTATAAGCGGTCTCCTTTACAGATGAACCACATCTTCCCAAAATTCTACCAATGAACCGAAGACGACTAGCCGCCTTCCCTACGACTGCCATTATATGCTTGTCCCACTTCATATCGCTCTGCAATGTTACGCCCAAATATTTAATCGACGTGACCGTATCAAGCGCTACACTACTAATGAAGTATTCAAACATTACGGGATTCTTTTTCCTATTCATCTGCATTAATTTACATTTATTTAGAGTTAGATGCCATTCTTTACACCAATCACAAATCCTGCCCAAGTCATCTTGTATCCTCCTAAAGTCTCTCAACGTCGACACCTTCCCGTACACCACAGCATCATCAGCAAACAGTCGCACATTGCTATCCATCCTATCCAAAAGACCGTTTATGTAGATAGAAAACAACAGCGGACCTACCACACTTCCCTGGGGCACTCCAGTTGATACCCTCACCTCCGATGAACACTCACCATCGAGGACAACGTACTGGGTTCTATTACTTAACACGTCTTCGAGCCACTCACATACTTGGGAACCAATCCCATATGCTCGTACCTTAGGAGTCTGCAGTGTGGCACCGACTCAAACGCTTTCCGGAAGTCAAGGAATATGGCATCCGTCTGATACCCCTCATCCATAGTTCGCAAGATATCATGTGAAAAAAGGGCGAGTTGCGTTTCGCCGGAGCGATGCTTTCTAAATCCGTGCTGATGCGTGGACTGCAACTTCTCTGTCTCAAGGAAATTCATTATATTCGAACTGAGAATATGTTCGAGAATCCTGCAACAAACCGATGTTAAGGATATTGGTCTGTAATTTTGAGGATCCGTCCTTCTACCCTTCTTATATACAGGCGTCACCTGCGCTTTTTTCCAGTCGCTCGGGACTTTACGGTGGGCAAGAAATTCGCGATAAATGCAAGCTAAGTAAGGAGCCAATGCAGTAGAGTACTCTCTGTAAAACCGAATTGGAATCCCATCAGGACCTGGCGATTTATTCATTTTCAACCCATTCAGCTGCTTCACAACCCCAGGGATGTCTATCACTATGTCCTCCATACGGCAATCTGTACGAGACTCAAACGGCGGTATGTTTGTACAATCCTCCTGCATGAAAGATTTCTCAAATGCTAAATTTAAAATTTCAGCTTTCGTTTCGCTGTCTTCCGTTGCCAGGCCAGACTGATCAGTGAGTGACTGGATGGAAGCCTTCGACCCGCTTACCGATTTTACGTAAGACCAGAATTTCCATGGGTTTTCAGCAAGATCTTTTGCTAAGGTATGACGGTGGTAGTGTTTGTATGCTTCGCGCATCGCTCTTTTTACAGCAGCACGAATCTCTAAAAAAAGCCTTGTTTACAAGGGCTCCAAAACGAATACTTTTTGGGCACTTGTTAATGTTCACTTCCGTGAACCACATCTCTTCTAATGAACAAGTGGTCATAGTGTTAAGATATGCATTTTAGAGTCAACTTTTACTCGACTTTTTTTGCTTCGAATGATGGTTCCAGTCATATGCCTGAATACTGATCATTCCTCCTGGAACACACCGTATAAGAAGCAGTATACGATATAATCACAGAAACTTCGCAGAAAGACAAAAATAAGATCTACCATGTACGTGTTGTCAGCTTCTACTTCCTCATCTACATGATTACTCGGCAGTTTACACGTAATTGCTTGGCAGGGGGTAACACAACCGCTTTCAGGCTATTTCTCGGTAGTTTCATTCTCGAAAAGCACGTGGAAAAACGAACACCTAAATCAATCCGTTGAAACTCTCATTTCTGTTATTTTATGAGGATCATCATTCCTTTCTTTGTAGGTGGTAATCAACAAAATATTTTTGCATTCGGAGGAGAAAGTTGGAGATTGAAAGTTCGTGGAAAGATCTCGACGGAACGAAAACGCGATTTTTTTAATGACTGTCACCCCCAACTCGCTTATCATATCTGTGACACTCTCCCTCCTACTTCACGATACTGCAAAGCGAGCTCCCTTCGTTGAACTTTTTGATGCCCTCGTCATTTCTACCTGGTAAAGATCCATTAGCGCGCAACAGTACTCCGAGCATAGGACTGACATGTGTAGCGTAGGCAGTGACTTTAGTAGGATTGTTGCAGCTTCAAAGTGTTTGCCAATAAAACGTAGCCTTTCGTCCACCTTCCCCACAACATTTTCTGTGTGATGGTTGCAACTGAAGCACTTCATAATTGTAATTCGTACACAATTAATTGAATCGACTACCATAAATTTGTATTATTTATCGCATAACCGAAATTTAAAGGATTGTTTTTTTTTTGTTGGTGTTATCATGTGGAGGACCTCACAGATTTTACTGTGTACGATCAAACGCCGCTTTTCGCGCTGGATGCTACTGACTGTCTGTTTGACCTTACCTGAGTAAATATCTGGTATGATCTCGGTATTAATGCCCCGAAAATATTCTCCTTGCTACACTAAATTTTGACAAATGAATGAACAGCATCGCCATACATTATTAATGTAATGGGTAGTAGTCAAAACTTCCAGCGCGCCACGGAAAATATGAAGGGATGTTTAAATAATACAAAATTACCGCCAAGTCGTTCAGTCATTCTAACCCAATCTGAAATTTTGTGTTTATCCTACAGAGAAAACGCGTCCGATTCGGATGAAAATTGCACTTTCAACGGCCTAGCATTCGTAAGAAGCATGAATCATTAAAGCCACTCTCGATATATTCAGGACTGTACACGGGTATTGAAGTTCTCTGCAGTTAAAACCTTCTAATGTTGACCGTAATATGCATGAAAAGAAAGAGAAATTTTCTCTGCCAATGGCAGTTTATCGCGATAGTTCCGCTGAAGGCAGAATGTATTCAATGAATTGTGCTAGCGTCAACCACGAACCTAGACACAGATAAATGGGCACATATGAATTGAGCATAACGAAGAATGTATGAATAGAACGGAATAATTAAGGAGAAATCTGAAATGCATTCCTGTGATTACTCTATAGATAAATATGAAAAATCATTTACAAATGCCCTCCAAGGGACCATGAGAGAATGCAAGACCAAAATAACCCGATATACTCTTAAATCCCCTTTATATTATAAATGAGTAAGAAAATAACGTGAACGACGACCTGTAGCTATGTATGACATAATGAACGACACATACTGAACTTTCTACAATGAACAAAGTAATATTTGCGGAACTGAAATATTATATAGTAGAATATTACGCCAAAGCACGGTAGCAAGCAATTCCTGAATAATTCCTGAATTATTCAGGAAATTCCTGAATGCTGCAATTCAGAAATGACCGCTTCGGAAGTACACAAAACAGCAGCGTCTGAATTTAAGAAACAGAGCCATTTTAGCTGCAAGTGACGTCTATGTGAAGAAGCAGCATAAATCCAGGCCCAGGGTCAATGGAAGAGTACCTTTCTGTGCTCATCTGTATGACCAAGCGAACCCAAACTTTATCCGCCCAGTTATCTGATTGGTTAGGAGGACTCGGTGCTCAAACTCCACTACGCCATTCGATTTTACTACACAGCCAAAGATATGTGTAATTGTTTGTAGTATTCCACTGGCTTTCTCTTCTAGCAGAGATCTGTTGCTTGCATTGACTACAACCAACTGGTCATCTGCGTAGGCGACAATCCTGTCTGGTCTGTCATCGCCATTTAGAATTTGAGGAGGGATTCGACTATTAAGTCCCAGAACATGGCGGCCGCAGGTCGACCCTTGAGGACCGCGTTTGATAATTCTTTTAATTACTTTCCGCCCTCCATCTGCCTTTCGACTACTCGGTTTTTACAGCAGTTTAGGAAACCGTTGTACAGTGATTGCGGTACCTTCAGACGTCTTAACCTTTGAAACATTGCAGGCACAACAGGTTACTGAATTCCACGGTAATTTGAATCATTATTGCCATGGCTTATTTCTGTGTTGTGGTATTAACTACACTCCTGGAAATTGAAATAAGAACACCGTGAATTCATTGTCCCAGGTAGGGGAAACTTTATTGACACATTCCTGGGGTCAGATACATCACATGATCACACTGACAGAACCGCAGGCACATAGACACAGGCAACAGAGCATGCACAATGTTGGCACTAGTACAGTGTATATCCACCTTTCGCAGCAATGCAGGCTGCTATTCTCCCATGGAGACGATCGTAGAGATGCTGGATGTAGTCCTGTGGAACGGCTTGCCATGCCATTTCCACCTGGCGCCTCAGTTGGACCAGCGTTCGTGCTGGACGTGCAGACCGCGTGAGACGACGCTTCGTCCAGTCCCAAACATGCTCAATGGGGGACAGATCCGGAGATCTTGCTGTCCAGGGTAGTTGACTTACACCTTCTACAGCACGTTGGGTGGCACGGGATACATGCGGACGTGCATTGTCCTGTTGGAACAGCAAGTTCCCTTGCCGGTCTAGGAATGGTAGAACGATGGGTTCGATGACGGTTTGGATGTATCGTGCACTATTCAGTGTCCCCTCGACGATCACCAGTGGTGTACGGCCAGTGTAGGAGATCGCTCCCCACACCATGATGCCGGGTGTTGGCCCTGTGTGCCTCGGTCGTATGCAGTCCTGATTGTGGCGCTCACCTGCACGGCGCCAAACACGCATACGACCATCATTGGCACCAAGGCAGAAGCGACTCTCATCGCTGAAGACGACACGTCTCCATTCGTCCCTCCATTCACGCCTGTCGCGACACCACTGGAGGCGGGCTGCACGATGTTGGGGCGTGAGCGGAAGACGGCCTAACGGTGTGCGGGACCGTAGCCCAGCTTCATGGAGACGGTTGCGAATGGTCCTCGCCGATACCCCAGGAGCAACAGTGTCCCTAATTTGCTGGGAAGTGGCGGTGCGGTCCCCTACGGCACTGCGTAGGATCCTACGGTCTTGGCGTGCATCCGTGCGTCGCTGCGGTCCGGTCCCAGGTCGACGGGCACGTGCACCTTCCGCCGACCACTGGCGACAACATCGATGTACTGTCGAGACCTCACGCCCCACGTGTTGAGCAATTCGGCGGTACGTCCACCCGGCCTCCCGCATGCCCACTATACGCCCTCGCTCAAAGTCCGTCAACTGCACATACGGTTCACGTCCACGCTGTCGCGGCATGCTACCAGTGATAAAGACTGCGATGGAGTCCCGTATGCCACGGCAAACTGGCTGACACTGACGGCGGCGGTGCACAAATGCTGCGCAGCTAGCGCCATTCGACGGCCAACACCGCGGTTCCTGGTGTGTCCGCTGTGCCGTGCGTGTGATCATTGCTTTTACAGCCCTCTCGCAGTGTCCGGAGCAAGTATGGTGGGTCTGACACACCGGTGTCAATGTGTTCTTTTTTCCATTTCCAGGAGTGTATATGTAGAGCGTGGTTGATGGCATCATCTATTGATTTGCCAGTTCTGATGCCGAATTGGTGTAGGCTCATGTCCCTGGGAGAGCTGTGAGTTTGCGAGCGCTTACACAATAGCTCCTCCTGATTCTTTGCTAGGGCGTTTATTAAGCATATTGGCCTGAAAGTCTTTAGATATGAAGGATCCCAGTGTGCCGATTTCTTAATAATGACTTCTCTGGAGGTTTTTCATTTTGTAAGTACCCTGTCCAGCCGTAAGGCGTAGTACAGTAACATTGTTAGGAACGGGATGATCTGTGGTGCTAGGTTTTTCAGTGTTTCCGAGTGGATACCATCTGTTCCAGGTGCTTTCTTGTTTTAGAGCTCTGAGATTGCTAGCGATACCTCTTCTTGCGGAAAAGGACAGGTGACGGTTGAAGAGTTGTATGGTTTGTGTAGGTTTTTCTTTTAGTGTTATATGCTATTTTGTGTCTGTATCGATGACGTCGTCAAGGAGCAGTTTATACAGCAGAAACTCTGCTGTATTCCTCCATCTCCTCGTCATTGAGCCGTCATCCGGCCTTAGCGTTCCCAAAACTAGTGGGGTTTTTCTCTCCTCTGTCAGTGTTTTGTATGGTTCCCCCCGTATATGTTGCTCTGCTGTTACAAATCGTTCCCATTCTTGACTACGCGTGCTGTGTAGGGTTTGTCTGTATAAGTCTTGTGCGTTCCTATATGCCTCAAGTCTTACTCGTCTGTTTCTATCTAGTATCGCCCTTTGACATAATTATCGTTTGCGAGTGGCATCTTGTTTGAGTCTTGTGAGATCGTTGGTCGGTGGTATTGGTGGGCGTTTTGTGTTCTTCGCCGTTGCTATGGGTGTGTTTTGTGTTTGTTGAACTACTTGTGTACTCTGTTCTATACCTCCACTGATGTTTCGCAGATCTTATTGTTAGATAATTTATGATAATTTATTCTAGTCTGCTTTATGGAACAATAAGTGTTTGGTGTGTGATTTGGTAGTTGAGTTCTGTGTATGAGTTAGTGTGTGTATTGTGGACACTACTTGTTATACTCGTGCTGTTGTGTACGATCCAGTTTGTTACGTATGCCATTACTGCATTATTTGCTAGCGTAAAGTCGATATTACTGGTCGTACCATCGAATCCTGCATATCGTGGTATAGGTCCCTCTATATTCATTACATATAATTCTGTTTCTAGCATTAGGTCGGTGAATATGCGTCCTCTGTCATGTGTTCTGTCTGATGGATGGATCTTGAATTAATGTTAGCAAAAAAAAAAAAAAAAAAAATGGCTCTGAGCACTATGGGACTTAACATCTATGGTCATCAGTCCCCTAGAACTTAGAACTACTTAAACCTAACTAACCTAAGGACATCACACAACACCCAGTCATCACGAGGCAGAGAAAATCCCTGACCCCGCCGGGAATCGAACCCGGGAACCCGGGCGCGGGAAGCGAGAACGCTACCGCACGACCACGAGCTGCGGACTAATGTTAGCACTTATCATCAATTTTTTGCCTCTGACGTACACTGTTAGGTCTTTGATGTCGTCTGCATAAGGTTGTATTTGATGGCTATACTGTGCGTACATGGTTGCAACCACCCCTGTGACGTACCCATTGGTTATCTCTATGGTAACTAAATGTAACTTGCACAACTGTGTTACCTTAATTATGTCACAAGCTCTGTTTAAAATTATTATTGCAGCCTTATAGTCATTTCTGCCTGTTATTGAACTAACATGTTTTGGTAGGCATATTAGTTCCCCATTTCCATCATAAGGTTCTTGTAAGCTCATGATGTCTGCCGGCAAATCTTGTGCTATTTTAGGGATTTCCGCGCTATCTGTCGTACTGTTTTTTGTATAATGTTGTAATATATTCATTTTTTGTCTATCCGTTCTGAGTGTTATACGTGTACAAAGCATTTACTGCCTGTCTGTGAGTAACCGAAATATGTTCGTCCGTGTGCTGTTACATGATCTGTATACACTTCGTCCAGTTCGAATGATTCCGACCTGTGTAGGCAGACCTGAAGCATGAGATCAAGCAGCGGCTCTGCTGATGTAGAAATATGCTCTGTCCTTAGGATGATTCTCCCTGGAAAACGGAGAGAACCACCCTTTGGATGGCACAATCTAAGTAGCATCCACTGCGCTGTCCGCAGTATCTCTTTTTTCTCTAGCCACCTTAAAAGTAAGTTAAACTCTAAGTTATCTTAATTAAATGTAGCTGGCTTCTTGTTGATGCTGGTTTCTCTTGCGGTCTCTGCTGCAATACTAGATGGGTTGTGGTTCGGTGTTGGCCGTTCGTTAGGAGAAAATTGAAGATCTCTTTGGGGCATCACACGGCTAAACTTCATTTTGTCATAAGCTTCTTCAATGCTTTTTGCTTTCACATGTTTTTCATTGACGTTGGTGGTGCTTGCTGGTGTGGTGTCAGACGAGGTGTTGGTTTGTGTTGGACTGACAGTATGTGCTATGGTGCCGTTGTTGATGTTTGGAGTGGTGGTTGTTTCTAGATTCACGTTGCCATCGTTGCAAATGTCACATATTTCCGTCAAATTTGTCCTCATCTAATTTGTCTACTTTTATAATTCTGGGTTCGGTAGTTCTCGGTTTTGTATTGGTTTGTGACCTGATTGTTTCGGCTTATATTGATTCAAACACTATGTATCTGTCTATTCCTTGTTTCTTTTGTCTGGAATGGAGAATGTGTCACGAGACACATTTGACTGGTTTGATGTATTGTTCAAATTCACGTGTGTCGTAGGGTTTTCCATTTGATGATGATTCCGCTTTGTATGCGTCCCGCTGTGTGTGATGTGATGTACTTCGGTTGGATGAAACTGAAAATTAGTATATCGATTTTGCTTCTACATTTTCCTGTGTGCAATAATCGTAGGCTCATTTTCCAATTCATCTATCCGATCGTTAATGCTACACAACTGGCCATTAAAATTGCCACACCATGAAGATGACGTGCTACAGACGCGAAATTTAACCAACAGGAAGAAGATGCTGTGATATTCAAATGATTAGCTCTTCAGAGCATTCCCACAACGTTGGCGCCGGTGGCGACTCCTACAACGTGCTGACATGCGGAAAGTTTCCAACCGATTTCTCATACACAAACAGCAGTTGACCGGCGTTGCCTGGTGAAACGTTGTTGTGATACCTCGTGTAAGGAGGAGATATGTGTACCGTCACGTTTCCGACTTTGATAAAGGTCGGATTGTAGCCTATCGCGATTGCCGTTTATCGTATCGGGACATTGCTGCTCGCGCTGGTCGAGATCCAATGACTGTTAGCAGAATATGGAATCGGTGGGTTCAGGAGGGTAATACGGAACGCCGTGCTGGATCCCAACGACCTCGTATCACTAGCAGTCGAGGTGACAGGCATCTTATCCGCATGGCTGTAACGGATCGTCCAGCCACGTCTCGATCCCTGAGTCAACAGATGGGGACGTTTGCAAGACAACAACCATCTACACGAACAGTTCGACTACGTTTTCAGCAGCATGGACTATCAGCTCGGTGACCATGGCTGCGGTTACCCTTGACGCTGCATCACAGACAGGAGCGCCTGCGATTGTGTACTCAACGACGAACTTGGGTGAACGAATGGCAAAATGTCATTTTTTCGGATGAATCCAGGTTCTGTGTACAGTATCATGATGGTCACATCCGTGTTTGGCGACATCGAGGTGAACACACATTGGATGCGTGTATTCGTGATCGCCATACTGGCGTATCACCCGGCGTGATGATATGGGGTGCCATTGGTTACACGTCTGGGTCATCTCTGGTGACGGCACTTAGAACAGTGGACGTTACATTTCAGATGTGTTACGACCCGTGGCTCTACTCTTCATTCGATCCCTGCGAGACCCTACATTTCAGCAGGATAATGCATGACCGCATGTTGCAGGTCCTGTACGGGCCTTCCTGGATACAGAAAATGTTCGACTACTGCCCTGGCCAGCACATTCTCCAGATCTCTCACCAACTGAAAACGTCTGGTCGATGGTGGCCGAGCAACTGGCTCGTCACAATACGCCAGTCACAACTCTTGATGAACTGTGGTATCGTGTTGAAGCTGCATGGGCAGCTCTCCCTGTACACGCCATCCAAGTTCTGTTTGACTCAATGCCCAGGCGTATCAAGGCCGTTATTACGGCCAGAGGTGGTTGTTCTGGGTATTGATTTCTCAGGATCTACGCACCCAAATTGCGTGAAAATGTAATCATATGTCACTTCTAGTATAATATATTTGTCCAATGAATACCCGTTTTTCATCTGAATTTCTTCTTGGTGTAGCAATTTTAATGGCCAGTAGTGTAATTGGAAGTTTATCCAGTGGTGTAACCGTCTTTTGATTTGTGTTGCCACCTCATTGTGGACACACATCAGTAACCCTGCACCTATTTCTCCACATTTCAGACCCTGCTGCCTTGGCCCACCAGGCTGACTGGCAATATTTAGGGGCCACCAGCCACGGCTGCCCCAAACACATTATATGGCTATCTCGCGCGGCAGCCACCACCTACTAAATTCTGATAGGCTTTCTGAATTAAAACTAAAATATATCCACAATGTGTACATTGATCGTTTTGCTATTTTCATCAGTCATAGTTGTATAAAATACTGCATCAGTTACCATGTTTTCCAGCTCATATTTTTCTTAATTGTTATCCTTAATTGTTTAATTCGTTTGATTGTCAACTTGAGAATGTTGAGAGTGTGTAGTGTTATGACAGCACACTACCACATCTCAGGCTCAGTACACACCTTGCTTCGTTAAAAACCAAGGCAAAGTTGTGCCTTGTCGACCCACAGTACATGCCTCCAGTAATACACTATTCAGATTTCCTGTTTTTCAGCCCATTGAAACCGTGCAGCATTTCGTACTGCTATGAGCAAACGAATTGGTTTTCCTCTTAGTTTTCTGCCTAACCACACCCTTGGTAATCGCCACATATTCGGATATTATCAGCCAAATATTTGCGACAATTTCACTCAGCGCAGATTAATTTTTAACCTGAGGTTCCCACCGATCCAAAAGCTCTGGAATTCCGACGTAATAAGAAAAAACACCCAAGCGTTTGTGACAATCCAAAACACAGATACCATTGCTGCTTGTTCCACTAGCGCCTTCCGCTTTTTAATCAGACTGAAGTTACAAAATCGAAGAATTTTATTCTTGCGTAATGCACTCTTATATGTAAATAACATTGAATACTGCAGAACGCACATGTATTATATTAATAAGGAAGTCCCAGAATCTGTTACAAATGCATATACGAACATGAAAATATTACAGTATAGCAAGACGTGACCTTAGTTCCATCGATTCCGTAACACAGTGCCGCTATTCATTATACTATAGCGAGCTCAGACAACTTGAGATGTATCATCTCACAGTGTTCTGAAGACTCTTACCATCAATATATCATTAACTAACATTTAATTGTAACTAGTCGTACCAAGAGTGACGTGTTTGTGATAAATATACAACCGGCCGTTGCCCTGAAACGGCATACTGTCATACCACGAAACTTGTTGTACGAAAACAATAAAACATGACGAAATCCAATGTGCATTCTGCCTGCTACAGAGTTTTGCCGTAGCATCGAGTTGCACTCTGACGTTGTGAACGTTATCTGATCAGAAAGCCCAATCCATTTGCATCGTCAAGATGCAGTACGTTCGCGTGCTCACTCATTTAAAGTCTTCTCCAGTTGGCTGACTAAGGCGTCAGCTTCAACCTGTCACCTGCAGCGCTTAACTCAGATTGCTCACTACAGGACCCTGTCAACCCTGGAATGTAAGTAAGAATGTGGATTTCCTGAATATCTAATTGGCAAAGTACGTTTGAGAATAAGACAGTTACATTAAATGAAATGTGTTCTGTTCAATGGGTTATGAGGATTTTCTCTTTCAGGTTAATTTCACATATTTTAAGTAGGGTATACTCAAAGGTACAGAACAAGAGAAAACTTAAGAACGAAATTTTATTCACAAATAATTACGAAAACTGTTGTAAATATCATATCATCACCATCGTCGTCATCATTATCACCATCATCGTCATCAGCATCACCACCATATCGACTGCTGGCCCCCTCTACATTATTCCACGAGTTTTGTTTGTCACCTACATACATAAATGCTGCTCCACGTTTTCTAACGTTTCCTAACTTCAGTTATATGGACTTCGTCTTTTCTTATGTCTTGGAAATTAGAAAGAATTTGCTTGTTCCACCTACCGTCTACATGTCGCACCTACTTGCGTTTCATCTGTAATAATTACATATTTCATGCCAGACTGTCCTCTGGTCAGTTTGTTTGCTTTTACGCGTTTCTTACAAATTCTAACACGCATCTCTTCATTGTTCGCTGAGCAAGCCTGGCTTTTTGAAAGCCTTTCATGTCCACATCCAAGTACCACTGCCACAAGTAAGACGGTCGTAATTATGCGAATAGATACAGCGTAAAGTACCTCATTTTATTCTTAGGCCGTTGCAGCTAAGCTTCTTTAAAAGATTGTATCCCTACAATTAAGAAGTGCAGAAGTCCAATGTTACATACAAGCCACGTTGTGCAATGTAATATGCATTTCTTTTACTTCAGCAAAGAACTTCATCGATGGGTTAGTAGAAATTGGCGGTCAAGAAATCCTCGGGCCTCTTTTTTATTACAAACTATAATCTTTAATGGTTTCTGATAAGTTATTGACAAATATAGTAGTTTAGAAAAAGATCCTTTTTGTAGAAAAAATGTACCGTACATTTATTACATAGACTCTTTCATTTATACAGGGTAATCCAAAATTCCTATACAGACGTCTGGGGGTTGCAGAAGGGACATAGGATGAAGTTTTGACGAGGGACCCATGGCCGAAAAAGCACCGTTTGGATATAGAACCAACTCGAAGGTCGGGTCACTTTCAAGTCTCCCACTTCACGGCACGTACACAAGCTGAGAAGAGGACGCCGGCGTCAGTCCCCTTGTAATTGTGACATCACACAACACTTTCGTCTGCCTACAGCAACGGCTGCAAAAAAATGGTAAGTTAGAAACAAGGAGGGTTGACTGTGGTGCTCCACGGAGGTGCCGCACTAAACGACCTTGAACAGGACGCATTATTGTCTCCGTTATGCGCATACCATGAAGTGGGAAATTTTTAAGTGATCCAATACTCAAACTAATTTTATATCCAAACAGTATATTTCTAGACATGAGTTCATATCAGAACTTCATCTACTGAGGCGCCTCTACAGCGCTTACAAGCCCGTAATAGGAATTTTTAATCACCCTGTAGATAAAGTATCACTCTCCAAGCATCGTACGTTTTGCAGTTCGGCAAGTGAAGTTTCATTTCTTCTGTTCTTACGACCTGGAGAGCTGGCCTCAGATTTTACTTCACTTTTACTGATTATCTGGCTTTATTGGATTCATAATATTTTACTGTCTTCCATTGTATCACCTGTTAATGAAATCTGGAAAATCTGGCTGATACCTTGTATCTTACTTTTTATTTAACCGTTCATATCTTTCTTTGAAGTCCTCTATGAGGACTTTTTCAATAAATACACTAATTAATTGTCCCCTAGTGTGTACCAAACAAATTTTCACTTTTTTCCTAGCGATTGAGGTTTCTATGGCGGATTGATCCTGATAAGACATACATAGATATTTACCTACATTCTAAAATATTCATGAGAATGAGCTGATTCTTATTTCTGAACCGTCTTTACCGAGGTTTCAGTTTCACAAAGGCCACTGCGAACGTTTCGATTTGATTTATTTAACTACACAAAACATTAAGCAACGTTTTGAATTCGCTTTACTAGCGCGTCTCAATAAATATCGATGCCTTACTACATAGTCCAAAGTTTCAAAATAAATTCTCATTTAGAATAGCTTCCTGCGCTCTTTAACAATCACTGTTTCCACCAGCGATGGGTGAAGTAGTAGAATATATACACAGAGTGCAGATGGAAGAAAAGAAACATTCCATCACTGGCATAAGACTCTTAACTGGTAAAATGAAAGACCATTCAGTATGATAGATTTTGTTGTCATGAAATGCGTGTGTGTACTGCTTAGGACACCTATAAGGGAAAGTTGTGTGACTATGGAGCTAACAGCACCCAACAGGATCCATGCCTCCTTAACACCACAACGCAAGATAGCGTAATCAAACATAGTGGTAGCAGCAATTTCAAAAATGTTAAGCCCATTTGTGCTGGTGACTATCACAATCCAAATTGGTGTCATGTTCAAAAGCATTCAAATGCCTTGAATTGTGTAAACTGATGCCCTGTTCTAACATATCTAAAAAACCTGAATTATTTATCAAAAAATTTGATCAGATTGTGACAATATTGGTGTAACTTACAGTATTTGCGCATTTACAATGGCTGTATTATTTATTAAAAATAAATAATTTTCATCAGCAATAAACACACACAAAGTTTATTTCCAAGTTTAAAATATCTGCCAAAACATGTAACGAGTGTGACTTACATTATTTCCATGTCTAAAATGTTTGTATTATTTAACAACGATATGTGAACTGCATCAGCAATATACACAATGTCTACATCTAGTGTCACAATGTTTTCCCACATGTAAAATTCTGTAATATTTATCAAAAATACGTAAGCTTCATTAGGCACACAAACACAATGCTTATGTCGTGTGTCAGAATGTTATTTCACCATCTAAAATGCCTGCATTATTTATCCAAACTATGTAAAGGTACTGATAATAGTGGTGTAGCAATATTTTCATGTCTAAACTGTACATATTATTTATCAAAATTATGTAATCTACCTAAGCGACACACACACACACACAACTTTAACGTCAATATTATTGCCACATTTAAAATGTCTGCCAAGCACATGTAAAGATATTGGCAATACTGGTGTAACTTGCAGTATTTCCACATCTAAAATGTCTGTGTCATTTATCAAAAACACTTTAACTTCAACAACAACATGCACACAATGATATTTCCATGTCTAAAATGCCAGTCAAAAATATGTAAAGATACTACAACGCTGGTGTCACATTATTGCTATGAGTAAAAGGTTTGTGTATTATTTATCAAAATACAGGTGACATTACTCATGTAACCGAAAGATTAACCTGCACTTAGCAACAAGCAAACTTTGATCTTTGTACCAAATTTTATCATTATAGCACACTTGGTGCAAGGCAGAATGTAGCTGTAAATTAAATATTCCCACTTCTAAATGGTTTGTACTGTTGTTCTATAACTGTACAAAACACGTGTTATTAAAGTGCTAATGAGGCAAGGCCATAATAGTTGCCAGTTCCTCTTACACTATCTTGCTGGTGGTACAAAAACCAACTTTCATCACCTGAAAGAACACTATTTTAAGCAGGGAGAAGATAAAGCATCTTTTTTTTACAATAGAAAAATATAACTGATGTTATTGACTGATTAATACAGCTTCTTTTGTTGTTGACCTACCTGTGGTTGAGTTCCACTGGTGTGCAGACACAAGCATCCAAGAAAATCTGTGACATTTACTGATTGGAATCATGGTGTTGAGGCTCTCTAAAAAACGTTTCTAGACCATATCTCCACTACTAGCTTGTTTATCCACTGTCACGCTTTATGACACTTTGGTACAACAAAGCATACTAAAAATGATGCATTTTGGCGAGATCTCTAATACAGGGTGATTCAAAAAGAATACCACAATTTTAAAAATGTGTATTTAATGAAAGAAATATAATATAACCTTCTGTTATACATCATTACAAAGAGTATTTAAAAAAGTTTTTTTTCACTCAAAAACAAGTTCAGAGATGTTCAATATGGCCCCCTCCAGACACTCGAGCAATATCAACCCGATACTCCAACTCGTTCCACACTCTCTGTAGCATATCAGGCGTAACAGTTTGGATAGCTGCTGTTATTTCTCGTTTCAAATCGTCAATGGTGGCTGGGAGAGGTGGCCGAAACACCATATCCTTAACATACCCCCATAAGAAAAAATCGCAGGGGGTAAGATCAGGGCTTCTTGGAGGCCAGTGATGAAGTGCTCTGTCAAGGGCTGCCTGGCGGCCGATCCATCGCCTCGGGTAGTTGACGTTCAGGTAGTTACGGACAGATAAGTGTCAATGTGGTGGCGCTCCATCCTGCTGAAATATGAATTGTTGTGCTTCTTGTTCGAGCTGAGGGAACAGCCAATTCTCTAACATATCCAGATACTGTAGTCCAGTTACAGTAGCACCTTCGAAGAAAAAGGAACCAAAAACTTTATTGGCTGAAATGGCACAGAAAACGTTCACCTTAGGCGAGTCACGTTCATATTGAGTTGTTTCCCGCGGATTCTCGTCGATTCACTTCTGCCGTACTCAATAACACAAAAAGCTTTCTGTTGAGCGGTCGCCATCGTAGCATCAACTGACGCTGACGCCTATTCAACAGCGCCTCAAGCGAACAAATGTACAACTAAATGAAACTTTATAGCTCCCTTAATTCGCCGACAGATAGTGCTTAGCTCTGCCTTTTGTCGTTGCAGAGTTTTAAATTCCTAAAGTTGTGGTATTCTTTTTGAATCACCCTGTATATTGCTTCACTTTAAGTACATATTTTTGTAACATTGAAATGTGAATTCAGAATGTACTATATACGTTGTATTAGTCTCATAAACACTGCTTGGTCAATGGTACTGTGGACAAGATGCCACACAGATATCTGATTATAAAGGAAAAATATATCTTTGCACCAAAATAAAATTTTGTGTGTTATTTACCACAATATGTAAATATTTCGTATATAACTTTGCAAAATACATGTGACACTACTGTTGTAATTTAATTGTTCTGTAAAGCAAAAAATTACACTTAGCTCAAATATTCGCACTACCAATCTAATTTATACGTGAAACTGCATTTGGCAACTACCAAAGTTCGATCACTGTATCATATTTGAAAAGAAACCAAAATTTGTCTGCATTGTTTATCACAATACGTAAACAGTTGTTCTATATCAATACAAAACACACATGGTGCTGCTGATCTAGCTTACAGGTGAAATTATAGTTGACAAGAATAGTTCGATCTTTGTACCACATTTTAAGTAACAACTAGCCATCATGGAAACAAATTGCTCCATATGTCTACATTGTACAATAGGTTACAGATATATATCAAACAAAATTGTAATAGATGACTCAGATTAGCATCAAACAAGTGTGTAACAAATTTCCTACGTCTAATGACTAAAGATAAACATCAAACAAAATTGTAACAAAATACCTATATATTATATTTAGTTACGTACAAGCAAAAAGCGTCATTACAAGGAAATGTTTTTAAAGTTAGTCATGTGATACAAAGACATCTGGAAATATGAGTATATAGTTAATGTAAGTTCAGTAATGGGTAAACGAAATGGCAGTTTTTGATTCATTGGTTGGGTGTTGGGGAGATGAGGATTGACTATAATGTAGGTCGCTTAAAAAAGGAAAGAAAAGTCCACAAATTGACTGTTCTTCAGATGCCTACTTGTAGCCAATGCAGACAGTGTGAAGATAAACCACAATAATTACTTCACATGGTAGCATCTGAGTAATTCTTCTCAAACTCCAGCAGTGAATTACATAATGTACCATCAGGCTGCATCTGCCATAGTCTGAGGACATTAACTATAATATTCCAAAATTCAGTTATAAAATTTTAGAGACATCCTGTTTCCAATACCCACGCAAGCATTGTAGGAGTCCCTACCGGAAAACCATTCTTCTCACAGACATGATTGTGCTTTCATAGGCTATATAAGAAAACCAAAGTCCTCGACACTTTGCATTGAATAAATACAGTGTGATACGTCTCTGGGAATTGAGTGCAACTAGAAATCCGATATTCTAGTCTAGTGTTTTACTGACAAAGG
This sequence comes from Schistocerca cancellata, assembly GCF_023864275.1. NCBI lineage: Eukaryota > Metazoa > Arthropoda > Insecta > Orthoptera > Acrididae > Schistocerca > Schistocerca cancellata. Next base: position 698,745,691 of record NC_064628.1, read on the forward strand.
AAAATGGTCATATTTTCAAAATATTTTAGAAATGTGTGTAACATTTGACGGTAGCGGTATTTCAAAAATTACAGACCTTTGAGTAAGTAGGTGAGAGACGCTTTGAAACTGGTGTATATCACTACTAAAATATTTACGGTATATTACAGTAATTTGGCTGCACACTAGACATGATATTCAATGGAGTGTGAAGTTTTCTCTACCAGAGATTCCATAAATTTTTAAAAGTATTCACCTGTGTGTGTAGCCGGTGGATACGTAGCAAATTTATTTTCAGTGTATCACAGATCAAATACCAGTGCTATGCATAATCATGCACTTGGCAAAATGCATGCTGAAAGTTTAAGATTTTCAGGAAGCTCAATTACTATTGAACAAAACGCTTTTATTTATTTATTTATTTATTTATTAGTAGTATGAGCCAGCGTATGTTGAGTGCTTGTTAAAGACAATAAAGGCCGAGGGGACTGCGTATCACGGCCAAAAGATTAGGATTTGATATCCCAATGATAATGAAATCATGAGAAGCTGAGCACTAGCTCGGAATGAATGAGATGTGGAACTAAATTACCTGTGCTCTTTCCAAACACACAATCCCAGCATTCATCTCCATGGGTCTAGAGAGAAACCATGGAAAGCTCCAACCTGGATGAATGGGAAATGAAATAACACTTCCTCAGGATGTAAGTACATCATTTGGAGAAAACAACGTTCCATTTAAGGACAGGGTGACTGGCTTATTATAAAGTTTTGTTTGTACACTCCTGGAAATGGAAAAAAGAACACATTGACACCGGTGTGTCAGACCCACCATACTTGCTCCGGACACTGCGAGAGGGCTGTACAAGCAATGATCACACGCACGGCACAGCGGACACACCAGGAACCGCGGTGTTGGCCGTCGAATGGCGCTAGCTGCGCAGCATTTGTGCACCGCCGCCGTCAGTGTCAGCCAGTTTGCCGTGGCATACGGAGCTCCATCGCAGTCTTTAACACTGGTAGCATGCCGCGACAGCGTGGACGTGAACCGTATGTGCAGTTGACGGACTTTGAGCGAGGGCTTATAGTGGGCATGCGGGAGGCCGGGTGGACGTACCGCCGAATTGCTCAACACGTGGGGCGTGAGGTCTCCACAGTACATCGATGTTGTCGCCAGTGGTCGGCGGAAGGTGCACGTGCCCGTCGACCTGGGACCGGACCGCAGCGACGCACGGATGCACGCCAAGACCGTAGGATCCTACGCAGTGCCGTAGGGGACCGCACCGCCACTTCCCAGCAAATTAGGGACACTGTTGCTCCTGGGGTATCGGCGAGGACCATTCGCAACCGTCTCCATGAAGCTGGGCTACGGTCCCGCACACCGTTAGGCCGTCTTCCGCTCACGCCCCAACATCGTGCAGCCCGCCTCCAGTGGTGTCGCGACAGGCGTGAATGGAGGGACGAATGGAGACGTGTCGTCTTCAGCGATGAGAGTCGCTTCTGCCTTGGTGCCAATGATGGTCGTATGCGTGTTTGGCGCCGTGCAGGTGAGCGCCACAATCAGGACTGAATACGACCGAGGCACACAGGGCCAACACCCGGCATCATGGTGTGGGGAGCGATCTCCTACACTGGCCGTACACCACTGGTGATCGTCGAGAGGACACTGAATAGTGCACGGTACATCCAAACCGTCATCGAACCCATCGTTCTACCATTCCTAGACCGGCAAGGGAACTTGCTGTTCCAACAGGACAATGCACGTCCGCATATATCCCGTGCCACCCAACGTGCTGTAGAAGGTGTAAGTCAACTACCCTGGACAGCAAGATCTCCGGATCTGTCCCCCATTGAGCATGTTTGGGACTGGATGAAGCGTCGTCTCATGCGGTCTGCACGTCCAGCACGAACGCTGGTCCAACTGAGGCGCCAGGTGGAAATGGCATGGCAAGCCGTTCAACAGGGCTACATCCAGCATCTCTACGATCGTCTCCATGGGAGAATAGCAGCCTGCATTGCTGCGAAAGGTGGATATACACTGTACTAGTGCCGACATTGTGCATGCTCTGTTGCCTGTGTCTATGTGCCTGTGGTTCTGTCATTGTGATCATGTGATGTATCTGACCCCAGGAATGTGTCAATAAAGTTTCCCCTTCCTGGGACAATGAATTCACGGTGTTCTTATTTCAATTTCCAGGAGTGTAGTTATAGGCCCTAGATGGAACGGCAGTGAAGGAGTCGCTGGCTAGCTGTCGGACGTGCAGGTCATGTTGGACGTGTCTGTCTACGTTATGAGTAAAATGAAGAAGTTACTGGTATTTCGAGTGTGGATTGTATTGCCATGAAAACAGTTGCATTTACAGACAGATTGTGAAAATTTGAGCTTGGTGATTAGAGAGATAAATGCGTGTGAACTTTCGGCCTTTGTAGAATTCCGCGTGGCATGTTTCATATTCATCTATGGAATAGCTGGCGAGCAGTTTTTTTACTAAAAATCCACTGAAGAAAAAGATTGAATGTGAAACTCATATACTGTAGCAGAGCGTCGACTGTAGATTACGTAATGATTCGGGTAGGGCTTACGTACATTTCTGGCTGTCTTGTGTGTGTACTGGGTTGAGCTGAGGACAGTGATATTGTTCGGTAATTAAATACGGGCTAATGGCAAGTGTTTAATCTTGAACCTAAAGAAATAAAAGAACTCGTTACTGAAGTTTGCCATTTTTCTGAAGAGATCAAGCAATCGCCCTCCACCCGAAAATTGTGTTATAAGATATTACAGGATAGCTTGCCGCCAGAGTTTATGCGGACTTTGCGAACGTAAGTATTGACGGTGTTTTTCTTCAACGCTGCTTTTAACATCGTCTAAACAGTGCCTACGTAAGCAGAGAAACGGGCTGGTGATCAGACGCCGTACTGAGGTAGGTGGAACTTTTGTACTGCACAGTACGACGAGAGACAGTGTTCAAACAAATATGTCGCAATTCTAACCCACCCCGCCGTTAAAGGAGTGTTTTGCAGTGTTGGGATGGAGGTACGTTTCGTGATTATTGCGGTTAAGAAAACAATTAATACTGATGGACATGAACACATTTTACAACATTTTGTACTACGTACAATAGAGGGACAGTTAGAAGACAATGATAGTATCACCATGACATTGCATCCTGTCATAAATCAGAATCTCTCAGGCAATGTTCTGTGGACAACAACATTCGTGAAATGGCCTGGCCCGTCCAGGAACTTCACTCCAGACTCCAGCGCCCAACATCATTATCTTCTCTAATTGAGTGTGAATGGGCTGCCATTTCTCCACAGACGTTCACACACCTTGCTGAAAGTGTCTCCAGGGAAGATCAAGCCATCATGAAGGTGAAAGGTGAACAAAGCCCGATTAATCTCCGCTAATAGGTGTCCAGATACTTTTGATGAGAGTGTGCATATGATTTGATTGGGTCATAAGCTTTTTCCGAAATTATGCAGGTAAACGTAAAACTACGGAAGACATTTGGGAAAGTGAAACAGTTATAGTGTCTAAGAAGTAAGATGTCAGTAGTTCGCTGAAGCAGTTACACTGTTAGGATCAGGCACGTAAGTGGGAAATACGAAATAATTTTTTTTCTAAGTTTACCTGTATTAAGTATTACTCTCAGTTATGGAAGCAAAACTTTCAATATATGACCAACAGTTCAGTACTAATATCACAGAATTGTACGCTGTTTATAATTTAATCATAATCATGTCTGATATCTATTTCTGATGGAAGTCCATGTCTAGGCTATTCCGTGCATTATAGTGTTCAGTTACACGCATACATTTTGCCCCTTCATGTTTTTTAGGCTTCCATACGGTGAGAAACGGAATTCTCATAGGATCACTTTGTTATCTGTCTGTCTGTCTGTGCATCTGTTGAGACCAATTTTCTTCAGAACTGGTAGAGGTTTCGAGTTGACATTTACGTAAAATATTAAAGTCTACGGTCCCTTAACAGTGTAAAAATTTTCAGCTTCTGAGTCAATGCAGTCGAAAGATTTCGCCATTCATGTTACATATTTTGATAGTCGCTTAGTCACTTATCAAAACCTGTAGATTAAGTATCTCTGTACATAGTTCAGTTTGTACGGAACTCTTAGAGCGTGATTCCTACTCAGACTTGTCCGTTTTTTGTGTTGTCCATCCTCGTCCCATTAGTTCGTCTTTCATCTTTTGGAACCAGGAAAAGCACTTCCAAGATCCCTTTTCACTTCATGTTCCGCCCATCCTGATTTTATTTTCATTAGCTGCAATTTGCCCTCTACTCCAGTCTTTTCATCAATCAATTTATTTGTTCTCCTTTCTCTACTATTAATTCCCAACGTGCATCGCCAGCCGGGGTGGCCGAGCGGTTCTAGGCGCTACAGTCTGGAATCGCGCGATCGCTACGGTCGCAGGTTCGAATCCTGCCTCGGGCATGGATGTGTGTGATGTCCTTAGGTTAGTTAGGTTTAAGTAGTTCTAAGTTCTAGGGGACTGATGACCTCAGAAGTTAAGTCTCATATTGCTCAGAGGCATTTGAACCAACTTGCATCTGTCCATTGATTGCTGAGCAATCGTCAGTTCTTGGGTGATCTTCATATTGGTAGTCCATCTCTGACTGTCGTACGTAAAATTTTGTAATGTGGACTGATTTTAAAATTTTCCGTTTCAGACAAAATGTCATCTTCGTTTCTAAATCTGTATTTAGCTTACGAAAAACAATCCAGGTCATTTTAGATTTTCTGATTATTTATTTTCTGTCCTGCTTCAAATAAAAAATGCATCTACTGGTTTTATGGAATCAATGCAAATCTGTACAATTTTCTCTTTCATTGTGCTGATTGTGTGACTATAGTCTCATTACAGTTCAATTTCCCACTCTACTCTAAACTTGCGTTGTTAATTTCTTGCTATCCTTGTCTGGGTTTATATGCGCTGTAGAGAACAGCCGACTGCGGTGGCCAAACGGTTCTTGGCGCTTCAGTCCGGAACTGGGCGACTGCTACGATCGCAGGTGCCCTCAGATGTTAAGTCCCGTAGTGCTCAGAGCCATGTGGACTATTTTTGTAGGGAACAATACAACGTTATCCCTTAGTAGATTCATTTATTGTGTCTCGATGCTGATGTAATCAGTCATTTTTCGTAGTTTAATTGCTTTTCGTAGGAATAGGGTAAATATACAGCACAGGCTTCCAGTAAAGAAAAATGTGACAATTTTGTATCTTATGATAAGGCTCTATATATTAAAACGAGACATATGTAGTTTTGAGTTATTAATGCGTACAACATTTCATTTTATTTTAGAATGATATTTTTTCGAATTTTACTGTTGTCTGTTTCTTCCTTAGTAAACCTTTTAATCAACTACCATTAGTTTCACCCCTTGGTTCCAATTATAATTTCTTTATTCTCTTACTAAATATCTGTTCTCTTGATAACTTCCAAATAAAGTTAACTACTCTGCAAAATTTTGAGGTTAAGTCATATTCCTATACATAATTTGCACATGTCGTTCATGTTCAAACAAAATACATCAATAGTTTTCCAAAGTTTAACGATTACTGCTCCATGATTAAGCCGACATGACATCACCCACCAACTCCAACACACGCGAATAGCATAGCGAGTGCTTCCGCCATCCGTCTCAGAGTAAGAAAGGAGCAAAAAAGAGAAGAGAACTGAGAAAAAACAGTGGTAGCGCCCGCTTTATTGAATTAGGAGTTTCTTTCATCCGTCTAATGGGTGCTTTGTGTGGGAGGAAGCTGGCCCGCTCTCTGTTTGCCCCTGGGAGGGGACGGCACGAGTTAGCCAATCATTTGTCTGCGTTACCAGCGGTAGCGCCCGTGCGCGCTGGCCCAGAGCGGAGACTTCACGGAATGCCGCTCTGCCGCTACGCTGTCTGTCACGGGACACGGCTTTCAGAGAAACGCCACCTTTCGCGGAAACCGGCCTTGCCCTTCCCAGCAGAGCCCTACGATGCAGAATATTCCTACCAGAGAGCGTCCTAGAATTTAGCCACAACGGAATCTGGTACATTCACTCCAAGCTTCCGCACACCGTAATGAGCGCATACCTGGAACGCACGTCCCTTCCACGGTAGTCATCTCCTATGCTGCCCACTTCAAACGTGTCGGTATTAAATTTTCTGTTAACGTACGCAGAATTGTAAAAGCTGTTTTCTATATATAGAGCAGTCGTATTACGCAGCTATAATAATTAGATGCGTAAAAAATTTTTCCATTGCTTCATGAGGTCAGAAAATGACCCAGTTACTTTACCGAATACCGATACACATCCTGCTATAATCTCAGACCAAATCCATAATTCACACAAAAGAATAATTGCACTGAAGCGCCGAAGAAACTGGCATAGGCATGCGTATTCAAATACAGAGATATCTAAACAGGCAGAACATGGCGCTGCGGTCGGCAACGTCTAAATAAGAAAAAATGGGACTTAACATCTGAGGTCATCGGTCACCTAGAACTTAGAACTCCTTAAACCCAACTAACCTAAGGACATCACACGCATCCATGCCCGAGGCAGGATTCGAACCTGCGACCGAAGTGGTCGCTCGGTTCCAGACTGTAGTGCCTAGAACCGCACGGCCACTCCGCCCGGCTTTCCCGTACGACCATTTCACGAGTGTGAAGTGAATATCAGGAATCCGGTAAAACATCAAATCTCCGACATCGCTGCGGCCGGAGAAAGATCCTGCAAGAACGGGACCAACGACAAGTGAAGAGAATCGTTCAGCGTGACTGAAGTGCAACCCTTTCGTAAATTGCTGCAGACTTCAATGCTGGCCCATCAACAAGTGTCAGCGTGCGAACCATTTAACGAAACATCATCGATATGGGCTTTCGGAGATGAAAACCCACTCCGTGTATCGTTGATGTCTGCGCAACATAAAGCTTTACGCCTTGCCGTGCGGGATTGCCGCGCTGTCTAGGGCGTCTTGTCACGATTCGCGCGGCTTCCCCCGTCGGAGGTTTGAGTCCTCCTTCGGCCATGGGTGTGTGTGTCGTCCTTAGCGTAAGTTAGTTTCAGTTAGATTAAGTAGTGTCTAAGCTTAGGGACCGATGACCTCAGCAGTTTGGTCCCATAAGACCTTATCACAAATTTCCAAAATTTACGCCTCGCCCGGGCCCGTCATCACCGACTTTGGACTGTTGATGACCGGAAACATTTTGCCTGGTGGGACGAGTCTGGTTTCAAATTGTATGTCCAAGCGGATAGACGTGTACGGGTATGGAGATAACTTCATGAATCCATGGACCCTGCATCTCAAATGGTTCAAATGGCTCTGAGCACTATGCGACTTAACTTCTGAGGTCATCAGTCGCGTAGAACTTAGAACTAATTAAACCTAACTAACCTAAAGACATCACACACATCCATGCCCGAGGCAGGATACGAACCTGCGACCGTAGCGGTCACGCGGTTCCAGACTGAAGCGCCTAGAACTGCACGGCCACACCGGCCGGCTCCCTGCATCTCAGCAGGGGACTGTTCAAACTGGTGAGGCTCTGTAATGGTGTGAGGCATGCGGAGTTGCGGCCTTTGATATGACTAGATACAACTCTTGACACGTGCGTATGTATCCTGTCTGATCACCTGCATCCATTCGTGTCCATTGTGCATTCCGACGGACTTGGGAAATTCCAGTAGGACAATACGACACCCGTCACGTCCAGAATTGGTACAGAGTGGCTCCAGGAACACTCTTTTGAGTTTAAACACTTCCGCTGTCCATCAAACTCCCCAGACATGAACGTTATTGAACATATCTTGGTACCTTGCAACGTACTGTTCAGAAAAGATCTCCACCCCCTCTAACTGTTACGGATTTGTGGACAGCCCTGCAGGACTCATTGTGTCAGTTCCCTCCAGCATTATTTCAGACTTTAGTCTAGTCCTTGCCACGTCGTGTTGCTGCATTGCTGCGTGGCCTCGGGGGCCCTACACGACATTAGACGGGTGTACCAGTTTCTTTGGTTCCTCAGTACATATTCATCTTCTGCTACCCCACTTTGTCAACAGATTGTTTTCCTTAATCATGTATGCTTCGCATAGTTGTTTTTCATATCGTCGGTGTTAATTATAATAATTTCCTTACTAGAAATATCTTGCTCGAAGTTGTTTAGTTAAGACACAGGTGTTGGATAAAAATATGGAAGCACAGCGAGAAATGCATGTTTGACTGTAAATGCAGATTCTAACAACGCTTTCAGATTGCGCTCTGTTATATTTGACCACGAACGGCATCTGTGGAATGTTCTCAGTACTTTTCAAGTGTCAGTCCTGACCACGAAAGTGTCCTGTGTAGTCGTGAGTGCTTTATGTCAGAGCTAAGTGAATTCGAAATGGCAAATTGTTGGTGATCGTATGTTTCGCGCTTTCGTAACCAAAGGCTACCGAAATGTTTGCTCCTTCGAGTGTTACCGAGTCGAAAATTTTTACCGCATACAAGACAAGCAGAAAAACGTCATTGGCTAAGTCACAATGTGGATGAAAGTGTGTGTTGGGTCAACTTGACGGACTGTACGCGCTGGTTGGATGTATTTGAATTTTGGTCGCCTGTTCGCTCGTCGTCTTGTTGTCAGAATGTCTTCCATGTCTGGGCGTTTCATTAATATGTGTCTCCGTCTTTTGCTCTCAGTTTACTCAGTCTGGTCTGTAGCGGCTCCACGCCTGTGATGTCATATACGTCGTCACTGGGCGTGATCCTTGGCAGTCTTGAGATTCTGCGTAAGAGTCGTCTTTCGGTCGAGTAAAGTCGTTCTGCTACCGGTTTATGCAAGCCCCCTAAGGGGGCTGCAGCATATTCTATCACAGGTCTGCTGTACGTCTTGTAGGTGCGGATTGCAGTTTGGTCGTCACATCCGTGGAGTTGTCCTTTGCTGCTGCTGCCTGACAGAGACAGATGAGTCCCTGTGGGTCGGTGGAGTCCAAGCCGGAAGGCTATTCCTCCAAACTGACGGAGCGTACGATGTGGCCTGACTTCGTGTTCGATGTCCTGTCAGTCGGCTGGGACGGTGTTCTGGACGTGCTGGCAACTCAGAGGTCGCGAAGCAGGTAGGGCCATGTGGTTGCGCTAAGACGCTGCACCCGGTAGCCCAGTGCTCGAAGGAGCGGATTTTCGGACTGCGCGATCTTCTCGTAAAAGAGCCGTGCAGCCTGACGAAACCTGTCTCGAACAGTAGGTTAAGGTCGTCCGACGGGAAGTCACGAGGGAGGTGCAATGCCAGACGTAGAGTCCGGTTCTGAAGTCGCTGGAGGCGGTCGACGTGGGTCGCTGCAGCATTGCCCCAAACCACAGCGGCGTAGTCGATAAGCGGGCGTATGAGCGTGAGATAGAGCGCAACACCCACTTTTGGCGGGAGCGCAGGTGTCGGATTTAGAAAGGGGTAGAGTTTAGTCATTCTGCCACTGACCTTTTTGACGATATCGTCGATATGGTGTCTCCATGTGAGCCCTCTATCCAGCGTCACACCCAGGTACTTAGCGGTATTGTCCCAAGGTACGGCGGTTCCCCTGATGGTGATCTGCGTAGGTCCACTGGGATATGCTTCTTGGTGATGAGGAGGGCTTGCGTCTTAGCCCCACTGAAGCTGAGGCGTCACCTCCTGGCCCACTGACTAAGTGTATCAGCTGCTGCTTGCATGCGTCGTTGGAGCAGAGCTGCATTCATACTGCGCGTGTACATCGTCGTATCATCCGCGTAGAGGGCGAGGTAGACCCTGTCCATTCGCGGCATGTCTGCGGTATACAGGATGTACAGTCTGGGGCCGAGGACGGAGCCTTGGGGAACTCCAGCCCTGACCCAGCGGCGCGTCTACAGCTCCTCCGTGCGTACATGAAAGCTTCTGTCGGCGAGGTAAGATTTTAAGAGACGGTTTGTGACAGGGGCACACCGAGGTCCAGGAGCTTGAAGAGAAGCCCCTCATGCCATACAGAATCGAACGCCCGTGAAATATCCAGGAAGATGGCTCCGAAATACTCCCGCCGTTCGATTGCATCAAGGGCCTCTTCAACGAGTCGAAGCAGTTGGTGCGTTGTTGCGTGTCCAGGGCGAAAACCAAATTGTTCGTCCGGTAGGAGACGTTCTTCCCTGGTGTGGTGCAGGAGGCGGCAGAGATACAGCCTTTCAAAGACTTTGCTGACTGCTGGTAGCAAACTGATGGGCCTGTAGCTGCTCGGGAGACGAGGGTCCTTCCTAGGCTTCCGGATGGGGACGACTTCGGCGTGTTTCCACTCCTGAGGATAGCAGTCAGTGCGGAGGATGCTGTTGAAAAGACGAGCCATTTGTTCAGCGGCTGTCGGTGGCATGCGACGCAGCATTTCATTCGTAAGCTGGTCAGGGCCTCCTGCCTTGCGTTTGTTGAGCCGACGAAGTTGATCGGAGACTTCATCAGCATCGATAAGTTCGTCACCCGTTGGGGCAGCGAGGAACACCGGGAGACGTTGAGCAACCAGGCGAACGTGATCCGGATCCATGGGGTCCATGACGGGCTGGAAATTTTGTTCAACGACATCAGCAATGGCGTTGGCTTTGTCCACTGGGCTGCTGACGATGTTTCGACCAACTTGTAACGGCGGAATCTTCTGACGCCGGCGGAGGAAGAGCTGTGTGGCTTTCCAGGCGGTACCATCGTCAACCCGAAGAGTGGCCAGGCGGTTGGACCATTCCTGATGACGGTGGTTTGCAACGGCAACTTTTATGTCCCTCCTCACCCTGTCCGCAGCTCGTGGTCGTGCGGTAGCTTTCTCACTCCCCGCGCCCGGGTTCCCGGGTTCGATTCCCGGCGGGGTCAGGGATTTTCTCTGCCTCGTGATGACTGGGTGTTGTGTGATGTCCTTAGGTTAGTTAGGTTTAAGTAGTTCTAAGTTCTAGGGGACTGATGACCATAATTGTTAAGTCCCATAGTGCTCAGAGCCATTTTGAACCTCCTCATCCTGTTGAGAGCCCTCTTCGTCGCTGCGTTGCGCGTCAGCTGCCATTCACGAAAGAGGCGGTTTTTGGCAGTTATCGCCTCCATGAGATGCGGTGGTAGCTGCCGGGATCGGTCAGGTGGGCCAGATCGCGACCGCGGTGTGGCCCGGAGCACGGCTTGTAGAGTACAGTCGTGGAGAAATCAGGCACAGCCATCAACCCCAACATCGTCTGCGTCAGGTGCGTCACGGAGACCGTCTTCCAACAGCTCCTGATACCGGTTCCAGTTGGTGTTCCTGGTCGGGATGCCTCTCCGCGTCACTGGCTGGGCATCGACGTCGACGTCAAATATAACTTGGACGTCGTCCGAAGATAAGGCAGTGCGAGTGCTGGCGGATATAACATAGGGCACCCCCTTGGCCACCGCAATGTCGAGCACGTCCGGATGTCCACCGTTGTTGGGAAAGTGGGTGAGTTCGTGAGGTCCGAGGATGTCGGCATTCCACCGCTGGGTCCCTCGGAGAAGTTTGCGTCTGTGGTTGTTGGTGACACGGCAATCCCAGTCGTTGTGCTTAGCGTTAAAGTCACCACCAGCAAAGACCTTTCCAGGTAATGCCAACAATGCTTCAACGTCCTGTAGGAGTAACTGTCAGCCAGCGCGGACGGTAGACAGCAACAAACGTGATGCACCCATGCGAGGTGTTGACAGCTACAGCAGTGGCCTCCATCGCTTGTAGCTGTGGAAGAGGAACTTGATGGTGCACCAGTTAAGTCCGGACGTAGACCGCTGTGCCACAGCCATGAGTTGGTCTGTCGGTCCGGTAACTCACGTAGTTGGCAGCCCGGACATGGACACCAGGCTTGAGAAAAGTCTCGGAAACCAGGCCTCATCCCGCAGCAGCTGTCGAAATTCGCCATCTTGGGTGCGGATGCCCTGGGCATTCCACACGCAGACAGTGACGCCTCGTTGACTACGGGCCATGCTGGGAGGCCAGTGGTCTGGTGGAGATTGCCTGAACGGCTGCACTGACAGCGGCAATGAGTTGCCGCGGGATATCTTTGAGAAGCTCCCAAAGTTCTTGCAAGAGGAGCTTCATTTCGGCCATGTTGGAATCAGCCGCCTGGGATGGGACAGTTGCAGCTCGTAAGTGTTGAGCCGGGGTCGCCACGACGTCAGCCTGTCGTCCCTGTTGCGAGTGGTCGTGTTGGCCCTGGTCTTCACCCTGCTACTGTGCAGAGCGCCGCGCTGATGGTCGCGCCGCAGCCCGTGGACGGCGGTCCATCTCGGTGGTGGTAGCTGGTGCAACAGTGGCTGGCTTCGGCGCAGGTACGGAGGACTGCGTTGGAGCCAGAGGTAGTAGCAGCAGCAAAACTGACGGCAGGTCTGACTGGTGCAGGCCGCTTTATGGAGCCAGGTCGTTGACCACGGCTCCGTGCCGTCGGAAGCTGCAACAACTGCGGTAGAAGGCTACATGTTCCCCATCACATCCAGCGCATTTGGGCGGTCCATCTGTCCGCTGCCGTGTGCAGTCTTGACTGGCGTGCTCCCCTGCACACTTAACACAGCGTGGGGGCAGCGTGCAGAACCGTGCCACATTCCCAACCATTTGACAGTTGCAGCATCGCGGTTCGCCCCTCTTCGAGCACAGTTTTTCCGCTGTGACAGGTGTCGCCGCGATCTTCGTATCCTGCCATCGCCCGCGGTTGTGTGGGATATCACAGGTGACCACGAGGACCAGCGGAGTCTCCTTTCGGGTGCGGCGAGAAGGTAGGCGGGTTATCGACCGGAGACCAAATCCATAGCCCATATCCTCCAGTTGTCGCCGGACGTGATCCAGGCTGTAGTTTCGAGGGAGGCCCCTAAAGACGATCTTGAGGGTCTTGTCCGTTGCAGATGGGTAAGTGTAGAGCGGCTTCTCGTGGTCCCCGAACGTAGCCGTAATCTTTCTGTAATCTTCTGCTGTTTTTAAGGTGACCTTATATAGTTTGGCGCCGCCGGCTTGATAATGACGTTATCTTGGCCGACAAGGCGAAGTAGCATCCTTTAGAGGCCGTCGTAGTCCTCCTTGTGTTGGACCACAATGGGCGGCGGTTTGGGTTCTCTCTTCTGAGCAGGCATCTCCACACCGTCAGCGAGCTCCTCATAGGCGTTTGTCGTCTGAACCGGCGGCGCTGAGGAGAGTTGAGCCTTCCTGGCTGGCCGTTTGACGAGTTGAAACCCTTCGTCATCGACGGCGACATCGGCCTGTTTCACCTTTTTGCCTTTAGGAGGGGCGCGGATGGTTCCTGTGGCAGTAGTCGCGCGCCTTTTCGTCGTCCTGGCGGCGGCGGGAACGTCATTTCTTGCCGTCGACTCGTCGTCCGAATCGGGCAGCGGAACTTGCAGTGCATCCGAAACGTATTCCATTTCCGTATCCATATTCATTGCCACGGTCATCGTAGGTGGAGGGCCGGATGGGGCCGCCGACAAAGCGGGCTTTGCCGGACGGCGATCCGCCACACCCTTCGCTGTACGGACATCCTCTCGCTCCGACATCTCAACACTAACTGCGCGTGCGTGCATGTCCTTGTACTCGTCTGATTAGGCTGTATTTATATATGTGGTGCAGCGGACGGCCAAAGGAACACCTGCTGCCATCTGCCCTATGCACACGGTAGCAGACTCTAAGCAGCCGCTTTTTCGAATACATAATATTTTATAACAATTTTATGAATCAATTTAGAATCTTCGTAATTTTTTTATGAATGTAGTTAAGTCGGTTAAAAACAAAGAAAAAGTTTTAGCTCACCTGCATGTAAACTTTACCTTCTAGAATTTTATAACGGAACTGACAGTAGAACATGACCTCTGAACTACAACTTTAAGGGACCTTGTATTGGTTGATATTAACATCAAGGTCCTAAAACTTGTTACAACTGTATTATACACATCAAAAAAGTTTTGCAGCACCTCGGTTCCAAGAGTTCCGGAACCTGTACAGAAACATCATTTCCGCCCTTTTCACTGCTCATGAAAACACATATTGCATTACCATACAGCGAGACCTTCAGAGGTGGTGTTCCAGATAGCTGTACACAACGGTACCTCTAATACCCAGTAGCACGTCCTCTTGCATTGATGCATGCCTGTATTTGTCGTGGCATACTTTCCACAAGTTCACCAAGGCTTTGTTGGTCCAGATTGTCCCACTCCTCAACGGCGATTCGGCGTAGATCCCTCAGAGTAGTTGGTGGGTCATGTCATCCACAAACACCCCTTTCCAGTCAATCCCAGGCATGTTCGATAAGGTTCATGTCTCGAGAACAAGCTGGCCACTCTATTCGAGCGATGTGGTTACCCTGAAGGAAGTCATTCACAAGATGTGCACGATGGGAACATGATTTGTCGTCCATGAAGACTAATGCCTCGCCAGTACGCTGTCGATATGGTTGCACTATCGGTCGGAGGATGGCAATCACGTACCGTAGAGCCGTTACGGCGCCTTCCATGACCACCAGCGGTGTACGTCGTCCCCACATAATGCAATCCCAAAACAGCAGGGAACCTGAACCTCCCTGCACCCGCTGAACAGTGTGTCTAACGCGTTCAGCCTCACCGGGTTGCCTCCAAACACGTCTCCAACGTTTGTCTGGTTGAAGGCATATGCGACACTCATCGATGAAGACGCCAATCCTGACAGGTCCGTTCGGCATGTTGTTGGGCCCATCTGTACCACTCTGCATGGTATCGTGGTTGCAAAGATGGACCACGCCATGGGCATCGGGAGCGAAGTTGCACACCATGCAGCCTACTGCACACAGTTTGAGTCGTAACACGACGTCCTGCGGCTGCACGGAAAGCATTATTCAACATGGTGTCGTTGCTGTTAGGGTTCCTCCGAGCCATAATCTGTAGGTAGCGGTCATGGACTGTAGTAGTAGCCCTTGGACGGCCTGAGCGAGGTATGTCATGGACATTTCCTGTCTCTCTGTATCTCCTCCATGACCGAACAACATCGCTTTGGTTCTCTCCGAGACGCCTGGACACTTCCCTTGTTGAGAGCCCTTCCTGGCACAAAGTAACAATGCGGACGCGATCGAACCGTAGTATTGACCGTCTAGGCATGGTTAAACTACAGACAAGAGCCATGTACCTTCATCCTGGTGGAATGACTGGAACTGATAGGCTGTCGAACCCCTTCCGCCTAATAGGCGCTACTCATGCTTGGTTATTTACATCTTTGGGTGGGTTCATCTTTGAACAGTCAAAGAGACAGTGTCTGTGATACAGTATCCACAGTCTATCTTCAGGAGTTTTGGGAACTGGGGTGATGCAAAACGTTTTTTGATGTGTGTATTTAATAGGCTTCATCATCTGCTGTAACCAAAACTTTCTAGCATTAATATAACAGATAATTAATCTACTACAAATAAGGACATTTTTGTTCCAAATTTAGTTTTTATTAAATTACTCGAAAACTATTAGAGGTAGCTTAATGGACTCATGTAGTTATTATTTTTATGTTGAACTTAAGTGTCATACAAATTTTCACATTTCTAATTCTAATATTTAGCGCCTTCAATTTTTCTAAAAAACCTGAATTATGACCAAAATATTGCTTTAATAACGTTGACGATTGTACCAGTTAATTTTGACATACATCTGCACATAATGACCAATTTCTGGCTTCCTAGCTTCATTATTTAGCGCCACTTATTTTTCTCTAAAAACGATGTATTTGGGTAAAATATTGACCTAATCAATGTGTGACTTGACAGTTCAAACATTATTACACTACAGCATATGCTGAAAGAGCTTGAAAAAGCAACTTTAACTTTTAATTTCATTCTTAATTGTGGTGCAACATCTGTCCACGCACAGACGCGTTCTGGTGACGTGGCGCTACTATTATAGCAGTGAACTGGGGTACGTCCCGGCACACTCGCTCATCTCTGTAGCTCTTAAGTGATACAGCGCTTGTTTCGCCACAACACACACTCACACACACACACACACACAACTACTGTTTACAAGAAATCCTCAGAGAGTGCACCCCGTGCACAAAACGCAAGCTAGCCGAATCTCCAACAGCGGTGAATAAACGCAAATCGCAAACAGTGACCACACGAAAAATGCCATGCACGAACGTGGCGTTGCCCTTTAGAAGAGCACTGCCTAAATTAAAGTCGTTAGGCAGGCGTAGGTCGATGTTACGTGGGTAGCGGACAGTGACTGACATCCAGACGAGCTCCTGACAACAACCGATCTGGTGTTAGCAGCGGCGCCCCGATATGGCCATCCGATGCCTGCTCGCCGTTTATTGGCGGGTGCTTACAG
This sequence comes from Schistocerca cancellata, assembly GCF_023864275.1. Lineage (NCBI taxonomy): Eukaryota > Metazoa > Arthropoda > Insecta > Orthoptera > Acrididae > Schistocerca > Schistocerca cancellata. Next base: position 698,761,938 of record NC_064628.1, read on the forward strand.
GCAGCGCCGTTTCCTCTAGGTTCTCGTGTCTATCAGCGATATCCCACTGGCGAAGAGAACGCTACAAATGCCGTAACCTGAATCCCAGACCAGAAACTTCGGTCCGTGGAAGAGGGCCCAAAATAAGCGAACACGTGTATTGCATTATCCGTAGATACTCGACCGTTTCTGAGAAAACGACCGACAAAGTTTTCGTTGTAATGTAGATAGCTTTTAGCGTGCGAATTATCAGCAGAAGTCGTGGCATAGCACTTCTATGACCCGTCTTCGAAACCTGATTATTGTTCTATTTTATTTTTTATTTATTTATTTATTTTTTTCATTTATCTACCCATGTCCGTACAAGGTTACTACACAAATGCTGTCTATGAAGTTAGGGGATACAAGGACGTTATACTGACTGTAAAAAACAGTTGGGTTTCACAGTGTCATACATTTATTATATATTTGTTTGATATATTCAGATGTTACAATCTTTTTAAATTCTCATTGTGGTGTCACCGCCAGACACCACACTTGCTAGGTGGTAGCTTTAAATCGGCCGCGGTCCATTAGTACATGTCGGACCCGCGTGTCCCCACTGTCAGTAATTGCAGACCGAGCGCCACCACACGGCAGGTCTAGAGAGACGTACTAGCACTCGCCACAGTTGTACGGACGACTTTGCTAGCGACTACACTGACGAAGCCTTTCTCTCATTTGCCGAGAAACAGTTAGAATAGCCTTCAGCTAAGTCCATGGCTACGACCTAGCAAGGCGCCATTAACCATGTCTAGAGAGAGTCTCACTTGTATCATCAAGAATGCTGTATACAAATGATGGATTAAAGTTAAGTATTCCAGCAGCTACGTACTTTTCTTTATAGCATTCATTACGTATCCTGTTCCAGACCTCACGCCAGTCTGCGTTAGATTATAGCGTGCATTTCGGCCTCCTCTAACTACAAGGTGTTAGCACATCTGCCAACACATCACTCATTTTCTTACATCAGTTCTTAATTCTTACATTTTATTCTTCTGTTTATTCTTCAGGAAGATTTGGTGCATTCCCTCGGATAATAGCGATCGTAGCAACAGTCGAAAAATAAAAATTCCGAACACCACGAGCATCACTTTAAGACAGGTTTGCCGCAGCGACGTTTCTTCGTATGAACCTCTCTCGGGAATGAAGCGTCGTTAACACCGCTGAAGATACCGCACATTTCGCTGTAAATCATGCATAATGTTCCACATTTCCGAAAACTGCCACTTACATCCGATCATGAATCAGGGTACACTACAGGAATTTCACCAAAAACATTTTCAAATAATTTTTCTATTTATTTTTTATTTTTCCTTTGTTGTCCTTTTTTAAAATTCATTCATCAGACATACAACTAACAGACGAATAGGGACAACAAGGTTATTTCATTATACATTTTAAAACGTTCTTGTAGTAGTTATCGTCCACGGACACGGGTAGATAAATGAGAAACAAAAATAAATGTAATAATAGGGTTTCGAGCACAGGGCGCGAAAGTGTTAAGCTGTGACGCTAGCTACCGCGCCACCGCTTAGGTTGAGCTATCCATTCGCTAAAAGACACATGAAGTAAACTGAAAACTTTGAGCGTCGTTTTCTCATTAACGGTAGAATACCTACTGATAAGCCTTTACACTCATGAAGTAATAAGTGCTATCGACAGGAGATGTCAAATTGATTCCATATTTTTAGATTTCCAGAACGCTTTCGACACCGTTCCTCACAAGCGTCTTCTAAGCAAACTGCGTGCCTACGGAGTATCGCCTCAGTTGTGGGACTGGATTCGTGATTTCCTGTCACAAAATTGGCTCTGAGCACTGTGGGACTTAACTTCTGAGGTCATCAGTCCCCTAGAACTTAAAACTACCTAAACGTAACTGACCTAAGGACATCACACACATCCATGCCCGAGGCAGGATTCGAACCTGCACCGTAGCGTTCGCGTGGTTCCAGACTGAAGCGCCTAGAACCGCTCGGCCACTGTGGCCGGCTGGCATTTCCTGTCAGAAAGGTCACAGGTCGTAGCAATAGACGGAATGTCATCGAGTAAAACAGAAGTGTTATAGGCCCTCTATTGTTCCTGATCTACAGGGTGTTTCAAAAATGACCGGTATATTTGAAACGGCAATACAAACTAAACGAGCAGCGATAGAAATACACCGTTTGTTGCAGTATGCTTGGGACAACAGTACATTTTCAGGCAGACAAACTTTCGAAATTACAGTAGTTACAATTGTCAACAACAGATGGCGCTGTGGTCTGGGAAACTCTATAGTACGATATTTTCCACATATCCACCATGCGTAGCAATAATATGGCGTAGTCTCTGAATGAAATTACCCGAAACCTTTGACAACGTGTCTTGCGGAATGGCTTCACATGCAGATGAGATGTACTGCTTCAGCTGTTCAATTGTTTCTGGATTCTGGCGGTACACCTGGTCTTTCACGTGTCCACACAGAAAGAAGTCACAGGGGTTCACGTCTGGCGAATAGGGAGGCCAATCCACGCCGCCTCCTGTATGTTTCGGATAGCCCAAAGCAATCACACGATCATCGAAATATTCATTCAGGAAATTAAAGACGTCGGCCGTGCGATGTGGCCGGGCACCATCTTGCATAAACCACGAGGTGTTCGCAGTGTCGTCTAAGGCAGTTTGTACCGCCACAAATTCACGAAGAATGTCCAGATAGCGAGATGCAGTAATCGTTTAGGATCTGAAAAATGGGCCAATGATTCCTTTGGAAGAAATGGCGGCCCAGACCAGTACTTTTTGAGGATGCAGGGACGATGGGACTGCAACATGGGGCTTTTCGGTTGCCCATTTGCGCCAGTTCTGTTTATTGACGAAGCCGTCTAGGTAAAAATAAGCTTCGTCAGTAAACCAAATGCTGCCCACATGCATATCGCCGTCATCAATCCTGTGCACTATATCGTTAGCGAATGTCTCTCGTGCAGCAATGGTAGCGGCGCTGAGGGGTTGTCGCGTTTGAATTTTGTATGGATAGAGGTGTAAACTCTGACGCATGAGACGATACGTGGACGTTGGCGTCATTTGGACCGCAGCTGCAACACGGCGAACGGAAACCCGAGGCCGCTGTTGGATCACCTGCTGCACGAGCTGCGCGTTGCCCTCTGTGGTTGCCGTACGCGGTCGCCCTACCTTTCCAGAACGTTCTTCCGTTACGTTCCCAGTCCGTTGAAATTTTTCAAACAGATCCTTTATTGTATCGCTTTTCGGTCCTTTGGTTACATTAAACCTCCGTTGAAAACTTCGTCTTGTTGCAACAACACTGTGTTCTAGGCGGTGGAATTCCAACACCAGAAAAATCCTCTGTTCTAAGGAATAAACCATGTTGTCCACAGCACACTTGCACGTTGTGAACAGCACACGCTTACAGCAGAAAGACGACGTACAGAATGGCGCACCCACAGACTGCGTTGTCTTTTATATCTTTCACATCACTTGCAGCGCCATCTGTTGATGAAAATTGTAACTACTGTAATTTCGAAAGTTTGTCCGCCTGAAAATGTACTGTTGTCCCAAGCATATTGCAACAAACGGCGTATTTCTATCGCTGCTCGTTTAGTTTTTATTGCCGTTTCAAATATACCGGTCATTTTTGAAACACCCTGTATATTAACGACATAGGAGACAATCTGAGTAGCCGTTTTACATTGTATGCAGATGTTGCTGTCATTTACCGACTTGTAAAGTCATCAGATGATCAAAACGACTTGTAAAATGATTTAGATAAGATATCTGTATGGTGCGGAAAGTGGCAATTGAACCTGAATAAGGAAAAGTGTGAAGTTATTTACATGAGTACTAAAAGAAATCAGATATATTTTGATTACGCGATAAGTCACACAAATCTGAGGGCTGTAAATTGAACTAAATACTTAGGGATTACAGTTACAAATAACCTAAATTGGAACGATCACATAGATAATATTGTGGGTAGAGCAAACCAAAGACTGCGATTCATTGGCAGAACACTTAGAAGGTACAACAGATCTACAAAAGAGACTGCTTACACTACACTTGTCCGCCCTATTCTGGAGTATTGCTTCTGCGTGTGGGATCCGCATCAGGTGGGACTGACGGATGACATCGAAAAAGTACAAAGAAGGGCAGCTCGTTTTTTACTGTCGAGAAATAGGGGAGATAGTGTCACAGACATGATACGTGCACTGGAGTGGCAATCATTAAAACAAAGGCGTTTTTCGTTGCGACGGGATCTTCTCGTGAAATTTCAATCACCAGTTTTCTCCTCCGATTGCGAAAACATTCTGTTGCCACCCACCTACATAGGGAGACATGATAATCACGATAAAATTAGAAAAATCAGGGCTCGCACAGAAAAATTTAAGTATTCGTTTTTCCCGCGTGCAATTCGAGAGTGGAACGGACATTAGAATGCCACCGTTAAATGTGAGAGGAGGGAAGCATTTTAATCGCCAGTGACGCTGACCAACAAAAAAGATGCAGTTTCTCTAGCTCTGACTATGGTTGGACAGTGGCAATACTAAATTCTCAATAATACCATCGGAAGAACTTAATAGTTTGGGCCTCCACCATTCACAAGTGCGAAGATGAGTGAAAACTAGAAAATTTCAGTCAGAGTTAATGAAAGGTCATAATTATGTAGCTGCTCCACACGATGAGATAATCAACTTTCATATCCTCTGGGGTTATTGCTTCGGAAGTTCTGGAATCTTGCGTTGCTGTTGTACTAATTTTTAAATAAAACACAGAGTATAACCCTTTTCTTGTCATATATTGTGACTGATTATCAAGTACATAGGTGGAATACACAGGGTGAGTCACCTAACGTTACCGCTGGATATATTTCGTAAACCACATCAAATACTGACGAACCGATTCCACAGACCGAACGTGAGGAGAGGGGCTAGTGTAATTGTTTAATACAAACCATTAAAAAATGCACGGAAGTATATTTTTTAACACAAACCTACGTTTTTTAAATGGAACCCCGTTAGTTTTGTTAGCACATCTGAACATATAAACAAATACGTAATCAGTGCCGTTTGTTGCATTGTAAAATGTTAATTACATCCGGAGATATTGTAACCTAAAGTTGACGCTTGAAACCTCCGACGTTCAGTTGCGTGTTGTAACAAACGCGGGTCACGGTCGGCGAGCAGCATCTGCAGGGACATGTTTACGATGACGACCGTGTTTACGAGTGTGGCTGTAGTGCACTGTTGTGGTTTGGTCTAGCTGTCGCAGTGTCCGCATGTAGCGCTTGCTGCTATTGTTATTCTGCATTCGTCTCCGCACGCAGACCAACTGTAGTACACCGTGTTACCAGACGTCTGTGATAGTGTAGTGTTGTAGGAACTGTGACCATGGTGTATTCGAACTCTGAAAAGGCGGAGGTGTTACTCATCTATGACGAGTGTCGACGAAATGCAGCTGAAGCCTGCAGGGTGTAAGCAGAACGGTACCCGGACAGAGAGCATCCAACGTGCCGCACATTGCAAAACATCTACCGCCAACTGTATGCAACAGGTATGGTCGTAGCACGCAAACTGGTCCGTAACAGGCCCGTCACAGGAGAAGCGGGTGCAGTTGGTGTGTTAGCTGCTGTTGCCATGAACCCACGCATGAGTGCACGGGACATTGCGAGAGCCGGTGGACTGAGTCAAAGTAGTGTCATGCGCATACTGCGTCATCACCGCTTTCACCCGTTTCGTGTGTCGCTACATCAGCAATTACATGGTGATGACTTTAATCATTGAGTGCAATTCTGTCAATGGGCATTAACAGAGAATGCGTTGCAGTTCTACCTGTTTACCGATGAAGCGGGTTTCACAAACCACGGGGCAGTGAATCTACGGAACATGCATTACTGGTCCGTGGACAATTCTCGCTGGCTCAGACAGGTAGAGCGACAGCGACCGTGGACCGTAAATGTATGGTGCGGAATCATTGGCGACCACCTCATTGGTCCTCACTTTATTGCAGGGGCCCAAACAGCTGCAACATACATCGCGTTTCTACAGAATGATCTGCCAACGTTGCTCGAAAATGTCCCACTGGAAACTTGTCGACGTATGTGGTATCAGCATGATCGTGCACCTGCACATTCCGCAATTAACACTAGCCTGATCCTTGACAGTCGACGGGCGTTTCATAGGACGTGGAGGACGCATACATTGGCCAGCCCGTTCTCCTGATCTTACACCTCTGGACTTCTTTCTGTGGGGTACGTTAAAGGAGAATGTGTACCGTGATGTGCCTACAACCCCAGAGGATATGAAACAACGTATTGTGGCAGCCTGCGGCAACATTACACCAGATGTACTGCGGCGTGTACGACATTCATTACGCCAGAGATTGCAATTGTGTGCAGCAAATGATGGCCACCACATTGGCCTGACATGTCGGGACGCACCCTATTCCACTCCGTAATTGAAAACGGAAACCACGTGTGTACGTGTACTTCACCCCTCATGGTAATGTACATGTGCGTCAGTGAAAAAGACCAATAAAAAGGTGTTAGCATGTGGACGTAATGTGCTGTTCCAGTCTCTTCCGTACCTAAGGTCCATCACCGTTCCCTTTGGATCCCTACGTAATTCGGTGCTCTCCGATACACACGATCGAAAAGCGGAGGAGTGGTACTCAAGCGTCAACTTTAGGTTGCAATATCTCCGGATGTAATTAACATTTCACAATGCAACAAACGGCACTGTTTACGTCTTTGTTTATATGTTCAGATGTTCTAACAAAACTAACTGGGTTCCATTTAAAAAAAACGTAGGTTTGTGTTAAAAAACATACTTCCGTACATTTTTTAATGGTTTGTATTAACCAATTACACAAGCCCCTCTCCTCACGTTCGATCTGTGGCATCGATTCGTCAGTATTTGATGTGGTTTACGAAATATATCCAGCGGTAATGTTAGGTCACTCACCCTGTATATTGTCTGTCTGACAGCCTCCAAAAGACGCTCACACAAGCAGCTTCCGAAAGACAAAAATGCAGACTGACTTCATGGCTCATACGCCATTTGCTTTTATACAAAACAAAACATACGAATACATTATTGATTGTAAGATTTATAAAATAACAAAAGCTATGCCATCATTTTAGTTCAAAAAATGGTTCAAATGGCTCTGAGCACTATGGGACTCAACTGCTGTGGTCATAAGTCCCCTAGAACTTAGAACTACTTAAACCTAACTAACCTAAGGACAGCACACAACACCCAGCCACCACGAGGCAGAGAAAATCCCTGACCCCGCCGGGAATCGAACCCGGGAACCCGGGCGTAGGAAGCGAGAACGCTACCGCACGACCACGAGATGCGGGCATCATCATTTTAGTTACTTGCATAGAAAAATGGGCTACATATTGCCCTACATGTTCTGATATTCAGTATGGAAAAGTTTACTTAATTTCATATACAATTTCAATGACTTTACAGTACAATAATTTAAATTACATTTTAGTTAATTAGAAACAAATCACTTTGAATAAAAATTACTAACGGTATTTCGGTTTGTTCTCAAGTAGAGTAACCATGTAAATTCTCATAATGAATAAATATCGTAGCTTTTCAGAAATAGGGGAGAGGTAAATTTTCAAGAATATGTGGTGCAACATGACTGCACAGTTCATATCACGAAATTTCAATGTTGGGTTATTAACAAAGGGTATTCCCATTAGTTACTAATATAAATCGGGTAGTATATTAATGTGAAATTCAATCTGAGATAGTAAACTCATTTGTACTAATCTTTTAAAGGGCAGTTTCCTACTGTAACCGGGACATAGTATAAAGTCCAGAACGTTAAAAATTCGAGCTAAAATACCCTCTTCCGAGAATGTTGACATGAGAAAGGAATTTCAGATAGGGATGGGAAACTAGTCCCATTTCAACATGCAGGAGGTTGGTGAGAATATCGTGGATGGATAAGTGAACCAACAAATCAGTTCTTCAAGAGCTCTAGGTGGGCAAGAGGTTGTTCAGTCTGCCATTTTCCGGTCACACTGTTGGACGAAGGAGCATAATATACAAAAGATTATCATCCAAGGGAATGTCGAAAGGAAAGACTGTGTATGTGTGTGTGTGAGACGGGAAGGGGGGGGGGGGGGCACAAGGTTCAAGTTGAGGCTGGAGATCAATGCTTGACTCAAGCAGAATAGTTCAAATGGATGAAGAAATGAAATGAGGCATGCACAAGATACGGTAGCGTAGAGTGCTGCATCCTGTCTTCGAACTGAAAACCACAGCAACAATTAGAAAGTGAGACAACCTCTCGAATTTTAACGTGGCAGTAGTATATTGGAATACCATTAGTGTTATCGACCGTTTCATCAGAAAAAAGCCAAGCGTCTGCACTGCGATGGTACGAACACGATTAAGTAACTTACCCGATAATAACTGTTCATGAGTCATAGTGAATTCTTGTCAAGCTATTTTTTAATTTAGGCCGAAGTTCGCCATTCTTCAATAATATCGTTTTATCGCTTTGCAAAGTACGTCTTCATCTGTCACCGTGCGTCACTGATCACTTTCGATAGCCTCCAATTAACTAATACGCTATGGATATAATACGAGTGGTTCAAGTGAACCGTTAAAAGAATCACACTTACCAACAGTAATGCCAGTTAATGAAAATTCTCGTTATTTTACATAATTTTTGAATTCACACCTCATACGGCCATTATTCCGTGAACGTGAAGAACATTCGAGATCAGAAAGCTTGTACTTGGAAGCGTGGAGTAAGAATGTCACGGAAGTAAACATTCAGGTCTGCAAAACAGGATTTTTATCGGCGGCGTTCAGTGTCTGCCAGGTCTCATAACTGTGGCACGTCCATTTGAGGAGTAACTTCCACATCTCATGTATTTTGAATTTAATTATTCGCCATTGTTGACACTAATACATAAATGTATAAGATCAGGGCAAGCAATTGTAATATTAAAGTTTCGATCATAGCTCAAAGTGCAAGCAAACAGCGTTAAACTTGCGTCACTAGACAATTCTGGTTTTGTGCTGACGACAAGTGTAGTAAGTTAAGGTCAGCTATGGACATTGGTACTAAACGAATAAAAAGAGTTCGAGATAAAAATGAAACAACGGGCACTCTGATTTGAAAGTGACTTGGTCACCCACAGATGCCTGCGCTGCTATCTCTCGCGCCGCCACTTTCATCCGATAAGTGAAACCTGTTTGTTCAGCCACGAGGCGAGCGACGCGCCCCGAAGACACTCGAGCCACACCGAGAGCCGCCGAAGCGGGTCGCTGCGCCGTGCGGTTCGGCCAAGCCGGGCCAAGGTCAAGTTCAAGGTCTCAGTGTCACAAGCCGGCCACTGACTCAGGGCCAGCGTGACGTCACTGGTTAGCTGCCACCAGCTGCGACCGGTTCTCAGTTGCGTTGCACGCCATCGTGCAACACCACGGGGCCAAAATGCGTAACTACGGGGAGATGAAAATCAGCGCCAGCATTTCTGGTCGTTTGGTCGTGTTCAGCTTAGCTGGCTGCAAACGCGGAGATTCCAAGTTTTGTTTCCAGAGGAGTATTGCAGAAGGCAATAGGATCTATCCACTAAATTACAAACCCGTATTATTAACATCGATATGCAGCAGGATTTTGAAACATATATTGTGTTCTGTGACTACCCCTCTCCGCCGCGTGCTGGTGTTGTCGACGCCGTGGAGCTGTTACTGCTACAGCTCGGTCGGTTGAGACGAGACGCGATGAGCGATGATGGATGTCTCCGTCGGTTAACGAGACACAAGATCTGAAGAAACTCTTAAGAAATCGTTCCTCGCGTAATGATTAAAGTTTGATTGCGAGTCCACACGGTTTCCTTATTAATGCGAACTGCGCACTCTGATTGTCTCTTATGGTTTGAAGTTGAATTATTATGTGCCCGGGTAACACTTTGGTGCAGTAATTGATGAATCTTCCTTCATGCGCATCGTCCACATCACCAAAAGCGAGGAAAAAGTTCAATTGCAGATCGTATTGGTCGTTGTTTGTTCGTTGCTAAGTAAAATTGTTCGCTCTATATGACATGAGATCCACAGATACTCTTTAACAATGTCTTAATTATCTTGCATCGTAATATTATGTATGTCCAAACCTTCCTTATCACAACTAACAGTCCACGAATTTACTTCCAAGTTTAATAGTCACTGTTCATTAACTTTTGATGAGCAATAACCAAATATTCATAGAATGATGGAGGCGACACGTTGAATTTACACTTTTTATGAACATTTTTATTGTTCATTTTCGCTAAATACTTTATAAACATCACGCCACATGCACACACGGTTAATTAGCACTGGCAGTTCTGTTAGTTTTAAGTATCGTGACAATTACGACAGCTTTAACCCTCGGCGTAATTGTATCTTCTTCATGTATTCGTGTCAATGTCTCCTACTCGAGACTGAACGTGTATTATAGTCTTTTGAAACTCTGTCCCTTCCTTTCAATAAGTTCACTTATATGAATGTTGAGTCCAATATTGCCTACTTCCGTTAATAAAGTCCAACAACTTGGTATACACAGTCAGCATACTATCTCGTTTCAAGTCTCTAGTCTTAATATCAGTGCACAAAATCCGTGCGTCTACGTCACGCAACAACGACTCTTGAAAGTAAAACAATCTCGTCGCGCTCCGTTCGCTCGACTATGGCAAGGGTTGCTCTCGTATGACTTGATAGCACGATAGCTAGCAAGCGACTTACTTTTTGCGTGAATGAGTATTGTAGACGCATTGAGTTTCTTCGTTGCATTTACAACTCTCTTCCACATAAAAGTTATCTCTGGCCGACATTTCTTTGGACTTAACTTTCATGGTATTAATTTGCAATTATAGCTTAGATGTTTGGCAAATAACTAAAGATGACCTTTCTTTCTTCTTCCTTTCTACCAAAACACACTCTGTAATGCTTAATGCTGGTGTTTATCAAGACTTTCTGGTGTTATATCATCGGCAAAGTTGTCGTACCTGTCAGGATAACTTTTCCCTACTTTACGTCATGATAGTCTTTCGTAACTGGGTTTTGGGGTTCATTAGGATGTTACAGTTCGGACATTGTGAATTACCTCGAAGACAACGGTCTATTGACACACAGTCAACACGGACTTAAAAAACATCGTTCTTGTGAAATACAACTAGCTATTTACTCACGTGAATTGTTGAACGTCCTCGACAATAGTTTTCAAATTGATTCTGTATTTATAGATTTCCAGAGGCCTTTTGACGCCGTACCTCACAAGTGGCTTGCAATCAACTCGCGTCCTTATGGAATGTCGTATCAGTTACGCAACTGGATTCGTGATGTCCTGTGAGAGAGGTCACAGTTCATAGTAAGTGGCGGAAAGTCATCGAGTAAAACAGAAGTGATTTCTGCCGTTCCCCAAGGTAGTGTTATAGGCCCTCTGCTGTTCTTCACCTACATAAATGATTTAGGAGAAAATCTGAGCTGTCGTTTATCGTCTAACAATGCCATCAGAAGATCAAAACCAATTGCCAAACGATTTGAGGTCATCCACGTGAGTCTTACTAGGAATCAATTCAATTTCGTTTACACGATGGATCAGTCAAATCTAAAGGCCGTAATTTCAACTAAATACCTAGGAATTACAGTTACGAACAACTTAAATTGGAAAGAACACATTAAAATGTTGTGGGGAAGGCGAACCAAAGACTGCGTCTTATTGGCAAAACAATTAGAAGATGCAACAGACCTACTAAGGAGACTGCCTACACTACGCTTGTCCGTCTTCTTTTTTAGTACTGCCGCGAGGTGTGGGATCCTTGCCAGATAGGATTAACGCAGCACATCGAGAAAATTCGAAGAAGGGTAGCACTTTTTTTTTATTATCGAGAATAGGTAAGAGAGAGTCACGACACGATATAAGAGCTTTTGGGGTGGAAATTATTAAAAGAAAGCTGTTTTTGTTGCGGCGGAATCTTCTCACGAAATTTCAATCACTAGCTTTCTCTTTTGAATGCGAAAATATTTTGTTGACGCCGACCTACATAAGAAGAAATTATCATCATAATAAAATAAGGGATACCAGAGCTCGCACGGAAAGGTATAGCTGTTCGTTTTTTTTTGTTTTTTTTTTTTTTTTTGTTTTCGCACGCTGTTCGAGAATGCATAATAGAGATTTAGTGTGAAAGTAGTTCGATGAACCCTCTGCCAGGTACGTAAGTGTAATTTGCAGAGTAGCAATGTAGATGTAGATGTTAGATTTCTTTGTGATGTAAGGTCAGTAATTTGTCAAGGGAGACTTGTGAAGGCAAATAAGAAGCTGCTTCAGTATATAAACAATGAATTTGACACGCAAACTGCCGAAGCAGCCTTTCACTAGGCTTGGAGCAGTATGAATGCACACCCACTTAAAAGAGCGAAATGATTGGGGAGTTGTTCATGGTATAGATCTAGTGCTAGGCCGTCACATGACCCTCCATTGCCGACGTAAAGGGTTGCTCACACGCCCAATATTTATTGCACAGCAATATTTTGTCAATAATATCTTGTGCAATAGTGGGAGCCAAAAACGGCACAATATTATTGCGCATTATTTATGCACGGGGCAGATCAGTTGAACCCTGCCTTGTAGCGCTAATGTCGGCGCTCGAAGATGTGAAACTCGTACGTACTGCGACTGAGTTGCTTGCCTTGCACAACACAAGCAGGAATTATGCACAGGAAGGGAATTATGCAGAACGGACAAAATAAGTCTGAAAAGCTGCCAGTAAAGATTTCAATGGATCAGTGGCTCCTCACTGCATCGTAGATTCGTAAACCATAACAACCATTTAAACAAGCGAAATGTGTAATTTATCGTGTACATGTGCTGTTCCCTATGGATTTTTCCTCCGTCAACAACTATTAGAAACGAAATAAAAATGACTTACTGATTGCTGATTGAAAACTTTAATGATCTTATGTCCGTGGTGTGACAACTGTCGTAGGTGGAAAAAAATAGAAAAACTCATCCTCACTGGACTGCTGATATGGACAGCTCATCTGGACAGCGTATCCTGACTTACCTGCCAATTCTAAAAACTGCTCGAGGTAAAAAAAAGAAAACGGTTCTCCTCACTGTTTCCACCGCTATTGTGAACAACGCGATACCTGGCGTTTCCTAATCAGTCAGGCAGTACCACATGGTACTGTAATATATATCCTTAGTCACACTGTCTCAGAGTTTGTCATTTACATTTTTCAGTTGTTTGCGGACGTTCGTTCGGAGCGGACTGAATTTCTCCCTGTCTCGGCCGGAACTGCCGTATATTGAACAATACAGTCTTTAGACCATACAATATATTGCGAAATAACTGAGCAAGTGTCAGTAGTATAGAGCTCTGCGGTTGTGGGGCGGCAGGTAGAATTTATGTTTGTTTTGTAATGTAGAAAAAAATAGATGCATTTCCCTGCCGTTTAACCATATGTGGGGCAGCAGGTGGAATTAATTGTTATATAAATGTTCCTATTATTTATGCTGTCTTTTGCCGTTCTCAACACTGGCCCTCTAACTACAATATTGGCAACCAGAAAGTGATTAGCAAAACGTGAAGCCTGTAATTAGAATTCCTAGTGCCCACTTCATCTGAGAAATATACTTATAGCTACAGCTTATAGCTCTGAGGAATTAGGAGATTGTCTGGGATTCATAATCAAAAACGATCGTGAAAAAAAAACTTCGTTATATTCTGAAAGTCACAGATGAAAAAAAAAGAATCCACACAACCTGACTAACAGAGCAGTTCAGAGTCTAATGCGCTGAAGCAACTATAACGGTCCAAATTAAATGTTTAAATGAATGCTCGCCATAATTTGATGATAATGTTCATCAAACGCCACGCTAAATACTGGTAGAATGTCTGTCCCGCGACGGAACGTGAAAATACGACATACGCAAACTGAAGATAGATAATTAAAGTCATCCCAGAATTAACTCTTCACTCGAAAATGATTTCATGGTTACGCGTATCCCGAGTAACTTAATACGGCATCCGAGGCTGTTTATAGCAATGATACCGACGCGACGCGACTCCCGGTACAGATGGTGTGCTAATCTGCGTCTGGAGAGAACTGGGGCCTTCCTCTCTCGCGCAGCGTTCTTATATATAAAGCCGCGGTGCGGACGGCTAAGGGACCCCCCTTTGGGGGGAATTGAAAATCAATAAAGAAAAAAAAAAAAGGCTAAGGGAACGCCTGATCAAATCGGCTCTCCCGATTAGCCGCTGGGTTAGTAATGCACCACTTTAAGTCATTGAATAAATCATAGCTCCTTTTTCTGATGGCCGATGAAGCTCTCAATTTAAATGTGCATTCAGCACACAGGTAAGTAATCATAATAAAGGTCTGACGTGGCTAAGTAAAATATTTTGGGCGAGAGAATTAATTTAATTACACTACACGCAGTAGACGAGCTCTGAACTTGCCCTTTGGAGATACGCTATCGCTATAGTTATATAGTTATTCAATTGAAACTTCTCACTTCTTTATGATTATAGCGGATCTCCATTCTATTTAAATATAAACATCCTAGCCTTATTTATTAGCCTACTTAATCTATCTTGCTTCCTTAATTTTTAAGACAAAACCCAGAAAATAATGAATTTCAACAAAAATTTTAATTTGTGAGATCCAAAGTACTGTTTCTATTAAATTATTATGAAAAAGGAATCTAAATATAAGTTTTTAAGTCTCTAGCTCTTTTCTGTTGCGCCAATGATTTTTACAGAAAAACATCCAAATTTCGAAAATGGTTAAAGTTATCGAACTGATATTCAACATATATTGATTTAGTATTATTCCTGACATGGTAAAACCGTTTCAGGTTATTTACTTGATTTTTAAAGTATTGCGCAACATTTATGACGTCAGAGCTAGTTACAGCGGACTAGGCTGGCACAGAATGGAAAGACTGATGAGAATTTTATACGGCGTGAGTAGGCTGCTTCCCTACACGGTCACCTTCAATATATTCCCAAACCGTCAACACCGCTCTCAGACGGTCAATATTAATTTACAATACTCGTAATTGTCCAATAAATATTGAGCTTGTGAGGGCCGCTTAAGCCACAGTAGTGAAGTGGACATATCCGAAAGAATAGACATCACGCGTAATAGGCATCTGTGATAGATAATACGTAAATTGAAAGGGGAGGGAGAAGAAAGGCAAGGTAAGGTACTAATGATATCAGGTGCATCGTGACTTTGTGCGGAATCAGCGGCGACGAGTGAGATTACTTGCTAGACTGGGACTTGAACCCGGGATCTCCTGCTTATTAGGCAGTTGCGTTAAACGCGGCGCCACCCGCGCAAATGCGAGTAGTATCTCGGCACCCTCCACGGCCGACTCACATTCCCACTTAGCGTCACCCATCGGTAGTCTCCGACCATGTCCCCAATGCAAGTGCAGCTGCAAGTAACAACTGAGTAACCTGTAACTTATGGAAAATTCGGAAAAATAATCTTTATGTAAGTCTGCAGGCTTTCGTGGCCGTTGTCACTGAAGTTAAAATCTTCTGGGTTATTAGGCCGCGTCATACTTCTTCTAAAATGAGGCGACGTTTCGACCCCTCTTCTGGGATCTTCCTCAGGATCTTCTGGTGTCCACTACTGCTAGAACACTGTCAGAGACGAGTGCCGCGTCCTCTTATAAAGGGGAGTTTTCACGCGTTCGTGCTGGAGAAGTGATAGTATTGGTTAAAATTCATATGGCTACCATTGGTGGGCCGTAGTCATCTTTCTTTCTCCCTCAGCCATTATCCTTTGACTACTCAATGAAAGTTCCATCTAAACTTCCATTTAATTCAGTTATATTCAGTCGGGTACAACAGATTTCCGGTGTCTTCTTGCTATCACCCAGCCGTCTTCTTGTGTGTCTTTCAGAGCTTCTTTTGTGTCTCCAAGGTCCCCATGGAGCCATCGTGGATCTCCGTCTACTGGTGGCTTGGCTCGATACGGGAACAACCAAGTGCTGCGATTTCGTTCTGATAACTCTCTCAACGACATCGTTAAAATCCTCCTCGGTGTGCGCCGGCCGCTGTGGCCGAGCGGTTCCTTTTTTTTAATCTTATTTTGTTCATTTTCGTGCGTTGCATCTCCTCGGGGCGGACATCGTAATACACCCGTTTAAGTTCGTCGTTGATCGATTAACTCAGTTTTTTATTGCAGAGGGCAGCTAACCCTCTGACCGAACACGCTGAGCTACCATGGCGGCTGGAACTGATGACCTCAGATGTTAGGTCCCATAGTGCTTACAGCCATCTGAACCATTTTGAGCCTCCTCGGTGTACTCCCTCGTCATCTTATAAAATACTTAAAATCCTAACACAAAAAAATGGTTCAGATGGCTCTGAGCACTATGGGACTTAACATCTGAGGTCATCAGTCCCCTAAACTTAGAACTACTTAAATTTAACTAACCTGAGGACATCACACACATCCACGCCCGAGGCAGGATTCGAACCTGCGACCGTAGCAGCCGCGTGGTTCTGGACTGAAGCGCCTAGAACCGCTCGGCTCCTAACACAGCAGGTGCACGAGATACAGTGTGAGTGCGGTGCCACCTACACTGGGAAAACCAAAAAGCCTGTTATCTCCAGAATAGCAGAGCATGAGCGCCATATGCTACTGAATCAATCCGACAGACAGTTATTGCAGAGCAAAATCGGGATTGAGGGCAGCCTGTTAGTTATCAGGAAGTTCGAGTCTGTTCAAGACAGCCATATATAGCTCACACAGAATAAGAAGGGCAACTGAAATCCTAAAACTACTTGATGTAATCAGTAACAGGACGGCTATATCAAGCTCCCAGCATCCTAGCTGTCCGCAGTCCCGGCACGATGGGACGAGTGTGATGGCAGCGTAGCGAACCCACCGGACGCGGCCACGACAGGTTAAACAAACAGCGCGTGCACACTACCGTCGTTTCCTGCAACTAACAACAGGAAAGCACGGCCCCCAGACGCTTTTTGCCACTTTACAGTGGGTTGTCAATTACCAGCTGTGGTATCGATTAGAGAGCCTGTATGCAGAGAGAGTGACCATAGGGGAAGTTGCCTGTGTTTGGTTGAGTAGCTTTGGCGCCATTTTTCTGCCAAACGTCTCTCGCCCTTCCTATGTTCGCCGTGCTTTTGAGTTGAATTGAAGATCAGAGGACTTTTGGAAACGATTAAAAGGTATTTGAATTATTGAGAGACTTGTTATGCGTTGTGCATGCATGTTCGATTTAGTTGTGTATCGTTTTTAACACGTAATTAGCGTTTGCGATCTTAAATACGAGTTGAAATAATGAAGCGTTATGTGATTTCTTTAACAGTTCGTGCATACTGGTAGCATCACAAGCTTTTCTGAAGC
This sequence comes from Schistocerca cancellata, assembly GCF_023864275.1. Lineage (NCBI taxonomy): Eukaryota > Metazoa > Arthropoda > Insecta > Orthoptera > Acrididae > Schistocerca > Schistocerca cancellata. The sequence continues at coordinate 698,779,340 of NC_064628.1, forward strand.
CAATATCTGACAGTCCGTGCTGGAAACGGAAAGTTCCTATAATTGTTGTGCACTCTCATTCGACTTTATAGCGTCAAACTTTATTTCGTTCTGAATCAGAATACTAGGCATACTTTTGGTTCCAATATTATTGCCTGACTGTTGACGCAGGCAAGTTGTAAGCACGTTTTCCGCAGTCGTCGTGGTTGCTGAAACATTATTCGTAGTAAATAATTGTAGGTACTCTTGAAGACAGTTTTTAATAGGCCTATTTACTGTGGGGTAGAAGATTTGGTCGTTATTACAGTAGCCTACATTTAACATTACCTGATTTTTGTAATCTTTTTCGTTTGTTATCTACAAGGGGTATTCAGTAAGTCGTAATCAGTTGTTTACTTGTGACATGCAAAAAGTTTGAAGACGTGACAAGAAGTACTAAAACGTCTCACACGTTTTGCATATTACAAGTAAACAACTGCTTACGACTTTCATTCACCTGAGGTAATACAGGTATGTTAAATCTTTAGTGTTATGCACTTTCGATACAAAACAAATGCTATACACTATTTTTTTTTTAATTTACGTTACTTTCATTGCAATATGTCTAGTAAACGAACTTTAAAGGAGATAAATGCAAGCAGCGAATAATCTTTACAGCCACTGTATCAAATTGTCCTGTGCTGTACGTAGTAGGCTACTATGAGTATATAATAGCTGTAAAGAAAGGCATTTAACGAATGATTTCGCCATATTGTCTTGTGCTTTTGATTCGTTGAGTGTGTACTCCACTACTGGCCATTCAAAAGTCCCGCCCGCAGTTTGGCAGAAAAATGGCCGCCGTATCGTCCGGTTGACCACTTTCTCCGTATACAGCATGGAGGTAAGAATTAGGGGAGATGGCGCTACGTATCCCAGCCGTACTACGTTTTGAAGCCATGGGGGCGTGGCTCGCTGCCATGACACTCTGACCAAAACATTGCCAGTGTGCTATAGCGCTGCGTGTATTACAGTCGCTAATTGCACCATATAGGCATGTAACGTCATCACATTGGTTGTTTCAAAGTTTTTGTTTAAAATAAAATCTCGTAAAGGCGAAATTCCGCGTTTTTTCTGATTAAAAATAGTTTTTAATGTAATATTACGAATAGCTAACCTTCAATGTAAACGATACAATTTTGTTAATTCAGTAATAAACGTGTATCACAAACTAAATAATAGAAACTGAAAACTAAGTTAGCTATACCCTCCCTCCAAAGCCCCATAAATACATCTTGTTTGTAATACGTACTGGGACATTTCAGTTACGTTACACTACTGGGAAACACTGTTCATTACCACCAATATTTATTGAAATACGGTACATAGAATGGCAAATCTACACAGTGTCCTGTTTAGGCCTATACTTTACGCCAGTTAATGTAGTGTTAGCTTTTATATTGGTACATGACGAAGACAAAGTGAGTTACTCAACACTTCGATTATCGACGATACGTACGTATTATACTGAAACGTGAACTTGAAAACTAAGAATTTAATTCTTTGAAATAACATACCTTTTGCAAATGTTTTGGGTGTGTAGGGAAAACTGATGGTACAGCATTTTCTCGGAGCCTTACTGTTGAAAGGGAAGTTCGGTCTATGTCCTCTTCTCGGAAATGCTGAGAACATATAGTGCTCCATTTAGACGCACGCCAATTCTTCCTCCTCACGGCATTCACCCACAGAGCTTTCCGACTTTCATTTTTAGGAAATCTAAAATCATACAGGAGAAAAACACGCTATAGTACAAGTACCGATGTAGCACACGTTCATTCACAATGAAGTTGTAAAATCACACTTAACGAGACAACTTACACATGAAATGTTATTCCCTTTGATTTCGCATCACAATCAGAACGATTCGTACATCCGAACACCACACAAGTCACCATAATAGCGCAAAATCCTTCCAAAAGCGAGCGACAACCCTATGCACACAAGCTTACAGCAGCAATGTTTTGGTCGGATTGAGATGGCTACCCTCGGCTTCACATAGCTTCACAGCTGTGACGTCACGGCGTCTCCCTCTATTCTTACCTCCGTGGTACGGTTGACCACTTTTCGGTATTCAGGCTCTCTAGTATCGATACGACCACAGCGCCCTCTAGTCGACGCTGTGTAGCTCAACGAGCGCCGCTCTACTTTATTTTGCAAAAACAGACATAATGTCTTATGGGATAACAGCAATCAGTGATTTTATAATGTTACTTAAAATCCGTCTTGATTGCAAAAAAAAATTTTTTTTTTATTATTCATATGACCGGTTTCGGTTCATTCAGAACCATCTTCAGATCTACTTTATGCCACAGTTGGTCAAGAGCAGACGACCAAGCAACTTAGCTTCTACTTGTAGGGGGCTAGCCATTATTGACTCTGCCTTTGTAACTGTCAGCTTTGATATATGAACGGCTTCGCACCTACGTGCTCATCTGTACCAAAAGTTAAGTAATGTGTTTGTATATGTTTATACACCAGTAAAGGTGCTTTAACTTTACTTCCAGTACCCAAGTGCTTTACCTCACCTGCTCCTACTCGCTTCCTTCATTCGGCCTAATTTGCAGATCTCAGGAGCAGACCCACGCGCCGCCTTCCAGGCGGGATACAAAAGATCAGCAACCCATGTAAACTATAAATAGTCTGGCACATATCTCCTCCCTTCCTCCAAACTCGGACCAGTGGTATTTTAAGGCCAGTAGAATCTAAGAAATTTGACGCCGTTAGAAACGATAACACTCAAGCACTCTCTTTCCAGCTAAACTAGTCCACGCCTTGAGGAATTCCGAAACGTAGGACATTTTAGCATTTTAAGTGTTGTATAACACACTGTGATTTTAATGAGACTGACACGGGCCGCAATACGCTGCAGTCATGGACTGTGCGGCTGGTCCCGGCGGAGGTTCGAGTCCTCCCTTGGGCATGGGTGTGTGTGTTTGTCCTTAGGATAATTTAGGTTAAGTAGTGTGTAAGCTTAGCCGCTGATGACCTTAGCAGTTAAGTCCCATAAGATGTCACACACATTTGAACATTTTTTGGGCCGCAGTAGCCTATGTATTTACGTATATATCTCGATGATATCTGTAACCTGTGTTTGTCTTGTGATGGCCTCATTCCTTGTCCTCATCTTTTCCCTGAGACTAATGCCCGACACCGGCGACTTCGTTACACTTCGAGCACACTGTGATCTATGAGTACTTGCCCCTCTCAGAGCCTATGGTAGTAGACCATAAGTTGTTACTGGTGGTATTTTATTCTTTCGTTTTTAGGTGCACTGCAACTTCATTGTCGGTCAGGATAAACGAAAGCTCAGTTGCAAAGGGAATTTTATTCGGAGAATTCTTCAGTCGCTGCACCATCTGTTCTAATTGGCTGGATGTTTGAACTTTTAGCCGTATTTATTTCCAAGCTAGCGGTCTATCAATTCTTGAATCATAACTGTTAGCTCTGTTTTATCTTCTCGTATTTGTACTATTTTGTCAGTAAATTTGAAGTGATTCAAGTACTGGCTATAGATTTGATCCATTTACCATGTCAATCCAACCCTTTGAATACATATTTCATAGCTAAAAGACTGAACACATATCAGAGCACCAGCGCGAATTTCCTTGGCTACTAGGATCTTGCCCATCTGCACAATATGGGCTCATGCTCAAACGCATCTGCCGGCTGTTCCCATAACTCTATCCATGTTAAACTCCCACGCACAGTAAAGTAAGAGATCCACATAACTGGAGAAATAACAACTATTTTTTGGACTTAAGTGCATCTTTTCGCATTATTCTTCTTTTATCAATACCGCATAGTGATAGTAGTTGCAATCTTCTCGGCTAACTTTAGTAGAACCACAAGCAATTTCAAATTAGTTGAGTAGTTTGGTTCTGTGTTTCGCATTCACAATCGCTTGGTAGAGAAGTTGTGAGGCATAGTGCAGCAGAGATTGTCGAAAATTACAACTAGCGAACATCCCTACGCTGTAACAGGATAGAGCGAGCGACCACAACTAGCAAAGAAGGCCCACTTTCCTTACTGATTCGTGACCTCAACTGTTATTTATATGCTTATTGGGATTTTATTTTATCTCACACGCGAGAGAATGTTTCTGCTGGCTTTCAGATATAGACTGCATGATTTATTGTTTAGTTTTCTGATACTTTCTTTGCGTGATGAGCTACACGGGGTATGAGTTGGATGTGCCCGAGGCCAGGCAGGTGTTTTCACTGCGTCTCATTTTATCTTTAAAACGCTACAGAGGTGTCTTGATTGCTTTTTTTTTAAATGGATTGCTACTATAAATGTTGAGTTTTGTGACACTTTCTTTGTGTGGTGAGCCACAAGGTTTGTAGGTCGTATGTGTCGCACGTGACATGAGAGTCGTAGTAGCGTTTGCTACCAGGATAGTTTTCTTGCCTTTTTAATGTAGTTTACTACATAATTTCTTCGATTTCGGGATACTTCTAGCGTGATCAACCACATGTGAATGGACTGTCAGTTAGGAGCTATTCACATTGAATGTATATTTTCGCCGTGTTCTTTCTATCTCTGAATGTCACAGAAGGAATTGCGCCTGCCATTACAATTCAGATTGTAGGGCTAACTGCTTAATTTCGAGGTGCTTCCCTTGAAAGTCTACGTCGATTACATCACGTGAGAGTTCAGGGATGATGCCCTAATCTTAACTTAAAATTCGAACTCACCGATGGGCAGTCTTGGCGCCTGGAGTGTGTATTTGTCCTTACATCAAGTATAATGTGTTTGCCACTGGTTAACAATTGTAAGGTATGAGACCTGAGTTTCTTCTGGCGTATACAATTTTCAAATGACTTCCGGGAATTCAGCCAGGTAACACTTTCAGCGACCGCCGATATTTCGGCGGGAGAACACCCCGCCATTTTCAAGGCAAACTGCAACGGACAGGCGGCGTACATGCAAATTTAATACCTCGGTTCTCGGACCGAAGCAGGAAAGATAACACACACACACACACACACACTGAACACTAGTGCCACCAAAGTTGACCAAAGTCAGAGCTATCGATAGTGAGACTATGATTTCGCAGGTGAGGCAGCATTGACTCTGTTCCTCTGTTTTTTGACAAGGGAGAAAGCCGGATTCCAAACAGAGTTTGGTCGCTGAAGTGTTACCTGGCTGAATTCCCGGAAGTTATTTGAAAATTGTATACGCCAGGCGAAACTCAGGTCTCACATTGTTTACCTCTACGGGGAGGAAATGTATTGGTGTTTACGTAAGTTGGATAAACTTCGTAGCTGTCGAGTTAGACTGCAATGTGCTTTGTCGTTTTTATTGAGGTGTCGTGATGAAAATCATGTCCCAACATTTGCTAAGGTTGTACACCATGTTAATTCTCCTGCCGCCAATCGAATTAAGCAACGTGCTGGCTTGGCTCTTGTTCGCGAAAGGATTCGTTTTACTCGTCGACGTTTGGATTCTGTTTCCAAAGAATTGTATCGTTTTCATTTAATGGTTGCATCTGAAGTGTCTGATTTCACTTGGGATTGGTTGGACGGTGCCTCATGGACCCAAGCTGACTGGGAGTACAACTCCGTTACTGCCCGGCATTTGGCAAAGTTTGAACGTTTTCATCGCGCGGAGTCGGATGTTATATCTCGACGTTCTGTGATAAATCTCACAGAGAAATCTTTTGACGACGCAACCTTATCCGTGCTAGGGAAGGGTTTAAATTTTGCACCCACTCCGAAGAATTTGCCGGTAGTTGATTTTATTAGTTCAATTGAACAGGCAGTTTGTAAACTACCTCCTGACGCTGCAGAGGAAGTTAGGAGGGAGGCATGCCTTGTTTTGACTAGGGCTCGTCCACCCAAGAGTAATGTAACAGCAGCAGAGAGGGCTGCTTTACGCTCTCTCAAAGTTGATCCCAGTATTGTTATTTTACCTGCTGACAAGGGCAATGCCACCGTTGTTTTAAATAAACATGATTATGTACAAAAGATGCAACGTTTACTATCTGATTCAACGTATCGCAGAATCGATGCTGACCCCACGAAAAGTGTTGAGAGAAAGACCAACAGCCTCCTGAAGAAAAGTGATTTGTCGCAGGACACAATCAAGAGGCTTAACACCTATAGTGCGGTTCCCCCTAGGTTATATGGCCTTCCAAAGGTTCATAAGGAAGGGGTTCCTTTCCGTCCTATAGTGAGTAACATCGGCGCCCCGACATATCGTGTATCCAAGCATCTTGCTTCTCTGTTGAGTCCACAAGTAGGACGGTGTGAACATCATATCAGGAACTCAGCTGATTTTTTACGTCGTTTGGAGGGACTGAGGCTGAATGACTCTGATATTTTAGTGAGTTTCGATGTGGTCTCTCTCTTCACTCGTGTTCCTCTGTCTGATTCGTTGCGGTTAATTGAAGCCAGGTTTGGTGCTGATTTAACTAATCTCTTTAGGCATGTGTTGACATCCACTTACTTTTTATTTAATGACCAGTATTACGAGCAGACAGATGGAGTTGCGATGGGTAGTCCGTTGTCTCCTGTGATCGCAAATTTGTTTATGGAAGACTTCGAGGAACGTGCATTGGAGTCGGCGCCTTTAAAACCCGCCTGTTTCTTTAGATACGTTGACGATACCTTCGTTGTTTGGCCTCACGGTAGGGAGAATTTGAATGTCTTTCTAGAACATCTGAACTCGATCCACCCGAACATTCGTTTTACGATGGAGGTGGAAGAGGATAGTTGCCTTCCCTTTCTCGACGTGTTGGTTAGGAGGAAGGATGATGGATCATTGGGACATGCAGTCTACAGGAAACGTACTCACACCGACTTGTACTTACAAGCTAATAGTTGTCACCATTCGGCTCAGCGTGAAGGGGTACTTCGTACCTTGGTACACAGGGCACATGTCGTTTCTGACGCTGAGACTTTGCCAGCTGAGCTGTCCCATCTTGAATTTACATTTCGTCAAAACGGTTACAGTGATAGACAGACTGAACGTGCGTTGCGCTATCGACCAACTGTACATCAGGTGATTGATGATAATTCTGAGTCAACACCTAAGTCTACTGCCTTCTTGCCTTACGTAGGAAACACGTCCAATAAGATCGGTCGTATTTTACGGAAATACGATGTGAAATGTGTTTTCCGACCTGCATCTAAAATTAGAGCACTTTTGAGTTCCGTTAAGGATGATCTTGGACTGCGTAAGGCAGGTGTATATCGTATCCCTTGAAGCTGCGGCATGGCATGTATTGGTCAAACTATCAGGACCGTGGAGGACAGATGTACTGAGCATAAACGGCACACACGATTACAGCAGCCAAATAGATCTGCTATTGCCGAACATTGCTTGGATACTGGTCACCCCATGTTATATAATAACACCGAGATATTGGCATGCACGTCCAGCTATTGGGACAGTGTCATCAGGGAGGCAGTTGAGATTAAATTAGCGAGCAACCTCGTTAACAGGGATGGAGGTTTCTGTTTAAACTCTGTTTGGAATCCGGCTCTCTCCCTTGTCAAAAAACAGAGGAACAGAGTCAATGCTGCCTCACCTGCGAAATCATAGTCTCACTATCGATAGCTCTGACTTTGGTCATCTTTGGTGGCACTAGTGTTCAGTGTGTGTGTGTGTGTGTGTGTGTGTTATCTTTCCTGCTTCGGTCCGAGAACCGAGGTATTAAATTTGCATGTACGCCGCCTGTCCGTTGCAGTTTGCCTTGAAAATGGCGGGGTGTTCTCCCGCCGAAATATCGGCGGTCGCTGAAAGTGTTACCTGGCTGAATTCCCGGAAGTTATTTGAAAATTGTAAGGTATGACTACATGAGTGTGTTGTTATCTGAATGTATGTTTCTGGCTTTTTGCATCCCTCGAAAAGGTATGGATGTTAGTGTCGGATGTAAAAAATGCTATGAAAATTTTAGATGTTACTTGCTTGAATAAGCTACCCTTAAACCAACTATATTTTGGAGGTACGTGGATGACACTCTGATAATGTGGCCTCATAGAGAAGATAAACTGAGATAGTTTCTTCACCACCTGTATTCCATTCATAACAATATTCAGTTCACCATGGAAATAGACAAAGGTAGTTGTCTGCCTTTGTTGGATGTCTTGGTTATATGAAAGAATGATGGTTTCCCTGGAGTATTCCCTCTATCGTAAGCCCACCCATTCTGATTTGTGTTTGCAAGCGTCAAGTTGTCATCACCCGTCGCAAGCACCCTTAAAACACTCATACACAGAGCTCACACAGTCTCTGATCTAGATGGTTTACCTAAAGAGCTCGTCCATTTAAAGACAGTGTTCAGAGAAATCGAACATTCCACAGAGCAGATTACAATATCAGTTAGAGTCAAGAAGTGGATAAAGAGGAGAACACGCCGGCAAAATTTTTAGCTTTTCTTCTTTTTGTGGGCAACATTTCATTAAAAACACCAAGAATCCAGCGTAAATTTCAAGTGAAAGTTATTTTCAGTCCACCATCTAAGACTGCAGGCCTTTTGGGATCGGTGAAGGACGACTTGTAATTGCAGAAGGCCGGAATTGATAAAATCTTGTCAGTGTGGTACGGCTTGCACTGTGAAAGAAGGCTGCACTGAACATCTGCGTAGCACTCGCCATTTCCAGTCAATCAAGTCCGATATTACCGAACGATGTATTTCCACTGGACGCTCAGTGAAGTGTGACAGAACTGTGATTCTCACAACAGCAATATCTTTTTGAGACTCCATTATTAAAGAATTCGTGGAAATACGTCTGTGAAAAATCTTATGAACAGTGATAGCGGCTACCATTTGGGCAATACGTGATAGCCCATCATCCGCGATTTGTTCCAACAGAAGACGGTCGAGTGCGCCAACGGCCGCGGCGAGCGGTAACACTGAGGACAGCTGAGTTCCGCAGTTCCACCGGCGAGGGCTCTGCCGCCGTGAAGCGTGGTCCGTCCGTCAACTTGAATTTTGACGCATGCTCGGCATACTCGCAGCGCACTACACTGAGCACGGAATGGAGGAAGTCTTCGTTCCGCCCCTCCTTCCTTGGGCTCCCTCTCCTTCCCCTCCCCACCACGCTTGGGCTCCCTCTCCTTCCCCTCCCTCCCCCCTCTGCTGCCCCTTGGTGTGCTTCCGACTCCACGACTCCCCCCACCCCCTTCCTGCCCCCCCTCCTCTGTCAAGCCATCATCCCTCTTTCCTCTCTCCCTCCTCTCTAATCTCCCCTCCCTTGGCAGACCCTTCAAATTTTTAATGCAGTTACTACGTCGCATTGTGGTGCTCGCCGTGTATGTAGCATAAGTGCTGTGGTGTTCAGTGTCGTCGACCCATACTGAGAACGCCGCTTTTAATTGTGCTATTCGTGCCTCCAGTGTTTGTGCAGTCTTTATCGAGTGCCATTTTAACTTATGTGGACTTTACATAAACGTGACTTGTCAAACTACGTCTTTTTTTATATTCCAATTGTTTCCCCTTCTCATGTGTAAATTTCATCTTTTATCCCTGTTCTCCTGTGACATTTTATGTAATCTGTTGGCTGAAGACCGGCGAACTGTGCCACTGCCAGCCCGTCTCTGCCTCTATGGGGCAGGGGAATGAAATGATAACAAAGGAAAAACAAAATGTCTTCGTTGGTATTCGATAGCTCACCTGACGATGATTGGCAGGTGCCTAGTTGCAATATCGTCCAATGAATTAAAATTTGTTTGAATAGTCCTGAAATGTATATATGTACTGTTATGCTGTGCTAGTATTAGTCTTAGTCGTTGTTAAAATTCAGTAAAGGTATGGTTGGGTGATGAAGTTTGGGGCTGCTGGCAGTGTGGTAAAAGTTGGCAGCCAGTAGGCCAGGCAGGGCAAACATGGCGCAGAGCTGCAAAATGGTTCAAATGGCTCTGAGCACTATGGGACTTAACTTCTGAGGTCATCATTCCCCTAGAACTTAAAACCACATAAACCTAACTAACCTAAGGACATCACACACATCCATGCCCGAGGCAGGAATCGAACCTGCGACTGGAGCGGTCGCGCGGTTCCAGACTGTAGCTCCTAGAACCGCTCGGGCACCCTGGCCGGCGCAGAGCTGCAGCGGCGTATTGCACGTACGGTTTGTTTGGAGTGGTGCAACAGCGGGGCAGGGAAGTGCAACATTGCTTTAGGTTATTGCGATGTATGAGGCGAGGCAATAGGCCAGAGCCGGGAGTGGTGATGTGTAAGTGGCTGACGTGTGAGAATTTACCCCTGCCATAGTTTCTGACTCATTTTGTCAGTATTTCTCTATTCATGAATATCGAGTTCTGTATAATAAAGTACAACGAAATTCCGAACTACAAGAGTCTGCCTAAGCACAGAGAGAACGAAATCGGAAAATAAATGACTCGAAGACCAGAAATGTCCAACACTGACGCTTGCTCTTACTCCCAAGCTGATGAGACACTCTAGAAAAATTTATCACTACTTTGTTTCTACGACGCCCGAAAATGGCCCATTTGGAAAATCTACCATAGTTCGAATGAAACAAACGATAGGAAGCGTGGGAGGGGGACTGGAGCTCTGGGCGTAAGTGATTGACGTTTTTTGGGCTCAATATATATCAAATTTGCTTTTTATTATTTCTTTTCTCTTTTTCAAATTCCATCAACAGTTCCCCAGATGCGGAGCCAATTTGTAGCTGCTGAGCGAGGTTCCCCAGACGTCAGAACTGAGATCCCGTACCAGCTGGACCAGGGCGGCGTCTGTGGCAGCGCCGGCGTCCACTTCATCGACTGCCGGAAGAGCAAGACGCATGGAAAGCGGAAGACACTTACTCTACAACGGAGAACTGAATAAGTAACTAAGTCTCATTACAAGCGGCATCACCATCGTCCGACAACTTCTAATACCAGACCAGAAAACAGTTGTGCTTTACCATAAATTAATTAGAAAAACGTTAATAAGTTCCTGACATCAATAAATGCGAAACGTGAAACTAAGCACAAGGAGTAAGAAACGAGCATTCACCGTTTAGTAGTGATTTAGTTAGCATCTCTACATTAGCCAGCTACACTATTTGATCAAAGGTATCCGGACAACTGGCTGAAAATGCCTTACAAGTGCGTGGCACCATCCATTGGTAATGTTGGAATTCAATATGGTGCTGGCCCACCCTTAGCCTTGATGACAGCTTCCACTCTTGCAGGCATACGTTCAATCAGTGCTGGAAGGATTCTTGGGGAATGGCAGCCCATTCTTCGCGGAATGCTGCACTGAGGAGAGCTACCGATGAGGTCAGCGAGGCCTGGCACGAAGTCGTCGTTCCAAAATATCCCAAGGGTGTTCTGTAGAAGTCAGGACTCTGTGCAGGCCAGTCCATTACAAGGCTGTTGTTGTCGTATAACCACTCCGCCACAGGCCGTTCATTATGAACAGGTGCTCGATCGCATTGAAAGTTGCAATCGCCATCCCCGAATTGCTCTTCAACAGTGAGAAGCAAGAAGGTGCTTGAAACATCAATGTAGGCCTTTGCTGTGATAGTGCCACGCAAAACAACAAGGGATGCAAGCCCCCTCCATGAAAAACACGACCACACCATAACACCACAGCCTCCGAATTTTACTGTTGGCACTACACAAGCTGGCAGAAAACGTTCACCGGGCATTCGCCAAGCCCACACCCTGCTGTCGGATCGTTACATTGTCTGCCGCGATTGGTCACTCCACGTAACGTTTTTCCACCGTTGAATCGTCCAACGTCTGCTCCTTATACCAAGCGAGGCGTCGTTTGGCATTTACCGGAGTGATGTGTGCCTTATGATCAGCTACGCGACCATGAAATTCAAGTTTTCTCACCTCCCGCCCAAATTTCATACTACTTGCCGTGGATCCTGATGAAGTTTGTAATTGCTGTGTGATGGTCTGGATAGATGTCTGCCTATTACACATTACGACCTCTTCAACTGTCGACGGTCTCTGTCAGTGAATAGACGAGGTTGGCCTGACGCTTTTGTGCTCTACGTGTCCCTTCACGTTTCCTCTTCACTATCGCATCGGAACAGTGGACCTAGGAGTTTGGAAATCTCGCGTACAGACGTATGACACAAGTGACACCCAATCACCTGACCACATTAGAAGTCCGTGAGTTCCGCGGAGCGACCCATTCTGCTCTCTCACGATGTCTAATGACTACTGAGGTCGCTGATATGGAGTACCTGGCAGTAGGCGGCAGCACAATGCACCTAATATGAAAAGCGTATGTGTTTGGGGGTATCTGGACACTTCTGATCCCATAGTGTAATACCGAAAGCGCCAGACATTAGCAGACAAAGTAGCGGCCGCACTAACTACCGCCACGCTATTTAAACTAGAGCGTTCACAATTAGTTAACCTCCACGAGCTAGACATCGCTTTTAACAATGCCAGTGGGTTTGATGAACTATGACTGCTGTAATGGGCACTACCCGTAACTTAAACTAGTTCTTCAGTTTAAGGCGTGGACCTGACGCCTTTATAAGCCAACAGGCACTAGCCTGACGAACAGTAAAAGTCTCCTTGGGCAGAACGGGAACACTTCTTTGTGTAGGTCTAGTAGGTATAACATTAAGACCACCACTAAGAACAGTGAACCACTGCAACAATGTTCATTGTGTACCTCATGGCTCAATTTAAATATGGACACATCCGTAAAACAAGCAACACGGACAGATATATAATATATTCATAAAATCGCCCGCAAGGAGCTTGGTTCTTAAAATCTCACAAAACGCGCAACAGTAATTCTGAAGCCACACGTTGATCAACAGTCCAGTACAAAATTACAATGGGAACAAATAAGACAAATACAGCTGAACACAAGGCGATGACAATTAAGTACGCCGAAACTCGCCCAACAACGAACATCATCATAACAAATTAGTGAAACACCTCCAGACAGCCGGCCGGAGTGGCCGAGCGGTTAAAGGCGCTACAGTCTGGAACCGCACGACCGCTACGGTCGCAGGTTCGAATCCTGCCTCGGGCATAGATGTGTGTGATGTCCTTAGGTTAGTTAGGTTTAAGTAGTTCTAAGTTCTAGGGGACTTATGACCACAGCAGTTGAGTCCCATAGTGCTCAGAGCCATTTGAACCATTTTGAACATCCAGACAATTTAATACTGTGTGACATATGGCTGTCGCAAACCGTCGAGCAACTTAACAGAGTCGCCATCCTACACACAGTGGTGCCTCGAGTCTTTATTCAGTCGCTTCAGATTCAACGCAGGAAAACATGCGAGACTTTCCAGTCTAAACTTATTTTCGCGTCAGTAAGCACTATTTGCATCATAGTACTGAGATACGGAATCAGATTTCAAACGGAAGATAAGGGATCTCAACACAACAGCTTTTCCAAGACACTAGACAGACCAACTATAAGCCACTGATCTTTCACGTAGCCGGATTGACAAAACCCATGTCCCATGTATGTGAAATCACGTCACGAATCGCACGTCACAGTCAAACTATTCAAAATGGTGCTATCACTGATTCCCAGAGGAATCAGTCACAATAGATCTGTAAGTTCCCGCACGCGTGATACACGACAGACCAGAAACGCTTACGTCAAAATGTGTGAGAATTCCTATGGGACCAAACTGCTGGGGTCATCGGTCCCTAGACTTACTTACACACTACTTAAACTAACCTATGCTGAGAACAACACACACACCAATGCTCGAGGGAGGACCCGAACCTCCGGCGCGAGGAGCTGCGCAAACCGTGACACGGCGCCTCAAACCAGGCGGCCACTCTGCGTGGCAAAACACATACGTCATTCAAACAATATAAAAACTACACTGTGACCGTGGATTGTCATGTCTACAGCAGAAAACGAATCCTAGCCTTGTGCTGATGGAACATAATTGAAGATAGTGTGTCCGCCCCGATAGCTGAGTGGTGCCGGCACGGCAGCTCAGCATGTTCGGTCAGAGGGTTAGCTGCCCTCTGTAATACAAAAACTGAGTTCACCGATCAACAACGAACCAAAACGGGTGTCTTATGACGTCCGTCCCGAGCAGATACAACGAAAGAAAGAGAACAAAATGATTTTTAACATCATCATTTAAGACTGATTATGCCTTTCAGCGTTCAGTCTGGAGCATAGCCCCCCTTATACAGTTCCTCCATGATCCCCTATTCAGTGCTAACTTTGGTGCCTCTTCTGATGTTAAACCTATTACTTCAAAATCATTCTTAACCGAATCCAGGTACCTTCTCCTCGGTCTGCCCCGACTCCTCCTACCCTCTACTGCTGAATCCATGAGTCTCTTGGGTAACCTTGCTTCTCCCATGCGTGTAACATGACCCCACCATCTAAGCCTGTTCGCCCTGACTGCTACATCTATAGAGTTCATTCCCAGTTTTTCTTTGATTTGCTCATTGTGGACACCCTCCTGCCACTGTTCCCATCTACTAGTACCTGCAATCATCCTAGCTACTTTCATATCCGTAACCTCAACCTTGTTGATAAGGTAGCCTGAATCCACCCAGCTTTCGCTCCCATACAACAAAGTTGGTCGAAAGTTTGAACGGTGCACAGATAACTTAGTCTTGGTACTGACTTCCTTCTTGCAGAAGAGAGTAGATCGTAGCTGAACGCTCACTGCATTAGCTTTGCTACACCTCGCTTCCAGTTCTTTAAAAAAAAAAAAAAAAAAAAAAGTGGTCAGCGTGACGGATTGCCGTCCTACGGGCCCGGGTTCGATTCCCGGCTGGGTCGGAGATTTTCTCCGGTCAGATAATGTGTGTTGTGTTGTCTTTATCATCATTTCATCTCCGTCCGGCGCGCAGGTCGCCCAGTGTGGCATCGAATGTAATAAGACCTGAATCAAGGCGGTCGGACCTGCCCCGCAAGGCGCCTCCGGGAAATGACGCCAAATGATTTCATTTCCATCGAAGATAGTGAGTACTTCCATAATTCATAAGTCAGTAACCAATCTATAAGGTAGCCAAAAACGGAATTCATAAAACACTTGTTTCCACTACACGAATGATGCAGTCACTATTACATAAATCGAATACAAAATTTCAACCTGTTTGCGCAAGCCTCATCTCAATGTACAGCTGACAGTACCAAGCATGGGGAAGAAACCTTCATGGACTGGACCTTAGACATTTCGCACAAATGTTAAACGTAAACACCCCACTAGCAACGCAAGTCACGCTGGAATCCCGGCAAAGTGATCAAACCGATTCCACTCGTCGTGGGACCTAAACACGCCGGCAACACACACACGCTCACTGGTGGCAAACATGAGACCAACAAATTTCAGCGACTTTTGCTATCCGTGGCTCGCATACAAGGCAAACACAACGCATATTTCTAACCACTTATCATGCGTCCCTTGCTAAACCTCTCGCAATACACCAAGTGATTCATGCTTGGCTAGCAGAAAGTGAAAGTCCAATGCAGTGCTTCAAACATTCGACAAAATGAGTAATCACAACTGAAAGCCTGAGCAAAATAGTTAAAACAGTTCATCTTCTTAGAAAACCAAACAGAATACAACTGCAAAATACTACCCTTAACGGAGCCATAGAATGCCTGTCACATCAGTACCTAAATACATTATTGCACGCTTCGGCTATATAACGATGAAAACTTCACCGCAGCTGCAAGAAGCGGCCCCCAGTGCTAGCTAGTTCCACACTGTAGCACGACCCGAGAAAGAAGAAAGACCCACTCTCTCCGGCCACCGCGTGCGTCATGTCGCGAAAACAGCCGTCAAGGAGCGTAACACCGTCAGATAGCACCGCTCACAGGAGGTGATGGAGTTTTTACAATTCGCGCAAGGCAGGACAGCACGGCACAGAATTGTTCTGAACAGAATGAGAAGAAACGATATACAGATGCTACGAAGAAGCGCCTAACTAGGAAGACACACACATCCGTCATGCAGTCGCTGCACTCTCACAAGGGAACCTCCCCATCGCACCCTCCTCATATTTAGTTATAAGTTGGCACAGTGGATAGGCCTTGAAAAACTGAACACAGATCAATCGAGAAAACAGGAAGAAGTCGCGTGGAACTATGAAAAAAAATAAACAAAATATACAAACTGAGTAGTTCATGCGCATGATAAGCAACTTCATGGACAGGGTAGGTTCAGGAGCGCCGTGGTCCCGTGGCTAGCGTGAGCAGCTGCGAAACGTAAGGTCCTTGGTTCAAGTCTTCCCTCGGGTGAAAAGTTTACTTTCATTATTTTCGCAAAGTTATGATCTGTCCGTTCGTTCATTGATGTCTCTGTTCACTGTAATAAGTTTAGTGTCTGTGTTTTGCGACCGCACCGCAAAACCGTGCGATTAGTAGATGAAAGGACGCAAAACACAGACACTAAACTTATTACAGTGAACAGAGACATCAATGAACGAACGGACAGATCATAACTTTGCGAAAATAATGAAAGTAAACTTTTCACTCGAGGGGAGACTTGAACCAAGGACCTTACGATTCACAGCTGCTCACGCTAACCACGCTAACCACGGGACCACGGCGCTCTTGAGGCCACATTGTCCTTGATGCTGCCCATCTTGCACGTGGACTACTCAGTTTGTATATTTTGTTTATTTTTTTCATAGTTCCACACAACTTCTTCCTGTTTTCTCGATTGATCTGTGTTCAGTTTTTCAAGGCCTATCCACTGTGCCAACTTATAACTAAATATGAGGGGGGTGCGATGGGGAGGTTCCCTTGTCAGTGTCTGTAACCACAGAGTGCACGCAACCTCCCAAAACTCGCCTAAGAACTATCTTTTTACCTTGATCCAAATTAAATTAGACTAAGTAAACAATCACCCTACTATCACGCTATTGGAATGAAGGATAAGGAAAGAGATACGCTGTGCTCCCTCTTTCTCTCGCACAGACTGTGGCGTACTTTTTAAGTTTTTGCTATCTTAACTACTCGTTAAGCCTGTATCGTGCCAGGTGATGTAGAGAAGCTGGTTATGTGTGGGTGTGTTTAGGAATTGCTTCATTAAAATAGCTGGCTTGTTTCCTTTGTCCCGTCCCGGCACAGGACGATTCTCCAGGACACTGACGGTAATGTGAACTGAAGTCTACAAAGTTACCTTTGAAGGAGTGAGAGCGAAAAAGTTACCTAGCATACTTAGCAAAGAGGATTCTGGAAAGGAGAGGAGAAGTTTTTGGGTATAAAAACTTAATGAATCAATTTAAGAACAATTTATTTCTCAACAGTTTAGCCTTATTGAGTCAGGTGTCTTACAGTGGCTGTATACCTCTGCAAATCAATGAGTAGATTCTACAACTCTACATGTCAATCCTTTCCAGCTGCTCTCGATTCTTGAGTTGTACCTTTCTCTAACGCAGACGAATTCTCTGCGTGTAACTCTCAGTGACAACATACAATCAAATATTTTAACCATAGTCGGAGACAAGAGCGAGACAGCACTTGTTCCTTCCTATATTCCGACACACAAAAACTATGCATAACAGTATTACTCGTTGCAACTATACGCAATAATTCACAATAGGAGTCAAGTGCGTGTGAGTATTTGTTCTCCTTTACATTCCGACACACAGAAAATATCGACTATTATTCGTTGCTACTACTATAGTCAAACTCTACAGAGGTGTTTCTTCTTTAACCCTACAACACTAAAGGGTACGAAATGTTACACTACTTCTAAACCATCGTAAATTATACTACTCCATATTTATAGAAGGAAGTCATTTGTAAGTTACGCATTACTTAATTACAATTATTAGCTCTCAATTACTTAATTACAATTATTATATCTTCGACGACATGTTACATACCAAATTAAGTACAAAATGTCCTGATTTATATCCTACTGAAATGGCAAATTTTACGATACTTTAGTAAAAAAATGAAATGATCGTGTGGAAAGCCCGTTTCTGGGGAGTTCGGCCGCCGGGTTATTTCAGGTGACGCCAGCTTGAGCGACTTGCGTGTCGATGACGATATATGATGAGGACAACACAACATCCAGCCCACGAGCGGAGAAAATCTCCAACGCGGCCTGGAATCGAACCCAGGCCCACTACATGGTAGGCAAACACGTTACCACTCAGCGAACAGCGAAGCAGGCGGACTGAGGCTTTAGTAATCTAGGGTTAACAGGTAGGAAACTCACGATAATACTGTTTCTGGATACATATCGAAAACTAAGTTTTCCTCCCCCAGTGTGTACAGTCTTCTAGTTTTTACTGCACCAGCACTGAAGTGTCACTTTATAGTGACTCCGAGGCTTTGTTAGACTACTGATTCTTCTGCTTCCTGCTAAAGGCGGTCTTGAACTCCTGCACTGGTCGTTTCTATACTACTTTTTGAAGGGCTTTTGTGCGAGTTTCTCCTTTAGAGATGTTTCCTCCGATTCTTCTGACGGTCAGCCTATAGGTTCTTTCCGAAGCGTTCACAACGTTCTCGAACGTTCTGGCTGTATGCCAGCATCTGTTAGTCGTCTTGGTGCACGAGAAAAATTGGCCTCGCCCAGCCATTACAGCACCGCTGCTTGCTTAGCAGGTTGTCAAAAACTCTCACTTCATACGGAGCTCTGGACTACTTTCAGACTTCTGCCTGACAAAATGCCTTGTGTGTTGTCGCAAATACTTACTCTTAATGAAGGTTTTCTACTTTCCTCGCAGCCATACCCCTTCTTACATCAATAAAATTCAATAGATATGACACCTTATAGGTTTTAACTGTGTAATCATCTTCAACCACATTGAAACTTTAATAAATATCTTGAAACCTGTACAGTTGTCTGCCAAAAATCCTTTCGTCATCACTGTCATGGTCGTCATCCATGATGTTTAGCTCGACTTCTCCGACTTCCATGGTATGAAGTGAAATACTTGGCAAAATTTGATTTACATTTAATGAAACTTCTACACTACTGTTACTTTCAACAGAACGGTGGTTTATGTGCCTGTACATCGTCTAGGTTAGTTTCCCTAAATCACTGTGGTTACACATTAATACCTCACCCTCGACAAAACGTTGAATGCTAATTTTCCGTGTGTTCGACTACAAATGAAATGTTCATTTGTTCTTTTCCCAAAATTATTGTATACAATCAAATATTTGTCATTTTCCATAGAAACAGACTTACATAAACATATTTAGACAAATACCGTATAACACTATTGCGTTATCATCAGTATCATTATTATCGTCAGCAGCGGCAGCTGATGACACTCACTGCTAGCTGAATGCCTACCTCAGAGTTCTCAGCGCATTAAAATCGTCAGTTACAGGATTCCACGGTGCTCGTGTATGTTTTCTAATGTCATAAACGGAGCTTCTGAAAGTGATCACTAAATTATTAATTTAATCTATCTGCAAGATCCGGGCAATCGCAGAGGGTGGGATTATTGGTAGTTGGGAGCTCCACTGTTAGGCGCGTTATGGGGCCCTTAGGGATTTGGCTGACAAGAAGGGTAAGAAATCCAATGGGCACTCCGTGTGCATACCGGGTGGAGTCATTCCTGATGTGGAAAGGGTCCTGTCGGATGCCATGAAGAGCAGAGGGTGCAGCCAACTCCAGGTGGTGGCTCACGTCGGTACCAATGATGTGTGTCACTTTGGATCAGAAGAGATTCTCTCTGGTTTCGAGCGGCTAACAGAAATGGTAAAGGCTCCAGTCTTGCTTGCAGGATGAAAGCAGAGCTGATCATTTGCAGCATAGTCGACAGGACCGACTGCGGACATCTGGTACAGAGCCGAGTGGAGGGGCTGAATCAGAGGCTCAGACGGTTCTGAGACCGTGTAGGCTGCAGATTCCTCGACTTGCGTCAAAGGGTGGTTGCGTTTTGGGTTTCGCTGAATAGGTCAGGTGTCCACTATACGCAGGAGGCGGCTATACGGATAGCAGGGGCTGTGTGGCGTGGACTGGGTTGCTTTTTAGGTTAGAGGGTCTCGGGAAAACACAAGAAGGGTTTCAGTCACAAAGGGTGTAGGCTGAACACAGGAAAAACGTAGGTACACGAACCATTGGTATAACTGTTGTAAATTGTCGTAGCTGTGTTGGGAAAGTACCAGAGCTCCAAGCGCTAATAGAAAGCACTGATGCTCAAATCGTTATAGGCACTGAAAGCTGGCTAAAGCCGGATATAAGTTCCGCCGAAATTTTTGCGAAGACCCTAACGGTGTTTCGAAAGGATAGGCTAAACACGGTTGGCGGAGGCGTGTTTGTTGCTTCAGAAGTAGTTTAACTTGTCGCGAAATTGAAGTAGATACTTCCTGTGAGTTATTATGGGCAGATGTCATTGTTGGCAACCGGAATAAAATAATAATTGGATCCTTTTACCGACCTCCCAATTCAGATGATACAGTTGCTGTAAGGTTCAAAGAAAACTTGAGTTTGATTTCAAACACGTACCCGACTCATACGATAATAGTTGGTGGTGACATTAATTTACCTACGATATGTTGGCGAAAATTAATGTTTAATTCCGGAGGTACGCATAAAATATCATCCGAAATTGTGCTAAACGCATTCTCTGAAAATTATTTCGAGCCGTTAGTTCATGAGCCCACGGGAATAGTAAACAGTTGTGAAAACACACTTGACCTCTTAGCAACAAATAATCCTGAGTTAATAACGCGCATCAAGACAGATTCAGGGGTTAAAGAACACAGAGATGTCGTAGAATATTGAATATTGTAATCCCCAAATCCTCGAAAAATAAGCGAAAAATATACCCATTCAAAAAGCAGATAAAAAATTCAATTGACGCCTTCCTGGGCACAGTCTCCACTCATTCCAAATTAATAATATAAGTGTAGACCAGATGTGGCTTAAATTCAAAGAAATAGTTTCGGCAGCAATTGATTTATACCAAATAACAAACGAAGGAACTGACCCTCCTTGGTACACCAAACGCGTTAGAACACTGTTGCAAAAACAACGAAACAAGCATGCCAAATTTAAACAGAAGCTAAATCCTCAAGATTGGCGATCTTATACAGAAGCTCGAAACTTAGAGCGGACTTCAATGCGAGATGCCTATAACAGTTTCCACAACGAAACTTTATCTCGAAACCTGGTAGAAAATCCAAAGAGGTTCTGGTCGTATGTGAAGTAGGTTTGCGGCAAGAAACAATCAATGCCTTCTCTGCACGATAGCAATGGAGATACTGTCGAAGACAGTGTTGCCAAAGCAGAGTTACTAAACACAGCCTTCCGAAATGCCTTCACAAAAGAAGACGAAGGAAATATCTAGAATTCGAATCGAGAACAGCTGCCAACATGAGTAACGTAGAAGTAAATATCCTCGGAGTAGTGAAGCAACTTAAATCACTTAATAAAAGCAAGTCTTCTGGTCCAGACAGTGTACCAGTTAGGTTCCTTTCGGAGTATGCTGATGCATTAGCTCCATACTTAACAATCATATACAACCGTTCGCTCGTCGAAAGATCCGTACCCAAAGACTGGAAGGTTGCACAGGTCACACCAATATTCAAGAAAGGTAGTAGGAGTAATCCACTAAATTACAGGCCCATATCGATAACGTCGATATGCAGCAGGATTTTAGAACATATATTGTGTTCGAACATAATGGATTACCTCGAAGAAAGCGGTCTATTGACACACAGTCAACATGGGTTTAGAAAACATCGTTCTTGTGAAGCATAACTAGCACATGAGGTGCTGAGTGTTATTGACAAGGGATTTCAGATCGATTCCGTATTTCTGAATTTCCGGAAGGGTTTTGACACTGTACCACACAAGCGGCTCGTAGTAAAATTGCGTTTTTATGGAATATCGTCCCAGTTATGTGACTGGATCTGTGATTTCCTGTCAAAGAGGTCACAGTTCGTAGTAATTGATGGTAAGTCATCGAGTAAAACAGAAGTGATTTCTGGCGTTCCCCAAGGTAGTGTTATAGACACTTTGCTGTTCCTTATCTACCGGGTGATCAAAAAGTCAGTATAAATTTGAAAACTTAATAAACCACGAAATAATGTAGATAGAGAGGTAAAAATTGACACACATGCTTGGAATGACATGGGGTTTTATTAGAACAAAAAAAAATAAAGTTCACAAAATGTCCGACAGATCTCTTGCGCGCGTCGTTTGGTGATGACCGTGAGCTCAGCCGCCACTTTCGTCATGCTTGGCCTCCCAGGTCCCCAGAGTTCAGTCCGTGCGATTATTGGCTTTGGGGTTACCTGAAGTCGCAAGTGTATCGTGATCGACCGACGTCGCTAGGGATGCTGAAAGACAACATCCGACGCCAATGCCTCACCATAACTTCGGACATGCTATACAGTGCTGTTCACAACATCGATTACAGCTATTGTTGAGGAATGATGGTGGACATATTGAGCATTTCCTGTAAGGAACATCATCTTTACTTTGTCTTACTTTCTTATGCTAATTATTCCTATTCTGATCAGATGAAGCGCCATCTGACGGATATTTTTTAAACTTTTGTATTTTTTTGTTCTAATAAAACC
The DNA here is from genome assembly GCF_023864275.1 of Schistocerca cancellata. Lineage (NCBI taxonomy): Eukaryota > Metazoa > Arthropoda > Insecta > Orthoptera > Acrididae > Schistocerca > Schistocerca cancellata. Next base: position 698,801,778 of record NC_064628.1, read on the forward strand.
CCATGTCATTCCAAGAATGTGTGTCAATTTGTACCTCTCTATCTACATTATTCCGTGATTTATTCAGTTTTCAAATTTATACTGACTTTTTGATCACCCAGTATATAAACGACTTGGGAGACAATCTGAGCAGCCGTCTTCGGTTGTTTGCAGATGACGCTGTCGTTTATCGACTAATAAAGACATCAGAAGATCAAAACAAACTGCAAAACGATTTAGAAGAAATATCGGAATGGTGCGAAAAGTGGGAGTTGATCTTAAATAGCGAGAAGTGTAAGGTCATCCACATGAGTGCTAAAAGGAACTCGTTAGACTTCGGTTACACGATAAATCAGTCTAATCTAAAAGCAGAAAATTGAACTAAATACCCAGGAATTATGATTACGAACAATTTAAATTGTTTAAATTCTTTCCGTGCGCTATACGAGAATGGAATAATAGAGAATTGTGAAGATGGTTCGATGAACCCTCTGCCAGGCACTTAAATGTAACAGACCTACTAAGTAAAGTACCTACACTACACTTGTCCGTCCTCTTTTAGAATACTGCTGCGAGGTGTGGGATCTTTACCAGGTAGGACTGACGGAGTACATCGAAAAAGTTCAAAGAAAGGCAGCACGTTTTGTATTATCGCGAAATATGGGAGAGAGTGTCACAGAAATGATACAGGAATTGGGCTGGAAATCATTAAAAGAAAGGCGTTTTTCGTTGCGACGGAATCTTCTCACGAAATTTCAGTCACCAACTTTCTCCTCCGAATGCGAAAATATTTTGTAGACACCGACTTACATAGGGAGGAACGATCACCAAGATAAAATAAGGTAAATCAGAGCTCGTACGGAAAGATATTGCTGTTCATTCTTTCCGTGCGCTATACGAGAATGGACTAATAGAGAATTGTGAATGTAGTTCGATGAACCCTCTGCCAGGCACTTAAATGTGATTTGCAGAGTATGCATGTAGATGTAGATGTAGATGTAGTACATGGCATGTCTCCGTTTTTAAATCCCTAAAAAGTTCGCTTTGTGTGAAATTTGATCCATAAATGAACAACGTCGCGATCTGACTACATTTAGTGAAATATGCGTTAGTGAAACAACTGTCAAAGGGCATCGGAATAATAAAGAATCATTTAACGTAAGTTGGATCTAGATAAATTGCGACCGAAATCTTCGAGTATTCTAATACAATCTATTAGCGTTAATATATCACTCTTTATAGAAGTGATACGTGCAATGCAGATGTAACTGCACATTGTATTTTCTGACACTTAAAGAGTGGAAAATAACCTAAAAGTTAAGTCTGAAGTATTCGTCACTGCACCACGTGTCTTGAAAATGATTGCAAATCGCACTCACCTTAGCAGCGAATTGTATATATAATCAGAAAATAATGCTGTCTCTGAAGGCAGTTCAAGAAATACTTCATACAGATTTCACATAAAATTGGTGCTTTCGTGAACAGCACATGCTCAGATGAGTTTTAGAGAGCGGAGGATTTGAAAACGACTTCGTGAGGGAAAGAATTCATGATAGAGTTGAATTTAAATTTAGTTATTATTCAGTCAGTAAACATAAAAGCTCATGAATAACACATACAAATGTCCTCTACCTGATGACGCGGATGTGCAGAACCCTAAAATTACAAAAGCAAGAGAAATAACCACATATTTGTAGTAATCCCTGTAATATTATTTTACGGATGGGAAAGTAACGTCATAAGTGACTGGTATGCTCGGACGACCGAATGAAAAGCACGTACTGATCCCCAATTATTGTAAGAGATGAAAATTGAGCGCAGAGAAAATATTTCCCGTAAAAAAGCTCGAAAAGTTACATTAAATATAATTACATCAGTACAACGCGAGTAAACAGTCTTCTCTCTAAAGTACCTGGGCGATGTAGTTTCCAAACGCGTATTTGAATATCACCACTTTGCAAATCGGCAGCAGGCAGAAGACATTCATAGCCCCAAGTGGAAGTGAAGAGTGTTTTGTCTGCCCGTCCAGATTGCCGTAATGAAGTGAAGCCTCGGCTCGAAGCAAAACAATTAGCAGGCGCGACTCAACACCTACTCTTAGCAAACAGAAATATTGACTTTAGAGTATTTGAGTAACATAAAAGCTTAGCAATTTTTCGCACGAATGCATGACCTGGATGTCGTACGATCGTATATAGCAGACGGCTTTCACTCTCATCAGGTCGTCGCCTACGTCTTATCTTTCAGTAGCGAGCAAAAACCTTCCTTGGCCCATCTACTACGCTTACAGCTGGCCATATGTTCCGCTTGCCTAATTTTCAGTTTTTTTACAAATTACGTATTCCACTCTTACTGTTGCCTGATCCGTTAGTTTGTTTTCCAGTAAGACTTGCTAATTCGAATTTGCCACCGAGCATCCTCAGTTTTTTTTAATTTTTACGAATTAAAAGACAATGCTTTACTGCCACAAGTCAAAACTTGCAACATACATTGATTTCAAACTTGCCTTTCCAAATTTAATGCTTCGTTTTGAAATCCTATTTAGTTTACAAAGAGACTCAACGTCATTTTTATTGTTCTGTTTATTTCTTTCGTAAGCCATCCAGTAATAGTCTCCGGCCGCGCGGCCTTCCACGCGGTCCAAGGCGCCTTGTCACGGTCCGCGTGGCTTCCCCCGCCGGAGGTTCAAGTTGGTCCCATAAGACCTTACCACAAATTTCCAAATATCCAAATAGTCTGCAAATGCCCTTAATGCAATATTCATCCATTTTCCCAATGATTTCAATGTTAATTTGTACCATTTTCTTCTTAATGTGTTTGTTGCATACTATTTTATCTTACAGCAAAATGGTTTTCAAACTGACCGTTTTCTTCCATTCGTAGTTGTGGTTTAACTGAAATAGAGTGGAAACTTAGAGTGTCTTATGTCATCATGAAAGTAAAGATGTTTCGATAATGTTCTGTAACGATGTTTAATTCTTAGTTTTCTCAGTTTAAGAATCTACGAACTCCAACTAGGACTGCTGAAAACAGATTTGTTGATACGGAGCCTCCTTATCTGAATCGTCTAACAGCTCTCAGTTTCCTACTATCTTGATGAAGTCTAATAGAATCTGTAGCTCTGACGTATGTATCTTCAGTATACTAGCGTAAGCACTCCCGGCAATTACTTAACATAAGGAGCCATAACGCTAGCACCCTGTAACACCACATACAGCTTTGAAAGTGACCTCCGTTCGGTGAGGAAGACAGTTCATAAGTTTCTTCTGTTATATCATGTCCAGCTGAGCCACTCATTTACTGCAGGGTGACAATTATAGGACTATATGAAACACAATCGTCATAACTTTTGAACGGTTTGCGTTAGAAAGATCGAACTGCACGGTTGGCCGCGGAGCATGATGGGAATTACTATGTGCACGTATGGTTTGGTTTAGCGCTGAAGTCCACTTTCATTTGGACGGGTTCGTCAATAAGCAAAATTGACGCATTTGGGAAACTGAGACTCCGCGTTTCACGATCGAGAAGTCTCTACACCCACAACGGACGACTGTGTGGTATGCAGTGTCCAGTAACGGAATAATCGGTGCAGTAATCTTTGATGGCACGGTGATTACCGAACGGTACGTACAGGTTTTGGAAGATTATTTCATTCCCATTATCCAAAGCGACCCTGATTTCGACAAGATGTGGTTCATGCAAGGCGGAGCTTGACCCCATCGAAGCAGGAGAGTGTTTGATGTCGTGCACGAGCGCTCTGGGGACCACATTCTGGCTCTGGAGTACCTAGAAGCCACTGGCATGGCTCTCAACTGGCTGCCATATTCTCCGAATCTGAACACACGCGACACTTATTATGCGGGGATATATTAAAGACAATGTGTACAGCAGTAATCCCAAAACCATTGCTGACCTGAAAACAGCCGTTCATGAGGTCATCGATGGCATCGATGTTGGGACACTTTAGCAAGTCATGCAGAATTTCGCTACTCCTCTGCGCCATATCGTCGCAAAAGATGGCAGGCAAATCGAACATGTCATAACCTAAATCCGGATATCTGTAGTGACGTTTACATGATGAATAAAGTCTGTGCAGGCCATAGTTTGTAACTAATTTAGATTATTTTCATATGGTTCAATAATTGTCCCTTGTATTAGATCCTATAGAGCAGCCAAATTGTGATGACGTTGATTGCTACGTTTCATCCGCTATTCCAATAGGCCTCAGACATGTTATACGGGATCACTGTCGGGTGATTTAGCGAAACAGTGGAAGTGCGATGTGTTCTGTCAAAGAAAGAAACAAATTTCCTGCAACTTATTTATTTGGTCACGAATCTTCTTAGGCCATGTCAGGTAGAAACTGTAGGTAACAAACAAAGGCAAAATGACGTGGGCCTTTCACATGTCGCTTATACAGAGGATACAAACGATACAGAGGAACCGTGACACATAGTGTTTATAAAGTATGCGAATAAAAGAATGCCAATAAAATATGCCAATAAAAGAATATCCGAGTACAGTTTATTTAAGATAATTTACAACCGAATGTATATGAAATTGAAGGTAGACTAACCTAGTTTTTCTTAAAAATATTCAATATGCGTGTGAGATCATGCGAACGTGGAGTCCAGCGGCAAAAATCTCTGTCGTATTGACCATTACGATCAATCAAAAGGTCAGGGATTTCAATGTTCACTCTCGTACAAATAGACGCTAAGAAGGAGTGCATCCGTCTTAGTAGAAGATCACTGATGGTTCGGCCAGAAAATCGCTGGCATCAACATCAGAATCCCAGGAATTTTGATATCACCGCATCCAGACAATTGCACCAAGGACATTACATGATCAAGTCACTGCGAAGTGAAGGTAGCCCATCCAACAGGACGCACCAACAACACGAGAAGCAAACGTAAGCCGCGAATGTCCGCGCCACTGCAAGGCCTGCATCAAGTATAAGCAAACAGGAACCCAACATCTCATTCATTGATGACCACCAACAATGGCATACAATGCAAGAAGCAACAGACAACAGCAGATCCCCACTCCATCCACTGTCATAACTTGTTACAAAAAGGTCCCACTCCTTATGGCTTATGAGACCAATTACGACAATGATCTTTTTAAAACCATGACACAATATCAGGTTAAGTGAGCAGCAATGACAAAATACAAGTGACTCTGGACAGTTAAAACACACTAGTAGACTAATAACAGTAGACTATAACCATAGACGAAATGTTTGTTTCTCCAGTATAGCTTTTAGAATATGGATATTATTAGCAAAAGCAATCAGATTGCATGCTCATGTCATAGCACTCTAATGCAGCTTGAGAGTGACATCTAACATGAAAACTTAGAGGAATACTGCATATGTATTTTAGAGACATGGGCACCTATGTTGATAATGACCTTATGACATTCTCTTGTTTAATGTGCTTATACTTAGGTGTTGTTGTTACTGTTACAGACCTTCATCTGGTGCTGGACCAGGACATGTGTGTCTCAGCTCGCCAGCCACTCCATATTCTCGATGTCACTAGCTTTGAGGACGCACGCTGGGCAGCACGCATGGCTTCCACGTGACCTGACACAGTGTGCTTCATTCCAATTTAGCGATACGCAAAATCGCCTAAGTATCACCATATGTATATGAGAATTAAACTATTGTTTGCATCAGAAAGCCATCGATACACTCCTCCTGGAACATAATGTACTCACAGAACGCTTGAGGACATGGCACAGGTGCCTCAGTGCCGGTTAGACCGTCAGCGAGAGCGCACCGCTGGTTCCTGCTACTACTAAGGCGAGTACACCTTTGCTTGTTACATACTTTTACACGACGCACGCACACGCAACGCACGGCACTCCGCTGCTCGACTCGCTGCGGCTCACACCGTTACCGTCGCTCGCGCACGCCAACGCCACTAGCCCATCGCCATGCCGAGAAGTAGGAATGGAGGAAGAGGCAAGATTGCTGCTGCTGTGGAGCTCCTGCTAAACTCAGTCGGGAGCAACGGTTGCGGCAACAAGAAGAAGAAGCGGAAGCCTGTGGCACAATTACAGTGCTATAAGTGTCAAAAGCTTGGACACATAGCCAAAGAATGCGACGGTGTGGTTGCGTGTGTTAAGTGCGGGAAACCGCACGACACACGCAACTGCACAAAACCAAGGGGTACTGCAGCGCTGTGCGTAAACTGCGGTGGCTCGCACGCCGCAAACGCGCGCAGCTGCAGTTACCTGAAGACGTGGAAGCAGCGGAAGTTGGCCACCACACACGAAGAGGTGGCCCAAGAAGAAGAAATGGTGGTCACCCCGCCCCCCTGCCTTAGTAGGGGAAGCGGGCTGCGCCACCAAGACGACGTGGACGCCTTCCGCCAAGCACTGCGGGAAGCCAACGAGGACGCAATCACCGCCCTCAAATCCGCCATGGTGGAGGAGAGAGCGGCCCTCAGAGCGGAACTCGAAGAGACGCGCCAGGAGGTGACTCAACTAAGGGTCACCTTGTACCTCGCGTCCTGCACGAAGACGGACGTGGCACCGACCCCCAATTGTACGGGGGTAGACGCGGTAACACAAACGACCGCCTCCCTGGCCGACGCGGCAACGCAGGTTGCTAGGGAGGTGGTCATACAGTCGGGGAAGACCACCGACAACAAGGAGACGGCCCCCTCGGAAGCAGTCGTCACTCCTGTCTCTGCGGAAACGCAGACGACACAGGAAGTGCCGATGGAGACCGAGGGAGGAGAAGAAGAAGAAGACGAGCCGTTCGAGTGCCTCCCCCTCCCCAACAAGAACTGTGTGAGGGAGGTGCTCACCAAGATCGCAGATTCCCTGCGCGACGGTAGCTACCCACATCGTGATCATCCTTACCCTTTCACGGTAGATAACATCCCTCCCCTTCCTCACAAACCTTATCCTTTCCACTGGGGGTGCGAACCCTTGAACCAGAACCTGCACCGGAGGGAAATCGTCAGGCGTGGAGATCTGGAGCTCATAAACAAGCACCCGATATTCACGGACGAGGACTGGAAATACATGACTGAGGAAGCAGTCAAGTACATCCGGACACAGACGCCGCCAGTGGACTACTCCCGCCTGAAGAAAATAGAATTCGGGCAGCCAGGAAGCAGTAAGAAGAAGAAGAACAAGAAGCTCCTGCATCCACAGAAACCAGAGGCCAGACCAACACGCGAAGAAAAACATTCCAAACAGAGAGAACTTCAGGAGGAACAGCACAAACAGCTTAAACTCCGCTACCTCGGGCCAAGGCAGGCCCGTCAATATAGTGAGTGAGTGAGTGAGTGACATATTTTTACTAGCTTCAAACAGGAGCGACTTATTTTCAGTTATCTGTGTAGTTACTAGTTTATTTTTGTAATTTCTTGCATGTTCGAGTGATTACTAGGCACAACCTTTTATTTCAATAACAGTGTAGTGTACAGTACCGCTGTTGCTATCGACCGTTGTATCGACCCTCGTATCATACACCCTTTTGTTTGTTTGGTCACTGTCAGTTAGGCTGTCAGAGAGAGAGCACTTCGATTTCCCGCGGCTAATAAGGCGAGTACACCATTCGCTTGCTGCACATTTTTACGAGCTTAAAACAGGAGCGACTGCATCAATAGATAGGAACTGTGATTGTTGTTGAGCCGTGGTAAAAATTGTTGTTTTGAAGTGCGCGCCGCAGTGCGTAGTGTGAAGCATTCGCCCTCCGTTTCTGGCGATGGCGCCGCTGTAGCAATCGCAGCTTTGGTGTCTCCCTCTGGTGGGAAAGGGGAAAGGTTACCTGTTCACGTGCATTTAAGGGGCGCTATGAGCTCGCCAGTCGGTCAGTCTGGGTCAGTCTCTCGTCCCCAGCTTGTTAGTCTGCCTCTCGTCCGCATTTGTTAGGCAGTTAATGTCTGCCTGTCGTTAGAAGTGCTAGTATGTCTGTCGTTTGGATCAAACTTTAAAGCCTGCAAAATGAGAGTCTTTCCACTCCGCCAGTAAAAGAACTCAGCGAGTCGTCGCCCGGTCGGTGCTCTAAAGGGAACCTCCCCATCGCACCCCCCCCCCCCCCCTCAGATTTAGTTATAAGTTGGCACAGTGGATAGGCCTTGAAAAACTGAACGCAGATCACTCGAGAAAACCGGAAGACGTTGTGTGGAACTATGAAAAAAATAAGCAAAATATACAAACTGAGTAGTTCATGCTCACGATAGGCAACATCAAGGAATCTGTAAATTCAGGAGTGCCGTGGTCCCGTGGTTAGCGTGAGCAGCTGCGGACGAGTGGTACTGGGTTCAAGTCTTCCCTCGAGTGAAAAGTTTAATTTTTTATTTTCAGACAATTATTTTGCGAAGCTGCACAGGTACACAGAGCAGTATTGTTTACGTGATCGTGTATCAATTATCAAAAAAGAAAAGAAAAAATGACTCTGAGCACTATGGAACTTCTGTGGTCATCAGTCCCCTAGAACTTAGAACTACTTAAATCTAACTAACTTAAGGACATCACACACATCCATGCCCGAGGCAGGATTCGAACCTGCGACCGTAGCAGTCCCGCGGTTCCGGACTGAGCGCCTAGAACCGCTAGACCACCGCGGCCGGCAACCTCAATTATCAAAGTTCAGGCACTCACACATAATCAACTTCGCTCTCCAAAATTCCAGGACATGTTCAGATTTGCTTGGACATATGCAGGATTTGACGGTCTACACACGGAAAAATTTGAAAACGTTAAAAACGTATGTTTTGACAGAGCACAGGGAATACAGAGCGCATATGAAACTGTTGCATTCATTTATTGCAGTTTATGTGACAAACTCTTGTGTTGTCATCACTTTTTTGGGAGTGATTATCACATCCACAAGAAAACCAAAATCGGGCAAGGTAGAAGAATCTTTTTACCCATTCGCCAAGTGTACAAGTTAGGTGGGTCGACAACATATTCCTGTCATGTGACGCACATGCTGTCACCAGTGTCGTATAGAATATATCAGACGTGTTTTCCTGTGGAGCAATGGGTTGACCTATGACCTTGAGAGCATATGTTTTCGGTTTCCATTGGAGAGGCACGTCCTTTCGTCTACTAATCGCACGGTTTTGCGGTGCGGTCTGTAACGTTCCTGGCAGCACACGCACTATTAATAAACTAAAATGACATTTAATTGTACTATGTACGCCGCTATGAAGCAATTCGTATATACTGTAATTGTTTAACAAAAAAATATTATTTTATTTTGTATAAAGGACGTTGGTTACTATTGTAATATTTTCTGTAATAATATTCTCGATGTATTCATGGTTGTAATATTTCTATATTCATAATGTAATTACAAAATATGTTAATATCTGCGATGAAAAAAATGTAAAATATAGCCACAGAGGAAAATAATGTTGTAAGATTACAAAGAGATATTCATAATCAGCAATAATATAAATAGCACTACATAACGTGCATTCTTTGTCGTCTTCCTCGAGAGCTGAGAAAGAGAGGAACCTGAATGAGTAGACTTCTTTTGTCTGTGTCTATCTTTAGCCGCCATTAGAGGAAAAATTATAAAGGTGTGTAATTTTAATTATTGTTATGGTCTAAATACATTATTATTTATCAAAATTGTGTATTACTAATGTAAATTAGCTTGCCCATGTCATCTATAATATTTCTTTAAAGAATTTTCAGCACTTTTAGCGATTATCGTTGGTGTTGCTGGGCTGTGCCGCGATCGAACGATTTGCAGCGGCGGCACATTTAAAAAAATTGTTCCGCTATAAAATTAACCAAACCCGTAAATCGGGAGCAGGTAAAATTAGCAGTGAATTACGAAATATTTTTCTATTACAGCGATCCTGAGGCTGACTGAATTTATTACTGGTTTTACGTTTGTGCATTCATAGGCGGATAATTAACGTTGAAGTTGTTAATCTGTTGGTTCTTTCAATTTCTAAAGCAAATAACTTAAACGTATAGTGAAGTGTGTTTTGTCAATGATAATTAAACGTTCAGGTCGGCTTGGCAATATTTAACCATTTTACGCTAACGGAGACAGTCTTGTGTTCCATAGCTAACGCCGGGAAAGAATTCAGTAAATATTTAAAAACCCACTGCATCTAGAAAATATGTGCCAAGGCCGAAATACGTAAAACATTTAATTTAAATAATTTCCAAAGTCATAAATGTTATTAATCAGTTAGTCTGAATTTATCAGCATGAGAGAGTTGCTAAAGTTCACGTAATTTTAAATGTGCTTAATTCTGTCTAAATGAATTTTTATTACCACACGTAAAAAAAGGGGTTCTACAACAAAGTTCGTACTGAAAGAGCAAATAACAAAAATATTTAAAGCTCGAAAAGTTACATTAAATATAATTGCATCAGTACAACGCGAGTAAACACTCTTCTCTCTAAAGTACCTCGGTGATGTAGCTTCCAAACGCGTATTTGAATATCACCACTTTGCAAATCGGCAACAGGCAGAAGACATTCATAGCCCCAAGTGGAAGTGAAGAGTGTTTTGTCTGCCCGTCCAGATTGCCGTAGTGAAGTGAAGCCTCGGTTCGAAGCAAAACAATTAACAGGCGCGACTCAACGTTAAGAGTATCGGTAAAGATATGCTTTGCACTGCCTAACCAAAGATTAAGCTACTCTTAGCAGACAGAAATATTGACTTTAGAGTCTTTGAGTAACATAAGAGCTTAGCAATTTTTCGCACGAATGCATGACCTGGATGTCGTACGATCGTATATAGCAGACGGCTTTCACTCTCATCAGGTCGTCGCCTACGTCTTATCTTTCAGTAGCAAGCAAAACCCTTCCTTGGCCCATCTACCATATATATATATATATATATATATATATATATATATATATATATATATATATATATATATATATATATATATTCATCAAAGGTCGCAAACCACAGACACTAAACTTATTACAGTGAACAGAGACGTCAATGAACGAATGGACAGATCATAAGTTTGCGAAAATAAACTTTTCACTCGAGGGAAGACTTGAACCAAGGACCTCTCGTTCCGTAGCTGCTCACGCTAACCACGGGACCACGGCGCTCCTGAGCTTACACTATCCTTCATATAGTTATCTTGCACATGGACTACTCAGTTTGTATATTTTTCTTATTTTTTCATAGTTCCACACAATTTCTTCCTGTTTTCTCGATTGATCTCTGTTCAGTTTTTCAAGGCCTATCCACTGTGCCAACTTACAACTAAATCTGAGGGGAGTGGGATGGGGAGGTTCCCTTGTTAGTTCCTGCATCTGAGTCTGCACGTTAGGCCACCAGTCTGCTCGAGTTTGCTTAGGCAATGGTCATTGGCGGTTGGATCGATCGGTTGGTCGGTCGCGCACTGAGACACAAGATGACTTGTCCGTCTTGAGCATTGGCGCGTGTGAGGTCGCCACATGAGTCCAGTGGGCCGTGGCATATAGCGAGGGGTAGTGACTTCGCGGTCGACACGAGAGCAACAGGAGTCAACCCACGACATCAGTCTGGCCAGTGCAAGCTGCGACGCCGTGAGACGGGAGATGGGCGCGCCTTCCTGCGTCCGTTGAAGCGGTTGGTAGCGGACGGTTCGTGAGAGCGATTTGGGAGTCCTGCGCCAGGTCTTCTCGAGAAATCGCAGTTTATTAGAAGTTAAGTGATTGGTGATATGTTGTTTGATTTACTCAAATTCTACTTGTTTTCTTGGTGAGGTCACCAGCCGTTTTGCTTTGGGGTCGTCCCACCATTCTTTTCCGTTTGCCCACCCGCGGGAAGGTGGTTTTTTATAAATTGGGTGGTCCGTTTTTCCCTTGTGGAGTAGGAGCGGGTTAGAGCAACCTGCGGTTCGGGTTGTTCGGTAATCTCCATATCAATCTACCGTACGTTAGTAGCTGCCTCTGTCATGTTTGTCAGATTTGGTGCGTTAACGAATTTATTGCTTGGAGTGTAACGGCCTAATACCTGAAATATGTTTTGATCTTTGGAAACTTTGATATTGTTGTCTATGATCTTGAGAGGCGGTATCTGTGTACTGTAGAGCATCTCAACTATTGCTTGGCCAACCTTGTAGGATTTTATATAAGGTTGCATTTCATGGGCTTTTATTTAAATGATCATTTTAGTACGTAAAGTTGCCACCCTTTCACCGTAAGACTTTTCTTAGAAGTTGAAATCAAGTTGCACCTTCGGTGCCAAGGTTAATATTTTAATTTTTAGTGTTTTGTACTATTTCCATCCCTCCTGCGGGGGGTGCATAGTTTGTGTGCTTGTGTAAATTGTTAAAACTCTTAGCTTAAAGTGATCTGGTGTGTTGCAGATTTGCACCAGTGCTGTCTTTGAGAGACTGACCGACTGGCGAGCTCATAGCGCCTCTTAAATGCACATGAACAGCCAACCTTTCCCCTTTCCCACCAGAGGGAGACACCAAAGCTGTGATTACCACAGCGGCGCCACCCCCCAGAGAAGGAGGGCGACTGCTTCACACTACGCGCTGCGGCGCGCTCTTCAAAACAGCAATTTTTACCACGGCTCAACCTCCTCCCCTCAAACTAGAACAGGTGCCCGAACTCAGAGACTTCACCTGGCCCAAATGGACTCGATATTCCCTACCGGTCTGATCATGTCTGACTAACAAGTTAACCGGCCCCAACACACTGAACACCGTGCATGGACCTATAAAGCGGGGTGTGAACTACCCTATTCGGTCCCCCATCCTTCCTCGACCCTGAACGTTCTTAATATAGACTTGATCCCCCGGTTTTCCCTGATAAGGACACCTATTGCGGTTGTACCGCACGGCTTGACGACCATGGGCAGCCGCTATATTGCGACGAGCCCGATTCCAGTTCCTTCTAATTAACCCCGGGAATACCCGCTCCGGAAGTAAGTCTTGGATGCGCCATAAGTTAGACAAAGGCGAATTGACTGGATAGGCCATAAGAGAGAGGCCGGAGTAGTCTTCAATGCCTCATGAACCGCAGTGTTAAACACAAAATTAATCCAGGGCAAGTTAGTATCCCACTTACTCGGTTTAACTTGATGGTAAATTATTAAAGATGATTTTAGGTTGCGATTCACACGTTCAGCAAAGGACCCCTGAGGGTAATAAGGTGTTGTGTTTATGTGCTTGATGCCCTTCCCGAAACAAAAGGCCTTAAACGTATCTGACACAAAATCAGGGGCATTATCACTAACCATGCTCTTAGGAGGCCCAAAGATCGAAAATATGTTAGTAAGGTGAGAAATAGTTACGTTGGTAGTACTACTTCTACTGGGAATAAGCCAAGTAAAGCGAGAAAAGGCATCAATTATCACCAAAATATACATATTTCCTCTACTGGAACGTGCCAACGGATCCACATAATCGATATAAATACGATCCATTGGATAATTTTCACGTTCCGAAGACAACAGACCTTGCTGTAGGGCATTACTAGGTTTCGCGGCCCGACACAGATGAAAACCGGCTACTAACTTCTTAATATCGCGCTCCAGATGAGGCCAAGTCACATACTGCTTAATTTTGTGAATCAATTTATATGTCCCCAAGTGACCTTCCACCAAAGAATAATGAAAATACTGAAATATTGTCTGGATTAATGTTCGTGGCAGGCAAATTCGAGGGTGGCGCTCTCGGCCCACTGCTTTACATAGGATACATTTCGTCAAGCCGTACTTTCCAATAACCTCACCTGACCTAATCCGCTGCTTGATGGGACCCAATTCCTCATCCTGTTCCTGGTTTTCTTCAAGATTACTAAACAACTGAGGTACCTCCCTCAAAACCAAAAGTTCACCCTGAAGTGGACCCTGATGCTGCTCCTCCGAACCATCAGATGGTGTACAGATGTGAGCTGGGTTGTGGAACCTTCGCTTGCAGCTCCAGGCTGCGTTGGCTTCCGTCACACAGCTGGAGGCTGCTGCTGGGGGATAAGAGTGCAGGGATGAGAGGGACGTTGAGCACGTCCCACGTTTCCTCTGACCGGTCCACCGCTGTGACTGCCCCAGGTACTGCCTGCACTGAGGTTGACGCCTCATCCACGGTCGCGTGGGAGATCATTCCAAAGTCTGGCAGGCAGCGAAAAACTTTCTGAGGGGCCAATCGTAGGGCCTCCCCAGTTCGTTTGATGAACAGGTTACAGGTGTTATCTGTGGCTGACGATGTCTCTGAGCCAGATGCAGTCCTGTTCCAAATGAAGCTTCTCGGCCTGCAAGATCTGGGCATTAACAGAGGGTGGGTTTGCTGGGAGTTGGGAACTCCAACGTTAGATGCATAATGGGGCCCCTTAGGAATATGGCTGCCAAGGAGGGGAAGGAAGCCAGTATGCATTCCAGGGGGAGTCATTCCGGATGTGGAAAGGGTGTTCCGGATACCATGAAGAGTACAGGGTGCAGCCAGCTCATGTCGGTACGAATTACGTGTGTCGCTTTGAATTGGAGCAGATTCTGTCTGGTTTCGGGCGGCTAGCGGAAATGGTAAAGACTGCTAGTCTTGCTTCTGAGATTAAGGCGGAGCTCACCATCTGCAGCATCGTCGACAGAACCGACTGTGGTCCTTTGGTGCAGAGCCGAGTGGAGGGTCTGAATCAGAGGCTCAGGCGGTTCTGCGAACGTGTAGGCTGCAGATTCCTTGACTTACGCCATCGGGTGGTGGGTTTCCGGTTTCCGCTTAATAGGTCAGGCGTCCACTACACACAGGAGGCGGCTACAGGGGTATCGGAGCCTGTGTGGAAGGGACTGGGCGGTTTTTTAGGTTAAAGGGTCTCAGGGAACCACAGAAGGGGAGTCCGTCTAAAAGTGGGCAAGTAAAACACAGTAAGGTAGTTGTAGAAACGATTGGTATTGTAGTTGTAAATTGGCATAATGCGTTGGCAAACAACCAGAGCTCCAAGCCCTAATGGAAAGCACTGAAGCTCAAATAGTTTTAGGTACAGAAAGCTGGCTAAAGCCAGAAATAAGTTCAGCCGAAATTTTTGCAAATGAGCTAACAGTGTTCAGAAAGGTTAGATTAAATACCGTTGGTGGTGGATTATTTATGTTGTCAGAGGTAGTTTGCCTTGTAGGGAAATTGAAGTAGATAGTTCGTGTGAAATAGTATGGGTAGAGGTTATACCTGACAATCAGACTAAACTGCTAATTGGATCGTTTTACTGCCTCCCCCTCCCGCCCCCCTCCCCCGACTCGGAATATATAGTTGCTGAACAGTTCAAAGAAAACTTGAGTCTCATTTCAAATAAGTACCCCGTTCATACAATTATAGTCGGTGGTGACTTCAATCTACCCTCGATATGCTGGAAAAATTATACGGTTAAAGCTGCCAGCAGGCATAAAACATCATCCGAAATTGTACTGAATGCTTTCTCAGAAAATTATTTTGAACAATTAGTTCATGAGCCCACTCGACCACAGGCAGTTGCTGCTAGGCTGGATACCGTAACACCTACAATCATCAAAAAGAAACGCAAAGTATATCTATTTAAAAAAACTGATAAAAATGCTGTTAACGCCTTTTTAAGAGTCTTCACTCCTTCCAATCTGATAATGTAAGTGTAGAAAAGTTGTGGAATGTTTTCAAAGAGATAGTATCGACAGCAATTGAGAGATATATACCACATAAATTAATAAGTGATGCTACAGATCGTTGTTGCAGAAGCAACGAAAAAAGCATGCCAAATTTAAAAGAACTCAAAATCCCCAAGTTGGCAAAGTTTTACAGAATTTCGAAATGTAGCGCGTACTTCAATATGAGATGCTTTTAAAAATTTCCACAACGAAACTCTGTCTCGAAATCTGGCAGAAAACGCAAAGAGATTCTGGTCATACATAAAGCACACCAGTGGCAAGACGCAATTAATACCTTCACAGCTCGATAACAACTGTGAAGTCACTGATGACAGTGCCACTAAAGCAGAGTTATTAAACACGGTTTTCCGAAACTCCTTCACCAAAGAAGACGAAGTAAATATTCCTGAATTCCAGTCAAGAACAAACTTCCAAGATCAGAAACATAGAAATAGATATCCTCGGTGTAACAAAGCAGCTTAAACCACTTAATAAAGGTGAGGCCTCCTGGCCAGATTTTATACCCGTCGGGTTCCTCTCAGAGGAAGCTGATAAAATAGCTCCATATTTAGCAATTATATACGTAAAACCACTCGCTCACAGTAAGATCCGTACCTAAAGACTGGAAAATTGCTCAAGTCACACCAATACCCAAAAAGGGAACTAGCAGTAATCACTAACGTCGATTTGCAGTAGGGTTTTGGAACATATACTGTAATCGAACATTATGGCGTACCTCGAAGAAAACGATTTCTTGACACATAGTCAACACGGGTTCAGAAAATATCGTTGTTGTGAAACACAAATAGCTCTTTATACTCATGAAGTAATAAGTACTATCGACAGGGGATGTCAAATTGATTCCATATTTTTAGTTTTCCAGAGGGCTTTCGACACCATTCCTCACAAGCGTCTTCTAACCAAACTGCGTACCTACGGAGTATCCCCTCAGCTGTACGACTGGATTAGTGATTTCCTGTCAGAAAGGCCACAGTTCGGAGTAATAGACGGAAAGTCATCGAGTAAAACAGAATTAATATCCGGCGTTCCCAAAGGAAGTGTTATAGGCCCTCTATTGTTCCTGATCTATATTAACGACATAGGAGACAATCTGAGTAGCCGTCGTAGATTGTTTGCAGATGACGCTGTCATTTACCGCCTTGTAAAGTCATCAGATGATCAAAACGACTTGCAAAATGATTTAGATAAGATATCTGTATGGTGCGAAAAGTGGCAATTGACCATGAATAAAAAAAGTGTGAAGTTATTCACATGAGTACTAAAAGAAATCAGCTAAATTTCGATTACGCGATAAGTCACACAAATCTGACGGCTGTAAATTCAACTAGATACTTAGGGATTACAATTACAAATAACCTAAATTGGAACGATCACATAGATAATATTGTGAATAGAGCAAACCAAAGACTGCGATTCATTGGCAGAACACTTAGAAGGTACAACAGATCTACCAAAGAGACTGCTTACACTACACTTGTCCGCCCTATTCTGGAGTATTGCTGTGCGTGTGGGATCCGCATCAGGTAGGACTGACGGATGACATCGAAAAAGTACAAAGAAGGGCAGCTCGTTTTGTATTATCGAGAAATAGGGGAGATAGTGTCACAGACATGATACGTGAACTGGAGTGGCAATCATTAAAACAAAGGCGTTTTTCGTGGCGACGGGATCTTCTCGTGAAATTTCAGTCACCAGGTTTCTCCTCCGATTGCGAAAACATTCTGTTGCCACCCACCTACATAGGGAGAAATGATCATCACGATAAAATAGTAGAAATCAGGGCTCGCACAGAAAAATTTAAGTGCTCGTTTTTCCCGCGTGCTTTTCTAGATTGGAACGGTAGAGAGACAGCTTGAAGGTGGTTCACTGAACCCTCTGCCAGGCACTTTATTGTCAATAGCAGAGTAATCACGTATGCAACTTACCAGCTTGACTATCACATATTTTTCACAGTACCCCACACATGGATAATAGCCAATAAACCGCAGACATCTTTTAACTGTATGTCGGGGTAAACAGCGAACTGATAGCTGCCACTCATTCAAATACAAGTCTGAGGTGCTGCAGCCCCCTGCACAGAAATGTCACACGCATACTGTTGATTCAGGTACCTAATGCGAAGTGAAGAACAGTCGTTTGGAGTATGCTGTTGTAATGTCACTGCATCACGATCCACATAAAACGTGAAGAATCTGTGAAATGTGTTAACTAGTGTTCCAGTCTGACAGTTGTTCAGACATATTTATATGTAAGCACTAGGCTGTGTTAATATCTCAATAGTAAAAAAAGAGACGTCCATCATATTTTCTCTAGATTATTGTACCCACATCTATTAATCCAACCTTGTAAGTGTCCTAGGCAGAAGAGCGAATCCTGTATTTTGTACATAAGAAACACTATGAAAATCAAAAACGTGCTATGCAGGTGATAAATAATTGTAGATTACATCGAATATGAAGGGTAATCATGTGTATTTTATGATTGCATATTGGTATTAACGTAGTGTTTGGTACTATGGCACATCTGTACATATAATGTTTAGGGTAGAGTATGGAACTGTGGCACATCTGCTCCTTTAGGTATCTGTATCTTTACCTGCGAGATAGTCAGACCTCTAGAGATGTATAGCTGTTCTTTGCACTCCTCTTACCTGATTTAACCCCAGTTCTCAATGCTGGTAAAAAAACCACTAGGATGGTGGTTATTTTTCCAGCCATACTAACCGCAAATAATAATCATATCTCCCTGTATCATCATCTTACCCAAAGCAGAAGTGGTGCATAGCAACCTGCTGCCATATTCCGACGGGTATCTCTCTGTAAACGGTAAAATTCCAATCGTTTAATAAGTAATTTGATGTACACATCTCATCTGGAAAGTTTATCCTCCTTCCTAGCCCACATGCTCTGTGCTGTCAAATCTGAATAAACGTGGTGTGTTTAGCATGAATGCCTGTGGCTGACTATTTACACTCCCACTTCTGTGCAACTGTCAATACTGCGTACACTGCACTCTCAGTGCGAACGCAGAAGCATGATTCAAGTTACTGAAATTACGAGTATACACTCTGGTGGTATGCTGGCTGCTTCTGTACTACGAAGTACAATCATGCAGTTGTACTTTTTACCGAATACTGCCAGAAACCAGAGTACATATGCGTAATTTTGGTAACTCAAATTATTTGACAGTGTTTACACTATTGAGAGTGCAGAGTATGAAGTACTGACAGCTGCATGGAAGTTGGCCATAGGTGTTTTTGCTAAATACATCATATGTACTCATGTCTGCCAGTCCAGAGCATGGCAGCTCGGGAAAAGTGTACACTCTCCAGATGAGGTGTGTACATCACATCAAATATGTATTGAATCATTAGCATTTTACCAAATAGAGAAAAACCCCCCATGGAAGACAGCAGCAGGCTGCTGTGCACCACTTACGGTTCCAGCATCATATGGTAGTGCAGAACATAAAGTTAACAACTTTTGATAAAAACTTACCGTTAAAAGCTGTT
This sequence comes from Schistocerca cancellata, assembly GCF_023864275.1. Classification (NCBI taxonomy): domain Eukaryota; kingdom Metazoa; phylum Arthropoda; class Insecta; order Orthoptera; family Acrididae; genus Schistocerca; species Schistocerca cancellata. The sequence continues at coordinate 698,820,842 of NC_064628.1, forward strand.
ATTCCATCGTTTTCAAACTCTGCAAATTTTTATGTTGCTAGGTGTACAATATATAGTACCACACACTTAGATCCAATGTACACATCCCATTTTAAGCAGATCCAAACGTGAGTGGAGATTTGTAAACAGATTTTTCACGTGTCTCTGAATGCAGTTAACAATCTCGATTCTGATATTTTCGACCCGTACCCCACTGTCATTTAAATGCTAATATCTAATGTTCTCCAGTTGTAGCTAGATTTCTCCATCCCTGTGTTTAAAGCAATATGTCATCCAAAGTGCAGAAAACTTATAAAAACCACACAGCAGATATTCTGAAAGTTATTCATTAACTGATACTTTGAAGTGATTGACACAGAGTGCAATGGAGCATGTTGGAAATACTATTTGTTGCTATTTGCAGAGGGTCAAACACATGGTCAGTTCTGTTCCAACTTAAACGATTCTATTTTTGTCTTAAAATGGTAGGCATCGAACGGTTTACTGTGCCTATAGGCTTAGTTACTGTAATCCAGCAGTCAGTTATACGAAATATCAAAACATCGATATAAACAGCTGTATTGTAGACATTCTCTTCATAGAATTCTATGTTATTGTGCTGGATGACTATTTATTTATCATAAACAAATAACATTTCGAATTCAGTACAGGATAAGTATGCTATACAAGACTGTCGGTTCCTTAACGGAGCTTTTGTTAATGGCTGGAGGGAGTTGATAACTGGTTGCAGAATTTCCATGTAGAGCTTTAAGCTTGTCTATGTCGAAATCGATTCGCCAACTAACTTACTGGGGTAGTATACTTGCTATAGATTCAAGACCAGGTAAGATGATACGGAGAGACAGATTATATTAATAGATGTAGGGTATAATATAAGGAAAAATATATTGGAAGTCTATTTTTACGGTGGAGATAGTAAACTAACCCAGTGCTTACACAAGGTGTGGATCCAAAGGGGAGGGGCAATGAACCCCCCTCCCCGGAAAAAAAAGTTTAGCAGAAGCGTTTATATTTTTACATACGTAGTGTGTTCAAAAATTAATTCAAAACATTGTTTTTTGGAAGTAATTATATTTATTCCTCTGCATCAGTGTTAAACCGTTTAAAATATTCCCCATTTGAAATTATTCACTTACGTCAACGCTCTTTCCAGTTCTTGTGACACTTCTGGAACTCGATCTTTGGGGTAGCTTTTAGCTCCCTCCGCTTTGCGTTTTTAGTCATATCTGGCGAACAAAAGACGACACTTTAAAGTTTTCTTTATTTTTACAAACACAAAAAACTAAAATGAGGCCATTTCTGGAAGTATGGACGCTACGGCATCATTACAGTTTTTTTTTCTTTTTTGGTCAATAATTCACTAACAGCCAACGATGTGCTTTTTCTTGCTCCAAAAACCATGGTTTGTTCGCCACAAACCTGGGTGTTAAGGCGTTAGACTTGTAAGTAGTACTTCTTATTGATCTCCCGAATTTGTGGCAAGAACTCTTGAACTCTTGTTGCACTACACTGTTAACACTGAACAACAGAATGTGCATAACTTTCACATTTGACTGCACTTCTCCAGCGTTTTTCGTTGTTAGCGATCCAGAATACTTTTCCACTGGGACCATTAAGTCTTAGTTTCGATGTGATATCCGTACTACCATTTCTGTCCCCTGGCATGATACGTCTCAGCAGTTCAAGCGATTCCTGAGAAACTTGCTTTCGTCCCCGTGTCGGCTCGTAATTCAACAATTTTGGAACAAAGTTTGCTGTCACAAGTTTCTTAAACTAAACATCCAGTATAACCATAGTACGCAGCTCGTGGTCGTGCGGTAGCGTTCTCGCTTCCCGCGCCCGGGTTCCCGGGTTCGATTCCCGGCGGGGTCAGGGATTTTCTCTGCCTCGTGATGACTGGGTGTTGTGTGATGTCATTAGGTTAGCTAGGTTTAAGTAGTTCTAAGTTCTAGGGGACTGATGACCATAGATGTTAAGTCCATAATGCTCAGAGCCATTTGAACCATTTGAACCATATAACGACAACATAACACGAGCCAGTTGATGCCCCTTTCAAACTTGACCCTAAGGATTGTGCAGGTCAGTTTGTAAAACTTTTTTCTTGGCTTGTTCTCACTTCTGTGGCTCATACCGTCTTGCGTCAGTCGCCTGGCCTATCTCTGTTGATACGGCTGCAGTTCGGATTCTAATTGCTCACGGCATACTCCTCCACAAAGAAAATTCAATAGCTTGACGACTGTTGTTGCAACAGTATAGTAATACATTTGTTTATTTTTCATCATACTTTTTAAATGAACAACGACATTAAAGTTTTGTTTATAAAAAGAGGGGTAATAACTGCAACTGAACACAGTTTTTTTGAAATTCTTTTCAAATTATTCTATTTACTGTAGAACAAACAGCAATTATCAGCAGCGTGCTGGTAAGTACTTTGTATTTTTAATACCCGCACAATCTCGAGGGTATTAATTCTGAGCTATGAATTATTCAATAAAATACATTTTCACATTAAAATGCATTTATTGCAAGTGGTATATTGTTGTTTTTGCTTCTCGGGTGGCAACAGGTAAAAGTATTTAGCCTGAAAGTGAAATACCTGGTATGTTGGAAGAAACGTCAGACATCAGTGATTTACCGAAGACGGAAACACTAATGCTTTTTGTCCATTTCCGTTGCCGGTTAGTGATGTAAAAGAAAGATCTTCGGAAGAAAGCACTGAAAGAGAAAGTTGTCTCAAAATCAGCAACGAACTGAAATGTTATTTGCTGTACCAAAATCATCGTCAGTGAACGTATCTCAAGCCGCATCTTTAAAACAATGTGTAATACCAGAAGAGTTCCATGAAGTGAAACCTCAGTCTTCTGTATTGATGATAAAGCAGAGATGGTAATTGAGAGAGAAGGATGCTGATGAACAGTTTTCTGTCTGTAGGTGCATCCCGTACTGAGGTGAAAAGCATGTTCATATATTCTACGAATTTTTTAAAATATTTTAGAGGACGTCACATATTTTTCTTTCAGGTTCCAGTGATGCAGAAAAGCGGTAAGCACTGCTGGTCTCAGTATTCCTCTGAAGACTACTTTACTTAGATATCAGAACTGCTATTCTCAATAGCAAATAGTGTTATGAATCATGTCGAACTTAAGCAATTCTTTGGTTTAAATTTGATAATGGGCATGATCCGAGAATCAGTATAGCCTGTTTGAAGTAAGGGCAAGATAGTTTTATTACACTGGAAATAAGGAAATGGGATTTTAATGGCATGTTTATGTTCTGGAATTCAACCACAACACAAGATGAAGTGCTCGTCAAAACAAGGAAGAAAACACTGGCATATATTTAGCTACCATGTCCCTCTTCTGTACGCATCTATAACCAGTGACTGGCTGGAACGGACATCTGCGATCAATAATAACTGAGTGTTACTGCAATTGGTTTAGTACAAGGAAATTGATTTTAAAGGTAAGTCTCCAAATCCTAGATTATATGGAACATAGAACACGAAACAACCGCAAAGCGAAATGAAGTTCCAGAGAAAGATATTAATGATTTGAAGAAATTTGAATGGAAGTAGCGACTGCCATGAAGAAATGACCTGAGGTGCAAAAGCCTGAGAATGGAACTGAGTGTGGGAGGCAGGTGATAGGTGCAAATATTGCACATCACCCTGCCCCTAATCCATACGATGACAAGAGATGTGATGGTTATGATTATTTCTCATTCGTTGCTGGCCCAGCTTCTTCACGAATATATAGATTAACTTCAAATAATAGAAGAACCAAAACCCGTTGCAGAAAACACAATGTATATTTACGTGTTTTGAAGGACAAAAATTCTTTAAAGCACTTTCACACAGAGAGGTGACAAGCTCATAGTTTGCTAGATTGTGATTTTTCAATTACTGCTTTCCAGTGACTTTAACAAAGCAATTAAATTTATATTCTAGTTTACGCTTGAATGAATAAAAACATTTCACGCAGTTTCACGCACACACACCTTCTACATCTACATGAGTACTCTGCAAATCACATTCAAGTGTCTGGCAGAGGGTTCATCGAACCACCTTCACAATTCTCTATTATTCCAATCTCGTATAGGGTGCGGAAGGAATGAACACCTATATCTTTCCGTACGAGCTCTGATTTCCCTTATTTTATCGTGGTGATCGTTCCTCCCTTTGTAGGTCGGTGTCAACAAAATATTTTCGCATTCGGAGGAGAAAGTTGGTGACTGGAATTTCGTGAGAAGATTCCGTCGCAACAAAAAACGCCCTCCTTTTAATGATTTCCAGCCCAATTCCTGTATCATTTTGTGACATTCTCTCCCATATTTCGCGATAATACAAAAGATGCTGCCTTTCTTTGAACTTTTTCGATATACTCCGTCAGTCGTATCTGGCAAGGATCCCACACCTCGCAGCAGTATTCTAAAAGAGGACGGACAAGCGTAGTGTAGGCAGTCTCCTTAGTAGGTCTGTTACATTTTCTAAGTGTCCTGAAAATAAAACACAGTCTTTGGTTAGCCTTCCTCGCAATATTTTCCATGTGTCCCTTCCCATTTAAGTTGTTCATAATTGTAATACCTTCGGATGTATCATCATTACTGATTCGTCAGTGATTACTAAACTGTGAATTTACGCTACTGGTCATTAAAATTGCTACACCACGAGGATGACGTGCTACAGACGCGAAGTTTAACCGACAGGAAGAAGATTCTGTGATATGCAAATGATTAGCTTTTCAGAGCATTCACACAAGGTTGGCGCCGGTGGCGACACCTACAACATGCTGACATGAGGAAAGTCTCCAACCAATTTCTCATACAAAAAGAGCAGTTGACCGGCGTTGCCTGGTGAAACATTGTTGGGATGCCTCGTGTAAGGAGGAGAAATGCGTACCATCACGTTTCCGACTTGATAAAGGTCGGATTGTAGCCTATCGCGATTGCGGTTTATCGTATTGCGACATTGCTGCTCGCGTTGGTCGAGATCCAATGACTGTTAGCAGACTATGGAATCGGTGGGTTCAGGAGGGTAACACGGAACGCTGTGCTGGACCCCAACGGCCTCGTATCACTAGCAGTCGAGATGACAGGCATCTTATCCACATGGCTGTAACGGCTCGTGCAGCCACGTCTCGATCCCTGAGTCATCAGATGGGGACGTTTGCAAGACAGCAACCATCTGCACGAACAGTTCGACGACGTTTGCAGCAGCATGGACTATCAGCTCAGAGACCATGGCTGCGGTTGCCCTTGACGCTGCATCGCAGCAGGAGCGCCTGCGATGGTGTACTCAACGATGAACCTGGGTGCACGAATGGCAAAACGTCATTTTTTCGCATGAATTCAGGTTCTGTTTACAGCATCATGATGGTCGCATCCGTGTTTTGCGACATCGCGGTGAACGCACATTGGAAGCGTGTATTCGTCATCGCCATACTGGCGTATCGCCCGGCGTTATGGTATGGGGTGCCATTGGTTACACGTCTCGGTCACCTCTTGTTCGCATTGACGGCACTGTGAACAGTGGACGTTACATTTCAGATGTGTTAGGACCCGTGGCTCTACCCTTCATTCGATCCCTGCGAAACCCTAAATTTCAGCAGGATAATGCACGACCGCATGTTGCAGGTCCTGTACGGGCCTTTCTGGATACAGAAAATGTTCGACAGCTGCCCTGGCCAGCACATTCTCCAGATCTCTCACCAATTGAAAACGTCTGGTCAATGGTGGCCGAGCAACTGGCTCGTCACAATGCGCCAGACACTACTCCTGATGAACTGTGGTATCGTGTTGAAGCTGCATGGGCAGCTGTACACGCCGTCCAAGCTCTGTTTGACTCAATGCCCAGGCGTATCATGGCCGTTATTACAGCCAGTGGTGGTTGTTCTGGGTACTGATTTCTCAGGATCTATGCACCCAAATTGCATGAAAATGTAATCACATGTCAGTTCTAGTATAATATATTTGTCCAATTCCCGTTTATCATCTGCATTTCTTCTTGATGTAGCAATTTTAATGGCCAGTAGTGTAATTACCTACATTTATATTTTAGTATATACATAAATGAATACAGAATTCTCACTTACATAGAAAAAGTCAAATCAACAACACCATGGATTAGCCAAGTAAAATTAGATTTACAAAAAGCAAATATTGAACTTAAAGATGTCAAAGATAGAAAAACTTTTAGAAATAAGGTGGAAAAGTGGATTGTATTGTCGGAGAAGGAAGCACTAAAGAGACCAGGAACAAAATGGACAGAAGAAAGAAAAAGAAAACATGGAGAACGAATGAAAGAAGTATGGAAGAAACGACGTCAGAAAGCTTTGAGTGATCCTTCTGGGTCCATTCGCGATAAGTAAGTAAGTAAATGAATAATGAAGTATGTAATTACATGTGGTGATAAATACACTATGGATGTGTCAATCGCGGTACTATGTACACGCGAGGCACACAGCACATATTTTGTAAATAAATCCTAGCCTACACCAACGTGAGGGTTCTTTTTTTTCATAGTTAACTAAAAAAGATTTTTTTATAATTTTAATGACCTAATTATAGTCACTAAATCAAACTGAAACGAAAAAATTTTCATGGCAAATGGATATACCAAGTTCAGTAGTAACTTCTCTGATGATGATTCGTGTATCGTTCGGAATCATTTCTTTCACTTTTTCCACGACTTCATCATCTAATGATGTGCTGGGACGTCCAGGGCTCTCATCATCTTCAACTACTTCACGAACTTCTCCGAAACGACACGTAAACTCTTGTTTTAAGCATAGAAGGATCGCCTAAAGCAATATTTAGCGTTTCTAAAGCTTTGCTGCACTTCGTCAGTTCTTATACCAAAATTTAGTACTAATATTGTGATCCTCATTTATACGAAGCAAATACTCGAGGAGTAACCCTCTAGATAGCTCGCAACAGACTAAATATCCGATAAGGCTAACTGCGAACACATATTTTTCGGACATGCGCATCTACTCACCAACGAAAAACTCCACTTATCAGTCTAATACAACACGTGAAATACGAAAATCCCCATTATTTTTTGGACACATGTTGCATAACAATTTCCGGATTTTAGGGCTACCTTCTGGAGAACAATGTATCACATAAACGAAGAGTCTCAAACATGGCAATGGATTACAGGACTTACAACGTATTTTTGATATTTCATACGTTTTATTGTGATTAATCAATTTATTGTAATTATATTAAAATGTTTGTATGTTTAATCGTTACTAAAATTTCACACATTTGTGACACGCTGAAGTGATGGTGGCATCAGGCTTTGTTCACGAGGAGAGGGCTGGGTGCTAGCAGTTCAACTATCATTAATTCACAGCACAAAATTATTTTTTTAACGTAAATGACATTTGTTAGAATGGACGTATTCACACATCCACCAATTACTTTTTGATTGGTGCATCTGTATTTTGGTTTGTCCTACCAGTTTTAGCAATTTCCAGTTTGGCGTCCTGCCCAACTTGCAATTTTATGGCCGATTTTATCTATTTCGAGGTTTGACTTTCTCCCAATTTACCTATTATACAGCCAGTTTACCAATTTCTGGACTTGGCATACTAACGAATTGCCAATTTCATAGACAAATTTACTTAATTCCGATTCGGCGTCCTACCAAATAGCCAAATAGCCAAATAGCTTTATCAGTTTACAGAAATGACATCCTGCCAATTGATCAGTTTTACAGCCAGTTTACCAATTTCCAGATTGCTGCTATTACTATACAAACTGCAAGTGTATACGCTGTTATTAGTTGACAGGGTTAAAGAACAGCAAAACAAATTTTCATAGGATATACACTCCTGGAAATGGAAAAAAGAACACATTGACACCGGTGTGTCAGACCCACCATACTTGCTCCGGACATTGCGAGAGGGCTGTACAAGCAATGATCACACGCACGGCACAGCGGACACACCAGGAACCGCGGTGTTGGCCGTCGAATGGCGCTAGCTGCGCAGCATTTGTGCACCGCCGCCGTCAGTGTCAGTCAGTTTGCCGTGGCATACGGAGCTCCATCGCAGTCTTTAACACTGGTAGCATGCCGCGACAGCGTGGACGTGAACCGTATGTGCAGTTGACGGACTTTGAGCGAGGGCGTATAGTGGGCATGCGGGAGGCCGGGTGGACGTACCGCCGAAGTGCTCAACACGTGGGGCGTGAGGTCTCCACAGTACATCGATGTTGTCGCCAGTGGTCGGCGGAAGGTGCACGTGTCCGTCGACCTGGGACCGGACCGCAGCGACGCACGGATGCACGCCAAGACCGTAGGATCCTACGCAGTGCCGTAGGGGACCGCACCGCCACTTCCCAGCAAATTAGGGACACTGTTGCTCCTGGGGTATCGGCGAGGACCATTCGCAACCGTCTCCATGAAGCTGGGCTACGGTCCCGCACACCGTTAGGCCGTCTTCCGCTCACGCTCCAACATCGTGCAGCCCGCCTCCAGTGGTGTCGCGACAGGCGTGAATGGAGGGACGAATGGAGACGTGTCGTCTTTAGCGATGAGAGTCGCTTCTGCCTTGGTGCCAATGATGGTCGTATGCGTGTTTGGCGCCGTGCAGGTGAGCGCCACAATCAGGACTGCATACGACCGAGGCAAACAGGTCCAACACCCGGCATCATGGTGTGGGGAGCGATCTCCTACACTGGCCGTACACCACTGGTGATCGTCGAGGGGACACTGAATAGTGCACGGTACATCCAAACCGTCATCGAACCCATCGTTCTACCATTCCTAGACCGGCAAGGGAACTTGCTGTTCCAACAGGACAATGCACGTCCGCATGTATCCCATGCCACCCAACGTGCTCTAGAAGGTGTAAGTCAACTACCCTGGCCAGCAAGATCTCCGGATCTGTCCCCCATTGAGCATGTTTGGGACTGGATGAAGCGTCGTCTCACGCGGTCTGCACGTCCAGCACGAACGCTGGTCCAACTGAGGCGCCAGGTGGAAATGGCATGGCAAGCCGTTCCACAGGACTACATCCAGCATCTCTACGATCGTCTCCATGGGAGAATAGCAGCCTGCATTGCTGCGAAAGGTGGATATACACTGTACTAGTGCCGACATTGTGCATGCTCTGTTGCCTGTGTCTATGTGCCTGTGGTTCTGTCAGTGTGATCATGTGATGTATCTGACCCCAGGAATGTGTCAATAAAGTTTCCCCTTCCTGGGACAATGAATTCACAGTGTTCTTATTTCAATTTCCAGGAGTGTATATATGCCTGCCATCATTGGCGATTATGTGGCGCAGACGAATAGCAAACTTCTGCATACCCCGCTGAAGTGTCGAAAGATCGATGCTGTCGATCACGCCCTGAATGGGTGTTTATACCTCAGCAATGGTTTTGGGGTTTTTGCTGTTCACCTTCAGATGCTGAGAAAATGGCAGCCAGTCGAGGTTATGCCAGTGGGCTCTAGGTACCCCAAAGTCAGAATGCGGTCACCAAAGTACTCCTCCAGGATATCAAACACCACCGTGCTTCGATAAGGTCGAGCTCTGTCTTGCATGAACCACATCTACTCGAAATCAGGTCACTTTGGATAATGAGGATGAAATCATCTTCCAAAACCTTCACGTACCACTCAGTAGTCACCGTGCCATCAGGAAATATCGATCCAATTATTCTGTGACTGGACATTGCACACCACACAGTCATCCGTTTAGGGTGAAGAGACTTCGCGATCGCGAAATGCTGATTATCAGTCCCCCCAAATGCGCCAATTTTGCTTTCTGACGAACCCATCCAATGAAAGTGGGCTTTGTCACTAAACCAAACCATGCATCCACATACTAACTCCCATCAAGCCCCGCGGCCAACCGTATAGTTTGAACGTCCTAACGCAAACTGTTCAGAAGTTATGACAATTTTATTTCATTTCATACAGTTGAAGAATTGTCATATATATATATATATATATATATATATATATATATATATATACAGGGTGTTTCAAAAATGACCGGTATGTTTGAAACGGAAATAAAAACTAAACGAGCAGCGATAGAAATACACCGTTTGTTGCAATATGCTTGGGACAACAGTACATTTTCAGGCGGACAAACTTTCGAAATTCCAGTAGTTACAATTTTCAACAACAGATGGCGCTGCAAGTGATGTGAAAGATATAGAAGACAACGCAGTCTTTGGGTGCGCCATTCTGTACGTCGTCTTTCTGCTGTAAGCGTGTGCTGTTCACAACGTGCAAGTGTGCTGTGGACAACATGGTTTATTCCTTAGAACAGAGGATTTTTCTGGTGTTGGAATTCCACCGCCTAGAACACAGTGTTGTTGCAACAAGACGAAGTTTTCAACGGAGGTTTAATGTAACCAAAGGACCGAAAAGCGATACAATAAAGGATCTGTTCGAAAAATTTCAACGGACTGGGAACGTGACGGATGAACGTGCTGGAAAGGTAGGGCGACCGCGTACGGCAACCACAGAGGGCAACGCGCAGCTAGTGCAGCAGGTGATCCAACAGCGGCCTCGGGTTTCCGTTCGCTGTGTTGCAGCTGCGGTCCAAATGACGCCAACGTCCACGTATCGTCTCATGCGCCAGAGTTTACACCTCTATCCATACAAAATTCAAACGCGGCAACCCCTCAGCGCCGCTACCATTGCTGCACGAGAGACATTCGCTAACGATATAGTGCACAGGATTGATGACGGCGATACGCATGTGGGCAGCATTTGGTTTACTGACGAAGCTTATTTTTACCTGGACGGCTTCGTCAATAAACAGAACTGACGCATATGGGGAACCGAAAAGCCCCATGTTGCAGTCCCATCGTCCCTGCATCCTCAAAAAGTACTGGTCTGGGCCGCCATTTCTTCCAAAGAAATCATTGGCCCATTTTTTCAGATCCGAAACGATTACTGCATCACGATATCTGGACATTCTTCGTGAATTTGTGGCGGTACAAACTGCCTTAGACGACACTGCGAACACCTCGTGGTTTATGCAAGATGGTGCCCGGCCACATCGCACGGCCGACGTCTTTAATTTCCTGAATGAATATTTCGATGATCGTGTGATTGCTTTGGGCTATCCGGAACATACAGGAGGCGGCGTGGATTGGCCTCCCTATTCGCCAGACATGAACCCCTGTGACTTCTTTCTGTGGGGCACTTGAAAGACCAGGTGTACCGCCAGAATCCAGAAACAATTGAACAGATGAAGCAGTACATCTCATCTGCATGTGAAGCCATTCCGCCAGACACGTTGTCAAAGGTTTCGGGTAATTTCATTCAGAGACTACGCCATATTATTGCTACGCATGGTGGATATGTGGAAAATATCGTACTATAGAGTTTCCCAGACCGCAGCGCCATCTGTTGTTGACAATTGTAACTACTGTAATTTCGAAAGTTTGTCTGCCTGAAAATGTACTGTTGTCCCAAGCATATTGCAACAAACGGTGTATTTCTATCGCTGCTCGTTTAGTTTGTATTGCCGTTTCAAATATACCGGTCATTTTTGAAACACCCTGTATATGTGTGTGTGTGTGTGTGTGTGTGTGTGTGTGTGTGTGTGTGTTCAATTTATAGCTAGTAATTAGAGAAATAGCCACTCATTGTTATGCTACACTCCTACCGACTGCTTGGCAGTCCAAATAAACTGTCATGTCTTGATATGGAACGCACCTGCTGAGGTTCAGGCAACAGTAGCTCGCAGTACACATCCATGCCCACGTCCAGCAGTTCTACCAGAATTGCATTATTATTATGGGCTCTTTGGGCTGCGTATGAGTGCTGCTGCGGCTGTGTCACCGCACAGTCGAATGGCTACAGGTCTGATGGGTCGGGAAGACATCCTGGCGATGGTGGTTGCTGCTGCTGAGGCAGTAGTACATCCTAGAACACATCCGTGTCCCCTGGTCCAGCAACAGATCTTGATCTATAACAATAAAAGCAAAACCTAAACAAAAACACATTAAATAAGAGAACGCCATAACATTTTTAATTTATCACAACTGGTAAGTTCGCTAAGTCCTGCATAGAAGCAGTGCATACTTGCTGCTGACTCTTTGACGTGTTGGAATGCTGGAAGCATGCACAGAGATTGATGGCTTTTACTAATAATAAACAGTGTTATAATAAAAAGAATTGATAAATACTTACTGTCACACTTCTTCTACCTGGCTGATCACGGCTGCTGGTGGCACTTCATACTGGCCAAGGTAGACAGAAAATGACGGTGCACACGCAATTAAAATTGCTCAAAGGGTCGGAGAGCGAGTTTGCAGGCCATTTCACCTCTACTGCCCAGCACAATTGGCTGAGAGTACAATGACGTCAACGTGTGCCCTCGTGATATGCAGGCATGCTTTGGTACTGGAGGCGGGGTGTTTGGGGGATGATTGCGAGGTGGAAACACATTGGCATTGGTTGTGCAGGCAGGCAGCCCTTACAGCACAGTGATTTGTTAATGTCATGCCCTTAGTGCAACTGTCCAGATGTGATGCTTATGTCAGCGATTTTCTCGCAAGAACCAGTAGTGATTCTCTACTCCTTTTGTTGCCATTCATCTTGTAACTGTCGAAACTGCAACATATTCAGGTAAGCAACGCGTGGTACGGTAGCTTCAGGGGAAAATAAGGGCCATAGACTTGATATCAGGACACAGTGCAAAAAACGGTTAATTTTGGGAATCTCTTTGATACCATACAGGTTCGTGAGGATGTTCTGACCCCAGATACGAACATTATGGTTAATTACCTTCCCACATAGACCAAAAGTTGCCTCATCACTGAACATCGCATGACCAAAAAAGTCATCTTCCTGCGGCAACACTTCAACTGTAAAGCTATAAAGTATGTCGCAGTCATCTGATTTTACAGCAAGTACTAACTGGAACCGGTATGGACGCATGTGTAAACGTTTTATTACAATTTTTCACACTGTCGTCTTTGGCTACTGAAGTTCAAAACTTGCTTCCCGAACATGTCTTAGGACTGCAGAGGTGCGATGCTGTAAGACGGTCAGCATCTCTTCAGACACTTTTGATCGTATCGTGTTTTTCCCGTTACGCACATATCCAGTCGTTTCGAACTGTGTATACCATCGGCGGATGTTTCTGCCACGTGACGGATCGCAATTAAACTTTAATGAAACGCACATTGAACTGAAATTACAAAAATGGCTCTGAGCACTATGGGACTTAACGCCTGAAGTCAGAATTTTGCGTAAATGGCGTACGTGGAGCTCTGAATGGGAAAACAACAAAGCGGTACTCGTGCATTTGCTTATTTACAACTGTTTGAGTTACTATTAAATTGTGACCTTTACCCGACATTCTAGAATGCCTACAGTTGAAATTTTTAACTAGGTCATTCTTTTACGAACACCTTGTTTTCGTTTTTTCGTCACGCAAAAGTAGTTACACAAAACTAACAACGTATAGATTTTACATGGATATCACTACACGTAAGAGTAGATGAAAAAGAAAATTGAATTTCCAATATTAATCTAATACCTGTGTGACTTAAAATTAGTTCAACACAGGGAAGAAAGGAAACTGAGTTGGGTGATTTAAAACTAAGGTGGGGTTCTGTGTCAATTGTTTACTGATTTCATATGCTGCGTGGTTATAGTTAAAGTGCAGCAGTTAACGGAGGTCCATTGTGGACTGTAATTACCGTACAGCAGCGAAACTTGGTAGATATGCTAATGTATTACTGTGTTGGAAAAAAAATTAGTTCCAAACTTAGTCACCATTTGCAAATCTGGCACTGCACAGCATCTCGTCGATGTCTCCAGTGTTCATATTGAACAAACTGTGTAAGCGATGGTTAAAACTAAAGTCAAGCTTCTGTCTTTCTTATTTGTTTGACCTTTTGGGCGCACATGTCGTTCGTAGTCCGTTACATATAGAAACATTTCTATAAATCTTTCTTGCATTCACAGCGCCAGATTTGCACCTGGTGTTCAAAATCGAAACTAATTTTTTCCAGCGACAATCGGTTCTACGTTAACGCCTTAGAATATCTACCAAGTTTCGCTGCCAGACGATAATTACAACCACAATGGACCTCTATGAATAGCTGTACTTTAATTATAATCACACAGTATCTTCAATAGGATTACATGTCAACATTTCTCACTACTTTTTAAGTTTCCACCCTTTTCATGGCGTGGGTTAAAGGTTATGTACTGACAAGAAACGACGGAAAATTCAATTACATATAAATAAGTAAAATAAAAATAAAATATTTGCAACTGTGGAACTGCTATTTTCAGAAAAATCTGACGAATTCATTCACGGTGTGGTTGAGAGCAGAGTCAGACACGCTGTCCCCTTCTGCCTTTCTGTCACCTCTCGACGTCGACTTATTTCACTTTTAAAATTCTATACATGATACTGGCACATACACACTGTTCTGTCCGATTTCTTGCACACTGAGGTGGCTAGTAATAATGCAGTTAATTAGTACTTTCCGAATTAGTGATACTATATTAACTGCAACAAAACTATCTTTCCTCGCCAGGCTTGGCTGTAACTATGAAACTGCACACGTGGACTTGCGGTTCAGAACACGCAAAATGAGCCTCAATTACTGAGTGACGAGCTGATACAAGATCTGAATGGCCGTACTCTGGCTTTACTACAGTCATTATAAAACACAAGTTCGTAGACACCTGTTGTCAGCCGGCCTAAGTGGCCAAGCGGTTCTAGGCGCTACAGTCTGGAACAGCGCGACCGCCACTGTCGCAGGTTCGAATCCTGCCTCGGGAATGGATGTTGTGATGCCCTTAGGTTAGTTAGGTTTAAGTAGTTCTAAGTTCTAGGGGACTGATGACCTCAGAAGTTAGGTCCCATAGTGCTCAGAGCCATTTGAAGCATTTGAGCCGGCCGAAGTGGCCGTGCGGTTCTAGGCGCTACAGTCTGGAACCGAGCGACTAAGTTAAGTCCCATAGTGCTCAGAGCCATTTGAACCATTTGAACACCTGTTGTCGCAGCTCTGACAGCGTTCATCTCACAGAAGATGAAAGTCTCTTTACTCCCCGACGGTTGACTCAGGCTGTATCACGACGAGTGGGCACCACAATGTCGTTACATCGACAGGAACTTCTGGAAGTGGGCAGGTTCTAACCTCAAACAGAATTGCCCTCCTGGTCTCTGGTGACGCTACTTCATGGCAGAAGCGTTGCGGTGGCGCCTCGGAACTACGGGAGTCATGGCTTCTCCCTAGATCTCATCGGCGCCTCGAGATACCGCTTTGCTGTGCAGTATATCTTCAGTGGTCGATACTTCTTTCCCCGCTCTCCATACTAAACGATACCGCATTCCTCCATCCCCAAACATCCGCCCCGGTGTCGGATATGGTGACGGGACACGGCGGGGAGGGGGCGAGGGGGGGGGGGGGGATGAAGGAGCACCGACGCAATTGCGGGGGAACGGTGGGGTAGGTGCCGAAACTTCAGACGGCACCTAGCACCCACGCACTCCGGTATCCACACCGCGCGTGGCTGGAAACACCAATTGGGAAACCGACCATCGGCGGCCGTAGGCGCAGAGGCAGACGATGCGACAGGTCGGCTGCTGGAGACGACGCCTGGGTCCCACGTGGAGCGTCCGGTCGTGCGACCAGGCGCACCTCTGTTGCTGGCTGCGTAACACCTGTGCAACTTGTCGGACAGTGGATGATGCAGGCGGAACACTTCAGACACCACACCCCGTTGCCATCCGTGACCCCTACCAAACACATAAAAGAACACTGTTTGTTGAGGCCGCAGCTGTGACTTGGGAGGAGGGACACAAGGTCTCTGCGATGGACGTAGCAAATGGAGCTGATATAGCGTCGACCATGCAGGAGCTCTGCTGGCGACTTTCCATCTATGGGCAGAGAGTGATACAACGCCAGTTAAACTTTCACAGTTTTGTCCCGCGCGTGAGTGGTTCACAGCAGTTCTGTGAACTGAAGGTCCTTATGAAGCGTTCAGCTTCACCATTCCACTGCAGACGAAAGGACTGTAAGGACATGCTGAATACCATTGTCTGCAAAAAACTGTTCAAACTCACAAGACGTGAATTACGGCCCATTATCTGACCCTGTCACCTCAGGTAAGCTTTCAATGCAGATCGGCGTAAAAGCTGATACAGTCCTGACTGACGTGGTAGACTTCATTGGAACGACGAAGAGGAACTTGCTATATCCATCGACAACCACTACCCAGTGTATGTTGCAGTATGGCCCAGCAGAATCTATGTGCAGGCATCGCCCAAGCCTGTCAGGATGTGGCCACTCAGGGTGTTGCTGTGGAGGTGCGGATTGATACCCTGCACGCATTGCACACTGTGAAGTCATAGTCTCTATTTGTACATCCATTCCCGGCCATCTCGTGGTCGTGCGGTAGCGTTCTCGCTTCCCACGCCCGGGTTCCCGGGTTCGATTCCCGGCGGGGTCAGGGATTTTCTCTGCCTCGTGATGGCTGGGTGTTGTGTGCTGTCCTTAGGTTAGTTATGTTTAAGTAGTTCTAAGTTCTAGAGGACTGATGACCATAGATGTTAAGTCCCATAGTGCTCAGAGCCATTTGAACTATTTGAAGCCATTCCCGGTCATGTACAGTGGCACCTTGTCGACAACTTGCTGTAGACAATACCCCAATGCCCTTGGTGCAACAACAAAACAACTTCCCAGTGGAGGAACTGGGCGATCATGACTCATGCATTGCCACTTTGAGTGTGCATCCGGAGGATGCACATCTGTACAGAGATGACACGCTGATGAACAAAGTAGCAAAGAACCACTGGGTGACGGATCCCTCCAGAGCCCGTAGTCACCCACGACGAACAAACTGGATCATGATCTGCAACACCGTATCCTATGGCGCCTGCTGCACCACACAACGGAAGGTGAGTGGAAAATCTTCCAAATGCCTATTTCTTCTGACTCAATGAACCCTTGGAGGAATCAAATGCCAATAGGGAGTCTCGACAGGAGGTCGGCGTTGGTAATGGGCTATATGACAACTCGTACTGGCAATTGGACAAGAGAAGAGTCCATCATTTTAACTTCTGAACTGTATGCGCTGTGGCAGGCTGGGAGGACCCGAACAGAGCCGTCAGTGATCTGTGATGCATAACCAGAGAAAAGTGGCGGCCATACAGGTATTGATAGAAGGTACAGCCAAAGCGTCCTTTTCAAGTTCGTTGTAGTTGTGTTGGGCTTTGGTCAGTATCTTTAATGCCAACGCAGTTGGTCCTTCATTGGAGCCCACTTGGTGTGGCGACACCACACCAATACCATAAGATGAGCCAACTGCCGCAAGAACGTCAGGCTTGCTGGGGTCAAAGTGGACCAAACATCGATCAGTTAGTAGTGCGTCTGATCTGACATTCGGCCGACCATACAAACGGAAGTCCCTTGCAGTGCAACCAATTTAGAGATGCTGCGATCTGAGTGGCATTTAGGATAAAACGAATGTAACAGGTTGGCTTGTCCATTACAGCTTGCAACTTTAATACAGTGGTTGGCACAGACAAGTCGCGAGTGGTCACTAAGTATGACTGTGACAGATGGATGCCATGCGCATTAATCACATGGTCAAAGCATTCAGTTTCAGTGAGGAAGAAGGAACACTGAGAACGGTTTCATGCCAGTCCCACTTTGGACAGCGCTTGAAACAGTGCCTCTACATTTTGTAAGTGTTCTGCTGGCTTATGACGAGCGACAACTATACCGTCTAAATAGTTAGAACACGAGAGTACTTGCGACCTCAGTTCCTCAAGGTATCTTTGGAAAATAGCTGGGGACGGAGCGCTACCAAATGGTAGCCGCTGAAACTGGAATAATCCCTTGTGTTTGTTGGTCACAAAAATTTGTTTTGACTCTTCATCTAAAGGTAGTTGCAGGTAGGCCTCCTGGAAATAAGTTTTTGAACTGAAAGGACCCTGACCTAATTTGTCCATCAAATCAAATCCTCAGGGATGGGCAACGGAAAGAAACAACAGTTAGTGGTCTGACTGGAGATTTAAAGTCTGCACAGATTCTCACCAGGTGTGACGCCCATTGTGTGGCAGACACTCGTTTGATGATGTCACTGTTCTGCAACCGCTGCAACTCTGTAGCAAACCCGTCCCATTAGGAATACGGAACAGGATGAGCACAAAAAAACTTGGCTGCGTTTTGTGTTTCAATGTCACGTGGGCCTTGAACCCTTGGGCTTTGGGCCGGCCGCGGTGGTCTAGCGGTTCTGGCGCTGCAGTCCGGAACCGCGGGACTGCTACGGTCGCAGGTTCGAATCCTGCCTCGGGCATGGGTGTGTGTGATGTCCTTAGGTTAGTTAGGTTTAAGTAGTTCTAAGTTCTAGGGGACTTATGACCTAAGATGTTGAGTCCCATAGTGCTCAGAGCCATTTGAACCAACCTTGGGCTTTGTCTAAACTACCATGGAACAAAGAACTGTACTTGTCAGAATGCACTAAAATACGCCACAAACCCAGATGAATTAATTTATAAAACCTTCCCACGGACTGTCAATCGGAGAAGGTCAAAGCTATCCATTCCAAAAATTTCAGGAGGCTCACGAGAGCACAACACATGAAATAACACTTTTAGTTTTACTACAGAACGTGGCTGGTAAACTGCACACTCCAAGCACTGGAATAGGTTGTCAGTTATAGGCTGACAACGAGTTATGTGATCGCTGAAGCTCTGGGCTACCTAACCATACAAACGAAGCGCGGCTGAGCAGCATAACAGTAGCACAAGTATCTAACTGGATATTAACACCCTTGTTGAACACACACAATTGAACCTATTGCCGATTGACGAGTTCATAGTTTGTGTCCCGACAGTCTGACAAAACAACAACAGTATTGACGGACTGTTGCGCAACAGACACAACATACGCCTCATTAGAATCACTGTCTGACGTAGAATATGAAAGCTACCTAACATCCTAGCTACCTAACACTGTCTATACTTAAACATACCGACTGTATGTGGCCTTGCTTGCCACATGCGGAACACTTTGCTTTGGGGCATGGGCACTGTGCACTGTCATGCGTTTTAAAGCAACGCAGGCAGGACTTCGGCGATTGTGCGAGATGCACCACGGCCCTCAGATAAGACTGCTTCGCACATGACCTGGACGTCGCGGGCAGCATCTGACCTGTGCAAGGTGGGAGGGAGGGGGGGGCCAAATTGGGCCCTGAACTGTTTTAATCTTGACTACAGATCTTGCAGGTGCTTGAAAATCATGCTCAGTTACATCGACAATGTCCTGTGACTCAATACTCGATAATACTTTACTGAGGTCAGCGTTTGGACGCTTTAGTATGGCAGCATAAATAAGGCAATCAGACATGTAATCAAGTCTCTCCTCATAATGACACTGTAACTTAAAACCCACATGAACACTGAAAGTAACATTATCTAGTAAGGCCACGAAGTTCCGTTACCCGCTATTTGTAGACTGTCCTGGCTGCTGTTTTAACCTGAAAAACTTCTAAATAGCAGCCGCTGTATGCACTTGTAATTTAAAATGATTTGGCAGTTTGTCAACCAATCAGTCGTAGGGGACCCCATGAGGGCGGCAATTGGAAAACAATTTTGCTACCAACCGGAATACATGTGAGCCTGAGGAGGAGAGAAAATGGTAAATACGCTGGTTACCTGTTATGGCGTAGGCGTTGAAATGTGTCGTTAACTACGCAACGTAATCAGCCTAGCCTCGATTTGCCCCAGAAAATCGCTGAATTTATGCGCTTTAACCGTCTGTTGAGTGTTTCCAGTTGAACAGGTTGGGGTGGCGGTCGTGGTGGTGCTGCCACAGGGCTTGTAGTAATTGCTCAGTCTTTTGTCCCTGGAACTGTATAGTTTTCTTTAAAAGACACAGCCAGAATACACATTGCGAACACTCAATATAACCAACACACACAAAAAGAAAAATAGCACCCCTGCTTGAGAGAGTCAGTTACACAGTCCGTAAAAGTGAGCTAATCCCAGGTGCTTCCTTGGCGTCAGTTAACTTGTTGTGTTGGATTTCTTGGACACTGCGGTGGCTGGTAATAATACATTTTACTAGCACTCTCTGAATAAGCAATACTGTATTAACTGCAACAAAACTTATTTTTGCTCGCCAGGTTCGGTACTAGTCGTGACATTGCACACACGAACTTGCGATTCAAAACACACTAAATGGGTCACGATTAATGAATGCCGAAGTGATACAAGTTCAGAATGACCGTACTGTGTCTTAACTACAGTCACTAGAAGGCGCAAGTTCACAGAACTCTACTGACGCAGTTGTGGTAGCGTTGGCGCAAAGGAACAGTTCACAAGAGACGGAAGTCTCTTCACTCTTAGACGGTTGAGACGGCGAGCAGGTAGCACAGCGACGTTACTCCAGCAGGATCTTCCTGGAAGTGGGCAGGATCCGACCTCGAGCAGAACCGCCCTCCTGGTCTCTGGCGATGCTATTTCGTGGCACAGGAGCGGCTATGGCGCCTCGGAACTACGGGAGACACAGCTCCTTCCTAGCATCTCATTGGCGCCTCGTGATACCGCTTTTCTGTACACTATCTACGGTGGTCGATAGTTCTTGCACAATTCTCGATACTCGAGGACACTGTCACCGCGAAGGAGGCTTGCAAGGCCATCTGGTACCAGTTCGACATCTACAGTGCCCCAAAACGGCCAGTGTGCAATATTGATGGGGACGAGCCTATCTGATGTTTAGAAATGAGCTGGCCGGTGTGGCCGAGGGGTTCTAGGCGCTTCAGTCTGGAACCGTGCGAGCGCTACGGTCGCAGGTGCGAATCCTGCCTCGGGCATGGATGTGCGTGATGTCCTTACGGTAGTTAGGTTTAAGTAGTTCTAAGTTCTAGGGGACTGATGACCTCAGATGTTAAGTCCCATAATGCTCAGAGCCATTTGAACCCAATATAGAAATGAATATTTATTTGTTTGTTTCTTCGTCTTCTGTGAGTCCCTATACCATATACCATTCATCTGATTACGATTAAACTTTTTTGGGTTGTTACCCATACGGCTAACGTTTCTATGGGTTAAGAACCACCTACCAAACATACAGTGTGTGTGTGGGGGGGGGGGGGGGCGGGGGGGGGGGTGAAAAGGATAGAAACGTAACTCAGGAACGTCTGGAGAAATTTTCAGTCAGACTCTCCACTTTTTGAATACATGACTCGTTATTTGTATAATTGTTTGTATAAAAATATTAGGGTGGGTAATATACTCCGACCACCTGTATGGGAGGGGTGAAAAGACGGGATGTGTAGACATATTCAATAACAATTAACAATTAATATCAATATCAGGTCCATAGTTTCCATGATCGCTACACTTACTGGTGACAGTTCCGATGACTTTTCATCGCTAGAGGTGTCGGTTGATGGAAGGGGAGAGTGCAAAAAAGTGACACATCAACATATCTCTGTAACGCCCGAAGGAATTTCTACCAAAACTGTGGCACATATCACTAGCTACCTCAAAAAGTTAGTGACACGAAGACATGCCTAGCACACCTATGGCTAAGACTTTGGGATGAAAAGACGTGACATAAAAGCATAACTGAGGAACGGTTAGAGGAATTTCAACCAAATTATTTGCATAAAAATACTGATACCCCTTACTACCTGTGGGGGTGTAGCTGGCGAGAAGGAGTTACACGCCGGAACGTTCGAAAACAACCTGTTGGTGTTTCTTTCCTCTAATTGATTGACTTGGAATACTTCACCGATATGATGCTCGGTCTGTCTCTCATTAGCGTTGTTCACTGCACCAACCACATAGTGTTTCAGGGGCAGAAATCATGCCACACGGCTCAGTACCACAAATACATTTAACGTCCCATCTAGAGACCCACAGTGCGATACAGCGGAGAATCAGGTCCTTCTTCTCGAAGCGACAAACAACTACTGGTAGAACTACAAGTTTCCTCAGGATTCAGATGAAACCGCAGGCCGAAATACGTTATATATATATATATATATATATATATATATATATATATATATATATATATATATATATATATATGTGTGTGTGTGTGTGTGTGTGTGTGTGTGTGTGTGTGTGTGTGTGTGTAAAATATGTGAACTAGTGAACTATGCGCAGGAAGTTAGTGTCGAATAAATCCCTTGTTTCTCAATGGTTATCGGTACATTGCAGCGTAATGTTGAAGGTCTGTAGAAGATGAGAATTAAATATAAGAACTAATTACATGATGTGTCTCTGGACCACCTACTATGAGCACTCGGCACGCTAAGAGAGTAACGGGTCATGGAAACGGAGGCGCGGCAACCACAGCACTGTGTGAGCACGGAACAGCAGCCGCCAGGACAAAAGTCATGAATAAATGCATGCAAACACCGGCAACGCATATTTAAGGCTGCAGTGTTTCCGACCTTGTTCGTCTGTCGCCAATTTGTCCGTTCCGAATGCACTCGGGACTGTGTTATTGCCGGAGAGCACTTTGCATTTCGACCAATACGTCACTCGTTACTTTTTTTTTTACGTGGTGACCGAGTTTCGTAATGCGCTCTTTCTGGAATATGGCACGTGTCAACGCAGTTCTAACCGTTAACTTGCTGTTGTAGGGTCTCTAAATCTCGTCTGTTTTGTTTATCGCAATCAATGCCGCAGACATAGTTCACCGCATACTGCTCGATAAGTACCTAAGGGAAGCATATTTTACAGGCACAAAAATCTGTGTAACATATGAGTACGCAGACTTTCAAGATGAGATCACTTGTGTTATCTTTTCAAGTTATCAGAAAAAATGCCTCGCGATGACGTTTAAGAAACTTGTTGGAATGACGCTTTAAGACAATATAGTCACTAGAAATTAGAATTATATTAATACCTTCAGCTGCTGACGGGCATTGATATATATCAATGGGGACAGGTGAAAATGTGTGCGCCGACAGGGATTCGAAACCGGACATGTCCGAAAGAACAGACACCATATCCATATAAGTATATAGTCACTCTATCGATAACGTGAGAATTGCGTGTCATACGATTTGACTACTTGATTTCTGGATGTTGACCAGTATCTAAGAAAATAAATAAGAAACGGGAAGTGGAATATGTTAAACTTCGCCGGTCGGTGTGGCAGAGCGGTTCTAGGTGCTATAGTCTGGAACCGCGTGACCGCTACGGTCGTAGGTTCAAATCCTGCCTCGGCCATGGATGTGTATGATGTTCTTAGGTTAGTTAGGTTTAAATAGTTCTAAGTTCTAGGGGACTGATGACCTCAGCCGTTAAGTCCCATAGTGCTCAGAGCCATTTTTTGTTAAACTTCCTTTGGAAGGCATTTCTTAGGAACTATAGGTTATGTTATAGAACACATTACAGTTTCCATTCACACCAAGCGTGCAATATACATCTTTGTGCTGTTTTCCACAAGCAGGCCTTTGAGTCCTAAGCTGCTTTTTCATTTACCAACGTATCAATCATTCAATTTCATTATTTTTTTTTCATCTTTTAATCTAGAAGCCAGTTTAGCTGAAGCCCGACTTGGCTTCCCAGAAGGCAGGAATGGAAGAGAAGCTATCCTATGACTTCGCAGTATAACTGAAGAAAGCTTTAACGCCAACAGGAAACTTACATAGCTTTCGTTCATATGAGGAAAGCATTCGACACTATCAACAGGCACAAATCGATTGGAAGTTTCCGCATGATTAAGTTAGACTGTAGAAAGAGAAAAATAATTAAAGAACTATCCAAATAATGTACACCGATAATAAAGGTAACACACCGTCTGAAACAGGCCTTGAAGGCCCAACGGTACCGACCGGCCGCCGTGTCCTCCTCACCCTTAGTCACCGGATGCGGATATGGAGGAGCATGTGGTCAGCACACCGCTCTACCGGCCGTTGTCAGTTTTCGTGACGGGTTCCGCTACCCCTCAGTCAAGGAGCTCCTCAACTGGCCTCACAAGGGCTGAGGCGCCCCGCTTGCCAACAGCATTCGGCAGACCTGGACGGTGGCCCATCCAAGTGCTATCTAGGCTCGGCAGCGCTTAACTTCGGTGATCTGACGGGAACTGGTGTTACCACTGTGACAAGGCCGTTGGCAGAGTAAAGATAAAAAATACACAAAAAGGAGCAAGGAATTCTTAAAGGCGTTAGACAAGGATGCAATCTGTTATAATCCCTGTTCAACATCTACAAAGAACATCTAATAAATCAGTGCAAAGATCGTTATTCAATTACCAGAATAAATGTACAAAGGATGCAGGTGTTCAGGTTTGCAGACGACATAGCTGTGGGAGCTCCGCATGAAAGAAGTCTGCGAAGAATTTTATAAGTTTTGGATTCAGTACTAAGGGTTGAGTACAAAATGGAAAATATATCAAACAAGACAGAAATACTAGTGTCTGCAAGGAACAAGAAGAAGCAAACATAAAAAATTAGAGGAAATAAAATTATAAAAATATTTAAGAAGTATTATAACTGTAGATGAAAAAAGAAAAGAAGTCGTAGAGAAAAGAATTAGAGAAGCAAAACCGAGGTTCCTGAATAAAAGGAAAATGATTTGCACAAAAACATAAACACTGAAGTGAAAAGAAACTTAGGAGCTGGATTTGGAGAACAGCACTACATGGCTGTGAAACATGGACAATAAGTAATATGAAATGGAATCTCTTGAAGCATTTGAAGATGGAAAATAACCGATATGCTGGCGAGAATTCGGACACGATAATGTAATAAGGTAAGATGTAGCTTGGTTGAGGTTGGCCGGTGTCAACATCGAAGGATGAATGGGCGTTCAAGAGCGGCTTCAAGTTCGCCACAAAAGAAGTGGTCAGCGGCAGGTATGTACTGAAAATTCCCGAGGAAGCGAGCGAATGAGGGGAGTACCTAGCTAGAAACGTGCTGGGAACATTATATGAAATGTGGTTAATGTGGTTAATAGTGGTGTTAGCCACAGCCTGGAATATGGCGACATCCAAACACTTCTTAATTCAGTAGTAATTCGATAGTTTATCATAGCTCAAATACAAACATACCAGCGTGCTCACAGCACTGAGATTCATCTATAGGAATATTAATATTGCAAATATCCCAAAACTATAGTTGTTAGAGCAAATGAATATTATCACACTAATAAATAAACGTTAACAACTTCTGAACGTCGCATGATATCTTAATAAACAAGGTATGGGATGACAGCCTAGTACTACAGCTATAATTTCTGCACCTCTAACATTCATACCTATATATTTATTGAGATACCATTTTTTATCTTCATTATGCAAATATGTCTGATCATTGCAGTCATACAGTAAATAAATGCAGCATGGCAAGTCTCACATTCCACTGTTCTTTAACATCTAATATTTGTCAGGACTAATAATAAATATCTAATTTACTTAACGAAAAGTCAGTTTGGACAATTCATTAAAATTTTTTGTAATTTAAGATCGGCAACTATTCATATGACGTGAGCCTATCGGTAGACTGAGTGTGGTACAAGCTTGAATACAGCAGGCCAAGATCATTTATTCCAAATATTCTAAATGTTTTATCATGGTCATTTGTTATGCGTTAGTTAGTTGATATATTATTTATGTTTAAACGTTTATAAATAGTATATAGCCTAAGGTACCAACACAATCGTAAGATAATGAGCTGTCACTTAAAACATATATCTAATTTGTATGTTTGTTAAAAATCAAATGGTCATTCGTTTATTAGATTTTAAGTAATACTATGCGTTACAGTGGGAGAACGTACGTTTTCATTCGAGCGAGCGGTTTGGCGCTCTAGCCTTCTGACTGATTGTAAGGATCTAGGAAGGTTTCGTGCAGCAGTTTGAAATACACTCTGCAAAGATCAGACGGATAATTAGGATGTAGGTAAAGAGCAGAAAATGGCCGCAAATACTTTAAGTGCTCATTTGTGTGGCCATATTATTCGTAGTTGCTATACAATTCCTGAGGGTATTTTCGTTCCAAAGAAAATGCGTGTTTTCTTTTTTTTTTCACCAAAAGCGTTTTGCTTTATTGAGCTAAGGCATCATCAGTGATGGTGATATCTGCTTGGTTTCTGCTTTCTATTTGGATGTACGCGAGAAACCGAGCAGAAATGTCCACCACTGATGTTCCTTAACCTCAATAAAGTGAAAAGTGTCTGGAGGGAAAAAACACGCATTTTGTTGTAGTTGTAGCGACGCAACGATAAATTCAAATTTCAGGAACCTTAACTTTTGCTCATACTTATAAATATTGTGAGTCTCAGACACTCTGTTTTAAGGATCAAAATGATTCAAATGGCTCTGAGCACTATGGGACTTAACTTCTAGGTCATCAGTCCCCTAGAACTTAGAACTACTTGAACCTAACTAACCTAAGGACGTCACACACATCCATGCCCGAGGCAGGATTCGAACCTGCGACCGTAGCGGTCGCGCGGTTCCAGACTGTAGCGCCTATAACATCTCGGCCACCCTGGCCGGCTGTTTTAAGGACAAGTGATGCTTAGTTAGCCTATGGGGATTCTCTTACCACTCAGTTTACGCATTTACGCAAGCTTTACTGCACTCGAGAAACATTATTAATTCTGTTGCATATTCAAATGAAATGCTGTAGGGTCATCATTCTAAACAGTTCTGGTGTTTTTTCTGATTGAGTAAATCAGTTCATTTAGTTTAAATCTTTCAGTGTCGCCTTAAACAATTATTTACTGGGGTTTAACACTTTTTCATTTATACCGTTACTCTTAATATGTTATTACATGCCAATGCTTCGGCAACTCGACTGCAGGAAGTACAATATTGCAGTAAAATCTACTGCTGGGCGTGAAAGCAGACGTGTACCCTTCGACTCCACGACAATAAATGAGTCATAGTAACTAACAGAACCGTACATCGCCCAAATACCATATAAAAAGTACATCGCAAGGTACGGCGCTGGTGATGCCTGTTAAAGATACAGAGGACAGGTAAAACAACCAACCAGGAAGTCCTGCAAAAAATTAGAGAAGAGACATCATTTAGGAGGGCAACTGAGCGAAGAAGACACGAGTGGATTGGTCAGATAGAACGACATGTCCAATTCCTTTTAAATGTCCTAGAAGGAACAGAGCAGGGGGAGACAGAAGAAAACCGCAACTGGCCTTTTTTTTTAACAACCTATACATAATGCTCCAGTCCACAATTATGCAGAAACGAAGAAATGAGCTCTAATACAGTGGTGTGAAAAACATAAGGGCGAAAACAAATATCACATGGTGTGTTACTAAACCATCTTGAATCAGTTAAAAGTATCTCCTGCACAAACCAACTAGGAAAAAATTAAACTCCACCCGAACAGACCATGAAGGCCCAACGGCACCGACCGGCCGCCGTGTCATCCTCAGCCCACAAGCTCACTGGATGCGGAAATGGAGGGGCATGTGGTCAGCACACGGCTCTGTATGGCAGATTGAAAGGTGGCTACACAGTCACAGCGCCAGAGATTGCGCCAAAAATTATTATTCCGCCGCCTCCTCTGGTGCAGTAGTAGTTCAGAGGTTGCCGTGGGCAGTTCTTGTTGTGAGGATGTCGTGTGTAGTTGTTGTTCTGTTGGGCGAGAGAGTAGATGCTGTTCGGTTGGTGTAATGTATACATGGAAGATGTTGCAATAATCACAGTGTATTTTTCGTCAATATGTATGGAGGTAACAAAAAAAAATTTTATTTCACATTTCCTTAATGACAATGCCTCTTGGTCACAGGTTCAGTCAACAAAGCATCTGGCTCGTGTTCATGAATTAGACTTGTAATTCTGGTTTCTATGTGCAATTATAGTATTTCTGGTTTTTCAATTAGTTCATTGTAAGTGGTGTTTAAAATATCTTGTATTGAGGAAGAACCGTGCCAGATGCATGTACGTTGAATCACACTTCCACACACAGAACAGTTACACTTGTGCTTTGTTGTTTCGTAGCTTTTATAGTTGCAGGGGACTTAATTGTGTTAACGGAAATTTCCTTTCATTCTTTATTGTTATTTTATGCAGTCAGATTGCGTACTAATACTAGTCAGGGCCAAGCGGTTACGAGACGTCGTAACCGGACACATAGCTACTAAAATTATTGCATTAATAATTAAGCCCCCATGCAAGATTACGAGACAGGAGTCGCTACTTCTCAGTCAAGTAGCTCCTCAGTTTTTCTCACAAATGCTGACTGCACCCTGCATGCCAACGACGCTCGGCAGACCAGATACCAATCTTAAGTTAAAAGGGAGAAGGACACACCAATACCACAACAATTTCCCACTGGACGAAATAAACCCGCTTTGCTGATACCAAACACTGTGAGCCGTAGCGACTTTTCTTTATGTTTGGCGCTGGCCATGTGTCAGCTCTTCCATTTGGCTTGCCCGTGCTGTGGCGTGATTGGCTGCACGAAGCTTTAATGGAGCGGGCTAGGATGGTGACGGGGTCGGTCGGGTTTCCGCGAGTTTGGAGAGAGACTTTTGGGGACGACCGGGAGAGGGCAGTACGCCCGTGTGCCGGCACTGGTGAGGCTACTGTGGCCGGGGCTGGTAGCCGGGGTGGCAGTGGAAGCCGTTGCTGCCTGTGGGCGGTTTAAGCCTAGATGCGGCCGTGTGCTGGTATCACTAAGAGACGGCTTCACTCTTCTCGATGTTGATGCCGACTGCACCCTTTCCTGCGGGTATGCTGTTTGCTGTTGCAGTACTGTGCTCAGAACTATTATGTTGTTGTCGACACATTTCCTAACAAAAACAATTCCGTGCTATGATTGCACTGTCTTGCTATTCATGCTCAGCAGAGTCAGAGTTCTGTCCCTTCTATAGTGCTATGTCTACTTCAACCGGTTGGTTGTGCCTGTTGATGAGACCAGTGATAAGGCTGTGCCTTCGAAGTGGTTTGCCAGTCGTTGTGGCAGGCATTTACTACGAGGCGTGTTTTTTTAAGTAAGTACCGTTTTGAAATTATAAAAAGACGTGCTTAGATATCTCAATAATTTTATTTTTGCATGAAAGCCTGTACCTTAATCTACGCACTGACGCCATTGTAGTCTGATTCTTCCTTGTTTACGTTGTGTACTGAGTGTTTAAGATGCCTCCGATAATCTTGAGTCCCACCGACTGTGAATATCTTAGTGCTAAACGCCTAAAAGCGATCGATATTCATCGTGAGATCTGTGCAGTTTATGGAGAAAACATTATGAGTGATGGAATGGTAAGAAAGAGGGCGAGAGCATTTAAAGATGGCCGCACAAATGTGCATGATGAACAACGGAGTGGGCGTTTTTCGGTCGTTAATGAAAGTTTGGTGCAGGAAGTGGACAATAAGGTGAGAGAAAACAGACGCTTTACGATTTCATCCTTGCGGGATGACTTTCCTAATGTTTCTCGTAGTGTTTTGTATGGCATTGTGTGGTGTGCGTACTGTAAGACCTTCGGTACACACACCATCAGATTATTTGACTTGTCGCTCTAACGAAGTAGGCGAGTGTCAGCAACATGTCTCATGGTCTTATCGTGGCGTGTTTATCTTCTGCCGTTAGGACAGACGATAGAAATGCCACTTGTACGCTTAGAGTAGCAGACTGACGGTGACCAACTTTAAACAGAACTTGATTAATTTTCACACACATTTATTGAAATAATGCCACTTGTACGCTTAGAGTAGCAGACTGACGGTGACCAACTTTAAACAGAACTTGATTAATTTTCACACACATTTATTGAAATAATAACAAGCATAAAATTATTTAACTTGATTCTGGATGCTATTTACAATTGACAATCTGAAGATCCTTTGGTCTTGGTACGTTAATCTTATTGTCACATATCTCTGATACTTGACAAATTGTCTATACATTTATCTTCATGGCTATGTACAGGAATATGGTAATCTTATTAGGTACAGACTGAAACTTGACTATAGACTGGTACAGACTAATGTAGACTGGTACAGACTATTGCAGACAAATGCAGACTAGTGCAGACAAATGCAGACTAGTGCAGACAAATGCAGACTGATGCAGACTAGTGCAGACAAATGCAGGCTGACTAATCGGAGGTCTGTACACTCGTTATAATACCTCGAGCGTTCAGGTATCACTGCGCGATTGTGATCTGCGAGGAGAAAAGGTTCTACGTTAGCAGCAATCTCATTAGCTGCGTTACATATTAATACGCGGATCGGCGGAAGCAGAATTTGGTCTGCCTCTAAGGCAGTGCCATCTCGTAGTGCGGAGACGGACGAGCGCTGCGCCTGCGCTGTTGTGCTTAGCGGGGCGCGCTCTAGTGGGAAAGTTGTGTACGCGCTGACTACGCGGAACTATGTACACAACACATTGTGACCGAGCACTTGAATTACCGAAAATTTTGCGCACGTTGGGTACCAAACATGTTGACGGATGTGCACAAAACCAAACATTTAGACAGTGCATTGACTTTCCTTGAGCGGTACCACAACGACGGTGATGATTTCTTAAGCCAAATTGTTACGGGCGATGAAACATGGGTGGCCTACGTCACACCAGAATCAAAGCAACAGTCCATGGAAGTTCAGCAAGGGCATCGTTTTGCTGCAAGACAATTCTCGTCCGCATGTGGCGAATCAGACCGAAGATCTCATCACATCTTTTCGATGGTAAACTCTAGATCATCCTCCGTACAGCCCCGATCTTGCGCCCAGTGACCACCATCTGTTCCTGCAGTTGAAGAAACACCTGGGCGGTCAGCGTCTTCAAGACGATGACGAAGTCAAAACAGTGGTGATGCAGTGGTTAACAAGTCAGGCGGCAGACTTCTATGAGGAGGGTATTCAAAAACTGGTACAACGTTATGACAAGTGCCACGATATTGACGGAAATTATGTAGAAAAGTAGATCAAGGTACCGGCTTTCATGCAAAAATAAAATTATTGAGATATCTTAGCACGTCTTTTTTTTTAATTTCAAAACAGTACTTTCTTAAAAAAAACACGCCTCGTATTTAATGAGTTCTTGTGTGAAGCCACTAGAAGTTCTAACTACCAGGAATTCTGGCGTTAGTTCTTAAACTGCCTTTAATTCTGAAGTACCGCTGTAATCACTGCTTCACCTTACAGCAAACTGATGTTACTTAGGCTAGTCTCTTAATTTCCTAGTGCTGCCGTAAGTAGTTGTTATAACCGAGCGAGGTGCCGTAGCGGTTAGTACACTGGACTCCCATTCGTGAGAACCGTGGTTCAAACCCGCATCCACGTTTGCTGTGGTTTTCTGTGATCCTAAATCGAGTCAGGCGAATACGGGGATGATTCCTTTGAAAGGGCGAGGCCGATTACCTTCCCCAGCCTTCCGTAATCCAAGCTCGTGGTTCATCTCTAATGACCTCGTTGTTGACGGGAGTTAACACTAATCTCCTCTCTCTCTCTCTCTCTTATGTTGTTAAGTGCTCATCAGGTGAAGTAGTTGTTTCACTAATTTTCACTTTCTTGTATGGCAGTTTAAAGATGTGAACTACGTTGGTCATATGAAGCGCAACATGTGCCAGTGTTGAGTTTTAGTTTTAAAAAAATTCCTTGCTTTCGCTGATTGCTTAACTGGAAATTTTACTATCTCATGTTGATGGCTCGTAAACGTAGGTGGCTTGGCAAGTATTGTCACTTTGGGCCATGCTCTCTGCAACGGGGTGTTCAAAAAGTCTCTCCGCAGTGCCGCATGATTGTTCGCTTGCCTGGGTTTTTCAACGAAACAATAAATGCACAACGATACTTCACTGGTATTCTGTACCCATTCATAGGAGAACTTGTTTTAAGTGAAGTACTGAACGGTTTTTTCAACAAGATGATGCAACCGCGTATACAGCTCGCGTTTCAATGTCACTGCTTGCTGATATTTTTGGTGATCGCATAATTTCACAGGGACTTTAGCCTCCACGATCGCCTGACCTAACACCATCTGATTTTTTTCTTCTGGGGTGCAGCGAAAGCAACTGTCTATAAAAACCGTCCAAAATCCATCGAGGAACTGAAAACTGCAATACCCACTTTCCCTGCTTCTGTTACAGAAGAAATGTTACAGCTTATGTTTGGAAACATGATTAGACGAATTGAATTGTGTATTCAACAACAGATTCAAATGGCTCTGAGCACTATGGGACTTAGCATCTGAGGTCATGAGTCCCCTAGAACTTAGAACTACTTAAACATAAGTAACCTAAGGACAACACACGCCCATGCCCGAAGCAGGATTCGGACCTGCGACCGTAGCGGTCGTGCAGTTCCAGACTAAAGCCCTAGAACCGCTCGGCCACAACGGCAGGTATTCAACAACAGGAGGGGACACTTTCAACATTTAATATGAAAATTTGTAAGTAAATTTAACATTCAATAAATTAATAACTTGTATCTCACTGAGTTTCATTTCGGTATATTCACTGCGGCATACGGCACTGCGGAGAGACTTTTTGAACACCCCGTGTTTTGAATGTGGTTAAGATAGCACTTTCTCTTTAAATTATACTTTCTAAGTTACACTATTCTAAGTGAAAAGTGTTAAAGAGTTCTTATGCCACTGGGCCCATCAGCTCGGAGGTTTGACAAATTAAACTGTTGCTACAGAGTTTTCTCAGCAATAATTTTCATTAAACAAACTTTTTAAATTATGTTTTGTTTAAAATTCCTTTTTCCGGGGCTTGGACGCATCATTGATGCTTACTCTGCTTACTATTCATGAAATTATTATTACGGGACTAAAATTCTAAATTTAATTTTAAGACATTATCGTATTAAAAGGTCTTGTAATGCTTGCTAACTTGTTTTCTTGAATTGCGGCATACATATACAGGGTCAGTCATTAACCATTGCCACCTAGAATAATTCCGAAAGTATGATAGTAGCTCAAAATTTTGTCGGACAAATGTTGCACGGGACAACGGGGACCATAATATGACGTTGGTTTGTTGTTGCTAGGTGGGGTCGCGTCAGAGATATGAAGGTCAACTTTGTTTCTTTAAATGCAATGCTATAGTTTGGTACTTATTTTCTGATAGAGTCTAACGACACGAATTCAATGATTTGGAACAGTAAGGTATTTGAAGGTCAACAAAGGTCAAAAAGGTGTCATGAACGTCCATTTACAGAAGATGTTCGAAGGCCGAAATTCTGAACCTAGCTTTCAAAAACTCGTTTACGATGGAGGACTGCAGTGCCATTCCCCCTTTCAGTTATCGAACAATGGCTGACATAGTGGTTAGTGTATCTGGGATTGTAAAACAGTTAAGATCCTTAGACGCCAGGAAGGCATCTGGCCCAGACAGATTATATGTTGACTATGCTACAAATATAGCACTTCTTATCCATCACCTATCAGAGATCATTGGAACAGCGGAAAGTTCCACAGGACAGGAAGAAGGCCCAGATCATAGCAATCTATAAAAAGGGTAGAAAATCGGATGCACAAAATTACCGGCCAATTTCACTGACGTCTATTTGTTGTAGAATCATGGAACATATTTCGTGTTCAGACATAATGACCTTTCTAGACTCTGAGAAACTCATCTGCAGAGACCAGTACTGTTTTATGTTCAAATGGCTCTGAGCACTATGGGACTTAACATCTGAGGTCATCAGTCCCCTAGAACCTAGAACTTCTTAAACCTAACTAACCTAAGGACATAACACACGTCCATGCCCGAGGCAGGATTCAATCCTGCGACCGCAGCGGTCTTGCGGTTCCAGACGGAAGCTTCAAGAACCGCTCGGCCACACCTTGAACATGAAACCTAGAGTAATTGGTTTTGTAAAATTTGATCACAAAAATACTGTCTCTGAATAACGTAAGTTGGCCCTGATAGAATAAATAAAACAATCATAATCTTTTCTCCTTAGCTCTAATCTGTGCAGATCTGGACAACGCGTTGCAGTACTGCTCTCTCTTGCGCGCTGCTATGCTAAAGCTGCAAATTGCTGTATCTGCACTGAGACACTCGAGAGGTGCAATGAGTTCTCTGTTAATTGCAAATCGAACATATTTGGTTGGATGATCCATTAAAAATAAATTTAAGTGATAGGTTGGTAAGAAAATGAAATATGCGCATAAATGACAACACTCTGTTTTCTTCCTATGTTGAGAAAAAGTGCTCAAGGCAGATTTTAAATTTAATGAACTTCTCAGCATCCAAACAGTACACTTTCCTATCTCTCAAATCTAACAACTTTCAGTATAATAACCAAGTTAGTTCGATGGCACAGTAATAAAGAAAAAAAGTATAGTATTTACCTGATATTCCAATAGATTTCTTCGTTCACAAATCAGTTTCGTCATCATGTTGATTGAACAAAAGATTAATTCTAATTTGAACTATAAAATTGCCATAGCTTCCTCACCAACGCTCCTTAAAATTATCATTTTAACTGTAACACATCTGAACTTCGACTCCTCTAGCTACCAGATCTAAACATTGTCTGCCACGCTTCGCCCTCGCGCAGCTCACAGATGTTAGCTGAATTAGGACATTTCTGCTCGCTCACAGTCGATTAAGAGACCGAAAATTTACACAGCAAAATTATACATGACGATTATCAATGCATCCAAATTGCGGACAAGAATAATATACAGAAGAATGGAAAAGAAAACTGAGGGTGTGCTAGACGACGATCAGTTTGGCTTTAGAAAAGGTAAGGGTACCAAAGTTGGTAATGGAAGCAAGACTAAAGAAAAAACAAGACACTTTCATAGGATTTGTCCACTTGGAAAAAACGTTCGACTATGTTGCTCAAATGTGTGTGAAATCTTATGGGACTTAACTGCTAAGGTCATTAGTCCCTAAGCTTACACACTACTTAACCTAAATTATCCTAAGGATAAACACACACAACCATGCCCGAGGGAGGACTCGAACCTCCGCCGGGACCAGCCGCACAGGCCATGACTGCAGCTCCTAGACCGCTCGGCTAATCCCGCGCAGCGTTCGACTATGTAAAATGGTGCAAGATTTTCGAAATTCTCAGAAAAATAGGAGTAAACTATACTGAGAAACGGGTAATATATAATATGTACAAGAGCCAAGAGAGAATAATAAAAGTGGACGAACAAGAACGAAGTGCTCGGACTAAAAAGGGTGTGAGACATGGATGTAGTCTTTCGCCCCTACTGTTCAATCTGTAAATCGAAGAAGCAATTATGGAAATAAAAGAAAGGTTCAAGAGTGAAATTACAATTCAAGGTGAAAAGATATCAATGATATGACTCGTTGATGACATTGCTGTCCTGACTGAAACTGAAGAAGAATTACGTGATTTGCTGAATGGAATGAACAATCTAATGAGTACAGAGTATGGATTTAGAGTAAATCGAAGAAAGACGAAAGTAATGAGAAGTAGCAGAAACGACAACAGCAAGAAACGTAATATCAGGATCGATGGTCACGAAGGAGATGAAGTTAAGGAATTCTGCTACCTATATAGCAAAATAACCCGTGATGAACGCAGTAATGAGGACATCAAAAGCAGACTAGCAGTGACAAAAAGGTCATTCCTGGCCAAGACAAGTCTACTAGTATCAACCATCGGCCTTAATTTGAGGAATAAATTTCTGGGAATGTATGTCTGGATCACAGTATTGTATGGTAGTGAAACATGGACTATGGGAAAACCGAAACAGAAGAGAATAGAGGCATTTGAGATGTGGTGCTACAGACGAATGTTAAAAATTAGGTGGACTGATAAGGTAAGGAATGAGGAGATTCTGCGCAGAATTGGAGATGAGAGGAATATGTGGAAAACATAAGGAGAAGGGATAGGATGACAGGACATCCGTTAAGACATCAGATAATTACTTCCATGAAAG
This sequence comes from Schistocerca cancellata, assembly GCF_023864275.1. Lineage (NCBI taxonomy): Eukaryota > Metazoa > Arthropoda > Insecta > Orthoptera > Acrididae > Schistocerca > Schistocerca cancellata. The sequence goes on from NC_064628.1 coordinate 698,856,647, forward strand.
GGAAGCAGTGGGTGGGAAGGAAGTGAGACAGGGTTGTAGCTTATCCCCAATGTTATTCAATCTATATATTGAGCAAGCAGTAAAGGAAACAAAAGAAAAATTCGGAGCAAGAATTAAAATCCATGGAGAAGAAATAATAACTTTGAGGTTCACCGACGACATTGTAGTTCCGTCAGAGACAGAAAAGGACTTGAAAGAGCAGTTGAACGGAATGGACAGTGTCTTGAGGACATAAGGTGAATGTCAACAAAAGCAAAACGAGGATAATGGAATGTAGTCGAATTAAATCGGGTGATGCTGAGGGAATTAAATTAGGAAATGAGACACTTAAAGTAGTAAAGGTGTCTTCTATTTGGAGAGCAAAAAACTGATGATGGTCGAAGCAGAGAGGATATAAAATGTAGACTGGCAATGGCAAGGAAAGTGTTTCTGAAGAAGAGAAATTTGTTAACATCGAACGTAGATTTAAGTGTCAGGAAGTCATTTATGAAAGTATTTGTATGGAGTGTAGCCATGTATGGAAGTGAAACATGGACGCTAAATAGTTTGGTCAAGAATAGAATAGAAGCTTTCGAAATGTGGTGCTGCAGAGGAATGCTGAAGATTAGATGGGTAGAGCACATAACTAATGAGGAGGTATTGAACAGAATTTGGGAGAAGAGAAATTTGTGACACAGCTTGACTAGATGAAGGGATCGGTTGGTAGGACATGTTCTGAGGCATCAGGGATAAGATGGTTCAAATGACTCTAAACACTATGGGACTTAAGATCTGAGGTCATCAGTCCCCTAGACTTAAACCCAACTAACCTAAGGGCATCATACATATCCATGTCCGAGGCAGGATTCGAACGTGCGACCGTTAACAGCGCGGTTCCGGACTGAAGCGCCTAGAACCACAGCGGCCGGTACGTCAAGGGATCACCAAGTTAGTACTGGAGAGCAGCGTAGAGGGTAAAAATCGTAGAGGGAGACAAAGAGATGAATACACTAGGCAGATTAAGAAGGACGTAGGTTGCAGTAGGTACTGGGAGAAGAAGAAGCTTGCAGAGGATAAAGTAGCATGGAAAGCTTCATCAAACCAGTCTCTGAAGACCACAACAACAACATAGAAGGTTACAGTTATGCTAATACTCTGTATCTTCCTTTAATAGTTATTGTTTTATATTTCATGTCCTGTCAAAATACACAGTTCTTTTACTGGCAGCTTTCCAATTAATTCTAATAAAACTATAAATGCTATAATTGAAAATACTGTTTTATTAATAAGGCACAACTCAATACCGCAAAAAGATACTGTCTCACAGAATAGCGAAAATCACTGACATTTTGACGATTGAAGTGATGTGATTCTTCCTCCAAGCTAATTTTGAATTTAATATAAAACTGCATTAGCAGAAAAAGAATGTAATTCTGGCTGAATGTGGGATACATACTAAGGATACAGACTAATCAACCATAACAAAGATATTATTAAAACAAATGTTGTTGAACACTTTAACTTGAAATAAAGGGGTAATGGAGACTTTTTAAATGAAGGCAAAGAAAACGAACTGCAACAGTGGCAGAAATGATTAATAGTAAAACAAAATGGGGTACAAAATGTCAGTTTTATGTAGCGTTATCTACAGAAACCACCTGCATACTCACTGGACTAAGTCTGTTCTAAGTAAGAAATGGCTAATAATTTGTTTGTGAGAACTGTTGCAACCCTGAAAGATATTAGATTGCCGTATAAATTCGTTGTGGTTTTGTTTTGCATGTTGGTACTCCGGTTGCTGTGGTTATGTTTACGGTTTGTCGTTTTTCATTTGTAGTACTCTGTTGCTATTTGAGTTTACATATTGCCGATTCCTCATTTGGAGATAGTGAGTGGAGCTGAGGGCTTTAGAAAATGGAGTGTCAAGTGGAGTAATCGGAACATTTCCGACATATTCTTCTGTTTGAGTTCAGTAGAGTGGTGGCTGAAACAGAGACAGCCAGAAACATTTGCGCCATGTATATGGACAATGCCACTAGACCGAGTGCGGCAAGAAAATGGTTTTCTCGTTTTAAGGATGATCATTCCGACATTAATTATTCTCCACGTTCAGGAAGGCTTTCGAGGTTTGATGAAGGTCATTTAAACGCATTAATCCACAATGAACAGCGACAGTGTGTTGAAGAACTGGTAAATGTGTTGATCTGCGGTCATTCTACCATCGTGCGACATTTGCATGCAATGGGTAAGGTTCAAAAATCAGACGAATGTGTACCGCATGCCTTGTGCCAAAATCAGAAAAATCTGCGGGTGGTCATATGTGCATACTGCTTGCTCATCATGAATTGTCTTGTGAAGAACACGGACCATTCCTATCCTGCATCGTTACTCGTGACCAGAAATGGGGTCCTTATGCTAACATAAGGAAAAGAACGGGAACGTCGAGCCCAAACAAAGCAGGCACTACCCGTGCAAAGGCTTGCGTGCATCCACTAAAGATAATGTTATGCTTCTGGTGTAACAGCGACGGTGTGGTGTCCTACAAATTGCTTTCCCGAGGTGTAACCATCACTGCTGGCATTTATCGTCAGCAACTGAGACGCCTTGCGGTCAACCAGGAAGACTGCGTGAAGTGACGCTCCTCCACGACAATGCCAGTCCACATTCTGCTCGACTGACAAAAAGCACTATACAGGAGTTGAGTTAGGAAGTTATTCAGTACCCACCTTATTCAGCTAATTCGCTCCCTCACATTTTCACCTCTCCCGCTCTCTATCGAACCACCTTATGGCTCGATGAATTATTATTCTCAAATTCACGTGATTTCTACAATCGCAGAGTCGAAGAGTTACCCCAGTGTTGGCAGACTGTTTTAAATTGCGAGAGAGAATTTACTATTGATGACTTAAGTCTCTGTTATGTGTGTCTGTTGTGTTTATTAAACTTATGGGACAACGCTGTGAACTTATGCACTAACGTCATATTTAAATTCAAAGTAAAATAGATTTTATAAATATAGTTGCTACAACGAAAAATAGAAAAATTGTTGCAATTACTCAGTGGTGAGACACCTAATACTTGACTGCAGTTTTTGCGGAAGTGTGAAGCGGTATTGATGTGCGATTTTCACAAAATGGATTGGCAATTAGGTACTCATATTGTAAGCCAATCAACAGATAGTAAAAATACTTATAAAGTGTATTTTTTAAGCGAAGGTTCACTTTTATCAAAGGCACAATGCCTATTGACATTAACAAACTAAAAAAGGGTAAATTAGAAAATCAGTGTTTTTTGTTACAGGATTCTAGTGCGATCGTTTACGAGATATCTTGTTTTGAAAACAGATGGTTGTGCCATACCTGCCGTAGCACACACTGGAGAATAACACAATTGTATACACTAGTTATCTGGATTCTGACCAGTAACGAGACAACTGACAGTCATAAGTTGTGTTCAAAATGACCAGCGGCAATACACGCTTCCAGTCTGGTATGGAACGACTGCTGCACATTTGCTAGCATTTCAGCGGAGACGTCCGAGCAGGCATCGGTAATGTGTCGTCGCATATCATAGTGGGTAGTTGGTAAGTCCTTGTAGTCAGCATTTTTCAACTTCCGCCACATAAAGAAGTCAACAAGTGAAAAATCCTGGGGAATGGGCCGGCCAAGCTAAGGGTCCTCTGCGTCCAGTCCAACAATTTGGGAACAATTCATCAACTCACGCTGTTAATACTTCGAACACTATGGGTTGGATAGCCATCATATTGGTGTCACAGGTTCCTCCTAGTCTGCAGAGGAATGTCTTGTAGCATATGTGGAAGATGGTCTGTTAGGAAGCTGACTTACTTGTGCGCGTTTAGCTTTCCATCTACGAAAAACAGGCCTATGAGCTGATGGTTCACTATACCACACCACACGTTTACACTGCATGGACGCTGACGTTCCATCTGACGTAGCCAATGTGGTTTGTCGAAAGACCAATAGTGCACGTTTCGGCGGTCTACCTGGACATGACTGGGGCTTCATCACCAAACGAGATACATGATACACCTGGTGTACCCTGTTTTAATGTCTATGTACAGAAGTTAACACGAGTCTCATAATTGTTTCCATTTTGCTCTTGATGGAGAGAGATGTGATAGGGATGGAACCTACGTCGATGGAGAATGAGTAGGCCACTTGTCACACTCATGCCACTTGCCCGTGCAATTGCGCGGGAGCTAGCATGTGGATCATCTGCAACACCAGCAAGAACATTAATTTCCTCTCTTCTCTCATCACTTGTTTCCTTCTGTTACGTTGTCTAGGTGCTACACTACTACTTTCACGTAATTGGTTGATGGTGGCTGGTAAATGACTGGTGAGATTGCTGACGTCTATCTTGCCACATACACTGTACGAGAACAGACTGCATTCTTCCTACACCCTCCATACACCATAAGCATGTGGACTTTTTCTGCATTGGTAAATCCCATCGTCCACTCACGACCTACTGCTTGGACTGTCACACACTAACTGGCTAGCACATCGCAATACATTCAACGTACACACAAGCACACTGTAAACAGACATAACAACATCGTACCTAGCAACTACGCAAGTTGAATGCCAGAGACAAGTGGTAATGAGGGAATTTTTCACAATACCATCTCCTGTAAACGATTCGTAATTGAATGCTGCAACAAACTGCACTGACATTCTAATGTACCCTGCTTTTAGCTTGTTAATGCCATCATGCGTTGTTCGATTTAAAAAGTGTATGTTTGTACAAAAATACACTTCCTGCTTATTATTACAATCTGTTTACTGGCTAACAATACGATCACCCGACTACCAATCCATTCTGTGAAAACAGCACATCAATCACACTTTCCATTTCCGCAATACTTGCGGTGCAAGTTTCAGGTGATTCACCTTGAATACATATATAATCCATAATGAGTTCACATACCAGTGAGTCTTCTCGATGTTTCGGCCGAACTTAAATTCCAATTCTAGAACTTGCTTTTATTTCCTACGTTGTTTCTTCGATTCACAGGACGAACAATAAAGGTAAATCTTCTTCCATTACGCCATTTTTACTCTGAAAGTTAGTCTGGATTCTAAGAGTGTGATAATGTTTACAGGATGAACAACGAAGCGAATCAGGTACGGCAGTACGAAAGCACAGTCACAATGACTGCAATTACCAAAGAGTAAACAGAGTTAGCAAACTGCGCTTCACTATAGAAACTAGTTGGCTCCCACCTGTATAGACAACCCAGCGCTGAGAAATTCAACTTGATATGTGGAGCAGGAAAGCTAGACGGTCTCTTGCATAGGGGCAGTTAATACCAGCTCCAATACGACGCTTGTTATCTATAAATATCCTAAAAGTTTATGGATACTCGATATCATCGGAAACAAGGTATCAATAGCGACAATACCGCAAGGCATTGTTCACTTTGTGTGTGTTTTAACCTTTTCTTTACACAAAAGGATTTATATAGAACACAAGACAAAATATATAAATTATGTTAAATTTATATGTGTGAACTTGCGCATAATGTCACATATAAATGTAAACACTAAAGAATACATATTTCAAATACATAGGCCTTGACATAAATTTCATGTTACGTACAAATAGCATAGTTAAAATGCATTAGTATTAGCGACTTTTTAAGGTAAAATCTCTCATTTAGGAAGTGCTGCTAGGTTTGCATTATTCAACTTCATTATAACATGAGATACAGTCGTAAGCAGGAAATGACAAATATTGCAAACATTCGTCAGATTCACTTGAATAAAACGAATTTACTTGTAGAACAGTATCTCGGCAGTACCACAACTGTACAAGTTTAAATGCTAACAAGCACCGCAGATGACGAAAAGATTGAAAGAATGAATGATGAGATGACAGAAATTATTCAGATAGTGAAGGGAGAGGGGAATTTAATTGTGGTAGGGGACTGAAGTACAACAGTATCTCAGCAGTACCACAACTGTACAAGTTTAAATGCTAACAAGCACCGCAGATGACGAAAAGATTGAAAGAATGAATGATGAGATGACAGAAATTATTCAGATAATGAAGGGAGAGGGGAATTTAATTGTGGTAGGGGACTGCGGTTCATAGCAAGAAAAGGAAGAGAAGTAACAATAGTAGGAAAATAGATAGGAGAATATGGACTGGAGAAGAGGAATGAAAGTGAAAGTCCACTTACTTAAGATGACTTCTTAGCACTGTGTTAAGCGAGATGGTGGCAGGTAGCTGCATACCTGCTCTGTTGTCGTTTCCACTAAATTATCCGGCAGAAAGTTTGCAATGTTGACAAAGCCAGTAATTTATAATAACTTAGGGACCAAGGTCTTTTATCAATGATAACATTCACAGTAAACATGGTTGCTCACATAACTGAAGTTCTGTACCAACGCAATAGCGTTAAGATCTGTTGATAAATACGTCCTTCCAGCAAGTCTTTGAAACTACAGGGATCGTTTTACAATATGGTGGCCGTCCCTTAGTTTATGTGACACGGTAAACTCCACTTATCCTTACTTCGGAGCCTATCACTCACCTAATTCTTGCAACATAGAAATTACGAGCTGAACCAGCCTGCAGTTCTGGGTGGAGTCTCCACGACTACTGCTGGGTGTAACTTGTGCGATGATAGCGTCAGATGATACGGGCTCGGCGCTCTCTCCTTGCAGGATCACGCCAACAACTTCCCGCTTGCTGCCACTGTCATCCCGTAACTCGCCCACACACAATGGCTGTCTTCCGGGTCGGGCAACCTTCTGCGTGTTCTGTCACAAAGCACCCACTCTCGTGACTTTTCCACCACTCTGCTTCCCACACCAAGAAACTTTCTCATTGGTCGTCCTTCTCACCACTTTCTTACGTTACTATTTCAAATTTCTGTGTAGTTAAGAGCAGTACAATATTTAGTAATTATTCTCTTTGGCTAAATAAAATAGTACAGTGTTATATAATGGCAACGCTTTTATCAATTATGTAAGTGAAATACAGCAACTGTGATGAATACAGATTTTCAGTAAAAAGTACAACCAATCGCCTTTTGTGACGCTTCAAATTTTATTACAGCATAACCGTTTTCAAGACACTTAGCAGCCCATCAGATGGTATACACTTTGCATGATTGCTTGTAACATAGTGGAGATTATGTAGAGTTAGAAGCATCCATAAGTTTAAAACTGGTGCATATATCTCTGAAGAAAACATAATTTTTGTTTTTCCATTTATGTCAAATCCACGGCATTACACAAACGTTGTCACAGGCAACAGCTCCAAAATAAATCACGATTTCGAGAGTGATGCGTCCACCAGGATTAAATGCATGGTTGCTAATAAATCAACATGACTACCAAAGTGTTACAGACAATCATTAAAAGTGTGTACTTTCCGATGATGAGAAATCAGTTATTGTATAATAAAAACTGAACCATCATAAAAGCTACTGGTTGTGATTATGTAGCGGTGAATCGAATAATTTGAGAGTTTACATACTATTAAAAAAGTCTGTGTTTCAATTTGCCTCTCAGATCTTCCACTAATGACAGGCGTCTTGTCTGATATTAGTGATACTCGACCCATTATTTCTTTGCGTGCTGCATAAAAGACTTGAAGGCGTCCATCTTTGTATAGTTCAACAGCACTGCACAATATTTGCTAACTTTTGGAAAAGAATGCCACAGTAGAACCATTACAGCACCTCCACAATAAGAACATATGATCATTATGGGAAAAAATGTAATTCAAGAAAACTAGTTGAAATCAAGCCTTTGCAGGAGTGTTCATATTAAACAAACTACACATCTAGCAGCCACAAATACTGCATGTCTATAGACTGATACCGGGATAAGGCAGCTCAGTGCAGCGGCAAGTTAACCCCTCATCAGATACAAGTCTGCCTGCCGCATTGTCTCGAAAAAGAGTTTCTCGCTTGTTTGCATCCCGATGCATGTTCGTGCCATTCTTTTCTATATGGCTTTATTTAGTTATGCCTTGTACGACTTATGTTGCTAAATGCTTGATCGTACGCCGATCAACAAATACTACAAACAAAATATTTCTACTTGACTTTGCCATTTGCTATCATTGTTGTTGTTGTTGTTGTTGTTGTGGTCTTCAGTCCTGAGACTGGTTTGATGCAGCTCTCCATGCTACTCTATCCTGTGCAAGCTTCTTCATCTCCCAGTACCTACTGCAACCTACATCCTTCTGAATCTACTTAGTGTATTCATCTCTTGGTCTCCCTCTACGATTTTTACCCGCCACGCTGCCCTCCAATACTAAATTGGTGATGCCTCAGATGCCTCAGAACATGCCCTACCAACCGATCCCTTCTTCTGGTCAAGTTGTGCCACAAACTTCTCTTCTCCCGATCCTATTCAATACTTCCTCATTAGTTATGTGATCTACCCATCTAATCTACAGCATTCTTCTGTAGCACCACATTTCAAAGCTTCTATTCTCTTCTTGTCCAAACTATTTATCGTCCATGTTTCACTTCCATACATGGCTACACTCCATACAAATACTTTCAGAAAAGACTTCCTGACACTTAAATTTATACTCGAAGTTAACAAATTTCTCTTCTTCAGAAACGCTTTCCTTGCCATTGCCAGTCTACATTTTATATCCTCTCTACTTCGACCATCATCAGTTATTTTGCTCCCCAAATAGCAAAATTCCTTTACTACTTTAAGTGTCTCATTTCCTAATCTAATTCCCTCAGCATCACCCGACTTAATTCGACTCCATTCCATTATCCTCGTTTTGCTTTTGTTGATGTTCATCTTATATACTCCTCTCAAGACACTGTCCATTCCATTCAACTGCTCTTCCAAGTCCTTTGCTGTCTCTGACAGAATTACAATGTCATCGGCGAACCTCAAAGTTTTTATTTCTTCTCCATGGATTTTAATACCTACTCCGAATTTTCCTTTTGTTTCCTTTATTGCTTGGTCAATATACAGATTGAATAACATCGGGGAGAGGCTACAACCCTGTCTTACTCCCTTCCCAACCACTGCTACCCTTTCATGTCCCTCGACTCTTATAATTGCCATCTGGTTTCTGTACAAATTGTAAATAGCCTTTCGCTCCCTGTATTTTACCCCTGCCACCTTTAGAATTTGAAAGAGAGTATTCCAGTCAACATTGTCAAAAGCTTTCTCTAAGTCTACAAATGCTAGAAACGTAGGTGTGCCTTTCCTTAATCTTTCTTCTAAGATAAGTCGTAAGGTCAGTATTGCCTCACGTGTTCCAGTATTTCTACGGAATCCAAACTGATCTTCCCCGAGGTCGGCTTCTACTAGTTTTTCCATTCGTCTGTAAAGAATACGTGATAGTATTTTGCAGCTGTGGCTTATTAAACTGATAGTTCGGTAATTTTCACATCTGTCAACACCTGCTTTCTTTGGGATTGGAATTATTATATTCTTCTTGAAGTCTGAGGGTATTTCGCCTGTTTCATACATCTTACTCACCAGATGGTAGAGTTTTGTCAGGACTGGCTCTCCCAAGGCCGTCAGTAGTTCCAATGGAATGTTGTCTACTCCGGGGGCCTTGTTTCGACTCAGGTCTTTCAGTGCTGTGTCAAACTTTTCACGCAGTATCGTATCTCCCATTTCATCTTCATCTACATCCTCTTCCATTTCCATAATATTGTCCTCAAGTACATCGCCCTTGTATAGACCCTCTATATACTCCTTCCACCTTTCTGCTTTCCCTTCTTTGCTTAGAACTGGGTTTCCATCTGAGCTCTTGATGTTCATACAAGTGGTCTCTTTAATTTTCCTGTAGGCAGTATCTATCTTACCCCTAGTGAGATAATCCTCTACATCCTTACATTTGTACTCCAGCCATCCCTCCTTACCCATTTTGCACTTCCTGACGATCTCATTTTTGAGACGTTTGTATTCCTTTTTGCCTGTTTCATTTACTGCATTTTTATATTTTCTCCTTTCATCAATTAAATTCAATATTTCTTCTGTTACCCAAGGATTTCTACTAGCCATCGTCTTTTTACCTACTTGATCCTCTGCTGCCTTCACTACTTCATCCCTCAAAGCTACCCATTCTTCTTCTACTGTCTTTCTTACCCCTTTTCCTGTCAATTGTTCCCTTATGCTTTCCCTGAAACTCTGTACAACCTCTGGTTCTTTCAGTTTATCCAGGTCCCATCTCCTTAAATTCCCACCTTTTTGCAGTTTCTTCAGTTTTAATCTACAGGTCATAACCAATAAATTGTGGTCAGAGTCCACATCTGCCCCTGGAAATGTCTTACAATTTAAAACCTGGTTCCTAAATCTCTGTGTTACCATTATATAACCTATCTGATATCTTTTAGTATATCCAGAGTTCTTCCATGCATACAACCTTCTTTCATGATTCTTAAACAAAGTGTTAGCTATGATTAAGTTGTGCTCTGTGGAAAATTCTACGAGGCGGCTTCCTCTTTCATTTCTTAGCCCCAATACATATCCACCTACTACGTTTCCTTCTCTCCCTTTTCCTACACTCGAATTCCAGTCACCCATGACTATTAAATTTTCATCTCCCTTCACTATCTGAATAATTTCTTTTATTTCTTCACACATTTCTTCAATTTCTTCGTCATCTGCAGAGCTAGTTGGCATATAAACTTGTACTACTGTAGTAGGTGTGGGCTTCGTATCTATCTTGGCCACAATAATGCGTTCACTATGCTGTTTGTAGTAGCTTACCCGCGTTCCTATTTTCCTATTCATTATTAAACCTACTCCTGCATTACCCCTATTTGATTTTGTGTTTATAACCCTGTAGTCACCTGACCAGAAGTCTTGTTCCTCCTGCCACTGAACTTCACTAATTCCCACTATATCTAACTTTAACCTATCCATTTCCTTTTTAAATTTTCTAACCTACCTGCCCGATTAAGGGATCTGACATTCCACGCTCCGATCCGTAGAACGCCAGTTTTCTTTATCCTGATAACGCCATCCTCTTGAGTAGTCCCCGCCCGGAGATCCGAATGGGGGACTATTTTACCTCCGGAATATTTTACCCAAGAGGACGCCATCATCATTTAATCATACAGTAAAGCTGCATGCCCCCGGGAAAAATTACGTCCGTAGTTTCCCCTTGCTTTCAGCCGTTCGCAGTACCAGCACAGCAAGGCCGTTTTGGTTATTGTTACAAGGCCAGATCAGATAAGTCAATCATCCAGACTGTTTCCCTTGCAACTACTGAAAAGGCTGCTGCCCCTCTTCAGGAACCACAAGTTTGTCTGGCCTCTCAACAGATACCCCTCCGTTGTGGTTGTACCTACGGTACGGCTATCTGTATCGCTGAGGCACGCAAGTCTCCTCACCAACGGCAAGGTCCATGGTTCATGGGGGGGGGATTGCTATCATTATTGTAACATAACCCTACAAATCCATTTAATATAACATGTTTAACTATACTTCCAATCAAACTGTGGCAGTTTCTATTTATTCCACGGCTTAACTACTGCTTCCTGCTATTGACATAAATAATGAGCGGTTTCTGTGCTTTTAGCCTATTGAATTACTGTAGAAATGTCACGTCTCTTTGTGTGCTCAGCCATACGAGTGATCTTTTAAAATGCTAGCACATATTTCATAATTTTGTTAAAGCATTTAATTTCTCTGAGCTTATCTAATTTGTCACAGATGCTCTCTCATAAGGCCTGCTCAACATTATGTCTTTCTTCAATGGTGTATTGTTCTTTATAAAATTTTAAGTTAATATGTTGAGCTATAACCTCCCCCTTCTTAATCGGCCTACTGGACTGCGATATAACTGAAAAATTCACTGATAACACGAATAAAACACTGATTAGCTAAAAGAAAAAAAGGGATAATTAAACGGTCGGCAACCCTCTAGGGCAATGAATCTGCAGAATCTTGAGAAAGGTAATGGCAAAGAAATTTAAGTAAATAATCACTGGCGTGGTAACAGAAGATTATTACGCTTTCCCACAGCACAACAGTCCACGAGAAAATAAATAAATCAGAAAGCACTGAGTTTGTAGTTACTTATTCTGAAATACTAAATTTTGAAAGTGAAATCAAATGGAGTTATTGGTTAAATGAATGACTGGCTTAACATAAACTCTGTTATGTAAAAAAATTACTTTCGGTAACTTCAGTGTAAGGTAATGCAAAATTCAGAAAAAGGCAAGCAATTCCCTTTTGAGTTATTGAAAGATTGAACTGGATTTACTTTAAGTAAATGAGCAATTGGTTTTACTTTTAAAATAACAACAATAAAATACATACCATGCCAGCAGAAGTCACTCGCTAAGCTAAATACAGAATAAATGAAATTGCGCACTCTTAATTTGTGCTGTATCTTTAGTTATTAGTCTTGCCAGTGAAATTTTACTTTCCTTTAAGCAGCCTCTCTCATGCAATGCAAGAATAAGCAGTTACTGGGGCAGAAAATTTACACCGAAACTGGTCAGTTTTCATATTCTTACGACACTCGGTGATTGCATGGAAAGGAAAAGGGACCCTGCTTGGTAATAATGCCTGAGGACAGGTGCCCTACAAGTTTTAACTATTGCAAGTTATTAGTCACGTTATTCAAACTTTGTGAAAGAAATCAACTGGGTAAAGCCTCTACATTATTATATCTGTCACTTTGCAGCAGTACAATGTTGTAGCTGTGCGGACGACTAGGACTGTAGCCGACGACATTGCTGAGCTGCCATTGTTGCTGCTGCTGCTGTTCGAGAACCCCGAGTCGTCTCCGGGGTCACGGATAATTATGGGACAGGCAGTAGTTGGAACTGCAGCTTCCTCCACCTGTCCACTCCTGCCTTGTTCTCAATACTCGCGGGTTAACGAATCAGGCGCATCTACACTGGTGTGAGCATAGCTGTACACCGCGTCGGCGGTAGTGCGCAACAAACACTTCACTTCCGCACTCTTTCATAACTCAGGCCACTGTGCCTCCCCCTCCCCACCCCCTTCCCAACCCGCAACGCGACAGAGACTCTCCATACGCAAATGTAAACAAGGGCACAGCTACTACAATTTTGTCGTTGCTATCGATACATTTCAATACAGTTTCCTTGGCTATTACCCAGAAATTTACAATATTTTCATTACAATTACGATCAATTATATACAGTCAAAAATGAATATACTAGTACATCGATTACGTATTAAATATAGTTTCTGTAATACAGCTTACAGCTTCCGAATCAAAAGTACAGTACAGGTTATCAACGGATGTTAAACGGTGAAAATTTTGGATGGTGCAGAAGGTACTTTACCTGCATTTTTTGTGTTACAGTGTAGAGGCCTTACTGGCTTAACAGTATATACGTTAGTGTAGATAGTATTTCTCTCCAAACTCCTATGGCTCCCTTCCCCGCGCTGGAGTATGTTCGCCCACACCTCTTAATATCGAGAAATTACAGAAATTTAACTTCTTTCTTATACATATTACCTAAGAATTTTGCAGTGACTGTCACCTCCTAACTTTATTTACAGGTTTAAAAAGTTAGCGTCCTTTTAATGAGATTTGTAACTGCATGTTCTCTGAAACGAAAAGAAAATAATTAATTGCACTGTATTTTGTTAATGCTGTAGAACTATAAAAATCGTGATAGATACTGCTCTCAACATTTAATGTAACCCCCTTCCCTCTCACCTAGCCCGTGCATGTGCATTACCTAATAAACCTAAAGCGGGTTTTTTTCCTATAGTTTTAGATTGACAATGTTTTATGTTGCTGGCTCTTTTCAGCTGAAGGTAGAATTGGTTTGTGCACATCCATCTACTCCCCTCTGTCCTCCCTTTATCTCCTTCCCATTAGCCGTTATTTAAATCACATAATTTAATTATGTACCTTATTTATACACTGTTAACTATAATTTTTAATCCTTCTTTTTTTTAAAAAAAGGAAATGCTAATTTTGTTCTTATATGTATTTTGAACCGTTTTTTGGTTAATTTTCTGTCGACTTTTAATTCAGGTTTGCAACGTCACTACAATCATGCCACCTAGCGCAAGCAATGGCGGCTAGTTTTAATGACAGTAGTGCGTGCTCAGTTGAGCATCAATGCTGAAGCCGGCCGGGGTGGCCGAGCGGTTCTAGGCGCTTCAGTCTCGAACCGCGCGACCGCTATGGTCGCAGGTTCGAATCTTGCCTCGGGCGTGGGTATGTGTGATGTCCTTAGGTTAGTTAGGTTTAAGTAGTTCTAAGTTCTAGGGGACTGATGACCTCAGATGTTAAGTCCCGTAGTGCTCAGAGCTATATGAGCCATCAATGCTGAAACTGAATTCATGTAACAGAAAAAAATGTATTAATTTTTTTTATATAGTATGTATCCTTATATGTAAATGTATTTGAGTTTGGTTAGTTTTAATGCAATGTATATATCGTACTAGTACTTTCATACAAATTATGGTCGTTTTTGCAACTGTTTGACGATGGGCTATACCCGAAAAGCATAAACAAATCAACATTTTTAACAAGTAAATTCTTGTTATTTGTGACCGAATGAAGCGGTGAAAGAAAGCTGTGCTCAGTATTCACATAATGGTCGCAGATCTCCTGCGTGACTCTCTTTATGTAGTAACTGATGCCGTTTTCATTGAAACTGGAGCTACAGTGTTCTTAAATCGGTACGCGGGTTAATATATTTGGTAGCTTCATGGTAAAAGTTTTTCGCCGTAGACCGTAATGGGTGACTTTCCGACATTTTCGAAAACGTCATCTCCAGAGCGTACAGACAAAAATTCCTCTTTCTGTGTTTGTTTGGCCTGTGAGTTTGTCAATGATCAACGTGAAAGTTTTTCTATTTGTAGTAAAGACCTTCTGAAACTCTATATGAGGCCGGAGCGGGCAGCCGCTCGCTGATGTCTGGCGAGGCGCGCGCGAAGCTCGCAAACGAGGAAAGTGTTTCACGGCTCCACGCAGCACTGTTCGGCCAAAACCCGAGAAAGGTCGGCGTTTCCGAAGTTACGACTCTCTTTCGCTTGTTTAACGACTGAAACTTTTCTTGCATTTTACGACTAACGTGCTTTGTTTGGACGAAGCACCTCCAAGAAACCTTTTCATGATGTTCATTTGATGGGTGAATTAGTTTAGTTTAATTAGTTTAGTTTTCTTTTCTTCCTTCCTAATGAGTTTCTGAGAGGTAGCACAGCTCCTAAAACACTGGTTTGAGTGAGCATTATCTATTCGTTGTTTGATTTCCTGTACTTCTCAGCACCTTCCCCTTGCTACGTATCGTGTAGTAATCGAACTCTTTATACACTACAGCGCGAAAGAAATTGGTATAAGCATCCGTATTCAAATACAGAGATACACTCCTGTAAATTGAAATAAGAACACCGTGAATTCATTGTCCCAGGAAGGGGAAACTTTATTGACACATTCCTGGGGTCAGATACATCACATGATCACACTGACAGAACCACAGGCACATAGACACAGGCAACAGAGCATGCACAATGTCGGCACTAGTACAGTGTATATCCACCTTTCGCAGCAATGCAGGCTGATATTATCCCATGGAGACGATCGTAGAGATGCTGGATGTAGTCCTGTGGAACGGCTTGCCATGCCATTTCCACCTGGCGTCTCAGTTGGACCAGCGTTCGTGCTGGACGTGCAGACCGCGTGAGACGACGCTTCATCCAGTCCCAAACATGCTCAATGGGGGACAGATCCGGAGATCTTGCTGGCCAGGGTAGTTGACTTACACCTTCTAGAGCACGTTGGGTGGCACGGGATACATGCGGACGTGCATTGTCCTGTTGGAACAGCAAGTTCCCTTGCCGGTCTAGGAATGGTAGAACGATGGGTTCGATGACGGTTTGGATGTACCGTGCACTATTCAGTGTCCCCTCGACGATCACCAGTGGTGTACGGCCAGTGTAGGAGATCGCTCCCCACACCATGATGCCGGGTGTTGGCCCTGTGTGCTTTGGTCGTATGCAGTCCTGATTGTGGCGCTCACCTGCACGGCGCCAAACACGCATACGACCATCATTGGCACCAAGGCAGAAGCGACTCTCATCGCTGAAGACGACACGTCTCCATTCGTCCCTCCATTCACGCCTGTCGCGACACCACTGGAGGCGGGCTGCACGATGTTGGGGCGTGAGCGGAAGACGGCCTAACGGTGTGCGGGACCGTAGCCCAGCTTCATGGAGACGGTTGCGAATGGTCCTCGCCGATACCCCAGGAGCAACAGTGTCCCTAATTTGCTGGGAAGTGGCGGTGCGGTCCCCTACGGCACTGCGTAGGATCCTACGGTCTTGGCGTGCATCCGTGCGTCGCTGCGGTCCGGTCCCAGGTCGACGGGCACGTGCACCTTCCGCCGACCACTGGCGACAACATCGATGTACTGTGGAGACCTCACGCCCCACGTGTAGAGCAATTCGGCGGTACGTCCACCCGGCCTCCCGCATGCCCACTATACGCCCTCGCTCAAAGTCCGTCAACTGCACATACGGTTCACGTCCACGCTGTCGCGGCATGCTACCAGTGTTAAAGACTGCGATGGAGCTCCGTATGCCACGGCAAACTAGCTGACACTGACGGCGGCGGTGCACAAATGCTGCGCAGCTAGCGCCATTCGACGGCCAACACCGCGGTTCCTGGTGTGTCCGCTGTGCCGTGCGTGTGATCATTGCTTGTACAGCCCTCTCGCAGTGTCCGGAGCAAATATGGTGGGTCTGACACACCAGTGTCAATGTGTTCTTTTTTCCATTTCCAGGAGTGTATATTACGATGGTGCATACATTACGATATTTTCTCTGGCAGAAGCTTATGCAAGTTGTAAACGATAACTGTTTACGACATACCGCAGTGATGTAAGTGAAGGCAAGATTAACAAATCGACAGGGATACATGCGGTCTACCAAGCATGGACGCTACCTCAAGTTGACCTACAAAAACCGCCTAAGCTACAGCGCATACGTTCTGTGCAAGATTTTGGCTAAAATTGTTGTTGAACGTTAAAAACACCCAGTTCCTGCACTTGCAAAATTTAAAATTGACATTTGCGTAAAATTTACCAAAATGTTATGAATTTTAACGGCACAAAATTAACAAGTAAATCGTTTGTTTGTCTGGCCCTCTTACTACGAAACTACAGCGATTGTAAGTTTTAGATCGATTTTTAAACGTAACAAGCTTCTGTATAACGTTTACAAGACTTTTTCCTTTCATTACCCTCACGGGAAAGTATAAATTAAAATTTTAACGAAATACCCGCCTAAGCCAATGGCTTAAGAGTGCAAGATAGACCACGAGCGTCCTATATCTAATTTCTCGTCTAATACTCCTCTAAATGTCTGTGGCACGTTGTAAACAGTTGTCGTTTACACCATGTAGAGCTACAAAATCGTTGCAGGAGACTGTACCCAAGGCCAGAGGCACATGTAGTGCTCATAGCAGGGTGGTTATGCGAGGAGCGGTTTGCAGCGTGAGAAGGTATCTCACATTCTGATACACATATCTGGGTAAGGCCTGAATAATGAGTGACAGTCAGTCGTACCTCTGCTTATAAATACTAACAACAATAACTCATGTTTGATACAAGGAATGACAGGGAAAGCCTATCAGTCATTGTGGCATTATTACAATACAGAAAACTTAGAGTTTTACTAAATAAATGTTGAAGGCTAGGCTACCCTACAGTATACGAAGTAGTACGGAACAGAACGATGTTGTATAGCTGACTTCGCAGTACGCTAAGTCAGTCTGAGCTTAGACATGATCCAGCCGATATATCCATGTAGATTACCTTCTGAATACTTTCCATTTTTGGGTATTTGTTAATAATAGAAGCGTATTTCTGCAAAGTTTGCAGTATTGATTTACTCATACAACAATCTCATCGTGATTAATCATTTACTAGTGGCAGCAACCCGCAACATTCTCAGAAACCACAAGCTGTCAGTTTACAACACGATTGCGCTACCGACTCTGAGGAACATCATCAGACGAATTGCAACACAGAGTACATAGGAGAAGGTCTAAATACTCTCTGCACAGGTTATTTCATGTCTGAGCTGCTTCATATTTTCAGCCAAGTTGGAAACAGATGCAGTAACTTTCCGAATATAAGCCACATCCTACATATACGAGGGCTATCCACAAAGTACATTACGTTTTGGAATTAAAAATAAATAAAGTATTGGAAATTTTTTTATTATATACAGATGAAAGCCACACTTAAATACTACATTTCTACATAGTTGCCATTTAAATTAAGGCACTTATCGTAGCGATGGACGAGCTTGGAAATTCCCTCGTCGTAAAATTCGGCCGCCTGCGCCTTCAACCACGTGGTTACCTCTTTTGGGACAGGAAAGGTGTGATTTTTGAGGATTTCCTGGAATGAGGCACTACAATAAACTCTCAAAGGTGTTGCCAAACTCTGCACAACCTCAGAAGAGCAATACAAAACAAGCGCAGGGGAAAGTTGGGCTCAAAGACCTTGCTGATTCACGACAACGCCCGGGCCCACACGGCGAATGGTACTCGTGAAGTTCTCGAATCTTTTAAGTGGGAGTTGTTTCCTAATCCGCCGCACAGTCCCGACCTGGCACCGAGCGACTTCCACTTATTCCCAGCAATGAAGAAGTGGTTGGCTATGCAGCGTTTTGATGACGACGCACAGCTGCAAGAAGAAATAACCACGTGGTTGAAGGCGCAGGCGGCCGAATTTTACGCCGAAGGAATTTCCAAGCTCGTCCATCGCTACGATAAGTGTCTTAATTTAAATGACAACTATGTAGAAAAGTAGTATTTAAGTGTGGCTTTCACCTGTATATAATAAAAAATATTTCCAATACTTCATTTATTTTTAATTCCAAAACGTAATGTACTTTGTGGCTAGCCCTCGTATTTAAATAACTGGTAAAAGAGCAACGTCTGTAAGTGACTGGGTCAAAATCGAAAGTCCGGATCATATCCTATGGGAACATACCTTATCCAACGATAAGGAATAATAAAGGTGCGACATACAGCCACATAGAGGACTAGCGACCATTCAAGTAAATATGAGTAGATGTGCAGTTCATCTGCCTAGGTCGCATGGTCGCCTAGGTCAAGAATGACTCTATTGTTCACTAAGTATGCATGACGGGTTTCGAAATTATTTTCATCTTCAGATATCCAAGTGCAGAGTTAGCACAAGAACAAGACCATTAGCAGTTGTGCACGTAACATGACATCATTTACAGGTAGTCTGTCATACATGTCCTAAGGAACAGTGCGTCGTACTTCTTAACAACACAGGAACTGCTATTTCTCACTTGTTCGCCTATACCAGGTCCTCGATTCTCAATAAATATGTCCTGCCTGGACGGAAATATACACTGATGAGCCCACTGCAGGGCAGAATGATTTCTGATGGTGTTGGGGACATGGGATGCAGTAAGGAGAGAATGTAAGCGGAAGAGAGACGAACGGGCAATCATTATGGCGAAGCTCCGGGCTACAAATGTGGAAATCACTGATATACGCGGTTTTGAGAAAGGGAACGTTGTTGTGGCGCTGCGGCTGCAAACGAGAATCTCTGAAACGGCGAAGCTGCTCGCCTGTTGGCGTACTACTGTCGTGAGCACTTAAGGCAGTCTTTAATGAAATGGCTCCCATTGGATTTTGCATCCTCACTCCCGTTGGTCAACGCTGATCCTTCCGCCTTTTAGAGTCAGTTTCGCACCCCAAGGCCGCGCGGAGTAGATGCGCGGGGTAAGGCGCGTTGTATGAATCGCGCAGCTCCCCCTGTCGGACGTTCGAGTGCTCCATCGAGCATGTGTGTGTGTGTGTGTGTGTGTGTGTGTGTGTTGTCCTCAGCGTAACTTAGTTTAAGTAGTGCGTAAGCCTAGGGACCGAAGACCTCACTAGTTTGGTCCCACAGGAACTTACCACCACCACCCACCCCAAGGGTCCCGAACCTCAGCCCTCTTCTCCGTCCTCCTTGACAAGGCCACTGGCGGAACGAGGGTGATTTCTTATCCCGGAAGTTTTCGGCCGCTATTTCTGGCGGTTTTTCCAGAGTGAAACTTCCATTCTGCCGCGGAGTGTGCGTTGATATTATACTTCCTGGCAGGTTGAAACTTTGACCCAGACCGAGTCGGTAGAGCATGTGTTATATTAATAATAAAAATAATAATATGTATGTGAATGGAAAAATATTTTAAAGGACAATACAATT
Organism: Schistocerca cancellata; assembly: GCF_023864275.1. Taxonomy (NCBI): domain Eukaryota; kingdom Metazoa; phylum Arthropoda; class Insecta; order Orthoptera; family Acrididae; genus Schistocerca; species Schistocerca cancellata. The sequence goes on from NC_064628.1 coordinate 698,876,829, forward strand.
GCATTATTAGAAACGTTCTGCTTGTACGAAATTAGGCTATTCGGACTTCCTCTCTTACATTTCAATTGTAGATGCAGGCAGCCGACTTCAAGGACACCAGTGTGTGTCAAAAATGAAGAAAATCCTCCTCATTTGGTACCACTTCACTTCAATAAAAATACTGGGTGATAAAAAGTCAGTATAAATTTCAAAACTGAATAAATCACGAAATAATGTAGATAGAGAGGTACAAACTGATACACATTCTTGGAATGACATGGGGTTTTATTAGAACCAAAAAAATACAAAAGTTCAAACAATGTCCGACAGATGACGCTTCATCTGATCAGAATAGCAATAATTAGTATAACAAAATAAGACAAGCAAAGATGATGTTCTTTACAGTAAATGCTCAATATGTCCACCATCGTTTCTCAACAATAGCTGTAGTCGAGGAATAATGTTGTGAACAGCACTGTAAAGCATGTCCGGAGTTATGGTGAGGCATTGGCATCGCATGTTGTCTTTCAGCATCCCTAGAGATGTCGGTCGATCACGATACACTTGCAACGTCAGGTAACCTCAGAGCCAATAATCGCACAGACTGAGGTCTGGGGACCTGGGAGGCCAAGCATGATGAAAGTGGCGGCTGAGCACACGATCATCACCAAACGACGCGCGCAAGAGATCTTTCACGTGTCTAGCAATATGGGGTGGAGAGCCATCCTGCATAAACATCGAACGTTCCAGCAGGTGTTCATCAGCCAGACTGGGGATGATGTGATTCTGTAACATATCGGCGTACCCCTCACCCATCACGGTAGCAGTTTTGTTGTCCAGCGCCATCTGTCGGACGTTTTGTGAACTTTGTTTTTCTTTTTGGTTCTAATAAAACCCCATGTCGTTCCAAGCATGTGTGTCAATTTTTACCTCTCTGTCTACATTATTCCGTGGTTTATTAAGTTTTCAAATATATACTGACTTTTTGATCACCCGGTACTTAATACTGTTGTTAAGTCTTCTCTTATTCATACACACGTATAATACGTAACACTCGTAATACTTCATACTTTAAGCAATGGATTTTCACCATCGTTCTACATATGACAGAGTGAAAAACAGAATCATGTACAAAGAAAAACGAATGATGTTTTTCTTTTCATTCGTCTGCGCCTTACCACGTATTCATAATTAATGTCCCTGCCATCGCTTATGGTCGATCGCTGTTTCAAAAAAAAAAAATGGTTCAAATGGCTCTGAGCACTATGGGACTTAACATCTGAGGTCATCAGTCCCCTAGAACTTAGAACTACTTAAACCTAACTAACCAAAGGACATCACACACATCCATGCCCGAGGCGGGGTTCCAACCTGCGACCGTAGCGGTCGCGCGGTTCCAGACTGAAGCGCCTAGAACCGTTCGGCAACACCGGCCGGCGATCGCTGTTTCACTTTTTTTTTAAATAAATTTTAGCTTTACCATATCTGGGGAGTGTTTCACCATCTACCTACGCAGTTGCCCCCACACTGTCCGTTGACGTGATATGGAGACGTACAGTGTTTTTTGCATGAACATATTTACATATACATTTGCCGATAGGCGTCGATGTCTTTTATATGTCGGCTTCTGTTTTATTTAATGGAATGGTTGTGCCACCTTATCCTTTGTATGTTAAAGTTCTACAACAAGTTGAAAGATTAAATACATAACATGACAGTTCATTACATATTTGAATTTAGCATGCTGACAATATTGTTCACTTTGTTTCGGCCTTGCTGCCGGGTTTTGCGTTTGCTCACTAGCAAGGTTTGGTGGCTAAGCACTAGTCGTTAACGGTCAACATCCTAGTTGCTAAGGTCGCACGTGTGTGCACTCGTTTTCTTACTGTTAATTTCACATTGAGCGTCACACTATCACCTGAGTATTACGTATTAAAGAATTCCCGTGGCGTTTTTCTTCATTCTGGGTGCAGTGGGTATGTGCTTATTGTTCAAAATCCGATGCTGTGGCAGAAGATCTCCATTTTTAGGGCTCGGGGGTAATTATTACCCGTCGTACTCGCATTTTCAACAAAGAGAACCTGGCCAACATCATCAGAAGACGAAGTAAATACTGGCACGAACAACTATAGTTCACTTATTAATGTATCAAGCGTTGTGAGCCACGATACTCAGAAATTATTTCGTTTCGCACGTATGTTAATGTCACCACACTGACCCTCTACTTGTTGAAAGACACATACAGCCGATCAAAACATTGTGTAAATTCCTTTTCTTTAAAATTCATTCCTTCACATAGAGTTTGGTTTGCAATGAAAATTCATACTAGTATTGAGTTACAACATTATACCTACGTAACATGATAACTTATACCTATGGCTGACATTGCATCCATCGCTTATATACGAACATAAATTTCTTAAGTTTTAAAACGTCATAAATTTTTCATTAACTGGGTTCTGTAACTACAGTTTGTTTGTTACTTTTGACTTATCTTCGTTCACATCCCATATACAAATTAATTACATTACATTTTGTTATGGTACAATACAAATCAAATGACTCTGAGCACTATGGGACTTAACTTCTAAGGTCATCAGTCCCCTAGAACTTAGAACTACTTAAACCTAACTAACCTAAGGACTGCCCGAGGCAGGATTCGAACTTGCGACCGCAGCGGTCGTGCGGTTCCAGACTGGAGCGCCTAGAATCGCTCGGCCACCACGGCCGGCTGGCACAATACAAGCATATTATATATTTATAGTTCATTTTGTAGATAGGCTTTTATCACTTATGGGAGCTCATTTCTTCCTTAGGTATAGGAGGGAGAAAAACACTCGAAACAGGACTAAAACATTAGGCGGCGCTGGCCTAACTACGCTTGGCGCCGCCTCCTTTGTTTGGGAGGGAAGAAAGGAAATACTCATCTACTGGTTCAAGGGTTTATGAGGAAATGTTACTCGTACAATCAAGGACTAGTTGCCAGAATATTTTTATTTCATGGAAAAAATGTGTACTGACTAATCATTCACGTAGTATCATAATGTTTCTTCATGAGCTAGTGCTGTTTACTTCAAGTCACGTGTAGCTTAGTATGAAATATGAAGAAGTTTCAACCATCGTAGACTTATCTTTCTCGAATACCAGAAAATGTCATTCTTGAAGTTTTCCTGTTACACTATAAAAATTAATTGGTTTTTGTAAAATCACATGTTTAAACGTTTATGTGTACTCTGTAGCGAACAGGTACTGATAACTGTCAAGGAGGTATACTGCGACGATGCGTATTTTCATTTCTTATTTGCCTTATGACCTTTGTATGAATATCCTTACAACTAAATTGTTTAGTCGAGGTGCGGCCCGTTTCTTTATTTGGTACCTGCTACTCTCGACGTTATTCTCTTCGGGTGCGCCGTGACGATGTACTGGTCGCTGAAAAACAAGAACTTAAAACTAACTTAACATTTTTCCGTCCGCATGTCTTGTACAAATTTATTCGAGTGGCGCCGGCAGCGATAATTCGGGTTACATGGCTTGTCGCCGGCCGCTTGTCACCTTTCCGTTGATGACAAGCTTCAAACACATTCACTTTTGCGTGCTTTAATTTTTCCGGAAATCCTCTATTTTGCCGTATCGTTCCACAAACTTGAATTTTCTTTTCAAGTAATTTCTCTGCATGTTCTACACTATTATAGTAATTATCCATGTAAAAGTGATGGCACTTTAAATAAGAAGGTTCAATAGTTCCATAACCGTTTTTGCTAAAGGCTGTCCAGCGCCAGAATATATCTTGAATGAGGAAATATATCCTGCGCTCAAATCACCTAGCATCCGAATGAGTATGCTATATTTCGTAATTTTCGACGGATTGTAAGCTTTAAAATTTAACCATCCACGCCACGGTATCATTCCTTCATCACTAAAGATGTTTTGACTTAGATTAAACGTTTCTTTAAACTTTTTGGAAGAACAGTCAATTACGAATTGCATTTATAAAATCCGGTCGGCATTATCTGGTATATTGTTGCTGTCGGAAAAATGTAAAAATGATAATATTTGTCTGAATCGGTTGTGGGGCATCGTTTTCCGAAAAATCGGTGTGTCTATCAACGGATTCGTTGACCAATAATCATCGATCTTTTTACTTTTTTTAGGATTTTCATAAGGATAGCAAGCCCAAACTATTTTCTAAGTTTGGGTCCCGTAACGTCGACAAATTTGGGATTTTTTATCCAGTTTTCTTCTACTGCAATTTTAACTGTTGTACTTGTTGGTTTGGTTGCTAATACAGGGTGTTACAAAAAGGTACGGCCAAACTTTCAGGAAACATTCCTCACACACAAAGAAAGAAAATATGTCATGTGGACATGTGTCCGGAAACGCTTACTTTCCATGTTAGAGCTCATTTTATTACTTCTCTTCAAATCACATTAATCATGGAATGGAAACACACACCAACAGAACGACCAGCGTGACTTCAAACACTTTGTTACAGGAAATGTTCAAAATGTCCTCCGTTAGCGAGGATACATGCATCCACCCTCCGTCGCATGGAATCCCTGATGCGCTGATGCAGCCCTGGAGAATGGCGTATTGTATCACAGGCGTCCACAATACGAGCACGAAGAGTGACTACATTTGGTACCGGGGTTGCGTAGACAAGAGCTTTCAAATGAATGAAAGTCAAGAGGGTTGAGGTCAGGAGAGCGTGGAGGCCATGGAATTGGTCCGCCTCTACCAATCCATTGGTCACCGAATCTGTTGTTGAGAAGCGTACGAACACTTCGATTGCAATGTGCAGGAGCTCCATCGTGCATGAACCACATGTTGTGTCGTACTTGTAAAGGCACATGTTCTAGCAGCACAGGTAGAGTATCCCATATGAAATCATGATAACGTGCTCCATTGAGCGTAGGTGGGAGAAACTAAAATGAGCTCTAACATTGAAATTAAGCGTTTCCGAACACATGTCCACATAACATCTCTTCTTTATTTGTGTGTGAGGAATGTTTCCTGAAAGTTTGGCCGTACCTTTTTGTAACACCCTGTATATGCAAATAGATCGTTCCCAATATATAATTCTACGATATCCTCGACGCTCTGTGTATCTTTCAGAAATATATTTGGACCCAGAGGCCGTTCAAATTTATTATTGGTCCTCGGTAAATCAAAGTCTGATCACTGTGCACTTTCTTCGTTTGATTCATACGAATCAGTTGGCAACCGTAGCGTTCGCCGAATTCTTCTTGGACGTATTTCAATATCTTCCCACGATTCTGCTTCACTTTCATTTTTTTTATATCCAGTGTCTTCTTTCCAATCAGCCAAGTCGTCCGGAGCGTCAGACTAGACGTCCACGCATTCGTCGTAAATAATAGAGTGGTCTCTTTCATCTGCCATGATGGATATGCACAATTACTTATAAAAACAAAAAACTTGCTAGTGTGTGTAACTTGTTGTTACTTAAACAAAACACCAACAGAATGCAAAAGATACTAAAGTGCTGTCACCGGCCACTGCACGATACTATGCTCACGACACCAGTGTGGTGCCGCCGGCCACTGAGAGGTACTATGCTCACGACACCAGTGTGGTGCCGCCGGCCACTGAGCGATGCTATGAACACGACTCCACTGTGGTGTCGCCGGCCGTTAACCGATATTTCACGCACGACACCACTGTGGTGTCACCGGACGTCAGAGTGTTAAAACTAATTGCATAACGTAACTCGGCGGTCACTGATACATTTGGTCAGTACAGCCGTGCGCAGATATTTCCATACTTTGTTTAAATTCATAAACATAAGTTTATTCTGTTACCCATTATGATCATTTACCCTGCGAAGAAAATTATTTGACATTTCTAAAGGTATTTTGTCGTTTCTCCTTAGCTTACACGCCTCGCATACTTTTCCATAATGCTTCCTTTTGCTTGTAAATATGTTGTATATAGCTTAGTATTTAATTAAATCTCTGTGTACATATATCAATAGGTTCCTTAGTTCTGAAACAGTAGATGCAACTGCATAGTATTTCCTTTACTTTGTATTTAAGTTAGGTACATGTACATATCGCATTCCTATTTGGTTGCGCCTTCTGTCAGTCTGTCGCGCATGCGCACAGGTCAATGGCTCCTCTCCTACTACTTAGCCATAAGCTAATTTTGTTTATACTTTCGCTTCACCTGATGCCGTGTATTACTTCTCATTGCGGTTGATTTTATGCTTTCGTGTACAAATGAAAAGATTGCTTATGCACTATATTATCCCTTACTTTCTGTGGTTATTAATAATTATTATTATTAAGTGAAACATATATATATATATATATATATATATATATATATATCTTGATTTGCAGGTGGCCAAAGATAACTATTAAATTATGTTTCAAATGAGTGCCAGGCTCTCTATTATTTCAAATGCTTTCGGCGCAATCTAATGCAGGCTAAGTTCAATGACCTAGTATAAATCGTATCTTTTAAAGTATGCATTTTTTGACGAAATAAAATTAGTGGAGCTTTGCACTTTAGTTAATTGAATAACTTGAAATGATTCTTTCTGCTCTGGCTGTGGTGATACGTTACAAAAAAATTAAATTAAATTCGCCGCGTAAGTGCTTCCTTCGCAGAGACTGAAAAAATGCTAAATAACTTTTTGCAATTATAAATTCAGGAAGAATTGTTTGCATAGGTTCTTTAAGTAACACAATGAACTCACTTTTTGTAAATATACTTCCACTAAGCACAGAATACACACTTGAATTATTCGCTACGTACGAGAACAATTAGAACAAAAGCTACCGCTTTACAATAGCAAACAGAAGAAATGATCGTACTCGAAGTGATTTTAAATATCTTTTTTCTCTTATATATAATGACAAAGATAGTAATATTAGTTTCGAGAACGTTATGAACTACGATCTCATCTAATATAAATAATGTCTTTTTATTACATTGCAATCGATATAGTCTTTCTCTGAAGCTAATTTAATACATTTTCATAATTAATTTGTCGTTTATGCCCATATAATATTATTCAGAGTCCTTTTATTATTTAATTCAAATATATCGGCTTGAATATTTCAAAAGGGAAACTATAGCCCATACACATTACTTGATCTTAAAGTACACTTCAGAAGAAAAAACTACATTTACAGTTATGTACACTATGTACAATCATCTTGTGAGAGAAAGAAAAATGCTACCTAGCTTCATCATTCTGTAAAAGCGTTTATATCTTTATGAAGGTGGAGATCCTTGTCTTTCCCTGTTTTCTCATGGGCTAATCTGTATGTCCCAGGGTATGGTATCTCGAAAATTATATATGGTCCTGAACAGAGTAAGTGCCACTTCTTATTCAGTATGCCAAATTTTGTCGATTTAAGGTGCGTTCGTAAGAGGACTCGTTGCCCTTCAAAAAACTGTGTGACAAGTTTCAATTTCTTATTATAAATTTTCCTTCTATACTTGGCTCTGTCTTCTAGTGTAACATGGCTTGTTTAATTTTGTCTGGCAGTGTCATTTCTGTAGTAGGTAGCTTTGGTATGGGCGACTCCCACTCATTCGTTTGTTTTGTCCAGAACATCAATTCGTTAGGTGTGAAACCCGTTGCAGAATATGGAAGCTTATTGACAACTTGCATGAAAGTAGTTACGTATTCTCCTCATCATGTGTGTTTGTGAGGGGTGTATGTCCTAATACACCGGTTAAATTCTTAAGGATAGAGGGTACTTTTGCGACTCAATATTATGTAAAAATCAACACCTATTTCTTTCAGGCACTGTTTATAATGTATACGTTTCACAGATTTTTTGTCGGTATCATGCAATGCAGCACACTTTATAAACAAATTAAAAGTATTTTGAATGTTCTTGAACCTGCTTAGGGTTATTAAAAATACAAGGAAATTAAAGCAATTTTTTTTCCAAAATGCTGCCTCAATTGAGGTACCATTTAATCCAGTGTTATACATTTGGAGGTCACCAAATTTTTACCAGATATACATGATGTGATGGCTGAGGTACTGGACCTATTCAATTCCACCTATTATGTATATCACAAGGATAAAAAAGATATCACCTCCTAAATTTTAATTTTTATAGTTTTTTTCCCAATAAAAATGTTTGTTCTTCTATAATTCAGTTGATTCTGCAATAAAGCTTAGATCTACTACTTAAGTATGGACTACTGCAAGTTACAGAAAAAAATTGGAGCAATACTACGTAAACTTTAGGAAATATTTATACCTGAATTCTGAAAAATACAACTTGTGGGAAACTGTGAATGAACTGTGCCTCAGAACATTCCTGAAGCATAGCCTTCATCTTGCAGAATTTATTTTTCTTCTTCTTCTTAGCATTCCTTTTAGCACTTATTGGTTCTTTGGTAACTTGAAGACCGAATCTTTCAGCTTCATGCACTCATTGTCTGTCACACACAAGCAGTTGATCTTCCGTATTGGAGCCTCATTTTATGCCAAAATTTCTCACAACATCCAACCTTCCTATCACTTCATCATTGAAACATATCGCTCCATCTAGTACACCAATGTTTAATGTATTTAGTCCTACAAAATCATTCTTGGGTTATCTTTCCATATGCAATGGTTGAAACTTTCATTTTTATTCTGAGTGCCCCCACGAAGACATTTACTATGCAAAACAGGGTCGCTCAGGTCTCTAAAAATTGGTTTTATTTTATTCATAACAGGCTCAGGAAGAGAATTCTTATGATGGTATTTTTGACCACTTCCTTTTGCCTTTTGGTAACCACACCAAGAATCTGCAAAGTCCGTGAACAGGGAGGTCATCTTGAAACGTCCCCTTTTGAAAAATTATACAAGACTGCTTAAACTGACATACAATATTATTTAGCGCAACGCAATCTGACTTTCCAAAATCCCTACAAAAGAATGGCCCTGACTAACATTAACCTATACCTTTCACAAATCACTTACCTCACAAAAATCTTCATTACTCGAACTACTGCAATACAGCGAGTGCCACTACTGCCAGCTAAATAAAAGATTCAAACTACGGAAGTGACTAACTACTGATAGGCATAGTTAGCAAATGAAAGATTTTAATAGAGAACAAACAATGTATTTACCTTAATAGTCATAATATATATAGCAGTTCATAATATCCAGTATAACAAATTTCAAAACTCCGCCATCTCTCTCCCCACATCCACCACTGTTGGATGAAGCATAATCATATAACTCATATAGCCTCAGCCTATTAATCATAAACATACCTCAGCAGCATAATACACATCGTCGTCGTAATAATAACATCATAACACCTCAGTCAAATCTCAAAAATGTTGTAGCTTTCTACAACAATTTCAAAACCTAAAGAAAATTCTCTGCCCATGTCAAAAGTGTCATCTACCTCAAACGTTCCTTAAAAATCATGATCCCATACCAAATACATCATTCAAAGCTCTCATAGTATCACAATGGTTCCAAAAAAAAATATGAACAGTGCACAAAGTACAGACAAAATACAATTTAGTAAGTGTGAAGTAATCCAACTCTGTAATTGCGTAAACATGTGTCACTGACGTAGTAAAAAGATGTTTGTTTCTCTGTTAAATGTCCAGATAGCTGTGTAATTATATTGTTAGAGAAATATGGTACCGATGTGTTAAATTGTATAAGCAAATACCATATTAGCTAGGGCTCCTTGTGCTTGCCAAACACATGGTACACAAAGTAGGCGTGTACCCCCCTGAGGTTTAATGTAATTATACCCTCAGGTGTTGCAGATTACAGCAATGGAGTGAATTGTATCACGGAAAACTTTCTTTGTAATTCAAAAATCTTTAAAAATAAATGTTTTAAGTACAAAATTAATCACTCAAATACGTGTCCTGTAGCGCTAAATGTGCGTCTTGCTGTAAGATAATCTCTGTGGAAGTGTCGTAGTTATCGTCCTCCAAAAGCTAAGTTCTGCAGAAGTCAATATACTGACCTCATGATAAACAAAAGTGAAATGCTTTGCATATAGATATCTTACTTATTACGCTTATTGCCGTGATGAAGAAAGTACTGTGCTGTAACGTATTGTTGTGCTACAGAAAAGGCTGTCTCATTGTAGCTGTACCACAAAAGTTACTACTAAAACATGTTTTACTTTCCAGAAGAATTCAGAAAAACCGTGCAGATATAAAACAGATGTTCCGCAAAAGCAACAATGTAAATTGTGTCACACATTAGTAACGTCGTGATATAATCGTGTAGCTGTCACATTAACTAACCACTGTGTCATCTGGTATCTCCCAGAAAGTACTTTAATTCAGAATGTATTTTCAAGTACACCAAAATGTTGCATTAAAATCTCATTAGCAGTACTGGTAAATGTTCTAAGTATGTGAGCCTTATAGTCGTTACGTAATCGTGCAACTAACAAGCAAGAATGTACACACACAATAACACTGTGTCGTCTGTTCGCAATAACAATGCATTCGTAATTTCTGTTTGTCTCTGATTTTGTTCCATTGTGTCTAACTTTTGAAGATTTTGTCCCATTTGTTGCATTAATTGTAATAACAATGCATTAGTGTCTGGAATCTGTTCCTCTACGCTTTTCGGCAGTGCATTTGCACCAGCAACATTCACATTTTGACAAGCAGAAAATGTGTCTTGACTTATTTGAGAAAACGGTGATGACGCAAAACCTGAATCTACAGTATTTGTAAAATTGTGTCCTGTCATTTCGGATTCCTGAGGCGAGCTGTTGCCGACCGATCGATCGATAATGCTTCCCTGTTCACTAATTGTTTCACTGCCTACGCCATTGTTTGGCGCCCGCTCCATTTCCCTATGCACAGTTATAAAATTACTATGTTGAACATTAGTTAATTCATTACATGGTGGCGTTAACACACTGCTTTCGTCTTCACTGTCATTTCTCAGTTTACTTTGGAGCCTAGTTTTCACACGCCATTATTGTCACAATATTTCACACGACAACACAGAAAAACACAATTTGAAGACCAAAAATAGGGGAACACATAGCAAAAATAAGAGAACACATTAACATAGCACTGAAAATAATATCTAGTTAATTGCAAGCGCAGCTGCGAAATACTTGGTGCAAATCTACATGTATGCCACAACTGTTTTACTGTACAACAATGAAAGACTGCAACTACAAAGGAGATTCTCTCTTCAATTACGCAATAGCAATAAACAAAATCTACACTAATTACACAAACTACAAGAAAAAATCAGAAGATTCCAGTGAGGTATCCTCGGCTAAGGGTCGACATATGAAACGTCCCCTTTGAAAAATTATACAAGACTGTGCTTAAACTGACATACAATATTATTTAGCGCAACGCAATCTGACTTTCCAAAATCCCTACAAAAGAATGGCCCTGACTAACATTAACCTATACCTTTCACAAATCACTTACCTCACAAAAATCTTCATTACTCGAACTACTGCAATACAGCGAGCGCCACTACTGCCAGCTAAATAAAAGATTCAAACTATGGAAGTGACTAACTACTGATAGGCATAGTTAGCAAATGAAAGATTTTAATAGAGAACAAACAATGTATTTACCTTAATAGTCATAATATATATAGCAGTTCATAATATCCAGTATAACAAATTTCAAAACTCCGCCATCTCTCTCCCCACATCCACCACTGCTGGCGGCTCACCTCCAACTGCGCAATGCTACACGCTGTTCACATCCAGCTGCCGCTGCCCAACACTACAATGGCAGACAACAATGCAAACTAGCCACAGGCTGCACATAGCACAGCCAGTGATTTTCATACAGAGCGCTACGTAACGTTGCCAATAAGAAAATATAAACAGCCTACTTACATAAAGAAAACGTAAACAGCCTACTTACATAAAGAAAACATAAACAGCCTACTTACAATCTGTCGCCAACTTATGAAAGTAGGTGGCCGATACACCTTTTCTCATTGCTGTAACATCTTTCAGAGGTGCAGTTCGTGTAGTGGCCAGTCCATAAGAACCCTGAAGTATGTATATTTCAGTTTCTGTCAATATTCCTCGGCCAGATAGAGATTTTCCATCACGTAGCAACTTTCATTTCTCTTCGTAGCTTCCTCAATCTAGCACCCATCCTCTTTTGCACATGTCCACAACACTCCACTTTTGTTACCAAGGTATCACCATAAACATTGAACTCATTAATTTTATTCAAAGCTTTAGAGTCCCCATCGCCTAGGTACTTCGTATATCTAACGTTATAAACGGCCACAGACCTCTGAAATATTTTTCGAGCTTCATCACACTCCATACTCCACTGTAACCACCATAATTCTTAGAACACTGATGTTCAATATGTCCTTCAGGATTACCACGGCAGGTGTGGCAGTACTTAGATAAGCACTCAACATCAACAACTTTTCCATTCTACAGAGAAGTAGCACTTGCAACACCGTTCAACGAACGATGTCTTCGACGTTGCTATGTCCCATCAAGTGCAACAGTAATGTCCTTGGTTTCACTAATATTTACGATTTCTTCTACTGCACGTTTCATAGATGCTTTAGACACAACCGTTAAGGCACCTAAAAGTATTTTTATGTACTTGCTGGATGGAGGAGGAAGGTCCATCAAACCACAGAACGTTTAAGCAGCCTTTTCTTCTTCTTCCTATTGCACACATTGCATACACTAACTTCAAATTCACATCATATGAATTATGTCCAATGTTTGAAGTCTTTTTCGAGGTAGATTTATTGCAGGATCTACACAGAACAACTAATTTTGACGCTAAACCCTTCCTGCTACTTTGTTGTTTAGTTGTTTCTAGAGAAATCGCTCAAAAGAGGAAAGGCCTCTGGACCTGATGGGATACCAGTTCAATTTTACACAGAGTACGCGAAGGAACTTGCCCCCCTTCTTGCAGCGGTGTACCGTAGGTCTCTAGAAGAGCGTAGCGTTCCAAAGGATTGGAAAAGGGCACAGGTCATCCCCGTTTTCAAGAAGGGACGTCGAACAGATGTGCAGAACTATAGACCTATATCTCTAACGTCGATCAGTTGCAGAATTTTGGAACACGTATTGTGTTCGAGTATAATGACTTTTCTGGAGACTAGAAATCTACTCTGTAGGAATCAGCATGGGTTTCGAAAAAGACGGTCATGTGAAACCCAGCTCGCGCTATTCGTCCACGAGACTCAGAGGGCCATAGACACGGGTTCACAGGTAGATGCCGTGTTTCTTGACTTCCGCAAGGCGTTCGATACAGTTCCCCACAGTCGTTTAATGAACAAAGTAAGAGCATATGGACTATCAGACCAATTGTGTGATTGGATTGAGGAGTTCCTAGATAACAGGACGCAGCATGTTATTCTCAATGGAGAGAAGTCTTCCGAAGTAAGAGTGATTTCAGGTGTGCCGCAGGGGAGTGTCATAGGACCGTTGCTATTCACAATATACATAAATGACCTGGTGGATGACATCGGAAGTTCACTGAGGCTTTTTGCAGATGATGCTGTGGTGTACCGAGAGGTTGTAACAATGGAAAATTGTACTGAAATGCAGGAGGATCTGCAGCGAATTGACGCATGGTGCAGGGAATGGCAATTGAATCTCAATGTAGACAAGTGTAATGTGCTACGAATATACAGAAAGATAGATCCTTTATCATTTAGCTACAAAATAGCAGGTCAGCAACTGGAAGCAGTTAATACCATAAATTATCTGGGAGTACGCATTAGGAGTGATTTAAAATGGAATGATCATATAATGTTGATCGTCGGTAAAGCAGATGCCAGACTGAGATTCATTGGAAGAATCCTAAGGAAATGCAATCCGAAAACAAAGGAAGTAGGTTACAGTACGCTTGTTCGCCCACTGCTTGAATACTGCTCAGCAGTGTGGGATCCGTACCAGATAGGGTTGATAGAAGAGGTAGAGAAGATGCAACGGAGAGCAGCGCGCTTCGTTACAGGATCATTTAGTAATCGCGAAAGCGTTACGGAGATGATAGATAAACTCCAGTGGAAGACTCTGCAGGAGAGACGCTCAGTAGCTCGGTACGGTCTTTTATTGAAGTTTCGAGAACATACCTTCACCGAAGAGGCAAGCAGTATATTGCTCCCTCCTACGTATATCTCGAGAAGAGACCATGAGGATAAAATCAGAGAGATTAGAGCCCACACAGAGGCATACCGACAATCCTTCTTTCCACGAACAATACGAGACTGGAATAGAAGGGAGAACCGATAGAGGTACCGAAGGTACCCTCCGCCACACACCGTCAGGTGGCTTGTGGAGTATGGCCAAAACAAAACAAACAAACAAAAAGAGCCTACACCATCACACTGGCCGGCCGCAGTGGTCTAGCGGTTCTGGCGCTGCAGTCCGGAACCGCGGGACTGCTACGGTCGCAGGTTCGAATCCTGCCTCGGGCATGGGTGTGTGTGCTGTCCTTAGGTTAGTTAGGTTTAAGTAGTTCTAAGTTCTAGGGGACTTATGACCTAAGATGTTGAGTCCCATAGTGCTCAGAGCCATTTGAACCATCACACTGTTTACATTTCGCCATTTCCTTTATCAAAAAAGATAAGATGCCCACGTCAACAACAACAAATCCACTACAAACAGCATCATTGTTAACACAAAAATTTGAATCACCAGGAGGCGTGCCATGTGAGAGTTTCTTCCCTGAAGGACTGATACATAGGTTACTTTCAACAGTGTGGCTTGCTTTGTTTGTGAACTGGTTACCACGGAATTTCATTTCATTGAATTTCTTGATGCGTGGCACAGTTCGTATTTATTGCACACTAAAGGATATGTACTTCCACAAATAATTGTAGCACTTGGGCAACAAACATTCAGCAACACGTGAACAAACTGCTTCAGAGAAACAAAAGTAAATATTAGCAAAGATACTTGTATACAGACACTAGAAACCTGCGCTGTTACCAACAAATACAATATATCATACGTATAAGCGCTGGAAACAGAAAGTTCAGTTCTTTTCGAAATAATACTGGTTTCTGTAACAGAAATGAAGGGGACGTGGCTGCATACATGACCGTAACTTTAAAATTTGGTTATATATAAGTCATTTTTTATTTGAAACAATATAATGTATATACAAATTAAATCAGGAAATATTATAGAATTTAATAAAGTCATAAAAACTTTCGATTTTCCACCATTTATAAGTACCCTGTATCCTTAAAGACTTGTTCTACTGGGATTGTTTCTGGGTGAAAAAAGCTTACAAATATATGTTTCATGCCCTGTGAGGTCATAAGTTGTTTTCAACTTTGTCCAACGAAATATGAACCATTATCAGTTAGTAGTACCCTTGATTTACATTTGCATTTTAATGGCATACATTTTGTTACGTTTAGAGAAAATATCATATAGTGCTACTACGTATCTTACTCCTTTACTCCTTGGATATGAACCAGCTGTGTCCAGGGATACTATATCTCGAGGGTTTTTTGTGAGTATTGGGTGCAGCTCAGTATATTTTGACACACTGGACTGTTTTGATTTTTCACATATTGCACACTTTCATAATACCTGTAGAACTCGACTTCTCAAATTTGAAAAATAACAAAGTGTTGCAATTTTTTTAGTACATTTGCCTACTCCCCGTACTTCATGTGTGTGTTTTATAAATTCGTCAATATAATTTTCAGGAATACACACACCAATGATCGGATTTTTCATGTTTCCTATGAAAACAAATGCCCTTGTACTCCTGATGCCATTTACTTACCTTTTCATCTTCATCTTGCTTATGGTTTTGCATGACTTTACTCCATCTGCGATCATGTTTGTTGTACAATTTTCATTTGCTTACAAAACTTATGGTAATCACAATGTTGTGTTGTACCTTGCATTAATAACGTTTTGATTTCTGCATCTTGCTCTGTTAATTCACAAAATTCCTCTAAACCTTGTGGTAACCTAGACAAGGCATCTGCAAAACATTCTGACTTCCTGTAATTTAAATGATCTCTAAATTAAATTCTTGTAAATATAGACACCACCTAGCTAATCTACGGTGCAATAGTGACGGTCACAGTAAACTTTGGCATTGTTATCCCACAAAAATTATTCAAACTTTTTAAATGCCCATATTACAGCTAAACTTTCCAATTCTGACACAGAGTAAGGTCTTTCTGCTTCTGATAATGTGTGACTAGCAAAACTGATGACCTTGGGTACTTCTTTACCTTCTTCTTCTCGCATCTGGAACAAGCATGCCCCCAGCAAATGAGATGAGGCATCAGTGCACAGACAAAAATCCTTGGACATTTCAGGGTGGCTAAGAATGCTTGCATTGACTAATGCCTGATTAATGTTATTAAAGTCCTCCTGACGTTATCATCCCATAACCAAAGCCTATTTTTCGTAACAAGTTGAGTAATGCGTCACTGTTCATCAATTGCTGTGGTACGAATTTACAAAAAAAGGATGCTAGTCCTAAGGAAACTTTTAGTTGTTTTTTATTTCTTGGAGCTGGACAGTTGCGTATGGCATCAAGATTTTTCGAATCAGATTACATACCTTGTTCTGACACGTGCCCTAAGAATTTGACTTGCTCCCTACGAAAACTAGACTTTGAAACCTTCCCATCTTCTCTATATCCTCTTTTGTTACGCAACCTCCCCTTCTACAATAACCTATAAAACCTTGAAACGTCCCCTTTGAAAAATTATACAAGACTGTGCTTAAACTGACATACAATATTATTTAGCGTAACGCAATCTGACTTTCCAAAATCCCTACAAAAGAATGGTCCTGACTAACATTAACCTATACCTTTCACAAATCACTTACCTCACAAAAATCTTCATTACTCGAACTACTGCAATACAGCGAGTGCCACTACTGCCAGCTAAATAAAAGATTCAAACTACGGAAGTGACTAACTACTGATAGGCATAGTTAGCAAATGAAAGATTTTAATAGAGAACAAACAATGTATTTACCTTAATAGTCATAATATATATAGCAGTTCATAATATCCAGTATAACAAATTTCAAAACTCCACCATCTCTCTCCCCACATCCACCACTGCTGGCAGCTCACCTCCAACTGCGCAATGCTACGCGCTGTTCACATCCAGCTGCCGCTGCCCAACACTACAATGGCAGACAACAATGCAAACTAGCCACAGGCTGCACATAGCACAGCCAATGATTTTCATACAGAGCGCTACGTAACGTTGCCAATAAGAAAATATAAACAGCCTACTTACATAAAGAAAACGTTAACAGCCTACTTACATAAGGAAAACATAAACAGCCTACTTACATAGCCCCCATGCTCCCCACAAAAAAATTTTACAAATTGTTTTGGCCAGTGGCCAATAATGATTTGATAAAATTTTTCATAATTACAATAACAAAGATATCAAATCCACACACTTATTGATACAATTTTGGTCAAAAGCTAAAATTTTCTCACAGTCCATAAATACAGTCCTGATCATTCATCATAATAGTAATTACAGTTTTTTTTTCTCAAAGTCTCATTAGTAAAAGAAATTGCACACAGAAGTAGTGGATTTCCATGCAGTCTTGAAGAAGTAGTGTTGTCCTTCCAACGGAAAGACAGTGCTGACTCTTGACATGCAGACAGGTAATAGGCCACAACAGAGTAAACCCACAGTAGAGTCATTCGACGTTTTGAAGAATATTGGTAGGTAGGTCATCACAGAGCAGACCCACTGTAGTCCTTGTAGAGATTGTGGTATTGGTGGGCCACCAGAGGTGCAGACCCACTGCAGTCCTTGTAGAAATAATGGTATTGGTGAGTCATCAAAGATGCAGAGCCACTGTAGTCCTTGTAGAAATAATGGTATTGGTGGGTTGTCAAAGGTGGAGACCCACTGTAGTCCTTGTAGAGACGGCCAGCAGCCATCTGTTGCGACTGTGCAGGTGCACAATCACCATCGAAGAGTCTTGCAGAGAAGATAGCAAGTCTATAAACCACCACTTGTGCACACACAAAGTTTTTGGAATTGTCCTTAGAACCAGCAATGCTGTTATCCAGTGCCTTGCTGAATTAGTAACACACGTGCAAATACTAACAGCCCCAACTTCTCACATATTGTGCATTACTATGACCAACAGAAATGTGTGCAGTGAAATGAATGCTTACAAGTTACTTAATTTGATGAACTGGTGTCAATTACAATATTATAACATGAGAATACAATTACAAAGGTACAAAATACATCATTAAAGAACATAACAAAACAGATAACATTTGTAGTAATACAAGCTTTACAAAAGAATAGAAATAGACGTATACATCAGTGTTACAGGAATTATGACATAAGTAAATACATAAAAGATCAGAATAATTATTGAAACATCCACTTCACACATTAGCATTAAAACAAAACAGAATAAATAATGTCTAAGCATATTTACAAGGTAAATAACATATTATTAATGCCAATTATATTTGAGGATAACAGTATTCCTCATCATAGTGAATGTAGGTTAGTATTAGAAGAAGAAAAAATTCTATGAAACTACACAGAGACAGGAAGAAAACAAATACACAAGGGTACACAAACACATAGTGGGATAACACAAAAGGAAAGGACAGGGTTCGTTTTCAATGTAACATTTGGTACTGCAGTCCACCCCAAAACTTCATTCCATATATCTTTCGTCTTATTTCAACCTTTGCTTCCACCAAAATAAAATCGTAGCCAAGCATGCTTTCTGTATTTTTCTCGTATAACCTCTCAGTGCATGTCTTCAAATTCATCGCAACTCATTCTCTTATATAGTCTACCCCTTCTTAAGCTAACTTAAATCTACTGAGCTCAGATGCTAAAATAAGGGATGAGGCAATGCAGCAGCATAAAACAATTAACACAAACATCAATGACAAAAAATTTAAATACGCAAAGCAATTGCAGGACTACAACTAATATAAGGCACTGTGCAGCAAACAAGAAAAATAAATCAGTAGTAAAACTAGCTTAACAGAGTAATACAAAGTCAAATTCAGTAACACTATGCCTGGCAAACAGCAGTAACTTATACCTAAACATGACATAGCTCAAGCAAAAAAAAACATTACACTAAAGACAACAATGCAGACAAGGGAAATGCATATTCACATCTTAATGTCTACGTAATTAAAGTGGTGCACCACAAAAACTAATTCTACAAAAAATTACCAAGTACTCGAAAAGAAAATTATATATGCAGTTATTGTTATTAGTCCCTTCTTATTGTTCTTTCCATTCCAAAAGCTCCTTTTTCGAAGAATGTGGATCATAAAATAATTATTTAATAGATCTGTTGACAGAAAGTGTTCACATTAGCAAATGCATCTAAGTTTATTTTATAAAACTAATGCTGCAACACAGCTGGAAACCAGATATTAAATGAAATAAGCAATTACGCAAACCAAAGCATAAAAATATCATTCAGTAGTCATGTGACATTTCATAAGTTAGTAGAAATTCTCTCAACTCTCGTAGAAAGATGCTTGTCATAATCAGGTGTGCCGATGTAAGTATCTTTCCAAGTAATGAGGGTGTCGCATTTGCAATGTTTTCTCTAAAAGAATGTCAATGACGAGGATAATGGCCTCCCTTTTTTTTTCACCTAATGGCTTTCTTTTGTCAGACGACTACCTCTCAGCTGGGCGCCCAAAACGCATTATGTGCAGGTGGTCACTCTACTTTCTTACGGAAATATTTACGACAGCAGTTTCCGCTACAGTGACAGTCTCATATAAAAATATTTCACAGGTCAAGAATTTGCATTGCAAATGTGTAGAAACAAAATCTTATGAATATAACAGTGTCCAAAATATTTTCGTCGGCATTCTGATACATTCACGCATTTACACCCATTTCATAACTCTTAAAGTACGATTCTTGGTTTCCAACATCCTTTTTCACAAGTCAAGAGTCCCTACCCACTATTCATTACTCCTTACCTTATTACACATAAACGTATTCATCGACACTCTTCAATATTTCATCATTATAAATATGAAGCATAATCAAATAACTCATATAGCCTCAGCCTATTAATCATAAACATACCTCAGCAGCATAATACACATCGTCGTCGTAATAATAACATCATAACACCTCAGTCAAATCTCAAAAACGTCGTAGCTTTCTGCAATAATTTCAAAACCTAAAGAAAATTCTCTGCTCATTTCAGTAGTGTCATCTACCTCAAACGTACTTTAAAAATCATGATCTCATACCAAATACATCATTCAGAGCTCTCACAGTATCACAATGGTTCTGAAAAAAAAATATGAACAGTTCACAAAGTACAGACAAAATACAATTTCGTAAGTGTGAAGTTATCCAACGGTGCAATTGTGTAAACATGTGTCACTGACGTAATAAAAAAGTTTGTTTCTCTCAGTTAAATGGTTATATAGCTGTGTAATTTGTGTTAGAGAAATATGGTACCGATGTGTAAAGTTGTATAAGCAAATACCATATTAGCTAGGGCTCCTTGTGCTTGCCAAACACATGGTACACAAAATAAGCATGTACCCCCCTGAGGATTAATGTAATGATACCCTCAGGTGTTACAGATTACAGCAATGGAGTGAAATGTATCATGAAAAACTTTCTTTGTAATTCAAAAATCTTTAAAAATAAATGTTTTAAGTACAAAATTAATCACTCAAATACGTGTCCTGTAGCGCTAAATGTGCGTCTTGCTGTAAGATAATCTCTGTGGAAGCGTCGTAGTTATCGTCCTCCAAAAGCTAAGTTCTGCAGAAGTCAATGTACTGACCTCATGATAAACAAAAGTGAAATGCTTTGCGTATAGATATCTTACTTATTACGCTTATTGCCGTGATGAAGAAAGTACTGTGCTGTAACGTATTGTTGTGCTACGGAAAATGCTGTCTCATTGTAGCTGTACCACAAAAGTTACTACTAAAACATGTTTTACTTTCCAGAAGAATTCAGAAAAACCGTGCAGATATAAAACAGATGTTCCGCAAAAGCAACAATGTAAATTGTGTCACACATTAGTAATGTCGTGATATAATCGTGTAGCTGTCACATTAACTAACCACTGTGTCATCTGGTATCTCCCAGAAAGTACTTTAATTCAGAATGTATTTTCAAGTACACCAAAATGTTGCATTAAAATCTCATTAGCAGTACTGGTAAATGTTCTAAGTATGTGAGCCTTATAGTCGTTACGTAATCGTGCAACTAACAAGCAAGAATGTACACACACAATAACACTGTGTCGTCTGTTCGCAATAACAATGCATTCGTAATTTCTGTTTGAATAAGTTCTCCTGGTTCTTGACTGGATATTTAACTTTAAACATTGTTGCATGGTAACAGTTTCTAAAGCATACTAGTAACGTGAAGTGAGACGTATTATGGCAAAGACAAAGTTAAAAATCAGATTATCTTTCAATAAACGGTTTTACATGTGAAATGTGGTGTAAACCTCTACTCTTCCTAGTACGCAGAGTTTCAACTTCAACGCAATTATCATGCGGTATACGTCGGATTCTGTAGGGTCCATTGTAAACTAGAAAGAATTTGTGACTCAAGTGTTTCTTCTTATGTGACAATGAATGAGCTTTAATGAGAACTTTCTGACCAGTATATAATTTCTTTGCATTTGCTTTACCGTGTAGTTTTCTCCTTTTGTCTGCTGCAGATTTTATATTTTTAAGAGCCAAATCAATTATGTCTTTGTGTCGAAGTTTACGTGTATTCGGGAAAGGTACAAGCTCTCTGATTCTGTTCGGTGGTTCTTCATTCTTCAGTACAAGAATAGGTGGTAAAGCAGTGGAGTCATGAGGCATTTCATTCAGCACGTTTTGATATAAGTGTAAATATCTGTCCCAATGCTGATGCTTTCTGTGACAATAAAGTCTGCAAAGCTTATTGATTTCTTTCATAATCCGTTCGGAGGGGTTACAATGTGGTGAATACAATGAAATAAAAACAGGTTTGATTTTATGATTCCGAAGCATGCGTGACCAAACAGCAGATCTGAATTGCGGTCCGTTATCTGAAATGACTTTAGCAACGTGGCCAACTTCACGTAAGAAATTTTTAACAAAGGCGTTGGATACAGACCGTCCAGTGGCTTTACGTAACGGAGTGAAAGAAACAAATTTTGAAGTAAGTTCAACAGCGACTAGAACGTACGAAAATCCAATCGATGTTCTGACAAGGGGTCCCAAGAGATCAACAGCAGCAAATTCTTTTAATTTAGAAGGAATAATAGGAAACAACGGAGCACGATGTGAGATAGTAGATGGTTTCGCCTTTTGACAAAGTTTACAAATAGACAAGACTCTTCGAATTCTCTTTTCCATATTGTTAAAATAACAAGTCGTTCGAAGAATATGATAACATTTTCGTGGACCAAAATGTGCGTAGCTGAAATGAATGTACCAAATGAGCTTATTAACAAAATCGTCTGGAATGCAAAGTACCCATAGCTTGTCATCAACAGTGCAGCGTTTGAAGAGTATGTTGTTTCTAACGAGGTAATAATGCCGAATCTGAGTGTGTGTCTTTTCATGCCATTTACTTTTGATGTCTTTCCAAATCGGATCTTTATCTTGTTCATGAGCAATGTCCATTAAAGATGTGGTGATGAAGTTTTCAAAGGCGACTTTCTGAATGTAAAGAATACTGAAATTTTTCTCAATGTTGCCTTCTGTGTTACTTTTCTCAAGCCCAGCCGGTGCGCGTGACAGCGCGTCCGCAACAATGTTCTCCTTGCCGGGAATGTAGACTATTGTGAAGCGGAATTCTTGCAGAAACAATGCCCAACGTTTTAACCTGTCATGATTTAATTTTGAAGACATAAGAAATTGTAATGCACGATGATCACTGTATACTTTTACGTGCTTACCAGAAAGAAAGAAACGGAATTTGTTAAATGCCCAAACGATAGCTAAAGCTTCTAATTCAGTAACGGAATAATTTTTTTCAGATTTTGTTAGCACTCGGCTAGCAAAAGCAATGGTTTTCTGAACAGTAATGTCATTTTCTATGGCTTCTTGAAATAAATGGGCACCAAGACCGACTTTGGAAGAATCCGTGCTAAGGCAGAAATCTTGTGACAGATCTGGATGAGCTAGTATTGGCGCGTGAAGTAACGCTTCTTTCAAAGAATTGAATTCCAACTGTGCTTGTTCGTTTCAGTTCCAAATAGTATTTTTCCAGTGAGAGAACAAAGTTTTGGTGTAACTAGAATTTGCATATTCAGAAAACGACGGTAAAAATTTACGAGACCTAGAAAACTGCGGACTTGTCTTTTTGTGGATGGAACTGGAATGGCTCTGATTGCTTCTAACTTTTCAGGATCCAGCTGAATGCCTTCAGAAGAAATAATATGTCCCAAAAACTTCACCTTTGACCTACCGAATTCAGACTTTTCCAAGTTAACTGTAATACCAGATTCTGCAAAAATACGTAACACGCTGTTGAGGATGCGGTTATGTTGTTCCCATGAAGCTTCTGCTATTAGAATATCGTCCACATATAAGGTGATGTGACGTTTTAAGAACTCAGGTAATATGGAATTTAACCCGCGAATGAATGCTGCCGAAGAAATGTTCAAACCAAAAGGAAGTTTCCGAAACTGATAACAAACGCCGAAACAAAGGAAAGCTGTGTATTTTCTACATTCTGGATGAAGTTCGATCTGATAAAAGCTGGATCTGAGATCAATGGAAGACAACACTTTTACAACATTAAAATTTTGAAGAAGTTCTTCCATCGTCTGCGGCCTGTCTGTTTCAGGAATAATGGCAGTATTGATTTGTCTCGAATCTAAGACAAGCCTGATCGATCCATTTTTCTTCTCAACAACATGTAATGGGTTGTTGTATGAGCTTACTGCAGGCTCAATAATGCCCTCGTCAAGCATAGATTGTATTTCTGTTCTAACACGGTCCCTATAATGTGCTGGAATTTCGTATGGTCTAACACAAAATTTAGTATGCTCACGAACACGAAATTGGTATTGAAATCCCTTGATTGTTCCTGTTTTGCGAGTAAAAACTGTGGAATGTGCTTGTAAAATCTCAAAAAGGTCCTGCCTATCAGTGTCATTACAATTCTCAATTGTTTGAATTTTATTCTGAATTAACTCATTAATTTCAAGTATGCCGTCGATATCATCCCTGTCAGTACTTGCAGAGTGATTGCTAGTGTCTAGTTCCGTAGAAAATTCCGAACTGTTGTCTAACAGAAGGCAAAGCCGATTAATTTCCTCGTCATGGTTTGAGAGCCAGTCTTCAAATTTCAAAGCTATTGACTTACCTTCTTTCTCTAAACTTATTTCAGCATCGTGAAAGCTTAAGATTGCTTTGTATTCATTCAAAAAGTCTACTCCCAGTATAATTTCCGTCGACAATAATGGAACAATAAGAAAGTTCATAGAGAAGCTGTGGCTTTGACAAAAGAATTCTAAGTTGGTTTGTTGGCGTACATCTACACTTTTTCCAAAGATTGCACCTTGTAATTTAATCGTACGTAACGGAAGTGTGGGGCAATCGTACGATTTGTTGCACTTGCTAAAAGCTGTTTCACTAATTACTGAAATGGGACTGCCAGAGTCAAGTACTGCCGTAAATTTTACGTCATTTACTGTAATGTGAATCACAGGATACGCAATGTTGTTATGTTTTACGTCGTGTTCCTGGAGTAAGATGTCCCTAATGTCTTCCATTTTTACGTAATTACTAGCTACGGCAGCTGTGTCGTCAGTTTCATAAGTACGTCTTGCGGCTGCCAGCGTTGTGAGTCATTGCCTATTGTCTCTTTGTTGGCGCGCGTCGTTATTGGGATTTGGAGACCTAACTTCTACAAATTCACCGTGACGACAATCCCGCCAGTTCTGGTGCAATTCAGGTCTGTCGTTACGATCATATCGTCTGTCGTCATGTCGGCAGATTCCATAGTTTCTTTCTTGTCGGTCACGTGGTGGAGAATTTCTCCCTGAGTCGTAACTGCGAGCTGGACCGTTGCGTCTAAAGTTATTCTGTCTCCCTTGATAATAATTGTTTTGGTTCCCACATTGTCTGTTTCTCTGATTGTCTCTGTGATAGTCATTACCGCGGAGAGGTGATCTTTCCCTGTAATTATTACTACTCTGCCAACGGTTGTCATACGGGTGGTGTCTGTTTTGGTCACGATTTGTGTTGTGAGAATAGCCTTGTCATGTCCAGTTATTATTTCTTTCATCGCGGAATTGCGACGGATGTGACCTGTAGTTGTTGTGTTCCTGTTTTCGCGTTACGCGATTGTCAGTGTCAATTTCTAGTTTTTGTAACAGTCCCTGAAAAGCTTCAATGTCGTCTTTGCAACGTCCTGCTAAAATAATATGTCGTAAATGTTCAGGCAGTTTGATTAAGCAAATGCGGATGAGTTCTGAGGGGCTGTATGGGTTTGACAGGTACTGATTCTTGTGCAACATGTCTTAAAAATATTTCACAAGACTGGAAAATTCAGATTGTTCGAAATGTTTCATCATTATGATGCCATGTTTTACTCGGTCTTGTGTGGCTTGAGACCAATATGCTGAGAGGAAGGCATGGTAAAATTCTCCTTCACTGTGGAAATCGTGAATGACCGATCGCATTCTTACAGCTGGTTCATTCTCTAAGTAGCCACACATAAATTCTAACCTGTGCTCCAATGTCCAGTTGGGAGGGAAACAATGAGAGAATTGATGGAGCCACGCTTGTGGATGAATGTCGTTGGCAGAATTCTTAAACGTTTTGAATTTACGTGTAGTAATGAACAGCTTATAATCAAAATCATCATGTCGGCGAGTCGCATGTCGGTCATTGTTACGTCGTTTCGGCGGTTCCATCTCAAAATTCGGTGTACCTTGCCAATTTCTTTCATAATTTCCGAAGTGCCCTGTGTTATTATTTTGTGGCTGTTCCGTATTTCTATGTCCCTCTTCCCGTATTGGAGCGCGAGTGTCCTCTGAAATACGTAATTCTTGTATTACCTGTGTCAGCTGATCTTGTACTTCCCGGATTTCTCTTTGATGTTGCGTATTAATTTGATTCAGATTTTGTTTCAGTTTCCTGATTTGTTCGCACTCTTCTGTGTCATTAAAGACTACCGGTTTTGTGTCATTCAGATTATCATCTACCTTCGTAGATAAGTTAGTGACCTGATCCGAAAGTTCGGCTACTTTCTCCGACAGTGAACACATTTCCTCAGTGTGTCTTTCTGAACCAATTTTCAGAGTATCTACTGTATCCTTTAAGTTTTCTTGAGTTTTTGCAAGTTGCGTAACCGAATCGGTAGATGCAACTGAGTCAATTTTAGCTTGCAGGGTCTCATGATTTTCATGAACAATGGTTTGCAGTTCTTTTATGGCTGCTTCGTGATTCTGTAATGCATTTTCATGACGCGAAAAAATAGGTTGGGAATGCTCACAAATTTGTGATTTTACGTCATTACAGACTTTTTGACATTTCGATTCTATTTTATGTAACTCAGTAGTTAAATCTTCACGTGTTTGTTCAAGCGTGGTGTGAAGATTTTGTTCCATTGCGTCTAACTGTTGCTGTGTTTGTCTCTGGTGTTGTTCCATTGTGTCTAACTTTTGAAGCTTTTACTGTGTTAGTCTCTGATTTTGTTCCATTGTGTCTAACTTTTGAAGCTTTTGCTGTATTTGTCTCTGATTTTGTTCCATTGTGTCTAACTTTTGAAGTTTTTGCTGTGTTTGTCTCTGATTTTGTTCCATTTGTTGCATTAATTGCAATAATAATGTATTAGTGTCTGGAATCTGTTTCTATATGCTTTTTGGCAGTGCGCTTTCACCGGCAGCATTCAAATTTTGGCAAGCAGAAAATGTGTCTTGACTCATTTGAGAAAACGGTGAGGACCTAAGTCTACAGTATTTGCAATATTGTGTTCTGTCATTTCGGATTCCTGAGGCGAGCTGTTGCCGACTGATCGATCGATAATGCTTCCCTGTTCACTACCTGTTTGACTGTCTACACCATTATTTGCCA
Organism: Schistocerca cancellata; assembly: GCF_023864275.1. Classification (NCBI taxonomy): domain Eukaryota; kingdom Metazoa; phylum Arthropoda; class Insecta; order Orthoptera; family Acrididae; genus Schistocerca; species Schistocerca cancellata. Next base: position 698,903,814 of record NC_064628.1, read on the forward strand.
CCCGCTCCATTTCCCTATGCACAATTACCAAATTACTACTTCGAATGTCGTCCGCCGCTCGTGGTCTCGTGGTAGCGTTCTCGCTTCCCGAGCACGGGGTCCCGGGTTCGATTCCCGGCGGGGTCAGGGATTTTCACCTGCCTCGAGATGACTGGGTGTTCGTGTTGTCCTCATCATTTCATCATCATCCAGGAAAGTGGCGAAATTGGACTGAGCAAAGATTGGGTAATTGTACGGGCGCTGATAACCACGCAGTTGAGCGCCCCACAAACCAAACATCATCATCATCATCTACTTCGAATGTCTGTTAATTCACTACACAGTGGTGCTGATAAGCTACACTCGTCGTCACTATTATTTCTCAGTTTACTTTGAAGACTAGTGTTACGTTTTTCACACGCCATTATTGTTACAATATTTCACACGATAACACAGAAAAGCACAATTTGAAGAGCAAAAATAAGAGGACACATTAACATAGCACTGAAAATAATATCTAGTTAATTGCAAGCGCAGCTGCGAAATAGGTGCAAATCTACATGCATGCCACAACTGCATGAAAGACTGCAACTACAAAGGAGATTCTCTCTACAATTACGCAATAGCAATAAACAAAATCTACACTAATTACACAAACTACAAGAAAAAATCAGAAGATTCCAGTGAGGTATCCTGGCAGGGTCGCCATATGAAACGTCCCCTTTGAAAAATTATACAAGACTATGCTTAAACTGACATACAATATTATTTAGCGCAACGTAATCTGACTTTCAAAAATCCCTACAAAAGAATGGCCCTGACTAACATTAACCTATACCTTTCACAAATCACTTACCTCACAAAAATCTTCATCACTCGAACTACTGCAATATAGCGAGCGCCACTACTGCCAGCTAAATAAAAGATTCAAACTACGGAAGTGACTAACTACTGATAGGCATAGTTAGCAAATGAAAGATTTTAATACAGAACAAACAATGTATTTACCTTAATAGTCATAATATATATAGCAGTTCATAATATCCAGTATAACAAATTTCAAAACTCCGCCATCTCTCTCCCCACATCCGCCACTGCTGGCAGCTCACCTCCAACTGCGCAATGCTATGCGCTGTTCACATCCAGCTGCCGCTGCCCAACACTACAATGTCAGACAACAATGCAAACTAGCCACAGGCTGCACATAGCACAGCCAGTGATTTTCATACAGAGCGCTACGTAACGTTGCCAATAAGAAAATATAAACAGCCTACCTACATAAAGAAAACGTAAACAGCCTACTTATATAAAGAAAACATAAACAGCCTACTTACAACCTTCCCGTAGGATTTCTGTCTCTTGCTTAATAATAACAAATGAAATCTTCCGTTTGAAATTTATTCTGTTTCTCAATCTTCGCATACAAATTTAATTGCTGCTTATTAAAAGTGATTTTCTGATTATTTCGACGAAACACAGAAAGTGTCGTCGTGGCCCTCAGTCGTTATCTACAATAACCCAAAACTGTTCATTACCTTTTTTTTACTGTTACTGGATCGCCATCTGACTGCTACATCGAACTGCGACATGAATATACTCACTCTGTTTTACTATACTTTACTAGCTGCTGGTGGGCTGTCATAATAAGTGGCTGTATTCTTTAATAGCAAAGCTGACGTTATTCTTTAATTAATTTGACTGACATTACGTTATTCATAGTTAAACTTTTTTTTTACTACAATAAAATTTTGCAGAGTTTTACGTTGATTGTTTTTATGATGGATTATAATCAGTAATGCAATATTGCTGGTAAAAATTAATTATATTCTGAATGAAACGATTTTACAAAAGTTGAAATGGGAGTTACTTTTTACAATAATCTTATAAGTAGCATTGCGCAAACATACCTTCAATAGTCTTGAGTTTCTCAAAAAAATAATTCAATAATATTAGTTCCTCTTATGATAATAGTTACCTGATGTCTCTGTACATCCGTTTATAACCTCGTGTAAATCATAGCTGGTTGTTGGCAGGCACACCGCTCCTCTCAACCTTCAGATCTGCTACCGACTCGCTTCATTTCCCACTTACTACTGACTTCCTACGAACGCTAAAGTGCGGTTTCTCCCACCAATAATGCTTTCTGGTGCAGACAATCCCAGCTACCATTACAAAATGTATCAATGCGCGGTCTTTCCTGCTCTTTTCTTATAATGTATCCATACGCGGTCTCTTCCGCCCTTTTTAAAATTATATCAATGTGCGGACTCTCCTGCCAACAATATTTTGGTGCAGAGATTCCCTGCTACCACAATTATTTCCAACATGACAAATAATAATTATTTCTGCTTAATCCTATTAATAAAATATAAACATCTTTCATAAATTGTGGTTTGACAATAGACAATAGACTTTTTTAAATTGGCTGTCACTTTGGAATCTGCATATCGTTGAAGTACCTGTTCAATCAGCCTGATATGCGGCAAATCAGTGCAGAACTGAAATGAAATGAAAATGAAATGGGCGTACGACGTTGTTAGCCCGGAGACCCAATCAGGGGAAATTCGGCCGCCAAGTGCAAGTCTTATCGCTGTCGACGCGACATTGGGAGACTTGCGTGCCGGTGATGAGGATGAAATGATGATGAAATGATGATGGGGACAACACAACACCCAGTCCACGATCGGAGAAAATCTGCAATCCGGCCAGGAATCGGACCCGGGCCCGCTTGCGCGTGAGGCAAGCACGTTACCACCCAGCTACGCAGGCGGACAGTGCAGAACTGGTCGCCACTGTAAGCAATGATCAATGATATTAATCACATATAAGTCACAAGGCTAAATGAGAGCTCATAAACAATGTCAAACAAGAGAGACGATAGAAGAAAGGAGGCGTAGCTTTTCACCGTAACACCTCCTCTGTATTTCGCTGCTGGCAATACACATGATGGTATGTAACGTTCTCCAGCCAGCCTCGAATCCCAACCGCTTCCATCGTACTGTCACAGGATACACGGTGATTCATCACTCCAAATCGCTCGCTCCCCGCCGTCCATTGTCCAGTGGCGTCTCTCTTTACACCACCTTAAGCTTAGCGGTCACTACAGAAACCTGTGGCTCACGAGGAGCTGCGCGACCATTGGACCCCGTTGTTTTTAACAAGAAGACAATTACAGCAGTTCAGTGCATTATTTATTTGTTTGTATGTCGATATTTCCCACACAAGCTTGCCTGTTTCGACTTAAAATGCCATTTTCAAGTGCACCTGCGGGTTTTTGATTTATGAATTTCATTTACATCTTACGTATGATCGAAAATGTATTTTTGTAGATTACATTTCCACCTACGTTCAGGTGCAGCTGTTGAATATATGTCCTTCAGAGGCCGACTATGAGCTTTTTGTCCTGAAATATTGTTTTTGTTATTACCATCAAGTAGCTATTACGATATGAAATTTTTCGTGATAATAGTTGTTTCACGGTTATTTGACAGTCGATATCCTTAGACGCTATACGTTTACTGAATTTTTATCTTTGGGAGTCATGTTTGTATATGTGTTATCTGCAACTTCATATGTTTATCCTTTCTTCTGGTAGAAAATTTTAATAACATTTTCCAATTAGGGCTTGTGTTTCAGGTAAATGTGTTCACGGAGTAGTTCGTTCGAGAAATTTTACGTATGAGTGTATACAGTGTTTTCAGTGTGCTCTGCATTGCGGTCTTCATTTTTAATATGTAGGTACATTGTTGAATGATTGCTTTCTCAAACTCTCGTATGTTCTTCGAGTGTAGCGTCGACGTTTCTTCGTGTTTGTCGGAGATATAATTTCGTACGTTGATGTTTCTTCCAGTTTTTCCGATGCAGAATTTAGCACAGTTTTCACAACAAATTTTGTAGACTTCTGCGTTCGAAAATTGTTCCTTGGCGTTTCCACTTCACAATAACATCATGTGACTTGGACGTCTGTAGAAAGTTTGAAATGTACATGGTGGATTTGTTACTCAGGTGACATGCAATGCCTAGTCCACGTCCGACGCTACTGAGCTGTTCTGACCGACTAATACCACTGTTACTACTTCTCTGCTGACAACATAGTTGCCGGCCGGGTGCCCGAGCGGTTCTATGCGCTACAGTCTGGAATCCTGCCTCGGGCATGGATGTGTGTGATGTCCTTAAGTTAGTTAGGTTTAAGTAGTTCTAAGTTCTATGGGACTGATGACCTTAGAAGTTAAGCCCCATAGTGCTCAGAGCCATCTGAACCATCTGAACAACACAGTTCTACGCGCCTCCGTTCACCTCTCATGACACTCAGCGGTCAATACCCCATTAAGTAAGGCTGCACGGACGCTTTTGTACAGATAGAGTAGGCAGGTCTCAGCTGCTCTTCCTCCCCGACATGTGTCTGCGGGTAAATGTAACAACATCTACAAGGACCTTCATCGACAGACCAGCAACGAAAGCCGCAACCACTCATAAAGAGAGCGTTGCCTCTTACACCACCAGTACGATGCTGCAGCCGCTCATTAGTGGCTATTTAAAACGGCCATGTGTCGGGAATAGGCGCGCAACGGCATGCACTACGCTAGTTTTCCGCTTCCGTTTACCTTCCCCTAGAATGACCCTTTACCAACTTGCGAAATTTCCGCTTGTCCTCACTCACACTGAACACCCACGAACAGTCTACACCATCCGCAAATTCGACTCCAATAATCCTCTCGTTTCCCCTCTACTTCTCAATCCCCATATGCTGCCATGCTTTTATCAAGACATCTCACCAACTCTCCTCTTACACATCCTCCACATACTCTCCTAAGGAACCTTCAACCATCATCACCTCCCCGATCATGAACTCCTCCCAGAAATTTGCCCATCCTACCAACTATAGGTTATTCCCACCCAGTCAACTTTGTCAGGGCTTCTTCTCACTCATCTCCCCACATTTCCTTAACCCCCTGTTTTCCACATCTGCCTTTCTTCTTTCATCCCCGTTTGGCCAGCAACTATTAGTGTCAGCAGCTCCCCCCTCTACTCCACCTCCACTTCTACCGCAATCCTACCCATCACTGCTATGCACCAGGTCCTCCATCCTTATACCACCACAATCCTACCTTCATCAGCAGCCAATCTTTTTCCTTCCACCAACCGACTCTCTATACTACGCCAGGTCCTTCCAGTCTCTAATGACAGGAAAATGCTTCTTTTAAAAATCAGTATTCCAGCAACATGTTTAAACTGTTTTAAATGTGCACTTACTGCGTTTCATTTCATCTTTTACTGTCGCTGTTTTTAACTAACAGTGCAAAAAGTCATCTATCATCTTTCTAAATGCTTCCATTTTATTTTTCGCCCACAAAAAGCTGTAAATTCAGTGTAAACATCTCCCATAGTGGGAAATGGGAAACCACATAGAATCTACAACCAGACTGCTCGGTACACGGATCCTTGTCGTTATTCGCCACGCGGATTAAATTCGGGGCCGGCGCTCCTTCCCATCCCGTAAGCGGCGCTTCAACACGCACGGCTGTCTGGGCTATCTGAGCGTGTCACAGCAGCACTAGCGTGCGGTTAGTATGGAAACCCACCTAATAAGAAAACATGGCATTATCAACAAGCGAGGCCGATTACTATTAGGCCAGTCACTGAAGGGGAAGGATACCAGAGCAATCGTACGAAGGTTTCGTACTTCACGTGTGGCAACTATCACACAGCTAGATACACAAGACAACTTCAGCACTACACTGAGATGCCATAAGTCATGGGACAGCGATATGCACATGTATAGATGGCGGCATTATCGCGCACACGAGATATAAAAGGGTAGTGCATTTGGGGAGCTGTCCCCTCCCTCCCTTCTTCCAGTCTCCCTCATCTCCTTGCGCCTGGCAGATCCTCTGTTTTGAACATCGTCAGTGTGCCACATTAGTGTTGTGTTTAGTGCTGTTTCTCCTGTGCTTCTAGAGGTGTGATTTTAATTGTGTACTGCCTTGAGGGTCGCCGTCAGTGTTTGTTATGTGCTACGCCATCCATCGATTCCTTTTATGCTCCAGTCATACTGTGCCTTGTGTTCTTTTAATTGTCACAGTGTGTGGCTTTTTGTGTGTGCTACTTTTAAACAGTTTTCACAGTTTTTTCTCTCCATTTTAGGGTCACCCCGTTTTTTTTTTGTCTATTGCCTTCCATGATGTTCCCCCTTTTTTATATCTATGTTCACTATATTCTCTCCTTTGTTATTTTTAAATGTCTTCTATTGTTTGTTCTATGTCTTTCGGCTAAAGAGCAGCGCATATGCTGCTGCCAGCCCGCCCGGATGGGGAATTGAAATACAATAAAGAAAAAAAAGGGAAGCTGTCGTTTTTACTGAAGTGTCCGACGTGATTATGTCACACGATAGGAATCAACAGAGTTTGAAGTTAGTATCCTGGTTGAAGCTAGACGCATGGGACTTTCCATTTCGGAAATCATTAGAGAATTTAGTATTCCTAAATAAACAGTGTCAAGAACGTGGCGAGAATACTAAATTTCATATATTATCTCTCACCACGGGCAACGCAGGGGTCGACGCCCTACTTAACAACCAAGACCAGCGGCGTTTGGGTAGAGTTGTCAGTGCTAACAGACAAGCAATACTGCGTGTAATAACCGCAGAAATCCATGTGGGACGTATGACGAACGTATCTGTTGGAACAGTACGACGAAATTTCGTGTTCATGGGCTACAGTAACAGATGATCGACGCGAGTGTTCACAGCACGGCATCGCCTACAGCGCCTCTCCTGGTCTCGTGACCATACCGGTTGGCTCGTAGACGACTGGAAAACCCTGTCATGGTCAGATGAGCCCAGGTTTCAGTTGGTAAGAGCGTTCGAGTGTGACACAGACCTCAAAGTCATGTACCCAAGTTGACAGCAAGGTGCTGTGTAAGTTGGTTGTGACTCCATAACGGTGTGGGCTGTGTTTACATGGGATGGACTAGGTCCTCTGGTCCAGCTGAAGCGATCATTGACTGGAAATGATTATGGTCGGCTACTAGGAGATCATTTGCAAACCATTCGTGGACTTGATTTCAGAAACAACGATGGAATTTTTATGGACGACAATGCACCATATCACTGGGCCAACATTTTTCTGGACAAGTAAAACGAATGATTTGGCTACCCAGATCGCCCGACATGAATCACATCGTACATTTTTGGTGCATAACCGACAGATCAGTTCATCACAAAATTCTGCACTGACGACACTTTCACATTTATGGGCAACTGTAGAGGAAGCATGGCTCAATATTTTTGCAGGAGACTACCAACGACTTGTTGAATCCATGCCACGTCGAGATGCTGCGCTATTGTTTCATTTAATATTATGTTGTCAATTGGCTGAAGAGCGGGTCGCCAACACCGCGCCGGCCGCTGTGGCCGAGCGGTTCTAGGCGCTTCAGTCCGGAACCGCGCGACGGCTACGATCGCAGGTTCGAATCCTGCCTCGGGCATGGATGTGTGTGACGTCCTTAGGTTAGTTAGGTTTATGTAGTTCTAAGTTGTAGGAGACTGATGACCTCAGATGTTAAGTCCCATAGTGCTCAGGGCCATTTGAATCTACACCGCTGAGTGCCCACCATCTGCCCACGTGAGACGCGGGCGGATGAAACGACAATAAAGAAAGAAAAGAAAAGGAACGGAGGCGCCTTCGGCAGGCAGCGCGTCGTGCCGTGTGGGCCGGCTGGACCTGGCCCAGCTGGCGGCCGTCCGCGCAGAGTCCTTGACCGATGCCGGCCGCGGATCGTTCACCCGCACTGGTGCGGCGCGGTCCGCCAGAAATACGCGCGCGCCGCTAAATGGGACGCGCCTAGCACGCCCTCCCGCAGCACCACCCTCCACGCCCCGGCGCGCATCGCTCCAGACGGACAGCTTTTCCCACATTCTTGCGTACACAGCAGGTTACCAGTGATACTCGGTACTCAGATTCGCCCGTGACTTTGCTGTCCTCAGTGAAAGCGACGGAGAACTGCCGGTCCCAATGAATGGAATGAGCAATCTAATGAGCACACGATATGAACTGAGAGTAAACAGAAGAAAGCTGAAAGTAATGAGAAGGAGCAGAATTGAGATCAGCAATAAATTTATCATCGAAATTGCGGACTGAAACGCTCGCTAAACCCGCTGGGCAGTACAGGTGATTAGGATTGTGGAAAGGGGCAAATAAGGTTGGGGTCACTTTCACCTTAAAATTGTAGTTTATTGCAATTTAATAAAACAGTTAAAACCAAAGCGGCACATAGCCGACTTTCAAAATGCAATTCCTTCACGGCTCACGGCTCAAGGCTGAAGGCCTCCAAACAAGAAATCTTAAAAATCAACAAGATAAAAATGCAGTTAAAATAGCAAATTATATATATATATGTTGTGGCCTTCAGTCCTGAGACTGGTTCGATGCAGCTCTCCATGCTACTCTATCCTGTGCAAGCTTCTTCATTTCCCAGTACCTACTGCAACCTACATCCTTCTGAATCTGCTTAGTATATAAAACTCTTGGTCTCCCTCTACGATTTTTACCATCCACGCTGCCTTCCAATACTTAATTGGTGATCCCTTGATGCCTCAGAACATGTCCTACCAACCGATCCCTTCTTCTTGTCAAGTTGTGCCACAAACTCCTCTTCTCCCCAATCCAATACCTTCACATAGTTATGTGATCTACCCATCAACAGCATTCTTCTGTAGCACCACATTTTGAAAGATTCTGTTCTCTTCTTGTCAAAAATATTTATCGTCCATGTTTCACTTCAAAATGGTTCAAATGGCTCTGAGCACTATGGGACTGCAGTCATTAGTCCCCTAGAACTTAGAACTACTTACACCTAACTAACCTACGAACATCACACACATCCATGCCCGAGGCAGGATTCGAACCTGCGACCGTAGCGGTCGCGCGGTTCCAGACTATAGCGCCTAGAGCTGCTCGGCCACTTCGGCAGGCTGCTTCACTTCCATACATGACTACACTCCATACAAATACTTTCAGAAACGACTTCCTGACACTTAAATCAATACTCGATGTTAACAAATTCCTGTTCTTCAGAAACTTTTTCCTTGCCATTGACAGTCCACATTTTATATCCTCTCTACTTCGACCATCGTCAGTTATGTTGCTCCCCAAATAGCAAAACTCCTTTACTACTTTCAGTGTCTCATTTCCTAATCTATTTCCCTCAGCATCACCCGACTTAATTCGACTACATTCCATTATCCACGTTTTGCTTTTTTTGATGCTCTTCTTATATCCTCCTTTCAAGACACTGCTCTTCCAGGTCATTTGCTGTCTCTGATAGAATTACAATGTCATCGGCGAACCTCAATGGTTTTATTTCTTCTCCATGGATTTTAATACCTACTCCGAATTTTTCTTTTGTTTCCTTTAATGCTCGCTCAATATACAGATTGAATAACATCGGGGAGAGGCTACAACCCTGTCGCACTCCCTTCCCAACCACTGCTTCCTTTTCATGTCTCTCGACTCTTATAACTGCCATCTGGTTTCTGTACAAATTGTAAATAGCCTTTATATATATATATATATATATATATATATATATATATATATATATATATATATATATATACTAGGCTGAATGCCTAGGCAAAAGTGGATAGACAAACATAAACAAGATGCAGTACAAACGGCTGAAGGCCTACAACCAAATTTTCAAGATTTTAAACTAAATTACCATAACCTTCCAAAGCCAGAAGGCCGGAATGTTTAAGCTTCAAAGAAGATAATTTTAAGAATAAGGTTCCAAGCCTCAATGTTTAAGCTTGAAAGGTAATTTTTAAGAATAAGGTAGGCTGAAGGCGTACAATTAATTTTCCAAAATTTTTAAAAAAATATGGCCATAAGCCTTAAGTTTTAGTAGCTAAAACCGGACTAAAGGAAAAGACAACACAACGGCAATAACCTTTCAGCAAATATCCACTTGCCGGAATTCAGACTTACTTACATAAAACACAGTAAACCCAAGAATTTTTAAAATGACTGGCTATGACAATTTATAAACAGACAACTAAACACCGTTGAGAAAGACAGTCAAGAAAATGGCACTCCGAAGCCTCCAGGGGGTCGGTCTGCCCTCGTTCACTTACGTGAGGCAGTTGGTGACCCCAACTACACTTGATCCGTCGGAACCCAACCAAGGGAAAGCCACGGACTGAACGAAAAACGACTTGCTTGCCACCAATCGGTCCATGAGAATTCAAACACAAAATGTTACGGGTGTGATTATCCACAATCAAATACGTATATGTATTAACCTGTCAAAACTACACACCGTGTTGGACAGCGACAACAGGTGAGGAAAGGACACTGCCTCAAATTACGATAGTGGCCATGGCAGGTAACCAGAACACTGACGGCCACAAGGCAGAAAATTCCGCTGGCGCACTTGAACTGTAGTCAGCCAATATACTTAATTCCACTGCATGGCGGCTAAATTTCAGCAATAGAAACACTCAGTGTTACTCACAGGAAAACCTCTCCAACAGTGAACCACCGAAACGAACCACCACAACATGAAAGGACGTCGCTTGGGTATTTGAAACCACTACTCAACTTTGACGTGCCGAGTCGGTGAGCCACGAAGCTCGTAGCAAGCGGGCAGCTCCACACACGCTCCGACACTGCGCAGGGACCGCCAGCGGACCCAGCCGACTGCACCGCGCGGAGATAACTTCCCTGGTCCGCAGCAACCGACCGACTGCCCTCACAGTGCCGACAACATCTAAAATCTTCGTCAGTGGAAATAATACCAACTACACACACAATCCGACAAACACCTGCACGTAGACCTGAACCATACCCAACAGTAACTAAACACGCACGAAGACAAATCGGGAGTCAATGCATATACACACAGCCGACTCATGAACGATCGTCGAGCCAAAACGCGTCTTCCGGTAGGACGACCGACCGATGATCCACCAAGACCGTGGCCCCGCTTAAGTGATGCCTGGCGGCAATGGTGGGGCGAACCATGTCGACGCAAACCTCACTGCTGTTCCAACCCGACTGCACTAGTGCTGCATTGCAACTCCCCGACTGGCGGGTCCGGACTGCGCTCCAGACACGTTCCAACTGACTGGCACCGCGAACTCGCGAACCGAACTCCTTACGACAGACAACGACAGGGAAGTAACAGCAGTCGAGCAAAGATACTACGAGAGGGGATACATCGTTATGCGCTGCTAGCGCCGGTCAAGGTCAGGCAAAGCAGCAACTCAGTGACAATAGTAATTTAAATTAACGTGGTGAGGCGGAAGTACGTTAAAAACAGGATGTAAAATACATGATGGCGGGAACATGAGCCACCCACGGCTCAGTACTACGGACGAAATTAAGCTACTATGCTACCTTGGAAGCAAAATGAAACATCTGGGATGAAGAAAGGAAGACTTAAAAACCAAACTAGCACGGACGGAGAGGGGAAACCTGACCAGGAGAAGTCTATTAGTATCGAACATGCACCTCTGCTTGAGAAAGAAATTTCTGACAATGTCGATTAGGAGCACAGCATTGTACGAGAGGCGTTCAGTGAATATTGCAACACTTTTTCTCTCGGCCAATTTCCGTTGAACAAATGCAGAATTTGTTGTTGGACATCGTGAAATATTCCCGTTTCAGCTCCTATAGTTTCACAAAGTTCCGACAGGTATCAGATCTATACAAAGCCATCAAAATGGCGTCGATAATGAAAGTGTGTTCTAAGCAGAGAGCTGTCATTGAGTTTCTTTTGGAGGAAAACCAGAGCATCGCAGATACTCATAGCCGGATGCAGAATGTCTACGGAGACCTGGCAGTGAACAAAAGCACAGCGAGTCGTCGGGCGAGGCTTCTGTTGTCATCGCAACAAGGTCGCGCAATCCTGTCCGATTTCCCGCGTGCCGGCAGGGAGCACACAGCTGTGACTCCTGCAATGTTGGAACACGAGCTCACTCTCATTCGATATTGCAGTGCCTGTGTTATTCTGATTATGATGCAAAGTTCCTTTGGATATGCAACATGTCCAAAGGTCGAAAGGAACTTGACATCGTAGTCAGAATAACACAGCCGATACGGGCAAGCGACTTTCAAGTACAACGTCTGATCTGTATGGGAATATACATAATGAATGTACGAGTTCAGGTCTTAGACACATAGTCGACGCCATATAAGTTTACTGACGTCATTCCATTCTACAGCTGATGGTAGTCCTTATTCGCAATTGCGAATTCATTTGATGTGGCTCTCATTTGAGATGGGCAGCGGATCACAATCAAACACCTCGCTGCACAACTGGACGTCTCTATTGGTAGTGCTGACACATTCGTTCTCTAGTTGGGATACTCAGCCGGCCGATGTGGCCGAGCGGTTATAGGTGCTTCGGTGAACGAAATTCCAAGAATTTTATTTAAAGAAAACTCATTACTAACAGGCCATGAAGGACCAACGGTACCGACCGGCCGCCGTATCATCCTCAGCCCATAGGCGTCATTGAATGCGGATATGGAGGGTCATGTGGTCAGCACACCGCTCTACCGGCCGTATGTCAATTTCCGAGACCGAAGCCGCTACTTCTCATTCAAGTAACTCCTCAGTTTGCCTGATGGGGCTTAAAGAATTTTATTTAGGATAGTTTAAATTCATATTTATTACTCAAATTGCAAGTAACTGTTGGACTTTAAAAAATATATAAGTAGTTTAAAGGAGAAAACTTAATAAAAAGAAGATTATGAACGTTTGTTGCAATGCACACGAAAGTCATTCTACATGATATTATTACACAGATAAAAATTATTAAAAATAACTGTCTCATACGTTACAGAAAACACTTTGCTGTCATTTAACGAAAAACTAGAAAGTTTTGTTCAAAATTATCTTATTTCAAAAATTGAGAAGTGAAGAAAACTTGCAAACTCTAGAAAGTTTGACGTTAAATTTGTAACTCAACTAAATGATAAAAATTTCTGGATTGGAACATTAAAATTATAGAGTCCGAAAGTATATTATTTTGTTGTAAATGAAGTCTTAATTTGAAAGTTGTTATTATTAGAAAAGCAGATTACAAATCATTCTGGCGTGCACAGAAAAATTATAAATAAACTTGTAGTGTACCAGCTACATATTCAGTAGGGCTTTTGTTCTCATACAGTTCAGATGTTAAGTGACGACACATACTAACGTTTTTGGGACACTATGTTGTGGAAATTAATTCTGTAAAAATAATATTTTTTTCGTCACTTATTTTCAAGATGATCTTTATCATCTTTGTTGGCAACCGGAATAAAATAATAATTGGATCCTTTTACCGACATCCCAATTCAGATGATACAGTTGCTGAAAGGTTCAAAGAAAACTTGAGTTTGATTTCAAACACGTACCCGACTCATACGATAGTAGTTGGTGGTGACTTTAATTTACTCTCGATATGTTGGCGAAAATACGTGTTTAATTCCGGAGGTAAGGCATAAAATATCATCCGAAATTGTGCTAGACGCATTTTCTGGAAATTATTTCGAGTACATGAGCCCATTATAATATAATAAAATAATGGAATAGATGATAATAAAATGCGTGGCTTTTTAAAATGTATTGAATTAATGAGATTAATTTTTCGGCATGAATGACAAGCACAATAAGCTGAGCTATGCCTGGAAATAAGTTCGTATTAGTTCATATTATTTTGCAGGGCAAAGTAGTTTCTTTCTCCGCTGTAGATTTGTGCTTACCATTCTTTATAATGCTACGTTTGGTCGCCGTGTTCACCTTTGAAGTCTTGGCCGTGTTCCCATTAAGCTTATCGTATCGTATCGTATCGTAATTTTCCAAAGTACACATGTGGGCTTCAGTTCTTGTAATTATTGTACTATTTGAAATAACAACTCACACGACCTTTCTGTTAATAAAACAATATTGTATTTTTCTAAACGGTGCACATATGAAATACATACTCCTCACTTATTCATAGCGACCCCAAAATGGCGGTCTACAATTACTCGCTAAAAATGGCGTGCTTCTCACTAGTTCACTAGCTGAGCGCGAATCATGACGGTAGGCATAGGCTCTATGATGGCTACCGCTTCATCTTCTCTCTTTGCCTTTAAAGAAAACGAAAATATAAAGGAAATGCAGAAGGTTTATCACACCATGCGAATAGTAAACGGTTGTGAAAACACATTCGACCTCTTAGCAACAAATAATCCTGAGTTAATAACGAGCCTCAAACCCGATTCAGGGATTAGTGAACTCAGAGTTGTCGTAGCGAGATTGAATATTGTAATCCTCGAGAAATAAGCGAAAAATATACCTATATATAAAAAGCAGATAAAAAATTCACTTGACGCATTCCTGAAAGACAATCTCCACTCACTCCAAATTAATAACATAAGCGTAGGCCAGATGTGGCTTAAATTCGAAGAAATAGTATCGGTAGCAATTGAGAGATTTATACCAAATAAATTAACAAACGACGGAGCTCATCCTCCTTGGTACACAAAACGTGTTAGAACTCTGTTGCAGAAACAACGAAACAAATATGCCAAATTTAAAAAGATGCAAAATCCCCAAGATTGGCGATCTTTTACAGACCCTCGAAGTTTAGCGCGGACTTCAATGCGAGATGTCTATAACAGTTTCCACAACGAAACTTTGTCTCTAAACCTAGTCGTATGTGAAGTATGCTAGCGGCAAGAAACAATCAGTGCCTTCTCTACGCGTTAGCAATGAAGATACTATCGAAAACAGCGCTGCCAAAGCAGAGTTACTAAACACAGTCTTCCGAAATGCTTTCACAAAAGAAGACGAAGTAAATATTCCAGAATTCGAATCGAGAACAACAGCCAACATGAGTAACGTAGAAGTAAATATCCTCGGAGTAGTGAAGCAACTTAAATCACTTAATAAAAGCAAGTCTTCTGGTCCAGACTGTATACCAGCTAGGTTCCTTTCGGAGTATGCTGATGCAATAGCTCCATACGTAACAATCATATATAGCCATTCGCTCGACGAAAGATCCGTACCCAAAGACTGGAAAGTTTCACAGGTTACACCAATATTCAAGAAAGGTAGTGAGAGTATTCCACTAAATTACAGCCCATATAGATAACGTCGATATGCTGCAGGATTTTAGAACATATATTGTGTTCGAACATTATGAATTATCTCGAAGAAAACGGTATATTGACACACAGTCAACATGGGTTTAGAAAACATCGCTCTTGTGAAACACAACTAGCTCTTTATTCAGATGAAATGTTGAGTGCTATTGACAAGGGATTTCAGATCGATTCCGTATTTTTGGATTTCCGGAAGACTTTTGACACGGTACCACACAAGTGGCTCCTAGTGAAATTGCGTGCTTATGGAATATCGTCTCAGTTATGTGACTGGATTTGTGATTTCCTGTCAGAGAGGTCACAGTTCGCAGTAATTGACAGAAAATCATCGAGTAAAACAAAAGTGATTTCTGGCGTTCCGCAAGGTAGTGTCATAGGCCCTTTGCGGTTCCTTATCTATATAAACGATTTGGGAGACAATCTGAGCAACCGTCTTCGGTTGTTTGCCGGTGACCCTGTCGTTTATCGACAAATAAAGTCATCAGAAGATCAAAACAAACTGCAAAAAGATTTACAAGAAATATCGGAATGGTGCGAAAAGTGGCAGTTGACCTTAAATAACGAAAAGTGTGAGGTCATCCACATGAGGACTAAAAGGAACTCGTTGAACTTCGGTTACACGATAAATCAATATAATCTACGAGCCGTAAATTCAACTAAATACCTAGGTACTGCAATTACAAAAACTTAAATTGGAGGGAACACATAAAAAATATTTTGGGGAAGGCTAACCAAAGACTGCGTTTCATTGGCAGGAAACCTACAAAATGTAACAGACCTACTAAGGAGACTACGTTTGTCCGTCCTCTTTTAGAATACTGCTGCGTGGTGTGGGATCCTTACCAGATAGGACTGACGGAATACATCGAAATAGTTCAAAGAAAGGCAGCACGTTTTGTATTATCGTGAAATATGGGAGAGAATGTCACAGAAATGATTCAGGATTTGGGCTGGATATCATTAAAAGAAAGGCGTTTTTCGTTGCGACGTAATCTTCTCACGAAATTGCAATCACCAACTTTATCCTCAGCATGAGAAAATATTTTGTTGACACCGACCTACATAGGGAGGAACGATCATCATGATACAATAAGGGAAATTAGAGCTCCTACGGAAAGATATTGGTGTTCATTCTTTCCGCGCGCTATACGAGATTGGAACAATAGAGAATTGTGAAGGTGGTTCGGTGAACCCTCTGCCAGGCACTTCAATGTGATTTGCAGAGTATCCATGTAGATGTAGATGTAGATGCAGATCAGAATAATCTTGCAATAATACCAAGAAAGGCAATGTGTTTCAATCAACACGAAGTCAAAACCGCCTCTAATTGCCAACGAAATCAGTTTTTATTTGCAACTTATCTACTAGACCACGAGAATAAAGGTAACTACCTTCAATGATATTTGTATTTGTTAATTACCACCAGAAAAACGTATAGTTCGAAGATAGTTGTTAAATACGCTAAAATTCACTTCTCATTGTCCATATTGTATGTTTTATTTAACACTATTGGGCTACATGATAATGTAAGGAGATTTTTGCATAGTGAACGTTGTGTATGTAGCTAATCTTGGAAGCAATATTACAAAAAAAATGGCTCTGAGCACTATGGAGCTTAACTTCTGAGGTTATCAGTCCCCTAGAACTTAGAACTACTTAAACCTAACTAACCTAAGGACATCACACACATCCATGCCCGAGGCAGGAGTCGAACCTGAAGCGCCTAGAACCGCTCGGCCACTCCGGCCGGCGTAATATTACACCTTTCTTCCCCTTAACAATTCTGAATAATTGGATTGTTAGTAATCCTACAGAAGATACAGAATGTCTCTACTTTTACTTTCACCGTCCTTCCTCGAGATCAAATGAGTGGAAACGTACACGCTCGGAAATTCAAAAGTAGACCTGACAGTGACGCACAGTGCCTCTCTCGCAGCGTTCATTTCATGCTTACTAAATAAATGCATGAGAGAAGGTGAACTTTCGACACTTGTGGAGTATTTATTTTAGTGAGGTTTCTTTTGTACCTTATTTTACTCTTATTTATTCTATGTCCCCCATACGCCGCCCTCCGTGCTCTACTCCCCCTTTATTGATGTATGTGTCAGTTTGAATTAACTTTAATCATTGTTTTATTTTGTCCTTGCAAAGGACTGTATGCTATGCAATTCATAATTTCTTGTCACACTCACTGACAGTCCTCTATGGACCGACGTTAGGTCGGCGTATTAGGAATGACCTTATTTTGCGTTGTATGTGTGTTGTCATGGACACTTGGCTTCTATGATATTTCGGTTTTTACTTTCGTAGGGTTCATACAATTTTTAGTTTATGTTTTGACACTATTACATGATTACTCAGTAATTATTATTGCGTTAAGTTTATTTTAAGTTTTTTTTCTGATTTTACGGATGGCACAATATCCATGTCATTTTATGGAAGAATGATTTTAGTGACTACACTTCTCCTTGCTACTCAATACTTCCTTCTCTATATACTCGTATTCGGTTCAGCATGGCTTCAAATTTACGTTTTTTAACATGGTCTGTCTCTATGTATTAAATAAATTATATTATCAGTTTATTGTCTCTCATTTTAGTTTAAAGGTTGATACATCACATACTTTTCTGATGTTGTATACTTGATTTCCTTTTTTACTATTATATATCCTCGAGTAAAAAAATAAATAAAAATAAGAAAACTGTTTCATGTTACAATTACCTGTGTGACAAGTGCTTATTTAATCTACTTCATTCCCACGTCTATACAGTAATAGTTTATGAAACTATGTTATAATGTGTAACACTACAGTGAGATGGTCAATTTGTCTCTTCTGATTAATTATATTTTGTATAAAGTGTAATCTCTGTAATATGTGCTTTATCATATACTATGATATGTTTTGTCTTTCCCACAAATAATCTTTGGTTATCTTTAGAACTGAATAATTTTGTTTAAATAATTTTACGTTGAACTGTCAATATGAGCAAATGATATGTTTTCTTCAAAATATTTGTTGGCTACTCTGTAATAGCTGATCCTCACTTAGGGTTCTTAGTTCTTTACGTATGAACGGTGTTGTGGTTCGCCTCTGGAACGGAAACTAAGAAGCGCGCGCAAAATGTGGTTGGTGCGAGTAAAAAGGTGGACAAGGTAGTCAGTCGGAGAGTAGCTACCGAATCGCTGGCAGCTAATGATCAAATAGTGCATGGTGCAGGTGCCGAGAGAGACTTTTTGTACCAGTTTCCACTACCCCAAAGCCTCGTGTGATGGATGGATTAATTATTATGCTCTGTTACTGGAAATTATCTTAAAAATCTGAGGAACATCACTACCAAGAATATCACAGAACATACCACTTCCAACAGTAAATCCATCTACCATAATGTACTCGCCACCACATTGCGCAATCACTATGATGAATTGGAGGGATTATAGAAGTGTAAAGTGAAGGATCAGCACTTTTAATGTTTTTAAAATACAAGGTAACTCAGAATAAAATTTATAAACTTAACCTTGATTTGTTTCCAATTATAAAACCTCTCAGGGTCCTCTCGACTTGAATTATGATTACCGAGTGTCCTTGTTGTGAAAAAATGAAAGTCTCAAAGCCTAACAACTATTTAACTAATGTTGTTTGATATTAAGTGAAAAAGAGGAATCAGAAGTACTGTGGATTTGGCAAAAATTGAGGGAGGTAGTAAGTGTAGCTTTGTGAAAGCCTCCCAGTGATTGAAATAGTTCAATTTAAAGTCTTGTGGACTTTCAAAATTATTTATTTAATTATTGACATTAAAGTAATAGACTGTGGTAATAAAGAATAGGCAATAAACCACTTAGAGGTTAGTTGCAAAAGTAAATGTTATTAATGGTTGGCTTGAAATGATCTTCTTGGTAAATAATTTTTGTTCAGCCTATTGAAATAGCACAAAAGGTGAGTCAGTGTTTGCGAAAGTGTGTTGGTTTGCTTTATAACTGTGGTAAAGATTAAAGGCCACCACTGTTGAAAGTTGCTCAAAATACATAAAGTTATTATATAAAAGAAAATGCTAACTAGTTTTGAACATATGTTGAACTTTATGCTCATGGTGTGTGTTAGAGGTATTATATCAGTTTATAAGCATCCATTTATTGTTTTGTTTCTGCTGAAGGTAAAGTTAACAGAAGTATCATTATCTATGAAATCACTTGCTTTATTGCTTTCACGGAACAGTGAGAATATGTATACTAGTGAACTTTATTTAAATGTATGCTGTGTAAAAGGTATTTGCTAACTTGAGACAAAGTTCATGCACAATTTCCAATTCAGTATTGACTTGCATTGGCAGTATTAATGAAGTTACTTAGATTGACATTTAATATAGAAGAGTGTATCAGTGTCGGTTGCGTTTGCGAAGATACACTTGTTCTACTATGACTGTTAGGACCCACGTTACCTTTTTCATATGCTTGTGTCTGGATTCGTTGCACTTCCGTAAGAGAACAAGTATAGGCTGAGTTTTTCCACTAAAACTGTCTACCTTTTCTTTAAAAGAGATGTTTCACACTTCTATGCCTAATTAGGCTGGCGACCGTATTCTAATTTATTTGAGTAAGTTTGAGTAGTTAAAACAGTTTCTAAATTAGATCTGTCACTTTCTGTGTGTTTTTCGTAAAGTTAATTTTATGTCCGATAGGCTACACCCTTTAGGCATTTCACGGTCAAACCCACAAAAATCCTTACGGAGGGTAACGTCATACTGCTTCTAAATACCGTAATTCGTTAACAAAATAGTTTCATTTCGCAAAGAGCAGCACGAGTGTTAAAAATGCTTCTGCACTTATACCTTGCAAGTTGTTTTAATTTATGTTAACAAAACTAACATTTTTATAGTTTTACGATTACATGGTTTTCCAGGACTTCCAACTTCTTTTAGTACATAAGCGAGACGGTCTTTGCATGTTACCAAAGCGGTTACGTTCTTTGATAGCCAGCTATTGTCTGTATGTTTGCTAGTGCCATCTCTTCACGGCAGTTGTTTTCCTTACCACTCCATTTCTCGATGCATGGTCAGTTTGACACCTTCGTCCACATATGGGAGCAATACTTTCAGTACCTTATGTGCCCACTTTTTTAACTTTTTTTGTATTTCAGTGCAAGCACTAACGGAGTCTACTGTTCAAAGTGCATATATTTTCCTCATGCATCCTTTCTGCATTGTATTTCTTTACTTTTGCCAGAGCTACGTCTGACTATGATGTTCAAAACGCGTCAATAAATCAATTTGTGATCGACCTTTCACAATTCATAAGAAGTTAGGCAGAGATATGCTGTTTACCCTTATCTGCGACTTTACATTTCTAAGATCGAGGTTATTCGTGGAATTACTGATTCAACATTTTACTTAAGACTTCACGACATTATTTCTACACACGATGAAAGGCGATAACTTATTCATTTGTTCTGGGTGGATCTGCGTAACATTTCACAAATAAATAACTGCTTCAGTGAATGACATTTAATCTTAAATAATTAAGACAGTTCCGAAGAAAGCAAGGGCACGTAAGTGCTAGAGTTATTGCACAATCGGCTTAAAAGGTCATGCATGTCAGTTACTGTCAAGAACAAAATAAGAATGCAAAAGAAAAATTTAGGATCTCTTGGGTAAGCCGGCCGAAGTGGCCGAGCGGTTCTAGGCGCTACAGTCTGGAACCACGCGACCGCTACGGTCGCAGGTTCGAATCCTGCCTGGGGCATGGATGTGTGTGATGTCCTTAGGTTAGTTAGGTTTAAGTAGTTCTAAGTTCTAGAGGACTGATGACCTCAGAAGTTAAGTCCCATAGTGCTCAGAGCCATCTCTTGGGTAACGATCAGTTTGTATTTGGGACAAGTTAAGTTATCAGAGAGGCAGTTCTGTCGTTCAACTTGATAATGGAATCGGGGCTTAAGAAAAATCACGACGACTTCACGAGATTTGTCGACGTAGAAAAAGTCTTCGACAATGTAAAATCATGGAAGATGTTCGAAATTCCGGGAAAAATAGGGTTAAGCCGCAGGATGTTTAAGGCGGTGAGCACATAACTTTTGTTCTCTAAGTAAAACTACAAATATGCTGGGGAAAATACGTTTAAATGTTCAACTTAATGGGTCTGAATAAGACCTTTAGATTGCGTCAGAAGATATTTATTAAATTTTATTAAAATTCAGTTGATCTTAAAGACGTAGAAAAAGTCTTCGACAATGTAAAATCATGGAAGATGTTCGAAATTCCGGGAAAAATAGGGTTAAGCCGCAGGATGTTTAAGGCGGTGAGCACATAACTTTTGTTCTCTAAGTAAAACTACAAATATGCTGGGGAAAATACGTTTAAATGTTCAACTTAATGGGTCTGAATAAGACCTTTAGATTGCGTCAGAAGATATTTATTAAATTTTATTAAAATTCAGTTGATCTTAAAGATATAAGCAGGTGCGAAAGTGCACGACTTTCCAGTTGACAGTAATAGCGTAGAATAAAGCTTCACAACGGAAAATATAGTCAGTTTCTCCCAAATTTTCGATAAAAATAGAACTCAATAACTTTGGTGGTCTGCAATCAAAGATGACAGAATGCACTACGATTTTCCTTAGTGTAATTAGAGTTGATTTGAGAAAATGACAATTTATCTTCTGATTTTCTCAGAAGATACTGTCATTATTGAAAATTATTTTTAATGTAGAGGGAGGTGTTGCTATGAGATATTTCGCTAATGTGACGCAGCTAGATTCTGAAAACACTAAGTGCTTAGCTATGTTAGGTGGTATCAGAACTTACTTCTCGCAACGCCTGATGTGCAGAGCGCTGACAATAAGACCATTACGGAGCTGGTCGTTTGGGATGATACCTAATTTCAAAACTGTTAATTTTCATGTTTTTTTGAGTGTATGTGCTTGTAGGAATTTAATAACTGAGGTTGAGTATCTGCTGCAACAATATTCATGTGTTTATGTTCATAACAAAGTACTCTTTCATTCGCTGTAATGCGACAAAATTATTATGTAAGATGACTTATTCCTAATATGCAATACCATGCGTATCCTCATACACGTCGGTGTCGCAAAAT
The DNA here is from genome assembly GCF_023864275.1 of Schistocerca cancellata. Lineage (NCBI taxonomy): Eukaryota > Metazoa > Arthropoda > Insecta > Orthoptera > Acrididae > Schistocerca > Schistocerca cancellata. The sequence goes on from NC_064628.1 coordinate 698,926,011, forward strand.
AAGGACGCGCTATCTCATTTTAGGATAACTTCAGCTTGCTACCCTAATAGCTGGATTGAGACTCATATTGTTAGTAAAAGGTTTCACAATTTTGTGCACTTTGTGAAGCCATCTGGTAATGATCTGGCTGTGGTAATACTTGTGGGCATCACATTTGTTTGATAGACGAAGCAAGAGAAAACCTTATCCACATCATCTGTTTAGCACCCTATCCCTCTAGAGTGGAATTCACGGGACCGTTTAAAAAGCATTATTACCAAGAAATCACCCCCCCCCCCCCCATGAACCATGGACCTTGCCTTTGGTGGGGAGGCTTGCGTGCCTCAGCGATACAGATAGCCGTACCGTAGGTACAACCACAACGGAGGGATATCTGTTGAGAGGCCAGACAAACGTGTGGTTCCTGAAGAGGGGCAGCAGCCTTTTCAATAGTTGCAGGGGCAACAGTCTGGATGATTGACTGATCTGGCCTTGTAACAATAACCAAAACGGCCTTGCTGTGCTGGTACTGCGAACGGCTGAAAGCAAGGGGAAACTACGGCCGTAATTTTTCCCGAGGGCATGAAGCTTTACTGTATGATTAAATGATAATGGCGTCCTCTTGTGTAAAATATTCCGGAGGTAAAATAGTCCCCCATTCGGATCTCCGGGCGGATGTCGTTATCAGCAGAAAGAAAACTGGCGTTCTACGGATCGGAGCGTGGAATGTCAGATCCCTTAATCGGGCAGGTAGGTTAGAAAATTTAAAAAGGGAAATCGATAGGTTAAAGTTAGATATAGTGGGAATTAGTGAAGTTCGGTGGCAGGAGGAACAAGACTTCTGGTCAGGTGACTACAGGGTTATAAACACAAAGTCAAATAGGGGTAATGCAGGAGTAGGTTTAATAATGAATAGGAAAATAGGAATGCGGGTAAGCTACTACAAACAGCATAGTGAACGCAATATTGTGGACAAGATAGATACGAAGCCCACACCTACTACAGTAGTACAAGTTTATATGCCAACTAGCTCTGCGGATGACGAAGAAATTGAGGAAATGTATGATGAAATAAAAGAAATTATTCAGACAGTGAAGGGAGACAAAAATTTAATAGTCATTGGTGACTGGAATTCGAGTGTAGGAAAAGGGAGAGAAGGAAACGTAGTAGGTGAATATGGATTGGGGCTAAGAAATGAAAGAGGAAGCCGCCTGGTAGAATTTTGCACAGAGCACAACTTAATCATGACTAACACTTGGTTTAAGAATCATGATAGAAGGTTGTATACATGGAAGAACCCTGGAGACACTAAAAGGTGTCAGATAGATTATATAATGGTAAGACAGAGATTTAGGAACCAGGTTTTAAATTGTAAGACATTTCCAGGGGCAGATGTGGACTCTGACCACAATCTATTGGTTATGACCTGTAGATTAAAACTGAAGAAACTGCAAAAAGGTGGGAACTTAAGGAGATGGGACCTGAATAAACTGAAAGAACCAGAGGTTGTACAGAGTTTCAGGGAAAGCATAAGGGAACAATTGACAGGAATGGGGGAAAGAAATACAGTAGAAGAAGAATGGGTAGCTTTGAGGGATGAAGTAGTGAAGGCAGCAGAGGATCAAGTAGGTAAAAAGACGAGGGCTAATAGAAATCCTTGGGTAACAGAAGAAATATTGAATTTAATTGACGAAAGGAGAAAATACAAAAATGCAGTAAATGAAGCAGGCAAAAAGGAATACAAACGTCTCAAAAATGAGATCAACAGGAAGTGCAAAATGGCTAAGCAGGGATGGCTAGAGGACAAATGTAAGTATGTAGAGGCGAAGCTCACTAGGGGTAAGAAAGATACTGCCTACAGGAAAATTAAAGAGACTTTTGGAGATAAAAGAACCACTTCTATGAATATCAAGAGCTCAGATGGAAACCCAGTTCTAAGCAAAGAAGGGAAAGCAGAAAGGTGGAAGGAGTATATAGAGGGTCTATACAAGGGTGATGTACTTGAGGACAATATTATGGAAATGGAAGAGTATGTAGATGAAGATGAAATGGGAGATACGATACTGCGTGAAGAGTTTGACAGAGCACTGAAAGACCTAAGTCGAAACAAGGCCCCCGGAGTAGACAACATTCCATTGGAACTACTGACGGCCTTGGGAGAGCCAGTCCTGACAAAACTCTACCATCTGGTGAGCAAGATGTATGAAACAGGCGAAATACCCTCAGACTTCAAGAAGAATATAATAATTCCAATCCCAAAGAAAGCATGTGTTGACAGATGTGAAAATTACCGAACTATCAGTTTAATAAGCCACAGTTGCAAAATACTAACACGAATTCTTCACAGACGAATGGAAAAACTGGTAGAAGCCGGCCTCGGGGAAGATCAGTTTGGATTCCGTAGAAATACTGGAACATGTGAGGCAATACTGACGTGACGACTTATCTTAGAAGAAAGATTAAGGAAAGACAAACCTACGTTTCTAGCATTTGTAGACTTAGAGAAAGCTTTTGACAATGTTGACTGGAATACTCTCTTTCAAATTCTAAAGGTGGCAGGGGTAAAATACAGGGAGCGAAAGGCTATTTACAATTTGTACAGAAACCAGATGGCAGTTATAAGAGTCGAGGGACATGAAAGGGAAGCAGTGGTTGGGAAGGGAGTCAGACAGGGTTGTAGCCTCTCCCCGATGTTATTCAATCTGTATATTGAGCAAGCAGTAAAGGAAACAAACGAAAAATTCGGGGTAGGTATTAAAATCCATGGAGAAGAAATAAAAACTTTGAGGTTCGCCGATGACATTGTAATTCTGTAAGAGACAGCGAAGGACTTGGAAGAGCAGTTTAACGGAATGGATGGTGTCTTGAAGGGAGGATATAAGATGAACATCAACAAAAACAAAACGAGAATAATGGAATGTAGTCGAATTAAGTCGGGTGATGTTGAGGATATTAGATTAGGAAATGAGACACTTAAAGTAGTAAAGGAGTTTTGCTATTTGGGGAGCAAAATAACTGATGATGGTCGAAGTAGAGAGGATATAAAATGTAGCCTGGCAATGGCAAGGAAACCGTTTCTGAAGAAGAGGTATTTGTTAACATCGAGTATAGATTTAAGTGTCAGGAAGTCATTTCTGAAAGTATTTGTATGGAGTGTAGCCATGTATGGAAGTGAAACATGGACGGTAAATAGTTTGGACAAGAAGAGAATAGAAGCTTTCGAAATGTGGTGCTACAGAAGAATGCTGAAGATTAGATGGGTAGATCACGTAACTAATGAGGAAGTATTGAATAGGATTGGGGAGAAGAGAAGTTTGTGGCACAACTTGACCAGAAGAAGGGATCGGTTGGTAGGACATGTTCAGAGGCATCATGGGATCACCAATTTAGTATTGGAGGGCAGCGTGGAGGGTAAAAATCGTAGGGGGAGGCCAAGAGATGAATACACTAAGCAAATTCAGAAGGATGTAGGTTGCAGTAGGTACTGGGAGATGAAGAAGCTTGCACAGGATAGAGTAGCATGGAGAGCTGCATCAAACCAGTCTCAGGACTGAAGACCACAACAACAACAACCAAGAAATAGAGAGCTGGTACGCAAATAACCTTGGTCAATTAGTAACCTTATTTTTCATTACGAAGTTGTTCGAGGCGTCCTATTTGGCAGCAGTAACAATGGAAAATCCTATAAACGGCCTCTGGAAAAGTGGGACCCTGAGCATGTATAAGACATAGAGACAACGCCGTTGCAATTCACCTGACGTTTTGCGTACAAGATCAAAACAACGGAGTAAATATGAGTCCAAATGGTATCCAGCCAGCTCCCAGGATCAGTAATCCACCAGCTCTAGATAAATCAACAGGTTCTGAATCTGTTAAGTAACTAACAGAGTTATCATAATTGGGAACGTTTGAAAGAATTCGTGGACAAGAAAGCTGTAGTGGAATAGAGGGAGACAGAATTGAATGTTTTGTTTTTGAAAAAGAAAAAGGGAAAGACACAGAAAAAATAAACTTCCAGTCATTCACAGAACACCAAAATATCAGATGTGCAAGGCCCGTGTTACGACACAGAAACAGAGAACGATAGTAGCGCTCCAAGTAGCGTGGCAGTGAACTCTGAATGCGAGTACTATGGAGCGAAATCCGTATTCTTACTTTTCGAAATACTAGTATTAGAAGACAGTATTTTTCATTTACACTTTGTGGGTGAGTCTGGTAGTCAAGTGTATTTACTTGTAAAGCCGAATGCTGCAATTTCGCTTGCATGGCTGTTGTCAAGTGGAAATTATGTTTCTGATTACAACCATCATGTGCGTATTGCACTCTTTGAATTGTAACGTAAATATGTTGCTCGTATTCTGCTTAATTTTTACTCTCATCCGTAATATTTGGTGGGTAAATGATTCCATATTTGTTTTTGTTTCATATGAAACAGAAATTGGTTTGAAACTTCCTGGCAGATTAAAACTGTGTGCCCGACCGAGAGTCGAACTCGGGACCTTTGCCTTTCGCGGGCAAAGGTCCCGAGATCGAGTCTCGGTCGGGCACACAGTTTTAATCTGCCAGGAAGTTTCATATCAGCGCACACTCCGCTGCAGAGTGAAAATCTCATTCTTGAGAAATTGGTTTCGTCACATGGTATTCTGTGGAATCATGGCAATCCTGCTCGACTGAAATGCGTTGAAGGATATTGCTCGTCTTCTAAGTTTTCCTTTTTCTTTTTTTACCATCCATTTTCCGTATTCTTCCATTTAATGGAGACCACCGAAATTTTCATTCACCTGTGCTAAAATGTAATGTTTGTAGTGCCTGTTAGTAACATATGAAAACATTCTCGTATCTACTGTCGCATTTTAACATTTGCAAAAAAAGACTGCTCTAGTCACTAAGACTACAAACATAGGGCCTGCTCATCTTCATTTACATCCGTACTCTGCAAGACACAAGCAGTCAGTGGCAAGAAGCAAACCCTTTCAAAGTAGAACAACATACTCATTCCGTCTGAAGATGTAATAAAATTGAGTCCGCAGCTCGTGGTCGTGCGGTAGCGTTCTCGCTTCCCACGCCCGGGTTCCCGGGTTCGATTCCCGGCGGGGTCAGGGATTTTCTCTGCCTCGTGATGACTGGGTGTTGTGTGCTGTCCTTAGGTTAGTTAGATGTTAAGTCCCATAGTGCTCAGAGCCATTTGAACCATTTTTTTGTAATAAAATTGAATACCAATACTGCCAGAATCTGCTAACATGGAGTTCTCCATTAAATGCGAGGAAGTACGGAACACAGATGCGAACACAGAACACAGAATACGAGCAACACACTTAGCATGCATTTAGATCGAGCAGTTCACACTCAGAATCGTAAGCAGTTACAGATACACGTAAGTTCTCAGAACACCATACAAAGAAAGTAGTTTCTCTTCTACACCAAACAAAATCGAATTTGTAATCATTTGTTCCACCCATTATTACGGATGCGAGAAGAACACAATGCAAAGAGTGCAGTACACACGAGAAGTCGTAATCAGAAACACACTGTGAATAAACCAACTTCTGTTAATTATGAAACGAATACAAACATGGGAGACTAAAAATTTGTCAATGGGAAAGTGACATTCTGGACCGATAGAGTCAAAGTAACAGTTAAATCTTTCCACTTTAGAATGTAATATTAGTTGCAATTAAATGGCGTTCCTCGGTGTAATTTTTAACGTCGCAAAATTGTATCGCTGGGTATTCACTTCTTGAAACTTACCGGAGCACAAGTTATACACTTAGAAAATCTAGTTCCTTTGCAGCAATGCTCTTTAAATAAGCGATTCTGATATTTTTACTACAATATTTATACGACAATTCAGTGTTAATTACTTTCATTTAAATAGTATAAATTTTCGTCTACCGTCAGACATGAACGTATCTACACGTAAGCGATATACTCCTTGATTTTATGACAGTCGATGATCTCTTTTTTTTCTACCAAAGAAAATCTTTTGTAATATTATCTATTCGAAATGAAATTCTATTGTCATATAACTCAATATATTTTGGAACATTTCCTTCAAAAAGTATTTAATATTACTTTAAAAATCTCATGAGTTTTATGTGTCAATAATAAACTTTAAGTATCTTGCCCATTATCCAAATGTTAAAGATTCTAACTATGTAGTAAATCTCTCTGGATTACTTTACGTGATTCTTTTCCTTAAAAATGCTTATTTTTATTTAAATATTTTTCTTTCTTTTGGCAATCAGTAGGTCGGACCCTATTTATTGATAAGTCGGGACACTTTCTATTTCACTTTGAGCAAATAATACTTTATTTCCCTGTTATAGTGTGGTACAGTTAATCGTCGTTATGTTACGAGGGCAGAAAACCCCCTACCAAGCGGACTGAATGTTAAGATAAATCAAAGATAAACCCCTTAGGGACACCACCACTGAAACTATGACATTTAAACTAAGTAAATAACAGAGATATTTTTTAGTTAGCTTTATGGACGTGCCCACTCAGCCATGTCAATAGCAGAATGTCAAGTATTACGATAAGTACTACAAACGTAAGGACAACATAACACACAGTCCCAGAGCGGGGCAACAGATTTGCATCAGGCGTTGGACCAACATACAACACGAACTAAAGACGCTAAATTAGCCACTCGTAAATTTCTTTTCCAATAGATTAGACCACTTTATCTGATTGTTTAAAGGTTCCGTGCTGAAATAGTTCTCTCCAGTGGAAACCAAAAATTAAATCTGGAGATCTGCATCGTAAAAGCAAATCAATTGCTTACTGCTATTCCCATATAAAATTCCGCCTTGGCGTATGTAACGTCTTCCAAAAAAAAATCATCTAAGCACACAACAGAGCTACTTTCTCCCATTTTCCCACAGATTCACAATTATATACGAACGCTGCAACTCGACTAGCCTTGAAGTAGTACGACACGCACACTAATAAACTGCAGAACAGTTGTATCTCCGACCCGAACTTTCTGACAGAAAACCGTGCAAACTGACCTATTCTCAGACAAACAAGGTCAACAACAGTTGCAGTACCTCCAATATCGGCACATTATAAAAAGTCTCAGTTCTATACTTTCGCTTCAACCTTCAATACGCCTATCTCCCGAAATTCAAACCCTCAACACACAACCACGTAAACACGCTCACTGAAAAAAAGCTTTTGTTCCATACTATATCGCTAGGGTGTTATCTGCAATAAGCCGGCTGCTGTAGCAGAGAGGTTCGAGGAGCTTCAGTCCGGACCCGCTCTGCTGCTACGGTCGCAGGTTCGAATCCTGCCTCAGGCTAGGATGTGTGTGGTGTCCTTATGTTAGGTTTAAATAGTTCTATGTCTAGGGGACTGTTGACCTCAGATGTCAAGTCCCATAGTGCTAGGAGCCATTTATCTGCAATAAATCGGTGGCACGCAAGCACAAATACGGCTGCCAATTCCCGACTATCCATTAGTACCGTGTGGTCTTCGATCGAGTCAAGACTGTACTGACTTCAGCTCGAGTCCAAACAATATCGATACCCACTCGAATCGAAGCGACACTGCCTATCTGCCACATGTTAAATTAATTAAAACCTTTCTTCCATGCAAGAAAACAGCATTCCACTCCTCCGTTAACAATCTAATTATTATTCTACGCCGCTGCTCGCTGGTGCTGATAAGGACACCTGCGTGATCGTATACTCCATGTGGTCCTGGGTGCTGCCTTGCCGCCAGCAGCTTCCTCGCTGCTGTACTACTCTATTACAATTGTCTCCACTACTAAAACACCACAAAGAAACAAGTATAAGAAACACACAAAATACCTATCTACATATTACACATTTATCAGACTTAGCTACAATTGATCGTCAATGTGGTTGAGGCGACAAATTTTAGGTAAAATTTGTTCTAGAAAATTTGGACCCTTACTGTACCTCTACTGCATCTGCTGACGTTCACTCCCAACACGATACTATGATGTGGCCAACAAACTAATTTTGCGACACGTATTATAGGTCGTAGCGTGCTCCCCATGGTCCCCATGGTCCCCATAGTCCGCGAGTCCTCATTCACTGACCTAAATACACTGATCAGCCATAACATTACGACCAGATATCGAAATGAGATTGTACGCCATATGATAGAAGGCACAGGGACACAGGGACAGTCTGGCGTGAGGTCAGTCGCTTGACGGCGCGTTTCGGCGCGGGCCCGCCCGTTGCCGGCGCGCCGTAAGGCACGGAAGCTCGCACTGGGGCGTATCGCTTCCAGTCGGGCATGCCGCGGCAGTCCTCACTTGGGGAAGTGATGCGTCTCTCATAGCCTCTCCTTCCCAAGTGGCTCTTTCCGCCTTCCCGTGGTGCCAGATGTTAAGCTCGGCATTCTGCCTTGCGACAAAAGGGAGAGCTGCGACCCAACCCGATGCGAAAGCAAAGGCTGCGTGGCACAGGGGGAGCTGTGTCAAGGGACCGAACATCAGTCCCTCTCTGTTCGCAGGGCACAGACCATCAGGTGTTCTGCATGCCGGAGACCTCGTTCGTCGGCGTGGGATCGCGGCGCGATTCGGCAAGGGTGCTTCGCCGCGCCCCTGGGTAACCGGGGCGTGTTCTGCCAAACCCAGGAGGTGGTGACGTCGCCTGGGCTAGGTTAGATGGGTCCAGACCGCTGAACGACTGGGTGACCGACCCACCACCTGACTAGGAGTGGGTCCTTGGCCGAGAGGTGGAAGCTCGGGCAAGTAGGCGGCGAAGGGCGAGAGGTGCATCCGCCTCTCCGGAGTGCGGGGTGCACTTGCCGAGGAGCGTCGCGTGAAATCGACGATGACGGAGCCACCGATGGGGACCAGTGCGCTGGAAACGGCGCGCTGAACCCTCTAATTCGAAGAGTGCCCTTGGCCTTGGGGCGAGGCCGGTGGGCGGGCTGCCTCATGTACCCCACCCCCCCACCCCAATGCCAGAGGAGCCGGTCCGGGGCAAGAGACGAGCTCCCATCTTTTATCACTCGTTTACACATCATGGCGGCAACTGAAACGAGTGATTCTTGTGCGTCCAAACGCGCTTCAATTGCGCCTGATCCCTCTCCCCAGGACGAGCTGGGACAGGCAGAAGGCGAATCTGTAACACAGAGACACGCTAGAATTTCACTGCTCCTAGAGCAGAATGTCAAAAATGGTAAAATAAGCCAAGCGGCTCTGTCAATCATAAAAAATGAACTCACAGCATGCAAAACTTGAAGGCCGGGTGGAAGAGTTGGAGAAAGAAAACAGTAGATTGAGGAACCAACCGGTCAAGACCTGGACGGCGGTGGCTGCGCAAGCGCCAACCATGCCGCACACAACCAAAGAAACCATTGATAAAGTAGCCAAAAGAACAGACTCTGCGGTCTTTCTCAGGACACTGCGTGGGCAAGACACCAGTGTAAAGAAAATCCAGGAGCTGTTCACAAAAAAAATAAACCCAACTAAAGATAAAATTAAGATAAAGAGGATTAAACCTAGCAGAAACTCGGTAATTGTGGAAGTAGCTTCGGAGGAGGACAAAGACAAATTATTAAACAATCAAAAACTAAACTCATTAGTAAAGTGTGAACCTCCAAAGAAAAGAAACCCTTTAGTAATTCTTTATGATGTACCAACTATAATGACTGATGACGAACTGACGGACACAATAAAAGAACAAAATTTTGATGATCTAAATGAGGAGGAATTTCGGAATAGTTTTAAATTGAGATTCAAGACGGGGCCTCGGAGGCGTGATGTGGTTCATCACGTTGCTGACGTCACGGCACCAATGTGGAGGAAGATCACAGCAATGGGCAGACTATATGTTGGATTCCATTCGGTCAACGCCAGAGACTACATCGTGGTACCTCGCTGCCACAATTGTGGCGACCTGGACCACATTCTGAGGCTTTGTACCAGGGAGTCGGCTTGTACGAAGTGTGGCACAAACGGACATAACCGCAAAGACTGCAAAGCAGCAGCGGTCTGTATTCCCTGCAAAAGCCGCGGGAAAAAGTCATGTGGAGCCACGGGACGTAATTGCCCAACATATAGAATGTTAGAACAACGATTAATCTCCAAAATCGATTATGGCTGATCACAGCCCACCAAACAGGATGCCAAAGCGCAAATCCCCGAGCAAGAGGAAGCGGGACGCTATGAGGGCAACCAGGTTTAAAAACTTCTTGATGGCGCTTTCGGGCGCCACTATGACAGAAATAATATACAAGGCCATCCAAACGGAGCCTTATATGATTGATATAAGTATACAAACAGATTTCCCCGCACTGAGCACAGATCCCGCCCCTCAACGCCGGGAAACGAAGCCGACAGTCCATCTGAAGCGGCAAGGGCATCCTATGACTGTAATAACGCCGACAAAACTTAAAGAAAACCAACCCATCCAAGACAACGCAGTCACAAGCACAAGCCTGAAGTCCATAACGCAGAACACTCCAGTGGTCAGATTGCCACCTGTGGACCCGGTAAGGGTGTACCCCAACATCGAGTACACGATGCAACTGGCCAGGCTGGAAGAGCCGATTACTCTGGCCACTGCCTTACGACATGTGGTCCGTGTAGGACACGAAGAGGGTAGAAAGGTAACCTTCTCGGTAATGGAGGCTGTGGGCAGAATTCAGCTCAAGTCAGTGAATCTCCCCACTGATTTCGGAAACCAGATGGCAGTTATAAGAGTCGAGGGACATGAAAGGGAAGCACTGGTTGGGAAGGGAGTCAGACAGGGTTGTAGCCTCTCCCCGATGTTATTCAATCTGTATATTGAGCAAGCAGTAAAGGAAACAAAAGAAAAATTCGGAGTAGGTATTAAAATCCAAGGAGAAGAAATAAAAACTTTGAGGTTCGCCGATGACATTGTAATTCTGTAAGAGACAGCGAAGGACTTGGAAGAACAGTGTCTTGAAAGGAGGATATAAGATGAACATGAACAAAAGAAAAACAAGGATAATGGAATGTAGTCGAATTAAGTCGGGTGGTGCTGAGGGAATTAGATTAGGAAATGAGACACTTAAAGTAGTAAAGGAGTTTTGCTATTTGGGGAGCAAAATAACTGATGATGGTCGAAGTAGAGAGGATATCAAATGGAGACTGGCAATGGCAAGGAAAGTGTTTCTGAAGAAGAGAAATTTGTTAACATCGAGTATAGATTTAAGTGTCAGGAAGTCATTTCTGAAAGTATTTGTATGTAGTGTAGCCATGTATGGAAGTGAAACATGGACGGTAAATAGTTTGGACAAGAAGAGAATAGAAGCTTTCGAAATGTGGTGCTACAGAAGAATGCTGAAGATTAGATGGGTAGATCACATAACTAATGAGGAAGTATTGAACAGGATTGGGGAGAAGAGAAGTTTGTGGCACAACTTGACCAGAAGAAGGGATCGGTTGGTAAGACATGTTCTGAGGCATCAAGGGATCACCAATTTAGTATTGGAGGGCAGCGTGGAGGGTAAAAATCGTAGGGGGAGGCCAAGAGATGAATACACTAAGCAGATTCAGAAGGATGTAGGTTGCAGTAGGTACTGGGAGATGAAGAAGCTTGCACAGGATAGAGTAGCATGGAGAGCTGCATCAAACCAGTCTCAGAACCGAAGACCACAACAACAACATATCGCGGTATTTAATTAGACCCATGGCATTAGCCTCATGGCAGGTGAGACCACTGCCAAGGGTTATGTGACCTTTTTGTGTGATCACATCCACCCCATTGTACAGTGTTTGTTCCCCTATGGTGATGCTGTTTTCTAAGACGACAGTGCCCCTGTTCACACCACTCGCATCGTCCAGAAATGGTTTTGTGAGCGCGAGGATGAATTGTCCCCTGGCCGCCACCGACACCAAATCTCAATAGTATTGATCCTTTTAGGTCTACATTGACAGAAGGGTTTGAGGCGCCCTGCTAAACCCGGAGGAGAGGACAGCTAGATTAAGTTGTGGAAAGGGGCCAAAATAAGCGGCTGTCAGTTACACTCGAACATACAACGTTTCACCTGATCGAACATAACAAGAGCCAAGAAGATTTAAAAAAAAACACAGCTTTAGTTTTGGAACTCAATTAGCGGCTGAATGCGCCGTACAATCTCATGCCTTAAGGGCAAGACCACTTTAATTCAAAAAACGGCTGAAAGCCAATAACATAAAGCTCAACCAAAATCAGAAATTTAAAAGGCAAAGCCTTATCTTAAAATTAAGATCAGCCTAATTAAGAATTACGCTGAAGGCCCAAAGAGTCTGACACTTCAAGAGCAAAACAACGTAAAGTCAAAATCGGCTGAAGGCCCTACACTTAAGACATTAATTTTAAAAATGCCAAAGGCTTTATGTAAAACAGTTCTTAAATTAGGCTGAAGGCCCAAACCATCTGACGCCTTAAGGGTAAAACAACCTTAATGTGACAATCGGCTAGAAGCCATACAAGTACAAACAAGAAAAGGCAGTACACCCAAGGGTGCTCAGAAGTTCTGAGGGTCAGCCTGTAATTCAAACTTACTAACGCTCGCTTAGTTGAGACAGGCAGTCGGCCCAACCATTGTCGATCCGCCGTCAACCCAACTGACAGACAGTTAACGGACCCACCGACAAGATAACTTCCGCTTCACCCGACCAGCACACAACAGTGAGTTCAATGGACAACGTAGAAGGTATTGGCGCCCACAACCAACTATACATTGAGCTGTCAAACTACACGCCGTGCTGGACAGCGGCAGCACGATGAGGATAATACACTGCCTGAATTTACGTCAACAGCCGGGGCAGGTAACTGGAACGTTAACGCCCACAAGGCAGAAGATTCCGCTGGTGCACTTCAGTTCAAATAACCAAGTACAGTTAAAGACCACCGGAGGGCGGCTTAAATTTTCCAACTTGAAACACACGTTGTTGATTGCAGGAATATCCCGACAGCCGACAACGAACTCCGAATGTGAACAGTGGTGACTTGCTGGTAGATTAAGTCAAAGCTCAACTTTCATGTCCAGAATTGGTGAGCCACGAATCTCGTAGCAGTAGGAATAGCACCACACACTCCGACACCACATAGAGGCCGCAAGAGGGCCCGGCCGAACTACGCGCTTCAGAGATTTCATCGCTGCTCCACGCCAACCAACCAACTGCCCCGACACAGCCCAGCCGGAAACTACAAGCGCCAGGCCAAAGATAGTCCAAGGTGGGAATATCGATACACACCGCTGCTGCCACCCGTGGGAAGAGAGGTTAATAGCATAATCGCGATAACTGCGGGAGATTAAACACAGAACAGCAACCAAGGTTTAATCCAATGCATAGTATGAACCAGCCACGGCTCAGGGTCCATGATCGCTGTCCACCGCCGTCATCGTTACCTGAACTTACCACTATTTTGCAGGAGCAATGGTGAAGATTCACTTGGAAACCTTGTATTTATCCATTTTGAGACGACTGGAAGCTGTTTTGAATGCAAGTGTTGTCCTACACCTCATTAGACTTGGTGACATGTGTTTTTGGTGTTTCCATATTTTTGTGCACCCCTGTATCTTTGAAACATAAGATACTGCCAAGAGGAGTTACTTTTAATCTTAGCAGCGTACGCTTATCTACGTGCTGCAATTAATGACGTAGCCTGACACCAGAGGCCTACTTGGCTGAGTTTCAACCGCAATAGCCTGTTCTGACCAACTTGCCTTTCAGTTTTAGCTCATTTTTCGGATACTTCTGCGAAATGCTTCAGCGGCAACATTAACGAGCGTTATAGCACTGCACTCCTATTTTCAAGAGTTTTCAAGCGCCATCAGAAAAAGTGCAACGTTCCATTAAAAACACAGTTTACTTCAGTATTTATGTCGATAGAAGAAGTGAATGGATTAAACCTGCAGTAAAATTACTTGACTAACGTATAGTGAAAACCTCATTTCGAGATCTTTAACGGTTCGCGAAATAAAAATATTGCAAATTTTACGCGGTTAACCTGATGTATTTCGTGCAATCGCACTAGGACTACTGTTAAATACTGAATTGAATCGCTTAAATCAGCTTTTATTTTCTTCAGATCTAAATAAAACTTAAGAATCTAAGATTTTGCAGGGCAGGGACGATACAGGTACTTTATAAAAAGTTTCTAACGCCAAGATCGCATAATTCTTTTATTTACAAATAATTGGCTTCGACAGAATTTGCTGTCATCTTCAGTTCTTCAAAAATTATTGATATAAAATGTGTTCATTTTGAGCTAGATTGCACGCCAGGTTGTCGTGTGGATAAAATGTAGCTTCTTACTCAGAGGTTTAACATAAGTGAAACATTTTATTAATGACAAACTTATATAGAATGTACTACTTTTTATCCACATAACAACTTGGCGTGAGGGCCAGCTCAACACGAAGATATTTTACAACAAAAATTTTTGAAGAACCCAAGGTGACAGCAAAGCCTGCCGAAACAGAATTCTTGTAAATAAGGAAATTTTTATGCGATCTTGGCACTAGAAAGTTTTTACGAAGTAAAACAGGTCGCTCCTTCTGATTACTCAGTAGGTGCTTTACCTCATATTAGAGATGGGGAAAACCGACCGGTTGAAACCGATACCGGTATTTTAATTCTGAATAACGGGTATTTTTCGGTATTTTTTTTTGGTCTCGGTTATAACAGGTGCTTTTTATTTTCTTTTAACTAATAACCGAGTAGAAAAACTGAAACATCAATCAGTCATAGCAGCAGTGCTAAAATTTTTCGGTTTCAAGTAAACCTTTTTAAAAAGAGGAATAATTTTTATACGTAAAATTTGCATTGGTTAGAAATATTCCGTTGTTATAGAAAATGGAAAAAAACGATCAGTGCTGTTTTAATAACAATGGCTACAAAAACGAGCAATAGACACATGGCACAACAATTGGTACAGCGTGGCTGGGTCAATAATGTTCCTGTTGCCGTGTGTCATGGCTTAAGGTAGGGGCGAATGGGCAGAGTCGAAACCGTGCTCCTACCTGGTCTATACGCAAGTTCCTTAGCGTCGTCACCGGATATCAGTTGTATTGCAGAATGGCACCAATGCTACTGTGGAAATATTTTTACGAAGAGATGTAGTAATGAAGTACAGTGCTCCACTTGCTTTAAAACATTAAAGACTTGGTTCAAATGGCTCTGAGCACTATGGGACTTAACATCGGAGGTCATCAGTCCCCTAGAACTTAGAACTACATAAACCTAAATAAACTAATGGCATCACACACATCCATGCCCGAGGCAGGATTCGAACCTGCGACCGTAGCGGTCGGGCGGTTCCTGACTGTAGCGCCTAGAACCGCTCGGCCACTCCGGCCAGCATTAAAGACTTGTCTCACATCTCTACGAAATGATAAAAAAGGATGGAAAATATAGAAAAAGTAATAAATGAAAAACTTGACAACAATTCTTTCATAGTATACAACACAAAATAGAATGTAGCTCATCTGCTGCCTTTGTCTACATAATATGCCTTTATATGTTTCTAGCCCTTGAAAACAGCTGCACGAAAAATAAAGTCCTTCAACCTCTGTTATCACTCTTTAGCACTGACAAGAGAACCTCCCCATCGCACCCCCCTCAGATTTATTTATAAGTTGGCACAATGGATAGGGCTTCAAAAACTGAACACAGATCAATCGAGAAAACAGGAAGAAGTTGTGTGGAACTATGAAAAAAATAAGCAAAATATACAAACTGAGTAGTCCTCGTGCAAGATACGCAGCATCAAGGACAATGTGGCCTCAAGAGCGCCGTGGTCCCGTGGTAAGCGTGGTTAGCGTGAGCAGCTGCGAATTGTAAGGTCCTTGGTTCAAGTCTTCCCTCGGGTGAAAAGTTTACTTTCATTATTTTTGCAAAGTTATGATCTGTCCATTCGTTCATTGATGTCTCTGTTCACTGTAATAAGTTTAGTGTCTGTGATTTGCGACGGCACTGCAAAACCGTGCGATTAGTAGACGAAAGGACGTGCCTCTCTAATGGGAACCGAAAACATTTGATCGCAAGGTCATAGGTCAACCGATTCCTCCACAGGAAAACACGTCTGATATATTCTATACGGCATGTGCGTCACATGACAGGAATATGTTGTCGACCCAACTAACTTGTACACTTGGCGGAAGGGTAAAAAGATTCTTCTACCTTGCCCGATTTAGGTTTTCTTGTGGATGTGATAATTACTCCCAAAAAAGTGATGAAAACATAAAAGTTTGTCACGTAAACTGCAACAAATGAATTGTCTGAAAATAAAAAAATTAAACTTTTCACACAAGGGAAGACTTGAACCAAGGACTTTTCGATCCGCAGTTGCTCACTCTAACCACGGGACCACGGCACTCCTGAACTCAATTTGTCCTTGATGCTGCCTATCTTGAACATGGACCAGTTTGTATATTTTGCTTGTTTTTTTCATAGTTCCACACAACTTCTTCCTGAATGAGATTTTCACTCTGCAGCGGAGTGTGCGCTGATATGAAACTTCCTGGCAGATTAAAACTGTGTGCCCGACCGAGACTCGAACTCGGGACCTTTGCCTTTCGCGGGCATTCTGGAAACATCCCCCAGGCTGTGGTTAAGCCATGTCTCCGCTATATTATTTCTTTCAGGAGTGCTAGTTCTGCAAGGTTCGCAGGAGAGCTTCTGTAAAGTTTGGAAGGTAGGAGACGAGATACTGGCAGAAGTAAAGCTGTGAGTACCGGGCCTGAGTCGTGCTTCAGTAGCTCAGATGGTAGAGCACTTGCCCGCGAAATGCAAAGGTCCCGAGTTCGAGTCTCGGTCGGGCACACAGTTTTAATCTGCCAGGAAGTTTCATATCAGCGCACACTCCGCTGCAGAGTGAAAATCTCATTCTGGAAACATCCCCCAGGCTGTGGCTAAGCCATGTCTCTGCTATATCCTTTCTTTCAGGAGTGCTAGTTCTGCAAGGTTCGCAGGAGAGCTTCTGTAAAGTCTGGAAGGTAGGAGACGAGATACCGGCAGAAGTAAAGCTGTGAGTAGCGGGCGTGAGTCGTGCTTCGGTAGCTCAGATGGGCAGTTTGCCTTAGGCAGTGACACAGTGCGGACCGTGTTGCCTGCCGGCCGCGCTGTGGTGCGCGCGCCGGTTTCTTTACGCCGGAGCAGCTTCGCGTGTGCGGTGTTGTGAGTCTAGAACGAGATGGCACACTCGTACAGAAAAACGACTTTGAAGTTCAGTTTTGCGAATGACTACACACGACCAAAGGCACACGAGATTGAACGTTTCTTAAGAGAAGAGGTAAAAATCGATCCACAGGAAATCGTGGGAATCAATTTATCGATCGTTTCTAGCGTCGTCTATGTCAAGCTTGTTGACGAGGCAGCTTGCGAAAGACTTCTACAACGATCACTGAACGGGTATCGTTTCTGTCATGCCGACGGGAATGTTGGTGCGGTTACAGTCGATCACGCGGGAATGGGGATCCGCACTATACGAGTCTTCGAACTTCCGTTTGAGGTCCAGTCTGAACTTGTTACCGACGCCTGTCGACCATACGGTACAGTTCTATCCCATGTGGCCGAAAAATGGACGAGTTTTACCACGTACCCCGTTTTAAATGGGGTGATACAAATACGGATAGAACTGCGAAAGCACGTCCCCTCTTATTTGTACATAGGAGGTTGTCGCGCGATTATAATCTATGATGGGCAACCTCGCACTTGCTCGGGGTGCGGGAAAGAAGGTCACGTCCGCTCGAAATGCCTCCAGCGACGTTTAGTACAAACTCCACATGATGACGTTCAGGCACCACAACAGATGACTGTCTTACCGTTGACCTTTGTGGAAGCCCTGAGAGGCGATGTGAGGGCGATTTCCGATGGGCACCAGCAGCTGCCCCCTATAGAGAACATGGACACCAACGGACTGGAACTCCGACCACCGGTTCCACCACAGCAGACACAGGACACCACACAAGAGATGCAGCTGACGACCGCTCCAGGCTCATCCGTGGTGGCTGCCAGTGCTTCCACCGAGAGCGTGATAGGCCAGGACCAAGACGGAGGATACGAACCCCAAACAGCCGATGCGGAAGCAAGGCAACGGAAACAGCGTTCGCCGAAGAGAAGAAAGAAGCGTCGACTGACTTCTGCTGACGATAGCCATAGTGCCGAGGGGACAGTGGACCACAACGACAGTATCGACTTGAGACCAGTGGATTCAACAGATACCGAGATGACGATGCAGGAGTTACACAGCGACGATCACTTGAATTCTCCTTCTGGTGACCGGAAGGCGGAAGTGGTGATGACAACTGTCCAACATCAGAGCGGTGACGACGTTGCCTCCCATCCTTCGACCAGTTCCGGAAATATGCTGGGGGACTGGGCGCAAGAAATGGACCAACGGGAACAGAATGAAAATACGAACGCGCCGATTGAGAATAGTCCTGGCCAGGGGCCGGGAGGGGTCGGGAAATGTTGAACAACTTAGTGTGGTGAGGGGCACCGGGAGTGCAGATAGACGCTTAATGACACCGCCCTACAACTGATGAACACACGCCAGGCGTACCGCATTGCCACGATAAACATTAATGGCATTCGGACACCGCTTAAAATTCAAATGCTGAAAGATACGTTACGCGCTGCGGACGTGGATATTGTACTCCTACAAGAAGTGCGTTTCACGTCGCCGCCAGAGTTCTACGGCTACGAGGCACATTATTCAGTGCACGATGAAAGTGGATGCGGTGTGGCGATCCTCACCAGGGAAGGAATAGGACTGGAGGACGTCATGTCCCTCCCTTCTGCACGTGGCATAGCGATCACTGTCGACGGCGTACGTTTCATCAATTTATACGCGCCATCTGGCTCCACAAAACGCAGAGAAAGGGCGACCTTTTACACCGACGAGATAGCACCGTTGTTCGCTGGACGCTATGATAACTATATAGTGGGCAGCAACTTTAATTGTGTCGTCGACAAAAAGGACCAAGTACCTCATTATGTGCCATGCATGGAACTGCGTGCGTTGATTACCGAAATGGCGCTTCTGGATACCTGGGAACTGCAGCATGGCGACAGACCGGGTCATACGTTTGTAACGGGACACTCGGCGAGTAGACTTGATAGAGTGTATGTGACACGAGCTCTACGGACGGCGATACTGGATGCCGAAATCTGGCCAGCGGATTTTACGGATCATATGGCGTACGTCTGTACGATTTCACTAACGCGTCAGAAAATATGGCGGAATAAGGGTCACTGGAAAATGAATTGTGCACTTTTACGTGACACTGAACGTCGCCGGACGATAGAGGCGGCCTGGGAGACCTGCGTTCGCCGCCAACGAGCATACACCTTGGTTCTCAAGTGGTGGATTAAATGCGCAAAACCAACGTTACGGAGAACGTTGATACGATACGGGCAGGACAAATCGCAGTGGAACCGTACGACGGCTGATTTTTATTTTACAGCCCTGAGGGAGCTGATCACCCAACAACCATCGCCGGAAAGGCACACGGCCATGCGCGGGATAAAAGCCAAGTTATTACAGCTGACGAGACTAAGAATGGAAGGTATAATGGTCCGGGCGAGATTGGCGGACACAGTTGTTGCCGAAACCCCCTCCATGCACCACGTAGTACGTGAACGCCAACGACGACGCAGGACATTGATCAGGGAACTAATCTCTGAAACTGGCCAGCAAGTTGTGAACCAGCGTGATATTGCGCATGTGTTTACTGACTATTTCCGCCAGTTATATGGACCTGTACAAGTGAACCACGAGACACTACATGACGTCATCTCGGAAATGCCAGATAGAGGACCACCACTGAATGCAGAGACTTTCATCACAGCGATAACGGAGGACGAGCTGACAGACGCAATTGCCAGGGGGGCTCCGGACAAGTCCCCAGGACAGGACGGCTTCCCAATTGAATCCCTCATGGGACGGACCTGGATCCAGATGTACAACGAACTCCTGTTAGCGCAGACTGAGATACCTGCCGAATTCACGGAGGGTATCATCATCCCAATACCCAAACCACGCGGTGGCAGAAGGCCAGGAGATTATAGACCACTCATTCTCTTGAACTGCGACCATAAGATTTTCGCGCGCATCCTTGGGGCTCGCCTGCGGTCTTCACTTTCTGATAGACTCCTCATAGATCAAACTTGCCTCGGCGGTAAGAGTAACGTACATACGGCGCTCGGTGACTACCGAGATATCATCGCATTAGCAGCGGCATGCCGAGTGCGTGGGGCACTCGTCGCAATTGACTTCGATCGTGCGTTCGACAGAGTGGATCATACCTTTTTGCATGCGGTGATGGGCAGATTGGGAATCCCACAGGTCTTCATTCTAGTGATCATGCGACTGTTACACGGCGTACGATCAAGGGTCTCAGTGAATGGACGGGGCAGTGATACATTGTTATTTCAAGGTCAGTTCGTCAAGGTTGTCCCCTTTCGGTATTTTTGTACGCAATGGCTTTGGAACCCTGTCTATATGGTCTCCGAAGACGGTTGGAGGGAGTGCCGTTGCCACAACTGACCTTTCATTGCCGCGCTTATGCTGACGATGTGATGCTGGTGGCACGGACAGGCGAAGAAGTACGTACGGCGTTGGCATGGATACAGCGATACGGGATGGCGGCAGGAAGCGTGCTTAATCTACAGAAATCACGCTGCATGAATGTCGGTCGAGGATTACAACCGGGTGAGGAAGGCCCGCTCATGTTAGTTAAGACCATAAAATACCTAGGTATTACGTTCCACGCGGATGGGCAGCGGACAGCAGCGGATAACTACCGACGCATATTGAAGCTGATGCGGACAATGGTGCTGTTACAGAAATTAAGAGCGTTGGATATGATTCAGAGTGTGACCTATGTTAACGTATACCTAGCACCGAGACTCACTCACGTAGCGCATGTCCTGCCTTTAACGCGCACAATGGCATCACGGATACAAGCAACTTTCGGAACCTACGTGAGTGTGGGACACCTATTTAAGATCCAATACACAACGCTTACCCTACCACCTGGAGAGGGTGGACTTGGTCTAGTGAACGTATATGAAAAGGCACGGGCGTTATTCGTCAGTACAATTTTGCGACAGTGGTGCGGTCAATTTCGCAATATCTCGGGTGCGTTGGCCGATGTACTAGCGCCGACTTCAATGCAGCCCCCAGTCAATGTGGGCCATATTTCACCGAAGCTGTCACATTTCAAGTCTTTTTTTTTGAGCTTAGCTATGTCAGAGATTCCTTCCCAACAACACGACTACCGACGACGCGAGATGTATACCAACTCTTACTGCGCCGGTGTCCCAGGAATACCCTGGAAACGAAGTACCCAGACAAGAACTGGCGACAGATATGGCGCGTTATACGGAACGTTTACCTCCCAACGTCGGTACGCTCAACATGGTATGTGGTGGTAAATAGGAAGTTTGCAACGAATCAACGGCGGCATGCGATTCATTTGGCAGACACTCCACTATGTTTAGGCTGCGCAACAGTGGACACTGATGAACATCGTTTAGCATGTAGTGGGACGGCTCCAGTGTGGCACTTGGCACAACAGATATTGGCGTTCCTGTTACGCTCCGCCCCTCACACAATTTCATCACCCTTTTGTTCCCCCAAGAATCTTATTTTCCGGTCCAAAAAACCAATGCAGTGACTTGGGTACGGGGAATGGTGGTGGACTACGTGTATAACGAATCGGAAAAGGACAAAATTGATTTTTGGCATTTTCTCCTGGATGGACACGCGAAGCTGCAACAGCATAAGAAATATGGGCAAGACTTCGCTAATTACTTGCGACTTACATTTACCGACCCGCCGGCCAGATGGGGTGTGACGGGTGAGAGATGAGATAGACGAAGAAGCCGAGAAAGACATCGATCACACTTACGGACCCTTAGTTAATTTCGAGAAGACGACCCAGTCTTACACCAACGTCTGGAGAACGAGTCGATAGATGGCTCTCTTGCTCTATCGAACGTCGGGTCGTGAGCAGGTGTCGCCCCCTACACGAATTTCAGTTCATTGCTACAGGAGCATGTTTCTTTCACATTTGTACTATCCGCAATGCCTTCAAGTCTTTCATTTGGACATTTTCTATTTCATTCATTTCCTTAATTACTTAATTTCCTAATTAGGCACTATTTGTCAACATATGGACATTGTAGACACTATTTATGCGGTAGTACAACAAAATGTATGTCAGCAAAGGTGGTAAGCTGACATTGGAAATTAAAAAAAAAAAAAGGTGGTAGAGCACTTGCCCGCGAAAGGCAAATGTCCCGAGTTCGAGTCTCGGTCGGGCACACAGTTTTAATCTGCCAGGAAGTTTCAACTTCTTCCTGTTTTCTCGATTGATCTGTGTTCAGTTTTCAAGGCCTATCCACTGTGCCAACTTATAACTAAATCTGAGGGGGGGTGCGATGGGGAGGTTCCCTTGTGAGCATTCGTAATGCGCAAATAGTAGCACGATGTCCCGTTACATGATTTTCGAGCGGAGTTTCTAAAAAAATTAGAATCGATAAGAGAATACCGGTTGTTTTTTGTAGTGTTCAACAACTTATCACGTTTCGAAAAAAGCAACGAATGGTGGATGGTCAAAGTTTTCTTTTATTGGCTATTTAATTTAATATTTTGATTATATGTATCTTGAAACTGCGAGAGTCAAAAATTTTTTAGTCTGCGTTCGTAACCACCATCCCTACCTTATATCTGTGTTCAGTTTTCTCCATTTCCACAGAGGTGTGGAACGTGCACCACCAGTGGCGTTTCAGGGTCAGGGCCATTCCAGGGCCCACAGCGCGCCACAGCTGCGTCGCCCGCAGCAGACTACAAACAGGTGCCGGCGCGGCCCGCCGCGCTGGCCGGCTATTCATAGCGGCGGCGCTCACGCCTCGCAGGTTAGCCAAGGTCGCGGCGCTGCACGAGACGACACACTGCCGCCGCCTCCTCTCCTCTCTTCCAATAAACACACCACACGAAATCCTATTCTACGTATCCTCTTCTTCCCGAAAGTTTTCTGCCCGTGGAGGTCGTATACAGTGCTTCTTTCAGTCTTCTCTTTTCTTCCAAGCCGGCCGGAGTGGCCGAGCGGTTCTAGGCGCTACAGTCTTGAACCGCGCGACCGCTACTGACGCAGGTTCGAATCCTGTCTCAGGCATGGATGTGTGTGATGTCCTTAGGTTAGTTAGGTTTAAGTAGTTCTGACTTCTAGGGGACTCATGACCTCAGACGTTAAGTCCCATAGTGCTCAGAGCCATTTGAACCATTTTTTTCTTCCAAAGTCTATCATTCAGCATATCCTCCTACTGCAGTCCTGTTCGGTTCACATCATCCTTCACCTGGTCTCTCCGTCTTGTTCGTAGTCTTCCAATTGGTATTCGTCCAGATTTCGTTCATTCTACGGTTCTTCTCGAAAGTCTTTCTGGTCCTATTCTTTTAATGTGGCCAAAACATTTAAACCCATTACTCTCCGTGGCTTCTTCTAGGGCTTGATCTACAGAGTGTTTCGTATTGTTTTATTCCTTATCCTCCCCGTTCTCATCTTACCTAAGATCCGCAGTAGAAAACGCATCTTTGTTGCATCTATTCTGCTTAGAGAGAGGGCCATCATCCTGATACATAGGTCCAGAGTGGCAGATAATGTGACTTGTACAGCGTGATTTTTACTTTGGCACGTGTTATCCAATTTCTGATTGTGTCCGGGGAACAAAAATAAAATTCTGAACAATTTCCTATTCCCTCCGAAATCTCATCCTTCATGTCTCCATTCCTGGTTAATTTACTTACTAAATACTTGAAAGCATCTACTCGTTTAGCAATATTTCCATTGCAAGTTACATCTTTAAATTTTTTCCATTTTTCCTCCCGATTTTCATTACTTTACTTTCTGTTAAGCTTATTTCCATGGGTCTTTCTTCAATTACTTTCTGCCAGGTGCTCAGTTGTTTTTCAAACTTCTCCTCATTTTCTTCCCAAACCATCGCTTCAAATGCGTATCCTATGGTTTTCATGTCATGTGTTGTCGATCCTTGGCTAACTTTTCTTATAATATCCATAACATTGTTAAAACGCACCGGTGAGAGCATGCTTCCTTGCCGAATCCCCGTCATTGTTACAAACAATTCTGATTTTTTGCCGCCTATTGTAACACAGTTCCGGTATTTTGTGTACAAGTTTCTGGTAATCAGTTGCATTCCCTTTGACAATTTCAGTCTATTCACACTTTGCATTTTCTCTTACCTTCTAACAAGGTCATAAGCCTTTTTTACATCTATGAA
This sequence comes from Schistocerca cancellata, assembly GCF_023864275.1. Taxonomy (NCBI): domain Eukaryota; kingdom Metazoa; phylum Arthropoda; class Insecta; order Orthoptera; family Acrididae; genus Schistocerca; species Schistocerca cancellata. The sequence goes on from NC_064628.1 coordinate 698,950,237, forward strand.
TGTGACTACGATATCTTTCCCAAATTTCCATTTCTTCTCTTCGACGAAATCCATGTTTCTCCCACATGTCCGACCCCTCATCTACGTAATGGGAGACAAGCAAAGGCATGAAGTAATGGGCTGTCTGTAGCGATGAATCACACTGGGGACTGTGTGTGCCCCGACACCGATAGGTAGCCGTGAAGGCCGCACAGAAGCCCCAGAAAGTGAAGGTCAACGGGGCTCTGGTGAAACTGCGATAGGCTCGTTCACTTTCACAATCGAACAAGCCTCGGATCAAAACCAATACCGAAAGAGAAAAGTATTTGAGATCTGTCAGATATCACTACCAACCAAGTCCACATGAAAGTTAGATTTATCCGAAAAAATAAATAAAAAAATAAGAACTCTTCATATGTGATATCACAATGTCCATTTTCGTACCACAAAAGGATTAAGACGTACACGTAGTCGTCAACTAGGTATAAATTTCTAGGTATTGTCTTATGTTACATTCACCAAACGTTCTTCGTGTTAAATACACATATCAAGAAAAGTTTTGCATCACCTCGGTACCGAGATTTCCGGAATCTGTACAGAAAATTGGAATAGAGATCAACATTAACATCATTTCCACCCTTTTTATTGCTTATGAAAACCACACATCGCATGTTGTACCACCATACAGCAAGACCTTCAGAGGTGGTAGTCCAGATTGCTGTAAACACCTGTACCTCTGATACCCTTTAGCATGTCCTCTTTCATTGATGCATGCCTGTATTCGTCGTGACATACTATACACAAGTTCATCAAGGCACTAGTGGTCCAGATTATACCACTACCCAACAGCAATTCCTTGCCGTAGATCCCTCAGAGTCGTTGGTGGGTCACGTCGTCATTAACAGCCCTTTTCTATCCCAGGCATGTTAGATATGGTTCTTGTCTGGAGAACATGCTGGCCACTCTAGTCCAGCGATGTCGTTATCCTGAAGGAAGTCATTCACAAGATGTGCACAATGGGGGCGCGAATTATCGTCCATGAAGAATGCCTCGCCAATATGCTACCGATATGGTTGCACTTTCGGTCGGAGGATGGCATTCACGTATCGTACAGGCGTAACGGCGCCTTCCATGACCACCAGCGGTGTACGTCTGCCCCACATAATGACACCCCAAAACAGCAGGGAACCTCCACCTTGCTGCACTCGCTGGACAGTGTGTCTAAGGCGTTCAGTCTGACCGGGTTGCCTCCAAACACGTCTCCGACGATTGTCTGGTTGAAGGCATATGCGACACTCATCGGTGAAGAGAATGTGATGCCAGTCCTAAGCTTTCCATTTTGCATGCTGTTGGACCCATCTACACCGGGCAGCATGGCGTCGTGGTTGCAAAGACGGACCTCGCCATGGACGTTGGGAGTGAAGTTGCGCATCATCCAGCCTATTGCGCACAGTTTGAGTCGCAACACGACGTCCTGTGCCTGCACGAAAAGCATTATTCAACATGGTGGCGTTGCTTTCAGGGTTCCTCCCAGCCACAATTCGTAGGTAGCGGTCATCCACTGCAGTAATAGCTCTTGGGCGGCCTATCGCTTCGGTTCACTCCGAGACGCCTGGACACTTCCCTTGTTGAGAGCCCTTCCTGGCACAAAGTAACAATGCGGACGCGATTGAACAGCGATATTGACCGTCTAAGCATGGTTATGCTACAGACAATACGAGCCGTATACCTCCTTCCTTGTGGAATGACTGGAACTTATCGGTGCTGCTCATGCATGATTGTTTACATCCTTGGGTGGGTTTAGTGACATCTCTTAACAGTCAAAGAGACTGTTTCTGTGATACAACATCCACAGTCAACGTGTGTCTTCAGGAGTTCTAGGAACCGGGGTGATGCGTTTTTTCATGTGTGTCTATACGGGCGGAAGGAAGAGAACCCCTTACCACCGAAAGTAGTTGCTGTTATTGAGGTGGCTTGCTCGCACGCGGGAACTACACAGCCTCATCACAGGGCCAAGTGGGATTAGGCAACACTACCTCGAAAGTGATAGCAACACAGATGAGCAACAACCTAAGCTGTAATATAAAGATGTGCGTCGCAATAGTCCACGGTCACTTTCACTGGTCTGTCTTTAACTCTGGTCTCATCCTGAACTCAATAAACGACATCCACGATCACTTCTACAAAGTTCAGTTTAACTTGAAAGGTATCTCGTTGAAAACCATTCTGCTTCTGTTTCTGATTCTATTCATACTTGATTTCTTATTTCTTGTTTCTCATTTTTTTGCCATACGCCAAGGAGTTTTGGAAACTACTATGATTCTTATTCAAATGGTTCAAATGGCTCTGAGCACTATGGGACTTAACATCTGTGGTCATCAGTCCCCTAGACCTTAGAACTACTTAAACCTAACAAACCTAAGGACACCACACACATCCATGCCCGAGTCAGGATTCGAACCTGCGACCGTAGCAGTCGCGCGGTTCCGGACTGAGCGCCTAGAACCGCTAGACCACCGCGGCCGGCTATGATTCTTATTAATTTTGGGTAAAGTTACTGTATCTCAGTCTTACTGTGTGCAGTGTCATGTGATATCTCTATGAAAGTTTATGTGTTGTGACCAAATAAATTATTTGGGCAGTGCAACGTCAAACATACCTAGTAGGAGATAATTATTTTTCATTTTTTAAAATCTTATGATGAAATAATTACTCTGCATGAGAACTGTGTAAGGGAAAATAAGCGAAATGTCATTCATAATTGAGCTGATATTGTGTGCAAACAACAGACTGTACGAGCGGGATGTCAAGGATAACTTCTAAGTATCTTTCAGTTTTCTCAAAAGCAAAAGTTTGGGAAGCGAGTGCTACCTCTTCTTGTAACTTCACTTCATTTGTCAAATTCATAGGTACATGCTAGGTGCTCTGTGGAATTTCTAATTATTGTTTAATAGTAATAGTCACCATTATGTTAAAAGTTTCTACACTCATTTACAGAATCCCTTAGAAAGAGCACATTAATTTTGTTGTAAGAGTTTCACATTACAGGTCAGTGTATCAGGATTGCAGATACATTGTTTGAGAGAAAAACGGTCGATAGCTTATCGCGTCGTGTCGTTTAAGTATTACGTTTGTATAAAGTCTAACCATACAATCTTTACGACGAAGTCAGATTCTATACTTATTACTACTTTGTGTGTGGAAGTCACTCTAATGTACTTCACGGTCAGTGTTTTCAAACAACGGCAATGTACAATAGCCAGCAGGGCCTGATAGAACAAGAGGAAAAGAAACGCGCGATGGCATACGTAAAACATTAAAGGTGATTAAATGTAATAAAGCAGCTAGAGATTAATGATGTGTGTTAAAGTAGCAACCAGATCGTGCCATCACACTTGCGATATATTTTTAGCGAGGCAAATCTGTCTTAATGCATTGCTTATTTTTACCAGATTCAAATATTTCTTGCATTTTTTTTTATTCTGTCAGTAACGAAGGATACGTTACAAACGGAAATCAGTATTCATCAGCATGACGATCCGGCGAATTTGTTTTATTAAACAATCGTTATTCATTCTTTAAGCAAGGTTCATTGACTGAACCGACTGCGGACCTTTGGTGCAGAGCCGGGTGGAGGGTCTGAATCAGAGCCTCAGACGGTTTTGCGACCGTGTTGGCTGCAGATTCCTTGACTTGCGCCATAGGGTGGTGGGGTTTCGGGTTCCGCTGAATAGGTCAGGAGTTCACTACACTCATCTGGCGGCTACACGGGTAGCGGAGGCTGTGTGGCGTGGACTGGGCGGTTTTTTAGGTTAGAAGGCCTCGGGAAAGTACGGGCTGGGCTGCAATCTCAAAGGGTGCATGGAAAATACAGGACGTGCTTGGATCAAGGAACAGTCGGAATTGTAGTTGTAAATTGTTGTAGTTGTGCTGGGAAAGTCCCTGAGTTTCAAGCGCTAATATAAAGCACAGAAGCTGAAATCGTTATAGGTAGTGAAGTCGAAGTAGACACTCCATGCGAATTGTTATGGGTGGAGGTTATACTTAACAGCAGAACTAAGTTAATAATTGGCTCCTTCTACCGACCCCCAGACTCCGATGATACAGTTGCTGAACAGTTCAGAGAAAATTTGAGTCTCGTAACAAATAAATACCCCACTCATACGGTTATAGTTGGTGGGGACTTCAACCTTCCCTCGATATGTTGGCAAAAATACTTCTTCAAAAGCGGTGGTAGGCAGAAAAAATCTTCCGAGATTGTCCTAAATGCTTTCTCCGAAAATTATTTCGAGCAGTTTGTCCACGAACCCACGCGAATTGTAAATGGTTGCGAAAACACACTTGACCTCTTAGCCACAAACAATCCAGAGCTAATAGAGAGCATATTGACTGATACAGGGATTAGTGATCACAAGGTCGTTATAGCCAGGCTCAATACCGTTTCTTCCAAATCCACCAGAAAGAAACGCAACATAATTTTATTTAACAAAGCGGATAAAGTGTCACTAGAAGCCTTCCTATGAGACAATCTCCATTCCTTCCGAACTGACTATTCGAATGTAGACGAGATGTGGCTCAAATTCAAAGATATAGTAGCAATTGAGAGATTCATACCTCATAAATTGGTAAGAGATGGAACTGATCCCCCATGGTACACGAAACAGGTCCGAATGCTGTTTCAGAGGCAACGGAAAAAGTATGAGAAGTTCAGAAGAACGCGAAATCCCGAAGATTGGCTAAAATTTACAGACGCGCGAAATTTGGCACTGGCTACAATGCGAGATGCCTTTCATAGGTTCCACAACGAAACATTGTCTCGAAATTTGGTAGAAAATCCGAAGAAATTCTGGACGTATGTAAAGTACACAAGCGGCAAGACGCAGTCACTACCTTCGCTGCGCAGTGCCGATGGCACTGTTACCGACGACTGTGCCGCTAAAGCGGAGTTATTGAACGCAGTTTTCCGAAATTCCTTCACCAGGGAAGACGAATGGAATATTCCAGAATTTGAAACACGAACAGCTGCTAGCATGAGTTTCTTAGAAGTAGATACCTTAGGGGTTGCGAAGCAACTCAAATCGCTTGATACGGGCAAGTCGCCAGGTCCAGATTGTATACCGATTAGGTTCCTTTCAGATTACGCTGATACAATAGCTCCCTACTCAGCAATCATATACAACCGCTCGCTCACCGACGGATCTGTATCTACAGATTGGAAAATTGCGCAGGTCGCACCAGTGTTTAAGAAGGGTAGTAGGAGTAATCCATCGAACTACAGACCTATATCATTGACGTCGGTTTGCAGTTGGGTTTTGGAGCATATACTGTATTCAAACATTATGAATCACCTCGAAGGGAACGATCTACTGATACGTAATCAGCATGGTTTCAGAAATCATCGTTCTTGTGCAACGCAGCTAGCTCTTTATTCGCACGAAGTAATGGCCGCTATCGACAGGGGATCGCAAGTTGATTCCGTATTTCTAGATTTCCGGAAAGCTTTTGACACCGTTCCCCACAAGCGACTTTTAATCAAGCTGCGGGCCTATGGGGTATGTCTCAGTTGTGCGACTGGATTCGTGATTTCCTGTCAGGAAGGTCGCAGTTCGTAGTAATAGACGGCAAATCATCGAGTAAAACGGAAGTGATGTTAGGCGTTCCCCAGGGAAGCGTCCTGGGACCTCTGCTGTTCCTGATCTATATAAATGATTTGGGTGACAATCTGAGCAGTTCTCTTAGGTTTTTCGCAGATGATGCTGTAATTTACCGTCTAGTAAGGTCATCCGATGACCAGTATCAGTTGCAAAGCGATTTAGAAAAGATTGCTGTATGGTGTGGCAGGTGGCAGTTGACGCTAAATAACGAAAAATGTGAGGTGATCCACATGAGTTCCAAAAGAAATCCGTTGGAATTAGATTACTCGATAAATAGTACAATTCTCAAGGCTGTCAATTCAACTAAGTACCTGGGTGTAAAAATTACGAACAACTTCAGTTGGAAAGACCACATAGATAATATTGTGGGGAAGGCGAGCCAAAGGTTGCGTTTCATTGGCAGGACACTTATAAGATGCAACAAGTCCACTAAAGAGACAGCTTACACTACACTCGTTCGTCCTCTGTTAGAATATTGCTGCGCGGTGTGGGATCCTTACCAGGTGGGATTGACGGAGGACATCGAAAGGGTGTCCGCCCCAGTAGCTGAGTGGTCAGCGTGACGGATTGCCGTCCTCCGGGCCCGGGTTCGATTCCCGGCTGGGTCGGAGATTTTCTCCGCTCAGGGACTGGGTGTTGTGTTGTGTTCATCATCATTTCATCCCCATCCGGCGTGCAGGTCGCCCAATGTGGCGCGGAATGTAATAAGACCTGCGCCAAGGCGGCCGGACCTGCCCCGCGAGGGGCCTCCCGGCCAATGACGCCAAACGCTCATTTCCATTTCCATCGAAAGGGTGCAAAAAAAGGGCAGCTCGTTTTGTATTATCACGTAATAGGGGAGAGAGTGTGGCAGATAGGATACGCGAGTTGGGATGGAAGTCATTAAAGCAAAGACGTTTTTCGTCGCGGCGAGATCTATTTACGAAATTTCAGTCGCCAACTTTCTCTTCCGAATGCGAAAATATTTTGTTGAGCCCAACTACATAGGTAGGAATGATCATCAAAATAAAATAAGAGAAATCAGAGCTCGAACAGAAAGGTTTAGGTGTTCATTTTTCTCGCGCGCTGTCCGGGAGTGGAATCTACATCTACATCTACATCATTACTCTGCAATTCACATTTAAGTGCTTGGCAGAGGGTTCATCGAACCACTATCATACTATCTCCATACTATTCCACTCCCGAACAGCGCGCGGGAAAAACGAACACCTAAACCCCGTTGGAGGTTCGAGTCCTCCCTCGGGCATGTGTGTGTGTTGTCTTAAGTGTAAGTTAATTTAAGTTAGATGAAGTAGTGTGTAAGCCTAGGGATCGATGACCTCAGCAGTTTGGTCCCATAGGAGCTTCCCACCACTCTCTCGTCTCACACACCGCATGCAAAGAAAATTCTTATCAATATGGTTCCTTAAGAGAGGAGGGAATAAGGCTTAAATATTCTTTATATTTTTCTATAACCAGCAAGAATACAATAAAAATATCACAGCTCTGTAGTTTACTAATACAACAATGATATAAATAATTTTGTCACCAAGCTCCAAGTGGTAGGAGAACACTCTAAAAAAATAATATAAATAGATGGTGGTTGTATGGCTCTGAGCACTATGGGACTTAACATCTGTGGTCAACAGTCCCCTAGAACTTAGAACTACTTAAACCTAACTAACCTAAGGACATCACACACATCCATGCCCGAGGTAGGATTCGAACCTGCGACCGTAGCGGTCAAGAGGTTCCAGACTGAAACGCCTAGAACCGCACGGCCACACCGGCCGGCCAGGTGGTGGTTGCACCAACGTCCAGGAAGTGCAAGTGGAATGTGGAATTCTGGCAGAAATCAAAAGTCTGTTGACATACTAAGCCTAATGAACGTTGGCCGACCAGAGTGGCCGAGCGGTTCTAGGCGCTACAGTCTGGAACCGCGCGACCGCTACGGTCGCAGGTTCGAATCCTGCCTCGGGCATGGATGTGTGTGATGTCCTTAGGTTAGTTAGGTTTAAGTAGTTCTAAGTTCTAGGGGACTGATGACCTTAGAAGTTAAGTCCCATTGCGCCCAGAGCCATTTTTTTTTAACCTAATGAACGTTGAAATCCAAGTTCCAGTATGGCAGGCACATTCTGAGTCCAGAGCGCAGCCAAGTCAGCACCGTGCAGCAGGTACACCAATCCAAGAGAAGAAAAGTCCACTGTAGCGTAGCATTTCCGAGTTGTGGAGTAGAACATAGCATAAGGAGAACTGGCTGGTAGACGTCGCCGTCAAATAAAGCTCCATAGTTAATGGAGCCGGCGGCTGTGTTCGCTGCATATTTACCGGGCGGCCAGTCGCTGTGTTTTCTGGGTGGCCAAATGTTGCGGATTGAAGCGCGCGTGATGGCGCTCTGCGACACTAGCAGCGGGACGCACATGGAGAAGTGCAGCCAACAATGAGTTTGTAGGCTGCGCGTAATGGAGCGGAGATTTAATAGTGTTAGTTACCACATATTTAATACTAGCAAGGGATCTTTGTTCGGAGATGATGGGGTATGGATACTCTTCGAAACGCAATAAGATCTGAAGATCGCAACACATGATTTGCGTACCAGCATGCACATAGATCTCAAAGAAAATCAGAAGCCACGTCCACCATACTTGCTAAAGGTCTAATAATTCCAATAAATTCTAATCTATCTAAAGCTTCGCTGGATTGTGAGTATTCATTCTAATCATCAAATTGAGAAAGGATACAATTTTGTGGTCCTATTGTGGGTGGACGCCAACTTCAAAGTCAACTCATCAAAAATAGACTGCTAAAATTCGGCACACGCAAATCTGTACTTATATCCAGGTGTTCGTTCCACTCAGCAAGAAAAGCATTTATTGCTTATTAGGATGATAATTTGATGCAGAGATCGTACTCACCGTTCGCAAAAAAGAAACCACGAATCTAAGGAAATCTTCCCTTCACTCTACACGAAACAGCATTAATTCAGGGCGCTGATAACCGCGCAGTTGAGCATCCCATAACCCAAACGTCATCATCAGCAGCAGCATTAATTCACTTTGTTGATAACTGGAAGTACAAACGACGATAACGTAAGTCGAAAAGCTAAATGTCTGATTGAAGCCGACCAGAATTGAAACGTACACTGACGAAGACCAATTGCAACACCAAAAAATAAATAATGTAATGAAATTTCTGGAGTACTTTCGTTTAGGTAACATATGCAAGTGGTTAACACTGCAAGATCACAGCTTATTGTAAGCGTGAGAAAACCATTGCAAATCTGAAATGCTGGTCGATTAATAACTGGCGTAATCACCACAATGTTGAATGAAAGCATGCAAATGTGCATGCATTATGTTGTACAGGTGTCGGATGACAGTCTGTGGAATGGTGTTCCCTTTCTGTTGCACTTGGTCGGTCAATATACGAGTCCTCCAGAAAAATGTATACACACTTTAAGGAACGAAAAGTATTACTTACTATATGTGTTTATTTTACATTTAATAATTGATCACATATCTTGTACAACCTTCAGTTCAGCACATGGTTACTTTAAATGTGCAAAATGTTCACCGTTGGCAGCTATACACATAACAGAATGACCAGCGGTCACCGCAACTATGTCAGTCAGTGTTCCAGTGGAGATCGCTGCACGTGTCGCTGTAATCTCCTGACGAATTTCTCCAGCGTGCGTGACTTACGTCGATAGACGTAATCTTTCACAGTTCCCCACAACTATAAAAGTCCATATGTGTTAGATCTGGCGACCGTGGAGGGAAATCAATGGGCCCTCTTCGTCCAATCCATTGCCCCGGAAAATTGTCATTCAGGAAAGATCGTATGGCCAGGTAGCAGTGTCATGGCGTCCTGTCCTGTTGGTTCATCAGCTCCATAAATCGCACGAATACCTGGCAAAACAGGCATTTCCAGGTCACTTCCATAGTGACAGTAGCATCAAAGAAAAAGGGTCCTACTAAGCCCCTTGATGATAGTCCACACCACACATGAACCCCTGGTAGATTGACCGCTTTATCCACATAAACATGCAGATTTTTCGGTGCCCAGTACACACTGTCATGCCGACTCACGGTTCCATTAAGTTTAAATCGTGGGTCGTCAATCCACACTACCCTCGTCGAAAATTTTTCTTGATCACTTACCATTTGCTGATACTATTCGCAAAATTGCTTTCAGCGATCAGGATCGTCATCGTTAATCGCGTGCAGTAATCGTGGAATGTAAACTTTAAACTTTGAAGCTTTCAGAATTCGTACACTTGTACTGCTAACCCCACTTCACGTGCACATTGCGTAGCAGACTTCTGTGGAGAATTAACAAACGTTTCCAACACGAGAGCCGACGAAGCAGGACTTGTAGCAATACACTGTCTTCCTGACCTTCCTTTGTCAATATCACAAATCGTTCCATGCAACTCAAACTTGTCAATGATGCGTTTAATTGTTAGACGGGTTGCCGGTTATGTTTCAAACACCAGCCTCCAATGACGCTGCACTTCAAAGGCATTATCAAACTTGAAAAACCACTTCACATTACATTTTCGTTGCTCGAATGTCAATTGTGCTCCAGCCATCTTGTTTTCTCAATACCGACATGAAAGTACTAACATCTAACATTTGTTGAGCCAAAGACCATACTACAACACACTCGTAATTCAAATCGAACGACAGTATCGATATCTCGATAGAGCCTAACAAAGAGTGTATACTTTTTTCTGGCAGACTCTGTAGAGATGGTTAATGCTGTTGGTAGATGACGCCGGAGTTATCGACCGATAATCTCCCATGTGTGCTGAATTGGAGACAGATTTGGTGATTGAGCAGGCCAACACAACATGTCGACACTCTGCAGAGCATGTTGGGTTACAACAGCGGTATGTAGACGCACGTTATCCCGTTGGAAAACACATCCTGGAATGCTGTTCATGAATGGCAGCGCAACAGTTCGGATCACCAGACTGACGGACAAATTTGCTGTCAGGGTGCATGCGACAACCACGAGAGTTCTACTGCTGTCATATGAAATCGCACTCCAGGCCAGAACTCCAGGTGTACATCCAATGTATCCCACCCGCTGTCAGGCTGGTTGAAGGCGCTCACTTGGCCTCCTTCTAGACAACACACACCATCACTGGCATCGAGGAAGAACCAGCTTTCATCATGAAACACAACATACCAGGAAAGAGGTCTCGCTCGACACCACTGAAGTTGAAAACAGATGTGGTTTTGGGTCAGTGGAATGCACGCTATAGGCCATCTAGATCGGAGTAACCGGTATGTAATAGTTCGTTGTGTCACAGTTGTGCCAACTGCAGCTTAAATCGCAACTGCACGTGCAGTAGGATGCTTCAGGGCCCACCCCATACACGATGGTCATCCCTCTCGGAAGTGACACGTGGCTGACCGGAGCACGGCCTTCTTGTGACCATACTTTCTCGTCATCACCATAGCCAGCAATTACGCACCGTGGCTACATTCATGCCAAGTCTTTCTACAGTATTGCAGAAGTAACATCCATCTTATCGCAGCCCTATTAAACGACCTGTTATAAACTCAGCGAGGTGTTGATAACGTCTTCGTCTCCTTAAAAGCATTCTTGACTAACATCAACTTGTAACACGCCCGGGAGTACTAACGGGTGGGGGGAATTCTAGAACTGTATTCTCCATTTCTTGACCGTGCGCCCTGTCCACACCACTTACCTGATAATCCCGCGGTGTTCGTATTGTTCTGCTCCACACTGCTGTTGGCTTGCCTGAAATTATCTATCGAAATATGCAAGCGGGTTTAGGGGAGCCACTCAACGTTAAGACACAACACTGTTCGACGTCTGCTATGAACAACTATATTTTGAGACGGTTAAAGAAAATCGCAGGTTGCACTGTTTACACTCTAATTCAGAAGTGTTTATCCTAATTAATGGATGATTACCAATCCACAATATCACTCAGACGAGCGTACGCGTAACCGACACGACGCGGGTGATTGTTGATAATGGGGAAACGCGATGATCGAACGCACGTCCTCACGCTGGCTACAAGACACCGGCACTTGACTGCACTCTTTTATGGTAACTAATTTCTACTGATTCACATCAGTTCATTCTGGGAGACCGAGCACGACGCGGATGATTGGTACAGTACGGTATGACACGCAACGAGGGATGCACAAATACGTTATCAGCAGCACTGTTCATTTTTAAATTACATCTTGACGCACTTTCCTCTGAATCATTTACTCATTTTATCACTTTACTGTAACAGCACTTGTAGCAACACTTCAACTTCCATACTAACAATGCCTGTCACATGCAGAGCTACACACAACACAACATAACAGTTCCGTGTCCCGCGCTCGACTCTACAGACGCGGCTGCCCACAAAGATACTCCGCAACCAAGACAGCGATATCACAGTGCGCTTACAAACTTTCTACGTCCCATCTCAAAAGTAATTAACACTCGCGATCGTTACAGCGTGTATTTAAATCAAACCTTATTTGCATCGTGACAGTTGCGTTACAAGCGCCATTCATATGGAGAAACACGCCTACCAACCTTCGTTTGTATCGCCCAACTCCTTGATGCTGCGATTCCTTTTTTTTTTTTTCGCCAGTGTGTATTAAGCATGCTCCGGAAAGCACGACCCACTCGCCACACCACGAACAGTGTTTTCCCCTCGAGGCCCTCTAGATTCCCTCGGTAACCGCCGTTGTCTTGCCGCATCTTGACAGAGTGGAGAGCGGGCGGGGGACCAATTGCAAAAACGGCCAGCGACTCGCTAGGCGTTTTCCCAAAAAACGCTAAAAAAGGCGGGAGGTCCTTGTTCGAAAGCTACACCAGTTCACCGGGCAAAATTTTGAACAGAGCTCGGTGGAAAATTTCCACTTCGTGCGTAGGCTTGGTTGACCAATTGTAAATGATAAAACAAAAAAAGCGGTACGTCCGATGCCCTCGGGCACAACAGGCCACAAGGCATGTTCAAACAAGCTTCAAAGGGAAGTTCCCAGGGCTCTACAAAGAAGTAAAAAGAAAACTGCACTGATCGCCTGTAGTGCATGTGCACATCCAGTTACCTGCACATCCATGCATTGCAGAGCTTATTCGTGGTTGGGATTACAAAAGGGATAAAACTGATTGTTCTTCTCTACATCTTATACCAATGGATGAACGTATATTCAACATCTCCTCCGAAACTACCTATTCGATTTCAGCCAAACTCGGAACACACATCACATGCTGTTAGGAAAGAAGCACTATGGGGGAAAGAACCACCTACCTGTAAAAGGGGAGGGGGTGGGGGTGGAAAAGGAGCGGAACTCACTGTGCGCCAATATTCACAATTCATCCAGTATTTGGGAACGAGAGCATTTACCGACTTGCAACAAACTTTACACATAAATTCACATCTTTACGAAATTTTTATCGCTGATACCCATCATAAAATTATGAAAGTGAGAAAAGTTTGTCGCTTACTACATTTTCGCTGTTCGTGTAGTAAAATTGTTGCATTAAATCAACCATGAGTTTCAATTTATTGCCTCTTTGCTACTAACTATGTACGCTGCGTATTTTACAGAGTCTCGACGTATACATTGTATGTACCTGTAAAATTATAACATTATGCGGCACATAGTTGAGAAAATATGACGCCATAAATATTGAGATGCAAGAAAAATTGCCGAGTCATGCATGACATTTTAACTATTATTTCTTTGCTACTAATTCTGTTCGCAACATACACTATATGATCAAAAGTATCCGGACACCCCCAAAAACATTAATTTTTCATATAAGGTGCGTTGTGCTGCCACCTACTGCCAGGTACTCCATATCAGCAATTCAGTATTCATTAGACATCGTTAAAGAGCAGAATAGGCGTTCCGTGGAACTCACGGACTTAGAACGTGGTCAGGTGATTGTGTGTCACTTGTGTCGTACGTCTGTACGCCGGAGTTTTCCACACTTCTAAAAATCCCTAGGTCCACTGTTTCCGATGTGATAGTGAAGTGCAAACGTGAAAGGACACTACAGCACAAAAGCGTACAGGCCGATCTCGTCTGTTGAGTGACAGAGACCGCCGACAGTTGAAGAGGGTCGTAATCTGTAATAGGCAGACATCTGTCCAGCCCATCACACAGGAATTCCAAACTGCATCAGGATCCACTGCAAGTACTATGACAGTTAGGTAGGAGGTGAGAAAACTTGGATTTCAAGGTCGAGCGGCTGCTCATAAGCCACACATCACGCCGGTAAATGCCAAACGAATCCTCGCTTGGTGTAAGGAGCGTAAACGTTGGACGATTGAAGTGGAAAATCGTTTTGTGGAGTGACTAATCACGGTACACAATGTGGCGATCCGATGGCAGGGTGGGGGTATGGCGAATGCCCGGTGAATGACATCTGTCAGCATCTGTAGTGCCAACAGCGAAATTTAAACGTGGTGGTGTTATAGTGTGGTCGTGTTTTTTTAGGGGGGGGGGGGGCTTGCACCCCTTGTTGTTTTGCGTGGCGCTATCACAGCACAGGCCTACATTGATGTTTTAAGCACCTTCTTGTTGCCCACTGTTGAAGAGCAATTCGGGGATGACGATTGCATCTCTCAACACAATCGAGCACTTGCTCATAATGAACGGCCTGTGGCGGAATGATTACACGACAATAACAACCCTGTAATGGATTGTCCTGCACAAGCGTCCTGACCTGAATCCTGTAGAACACCTTTGGGATGTTCTGGTATGCCGACTTCCTGTCAGGCCTCACCGACCTACATCGATACCACTCCTCATTTCAGCGCTCCGTGGAATATGGGCTGCCATTCCGCATTCCCCAAGAAACCATCCAGCACCTGATTGAACGTATGCGTGAGAGAGTGGAAGCTGTCATCAAGGCTAAGGGTGGGCCAACAGCATACTGAATTCCAGCATTACCGATGGAGGGCGCCACGAACTTGTATGTCATTTTCAGCGAAGTGTCCAGATACTTTTCATCACATAGTGTATGTTGCAGACAATATTCACATATACCGCCAAATGTGACTGCGAAATTGTATGATTGTAGGAAACACAGCTAAGGAGATATGACGTCATAAACAAGGAGATGCGTGAAAAAAATGTTGTATTAAAAAATGGAGATGCAGGAATTTCTTTTATGGAGTTCAAATTACACAGAATATACTCATCAGGTGTTTGAGAATGAGGATACTTAGCGACTTCCAACAAACCTGAAAAGTAATTTAAAATCTTTCCTATACTTTTTCTCGCTTATATGCTTAACGGCAGATATTTAACACATTATTTTTAAGGTAATCAGATTTTGAAGCTGTTTTGTACAGGAGAGTTCGATTTGTTAGAGAATTGCTGCCGGTTTCTTACTGTCTGGAATGAATCAGTGTGGGGTTAAGAAGCACCTAAATCCAGTAGGGGTGGGAATGATAAAGGGCTGATATTGAAACATAGTTCAGGAACATCTGGAGCAATTTCAACATTTCTTAGGTACATGATTTATTATTTCTGTAAAGTATTGTGGGAGTAAGATTCCCCTCTACCACTAGATGTCTCGGTGTGGATGAGAAGGGGTGACCAAAAAATGTTCGAAAACGGACTATTGGCATTTATTTCCTGTATTTAGTTGACATGAAATACTTTTAAAAGCATGAAGTGCAGCTGGTCTCTTATTTGTGCTGTTCATTGCATCAAACAGGTAGAGGGAATGGGGTGCTGGACAGAGAAAGTGGGGGGGGGGGGGCGAAGGAGGCGGACTCAGTGTGGGGGTGGGGGTGAGGAGATAGAGGAAATTGCCAGATAGGGGGGGAGGAGGCATTGGAAAGAGAGAGGGGGAGAAAGAGGGGGAGAAAGAGAGAGAGGGCAAGAAGACATGGACGAGAGAGGGGTGAGGAGGGGATGGACGACGGAGGGGAAGGAGGATATAAATAAGAGAGGGGAAAATGACTGAGAGAGGAGGTGGGGACGCGGAGGTGGACAGGTGGAGGAGACTGGAGGAAATAGACTGATACAAAATGGAATAAATAAATACCCGAACAACATCAGGCTTCTTAGTCACTAATCAATCACTGGCTAACATAGGAAAAAAATTTGAGTCACAAAAACAAAAAGAACGCTGTTTCTGGAAGATAATTCATCCCTGAATCCAGATCTAACTTCAGAATTTCTGTGTCGGTCTCAGTTGCCGTGTGATAGTGAATAAACATACATAATAATATTTTCTTTCTAGTTTCCTGTGATACTTTGGCTCAGGAACGTCAATTCTTTACTGTGACATGTACGTCATAAAACAGCTCGTAAATTAGGATACTGCACAATTTTCATTGCTTCATAGGTGATTCCAACTATTTTTCTCATACAGAAATAAGTTTGGTGTGTGATCTATTGCTTCCCTACAAATTATGGGGACACCAAAGGAAATGTGACTTGATCGTTTTAACTAGCCTGTCAGAAGTGTAACACATGTCAAGCAGCATATGCCGGGGGGGGGGGGGGGCGGAGGGGGGGGGGGGCGGTCGCCAACCTTGCACCCACAATAAAGTTTATAGCACTTTTTTACTGGAGGATTAAGATTTTGTTTCTCCTATTTCAGAGTTAACTCATCATAGATTTAACAAAAAGAATTTGTGTTATTTATATAGGTACGAGGCATTTATTCTTTTGAATTCGCACAAAACACGAACCTTCATGAACCCATAGCAACTTTCTTCACAAGCTCGGGAGCTCTGTCATTACTGAGACTAATGCAACAAAGACAACTAGATGCAATGCAACGTAAACATGACTCATACGCGTCCTTCATCTCCTGATGGAGAATGTCGGCACTGAAGATCACCTCTGGGAGTCCTTGTGTGTATTTCGACTGTTTGCCAGCAATCACACCCACAAAAATAAATAAAATCAAGTTAATTAAGCAATGCTAAAAAACATTCAACAGCCTAGATCGCATAAGATATTTCTTTATTTAAGATAACCAGTTTCGACAGACTTTTCTATCATCTTCAGGTCTTAAAAATCTTTTTGTTGTGAAAGGTGTTCAGTTTACGATGAAACTCATGCCACGTTGTCGTATTTTTTTAGCGACTGAAACAGACAGCTCCTTAGTACTCTCAAAATGAGAAAACTAAGTAATACCGAATTTAACAATATGCAGCATTATCAGGTTTTTTTTCAGATATAGGTTACCGTATCACGAAAACTGAGTCCGATAGGTAGGTACAGATTCCGTTTTCTAATTCAGTGATCATGACTTAGCTATGATCACCATTCACTTTCTTTATGACGAAAACGCTATTGACCAGAGAAATGTGCCCCTATGCAATCCATCTCTCAGGATAGCCAGCCTTAACTCCGTTGCACCTGAGTTCTACGCAGCCCGGCGCTCTTTTATGTATGGCTGTATTTCGTATTTTCTGGAGGATACAGTATCTTTCCATATTAGCTGAGAATTTTTAGGGACGCCTACAACCAAAATGTCGCCGATTTTGCTCACCTTTCACACAGTAACAGCGCGTAATTGTATGCAACAAATTCTGGTCTAGAATGGTACATTACTCATTTCTGAGAAATCGAGTTTCGAAATTTGACGAGTCTGTTGAGTACCACTCGATAGAGCCAGCCGAGCAGCGGCGTTACCGCAACCGTGGCTTTTCCCCTAAACTTCCACGAAGCACTTTTAGCACCACAGCGAATCACGTTTCTTTGTAGTGAGTTATTGTAGGACAGTAATGAGAAATAAATATTTATTTACCAATTTATTTATGTACCTATGAAAAAGATATAACAGTGAAGCCATTACAGTTATAGTTCTTCATCATTAGTAGCTCGACTGTATTTGTGATGTTTTCCATCATAAAAACATGAAAAAAATTACACAGACGTAAAGAATTTGCATTTTATGAATGTCACTTTCTAATATCCACATTTGGTAATAATTATAGTTTAAAGAAGTTGTCATTAAAATAAAAAAAACCTGCCAGCCATAGATAATTTTTTATGCAAAACATTCGATATTCCCATCAATGCATTGATAAATAAATGCTCACGATCCTTTATCGCAGCTTGAGAGTCTCTAATGACCTCGATGTCGACGGGACGTTAAACCCTAATTCTACTTCCTTCCTTTCTTCCTTCTCAGCTCGATGATACCCCGCCATGAATGTACCACTGTGATTACTATTGTTATTATTGTCCCTTTCTGAAGATGCAGGATTCGTTAAAGCAATACAGGTGTTCGGTGGAAGCACAAAACAAGAAATAATGAGACTCAGGCGTAACACGCGCAGACTTGAATCTACCGCGTTAGCCGTTTGCGCAGCCACCGGTAGGCGGTGCGTGGAGTTCTCACATGATATTCACCACGCTCGTCAAATTCTAGAGCTCGATTTCTTAAAAAAAATTCGGAGTGCAACCTTCTACAGCAGAGTTTGTTGAATGAAAACAGATAGTTACATTTCTGGCCATTAAAACTGTAACACCAAGAAGACGGCATGCAAATAATATCAAATCAGCATGAAATGTGACACCTGCTTCGATATGTTATTAATTTGCATTTGAGCGCAACCATGTTAGAATTAAAACCATCTACGTTCTTTTCGTAGGAAAAGATTACGCAACGGGTACGTCATTCTGAAATTGCATTTCAGCGTTGGTTGATTGTGAGAACATTATATTAGGCTTCACGTATGAAGGAGATAAAATATGTGCGGATATTCAGCGTATAATTCAGAATATAACAAGAGATGGTAAACTAATAGTGATGGAGGATGGAATGCGGCAGTAAGGAGAAGAAACAGTTACGGGAGAATGGGTGTTTGGCAATACGAATGAGAAAAGAGAAATAATAATTGAGCTCTGCAAAAGTTTTCAGTCACTAACAACGAATACATTGTTCAAAAACCACAAAAGGGGGAGGTATACTTGGAAGAGACCTGAAGATACATGATGATTGCATCGTGGTCACACAGAGATTCCGAAATAGGGGACTAGGTTGTAAGGCGCAGGTGCAGACTCGCATCACAATTTAGTAACGATGAAAAGTAGATTGAAATTTAAGAGACTCCTCCGGAAGAATCTATGTGCACAGAAGTAGGATACGTAGTACTGAGGAATGGTGAGATGCGTTTTACGTTATCTGAGGTTATAGACACGACAACATTAATACAGCAGGAAGTTCAGTTTAAGATGAATGGACATCTCTGAAAAGAAAAATTACAAAAGATGAACACATAAACATTGGTGCAAGGAAGATAACTGTGAAGAAATCTTGGTTAACAGAAATACTTCCAAGTGATCGACGAAAAAAGGAAGTGCAGAAAAGTTCTAGGAAGTACAGGAAGAAAGAAGTACAGCTCACTTAGGAATGAAATAATTAAGAAGTTCATAAAACGCAAGGCGAAATGGCTACAGGTACAATGAAAAGAAATCGAAAAATAGATGGTCGCTAGAAGGACTGATTGGGTATGCAGATACCTTCGGTGAAATTAAAAGCAATGGTGTCAACAACAAGGGTGCAATGGAAAAACCACTGTTTAGCGCAGAAGAGAGAACGGATAGTTGAAAAGAGTACGTTGAAGACCTCCGCGAGAGCGTAGCTTGTCTGATTAAGTGATTGGCGAAGAAAAGGGAGTCACTATGAAGGACATAGGGGAGCCAGTATTAAATACAGAGTTACATTGTTCTTATGCTAACCAGGCGACTATTCGAGTTGTTTTGCAAGCGCACCACCAGACTTTCGGAAAAATATCTTCCACACAATCCTGAAGATAGTAAGAGTATGTAAGTGCTGGAACTATCGCACTATCAGCTTACCAGCTCATGAATCCAAATTTGTGATATAAATAATACATAGAGGAATGGGATGATACATTTGATAGCTTTCGGAAACATGAGGACAAGTGGTTGTTCTGAAGCAGCGTTTGATAATGGAAGCAAGACTTCAGAAAAATAGGATTTGTCAAATGGTTCAAATGGCTCTGAGCACTGTGGGTCTTAACACGTGAGGTCATCAGCCCCCTAGAACTTAGAACTACTTAAACCTACCCAACGTAGGGGCATCACACACACTCATGCCCGAGGCAGGATTCGAACCTGCGACCGTAGCGGTCGCGCGGTTCCAGACTGAAGCGCCTAGAACCGCTCGGTCGCAACGGCGGGCTAGGAATTGTCGACCTGCGAAAAGCGTCCGACAATGTAAAATGGTACACTTGTTCTAAATTCTAGGGAAAATATAGTAAACGGTACGGAGAGACGGATAATATACAATATATACAAGAACCCAGAGGGAACAAAAGACTGAAAGACCAAGAACGAAACGCTTAGATCAAAATAGGTGTAAGAGAAGGATATAGTCTCTCGCCCTGCTGTTAGACCTATACATCGAAGAAGAAATGACAGAAATAAAATAAGAGTGGAATTAAAATCGAAGATGAAAGGATATAAAAAGATTCGCTGATGAAATGTTCCTATCCTCAGTGAAAGCGAAGAATAATTACAGCATCTGTTGAATGAAATAAACAGTCTAACTAACGAGTGCAGAATATGGACTGAGAGTAAACCGAAGAAAGACCAAGGTAATGATAAGTAGCAGAAATGAGATTAGCTTTAAACGTAACATCAAAACTGGGGACTACACTACTGACCATTAAAATTGCTAGACCACGAAGATGACGTGCTACAGACGCGAAATTCAACCGACAGGAAGAAGATGCTATGATATACAAATGATTAGCTTTTCAGAGAATTCACACAAGGTAGGCCCCGGGGCGACACCTACAACGTGCGGACATGAGGAAAGTTTGCAACCGATTTCTCATACACAAACAGCATTTGACCCGCGTTGCCTGGTGAAACGTTGTTGTGATGCCTCGTGTAAGGAGGAGAAAAGCGTATCATCACGTTTCCGACTTTGATAAAGGTCGTACTGTAGCCTATCGCGATTGCGGTTTATCGTATCGTGACATTGCTGCTCGCGTTGGTCGAGACCCAATGACTGTTAGCAGAATATGGAATCGGTGGGTTCAGGAGGGTAATACGGAACGCCGTGTTGGATCCCAACGGCCTCGTATCACTAGCAGTCGAGATGACAGGCATCTTATTCGCATGGCTGTAACGGATCGTGCAGCCACGTCTCGATCCCTGAGTCAACAGATGGGGACGTTTGCAAGACAACAACCATCTGCACGAACAGTTCGACGATGTTTGCAGCAGCATGGACTATCAGCTCTGAGACCATGGCTGCGGTTACCCTTGACGCTGCATCACAGGCAGGAGCGCCTGCGATGGTGTACTCAACGACGAACCTGGGTGAACGAATGGCAAAATGTCATTTTTTCGGATGAATCCAGGTTCTGTTTACAGCATCATGATGGTCGCAATCGTGTTTGGCGACATCGCGGTGAACGCACATTGGAAGCGTGTATTCGTGATCGCCATACTGGCGTCTCACCCGGCGTGATGGTAGGGGGTGCCATTGGTTGCACGTCTCGGTCACCTCTTGTTCGCATTGATGCCAGTTTGAACAGTGGACGTTACATTTCAGATGTGTTACGACCCATGGTTCTACCCTTCATTCGATCCCTGCGAACCCTACATTTCAGCAGGATAATGCACGACCGCATATTGCAGGTCCTGTACGGGCCTTTCTGGATACAGAAAATGTTCGACTGCTGCCCTGACCAGCACATTCTCCAGATCTCTCACCAACTGAAAACGTCTGGTCAATGGTGGCCGAGCAACTGGCTCGTCACAATACGCCAGTCACTACTGTTGATGAACTGTGGTATCGTGTTGAAGCTGCACGGGCAGCTGTACCTGTACACGCCATCCAAGCTCTGTTTGACTCAATTCTCAGGCGTATCAAGGCCGTTATTATGGCCAGAGGTGGTTGTTATGGATACTGATTTCTCAGGATCTATGCACACAAACTGCGTGAAAATGTAATCACATGTCAGTTCTAGTATAATATATTTGTCTAATGAATACCCGTTTATCATCTGCATTTCTTCTTTGTATAGCAATTTTAATGGCCAGTAGTGTATTTTGCAGACATTTTATAATATTTTAACATTAGAGAAGCACCATAGAGGTAGACAATAAGGCTGTAGCATCTTACACCAAGCATGGTCCATAAGTACCAGTGCAGACATCTGTTGGTGATAGTAATCAACTGGCGTAAAATCAGCAGTTGATTTTTTTCGCGTTTGTAAAGATTGATGTAATAATATTTAAAGTAAAACTCATCTACAGCGACTATTTATAATTAATTTGGTAATTACATTAGATAAACAACTGTTATCTATTTATGGAGATTATTTTACATACTCGTTCCAATATTCCGTGGTGAATGAGGCATAGCCGGCCGGTGTGGCCGAGCGGTTCTAGTCGCTTCAGTCTGGAATCACGCGACCGCTACGGTCGCAGGTTCGAATCCTGCCCCGGGCATGAATGTATGTGATGTCCTTAGGTTAGTTAGTTTTAAGGATTTCTACTTTGTAGGGGACTGATGACCTCAGATGTTATGTCCCATAGTGCTCAGAGCCATTTGAATGAGACATAGGTTTCTGTGGTACACTATGTGATCAAAAGTATCCAGACACCTCGCTGAAAATGACTTACAAGTTCGTGCCGCCCTCCATCGGTAATGTTGGAATTCATTATGTTGTTGCCTCACCCTTAGCCTTAATAACAGCTTCCATTCTCGCAGGCATACGTTCAATCAGATGCTGAAAGATTTCTCGGGGAATGACAGCCCATCCTTCACGGAGTGCTGCACTGAGGAGAGCTATCGATGTCGGTCTGTGAGGCCTGGCACGAAGTCGGCGCCCAAAACATCCCAAAGGTGTTCTGTAGGACTCAGGTGAGTACTCTGTGCAACCCAGTCCATTACAGGGATGTTATTTTCGTGTAACCACTCCGCCAGAGTCCGTGCATTATTAACAGGTGTTCGATGGTGTTGAAAGATACAATCGCCATCCCCGAATTGCTCTTCAACAGTGAGAAGCAAGAAGGTGCTTAAAACATCAATGCAGGCCTGTGCTGTAATAGTGCCACGCTAAACAACATGGGATGCAAGCCCCTTCCATGAAAAACACGAGCACACCATAACACCACCACCTCTGAATGTTTCTTTTGGTTCTACACACGCTGGCAGATGACGTTCACCAGGCATTCGCCATACCCACACCCTACCATCGGATCGTCACATTGTGACCGAGATTCGTCACTCCACACAACGTTTTTCCACTACTCAATCGTCCAATGTTTACGCTGCTTTCACCAAGCGAGGCGTCGTTTGCCATTTACCGCCCTGATGTGTAGCTTATTAGCAGCCGTCAACCATGAAATCCAAGTTTTCTCACCTCCTGCCTGTCATTGTACTTGTAGTGGATCCTGATGCAGTTTGGAATTTCTGTGTGATGGTCTGGATAGATGTCTGCCTATTACAGATTACGATCCTCATCATCTATCGACGGTCTCTGTCAGTCAACAGTCGAGGTCAGCCTGTACGCTTTTGTGCTGTACGTGTCCCTTCACGTTTACACCTCACTATCACATCGGAAACAGTGCACCTAGAGATGTTTAGGGGTGTGAAAATCTCGGGTATAGACGTATTACAAAATTGACACCCGATCATCTAACAACGTTCGAAGTCCGCGAGTTCCGCGGAGCGTCCCATTCTGCTCTCTCACGATGTCTCATGATTACTGAGGTCGGCCGGCCGGAGTGGCCGTGCGGTTCGAGGCTCTACAGTCTGGAGTCGAGCGACCGCTACGGTCGCAGGTTCGAATCCTGCCTCGGGCATGGATGTGTGTGATGTCCTTAGGTTGGTTAAGTTTAACTAGTTCTAAGTTCTAGGCGACTGATGACCTCAGAAGTCAAGTCGCATAGTGCTCAGAGCCATTACTGAGGTCGCTGATACGGAGTACCAGGCAGTAGGTGGTAGCACAATGCACCTAACATGAGAAACGTATTTTTTTGATGGTGTCCGGATAATTTTGATCACATAGCGTATTTTTCAATGCTATTGATGAGCAAGCCCATAAACTATTTTTTGAAGTCAGTAATGAAAACATAATTGACAACAGTTTCGTCATTTTATAGACGTCAGATACTTTTTATGTGCATTTATTTTAAGATAAACAATTCACCTCGTTCGGATACTTTTGAGCCCAGTCCAGACGAGGCTGGACTGTAATTGGCTCTTTCATTTTAATGACTGGTAGGATACTATTTTCTAATTGGATGAGAGGGAAGGGAGATGGTACATTACGCAGCATGTCTTTGCACAGCCTTATGTAAATATCCCGGAAATAATGTGACTTGGTGTTCTTTTCATGCATCATTTTAATGCTACATTCTGATCGGTTGGAAACAAGGCGCAATTGAGCTAGCTGGATTTTTTTAAAGTTATTTGTTTAGACTACATTCTTTTTAGGTGTACTATTTTAACGTTTAGCTTTGATTGGTTAGAAACAGTAGGAGACGGTGGGACACAAAGCATAGCTAAACTAGTTCCTCCATCTAGAATTTTTCATCGGTTCTTGCACTTTTATTGCTTAGCTGTGACTATCTGAAAAGACGAGGATTTTTTTTTTTTTTTTTTTTTTTGACTGGATGGAAATACGAGAGGAGGGTAGAGGAATTTTAATTTTCCATTAATACAATTATGTTATGTTAAAGTTTTTGATTGATTCTCATTTTTTACATAATCCTATGTCTGATTGGTGATAAGGGAGAAGGAAGAGGGGCAGGGGACGGCGTTATGGAGGGTAAGGGAAAGGGGTAAGGAGGGTGTGATGAGGATAATGATGCCATTGATTAGAGAGAACCACTGAAAAAAAAATAAGGGAAGAAGAAGAAAAGTGTTCTAGAATGCAGATAACCCTACCACCTCAGAGCTGCAACAAAAGGCCTTTTTTTTCTTATTTACTCATTTCTATCCATGCACGGAAGGCGAAGAAAAGTACGCCGACCACGAATATGTGAACGATCAGGCGGACGTCGACCGTACTGTAACGTTTGCATGGATGTCAACAGATCGCAAAGCTTCGACGGAACAACCCTCTACTAGATTGCGAAGTATAGTCGATTCGAAATAAAAAAAAAACACAAGACAATAGTGAAGTTTCTGAGGAACAGTCCTCTTTCAGACCAAAAATGTATTTAACCCATAGCCAATGAGGTTAAGACAACGCCTATAATAGTACACCTATAACAGTGAAGACTAAAGTGATAAAAGCACTTTAGAAGAATGAAAGGTCTCACACACATACGTCAAACTGTAAATTACTTGCGTATCGGTTGCCTTAGGAACAGCTAGCAGCTAGGGCTGTGATACTAGGCAGCTGCTCTGGGCCGACAATTTGCACTCTTTCGCGGGCAGTACGGTCCGACGTAAGTGCAGACCATACACCGCGATGAAAACAGGCTTACTGGCGTCTTGGAACATTTACAGCGATGCCACTGTGCAAGCTGGAAACAAAACTAAAATCAGTGAGTTACAGCTAAGAGTTCCAGAAATGAGTTGTGTGTTGGTACCTAACAGTTGCTGCTGAGTAGTTGCTCTTCCAAGTAGCATCTCGTACGAGCAAACCAGATGCATCTTTACCTGTAGTTGCTCGTATTTTAGGTACTTGGGCTATGCGCAGCTCTCTTTAAAGAGAATAGTTCGATATAGTCATAGGGCCGAGCCGCGGACTTCTGCTTTCATGCCCTGCAGCTAATCCGCTGCAAATAACCTGTACCTGTGATCCTGCAGCCAAATAGTCTACGAATTGTTTAGAATTGCAAATTAATAAAATACCCAGAAATACACAATAAAAGATAAACAAATAATTATAAAAAGGGTTCTATTCTATCGTCTGTAATTGATGAAGACGATAGAACAAAATGTTGATAATGTTTAGTCAAGAGAGGACATCTCAGATAAACGGGATGTGGTCCTACAATAATCATTTAAAACACAAACAGGAAATATCCTTATCAAATTCAGTAAAGTTACATTGAGAGCGTTACAAGAATGGTAGCAAAATCCCCAAACTAAATTGTCATCAAAGACTTGCGAAAACTCTGGCAATTTCGTGATAACAATACACGAAAGATTCTGTGGCTCAAAACAGCTCATACTTCAACATGATGATTCACAAATTAACACATGCAATACGACGAATGGTAACTCATACTCTATTCTCAGTTCCGTAAATCAAGCGGCAAAAGTTAGATTTCTACTCTGGAGCACTTTCAGATCTTTCGTAATACAAAGTTTCCTCAAAGGTATTGTAGCTGCAGTTCACCACCAAAACCAATACGACTGAACTACGCACTGTCCCATTCGCCTTCTTCCAGCACTCGACACCAAATGTCCACAATCGCTCCCTTGAGCTCGTGACTCGAAAAGTCCCCGTCTGCAGTTGATTCCAGCAGCGTTCCAACACTGGCCAACTCTCATTGGCTGCAGTCCATCCCCACCAGAAATACATCGTTCTGAAGCTCTACAGACATGATTTAATTCAACATGATCATTTTCTGGACATAACTGTTACAACAGTATTTAAAAACAGAAATGTTGCACACATTCTGTCACAGTCATATAATTTACAATAATTAAAATCAAGGTTTGTCCATAAATAAATAAGCCAGTATTCTTAAGCAAGTGCGCTTACGTTAAATGACTACAGATTATGTTAATATTATTTACAAAATTTTATATCTTTTTAACAGAAGGATCTTACGGTTCTCTTTTCAGTTCCGATGGCGACTAACACATGAGACTGACCAGTTTTAAATTAGCACACTTTCTAAATAGCACTTGCGATCAACATTTAAATAAAACGACTGGCAAAATCTAAACTGTTCAGTAAGTAAATACACAAATATGATAAAATATGAGGTACTGATGCTGTATTCATTTGCTTCGTAAATGTGGAGAATAGGATGTTCTGACAGATATTTGCTTAATGAAAGTGATACAAAAGACGTCGTAAGTCAATAAATAAAATAGATATATAGCTTTCAGGGATGATATCTATAGTGCAATGATATCATCTGAGATACAGTTTGTTGAACTCGCATGAAACTATTAAAACTTGTTGATTAAGAGGTTCGTTGTGGAAATGTTTATTCACTGTGAAATATTAGATTCTGTAGTTTTAAAGATACTGAAATACTTTTGTGTTACTGGACGTGCTTCATTTTTCTAAGATCGCAGATGTATTCAGATTGCACTGGTATCTGACTGTGAGTAATTGTCGAATCCCAAAGAGCCGTAAGTAGCCATCTTTCAGTTTATCTCAAAGCCACCATTTCTTGCAGCGTTTTCTGCGCAAAAACAATACAAGCATCAGCCGTCCAAATTCCCAGCTCTGGGATTTCCCCGTTTCCGGCGACGCACTCATTGTCTCTGCACTTGAGCTCGCCTGGGTAAGCCACGTGACGTCATCGTCCCACCGGAAGCCGGAACTGCCGCGGCGCGCCCTGAGGCCTGGATCCCCTAGTGTTCAGCCGTACGACAAATTCGCCTCTTAGCACTGTGGAGCCGGCTGCTGTGGCCGAGTGGTTCTAGGCGTTTCAGTCCTTAACAGCGCTGCTGCTACGGTCGCAAGTTCGAATCCTGTCTCGGGCATGGATGCGTATGATGTCCTTAGGTTAGTTAGGTATAAGTTGTTCTAAGTATAGGGGACTGATGACCTTAGATGTTATGTCCCATAGTGCTTAGAACCATTTAAACCATTTGAATCAATGTGGGCGGCCAATTAACTTGCCTAAATATGTGTAACGTTACAACAGTAAAGTGCTTTTTTTAACCAACTGTTTGAGGGCATAGATTCGAGGGCCGCAAGCAATGAAAGAATAAGCATTCTGAAAATAAAAAAGTACTGTAAAATACAAACAAAATCTCCTGAACCAAACTGCTTGGCTGGGAAATATTCAATACGATGTTGCTATACTTCACATCTTGTAAAATCTTCCTTGGCATGCTTTCCACAAAGTGGTCGAGACGCTGGTGCTCAAGCCTGTTCCAGTCTTTGACAATGGCGCTCACGTGGTTATGCAATGTGTGTGGACCATTCTTGTGATGACCGTTGCAAGTTGCAACTGATCCCTGTTATGTTCGATCGGTTTCATGTCACCAGATGCCACGGCCTGCTGGAGGAAGGAACTTACGATATGGGTGCAGTGTGCTTGTGTACTTTCGTTCTGACAGACAAACTCATCGCCGATATGTTAACTGCAGAACTGGATTCTGCCTCGATACTGCACAGTTCTCAAAGAACCTTGATAGTGCTGAGACGCAGCCGTCATCCTGACGTGATACCAGCCCAAAATATGACTGACCTACTTCTCTGCTGAACACATGGGAATGCATATATGAAATGTGCATTGGTATGTGCCCGCATTTGCATTTCTTTGATCACCCAGTGTCAGAAGTAGCCTATGCTCGTCGATGAAGAGAACCCAGCACCATTCATCAAGGTTACGTTCTATATATTCCTTCTTGATATACCAGATTAAATATAACAAAATGCACACAGATAAAACATTTATCTTGTACTTATCTCAGTCAGACAAATAAAACAAATTTCGTAGAAAGGTAAAACAAAATTATGAATGAAAGACAGGAAAGTAACAACTAAAGTAACTCTTCTGCAAACGAAATGTGGTCTGTGGAAAGAGTAGAAAACAAGGAGGAAGACAAAGATCAGCATGTGGATAGTTTGACGAAATAGTAGTAATTCTCTCCTAAAGAGATAGTGTAAAGGAGAGGGAAGTTGATTTTTGTGGACGAAAGGAAGTAAAGAAGTAGGCAGGAAATAAGAATTAGGTAAGAAGGAGATAGTCATTTCTAATTTGTCCCGTCGAGGACGGTAAACAAATAATTGAGGAGATATTTTGGGGGAATATGTGAAGCATATATGATTTGTGGAAGGTACCACAAACTGATACTGAAATAAAGATATGAGGGAAATAAATATAAGAAGTAGTTAGGAGGTAATAATTTGGAAAGAGAAATGAATTATTAAGCTAAGCAATAAATACGTTATTTCGTGGAAAGAGTTAATCAGTAGAAAGTAAGACTAACCCAGAAGAGATTTCAATAAGGAGGAGTATAATGGGGACAGGAAGGAACATAAAAGTTTACTATAGAGAAAAAAAAAGAAGAAAGCGATAAGTAGAACTGAAAAAAATTTTTAAGCTGTAAAACCATGCTACAGAACAATAGAGAACATTTTTAACAAGAAAAGAAAAAGAAGAGAGATGTATTGCATATTTTGAAGTTCTGTTACAGCTAATGCCAAAAAAAGAGATTGCAGAGAAAAAGACGCAGGAGTTGGAGTCAAGTTGCAAAGTTATCAAAAATTTAATGAAATACTTGTAGTCAGAATAATTAAATGAGTAGTGGAAGGAATTCACTAACTTACTAATCGTCATCACCAGCAATTTCACTCTTACCATCCATCGTGATGAAGATGAGGAAACCTTGACCTGTATATTAAGAAAATCAAGTAGAATGGGGGAAGAGGTGAATAAATAAAAACGTTGATAAGAAAAACATTTTTATAGAGTAACTGATAACGTTTGTAAAGTTCAGTAAAAATTTTAATGTTTGTAAAGTTGTAGCGTAATTTAAGGTAATAAGGGTTACAATAAAATAGATAGTGATGTCATGTAAAATAGAGAATAGGTGAGGATGAAAGAGGAGTAAGATAAGGAAATCAGGGACAAACATTGTATTAGATATGAAGTCAGCAGACTAGGTGCACCATCATTGCAGCCAGATCGACGGCAGGACTGAGGAGAGCGGTTAGGCGTGAGAGGAAGGGACACTGAGCGTGAGTGTCTGGTAGGTCACCTTGCGAGATGATGAAGGAAGAGGCCTTGGTGGAAGCAACGGTCCAAGAGGATAACACCTCTGGGCGAAAAGTTTGGACAGCTACAACGCATCCTAGATACAATCGACATGTACCCTGACGTGCGCTTTATTCATACGAAAGTCACATAAGGGCGTTATAACAATGGTTTTGCGAAAGTGTTATATACTTGGCACTTCTATCGTGAACTGTTTAAAGCAGCGTATGGAGAAATGATGGATGTCCACCGAACCGGAACAGGAAGAGGAAGAGACGCGTTTCTGTAACTCAAGTTCAGAATAACTGAAACTGTTATCAGACCATATGGTAGTCAAGAACTGCGAAACAATCCCTGAACACTCATGGGCGAAGCAAGAAAACGATGAAAGGATATCCAGTCTATCTAGATGAACAACCGAATATAATAAAAGATACACTGTTTAAGGTATACAAAATATTAAAATAGGAAGTTGCTACAGTCAGCATTTGTAAGAACTGCGAAACAATCCCTGAACACTCATGGGCGAAGCAAGAAAACGATGAAACGATATCCAGTTTATCTATATGAACAACCGAATATAATAAAAGATACACTGTTTAAGGTATACAAAATATTAAAATAGGAAGTTGCTACAGTCAGCGTTTGCAAACAATTTTGCACTGATTTCCACCAATTTCTCAACCATTGATTGACCCAGTGCAAAATTGAACACGGAAGGAGAAGGATATATAAGGTGGCAGAATAAATGAAGGTCAATTTCGCACCTTACATGAGAGTTTTATACATCGTAGTGGGAAGGTGTATATGACACCTAACTTACTTCGGTGGTAATGAGCAGATTTTCCAGGAAATATGTAACGCAAAAGGGATGACACTCAATCGACGGTATTAACACACTGCTCCCGTATAATGCATTTCAATAAGCGGAAAGTGAAAGAAGCAGCGAGAAGAAACGTCTTGTGTGAAAGCAAGCGCAGGCTGAAGCAGAGGCCGCACCACGGGAGGCACCACGAAAAGCTCTTAGGGGGTGTCGAGCAGCGGGAGACAGCGACCGGACAGGTGAAGCATACTAGAGAGCAAGTAATGGGCCACCAGAAGAAGGACAGAAAGAAGCTTAGAAAACTGCGTTCCAAATGGATACTAACAAAACCAGTGATGCAGCTGATCAAGTGAACAGCGAATGGTACACATGTGTTGCACACATGTAACTTTTAGGCGTCTGAAGCGGGCACAAAACATCCGATTGGCGGAAACGAACTAGGAAGGAGTAAAGTGCCGAGATTTCGACGCAGTTCAATGGTAGGGCCCTTGCAATTGGCAGAGAGAGTGCTGCTATTGTTCGAGAAAAGCTGTGACGTGGAGAACGAAAGAACCCAGGTGGGGAGACAGTTTGGCTATGAGAAAGACAACAGCGAAATTTTCGGGGACTCTTCTCTGAACTGGCGTCAAGTGCAGAATGGGGCACATAACGCTCTGTACGACCCAGAGGATAAATTTGTGTGAACACTGCGTTCACTGCGGTTGACATTCAGCCAGGTATTAGCTGAAGCGTCGTTGAGCCCCAACTGTGGAGAAACGAACCAGCCAGTTAGTTAATTGTTCTTGCGAGGACTGAGAGGGCATTTCAATATGCATGCTGCTCCAGCCATGCGCATGAATATCGCCATATTCCAAGACTAGGAAGAGTACATGTTTTCTCGCATCACGAGAAATGTAGGGAAAGTTTCTGCTGAAAAAAACAGCAAAGGCTTAATTTGTATTTACAGGAATTTCAGTGGACGAGAGCAGCCACGCAGGCGACAGCTCATCTCAGCTAAGGTAAATACCGCGAGCAGAGGCGTAAACTTGTTGGTTCACCAACTTGCGTCCACTGTAAACTCGAGCGACCTTGGGTAATCTTTTGCTCAACTTGTCACGAAACTGATCATCCTCTGTAGACATGACAGTGATCCTAAATAGTACCGAACTTTGAACCGGAATCGGATGATTTATCATAGCACTGGCCAAGATCATGATGTAGTAGTCAGAATAAATTTGTAAAGAGACTTCTAGTTAAAATTTACCATTGTTGTATTTAGGATTATTTCACTTTCGGAAGACGAGATGCGTTCGTTTGACAACTTGCGTAACGTTGTCACATTGTAAACTGTGTAAATGCGTGTATTTCTGTGATAAGATTGCAGCATTAAACCAAAAATTAGTTACAGCTTCCACAGTTGTTGTTCTGACTTCAAAACCTTACAGAGTATGATAGCAAATGAGACCAAATCCTGTTTCATGTTCCCCCAACTTTTTTTTGGGAAAAATTCTCTATATACAAAGTTCTTTTTATCGAATTGTTCCTACAAGTGTCGATCATGCTGTATCGGGAAACTTACCACATCCATGCGTGTAAAGAAATTATCCATTGTGATATTCCGGAAGCTACCAAAATGTTCTGTTGCAAGGTCAGTGACAACATTATTACGTCTTTCGTTTCCTTCTTTCCCAAGATATGGTAGCCCTTTCAGCGGATAGAAATTTTGAGAGTCACGCATCCAGAACATTTGTGTTTGATTCTTATCAGGCTTTGAACTCATAAACTGCCTAAAGGCACACCTCCACGGAATAGAACTCAATATTAATCTATCGTCAAATTTTCGTTTGATAGCTAATATCTCTCGAGATAGTGATTTATGTCCTCTCAAATGTCCCTAAAGACAGCAAATTTATTTTTTATCTAGGAACGCTTCTTGTAGCTTCGTCATCGAACCGCAGAAACAATAACAGGTCTTCAAAGTTCTGACGATGAATTGCGGTTCTGAGTATTGGTGGAGTGTACTTCTTTTTCCACTGCACTCTTACACTATACAAATTGCTTTTCAGATTACCAGCTCTTACCAAAAGACGAACGAGAGCTCTTGTTTCTACACTATCACATTTTCCCCAAATCTTCTCAAAATTATTTTCCTTACACATCCTTCCAGCTTCGTTGTTGGTAAACCATACAATTTTCTTTACAATATCCAAAGGAATGTAAAGTGCAAATGTGTCTGTCGTTGTTTCAATAGTTTTCAATGGAGGGAGCTTAACTGTATCTGCTCGAGATTTTATTGTATTACGAGTATGTTTCCTGACTTTTGTATCCTCAGGTGGAATATTATTAAAGATACAAATACATTTTTGCAAGAAAGAGACCCTCAGTATTTTCAGTATTATTGATATCATCGTCATGTTCTAGGTTAGAAATATAAGCTAAGTCATGCACATCTCTTAACTGACAACGTAATCGCCTTCCCCATCTTCCTCTTCATCATTTGGTATATGCATCATTAAAATTGCTGAGATCTTGAGATTCTTGCAGTACTTGAAGAATTTCTTTATCTGTTAGTTGTCTCTTACACATGTTGTAAGACAAACAGATAATAAGTTTTGCAGTAACAAATATTATTCAACAATGAAGCATTACATTGCAGAAATGTATATTCAACAATGAACTGTAAATGAAGCAAATAAACAAACAAAAAAGGGAAATAAGTCTAAGAGGCTAGACTCTGATGTTAATGCATGAATAGTCTTAAAAATCAATTTAGGTATTAAAACACAATATAAAAATTTTAATGCTTGTCATTTATAGGAGTAAAATATAATGCTAGGAGAACAGCTAAACGACGAAATGGTGACACAAATATGTACGGTTATTAATGTAACGTAATGGGCCTCGGAGACTCACCTTAGGTGTTCTAGGTTTAAGCACAGTAAGAGACAAATGATAACCACGAGAAACATCCCCATACTGTCACGCCACCTCCTCTGCACTTTACTGTTGGCTCGACACCTGATGATAATACTTGGGAATTCACGTGTGATTACTTCCGCTGATTTCATACTATTTTTTACAAAAAACTTCTCGAATGCTCTGCATTCCCTGTCCGTCAGTAAACGAGGCCTGCCTGGTCTTGGTTTAACTGCAGTTGTACCTCCGCTTTTCCACTTCACAATAACATCATCAGCAGTCAATTTCGGTAGCTTCCGAAAGGTTTGTATGTCCCTAACGGATTTGTTACTTAGGTGACATCCAATGACAAGTTCACGTTCTAAGTCACCGAGCTGTCCTGAGTACCCTGTAAGTAGGCTGTCTAGGTTTTTATGTTGGTAACGCCACGTAGCGCTCTGTATGAAAATCACTGACTGTGCTATGTGAAGTCTATGGCTGGTTTGCATTGTTGGAATATTTGCTATTGTAGTGTTGGGCAGTTGGATGTGAACAGCGCGTAGCGTTGCGCAGTTGGAGGTGAGCCGCCAGCAGTGGTGGATGTGGGGAGTGAGATGGCGGAGTTTTGAGAGCGTATGTTCTGGACGTGTGTCCATCAGAGACAGTAAATTTGTAAGATTGGATGTCATGAACTGATATATATATATATATATATATATATATATATATATATTATGACTTTTGAACACTATTAAGGTAAATACATTGCTTGTTCTCTATCAAAATCATTTGATAACTATGCCTATCAGTAGTTAGTGCCTTCAGTAGTTAGAATCTTTTATTTAGCTGGCAGTAGTGGCACTCGCTGTATTGCAGTAGTTCGAGTAACGAAGATTTTTGTGAGGTAAGAGATTCGTAAAAGGTAAAGGTTATTGTTAGTCAGGGCCATTCTTTTGTAGGGATTCTTGAAAGTCAGATTGCGTTGCGCTAAAAATATTGTGTGTCAGTTTAGTGTTTATCAGAATAAGTAAAGAGAGAAACGTCTGAGTACGTTCAGTTCTGCTCAGTTGTTTGAAAAACAAATAACGTAAGGCGTTTACCAGCACAGTAATTCATTAATTTTTCTAAGGGGACGTTTCAACTCCTCCTGCTGTCACTGCTTCTCTGCTTGAGCCTTGTCCGCCCCTGGTGGCTGACTGATAAGCGCGACAGAATGTCATACCTAACGGCCCGGGTTTGATTCTCGGCTGGGTCGGAGATTTTCTCCGCTGGGGGACTGGGTGTTGTCTTGCCCTTATCATCATCATTTCATACACATCGACATGCAAGTCAACTCGAAAGACTTGCACCAGGCGAACGGTCTACGGGAAGCCCTAGCAACACGGCATTACATTTTGCTTCAGCCGTGAGAGAGTCGTTGGCGCCAGTGATTCACTTATCTACTCTACTGGCCATTAAAAAGACTACACCACGAAGATGACGTGCTACAGACGCGAAATTTAACCGACAGGAAGAAGATGCTGTAATATGCAAATGATTAGCTTTTCAGAACATTCACACAAGGTTGGCGCCAGTGGCGACACCTACAATGTGCTGACATGAGGAAAGTTTTCATCCGATTTCTCATACACAAACAGCATTTGACCGGCGTTGCCTGGTGAAACGTTATTGTGATGCCTTGCCTTCAACCGATTTCTCACACACAAACAGCATTTGACCGGCGTTGCCTGGTGAAACGTTGTTGTGATGCCTCGTGTAAGGAGGAGAAATGCCTACCATCACATTTCCGACTTTGATAAAGGTCGGATTCTAGCCTATCGCGATTGCGGTTTATCGTATCGCGACATTGCTGCTCGCGTTGCTCGAGATCCAATGACTGTTAGTACAACATGGAATCGGTGGGTTCAGGAGGGTAATACGGAACGCCGTGCTGGATCCCA
Organism: Schistocerca cancellata; assembly: GCF_023864275.1. NCBI lineage: Eukaryota > Metazoa > Arthropoda > Insecta > Orthoptera > Acrididae > Schistocerca > Schistocerca cancellata. The sequence goes on from NC_064628.1 coordinate 698,985,350, forward strand.
ACGGCCTAGTATCACTAGCAGTCCAGATGATAGGCATCTTATCCGTAGGGCTGTAACGGATCGTGCAGCCACGTCTCGATCCCTGAGTCAACAGATGGAGACGTTTGCAAGACAACAACCATCTGCACGAACAGTTCGACGACGTTTGCAGCAGCATGGACTATCAGCTCGGAGACCATGGCTGCGGTTACCCTTGACGCTGCATCACAGGCAGGAGCGCCTGCGATGGTGTACTCAACGACGAACCTGGGTGCACAAATGGCAAAACGTCATTTTTTCGCATGAATCCAGGTTCTGTTTACAGCATCATGATGGTCGCATCCGTGTTTGGCGACATCGCGATGAACGGACATTGGAAGCGTGTATTCGTCATCGCCATACTGGCGTATCGCCCGGCGTTATGGTATGGGGTGCCATTGGTTACACGTCTCGGTCACCTCTTGTTCGCATTGACGGCACTTTGAACAGTGGACGTTACATTTCAGATGTGTTAGGACCCGTGGCTCTATCCTTCATTCGATCCCTGCGAAACCCTACATTTCAGCAGGATAATGCACACCGCATGTTGCAGGTCGTGTACGGGCCTTTCTGGATGCAGAAAATCTTCGACTGCTGCCCTGGCCAGCACATTCTCCAGATCTCTCACCAATTGAAAACGTCTGTTCAATGGTGGCCGAGCAACTGGCTCGTCACAATGCGCCAGACACTACTACTGATGAACTGTGGTATCGTGTTGAAGCTGCATGGGCAGCTGTACCTGTACACGCCATCCAAGCTCTGTTTGACTCAATGCCCAGGCGTATCAAGGCCGTTATCACGGCCAGAGGTGGTTGTTCTGGGTACTGATTTCTCAGGATCTATGCACCCAAATTGCGTGAAAATGTAATCATATGTCAGTTCTAGTATAATATGTTTGTCCAATGAATACCCGTTTATCATCTGCATTTCTTCTTGGTGCAGCAATTTTAATGGCTAGGAGTGTAGTAGGGGCAGTAAGCCGCTCATTCTGGCACGCGCGTATTCTCTTTGGCTTTCCTCTTCTGGCCGGTATTTAAGCGCGGCGCTTCCGGCTATGGCTCTCTTGGTTTTCCGCTACGGGTTCCTAATTGTCGTGCTTGCCCGTTGCTTGGGCATATTTTGTGTTGGGAGAAGCGTTGGCTGATCGCGGTGCTGTGTTATGGTTTGAGGAGTGTGTCGGCAGTGGTTGGTTGGTTGGTTTGGGGAAGGAGACCAGACAGCGTGGTCATCGGTCTCATCGGATTAGGGAAGGATTGGGAAGGAAGTCGGCCGTGCCCTTTCAGAGGAACCATCCCGGCATTTGCCTGGAGTGATTTAGGGAAATCACGGAAAACCTAAATCAGGATGGCCGGACGCGGGATTGAACCGTCGTCCTCCCGAATGCGAGTCCAGTGTCTGTCGGAAGTGGGCTGGTGGTGATGGCCTCCAGTGCACTAGCAAGTATGTGTATTGTACTGCCTGATGCTGGTTGCCTATTCTCGTCGTCTGCTGCTACTAACAGTGGGCATCAGCTATTTCTTTGAAGTTGTGTTTGTACTCAATGTGATCGTAATTTGTGTTCACAGCCGGAAAACAGTGATTTGTACCTGATTATCCCCGCCGTGGCGGAATAAGGAATTCACTCTTGGTTCCGGTATACGTTGAGTAGTGCTGTTATTGTAAAACATTGCTCAGTGACGGGAGCACTGTGCGTATGTAGCGTGCAGGCCGCATGAGTCAGTCTAGGATAGTGCGTAGGCCATGTTTAGTGTTAGGACAGTGTGCTTATTACTTGAGTATCTTATGATTTATTCTGTGGTCTTCGTTTGGAGGGCCGTGACTTTGGTGTCTTCTATTATGGGTTTTTATGCTCTTGGTTCGGTAGGCCGTTCACTTCTCCAGACTTTATGCAAGTTATTGGGGTCTGCCTGTAAGAGTAAACAAGTATGGTTCAAATTGCTCTGAGCACTATGGGACTTAACTTCTGAGGTCATCAGTCCCCTAGAACTTAGAACTACTTAAACCTATCTAACAACCTAAGGACATCGCACACATCCATGCCCGAGGCAGGATTCGAACCTGCGACTGTAGCGGATGCGCAGCTCCAGACTGTAGCGCCTAGAACCACTCGGCCACTCCAGCCGGCAAAGAAGTATGAGCTGTAAATAATTTTCCATGCTATCTGTTTGAGGCCTTGCATGTGTTAAGGGCATTAAATCTGAAAGGGGGCGGCGCATACCTCTGAAATAAGAGTGTTTGTGTTTTGTCCTTTGGTTGGGTTGTCTGTCATTCGTTTTTTTTATGTTTCAGTGTACTACGAGCGGTGGGCACAATCAGTTCAGGATTGACCAATACGGGGGGCTACGCCTTGATTGAAATATTTCGGACGGCGTTAAACCGGCCAGCTACGTATTGGTGACGCTCGGCGCTACTTGGCTGTAACCTATCACAGTCGCTGCTCGCACCAGTAGTTGACAGGAGTATTCTCTCTCGTAATTATCTGGAGATTCCTCTCGTTAATGTGTTCGGGATGCGCCAAGGTGCGTCGCCTGTTCCTGGTAGTTTGGTCACTCCTGTTTAGGGTTGGTCATCCGTTGGGCTGTGCCCGCTGTTGTGTGGAACCTAAACTATTACGATATCTGTCTTTTCTGCCTAAATATTGTTATACGTGAAAGGGATTTCACGAATGAGTTGAGTGGAATAAGTCACTATATAATTGATGGAATTCCGTTTTTCTATGATCTGCCTATTGGTATAAGATACCCTTTGGGTATTTTGCTCTTTTACTTGACATTTGTTATTAATTATTCTGTACTGTTGCTTGTTTTATCAATGGGGATTTAGTCCCGGTAAATTCCTGTTAAATTTATGGGCATTTATCCTTGTCATCTATATTTATGTGGGACTATTTGTTATTTAGTTAAAAGGAAGGATCTTTATTTAACTTGTTTTATTCCGTATAATCTTACAAAGACAGTATAAGATTTTTCATTATATTTGTTATTGGTGGCTATTGGAAGGTCGGTTTGTAAAAGATCTTGTACAACTGTTTCTGGGGATACGTGTTATAAAACCTTGTGAACTACGAGCCTGTATTTGCGCTCTCTTATGACTCACGTCCCCCTGCTGACAACGCAATACTCGCTCCTTTTCTATTGGCAGATCCTTATCTCGTCGACTGATCAGCTCCGCTTTACTAAGTAGATCTTAAAAGTTGTGTGTCTCAGGATACCGGAAGAATGTTCTACTGGCGTCACAGTAATGTACGCCAATATGACTCGCAACTTCGCGTGCTGACAACATTTCTTGACCTAACTGACAATACATTCGAGGTCTAAGCTTGATACGACGTCATAGTTACATGCATGTCTGAAAGAACAGACACTGCTCACGATCCACAGCTGTAAGAAATATTTTGAAATTTATTCGCTGGTTGCGAATTCCATGGCATCAGCTATATTAGTTATAGATCTACAACACTATAGTGAGATATGAAAATCTGTGGCACACTTGGACTTGAACCTGGATTTCCCACTTATCGCGAGCAGCTGCTTTAATTTAGTGGAGTATAACATTACGATCTAAGGATGTAGACAGTGTGAGACTTGGAAGTTTGGGTCGGTGTGGGAAGCGTGCACGGATAACGAAGTGGTCAGTCTGCAAGTGTTCAGTCTGCCTTTGGTAGTGTAGCAGCCAACGCTGCCGCAGAGTTCGCACTGAGTGTTCTTTGTGTGTTTCAGCCATCTCCTTTCGCTGCATTTCCTTTCGAAGAAGATTGATCTACTCTTATTGTAAATCGACACTGAAGGTCAGTTTTTCGAGTGAATATGCACGTCCGAAAGCATATGAAATAGAACAATTTCTCGTAAATGTAGTTACGATTAAGTTTCCTATACTTCACGTCTACGGTCACAAACTTTTTTGTTATCAGATCTGCAGGAAAATATGGGAAACACACAAATATACTAGCAGATTGTCTACTGCTGCCGGCCGCGGTGACCGAGCGGTTACAGGCGCTTCAGTCCGGAACCGCGCGACTGCTACGGTCGCAGGTTCGAATCCTGCCTCGGGCATGGATGTCCTTAGGTTAGTTAGGTTTAAATAGTTCTAAGTTCTAGGGGACTGATGACCTCAGATGTTAAGTCCCTTAATGCTCAGAGCCATTTGAACCATTTGTCTACTGCTTAAAACAACAAAACAGACCATAATGAAAAGTATTAATCACCTACAGTACATGCGCATTAGTGCGCTTTAAATATGAAGAGGCATACCTGTTTTATAAAAATATGTCCTAATATAGTGGAGCCACAGTGGCAACGTCAAATGCTAAACATAAAATCAGTGCCAGCATCGTCAAATACATGTAAATAATGGTATACACAAAAGTCATCTTGACAGCAACTCTATTGTTCAAAACAGACTGCCGTACAGTAGCCACAGAATGCTTGTGTCGCGAGTTCGCCAGATGTCGCTACTGTAGGCATACACATATTCTTCGGTGATTAATTGTACGATGTAAAATTGTTGTCTATAACGATCTTGTTGGCATACACCTACTCACAGCAAGCAATGTAATACACGTGAAGTTAATTACCCGTGCAGGGTATGACAGGATTCTAAATGACTCCAACCATGTTCTCCGTGGACTGCAGGCGACAGGTGTTTTTTAACTCCTGTTTCAAGGACCTTCGGAGATGGTGATTCCTGCGCTCCACCCACATGGGAAGGTGATAAAACATACTGCTGAAATATGGGCACTACATACCCTATCCTCAATGGAGTGAGGCAGGTCTGTACTGTTCAAACAAATTTCGGGCTTGCAGCCGGTCGTCGTTCAATACTTCGCACGATATTTCAACTGGGCACCTGACAGACAGGAAACAGGAAGTGTTCAGCCACATGTGAAACGTCAACCACGACCTGCAACAAATCATGATGCCCAATTAGGTGTTTTAGTTGCTGTCGAGGCTAATCCTGCACATCAGTAGCAGACATACTGCGCGAAAATCTGGAATCTCAATAACGTCGGTGTTGATAATGCTACATCAACATCGATTGCACCCGTACCATATTTCTGCCAGACTGGCAGGTGCCCAGTTGAAATATCGTGCGAAGTACTGAACGACGACCGGCTGCAAGCCCGAAATTTGTTTGAACAGTCAATTCGCCGGGAATATTTTAAAATTCACAGGTCTGTACTGAATTGACCAAACACATGCCATCCTATTTATACAGGGTGGTCCATTGATAGTAACCGGGCCAAATATCTTACGAAATAAGCATCAAACGAAAAAACTACACAGAACGAAACTCGTCTTGCTTGAAGGGGGAAACCAGATGGCGGTATGGTTGGCCCACTAGATGGCGTTGCCATAGGTTCAAAAAATGGTTCAAATGGCTCTGAGCACTATGGGACTCAACTGCTGTGGTCATAAGTCCCCGAGAACTTAGAACTACTTAAACCTAACTAACCTAAGGACAGCACACAACACCCAGCCATCACGAGGCAGGGAAAATCCCTGACCCCGCCGGGAATCGAACCCGGGAACCCGGGCGTGGGAAGCGAGAACGCTACCGCACGACCACGAGATGCGGGCTGCCATAGGTCAAACGGATATCAACTGCGTTTCTTTTAAATAGGAACCCCCATTTTTATTACATATTCGTGTAGTACGTGAAGAAATATGAATGTTTTAGTTGGACCACTTTTTTCGCTTTGTGATAGATGGCGCTGTAATAGTCACAAACGTATAAGTACGTGGTATCACGTAACATTACGCCAGTGCGGACGGTAATTGCTTCGTGATACATTACCCGTGTTGAAATGAACCGTTTACCAATTGCGAAAAAGGTCGACATCGTGTTGATGTATGGCTATTGTGATCAAAATGCGAAACGGGAGTGTGCTATCTATGCTGCTTGGTATCCTGGACGACATCATCCAAGTGTACGGGTCGTTCGCCGTATAGTTACGTTATTTAAGGAAACAGGAAGTGTTCAGCCACATGTGAAACGTCAACCACGACCTGCAACAAATCATGAAGCCCAATTAGGTGTTTTAGTTGCTGTCGAGGCTAATCCTGCACATCAGTAGCAGACACACTGCGCGAGAATCTGGAATCTCAATAACGTCGGTGTTGAGAATGCTACATCAACATCGATTGCACCCGTACCATATTTCTATGCACCAGGAATTGCAAGGCGACGACTCTGAACGTCGTGTACAGTTCTGCCACTGGGCACAAGAGAAATTACGGGACGATGACAGATTTTTTGCACGCGTTCTATTTAGCGACGAAGCCTCATTCACCAACAGGGGTAACATAAACCGGCATAATATGCACTATTGGACAGCGGAAAATCCACGATGGCTGCGGCAAGTGGAACATCGGCGATCTTGGCGGGTTAATGAATGGTGCGGCATTATGGGAGGAAGGATAATTGACCCCCATTTTATCGATGGCAATCTAAATGGTGCAATGTATGCTGATTTCCTACGTAATGTTCTACCGATGTTACTACAAGATGTTTCACTGCATGACAGAATGGTGATGTACTTCCAACATGAGAAATGTCCGGCACATAGCTCGCGTGCGGTTGAAGCGGTATTGCATAGCATATTTCATGACAGGTGGATTGGCCCGCGCGTTCACCGGATCTGACGTCCCCGGATTTCTTTCTGTGGGGAAAGTTGAAGGATATTTGCTATCGTGATCCAACGCCTGACAACATGCGCCAGCGCATTGTCAATGCATGAGCGAACTTTACGGAAGGCGAACTACTCGCTGTTGAGAGGAATGTCGTTACACTTATTGCCAAATGCATTGAAGTTGACGGACATCATTTTGAGCATTTATTTCATTAATGTGGTATTTGCAGGTAATCACGCTGTAACAGCTTGCGTTCTCAGAAATGATAAGTTCACAAAGGTACATGATTCACACTGTAACAACCGAAACAAAATGTTCAAACGTAGCTACGTTCTGTATTTTAATTTAAAAAACCTACCTGTTACCAACTGTTCGTCTAAAATCGTGAGCCATATGTTTGTGACTATTACAGCGCCATCTATCACATAGCGAAAAAAGTGGTCCAACTAAAACATTCATATTTCTTAACGTACTACACGATTATGTAATAAAAAATGGGGATTCCTATTTTTAAAAACGCAGCTGATATCCGTTTGACCTATGGCAGCGCCATCTAGCGGGCCAACCATAGCACCATCTGGTTTTGCCCTTCAAACTAACAAGTTTCGTTCTTTGTAGTTTTTTTCGTTTGACGCTTATTTAGTGAGATATTTGACCCACCCACGATCAATGGAGCACCCTGTATAGTGGCGGGTGATACGCAATTATATGACGGCCAGCTGAAGACGTCACCGGGCCTTAGCTTAAAAGGACATGTTCACTCAGAGTGCATGCATTGGAGGATCACGCAACTGCCTCCTCGGGATGCACTAATTTACTTCATCAACAACACTTCTGCTGATGTACATAGAATTTCTCCGGAATAGCTGCAGCCCACTGTCGCGCCAGCTGCTGAAACTTTGGTGATTATAGCTGTGCATCTGGGAGAAGAAGAGGGAACGTCTATACCTGTACCCTCTCCTGTTCTGCCTGTGCTAGTGGATGGTGAGGAGGTTCCAGCGGGAGCAATGGACGTCGTCTCTATAGTCGTACCTACTGCCATTTTCGTACCTGCCCGTTAGGACCCCTAGCGTCCTCAGACACTGAAGCACAACACTGAAGCATACAAACGCAAAAGATCGTCGCCGAAGAAGCACAAGAAAATTGGCCTTACTCCATCAGACGCGTGCCTATGATCCTATGGCAGAACAACGTGCCCGACTCCCGTTTAGGAACGGAATAATCACTGCACCCACATAACACAGTGCCTCCCATTGATGAACAGCAATCAGGGCATTGTCATTCTTCCTCCGACTCCACATCATCGCCTCCTGGAGCAACATAGTCTCCGCTGGGCGGTCTGGGCCCACGGACTACTGCCTGGTCTTATGATGATGAAGGTGGACCAATGAAGGTTGAAATAGCTGTGGTTACTGCAGCAGCAACCTATGACTCTTAATCGACTGGGATTTCGATGGAGTCGTACTGCGAGAGGCACTTACGGACACTGCTTGTGTTCTTGCATCCATGAGTGTCTCTCTGAATAAGTTACCAGGCGTATAGAATTGGCTTCATAAATGACACATGATAGGGACGCTAGTCAAACTTCACTTGCTCCACGAAATGTTGCGAGCATCGGACATCAATATTGTCATTCTGCAAGACGTTCTCGGCGACAAGTTTCGTCCTTTTATGGATACGATGTCATTGTCACGCCGTGCACTAACGGCGGTAGTGGGAGATGATACTCTTAAGGGAGGGTCTCGTGCTTGTAGATGTGGTTTATTGACCTTTATCCAGAGGTTTCTGTCCATGGTGTCCAGATCATCATGCTCCCTCTGGCTCGGCAAAACGACGGGAACGGTCGCGGCTATATTCGGAAAAGGCCGAGCCTTTGTTTGTGGGCTGCTACGAGCATTTTATTCTTGGTGGAGGCTTCAGATGTGTGATATCCCAGAAATATCGATAACACATTGCACTGCATATCCTGAGTTATAGCTACTGGTGCAGGAGTTGAATCTCGCTGACACGAACGAGCGTGTGCTTGGTGATCCAAGTGGATACAGATATCTTACGAGCCATTGAGCGAGTCTCCTTGATGGTGTCCTATGTTTTCCACGGTCTCGCAACTGCGACGATTGATACTGGGTTGCGGCCTACGGTCTTCTGTGACCGCATCGCATACGTGTGCACTGTGTCTCTTCAACGGCAGAGTGTGTGGCGCGGTCGAGGCACGTGGACGTTGAAAGTTGCACATTTCCAGGATCTGGAGTGCAGGAAATTGACAGAAGCGACATGGACTCCCTGCGTGTTCTGACGTACCCTTCAGTGCTTCCTTGGTAAGCCTACTTTGCGTCGTATAGTGATACAATATGATCGTGAAAGATGTAATGGCATAGAAATACATTTTACTTTTATTTTCCGCTGCTCCGGAAGCTCTCTGGCCAAGCACTGTCTCTTGATAGAGGCTGAAACGGTAAAGGCACAAATTATTTCACTTACCCGTCGCCGGCCGTAGTGGCCGTGCGGTTCTAGGCGCTACAGTCTGGAAACGAGCGACCGCTACGGTCGCAGGTTCGAATCCTGCCTCGGGCATGGATGTGTGTGATGTCCTTAGGTTAGTTAGGTTTAATTAGTTCTAAGTTCTAGGCGACTGATGAGCTCAGGAGTTAAGTCGCATAGTGCTCAGAGCCATTTGAATCATTTGAACTTACCCGTCGCCACTTGGAAGGAGCAATGATAAGTGCGAGGTGTCAAGATCGGTTCCATAGGGTACCCCCGTCAATGTAACACATTGTCAGATAGAACCAGCAATGGAGGAGAGATCTGGTACATGCCCTTGACACGCCGGATGGTCGTCGCCTGATGACCCAGAAAGTTGTTGCGAGCGCCTTTGTGGACCACTATGAACAGTTATGGAAGTGAACCAAGAAGCTAAAACCTTGGATGAAGTCCTCCAATCTTCGCTGGGTGTTCTTGATAACGCTGCTGTGTAGATTCTTATGGTTGCAGTTACAGCTGATGGCCCTGACGACGCTATCCATAACAGATCACTAAACGAATCGGCAGATCCAGACGGTTAACCATTGGAGTTTTATCGCCCCTTTCGCGACATTATGGCTCCTCGTTGGATTGCAGTGTCCCATAACGATCCAGTTCCTCCTACCTTTGTGAAAGGACTGACTATTTTGGTTCCCAAGTCATCCACGCCTTTAACCATGCTTAATTTTGATTTCAAAATTTTCACCGAACTCTTCGCAGCGCGTCTTAAGTGCATTCTGCCTCTAGATATATCTTTCGATCAAACGAGCCTTGGTGGGGACAGTAAAACACAGAGAGCGCTCACTGACTATTGTGATACTATCGCCTCAGAAACAACCTGTCGCTTTCGTGGCGCGATGGTGTCGGCGGACTTCGATCACACCTTAAAGGGTCAGCCATGGCTATCTTGCAGAAGTGATGCGATGGATGCCTTTCCTTTGTCACATCATACACCATCATTCGATTTCTTGTCATGGATGCTGATTAATGGACGTGCAGCGATCGCCATCATTATTCCATGATCGGTATGGCAGGGATGAGCCCCTATTATACAGATAGCGGAGCTACTTAACTGGGCTCCCAGTGAGGGTTCAAATGGTTCTAATGGCTCTAAGTACTATGGGACTTAACATCCGAGGTCATCAGTCCCCTAGACTTAGAACTACTTAAACCTAACTAACCTAATGACATCATACATATCCATGCCCGAGGCAGGATTCGAATCTGTGACCCTAGCAGCAGCATGGTTCCAGACTGAGCACCTAGAACCACTCGGCCACAACGGCTCGCCCCGGTGAGGGAACATACACTTATTTGCTGAGTGTATGCAAATTATCTGGTCTTTTGGCCTCAGCCGAGGCATGAGATCGGCGTGGCGATGGAATGGACCACTCAGTATGAAACTACTGTAAGCAGTCGTATGAATTTGACGAAGTCTGGTGCTTTTAACATTGAAAGGGGAATTCCAGAAGGTAATATGGCTCTGTTCCAGTCAACAGACATGATCCGATGTTTTGGAATTACCTTCACACGCAACATACGGAGAATGGCCGCTGCTAACAATAAACGCCGTGCTCAAGTGATCCGCACAATGGTCCGTAGTGATCTGTTCCGAGCTTTTGGTATGGTACAACGGGTTGATTTTGTCAACTCTCATCTGGCGTCCAGTGTGCTGCATCTAGCCCTCATCTTACCCATGCTGAAGGCGATGGTGAACAGGTTGCTGGCAGCGTTTGGCTGTTTCGTGAGTGCGAGTCTTATCTTTAAAGTTCGATATGACACATTTATTCTTCACCCACAGAAAGGAGTTCAAAAACGGTTCAAATGGCTCTGAGCACTATGGGACTTAACATCCGAGGTCATCAGTCCCCTAGGTTGGTTGGTTGGTTGTTTGGGGAAGGAGACCAGACAGCGTGGTCATCGGTCTCATCGGATTAGGGAAGGAAGTCGGCCGTGCCCTTTCAGAGGAACCATCCCGGCATTTGCCTGGAGTGATTTAGGGAAATCACTCAGTCCCCTAGACTTAGAACTACTTAAACCTAACTAACCTAAGGACATCACACATATCCATGCCCGAGGCAGGATTCGAACCTGCGACCGTAGCGGTCGCTTGATTCCAGACTGAAGGGCCTAGAACCGCTCTGCCACAACGGCCGGCCACAGAAGGGAGTCCGTGGTCTTGTAAACGTACTTATTAGGGCATATGCCCTCTATTTTTACACGATGGTTAAGTTGTGGCCGCGTCATCAGATCGATTTGTTAGGATCCCTAACTGATGAACTTGCTCCTATTTCCAGACTACCACGCATACTCCTTCTTACCTCTCGCACCTCAAGAACTTTTTCAACGAGTGCAGTTACCTCCATGCAGACTTGCCTCGTACCAGAACTCCTACAGCATATGAAGTTTGTCGCCTAATGATGAGGGGGTCACACTGTAACACCATAGCTCTTATGCTGTACGGATTTATTTTGCTTTTTTTTCATTTAATGTTACATCATTGAGCTTCTGTAAATGTGTGTGATTGAATCGATAACATAAAATTGTATACTGCTTTCTTTATATAAACTTTGATGTCACGTTTTGGTTCAATGCAAAGTAGTGTATCTGCAATTTATATTCTTTGTCCCATTTGGAGGGAACAAAACTTACTGTATATGATTGTAATTTTGTGTGAATAATTTTTTGTAGAGATGTCAATATGTGTAAATGTTTTGTTTTATTTAATACATTTGGTTGCTGTTATGTAAATTGCTGATCCTCACTTAGGGTTCTTAGTTAGTTTGTATGTAAATGGTGTATTGGTTCCCCTAGGGAACGGAACTGTGTAGCGCGCGCAAATTGTGGTTGGCCTATGTAGAAAAGGTGGAACTGATAGTCAGTCGGTGATGAGCTACGAGTCGGAGACGAGCTACCAAACTGTGCACTATCATGTAAATGTTGCATATCGTGCTGGTTCCGAGAGAGTCTTTTCCTCCCGCTTTCCAATGCCTCGGATGGTTGGATAAATAACTGGAACTATTCTGGAATTGGTATCTGTCGTCGCCACCAAGAAATGACAGGGTCCAGCAATTCTGTCTGTGAATCCACCTACCAACATACAGTTGCCACCATGTTGCGCAATCACTGTAACGTAATACTATAATGATGTACAGTGAAGGATCAGCTTAATGGATGTGTTATTGTGCTCAAATATAAGGTAATTCATATCTGAATTTATGTACCTACCTCGATTTTTCTCCTTATCATAACACCTCTCAGGTTCCTTTCCGTATGAACTAAAGTAATTGACGAGTGTCACTACTGAAAGAACATTTATGACCATTGTTATGCTAATCAATGCCTCTTGAACTTAGTAAAAAGAAAGTTAAAGTTAATGTGGCAAGAGAGTGAGTTAAAGTAAATGTTGTTTGCTGAAAATAATTTTCCTATTAAAACTGCTTATTAAAGTGCTGTTGCCAACTGCAAAATTAAAAGTTATTAAGACTGAGGCTTCTAAAGTTTTGCTTAGCAAATGATCACCTTGATATCTATAGTAAATTCAAAAAGGTGAGTCAGTTTCTTGAAATTTTGTCAGCATTGTGTTTCGCTGTAGTAAAAGTGGAAAACTGCAGTTGTGAAACATTATATACTCATGTTTGTTAACTGTATGTCTCTCTTGTGTATAGGAAGTGCATGTTAATAATATAACAAGATCCACAGTTTGTCTATTGTATTAATGCTGAGTATCAAGTAATGGGAAGCCCACTAATTATAAAAAACCATAATTTCTTTAAAGCCTGAAAGTAATAGCGTGTTTTGGTATCTCTTATAATTTTGCAAATAGTTCTGCTGCTCTAAATGTTAGCTTCAATCTTAAAACATATGTGTGTGTCAGAGTTCATTGCACTCGCGTGTGGTTAAGTCTAGGTTGTGTTTGTCCATTATAGTTACTTATACCTACTTTCTTAAACGAGAACGTTAATCTTTCTCTTGCCTAATTAGGCTGGCGACCGTTTCCCTTATTCTATAAACAGTATAGCTAGGCAAAATTTTGTTTGCTACTGTTCAAATATTTACATAATTCTCACTTTCGCTTCCGATAAGCCACCTCCGTTAGGTACAACACGGTCAACATAACAAAATTCCTCTCAGGGGGTAACACTGCTCTGTTGCTTTATACCATTATTACTCCAACAAAATAATTCTGTTTTGCAAATTGCCTCCAGTTTTGAGGTTATGGTATAGCAGTAGCAGACGGTAGGAGTGTTATACGTGGCTTTTCCGTGACAAGACTATTTGTTCAGTCGGGGACATACTACCTAATAAACCAAATTTGGTATTTCATAGTACAAGCTACGTAAATGCTGCTGCAGTGTTATAACACCAGGAACATGGTGTGTAGACATCATGGCCTGTGGTGAAACATTCCGCGTTCCTCAGTCTCCTCTCCACGGAGGCTCGTCCGATCTGGTATTTGGTTGTAAATGAGAAACACATGGTGCGACTCCAACTACAGGCCATTACTGTGGCAGACCCTCTGGTTGTATTTCAATGTCTAACGCTTAACACGGAAGAACATCGTTTAGCGTGTAGACCTTCTGCAGAGGTGTGACTGTTGGTACGGAAAATACTCGCTTTACTTGCTCCACAGTCCCTTCTGTTCCAGTAAAAACGAACGCAATGAATTAGATCAAAGGGCTGTAAGTTCAATATTTGTTTCAAGATGGCAGCAAGAGCGTTTTGATTTTTGGGCGATGGTGTGGCGATTGCACACTCTAACGTTGTATACCAGCAACACAACCAGTTTGTAATTGCAACACTTCTTTATTGATTGCACAAACACATGAATTCATCGCCGGCCGGAGTGGCCGAGCGGTTCTAGGCGCGTCAGTCTGGAACCGCGCGACCGCTAGGGTCGCAGGTTCAAATCCTGCCTCGGGCATGGATGTGTGTGATGTCCTTAGGTTAGTTAGGTTTAAGTAGCTCTGAGTTCTAGGGGACTGATGAGCTCAGCTGTTAAGTCCCATAGTGCTCAGAACCATTTGAACCATTTTTGAATTCATCAGCAGTATTAATCAGTTAACAACATTTGCTTATCAACACCCTATCCACAACTAGCATTTCCAATATTAACCGTCACGCTTGTGACAACGGCCCCTTTACGTGCAGGTAACAACAGATAATCAATTGTTTACAATGTCGGCTATCGCCTTTCTCACTCAGTTTTACACTTCCACATCTCCATCTACATCCATACTCCGCAAGCCACCTGACGGTGTGTGGCGGAGGGTACCTTGAGTACCTCTATCGGTTCTCCCTTCTATTCCAGTCTCGTATTGTTCGTGGAAAGAAGGATTGTCGGTATGCCTCTGTGTGGGCTCTAATCTCTCTGATTTTATCCTCATGGTCTCTCCGCGAAATATACGTAGGAGGGAGCAATATACTGCTTGACTCTTCGGTGAAGGTATATTCTCGAAACTTTGACAAAAGCCCGTACCGAGCTACTGAGCGTCTCTCCTGCAGAGACTTCCACTGGAGTTTATCTATCATCTCCGTAACGCTTTCGCGATTACTAAATGATCCTGTAACGAAGCGCGCTGCTCTCCGTTGGATCTTCCCTATGTCTTCTATCAACCCTATCTGGTATGGATCCCACACTGCTGAGCAGTATTCAAGCAGTGGGCGAACAAGCGTACTGTAACCTACTTCCTTTGTTTTCGGATTGCATTTCCTTAGGATTCTTCCAATGAATCTCAGTCTGGCATCTGCTTTACCGATGGTCAACATTATATGATCATTCCATTTTAAATCACTCCTAATGCGTACTCCCAGATAATTTATGGTATTAACTGCTTCCAGTTGCTGACCTGCTATTTTGTAGCTAAATGATAAAGGATCTATCTTTCTGGGTATTCGCAGCACATTACACTTGTCTACATTGAGATTCAATTGCCATTCCCTGCACCATGAGTCAATTCGCTGCAGATCCTCCTGCATTTCAGTACAATTTTCCATTGTTACAACCTCTCGATACACCACAGCATCATCTGCAAAAAGCCTCAGTGAACTTCCGATGTCATCCACCAGGTCATTTATGTATATTGTGAATAGCAACGGTCCTATGACACTCCCCTGCGGCACACCTGAAATCACTCTTACTTCGGAAGACTTCTCTCCATTGAGAATGACATGCTGCGTCCTGTTATCTAGGAACTCCTCAATCCAATCACACAATTGGTCTGATAGTCCATATGCTCTTACTTTGTTCATTAAACGACTGTGGGGAACTGTATCGAACGCCTTGCGGAAGTCAAGAAACACTGCATCTACCTGGGCACCCGTGTCTATGGCCCTCTGAGTCTCGTGGACGAATAGCGCGAGCTGGGTTTCACATGACCGTCTTTTTCGAAACCCATGCTGATTCCTACAGAGTAGATTTCTAGTCTCCAGAAAAGTCATTATACTCGAACACAATACGTGTTCCAAAATTCTACAACTGATCGACGTTAGAGATATAGGTCTATAGTTCTGCACATCTGTTCGACGTCCCTTCTTGAAAACGGGGATGACCTGTGCCCTTTTCCAATCCTTTGCAACGCTACGCTCTTCTAGAGACTTAGGGTACACCGCTGCAAGAAGGGGGGCAAGTTCCTTCGCGCACTCTGTGTAAAATCGAACTGGTATCCCATCAGGTCCAGAGGCCTTTCCTCTTCTGAGCGATTTTAATTGTTTCTCTATCCCTCTGTCGTCTATTTCGATATCTACCATTTTGTCATCTGCGCGATAATCTAGAGAAGGAACTACAGTGCAGTCTTCCTCTTTGAAACAGCTTTGGAAAAAGACATTTAGTATTTCGGCCTTTAGTCTGTCATCCTCTGTTTCAGTACCATTTTGGTCACAGAGTGTCTGGACATTTTGTTTTGATCCACCTACCGCTTTGACATAAGACCAAAATTTCTTAGAATTTTCTGCCAAGTCAGTACATAGAACTTTACTTTCGAATTCATTGAACGCCTTTCGCATAGCTCTCCTCACACTACATTTCGCTTCGTGTAATTTTTGTTTGTGTGCAAGGCTTTGGCTATGTTTATGTTTGCTGTGAAGTTCCCTTTGCTTCCGCAGCAGTTTTCTAACTCGGTTGTTGTACCACGGTGGCTCTTTTCCATCTCTTACGATCTTGCTTGGCACATACTCATCTAACGCATAATGTACGACGGTTTTGAACTTTGTCCACTGATCCTCAACACTATCTGTACTTGAGACAAAACTTTTGTGTTGAGCCAACAGGTACTCTGAAATCTGCTTTTTGTCACTTTTTCTAAACAGAAAAATCTTCCTACCCTTTTTAATATTCCTATTTACGGCTGAAATCATCGATGCCGTAACCGCTTTATGATCGCTGATTCCCTGTTCTGCGTTAACTTTTTCAAATAGTTCGGGTCTGTTTGTCATCAGAAGGTCTAATATGTTATCGCCACGAGTCGGTTCTCTGTTTAACTGTTCAAGGTAGTTTTCAGATAAAGCACTTAAAAAGATTTCACTGGATTCTTTGTCCCTGCCACCCGTTATGAACGTTTGAGTCTCCCAGTCTATATCCGGCAAATTAAAATCTCCACCCAGAACTATAACATGGTGGGGTAAATTAATTTGATACTATCTGACCTGAAGGGTATTATTAATTGTTCTGTTTACACTCAGCATTCTACTACACTTAACGTCCGGAAGATTCCAGGCTTAATGCAAAAACGTCAATTTGATGAACATTTGATGGACGCGAGCAAACGTTAATCTATTACGATTTCACAAACAGACGATCGAAAGGGTGAACGTATACTCAAATTTGGGCAGTAGGAAATCTTCTGCCTAAAACAAGCCTCTCGTTGAATCGAATAGAGAAATCGAGCCTTAACGGCGTCCGGACGGCTCTGAGTTCAAATCCTGAGATTTCCGTCACACTACAAGCTCGCGGGGCGAGATTTGCTCGCGTCGACCACTATACACGTTTCTGGAAACAGGAAAACATGAACGGGAGACACACTGTAATGTATACAAGTTACACAAATATGTATATAGAAATGCAATGCCTTAATATAAACATATTACAAGTTAACCAATGAACAGAATTAAGGAGCTTAGTTTCCTTTGATTCAAAAAAAATCTAGATAATACGTGAAAAGATGTGCCACTCCACACCCAATTACTTAAGGTGATCTGTCTCTGCTGAATGGCTGACACCACATAAATGGTTCAAATGGTTCTGAACACTACGAGACTTAACATCTGAGGTCATCAGTCCCCTAGAACTCAGAACTACTTAAAGCTAACTAACCTAAGGACATCACACACATCCATGCCCGAGGCAGGATTCGTACCTGCGACCCTACCGGTCGCGCGGTTCCAGACTGACGCGCCTAGAACCGCTCGGCCACTCCGGCCGGCGATGAATTCATGTGTTTGTGTAATCCAGACTGTAGCGCCTAGAACCGCTTGGCCATTCCGGTCGGCATCACATAAATCAAACGTGCAGTACCTAACGTGACAATCAACCTACAGATAGATACATGAAAGCCCAATAGGAAACTAATGTAACTTCAATACACACAAGAAATTATTAACAAACAACAACTACAACTAACTCGTAAAACCAGAAAATTCTAAATCTATAACTAAATTAAGAAATGACGTTCAAGTGAACCAACTACCTTCAGCGTGCCACTAAGCACCAAATCCAAACTTACAAATGCGAGGCGCTATTTCTAGCCACTTTAGAAACTTAATTTCATGGCCATTCCAGAACATTACTCGCCTCGCCACCACTGCAGTGAATGTTTTGCTAGCCACTAGCACGAGCAACTGCAACAGTCAACAGTTCTTAAGTACGTAATAATATTCACTATATATAGAAGGAGGAAACTACCACGAAAGCTTGGCGATTAATTTTTTCTTCTTCGTGTCAAATTCACACGCCATCCATCCACATAGTTCTCTACATATTAGCAAATCCTGGTCGGCACTGGCCAGCCGTGTCAATACAACTTTAATACTTTCCGGCAGCGGCCAATGCTTCTTCGTTGCTCCAACTCAACTGGTCCTCACGGCATACGTCCTTGTCACGTGACATGGTGTCGGCAACTCCCCACAACGACAACATAAAGCACGTCAAGTCGCAGACTGACTCGGCTCATGCGCGGACCCATTCTCCTCGACTTGCGCACGCGCGCCTGCCTCAAAGACGCAAAGAGAACAAGGCACAGGGGCAACAATCAAAGATGGAAGTAAGAATCGATATCGCCTGGCGCCAGAAACCCACGGCTCAGCCGTTTCAGTAAGTCCTCTCGCTTTAATGCACTATTCGAGATATCGTGAATGTTATCCCAATTTTTTTGGCAGTATTTTCATGGATCCTCCCAGCACCTGGGGTGTGCCGCGTACGAGCAGGTGAATACTTCTTTGGTGTTTGTTCTGGAACTTGACACATGTGATAGGACTATGGAACATTTCTGGAGGCGACGTGTCCGGATCGCACCTGCTGGAAGTTGGTGAGCAACGCGAACCTACTCCTCTCGCGTTGGTCTGTGGTCACTTTTTGTTTTGTTTCGCTGGGAAGACTTGGAAGACGTTGTATATTGTGCAATGCTCGGTACAGTTGTCACAGCTTAGGTCGTCATAACGAGTGCCAGTCATTTCTAGAAGGTGTTCTGTTGAGCTGGGCACCTGCGAAGTCTCCTGGGCCAGCAGCAGCGTCTGAACCTGTACCATGCGAAGATGGTTATACACTACTGGCCATGAAAATTGCTACACCACGAAGATGACGTGCTACAGACGCGAAATTTAACCGACGGGAAGAAGATGCTATGATATGAAAATCATTAGCTTTGCAGAGCATTCACACAAGGTTGGCGCCGGTGGCGACATTTACAACGTGCTGCCATGAGGAAATTTTCCAACCGATTTCTCATACACAAACAGTAGTTGACCGGCGTTCTCTGGTGAAACGTTGTTGTGATGCCTCGTGTAAGGAGGAGAAATGTGTTCCATCAGGTTTCCGACTTTGATAAAGGTCGGATTGTATCCTATCGCGATTGCGGTTTATCGTATCGCGACGTTGCTGCTCGCGTTGGTCGGGATCCAATGACTGTTAGCAGAATATGGAATCCGTGGGTTCTGGAGGGTAATACGGAACGCCGTGCTGGATGCCAACGGCCTCGTATCACTAGCAGTCCAGATGATAGGCATCTTATCCGTAGGGCTGTAACGGATCGTGCAGCCACGTCTCTATCCCTGAGTCAACAGATGGGGACGTTTGCAAGATAACAACCATCTGCACGAACAGTTCGACGACGTTTGCAGCAGCATGGACTATCAGCTCGGAGACTATGGCTGCTGTTACCCTTGGCGCTGCATCACAGACAGGAGCGCCTGCGATGGTGTACTCAACGACGAACCTGGGTGCACGAATGGCAGAACGTCATTTTTTCGGATGAATCCAGGTTGTGTTTACAGCATCATGATGGTCGCATCCGTGTTTGGCGATATCGCGGTGAACGCACACTGGGAGCGTGTATTCGTTATCGCCATACTGGCGTCTCACCCGGCGTGATGGTATGGGGTGCCATTGGTTACACGTCTCGGTCACCTCTTGTTCGCATTGACGCTACTTTGAACAGTGGACGCTACATTTCAGATGTGTTACGACCCGTGGCTCTACCCTTCATACGATCCCTGCGAAACCCTACATTTCAGCAGGATCATGCACGACCGCATGTTGCAGGTCCTGTACGGGCCTTTCTGGACACAGAAAATGTTCGACTGCTGTCCTGGCCAGCAGATTCTCCAGATCTCTCACCAAGTGAAAACGTCTGGTCAATGGTGGCTGAGCAACTGGCTCGTCACAATGCGCCAGTCACTACTCTTGATGAAATGTGGTATCGTGTTGAAGCTGCATGGGCAGCTGTACCTGTACACGCTATCCAAGCTCTGTTTGACTAAATGCCCAGGCGCATCAAGGCCGTTATTACGGCCAGAGGTGGTTGTTTTGGGTACTGATTTCTCAGGATCAATGCACCCAAACTGCGTGAAAATGTAATCTCATGACAGTTCTAGTATAATATATTTGTCCAATGAACATTCTTTTATGAAATGGCTCACATGGCTCCTAGCACTATGGGAGTTAACTTCTAAGGTCATCAGTCCCCTAGAACTACTTAAACCTAACTAACCTAAGGACATCACACACATCCATGCCCGACGGAGAATTCGAACCTGCGACGGCAGCGGTCGCGCTGTTCCAGACTGTAGCGCCCAGAACCGCTCGGCCACTCCGGCCGGCACCCATTTATCATCTGCATTTCTTCTTGGTGTAGCAATTTTAATGACCAGTAGTGTATAAGTTGTCGACTGGTCGTCGATCGATCACTGTGTAAGAGTTTTGGTTGGGTTTGTTTGCGTTTAGTGTGCAATATGGCTTCCCTGCGTTGCCGGTTGGTCGGCGTGTTCTTATTCGACATTTTATTCCGAACATCCGAGGTCTGGCAACCATCTTGCATAAGGGTGGACTCACAGAGAGTTGTGTTCGATAAGTTCGTGGGACCTGTCGTGGAGGACGGTGACGGGCGCGGCAGCGGGGCTAGCTGGCCGGGCACGCCACGCCCGCGGCCAGTGGCGGCGGGCGCGGCTTATTTATAGGCAGGCGGGCGGGCGGCAGCCGGCAGGAGCAACGCCTCGGCTCGGCCGCGGGCCCGCGGGGCCGATGCCCCAACGCCCGGCGTGCCCTTCCGGCCGCGGCCGCCGCGCCGCGCCGCGCCGCCCAGACACCACCCAGCGGCGCTCCTCGCTCCTCTCCCAGCCCGGCCGCACCGCCACACCGCGCAGCGACGCGGCCGCCCTACAGTGGCAGATCCTCTTCAGTCTAACAGTGGCCACCATTTTCACCGTTACGGATATGCTGGGCCTGCTCTCTTTAACATCACGACGAGACCCCACCGATGGCCTGCCTTTTGGAGAGAAATTAAGACTCTGGATCTCTTAACTGGTCACAAGACATCTCCTACTGGCCGACGGCTTTATTCCGGATACGTAATTTAGCACTGAAGGATAGCACGGACCAGCAAGGTAGTAGTAAACAAAGGACCCAAAGGAAGACTTGCCGCTGGATTCATAAAGACTGGTTATCTTTCAGGTTATCATTTAAAACACTGAAACGTTTCTTTCGTCGGTGCCTCGGATTTTCCATGGCGTACCCAAAGTCACACTCGCGGCCTGAAGTCACCCGTTCTTGGCGGTGTCCGGCGCGATAGACGAACCACGCGACGTATTCGTGCACAGGTTAAATAGGAAACGTTTGTTAGTGGACGCCAAGTAATTCACTGAACAGCTACGCGTGTAAAATTAGTATAAACAGGGGTCGACAGCGTCGCTTTCACCCGTTAGGACACAGCAAAACTTGTCACTTTTTTATGTCAATAATCAAACACGATAAGTTTGTCGTTAGGAAAGGTAAAGGCACCAGAGAGGCTATTCTGATGGAGCTGTTGATAACGGAAGCAAAACTAAAGAAAAATCGGGACACATTCATAGGATTTCTCAACCTGGAGAGAGCGTTCGACAATATAAAATTGTGCAAGATGTTCGAAATCTTGAAAAAAATGGGGTAAGCTATAGGGAGAAACGGGTAATATACAACATGTACAAGAGCAGAATATGGACCGAAAATAAATCTAAGCCGGCCGGAGTGGCCGAGCGGTTCTAGGCGCTACAGTCTGGAACCCCGCGACCGCTGCGGTCGCAGGTACAAATCCTGCCTCGGGTATGGATGTGTGTGATGTCCTTAGGTTAGTTAGGTTTAAGTAGTTCTAAGTCTAGGGGACTGATGACCTCAGACGTTAAGTCCCATAGTGCTCAGAGCCCAATAAATCGAAGTAAGGCGAAAGTAATGAGAACTATCAGAAACGTGAACATCGAGAAAACATCAGGATTGGTGGTCACGAAGTAGATGAAGTTAAGGAATTCTACTAACAAGGCAACAAAATAAACAATGACGGATGGAGCTAGGAGAACATCAAAAGCAGAGTAGCACTGGCAAAAAGGGCAGTCCTGGTCGAGAGAAGTCTCCTAGTATCAAACATAGGCCTTAATTAGGGGAAGACATTGATGAGAATGTACGTTTGGAGCACAGCGTTGTATGGTAGCGAAACATGGGCTGTGGGAAAACCTGAACAGAAGAGAATAGAAGCATTTGCTACAGACGAATGATGAAAATTAGGTGGATTGCTAAGGTAAGGAATGAGGAGGCTCTGCACAAAATCGGAGAGGAAAGTATATGTATAAAACACTGACAGGAGAAAGGGACAGGATGATAGGACATCTGTTAAGACATTGGGGAATGACTTCCATGGTACTAGAGGGAGCTGTAGAGGGCAAAAACTGTAGAGGAAGACAGAGACTGGAATACATCCAGCAAATAATTGAGGACGTAGGTTGCAAGTGCTACTCTGAGATGAAGACGTTACCACAGGAGAAGCACCATTAAACTATTCAGAAGACCGATGACACAAAAAAAAAATTTAAAGCGCTGTGGCAATTAAAAGCACTTTCAGAAAAGATCCCGAACGATATCCGGTCACTGGACTCGATTTATTTTCTCAATTAAACGCCATTTCCTTCAGTGCAGTACAACTGTCCAGCAATATAGCTACTGGCTCTGTAATCTGATGTAAAGACTATTTCTACCAAATATGTACATGCTTGCTTAAAGGCAACAGCCTTCGAATAAAACGCAAAGCCTAAGGCGAAGTAGCCGCTGGCTCACGGAAACGTACAGTAGATTCTTGTAGACTTACCGCACTGGAAAAGAAGCTTGATTGTGAACTCTTGGACACCAGCTCCCGACTTCAGAAACACACTTGAGAACACTTCTCGATTTTACCAGCTCCAAACAAGGCCCGATATTATTTAATATTTAGGACCCCCAGCCAATCAGAATCAGGAGTCGAATGCAGGCATTTTGATTGCCCATTTCCTGTTCCCACTGAAAGCACTCTGTAAGGTATTGCGTCCTGCCAAAATCCTTGGAAGTTGCTCTGCGAATGGTAATACCGGCCATCGCGACGAAATTTCTCTGCCTTGAGCCTGCCTCACATTACCAGACCCCTAACCCTTTAAGAGATATAGTGAAAGACAAACCCATCGACTCCAGGCTGAAGAAAGCCTCCGTCCCCCACAAAGCTACCCTGTCACACACAATCGCCCCAGGAACGATACGTTGCAACATGTCCTCTACAGGACAAAATAAATACTTACCAACCATGAAACATGACACTAATGCTGTTAACGGAATCTCTAGTTTTCGTAATGATCTCAGTTCGTCGAGAAAGAGAGTCGACAAATTCCTTCCGGTATGCCACACCTAGCTGAATCCAGTCATTGATTATCTGAGCCTGTAGACCTGCCAAGTTGCAGGGATGTTTCAGCCGCTGTTCGAGGAGTCTGAGAAACTTTTTATGGGTTTTCGAATGAAATTATTGCCTTCATTTGTCTGTAAGCTTTGTATTATTTCGGATGTAGAGTCACTTCCAAGTACAATGGTGAAATAAGTCAGTAAATGTCAAACATGTCTGAATATCATATCGTCGTTGAAATATTGTAAAACATGTCGACATATATAGCAGTCGTCTCATCATGAGATTAAGATTATCTGATGTAGCCGGTCCATCGAGGTCCGATGGCGTGCCTTTCATGAAACAGGAAACCATGCGAAAAGCCCTGTGAATACAGCTGTTTTCATCTTGGAAGATGGGAGTGTCCACACTCATAATGAAGATGTAGAAGAAAGGGGAAACACTCTGTCACCGAAATACTTAGATTTTTTCATGTTAACATAGCTTGAACTATTGCGCGTAACTCGTGGTACAAAAACCACCCACAGAACATCATGGGACCACATCTGGCTTGAGACATGCTCAACAGACTCCAGTGGCAGGCACTACAAGAGAGGCATTGTGCATTACGGGGAGGTTTTCTATTGAAATTTTGAGAGAATACATTCCGGAAGAGTCGAAATTTGGAAATTTGTAGCAAGTTCTACGGGACCAAACTGTTATGGTCATCGGTCCCTAGGCTTACACACCACTTAATCTAACTTAAGTTACGCTAAG
The DNA here is from genome assembly GCF_023864275.1 of Schistocerca cancellata. NCBI lineage: Eukaryota > Metazoa > Arthropoda > Insecta > Orthoptera > Acrididae > Schistocerca > Schistocerca cancellata. Next base: position 699,009,651 of record NC_064628.1, read on the forward strand.
GACAACATAGACACCCATGCCCAAGCGAGAACTCGAACCTCCGACGGGTGGAGCCAAGCGAACCTTGGCAAGACGCCTCAGACCGCACGGCTACCCCGCGCGGCCGGGAAGAGTCGGACAGCATCTTATTCCCTCCCACATATATCTCACGAAATGACCATGGCGAAATAATTCGAGAAATTTGAGCTAATACAGAGGCTTACCGTCAATCAGTCTATTCACGCGCCAGGGATGGCGTGGAACAGCAAAGGCGGGATCAGGTAATAACGCCATGCGCCGTCATGTATCTTGCTGAGTATTGATGTAGGTGTAGAACTATAGCCTCCACACACTGCATGTTAAGCGTCTCAGTCTATCATCGGTGCGCCCGGCGCCTTGCATCATTTAGACAAGGACAAAATCGCGAATCATCGGACCACATAATATACTCCGCCAGTCGACTGCTATTCAGTTTCTACGTTGTTTGGCCCATTGAAAGACGTGGAGATTTGATAAGCGTTGTAACCAAAGGTCTCTCGCGACGGGCCTGACTGAAATGCCCATTGCATGCCGTGCCCTTCGTAATGATCGCTCGGAATTTGATTGAGATGAATCTGTGATAATTGACAACAATCACAGTTGCGTTCCAAACTGATTAGCAGTGACAAGACGTCGCTCTCGTGTCCAGTCACTTTCGGTTAGTTTCTTTTTAAGACCAGTCCTCTTCCGGCGTTTTACGTAGCTGAGAGCTCCACACTGTTCCATGTAGAAGCATCGTGCATTTCACGTTAATACACAAACTGATCGGACAACTTCACTCATGGTGTAGCCAGGAGCACGTCCAAGCGCGATAGCTCCGTTCTGCCACTGTCACGTCTCCACGTCGACCCATCTTTCCTGCTCTGATTCCATACAACCGACTGGCACAAGCATACATCACTTCACTACGTCAGCAGTGGAAGCTCACATGACGTATGGCACCAGTTCTGATACGCCTACAGAGAGTTCCAAAGCAACCAGTCTATTGTTTTAAGGGTGCGACTAATAATTTGCACATTGATACCAATAGAGGAGCTTCTTGAATGATAAATAGAGGCTCCACGGTCTAGAAAGCCAACTGTTGGCAGAGCGGTGCTGCATGCAAATTTTGTACAAGGCAGCAAACGGTTAAGATTTTCTAAGTCCCAGAGCGAAGCTAACTCGCTTACACTGCGACGGTGTCGACACGAGGCGAGGAATAACATTTCACCACCGAGAGTGGCTCAGAGGAAAACACAAAATCTGCGATTATGGCGAGCAAGACAGCGAACTTCTGCAGAAATGTATTGGGCAGAGCAGCTAGGGACGATCACATCACCTTCATTACATGATGAAAGAAACGCAACTGTTAATTCAACAACACGTACCAAGAGCTTTTATGAACCAGTCCTGTACTATAACAAACTCGTTAAACAAGTACGGTTCCATGAGAAAACCTGAAGCCTTCGTGTGACTTTGTAATAGCAAGACCTATGTGATCACGACTAGTGGTGTCAGGCGAACATTAGTCACTACTTCGCTCCAAAAATACCGCATCATTTTAGCTCGTAACGCGGTCAGACGTAACGTTGGCGCTCGATTCCCTGATTACAGTAAAGTGACGTCTAGCACAAGTCATATGTAGATTTTATGGACGCTACTGAACTACAGCCGCTACTGATAGAGATGGCTACCTCGCCATAATCACCAGTCGCAAAATTCAACACCACAGGCTGCCGCTGTCACAGATGGTTGGACCCAGAGATCTTCCCTGTGGTCCCGGGTCAGGACTCCTGCGTTCCTGATACCTCGGAAGACTGACCAGGGTCTTTCGGCGAGTGTAGGTCCAACACACTCACTGCCGCGGCATCGCGGTACGGGCATGGCCGGAGCCACCGTAGGCGGCGAACCGCCACAACAGCAGCCGGACAGGAACGGTGAGTCCGGCGTCAGCTACCTTGAACGAGCTGAACGACGCTTACAACGCGACTCCTAGACGGGTATCGACAGCTGATGTCAGCGGCGAGTCAGCATAGTATTTTCATGTTATGGAAATAAATATCTAAATTTGAATCTTCTTTCATTGCGCCTACTGGCAACAGCTGATCGGCATCACTCTTACGATGAAAACCGCCATGAAGTGAACTGGGAGACTACCTCCTGACGCAGAACCATCTCCGCCTTCCCAACAGCCCGTCTCTTGCAGCGGTGTTTTGAGATAATGTCTCTCCATGCCGCACTGGAATGTCACCACATGGCAGAGAACAAGACGGCGGCCACTCAGCATATCATGGTCCTCTGGATCTGATCCTGATGGAGAATGGTCGAGAAATCTCGCAACTTCAAAACAATGGTAAAAGGAACACACATTAAAATCACAGTAAAATTAGTTTGCCACGTGGTGGTCAGATTATGGAAAGGAACATTGATTTTTTCATTTGGATTTACTTCGGATCTCTGAGATTTAACGGAGAGCAAGCAAGTAATGCCGTGATGGAGCTGATTGGGCCTACCTGATCTTTGTTACCTACGGCATGTTTGGCTACACCACGTCTGGCTCCATTAGTATCGTGTAGCCGGCCGGAGTGGCCGAGCGGTTCTAGGCGTTACAGTCTGGAACCGCGCGACCGCTACGATCGCAGGTTCGAATCCTGTCTCGGGTATGGATGTGTGTGATGTTTAAGTAGTTCTAAGTTCAAGGGGGCTGGTGACCTCGGAAGTTAAGTGCCATAATGCTCAGAGCCATTTGAACCATTTTTTTCGTATCGTGTATCGTATCGTTCGGTCGTCTTAACAGTCGGAGCTATCGTCTGTAAGTTTATATTTTGTCTCTATTAATCTCATGGTTCGCAATAGAATCGAAGCAAATTATACTGGTCACGAGACCACAATACCCCTAACTAGTATCAAGTCACATTTTCTTTCTTCTAAAGAACACACGCTGTGGTCAAGCGCTTGTAAGGGTAGCACCCCTGAGCAAGTCGGCTAAAATATGGTGCTGTTTCTCTACCATCCATATCTACAACACAAGAGGAAATTTTATTATTAAAGCTGTTAGTTACTCAGAAATGAGTTCTGTCCGCAGTATACACCCATGGTCTAGCGGAACAGCTCACATCCCTCTCTCGTTGCCACCTTGAAGAAGCTATGGTCAGGGCGCTCACACACGATGGTTTAGTGCAGGAGCGTCCATCTATATATCATGTCATAGCGAAACGTCGCCACCGTCGGAGGAGTTCGATTAATGTTTCTACTACCGACTATGGGCGACGTCTTAGTTCAAATGGCTCTAAGTACCCTAGACTTAGAACTACTTAAACCTAACTAAACTAAGGACATCACCCACATCCATGCCCGAGGCAGGTTTCGAACCGGCGACCGTAGCAGCAGCGCGGTTCCGGACTGAACCGCCTAGAACCGCTCGAGCACAGCGGCCGGCGACGTTTTTGTATCCAACAACGGGATGTACGGTCTGTCCCCCCCCCCCCCTTACACGCTACGTTATGCAGTACACTGAAAAACGTCATCACACTGACAACATTACGGCGGTCTCCAGACTTTCCTTTGGCTGGGCTCCATGATGCTGTCCAGGCGGGTTCTACGAACAGGTCGACCACTCCTGACGACCTCCCTCTGATGTTTTATTAGATATTTCGTCGCCTTCTGGCGCCAGTGTGGAGGGAAATTTGTCAAGACCTTATGCCACCTTTCGTGTCGACTCCAGCCGGTTTCCTCGATGGTTTCCTCATTCCCATCCACAAGTCTGGGTGTACCTCACGGATATGTGATTACTGCCCTTGACGTTGCTGAACAGCGACACAAAGACCTTTGCCCGGGTGTTGGCTGCGCTGCTTAAACGGACGGCTCAATATGTGGTTTCCCCCGAGCAAACTTCTGTGGAAGGTGTCAATAACATCCGTACTGCCCTCTGTCGCTACCGGGACATAATCGCTCTTGTTCACTCTCGTCGTGTGCACTTTTGGCAGCTCTCGACTTCACCCAGGCGTTCTATCGGGTCGATCACGACTGCCTGGAAGGGGTGCTCCGCAATACGGAATACCATGATACTGTCGTCGACGTCGTAATGGGTATCCTTCGTGGAGCTACGTCTCCTTTACTCTGCATTGGCCATCTCACTCCCCCCACCCCTCGATACGTCTATCAGTGCGTCAAGGCTGCCCGATCTCTGCACCGTTGTAAGCTTTCGCCATGGTACCGTCGCTCTGCGGCTCCCGTCAACGCCTCACTGGGATGTCTCTCGGTAACCATGTATTCAGCTGCTCTATTTATACTCAGTAGTCGTAGCGCTGAGATCAGGGAGTCACTGACGTGGGTTACCACCTGTCATGAAGAGTTGATGCCTCCCTCTTCCACACACACACAGAACCGGTATACTCTCTGGTTATCGGGATGTGAAACGAGTTGGAATCCTATTTCCATTAATTTTGCGACCACTACTGCTGAGGTGTGTACCGGCCAGAGTGGCCGAGCGGTTCTAGGTGCTACAGTCTGGAACCGCGTGACCGCTACGGTCACCGGTTCGAATCCTGCCTCGAGCATGGATGTGTGTGATGTCCTTAAGTTAGTTAGATTTAAGTAGTTCTAAGTTCTAGGGGACTGATGACCACAGCAGTTAAGTCCCATAGTGCTCAGATCCACTTTTTGAAGAAAAATCACACTCTTAAGAAGCTCTTAATGTTAATTGACGTCTTTGGATTCAGATATTAAGTACTAGAGGCAAATTACTATACAATATGGCTGTAACACTGCGGGCCGCACAAATATCTGAATGATGCCGCATGCGGCTCGTTGGCCCCGTTTGACGACCGCTGCACTAAGCTAATTTGGTACCGATCTATAGAATGGACTCTTCAAATTTCGCTTTAAAAGTCATTTTGTGCGCAGTGGGAAACAAACGGACGCTTCCCGTCGACACAAGGCGTCGCGTGAAAATGTGATGAGCAGTATTTCTTTGGGGTGGTCCCATTTCAGTTACACATTGTAAAAACGATATTAAGAGTTGAAAGCGACCATCACTTTCAGTAGACTGTATACGCCAGGCTTCCAAATTAATGGAGATATAAAAGTAGGTGAGAGATAAGAGCAATATACTTACACAGAACTGATTGGCTGTATGTGGTAGAATGTTATGCCAATACAGCTCAGGTGAGACTTGTTTACCAGGAACTGACATTTATGACAGGCGAGATGCGTGAAAGTCAAATGCACGATGCGAGTTCAGTACGTAAGGTCGGCATATAGAGGTCAAAATTGTGTACCATAACCACTTACTACACAGCTGCCTCTTACTGCAGGCTTTAAGACTGCACGTAATATTCAGTTAGGAGGATAAGTGGTAAGTAATACACTCCTGGAAATGGAAAAAAGAACACATTGACACCGGTGTGTCAGACCCACCATACTTGCTCCGGACACTGCGAGAGGGCTGTACAAGCAATGATCACACGCACGGCACAGCGGACACACCAGGAACCGCGGTGTTGGCCGTCGAATGGCGCTAGCTGCGCAGCATTTGTGCACCGCCGCCGTCAGTGTCAGCCAGTTTGCCGTGGCATACGGAGCTCCATCGCAGTCTTTAACACTGGTAGCATGCCGCGACAGCGTGGACGTGAACCGTATGTGCAGTTGACGGACTTTGAGCGAGGGCGTATAGTGGGCATGCGGGAGGCCGGGTGGACGTACCGCCGAATTGCTCAACACGTGGGGCGTGAGGTCTCCACAGTAAATCGATGTTGTCGCCAGTGGTCGGCGGAAGGTGCACGTGCCCGTCGAACTGGGGCCGGACCGCAGCGACGCACGGATGCACGCCAAGACCGTAGGATCCTACGCAGTGCCGTAGGGGACCACACCGCCACTTCCCAGCAAATTAGGGACACTGTTGCTCCTGGGGTATCGGCGAGGACCATTCGCAACCGTCTCCATGAAGCTGGGCTACGGTCCCGCACACCGTTAGGCCGTCTTCCGCTCACGCCCCAACATCGTGCAGCCCGCCTCCAGTGGTGTCGCGACAGGCGTGAATGGAGGGACGAATGGAGACGTGTCGTCTTCAGCGATGAGAGTCGCTTCTGCCTTGGTGCCAATGATGGTCGTATGCGTGTTTGGCGCCGTGCAGGTGAGCGCCACAATCAGGACTGCATACGACCGAGGCACACAGGGCCAACACCCGGCATCATGGTGTGGGGAGCGATCTCCTACACTGGCCGTACACCACTGGTGATCGTCGAGGGGACACTGAATAGTGCACGGTACATCCAAACCGTCATCGAACCCATCGTTCTACCATTCCTAGACCGGCAAGGGAACTTGCTGTTCCAACAGGACAATGCACGTCCGCATGTATCCCGTGCCACCCAACGTGCTCTAGAAGGTGTAAGTCAACTACCCTGGCCAGCAAGATCTCCGGATCTGTCCCCCATTGAGCATGTTTGGGACTGGATGAAGCGTCGTCTCACGCGGTCTGCACGTCCAGCACGAACGCTGGTCTAACTGAGGCGCCAGGTGGAAATGGCATGGCAAGCCGTTCCACAGGACTACATCCAGCATCTCTACGATCGTCTCCATGGGAGAATAGCAGCCTGCATTGCTGCGAAAGGTGGATATACACTGTACTAGTGCCGACATTGTGCATGCTCTGTTGCCTGTGTCTATATGCCTGTGGTTCTGTCAGTGTGATCATGTGATGTATCTGACCCCAGGAATGTGTCAATAAAGTTTCCCCTTCCTGGGACAATGAATTCACGGTGTTCTTATTTCAATTTCCAGGAGTGTATATTGCTGGTAGAGACGTAAAAGCTAACAACATTCATTCTGATATTCACGCCAGTGGTCACAATGGTTTGAAACAGAGTTAACCAGCTGTCTACAATTCATCACCGACTGCGCCATTAAGCAGTAAACAAATACCAGTTCACACGCTGTTCAGTTGCAAATACTTGTCAAACGAGTTATGCCTCCTACCAACATGTCTTTCTGCGATTCAGGTATTTCCGCCTTGCTTAACTTATGCAAAGACTAAAGCAAACTGCTTACTGGCCCGTCAGATACATACAGCAGGCTTCTGTCATTAACTTCTTGGAAATCACAAATCTCAATCTTTTACTTTTTGTTCAAATGCTTAGGCAGAGCCAAACAAGACTCCCTATAAATTACCCAATAGATTCTTGTCCGAATTTTCACAGCGAAATGAAGAGCAAGGAATATATGAAACAGATCAACGAGAGGTTAAGTTTTGTAAAAACAGCTTATTAGCTTGAAAATAATTTGCGTAATTAGAAAAAATTACTCAGTAACATGAGGGAAATATTTTGTTCGAATAGACAAATAAGTTATCAAACCGACCAGCATGAGGTCTAGTTTTACAAAAAAAAAAAATTAATTGGATGAATGTAGTCAGAATAATTAAAAAATTTAATTTGCGGTCTGATGAAAAGCTGAAATTTATCACTAAGAAATGCTACTAAGTGAAGTGTCAGGAAGTTCATCTCTTCAAAGCTTCCCTATTTTGCTCATTGAAAGCTATATTGGTATAATATTTGACTGACGAATGGCTTCCTTCGAATGAAGTACTAAATTTAGTACATTTCGAGAAGACGCTAGAAAAGTAAATGAGGTGTCAAAGTTCATCTCTACAAGGTGTAGCTATTTTGCTTAAAAGAAGTTGCATTGGTGTGATATTTGGTTTTTAAACTGGCTTCCCTCGAGTGAAAGCTTGAAAATAAAGTTTTAAAAAACTAGGTCAAATATTTTGTGAAGAGATTAGTCTAAAAGTAGAGAATGAAATAGACAGGGCTGTGAAATTATGCTCGAATTCATGTACAGCAAATGAGGTGCATCAAATATTTCTTACTTTTCGTCAAATCATTGCAAAAATATTTGACGATTTTTTTTTTTTTTTTTTTTTTTTTTTTAGTTGGTAGAGTTCCATCGCGTCGCAAGACTAGAGGTTCGAAAACGCCCTCCTGGAGGCTTCAACAACCCTGACTGTTGGACGCATGTTACGTAAACAGGTCTGGGCTGCAGGAATTCGTTCCCTTGCACCACTACGCAACGTTGCTACGCCACGTAGATACGACGAGTACGGTTACTAGCACCGTTACCTCTGGATTCAGCTCACGGAGGCTAAATCCCATTCACAACATTTAGGTTCAAAAGCTGGGTACTCGCATAGCATTACCGCGGTATCAGAAGCAATAAAATTAGCGTAATACAACACATAAATTTATTGTCAGTACCAAAAAAGTAAATCTATCCTGACATCCTTTGTTCATAGCTGCGATACAGTTTTGAATAAATACAGTGACCAAGGAAGTACAGAATTTATTTCCTTGATTCCAGTTAATGATCACAAAATATTATCGATCTACAGATCTGATTAAACCAGAAGAATCCCTATAATATCGTAATATGACGCCATTTCGGCCTGTACGTATTAAGATAATATGACGCTTCTCCTGGTTTAACCAGAACTGAGGATGATGATTTTGGACCGAAATCGATAGTGCCTTCGTCGACTGAAATTAAAGAAGCCAATCATATCCTTAGTTTCAACGAGTAACCTCCCCATCCGCTATATTTCAAAGGATCGTTTTAATTACAGCTAGTTTTCCACACATCTCAACGTATATATCATACCTCCTGAACTTTGTGTCGTACAATGATCTAAAGTTGCAGGTACATTCAGTGTTATATGTGAATATTGTCGGCGAAATGTGTTGTGAGTGGTATTAGTAGTAAAGAAGTGATGCTGAAATTTATTGCATGTACAGCGACAATGTAGTAAGCTATAAGTTTCTCTTCTTTCATGATTTTGTGGAAGATATCAATCAGTAAAAGGTTCGAAAAGGTTTGAAATTATGTGTAAAGTTTGTTGGAATCGCCTAACTGCTGTCATTCGAAAATGCTGGTTGAATATAGTCTGGGTAATTTATGTACCGTTTGTTACGTTGCCTCAAGAAGAATACTTAATACTTGACTTACTACGTTAAACCATTAAAGTAAGATTATAACTCTTAATGAGCAGATTATGATAGCATTTTAAACTTTTAAATACCATCTATAATTTTACTAAATACCGAAATAAAATTTTTGTTACCCCTGGAAACTGGCATGTAGGCAACCTGCAACTCGGATCAAGAGACCGGGTGACCACATTTGCCGACTAATAGCATAGATTTCCAAGGTCTCCAATTTCTATGGTACAAAATAGATCAATCTTCTACAAAAATTGCAAATAACATTGTATTATTTTCTTAATCACTCCGTATACGCAATACAAGCCTTATTAAATAATTCTCAATACCGACGTACTTTCAAAATGTATTCAAAAAGTATCGCAAGTTTATGGGAAAATGACTGTCCCAAAAGTTGTGGGTACCTGCTTCCATTATGCAGTTCGCGTAAGTGAGTACGACGTTACTTTTTCTTAAACGCAAGTTGTAATTGCAGCAAAATGTTGTACCCATCCATCTCGTTTTTAGGACAATTTGAGGGTGAGTTTTGTAAATAGCGTCCTTCAGATATGCTCACAGGAATAAAGTGATTTTGGGTTAAATCATAACTTCGAATGGAACGCAACCCCTTCTAAATAATTTCTCCACAAAAACACTGGCTCAGTAAAGTCGTGGTGTTGTTAGTTGTATGAGCAACACCAATGTCCTGATAAAACCACGTGCATTATAGCTAGTCTTGCCCCACCCGCATCTGGCACTAACTGAACACTACCGTGAAAGAATGAGATGAAGATTTGCCTGCGTAACATCGCACACCGATACAGTTTTTGTACCTGCAGAGGGGACTCGTGTAACCTATAAGGATTTCCCGTACTTTAAAATCTGTCCATCCTTATCCATCTAGAATCAACTACAGTTCGTCAAATCAAAACTAATCGGTCGGTTCTTACCAGTTTGTCGTTACGAATGAACTACTGATTGGAGCTTTAAGCTTTCTATTATCTTAAAGTCAGGGCTTACGAATAGCACGTATTCCGTACAGATGCATTTTTAAACACTTGCAAAATACTCTGTGATTGACAAATGAAAGCCGTCATACAATGAACCATTCCGTGAGGTTGTATGACGCAAAAACTGATTTTTTCATTCTTTACTAGCACTATCTTCGGATGCACAGGATATCTGCAAGCAAAGCTTTGGCTGTGGGGCTTGTTTGCCAATCAGGTGAGTCACGCTTTTGTGAATGCGTGGCATTTTCAAAACCACTTGGTACGTTTCTGGACATTAGTATCTATGGTTCAGAAATCAACATGTTTATTTTGATTAGTAATTGAAACTGGGTTGAAAAATCTCACGCATTATTTTCTTGTGAAATATTTCTTTCAGATTACAAACTATAAGGGTCGCTGGCACATTTCCTCGTTTAAATTTGTTTTCACTAGTAGCAAGTGTGAGGACAGCTTAATATGAACGATCAGCCTTCAGCAGAATACATGCCACTATAAACTTCCTTCAGCAAAATGAAATACTAACTAGTCTTCTGGACCATTTTCAGCCCGATTAAAGTAAGTTGCAACTTGCAGATAACTTCGACACACGTTGCATCCACAAAGACTTCGAGACATAACATTTCAGATGACATTAGACTTTAGGCCATACAAACAGCAGTTACATCTACATCGCAGGCGTCTTTTTTGCAATCACAGTTATAGGATGAAGGTTGTATTAGGACGCTTCTCTTACTTGTAATAATTGTTAAACGCCCCTTATATTCAGCTGCACATAAAAGTCCGCTGATTATCACAGTAACAGTAGTCAGAAAGGGTAGTTTATTCATTTACGAACCAAATCGTAGAAAAATGTAGGTAATTTCAGGGGGTTAATACCGGACTCGTAACTGATAGGCGCTCTCAGATAGTTAGAAATCGGTAGTAGACGCGGCTTTCACAAGTGCGAGACTAAATTGGATAGTCGGACATCACACAGACTTCGTAGGACTCAAACAATATGCAGCCTGCATGTCGATCAACTTTTCTTGTATTGGCGTTTTCTGTCGACCACTTTTCGACACATCTGCTACATTGCCAGTCTGGATCTTGTCTGACAATCGCTTTTTTGATGCATCCGTGCCGATTTATCTGTGGAGGCATAACTGCCACATGTAAAGTACTTGGTGCCAATGGATACTTTTTCCTATAATGTATAAACCTATTTCTTCCTAAAATGAACAAGGGACCAGATCTGCAACAACGAAGGACGTTCATCCCTAGGTTGCGTCACTGTGTTCCGTTATTCAACCTCTCAGTTTTTCATCTCCCACAGTTCCTCTCGTCCGTGTTGTTCTAAGTCAAGAAATCGATTCTCCAACAGTCTTCTACTGACTGGTTCAAATGTTCAAATGTGTGTGAAATCATATGGGACTTAACTGCTAAGATCATCAGCCCCTAAGCTTACACACTACTTAACCTAAATTATCCTAAGGACAAACACACACACCCATGCCCGAGGGAGGACTCGAACCTCCGCCGGGACCAGCCGCACAGTCCATGATTGCAGCGCTCGGCTAATCCCGCGCGACTTTCTGACTGGTAATCTGCATCTTCAACAACGACCGCCATGTGAAGCTGGTTAAATGTTATCGAACCCACGAACTCATGTCGAGAAAGTACTACAGCAAAATGGCGACAGTATTCATTTCAAAATAAAGCACACTTACATCAAATAAAAATGACGACATATCCCGTTCCGCCTATGATTTTTTTCCTACTGGTCTCAGCTTAACTGAAATACGAAGGTGTATTAGCGCTCCTTACGCACGAACTCATCTCGAAAAAGTACTACAACAAAATAACGACAGTAGCGACAGTATTTATAAATTATATACGCAAACCTTCGTCATAAGTCATTCTAAAATTAAAACCCTATCACACTACCTACGGACAGTGGCAGTTTCCTAAATCCTGACCGCTCATTTCTCAAGATCTAACAATTTCTGACAATATCGGCGAAATGAAGGACTAACAGCGCTTAAAGAATGACAAAAAGTATTACTAAACGAACAACCAACACCGAATGGTAAGTCAAATCTCTTCTCTTCTGTTTTACCACCTGCACTCGTAGGATTACAGAACACAGCAACAACACAAAATAGCTGAAAACTAACGAAAAGGGGAAGTCCAACTACTCAGAAGGAAACACCAATAGAAATTAAAAGTGAACCTCTTTTGATAAACTGTAGAAATTCTTGACTACGTATCACCACTGTACCTTACGCTGCGAAGACTGCGTGTATCGTCTTTACTGCCTCTCACTGCAGAAGAGCTGAGCTCTTCCGTCTTCCTGGTTACGCGCTGCCCTTCCCGCCTACTGCTGCACTCAGCGCTCAGCACTCACCACCCACACCCAGAACGCCCACGCTCTCCACATGCTCCAGCATCTTTACACACTTTTGCTCTTTCTGTTTCGTATTGACTGCATAATAAGCGTCTATAAACCTCAACTCCCACTGGTCTCTCAGCTCCCTTCCTAGCCACCACTGAGCCAATTGGTAATTTATACAATACTGCAGCTATCTGGAAACTACAATTATTACGTTTTAAAACAGCAGCAACATTTTACAGCTTTGACGCACGCTCCTTTAGTATCTGCTATGGTTCCATAACTACTCCCAATACCGCTCATCTTAGTCAATATTATCGCGCATGAGTTAACTTTGCTGTGTATCTCGTTCCATCCGCTCTTGTGCCTGAGTGAGGACGTACACCAAGTCTCTGAATAATGCACTCAATTTTGCTTTTCTCTAGGAACCATTTTTCAGGGAAATGTTATTTTCCCCATGAATTGAAACACACCACTAAATGAAACATCACAAGAGTGTAAATCAAGATGAAGTTAGATATAATAACAACGTATTGATATCTCGTAAATACTGCTGTTTCGAAGAAACAATATCGATGTTTGTACCTAAATATTACTTGTCGATTATTACTGGGTCCTGCAAGTAAGTAATCGCTGTTTTTCATAGACTCTATGAAATAAACTCAACAAATCAGGATTCTTTAAGTATCTTCAGTATCACATGCATGTAGGACTCATACGACGGTATAATTTAGAGATGTAAGGTCGTATATCTGACAGCTCAGTTTTTGCAAGATAGTACACTACTGGCCATTAAAATTGCTACACCACGAAAATGGCGTGCTACAGACGCGAAATTTAACCGACAGGAAGAAGATGCTGTGATATGCAAATGATTAGCTCTTCAGAGCATTCACACAACGTTGGCGCCGGTGGCGACACCTACAACGTGCTGACATGCGGAAAGTTTCCAACCGATTTCTCATACACAAACAGCAGTTGACCGGCGTTGCCTGGTGAAACGTTGTTGTGATGCCTCGTGTAAGGAGGAGAAATGCGTACCATCACGTTTCCGACTTTGATAAAGCTCGGACTGTAGCCTATCGGGATTGCGGTGTATCGTATCGTGACATTGATGCTCGCGTTGGTCGAGACCCAATGACTGTTAGCAGAATATGGAATCGGTGGGTTCAGGAGGGTAATACGGAACGCCGTGCTAGATGCCAACGGCTCGTATCACTAGCAGTCGATATGATAGGCATCTTATCCCCATGGCTGTAACGGATCGTGCAGCCACGTCTCGATCCCTGAGTCAACAAATGGAGACGTGTGCAAGACAACAACCATCTGTACGAACAGTTCGACGACGTTTTCAGCAGCATGGACTATCAGCTCGGAGACCATGGCTGCTGTTACCCTTGACTCTGCATCACAGACAGGAGCGCCTGCGATGGTGTACTCAACGACGAACCTTGGTGCACGAATGGCAAAACATCACTTTTTCGCATGAATCCAGTTGCTGTTTACAGCATCATGATGGTGGCATCCGCGTTTGGCGACATCACGGTGAACGCACATTGGAAGCGTGTATTCGTGATCGCCATACTGGCGTATCACCCGGCGTGATGGTATGGGGTGCCATCGGTTACACGTCTCGGTCACCTCTTGTTCGCATTGACAGCACTTTGAACAGTGGACGTTACATTTCAGATGTGTTACGATCCGTGGCTCTACCCTTCATTCGATCCCTGCGAAACCCTACATTTCAGCAGGATAATGCACGACTGACATTTGAACCTGGTGCTGACTTGCCCATCTAAAATGTTATCGAACCCACGAACTCATCTCGAAAAGGTACTACAACAAAATGGCGACAGTATTCACTGCAAAATAAAGCACTTACATCAAATAAAAATGACGACATATCTCGTTCCGCCTATGATTTTTTTCCTACTGGTCTGAGCTCAATTGAAATACGAAGGTGTATTAGCGCTCCTTACCCACGAACTCATCTCGAAATAGTACTACAACAAAATAGCGACAGTACTGATTCCAAAATAAAGCACACTTACATCAAATAAAAGTGACGACATATCCCGTCCCGCCTATGATTTTTTTTTTCCTGCTGTTGTAAGTTTAACTGAAATACGAAGGTGTATTACTGCGCTCCTTACCTGGGTCGCTTCCTACGCTATTCGATAAGACTCCTCTATGAGGCCCAACGCAGCATTAATTCTTCACCCCCTTTTTGACTGAATCTCTTTTTTCATTCATTCAAACCATCCAGGAGTTGTCTGCTCCACTACTTAATCCAGGAACGATCTCTCCCCACATAGATGTTTCTTCGCCTTTTTTTTACTTTATTTATGAAACATAGGTGTTGCAGTAGAGTACCTGTGGCTGAGCGCATATTCAGGATCTAGGAGCATTTCCGATAGCTTTTTTTCAGTGTTTCTAAGAAAAAATAGCTAATTAAATCTACATTGTAAGAAATCTGATACTTAAGTTCTGTCTCATTACCAAATCCGAAGAAAAGATAATTATGTCAATCTAAGACATTAACAAGTGTTAAGAGAATTAATTTTAATTTTTATTCAAAGCTCCGTTTCTTCCGTTGCTTCCATTGCAATATAGTTGTGGGGTGTCATTTGAGAAGCACTGATAGCCTATCTTCTCCAGTATCACTTTCTGTCCGCCAGAAAGATTCTTTAAGTCGTTAGTTACTTGTTTCATAGATCTAAATCACAATAAATGTTATAATGTGGAACGTGTCCACAGAGCAAACGTAGAACACTTGTATACGTCAACAAAAATATATAATTGATATTTATGAACATTTAATTTTCTTTAATGACTAATTATCTCTACTCAAGACTTCCTCTATGGCATAGAAGGGATTGTTAAAGAGAATGTTCTTAACCAACATTTGTCATGAAATTACTTTTGTCATATGCCAGACATTTTATTTCAGTGAGCAGATTGTCAAAGAGTTTCATAGCTGCATGTTTCACCTCTCTCTCTTCATTAAAGGGTAGTGGAAATAATTTTCATACAAGTGTTGTACTTTTGAATATCTCTGTCACTCCCAAACTTAGATGGATTGTTGAGAACAGATAGCAGAAGTGGTTAATATTTCTAACTGCTTAAAGAGATCCCTACAAGATGTACATGTGTGAACACCGTAAAGAATTCTAATCACTTTCTTTTCTGCAATTAATATTGTTTACCTAAACGAGGAAAAGTTACCAACTACATTAACTCTATATCCCCAAAGTTGTTATCATGCCCACTATGTGGTTTTTACACTTTAAGCTTTCATCTATATGTATGCCTAAGAACTTGCAATTTTCTGCTCCGTTCATTATTTCTTGTTGGTATGCTACGTTAGTAGTGTTTTCGACAGTACAAAACCAAGCGAACTGCGTTTTATAAAGCTTAAAGCTAGCACATTTGTGCAAACCCATTCAGTAACTTACATAAAAACATCGTTTACTAGTCCTCTTTTGATGCTCGGTATGTACACTTACCTTGTCCCCTCTGCTTCGGTAAGCGTATCAGAAGGGTGGCCAGTTTATTTACATTTATTTTTGACTATTTATCTAACCTGATGAGATTAAGGTCTTCAGCCACATCGGACAAGAATTTTATATATACAAAACTTTTTAAAACTCAGTTAAATCGTGATAGTATCATAACTAGTAACAATAATGGTAGCAAAAGAAGTGAGAAGATGGTTTAGGACCAACGAACTAGTAATTACAATAGTGATACTGCTAGGGTTACTAACACTATTAGTACTACTACTACTACTACTACTACTACGACAAATAATAATAATAATAATAGAAAATACAAGTTTATTATTGTAAAAAATGTAAATTTACCTTTATAACTATCACAGAAGAGATATAAACATTCAAAAGATAGATGAAGTGAAATAAAGTACTTACATGTGCTTATCCGAAATCGTAAACTGTCGGAGAGCAGAGGAAGGATCATCCGAACAGTATACAGCAATTGGCACCAACAGCGCACACAGGCAACAGCTGGATAACAGAAAGACCCAGCTGAGTGAGGAAAGTAGACAGTCGACTCGTTGGGGGAGAAGGGGGAAAGAGTGGGGGGAAGAGAGAGGAGAGGGGTGGTGATCACTCCCCGCGTCCATTATTCATGCAGCAGCATTGCTCATGGATATCCTCTGGGTCACCTTCTGTCCTTGCAATGACAGTGTGGTGCTCTGTGGTCGCACCGCTGTGGACATATATTGTCGGGGAAAGAAGGGTTTAAAGTCCGGTCGACGACAAAATCATTAGAGATGGAGCACAAAGTCTGGTTGGGAAGCACAGGGACGAGGAAATCGAACGTCCCCTTTTAATGAACCCATCGGGCGATTGGCCTTAGGTGATTTAGCTGAATCGCAAAAAACGTAGCTCTGGATGGCCAGAAGAGGACTTGAACCGCCATCGTGACGAATGCGATTTCGTGTGGTAACTCCGCTCAGCCCGACTCGTGTAGCTGGTACGTACGTAATAGGTCTTGCGAATCCGAGAAGTCACCAGTACAGTCATAGAACGTAACAAAAAGGAAGATAACTAAGTTGCAGAAAATGATACACTCTTAAGAATTCTACAGATATGAACTCCACGGATAACTCAAGTAACTCTGTAGCATGTATGTAAATTAGAATAATAAGAGAATCAATAGAATGAAAAGAGAATAGTACTGAGAACTAGTTTTCTGGCTGTACCAATCTCTTCAGCTCTGAGGAACACTGCCAACGAACTAGTTATTTGTTGAATATATTCCAGTCTCTGTCTTACCAGGAAACTTAAAAGAGGCAAATTATTCTACCGTTCTGTGGGAGGAGCGTCCCTTTGATAACAGCTGGATTGGCAACGTCGATGCAGCAGAAGAAAGGCCAATTGTTTTGGTGGCGGAAGAAAAGCACACTTTTAAATGGTTCAAATGGCTCTGAGCACTATGAGACTTAACATCCATGGTCATCAGTCACCTAGAACTTAGAGCTAGTTAAACCTATCTAACTTAAGGACTTCACCCAACACCCAGTCATCACGAGGCAGAGAAAATACCTGACCCCGCCGGGAATCGAACCCGGGAACCCGGGCGCGGGGTGCGAGAACGCTACCGCACGACGACGAGTTGCGGACAGCTCACTTTTAAACGGAGAGTGTTACAGAGGAGGCGTGCCGTCAAAGACCCATGCGCCACTGAGCTCGCTGTCGCTGTAGCAAAATATGCCTCAGGCTGAAGGTAAACTCTTCGCTCGCAGCAAAACCCTAGCGCAATTGTTGGTCTGATTTCTCCCACACTCACTGGATTTCTGTGCCTTTCTCTCGGTACAGCTTCTGTACTGAAATTCATTAGGAATACATGCAGTTATTATCAAGGTCCTGGTGTCCACAAATTGTGTTACCAAAACCCTCCCCATTTTAGATCTCTGGAATCGATCACGGTCACGATAGTGCTGTTCAATCCTGCAAGTAGGATCGAACAGATTCCCTTTGATCCAGACTATTTCTGTTTGATTTCGATTAATGTGTGCAGTTATTCGTTCAGAAGAATCCTAAAACAATATAAATGTGACGGTAGCACTTTTATTGTACTGTTTCATCCAGTTATAAAGGCACAGTCGCTGCCATGACTAATCACGAAATCTTACGTGGACAGCGACAGAGGGTTAGTTGCACAGATTCTCTTCTTATACGTTTTTCCTACAGTTCAAGACTGAGTTACATACAATGCATTGTTCCACAAGTACTTTCTCAGAATATTCGTTCTCAGATTAGGGCCTATGTTTGTTACTAGTAGACTTACTTTGGCCATAAATTCTCTGTTTGGCTGTACTAGTCTTCTTTCGCACTCTCCTTATTGTGCCTGTCGTGCATTATTTTGCTTCAGAGCTGGCATAATTATTACACTTTGTGTCCTACGTGGTCTCCTGGTGTCATGTTAAGTTTTTCTATAAAGTCATTTCTGCTACTCCTAAATACTTGCGCCTTTATTTGGTTTACTGTTCATTCCATTTAGTACGTCTTGCATTTATTCCTTACTTTCAAAGGGAATACCAGTCATCAACGAATATTACTATTGATGTCCTTTCACCCACAATTTTTATGCCAATTCTGCTCTAAGAAATTAAAATTATGAATGTCGATGTGTAATACAGAGTGGGATCGCTCGATCAGTTTAGCTTAAGAAATGATAACAAAGCCGGAGGATCAGTTCTCAGTTAGTAAAAAGTACATACAAATCAATTTTTGCTTCACGTTATTTATAAATGTTAACTGGTATAACGTATTCGTAAACTTTAGAAAAATATGCATGATTTACAGGGACAGACGAGCTGTTTACACAAGTTTGAATAACGAAATGAGTGACATGACTTTTGTCCTCAAAGTAAAAGAAACTGCAATAATAGTACTGAAAGGGAAAATATACAAATAGTTGTTGTAAGTAACGCCGTTTAGAAAGATTTGTTGCGCTAAATAACTATGTTGCCTAGCGTCGAATTAAGTTTATAAATAAACAAAAGATAAAGTGATGAAGAATAGTAAATAGAATAAAACTTAACTATAGATATAATCTGGAGAAGTGTAATTCCACAGAAGGGGCGGAGGTGAGCTAGTTTCATTCGTGTCTCAGGAACTGTGAGTAGACCATCGGCGAAAGAGAAAGCAAGATCTGTAGGGGGTAAAACAGCTAAAAGCGGGTATTTCCTCCATGGTCATCTTTCTGAGCACAGCGTAAGCTAAGCCAGATTCTTCCATAGTACAGAGAGCGGCATTGTGCGGCAGCGTGGTGATCAAATAATGTTGGTACACTCGAACAGGAAGCTCGACTTGCCTGCGCAAATTTTATAGGTACCGAGTGCAATAAAATTCTCAGACACCACGGAAAAACATGGGAATACTGTTCGAGTGGAGCTGGCGGGCCAACACGTGGTACGTTTAGAATGGAACTGACTACACACATTTCGAGGAAACTAATAGGAAGGAGTTGTTCTGGAAAGCGTGAAGAGTTCGAAGAGGAGAGGAATGACATTCTACGTTGCTGTCAGTCTCTCTCCTTACCTCCCTCCCCCACTCTCCCACTTGTCCCTCCCCCAAGCCTCACACAACTTCCTTGCAAAGCAGTTGACCAATTTCTGGTAGAAAATCTGCAAGATGGCGTAAGCTGGCCACTTTTCCTATGTAAAAATAGTGAACAGACTTCTCATACTTTGTGTCGCGCCTGGTAGGAGCTGCGTTCCAGATCCAGATCTAGTGAGGGTATTTTTCGCTAATATTGCTCCTCGTGATGGCTGGGTGTTGTGTGCTGTCCTTAGGTTAGTTAGGTTTAAGTAGTTCTAAGTTCTAGGGGACTGATGACGATAGATGTTAAGTCCCATAGTGCTCAGAGCCATTTGAGCTAATATTGCTACTCATGGATTTATCTCTACATCACATCTGTCGGCAACGTTGTCGTGAATAGCAAAATTAGCAACATTGTTGACACATGTGATGCAGAGATAGCTTTACTGACTGATTGCTAATGTAAAATTTGTGTTTGTCCTTCTGCGGAAGACGGGTTTAAATCTGTCGAAACCATGATAAAAGCTATTTGAAAACCACTATTTACCGCAACTAGTTGGCTGTCTAATACACCTGCTCTTCTGTAACCGTTGCTGTAGTGCAACCATGTTCACAATATTTATATGAAACAATTATCTAAACTTTTTCTCACATGACAAATCTACTTCCACGCCAGACAAGTCGGCTGGCCGTAGATACTTACTTAGTGCTAACCGTGCGACGCGCACGCCAGGAAACTCCTCTGGAGGCATGCAAGATATATCTTCCACATGTAATCGACTTTTAGAGTATCTCGTGACAATGATGGCAGAATATCTTCATTTAATTAATATGCTTAATATCAGTGCAAATATTCAGTGCGAGTCATGAGCGTCTGTTTGTGTGTGTGTGTGTGTGTGTGTGTGTGTGTGTGTGTCTACATCTACATCTACATGGATACCCTGCAAATCACATTTAAGTGCCTGGCAGAGGAGTTATCGAACGACCTTCACAATTCTCTATTATTCCAATCTCGTATAGCGTGTGGAAAGAACGAACACCTACATCTTTCCGTACAAGCTCTGATTTCCATTATTTTATCGTGCTGATCTCTTTCTCCCTAGATAGGTCGGTGTCAACACAATATTTTCGCATTCAGAGGAGAAAGTTGTTGATTGGAATTGCGCGAGAAGATTCCTCGGCAACCGAAAACGCCTTTCTTTTAATGACGTCCAGCCCAAATGCTGTATCATTTCAGTGACACTCTCTCCCATGTTTCGCGATAATACAAAACGTGCTGCCCTTCTTTGAACTTTCTCGATGTACTCCGTCAGTCCTATCTGGTAAGGATTCCACACCGCGCAGCTGTATTCTAAAAGAGGACAGACAAGTAGATCTGTTACATTTAGTAGATCTGTTACATTTTCTAAGTGTCCTGCCAATAAAACGCAGTCTTTGGTTAGCCTTCTCCACAACATTTTCTTTGCGTTCCTTCCAATCTAAGTTGTTCGTAATTGTAATTCCTAGGTATTTAGTGTGTGTATATGTGTGCACGCGCACGCGCACGTGCCCCTTCCCGCGCGCTTTTGTGTGTGTGTGTGTGTGTGTGTGTGTGTGTGTGTGTGTGTGTGACTGAATATGTCTTTGAGTTTGTAACATGGCACGTACTGGAAGCCGATTGAGTGAATAATGTCCGACTGCCTCAAATAAAAGAAAATGAAACAGAAAGAAAGTTGCCTATTCCAAAGGTATAGCCCATGACAGCACTCCTCTCGGAGTACTAAGCTTACTACTGAGATAATTCATTGTTCATTGTCATTATTTGTCGCAGACCTTCTGTGACAGGCATATTCGGGTGCCGCACAAAAAATAGTGTTCGCATCTAGGTTTGTTTTAAGTGAAGTAGGAAACGGAAGTCTGTGTTCTTCGCTTCGCTGCTGAAAAAAACCTCCTTTATGTTAACGAATCAATGAGGTATCCCTTCCTGATGTAGTTTTTAGCGAAATGTTTTACTTTTCGCAAAAAAAAAATTAAAAATAAAATAAATAAAAATCACGGAATGTGGATTAGCATGTCTTTATTTCCTATATAGTCGTCCTCAAACGATTGTTTATGATACTTAGAAGTTAAGTAACTCACTTTCCATTATCCTAAGAGTGTGTAGTGTATTATGAGTGCGAATTGCAATTGCATATGCGAAGGAAGCAGAAATTAATAGTCTGGAACTGACATATTTTTTTCGAAATGCTTCCCTCAGTCATCTTTAGAAGTGTTTTCAGATTTTCTATAGCGATCTGCTAGGTGTTTCTGAACGTAGATTCCATCCTCTATCTTTAAGGTATCAAGAAGACCGTGTCTATGTCCGTTTCGTTCTTTAAGAAACTTACGAATCTACCAAAATTTAGGAGCAATGCTGCTCCTTTTCGCTTGTTGCACTTTATGTTACAGAATGCTGGGCACGAAATGTAGCTTTATTTCAATATCTGAACACTGGATGATAAGTTGCGTCCACTCAGACCGCGTCGCGCCAAACAAGTTCCTTCTGCTTTCAGTACATCAAACGAAGCACAGCTTTTGCATAGGTTCAGGTTGACCACGCTATATCGCATTACGTGGATCTATGGATCCAATGACTTCTGACATTCACCACTGCCAACGTTTTCACAGAGGTGGTTGACAAATTCGTCATATTTCAGCCAGTTTGCCCAAAATACCGCGTGGTCCTAGTTAAACTTTCCCATTTAAGAAGTTATAACATGGAAACTAATTATCGTACGAGTACCAAACTTGGTAGCATCAATGTCAAGGACATGGGGAAGAGAAATAATGCAGAATCAATTCAACTGAAACACTTTTAATGTGCTGCTACGGTACATCGTACCATTAAATACTTGTACCATTACTGCTATAAAAACGGCTCGATATGGTGTCCATCAGTGTCCAGAAGAGCCTGAAAGCGCAGTGTTATCTCCCATAGCAACAGTGATTTCATCAACCAACTGTTGGTGCAACCGGTCGTCAGTCTTTTCCCGAAACGACGCCCAATTCTCCATTCGATTATAAATTCTTCATCATGCTCCGCACAGCAGGTGGGGAAAGAGGACCCTTACATAATCCTTTCAGCCAGCAATATTGTCCAAGTGCAGCTCCAGCACTACACCTATGATACCCTGCTCCTTTTGTCCAAGCTCATACTGACACGTCAACAAATGCACTGCGATTGTTCAGGTGTGCGAGATTATGACTGACCATGGCACCTGGTGGCAATAGTTGGAACTGGACGGTGGCGCTGTTACGCATGGAAATATGCATGCCATACTCTTTACATTAATGCTACAAAGTTTGGTACTCGTATGGTAATTAGTTTCCGTGTTATAACGTGTTAAATAGAACAAAAATTTTATTAGAACCACCCGGTATTTATAAATTGACATTGTCGACTGCATTGAAGACGATCTCAGAATCTAAACACAGTTCTTCTTATTACAAAAGTTTATTCATCCGGATCGCAATGCTGATGACACCCACTTCGTGGCTCTCTATCCTACATTTCAACGGTCCCAACACATCCTCCAAACCCACCTTGATCAGTTCACTACTTAGTGTATCCAGTGGTTCCTTGGTGTCAACCCTTCCAAAACCCAGGCACATGTCATAGGCCGCACCACCCGCTCCTTCCGTCTCCACGATTTCTACCTCACCATTCATGGTCGTCCTATCCAGCCCACCCCCACCCTGAGATACCTTGGCCTCACCCTCGATCGTCTCTGAGCCCTCATCTCCTGACCATCCAGCAGAAAGCACATTCCCAGCTCTGCCTCCTGAAACTCCTGTCTGGCCAGACATAGGGATTGTGTCCTTCCACCATCCTCCACACCTACAAATCCCTCATCCATCCTATCCTCTGTTATGCCAGCATTGCCTGGATCTCCGCCCCCTCCACTTTTATAAGGCCCCCCAAATCCTTGAACGCCATGCACTCCAGCTTGTCTTCCATGTCCACCTTCCTTTCCCCCACTTGACTCCTGTATGACCTCAAACCCCTACCCCCACCTCCTCCTTTTCCTCCAACATCTCCGCGTCCTTTACACTGTCCGCAGGCTTGATTCCCCCCCCCCCTTCCTCTCCACCCCACACCCATTGCTGCACCTCTATTGCTGTATCCCTCCCTCTCTCCACCTCCACACCCTCCACCCCTTTCATCAGAGTGATTTCCAGTACCTCCCCCTCCCAGATGTTGAATTTCACCATGACATCTACCCTTCCTTCCCACTGTAACCTGGCCTTGTTCTCCTCCCCCTCCCCAGGGCCCCCTTTTTCCTCTCCCCTCCTTCTCCCAGAGTGGATTTTCTTCCTTCCCCCCTGAATCCCTGCACCCCCTTCACGGCTGTTTCCCACCCACATGCCAAGTGGTTCTAGGCACTTTAGTCCGGAACCGCGCGACTGCTACAGTCGCAGATTCGAATCCTGCCTCGGGCATGGATGTGTGAGCTGTCCTTAGGTTAGTTAGGTTTAAGTAGTTCTAAGTTCTAGGGAACTGATGACCTCAGATGTTAAGTCCCATAGTGTTCAGAGCCATTTGAACCATTTGAACCATTTGAACCCTCCCACATCCTTCCCTTCCCAACCCTCTTCGGCGTGCCCGCCGCCCATCTCCCCTCCTCTCCTCCCCTCCCTCCCTTCTTCCCCTCTCCCTCGCCTCCATGCCCCTGCTAGATCCTCTCAGTTTGCTCATCGTCATCGGTGTGCTACGACAGTGTTGCGTTTGGTGCTGTTCTCCTGTGCATCAGGAGCTGTGCTTTTAATCGTGTGCTGGACTTGTAAATAGTGTTACTGTCAGTGATTGTTATGTGCTACACCGTCTGTTGATACTTTTATGCTCTGGTCATACTTCGCCTTGTGTTCTTTAATTGTCCCAGTGTGTGTTTTTTTGTGTGCTTCTCTTTTACGGTCTTTGTCTCCATTTTACAGTCGCCCCCCCCCCTTTTTGTCTGTTCTCTTCCGTACTGTTTCCTCTTTTCATATATATATATATATATATATATATATATATATATATATATATATATATATACGCCATATTTTTTCCTTTCTGTAATTTTAAATGTCTTCTATTGTATAATTACTGTCTTTCGGCTGAAGAGCAGCGCATATGCTGCTGCCCGCCTGCCCCAGAAGGGGCATTGAAATACAATAAAGAAAAAAAACAAAACAGATCGCACAAAATACACAGTGATTACTACCCTCATGTTCATAAATTAAGGATAATGCTGATACATGTTGAAATAACGCTCTGGTGGGCGGTTTGCGGGTTTAAATCACCTCGGGGTATGACTATGCGGTGCATTTGACCTGCGCTC
This sequence comes from Schistocerca cancellata, assembly GCF_023864275.1. NCBI lineage: Eukaryota > Metazoa > Arthropoda > Insecta > Orthoptera > Acrididae > Schistocerca > Schistocerca cancellata. Next base: position 699,034,404 of record NC_064628.1, read on the forward strand.
GTCGCACGGTGGCGCTGGCAGCAGTCCACATATGCAGAGGTGTGTTGCTGCATGAGTACGGTGCAGCGAGTAAGTGTGCAGACGTTTTCAGACGTGCTAGTGGTGATTTTGGGTTAAAAATGACTCAAAGAACACATATTGATGACGTTATGATGGACAGAATACTAAGGCGACTGGAGGCTGGTCAAACACAGCAGGTCGTAGCACGGGCCCTCTGTGTGCCACAAAGTGTGATCTCACGATTATGGCAACGATTACAGCAAATAGGAAACGTGTCCAGGCGCTATAGTACGGGACTTCCGAAGTGTAAAATACCACAAGAAGACGCATATCTCACTATCAGTGCCCGCAGACGGCCACGGAGTACTGCAGGTAGCCTTGCTCGGGACCTTACCGCAGCCACTGGAACAGTTGTCTCCAGACACACAGTCTACATACGACTGAACAAACATGGTTTATTCGCCCGGATACCTGCAAGGTGCATTCCACTCACCTCTGGTCACAGAAGAGTCTGTAAAGCCCAGTGTCAAGAACACACTACATGGTCATTGGAACAGTGGTCCCAGGTTATGTTCACGGACGATTCCAGGTATAGTCTGAACAGTAATACTCGCCCGATTTTCATCTGGCGTGAACCAGGAACAAGATACCAACCCCTTAATGTCCTTGAAAGGGACCTGTATGGAGGTCGTGGTTTGATGGTGTGGGGTGGCATTATGATTGGTGCACATACACCCCCATCATGGAGGTTAGTAGGCAACCAAATCACAGTCCAAACTTAATAACTTCGTTTTCCTTTTTTTTTTTCTTTTCTTTATTGAATTTCAATTCCCTATCTGCGGTGAGCTGGCAGCAGTATAGGCGCAGCTTTTCAGCTGAGAGATAATTACAAGTGTATAACAGGAAGATATTTGAAACAACATAAAGGAGAAAACATGGCGCAACATAGACATAAAAGGGGGAAGCATAATGGATGAGAGCATACAAAATGATGTGACTGTAAAAATGTAGATAAAAATCTAAACACAAAAACCATACACTGTAAGGATTAAAAGACACAAGACGAAATACAGCCGGAGCACAAAAAGTCACAGAATGATTAAAACAGCCACACAATGGGCAGCATAGCACAGAACAATCACAGACAGAAAAACTATGTACAAGTCAAGCACACGATTAAAACCACATCACTTGATGTCGCTTTAGAATGGCACCAAACACAACACTGATGCAGCACACTGATGACAAAGAACAAACTGGGAGGACCTGCCAGGGGTAGGGATACGAGGGAGAAGGGAAGGAATGGTGAAGGGGAAGTGCTAGAGGGGGCAGGTGTGGGAGTGAAGGGGGGACAGGGTGGGGGCGCACGAAAGGGGGCCAGGGAGGAAGAATGGGGTGGGGGAAAGCAGCCAAGGAGGGAGTGCAGAAACTCAGGGGGGGAAGTAGGAAAAACTGCTCCAGGGGGAAGGAGGGGAGGGGAAATGGGGCCCTGGGAAGGGGGGAAAAGGCCAGGCTACAGTTGGCAGGAAGGGTAGAAATCACAGCGAATTTCATCATCCAGGATGGGGAGGTGCTGGAAACTGCCCTGATGAAGGATATGGAGGGTGTGGAGGTGGAGAGAGGGGGAGATAAGTGACAGGCGGGGGACCAAGCCTGCAGACAGTGTAAAGGATGTTGATATGTTGGAGGAAAAGGAGGAGGTGGGGGAAGGGGATGAGGTCGTACAGGAGCCATGTCGAGGAGAGATGGAAGATGTGGAAGGCAAGGCGGAGTTTGTTGTGTTCATGGATTTGCATGGCCTTATAAAAGAGGGGACGGGGGGGGGGGGGGGCAGAGAGCTAGGCAATGCTGGCATAACAGAGGATAGGATGGATGGATTTGTAAGTGTGGAAGATTGTTCAAATAGTTCAAATGTCTCTGAGCACTATGGCACTTAACATCTATGGTCATCAGTCCCCTAGAACTTAGAAGTACTTAAACCTAACTAACCTAAGGACAGCACACAACACCCAGTCATCACGTGGAAGATGGTGGAAGGATGCAAACACCATGTCCTGCTGGACACGAGTCTCAGGAGGCAGGTATGGGCTTTCCGCTGAATGGTCAGGAGATGAGGGGTCCAATTAAGGTGACGGTCAAGGTTGAGGCCAAGGTATCTCATGTTGATGGTGAGCTGGATGAGACAATCGTAAATGGTTAGGTAGAAATCGTGGAGACGGAAGGAGAGGGTAGCGCACCCTATGATGATTGCTTGGGTCTTGGGGGGGGGGGGGGTTGGTACAAAGGAACCACTGGTTGCACCAAGTGGTGAACTGCTCAAAGTGGGGTTGGAGGGTGTGTTGGGTCCACTGAAGGGTAGGATGGAGAGCCAGAAAGGCGGTGTCATCAAAATACTGGAGGAGGTGTTCAGGTGAGGTTGGCTTGAGCATATCGCCAGTGTACTGGAGGTAGAGGAGACGGGAGAGGACAGTGCCTTTGGGGATGCCGGCAGTGTGATAAAAGATGAGGAAGTTGATAATGTGGAGGGTGCCATAGGAAGGATGGTGTGAGAGGAAGGAAGCGACCAGGCAGACAAAATTGATAGGCAGGGCATAGGTTTGGAGTTTAAAGAGAAAACCAGGATGCCATAAGCAGTCATAAGCATTTGGGGGTCAGGAGAATCAAAAATGGCAGAGCATTCGAAGTTAAGATGGAAAGAGAGCAGGTGGAAGAGGTTAAGGAGTTGGTCTTTGGCGGAGAAGGAGGATCAGAAGCCACACTGAGTGAGAGGGAGGAGATGGTGTTGATTAAGGTGGTGATGGGTACAATGGGAGGATGGATTTTAAGACCTTAATGGAGGTGAGGCAGATAGGGCGATAGGAAGAGGTGGCAGAAGGGAGTTTGTTGTGTTTGAGGAACAAGAGGACGTGGGAATTCTTCCACAGGTCAGGGTAAAATCTGGTGGAGAGGATGACATTGTATAAAGTGGCAAGGATAGTCAGGAAGGAGAGGGGGCACTCTTTGAGGTGGTGGTAGGTGACACAGTTGAGACCAGGGGCCGTGTAACATTTTGACCAGAGGATAAATTTAATGTCTTGTGCTGTGATTGTAGTGTTGATGCTGGAGGGGGTAACTGCCCTAAGTACTGGAACTGGTAGCGAGTGGAGCAACCAAGGTATAAGCACATTCAATGAGATTGGGGAAAGGGAATAATCAAAGTGGGGATCATCAGGGATGGAGAAGACCTCAAATGGGTGAAAAACGAAGTGGTTGACCTTACTCAGGTTGTCGGAAAGGAGGCGTTTGTTATGGAGACGGGGTAATGGAGTGTGGAATGAGAATCTGTAAAGCAATGGAAGGCCAACCAGTACTTGGAGTAGCTTATAGGGAGGGTGGCGTTGAGTCACGTACAGGTATGGCGCCAGTCCCAGCGTTTCTTTGCTGTAATCAGGTTCCGAACGTGTCGCTGGAGTTACTGGTGGCAGTGAAGTGTATCCCTGTCATGAGTGTGTAGGAAGGAGCGACAGAGGTGGCCGGATTCATGGAGGAAGAGGACAACCCTTGAAGGGAGAGGGGCATGGTGAGGAAGGATGGTTTTTGCAGGGACATCCGCTTCCAAGGCATCAATAATGGTCTTCTGAAGGAAGGAAGAGGCATGGGTGATGTCAGGATGGTGATAGGTACGAGTGTGGCTTTCGACTTGGGTGGTGATGGATTCCTGGTAGGCATCCCAGTTGGCACAATGTGGCAGTCACGTAGATGGACAAGGTGCAGTCAGTGCATAGGAGAAGTGGAGTGGACATAGATGGTGGAGAAAGACGCTGAGGATGAGGTGTTCAGTTGGGTCGTTGAGGAGGGTTCAAAAATGGTTCAAATGGCTCTGAGCACAATGCGACTTAACTTCTAAGGTCATCAGTCGCCTATAACTTAGAACTAATTAAACCTAACTAACCTAAGGACATCACACACATCCATGGCCGAGGCAGAATTCTAACCTGCGACCGTAGCGGTTGCTCGGCTCCAGACGCCTAGAACTGCACGGCCACTCCAGCTGGCCATTGAGGAGGGCTACTGGCCAGATGGGGATGTGTTTAAGGTAGCTTATGGCAACTACATCCTGCAGTCGGGGACCAGGATCATTGTTGGAGGATATAGGGAGAGGTGTGGACAATATGGTGGGGGTGGAGAAAATTCTCATTCAAGAGGAAGGTGTCGATTTGGTGTTGGGAGAGAGTGTTTGTGAGGAAGTATTTGTTGGTGCAAAAGAAGGGGATGTTCTGGAAGAGGATGCAACACTCGTGCTGCACCATGGTGGGAAGAGACGGGATGAAGGGAGAGAAGAGGCTTAATCTGGGGTGTCTAGGCAGGTGAAGGTGAAGTCAGCTTGGTTGTGGGAGTAAACAGCGAAGATTTTGAATTGGAAGATGGAGCAGGGAGTGAGGGAGACCTGTTTGAGGGTGGATGTTCTGGAAGACTATAGTTAAGAAACAAATGATGTCTTCAGGCGTGGGGGCAGACAGAGGGAATTGTTGGTGTGTATGGGGGAGAGGTATGATGGGATGGATAGCGACAGTAGGCTCAGTGTTTTGCATTACATTTGTAGGAGTAGGTGGGATGCAGTCCGTTGCACGTGTTCCAGGAAGGAAGAGTGGCAAGGTTGGGAAAGTTTCTGAGTAAATGGGAGGCCTTGTGATGGGGACAGCTGCGAGGGTTTTTACATTCAGGGGTCAGTAAGCAGCACTGGCAGTGGTAGGATTTTGGAGAGGATTTGGAGGATTCATCTGGGTGGTGTCAGTGAAGAATCAGGGTGCTCTGGGTGAGTAGGTGGCCGATGGAGGGGGCAGACTCCAAAAAGACCCACATGAGGAGAGTGGGACCAGAGGCATTGTGGATACGGTGGGCAGAGCCGATTTGAAGGTCAGGATGAGAGTTTAGTTCAGCCAGCACCTCATCCTCTGTGATCACTGGGCTAAGCTTGGTGATCACAGCAGTGTTGTTTGGGGGGTGACAGGAGTCTGGGGGTCTGGGGCTGGCAAGCAGAGGATGTCAGGGACAGGTGGGAGCCAAACACAATGTGTGGAAGTTTACCAATGAGGTCTGTATGAGGAAAAGGGGGATTTGATGAGGGCTGAGTCCCTGCAGGGAATCAGTTGGGCGCACCTGAGAGATACTCTCGTATCTCCATGGTGAGGGTACAGGGATCGAGGAACTTGGGGTCCGGGGTCGACAAGACAAAGGTGTGGAGGGTGGGGACTTAGGTATGGGTGACAGGGGGAGGGGCAGTATCTGTGGAGACAATGGTGAGAGAGGGAGGCGGTGGCGATTTTTTGTCGGAAGTGGTGGGAGCTGTCGGAATTTTTGGTGAGGGTAGCCTGGGAGGAGGGGAGAGGGAGGGAGGTGGCAGGTGGCAGATCCTTCAGGTGTGGTGGAGGTGCTGAAAGGTGCGGTTGGCTCTGTGGTGGCAATTGTGGCCCAGTGTGATGTGATGTGGGTGGGGGAGGCAGAAGATGAGTGGGGGGGGCGTGAGAGGGGAGGAGAAGCCGACCACCTGAGGGGCTGCAGTGGAGGTGGCAGCTGAGGTGTATGTGAGGGCATGGGTAGGAGTGGGAGTTGTTGCAGGTGTGGAAGCTGGGGGAAGGGTGTAGAGGTGGGGGTAGACAGCAGGGGAGGAGATGGAATAGGTAAGTGGGAGGAGAGGAGATGGAAGAGGGTAGGCCAGAGGCGGCACTCCAGGAAGTGATATTGGTAGTGGGGGAGGGGGAGGTGTAGGTGTAGATGACAGTGGAGGTGGGAGGACTCGTGGCGAAGGGGGCGACGGACGGACAGCGCGCGGGCGGCGACCGACGGCTGGGAGGGCGGGGGAGGGCAGTAGGGCGGTGGGCGGCGGCAGCGGTGGACGGACAGGCGGCGGGGGCGGCGAAGGTGGCGGCGGCGGACGGCAGCAATAGACAGTAGTGGCAGATGGCAGGAGGCAGGGGGGCAGGGGTGGCTGTTCCAAGAAGTCCTGGGGGAAGTCCAGGCGGCGCAATCTTCCCATTTGGAAGTTCGAACCCTGGAGATGAACTTCGTTTTCTCTCGCATAGAATATAAATAAAGAACCAAATCAACGTCGTTAACTTTTTAATACACAAAGCGAAATAAGTAAATCCTTGTTTCCTATCCAAGTAAATTCAATGTTAGTTAATATTCGTAAAGATATGATTGTGGCGCTTAATTAAATCACTGTCATAAACTTCCGAAAATACATCTGTCACTGAGTTAAAGAAAAACATGCCGTGCGGAGTGGCCGCGCGGTTTAAGGCGCCATGTCACGGATTGCGCGGCCCCTCCCGTCGGGGCTTCGAGTCCTCCCTCGGGCACGGGTTTGTGTGTGTTGTTCTTAGCATAAGTTAGTTTAAGTAGTGTGTAAATCTAGGGACTGATGACTTCAGAAGTTTGGTCCCTTAGGAATTCACACACATACAGCACCATCTATTGGTTCAGTGGTGTACTACATCGTGATCGTTAAACATCTGAGCTACTAAGCCGAGCAGACAATTTCTTTTCTTTATCCGATTTTGATGAAATTAGGCCTGCACGTTGCCCCACGCTACGCTCGAGTTACATGTGAAAACCCGATGAAACCTCGTCAAGCATTTTCGGGGCTTAGCATGTTCAAATAGAGAAATAGACAGACACAACGGTTTTAGATAAAACTCTAAATAACCATCTCTTTTTTTCTCGTGATTCGGTTTGTTCAAATAAAACTTATAAGATGCCGAAAGCTACGGTCAATTTAGCTGTGAAAATCCCATGAAAACTCGTCGGACAGTTTTGGAGATCAGCGTGTTTAAACATAAAAACACCACGGTTTTACAGTTTTATTATCGGTATAGAAGAAGATAGGTATAGACGGAAGCGCTTACGCAAATAATCAAGTACGCTTAAAAATGAATTCTTCTGCAGAAACTAAAAAACAAAATTCTCAGTTACACTCGAAAACGTGGGTGTTACATCGTTTTTGGCACATCTTCATTTTTTTTTAAGAAGGAGCGTATTCTAAAATTGATGATACTTTTTAGTATATAAACAGTAGTTACTTATGAAATCATTCCTTTTAGCCGATCTATGTTATTAAACGGTTATCCCGGTACATGGTTCGTGGTTCACAACTGCAGTTACGGGAAAAATGGAGATGAGCGTACGGAATTGTGGCCCGGGAGCCCCCCATTCGGGGAAGTTCGGCCGCCGAGAGCAAGTACTTATTGCAATCGAAGCCACATTGGGCGACTTGCGCCTCGGAGGTGAGGATGAAATGATGATGAGGACAACACAACATCCAGTCCCTGAGCGGAGAAAATCTCCTGCTTCAGCCGGGAACCGAACTCGGGCCCCTTGGCGTGGCATTCCGCCGTGCGGATCACTCAGGTAACGGGGGCGGACTGCAGTTATGGTAATGGCTTCTAGGAGCAACAAAATTTGATTTCTAATATTTCGTGTAGTTATTGATCGAATATCAAATTGCAGAACGCCATCACAATCTACTTCTTGAGAGATATAGTTTGTAAGACAAATATTACAGTTATAAACTGTGTTTGTCTAATGAGAGTACGTAAGTCACCATGCGCAAATATCCAGACTATATGCTTCCAGTATTTGAGAATGAAAGCACTTAGTGACTTGCAAAAAACTTTACATATAATTTCAAACGTCTACGAAACTACATCTCACTGACAGTTTCCACAAAATGATGAAAAGTAAGAAGTTTATCATCACCATCACCATCATCATTTTATTGGCCCTTTGCCACTTCATCGCGGGGTCGGCCCTGTTACTATGGGTGTGGCAATATTAATATCAAAGGGTGGCCGGATGCCCTTCCTGCCGCCACCCCGAACCCCCCCGGGACAGAAGTAGTGTACCCCAGCTGTCTGCGTCTAGTGTAAGCCATGAAATAGTGCGAATGTTTAGCAGATGTCCAAAGGTAAGAAGTTTATCGCTTCCTATATTTTCACTGTTCTTGCAGTACAACAGCTACATCAGTCGTGACGATTTCATGTACTACTTGTTTTCTACTAAATCTGTTTTCAACACGTTTTATCGGATAGTATGCATGTATGCTACTGAATGTACCTGCAAAATTATATAATTCTTCGACTCATAGTTCAGGAGATATTAGGTCATAAACATTTAGATACGTGAAAAATTAACTTTTCTTAAAATGGGGTGTAAATTCCCGACTTTATACTCATCTAGCGCTTAACAGTTACAGCACTTAGGAAATCCCCATAAACTTTCAACGTAATTTCAAACCTTTTCTAAACTTGCGTATTTAGACTTTAGTTGCGAATGTCGATGATGAAGTCTTTTCGGGTTATCAACCGAGTCAAGGCGTCGTTCTGCGAAACGTTTCAACAAGTTTCCCACTTGTCATCTTCAGACGAAGTGTTTGGTTCATGTCCTGTACGGGTCTTTCTGGACCGCAGGTTCCCCTGCCCCTCCTCTGCGTCGACCGCGTCAAATGCGAGTCTCCGGAAGGGGTGTCGCGGCCATTGGCGTGGGGGAGGTGGGGGGGGGGAGTCGCTATTGGTAGTGGAGGGCGTTTCCGCATGGTGGCGGGTCCGGCCATAGTCTCCTGGTGGAGCCTGTCCATTCCATCCGCTGCCTTGTCCGAGAAGGCCTGAGAAGAGTTCGTCATATTTTCTAATCTTCTCGCTTATATAGTTAACGTCAAATACTGAAAAGAGTAAGTCATTTCTAAAGTAATCGGAAGTTTGAAAGTGTTTTATGCATGGGAGTTCGATTTTTAAAGATTCTGGGAATTCCTGGTGCTGAACGGAAATAGTGTGTGGAAAATTTGCTGAATTCACAATACTATTTTCAGTTTAGAAAAACTATTTTCTCTCCGAATCTATGTCAACACAAGATCAGTGGAAGTAAGCAGTTCTATAAATTTTATTTACACCCGCCGACGAAAAAAATTAAAGCTCGCAGAAGACCTGGTTGGATGTCAGTGTAGTTGCGTACACGTGCACAATATCAGCTTGTATCCAAATGACTAGAGTTGCAAGTCTTTGTGACAGATACAACGGCCACCAGAGTGTTTGCGTTGTTTTGCGTTAAGTGTTGTTACCATGACCAAGAACCATGGACTTCTGATGTATGACCTCCCATTCTGGCCAGCAATGAATCGCGGTTCTGCTCTACGCTGGATGACCATCGTCGGCGAGTACGGCGGTGACCTGACGAGAAATCCCATTCTTCCAATGTTTTTGAGAGGCACAGCGGTGTTATTGCTGGCCTAATGGTGTGAAGATTCAATTTCAAAAAATGACTCTGAGCACTATGGGACTTAATTTCTGAGGTCATCAGTGCCCTAGAACTTAGAACTACTTAAACCTAACCATCCTAAGGACATCACAAACATCCATGCCCGAGGCAGGATTTGAACCTGCGACCGTAGCGGTCGCGCGGTTCCAGACTATAGCGCCTATAACCGCTCGGCCACTCCGGCCGGCCATCGAATTTCACTCCAGATCACGCCTACTAGTGATTGAGGAGCTCAGACGACGCAGTGGTATGTCACCGACATCCTGCGTCCTCATGCGACTTCTCATGTGACAGTATCGTGGTTCCATTTTTCAACAGGACAAAGCTCGTCTACACATGACATGTGCCTCTTTGAACTGTCTACGTGATGTTAAAAAACTCCCGTAGTCAGTACGGTCCCTAGATGTATCCCCGATACACATTGATCAGCCAGAACTTTATGACGACCTACTTAATAGCCGGTATGTCCACCCTTGGCTCGGATAACAGAGTCTACGCATCTTGGCATGGAAGCAATGAGGAGTCTTGGTAGGTCGCTGGAGGAATTTGGCATCACATCTGCACACATAAGTCACCTTATTCCCGTAAATTCCAGGGAGGGTGGCGATGAGCTCTGAAGCCACGTTCGATCACATCCAAGATGTGTTCGATCGGTTTCAGATCTTGAGATTTGAGGGGCCAGGACATCAATCAGATCTTGTCACTGAGTTCCTTGAACTACTCCATCACACTCCTGGTCTGTCCGCCGCTCGTGGTCTCGCGGTAGTGTTCTCGCTTCCCGAGCACGGGGTCCCGGGTTCGATTCCCGGCGGGGTCAGGCATTTTCACCTGCCTCGAGATGACTGGGTGTTTGTGTTGTCCTCATCATTTCATCATCATCCAGGAAAGTAGCGAAATTGGACTGAGCAAAGATTGGGTAATTGTACGGGCGCTGATAACCACGCAGTTGAGCGTCCCACAAACCAAACATCATCATCACACTCCTGGTCTTGTGACATGATGCATTATCTTGGTGAAGAATGCCGCTGCCTTCAGGAAAAATGACCGTCATGAAGGGGTGTACGTGGTCTGCAACTCCTTGGCCATCATGGTGCCTTGCACGAGCTTCAATGGACCCATGAATGCCCATGTGGATGTTCTCCAGAAAATAACGGAGCCGCCGCCAGCTTGTCTCCGTCTCGCAAGACAAATGTTAAGGAGATGTTCCCCTGGAAGACGATGGATTCATTACCTCCCATGGGCATGATGAAGATTCATCAGACCATGCAACGTTCTGTCACTGTGCCAACGTCCAGTGTCGATGGTCACGTGCCCATTTCAGTAATAGTTGCCGACGGCGTGGTTCTAACAGTGGCTCTTGCAAGGGTCGCCAACTCCGGAGACACGTGACCAGGAGTTCTCGGTACACTGTGTATTCAGACACACTCATACTCTGCCCAGCATTAAAGTCTGATGTTAGTTCCCCAACGTTTGCCGCCTGTTCTCTTTTACCAGTCTGCTCAGCCTATGACATCCGATATCTGTAATGAGGAGTGGCCGCCCGACCCCACAACGTCTGGACATGGTTTCACCTTCGTTTCGCAACGTGTTGAAGGCACTCACCACAGCACTCCTAGAAAACCAGACAAGTCGTGCAGTTTCCGAAATGCTCGTGCCGAGCCTCCAGGCTCAGATAGATCGCGCGGGTTCCCCGTTCTGCATACGGACAGCACCCTTACTGATTCTGCACGCACTATGCGTGTATTTGACTAGCAGTCATTCCTCGCCAGCTGACATAGCTATCTATCGATAGTAGGTCGGTAGTGCCAGTTTCCAGGATATAAAGGACAATAACAACAGTTGTGGATCAGATTGCCTAAGAAGACGATATAATGGCTTTAGGGCACCCTTCACAATCTGAGTACTTGAATCCATACCAGAGGAGCGGAACTTCATTCTGCTACCTGGGTTCATACTGCCAAGTTCTTTGAAAATTTGACTCGATATTGTAATCATCGAAATAATGTTATACCCCTCACTAGCCGGCAGGTTTCACTGCCTTTCCTCCTCCGCTCTTGGTGCTTTCCTTCTTTCGTCAGGAAGCGTACATTACAACCAATAAAAATGTTGAACTTTTTAATGTTAGAAATTATCTTGAAAAAACTTATGTAAATAATCATAAACTATGAATACAATGAATTTAAATAACAACATATTCTTCTCGAATAAAAATAGATATTTTTCGCTGGTAAATCGTCGGTGTCTATAACGTTCAGGCGATTTCAGAAAACTCGATACATCGATATTTCAAGAAACTTCTCATAACCACATGCAACTTGAAAAATTTGTTTGCAAAATCGATGACTGGAGCAAGGACTGGCAGTTAACCCACAACGTAAATAAATATAACGTACCAGACATGAAGACGATTACTATTTAAAACCTCTGCACACTGCAAAATAGCACTGAAAAAAATAATTTATATTACAAAATAACTTTAGAAGACTTCAATATAATCTCCATTCTAGCTTACGACAGCTTCCCAACGTTTTGGCTTCTGTGTTCCGGACAGGGCAGTTTCACCGTAGAGTTATCTGATTATTCGGTTGACGTCACTGGAAGATTCATCAGTTGTATCAAAACTTTTTCCACTGAGCGAGGTGGCTCAGTGGTTAGCACACTGGGCTCGCATTCGAGAGGGCGACGGCTCAAACCCGCGTTCGGCCAAACTGATTTAGGTTTTCCATGATTTCCCTCAACCGCTTCAGGCTAATGCCGGAAAGGTTCCTTTGAAAGCGCACGGCCTACGGCCTTCCCCATCCTTTCCTAATCCGATGGGACCGACGATCTCGCTGTTTTTTCCCCCTCCCCACCACCAACTAATCAATCAAAAAGTTTTCAACGGCTTGTTCCTTCGATTTGGGAAACAAATCAAAGTCTGGTGGGCTCATATCAGGACGATAAGAGAGAGGTAGAGGGGGTTTGGGCGGGAAAGTATTTCCCATCCATATTTGTCAAGATTTTTCTCACTGGTAGGGAAACATGCGGTCTCTGATTATCTTAAAAAATGAGGACACCAGCTGCAAGCATGTAAGCCCTTCTTTGATAAATTTTCTTGTGCAGAACATTTTGCAGAAACAGCTTGTTGCACGTACCTACTACAGATGTCCCTTGGCCACTCTACTTGTTGTTATGACTCCATTCATGTCGTACACAAAGACCATCATATATTTCACTTTTTATTGTTGGCGTGGATTGTTTTCGGACTTGGAGAGTCGGAGCTTTTCCATTGTGACGACTGAGACTTCACTTCTGGCTCTTAATCTCGCATCCAGGTTTCACTAAGTGCAACAATCATTTTCAGAAATTGTTCTCCTTGTGTTCGATGACGCTGAAGCAGTTCTTCTGCGATTCTTTTCCAACCTGTTTTCCGCTCTTCACTCAGATCATGCGGAACCGATCTGGCAACAACTTTGGTCATCTTTGACTTTTCAATTATGATTGTATAAACTGAAGTGACAGACATTATGGCCTCATATACAATTTCCTCAGATGTTTTTCGTGGATCCTCTCTCAAAACGTCATTAACAATAATCTGAGAGGTGAAGTCAGTTTAAGTTGACGGTCTTCCTTGGGTCCTGCAGATTGCAGACTCCAGGGAAACTAGCAGACCACCGTTGTACTGTGCTACAATCTAATACACTACACCGATACACCTCTGTCAAAGTGCTGTAAATTTCCGTTGCGTTCTTTCCACGCAGGGTTTCTATTTTGGACTCCCTTTTAGCTTCCATTTTAAAACTGAATTACTCACAGCACAGCCACGCTAACCGCCAAACACATATACACCCGTCTTGCGTGAGGTCTCGCTCAAAACTGACATGAATTTCATCTTGATCACGCGATTCCAATCCCAAAGAAAGCAGGTGTTGACAGATGTGAAAATTACCGAACTATCAGTTTAATAAGTCACAGCTGCAAAATACTAACACGAATTCTTTACATACGAATGGAAAAACTGGTAGAAGCCGACATCGGGGAAGATCAGTTTGGATTCCGTAGAAATATTGGAACACGTGAGGCAATACTGACCTTACGACTAATCTTAGAAGAAAGATTAAGGAAAGGCAAACCTACGTTTCTAGCATTTGTAGACTTAGAGAAAGCTTTTGACAATGTTGACTGGAACACTCTCTTTCAAATTCTAAAGGTGGCAGGGGTAAAATACAGGGAGCGAAAGGCTATTTACAATTTGTACAGAAACCAGATGGCAGTTATAAGAGTCGAGGGGCATCAAAGGGAAGCAGTGGTTGGGAAGGGAGTGACACAGGGTTGTAGCCTCTCCCCAATGTTATTCAATCTGTATATTGGGTAAGCAGTAAAGGAAACAAAAGAAAAATTCAGAGCAGGTATTAAAATCCGTCGAGAAGAAATAAAAACTTTGAGGTTCGCCGATGACATTGTAATTCTGTCAGAGACAGCAAAGGACTTGAAGAGCAGTTGAACGGAATGGACAGTGTCTTGAAAGGAGGATATAAGATGAACATGAACAAAATCAAAACGAGGATAATGGAATGTAGTCGAACTAAGTCGGGTGATGCTGAAGGAATTAGATTATGAAATGAGACACCTAAAGTAGTAAAGGAGTTTTGCTATTTGGGGAGCAAAATAACTGACGATTGTCGAAGTAGAGAAGATATAAAATGTAGACTGGCAATGGTTGTTGTTGTTGTGGTCTTCAGTCCTGAGACTGGTTTGATGCAGCTCTCCATGCTACTCTATCCTGTGCAAGCTTCTTCATCTCCCAGTATCTACTGCAACCTACATCCTTCTGAATCTGCTTAGTGTATTCATCTCTTGGTCTCCCTCTACGATTTTTACCCTCCACACTGCCCTCCAATGCTAAATTTGTGATCCCTTGATGCCTCAAAACATGTCCTACCAACCGATCCCTTCTTCTAGTCAAGTTGTGCCACAAACTTCTCTTCTCCCCAATCCTATTCAATACCTCCTCATTAGTTACGTGATCTACCCACCTCATCTTCAGCATTCTTCTGTAGCACCACATTTCGAAAGCTTCTATTCTCTTCTTGTCCAAACTAGTTATCGTCGGCCGGCTGTTTCACTTCCATACATGGCTACACTCCATACAAATACTTTCAGAAACGACTTCCTGACACTTAAATCTATACTCGATATTAACAAATTCCTTTTCTTGAGAAACGCTTTCCTTGCCATTGCCAGTCTACATTTTATATCCTCTCTACTTCGACCATCATCGGTTATTTTACTCCCTAAATGGCAAAACTCCTTTACTACTTTATGTGTCTCATTTCCTAATCTAATTCCCTCAGCATCACCCAACTTAATTTGACTACATTCCATTATCCTCGTTTTGCTTTTGTTGATGTTCATCTTATATCCTCCTTTCAAGACACTGTCCATTCCGTTCAAGGAATGGCAATGGTAAGGAAAGCGTTTCTGAAGAAGAGAAATTTGTTAACATCGAGTATAGATTTAAGTGTCAGGAAGTCATTTCTGAAAGTATTTGTATGGAGTGTAGCCATGTATGGAAGTGAAACATGGACGATAAATAGTTTGGACAGGAAGAGAATAGAAGCTTTCGAAATGTGGTGCTACAGAAGAACGATGAAGATTAGATGGGTAGATCACATAACTGATGAGGAGGTATTGAATAGAATTGGGGAGAAGAGGAGCCTGTGGCACAACTTGACGAGAAGAAGAGACCGGTTGGTAGGACATGTTCTGAGGCATCAAG
This sequence comes from Schistocerca cancellata, assembly GCF_023864275.1. NCBI lineage: Eukaryota > Metazoa > Arthropoda > Insecta > Orthoptera > Acrididae > Schistocerca > Schistocerca cancellata. Next base: position 699,049,450 of record NC_064628.1, read on the forward strand.
GGATCACAAATTTATCATTGGAGGGCAGCGTGGAGAGTAAAAATCGTAGATGGAGACCAAGAGATGAATACACTAAGCAGATTCAGAAGGATGTAGGTTGCAGTAGTTACTGGGAGATGAAGAAACTTGCACAGGATAGGGTAGCATGGAGAGCTTGCGACCGAACCGCTGAATCTTTCCATCAGTAAATGGGGTATGTTCTCCACTGACTCGGTTGTTTTAACCCCCTCCACTGACGGAATGACCCACTTCCCAATTCTGTATGTATAAAACCAATACGGACTTGTAGCTGTCACGCCTTTGCGCTTACTGCTACGTATTTTAATTGTAAATAGCTCAGTCCCAATGGTAAGAGGCAGTAGTGAATTCACGTAGTTAATATTTGTATCCAGCACAGCTGCCACAAGCTCAGCTCACTTTTACTCCACTCCTACCCTCGCCATTGCACCACATTAACTAGGTGCTACGTGGACCTTGCTAAATTCACTTGCGTATACATTTTTGACCGTTACTCGCCAGTATTTACCTAATGAATAGTACACTCCTAACCGGACTATTTCCCTAAGAGCTGTGATGATTGAACGGGTTCGATCCACGGCCTACAGTGCCCTACAGTTCACACGGTAACACTGCCTACCTGACCCACTTAACTTGGTAGTGAGCTTATGTATCCAATCACCACTGCTAGCAGCAGTGGATAATCCTATCAGCACGACGAGAGCAGCAGACTTACCGTCGAATCCTGCTGAAAATACTTATAACTACGGTCGCCAGCTCTGAAGGAGCAAAAGAATAAATCAATTTTTGGGCTCGTTTCAAAGTGAAATGGCTTGAGTTGAATTTAAACTTAATTCTGAATATTACTATTTCTGATCATTCTAGATGATTCTACAAAGCAAATACTCTCTCAATTTCTGTGAGGTGGCTTGGTAATTACTACCAAGACAGGTTATGCAACTTCGGTTAACAAAATTCTATCCTTCAACTTATTTAATGATTTTGGATATTACTCTTTGGACCATTGATACAGAATCAGTTAAGTGACTTTACTTGAAAGGTTGCTCAGAAAAATTTAAGTAACTGTAAATAGGCGACTCATTCCAGTGTGACCATTGCTCTTTTCAACATTCTTATACGCTAAAGTATTCTACAACCAAAAGAATTGTAAATGAAAGAGGCGATGGTGGCCTCAGTCTGATTTCACTATACTATGTTTGAGGTTACTACACTTAACAATGAACAACATGCATCGTAATTTTACTCATTACTATATTCTGTCCTCTGCACTTGCATAAAAGAAAACAGGTATTCTCCTTTTACATGTATACAAAGTTCGACTTAACAATTGCAAGCAGTCTTGCCTTGGGTAGACGTGTCGGTGCTGGTGGTGAGATGCACGTGGCTAACGCAGCTCTTCACGCCTCATGCCCTTAATGGCGGCTGGAACTACGAGCTGTAGCACTCGTATAAGCTACTGCACGTCCGCCATAAATTCTGGGCGCAGGAACTCTTACAATCAGCTCCAGTGGCATAGAGGCGGCTTCGACAACCATTCGTCGCGTTCTACTCCACAAACGGCGACGATATTCGCCTCTTCGCTGTTGCACAATCACTTTTGCGTGAGCACAGTTACGCACGTCCGATCACGTCAACACTCCCCAGGCCATTCCATTGTTCAGTCCCTGTGTCTCCAGCTACCTCTAGCTACGCTCGTATCACCAAGAGTGGGGGCGTTCCCCTACCACCTTTTTACCGAAATCATTTAGTATTTAAGAATATTTATATTTACTACCCTGGAGTTCGTACCAGTCATAATAATTTACTACTAGCGCTTTACAACATTAAATTATACAGTAATAACTTATAATTACCAAGAAAAAGAATACATTTGACTCTGAGAGCTTAGTGCATTGTCTGACAGGCAGCGCTATTCCCAGTTTCGCCAATAGATGGCATCAGGGTGCACTCCCTGGCAGTCTCACACAAGCGCGCCCGTTTCCAACGCGCGGGCTCCAAATTACTGTCAGCCCACCATCATTTCAGTTCCGTTACAAGCTGTATCAAACCAGTCTCTGGACTGAAGACCACAACAACAACACGCGACCTAATGGTCGCGCATGCGCTGTGTGGAGAACTTTTGAAATGACCCTCGTATGTGGAGAGCGGTAACCATAGAGCGGTAACCATAGAGCCATCAGGACCTACAAAAATAACCACACAAGACTAATTGAAGGGAAAGGAGATGCTAGGCTGTGATTCACTCAAAGAATAGTAAGGTAAACATTTACCGATTCCCGACTATGACATGCCGTATGAGACCCATACTAGGCAGATTTAACACAGGAGACAGATACGAAGCAGAGAAGAGCGGCGTGTTTCGTCACCGACTTGTTTTGTGAGCGCCGGGGCGTTTTACGGATAGAGTCATCAACAGCATCAGGCGCTACAAGAGTGACGTTGCGCATCACGGAAAACTTCACCGTTAAAATTCCGAGTGTGTCCGCTCCAAGAGGACCCAGGTAACACCAACACACATCTCGCGATGTGACGAGTGCAAGGAAATCAAATAAATCAGAGAGCTTCTTCAGAATACTGACAGTCCTATGCGAGATTATCTGTTTAGTGCACCTGGAAAGATTTGCACAAGACAGGAACTCATGGTGGTCTCCATAAAACCAGTTGAAAGAAAATTACGACACCAATATGGAATCTCCGAAATTGGCTAAAAGCTCAGGAACGGGCGATCCCAATACGGTCTCTACTTCCGAAACCATCGACGCCGTGGGTTACATTACTCTGCGGAGTCCCAGTGGGGCGAAGTGCACATAAAACATCAGCAGGACAGAGTAACGGTGCAGACTCTTGCTAATGTAGAGCGAAATTAAGGACACCTCTAGAGCGCAGCGCCATAAAGCCAGACTGCATCTGTGGGACCGGTACGCAGCTGCGCAATTAAACTTAAATGAGGGGCGGACGACAAAGCGGAATCGTAACACGACAAATCAAACCACAGACATCTGTCTGACGCCCAGGGCCGAGATGCCCAGTACGAAACGAGCAGTGGCTCGTAACCTATATACGGTTGTGTTAGACTGGTCAGAATAAATTGCCTCTGTGGCAGTCTGACTAACAGCGAGCTGCTGTTACATATTTTTGGTGGTATGAAGTAGGACTGCGTCACAGTCGAATGTAGTAGTTTCCCGAAATTCCATTCACTGCTTCACCACATTTGCAGGCGTCCTGTTCTGTTTAGAAGAACACATTACATCAAGAACGTGGAGGGAAACCGATCGATATATAGGGTGACAATTACACAGGTCTGCAAAAAAATATTTTTGAAAGTTGTTTGAAATTTGATAACTGACATTTATGTACTTTTCAGCGCTGATTTCAAAAATGCCATCTATTTTTTTTTCAACCACTAAAGGTTCCCTCACAAAAAAGGAGTATTTTTGGGTGTAATAACAAAGTTAAAGCAATTTATCACATTTTTTCCAGCGTTCTGCCTTTTTCTCTTTAAGGGGGTAGGACGTCAAACGGGCCGACTTGGAGCAGGAGAGGCACCACGGGACATTTTAATTTCCACTGTCTATACTTTTACAAGTAAATTCATAAAACGTTGTCAGCATGACCAGGAAGGATTCAGGATTCACAATCTTAGCAGCGGAAGTTCAAAAACATAACAAAATAATTATTTTTACATGTGAAATTTCATCATTTTTTTAATTAGTATTGGCTGCATTTGTTGCTATAGGTACACTTTCCTTCATAAGTAAGAGAGACTGTTCGATGAATTTTGCACAGCATACAAAACTTACTTACAGGTGTCTGAAACTCTAGAATCTATTTAATTTATGAAAAAATGAATGAGCTGTTACGTTTTAAACTTTATGTTTAGAAAAAAATCAAATTTTGTAGTTAATTATCTCAATTAATATATTTGGAAAATTCTAGTGTTTCATACAATTGTAAGTATGGTTTGTATGCGGCGTAAAATTTATCAAAGAATCTCTCTTACTTGTGAAGAAAAATGTGCCTATAGCAACAAATGCAGCCAACAGTAAGTGAAAAAATGATGAAATTTCATATCTAAAAAAAATTATTTTGTTATGTTTTTGCACTTCCACTGCTATGAGTGTGAATCCTGAATCCTTCCTGGTCAAGCTGACAAAGTTTTATGAATTTATTTGTAAAAGTATAGACAGTAGAAAATAAAATGTCCTGTGGTGCCTCTCCTGCTCCAAGTCGGCCCGTTTGACGTCCTACCCCCCTTAAGCTCATAAGTCCTTATAATAAAGCTTTTGCTTTCTGTCGAAGCTTCTTTTATTGCTTTTCCGGCTGTGGACTCGTTGAGGATCATCTCTTTTTATCATCCAGCAATAGTCCGCTATCTTGTTGACGTTCCATCTTCCTTGATATCTTCTTTCCATTTCTTTGATGTCTTGATGGAATCTTTCGTCCTGCTCTTCACTTACACCACCAATGTTTGCAAGGAAGTAGTCAAGATGTGAGTGGAGAAAATAAATTTTAATGCTCATGCTACAGCCCAGCTTCTCAAAGTTGTCGAGCATGTCTGCGATGATTGTCGTGCAGTCTAGATCTCTTTTGTTTCCTAGGAAACCGGTAACAACTAATTTAAAAGATGCCCATGCTGTCTTTTCTTTCGTTTCCATTTTGTACGCAAAGTTCGGATCTGTCATTAGTTTTCTAATGTCTGGTCCGACGAAAATTCCTTCCTTTAGCTTTGCCTCGGATAAACCAGCAAACTGTCCACAAAGCTCCCCTTCTTTTGCCAATGCCTTAACAAATTGTTTCATCAGCCCCAACTTAATGTGAAGTGGTTAATACCTTCTTGGGATCCACAAGGCGTTTCCTCTCAACATTTTTAACCCCTACCGGTGCGGTTTTTCTCAAGGGCCAAGTTTTTATTGTATAGTGTTGCTTCTCTCTCTACTGTCCCATTCACAGAGAAAGAAAAGGAACTTTTTATAGCCACTTTCTGAGCAAGCAGCATTGAAATCACTTTTGAATCACCATATAGTGTCCATTTCTGGTCTGAATAGCAGAGTTTGCTTAAAACCATTTTAGTGTTTCCGTAACAATCTTTTAAGTGAACCGAGTGAAACAACTGGGATAGAAGCATACTGCTTTAAGGCTTCTTTTTGAAGAATCAATAAAAAGTCTCTACTCATCAGGAGCATATTCTATTTTGAAACTTTCCGTAAGTTCAGGAACATCACTGCAAAACACCAGGTCACCTTCTTGAGAGAAGAAATATACAAACTCCTTTTCCCTCGATCGATACCAAAAGAAGGATGTGCCCGGAGCCAACATATGTTTATCTTTCAATCTAAATCGTAAAACCTTAGCCGATTCTTTAGAAAGGCCTAGGTCTCTAACTAAATTGTTCAGTTAATGGAATGGGATCGGTTGTGCCAGGATAGTTTAAATCTCTGTCTTCTTGACTATCATCTTGCTGAGCCAAAGGCTCGTGATCGTCTATATCATCCAAAGAATCTGGAGGAGAGGGTATCGGTACTGCAGGTCCATAAGGAACAGAGCGAAGGGCTGATTGAACTTTAGGGTAAGAAATATCCTTTTTGTTTTTCAAATTGAAAAAAAAAAGTTCAAGTGGCTCCGAGCACTATGGGAATTAACTTCTAAGGTCATCAGTCCCCTAGAACTTAGAACTACTTAAACCTAAATAACCTAAGGACATCCCACACATCCATGCCCGAGGCAGGATTCGAACCTGCGACTGTAGCGGTCGCGCGGTTCCAGACTGTAGCGCCTAGATCCGCTCGGCTACCACGGCCGGCTTCAAATTGAAACCTCGTACGTTATAAGAATTAAAATAGGAGTTATCACTATGATTTTTGGGCTCCCTCCAAACCACTGGTGTTCCAAAACGTAAGGACCGCTTTTTACGTTGAAACCATTGCCTCAGTTCTTCAACACACACTGAACAAACTTTTTGTGGAGCCCAAGGCTTATCTTGATCGCCTAACATTATACCAAAATAGGCGAAATATACTTTTTCAAAAAAATTGGAAATGTTTATTTGTTGCTTTTTGACGGTATAGTTACCACAAATGTAGCAGAAGCAATCTGGCGAGTTCATACATCTCTGGTAGCCACTGTCCATTGTCCATAAAACAACTTCACAACGTAAGAAAACAGTCACTACTTTAAAGCACTAGTAACAACAACACGTGAACAGCACAGAGTGAAGAGGTACTGTGAACTGAAGGACAATAGCAGAAGCTCACTGCTTGGTGGTGGCGGGGGAAGGGGCAGCGCGACAGTCACGCATTGACATGAACATACTGCTGGTTTCTCCTAATTACTCTTTATTTTACGTTTATCTACAATAAAAACGGATAAATAACAGTTTATGGAAATCCTAAAAACCAAAATTCAAACTCACTAGAGTGCTGAAATATCGAGAAAAGCTAAAACTAGACAAGCAGTTTGTGAAATAACTGTACGTGATGGAATTTTTTCACTATTTTTCCCGAAATCAGCGTTGAAAACAATATAAAGATCACTTAATATATTTGAAACAATGTTTATGTCGAAAGCCCTGTGTTATCGAACTGTATGAAAAAGAAACGTATATTAGTTACAAACAACAGCGTACACACACATTATTCAACATGTAAACGTCACTACAGATATTCAGATTTAGGTTACGACATGTTCTATATGCGTGCCATCATTGGCGATGATGTGGCGCAGACGAATAGCAAAGTTCTGCATGACCCTCTGAAGTATCGGAACATCGATGCTGTCGATGACCTCCTGAATGGCTGTTTTCAGCTCGCCAGTGGTTTTGGGGTTATTTCTGTACACTTTGTCTTTAATATAGCCCCACAAAAAGGAATCGCACTGAACTGCTGATTTACTTTCAAAACCTTTTCTTAAGAATTTATCTACTAGCGATTCATCAAGAACATTAACAGATTTAATCACACTGTGTGAGCGTGGAAGTAGTTGCCAATGGGTAACTGATGACACAATTTAATTTTTTTTTCAGTAAATGGAAATTTTATTCCTAAAAGCCCTTTATTTAAACAGATTTAAAATTATAATCAGAAAGCACCCTGTAAATATCAAGTTACTATTTATTCAGAGGCATAAATAACAATTTCTTTTTTTTATAGTATGAGCTTTCGCGCTGAGTACCTTGCCGCTCCCTTTTAACACGGTCGTAGTCGTGACTGCTCATAACAGCATCTGAAAAACTACACTGGTGCAAATCTGCAACACACCAGATTACTTTAAACCAAAAATTTTAACAACTCACACAAACACATAAACTATGCACCCCGTAGGAGGGATGGAAATGGTACAAGACACTCACATTAAAAAAAATTGCTTGCCACCGAACGTGCAACTTGTTTTTAAAAGAATTACGGTGGAAGGGTGGCAACTTTATATACTAAAATGACCATTTATATAAAAACCCATGAAATGCAGTCTTACATAAAATATACAAACATGCTCTACATTACACATATACCGCCTCTCAAGATGATAGGCAAGATAAAAACATATTTCACGAATTCCGCCTTTACACCTTAAGCAATAAATTCGTTAACACCGAATCCGACAAACATGACAGAGGCAGCTATTAACGTACGGCAGACCGACAGACAGACAGACACTAACTGCCTAACAAATGTGAACGAGAGACAGACGAGCAAGCTGGGGACGAGAGACTGACCAAGAAAACAAGTAGAATTTAACAAGTAAATGAAACAACATATCATGAATCACTTTACTTCTAATGAACTGCGATTTCTGGCGAAGACCTGGCGCAGCACCCCCAAAACGCTCTCCCAAACCGTCCGCTGCCAGCCGCTTCAACGGACGCAGGAAGGCGCGCCGATCTCCCGTCTCACGGCGTCGCAGCTCGCACCGGCCAGACCGATGTCATGGGTTGACTCCTGTTGCTCTCGTATCGGCCGCGAAGCCACTGCCCCTCGCTATACGGCGCGGCCCGCTGGACTGACGTGGCGACCTCACATGGGCTGACGCTCAAGACGGAGCAGTCATCTTGTGTCCCAGTGCGCGACCGACCAACCAATCCATCCAACTGCCAATGACCATTGCCTGAATAAACTCGAGCAGACTGGCAGCTAACACATACAAGCAATCCTGACAAAAGACAGACATTATTTCATTCCCCTGCCCCATATGGGCAGGCGAGGGCTGTCAGCAGCACAATCCGCCGCTCTTCAGCCGAGTGACATGGCAACTAAAATAAGAATGAAATGTTACAAACTTTAAGGCGATAAAAAAGGGAAACATAAAACCGAGTAAATGGAGGAAATGGAGGTAAAAATACACTGACATGGAGACGTTCAGCCACCAGAAAGTTAAAAAAACACAGTTGGCGATTCTTAAAACACAGAGAAGACACTGAATGGACATGCACAGGTTAAAAGTCGGCCACAGTATTAAAAACACTCCAGAACAACACACTTAAAACCCACGTGTAGCACATACGACGAAGAATAAAACTGGCAGGTGGGACCTGCCGAGGGAAAGGTCAGAGAGGATGGAAAAGGAGGGGAGAGCAAGGGGCAGTAGGGGAGGCGGCGGGATGAAGAGAGGAGGGGCGTCAGTGGGTACACGAAGAGGCAGGAGACATGTGGGGTGGGAGATGAAGAGGGAAGACAAGGCAGGAGGGAGTGCAGAGACACTGAAATGGGGCACAAGAGAGGGAGGGGGAGTAGGAGGGGGAAGTCGCTCAGGAGGATGGAGGGGGAGGAGAGGGAGCCCTGAGGAGGAGGCAGGAAGATGGGGTTAGAGTTGGTAGGAAGGGTAGATGTAAGGGCGAAGCTCATCATCCGGGAGGGGTAGACGGTGGAAGTTGCTTTGGGAAAGGAGATGGAGGGTGTGGAGATGGAGAGAGGGTGGGACACAATGGTAAAGGCTCGGCAACTGGTTGGGGGTGGAGAGGAAGGGAGACACCAGGGGGTGAGGGGGATCAAGGTGGCAGACAGTAATTACTGTGCGGATGTGTTCAGGGAAAAGGAGAAGGTGGAGGAAGGGGATGAGGTCATAGAGGATACGCGTGGGGGACGGAAGGCGGATGCAGAAGGTGAGGCGGAGCACATGGCGTTCGAGGATTTGGAGGGCTTTATAGAACTGGGGAGGGGCGGAAATCCAAGCTACGCTGGCATAACAGAGGATGAGGCGGATCAAGAATTTGTAGGTGTGAAGGATGGTGGAAGGATGCAGACCCCACGTCTGGCCAGACAGGAGTTTCAGGAGGCAGAGGCGGTTGTGAGCTTTGTTTTGGATGATAAGGAGATGGGGAGTCCAGGTGAGGTGGCGGTCGAGTATGAGGTCAAGGTATTTGAGGGTAGGAGTGAGGTGGATAGGACGGCCATAATTGGTGAGGTAGAAATCGTGGAGGCGGAAGGAGCGGGTGCTGCGGCCTATGATGATCGCCTGGGTACGGAGGAACCACTGGTTGCACCAAGCGGTGAATTGGTCAAGGTGGGTTTGGAGGGTACGACGGGACCGTTGAAGGGTCGGATAAAGGGCTAGGAAGGCGGTGTCATCAGCAAACTGGAGAAGATGAACAGGTGGGGGAGGTTTGGGCATATCAGCCCCACTGCCGAGCTCATAGCGCCCCTTAAATGCACGTGAACAGGCAACATTTCCCCTTTGCCACCAGAGGGAGACATCAAAGCTGCGATTGCCACAGAAGCGCCACCGCCAGAAACCGAGGGTGACTGCTTCACACTACATGCTGCGGCGCGCTCTTCAAAACACCAAATTTTACCACGGCTGATGCACGTGTTCAGACCCGGAGAATATGGTGGCCAATCGAGACCGATGCCAGTGGCCTCTGGGTACCCGAGAACCAGAACGTGGTCCCCAAATTGCTCCTCCAGGAAGTCACTTTCCTGCTTCGATGGGATTGATCCTGTCTTACATGAACCACATCTTGTCGAAATCAGGGTCGCTTTGGATAATGGGGATGAAATCATCTTCCAAAACCTTCTCGTACCGTTCGGTAGTCACATGCTGTCAACGAATATCGCACCGATTATACTGTGACAGGACGTTGCACACCATACAGTCACCCTTTGAGGGCGACGAGATTTCCAGATCGCGAAACGCGGATTCTCAATCCCCCATATGCGCCAATTTTGTTTATTGACGAATCCATCTAAATTAAAGTGGGGTTCGTCGCTAAACCAAACCATACAGCGCATAGTAATTCCCATCGTGCCCCGCGACCAACCGTGTAGATTGAGCGTCCTAACGCAAACCGTTCATATGTTATAACCATTTTATTTCATATAGATCAATAATTGTCTCCCCGTATATACTGATACATCAAGCGCTGCATTATAATCTATTGATACTGTTCTTTGTAATTCAGCATTCATATAACTATGGTACATTTCAAAAAGACAGATCCAATTTCGTAAAAATATATCGTCTATATGGATGAAGATAGGCATTTGAGGTGAATTTTAACTTCCCCATCGAAACTAAAATTTACCTTGGCATCAGTTGTAAGTTGCTGGGTGATGTGGCTGGTTATGAGATTCTTACGTACGATAGTTGCAGGAGAAGAGACCACAGAGCTACATAGGCATGGGAACGAAGAATGAATATTCCATGTGAGATGTGAGGAGGTGTGGCCGGAACAGTGATGACAGTTAACCCTACGTCTTGAATCAGCGATAGCGTGGGCCTAGGAAGGTTGAAATGTATGTGGTAAATCGTAGAGTACAGTGCGGAAATGAACTGGGGGATAATCTGTAGAACTGATCCTTCCAGCAGAAAAAAATTACTTTCATCCGTCGCAAACGATGTTTTTCGAATGCCTGCAGCTCTGTCAATAGTAATTTAAATTGTACGAAACTGCATCAGCTACGTTTTTTCAAGAATTTTTTTCGAACATTTATTCCCTGTGTGCCGTATTGAGCTCTATAATTACGTTGGCTATACTCTCTATCGATGCTGAGATGACCCCTCTGACAAAAGTGAGGCTTTATCTGGGTCAGTGTATCAGTAGAAGAGCAGCAGTGACTCGGAGCAAGAAACGGCGTGTGAGCAAGTGCGCGTCACGATGTAGGCATATCATGCGCAGACAACTTGTACTCGTATATTTCGCTCTAGACGGAGGGCGCCGTGCTCTGTCTTTGTACGTGTATTGATCATGGGCGTACCGACAAGGGAAACTCCCCATCCCACCCCCTTCAGATTTAATAGTAAGATGGCCCACATGACAGCCCGTCAAAAACTGAACACAGATCAAGCATAAAAGCTGGAAGAAGGTGTACTGAACTGTGAAAAAAGATGCAAAGTAGAAACAGTGAACGATTCAAGCTTAAGATGTGCAACATCAAGGGCACTGCAAGAAATGTGGCGTCGTGATTGTGTGGTCACACTGTTGGACTACGACGACGGGAGAGATCCGTGTTCAAATCTCCCTCGTGCCCCAATTTCTTTTCCATAAAATTTTGAACTGTTCGTCCGATCATTGACGTGTCTGTTCGCTGTACTCAAATTTGTGTCTGTGTCGTGGTGTAAAGTACGTTTCCAATAGCGTGGTGTAACAAAGGAACCTCCAGACGTACGTACCACTTATTTGTTCTACGCAAATACCGGGCCGCGTGCGTTAGCCGGGTGGTCGAGGGCGCCTTGTCACAGTTCGCACATCTCCTCTCGTCGGAGGTTCGAGTCCTCCCTCGGGAATGGGGGTGTGTATTGTCCTTAGCGTAAATTAGTTTAAGTTAGATTAAATAGTGTGTAAGTCTAGGGACCAATGACCTCTGCAGTTTGGTCCCATATAAGCTTACCACAAATTTCGAAATTTCCAGGTACCACATGTTTCGACTCTTGAGTTCCATTTTGGAAGTACTGACTGTTGAATTCCTTTCTTGTAACGTAGTTCATACCCCTCTATTTCTTGTTTTCAGTTGTGTGAGAGATCTATGCGGCATCTCGCCTGCCATCACTATTCATCACATTTACTTGTGGCGGTAATATGTTCTTACCACGAGACTCACTTTCTATAACCAATGTATAATATGACAACCGCCAAGATTAGAGAATCAGAAAAGAGACGTCAATGACCGGACGCACAAATCATAACTTTGAGAAAGAAAGGGGCACGAGGGAGATTTGAAAGCGGATCTCCCACGTCGGAGTCCATCACCGCGACCACACAAATGCGACGTCGTATTTCTGGCAATGCACTCGATGTTGTATATCTTAAACTTGTATCGTCTACCGTTTCTATTTTGCTTCTCAGTTGTTCACGGACTACTCACTGGGCCATTTTACCACTAAATCTGAGGGAGGGGGGGGGGGGGGGGGGGAGGGTGCGATGAGCGGTTTCCCTTGTGAGCACTCAAGTTTGTCAACGAACAAGACGTGTAGAAACTGTCTAATTTAACCGAGACTCGGTGTTTTAGGTATGTATGAGATTTTTCTATACTGTATGAAGGACTTGGAAACCGATCAAACGAGTATCTGCATGTAACAACGGGACCTTGAAACTGAAAGAAGACTGCAAAAGGGAAGCAATTGTTTCTGACAATTTTGGTTGTTCATAATAATTTTTAATGCTTACTACCTGAGCCCCCATCTTACTCTGTTACTCGCTCCTGTGAACGGGAGCGCGTTATGCAGCTCTTGCTGTCTCTCGCGTCCATCTGGAGAAGATAACCTGAAGATGCCTAAATAAGACGAAACACGTCGTTGAAAAATAAAAAACTAAAATTGCAACCAAAACTGTTTTAACCAATACTAATAATTTTTAATGTTGATCTGGCTGCCAGATGAAGTAGGCAGAATTTGCTCAATATACGAGCATGCTCGTTACTGGCTGTAGTCCTGAATACAACCGGCATAATATACTGACATGTTAAAATCTATTTGGTGGTACCATTGCATATGCTTATGGTGGAATTTTCTTTCAAAATTGCAACCTAAGTAGAATTATCGGCTGGACGAGTACTTTACCTAAAGATTTGGAGTTGTGAATATTCTGGTGTTTGCTGCGTAATTTGAATTCAAATGGTTCAAATGGCTCTGAGCACTATGGGACTTAACATCTGAGGTCATCAGTCTCCTAGGACTTAGAACTACTTAAACCTAACTAACATTAGGACATCATACACATCCATGCCCGAGGCAGCATTCGAACCTCCGATCGTAGCAGTCGCGCGGTTCTAGACTGAAACGCCTAGAACCGCTCGGCCACAGCGGCCGGCAATTTGAATTCAAACAACTTACTGGCTGCTCTTGTGAATAACTGCAATTTACTTTCAATTCGGTCAGCTTCGTTGCTGTTGTATCAATAATTGTCTTAAGAGCAATTTAATAATCTTGATCTAATGTTGGTTTGAATTATTATTATGTCTCAGCATAACACGAGTAATTTGTTCCAGACGATTGATGGTAAAACCAATTGTTCTATGGAATACAAAATTTTAATTAGCTAGGTTGTTAATTTTTTTAATAAAACTGCTTTACGTAATGTATCTGTCAGTCAATCAATAGTTTCCACTCTTTCCTAATCTATAGCTCCCAATGCTTCTGCATACCCCATTCAACTGCTGAAGGATATTACATTGGTATTCTGTGTGACGACTGCGTGTGTGTTGTCCTGCTTCTGTTGCTCTGCTGTCGTCTTTTTATGATCATACTGCATCGTGAAATCTGAAAATATATGGAGAATACGCAGTACCGAAAGTACATACATAAAAATACTATTCTAAAATTAACATTTAGTTATTCAAAAATATATATTTTCCTGTTGCTGTAAGATCATAAAAAGACGAATGCAGAGCAAGAAAGCTCAACAATGTACACACAGAAATCACATGCATTACTGTTAAACCTTCACGCACTTAATGCTAACGATAAATCCATAAAACCCGATGTACTAAGTGTCATAAAGTATTTCATTATTAGAGAAAACTAAACGTAATGCAGTGAGAAACTAAAATAATGAGACTGATTGTACTTTTATGATCAGGAATTAAGAACAGAGATAACGAAATTATGTATGAGTAAAGCGTTCGAGGAAAAGAGCAATAATGACATCTCTAGTGTTACGGATAGACAGATAACCACAGGGCAGATTAAATATATTTAGAAGCGTACTAACATAAATCAAGTAATGAAAGACAATAGGAGAAGACCAAAGTACAAGAATAATTAAAGAGATAATACAAATACAAAACACATTTTCATAGAATAAACGATATTGCGAAATACTCTGGCTTGGTAGTAAAACACGGCAAGTAGTTTGGCTTATGTAGTTTTGTTTAGCGTTATTAAGTTCTGGAATGTTTGTGACTGTCTTCTTTCCAGCTGCAGACATCAGCTACTACTATCTTCGAAGCTTAAAGAGCCAGTATAAAGTGAGAAATCTAGGAATATACTGAAGTCCTCTACTCGTCGTTCCGGCAGGTGTCGCAAAGACAAGACTGATTACACCGCTTCCAGGGGCATTTAAGCATTCATTCTTCTCACACTCTGTGCGAGAATGGGGTGGGAAGAAACCATAATACGTGTTAGAATGGGAAGTGCCGTCAGCTACACACTTTTCAGCCTTTTGTAAAATATGGAAGTAGATGTAGATGTAGATGTTGATTAACACTTCGTGGAAGCATAACGGTACGTCATGTCAACACGGTGTGGAGGGATGAGGGTCAGCACACCATGCTCCTGGCCATTGGCGGTTAGCAGACCTTGGGCCGCTGCTACTCAGCCACGTAGCTCCCCAGCTAGGATTGCAAGACTGAGAGCACCCAGTCCTAGTGCTCCCACCAAGGAAAAATCCTTGGCAGTAACAGGAATCCAACAGAGATCTTCTACATTGTAGTTAGCCACGCTGGCGACTAACCTGCGGAGGCGAAAATCTAACATTGCTAGTGCATAAATAGCCAAGAGTTCAAAAGCCAGATAAGTAAATCTATAACAAATTTCTGTTTCCAATATTTTACACATGCACCAAACCACAAAAAATCACACGACAAGACATAATGCACTGTGCAAAATAATTAGGGACATAACTTTGGACGTGTGACATATTTCTTTAAGCAATAATTGAGAACTAGGTATATTACTAAATTACATTCCTCACATATTAAATAAAAAGAACTGAAATGGCTGACAGGTGTCGAAAACAAAGTGGAGTCAATCATTCATCCCTTCATCCTGAGTATTTTTCATTGGATTTCGAGCACTTCAATAACGTATATGTCCTCCGTGAGTGTTTATTGGAAACTAGCCGTGTGTTTCCTATCGTGGGACACTTAACTCATATGCAAGTTAGGGAGCAGAATCACGGTTCAAAAATGGTTCAAATGGCTCTGAGCACTATGGGACTTAACATCTATGGTCATCAGTCCCCTAGAACTTAGAACTACTTAAACCTAACTAACCTAAGGACATCACACACATCCATGCCCGATGCAGGATTCGAACCTGCGACCGTAGCAGTCGCGCGGCTCCGGACTGAGCGGCTAGAACCGCTAGACCACCGCGGCCGGCTGCAGAATCACGATGTTAAGCAAATCACGCCCAAGTGAGTTTATATTGAATTTGCAAAACGTGTGTAATGCAGTCTTGTAATGGCCCTGACATGAATCCTATATGGGGTAGCTACCCTCTCATGTAATTTATTCACTAAATTAATTGATCAAAGTTCCCCTCCAAAAATTATGATGGAAACCATTCTTCTGAATGTGACTGTTTAACAGATAAATGCCTTCCTGAAAATTTACAATTATTTTTTTTAATGGAACACAGAATTCATCGTGGATTTGTACAAGCAACAATCAATTATATTAACGTAAACGGAACATGCAAATAATCCTCGCCTGATAGATGTGTTAGTGAGAGCCTAGTACAAACGACACTGCTTGGAATGTAGTGTCCTTCTCTACGACAAAAAGGGAATACAAAGGGAACAGGTTAATTGTATAATATCGAAAACAAGTGGGTAGTCTGATGCATTGCCAAGATATTAAAGTGGTCCTACAGACACCATCGCTGAGAAACCTCAATTCGAAATGTGCGAGGCTGAAAAATCAACTGAAACCCTACTGGCCGGAGCTGTGTATATTACCGACAGTACGGGGCAAGGCGGCGTGCTCATAACGGCCGCTACTTGTGGTCGGCTCCGCTGCATTGAAATGACCTCCCTTTTGGAGACCGAGTGCGAGAAAAAGTTTATCCGGGTGGCCGCACCAGTGAAACTGCGAATTAAATTACTCTGCAGCAACGGCGGCAAACTACGTGACGGACTCCTGCCGCGGCCAGGAACCAAATCCCCAACATTCTCTTCCATCCTGCACCAAGAGAGCGAGCAAGAACTCGGCTAATTGTCGTCGATAAACAACGCTTTCGCCAATTATGGCCTTACAACAAATTCGTCTGGACTCCCACTGGCGTACTCTCTCAACATAGGCACCAATATCGTTTCTTCCCGCCGGGGACTGGAAACTAATACTGGACAGCCTAACAGTCTCCGCCAGGACTTCGCGCGGGAAGAATTCTGGCGACGGGCGCCAACGGAATATGATAATTGGAGTGTGAAGAGTGGCGTCGTTCTGTCAGCTATCCCGGGGAGCTCGGCAACCATTTCTCTGAAACGTCCCGAACAGCAGCACAGCCATGGAGCCGAGCTGGCGCTTTCCTGCCCAAAAGATGAGGATTTCTCTAGAAAATTGCTCCCAGCCACTGTAAAAACAGAGAGCACTGTCGCTCTGGCCCCCTGAGACCAAACATCAAAAGAGAAAGCAACCAACCAGGGGTCAGGGGACTGTCTGGAATTCCCAGTGAGCAGATGTCTCTCCACTTCATGTTATTGTGAGAGCCTCCTCACAGGCCAAGTGTTTCCGTTCACCTCCTACGTCAAATGGACAGAATTACAATACGCATAACCCTACTCCTGATTATGTGCATGCCGATACAAAGAATCCGATTACCTACTTTGCATGGTAGTGAAACACGGTAGTGGAATAACATTAATTTGCGTGTATGCAAATTCATATTTTAGAAATGCATGATGCGCTGGTCTGATGACCCATAATAAGTGTATGAAGAAGCCACAGGACATGCCATCTTCCATTACCACCACCTGAAACCCACGTGGCATGCTCTGTGTATGTCTATAGATATCACCATGTGGTATCCATTCCCCTTCTTCAATGAGAGCCCGTGAGAGTTGTTGGAGAGGTTGTGATGGAACAGGACGATCACGAACATGTCTGTCAAATGTGTTCTACACACTCGTAAGCACAATGGGATTTAAGTCAGGACTCACTCACGACCATTGCACTACTTCAATGTCGTTGCTTCGCAAGACATCCCTGCCTATGCCCACAACATGAGCCTTGGTACTAGAAGGAATTAAGGGCCATCACCGTATGCAGCATCCACTACATTGTCCAACATTACCTGCTCCATGTACTGCGTAGCAGGGAAACGACCAAGGACAACGACGCTAAATCGTCTGTACAGCATGACAGAACCTTGGGAAGCTACCGATTTCCTGGACAACATGTGGGAGGTATCACTCATCACAGGCCTCCACACACGACCACGGCGATCACCTTGCGTCAGAGAATTTCTGGACTCATCTGTGAATAACACATTTCGCCAGTTGACATGGGAAGAGCAGAACTGAAGGCCAGCTCCAAGATGTTGCGTCAGGCACGGTACTCGAACAGGACGTCTGGGTCATATGGACCTTTCGTAACCAATTTATTACACTCTGATGAGACATATCGGCTCCAGTGGCCCTTCTGTGACTGTCTTGCAGTGCTCTGGCGGTATGTGGGCGAATCCACAACGCAGAGATGGCTGGATATCTGTCTTCACGTGCCGCTTCAGCGACATCCTCCAACCCGCCTTGTGTACTGAGCTGTCTCCTTGTAGCACGTCCACAACCTATGGGTGGCACATGAAGAGGCATTGGCATCTACACCAACACGACAGAAAGTCATTGTTTCTTTCGATAAGACATATCAGCCTTGCAACTTGCGCCGCATATCACATTGCATGGACCTGATTGAATACAACGTCCACATATGAGAACTACCATCTATGCACCCCACTAGAACACAGTAGGACACAGGTATTGACTTCCTTATGAGGGATCACTTGATATGTAATGCATAACACAGTCAACACATGGCGAATGATTTCACTTGTTGCATACACTGAAAGCGAAAATCTGAAGCCATGCAACAACACCATAGGTACCACCGATTTAACACACCGGATGTTGATTCACGTGTTCCCCTGATTCTTTTGAACAGTGTGTTTCTAACAGTGCAGCAATCACAATGCTTAGTATTGATTTTTTCCTGGATACAGTAGCTTGATTAACAGAAAATGTGTAGTTTTGAGAGTCAGGTACTAGTTAATTTACGAGACAGCCGAGCAGTGGAGTTATTGAAGATCGTTTTGTAGGCCCCGCCCACAGAATCGCGAGCTGTTGCTCCTGTAGTACGTGAAGTGCAACGCTGTGGGACACCAGCCTTACGCATAAGCGACCGAGCGGTGCAATCAGCGTCGCGGAAGAGGGCAGAGGTCTCTCTTTTTCCTCTCTCTCTAATTCCCTCTCTCTCTCTCTCTCTCTCTCTCTCTCCCTCTCCCTCTCCCACGTGTAATATGCTCACAGCGCTAATGAACGCGAATAGCTGCGTCGCCGCAGAACGCCGGCGCGTCAGCCCGCAAAGGGAGGGCAACGTACTGCGGCCTCAAGGGAGCGTCGTTATGCAAACGCGCAACTGCGAATGGGGTGCCGAGTTTCAAGAGGTCAAGAGTATACCTACCCGACACTCTAAACGCAGATGTCTTAAATATATATAAAGAAAATGAAATTCACACACATAAATTCCATTATCATCCACAGTACAAAAACGCGAAGCACCTTACATACCATTTTCATACAGATGATTTATAATCGTTATTTTCCTTTTTTTCCCTTCCTTTTTTGTATACCTTACAGTTGTCAATTACTTGCTGAACCAAAGACATTATTATATTACTTCAACTTTTTATGCTGATTCCAAATCTATTTTCTGTTTCTCCCTATCAAGTACAGTTTTGCTGCACTTTGACTTTAAAGATATATTGCTGCGCCGGGAAGTTACGCGTATTGTAGGAGGGAAATCTTTCAGTACGGCCCGGTACACCTTTAGGTTGCGACCGCTACGGTCGCAGGTTCGAATCCTGCCTTGGGCATGGGTGTGTGTGATGTCCTTAGGTTAGTTAGGTTTAAGCAGTTCTAAGTTCTAGGGGACTGATGACCTCAGATGTTAAGTCCCATAGTGCTCATTTGAACCGTTTTTGAATCTTTAGATTGTTACATCCGTTGGTGCTACTTGTTATTGTGTGACCTTGATAGTGTTGTTTATCTCACAGGGTTGCATTACCAGTGCTGTATTGTGATTATTCTGTATATTTAAGACAGTATTAGCAAAAAGTTCGCCCATTGTTTTTAGTTGGTGCAATTTCAAGAGGCAAGTATGTGAACAACCGAAATGTTTTCTGTTACATTTGTGGAACTTATACAGTGCCTAAGGAGAGAAAACTTATAAAACACTAATACGACCTATTCTTGAGTACTGCTCGAGCGTTTGGGATCCCTATCAGGTCGGATTGAGGGAGGACATAGAAGCAATTCAGAGGCGGGCTGCTAGATTTGTTACTGGTAGGTTTGATCATCACGCGAGTGTTACGGAAATGCCTCAGGAACTTGGGTGGGAGTCTCTAGAGGAAAGGAGGCGTTCTTTTCGTGAATCGCTACTGAGTAAATTTAGAGAACCAGCATCCAGCATTTGAGGCTGATTGCAGTACAATTTTACTGCCGCAACTTACATTTCGCGGAAAGACCACAAAGATAAGGGAGATTAGGGCTCGTACAGAGGCACATAGGCAGTCATTTTTCCCTCGTTCTGTTTGGGAGTGGAACAGGGAGAGAAAATGCTAGTTGTGGTACGAGGTACCCTCTACCAAGCACAGTATGCTGGATTGCGGAGTATGTATGTAGATGTAGATGTAGATGTAGATAGTATATCAGACTTTGTGAAAAAGGCTTACCATGTTTATTTGGAAATGAAACTTGGTGAACGGGACAGGGGATGAGCACCAAAAGACAGTTTGCAGCTATTGTGTTGAGAGTTTAAGACTGTGGACAAAAGAGAAGAAAACATGCATGCCTTTTGCAGTTCCAGTGGTGTGGAGGGAGCCTAAAACTTTAATGACTGTTTGACTGTTACTTCTGTTTACTTAATGTTTCGAGGTGCAATTCGAAAAATATGAAACAAATTGTTTATCCAAGCACTGATTCAACCATTAGGCCAGATGAAAATGGAGAAGATCTAATTGCTGGTCATCCTACCGCTGTTTTATGGACGCGGCAGAAAATGATGATGAAAATTAAGTTAATGCAATTACCGAAGACGATGGTGATATCTATCAGCCTAAATGAAGATAAGACAATGAAAAAGAGAGAAAAATACGCAATTATCGCCTGCCGATCAGTTACTGAAAACTTACTAGGAAATGACAAAGACCCTAATTACAAGGCCATTGTTGGAAAAATGTTGTAAAATGTCAAGAAGATGGGTTACACTGACATATCGATTACTTTCCATAAAGTTTGGCACATTATAGTGAAGAGCAGAGCGGACGTTTTTACGGAGATATTAAGGGAATGGAGAGCAATTCTGGAATACGCGGCGCCACACAATTAACGCACAACGGTTCGTGGACACCTTGAAAAAATTCAGGCGCTCCATCAAGTCCTAACGCCCAGAAACGTTGCACAATAATGTCCACCGGCATGTTGCCACAGGTGTTTCGACTAGGTAGCAATTCTGAAATTGTGCGGTGTCGCATTGTCCTGCTGGAATTGCCCAAGTCCGTTCGAATGCACAGTGGGCACAAATGGATGCAGGTAATCAGACAGGATGCTACGTAACTGTTACCTGTCAGAGTCGTATCTAGACGTATCAGGGATCCCATGTCATTCCAGCTGCACACGAACCTCACCATTCCAGAGCCTCCAACAGCTTGAACAGTCCCCTACTGACATGCAGGCTCTACGGATTGATAAGGTAGTCACCATACCCGTACACGTCCATGCACTCGATACAATTTCAAACGAGACGTGTCCGACCAGGAAACATGATTCTAGTCATCAACAGTAAAATGTCAGTGTTGACGGGTCCAGGCGGGGCATAAAGCTTTGTATCGTGCAGCCAAGGGTACACGAGTGGACCTTCGGTTCTGAAAGCCCATATCGATGATGTTTCGCTGAATGGTTCGTACACTGACACTTGTTGATGGCCCAGCACTGAAATCTGCAGCAATTTGCGGAAGTGTTGCACTTCTGTTACGTTGAACGATTCTCTTCAGTCGTCTTTGGTACCGTTCTTGCAGGATCTCTTTGCGGCCCAGCGATGTCGGAGATTTTATGTTTTACCGGATTCCTGATATTCACGGTGCACTCGTGAAATGGTCGTACCGGAAAATCCCCACTTCATCGCTACCTCGGAGATGCTGTGTCCCATCGCTCGTGGGTGGATTATAACACCACGTTCAAACTCAAATAATTCTGATAACCTGCCACTGTAGCAGCAGTAACCGATCTAACAACTGGGGCAGACACCTGTGGTCTTATACAGGCGATGACGACCACAGCGCCGTATTCTACCTGTTTACATATACCTGTATTTGAACACGCATGCCTGCACCAGTTTCTTTAACTCTTCAGTGCATTTTTATTACAATTTTTTTATTGAATTCCTAATGCAGTATTATTTAACTAATCTAAATGCGTGAGGGGGTAATTAGAATACTGAACGCATGGTTGATAGTTCTCCCTGACCACCAACAATAGATATTATTGGATACAATGAAATCTTTGTACAGCAATAATTACTGAACTCACGTTTGCAGCTGACAAACTCAAAATAAGTTACCTTTTTCTGAAGTGCTGTCTCTTTATAAACAAATGTTGAAAATCATTCTTTATCCTCGGGTTACATATTACGGAAAATCTCAGGCAGAAATCCCTCTGCGGTATCTACACTATCCAACCTGCTCATTCCTCCATGATTCAACACCACCTCTCTACGGCCCTACGACTCCACAACTACTAATGTACAAGGCTGTGATTTGACTCTACTGTTAGCTGCAGGCTTCCCCGCGTTTTTCTTAACAATATAACCTCTGGAAACCATAGAATGTGTGTCGCTCAAGTCTTCAGCATGCAAAGATTTTTGAAGTGGCAGTATTCCCAATAAACAGGTATTTTGATTCAAAGATCCACCAAGTGTTAATATTCCAAACTAACTGTGATTTACTTGCATTTCATTTAGAATATAAGACTTTCACAGCTTGCAAAATGCCCTCTCTGTGCTAAAGCGATCTAAAAATGTCTTAGTTCAGCTGCGATTCTGCAGAAAGTGGAATAGGTGACGTACACTATAACTTTCCACCAAAGATTCCACTCGTTACGCTAAACTTTTCATGGATTACGTTAATGAATCGGTGCGCAGTATTTGCCCCTACCTGTTTCCTGTGAAACTGTCATAGACATTGCCCCTCAAAGCAGCTCTTTGGATTGATTCTTCAGAAGATTCAGACAGGCTACCTGTAATCACAAAAGGACGAGTGGATAGCTGATTTACTTGAAATAAGTCCCAGGATGTCATTATCATGCGACTATCAGCGAGCTTCATAAAACAATAACAATTATAATTCTGAATCGATTCCTCACAAAAAGTTAATAAAGTTCAAGCACGTGGTAAGACCGACTGTTATATAAGAAAAGGTTCCGAATACATCCTGTCACTGACTGGTGCGACTGGCGCTGCCCGAAATCTCTTGTTTACATAATAAATCCTTGTAGCTCTTTGTACATCTTGAGTATTTTAACAACATTCATTTGTCTACTGAATTAATGGATTGCTGCATATGTATTAAATCCCTGATGATCCGTAGGCTCCTCCTAGTATTTTACTATGTCAAAATGGACTTTAATAACTACTAATTAGTAAACGACCTTCCAAGCTTTTTACCAGAGCTCTTGTGGTACCTCTGCGTATTGACTGCCAAACAGGATTCGCTCTCAGGGCTCATTTACTTCTCCCCACTCCTATGGTATACTGTCGCGCCATATGGTCTCTAGTCACCACTGACTTCGTGGGAACCAGCTTCCTACTTGCTGCCATCGTATTCTGCAGCGTTGCCTAAGGCAGCCAATTACTTCTGCTATATGCAGAGTTCTAGGAAACATAAAATTTAAAATATAAAATACTTTCCAGAATAAGATGAGCCTCACACATTCCCCTTCAGTGATTTCTTCTCAAAATTAGGGATTCTTGAGCAAAATTCCAATTCTGAAAATAACAAAGTAATAGTATTATAGTTTATAGGAGTAGTCTGTACAATTGCTTCTTACTTCATTATATGCAGTAAACTTAGGCTTTTTCCACACTTCAAAAACGGGCATAGAATTTCATCATGGTCTGCTCAAAACAATGATTTTTCATCAAATGATCTGTTTGGAGATTTGACAAAAACAAACAGATTTTACAAATTTATATAAATGTCAAAAGCACACTTATAATTAGTTTTTTAGTATCCACATAATACACGTCTTCTATTTCTCATACTTTCATAATATCTATAACCATTGCCATTTTTAATATGATAAACAATAAATACAACGTAATGTGGCATATGTCATACTTTATATCCAACTTCCAAGACAATGATAAAAATTTGGAACATTCTCTTTACACAGAATTCTTTGATGGTAAACATTAGTGAGATATAATTTCATTACACTACTTTATAGATACCAAAATTAAATATTGCTCTCAAATTTTTTGGAGTTTGGTTACCATGTGACAGAAATTAATAAGCGCGTTCTTCTACATCTCCATCTTCATCTACATGATTACTCTACAATTCACAATTAAAAGCCTGGAAGAAGGTTCACTGAACCACCTTCAAGCTATTTCTCTACCGTTCTCTCTCGAACAGAGCGAGAGACAAATGAACACTTAAATCTTTCTGTGCGAGCTCTGATTTCTCTTATTTTAATATGATGCTCATTCCTCCCTCTGTATGTGGGGACCAATAAAATATTGTCACACTCTGAGGAGAAATCCGATGATTGAAATTTCATGAAAAGCTCCTGCCGCATCGAAAAATGCCTTTGTTTTGATGATTGCCTCCGCAATTCACCTATCATATCCGTGGCGCTCTCTCCACAATCTCGCGATAGTTGAAAACGTGCTGCCCTTCTTTGAACTGGTAAGGATCTGACAATAAGCAGCAGTAGTCCAAACCAGGACGGACAAGCACATCTCTTTAGTAGACCTGTTCGATTTTCTCGGTGTCTTGCCAATAAATCGCAGTCTTTCGTTTGCTTTACACACAACATTAGCTATGTGATTATTCCAAAAGTTATTTGTAATTTTAATCACTAAATATTTAGATGAATTTAGGGCCTTTATATATGTATATTTTACCCTGTAATCGAAATTTAGCGGATTCCTTTTCGTACTCATGTGGATGACTTCACCCTTTTATTTAATTAGTCAATTGGCTCTTTTCGCGCCATATAAATATGTTGCCAAAACCTTTTTCAATTTTTTTTTACCATCTGATGACTATATAAGACGGTAAATGACAGCATCATAATCCACAAAAGATCTAAGAGTTATACTCAGTTTGTCTCCTAAATCGTTTGTGTAGATCAGGAACAGCAGAGAGCATATAGCGCTTTCTTGGGGAACGACACATATTACTTCAGTTCCACTCGATGACTTCCCATCAGTTACTACAAACTGTGACATACACCACATGAATTAATAAGTGATGGTAGTGGTCCCCCATGGTACACAAAACGGGTCAGATCGTTGTTGCAGAAGCAACGAAAAGAGAATGCCATATTTAAAAGAACGCAAAATCCCCAAGATTGGCAAAGTTTTACAGAAGTTCGAAATATGGCGCGTACTTCAATGCTAGATGCTTTTAATAATTTCCACAACGAAATTCTGTCTCGAAATCTGGCAGAAAACTCAGATTCTGGTCATACATAAAGCACACCAGTGGCAAGACACAATCAATACCTTCACTGCGCGATACCAACGGTGAAGTCACTGATGACAGTGCTACTAAAGCAGAGTTATTAAACACGGTTTTCCGAAACTACTTCACCAAAGAAGACGAAGTAAATATTCCTGAATTCCAATCAAGAACAACTGCCAAGATGAGAAACATAGAAGTAATTATCCTCGGTGTAACAAAGCAGCTTAAATCACTTAACAAAGCCAAGGCCTCCGGTCCAGATTGTATACCAATCAGGTTCCTCTCAGAGTATGCTGATAAAATAGCTCCATATTTAGCAATTATATACAACCACTCGCTCAAAGAAAGATACGTACCTAAAGATTGGAAAATTGCTCAAGTCACACGAATACCCAAAAAGGAAAGTAGGAGTAATCCACTGACTTACAGACCTATTTCACTAACGTCGATTTGCAGTAGGGTTTTAGATCATATAGGTATTCGAACATTATGAAGTACCTCGAAGAAAACGAATTATTGACATATAGTCAGCATAGATTCAGAAAATATCGTTCTTGTGAAACACAGCTAGCTCTTTATACTCATGAAGCAGTAAGTCCTATCGACAGGGGATATCAAATTGATTCCATATTTTTAGATTTCCAGAAGGCTTTCGACACCGTTCCTCACAAGCGTCTTCTTATCAAACTGCGTGCCTACGGAGTGTCACCTCAGTTGTGCGACTGAATTCGTGATTTCCTGTCAGAAAGATCACAGTTCGTAGTAATAGACGGAAAGTCATCGAGTAAAACAGAAGTAATATCCGACGTCCCCCAAGGAAGTGTTATAGGCCCTCTATTGTTCCTGATCTATATTAACGACATAGGAGACAATCTGAGTAGCCGTCTTAGATTGTTTGCAGATTATGCTGTCATTTACCGTCTTCTAAAGTCATCAGATGATCAAAACGACTTGCAAAATGATTTAGATAAGATATCTGTATGGTGCGAAAAGTGGCAATTGACCCTGAATAAAGAAAATTGCGAAGTTATTCACATGAGTACTAAAAGAAATCAGCTACATTTCGATTACGCGATAAGTCACACAAATCTGAAGGCTGTAAATTCAACTAAATACTTAGGGATTACAATTAGAAATAACCTAAATTGGAACGATCACATAGATAATATTGTGAATAGAGCAAACCAAAGACTGCGATTCATTGACAGAACACTTAGAAGGTGCAACATGTCTACCAAAGAGACTGCTTACACTACGCTTGTCCGCCCTATTCTGGAGTACTGCTGTGCGGTGTGGGATCCGCATCAGGTGGGACTGACGGATGACATCGAAAAAGTAAAATAAAGGGCAGCTCGTTTTGTATTATCGCGAAATAGGGGAGTTAGTGTCACAGACATGATACGTGAATTGGAGTGGCAATCATTAAAGCAAAGGCGTTTTTCATTGCGACGGGATCTTCTAATGAAATTTCAATCACCAGTTTTCTCCTCCGATTGCGAAAACATTCTGTTGGCACCCACCTACATAGGGAGAAATGATCATCACGATAAAATAAGAGAAATCAGGGCTCGCACGGAAAAATTTAAGTGCTCGTTTTTCCCGCGTGCCGTTCGAGAGTGGAACGGTAGAGAGACAGCATGAAGGTGGTTCATTGAACCCTCTGCCAGGCACTTTATTGTGAATAGCAAAGTAATCACATAGATGTAGATACTAGTGTATTGCTCTTGGCGAGGAATGTCCTTTTTCCCAGTGCTAGTCTGTTCTTTATGTCCTCCTTGCGCCTTCCATCGTGTGCTATTTTGCTGCCCAAGTACCAGAATTCCTCGGTTTTGTCTGTTTTGTGATCTCCAATTCTGATGTTAAGTTTCTCGCTGTTCTCATTTCTGATACTTCTTATTTCTTTCGTCTTTCTTCTGTTTACTCTCAACCCGTATTCTTTACTCATTAGATCGTTCATTCCATTCAAGAAATCCTGTAATTCTTCTTCACTTTCGCTGGGGATAGCAATTCCATCAGCGAATTTATCACTGATATCCTTTCACCCTGAATTTTTATTCCACTCTTGAACCTTTCCTTTACTTCCTTCGTTGCTTCTTCGATGTAGGAGTGAGAGACTACATCCCTGTTTTACACCAGTTTTAATCAGAGCACTTCGTTCTTTGTCTTCCACTCTTATTATTTCCCTTCATTCTTATACGCATTGTACATTATCCGTCTTTCACTGCAGTTTACCCCAATTTTTTTCAGACTTTCGAACATTTTGTACCATTTTACATCGTCGAACGCTTTTTCCTTGCTGACAAATCCTTTGAACATGACTTGATTTTTCTTCAGTCATGCTTTCCTACAGCCAAACTGGTCGTCATCTAACGCATCCTCGATTTTTTTCTATTCTTCTCTCCATTATTCCTGTCAGCAATTTGGATGCATGAGCTGTTAAGCTGATTGTGCAATAATCCTCGCACTTGTCGATACTTGATATCTTCGGAATTGTGTGGATGATGTTTCTCCGAAAGTTTGACGGTATGTCCTATCAATTTTTACTGTACACTTGTCGGTAGTTTAGCCAATACCATCACAGTAAGATCTTCTTCACTTAGTAGGTCCTCGAGATACAATCTTGTTTCACAAAGGCTTTGGAAATAATCTTAGTAGCTATGGTATCCTCTGCTTCGTAAAGTTCTCTCCTGAGAAATTCTGTTGCATACATTACGACGTTTATTATTTGACCAATACTTACACTATGTGATCAAAAGTATCCGGACACCCGCAAAAAACATACGTTTTTCATATTAGGTGCATTGTGCTGCCACCTACTGCCAGGTTCTCCGTATCAGCGACCTCAGTAGTCATTAGACATCGTGAGAGAACAGAATGGGGCGCTCCGCGGAACTCACGGACTTCGAACTTGGTCAGGTGACTGGTGTCACTTGTGTCATACTCTGCACGCGAGATTTCCACACTCCTGAACGTCCCTAGGTCCACTGTTTCCGATGTGATAGCGAAGTGGAAACGTGAAGGGACACGTAAAGCACAAAACCGTACAGGCCGACCTCGTACGTTGACTGACAGAGACAGTCGACAGTTGAAGGGGCTCTTTCTCCTCGCTCATTCCTTGTCCCAATCCCATATTCTCGTGCAAACTTTTCTTCTACTCCTTCTCCTACAACTGCATTCCAGTCCTCCATGACTATTAGATTTTAATCTTTCTTTAAGTACTGTGTTACCCTTTCAACATGCTCATATACTTTCTCTATCTCTTCATCTTTAGCTTGGGACGTCAGCATGTATATGTAAACTATCATTGTCATAGTTGGTTTGCCGTCTATTCTGGTAAAAACAACCATATCACTAAACTGTTCACACTAACACGCTCTCTGCCCTATCTTCTGCTGCTGTTGATGTTACCCTATACTCTTCTGGCCAGAAATCCTTGTCTTCTTTCCATTTCACTTCCCTGACGCCTAGTGTATCTATACTGAGTTTTTGCATTTCCCTTTCCAGATTTTCTAGATTCCCTACCATTTTCAAGCTTCTAACACTCGACACCCCGACTCGTAGAACGCTGTCCTTCCGTTGGTCATTCAATCTTTTTCTCATGCTCACCTCCCCTTTGGCAGTCCCCTTCCGGAGATCCCAATGGAGGATTATTCCGGAATCCTTTGCCATTGGAGAAATCATCATGAAAGTTTATCATTTACAGGCCGCATGTTCTGTGGATACATGAGCATGCAGAAGGCAATGGAAACCACTGTATTAGACACATGAAGATGTGTCTTGAATGCAGTGGTTTTCATTGCCTTCTGCATCCTCATGCCGTTGATCATTGCTGATTCTTCTGCCTTTAGGGGCAGCTTACCAATGCAAGGGCAAGAGAGTGCCCTGAACCTCTGTCTGCTCCTCCGTCCTCTTTGACAAGGCCGTTGGAAGAATGAAGCTGGAAGTATTTGGCCTCCAATGCTGATTATTAATCAACATTTAAACAGTTGCAGGTTTCGAATGTTTTGATTACTAATCAAAGACACTACCCCTAGGCCATGGGTGCAATTAATTTGCAACGTCATCAATAATGAAATAAGCTTTCTTGTTTCCTTGTCACTAATTAATGAATCTAAGTAGAGTGGCTTTTCTAGTGGAGTACTTGCTCTCAGTTGATTTCAGAAAACGGTCGCCTTTTTATTATTAGGTAAAGCTGAAATCATTTATTCCAAAAGGAAAACATTTTTATGGTATGGTCGGTCACTAGCTTTGAGATAATGAAACACTCAGAGACTATTTTAATCCGTCTTTGCACACAACAACTAACTAGCTAACTACGGAAACATTTTGCATTGTGTGTAGACCGTGACCTGGCTCTAGTATAGGCAACTGGAATCCAACGACCCCACACATGTAGATCGGCTGTCACCTAAAATTTCACTTTCTGCCTGCTTTTTAGTCTTCTTCTCCAAATTCCACATTCTGAACAGTGCAGTTCAAGTACGTCCAGCAGAGGTAAGACGAGATACCATTAAATGGTTCAAAAGGCTCTGAGCACTACGGGACTTAACATCTAAGGTCATCAGTGCCCTAGAACTTAGAACTACTTAAACCTACACACACATCCATGCCCGAGGCAGGATTCGAACCTGCGACCGTAGCGGTCGCGCGGTTCCAGACTGAAGCGACTAGAACCGCTTGGTCACACAGGCCGGCACCATTAAATGTTCCACCTATATTTGAGTAACTCTTTTCAGTTATATGTAAAGTTTCCGTTTTAAGCAATGATGGGGAAGGAAGCGTGTGTGTCCCTGTTTTGAGGTATTCTGCAAATATAATTGACAAGGGCTACAAAATGAACCTTTAAGAAGAATTTGAAATATATAAACATTCTCACCTAAATTCAAAAGATTTGATGAATGGTCAGCTTGCATTAAAAACAGACACTATTTTGATAGCATATCATCTCAAATAAAATATTAAAATTAGTCCATCCCTTTCATATATTATTTAAGTTATGTGTGATGTTTTTTCAAATGCATTATATATAACTTCTTTATGTGCCTTGCTCTAGCACAACAGATACATAATGTGATTCAGTTATTGTAAATTGTCAAACAGTGTCTAAAATAATCATACAGAACATGTAAATTTCTGAACATACCATGGCATTATCCTTCTATGAAAAATATATTGACTGTCTGCTAAACTAAGTAAGTTTCTACATATACTTTTTACACTTAACATAAATGTACAGCCAAGGTCTAAAGATTTATGATATCGGTAATTTTGTAGGCTTCTGAAGATGACAAATTAATTTGTAGAAAGCGATACAGAATAAAAAAAAATTATTTGCAACTGATGACTTCAAATTTATCCTGAAGAAATTATACTATAGTTGCTGAAAAGTACAGTCATGAATAAAATAATAGATAAATTTACTTTTTCAAATGGCTTCTAAAACTGTCTAAACATTCATAAACTCTGTGCATTGTACCCGAGGGTTATGGTGATTTCAAGCATGGCAACCTCATGTGACCGATCAGCATTCGGTAACCTATGTACTGTCTCCTTCCAGTGCAAGTAGCTTTGGCAAACATGGTTACACGGAACTTGGTAAACAAGGAAACTGAGTAAGTAAGTAGAAGAATTCTGAAGGTTAGACGCGTAGAACACTTAAATAGTAAAGAGAAAAAAGGAATTTTGAGCACGACAGCAAGTTGACATCAAGGAATATTTAAGTTGGAAACAGAGGCAAATGATGCGATAAAAACGACGATTTTCACGAATTTCATTTTTGGGTTTCATCACCAATTCGCCGGTCAAAAGGCTCGGCGCATCACTGTGGTCCTCATCATGAATGTTGGTACGCCCATTCTTAAAGTCGGTGCATCACTGCCTTACTCAGCTTTCACTCATTATTCCTTTTCCGTACACATCACAAAAGTTGCGATAAATTTCGATTGGTTTGCAGCTTTTTTTCAACAAAAATATGACCACAGAACGCAGTATTTTCTTTCGCAGCGTACATTTTGACACGTCGCACAAATCAAAGCAGCAGGGATACAGACCACACGCTACCAGCGCTGGATGCGTACTGAGTGTAGGAACGTTATGGCACCAAGATAGCGACTGTAGCCCCACCCACCGGCCGATAGACTAAAACGGCTGTTACTTTCTGGACAGCTCTCGTAATTTTAATCGCGTGGGTGTTGGTTGCAACTATCTGCGCTACGAGGTACTGAGTGTTTAGAGATTCCAGTAAGAGAGAGAGCAGGGCGGAACGAGAGGAATCCGTCGGGGGCGGCGGCACGTCGCCAAAGTTGCCTGCTCTCGGCCAGTGGGTTCCGCGTGGGCGGCGGCGGTGGGCGGCGGCCTTGGCCCGCGCGGGGTCAACCACCCCAGCCGCACCTGCCGACCAGCCCTCATTAACGCCGCTTGTCGCGTCGCCTCGCTGCCTCTTCAGTTCCAGCTCCACGGCCTCCAGGAAACAAAAGTTAAAGACTACTACCTCGTCGATACATTAAGAGATGAGGCTCTGTCTGGGCAGAACAAGAGTGGAAGTGGTATTCGGCTGTGTCTTAGTTGACAGAGACTTCACGGCACTTTATCCGGTTTCGGGAAACCACTGTAAACTTAAGGCTGAATTGGACCTGGTGCAGACAACCCTCACCCGGGGTGACTCTAGCTCACATAGCTAACGAATACACTTCTGGAATTAGCAACCGATGAATTAGCAATCAGTCTGATACCTCTCGTCACTTAAGTAATTCTTACCGGGTGAGTTCACGAAATGAAACATTTATAACAATATTTTAAAAGGCTGACCGGAATGGCCGTGCGGTTCTAGGCGCTACAGTCTGGAGCCGAGCGACCGCTCCGGTCGCAGGTTCGAATCCTGCCTCGGGTATGGATGTGTGTGATGTTCTTAGGTTAGTTAGGTTTAATTAGTTCTAAGTTCTAGGCGACTGATGACCTCAGAAGTTAAGTCGTATAGTGCTCAGAGCCATTTGAACCAATATTTTAAAATCTTCAGATAAGATAGCGTGGCTGTACAAGACAGATTTTGCCAGAAGATTTTAAAATAAGAAGGTTCTGGGCGATGCAGTGATGTTGCTCACTGCTTGTTGCACTCATAGATATTGATAGATAGACAGCTAACCAGTTTACTAGAACAAGTTGACGCAGAGAGCCAAAACAAGAACTCAAGGCAATTATTCCATAAAAAATCGGAAAGGTGGATTTCAGAGCCCACCTTTTTTCATTAGAGATAAGAACGGCATCTTGATAAATGGCAAGGAAAGAATTGTAGAAAGATGGAAAGAATACTTCTCAGAACTGTTGAATCGCCCAGACCAAGATGAGATATTGCCTGCAAACACTACGGAGGAAAGTAAAGATGAAGAAGAATGGGAAGTTAGTGAAGAAGACGTGAAGATCGCAATCAAAGGATGCAGAAACAACAAAGCCCCAGAGGAGGACAGAATAACATCAGAATTAGTCAAGGAGGGAGGTGAGAGCTTACACTTAGAGATATATAAAGTGATCCAGTTGATATGGGAAAAGGAGACACTGCCAGAAGAATGGAAATTGGCTATAATACACTCCTGGAAATGGAAAAAAGAACACATTGACACCGGTGTGTCAGACCCACCATACTTGCTCCGGACACTGCGAGAGGGCTGTACAAGCAATGATCACACGCACGGCACAGCGGACACACCAGGAACCGCGGTGTTGGCCGTCGAATGGCGCTAGCTGCGCAGCATTTGTGCACCGCCGCCGTCAGTGTGAGCCAGTTTGCCGTGGCATACGGAGCTCCATCGCAGTCTTTAACACTGGTAGCATGCCGCGACAGCGTGGACGTGAACCGTATGTGCAGTTGACGGACTTTGAGCGAGGGCGTATAGTGGGTATGCGGGAGGCCGGGTGGACGTACCGCCGAATTGCTCAACACGTGGGGCGTGAGGTCTCCACAGTACATCGATGTTGTCGCCAGTGGTCGGCGGAAGGTGCACGTGCCCGTCGACCTGGGACCGGACCGCAGCGACGCACGGATGCACGCCAAGACCGTAGGATCCTACGCAGTGCCGTAGGGGACCGCACCGCCACTTCCCAGAAAATTAGGGACACTGTTGCTCCTGGGGTATCGGCGAGGACCATTCGCAACCGTCTCCATGAAGCTGGGCTACGGTCCCGCACACCGTTAGGCCGTCTTCCGCTCACGCCCCAACATCGTGCAGCCCGCCTCCAGTGGTGTCGCGACAGGCGTGAATGGAGGGACGAATGGAGACGTGTCGTCTTCAGCGATGAGAGTCGCTTCTGCCTTGGTGCCGATGATGGTCGAATGCGTGTTTGGCGCCGTGCAGGTGAGCGCCACAATCAGGACTGCATACGACCGAGGCACACAGGGCCAACACCCGGCATCATGGTGTGGGGAGCGATCTCCTACACTGGCCGTACACCACTGGTGATCGTCGAGGGGACACTGAATAGTGCACGGTACATCCAAACCGTCATCGAACCCATCGTTCTACCATTCCTAGACCGGCAAGGGAACTTGCTGTTCCAACAGGACAATGCACGTCCGCATGTATCCCGTGCCACCCAACGTGCTCTAGAAGGTGTAAGTCAACTACCCTGACCAGCAAGATCTCCGGATCTGTCCCCCATTGAGCATGTTTGGGACTGGATGAAGCGTCGTCTCACGCGGTCTGCACGTCCAGCACGAACGCTGGTCCAACTGAGGAGCCAGGTGGAAATGGCATGGCAAGCCGTTCCACAGGACTACATCCAGCATCTGTACGATCGTCTCCATGGGAGAATAGCAGCCTGCATTGCTGCGAAAGGTGGATATGCACTGTACTAGTGCCGACATTGTGCATGCTCTGTTGCCTGTGTCTATGTGCCTATGGTTCTGTCAGTGTGATCATGTGATGTATCTGACCCCAGGAATGTGTCAATAAAGTTTCCCCTTCCTGGGACAATGAATTCACGGTGTTCTTATTTCAATTTCCAGGAGTGTATGCCCAATATAGAAGAAGGGAAGCAAAATGGACCGCTGTAACTGCAGAGGAATCAGCTTGTTGAATGTAACGTATAAGGTGCTGTCCGTCATTATCCACAGAAAATTGCAACCATTCATAGAGAACAACATACAGGAGTACCAAGCTGGCTTTCGACCAAACCGACAATAGATTTTCACACTAAGACAATTGCTTGAAAAACACTGGGAATATGATGAAGATATCTACAGCCTGTTCGTCGATTTTCAACGTGTATATGACAGCATCCACAGGAATAGCCTATACAATGCAATGCGTGACTTCAGAATCCCTGAGAAGCAAGCTTGTAAGGAAGGGTCAAAGGCAGCAGTACGTTTCTGAGGAGCCACATCAGAAACATTCGAGATTGAGACAGGCCTCAGAGTAGGGGATGCTCTCTCATGTGTTCTGTTCATTGTCTTGTTAGAGACAGTAATAAAAGAGTGTAGGCAACAGGAGTGGGCTGGAGTAGAGATGGACGGTAACTTCAATTGTCTCGCATATGCAAATGGCATAGTGCTACTAACTAAAACAAAGCATGAGTTGAAACAAATGTATCAGAAAATGGACAATTATGCACAGAAGGTAGGGCTCAATGTGAATAGAGACAAAACGGAGTTCATGCAATTAGGAAGAAGACAAGAGTAGGGAGAATTTCTTGAGATAGATGGCAAGAGGTTCAAGAGTGTACACCAGTTCAGATACTTGGGATCTTGATTTACCATGGAGAACAACATAAAAATAGACATAAGGAAAGAATAGCAGTGGGAATGAAACGCATGCATTCCCCCAGAGTGACGCTCGGCTCTAAATCGATCTCCGTGAACACTAAGATGAAAATCTACAACACAGTGATATGCCCAGCAGTAATGTATGGTTCAGAAACATGGAGCATGACTAAGCGAGAAAAGGAAAAGCTATTAATATATGAAAGAAGGGTAATGAGGAAGATATGGGGACCAGTTTTAGATAACGGAGAATGGAGGCGAAGGAAAAACGAGGAAATCTACCTTCTGATGCGACAACCAACTATCATACAGAAGATAAAGAGCAAAAGAATCCAATGGGTGGGCCATTGTAGCCCGTATGCCAGATGGAAGACAGGCAAAGATGGCACTAGCGGGGAAACCAAACATCAAACGCTCCATTGGACGACCAAGGCAGCGCTGGATGGACGACCTGCTGATGATGCTGTACTGCATGGGAATGTGCTGAAGATGAGGGACTGTAGGATGATACTCGTACAAGATAGACAAAATTTCTAGTTGGTGTGATGAATGATAGCTGGCTCTAAATGAACAAAAATGTAAGCTACTGCAGATGAGTAGAAAAAACAAACCCCTAATTTTCGGATACAACATTAGTAGTGTCCTGATTGACACAGTCACGTCGTTCAAATACCAACGTGTGACGTTGCAAAGTGATATGAAATAGTACGAGAATGTGAGGATTGTGGTAGGGAAGGAGAATGGTCGAGTTCGGTTTGTTGGGAGAATTTTGGGAAGGTATGGTTCATCTGTAATGGGGACATATTCTTGAGTAGTGCTCGAGTGTTTGGGATCCGCACAAGGTCGGATTCAAAGAAGACATCGAAGCAATTCAGAGGTGAGCTGATAGCTATGTTACCTGTGGCTTCGATCGGTGTGCAAGCGTTACGGATAAGCTTCGAGAACTCAAATGCGAGTCCCTGGAGGGAAGGCGAGGAAAAGTATTGAGAAAATTTAGAGAACCAGCTGACTGCAGAATGTTCCTACTGCCGCCAACATACTTTTCGCGTAAAGAACACGAAGATACAAGAAATTACGACTCATACGACGGCATATACACAATCGTTTTTTCCTCGCTCCACCTGCGAGTGGAATAGGAAAGGAAACGACTAACAGTGGTACATTGTACTCTCCACCACGCACTTACGATGGCTTCCGTTCCAGAGAATGTATTTAGATACAGATGAGGCAAATCTCTGGTTGCAGTTAATGACTGTAACGAAAATAATTACGATAACTTTCACTGTATATAAGGTACGTGTACCAAATAAGGCCCACCTAACGTTTAGGAATTTCGTATTCAGGATGTCTAAATGATAAGATTCCGAGATCGTACACGGAACATCCTACAGCTATATTCAGTTCAAAAATAAATGAACGTTGAAAGTTTATTTAATTAATATCATCACTTTAAAGAAAATGTTTAACTCTTGCAAGTGGACCTTGTTAAGAGATCTTGTTCCTAATATGGACGGTAGCCACATCTTGCTCATATTAACATTCCGGGGCATGTAAATGGGAGGAAAACTGTTTTAATACACTGCAAGAGTAGTAATGTATTTTTTTTTAGAAATAAGTGGAATGAGATGATAAACAGACTTTTATAATTCTTGTTTTTACAAACGCTTCATGCAGAACTATTGGTACTCAAAGCTTATTAACTCTTCAAATTATTAAATTTAGTCAGCAATCAAAATTGTTGTGGCAGTAATAAGTTTCCTTATCGTAACAGGAACAATAATTCTAAACATTACATTTTCAGTGAACACATGAATAATAATTCGTTAAACTGGTTTGGCTCATTTAAATCAGTTCGACGGTTAACTTAGTGTTTGGCTACACTAAAACTGTGGATCAAAGAGACGACTGAATCACATAGCGAAACCTGGTGTAGTGCTACGTGAGGGAAAGAAACGGACTTTTGAGTGCATTCACAGACAGTTGCCAGTGCTTTGACTATGTTATCCAATTCCCTTTTTTTCCTTCCTTGAATATGGTACTAATAGATGCCAATTTTACCAGTGAAACGAATTTATAATAAAACATAAAGTATGTTCTAATTTTTTGTCATTCATTACTATTAGAGATATAAATAACTTTTACTACCTGGTGTACACTTCCAACTTACTGACCCACAAATTATTTGTATATTTTGATGTATACTCTTTCGAATTTTCTCTTTTTTAGACTTAGGAAAACAAATTCTTATGACAGTATATGTATGTGCTTTGTTGAAAGAAATATTCTATCATTCACTTACTTATTACTACACATATTTCTATAATCAAATTTTCTCCATACGTCAAGTCCAAATGACTTAACGACGTAGGAAAATTTTAAGGAAACCCAGTGGGTGGTTATGTAAGTTGTGTATATTTCTATTGCCTATTGTCAAACCACAATTTATGAAAGATGTTTATATTTTATTAATAGGATTAAGTAGGAATAATTAATATTTGTCATTTTGGAAATAATTGTGGTAGCAGGGATTGTCTGCACCAGAAAGCATTGTTGGCGGGATAGACCGCACTTTAGCGTTCGTAGGAAGTTTGTAGTAAGCGAGATGTGGAGCGAGTCGTTAGCAGGTCTTAAGCAAGAGGTTGAGAGGAGCGATGTGTCTGCCAGCCACCAGCTGTGATGTACAAGACATTATAAACGGATGTACAGAGACATCAGCTATTATCATAAAAGGAACTAATATTACAGTTTTTTTTTTTTTTTTTTTTTGAGAAACTGAAGACTACTGAAGGTATGTTTGCGCAATGCTAGTTGTAAGATTATTGTAAAAAGTAAGTCCCATTTGAAAGTTTCTAAAACTGTTTCATTACCAACAGTAAATATTTGAAGAATCGTTGAAGAATCGTTTTCAGAATATAATTAATTTTTGCCAGCAATATTGCATTACTGATTATAATCCATCCCAAAACCATCAACGTAAAACTTTGCAAAATTTTATTGTTGTCAAGAAAATGTTTAACTATGAATAATGTAACTTCAGTCAAATTAATTAAAGAATAACGTCAGCTTTGCTATTAAAAATAACGTCAGCTTTGGTAATAAATACAGCCACTTATTGTGACAGTCCACCATCAGCTAATAGAGTATAGTAAAACAAAGTAAGTATATTCATGTCGCAGTTCGATGTAGCAGTCAGATGGCGATCCATTAACAGTAAAAAAGGTAAGGAACAGTTTTGGGTTATTGCAGGTAACGACTGAGGACCACGGCGACGACACATTCTATGTTTCGTCGAAATAATCAGCAAATCACTTTTAATGAGCAGCATTTAAATTTGTATGCGATGATTGCACTTATTATTATTGAGAAAGAGAATTAATTTCAAAGTGAAGATTTCATTTGTTATTATTAAGCAAGAGATAGAAATCCTAAGGGAAGCTTTCATAGGTTATTGTAGAAGTGAAGGTTGCCTAACAAAAGAGATGTAGAGGAGACGGGAAGGTTTCACATATCACTGACCTCAATTTGCAGTAGGATTTTGTAACATATGTACTTGAACATTACGAATCACCTTGAAGAAAATGACTTATTGATACATAACCAACACGGATTCAGAAAATATCGTTCTTGTACAACACAGCTAGCTCTTTATTCCCATGAAGTAATGAGTGCTGTCAACAAGGGATCTCTGATCGATTCCATATTCCTAGATTTCCAGAAGGCTTTTGATACCGTTGCCACAAGCGACTATTAATCAAAGTGCGTGCACATGGAGTATCGTCTCAGTTGTGTGACTGGATTCGTGATTTCCCTTCAGATAGGTCACGGTTTGTAGTGATAGATGGTAAATCATCGAGTAGAACAGAAGATATATCTGGCGTTCCGCAAGGTAGTGTCATAGGTCCTCTGCTGTTCCCGGTTTACGTAAATGAGCCGGCCGGTGTGACCGAGCGGTTCTAGGCGCTTCAGTCTGGAACCACACGAGCGCTACGGTCTCAGGTTCGAATACTGCCTCGGGCATTGATGTGTGTGATGTCCTCAGGTTAGTTAGGATTAAGTAGTTCTAAGTTCTAGGGGACTGATGACCTCAGCTGTTAAGTTCCATAGTGCTCAGAGCCATTTGAATAATTTTTGAACATAAATAATCCAGGTGGTAATCTGAGCAGCCCCCTTAGATAGTTTGCAGATGACGCTGTAATTTACCGTCTAGTAAAATCATCAGACGATCAATTCCAATTACAAAATGATCTAGAGAGAATTTCTGTATGGTGCGAAAATTGGCAATTGGCACTAAGCAAAGAAAAGTGCGAGGCCATTCACATGGGTACTAAAAGAAATCCGATAAATTCTGGTTTACGATAAATCGCACAAATCTAAGGGCTGTCAATTGGACTAAATACCTAGGAATTACAATTACGAGTAACTAAAATTGGAAAGACCACATAGATAATATTGTGGGGAAAGCGAAACAAAGACTACGCTTTGTTGGCAGAACAGAAGATGCGACAAATCCACTAAAGAGTCAGTCTACATTACACTTGTCCGTCCTCTGCTGGAATATTGCTGCACGGTATGGGATCCCTGTTAGGTAGGTCTGACGGAGGACATCGAAAAAGTGCAAAGAAGGGCTGCTCGGTTCGTGTTATAGTGCAATAAGGGTGAGAATGTCACTGATATGATATGCGAGTTGCGGTGGCAGCCACTGAAACAAAGGCGGTTTTCTTTGGGGCGAGATCTATTTACGAAATTTCAATCGCCAACTTTCTCTTCCGAATGCGAAAATATTTTGTTGACACCCACTTACGTAGGGAGAAATGATCATCATAATAAAATAAGAGAAATCAGAGCTCGAGTGGAAAGATTTAAGTGTTTCTTTTCCCCATGCGCCATTGGAGAGTGCAATGGTAGAGAAATAGTATGAAAATGATTCGATCAACCCGCTCCCAGGCACTTAAGTTTGAATTGCAGAGTAACAATGCAGATGTAGATGTAGTACTGGAATCATTGGACTAGCATCTCTTTTTTCGGGAAGCCTTTGGGACTGATTGAGTCTCTGGCAGTTTTCCTGTATCATGGGCACTTGTCATGTCCTCTTCTGGGTCAGGGCGCTCTGATAGACGAGAGGGAGCAAATGCAGTGCCTGGAATAGCTTCTGGGTAAAAAGGATAAATCCCTGTTGCACGGAACCCAGACATGACATTTATTGGGGATGCTGCTTCTGGCCACGCGTTGCTGAAGGTTTTTCCAAGCACACGTCTATTAATTGTTCTGTTTTCTTCCCGTTCATGTGTAGACCAGTACAGCTGAACTTCATCTTCCTAGTAAGAGTCAAACGGCTTGAATACTGATTTACCCATGGGTTGCAGCTCATTTGTTGTGTTCCTGGGCAAGCAGTAAAGTCTGATATTGCGCTCTTCAGCAATGTCACAAATTTCGCGGTCCAAATGTGACTATGCTCCATTAAATATCAAAATAACATATTTTGAAACTTGTATTTGGCAAAATGATGTATCCATTTGATGAATATCGCAGTATTCATTGAGCCCGTATCTGTTATTTCTATTGCTGTCCCAGGTGGCAAATAGTCTTCACATTCTGGGTTGCGTCGCTTTCCTTTGAAAAGTGTCATAGGAAGAATAACCTGTCCCATTTCGTTCCCACATGAGACAATGGTGATGTAGTGGTTAATAAAAAAGAAAAGGAGAAGAAAAGAAAAGAAAATGTGGGAAGAAATGGTGAATAAAAAGGGGCTTTTAAAATCGTTAATGACCGTGAAAAAAAGGAAAGAATGAAATGCAATTCGGACTTCGTATATCAGAAAAGTTATCGGACTTCGTGATTCGGAAAAGCTATTGTTGGGGTGGTCCTTGCGGCGTTTCTGAGCAAAAGTCAAACCAATTTCCACTACAAAAATTATTTTAAAAAGAAAACAGAGAATAACAAATGTAACTAACAGGTGGAAATGGCGTAGATAAGAGTTCATCCTTTACCAGGTTAACATGTCTTCTTTCGTGCGGCGTCCAGGTCTTCAAAATCTCCTACTTCATTTCTGCGTGAAAAGTCTGCTCCGAAATCTTGCAATCGTCCAGGAATCACTAATTTATACAAATTAAAATCATCTTGATACTGAATGCAATTTAATTTACTTTGCTACTTCCATCCTCCGAATTTCATAACAACTTCCACAACATGTCTACACATTAAAATCAGATCAAGACTAGCTAATAAGTTTTTTACGTCTGCATTAAGCTTCCGCTCTCGAGAGACAAAAAAGAAACGGATAAAAAAAAGTTACAATTTTAGTATTTTCTCTGCCGTAGAGCGCTCATACCGCTGCGACGGTATAATTTATGTCTGAGGGAACGAGTGTAGCGCGGCGAAATTCAAAGTCCAGCTACAGTGTCATTTTCCCCATGTTCTAGGGCAAC
Organism: Schistocerca cancellata; assembly: GCF_023864275.1. Lineage (NCBI taxonomy): Eukaryota > Metazoa > Arthropoda > Insecta > Orthoptera > Acrididae > Schistocerca > Schistocerca cancellata. The sequence continues at coordinate 699,090,742 of NC_064628.1, forward strand.
AGCCTTTCTTCGCTAAAATTTCAGGAGACTTGCCGAGTGAGAGAGGACATTCCTTTTCGTCCTTACTGTAGAGTAGGTGGGGTTTATCAAATAACTCCTAGCGAAAAAGCATCGAATTCAGCAGTGCCACGGAGTGGCTACCGTCCAGCCAAAGATTTTTGATTGGCCATAATCGATAGTTATGCCAGTCGATGTGGTTCAGAGATAGAAAAAAACATACTATCTTAGTTATAGAAGATAAAAGCAGGATAACAGACACTACTCAAACTGTCGCCCGATGCCTGAAATGCCGTAATATATTGTTGCAATGGGTCCAGATATGAATCCCATTCTTTCTTTGATTCACTGGAAGGTATAAGTACAGTCGGCCGTGTCAGACTTGCAGTGGAACCATTGCACTGATTTTAGCTGCTCCTGGTAATGATTGTCCTCGTAAGTCGTTTCCGCAGCAGTTCCCTCAGCTCTTTCTCTTGGTCTCTTTGCTTCAGTGGAATTTTAAGAGTATTACTCGCTCACGTTTTCGCTTTTCCTGACGATGTCTCGAATGTTGGCGAAGACGTTTCCGTGCTAACGAGCTATACCTCCTCCGACGAAATACGAATTAAATAAAAAAGCTGTTTTTGTTATAGGTGTTCCGTTGACTTATGAACGGAATAAAATTTAGACGAAGCTCTCGTATGTGTAAAATTTGTTTCCAGGGACGCTACATAACCTGTCTCTTGTAAGCTATTTCTGAAGCAAAGGGCTGGTGAGTTAATGTCCGCTACAGTCGGAATTTACGATGTAAAATGGGAGGACTGGGTACCATCATAGTGCATTGCATGGCAGCATGTTATTGGACGTAGACCACCGAAGAAAGTAAAAGGTATTATCTAAATGTTCAAAGAATAGTTTACAATTTAAATGCTATGTGTCAGCCAAGAAACAGCGAAGTCCATAAACGTGAATAGTAAACAGAACATATCTTTTTGTGTTGTAAAATACAGATTTGATGTTTAAAATATTAACTTTCTCGCGGTTGCTTCGTTTGGTATGTCGAAGCAGACAATTTGTGGGCGTTAATATGACATTGTAATTACATCTGCCAGTTGTCTGAAGGATTGTTATTTGTACCGTTTACAAGGGAGAGTGAGTTAGATACTTAGGGCCTATATGTTTCCTGGAGCCTATATTTAAAGTTACATTTGAACCAGAAATGTCCTACCTAGAACTACAAAGAAATAGATGAACTGATGCTATGTTTTGAATAAAATTAGAAGTAAAAGAGAAATTTTTTAAGTTACCGACGACTATAATTCGCAGAACTAGTGTTTGATCTGAGATATCCATAAGCTGTATCCTACTGGAAAGAAAAAGATTATGTATAGTTAAGAAAGCTGTGTAGGAAGTATAAAAAAATGATTCTATTCACATTATTAGTTTTCCTGAATTCTGCATTTTCAAATCACAATACTGAGGTTTGTCATTATTATGTCTTAGGTAAAAGTCAGGAAACTAAATACACTGCGACAGAGTTTTTACATTTTGACTGTTGGTTTTCTTCGTTGACATATTCATTTTAAATGACAAATAAATAAAGCGTGATCAAGCACCTTTCCATGTTGTACACCTATAGAAAAGGATCTCTTTGAAATCAGAGATTTAGTTTCTAAAACTAATATGTTTGGTATATTTTTAAATATTTTCTGTGTTGCAAGCCAATTCGCACGCGTATACCGTGACAAGCAAAGACTATTTTCTGCTACTAGTCTGTGTTTTACTGTACCGTCTGGTGTTGTGCAGAGTCAAATTTAAAATTTTAGGACTGCTTTGAGAATACACTGAGGCAACGAAACTCATGGGACAGCGATATGCACATGTACAGATGGCATTAGTATCGCCTACACAAGGTATAAAAAAGCATTGCACTGGCGGAGCTGTCATTTGCGTTCATGTGATTGATGTGAAAGGTTTCCAACGTGATTATGGCGCACGACGGGAATAAACAGACTTTGAGGGCGGAATGGTAGTGGAGCTAACCGCATGTGAAATTCCATTTCGAAAATCGTTAGCGAATCCAATATTCCGAGATCCACAGTGTCAAGAGTGTGCCGAGAATGCCAAATTTCACGCATTATCTCTCACCACGGACAACGCAGTAGCCGACGACCTTCACTTAACGACCGAGATCAGCGGATTTTGCGTAGAGTTGTCAGTGCTAACAGACGAGCGTCACTGCGTGATATAACCGCAGAAATCAATGTGAGACGTACGACGAACGTATCCGTTAGGACAGAGCGTTGAAATTTGGCATTAATGGGCTATGGCAGCAGACCGAGGCGATGTCTTTGCTGACACCACGATATATATCTTCCAGCGCCTCCCCTAGGGTCGTGACCATATCGGTTGGATCACAGACGACTGGAAAACCTTGGTCTGGTCAGATGAGTCCCGATTTCAGTTGGTAGGAGCTGATGGTAGGTTCCGCATGTGGCGCAGACCCAAGCTGTCAACAAGGCACTGTGCAAGCTGGTGGTGGCTCCTTAATGATGCGGACTGTGTTTGCAAGGAACGGACTGTGTCCTCTGGTTCACGTGAGCCGATCATTGACTGGAAATAGTTATGGACTTTGTTTCGAAACAATGATGGAATTTATACGGGTGTCAATGCATCATGTCACCAGGCCACAGATGCTCGCGAATAGTTTGAAGAACATTCTGGATAGTTGAGCGAATAGTTTGACCACCCAGATCGACATGAATCACGTCGAACGTTTATGGAGCTTAATCGAAAGGTCAGTTCGTGCACAAAATCCTGCATCGGCAACACTTCCACAATTATGGAAGGCTATAGAGGCGGCATGGATCAGTATTCCTGCAGGGGGCTTCCAACAACTTGATTCCATGTCATGTCGAGTTGGTGCACTACTCCGGGCAAAAGGAGCTCCGGCACGGTATTGGGAGGTGTCTAATGACTTTTGTCACCTCTACGTCTGATCAAGGTCCACAGCTCGTGGTCTCGCGGTAGCGTTCTCGCTATCCGAGCACGGGGTCCCGGATTCGATTCCCTGCGGGGTCAGGGATTTTCAGCTGCTCCGAGATGACTGGGTGTTATTGTGTCGTCTTCATCATCATTCATCCCCATTCCGGTCGGAAGAAGGCAACTGCAAACCACCTTCACTAGGACCTTGCCTAGTACGGCGGTGAAGGGTCTCCCGCATCGTTCCCCTACGCCCTATCAAGAAGCATATCTGATCAAAGTGTTACTCGTAACAGAGATTCATTCACACTGATAAATGAAATAGGAAGCCAGTTAAATAAGAACATATTCATCCAGTAATAAACAAAATTTTTATTTATCAGTATTATTTTTCTTTCTTTCCACTGAGGCTGTAGCTGCGTACGGTGCATCGTAACCTCTTTTATTTTCCATACTGTCGTCCATCGCATTGTATCTTCAATTCCCTATGGTTTATCACTTGTTATCTAGTTCTGTCAAAAACTAATAAAACTGTTTCCGCATGTTTCTGAACGGTGCCTCAGAACAAATTAGTATTTGCAAGCCTCACACAAACTTTTCAAAGCAACCATACCGAAGTTTGCCTTACGTGATTCAGAAAAAACTACGGAATACATGAATCGGGATGATGGAACGCAGATCTGACTCACTGTCCTCCAGAATGCGAGACCTTTCTGCATTCGATGCATGTGTTACGGATACGGATGTCACATTACAGCATAGTATGTCACACTATGATGCAGAATTATTTTGTACTATTGTTTTTTCCTTTTCATGGATGTAAATTTGTTTCGTTGTTTCTTTGTTGTGTATCGTCAATTTCAGTATTGTGAAATGAATTTGTTGTAAGAAATAAAAAATAATTTTCGTAACTTTTGTAAAGTAGAGGCACTGGTAGTATCAGAGATGTAATTTTGTATAAAGTATAAGATATTGTCCGAATGGCAAAAGAGAGTAGCGAGTCAGTAGCGAGCACAGAAGGAGAATGGACGTGATTTAGCGGCCAGCGAAAGAGGGCGTAAAAGGTATGCGGCTGCGGCATAGTGGCTATTTGTGCAGCAGCGCCCTCTATCTGTAACAGGTAATTCAATTTCTGTGGGCCACTGTAGAATGATAATTTATGAGGAGGTTTGAAGAGGATTATGAAAGTCTAGTAGTGTTTGGCGAAAGCACGCATAAGACATATCTGAAAATGGAAGATGAGACGTAATGATTGTGATTGTTGCCTGCAGCTGTTTCGAAGAAAATAAGACTGAACCATTTCAAACATATAGCCCTGAAAAGACTTACCAGTGTCTTTGAATATCCTTTGGACAATACCTTATTTCTGCTAACTTTAATCATAATTTTTCAGTGCTTATTAACCCAAGTCATCGTCATCATAAACACAATCCATATCCTGCTATTCTAAGTACCGAGACTCATACAATGAATGAAACGATATAGTATAAGAAGGTAATTTTGTCTTAAATTGAAAATTCATTTCTTGTTGATTAATTAAAGTAATTACGAAATTTGTATACTGCAACGACCTTAACGAAAATTGGAAAGTAACATTTGACAACTATTGAGTTATACAACCTGGCGAGAGGTTGTGAGTTTTAAGTTTCATCGACTATACTAATTACTTTTATGTGTTTTGATAATTTTGTTTACTGATGTCTTGGCTATCGTATTTCAGCGCTGTCTTGGTACTTACCTGTTCTTTTGAAATCATTTCTGTTTGATGTCAGAACTCTTGCCCTTGTCGACTCTCGATCATGGGGCCCCGAGATCGATTTCTGGTCAGGTGGTGATTATCGTCGCTTGAGACTGTGTGTGTGTGTGTGTGTGTGTGTGTGTGTGTGTGTGTGTGTGTGTGTTTTACCCTCATCAGTTTTGCAACATCATCGTCGCGCAAGCCGTCGAAATAGCCTTAAATAAGAAGATTTGTACCAAGTGGTACAACTCCCTAGAAGGGAAACTCCAGCCAGAAATGCCGTAAGCACACATTTCCATTTAATTATTACATTCTTGAGAGTGAACTATAAGTATTGGGAAGGGCTAGTTAATCAAAATTAATGACAGAAAAGATACCGCTAGGTTGCGCTACATAATTATTACCGCGATGAGTAATGCAGTTGTTCTGTTTTTTTTTTTTTAATAAGTTCCTTACAGAACTGTAAAGCTTTGAATTCGTACTAGGATACGATTAATTTTGTGATTACTAGCCTATACAAATCAGCTACTGCATGAATAATAGCTGTTGTCTTCCGTACACGTGTTACTAATTGTTATGTAAGCTAAGATTCACTCCAGTCCAACTAGTTTGAAGAATAAGTTGTCCACTTTAGGATCGACGACTGTCTTATTTCTTTATAGGCCAGTAATTAAAATTTATTAAATACCAGTTTTTTGTTTATGACAAATTCGACTAAATATTCAAAAATATTATTCATAATTACGTACGTTTGCAATCATTCTTTATTAGGGTAGTGTATGTATTCGTCTTATAAATAATTAGTTGTACACTTTTCCATACCATGTCGATTTCGGATTTTCTTCGAAACTGAGGCCTCTCCGGTACCTTAGGTACACAATATCACAGTCAATAACAGCGTACACCGTATGTTATGAGAAAGTTACACGGATAATCACCATGCAGAAGGCGAATCATGAGCCAACTGTGAAGGATATGAGTCATCTTTTATCTTTCCCTGATACTCTGAAAGGGTTCATAGAGTCGACAGCTGTCAAATTTAACCCTGGACCGCCTTCCAAGCATCCACCTTGAACTTACAGCTTGATTCGTCTCCAGTAATACTACTAGACATTGTTTTTACTTCTTCCAGGTCATCCTCTTTTAGCCAGCTCGAGATAGTATCTCGCAGATGTTTCCATAGGCTATACCTCAAGAATAACTTATATCGTAGCAAATAAAATGTTTGGTGTCAAAAGCTCCACTTAGGTTTAGCAGCACCCTTCCTCTGTGCATCAAGATTTCCAGTGCTGATGTGACCACACACTGGCTGCAACTCTCGGCATGGTGTTAAAGATGTCGTCGTGGTTGCTCGTGAACTTCCTATGGTAGAATCTTCATTTTCCCAACTAAGCCTATACTTTTATTCCTAACTCGGGCGAAAATGAACTGTGGGATGTTGCTTCAGGGAAGCTCTAAATGTACTCTTCATCTACAGAACATACATTCTTTTTAAACTCCTTATCTAACAGCTTACTTACAAACGATGATCGTTTACAGCCATGGTGCCTACATCACATTCACTAAAAAGTCTGAGGGATCCTCAAGCCTTACGGCAATACTCCAAATAATGCCACATTTCTTACGGAGTCCGTGTTACATTTTTAAAGCTGCTTGACTCTTTCACCTCCTGAATATTTGTTCATTATCTTTCGGACCGCAAGAAACTTTCACTCGGGTGCATTAAATTAGGATTGTAAATTATATTTTTCCCCTCTCAGTGAGGTGGAATAGTTGCTTAAAGAGTGAACTTATTTGAAGGAGAAAGGAGTTCGAATCCTTATCGGGCCATGATGGTTTAGATTTCCCGGTGTTTTCTTTTAATATCTTACCGCGAATGACAAGAGAGTCCCTTAGGAAAAGGCTATTGTCGATTTTATCTTTCATTCTTGTCCGATTTGATGTCGTACACCATCCCTAATGATATTGATACCGACGAGGCCTGGACATTAAATATTTTTCGCATCAGTTCTGATGTTTTGGCAGTATTCAAGATATTATCACCTTATTACCTTTCAGTGAAAGTGTCCACTTGTCCCGTCCTTCTGTCGTACTTTTAATGAAATGCATATCGAAAAGAAACACTAGGAGTTGTTGAATCATGGCGTGACAAGATAAATATATATAAATAATAAAATAAATATACTCTCGTATTCGAACAGTACCATCAAAACTTTTTTTAATGTGCCAGAATAAATGAGTGATGAAAAGTGAAAAAAATCTATGCTTGTTGATCTGGATGCACTTCGTACTGTGGACATTGTTCACTTGATACAGAAGTGTTTCGCGGGCAAGCGTCCAAATTAGACGCGACATTGATGTGTTGACGTTCCATGGAACAGCCGCCCCACGCAGGACGATTGCGTAGCTGGAGTACGTGTGACGCTGCTCCTCACGGACAAACAAGTAGGTGAACGACACTCGCGGAATGAGGTCGGAAGGACGCCGTCAATAACACTTACGTAACGCTAGCTGGCTGCGGCCGAGGAGCGCCTGCGTTTTGCGAATAGGCTGCCTGCACAACCGAGATGTCTCACGGTGCATCCAGCACCCAGGGGCTACAGTATTGATTCATGCACTTAGCTTAATACTCGTGAATGGGAAATGGATACAGTTAAAGAGACACACTTTCCTGAGGTTCTCTTATGTCTGAAACCGTTGCGCTAGATAATACGAAAAAAGGAAACTTTTTTCATCGTAGCCATCGAACGACCTACAAATGTCGTAAAAGTTAAAGATTAATCTGTCATGAGTCTGAAGATTGGCTAGAACACCGCGGCGTTTTCCTAGTCATGGTGCTATTGTGAGTGATAAGCAACTTTTGAAATGACTTACCTAGATAGGTGTCCAAATTAAAGCAACAAATGGAATTTTTCCAAGGTTGCGCTCATTTAGCCACAAAACATTGTAAACAGGTGACAGTAAAGTAGAAATGGTTCAAATGGCTCTAAGCGCTATGGGACTTAACAGTCCCCTAGGCTTAGAACTACTTAAACCTAACTAACCTAAGAACATCACACACATCCATGCCCGAGACAGGATTCGAACCTGCGACCATAGCAGCAGCGCAGTTCCGGACTGAAGCACCTAGAACCGCTCGGCCACAGCGGACGGCTAGTAACTTAGAAACAATGTAAAGAACACAGAATGTAAACACTGCAACATGCATAACGGTAGAAAAAAAATGTACTTCGTGTTTTCCAACTTAACGGATTTTCACACACATCCCGACAACTGGTTAATGTGCTCAGCATGGAGTCTTATCACCTCTGGCAGCAATACAGGCCGGACAACAATGGGGCAGTGCGAGTGACGTCATCATTCTCATGTTGAGGCAATAACGTCCATTCTTCCTGCAGATCTGCTCTCCAGTCTTGGGGAGTGGTTGGTGGATGCTGACGTAATGCAACCTGTCTCCCTAGCGCATTCAAAACATGGTCTATAGGATTCAAACTGGGAGAGCGAGCAGGCCACGCCATGCATACAGTATCTTCAGTTTCCAAGAAACCCATGCTTTGAGGTCGAGCATTATCTTTCGTCAGTACGAAGTCTGGGATAACACCAACTCGCAACAACCGCAATATGGTCCCAAGATCTCGTTGGAATACCTGACAGCAGTGAAACTTTGCCGATTCACCCGTACAATTTCATGGAGAGGTGTTCAAGTGATCAACATAATCCCTGCAACACCATTAGGGGATCCTCCTCGATATCGGTGTCTTTCCACAATGTTTGGATTCCAAATCGTGTTCCGTGTTCCCTCCAGATGCGTGTGCGTCGAGAACCACTCTCCGGACCAGATCGGGACTTACCTGCGTAAAGAAGATTGGCCCCCTGTTCGACAGTCCAGGTGGAATGTTGCGATTCCACTCTAGACGTTCCCTTCTGTAAAGACGCATCAGAGGTACAAATACAGAAGGTCTCTGACAGCAAAGGCTACTCTACTGATGGCTTCTGTACACCGTTTTTCTCGATACAACGCGTTCAGTGGATACTGCGTGGTCAGATGCCAGTTGCCGTGCAATACTATGGCGGTACCGATGAGCCGTTACAACCAAATAACGATAGTCCCCTTTTGATGTCACACGTGGTCGTCCACGCCCTCTTCTTCGGGATACTGTTTCGGTCTCTAAATTGTAGCCACATCCGAGAAACAACAGAACGAGTCACATATTGCCATTAAACCATCGTGAAATTTGAAATTTTTCATAGTACTAGTAAAGGTGAAAGAAGTGAAATTTAGGACCTACTGTAGACCGAACCCCAGACTGCTGGTTACGTAGTCTTACAAACAGGCAGCCATCAAGTGACTGGTTACGTGCTTGTAAATGGTTACCGCTAACGAAAGAATTTGCGTACAAATGGAAGTAGGCGCTGTTCCTTTTTCTAACAGAAGAATACTGCTCACACTCAGACACAATCACGGTGATGCCTTTCTGTGTACAGGATGGACTAAATATAACTAACCTAGAAAATATTCAATGCACCTTAAGATAGGCAGTCCAACTTCTTATACCATAACGCAGATTATGTAAGCTGGGTCACCTGAATGAAATATTTTGCCCATCCTGCGTCACGGTTGCATTAGAATGAAACCAAAGCTGAAATGTTTTTAATGTATCCACCGTGGGGCGAACAAATGTGGTTGACGTTGAACACTAGCAAACAATTTCAAGTAATGGAAGTCGATGACGTAGTTCAAAATATCGGTTATAACTCCAGGTGGTCCTAATTAAAGTGCAGCTACTTACAGAGGTCCAGTGTGAACTGGAATTATCGTATGGCAGCGAAACCTGGTAAATATTCTAATGCGTTAATGCAGAATCGATTTAAGCTGAAAAAAAAAATTAGCTCCAATTTTGGCCACCAGGTGCAAATCTGGCACCGTGAATGCAAGAAAGATGTATAGAAATATTTCCATATCTAACGGATTAGGAACGGGATGTGGGCAAAAAAGGTCAAACAAGTGAGAAACGCATAATGTTGATTTTACTATTAACCACCACTCACACAGGTTGTTCAATATGAGCACTGGAGATGTCGACGAAACGCTGTACAGCGCCAGATTTGCACCCGCTGGCCAAAATTCCAGCGTATCTCCTTCCGCATTAACGCATTAGCATACCTACCAGGTTTCGCTGCCATATGACAATTACAGCTCACAATGGACCACCTTGAGTAGTTGCGCTTTAATTGTAACCACCCAGTACAACTCACTAATCTCCATAAAAATATTCTTTACACAACTAGCGTACTTTTAATATATTTGAACGAGAGTGAAGGGCGGGAAGAAAACAAAAGAAATGTTTTCAAGAAGCCAAAAGTACCAAAATAAACAAACTATTCGAGAAAAAATTTCTTGGTAACATTACCGGATTATTTGTTATTACAAAAAAAGTAGGTTTTATTTGAGTACTGGAATAGGCGTAGATGGCTCCTAAAAACAGACAGCGTCCTTATATAACTTTGGAATCTATTCAAAACTTATGAAAGTTGCGACCTGTAACAATCACTATAGTTATTAAATCTGTCTAAAGAGGGATATGCGGTATGTTTCTGTTTGAGGATAGGGAGGGAATGACATGTAGAAAAAATCATAATTCAGGACCGCCTGGAATAAATTTGAACTAATTTTATTACACATATGACTTATTTCAGGAAAAAGAAAAATAACTGGACGTGGGTTCGGTAAAAAGAGAAATGTGTAATAACCTGCAGGTAGAGATGGTAGTGGAAAAACGGTGATACATAAAAATAATCGTAAAAGCTATGTTTTTGTCAGTTCTACAGTCTTCCACATCACCAGGATGATTGATGACCGTTCTGATATCCACGTTCAACCAGATATAGAAAATAAACCTCTATAAAAGATTCTGGAAAGTTTCAGAAACGAATAACTTTTCGGAGATGCGTTTTAATTAAATGAGCAATAAATTATTTTACGTCTGTCTGTGCTCGAAAATTCAATGCTCAAACCGATGGATGGTATGACCCAAACAACAACAAACATATTTCGATGAGCAACCAGTTAGAAATGCGTGACGGTTTAGTACACAGTACCTAGGGGTCAATGGGCTTGGCTGAGAATAAAACAGTGTTAAATTTTTTCGTTCGTTTATTATGTTAACGTTACAATAAACGTTCAAAACGAGCACCATTAATTTGAACTCAGAACCGGTATTCACGTAGCAGGACATCCCATGTTCGATAAATTGTGTGGAGTGTTCTGTATGTGTATGGCCGCTACAATAATTTTTGCAACTAATACAGAGTCGACAGGTGTAGAGGTCCACGGTTTTCATGTAGTTCCAGAGAAAGATAGCTAATGGGGTAAGGGCTGGGGAGCTTGCAGGCTATGTATAGCGTTACATGTTACGTACTACGACCATAAAGTCATAAAGTAGGCACTACAGTGCTACTTACTGTTTACCGGCTCAATGGGAACGTTAGGGACGGCATTTCTTTACGCACATCAAATCAACATATAAACGATGGGTAATGTAGGCATTTTTTGTTTATGTTTTTCGTCATGGAAGTACTTACTCGTGTTTAGCGATCACTCGATGTATGCTTCTGCCTCCTAGTTACTTAAAAAAATATATCTGTTGTTCTCTACGTCATCGCATATGACACTTTGGACACTGAAATTCTTAACACCTCCTACATTAAATATACAGATGTCGTCAACCTGAAGGTTGATCTGAATACCGCTGCTGTAATAGACATGGTCCTAATGGAGGTGATAAGTCGCTCGCTTCTTCACTCCTTGAACTGGATGAACCGGACGGCTATATGTGGATCCCCATCGTGCAAGTCTGCATTTTTCACAGTAAGAAACAATGCCAGAGGTGAGCGATGTGACAAGTGAGAGAAGTCCTTTTATTGACCCAGGGGTCGAAAACGAGACCCCTCTGAATCCACAGTATAGAACTCCACCCTGTGAAAAAGAGATAACAGAAATGCGATATGAAAATTTATGGCATCAACAATGTAGCATAAACGTCGCCAGTTATAGGTATGAACCGTGTGAAATGAGAGTAAACAAAGCGCCAAAATCTTGACAATTGAATAACTGTGAAAAACATTTATCGGCTGCTCAGAAAGAAAAACTCATCCTGGACGTATTGTCTGGATAACATTTGACACATATGCTATCTGGGATTACACTTCTTCTCTGCTGAGGGACGTGGCTGAGAAAAAGGATAAGAATTATCGTCTTCCGTTACTGGCCCCTGTAGGTAGTGGCTAGAACTGCGTGGCTGGTGCAGCACATATGTACATCTATATATACGCCTAAATTAGTACTCTGTAGTTCACAATTAAGTTCCTGACAGAGGGTTCATCGAACCACCTTTAAGCTACTTCTCTACCGTTTCACTCTCGAATATTGCACGGGAAAAACGAACAGTTTCCGTGCGAGCTCTAATATCCATTGTTATACTATGATGATCGTGTCTCCCGATGTTTGTGGGCGTCAACAAAATATTTTCACACTCTGGGGAGAAAGTTGGAGATTGAAATTTCATGAAAAGGTCGTGCCGCACCGAAAAACTCCCTTGTTTAAATGACTACCACTCTCTCCCTTATTTTGCGATTGTATAAAACTACCTGCCATTCTCCTAACTTTATCGATGTCCTCTGCCAATCCTACCTTATGTGGATGCCACATCGCACAGCAATACTCCAGAAAAGGGCGGACAAGTGTAGTGTAAGCAATCTCTTTAATAGACCTGTTACATTTTCTAAGTGTTCTGCCAGTAAACGGCAGTCTTTGGTTTGCTTTCCCAACAACATTATCTATGTGATCATTACAACTCAAGTTATCCGTAATTCACGTTACTTTCCATTCAGAAAGCTGTTGGCCTCAGCGACTATTATATTGACTTGTAAATTATATATTGCAGCCATCAGTCGTCCTTTTTAAATTTTATTGTGCAGATCTAGATTTCGGCTAGAAGCTAAACATTCTCAATGCACTATTATTTTCGCTCAGTGTATGTAATTCCATGTTCAATGAACTATGGATGAAGCCTGAAAAACAGGTAATTACATGCACTGAGCGAAAATAATAGTGCATTGAGAATGGCTAGCTTCTAGCCGAAATCTAGATCTGCACAATAAACTTTAAAATGGACGACTGATCGCTGTTATCCGTAATTGTAATCCCTAAGTATTTAGTTGAGTATACAGCCTTTAGAGTTGTGTGATTTATTGTGTTACTTAAATTTGAAGAATCCTTTTTAGTACGTGCTCATCTGGATGACTTCACACTTTGGAGTCAATTGCCACTTTTTACATCATACAGATATCTTGTCTAAATCTTTTGCAATCCATTATGATCATCTGGTGACTTTACATGACGGTAAATGACAGAGTCATCCGCAAACAATCTAAGTAGATCACGAACAACAGAGGGCCTGTACCACTTCATTGCGGAATGGCAGATATTACTTCTGATTGACTCTCCATCAATTATTACGAACTGTGACCTTTCTGACAGGAAACCACAAATTCAGTCACACAACTGTGACTATACTGCATAGGCATGCAGTTTAATTAGAAGTCGCTTTGTGAGGAACAGTGTCAAAAGCCTTCTGGAAATGGGCAAGAACAGGCTCAGTTTGATGTACCATAGCGATAGCCTCGCATTATCGGCTAGAAGCTGCAAATGTCGAATAATGAGGATGGACAGACCCGCGACGCTATGGATGTCAGTGTGTGAACCGGGTGGTATAGCACACGCACGCTGTGGTGGACGATGCGCAGTGACCAGTTTTCGTCCAAACCGCTGGACGAGATCATTTGTTTGTTCGGAATGGGAGGCCGACAAGTATTCTCTACCTCTCGGCCGATCAGCGATGACAGAATCGAGGCGCACGCCCCACAATCTTTCTCGAACGATTTTACAGAAGCTACGCAAAAAAAATAAATCATTTTTGTTTTACTCATGGCTTTAAATATCAGGTTCACGATCTTTCCAGTGTGGGTAGAGGTCACCAACCTCGAGAAAACTGATCTGACGCAGGATACTTATTTGCGATCGCGCCGCGCCAGCGATAAAGCCAGAGTGAAATATCCACAATATTCCTTATACGAGGTACATTCAAGTTCTAAGGCCTCCGATTTTTTTTCTCCGGACTGGAAAGAGATAGAAACATGCGCATTGTTTTAAAATGAGGCCGCATTCATTGTCAATACGTCCCAGAGATGGCAGCACCTTACGGCAGATGGAATTTTACCGCCAGCGGCAAGAATGAGAACTGTTTTAAATACTTAAAATGGCGATGTTTTCCTTACTTGAACAGCGTGCAATCATTCGTTTTCTGAATTTGCGTGGTCTGATACCAATTGAAATTCATCGACAGTTGAAAGAGACGTGTGGTGATGGAGTTATGGATGTGTCGAAAGTGCGTTTGTGGGTGCGACAGTTTAATGAAGGCAGAACATCGTATGACAACAAACCGAAACAACCTCGGGCTCGCACAAGCCGGTCTGACGAGATGATCGAGAAAGTGGAGAGAATTGTTTTGGGGGATCGCCGAATGATTGTTGAACAGATCGCCTCCAGAGATGGCATTTCTGTGGGTTCTGTGCACACAATCCTGCATGACGACCTGAAAATGCGAAAAGTGTCATCCAGGTGGGTGCCACGAATGCTGACGGACGACCACATGGTTGCCCATGTGGCATGTTGCCAAGCAATGTTGACACGCAACGACAGCTTGAATGGGACTTTCTTTTCGTCGGTTGTGACAATGGATGAGACGTGGACGCCATTTTTCAATCCAGAAGCAAAGCGCCCGTCAGCTCAATGGAAGCACACAGATTCACCACCACCAAAAAAATTTCGGGTAACCACCAGCGCTGAAAAAATGATGGTGTCCATGTTCTGGGACAACGAGGGCGTAATCCTTGCTCATTGCGTTCCAAAGGGCACTACGCTAACAGGCGCATCTTACGAAAATGTTTTGAAGAGCAAATTCCTTCCAGCACTGCAACAAAAACGTCCGGAAAAGGGCTGCGCGTGTGCTGTTTCACCAAGACAACGCACCCGCACATCGAGCTAACGTTACGCAACAGTTTCTTCGTGATAACAACTTTGAAGTGATTCCTTATGCTCCCTACTCACCTGACCTGGCTCCTAGTGACTTTTGGCTTTTTCCAACAATGAAAGACACTCTCCGTGGCCGCACATTCACCAGTCGTGCTGCTATTGCCTCAGCAATTTTCCAGTGGTCAAAACAGACTCCTAAAGAAGCCTTCGCCGCTGCCATGGAATCATGGCGTCAGCGTTGTGAAAAATGTGTACGTCTGCAGGGCGATTACGTCGAGAAGTAACGCCAGTTTCATAGATTTTGGGTGAGTAGTTAATTAGAAAAAAAAAATCGGAGGCCTTAGAACTTGAATGCACCTCGTATTTTATAAACGGTTTAAGGCATCAAAACGAATTTTTGGCAAATGATTGCATGTAAAGAGGAGAGTATTTTGCCATATTGTTATTAGGTAAAACTACATTACCTACCTTGTTATTCCACTAAGTATAGACTTTTTCGATGAAAGAATGTAGTTTTTAATGGCCATCAATAGCTGGTGAAGCGAGAAATGCTATGGGTTTTGGAACAATATAAATGAAGACATTACACGTTTTTTCGTACCGAGGATACGCTTTTTCGTAAGCTGCTGACCTTAATTTTCCTCAGTTCCTCATTTAATAGACTTAATAAACCACTGTTTCAGAATTCTCTCGCAATTGTGTCTGCACAACACGCTACTGAGGTGAGACTGTAAATTGCGCTGAGTTTTGGCAAAAGAAGGAAATTTAACATGGCAACCAGAGAAATGTGTAGGTTTTACTCAAAATTCGCCATTCATGACTCTTCTCTAAAAGTTAAAAATGGTTAACAAGCCAGATGCAAATAAATCCCTGAATTTTCAGCGGAATTCTTTTTATATCTAACCAAAGCAGAGGTGACCCCAGATCTTTTTGAATGGTCACGAGGCAAGTGTGGGTGTGGAGGGGCCACACTTTATATTACAAAAATGTGAGCGTAGGCTTCAGTTTAGAATGGCACTTCCCCTCCAGCGCTCGGCATTTCCCCTACAACGTCTGACTGTAACCCCAACCATTGCCGCTCTCCCCAGCGCTCACCTCTGCGCATCTACTGGCCCTGGCATTCTGCATGGACTAGAACGGCAGATATTGTCAAGGAACAGAACTGTCTCGCAAATATTTCTCCTGCAGCTGCTCTTTTCTATTCTTCTTTTCCGTCCCATATAACTGACTGGGTAAGTCAGTTTGATATAGAAGAACGGTACAGACTTACCACATCAAGTATGAAAATAATTATCAAAACACTGTGGCTTTCATATCGACCTTAGGATTTATGACAGCTGTAATTTAAACATACAGGGTGTGTTTGTTCATCTGTTGTACATGCTCCAGCAATGAGGTGCAGCGTTGCAGATTCGTGGATTTCATGAAGTCTACGTGGAACTTTGATCATCCGTCAAACAAATTCCCCCAGAAACACGCTGTCATCGGAAATTCCATGCTTGCCTGCCAGGTGCTTCCATTCATGGGAAATATCATCCTACAACCGCCAGGTTCTCACCGATTCGCTACTTTTGAGCGGCATCATTCGCGAAGTTGTTTCACTGTGCAGCAGTCCTTCTCCAGGAACTGATGTTTCCTGTGTCCAGATGGTTGAAAAAGGGATTAAGAGGTGTTCTATGCCATAAGCGGTGTAATAGCTAAGAGGAGGTTTTGAGGAAGATGTGTTCTTGTAATACACTCCTGGAAATTGAAATAAGAACACCGTGAATTCATTGTCCCAGGAAGGGGAAACTTTATTGACACATTCCTGGGGTCAGATACATCACATGATCACACTGACAGAACCACAGGCACATAGACACAGGCAACAGAGCATGCACAATGTCGGCACTAGTACAGTGTATATCCACCTTTCGCAGCAATGCAGGCTGCTATTCTCCCATGGACACGATCGTAGAGATGCTGGATTTAGTCCTGTGGAACGGCTTGCCATGCCATTTCCACCTGGCGCCTCAGTTGGACCAGCGTTCGTGCTGGACGTGCAGACCGCGTGACACGACGCTTCATCCAGTCCCAAACATGCTCAATGGGGGACAGATCCGGAGATCTTGCTGGCCAGGGTAGTTGACTTACACCTTCTAGAGCACGTTGGGTGGCACGGGATACATGCGGACGTGCATTCTCCTGTTGGAACAGCAAGTTCCCTTGCCGGTCTAGGAATGGTAGAACGATGGGTTCGATGACGGTTTGGATGTACCGTGCACTATTCAGTGTCCCCTCGACGATCACCAGTGGTGTACGGCCAGTGTAGGAGATCGCTCCCCACACCATGATGCCGGGTGTTGGCCCTGTGTGCCTCGGTCGTATGCAGTCCTGATTGTGGCGCTCACCTGCACGGTGCCAAACACGCATACGACCATCATTGGCACCAAGGCAGAAGCGACCCTCATCGCTGAAGACGACACGTCTCCATTCGTCCCTCCATTCACGCCTGTCGCGACACCACTGGAGGCGGGCTGCACGATGTTGGGGCGTGAGCGGAAGACGGCCTAACGGTGTGCGGGACCGTAGCCCAGCTCCATGGAGACGGTTGCGAATGGTCCTCGCCGATACCCCAGGAGCAACAGTGTCCCTAATTTGCTGGGAAGTGGCGGTGCGGTCCCCTACGGCACTGCGTAGGATCCTACGGTCTTGGCGTGCATCCGTGCGTCGCTGCGGTCCGGTCCCAGGTCGACGGGCACGTGCACCTTCCGCCGACCACTGGCGACAACATCGATGTACTGTGGAGACCTCACGCCCCACGTGTTGAGCAATTCGGCGGTACGTCCACCCGGCCTCCCGCATGCCCACTATACGCCCTCGCTCAAAGTCCGTCAACTGCACATACGGTTCACGTCCACGCTGTCGCGGCATGCTACCAGTGTTAAAAGACTGCGATGGAGCTCCGTATGCCACGGCAAACTGGCTGACACTGACGGCGGCGGTGCACAAATGCTGCGCAGCTAGCGCCATTCGACGGCCAACACCGCGGTTCCTGGTGTGTCCGCTGTGCCGTGCGTGTGATCATTGCTTGTACAGCCCTCTCGCAGTGTCCGGAGCAAGTATGGTGGGTCTGACACACCGGTGTCAATGTGTTCTTTTTTCCATTTCCAGGAGTGTAATTGCATACCTTAATCATTCAGTGTTTGTTGCTGGTTTCATTTTCTCATTTTAGTATATCATGTAACATATTTCTATTTTTGACAGTGGTAATGTGTATTTTGGATTCATTTACTGCTTTTAATTAGTTTTAGCACGCGTCTATACGAGATTTTAATTGTATTCTCTGTTTGGAGTAACACATCCTCCAAGGATACGTAAGGTCATTGGTCGAATGCCATCAAAAGCAATTTTTTTCAGTCTCCAAACTACTGGCCGGTTTGATGCTGCCCGCCACGATTTATTTTCTTGTGCAATCCTCAGAGTACCACCTGCGACCTACGTCTTCAATTATTTGTTGGATAAATTCCTATCTCTGTCATTCTCTACAGATTTATCCTCTACAGCTCTCTCTAGTACCATATAACTCCTTCCTTTATGCCTTAACACATGTCCTAACATTCCCTCCCTTCTGCTTTTTAACCTTTTCCATATGTTCCTTTCTTTGGAGATTCTAAAGACGGCCTCCTCGTTTTTTATCTTGTCAGTCTACCTAATTTTCAACGTCCTTCTATAGCACCGCATTTCAAGCGCTTCGATTCTCTTCTTTTCAGCTTTACCACAGTCCGTGATTCACAACCATATAATTCTGTGCTTCAGCCTTACAAGTATAGAAATTTCTTCTAGAAATTCGAAGATCTATGTTTGATACTAGTAGACACCTTTTGACCCTCTTTGTCTATGCTAGACTACTTTCATGTCCTCGTTGCTTTCTTGCCCCTTGTGTTATTTTGCTTCCAACGTAGCGGAATTCCGTAACAACATCTTATTCATAGTTGTCGTTTTTTATATGAAGTTTACCGCTAATCTCTTTTCTTTTATTCCTCGTTTCTGTCGTCTTCCATCCTTTTACTCTCAATCAATATTCTGTACGCATCACACTGTTGATTTAATTCAGATTGCGCTGCATCTCTTCTTCATTCTCATTGAAGATAACAATATCAGTGAATCGCATCACTGATGTCTTCTTACCCTTAATTTCAGTCCCATTCTTGAAAACTCCTTTTATTTCCGTCATTGCTTCTTCAGTCTGTAAAGGATGAAAGACTGCATCCTTTTCATTCCTTTTAATCCGAACTATTCGTTACTATTGTTTTCTCTTGCTTCTTATACATAATGCATATTACTCGTTTTTCCCTACATCTTACCCATATTTTTCTCAGACTTTTGAACACCTTGCACCATTTTATGCTGTGTAACTATCTTTGTAGGCTGGGAAATCTTGTGAAGGTGTCTTGATTTTTCGTCAGTCTTGCATTCACTTTCAAGCTCAACGTCAGAACTGCCGTTCCGGTGCGCTTATCTTTCCGAGAGCCAAAGTGATCGCCATGTATTAGATCCTCAATTTTATTTTCAGTTCTCCTGTACATTATTTTTGTCAGAAACTAGGACACATGAGCCGTTAAGCTGATTGAGCGATAGTATTCGCACTAATCTACTCTCGCTGTCTTTTGGGTTGCGAGGATGAGGTTTTTCCGGAAGCCTAATGGTATGGCTACAGCCTCATAGATCTATACATCAACTTGAATAGCCGTTTGGTTGTCAACTCACTCATTCACTTTAGAAATTCATAAGAAATGTTGGTTTCTCCTTATTTGCTCGCAAGTCTTCCAAAGCTTTGTTAAACGCTCACTCTAGTACTGGATCCCCCATATAAACTCCCCCATATAAACTCCAGTTCCTTCTTCTATCCTCCCTCTCGTAGAGGCCTTCACTGTACTCTTTCCACCAATCCGGTAAATCGTCTGCGTTTAATAGTAGAATCCCATTGCACTCTCAGTGTTGCCGCGCTTGCATCCAATTTCAGCAAAGGTTGTTTTGATTTTCCATATGCCGAATCAGTCATTTGGATGGCCGTATCTTTTGCGATTTCTTCACATTTTTCCTCCATCCAGTTCGCCTTAGCTTTCGTATGTCTCTTGTTCATTTCGATCCTATGTAACTTATATTGTTGAACTCCTTTCTTTCCCCTAACATTTTTCTTCTTCCTTCTTTCGTTATCAATTGAAGCATTTCTTCTGTTCCCAAGGCTTCTTCCAACTCCTGGGAATGGAATATTCAGTGATGACCATTCCTTTTCTTCAGAACTGCCTACTCATCGCTGTCCCTGCATCCTTAGAGATCTTCAGAGGCATCTCATCAATCCTCAGTACTTCAGTTTCTCACTTCTTTCCACATTGATTGTTCCGATTGTTTTTTTTTCTAAACTTCAGTCTGCTCTTCATTATTAATAAATTGTGATCAGAGTTTATATCTGTTCATGGGTATATCTTACAATCCAATATCTGATTTCAGAATCTTTGTTTGACCATGAAGTAATCCAAGTGGTATCTTCCTGTGTCTCTGGGAGTCTTCCATGTATACCTCTAGTGATTTATTAACAGTGTATCTTCTGTTTGAAATTTTCTGGAGAACTCAATTAGTCCTTCTCCTCTCTTATTCATTACCGAGTCCAAATCCTACCACAACATTGTCTTGTATTCCTTCCTCTAGAACCGCGTTCCAGTTCCCCATGATTATTAGATTATCATCATCCTTTATACACTGAATTACTCGTGCAATATCCTCATATACTTCAGCTACCTCTTCTTCTTAAACTTGTGACGTCAACATGTCTACCTGAACTGTTGACGTTGGTTTGGTTTCTGTTCTGACGAGAACATCCCTATCACTTAACTGTTCACTGCCCTACCTCTCTATTCATAACCAATTTTATTCATGTTATATCATTTTCTGTTGCTATTATTATCACTCTATATTATTATCACTCTATATTATTATCACATCTTTCTGTTTCACTTCACTGACCCCCATTACATCTAGATTCATTGCATTTCCCCTATCAGATTTTCTAGCTTCCCGACCACTTTCAAGCTTCTGACATTCTACGCTCCGACGCGTAGAATGTTACCGCTTCGTTAGTTATTCAATAATTTTCTCATGTTAGGTTTAGGTTAGTCAGGTTTAAGTAGTTCTAAGTCTAGGGGACTGATGACCTCAGATGTTAAGTCCCACAGTGCTCAGAGCCATTTAAACCATTTGAACCAGTCCCCTCGTAGTAATCTGAAAAGGGGACTTATTCGGAATCTTCCGTCAATGGTGAGTTCATCGTAATACTTTTTCAATTACAGATAGCATATCCTACGTATACACCTTACGTCCTTAACATAGCGTATCCTTACGTCGTTAATCATTGCTGATTCATCCGCCTAAACGGCAGTCCCCGATCCCAAGGGCATAAAGTTGCCGTCAAACTGCTCATTCCCCGCGCCCTCTTTGACAAGGACGTTGGCGGAACGAGGATGACTCCTTATATGAAAGTCTATGGCCACCGTTGCTGATGATTTTTATTCAAAATTTAAGCAGTAGGTGGAATCGAACCCAGGGCGCTACTCATAGACCACGGACGCATTGAAAAGGCTAGAAACTTGAAATAATCGCTAACTAATGACGGAATAAATACGTAACACAACAACGCCAGACAGTAATAAGTAATACATATACAAATCCACTACAGCCGACATATTAGTTCCAAGAGACTCAGAAAATGTATTGACATTTAAAACTATTCTTATTTATTCTTCAGTCTCTGTAGCACATTTTTAATTAGGGAACATGTTTCAGTCAGAATGGATCATCTTCCCATCTAAGTAGTTGCGTCAGCAATCTCTCTTTTCTGTGTCAGAGCTTCATATCAGAGTAACGTGATACGAGATTCTCACACAGGCAAGACGAATTAGTGACGCAACTACTTGGATCTGAAGATAATCCACAGTTATCGAAACATGTTACGCAATTAAAAATGTGCATCTGAGAAATAAGAATAAATGAGAATTATTATAACATGTAATAATGAAACGTTTAATGTGAGATAATATAATACCATTTGCCACTTATGGAACCGGTAATTGTTTACATCTGTTGCAACTTATTTGTTGGTAAAACTGATTGACTCACGAGCACTTTGCGTTATCAGCTCCCCGATTTCAAACTTACTTCTACATATTTTTTATTTATATATATTTTTTTTCTTGCAACCTACGTCATCCGTTATTTGCTGGGTGTATTCCAATCTCTGTCTTCCTCTACAGTTTTTGCCCGCTACAGCTCCCTCTAATACCATCGAAGTCATTCCCTGAGGTCTTAACAAATGTCCTATCATCCGGTTCCTTCTCCTAGTCAGTGTTTTCCATATATACCTCTCCTCTCCAATTCTGCGCAGAACCTCCTCATTCTTTACCTTATCGGTTCATCTAATTTTCAACATTCACCGCGCGGGGTAGCCGCGCGGCCTTAGATGCCTTGCCACGGTTCGAGCGGCTTTCCACGTCTGAGGTTCGAGTCCTCCATCGGGCATGGATGTGGGTGTTGTCCTTAGCGTAAGTTAGTTTAAGTTTGATTAAGTAATTTGTAAGCCTAGGAACCGATGACCTCAGCAGTTTGGTCCTATAGGAACATATCAGAAAAAAAATCAAAATTTCCAACATTCATCTGTACCACCACAATGCTTCGATTGTCTTCCGTTCCGGTTTTCCCACAGCCCGTGTTTCACTACTATACAAAGTTGTGCTCCAAACGTACATTCTAAGAAATTTTTTCCTCAAATTAAGACATATGTTTGGTACTAGTAGACTTCTCTTGGCCAGGAGTGCTTTTTTTCCAGTGCTAGTCTGCTTTTGATGTCCTCCTTTCTACGTCCGTCATTGATTATTTTGATGCCCAGGTAGCGGAATTCCTTAACTTTATCTACTTCGTTACCATCAATCCTGATGTTAAGTTTCTCATTTCTGGTGCTTTTGTTTTCGATTTACTCTCAATCCATATTCTGTACTCATTAGGCTGTTCACTCCATTCAGCAGATCATGTAATTCTTCTTTCACTCTAAATTTAATAGCACCATAGAAATTCCATGACTGATTCTAAATTTTTTCTCTTATTTTCTTACTCTATTGGCGATGAAATCCAGAGTAGACAGCCTACGTGGAAGTGATAATTTGCTTTGGAGAAAACGTATAAACCTCAAGACATGCATTAAACTGTGCTGTCCCTAATAATATAAAAAATAACATCAAAAAATGTGATTGTCCACGACAACTAACCCCCTTTCCCCACCGAGCGATATGGCACAGTGGCTAGCACATTGGACTTGCATTCGGGAGGACGACGGTTCAATCCCGCGTCCGGCCATCCTGATTTAGGTTTCCGTGATTTCCCTAAATCGCTCCAGGCAAATGCCGTGATGGTTCCTCTGAAAGGGCACGGCCGACTTCCTTCCCCGTCCTTCCCTAATCCGATGAGACCGATGACCTCGCTGTCTGGTCTCCTCCCCCAAACAACCCAACCCCAACCCCTTTCCCCATCTCGCCGGCCAGAGTGGCCGTCCGGTTCTAGGCGCTACAGTCTGGAACCGCGTGACCGCTACGGTCGCAGGTTCGAATCCTGCCTCAGGCATGGATGTGTGTAATGTCCTTAGGTTAGTTAGGTTTACGTAGTTCTAAGTTCTAGGGGACTGATGACCACAGCAGTTAAGTCCCATAGCGCTCAGAGCCATTTTTTGAACCTTTCCCCATCTCAGTTCATCTTTTGTCATTAATTATATATGATACAAATCAAGTCAATGATATGACCATTTTCTCTGTATTAAATGTAATTATTGGTAATGACTCCTTTAACAATTTTATCTGTTTTTAAAAATTAGCTTCTGGATAGGACTTACTTGAGATCTATCTTCCTCAGCAAATTTTCGCTAGATTGTCCTCTTGGTTTATGACTTTTCTTTTATGTATCAGTCTGAAGAATTATTATTCTAACCAATTTGTTAGAGGTTTACGTTCATATCTTGTTCCTCCCTAGGTTTTTTTTATACGGTACTTTCAGATTATGGGGTTTTTGATGTATTTTTAGATGCACTTCATCTACATTCTCTGTATTCATTTTGTATTTTACTAGCTGATTAAAAAATTATGTTCTTTCATTTTTTGTATTTATTGTGTATTTCCGTTTTACTTTTGTTTATGTAATCACATTATCCACATATGGTTTCGTTTATTGGTAGGTTGAAAACCATTTTGTGGTTTTATGTTCATTAAATCTTATGTATTTGTAATTTTATATTTTATTTCATTCTTATCATTGTGAAATACTAATTAAAATTACAGCTGTACATATTTAGACATTGTTATTCGATAGCTATGTAACGTTTATTGATGGCATCCTTGGATTTGGCGAGATATTTTTCTCTAGCTCTTAAGGTCTTTCACTTGTTTTGCTTTCAATTTAAGCATCGCTTGCTTTTCCAATCAGTCCTTTCTTCTGTTTGATCACATTTGTTGTTGAAGTGGATTCAAATAATATCTTTAGATCTTATTCGTAGTTCATTTATTTCTCGTTAGCTGTATCTCAAAACATGAATGACATATGATACGTCTATAATACGTTTCGTAAGTATTTGGTTGTTACTATTTTATCTACGGATATCATGTTTTATTTTCTTTGTCACAGTGGTTCTATTTTTTGTGGTATATAACTACCATGGAGATGGTTTAAAACTATAACCAGCTCCAAATCAATATTATTATAGACAGCATAGTGTCAAGCATTTATTGAAGCTGATACTCGGAAGTAGTTACAGAAGCTGTTCTGTAGCCTAAAGTTGTATTCACTATCTAACAGCATTTTTTCAGGCATGAATTCGACAGCAATGATGTTTAGTACGAAAAAGTAACGTAATGGAAAGCATAAATTTCTGATTCATGCTGGAAGTATCTGACATCACCCTATTTGTATCTTACGTAAAGTATTTTGCTACTGTCTCTAGTCTCATACGTTGAAAAAGGAAAATCGTTTTGAAGATGGCTAGCAAATAATCACTGACCACTTCTTGAAAAGTGTGAAAGATATTATTTGTCATTGTTATTTATTTCACCTCATTTATGGATAAACATTATTTAACTAAAGGAAAACTAAATGAAGATACTGTAATTTTCAGAATTTTGAACTATATTATTACTAATTGCACTTGAATGCGGTATTTGTGTGTTAATCAAACAAACAAGAACAGAAAATCAAGTAAAGAAACTTAAATGAAAATAAAGACAATAATATATAGAAATTCAAGTAAATAGTAGTAATTGGTCACACTTTTTTATCAGCACAAGTAAAAGTCCAACCACTACGTACAACACTTCCTCAAACCTACACGAAATTAAACTGCCTTTAATGTATATGCCCTCATGCCACGAAACACTACCTCATGTTTCTTACACCGAATATTCCAATTTCTCTCATTCCCTTTACTAAAATGTAGAAAACATCCCTATGTACTTCCCAGTCCACAAAAGGAATAATTTTGAAACATCTCTATGGATCGGCTAGTTCGTGATTTTTCTTATCATCATCACTCTTTGTCACTCTCTCTCCCTCCCTCCAACCTTCCGTCTGAACATTCATCCTCGCTCTTCTCATTTTCTTTTGGTTTGTCCTAGAGTCTGCTCACGAGCCTTTTCAGTCAATTTCAAGAGGTTTACACAGCTTTTCGCTTGCAATGTCGCACGCATACTAACATTTTCTGTTACGGCACGTGAAACATTTTTATTTGCCTTTTCAATAATTAAAGTTCTATTAGTCGAAACTGCTGTCTCAGGAGTGATATATTCTATCAGATGCTGACCTCTTCCATCACACACACAGATTTACACCACTCTCTCTCCTCAGTTTTTCCAGGGGCCAGTTACCCAACCGATTCTTATTACTAACTCCTTATCCGGTGCATAATCCTAATTCCTTCCGGCATCTTAATAATTTCCATCAACAAACGTCAACTCCTTTCTTGCAAAACTTTGTTCGTCTCAAAAACTCAACACATCATGAACTTTCAGTAAATACTATGACGACGCTTCTTTTCCAAAGCTACGTTTCTCTTACATGACTCACTCTGTCTCCTCCAACACTTCATCAACTAAATAACAACTTGCAAGAACTTGCAGCTCCCATTATCTGGATGGGTTAAAACTGTAAAACTTA
This sequence comes from Schistocerca cancellata, assembly GCF_023864275.1. Lineage (NCBI taxonomy): Eukaryota > Metazoa > Arthropoda > Insecta > Orthoptera > Acrididae > Schistocerca > Schistocerca cancellata. Next base: position 699,116,751 of record NC_064628.1, read on the forward strand.
GCACATTGTGCTATTTTGTAATTCCTGATCTTTATCGCATGTAATGTAATGCTACTATCGTTTATCTCCCTAAATTATCGTTGTCTTTACTTATCAAACATTGACACCACTAGTCGTAACATATAACGTAAAATAATTACCACAAACATAGGTCATCTGACCTAAGTCTATTCTGCCCAATCTGAAAAAATGTCTGTTCTTAGAGTTACTCCAGTCTTCTTACTTACGCTGATGCTTAATTTGAAATCCACTCTCCAATTTTACGTCACATCACCATTTCTCTAGCATTTTGCTACTTTTGTCAGTACTTTCATACAGCACAAAATTAATGCAAACTCCTCAACATTATATCTATATCCGATTCCGTTTTCCATTTCATTGTTAACAAATTTCACTAACTGGTGATCAGGTCTGGAGAAAGCTCATTGTCCTATTGACACACTCAGTGTCTGACTTTACGCTTTGCGTCAAATCACTCCTTTTCGTGCCTGAACATTTCACATTCTCTATGACACACAAATTTACATTTACCATTATGTTTTCTGGAATGTGTGCGACCCTGACATTTACGTCCTTTTCGTGACCTCATGTTTGTAGTATCCTCAGAACCGCTGAACGATGTGAAGATCGCGGTAAATGAATCCTATGACATTCCTTCAACTGATACATGCTGTAACTGTGTAGAAACATGCGATACTGTGATGTTAGATTAGGCATCTCACTACTATCAATTATTAGCGAGCCAGCATAGATGCACAATCTAGCAGGACTGCTGCTGTTTGTGTATACAACTTCGTATTGTAAGACAAATGTTTTTGCAGTAAAAAATCAGTCTCCTGATATAGATGAGCATTCAGTGATTACTTAGCAGCTGTTGCACATTACTTGCTCTTCTACATCTGGCCTCATTATCGCCCGCCCGTTTTCTGATTTTTGTTCATTGTTCACATCACTCGTTGTGTTGCGGAATAACAGTGCACATCAATTATCGCATCTTCCGTCAGAGTATTTCCTTCGGCAAATTAGCGATTAAATTCTTCCTCGATCTCTTTCATATCATTAGATGAAGCTTTACGTGTCTTTGAAAACTTCGTATTCACGTGCTCGTCAATTCGATTGAGGTAGTTGTATTTTCTATTATTAAAACAGACAACCTGTAAGAGACATTTTAATTGAACATTTGAGTGAAATCAACATACATTGAAGGAAAAAAATCGCAACACCAGTGAGACGTGGTACCAAGGAAGGCAGGATTGGGTTGCGATTGTGGACGGGGCCGTAATCAATTACTGTTGGTTAGTTTATTTTCCAATCACGTACACTTTATTTGGAAACAACAACAAATAAAGGATTACAGTGAATTAATAAGTGTTCCACGGCTGAAGGCCTTAATGACAACAAATTCAACTATTTCTCGGCTGAAGGTCCCAATAGCAATAATTTAAAACTGTTTCATGGCTGAAGGCCTGACTAGCAATTCTTTTAAGAACCAGTTAAACATCTTCAAACTTGAAATTACAGTCATTAAAATTTTTTTTGAAAAAAACAATCATCAAATCTGACCAAATAAAGGGGGAGGGGGGGTGCAGACGTTGCTCCAAGGATCGACCTGGAAAAGTCTTTCAGAACTTCGCGAGCGATGAGACAGGCAGCCAAGAGCTGTACTCACTTCACGAGATGGTAACTCAGACTAGTGGCAGTTTAAACGCATAACCAATAATCATCTGCCGAATCTACCTAACGTGCAATGACCGATGCAACGATGGAATCACACCCAAGCTGGAACTGGTGGTCAGCAATACGTGTTCAGACTCTGGTGTTTAGAGCATCCGGAAGCAGAAAGGAATCACTACTACGAAAATAGGAAAAAAAAACACCACCCGGCCCACAAATCAAGGAAGCTGTCGAACTACACGCCTTACCGGACAGCACTGCCGTAACATGCACTAAGCTCCAGGGCAGGTAACTGGGGTCTCAGCGGCCACTAGGCAGGAAACGTACCACTGGTTGAACGTCACAAATAATATATAGAATGTAACAATCAACAATATGAAGTGGAGGAAGGCTAATTAGGTTCGCCTTCCCCAAACGCTCCACTCACTGCTCTTGTGCGGTTCTAGGCGCTTCAGTCTGGAACCGCGTGACCGCTACGGTCGCAGGTTCGAATCCTGCCTCGGGCATGGATGTGCGTGATGTCCTTCGGTTAGTTAGGTTTAAGTAGTTCTAAGTTCTAGGGGACTGATGACCTCAGATGTTAAGTCCCATAGTGCTCAGAGCCATTTAAACCATCACTGCTCTTCGTCTCGGTGACACTGCGAGCAGCAAGACGCAAGCAAATGGCGAGATCTCACAATGGTTGATGTTTTACTACTTGAATTAAGGCCCACTCAACTTAAACTTCCTGGGTCCGGTTGACAACGAGGTCGTACCCCTCGCGACTACAGCCCTTCCATCCGGCAGTGCATGCATGCCGCCAGTGCTCTCGGCGAATTCTCGCGCTGCGCGGAACCTGGCTGCCCGTCCGTCAGTCAGCCGAACTGCCGACTCACACGACACGGAAACACCGCAACGTCGCACCAAAGATAATACCACAGTTACTAGATATCGATAACCGCCGCTGCTGCCACTAGCGGACAGACAACGCTTGCAAACGGAGTGGCGCCAATTAACACAAGAAGAAGACGACAACCGAAACTATACGAACTAAACGATGCCAACCTAGCAACGGCCCCAACGCGAGGCGCAGCATGGCTCAAGCAGGAAGGCGACATAAACGAAAGTTGGTAGGCATGTTTCTACGTCTGGAGTATGATAGCTATTCAAATTTCGAGCCAGTCGCTTCAGAGTGGCAGTAATAGCGTCACTATGAGAATTCAAATCAGATTTGCTTTAAATACACGGTATAAGATTCGTGAGCGTTAGTTGCCTTTGAGATGGGACGTGGGTGGTTCGTGTTAGTCAAGAATGCCTTCGAGGAAATGAAGACGCATTTATCAAAATCTCCATAGTCTGAACAAGGGCATTTAACAGAGATACGAGAAGCTGGATGTTACTTCTGCGATATTTCAGAAAGACTTGCCAGGAATGCAGCCATTGTATATGGTTGCTGGCAACGGTAGTCAGGAGAAGGTACGGTCAGAAGAAGAACGGGCTCCGGACGGCCATGTGTCACTCCCAAGAGGGAACACCATCGTGTTCAGTGTATGGCTCTGACGCATCGTACTGCATCTCCACCAGCAATTTGGGCAACAATTGGCACCACAGTGACACAACTAACTGTTGCAAATTGCTTACTTCACGGACAACACCGAGCCACACGCCCTGTAGCGTGCATTGCACTGACCCCCAAAACACCGCCATTTGCGACTTCAGTGGCATCAAAAGAGAGCTCATTGGCGGGCGGAGTGGAGGCCAGCCGGCCGGAGTGACCGAGCGGTTCTAGGAGTTACAGTCTGGAACCGCGCGACCGCTACGGTCGCAGGTTCGAATCCTGCCTCCGGCATGGATGTATGTGATGTCCTTAGGTTAGTTAGGTTTAAGTAGTTCTAAGTTCTAGGGGACTGATGACCTCAGATGTTAAGTCCCATAGTGCTCAGAGCCATTTGAACCATTTTTAGTGGAGGCCAGTTGACGGCCTGCAACCAACCGGTCTGCGTGTTAGACACACTGAATCAACACCTGGAGTTATGGAATGGGGTCCAATTCATATGACAGCAGGAGCACCCACGGGGTTATCTCGTGCACCCTGACTGCAAATTTGTACCTCAACCCGGTAATTCGACCTCCTGTACTGCCATTCATGAAAAACATTTCAGAGGGTGTTCTCCAACAAGATAACGCTCGTCCACATACCCTTGATTTAACCCAACATTCTCTGCGGAGTGTCGACATGTTGCCTTGATCTTGTCGATCACCAGATCCGTCTCCAATCGAGCACATATGGCTCATCATCAGAGGGCAGCTTCAGCGTCATTGAGAACCATGGTTAACCGTCTCTGTATTGACCGACCAAGTGCAACAGGCATGGAACTCCATCTCACAAATTGACATCTGCATCTGTACAACACAATGCATGCGCGCTTGCATGCTTCCATTCAACATCCTAGTGGCTACATCGGTTATTAATGTACCATTTCACACCTGCAATGGCTTATCTCACACTTACATTAACCTGTGATCTCGCAGTGTTAACACTTAAATATGTCACCTATACAAATGTATTCCCCGAATTTCATTTCTCTACATTAATTATTTTTTGGTGTTGCCATTTCTTCCGTGAGTTTATTTTCTAAACCAATACAGGTACACTGCTAGCGAGACAGCATGTCGTATATACAAATCACCAACGACATCTAGTTTATAAGATTTATGTTATTACTTATTGTTTTTAATTAACTGTTTATTATTTTGCGTAATTTGCTCTATAGTTTAAAAATTGTTAGATGTACATAAAATTTGATTGCAACTGTGGAAGGAAAAGGTCAGTTTCTGTACGAAAGAGATGCCATTCATATATATACAATAATTGGTCAAGACATTGAGAGAATAAAGTGAATTTGACCACGTGTCATCTTTTATGTGAGGGATAACTACTTTGCGTGGAATATGTCATTTTGTTCTGATATTTAACGCGCATCTTATAGCGTATAGGGATTTAAATTTGCATTATTGCATAAATAAATGTCTAATAAAGCTGGGGATTGCTCCAAGTCGTCAAGTGACCCAGATGCTTGAGATTCCTCGGGAAAGGGCTGCCAAACTTATATAAGACGGCGGCCATCTTGCTTCTTTCGAATTTTTCTGGACGGAGTTGTAGAGGAAAGATCTATGTCGATTTGGATGGCAATATAGACACTCGCTTTTGGGACTTAGAACTTTTCGCTACGATGATCTCGATACTTCAAAATACTCTGTAATAGTTTAGTGGGACTTCGAAAATTTTCTAGTGGTCAGGACTCTGATTTTATTCTGCAAGTAGCTAAATGGAAAAGGAATTTATCTCGAATTACATCGGGCTTGAAATTATTTGCACTGAGTCTAACTTCAACTCAGTTAGTTTGTGGGACTCCGATGATTTCAACGCTGGTCAACACGTAGGCTCCTTACATCGCGTGCTTACCAATCTTGCTCGACATAACTGCAATTTGTTTAACTAGGTAGTGGAGTCCAATTAACAGGCACCATTCAGTATGTGTCATCAAGAAAAGTAAACATTATTTTGAACTATAAGAATTTGGTTTTTGGAGAGCTTCATTTAGATAGCAGGACCTACATTCAGTCTAGCGTCATTTAAATTGAGCAAGACATCAGCGACAATATCATTATTTTTACCAATTAAACCGATATAAATCTAAGTTTGGTTATCATCCCCAAGGCAACGAGATCAGCATTGCTGTCTGAGTTATAAAGGGACTGTGTCGTACACTCCATGAGAGGCTGTGCACTTGGTCTGGGTATGATGAACTTTACGCCACCTCTTCATCTCACGTTGCCCTGCAACTACTGGGGACGAATTTTTTTCCACCATGAGGGTTCGAACTGATAGCCTCCGAGTCAAGCAACACCGTACAAGCGTTTAAAGACTTTGCTTCTGGAAAGTTACTTCTTTCTATCTCAATAAATCTTCTTCTTCTTCCCAACTTCAGGTCTTGTTCTTAATATTATTAAAATGTTGCATGCTTATAAAAGTGAAATTCCAGCTTCATTAGAAACGATGATATTCCTAGCTTGCTCCTATAATAAAAGAAAACAACAATAGAAGAAACTCAAGTTGGCTTCATTGGCTTATTTCGTTAAATAACTTTCTTGATGACGCTATACTTAAAAATATAAAAGGTTTAGTCATTGACGCAGTTAAGTAACGCCTGTGTTTGAAAACATTCTTAAACAACAGTAACAATTAGAAGTTTATTCCAAATAGCTAACAGAAGTTGCCTCAGTAAAATAATGTTTACCAGAGGATAGTCCATCTGAATAAGTGACGCACTCTCAGAAGTATGTCTAAAAATTCCGAAGACTTTTTCTGTAACAGAGACTGAAACACTAGATAGAAATGTACTGCTCAGTGTCCAGTAGACTATTGCTTATTCATCCGATAGATTTCGGACGCGCAGCCGTAGAAACGACATTTCTTCAATTGGTATTTCAGCCGTTCATCAGTCGGCCATCTTCCTAATGAGCCGACTGACGGAAGTTACGAGCACCCACGTCCGTCCTTTAAGCCCCTGTTTCCACAATCGAATTTCGTATCTCAATTGACTACTCAAGACAGCGCCCCTGGAGTTTTATTCTTGTACTAAGTGTCGCCTGTTTCGAGTAGTTATTTCCGTTTATACGTCAGCGCCAAAACTGTGTGTTGTGAGAGCTGTCTGCTGTACAGATTGGCATCTGAACAGTCAAAGTGAGGTTATGATAAAATATTCTTTTTACCAAAAATTCGAAATATAGTAACAAAACGTAGGTACCAACAATGATAATAGACTTTATTAATGATCGAAACACAATCCATAGCGGATATTTTTGTCAGAGATCGTCTAATAAATTCTTTACATTCCAAAGAACTGAAAGACTAGGAAGAGTGTCATCCAAACACTGCAGAACATATGTATTATATGCCCGAGAAAATATACTAGTATACTTGCAAACACATCAAACAATATCTAGAACGTAGTAAACAATGCCTTTATGCTTTACCCTTTATATTTTGTTTTCTTGCTATGAACCAAATAACAACGAAAGTTTTTTTTTGCCTTCGAATAATTTTAACTTTTTCACTATTGAAACACTTTTCGTTAATGCTCGATAATCTATTTACGTTCTTACTTGAGCATTGCTTTTTCTATGCAAAACGTAAATAACTTTTTGCTTTGAGATATTTCGCCTCTCTTGAAGGAGAACACCAGTAGGAAAAATACCAGGACCGTGTTTAGTTTTTCAGTATGTCATGAAAACAAAGTAAACAACACAATGAAGATTAAGAAGACATGAAAGTCCAAAATCCATTTCTGTAGCAGTAGTCAGATATGCCAAAATAGATTGATTCCTGATGTTAGCAGATGTTGAAATAATCCCTTGTTTCTACACATCTGCAGTGTGCAGCATACTCGGAATTTAGAAATCCAAGCTCGGCATAATTTATAGATTATTGACGTCATAGACACAGACACAGATGTATCGTTGTTGATTGGTGATTTACATGCACGCACGTGAGGCACACTCAGCCGAGACCCGCACCACTGCGTGCCAGCCACCAGTACACGAACGGAAGACATGTTGTTCAGCACCAACGAACTTTGTATGAACTGCTTGTGTGGTTACACGCTTGATAGAGGTTGAGATTTCGATTTACAAGGTGTCCCTGAAGGAATGTTCAATATTCAGAATGACAGAAACGATCACCCGAAGCAAAAACGTCTATTAAACATGGACACTAAAATGCGTACTGGTACCTTAAGAGCTACGAGCACTTGTTCATATTCAGTACTGTGAAACACACTTCTTCCACTGAACAAGTGCCCATAGCTCCTAATGTTGTGTACGACTTCATACACAACAGTAAGGAGAGGTGGGCTATAGAGTGGTGCGGCGACGTAGGAAAGCTGGACAGGAGCCTAAATCATTAGTGGAGAAGTAACACTGCACACAGAAAGACTTACTTAACTTGTAGTTCCCCAAACATTTGAAGACTCATTACAAATGATGCAACAAGAAACAGAGTCCAGCTATCGATGTCACAAGGACGAAGCACAAACGAAGGTGTCGTACTGTAGTGGCTCCAAGCGCAAGTGAGTTGAGCTGCTGCCACTGGCCGCACCATTGGATCCACACGATCCAGTGCGATCGCTATGGGCGTAGAATGGAAACTTCCGACTCTGGTACCAAAGTAACGACGCCTGCAGGAACGTATCGGTATGTGACACCGCATCTAAGGTATGCATTACAGAGTCCATGTTCACTAGACTTTTTTACTTCGAATGGTCGTTTCCGTCTTATCTATATGTAGTGAGCATTTCTCCTGGTACACCCTGTAGCAAAAGTAGCTGCACTGTAGCGACATCTTTGCGAGTTGGCCGGCCGAAGTGGCCGTGCGGTTCTAGGTGCTGCAGTCTGGAACCGCGAGACCGCTACGGTCGCAGGTTCGAATCCTGCCTCGGGCATGGATGTGTGTGATGTCCTTAGGTTGGTTAGGTTTAAACAGTTCTAAGTTCTAGGGGACTAATGACCTCAGAAGTTGAGTCCCATAGTGCTCAGAGCCATTTTCTTTGCGAGTTGACTACAGAAAACGCCTGATTCCATGCTTTGCCCAGGCTGAAATCGCTTGCTGCTATTAATTATATTATACGCTTTACGAATTTCCACTGCTTCCTTCACCACCGAGTCCCAGAATCTACATCTGCATATACATTTATACTCCGCAAGCCACCCAACGGTGTGTCGCGCAGGGCACTTTACGTGCCACTGTCATTACCTCCCTTTCGTGTTGCAGTCGCGTATGGTTCGCGGTAAGAACGACTGCCGGAAAGCCTCCATGCGCGCTCGAATCTCTAATTTTACATTCGCGATCTCCTCGGGAGGTATAAGTAGCGGGAAACTATATATTCGATACCTCATCCAGAAACGCGCCCTCTCGAAACCTGGACAGCAAGCTACACCGCGATCAGAGCGCCTCTCTTGCAGCGTCTGCCACCTGAGTTTGCTAAACATCTCCGCAACGCTATCACGCTTACCAAATAACCCTGTGATGAAACGCGCCGCTCTTCTTTGGATCTTCTCTATCTTCTCTGTCAACCCGACCTGGTACGGATCCCACACTGATGAGCAATACTCAAGTATAGGTTGAACGAGTGTTTTGTAAGCCACCTCCTTTGTTGATGGACTACATTTTCTAAGGACTCTCACAATGAATCTCAATCCCGCATCCGCCTTACCAACAATTAATTTTATATGATCATTCCACTTCAAATCGTTCCGTACGCATACTCCCACATAAGGATCCTTCTTTCTATGTATTCGCAATACATTACATTTGTCTATGTTAAGGGTCAGTTGCCACTCCCTGCACCAAGAGCCTATCCACTGCAGATCTTCCTGCATTTCGCTGCAGTTTTCTAATGCTGCAACTTCTCTGCATACTACAGCATCATCCGCGAAAAGCCGCAGGGAACTTCCGACACTATCTACTAAGTCATTTATACATACATTGTGAAAAGCAATGGTCACATAACACTCCCCTGTGGTACGCCAGAGGTTACTTTAACGTCTGTAGACGTCTATCCATTGAGAACAACTGTAAGTAGGCTGTTTATGTTTTCTTATTGGCAACGTTACGTAGCGCTCTGTATGAAAATCACTGGCTTTGCTGTGTGCAGTCTGTGGCTAGTTTGCATTGTTGTCTGCCATTGTAGTGTTGGGCAGCGGCAGCTGGATGTGAACAGCGCGTAGCGTTGCGCAGTTGGAGGTGAGCCGCCAGCAGTGGTGGATGTGGGGAGAGAAATGGCGGAGTTTTGATATTTGTAAGAATGGATGTTATGAACTGATATATATATTATGACTATTAAGGTAAATACAATGTTTGTTCTCTATTAAAATCTTTCATTTGCTAACTATGCCTATCAGTAGTTAGTCCCTTCAGTAGTTTGAATCTTTTATTTAGCTGGCAGTAGTGGCGCTCGCTGTATTGCAGTAGTTCGAGTAATGAAGATTTTTGTGAGGTAAGTGATTTGTGAAAGGTATAGGTTATTGCTAGTCAGGGCCATTCTTTTGTAGGGATTTTTGAAAGTCAGATTGCGTTGCGCTAAAAATATTGCGTGTCAGTTTAAGCACAGTCATGTACAATTGTTCAAAGGGGACGTTTCACAACATGCTGTGCTCTGTTTGCTTAAAACACTTCAATCCAGTCACACAGCTGATCTGATATTCCCTAGGCTCTTTGTTTATCAGGCGACAATGCGGAAGTGTATCGAACGCCTTCCGGATGTCAAGGAAAATGCCATCTAAATGGGAGCCTGTATGAAATATACACTCCTGGAAATGGAAAAAAGAACACATTGACACCGGTGTGTCAGACCCACCATACTTGCTCCGGACACTGCGAGAGGGCTGTACAAGCAATGATCACACGCACGGCACAGCGGACACACCAGGAACCGCGGTGTTGGCCGTCGAATGGCGCTAGCTGCGCAGCATTTGTGCACCGCCGTCGTCAGTGTCAGCCAGTTTGCCGTGGCATACGGAGCTCCATCGCAGTCTTTAACACTGGTAGCATGCCGCGACAGCGTGGACGTGAACCGTATGTGCAGTTGACGGACTTTGAGCGAGGGCGTATAGTGGGCATGCGGGAGGCCGGGTGGACGTACCGCCGAATTGCTCAACACGTGGGGCGTGAGGTCTCCACAGTACATCGATGTTGTCGCCAGTGGTCGGCAGAAGGTGCACGTGCCCGTCGACCTGAGACCGGACCGCAGCGACGCACGGATGCACGCCAAGACCGTAGGATCCTACGCAGTGCCGTAGGGGACCGCACCGCCACTTCCCAGCAAATTAGGGACACTGTTGCTCCTGGGGTATCGGCGAGGACCATTCGCAACCGTCTCCATGAAGCTGGGCTACGGTCCCGCACACCGTTAGGCCGTCTTCCGCTCACGCCCCAACATCGTGCAGCCCGCCTCCAGTGGTGTCGCGACAGGCGTGAATGGAGGGACGAATGGAGACGTGTCGTCTTCAGCGATGAGAGTCGCTTCTGCCTTGGTGCCAATGATGGTCGTATGCGTGTTTGGCGCCGTGCAGGTGAGCGCCACAATCAGGACTGCATACGACCGAGGCACACAGGGCCAACACCCGGCATCATGGTGTGGGGAGCGATCTGCTACACTGGCCGTACACCACTGGTGATCGTCGAGGGGACACTGAATAGTGCACGGTACATCCAAACCGTCATCGAACCCATCGTTCTACCATTCCTAGACCGTGCATGGGGGCTTTATTAAATATTAATGAAAATATTTTTTTTAGTAGCTGTAAGTCCGATTACGCAAGTCTCGTAAACGGCTGGCCCTTACTAGTTTTAGTACGCAATCTGACTGCTTAGAATGACAACAAAGAATGAAATGAAAATTTTCTGTTAACACAATTAATTAATTAAGTCCCCAGCAACTATAAAATCTACGAAGCCAACATAGCACAAGTGTAGCTGTTCTGTATGTGGTAGTATGACTCAACGCACATCTGGCACGGTTCTTCTTCAACAAGACAAGAATTTTTAAATACCAATTATACTGACGTGATAAAAGAAAATTAGAAATACTATGATTGCGCAAGAAAATCAGAATTACACTCTAATACAAGAACACACGCCAGATGCTTTGTTGACTGAACTTGTAATGACACATTATTCAGGACGCTGAAGGAATAAAGAAAATAGTGTTTCATACCTCCATATATATTGACGAAATGCACTGTGACCATTACAATATCTCCATTAGAACAACATCTGCTATCTCTCCCATCAAACCACTGCATAAAACATGGAACAACACTCTCCACTCCCACATCTCACTCCGAGTTCACGACAAGCAGTGTCCACCACAACTTCTCGGCAAGCACTGCCTGCCGCTAACTCTCAATAATCACTGCCGGTGGAGGCGGCGGAACAATACTCTCTGGCGCGATTTCTGGCGCTGTGGCTCAGTGTAGCCACCTTTCAACCGGCAAGGGAACTTGCTGTTCCAACAGGACAATGCACGTCCGCATGTATCCCGTGCCACCCAACGTGCTCTAGAAGGTGTAAGTCAACTACCCTGGCCAGCAAGATCTCCGGATCTGTCCCCCATTGAGCATGTTTGGGACTGGATGAAGCGTCGTCTCACGCGGTCTGCACGTCCAGCACGAACGCTGGTCCAACTGAGGCGCCAGGTGGAAATGGCATGGCAAGCCGTTCCACAGGACTACATCCAGCATCTCTACGATCGTCTCCATGGGAGAATAGCAGCCTGCATTGCTGCGAAAGGTGGATATACACTGTACTAGTGCCGACATTGTGCATGCTCTGTTGCCTGTGTCTATGTGCCTGTGGTTCTGTCAGTGTGATCATGTGATGTATCTGACCCCAGGAATGTGTCAATAAAGTGTCCCCTTCCTGGGACAATGAATTCACGGTGTTCTTATTTCAATTTCCAGGAGTGTATTTTCTGGATCTCATGAACAAATAAAGCGAGTTGGGTCTCACACGAATGCTGTTTCCGGAATCCATGTTGATTCCTACAGAGTAGATTCTGGGTTTCCAGAAATGACATGATACGCGAGAAAAAACATGTTCTAAAATTCTACAACAGATCGATGTCAGAGATATAGGCCTATAGTTTTGCGCATCTGCTCGAGCACCCTTCTTGAAAATTGGAACTACCTGTGCTCTTTTCCAATCATTTGGGACCTTCCGTTCCTCTAGAGACACGCGGTACACGGCTGTTATAAGGGGGCAAGTTCTTTCGTGTACTCTTGTGTAGAATCGGATTGGTATCAGTAATGAAGCCTACGCTAGGATTTCGACGTTGTCGCACAGCACAGAGCGACCGGCGTCGCTACGGTGCTCTGCCTAGGTGATTTACTGGGTTGTAAGAGCCGAGTGTACCGTCGGTGCACCGTGCATCTCTCATTGGCCGTAAGAGTCGTCTATCCGATGTGAGGAAAAGCCACGCTCGCAGAGTATCCTGTACACCCCAGCCATTTGGTGCATCAGGTAATCCGTGACGGAGCCAAAAAGGCTGCTGTCTTCTGTGGAGGATGAAACATTACTTTCATTACATGCTTGTTTAGGATCACTATTACTTTTGACGACACGCTTTCCACATACACCAGCAAAGCCACATACTTAAATCTGTCTAATCAGTCTTCCTCATTGCTTAAGACCACCTTCGGTTTTATTACCACCACCTAAGGTGGTGATTTGTCATGTAGCGCCTTGCGAATTTGTGGTGGAGAGTAACAGTTTGCTTCAAATAGATTCAAGTTCAAAAGCTAATCCTGCGGACTGCTTTCATCAATAACAGTATGTGTCCTATGAACTGAAGTCCTAAAAACACGTGTTATTTGGGATGTGTGGTAGTAACTACAGTATTTTCATCTACTTATCAATTCCACATTTAAATTTCTATCTTACTTGTAATATAACAGGGTGAGCCGTCATCATAATTTTTCAGCTGAAAATTCCTAGGTATGACGCACAAGTGTGGATCTTGCTTTCCAGTGACCGTACAGTGTGTCCCTATTTACTTTTAATCCATACCAAATGGTTCAAATGGCTCTGAGCACTATGGGACTTAAATTCTGAGATAACCAGTCCCCTAGAACTTAGAACTACTTAAACCCAACTAACCTAAGAACATCACACACATCCATGCCCGAGGCAGGATTCGAACCTGCGACCGTAGCGGTCGCGCGCCTCCAGACTGTAGCGCCTAGAACCGCTCGTAATCCATACCTCTTCTCACCAATTCTCCTGTGTACATTGCTCGTATATATCGTCTCCTGGTCTTCTCCTTGGTCTATTCTTTCGTTCCATTCACTTTTGCAAACACTTTTTTTCTCAATTCTGGTGGTCCCAGGACTCATTATATCGTTCATGAAATCAGTGGAAAAAATTTACCCAACGAGGTAGTTCATCGTGACTGTTTCAATTTTTAGTGTTGCTACCGTGCTTCAATTTTATAATTTTTAAACTTTTAAAACATAAAAACGAAGTAAGGACGAATTTGTATATGTCCTATTGAACTTATTGTTGAAGTTAACAAATTGTGCTTTAACAAAAACCTAACTGCTTTGAGATTCACAGTTTTCTTTCCCTCTTTGCTACAGACGAAACTGTTCTACGGAGTCGCGACGGAAAAGTTCATTTGCGTAATAAACAGACACGAAATGAAAATAAAACAGTAGTTTATAATTCAGCACCATATTCAAACATTAGCCTTTTGGCCAATTCCGCCTCAGAACCGTTCACGTCATCTCTTTAAGGGGCATCAAACGTTTTTTCTATTGGATAATATAGCATTGCAACTTTAGTTATCGCATTACCAGATATACGTTGGACATGGTCTTTCCACTTCCGTCTGTATTTTCCTGTTATAGTTGTAATTGGCTTCATATTAATTTTTTGCATAACGTCGATGTTTCTTTTATGGTCCCAGTAACGAATTTCATTTCTGATGCCATTTGTCGTAATTGATTTGATGTTAATGGTCCAACATGCGGTATTATACAGCAGACACAAGGCTATTACTCCGTAAAGCTTAGTTAATGTTTCTCTCCGAAAGTTGTCTTTTAATTTACGTTTATGGTGGCACAGAAATGTCTGAACCTGGCCAATTTCAGCTCTGCCCGGAAAATTTTAAATTACAGCCCAGATATGTAAACTCTCTTACCTGTTCAGTTTTTATCCATCTCTAACAACTTTGGGTCTTCTTGAAATATTATCACTTATGTGCTGCAGTTGTATGACTTCAGGCCAATATGTTAAAAACTAAACCTGATCTCATACCAGAAGCTGTTTTGAACACTCCCTCACTAAATGTTTTCCTGTTGGAGCTGGTGTGCCTTTGCCTTCGTCCGACCTTTCAGCTGGCATGCTCATACAGTTGTGGGGGACCTACAGCCTAACGTGGTCTCTGATTCTTGGGTTTAGTTGGCAATTTTCTGCTAATAGTAGCCAGATATAAAAGAAGCGGTAAGTGACTGAAAAGAACCGAGAACCGACTCAAGATCGAACCATGAACCTTTGGATCTGATATCTCACACCGACCCAGTTAGCCAACTTGCCAGCTTGCTTTAAACTGGAAAAATTTGCGTTATTACGAATGTGTAGGAGAAAGAAATCCGTAACTGGTATTGACTTATTGGTGTGTTGCTAGAAACAGTCACGTGAAGTAAATATCTAAACGTAAAGTTACCAAGTGACACGAAATGGAACGGTCACGTAAGATCGGTTGCAGGGAACGTGAATGGTCGACTTCGGTTTATTGGGAGAATTTTTCGAAAGTGTATCCCATCTGTAAAGGAGACACCATAAAAAAACACTTGTGTGACACATCCACGAGCAGTGCTCGAGTGCATGGGGGCCACATCAGCTCAAATAAGACGTCGTAGCCATCCAGAGGTGTGCTGTTAGATTTGTTACTGGTAAGTTCGATAAACACGCGAGAAGTACTGAAATGCTACGTGATGTCAAAAGGGATTCTCTGGAAGAGAGACGATGTTCTTTCGTGAAACTATTGAGAAAGTTTAGGTAAACGGTATTTACGACTGACTGCAGAACGTACCCACTGCCACCAACATACACGTCGCCTAAAAACAACGAAGACAAGCGATGTTAGGGCCCTTACGGAAGCAGTTTCAAACATGTACGAGATTCGCTCAAAGTCAATGTATTTTGTGCGATATCCCGATCATCTGCTTACGGCCGCTTCTTCTTTGATGGGAACACGGTTAACGGTCATCAGTATCTCGCTATGTTACAAAACTGCTTGTTTCCGAGGCTGCACGAAGGCAACTTCACTTTTCAACAAGACGGGGCACCCCCTCACTGGAGTCGCCAAGTGCGTGAATATCTGAATGAAACTGTACCGAACTGTTGGATTGGTCGTCAAGGGGCTGGCGACTTAGCGTGTCTCAGCTGGGCTCCACAGTCTCCGGATTTGACACCCTCTGACTTCTTCCTGTGAGGTTTCGTTAAAGACAACGGTTATGTACCACCACTCCCACAGAACCTGGAAGAGTTGAAGAAACGGATCCGTACTGCCATAACATCAGTGACGAAGGACGTGATTGCCCGAGTATGGGAAGAATTTGAGTATCGATGTGATATTGTTCATGTCGCTGATGGAGGACATATTGAACATCTGTAATCTGAACTTGGGAGGTTCGTAAATACTTGTGTAAAGTTTCCTATTCGTATGTCTTAAAGTGTAATAAATTATTGCTTTCGAAATACGTATATTCTTCTTGAAACAGCCTGTATATATAGATTTACAACATCACAATTAATTATTTTATTGCGCTGGTTTCGTGAGGACAGTGGTATCTATTACGTTCTTTTCTCAATTATTTTATAATAGCATACATCAAATTTACGTTCAAAAAGATATTACTTTATGTGACATTCGATATGTTTTTCAAAATTGGATATTAATATCTCGCTTTGGCGTAGTCACACGCATTAATGTCATAGCATTATAATTTCTGCACCTCAAAGGCAGACTACCGTCAATCTGCAATACTCAGGACAATGAGTTCCTAGAGTCTCATAACAACACTTAAGTTCTCATTACTTAACATTTCCGGGCTGAGATGCCGTGGTCCATACATAAAACTCTCCCCTGACGTTTCGCCTTAGACTGCGGAAGGCATCCTCCGAGGACAAGCGGCGAACTACAACGAGAGCACGCGTGAGGGCCGTATATATAAGCCATCCAGAGGGCGCCGCTGTCAATCACGTGACGTCGGCAGTGCTATAATCTCTGATATTGTCAACATTCTCAATTGAAATTAATCGATTGTCACACTGTTGCTGCAATGTTGACATCCATATCTTATCCAGCTTAATGCCTTCATCTTTGCTATTAAAATTATTTTTTATGTATGGACCACGGCATATCAGCCAGGAGGCGTTAAGTAATGACAACACCTGTCGTGAAAGCCTTCATTCTATGATCAACACTTAAGTTGTTGGTGAACCGTAGATGTGTGCAGCTGCTTCGATTCTCCGTCTTCCTTATTCCTTATTACAGAGTACATAGACGATTAGAAGACAAAAAGTCGATGCGTACTACACCATGACGGTTTCGTGGCTTGACCCTCTCAGCAACCCATCCCTCCATCTTAGAGCTCATGGCCACATTGTCTGTCAACGATGCTACCAAGAAGCGTTTAGACGAGATGTCTGCACGGTGCGAAATCCGCAAACTGACCGCAATCAATAAAAAATGTGAGGTCATCCAAATGAGTACTAACAAAAATCTGCATTAAATTTCGAGTAGCAGAAATTTACAGGTTTTCGATTCAACTAAGTACCTAGGGATTGTAATTATATACAACTTATAGTGACATCATCAAATAGAAAAATAGTGAACCAAAGACTCTGTTCACCAGGCAGGACACTTAGAAGTTACACTAATGCCACAGATCTACTAAACAATGCTCTTGTCCATCCTCTTCTGCAGTACTGCTGTGGGGTATGATGTACTAACCAGAGAACGTCGAAATAGTTCAAAGAAAGAGAGCTCGTTTCGTAATGTCGGGAAGTAAGGAAGAGAGCATCACGGGTATGATAAGGGAATTGGGATGCAATTATTAAAGCAAAGGCGTTTTTGTTGCGGCTAGATCTTCCTGAAATTTCAGTCACCAACTTTCTCCTCCGAATGCGAAAATATTTTGCTGACTTCCACCTACACGAGGAGAAATAACCATCGTAATAAAGTAAGAGAAAGACTAAGATGCTCATTTTTCCCACCTGCCATTCGAGAATGGAACAGTGGAGAAAATAGTCTGAAAGTGGTTCTATAAACCCTCTGCGAAACACTTAAGCGAGATTGCAGAGTAGTCATGAAGATGTAGATGCAGAACCACGTGCTAAGCGACCACTTGACAGGTGATGGATAAAACAGGGAATGTGAAATACACGTGAGGAATGAGGATGAATTCAGAGGACGTGAGATAAATTTATTAATCTCAGTCTTTGTTGCTTCTGTTGCGTTAAGTACTTATCGTAAATTATCATTCCTATCTGCTTAGCTGTTCTGTACCAGCCACATCTTGCTGTAGTTTTCTGCATCCGTTCAATAAATTTCGGTAATTACTGCAATTGCTGGAATAAGGCACCACAATGCTAATAACCACCGTTGCACGAGCCGCCAGAAAGCAGTGTCGTTCATAGAGTGTAACTGCGCTCTCTTTGATCAGCCGGGAGATGCAACAGAAATAATTGCTTGTGATTGTGACGAACTCTGCAGTGCCACTTACTCGTTTATTGCGTAGTCAGACCTATGAGCGTGGCAGCCCTGTACAGGTCAGTGCCCTATCCACAGAAATGTCAGCATGCGTCACTGTTCGTAATTGCACACATCATTTGACGCAGTGACTTGCTGTTAAATGAAATACTGCATTCCTTGTGATGTACAGTTCATGTTACTATAGATCAACATAGCATTTTAATACCCTTTGTAGTTAATCTTTTTTCCCTGCACTATCAAAAACACACAAATTTCCCAGTATTTTCAAGGAAAACAGCATTCAATAGTAATAAAACATTACTGAATTTCTTCAGAATTTTAATTGTATTTTTATACCATTTTACGAACGTGGTACGTTTGAGCGCCGACCGGCCCTCCAAGAGTTTGCCGACAACAGTTCGCAGTATAGCACTTTTCCTAAGAAACGAATCCATATCTGAAGGAATGCTCTAAGGCTACTAATCAGTGAACATTAGGAAGGCAATTACACAGTTACCAAATGGAGTTCAGCAAAACTATCTTTATTTTCATTGCTGCAGGGAAATACTCCACAAAATAAACATTTCGAGTGTTGTCGTTCAGATTGAACATTTCTTTTAATACTTACGTCAAATCTTCCTCTGTTAATATCTTCTTTCCTATTTTTACATCCTTTCTGCTTTGCTTCCTGTCAGAAATTGGCTAACCCTAAAAGTTGAATCTTTCTATATGGCTCACAGTACAATTCATCAGCAGTTGAAAGTTCTTTTTCGATCTTCTTCAAGGCCTATAACCAGATCTAAGTCTGTCGGCACGGCTCACAGACGCCATATTACAACTGCATGTCTTTACCACGGAAGAGCACCGAATGTCGATTTCAATGCAGTCCTCCTGCTTTCTGAAGACAAACATTACTTCTGATCTGTGGAAATTGGAAGCGAGATAAACTTTCAGTTATCTTTCAACAAAGTATCTCAGTTCCAGGATGTCGTCCTATAACGAAACTCACCTCTTTCCATTTCCTTAGAAGGTGAAAGGCCTGATGGGAAACTTTTCTTGTTTGTCCCTATTATGCCACAAACCCAAATTTGCCCTACTTTTACCTTACAGACAAAACAAGTAAATAAAAAGTTTATCAAATTGCCGCATCCCGTTTTTGTCCCAAAACTTCTTTCAAAAACCTAAAAATTCGCAACACACAATCCGCAGATTCCTTCTCCCAAGCGTCATTTCTCCCTTGGTAAAAATCATAGGCAAGAATGTAGCCTTTCAGGTGTGTCGTGTGCCTCAGTTTGTAATCCTGTTGCACAGGCTTCATTGCGTTGTATTGTTTCACCGAGTTCCTACCTTTAAAGAAAATAATTGAGTTATCTATGTTTCCTCCACCTCCTGTCAATTTTAGTCTCAGATATCTTTCTACTTTTGAATGGATTTTGGTGCAGGCAGTCGTTTATACCGTGTTTTTCACATTTCTCTACAATTTCAAATAAACTGATTTCGAGCTACACTGGTACACATTCTATCAAAACTCTTTCAAAAATTGCATCAAAATCTAAAGCTTTTTTCAAATTTTTCGTCAAAACCTAAACCTGCAGGTTTATTAGCACCATTTGCATCTGGCAGATCAAAATCTAAAGCTTTTTCAAATTTTTCGTCAAAACCTAAACCTCCAGGTTCATTAGCACCATTTGCATCTGGCAGATCTTTTAGAAGGGCTGCAACGATGTTAGCATTGCCAGTGCCAAAAAAGTGGTACTTCTCTGTGAAACAAAATTTACAATAATGAGAACGGTGCTATGATTGAAAGGAGACTATACTTATTCAGTTAGCACGACAAAGTTAGTAAAATACAGCGATATACAGTATATCAAAGAAGGTGAAAAACCGCACCGTTTTCGGCTTATTTCATAAATAAAAACTACATATTTAACAAAAGAGCTGTATAGGAAGAAGAAAGGACCTAACCTTCATCACATCTATGCATCACACGAAACTGTTAGCATCTGTATGACACTATATTACATTAGATTAGATTAGTACTTGATCCGTAGATCATGAATACGACACTTCGTAATGATGTGGAACGTGTTAGGTTAATAAAAGGTGTCTATACAAAATATTACATTACACAGAATATTACCTGACACTTAATATTTTTAATATTTTTTTTTTAGAAAACAAAACAAGCATCGTCTCTCCAAAGCAAACCTTCAGCTGTCGCAAAAGATTATACAGACATATTATCTGCCTAGCAAACGAGATCTAGAAGGCAGTGAAGTGTTTACAACTAAACATAAACATGTACTTAAAAGTACCATCACCCCTGGATGTGGGAAATACGTGTGCAATCAGATTAAACAAGGATCAAAAGACGTGGTGCTATATGACACAATATCCCGTAACATGTAATTTTAGGAGTGTTTAAATAGGATCGTAAGCTGGTTCTTCGAAAGCATGTTAAAGCTTTTATTCAGGGACGCTAAAAACATTGTTAAGAGGGTCATTTATCACTTCATTCCTGCACAGCCACCAATCCTTTTCTGTTTGCCCTCGCTGTATATGGATCAAGGATAAGCTGTTTCGGAAAATGGAATATTTTCAGAAAATTTCGAAATACAGCACAGCGAAGCTAAAACGTATCTAAAAATTCCGTGCAAAATGAAAAATCGTACACAGCATTTCGTGATGATTTAAACAGAAAAATGTCGAGTTTCAGATAAGGAATCGTGAGGCGAACGGTAGGAGGCCAAACGAGTTGTAGGTTAACGCTTACAGTGCAATACGAAACTCTTCGAATCATATTTAGCTGAATGGAATAAGAGAACAATATAGGCCAGGGAGTTACAACCGACGTCATTAGCATGGGAACAGGACTCTTCATTGATGCAGATGGCACGATCTGTATACCGACTTGGTCAATCCTGATGTAAAGCTCAACAAGACTGTAGACTTAGTTCACAACTTCGATTCTACAGTCGATGAGACCAAGTGAAATTGAGTTGTATCCAGTTGCCGAAAGAGACAACACAATTTTCGTGCACGGACAAGCCAATGGAAACTCTAGGGAAGTGACAGGTTGTATCATGTAAAGTATCCACTGAGGAAAGAGGGCAAGTGGTTCCTCAATAAAATGGAGGAGTGAGAAAACGAACAGTACGGTCTCCTGGCTGGGTAGAGGCCATGGATTGTATAGTTGAAGAGGAGTCTTTCTTCTGGACTCTATCAGTTATACGTGCTTGGCTTCGTGCACAATACTGCGTGGGAAATAACACGGAAATACGACATACAGCTCCACCGATCACTGAACATGGAAGCCTTAACTCCTACTGACTCTACTCCTCGCGTCGTGTTAACCCAGTGGGAGCTACAGTATTGTATGGTCGACTTCACTTTCTCGTGTGCCGAACGTTAAACCATATCGTATTTTCTTTATAAAAAAAATACACGTTAATCAGTGGATAAATTAGCAGCTTTCAAGGATGTTCAATGTCGATCGTGTAACAATTTATGCGCAGTTCCAGGAAGTTTTGGTTCAAATGGAACATCCGCTTTATTTTTTCTACAAAAAATTTTGAAAAGAAAGGTTACTGCACCTATTTTAGACAATTTTATTCTGTCTATTCCTTAGTTCAAACTTCTTACTATCTCTTGCCTTACTGTTCTCGCTGAAGTGGATCGGTCAGTATTTCAGCAAATTTCCGTGCTGACATCAGTTTATATAGATGGCGCGAGTGCACTTTCTCTACTAGTAGAAATCCACTTCCATATATTAGAGGTTTCACGTCGCAAGAGAAGCGTTTTCAGACAGCAAATTCAAGAAAGAGTCCACCTAGCAGAGATGATACCTTACCTTAGAGATAGTTCAACATACTGATCAGGACTTCATGCTTGTGTCAGGGAGGAAAAAAAAGGAAGATACTAGCGATTAGCATAGACGAAAAGACACAGAAACACAAGAATCAGAGAATATAGATTCTTGATCCTATTGCTCGAAACCACTCTGCTAATTTTAGCCACAAAACCCGTAACTGCATGAAGAAACATATCTAGTAACAACAAGAAGATAGATCGTAGTATTTTCCATGCACCAAATACAACTGGACAATTGTTCCTACTGTAATTAAAGAGCAGGTGACTGAATCAAAAACAAACAATTAAGGTGGAAGGTCCCTTCAGTGTAAATTGGTATCCAGGAATCCGAATAATTATATCGAATAACGATCCTCAATGTATGTTGCAGAAACAAATATCGTACAAATTAACATAGAGCCCAAGGCGTAACTGACGTAAGAAAGTGCTCAGTCAATCTTAAGAAGAACTGCAAGAACGTAATCACTAATTAGAAAAAAGTTCAAATGGCTCTGAGCACTATGGGACTTAACTTCTAAGGTCATCAGTCCCCTAGAACTTAGAACTACTTAAACCTAACTAACCTAAGGACATCACACACATCCATGCCCGAGGCAGGATTCGAACCTGCGACCGTAGCGATCGCACGGTTCCAGGATGTAGCGCCTTTAACCACTTGGCCATTCCGGCCGGCGCTAATTAGAAATTAAAGGAGAGTAGTTAAAGTACGGGAAACTCGTAGCAACCAAGGAAGCCGAACACCGTAAATCAAGTATAGGCTCTTTCCATCGGTGGAAGAAAATCGCCAAACTAATGCGTCTGCTGTAAACTGCAGAGCATAAAAATAGCAGAAAGCTTGGGAAACTACGACATACACATAAAACTGTTGATTTATCATGTAATTAATCTAGATTGCTTTAAGGAAATAGAGCCCTACTCTGCAAATCTTAAGGACCAGCTGGATAAAGCAACATAATATATTCACTACTCGGTGGAAACGGACGTCAGTGCTGGGTTATGTTGCCAGAGGCCGCCCTGTAGTGCACAGAAAGTTGGTATCAGGTGACTATAGCTCCAAATGGGGCTGGCCCCACAACACGGGCCGGCCGCTGTGACCGAGCGGTTCTAGGTGCTTCAGTCTACATCTACATCTACATCCATACTCCGCAAGCCACCTGACGGTGTGTGGCGGAGGGTACCTTCAGTACCTCTATCGGTTCTCCCTTCTATTCCAGTCTCGTATTGTTCGTGGAAAGAAGGATTGTCGGTATGCCTCTGTGTGGGCTCTAATCTCTCTGATTTTATCCTCATGGTCTCTTCGCGAGATATACGTAGGAGGGAGCAATATACTGCTTGACTCTTCAGTGAAGGTATGTTCTCGAAACTTTGACAAAAGCCCGTACCGAGCTACTGAGCGTCTCTCCTGCAGAGTCTTCCACTGGAGTTTATCTGTCATCTCCGTAACGCTTTCGCGATTACTAAATGATCCTGTAACGAAGCGCGCTGCTCTCCGTTGGATCTTCTCTATGTCTTGTATCAACCCTATCTGGTACGGATCCCACACTGCTGAGCAGTATTCAAGCAGTGGGCGAACAAGCGTACTGTAACCTACTTCCTTTGTTTTCGGATTGCATTTCCTTAGGATTCTTCCAATGAATCTCAATCTGGCATCTGCTTTACCGACAATCAACATTATATGATCATTCCATTTTAAATCACTCCTAATGCGTACTCCCAGATAATTTATGGTATTAACTGCTTCCAGTTGCTGACCTGCCATTTTGTAGCTAAATGATAAAGGATCTATCTTTCTGTGTATTCGCAACACATTACACTTGTCTACATTGAGATTCAGTTGCCATTCCCTGCACCATGCGTCAATTCGCTGCAGATCCTCCTGCATTTCAGTACAATTTTCCATTGTTACAATCTCTCGATACACCACAGCATCATCTGCAAAAAGCCTCAGTGAACTTCCGATGTCATCCACCAGGTCATTTATGTATATTGTGAATAGCAACGGTCCTATGACACTCCCCTGCGGCACACCTGAAATTGCTCTTACTTCGGAAGACTTCTCTCCATTCAGAATAACATGCTGCGTCCTGTTATCTAGGAACTCCTCAATCCAATCACACAATTGGTCTGATAGTCCATATGCTCAGTCCGGAACCTCGCTGCTGCTACGGTCGCAGTTTCGAATCCAACCTCGGGCGTGGATGTGTGTGGTGTCCTTTGGTTAGTAAGGTTTAAGTAGTCCTAAGTCTAGGGGACTGATGACCTCAGATGTTAAGTCTCAAAACACGAGGCACTTGAAGGAAAGGGAAAGGACAGTGTGTGTAATTACGGTGCTCTCTGCTGGTGTTCTTAATTATAGGATAGCCAAGGAGGAGGAGATTAGTGTTTAACATCCCGTCGATTAGATTACATTAGATTCCGTTTTCGTTCCATAGACCCAAAAAGTGAGATGATTCTTGTGGGTGTGGAACACGTCAGAACAACGAGGTCATTGGAGACGGAGCATAAGCCCGGATTAGGGAAGGATTGGGAAGGAAACCGGCCGTGCCCTTTCAAAGCAATCATCCCGGCATTTGGCTGAAACGATTTGGGGAAATGACGGAAAACC
This sequence comes from Schistocerca cancellata, assembly GCF_023864275.1. Lineage (NCBI taxonomy): Eukaryota > Metazoa > Arthropoda > Insecta > Orthoptera > Acrididae > Schistocerca > Schistocerca cancellata. The sequence continues at coordinate 699,141,198 of NC_064628.1, forward strand.
TAAATCAGTATGGCCAGAGACGGGTTTGAACCGTCGTCCTCCCGAATGCAAGTCCAATGTGCTAATCACTGCGCCACCTCGCTCAGTGATGGGCAAGGGACCCAAGACGAATAGTGGTTTCAATTGCAACCACATGTAACAGGACTGCAAGGCACTCAATCTCATACTCCTCAGTGGCAACGTGACTGCATGGGGGTGGTCACTCTGCCAGACAACCAGCACGTTGTGTTCGGTTGAAATCTTAATACTGGCAATGCCATTTGGTATGGCACCATGTGCATAGGGCTCGGAACAACGAGGGTTTGGATCGCTTGATCTCCTCTGATGAGACCAGATTCAGTCTGAGACAATTATGAACGTACCCTTATTTCGCGAAAGGTGGGAACACCTTATACACCCAGCAAGGTTGTCGACCATGAACGTTTTAGTCGTCGAGATGTTATAGAGTGTAGAGACATAATGTTGAATTGGCGTACTGACCTACAAATTTTTGAACACGGTACGCTCATTGGTCAACGTTACTGTGACACTGTACTCCTCCATGTGTGTCTTTTTGGTGGTGGATTCGGCCCTGACTTTATTTATATGGCTGACAAAGTGCGACCACATCGGACAGCACAGGTGGAGGAGCTATTGGAATGAAAAGATATTCGGAGGATGGATTGGCCTGCCCGTTCCCCTGACCTAAATCCGATCGAGAAATTGTGGGATGCATCACTGGCGAGACGTACTGGAGCACGTCCGCATTAACCAACGGCCATCCACTTGTTGTCAACCACGCTGGTGGGGGAATGGGACGCCCTACCACAGGAACTCCTTACCAGTCTTGTGGCCACCATGGGAGCACATTGCAGAGCATGCGTTGCCGTCCGCGGTTATCACACAACCTATCAAGAACTATGTCCTGCCTTTTGTAATGTCCAGGGGACCACCATGAATCGCGGTGACTTCACTGTAATTATTGTTTTTGAATTAAAGTGTCATTTCTGTTCATATCATTCACTATTTCTTTCAGTTTCCTTCTGCACTATACTGTAATAGTTCTATCTGTGGCCCAGGTTTCATCGAGCAATGCTACTTTGCAGTGACGCATCATGTGAAAGTAACTTTCGTACTTACGTTTTGCACGCCAGCGTATTTGCTTTACGTTACATTATGTTATTGTGAGCGATCCTTTTCAGCTATTACTGTTCGCCTTCACCTTTCCTAGAGTTGTAAATAAATTGCTTAGTAATTCATAAAAGTAAAAAAATGCCTTATCAGAAAAAACACAGTCTATCTTGGCCGCTAATGGTGCAATGCGAGATCTGCTTTCTGCTTACTCTGTAGGTGTTGCAGTGACCAAAATCACATCGGATAGCTGTAAATGTCACTTATAACAAACGTCCCCTTTGAAAAATTAAGAATGACAGTACTGGAAAAACTCTTACGTTATTTGATACAGAAACAGCTGAGTAAAACTCAATGTACTCAGATAGTTTTCTCTCTACTATTCTAATCATTACTAAACTGACACACAATATTTTAGCGCAATGCAATCTGACTTTCAATAATCCCTACAAAAGAATGGCCCTGACTAGCAATAACCTATACCTTTTATGAATCACTAACTCACTCGAACTACTGTAATACTGCAATACTGCCAGCTAAATAAAAGATTCTAACTACTGAAGGCACTAATTACTGTTAGGCATGATCAGCAAATGAAAGATTCTGATAGGGAATAAACAACAACGTATTTACCTTAGTAGCGTTCAAAAGTCATTATATATATATGTATATATATATATATATATATATATATATATATATATATATATATATATATATATATATATTTGTGACATACAATTAAACAAATATCCTTTTCCTGACGGATACACATCCAGATCGTCCGCTCAAAACTCTGGCAACTCTCTCCCCACATCTACCAGTGCTGTCGACTCTCCTCCAACTGCCCAACGCTACGCGCTGTTCACATCCAGCTGCCCAATACTACACTAACGAATATTCCAACAATGAGTCCAACCAGCCACAGGCTGCACACATCGCAGTCAGCGATTTTCACACAGAGTACTACATGGCTTTACCAACATAAAAACCTAAACAGCCTACTTAAACTTGTTGAATGTGATAACGCAAATGTGTTTTGTTGCTTTGTTACCAGCGCCTCTACTCGATGTACGCTATATGATCAAAAATATCCGGACACTTTGTGTAATGTGGAAATGACCACTAGATGTTACGAAAGGTCAGTATAACAGGAAGCGAGGAGTATTGTGTTGTCAGTAGAGTAGTAGTAACGACAAAATCGGCAGTAGAGCCCAGTGGCTTGGGACGTGGACTAGTCACTAGATGTCACCTGAATAAGAAATTCATCTGGGACGTTTCAACCCTTCTAAGGCTGCCCAAGTCGGCTGTTGGTGATGTGACTGCGAAGAAGTAACAAATCCGATCAGAAACATTTCAATCCTTATGAAAATGGAAATGAGCGTTTGGCGTCATAGGCCGGGACGCCCTTGCGGGGCAGGTCTGGCCGCCTTGGTGCATTCGACGCCACCTTGGGAGACCTGCGCGCCGGATGGGGATGAAATGGTGATGAACACAACACAACACCCAGCCCCTGAGCGGAGAAAATCTCCGACCCAGCCTGGAATCGAACCCGGGCCCGTAGGACGGCAATCCGTCACGCTGACCACTCAGCTATCGGGGCGGACATTTCAACCGTTATGAAGCTGCCCGACTGTCTGTTGGTGACGTGATTGCGAAGTGGAAACTCGAAGGAACAACCACAACTAAACCAAGACCAGGTAGACCACATGTGCTAGCCTTGCGGATGGTGATCGCAAAATGACGCAATAAATCAGCGGAAGGAATTACTTGTGGGTTCCACAGTGCTGGAACACTGACAGAGTGTACGAAGCTAAAATTAATGGGGTACAACAGTCGAGGAGATCTTCGTAAGTCACAGATTTATGTAGACAGTGTTAGGCGACGCTTGAGGTGGTGTAGAGAGCGACCGCGCTGTCCTGCGGATGACTCGAAACGAGTGGTTTGGACTAACAGATGTCTGGATGCTTTTGACCAGATGGTGTATACACTAGTTCCTATTGGCCTCATGTTTCTTCAGAATTCGCGTCTTCAGCAAGAGAATTCCACAAACCTACGTACGATGGCTTGCAGAGAATATGCAGTGATGCATTCATCACTTTCGTACCTTCGTGTTCGATTTGCGGATCATTAGCAGGAAAATTATCGTCGGTGAGCTCAATAACTGATCTAATTTTACTGTCATCATCACACACAAAATATAACAGGAAGGAAGAAATGCGTTTCTTATCCAGTCTCGGAAAGCCTATTCTCAGAATTGCAAGAGAAGGCAATTTTATAATGCCAAGCACCATTTTTGCACAACTGGAGATTGTTGAGTGCAAAAACAATGAGTAGTAGAGATATTTAGGACAATATTTTATAGGGTGTTCGCGAAAGATTGATCCGGTTAGACAAGGCTATATCTTCATTTTATATCGTCTAACTGAACGAAGATAGAAACTTGGGGTGAATTTTAACTTACGCATCAAAACTAGAAGTTTTTCTTGGCGCCAGTTTTAAGCTGCTGGTTCATGTGGTTTCCGGCAGAGCTCTCCCATGTGCAAAGAGATCGCTTGCCTACTTATTCATGACTCAATGTACACTGACTGATCAAAAGTTCCCGGACACCTACTAGTGGACATCAATGTGGGCTGTGCCTACACTTCGTCTTTTGATGGCTTCCACTTCTCTGAGGACACTTTCAGTGAAGTGTCTGAATGCCTTCGCAGGTTTGGCAACCTATTCTTCCCCAAAAGTCGAAACAAGGTAGTGAAGTCGAGGTTCTAACTCGTTCAAAAGGATAAATTCGGGACTCTGCGCAGTTCAGCCCATTTCACGAATGTTAATGTCCAAAAACCATTGCCTCACACATGCTGGTTTAGGACGGGGTGTAGTTCTGTTTCAAACAGTCATCGTCCACGAACTGTCCCTCTGCTGTACACGGTCCACAATGCTGCAAAATGTGTTCATACCCTTTCGCATTTAACGCTTTCTTAAGCTAAATAACAGGATCACACAAACCACGAAAAGCAGGTAATGTTCAAAAATGGGTTCAAATGGCTCTGAGCACTATGGGACTTAACGTCTGCTGTCATCAGTCCCCTTGAACTTAGAACTACTTAAACCTAACTAACCTAATGACATCACACACATCCATGGCCGAGGCAGGATTCGAACCTGTAACCGTAGCGATCGTGCGGTTCCAGACTGAAGCGCCAAGAACCGCTCGGCCACAACGGCCGGCAGGTAACGTTCTACAAGCGTTCCCAAAACCCATCCCCTCGATCAGATTGTCACAAGATGTCGCATGATTCATCACTCCAAGTCACTCATTTTCAGTCATTCACTGTCCAGTGGCATCGCTTTACACTGCCTCAAGCGTCACTTAGCACTGGCTGCAGAAACGAGTGGCTTATGAGGAGATAGTCGACCACAATACTCCATTATTTTTTACTCTTTATCCACAGTCAGTGGGCCAGCTGAGCTGCTGCTAGCATTTCGCAAGTCGTGACTGATGCCTTCCGCTGATTTCATGGTCCTTGTCCGTCAGTATATGTTTGCCTGATCCTGCTTCACCCGTGGGTGCTCCTTCGTGTTTCAACTTCACAATCACATCACCAACGGCTGACTTGGACAACTTCGCAAGCGTTGAAATGTCTCTGATGGATGTCACTCAGTTGACGCTCCATGACCAGTCGACATTCGAAGCCGCTGAGCTCACCTGACCAATCCTTTCTGCTCTCGTGACATATAATGGACAATTCCTCGTGACGCTGGCGTGTTCTGGATACTTTTGATTAGGTATTGTACTGTTGTTGGTCTGCGACATGTCTCACAGGGTAGAACAGACCACTTGTTTGCGTTTCTTCAGAACCCGCGGTGACCCAGAAACGTGGGCTGTGTGAGCAGAGGCCGTGCCTTCGTTCGAAACGCCAACCGCCGATGCACTGAACTAAAGTAAAAGGTCCGCGCAATTGGCGCCTTCTCGCTCGGCGTCGCTAATTGGATTGCAATGCCAATAACAGAGCGCCGCATTCGGCGGCGGTGGCGGGCGCGCTCCAGATGGTTGCCCGGCAACGCGACCTCGACCTTCTGCGGCAGGTGAGTGACCGGAGCGCCGGGCTGCGGCTGCGGCTGTGCGCATGCGCACCGGCAGGCGCTGCCGAGGCGTCGCGGGCCGAAGCGATGCCCCAGGCGCTGCGCTCCCGTGACCCCGTGCCGGGGGCCAGCCGCTCGCCGCCACACACTGCGTCATCAGGCCGAGGCAGCCGACTGCCGCAACAGGGGGCGTCTGAAGGTTTTGGGGGACACGACATCACTGTCTGCAGTGCTGCCACCATGGGGGTTGCTAAAAAATATACAGCTTCACCCTAAAGTCCGTTAAAATTTGAAAATGCACTAATTCACGGAATAATCTAGGTGGAGAGGTAAAATGGGATACACATTCATGAAATGACATGGGGTTTTGTTGTTGTTGTGGTCTTCAGTCCTGAGACTGGTTTGATGCTACTCTATCCTGTGCAAGCTTCTTCATCTCCCAGTACCTACTGTAGCCTACCTCCTTCTGAATCTTCTTAGTGTATTCATCACTTGGTCTCCCTCTACGATTTTTATCCTCCACGCTGCCCTCCAATACTAAATTGGTGATCCCTCGATGTCTCAGAACATGTCCTACCAACCGATCCGTTCTTCTAGTCAAGTTGTGCCACAAGCTCCTCTTCTCCTTAATTCTATTCAATACCTCCTCATTAGTTATGTGATCTACCCATCTAATCTTCAGCATTCTTCTGTAGCACCACATTTCGAAAGCTTCTATTCTCTTTTTGTCTAAACTATTTATCGTCCATGTTTCACTTCCATACATGGTACACTCCATACAAATACTTTCAGAAACGACTTCCTGACATTTAAATCTATACTTGATGTTAACAAATTTTTCTTCTTCAAAAACGCTTTCCTTGCCATTGCCAGTCTACATTTTATATCGTCTCTACTTCGAACATCATCAGTTATTTTGCTGCCTTTACTACTTTGAGTGTCTCATTTCCTAATGTAATTCCCTCAGCGTCACCCGACTTAATCCGACTACATTCCATTATCCTCGTTTTGCTTTTGTTGATGTTCATCTTATACCCTCCTTTCAAGACACTGTCCATTCCATTCAACTGCTCTTCCAAGCCCTTTGCTGTCTCTGACAGAATTACAATGTCATCGGCGAACCTCAAAGTTTTTATTTCTTCTCCATGGATTTTAATACCTACACCGAATTTTTCTTTTGTTTCCTTTACTGCTTGCTCAATATACAGATTGAATAACATCGGGGAGAGGCTACAACCCTGTCTCACTCCCTTCCCAACCACTGCTTCTCTTTCACACCCCTCGACTGTAATAACTGTCATCTGGTTTCTGTACAAATTGTGAATAGCCTTTCGCTCTCTCTATTTTACCCCTGCCACCTTCAGAATTTGATAGAGAGTATTACAATCAACATTGTCAAAAGCTTTCTCTAAATCTACAAATGCTAGAAACGTAGGTTTGCCTTTCCTTAATCTTTCTTCTAAGATAAGTCGTAGGGTCAGTATTGCCTCACGTGTTCCAACATTTCTAAGGAATCCAAACTGATCTTCCCCGAGGTCGCCTTCTATCAGTTTCTCCATTCGTCTGTAAAGACTTCATGTTAGTATTTTGCAGCTGTGACTTATTAAACTGATAGTTCGATAATTTTCACATCCGTCAACACCTGCTTTCCTTGGGATTGGAATTACAGTATTACATTCTTCTTTAGTAAAACCAAAATCGAGTGCAAGAACTGGCCAGCAGATGGTGCTGGACAGCATCACGCCAGTGACACCCCGACACAAAAATACGTCTAAAAAGTAAAAAAAAAAATCTCTAAAAAGTAAAAAAGTAATTTTAACATAAGTAGTAATGTTTTGATCCAGGCGTGGTCGAGTTGGGGAATCGCCATGTAAATAAAAAAAAAATAAGTTAACTGCTGCTTTCCTTTCTACTAGGTCTACAATTTTGCTTCCACCGTTTTTTCTCGAAGTTCGGGGTTTTATTGTGAAAAACTTACAAAAAAATTATTATCCATAGTACTGCCCATCGCTGGCCACCACATTCTCCCATCTTTCGGATAGCATACGAATCCCGTGGCGGAAGAACTGGGCGTCTTTTGTGGAGATCCATGAATCGATTCAATTTTGCACTTGTTCAAATGATCAGAAGTGTTGGTCAGCCAGACTTTATGCCACTGATCGAAAAAGGTGGTAGTCAGAGAGAGCAACGTATGGAAAATACGGCGGGAGGGATAGGACTTCTTATTTCAACGTTTCCATGTATATTTTGACGGGTTTTGCGACATGGGGTCGAGCACTGACCTGGTGCAAAATTACCTTTACGTGTCTATCGCTGTAATGTGGCCGTTCGTGTTTCAGTGCTGAGCCCGAACGCATCAATTGCTTTCGATAATGATGTCCTGTGACTGTTCAAATGGTTCAAATGGCTCTGAGCACTATGGGACTTAGAAGTTAAGTCCCCTAGAACTTAAAACTACTTAAACCTAACCTAAGGACATCACACACATCCATGCCCAAGGCAGGAGGTGTTCCAGACTGTAGCGCCTAGAACCGCTCGGCCACACCGGCCGGCCCTGTGACTGTCTTCGTCTGTTTCAGTAGCTACGAAAACGTTCTGTCTTTCACCGCCATCTCGGTCTCCGACATCAAAATCACCGTTCTTAAAGCGTTGAAAATATTCTCTGCACGTTCTTCCACTAATAGTTGGTCTTACCCAGCATTTTAAGAGCCACAGACGCAGATTTCTTCATGTTAAAGCAGAAAATTAAAACTTCCCGCAAATGGCGAGAAATGGGAACGTAAGCTGACGTACTTATCGAAATAACCTTATGATGCAACCATAAATCTACTAATATTTTTATGGCATTATATTTACAGATGCTTAAGGTTATTATATTTCACCTGTGACCAACCACCTGAACCTCACTTGCCGGTACTGCCGTCTATTGCAAAGCAAAGTTGTAGACCTAGTAGAGCAGCATACTTTCATTATGGTTGGATATAAGCCTCTTTTGTTTGGCGTCATCTCTTCCAGTCCTGCGCGTCCCACATAAACACCTCAAAGTAAGGATCATACAAAATTATAAACCAATACGTCTTTAATTAGCGTAACATTGTTAAGAAATAGAGTTACCTACTTATTTTATTTCATATTTTTACATAATTACGTACGAATATAGTTTCATGCACTAGTCTGTTTTACGAGGCCTATGTCCTACAGTGGTCTGATGACAGCATACTATGCCACGCTTCATTAAACCGTGAGTCGGCGGTGTGCGGTACGCGGCGCAAAGGGCGTTTCCGGGTGCGGCGACTAGAACGGGCAGTCGCGTGAGAGCAGGCGTCGTTGACACTTGTGTCTATACCGCGAATTTTTCAGAGTAAATTAATTAAGACTTAGACTCAAGACAAATGCTTTTCAGGACGAAGCAAGAAATTGCGACGCGAGGTCTTGCCTCGCCGAAATCTACATATTCTGACAATAGACGTATTTTGAGAAATGACCCGTCAGGATAGCCCAGAGCGCTAATGCGCTGCTTCCTGGACTCGGGTAAGCGAGCCGGCCCCGGTTGGAATCCGCCTGGCGGATTAACGACGAGGGCCGGTATGCCGGCCAGCCTGGATGTGGTTTTTAGCCGGTTTTCCACATCCCGCTCGGTGAATACCGGGCTGGTCCCCACGTTCCGCCTCAGTTACACGACTCACAGGCATTTGCAAACGTTCGCACTATTTCATGACTTACACTAGACGCAGACAGCTGGGGTACACTACTTCTGTCCCTGGGCGTTCGTGGTGGCGGCAGGAAGGGCATTCGGCCACCCTTTGCCATTAATACTGCCAAATTTGTCATAACAAGGCCGACCCTGCGTTCCTGCGGGCTACAGGCCTACAGGAAAAAAAAGATTTTCAGAAATATTACTATAGTTGCAAGATTTTGCTAATGCGGTATTGTTGTTGCAGTTTTGATTTTCAGCCTGAAATTATTATTTCGACTTTTTTCTTTTATTTGATATTTTGTTCATTTATGCGATTTGCGTGTTTCTTTTTTAAATTCACGCGTATACTCACTGTCTATATTTTAGTGCATATATTTAGCTAATTTATGTAACATAAGTAATAAGCAGCGGCGATGATACCAAATCAAGTCGGAAGAAAGTGGGCTTCTATTGCGTTCTCCTACATAAACTATTAGGGCGAAATCGTTTGATCTAGTGCTCAATTGTAGACCTCAAAAAGAACTACAAAAAAGTCTGTGAGAGCATATGTTTATCTATTACAGTTAAGTCAAAAAAATGGTTCAAATGGCTCTGAGCACTATGGGACTTAACATCTTAGGTCATCAGTCCCCTAGAACTTAGAACTCCTTAAATCTAACTAACCTAAGGACATCACACAACACCCAGCCATCACGAGGCAGAGAAAATCCCTGACCCCGCCGGGAATCGAACCCGGGAACCCGGGCGTGGGAAGGGAGAACGCTACCGCACGACCACGAGATGCGGGCACAGTTAAGTCACAATCACCCATTCCTGCCTTGTAGGTGCTGAAACGGAGAACTTCAAAAGAAAATGATCATCATCTTTGATCAACAGTAAAAGATAAACATCTGTTCTCATGGACTTTCATTTAGATCGTTTTGAGCTATACAGTCTGTGTACTTTGACGTAGCTCTTACGTACTACGTAGCGTACATCAAGAGACCGCGCTGACGGAAAACATTTTAATTAATTTAGCTGATGAAATTTAATCGGCTGAACGGACTTTCATGGAACATAGCTAAGGACCATCCCGATTAAATCAGCTTTCAAACAAAAAAACTGCATTGGAATCGAACCTTTCGTTTGGGTGCTACAAAGTTAAAGATAGATACACAAACACACACATTAAACTTATAACACTCTTCTGTTTGCGTCGGGGCTTTAAGAGGAGCTGTTGTTAGAGAGGGAGTCAGATCATCCCTAGACTGGGTGACAAACGCCTGCTGGAAGGTACAGCTCTTGTGCAAGATGGCGCCCCACTCGATGCTGTTTCATGTGTAAAAGATCTCTTCCGCATATCGTTTGGTGAGGATTGCGTGCTGAGCCGTCACATTCCTCATGCCTCGCCTCCCCCGTCCCCAGACCTCACTTCCTGTGATTACTGGTTGTGGGGTTACCTGAAACCGTATCGCGATCGTCTCATCCTATTGCGGATGCTAAAAAACAACATCCGACGGCAATTTCTCACCATACATACTGATACGCTGTAAAATGATGCTCATATCATTGTCCCTCCACTTTAAGTATTGTTGATTAATGACAGCTGACTAGTTGAGCATTTGTTGAGAAGAACATCATCTTTGCTAAAAATCAATTGTTATGCTAATTATTGCTTTTGTATCATATGAAGTGCCAATTGTTAGTCATTTTGTGCGCCGGCCTCGGTGACCGAGCATTGTATGTCAAACGAACATGGAACATAATGTGTAACGATCCAGGGTGCATTACAGCAAAACTATACGACATTGTCAGGCCAGAAAGTATAGAGCCGCCCATTAATGTACTAATGAGCGTCTCTTTGCCATCGGTTTAAGTGACACTAACCCGTGCAGCAAATGCAACCTCGTTGGTAGTGTGCCTCACCGTTACACATGTGGAGATCGGATTGTCAACTGGTTCAAAAAAATGGTTCAAATAGCTCCGAGCACTATGCGACTTAACTTCTGAGGTCATCAGTCGCCTATAACTTAGAACTAATTAAACGTAACTAACCTAAGGACATCGCACACATCCATGCCCGAGGCAGGATTCGAACCTGCGACCGTAGCGGTCACGCGGTTCCCGACTGAAGCGCCTTTAACCGCACGGCCACACCGGCCGGCATTGTCAACTGGAGGTGGACCAGGGAGAAAATTGCTCAAATAACAAGAACTTCAGCAAACAATGTACCGACTAACATTTTCTTCAGACCAGAAGAAAGATGCTACCCTCAATCAAAAAATAACGCAGTGATTTGGTTAATGGGCAAATATACAAGTAACGTTTTTAACAATATTGGGAGCGATGAACATATTGAATACAAGATGTATATGAAAAATGAATTCGAGAAAACACTTACGCATCAGAATCACAATAAGAAATATGGTAACATGCTCCGAATTGTCTTCGACAGAATGGGTATAGGTTAGGAACTGGATTCCTCGAGGAGAGGGGATGGGTTGGGTCACGTTCCCGACGCTACCCTCACCTGCAAGTCACACACGAAAAATAAATCAGTAGTACAGCAGATACAAGAATATGACGGCAAACATCTGATGTATGTTATAAAGGAAGATCTTGAACTCCGTAAGGATGCGTTTAGAAGGCTGAAACTGACAAAAATAACAAGGCAGTGAAGGATTTTGCGATGTCGCTGTTCGGGACTGCTCTTCTGTCCACGTAATTTACCCTCGAAGGAACACACATCAAGGATTCACTGAATGATTAATTTGGGTCTGGGAAATGATGATGAGGAACCTCAGGCTGCAGAAGAAGAAAATATGCATGTTGATTTGCCACCAGTTGAAGGTGACAGTCAAGGTGCTAATTGTGTGCTACTGCTAAAGACTTAATATCATTCTTCATTCTGTGAATGCTGTAATTTATGACTGCAATCATCTGTCACCTTTTTTATGTCATTTCATTGTGAGCTAGCCATTTTTGTTACTGTTTTTGTGGAATAAAAAAACTTGTGATTGCAAAAAAAAAAAAAGCGATTCTAGGCGCTTCAGTCCGGAACCGCACGACTGCTACGGTCGCAGGTTCGAATCCTGCCTCGGGCATAGATGTGTGTGATGTTAGGTTAGTTAAGTAGTTCTACGTTCTAGGGGACTGATGACCTCAGATGTTAAGTCCCACAGTGCTCAGAGCCATTTGAATCATTTCATTTTGTACACTGTTTTTGGTTTCATTTCAAAAATGTGTCATTTCAAAAATGTGTGTCAATTTTTATCGCTCTATGTACATTATTCCGTGAAGTATTGACTTTTCAAATGTTAAAGGACTTTTGGGTCGTAGTGTACATGACTGTCCATCCAGTCGTTTTCTTTCTCTTGTGTCTTTGTCCCCATTGGCATAGGTTCGGCATGGATATTGACGAATTTGGCACTGTTAAGGGGTGGCCGGGTGCTCTTCTGTTGCCATCCCATTACCCCTCCCCCCTCCTACCACTCCCAGGACGGCACATGTATACCCCAGCTGCCTGTGTGTAGTGTGAAAGTGAGTGAAAATTTTTTGAATGTTTGCGAATCAAGTAACTTAGGCAGGATTTGTGTACCAGCCCAGTATTGACTTAATGGGATGTGGGAAACGGCCTAAGGACCACGTCCAAGCTGGTCAGCACACCCACCCTTGTCATTAATCCATGGGGCGGATTCTATCTGGGGTCGGCGCACATCCCCATTCCGAAACACTGCTTCAACACGCGTGGCTATTGGTGCGAGTGAATGCCTACCCAGTAATATTGCAAAACAGATGTGGACTCTGACCGTAATTTATTGGTTATTAATTTCAGATTACAACTGAAGAAATTAGAAGAAAGTAGAAATTAACGGATGATTTCTGCATACACTGAATGAACCAGAAATTGTTGAGACAAAGGGTGCAATAGACAACGAAAGTCCAAGCATAGGGAATAGGTTCCCAGATATATGCGTGGCTCGGAGACTTGTTAATAGGACCCGGAACGTCGTCCACAACTGCGAGTTTTCATCAGAGACAAGGGTATCGCAGTAGTGCCCAGGGGTGTGATAGCAACACTCTTGTTCTCTATATACGTAAATGATCAGCAATTCACGACACTTTGCTAATGACCCTGCAGTGTTCGGGAAAATGTTATGTGTGACTGTAGGAGGACACAGCATAACATAGAATTTCTATCTAGTTTGATGAATGTCAGCTTACTCTAACTGCAGAATGATGTAAGCTATTGCAGGTCAGCAAGAAAAACCAACTTCTTCAACATTTTAGCAATCAAGATCGAATAAATTTGGCTTCTTACCTGAAATAGGAGGAGAAGAGCCTCATACAGTTGTAGGTTACAGTAGGGTGCAGCAGACTTCTAGCCAAGAAACTCAGTGTAGGTCGGTACTAAAACAGAGTAGGAAGAAAAGAGTCTTGCTGCTAGGTAGTAACCATGACAGGGTGTAGGCCAGATGGTGCAGGAAAAGTTAGGAGCAGGGGTCACAAGTACTGTGAAGCCAAGTGCTAGCCTTAACCAGGTGACAGAGGACATAGGAAAAGTGTGCAAAGGTTTTGACAAAGAGGATCAGGTTATTATAGTAGATGGAGCAGGAAATAGCCTGGCTAAGAACAGTAATTACAGCATTAGGTGTGACCTGACGAAAACAGCAGTAGCAACTAGATACACAAACGTGAATTTCCTGGAGGTCCTGCAGCCCCATGACCATCCCTGGGTTCACACTGTTGTGAGGCGTGTTAACTCTGAGTTGAGTAGGTTACTGCTAACTGATATGAATTCTCATATGAGTGCAGTGCCCATTGCACCTGAATAGGAGAGGGAAGATAGGTTGGCTGAACTACTTGCAGGAAATGTATGGGGGGGCCAGCATCACACAGTGCGAGATCCCTGTGGCTGATAGTGTCAGAGAGGAGCCTTTTTTAGGTTAGAATCAAGTTTCAGGCACCCTGGTTTGAAAGAAGTCACTATAACAGAAGAGCTTCTCAAGAATGCACAGAAAAGTAAGGTTAGCTTATTCTGCCAAAATATTAGAGGATTGAGTAATAAAGTAGAAGAGTATCTTGCCTGCTTGCAAAATGTGAAGGAAAAGATAGACATCCTGTGCCTCTCTGAGCACAACATAACTGCAGAGTAAGATAAGTTACATGTAAAAGAATACAGTCTAGCAGCTTACTCATGCAGAACTAACATGGGGAAAGGAGGAGTTGTTGCGTATATTACGACAGAATACAAGTTCAAAAGCACTGACACATTAGATTTTGTAGTGATAAGCACATAGAAGTGTGTGTTTGTGAATTAATGTTTGAAAACAGTCCACTTTTAATTGTAACAGTATATAGATCCCCACTGGGAAATTTTGAATTAGTTATGAGGAACCTTAATCCCTTACGTTGCTGCCTGCCAGACATCAGCAAGCAGTTAATTAGTCTGTGGTGACTTCAATGTAGATTTTCTAAAGTATTCTAATCGGAAAAATGATCTGGAAACCCTATTTGGATTCTACAATTTGCTCTCAGTAGTTAACTTTCCAACACAGGCGGATAAAGACAGTAGGTCCTTAATTGATAATGTTTTCTTTGATGAGGCACAAAGCAAGAAAATAACTGTTTACCCAGTAACAAATGCTCTCTCTGATCATTATGCACAGTTAGTCAGGTAAATGACATAGTGCCTTACAGTGTGGATACACCTCATTGGAAGTCAGTTAGAATCATTAATGACTGCAGGGCAAATGTTTTTAACAGTAGTTTACAAGAAACAACCTGGGATGAAGTTTATAAAGAATCAAATGCCAATATAAAATTTAATCTGTTCCATAATAAGTGCATATCAGTATTTGAAAATAGCTTTCCAAATAAGCTAATCAGAAGAGACATCAACAGCCAGGTAAAAAACCATGGATCACTAAGGGGATTAAAGTATCTTGTGAAAGGAAAAGGGAAATGAATATTTTTTGGCAAGAACAAATAGAGATCCTGCAGTAGTTGTGCATTGCAAAAACTACTCAAAATCACTATGAAAGGTTATTAAAAATCAAGAAACATGCACATAATGCCTGAAATCAGTACGTTGCACAACAGAATAAAGACAATATGGAATATAGTGAAGCAAGAGACACAACAAACAACCACAGAAGAGGATGACATTACTGTTGAATTGAATGGAAGGGTTATAAATGACAAGTCACAGGTAGCAAATTTATTTAATGATCATTTCTTAAACAAAGTAGAAAGCATAGGGACCAAGAGTTCAAAAGGAAGATCACAGCAATAAGTTGAAGAAGTTGTGTTAAATTTGTCTATAAAATCATGTGTGACAAATCTGATGGTTGCCGTAAAGATTTGAAAGAGGGGGTGTTCTGTGTAGTCTGTAAGTTATGGTTTCAATCGGCAATTTAGAGGCGAGGAAATGATGGTAGAAAACTAGGATCTTCCATGACAGTGTAGGTTATGTAGAAAGGACAGAAAAATCGGTGAACAAGAGGAAAAAATTTGTGCCCTTAAGGCAGAATTAGAAAACGTAAACTTGAAATTATGTAGCTTAAGGGAGGAAAAAGAGACTGTGAACTGGGAAAAGGTAGCAAGCAAAGGGCCAAAACGTGAAACACTTGACAAAAATCCAGAAATTCAATTAGTAAATCAATTTGGCTTGCTATCTGAAGTGGAGAAAGAGCCTCATCCAGATGTAGTTGAAAGTAAGGTGAAGCAGAATATTATCTTAAAGAAAAAATACAGGTCGGGATCAAACCAGAATAGGAAAAGAAGAATTCTGCTTATAGGCAGCAGTCGTGGGAGGGGTGTGGACCAGCAGCTTTAGGAGAAATTAGGTGTAGGGTACCAGGTCACTGGTTTTGTGAAACCAACTGTTAGCCTTAGCCAGGTGACAGAAAGCTTAGGTCATCTATGCAGGGAATTGAGAAGGAAGATCAGGTAATTATAGTTGGGAGAGCTGGAAACAGCCTGTCTATGAATCCAAGATACAGTATTAGGAGTGACCTGGATAAAATAGGAGCAGAAACTGAGCACACAAATGTGGGGTTTGTGGGAGGTCTTTCAGCGCCATGATCAGCCCTGGGTAAACACTGCTGTAAGGCATGTTAACACTGAGCTGAACAGGATGCTCTGGACACTGGCAAAATCTCACATAAGTCTTGTTCCAATAAATGCTATTGGTAGGTGGGGATTCACTACACATGGCCTGCACCTGAACAGGATGGGGAAAAATAAGTTAGCTTCTCTATTAGCAGAAACTGTAAGGGGGTCCACAGTCACATAGGGGATGATCCCTGTGGTTAATGGGTCCAGGCAGACAGGTCTTTTAGGCTAAAGGCAAAGTCCAGAAAGATGACAATCAAGATAAATAGAACAAAAGAAACTTCATGAACAGTAAATAGGGGTAAAGCTAAGGGCAGTATCAACTTACTTCATCAAAATATCAGGGGAATAAAAAATAAAGTAAATGAGCTATTAGTGTGTTTAGATGATCTCAAAAATGAGATTCATATATTCTTTCTGAAGACCATGTAACTGTGGGCACCGATATAAGTGGGTATAATTTAGCATCTTAGACTGTAGATCTAAGATGGGTAAAGGAGGAGTTGCCATTTTCATAAAACATGGGTATAAATGCAAAACTGTAGAAGTAAGCAAATTTTGTGTTGATCAGCACTTTGAGGTTTGTGCATGTGAATTTCAGCTAGATAATGTAATATTGATATTAGCAACAGTGTACAGGTCCCCATTAGGAGACTGGGAGCTGTTCGTAAAAAAGTTTGACTCCCTATTATGCCGTCTGTAAGACAGAAAGAAGAAGTTATTAATCTGTGGTGATTTCAATGTAAACTTTCTAAGTTATTCTGATAGGAGAAGTGAACTAGAAGTGTTGTTAACAACATAGAACTTAGAATCAGTGATCAATTTCCCTACACATATAGCTGAGGACAGTAGCACGCTAATAGATAATGTATTTTTTTACAGAAAGAGGATGTAAAACAAACACATGCTTTCCCTGTGGTAAATAGATTATCAGACCATGATGCACAACTGATTAACTTACAAAACCTAACAGGGTGTACAGTTCGTAAACCATTAAGTAAAAGTGTGAGGTCGCTCAACCCGGTATCTATAGAGCACTTCAGAGAAAACTTAAGAAATGTTAATTGGGGAGATGTATATAATGAGTCAAATGCTAATGATAAATGCAACATATTTCTTGATAAATTTGTATCCCTTTTTGAACATTGTTTCCCAAAGAAAATTACTAACTGTAACACCACACACTTTTCAAAGAAATCTTTGATTACTACAGGTATTAAAGTGTCTTCAGAAAGGAAAAGAAAACTGTATGAGACAGCAAGAAATGGCAAAAATTATTGTAACATACTGAGAAAAGTTGTAAGGAAATCAAGAAATATGTATGTTAGAGAAGGAATGAATAACTCCAGCAATAAAAAAAATGAATATGGAATGTTGTTAGAAGGGAGACAGTAAAAGTAACCACTGGGGTACGTAGTACTGCTATTAAAGAGTATGAGACCATCTTAACCAACAGTACACAAGTAGCTAATGTATTTAACGATCATTTCTTAAGTGTAGGAGAAAAAATTGGTGAGAACAGTTAATAAGAAAAAGCCAGGCAATACATGGAATAGTCTGTTTTGAAAAAATTTTGTCAGATTAACTTTCACCTAACAACCTCTTGTGAAATAAGCAAAATTATTAAATCTATGAAAATTAAATGTTTTGTTGGAGTATATGACATCTCTAATAAGATATTAAAACAATGTGGAGCAATTACAGCTGATGTTCTGAGTCACATGTGTAATGCATCACTAACTCAAGGTATTTTCCCAGACAGATTACAATATGCCATTGTCAGGCCTCTCTACAAAAAGGGGGACACCACATATATCAATCAATATAGGCCAGTATCCTTGCTTACATCATTTTGAAAAATCTGCGACAAAGTAATGTACTCAAGAGTGGTTAGCCATCTCAACAGTAATGGGATTCTTAGTAAATCACAGTTCGGATTTCAAAAATTCTGTTCCACTGAGACAGCAATATACAATTTCACTGTCCACATAATAGAATCTTTAAATAGTAAAATGTCACCAATAGGAGTTTTCTGTGACTTGTCCAAAGTATTTTATTGTGTGAACCATGACATTATGTTACAGAAGTTCTATAGTATAAATGGAATAGGATATGAATGGTTTAAGTCATACCTACAGAAAAGGAAGCAAAATGTTTCCTTATATGTATCAACTGTGAAATTACATTAGGTATTCCACAGGGTTCAATCATGGGTCCCCTACTGTCCTTGATATATCTGAACGACCTCCCTTCCTATCTGAAACAGGAAGCTGAACTGACACTGTTTGTTGAAGATACAAGCATCATTATTAATCCAGTAAAAGAAACTCCAATTGAAAATGATACGAATAAGGTCTTTGGAAAAGTCATTAATTTTTTGCAAATGAGCTTGCTCTGCAAATGAGCTTGCTCTAAACTTTGAAAAAACATAGTGCATCCAGTTTTTATGCCGCAAAAAGTACAGTTCCTTCAATAAATATAATACATCAACAGAAGTCAGTAGACAAGGTAGAAAATACTAAGTTTTTGGGTGTACATACAGATGAGAATCTTCATTGGGAAATTCATATTTTGGGTCTTCTGAAACGACTAGGTTCAGCAACTTTTATAATAAGAATAATTGTCAATTTTGAGGATACAGAAATTTCTAAGCTAACATACCTTGCATACTTTCACTCTTTGATGTCATACAGAATAATTTTTTGGGGTAACTCAACATTTAGACGAAAAGTATTCACTGCTCAAACGAAAGTGGTTAGAATAATTTGTGGCATTCATTGTCGCACATCTTGAAGGCATCTTTTTAAAAGATAGAGAATTCTTATAACAGCCTCACAGTACATTTACTCACTAATGAAAATTGTTCTCAAGAGCATGGACCAGTTTAAAAACAATAGCGACATTCATGATTACAATAACAGAAAAAAAGACCTACACTATCCTCTACTTAACCTATCTTTGATGCAGAAAGGGGTAAAATATGCTGCTATAAAAGTTTTCGACAAATGAGCAGATGAAATAAAATGTCTGACAGACAGCAGTAATAGCTTCAAAATTTAATTGAAATCATATCTCCTTGACAACTCGTTCTACACCATAGATGAATTCTTGAATAGGAATAAATAAATCTATAAATATAGTAGATCCATTTAGTGCCACTTAAGGACATGGGGTAAATAATAGAAATGTTAATCTTTAACTCTGTATTGTAATATACATATGTATTAAAAAATTCTTTTTTCATATGTGCTTTGTTTGTGCACTTGACACATTCCACATCATAACGTCTACTGTACCATGCAATTGATCAATGGAATATGCAACCGACTAACTAACTAACTCTCATAAAATTATATCATATGACTGTACCACCAGCTTCTACTTCTTAAATTAAGAGGGTCATACATTCTCTCAAGAATAAAACCTCTTCTAGTTTTGATGGTGTTTCCAATAGAGTACTAAAGATTTGTTCCTATATAATAAGTCCGGTATTGTCTTAAATATGTAATGCATCACATACTCAAGCCATTTTTCTAGAGAGACTAAAATATACCTTTGTTAAACCCCTCTTTAAGAAACGTGATAAGAGAGTCGTCAGTAATTATCAATCTGTTTCACAGCTGATGTCATTTTCCAAAATTTTTGAGAAGGTGATGTATTCTAGATTAATATCTCGCCTTGGCAACAATAATATCCACAGCAAATCGAAGTTTGGGTTTCAGAAGGGTTGCTCTACTGAGAATGCCATTTGCATGTTCACACACCAGTTATTACTAGCATTTTCAACGGTAGGTATTTCCTGTGGCCTATCCAAGGCATTTTCATTGTGTGAATCATAATAGAGAGTGTTTCAAAATGAATATACGGATTTTAAGGCTTTGTAGCACATATTACATTCACCTTACAGTTACAAATAATACACCAAGTGAAAGAGAAACACAAACAGTTTTTCTTAAATTATTCAGTGTGAACACCGATCACACATCGAGTCGATAGGCGAGTTGTTCTAAAACCTTGATCAATGTGTCAGGAGTAACTCTTGCAGTAACACTGTTTCTAAAGTCAGATAGATCAGCTGGTATCAGAGGCACATATACATCATCACGTCAGATCATGTATGAACGTGGAGGTCATGCATTAAACGCTGTGTCAACCTGCCCCTTGAGCCCAATCCACTGGTCGCATACAACTTCATTTAACCAATCACGTACTGAGTTATGCCAGTGAGGCAATGCACCATATTGCTCCCAAATAAAGATCTGTTGTTCAGCTTCTTCCCATTGAGGCATGGGCCATAGCTGTAGCACATCAAGGTAAAGAACGTCAGTTACAGTGGATTCGCCGAAAAAGAAAGGCCCATCAACTTCCCACAGAGATATTTTTTGGGGCTAAGCGTGAAAGAATCGCACTCGTTCAACACGTTTTTCAGACACTCTTTGTCATTCCATACTCTTCCCATTGCGCACAGGTACACAAAGAAAACTGTTTGAGTTGCTCTTTTCATTTGGTGTATTATTTACAATTGTAAGTTGAACATAATAAATGCTACAACATCTTAAAACTGGTAAGTTCATTTTGAAACACCCTGTATACTCCTATATAAATTGAATTTCTATGGGATTGATGGTATAGCCAACCAATGGATCATGTCACATCTAACCAAAAGAATGCACAAAGTTGTACTTAGTAGTAATTCAACTAACAGAGTTCAGGGACAGAATTCTCACTGGGAGAATTCCCCAAGGCTCAGTCTTAGGTCCACTACTGTTTGTCATATATGTCAATGATCTACCGTTTAATGTACAACAGGCAGAATAAGTTCTTTTTGCAGATGTCACCAGTATTGCAATCATTCCCAGTATACATGCAGAAACGGAAGAAATGGTGAAAAAGTTCTCAGAAGTATCATTTCGAATGTTCTCACCCTGAATTTTACAAAGACACATCATTTTCAGTTCTGGACCTCTATGGGTACTGCACCAGTGATAAGTGTAACACATGGTAATGAAATAATACCTAGGGTGGAAACTTCAAAATTCTTAGGTGTCCATATTGATGATAATTTAAATTGGAAAAAACAAATTTTGAAACTCCTAAAACAACTTAGTTCAGCCACATTTGCACTTCGAATCATAGCAAATTTTAGGAAGAGAGAAATCAGTAAGTTGACATGTTTTGCTTATTTTTATTCAGTAATGTCACATGGAATAATGTTCTGGGTAACTAATCTCTAAGAAAGAAGGTCTTCATTGCCCAAAAACGTGCTTTAAGCATAATATGTGGTGCTCACCCGCGATCATCTTGTATCATTTGTTTAAGCAGTTGGGCATTCTGACTACTGAGGTATGTTGCAAATAATCCACTACAGTTCAAATGGCTCTGAGCACTGTGGGTCTGAACACCTGAGGTCATCAGTCTCCTAGAACTTAGAACTACTTAACCTAACCTAAGGACATCACACACATCCATGTCCAGGGCAGGATTCGAACCTGCGACCGTAGCGGTCGCGCGGTTCCAGACTGAAGCACCTAGAACCGCTCGGCCACAGCGGCCGGCAATCCACTACAGTTCAAAATACTAGAAGAAAAAAGTGACATTCATTACTCACCATTAAGGTTGTCTTTAGCACAGAAAGGGGTGCAGAACGCAACAAAAATTTTTGACCACTTATCCAGTGATATAAAATGTCTAACAGACAGCAACGTAGTATCTGAAAAAAAATTGAAAAAGGTTCTCCTTGAGAACTCCTTCTATTCCGTAGAAGAATTTCTATGTTTGTAGTATGTAAAAGGTGGTGGGTAGGAATTGCTTATTCAGTCTGTATGTTTTGTTTTCATTTCGGGAAAAAAATTATATGTTGATGTTAAGAGTATAGATAGTTGCACAAATTAATTTTCAGTATGAATGCAAAATGACTCATTCTACATCATGATGATTTATCGAGCAAAATGATCCATGGAACATGAAAGTAACTAACCAACTAGCCATCATATAGTTTTCGTATATATTAATGGTGGTGTGCTGCTTGACATCGTCACGTCGATTAAATACCTAGGCGTAAGATTGAAAAGCGATATGAAATGGAAGGAACACCTAAAGTTAATAATAGCGGAAGTGAATGATAGACTACGGTTTATTGGGAGAATTTTAGGAAAGTGTAGCTCGTCTACAGGATGATTAAAAAAACGCTTACAAACTGACGTGGCATATCGGGCATACAGCAAGGATCAGTAATCACGTAGGAAAAGGGGTCGTAAACATCACGAGAGGGCACTACGTTCACGAGAGCACGTTGTTACACAAACACGGGCAGATCACGCCGTGGAAGCGTTGGGAATAACATGGATAGCTACATGTACGACGAAATGGCTGGGATCTATTCGTTTTATGGCGTGGCCAGCTGACTAGAAACCGTGGGATTACACGGTGCGAAATATCCTGATAGAAAGGTGCCGTACCACACATTATTCGCCACCTTGCATCGCCGACTGTGCGAAACCGGCTCGTTCCATGTGCGCAAGCCGAATGTTGGTCGCCAACTAATAACACGCACAGTTGCGGCGGAAGAAACCGTTCTCCAAAGGGTGCAGCGCACACTGTCAACAAGTACGCGCGGTGTATCCCGCGCCACTGATATCCCCCAACCCTCCGTCTGGCGCATTGTACGAGGGTCATTCCAAAGGAAATGCACACTATTTTTGTAAAAATACAGTTTTCATTCTGCATGTGTGAAAGTTTTACAGTGTGTAGATACATCCTTCCCGCTTGTTTTCAAACTTAGTTCAACCTGTTCCCGTGAATGGCACCGTCACAGCATGTCTTCAAGATGGCTGCTACACTTGACGTTCGTCACAAGCAAAGTGCTGTCGTAGAATTCCTGTGCTGTGAAAACGAGACAGTGGGAAACATCCACAAGAGGTTGAAAAAGTTGTATGGAGATGCTCCTGTCGATCGCAGTACAGTTAGTCGGAGGGCAAGCAGGTTACGTGATGAAAGCGGGCACGGCAATATTGAGAATCGTCCTCGCAGCGGCAGGCCTCGTACTGCACACACTCCAAACAATGTGCAGAGAGTTAACGAATTGGTGGACTGCTGACAGACGCATCACAGTGAACGAATTGTCACGCTACGTTGGAATAGGGAAAGGAAGTGTTTGCAGAATACTGAAAGTGTTGGCGTTAAAAAAGGTTTGTGGCAGGTGGGTTCCCAGCATGTTGACAGTGGCTCACAAAGAAACAAGAAAAACTGTATGCAGCGAACTTTTGGAACAGTACGAGAATGGTGGAGATGAATTTCTTGGAAGAACTGTGACAGGTGATGAAACCTGGCTCCATCAGTGGAGTGGTATCATGCAAATTCACCCAAGAAAAAAAAATTCAAAACCACACCTTCTGCTGGAAACGTTATAGCTACGGTGTTTTGCGATTCCGAAGGACTCTTGCTTGTGGACATCATGCCAAGTGGAACCACCATAAATTCTGATGTATATGTGACGACACTGATGAAACTTCAAGGTCGACTGATTCGTGTTCGACCACATCGGCAAAAGCAGGATGTTTTGCTTTTGCACGACAATACACGGCCACATGTCAGTCAAAAAACCGTGGAAGCGATCACAAAACTCGGATGGACCTCACTGAAACACCCGCCTTGCAGTCCTGATCCGGCTCCATGTGACTATCATCTCTTTGTGAAACTGAAAGACCCTCTTCGTGGAACAAAGTTTGGAGATGATGACTCCCTTGTGCGCTCTGCCAAACAGTGGCTCCAACAAGTTGGTCCACAATTTTACCGTGCGATTATACAGGCGCTGGTTCCAAAATGGCGTAAGGCAGTTGAGAGGGATGGAAATTATGTGGAGAAATGAAAATATTGTTCCTAAAGGATGTATCTACACAGTGTAAAACTTTCAAACATGTAGAATAAAAGATGTATTTTAAAAAAATAGTGTGCATCTCTTTTGGAGTGACCCTCGTACAATATGAAGATCATCATCGGTTTCATTTCCAACACGTCCAGGCATTGCAAGCGGGGAACTAAATAAGCGCACGGGATTTGCGCTGTGGTTTCTGCAGAAATCCGCTTCACAGCGAGTGTCCTCTTCACCGACGAGGCTGTGTGCTGACGCGAGGGTGTGATGAACGTTCACAACATGCACACGTGGGTGGATGTGAGTCCGCATGCTACATGGATGCATGCCTCAAAACGCAAATTTACCCTTAACATGTGAGCTTGCATCGTCGGAGACTGTTTAATTGGACCGTTTAATTGGACCGTACATTCTCCCGAGCCGACTTCATAGTCACACGTATCTCTTATTCCTGTGAGAAGTTTTGCCGGACATGCTGAATGATATACCCATGCCTCTTCGTCGCCGCTTTCGATTTCAGCACGGTGGAGTCCCAGCGTATTTCAGCATACAAGTGAGGGCACATCTGCAAGCAACATTTCACGGACGCTGGATTGATCGCGGTGGGCTGGTCTCTTGATCACGATCACCCCAACTGTCTCCAGTCGCTTTTTTTTCCTGTCGGGTGCCAGAAGGGCCTTGTGTATGAAACACATATTACATCGCCGGAGAACCTAGTGGGCAGGATTGTTGCGGCAGCAGGATGTCTTCGAGACACACAGGTATCTTTGAGAGGGTGCGCCGACCAACACAGTGTAGATGTCAGGCGTGTCTCGATGCACCTTGACAAAACTTTGAGCACCTCCAGTAGTGGGCGTCTATTTCTAGCATGAGACTAAATAACTACAACGCCGTTTAGTAGCCCAGGATGGCCGTTGCGAGCCCCAGTTCCTACGTGATTACTCATCCTTGTTGTATGCCCGATGTGCCATGTCAGTTTATGAACGATTTGTTGAGTCACCTTGTATAAAGATGACCTCTTGTAGAATACTAGTGCGACCGATACTTTAGTATCGCTCGAGTGTTTCGCATTCCCGCCAGGTCGGATCAAATGAGAACATCGAAACAGTATACAGGCGGAAAGCTAGATTTGTGACCGGTAGGTTCAACCAGGTCGCGAGTGTTACGGAAATGGTCCATGGACTCAAATGGGAATTCCTGGAGGGAAGACGACGCCCTTTTCGCACAACACTATCGAGTAAATTTAGAGAGTCGGCATTTGCTACTGAATGTGAAAAGATTCCACTGCTGCCTACATACACTTCCCTTAAGGGTCACGAAGACGTTGTAATTGAAATTAGGGCTTGTATGGAGGCATATACACAGCTGTTCTTCCTTCGCCCCATCAGCGAGTGGGACATGAGAGGAAATTACTAATAGTAGTACAAAGCAACCTCCACCGTCCACCGTATGGTGACTTGTGGAGTATTTATGTATACATAAATGAACCATTGACTGAAATAGGAGATAGGAATACAACAAAAAATGAAAGGCAGTTGTCAGAAGTGAATTACTGAACAGCAGAGTATCAAGTAGGCGAAAAGACAAAATCTAGTAAAAAGGAACTGCAGATGTATATAGAATGAAACTGACAGGAAATGTTTTGGGGTAAGAAAAGCAATTGTATAAATATCAGGAGCTCAGATGGCAAGGCAGTAATAAGCGAAGAATCTAAATTTGACATGAAATACGATTTAGAGGATTATCACATGATGTACGGAATGTTTTATTTAATTGACTTTAACGCAAAAGTTTTTTGGACAGAATACCCAATTTCGGCTATACACAGCCACCTTCAGAATCCTTCATTCTGCCACACTCCAACAAGCCAAAACCGTGTAAAATAATAGTTGTTGCAGTGCAGCAGAATTAAGACTGCTGAAGATGGCTACTGTACAGCCGAAATCGGTAGTTCTGTGCAAAAAAACATTGCGATCAAGGCAACTAAACAAAAAATTATGCAGAGGGGAAAACTGAAAGGAGGAAGAAATTTATAAAAGGGCTACACAAAGTAAATGAAAGTAATATTAAAGAAAGAGAATAGGAAATAGATAGCGATGAAATGGGAGATACGATATTACGAGACGAATTTGACGGAGCACGTCGTAAAGCCATAAGTCGAAACAGGGTACTGGAATCGACGACATTCTCTCAGAAATATTTAAAATTTTGGGAAAATTAGCCATAGAAAAGTATTCGCCTGGTCTGCAAGATGTATGATACAGGTGAAATACTCTCAGACTTCAACAAATATGTAATGGGGACTTCAAGAATTTAGTTACGCATGTAGTCCCACGCTCATATCATTGCACAACAACAGTGGCGCATTGTCAGAAGACAATATTTGTTCTGGGTTTACTGCAGAAGCAATTCTGCTGCCATACGGGTAACAGTTTCATCACAATGTTGGAGTGAAACTCAGGGGCAACTAGAACTGTGCTCCGAAGTTACAGTACAAGGAACAATACGATTTTTACTGACAAAAAGTTAAAACTACACACGGATTCAAGTGAAATTCTGGTGGTGTATTGACCAAACGCACTGCCACATCCGTGGTAGTGAAGGTGTGTCAACGGTTTGACCAAGGCCACACAGACGTGAATGACGCTGGTCGGGAAGTGAAGCCATCGACATCGACCACAGGTGACAATAGCCAGCCTACAAAGAAACTGATTGGCAGCAACAGTAAATTTTGCAACTATGAGGACGTTCACACGGCTGTTCTCGAGTGGCTACGTGACCAAGGAGAGGACTGCTATCGCCGAGGAACTACAAATGTAGTGCAGCGTTGAATAAAAGTTATTTGATCTGCCAAAATAACGTCTTACTTTCTTTTTATAGTTCCTTCGTACCAAACCATCAGTTTAGCAAGTCATGGTTGCGAAACACTAACATGAACTACTTGCAGCGTTGAGCCATTTGGCCAACGAGGAAGGAAAGAAGTGATAAGGTGTGCCAAACAAGTTAAGGTGATGATAACAGCATGGTACGATAGCCCAAACCATTACAGAATGCTTATCACGCTTCATATATTGAAGAAAATGGTCCACATTGTACGTTCCTCCTGCTGATCCCCAACCGTAAACACGTAAGGAAAAGTGTGAATGCGTACTCAGCGGATCAGTGAATGAGACTCCACGTTGGTATTCGAGACAAGGTGGCTTCAAAACCTCAAACAGGTGTATTTTGTTCTTGCAGAAGGCGAGAGCGCTACCGGGTGACCGCACCTGATGTGTGTGCAAATATTTGCGAAGAATAAGTGTTACTGTTTGATGGCCAATATGGGGGTCACTTTCACACTGTCATTCTGACGGGATTCCAATTCGATTCTACACAGAGTACGCGAATAAATTTGCCCCCTTCTAACAGCCGTGTACCGCAAGTCTGTAGAGGAACGGAAGGTTCCAAATGATTGGAAAAGAGTACAGGTAGTCCCAATTTTCAAGAAGGGTCGTCGAGCAGATGCGCGAAACTACAGTCCTATGTCTCTGACATCGATCTGTTGTAGAATTTTAGAATATGTTTTTTGCTCGCGTATCATGTCATTTCTGGAAACCCAGAATCTACTCTGTAGGAATCAACATGGATCCCGGGAACAGCGATCGTGTGAGACCTAACTCGTTTTATTTGTTCATGAGACCCAGAAAATATTAGATACCGGCTCCCAGGTAAATGCCATTTTCCTTGACTTACGGAAAAAAATGGTTCAAATGGCTCTGAGCACTATGGGACTCAACATCTTAGGTCATAAGTCCCCTAGAACTTAGAACTACTTAAACCTATCTAACCTAAGGACATCACACACACCCATGCACGCGGCAGGATTCGAACCTGCGACCGTAGCAGTCCCGCGGTTCCGGACTGCAGCGCCAGAATCGCTAGACCACCGCGGCCGGCTGACTTCCGGAAGGCGTTCGATACAGTTCCGCACTGTCGCCTGATAAAGAGAGTAAGAGCCTACGGAATATCAGACCAGCTGTGTGGCTGGATTGAAGAGTTTTTAGCAAACAGAACACAGGATGTTGTTCTCAATGGAGAGACGTCTACAGAGGTTAAAGTAACCTCTGGCGTGCCACAGGGGAGTTTTACGGGACCATTGCTTTTCACAATATATATATAAATGACCTAGTAGATAGTGTCGGAAGTTCCATGTGGCTTTTCGGGGATGATCCTGTAGTATACAGAGAAGTTGCAGCATTAGAAAATTGCAGCGAAATGCAGGCAGATCTGCAGCGGATAGGCACTTGGTGCAGGGAGTGGTAACTGACCCTTAACATAGACAAATGTAATGTATTGCGAATACATAGAAAGAAGGATCCTTATGTGGGAGTATGCGTACGGAACGATTTGATGTGGAATGATCATATAAAATTAATTGTTGGTAAGGCGGGTACCAGGTTTAGATTCATTGGGAGAGTCCTTAGAAAATGTAGTCCATCAACAAAACACAAAATGTAGTCCTTACAAAACACTCGTTCGACCTATACTTGAGTATTGCTCATCAGTGTGGGATCCGTACCAGGTCGGGTTGACAGAGGAGATAGAGAAGATCCAAAGAAGAGCGGCGCGTTTCGTCACAGGGTTATTTGGTAAGCGTGATAGCGTTACGGAGATGTTTAGCGAACTCAAGTGGCAGACGCTGCAAGAGAGGCGCTCTGCATCGCGGTGTAGCTTGCTGTCCAGGTTTCGAGAGGGTGCGTTTCTGGATGAGGTATCGAATATATAGCTTCCCCTACTTATACCTCCCGAGGAGATCACGAATGTAAAATTAGAGAGATTCGAGCGCGCACGGAGGCTTTCCGGCAGTCGTTCTTCCAGAGAACCATACGCGACTGGAATAGGAAAGGGAGGTAATGACAGTGGCACGTAAAGTGCCCTCCGCCACACACCGTTGGGTGGTGGTATAAATGTAGATTTAGATGTCACATTGATGAGAAGGTGTTACGATAAATTTTGTGATAGCGGTTGCATCTTATTTCCCGGTTTGGTATACTCTGCTACTCTGTTAATGAGGATGAAATCTGTAAGAAAATGTGAGAAACTATCCCATAGAGAACCTGGAAATCAGTATAAAGAGTGGAAGGACATTGCCGTTATCAGCAACGCTGAGCAAGATTCTACAGGTGTTTTGATGTATCGTTGTCACCATCCATCTTTTATTAAATGGGAACATTCTTTCTTTTTTTTTTTTTCAAATTAATGCTACAGTGTGATATTTGTTCACCGTAGATGAGCACAGTTAGGTGGATGTCGAAAGCACTGCACTACCATTCCCAAATTAGGAAGCCTGCAGTTAATGTGTATAAGGTTTGACGTGGTAAAAAGCGCCAGAGGTAGGGAAAAGCATTCCACGTGACAAGAATAAAGGACGCAAAAGATCGTAGCAAATGGAAGGCGTGAAATTCACGCGAAAATAACACTGCAATTTATTAATTATTTATAATGCAAGACTACTTGATGGAACAAGGCAATATCTTTAAGTAAAGGACGACTGTTATGATAGTTTGAAAGTTCAGAAACATAACAACATATGACACAAATTGGAATATGGAAAAGTCTTGATCGCAATTCCTTATTAAATGTTACGCGTTTCGAAAGATCATCGTCAGTCATAAACTATGGGACAATGTTCAGAAATTATTAAAAGTAATTAACACTTATAACTATAGTGCATGACCACGACAAACGGTGTATGAACAATTATTTCATTACTGACGTGTAGATCTAGTTTTAGGCTCAACAAACTGAGCATATTTACTGCATGTAGGAACATATGCAATCCTTATAAAGACTGCCTATCCTAGTACAGTTGTCAGTTCAATGAATACAAGTATCAAACTGGCTATAGCATATTAAACTGACAAAAAAGTAAACTACCTTACCTACTTTTAATAATTTCTGTGCATTGTCCCACAGTGAATATCTGTCGATAGTTTTTCGAAAAGTCTCATATTGAAATAAGAACTGTACGATCATGACTTTTCCATAGTTGCAATTTGTGCCAAACCTGAATGCTCGCCCACCACGACTTACGAAATAATTCGTGGGTCAAGTATTAACAATATATAAAACTTCATGATTTTGTTGTCTACTGGACATAGCTGAACGACTACCGAAGTTAGCCGACAGTTTACTCTGCAGCAAGCCACAGTTTCAGTCAGTTTCTAGACGCAAATCGAGTCAGTAGCTCCGTCAGTAAACTACGGAAGCATACCACCTGAATACTCTGCATTTTCTTAACTAATTGTAGAACGAGGAAGAAGATATAATGTACCGAATCGAACGGCACTGCTTTTTCCTGGCGCCAGCGATCATGTTCTTTGGTAGGTGGCACTGGTGCCGCCAGAGCACGGATTAGGCCGCGACCTACATAAACGACTGACAGCGTGCGACTGCTCAGACGACGAATCACCACCGCAGATATGGTTACGGAAGTGTCTTACGTGAGAGATGTTTGTGGCGCTGCCTGTCCTCTGTTACAACTGGCGACGTTTGAATTCAAACGTGTTTGAAACTCGTCGCTGCAGCACGCGCGACGGAGAGAGCAACAGCCACGCATCTTCTTGGCAAAGCAGTGGAGCGGACGCGCCGGTAGCTATAAAATGCATACCATCCGATTTGAAGAAAACTATTCGGAGAAAAAATTTGATTCTCCCGCTTCTTACAGTTTGATATCTTTGCTTAACCAAGGTCTGAATTTACTTTCGTTATTCGGTACGGTTACTGTACTGCACGAAACTGAGTATATGGCTGCACGAAATTTTTAAGAATTTGCAGAAGTAAAATCTCAATGCATAGACATACGGTATATTTCATTTTTGGGCCATACATTATTGCCTGTGAAATGTAACCAACTTATCGAAATCGTATTTAAAGTTGAGAGCGGAATGATATCTCTTTTCACTCTTGAGATATTGGTTGTTATATCCGCGGACGGCTCTCTCGCGGCGCGTCCGAATCCTTTCCTGCGCTTTGGGAATCAAGGAGTCGTAAAAATCGTCGTATCTCATAAACAGTTCAAAATATCAAAACGACGTTTTTGGAAATAACAGCATCAGAAAAGACTAATTTATCGTATGATTAACACTCGATACGCTTTTGTCAAACGTGGGAGTAGAGCGAAAACAAGATTTTCTATAAATTATATGAAGAGGCATTGTCCGAATTTTCATAGCTAAACAAAGAGAGCTAAACGGGCAAACGGGGTATCAAAATGACCAGCATGACATCTAGTTTTGCATGAAAATATTTAATTGCTTGCAAGTAATCAGGGTAATTCAGGAAAACTTAATTACTGAGTTAAGAAAAAATTGAAATATTTCACGAAAAGCTGGTGCAAAGCTATGTAAATGAAGTGTCAAAAAGTTCATCTGTTCAGGGCCTAGCTATTTTGCACATAAAAAGATACATTGGTGCGGTATTTAAAAGTCAAAAAGGCTTCTTTCGAATCAAATAACAAAATTTGGATTTTCGAGAATAAGTTACGAAGGCAAATGAGGTATCAGTATAATCATGCTTTCTGAATAAAACTTGAAAATAAAGAATGAAAAATTCGGTCAAATATTTTGTGAAATCATTTGAGTAAAAGAAATAAATAAATCACTGAAATGATTCAAATGGCTCCGAGCAATATGGGACTTAACTTATGAGGTCATCAGTCCCCTAGAACTTAGAACTACTTAACCCTAACTAACATAAGGACATCACACACATCCATGCCCGAGGTAGGATTCGAACCTGCGACCGTAGCGGCTTCACGGTTCCAGACCGAAGCGCCTGGAACCGCTCGGCCACACCGGCCGGCGATCATGAAAGATTGTACGTGCCATTGAATGATGCTCGAAATCAAGAACTGAAAATGAGGTGCATCAAACGTTTCTCTAGTATTTTTTATTTCATACTTTTAGACCAATCATTTCACAAGACAGTTGATTTTCTTTTCAAAAATTTTGTATGTTATACTTTTACAGACTCTTTAGATTAATTGAAACGCTTGGCGTTAACATTGACCTTATTACGAATTTAATATGTTTGATATACTGGGATAGGTGTGTACACGCTTAAAGATCTAGGACTTCGGCAAGAACTTAAAAATATACTTAGCGATGCACTGCACACACTACACATAAAACTTAGTATGCGGAACTGAGTGAGTTAAACTGTAAGAATTATCCGGGACCGAACTCATTTTGTTTATCTCTATTTGCTACCGATAACGCTACTGTTATACCACGGCTGGTTCTCGAGTGTTCTGCTCATTTTTTTCCATTTAAGGTAGCCAGTCATTCTTCCGCATTTGTCGACTGTTGAAAGTTCCTGATCACGTACAATACATTCGTCTTTAATTCATTGACGAGATAGTCGAATACTTCTCTGCTCATTCACTTGTGTTCGAAGAATTTGTCTGGTGATCTTCGCAGTTGATGACATAAATTATGAAATTCCTCATCAAGATTCCTCCCTTTCTAAATTTCATGCACAGCATTCATTTTGGCTTTATTTTCCTAAGTAAAGCTATTTTTACAGCCTTACTCTCCAGCTACAGTATTCTACAGTTTAGGGATACCGTTTTACAGAAACAGTTGGTCGGCTCTAAGCAGCCAACTCGTAGAAGGAGATGGTCGTTCGCACGCAGGACACCCAAGCTTTTCGCCCGATGCTGCTGCTTCTCGCTGGAGTGTCGCGTATCCAGAAATCGCTCTGACGCTTACGTAGGACACGGCCTTAGAGCGACATGTGACCGCCCTCGGCGCCGCCTTTGCGCCCACGGATGGCGGGAGTCGGTCTGCAGCACCAAGAGGAACTGACAACTAGAGATCAGAAACGAGCTCCGTACACCGCTTTAAAGTCGCCAGCGAACCCTGTAATGCCATCTCCGAACTCGCCCTCTCCGTGCGCCAGTAGATCCGAGAAGTGAGTACCCCCCCCCCCTCTCTCCACCCCCACGGCACCCGAGGCTGTCGCCGGGTACAAGTGGACTCCATTCGCTCAGAAAGGAGAGCGATTGCACGAATACGAATTCGCAAGCACAGGGTGAGTCAAAAAGGACTTTACAGCTTTGGAATGATAATAGGAATTCATTGCGATGACTTACAGAATCGGTAGATGTGTCATATTGTAATTCACGTAGTGCACCAGTACCCCACTCCGCCAATAGGAGCGTCAGCTGACTGTACAGTTGAAATGGTTACTTTCTCTGGTTCGGAGTGTGCTCGCTATATTCACATGGTTCAAATGGCTCTAAGCACTATGGGACTTAACATCTGAGGTCATCAGTCCCTTAGACTTAGAACTACTTAAACCTAACTAGTCTAAGGACATCACACACATCCATGCCCGAGGCAGGATTCGAACCTGCTGCCGTAGCAGCCGCGTGGTTCCGGACTGAAGCGCCTAGAACCGCTCCTCCACAGCGGCCGTCTGCTCGCCATGTGTTTTGGTTTCATGAAACGAACTTTGCTACAGCTTTCCGGCGTAAATTTCGCTCCGAAAACTCAGTTTACTCTTGGCACAAGAATTTTGTTGATGCGGGTTATTCACTGTGACATGATAAACCACTAGGTCGCCCACGTGTTGATGATTATGGCGAATAAGTTAAGGAGGACTTTGCCCACAGTCCACAAAAATCAACGCGACTGTCATTCCATAAAAGATTCTTTGGCAGGTACTGCGTATACGTTTAAAGCCATACAGATCTACAATGGCCGGCTGGAGTGACCGTGCGGTTCTAGGCGCTACAGTCTGGAACCGCGCGACCGCTACGGTCGCAGGTTCGAATCCTGCCTCTGGCATGGATGTGTGTGATGTCCTTAGGTTACTTAGGTTTAAGTAGTTCCCCCATGAACCATGGACCTTGCCGTTGGTGGGGTGGCTTGCGTGCCTCAGCGATACAGATGGCCGTACCGTAGGTGCAACCACAACGGAGGGGTATCTGTTGAGAGGCCAGACAAACATGTGGTTCCTGAAGAGGGGCAGCAGCCTTTTCAGTAGTTGCAGGGGCAACAGTCTGGATGATTGACTGATCTGGCCTTGTAACATTAACCAAAACGGCCTTGCTGTGCTGGTACTGCGAACGGCTGAAAGCAAGGGGAAACTACAGCCGTAATTTTTCCCGAGGACATGCAGCTCTACTGTATGATTAAATGATGATGGCGTCCTCTTGGGTAAAATATTCCGGAGGTAAAATAGTCCCCCATTCGGATCTCCGGGCGGGGACTACTCAAGAGGACGTCGTTATCAGGAGAAAGAAAACTGGCGTTCTACGGATCGGAGCGTGGAATGTCAGATCACTTAATCGGGCAGGTAGGTTAGAAAATTTAAAAAGGGAGATGGATAGGCTAAAGTTAGATATAGTGGGAATTAGTGAAGTTCGGTGGCAGGAGGAACAAGACTTTTGGTCAGGTGATTACAGGGTTATAAATACAAAATCAAATAGGGGTAATGCAGGAGTAGGTTTAATAATGAATAAAAAAATAGGAGTGCGGGTTAGCTACTACAAACAGCATAGTGAACGCATTATTGTGGCCAAGATAGACACAAAGCCCATGCCTACTACAGTAGTACAAGTTTATATGCCAACTAGCTCTGCAGATGATGAAGAAATAGATGAAATGTATGACGAGATGAAAGAAATTATTCAGGTAGTGAAGGGAGACGAAAATTTAATAGTGATGGGTGACTGGAATTCGTCAGTAGGAAAAGGGAGAGAAGGAAACATAGTAGGTGAATATGGATTGGGGGGAAGGAATGAAAGAGGAAGCCGCCTGGTAGAATTTTGCACAGAGCATAACTTAATCATAGCTAACACTTGGTTCAAGAATCATGAAAGGAGGCTGTATACATGGAAGAAGCCTGGAGATACTGACAGGTTTCAGATAGATTATATAATGGTAAGACAGAGATTTAGGAACCAGGTTTTAAATTGTAAGACATTTCCTGGGGCAGATGTAGATTCTGACCACAATCTATTGGTTATGAACTGCAGATTGAAACTGAAGAAACTGCAAAAAGGTGGGAATTTAAGGAGATGGGACTTGGATAAACTGAAAGAACCAGAGGTTGTAGAGAGTTTCATGGAGAGCATTAGGGAACAATTGACAGGAATGGGGGAAAGAAATACAGTAGAAGAAGAATGGGTAGCTCTGAGGGATGGAGTGGTGAAGGCAGCAGACGATCAAGTAGGTAAAAAGACGCGGGCTAATAGAAATCCTTGGGTAACAGAAGAAATATTGAATTTAATTGATGAAAGGAGAAAATATAAAAATGCAGTAAATGAAGCAGGCAAAAAGGAATACAAACGTCTCAAAAATGAAATCGACAGGAAATGCAAAATGGCTAAGCAGGGATGGCTAGAGGACAAATGTAAGGATGTAGAGGCTTATCTCACGAGGGGTAAGATAGATACTGCCTACAGGAAAATTAAAGAGACCTTTGGAGAGAAGAGAACCACTTGTATGAATATCAAGAGCTCAGATGGCAACCCAGTTCTAAGCAAAGAAGGGAAAGCAGAAAGGTGGAAGGAGTATATAGAGGGTTTATACAAGGGCGATGTACTTGAGGACAATATTATGGAAATGGAAGAGGATGTAGATGAAAATGAAATGGGAGATAAGATACTGCGTGAAGAGTTTGACAGAGCACTGAAAGACCTGAGTCAAAACAAGGCCCCGGGAGTAGACAACATTCCATTAGAACTACTGATGGCCTCAGGAGAGCCAGTCATGACAAAACTCTACCATCTGGTGAGCACGATGTATGAGACAGGCGAAATACCCTCAGACTTTAAGAAGAATATAATAATTCCAATCCCAAAGAAAGCAGGTGTTGACAGATGTGAAATTTACCGAACTATCAGTTTAATAAGTCACAGCTGCAAAATACTAACGCGAATTCTTTACAGACGAATGGAAAAACTGATAGAAGCCGACCTCGCGGAAGATCAGTTTGGATTCCGTAGAAATGTTGGAACACGTGAGGCAATACTGACCTTACGACTTATCTTGGAAGAAAGATTAAGGAAAGGCAAACCTACGTTTCTAGCATTTGTAGACTTAGAGAAAGCTTTTGACAATGTTGACTGGAATACTCTCTTTCAAATTCTGAAGGTGGCAGGGGTAAAATACAGGGAGCGAAAGGCTATTTACAATTTGTACAGAAACCAGATGGCAGTTATAAGAGTCGAGGGGCATGAAAGGGAAGCAGTGGTTGGGAAAGGAGTGAGACAGGGTTGTAGCCTCTCCCCGATGTTATTCAATCTGTATATTGAGCAAGCAGTAAAGGAAACAAAAGAAAAATTCGGAGTAGGTATTAAAATTCATGGAGAAGAAGTAAAAACTTTGAGGTTCGCCGATGACATTGTAATTCTGTCAGAGACAGCAAAGGACTTGCAAGAGCAGTTGAACGGAATGGACAGTGTCTTGAAAGGAGGATATAAGATGAACATCAACGAAAGCAAAACGAGGGTAATGGAATGTAGTCAAATTAAGTCGGGTGATGCTGAGGGAATTAGATTAGGAAATGAGACACTTAAAGTAGTAAAGGTGTTTTGCTATTTAGGGAGTAAAATAACCGATGATGGTCGAAGTAGAGAGGATATAAAATGTAGACTGGCAATGGCAAGGAAAGCGTTTCTCAAGAAGAGAAATTTGTTAACATCGAATATAGATTTAGGTGTCAGGAAGTCGTTTCTGAAAGTATTTGTATGGAGTGTAGCCATGTATGGAAGTGAGACATGGACGATAACCAGTTTGGACAAGAAGAGAATAGAAGCTTTCGAAATGTGGTGCTACAGAAGAATGCTGAAGATAAGGTGGGTTGATCACGTAACTAATGAGGAGGTATTGAATAGGATTGGGGAGAAGAGAAGTTTGTGGCACAACTTGACTAGAAGAAGGGATCGGTTGGTAGGACATGTTTTGAGGCATCAAGAGATCACAAATTTAGCATTGGAGGGCAGCGTGGAGGGTAAAAATCGTAGAGGGAGACCAAGAGATCAATACACTAAGCAGATTCAGAAGGATGTAGGTTGCAGTAGGTACTGGGAGATGAAGAAGCTTGCACAGGATAGAGTAGCATGCATCAAACCAGTCTCAGGACTGAAGACCACAACAACAACAACAAGTAGTTCAAAGTTCTAGGGGACTGATGACCTCAGAAGTTAAGTCCCATAGTGCTTAGAGCCATTTGAACCATTTGATCCACAATGGCACAGCACATTAGTGATCCAAATAAGGTTGCTCGTGGGGAATTCTGTGCATAAATGTTCCCTCGACGAGACATTACTGAACATAATGGTTTTCAGCGATAAGTCAACATTTCGTGTCAGTGGTATGGTGAACACCCACAACTGTATAATATGGGACAGTGAAAATCCACATGCAAACCTAGAACGAGTTCGTAACAGCCCCAAAGTTAAAGTGTTTTGTGCCCTTAGCAAACTGAAAGTGTACTGCCCTTCCTTCTTCATGGAGAAATCTGTCACTGGTATTATGTATCTGGTTATGCTTGCAAGTTTTTAACTTCCACAGGACGGTGCGCCACCTCATTTCCTCACAGAATTTCGAGGCTTCCTCAATAATTGCTTCCAAGGTCCGTGAATTGGCGGTGAAGAGACAGGCGCATGGCCACCTCACTCCCTAGATTTCACGCCACAGGATTTCTTTTCTGGAGTTTCATTAAAGACCGTGTGTGTGTTCCTCTCATACAAAACAATTTAGCCGACCCGAGCAAATTTAATCTACGCTACTGTTGCACAAGTTACGCCCGATTTGCTGCAACGAGTATGAAAGAAACTGATTACCGGTGGGATGGCTGTGACCGAGCGGTTCTAGGCGCTTCAGTCCGGAACCGCGCTGCATCTACGGTCGCAGGTTCGAATGCTGCCTCGAGCATGGATGTGTGTGATGTCTTTAGGTTAGTTAGGCTCAAGTAGTTCTAAGTTCTAGGGGACTGATGACCTCAGATGTTAAGTCCCATAGTGCTCAGAGCCATTTGGACAAGTGAATGAGCAGAGAAGTGTGTGATGTCCTTAGGTTAGTTAGGTTTAAGTAGTTCTAAGTCTAGGGAACTGATGATCTCAGATATTAAGCCCCATAGTGGTTAGAGCCATTTGAACCATTTTTGAACCGCTGGGATGTTTGCCGCAGCATAAACAGTAGGCACATCGAACTAAAATGACGCTTGACACTTTCATCTGAAATTTGAGGTTGTTCGCTACAAAATGACACATCTGCCGATTCTGTGAGTTATCTCAATAAATTTCTATATCGTTATAAAGTTATAAAGTCCTTTTTGGCTCACCTATAAACCGCGGACTCAGGGCATTCATGCTACATATGCAACCGTTTTGAAGAAATTTCAGCCGTTAAACTGTAAACTACTGTTCAGTTGTTTCACGGTGTCATGATTTGGACTTTACAGCCATTCTCAGGAGCAAGTTGAAATGACACAAATTGTCTGATCTACCTAAACGACGGAAGAAAGTTACACAGAGGGGACAATTGTCATGGAATAGCGATGTGCACGTGCACAGATACGAGTTGTACTGCGTACACAAGGCATAAAATGGCAGTGCACTGGCGGAGCTGTCATTTGTATCCAATTCATTCATGTGAAAAGGTTTTCGAAATGATTATGAACACACGATAGCAGTTAACAGACTAAGAGCACATACGTCAACATGGGGTCCTCCCCACGGCGGGCGGAAGCCTTATAACACAACCGTTCGCCGATTTGCGGGGGTGGAATGTGG
Source organism: Schistocerca cancellata (assembly GCF_023864275.1). Classification (NCBI taxonomy): domain Eukaryota; kingdom Metazoa; phylum Arthropoda; class Insecta; order Orthoptera; family Acrididae; genus Schistocerca; species Schistocerca cancellata. The sequence goes on from NC_064628.1 coordinate 699,179,838, forward strand.
TGTCACCGCCAGACACCACACTTGCTAGGTGGTAGCTTTTAAATCGGCCGCGGTCCGCTAGTATACGACGGACCCGCGTGTCGCCACTGTCAGTAATTGCAGACCGAGCGCCACCACACGGCAGGTCTAGAGAGACGTACTAGCACTCGCCCCAGTTGTACAGCCGACGTTGCTAGCCATGGTTCACTGAGAATTACGCTCTCATTTGCCGAGACGATAGTTAGCATAGCCTTCAGCTACAGTTGCTACGACCTAGCAAGGCGCCGTATTCAATTGCTATAATATTTCTGTATCATCAAGAGCAATGTTCTACAAATGTGGATTAAAGTATTCCAGAAGCTACGTACTTTTCTTTATAGCATTCATTACGTATCCTGTTTCAGACCTCACGCCAGCCAGCGTGAGCTTATAGCGTGCATTTCCGCCTCCTCTAAAAACAGTGTTGGCAATTCTGCCGACACTTCATATTGGCGACGAGTAAAAAAGGGTCTTGTTCTTAATACACTCCTGGAAATGGAAAAAAGAACACATTGACACCGGTGTGTCAGACCCACCATACTTGCTCCGGACACTGCGAGAGGGCTGTACAAGCAATGATCACACGCACGGCACAGCGGGCACACCAGGAACCGCGGTGTTGGCCGTCGAATAGCGCTAGCTGCGCAGCATTTGTGCACCGCCGCCGTCAGTGTCAGCCAGTTTGCCGTGGCATACGGAGCTCCATCGCAGTCTTTAACACTGGTAGCATGCCGCGACAGTGTGGACGTGAACCGTATGTGCAGTTGACGGACTTTGAGCGAGGGCGTATAGTGGGCATGCGGGAGGCCGGGTGGACGTACCGCCGAATTGCTCAACACGTGGGGCGTGAGGTCTCCACAGTACATCGATGTTGTCGCCAGTGGTCGGCGGAAGGTGCACGTGCCCGTCGACCTGGGACCGGACCGCAGCGACGCACGGATGCACGCCAAGACCGTAGGATCCTACGCAGTGCCGTAGGGGACCGCACCGCCACTTCCCAGCAAATTAGGGACACTGTTGCTCCTGGGGTATCGGCGAGGACCATTCGCAACCGTCTCCATGAAGCTGGGCTACGGTCCCGCACACCGTTAGGCCGTCTTCCGCTCACGCCCCAACATCGTGCAGCCCGCCTCCAGTGGTGTCGCGGCAGGCGTGAATGGAGGGACGAATGGAGACGTGTCGTCTTCAGCGATGAGAGTCGCTTCTGCCTTGATGCCAATGATGGTCGTGTTTGGCGCCGTGCAGGTGAGCGCCACAATCAGGACTGCATACGACCGAGGCACACAGGGCCAACACCCGGCATCATGGTGTCGGGAGCGATCTCCTACACTGGCCGTACACCACTGGTGATAGTCGAGGGGACACTGAATAGTGCACGGTACATCCAAACCGTCATCGAACCCATCGTTCTACCATTCCTAGACCGGCAAGGGAACTTGCTGTTCCAACAGGACAATGCACGTCCGCATGTATCCCGTGCCACCCAACGTGCTCTAGAAGGTGTAAGTCAACTACCCTGGCCAGCAAGATCTCCGGATCTGTCCCCCATTGAGCATGTTTGGGACTGGATGAAGCGTCGTCTCACGCGGTCTGCACGTCCAGCACGAACGCTGGTCCAACTGAGGCGCCAGGTGGAAATGGCATGGCAAGCCGTTCCACAGGACTACATCCAGCATCTCTACGATCGTCTCCATTGGAGAATAGCAGCCTGCATTGCTGCGAAAAGTGGATATACACTGTACTAGTGCCGACATTGTGCATGCTCTGTTGCCTGTGTCTATGTGCCTGTGGTTCTGTCAGTGTGATCATGTGATGTATCTGACCCCAGGAATGTGTCAATAAAGTTTCCCCTTCCTGGGACAATGAATTCACGGTGTTCTTATTTCAATTTCCAGGAGTGTCCTTGCTGCACTAATTGACTTGTCATGGCTTCGCCACATTCTCCAGATGTACTCTCCGAATTTTATCGCTTGCAGAATCAGCAGACGCAGGCCTTATTGGATGCCCTTGGACAGCTCGTCCAGGGTCAACGTGCACTGCAAAACGATGCGGCCGCCGCCGCTTCATCGCTACCGCAGCCACAAAACGCAGTTGCACCACCATTCCGTAATTTTCAAGCGGAAGTGGAAAGCTGGACGGAGTGGTCACGCCAATTTGGATTCCATCTCGCCGCCTACAGAATTCAAGGTAACGAGCGGCAGCCTCACTTATTATCGTGTGTCGGTGTCCAGATGTACAGAGTGATAGTGAAATTGGTTCCCCAACGCGACGTAGCAACTCTGTCCTACGACGAAATTTTGTCTGCTTCAGATGCCTATTTCAAAGAATCAGTTAATGTGGTTGCAAAAAGGTATACATTCTTTCGTACCAAACGTACGGCCGGTCAGACTAATCGGGAGTGGGTTGCAACTTTGCAAGGCCTTACAAGGGATTCTGCTTTTGAGTGTGAATGTGGACTCCCTTATTCAGATACTATGGTGCGTGATGCAATTGCACAGAACGTTTCTGATGTTCACATAAGGGAACAGATTTTGAAACTAGTCAATCCCTCCCTTCAACAAGTGATAGACATATTGGATCGGCAAGACACACTTGACTTTGCTCAAGAATCATTTGCAACTTCGCCAGCAGTGTGTCACATTAACCGGTTCGCCGGGCGCGCTGCACGAAACTGTAAACAGCCCTCGCGCTCGTCCACGCAGCTGCCGCCTGACCCTCCGCCACGTGTCCCGCGCCAGCGTGCAAATGCAGTGAAATCATGCCCGCGGTGTGCTACTAGACATTTGCGTGAGAATTTCCCGTCACGCCAAGCTATTTGTTTTTTCTGTAATAAGAAAGGTCATGTTCAGAGTGTGTGACAGAAAAAGCCTAGATCGGACTCTCACAACCATTCCCGGCCCTTTGCTTCGTGCCGGAATCGAACCAAGAATCCTCGGGCTCGTGAACCTTCGCCCATGGAAATTCATGTAGTTAATGCCACTCCGCCCAGTGCTTCTCTCTCTAACAGTGACTGTGTTCGTCCCACACAAAGTGTGCGTCGACATCGATGGAAATCCCGTCAAGTCGCCAGTGCTTCTGTCCCAGAAACAGTTCACGTTGCTCGAGACAGTCGTTCTTGTCGTCAGCAGGACAATAAACGTTTTGTAGACTTGGAAATTCGTGGCAACGTGATACCATTCCAGCACGATACCGGAGCTGCAGTTTCATTGCTCAATAAAGACACGTACAAACAGCTGGGCACACCTCCGTTGCGTGCCGCAAATGTTACGCTAACTAGTTATTCCGGACAGCATATTCCTGTGTTAGGACAGTGCAGCCTTCTTGCAACATACAAGGGACAAACAAAACTTGTGTCTTTTTACGTCCTTCGTTCTTCTTCTGCAGTGAACTTGTTTGGTTTAGATTTATTTCAGTTGTTTAACTTGTCTATAGTCAATCAGGTCCTATCAGTGAACCAGACTGTGCCTTCAGCCAGTGTTTCTCGTCTATGTGAAGAATTTGCAGACATTTTTGCACCGGGCCTTGGTTACGCTAAGAACTATGAAGCACATTTGGAACTGACAGTAAACGCACAACCGAAATTTTTCAGAGCGCGCAATGTTCCCCACGCATTGAGTGATGAGGCCGCAAGAACATTAAATGATTTAGAATCACAAGGTGTAATTGAACGTGTGCAGGCTTCTCTCTGGGCTTCCCCCTTAGTAATTTTGCAAAACCCTTCCGGAAAGTTGAGACTGTGTGGACTTCAAGGCAACAGTGAATCCACAACTAGTGACTGAAACTTTTCCCTTGCCCCACCCGGAAGATCTTTTTGACAAACTGTGCCCGGGTAAATATTTTTCAAAGTTGGACCTAGCAGATGGGTACTTGCAAATACCGGTGGACGAAGAATCCCAGAGTGTATTGGTGGTTAACATGCATCTTGGTATGTACCGATTCAAAAGACTGCCATTCCGGTGTGCATCCGCCCCTGCATTGTTTCAGCAATATTTACAAACTGTTTGTTCGTCGGTCCCTACTGCAGCAAACTATCTGGACGATATTGTGATCTCCGGAAAGACAGAAGACGTACATTTAGACAATCTCCGAACGTTATTTCAGGTCTTGCGACAAAATGATCTTCGCTTGCGGAAGGACAAATGTGTGTTTTTTGCTCGTGATTTGCCATATCTGGGACATGTACTCAATGCCGAAGGAATACATCCCAGTCCAGAGCACCTTCGAGCCATACAAGACTTGCCTTCGCCGCAGAATTTGAAGCAGCTACAGAGTGTGCTGGGTAAAATAAATTATTATCATCGCTATATCCCCCATGCCTCTTCCATTTCAGCTCCGCTTCATCGCTTACGCTGTAAAGGTGTTCCGTTCGTCTGGACGACGGAATGCGAACGCGCCTTTCGCCAGTTGAAATCGGCGTTGCTTTCTAATACTTGCCTTACGCCTTTCGATCCCCAGAAACCCCTTATGTTGATGGTAGATGCATCGGATTTCGGGATCGGTACTGTGCTTGCGCACAAAGATGGTTCGCATGATCACCCTATTGTGTTTGCGTCCAAATTGCTCTCGTCTGCGCAACGCAATTATTCACAGATCAAGAAAGAAGCTTTGGCTCTCGTGTTTGGTGTTACAAAGTTTCACGATTTCTTGTATGGTCGTCACTTTACCATCATCACAGACCACAAACCTTTGACATCGCTTTTTCATCCGAACAAGCCTGTACCTCCATGTACAGCGCAGAAATTCATTCGCTGGTCTATTTTCCTCTCGCAGTACCGCTACGATATCTTGTATCGGTCCACTGCTAAGCACGGAAACGCCGATGCGTTGCCCGTTTGCCTGTTGCTGAGGATAGAGCATTCGATTCTTCCGAACTTGCTTGCATGTTCATTGATTCGGAAACCGATGACGTGGTCGAATCGTTTCCGATTGATTTTCGTCGTGTAGCTACAGCTACAGCTGCCGACCCTGTCCTTGCTACCGTTTTGCGTTTTGTTGCTACGCACTGGCCCTTGTCAAAGTCACGGATCGAGGATCCGTTGGTTCGCCGATTTTTTGCTCACAAGGAGTGACTTTTTGTACGACGTGGTGTTTTGCTGTTGCGTTCTGATAATGATCAGTCCAGGGTCGTGGTCCCACGTTCGTTACAGTCCTCTGTCTTAAAGCTTCTCCACCAAGGACATTGGGGTATAGTGCGCACGAAACAACTTGCTCGTCAGCACTGTACTTGGTTCGGAATAGATGCTGCGATTACGAATATGTGCTCTTCTTGCATGGCGTGTGCCGAACAACAATCCGCACCACTGCGGAAATTCTTTGCATGGCCAAAAGCCACTTCCCCTTGGCAACGCTTACCCATCGATTTTGCTGGTCCCTTCTGGAATGCTCGATGGTTGGTTTTGGTCGATTCATTCAGTAATTTTCCTTTTGTTGTCCAGATGTCTTCCACGACGTCTTCTGCCACAATCCAAGCGTTGTCCGCTATCTTTTGCATTGAAGGTCTACCGCAGACTATTGTTTCCGACAATGGCCCACAATTCATGTCCACAGAATTTCAGTCATTCTGCAAGGCCAATGGTATTCAACATCTGACGTCCGCGCCGTTTTCGCCACAGTCAAACGGTGCCGCTGAGCGATTGGTCCGGACTTTCAACTTCCAGATGTTGAGGTTGAAAGAGTCGCATTCTCGGGAGGACGCGTTATTGATCTTTTTGTCTTCGTATCGCTCTCAGCCCCGAGATGGTCGCTCGCCGGCTGAGTTGCTTCATGGTCGCCCTCATCGAACCTTGATGTCTTTGCTGCATCCGCCACATCAGGTTCCTGTGCAGCGGCAGCCACCTGCTTTTGCCCCTGGCGACGTTGTATACTATCGCAACTATCGAGGTTCCCGGCGTTGGCTCGCAGGGCGCATTCTTCGCTGCCTCGGCCCGCTATGTATCTGGTTCTGGGGGCCTCTGGTGAGGTGCGTCGGCATCTCAATCAGCTGCACCTCTGTCGTCGCACGGGTTCTGCCGCTCCCCGTCTGCTTTCAGCGACGGTGTTGTCCGGTCAGCGCCCTGGGGACCCATCTACTGGCTCGCCTCATCCCCAGGTGTTACCGACGATGCCTTCCATTTTCCCCCATGGCGTCGCGCCGCCGACGCAGCCGCCGCCGGCGCCGCCCGCAGTGGACGCGTCGCTGCAACCGCCGGGCGCCTCTCTGGGTCACGCGCCGCCGATCGCTTCCCGTGACCAGATGTCCTCCGCCATGGAACTCTTGCCCGCTCCGGACCAGCTGTCGTCTTCGCCAGTCGGGTGCTCCTACTCAATGGAGGTCGACCCTTCGGCCCCTCCTGACTATCTACGGGCGCATACACCGCATGTTGGCGTGCACCCTGGACTAGGTTTCCAGGCGTTTCCTAGCTCCCCTCGGACCGAATGGCCGGGTGCGGGTGGCACAGCCTCGCCTGTTGTTAGGCTCCCCACCTCGTCACATACGTCAACATGGGGTCCTCCCCACGGCGGGCGGAAGCCTTATAACACAACCGTTCGCCGATTTGCGGGGGTGGAATGTGGTGTCACCGCCAGACACCACACTTGCTAGGTGGTAGCTTTTAAATCGGCCGCGGTCCTCTAGTATACGACGGACCCGCGTGTCGCCACTGTCAGTAATTGCAGACCGAGCGCCACCACACGGCAGGTCTAGAGAGACGTACTAGCACTCGCCCCAGTTGTACAGCCGACGTTGCTAGCCATGGTTCACTGAGAATTACGCTCTCATTTGCCGAGACGATAGTTAGCATAGCCTTCAGCTACAGTTGCTACGACCTAGCAAGGCGCCGTATTCAATTGCTATAATATTTCTGTATCATCAAGAGCAATGTTCTACAAATGTGGATTAAAGTTAAGTATTCCAGAAGCTACGTACTTTTCTTTATAGCATTCATTACGTATCCTGTTTCAGACCTCACGCCAGCCAGCGTGAGCTTATAGCGTGCATTTCCGCCTCCTCTAAAAACAGTGTTGGCAATTCTGCCGACACTTCAGAAATCGTTAGGGAATTCAGTATTCCTAGATCCACAACGTCAAGAGTCTGCTGAAATACCAGGCTTTAGGCATTACCTCTCACCACGGACATCACAGTGGCCGACCGCCTTCACTCAACGACCGAGAGCAGCAACGTTTTCGTAGAGTTGTCAGTCGTAACAGGCGAGCAACACTGCGTGAAGAAACTTTAGAAATCAGTGTGGGACGTACGACGAACGTATCCGTTAGGACAGTGGGGCGAAATTTGGTGTTAATGAGCTATGACAGCAGACGACCGACATAAGAGCCTTTGCACATCGCCTGCAGCGCCTCTCCTGCACCCCAGGTGACTGGGAAACCGTGGCCTGGTCAGTTGAGGGCCGATATCAGTTGGAAAGAGTAGAGGATAGGGTCTGAGTGTGGCGTAGACCCCACGGAACCATGGACCTAATTTGTCAACTAGGCAGTGCGCAAGCTGGTTGTGGCTCCGTAATGATATGGATTGTGTTCGCATGGATCAGATTGAAAATGATTATGTTCAACTACTTGAAAACTATTTGCAGCCATTCATGGACTTCACGTTTCCAAACAACGACGAAATTTTTATCGGCGTCATGTCACCGGGCCACAATTGTTCGCGATTGGTTTGAAGAACATTCTGGACAGTTCGAGCGAATGCCTACGAACTCTTTCGCGGCGTATTTCTTGAATAAAAATCTCTCGGTGTACATGCCGCGTCAATTCAGGTTAAAACGCCAGCCAATCAGAAGCCGTCCTTTGTATATGAAAGTGGGAGCCTCGCTATTTTATGACAATCAGTTTTAGCCCTGACGACGACCATGGAGGTATTGGTCGAAAACTTGGAGTTTTATCCTGAATTGACGCGGCATGTACACCGAGATATTTTTATTCATGTTCGAGCGAATGATTCGGCAACTCAGATCGCCCGACATGAATCCCATCGAACATTTATGAGACATAATGGAGAGGTCAGTTCGTGCACCGGCAACTCTTTGGCAATTACGGGCGGCTATGGAGGCAGTACGGTCAGTGTTCTGCATTGGACTTCCAGCGACTTGTTGAGTCCATGCCACGTGGAGTTGCTCTGTCACGTCGGGCAAAAGGAGGTCCGACACGACATTAGGGGGTACCCCACAACTTTTGTCACCTCAGTGTATCTACGAACAAAGCTTTCAGGAGATGGAAAGGTGCAAAGTATAGTCGTAAATCTTTTACAGACGCTCTAGCGTAATGAGCACAGAGGTAAATTAATAATGTAAATGTAAGCGCTGTCTTTCTGAGTGAGTTTATTCGGTTGACTTTATCTACAAGACAGGTTGCATAGCTTGCAGTAAGATATTTTCCAGTTTCTTGTTTCAAGTTTCGAATTCCACATGTTGTAACATGTTGTACTGCAACTGAACAGGAACACTGACCAAGTAGGAATGACATTAGGTTTTAACTAAAAGTGAGAATGATGAAATAATTTTTACTCGAATATTTTACGGGAATGCACCCTGGTGACGTCGTCGACAACCGCCGATATTTCGACAGGAGCACATCCTACCATATACAAGGCAAAACTGCAGCAAGTAAACTCTGTGCAACCAATTTAAACCATCGGTTTCCAGAAAAACTCAGCAGAGATCACAAACCAAACATGTCCGACGTCAGAAGTTGTCGATAGTGAATAGCGTAAACTCTGTCCCTCTGTCTTTTGACAAGTGAGAGAGCAGAATTCCATACAGAATTCAAATAAAAACCGCCATTTCTATTTTTAATATTACTTGCTAATCTAATGTCGACAGCTTTCGTTAATGACACTGTCCCAATAGATGGAACTGCATTCAGAATTTCCGTGTTGTTACATTCCGTAGGATCACAGGTGCCAGCTGAGTGTTCTGCAATGGCGGATTTGTTCAGCTGTTGTAAGCGTGTGTGCCGTTTATGCTCAGTACGCCGGTCCTCCTCAGTTCTGATAGTCTGGCCGACATATAACATGCCACAACTCATAGGAACGCGGTATTCATCCGCCTTACGCAAATCGTGATCATTCTTTATGGAACCGAAAAGGACCCTGATCTCCGATGATGGTCGAACAACACAATTCACATAATATTTCTGCAAATTACGGCCAGTCTTGTTCAAATTCTCCCTGCGTAAGGCAAAAAGGCCGTAGAGTTTGGTTCTCGTACTTCGGTATTATCATCACTCATCCGGTGTATAGTTAGTCTGTAGTTCAACGAACGTCTAATCTATCTTTTATTACAACTATTCTGACGAAAGGTGACTTCTAGATGGGCTAACTCAGCTGACGAACTCCCAGGGTCAGAGGTGACATTGGTCCTCTGAACCAAGGTACTTGCTTCCCCTTCACATTGAGCGGGAAGGTGACAATCATCAGCGTACAGATACAAGTCAGCGGCGTGTCCCAACGTACTCGTACTATCCACCTTCCCCCTACCAACACATCAAAAAAGGGAAAACAGCCATTGTATTGTATTGTACTATATGGAACTGGGGACCTAGAAACGACGGAGGGGCTTCGTTCCCGCCGTAGCCCTCAGTGGTTCACAACTCCACAACAGACTACAGCAGTCCACTCTCCCCACCGCCGCTCCACACCGAACCCAGGGTTATTGTGCGGTTCTACCCCCAGTGGACCCCCCGGAAACGTCTCACACCAGACGAGTGTAACCCATTGGTGATAGAGTAATTATGGTGCACGCGTTAAGTGGAGAAAGTATTTGCGCAGCAATCGCCGGCATATTGTAACTGAGGCGGAAAAAGGGGAACCAGCCCGCATTCACCGAGGCAGATGGAAAACCGCCTTAAAAACCACCCACAGACTGGCCGGCACACCAGATCTCGACACTAATCCGCCGGGTGGATTCGTGCCGGAGACGGGCATACCTTTCCGCCCGTAAGGCAGTGAGCTAAGCCGCGCGGCCAACCGTGCGGGCCAAAAATCAGCCATACTTTTCCATCACCATCGTGAAACGAATTTCCAGCTGATTTGAATTCAGGTTTCCTAAAAAGTCGTCAAATTCTCACTCACAGTAAAGTATCTTCTACATATCTAAAATAAATAAAATGCGTAGGTTTCAAAGCCGCAGATTTCAAGACACGTTCCTTCACATCTTCCATAAATAAATTGGCAATAGTAGGTGACAACGGAGTTCCCATCGCTACGCCATCTGTCTGCTGGTAGCACTGGTCATTGAATAAAAAGTAAGTGGAAGTAAACACACGTGGAAGTAGGTTCGTTAGTTCAGCACCAAACCTAACCTGATTCGACAGTTACAAATCAGACAGAGGAACACGAGTGAAAAAGAGAGATAACATCAAAAGTCAGTCATTCAAACGTATTCGGTCTAATCGACGTAAGAAACCCGCCGAGTTCTGAATGTAGAGCCCTATAGTAGGTTGGTGTGCCGTGTAGTATGTCAGTGTGCCATACAGCAGGTCGGTGCGAGTACTGACAATTCAGCACAGGCTCAGGAATGCGGACATTTGACGTTCGAAGGATGATGGAAACATGTCGCCTAGGCTGATGAGTCACATTACATGCTGATACACGCCGACGGTAAGGATTGCATACTCGAGAATAAGAGGCATTGTATCAGTCTTACCATAAGTACAGGTGTTAGATCTTTACATGAATGAAATAATGCCCTTCATGCATATTCTATTGTGTCTCAACGGCGAACGGTACACTCTCCTGGCAGGTGTGTGAATATTATCCTGTCAGGAATGTTCACATAGGATAAAATAAGTCCCTTATGCTGGAGACTTATATAAGGTCGTCATAAAGTTTTGCCACCTCGCAGTCGGGGCTAGTGGTCTAGTGGGAAAATGCAAGGCTGGAAACCGAGAGGTAGAGGGATCGAATCCCGGTCGGGCCACGCAAATTTTCAGTCTGCCTTTACGCTAGTCTTCAACTCTCAATGATGTGACGAGTCGCTAAGAACGACACGTGATTCGGATTGCACATTGAACTGTGGGCCCACTTGTCCCAGTTGAATAAGTGGGTGGATCACAGACACACAAATGGCCGAAGTGGCGTCCATTCGAAAGAGTTGCACACTGAGCCACACGAAATTATCATTATTGTTTTACGTATTATTATCACCCCAAAAACAGCTGCGACTACCAAACTTGATGTTAGTCTTTCCCTACACATAATGTAAGGGTTATAAGTGCTGATATTGTGATCATTGGCACCTTAATTGCAACCCCCTTCATTGGGTTAGTTGTTTGCTCTGTGTCTAACCGTCTTCCCACAAACACATCACATAATTTATTACCTGATATTTTCTGCACAGTCGTAACTGCACCCCTAACTGCATTACGCCCGTCAGTGCTGGAGTAGTAGAAATATGACAGTATCCTTGCAGTTTTGATATGAAATTGATATCAGATTTAGATGCAAATTAATTAAATTGATGAATTAACAAGTATAATTTTTACATTCAGCTGCAGGATACAATTCGTATCTCATTCAACGAAGTCCACCGCCGCCAATTACAGATGATCAGCAGAGACATGTCCTCCTCGCGTAAAATCTGGATAAAACTTCCATTATTTTGATGTTGAAGTTACTGATCACCACAGAATGTCCTCGTTGTTCGACACCGTCATCGAAGTAAAAAAAAAGCAAGAAACTCCGAAGACAAAACATCTGTGTTAAGCAATCTCTTTCAGCTTTCAGCTTGAGAGCATCTCTCGCGCTCAAATCAGTGTCTGTAAATAAACTGTTGTGCACATGTATATTACAAACATTTCGTACACGTGAAATAACATTATACAATACAATCGTTCATGCCATTGGCTCATATGTCATAAAAAAACACTCATTTTACATTCGAAAACAGCAAGCTATAATTCAAGAGGACGTAACTGTTTTGTACACTATGGCAGGTCCCATTTTACGAACGTGATGCTATATCATAGTAACATCTACGAAATAAATCGTGAGAGCCTGTCTCGCCCTGTGAAGATGGGAGATTGAAATTTCGTTAAAAGATGTTGCCGCAACGAGAAAAAAACGCCTGTCAAGAATCATTTCGTAGTGCCCTATATATCTCTTCCACCACCAGGCAGCACGTCATTGATATCAAATTGATAGGCTCATTAATTAAATTGATCATGAGAGTAGCTTTGTATGGTAATGTTTTTTTTCCGCAGTCAGATTAGACTCACCAGGGAATCCATGGAGGAAAGACGACGTTGTTTTCGAGGAAGACTACTGAGATCCGACATTTGAAGCGCACCACACAGGGATTTTACAGTCCACAACATACATTTTGCATAAAGACCGCGCTGTTAAACACACGACCATAACGACTATGTTACCATCACCCTGCAGAAAAAGCGGTCTTGGGTCTATAGGGACACACAAGAGTCTCTGATGGCGTTATGCTTTCTGGTAGAAATGCTGTCTGTGATTTGGAATCAAGTCTATCCATTCAACCACATACTTACAATGGACCCTGTAGTGACGTCTTTTAACGATTACAGCCGTTGGTGAATCATATTCGTACCACTCTCATACCTCAAAATGAGTCACTTTTTTCAAACCTATCTGCTAAGGGTCCCATACGGCAAAAGCCACAGTCCCTCTGAATCTTGTAACTGCTCCTCAGTATTTGCCCCAACCTCTCAGCAGCGTCGTCCATGTGATTATCCCAATTTAAGTCGGAACTGATTGCAAGTCGGAGAGCGCTGTATCTAAGACCTTCTGCATCCCGTGGGGAAACGGTGCGAGCTGAGTTAATGCGACAGGACCGCACGTTTCGACCACTTGGTGGAAATGGGAACATGTTGTCGTAGCTCCGCCAACTATGTACAATATGTAAGGCCAGCGCCTAACAAAGCTTTCCCCTCAAACACAAGGTAGTAGAAAAGGTAGTACAAGCAGTTATGGTGGTGTTTCTTGTTGGGAAAATTAAGAAAACCCCACATCATACAGGGCGTGGAAGAAGGATGAGGATTTTGCTACTGCATTGCGGTACATCTCCAAACTACGTACAGGTACTGCACTCCAAAGGAGATCTGCATCTCTCGGGGTGAATTCATGTCTGTAACCCAAACATTCTCTCCCACCTCGTTTTTTTGTATCATGCAATAGAGAAAAACTACGAACAATAAGAACTCCACTCACATCATCTGTTAGAAAACTCGATAAGATATTACCACGTCCCTGTCTTCTGAGATATCGAAAACAATTACTGTCTGCGACCTGGCATTGATCATATGTGGCGATCCTATTAAATATTCAGGTATTGTTTCACTGGAGCAGGTGCCTCGTGATCGAACTCGCTTCCACAGGCCAGTGTAAAGTTTTGTCACCTGTACTGTAAGAGACCATATCTCACAGACTATCAATTGCAAGAGAGGGTCCCTGTGTTGTTGTCTGATACAGTGTTTTTTTTCTGCTGTAACACATCCAAGCAGTGCATGAATATAGCTACATACACCGCCATCATTTTACTTTTTCCACCACCACTTCGAGGTCTGTGTCAGGTGCTACACCGACGTTAACATATCTCAATCCATGGCTCTCACAGAAAACTGAATACCGCACAGTGTTAATTATGATGGTGCTTCTCCCACAATACAAACAGTATGATTGAAATAAAAGACAGAAACGGTTTTTCTTATTGACAAAAAAAACGTGGAAGACATCGTGACATATAGAAACTGGTAGAGTTTTGCAACATTGTGGAGCGTTCCCAAACAGCTGTCTGAGGGTGACTGATGACCTATACATTTAAAGTCATCTTTCACAGTGATGTGGTAGCAGACCTCTGGTGTACCGTTTCGATTGATGCATCATATTAGTCATGTATGCGATCACTGTTTCAGTGCAGTCCATCCTCGGAGGGTCTTGCTGCCACTAAGACGCTCTCTCCATCTCAAACAAGTGATTTCAGTCACTCATCATGTGGTAATCAACAGCATACCGGTGGATGGATGGGATGGAATGGACGCTGTCGATTTACTGTATTAAGCACCACAATTGATAGTGCGTCAATTTCAGCAGTTTTACAAGTTTTTCTGTAATTTCGACGTCGACCAATGAAGTGGGGTGTGCTTTCCAATTTCTGTATCATCACTAAACCACCCCTCCACTACTTTGCGAATGTAGATAGATGACTGTGCAGTACGTCATTCATTGTTAATTCTCGAAGACATGTGTACCGAAGTATACCAGACACTGTCCTGTGCTGATCTACATATCTCTAGTACTTCGATCATAGTGCCTTATTTACGATTGCTATTGCCCATCTTTCCCTATTCGGATGGGAGTCACAGAACATTCTCGCATTCTTAGGATAAAGTTAGGGATTGAGAGATCTCCCCGCATTGTCTTTGACCAACCATCCCTGAAACTCTGTCCCCGATCTAATTTGCAGCTGACTAGAAGCAGGAGGCTACTATATGCACTAAATTCCGCGTCTCGTGAAGGAACAGACCAAACCGAGTCTGGAACTGCTGTTCACCGAAGACTGTTCCGCACCAATCTTACTCACAGCGCCCATCCAAGCGTGCAGGATCTTTCCATATGTGCTCTTGTAGAGGAGGTTAGCACCCCTTACAGGTGTACAGTAGATATGAGAGTGTTGTGATGATTTAACAGACGGATATGAAGAAGAAACGTCCAAACGGATGTAGTTTGAAGCATTTTACGTAAATCAACTGCACTATCAATTCAGAAGTATTGTTATAGTGTCATGGGTCAGTAACAAGAAGGTACTGGTAAGAGACAAATGATCGTGGAACATGCTTTCCTAAGGTTACGCGGGTCTACACTTAAAATACGCTGTAATGCTAGAGCGACGCGGCTTCTGACCTATTAGTCGTGCGGAATGCAACGCTGTTAACATTCCAATGAAAAAAAATATTTCCCAGCACATGATATACACTCTCCCTGCAAGTTTCTCTAAACTACGGAGACAAACTGTAAAGTATAAAACTACTACCACGCACAACAACAAAAAACTATCGATTCTTTGTAACACAAATACTACACAAGTTTCCAGAGTTGTTTAATGTCTGTCTTTTACATAGTTCAATTATGTTTCGAAAATTATGATACGATCACAACTGCCCTGTAAAATAATCGTCGACAGGCTAAAATGCATACGAAAAAATAAAAGCCCCCATCAGTAGCCAGAGAAGATGTAACAGTCTCACCGCAGTTTACCACCACCCCTGGTAACCTTCCTCTTGCACGCAGAAGTCATGGCCCGATGTTAGCTTGTATTGCTCATGTGCAGGATAATATTGCCTTTTCACCTTGACGCCATATCTCTAGAATGCCTCCTCTCTCGACTATTAAGGTGTGAATATGTAACATTAGTCTACGTTCCTCCTCCACAAGACGTAATTTTGTTGATTTTGCTCAGTACTCTTTTCATGACATTTGTCTCTAATTTGATGTATTCTCAGTTTACATAATTTTACTAGGTTTTCGCGATTTTACATATTTTATGCTATTTCCCTCAATTTTTACGTATCTTACATCAATTTTTCGTGATGATATCAGGTTTTGTTCGAGTTTTACTGATTACATGTCTTTTCCATATTTTATGTATATGGTCAGATTGCTGACATGCCCATATGCTGTTTGATTTTCTGCAGGAATATTTGCGCATCTTATACACCAAACTACTAAAAGCTTCTGCCCCCTCCTCCATGATCGATTTGAATGCATTTTGGGTAGGGTCAACACGAAAAGTATCGTAACAGCCGCTTCATACCTATATGAAACAGAAGACCCGATTTATGTCCAAGATGTGACAGAGAAATGGAATACATCGCATACATCTTCGTTCCTCTAGAGTCTAGACGAAGGCTCCAAGACAGGTGTTCCACTGGTGTATATGTTTCATCATCACATATTCGTTTCAAGCCCTCTGATGACTATGGTATGGAGGCGTTAGCTGTTAACGATCGCAGGTAGATAGTGCTATAAGTCACACAGATGGAACATGCAGTTGTATAGTAGTCGATCGCAGGTTGTACCACCCAACTCATACACAGCGAGAGAATAACGGAAAAACGGTTTAATGCGTGATAAATGGCATGCAGCAACATTTCCCTCTCCCTAGAATGCATCATCAGTGTATCATTAAATCATACCTCGCTACAACCCGTCTCAACCTGTCACTCCATCCACTTTATATCATCCTTTAATGCAGATTCATGTCAGTTTAGAGGTAGATGGTTATTTTTTCCAGAAAAGCGTCAAAGACAGCAGTAAACTTCCATGTATCACTATTACCTCAATAGACATACAGTAGAATGTTGTTTAAAAAGGCCACACAGCAACTGTTTGTTAAGTTCTTGTTGGCTCAAACCGCATGGCTTGATGGAGACACAGAGAAGTACATTGTAAATACAGTTTGTTAGGGATTTAAACATCTAAACTGTACTCCACAGGGTCAAACATGCGATCTCTTCTGTAGTTGTCTATTGCAGTCACCCCAGCTGGTAATACAACAACTGAGGAGCAATTACAAGATGCAGAGGGACTGTCTAAAAAACAGCACTGGAGTTTTCGCTGTGTGGGATTTTTAGCACATAGGTTCCAGAAAAGGTGACTCGATTCGAAATATGGGAGTAGCATGAATTTGATTCACCAACAGCTGTAATCATTAAATGACGTCTCTACGGGAACCAATGCAAATACGTGGTTGGATGGATAGACTTAATTCCAAATCGCAGACAGCATTTCTACCAGAAAGCGCAACACTATCAGCGACTCTTGTGTGTGCCTGTAGAACGAAATTTCAATCTCCCTACTACACAGGGCGACACAGGTTCTCACGATTTGTTTCGTAAGCGTTGGTATGATATAGCATCGCATTGGCCAAACGGGGCCTGCGATACTGTACAAAACAGTTCAATTCTCTTGGATTACAGCTTCTTGTTGCCGAATGTAAAATGATTGTATTTTCCCCGACATTTGAGCCAGTGAGGTGAATGATTGTATTCTCTAATGTTATTTCACGTGTCTGAAATGTTTATAACACACACGTGCATGACAGTTTATTTACAGACACTGATTTGAACGCGATAGACGGTCTCGGGTCGTGTAATTTGTCCATCAAGCTGAACGAAATTGCTTAACATAGATGTTTTTTCTCCAGAGTTTAAAGTCTTTTTTTTTTCTTTACTCCAATGACGGTTTCGGAATAAAGAGGACACTCTGTGGTGATTGGTAATTTTCGCATCACAATAATGGCAGTTATTTTTCCGATTTTATCCAGTGTGGACATGTCTCTCCTGATAATCTGTAACTGGCGACGGTGGACTTCGTTGGATGTCGCAAAACAATGAGATACGAGTTGTATCCTGCAGCTGAACGTAAAAACTTTACCGATTTTGCTCATAAAACTAAAAGAAAATTGACTTCTTGGAAGGAGGCCATTTATTGTTGTCACGATAGTGTTTGCCTTTTGTAATAGATTCTTGATTATAGGAGACATGTTGATGTTAAATACAAATGTTACAGTGCAGTACTTGAAAGAACGTGATGACCAAGTTCCGTAGGAGGTCGTGGCTGTCCTTTTAGACAAACAACCCGCGGTCAAGACAGCCCTCATTTACTACGGCTTTGATCTGAGGGATGCCATCATCTTGCCCAGTTGTATTTGTAGCTTCAGTTCGTGTCGATAACGCTGACTGCTTAGCGACGGGATAGTGAGGATGTATTGTAATTAAGACACTACGGTGTGAGGCTGTTCTGGAGTCTGCAATCGCTTTAGGTGGAAGGCTTCCTGTTTTGCAAGCAACCAACTTTTGAAAAAGCCATTTGGAGTGTTCTCCAGAATTTCGTTGTTGTTCCAGAGGGTTCTAGTCTTTCTGAGAAATACGTTTAACAGATTGCAAGAAGGTGTTGCATTGACGCTAAATAAAAGTGTTCTCCATTGCAGAACGATCGGCCTATTTGAGGCGTTGGAGCGTGCCCAGTCTGTGAGATCGCCGCCGCAGTTTGCGCCCCTGATCATGGGGGCAGAGTGTGGGGTTGGGGCCGTGTCGCTATATTTTAGGCGAACAAGATGCGCTAGGAGCAGCCGTCCTTTTATCTCTTATTGTTTAGTTGACTATACATGCTTTTGTGTTGACGAAGGGCCATCACTTCAAGGAGGTCAGCGACTGTGGCGAACTTTTGCTTCGCTAGAAGGGTGGTGGGCTGCAAAAAAGCTGTAAGGCGCTCGGCGGAGCAGCTGGCCATTTGAAAAAGCGATCTGGAGCATTGTCTGGAATTTTGTTGTTGTTCCAGAGGGGTGTAGTCTCTTCAAGAAATATGCTTAACAGATTGCGTGATGGTATATCAATGCCATCTGAAGCAATTCCTAGGGCCAGCCGCTGTGACCGTGCGGTTCTAGGAGCTTCAGTCCGGAACCGCGCTGCTGGTATGGTCGCAGGTTCGAATCCCGACTTGGCCATGGATGTGTGTGAGGTCCTTAGGTTAGTTAGGTTTAAGTAGTTCTACGTCTAGGGGACTGATGACCTCAGATGTTAAGTCCTATAGTGCTTAGAGCCATTTGAACCATTTGAAGCAACTCCTTGTGAACCACCAGCAGCAAGATGAGAGGGAGGGAGGAAGAGATGAGGGGTAGAATGGGGGTAAGATTTCCTCCAAGTTGGTTAGTTCGTGAGCGTCCACCAAGGAGAATGCATGTTCAACTACTGCCCCATCTCTTGGGATGACGATTTTCACAAGTGCATGTGTTGCTTTATGATGCATTCATTACGAGTACTGGGTTCTTGACGACAGTTTCGAAGAGCAATTAGAACAGTGATGCACTTTCCCATCAGTTGCGGTAGCATGTATTGTCTTCGATTACCTGGGCTGCAGGGTGATTGTCAAGCATGAGTTTGTAGCGAACTCTGACGGTCAAACAACGATGGATACAGTCCACAACTCTATGGTTACAGGCAGTACACTTAATCAAACTCCTTTCTGTCCAACACCAGCATCTCTTCAGTTGAACATATTTCCCACCAAAAATAATGAAGATAGTACCTTACACCCCAGCCTTTTTCCCACCAGTTTGTAGGTGAAGGGTAAGGTTTGAGTGTGTCTGTCACCAGTTGTATGGCGTCTTTAATTTTTGACCTGTATTGCAATTTTAGGCATTGCTTATGTGGCGCTATGCATATAGTTTTGTAATTAGACTTGATCTTTGCCAGTTTGTAGGTGAAGGGTAAGGTTTGAGTGTGTCTGTCACCAGTTGTATGGCGTCTTTAATTTTTGACCTGTATTGCAATTTTAGGCATTGCTTATGTGGCGCTATGCATATAGTTTTGTAATTAGACTTGATCTTTGTGATTAATTACATAATTAGGACGGATCTTTATGTCACTTTTCCAACCAAAATAAATAAATTACATTAACCTAACCTTCCTCTCCTGCGTCTAGGCAGTTTCCATATATTGCAGGATGCACTTAGGCTTTATGTCCAGAAGGACCAGTTTTCGAGTCCTGACTAGGGCACCTCAGCACAGCCCTCGGACAAAGAAATTCCCACCAAAATTCGTAATTCCCACCACCCTCCAAAATTCGAAATTCACACCAAATTTGGAATTTCTCACTGATAGTGTAGAAATGGGAGAGAGATAGAGATGGGGACGGGGGGAGGGTGTGGCGACTCATGTGTGGGGCTGACGAAAATGCATGATGTCATCTGGGAGTGGGGTAGACGTGGTTGGGAACAGGGTAATTAATAGATCAATTTAATTAATTTGCATATCAATTTGGTATAAAAAATTACGCTGATACCGCCGTCTCCGTACTACTTATAGGCTATCCATTTTGTAGCCATGTGTCCACTCTTCAATATCTGACCTGCTGCCCAGGGGAAAATAAGTATCAACGGCTTGCCCTTGCCACACATACATGGAGGTACTACCCTACCTAAAACCGTACTACGTATAATATCTATATATACTAGTCTGCAAATTAAGTAAATACTGTTGTAATGTTGTTCAGTACAGTGACCTCAATTACCATTAAAAATATCTGTACTTATACTCCTAACATCATGCATATTTACTCTTCAATGGGAACATTTTTCGTAACACTGGATGAGTGTCTATGTTTTGGCTGTTCAAGACACGTTTTACCTCGAAAATTACCACATTGTCACTCTGACACGCAACGGTTTCTTTATTTGAGGAAAGAGGAAGAAGTAGCTGTGAGCCGTGTCACGAGAATATGGAGCTCAACAAAATCTGAGAAGCCCAAAGAAACAGTGTGTGTGATTGTGTCCCACGCACAATGAGCTGAGGCGTCAGCTTGGGGCAGAAACAGCCCCGTGGTTAGCTTCCCACGATGTTTCTTCCTGGTAGCTACCATGATCTCTGCCGGGGATTTCGGTAGTATGTTGCTGTGACAGTTTGCTCCTGAAGAACATGATCTGTTTCTGGTACACCTTGACAGTCGCAAAATAACACTCAGCATCAACTTTTCCTGGTGGGTGGGTCGTCGCCGTTCTCGCCATGGTGAATCTACATGTTTCCAACGCTTGTTTTGGTCCTTTATGTCTGCGTTATAGTGACACATTAGCCTTCGTCCATGGTGATAAGGTGTTTAAAGAAATCATTTGGATTGGTCTGACAAAGCTACAACATTACCTCTGCTGCCTCGGTCTGCCAAGTTTTTGAAAGGGTGTGAGCTGTCGCAGAATCCAGTGGCCGGCGACCTTCGTCCTGATCAAAATATCGTGCAAGATACTGAAAACTGATCCGTAACTGATTTTCACATTCCCCACTGTCTCCTCGATCTTGTTACCCCGGTCTTCAACTGAAAGGGTCTCCATTTGTCTTGGAGTACCCAATCCTTCACAGAGACATGTCTTGCCAATTCGTTCTTCGTCATTCAGACTTGGCTGAACACACTTTAAGCACCTAACCACCGTTTCATATGATAGTAGGTTGTTGGTGCATTCTTCCACCAGCTCGGCATGAACTGTTGCAGCGACGTCTTGCTTCAACATCAGAAAATGAAGTAGCACATGATACCCCACTTTAATGATGAGCTGCGCAATTTTGTTTTGGCTCCCTAGCGGCGTGTTACGGTACTATGGCGCGGGGATTTTAATGTGTGCAATGATTGATTATGTGACTTTTTTTCGCGGTATGTCTAATACTTTATGATTACCCGTGGCAGCTTTGGTAAGACAATGGACCATCTCGTGCTACCGAATTAAGTCAGAATGGTTTAGAGATCTCCCCATGAATATGAGGGCGTCACTGATGCTCATCTGACCTCAGTCGCATTGATGAGCCTTGTTTAGTCTCCAGTTTTCTGACTGGTTTGATGCGGCCCGCTATAAACTGATCTCCTGTACCAACGTTCTCATTTCAGAGTAGCACTTGCAACCTACGTCCTCGATTATTTGCTGGGTGTATTCCAGTCTCTGTCTTTCTCTACACTTTTTACCCTCTGACATCTGAGACTCAAGCAGGTGAGAAGTCTGAATCTTCAACCAAGCAGCTTTGAATCTCTGTGAGTTGTGAATTGGATTCAAAGTTCATGGATGAAGGTGTTTCCCCAGTGCTTTAGGTGTCTCGTGAAGTTCATTCCATAACAGATCAGTGCCCTCCTTTAGGCGAAAGGGTATGCTATATGCAACTAGTCAGATATCTAATTCATTTGCTAATGAGAGTGTCCTTCCATAAGTCTGTCTCACTAGGTTTACTTGCTGTTATTTCTTGATGCTTTACACATTATTATGATGGCTGTGTGCCACATTTACTGCGTTGTGGAACATATAATGAGCTTCTTAGAATGAGCGCATTCATGCTGATGGCATCTGAGACTCAAGCAACTGAGATGTCTGATCGTTCACCCAGGCAGCTTTGAACCTCTGTGAATTGTGGTCGCGGTTGAGAGTTCATGGATAAAGGTGTTTCCCCAATGTTACAGGGATCTCTTGAAGGTCATTCCATAACAGGTCAGTTCTTTCATGTGGGCGAAAGGGTGTGCTATATGCAACTAGACAGGTATCTAATTCATTTATGAATTTGTGTGCCTTTCGATAAGTCTGTCTCGCCAGATTTACTGTTATTTTTTAACGCTTTACAAATTCTTGTGGTGGCTATGTGTTACATCTACTGCATTGTGTGACAGATAATGAGCTTTTTAGGATGATAGCACTCACTGTATAGTTAATGAAATGAATATATTTCTTTTCTTTGCGACGTTGTCGAGTAAATTATTGTTTTGGTCGTTCTCAAAATGTTCAAATGTGTGTGAAATCTTATGGGACTTAACTGCTAAGGCCATCAGTCCCTAAGCTTACACACTACTTAACCTAAATTAACCTAAGGACAAACACACACACCCATGCCCGAGGGAGGACTCGAACCTCCTCCGGGACCAGCCGCATTGGTCGTTCCCTCTCTCTCTCTCTCTCTCTCTCTCTCTCTGAATTATGTCAGGTATCGACCACAGCCATGCCTTGCCGAGACCTATGTAGCGACAGAAAGTTATACAGGGGCAATGTAATCTTTGTCCATGTTTCCACATCTGAAGGATGACGTCATCTCTTGTTTCATTCTAGTCTCTTTCCTGCAATCTGTGGCTTCTACTAGTGAGTGATTCGTGGTGTTCAATCGACTTGGCAAGTATCATGCAACGTATAAATGTTTGCTTACGTATTCCAATGTGTCTTGTTGTTTCCAAATTCTATTCATTCGCTCGCCAGAGTATTTATGCCAGTAAATGTAGTTTTGAAAATAAAGGTTCAAATGGCTCTGAGCACTATGGGACTTAGCATCTGAGCTCATCAGTCCCCTAGAACTTAGAACTACTTAAACCTAACTAAACTAAGGATATCACACACATCCATGCCCGAGGCAGGATTCGAACCTGCGAACGTAGCGGTGCAAGTGGTGCACTTGAGTACACTCGTCGTTTATGGAGCATACCTCTTGACTTTTTGCCTTATCTCTTGATAAATATATGTATTATTCGATGATCATCCGCTGCGTGACAAGAAAGAGAAGCGTCCAGAAGAGGAGGAGGACGAAACGAAATGATGCTTTATAGGTGGAGAGGGTATGTGATGTTTTTTCAGTGGTTACAAAATAGAGTGAAATTTACAAAGAACTTGGTTGTAAGAGCCTACTTATCAGTACACGTTGCACCCTCTCTAGCCTGGATGCATCGACTGATACGTTTTGGAAGGACGTCACAAATTTGTTGTATCCTCTTCTGTGGCAAGCTAGCCCACAACTGTTGTAACTGGTCCTTGATATCCTGAATCCTGCATTCTGACACTAGGACGGAGCTTAGGTCCGAAATGATCCCACACACGCTCTGTCGGGGTCAGATCAGGGGATCTCGCTGGCCGTAGGAGTACCTCAACATCACCTATGTGTGGACGAGCGTTGTCCCGTCGAAAAATGGCTCCACGATACTGTCGCATCTGAGGTAAGAGAAGAGGATGCAGTATGTCGACGACGTACAGTTAAGCCTCAGTCACTACCATCCATGGAGTCATACCTGATGGCTCCCCGCACCATGGCGCTAAGACTAACACCTTCTCCAAAACAGAGGAAGAATAGGACCTCTCCCCAACTCGCCGTCATACTCGCTGACGATGGTCATGCGGGGCAGTGCAGAACCACGATTCATCGCTGAACACAATTCGATGACATTTATCAGCAGTCTACGCTTCTCGGCTGCGACACCAATCCAAACGCAGCCGTTTGTGTTTCGGTGTTAACGGCAGCTTAAGCATCGGGCAGTAATTCCCGTTTCAGCCTATGCACTATCCTATGAAATCAAAGTGGTACTCACAGCCGATGACAGCGCAGACCGTTCGGTAAAGGAACCTGGAAAACAAAAATTAATCAAGAAATCTATTTGAACTCCATAATGCTTTACGGAAACTTCCTGGCAGTTAAAACTGTGTGCCCGACCGAGACTCGAACTCCAGACTTTTGCCTTTCACGGGCAAGTGCTCTACCATCTGAGCTACCGAAGCACGACTCACGCCCGGTACTCACAGCTTTACTTCTGCCAGTACCTCGTCTCCTACCTTCCAAACTTTACAGAAGCTCTCCTGCGAATCTTGCAGAACTAGCACTCCTGAAAGAAAGTATATTGCGGAGACATGGCTTAGCCACAGCCTGGGGGATGTTTCCAGAATGAGATTTTCACTCTGCAGCGGAGTGTGCGCTGATATGAAACTTCCTGGCATATTAAAACTGTGTGCCCGACCGAGACTCGAACTCCAGACCTTTGCCTTTCACGGGCAAGTGCTCTACCATCTGAGCTACCGAAGCACGACTCACGCCCGGCACTCACAGCTTTACTTCTGCCAGTACCTCGTCTCCTACCTTCCAAACTTTACAGAAGCTCTCCTGCGAATCTTGCAGAACTAGCACTCCTGAAAGAAAGTATATTGCGGAGACATGGCTTAGCCACAGCCTGGGGGATGTTTCCACATCAGCGCACACTCCGCTGCAGAGTGAAAATCTCATTCTGGAAACATCCCCCAGGCTGTGGCTAAGCCATGTCTCCGCAATATCCTTTCTTTCAGGAGTGCTAGTTCTGCAAGATTCGCAGGAGAGCTTCTGTAAAGTTTGGAAGGTAGGAGACGAGGTACTGGCAGAAATAAAGCTGTGAGTACCGGGCGCGGGTCGTGCTTCGGTAGCTCAGATGGTAGAGCACTTGCCCGTGAAAGGCAAAGGTCTGGAGTTCGAGTCTCGGTCGGGCACACAGTTTTAATCTGCCAGGAAGTTTCATATCAACGCACACTCCGCTGCAGAGTGAAAATCTCATTCTGGCACAATTGTTTTATTTGTAACTTATTGCTGTTTACTTTTAAAAGGGTTCGGAACCAAATAACGTATGCTTATTTGCATAGCCATCTCTCGAAGTCTTCCCATTGTCAAGCTTACAGCAATTTAAGAACAAGGTTTTCACCAGAAGCTTTTTGCTGTTACTTACGAATTTAAATTTATTGTTATATTTTAATCTTACGTGTACTGCAGTTTCAAGTAGTTTTTCACCAGAAGCGTTTTTCATATATTTGTAAATTGTCTTCTCTGGCCACTGGCGCCTTTCCTCTTGTTAACATGTTTCAAAGTCATTATTTTTTCCTTCGTTGTTAGCGGCTCTAGGCGCTTCAGTCTGGAACCGCACTGCTGCTACGGTCGCAGGTTCGAATCCTGTCTCGGGCGTGGATGTGTGTGATGTCCTTAGGTTAGTTAGGTTTAAGTAGTTCTAAGCCTAGGCAACTGATGACCTCAGATGTTAAGTCCCAAAGTGCTTAGTGCCAGTTGAACCATTTGAACCAAAAACACGTTTGAACAAGTGCTGAGTGTGCATCAGGTGCAACTACAGTTTGATTCCTATGAAAAGAACATTTGTCAAGTTTACAAAAGTGAAGCACAGTGCAAAAATTCGCAAACCCCATAAAAGAAATACCGAGTTTCTAAGACTCATGATAGGTAAATGTGCAAACATATGTTTTTCGACTTCATTATGGAAACAAGAGGAAGAGACACCAGTGAACGAATAAGATGCTTTCTAAATGTAAGTGAAACGCATCTGGTGGAAAAACGTCTTTTAAATTGCATAAGCGCAAGACAGAAAAACACAATAATAATTGCAAATGATGAAAAAAATGTTCAAATATGTGTGAATTCCTAAGGGACCAAACTGCTGAGGTCATCGGTCCCTAGACTTACACAATACGTAAACTAACTTAAACTATGTAATGCTATGAACAACAAACACACCCATGCCCGAGGGAGGACTATGATATCCGGTGGGAGGGGCCGCGCAACCCGTGACATTACTCCTCTAACCTCGTGGCGCAAATGATGAAGTGATCGTTTTTCATAGTTCGTATAGCCTCTCCATTCAGTTGTCCTACTTATTCAAGATGAGTATGTCCGTTATTGATTACTTCGTAAATTTCTTGGAATTCACTTTTGTCTGTAAGCTAAGTGTATTTCAGTCAATATCTTCAATTGCTTCTCGCATCAAATTTTCACCACTCTAGCTCTCCTCGTTACGATGACTGAATGTGTTCTTTTTCTTAACGCCCACATGTGAAAAATGAGAGAAATAATGAGTAGATTTTATCGTCCTAATTTTAGTTGAAATGTATAGTTTTCTTACGTGCAATATGTGGAGCAAGCACTCTTCATTCAATATCTTCTTCATTACCGAAATATCTTCCTCACTAGCGGTGGGTAGAACTCATATATTTGTAACAAATCAGTGATTGAGAAGTTGCAGTCTTTCACAATAAGAACTTTACAGTATCTGACTGCGATTTCAGTCACAACTAGGTCAAAAGTAACAACTCGAAGTACCATTTAAACATTATAATATTTAATATTATGTGCTATCTGTTGACCAACGTCCTTACTTCGTATCTCACGTTAAGAATGTATAACCTACCTATGATCTAAGAAATGAAACAAGTTCCTCGTTTGTTCTGAGAACAGTTTTACACGTGTTTTACCTAGCAGCAGCTCTGATATGTTCGACTACCCACCCCCGGGAAATCGTGGTTGTGTAGCGTAGCCCGAGGCCTATGGTGGGTTGAAATGTGATAATTCGGTAGAGAGTTGGTGAAGCCGACGAATGTGAGTGCCAACATAAAGGTTGTGGTCACAGCCTGACCTGTAGCGTAGCTTAATATTTGTGTTCGTGTCATATGTAAACACACTTTACACCACTAGAACTGAAACTCCTAGGCAAATTCAGTAAACGTTTATTAGATAATGGACAGACAAAAAGCACGTCTGTCTTCCCACACAAAGAAAGCTAAACTGATGTTACATAGAATAATACCATCTACGGCTTGTACAAGTAAGCTACTGAAGTGTTCCAAGTACAAATACTGCGCAGTCTCATGACCACATTGAGAAAAACATCGAATGGTGTGTGTGAAACCCCAGCACGGTATCGAAGGGTTAACGAAATGACAGTGCGGAAGCGTACCTACATTTGGCACCTCATTTGGATTGCAGTGGCCAAAAATTCAACCGAGATGTAAACATATGCATATGAAATACCTGAAGAGCTGAAGAGTAGCTTACAGGACTTAAAATGCGTTGTTTTTTTTAACTAAATGCAAGTTGTGATTTTGACGGTGTCACTGTCGAAATATGATGCTGGACAAACTGAAGATGTTCTTCTTCGAAGTGGCTAGGTGCACAGGCATGGAATTTTTACTGCAGATTCGTTTTGGCAAATGAAGCATAAAAATAACAATACAGCCTGCAGAAAAAGAATATCGATTTCAAGGAAGTTCATAAACAACACCGTAGGCTGCTGTAAGCTTCTATGGACATTATAAAGCCGAATTTCAGATATCTGTCTGACAGAGACCTTTTACGGAGGTGACTCTTTTGTTGAGCTTGGTATCAAAATAAAAGTGCAAATAATGAAATGTAAGAGACAAGCCGAACAAATCGTAAAAGAAGCAAAAGTGAAACGTGTGGGGGGAAATGTCTAGTGACTCTGGAAACCCAACTTACGGAACAGGATTATATTAAATATATAGCAAAAACACTGTGGTCTATTTTCATTGCACTTGTTTCCTCAAGTATAAGCAACATTTCTCAGTAAACATGGAAACTAAAGATTCATTTTTTTGTGGTACTTACATAACGTCAAAATGTAATTCATACTATAGTGATTTATACCTAGATATTTAAAACTGCGAGGTAAAATAAAAGACAGTGTAAATTTCTTTACATTAAAAACAATCATTTAAAGCTGTTAAATACTGTGACACGAAGTATGTAATATGTCAGTATAATAAAACTAAAAATGAATCATCAGTTGTAAACATTTTAGGTGTGCCTCCCCGCCACACGTCCACCAAAGGCGAAAGATTTTTATAACAACCTTCTGCGGGCTGTTCCACATAACATGGTGGAAACCAAGTACCCTACGGTTCATTGGTCAAGAGTGTGGAAAACGATACACCACAACTTCCTGTCGACCACTGTGCGTTCGAAATGGTGTCAGATCGCTAACCAAAAATATGCTGATCTTCAGCCGGACATGGCTGCTTGTCCTGTTCCAGAGGTTGCCGTTCAGTCTTCAAAATCCGAGCGGTCGCAGAGGGTGGGCTTACTGCTAGTTGGGAGCTCCAACGTCAGGCGCATAATGGGGCCCCTTAGGGATATGGCTGCAAGGGAGGGGAAAAAAACCAATGTGCATTCCGTGCGCATACCGGGGGGAGTCATTCAAGATGTGGAAAGGGTCCTTCCGGATGCCATGAAGGGTACAGGGTGCACACGTCTGCAGATGGTCGCTCATGTCGGCACCAATGATGTGTGACGCTATGGATCGGAGGAAATCCTCTCTGGCTTCCGCCGGCCATCTAATTTGGTGCAGAGTGCCAGTCTCGCTAGTGGGATGAAAGCAGAGCTCACCATCTGCAGCATCGTCGACAGGACTGACTGCGGACCTTTGGTACAGAGCCGAGTGGAGGATCTGAATCAGAGGCTGAGACGGTTCTGTGACCGTGTGGGCTGCAGATTCCTCGACTTGCACCATAGGGTGGTGGGGTTTCGGGTTCCGCTGAATAGGTCAGGAGTCCACTACACACAGCAGGCGGCTACACGGGTAGCAGAGGTTGTGTGGCGTGGACTGGGCGGTTTTTTAGGATAGATGGCCTCGGCCAAGTACAGAAAGGGCAACAGCCTCAAAGAGTGCGGGGCAAAGTCAAGACATGTGGGGACCAAGCAGCAATCGGTATTGTAATTGTAAACTGTCAAAGCTGCGTTGGTAAAGTACCGGAATTTCAAGCGCTGATAGAAAGCACCAAAGCTGAAATCATTATAGGTACGGAAAGCTGGCTGAAGCCAGATATAAATTCTGCCGAAATTTTTACAAAGGCACAGACGGTGTTTAGAAAAGACAGGTTGCATGCAACCGGTGGTGGCGTGTTTGTCGCTGTTGGTAGTAATTTATCCTGTAGTGAAATAGAAGTGGATAGTTTCAGTGAATTATTATGGGTGGAGGTTACACTCAACAACCGAGCTAGGTTAATAATTGGCTCATTTTCCCGACCTCCAGACTCAGCAGCATTAGCGGCAGAACAACTGAGAGAAAATCTGGAATACATTTCACATAAA
This sequence comes from Schistocerca cancellata, assembly GCF_023864275.1. Taxonomy (NCBI): domain Eukaryota; kingdom Metazoa; phylum Arthropoda; class Insecta; order Orthoptera; family Acrididae; genus Schistocerca; species Schistocerca cancellata. Next base: position 699,208,995 of record NC_064628.1, read on the forward strand.
CTTCCTCAGCATGTTATCGTCTTAGGTGGAGATTTCAATTTACCACATGTAGACTGGGACACTCAGATGTTTAGGACGGGTGGTAGGGATAGAGCATCGAGTGACATTATGGTTCAAATGGCTCTGAGCACTACGGGACTTAACTTCTGAGGTCATCAGTCTCCTAGAACTTATAACTACTTAAACCGAACTAACCTAAGGGCATCACAAACATCCATGCCCGAGGCAGGATTCGAACCTGCGTCCGTAGCGGTCGCGCGGTTCCAGACTGTAGCACCTAGAACCGCTCGGCCACTCTGGCCGGCGAGTGACATTATACTAAGTGCACTATCCGAAAATCACCTCGAGCAATTAAACAGAGAACCGAATCGTGGAGATAACATCTTGGACCTACTGATAACAAACAGACCCGAATTTTTCGACTCTGTAAGCGCAGAACAGTGAATCAGTGATCATAAGGCCGTTGCAGCATCCCTGAATATGGAAGTAAACTGGAATATAAAAAAAAGGGAGGAAGGTTTATCTGTTTAGCAAGAGTAATATGGGCAGATTTCAGACTACCTAACAGAGCAAAACGAAAATTTCTGTTCCGGCACTGACAATGTTGAGTGTTCATGGAAAAAGTTCAAGGCAATCGTAAAATGCGTTTTAGACAGGTACGGGAAAAACCTACCGTGGCTCAACAACAAAATTAGGAAACTACTGGTAAAGCAAAGAGAGCTTCACTGCAAATTTAAACGCAGCCAAAACCTCTCAGACAAACAGAAGCTAAACGATGTCAGAGTTAGCGTAAGGAGGGCTATGCGTGAAGCGTTCAGTGAATTCGAAAGTAAAATTCTATGTACCGACTTGACAGAAAATCCTAGGAAGTTCTGATCTTACGTTAAATCAGTAAGTGGCTCGAAACAGCATATCCAGACACTCCGGGATGATGAAGGCATTGAAACAGAGGATGACACGCGTAAAGCTGAAATACTAAACACCTTTCTCCAAAGCTTTTTCACAGAGGAAGACCGCTCTGCAGTTCCTTCTCTAAATCCTCGCACGAACGTAAAAATGGCTGAAATCGAAATAAGTGTCCAAGGAATAGAAAAGCAACTGAAATCACTCAATAAAGTGCACTGGACCTGGCGGGATACCAATTCGATTCCACACAGAGTACGCGAAAGAAGTTGCCCCCCTTCAAACAGCCGTGTACCGCATGTCTCTAGAGGAACAGAAGGTTCCAAATGATTGGAAAAGAGCACAGGTAGTCCCAGTCTTCAAGAATGGTCATCGAGCAGATGCGCAAAAGTATAGACCTATATCTCTGACGTCGATCTGTTGTAGAATTTTAGAACATGTTTTTTGCTCGCGTATCATGTCGTTTTTGAAAGCCCAGAATCTACTCTGTAGGAAACAACATGGATTCCGGAAACAGCGATCGTGTAAGACCAATCTCGCTTTATTTGTTCATGAGACGCAGAAAATATTAGATACAGGCTCCCAGGTAGATGCTATTTTCCTTGACTTCCGGAAGGTGTTCGATACAGTTTCGCACTGTCGCCTGATAAACAAAGTAAGAGCCTACGGAATATCAGACCAGCTGTGTGGCTGGATTGAAAAGTTTTTAGCAAACAGAGCACAGCATGTTGTTCTCAACGGATAGACGTCTACATACGTTAAAGTAACCTCTGCGGTACCACAGGGGAGTGTCATGGGACCATTGCTTCTCACAATATATGTATAAATGACCTAGTAGATAGTGTCGGAAGTTCCATGCGGCCTCTCGCGGATGATGCTGTAGTATACAGAGAAGTTGCAGCATTAGAATATTGCAGCGAAATGCAGGAAGATCTGCAGCGGATAGGCACTTGGTGCAGGGAGTGGCAACTGACCCTTAACATACATAAATGTAATGTATTGCGAATACATAGAAAGAAGGATCCTTTATTGTATGATTACATGATAGCGGAAAAAACACTGGTAGCAGTTTCTTCTGTAAAATATCTGGGAGTATGCGTGCGGAACGATGTGAAGTTGAATGATCATATAAAATTAATTGTTGGTAAGGCGGGTACCTGGTTTAGATTCATTGGGAGAGTCCTTAGAAAATGTAGTCCATCAACAAAGGAGGTGGCTTACTCGTTCGTCCTATACTTGAGTATTGCTCATCAGTGTGGGATCCGTACCAGGTCGGGTTGTAGAGGAGATAGAGAAAATCCAAAGAAGAGCGGCGCGTATCGTCACAGGGTTATTTGGTAAGCCTGATAGCGTTACGGAGATGTTTAGCAAACTCAGGTGGCAGACTCTGCAAGAGAGGCGCTCTGCATCGCGGTGTAGCTTGCTGTCCAGGTTTCGAGAAGGAGCATTTCTGGATGAGGTATCGAATATATTGCTTCCCCCTACTTATACCTCCCAGGAGATCACGAATGTAAAATTAGAGAGATTCGAGCGCGCACGGAGGCTTTCCGGCAGTCGTTCTTCCCGCGAGTCGTACGCGACTCAACAGGAAAGGGAGGTAATGACAGTGCCACGTAAAGTGCCCTCCGCCACACACCGTTGGGTGCCTTTCGGAGTATAAATGTAGATGTAGATGTAGATGTAGACAGCGGCTTCACGCTACTGGACTAACAGACTCCCTTAATTGCCCAGATTGTCACCTCTTGGACACCGATGAACATCGTTTTACATGCGTGTCGTCGTCCGGAGTTTGGCGACTAACACGGAAGCTATTAGCATGTTACCTCTGGGTCACGTCTGATATGATTGACCCTCAGACCCTCCTCTGTCCAGATGAATCTTACTTTCCCGCTGCAAAATACACTCCTGGAAATTGAAATAAGAACACCGTGAATTCATTGTCCCAGGAAGGGGAAACTTTATTGACACATTCCTAGGGTCAGATACATCACATGATCACACTGACAGAACCACAGGCACATAGACACAGGCAACAGAGCATGCACAATGTCGGCACTAGTACAGTGTATATCCACCTTTCGCAGCAATGCAGGCTGCTATTCTCCCATGGAGACGATCGTAGAGATGCTGGATGTAGTCCTGTGGAACGGCTTGCCATGCCATTTCCACCTGGCGCCTCAGTTGGACCAGCGTTCGTGCTGGACGTGCAGACCGCGTGAGACGACGCTTCATCCAGTCCCAAACATGCTCAATGGGGGACAGATCCGGAGAACTTGCTGGCCAGGGTAGTTGACTTACACCTTCTAGAGCACGTTGGGTGGCACGGGATACAAGCGGACGTGCATTGTCCTGTTGGAACAGCGAGTTCCCTTGCCGGTCTACGAATGGTAGAACGATGGGTTCGATGACGGTTTGGATGTACCGTGCACTATTCAGTGTCCCCTCGACGATCACCAGTGGTGTACGGCCAGTGTAGGAGATCGCTCCCCACACCATGATGCCGGGTGTTGGCCCTGTGTGCCTCGGTCGTATGCAGTCCTGATTGTGGCGCTCACCTGCACGGCGCCAAACACGCATACGACCATCATTGGCACCAAGGCAGAAGCGACTCTCATCGCTGAAGACGACACGTCTCCATTCGTCCCTCCATTCACGCCTGTCGCGACACCACTGGAGGCGGGCTGCACGATGTTGGGGCGTGAGCGGAAGACGGCCTAACGGTGTGCGGGACCGTAGCCCAGCTTCATGGAGACGGTTGCGAATGGTCCTCGCCGATACCCCAGGAGCAACAGTGTCCCTAATTTGCTGGGAAGTGGCGGTGCGGTCCCCTACGGCACTGCGTAGGATCCTACGGTCTTGGCGTGCATCCGTGCGTCGCTGCGGTCCGGTCCCAGGTCGACGGGCACGTGCACCCTCCGCCGACCACTGGCGACAACATCGATGTACTGTGGAGACCTCACGCCCCACGTGTTGAGCAATTCGGCGGTACGTCCACCCGGCCTCCCGCATGCCCGCTATACGCCCTCGCTCAAAGTCCGTCAACTGCACATACGGTTCACGTCCACGCTGTCGCGGCATGCTACCAGTGTTAAAGACTGCGATGGAGCTCCGTATGCCACGGCAAACTGGCTGACACTGACGGCGGCGGTGCACAAATGCTGCGCAGCTAGCGCCATTCGACGGCCAACACCGCGGTTCCTGGTGTGTCCGCTGTGCCGTGCGTGTGATCATTGCTTGTACAGCCCTCTCGCAGTGTCCGGAGCAAGTATGGTGGGTCTGACACACCGGTGTCAATGTGTTCTTTTTTCCATTTCCAGGAGTGTATCATGCGCTTACATGGCTCAAAGGACTTGCCGTCGGCCGGCCGGATTGGCCGAGCGGTTCTAGGCGCTACAGTCTGGAACCGCGCGACCGCTACGGTCGCAGGTTCGAATCCTGCCTCGGGCATGAATGTGTGTGATGTCCTCAGGTTAGTTTGGTTTAATTAGTTCTAAGTTCTAGGCGACTGATGACGTCAGAAGTTAAGTCCCATAGTGCTCAGAGCCATTTGAACCATTTTTGAACTTGCCGCCGCCTATATCTTTAGCGACGAAGAGAAAGAGCAGCTTGATTACTGGTGGTTCCTACAAAATGCTCACAATGCTCTCGAACGCACATCGAGATACCGTACGCTCTTCGCAAATTATTTACGCAGTGTTTTCGTTAACCCCCCACTCAGTGACAAGCTACGGTTAATGTTCTGTGCAGCATCACACTTACGGCTGAACGTCCTGCCTTGTCAGCAATGGGTGAAGAACGTGACAGGCTAATTTATGGATTACTGTTTTCCTTGAGGCACTAGCGAAGCAGAATGCCTTCGTTGCAGATACCCTTCATAGGCGCTGTTGAAGATATCAGAGCCGGCCGCTGTGGCCGAGCGATTCTAGGTGCTTCAGTCCGGAACCGCGCTGCTGCTACGATAGCAGTTCGAATCCTGCCTCGGGCATGGCTTGTGTGTGACGTCCTTAGGTTAGTTAGGTTCAAGTAGTTCTAAGTCTAGGGGACTGATGACCTCAGATGTTAAGTCCCATAGTGCTTAGAGCCATTTGAACCATTTTGAAGATATCAGGTACCGATGGCGATTTACCAAATAGACCCGGTTACGTTCATTGAAGAACTTTTTTTTGGCTGGAACTGCATTAGTGATTTACATCTTCATTTTTTTTATTTTTTTGTTTATTCTTCGAATGCCACCTTTGTTGTTGTAACATTCAGTTTCTAGAATTATCATGTGTACCCATTTCCTAAATGTAATCATGTAAAAAAAAACATCCAAAGGTCGTGGGTTCGATCCCCATAAGGGACCGGTAACTTTTAAAAGTGTATGCCAATCACAATATGGTAATGGAAGATGGGTAACAAAAAAAATTAAAAAAAATGATTAGCGTTCTAGCTACGTAAAACAAACACGCTTGAGGTGACGGTTCGACTCCCGCTCAAACTTCATTATAATTTTTTTCTTTCATCACTGGTCATATTATTTAATTTATAGGACATTTAAGAGGTAATATAATGAAAAAACCACTTGTGTTTGCATTAAGTTTCAATTAATGTTTCCATGTTTGTATGAAAGATACCATCCTACAACGTGTGATGTCGAGAGCACATCCAACGAGTAATTGTACTTTTGTTTTGGCACGTTGTGACTTACAATATTACTGATTGTAAATAACGTCACTCGTATCATTACTTATTGAGATTTGGCTTGGGCTTTCCCAACCTGCTCCACGTCCATGAAAATGTATTAACAAATAGTACACGATCAAATAACATATGAAATGTACTACAACTTCATGAAAACGCACGTGGTTTTTTTTCATTATATTAACTCTCAATTGTCATATAAATTAAATAACGTGACCAGTGATGAAAAAAATGTAGATTAAGAAAATCAGTGCTACCGGGATTCGAATCATTGCCTCGTCCAGGGCCATCTTAGAAATCGTGAACGCTATTCGCTTCCTATATATGTAAAGAAAATTACCTCTTCCACTTTAGGCGTTGGCCCCTATCACCCATACTACCCCCAAAAAGCTATCTAACCTAAAAACAAAAACAAAGCTAGTGCCACCGCCACTTTCATCCTAAAGCTAACAAGGACGGTCGTGAGCCACCACTTTAGACTCCACCCACGAACAAAAATTAAATATACCTCTGAACATTTTATTAAAAAAAGGATGAAGGAAGGGATACAATACTTTAGTATATTTTATTTGTTGTTCATTTTGTTCTTATGTGTTCTTTTGCAGTTCTTTTATGATCTATCTTTTTTCTCTCGGGGGTGTCCACAGCAGCCAGACGGTGGGATGTCCTGGTCGTCTTCTGGTTCAGCGACGATGAAACACCCTATAATTACCGTCGATGTCCCTCATCAGTCCATCATGTGCAATCTCTCAGTCTCTTCTCACACCTGGTACACCCCAATGGTCTGGAGGGCACGTAAACAACGACCCCAAGTAATTCGCAAAGAGCGTACCATACGAAGCATTGCGCCGTAAGATCGTGTAGTTACTGGTATATAATGCCAGAAATCTAACAACCCTGCAACGCTCTCATTAAAAAAGTGTGACAATGCCATATCCTTAACCAACACCGTGGCGTTATGACGAGTAGCAGGGAAGTAAGTGACGTCGGGATGGATCAGCTCGGTGGGCTCTACGGACTGAGGCGTCCGTCGCAGCAACAATGCCAACATGCGCCGTATGAGGAGTCAGCAGTCGGTGGCCGTACCACAAATGAAACGGTGCATCTCGGTCTCGACAGCGGCGCATCTCGGGCAGAGTGGGTCCTCGGCAAGATGTATCATTTATTTATTTTTTTATTTATTTATTGTTCCGTGGGACCAAATTAAGGAGAAGTCTCCATGGTCATGGAACGAGTCAATACATGAAATTATAACACGATATTAGAAACGGATAAAATGAAATATAAAAAAAACATATTCAGGTGACAAGTCGTAAGTTTAAATGAGGACAATAAACAATGTAACACTGGAATTTGCTTAATTTTTTAGCTCTTCCAGGAGCTCCTCGACAGAATAGGAGTGAGCCATGAGGAAACTCTTCAGTTTAGACATAAAAGAGTTTGGGCTACTGCTAAGATTTTTGAGTTCTTGTGGTAGCTTATTGAAAATGGATGCAGCAGAATACTGCACTCCTTTCTGCACAAGAGTCAAGGAAGTGCATTCTACATGCAGATTTGATTTCTGCCTAGTATTAACTGAGTGAAAGCTGCTAACACTTGGGAATAGGCTAATATTGCTAACAACAAACGACATTAAAGAAAATATATACTGTGAGGGCAATGTCAGAATTCCCAGATTTTTGAATAGGGGTCGACAAGAGGTTCTCGAACTTACACCACATATAGCTCGAACAGCCCGTTTTTGAGCAAAAAATACCCTTTTTGAATCAGAAGAATTACCCCAAAAAATAATACCATACGACATAAGCGTATGAAAATATGCGAAGTAGACTACTTTTCGTGTTGAACTGTCACTTATTTCAGATACTGTTCTAATGGTAAATAAAGCAGCATTTAGCTTCTGAACAAGATCCTGGACATGGGCTTTCCACAACAGCTTACTATCTATCCGAACGCCTAGGAATTTGAACTGTTCCGTCTCGCTTATAATATGCACATTCTGTCTGATCAAAATATCGGTTCTTGTTGAATTGTGAGTTAGAAACTGTAAAAACTGAGTCTTACTGTGATTTAGCATCAAATTATTTTCCACAAGCCACGAACTTATTTCATGAACTACATTATTTGTTACTGTTTCAATATTACACACAAGATCCTTCACTATCAAGCTGGTGTCATCAGCAAACAGAAATATTTTTGAATCACCTGTAATGCTAGAAGGCATATCATTTATATAAATAAGAAACAGCAGTGGCCCCAGCACCGATCCTTGGGGAATGCCCCAATTAACAGTGCCTCATTGGGACTGAACATGACTGAACATCACTACCACTCTCAATATTGCAGAGAATTACCCTCTGCTTTCTGTTCTTAAAGTCAGAGGCGAACCAATTGTAAGCTACTCCCCTTACTCCATAATGGTCCAACTTCTGCAGTAATATTTTGTGGTCAACACAGTCAAAAGCCTTCGTTAAATCAAAGAAAACACCTAGCGTTCGCAACCTTTTATTTAATCCGTCCAAAACTTCACAGAGAAAAGAGAATATAGCATTTTCAGTTGTTAAACCATTTCTAAAACCAAACTGAACATTTGACAGCAAATTATGTGAATTTAAATGCTCCAGTAACCTTGTATATACAGCCTTCTCGATAACTTTAGCAAACACCGATGGCATAGAAATAGGTCTAAAATTGTCAACATTATCAATGTCTCCCTTTTTATAAAGTGGCTTCACTACCGAGTACTTTAATCGGTCAGGAAACCGACCACTCCTAAAGGAAAAGTTACTTGTCAAGATGTATCATGTCTAAACGTTGTCGGGTGGGGAATTTTTCAGTCGTTATCACATACCACAGCGCCCTGGCCGTGGTTGGAAGGAAACGTCAGTGTATGTTGCTCCACACCCGTCTCCAACCAACTGCCGGATGTCGGCGTTCAACCACATTAGCTGGCAGCGACCGTTGAAAGCAGCGGTAGATGTCCTTGGTTTTAGGATCCCGCGTGGTCAGCAAGACATCTAACAGATAATTCGTGTCGACCAGATAGGTGCGAATGTGACACAGTGCTGGCGTGATATTTCCAACAGGAATCGACTGTCGGAGAGATTCAGGCACCACCTCCCGAATCAGTGTACTAGGGAGGGTGTCCTTGTCCGAAGTACGTAGGCGTTGCATCGTCCGCTGGGAGGGAGAGCGTGCCCTGTTGTGCACGATTATCTTTCCAATGCCGCTTGCGTGTGTGGGCAACGTTAACGTCTCGTAATGGTTCTTGAACACCCTACCCTCACTGACGAAATGACCGAAGGCTGCCTGGAACTTGGCAGCTACCGTAGCGGCCATCGGGAGAACGTGTGTGTAATGATTGAGTTTCGGAGCGAGGTAGACGTTGACAAAATGAACCCTCATGATCAAGTCAAGTATTCGAAAGTTATAGATACAAACTTGCGTATGGATCACATTAAGTAGTCTGCGATACGTATCTGCTGCTGTACACTGCACGTTCCCATGGAAGGTCACTCCCAAACACTTCATCGCCGGGACTTTGATAATGGGCGCTGGCGTACTCATGTGCAGTCCTCTGCCTACATCCATGTAGTGCGACTTTCGCAGGTTGATACGGCTTCCGACCACCTCCCCGTATTGCTGAAGTTTAAAATGTACATCGCGGAGGCGAATGCACTCCAAATGCTGTCGTAGACCATGAAGTGCAGGCTCGAGGGCGACGGCGAAGAGAAAGGCTGACAGGGGACATCCTTGTCGCAGTGAACGCTCAATAGTGAACGGTGGCGAGCGGTAGCCATTGACCAGTACTGTGGAAGGGGCTCCGTGAATGGGACGGAGAACGACACCTGCCGATATTGGGGACAGTCCCACCTTATCTAAGACAGCCTGCAAGAAATGGTGCTCAACTCGGTCAAATGCGTGGTCTAGGCCAACCGCCACGAGGGCGCCTTCTAAGCGGCATGCCGACATGAGCGCAACCACATAAGAGCTTAACGCCGTGTGTATATTAGTGCCACCTCCCAGACATGTTTGGTCGGCATGAATGGCATCTTTGACAATAGCGAGGAGGCGAGCACGAAAAATGTTGTGGGTTGGCAGGAGAGCCAACACCGGGTACTAGAGGAAGCCGAAAGGCACGCGTTTTAGCTCACGCAGACTGGCGTGAGGTCTGGAACAGGACAAGGAAATTAGACTTTAGAAAAACGGACGTAGCTGGTGGAATACTTAACTTTAATCCATTAATGATGAGCGTCGCTCTTGACGGTACATGATTACAGTATCAATAGTAACTGGTACTGGCGCCTTGCTAGATCGTAGCAAATGACGTAGCTGAAGGCTATGCTAACTATCGTCTCGGCAAATGGGAGCGTATTTTGTCAGTGAACCATCGCTAGCAAAGTCGGTTGTACAACTGGGGCGAGTGCTAGGAAGTCTCTCTAGACCTGCCATGTGGCGGCGCTCGGTCTGCAATCACTGATAGTGGCGACACGCGGGTCCGACGTATACTAACGGACCGCGGCCGATTTAAAGGCTACCACCTAGCAAGTGTGGTGTCTGGCGGTGACACCAAAAAAAATGCAAGCGAACAGCTTGTAATCCGAATACAATAAAGTCAAAGGTCGGAAGTCTTGCAGTCTGCACCCCCCGTTTGGTTTTGGCACAGGGATGATTGTGTCCCCCAAAATTTCTGGGGGTCGCGGAAGTTCGGATCCAGGAGTTCGCAGCACATCTGCCGCCAAACTTCCCACATCAAGTTAGAAAAGGTGCTGTAAAATTCAAGCGGAAGACCACCAGGGCCATGCGCATTTCTTCTCACGTGACGGCCTCCAAGAATGTGGCGTCGCCTTGCGCCCTACCCGAAGGTGGCAGGTCGTGCAGGACGTTCTCAATGTCACTGTCACGCCGTTGATCTGATAGATAGAGAGTGCGGTAATAATCTGTGAGGGCGCGGGATATCGTAATGCGTGTCTCCGCGCGTTGCCCGTCCGCAGAAATAACTGCCGTGATGAGTTGTCTCTTACGGTGTCTCCGTTCTCTGACGATGTGATAAACAGAGGGACGTTCCTCTGGGTTGGAATCTTGCAATCTCCATGGAACACGCGTGCCGTCCAATCTGTCTGCCGTGATCTGCAGAAGCCATACCTGTGTCCGGTGGACGTCCATTTGGCGCTCTGGCGAAAGTGGTTGTGACGCTAATTCCCTCAACACCGTGAAGTAAAACTCAGAGGTGGATCGGAGGCAAAGCGCCCTGTCCATACGCCATGAGCGTGCTTCGAAGAGCTGGTTTGGCGCAGTATGTCCACCATCGTGTCGTGGAATCATAGGTATGATGCCGTCGCTCATATTTGTGCCAGGTATCAGTGACGGCTGCAAATGGTTCAAATGGCTCTGGGCACTATGGGGCTTAACTTCTGAGGTCATCAGTCGCCTAGAACGTAGAAATAGTTAAACCTAACTAACCTAAGAACATCACACACATTCATGCCTGAGGCAGGATTCGAACCTGCGACCGTAGGGGTGTCGCGGTTCCAGACTATAGCGGCTAGAACCTCGGCCGGCGACGGCTACACATGGCAAGCCTCTTCCCGGAGAATGTTAACGTTAAGAGTCCAAGGTCCTCTACTACGGCTTGTCTGTTATCGTGGCAGAGTCACGGCGCAAATGAAGGCCTGATGGTCGGTGAATGCAGCTCATTACCGGCAGTTGTTGCTCGAAGACCTCGGGAGACAGAAATTCTGTCCAACCTGCTGCCCGAGTGGCTGGTGAAGTGTGTGTATTCGCGTCGGTCACCGTGGATTAGCGTCCATGTATCATGCAAAGCGATATCTATGACCATAGCATGAAGGGCTAGACATGGGGCATGGTGAGGGATCTGATTCTCAGGGCGTAAGACGCTGTTATGGTCCCCGCCCACCACCAAGTTGTCTGTAGCGCCTTGAAACAATGGAGCTACCTCGGTGGAGTAATAGAGTGTTCGCTCTCGACGCTTCGCAGTACCAGACGGGGCATACAGACTCACAAGACGGACTGCGCCGATGGTGAGCGCAATGCCTCTCGTTGATGGCAAAAACTGAATATCCGTTGGTTCGACGCCATCACGTAGTAGTATGGCCGTACCACCACCACCATCGGAAGCTGGGTTGACATAAGACGCGTATCGATAAACATCGAGGCGCAGATTAGGCCGTACCTCTTGAAGAAAAGCTATATCAATGTCCGCCCCCCGAATCATGTCCTTTAACAACTGAGTTTTGATCGGAATCTAATGCCGTTGACATTAACTGTACCTAGTCGATACACCTGGGTCATCTGATAGTACGATGACGTATCCTGCAGTCGTTTAAGCCAGTATGCGCCACATCGTCCGTCCGACCGTCCCTGTCACCCATACCTGTGTATTACGAAGTGCATTCAAGTTCTAAGGCCTCCGATTTTTTTTCTCCGGACTGGAAAGCGATGGAAACATGCGCATTGTTTTAAAATGAGGCCGCGTTCATTGTTAATACGTCCCAGAGATGGCAGCACCGTACGGCAGATGGAATTTTACCGCCAGCGGCGAGAATGAGAACTGTTTTAAATTGAACAGCGTGCAATCACTCGTTTTCTGAATTTGCGTGGTGTGAAACCAATTGAAATTCATCGACAGTTGAAGGAGACATGTGGTGATGGAGTTATGGATGTGTCGAAAGTGCGTTCGTGGGTGTGACAGTTTAATGAAGGCAGAACATCGTGTGACAACAAACCGGAACAACCTCGGGCTCGCACAAGCCGGTCTGACGACATGATCGAGAAAGTGGAGAGAATTGTTTTGGGGGATCGCCGAATGACTGTTGAACAGATCGCCTCCAGAGTTGGCATTTCTGTGGGTTCTGTGCACACAATCCTGCATGACGACCTGAAAATGCGAGAAGTGTCATCGAGGTTGGTGCCACGAATGCTGAAGGACGACCACATGGCTGCCCGTGTGGCATGTTGCCAAGCAATGTTGACGCGCAACTACAGCATGAATGGGACTTTCTTTTCGTCGGTTGTGACAATGGATGAGACGTGGATGCCATTTTTCAATCCAGAAACAAAGCGCCAGTCAGCTCAATGGAAGCACGCAGATTCACCGCCACTAAAAAAATTTCGGGTAACCGCCATTGCTGAAAAAATGATGGTGTCCATGTTTTGGGACAGCGAGGGCGTAATCCTTACCCATTGCGTTCCAAAGGGCACTACGGTAACAGGTGCATCCTACGAAAATGTTTTGAAGAACAAATTCCTTCCTGCACTACAACAAAAACGTCCGGGAAGGGCTGCGCGTGTGCTGTTTCACCAAGACAACGCACCCGCACATCGAGCTAACGTTACGCAACAGTTTCTTCGTGCTAACAACTTTGAAGTGATTCCTCATGCTCCCTACTCACCTGGCCTGGCTCCTAGTGACTTTTGGCTTTTTCCAACAATGAGAGACATTCTCCGTGGCCGCACATTCACCAGCCGTGCTGCTATTGCCTCGGCGATTTTCCAGTGGTCAAAACAGACTCCTAAAGAAGCCTTCGCCGCTGCCATGGAATCATGGCGTCAGCGTTGTGAGAAATGTGTACGTCTGCAGGGCGATTACGTCGAGAAGTAACGCCAGTTTCATCGACTTGGGGTGAGTAGTTAATTCGAAAAAAAATCGGCCTTAGAACTTGAATGCACCTCGTATTGATCAGCTGAGACAAGATATTCTGACAATCTTCCGGCCGCGGGCATCTGGTTGTGGCTCGAATCTGATATCATTCTTTCCATCTCCATCTCGGACGCCCAGTCACAAAGCTGGAGTTGGGGTACGTTAGGCGACGATGTCTTCGCCGCAAAATCGCCAGGGGGCTAGTCGGTGAGCTGAGCATCGTCAACTTGGGTTTGTCCTTGGGCGCACGTAGCCAGCAGCGAACCAGGAACCGTTGGTGTAAGGTCCACAGCCCTGGTCGCAGATGGATTTTCCTCATCCTCCTGCAACGTTTCACCATCTCGAGAATCATTTCCTGCAGACAGCCTCCTCTTCTTTTGTCGCTTGGGCGACTTCTGCTTGCGGGAACGTGTGTCCGCCTCCTGTGGATCAGGACAAACAGTAGGCATCTCCCGCATCTCCGTGTCCGAGCTCGAATCAATTTGCTGATGCTCTCCTTCGTCACACGGCTGGAGTGCAGGCGTGGTCACTGCTGTCGAGCACGGCGACGGTTCCGATGGAGGCTGCGTCGTCGTGGGCGCAGAAACCGGGCCTGCGGGGGTCGGCAAATGGAACGGAACAACGTCAGCGTCCGACATACTCCTCGCTGCTTCAAGGTATGTAACAGGTAGCGTTATCGGTTGCTATGTAGCCGTCGTGTCTGCACGTGGTATCTGGACTAGGCGTCGCTGCAGGCATTCAGAGCGTACATGCCCTTCCTGCCCGCATCCTGACCAAGTCCACGGTTGACCGTCATAAATGACGATCGCTCCACAGCCACCAACGGTCACGTACGATGGGATGCGTTTACGTAGTTCGATTCGCACCTGACGCACCCCATTCAGTACAGGATACGTCTCGAACGTATGCTACTTATCTTCCAAGTGACTTAGTACTCCCCCGTAAGGCCGCAGCGCGTTCACGACAAGCGTGGCCGGAAATTCAAACGGCAGCTCGAAGATTCGTATGTTCCGAACGCCGAGTCCTGCACGGTCGACAGTCACTACACCCACGTTGCCGTCCGAGTGGTGGAAACGATATCCATCGGTGGAACGGCGAAGAAGTCGTTCGCACGCTGCTTCATCGACAAGTTTCAGGTAAACTGTGCTGGAGACGATCGAAAGATTACGGCAAGAAAGGAAGAATGAATTGATTGTTGGTGTTAATAACGATCATCCTCCTTTACCTCCTCTGCATTACTGCAGATGAGGTGTCACTGAGCACATTTGTTCTGTGCATGCAGTACACGTGAGGCGCCTAGTTGTTTCCACCGCACTGTGTGGAATACGAAGGTTCTGTTATAGTTCACTAACCTGCTGTCTTCAAGTTGATGTCCCCGGCGCAGAAAACAGCACGCAAGGTCGTAGGTTCTGTATCTTGAGGCTGAAACTGACTTTTAGCGAGGTTCTGTTCTGAAATAATGTATCACTTCTTTGGGATGCCACTCGCGTATTTTATTGTAGCCACACGAGAAGACTACATGATCTTAACACAACACCTTCTGATACTGCAAAGTACACGATCAAACACAATGTTTACGAAAATGTATCTTTACACTATTTGTGGCACCGGAGTGAATCTTTTAATACTGAGTACTGGCAAACACATCCTGCCACAGACAACATGACTGTACATCTCGACTGCCTAATCCAGAGTGACGAACAGAAACTTAAATAAAGATTGGAAACACATCCTACGATAGACAGCATGTCTGTTCTTCTCGACTGCTTAATCCCGAGTGACGAACAGGAGCTTAAATTAAAATTGGAAACACATCCTACGACAGACAACATGTCTGTTCTTCTCGACTACCTAATCCAGAGTGACGAACAGCCCGAAACACTTCGCGTGCCATCCCAGAAAAGGCGTGACCCGAACGCTTCCGAAGTGCTTCGTCTGCAATTTCGTCAGTCTTTTGTTTTTGATTTAAATTGTTTTTAATAATTCTAAAATGACTGATCGATAGTCAGCTGTTGAGAGATATTTATATTAAAAGTGAAGTCATTCCAATGAGTAATTTAACTAATAATAATAACAATACTTAAACGTTTTGGCGTCCTTGCTCCGAACACAGCAGCCAGTCACAGAGCAGTAGCATTATGCAGGCGGTCTTTCTCACGGGAATGGTACCGAATCTAACATCTGTCACAGGTACCTCACACCACATTTCGTCATCTATATACTTCTTGCATCTCCATTGCTCTGGGAACAGCTTCTTGGAGCCTAATATGATGGCTGACTAAGCCAGAAATATTACATGATGTATACCGATAAGTTCCTGTCGATCGACGTGCTTTACTTCACACAGGAAACACTCTACTTAGGTCGTGCGTACTGGGCATCGAATGTTACTTTAATCGTGGCCTTTCTATAAGAAAGCGCCATCCTCGTTCGAGGAGATCTGTTTACACTGCAATACCACTACCCGTGCGAGTAAACAACGGCCTGCTTGTGGAGCGCCGCACAGAACCCCGCGTACGTCCGCTTCACAACACGGCTGAGAGCCGCTTTTGACCACGACAACTTGTTTGTTGCGCACGGCACCTTCGCACAGATACATCTGTTACATAATAGACGCGTAAAACTTCTCTTGCGATTTTCTCCGAATTATCAGAGTAGTGTACCTTCCTACTTGCACGTTATGTTGTTTTAATGGTGCACTAAGGGTGTGCAAAGTGTGAAATAAATTCGTGATCCCAACGTCGTGGCCGCCCCCTGTTAGTTCTTGTACATACCGTTTATTACCCGTGTTTCTATATTACCCCTGTTTTCCTATAGCTTGCCCCTATTTTTCTGAGGATTTCGAACATCTTGCACTATTTTACACTGTCGAACGCTTTTCCAAGTCGACAAATCATTATCTTGATTTTTCTTCAATCTTGTTTCCATTGTCAACCGCAACTTCTGAACTGCCTCTCTGGTGCCTTTATCTTTCCTAAAGCCAAACTGATCGTCATCTAGCGTATCTTCAATTTTCTTTTCCATTCTTCTGTATATTATTCTTGTCAGCAACTTGGATGCATGAGTTGTTAAGCCGATTGTGCGATAATTCTCGCACTTGTAGGCTCTTACAATCTTGGAAATGGTGTGGATGATGTTTTCCCAAAGTCTGATGGTATATGGCCAGTCTCATACATTCAGCACACCAAAGTGGATACTTGTTTTGTTGCCACTTCCCCAATGATTTTAGAAATTCTGATGGAATGTTATCCACCCCTTCTGCCTTATTCGATTGTTAAGTCTTCCAAAGTTCGTTTAAATTCTTATTCTAATACTAGATCCCCTTACTTTTCTAAATTGAATCTTGCTTCTCTTTCTTTCAAGTCATCAGACAAGTCTTCCCCTCATAGAGGCCTTCAGTGTACTGTTTCCACACATCCGCTCTCTTATCACGATTTAACAGTCCAATTCCCTTTGCACTCTTAATGTTACAGCCATTGCTTTTAATTTCACCGAAGGCTGTTTAGGCTTTTCTATATGCTGAGTCAATCCTTCCGACAATCATTGCTCTTTCGATTTCTTCACATTTTTCATGTAACCATTTCGCCTTAGCTTCCCTGTCATTCCTCTTTATTTCATTCCTAAGTGACTTGTAATTATATGTTCGTGAATTTCGCTGAACGTTTTTGTACGTCCTTCTTTCGTCGATCAACGGAAGTATTTCTTCTGTCACCCATGATTTCTTTGCAGTTATCTTCCATGTACCTACGGTTTTCTCTCCAGCTTCTGTGACTTCCCTTTTTAGAGAGGTCCATTTCTCTTCAACTGATGTGCCTACTCAACTATTCATTATCGCAGTATCTATAGCCTATAGCCTCAGAGAACTTCAAGCATATCTCTTATCCCATTTCTTTGTACACAGATTCTTCCTGACTAGTCTCTTAAACTTCAGCCTATTCTTCATCATTACTAAATTGTCATCTGAGTCGGTATCTCCTCCTGGGCACATGTCGCAATCCAATATCTATTTTAGAAATCTCTGCCTGACAAAGATGTTATCTTATTGGAATCTTCCCGTATCTTCCAGCCTTCTCCAAGTATACCTCCTCCTCTTGTGATTCTTGAATAGAGCATTCGCCATTGCTATCTGAAATTTATTGTAGAACTCAATCAGTCTTCCTGCTCTCTCAATCCTATTACCAAGCCCATACTCTCCCGTAACCCTTCCTTCTACTCCTTCCCCTAAAACCATAGTCCGATCCCCCATGGCTATTAGATTATCTCCCTTTAGGTGCTGAACTACGCGTTGAGTATCCTCACATACTTTCTCTATCTCTTCATCCTATGCTTGCGACGTCGACTTGTATACCTGTACTATTATTGTTGGTGTTCGTTTGCTGTCGGTTCTGATGAGAACAACCCTAACACTGAACTGTTCACAGTAACTCACTCTCTGGCATACCCTATAATCGTCTGATCAGAAATCCTTGTTTTCGTTCCATTTCACTTCACTGACTTCCACTATATCTAGACTGAGCCTTAGCATTTTCCTTTTCAGATTTTCTACCTTCCCTACCACGTTCAAACTTCTGACAGTCCACGCTCCGACTCGTTGGTTTCTCCTAGTCATCATCCCCTTGGCAGTCCCTTCCCGGAGGTCCAGATGGGGGACTGGTCCGCATCTTTTACCAGTGGAAGAGTCGTCATGACACTTTTCTTCAGTTAAAGGCACATGTCCAGTGCATACACATAGTACATCTTCAGTGCAGCGGTTTCTATCGCCATCTGTATCCTCATGCCGTTTATCACTGCTGATTCCTCCGCCTTTAGGGTCAACTTCCCACCCCTAGGGCAAGAAAGTGCCCTGGACCTCTGTCCGCTCGTCCGCCGTCTTTGACAAGACCCTTTGCAGAATGAGGATGAATTCTTACACCGGAAGTCTTCGGCAGCAATTGCTGATGATTTTTTTAAAAAATGTAAGCAATGACTGGGCTCGAACCCGGGAGACAGGACATTTTGATTATTGGTTAAAGACGCTACACGTAGCCCACAGGTGTTAGTACTGAATTACAGTCACGGAAAATTGTACTCTTCGTCATTAAACCTATCCTTTAAAAAAAAAAAAAAAAAAAAAAAAAAAAAAGAAGAAGAAGAGAACTTAAACGAAACCAAATCTCAGCCTCCAATCTGAATAAGGAGTAAAGTTCTTTCTGTGAATTCTCGATAATGATATCTTCCTCATTGTTTCGTCCTCTAGAAATGTAAATATATTAATTTATGAAGCTCCATCGAAATTTCTTCTATAGTTCGGCACAGACCCTCGAAATGGCGTTTTGGCAGAAAAAGATCATAGGTTGATCGAACACACACAAATCATTCAGTCTAGCGCACACAAATTAAAGAAAAACAATTCATGTTCAATCACGTAGTAATTACACACACGAACGAGCTCAATTACGGTAAATAGCGGGCAGTGCGAATGTTCCTCTGTTGCCTACAGACGACGCCATGTTGTGACGTCATGCACTATGACGGGCTGCTCCGACCCCTGGTGCTGGATGACACAGAATATTGCAGGAAGTCCATTACTTGTTCTAAGAAGGGAGGCGCAGATGTGAAGGGGTTACGACGTGTTCGGTGCGCAGTACTGCGAACCTAGCACCCAGAATTATTTTATTCAAAATGACACTGGCCGTGAAAGCCTAGGAACTCATATAATTGTATTTTTTATGCACAGAGGGAAGATTTCTAAAACTATATTAATTTCGTAGATAGGGACATGGCTGCAACAATATTTATAAAAATAGATGGAAGTACTACAGTCTGTCTTCTTCTGTTTGTTCAAAGAGTGTCTGCAGTAATCTGTTGCTCATAAAGTGTCTGGACTAATCTCTACGAAGTTTCGAGCCACTGAGGTGTTTGAGACAATAGCAAACTGCAGAAAACGCTGCCATTCTGGTGTTCCAGTCTTGCACCTAGTCTCCGGCCATTTATTCGAGAAGAAAGCTGCGGTCTTCTTGAGCGACCAAGTGTAACCGTACTTAAAAGAACGTCTTTTATTTTTTACCAATGGCAGTAATGAGTCGTTCGCTGTTTCTCGATTGTCCGTTGAAGACGTGGGAACTTTTGGCAGCGCTCTTTCGTTACTGATCGCTTTCGATCGGAACTAATCAGAAATTACACGTTAGTAATGAAACCTGTAACTCTAATTGATGACCACAGCTCGGCCGTACGACGCACTGCTGAGGACCCATAGAACTCGGTGAGTAGTATCTACTGTCTACACTACGGTCTCTCCAAGTTCATTTTAAAGGAACAAAATATCATTAACTTGCCACGAAACAAGCCCGTTACTGAAATGTATTTGGTGACCTATTCGTGTCGCGGAACGAGCTTGCGTGGAACGCAATCGAAACGTAGCCGCATCGAATCAGCTCCATTGTTTCATGACTGGTCGACTGGTACATCTGCCAGTCGGAGTGCGGATTTAGACCGGGTTCCCACACCGATTTTTCCCAGTGATTGGTTAGTTCCTCATCTCTGTCTTGGAAATGCAACATATAAACAGATAAAGGAAGAAAACATTTTCTCCACTTTTCGCTGACAGTTGACGAATACGACTCCGCTTCCCATTTTAGAATGATGTGACGAGAGGTGTAGCATATGCATGCAGAAACAAAAGAGAAGTTAAATCCAGGATAAAATGCGGTACCTGTACACAATGATAGTATCACAAGAGGAATAGGTATACGTGGAAAAGCCCAGATGATCCGGGAATATTTCAGTTTGACTACATCATGGTCAGGCAGAAATTCCGAAATCAGATGTTGGATTGTTAGGCGCACCCAGGAGCAAATATAGACTCAGATCACTATTTACAAGAATATACTTATGGTGTCATGTCCGAAAGAACAGACACCATATCCATATAAGTATATAGTTCTGGAAACACCGGCCATGACCTTCTTCTTCTGTGCGGATGCACACATATTCCCCGAACTCTTAGTGGACTTGGTAAGAATGTCTTCCACAACTAATGGGTGTGTTGGGGTGGGACACTACGAATGTAGTGTGTGGACATACAAGGTGAGAATGTGGGTCTCGCGGGAGGCGTGCGCGAGATAGTCCTTGCAATCGCGCTATCCTCTGTGCCCTCGGTGGCTCAGATGGATAGAGCGTCTGCCATTTAAGCAGGAGATCCCGGGTTCGAGTCCCGGTCGGGGGCACACATGTTCAACTGTCCCCGTTGATATATATCAACGCCCACTAGTAGCTGAAGGTATTAATGTAATTCTAATTTCGATTTAGAAGAATGGTCACATCTAAAAAGGACAATCACAGAAGCTGGAAAGATGAATACTGATATAAGGAAGGTAACTGCAAAAAAACATGGGTAACATAAGAAATATTTCAGTTGATCGATGAAAGAAAGAAATACAAAAATGATCACGAAAATTCAGGAACACAGATGTGCAAGTCACTTAGGCATGAAATAAACAGGAAGTGCAACGAAGCTAAGGCGCAATGGCTGCATGATAAATGTAGACGAACGGAAAAGAAATAATTCTAGGAAGGACTGACTCGGAATATAAGGAAGTCAAAACAACAGTCGGTGAAATTAAAAGCAAGGGCGGTACAATGGGAATTCCCCCGTTAAATGCAGAGGAGATAGCGGGTAGGTGGAAAGAGTACACTGCCGACCTCTATAAGGAGGAAGACTTGTCTAATGACATAATAGAAGAAGAAACAGAAGTCAATATAGAAGAGATAGGGGATGCAGTATTAGAATGAGAATTTAAAAGAACTTTGAAAGACTTAAGTTCGAAAAAGGCAAAAGGGGTAGGTAACATTCCACCAATGTTTCTAAAATCATTGGGGGAAAAGGCAACAAAACGAATATTCACTTTGGTATGTAGACTGTATGAGACTGGTCATTTACAATCTGACTTTCGGAGAACCATCATCCACACAATTCGTAAGATTATAAGAGCCGACTAGTGCAAGAACTATCACACATTTAGCTTAGCAGTTCATGCATCCAAGTTTCTGACAAGACTAATTTATACAAGAATTAAAAAGAGTTTTGAGTATGTGTTTGATGACGCTCAATTTGGCTTCACGAAAGGCAGAGGCACCAGAAAGGCAATTCTGACGTTGCGGTTTGATAATGGAAGCAAGACTAAAGAAAAATCAAGACACTTCATAGGATTTGACGATCTGGAAAAAGCATTCGACAATGTAAAATGGTAAACGATGTTCTAAATCCTGACAAAAATCGAGGTAAGGTATAGGGAAAGACGGGTTGTATAATACGGGAATAATAGGAGTGGAAGACCAAGAATGAAGCGCTCGGATTAGCAAGGATGTAAGACAGAATGTAATCTTTCGCACCTATTGTTCAATCTATACATCGAAGGAGCTATGACAGACGTAAAAGATAGCTTCAAGAGTGAAATTAAAAATCCATTGTGAAAGGATATCAGTCATAAGACTCGCTGATGACGTTGCTATAATCAGTGAAGATGAAGAAGAATTACAGGATCTTTTGAATGGAATGAATAGTCTAATGACTACAGAATACGGATTGAGAAAAAGTCGCAGAAAGACGAAAGTAATGAGAAGCAGCAGAAATGAGAACAGCGAGAAAGTTATCAGGATTGGTTATGAAGAAGTAGATGAAGTTAAGGAATTCTACTACATAGGCAGCAAAATAACCCATGACGTACGGAGCGAGGAAGACATAAAAATGAGACTAGCACTGGCATAAAGGGGACTCCTGGCCAAGAGAAGTTTACTACTATCAAAGATAGGCTTTTATTTGAAGAAGAAATTTCCTAGAATGTACGTTTGGAGCACAGTATCGTGTGTTAGTGAAATATGGACTATGGAAAAACCGGTAAAGAAGATAATAGAAGCATTTGAGATGTAGTGCTGCAGAAGAATATTGAAAATTAGGTGGACTGACAAGGTGAGGAATGAGGAGGTTCTCCAGAGAATCGGCGAGGAAGGAAATATATGGAAAACACTGACAAGATGAAGGGACATGTTTTAAGACATCACAGAATAACTTCCATGATGCTAGAGGGAGCTGTAGAGGTCAAAAACTGAAGAGGAAAACAGAGATTGGAATATATCTATCAAATAATTGAGGATGTAGGTTGCAAGTGACTCTGAGATGAAGAGGTTGGCACTATCATATGCAGGCTGTCGCTACCCAGCACAGGCCCTAGCTACCAATTTAGATACATTATTTCACTGTCTGTATTTGGCAGTGTCTGTAAAGTTCGCTGCAATGTTTCTTCAAACTTGTATGCATGTCGAAAGGAACAGACACTGATGACGATTGATAGCTGTATAAAATCATGAAATGTATTCGTAGACTGCGAATATGGTACCGCGACAGCTATATGATGAACTGGAAACAACCGATCGCCTTAACCGCTTTTTTTTTTTTTTTTTACTGCAGTTGGTCGGGGCGGATATCATACGACACCTGTTCGAGTTGAATGTTGATTATTTTACTAAGTGTTTTTTTATTGTTTTCTTACAGCAGAGAGAATCCAGCCCTCTGACCGAACACGCTGAACTACTGTCCCGGCACATCGTTTCGGGTATCCGAGCACATTTCACGGACACACCCAAACTTCCATACGTCTCAGTATCTGCTAATCAAAGTGCTCGTACAATTACGTGATTCCAGCACAGAGACAGCCTTACTTAGTTTTATCATCAGATTGCCTTGGCTTCGGTATGAACTACTTTAGTGTAGTGTCTGTATTTGACAATATCTGTAAAGTTTGATGGAATGTTCCTTCGGAGATGCACGTATGTAAGAATGACGTCACAAGACACTATTATAAAAGAAACTGCCTAAGCTACATTATGGCAGTTTGTAATTGAGCTGGTAAATGTCACACTTTCTAATGTACTTCTCGATACATTCACGTAAACATTCTACCCAATCCACTTTCATTTTTTGCAGATCTCAAAGGTTTGATTTGTGTATGCAATTAAATAAACAATAATAGATTGCTTTATTTATATTCCACTATAAAAATGCAATAATTGATTATTTCGACTTGAAAAGAAAAACACTAAAAAGTTGTGGTAAATATATTTCGAATTTTGAAAAAGGCGTTAGAAGTTACTATTATTGTTACTTGTATAATGTTATTAGATAATAATTTGAAACCATTTGTAAAGTAAATTATATCATGTATCAATTACACGTGACTTCCTCTGGACGTATCGATCGATATGTTGCAGTGTCTTCGTGCTGCGAGATTTGCACCGTTGGTCGCGCTTATCTAATTTTTTGGTATGTTTTAATGGAGTTGTGTTCGAGAAGTTTCGTTTTATATCACCAGTTTTGTGCTGTTCTATGTTGGAAACTGTTGGTTGCTAAAGTGTGGGAAGACAGATATTTATCCGAGAAGGTGTGGAACTCAGTAATTGTGTGATGTGTTGTGGAGGCAATAAATCAAATAAATAATGAAGATCAATAAAGCTCTGCAATACTTCATTTCTAAAAATTAATACATGAACTGGAAAAAAACTGGATCCCTCCTCGTACGGTAGGAACCAATCAAATAGACGCTGAGCCAACTCAAAGAAATCTCGAGAAGACTACATAGAAGAGACGAGCCAAGTAATTTATTGCTTTTCAAATAGTGCTTTTTCACCGCACTTTAATAATTTCTAACGCCTTTCTTTTCTGTCATATGCAGATTACGCCAATGCATGACGCTGATGCCTGCTGAATAACTTGAATCATTGATTTTAACGACTCTCGGAACGAAGAAGGAGATTAGAAGCTCTGGCAGAGTTCCTCAGTGAGGTGCGGCTTCTTGTGGGAGCGACAGCTTCACACGACACAGTGCGCCTCTGATTCTGATAAGTAGTCTGGTGGCAACGCAGGTGATTACCATATTGAGGCGGAGAAATGTGTGTTTATTTTGCTCTGAATGGTAACAAACAACCCTTACTCAGAGTTTTTGTTAAGTTTTCGATCAATATCATCTCGTACGTCAATGAAGCCGTGGACCAGCAACCAGGAACAAATCAAAACCCAATAAGCGTTAAGAATCTATTGATGGGGACTCGACTGCTATACCTAAACATTTAAACACCGGCAGATAAACTAATATTGAACATAAAGATAGCAACAAGTATGAACTTAAGGCTGAGTCAGCAGGTTCTTTTACCTAAGAAGAGTGCTTTGTGCCAGTATGAGGTTCAGTATCTTTCAGTTATTTCGTACTCACCCACAACAATACGAACATGACACTGTACTGAACAAATACGTGTCATAGTAATGCACGTGATGCAGAAGCACACTGCATGCATTAAAACAAGTGAGTGGAAGACAGCGGGTGACCACTTCCTAAAATACCTTGCTCAGGACAGGAATTCCAATACCGTGCAACACTCGTAATCGAAAAATGAACTGACACATATAAACGAAAACAGCGAAGGCGCCACCATACGAAATCTCCGTAATGGTCCAGTTACGTTCACTTTTTTTATTTCCCCCAAGATATTAATTTAAAGCGAGATAGAATAGATGAGAAATGGATCCTTTGCTGAGAGACAGATAAAACGAAAAAAGCGTAAAAATTCCTTTTATTGATCTATATGCTGAAAATATGTTCCATATTATTGGCTAGGAAATAACATCTGAACTGCCTCCCACCATCGCATGCTGGCGTACTAAGTAACCCGAAAACTAACATCGTATTGTGATAATACCAGTTATTACTCTATACTCGAACTGGACTGACAACTTTCGGTTTCGCCAGGCCAGAGGTATTTGATTTAGTACTTTATAATCGGAGGGTTCGATAAAACAACGAAGCGCAGTGTTTGTATCTTTAAAGGAGAATATATCAGATGTTCAAATTCCTACTTTTTTTGTATTTTTATGAGGTGGGGGTGAACTGATAAGAATTGTGTATTTTCTGCAGATATATTTTGTCTAAAGTGACATGAAGTTTAGTACTAAAAGTCATAATAGGCGCTGACGAACCAGGACATGTCTCATTCTTCAGAATTTGGACTTTTTGTTCATATATTTGAGTAGAGGACTATTACTACCATGCAGTTAGAAGCTTATTTAGGGTCCCTGTAACTTATTTAGGACAGGCAAAAATATTTGTTCCCAGACGATTTTTATTCAGGCTCAAAAACGATGGTTCATCCAAGCATAATTGTACAGTCAGGTCAAAATTTTATGCCAGATCAAAACTATCCGTTCCTTTGAGATGGACTTAGGAACCCGCCAAGTCTTTACATCTTTATTGTACGGGCGGTACAACGTCAACAATATAACTCTATCATACAATGCAGAGGTGTAGGATGTAACCCAGAGTACTGGCGCTTTCTGGTAGTACGAATTCATGCCCGTCCTCATCCCAGACTAATACTTCTGATAAAAATTTCTTGGTCTACAAAGATTCTTAGTTGAACATCACAGCTACAGAAGACAATTTTTTGTCAATAAAGGTGAACGTTTAGTTCCATTTGGATATTACAGTCATTCCCAAGAAGCCACATTCAGATAATTGGTTTAAACAAAACACAGTTATTTATTATTTCACATTTGATGAATATGAAAAATCTATGCATTTTGTGGGTATATAATAGTTACAATATAAAAAAATCAGTTCCATGCGGAATTCATGGTAGTTTTTTTTTTTTCTTGTGAAGTGCGACCACTGTAAAGCGTTACGCGTCGAGTGCTCTTAACTATTGAATTATTATACTGAAATTATTATTAAATGGAATACGACAGTAAAAAATTCTCATTTTTTTATCGCTTGTGGTTCTGGACCCAAGCGAAAATGCAACCATATGTACTTATCACAACTTTTAATACCACAGAGTACGTATTAAAACCACATGTCCACATACATTGTGACTGTTGCCACAATTTTTCCCGTGCTGATGCACGCAGGCGGCAAACGATCAGTGATTCTACTATTCATTCCTGATGTGTGAATGGTTCAATTTTGGTTTAGTGCGCATTACATCTGGGTCATTAGCGCCCATACTGAATTTGCAGTCATAGGAGCATGGTTAAACTGTGTGATGTCATATGAGAGACCTTAATGTACTGTGCAGTTTCACACACAGATGCTAAAAATTATATGAGAGACGGGTCTTCTTGAACAGGCTTACAGAAGGAAAGTAACAGATGGTCAGAAGTGTAAAACAATTTCTAAGTACATGTCCATCCATAGAATAGAAGCAGGAGGACAGAAAACAGTTTTTCAGTTTACTTTCGAACTTAGCTTTGCTGTTTGTGAGTAGGCAGTTAAAATCACTGGCCAAGTGATCAAAGATTTTGGTAGCAGATGTACTTACCGCTTTCTGAACTTGACTCAGTTTTAATGAAGATTAATATTGCATCCATGTATTGTAATCATGTACGTTATTGTTCCTTCTAAACTCATATGGATTATTTACAACAAATTTCATGAGATAAAATTTGTACTGATTTATACTCCAATGTTGCAGTTAAAATACCTAATTCGTTGAACAGATGTCCATCATCAAGGATGATTACCAACTATTAGTCTTGTGGCAACTTTTGTGCATGAAGACTTTCTTTTTTAAAGATGAATTATTCCAGCAAGGAATTCCCTATGATATTATTGAATTAAGTAAGCTAAGTATATTAATTTCCTGTTTTGTAAGAGATATTTTGTGTAGGCGGTGTCGAACATCTTTTAGGAAGGTTAAATACACAGCTGTATCACTATTTTTTATTTAAGTCAACAGATCATGTAAGGGTCTCAAAAGCAACTCAGCTATGGATTCTCACTGTTGAAGTATCAATCGTACCTAAAAGGTCTGGTGTTCGTCCGGAACCGACAGTCTTCAATAAAAAGTAATGGCACAGGCGCTATGTATTTAATAACACAATTTTTAACGTTCCCTGTTTGTCTCACTCCAAGGCTTGCAATAAAACGAAGTGAGTGAACTGAGTTGTTTAAGAACCTCTAAATGTTTTTGTGTAAATACTCATCATTATCTACAATCAAAAGTTTCTAAGGTTTCCCTTGTTTAGAAACTCCAGCTTATGCTTTAGACTTATCAACTGTGTCATACTATCTGATGCGCTAAATTGAATATCCTGAATTTTCTTAAATATTACAGACGAACCATTTGCAGAAAACTAGCAAATAATCTTTTTGAACACGTTATTTACATTTTCTCTGTAACTATACGTATATTGGTTTTAATTATAGTACTTATCATCTGTAATAAGAACTACTTGTACATTCTATATAAGGAAGATCATTAATATGTATCACAATCAGAGGACCCAATAGTGAACCTTGTGAAATTCCACAAAATATTTTTCCCCGTTTACAAAACTACCTTAAACTATGAAAGACCACTTTCTGCTTTCTTTCTACTAGATATGACGTGAGCGATCTGTTATATATACCATTAATTCCATATCCTACGACTTTTAGTATTGTTTTTCTACTGAGAAATTAGTGAATCAACACTGTGTTGCCCTAATGAATAGCTAGTGCAGATAATCTCCGTCCCATTGGCATTATTACCAGGCCTAGGAAAACACTATTGAGTAAAGAGCAAGTATGCAGTTCATAACTGTAATGGTTGTAGTATCGAATAATTTTTTTTTTCTAATTCCTTTCGGAGACCAGTAGATATTCCACGACAGCTTTTGAAATCTGTAGATAGATACGTTGCTCTACCAAGGTAGCTCAGTGCCATCGGACGAGAGATCAAGTTGTAAGCATTGAACTTAAGACATAAATCTATTTCCATCGGTATCCGCTATGAATGCAGTTGCACCAGTTCAAATTACGAAGGACATTCAATAAGCAATGAAACATATTGTTTTCTGAAAGCAGGTTGTTTGTATTCAGGTTCTCAATACACCATATTATTCTCCACTCTTTTGGCTACAAAACCTGTCTTTTTTCTTTAACATAATCTTCTTTTAATGCTACAGCCTTGCTCCACCATACTGGGAGGCCCTGTATGCCAGCATGGTACCACTCCACCGGTCGACGTCAGAGCCAATGTCTTGCCTCATCAATAACCTCCCCATCATCCACGTACTGCTTCCCGCGGAGTCCACCCTTTATTGGGCCAAAGGAAGTCGGAAGGGGCGAGATCTGGGATGTAGGGTGGATCAGGAAGAACAGTTCAATGAAGTTTTATGAGCTTCTCCTTATTGCGCAGACTTGTGCGAGGCCTTTCGTTGTCATGGAGAAGGAGATGTTTGTTTGCATTATTGTGGCGACGGACGCGCTTTCCTGGGGGTAGCACAACACACTTCAGTTTTGATCGTTGCACCATGGGGAAGGACATCAAACAGATAAACCCCTTCAGAGTCCCAGAAGACCGTCGCCATGACGTAACCCGTTAAGGTTTATCGGAGGAGAGGCCGTGTGGCGCCAGTCTATGGATTGTCGTTTTGTTTCCGGTTCTAAGTGATGATTCTATGTTTCATCGTCTGTGACGATGTTCGACAAAAAATTGTCACGATCGGCCTCATAACGCGAAATAATTCCGCACCGAAGGTCCTTCGTTGCTCTGTATGGTCTGTTGTTAGGCAGCGAGGAATCCAGCGGACATACCCCTTCGAGCACCCCAACTGGTGGACGAGTGTGTCAGCACTACCAATAGAGACGTCCAGTCGAGCAGCGAGGTGTTTGAGTGTGAGCTGTCGATCACTTCGAACGGACCGTGTCTGCATGTCCCGATATTGCAGGAATCACAGGTGTGTGCGGCCAGCTGGCATGCGGCGGATAGGAAAGGTTTAAGGGACTTTGTTGAGATTATAAGTTGATGATGATGATGATGATGTTTGATTTGTGGGGTGCTCAACCGCACAGTTATCAGCGCCCGTAAAAATTACCAACCTTTGCTCAGTCCCATCTCCCCACTTTGATGAGGACAGCACAAACATCCAGTCATCTCGAGGCAGGTGAAAATCCCTGACCCCGCCTAGAATCGAACCCGGGACCCCATGCTCGGAAGCGAGAACGCGACCGCGAGACCACGAGCTGCGGACGTGATTTTAAGAGACGCCTCGTCTAATAACTCGCCATGCTCATTGTCCAAGTGTTGCCGTTTATCTTACATTTTCGTGGTGAGTATACCGTGGACACTGCATCCATACTATCCTGCTCTGACCGACGATCAAGCCCAGGCTAAAACCGTTGGTACACGGGACGAGGGAGCTAACGTTGACGTGCAGGATATCCCATGTTACGAGGCACAGCTCTGTCGGCACATGGCACGAGTTAGTTAACGTGATTTTGCGTTCTTGGCTCTCTCTAGCTCCAGTTGTCGGCTTTATCTGGCTCGCAAACCACACAGTTTGTTCACGAAAACGGACACGCGTAGAAGTCCTACGTTAGTTCTTTTAAAACGTGCATTTACTTTCTTGACCACATGCTAGTCATGTTGTTCTGTCTGCCGTATACATACATAAAAACTTCAGTGTCGTGAACGTGTAATAAGACAAAAATGAAAGATACATGTCCACTCAGGAATTACATCACCTTGTAGTAGTTCACCAATTCGAACAAACTCTCTTCTGACAGAGAGCGCACTTGCATTTACATAACACCAAATATTACAGATATTATTTCTTTTAATTTCGTAGGAAATTCCCCCAAAATTTTAGAAAACGTGAAGACGGGAAAGAATTTGGGTACAGCGGGAAGTGAACCCTCTATTTCTTCCTCGGTTCTGGGTCGTGGCGCCTCACCTTCTTGCTTTCTATTGGTTCTGATTTACGTGGCACGTTGCTGAAATATCACAGAACATAAAACCCACCGAATATGGGCTTCTGCTGAACACAACAACTACAGTATGGCGTCTTGCATTGCGTGGCACGTTGCTAAAATATCGCAGAACATGAAACACACCGAACATGGGCTTCTACTGAACACGACAACTACAGTATGGCATTTTGCTTTATTACGTGTCTCATGTGACGTAATGGCTCCTCAACGACAAATATCAGGAAGCGACGTATCAAAACTCGTAGAGCACCACATCAACGTTAATTAACTCAACCCGTGTGCCGATGTCTTTAATCTCACCCGCGAAGTCACTCGATCTTAATCTTACAGAAATTGCCTACAATTATTTCTATCAACGAGCTGTGGGGTGTCGGTTGTA
Source organism: Schistocerca cancellata (assembly GCF_023864275.1). Classification (NCBI taxonomy): domain Eukaryota; kingdom Metazoa; phylum Arthropoda; class Insecta; order Orthoptera; family Acrididae; genus Schistocerca; species Schistocerca cancellata. Next base: position 699,239,395 of record NC_064628.1, read on the forward strand.
GTGTTTTGCATACCCCTATTATGCTAAAGTTCTATCCTTGCTGACCTACAGAGAAGTGAAGCACAACATATGAAAATGGAAATTAATTAAAGCAAAAATTAACATCACACAATAGAAACGTCTTACTGAATGGAAATTGACGGGATTGGCCCCATAAACATCACAGTATTGGTAGCACACCACCCACAGAGAGACGTTAATGAGCGGAGTGATCATCTAATCTGTAACTTAAACAAGTGGTCACTGTAACAATTAGATTTGTTATAGTAAAGTAAGGTGTTCTACTGGTGAACTATAACCTTGGCACAGGTGGGTGGAGACGACAAACGCAAAGTTATGGAGGTAATACACGAATACTACCCGTGACTGCGAGTACGGTTAGTAAATTACTGGAAGAACACAGAAAAGTAGGCTCAAACGCCAATGACATCACCAAAGCGCTTATTGAAAACGAACTGGCCGGTTGCGAGGTATTAAAATGGAATAACTTGCTCCAGACGGGGTCAAACTAATATCGCGTCCCTTCAGAACTGCCGACTGCAGCGATGGCGCATCTTACCACACTCGTAGCGCAAAGCAGAAGGCAACGGCAGTAGTAGTACGAGGTGCATTCAAGTTCTAAGGCCTCCGATTTTTTTTCTAATTAACTACTCACCCGAAATCGATGAAACTGGCGTTACTTCTCGACGTAATCGCCCTGCAGACGTACACATTTTTCACAACGCTGACGCCATGATTCCATGGCAGCGGCGAAGGCTTGTTTAGGAGTCTGTTTTGACCACTGGAAAATCGCTGAGGCAATAGCAGCACAGCTGGTGAATGTGCGGCCACGGAGAGTGTCTTTCATTGTTGGAAAAAGCCAAAAGTCACTAGGAGCCAGGTTAGGTGAGTAGGGAGCATGAGGAATCACTTCAAAGTTGTTATCACGAAGAAACTGTTGCGTAACGTTAGCTCGATGTGCGAACAGCACACGCACAGCCTTTCCCGGATGTTCTTCAAAACATTTTCGTAGGATGCACCTGTTACCGTAGTGCCCTTTGAAACGCAATGGGTAAGGATTACGCCCTCGCTGTCCCAAAACATGGACACCATCATTTTTTCATCACTGGCAGTTACCCGAAATTTTTTTGGTGGCGGTGAATCTGTGTGCTTCCATTGAGCTGACTGGCACTTTGTTTCTGGATTGAAAAATGGCATCCACGTCTCATCCATTGTCACAACCGACGAAAATAAAGTCCCATTCATGCTGTCGTTGCGCGTCAACATTGCTCGGCAACATGCCACACGGGCAGCCGTGTGGTCGTCCGTCAGCATTCGTGGCACCCACCTGGATGACACTTTTCGCATTCAGGTCGTCATGCAGAATTGTGTGCACAGAATCCACAGAAATGCCAACTCTGGAGGCGATCTGTTCAACAGTCATTCGGCGATCCCCCAAAACAGTTCTCTCCACTTTCTCGATCATGTCGTCAGACCGGCTTGTGCGAGCCAGAGGTTGTTTCGGTTTGTTGTCACACGATGTTCTGCCTTCATTAAACTGTCACACCCACGAACGCACTTTTGACGCATCCATAACTCCATCACCACATGTCTCCTTCAACTGTCGATGAATTTCAATTGGTTTCACACCACGCAAATTCAGAAAACGAATGATTGCACGCTGTTCAAGTAAGGAAAACGTTGCCATTTTAAGTATTTAAAACAGTTCTCATTCTCGCCGCTGGCGGTAAAATTCCATCTACCGTACGGTGCTGCCATCTCTGGGACGTATTGACAATGAACGCGGCCTCATTTTAAAACAATGCGCATGTTTCTATCTCTTTCCAGTCCGGAGAAAAAAAATCGGAGGCCTTAGAACTTGAATGCACCTCGTAGCAGCTGCTGTGAACCCTGAGTTCAGCTCTCTCTCTCTCTCTCTCTCTCTCTCCCTCTCTCTCTCTTTGTCCATAGTACTCAAGTAACCGCGAGACTCGGTTCATCAGGCGCCCAGCAAAAAATGGTTCAAATGGTTCTGAGCACTATGGGACTCAACTGCTGAGGTCATTAGTCCCCTAGAACTTAGAACTAATTAAACCTAACTAACCTAAGGACATCACAAACAACCATGCCCGAGGCAGGATTCGAACCTGCGACCGTAGCGGTCTTGCGGTTCCAGACTGCAGCGCCTTTAACCGCACGGACACTTCGGCCGGCAGGCGCCCAGCAACCTCTGTCATTAGTCTTCGTAGCTTAGCGTAAAGTCATCACCTTTTCGTCGCCTAGCGCGAAGTGTCGTCTTTGTGAATTTGGCTGCCTTTCGCCAGAGCAGGAACTCGCTTGATAATAATGGCAAAGATTGCGAGTTCCATCCTGTCAGACTCAAGTAAATATGCTAGACAATCTCCTGCTCTTGCGGATTTATGTTGTTTTCAACCAATAGTGCACTGAGATGGGGAAGGAAAGCAGATAATCCCTCCCACTATACAGCACAATTTTCAAAGGTACATAAGAGAAGCCTGACACGAAGGTACAGCCGAGCAATTGCGTGCTCTACGAAAAAATAACAGTAAGAATCAACCAGAATGATGGATTCTGAAAGTTTAAACTGAATGTTATTTGGAGGCGTCGTAACGAAAACTCACACACGGTCCCCTGGGAAGCGACGCCTGGCTATAGAGCTCTTGTCTTGCTGAAAGGCTCCTGCGAAGAATATTATATTAAGAATATTATATTTTTTCGACAGAAAGCGGCCGTGTCAAGACCTGCCTGTAGAGAGCTGAGTGTGAGGAAACGGAATGCTCGTTCGACCACCTGTGGCTGCGACTTCGCCTCGGATTCGGAACAGCTTACCGAGCGACGTGACGCAGTGGTTAGCACACTGGACTCGTATTCGGGAGGACGATGGGTCAAACCCACATCCGGATATTCAGATTTAGTTTTTCCATGATTATTCTAAATTGCTCCAGACAAATACTCCGATGGCTCCTTTGAAAGGGCACGGCAGATATCCTTCCCTGTCCGTGACACCATCCGACCTTGTGCACCGTCTCTAAAGACCTCAATGTCGGCCGGACGTTAAGCCCAAAATTACTTCCTTCAGGACAATTTTATAGGAGCCAATTACTCTTAAACGTTTTCTTATCTATCGCTAGCAAGCCCATAGGTTTTCAGCTTCACTGTGCCTACGCCGTACAAAAAAAGATAAGTGAGGGCCGGCCGGAGTGGCCGAGCGGTTCTAGGCGCTACAGTGTGGAACCGTGCGACCGCTACGGTCGCAGGTTCGAATCCTGTCTCGGGCATGGATGTGTGTGGTGTCCTTAGGTTAGTTAGGTTTAATTAGTTCTAAGTTCTAGGGGACTGATGACCTCAGAAGTTAAGTCCCATAGTGCTCAGAGCCATTTGAACCATTTTTAGATAAGTGAGGAGAAAGCAATAATAGGAAGAGTCGCTGGAAGTACTGAATCTCGATTGCAATTATTATGCACCGTCAGTAATCGACTACTTGATCAAAGAAAATCAGAAAATATGCTAAAATATGTTGGGGGTCAGTTTCAGAGTAGACCGGCCACGTAACCGAGCGAAACATGTTAGTTAATATCCCTCAATTTGATAGCTGTACAGGGTCTAGTCATAGAGTGGGTGTAGCAGGACATGGCCTACCTGAAGAAACTCGCGGGCTCTCTTTCCTACCTGTTTTTCTATCCATCTCAACAATCATCTGTCCGGTTTGATGCGGCCCACCTCGTGATCCTCTTCTGCGCCAACCTCTTTATCTCCGACTGGCACTTGAAGCCTACGTCCTGAGTTATTTCTTCCACTACAATTTTTACCCTCTACAGCTGCCTCCAGTATCATGGAAGTAATACCCTGTTGTCTAAAGACGTATATTATCATTCTGTCCCTTTTTCTTTTCAGCGGTTTCCATGTGTTCCATTCCTCGTCGATTCTACAGAGAACTTCTGTCAATTTCATTCTTAGCACCACCTCTCAAACGCCTCCATTCTCTTCTTCTCCTGTTTTTCCACAATTCATGGTTCACCACCATACAATGGTGTGCTCCAAACGTGCATTATCACAAATTTATTCCTCAGATTAATGCTAATGTTTGATACTAGCAGACTTCTCTCGGCCAGGAATGTTCTCTCTGCCTGATAAATCTGCTTTTGATGTCCCCTTGCCCTGTCCATCATTGGTTATTTGGAATTAGCATTCCTTCCTTAATCACGTCATGAGATAAGTCCTCCCCTTCGTAGAGGCCTTCAGTGTACTCCTTCCACGTATCCGATTCCTCATCTGCAGTTAAGAGTGGTATTCCCGTTACAGTCATAGTGTTGACGTCCTTGCTTCTAACTTCAACGAAGGTTTTTTTGACTTTCCTGTTTACTAAATCAGTCCTTTAGACAAACAAGGCTAAAATATTAGTGTGTTGTGACATGCAATGCACTTTTTTTTTACATACACCTACACTGGCAGGTAATCGGCGCCTGGCGCAAGAACTAGCTGACACCGAAAGAAATAATTGTACTTTAGTGGATGTAAATAGACGAAAAAGTTTGTCATTTGATTTCGAGATTTGTGGGGCAATGCGTGGTAGATAATCGTCACACTTGTTTGCTTTGGCCAGAGAAATCAGCAGTGGCAGAAAAATGAGGGGCATAAGATATTGTTAAATTAGACGCAAATGGTGGCCGCCACTACCCGCTACTGGAAATGTGTTCTAAAGGAATATATCTAAATTCGATTATTTGATAATACTAGTGATAGATATAAGGATTCCCCTTTAAGTAAGAAATGGAATCCAATTTTATCTGTTACTAAACAACAACTGTCTTCATTCAGCCAGTACGTTCTATTAATTTGAGTTCTGCTGATATACACTGAAGCGCCAGAGAAACTGGTATAGGCATGCGTAACAAATACAGGGATATTTAAACAGGCAGAATACGGCGCTGGGATAGGCAATGCCTGTATAAGACAACAAGTGTCTGGCGCAGTTGTTAGATTGGTTACTGCTGCTACAATGGCTGATTATCACGATTTAAGTGAGTTTGAACGTGGGGTTATAGTCGGCGTACGAGCGATTTGGACACAGCATCTCCGATGAAGCGATGAAGTGGGGATTTTCCTGTACGGCCATCTCACGAGTGTGCTGTGAGTATCAGGAATCCGGTAAAACATCAAATCTCCTACATCGCTGCGGCCGGAAAAAGATCGTGCAACAACGGGACCAACGACGACTGAAGAGAATCGTTCAGCTTGACAGAAGTGCAGTGCTTCCGCAAATTGCTGCAGATTTCAATGCTGGGCCATCAACAAGTATCAGCGTGCGAACCATTCAACGAAACGTCATTGACATGGGCTTTCAGAGTCGAAGGCGTGCTCGTGTACCCTTGATGACTGCACGACACAAAGCTTTACGCCTCGCCTGGGTCCGTCAACACTGACATTGGACTGCTGATGATTGGAAACATGTTACCGGGTCGACGAGTCTCGTTTCAAATCTTTTAAAACGGATTGAGGTGTACAGGTATGCAGACAACCTCATGAATACATGGACCATGCATGTCAGCAGGGGACTGTTGAAACTGATTGAGGCTCTGTAATGGTGTGGGGCAGTTGGAGAGATATGGGACCCCTGATACGCCTAGATATTACTCTGACAGGTCATAAGCATCCTGTCTGATCACCTGCTTCCATTCACGTTCATTGTGCCTTCCGACGGACTTGGACAATTCCAGCAGGACAATACGACACCCCACATGTCCAGAATTGCTACAGAGTGGCTCCACGAACACTCTTCAGAGTTTAACCACTTCCGCTGGCAACCAATCTTCCCATACATGAACATTATTGAGCACATCTGGGATGCCTTGCGACGTGCTGTTCAGAAGATATCCATCTCTCGTACCGTCACAGATTTATGGACAGCCCTGCAGGATTCGTGGTGTCAGTTTCCTCCAGCACTACTTCAGACATTAGTCGTGTCCATGGCACGTCGCGTTGTGGCTCTTTTGCGTGCTCGCGGGGGCCCTACACGATATTAGGCAGGTGTACCAGTTTCTTTTGCTCTTCAGTTTATTACCTAGTTCTTGCAGCAGTGCACTGCTAGTTCATTTGCAAAAAATGGTTCAAATGGCTCTGAGGACTATGGGATTTAACTTCTGAGGTCATCAGTCCCCGCGTGACCGCTACGGTCGCAGGTTCAAATCCTGCCTCGGGCATGGATGTGTGTGATGTCCTTAGGTTGGTTAGGTTTAAGCAGTTCTCAGTTCTAGGGGACTGATGACCTCAGATGTTAAGTCCCATAGTGCTCAGAGCCATTTGAACCATTTTTTTCATCAGTCCCCTAGAACTAAGAACTACTTAAACCTAACTAACCTAAGGACATCACACACATCCATGTCCGAGGCAGGATTCGAACCTGCGACCGTAGCGGTCGCGCATTTCATTTGCGCTTGAGGGCAGCAGCGCTGATGCTCGCGCGCACGCGGTAGTACGCCCGCATTGTATAACTCTCGGAAACTCAGTTCTGGCGAGATTGTGCATCAGTATACTCACCTGAAGTAGGCGGCGAGTTGGTCTGTTGAAATGTAGTGTCAAGATGACTACTTTATGCGGCTACATACCTGAGATGGGTATCACCAAACTCTAATTTCAGATCCATGCTTGTTAACTGTCTAACGTGCATCTCGTTTTGTAAACGGCTCATTTCGTAGGAGAATTACACTTCGAAATCTTCCAATAAATCTTATCCTGGTATCCGTCTTCTTCTAAATTTAGCTCTCATATCATTTAAAGCGCTCTGGACAGACACTCATAGAGATTTGACGGTAGACTCCTATCACCCATTTCGTAGTCAAACAATATGAGATCTTTTCATCTATTTACATGTAGCACATTGCCATTATTTACATCAGCTGTCTGTTCTTGTATCAGTGCGAAACACCTGCCAGTGCCTCTGAACGTCATAAAAATTTCCGAACATGAGCACAGAGGACAAAATATCAATTACCCGCAGGAGACCTCACGATAATACTGTGTAATATTGTTAATGGCGTCAGTTCGACGAGGTATGCCACGTACAGCTGAGCCCAATCGATGGTTAGATCCCGTAGATCTATCAAATAGTGGGGATGTTAACTGATACGTTTCACTCCCTGTTGGAAATAATTCCTGACAGTTTCTACGGGATCAAGATCAAGTGATTTCGCGGGCTGGTCGGATGCGACAGGCTGCCTCAGTGTTCGTCAAACTACAAACTATAGTAATCTGTTGGTGTTGTTGTTGCTTTTGTTGTAGTAAACTGAACTGAATTGGTTTCCTACTCATTAATCTCGTGTGTGTTTGTATTGTAAAAATTTAAAATGTGTGTGAAATCTTATGGGACTTAACTGCTAAGGTCATCAGTCCCTAAGCTTACACACTACTTAACCTAAATTATCCTCAGGACAAACACACACACCCATGCCCGAGGGAGGACTCGAACCTCCGCTGGGACCAGCCAGACAGCGCCTAAGACCGCTCGGCTAACCCCGCGCGGCCTTCTTGTAAACATGTGCGGCTGTCCCTTTTTCCAATACCTGGGCATAGTTTTTTGTTCAGTGAATCTAAGTTGTGGTTAAAATAAGAAGTATCTCAGATGCAAAAACTGTATATAATCCGACAGCATTTCTCTACCTGTGGCTCTATGCTCTTTTTATATCTATTATGCAGAAGTTGCTGTTTCTTTTGCAGTTTCTTCATAGTGTCTGTGCACCATGGAGGGTACCTCACATGATGAATTGTTCCACTAGACACATATATATCCACTGAATCAACTTGACTTTTGAAATTCAGCTACAGTTCATCTAAATGCTCCTGCCCAGAGTGATATTTTGACAAGTTAATTGATTCTTCTGGCACTTCTTGATACAATAACATAATTAAGAATGAAACGCAAATTATTGTGTGTACTAAAGGGTTAATTTACTTAGTTAACCGGTTTTCGGTTTACTAGGCCATCATCAGATTTTAACTATCGTCGTCAAAGAAGTAACAATATTTGTGAACGGTATTGGAAAAGATGTTACTCATTATCACCTTCGACAGCGCAGTGCTAATGCAGTTGAAACAGTAAAGAGTGAACAGCAAATAAATATAAAGTGAGCAGACCAGGAAATGCATTAACACTAAACTCGAAAAACAGTGCCTACGGAATAATTTAAATTAAATTCACAATCATGGAAATATAAAATTGGTATTTGACAAAAGTACTAAGTAATGATTGAAGAGGTATTAACGCATTACATATGGAAAGTGATTCAGTAAGAAGGACCGAGCTGACAACTGTAACAACAGAATATATTAAGTACATAAGCGAACACAATAAAAATAAATAAATACTGGAAAATGGAGGAATAGAAAAGAACAGACAGTGTGAGAAACATCGGAAAACTGTGAGGTTTAAGTGATGATCAGAAGCGGTGAAGTATTGAGTAGTTTAGTCATTTAATATTAAATCAGGCCCGTGGGCCAGTTGTTTGTTGATTTCCAGAACTTCCAACATGTTGAGCTTTCAGCCTTCGTTTGCTCTGCATAATTAGACTGCTTAGCTTAGGATATCCTCTTAGTCCACATTTGGCTTAAATATTCTGGACTATTTCGAAATGTTTTTGTAAAAAGAACCTTTGAGTACGAATATTAAACACTGGTGCAGACAAGTAAGCGATGTCCCGTGTATCTGGACTTCGTTATAAGACAACACAACACATTTTTTCATAACTTAAAACAGTCAGCATAAAATATTCAGCTCATAATCGAGATTGACAGCAAATCCATAAACACCCTAGATCTAAGCCCTGACATTAGTAAACAAATACGTTGTTTCAAAATTTATACAATAACTGAACGTGCAGGCACTACATCTGGATGCAGAGCCGTCTAAGCTAAAAATACTTTGAAAGGGTACAGTACCGCCCGACATTGAAAATAGGTACAACATACTTCATTATTTTTGTCAGAACAACACATTTTTTTGTAAAATAACTCAATTTCAATTAATACAGCGAAGCCGGATACCAGTGTGGGAAAGAATGACAATTTATATATTTAATTGATCACACGTGCACTCCCGCAAAGTAAATCCCTACATCCAGTTGGGTGAGATCTGTGAAATGAATGAATGTATGGTCGTCTGCTAACCGCAGATAGTGAATGTGAATATATGATCATCTTTGAGTCGATCCTTTGGCCACCTTTGGTGAAACCAAAGAGATGAAATTTACCAGAGCTTTGAGCGCCTGAAATGTGGCTGACCAACACTGTAGCAAGGTGCTTCCCCCACCTCGACAGAGATGGGAGATGACCTGGAGAACGGCCATGTTTCGGCACTCTGCCGCTGGATCTCGTGCTGTTAACACCTGTTTTAGTTGTGCTCCGTAATGACGAAAGAGTGGAGACATGGTATGCATGTGGAATATTTAAGAGTAGTTTGAAATAATAATTTTTCTATTTCAGGAACTTTTGTGGGGAGAATTAAATGTCAGGCAGGTAATATTAATGGGATTGTAGTAATCTTCGGAAGTGACCAACGGTCACAATGAAACCACGTGTAGCAAAAAGTTGAAATACTTCCGTGTGCTTAAATTAAGCTGAATTACTAGCGTGTGTACAATAAGTTGAAATATTTAAGAAATAGCGTGTGTATCATAAGTTGAAATATTTAAGAAATGGCGTGTGCAGGACTTGAAATTAGAGACGAGTACTTCCACGTGGTGAGTACTGTGTGAGTCTCAAACTGTGTATGAGACAAAAAGATAAAGAGAAGTACTCGTCCATGGTATCAGTTGGGGACTCGCGTGTGTGATGAATACGTTCTTAATATTACTTTGCGTGATATGATTCCGTGTGACGCTAGATTCAAACTCTGAGAGAGAAGCAAGGTGAGTCGGCCGTCTATCCAGCAACTCCACATGGCTTGCATTGCACAGGAAGACGTGCATATATCTCCAGAGTTCATAGTAGGAAAGTAGAATTACCAAGTGGGGCAGTGTCGTGTGAAACTGGGATAAATATTAATTGAAGTGGGAAAGCTGAAAGTGATAATGTTGTGACCATTCTCTGTGTAGCATTTCATGTCGTAGTGTGGTGTATGTCATGTAATTTGGGTATGTGTGGTTTGCATGAGGGAGTAGCAAGGTAGCTACAAAAGATTAGTGGGTTATGCTTGTTCCTTCTGTACCACTCGGTCTGGAGGAATGTTTAGTGATGATGATTGTGAGAGTCGAAGTGTGAGGTTTAATAAAAGATCCACCATCCTATCCAGAAAGTGCACTGTAGCGTTAATTAATTACGAGACCATAATATAGAGATTCACCAATGTAAAGTCATGCCCACTGGGCGGAATTTCTCATGTGTTATTGTTGTAGATTATAGTATTTGTGTGTTTAGGTTAGAGAATTTATCGGAATAAATAAGATAGTGAAAAGAAAAAAGATTGGTGGACTTTTCCATTGAATTGTATGTTGCCATAATGTCCCGAATTTATAATGTGTGTGCCATTCATATTCAGTGCGGTGGCCACGTGTAGACAAAAGCCGTTAAATAAAAAAAGGAAAGAAAAGGTGGTATTGCCAGTGCGTAGTGTACAGTCAGAGTTCTGTAAATTACTGATAGTCAGATGTGTGTTTCCGTTGCGTATTAATCATACAGGAGGATAATTTGTAACTTAATTGTGAGTACGAGAGTTCATGTTACTCGATAAATAAGAATGAATCCACTCGCTTGGCAGACCACTCATCTTGCAGGCCTGACTGCTTGATGCCACAGTATGAGCAAGGCATGTGGGTGCCTCTCATAATTTCGACCCTGCCAGGATATTTTGCTGTTAGGGTTTGCTGTTAAGATTCTTTTTTGATGGAATGTATGGTGATAGCGCTAAGAAGTAAATTTTTTTCTGTTAGCAATTTCTTTCTGGATTGGTCAGGATCTTTTATTTTTTATGTAATTAATTGCTATATCGTCCAAGGCTGGAAGATCGTTGTATAATTTTTTTTTTGCGTAATGTCCGTAGTAACTAGGTCGCAGTCGAAAAGTGTAGTCACCATGGAGAATAGCGATTCTGGCGTGAACGTAGCAGTGCAGCAGGAAGTAGCTGTTGACCATGGGTTAATGAGCGAGAACGACAAACACTCGGAAGGGGCTGAATTGTTCAGCGGATCGCGGCTAGGTGATCCTTTATGCGGCGGGCTTTGTTCACAATCGGGGGCTTTTCCCGTCGACGCGGGTGAGACGGGGCTAGGTCAGGTATGCAGTGAAAGCGCAGCTACCCTTAGCAAAGCTACGGTTTCACAGGAGAACGAGGTGAGCGCATCGAAAGTAGCAAATGACAATGTGCTACTGCAGTTTTTACAGAGGATGGATAGAGATAATAAGGAAAGATTGGAAGCGATGGATAAATAAAATAAGGAAAGATTGGAAGCGATGGATAGAGATAATAAGGAGAGAGATAGGGAGACTAAGGAGAGAGATAGGGAGTTTAAGGAAATATTGGACGCGATGGATAGAGGTAATAAGGAAAGATGGGAAGCGATGGATAAAGATAGTAAGGAAAGTATGGAGGCATTGGATAAGGGAAATAAAGAGGCAATGAGGAAGCTACACACAATTATCGATGAGCGTCTGCCCACAGTTAATAATCGGTTAGATGAGGGGGAGAAGAATCTGGGTGCGTTGAAGCAAGTATGTGACGCCGTGAAAGAAAAAGCCAATAATTTGGAGGTAAGAGTATTTGCAATAGAGAGTGATATTACAGAACGTAGGGACGTGTTCCCAGATGAGCGAATCAAAGAGGTAGTGGTCAGAATGAATACGATTAGTGCAGATGTAGAAAAGCTCAGTATAAGAGGCGAGACAGGCTCTGACAGTACGCAGCGAGAGGTTTATGCCGACCAGGAGGAGATACAATCACCATTACAGTTTAAAGAGGCACAATTAGAAATAAGTAGGAAACATAGTGAAGAACTAGCACAATTGCAATTAGCGTGCAGAAGCGAAGGTGAAACACCACCAGGTAGACTGCAGAGGGAGAGTGAGATGAATTCAAAAAACGGAAATAGGCAGAAAGAGGAAGACGAATTCACAGAGTCAGAAGAACGGTTGTGTCGGATAAAACAGGGGGCAGACCCAACTGGGTATAGTCCAAGGCTGTCTCAATTTCAAGATTCATTACCTTCATCGTGGGGACTGCTCCTCAAAACGAAGTTTGTGTGTAACCATTTGAGGGACAAGGCTAGAGCGAAAATGCAGGAAGTTATTAAAGACTGTAGTAGCTACAAGATATTTTGTGACAAGTTTTTAAATGAATTCTGGGCGAAAAGTAAGCAGGACCAGGTTAAGCAAAGCATATTGATGATGCCAAATTGTAACAAAGGTGGTATAAGAGATCCAGTGTCGTGCTATCAGGAAATGCTGAGACGAAATAGGTATTTGGATGTGCCATACGAACCTGGGGAGTTCATTAGGATCTGTATAATGAAGTTGCCAGTGAAATTGCACAGAGATATAGCGATAGCAGACAGAGGCGTAGACGATTCCGCGTCATATCAGCACATGTTACAGGAACTGGGTAATGAGAGCAACATCGTGAACGGAGACACGATTCATAGGTCAGACAGTGTCGAGGATAGGAACGGCAGAAACTATCAGAATGACAGGAGAGCATGGAATCCTGGCATTTCTTTCTTGTCGTAATAGATTGATGGATAGGAGAAACTAATCCAACATATCAGCCCTTAGCATCTTGCTTTAAAACACATGCCGCTGGCACTGAAAATTGTCTATGTAGCAGACATACTCTACTAATATGTAGGAATGAAAATACCATACTTCTGATCAGAGAATAAAACACCAGTAATGGCATCGGTTAGGCTGGTCTCTCAGAGCAAAAAATTTGCAAATTTTTATTTGGAACACTAAGGTAAAAGGACTGTTTCCTCAAAGACCAGTTGCTAAAAATGTTATGTTGTAATGCCAATTAGTCCAGTTTAATTAGTGCGGTTTGACTATTGCAGTTACTTAACACGTAATGTAAAAAAAGGCGACATTGTGATCGAAGTTTTTAAATTAGATGCCATCTGATGTCATTGTCGTGGTGACAGTTATAATGAAGTGCTGTGTATGGTTGCTCGGAATCTGGTGTTAGGGAAAGAGGCCACTAGCACCAAAGTTTCTAACACTTGTGATGTATCTTTCTCCCAGCTTGTATATTCATTCTCTGCACACATTTAATTTTCATGTAAGCGCAGATTCCTAACTAGCAAATTATTTACGGTGTATAGTGGACCATTCAGAGTGAGGCGGATTGTCCATGAAAATGCTGTACTGATTGAGACGATCAAGAGAAAACAATCTCGAGGGCTTCATCACATTTCTAACATCAAATTATGGAAAAGTTAAGGATAGATCTAAAGTAGGCAATTTATGGTAAATAGTCAGTGTATTTATTTGTGGTATGTAACGTTGTGCAGGGTCAAATCGAACATAACAATTTTCAGGCGGGATGTCAGGAAGTATGACGGAATAGACTGGTCGAATGAGTCATGAACAGGAGTCGACAGAGTGGTGTATGTACGTATTTTTTTGTCACATGAATAAGGATCAAGCAGAAACGACGTGATGATTAATGAGTGGATAAAGATGGTAGATAGAGAAACGACGTGATAAATAGTAGTGGATAAAGGTGATATTTAAGGAGAGAAGCGACGTGAAGCAGTGTGATTGATAAAGAGAGATTCGACGTGATGAAACAGTGGTAAATAAAGGTGAGTAGAATTGAATAATGTGGAGATGTCTTAGATGTATGTTACAGAGAGGCCGGTGTATGCTGCAATCGAGATAGATCCGAATGGCGAAGGAAGACCAGGAAATGATGGAGTAATGGACGGACGGAGAGCCGAAATACGAATGAAGAGATGAGGACAACTGCACAACGTGAAGGGACATAAAGGGAGTATGAGATCCAGATGGTAAACGTTGTGGAATACTGACGTAAGATGTAATATAAGTGTAAATCTAATTCTTACCATAACAGTTGCTATGTGAAAAAAATAATTTTTGTTGTTGTTGTTGAAGCCTAGGTACCAGTATAACTAATCAAAAAGGTACCAAGAATGTGTACAGTTATTTTGCAGGATGAATAATTCGTGTATTTTTTGTTCTTAGATGAAATGTCGCAATTCTAAGTTGATATTTAGCAGGATGAATAATCGGTAAAGTGAATGCAGAGGTAAGCCGATGGAGAGAGGTGCCAGAGTGAAAGGACGAATTCGGAGACTGGAATGCTATCTCCGAAACAGCTTCATGTGTTATGTGATTGAGTATAAGGGAGCAAAGGTATGGTACGTTGTCGTGAGAGTGGTGGTGATTTGAGTATAAGGGAGCAAAGGTATGGTATGTTGTCGTGAGTGTGGTGGTGTTAAGGTTAGCTGAATTCTAGACCTATTCTGTTAGTGTATTAATGGACTGAATGAGAAGGAAAATGTGATGTCTGGTGAGTGAGAGTCGTAGAATTTAGTGTGATCAATGCGCACACTCCTGTAAAGGGGATGCTACCGATCCATAACTAAAGCATTATTGTGTTTTATTGTTTGATTGGGATGAACCTCGATGGCAGGTCAGGATCTAACATGTGGATGGTACATACGTGTCCTAGAAATGTTGTTATATATAATAAAATGTAAAATATATAAAGAGATACTAATTTCAGTCTGTCACATGCACAAAGGTGCATTGTATGTTGTAGATTTAGAGTCATCAGTTTCTAAAATGTTTATTGTGTTAGGATGTTAAAGTAGTTTACTACTTAATGACATGTGATAGGTAATTGTGAGCTGTGTAGATTATTTCTTATTTTTTTGTTGGAACACTTTCAAGGGGTATTAATTTCAGTCTGTCACAAGCACAAAGGTGCGTTGTATATTGTAGTATTAGGATCAACAGTTTCTAATATTTTCACTGTGATAGGATGTTAAAGTAGTTTACTATTTGATATTGTAATTATGAGCTGCATAGATTGTTTCTTATTCCTTTTTTTTTAACACTTTCATGTTTTGTATGAGGGACGACAGGTACAATCAGTAGCACAAGTATGGGCTGTATATAGAAAAGGGATATGTTGTATGTGTAGAAAACTAGGGTGTATAATTTTATTTTTTTTAGAACAAAGATTCTTTTATTACCAATGTATCTAATAGATCATACAAGTAATCAATGAGTATTTAAATAATGTAACAATATCCTTTTGTCTGTAATGTTGCGAGATGCACGGAAGGTCTGACTGATTGGGTGTCGTAGCGCTGAGGGCTACACCGAACGCGCCCGTTCCACATAAGCCGAGCAGACGTCGGCAGCAGAGCCGGTGCACTCCCCACTCCACTGCCGGTCGGGGTACGCTCCACGCGCCCGCTACAGCAGGTCAACGGCCTGGGGCGACACGCACGTACCACTGGCCATTCATAAGTTCCGCCACCCTTACGACTGGGGAAAGTATCCCACGGAGGCAACAGCGGGTGGTTTCTTCTGTTCAACGGATCGCGCGGCGGCACCACGGCAGAATGAACGACGCGTGGCAGAACCCGGCGGGCATTTGTTACCAGCAACTATTAACTAGTACTGGACTGTGGAGCTGTGGAACAAGATGACTGCTCGTATGTCTCCACAAGGTGGGAAGTGAAGGACTGGTGTTTCCATGTTGTGAGTGGTGGAAAAGATTCTGTCTTTAGCAGACAGGACGATTGTTTTGTTTTGTCTTGACCACTGGATGGTGGGATCCATAAACTTTTGGCAGTGACTTGTTAAGTGTGCTTTGTGAATTGCATGTGGGACGCTTGGTATTCTTGAAGAGGACAGTTGTGGTTTGGTGACTAATTATTGTATGAACGCAAGAAACTAGAGTGGGACATTGACATTTGCGTCTGTAGTAAGAGACATTTCTTGAATTGGTGCGGGAATAAGTGCTGTTTGTTGGAACTTACGACTTTTAATTACACCATGAACTGAAAGGACAGAACCGTGGGTAATAGTAGTTGTAGGGCCATTTCTGGACGACCAGATTCGTGTGGATGGTACGCTGAGAGTGACTATGACATTTGTGTTTAATGTGAGATACAGTTTACTGTTCAGTGCGTGTTCAAAATGCCGATTTGAGTGACTTAAAGACTTTCGTCCGGGTAACCATGGGAGAGCTTTGACACCGAGACAGTGTTTCTAGGGAACCCGTCAGCAACTTTTTTGACCCCAAGAAAATCACAGAATGAAATGTTTCCGTGTGACTCGCAAGATAGGGAATAATGTATTTGTAATTGTGTAAATGTTTTTTTTATATGTTTCATTCCTGAAGGGACAGCAAGTGTAATTGTATTTCATTAACATTTGTGTTTAGAATAGTTAGTTTTTTTTGTTTGTTTGTTCTGGGCTACCAGTTCATGTAGCATGTTTATTAGAATATTTGGTACAATGATGCTTTAATTATTAGGCAGTGGCGTAATACTAACGTAGTGGCTCCTGTTGCATTGGTCAGTAAGGTTGTCACAGGGGACAAGAATTTGCATTGCACAACAAATATCGGAATTAACTGATGCATTTTGATGTCGTGGACAGCATTGATCTTGTTGGTGTGTTGACTGAAGCCACTTATTTTCATTATCACAGTGGTGATATTTCACATTAAAGTGTAACGAAGGCTAGTCGAAATGCAAGTTCTTGTCGTCTAAATGTGTAACAATAGAGAAATGAGCAGTAGAGTATGATACGAGAGCTACTTGTGGATTCAAGTACTTATTGCTAACTATTTATTGCGTGTATTGATCAAAGTTGATGGACTGACTAGCTCAGCAGCAGGTATTTGTACTGGTGGAGAAGGATAAGGTTAAACTCACAGTCGAGTAGTGGTGGCAATTGCTTAGGTGATGATAGTTAATGAGGTATGACATGATGTCTTAGACGAACTATATTACGTAACCAGTATGTAACTTGTGGTATATTTCATTGTTTTTTTCTCAGTTTTATTTCTCTGTAGGTTTGATGTATATTTTAGTGTAATGGTATGGAGCCTGACAGTCTACATGTAACTAGTATACGCAATGTTTTTCTTTTGTTGATTTTGTTTTGTATTTAGACTTTGCCGTGTAAAGATTATTACAACGCAATTTATGAATGTCAGATTACTTGATCTGTGTTTGGACGGTGAGCTATTTAAAATTTCATGAGTACAATTAGTATTTTTTTTTATTTGTCATAGAATTAGTGAAGTTAGGATTACTCATAAAAATAACGAAGATCCCAGTAACTAAGCAAATTTTTACCTCAACATTATTTTTTATTTGTATGATGTAATGTTTTATTTGTCATGTGGATTATTGTAAATTTGTATGTGTACATTACTCCGGATTGTGGAGAGTACAATAATGCAACAACTGTGTCAATAATTTGGTAAAGTAACAGCATTTGGTCGTCTATTTGAGGTCACCTCCTGGTTATTTTGATGACTTGCTACGTTTGTTCTAATACAGCTTTCTTTAAAAAATGTTCGGAACTACCCTCGCATTGCAAGGATAGTACCATGCCATTTTTTTCTGCATGGGTAGCCGGTGGTGAAAGGGCTCAGTACCGCCCGACATTGAAAATAGGTACAACATACTTCATTATTTTTGTCAGAACAACACATTTTTTTGTAAAATAACTCAATTTCAATTAATACAGCGAAGCTGGATACCAGTGTGGGAAAGAATGACAATTTATATATTTAATTGATCACACGTGCACTCCCGCAAAGTAAATCCCTACATCCAGTTGGGTGAGATCTGTGAAATGAATGAATGTATGGTCGTCTGCTAACCGCAGATAGTGAATGTGAATATATGATCATCTTTGAGTCGATCCTTTGGCCACCTTTGGTGAAACCAAAGAGATGAAATTTACCAGAGCTTTGAGCGCCTGAAATGTGGCTGACCAATACTGTAGCAAGGTGCTTCCCCCACCTCGACAGAGATGGGAGATGACCTGGAGAACGGCCACGTTTTGGCACTCTGCCGCTGGATCTTGTGCTGTTAACACCTGTTTTAGTTGTGCTCCGTAATGACGAAAGAGTGGAGACATGGTATGCATGTGGAATATTTAAGAGTAGTTTGAAATAATAATTTCTCTATTTCAGGAACTTTTGTGGGGAGAATTAAATGTCAGGCAGGTAATATTAATGGGATTGTAGTAATCTTCGGAAGTGACCAACGGTCACAATGAAACCACGTGTAGCAAAAAGTTGAAATACTTCCGTGTGCTTAAATTAAGCTGAATTACTAGCGTGTGTACAATAAGTTGAAATATTTAAGAAATAGCGTGTGTATCATAAGTTGAAATATTTAAGAAATGGCGTGTGCAGGACTTGAAATTAGAGACGAGTACTTCCACGTGGTGAGTACTGTGTGAGTCTCAAACTGTGTATGAGACAAAAAGATAAAGAGAAGTACTCGTCCATGGTATCAGTTGGGGACTCGCGTGTGTGATGAATACGTTCTTAATATTACTTTGCGTGATATGATTCCGTGTGACGCTAGATTCAAACTCTGAGAGAGAAGCAAGGTGAGTCGGCCGTCTATCCAGCAACTCCACATGGCTTGCATTGCACAGGAAGACGTGCATATATCTCCAGTAGAATTACCAAGTGGGGCAGTGTCGTGTGAAACTGGGATAAATATTAATTGAAGTGGGAAAGCTGAAAGTGATAATGTTGTGACCATTCTCTGTGTAGAATTTCATGTCGTAGTGTGGTGTATGTCATGTAATTTGGGTATGTGTGGTTTGCATGAGGGAGTAGCAAGGTGGCTTCAAAAGATTAGTGGGTTATGCTTGTTCCTTCTGTACCGCTCGGTCTGGAGGAAAGTTTAGTGATGATGATTGTGAGAGTCGAAGTGTGAGGTATAATAAAAGATCCACCATCCTATCCAGAAAGTGCACTGTAGCGTTAATTAATTACGAGACCATAATATAGAGATTCACCAATGTAAAGTCATGCCCACTGGGCGGAATTTCTCATGTGTTATTGTTGTAGGTTATAGAATTTGTGTGTTTAGGTTAGAGAATTTATCGGAATAAATAAGATAGTGAAAAGAAAAAAGATTGGTGGACTTTTCCATTGAATTGTATGTTGCCATAATGTCCCGAATTTATAATGTGTGTGCCATTCATATTCAGTGCGGTGGCCACGTGTAGACAAAAGCCGTTAAATAAAAAAAAGGAAAGAAAAGGTGGTATTGCCAGTGCGTAGTGTACAGTCAGAGTTCTGTAAATTACTGATAGTCAGATGCGTGTTTCCGTTGCATATTAATCATACAGGAGGATAATTTGTAACTTAATTGTGAGTACGAGAGTTCATGTTACTCGATAAATAAGAATTAATCCACTCGCTTGGCAGACCACTCATCTTGCAGGCCTGACTGCTTGATGCCACAGTATGAGCAAGGCATGTGGATGCCTCGCAACTTGAACGCACAGTTAGCCATCTGGGTTGCAACTTCCGATGTGTAGGGCACCCCTGACCCACTGGGGAGGCTCCTACAACTCTCCGCCCTATGTCCACAAAGTCACAGCCTAGCTTGTCACAAAAACTCCAGTTCAAACTTTCTACTTGGATCAGAACCAGAATACCTCATTCAGCTCAGGAGATAATATTGCAGATTGTGGGCTTCATTAAAACTCCTGGAGGAAGGGTAGTATTCTCAATCATTTTCGCAATTCGCTGGAATGGTCGAAGTAGGACTTCACACCACGGGCGACAGGCATCGTTCGTCGTAAGCTGAGTTGCAGTTTGCGGTTGTTTTCTCCCTATTCCCCGCTGGCTGCTAGAGTCACCTGTTCAGTATGCTGAATGAGGTCTTCAGACATACACACAGTGCCCATGGTGATCATTCACATCTCCTGCTGACCTGCCGACGATTAACATCCTTTAGTGTTCGTCGCTGGACACGATGACACAACTTTGTCAGGTGAAGTGCCCCACCGGCTCAGGTTCAGTTGCAGTGGAGGACAGCACTTAGGCATTTTGGCTAGGGGGATAGTGTTTATCTCCCCCTTTACAGGGCCTCTCGACCTACCACTATAAAACAACACTCACAGTCAAGTGAACGAACGGTAATAGTTCTTGTACTTCGTGCAGAGGAGACGGTACCCAGTGGAAAGGATGGTACTTGTGGTATACGTATCTCGGCATTTCACTCAACACATCCACACGAAGCAACTTCCAATCGTTTCAAGTCAGTAGAAGAGACTCCCAGCTGCTTATGTTCAGCAACTAAATCATATCGTACCCGAGAACAGCTTGCACGGTGGAGCTGCATTCTTCTTCTTCTCTTTCTTCTTCTTCTTCCTTGCTTTTATCGCGTTTCTCTACGGTGTCGGCTTTTTATTTGGATTTTGACAATGTTAGTGATGTTGCTGGCTGGATACCCTTCGTGACAGCAGGTCATCATTCTCATTGGTGCAATGTTTCTCAGAATGCTAAATAATTAACTTAAAATTAACCTCGCTGATATTGTTTTAATTACAGGATCTGTCGCGTTGCAAGTATTGCAAGCTCCCTTTAAGATCTGAAGCTACAACGCCCAACGAAGTGGTTCGTGTAAATAACGAAAGAAAAATCTGCTATAATATTTAAACATTTGTTGAGGATAACTTTGTTCCCAAACTTTTTGCGATGTTACGTTCTAGACAAGTGTAAAAATCTCAAAAACAAAGTTAACACACGACAAATACCGAAAATATTAATTACTGTTCAAGTGGGGACCAAAACGAAACGCGATTCACAACTATAATAGACACAGAACAAAATATTGCAACACAGAATTGTTGAATTCGTAAGAGATTCGTTTTTTCGTCGCGATCGTAAAATTTTAAACACAGACTTAGGAACAACAAGTCAGTATGCATAAAAACCGGAAATGTTGCACTAATCATGGAAGTGCCTGGATGGCAATGAGGGTATAATAAATTTCTAAGTTGTAATATTTCTCCCGCTATCACGGTGACAAATGTATAACTCCTTATTCGTTATTTTAGTTCAGTGCTGTAGCTGGGAATATGTGGACATGAACATGAAACCTAAAGACCTTGAACAAGTACTAGAAATAATTGATTCAGTTCAATTTCCACATTTGAATGCGGATGAAGATTTAGTGCTATGAATGACATCCACACTAAAAAAAAAGTACAGTTTATTGGTAGAACGAACTGAAAAATTAATTTTCCTGAGTAGTGTTGTGCTGACATTGGAAAAATTTAATCCACAAATTTACGTGCACTCTTGGCTCAGATCAGGAAGAAGATCAGCTGAAGAAACAGCGTCCGAAAATGTGACGCTCTCAACGAAGTCCACTACTAGTTGATCTGTAACCCCTGAAGTGATTTTTGGTGAGTACCGCCTAAATTTCTTTCTATCTACAGCACTGTTTTAGTGATTAGGTTGCTATCGAACTCGAGTATGGGAGCTTTACATGGAGAACACGCGTCGCTATGAAGTAAACCTGACCATGTACCAGAATTTGAACATCTGTCTCTTGTACTTTCCAAATGTTAAAGTCTCTAACTTTGAAACAATAAACTGTTAGGCTCATGAGCTTTGCAGTAACAGTTAGACTCGTTTCATATTTATGCTGAAGTAACCATTAATTTAACAGGTAATCGCTGATCACTGGCGTCTTCTTCAGTCGTTTAGCAATAGCAGTATGTTCTACAGAAGTTACGTATTAACAAACACGATTCTGTCTCCTACACAACTTTTATTAATATTTCCGCGAATAAACGGAAGCACTTAAACGCTTTTACCCTATGAACCGACGTCATGTTTTCAACTTATAATCATACCTTCTAGAAAATTCTTCCGACTACTAATGCGCGAAGCAGCAGCAAGTGACCACCCCGTATGTAATCCCAACGGCGACTCTCTCCACACAGTACTCACTATTTCAGCGCGTAACCAGTAGCGCTTGGGCACTGTTGACGATAAATAGCGAGACAATGCCATCTCCAGAGAAAACGAGTACTCAGTTTCGAAAATTCCAGAAGCCAGCCATGAGTAAGAAGTACGGTGGCACTACGTTAAAGCAACAAAGATAACAGTACTTCTTACAAAGTTCACAAACTTACAACTCTGCCTCTCAATTTACTAAGAGATACGTTACTTGCAACACATGTAAGCATCTGAAAATCCCGAAACATACATATTTTTACAGATAAATAGGAAATGAAATTAGCGAAAGATGATTATTGAATGAGGTTCCTGTAGACAATAATTGCCTACTGCCAGACATGTATCCACGCGAGGAGTGCGACGACGTCATGAGCACCACGGAGTGCCAGCACGGCCATCATTGTTGCAATTTTTGACGCAGTAGTTGAGAGCGGAGCGTCGACAGTGGTGCGCCGAAGCCTACGAGAAAGACAGGACGCGACGCCTATGTCACAGCACGTGACACTGCAAATCTTAGGGGCGCCAATAGCCACCTCCGGCAGGGAGTGAGTAACTACTTCAGACGAGTTTAATAATTCTTGACTGCGTGCGAAAATGCATGCAAGTTTTCGACAGCACGCGACAAAATTAAGACCTTTCGTGGGCACCTTTCCAAATACACTACTGGCCATTAAAATTGCTATACGAAGAAGAAATGCAGATGATAAACGGGTATTCATTGCATAAATATATTATACTAGAAGTGACATGCGATTACATTTTCACGCAGTTTGGGTGCATAGATCCTGAGAAATCAGTACCCAGAACAACCACCTCTCACCGTACTAACGGCCTTGATACGCCTGGACATTGAGTCAAATAAAGCTTGGATGGCGTGTACGGGTACAGCTGCCCATGCAGCTTCAACACGATACCACAGTTCATCAAGAGTAGTGACTGGCGTATTGTGACGAGCCAGTTGCTCGGCCACCATTGACCAGAGGTTTTCAATTCGGCGAAAGATCTGGAGAATGTGCTGGCCAGGGCAGCAGTCGAACATTTTCTGTATCCAGAAAGGCGCGTACAGGACCTGCAACATGCGGTCGTGCATTATCCTGCTGAAATGTAGGGTTTCGCAGGGATCGAATGAAGGGTAGAGCTACGGGTCCTAACACATCTGAAATGTAACGTCCACTGTTCAAAGTGCCGTCAATGCGAACAAGAGGTGACCGAGACGTGTAACCAATGGTACCCCATACCGTCACGCCGGGTGATACGCCAGTATGGCGATGACGAATACACGCTTCCAATGTGCGTTCACCGCGATGTCTCCAAACACGGATGTGACCATCATCATGCTGTAAACAGAACCTGGATTCATCCGAAAAAATGACGTTTCGCCATTCGTGCACCCAGGTTCGTCGTTGAGTATACCATCGCAGGCGCTCCTGTCTGTGATGCAGCGTCAAGGGTACCCGCAGCCATGATCTCCGAGCTGACAGTCCATGCTGCTGCAAACGTCGTCGAACTGTTCGTGCATATGGTTGTTGTCTTGGAAACGTTCCCATCTGTTGACTCAGGGATCGAGACGTGGCTGCACGATCCGTTACAGACATGCGGTTCAAATGGCTCTGGACACTATGGGACTCAACCTCTGTGGTCATAAGTCCCCTAGAACTTAGAAATACTTAAACCTAACTAACCTAAGGACATCACACACATCCATGCCCGAGGCAGGATTCGAACCTGCGACCGTAGGAGGCCGTTGGGATCCAGTACGGCGTTCCTTATTACCCTCCTGAACCCACCGATTCCATATTCTGCTAACAACGCGAGCAGCGCTGCGCGGGATTAGCCGAGCGGTCTCAGGCGCTGCAGTCATGGACTGTGCGGCTGGTCCCGGCGGAGGTTCGAGTCCTCCCTCGGGCATGGGTGTGTGTGTTTGTCCTTAGGCTAATTTAGGTTAAGTAGTGTGTAAGCTTAGGGACTGATGACCTTAGCAGTTAAGTCCCATAAAATTTCACACACATTTGAACATTTTGAACGCGAGCAACAGTGTCCCGATACGATAAACCGCAATCACGATAGGCTACAATCCAACCTTCATCAAAGTCGGAAACGTGACGGTACGCTTTTCTCCTCCTTACACGAGGCATCACAACAACGTTTCACCAGGCAACGCCGGTCAACTGCTGTTTGTATATGAGAAATCGGTTGGAAACTTTCCTCATGTCAGCACGTTGTAGGTGTCGCCACCGGCGCCAAGCTAGTGTGAATGCTCTGAAAAGCTAACCATTTGCATATCACAGCATCTTCTTCCTGTCTGTTAAATTTCGCATCTGTAGCACGTTATCTTCGTGGTGCAGCAATTTTAATGGCCAGTAGTGTACATGTTTTCCCGTGAGCCCGACACGGAGTCTAGCGATCGCGAAGAGTGGCGGACAAGCCAGCTAGTGTAACGTCACAAATTCGTTGTAGGGACTGCACATTTCGTTGGCCCCATAGAGCGCCCAGCAGCCTCATTGGACACAGGGGTGTCACCACATGGTCCTTCAGACGAGTTGTGGTCCTCCGTACAGCATCGCGATGGTCAGTGTGTAGGGACTCCGAAGAGAAAGAATGTAGCCAGATACCCTTTATATACATCATATGGGCCAAAAAAACTGCGGTGATGATACGAGTTGTCCTTGGGCACACAACACGATCAGCGTTGGGTTCGCATATCCAATAAACTGGACATAGCCGTTGCATTTCTGATGTGCCTGGGCCGTTGGCTGTGCCGTCCACGCCGTTATCTTTCAACAACGTACACTGAGGTGACAAAAGCCATGGGATGACGATATGCACATATACAGATGGTCGTAGTATCGAGTGCACAAGATATGAAAGGGCACGTTATTGGCGGACCGCCGGCCGGAGTGACCGTCCGGTTCTAGGCGCTACAGTCTGGAGCCGAGCGACCGCTACGGTCGCAGGTTCGAATCCTGCCTCGGGCATGGATGTGTGTGATGTCCTTAGGTTGGTTAGGTTTAATTAGTTCTAAGCCTAGGCGACTGATGACTTCAGAAGTTAAGTCGCATAGTGCTCAGAGCCATCTGAACCATTTTTTGAACCATTGGCGGACCTGTCATTTGTACTGAGGTAAGTCATGTGGAAAGGTTTCCGACGGGAATTAACAGACTGATAAGGTGGAGTGGTAACTGGAGTTAGACGCGTGCGACATTCCATTCCGGAATTCAGTATTCTGCGATTAACAGTGTCAAGAGTGCAGTGACGATACCAAATTTCAGGTATTACCTCTCACCACGGTGAATGCAGTGGCCGACGGCCTTCAGTTAACGACCGAGAGCAGCGGCGTTCGTGTAGAGTTGTCAGTGCTAACAGACAAGCAACACTGCGTGATATAACCGCAGAAATCAATGTGGGACGTACGACGAACGAATCTGTTAAGACAGTGCGGCGAAATCTGGCGATAAAGCGCTATGGCAGCAGACGACCGACGCCAGTGCCTTTGATACCAGCACGACATAGTAATATCGGTAGCATTCTAAGCGACTGAAAAACCGTGACCTGATCAGATGCGTCGCAGCTTCAGTTGGTAAGAGCTGATGGTAGGGTTCTGGTATGGCGCAGACCCCACAAAGCCATGAATCTACGTTGTGAACAAGGCACTGTGCAAGTTGGTGCTGGCTCCGTAATGGCGTGGGCTGGTCTTCTGGTCCAGCTGAACCTATAATTGACTAGAAATGATTATGCTACTTGGAGAGCATTTGCAGTCATTCATGGATTTCATGTTCACACACAACGATGGAATTTTTGTTGTTGTTATGGTCCTCAGTCCAGAGACTGGTTTGATGCAGCTCTCACAGTAAAGCTGCATGCCCTCGGGAAAAATTACGGCTGTAGTTTCCCCTTGCTTTCAGCCGTTCGCAGTACCAGCACAGCAAGGCCGTTTTGGTTAGTGTTACAAGGCCAGATTGTTGCCCCTGCAACTACTGAAAAGGCTGCTGCCCCTCTTCAGGAACCACACGTTTGTCTGGCCTCTCAACAGATACCCCTCCGTTGTGGTTGCACCTACGGTACGGCTATCTGTATCCGCTGAGGCACGCAAGCCTCCCCACCAACGGCAAGGTCCATGGTTTTTATGGATGACAATGTGCCCTATCAGCGGGCCACAATTACTTGCGATTGGTTCGAAGAACGTTCTGGGTAATTCGAGCGAATGGCTTGGCCACCCGGATCGCCCGATATGAATTCCATCTAACGTTTATGGGAGGTAGTCAAGAGGTCAGCTCGTGCACAAAATCCTGCATCGGAAAAACTTTCCCAGTTATGGACGGCTATAGATGCAGCATGGCTCAATATTTGTGCAGGACAGTTCCAACGACTTGTTGAGTCCATGCCAGGTCGAGCTGCGGCACTACGCCGGACAAAAGGAGGTCCGACACGATATTAGGAGGTGTCGCATGACTTTTGTCCCCTCAGTGTAAAAGTATATGTTGCATGTATCGATACAAAGGATGTTCGACTGTTGTCCTGGCCAGGTCTCTTATCCACTGAGAACGACTGATCATTGGTTCCCTAGAGACAGGTACCACAAAACGTGCCGAACAAGCTGTGATTCGTGACCGCTGGCATAGAGTTGCAGCAGCATGGAATGACGTACCTCTATCTGTCATCCTAGCTGACTTCGATCGGTGACCAGCCGGACTGGAGCTTTTGTTCCATCCAGAGCTGGTAGTTGTATCTACTAAATTTCGCACCCAGTACCCCTAAATCGCTTAGGAATTTAATCATTCATTCTCCCTAATATTCAGCTTGTGCGCAATACAATTTCGTTATTTGCTCCTCTTGTTGCTGTTGAATTTTTAAAAGCCAGTAGTGCATTGTGAGTGGTTATTTCAAAATTCGTTATAAAGTTTTCTACAATTTTGTAACTGCGCGGAGCGAAATTAGCCTTACTAGGAACCTTGTCTGACTGGCTTTCAGGTCGTTGCTAGGTGACAGCCAGTGTACCGTGTCAGATTTCATTCTGAGAACTGTGGGAGAGTAATTACATCCGGTCTAGAAACGAGCTATTTAAGCGAGCGCACGGAACGGTCGGGTTAAATTGCTCGTATTTTCCTCGCAGCAGTGACATTCAGCACGAATCGCAGAGACATTACTTGCACCCCCTCTCTGTCGCACGAACTATTTGCTGTCTGCGCAACAGAGCGAGGTGGGGCAGCGGTAAGCCCACTGGACTCGTATTCGGGAGGGCGACGGTTGAAACCCGCGTCCTGCCATTCGGATTTAAATTTTCCGTGATTTCCCTAAATCGCTCCAGACAAATTCCGGGATGATTCCTCTGCAAGCACGCGTCCGATTTTCTTCTCTATCTTAAACATTAAGAGCTTGTGCTCCCTCTCTAATGACCTCGATGTCGACGAGAGGTTTAACCCTGCTCTTCCTTCCTACTTCCTTCATTCTCGTCCAGATCAGTTACCGTGTTCGTAGATAGCAGTTTCTCGATGTTGTTCGTTTTCAGCTCTACAAAATTTTAAATCGTCCAGTTTGCAAGCTGAAGATCAGCAGTTTCATACTGAAATCGTATGTTTAGCAGTGACCTCTTTACCGAAATTCGTCTTTTCATTACGATTTTTAGGCGTTTTAGAAGTGTGTGCCGAAATGTAACTCGAAAGTGCGACTTGGTGTTTCGTGAGCAATGGTTTTAGGGGTCATAGCCTTTGCGAAACTTAGAAGATAGAAACACTGACGGATTGAAACTGTGAGGCGCCTTCCTAGGGAGGTTAATTTGGACTTTGTGCGCTCAGCAGAGCAGTTCTTCTGCTGGATATCAACATATTTACGTAGTGCTTTGAACGACGTCTGTTGTCACCAAGGAAATTGCTGTGACGACTCTCCAGGAAAACATTTTAACAGATTTGTTCAAAATGTCTGGCAACATCGCCACAGATACGAGACTCGTCACTGATAAAATCAGTTTATCAGTTACCTTAGCAGTAATTAAAAACAACCCGTCGTTTGGAGAAACGTCCTTATGCCATAATATCTGTTATATCTGAACGGCTGACCACTCAATTAAAAAAAAAAAAGAAAAGACACATGGGCCGAGAATTCCACTCGTAGCTCACAGAAATCGACTCCCTAGCACTTTAGTAAGGCACTTCACAAAATTTTTCAATGTGTGGTACAGTATCACCTTTGTCAGCTAGGATTACTGTATTATGTCACCTTATCAAATGCATGCCCTTACTCAGACGACAAGACATTGCTAGAAAATTGTAGCGAAATGTAGGAAGACCTGCAGAGGGTTGACATTTGACGCAGGGATTGGCAGTAGCCCCCAACATAAACAAATCTAACTTATTCTCCACAAATAATCAGAAGGACTCATTATTGTATGATAACTCTCCAGCAGAACAAATCAGTTGCATCCACAAAATATCTTGGAGTTTGCGTACAAAACGATTTAAAGTTATACGTTCACATAAAACAAATCGCAGGTAAGGTGGACGTCAGTCTCTTTTAGAATAGGATTAATGAGAGCAGAAATATTTTATTGTTATTATTATTATTATTATTATTATTATTGGGTCTCAGTCTTCTGACTGGTTGATGCGGCCCGCCACGAATTCCTCTTCTGTACCACCCTCTTCATCTCAGAGTAGCACTTGCAACCTACGTCCTCAGTTGTTTGCTGGATATAGTCCAATCTCTGTCTTCGTCTACACTTTTTGCCCTCTACAGATCACTATAATACCATGGAAGTCATTCCCTGACAGGTTGATATCCTATCAACCTGTCCCTTCTCCTTGTCAGTGTTTTCCACATATTCCTTTCCTCTCATATTCTGCACAGAGCTTCCTCATTCCTTGCCTTATCAGTCCACCTAATTTTCAACATTTTCCTGTAGCACACATCTCAAATGCTTCGATTCTCTTCTGTTCGGTGTTTTCCCACAGTCCATGTTTCAATACCATACAATGCTGTGCTCCAGGCGCACGTTCTCAGAGATTTCTTCCTCAAATTAAGGCCTTTCTTTCATACTAGCAGACTTGGCCAGAAATGCCTTTTTTGCCATAGCTAGTCTGCTTTTTATGTCCTCCTTGCTCCGTCCATCATTGGTTATTTTGCTGTCTAGACAGCAGAATTCCTTAACTTTATCTACTTCGTGATGTTAAGTTTCTCGCTTTTCTCATTTCTGCCACTTTTCATGCTCTTAATCCATATTCTGTACTCATTAGACAGTTCAATCCATTCAGCAGAACATACACTCCTGGAAATTGAAATAAGAACACCGTGAATTCATTGTCCCAGGAAGGGGAAACTTTATTGACACATTCCTGGGGTCAGATACATCACATGATCACACTGACAGAACCACAGGCACATAGACACAGGCAACAGAGCATGCACAATGTCGGCACTAGTACAGTGTATATCCACCTTTCGCAGCAATGCAGGCTGCTATTCTCCCATGGAGACGATCGTAGAGATGCTGGATGTAGTCCTGTGGAACGGCTTCCCATGCCATTTCCACCTGGCGCCTCAGTTGGACCAGCGTTCGTGCTGGATGTGCAGACCGCGTGAGACGACGCTTCATCCAGTCCCAAACATGCTCAATGGGGGACAGATCCGGAGATCTTGCTGGCCAGGGTAGTTGACTTACACCTTCTAGAGCATGTTGGGTGGCACGGGATACATGCGGACGTGCATTGTCCTGTTGGAACAGCAAGTTCCCTTGCCGGTCTAGGAATGGTAGAACGATGGGTTCGATGACGGTTTGGATGTACCGTGCACTATTCAGTGTCCCCTCGACGATCACCAGTGGTGTACGGCCAGTGTAGGAGATCGCTCCCCACACCATGATGCCGGGTGTTGGCCCTGTGTGCCTCGGTCGTATGCAGTCCTGATTGTGGCGCTCACCTGCACGGCGCCAAACACGTATACGACCATCATTGGCACCAAGGCAGAAGCGACTCTCATCGCTGAAGACGACACGTCTCCATTCGTCCCTCCATTCACGCCTGTCGCGACACCACTGGAGGCGGGCTGCACGATGTTGGGGCGTGAGCGGAAGACGGCCTAACGGTGTGCGGGACCGTAGCCCAGCTTCATGGAGACGGTTGCGAATGGTCCTCGCCGATACCCCAGGAGCAACAGTGTCCCTAATTTGCTGGGAAGTGGCGGTGCGGTCCCCTACGGCACTGCGTAGGATCCTACGGTCTTGGCGTGCATCCGTGCGTCGCTGCGGTCCGGTCCCAGGTCGACGGGCACGTGCACCTTCCGCCGACCACTGGCGACAACATCGATGTACTGTGGAGACCTCACGCCCCACGTGTTGAGCAATTCGGCGGTACGTCCACCCGGCCTCCCGCATGCCCACTATACGCCCTCGCTCAAAGTCCGTCAACTGCACATACGGTTCACGTCCACGCTGTCGCGGCATGCTACCAGTGTTAAAGACTGCGATGGAGCTCCGTATGCCACGGCAAACTGGCTGACACTGACGGCGGCGGTGCACAAATGCTGCGCAGCTAGCGCCATTCGACGGCCAACACCGCGGTTCCTGGTGTGTCCGCTGTGCCGTGCGTGTGATCATTGCTTGTACAGCCCTCTCGCAGTGTCCGGAGCAAGTGTGGTGGGTCTGACACACCGGTGTCAATGTGTTCTTTTTTCCATTTCCAGGAGTGTATATTCCTTCTTCTCTTTCACTCTGGATAGCAATGACATCAGCGAATCGTGTCATTGATATACTTTCACCTTGAATTTTAATTCCGTTCCTGAACCTTTCTTTTATTTACATTATTGCATCTTCGACGTACAGATTGAACAATAGGGGCGAAAGACTACATCCCTGTCTTACACCCTTTTTAATCCGAGCACTTTGTTCTTGGTCGTCCACTCTTATTATTCCCTCTTGGCTCTTGTACAAATTGTACATTACCCTTCTCTCCCTATAGCTTACCCCTATTTTTCTCAGAATTTAGAACACCTTGCACACTTTTACATTGTCGAACGCTTTTCCGGATCGACACAGTCTGTGAACTTGTCTTGATTTTTATTTAGTCTTGCTTTCTTTATCAACCTCTACGTCAGAATTGCCTCTCTTCTGGCTTTACCTTTCCTAAAGCCAAACTAATCGTCATCTAGCGCATCCTCAATTTTCTTTTCCATTCTTCTGTATATTATTCTTGTCAGTAACCCGGATGCATGAGGTATTAAACTGATTGTGCGATAATTATCGTACTTGTCAGCCCTTGCAGCCCTCGGAATTGTGTGGATGATATTTTCCCGGAAGTCAGATGGCATGACGTTTGATTCATACTTTCTAGACAGCAACGTGAATAGTCGTTTTGGGGCACTTCCACCAACAGTTTTAGAAATTCTTCTGGAATGTTATCTATTCCTTCTGCCTTATTTGATCTTAAGACCTCCAAAGCCCTCTTAAATACTGAGTCTAACACTGGACCACCTGTCTCTTCTAATTCGACTCATGTTCCTTCTTGTATCACATCAGACAAATCTTCCCCCTCATAGAGGCCTTCAATTTACTCTTTCCACCTCTCCGCTGTCTCCTCTGAATTTAACAGTGGAATTCCCGTTGTACTCTTAATGTTACCATCCTTGCTTTTAATGTCACCGGAGTTTGTTTTAACTTCCCTGTATGCTCAGTCCGTCTTCCCTAAAAACGTTTCTTTTTCTATTTCTTCACGTTTTTTATGCGGCCATTTCGTTTTAGTTTCCTTGCACATCCTGTTTGTTTCATTCCTCAGCGACTTGTATTTCTGTATTTCTGAATTTCCTTGAACATTTTTATACTTCCTTCTTTCATCAATCAACTGAAGTATTTCTTCTGTTACCCCTGGTTTCTTCGCAGTTACTATCTTTGTACCTATGTTTTTCTTTCCATCTTCTATGATTGCCCTTTTTAGAAATGTCAATTCCTCTTTAACTGTGCTACCTACTGAGCTATTTCTTATTGCTATGTCTGTAGTCTTCGAGAACTTCAAGCGTATCTCTTTATCCCTTAGTTCTTCTGTATCCCGCCTCTGTGCGTATTGATTCTTTCTAACTAATCTCTTGACCATCACTACTAAATTGTGATCTGAGCCTACTCGTAAACTTGCTCCTGAGTATGCCTTACAATCTAGTATGTGATTTCGGAATCTGTGTCCGCCCATGACGTAATATAACTGAAATCTTCCCGTATCACCCGGTCTCTTTCAAGTATACATCCTCCTCTTGTGATTCTTCAACAAAGTATTCACTATTACTAGCTGAGATTTGTTATTAAATTCAATTAGTCTTTCTCCTCTCTCATTCCTTGTTCCAAGCCCATATTCTTCTATAACCTTTTCTGCTACTCCTTTTCCTAAAACTGCATTCCAGTCCCCGCATGACTTTTAAATTTTCACCTGCTTTTATGTACTGTATTACCCTTGCAATATCCTCATATACTTTCTCTATAACTTCATCTTCAGCTTGCAACGTCGGCATGAATACCTGAAGTACGGTTGTTGGTGTTGGTTTGTTGTCGATTCCGACAAAAACCACCCTATCATTGATCTGTTCACTGTAACACACTCTTTAACCTACCTTTCTATCCATAACGAATCCTACTCCCGTTATACCACTTTCTGTTGCAGCTGATGTTGCCCTATACTCATCTGTCCAGAAATACTTGTCTTCTTTCCATTTCGCTTCACTGACCCCTACTATATCTAGAGTGAGTCTCTGCATTTCCCTTTTCAGAGTTTCTAGCTTCCCTACCACATTCAAGCTTCTGACATTCCACGCCCAGACTCATAAAATGTTATCCTTTTGCTTATTCAGTCTTTTTCTCATTGTCACCTCCCCCTTGGCAGTCCCCTGCCGGACATCCGAATGGGGAACTTAAATCTTTTGCGAATGGAGATATCATGCCGTTGATCATTGCTGAGTCTTTCGCCTTTAGGGGCAGTTTCCTACCCCAAGGACAAGAGAGTCCCCTGAACCGCTGTCCACTCCTCCACCATCTTTGACAAGGCCGTTGGCAAAATAAGGGTGACTTCTTATGCCGGAAGTGTTCGGCCGCCAAATCTGATCATTACATTTAAGTGGTGGCGGGTTTCGAACCGGGGACCGAGGACGTTTTGATTACTAATCAGAGACGCTACACCTGTTATTATTATTATTATTATTATTATTATTATTATTATTATTATTATAAGGAAGACGTGACGTTCTGACAAAGAAAATGATCGACGATGCTGGTTTTCGTTGTCAGTCGTTAACAGAGTGATGATGTCTATCGGTAATTAAGATTTGTGTCGCCAGTGCTGGAGTGCATAAAGATGCGTGCAACAAATTGTAATCGGGTTCGTGAACTATGAAAAGACAATAAAGGTAGTTTCTATGATTGATCATGCAACCCCTAGACTGCTACGGCAGGGGCCAATCAGTTGCATCACCTTGCCAAAACTTCCACGATGCCTTGTTTCTCAAACTCTGAAACAGAGAGATGAGGGTTAGGACAAGGTAGATATGATAACCTTTTTAAATTAAAAACAGTTTCAAGTTTACCTTATACAGGATTATTACAAATGATTGAAGCGATTTCACAGCTCTACAATAACTTTATTATTTGAGATATTTTCACAATGCTTTGCACACACATACAAAAACTCAAAAAGTTTTTTTAGACATTCACAAATGTTCGATATGTGCCCCTTTAGTGATTCGGCAGACATCAAGCCGATAATCAAGTTTCTCCCACACTCGGCGCAGCATGTCCCCATCAATGAGTTCGAAAGCATCGTTGATGCGAGCTCGCAGTTCTGGCACGTTTCTTGGTAGAGGAGGTTTAAACACTGAATCTTTCACATAACCTCACAGAAAGAAATCGCATGGGGTTAAGTCGGGAGAGCGTGGAGGCCATGACATGAATTGCTGATCACGATCTCCACCACGACCGATCCATCGGTTTTCCAATCTCCTGTTTAAGAAATGCCGAACATCATGATGGAAGTGCGGTGGAGCACCATCCTGTTGAAAGATGAAGTCGGCGCTGTCGGTCTCCAGTTGTGGCATGAGCCAATTTATTCGTCGACTTCCGCGGGCTACGCGTGAAACTTGCCCGCACTCGTTCAACCGTTTCTTCGCTCACTGCAGGCCGACCCGTTGATTTCCCCTTACAGAGGCATCCAGAAGCTTTAAACTGCGCATACCATCGCCGAATGGAGTTAGCAGTTGGTGGATCTTTGTTGAGCTTCGTCCTGAAGTGTCGTTGCACTGTTATGACTGACTGACGTGAGTGCATTTCAAGCACGACATAGCTTTCTCGGCTCCTGTCGTCATTTTGTCTCACTGCGCTCTCGAGCGCTCTGGCGGCAGAAACCTGAAGTGCGGCTTCAGCCGAACAAAACTTTATGAGTTTTTCTACGTATCTGTAGTGTGTCGTGACCATATGTCAATGAATGGAACTACAGTGAATTTATGAAATCGCTTCAATCATTTGTAATAGCCCTGTATATTGTGATACAGATTACACACGTGTGAAACTGCTGCACTTCCTCTCAAAGTATGCGCCTATGCCAGAGGCTAAGACAGAAGAAGAAAGACAAAAAAATGAGGCAGACAAGGTTCAAATGGTTCAAATGGCTCTGAGCACTATGGGACTCAACTGCTGAGGTCATTAGTCCCCTAGAACTTAGAACTAGTTAAACCTAACTAACCTAAGGACATCACACACATCCATGCCATCCTGCCTCAGGATTCGAACCTGCGACCGTAGCTGTCTCGCGGTTCCAGACTGCAGCGCCAGAACCGCGCGGCCACTTCGGCCGGCTAGGCAGAGAAGGTCCCTGGCTAAAACAGCCATAGTCACTTATTTTAGAGATTATTTTTACACAAGTTGCATTGTTCCATATGTGGAGCGGTCAGTTTTCCAGTTTAGAAAAAAAGTGGTATCACAAGATTCATTGGAGAAATCTTGGAAAAGAGTAGTCTACCCACTAAAGATGCAGCTTGCAGAATTCTCGTTCGATCAATATTTCAACATTTCCCGTCAGTGTGGAGTTGTACCAGATAGGACTGATACAAAAAAATAGAAAGATACAAAGAATAACAACACGTTTCGTTGCAGGTACTTTTAGTAAGCGTCACTGAGCTGCTCAGACATCTCCAGTGGCAGACACTGCAAGAGAGGAGTTCGTATCGTGTTGTAGTATACTGTTGATATGTAAGTTAAATTGAACAGTCAAGATTGCAATAATATTTGTTTATTTATCGGGTTCGGCTTATGTACGAGGATTGGAACTTTAATAGTGGCAACTATTTATTTACAATTTATACAGAATAGATACACGTTTTAAAGTATATAACTGTACTTCAAAATAGTCACCAGCTCTGTGTGCAACTCGTTGTCTGCGACATGGAAGTCACAGGATACCCTTGACAGCGACAGTTGTGTTGACAGTTCTAGTGGAGCGATTTATTGTCCAACGAATCTCTGTAACAGTTCTGAAGCGAATGCCATACAGTGCTGTTCATTTCCGGAACACTGTCTGAGATCAGGTTAGATAAAGCGGTGACACTTTCTGCAGAACCAGCGCATCATTTAGCACGACAATGCACGGGCACATGTGGTGCAAGCTGTGATTGATTTGTTAGGTCGATGGGGCTGGGAAGTGCTGTACCACCCACCATACTTCCTGGACCTAAGCCTCTGCGACATCAATTTGGTACCTAAAATGATGGAAGCATTTCATGGCATTAGCTCTGGGACTTTTACAGATGAGCATCAGGCAATACACCGCTCCAGTATAAACACAGCTGGCGCTGCTAAGGGCATCTTGCTTCCGCACCGCTGGCAGCTCATTGCGTATGCTTCTTGGTACTACTCTGAGCGACAGTAAAACTTTGTAACATGTATCGATTTTGTATAAGTCGTAAATAAATAGTTGCCACTATTGAAGTTCCAACCCCCGTACCAGCCATCTTCAAAATTTTTTGGCCCACTGTGGCTGGTGTTGGCAGCTCCTCGGTTTTCTCGTGATACCACGATCGTACGCTCAAAAACAAGGAGACATTTCAGTTACAACAACCGAAGGCAACTATAAAAAAAAGTATTTCTCGCAAATGGTCTATTTGGGAACTCCGTCTGATAGAACGAACAGGTTATTTAAAAATACTGACTTAATTCTAGCTCTATCTACCACAAACATTCTTGCAGATAAACTAAAACACACTATCGTAAATCCAAAATATCGATTCTCAAGATCTGGGGTATATAAATTAGCATGCTCGGATTGCCATAAGGTATATTTTGGACCAACTGATGGGGGTTTTCGAACAAGGTTTAAAGAGCATATGGAGTATACCGCGCGCAGAAAATCTGCATTTGGACAACATCTGACGTGTACTAACCTTTCAGAATGTGATATACAACACAACATGCAAATCCTACATATCGTTCAAAAAGGTTTCCTGTTTGATATCTTCGAAGAACATGAGATTTTTGTCCACCAAATCACGACCCATCCCTTCTCCTTAACGAACACACAAAATTTCAGAATAAACAGGATAAAGCATACTCTGAACTCTTTCAGAATATCCTTTGAACCCAAGGATACTGCTTTCCCTTTTTTAATTTGCGACTCATGCCATATCTTCTGTCATATCTCAGTTTTACGAAAATTAATTATTACACCTTTTTTTATTCACGTCTCACATGTATGACAGCACCACTTTGTTATTGACAAGCTTCATATTTAACATAATATTCATTTTATAGTGTACCTTGGGACCATCAAGTTAAAATATACTGGCGCATATCTATCTTTTTAATGTTTTATATTTCCAGTCCTGTGAATTAGTAGATTAACATTAATGTATCCTAATGCTGTCAAGACCTGTATAGCCTTCAATCGTCATATTACCAACGACACGATGTCGTATATGTATTTAAGCTTCTAGAAGCCCATGCCATGAAAAAGTCATTCTATTATGTCATACGTGATCATATTCTGGGGTAACTCATCAAACCGACCAAAATTTTTTATGGTGCAAAAGCGTGTGATTAGAATCATTTGTGGTGTAAATTCAAGAATATCATGAAGAAACCTGTTCAAGGAACTTTGTATTCTTACCATGCTTCTCGATATATTTATTCCTTAATGAAATTTGTTGCAAGTAATATATCTGTACTTCCAGCCAATAGCTCAATACATAGTATCAATACTAGGAACGAGAACAATCTACATAAAGACCTAAAATCACTTACCTTGGTCCAAAAAGGGGTCAGATATTTAGGAACACACATTTTCAATAAACTACCAGGAACCATTAAAAACTCGGTTTCAGATAAAGCACGGTTTGAACAGAGTTTGAAAGACTTTTTGATAGGCAACTCCTTCTAATGTATAAATGAATATCTTAACAGAGACTGTTAAGCCAGCTTAAGTAAAAATGTCTGTTAGATTTCAGTTTTGATAGCTCTTGGTCACAATAGTCAAGATTAGGTATTTTGTTTATGATAAATTTATTAATGTGCATAACAATGTTTCATTCAGACAGTGTGTTGATTCTGTAAGTATTAGCTGTTCCAGTTTACTGCACTGTAATCACCTATTTCGACAATCTCCTGACAAATGTTTTATGTTTTTATGTTATACTTTCTGACATGTTCCACACCCACGAGAATCATCTCACTTTTTGGATCGATGGAACGAAAATTGAAACTAATCTAATCTAATATGAACTGTCACTACGGCACCTTGACAACAGCAGCTGCTCTCGTGGTTGACGTGTCACTACATCTGGTCTCAATAATGACGCTAGAGAATACCAAGTAACTTTCCTGCAGCGTTTATTTATGAGTCATAGGCACGAAATTCTTTGATTATATCGACCTGAATCGACACATTTATCGTATTCGGCTTCCCCTGGCGTACTTCTTTGGTTTCTCGACTGCCACTTGAGCCGTAACGTTACCATGACCACGGGTCCTTTACAGTGCACACTTATATGATATCACGGCGGCCATCTTAACCTTCGCGTTGTTACCAGAGGGCACTGGCTAGTAAATACACAAAGGCGTGCATACATTTTAATGGTTGTATGTTTTAATGTAATTTTACCCCTCATTATCTCTTTATGTAATATCTATGTGCATATAATTACCATTCTCTTGTTTATTCGTTTATGGACAAAACATTAGTAACAACGAAGTTTTTGTCTTTCACAACGGTGTCAAGAGAGTACACTGCTTCTTTTGTTGTTTTGTAATTCTGTTTATTTTATTTAAACGTAAATGACTACGTGCCTTATGCTTGATAATGTTTTAACATCTTATGTACTTCTACGTGGGCTACGAGAACTGACTGTGCAAATTTCGTACAGCTCTTGTGAAGCGTTTGCCATTGGCTGGTGATGACGTAATCTATAGTCTGCGCTCGAATTGCACACTACTTAACCCGTGGCTTCACAGCCATCAGTCAGTGTACGACCGTGGAATCACGAGAAAACCGAGGAGCCACCAGCAACAGTCATAGGGTTAAACGGTATAACACCTCTTTATTTTTAACGTCATATGCAATAATACAGTTTGTCATTTTTACTACATCTTTTCTGAATCTTATTTTAAGGCTATACGTACTAGTACTGTTCATAGCTGTGCTGTTCCTATCTTTGCAGAACCAAAAAATTCTGAAGATTTCTTTTACATAAGCCGAAACCGGTAAATAAACAAATATTATTGCTATCTTGACCGCTCATTTTAACTTAAATACACCATCAGGTCGCTGTTATCCATAGACTATCTTGTCTAAATTTATGTCAGTGTTGCCGGCCGTTGTGGCCGAGCGGTTCTAGACGCTTCAATCTGGAACCGCGGTGCTGCTACGGTCGCAGGTTCGAATCCTGCCTAGGGCATGGATGTGTGTGATGTCCTTAGGTTAGTTAGGTTTAAGTAGTTCTGTCTAGGAGACTGATGACCTCAGATGTTGAGTCCCATAGTGCTCAGAGCCATTTGAACCATTTTATGTCAGTATTGTTCTGTCACAAACGGCAATGGAACAACATCTGTAAATAAAGTGTTCAAGCCATTCTCCAGAATTTTTGAAGAAGAGAAAAGTTAGTGCAAAGTCTGTCCCGCACACCTTGGCCCCCTAACGAAAACGGCGCGTGCACGCCTCCCGTGACTTGATTGAAATGTAAAACGCGGACATTCTTGTCTGGAAAAAATTATCACCAGTGACGAGACTTGGTATTAGCAGCACCAACCCACAACAAAATGACAAAGTGCAGAAATTCACATGAAAGGTCGATGCTTCGATGGTATAACCGATATTCAAAGTGCGACGCGAAAGTTGAGTGACTTCTCTGACACTTTTACATGGTCGCATGAACGTTCTGCGTGTTCTACTCAAGGTGGGGGCCGACTACCCTGAGATAACGAGTCATGGGATAGTGATATGCGCATATACAAATGGCGGTTGTATCGAATACACAAGGTATAAAAGGATAGTGCACTGGCAGAGCCGTCATTTGGAGTCAGGTGATTCATAAGAAAAGTTTCCTAAGCGTTTATCGACGCACGACGGGAATTAACACACTTTGAACGTGGAATGGTAGTTGGAGCTACACGCACGGAACACTCCATTTCGGAAATTGTTAGGAAATTCGATATTTCGATACCCACAGTGTTAGAAGGGTGCAAAGAATACCAAATTTCAGGCATTACCTCTCACCACGGGCAACGCAGTGGCCGACGGCCTTCATTTAACGACCGAAACCAGCGGCGTCTGCGTAGAGTTGTCAGAGCTAACAGACAAGCAGCACTGCTTAAAACAACAGCAGATATCAATGTAGGCCGTACGACTAATGTATCCTTTAGGACAGTGCGGCGAAATTTGCCGTTAATGGGCTGTGGCAACAGAAATCCGACGCAAGTGCCTTTGCTGACATCGCCTGCAGCGACACTCTTGGACTTGGTGACCATAACGTTTGGACCCTAGACGACTGGAAAACCGTGAACTTGTCATATAACTATTTCAGTAGTGTCCGAGCGTGTTGCAGACCCCATGGAGCCATGGACCCAAACTGCCAACAAGGCACGATATTAGGAGGTATCCCATGACGTTCGTCACACGTAAAACACCTGAAGCGTTAAAATCATCTCAACTTTCATCATTTTTTTCACTTGCCACTCTTGAAACTTTTTGGACTGAGGGGCTAAATAGTAACTGTCTTTAAATGTGGGTAAATACGAGATAATACCCAAAAAAAAGAAAGATAGTGTCTAATAACAATATATTATCTTGAGCATGTCATATCGTGTAAGTATGAAGGGCAAAACTAAAAAGCGATAGAAAATGGAATGATCACATAAAATCAGTGTGCAAGAAGTGAACGGTAAATCTAGATTTGTTGGAAGTTTTCTGGGCAGACTCAGTGCATTTGTAAAGGATATCAGATGCAAGACGCTAGTGCAACCAATTCTAGAGCACCGTTCCAATGTTTGGAGTCGTTATCAGGTAGGCGTGACGACAGGCATCGAAATAATACAGAGATACGTTGCTAGGATCGTAACAGGTTGGTACAGCCAACACAAAAGTGGAGTAGAAATGCTCGCGGAACACAAAGAGGACTCCTAGGAAGAAAGACGACGTAGTTCTTGTGGAACCCTGAGGAATAAATTTAGAGAACTTGCATCTGAAAATGACTGTGCGACCATCATACTATCTCTATCGAATATTTCGCCTAGGCATAATGAGAATGAGGCAGGTTAGGACACGTAAAGAGAAATACAGATTTTCGTTCTCCACTCCCTTAATACGCGAATAGAACAGGAAACAAAAATCGATAATTTAGTACGATAATGCTCCGCCATACTCTGTACATTGGCTCAATGAGTATGTATGTACATGAAGATACAGAAACGAACCTCTGACGAACCGCGTGGATATTGTTTGGATCTCTGAACGCAGGTAAAAAGTCATCAGCTGCACATCTACAACTACAACTACATCTACATCTACATGGTTACTCTGCAATTCACACTTAAGTGCTTGGCAGAGGGTTCATCGTACCATTTTCATACTACTTCTCTACCATTCCACTCTCGAATGGCGCGTAGGAAAAAGGAACACCTAAATATTTCAGTTCGAGCTCTGATTTCTCTTATTTTATTATGATGATCATTTCTCCCTACGTAGTTAGGTGTCAACAAAATATTTTCGCATTCGGAAGAGAAAGTTGGTGATTGAAATTTCGTAAATAGATCTCGCAGCAAAGAAAACCGCCTTTGTTTCAGTGACTGCCACCCCAACTCGCGTATCATATCAGTGACACTCTCACCCCTACTGCGAGATAACAGGAAACGGGCTGCCCTTCTTTGCGCTTTTTCGATGTCCTCCGTAAATCCTACCTGGTAAGGATCCCACACCGCGGAGCAATATTCCGGCAGAGGATGGACAAGTGTAATGTAGGCTGTCTGTTTAGTACGTTTGTCGCACCTTCTAAGTATTCCGCTAACATAGCGCAGTCTTTGTTTCGCCTTCCCCACAATGTTATCTATGTGGTCTCTCCAAATTAAGTTGCTCTTAATTGTAATTCCTAGGTATTTAGTCGAATTGTCAGCCCTTATATTTGCGCGATTTATCCTATACCCAAAATTTATCGGATTTCTCTTAGTACCCGTGTGGACGACCTCGCACTTCTCTTTGTTTAGTGCCAATTGCCACTTTTCGCACCATACAGAAATTCTCTCTAGATCATTATGTAATTGGAATTGATAGTCTGATGATTTTACTAGACGCTAAATTACAGCGTCATCTGCAAACAATCTAAGAGGTCTGCTCAGATTATCACCTAGACCATTTATGTAAATCAGGAACAGCAGAGGGCCTATGACACTATCTTGTGGAACGCCAGACATCACTTCTGTTCTGCTCGATGATTTACCGTCAATCACTAAGAATTGTGACCTCTCTGAGAGGAAATCACGAATCCTGTCACACAACTGAGACGGTACTCCATATGCACGCAATTTGTTTAATAGTCGCTTGTGAGGAACGGTATCAAAAGCCTTCCGGAAATCTAGGAATATGGAATCGATCTGAGATCCCTTGTCGACAGTACTCATTACTTCATGGGAATAAAGAGCTAGCTGTGTTGCACAAGAACGATATTTTCTGAATCCGTGTTGGTTATGTATCAAAAAGTCATTTTCTTTAAGGTGATTCATAATGTTGGAGTACAGTATATGATCCAAAATCCTACTGCAAATTGAGGTCAATGATATGGGACTGTAATTCAATGGGTTACTCCTATTTCCTTTCTTGAAGATTGGTGTGACCTGTGCTACTTTCCAGTCTTTAGGAACAGGCCTTTCGTCAAGTGAGCGGTTGTATATGATTGCTAAAAAAGGCGCTAATGTGTTTGCATACTCTGAAAGTAACCTGACTGGTATACCATCTGGACCGGAAGACTTGCCTTTCTTAAGTGATTTGAGTTGTTTCGCAACACCTAAGATAACTACTTTTATGGCACTCATGCTAACAGCAATGTAACATTTATTTGGTTCACTTTACCGGTTCTACAGTTTAAACTGACATCTTCAGAAATGAAATATTCTCAAATTATTGGTAAGCTAATATTAAAATAACAAACGGACAGTAGTGTTCTACAAAGGATTGGCAAGAAGCTCATACATGAAGCAATTATAAAAGTAATTATATTAAAAACAAATGTACAAGATCGAACAGCAGAAGCTTTTAAAGCTGATGTAAAATAGTGAAGCTCAAGAACCACAACACACATTTCCTGCAGAATCAATAAAACAGAGTGACATCGCTAAAACTAGGTGATATGTGCGATGAGTCGCAAACAATTTACTGTCAAATTTCCATCGCACATACTAATGACTCGAAGGACAATAAACACGCCTAAACACAAAGTGGGAGCGCTAGTATACATATAAACTGTAACAAATTTTGCAACAGTTGAAGTCCAAATATGCATTAAACCTTGTAAAACTATATAAAAAGATTAACTGAACTCAGTAAACCTTGACCCAAGTGTTAAGCAAACAGACATACAAAAATAACATCGTTACTATGTAAAGAGAGATAAAAGAAAGAAAGTAAACTGCTCAGATTTTATTATCAGTTTATGGTGGCGTCATGTGCCACTGGATCAGCGGCGATACGTTGAACTCCTCAGTATCCTGGAGACGAGGCCCCCGCAGCACGTGTTAGCAGGAAACACACGCAAGTGAGCTGCAGTCCGGATTCGACAACAGGGAGTGGATGCCGCCGAGTCGAAGGCGTGCGAGAGGCCCCAGTGCGTGTTGAGAAGTCGACTTGCTGTGTGGAAACCTGCCTGCAAAAAATTTTTGAAAATTTGTGGCAAGGGCTACGCAACCAAACTGCTCAGGTCATCGGTCCCTAGGTTTACACACTACTTCTACATCTACATCTACATCTACATGATTACTCTGCAATTCACATTTAAGTGCTTGGCAGAGGGTTCATCGAACCACAATCATACTATCTCCCTCCCATTCCACTCCCGAACAGCGCGCGGGGAAAACGAACACCTAAACCTTTCTGTTCGAGCTCTGATTTCTCTTATTTTATTTTGATGATCATTCCTACCTATGTAGGTTGGGCTCAACAAAA
The DNA here is from genome assembly GCF_023864275.1 of Schistocerca cancellata. Lineage (NCBI taxonomy): Eukaryota > Metazoa > Arthropoda > Insecta > Orthoptera > Acrididae > Schistocerca > Schistocerca cancellata. The sequence goes on from NC_064628.1 coordinate 699,283,015, forward strand.
TATTTTCGCATTCGGAAGAGAAAGTTGGTGACTGAAATTTCGTAAATAGATCTCGCCGCGACGAAAAACGTCTTTGCTTTTATGACTTCCATCCCAACTCGCGTATCATATCTGCCACACTCTCTCACCTATTACGTGATAATACAAAACGAGCTGCCCTTTTTTGCACCCTTTCGATGTCCTCCTTCAATCCCACCTGGTAAGGATCCCACACCGCGCAGCAATATTCTAACAGAGGACGAACGACTGTAGTGTAAGCCGTCTCTTTAGTGGACTTGTTGCATCTTCTAAGTGTCCTGCCAATGAAACGCAACCTTTGGTTCGCCTTCCCCACAATATTATCTATGTGGTCTTCCCAACTGAAGTTGTTCGTAATTTTAACACCCAGGGAATTAGTTGAATTGGCAGCCTTGAGAATTGTACTATTTATCGAGTAATCGAATTCCAGCGGATTTCTTTTGGAACTCATGTGGATCACCTCACACTTTTCGTTATTTAGCGTCAACTGCCACCTGCTACACCACACAGCAATCTTTTCTAAATCGCTTAGTAACTGATACTGGTCTTCGGATGACCTTATAGACGGTAAATTACAGCATCATCTGCGAACCTAAGAGAACTGCTCAGATTGTCACCCAGTTCATTTATATAGATCAGGAACAGCAGAGGTCCCAGGACGCTTCCCTGGGGAACACCTGATATCACTTCAGTTTTACTTGATGATTTGCCGTCTATTACTACGAACTGCGACCATCCTGACAGGAAATCACGAATCCAGTCGCACAACTGAGACGATACCACATAGGCCCGCAGCTTGATTTGAAGTCGCTTGTGAGGAACTGTGTCAAAAGCTTTCCGGAAATCTAGAAATACGGAATTAACTTGCGATTCGCTCTCGATAGCGGCCATTACTTCGTGCGAATAAAGAGCTAGCTGCGTTGCACAAGAACGATGTTTTCTGAAACCATGCTGATTACTTATCAACAGATCGTTCCCTTCGAGGTGATTCATAATGTTTGAATACAGTATATGCTCCAAAACCCTACTGCAAACCGACGTCAATGATATAGGTCTGTAGTTCGATGGATTACTCCTACTACCCTTCTTAAACACTGCTGCGACCTGCGCAATTTTCCAATCTGTAGGTACAGATCTATCGGTGAGCGAGCGGTTGTATATGATTGCTAAGTAGGGAGCTATTGTATCAGCGTAATCTGAAAGGAACCTAATCGGTATACAATCTGGACATCTGGACCTGAAGACTTGCCCGTATCAAGCGATCTGAGTTGCTTCGCAACCCCTAAGGTATCTACTTCTAAGAAACTCATGCTAGCAGCTGTTCGTGTTTCAAATTCTGGAATATTCCATTCGTCTACCAAATTTCGAGACAATGTTTCGTTGTGGAACCTATTAAAGGTATCTCGCATTGACGTCCGTGCCAAAATTCGCGAGTCTGTAAATTTTAGCCAATCTTCGGGATTTCGTGTTCTTCTGAACTTCGCATGCTTTTTCCGTTGCCTCTGCAACAGCGTTCGGACCTGTTTTGTGTACCATGGGGGATCAGTTCCATCTCTTACCAATTTATGAGGTATGAATCTCTCAATTGCTGTTGCTACTATATCTTTGAATTGAGCCACATCTCGTCTACATTTGCATAGTCAGTTCGGAAGGAATGGAGATTGTCTCTTAGGAAGGCTTCTAGTGACACTTTATCCGCTTTTTTAAATAAAATTATTTTGCGTTTGTTTCTGGTGGATTTGGAAGAAACGGTATTGAGCCTAGCTACAACGACCTTGTGATCACTAATCCCTGTATCAGTCATGATGCTCTCTATTAGCTCTGGATTGTTTGTGGCTAAGAGGTCAAGTGTGATTTCGCAACCATTTACAATTCGCGTGGGTTCGTGGACTAACTGCTCGAAATTATTTTCGGAGGAAGCATTTAGGACAATCTCGGAAGATGTTTTCTGCTTACCACCGGTTTTGAACAAGTATTTTTGCCAACATATCGAGGGAAGGTTGAAGTCCCCACCAACTATAACCGTATGAGTGGGGTATTTATTTGTTACTAGGCTCGAATTTGCTCTGAACTGTTCAGCAACTATATCATCGGAGTCTGGGGGTCGGTAGAAGGAGCCAATTATTAACTTAGTTTGGCTGTTAAGTATAACCTCCACCCATAACAATTCGCAGGGAGTATCTACGTCGACTTCACTACAAGATAAACCACTACTGACAGACACAAAGACTCCACCACCAATTCTGCCTAATCTATCTTTCCTGAACACCGTCTGAGACTACGTAAAAATTTCTGCAGAACTTATTTCAGGCTTTAGCCAGCTTTCTATTCCTATAACGATTTCAGCTTCTGTGCTTTCTATTAGCGATTGAAGCTCAGGGATTTTCCCAGCACAACTACAACAATTTACAACTACAATTCCGACTGTTCCTTGATCCAAGCGCGCCCTGTATTTGCCATGCACCCTTTGAGATTGCAGCCCACTCCGTACTTTCCCGAGGCCTTCTAACTTGAAAAACCGCCCAGTCCACGCCACACAGCCTCCGCTACCCATGTAGCTGCCAGCTGAGTATAGTGAACTCCTGACCTATTCAGCGGAACCCGAAACCCCACCACCCTATAGCGCAAGTCAAGGAATCTGCAGCCAACATGGTCGCAAAACCGTCTGAGCCTCTGATTCAGACCCTCAACCCGGCTCTGCACCAAAGGTCCGCAGTCTGTTCTGTCAACGATGCTGCAGATGGTGAGCTCTGCCTTCATCTCGTAAGCAGGACCGGCAGCCTTCACCAAATCAGATAGCCGCTGGAATCCAGAGAGAATTTCCTCAGAACCAAAGCGACACACGTCATTAGTGCCGACATATGCCACCAGCTGCAGCTAGCTGCACCCTGTGCTCTTCATGGCATCCGGAAGGACACTTTCCACATCAAGAATGACTCCACCCAGAATGCACACGGAGTGCACACTGGATTCCTTCCCCTCCTTAACCGCCATATCCCTAAGGGGCCCCATTACGCGCCTAACATTGAAGCTCCCAACTACCAATAAGTCCACCCTCTGCGATTGCCCGGATCTTTAAGGCTGAGAATCATCCTCTGAAACAGGGCAGGCAGCTGCCTCTGGCTCAGCCAGAGACAGTACCTGAAACCTGTTTGTCAGACGCACCAGGGAGGCTTTCTGATCAGCCTCCGTGGACGTCTTTCGCTGCCTGCCACGCCTTGGAACGACCTCCCAATCAACCACAGGCGAGGGCTCAGCCCCACTGTGGGCAGCAACCGGGGCAACCACAGCGGCAGACCGATCTGGGGACAGATGGGACGAGGTTGACATCCCCGTGATACCTAAGTCCGGGTCCCCACAGTGGTGCCCATTGGCAACAGCCTCAAGCTGCGCGACCGAAGTCAGCGCCGCTTGCAGCTGTGAGCGAAGGGATGCCAACTCAGCCCTCATCCGAACACAGCAATCACAGTCCCTGTCCATTCTAATCAATGCTGAACAACAGTTCCTGAAACACGAGTCCGTACCTAGATAACGCAAGGGAAACACGCAAGGAATGTATTAACTAAACTGTGCAAATGCCTAACGACTGCGCTACAATCTGCCTGAATTTACTTAATGTAACTTAAACTAACTTACACTAAGGACGCACACTCCAACCTCCGAAGGGGAGGGAGCGGGGAGGGGGGGGGGGGGGGCAGCTGCGAACCGTGACAAGGTGCCCTAGTCGGCGAGGCAAAATCTGCCTGCAGCAAATGTGGATGCTGAGTAAAACTTAGAGTGTGGGAGCTAATAAACCTTAGTAGTCATTTTAGAAAATCAGTGTGTGACAGTTACACATTAAAAATAAGTAGTAGTTCGTGGTTGTACCAAGGTTATAAAAAATCTGTTACGTAAAAACTGTTAGCACATATTGGATAGAAACGATAAAATGAAATTGCTTTATTGGTTGGGAGCAAGCCAGATTCGAGTGTGTAATCAGATACAACAAGAGCTGGAAGTTAGGTAGTTCAGTGTAAATCGTTTAACAGAGATGCTATACAATCGAAAAACAATCTGTTCTTCAGTACAATTTGGTCATTCAGCAAATCTTTAGAGTTAAAGAGGGAATATTTATAAATTTCAACTTTTTTTGAAAGATTCATTTTGCACCCCTCATCGACTATATGCAAAATTTCCATATCGAGTAAAGATGGCGGTTGATAAGTGTGTTTTTCAGTTTTAAGGTGTTCTGCGAAAGTTCATTTGTAAGAATTCTCACCATCTTTGTTGAGTACGTACTCGCGAAAACGGGTTTTAAAAGCCCTCCTTGTTTGTCCTGTATAAAAGCTCGGGTACATATTGCATTGAATTTTATATATCCAAGGTTTGAGTTATTTGTCGGCTGTAGGTATCTCGCTATGCATAAAAAGTAACTTAGTCTCATTATTAGTAAAAAACGCCATATTGAGGTCACATTTTCTTAACAACTTGGCAATTCAATAAGACATCTCAGGTAAGAAGGGTATTGTAAAATATTGTTCCCAGTGACACAACTCCGTCAAATAAAGAAGAATTAATGTGCTTACTGATTTTAGCCTAATATAGTTTTTGCAAAAATCTAGCCGGATACCTGCTGTAGACAGCAATGTACTTATGTGAGAAAATAAAACAACTACAGCCGTCCTTATGATTTTGTTTATTTTGTTCCAATCAGTATCGGCGGTTCAATGCGCTATCTTCAGGCTGTAGTTGATGCGGAAGAGTTTGACACGATCCCTATATATACTGCATCAGTGGCCAGGACAACAGGTTACGCAGATTATCTGAAAACGTAACCGTCAGCACTTTAACTATCAACTGAGTTGGCATTTGAAGGTTAGTGTGCTGACGCTTGTGGACAAGGAATACACAGGACTACCAATCCCATTAATAATCGGACATATACGCCAACTACTTTTATGTATCTTCACTTGAGATCGCAAAGCTGGCGCCTTGGGATTCACGGTCGACAATCTAGCACGTCCTAGAGAGAGAAAACGGAATTACAAGAATCAAAGGCTACTTTTAGCTCTTTAATGTAACTAGTAGTTGGGTTCATCTTGATGGTGTGAACACTATTTTCAGAAAAAACTCCAATGTTATGTTCACGTCTAAATCTACATACAGTAGACACTGCGCAAGCCAGCGTACGGTGCGTGGCGGAGGGTACCCTACACCACCACTAGTCATTTCCTTTCCTGTTCCACTCGCAAACAGAGCGAGGAAAAACGACTATCTATATGCCTTCGTATGAACCCTAATTTCCCGTATCTTATCTTCGTGGTCCTTATGCGCAATATATGTTGGTGGCAGTAGAATCGTTCAGCAGTCAGCCTCAAATGCTGATTCTCTAAATTTTCTCAATAGTGTTTCTCGAAAAGAATGTCGCCTTCCCTCCAGGACACCCATTTGGGTTGCCGAAGCATCTCCGTATCTCGTATGTGTTGTTCGAACCTACCGACAACAAATCCAGTAGCTCGACTCTTGAACTGCTCCGACATCTCCCTTCAATCCGACCTGGTACGAATCCCACAAACTCGAGCATTACTCAAGAATAGGTCGCACCAGCCTCCTACATGCAGTCTCCTTTACAGGTAAACCACTGTTTCCTAAAATTCTCGCAATAAGCCGAAGTCGACCATTCGCCTTCCCTACCACAGTTCTCACACGCTCGCCATTTCACATCGCTTTTCAACGTTACGACCAGATATTTAAACTGCATTACTGTGTCTCGCAGGACACTAGTAATACTACACTCCTGGAAATTGAAATAAGAACACCGTGAATTCATTGTCCCATGAAGGGGAAACTTTATTGACACATTCCTGGGGTCAGATACATCACATGATCACACTGACAGAACCACAGGCACATAGACACAGGCAACAGAGCATGCACAATGTCGGCACTAGTACAGTGTATATCCACCTTTCGCAGCAATGCAGGCTGCTATTCTCCCATGGAGACGATCGTAGAGATGCTGGATGTAGTCCTGTGGAACGGCTTGCCATGCCATTTCCACCTGGCGCCTCAGTTGGACCAGCGTTCGTGCTGGACGTGCAGACCGCGTGAGACGACGCTTCATCCAGTCCCAAACATGCTCAATGGGGGACAGATCCGGAGATCTTGCTGGCCAGGGTAGTTGACTTACACCTTCTAGAGCACGTTGGGTGGCACGGGATACATGCGGACGTGCATTGTCCTGTTGGAACAGCAAGTTCCCTTGCCGGTCTAGGAATGGTAGAACGATGGGTTCGATGACGGTTTGGATGTACCGTGCACTATTCAGTGTCCCCTCGACGATCACCAGTGGTGTACGGCCAGTGTAGGAGATCGCTCCCCACACCATGATGCCGGGTGTTGGCCCTGTGTGCCTCGGTCGTATGCAGTCCTGATTGTGGCGCTCACCTGCACGGTGCCAAACACGCATACCACCATAATTGGCACCAAGGCAGAAGCGACTCTCATCGCTGAAGACGACACGTCTCCATTCGTCCCTCCATTCACGCCTGTCGCGACACCACTGGAGGCGGGCTGCACGATGTTGGGGCGTGAGCGGAAGACGGCCTAACGGTGTGCGGGACCGTAGCCCAGCTTCATGGAGACGGTTGCGAATGGTCCTCGCCGATACCCCAGGAGCAACAGTGTCCCTAATTTGCTGGGAAGTGGCGGTGCGGTCCCCTACGGCACTGCGTAGGATCCTACGGTCTTGGCGTGCATCCGTGCGTCGCTGCGGTCCGGTCCCAGGTCGACGGGCACGTGCACCTTCCGCCGACCACTGGCGACAACATCGATGTACTGTGGAGACCTCACGCCCCACGTGTTGAGCAATTCGGCGGTACGTCCACCCGGCCTCCCGCATGCCCACTATACGCCCTCGCTCAAAGTCCGTAAACTGCACATACGGTTCACGTCCACGCTGTCGCGGCATGTTACCAGTGTTAAAGACGGCGATGGAGCTTCGTATGCCACGGCAAACTGGCTGAAACTGACGGCGGCGGTGCACAAATGCTGCGCAGCTAGCGCCATTCGACGGCCAACACCGCGGTTCCTGGTGTGTCCGCTGTGCCGTGCGTGTGATCATTGCTTGTACAGCCCTCTCGCAGTGTCCGGAGCAAGTATGGTGGGTCTGACACACCGGTGTCAATGTGTTCTTTTTTCCATTTCCAGGAGTGTATATCCGAACATTAATAGGTATTTTCCTCCTACTCATCCTCATTAACTTACATTTTTCCACATTTAGAGCTAGCGTCCATTCATCACACCAACTACAAATTTTGTCTAAATCACCTTGTATGTTTCTACAGTCACCCAGCTTCGACGGTGCACCACATCATCATCAGCAAACAACCGCAAATTGGTGCCCACATTTTCTACCAAATCATTTAACTATACAGGATGATCCATTGATAGTGACCGGGCCAAATATCTCACGAACTAAGTATCAAACGAAAAAACTACAAAGAACGAAACTCGTCTAGCTTGAAGGGGAAACCAGATGGCGCTATGGTTGGCCCGCTATATGGCGCTGCCATAGGTCAAATGGATATCAAATGCGTTTTTTTTTAAATAGGAACCCCTATTTTTTATTACATATTCGTGTAGTACGTAAAGAAATATGAATGTTTTAGTTGGACCACTTTTTTCGCTTTGTGACATATGGTGCTGTAATAGTCACAAACGTGTAAGTATGTAGTATCACGTAACATTCCGCTAGTGCAGACGGTATTTGCGTCGTGATTCATTACCCGTGTTAAAATGGACCGTTTACCAACTGCGGAAGAGGTCGATATCGTGTTGATGTATGGCTATTGTGATCAAAGTGCCCAACGGGCGTGTGCTATGTATGCTTCTCAGTATCCTAGACGACACCATCCAAGTGTACGGACCGTTCGCCGGATAGTTACGTTATTTAAGGTAACAGGAAGTGTTCAGCCACATGTGAAACGTCAACCACGACCTGCAACAAATGATGATGCCCAAGTAGGTGTTTTAGCTGCTGTCGCGGCTAATCCGCACATCAGTAGCAGACAAACTGCGCGAGAATCGGGAATCTCAAAAACGTCGGTGTTGAGAATGCTACATCAACATCGATTGCACCCGTACCATATTTCTATGCACCAGGAATTGCATAGCGACGACTTTGAACGTCGTGTACAGTTCTGTCACTGGGCACAAGAGAAATACGGGACGATGACAGATTTTTTGCACTCGTTCTATTTAGCGATGAATCGTCATTCACTAACAGCGGTAACGTAAACCGGCATAATATGCACTATTGGGCAACGGAAAATCCACGATGGCTGCGACAAGTGGAACATCAGCGACCTTGGCGGGTTAATGTGTGGTGCGGCATTATGGGAGGAAGGATAATTGGCCCCCATTTTATCGATGGCAATCTAATTGGTGCAATGTATGCTGATTTCCTACGTAATGTTCTACCGATGTTTCTACAAGATATTTCACTGCATGACAGAATGGCGATGTACTTCCAACATGATGGATGTCCGGCACATAGCTCGCGTGCGGTTGAAGCGGTATTGAATAGCATATTTCATGACAGGTGGATTGGTAGTCGAAGCTTAATTCTCAAATTTCGCTCCACAATTACCTACTCATGAACTGAATTTATAACAATGTCAAATTGCGAGGCATGCAATAATCTACTAAGTTCTAAATGCAAAACATAAGCTTTATAGTTGAGAAAGTTTTTGATGCCATAAAGTGTAATTATTTCATTGGTAATTAAGTGGGGCACGCATGTCCTCATAATGGGTAAAAGGAGCACAGTTTTTGGTAATTTTCACATAAGCAGATACATATTTCGGAATCAGATTTCTTAGAAGACATATTACTATAGGAAATATCTTTGATAGTTTTAAGGTTTTTGAGCTTAAGTTCCTGTAGGTGGCAACAGCTTTCTCCACCTGTCTGGGCAGCGAGTTCATGATTTTGTTCCCAGCCATAGTTCAGCAGCTGCAGAACATTTCAACAATTATAAAAAGTCAGTCGTCTGCTTGATCTTTGGATCTTTAGTGTCTCTCCTCCTATAATCCTATCTGGTAAGGGTCTCAAAGTGACCAGGTAACCTTCGCTGTAGAGTCTGTCAGCTGAAAATCATGCCTTCGTAGGTGAAATTACGGTGATTCGATGGGGCTCGACCCTGAGGCAGCTGCAGTGAAGTGAGTTTGGAATTCCTTCGACGACGTGGACATCAAGGACAGAATACCAGGATTATGCAAGTATGGGGATAAAATTGTACGGGTCTTGCCTGAGGAACTATGCGGTTTATTAAAGGGATGGAAAAACTAAACTGGGATAACCAGACAGCAATGGCTACCCGCTACTCTTCAATATGACTCCTCATCATCAAGGACAAAACGATTCCAGGTTGTTCACTGGTTATGTGACTTTATCGTCATTTTGATTTAGAGATCAAGGTTTCGGTCATTGTTGCAGATGACCTTCATTGGGATCCTGTTTCACTATTGGGCCACTAACACGACCAAATCTTATCATATTGTTGCTTGCCTCTGCTCATAGTGTCAGCTTCACAAGAACGTCAGCCGGCCGCGGTGGTCTAGCGGTTCTAGGCGCTCAGTCCGGAACCGCGCGACTGCTACGGTCGCAGGTCCGAATCCTGCCACGGGCGTGGATGTGTGTGATGTCCTTAGGTTAGTTAGGTTTAAGTAGTTCTAAGTTCTAGGGGACTGATGACCACAGATGTTAAGTCCCATAGTGCTCAGAGTCATTTTTTGAACAAGAACGTCACACGAATTTGGACTGGGTAGCAGAAATGAGGAGGGTAGATACTGGTATCGTTCTTGAATGTATCAATGACAGGAGCGGGAAATCAAAAATCAAGTTTTAGTCACCTTTTCCACAAATTGGCACTATATGCAGGGCGAAATACGTTACTTTACGATTGAAATCTGGTTTCGCAGGACAGAACTGATCAGGTTATGTTTGTAGAGGGGGCCGTAATCAGTTACTGTTAGTTGCACGAAACACACAAACTTTTATTTTTCAATGAACACATTGCCTTAAAAGGATCAAATTAAAACAATGCGCCTGAAAGCGTAGTTAAGGAAACTTGCGATATCTCCTGGACTGAAGGCCGAAAACCACACCAAAAACAAGAAATGCTGAAAGCATGAACACAAGTTATAAAAATCGATTTAAAGAATACGCGCGGCTGAAGGCCTTACTTAAAAAATATTTCACGTAAATACTCGGCTGAAGGCCACAAACAAGACATTGAACAACTCTACGCTTAGGGCCTGGTTAACAAGAATTTCAGATAGAGCAAGTTTTTTTAAAAAATTAGTTTTAAACATATCAATTTTCAAAATTTTAATTTAGGATGGCTGAAGGCCTTATCTTAAAAATATATCACGTAAATCTCGGCCGTAGGCCACACACTGGACATTGAATAACTCAGGACTTAGGGCCTGGATAACAAGAATATCACATAGAACAAACTTTCAAAATTATAGTTATTAAACAAATCAATCTTCAAACTTTAAGTTGGCTGATGGCCTTATCTTAAAATTAAAACAAACTAAATTAATAGACGGCTGAAGGCCTTGCACAGTACATCAGACTAAAATGAAAATCACAATCTAAAACCAACAGAACAGTGATGCTCAGAAGTGTTCCAAGTGTCGGCCTGAGGAGGTACCTCTAACTTAAGGTGAGGTGAGGCAGGCAGCCAATAGTAAGGCTAAATAATCGGATGGCAACCCGAGCCAGGGTCGGCTGCAGGACCAACCAACAACCTAATCAGTTCCCTTCCGCCCGACCAACGGTACGACAACCGAAAAATCAGCCGAGGACGAAGATACCTGCCGCACTACGTCTTCAAAATTTGCCTCTAAACACAGCCAAGGCACAATAACCATTCTTAAGAAAAAAATATGAACAAGCAACTAAAACAACTGCTGGACAGTGTCAACACGGCGAGAAAAAACACACTGCCAGAAAACTACACTAACGACCAGAGCAGGCAACTGGGGAGTTAACGGCCACTAGGCAGAAAACATCGCTGGTGCACGTCACTGATAAGTAACAACCAATTTAATAGTTATAGACCACACAGGAAGACGGCTGCACAATTTCGCCGACTCCAACACACCATACGTTGCTGCTAGCTGGAATGGCCCAAGAAGCAACAACCGACAATGAACAAAGACATGTCGCAGCAGTTGAGGTTTCATAACAGGTTAACCGATCACTCAACTTCAGTGTCCAGGTTCGGTGAGCAACGAACTTTTTAGCTCTTGCGGCTAGCGCCTCGCAATCTGACCGCACGTGCACGCTGCCAGCGGTCCCGGCCTGACTGCGCGCCGTGGAGACTTCTGTGTTCCAACCGACCGACTGCCACACGCACCGCCACACGGGAATACAGCGGTCACACCAAAATTGGTACAGCACTACTGGTATCGATAAGCGCTGCTGCTGCCACTGACCGACGCAAGTCAGCAACTCATTATGGTAGTAACTCAGGGAGAAATAAGACTCCACTCGATTGTGACAAACTGCCAAAGAACAAACGGCATCAACGCGAGCAGGCCACGACTCAACGATCTAAACGTGGCACTAATCCAGTTGTAAATACCTCACCACTACAAAGACCATCTGCATACTGATCGAAAAATTGCTCTAAACAGAATGAACCCAAAGTTCACTGCCAAAATTTCGAGGATTGTTCAGATATTTTCTATTCTGGTATTAAGTACAAGTGGTATCAACATTCATATTGTCAGAAATAGTCTCTTTATTATCTCATTTAGCCTTGTAGTATCAATGCTGAGGTTTTGCTGTGTTCCGGAATGTTCATTCTTGAAACCCATACTGGAAACGCTTCTGAGATCAAGGTATAAACGAAGTGCTACCCAAAATTTCCGAGAGTATTAATATTGCATTCAGCTAATCAGCTGCACAAATTTCCGCCGTTAGAAGCCTCCAGTTGTCCTTAAACTGCCAGCCGGCCACGTGGCGTCACTGTGAGTGCCTCGGAGTGAATGTTATTGCTGATTTCTTTTCACAGTATTCCACTGTGACTACGAATTCCGAAATGGTCGACGTGAATGAACAAAGGATTTGTATTGAGTTTTACGTTAAGCTCCGCAAAAGTTTCACTGCATGCTAAGGGAGGCTTTTTGTGACAAGGGTTGAGATTATCAAGGACATATGAGTGGTTTGAAGATGGCTGTGAGTCTTCGGATAACCACAAAATCTCGGTCTGACCATCACGCGTAACTCCACAAACTGTTACGAATGTGCGAGACGTTATGCGCGAGGACAGAAGCCAGACAGTCCATGGCGTTTGTCAAATCATTGGAATCTCATATGGTATATGTGAACGCATTCTAGTTGAGGCGAAGTGCAAAGAAGTTCGTTGTTCGTTTTTTGAACGATAACCAACGAGACCTATTGGCTCACGTGTACACTGAGCTGGGAATAAACTGTTCGAGCTGATAGGAATTTCCTGTATAGGCTCATAATTACCATTTAATTATTGGAGTATAGCTATTACCCTGAAAGAAAATAGCAGTTAACAGTGGAAGATATCCTCCTCCCTGAAGCGCGATAAAGCGCACCTAGTTCGCAGCAGCTTCAAATCATTGCTAATGATTTTTATTTGCAGTCATGAAATTATGTAAAACGAAGGTGGAGGGAAAGGAAAAGGGAGGAACCAATTATATCAGCTGCATCGGGACTTTATGCAGGACCAGCGGCGTCAAGTGATAAATGTGTGCTGGACAAGGACTCGAACTCGGGATCTCCTGGGTAGTAGTCAGTTTCATTAATCACTGCGCCAACCGAACACAGTGTTTATCGTAACTGCGCGGGCTACCTCGGCACGCTCCACAGCCGACTCTCGGCCCCACCTATCGCCACCTATCCACAGTCCCCGTCCTTGTCTTCCATGCTTGCTAAGTTTTAGACTCCCTCTGGAGGTCAAACGAAACGTGCATCCGCACTGAAGGCTACGGATTCATTGCCCATCAAGCCGAATCGGCTGTATGAACGCTTGATGTCTGTTGTCTGTTCTGTCCGAAAGGACAGACCCCACGCCTTCATATAATTGCTTCGCCTCGATAGGTAATGAAGCCACACGCTAGTATGTGCAGCGCCCACTTCACGTGCAATACGACGAGTGCTTGTATTGAGGTCCGCTGCAACACATTCCGTCACCTCCTCTTCAAAATGGGGTGTACGAGTCGTTCTCATATTGTCAGGTCCCTCGTTTCTTCTCCCCAACGAACCAGTCCCCGCATTCGTCGATCGAGGGAAAGAAACACTCGTCGTGACGGATGGTGCCAATTAGGAAATCGTTCCCTGTACAGCCTTTCAACACCGAGAGTATTGCAACGTACTTCCCCACACACAAATTCCACGTCGGTAAGTTCTTCGAAACTGTACCAGTACCGCTGCATCATATTGTACTGTTTGTTTCTGAATAGTACTGAGTAATCAATGGATCTGTCGTCGATTCATAGCATGTTGTGTCATGGGTCGATGTGAATACGGTACAATAGAGCCACCTTATGGACGAGTAAAGCTAACAAAATCTGCATCATAACTTTCTGGTAATCTGGCTCATCCACCTTGTTTCCTTGCAGGAAATAAAGAATGTACACGTAAATAAACAGCACAGTTTGAGTAAGCTTTTGCGCGCGTTCTAAATAAGTTGGAAAGTAGTAATGCTAGACAAGTTTATTTCCATATCTCATGCTGGTTTCTCCGAGGCCAGGTTCCCTAGCCGGCCGCGGTGGTCTAGCGGTTCTAGGCGCGCAGTCCGGAACCGCGCGACTGCTACGGTCGCAGGTTCGAATCCTGCCTCGGGCATGGATGTGCGTGATGTCCTTAGGTTAGTTAGGTTTAAGTAGTTCTCAGTTCTAGGGGACTGATGACCACAGATGTTAAGTCCCATAGTGCTAAGAGCCATTTGAACCAACCAGGTTCCCTGCCTCAAATTGTTCAGTAGAGCGTTCTCTGTGTCGTGTTACATTTTTTTATATGAGACACATAAATAAAAAAAAACGGTAAAGCTACAGGTATAACGTTGATATTGAAATAAAAATCCATAAAAAATCTTATAGAATTAATTTGGCATGCTTTATTATTTTCTTACTAAACAGACTGATAGATTTATTTTATTTCAGATATTATCATGCTGAAAGACAGTGAAATAAGCCTGAAATTCAACAGGTATCTCTTATAATCTCTCATCGACATGTTTAGAATACATTGAAAAGTTTCACACACACGCTCAGGACTAAAAAGCAGAAAATATGTATTTAAGTAAAAATAAATTTAACATACCACATTTTTAAATCAGACTCAAAAGTGTAACATAGTTTCTCCTAGACCCATATAGTTACTTAAGCGCATACAGATAGTCCTGAAAATTTGTGATTCTGAATTTTTGATAGCTAGGAAAATTTCCGTCAGACTTAAAATGAACAACCTGGGGCACATGTAACACATAATTTACGCATTAATATTTTAACACCCTTGTTATTATCTGTTGCATGTGCCCCGATTTTCGTTTTAAATCTTAAAGTTATTTTTATAGCTATTAAAAACTCACGATCACAAATTTTCACGACTATTTTTATGGGGTTAAGAATCTGTGTGGAGCCGCGCGGTATTAGCCGAGCGGTCCTAGGTGCTGCAGTCCTAGACTGTGCGGCTGGTCCCGGAGGGGGTTCGCGTCCTCCCTCGGGCATGGGTGTGTGTGTTTGTCCTTAGGATAATTTAGGTTAAGTAGTGTGTAAGCTTAGGGACTGATACCTTAGCACTTAAGTCCCATAAGATTTCACACACATTTGAACACAAAATCTGTGTGGAACTAGGAGAAATTATTTTATATTTTTTACCTCATCGACGCGCAAGTCGCCGAAGTGGGGCATAATCGAAAGACTTGCACCCGGCGAACGGTCTACCCGACGGGAGGCCCTAGTCACAGGACATTTTTATTTTACTCTGATTTAAAAGCATAGTGTTTTAAAAATATATTTTTCTTTAAATAATTTTTTTCGTCGCCTTACTCGTGGCTGCCGAGTAACCATACGGTGTTCTTGAAAATTAAAAGTTCAGCTAAAGCTGATTTGTTGGCTTGCTCCAGATGTACGTAGCTCTGACAAGCGAATACCAATTAGTCTCCCGATCCCACCAATGCTGACTTCGACACATTCACATCAAAGTTCACAGACACCTACAGTGTCTACAGCATCTACGGAATACGCCGTGGGCGTCAACAGATCTCGGATCTTGTTGCCGCTCTGGAATATTGGTGTACTTTCTAGGAAATGTTCAAATGTGTGTGAATTCCTAAGGGACCAAACTGCTGAGATCATCGGTCCCTAAACTTACACACTACTTAAACTATCTTAAACTAACTTACGCTAAGAACAACACACACACCCACGCCCGAGGGAGGACTCGAACCTCCGGCGGGAGAGGCCGCGCCTTAATTTCTCCATGATGCAGAACTTTGACTATGAGGTCGTGACGCCTGTCACGTGAGTTAAGCGAACATAAGGAAGAGGTTCTTCTGTTCTTTTGTTTTATGTTCACTGACTTCATAGCTCGTTGTAAGTCGTCGTTACTGTATCCATTCGCACTAAATGTTGCCTGGAGGTCGTTCATTTCTTGTTGTAGATTACCAGCATTGTTAATCTGGTGAGTTTGAGCTATCACCGTACGTAGCGTTCTTTCGTGCTAGATGATGATGCGACTTCACATTCTGATAAGTAGAGTCATGTGGCATGAATCACTTGGGTTACCTCGAAGGGTAGGTTCATCAGCCTGAATTGTAAAGATTTATTGTATTCATCACACCCGTAACCACCTTTCCTTTGCAAAGTGTGAGCGTTGTGTGTAAGAGTAACTGTTAAGTGTAGGCGACTGACGAGTGTATGTGTAGTGTGGTGTTACATAAATGCTGGATGATGAAAGAAAGGAGAAGATGAAACCCTATGCCAGCACACAGTCTGCTCCTCTCTAACAGCATCAGTGAACCACCAAAGCTTAATGAATATGAAGATGGTATCTGTTCTTTCGGAATCTTACGGGAATCGCTAGATTGACTAATGCGAGTAATGAGTATAGTGGGCAGGGGCACTACAAAAGTAGTGTGTGAACAGTAAGATGGAAATGTGAGTATCACGGGGAGCGTGCCAGAGATAAGTCCCTTCAGTGGCACTCTCCTCTGTGTCGTGTCCCCTGTCCTCGGTGGCTCAGACGGATAGAGCGTTTGCCATGTGAGCAGGAGGTCCCGGGTTTTGAACTGTTCCCGTTGATATTTATCAACGCTTATAAGCAGCTAAAGCTCTGGATTTCATTGTAATTTCGCCTAAAGCTTAACGTCCCCAGCCAACGACGGATCACCATACACAGTGTCGCAGGTCCTCACTTCAAGAGACACTGCAGATGGGTTTGGGATTTAATCCAGGACATTGGCGCCAGACTGGTGATCAGGAACTTGACGTCATCGCCCCTCCGCTCCCCTCTGGCGTGAAGGTAAAGGGGAAATTGCCAACAGCGAGCGGAATGCCCGGATGATCATCCATCCAAGTACTGGCCATACTCAACACTACTTAGCGTCATTGATCTGTCAGGAAGCGGTGTATCCACTGCAGTACAGCTGTGTGCAGATATCCGTTGGTGTGCGACTCTATGTCCAACTGTGTTTATTGACTAATATGACATTAAGGAATATACAACTTTTTCGTGTAAGTAACGTAAAAAAAACAGAAAAAATGGTATTAATAGTTGAGAAATAATCAAAAATTAATAACACAAGTTGTGATTAGTTTGCTGAAACAAAACCCTCCTCTAACATACGCTTAATTGCCATTTTTGTTTGGTGCACAACTCTTTAAACAGCATTCACACTTGGGTGTGTGTAACTGCTGATTTTGATATCCACTGATAGTTGAGGTTTCTTGGGCTAGTGTGCGGCCGGCAGCTGTGGCCGAGCGGTTCTAGGCGCTTCAGTCCGGACCCGCACTGCCGCTTCGGTCGCAGGTTCGAATCCTGCCTCGGGCATGGATGTGTGTGATGTCCTTAGGTTAGATAGGTTTAAGTAGTTCTAAATCTAGGGGACTGATGACCTCAGATTTTAAGTCCCATAGTGCTGAGAGCCATGTGAACCAGCTAATGTGCGTGCTCTGAGCGCCAATGGGAGTGTTCCATTGCCGCACAGCAAACAAGCAGCTGGTGCTGCTCAGCAGTCAGCTTCCCGGCTGTGTGGGAGTAAACAGAAAGTGAACAGGACGACTGCGCATCCCTTCTACACGTCGATTCTCCGTGCTGGCGTCACGGGCGGGACGCGCAGAAGTGTAGCTTCAGCCCCTTGCGTCTTGGCCTTCTGCAGCAAGGTAGAGGTATTGTGTCATGCGAGAGTCCCATTCCACTGCTGCGTCAGCAGCTTGGCAGACATTTAATCAACAGAGTGGCTTAGCGTCCATACGCATGACAAACATCAAAATATAGCGCGGCGTGGTAACATTGCTACATTCTCTCCCACTACCCGTGTGACACAATGCCAAATACTAAAAGAAAGGAAGAAAACACTTCCGCTGTTTGCAGTAATGACAGTGTACATTGCTACTAGTATTACAAGTTCAATACAATAACCCAAACAGTGAAAACACTAGATAAAAGACTGAGCGTTAAAAATGACGGGGCCGGTCGCTGTGGCCGAGCGGTTCTAGGCGCTTCAGTCTGGAACCGCGCTGCTGCTACGGTCGCAGGTTCGAATCCTGACTCGGGCATGGATGTGTGCGATGTCCTTAGGTTAGTTAGGTTTAAACAGTTCTAAGTCTAGGGGACTGATGACCTCAGACGTTAAGTCCCATAGTGCTTAAAGCCATATTGAAAAACTGACGGTTGCTTTATTTTGTGGACACCGCTCAGCCTCCTTGCCGACCGACATCATGCTCAATCGAATCGTTATCGATATCCTCACCATATTCTTCCACCTCATCATTTAACTTTTTTTTTTAATTGTTCAATTTTCTGACTGGTTTGATGCAGCCCATCACGAATTCCTCTCCTCCACTAATGTCTTCATCTCAGAGCAGAATTTGCATCCAGTGTCCTGAGTTATTGGTTACGTGTCTTTCTCTACACTTTTTACCCTCTACAGCTCCCACTAGCCAAATGGAGGTTCTTCCTTGATGTCTTCACACATGTCTTACCATCGTGTCTCTTCTTATTGTCATTGTTTGCCTATGTTCCTTTCGGCGATTCTGCGTAGAATTTCCTCATTACGTATCTTATTAGTCCACCTAATTTTCAACATTCTTTTGCAGCACCTCATATCAAACGCTTCGATTCGCTACTGTTCCAGTTTTCTCACTGCCCATGATTCACTATCATACAACTCTGTCCTACAAACGTTCCATTCTCAGGAAATTTGTCCTCATATAGAAGTCAATGTGTGATAATAGTAGATTTCTCTTGGCCAGGAAACCCATCTTTACCTGTCCTAGTCTGCTTTTTAGGTCGTCCTAGTTTCGTCCGTCAATGGTTTCTTCGCTTCCAAGATATAGTAATTCCTTAACTTCATCTACTACGTGATCACTAGTTTCGGTGTTAAGTTTTTCACTTTTCTGATTTCTGTTACTTCTCTTTACTTTTGGCTTTTTCCGCTTTACTCTCAATCCATATCCTGTACTTATTCCATTCAACACGTCCTGTAAATCTTCTTCACTTTCACTGGATATAGCAATGTCATCAGTGAATCTTATCATTGATGCCCTGAATTTCGTTAACGCTCTTGAATCTTTCTTTTATTTCTATATTTCTTCTTCGATGTATAGAATGAACATCAGGCGCGAGAGAGTACATCGCATTCTTAATACCATTTTTAATCCGAGCACTTCGCTCTTTGTCTTTCAGTCTTATTATTCCCACTTAGTTCTTGTACATTTTGTATATTACCCGGCTTCCCCTATAGCTTACTCCTGTTTTTCTCAGAATTTCGAACATACTGCATGACTTAACATTGTCGAACGTAAACGTAGAAATGTTAACTCCATCCACGGTACTTGGCGGACCCAGCGGTACCGACTGGCCGCCGTGTCATCCTCAGCGCACAGGCGTCACCGGATGCGGATACGGAGGGGCTTGTGGTCAGCACACCGTTCTCCAGGCCTTAAGTCAGTTTCCAAGACCGGAGCCGCTACTTCTCAGTCAAGTAGCTTCTCAGTTTGCCTCACAAGGGCTGAGTGCACCCCGCTTGCCAACAGCGCTCGGCAGACCGGATGGTCGTCCATCCAAGTGCTAGCCCAGCCCTACGGCGCTTAACTTCGGTGATCTGACGGGAACCGGTGTTACCACAGCGGCAAGGCAGCTGTCATTTACATTGTCGAGCGCTTTTCCTAAATCGACAAATACTACAAGCGCTTGATTTTTCTTCCGTCTTACTTCCGTTATCAAGCGCCTCTCTGGTGCCTTTATCTTTCCTAAAGCCAAAAAAAATGGTTCAAATGGCTCTGAGAACTATGGGACTTAACATCTGTGGTCATCAGTCCCCTAGAACTTAGAACTACTTAAACCTAACTAACCTAAGGACATTACACACATCCATGCCCGAGGCAGGATTCGAACGTGCGGCCGGCTCCTAAAGCCAAACTGATCGTTATCTAACAGCTCCTCAACTGTCCTTTCCGTTCTTCTGTGTATTATTTTTGTCAGTAGTTTGTATGCATAAGCTTTTAAGCTGACTGTACCATGGTTTTCGCACTTACATGCCTCTGCTGTCTTCGGAATGATGTTTTTATCAAAGCTATGATGTACATGCTGCACACAAATTTGAATAGTCATTTGGTTGCCACTTCTGCCAAATTCCGATGGAATGTTATGTATCCGGTCTCCCTCATTTGGTCTTAAGTCTTAGAGAGAACTTTTAAATTCTGACGCTATTGCTGGATCTTCTATGTCTTCTATACCGACTCCAATTTCCTTTCCCATCATGTCATCAAACACGTCCTCCCCGTCAAAGAGCCTCTCAAAGCACTGTTTCCACCTATTCGCTCTCTCCTCTGCGTTTAACAGTGGAACTCCCATTGCACTCTTTAATGTTACCGCCCTTGCTTTTAATTTCACGGAAGGCTATTTGACTTTTCCATACACTGGATCTGTCCTTCCGACGATTATTCCTTTTCGATTTCTGCACACCTTTCCTCCAGCTATTTTGCCTTGGCTGCACTGAACGTCCCATTTATTTAATTGCTAACGTATTTATATTGCTGTATTCCTGTAATTCCCTAAACATTTTGGTACTTCTCTCCTTCGTCGAACAACTGAAATATTTTTTCTGTTGACCAAGGTTTCTTCACAGCCCAACAACTGTGACTGCCCTGTTTAAGGACGTCCACTGTTCTTCAGTTGGATTGCCTATTGTATTATTCCTTACTGCAGTATTCAAATACTTAGCAAAATTTAAACGCTTCCCACCATTCCTCAGTATTTCAGTATCGCTCTCCTTTCCCCACTGTTTCTTCCAGACGATTCTCTCAAACTTCAGTCTACAATATGTATGTCTTCATAAAGGTTCGGACGGGGATGTACCCTTTCGTCTCTGCCTGTTATGCTTCGTGGCTGCATTCTCGGCTGTTCTTTCACGTTGTTATGTCCCTGTCTATAATTATTATCACGTGTGATAATTTTGCCTTCTCTCGTTTCGTCCACTGATGTTTTCTCTTGTCTGACGTTGCTTCGCCTCTTTTTCGGTTTATGCAAATATTTGACGCGCCTGCTCTTCAGTTTCAATTATAATGCTAATCTGTTAACAACGAACATCGCGCGGCAGGTATTGCACCAGCTAGCACACAATAAGTGTTCTTCATATGGCACTTCCAGATACTGGTTTCTCTCCCTTTTTACAAAAATTCGAAGTGCGTTGCGTCATATCTCTCGTTGGAAGTACAGTTTCAAATTGTAGTGTAGCATGTTTTTGCAATGGAATGCCGGACGGTGTGGCCGAGCGGTTCTAGGCGCTACAGTCTGGAACCGCGTGACCGATACGGTCGCAGGTTCGAATCCTGCCTCGGGCATGGATATGTGTGATGTACTTAGGTTAGTTAGGTTTAATTAGTTCTAAGTTCTAGGGGACTGATGACCACAGATGTTAAGTCCCATAGTGCTCAGAGCCATTTTTTGAACAAGAACGTCACACGAATTTGGACTGGGTAGCAGAAATGAGGAGGGCAGATACTGGTATCGTTCTTGAATGTATCAATGACAGGAGCGGGAAATCAAAAATCAAGTTTTAGTCACCTTTTCCACAAATTGGCACTATATGCAGGGCGAAATACGTTACTTTACGATTGAAATCTGGTTTCGCAGGACAGAACTGATCAGGTTATGTTTGTAGAGGGGGCCGTAATCAGTTACTGTTAGTTGCACGAAACACACAAACTTTTATTTTTCTATGAACACATTGCCTTAAAAGGATCAAATTAAAACAATGCGCCTGAGCGTAGTTAAGGAAACTTGCGATATCTCCTGGACTGAAGGCTGAAAACCACACCTAAAACAAGAAATGCTGACAGCATGAACACAAGTTATAAAAATCGATTTAAAGAATACGCGCGGCTGAAGGCCTTACTTAAAAAATATTTCACGTAAATACTCGGCTGAAGGCCACAAACAAGACATTGAACAACTCTACGCTTAGGGCCTGGTTAACAAGAATTTCAGATAGAGCAAGTTTTTTTAAGAAATTAGTTTTAAACATATCAATTTTCAAAATTTTAGTTTAAGATGGCTGAAGGCCTTATCTTAAAAATATATCACGTAAATCTCGGCCGTAGGCCACACACTGGACATTGAATAACTCAGGACTTAGGGCCTGGATAACAAGAATATCACATAGGTTCGAATCCTGCCTCGGGCATGGATATGTGTGATGTCCTTAGGTTAGTTAGGTTTAAGTAGTTCTAAGTTCAAAGGGACTGATGACATCAGAAGTTAAGTCCCATAGTGCTCAGAGCCATTTGAACCATTCGTACTGCGACTGTTGGTTCCTTTGCGATGATGTGGCGCTGAAACTGCGCCGCTCCCCATGCACTGGTGCGTTGGACGTCTCACACTGCTGTAATCCAAGGTTTTTCGTCACTAAAACACTAAGTCGTCACTCTGCTGTTCGTAAATGTTTATCATTAATGCATTCAAAAGTTCACTGTTTCAACTGTTCTCCACAGATAAGCGCAGTCGCCAGCAGTGATCTCCCTTCCCTTTATAGTTTCTTTTTGTAGCGACCGGACATGGATACGGAATGGTTAACAGAGAGAACATGCTTCGCTACTAAAAAAAACCATGTTGCCTAATACGAAAAGATGTCTCTTTATTTTTCGAATGTTAATATTCTTCATATTTAAATGGAAAAAATTTTCTTAGAAAGGATGACAGCACAGATCATTTTATTTCGTCTGATGACTTTTTGTAGTAACATTGCCTACACCTTGCTTTTATTAACAGTTAAATGTATTCCACTTTCACACTGAAGTTTGTCGTTGCAATATTCCTTTTCTGGATTAATCTTTCAGGTTGCAGTTGTCCATGGCAGAGTTTTTATAACTGTTGAAATAGTAGTATAATCCTCCAACGGAAGTTTCTCATGAACAACGCCGATACTTTCTCGTCCACTGATTTCACATGTAACAATGAGCGCCTTCCAAGAATAAACCGTATCATTACTCATTATTACTCTACCTATCGACATAAAACTTCCAAACTCACAATTCATCACCTTAGCGAAAAATTCAAATAATTTTTTGAGATTGTACCGAAAGAAAAGTGACTAACAACCGTCTCCACACACACTGGCGTGTGACCAGGAGCACTTGGGCATTGTTAACTGGAAAGCAGCAGGACAATACTCCTCCTGGGAAAAAGGGACGCACGGCTCCGAAAGTTCCAGAGAACAAGCGTATGGTGGAAGATTTACTACGTGCCCCTTGGAATTTTATTCCGAAGAACAAGCATATGGTGGAAGATTACTAGGTGCCCCTTGCAATATTAGGCCTATACATGGTATAACTTGTGTTCATGGTATTTCTTAATAAGTATATGTAACTTATTTTACAATGTCCCTTTCTTCAGAGATAAATGCGTGTCTGTAGGAACAGACATTGTAAAATAAACTTAGAGGGCCAAAACAACGGTAATAACGTCCAACATTCATTCTCCCTATCGAGGGAATCCAAGTAACGTTGCGTGCTTTAGGGGCTGTAGGCAGTGTGGGATATGGAGGTTTGAGTCAGTCCGGTGAGAGTACACGGATAGATGAAATGGTTAAGGTGACCGCTCGCGATAAACAGTCCGACACAAATTTCCTGTCCCTAATAGGTAGAATATACACAACACAGGAGATGCCAAAGAATACGCAGTCAGCGAATAAATTCAAATTTAGCAAGATATATGAAAGTTGACCTTATGAGTTGCTTTCTAAAATGATATGCCCTTCGTTCTTGTGAAAGTCTTTATAACCACTTGGTCAGGGACAAGCTAGTCCGTTGCACTTTTACTGGCTGCAAGGTAGGGTAGAAAATCACTTTTTTTTTCAGCCTTACTTTCCAATGTGAAGCAGGTTGCAAACAAGATTACAGGTAACTGCCAGTTGTCCTCTACCTCCACAGGGCTGTGAGGATGTTTAAAGTGTAACTGAATACAGAACAACAGGGCAGATGCTATGGTTTTCTTTGTGCAGTCAGAACCGCTACGCTATGCGTTTTTGGTTACATAACAGCAAATTAGTTTCATTGCGCTTTGTTATTCAGTATTAGTCAGAAGCAATGTAAGTTATTAATCAGCTGTGATTTTGTTTTCAGTATCAGCCACTCGTACTTGGCTAGTTCTTTATCAGTATGTTACATTTGTATGTTCAGTACTAGTTAGATGTGCTTGTTGATTCAATAAGTCAGTATCAGTAAGATGCGCTTACACAAATAATAACAAATCAGTTCGAGTCATTCACTCGCACAACTTCAAGCTGTGGAACTTCCTCACATGTACTGAACACTTCGGTAGCTCGGATGATATCTCCAGTCGCTCCTCAAATTAAGAATACGTCACGCACAAGTTAAATATGGGTATGGGACTCGCTGGCCTAGTTTTGGAAGTACTTTGAATGTTTGACAGAACTTTTTCGTCCGCTGGAATTTACAGGCTCGCATTGGTCGATGAAGACTGCCACTTGATGTGCGTCTTCCGGCACATAGTCCTGTTCTGATTACCAAAAACAAGTCTGAATTCCATCGATACTTTCAATTCACATCTCACACTACTAATGTTCACACACATATGCGAGCAACCACAGAACCTTACACTAAAGCTTGATACATCCCTTGCATGTCTTCCGTCCTATTGCAGAATTCAGAGGAAGTTATTTTGTTACAATAAACCAAATGTGACTTGATTGAAGAACTGGCTGTGGACGTTAGCAGCACGCCAGTCCCCCACCCCAAGCTCGACACAATCGAAGTTCAAGACTCCCTGTAACACGACCCTAATCCATAATGTGAGCCCTCAAGGCGACACTGAGGGTCTGCAGTGGGGAATTCGTAGAACCCCGTGCGAATCCCGCCAAGTGTGCGTACCGCAGACTACACACGCTGCCACTACAATGAATCGGTTGCGCACGCGAGGCCTTTACAAAGTTCACAGTTACGCTGCCGAACACAGCACAGTTTCATGTCTCTGGCGGTTCAGTGTTTAATTTTTTAAAATACTGAACGATGTTATTTGACACAGCTTCTCCTGTCTGGTTGCTCGAGGCAGGAGTCACATTTAAATCATCTGCTGTTCTAAAAAGAAAAACTAGGTATTTATGGCAACAAGTAGATACAGCACTGCAAATGTCATCCTCAGCCTTTTCCCTCTTTACTGTTAATTCCGTAGCCACAAATGAGGGTAGGATTGCAGCAGTAGGATTGATGCTCTTCAGCCGCATAACTTTATTCAGTATTATAGTTTAATTCTTTTATCTTGGCGGCTCGCGCATGCCCGCCCAGACGCGGGAGATTGCTGCGTTGCCAGTTGCACACGACGCACGCGCCAATAGAAGCAGCGCCATAGTATAGCATAGTTCGCAAGCTTACGTTTAGGGGGGAGCGCGCAGTTCATGAAGTAAAGCTCCCACGGCCGCATTAACCCTTTCGCTGCTACAAAGACGTGCTCCCTGCATTCCGCGCTGTGCGCGATTTTGTCACTGCACTGCTCGCCTGTGCAGACACATAGTGTTCCGACTGCTTTGACACTCTTATCAATCGATTCCACAAAAACTATTTCGCCCAAAAATTAGATTTTTACACATCTTCTTGACTGATACCTTCCCCCCATAAATGACTTAATTTTGTTTTGACGTTCAACGCAGTTATTATGCAGCATTAAATAAAGTAATCCATTGCACGAAATTTTGAAGAGTTTGCAGAGGTAAAAGTCCATAGAGTGTACTTTCCGTATGGTCGATTTTAGTTGCCACAATGTTGAGAATGAAATGTGGACAAGATACCTAAATTTCATATAAAATTTACTGTATAACAATAGCTCATTTAAGTACGACATAGGTGTCGTATGTAATATTGAGAAATATTCCGTCTTTCGCGACTGTAACGAAGTTTTATTTACACTGAGCACGTTTGGCTTTATTTTAAAGCACTTCAATCAATCAAAAGGAAGTAGAGAAAATGCATTAAACAAAACTGTGGACTTACAAAAACATTAGGACTTGAATATACCGTCTATCAGTGAAGTGCTCTATGTCAAATACAATTTTTGTGTGTGGCACACACAAACATCACTTGTTTGCTAAAACACTTATCTGTCAACACAAACGTTGAATATTGTGTTACTGCAGCACAAAACTACGAAAGGTGACTTGGCAATGGAGGAGACAAAATACTGTCCACTGAAGATGCTTCAAAAGAGAGAAACGCGTCTGGTCTAAATAAGCCCCATATTACAGTTGCAGAAGAGGAATATATTTCAGTACCATTGGTAAAACTGCGACTGTGGAACAAAAACAAGAAAGAGAACATGAGTACCATTGTGTATGTGCCATACCTTTCCTTGATTGAAGTGCTTTAAAATAAAGCCAAACGCGGCCGGTGTAAATAATAGTTTTATTACAGTCGCGAAAGACGGAATATTTCTCAATATTACATACGACACCTATGTCGTACTTAAATTAAATTAAATATTGTTATACAGTAAATTTTATATGAAATTTAGATATCTTGTCCACATTTCATTCTCAACATTGTGGCAACTAAAATCGACCATATGGAAAGCATACGCTAAGGACTTCTACCTCTGCAAACTCTTCAAAATTTCGTGCAATGGTTTACTACTTTTAATGCTGCATAATAACTGCGTTAAACATCGAAACAAAATTAAGTCATTTATGGGGGGAAGGTATCAGTCAAGAAGACGTGTAAAAATCAAATTTTTGGGCCAAATAGTTTTTGTGAAATCGAATGATAATTGCGTCAAAGCAGTGGGAACACCATGTGTCTGCACAGGCGAGCAGTGCAGTGATGACAAAATCGCGCACAGTGCAGAATGCGGCGAGCACGTGTCTGCAGCAGCGAAGGGGTTAATGAAGAGACACAGCACTAGAAATTCCAAAAAATTGCATTCAAACGAATATAATTCGAGAAGTAAGGCACTTCGATATTCTTTTCAAATAATGAAATTATTAAGCACCACACGAGGTTTGAACTCATAACCTCTCGCGTAGCAGCCCAACACTTTAACCGTTACGCTAACGCACCTCGTTTGACTGCATAATGCAATGAGGACTTTAACACTTCACGCAAAATACTGACAAACACTGTTGGTATGAGTATGAATTACTCACGCTTCGTTGAAGTACAATAGGAAATAGACAATTACCGCTGTTCTTCATTGCGAAAAGGCGGTTCGTGAGAGTGATACAAACACCTTTCCTTGCTATCGCCTGAATTAGGAGTCTTATTGCTTGTTTGGTTTAATTAATTAATAGAATATGAAGCAATTGGTATAAAGAATGCTTTTTCCAAACTTTCTATAAAAGAATGTCTGCTATCAAGACATTGCTTTTGTTCTATTACTTTATTTATCACTGAACGTTTCTAAAACTGAAGACACTCGTCCATGCTCAGCATTGCAGTCGAGATGTGGCAACGTCGTTCTCTGTTCATTGGCTGACTGTGTTTTGTGACGTCAGATGCGCAGAACGAACCTAAACTCGGCCGCCAACATAAATGACGCGCACTTTAGTCACCCCCTGAAAGGACGACATTGGTCGCTTTGGAGAACACGGACCCTCCACAGTTGATGCAAGTCATGGCACGGGAGCGGCGTGTATCTTGTGGCCACCAGCTGCAAATCTGGTGCAGTGAATGCATAAAAGACCCACACAAATTTTTCCATATGAAATGGATTAGGAACGGGATATGAGCAGCAAAGGTCAAACAAATAAGAAAACATAATATTGATTTTATTGTTAATCACCACTTACACAGTTTTTTCAGTACGAGGACCGGAGACATCGACGAGATGCTGCACAGCACCAGAGTTGCGCACAGTAAAAAAAATAATTTTTTCCAGTGTTAATCGGTTCCTCATTAACGCATCAGAATGTGTACCAAATTTACGATAATTACAGCCCGCATTGGACCTCAGTGACCAGCTGCTCTTTGATTATAACCACTCGGTACGTGCCAGCTGCCTGTATGTAATAATCGCAGGAAGGTTGGTCGATGTGGAGACGCGAGGAAATGGCAGAAATAAACTATCGCGTTTTTTACATCCCCATGACCACAACGCTAATGAAGTTTCCCAGTGTAGCAATGTACACTGTCCAACGTGTCCACAGGGAATCGTGTACCACTGCAGCCACACGGCACCGACGTAAATCAATGGTTATAGGAAAAAACTAACAGACCTGGACACCTTGCATACCTCATCAATGGCAAACGGTTCCAAACCCGATGAAACTGCTGCTGTCGGGAAATACAGCTCCATCTCAACCAGTCTCTGAAAGAACACAGCAAAGGGGACTACGCAGCGCGAACGTGGAGGGAGGTACCTCATAAAAGGCCATCGCTCGCAGCGATACATTAAAGTAAACGTCCTCAATGTGCAAAAGAATACTGAAAACGGACATTCGCTGACCGCGTGAACGAGGCGTTGAGATTTTGCTTCTTTTCAAATAATGCGAGGCGTCCGCTGCACCTAGAGCCCAATAAGGCTTCTAACCAGCAGAATGTGGAGGCAGTATTTCACGAATGGGTGATTTTGTAATGTTTCAGGGTTATTTTTCATGCCATAACTTGGGCTCACTCATTCGTGTTACCTTGAACGCGAACTAGGATGTTAATTTCAAGATCATCGATGAAAAAATGTTGCTCTTTCTCTAACAACTTCATGGTGAGTAGTCTGTGGGCACAATTATCTTTCAAGATGACAACAGCAGTGTTCACAGGGCTGAGTGCACACTCTCCTGGTTTGGCAAACACTCAAGCACCGTGTCGTACCTCGACTGATCCAATCTTAATCCAAGAGTTAATGTCTGGGGCCATGTGGAAAGCGAGTGACACTTGGCAGACAACGTCGCCGCAATTTGGTACCTTTTCGGGACCTACTCATAAGTAGGTAACTTCAGCTAGATATGGTATACGTAAAGAATCTTTTTTTCTCACCGAACTGGAGCTAGTGTTAGCGTCTAGTAATCAAAACGTCCTGGATCCCGGTTCGAAACTAGACACTGCATATTTATTTATTTATGTATTTATTAGCTTTGGCTGTATGTATACGGCTAAGATCTAAGTACATATCTGCACTGTCAACTTAACACAATGATGACCATATAACCTCTTATTGATCAAGGTATATTACTTTTTAAAGACATATTCTACCATACATCTGAAAACATCTTGAATTTACTACGTATGTGCCTATGTACAGTTTAGTTCCATTACACTGTATGTCTATTTCCAATTGTTTTGCATTTTGTATGTATTCATTGACTGAATAGAAAGCCATCTATTCTTCTACCGTTACCCATTATTCTGATGTTGACTTTCTGCAGATTGAATTTTTTGTTTCGTCCCCCATTTCTGTTCCACAGGTCACGATGGCTTTAAAATATGAGAAATACATCAATCGCATAGCATCATCTGTTACTAGTGGTATAATGTTTCTGAGAATAAACGTTGCTGAACTGAATTTTCTTGTTAAAGTAGCAATGTGGTCTTTCCACAGTAAACAGTCCTAAGAATGTTGTAGCTTGAACTAAATTCATATCCAATTCTTGTGATTCAGATAATTATTCTCCTTCTGTTCTTGTTCCTAAACAGTATTGTTTCAGTTTTCTCTTTGTTAAGAATGAGTCCATTGGTTCGGAGCCACTGAGTGATTGACTCAAGTATCAATTCGCTTTTTGTTATGCTATCATGTAAATTTGCGCCAATGCTGCAAACGCATCTGGTGAGGCTTTTCTTTCCCTTGTACTGATCTTACTGTTGTCGTTCTGTGGCTCTGAACTAAAAAATCACTGATGCGGGATGTCACTGATGTTTTCCAGTTACTAAGTTGACGACCATTTGATCAGGCTTCCGTTCTTGCTTCTCCTTCTTCTTCTTCTGAGGGTGATGTTAAGCCTGTGGGTTTCTTCTTTCCTTTGGTCAAAGAAAACCTATTTCCCTTATTGCAGTTGTTCCTCCATTTGCGTCTGCAGCTGAGTTTTCTTCTTCAACTGGCTCCCCTGCTACTGTTGAATTAAATTTGATTACAAAATCATCAACAATGGCGGCCGAAGGAGTGATTCTGGTTCTGGCAACGGCCTTTTCAAAGAGGGAGAGCTCCAGACAGAGGTTTGGGGCACCCTTTTGCCACTGGGAGGGGAAAATGCCCCCAAAAGGCGGAAGAATCAGCAGTGATCAACAGTATGAGGATTCAGAACGAAATGCAAACCACTGCATTAAAGAGACTTAATGCGTATCCACAGGAGATGAGTCTCGTAATTAGAAATGTGTCATAATGGTCTCTTCGTTGACGAAAGTTTCCAGATTAACCCCCATTTCAGATCTTCAAGAGGCAACTGCAAAAGAGGAGGTAATCATGAAAAAAAAAGGCATGGAATAACCAACGAAAGGATAAAATTCTAGAGTCGGAGCGTAAAATGTCAAAAGTATGAATGTAATAGGGAAGCGATCGATATTCATCGTGAGATCTGTGCAGTTTACGGAGAAAACATTATGAGTGATGGAATGGTAAGAAAGTGAGTGAGAGCATTTAAAGATGGCAGCACAAATGTGCATGATGAACAACGGAGTGGGCGTCCTTCGGTCGTTAATGAAAGTTTGGTGCAGGAAGTGAACAATAAGGTGAGAGAAAACAGACGCTTTGCGATTTCCTCCTTGCCGGGTGATTTTCCTAATGTTTCTCGTAGTGTTTTGTATGGCATTGTGACCGAGCACTTGAACTACCGAAAATTGCGCGCACGTTGGGTACTGAAAATGTTGACGGATGTGCACAAAACGTTTAGACAGTGCATTGACTTTCCTTGAGCGGTACCACAACGACGGTGATGATTTCTTAATCCAAATTGTTACGGGCGATGAAGTCCATGGAAGTTGAACAAGGGCATCTGGTGCAAGACAATGCCCGTCAGCATGTGGCGAATCAGACCAAAGATCTCATCACATTTTTTCGATGAGGAACTCTAGATCATCCTCCGTATAGCCCCGATCTTGCGCCCAGTGACTACCATCTGTTCCTGCACCTGAAGAAACACCTGGGCGGTCAGCGTCTTCAAGACTATGACGAAGTCAAAACAGTGGTGATACAGTGGTTAACAAGTCAGTTGGCAGATTTCTATAAGGAGGGTATTCAAAAACTGGTACAACGTTATGACAAGTGCCTCAATATTGACGGAAATTATGTAGAAAAGTAGATTAAGACACAGGCTTTCACGTAAAAATAAAATGATTGAGATATCTTACCACGTCTTTTTTTTTAAATTTCAAAACAGTACTTGTACACGCCTCGTATATGGGTACGGCACAAGCAGAAGACGAAGAGATAGAGAAAGTAAAATGAAACTTCCTGGCAGATTAAAATTGTGTGCCGGACCGAGACACGAACTCGGGACCTTTGCCTTTCGCGGGCAAGTGCTCTGCGAACTGAGCTACCCAAGCACGACTCACGCCCCGTCCTCATAGCTTTACTTCTGCCAGTATCTCGTCTCCAACTTTCCACAGTTTACAGAAGCTCTCCTACGAACCATGCAGACGAGATACTGGCAGAAGTAAAGCTGTGAGGACGGGGAGTGAGTCGTGCTTGGGTAGCTCAGTTGGCAGAGCACTTGCCCGCGAAAGGCAAAGGTCCCGAGTTCGAGTCTCGGTCCGGCACACAGTTTTAATCTGCCAGGAAGTTTCATATCAGCGCACACTCCGCTGCAGAGTGAAAATCTCATTCTAGAAAGTAAAATGTTCAAATGTGTGTGAATTCCTAAGGGCCAAAACTGCTGAGGTCATTGGTCCCTAGACTTACACACTACTTAAACTAACTTAAAGCTAAGGACAACACACACAACCATGCCCGACGGAGAGCTCGAACCTCCGGCGGTAGGGGCCGCACGATTAGTGACATGGCGCCTCTAACCGCGCGGCCACTCCGCGCGGCTATAGAGAAAGTATACGAGGATCCTGAACAGGTAATTCAGTACGTAGGGACAGACGAAAATCTAATAATCAGGGGTGGCTCGAACGCTGTAGTACGGGAAGGAATAGAAAACAGAGTAAGGGGATAATATAGGCTCGGTAGTAGGAAGGAGAGAGGAGAAATATTAATAGCGTTCTGCAATACATTTTAACCAATAATAGTGAATACACTGTTCAGAAGCAGCAAGAGAAAGAGGTACACATGGAAAGGGTCCAGAAATACGGAGGATTACACTTGAACTGCGTCAGACTGAGATTACGAAATCATGTATTAGACTTTAAGGCGCATCCAGATGCAGATATAGACTTGGATCACCTCTTAATAATGACGAAGAGTAGACTGAAGCTTAAGAGAATCATCTGGAAGGATCAATGAGAAAAGGAGTGAGATACTGTAGTACTGATGAATGATGAGGTACGTTTGATGTTGTCGAGGTCTGTAGATACAGTGATAATGAACACCACAATAAGCAGTACAGTTGAAGTGGAACTGACACTTTAAAAAGGGGCACGACAGAAGCTGGACACATATGTAAAAGGTGGACAGAAATATGGAAACCCCACAAACACTGCACATTACAATGCCTAATAGTGTGTAGGAAAACCGTTGGCATTCAAAACAGCTTCCAGTCGTCTCGGAATGGATAAATGCAGGTTCTGTATAGTTTTCAAGGCAGTCTTGTAACATTATTCCTGTAAAATGGTGGCAACTTCAGGTAACGATGATGGAGGAGGACAGCTATCGCACCAAAACAGACGACCACAAAGGCTCAATAATACTGTGATATGATGACTGTGGTGGCCAGGGGAGATGCGAAAATTCATCTTGGTCCTCACAAAACCAATTCTGGACGATGCGAGCTGTGTGAACAAGGGCTCTGTCTTCTTGCAACACACGAGGGTCACTCCAAAAGAAATGCACACTATTTATGTAAAAATACAGTTTTCATTCTGCATGTGTCAAAGTTTTACAGTGTGTAGATACATCCTTCCCGCTTGCTTTCAAACTTAGTTCAACCTGTTCCCGTGAGTGGCGCCATCACAGCATGTCTTCAAGATGGCTGCTACACTTCATGTTCGTCAGAAGCAACGTGCTGTCATAGAATTCCTGTGCTGTGAAAACGACACAGCGGGAAACATCCACAAGAGTCTCGAACTCGGGACCTTTGCCTTTCGCGGGCAAGTGCTCTACCAACTGAGCTACCGAAGCACGACTCACGCCCGGTACTCACAGCTTTACTTCTGCCAGTACCTCGTCTCCTACCTTCCAAACTTTACAGAAGCTCTTCTGCGAAACTTGCAGAACTAGCACTCCTGAAAGAAGTGAGTACCGGGCGTGAGTCGTGCTTCGGTAGCTCAGTTGGTAGAGCACTTGCCCGCGAAAGGCAAAGGTCCCGAGTTCGAGTCTCGGTCGGGCACACAGTTTTAATCTGCCAGGAAGTTTCATATCAGCGCACACTCCGCTGCAGAGTGAAAAAATCTCATTCTGGAAACATTCCCCAGGCTGTGGCTAAGCCATGTCTCCGCAATATCCTTTCTTTCAGGAGTGCTAGTTCTGCAAGTTTCGCAGAAGAGCTTCTGTAAAGTTTGGAAGGTAGGAGACGAGGTACTGGCAGAAGTAAAGCTGTGAGTACCGGGCGTGAGTCGTGCTTCGGTAGCTCAGTTGGTAGAGCACTTGCCCGCGAAAGGCAAAGGTCCCGAGTTCGAGTCTCGGTCGGGCACACAGTTTTAATCTGCCAGGAAGTTTCATATCAGCGCACACTCCGCTGCAGAGTGAAAATCTCATTCTGGAAACATTCCCCAGGCTGTGGCTAAGCCATGTCTCCGCAATATCCTTTCTTTCAGGAGTGCTAGTTCTGCAAGTTTCGCAGAAGAGCTTCTGTAAAGTTTGGAAGGTAGGAGACGAGGTACTGGCAGAAGTAAAGCTGTGAGTACCGGGCGTGAGTCGTGCTTCGGTAGCTCAGTTGGTAGAGCACTTGCCCGCGAAAGGCAAAGGTCCCGAGTTCGAGTCTCGGTCGGGCACACAGTTTTAATCTGCCAGGAAGTTTCATATCAGCGCACACTCCGCTGCAGAGTGAAAATCTCATTCTGGAAACATTCCCCAGGCTGTGGCTAAGCCATGTCTCCGCAATATCCTTTCTTTCAGGAGTGCTAGTTCTGCAAGTTTCGCAGAAGAGCTTCTGTAAAGTTTGGAAGGTAGGAGACGAGGTACTGGCAGAAGTAAAGCTGTGAGTACCGGGCGTGAGTCGTGCTTCGGTAGCTCAGTTGGTAGAGCACTTGCCCGCGAAAGGCAAAGGTCCCGAGTTCGAGTCTCGGTCGGGCACACAGTTTTAATCTGCCAGGAAGTTTCATATCAGCGCACACTCCGCTGCAGAGTGAAAATCTCATTCTGGATCCACAAGAGGTTGAAAAAGGTGTTTGGAGATGCTGTTGTCGATCGCAGTACAGTTAGTTGGTGGGCAAGTAGGTTACGTGATGAAAGCGGGCATGGCAATATTGAGAATTGTCCTCGCAGCGGCAGGCCTCGTGCTGCACACACTCCAGACAACGTGCAGAGAGTTAACGAATTGGCGACTGCTGACAGACGCATCACAGTGAACGAATTGTCACGCTACGTTGGGATATGGGAAAGAAGTGTTTGCAGAATACTGAAAGCATTGGCGTTAAAAAAGGTTTGTGCCAGGTGGGTTCCCAGGATGTTGACAGTGGCTCACAAAGAAACAAGAAAAACGGTATGCAGCGAACTTTTGGAACAGTACGAGAATGGTGGAGATGAATTTCTTGGAAGAACTGTGATAGGTGATGAAACATGGCTCCATCATTTTTCACCAGAGACGAAGAGGCAATCAATGGAGTGGCATCATGCAAATTCACCCAAGAAAAATATTCAAAACCACACCTTCTACTGTAAAGGTTATGGCTACGATGCTTTTCGATTCCGAAGGACTCTCTCTTTTGGACATCATGTCAAGTGGAACCACCATAAATTCTGATGCATATGTGACGACACTGAAGAAACTTCAAGATCGACTGATTCGTGTTCGACCACATCGGCAAAAGCAGGATGTTTTGCTGTTGCGCGACAATGCACGGCCACATGTCAGTCAAAAAACCATGGACGCGATCACAAAACTCGGATGGACAACACTGAAACACCCGCCTTACAGTCCTGACCTGGCTCCATGTGACTATCATCTCTTTGGGAAACTGAAAGACTTCCTTCGTGGAACAAGGTTTGAAGATGATGACTCCCTTGTGCACGCTGCCAAACAGTGGCTCCAACAGGTTGGTCCAGAATTTTTTCCCGTGCGGGTATACAGGCGCTGGTTCCAAGGTGGCGTAAGGCAGTTGAGAGGGATGGAAATTATGTGGAGAAATGAAAATATTGTTCCTAAAGGATGTATATACACACTGTAAAACTTTCGAACATGCAGAATAGCCGGCCGGAGTGGCCGAGCGGTTCTAGGCGTTTCAGTCTAGAACCGCGTGACCGCTACGGTCGCAGGTTCAAATCCTGCCTCGGGCATGGATGTGTGTGATGTCCTTAGGTTAGTTATGTTTAAGTAGTTCTAAGTTCAAGGGGACTGATGACCTCAGATGGTAAGTCCCATAGTGCTCAGAGCCATTTGAACCATGAAAAACAAAAGATGGATTTTTTAAAAAAATAGTGTGCATTTCTTTTGGAGTGACCCTCGTAGCATCACAATTGGGGAACAAACATTGTACCATGGGATGGACCTGATCAGCGAAAATGGTCATATAATCCTTGGCAGCGTTGCCATCTTGCAGAATGCTCATGGGGCCTATGGACCAAGACGATATGGCTGCCCAAATGTTCATCGAACTCTCGCCATGTTTCATTCTTGGGACGTAAACTCAGACGGAAGTGCGGAACAGTGTGCAAGATGACTCACCCGACCAAATGACTTTCTTCCATTGATCCATAGCCCAAAGTTTATGGCTAGGGCACTGCCTTTTCCTGTTATGGTCATTTGCGTCACTTATGAGTGGTTTTGGAATTTTAGCTTGCCCTGCAATTCTCTGCATGCTTCGTGTTGTTTTGGTGCTCACAGCTTTCGCGAGTGCGATATTCACTTCTGCAGCGAGTATTGCAGCCGTCGTCCACTTATTTTTCGTCAAAATCCTCTTCAACAATCGTCCGTCACGATCACTCAGCACACATTTTGGTCCTCATTGAGACTTAGCGGATGATATTTTACCAATTTTCCTGTATGTGGTATAAATATTCCTTAAGATGCCTCCTGACTTCGCAAACTTGGTTACAGAAGAACCCACCACGCGAGCACCAACAATTTGCCTACTTTAGAATTTACTTAGCATCGAAATAGTGCACTCACTACTACACGAAACAATGTTCTGACTACGACTGACACTTGATACATACTGAGGTCACGGCGAAGGTGCCGTTCGTAGACAAATACAACATCGCAACCTGCCGGCGTTGCGAATATCTGCATTTTTCGCAACCTCCAGGCTCGGTCAGCATTTGCATGTTATGTCATCCATTTTTTGTGATGTTTCCATCTTTTTGTGGAAACCCTGTATACAGGTGCTACACCACAAAGATGACGTGCTACAGACGCGAAATTTAACAGGAAGAAGATGCTGTAATATGCAAATGACTAGCTTTTCAGAGCATTCACACAAGGTTGGCGCCGGTGGCGATACCTACAATGTGCTGACATGAGGAAAGTTTCAAACCGATTTCTCATACACAAACAGCAGTTGACCGGCGTTGCATGGTGAAACGTTGTTGTGATGCCTCGTGTAAGGAGGAGAAATGCGTACCATCACGTTTCCGACTTTG
Organism: Schistocerca cancellata; assembly: GCF_023864275.1. Classification (NCBI taxonomy): domain Eukaryota; kingdom Metazoa; phylum Arthropoda; class Insecta; order Orthoptera; family Acrididae; genus Schistocerca; species Schistocerca cancellata. The sequence continues at coordinate 699,319,612 of NC_064628.1, forward strand.
ATAAAGGTCGGATTGTAGCCTATCGCGATTGCGGTTTATCATATCGTTGACATTGCTGCTCGCGTTGGTCGAGATCCAATGACTGTTACCAGAATATGGAATCGGTGGGTTCAGGAGGGTAATACGGAACGCCGTGCTGTATCCCAACGGCCTCGTATTAGTAGCAATCGAGATGACAGGCATCTTATCCGCATGGCTGTAACGGATCGTGCAGCCACGTCTCGATCGCCGAGTCAACAGATGGGAACGTTTGCAAGACAATAACCATCTGCACGAACAGTTCGACGACGTTTGCAGCAGCATGGACTATCAGCTCGGAGACCATGGCTGCGGTTGCCTTAGACGCTGGATCACAGACAGGAGCGAATGCGATGGTGTACTCAACGACGAACCTGGGTGTACGAATGGCAAAACGTCATTTTTTCGGATGAATCCAGGTTCTGTTTACAGCATCATAATGGTCACATCCGTGTTTGGCGACATCGCGGTGAACGCACGTTGGAAACGTGTATTCGTCATTGCCATATTGGCGTATCACCCGGCGTGATGGTATGGGGTGCCATTGGTTACGTCTCGGTCACCTCTTGTTCACATTGACGGCACTTTGAACAGTGGATGTTACATTTCAGATGTGTTACGACCCGTGGCTCTACCCATCATTCGATCGCTGCGAAACCCTAAATTTCAGCAGGATAATGCACGACCCCATGTTGCAGGTCCCCTCTGTACGGGCTCTTCTGGATACAGAAAATGTTCGACTGCTGCCCTGGCCAGCACATTCTCCAGATCTCTCACCAATTGAAAACGTCTGGTCTATGGTGGCCGAGCAACTGGCTCGTCACAATACGCCAGTCACTACTCTTGATGAACTGTGGTATCGTGTTGAAGCTGCATGGGCAGCTGTACCTGTACACGCCATCCAAGTTCTGTTTGACTCAATGCCCAGGTGTATCAGGGCCGTTACTAAGGCCAGAGGTGGTTGTTCTGGGTACTGATTTCTCAGGGTCTATGCACCCAAATTGCGTGAAAATGTAATCACATGTCAGTTCTAGTATAATATATTTGTCCAATGAATACCAGTTTATCATCTGCATTTCTTCTTGGTGTAGCAATTTTAATGGCCAGTAGTGTAAATGAACTGTGTACCAACGTAGGAGAGGTAGGATGCGGCAGCACGGAGATTTCTGACTCCGCCCCCTCTGCCTGGGCAGAGCGAGGGGCAGCGATAAAAGTTGTGCTGTACGTCAGCAAATGTAGGAATTATATTTTGGATGACAGCAGCTTTTACTGTCGCATCTTCGAAGCTACTATCTGTGATTCTTATAACTCCAACTACGTTCTGTCCTGCCTTTTGTAAAGTGTAATGGCATGTGTGTTATCCGTAGCTACGTTACGAAGAAAACAATGACACTGGTTTTTGCTGTGACTGTATTAGATGTATCCATATGGTGAGCAGTACAAGAGCACATTAAAAAACGACTTTCCTCAAGGATTTCTATGCCTGGAGAAAGGTACAGAAAAGCTCAAGATACGCGCGAACAGCCATTTTATCAAGAGTCTGTCACTATTATTCAACTACGTGAAAATAGTACACCGGTGAATGGGCAACTTGCGCTACATCTGCTGGCCAATCAGGAAAATGCTTGAACTGTTTTACTAGACACTTCAGTTCACTCTTGTCCTGGATCAACAGGAAACACACTGGAAGTCATGAGACAATCACTGGAAACCTCAGACACTTCACGATAAGAGGGAGAACGATCTGTCAGAACTGAAGGTGTAGCTGAAGCGCCGCGAAACTTGGTTGGCGCCAGAGATAAAAAACGAAGTACGGGAAATTAGAGCTCAGACAATCCGACATTGTGTATCAAATAAAAAATTCTACATTTTCCGGAATTATGGCAGCTTCAACGAAGGACGTAGACGGCCAGGAAAAGTTCACTCTTTGGATACATCGTGTCGACGCTGGCACGCTCCAAGTACAGTAACTCCTTTTTTTATCTAATCCACCGAACTCTACAGCGCAAATGCTACAACTGCCATTAACTACGTCCTTCTAACAAAGACTCCCACTAGGAGGAGTTTCTACGCGCTCATTGTTTCGATTGTGCAGCTAAAATGTCTGGGTAGAGCAAGGATGTCCCATTGTTTCGACGGTGCAACTAATATGTGTGGGTGGAACAAAGATGTGAAGGAATCCTTCGAGACTAACCAACGAGCTGTTAAATCCACTGCAATAATCATTGTCTGGATCTTGCACGGAAAGAAGTTTAAAGAAACTGTGTTGCATTGTGAGGTGTCTTGAGAAGCGTGAAAAACATCTCGAATATAACTCTGGAATCCGATAAAAGCAGAACGTGAACGAGCCATGTTGTGTTACCAAACATTTAAGAGAACTACGACAGGTCAAGTGACCAAAGTACTGAATGCACAGAGCTCAATTAGAGATGAAAAACGATCAGTCCATTGGGTTTACGTGAAGCGACTCTAAAACTTTAAGACTGTTTCAAATAATAGTTGGTACTGAAGTGTTTGAACTGTGCACAGAACTGGTCAGATCTCTACAGAATCCAAATATTAATGCAACGGTTGTGAAACGTACTGTAGACTTTCTAAAAGCAGCTCTTGCAAATCTTAGGACGGAGGAAGCGTTTGGTATGCTCTTAGAGAACTCCAAGGGTTACTCTAATAACCTAAATCTGAAAGATCCAACTACCTAATGACGAAGAAAAATACCATCACGGTGGATACATACTACACTCCTGGAAATTGAAATAAGAACACCGTGAATTCATTGTCCCAGGAAGGGGAAACTTTATTGACACATTCCTGGGGTCAGATACATCACATGATCACACTGACAGAACTACAGGCACATAGACACAGGCAACAGAGCATGCACAATGTCGGCACTAGTACAGTGTATATCCACCTTTCGCAGCAATGCAGGCTGCTATTCTCCCATGGAGACGATCGTAGAGATGCTGGATGTAGTCCTGTGGAACGGCTTGCCATGCCATTTCCACCTGGCGCCTCAGTTGGACCAGCGTTCGTGCTGGACGTGCAGACCGCATGAGACGACGCTTCATCCAGTCCCAAACAAGCTCAATGGGGGACAGATCCGGAGATCTTGCTGGCCAGGGTAGTTGACTTACACCTTCTAGAGCACGTTGGGTGGCACGGGATACATGCGGACGTGCATTGTCCTGTTGGAACAGCAAGTTCCCTTGCCGGTCTAGGAATGGTAGAACGATGGGTTCGATGACGGTTTGGATGTGCCGTGCACTATTCAGTGTCCCCTCGACGATCACCAGTGGTGTACGGCCAGTGTAGGAGATCGCTCCCCACACCATGATGCCGGGTGTTGGCCCCCTGTGCCTCGGTCGTATGCAGTCCTGATTGTGGCGCTCACCTGCACGGCGCCAAACACGCATACGACCATCATTGGCACCAAGGCAGAAGCGACTCTCATCGCTGAAGACGACACGTCTCCATTCGTCCCTCCATTCACGCCTGTCGCGACACCACTGGAGGCGGGCTGCACGATGTTGGGGCGTGAGCGGAAGACGGCCTAACGGTGTGCGGGACCGTAGCCCAGCTTCATGGAGACGGTTGCGAATGGTCCTCGCCGATACCCCAGGAGCAACAGTGTCCCTAATTTGCTGGGAAGTGGCGGTGCGGTCCCCTACGACACTGCGTAGGATCCTACGGTCTTGGCGTGCATCCGTGCGTCGCTGCGGTCCGGTCCCAGGTCGACGGGCACGTGCACCTTCCGCCGACCACTGGCGACAACATCGATGTACTGTGGAGACCTCACGCCCCACGTGTTGAGCAATTCGGCGGTACGTCCACCCGGCCTCCCGCATGCCCACTATACGCCCTCGCTCAAAGTCCATCAACTGCACATACGGTTCACGTCCACGCTGTCGCGGCATGCTACCAGTGTTAAAGACTGCGATGGAGCTCCGTATGCCACGGCAAACTGGCTGACACTGACGGCGGCGTTGCACAAATGCTGCGCAGCTAGCGCCATTCGAGGGCCAACACCGCGGTTCCTGGTGTCCGCTGTGCCGTGCGTGTGATCATTGCTTGTACAGCCCTCTCGCAGTGTCCGGAGCAAGTATGGTGGGTCTGACACACCCGTGTCAATGTGTTCTTTTTTCCATTTCCAGGAGTGTACAATATCATCTATTCCTCAGGAAATGTATTATGATTGAAGATTCAAGAAAGGTGCGTTTGAAATTCTTGTTTTCTTATTGCATTAGACTGGCCGAAGGTTTAACCAGGAGCATTTAAAGCGACTCTCTCATCTTGAAAAGAGAGTTGTTACATCCTCCCAAGCAAATTCTCCATCTCCACGATGTCTGGAAGCGTTGCTTGGAGTACACGCAGCACACTTTAAGATGGACAGGTTTCATGCATAGTTCTAAATGTTGCAAATCATTATGACTGGTGTACAACCATATAATGTATCCTTTATTGGAAGACAACTTACAGCTGAAACTGGTTGGTTTAAAGAACTGTTTCAGGAAGCTATTCGACTGTATAATAATGATTATGAAGTTTCTGTATTGTCAGTATTCTCTGAGAGGTAATTATGCTCCTTGCTGAAACTTGCTTAAAGCCTGCCTCCGATCACCAATGAGACACTGAAATTTCAATGTACTCTTCTTTCATGTTTATAAATGCAAAGCTTGGAATATTAATTTTATGGTGGTCGTGAAAAAATTTCTTTCCCTAACTGTGGAAAGCAAAGCTACGTTCGGAAAACAAATATAAAACTTTTAGGGTCTACAAAAATAAAAATACCTCCTTCTTCTTCAAAGAAATTGAGGTATTCTTTTTTCCATTCAGCTGAGATGAACAATGTTCCTAAAATAGTAATTATGATAATAAAAGTGTTAGATAGATGTAAATACACGCATCAGAAAAGGTTTTGCATCATCTCGGTTCAGAGAGTTCCCGAACCTGTGCAGAAAATTGGAATAGCGATCAACGTAAACATCATTTCCGCCCTTTTTATTGCTCATGAAAACCACACATTGCATGTTGTACCACCATACAACGAGACCTTCAGAGGTAGTGGTCCAGATTGCTGTACACATAGGTATCTATAATACCCAGTAGCACGTCCTCTTGCATTGATGCATGCCTGTATTCTTCGTGGCATACTACCCACAACTTCATCAAGGCACTGTTGGTCCAAATTGTCCCTCAACGGCGATTCGGCGTAGATCCCCCAGAGTGGTTGGTGGGTCACGTCGTCCACAAACAGCCCTTTTCAGTCAATCTCAGGCATGTTCGATAGGGTTCCTGTCTGGAGAACATGCTGGCCACTCTAATCGAGCGATGTCGTTATCCTGAAGGAAGTAATTGACAAGATGTGCACGACGGGGGCGCGAATTATCGCCCATGAAGACGAATGCCTCGCCAATATGCTGCCGACATGGTTGCACTATCGGTCGGAGGATGGCATTCGTTTCGTACAGCCGTTACGGCGCCTTGCATGACCACCAGCGGCGTACGTCGGCCCCAAAACAGCAGGGAATCTCCACCTTGCTGCACTCGCGGGACGGTCTGTCTAAGGCGTTCAGCCTGACTAGGTTACCTCCAAACACGTCTCCGTCGTTAGTCTGGTTGAAGGCATATGCGACACTCATCGGTGAAGAGAACGTGATTCCAATCGTGAGCGGTCCATTTGGCATGTTGTTGGGCCCATCTGTACCGCGCTGCATGGTGTCGTGGTTGCAAAGATGGACTTCTCCATGGACGTCGGGAGTGCAGTTGCGCATCATGCAGCCTATTGCGCACAGTTTGAATCGTACACAACGTCCCGTGGCTGCACGAAAAGCATTATTCAACATGGAAGCGTTGCTGTCAGGGTTCCTCCGAGCCATAATCCGTAGGTAGCGATCATCCACTGCAGTAGTAGCCCTTGGGCGGTATGAGTGAGGCATGTCATCGACAGTTCCTGTCCCTCTGTATCTCCTCCACGTCCGAACAACATAGCTTTGGTTCACTCCGAGACACCTGGACACTTCCCTTGTTGAGAGCCCTTCCTGGCACAAAGCAACAATGCGGACGCGATCGAACCGCGGTATTGACCGTCTAGACATGGTTGAACTACCTACATGGTTGAGCCGTGTACCCCCTTCCTTGTGGAATGACTGGAACTGATCGGCTGTCGGACCCCCTCCGTCTAATAGGTGCTGCTCATGCGTGGTTGTTTACATCTTTGGGCGGGTTTAGTGACATCTCTGAACAGTCAAAGGGACTGTGTTTGTGATACAATATCCACAGTCAACGTCTATCTTCAGGAGTTCTGGGAACTGGGGTGGTGCAAAACTTTTTTTTGGTGTGTATATGTAAAGAGGGATCACTCTCTTTCAGGTCACATATAAGATGTACTGATCATGTTTAACACAGCTTGAACGAATTCCTTGAGGGCCTTCGACCAAGGCGCCCATGTGTAGAACAGATCTTCAACCTATAAACAACACTGAAATGAAAGGCAATCCGCAACACCCCAATCATCCAATCATCGGCATTTCCGTAGACTTCAAGAAGGCAAATGACTATGTTCATCGACCGGGCCAGTTTCACATTCTAGAAGCGCAGGGATTAGATCCAAATACAGTAAGCCTCATCAAGCGAACTCGCACCAACAAGAACTCCGAAGTAGTAAAATATATGAGGGGAAATAGCAGAGCCCTTTTCAGTTTAAAATTGGTGTTCGCCAAGGCAATGGACTGTCAGTACTCCTCTTCAATTTCATCTTAGAGATTGTAATAAGGGAATGGGGCAATTAATTCAAAAACCAAAATCTCTGGAAGCCTACTCAAACTGGACGAACAAAAGATGACATTAAGATATGTTGCTTAGCTTCCGCAGATGATTTAGTAACACTAGCTAACAGATATTTTTCAAACAATACGACGAAAAAGCGACCTACAAATCTCTGTTAAAAAATTGATTTCATCTGCATTAAATTTAACATTTGGAAATTAAACAAGAAGTAATACCTTAACAACGGTTCAAGATTTTCAAGAATCAAGAGCATAGAACCGGGGGGACTAGAAAAGGAAGCAAAGTGTGTTCTATTACAGAAACTCGAGTGAGCGCATGGGAGAACGCACGGCATCTACAGGAGCAGATGCATGTTTACACAAGCAAAATTTAGAAATTACATCACGGTGATTAAAACTGACGTTTTGCACGTGAGTGAGACTTAATAATTGTCACTAGAACAGGCGAGCTTGAAAACGTCCTGAGGGAAGAAGGTTTACGATGGAAATTCTTAGTCCAGAAACAATGAAGGATGGATACATACTAAAGTCCTGTAACGCAGTAGAGAAATTACCAAACCTGGCAGTAAACATTTAAAAACGTAGACTAAATTTTTCTGGACATGTTCAAAGTAACCCAACAGTGAGGCTTATACACAACATTGACATATGGGAAAATTAAAGAATATATCATGGAGCCAACAAGTTAAAAAGATCGTCGAGAATAGACCAGATGCAATCAGTGGCAGTAGTAGATAGAAAATCGGTCCAGTCAGCCACAGAATGACGTTCAAAAGAATGAAAAATAGTCCACTGAGAGAGAATGACAACCATGTGGAAGATCAGGCAAATGAATCCGTCAGCACTGCGTGATCCAACGAATCAATACGTTAGTAATAATTATAATAAGTTAAGCAGTGGCCGATAGTAATTGCGATCTGCAGTACGTCTGAATTTATGTTTGTAAGTAGTCCAGAGAGAAGTAAAATAAATTCTTCCCAGCTATGTGATGCGTTTTTTCAAAATAAAAAGCACGAAACGGTTCCCAAGAAAGATGCTGAATGATATAATTCTCACTCCCGTTAGACGAAATCAGAGAATAGAGTTACTTGCCTCCCCCCAGCAATCGACGAAGAGAATTGCTTTCCCTCCTCCCCACCATCACACGCTAAATAAAACAGTTCACCATCGAATACAATAAATAGGAAGTGCACGGAAGTCAAGGTGAAATGGCTGTAGGAAAAATCTGAAGAAGAAGAAAAAATTGTAGTCAGAAGGACTGATTCGGCATATATGAAAATCTAAACAACCTCAGAAGACATTAAAGGCGTATTATCAGCAGACGCAGAATATCCCAAGCAAATACCAGAAACAGGCAGAGATTCCACAAACCACTTCCTAAACAATAAAGAAAACCATCCTGACATATCAAAGACGCAGACCAGAAACATGGACGTGACATGACAAGTGTAATCGATTATGATGACATTGAGACAAATCTGCGTGTCAGTAGGCTCTAAAATACAGATATATTTCAAACGGCACTGCGCTTGGTTATACGTCTCAATCATCCAAAGGACATACATCATGCTACCCGACCGCTGAACAAACAGATCGTATGATCCTCCGAACTGTAAATCTCCCAACCGACAACTGTGAGCTCCGCAACATCTTAGGAGCAGCATGTACACGGAGGGGAGAGGGCTTCAACCTAGAGAAAGTCTACAAAGACGTTGTAAGAGCAGATGGAAGCGTCTATTTCAATGCCAAGGAGGCTACACCTCAGTGTTTCACTCACACCAATTACCCATTCTGAATATTATACAGTTAAACTGTATGAGTAGTACATTAATAGGCATCAAACGTCGAAGGCTGCTGGACGAAGTGGGAACGGATGTACTCTGTCTCCAAGAATAATACTGTATATGCGTGGTGGAAAAATTCCATGACTTCCAAAACATTACGCGGCAGTCACAGTGGCAAAAGACGCTAAGGCTGCAATAGCAGTAACAAGCATGATCTTCACAGTGACAAACATTACACAGCTCTGTTAGCAGCACTTAGCACAGCTGAAATCACTCACGGTCGCAACACATGTACTCGTATAATTACATCACTGTACGCTCAGTATTCGCACGACATTGAACCTTTTGCAGACGTAACCAGAGAAGTTGCACAATTTTCCAAACGTAAAAGACTATTTAACGCCCAATCAACGCTCTGGTATGCTGATAGACGAGCTACAAGAGGACATTTAATAGTTGACATCGTAAATGAGTGCAACTTCTTTGTATTAAACGAAGGAGGACAAGCACCAACATATTGTGGTAACGCTGGAGCAGTCAGTAATATAGACATATCGCTAGCAAACAAAAACTCACTAGCATACGAAACAAAATAGGAAGTACTGGACAGAGCAACACACATTGACCACAATCCCATAATGATTCTCACAGACACTTGAACACATGCACACCACTACCTCAAAAAATCAGTGATTACTTCTAGACAGGGAAAACCGGCATAAAGGTAGAGACATAGTAGAAGATTTTCCACTACACGCTATCCAAGATACCATGGACTACAAAAACGCGTGATCTAACTGGCTTACTCTAAAGAACGCAGCCATCAGCCATTCCACAAGCGAAAGCCGCACGGAAACATAAGCTACCATTGTCGACAGAGTTGGCAAGACTCATGAGATGAAAGAGCCAAGACAGTACAAGAACGACAACTCAGACTTGAACTATACCGTGACGCGAAGCAAAAATGCAAGAAAGAACTAAACGAAATAAGACAAAACCAATGGGACAACTTTGTTAAGACACAACTACAGAAAACACATGGGAAAAACCGATTAAGTTACAGACAGAACTAATTAAGACCCCAACCGTTCTGTCAAAATTAAAACGGGCAGACAGTACGACGACACAGCGCTGAGATGCATGGCGGAATTTCTGCTGAGTAAGCTCTTCCCTGATGCCGAAGAAACACACTACCAACAACACCACATGGACTTAAGTGGCCAGACGAGCAATATTTACAAAAATGGCGGTGGTGCCATCCCTTTCACCCGTGAGAGGTGGCACTAGCGATAGCTATACCTGAAAATAGAAGGGCGCCCGGCGCAGGTGGAAAACTTTCTCAAATTCCTAAAATACTGTCACACAGATCACTCCCTTTCTAATGGGTATGTTACACGACGTCTTACAACAAGAGAGAGTCCCTGCTCTTTCGAAAACAGCCAACGTGGTCATTATTAACCAATCAGAGGACAGAAATCCAACTGACCCCAAAACATACAAGCCAGTCTATCTTCTAAATACGTTGGCTAAGATACAGGAACGGCTTCTCTGCGATCGAGTGCACTCATACAGGCAGCTCTTTGGTCTAACTTCACACCAATACGATTTTAGGGGAAAAAGATCAATAGATTATGCAATCAACGGAACGTTAGAAATAATACACACGACTAACGCTAAATATGCAGTTGCAATTTTTATCGACATTGCAGGTGCCGCCTTTGGTGGCCTGCGTTGTTCGCTGCGTTGAGGAAGGTGCAACTACTAACAGCCCTGTACAACAGCTTACTAGATTATTTCAAAAGCGTGGCAGCAGAGTGGGTAGCAGCACACCTGAAAGTGGTCAAGAAAATAACGAAAGGATGCCCACAAAGCTCAGTCTGTGAATGAATATTTTGCGACATTGCTATCGAGCCACTCCTAAACTACTTGGAGACCTATGGCAGGTTAAATTGGTTAGTCGCTTATGCAGATGACTTATTAGTTGTTGTATCAGTAAACTCACGAGTGCACCTAGAAAACGAAACTACAGAACTTCTCATAAGAATAAGTTTGAGGGTTGCCAAGAAAGTAATGCACTACATTTTTTTTCTCAGCCGAAAACAATACAACGAATGCGAAATGTATTATTATTTGAAATCTCCTGAATGAGCGCGCCAAGTTTTCGTCACTTCCGACAAATAGCATAGCTGCAGGACAGTTTCTTGTCTATAGGTATCATGCAGTGTTCTTCAAACCTTATCAGCGATGTTACCTAGAGCACACCATTTGTCCGGGTCGCGTAACATTTTTTTTTCATGTCATTACATTTCTTTACGGATGTTACATGTGCGGGAGTGCAGCAACGTAATGCCACGTGTTCAGGAGAACCATATGCCGCGCTTGTACGGGTAGCGCTCTGGCTGAGGCCCACACGTTTCAAATAGACTGGATACGGGCCGCCGCCGGTCAAAAAATGTACCATGCGGCGACTTGGATGCGCATGCTTCAGCTTCAGCCGTTCACGTATATTGGGGAAGAAGGAGAAAACGCGACGGTCTTCATCGGTCATCTCCCACTCCCATTCCATATGTCAAGGCGCTAGCTGTTTAATTGACGCATGTCATACGATCTTTGTTATTTCTAGAACCCAGTCGTGACTTCCCCTTTTTGGTCAGTATGCTGCTGATCTGTGGCGGATAGTGATGTTAGTAGAGCAAGTTCCCATAACAACACACAAGGCTTCTATTGATGTGGTGGCAAAACACTCCACATTCTGAGTAGTATGTTGGTTTATTCTCGCCTCTCTGTGTTTCTACAGGTCACTAGACATAGACGATGCGCTCATGGACTTGTTGCAAAGCATACTATGGCTCTAAACTTCCTGGCAGATTAAAACTGTGTGCTGGACCGAGACTCGAACTCGGAACCTTTGCCTTTCTCGGGCAAGTGCTCTACCAACTGAGCTACCCAACACACCTAAAACAGACAAGTAAAGCAGACATATCACGTGATTAATTCATTTATCTAAACTGCATTTTAAATATGATAACCAAATAATGCAAAGGAAAATGAGTAGTATAAGCAACGAGTCGATCATTACAACTAAGGAATACGCCATACAGTGAGGCGAGGCTCGAACTTTAAGTCCCGAGACTTCCCTCTCGCCTATTGCACTGGTCATGCACACAAACATACAACATAAATACACACGTGTAATATGAGGAATTACACCTAGTTATAGTAAGACAAATAGTGTAATGAGTCTCTCCTGATGTATTTCATTTAGTAATGTAAGGACACATAATTTTGTACTCTACGTCAGATGGGACAGGCTCGATGTTTCTGACGAGGCTCTCCCATCTGGAATAGCAACAACGAGAACCACAATTTATATGTTATAGCTTGTTTCCACAGTAAAAGAAAAAAAAATGCTGATCGTCTTTTTCCCATAATTCTTATATTTTCTTCTAAATTACTAACATTTATTACTTATACACGCCATTTCCTGCAACTAATTTAATTTTCTTTGTAACTCATTGTTATTACCCTTGTTTTTCTGCTAGTTATGTAGAACAATGTACTTTTACGTGAAAAATTGTAGTATACAGGGTGTTGCCGTAACAGCGTGCAAAAATGTAACAGGTCTTAGAGAATGCTCCACTGAACAATTTGAGATACGGAACCTGGGATCGGAGAAGCCAACTTAAGGATATATGGAAGTAAACTTGTCTAACAATACTGTTTTCTAGCTTATTTACAACTAATATGCGTACAAGTTTACACGTACTGCACTGTTTATTTACATATACATTCTTTATTTCGTGCAAGGAAACGAGAAAGACGAGCCTGATTACCAGGAATTCATGATGCAGCATTTGTTTATTTTACTTGTCCATGAGGTGGCTCTGTTTTATCGTAATTACCTTGACCCATGACAGAACGTTCTATGAATCAACGACATAGTCATTCATTACTCTGTGCTATTCAGAGACGTATAGTACAATACGATGGAGCAGTACCGGTCTCTGGATTGGAAGAGGAGGTCCTATTCCATGGCCTGCGAGGTCACCTGACCTGAATCCCCTTGATTATTTCCTATGCGGATATTTAAAGTGACATGTGTAGGAAACCCCAGTGGATACGGAGATGGAATTATTTGCCAGAATTGTATCTGTCTGTGATATGACTCGAAACATATCAGAGATATTTGTCAGGGTACTTCAGAATCTTGTTCGCCGATGTCATACTTGCACTGAGGTTGATGGCTGTCAGTTTCAGCACATTTTGTAAGATACGGTACAAATGGTACGTTCATTGTGTCAGTGATGGCATTAACAGTTAATAAATGTAAATAAAAAAGCACACAGTAATGTGATTTTACTCCTGTTACCTCCTTAAGCTGGCTTCTCCGACCACTGGTTCCCTACCACAAATTGTTCAGTGGAGTATCCTCTATGGCGTGTTAAATTTTTGCGCGCTCGTAGTGAAACACCCTGTATACTAGCTGATTTTTAAAAATATCAGGCAGTAGGTCTTAAAATGTGCAGTAAATGAAGTAAAATGAATCAAAAGCTGTGACGTCAACATTAAGAATGCAATATTAATCAGCAGAAAGAGCAGATAGGTACAAAAAGTACATGCAGGGCGTCTACGAAGGGGAGGCACTGTCTAGTGACGTGTAAGAAATGGGAGTCAATACGGAACATATAGGAGATACAATATTTTTAATGGAGTGTTGGAAGAGTTGCGATCAAATAAGCGGGAAGACAATCAGAACATTCCTACGGAAACTTCCTGCCAGATTAAAACTGTGTGCCGGACCGAGACTCGAACTCGGGACATTTGCCTTTCGCGGGCAAGTGCTCTACCAACTGAGCTACCCAAGCACGACTCACGCCCCGTCTTCACAGCTTTACTTCTGCCAGTACCTCGCCTCCTACCTTCCAAACTTTACAGAAGCTCTCCTGCGAACCTTGCAGAACTAGCACTCCTGAAAGAAAGGATATTGCGGAGACATGGCTTAGCCACAGCCTGGGGGATGTTTCCAGAATGAGATTTTCACTCTGCAGCGGAGTGTGCGCTGATATGAAACTTCCTGGCAGATTAAAACTGTGTGCCGGATCGAGACTCGAACTCCTACGGAATTTCTAAAATCATTGCGAAAGTGACGACCAAACTACTATTCAAGTTGGTTTGCAGAATATGTGAGTCTGGAGATGAACCATGAGACTTTCGGAAAAATATCATCCACACCGACATGAAGATAGCAACGGCAGATAAGAATATTATCGCACAATCTACTTAACAACTCATGCATCCAAGTTACTGACAATATTAATGTGCAGAAGAATGGAAAAGAAAATTCAGGCACTGTTGGCTTGACGAAAGTTTAATCGGCAGAGAGGCAGTTCTGGCTTTGCGCCTCAAAATGGCAGCAAGACTTAAGAAAAATTAAGACACGTTCATAGGATATGTCGCCCGATAAAAAGAGTTCGACTATGTAGAACAGTGCAAGATGATCGAAATTCTCATAAAACTGGTGAAACTCTAGAGAAAGACTGGTAACATACATTATGTGACCAAAAATATCGGGACGTCTATTAGTGGACATTAATATGGAATGTGCCAACCCTTCGTCTTTACAACGGCTTGAACTATTCTGGGCTGGTCCCGGCGGAGGTTCGAATCCTCCCTCGGGCATGGGTGTGTGTATTTGTCCTTAGGATAATTTAGGTTAGGTAGTGTGTAAGCTTAGGGACTGATGACCTTAGCAGTTAAGTCCCATAAGATTTCACACACATTTGAACATTTTTGAACTATTCTGGGGACACTTTCAGTGAGGTGTCTGAATGCCTGTGGGGGAATGGCAGACTACTCTTCCTCAAGTGACGCAACCAGAGAAGGTAGTGGTGTTGGACGCTCTAGTCTGGAGCGAAGTAGACGTTCTAACTCATCCCAAAGGTGTTCCATTGGCTTTAGGTGGGGACTCCGAGCAGACGAGTCTTTCAGTAATGTTATTGCCCACAAACCAATGCCTCAGAGATGCAGCTTTATGACAGGGTACATTATCATGATGATACATCCTCTCCGAACTGTTCCTCTGCTGTAAGCAGTACACAGCGCTGTAAAATGTGTACCTCTTCTTCCGTATTTAGCGTTTTCTTAAGAGCAACAAGTGGACCACACACTAAACAGCCCCATACGGTAACACCACCTCCTCCATACTTCACTGTTGGTACTACACATGACGATGGTGATGTTCTCCAGCTATTCGCCACAACCAATCGCTCCCATCAGATTACCACAGTCTATAGCGTGATTAATCACGATAAATGACTCGTTTCCAGTCATCCACTGTGCAGTGGCGTCGCTCTTTACACCACCTCTGGTGTTGGTTAGTCTCGATTGCAGAAATTTTTGGCATACGTGGAGCTGCTCGACCATTGTACCCAGTTCTTTTTAACTCCCTTCGCACAGTCATTGTGCTAGCTGGACTGTTCGTAGCACTTTGAAACGCATGAGTGATTCCTTTAGTTGATTTCAATCGATTTTTTATTACCACCTACCGCAATGTTCGACGCTCCCTGCCCGTTTATACGTGAGGTCTGCTTTGTCTTGATTTAGCTGTAGCTGTCCCTTCGCGATTCCACTTTACAGCCACATCCCCAACAGTTGACATGGGCAGATTTAGAAGGTCTGAAACGTCTCAGACGAATTTCTTACTTAGGAGACATCTAACGACCAGTCCACGCCCGAAGTCTCTGAGCTATCCTGACCGACACATTCTGCTCCACCAGGGGGCTCGCCGCTCCTTGGCGGGTTCGTGCTTGGCTAGCAATGGGCCCCAGCCTTTGCAGCATCTTTTCCCTTCCGTGCTGCTTATCTATCCTCTTGCTATTCTTTCTCCCCTCCCTTGGGAAACAAGTCTGGGGTGGGAATGTGTCCCACATTTTCAGTAGCTGACATAAGAACAGTCTCATCACTGTTTTTCTTCCTTTTTTCCTTTCTTCGTTCACCTTCTATACTTCCTCCGCTTCGGCGTTTGAGACTGCTATTTTTCTTCTCCCTCCCTGTGCGCTCCTGAAGGCGGGCCCAAGCGTCTGACGCGTAAGAGGTGACTGGGTAACGCGTAATTCACAGCCCCAGGTTGACAGGTAGGGTTTGCACTGACCCCCTGGTACAGGCCAGGCACTGGGAGAGGTGACTCCTGAGCTACTATCTTCCCACATTGCCAATTGGTCCCTCTGTCAGGTGTTCGGGTGGTCTAACCTGAGGTGTGATCACCCCCTTCTAAGGGATGCGGGGGGGGGGGGGGGCAGTTGGAAGGAGCACGCCATCGAAAGACGCTGGCAGTCATTGGGATTTTCTCGCAATGAGCCAATCATCTTCTTCACAGTCAACATCTACCAAACGTAAACGGAATGAGGCTAACGATTCAAATACTCTCGTAGCTGTATCACAGTTCCTCGTGATTTCACATACTGTAGACCATCAGTCTTTTGCTATAGTAAATCCGTTTGTTGTTCAGAAAGGTGTTGTGAAATACTGCTCTCGTTTACGCAATGGAATTTTGCTTTTGATGACTACGTCTGATTCTCAAGCACGACAGCTGCTTGCCACTTCGCTTTTCCAAGGCTATCCAGTTTGTGTTGAGGCCCATACAACTCTGAATTCTTCCCGTGATGTTATTTGCACGAGGCTGCTCAATGGTGTGACTGAAGCAGAAATCCAAACGTAGCTCTCTGATGAGGGTGTCATTGCCATCCATCAGGTCATGAAAAAGGTAGATGCATCCTTAGTGCCCCCACACACTCTTTTTCTCACCTTTGATAGAGTGGTGCTTCGGTCCAGTATCAAAGGAGGCTATGAAGTCGTTACTGTCCGACCGCACATTCCGAACCTGATGTGCTATTACCATTGTATGACACACCTGGCCAGGTGTGTAAACTGTGGTAGGGATGCACACTAGGGCAACTGTCCACCTCTTTCTCCCCGATGTATCGACTGCAGTGACGGTCATGCCACCTCTTCTCGAGATTGTCCCATGTATCTCGATGAGTGGGCTGCCCAGGAAATCCGAGTAAAGGAAAAAGAGCCTTACCCGGTCGCTCTCAAGTTACTGGCTAGTCGCAAACGATGCGTTCTACCATCCAGCCATTACAGTACTGTTCTTGCTACATTTTGCTCCATGAAGGACATGGCCACGCAGACATGCGACCTCAAATTCAGCACCCCGGTTGTAAAATTACCTAGTATCTTGGCAGCATCCCCGTCTCCTCCTCCAGCTGTGCAACAACCAACCAAACTTTCGCCTCATGGGGCGAATTCACCTGCTACACAACCAGCAGGCTGGAAAGGACTGACGGAATACTCCCGCAAAGGCTTCTTACGTCCCTCCAGCCAACAAACATTTTGGTCTTCCTCTGCCAACCGGAAAGGCTCGAAGAAGTCAAACGGATGCAAACAGTCTTCTCTTTCGCTGAGTCGGAGATCGTCTCCAACGGTGTCGCCAGGTGATACCCTCGCTGGCTGACATCCGTGTCCCTAGCGCGCACCATCAACCGTTTTTCTGCCCTGGACTCTGCAGACCGACAGAAGGAGAATACCGACACCTCTGTAGATCTCACGGAGCAGGATCCTCCTGCCTCTGTGCCCTGTAGCAGCGAATCTTCGAAGGCTGACAGTCGGCAGTCATTTTTTCCTCGCCATGACTCTCCTCCAATAAAACGTTCGCGGTCTTCGATCCAACAAAGAGGACTTACAACTGCTCTTAGAATCGCAGCGCCCACTTGTTCTCTGCCTCCAGAAAACAAAAGTGCGTCCTCTGGACTGCTTTGGGCTCTCACACTTCTTCCTGGTCTGCTTTGACCTTGCCCCGTGAGGGTGGCATTCTATCCCACTGGGGAGTCGTGCTGCTCATCCAGGATGATGTTCACAGTTATCTCATCTCCCTGACTATCCGGCTTCAAGTTGATGCAGCCAGCATTTTCCTTCCACACATAACCTTTTCCCTTTGTAGCATTTACTCCCCTTCGTCATTCAGTGTCACCAGGGCAGACTTCCTCCAGCTTACTGGGCAACTCCCTCACCCATTTTTGCTGGTCGTTGACTTTAATGCGCGCCATCGCCTTTGGGGTTCTCCAAGAAACTGTCAGGTAGATGCCCTCTTGGATGAGGTTCTCAGTCAACATAACCTCATCTGCCTGAACACAGAAGCATCCACGATCCTTTCAGACTCCACTCACACCTGTTCCCACTTGGACCTCTCCTTCTGCATTGCCCAGCTTGCCCGTCGTCCAGAGTGATCTCTGATACATACTCTAGCGACCGTTTCCTGTGTGCTATCCAACTGCTAACTCCTACCTTTCCTATGTGCACACTGCGCACCCAAATGGCAACTTTCTAGGGCCGACTGAAGGCTTTACTCCTCTCTTTCGTGAATGTTTGAGTACGTTCAGTTTTGCTCAGCTGTTTGAAAAGCAAATAATGTAATTCATAAAAATTTCTAAGGGGACGTTTCAACTGGTGCTCCCTTCATGGGAACATTCTCCGTGGAATTAAGCCTCTCCCATCGGCTTCGACGACCTCCTCTCGGCCCTCTCGCCGCGGGGAAATCATTTTAGCTAGGTTGCATATTGGCCACTGTCTTTTTAGCCATCGCCATTTGCTAAGTGGTGCTGCCCCATCACTATGTTCATTGCCTTCAACCTCTGACGGTTTGCCATTCCCTGACGTAATGCCCCTTTTTTAACCACCTACGTTCTCATTTATGTTTGCCATCTGACTTATCGGACGTTTCAGCAAACGATTGGGCTTAACATGTAGTCCTCTTTAACTGCTTTTTTCTGCATTAGCATTCTGCTGTTCTGACATGAGCGCGTATGTTCCTAGTTGTTTTTGCTGTTATTGCTTCTGTACTGACTACACAGCACTCCCCGCATCCTTTTATACTGACGGCACCGTCTCTCATGACAAGTGGCGTACAATTCGGCATGAAACAGGAGTATCGAGATACTTATGATCAGAAGAAACAATAGGAATGGAAGACCAAGATCAAAGTGCTTGCATTAAAAAGGATGTCACACAAGGATGCAATTCTGCTACGCTACTGTTCATCTGTACATGAAAGAAGCGTATCCAGACGTAAAAGAAAAGTTTCGGGATTGGGATTGACATGCTAGGTGAAAGGATATCAGGTATAAGATTCGCTAGTGACATTGCTATCCTCAGTGGGAACGAGGAAGGATTACAATTTCAGACTTAAGAAGTATGTGCTGAATTCATTACAGCTTGGTGGAATGATACAGTCAAGGCAGCCTGTAAAAGGAAAAAGAAGGCGTATCAAAAGCGGCTACATACCAGAACCCAGGTAGACAGAGAAAGTTATGTTGAAGAAAGAAACAAAGCCAAACAGATGATTGCAGCATCCAAGAAGAAATCGTGGGAAGACTTTGGAAACAGGTTGGAGACTATGGGTCAAGCTGCTGGAAAACCATTCTGGAATGTAATTAGCAGTCTTCGAAAGGGAGGTAAGAAGGAAATGACAAGTATTTTGGACAGGTCAGGAAAACTGCTGGTGAATCCTGTGGATGCCTTGGGCAGATGGAGGGAATATTTTGAAGAGTTGCTCAATGTAGGTGAAAATGCGATCAGTAATGTTTCAGATTTCGAGGTAGAATGGGATAGGAATGATTATGTAAATAGGATCACATTTGAGGAAGTGGAAAAAATGGTCAATAGATTGCAGTGCAATAAAGCGGCTGGGGTGGATGAAATTAAGTCGGAACTCATCAAATACAGTGGAATGTCAGGTCTTAAATGGCTACACAGGATAATTGAAATGGCCTGGGAGTCGGGACAGGTTCCATCAGACTGGACAAAAGCAGTAATCACACCAATCTTTAAACATGGAAACAGAAAAGATTGTAACAACTACAGAGGTATCTCTTTAATCAGCGTTGTGGGTAAAATCTTCTCAGGTATTGTTGAAAGGAAAGTGCGAGTATTAGTTGAGGACCAATTGGATGAAAATCATTGTGGGTTTAGGCCTCTTAGAGGTTGTCAGGACCAGATCTTTAGCTTACGGCAAATAATGGAGAAGTGTTATGAGTGGAACAGGGAATTGTATCTATGCTTTATAGATCTAGAAAAGGCATATGACCGGGTTCCTAGGAGGAAGTTATTGTCTGTTCTACAAGATTATGGAATAGGAGGCAAACTTTTGCAAGCAATTAAAGGTCTTCACATGGATAGTCAGGCAGCAGTTAGAGTTGACGGTAAATTGAGTTCATGGTTCGGAGTAGTTTCAGGGGTAAGACAAGGCTGCAACCTGTCTCCACTGTTGTTCATATTATTTATCGATCATATGTTGAAAACAATAGACTGGCTGGGTGAGATTAAGACATGTGAACACAAAATAAGCAGTCTTGCATATGCGGATGACTTAGTTGTGATGGCATATTCGATTGAAAGTTTGCAAAGTAATATTTCAGAGCTAGATCAGAAATGTAAGGACTATGGTATGAAGATTAGCATCTCCAAAACGAAAGTAATGTCAGTGGGAAAGAAATATAAACGGATTGAGTGCCAAATAGGAGGAACAAAGTTAGAACAGGTGGACGGTTTCAAGTACTTAGGATGCATATTCTCACAGGATGGCAACATAGTGAAAGAACTGGAAGCGAGGTGTAGCAAAGCTAATGCAGTGAGCGCTCAGCTACGATCTACTCTCTTCTGCAAGAAGGAAGTCAGTACCAAGACTAAGTTATCTGTGCACCGTTCAATCTTTCGACCAACTTTGTTGTATGGGAGCGAAAGCTGGGTGGATTCAGGTTACCTTATCAACTAGGTTGAGGTTACGGATATGAAAGTAGCTAGGATGATTGCAGGTACTAGTAGATGGGAACAATGGCAGGAGGGTGTGCACAATGAGGAAATCAAAGAAAAACTGGGAATGAACTCTATAGATGTAGCAGTCAGGGCGAACAGGCTTAGATGGTGGGGTCATGTTACACGCATGGGAGAAGCCAGGTTACCCAAGAGACTCATGGATTCAGCAGTAGAGGGTAGGAGGAGTCGGGGCAGACCGAGGAGAAGGTACCTGGATTCGGTTAAGAATGATTTTGAAGTAATAGGTTTAACATCAGAAGAGGCACCAATGTTAGCACTGAATAGGGGATCATGGAGGAACTGTATAAGGGGGGCTATGCTCCAGACTGAACGCTGAAAGGTATAATCAGTCTTAAATGATGATGATGATGATGATGATGATGACTCATTACATTCTACATTTACATCGATAGTGTGCAAACCACAATGAAGATCATGGAAAAATTTCCCACTGTACGAAATGTAACTGCTTACATTCGTCTCTGGTAGCAGTTTTTTAGGATAAATTGTTTGTGTGGTGCGTACGGGAAAGATACGGGGGGCACTGCAGTATACGCCCAGATTCAGTACTTAGTACTGTTTCTTAGAAGTTTGCCTGTATGCTTTCGCAACGTAACTGCCCTCTGTCTTCAAGTTTCTACCAGTTCAGGATTTTCACCATTGTGGTGAGCTCTCTCTCGAGTCAGACAAATCTGTGACCATTCGTGCTACCCTTATTTGTACATGCTCAATAACCCTTCTTAGTCCTACTCCGTATGAGTTCCATATACTTTTACAACATACTAGAATGGGTCGCACAAGTGTTTGTAAGCAATTTCCGTTTGTAAACTGACTTCATCTTCCCAGAATTCGACCAATAAACTCAGGTCTGCCACGAGCTTAACTTACGATGGAGCCAACGTAATCATTCAGTTTCATACCCCCACAAATTGTTACATCCAGATAACTGCAACATTTGAGTGCTTCCAGTTATGACTCACTGATACGTTACTCACAGGATATTAAGATTTTACATTTCGTAGCAATTTCGTGAGAATTAACAACTTTCTGTCAGTGTAAGCAAGCTGTATTAGGAGTTAAGCTACTTTATGTTTGTGGAGAACAAGGGAGAACTTACTGACATGTAAGAGACAAATAGCCACCCAAATTTAAGCAGTCACACACATACACACACACACACACACACACACGCACACACATTACATACTACTAAGAAAGAACCTCCTGCGCCGGCCGGAGTGGTCGAGCGGTTCTAGGCGCTACAGTCTGGAACCGCGCGACCGCTACGGTCGCAACTTCGAATTCTGCCTCGGGCATGGATGTGTGTGACGTCCTTAGGTTAGTTAGGTTTAAGTAGTTCTAAGTTCTAGGAGACTGATGACCTCTGCAGTTAAGTCCCATAGTGCTCAGAGCCATTTGAACCATTTTTGAACCTCCTGCCACTTCAATTAGGGTGAAGTGGTGGAGGTATCTGTGTAATTTGAAGGAGAGCATCTCCAGAGCTAGGCATTTAATTTCCCGAGGCACGGCGCTCACTCAGGAAACAGGTGTCCGAGCTGAAACTCGTAGCATGTCCGGAGCACCAGCGCGGAAGATGGCAAAATGTGAGTCGACGGAGCGTGGGCGGCCCGGGACTGCACTGCGCATGCGCGAGCAGCAGCAGCAGCGGCCGCAGGCGGGGCGTCGACCCGGAGGGCCGCGATCGATGCCCCGGGCGCCGCCGACCTTGACACGCATCCCTTCTGGGTTAGCGCTGTTGGCGTGCCCATGCCGACGCCGAGCTCCACCATCGCGCCACTTTGTCGTGACGAATACTGTCTGTAGGCACTTGCCACAGCGATCGACTCACCGCGGCCGTAGAAAGTCGTCTAAAGCCTCTATCTCCTACAAAAATCATGTGAAGGTTCTGAAATTCATACATGTCACAGATCTCTATAGTTTCTGCAAACAGTCATCTGTAAACTTTTACAAAATTAGGTGCAAATATGTATTTCTTGTTGTTTTTACATGGGCTCACGACAAGCTTGTTTCAGCGTTTGTCCCATTTTCAAGTGTTCCTGTTGACATTATATTTATATTTCATTTTATTCTACTTCCATATAATAGTAGTATAAAATTTTTATTTTATATTATACTTATTTCCAGATGGACTGACGCCGATAAAACATCTTGCAACGTAATTTCTTTTATTCAATACGTTGGGAATATAAATCACGTATTTGTATTCTATAGAAACTTCGTGTTATTTTTTGACAGTTGTCAAATGTCAGATCGTTCCATGGCTGCATTATGTTCACGAGTAAACTATATGTTAGGTAGTCAGAGATATTTTTTGCCAGATGTATTTAGCATTATGTAGATGTGCGATCTCAATGTTGTCTATTGTTTTTTGTTTATCCTGTTGTGTTCATCTCTTTTCTTTTTCTATTAGGTTGATAAAATTTTACAGATAATTTTTAAGTCTAAGATCCATTTGTTTCTTTAGGACTTTATTCGGGTGCCTATTTGTGTGCGTATAAGGTCGTACATCTACATAATGCAAAATGTCTCTGGAAAAAACATCTCTGACTACCTATGATATAATTTATTTATAAACATAATGTATCAGTTAACAAAACGTTCAAAAATAAAAATTTATTACAGAGATCATTATAAAATTGAATACACTGTGATGGATCCAGAACAATTATAAGGGAAGAGGATGTCACAGACTTTCAGAACATGTGTATTGAGTCTGCCTCTCATATTCCAACATATCTGAAGGTATTCCTAAACTTCGTTGACATTAAAACAGGACATAGATAACACCAAAACAAGTATATTTATTATTAGCCGGCCGAAGTGGCCGAGCGGTTCTAGGCGCTACAGTCTGGAACCGCGCGAACACTACGGTCGCAGGTTCGAATCCTGCCTCGGGCATGGATGTGTGAGATGTCCTTAGGTAAGTTAGGTTTAAGTAGTTCTAAGTTCTAGGGGACTGATGACCACAGCAGTTAAGTTCCATAGTGCTCAGAACCATTTGAACCAAGTATATTTATTTATGGTACACATGGTTTCTTGGTCGGCTCTGTTCCGCGTAACGAGGGCTTAAATTACCACACACAGTTGTTTCAATTATACACCGAAATATCGTCGGTTGTTAAAGCCAATATCCGGCTGCATTCACTTACGTCATTTTAAGATTCACTGTACCTGGAGAAGCTAGACTTTCACATCTAATGGACTACGTTCAACGAGTGCCCCCAATATCGTTTATATGTGTGAAAATAGAGAGCATTTCGTTCTGCTTGTCAAAGTCCTTTGGAGAAATGTTCTGTGTTTCTCAGATCTCCTTCGTGTGTATGAAACCATGGAAAACGTGATCAGTAAGTGTAAATATCGTTCTTTTTCGCAGTGATAGGAACATGAGTCCTGCTTTTGCTGTTGTTGCGACTGTTGTGAAGCCTTTCTGCTCCAGTGCCAGACCTCACCTAATATAATGGTTTTTGTCTTTGGCTCCAATATCGGATGATGTCTGACATTCTCTTTTGTTACTTCTCCAGCCTGGTCTGTTGTCGGAGGAAGTCCAGCGTGTTTCATCATTTAGTAACGGCTCAGACAGTTAAAGCTGCCTGATTCATATACTATCAGGCTACGTACTGAGACATATACAAGCGACCTTATCATATTCTCGGGAGTTCGGTTCGTATGCATAACGCATACAAGTGATGATTATATTGCTAACTGGATTGTTGAGACTACTGAGGATAAGGGAGAGGTTAGGACGAGGGTTAGTAACCAAAAACTATATCTGTAACCAGTGATGTAAGTAACAATGGATCTGAAGTTAGCAGTGAATAAGAAAGTGATGACAGTGTGTAGTCGATCCATGTTTATCGTGATAGTGATCTTACCAACTTCCCATACTATCTGTCCGACCTGGTCCTCAAAGTGCACGGCCAACAATGGAACTTGAATATTTCCAGCTCTTTGTTAGTGCCAAACTTATTTGAGAAACTGCTCAAATGGCTCTGAGCACTATGCGACTTAACTTTTGAGGTCATCAGTCGCCTAGAACTTAGAACTAATTAAACCTAACTAACCTAAGGACATCCATTCCCGAGGCAGGATTCGAACCTGCGTACCGTAGCGGCCGCTCGGCTCAGACTGTAGCGCCTATAACCGCACGGCCACTCCGGCCGGCTGAGAAACTGCACCCACAGCAAATGTGTACGCAGAAGAGGAAATGCAGAAGGTGGCTCCACTAAAAACACGCTCGTAGAAATAAAGGCATTTCTTGACGTTATATTGCAAATGCCTCCTATTTAGAAAATGAAATTAGGAGACTGTTTTACCGAATACTGCACCGACCGTACCCCATTCATCAAGTACATTATCTCTCGTCTCTGTGTTTTTTTTTTTTTTTTTCAGGTCTCCACTAACCGAATTTCCGATTCAAAATAAATATCAGCTGGCAGTTGGAGAGAAAACAGGAGAGGAAAGGATTCAAAGAACTGTCTGCGAGCAAGTCGACGGACGAATGGAAAGCGCCTGAATGTACGCTGTCCCGTTTGACACAACCAGGCGAAGCCTGATTGGGAGAGGTAGTACCGAGAGGCGCTAAATAAAGAATGATGATGGAATTGTTTTTCAGCTCCTAAGTCTATGTATACGAACCGATAGTCTGTGATAACTATTGTACAATCAGCTTGAAAGCTCATGTGTCCAAGCTGTAGGCAAAAGAAAAAAAATGATAGTATGTTAGACAACGAACAGTATGGGTTTAGGGAATGTAAAGGCACCAATGAGGCAGCTCTGACAGTTAACTCTGTAATAGAAAGAACACTTGAGAAAAATAAAGACGCTTTGATAAATTAAGACGCTTTCGTAGTATTTGTTGACGTTAAAAAAGTGTACGACATGTAAAGTTGTGCAAAACCCTCAAATAATAGGTGAATGCTGTAGGGAACGACTGGAATACACAATATGTGCAGCAAAAAATAGTCGTCAATAAAAATGGAAGACCTAGAAAAAGTAAGAAGATTAAGTAGGTTATAGGGCTGGAATGCGGTCCTTCTCATCTACTGTTCAATCTGTATACTGAAAAAGCAACTGCGGAAATACAAGGGCGGTAAAGGTGATTGAGTTTCAGTGATAAGATGCTCTGATAACATTGCTTTCCACTGAGAAAGCTAGGAAGAACCACAGAACTTGCTGAATGAGATACACAGTCTACTAAGTACAGCATATGTATTTACAGGAAAATAAAGAAAGGCGAAAGTATTAACGCGCACCAGAAACGAGATTAGGGACAAACTTAACGTTGAAATGGGATATGAAAGAATTCTGCTGGCATGGAAGCAAAATAATGCATGACGGACAAAGCGCAGGTGGGGAGGGCATCCCTCGCCAAAAGAAGTTTTCTTGTATTAAACACAGAACTTACATTGAGAAATAAATATCTGATTACTGACGCCTGGAACTCGACATCTGACGATAATACATCATGGACAGTGAGAAAATCGAAGAAGAGGGCAACCGGAGCTTTTGACACGTGGTGTTCCAGGATGATGCTGAAGATTATGTGTGCTCTTAAGGTAGTAAATGAGGTGGTTCTCCATAGAGTCGGCGAGGAAAGGAATATGTAGAAAACACTGCAAAGAAGAAGGGATAGGATGAGAGGATGTATGTTGTGACAATAGGGTAAAAGAGGTTCGGTTTTAACTATGCTTAGCATGTGTGCTCAATCTGCTTGCTATTGCAGAATATGAAATATGAATAGCCTATCGTCTAGTCTGGCCATTGTACGCAAAGATCAACACCGACACCGCCGTCACAGCAAAGCACAACTCGGTAGACTATGAGGTTATACTTTTATGTGTCTTCTAAACAGGTAATTTTTAGTATAAGTTAAGGATCTTGTAATGGAAGTCAAGTACTCCTTCAACAGAATTTCATTTACTCTTAAGTTGCACAAAGGTTAATCAAAAATTATCAACGAATAAATTCCAGAATGAGATTTTCACTCTGCAGCGGAGTGTGCGCTGATATGAAACTTCCTGGCAGATTAAAACTGTGTGCCCGACCGAGACTCGAACTCGGGACCTTTGCCTTTCGCGGGCAAGTGCTCTACCATCTTTTTTTTTTTAACTCATTTTGTTCTCTTTCGTTTGTTGTATCTGCTCGGGAGGTCGTCGTGAGACACCCATTTCAGTTCGTCGTTGTTCCATTAACTCAGTTTTTTAATTACAGAGGGCAGCTAACCCTCTGACCGAACACGCTGAGCTACCGTGCCGGCGGACCATCTGAGCTACCGGAACACGACTCACAGCCGGTCCTCACAGCTTTACTTCTGCCAGTATCTCGTCTCCTACCTTCCAAACTTTACAGAAGCTCTCCTGCGAACCTTGCAGAACTAACACTCCTGAAAGAAAGGATACTGCGGAGACATGGCTTAGCCACAGCCTGGGGGATGTTTCCAGAATGAGATTTTCACTCTGCAGCGGAGTATGCGCTGATATGAAACTTCCTGGCAGATTAAAACTGTGTGCCCGACCGAGACTCGAACTCGGACGATCCTTTCTTTCAGGAGCGCTAGTTCTGCAAGGTTCGCAGGAGAGCTTCTGTAAAGTTTGGAAGGTAGGAGACGAGATACTGGCAGAAGTAAAGCTGTGAGGACTGGCCGTGAGTCGTGCTTCGGTAGCTCAGATGGTAGAGATATGAAACTTCCTGGCAGATTAAAACTGTGTGCCCAACCGAGACTCGAACTCGGACGATCCTTTCTTTCAGGAGTGCTAGTTCTGCAAGGTTCGCAGGAGAGCTTCTGTAAAGTTTGGAAGGTAGGAGACGAGATACTGGCAGAAGTAAAGCTGTGAGGACCGGCCGTGAGTCATGCTTCGGTAGATCAGATGGTAGAGCACTTGCCCGCGAAAGGGAAAAGTCCCGAGTTCGAGTCTCGGTCGGGCACACAGTTTTAATCTGCCAGGAAGTTTCAACGAATAAATTAATTCAACTGCAAATTAGATTGACAAAAAGTAAGACTAACACTGTGGGAGGAATCGTGTATAAGGAAGATTGCTTGGGGGCTCAAGAAACAGAATATTATTATTTGTGCAGTTCGCTGGTACAAGATTAAAGATATCAAAAACAAATCGGAATTAAGTAAGCAGTTCAAGTTGCTCACTCCATAACACGCGAGAAGCCAGATGCTCAGATTTCGGAATGCCCTAACGTGGATGGCTCAAAAGCAGCAGAGTGCGCCAAACAGGCGGCAGTCGGCTCCTGTCTCCTCCAACACTCCGGTTCTCGTTGCCCCAAAAATTGCTTCGTCTTGCCCAACTTCTAACCAGTCACAAATGCAACGTGAGGGGAAGACTCCACGCTGTTGTCAACGTGACAGACGAGAAATGTCACAACATTTGCGAGGAATCAGGAAAAGGACACCAAACTTCCCCCTCTTTGCATAAAGGATACACATTTTACCGTCATGAGGTTGGCACTGGACCGAAACAGTGTTTCGAGACGTGTTTTTTAAGTAAGTACCGTTTTGAAATTAAAAAAGACGTGCTAAGATATCTCAATAACTTTATTTTTACATGAAAGCCTGTACCTTAAACTACTTTTCTACATAACTTCCGTCAATATTGAGGCACTTGTCATAACGTCGTACCAGTTTTTGAATACCCTCCTAATAGAAGTCTGCCGCCTGACTTGTTAACCACTCCATCACCACTGTTTAACTTCGTCATCTTCTTGAAGACGCTGACCTCCCAGGTGTTTCTTCAAGTGCAGGAACAGATGGTAGTCGCTGGGCGCAAGATCGGGGCTGTACGGAGGATGATCTAGAGTTTCCCATCGCAAAGATGTAATGAGATCATTGGTCTGATTCGCCACATGCGGACGGGCATTGTCTTGCAGCAAAACGATACCCTTGCTCAACTTCCATGGACTGTTGCTTTAATTCCTGTGTGACGTAGGCCACCCATGTTTCATCATCCGTAACAGTTCGGCTTAAGAAATCATCACCGTCGTTGTGGTACCACTCAAGGAAAGTCAATGCACTGTCTAAACGTTTGGTTTTGTGCACATCCGTCAAGATTTTCCGTACCCAACGTGCGCACAATTTTCGGTAATTCAAGTACTCGGTCACAATGCTATACAAAACACTACCAGAAACGTTAGGAAAGTCATCCTGCAAGGAGGAAATCGTAAAGCGTCTGTTTTCTCTCACCTTATTGTCCACTTCCTGCACGAACCTTCCATTAACGACCGAAGGACGCCCACTCCGTTGTTCATCATGCACATTTGTGCTGCCATCTTTAAATGCTCTCACCCACTTTCTTACCATTCCATCACTCATAATGTTTTCTCCGTAAACTGCACAGATCTCACGATGAATATCGATCGCTTTTAGGCCTTTAGCACTAAGAAACCTTATAACAGTCGGCGTACTTCACAGTCGGCGGGACTCACGATTATCGGAGGCATCTTAAACACTCAGTACACAACGTAAACAAGGAAGAATCAGACTGTAATGGCGTCAGTGCGTAGATTAAGGTACAGGCTTTCATGTAAAAATAAAATTTTTGAGATATCTTAGCATGTCTTTTTTTTTATTTCAAAACGGTACTTACTTAAAAAAACACGCCTCGTACTTTAGTTGGTCGGCCCGTCCGTGCCCAGCGTTAGGTAGCACAATGTAATCTCATTGGATAAATCAAAATTTTGGAGTGAAAACGAAAACGACGTTCCCACGCTATCTGAGTGACGCCGAGGTGTCAAGGGCAGAAGGGCAAAACTAGCGTACCTGATTTATCTCCAGGAGGTGACAACATGGACGCGGCGTTCGCTGCCCATCACGCAGCGCGACCCAGGCCGCTTACTGTATTGAATCTTATTATGTTTTCGTTCTTTTCTTATAAGTTATATGTAAACTGAATGAGTTATAGACACCACCAATGGTAAATTAACAAGTTGTGTTGTGGCAAGGATATTGTTTTACACATCGTTAAAGCCGCCCGAGGTGGCCTAGCGGTGCTAGACGCTACGGTCGCAGGTTCGAATCCTGCCTCGGGCATGGATGTATGTGATGTCCTTAGGTTAGTTAGGTTTAAGTAGTTCTAAGTTCTAGGAGACTGATGACCTCAGAAGTTGAGTCCCATAGTGCTCAGAGCCATTTGAACCATTTGAACATCGTTAAATATCTATATGAAACAAAGTAAGAAATACCCTCTTCAGTTAATTAATTGATGTAGCTTCACCCTTTTATATCGGAAAATGGTAGCGTACGGACATATGCTTGAGGCCGCCGTAACAGCATTGTTAAAAATGCGTATTTTAACCATCCATTAAAAGTATTATGAAAATTTATTGGAAAAGGAATATTTATTTGCACGGTTATAAGGTCAACCCCTATCTGTTTTTCATTTCACTCACCGCCGAGATACTGCATCAAGAAGTTCGGTGCAGACAAGAATAATTTACGCGGTATCCGGAGGAGCGTTCCTGCATCGACATTGTTACAATCAAGATTAAACACAATGGAATTAATGTGAAGATCGACAATTTCAATGGTTACGGTGATTATTTGGTACCGCACACTACTGGAAGCAGCAGTACGTAATACAAATTATGTTTATTGACCTTGAATGTAATGATATTAAAGGTCTGTTGATATTAGTATCAGTTAAAGTTCACCTAAGATCGGGCACAGATTCATAAATTACCTTCAAAATTTATTTTCAACTATTCTTTCCAATCAATTTTTCCAATTACTCAAGCAATTATTAAACCATTTCCTTTGGAACATACCTATTCAGTACACACATCGGCAAAGCGGATCGCAGCCTGACTTAGCCCCAAAATCGCCCAACCTCAGGGTGGCGTGGATGACGTAATGACATTTACCGACAGCCCCTCCGCCGGTAGGGGACAGCCGAAACCCACCTGAACTCCCAGCAGGACTCGAAGCTTTCTCTCCCAGCACACATTTCTTGTGAGTACCAACGCAAAAAAAGATTTACATCTGTTTTATGAGGCTACTGAAAATCATATTAATTCTTTCACAGCGTAGTGGGCTGAAAGACGACATAGAGCTGTTTCGTCTCTGAGCACTGTGCTCATTTCGTCACACCACCCCCACCTCCGCCACCACAAACCAGTTCGGATAAAGTGGCTGATGGCTATAAAGAATGCTTACACATAGTCATACGAGGGGTAATCATAAAATTGTAATTAACGTCTAGAAAAAAATCAAGTTGTGCCCACGAAGTTGTGAGAGAGTTAGTTCTCTTCATATTCGCTCTCCAATGTGAAAGAATTTTTTTCGACAATGAATAATTCGAAAAAGACCTTGGTTCTAGAAATCTACATTTTGGCTCTTAAACTAAAGTTGCATCTCGAAAACAATCTCTTCGTCATTTTACATCTACAGCTATAACTACAACTATATCTGCATCAAGACTGTGCAAGCCACCTGACGGTGTGTGGCGGAGGGTACTTCTGGTACCATTTAACTGATCCTCCCTTGCCTGTTCCACTTGCCAACGGAGCGCGGAAAGAATGATTGTCTGTGAACCTCTGTATTACCTCTAATTTTTAGAATTTTCTCATCGTAGTCATTTCACGGGATGTACGTGGGTGGAAATAATTCGTTGTCCTACTCCTACCGAAAAATACTCTCAAAATTTCAGTAGTAAACCTCTCCATTATCCACAACGCGTCTCCTGTAGAGTCTCTCGCTGAAGTCTGTTGAGAATCTCCGTAAAGCTTACGAGCCGACTAAAGGATCTCGTGACGAAACTCCCCGCTATTCGTTGGATCTCTTCTATTTCTTCTATCGATCGCATCTGGTAAGGATCCCAGATTGATGAATAGTATTCAAGAACCGGTCCAACAAGCGCCTTGCAGGCCAATTCTTTAGTGGATGAGTTCGTTTCCTTAAGATTTTTACTATGAATCTCTGACTGCCTTCTGCTTTTCCTACTGTTTGTTTAACCGAGCGAGGTGGCGCGGTGGTTAGAACGCTGAACTCGCATTCGGGAGGACGACGGTTCGAACCGGCGTCCGGCCACGTTGATATGTGTTTTTCGCGATTTCCCTAAATCGCTTCAGGTAAATGCCGGGGTTGATCCTTTGAAAGAGCACAGCTGACTTCCTTCCCCATCCTTCCCTAATCCAATGGAACCAATGACCCTGCTGTTTGGTCCCCTACCCCAAATCAGATAAGCAGCTAACTATTTATTTTACATGGTCATTCCACGTAAGGTCTCTCTGGATAGTTAGTCCTAATATTTTACGGTAGATGCTGTTTGCAGCAACTTGTCATCAGTAGCGTAATTGTACAACACTGAGTTTAATTTTCTGTGTATGCGCAATATATTACATTTTTTCTTACGTTCAGCGTCAACTTCCAGAGCCTGCACCATTCGTTAATACTCTGCAGGCTACTTTGCAAAGCGATACTGTCTTCTGCGATGCTGCTTTCTTACAGACAATCGTATCATCCGCGAACAGTCTTAAAGAGCTTCCAACACTTTCTACTAAATCGTTAATGTACGTTGTAAACAGTAACGGTCCCTTCATATCTCCATCTCCTCAAATTACTGTTTACATCTGTTGACTTTGTTCCATTAAGAGAGACGTGTTGAATTGTATCTGCAACGGAGGCTTGAATCCAGTCGCAAATATGATCCGAATACTCAGTAAGGTCGTATTTTTTTTCTCTCGAAACGGCAGTGCGGGACGGTGTCAGATGCATCCCTGACTCTAACAAAAAGCAACACGGCGTCAACATGAGTGCTGTTGTCTACAGCGCAATGGATTTCATGGAGGAACACAGCGACATGAGTTTCGCAAAATCTCTGTTTGCGGCATCCATCTCATTCTGGAAATGCCTGTCTTCATCCGCAGAAAGAGGAAGAAGTCACTGATTGCCAAGTCAGGAGAATATGGGACTGAGGAAAATTTCGTAGACCAAAGAAGCAGCATGTGTGGCAACGTCATGTAGAGAATGGCTCAAGAACACCCCCTCGTACAGGTTCTTGCAATGCTTCTTCGTCTTGACAGCCTCCCGTAACCTCGTCAGAAGATTTTGTTAGTATACTCCTGTCAAGGGTTGCGCCTTACGATTATGATCTGTAGGCGCCACATCATGTCAGTCCCAAAAAGGTCTCAGCATCACATTACCCGATGACGCTTGAGTTTTGGCTCCACATGTTTCCATTGCCTGCTTTGCTTCTTTGAATCGCGCTCATAGTTACACATCCATCACTCATTCATGGTAATTAGGAGCCTAAAGAAGTCCACTGGACTGACCTGACACTGTCGCAACATTCCCGGTGTTACCTCAATTCGACGGGCTTTTTAATTGGGCGTTACGTTCAGAATTTCCTGCAGGAAATTGAAAACTGATTAATTTTTCCACTATTGCCTCGATTGTGATACTCCTGTCTTGGAACACCAGGGCCTCCACTTCTCGTGATTCCCCGATTATTCGTCGAGAGATGGCCTGCTACTTCGTTCTTTGTCATTCAGGCTTGTTTGACTACAACGGAAGTATCAGCGCCACGTTAACACGCCGTCATATTATAGTGCGTTGCTGAAGTGCACTTACACCAACATAGCATGAGTTGTTCAAAAAGATTCAAATGGCTCTGAGCACTATGGGACTTAACATCTGAGGTCATCAGTCCCCTAGAACTTAGAACTACTTAAACCTAACTAACCTAAGGACATCACACACATCCATGCCCGAGGCAGGATTCGAACCTGCGACCGTCGCAGTCGCGCAGTTCCGAACTGAAGCGCCTAGAACCGCTCGTCCACCACGGCCGGCTGCATCATTGTTATTGTGTTGTTCCCCATCAAATGTAGAAAACGAATTATCTCACAATACTATACTTTGTTAATGAGTTGTGCCATTTTATTTTGGCTCCTCTAGCAGCGGGCTATAGTAATGTAGTAATTTCAATGTGCGTCAGGATTACAGATATGCACCTCCTAACAAACAAAAAATTAAGCACATTACTTTATTTTTCGAGGTGATGTTTAAAATTTTAAGCCTCCCCCTCGTACTTTGTTTATGCTGTGAACACTATCAACGAGGGAATGGGAAGGTGAAAAAATATCTTAAAACAGCCAACCGCCTCAAGAAGTGGGTAGAACGTTTCATTTATCGAGCAGATAGTGATCATTGATACATTTTCTCAGCCCACAAGATATTGCCGGCTGCGGTGGCCGAGCGGTTCTAGGCGCTTCAGTCCGGAACCGCGCGACTGCTACGGTCGCAGGTTCGAATCCTACCTCGGGCATGGATGTGTGTGATGTCCTTAGTTTAGTTAGGTTTACGTAGTTCTAAGTTCTAGGGGACTGATGACCTCAGATGTTAAGTCCCATAGTGCTCAGAGCCATTTGAACCATAAGATATTGGAAAATGATTTGGGGTTTCCGACAGAATGATACCGTCCAGTATGGTCATAACCAGAGATCTAAATCATCAAAAAAGGCAGGCAAAAAGACATTACTAACAGCTAAAATAGGCAATAAACTGTAGCGTAGAAAAAACCATTCATTGTGTCTCTTTCCTAGATTACACTATTCAGTCACACAAGAGCATGTTTATGTTAATAGCGTGTTGTATCATATTATTAAAGTATCTTTAAAAATGTAAACAAAATTGTTACTCATGCGACGGTATGCGCTACCTAATATGTTCCAAAAATGCC
This sequence comes from Schistocerca cancellata, assembly GCF_023864275.1. Lineage (NCBI taxonomy): Eukaryota > Metazoa > Arthropoda > Insecta > Orthoptera > Acrididae > Schistocerca > Schistocerca cancellata. The sequence goes on from NC_064628.1 coordinate 699,353,773, forward strand.
GGGATTTTAAGGGGCTCATACCTCCGATTCTATTGGTGATGGGAAGGTAGGGTCAAGTATTTTGTACAGCCCTTGGGCTAGGGACCATTTTTATACCCAACATGATTTTCTTACTGTAACCATCCTACAATACAGTATCATACTTTCAATATTACACACTTCCTCCAGCTCAGGCAAAGAGAGCATATAAACTGGTCCTTTTTGTGTTAGATGTGGTCTACGGTGAGCCTTAAGAGGCTTATGGAAACACCATTTAATTCATGGGCCGTTCCTGATAAAATCCGAAAAACATGGCATCTGAGTAGCAAAACCGAGCCGCGGATTCCAAGACGGCTATGCACAGTGAAGTTAATAATTTTGTGCGATACATTCCTAAGATCCCGATCTCGTACAGCCTTGAAAAGTTTTCTTGGCATCTTCAATCGTTTCTGAGATATAGAGGTTAAAAGTTACCCTACTTGTACAAGTAAAATAAGCAGTCAAAATCCGGCGTGAGGTGAAAACGTAGTTTATGCAGTGTTATCCACTGACTTTTCACAGAGAAATATGCTGTAAAGTGCCTCTGTTAACGTCAGATGGGATATCGCAACCTCTTGTTGTAGTACTGAAGCAAATGCAAAATTTTTGTTCATGTATAATCTGGCCTGAAGTGTAAAATTAGTTTTGCGTTGTTTGAATTTCATATAAAATTTTGCTGACCCATAAAGTTCTTTTCATATGAGTGGCATACCCTGCTATAGCAAGGAAAAGAAGGCAACCAGCGGAAAAATGTTCCTATAGGAGCACAAAAAAGGCTGTGACTGAAATGTGGAGTTGAGAGGTGGCATTAGCCCCCTCTCATATTTCTATCTTATTCTGAGTAATTCGATTTTCCTCCCTAATTGCATGCAGTGAAAAGTTACTGTTCCTTCACACGCAGACTTCCCACGCAGCATCTCTCGTCACCTGGGTCGTCCGGTGACAGGCGGGTTCTGCTGATTTTGAAAGGGTTAAGCCAACGGGTGTGAGGGAGTCGAGTGGATGCTTTCCGGACGCCGACATTGTCATAAGAGTGCGGGCGACACGCCCACAGGGGCCTGACGGAGCGGCTGGGCTAGAGATTCCGTTACTTCGCAGAAAATTAGTGAAAACACTTACTGGCGGGCTACCAGCGAGGCGTGGGACTGACTTGTGTTCCCAGGCAGTCTTGGCGGGCAAATTCCCGCGTTTTCTGCAAAATCATAACTGTGAATGGCTTGTTCAGGGGACAGCTCCGTGACGTAGCAAAATCGGCCCAGAAATTGGAGCCAAGTGCCTCCATTGGTGGAATGGTAGTGCGTCGGCAATAGAGTGGAATTTTCCACCGGTTTTCGAGTTGCTGATTGGAACGATTAACCACGGCCACTGTCGTGGAGGCGGGAATGTTCTGTGTTCGGCTTGTACGGGTGCTCTTGAGAGAGTCTGCTCTCGCCTTTCGGTCGGGGTAGGTTACAAGACTGAGCTCCCACTTCTATGTTGTCCGTCTTGAGCAGTTTTGGCTAAAGTTGACTGTATCGGAGTTACTGTGTGACTTCGTCTCCCTCAGAGGCGCATTTGTATTGATAGGAAGTCTTTAGTCTGGAACAACCAGACCAGGATAATTTGTTTCGGGGTATACTCATGACATTATCATCACCACGAAGGGAAGTCGAAGTAACCAGTCATCGCCTCCGGTATGCCAGATCGTGTCCTTGCAGTTAAGAAGATAGCTTGGTAATGTATGTCCGCAGCACCGGCAGATTAGGGAATTTTGCTCTGTGATAATCAGAGCTCAGCAGAGCCTGTTCCCATCTGTTCTTACGTGGTTCTGTCTCGGATGTTCATTGTCTGAGTTCTCACTACTGTAGCAGCAATTAATGTTGGGTTGACTGGTTGTTTCTCTTAAGATTTGAGTAGTTGCAAGGAATTGGCTCCACATACCACTTGGTCATAAACGTCACAAGCTAGTTTATGGACAACTTCACCTTCACAGCATTTATATTTGAGTACCCAATTTGACGTATTGTAAATGTTTCATGTGTTTTGTTTATTATTTTGTGATTAGTCATAATAAATCAAATTGTTTTTTTGGACAGAACTTTCATTTTGTGGATTGGTAAAGGAACCCTTTCATTTCTCACTACGTTAATGAAACTATCCTTTATCAAATTAATTTCTATCAAATTAAATTACTGCAGGTGCCAAACTCTTTTCTACTCGATTACAGTCAGTTCGCATTTCTTCTTAATTCATGTGCAACACTAAAAGTCGGAGTCAGAAAAGGGGTGGCTTAGAGCATCATTTCCATATGAAGATTCTAGAAGAATTTAGTGTTAAATATACTGCTAGCCCCACCACCTCGCAGAGTACCAGCTGCCTCATTCTACCTTCCACAGCACTTTTTAAAAACGTCCCAAAAATTTTTGTATACGAACATGGTCGCACTTTTTTATGCTGTGGGAGACAGAGACAGTGGCAGTGGGAAGAAACGGAAAAGTAACAAATACTGGAAGATAGTAGACGGTGATCGTGGTATAGGAAGAGCGAGGTAGACAATGTCAGTGTGTGGAACACGAGTCGGTGTAACATAGTTGACAGTGACAGAACAGTGCAAGGAAAAAAGTGAAGGAGCCGGTGCCAGTGGCAGGGGATAAAGAGAAGGAGAAAGTGGAAGTGATAATGAGAGACAGAGTCTATGACAACGACAACGAGGAAGAAAGGAGTAGTGATCGTGAGAAGAGACAGTAGCGTTGGGAAGGAACAGTTGAGATAGTAGCAGTATGCGACAGCAAGAGAGAGAGACAGTGACAATGAGAGGAGACACAATTAGCAGGACAGAACGAGGAAGACTCGGGCTGTGAGACAGAGGGCAGTGACAGAGAGGCACAAAGAGATAACGCCATGAGTTGGGCTGAAGATGTGACAGAATACGCGAGTGGAAATAGATAGGTAATGACGGACTTACGGCGATGGACTAGTAGGCGTGAGAGAACTACAGTTAGGTCAGCTGCTTTTTAAAGAGAGCATGAATATGTTCGCATACCAACATTTGGGAAAATTTTAACGGTGCTGTGGAAGGTAGAATGACGCAGCTGGTACCTTACTTTCCGCTCAGAGTCTTTCAATAAACTGGAGCGTATTGGCGTTTTTTGGGCTTTGATAGGCGCATTTATCCGCTGGTGTTAATTGTACTTGACAGAAAAATGAAAACGTTTATTGAAAGCCCGTGCATTACAACGCCTTATCGGCTTGTTGACTGAACATAACAACCAAACGCTTTTTTAAAATTATTTCGATTCGTATTATCTCCTGTCATATAATGTATTTTCCACACGAGAAAGTGACCTCTCAACATCTACAGAGGTAATTGGGACAAATATAAAACATTGAATTGTAGGGTCCATTTCTGCTGCGCTACAATTGCCAGCTTGTGGAAATTTTGCAATGCTCCTAAGGTTTGTCGGACTTTTCAAAAACACCATATTTTACGTTTTCCTAACTAATGAACCCCATATTCATTAATCTTTGCACTGCATCGTCCACAATTTTGGGGTGGACATCACTAAAGCAAAGCCGTTTTCCGTTGCTGCGGAATCTGCTCACCAAATGTCAACCACCAACTTCTTCCCCCGAATTCGAAAATAATTTGTTGAGCCAACCCACGTAGGGAGAAACGATCATAGTAATAAAATAAGGGAAATCAGAGCTCGCACCGAAAGATATATATTCGACTTTTTCCGCGTGCTGTTAGAGATTGGGATAATAGCGAATTATTGTGAAGGTGGTTCGATGAACCCTCTACTAGATACTTACATGTGATTTGCAGATTATTCGCCCACAATGAAACTTAAGTCATTTCTCATTTACGAAGATTCGAGAACTTTCTTTGCTGCCACAGTTGAAGATGCTTCATCGTTCAGAGGGATGACCACCTTAGTTATACTCAGGAAATCTGAAGAGTAGTAAACTGCTGCTGAAATCTATGTCCCTCGTTATGACAGACTGAGCAGAAGTACACTATGTGATCAAAATTATCCAGACACCTAACTGAAAATGACTTATAAGTTCGTGGCGCCCTCCATCGGTAATGCTTGAATTCAATACGGTGTTGGCTCACCCTTAGCCTTGATGACAGCTTCCACTCACACAGGCATATATTCAATCAGGTGCTGGAAGGTTTCTTGGGGAATGGCAGCCCATTCTCCACGGAGTGCTGCAGTGAAGAGAGGTATCGATGTCGGTCGGTGAGGCCTGGCACGAAGTCGGCGTTCCAAAACATCTCAAAGGCGTTCTATAGGATTCAGGTCAGGACTTTGTGCAGGTCAGTCCGTTACAGGTATGTTATTGTCATGTAACCACTCCGCCACAGGCAGTGCATTATGAATAGGTGCTCGATCATGTTGAAAGATGCAATCGCCATCCCTGAATTGCTCTACAACAGTGGGAAACAAGAAGGAGCTTAAAACATCAATGTAGGCCTGTACTGTGATAGGGCCACGCAAAACAACATGGGTGCAAGCCCCCCTCCATTAAAAACACGACCACACTATAACACCACAGACTCCGAATTTTACTGTTGGCACTACACAAGCTGGCGGATGACGTTCACCGGGCATTCGCCGTACCCACACCCTGCCATCGGATCACCACATTGTGTACCGTGATTCCTCACTCCACACAACGTTTTTCCACTGTTAAATCATCCAATGTTTATGCTTCTTATACCAAGCGAGGCGTCGTTTGGCATTTACCGGCGTGGTGTGTGGCTTATGAGCAGCCGCTCGACCAGGAAATCCAAGTTTTCTCACCTCCCATCTGACTGTCATAGTACTTGCAGTGGATCCTGATGCAGTTTGGAATTCTGTGTGATGGTCAGGATATATGTCTGCCTATTACACATTACGACCCTTTTCAACTGTCGGCTGTCTCTGTCAGTCAACAGGCGAGGTCGGCCTGTACGCTTTTATGCTGTACGTGTCCCTTCACGTTTCCACTTCTCTATCACATGGGAAACAGTGGATCTAGGGATGTTTAGGAAAATGGTTCAAATGGCTCTGAGCACTATGGGACTCAACATCTTAGGTCATAAGTCCCCTAGAACTTAGAGCTACTTAAACCTAACTAACCTAAGGACATCACACACACCCATGCCCGAGGCAGGATTCGAACCTGCGACCGTAGCAGTCCCGCGGTTCCGGACTGCAGCGCCAGAACCGCTAGACCACCGCGGCCGGCGGGTGTTTAGGAGTGTGGAAATCTCGCGTACAGACGTATGACACAAGTGACACCCAATCACATGATCACGTTCGAAGCCCGTAAGTTCCACGGAGCGCCCCATTCTGCTCTCTCACGATGTCTAATGACTATTGAGATCGCTGATATGGAGTACCTGACAGTAGGTAGCAGCACAATGCGCCTAACATGAAAAACGTATGTTTTTGGGGGTGTCCGGATACTTTTGATCACATAGTGTATATCTGGTGCAGTGTGTTTAAGCGTCTGAATTTTTGACGAAGATTTCAAAGGATCTTCTTAATAATGGAAATCATAAAACGGGGCGTATAATGTCGGCTTACCGCTGTGCTGTCACGCTGCCGCGGATGAAAACCAAAGCGAAAGAAAATAGCACCCAAGACGTTCACTCCTGGTTGTCGGTCAGTATGGCGGACGACAGACAGTTTGGTCTCCCGCCGCTGTCTGGGGCGTCTCGATGCACGTCTTTGGCCTGAAACTAATTGACTGGAGAAGAGCATTGCGTAATGGCCGCACGGTTTAAGGCGTCGTGTCACGGACTGCGTGGCCCCTCCCGCCGGAGGTTCGAATCCTCCCTCGGGCATGGGTGTGTGTGTTGTTCTTAGCATAAGATAGTTTAAGTAGTGTGAAAGTCTAGGGACCGATGACCTCAGCAGTTCGCTCCCCTAGGAGTTCACACACATTTGAACTGGAGAAGAATTGTCTTCACTGATGAGTTCCGCTTCTAACTGAGACCCTATGATCTGCGAAGACGAGTCTGGAGACAATCCAGACAGCGGTGGGGACCAATCTGACTGTCGCCCGCTGTACGGACCGACAACCAGGAGTGATGGGCTGGGGTGCCAATTAATTTCAGGGCAGTGCCTTTCTGGTTGCCATCCTCGGCACTCTTAGAGCACAGCGATGCATCGACTATATTCTACGTCCTGTTTCGTTGCCCTTCATGGCAAGTTGTCCTGGGCTTACATTTCAGCAAAATAATGCCCGCCCGCCCACGTCGAGAGTTTCTACTGCTTGTCTTTGTGCTTGCCAAACCATGCCTTGGCCAGCAAGGTCACCGAATCTCTCCCCAATTGAGAACGTTCAGAGGCAGGGGCCTCCAACCAATTAGGGATTTTGACAATCTAACGCGCCATTTGGACAGAATTTGGTAGACATCCCTAAGGAAGACATCAAGCAACTCTATCAACCAATACCAAGCCGAACAACTGCTTGCAGAAAGGCCAGAGGTGCACCAACGCTCTACTTAATTGCGTAATTTGTGAAGCTCTTACTCTTGGATAAATCATTTGTTCGTACGTCACATCTACCGATTCCCGTCCCTATTTGGATAGTTCCTTCATGAAACTTCCTGGCAGATTAAAACTGTGTGTCGGACCACGACTCGAATTCGGGACCTTTGCCTTTCGCGGGCAAGTGCTCTACCAACTGAGCTACCCAAGCACTACCCACGCCCCGACCTCACAATTTTAGCTCTGCCAGTACCTCGTCTCCTACCTTCCAAACTTTAAAGAAGCTCTCCTGCGAACCTCGCAGAACTAGCACTCCTGAAAGAAAGGATATTGCCGAGACATGGCTTAGCCACAGCCTGGGAAATGTTTCCAGAATGAGATTTTCACTGTGCAGCGGAGTGTGCGCTGATATGAAACTTCCTGGCAGATTAAAACTGTGTGCCGGACCGAGACTCGAACTCGGGACCTTTGCCTTCGAGTCTCGGTCCGGCACACAGTTTTAATCTGCCAGGAAGTTTCATATCAGTGCACACTCCGCTGCAGAGTGAAAATCTCATTCTAGTTCCTTCATGTCAGTCTTTTTTCTTATTGACTGCGTTCAGATTTTCCTCAGACCACAAATAACTAAAAGGTATCAGATAGATTATATAATGGTAAGACAGAGATTTAGGAACCAGGTTTTAAATTGTAAGACATTTCCTGGGGCAGATGTGGATTCTGACCACAATCTATTGGTTATGAACTGCAGATTGAAACTGAAGAAACTGCAAAAAGGTGGGAATTTAAGGAGATGGGACCTGGATAAACTGAAAGAACCAGAGGTTGTAGAGAGTTTCAGGGAGAGCATAAGGGAAAAATTGACAGGAATGGGGGAAAGAAATACAGTAGAAGAAGAATGGGTAGCTCTGAGGGATGAAGTAGTGAAGGCAGCAGAGGATCAAGTAGGTAAAAAGACGAGGGCTAATAGAAATCCTTGGGTAACAGAAGAAATATTGAATTTAATTGATGAAAGGAGAAAATATAAAAATGCAGTAAATGAAGCAGGCAAAAAGGAATACAAACGTCTCAAAAATGATATCGACAGGAAGTGCAAAATAGCTAAGCAGGGATGGCTAGAGGACAAATCTAAGGATGTAGAGGCTTGTCTCGCTAGGGGTAAGATAGATACTGCCTACAGGAAAATTAAAGAGACCTTTGGAGAGAAGAGAACCACTTGTATGATTATCAAGAGCTCAGATGGCAGCCCAGTTCTAAGCAAAGAAGGGAAGGCAGAAAGGTGGAAGGAGTATATAGAGGGTTTATACAAGGGCGATGTACTTGAGGACAATATTATGGAAATGGAAGAGGATGTAGATGAAGACGAAATGGGAGATAAGTTACTGCGTGAAGAGTTTGACAGAGCACTGAAAGATCTGAGTCGAAACAAGGCCCCGGGAGTAGACAACATTCCATTTGAACTACTGATGGTCTCGGGAGAGCCAGTCATGACAAAACTCTACCATCTGGTGAGCACGATGTATGAGACAGGCGAAATACCCTCAGACTTCAAGAAGAATATAATAAATCCAATCCCAAAGAAAGCAGGTGTTGACAGATCTGAAAATTACCGAACTATCAGTTTAATAAGTCACAGCTGCAAAATACTAACGCGAATTCTTTAGAGACGAATGGAAAAACTGGTAGAAGCCGACCTCGGGGAAGATCAGTTTGGATTCCGTAGAAATGTTGGAACACGTGAGGCAATACTGACCTTACGACTTATCTTAGAAGAAAGATTAAGAAAAGGCAAACCTACGTTCCTAGCATTTGTAGACTTAAAGAAGGCTTTTGACAATGTTAACTGGAATACTCTCTTTCAAATTCTGAAGGTGGCAGGGGTAAAATACAGGGAGCGAAAGGCTATTTACAGTTTGTACAGAAACCAGATGGCAGTTATAAGAGTCGAGGGGCATGAAAGGGAAGCAGTGGTTGGGAAAGGAGTAAGACAGGGTTGTAGCCTCTCCCCGATGTTATTCAATCTGTATATTGAGCAAGCAGTAAAGGAAACAAAGGAAAAATTCGGAGTAGGTATTAAAATTCATGGAGAAGAAGTAAAAACTTTGAGGTTCGCCGATGACATTGTAATTCTGTCAGAGACAGCAAAGGACTTGGAAGAGCAGTTGAACGGAATGGACAGTGTCTTGAAAGGAAGATATAAGATGAACATCAACAAAAGCAAAACGAGGATAATGGAATGTAGTCAAATTCAGTCGGGTGATGCTGAGGGAATTAGATTAGGAAATGAGACACTTAAAGTAGTAAAGGAGTTTTGCTATTTAGGGAGTAAAATAACCGATGATGGTCGAAGTAGAGAGGATATAAAATGTAGACTGGCAATGGCAAGGAAAGCGTTTCTCAAGAAGAGGAATTTGTTAACATCGAGTATAGATTTAAGTGTCAGGAAGTCGTTTCTGAAAGTATTTGTATGGAGTGTAGCCATGTATGGAAGTGAAACATGGACGATAACTAGTTTGGACAAGAAGAGAATAGAAGATTTCGAAATGTGGTGCTACTGAAGAATGCTGAAGATAAGGTGGGTAGATCACGTAACTAATGATGAGGTATTGAATAGAATTGGGGAGAAGAGAAGTTTGTGGCACAACTTGACTAGAAGAAGAGATCGGTTGGTTGGACATGTTTTGAGGCATCAAGGTATCACAAATTTAGCATTGGAGGGCAGTGTGGAGGGTAAAAATCGTAGAGGGAGACCAAGAGATGAATACACTAAGCAGATTCAGAAGGATGTAGGTTGCAGTAGATACTGGGAGATGAAGAAGCTTGCAAAGGATAGAGTAGCATGGAGAGCTGCATCAAACCAGTCTCAGGACTGAAGACCACAACAACAAACAACAACAAATAAAGTTTTCTGTAATTACTCTGATTACTTTCAAACAAATTTGTCTCCTTCCCTCTCTTCGTTTGTCTACGAAAATACAGAAAAATCCATAGTGTAATTTCTAGGCAGTCTCGTTTTCGCTCCGTTCAAACATTTGATCAAAAATACGAGGCTACACAACTAGTATTTTTAGAAAACTGTCTGACACTTTGTCTTGTCACGTGAAGAATAACATAGTTTTTGCAGATGCCAGAATTCTGTGGGACACCCTGTCTATTGGAGGTATATCGAAAAGGCATGCAATGATAGTTACATAATACGTTCAAAGAACAAAAAATGGGATTTGAAGATGAATAAGAAAGCGCCGGTTTCTTTAAAATTTCAAGAAACAATGTTCATCCAACACTAGATACTAGATGCTGACATTCCAACAGAAGCTTCAGACGAAAATTAAAAGTGGAACCGAGGTCAGAATTGACCCATCGTCTCTACGTCTGTCCAGGTTGCATATAAAAAACGAGAGGTTTGCGGACTCGTCACACTGTCAGGACATCGAGCGCTCGGCAGCGGGAGCAACGGCCGTGACGTCACGCGGTGCCCGGCCGACCGCTGGAGTCTCGATATAGCGCAGCAGCGGGTCAAGGCTGGCCGCCGGCACCGGCAGCGGCAGAGGAGCGCATGCGCAGTGCGGTGGCGCGCGCTCCCACGCAGCGCCGCCGGGGGTACAGCGCCTGCGAAGGTCGCGCCGCTCGCATTTACCTCCAAGTCCTTTCCTGACATTCTGCCACCTGTCTTGAGTTACCGACGCTCATCCCGTCTGCATCTACATATAACTACACCAGGCAAAAAATTAGTCGTTCCACAAGACATCACGCTAATACTGTGTAACACCTCTTCTGTCCCAATGCTACCGGTAATCTTACCATTTACTACATTTCATTACTGCACCAAAACCACCGAACCGAAGTTTTCGTACATCGCAGCCCTGGCACAGCACTAGAAACAGCCGAAGGAAAACAATCGGTTCAGTCGTTTGTTGGAAAACAGCCAACTCATTTGGTTCTATCGTTTGAAGTACTGTTTCATTCTTTTGAGTGGGACCAATCTGTGGGTGCAATCGAATGGAAACAATAATCCAGTTGATTCGGCTGAATTACGATTCATTCTTTTGAGTGAAACCAGTTTGTGGTAGCAACCGACAGAAAACATTCGACTCACTAGTTTGCAGTTTTTGGATAGCGGTTCGATTATTATTTATTCATTTCTTTCGAGTCAAACTAGTCTGTAGGGGCAATAGAATGAAGACAGACGACACAGTCCATTGTAGTTTTGCATGTTGACTGAAAATACATTAATTTAAAAAATTCAAAAAAAAAAAATTAGAGGATGATGGTAAATATTTCTCGCGAAATAAATACTTCCACCATGTGACTGTAAACGCTTTAAACCAAGTTACCAAACAGATAAAAAATTCTGTTTACGTCACCTCAGCACTTACCGAAAGAGAATTATCGGCGATGAGTGCAAGCCAGCAGAGAGAAACCGAGCTTCAATAAATTCCAATAAAAAGTAATGCTCATTTATTTATACATGAATGTATAATGTAGCATCAGTTATTAACTTTTTAAACCCAACCAAAAATCTATAACCAGTACCAGAATTACGAACAATTTTTATTTAAGCAAATAAACACATACATTTTGAAACTATTTCATTTTTGGAAACGTACTTTTTATTCACCGCTCCTTGAAATAAGTCATGTTATTTGTCTCTAAAAAGGTGGCAATCCTAACCATGGTTCATGTAGATTAACCTGTCACATTAATGTGACCACCGCCTATCTTCGTCGTCAACATACTATAACCACTCACGCGCGGCACCAACTGTGGAAGATACATAACGTGTGTGGGGGAAGAACCGAAAACAGTACAGTCATTGTCGTAATGCGGAAACAGAGCGATTTATCTGACGTCCAAAGGGGCATGATCAGTGGCTTTCGGGCAAGGGGTGGAAGCATTTCCGCGATGGCTGAATTTTTAAACTGTCGGCGTGCCGCCATCGTTAAGGTATACTGTGCTTGACAAAATGGCGCTATCCAAATCCGTCGCCCACGCAACTGTGGTACACCTCGGGCCACAGATGTTGTTATTGTTGTGGTCTTCAGTCCTGAGACTGGTTTGATGCAGCTCTCCATGCTACCCTATTCTGTGCAAGCTTCTTCATCTCCTAGTATTTACTCCAACCTACATCCTTCCGAATCTGCTTCGTGTATTCATCTCTTGGTCTCCCTGTATTTTATCCCTGCCACCTTTAGAATTTGAAAGAGAGTATTCCAGTCAACATTGCCAAAAGCTTTCTCTAAGTCTACAAATGCTAGAAACGTAGGTTTGCCTTTCCTTGATCTTTCTTCTAAGGTAAGTCGTAAGGTCAGCGGCCTCCAAGCCGCCCTCCAATACTAAATTGGTGATCCCTTGATGCCTCAGAACACGTCCTACCAACCGATCCCTTCTTCTAGTCAAGTTGTGCCACAAACTCCTCCCCAATCCTATTCAATACCACCTCATTAGTTACGTGATCTACCCACCTTATCTTCAGCATTCTTCTGTAGCAGCACATTTCGAAAGCTTCTATTCTCTTCTTGTCCAAACTAGTTATCGTCCATGTTTCACTTCCATACATGGCTACACTCCATACAAATACTTTCAGAAACGACTTCCTGACACTTAAATCTATACTCGATGTTAACAAATTCCTCTTCTTGAGAAACGCTTTCCTTGCCATTGCCAGTCTACATTTTATATCCTCTCTACTTCGACCATCATCGGTTATTTTACTCCCTAAATAGCAAAACTCCTTTACTACTTTAAGTGTCTCATTTCCTAATCTAATTCCCTCAGCATCACCCGACTTAATTCGACTACATTCCATTATCATCGTTTTGCTTTTGTTGATGTTCATCTTATATCCTCCTTTCAAGACACCATCCATTCCGTTCTACTTCTCTTCCAAGTCCTTTGCTGTCTCTGACAGAATTACAACGTCATCGGTGAACCTCAAAGTTTTTATTTCTTCTCCGTGGATTTTAATACCTACTCCGAATTTTTCTTTTCTTTCCTTTACTGCTTGCTCAATACACAGATTGAATAACATTGGGGAGAGGCTACAACCCTGCCTCACTCCCTTCCCAACCACTAATTCCCTTTCATGCCTCTCGACTCTTATAACTGCCATCTGCTTTCTGTACAAATTGTAAATAGCCTTTCGCTCCCTGTATTCTATCCCTGCCACCTTTAGAATTTCAAAGAGAGTATTCCAGTCAGCATTGTCAAAAGCTTTCTCTAAGTCTACAAATGCTAGAAACGTATGTTTGCCTTTCCTTAATCTTTCTTCTAAGATAAGTCGTAAGGCCAGTGTTGCCTCACGTGTTCCAATATTTCTATGGAATCCAAACTGATCTTCCCCGAGGTCGGCTTCTACCAGTTTTTCCATCCCTCTGTAAAGAATTCGTGTTAGTATTTTGCAGCTGTGACTTATTAAACTGATAGTTCGGTAATTTTCACTTCTGTCAACACCTGCTTTCTTTGGGATTGGAATTATTATATTCTTCTTGAAGTCTGAGGGTATTTCGCCTGTCTCATACATCTTGCTTACCCTATGGTAGAGTTTTGTCAGAAATGGCTCTCCCAAGGCCGTCAGTAGTTCTAATGGAATGTTGTCTACTCCCGGAGCCTTGTTTCGACTCAGGTCTTTCAGTGCTCTGTCGAACTCTTCACACAATATCGTATCTCCCATTTCATCTTCATCTACATTCTCTTCCATTTCCATAATATTGTCCTCAAGTACATCGCCCTTGTATAGGCCCTCTATATACTCCTTCCACCTTTCTGCTTTCCCTTCTTTGCTTAGAACTGGGTTTCCATCTGAGCTCTTGATATTCATACAAGTGGTTCTCTTCTCTCCAAAGGTCTCTTTAATTTTCCTGTAGGCAGTATCTATCTTACCCCTAGTAAGATAAGCCTCTACATCCTTACATTTGCCCTCTAGCCATCCCTGCTTAGCCATTTTGCACCTCCTGTCGATCTCATTTTTGAGACGTTTGTATTCCTTTTTGCTTGCTTCATTTACTGCTTTTTTATATTTTCTCCTTTCATCATCATCATTTATTGCCTTATCGGGCCTTTAAGGCCTACAGCAAGAAGAACAAAAGGAAAAGTAAAGACAAAAAGACTTACAAAAGTACTCTATACAGTAGTAAAAGTTACATATGTACATTACAGCTTAAAGAAGAAACGAAAAAATAAACAGGGCATTCAATCAAAGGTTTAAAAGGCAAGAGGGATACATTACAGAAACAAAAAAACAAAAAAAAAAACACACACGCAGTGTCTGTCAATTACACGAGAGGAGGGAGCTGTTGCAGATGGCAGTCCATCTCATCCGGTCGTTGGCGTCCTCCTCCACGGCTGCTGGTTCCACTTCTTTCAGGATCGTTGTTATCCTATCCTTCCATCGAGTTCTTGGGCGTCCTCTAGGGCGTTTTCCTGTGGGTTGAGAGTGGAGGACTCTGTTTGGAAGGGATCCGTCTGCCCGTAGGATGTGGCCAAACCATTGGAGTCTCTTCTGCGCCAATATTCGTCCAATGTGTGGCTTTCCATACCGCTGGTATAAATCTTCTTTTTTTCTTCGTTCCCATTTACCTTCCATGGCATTGTAGATGGGTCCATATATCTTCCGAAGTACCTTCCTTTCAAATGCACATATTGCTTCTTCTGCTGTTGCTGATGTTGCCCAAGTTTCACAGCCGTATAAAAGTACTGGTCTCACCAGTGTCGTGTATAGGTGGATCTTGTTCTTCTGCGATATCAGCCGAGATCTGAAAAGATTGTTCAGGCTAAAGAACATGCGATTAGCATTTGTTATACGTTGCTGTACTTCTTTCGTTACTTCACTTCTATTTGTTAGTATGGAGCCCAGGTACTTGAACTCTTCAACTCGTTCGAAGGTATGCCTGTCGACATCAATGGAAGGAGGGAGATCTCGGCGGCGTGATACAACAAGATATTTAGTTTTTTCCTCGTTCACCACCAGCCCAATTTTCTCTGCATTGTGGAGGAATCGGGAAGTATCCCTGCGTACTTGCTCTAGAGTGTCGCCAAGGATCACAACATCATCAGCAAATGCCAAGATTGTGTCTGCTCCCACCATCTCCATCTCTCTGGTTCGACAAGTGTCACGGCTTACTTTTTCCAGGGCCAAATTGAATAATATTGGCGCCAATGGATCTCCTTGTCTCAATCCATTTTGTATACTGAATGATGGTGATAGTTGATTACCAAACCGCACTTGGGCCGTAGACTGAGAGTAGCAAGCAGCAATTAAGCGGATGTATTTTGATGGGATGCCAAGTTCCTCTAACGTTTCCCATAACGTGGCGCGGTCAATGCTGTCATAAGCTTGTCGAAAATCGATGAAGATGAGGTGTAGATCCTTATTGAATTCGTAGAATTTTTCTATCAACTGCCTCAGAGTAAATATGTGATCAATTGTCGATCGTCCAGCAACGAACCCACATTGATAGGTCCCTACAATTCCTTCAGCCAGTGGTTTCATGCGGTTTAGTAGCAGTGTTGTAAAAACTTTGTAGCCAATTTCAAGTAACGAAATCCCTCGGTAGTTGGATACATGAGTAGCATCTCCCTTCTTGAATATGGGACATATGATTGCTCCCTTCCATTCCTCAGGAATAACTTCTGCTTCCCAGATGGTAGAAATTAATCGTTTCATCAATTAAATTCAATATTTCTTCTGTTATCCAAGGAGAAGGGCCACAGATAACAGGTGTGAACGACGACTGAGGAGACGTGTACGGACCAACAGACGAGCAACTGTTGAGCAACTGAATGCCCAGATGAACCAAGGGGCAACAAAAGTGTCTCCTCAATGGCCTTTCAACGAACGTTGCCTATGGGCCTCTGGAGCAGGAAACTGGTTCATGCTGACTGCTGTTCCTCGGTGACAAGTTTGCCTTTTCAGAAGAATCGCGTTGTATTCTTCATTGCAAAGACGGCCACTAGAGTGCACGATCTAAAATTTCTGAAGGCATATACCCGGCAACCAGGGGGGAGCGTTATTGTCTGGAGAATGTTTCCGTGGTATTCCCAGGATGATGTCGTCATTCTAGGAGGCACAATATATCAACATTAGTATGCATATATCCTTGCAGAACGTGCCCACCCTTCCATGCAGTTTTTTTTTTTTTTTTTGCATGCAATGGCATCTTCCAGCACAACAATGCAATTTGTCATACAGCTCGCAGTGTACGTGCATAGTTCGAAGAGCACCAGAATGAGTTTACTGTATTCGCTTGGGCAACAAACCGCCAGCATTTAAACCCAGTTGGGAATTTGCGGGACCACCTCGATCGGAGTCTTCATGCCATGGTTCCTTAGCCGAGAAACCTAGTGGAGTTGGCCATGGCCCTGGAATCGGCATGACTCCACATCCCTGTCAGTACCTTCTAGGACATACCTAACTCTCTTCCTGCATGTCTCGCCCTGCAAAAGATAGTTTTCAGGCTTATGACAGGTGTTCACATAAAAGTGACTCGACTATGTAGATCCATTATAGAAACAGCTACCAATTAACATCAGTAGTAGGACAACGGAGGTATCAGTTCACATTGTGGGTTGCTTACATCAGGGGCATGTATACATTCAGGGACAAACCTTTTGTTCTCTTTTGATTGACATGTCCTTAACCTATTGTTCTGCTAAGAGCAGGCTGTTCCAAACGAGCTCCAGGGAGCCGGAGCGCTCCGGAGCGCTCACTGCAGCAGCTCCGAGCCCGCGTGGAGGGAGAAAGCGAACTCACTGCCCCCTGGCCGCATGCAGCCGCAACTGACGCAATAATCTGTGTTGAATGACAGCTCTGACTAGCCGCGGGAACCCTGTACCTCTATTGGAGGATACCTTTCTATTCATTGAGAGGGATGGTCGTCCGCAGTGTCTTGTATGTCATAAAGTATTTAATTCTGCAAAGAGGTACAATAATCAACGACATTATTCACGTATTCACGCAGCGCACTCCGAACAGGTAGAAGGCATTGCACGCAGAGAAATGGCAGCCAGGCTTAAGAACGACATACCAGGAGATGTTAAGTTTAAAAACGGTTTCGTAGTACGGAGGGTATCAAAACATGCAACATAGTTCGTGTTCTGTAATGCGTTTCTAATTTTCAGGCGAATGGGAGCGGATAAAACACTACTGAATCTGCAATTTGAGCAAGCAACAGGGTCGCTGACATCGTTGCGACGAGTGGCAAGCCGTTTTCGGTGGGACCAATCGTAAAATCGTGCATGGTAGCGGTTGCAGAATGTTTGTTTCCCAGGGAGGTGCAGGCAATTGAAGGGGTTTGCCTGTCGAAGCAAACAATGTCTCGTCGAATCCTGGACATGGCAGCGGATTTAGGGACGCAGCTCAGGAAAAAGGCGGAGAGCTTTGTCGCATTTTCGCTAGCGCTTGACGAAAGCACCGACATATCGGACTGTTCTCGTATTGCAGTCTTTGCGCGTGGTGTCGACATGGAGCTGCAAGCAACTGAAGAACTCTTGGATGTGGTACCACTCGATTACACCGCAACAGGACGTGACATTTTTGAAGCTGTTTGTGGATCAGTGGACAATATGAATTTGCCGTGGGATAAGCTCCATTCTGTAGCGACAGACGGTTCACAACAAATGATGGGGCATCTCCAAGGTTTTGCGTCTCGTGTGAAAAGTAAACTCAGGGACGAATTCGGGAAAGACATTTTGACTCTTCATTGTTTTATTCACCAAGAGGTACTGTGTGCTGAAAGAGTAGAGCTAGGTGGCGTAATGAAAGATGGCGTGAAATGTGTGAATTTTGTGCGGCATCACGGTATGAATCATCGCCAATTCAAAGGATTCCTGAAAGTTATGGAAGCGGAGTAAGGGGATATACCTTACCACAGTACAGTTCGTTGGCTGTGGCGGGGAAAAGTTCTTGATGTTTTCTTTGCCATTCGTGAGAAAATATCCCTTTTTATCGAAATCGAAGGGGAAGAAATGCCTTGTCTGAAAGATATAAAATGGGTATCAGACCTGGCGTTCCTACCTGACATAACTATGCATCTGAATAATGTTAATCTGTCATTTCAGGGCAAAGGGCAGCTAATCGTTGACATGCACGACCAGATCAAAGCGTTCATGGAAAAGTTACGTTTATTTGAGAGGCAGATGAGTAATGGGCATTAAACTTTCTTCAATCGTCTTGCTTATTTAAAACTACCTGAAGGTACTACTTTCGGCGATTAC
Source organism: Schistocerca cancellata (assembly GCF_023864275.1). Lineage (NCBI taxonomy): Eukaryota > Metazoa > Arthropoda > Insecta > Orthoptera > Acrididae > Schistocerca > Schistocerca cancellata. The sequence goes on from NC_064628.1 coordinate 699,371,463, forward strand.
CAAGCAAAGTTAAAACAGCTCATCACGTCGTTTGAAACACGATTCCGAGACCTCACTAGTTTGGAAATGGAACTTAAGGTGTTCAGCACTCCTTTTTCAGTTTCCCCCGATGACTTGTCATCGTCACTTCTATTGGAGATTATTAATTTGCAAAATTCAACTTTGTTGAAAGAAAGGTACTACAACACGTCGGATTTGTCACGATGGTATCGTTCATTACAGCAAAAAACATTTCCCAAGCTTCACAACAATGCCGTCAGATCATGTGCATGTTTGGATCTACGAATTGTTGTGAGCAGCTTTTCTCAGCGATGAAAAGAGTAAAAAGTAAGGAACGATCGTTTCTTCAGGATGCAGCAATGAAGGCCATGCTCCGCATTAACGCTGCGAACACTTTGACGCCTGATATTTCCGATCTTGTGATGAAAAGAAAATGTCAAGCTACAGAGGCACAATAAATTTAGTATGCCATTTCTTGTAAAACAGTTGTTTCATATTTATTTCCTGAACATCGTATTTCCTGGTGTAGGATGTCACGACGTCTTAGCAGCTAAGAGTATGACGTTGTCGATCTTGTAAGACAAAGCCGGCACCTCAAAACGCTTGCCTTGCCGCCTGCCTCAACAGCCGTGCCACGTGCCGGCCCACTTGAATGGTCACAGCGAGCGACACGGCTCCCTGGAGCACGGAGCGCTCCGCGGCTCACAACGGAGCCGACGAGCTGGAACAGCCTGGCTAAGAGGGTTAAGAACCGCTGGGGATAATCCCTTCCTTGACACAGTCAGATAGACTCAGTAGCTCGCCATTACTTTATTTCAGACAGAAACGTGTTCACACCCATTACCACTAGGTTATTGCATTAGCTTTCGCAAGATCACGTCCACCTCAAACCAGTATAGCGCAAATTATGCCAAGAATGCAACGACATCAGTTCCCTTTATCCAGTGATATTAAATATACAATAGGTAACGGAAACTATCCTTTTGTTTATCAAGGATGTGCTGCATCTGGCATGGATAAAAACTCTATGCACAGGCTCTATTTTCTGTGGCTGAGAAGATACCATTTTCTCCAGTTTCCTGGACTTACTGTTTGAGGACCCTGTGACCATGCTGTATCAAGTAGAAGCTTCACTTCACAGGTCCAAGATTTCCTCCCTGTCGTTTCTGCCACCAAAAATCATATTGTCTTTCATACCAATCGAAATACGATATTTTAGTGCCTATGGTTCTCTGAATTACGACACAAAGTTCCTTTGGACATGCATGCCTGTCTGAAGGAACTTTGCATCGTAATACAGAATAACACAGACACTCCACTGTCGTATCTATCCCCCGTCACTGGGCAAGCGACTTTGAAGTAAACTGTCTCACCTGTACGAGAATACACTTAATGTACGTACGAATACAGGTCGTAGACGCATGGTTGACGACATATGGCAGTTTGGTCTAGCCGTGAGTCGTGCACGGATATCCAAAACGTAAGGCGACCGCTCGCGATAAGCGGGAAATCCGGGTACGTGTACAGTCCGGCCCAAATTTTCATTGTCGTCATTCCATTCTACAGCTTATGCTTGTCCATATTCGCAATTTCGAATACATTTACTGTACTAATCGAAATATGTCTAAAACAGTTTTTAGTTTATATTTCAAATAGTTAATTTGAATACGTATTACAACTATGTTTACCAGGTCATCGCATCTAGTGCAAGATGAAAATAGTTCACATAGAGATTACATATAGAATGGAAAACTTACTGGATCGCCACAACTTTTTTTCATCAAATGGAATTGCTAAAAAGTGAGTGATAACAGTTAATTACAAGAAAACTAAAGAAAACAATTTTCTAATTACCTAACACATTCAGCACGGAGACAGCGATCTGTATACTTGAATGTTGTCGATTTTACGAAAACCTATACTTGGTCAAGATAGCAATGCAGAAAGCAGTGATTACTAGTTTCGTCTGCTTAAAAGGTCATCTTCAGATCTGGAAATTGTTATAAAGCGTGGCAAGTCAGGAATATTCTGGAATACAATACCTTAAACAAAGAATAATTATGCAAAAGCTGTGAGGAGTACAAACCAGGATATAAACTTGTGGTGTCTAAATCAAGAGAATAAGTAACACAGTTAGTCATTACAGTGTTAACATCCTTAAGGGAATGTCAACTGTAAAACAAAATGGAATAAAAATACATTGATGTGATCCAAAGACAGTGGCACAAAGCTACTTGCAACAAAATTTCAGTGAAAACATATCTGACAATCGTATCTACAATATATGTATATAAACCACACTGTATAAACATCGCTGTAGTAATCTGAATGTGGCATAAGTCACAGTACCTAGTCACAGTGTCAGTCAGAGTTAACCAGATCAAAGTAGCAAACGAACTGACTAGCACAGTGAGGTGCAGTTTAACTTCATTTAGCGTCGGGGTATACAGGTGGTCCGTTGATCGTCACTAGGCCAAATATCTCACGAAATAAGCGTCAATCGAAAAAACTACAAAAAACGAAACTTGTCTAGCTTGAAGGGGGAAAACCAGATGGCGCTATGGTTGGCCCCCTAGATGGCGCTGCCATAGGTCAAACGGATATCAACTGTGTTTTTTTTTTAAATAGGAACCCCCCTTTTTATTACATATTCGTGTAGTACCTAAACAAACATGAATGTTTTAGTTGGGACACCTTTTTCGCTTTGTGATAGATGGCGCTGTAATAGTCACAAATATATGGCTCACAACTTTAGACGAACGGTTGGTAACAGGTAGGTTTTTTAAATTAAAATACAGAACGTAGGTACGTTTGAACATTTTATTTCGGTTCTTCCAAAGTGTTACATGTACCTTTGTGAACTTATCATTTCTGAGAACGCATGCTGTTACAGCGTGATTACCTGTAAATACCACATTAATGCAATAAATGCTCAAAATGATGTCCGTCAACCTCAATGCATTTGGTAATGCGTGTAACGACATTCCTCTCAACAGCGAGTAGTTCGCCTTCCGTAATGTTCGCACATGCATTGACAATGCGCTGACGCATGTTGTCAGACGTTGTCGGTGGATCACGATAGCAAATATCCTTCAACTTTCCCCACAGAAAGAAATCCGGGGACGTCAGATCCGGTGAACGAGCGGGCCATGGTATGGTGCTTCGACGACCAATCCACCTGTCATGAAATATGCTATTCAATACCGCTTCAACCGCACGCGAGCTATGTACCGGACATCCATCATGTTGGAAGTATATCGCCATTCTGTCATGCAGTGAAACATCTTTTAGTAACATCAGTAGAACATTACGTAGGAAATCAGCATACATTGCACCATTTAGACTGCCATCGATAAAATGAGAGCCACTTATCCTTCCTCCCATAATGCCGCACCATACATTAACCCCCCAAGGTCGCTGATGTTCCACTTGTCGCAGCCATCGTGTATTTTCCGTTGCCCAATAGTGCATATTATGCCGGTTTACATTACCGCTGTTGGTGAATGACGCTTCGTCGCTAAATAGAACGCGTGCAAAAAACCTGTCATCGTCCCGTAATTTCTCTTGTGCCCAGTGGCGGAACTGTACACGACGTTCAAAGTCGTCGCCATGCAATTCCTGGTGCATAGAAATATGGTATGGGTGCAATCGATGTTGATGTAGCTTTCTCAACACCGAAGTTTTTGAGATTCCAGATTCTCGAGCAATTTGTCTGCTATTGATGTGCGGATTAGCCGAGACAGCAGCTAAAACACCTACTTGGGCATCATCATTTGTTGCAGGTCGTGGTTGACGTTTCACGTGTGGCTGAACACTTCCTGTTTCCTTAAATAAAGTAACTATCCGGCCCCCCTAGACAGGTCAGGCGTGCACTACACACCGGAAGCAGCTACTAGGGTAGCAGAGTACGTGTGGCGTGCACACGGGGGTTTTTTAGGTTAGAGGGACCCCCCCCCCTTGGGCGAAACGATAAAATACCTGACGGCTTACCAGAGAGGACATTATCATCGTTGATAAAGAACGTCCGTCCTCAGAGACCAAAAACAGGAAAAGTTAACGTAATATTGGTAAACTGCAGGAGTATCCAGGGCAAGGTTCCTGAATTAGTATCTCTTATTGAAGGAAATAGTGCGCATATAGTATTAGGAACGGAAAGTTGGTTAAAACCGGAAGTGAACAGTAACGAAATCCTAGACACAGAATGGAATATATACCGCAAGGATAGGATAAACGCCAATGGTGGAGGAGTATTTATAGCAGTAAAGAATTCAATAATATCCAGTGAAGTTATTAGCGAATGCGAATGTGAAATAATCTGGGTTAAGCTAAGTATCAAAGGTGGGTCAGATATGATAGTCGGATGCTTCTATAGACCACCTGCATCAGCAACCGTAGTAGTTGAGCGCCTCAGAGAGAACCTGCAGAACGTCGTGAAGAAGTTTCGTGATCATACTATTGTAATAGGGGGAGACTTCAATCTACCAGGTATAGAATGGGATAGTCACACAATCAGAACTGGAGCCAGGGACAGAGACTCTTGTGACATTATCCTGACTGCCTTGTCCGAGAATTACTTCGAGCAGATAGTTAGAGAACCAACTCGTGAAGCTAACGTTTTAGACCTCATAGCAACAAATAGACCGGAACTTTTCGACTCCGTGAAAGTAGAAGAGGGTATCAGTGATCATAAGTCAGTGGTTGCATCAATGACTACAAGTGTAATAAGAAATGCCAAGAAAGGAAGGAAAATATATTTGCTTAACAAGAGTGATAGGGCACAAATCGCAGAATATCTGAGTGACCACCATCAAACGTTCATTTCTGAGGAAGAGGATGTGGAACAAAAATGGAAAAAATTCAGAAACATCGTCCAGTACGCCTTAGATAAGTTCGTACCGACTAAGGTCCAAAGCGAGGGGAAAGATCCACCGTGATATAACAATCATGTACGAAAGGTACTACGGAAACAAAGAAAGCTTCATCATAGGTTTAAGAGTAGTCGAATCATAGCTGATAAGGAAAAGCTGAACGAAGCGAAAAAGAGCGTAAAGAGAGCAATGAGAGAAGCATTCAACGAATTCGAACGTAAAACATTGGCAAACAATCTAAACAAGAACCCTAAAAAGTTTTGGTCATATGTAAAATCGGTAAGCGGATCTAAATCCCTTATTCAGTCACTCGTTGACCACGATGGCACCGAAACAGAGGACGACCGAAGAAAGGCAGAAATACTGAATTCAGTGTTCCGAAACTGTTTCACTGCGGAAAATCGTAACACGGTCCCTGACTTCAGCCGTCGCACGGACGCCAAAATGGAAAATATTGAAATAAACGATATCGGAATTGAAAAACAACTGCTATCACTTAGTAGCGGAAAAGCATCCGGACCAGACGAGATACCCTTAAGATTCTACAGTGATTATGCTAAAGAACTTGCCCCCTTTCTATCAGCAATTTATCGTAGATCGCTGGAAGAACGTAAAGTACCTAGCGACTGGAAGAAAGCGCAGGTCGTTCCCATTTTCAAGAAGGGTCATAAATCAGATGCGAATAATTATAGGCCTATTTCGCTTACGTCAATCTGTTGTAGAATAATGGAACATGTTTTGTGTTCTCGTATTATGACGTTCTTAGATAATACAAATCTCCTTCATCATAACCAACATGGATTCCGCAAACAGAGATCATGTGAAACTCAGCTCGCCCTATTTGCCCAAGAAATTCACAGTGCCGTAGACACTGGCGAGCAGATTGATGCCGTATTCCTGGACTTCAGGAAGGCATTTGATACGGTTCCGCACTTACGTTTAGTGAAAAAAATACGAGCTTACGGAATATCGGACCAGGTTTGTGATTGGATTCAGGATTTCCTAGAAGAAAGAACACAACATGTCATTCTTAACGGTTCAAAATCTGCAGATGTAGAGGTAATTTCGGGAGTACCGCAAGGAAGCGTGATAGGACCTTTATTGTTTACAATATACATAAATGACTTAGTTGACAACATCGGTAGCTCCGTGAGGCTATTTGCAGATGACACGGTTGTCTACAAGAAAGTAGCAACATCAGAAGACTCGTACGTACTCCAGGAAGACCTGCAGAGGATTAATGCATGGTGCGACAGCTGGCAGCTTTCCCTAAACGTAGATAAATGTAATATAATGCGCATACATAGGGGCAGAAATCCATTCCAGTACGATTATGCCATAGGTGGTAAATCATTGGAAGCGGTAACGACCGTAAAATACTTAGGAGTTACTATCCGGAGCGATCTGAAGTGGAATGATCACATAAAACAAATAGTGGGAAAAGCAGGCGCCAGGTTGAGATTCATAGGAAGAATTCTAAGAAAATGTGACTCATCGACGAAAGAAGTAGCTTACAAAACGCTTGTTCGTCCGATTCTTGAGTATTGCTCATCAGTATGGGACCCTTACCAGGTTGGATTAATAGAAGAGATAGACATGATCCAGCGAAAAGCAGCGCGATTCGTCATGGGGACATTTAGTCAGCGCGAGAGCGTTACGGAGATGCTGAACAAGCTCCAGTGGCGGACACTTCAAGAAAGGCGTTACGCAATACGGAGAGGTTTATTATCGAAATTACGAGAGAGCACATTCCGGGAAGAGATGGGCAACATATTACTACCGCCCACATATATCTCGCGTAATGATCACAACGAAAAGATCCGAGAAATTAGAGCAAATACGGAGGCTTACAAGCAGTCGTTCTTCCCACGCACAATTCGTGAATGGAACAGGGAAGGGGGGATCAGATAGTGGTACAATAAGTACCCTCCGCCACACACCGTAAGGTGGCTCGCGGAGTATAGATGTAGATGTAGATGTAGACACTTGGATGATGACGTCCAGGATACCGAGCAGCATACATAGCACAAACCCGTTGGACATTTTGATGACAATAGCCATACATTAACACGATATCGACCTTTTTCGCAATTGGTAAACACTCCATTTTAACACGGGTAATGTATCACGAAGCATATGCCGTCCGCACTGACGGAATGTTACGTGATAGCACGTACTTATACGTTTGTGACTATCACAGCGCCATGTATCACAAAGCGAAAAAAGTGTCCCAACTAAAACATTCATGTTTGTTTAGGTACTACACGAATATGTAATAAAAAGGGGGGTTCCTGTTTATAAAAAAAAACACAGTTGATATCCGTTTGACCTATGGCAACCAGCCATAGCGCCATCTGGTTTCCCCCTTCAAGCTACACGAGTTTCATTCTTTGTAGTTTTCTCGTTTGATGCTTATTTCGTGAGATATTTGGCCCGGTAAATATCAATGGACCACACTGTATAACAGTTAATGTTGTCTAATGAAGACTGTAAGGAATAAAATATTATTAATGTTACTTCTCTCTCTATGATATTATTAGTTTTTCGTAATAATCCACCGTCTGTAGACGTCTTCTATTTGTGCAGCTTTAGTTTTACTACATAAATTTTAATAACTTTTTAGCTATAATTGTTGGTTATTTCATTTGCTTTTTAAATTGATATTTTCGTATCTTCACCTTTTAATTATTGTAGTAAACCAAACTCCACTTCATTATACTGTACTGCCACCTGGTGGCATCTTCGCTGATTTGTGAGCCCATGTACACAGTTCCAGTCACTTTGTTTGCTACCTCGATCTGGCTAACTTTGGCTGACGGTGTGACCAGACATTATGACTTATCTTAATTCATATTCAAATAGAAGGATGCAGAGGAAAAAACAATTGTCCAAAAAATTTAAGAATGAGATATTGGTACCACTGCCTGCTTCTTGGTCAGCTATCACATCTTGCTAAATAGTGTAAAGGAAACCAGACACAAGTTACAGACGGTTAAATAAATCGTGTACTATGGACAAAGCAACAGAGTCCATCTGGATCACGGTAATAAACAACACAGTCCATTTAAGCTACGATCGACGCACTCGCTGTGCGCACTGACCCACATCAAGTGATTCTGCGTTTGAGGTTATAGCTCCTGATTCATTTGATACACATACAATGAATGTATGGTTAATATGTTTTATTACATTATAGCTTGACTTCTTGTTGTAATAATGATAGTATTGAATTTCAACTGCCTGTAAGTGAAGAAAGTGATGAACACGTCCATGCTAGCGATGAAAAATCAACGAAAATTCGTAAAACAAACGGTTGCCTCAGAAATATTGGAAAAAAGCTACAGGCCTCTTCATTTGAAACTGGAAGTGACTGCCGATGCAGATGATATAAAATTTTTACCAATATTTCTAGTAATGAAGGGCCTCATCTAATAACAGAGTTCAACGATATTGGACGTGGCGGTGGTACTGATGCACGAAACTTATTTATCAGGCCTTCTCGCAGCACATCCTGTAGTACGACACAGACCGAGGTAGAATGAATCAAATGCTAGCTTAAGTGACAGTACCTAAAAATAAAAAGTTAGGGTAATAAGAGATGATGAAGCAGTACAGGTACCAGATGTTTTAAAGCAAATCATCTTTCCGTTTACACACAGTTAAAACATCTTTAAATAAAACTGGCTAGTCACTGGTAGATAGACGAGGAAAGCACACTAATCGAACGCAAAGCTCGTCGAACAGTCTCGTGAAGTAGTAATGCAGTTTTTTGGTGCCTCAAAAGTAAGAAGAATACATTACGTTTAAAAGGCTCACAAAAAGTGTGTCTTCCAGAAAACTTAAATGTCAAGAAACTTCTTTCAAATTTTTTGGCCAGTTATTCAGAAATTCAGGCGAATGCTGGGATGATCCCTTTGAAAGGCCACGGCCGATTCCCTTCCCCATCCTTGTCACAGTCCGAGCCTGTTCTCCATCTCTAATGACCTCGATGTCGATGGGACGTTAAACCCAATGTTCCTCCAGACATTCATATTTCTTATAAAACATTCAGACACATTTTTGGCTCAAAGTTTAACCTAGCTTTCGATTATCCTCGATTTTGAACGTGCTGTTGATGTGATGGACAGCAAAGCTAAAATAACTGATCTCGACAGAAAATATATAACGCAATAAGAGAAGACGGTGACTTTTGCATACCCAGCATGTGGCCATTCTTTCATGCAGCTAGATAAAAATATGGCATTGATCCCCAAGTGTGCCAAGGCGCGACTTCTGATAGCCGGAGAGAAGTGATCGCAGGGTCAGTGTCAAAGCAAGTCCACTTACTGTTGTCTCGTGTGCACACAGCATGTTTGAGAGCTGGAGTAAATTTCTTTCTTCAAATTCATACAAGAAAAAGCTTTCCTTTGCTGTTTGCCCAGTGATGTAGTTAAGATTCCTTTAAGCAAAATCAAAAACCATCAGGGGCGATCCTAAAAGTCGGTCAAGGAGGGGGAAGGGGCTAATGGGAGGAGGTGGGGTTGGGAATGGAATATTGCGTAACAAAAGGAGAGTTGGGGTCCTCCACCGACAAATTTGTAAAATTTGGTTTAGCTTAAAGTAGTTTTTGGTAACTGTTTTGGAGTTCAGGGTAAAAAATTGTATTAATAAATAATAAGACGCCCATTGGTTTAGATAGTAAGCTATTTGTCGCTCGTATTCTTTTGTTAAAATGTGTTTGAAATACATTGTAATATATATTGCTACATAATAATAAAAATTGATTGAATCAGTTGGAGTAATATATTCGCTGATTTTTTAAGTCATTTTATCCCATGTAATATGATACTCCATTTGAGGGGCGGGGCTACAGCCCCCATAGCCGTCCCCCTTGCCACCGCCCCTGAAAACCATAGAGAGTAGAGACACTTATAACGGACCATTCTTCGTAGTACTGACAAAGGATCAACGAAAGAAGCAGACGAAACAACAATGTCTAACAGATCTTCCGGAACCTGATCAGCTCTACCATGCACCTATTCTTCTGCCGAAAGACAAGTGCAAGGACTTGAAGATACTGATGAAATTCTGTGAATGTGACGGTTCCAGGGTGTACTATAGCAACTTTTTCATGTCCATCAGCTCGGATTCCCATCTGAAAACAAAGTGATTTTTTAAAGGGTAAGTAATTTATTACATACATTTGCTTAACTTGAATTGTTTTCTGAACTTTTTTTGTAATACGTCAAAATCTTTATAGATATAAATAATATTCATTGTCAACACTAGACCCCGTGTTCTTGAACAATGTTATAAGAAATTACAATTTGTTTATTGCAAACTGCAAGGGAAAACCTACACAAGTCAAGTTATTACTTACTTAATTAATTAATTTTGGTGCTAAAATAAAACGTAATGCTTTTAAGTTTCAGGGGTAAACAATCAAGAATTCAAATAAAGTTTAAAAATATTGCTTCATTGGTTCATTGGCGTCGCGTCGGATAATGTTGTGGAAGCTGCACAATATTTCAACGAAACAGCTGTTCCTCATTCTTCGAGTGCCTAATGACGTGTCGCTACACAGGGGCAGGCGCCAGGGTGTGAGCATAAACGTCATCATAGAAGAATCATAGAGCACGGCGACATCCAGTGCCCCTGCTGCAGAAATGGAACACGGTCTTGGCATGAGCGACGCGGCAAAAGCGCGGGCAGAATGTTGGCGCCCAGTTTAAACAATCGGACCGCGAGTCCCCGTCTTGTGTTGACTCGGATCGTTCGTCTGCGACCGGCGATGCCTTAGTGCCGTCAGTGTTGCTTTCCATGCTTTGCTGAGCTGAAATCCCGTATCTCTATTAATCAGGTCATTACTTATATGTATTTCGACTGCTGCTGTAATGATGGAGTCCTAGTACGTGGAGACGGACGGAAGATTTTTCTCTCTCCGCAGTTCGTACTACGTCACCTGTCAAGACAGTGTTCCACCGCAGCAAACTTTTCTGGCTGACCCAGCCTGGTGTGACGTCTATGTTCAGCATATCTATCCTTAACAGTGTGACGTATCTGGCCAATGTATGATTTCCCACACTGGCTCGGGATTTTATATATCCCTTGTCTCCTTAGATACAGGCTGTCTTTAGCAGAACCCAGCATCGTTTGCACTCGCGCTGGAGGGCGGAAGACCCATTTTATTTTATATTTCTTGTACAGCCTGCCGATATAAAGGACGTGCCACCAACACAGGGTAGAAAAACCATCATCACGGAGTTCTTCCGCAGCATTACTCGAGGCGATTCCCGTGAACCAATGAAGTAGTTATTACTTCGGGAAAGTCTCAGACAGCACATTTAAAAATATTGTTGAGCAAAAAGGTACAAATTGTAGTGTTTTATTTGGGAGGTTCGCTACAGACGGACTACACGTCAGATACCTCTGTTTGAACAGCGGACGTTGATGTTGTTGTGGTCTTCAGTCCTGAGACTGATTTGATGCAGCTCTTCATGCTACTCTATCCTGTGCTAGCTTCTTCATCTCCCAGTACCTACTGCAACCTACATCCTTCTGAATCTGCTTAGTGTATTCATCTCTTGGTCTCCCTCTACGATTTTTACCCACCACGCTGCCCTCCAATACTAAATTGGTGATCCCTTGGTGCCTCACAACATGTCCTACTAACCGATCCCGTCTTCTAGTCAAGGTGTGCCACAAACTCCTCTTCTCCCCAATTCTGTTCAATACCTCCTCATTAGTTATGTGATCTACCCATCTAATCTTCATCGCTCTTCTGTAGCACCACATTTCGAAAGCTTCTATGCTCTTCCTGTCCAAACTATTTATCGTCCATATTTCACTTCCATACATGGCTACACTCCATACAAATACTTTCAGAAACGACTTCCTGGCACTTACAACTATACTCGATGTTAACAAATTTCTCTTCTTCAGAAACGCTTTCCTTGCCATTGCCAGTCTACATTTTATGTCTTTTCTACTTCGACCATCATCAGTTATTTTGCTCCCCAAATAGCAAAACTCCTTTACTACTTTAAGTGTCTCATTTCCTAATCTCATTCCCTCAGCATCACCCGACTTAATTCGACTACAATCCATTATCCTCGTTTTGCTTTTGTTGATGTTCATCTTATATCCTTCTTTCAAGACACTGTCCATTCCGTTCAACTGCTCTTCCAAGTCCTTTGCTGTCTCTGATAGAATTACAATGTCATCAGCGAACCTCAAAGTTTTTGTTTCATCTGCACGGATTTTAATATCTACTCCGAATTTTTCTTTTCTTTCCTTTACTGCTTGTTCAGTATACAGATTGAATAACATCGGGGAGAGGCTACAACCCTGTCTCACTCCCTTCCCAACCACTGCATTCCTTTCATGCCCCTCGACTCTTATAACTGCCATCTGGTTTCTGTATTTTACCCCTGCCACCTTCAAATTTGAAAGAGAGTATTCCAGTCAACCCCCCCCCCCCACCCCATGAACCATGGACCTTGCCGTTGGTGGGGAGGCTTGCGTGCCTCAGCGATACAGATGGCCGTACCGTAGGTACAACCACAACGGAGGGGTATCTGTTGAGAGGCCAGACAAACGTGTGGTTCCTGAAGAGGGGCAGCAGCCTTTTCAGTAGTTGCAAGGGCAACAGTCTGGATGATTGACTGATCTGGCCTTGTAACAATAACCAAAACGGCCTTGCTGTGCTGGTACTGCGAACGGCTGAAAGCAAGGGGAAACTACGGCCGTAATTTTTCCCGAGGGCATGCAGCTTTACTGTATGATTAAATGATGATGGCGTCCTCTTGGGTAAAATATTCCGGAGGTAAAATAGTCCCCCATTCAGATCTCCGGGTGGGGACTACTCAAGAGGATGTCGTTATCAGGAGAAAGAAAACTGGCGTTCTACGGATCGGAGCGTGGAATGTCAGATCCCTTAATCGGGCAGGTAGGTTAGAAAATTTAAAAAGGGAAATGGATAGGTTAAAGTTAGATATAGTGGGAATTAGTGAAGTTCGGTGGCAGGAGGAACAAGACTTCTGGTCAGGTGACTACAGGGTTATAAACACAACGTCAAATAGGGGTAATGCAGGAGTAGGTTTAATAATGAACAGGAAAATAGGAATGCGGGTAAGCTACTACAAAATGCATAGTGAACGCATTATTGTGGCCAAGATAGATACGAAGCCCACACCTACTACAGTAGTACAAGTTTATATGCCAACTAGCTCTGCAGATGACGAAGAAATTGAAGAAATGTATGATGAAATAAAAGAAATTATTCAGATAGTGAAGGGAGACGAAAATTTAATAGTCATGGGTGACTGGAATTCGAGTGTAGGAAAAGGGAGAGACGGAAACGTAGTAGGTGAATATGGATTGGGGCTAAGAAATGAAAGAGGAAGCTGCCTGGTAGAATTTTGCACAGAGCACAACTTAATCATAGCTAACACTTGGTTTAAGAATCATGATAGAAGGTTGTATACATGGAAGAACCCTGGAGATACTAAAAGGTATCAGATAGATTATATAATGGTAAGACAGAGATTTAGGAACCGGGTTTTAAATTGTAAGACATTTCCAGGGGCAGATGTGGACTCTGACCACAATCTATTGGTTATGACCTGTAGATTAAAACTGAAGAAACTGCAAAAAGGTGGGAATTTAAGGAGATGGGACCTGGATAAACTGAAAGAACCAGAGGTTGTACAGAGTTTCAGGGAGAGCATAAGAGAACAATTGACAGGAATGGGGGAAAGAAATACAGTAGAAGAGGAATGGGTAGCTTTGAGGGATGAAGTAGTGAAGGCAGCAGAGGATCAAGTAGGTAAAAAGACGAGGGCCAGTAGAAATCCTTGGATAACAGAAGAAATATTGAATTTAATTGATGAAAGGAGAAAATATAAAAATGCAGTAAATGAAGCAGGCAAAAAGGAATACAAACGTCTCAACAATGAGATCGACAAGAAGTGCAAAATGGCTAAGCAGGGATGGCTAGAGGACAAATGTAAGGATGTAGAGGCTTATATCACTAGGGGTAAGATAGATACTGCCTACAGGAAAATTAAAGAGACCTTTGGAGATAAGAGAACCGCTCGCATGAATATCAAGAGCTCAGATGGAAACCCAGTTCTAAGCAAAGAAGGGAAAGCAGAAAGGTGGAAGGAATATATAGAGGGTCTATAAATGGGCGATGTTCTTGAGGACAATATTATGGAAATGGAAGAGGATGCAGATGAAGATGAAATGGGAGATATGATACTGCGCGAAGAGTTCGACAGACTAGTGAAAGACCAAAGTCGGAACAAGGCCCAGGGAGTAGCCATTTTGCACTTCCTGTCGATCTCATTTTTGAGACGTTTTATTCCTTTTTGCCTGTTTCATTTACTGCATTTTTGTATTTTCTCCTTTCATCAATTAAATTCAGTATTTCTTCCGTTACCCAAGGATTTCTATTAGCCCTCGTCTTTTTACCTACTTGATTCTCTGCTGCCTTCACTATTTCATCTCTCAAAACTACCCATTCTTCTTCTACTGTATTTCTCTCCCCCATTCTTGTCAATCTCCCTGAAACTCTCTACAACCTCTGGTTCTGTCAGTTTACCCAGGTCCCATCTTCTTAAATTCCCACCTTTTTGCAGTTTATTTAGTTTTAATCCAGGTCCCATCTCCTTAGATTCCCACCTTTTTGGAGTGTCTTTAGTTTTAATCTACAGTTCATAACCAATGGTTTGTGGTCAGAGTCCACATTGGCCCCTGGAAATGTCTTACAGTTTAAAACCTGGTTCCTAAAGCTTACCATTATACACTCCTGGAAATGGAAAAAAGAACACATTGACACCGGTGTGTCAGACCCACCATACTTGCTCCGGACACTGCGAGAGGGCTGTACAAGCAATGATCACACGCACGGCACAGCGGACACACCAGGAACCGCGGTGTTGGCCGTCGAATGGCGCTAGCTGCGCAGCATTTGTGCACCGCCGCCGTCAGTGTCAGCCAGTATGCCGTGGCATACGGAGCTCCATCGCAGTCTGTAACACTGGTAGCATGCCGCGACAGCGTGGACGTGAACCGTATGTGGAGTTGACGGACTTTGAGCGAGGGCGTATAGTGGGCATGCGGGAGGCCGGGTGGACGTACCGCCGAATTGCTCAACACGTGGGGCGTGAGGTCTCCACGGTACATCGATGTTGTCGCCAGTGGTCGGCGGAAGGTGCACGTGCCCGTCGACCTGGGACCGGACCGCAGCGACGCACGGATGCACGCCAAGACCGTAGGATCCTACGCAGTGCCGTAGGGGACCGCACCGCCACTTCCCAGCAAATTAGGGACACTGTTGCTCCTGGGGTATCGGCGAGGACCATTCGCAACCGTCTCCATGAAGCTGGGCTACGGTCCCGCACACCGTTAGGCCGTCTTCCGCTCACGCCCCAACATCGTGCAGCCCGCCTCCAGTGGTGTCGCGACAGGCGTGAATGGAGGGACGAATGGAGACGTGTCGTCTTCAGCGATGAGAGTCGCTTCTGCCTTGGTGCCAATGATGGTCGTATGCGTGTTTGGCGCCGTGCAGATGAGCGCCACAATCAGGACTGCATACGACCGAGGCACACAGGGCCAACACCCGGCATCATGGTGTGGGGAGCGATCTCCTACACTGGCCGTACACCACTGGTGATCGTCGAGGGGACACTGAATAGTGCACGGTACATCCAAACCGTCATCGAACCCATCGTTCTACCATTCCTAGACCGGCAAGGGAACTTGCTGTTCCAACAGGACAATGCACGTCCGCATGTATCCCGTGCCACCCAACGTGCTCTAGAAGGTGTAAGTCAACTACCCTGGCCAGCAAGATCTCCGGATCTGTCCCCCATTGAGCATGTTTGGGACTGGATGAAGCGTCGTCTCACGCGGTCTGCACGTCCAGCACGAACGCTGGTCCAACTGAGGTGCCAGGTGGAAATGGCATGGCAAGCCGTTCCACAGGACTACATCCAGCATCTCTACGATCGTCTCCATGGGAGAAAAGCAGCCTGCATTGCTGCGAAAGGTGGATATACACTGTACTAGTGCCGACATTGTGCATGCTCTGTTGCCTGTGTTTACGTGCCTGTGGTTCTGTCAGTGTGATCATGTGATGTATCTGACCCCAGGAATGTGTCAATAAAGTTTCCCCTTCCTGGGACAATGAATTCACGGTGTTCTTATTTCAATTTCCAGGAGTGTATAATCTATCTGAAATCCGTCAGTATCTCCAGGCTTCTTCCATGTATACAACCTTCTTTTATGATTCTTGAACCAAGTGTTATCTATGATTAAGTTACGCTCTGTGCAAAATTCTACCAGGCGGCTTCCTCTTTCATTCCTTACCCCCATTCCATATTCACCTACTACGTTTCATTCTCTTCCTTTTCCTGCTATCGAATTCCAGTCATTCATGACAATTAAATTTTCGTCTCCCTTCACTATCTGAATAATTTCTTTTATTTCATCATACATTTCTTCAATTTCTTCGTCATCTGCAGAGCTAGTTGGCATATAAACTTGTACTACTGTAGTAGGTGTGGGCTTCGTATCTATCTTGGCCACAATAATGCGTTCACTATGCTGTTTGTAGTAGTTTACCAATATTACTATTTTTTGTTCATTATTAAACCTATTCCTGCATTATCCCTATTTTCGCGTTGTGGGGCGGCTGGTTGAAATTTAATGCTGTTATTTAAACGTAGAATGTTGTGTAGTGTGAAGTAGAAAAGAATGCATTTTCCTGCCGTCTAACCATATGTGGGGCAGCTGGTAGAATTATTGTTATTTAAATGTTCCTATTAT
Source organism: Schistocerca cancellata (assembly GCF_023864275.1). Classification (NCBI taxonomy): domain Eukaryota; kingdom Metazoa; phylum Arthropoda; class Insecta; order Orthoptera; family Acrididae; genus Schistocerca; species Schistocerca cancellata. The sequence goes on from NC_064628.1 coordinate 699,388,142, forward strand.
TTATGCTGTTGTTTTGCCGTTTTCAACACTGGCTCTCTAACTACAATTTTGACAACCAGAAAATGATTAGCAAAACGTGAGGCCTGTAATTAGAATTCCTAGTGCCCACTTCATCTGAGAAATATACTTATAGCTACAGCTTATAGCTCTGAGGAATTAGTATATTGTCTGGGATTCATAATCAAAAACGATCGTGAAAAAAAAAACTTCGTTATATTCTGAAAGTCACAGATGAAAAAAAAAGAATCCACACAACGTGACTAACAGAGCAGTTCAGAGTCTAATGCGCTGATGCAACTATAACTGTCCAAATTAAATGTTTAAATGAATGCTAGCCATAATTTGATGAATATGCTCATCAAACGCCGCGCCAAATAATGGTAGAATGTCTGTCCCGCGACGGCACGTGAAAATACGGCATACGCAAACTGAAGATAGATAATTAAAGTCATCCCAGAATTTACACTTCACTCGAAAATGATTTCATGGTTACGCATATACCGAGTAACTTAATACGGCAACCGAGGCTGTTTATAGCAATGATACCGCGCGACGCGACTCCCGGCATAGATGGTGTGCTAATCTGCGTCTGGAGAGAACTGGGGCCTTCCTTCCTCGCGCAGCGTTCTTATATACAGGGCTATTACAAATGATTGAAGCGATTTCATAAATTCACTGTAGCTCCATTCATTGACATATGGTCACGACACACTACAGATACGTAGAAAAACTCATAAAGTTTTGTTCGGCTGAAGCCGCACTTCAGGTTTCTACCACCAGAACGCTCGAGAGCGCAGTGAGACAAAATGGCGACAGGAGCCGAGAAAGCGTATGTCGTGCTTGAAATGCACTCACATCAGTCAGTCATAACAGTGCAACGACACTTCAGGACGAAGTTCAACAAAGATCCACCAACTGCTAACTCCATTCGACGATGGTATGCGCAGTTTAAAGCTTCTGGATGCCTCTGTAAGGGGAAATCAACGGGTCGGCCTGCAGTGAGCGAAGAAACGGTTGAACGCGTGCGGGAAAGTTTCACGCGTAGCCCGCGGAAGTCGACGAATAAAGCAAGCAGGGAGCTAAACGTACCACAGCCGACCGTTTGGAAAATCTTACGGAAAAGGCTAAAGCAGAAGCCTTACCGTTTACAATTGCAACAAGCCCTGTCACCCGATGACAAAGTCAAACGCTTTGAATTTTCGGCGCGGTTGCAATGGCTCATGGAAGAGGATGCGTTCAGTGCGAAACTTGTTTTCAGTGATGAAGCAACATTTTTTCTTAATGGTGAAGTGAACAGACACAATGTGCGAATTTGGGCGGTAGAGAATCCTCACGCATTCGAGCTCGCATGAACGATGCTTTTGAACTCATTGATGGGAACATGCTGCGCCGAGTGTGGGAGGAACTTGATTATCGACTTGATGTCTGCCGAATCACTAAAGGGGCACATATCGAACATTTGTGAATGCCTAAAAAAAACTTTTTGAGTTTATGTATGTGTGTGCAAAGCATTGTGAAAATATCTCAAATAATAAAGTTATTGTAGAGCTGTGAAATCGCTTCAATCATTTGTAATAACCCTGTTTAAAGCCGCGGTGCGGACGGCTAAGGGAACGCCTGATCAAATCGGCTCTCCCAACTAGCCGCTGGGCTAGTAATGCATCTCTTTAAGTCACTGAATAAATCATAGCTTCTTTTGCTGATGGCCGATGAAGCTCTCAATTTCAATGTGTATTCAGCACACAGGTAAGTAATTATAATAAAAGTCTGACGTGCCTAAGTAAAATATTTTGGGTGAGAGAATTAATTTAATTACCCTACACGCAGTAGACGAGCTCTGAACTTGCCCTTTGGAGACACGCTATCGCTATAGTTATATAGTTATTCAATTGAAACTTCCCACATCTTTATGATTATAGCGGATCTCCATTCTACTTAAATATTAACATCCTAGCCTTATTTAATAACCTACTTAATCTATCTTGCTTCCTTAATTTTTAAGACAAAAACCAGAAAATATTGAATTTCAACTAAAATCTTAATTTGTGAGATCCAAAGTACTGTTTCTATTAAATTATTATGAAAAAGGAATCTAAATATAAATTTTTAAGTCTCTAGCTCTTTTCTGTTGCGCCAATGATTTTTACAGAAAAACGTCCAAATTTTGAAAATGGTTAAAGCTATTGAACTGACATTCAACACATACTGATTTAGTATTACTCCTGACGTGCCAGAAACGTTTAAGGTTATTTACTTGATTTTTAAAGTATTGCGCAACATTCATGACGTCAGAGCTAGTTACAGCGGACTCGGCTGGCACACAATGGAAAGACTGATGTGAATTTATTACGGCGTGAGTAGGCTGCTTCCCTACAGCGTCGAATAATGTTGTGGAAGCTGCACAATATTTCAACGAAACAGCTGTTCCTCATCTTCAGGTGCTTACTGACGTGTCGCTACACAGGGGCAGGCGCCAGGGGTTGGAGCATAAACGTCATCGTAGAGGAATCATAGAGCACGGCGACATCCAGTGCCCCTGCTGCAGAAATGGAACACGGTCTTGGCATGAGCGACGCGGCAAAAGCGCGGGCAGAATGTTGGCGCCCAGTTTAAACAATCGGACCGCGAGTCCCCGTCTTGTGTTGACTCGGATCGTTCGTCTGCGACCGGCGATGCCTTAGTGCCGTCAGTGTTGCTTTCCATGCTTTGCTGAGCTGAAATCCCGTATCTCTATTAATCAGGTCATTACTTATATGTATTTCGACTGCTGCTGTAATGATGGAGTCCTAGTACGTGGAGACGGACGGAAGATTTTTCTCTCTCCGCATTTCGTACTACGCCACATGTCAAGACAGTGTTTAACCACAGCAGACTTTTCTGGCTGGCTCAGCCTTGTGTGACGTCTATGTTCAGCATATCTATCCTTAACAGTGTGACGTATCTGGCCAATGTATGTTTTCCCACACTGGCTCGGGATTTTATATATCCCTTGCCTCCTTAGATCTAGGCTGTCTTTAGCAGAACCCAGCATCATTTGCACTCGCGCTGGAGGGCGGAAGACCCATTTTATTTTATATTTCTTGAACTGCCTGCCGATTTAAAGGACGCAGCACCAACACAGGGTAGAAAAACCGTCCTCGTGGATTTCTTCTGTGAACCAATGAAGCAGTTACTACGTCGGGAAAGTCTCAGACAGCACATTTAAAAATATTGTTGAACAAATAGGTACAAATTGTAGTGTTTTATTTGGGAAGTTCGCTACAGACGGACTACACGTCAGATACCTCTGTTTGAACCGCGGGCATACTTGTAACCAATTCCTCTTGAGTGATTTGTAAAGTGTTTTGCTTCCCTGACAGATCATCTAACCTGCTGGTAACCTTTTGCTATCCCTCAAGAATTTGCTTGAACTGCTGACCAAACTCATATAATGTCTTATCGGCTTAACAGGGTTTGGATATACCAGAGTAGCAAATTTACGCTACCTAGCTCATTCAAGGCTGCATCACCGAGCATTGGTGATGGGTATTTTCTCTTAAATGTTACTCGTTTCCCCATTATCGGACTGACATCCGATCTCGGTGCTACTTCTTTTTAAATACTGTTCATAGAACAAAAAGTTTCATCCAGTAACTGTGACGATAAGTCACCTGCTACGTGAATAGGGATTTCCTCTGTAACGTGTGTTTCAAGCGAATTTTGTGCCAAATTTGGCCTATCGCTTGGCTGTGAAACATTATCGCGCTGCTGAAGTGTGGATTCACTTTCACTTATCTGTATGGTTACGCTACTAGCGACTTTTCTTTGATTAATCGATGTGTCTACATCAATAGATTCTTTCATTGTTTGTTCAATGTCTGACGTGGTGTTAATCCTAGCCATTTTAAACAGTATCAGCAATAAATTACATAAACTCAAAATTTTACAATTTTTCGATAGATCGTATACGGCAAGATAATTACTAAGCAATGAAACACCAAGCTCACAACAATATAAGCTCATGCAAATACGTTGTAGAGCGTTCGAGTAGTGAACTGCTGGGCCATTATGGAATGCAACAGAAATATCGGAAACCTTTTACTGAAACTGACTACACGTGAGAAGCGTCAACGACTGTTAGAAAGAGTCAGAAATTCCTTTTTTGCAATTATGCAACGAGAGAAGTGGAATAATTATTTGACAGTTACCTTACCTCATTTGGGGTGTGTAGCTATTCTCGCAGTTCGACTTTTTTCTCATCATTAGTCTTTCAAAAAATGTTCTTTCGTTAAGCTTTGTTTCTATGTTATCATACAGATACTTAAGTAATTTTCACTCATACACAGAAAGAAAGAAAGAACAGTTATTATTATACATGAAATTTTATCATTTCGTAAATTTTAAGCATGACAGCACACAATAAAATTAATCGTCAGATTTGTTATGTCAACGTGTAACGCTGGAAATGCATATCCTCCTATTTCCATCTATTGATCTATTGTAATATAATTTTTTTTCCTTGTTTTGTTATCTCAAGATATGACATTTCTGTCTCTTTATATATTATAATTGTTTTACTGTTTGTATATATACACTCCTGGAAATGGAAAAAAGAACACATTGACACCGGTGTGTCAGACCCACCATACTTGCTCCGGACACTGCGAGAGGGCTGTACAAGCAATGATCACACGCACGGCACAGCGGACACACCAGGAACCGCGGTGTTGGCCGTCGAATGGCGCTAGCTGCGCAGCATTTGTGCACCGCCGCCGTCAGTGTCAGCCAGTTTGCCGTGGCATACGGAGCTCCATCGCAGTCTTTAACACTGGTAGCATGCCGCGACAGCGTGGACGTGAACCGTATGTGCAGTTGACGGACTTTGAGCGAGGGCGTATAGTGGGCATGCGGGAGGCCGGGTGGACGTACCGCCGAATTGCTCAACACGTGGGGCGTGAGGTCTCCACAGTACATCGATGTTGTCGCCAGTGGTCGGCGGAAGGTGCACGTGCCCGTCGACCTGGGACCGGACCGCAGCGACGCACGGATGCACGACAAAACCGTAGGATCCTACGCAGTGCCGTAGGGGACCGCACCGCCACTTCCCAGCACATTAGGGACACTGTTGCTCCTGGGGTATCGGCGAGGACCATTCACAACCGTCTCCATGAACCTGGGCTACGGTCCCGCACACCGTTAGGCCGTCTTCCGCTCACGCCCCAACATCGTGCAGCCCGCCTCCAGTGGTGTCGCGACAGGCGTGAATGGAGGAACGAATGGAGACGTGTCGTCTTCAGCGATGAGAGTCGCTTCTGCCTTGGTGCCAATGACGGTCGTATGCGTGTTTGGCGCCGTGCAGGTGAGCGCCACAATCAGGACTGCATACGACCGAGGCACACAGGGCCAACACCCGGCATCATGGTGTGGGGAGCGATCTCCTACACTGGCCGTACACCACTGGTGATCGTCGAGGGGACACTGAATAGTGCACGGTACATCCAAACCGTCATCGAACCCATCGTTCTACCATTCCTAGACCGGCAAGGGAACTTGCTGTTCCAACAGGACAATGCACGTCCGCATGTATCCCGTGCCACCCAACGTGCTCTAGAAGGTGTAAGTCAACTACCCTGGCCAGCAAGATCTCCGGATCTGTCCCCCATTGAGCATGTTTGGGACTGGATGAAGCGTCGTCTCACGCGGTCTGCACGTCCAGCACGAACGCTGGTCCAACTGAGGCGCCAGGTGGAAATGGCATGGCAAGCCGTTCCACAGGACTACATCCAGCATCTCTACGATCGTCTCCATGGGAGAATAGCAGCCTGCATTGCTGCGAAAGGTGGACATACACTGTACTAGTGCCGACATTGTGCATGCTCTGTTGCCTGTGTCTATGTGCCTGTGGTTCTGTCAGTGTGATCATGTGATGTATCTGACCCCAGGAATGTGTCAATAAAGTTTCCCCTTCCTGGGACAATGAATTCACGGTGTTCTTATTTCAATTTCCAGGAGTGTATATTTATGCATTTATGTCGATGTATAATTGGTTGTTTTGTAAATATTATTTGTATTTTTTACGCTGGGTCTTGCCTAGGGGAAACTATGCTATCGAACGAATACGTCGATAGGTCGTGTGGAGAACCAGAGTGTTTAGGATCTTTGATAGTGTTAACTCTGTTGCGTGGAGCGCGGGCAGAGAGAGTCTGGCTGGAGTAGCGAGAGGAGCAGGTGTGTGGTGTGACGCTCCCGCGAGTTGCCGCGCTTTCGGGGTTTGGCAGCATGTAATTGCGCTCGACTTGCGATGATAGTTTCTGACATGGTGTCGCGGACGGGAAGCATTATCTGGAGCACATCAAGAGCCCGTTTCGTCTGGTGACCGTGTCGAGAAGAAGGCGCGACAACATCCAGCTTCTGCAACAGCGACGGCCGACAATGAGTAACTGTCGCCACATCCTCGATCGACGGCTTCAAACCTTCAATCAACCAACAAGGAAGACTGGAAGCACGTAAAGTTTTAGAACTGTATGGCAGACCTCAGCTTTTCAAACTTTTAAAATTGTTGCATCACAAAATTACAGCAACTTAGCATGAACCTTTGTTGCTCATTGTCCCAATTGCATTACCAAGCAGGGTCCCTTCCTTTTCCGGAATGAACCCGAGTGTCATTGAAATTCAAACGCCAGCATTAAAGTAATATTCTATTTCACTGCTTTAATTTCAAAGTTCAGTTAAAGTATTCATAGCTGGCTACAATATGAAACGTCCCCTTAGAACAATTGTACAAGACTGTGCTTAAACTGACACACAATATTTTTAGCGCAACGCAATCTGACTAACAAAGATCCCTGCAAAAGAATGGCCCTGAGTAACATTAAACTATACCTTTCACAAATAACTTACCTCACAAAAATCTTCGTTACTCGAACTACTGCAATACAGCGAGCGCCACTACTGCCAGCTAAATAAAAGATTCAAACTACGGAAGGCACTAACTAGTGATAGGCATAGTTAGCAAATGAAAGACTTTGATAGAGAACAAACAATGTATTTACCTTAATAGTCATAATATATATAGCAGTTCATGACAAATTTCAAAACTCCGCCATCTCTCTCCCCACATCCACCACTGCTGGCGGCTCACCTCCAACTGCGCAACGCTACGTGCTGTTCACGTCCAGCTGCCGCTGCCCAACACTACAATGGCAGACAACAATGCAAACTAGCCACAGACTGCACACAGCACAGCCAGTGATTTTCATACAGAGAGCACTACGTGGCGGCGGCGTTACCAATATAAGAACCTAAACAGCCTACTTACATAAAGAAAACATAAACAGCCTACTTACATAGCCCCCATGCTCCCCACAAAAAATTTTACAAAATATTTTTGGGCAGTGGCTAATAACGATTTGAAAAAATTTTTCATAATTAGAATAACAAAGATATCAAATGCGCACACTTATTTATACAATGTTGGTCAAAAGCTAAAATTTTCTCACAGTCTATAAAGACAGTCCAGATTGCTCATCACAGTAAAACTGCCGTTTCTTTTATCAAAGTCTGAGCAGTAAAAGACAATGGACACGGAAGTAGTGGATGTCCATGCAGTCTTGAAGAAGTAGTGTTGTCCTTCCAACAGAAAGACAGTGCTGACTCTCGACATGCTGACAGGTAATGGGCCACAACAGAGCAAACCCACAGCAGAGTCATTCGACGTTTTGAAGAATATTGGTAGGTAGGTCATCACAGAGCAGACCCACTGTAGTCCTGGTAGAGATTGTGGTATTGGTGGGCCACCAGAGGTGCAGACCCACTGCGGTCCTTGTAGAAATAATGGTATTGGTGAGTCAGCAAAGGTGTAGACCCACTGTAGTCCTTGTAGAAATAATGGTATTGTCCTTAGAACCAGCAATGCTGTCATCCAGTCCCTTGCTGAATTATTAACACACATGTAAACACTAACAGTCCCTACTTCTCACATATTGTCCATATACTATGACCAACAGAAAAGTGTGAGGTGAAATGTAACTTGCAAGTTAATAATATGGTGAACTGGTGTCAATTACAATTTTATAACATGAGAATACAATAACAAAGGTACAAAATACATCATTAAAGAACATAACAATACAGATAATATTTGTAGTACAGGCTTTACAAAAGAATCGAAATAACATATACATTAGTGTTACAGGAATTATGACATAAGTACATACATAAAGATCAGAGTAACTTTTGAAACATCACCATCACATATGAGCAACAAAACAGAATAAATAATGTCTCAACATCTTTACAAAGTAAATAACATAGTATTAGAAAAATTCTACAATATAGCTTTCATCAGCTAAACACATAAAGACAGGAAAAACACAAATACACAAGGGTACACAAACATATAGAGGGATGACACAAAAGGAAAGGACAGGGTTTGTTTTACTGCAATGTTTTGCATGGAGATCTCCCTTCGTTCATCATTATTCCCAAAAAGTCCTATCTAAGCCTGCTTTCTGTATTCTGTTCACATCCTCTGTCAAAAATAGTTTTTCTCCACTGTACAGTATCCTTTTTTTTTTTTTTTTGCCTGACCATTTTCTGATAGCTTCTCAATGCATTTCTTATAAATTCATCATAGTTAGTTTCTTATATAGTCTACCCCTCTTAAGCTAACTTAAATCTACTGAGCTCAGATATATATACCAAGGGACGAATCAATGCAGCATCACATAAAACAGTTAATATAAACAGCAATGAAAAAAAACGCAGATTTGCGAAGCAAGCAGCATTAAGAAATTAGCAAAGCAATTGTAGTACTACAACTAATATAAGGCACTGTGCAGGAAACAAGAAAAATAAATTAGTAGTAAAACTGGCTTAACAGCGTAATACAACGTCAAATTCAGTAACACTATGCCTGGCAAACAGCAGCAGCAACTTATATCTAAACATGACATAGCTCAAGCAAAAAAAACATTACACTAAAGACAACAATGCAGACAAGGGAAATGCATATTCACATCTTAATGTCTATGTAATTAAAGTGGTGCACCACAACTTATTCTATGAAAAATATTACCAAGTAGTTGAAAAGAAAATTATGTATGCAGTTACTGTTATTAGTCCCTTCTTATTTTTCTTTCCATTCCAAGAGCTCCTTTATCGAAGAATGTGGGTCATAAAATAATTATTTAATAGATCTGTTGACAGAAAGTGTTCACATTAGCAAATGCATCGAAGTTTATTTTATAAAACTAACGCTGCAACACAGCTGGAAACCAGATATTAAATTAAATAAGCACTTACGCAAACCAAAACATAAAAATATCATTCAGTAGTCATGTGACATTTCATAAGTTAGTTGAAATTCTCTCAACTCTCGTAGAAAGACGCTTGTCATAATCAGGTGTGCAGATGTAAGTATCCTTCCAAGTAATGAGGGTGTCGCATTTGCAATGGTTTCTCTAAAGGAATGTCAATGGCGAGGATAATGGCCTCCCTTTTTTTTTCTTTTCTACCTGAGCGTCTGAAAAGGCTTGTTCTCCAGGTGTCTGACACAGCTGTGTGCCCACAACGCACGTGCAGGTGGTCACTTAACCTTCTTACGGAAATATTTACAACAGCAGTTTCCGCTACAGTGACAGTCTCATATAAAAATATTTCACAGGTCAAGAATTTGCGTTGCAAATGTGTAGAAGCTAAATCTTACAGCATAATACACATCGTCGTTGTAAAAATATCATAACATCTCAGTCAATTCTCAAAATCGTCGTAGCTTCCAATTCTCTGCTCATGTCAAAAGTGTCATCTGCCTCAAACGTACTTTAAAAATCGTGATCCCATACTAAATATATCATTCAAAGCTCTCATAATATCACAATGGGTCCGAAAAAATATAAACAATTCACACAGTACAGACAAAATACAATTTCGTAAGTGTGAAGTAATCCAACTCTGTAATTGCGTAAACATGTGTCACTGACATAATAAAAAAGTTTGTCTCTCTCAGTTAAATGATCAGTTAGCTGTGAAATTTGTGTGTTAGAGAAATATGGTACCGATGTGTAAAGTTGTATAAGCAAATACCATATTAGCTAGGGCTCCTTGTGCTTGCCAAACACATGGTACACAAAGTATGCATGTACCCCCCTGAGGATTAATGTAATTATACCCTCAGGTGTTACAGATTACAGCAATGGAATGAAATGTATCACAGAAAACTTTTTTTGTATTTCAAAAATCTTTAAAAATAAATGTTTTAAGTACAAAATTAATCACTCAAATACGTGTCCTGTAGCGCTAAATGTGCGTCTTGCTGTAAGATAATCTCTGTGGAAGTGTCGTAGTTATCGTCCTCCAAAAGCTAAGTTCTGCAGAAGTCAATGTACTTACCTCATGATAAACAAAAGTGAAATGCTTTGCGTATAGATATCTTAGTTATTACGCTTATTATTGTGATGAAGAAATTACTGTGCTGTAACGTATTGTTGGGCTACGGAAAAGGCTGTCTCATTGTAGCTATACGACAAAAGTTACTACTAAAACATGTTTTACATTCCAGAATAATTCAGAAAAACTGTGCAGATGTAAAACAGATACACCGCAAAAGCAACATTGTAAATTGTCACTCATTAGTAACGTCGTGATATAATCTTGTAGCTGTCATATAAACTAACCACTGTGTCATCTGGTATCTCTCAGAAAGTACTTTAATTCAGAATGTATTTTCAAGTACACCAAAATGTTGCATTAAAATCTCATTAGCAGTACTGGTAAATGTTCTAAGTATGTGAGCCTTATAGTCGTTACGTAATCGTGCAACTAACAAGCAAGAATGTACACACACAATAACACTGTGTCGTCTGTTCGCAATAACAATGCAGTCGTAATCTCTGTTTAAATAAGTTCTCTTGGTTCTTGAGTGGATATTGAACTTCAAAACATTGTTGCATGGTAACAGTTTCTAAAGCATACTAGTAACGTGATGTGAAACGTTTTATGGCAAAGACAAAGTTAAAAAGCAGATTATCTTTCAATAAATGGTTTTACATGTGAAATGTGGTGTAAACCTTTACTCTTCCTAGTACGCAGAGTTTCAACTTGAATGCAATTATCATGCGGTATTCGTCCGTAAAGAATACTGGAATTTTGCTCAAGGTTAGCGTTAATGTTATTTTTCCCTGAGCCAGCGGGCGCAGGTGGCTGCCTGCGGTGCGAGTAATTGTCTGTTTCTTTGTTGGCGCGCGTCGTTACTGGGATTAGGAGACCTAGCTTCTACGAATTCACGTTGTCGAGAGTGCTCTGCTCTGTTTAAATCCCGCCAGTTCTGACGCAATTCAGGTCTGTCGTTACGATCACATTGTCTGTCGTCATGTCGGTAGTTCCTGTAGTTTCTTTCTTGTCGGTTGAGTGGTGGAGAATTTCGCCCTGAATCGTAACTGCGCACTGCACCGTTGCGTCTGAAGTTATTCTGTCTCCCGTGGTTGCCAAATTGTCTGTTTTTATGATTGTCTCTGTGGTAGTCATTACCGCGGAAAGGTGATCTTTCCCTGTAACTATTACTCTGCCAGTGGTTGTCATATGGGTGGTGTCTGTTTTGGTCACGATTTACGTTGTAAGAATAGGCTTGTCGTGGCCATTTATTGTTTCTGTCGTCACGGAATTGTGACGGATGTGACCTGTAGTGATTGTTTTCCTGTTTTTGCATCCCGTGACTGTCTGTGTCAATTTCTAATTCTTGTAAGAGTCCCTGAAAAGCTTCAATGTCGTCTTTGCAACGTCCTGCCAAAATAATACGTCGTAAATGTTCAGGCAGTTTGATTAAGCAAATTCGGATGAGTTCTGAGGGGCTACATGGGTTTGACAGGTACTGATTCTTGTGCAACATGTCTTCAAAATATTTCACAAGACTGGAAAATTCAGATTGTTCGAAATGTTTCATCATTATGATGCCATGTTTTACTCGGTCTTGTGTGGTTTGAGACCAATATGCTGAGAGGAATGCATGGTAAAATTCTCCTTCACTGTGACAATCGTGAATGACCGATCGCATTCTTACAGCTGGTTCATTCTCCAAGTAGCCACACATAAATTCTAACCTGTGCTCCAATGACCAGTTGGGAGGAAAACAATGAGAGAATTGATGGAGCCACACTTGTGGATGAATGTCGTTGGAAGAGTTCTTAAACGTTTTGAATTTACGTGTAGTAATGAACAGCTTATAATCAAAATCATCATGTCGGCGAGTCGCATATCGGTCATTGTTACGTCGTGTCGGCGGTTCCATCTCAAAATTCGGTGCACCTTGCCAATTTCTTTCATAATTTCCGAAGTGCCCTGTGTTATTAATTTGTGGCTGTTCCGTATTTCTATGTCCCTCTTCCCGTATTGGAGCGCGAGTGTCCTCTGAAATACGTAATTCTTGTATTACCTGTGTCAGCTGATCTGGTACTTCCCGGATTTCTCTTTGATGTTGCGTATCAATTTGATTCAGATTTTGTTTCAGTTTCCTAATTTGTTCACTCTCTTCTGTGTCATTAAAGACTACCGGTTTTGTGTCATTCAGATTATCATCTACCTTCGTAGATAAATTATTTAGCTGATCCGAAAGTTCAACTACTTTCTCTGATAATGAACTAATTTCCTCCATGTGTCTTTCTACTGTGTCCTTTAAGTTTTCCTGAGTTTTTGCAAGTTGCGTAACCAAATCGGTAGATGCAACTGAGTCAATTTTAGCCCCAAGGTCTCATGATTTTCATGAACAATAGTTTGCAGTTCTTTTATGGCTGCTTCATGATTCTGTAATGCATTTTCGTGACGCGAAAAAATAGGTTGAAAATGCTCACAAATTTGTGTTTTTACGTCATTACACACTTTCTGGCATTTCGATTCAATGTTATGTAACTCAGCAGTTAAATCTTCATGTGTTTGTTCGAGAGTTTGTTCCAATGAGTCTAACTTTTGAAGCTTTTGCTGTGTTTGTCTCTGATTTTGTTCCATTATGTGTAACTGTTGCTGTGTTTGTCTCTGGTGTTGTTCCATTGTGTCTAACTTTTGAAGATTTTGTTCCATTGTGTCTAACTTTTGAAGCTTTTGTTGTGTTTGTCTCTAATTTTGTTCCATTATGTCTAACTTTAGAAGATTCTGTTCCATTGTGTCTAACTTTTGAAGATTTTGTCCCATTTGTCTCTGATTTTGTTCCATTTGTTGCATTAATTGCAATAATAATGTATTAGTGTCTGGTATCTGTTTCTCTATGCTTTTTGGCAGTGCATTTTCACCGGCAACATTCACATTTTGACAAGCAGAAAATGTGTCTTGACTCATTTGAGAAAACGGTGAGGACGCAAAACCTGAATCTACAGTATTTGCAAAATTGTGTCCTATCATTTCGGATTCCTGAGGCGAGCTGTTGCCGACCGATCGATCGATAATGCTTCCCTGTTCACTACCTGTTTGACTGTCTACACTATTATTTGCCGCCCGCTCCATCTCCCTATGCACAATTACCAAATTACTACTTCGAATGTCTGTTAATTCACTACCCAGTGGTGCTGATAAGCTAAGCTCGTCGTCACTATTATTTCTCAGTTTACTTTGAAGCCTAGTGTTACGTTTTTCACACGTCATTATTGTCACAATATTTCACACGATAACACAGAAAAGCACAATTTGAAGAGCAAAAATAAGAGAACACATTAACATAGTACTGAAAATAATATCTAGTTAATTGCAGCTGCGAAATACTTGGTGCAAATCTACATGCATGCCACAACTGTTTTACTGTACAACAATGAAAGGCTGCAACTACAAAGGAGATTCTCTCTTCAATTACGCGCTAGCAATAAACAAAATCTACACTAATTACACAAACTACAAGAAAAAATCAGAAGATTCCAGTGAGGTATCGTCGGCTAAGGGTCGTCATATGAAACGTCCTCTTTGAACAATTGTACAAGACTATGCTTAAACTGACACACAATATTTTTAACGCAACGCAATCTGACTATCAAAGATCCCTGCAAAAGAATGGCCCTGAGTAACATTAAACTATACCTTTCACAAATAACTTACCTCACAAAAATCTTCGTTACTGAAACTACTGCAATACAGCGAGCGCCACTACTGCCAGCTAAATAAAAGATTCAAACTACGGAAGGCACTAACTACTGATAGGCATAGTTAGCAAGTGAAAAATTTTAATAGAGAACAAACAATGTATTTACCTTAATAGTCATAATATATATAGCAATTCATGACAAATTTCAAAACTCCGCCATCTTTCTCCCCACATCCATCACTGCTGGCGGCTCACCTCCAACTGCGCAACGCTACGCGCTTTTCACATCCAGCTGCCGCTGCCCAACACTACAATGGCAGACAACAATGCAAACTAGCCACAGACTGCACACAGCACAGCCAGTGATTTTCATACAGAGAGCGCTACGTGGCGGCGGCGTTACCAATATAAGAACCTAAACAGCCTACTTACATAAAGAAAACATAAACAGCCTACTTACAAATATTTAGATTACACAAGCACGAATTAAGAGTGCGAGTTTTGTTACCGTATTTTAGCTTACCTGTGACTGCAGCTCAGCTTGGTACGTACTAAATTTTACTATTGTTAATTGTTCAGAATCATTTAATTCAAGTTCAAAGTTAAATCTCTTATTTCTAAATTGCGTAGATTCAAGTAGCTTTTGAAATGATTGTTGAGGTAGTCCAAGATTAACTGTATTTTACTGAATTTCGATGTGCTTCAGAAAGAAAGCTCACTATTAACTTCAGTCACTAAATTAACTTTCAATTTTCCAGTTTTATTAATTCTTTTGCTAAATTAAGTCAGAGTGTAGCGAAATTTATTACTTCTGACAAACTTTAAGTTTTCACACTACACTTGTCAACCTTCAGTTGCCACGCTTCTAGTGCTAATTATATGTGTAATAATCTTTCTTTTTCAGTTACTATAGTAATTGTCCTTAGGACTGGCGACCGTAATTTCCCCCAAATCTCAAATATCTAATTACTGCTAGTTGATTGTTAATGTAACGGCCGCACATTTACTTTCTTTATTAACTTTACCCCTATTTCAAAATTAATTTCCACCAGTTTCATTAGCATTTTTCCTTTCATTTAGATGTAACTCTTTCTTCCCTCTTTACCGACAAATTAACCTTGGTGACGATTGCTTTTCCCAAATTTCCATTAGGTACACGCGGTTTAATTTTTCACTGTCATTAAGGTCGATAAGTGAGGCGGATGATGATGATGTTTGGTTTGTGGGGCGCTCAACTGCGTGGTTATCAGCGCCCGTACAATTACCCAATCTTTGCTCAGTCCAATTTCGCCACTTTCCTGGATGATGATGAAATGATGAGGACAACACAAACACCCAGTCATCTCGAGGCAGGCGAAAATCCCTGACCCCGCCGGGAATCGAACCCGGGACCCCGTGCTCGGGAAGCGAGAACGCTACCGCGAGACCACGAGCGGCGGACAAGTGAGGGGGAGGTTACACGTGGCGACCTGGTGACAGGACCATCTTCGGATTTGAGGTTGTTCTGGACACGAATTTTGCATTGTGCAAATCTCGTAACAAAGTACTGGTTACGTACAGACCGTTATGTCAGCGAGAATAAGTAGTGGGAGTAATCCTAATTATATTTGAGATTTGGCATTTATATTGAAAATTATTAAAATGAGTGAAGGCAACAATTGCCAAAATTTGGTAGACTTGGATACGGAACAATCGGTCGAACAGTGGGAAAAGCGCACCGCGGTACCCATTGTTCAGGGGCAGGCGGCTAGCATGAAAGACGCGACCGCCGAAACGCAACAAAGAGCAGAAATGGAATTCCAAACTTTAGAAAATGTTTCGGAATCGGAAGTGAAAATCAAATCTGAATCCCTTGATGACGAATACGGGGGGACAATTAAAGAGGAAGCCGCTACGGAAGTAGTTACTTGATTAACTAAATCAAGAGTCAATCGGTCAAGCAAGAAGCTCAGGCTGCCAAGCAAGAAGCTCAGTCTGAAAAAATTGAACGGATGCTAGACAATCAGAACAAAGCTATTAACATTGTTAACAACAACGTTGGAGTTGTTAACACAAAAGTTGATAAAATCAAAGAAGATATTGTTGTAATTAATACCGAAATCGGTAATCTTAAACAGGAAATGATAGACGTTCAGGCGGAAATTGCGAGCATAAATACACGTTTTTATTCCGAAATTAGCAGAATCGAGAAAAGTGTAGGAGAATCAGTTGCTCCGATCATCGAGAATAAGGTGACGGAACAAATTCAATTAGTGAAAAAAGAGGATCAAAAGGAGGTGGAAACTTTAAAGGCTTTAGTATCCGAAGTAGATACCAAAGTGACGAAGCAGGCTAATACCTGCGAAGAGAAAAAAAGGGAAGTAGAAACGCTTGCGACAACCACTTGCCAACTAATTACGAGAGTGTCGGAATTAGAAAAGAAACTTGACGAAAAACAGAGCTATGTGCCAATCTATGCACATAGTTCGGAATTGTTGACGAAAGAGGAGCAGTTCGACCCCTTGAAAAAAGGCGGTATACACGCGACGGATTTCATTAAGAATTGTGAAAGAGTTTTACCCAGATCATGGATTAATGAGAGAAAAATTAATGCGATTATTGATGTGTTGGCTGGTGATGCCAAGCGTTGGGGCTTAAACCTCAACATTACGAACCTGACTTTTGACGAATTTAAAAATTTGTTTCTGGCTGAATACTGGTCAGAGCAAAAACAGCAAAGTGTCTGGCGCGAATTTGTCGTATCGAGGCCTTTCGATGCGAATTCGCGCGGTTCGATGAAGGAGTTTTGTGAGGGCTGGATCCGCAATTTGGAATATTTGCGTGATCGCCGCACGGAATCCGAAATAGTCTGGGAACTCTACAAAAAGCTTCCAGATGATACAAAACGCTACGTAGGAAGCAATTACAGGACGATAAATGATTTCCTGGAAAGAGTGGAGGACGAGGACAATTGGCGCGATAATCGCGACAGTGGTAGAGGCCGTGGTAACAACAACGGGTACCACAGCAACCACAACAACGATAACCATGGGAATAATGCATACCGCAACCATGGCAGCAATAACAATAATGGTTCGGACCGTAATAACAATCGGTACAATGTAAATAATAACAGGAATGACGGAAACCAGTATCATACTAACGTGATACGGGCTTCACAGAATAGTAATAACGCCAGAGGGTGTGATCAGCCGCCTCAGCAGCATCCGGGGAGAGTATCTGCTGGGACGAGACAGGGAAATCATTAGCCGCGCCAGTGAGGGGCCGACCGGGCGTGGAGAAATTTTGGCGGCCCAATAACAGGAGAAAACCCAGGTGTCGTCGTTATGAAAATTCCGTGTGGAATAATCAACGGCGGGAGAGTGTGCCAGTGTTAGGAGAAAGGAGTGCGCCCACGAGTAGTAGATCAGCTGTAGACACGGCAGTGGAAAATACATTCACTGTCAGTGAGAACAATTTAAGTAGTGTTCCGAAAATCGATTATAAAGTGGCAGCTGTAACACCCACAGCGGAACTGGAGATTGAGTTTAAGAATGATTCGCAAGTGTTGAGAGAAGATCAGATGTCGGATAAAACGTCCGTCATCGAGCGAGGGGATGCAGAGAGGGATGAGGTCTGGTTAAGGCAGTTCGGTCGCTTATACGACGAACTAAGAGATTATAGGGGTCTGTATGGGAGAAGTGTTTATGGGGAGCGCGTGCAGGATTTTCCGCGTCTCGTCCCGCAGGAAGATAGTGTTTGTGAAGTGATAGAAAGTTCTGGCCCTAACCAGCAGACTTTACCAGAAATAGTTGATGTTAATGGGGAGCACGAACAAGATTCGTCGTGTTTCGTCCCGCAGGAGTTGAATGTTGAAGCAGACTGACCGGCAGACTTTACCGAAAGTTATAGTGTTAGAAGTGGCCGACCCATCCGACGCAAAACTCCAGTTTAAACATTGCGAAAGTATTGAGGAGAAAGATTACGAGAATTTTAGTGATAGCCGGACACTATTGGTAGAAAAGTACATATATTACAGCGTGTATGAGGTTAGAGCTGACATTATACGGTCACACGATAACAGTGTGGGTTGCGCGGATCTAGAGGAAGTAATTGCAGATACTACTGGGCACATTCCTCCAGGTAGATTGGCAGATGAGATCAATCTGACCAAAGTGGAATCAACGAAGGTGACAATTAGTGAATTGATAGCAAAGCAACACTCACTAGTTGACGAGTTACAGGAAAAGGTTTCGTTATTGGAGGCGAAGCTACAGACTAAGCCTCAGGACAAACGTGTTGAAATTAAAACGGTATGTGAACAGAGGCTGAAAAGGCCGCCAGATAAGCCGGATTTAGGATCAAAGCCGGATGGTTTTTTCTGGAATGACCTGGATATAGATGAGGATTTACTGTGGGAAAATAAAGAAACAGTCGAGGACAAGTGTAGACAGATAGTAGTGTCTGTTAATATGCACGACCTACAACTAAACGTGTTGATTGACACCGGTGCAGAATTGAGTGCTGTATCTGGGAAAATATTTGAGTTACTGAAAGACAGACCTGGCATCGTAGTTATGCCAGTAACAGGAGTGAAAATTATTGGTGCTACTGGGAAGGCCAGTAAACCGGTCACAAAACAGATTTTTGTCAACTTCGAGATATGTGGGGCACGATTTGAACAAGAGTTTGTCGTCGTGCCAGACTTAACTACGGAAGTAATTATTGGGTTAGATTGGCTATTAAAGTACCGTGCAGTGATTAACTGCGAAAGCAAAACTTTGACATGTATGTCACTAGATAAAACAATAGTACTTAGTTTTGACGCGGCAGGAGACGGTGTGCATAGGCAATACCAGCCTATACACATTGTTAACTGGCCGGATGGTATTGATGTAGGTATGAATTTGAACTACTGTAATGTGAGGAATCTCTGCATTGACAATAGTGTAGAAAGTGAATTGGAAAGTATTGTAGACGGTGTGTCAAACGTAACACACGAACAAATACGAGGCCTGTATGAAGTAATAATGAGGAATAAGAGTGTGTTTTCAGACAAACAGGGACTTGTGGAAGGATATAAATGCAAGTTGCATGTAATTCCGCACGAACCATTCTTCGTGAGACCATATGCTATACCGCTGTCCAAAAAGGAAGCAGTGCAATGGGAGATAGATAAGATGATCGAATGGGGAGTGATTGAAAGAAGTACGAGTCCATACAATAACGGTTTGGTCATTGTAGCAAAACGGGATGGTAGTGTGCGTATTGTGATTGACGCACGCACGTTGAATAGGGTCGTTCAACGTGAAACAGACAGACCAGAGAGTATGGAGGAGATTTTGCAACGTTTTCATGACGTTAAGTTCATGACTAGCCTCGATCTGACGGCTAGTTACTGGCAAATAGAACTCGAAGAAGAATCTAGGCCATACACCGCCTTCTTGTTTGCGGACAGGTGTTATCAGTATAGAGTACTGCCGTTTGGACTTAATATATCTGTGTCCTTATTCATCAGGGCCCTAGATAAAGTGCTAGGACCGGCTTTGAGTTCAAGATTAACTGTATATGTTGACGACCTATTGTTGGCCAATGCCACTTGGCATGACCATTGTGACCTGTTAGGTGAAGTTTTTAGAGCATTGCGCCGTGGCGGAATGACTCTAAAGCTAAAGAAATGCGAATTTGTGAAGCAGGAACTGAAATTTTTAGGGCATTTAATTACCACTGCTGGTATTACGAAGGACCCAGAGAAACTAGAGGCAATAAGGAATTGTCCTCCACCCAAGTCTAGGAAACGGTTAAAAAGTTTTCTAGGGTTAACAGGATTTTACCGTAAATTTGTAAAAGGACAAGTGTTTAATGATGAAAATTTGAATAACCTCTTACGCAAAAACGTTCCGTTTGTGTGGACTGACGGGTGTCAGGCCGCTTTCGAGAAATTAAAAGACGAGTTGTTAAGATCTAACATACTATTTCATCCTGATTTATCGCTACCCTTCCATCTGGGAACGGATTCGTCGAATTACGGGGTGGGGGTAGAACTGTTCCAAGAGGTTGATAGAGGAGAGGATAACTATGACATCTGTTACGTAAGAGGGACCGACAATTGCGTAGCGGATGCGCTGTCGCGGTTGCCCGAGTCTGATCAAGATCTATTGAAAGATGAGGCAGACGGAGTGGTCAAATTATACTATTTTAAAGAAGTTGAGGGACGTAAATTAATAATGAACATCTGTAAGAATCTACGTCGTCATCAGAACGCGGATGGTTGTTTAAATATGGTGAAAACTCGATATGATGAAAGGAGTCCAGAAGGAGAGAAATTAAGGAAGTATTACAAGATATACGATCATATCTTGTACATACGTAAGGGTGAAGATAGTAATATTTGGCGGGTATGCTGGCCCACCAAATACGTCACGGAAATAATAGACTACTACCATTTGGCGTATGGTCATTGTGGACCTAAGAAATGTACGGGAAAGCTGAGTGAAGTAGAGCATTTTAACAACATGTTAAAACGCGTTACTGACAGAGTGAAAACTTGCGATTTATGTCAGAAGGTGAAGGTTACCAACTGTACGAGTCGTGGTCCTATGCAAAGTATAAGGCCTAACGACACCTTTGAATTACTGTGCGTGGACTTGTACGGACCTTTGCCCAAGTCATCAGGAAACTTTGCCTACATTTTAGAAGTGCTAGAAGATTTTTCCAAGTTCATCAAACTATACCCGATTAGGAAAGCTACAGCCAAAGCGGTCTATAGCAAGCTTGTGAACGATTATTTTGTTCATATTGGTAAGCCCAAGGCGATTCTATCAGACAATGGGGCACAATTTACTTCTAAGTTGTGGAATGAAGGCATGGAAAGTAATGGGGTCAAAGTGATCCATATTTCAGCTTACTGTCCGGCTGGAAATCCCGCTGAGAGGTATATGCGCGAGCTAGGCCGACTTTGCCGTACCTATTGCCATCACAATCATAGGGCATGGGGCAAATATGTAGCAGTATTTGAGAGAATTACGAACACCTTGAGACATGAATCGACGGGATTTTCTCCAGAGGAAATCCTGTTGGATGATAGAAGTAAAAGTTTAGTGGAAGAGATAGTCAAATTCCCTCCACGGATTTACATTAGTATTGGTGTGAAAAAAGATCGTTTGCGAGAAGTAATGAAGCTAAAAGCCGATGCTCGCATACGTCGTCATGACGCTAAAGCGCGTTTTGCTAAGTTTGCAATCGGAGACTTAGTACTTGTAAAAGCTCATGAGAAATCGTGCGAGATAGACCATGAAATCTCTAAATTTAAGTTTGTTTATAATGGACCATATAAAGTCATTGGTATACCTCACACAAATGCTTATTGCTTAGAGTATCCAAGCTCTGGAAAGCTATTAGGTATACGGAACATTGTAGACCTGAAATTGTACCAACCAAGGATTGATTAATACCACAGAAAGGGTAATTTGTACAGTATGTAAATATAGAGTGTAAGATTTAAGGATGTGCCATGTTGCGATGCTTTTGCCTGACCTAGAGGTCATTAAAGAAGTTGTAATTAATAAGTAATTAATGTTGATTAAATGATTTAAGAGTTACTGAATATTAATCAATGTTAAAACCAAGCTGCTAGTTTAAGTTTTCAGCTGAGTCACAGTAGATTAAGGAATGTAAATATGATTTTGTAACTTGCTGTAAGATTTCATGAATGTGTGTTTTATTAGTCATTGCCGATGTACTTAGACGCTGTTTTAAGTTTCAGGCTAGTACATGCGTGTGATGATGGACTGTGTTGAGTTATCCACTGTGATAGTATTAAGGGACTCCTTGAGATTACTCGGGAATGAGTTTTTCCTAAAGAATTCAGTGAAACGGACGTTCTGGAAATGCCGTTACACAGGCGAGTGAGATCAAGCGTGCCGCACAGGCGGGCGCAACAATACTTGCGAGGCGAAGCCGCTGTCGGCTCTTGTGCCGCTGTCGGCTCTTGTGCCGCTGTCGGCATTGTTTGTACTTGCGGGTACGGAAGGCGGAATTGTTTTTCTTCCGGACAGCTAATGTGAAAGAATTCTGCTATCAATATTTACGTTTTTTTTTTTTTTAGATCTGCTGTGTATTATTTTCTTGTTTAGCGTTAAGTGGACTCTCATGTGGAGAGTATTAATTATGAAAAGGTTATGTAAAATGTGCGTTCTATGTAATTAATTATTAATTTACGTATTTTGATATACCTGCCTTTTTTTATCACCATGTACTCTGGTTAATTTTGTAAATAGTATTCCATTTCTTGATACTGCTAGGAATTTTGATTTTTAGAATAGCTAAACCATTTTCTATGTTTTCTATGAATTTTAATATGTTGTCAACCTGTTTTATTTTGTGCAAGATGACAGAGTGGAATAAGATTAGGAGTGTCTCCACTCAATTATTATCGTCTAAAAATTGGTTTACGGTTAATTAGGCGAATGCTAAATTTTGTTGATGTTTTGAGCATATGCATTTCCGCTGTTTCTTTTTTGGGACATTTTATGAGTCTGTTTAGGTTACACGAACATCCTCAGACAATGTGGGGCACGTGTAACGACGGAAATGCATATCCTCCTATTTCCATCTATTGATCTATTGTAATATAATTTTTTTTCCTTGTTTTGTTACCTCAAGATATGACATTTCTGTCTCTTTATATATTATAATTGTTTTACTGTTTGTATATATATATTTATGCATTTATGTCGATGTATAATTGGTTGTTTTGTAAATATTATTTGTATTTTTACGCTGGGTCTTGCCTAGGGGAAACTATGCTATCGAACGAATACGTCGATAGGTCGTGTGGAGAACCAGAGTGTTTAGGATCTTTGATAGTGTTAACTCTGTTGCGTGGAGCGCGGGCAGAGAGAGTCTGGCTGGAGTAGCGAGAGGAGCAGGTGTGTGGTGTGACGCTCCCGCGAGTTGCCGCGCTTTCGGGGTTTGGCAGCATGTAATTGCGCTCGACTTGCGATGATAGTTTCTGACATGGTGTCGCGGACGGGAAGCATTATCTGGCGCACATCAAGAGCCCGTTTCGTCTGGTGACCGTGTCGAGAAGAAGGCGCGCCAACATCCAGCTTCTGCAACAGCGACGGCCGACAATGAGTAACTGTCGCCACATCCTCGATCGACGGCTTCAAACCTTCAATCAACCAACAAGGAAGACTGGAAGCACGTAAAGTTTTAGAACTGTATGGCAGACCTCAGCTTTTCAAACTTTTAAAATTGTTGCATCACAAAATTACAGCAACTTAGCATGAACCTTTGTTGCTCATTGTCCCAATTGCATTACCAAGCAGGGTCCCTTCCTTTTCCGGAATGAAC
Source organism: Schistocerca cancellata (assembly GCF_023864275.1). Taxonomy (NCBI): domain Eukaryota; kingdom Metazoa; phylum Arthropoda; class Insecta; order Orthoptera; family Acrididae; genus Schistocerca; species Schistocerca cancellata. The sequence continues at coordinate 699,411,513 of NC_064628.1, forward strand.
CCGAGTGTCATTGAAATTCAAACGCCAGCATTAAAGTAATATTCTATTTCACTGCTTTAATTTCAAAGTTCAGTTAAAGTATTCATAGCTGGCTACAATATTTAGATTACACAAGCACGAATTAAGAGTGCGAGTTTTGTTACCGTATTTTAGCTTACCTGTGACTGCAGCTCAGCTTGGTACGTACTAAATTTTACTATTGTTAATTGTTTAGAATCATTTAATTCAAGTTCAAAGTTAAATCTCTTATTTCTAAATTGCGTAGATTCAAGTAGCTTTTGAAATGATTGTTGAGGTAGTCCAAGACTAACCGTATTTTACTGAATTTCGATGTGCTTCAGAAAGAAAGCTCACTATTAACTTCAGTCACTAAATTAACTTTCAGTTTTCCGGTTTTATTAATTCTTTTGCTAAATTAAGTCAGAGTGTAGCGAAATTTATTACTTCTGACAAACTTTAAGTTTTCACACTACACTTGTCAACCTTCAGTTGCCACGCTTCTAGTGCTAATTATATGTGTAATAATCTTTCTTTTTCAGTTACTATAGTAATTGTCCTTAGGACTGGCGACCATAATTTCCCCCAAATCTCAAATATCTAATTACCGCTAGTTGACTGTTAACGTAACGGCCGCACATTTACTTTCTTTATTAACTTTACCCCTTTTCCAAAATTAATTTCCACCAGTTTCATTAGCATTTTTCCTTTCATTTAGATGTAACCCTTTCCTCCCTCTTTACCGACAAATTAACCTCGGTGACGATTGCTTTTCCCAAATTTCCATTAGGTACACGCAGTTTAATTTTTCACTGTCATTAAGGTCGATAAATAAGGGGGAGGTTACAAACGGTCGTCGTTTTTAGTGTAGTATTCTGGTATAACAGCGTGGTAAAAGGGAAGTTTTGTGATGATTGCCACTTCCGAAGGACACCACAATCGATGGCTGTTGGGAAGTTCCCTAGGTATTCGTAATAGATATTGTTTTTCCTTTTGTGAAGGTAGACGTACATTTGCAAGACAGAGCAGGCCTGTGCATAATTTTTATCACATTTACCACCAAAACTTCTTGTGAACACCTGCGGTCTTGGTTACGTAATAGTCTTCTTTTATGTAAATTATAATATGTTCTTGCTGTGAGACAAGTTAATACAAATATCCATTCATCGATTAGACCACTGTATTTCAATATTTTCTCCGGCTCTTATAAACACATATGAATACTGCCGATATAGAAAAAGACAAATGAACGTCACAGTCCTCACTTGTTTTTCACAGAATATACCTCCTTCACATTCAGATGTGTACGTTGCATGTTATCAATCAGTCACGACAATTACTATGGTGAACAACGAAAAAACCGAAGTATTTTTTGGCAATCAATATAAGTAGTAGTAGTAGTAGTAGTAGTAGGTATTCTGCCTTACGGCAGGTCTTGTCATGGGTTAAGCCTCTTCCACTTCTGTCTGTCCATAGCCAGTCTTTTCATTTCTTTTGTCTCCTTGGATATTGTCCAGCATTTGATATCTTCTTTTCCTCTTCCCCTCTTTTCCCTCCACCATTCCTTCTACTCCTTCCTTCAATAAACAGTCCCTCCTCAAACATTGTCCAATCCAGTTCCGTTTTCTCTTTCTAATGACTTTCAGCATGTTTCGTTCTTCTGTAACTCTTCTTAATACTTTTTCATTCCTTACTCGCTCTTCCCGTTTCACTTTTTCCATTCCTCTCCATATCCACATCTCTAGTGCCTCCAGTCTTCTTTCGTCTTCCTTCCTCAATGTCCAGGTCTCCACACCACACACTGCAACGCTCCAGGTGTAACACTTGGAAAGTCTTTTCCTCAGATCTTTGTTTAGTGGTCCGCAAAGTAGTTTCTGTTTCCTCTTGAATCCTTCTTTTACCATTGCAACTCTTTTCCTAATATCTGTTATTCACTTGCTCTATTTCCTCTCACCCTATTTTCGTACGGCATTTTCTCCCCTTTCCTCCAATTACCATTCTTTTCGTTTTCTTCTTGTTAATCTTCATTTCATACTCTTCTAATTTTGTGTTTAGCTCATCTAAGATTTGTTCCATCTCTCTTGCACTCTCTGCCATGACGACCATGTCGTCTGCAAATCTTATACACTCCACTCTCTGACCCCCTATACAAACTCCTCTCCTTCCATCAAAACTTTCATTAATAGTTTCTTCCAGATAGATACTGAACAGTGTTGGTGATAAACCACAACCTTGTCTTACAACTCTTCCCGGTTCAAAATCTTCACTCATCACACCTCCTATTCTTATTCTTGCTCTCTGGTTCAAATATAAATTTCTAATTAGCCGTCTATCCCTCCAGACAACTCCATGTTTCCTTAGGATTTCCATCAGTCTGTCCCATCTGACGCAGTCAAAAGCCTTCTCAAGATCAATGAACAAAACACACACCTTCCTTTTCTTCCCCATGTACCTCTCCCCTATCACTCTCAGTAGCCCAATGGCACCTCTAGTTCCCACACCTCGCCTGAAACCAAGTTGTTCATCTCCTATTACGCAATTCAACTTTCCCTATAACCTTCTCTTGAGCGTCCTTAGCAAGACTTTGGCTGCAAGCGATATCATGCTCACTGTTCTATGTTCCTCACACTCTTTGCTGTTCTTTTTCATTTCTGTAGTCAACATAAGAACAAAAAGAAAATGAAACTCATCACTCGTGACGTACAGGATAGACACCAAAATGTAACTGAGGTTTAGCGTTGGAAAGTATATTATACTTCTGAAAAATTTCACTTTTTGGACTTTGTTGTTTTTTCCTCCGTAGCCTTCATTTAATACAGCGAATGTGCTTTACAGTTATGTTGAAAATACGACTATAAGGTATGTCTTTACGGGAATGATGTTGCCTTCAGCTTCGTGCTATTGCTTTTGGGTCATATCATTGTAATTTAAATTACTTTATTCTAGTTAACATTTCCTTAACGATGTTAATACTATAATTATTAAGTTTCTTACTTATTGTCTTGATTTAGAGATCGCATATTTGTGTTCTGATATGTACTCCTAACAGCTTTTGTGTTATTATTCTTGTCAATGCTATTGTATTCCTAAATGCTATACTTCTGACTTGAGATCTTTTATAACTATTCTCAGATCTGAAGACGTCCGTTCAAGCTGTTAAAACAAGTAATTACCGTTTTCTACGTTGTGATCTTGGGCGTATAATGATTTCAGTTAAATCCATAATATTCCAAGAAATTTTCGATGATGATTAATTTGTATTTTTTCTTAAGTTTGTCCAAGTCAGTGACACTGCCACCCAGAACACACATTAGGGATCACCCCATATCGAGATGACAGATGGAATTGACTCTGTAGGCTATCGGGTCTCTCGGCGAATTCAGCCTGGGCAGGTACGTGAGTTGTTGATAGCCCAGCCAGTCGATGGGCTAGCGTAGTAGAGCAGAGCGCGACGGGGTAGCTCAAAAAGAGTGGGTCCCGGTGACAATGGGCCACACAGATAAGGGGAGGCCATGACGTTCGGATCACATGTTTTCTTCAAACTTTGTCGATTTTGTGCCGGTGAGTTGCGAGTAGGGGTATTTTTCACCATTTGTTTGGTCTCGGTCGTAACTTTATTTATTTTTTACTGATAACTGAGTTACCGATAGAGCAGTGCTAAAATTGTTATTTTTATATATATTTTTTTAAAGTGATTTTTATTCGTAAAATTTGCATTAGTTTGAAATATTGCGTTATTATAGAACATGGGGAAAGCGATCAGTGTTGTTTTAATAACAATGCCGACAGAAACGACCAACAAACACGTGGTGTGAGAATTGGTGTAGCAGTGCAGACGTAATAAGTCCCTATTGCCCTGTTTATTGGCGTAAGGTATGCATGTACGTACAGTGTGCAAAACCAGGACTGTTTTTCACTGTCGTCGCCGGGCATACATTTTATTGCAGCATGACCCCACCCTTAGTCTGGAAATATTTTTCAGCGTGACGTAGTTATGAAGTACAACGCTTCATTTGCTTTAAAAGATAAAAAATTTGCCTGCCATTTTTATGAAATAGTAAGAGGTAGGAAATTATGGTAACAGTAATAAATTAAAAACCTAATAACTCATTCATAGTATTCAATAAAAACAGAAAATAGCTAATATGTTGTCTGTGCCTACACAATACGCCTTTATCTGTTTGTAGCTCTTGGGAAGAGGCAAATTAACACTAAAAATAGAGTTCTTCAACTTCAGTTTTCACCTTTTATCACTGACTATTTGTAATATACATGTATTGGCTGATCCCCGATTACAACATGATTATTGAGCAGAATGTCAAAAAATTTGAATCAATAGGAGAATACTGGCGAATTTTTGTAGTTTTAAACCACTTACCACTTTTCGAGAAAAACAGCGAAGGGGGATGGACTAATTTTTCTTTTATTTGCCTATTTAATTTAATATTTTGATTCCATGTATCTTGAAACAGAGAGTCGAAATTTTTCAGTCTTTGTTCACTTTCGGCGTTTATTTCAGGAAATAATAGGAAAAACCGAAAATCGGTTATTTCAGAAACCGTTTATTTGGAGCAATTTTGACAGTCAGGTTAAGCTGGCGTGGAGAAAAAAACGATATAACCGAAAACCGGTTGTTTTAGAGATATCCGCCATCCCCAGTTACGACCCCGAGCAAGACATAGCGGCGGCCATGTGTTAGCGTTGAAACTCCGTAATCGGTGTATTGCTGAACCAAGTTCTGTTCATCGTTAGCTTTCCTTTTTTCCAACACTGGTCATATTATTTCATATATATTACTTTTGAAAGGTAATGTAATGAACAAACACATGTGTGATGTGTGACTATAAAATAACTGGACTAATACTGTCACAGAGCATGCGCCAAAGATGAACGACCAGTAGCTGTGAAGCGTGAAGCATCCTCGAGTGCGGCATTCTGATGTCTGCAGACAAATCGTTGTGGCCATGACTTTCGTCTGTGTAAGAGCTGTTTTTTTGTTTTGCCGATAACATGGTAAGTGTAACAATAGAGCAATGACTTGTTGGGAAGCTTCACACGAAATTTGGAAAAACTGCTTCTGAAGCCTATATTTTTCTAAAAGGAGTGTATGACGAAGACTTTCTATCACTTACGTGAGTTTTTGAATGGTGCAAGGGTTTCCATGACGGCCGAGGAGACGTTGAAGGTGACTCACGCCCGGGACACCCTTCAACATCAAAACCGGATGAAAAATATCGAAAAACTAGGTAGTCTGATTCGATCTGACCATCGGTAGGATGTTCAATCGTTGTTGAAGCTGCAGGAATTGACAAAGAATGCATACGGCAATTTTTTCGGAACTAATGTAACACGATAAAAATGTATGCAAAACTAGTGCCGAAAATTCTCACAATCGAACGAAAAGAAGCTCGTGAAAATGTTTGTACCGACACTTTGTATACCACTGAAAATGATCCTAATTTCTTGGAAAGAGTGATGACATGTGACGAACCTTTGTTTGTCATTTATGATGCGGAAACTAAGTACCAGTCCATGCACTGGAAGTGCCCAACTCCACAGAGAGCGAAAAAAGCTCGAATGAGCAAATCAAAATTCAAAGTGATGATGATTGTTTTTTCGATATTCATGGAACCGTATGTCCTCATTTGTTCCGGAAGATCAAACTACTATTAAACATTACTACCTTGAGGTTCTTGCTCGACTCCATGAGACAAAAATCACCCGAATTGCGGAAAAACAAGTCATGGGTTCTGCAGCAAGACAACGCACCGGCTCTTAGTTCATTCTCTGTTAAGAGGTTTCTAGTGAAGTGCAGCATCCCAGCCCAACCACACACCTTCGTCACCTGCCATAGCGCCGTGTGACTTAAGCATTCCCCAAGGTCAAATCTGCATTAAAAGGAACACGAGTTCAGTCGGCTGAAGCGGTGAAAGAAAGAACTGTACGAGTCATCAAGGAGTTCGCAGAGGAAGACTTCCAGCACTGTCTGCATCACTGTAAAATTCACGTGGAGCGTTGTGGGGACAGTGGAGGGGAGTACATTGAACGTGGCATAACTACATATGTATATTTTTTAAATAAAATGTTTAGCAGCAATAGTCTTGTTATTTTATAGCCGCACCTCGTATTTCCACGAAATGTTATTGAATTTCCAAGTTATTTTGCTGTCTACTAAAATATTATTGTTACATCAAGTATTATATTCATAACTATCGGTAAGTAAACGACCAAATGCATAAGGTTTTCGTGAAATTGTATACCTGTCGTGATTAGCGAAATCCCTTATACCTGCAATCGGGAAAGATACTCGAACTGGACGCATGGAAGCCCAAGTCAGACAATGATAAATACAGGTGTAAATAGCTTTATTCAATAATTCAATGAGTTGCAATGTGCCAGAATATAAGAATAATGTACAATTAATCGCCGGACGTGCTTTGGACATTACAAGTTGCAGGATGATATTTTCATATAAATACGGAAAACGTCAATTAAAACGGCCTCAACTACATCGAAGGGATACAGAATGTATTTTAAAAACATCTGCAAGAGAATAAATTTCTCGTTCGTGTCATAAATATGAGCAAATTTTAAGGTGCTTGATGAAGTTTTTAACTTCCCTGAAGAACTAAACGTCGCATTGTTGACAAATCGGAGTACACTTGAGTGGGGGCGGGGTTTGACTTTAATCGTGCATGTTCCAAGAACTGCGTCATCGGTCAAGGTGTCATGGTGCACACCAGAATTTGTTTGACCCTGCTTCCCCACCGCCCCACCGCGCATTCAAAACTCTGTTATTAGCAAGAATTTTTGTTTTCCCATGTAAGGAAGCTTGACGCTGGTTAAAAACGAATTATAGAGCTGTATGACAAGTTTCTCAGATTTCAAACTTGTTGCAACGATATTTGGAAAGTCTTTGGTTAACTTCAATAGTTTTTCAAATCCTTGGACAATACTTTCCTGTGGCTTCTTGAAAACACAAAAACACTTGCGTTAATAATTCACCAGGCATTGTCATCGAGTATTGTGCTGTGTGTGAGTGTGTACCTTGTTCATATCGCGCATTGACAGTTTTTGAATCTTTTTCCAGCGAGAGTTCTGTCATAAGCTGACTGGTATTGGCAACCTGTCTGGTCTGTATTAATCACAAATTTTTTTGTCAGAATTTGCGATAATAGCTTTCGTTTGCAGTTGACACTTTTTTCGGCCGCTAGCGGGTCTTCCCAAGTCACAGATTCTCTGTTACTCACATACGTCGTGATCTTCCTCTGACGAATTCTGTGCCATTGTCTGAAGTTTTAACCTATGAAAATTATGGTAAAGATAAAATCTTCGGACTTAAATTGGCCTGCAGCAACCAAAGCGCACTGCTGTAAGTCTCTTGTTGTTACCTTAAATTTTACGCTTTGACTCGTTTACTACTCGATAACTACAGGTATAATATTTGTTATAATAATAAAAATTAGTAAACTGCTAAACAACATTGGAAATTCAGTAAATATTCATGAAAATACACAAGTTTTTTCATTATATTACATTTCAAATGTAATATACATATTTAATAACATGACAATGTTGAAAAAATTATAATTAAAAAAAAGGATGAGCTGGAGTGGATCCAGAGATCCACTGATTGCAGAACTTGAACGCTAACCACATGACTGCCGCCATCTGATGCTCATTGTTTGCAACGCACTAACACTTTGTCGACGCGTAAAACTTCTCTTGCGCTTTTCTCGAAATTACCCAAGTAGTACACATTACTACTTGCATATTATATTGTCCTAATGGACTACTGAAAGGTACAAAGTTTAAAGTTAACCCGTGATCCGAACGTCGTGACCTCTCCTAATGAGCCTAAAGGCGCTACTCAAGTCAGCCCGTCTGAGGCAGGTAGCATGGGCTGACAGCAAACGATATACACTTTTGTCCACGATACACGTTAGCGAATGCCCATGTAAGAACGCAAGTACGTTGAAGACCGCTTCTACATGTACACCTGCATTCATACTCTGCAAACCACTGTTAACTGCCTGGCAGTGTGTACTTCCTTATATGATGTACAGGGGCGCCCGCAGAGGGTGGACGGAGGAAGGTTTGGGGGGGGGGGGGGAGGCAGTGGGGTCAGCAGCCCCTAGTGAGAATTGATGTAGTTTAAGAAATGCAAAAGACACTGCAACCACAAGACCCAAATTTTAATGACATAAAATATCTCGAAAAGTATCACTAAAATGCCCTTAAAATAACGTTAAAATGCAAAAAGGACATAAAACAATATGTAACGTACGTTATGAGATGAACTAGAGTAATGAAAAACTTTGTAGGAAGTTACTCCTGAAATAATAAAAAGGATAATTTATATTAAATCGCTATGTTTTTCTTTAAGAAATCTCACTCTTTGAAGATGTACGAAAATTGTTGTATAACCATGTCAGAGCTATTGCAATGTATGACAGCGTGCAGAGTCTTTGAACGTGAGGGAAAGTATTTTGTCAGCAACACGTGCTTGCAGTTAGAAAAATTTCAGTATTTGCTGAAACAACTAGAGCGTGCGCTTTGAGATTCTACCTTAGTTTCAAAAGACGACCCTAAAAAATCGACGCACAAATATCGTTTGTTTACAAGTGGACATTACATCTGGTACAATATTGATGCAATTATCGATATTTTTGTTTGAGTACTAATACCTGGTATAAGAACAGTAAGTGACACGACAAGACAATTGACAGATGAACCGTCAATTTCCGTTCAACATTTACGAATATATTCTTGAACAACATTGTTAGATTCTTTCTAAATGCATGTGCATTTGGTAGTTGTTATCAACGTTAAAGGAATGAACTGTTATGTCATAAATGGACGTTAAATACAAACACGTAAAAATGAAGCAAAACTTTAAAAATTACTTTATCCTTGAAAAGTTAGATAAAACATAGTCCATATGACAAAAAACGGAAAACTAAATTTACATTTCTATAACCAGAATGTTTGTAAATGTAGTACTTGTGAACAATGTGTACCTCATAACGGGAAGAAAGCTCACATGTCAAAAATCCACTGGTGTTACTAATAAGCCATAATGAAATGAAATGAAGCTGCCGATCGACAGAGTGACGAAACTACTACATGCGTAGAGTACAGCGGAGCTCTTCCGCTCATTTCAACAGCAAGCCGTATGTAACACAACATGAAACGTTTTAAACAACAATCAGTGTCATACAACACGGCAACTTAATTGTGAACACATTCCAGTATATAAAAGATGGAAATTCGTTTACAAAAACAAAATATTAAACAAACATCTGAAGAAGGCAGAAATCACAATATACCAGAATGGTGGGGCTATTCTGCCGAGTATATTCCAGTGTCCAAAATCAAAATCATTTTCCACAAGTAAACGTTTTTCGTCCTTTTACACCGACATATTCTTCGTGAAAGCATGTAGCACATTGCTGGCATTGTATCCAGTCTCCCTTCTTGACCAATTCTGACGAAAAATATTTCAGATTGCAAAAGCCACAAGCAGTGTTCTCATGGTCATCTGCAATCCGTCTCACTCAGCTGACGACGACGTTTCTTACATGCGTTACCTTTGCTTTCCTTAGTCTCAGTTTAGCCTTCGTCACTTCGTAGTGTCAGTCTGAGGTCTTATGTCTTAGTTCCGTTGACTTCTATTGGGATATTCTTTTTGCTGAGCTGGAAATGATTGCATTGAAAGGAAAAGTCTTCTGATGAACGGAGGAAGAAGTTCCTGGCAAAGGGGACTCGGGTCGCAGCTGGGAACATTGAGGAACTGCGGAAGGGGACAAGATGGCACAGTGGAAATGTCTGCTTGTAAATGAATTGAGGGGAGAAATTTGTCTTCGGAAATAGCTAACGGATTTAAAGGGAACAATCCAGTGTACTTAAATACTTTAACACCAATTCCAACGGAAAACAGTTCTCCGAAATTAAACTTGCTGATTGCACCTCCTGATGTCGAATGCATGTAATTTGTTGCAGCCTGACGGTAGAAAATTTTCGGCAGCTTGAATATTGATCTCCCCAGAGGCTGAAATGTGAAGTGGAAGGAAGAGCATCTCTATGTTATTCTGACGATAATATTTCACACACTGGAAACAACAATGAGAGCTGTGGCCATCCCACATCAGAAGACACTTTCCAGATGAGCGGTGCTTCTGAAAGTGTTCGAGCCACTTTAGAAAAACATCTTCGTTCACATACCCAGAATCAGACATGGTAGCTTCTGAACCCACTGGTAGGGAATGTTAGTACACCTCTTTAAATCGAACACCCTTGAAGATAGCAAAGGAAGGAATAAAAACGCCACTAACAGTACAGCAAGTTATAATACGAGGGGCGTTTGAAAAGTCCGTGCAAAAATAAAAACTACTTACGTGTTTGGGGTAAAACATTTTTATTTTTCGACATAGTCTCCTTTTAGACTTATACACTTGGTCCAATGTTGATCCCTTCCGAATAATAGGAATTCTCCAAGTCTGCAAAATAGCTATTAGTTGCTGCAATCACCTCCTCGTTTGAATAAAATCTATGTCCCGCCAGCCATTTCTTCAAATTGGGGAACAAATAGTAGTCCGAGGGAGCGAAGTCCGGAGAATAGGGTGGATGTCAAACGAGTTGTAATCCTATTTCCATTAATTGTGCGACCACAGCTGCTGAAGTGTGTGCTGGTGCATTGTCGTTATGGAAAAGGACTTTTTTGCGGTCCAATTACCGGCGTTTTTCTTGCAGCTCTGTTTTCAAATGGTTCAATAACGATGAATAATATGCACATGTAATAGTTTTACGCTTTCCAGATAGTCGATGAGGATTATCCCTTGCGAATCCCAAAAGACAATCGCCATAACCTTTCCTGCCGAAGGACTAGTCTTCGTCTTTTTTGGTGCAGATTCGCCCTTGTTAACCCATTGCTTAGATTGTTGTTTGGTCTCAGGAGTATAGTAATGTATCCATGTTTCATCCACAGTGACGAAACGACGCTTAAAGTCCTGCGGATTCTTCTTGAACAGCTGCAAACCATCCTTGCAACACTTCATACGATTCCGTTTTTGGTCAAGCGTGAGCACTCGCGGAACCCATCTTGCGAACAGCTTTCTCACGTCCAAATGTTTATGTAAAAAAATATCATAGATTTTATTAATGATTTCTGGAGTCGTAACCTCCACAGGGCGTCGAGAACGTTCAGCATCACTTGTGCCCATATGACCACTCCGCAAATTTTGAAACCACTTATAAACTATTCTAATCGAAGGTGCTGAGTCACCGTCATGTTTATCAAGCTTCTCTTTAGTCTCCTGAGGCGTTTTGCCTTTCATACAGTAGTCTTTAATCATCACACGAAATTCTTCTTCGTGCATTTTTTGACAATCACTCGACTTCCTTGATTCACACGAATGCCAAACAGAAAGCAATAGACCAATATGGCTAAAACTTGGTGTGGGTTCTTTCCAAAGATGCTACTAACTAAACATGACATCGATACGCGCCGCTGGTGCCATCTCTCGGACTTTGCACGGTTTTTTCAAACGCCCCTCGTAGTGACATTTGACATTTCCCCCTCTCCACTTATCTTCACTGTTTCCCTGGTTCCTTTTGCTGTCACTGTTTTAGGTGGGGAAATATTAAGGGTCGAACCCGTCTCGTCATCATTGAAGATGAGATGAGGCTTACCGCAAACTCCAGTCTGCTCAGATAAATTCCGATGTACATCGAAAAATGCAGTCGCAGCTTGTTTATTCACCCCCTTCGCTCAAGCTTTTGACAAGCCTAGTGGTTTTCGGAATGATAGATCACTGTGCCTCTTCATAAATCCAGTAAACCAGTCTTTACCTGCAGTCACGTGTTCCATGCGCCAGGGATGTTTGATGTTATTCGTTGCTGCATTAGTGAATGCTACTCTTCGAATAAGTTCAGGAGTGCACCAAAAATCCCTTGCAGCTAAGTGTTTCAACCTAAACTTAAAATCTCCTCTTCTTCTGGGCTGAATACAGTCGGTGACCAGCTGGTCTATGAAGTTTCTTTTCTCCCATTGCTGAATCACGTTTTGAAATAGTTACCCAATCTTTAAGTAACGAATAAGAAATTTTGAACAAAGCAGCAGCTTCTCTCATACTTACGTCTCCGCCTGTAACACCTGTTACTGCGTGTTTCAGTTCTTCCCCGGAACCTGAAGCGTTTGGCTTGTTTCTTTTGTATATACGGACCATGATTAAACTAACACTCCGAAGGAGCGGAAATACCCCCACGTGTACAGGGCGAAATAGCCCCATGTGGAGACATTTCGAAAGACGTGTCAAATCAGACCTATGTGGAAAACCCAGCAATGTTTGTTGACACACATACTACATAACCTTCATTATTATACAAATAACAAAGAGTTTAAAATTTCACGTTATTGTACATGGCACACCTTAATTTGTTACTTTGAATTCTTTAACTACGCCAATAATCCTTCACAATGCGCTTACCTCTAAAGTTTGTTCTTCTATCCTGTCGGTAGTGTAACAGACAAGCACAAGCGGCGACACGTAGGCAAAACGGCCTTGACTCTGTGAGGAACTAGCGCACTGTTCCAACATTTTCTATTTTAGGCGGATTAGCCCTGTGAGCGGAATAGCCCCGCTCTACCCTACGCGCTCCAACTAAGAAGAGTATCCTTAGTGAGAGTTCGGAAATTATGCCTTCCTAAAGAACGAAAACGTCAACCTGTCAGTCTGCACCTCACTACGTGCACTAATCTTCATAAACCTCAAATGGCAGTTAGAGTAACAAAACGCAATCGACATAAGCTTACGCCTTCAAAATTCAAGTAATAGCTAAAAACTGTCAATCGATAATTCAAAGAAGCATATTTCGTTATACACTCCTGGAAATGGAAAAAAGAACACATTGACACCGGTGTGTCAGACCCACCATACTTGCTCCGGACACTGCGAGAGGGCTGTACAAGCAATGATCACACGCACGGCACAGCGGACACTCCAGGAACCGCGGTGTTGGCCGTCGAATGGCGCTAGCTGCGCTGCATTTGTGCACCGCCGCCGTCAGTGTCAGCCAGTTTGCCGTGGCATACGGAGCTCCATCGCAGTCTTTAACACTGGTAGCATGCCGCGACAGCGTGGATGTGAACCGTATGTGCAGTTGACGGACTGTGAGCGAGGGCGTATAGTGGGCATGCGGGAGGCCGGGTGGACGTACCGCCGAATTGCTCAACACGTGGGGCGTGAGGTCTCCACAGTACATCGATGTTGTCGCCAGTGGTCGGCGGAAGGTGCACGTGCCCGTCGACCTGGGACCGGACCGCAGCGACGCACGGATGCACGCCAAGACCGTAGGATCCTACGCAGTGCCGTAGGGGACCGCATCGCCACTTCCCAGCAAATTAGGGACACTGTTGTTCCTGGGGTATCGGCGAGGACCATTCGCAACCGTCTCCATGAAGCTGGGCTACGGTCCCGCACACCGTTAGGCCGTCTTCCGCTCACGCCCCAACATCGTGCAGCCCGCCTCCAGTGGTGTCGCGACAGGCGTGAATGGAGGGACGAATGGAGACGTGTCGTCTTCAGCGATGAGAGTCGCTTCTGCCTTGGTGCCAATGATGGTCGTATGCGTGTTTGGCGCCGTGCAGGTGAGCGCCACAATCAGGACTGCATACGACCGAGGCACACAGGGCCAACACCCAGCATCATGGTGTGGGGAGCGATCTCCTACACTGGCCGTACACCACTGGTGATCGTCGAGGGGACACTGAATAGTGCACGGTACATCCAAACCGTCATCGAACCCATCGTTCTACCATTCCTAGACCGGCAAGGGAACTTGCTGTTCCAACAGGACAATGCACGTCCGCATGTATCCCGTGCCACCCAACGTGCTCTAGAAGGTGTAAGTCAACTACCCTGGCCAGCAAGATCTCCGGATCTGTCCCCCATTGAGCATATTTGGGACTGGATGAAGCGTCGTCTCACGCGGTCTGCACGTCCAGCACGAAAGCTGGTCCAACTGAGGCGCCAGGTGGAAATGGCATGGCAAGCCGTTCCACAGGACTACATCCAGCATCTCTACGATCGTCTCCATGGGAGAATAGCAGCCTGCATTGCTGCGAAAGGTGGATACACACTGTACTAGTGCCGACATTGTGCATGCTCTGTTGCCTGTGTCTATGTGCCTGTGGTTCTGTCAGTGTGATCATGTGATGTATCTGACCCCAGGAATGTGTCAATAAAGTTTCCCCTTCCTGGGACAATGAATTCACGGTGTTCTTATTTCAATTTCCAGGAGTGTATTTCTTTTCGTTTGTACTGTGACCGCTGATCGGTACTTGTTAGACCTACTTGGGGACGGAGCGTGACGACTACGTATCAGGGGAGTGGGGGGGGGGGGGGGGGGGGCTGAGGATGGTACTGCCGGCCGGTGTGGCCGAGCGGTTCTAGGCGCTTCAATCTCGAACCGCGCGACCACTGCGGTCGCAGGTTCGAATCCTGCCTCGGGCATGGATGTGTGTAATGTTCTTAGGTTAGTTAGGTTTAAGCAGTTCTATGGGACTGATGACCTCAGATGTTAAGTCCCATAGTGCTCAGAGCCGTTTGAACCTGAGGATGCTACTGTGTACCGAAACTGGTAGCCCATAGCAAAAATAAATAAACTGCTACTATATACTAAAACATGCACATTTTAAGAAAGAAGTCGTCACCATCGGAGCTTCTGACAACCTATGCGATCTAATCACTCCTGCAAATAATCACTACATTTGAGCACGAACATCTCTGCACAGTTCAGTCACATTAATGTTGCCACTTGTCAAAAGCCTGCATAAGCACTTTTTGCAGCTAGGACCACTGCGAGACGTGCAGGAAGAGAGTCAAATGGTTCAAATGGCTCTAAGCACTATGGGACTTAACTCCTGAAGTCATCAGTCCCCTAGACTTAGAACTTCTTAAACCTAACAAACCTAAGGACATCACACACATCCATGCCCGAGGTAGGATTGGAACCGGCGACCGTAGCAGCAGCGCGGCTCCGCAGTGAAGCGCCTAGAACCGCTCAGCCACAGCGGCCGGCAGGAAGAGAGTCAATGAGATTCTGATGGGTACTGATAAGTATGTGGAGCCATGCCAGTTCCACTGCCGTGGCCAGCTGCGCAAGGTTTGTGGGCTGAGGATCCTTGGCGCGAACAGTCCGATCGATGTGTTCCACAGAATCTCAACTGGGTTTAAATCAGGGGAGTTTGTCGGCCAAGGGAGTACAGTAAACTCATCGTGGTGGTCATCGGACCATGCACGTGCACTGCGTGTGACACGTTGCATTGTCCTGCTGGTAGATGCTATTGTGCCGAGGAAAAACAAACTGCATGTAGGGGTGGACTTCGTTCCCAGGAAAAACAAACTGCATGTAGGGGTGGACTTCGTTCCCAAGGACGGATGCATACATCTGTTGATCCACGGTGACTTCCAGAATGAGATTATCACCCAGGGAATGCCACGAAAACATTCTCTAACCATAACGTTCCCTTCTCCGTCCTGGACCGTTCCGACGATCGTTTCATGGCCGTAAGCGCCAACAGCCATCTGTCCGGTAGAGCACAAAACGCGATTCATCTGAAAAGGCCACCTATGGCCACTCAGTGGACGTCCAGTTGAGGTACTGGCGTGTAAATTCCAGCCTTTGTCATCGATAGTAATAATGTCGTGTGAAGAGGGCCTCCCGTCGGGTAGACCGCTCGCCTGGTGCAAATCTTTCGATTTGACGCCACTTCGACGTCTTTCGCGTCGATGGGGATGAAATGATGATGATTAGGACAACACAACACCGAATCCCTGAGCGGAGAAAAATCTCCGACCCGGCCGAGAATCGAACCCGGGCCCTTAGGGTTGACAGTCCGTCGCGCTGACCACGCAGCTACCGGGGGCGGACCTGTCATCGATGAACAGCAATCAGCATGTGTGCATGACCCAGGCGTCTGCTGCGGAGGCCCATACGCAGCAACATACGCTGAACAGTCATTGAGGAGACACTGTTGGTACCCCCTTGTTTCTTCTGAGCTGTCTATCCGCCAGTACATCTCCGCAGCCCCGCCACCTGCGGCCCATGTTGCACCACACTTGCATCGACGCCAGTTTGTATAGCACCGTTTTGCCAAGCACGGTATACTTCAAACCACGGCGTCACGCGATCAGTTTACAAACTCAGCCGCTTCGGAAATGATTCCACGCTTTCCCGAGAGCCAATGATCACACCCATTTGGGTGCCAGAGAAATCGCTCAGTTTCCGCGTTATTGCAACGTCTGCTCTCCTAGTGCTGCAATCTGCCGTCTATGAGTGGTTATTGCACGTTGACGTCGAACATAAGCGGGCGTCACATCAATATGACTCGTTTTATGTAAGTCTGAAGTTAAAATCTTCTGGGTTATTAGGCCGCGTCATGTTTCTTCTAAAATGTTCGACGTTTCGACCCCTCTCCTGGGATCTTCTTCAGGATCTTTTGGTGCCCACTACTGCTGTGAACTATGACTCGTCCTTGTTTAAGGCACCGTCACGAAACGCAGTTCGGGGTGGATGATTTGCCATCAGTGAATGAAGCTATCTCTCAATAGTTCCATAGTCAACAACGTGTTGTAAGTGAGAAGGGAGGCCTGAATGTGGTTTACTTAGAATTTTGTACTCTGAGAGGTGTAAAAGCATAGTGAACAGAGTGAAAGAATGAGCAATACTCATATAATTTTTGTATCTCATAAACGAATCAAGACCGAAAATGAAAATGAAAATATCAAAAAATATACCACCTGAGATGAAATATCACAAAGTAAGGGTGATTCAAACTCAAAATTTCTATTAAAAATATCAGTATTGTTCTGAAGGAAGAAATTTAGACCTAGCCAGTACTTTCGCTGGCTTCAATTTATTTGGTAAAAACTGTAGTAGTCTCCATGGAAGTCAATACCTGGAGGCTAAAGGGGACCACCGCTCCCCTCCCCCATAACTCTCAGGGAAAGGAAAAATTATAGTGTTTTTCTTTCAAGAAAGTGATTTAAAAGTCGGTATTACACGGGGTTTTAACGCGGCAGGTACTGGAACTTTATTATGCCTACTTATAAGTCGCCAATCATCTTCAAAAATATTAAAAATACTCCATATTTCTATTTGTAGACCCCCTCCCTCCCACTGTCCCCCCACAGTTTATATTACGGGTGCCCCTAGTAGTCTCCTGGACAGTATTTCCGATGTCGGAAATTATGATGGAAAAAAGGAAGAGAGACCGATGACCCCTAAAGATTTTATTGAATCCATGGGAACCTGACAAAAATGGTAATTTGAAGAATGGCGTAGATGGCATAAAGAGAACATTTCAAAAAAAACTGGCTGAAATTATATCTGTGGTTAGTTTATACTTAAGTATTTAAAGGTGTGCTTTGTATGCTGTATATACTTTTTCAGTCACGTATGGCAGTTATGGCACATGTAACTAAGGAATTTCCAAGAAGTTCAGAAATCTGCAAAAATTCGTATGCATAAAGATGCAGTTGATAAATCAAGTTATTTTGTTAATATTATGACAAACAAAGCTAAGAGTTTAGAAACTACATGTCTATTCGTTTATGAGAATCTTACGAAGTTAGTGCAAACTAACTGCCCTAATTTGAAATGACGTGTTTCTTGCCTATTGTCTTGTGCATTACAAGACTTGCCATTAAGAGGGAAAACAAATTCAGATGCTGTTTTTGATGAGTTATTGCTGTTTAAAGTATAGTTAGGCGACGAAACGTTGTGGAGACATTTTGAAAGTGCCCCTAAAAACGCTACCTGCATTTCTCACAGAATACAAAATGATTTAGAATCTGAAACAAACTGAACAGTTTTATGTTATGCTTTACCCTATAGGTAGTTCGTGAGGGGCAACACGATGTAGTTTCCACATTAATCGATTTGAAAATCGATGTTGAAGCTTCTGGTAGTGGTTCAAAAGCAAAACATGTGGGAATCGCTTTCCATACGAAATTTTTAATGGTTAGAAAGAGTAAATTTAATTGAAAACATAAGGTTTTTCGAATGGACCAACAGAAACTAAGGTAACCAGATAACGCAACATCTGTTAAAGTAAAAACAGGTTTTACTGTAATTGTACTGTTACTCTCTTTATAACATTGACTGAGAGGCCAACAAAGGCCCTGAGCATGACTTGGTGGTTGCACCAGTGGAAGTCAAATTGAAAACAAATCACAGAAAACGCAAGGGACATACAGTGCAGTATGGAATTCGACCACTGAGGGACAATCTTCATACTTGTTAGTATCAGGCGGAAGTGAGCAACAGACTGGAAATATTTGACAAAATAACATTTAAAGTATCAAACAAATAAAACACCTTAAGTTGAATTCCTGAAACAATTTCAGTTAAATCGATATGTCACACGACATAGTTACGTGAAATTGCATGAATTTTATTAATATATAGACTGAGTAAACAAACTGACATTTCATGAATAAAGCCACTAACGCCCACACTAGTAACTGCACACAAGTAATTTCCCTGACCCAAGCTGCGGGACGCAGTTCTGAGGGAAGGAGGATTTTTACGATGGAATTCCCCTTCCATGATCGGCTGAAACCTCACAGTGGGACACCTAACAAACTCATGGAGATGCCGGAGCCACAGCGTAGGTCGTTGGCAAAAGCTGCCCCTTGTCCTTGATTTTAAAGACGGCTGTTTGGAAAGAATTTCTACAGGTACATGGCAGGAGATGCCAGATAAAATGTATAGAGAAACCTGACTCAAAGCATTGGTGACTCACTGTAGTCACCTGTGTTAAAACTTGTATGAAATTAGCTGTTTAACTGAGTCTTACATAGCAGAAGTTAAACTCTGACCTACGAAAGAAACCACGCCTGTGATAGGCTACGAAAGCTCTAGTGGGTGGAGTTATAACAAGTACGAACGCTCTGACTGGCCAGGAGGAAAATACGTGGCCACCAGCTTTGATATAGGCAAATTGCAGACAGAGTAATTCGTTCTTCTCTTGCAGCAAATCGTCGAGTGTTTGAGCAAGGCGAATCACGCTGCAGTGAGACGATTGCGAGAGTCATTACATGAACACTTGTTCACAGGATCGTCTTAACTCGTAAAGGGTTCAACTGCAAAGTCTCCTAGTATGGAAAAGCGCATGGAGCACTGACAGTAAACGCTTGCGAGCGATTTGAGGGCAACGACGTACACACTATTCCAGCCAAATAGCATGTACCATGCCAATTAGCTAGGGAATAACTAGGAGTCTCGGCTTCACTGAAGATGTAAGAAATGTATCCAACTGGTGTTTAACTATCGAGAGAGATTTAGATTAGATTGTCAGGTTCACAATTCGTGCCGACAGCGTCCACTACTGCTGCTGACCAAAGGTAAATACACGTGAACCGCCTTTCCACCAAGTGATATTCAGGTGACACTCAGAACTGCAGTCGTCTCCGTCTCTCCCAATTTTTGTACATTCAACGATGGCCTGTACTTAAACATATTCACGATTCTTGGCTTTACCGACCACCATTTAATTCAGGATATTTTCATTGTGCATTTTAGAGTAATTGACATCTCTGGCCCTAATTGTATTTAATTTGTTTCTATTTTTATCACCCCCCAGACATGGTCATCAAACATCTTATCATTAAAGAACCTTATAATAGGAATTTTGTGAACACGCAATATCAATATTTCACCATCATGTACGTAATTTTGCTAACATTGCTTAGCCATGAAGGCATACTCATAGTAAAAGTAAACCTCAATCAGGAAAATCTAAGATTTTCATTTTTTGCTAACATATTATTATGCCTGACTCCATACACTAATTTCTGTTAATCATAACATTTCCTTTACAGGGAGTGTAAAGGATACGACATTGAAATCATTTTCTGATTGCATCACTGTCTGTACTGCTGCACTCTTCTTAACTCTGCATGTGCGAGATGGTATCCTCCTACCTTGCAGGCCGTAGGTTCAACACCAAATTCCTAAAACACTCTCAGAGCGTCCTTGCGAAACTGTGGTAGGAAGATTGATCAGAACTAGTCTCACACACGTTAGATAATGGCGACTCTGCCAGAAAGATAAAATACCATGGTAAGGTTGTCAATCACAGGACAAAAAAAAGTCCTCTTAAAAAATTTTTGTAATAAAAATAAATTTTTTT
Organism: Schistocerca cancellata; assembly: GCF_023864275.1. Lineage (NCBI taxonomy): Eukaryota > Metazoa > Arthropoda > Insecta > Orthoptera > Acrididae > Schistocerca > Schistocerca cancellata. The sequence continues at coordinate 699,431,707 of NC_064628.1, forward strand.
GTAATAAATTTTTATGTTGTATCAACCAATGGTAAATATTAGTGGCTACTGACAAGTCAATAGGAAGACAGAGAGGTGCAATGCAGTGAGAAATGTATGCAGTATCCCCATAGCATTATTGTATGCCATTATTGGCTTTAAGCTTTTCTAGTAAATGCACAGGTGGCTGGCACAGTGTTGATAAGTTGGTTCTGTCCCAACTAGTAAGTGACGGTCGTATAGTCTTTTTTATTGTGTCAGAGGAACTGTAAACAGTAGAAACAGAGTGAAGGTAATTCTATGGTCCGCTGCTCGTGTTCTCGCGATAGCGTTCTCGCTTCCCGAGCACGGGGTCCCGGGTTCGATTCCCGGCGGGGTCAGGGATTTTTCCTGTCTCGAAATGACTGGGTGTTGTTGTGTCGTCTTCATCATCATCATTCATCCCCATCACGGTCGGAGGAAGGCAATGGCAAACCACCTCCACCAGGACCTTGCCTAGTAAAGCGGTGCGGGTCTCCCGCATCGTTCCCCTACGCTCTGTAAAGAAGCATGGGACTTCATTTCATTTCACAATAATTCTATGATTGACACCCAGCAAGATAACGTATGTCAACCAGCACACGACAACGACACAATTCCGCGAGAAATACAACAGAGGGTGCAGCAAGACGTAGATACCGACCAACACGGCGCCACAAGCGACGATCAACATAATGCAGAGGTGCAGGAAGATGGGCAACGTCTTGAATATGTAGGACCCATAGTACACATAATAAGATCTCCCTCACAACCAAGTACAGGCAACACAAGTCGAAATGTGTCACCGGGAAACAACAGATACGTGAGCAGAGTACGGGAAAAGTGAACAACTGCAACAACAGATACACTATGTGACCAAAAGCATCTGGACACCTGGCTGAAAATGACTTACAAGTTCGTGGCGCCTTCCATCGGTAATGCTGGAATTCAACAAGGTGTAGGCCCACACTCAGCCTCGATGACAGCTCCCACTCTCGCAGGCATATGTTCAATTAGGTGCTGGAAGGTTTCTTGGGGAATGGCAGCCCATTCTTCAGGTAGTGCTGCACTGAGGAGAGGTGTCGATGTCATCGGTGAGGACTTGCACGAAGTCGGCGTTCCAAAACATCCCAAAGGATTCGGGTCAGGACTCTGTGCAGGCCAGTCCATTACAGGGATGTTATTGTCTTGTAACCACTCCGAAACAGGCCATGGATTATGAATAGCTGCTCGATCTTGTTAAAAGATGCAATCACCATCCATAACTGCTCTTCAACAGTGGGAAGCGAGAAGGTGCTTAAAATATCTATGTAGGCCTATGTTGTGATAGTACCACGCAAAACAACAAGGGGTGCAAGCTCACTCCATTAAAAACACAACCACGCCATAACACCACCGCCTCCGAATTTCACTGTTAGCTCTACACCCGCTGGCAGAGACGTTCCTCGGGCACTCGCCATACCCACACCATGCCATCGGACCGCCACATTGTGTACCGTGATTCGTCACTCCACACGTTTTTCTACTGTTCAATCGTCCAATTTTTACGGTCTTTACACCAAGCGAGGTATCGTTTGGCATTTACCGGCGTGATACGTGGCTTATGAGCAGCTGCTCGACCATGAAATCCAAGTTCTCACCTCCCGCCTAACCGTCATAGTTTTTTCAGTGGATCCTGATGCATTTTGGAATTCCTGTGAGATGGTCTGGATAGATGTCTGCCTATCACACATTATGACCGTCTTCAACTGTCTGCGGTCTCAGTCAGTCAACAGACGAGGTCGGACTATACAGTTTTGTGCTTTACGTGTCCCTTCATGTTTCCACTTCACTATTACATCGGAAACAGTGGAGCTAGTGATGTTCAGGAGTGTGGAAATCTCGCGTACGGACGTATGACACGAGTTACACCCAATCACCTGACCACGTTCAAAGTCCGTGAGTTCCGTGGTGAGCCCCATTCTGCTCTCTTACGATGTATAATGACTACTGAGGTCGCTGATATGGAACACCTGGCAGTAGGTGGCAGCACAATACATCTAATATGAAAAACGTATGTTTTTGGGGATGTCCGGATACTTTTGATCACATAGTGTACGTGAGCACAGTGCAAAACAATTGCATGGGATCAAACAAGAGTTAAGTCACATTGAGCAAGAGGCAAAAGAATCCCGAGATGTGATCGAAAATTTAATAGGTCACACACAATTAAGAACACATATTGATAAGGTCCAAGTGCACGTTCAGACATAAAAATGTTGCGTGATGATACTCAGGATGAAATTAAAACATTACGTGATGACAACAAAGCATTACATGACGATATCCACGGTGAAATTGCAAAGGTAACCAAATAGGTTAATGCAATTACACGCCAAGCAGCAGGCACTGCACGACAAATAGTTGAAGACAGTGTGTAGCAAAAACGCATCACGAAAGCGGTTCTCAAGAGGTATGATACTTGCATAGTGAGAATAGAATCGAAAACGAAGAACCAATTCTAAAAACTCAAAGACGAAATGTTGCGAACTATACAAGAGCGAAGTGATCAAGATCATACAAGCTCTGAATCCATAACAATGTCGAGTCAATAACGCTACCAGAAAGGCAAGAAGTTTCACAAGGGATGAAAAAAGATGTCACGCAAATACAAGTCCGATCACAGGAGGAGAAGAAATTACGCGATAGCCGACGTCCTTCGATGCCACAGGTACGTTTCGAAACTTACAAAAAGCAGACGGCACCACGAATACATCATATACCGCAAGCATACTTTTCTGAACAACTCGGACCACATGATGAAGTGGCAAGATTAGCCAGGTAAGACACCTAGCCAATACGTGACAGGGAAATGCAAGGGCATTATAGCATAAAACATACCAACGCTCGAGCAGAGCTGAAAGTTACAGTGATCAATATCCAATGCATTTACCACAACCTGAAAGACTGAGAGGTGAAACGATCAGGAACAGAAGTGGCGAGGACTCTCGAATTTGTTACAGAACCATGGCGAGAGTATTGGGGCAACCTCCAATCAGTCCCACTCTGCATTGTTGGCAGATGTATCCAAGATGGCGGTGATGACATCTTCCAAGATGGCTGCGATGACGTAATCCAAGATGGCAGCGTGTAGACTTGGCAACAGTGCACATCATCCAAGATGGTGGCTGTGATGTCATTCAAGATGGCGGATTTTGGAGGGAAGTTTGAATTTTGGCGGGAAGATAGGTCAATTGGACTACCTCCACTAACCTAACCCCCCTTCCCCTACCCTACCCCAAAAAAATGATGGGAAGTTCAAATTCCAACAGGATAATGCATCACACCACGGTTATCTCTGTTAACCTTAGATAATCACGGGAACATAGGTCACTTGAGCTACCTCCACTAACCTAAGTCATCTGCCCGCCATCTCTTCCTAGGAAGTGGCGCTAATTTTGAATTTTGGCACTAGAGCTATCTCTACTAAGCTAAGAAAATGGCGCAAAAGAAGGGCATTTGGACTAATCTAAGTCACCCAACCGCCATCTCTTCCTAGGAATTGGTGGGATAAGTTCTCAGCCTGCACTGGGCTGCTGGAGAGAGGAAGGAATGTACTTTCTATTTTGGAACAATTTATTTAGGGATGGAATTTGAAAGATAGTATATTTACCACTGTGATACAGAACACGTGCTCTGACATGCCACATAGCATACAGACCTGCAAACTAATTATAAATAACTCAACCCTAATGCTCTGCATATGCACTTGCTGATTGTAAACTCTCAAAATAATGCATTGCACAGCCTACAGACATGCAAACCAGTCATAAATAATGCTATACATTTACGTCCAGAGAGACAAAAACATGTAAATTGTCAAAATAATAATCCGTCTAAAAGACTCTCCATACATGCTTGCTAATCGTCAACTGTCGAAATTGTACACCAGTCTTTATTCAAACAATTAGCGGCAGCACCGCCATTCTGTGTGCTTGCCACGAGGTCTGCACTCCAACTGACCTAGCACACAGTACCACCACTAGAGGGCTCTGTTGTCCATTCTGTTTCCGTGACGTAATCCAAGATGGCAGCCATGATGTCAGCTCATGACACAAGTACCATTATCCAAGATGGCGGCAAACAGTATGTTCACCACAAGGTCTGGACCTAGTACACAGTACCACCACCAAAGAGCGCTGTCGTCTGTTCTGTGACGTAATCCAAGATGATGGGGGAAATGGCGGGAAAACGACTGTCTGTGCTGGACTTAAGTTTTTATTTTGCAGACAGTGTTTCTACCATGAGACCTAGATACCAACTAACCTAGTACACAATATTGCAACAGAGGGTGCTTTCATCCCTCCTGTGACATAATCAAGGATGGCGCGAAAATGACTCAGCCTGCGCTGGGCTGCTGGAGAGAGTAAGGAAGGAGTGTACTTTATTTATTTTGGAACAATTTATTTAGGGATGGAGTATATTTATCACACTGATACAAAACACATGCTTGGGGTCATGCCACACAGCCCATAGACCTGTAAACTGCTCCTAAATAACGCTATGCAGATACGCAATCAACACCTAATTTATCGAAATAATTTCAGTACAGACATGCAGACTCCTCCTAAATAATGCAGTACACTGATGTGAAGACACGCTCCATACTCGTAAAATCCAAATAACACATAACGCAGCCTACAGACCTGCTCGCAAAATAATGCAACAGACATCCAAACAACGTACACAGACACCGTCCGCCACCCCCTGTCCAGTAGATTGCACAAGAGGCTACCTGCAGCCCCACAAAGTGACGCAGCCGTTCCCTGATATGAAAAGGTGAATAAGGAAGTTTTATTAAAGTGCAAAAATGTATGAGAGCAAAACACGTCACTTTTCGGACCAAACCAACTATGTTTCCAATAATACCTGACAAATTTAAACAGATTTAATGGGACCTCTCCCACGCACAAAGAAGGGCTACAGTTTCATCTTTGTGGTACTGCAATTAAGGTCAAAATATGTCACTTTAACGCCTTTAAAGCGGGTAATGGGGCTTACAATAAGTAAAGCATTCAAACAGGATTTTCTCAAACAAGTCGGTAGAATGGAACGAATTCTTTCGGGTAATGAACCACAATACAAATCAGCACAGTGGCAAGGCCTGTTGAAACAGTACAAAATTAAACCTATTTTTATATCAAAATATAAACCCACTAAAATGGTCTATGAAAGGCATAGGTACTTTATGTCAATTTATGCCAGCAAAAAACGTAATACTTGGGATGTACACCTGAGAGATTTCCAAAACATTAAAAGTCAAATGCCCCACTGCACTAACCTATTTCCACCCATCACAGTACTTAAAAACATTGAAGCCCCAGATAAAACCAAAGAAACAATAACATTTCCCATGGTATCATGCAGGCAACACAAACAGATTTTAGCCACAGCATTAACAGAAGGTGTTTGTGAAAACTCAACCAGTAAACACAAGCAAAGCAGCCATAAGGTTTTCGCTGCCTACAAGGACCTGTGTTAATAACTTCACTGACAACAACACCGTAGAACTAATGAATCCAAAAACAGGCAAAGGTTAGGACTCCATCATGTAAGCCATGTTAAAAGGTATGATGAATAATCACTTATAGGTATCAGTAAATAATATCAAACAAACTATCAAGTATGTTTCTGACAGGGCATGACGAAGAGTCTGAGGAAAATTGGGGACAGAGATATGAGAAGTACCTTAAATTGTTGTATATAGCAACTAACATGATAGCTAGAGTTTTCATGACACCACACATAACGGACATAAGGAGTCTCATTAGTTTAAGATATCAGGAACAAATTGGAACCTGATAGAGAAACAAGAATTGTAATGAAGAGATAGGACGCCGAACCATATAAATAATTTCGTAAGAGGCATAAATTAGGCATTAGGCGTAAGGTAGATTATAAGAAAAGATATTTGTTCTCAGACCTCCTGCAACAAACAATCGTCAACAGCCCACAACGATGCGGCAGACGACAACTGAAAATGTATATGGCACATGAATGGACGAGATTAACGATTTTCTATGATGCGGAGGCGCCAACAAGGCCACAAGAAAGCTGGCGATTTGTAACCAAGGCAACCCTTGTGCCTAACTGTGGTAGCAACCTTGCCGAGATAAAGAAAGTGCAATGAGGGTGGACGAGCAGCAGAAGATCGACATTGGGTCAAGGCCTTTCGAAAATTCAGTTTCGACCGATACTCAAGTGGGAAAGACTGCAGGGAACGACGGGCCAGAAAAAAACGAAACAGCAGCCAGAACATGGAGTAAAAAAAACTCGCCGAAACCCCAGCTTGGTTGAGGCACAATTTGGCAAAAAAAATTATGTGTTGAATCGCACTGTCACCCCCAGACTGCGATACTATATTGAACTACTGAGACGAAGGAAAATCAGTCAGTCAATGCTGAACTACATGTCCTAATCAACTATTGAAACGGTAACAAATATAAAATTTCAAAGCAACTAGTAATCAATAATTTCCTATATCCTGCCCAGAGAAGGGACAAGATTCAAGTCTGAAGAAAGGAAGATGCTTGGAAGAACAGAAGATGAACAGTCCCAAGGCTGATGTTGAAGAGAGAAGATGGGCGAAAATATTTCAAGATACAACTTTCCGAATAATCATCCCATTGTAAACTGGTTGTCGGCGAAGTGCTACAAAAATATAAATAACTTCAGCAATGTCTTGAGAAGAAAAATACACGTTTTTAAAGCTTATACTCCCGAGACTCCGCATTAGAAGGTCCATATTACACAAAATATTTCAAAGCAGTGGAAATTTTACGAGTAAACATTTCTCGGTTTTACAAAAAGTATTGTATAAAAACTAAATCTTTTTGCACTACTGGTATGGCAAATTGCTATGCCAGTTTCTTTACCTTGTTATGAGTAAAAAAAAATTTAAAAAGCCTATCATAATCGAGAACAAACAAACACTGAAAAATACCAGTTATTCAGAACTAAAATACCGTTATCGGTTTTCGCCAGTCAGTTTTTCCCATCCCTACTTTACCTCCCATTTAGCCTATGTAAGCACTCTATTTAATGTATCCATGGATGTTACACCCAGGTATTTATATGAGCTGATCGTTTCCAGTTGTGGTTCACTGCTGTTGTAGCCAAAGGATACATCTGTGTATTTTGTGAGAAGTACACTATTGTACATTTTTGAACATTTCGATCTTTGCACACCGTGAAACCTTATGAAGATCTAACTTAATATTTGGGCAGGTTTTTTCCCATACCGTGCCTCAGTATAGACAACTGCATCATGTGCTGGAGTCAACAGTTCCAACACAATACACTGGAACATATCTGAAGTTACTTCTACATTTTTCGTTGACTTTTCTTTCGAAACAAACTGACAGCGAATGCGCGTAACTGGCAGTATGTATCAGTGTATCTTTTCTTAACTGGCAAGGCGACTCAAACATGTTTACATCTCCCACGATATTTTCAGTGGGATGCAGACTGCTGAAGTCTGGCCACTGCGTTCTGTGACCATGACACATACATTTGCGCCATCAATCTCTGCTGCCAAAGGGTGTGGTGCGGCCGTGGACCATGGAAACTGAACACGATCCACCTTACTTCATCCGACTGCCGGCAGCTCATCAGAACCATGTGGGCAGCTTGTCGTCAATGCCATGATGCCTATCAGTCTGCCGTGTCATGGTGGGTGCTCTGTGCAAAGCCTGCTCTCCGCAAGGCCTCAATTTGTTACGGGAGGGAGGTTGCGGTGTGGTAGCGATGGAATTCTGTTTCACCGGGATTGTACTTGATGCTGTATTCGCCAGTGCGCCAGGCGATGGCGAATTGTGCCAAGGCACAGCTCATGTCCCTCTCTCGCTACCACCTTGAAGGAGCTATTGTCAGGGCGCACACAGACGATGGGTTAGTGTAAGAGCGTCCATCTATGTATTGTGTCATAGCAGATGCCACCTTCGGGAGAATTTGATTAAATGTTCTTACGACTGATGATTGGCAGCGTTTTGACACCCAACAGCATATCAGGCATGCCATCCTTGCACATTATGTTACACTGTACTCTGAACAACATAAATGCCCTGAAAACATTACGGGGAGCACAGAAAGTTGCAACATGCATCTCCTGAAGGAGAGCTACGTCAAGGTCCGTGGCATACAGCATGCCATGGAGTAAATCCAGTTTGTGGCACATGTGAATAGTGTAGACATTGAACATGGCTATGCAATAATTCTGGAAAGCTGCCATCGCCAGGACGACAGGCGATTCAGACATGGGAGGAACACAGGTAACTCCCTGTTAAGACCCCACGGAAGGGCAAATCACTGTAGTGAGAAGGGAGCCGACCCCACCAAGGGGGCTCCATCATCCAGCACACCTCCAGAATGTCCATCCTCAGCATCGATATCGTCTGCCCAGGAGACTGACATGTCACCGGGCCGTTCAGCGGAACATTATCAGAGGTGTGCCCACAGGTAGCGTCAGACACAGAAAGGGAAGCAACCGCATTAGTTGCAGGTAGGGGAAGATCAGTGTCCAGAGTGAATGCTGACTTGAGATGGAGGCAGGGAAGGACATTGCATCGTCTGGTATCAGAGCGTCAGAGGACAGCATACCATCAGTAGCAGGATCTTCATCCTGTGCACACATCGGATGGACGCAGTCATCAAAAGGGGTACGGCGTTGTCTCTTCCGTTTCCTCAGCGGCCGTTACTTCCTAACATGCTGTTCCGTGTCTGACGGCGGGTGGCTATCGTCCGACATGTTGCCAGATGGCAGAAAGGCAGAGGTAGGTACAGCTCCTCAATCAACAACCCAGGACCCGGGACAGATAGCTTGCGTCTGTTGACGGTTGTCGTTCATTTGTACTGTCTACAGCAGAGGGGTAGAAGAGAGAGGCAAAATGTCAATCATGGTTCAAATGCCTCTGAGCACTATGGGACTTAACTTCTGAGGTCATCAGTCTCCTAGAACTTAGAACTACTTAAACCTAAGGACATCACACACATCCATGCCCGAGGCAGGATTCGAACCTGCGACCGTAGCGGTCACTCGGTTCCAGACTGAAGCGCCTAGAACCGCTCGGCCACACCGGCCGGGGAAATGTCCATCATGTCAGCGAGCGGAGCCGATATGAATACCGATTGATTCGGAGGAGGCATAGCAGGCAGCACCGCCACAGATGTGTAAGACAGAGGTAACACAGTGGGCGCCGCAGGAGGAGAGACATCTCCGACCGGTGTCTGAACCAGTCTACGTCGGAGGCATTCAGAACGGACATGACCTTCCTGGCCAGAACCTGAACAAGTGCGTGGCTGGCCATCACACATGATGACAGCTCTGCAGCTGGCACTTACCAAGTAGGAAGGCACATGTTTCCGTAGTTCAGCTTCTATCTGACGGTCACCATTGAGGACACAGTACATTTCGAATGTTTTCCACGTTTCAGCCCCATTACTGACGACGTTGCCGTAAGGTTTAAAAGCGGCCACCACAGCGTCCGATGGTACTTCAAACGGGAGTTCGGAAACCGGCAACGTTCGGAGGCTAAAACCAGCATGATCAACCACTACAGTCCCTACATGTCCCTCAGGATATCGAAACATGAGATCGTTAGCATGGCGCTGCACAACGTCGGCGCATAGCTCGTCATTCGCGAGTTTTATGTACACAGTAGTACAAAGGATTGAAAAATGTATTCCAAGAACGTCTTACGGCGAGAGACGCATTTCATGCCGTATAAAAGTTCAACTTCATACGCCGTTGATCGTTCGTGATATAATGGAAACGTTAATTTAATTGTGGCGTGGCGGTAAGTAAACGCGTGTGGTAGGACTCTGAGACAAGCCGCTACGCGGAAGTAAACAAACGCGCCCTCGCTCGCAGCAGCACGACAGGCGAGACGCAAACAAGGCGTGTGCGCCTCACCACAACCAAAGGCGGACTTCCCACTGCACCAACCATGGAGGCACCAACTGTACAGCACGACTAAAATGTGCTGACAGAGATAGTTACCATACATGTGGTTACAGTGTTGCCAGATTGCCACTCTTTAACGTCCTTTTTCTGCCTGATATACTCGCCGGACGAAATTTTGAGAGAGACATTTTTTAATCGATGGCATGTGAGGAGTCGCGCTGCGAAGCCCGAGTGCGCGAATTTCGCTACATCCTGTATAAGATCGCATGCTCCCAATTATCGTCAATTCCAGGAGTTTATTGAAGAGACTGAATAAAAATACTTACCATATTATATAGCAGTACGGTACTTAACTGTGGAAAAACTCTGGCGCGAATTTTTGAGCTCCGAACAACAATCGAAAATTTCTTGAATGAAAGGAATCGTCTTCTTCCGGAGTTACAAAACAGCGAGTGGCTGTGAGGGTTATCTTTTTACACAGATTTAACTAAACATATGAACAACAGGAATCTAAAATTACAAGGAGAAAACCAGCTAGTACCTGATTTGTACACTCATATTAAGCCCTTTCGTCAAAAAGGTGTTTTGTTTTAGTCTCTATTGAACAAAAAATGTTTCAAGCATTTCATTACATGCCAAACATTCAGTCAACAATCAGATACTCCATTCCCGATAGTTTCCACAATTGAAACTTGGACTGCTTCCAAAATAAATTTTGAGTCTCAATTTTTCACATTTTGATGCAGTTGCAAACGATATCAAGATTTTTCAAAATCCTTTTAACTCTGATATAGACACTCTTGCCTCATAACTTCAAATGGGAATGGTTGTTTTTCAGTGTAGCGATTTGTATAAAGATATTTAAATTCGTCATTGCTGGAATTTTATAACAGTCTTCCGTTCACATAGTTTGATCAATTGTGTAAGTTTGCCGTGGATATTTTCAGATTTCGACATTACTTTTCTCCGTGAAAAAACATTCAACGAAATGAAATATAAAGAAAATGACAGATCTAAACTGATGACCATTTGAAGTCGCTGCTGATAAATTCCACTAGTTAACTTGACCCACGACTGCAAACAATTATAAATCGTACATTACTTAGTTATAGTAAATCTCCAAGAAATCTAATGTAATTAATTGCAGTTAAAATGTTCAGTTGTATATGTCGTTTACGGTGTATTTTAATTGGTCGTAAAATAAAAACAACTGGTTTTTGTAAGTATTTTTTATGATTTATCCGCATTTTATATTCTGAGATGTGCATTTTTACTTCGCGTTATGAGCAACATTTGTTCCTGAAATTCACACGTAATCAATACTCGCTAAATGGACCACTGTTATCCGCAGAAATCCATGCAGAATAGGTCAATGCGTTCCAACAAACAGATTTATGATACAGTATTAATTTTTTTAATTTATAGTACACCATATCCAATTTTAGAAGAAAGTTATCTAAAGATATTTGTTTATCCTTTACTTCAAAATTTGTCGAAAAAGAGTCATAGCATTATCGTTAATTAAATTCATAGCGTGCACAGCTACTGCCTTATAGGCATTTTTAATGAATTCTGGTAATTCGTAAAAAGATACTGCAAGGGGAAGGGTTACCATGCGCCGGCGAAGAAACCCGAGCAATGGCATGGGTGACAACAATTGCAGCGCGAGGTGCGTTTCGATCAGTGCAGCTGACTTAATACAGCGTTACCGGAGCTTCTACTTTACAGAGCGATTTGTCTTCATTTATAGTGACCAAAGCGACCGATCCAGGCCTGAAGATGGTTTTTGAAACGGTTGTTAAAGACCGAAAAAAAAAATCACGAAACAGACTTTATGCTAAACATTGTCAGTTAAGCTAGTCAGTTTCTTATATTTTCTTCTACTCGTTGTGCGAATCACTGGCTATGGGAGCTGCTCGATAAGCAGGTTTCGACTCTTAAGAAGAAAAAGAAAAGAAAACATTACGGCGGGCCGGATCCATGCTTGTCTGCCCCGTTACCGCGAGTCGAATTCATGGTGTTCGTGGGTCACTGTTGGTACGCAGGCAGTAGTTTGTAGACCACTGATTAAAGTAAAAAAATTCAATTCTTCGCAGCAGTGCAAGATTCAGCTTTCGGCTTCAAAGTTGACTGTGACATGAATCTTTACGTGGCAGGGTGGAAAATTCTGCCAGTGTCCGTGTCAGAGAAATCTGGCAATGAGTATGAACAATGAATTGGCACATATTAAGCTTTGAAAGAGGATCATTTAGATCAGGCGTGATCAGGAGATGGCTTACCGAGCATGGGCGTCGTAATAAAAAGGGGTGGACAGACGGCAGAATGTAGTGCAAACTGTGGGCATAACCAGACGTTAATTTCGTTGTAGCACTGATTGCAAGCAAAGCACTGTGACGACAGTGAATATTTTCTCTTTGTATGTGAATCGCAATGATGTGACAAAATACATCTCATAGACTTCTATAAAGTTTTTCCTCATCCTATATTTCTTTGACTTCACAAACATGCAACCACAGTTTGACATCACAGAACTGTGTGTGCTACTTTTACTCTGCTGTGAAAAAGCTGGCATGAAGCACATTCAGATCTATCAATTCCACCCTTACTGTGAAGCAGTTTCTAGATTACATCTTCCCTCCTGGGATTACCATTTGAGTCCATGAAGTATGTTTGTAATACTTACATGTTAATTGTACCTACCACTAACAAATCTAACAGCACACCTCTAAATTGCTTCAATGTCTTCCTTTAATCTGATCTAGTGTGTATCTCAACATATGAGTAGTACTTGAGCATGGGTCACATTGATGTTCTACATGTGATTTCATTTGTAGATGAGCTGCACATTACTATAATTCTCTCAATAAACAGAAGTTGATGATTCACCTTCCCTACTACGATTCTTATATGCTCGGTCCTTTCATATTGCTCTGCAACACTATGCCTAGATGTTTAACTGATGTTACTGTTAGCAGCACACTACTAATACTGCATCTGAACATTACAGAATTGTTTTTCCTACTCATCTGCATCAACTTACATTTTTCTACATTTAGAGAAAGCCACCACTCATCACATGAGCTAGAAATCCTTTCTTAGTCACCTTGCATCACCCTACAGTCACTCAGTGATGCCACTTTCCCATACACCACAGTGTCATCAGCAAATAGCTGCCGATTGCTGCTCACCCTGTCTGTCAGATCAATTAAGTATGTACACAGCAAGAACGGTCCTATCACACATTCCTGGGACATGCCTTCCATAGTGATACATGTTACTCATGTTGTAAGTATATTTTTAGATTCTATTTTTAAACATACTTTTATATCTGTTTAATTTTTATATCATTTCAGATTATCTGTAATCTTACAAAGGCATAATTTTATTTTCCTATTTTATTATTATTATTATTATTATTATTATGTGTGATTGTGCCCTATAGGAACATGCAAACCTTCTTGATTATTTTCTCTTTCTTTCCACAATGCTCTCATTTTTTCTGCATGGGCTCTCTTCCTTTACTCTGTCCATTTTGTTCCTGCATTCTTCGGAGCTTCAGTCTCGGCCTTAACTTCCCATCTGTCAAATTTCTGCTTAAATACTTCTCTGTCCAAAATATGTTAATAATTTAACTGAGCTTTTTGTAGGTCCTTTTTGGCCTCTTGTATTCAGGATATAGTTTTAAGTCCTATGTATTTAAGAATTTTGTGCATAAGTCTGGTTTTGGGAAGCCTAGAGACGTGCCCAAAAAATTTTAATCGCCTTTTGCTAATGTCTGCTACAAGGTTGGACAGTGACTCAGTTCTTTGACAAGATTGTAGTCTACAGCCGTCTTCTGTTTTCTTTGGCCCCAGTATCTTTATGATGATTTCACATTCTTCCTTTAATATATTCTCTAGTTCATCTTTTATGTGGGCTGTCAGGGCTTCACTTGCAACAGGACTTCAGTTTTTAATACTGTATTATGGTGGCTACTTTTAGTCTATTTGGACAAGCATTTTTTATTGTACACTTTGTAGGTTTTTCTATAGGCTCTCTTTAGTTTTTGGAGGCGAATGTTTTGTGCTATTTTCTCTCATTCCATAGGTTCAAGTACGTCACCTAAGTATTTAAAATATGGGACTCTATTGATATGACCACATTTTGTAGTCAAGTTTTGGATGTTGGTTTTTGTGGTGATGAACTCAAACTTTTGGAAAGATATTTGCAGGCAAACTTTCTCTGCACATTCATTAAGGGTTTCAACCTGTTTGATTGCTGTTATCTCATCATCTGCTAGTAAGGCTAAGTTGTCAGCAAAAGCTAAACACGAAATTCTTGATTCATCCTTGACTTGCCCCATCTGTATAGGTTTCCAGCAGTTTTTATTCTTCGATTTCTTTTCCAGTTCACAGATGACCTTGTCCAGCACAAGGTCGAATAGGAGAGGAGACATACCATCACCTTGTCAGATGCCAGTTTTGATCGGGAAGGGCTCAGGTATTTCAATCATGAGTTTCACCTTGTAGGTAGTATCGGTCAAGGTTTCTTTGATGAGGTTAAGAGTTTTTGGATCTAACCCTTGTTCTTCAAGGATATCAAAAAGTGATTGTCAGTCAACTGAGTCATATGCCTTTTTAAAGTCAACAAACATGCAAATTATTGAGCTGTTTCTAACTGCTTTGCGTTTTAGCACAGCCTTTACATTGAAAATTTGTTCTGTGCCACCTTGGTATTCACCAATTTTGTTTTCCATTTGCCCTTGTGCTCTTGAAGAAGACAGGCTGATAGAACTTTGTATGCAGCCTGAAGTAGGGATATGCCTCGATAATTATTTACATCAGATTTGTCTCCTTTTCTGTGTAATGGATGAATAAATGCACATTTCCATTCCTGGGGTAATTTTTCTGCTCCCAAATATATGCAATGGTTTGGGTTAACTCTCTGAGAGAATTTGGCCCTGGAGTTTTCAGTTGCTCAGCAATAATCCCAACTTCACCAGTTGTTCTATTGTTTTTAACTTAATAATGTGTTTGTGAATTTCTTCTTGTGTTGTTGGAGATGATACAGCCTAATGATTTTCGCCACTTGTTTCCTAGTTTCATAAAAATATTGAAAATTTTCTGGTGTTTTCTTTCTGTTGTAGCTGAGAGAAGCCTTTTTTCATTTCTCGAAAGCTTTGTCACACACTGTATCCCACCATGGATGTTTTGTGTTTTTCTTCAATGGGACTAAATGTTTAGTCTTCTGGATTATTTTACAGTGAAATTTTTCTCAAGCATCTGCCTGCATTTTTTTCCAGCTCTTCTACAAGCTTAGTTTCTTTGATTCTTCTGGTGCCAAATTTCTGCTGGTGCACTTTCTTGTAGTGGACACTCTTTGGGGTAAATTTCATTTTTGTCCATGTTAAATAGCGGTCTAAATCTATGTTTGCACCTCTACAGACTTGTATGTCATGAACTTCCTTCTGTAGGGGATATGAGATGGCAACATGATCAATCTGATATTCATCGAGCCCCTTTATTTTCGATCTCCAGGTCTTTTCTTTTCGGAGTTTCTTCCTCAACGATGCTGACATGATTTTAAGGTTGTTGATTTATGTAAACTACTCAATGCAGTCAAAGCGTATTTCTTACATTCATACACTTAGCAACATTCTGCTTGTCGCTTTCCTTAGTGCTAGAACCTATACATTTGGCCAGTTGGCTTTTGCTATTTATCATATGCATACATTCACAACCTAGATTCCATAATTGTGTTTCACTGTATGCAAGTCAACTTTTACTTATGTTAATAGGCTGCTACTACACTTAACATTTAATCTTTACACCTGACATGTTCTGCTGATACAGTATTAAGCTATGGCATGTGATTTTTTGTTCTTAAGATGAATATCTCATATAATGATCCATTTGGCTTTATTGAATGTACTTTATCAGTAAGCGATGTAACAAGTGAGTGCACTTATCATATGTTTTTTGTCTACAGTTGTTACTTCTTTGTTTTGCTAAAATATTTTTGTAACCACTAATATAATTTTTAGGGTCCATTACACCTTCTGAAGAAGAGAATTTTATAAATATTGAAACCTATGTCACGGGTTCCAAAAAACCTTTCTTCTTAACTGGTTGGCCAACTTTTTCAACCTCTCCAGGTTAAATGACACAATTTCAGGGACTTCAACCTGCCTTGCCCGCCTCCTCTTACGAATTCTCACTGTCACCCCATTCTATTTTAAATTCCCCCTTACACACAAACATATTCTGAAATAGCACCTCAGCATTGAAAGTGAGGGATCCAGACTGAAACCCAGGTGCAGGTGCCTATACAAATGAAATGACACAATTTCGGAGACTTTACAGGATTTTATATATAGAGAGTGAAACAGTGAGTGAAAATTTGCACCAAGGCTGGGAATCAAACCCGGAGCTCTTGCTTAATAGGCAGTTGCATTAGCCATTAAGCCACCTTGGCACAGCAATTCATGCAACTGCACAGATTATCCTGGCATGCCTCCCTCCTTGATCCAAATTTTCATTGGCACCCCAGTCTACATTAAATTCCTCCTTACACACGAACAGAATTGCTAAGGCTCTCAATATTCTGGAATAGCGCTTCAGCAGGCTGGATCCCCCATTTATGTACAATGCTGAGGTGCTATTCCGGAACTTGGAGATCCTTGACAAATCTGTTCAGGTGCAAGGGGGGGAATTTGAAGTAGACTGGTGCAGCAGTGAGAATTTGGATTGAGGACGGAGGTGTGCCAGGCTAATCTGTTCAGTTGTGTGAACCGCCATGCCGTGGTACAAATTTTCACTCACTGCTTCAGCCTTTATACTCTCCAAGTTAACTTTAGTAACCATTGTCACTGTGATGACCTCATGATCACTAAGCCCCATCTCTATACTTGTACTGCGTGTAAGGTCAGGCCTTGCTTACATGCCCTGAATTTGATTTAACACTAATTCAGCTGAATGATTCGTGGAAGAAGAAAGAGACCTCTGAAGTGGAGCATATTAAAGATTCACACCAATGAAATGAAGATAGAAGTTCCAAGAAATAAAAAACAAGAAACAAGAAAGAAGATGGAGATAAAACTAATGACATTATAATGAATGACTTTTAATTTTATTGATAAGTGTCAACCACTAGAGTTACTGTTGCAGTTAACTTTTTCAAAAACAACACTCTTTGCAGGGGCACCTGTATCAAATAAAGATCCGCACTGATTCAGTTTTGTCAACATTTACACAAATTTATTTATTCTTTTATACATGGTCTGTTACATTCCTATACTGTCAGAATCCCAAGCATAACTTGTATAGATGAAATTACAGGGTTTGTTATAATGTGACAGTCCTACATTTTCTTGTGAGTGCAGGCAATGCACCCTTTTATTGAACTATGCAAAACATTGTAATTTTATCAAGTTATTGTATAACATCAATTATGTGTCTGTCTGTCACATATGCTGAGGTGATAAAAGTCATGGGATAGTGATATGCACATATACAGATGGCAGTAATATCAAATACATGAGGTATAAAAGGGCAGAGCATTGGCGGAGCTGTCATAATTGATGTGAGTGCCTTTGCTAACAGCTCAACTTCCCCTGCAGTGCCTTCCTGTGCTTGACCATATCAGTTGGACCCTAGACATCTGGAAAACTGTGGCCTGGTCAGATGAGTCGTGATTTCAGTTGACAGTCACAAAATAATACAAAGATAAAATGAAAGAGATTTCATTGCAAAATACAAAAGTGGAGAAAGAGAAATTTTATCTAAAATGTCTAATTTTGAAAAACGAGGTTGATGTTGGGCATTAAACAGAATTACTGGCATGCAGTTAGGAATTAATAGATAGTAGGGTTAGAGTGTGATGCAGACCCCATGAAGCCATGGCCCCAAGCTGTTAACAAGGCACTGTGCAAGCTAATAGCTCCACCACAGGAAAACAAAAGTTTCTTACAGAGAAGCCACAAGGCAGTGTCACTTATATTTCACTCCAGATGTGTAACCAACTAGAAAGATTTTAATTAATAGTCCTTGTCTTGTTTATTATCTTACACTTACAATTATGTTTAGTTGTTTTGTCATGCTTAAAGGTTTCGATTTATAGATGTGATGTTACTTTTAAACTTTGTATTCTGACTTGCACACAATTATGTTGCCAGGTTAGGAGCTTTCTATTATTACTCTTTACACTTTTTATGTGGATTTTAAGTATGGATTTTATTAACACATCTTCATGTTTTATTGTCAGATGCACATTTTGCCATGTGATATAATTTTAACTAACGACCACGCATATCGCATTTTACTTATTGAATTTACGATGCTGGTTAGTCATATATCATAGTGCTAGTACACTCTACTAGCCTCAGTTATTTGTATAAATATAGGAGGCACCCATGCAATCACCAGCATTCACTATGTACTAGATATATACATATTGACATTGATACTCACATCAGAATACTTTTACAGTATGTGTTGCTTATGTGCATGGCTGCTAATAATGTTAATATTTTTTATTCTTCTTATGTCTCACTAACGCTATTGTAGATTTTGCATCCATTAAGTGAACTTAGTTTGTGACATCACTGTTTTTCTAGTTGTAGCATTTATGTAGATGGCAATGGTTGAAACTGGTAATTGTGAATCATACAATTTAAGTGATAAAGATAGACCTTTACAGATAAAGTTCACAGTCTCCTAGATATACAACTTCTCTTCTATGCTTATAATGTTCAAATTGTGCTGAAAATTCCAATTGAGCTGAACCTTCATTCTGGAATGATCTAATGATCTGCATAAATTGGGCTGCTGAGAGGTAGATCATTCTCTGAAAAACTCAGATACTCAATTAAAATGTTACACAACATATTTTATTTAATCTGTT
This sequence comes from Schistocerca cancellata, assembly GCF_023864275.1. Taxonomy (NCBI): domain Eukaryota; kingdom Metazoa; phylum Arthropoda; class Insecta; order Orthoptera; family Acrididae; genus Schistocerca; species Schistocerca cancellata. The sequence continues at coordinate 699,450,524 of NC_064628.1, forward strand.
TAAAAAAGGGTGATGCTACCACTGAGTCTTGGCTATTGACAGTCCCATAATTCAATATTAATGCACTGCACAAGAAATGGATTTGAAATCACAAACTTGGCCCCATGAACACAATTCCTGTTACCAAATTAATAGGCACATTACACAGAATTTAGTCAACCACATGATAAAGACTACCTAATTCAAACATTAAATTAAATTATAATAAACACTCATACATTTGGCAGTGTTGTCTGACAAGGAAATGGGTTGGTGGCAATCAGCTTCCAAATATATCAATTCAGTATGACAAGCCATGGGTGGATAACACTGATTGTCTACTCATACCAGAAAGATAAATAAAATTAAACATATATCTATGCCTGTCCGCCTGGTCATGGGTAAACCTACATGAATTTACTGAAGTATGGAAAATCCCTATCTTCATTCTATCCTAACCAACCAGTGTCACTAGATATTCTCACCATAATTTTTGTGTGTTGACAAGTAGACTGCAAATGGTGCAGATAGATGCTAATAGTACTTGTTTATCAATCGAGGCTGCCCTACCGGCGGCAAGAGGTCTGAGTGCAAGTATCGTCTTCAAATCTCTCTACTGCTAACTGAAGTTAGAATGCATTTCCTGTGCCTGTTCTGCTTAGAGTTTGCCCTAAAAACTGCCCACCAATGAGAAAAAGTTCACCCAGCTCTAACCAATGGCATTATTGTTCTGTTACAAATTTTTTTCTCGAAAATATTATGTAAAAATCATTCTCCAATTGGCTAGCTTTCCATGTGTGCTGTTCTGAGATTTTCAGACTTGTGAGCCTACATCATCATCTTGCTTCTTTATTCCACCAACACACAGTCTTTTCACTTGCAAAAATTCAGAAGACAGATCCTAGCCTCACACTTGGCTGTTTTTATGAAAACCCAACACATTTCTTTCTTATCTATGGTCGGAAAAAAAACATCTCTCATTCCACTGGGTCTTGGCATCTGTTTGTCACAATGCACTCTCACCTAGAGGTAAAAAACACAGGAAATGAGTCTGTATGGTTTAGCTGCATTTGGGAGAGGCAGGCAGTGATCTGTTCTAAATGGGCATCCTTCAACCTGTCTTCTGAGAACTCACTGGACAAGGTACAATGTCCTAAGTAGAAAGCACTTTGACAGAAGTGCCTAGCTGTAAAACAGCCATTTATTTGCTGGGGCAAGTCTCTGCAGGTCATCATCTTTATGTTGTGCTGGACTCATACACTGTGCACTGTTTTCTAAAGTGCTAGGAAAAAGTTTGCTACAGGCACCACAGTTTATTTATTTATTATTTATTTATTTATATACTTGTTCCATAGATCTGTACATGTGAGCAAGTCACTCAGATGTGGAACGTGTCGATGTGCATAATAAAATACATAGAATAAAGACATTGTTATAGTATTAATAACAGTGCACAAAAGTCATACTTATTAGCTTAAAAACTAGTCAACATAAATGTGAAGATAGCAGTTTCATATATAGGGCATTATTTCATCTATTTTAACCTTGAACAGTAATCAAAACTTCCCACTTTGGGTTTAAAAGTGACCCAAAAATGGAAATGAGAAAAACAGGAATTTTTACATTAGGGCATTATTACATTAGTTTAACAGTAAACAGTGTCAAAAAATTTAAAATCATCTTTCCAATCTGGGTTTTACTTATTTCTCTGAAAGAATTCATCTAGTGAATAAAGTGAGGTCTCAAGTAAATAATTTTTCAAGCTATGCTTAAATACTGATGTACTACTCTTTATACTTTTGATACTGTTGGGTAGGGAATTGAAAATTTTCGTTCCAGCATACTTTACCCCTTTCTGAATAAGTGTCAAGTTCTTTAACTCACAGTGGAAATCCTCTTTTCTTCTGGTGTTAGGTTCATGATGTAGGCAATTCGTTTCATACAGAGTGGGGTTATTTATTACGAAGCACATCAGTGAATATATGTACTGAGATGTTGCTGTCAGTATTTCAAGTTGTTTAAAAAGATTTCGACAGTGCGATAACTCATGAAAATATGAACGGATTTAAATAAAAAAGACATCACTGCAATCTACTCTTCATTCTGTTTCATTTGATACGTGTCTCATCATTATGCGACGAAAAGTCATCGGGGATGCTTATCCCGTACGCGCAGGGAAGAAAATCTAGTCCCTGCGCGTGTACGGCGCCAGCCACGGCGCCCGGCGGGGGGAGTCGGAACTGCCCCCCGTTACCCCCCATTACAAATTCCACTCTATATGGTAATCACAATGAATCAGAGTATCACCTAAGTCAATATTTTCGAATCGTAGGCGGCGACACTGGGCCAAAACCGTATGGGCCAGCAAGTACCTACCATGTCTGTCTGAAATCAACAACCATCCCCACCCCTCCTCTTCCCCTTTCAGTGAGTTCTTGAGTTCTCCGGTCTGTCTAACTGCTGTATTTCCAGAATCCAAACTCTCAGAGGTTAGAAATCTACCATTACATGCACAGGAATCCAATTACAGTATAGAGTAGAAAATGAAAATATGGTTTGACCTTTACAATCACTATGTTATTCTCATAATGCAAACCAAAAATAAGTTGATCAGTATAAACAATTGGTTAACTGGATTTTCTTATTAACAAAGAAGTGTCAGATCAGGAATGGCTTGATGCTTCTCATCATACCTAACCCAGAATGAAAAATTTGTGTGAGTGCTGTTATGCTAAGAATTATGGTGTGACATCAACAATCTATGTTTTTCTCTTTCCTTCATCTATTTTTGTTTTGGTTGGCAGGTGGGTGCCACATACCATCAGTTGAAATAGGACCTACCAAGATACGGAAACAGGGTTACTTAGCCAAACTATGAAGCCTAAAAAACCTAAAATAAAAAACTGTCACTCACAGTTGTGGGAACCACCCAAACTCATTCATTCTCTTTGCTGGTAATGTTGCTGAAAGGTTTTATTCCGTATGTTGTTTTTCTTCACATTGTTAATGATCAACAAATTTCTTTCATGAATATATCAAATTTCAAAATTCCATTCATTCCAAGGTTTACAATGTAGGTTAGTTTAATCTCTATAAATATCCTCTTAAGCATTTACAATTCTTTTGATCTATATTCCTCCCTCACTCATTTACTCTGGTTTAGTCATTCATTCCACTTGTCAATAATAAAATGTAAAATCCACTTGTACAATGCTGAGCACTCTCAAACAGCCACACATGTAGTCACCTTTGAGTGAATACATACATTCATTTCTAACATAAGACACAAAAATACACATTTTATTTTGGCAACTGTAGTAATAAACACAGTAACAAAAATTTATATTGAAATGAAAAACTAATAATTACAGAATAATTAAAAGAAAAAGAAAAAAAAACATGGGCACCAATGTGATGAGGTGCCTCACTAAAGCGTAACTGAAGGTCAGCTTCACTATTTTAAAAAAATCAAAAAAATTCATTCAATGACAGAAAAATATGACAAAATTCTTATTTGACTTTGTGGAAGAAAAGACATGTTTCAATATGTGATATGTGTTAATATATGCACATAAAAGTGCCTCTGGTGATACCAAACAATTATTTAAGAATAAAAAGTGTGCAGATACATTGATCAAATTGCATGTTACGCCGAAATAATAATACAAGTTTAAGAAATGGTTGTTACTGAAATAGTGCAGCTTATGAGTGTGACGTAAAAAGTTACAACTAGACAAATAAATCCAAAGATTTATCAGAAATAATCATAGAAAATATGTTCATTTTTGTTCCTCATGGACAGAGCCATTAAAACTACTTGAAGTTACTACACTCTATTACTAAAAAATAGTTTTATTCACAAACTGTATCACATCTATGCACAGCAAATGAACATCAACTAAAGGCATAGTTCAGTTCAAGGGAAGTTGACTGTGGTTGTTGATTAGTGGCAGCCGCAGTCATGGCATTAGACAAGCTAGTCAGCATGTCCTCCCATTGAGCAGGCCTCCTTCTTTCAGGGGAAGAGTTGTCCAAACACAGTTGTCATTGGTGTACTTCTATAAGATGTGGTGGCTAATATCAAGGTGATGACAAGATAAAAGCTTCTTCTCCCAACATCGCTATAATACATTTGGGTCTTGTCATTACTCAGGAAGAAAGGAAATGTTCATTTATATCAATTATACATGGTGTAGCAGCAAGAACATAGCAACTGATATATCAAGGTGTAATTCTTGACTGTATTGACAAAAGAAAAATGTTAAACTCACTCAATAGAGAACAAGAGAAAGAATTGTTCCCGGAGTATCATTACCAGACATATTGTTGCTGTCCACTGGTGATGATTAAATTAAAAGTGCTGCTCAACACCGCTTGTGCTTGGATGACAGCATGATGAATTTCTCTCATGCTAGGGATGGCAGGCTGGCCAACTTCATTGCCATCAGAAAAAAAGAATGCGTATGATGTTTGATTGTGCATTGTATAATCCATCAATGTATATAGAGCTGTATCTACATGTCTTTTCTCTGCTGTTGTGGAGAGCAAATGCAAACCAGATAATGTGTCGCTGCTGTGTCTTGGGGCATGTATTTACAAGTGTTGACAACACAGGCATGACAGCAGCTTTCTTCTTGACATACCCAGTTTGCATGAAAAAGTGGCTTACCCCCCACTGTCAGGTAAGCTGCCAGCCTCCACCCAGAGTTGTCCCTCCAGACTGCCTGGCACCAAGTCAGCTCTGCCAGCCGCTAAAGTGACAGGGAAAGTTACCACCATTCACCCAGTGTTCTCCTTTCTCTCTCTTCCATCCTGCATTGCTACCTCTCAGCCTGGAAGCAATGTGCTAACAGATGATCTTCCTGCAAGGCATCATTGTGTAGCAGTGTCCTTTGACCTGCCGTCATTCAAACAGTGGCTGCAGCTCTCCTATGCATCCTATCTGCACAACTCTCAAATTCTACAAGATACAACCTTATCCCAGCTAGTGATTAATGCAGTATTTTCAGAACATGATACTTTAATTAAACTTTCATTTACTGGACCAATCATTCACAATGAAGCTGCATCTTTAGAAATTATTATGTGAATTATGCATATAATTACACTATGCAATTTACCTATGGTTTGCAAGCTATCAGTTTAAAAGATTAAATTTACAATGATCCTCATTAGTCATAACCTATTAATCTCTCAGGTAGTACATCTTTCCCAACTGAAAAACTTCTCCTCATCTGATCACAACATTATATTCAGATAATAAGCATGACTGTCACAACATACACTGTTAAGTTATTTTGTTAGATAAGTTAATAATTAGTTAAAACATGCATAATTTCCCTTGTCCATTCATGCAGTCAACTAGCTTATGTACATGCCCACAGAAATGATAGTATCAGATTTCTTGTTGCCAACACCAACTAATACAAGTAAACAATATACAGAAGAAAAGGAAACCATTATCATTCTGCACCCACTCTCAATTAAATGGCCGGCCTTTCTCTGTTTTCCTTTATACATTGTAATAAGTCTCCACCTTGTCTTTCATATTTCTTCATGGTCGTACATCTTCCATAATACTGTAGCTAATCAGCATTACTATTTTGCCTTTGTACCAGCTACAACACCCTTCAGTGTGCAGTTGCATACTCTCACCTCCGGTATGGGATTACGTTCTGGGGAAATTCTGGAGATGCCATAAAAACATTCAAAATTCAAAACAAAAAAATTATAAGAATAATGGAAGGGGTAGATAATCACAAATCATGTACACCATTGTTTCAAAAAAGTATGATCCTGCCACTTCCTTGCATATATATACTTGAGAATATAATGTATTTACAGCAAAACTTACATACAAAAAGACCACTCATCACTCAAAATCACACAATACACAGCTATGATACAAGACAAAAATTGGATGTACATGTTCAAAGTGCCAACACAAAGTTATTTCAAAAGAGCCTTATCCATCCTAGTATCAAACTGTACAGTGCCTTACCAGATGCCATTAAACACATACAAAACATTGGTCACTTCAAATCTAAACTGAAGTTGTACTTGGTTGATCACTGCTTTTACACAGTAAATGAATACCTACAAAACTAAATTATTGTGTGTTTACCCAATGTAGTCTCATTCAGAAGAACATTAGTAGTTTATCTCTCTGTATACAGCATAACAACATTTATTTAAGTATTCATCATTAACTGATATATTAATGTGTGTTATTATGTACAAAGGTATATTATATGTAAAACTGTTAATATTAACAAAAAAAAAATCCAAATATCTGTTGCACATTGTGCAGCTGTAGATGAAAATGGATCCATAAATCAATCAATCAATCCATCCATCCATCTCATTTTTAATTGACACAGAACACATAGCATACACCAAATCCGGAATAATAACTTTACAAAAACTTACACTACCACATCTTCTTCCTGCGTAGATGCATGGGACAATGAACTAATGAAAAACTCATTATACATTCATATCCTTGCTGTGTTACTTCCTCCTTTTGCTAGTACATGTGTGGTAATGTTAATAGTAAAGGTTTCATTTGTATGCCATTTCCAAATACTTCCATTTTATTACCAATATTTTCTCCTAACATTTCTTGATATACCCATGATTCTTCTATTCTTCTGAGTTATTGATTTTCATTGGATTCATTTCGACTATTTAAACAAAAATAAACAACCCTCCACTCAAGTCAATGTTTCATCATTATTTATTAGGCACAAAGGAATTACAGATATTGATTATGAGTGGGCATTGACTGAAATCAGTGGGGAAAGTTGAAAATTTTTGCCAGACCAGGATTTGAACCTGGATCTCCTGCTTAATAGGCAGATGCTTTGACCTCTAAGCCATCCAGACACAGTGGTCATTGCAACTGCGAACTACTCTAACATGTCACCGATCAGACCCAAATTCTTAACGTGCCCATTATCCTCATTACTCGTGGCATTTTCCTGATTCCCATAAAAATTTGAGCCTGGTGTGCCATAGTAGCATATAGCAGTCTACGGCATCATTTATGAACTTCCTTGAAACTGACATCATTTTTCTTTAAGCTGCATTGTTGTTTTTAAGCTCTAAAAGAACAGACACCATTTTCATTCAGTAGCCAATGAATTAAATGGATCACACCCTGCCTATGTAACCCATGTTAACTTAGGCAAGTATTTGACCCATTTCTGAAAGAACTATTTGATGCAGGACCTAATGTTTTTAGTGTATGTTACATGATGCTAATAGGGTCAACTGTACTAAAATTTACTTTATCCATTTTTTGTTTTTAAGAAATAATTTTTTAAATTTATTAACAAAAATATTAAATTTTTTCTGCAGAAAATATTTTTTGTGTACTTCCTAATGGGGGAATATTAATGAATGTAGTACCAGAGGTGGCTTTTTATGTTATGCAGAGTCTCTGAAAATTTCATTCATTTATCTACGATAGTTTCTGATATAATGGGGCATATGTACTGAAAATTTTAGTTTGCAGGAAATTGACTTTAAAGAAAAAACTTTTGAAATTTGTTACTTACAGTTAATTAAAACTGTCCTGCTGCCTATGATGGCTGTTCTTTGGCCTCCAGCAGGTCTTCCAGCTTCTTTTCCACCTTCCTGGATGTTTGATCATATTTTCACCAGGATTAATTCCCAGCTTTTTCAGTACCCAATACTTTCCAATAATACCACAATTGAATGTAATGACAGCATCATGAACTCCTGGTTTCATTGTATGCATACCTACAAATACAGTTTTAGGAAGGTGCTTCCAAATTATGCTGTTGAAACAGTCATTTGGTTTCTGTGTCTGCCTAAGCAGACATTTCCTTAGAAGGTCAGGATGAACCAAATCTCTGAAAATAAGTTTAATTGCTGTAATAACAGCAGCAGGAAGAGAATGCTGGTGAGAATAAGGTTCTCCACTTGCCTGAGCCCTATTGTATTTGCACCATGAATTTTCTCCTGATGGACACAATCCATGACATGGCTTACCATCAGTAGAGGACTTGTGGAAGAATATGGCCCAAACATTTCTCTTCATTGCCTCCAGATTTTCTTTATTTTTCCTAATTGCCTGCCCATAGTATACCTGCAAATTTTCTATTTCAGTTTTAGTTAACCGACCCTGTCCAGTCAACAATCTTCTAAGTTTTTTCCTCTCATATCAATAGTTAGTTTTCTCAGCCTTGTTCCCAAACGTTTTTGAATGTGGCCTACACATTCTGTTTTGCTAATAATGTTATCTCCATATGGCTTGGAGTTCACCACATTGTTGTATAGCCCAAATATTTGGTGTACCATATGTGTGGAGCGATGAAATATTTGTTGTACTCCATGAACTTCTATACCACCACTTGTTCCTCTAAAATTAACCACACAGTTGCGTTCTTTATGTTCATTGACTTTACAACATTTGCAATATTTAGACATTATCTCCACATCTAACACTTTACAGGTGTCTACACTCGTGGCAGTCACTACTCCATTCAGAGAAGTATGTCCTCTTTTCTGCCAACTTCCATCAAGTGCAACTGCAATATCCGAACATCCATCACTTTCTTCCACTGCTTCCCTAGCAACCAGTTTCGTGCTTTCCTCACTGACCTCACATACAGCTTTCTCTAATATTGCAGTCAGTTTTTCAAATTTATTTTGTGGTTGATGTCAGTTCATCACTGCAGCCATGCCCTTGCCAATGGATCGCAAGGCATAAACTAATTGAGTATTGATTTCATAAGGGCCACTTGAATCTGGTTTTGAAGAACTCATAAATGAAATCACAGTTGAGCATTTAGTGCAAACTAAATCCAAATCAATTGCTAGGCTTTTCTCCCACTGGCACTCTCACAAATTTTCACACTCTGTGACTCACCACATTGTCTACATTGTACAAATTCAGAAATTACATCTGATAATATTCTCAAATTTATAATAATGTTACTGCACCCCTTGGCACTGACAGTAAATTCATTGTAACTCTCTTGAAATCATGAGAGCTTCTTTGATGATGCACTTGTTGAAGAATTACAATTAGAAACCTCTTGTACAGAAAGCTTTCTAAACTTGTTTCCTCTAAATTGTCGTTTCTTGAAAATGCCTTTACGTTTCATCATCTTCAATAAACACAACAAAACACATGTAAACAAGCACTGCAAACGTAAGTATAACAACTACTCACAATCACACTGGAACAAAACTAACTGGGTGTTTGAGAGCGTGTTGTTTACAAACAGCAGCAACAAAAGAATACCGACCATTGCATTCCAGATAGCCAACACACTCGGAAGTAAAAAAAAAATCCCTAACGTGCAAAGTAGGGGACATAAAGATCTAAAATATATGCAGAAAAGTGGGTGACAGAAAAGTGGGCGTGGCACATAAACACATGTGGTAGGAAAATGCTCTTTAAATGCACTCTGTCTTCAGGCCACGAGTGCCCTACCAGGACCATCCGACCGCCGTGTCATCCTCGGTGGAGGATGCGGATAGGAGGGGTGTGGGGTCAGCACACCGCTCTCCCGGTCGTAAGATGGTATTCTTGACTGAAGCCGCTACTATTCGGTCGAGTAGCTCCTCAATTGGCATCACGAGGCAGAGTGCACCCTGAAAAATGGCAACAGCGCATGGCGGCCTGGATGGTCATCCATCCAAGTGCCAACCATGCCCGACAGCGTTTAACTTCGGTAATCTCACGGGAACCGGTGTATCCACTGCAGCAAGGCCGTTTCCCACTCTTTAAATGCTCAAAAAAAATTTTTGTTCAGCAAAATCCTTTTCAGAATAGTTAAATAAAACCTTACTCCATCGAAATATGATGAAAACCGAAAATCGATATTTTTCGACTTGAACCATGGTGTAGTCCCCTTAAGATACAAACGAATTGCAGACATTGACTGTGATCAGGTACCACATATAATTAAGATGAGCCACTCAATGATCTCTTCACTGCAAATGCACACTAGACTCAAACTCTTTTGTGAACTGGTGAAATGCCATGAGTAGTGAGGGTAATAGAAAGCTGTCACTATATTATTAGTGTATGGATAAGCTGACAATTTGGGTCTGACAGGAGACGTGCTAGTGTAGTCCATGCAGTTGCAATGATCACTGTGTCCAGATGGCTTTGTGGTGAGAGCACCTGCCTGGTATGCATGAAACCAGGGTTCGAATTACAGTCCGCCACACATTTTCAACTTCACCCATTGATTGTGCCCACTACGAACACACGCCCTATATTACATTCATTCACTAACTGTTATTCATCTTAATTATTGTTATGGAGTACTGCAATATCTCAATTCCAAATTGTCCTTTCTAAACTCTATAAAACAAGATACTTGTATCCGGAAACTACTATTCTAGCACCTTCATGCTCCCAAACAAAAATATAAAAGAAGGTCCCCAACTATCTCATAACATTGACCACATGTACATATGACATTGGAATAATACTCCCACTACTTCTAGTCTCTCTTTTTAACTTAGTCCAAACATTCCTGTGGTGTATACATTAATCAGACAACTCTCTCTTCCTAACACGGTCCTGATGCTCCTCGACATGGACATAAATACTCATTAGTTCACTACAATTCTTTCCTCCACCCAAGGACAATTAAACAACCAAGAAAAATTCAGACAACTCTCACTATATTGAACTCAGAAGAACCTTCCCCACATTTTCAATAACTCAGCTAAAAGAGTGCATATTACTTTCCCATTAACTATCTCTTCACCACACTTATTCACGGATCTTCACTTCACTTGTGAAATCCCTAATACAATATACTCATTTTGCCAGAACAACATTACACACATAATTTATTCCTCTTTCTACTGCTACTGTTAATTAACTTCATAAAAATATCCATAGAGAAAACACTTAAAGATCCCATCCTGTAATATTTTGTGACATGAAACATCTACCTACAGGAGTAAAACACTTCCAGTGTATACATATCAGAATTACAGTCACACAATATCCATTGTTTCAGTGAATCTAACCAACACACACAACTCTGACTCAAGCAGACTCACACAGAGTCAATCTACACAATCCAAAATTTTGGAAAAACAATAGCACTCCATGTGTTAAAGTGGAATCACATCTTTTAAAAAAAAATCTACGTTACCCCACTGTCTCTATAGTGTTTCTATTTGAGGAAGGATTTCATACTGCTAACATGGTGTACTACTGCTGACATGGTATACATCTTATGGTTTCCTTGATAGCCTCTGGTTCAATTGCACTCATATGTGCAATCTGTGAAATTTGCAGTCACTCATTGGACACTGAAAGAATTTGTGACACAATGCCTTCTGTTTGTTTGAGAGCATGTGGGACTTCATAATGACCTTCTGACCAATGCAATACTGACATATTTTGGCCTTCTTATCGGCTTCCTTTTCCTTGTGACCAACTCAATGTTCCATAATGTCAGATTTACCACCTCTACCTGTAACTGCTTTCTCCATGGTGGAAAATCTACCAACTCCCTCAGATAATCCTGTGGTTGTCAATTTCTCAATACTGTAATTGGCAGAAGGAGTTTGGTCTGTATGGGAACTCATTCATTATATACTGAAAATCTGTTAAAAAGACGCCCTGTAACGAATGTTGCTTTGCATAATATAGTCGGCATAAGCACGTAATTCCCTCATTATTCTCTCCATGGTGTTCGACAGAGGGTGGTAAGTTGAAACAGAGATAGGCTTTCTTCAGTGTCACAACCCACTGGTGCAGTCTGAACTGTGGTCCCTTATTTGAGATAATGTTATCTATGTCCAACTTGTTTCAGGAAACCCTTTCATAGTGTCTTGGATACTGTCTTCACCACTGCTCTCCTCACCAGAGTCAGAGTTATGAACTTGTACGTGAATTTGACCACGAATATAATGTAGCCAAAACTATGTTTCATCCCAGAAAGAGGGCCTTGGAGATCTGTTGCTGCAAGCTCACTTAATTCTCTCAGTACTTTAGGATGCAGAAGTGCCTGGTTTGGTTGGGTGCAAGGACTGGCCTTCTGAAAATCCTTATAAATGGACAAAACTTTGCATATTCTCCTCTCCACGTCACTGAAGTGGCAAATCTTCTTCAACTTCAAGCAACACTTCTTTGGACCAATATAAGCATAGCTGAAGTGCATGTCCAAATGATCTTATTTATGAGGTTCTCAGGTATGCACAGCAACCAGAGTAATAGTCTAAATTTTGATGGTGAAACAGAATCCCTTTTCTCCACAGGTAGTACTGCATTACTGCAGTCTGCCTCTTGTCTTTCCATTTATTCTTAATATCAAGAAATGCTGGATACTTGTTTTGTTCCTTTATGATTTCTTTGATGGATGTAGTCACATAATTTTCAAATGCCACATCCTTGAGGTGAATAACTGTTCTCCTCTAAGTCTCCATCCAGTTCCACCATTAAACCAACTTGAGGGCATGACAGTGCAGCTGCAATGATGTCAGTCATTCCTGGCACATGACTAATCGTGAAGTCGCACTGTTGCAAATACAAAACCCATCTAGCAAGTCATCTCTGCCTTAATTTGATAGTTAACAAAACTTGCAAGGTCTTATGATCAATGTAAATTCTGTTTCTTCACCCAACCAAGAAATAATTAAATTTATGAAAGCTCAAATCACTGTGAGAGCTCCTGTCACAGAATAATTCCTTTCACATTTTGAGAGTACCCTACTTCCAGAAGCTAAGGTCTTCTTTATCAGATTGCCATCTTCCTCCTATTCCTGAAAAATTACCATGCTCAGTCCAGTCTTGGAGCTATCTGGTGCCATGCAAAACTTTGTTGATATATCAGGATGTGATAACATTGGGCAGTTACTAGTGCTTTCTTTGATGCCTGGAATTTCCCCTCCACCTCTGTGTTCCACATCCAATGTGTCTTCTTGCCTGTTAATTCACACAGATAAGTCTCTATAATGTCTCCACATTTATGAGAAGCACTTGTAAAAGTTTATCAGTCTGAGATATAGTCTCAGTTGTCTTCTTGTTTTCGGCATTGGGGGTACTGAAGTATTGCCTCAATCTTGTCTGGGCTGGGTGAAATTTCTCTCTTGTGATGATGTGCCCCAAGAATTTGATCTGCATGGACTCTTCTTTGCATGGACCCAAAACAATATTTTTTTAATGTTTGCAGTAATGCTGTAGTTTTGTAAAGTACAGAGCAGCGCACTCAGAACTATGTTGTGTTCCTCCCAACAGCTTCCTGCTTTTAGAAGATCATCAACATAACTTGTCACATGTTGTCATGTTCACTTGTTCAGTATACTGTCTAGGCCTCAAATGAATGCTGCAGATGAAAGATTTAATCCAAACATGAGGCATTTAAATTGGTGCCATCTAGTGAAGATGAGAACACTGTCATCACAATGGTTCCAATTCCATGTGCCAGGAATTCAGCTGCAAATCAGTCAATGAGAAGACCATTATACTAAGCAGTTTCTGCAATAGTTCTTCTTGGTTTCCTGGCCTGATCATATTGATTTGTAGTAAATCAAGGACTAAGTGAATTTTGCCATATTTCTTTGTCACCGTGTGCAATGGAGTGATATGTTATGAGATTGCCTGTTCAAATACTCCATCTTCAAGCATCTTCCTTATTTCCTAACACCTTATATTTTTGTGCCAGTGGAATTGCGTAAGGTCATATGAAAAATTCTTGATATGTCTTTACTTTGAACTTGTACTGAAAATTCTTTGCCACAACAGGTTTTGGTACAATTAATGCCACAATATTCTGCAATACCTTAACCCAATTCTTCTCCCTCATGTGAATTGATGTCACAAAGTTCATGTACCTTCTGTTTAATGTTTTGTTCAGTCTCACATCTCACCGAAAACTCCTCTCTCACTAGTTGTCTTGTCCCCACTCATACCTGAGTACTGCTGTCAGGATCCCTTTTAACTGTATCTTTCCTATTGTAACTGTGATTGCTGGATGCAGATCTTGCATAGTGATGTTCTCTTTCTCTTCAAATAATGCTTCTTCCATGTCCTTGTATCCTATCAGATTTATTTGGCTGGTTGCAGTATCATTAATGGAGGCTACTGCCATTATACCCACATCTCTTCTAAGTCATTGTGATAATGATTTGATTCCATTATTATTTCTCTCAGGTTGGGTGGTTGTATTTTGATAATCTCTGCCTGAAGTCTGCTGCTCTCCTGTTTGTTCCAATTCTTTCTCAATTGTTGTCCAACTGTCATTCTGGTTAACAGTTCCAGTCTCCTTGGTTTGGTGAGTATGGGCAAAATTGTTCTCTTCCTTGAGGTCTAAATGGTTTGTTCCTATGCTTATTGTAGTGAGATTGGGGTCCAACAAAACTATTTTCTGACTCTCCTCATCTTCCTTATACATTGTTCTCACCAAGTGCAAAGTCCAGTTCCTCTTGAAAGATTCTGTCTTCTCCACGATGTCCTGTGAGTACTTGCTGATAGTTTGCTGGTAGTTTCATGTAGCAGGATGTAATTATTTCTGATGGACTGCACTCTCAGTCCACAAATTTCAAGCATTAGGCAATGTGCATCAAGAAATTGAGTTTTCTCGAGCATCACCTCAAAGGATTTAAAATGGCTTCTAAAACCAAATCCTTGTAAGTTCCACACCCTATAATCCCTTGTTTAATTCTCTCCCATGTTACCTTTGAGCAACAGTTTGCCAAAAATGCTTCCTTAAATTATCCATATGTTGTGCATCATAACACTATGGACGTCATTCTCACTGTGGTTTTGCTTTCCAGGTAACCAAAGAGAAATTCCAGCTTATGCCTTACTGCCCATGAAGGTGATAATGACTGATCAATTTGTGTGACCCATGTCTTGGGATGTAAGATATTGCCATTATCCTGGAATGTTTGAAATTTGTGAACTGATAGAAGATGTTTGCAATCAAATGATTCTTCCTCTCATAATCTCATTCTGTTTTCTGTTGGTGAGCCTCTTCTTTCTTTGGTGTCTTGTAAGTTAAGAGAATCTTCTTGACTGCAATTATCTCATGGACTACTGCTGCTAGTCTCTCAAGCATGACTTCTACTGAGTGACATACAATTATGAGCACCACACCTCTTCTTGTCAGCTCAGCACATCTGCTACCGTTTCCTTGAAACCTCTGTGATCTTCTGCTATTGTAGATGATTTAATTCCTCATTCTTCTTTGAAAGCAGGTAGTGACTGCACCTCTGTGATTTCTGCAATTGGTACTGGATTTGTTACATCTGATTCCTCGCATACTCTGCATGTTTCTGTTCTTAAATTTCAGGGTTACTAATCTTCAGCTGTTGCAAGACTTCATATAGACAACTGTCCATCTCTTCTGGCAAATGCACAATCCTCTCTTCTATAGTCGTAATATGCCTCTCTACCATTTCAAATAAATTTGCATGCTCCTCTTGTTGACCTTGCACTGAACATTGCTGACGTTTTGCTGCAAGCTCAGAACATGGTCTTATTTCATTGCCATTTCACCCACCCATGTTGCTAATTTTGTCAAGTCCTCTTGTATTTCCTTCATCACCTCTTTCATTGTCTTGTGCATTTTTCTTTCGACATTTCCTTGCCAGTTGATTCTGCTCTTTTGCTTCCTCATCCACTCTTGTTAGAAATTCAATAATCCTGATGTTTGTGTGCCTTGGTTCAGATGGTCTGCCTGGGGATGTGGTTGGACAAACTCTGATATTTCTCGGAGAGGTGATATTCTTCCTAACACTAACCTCTACTTCATAGTTTCAAATCATCATAATAACCTGCGGGTGTCATGATCCTAACTCATCCTCTTCATCATAACATTGCCTCTCGCATCATCTGTTTCCACACTGTGTGCTAGAATTGTCTCCAATTACCCACACCAGGATATGATTGCTCCGTGATGAAACACCATTTGCTCTCCTTCCACTGTAATCTCATCCCTACTGTAATCTGCCTTGATGATTGCTAATTGACTATTTCTTGATAATTCTCATTCTAACCTGAACTGACTCTTAGTTCACATTCTATTATTTAACCTGGACAACAAATATTTTGGTTGAAGCTATTTTAATTAACACACTTGCTACACAATATCCCCACTTTTCACATATATAAGCCCTCAAAAAATTTTGCTATGGTGGTCACAATGCCAATGCCACAGCAAATTGAGCACAATCTGCAGAACATATTTTGAAGTTGAAAAGAAAAAGCACAGTTTAATTATTTGTGCCAGCCACTTAGATTAAGTTTCCTGATTTTATGTAGTCCTTGTTGCTAAATTACAAATTTAAAAAAATTAATCAAAGTCAACATGGTTAGTAAAAGTTTTATGACTGCGTCACAAAATATCCAGTTAATTAATTCATATCCTGGCAAAGTTGCCAATTTATGTGAAGTGCCAGTTGAGCTTAACCTTTGCTCTGGAATGGTCAAATGGACAAGATCAGCTGGGGTGCTGAGAGGCAGATCACTCCCCGAAGACTTCAAATACTCAATTAGAATGTTATCCAGTGGATTTTATTTAGTGCTATTAAAAAAAGGGTGTCCTAGCACTGAGTCTTGGTGCTGACAACCTCATAATTCAATATTAATAAATTGCATGAGAAAGGACTTCACTAACTATGAAATCAAAAACTTGGCCCAAGTGAACACAATTTTTATTATCAAATGTTCAGTGTGCAAAAATTATTAAGGATATTATAAAAAATTTAGTTAAGCACATGACATAGGCTGTCTAATTGACAGATCAAATTAAATTATAGTAAACACCCATAAGTTTGACAACGTTATCTGACATGGAGATGGGGCCAGTGGTAACCAACTTCCTAACAGCCACAGGTGGATAATAGTGACTGTGTTCATACTGGAAAGAAAAATGACATTTAACTTATAACTATGCCTGTCCACCTGGTCATGAATGAGCCCACATAAATTTACTGAACTATGGAAAATCCCCAACTTTGTTCCATCCTAACCAGACAATGCAGTTACATATTCTCACCATAATTGTTGTGTGTTGATAAGTAGACTGTGAATGGTGCAGAAGGAACTCATCTGCCAGTTGAAGCTGCCTCACCAGCAGCAAGAAGTCTGAGAGCAAGTATTGTCTACAACTCTCCTCCAAGAACTGTCTCTTCATCTCTCTACATGAATTGAACCCAAAACTAGTCTTCTGTGCCTGTTCTGATAAAAATTGCCTGCCAATGAGAAAAAGTTCAGCCAGTTTTAACCAGTGGCATAATTGTTGGGTTACAGTTTTTCTCCCACCAAAAACTATGTAAAAATTCTTTTTCTCGGCCAGCTTTCCCCCAGTGCTGTTCCCAGGTTTTCAGACTTATGAGCCTACATTATTGTCTTGCTTCTTTATTCCACCAATGCATGATCTTTTCATGTACAAAAATTCAGAAAACAGCTCCTGGCCTCCCACTCTACCTGTTTTTAAGAACACCCAATTCATTTCTATTTTGTCCACGGGTAGGAAAAAAATCTCTCATCCCACTGGGTCTTGGTGCCTGTCTTTCACAATCTGCTTTCACCAAGCAATGAAAAGCACAGGAAATGTGTATGTATACTTTGGCTGCTTTCAGGACAGATAGGCAGATAGTGATCTGATCCAAATGGGCATCCTTCCACCTGCCTTCTGAGAATTCAATGGGCAAGGTACAATGCCCCCAGCAGAAAGCTCTTTGACAGAGGGGCCATTTATTCGCTGGGGCAAGTCTCCATGGTTCACTGTTTTTAGCCTTGTGCTGGACTCACATGCTGTGCACAATTTTCTAAAGTCCGAGGAAAAAGTTTGGTACAGGTACAAGAGTGATGCCACCAAAACAATATGGGCCAGCAGATACCTGCCCCATCTGGCTGGCATCCCCTTCCCAGTCAGCAGATTCTTGAGTTCTTCACAAGTCATCCCTATTCCTTAGAGAGTAACACAGTGGAGTATCTCTGCTTTCAACCCCTCGTCTGTCTAACTGCCGTATTTCCAAAATCCTAGCTCACACAGTAAAAAATCTACAATTAGTGTGCAGAAACTGAATTAGAATATGAAGAAGTAGATGAAATGATGGCTTGACATTTACAGTACTATTGTTAAACTCATAACTCAAATACAAAGTAAGCTGATCAGTCTAAACATGACTTAATCAATGATTAAATATTTGCTTGTTAAAAATTGCAAGTGTCAGTTGGGACTGGTTTGTCGCTTTTCAGTGCAAGCACTGGAGCAAAAAATAAATAAAAACTGCAGCTTCATCACAAATTTGATACTGACATGCTGGACCATATTAGGCAAAACTCAACTATGTAGGAAACGTCACTGTCTCTGTCAACACAACCTTTCACATGTGTGGGAAGATTTAAGTGGCACAAGATTTGCAGTTAGGGTTCATAGCTAAGAAAACTAAATTTATTGTTTGAGCAGTGCCATAAAAATTACATCTGGTATATAACAATGAAGTGTTAAAATTGAGTGCACTTCTACCACTACAAACATGAAATTAATAACTACTCTAAATAACTCAAAATAATCAAGTATGGATCTGTTACATGATTCCCATTTACAAGGGCATTACAGTTCATGATAGAACATATTGAAAGACAGTCCATAGGTGTGTCGAACATATTCAGTTACTAGTTGTTCCTGGCCATGTGCTGCTGTGGCTCACTCTGGTTAAATTGAAAACAATATACATTTTAATCTCCTTGACCCCACCTCTCTGTTCATCTTCACCTCTTTCCCCACACTCTGTCCATCAGCTCCTCCCCCCTCACCTTCTCCATCTCCTGCAGCCTCTCTTTCTCTCTCCATCTTCTCCTCCTCATTCTCTCCATCTCCTCCTGCCCCCCCCCCTTTTTTCTGTCCATCTTCTCCTTTCTGTTTTCTGTCTCTACTTCCTACCACCTTTCTATCCATCTCCTGATCTCCTGCTCTCTCACCTTCAGCCTAGTTTTTTTGGGTGTGTGGGGAAGGGCGGGGGCGGGGGGGGCGGGTTGACACCCATGTACGCACGTTTGTTACCGTATTGTGCAAAAATCTGAAGAATACATTTTTGGTTATAATGTTTGTCCATTACGTATTCTATATTTATTTATACAGGGTGAGTCTGGAGGAAAGGTACATGCTTTGAGATGTGATAATATTAGTGATCCTGAGCAAAAAACTTCATGTGGGCGTAAGTCCTATTGCAAATTGTTTCCAAATAGAATATACTTAATATCACTTTTGTACATTTTTCTTTAATAACTAAAAACTGAAAACTCCAATGAAAACGTGTCTCAGTACACAATTAAACTAAATGTAATTTGTTACAAAAAAGATCCTATTTATTTTTTGTCTAGGACCAACAGTTTGCATGGAGAGAGCAAGAGAATATTAAAAATCTTGCGCAACGCAAGTGGGCTGTAGCTTAAGTGCTTTTTGTAGACCAGTTTGAGATAGTTTTCCGACTTGATAGACCACAAGCGTCCAGTATCAAAATGTTCATCTCATCTTCCTAAATAGTACTGTGGTACATTGTAAGCAATGACAATGAATAATACAGAAAATAAATAGAAATCTACATTGAAAGTGTTCCATCTCAGAAACCATTCGGAATAGGACATTCTTCCACATCAAGTTTTTTGCTCAGAATCACTAATGCTATCACCCATCAAAATGGGTACCTTTCCTCCTGACTCACCCTGTATATCTTTTTAAAAAACTGGTCTATAAGAAGACATGCATACTCGAATGCAATTTTGCATCAAAATTTCGAAGTAATCAGTGAAGAACCATCAGAGACTCAAGATTCTGAACAAGTGAATATTCACATTTTCATTTATATAGATTATGACATAAACTCAAATATTTGCACCAAGTAAGGCACTACGGTGTCTAAAACACTTGACTCATTCTCTGAATGACTAGGGATACGATCTTCATCTAGTCACTGAAAAATTTATCTTCCCACATTTAGTTCTGTTAAGACAGATTTTCTTATCTCTAGCACCTCCAAATTTTAACACATAGGAATTATATATCATATGATAAAATTATATATCATATGATAAAATTCCCCCCCATGAACCGTGGACCTTGCCGCTGGTGGGGAGGCTTGCGTGCCTCAGCGATACAGATGGCCGTACCGTAGGTGCAACCACAACGGAGGGGTATCTGTTGAGAGGCCAGACAAACATGTGGTTCCTGAAGAGGGGCAGCAGCCTTTTCAGTAGTTGCAGGGGCAACAGTCTGGATGATTGACTGATCTGGCCTTGTAACATTAACCAAAACGGCCTTGCTGTGCTGGTACTGCGAACGGCTGAAAGCAAGGGGAAACTACAGCCGTAATTTTTCCCGAGGGCATGCAGCTTTACTGTATGATTAAATGATGATGGTGTCCTCTTGGGTAAAATATTCCGGAGGTAAAATAGTCCCCCATTCGGATCTCCGGGCGGGGACTACTCAGGAGGACGTCGTTATCAGGAGAAAGAAAACTGGCGTTCTACGGATCGGAGCGTGGAATGTCAGATCCCTTAATCGGGCAGGTAGGTTAGAAAATTTAAAAAGGGAAATGGATAGGTTAAAGTTAGATATAGTGGGAATTAGTGAAGTTCGGTGGCAGGAGGAACAAGACTTTTGGTCAGGTGATTACAGGGTTATAAATACAAAATCAAATAGGGGTAATGCAGGAGTAGGTTTAATAATGAATAAAAAAATAGGAGTGCGGGTTAGCTACTACAAACAGCATAGTGAACGCATTATTGTGGCCAAGATAGCCACAAAGCCCATGCCTACTACAGTAGTACAAGTTTATATGCCAACTACCTCTGCAGATGATGAAGAAATAGATGAAATGTATGACGAGATAAAAGAAATTATTCAGGTAGTGAAAGGAGACGAAAATTTAATAGTCATGGGTGACTGGAATTCGTCAGTAGGAAAAGGGAGAGAAGGAAACATAGTAGGTGAATATGGATTGGGGGGAAGAAATGAAAGAGGAAGCCGCCTTGTAGAATTTTGCACAGAGCATAACTTAATCATAGCCAACACTTGGTTCAAGAATCATAAAAGAAGGTTGTATACCTGGAAGAATCCTGGAGATACTAGTAGGTATCAGATAGATTATATAATGGTAAGACAGAGATTTAGGAACCAGGTTTTAAATTGTAAGACATTTCCTGGGGCAGATGTGGATTCTGACCACAATCTATTGGTTATGAACTGCAGATTGAAACTGAAGAAACTGCAAAAAGGTGGGAATTTAAGGAGATGGGACCTGGATAAACTGAAGGAACCAGAGGTTGTAGAGAGTTTCAGGGAGAGCATAAGGGAACAATTGACAGGAATGGGGGAAAGAAATACAGTAGAAGAAGAATGGGTAGCTCTGAGGGATGAAGTAGTGAAGGCAGCAGAGGATCAAGTAGGTAAAAAGATGAGGGCTAATAGAAATCCTTGGGTAACAGAAGAAATATTGAATTTAATTGATGAAAGGAGAAAATACAAAAATGCAGTAAATGAAGCAGGCAAAAAGGAATACAAACGTCTCAAAAATGATATCAACAGGAAGTCCAAAATGGCTAAGCAGGGATGGCTAGAGGACAAATGTAAGGATGTAGAGGCTTGTCTCACTAGGGGTAAGATAGATACTGCCTACAGGAAAATTAAAGAGACCTTTGGAGAGAAGAGAACCACTTGTATGAATATCAAGAGCTCAGATGGCAACCCAGTTCTAAGCAAAGAAGGGAAGGCAGAAAGGTGGAAGGAGTATATAGAGGGTTTATACAAGGGCGATGTACTTGAGGACAATATTATGGAAATGGAAGAGGATGTAGATGAAGACGAAATGGGAGATAAGATACTGCGTGAAGAGTTTGACAGAGCACTGAAAGACCTGAGTCGAAACAAGGCCCCGGGAGTAGACAACATTCCATTTGAACTACTGATGGCCTCGGGAGAGCCAGTCATGACAAAACTCTACCATCTGGTGAGCACGATGTATGAGACAGGCGAAATACCCTCAGACTTCAAGAAGAATATAATAATTCCAATCCCAAAGAAAGCAGGTGTTGACAGATGTGAAAATTACCAAACTATCAGTTTAATAAGTCACAGCTGCAAAATACTAACGCGAATTCTTTACAGACGAATGGAAAAACTGGTAGAAGCCGACCTCGGGGAAGATCAGTTTGGATTCCGTAGAAATGTTGGAACACGTGAGGCAATACTGACCTTACGACTTATCTTAGAAGAAAGATTAAGAAAAGGCAAACCTACGTTTCTAGCATTTGTAGACTTAGAGAAAGCTTTTGACAATGTTAACTGGAATACTCTCTTTCAAATTCTGAAGGTGGCAGGGGTAAAATACAGGGAGCGAAAGGCTATTTACAGTTTGTACAGAAACCAGATGGCAGTTATAAGAGTCGAGGGGCATGAAAGGGAAGCAGTGATTGGGAAAGGAGTAAGACAGGGTTGTAGCCTCTCCCCGATGTTATTCAATCTGTATATTGAGCAAGCAGTAAAGGAAACAAAAGAAAAATTCGGAGTAGGTATTAAAAATTCATGGAGAAGAAGTAAAAACTTTGAGGTTCGCCGATGACATTGTAATTCTGTCAGAGACAGCAAAGGACTTGGAAGAGCAGTTGAACGGAATGGACAGTGTCTTGAAAGGAGGATATAAGATGAACATCAACAAAAGCAAAACGAGGATAATGGAATGTAGTCAAATTAAGTCGGGTGATGCTGAGGGAATTAGATTAGGAAATGAGACACTTAAAGTAGTAAAGGAGTTTTGCTATTTAGGGAGTAAAATAACCGATGATGGTCGAAGTAGAGAGGATATAAAATGTAGACTGGCAATGGCAAGGAAAGCGTTTCTCAAGAAGAGGAATTTGTTAACATCGAGTATAGATTTAAGTGTCAGGAAGTCGTTTCTGAAAGTATTTGTATGGAGTGTAGCCATGTATGGAAGTGAAACATGGACGATAACTAGTTTGGACAAGAAGAGAATAGAAGCTTTCGAAATGTGGTGCTACAGAAGAATGCTGAAGATAAGGTGGGTAGATCACGTAACTAATGAGGAGGTATTGAATAGGATTGGGGAGAAGAGAAGTTTGTGGCACAACTTGACTAGAAGAAGGGATCGGTTGGTAGGACATGTTTTGAGGCATCAAGGGATCACAAATTTAGCATTGGAGGGCAGTGTGGAGGATAAAAATCGTAGAGGGAGACCAAGAGATGAATACACTAAGCAGATTCAGAAGGATGTAGGTTGCAGTAGATACTGGGAGATGAAGAAGCTTGCACAGGATAGAGTAGCATGGAGAGCTGCATCAAACCGGTCTCAGGACTGAAGACCACAACAACAACATGATAAAATTTTGAAATAATTTAAGCTCCTATGTTCAGTTCTCCGTATTTATCAACTAGCATAGCTGAAATTCATGAAAAGCTATGAACGTTCTTAATTATGTTACTTATGTTGAAATTAATCTTACCTTAGGGTGGATACCAATATTTGGATAGCATTCAATAATTTCATATTTGGCTCTATAGTTTCACCTTCAAATTTTATCTATATCCTCATTCAATGTACCACCTTAAGTTCATAGGATATTAAACTTATATTGGCTATTGATTTATAGATTTCAACCATTAGTTTTGAAGTATGTTTAGAACTTATGTATTTACATGAGTTATAAATTATAATAGTGGAATCTACAGTAAATGCATAGCTGAAGTAAATAATTACATATTGTATATCATTATGTATGAGCAGTTCTTTGTAGTTTACACTGCAGCGATACTGTTTTGTTAGAACATGTCACATTTCACAATGAATGATTTCTTCACTATCTGTACTGTATATTAAATAAATGACCTTTGTGAACATGATAATAAAGAAACATCACATTTGTACTAGTATAATAATAGTTAACACCACTGTCAGTGTAAAATAAGCCAAGATGATCTCGAAAAATCCACAACCGAAGTGACTAGTTCAGCAGCATAGATGTACACATTGTGAGTTAATACATCCAAAAATAGATTTTTCTTAACTACATAACAATATTCTTCTGATAAAAGTATAAAATGCTTTTCCTTATACAAGAAACAGAGTTAAGGTACATTTATCATCTGGCAACAACAGTATAAATGCTACTTGGAAAAAATAGCTGGGATTTAATGTTTGGGGAATATCTGAAATACATTGTAACTGAGCTTGCATGTACTTCATATGCAGGTCATTAAATATCCACCTGTAGAAATATTAGTAATGTGTATATGACAGACATTCATTGGCACACATCCATATTATGACTGATCTTCGCTGCGTCTTTCTCTTCCTCGGAGTACCTATAACATGATGGAAGTAGTTATGCTTGTGTATAAATGCTCAACAAACTTAATATAAACTCTTGAATTTAATCTGACCCAAAAAGCTTCTCTCTCTCTCTCTCTCTCTCTCTCTCTCTCTCTCTCTGGCAATGGTCATTCATTCAGGTGGACAGATAGTTGGGGAATGCTGTGCAGAAATTACGCAGCAAGGCTCTGGTAATTAATGATTAACATGGCTGCCCTGCTTCTGGTGGGGCAGGATAAGCCTGATGTGTTGAATAGGTGAATGGGATAGGTCTTGTACCTGGGTCTTCACAGGGATATGACTCCTGTGGCAAGGGGTTGTGAGTATGTGTGGCATGGGAATGCACACCAGGATGTTGTGTAGATTTGGTGGGCAGTGGAGTCCCACTTTAGGAGTGATGTGATGGATTGTGGGAAAGATGTTCCTCATCTCTGCTCATGGTGATAGACAGTCAAAGCCCTGACAAAGGATATGGTTCAAATGTTCCAGTCTGGGAGTGATGGGGAGAGTGCTAAGACACCCTATCCTCATTATTTCACAGTCTCATTACCTTCTCCCACATTCACTTCACTGGTCCTCCGCAGACCAACATGACCCTTCCTGAATGTGGACCTCCACTTCTCTGGTGGCTTCATCCACACTTCTGTACATATCAGTCTCACTGATATGTACTCTTCACTGCTGCCATCCATTCCAAGGCAAAAAAAAAATCATTCCTGTTAAGTCTGGCCACCTGTGGACGTCGCATCTGCAGTGATGAGCAACCCTTTGCCCAATATGCTGAATGTCTCTTCAAGGCCTTCACAGACAGGCACTATTCCCAAAACCTCATCTGCAGAAAATTTCCCATGCTATGTCACACCCCCTAAACCTCCCATCATCCCCAAGCACCAGCTGCAAAGGAGCACCTCTCTTACCTTCATCATCATCATAGATTGGAAAAACTGAACCATATCCTTCCCTAGGGGTTTGACTAGCTATCACTACACTTAGAAACGAGGAACATCCTACCCACAATACTTCCCATGCCTCTTGAAGTGGTATTCTGCTGTCCACCCAGTCTACACAGCTCTTGGTCGCCCCTGCACAACACACATTCCCAGCCCCTTGTCACATGGGTCATAAGCATGAAACAGGGTGAGAAGAAAGCCTGGGTAGGGAGATAAAGTAATGAATGGTCTATGCTACCTAACAAACTATTTGAATGAGCATTTTTCAAGTATTTCAGAGAAACTCCAGCAAATATTCCAATAATCAACACCTGTAAATAATTATGCACTAAGTACGATGGGGTTATATCATCTGCAAAGTACAAAACTATACAACATCTAAAAATGAAGTTGCTAGGTTTAAATTAGTTACCAATACATGTGATGAAACAATGCGTACAGAGTATACAAGCTCCCTTAACAAACATAATAAATGAGTCATTCACACCAGGGGGAATTTCCAGAGTACATATTTGAAATGGGCAAGAGTTGTGCCTCTGCTACATAAAGGTAATGCAGAAGGCATAGAAAACAACTGACATAGATCTCTAGTGTAATCGTTCCTTAAAATAATACTCATTTACAAAAGACATATTACTGAATTACTTGAGTAAATACAACCTGCAATTGGAATCACAGTTCGAGTTC
Source organism: Schistocerca cancellata (assembly GCF_023864275.1). Taxonomy (NCBI): domain Eukaryota; kingdom Metazoa; phylum Arthropoda; class Insecta; order Orthoptera; family Acrididae; genus Schistocerca; species Schistocerca cancellata. Next base: position 699,476,482 of record NC_064628.1, read on the forward strand.
TGAAGTGGTACAAGAACAGATTCAGCCACAGTAGAATTTAAAAAAAAAAATTAATGCTCTTGACAAGGATGAGTGTGTCAAAGGAGTAGTCTTACATTTTTCAAAACGTTCTGATATTGCTGACCATAAGAGTCTACTAACATAAGCTAGAATCACTAGGTTCCAACAATAACTAGCAGGTAGGAAACCAAGAGTAGAGATGACACAAACCTCAAATAACATTAAACTTATCAGAATGTTAATATACAAGTTCATTAATATAACAGTAATATAGGAGTTTCTCAAAGTAGCATAGCACTCTCTCTCTCTCTCTCTCTCTCTCTCTCTCTCTCTCTCTTTCTCTCTGCATGTAGTATCAGTGATCAGTGAGCATGCTGTCCGCCCGTGGAATGGGCAAGGCGCACAATCTATCTGAGTCTGATCAAGGGCAGATTGTGAAGGCCCAGAGGCTCAGCGGCATGAGCATTTTGGAAACTGCACAACTTGTCAGGTGCTGTGGTGAGTGTCTTCAACACAAGGTGAAACCATATTCAGATGTTATGGGGTTGCGAGGCCATCCCTCATTACAGATATCAGATGTTGTAGGCTGGGCAGGCTGGTAAAACATGACAGGTAATGAATTGTGATGGAAATAACTTTAATGCTTCACAGAGTACAAGTGTATCTGAATATACAGTGCACCAAACACTGTTAATGATGGTCCTCTGCAGCTGATAACCTATGCACTTGCCAATTTTAACATCACGACATTGGCAACTATGACCGAAATGGGCATGTGATCACCGGCTTTGGATGTTGGTGCAGTGACAGAGCATCACATGGTCTGATAAATGTTGATACCTTCTTCATTGTGCCAATGGAAGGGCAAGAATTGGTCGTCTTCAAGGGAACAACTCCTTGACACTTGTTCTGCGAGATGGAGACAAGATGGCAGCGGCTCCGTTTTACTCTGGGGAACGTTCATGTGAGCATCCATGGGTCCTGTGGAGCTTGTACAAGGCACCAGGATAGCCAAGGAGTAATGGAAATTGGTTGCGGACCATGTATATCCCTTCACAATGATCATGTTTCCCGATAGCAGTGGCATTTTCCGACAAGATAATGCACCCTGTCATAAGGCCAGGAGTGTGATAGAGTGGTTTGAGCAGCACAGTGGCCAGTTCCAATTGATGTGCTGGCCTCCCAGCTCACCAGATCTGAACGAGTTTGAACACATCTGGGATGTTATTGAACATGGCATCAGAGTTCATCAGCTCCCTCCCTGGAATTTACAGGAATTAGATAACTTGTGTGTGCAAATGTGGTGCCAAATCTCTCCAGTGAGCTATCAAAGCCTCATTGCTTCCATACCAAGATGCATCGCTGTTATTATCCATGCCAAAGATAGATATAGCAGCTACTAGGTAGGTAGTCATAATGTTCTAGCTCATCAGTCTAGATTCTCAGTTAAACTGCTGTGAAGATTCGAAGATACATGGTGAACATTAATGAAACTGACAAAGTACACAAACAGGTTCCTGACTGGAAAAGAGATCCTATGAACATGTGTTCAAAAATAGGTGGTGTGCATGCAACAAGAACAAATAGTCCCCGAACACAGTACAGAGCTGCTCGCATCCACGTCACAACAAACGTTCAAAGTGGGTTCCATAGGATGTAACGCACGTGTTCACACATTGCATCACAGATTGCTGCACTGACAACAGAAATCCCATAACTTTGATGGTCTGGTGCAAAAACCATCCACAAAATCCTTCTTGTGGAGGGAAATCTGCTGTTGTTAATCCTTGCACTTATTCCAGGTGAAAGGGACAATAGCAGTTGACATGCATAATACACACAGGCCTAATCGTACTTTAGCTTACACCATGTTGACAGACCAGTTGCCTGGAGATTGTACTAAGGTTCATCTCAATAGCCTGTAGAACCCAGTACTCTAAATCTGGTGTACACACAGTCTGCCACCTCCCTGCACATTTGTGTCTGAAAAGACACTTTATGACACAAATGCCCGAAAAGGACTTGAAATGTTGTGTGATATGGTTGGTGTCTGTGATGGTACTTGTTTTGGTACAACCATTCTGCCTCTCGACCGTTTCCATCTGCTCAGTCATACTTAAACTCCATCTTGGCTTGTTCCTGACATGAATACCACACCATTCTGCTGCTTACAGTGTGCTGCGCCCTTCACACAGCCTTCAACACACAAGGAACACACGGCACACTGTCAGGACTGTCATTCATCAGCGCCATCTACAGTGGAAATGATGCATTTCCAAACACATGTTCATATGACCTTTTCTGTTCCATTTCCAGTCAGCAATCCCTCCCTGAAGTTTGTCAGTTTTATTAATGTTCAGCCTGTATATGTAAACAGAATGGCATCAGTGTGTTATGCCCCAACAGTCCTGTCATCAGTGTGTAACAGCCAGTGTCATTTAGTTATCTACTATACATGTGTACACAGAATTCTTTTCTGAGGTAATAATGCACAGAACATGAACACAGTTTTCAAACTACAAAAAATGGTCATAAGAACACTAACCAAAAACAGTACGCAAGTCATCACAAAGAGCTATTCAAAACACTGTGGATTTTAACTACTCCATGTGAGTACATTTGCCAATTGATAATGCACATCTGAAATAACACTGATAGTTAGTACACAAACAGCTGTGTTCATGACCATGGAACAAGCTCTGAACTTACATTTACTAAGAAAGAATAGAATGTAAAACTCAAAACAGCATTTTCTACTAAATAATAAAACTACATAATAAATTGGCCAAGGGGATTAAGGAGATCAGTAAAATAAAACTTATTCAAATAAGTAGTTTAAAAAATATGTGTCAAGTGATACATACTATACAGTGAAGGATTACTTAGATAATACTGAGTAGGAGTTACAGTACAAATCATAACATAAGTATAATAATAATAATAATAAAACATTTATCTTTTCACATAACACTTGCAAACTATGTTGTTTTTCTTCTTCTCTTTTTCCTTCTTGAAGACCTTATTCCCAAAGTTATGCAATGTGTAAAAGTATGGTAGGAGTCATTACCAATGACAGCAGACTTTAGGCTCAGTCTGTGCACCTGATGTCATGCTTTCTCTGACAGCCAATGGGTAATCAGTAGTGTTCTGAGTGCTCTGCTGTGAACATCGTAACCAGTGCAAGCATCCCAAGTGATTGTAGTGAGTTATTTACTGAATTCCTACTCCTTTTGTTGTGGGTTGCTATGGCTGATGTTGGTGGTAAGTGACAAATTGTACATAAGCACATAATTAGCAGGATACATGCTTTACTCAAGTGAAAAGCCCCTATATGTGCAAAGTATGCTCCACGTCAGATAAAGGTAGAAAGGTCACAGGTATATTCTGTGATCTGACTAAAGCTTTTGATTCAGTGAACCATGCATTACTCCTCCACAAATTAAAGATGTATGGAATCAGAGACACTGCCTTAAAATGGTTTAGCTCTTACCTGTCAGGTAGGAAACAAACAGTAATTTTAACTTCAAATGGAACCAATTATTCATCAGACTGGAAAACAGTTCCCCAAGGAGTCCCACAAGGTTCGATATTGGGTCCCTATCTGTTTCTTTTTTACGTAAATGACCTACCACGTGCTATTGATGTGCATTCAGTCTTATTTGCTGATGATACATCAGTTCTAATTGAAAATGAAGTATCTGAAAATATTCCAGAAAAAGCCAAAAATACTTTAGAAAAACTTGAATCTTGGTTCTATCAAAATGGATTGAAACTAAATGTAACTAAAACCAAAATGATGCAATTTGAAGCTAAATCAGTAGAAAGGAGTGAAATAAAGATAACTTTCAATGATCAGTATATCACAGAAGCAAACCACGTGAAGTTCTTAGGCCTAAATCTTGACAAAAATTTAAATTGGAAGGTCCACATAGATTACTTAGCAAATAAACTGAACAACTTAGCATTTGCAATGTGTATTTTGTCAGGTGCCACAAACATGGATACCAGAAAGATAGTTTATCACTGCTACTTTGAGTCAGTTATTCGTTATGGCATAATCTTCTGGGGAAATTCAGCAAATGTCACTAGGCTCCTAGTATTACAAAAGAAAGTAATTAGAAACGTGTGTTGCAAAAAAAAAAAAAAAAAAACGGGAATCCTGTCGACCACTGTTAAAAAATTTAAAAGTACTATCTATCCCCTCACTTTACATATATGAGATGGTGGTGTTCCTATATAGAAATCAACACACACTAGACACTTTGCGTTTTGACCACAACTACAGCACACACCACAGAGATAACTTCAAACTTCCAACACATCGTTTAAAACTTTATGCTCAAACGCCAGAGTATATGGGGTTAAAAATTTTCAATAAAATAAAAGGCAGTAATATATTTAAAATGGAAATTGGTTCACTGAAAAGATTGCTCTTTACTCTCCTGGTGGAAAAGTGTTATTATTCTGTCGATGAATTCATTGAGGACAGCGTCACAATCTGAACACAGGGATTGTATTACATTTATTATTTTATGTACATGTGTAGCCTGTAACATAGAAATGTAAAATATAATGTAAACTTTTGTATTTCTCTTAAAAAAGTGAAAAAAGTTTCTTTTGTAAACCTTGACATGTCTCCTGTGCATCAAATCAAATGATTTGAAAATTGTATGTAATGAGATGAATAAACCACATACATACTACAACTGTTGCTTGGAACCAGCAACTCTGCAATCTCCATCCATGCCTGAACCTGCACAGACTGCCCTCATTCATGAATCTGACTAAAGCATTTTATCCCCTTTTTTAGCTCAATATATCACTTATTATAGGGGAATGGTGCCTCAATTTTTCAGGCTAGCAAATCAGAAGTTTCAACAGACAAAATGGAAATCAAACATGGTTGACATGGTCCTGATGTTAGCTGATAGCGTGTGTAGTGTTACATAATGAAATAATGTGTGGATAATGTGTACTGTTATTGGAAGCGAGAAATGAATTAGCAGTGTAGTGCTAGTCTTTTATATTATGAAATAACGTATTTGCAGAACAGTGTTGTACACAAGGAGTAAACCAAGTGAGGTAGCACTGTTTTGAGCAAACTGGCCTTGTATTTGGAGGATGGATGTCCCGATTTTCATCTGGCAAACCTGATTTAAGTTTTCCATGATTTCCCTAAATTACTTGAGACAAATGCCAGGATGGGTCCTACCATAAGGTCATGCCGTCCTTGTCAAACTACATCTGTAAGTATATAAATGCCTGTATATATGAATTATGTTATTTTGTTGTTATTAAATTGTTTATTGAGCAAGTTGGTGTGGTTGTTAGCACACTGGACTCACATTCGGGAGGACGATGGTTCAAACCCACATCTGGGCATCCTGATTTAGGTTTTCCATGATTTCTCTAAATCACTTCAGACAAATACTGGGATGGTTCCTTTGAAAGGGCACAGCCAGTTTCCTTCCCCATCCTTCCCTCATCCGATGGGACCAATGACCTCACTATCTGGTCCCTCCCCAAAATCAACTAACCAAGCAACCTTAAATTGTTATACCATGACATATCCAGTATCCTGGTAAAAGTTATGGATGAATAATACTGACAATAGCTTTTCTGAACTATGTAGATGGGAGCTGTCCTTACAACACATGCTTTGTTGCCAAAATCCTCCCAATATCAATATTGATAGGCCCCTGCCCCACACCCATCTCCACACCATCTTTCCCACTGTTTAATGATCCCCTTCCAATCTATTCCCGCACATTGTCATTGTGCACTGCATAACTGACTGTTACTGGTGCCTCTGTATCACATTCCTATCCCATGGATCTGCTGCCTCTCCCTCCCTCATTGATTCTTGCTCACCAGCTGCCTCCCTCTGAGCCCCTACTCACACTTTCCTAAGACTAAATGCTTCTCGTATTTGGTGAGTTGTTACTACCCAACCACAATATTACCACACTTGGCATCCTGTGGTCATTATTGGGAACATGCGGTGATGTTACAGTAAACTAGCACAGTGGTGACTAAGGAAATTGCATTGTGAATTATTCAAGAGAGTTGTGTACTATGACGTGTTTCATCATGTCCTTGTGAAATATCACAATAAAAAAAGCCAACCGAAGGACACTTACTCCAATGTGCAATGGTACTGTGGTCGAGAGAGAGAGAGAGAGAGAGAGAGAGAGAGAGAGAGAGAGAGTGTGTGTGTTTCAGTGCCAAATGTGTTCTGTAACTTAAATGTAGGTTTTAAGTGAAATACGTGGAACAATGAAGTTCGTTTGTAAGAGGAAATGCAAATTATTTACAAAAGAAAACTGAAATATAATGTGCACACAGTTTGTAAGATGAGTTATTTAATCTGAATAGTTGACTGATTATCTGATAGAGGAAAAAATTTACTGACACAAGAATAAAAGTTAATTTTGTTCACAGCCACTACACAGATGTGATAAACTGTAATAATTTGTTAAATCTTCTGTTTCTTATGCCTTTGTCCTTCACTGGCCCAGGTCAGCATGATTAATTTAACAGAATGTTAATTTAAGGGGTGGCCCAGTGCGCTTCCTGTCACCTCCCCATTACCTCTCGGGACAGAATATATGAACCCCACATGTCTGCAATAGTATTATTCATGTGAAAGTGTAATTTAGGCAATATCAGCACCACTTCAATAATAAAACATTCTTTCCAGCATCTAAAATCACCAGAGATCACAGTACTACAAGTACTTCAGCAAGCCACAGTTTAGAAGCGACCCAAACAATGTGGATATTTAGAAAATTCTACATACTATCAATCGGAGAAAATCTGTGATAACTGAGTTATTTTAATGTATTTTAATAGTGTCTATTGTCATACTTATTTTTACAGTAATCATCAGTTTTGTTCTTTACTTAACATCTTCAGATTTGTCTAAGTTCTCTGAAACACACATATGGTAAATAAAACAGTGTGTACAATATTCATCACGCTCACAGAGCAAGGGCATCTACAGCAACATGCTTTTACCTACTAACATTAGTATATGTTGAAAGTTTGTCAGTTTTTCAGTAAATTTGCAAAAAAGCAAGTTTATCACTTTGGAACTACCCAATTTGTGGATACTTTAAGGATTCTAAAGTGGTCTAAACACCACTGTTTCACAGAACAATCTACTTTCAGTTAACTGAAGTAGATTTCATTTATTGATGCAACACCAGCTTTTACTATAAATTCTTGTTACCATGCAAGACTACAATCATGTTTGTAGTCTTTCTTAATGTGTTGATTGTCAGACACTTAGTGATGGAAATTTCACTGCCAGGACACGTGAGGTACACAGCATTAGGTACGAGGCTCTGCTGTGGCCACCAGCAGCCACAAAGTGTCAGGCTTGTGGTTCTATCGTTGCAGTGGGGAGCTGCAAAGCGGTCAACATGTAAAAACCACAATTAGCTGTTATAATTTATTTGAAAAGTGGAATGAACAGATTACTACAGCATAGGTAGAGCAAAAGTTTTACATTCTAGAAGAAAAATGCTACTTTTAGCATACTTCATAGTACACAGTGCTCCTACAAAATGCTGTGGATTGTTAACTATTCCTCAATGAGCTAGTATATTTTGAAGCACTATCATTATAGAAAGAATATGAAATATCCAGTTGTATGGAGACTATGGAATTAATCAGACAGCACATACACAATTTCTCAGAATTAAGATGCCTTTATGCAGTACGGCACCAATCAGTATTACTTAATGTGTAACATAAAGCTCATTACAACCTAAGTATTATTCATAGGAAAATGTAAAGGAGAAGCAACAGAAGTACAAATATTTTACTTCGCAAAGCAGAATTTAAGTTCTTATTAGCTACTTTCAATAAAAGTAGTTGTATGAAGCACAAAGAATTCAAAGTCAGCTTCACAACAGAAACAGAGAATAATTAGTAATGAGACTGGTCCAGCACACAGTTCATGTCAGATTAGTGGCACATCAACTATGCCAGAAAAAGAGAATAATAATTTCATTGTAGTATAGTGTGTTGATGAACTGAAGAGTGAGCATCTCTTGTGGTGGGGTAAGTGGCCTTTGCCGGTAGAATGCTTAAATGCTGTACAGGATGACTAAGAATCAGTTTCCCATCTAGCAGTGCAGTGCAACGTATGATGATCCAAAAAGATTCTGTTGATGTGTGTTTCTTGTGTTACTTACATTAGTTACTTTTTCAGCATTTCATATACTGGTACTACATTTTGTGAAAAATACACACTCCTAGGTGGGTGTAAACATTATACTCTCACTCATTGAAAAGGCATGCTTTGGGAGGACTGGTATAATGCTGGCAGACAGCCTGTAGGTGCTCCCTGTGATGTACTTAGGTAGAGAAGTGAGAACTCATCAGCTCACACTGATGAGAAGCTAAATTTCATGCTGTAACTCTTATGTCACAGATGTTACTACCACAGCATTGAAGGAGAGGCACTGTAGTTTGAAAGAAATAGAGAAATCCCAACTCAAGTATAGCTTTTTGTCAGTTCAAAGAGTGTACAATTGCTGGTGCAAGAGGCAAGAGTCAAGGTTCATGTTCTGGTCTGGTACACACTTGTCACAATCCACAAAATTTAAGAACATTACAGTATGGTAGAAATAAGAATAATAATTTGCTTGGTATCAACAGTTAGGGATATTCACTGAAAGTGAAAAACTTCGGCTGTCATGGATGAGTGACTATACAGGATGAGCCCACCAAGGAAGACAAAATACAGACTAGCACAGGGGAAAGAAAAACTTTGTTCTACAAAAGAAACCAACTGGCAGCAACATTGGGGGATTGCCTACCTACTTTTTATAACCATAAATTTGAAGTGTATTATTAAATTAAAATGAGAAACTGAATATACAGAACAGTGTTAATTTTTTGTGAACATTTAGAAAGTAGCTTTTTTGTGAACCTTCAGAAAGTAGCACACGGTACAAGATCCCAATGTTTTCAAGAGACGATGTCTTGTTTTCACAGCTACAAAACCACACTCTTTAGAAACCTTGTTACACAGACAATGTTCAAATCAATGTGAAGTTCCATGAGTCCAGCACACAATTCACTTAATGCTAATGAAAATTTTTTGAAAAACTTTTACCAGACACACACATTTTCCAAGTGTAAGCAATTTCTTATTCATACAGAGAACTGAAAGACAGCTATGCCCGACATATACATAAGATAAGTGGATGAAAATGGCTAAGAGTAGTAAGAAACTGTAACAGTTTACCACAGTGCCATGTGCATTGGACCAGGATTTTGTGTAAAACAATTATCTCATTCAAACAATTGTTACACATGAAATAGTGTGTCAACAATTTTAAGTTATGCCTGTGCAACTAAAAGATACTTCCCATAAATGTAGTCCATATAACAACAACCTATCAAGCAGTACTTCTGCACCTATATTCTGAAAAACTTTAAGGTGTCTGGCAAACAGTACTTTCTATTGTATCATTTATTGAGGTTTCTGCTGATTCTATGCATTGATGGCACGTGAAAATAAAGATTGCTTATGTGTCTTTGAGTTGTTAACAGACAAATTTTAGTCATAATCACTTTAGGAATGTTATGCAGGTTGCTGAAAAATTCAGCCAGACAACCAATTCTTGGAACCTTCTAAGTAGGTCATGAATGTCTATCTTTTAATGTGTTTAGTTTACATTTTTCATCAGTTGCATGTCATACATCCATAAGAATGTATTTATTTATTCATTATTTCATTCATTCATCCATCCATCCACACATCATGTTCAATAAATCCCATCAACAAATGAAATCTTCCTGGATACAGAACTAGTCAAGTTACACATTAATTGGCAGAAGCAGGCTACTTCTGTGATGTATACTGACAACCAATTACAAGTAGTGCTAATCTCATTTGAAACAAGCCACTGCTCTTCCTCTTAGGCCACAGCTGCTAGTTTTAGCTGTTTAAATTATGTAGACAGGCACAGGTCTGAAGGAAGAAGGGCATCATGGTCCCCATTTCCCCAGGAACATTTTACTGAAAGCATTTATGCCACACACATGGGCCTGTGACCTGACTTGCGGCAGACAACGTCCCATCCACAAAAAGATGGCCAGTCACAGGCTGGTCATACCTGCTATCAACAACAAACCCGACATGGTTTGTGAGCCCACAGATAGGACCAGACCACCACATGAAGTTGAATAAGGCAAAACAGAAAGGACAAAATAAGAAAAAATGACAACTGGCTTCCCCAGAATGTAAGTATAAGTGAATGAAAGAAACACCGGTAACCTGATTTACATGTTCATACAGCACTGGTCTGTAAAACCTTTGTTTACAATTGTTGTAAACAATTTTTGTGCTTGTAATGCTGACTGAAATGTTGATAATGATAAGGACACACTTAAATTTGATATGACATAAATTATGATGTCATCAAAGTTGCTTGAGTTTGTTCTTCTTAGAGATCTTAAATCAATTGTAGGACACAAGAATTTCTCGAAAGTTTGAACAAATGCTCTTCAAATGACGTATTTCTCCAACTACAATTTCTTGGAAGTTAAGCTAAAGTGATGCACTAAGCACTGATGTGTGAACCCCTCCAGAACTGAACCATTGATTGACTAACATGTATAACTTTATGTGCAAGATCCTCACCAGTATGTATACTTGTAAAATTAAAGCTTGGTAACAAGCAAATTTTACATCCCATATACTCTCATAAATCATAGGAATAGCTAATGAGGTACACTTTTATTTCAGTTAATGAATATTTGGGGATTTCCAATTTCTGGCCCGATAACCGCCAGTAACCTGTATGATTTTAGCACTAGAATATGAAACTACTTTCTGAACCCCAGATAGGGATGCATGCTCTGCACAGAAATTACTTCTCTAGTTCACCTTATGTCAGAAGGCAGACCAGTTTAGAAATGTTCTACCTCAGCAACCACAAGTAACAACAAATGAGACTTAGTCTTACCCTTGACAAGCTTTAGAAAAAAGGCATTTTTGCATGTTTTGGGCAAATCAGGAGCTACTTATTTTAGTGCAGTTGGCACAGCAGAAAGAATCCAGAATAGTAATTCCATGGTCAAATCCCTCTGTGGACACTTTTTTCAATTTTCAATTTTTACTTTGTTAGACTGCAAAAAGAGAGAGAACATATTTATGTATGCCACCTCCTTCCAAGCCCTTTGATCAAATTCTGCCAAATTTGGCACACAAAGAGCACACTTCACAAGTATCTACACCCCTTTAGCCCCTGCCATATAGGCTGCCCTGCAAAACAAACATATTTTGTGGTAATACCATTGGCCTGCCTTATCGACCTGGTTTGCAAGGGAAGCCTACAGATCAGGGGCAAGAAATGGTTTACAGCTACTGCAGTGTAGGCTACCCTGCATAACAGGCATAGTGTATTGGAGTAGCATCAGCCTGCTTTATTGACCTGTTTTGCATGGGCTACACGTGCAGATTAGGATGGTTGGGGAAGGTTGAGATGGATAAAGGAGGGGTTGGAGAGAGGGGGGCAGAGCTGGATAGGGAAAGGGGGAGGAGGTGATGGATAGGAAAAGGTGAAGGTGGAGATGGGGGGGGGGGGGGAGGTGATGAGGCAGAGATGAACAGGGAAAGGCGCGCAGGATGAAAAGGATGGGGAGAAGGGAGCTGGTGCAGATGGACAGAGTGAAGGGGGGAGTAGGAGGTGAACATGAGGGCAGAGGAGACAGGACAGAAGGAGGAGAGGGACATGGAAGGAGGAAGAGGAGTTGCTGGACATGGAGAGGGAGGAGAGATAGACAGAGAGATGGGGAGAAGACAAGGTGGTGATAGAGGCAGAGGGAGGAGGTGATAGTCAAAATCAGGGGAAATGGATGTTGAACGGTGGGGTGGATGCCATAGAGGCACGGAAGAGGTCACACACGCAGTGAGGAGAGGGATAGGAGGGAAGGGTAGCAGCTGATGGACAAATAAGGAAAGTGGGAGCATGATGAGATTGACAGAGAGACAGGGCTGCAAGGGGTCAGCAAACACACAGTCAGGATAGGGAGGAGGTGGAGACGGGGTGATGGATAGATAGTGAGGGTGGGGTCAGTACAGTGACACAGGGAAAGAGGGGACAGCAAAGGAAGGGAGCCTGGTGGGGCGGATAGAGATGGGGAGGAGCAGTTGGACAGGTAAAAGAGGGAGTATGAGGTGGAAAGAAAAACAAAAATGGTTCAAATGGCTCTGAGCACTATGGGATTTAACTTCTGAGGTCATCAGTCCCCTAGAACTTGGAACTCCCTAAATCTAACTAACCTAAGGATATCACAGACATCCATGCCCATGGCAGGATTCGAACCTGCGACCGCAGTGGTCGCGCGATTCCAGACTGTAGCGCCTAGAACTGCTTGGCCACAAAGTAAGACAGGGGAGTAAGAGTTGAACACAGACAGGAGGAGGTGGAGGAGGAGGAGGGGTGAACAATGTGTCAAACTGATATGCAGGCGAATTCACGGAAAAAACAAAAAAGTTTTTACACAGGGAGTCAATCCGATGACCCTCATGTTACTGTTCTGCTGTGCCAACTGCTGATTGGAAACTACAGTAACACAAATAGCTCATGCCTCACTAGAACCACACTAGAAGTACAATTCTTTTTTCTACATCCTAGGCCATCTGGAACTCCCACTTGTCACTTTCATTTCTAGTGAAGCCTTGAATACACAACACATGTGGACAAAATCTGTGATTGAATATGCATATTCCCTTTGTGAGTGGAAGCCTGCAAAGTATGCTAGGAATTTCATTCACAGTGAGAGGGATTTGTTGCTGCACAACCAGCAGAGACTGTATTTTTGGTCAACTTACCCCTGTGCTGGTGCCATCTCAGGCATTAGTCAACTCAATGCTTACAGAATTCACACAAGAGCTTTCATTTAGCTTGTGTCACTGATATCTACTTCTGGCATGTTTAAAACATTAGTATTTGTTAGGAATCCAGCCTCTCAGCAGCTACACACATCCGTAGATTTCTGTGACGAGCCTCATTCAGGCAAGTCTGAAATTTTGTAGAACCAATATTCTGATGCACTATTCTGGCAGAACAAGAGTTTTCACACTGACTACACTGCAATCTTTCTCACACATTAAGGAAACTATTTGGTAAAAAAAGTTTATTTTATGTCAGTTATAATTTTATACAAGGTGTGATCAAAAAGTAACAGAAATTTTTGTAGTTCTTAAAAGAATCTTTCTTTACTCACAACATCAACTTTGTCCCCTTCAAAGTAATCGCCCTCAGATATAAAACACTTGTGCCAGCACATTTTCAAATCTTGGAAGCACTGTTGGAACTCACTTTTCATTATGGTGTTCAGCTCCTTCAGTGATCCTGTTTTTATCTCATCGAAGGTGACAAAATGATGTCCTTTCATGGTTCTCTTCAGCTCCAGGAATAGACATAAGTCACAGGGAGTCACGTCCAGAAGATACGGTCGCTGAGACAACATAATGTCTTTGTTTTTTGCCAAAAAAAAAATCATGAAAAAGCATTTAAGTGTGAGCAAGAGGATTATTGCAATTTCCACAAATGGTTTTGCCGCAATTCTGATCTTTTCTTCATACTGCTTCACAAACGGTGCACAGCTTCCAGGTAGTAGTCCTTATTGACCATACAACCATAAGGCAGGATTTCACGATTCACTATGCCATTGTAACCAATGAAAACATTGAGAAAAACCTCCACACGTGATCAAATTTGTCATATTTTTTTGTCTTAGCTCTTCAGACAGTTTTCATTGGGACAATTGGACCTAGGTTTCGACATCATACCCATACACCCATGTTTTGTCAGCTGTTATAACATTCTTTTGAAATTCTCGATCTTTGTCGACTTCACTCAGCAATTCCTGAGCAACATCTATGCGATGTTTTTGGACAATATTTAACAATTTCAGATCAAATTTTGCTGCTACACGTTTCTTGCACAAGACGTACGAAAAAATTGCTTGGCATGAGCCAAAGGAAATGCCATCATCAATAACCCCTCTGTTGGTGAGTCAGTGATTTTCCAGAATCTGTTTCTTTACTTCTTCCATACTGTTGTCCGTAGTTGACGTGCTAACGTGTCCAGGGGTTGTCATCACCTTCTCTACCCTCTTAAAATGTTGAAACCACTCGTAAACACTTGACTTACTCATAGTAGATATGTCAAAAGCCAGAGTCATCTTTCAAATGCAGTGATACACTTTATTCTATTTCTCGAGCAAAGGTTTATGCAAATTATTTGATCAATCTTATTCGAAAGTAAAAATTTGGTGAGCACTCAAAGGAGTGCGTATAACCTGTCAACTATACATTAAATATTCAAAACAGCTGAAAATGCATACTTCAGGAACATGTGTACCAACTGAACACTTCCACGGACACAGGAACAGTATGCACCCAAACATCTGCTTCACTGTCAAAATAGAGAAAGAAGGAAGGTTGCCATTGTTACTTGTTTTGGTACAACAATATCCTTACGGACATATCGGCCATTCAGTGTCTCGCAACCTAACACACATTGATTTATATCTTAGCATACAGATTTTTCACTATCCAGTTCAGAAGAGCGCAGTTTTAAAGACACTGCTGACTAGGAGCAATTAGAGACTGAAATTTATCATCTGAAATACGTGTTCCGAAAGAACGGCTATGTGTCATGTGATATGAAAGCAGCATCCTCAGTGAAAAGGAAACATGAAAATGTTGAACATTCACATGATGAGCCACCAGCTGCATTCCTTCCTTTCTGTGGTGCTATATCCAGCAAAATAGGCAGAGTTCTGGGAAGACGAGATCTATTTTCTGACAAGTTAAGAAGAGAAAGGAGATTCTAAGCCCTGTTAACAGTCTCAGCCTCAGGATCCAAGGGATTTATAATATCTTTATGAGTATGGAAGCAATGATATCAGTCTTTCCACCAATACCGTTTCTGACCACCGTCATAACATCAACGGCATATTAAAAAACTTGACAACTGGAGAGATCTGCAGCTGCTGATCACAGCCTCACACAAAATATTTTTTGACAAAACAAAAATTTTGTCCCAGGACTGGGATTCTGTAACTAAAGAGGCAGTAGGAATAAGAATGTGCGAGACAAATTTCAACCATGACAGCAGATATAATCTTTGCGATGCACAGAAGTGAGCTCTCGACGCAGAGAAGAGGCAGAGATATTTGTAATGTTTACGTTATGATGGGATCCATGGTACCGCCATTGCAGATATTGAAACCACCTGTGATAGCACTTCATAATTATCAACCAATTGGAAGCTGTCTATAGGCTATATAGGGCCACCTCAGCAGCCATTTTGACAGCAGTCAGTCACCCTGACGAAGACAATGGAGGTAATCAAAGAAAGCTAAAGGTGAACTGATGCACAAGAAATCCCGGAATGTATTATACATCATTTGCCTCATCAAGTTAATTCATTCCATGTCTAACAACACTCCAGATTGTCTATGCTTTCTTCTCAGAATTTTGAATTTTCTGTGCATCTACAATTACACTCTGCAAACCACCGCAAAGTGAATGGAAGAGTGTACATCCCATTGTACTAGTTCTTAGGTTTCTTCATGTTCCATTCACATATGGAGTATGGGAAGAATGATTGTTTGAATGGCTCTGTGCATACAGTAATTATTCTAATCTTATCCTCATGATCCCTAAGTGGGCGATACATATGGGGTTGTATATTCCTGGAGTAGTCATTTAAAGCTGGTTCTTGAAACTTTGTTAACAGACTTTCTCAGGATAGTTCATGCCTATCCTCAAGTCTTCCAGTTCAGTTCCTTCAGCATCTCTGTGATACTCTCCCTCCTCTGTATATGTTCAATATCCCCCATTGGTCCTATCTTGTACAGGTCCCACACACTTGAGCAATATCCTAGAACCAGTTGCACAATGCATAGTTTTTTTTAATTTTTGATAACACCAAATGAATCTTTGAATACCTCACACAAGCACTTTATAATGAACCACTTCTGAAGACTAATCTATCCAAATCTTATTAATTGATTATCTGCCTTTAACTTAACTCATGAGTGAAATTATTTGATTATTCCATTTCACATTGTCAAATATTGTCACTTCCAGTTATTTATATTACATGGTTGACCAGCTGTGAAACAATCATTATTCAACAACTATAAAATTTTGTTAATAGCACAACCTGAGTCTCTGCCTTTTGTGCAAGTTGTCTATCTTAACATTAATATAATTTGTAATGACTTGGTTGGATGTCATAAATTTTATAACATAAAATTTTCTTATAAATAACCTCCCCATTTGTCTAAAGTCTGACAACATATCTAACATCTTCCCATACATAACTGTCACGAGAAATACACCAATGGAAAGCCCATTACAAGTGGTAACGCTATCACATTTCTCTGGGACACACCACAGAAGAGTGGTTTGTCAATAAAGCACTGTCCAAGAAAATATGTTGCTTTCTGTTGAGATGATCTCATATCACACAAATCTGGCTAGACACCCCACATCTTAGAAGACACTGGTCCACAACAGAATCAAGTTTCTGGAAATACTGAAATCACATGGTTACCTGCATTATTGGCTCTCAAGACGTCTGGTGCACAAGCGATATTTTATTTTCCATGATCAGTGTTTCTGGACTCTAAGAAGTTTGTACGAAAAAAGCTCTTTTTTTAAAAACAAAGTAAATCATTTTGATTCAAACCAGCATACCTCTGAGTGGAATGCCACTGCACAAGTGTGTGTTAATGACCTCGGCTACAGAGGCCTTAGGTTATCTATACTGGGCATATAAACTGCATCTCAATTCTGATGCTCTTTCTATGAAGGGTGACATGTTCATGGAATCAGGTATAAACTAATGGTAAGAACAGAATTAATTCACTTGCTGCAACTTTTGGAAGATTGTGACTTCTCTGCTGCTCATAGTGATGCATATAGACCACTCAGTAACATGCAAATCTTGTCAGTATTTCTCAGCTTTCCTTCATGGCATATTTAACATGACTGCCACAATGCCATCACCGGCCTAATGGCACTCTAAACTTGTTAATAATTAAGTTCAATCCTCCATGTCACAGTTTGCTGCATTTTGAACACTTTTAGATGGAAACTACCATACATGTTGAAAAGTCTCACAATAGACATTTGTCGAGTTAATTATTGATGACTTCATATACTCTACTCTTAGTATCCACGCCTGTATTAATATGTGTGAATCAGCACTTCAACTTTCTGTAGAAGTGCTGTTCACTAGCAAGTTTAAGAAGCACCTAACATTGTTTATAAATGACTGACTGTTTTTGCTACCTTTCAATGTTCTCAGGCTAAATTATTTTGTACGGCTTTATCAGGTATTTTCTCGAACTTTAGCTGCTGTCACTTTTACAGTCCTAGCCAGAGACAATTGTTGCTAAGTCATCCGACATGACTATCAGCTTATCCATGTCACTGAACATGTGGACTTAAAACTTCCTCAACAAATTCACTCTTTAGTTTGTCAATAGGTCTAACATATTCATCGTGGACAGATTTCCAAACTATTATACTTGGTATAGACAGCATTTACAGACCACTTAGAATGATCCAATAGAAAATTTAGTCTTGTCAAACAAAGATTACCATTTCAAATATTATCTTACACTCAAGACCTGAGGAGTATGTTTACTTATGAATAGGTTTTACCTTAAGTTACTTCTTTGGTTGTGCCTGCAGACCAGTAGGATGATTTATCAAATGATTTTGCACACAGACTCAAGTGCTTCAACAGATACAAAATCTCCCACAACTAGCAGTAAAATATGTATGTTTAAGAAATCATATTCTTAGAGCTTATCTAATCCCAAGAATAAAGTATTATGTAACTCCTGCAGCTTTTCACAAATTCTTTAAATTCAGTCACTTTTTCTTAATGCTTCTAAAACTGATCAGAAATACCTGATATTCACACCTACTTGATTCATTTCTTCTTGTCTGATACAAGTACTTGCGAATCTTCAAAAGCCACATTCATTCCTAGTGGATATTTTTTGTCTATTTTGTTAGAAGGGAAAGGAATGCCACTTATGTGCATTACACACCTGTTAATTATGCTAGATGTCACAGAAGATTGAAAATGTGCCCATTGTAATGTGGAGGAACAGTGCAGTACCCAACAATATGGCACAAATAGAAGAATTAAGCTGTCTTACAATTACTGAAATTGAGAGTATTTACTTTGGCTTCATGGCACTTTGTTAACACACCAAGAGCAAAGCTTATCACCACCATCTCTGCTAGTCAGCAAAGAGAAGGAAGATCACCCCCTCCCCTTACACCGAGATCATAGGGCTGTTCGCAATCTCTGTCCTTGACAACCTTTTTGTGTTGAATGAGCCAGTTCTCCCATATACGTATGTCATATCGATGTCCTTGCCACCATTTTCTTAACTCCTCTTCTACATCTGCCTCAGTTTGGTGTGGAATGCAGTAGATTTCCCAAGTTCAATTACTTCTTTTATTATGAAAACCCCTCAGATGGCCACATCCCTGACTATCCTGACCAGGAGCTGCTCTGGCCCTATACATTCCCACAGAATATGTTTATGTGCCATACACACATCATACATCAGCATTTAAAAAAGGCCTCAATTGTGCAGATTTATTTTATCTAATAACTTTCTTCAAAAATTACATGAATCACAATTACTTCATGAAGAATTCAAAATTCTTTGAATGACAGATGTTTGTAACATACCAACTACTTAACACCAACTACCGTTTTCTGAGCACATTGAGATCCACAGGTATGTCACTCTTACACAAACACAGACAGCAGGTCTAATTTCATGAGGGTAAGCCATGCCAGTCGGAACAGGTAATACTTGAGATACTATGGGTAACTCATACTTGAGATACTATGGGTAACTCAAGACACATGATTGAGCCAAATATCTCCATTGCAGTATTTTCAATTTGTTTAACAGTAGTCAAGACAGATTTCAACTATTTATGGGAGTCAGCCAATTCATTCCAGCCGGGGCACAGATTTGCAATGTGACTGCAGTCCAACCAACTTTTACAGATTTAAATCTCAGGTACTAATAAAGGCATTATCGTGGAATTAAGGTCAGTACAAAATGAGTGGATGAACAAAGGTGCCTACCAAGATTAATATGCACTGGATGGTAAAGAAAGCTTAACACAGCCTGGTCACAACACTACCACAGAGCACAGGTGCTCACAAGCATATGCAGCTCACCTGCCAGACAGGTATAGGTGACAGGCTACCTGTCAGGTAGTCTTATAGTACCACAGGCATTCAGCTGAGGCATATAATTGCATAGACTACAGCGAAACTCTCTGAGTAACCGCAGTTCGCTGTTTGACCACTCCTGCAAACCTCTGCAGCTAGTGCCCAGCTCCTGTGGGCAAAGTGGGGCAAGGGGCACTCAAGCTGGAATGTCTTAATGGAACCATTTATCATCACGAATGGTTTATCAACCAGATTATCAATACTAGTTCAAATCCACTGCACCAGATGTGTGCAATGGCTTAATAGTAGTAGCAATTGAGAAAAAAATACCACAAACCACATTAAAACTGCACTTTGAAGAGAATAAGTAAAAAAATAAATAAAAAATAAAAAAAAATAAAAATCTCTTGACATCAAACACTGCCACGATTCAATGACTACATTTTAAAGCTTATACATTTAAGTCTACCTCCACAACTTCTAAGCAAAGGCAGGACACTACAGTCTAGGACGACTCTCCCCCCACATCATCTCACCATTCCACAGAAAGGAAAGAATTTTTCAAATACTGAGATACTGCCTGTTGAATCCTGTTTCCAGATCTTTGGCCCACATTTAAAAATTTTACTGTCTTGCCAGCACAAGTTACAACTATTCAAAATCTGCGATTGTGATTTCACAGTCTTGACTTAACTTTCAATTCTATTCAACCACTCACATTTTATCTTCAGTGAACGTTCCATGTCATTGCAATAACTAATGTAATTTTATACATCAAACAAATTCTGTCTTCCACTATACAACTGCCCAACATCTGCTAGATGTCTATGCAAAAACACAAAACCTACAACATTCCTGAGAGGCCTTTAATATAATAGCCATATTTCTCACCAGCACAAAAGATGTAATGTCAGTATCAAGCTATCATCCACTTTATTCTCCCTTTTACAGACTTACTTTTAATACCCTTTCCAAATTTTATACAAGACTTACACCTTTCATTTTTCAAACACCTATCCCGTACTTATATTCCCTCCAATCAGCTCATCCAGTTTGGCTGCTACTGCTATCTATCTTGAGATTTGTTTTTCCAATTATATCCACAACACTTTTATTCTATCTACAATAACAACACTACGTTTATCCAGAAGTTACTACTACCACTACTACAACAATTCCACTCTGAAGGAAACAGTACACAACTTCCCTCCAGCCGCCCCCCTCCCCCCTTTTCAAAAAAGCTATTTCTTCATTGGTGAATCTTGTGTTCTACTTGACTGACCAACTTTTTTCCCTCCATTTTCTAAGAGAAATATCTAACTGTGCAATAATGTGGACCTGCTTTAACGTCTAAATTCTTCGTAACAGAACAATTCAACAGCCCTATAAATCAGTTTATAATGTGCTGCTTCATGAAGTTGTGATACATATAGTATTTTGTTAATAACAAAAGGGTGGGATAGGAACAGTCAAATAAAATACAAAATGCACAAAAATATTTGAGAATTTAATGAAAAACAAATATCAATATCATTGAAACATACGGATAAAATGAAAACTGTGCTATCAGACTTCACAGGCTAAAATGTTATGCCAATAAATGCAGTTTTAGTTTTAAGTTATATAGAATACACAATAATGGTACTGTGATTAAGTAACTGACTATTCTGATGGGACTTCTCAAAAATATCAACACACATTCATTTCTAAGTATCTACCTGTGTATTTGTGTGTAAGTAAACTAACAGTCCTACATTTTCATGAAAAATACATAAAATTTCACTGTAAATGTGAAAACATCTAGGCTACTAATTTACAGGTAGTCATATGGAAGGGAAACATTCAAATTTATCTGAACACCCATTCAATTTGTGAAACTGGACAATCACTATTTTTACATTTATGTTTCTTATTCGAACACAAGTACACTTTCACAATTGCAACATTTGGTGTAAATTGAACACATACGTATTCATATCCCACATACCAAAAAAAAACAGTCAATTTATGTTAGACTTTAAAAAATAATAATAATAATAATAATTTTTCATTGAGGCTCAGTCTCTGCGACGTTTCTTCTGCTCCTGTAGCACAAAAAGAAAATGTTCATTTATTGTTATAAAAGTCTAACAGAAAATCTTGTAATAACCATGTCAAATAAAACTATAGACATACACAGCTATTCTGTGGGCTGGTAATACAATAAAAAGTATTTTTAACATTTGCAACACTATGTATACGAACATCTCATAACCAAAAGATTCTAAAACTTGTCAATTTCCCATTCCTTAAACAGGTATTAGAGTGCAATGATTTTATAAATAAAGAATCATATTGCAATGCAGTAAGAGATCACATACTCAGTACATTTATCCATCTTTCATGTATATTAAATGTGGAAACAAGTTTTTCAAAATACTGAAACTAACAAATCTTACCTTCTGGGTCAAAATAATTACTAGGCGTCTAAATATTCCAATGAAATCAATGAACAAGTCAAGTGAATGTTCAACAAAATCTTTGTCACCATTTCTTCTTTTTTCAATAATCAGTTGGGTGTCATACAGGACGAAGGCACACATCAAGGCCAAACCAATGTACAGAGAAGCCTGTGAACACATTAAACACAGTGCTAAATTAATTATTGTAAAAGGGAAGAGGAAAATAATATGATGAGAACTATCTGAAGAACAAGTAATTTATTACCAGTCCAAGTATTAGCACAAACTCACTTTCAAATAGCTGTAATTGGTTGTATCTGACAAGGACTGTGCACATGTAATTATGTCAGTGAACACTGAAGTGACTTCTAAACATTATCACTAAGACATACATTATAAACACCTTATACACATTATCCATAGCACAACTATAACACACCTAGTGGTTTCAGCTCTCCGAGACTGCAGACGTGTATGCAAGTTGCGTTTGCGTGAGTGGGTGGGTGAGTGAGTGTCTACTGCCGACAAGGCCTTAATGGCTGAAAGCTATAATCGTGTGAATCTTTTTCTTGTGCCTATCGTGACTCAGCATCTCCGCTATATGGTGAGTAGCAACTTCCCTTCTCTGGTATTGTTACACCTAATAGTTACGTTGCACCAAACTCTGCCACAACTTGGGGGAGGGGGGCTGGGCTGAAAGTACAGCTATACAGATATAAAATTCACAATTAACTGAAAGTTGTGCACAAAAATTAACATGTACACACTGAAACGACCGCTAACAGCCACAATATTTTAGTCACATCTCCCAACAGTGAACTGTGTAAATCTAATAATGGTAAACAGTATCAGGTCATAGAGTGCCCAAACAGTACTAAATAGTATTCTTCAAAACAGACTTACATCCTTGGAAACTACCTTTTAACTGGCACCATGCCTGCTACATGCCCAAATTCCCTGAGCCGCAATAAATTTGAGTAATAACATCACTGAAAAGGTTATTCATCTAGTCGATGAGATGAGTGCTTCAAGAGTAAAGCTACAGAATTCTAAATTTAAACACTCCTTATCTACAATGTCAACTCACACAAACAACGAATATTTTTTAACTAAAAGCTGATATTCTCTGGAAAGTGGTGAAAAATTTTCTCAAAACACCATCTAAACAATCATATGCCGTTACATGTTCTAATTCAAGATCCCAATCATAAAAATTTACACCTGAAATACTGTGCTGAAACAGTGCTATTCTAAACAACTAAAAATAAAATCAAAAACTTATTACCTGGAACAAATAATATGAGCCGACAAATACGTTGATCACTGAAAATATGAAAAGTGTGCTGACTAATGACAGCAGGGTACCTCCCAGATAAAGCCAGCGCCCTCTCTCAGCGAACATTGCACAAAGAGAGAACGAAACGAAGATTATGCAGGTGCAGAAAAATGCTGTTACAATTATGCTCGGATCAACCTCAATTACAGCATCCAGTAGTGGGCCCATTCCATGTCCTGCAATTAACAATAAATGGAAATCATACAATGCCACCTGGAATAATTAGAAAGAGAAGACACTTATCAATAGAAACTACTTATATACTTGCCTTTAGTAATCAGTTCTTTTATTACTTTTGTTGTAAACACTGAACACAAGCAACAGAATCTGCTCATTATTGGGATAAACTTAATTGCACGCTTCTGTTAGCAAATATATATTGTCAGCTCCCAGGGTATCGAAGCGAACAATTCTCTCTCTCTCTCTCTCTCTCTCACACACACACACACACACACACACACACACACACACACACACACACACACACACAGTTTCAACACAGAAATACATATTTGGACTACATATTACATAAATTGAGCTTTCACTCCCAGCAGCAGAGCTCGCCAGTGGCACAAATAATATACTAGTCTTTAAGAATTTGCAAGAACATAGTTCATTTCTGGGTAAGGTTGCAAATTGACTCCGAAGGCACCCCTCAGGGCCTACTGAATTGGCTACACATGAAAAACATCAGTTCCGATTGGTCTGCAATCTGGCAATCTGAAATCTGCATCAAGCACAGTGACATGCAAGTCTCAAAACTATCATGATCAAAGGGACATGAAACAATAAGGCAATGATGCAATTCTGTACCACAGAAAGGCCTTCAATGTAACCTCTATAACATCATCAGTGGTCTAAATTATTTCAAAATAGAGAAGAAATTCGGAAACAACATACAAAACTGTGCAAACCACAACCTGTTTCTCTATTGGTCTAATCTTCCTGAAATGGCAGTGCTATGTCTGCAGTGGTGGGCTTTCTTTCCCAACAACTATCATCATGATATCCACTATCACTCCACCACTCAATGTGCCAACACCTAAGCCCTCTCCTGCCTACGCGCAGAGCGACATACATGCACATTCGATCACTAGGAAGCAATATGTCTCCTGGTTGAGGACTATGCACCACACCCATTCTGCTAACCAGAAATATAACAGGCAAGTGGCATAGGTGGAGCTAGTCTCCTCAAATACCCAGACTCCACATTAATCCCATCACATCAATGCAGTTTATGACACACTAAAATTTCTGCAAATAAAAAACCAGCTTGTGTATTAGGATTTTTCGTTCGATACACCATTCATGCTAGCTCACGTTCGATAGACCATTCATGCTAGCTCACTCTTTCTTTGGAAGTCTGAGATACGGTCTTCATTAAAGCTATGCTAAGCTCTCACATCATTCGTTTTGTTGTATCTGCAAGCATACAAAACATTCTGAATTCTCTGAGAGTGTAGATACTGCAATAGCGAATATCACACGGAGTTCAGCTGAGGAACAGAGGGCATTCCTACATATGGTAGTCACAAAAGTTGGGCAGACAAATGCAGGCTCCAGAAAGGTACATGCGAAGAAAATGTAGATAACAAAAGAAACACTTTAACCACAATGGGAAGTCTAGGATGGAATAACAATACTGTGGAAAGGATAGATTACAGTCGCAGAGAGGCACAAGGAAAGGACTGTTACACATTTTGCCTTTTAGCCAAAAGGCATTGTCCAGTAGACAAAAACCACGGGCAGGCGCACACGCACCGTCACTGTCTCTGGCTACTGTGGCCACAGTGAGTCATAATTGCACCTGATGGGAGAAGCAATCCAGTGGTGGTGGTAGCAGTGAGACAGAATACATCTACATCCATACTCCGCAAGCCACCTGACGGTGTGTGGCGGAGGGTACCTTGAGTACCTCTATTGGTTCTCCCTTCTATTCCAGTCTCGTATTGTTTGTGGAAAGAAAGATTGTCAGTATGCCTCTGTGTGGGCTCTAATCTCTCTGATTTTATCCTCGTGGTACCTTCGCGAGATATACTGCTTGACTCCTCGGTGAAGGTATGTTCTTGAAACTTCAACAAAAGCCCATACCAGCTACTGAGCGTCTCTCCTGCAGAGACTTCCACTGGAGTTTGTCTATCATCTCCGTAAAGCTTTCGGGAGAACTAAACGATCCTGTAATGAAGCACTCTGCTCTCCGTTGGATCTTCTCTATCTCTATCAACCCTATCTGGTACGGATCCCACACTGGTGAGCAATATTCAAGCAGTGGGCGAACAAGTGTACTGTAACCTACTTCCTTTAGGATGGGGAGGGTCAGGATAGTGGGGTAGAGTGGTTGAAGGTATAGTCCTGCTTGTGGGAGCATTTAGGGATGTGGCTGCCACAAGGTAGGGCTGATAGGAGCACTCAGTAGGTTGTTTTTATTGGTGGGGGGGGGGGGGGGGGGAGGGGGTGAGAAAGAAGGGAAAAAGGACTAGTGGTGCATTAGTGGACTAAGAGACTGCACTGTCCTGGAGTGGGAGCATGGAAGGTGATATGTAAGTGAAGGACAAGGAGTGGTGAAGGCTGAAGTCATGCGGGGAGAGGGCTTACGGGAACATAGAATACATTGCAGGGAGAGTTACCAACTGTGCAATTCAGAAAAGCTGGTGTTGGTACGAAGGATCCAGATGGCACAGGCTGTGAAGCAGTGTTGGGCAGCTTGTTCAGCAACTGTGTGATCAAGCTGTCTCTTTGCTACAGTCAGTGGCCATACATGCATACAGACAGCTTGTTAGTCGTCATGCCGATGAGCAAAGCAGTGCACTGGTTGCAGATGAGTTTGTACATCACATGATCATATGGGAACTTCTCAACTTCTCATTTTCACTCACTACAATCATGTTTGAAGATCACATTGGCTACAAAATTCACAGTAGGGCACTGAAAACACCACTGAACACTCATTCATTGTCAGAGAATGTGTGGCAAATGTGCATAACTGACCTAAACTCGACTGCCATCATTCCTGACTCCAACTATAGAAGAGGGGCTGACTCGGCCACAAATTCAGTATAAAATCTGATAAGAATCTCATCGTGTCATGAAGCTTTGTTAAATTTTAACGATTTCAGCTGTTTCTCAACACCACTAATTTCACTCATCTTTTCAATTGTGTGAGGATTAAACTGGGGCAATTCTCGTCTCCCCCCCCCCCCCCCCCAAAAAAAAAAGGAACACTTGAAAACAGAGTTAAGCATTTCAGCTCTTGCTTTGCTACCTTCAATTTCAGTTCCTGTCTCATTTGCTAGGGAATGGACACTAACTTTGGTGCCGCTAGCAGCCTTTGAATACGAGCAGAATTTCTTTCGGATTTGTGAAAGATCATTTGACAAAATTCTGCTTCACTAGTCATTGAAGGCTCTAAGAGGGGATGAAATATCTGAATGTGGGTCATACTTTTGGAGAACATAGATGATCCAGTATTAGAGTCAGCATGTGACAAGAGCTTTGGAAGATTTTCAAACAGACAAGGCAGATGGGACAGCCTATGAAATTTCTTGAATCATTGGAGGAAATGGTATCCATACCACCAAGCTGCAGCTCAGAATAATATCCAGAAGAATGGAAATGAAAACTGAAGACCTGTGAGATGACCAGTTCTACTTAAGGATAGATAAAGGCACACAGGAGGCAGTCTCAACACTGTCTAATAAGGAAGAAAGAAAAGAAGAAAACTAGAAACACTTTTTACTATCTGTCAACCCAGTAAAAAGAAAGAAGAGACACCATTCTACACAGGGTGAGAACTACAGAAAAAAATTTCAAACCATCACTGATGGTTGAAGTAACGAACACCAAAACATTTTCACACTGTTCGTAACACAATGTTCAGCTTGTAGAAGCTTTTGCCACTTTGTAAAATACAATACACTTTAGGTTAATTACTGCATATCCCTGAAAATAACTGGCTAAAGGGTTCTTGTCAAATTTTGGGTCTAGTGAAGCACGTGAGCTAGCAAATTTTTAAACATTGCTTATGTTACACAGATATGTCTAACGTCTGTCACACCTACATTTTGTGAACCACTGAACAGTACAGCAGAACACCAGTTAGTAGGGCTTTTTCCATTTCATTCACAAATGGAGCACAGGAAAAATTATCATTTAAATGACTGTGTGTGAGCTGTAATTGCTGCAATCTTATCTTCGCCAATCCTCTGGGAGTGATATGTATGGGGTTTTAGTATAGGAAGAGTGTCATCATTAGAAGCCGGTTGTTTAATCTCTGTCAGTGGACTTTCTCGTCATCTGGTTCTTATGGGTGGCGTCTTAGATTGCGTTGTCTACTACACCTACATGAGTCAACGGAGAGAACATGGTCATTAAAATTCACAGTACTGCAACTCTCGTTAAAATGCTGATGTCACCCTCTGCATTTTATCTTGTGGAAGTTGTGGTGATAGACTTAACTGCAGCATTGTATGAGGTAGTTACACTGGAAGGAGACAGTCTAGTTAACAAAACATTCCTGACAAAAACCTCATTTCCTACCAGAAGAACAACGCCCAAAATCCCCTAATCTTATGGAGATCCAGTTACTTTCTCAGTCTGTCCATGCATTCACACAGTGAGTTAATTCACTGGCTGTCTATAATGCCCATATTACCTCGAAATTTATGATGTCATCTGTTTATCAAGGCGGTATTATGTTGTTTCATATTTGAAAATTGGTGACCCATAACACGACCCTCTTAACAGCTTAGTCTCCATTGTTCCCAGTCATCTGCATCCCGGAGTAGCTGGTCCCATGTTTGGTGTGTGTTCTTTATCTGTTCCATCCACCTTTTCTCAGTGGTCTGCAATCTTTTCCCTTCAACCTTGCATTGGATGATCAGCTTAGCAAGTTATCCTCTGTCTTCTAAGTATGTGACAAAAGAACTGCAGAATTCACTGTAAACAAAAACTGAACCTCTTGTCCTCCCTGAGCTCTTGAAGGAATGACTTGGTCCATTTGCCAATCCATGATATTTTCAGCAACTTCCTATATGCACACATCTCAAAAGCATCAGTTCTTTCTGCTTTAGTTATTGTCCATGTTTCAGCATCGGACAGGAAACAGCAGAGATTTCAGCGCTCTCAATTTATTATGTTTCGTCAAGGTTCGACTTTTCCCAATCACTGTCAGCTACAATGCAGCATCCCTACCCACAGCAATTCTATGCCACATTTACTGTGTAGAAACATCCTCTTTTTTGACCCACCAAGGCCTAATAGACAATGCAATCAACTGTATGTTCCTGTCTATTATCATAATCTTTGCCTTTTTGTTATCCCAAAATCTAAAAGTCTTGCACAGCAAAGTTAACTGCTACCAAATACTGGCAAAAAAGACTATGTGATGAGTCTTGTAGTATGGGGTATCACATATCAAAGACATAACTGGATGTGTTGATCCAACTCAAAGATGAGTCAGGGATGGTCAATTGCAGCTCTGGGCAACAGCGACAAAATCCAATCACAAACAGATGAATTTTGCCACTTTCACAAAACTGGCCTGACGACATTGTGGACTGATGACCCTTTATACCACGAACCAAACCCAAAACTAAATTGTGTCCTCACAACAATATCAACTCTAGGTTGTCATGGTTGACAGAAAAACACTAAGGTAAAAACAGCTGCAGAGAGAGAGAGAGAGAGAGAGAGAGAGAGAGAGAGAGAGAGAGAGAGAGAGAGGGGGGGGGGAGGGGGAGGGGGGGGAATTGCAATCATGGCTGCACAAGGTAGAAGGTTCTGTACTCCTTAAATGGAGAGGAGGGCATGGGGGAGGGGGATCCCATAATCAACATTACAGCTACAGGGAAACATCATATGGTATGCCGCACACTGCCATACAACCGCAGCAAGACAAAACAGGGCTGTAGGAATTCATTAATTAAAGTGTCGATGACATTAAGATGTTCACATCTAACATTAACCACAACCAGATTCAGAAATTACACCTGGATACTGGTGACGATGAAAGCAACAGACACAGTGAGTTAATCATCACATTTTAATGGCCAATGTAATCAAATATTATAGCACATAGGCCTCTTAGTGTCAACAAATGCCAAGAAATCAAAAGATTATTCAATCTCTTTCACAGTTTGACAGCTACCAACTTTTCTAGAAATGACACACTTTACAGTTTAAAGTACTTCATTGTGTGTGTCAGTGGGGCAATTCCACTTAGGCCTACATAAAACATTAACCCATTTTGCATCACTCCAAGCAGCGATGAGCCTGCACCCAGCGTACCCTTTACAAATACTGTAAGGGGTTTACTAATACAAAACATTAAAAAACCAGAGTTGATCCAAGCTACAACTGGTTGCCCTTTACACACTTAACTTTTTAAAAGCAACAATCATCTAAGTGAGGAGAAAAATGAAAACAACTGTGCTGTCCTAAGCTGCATGTCTCAACGTTTACATAAACCACAATGAGAAACAGTAAGACGGAGACAGAACATCTAATTGTAGCATTTGAGCTATACAGAAAAGTATTCTAGAAGTCCCATGTTTCATAGATGATGCCACATACAAAGGATTCACGCCAACAGAACATGTAGGATGTTTGCTTTGTAGCATGATGTAATAATGTAGTAGCATGTGACATACAGGTGCACAGATAAGAAGAATAGAACATCGACAATATTTCTTTGGAATAGAGCTTTTAGTGACCGACTAACCTGCAGCATAGCCCAGTTTGCTGCAGGTCTGTCAAGAATTCAGTTAATTAACATTTTTGCCATTGAAGAAAACGTTGTATCTTATTGAAATATCATAAAAACCTGGGTACTCCCATTATTACCCCTCCATCAGGTGCATCTACTGTTGTCAGATTAGTAGGCGTGCGTAGTAAAATTTACAACATGGTCATTTGTCACCAAAAACAAACTTTTCTTAAACTATAACATTTACTGAAGAAATCAGTTCATATTCACTATCTTCAACATTTATTAACAGAAGCTTTTGCTCCATATAGTTCTTTAAATAACAATTTAGCCAGTTTTTCTGATGTACGTTCACTTTCATAACACTTTTCACAGACAATTTGTTTGCGAAGTAATTACGGCAATGTTCAGGAAAAGGAAAAGTAGCCAATGCGGTCACCATAGGGGTGAAGCATGTCATCTATCGTAAATTTACCAGGCTGTAATAACGTTGGCAGTTAGCAGCAAAGAGATCAGTACTGTGCAAACTGCAACCAACTTATTAGTTATTCTCCTGTCATTCCGCATTCCCATATCAACAAACCACATACAGCATAGAAAAAACAGAAACCTATTGTAACTCACTGCAGTCTGCTGCCCAGAGTTCCAGTACATTAGCACATCCCAAACACAGACACTACTTCGTCACTTTATTACCTCTTTTGCACGAGAATTGATGTGTGTCTCACTATTTATATAGTTTACGATTTCATCTATAAAGTTAAGGTCAATTACTTTCATAAAAGCAGAACCTCTGTTATACCCACCTCATTTCTCTTCGGATCTAATGGAATTTGCACAATGTTTTTCTGTTGGTTTTTTATGTTTTAGCACACTCGCTTTTACACCAACATGAAACATTGTCTTTTCAATAAAGAACCTCCGTACAGCTTGTGTCTCTACGGGATCATGCCTTAACCATAAAAACTACTGTTGTTTACAACAGCGCGTCCACTCAAAGAGTTAACCATTCTATCGTACTATAGTTTTGAGGCTCGTGCAATGCAACTAGACACCACCATTGTGCTATCTGTACTGAACATGATTGTCACACTTTTCTTGGATGATAAGCTCTTCAAAAAAGAACTACTCACACAACAGTGTGTTGTGTTTGATAAGTTACTTACCAGAGAAAAATGCAAAACCCAGAAGATATCCCAAACGCAGCTGCATGTTTTTTCCATTATATGGTGTTCCCATTAGTAACATCAGCAAACCCATGGCTCCTAGAGCACTGAGAAATCCAGCAGTAAAAACTTCTGTGTATATATGAATGTATGCTCCAAGAGCTGCAGCAGCAGTTGAGAAAGTTAAGCAGGCGTAGACATTCTGGAGATGCTGTCGGACAGGCGCCTCCCTAGAACACACATTAAAAACTTGTAATTACTTTAAACACTAATTCTTCTTACAAAGGCAATATAGGGATAGACTGACTGAACACAAATATTTACAAATTAATTTGAATTATATCGGCATGGAACATACGAAATAACGTCCAACAATAGGAAAATAGCATTGTCACCAGTATCTACGCATCTTATCAAAAATCTTGAAGGTTTCCTCTTCCAAATTCGAGTAACATGTACTCAAAACTCAAATTAACATGTCACTATGATTACTATTGGTAGTCTGAACCACTACACTGTTTGGACCCGCCCAGAAATAATCATTCGTTTTAATTTAATCTCTCTAATTAACAAAACACATGGGACACTGAAAATAAGTAATTTAATATTTCTTAGCGATTTCATAACTCAAAGTTAGACTGATAGTAATACATATCAAATTACGAATGCAGTTAGCTTATCAGTATTGCGCAGTACTTCACATATCACAATTTAATAACTCCCCAACAATCTTACTTACAGTTTAGAATTAAAGTTGCGCACAAAACTGTGTAGAGTGGCCATTTTGTTACTCGGTTAAAGCCAAGACACCGAGATATCCACTTGAGAGAGCTCTCACCAATATTCTAGAAACAGATACACAACACCACTGGCTAATGCGTGACTGGTTAATTTTCAGGAAGTACACGTCCCACTTCACAGACGTCACTGTTTTATTACGTCACAAAACATCAGATTTCGTACGACCATCCCACAGGCAACACATATTTACTACGAAGCTCCTTGAATATCGACTATATACATCGATACGCGAAACGACATCTACAACTAAATAAGGACGATTCCCGCTAGATGTCAAGGGAACGTCAAATAGTGGCGACGAAACGTCAACACAATGTCAGTTCTCTTAGCCCAGTGCCAATAGGTGAAATTAAGGTTATAAGATACCATAAGTGATACAAATTCCACAAGCCAAAACATATTTACCACGAAGATCCTTGACCCTCATCTAGACATATCGATAAGAGAAATGATGTCTACAACGAAATTAGGACAATTCCCACTAGGCGTCAACGGAACGTAAAGCCTAGTTTACACGACGACATTGGGTTGCGGCACTCGTTTTTTAACGAGTTGCACGCAAGTGGTTTCATATATGACTGTAGACACGGCGACACCAGTATACACTTCAGTTTCGTCTTTTTGTGTGTAACTGAGTTATGTCTGAAATGGAAGTTTTGGCAGTTGCATGTTGCACGAGTTAAAGCTTATTGCATGGAATCGCTGCATAAGAAAAAAATAAGAAACGTATTTCGATTTGTGACTGGATGAAGAAAAGACGTCAGCTCGATTGTTAAGCATCCTTGCTGAAATAATTTTATAACGGGAGATCCAAGAAGTTCTTTTAATTATCTTAGAATGTCACCAGCACTGTTCCCGTTTTTTCTAAACAAAATTAATTATACGATTAGGAATAAAGGTACTGTAATGCATGAAGCACTGTCACCAGAACTGAAATTACATATCATATTGCGTGCATTACAATCGAGAACATTCGGCATGCTATAAGATATGGTTTTAGCTGCTGATGACATTTTTCATGAACACCAATAATTATTTACAGTAATAATTATTAACATTAGCAACAATAATTACTCGAAGCAGGCCGCATTAAGAAAGGAATGGTTTGCAAACTTCTCTCCTGAAGATAGATCTGTACCCTGGCAATGTTTCAAAATTCTTACATATGTGAATGGCGAGCTCTGCAGTCACGTTTTAAATAGATGAATATTGAATAAAGAATGCAGCTTCATGAATTTTTATAGCTTTCCATCTTGTCAACAATATTCCTTAACAAAGAGTTGGCCAACTCGAAAGATGGGATTTTAGTCTGACGGGAAACGTGGTATTAATGGTTAAAGCATTTTCGTACTTAGTTATTTTCGCGTTAGATCGCGCGTGTAATGAGAGTAATCAGTTTTAGGGCAACCATCCATTTAAAATTGATGAAAACATGTTGTTCTTATCATGTTTTATAATACAATTGTGAAAAACATTTCTGAGAGCAAAGTACAGAGAAAGAAATAGATTGGTTGGGTGGTTGGTTGGTTGGTTGGTTGGTTTGGGGTATAAAGGGACCAAACAACGGTCATCAGACCCAGGAGAGAAAAAAAATTCACGACTCACAGCATATTGTAGTCTATTGAAGTACTGCAACATTATGCTGGCACATGAATGGATGAGGGTTTCTTATTCACTTTCGTGTTTTCTGAAAGGTTGTGGGAGTTTCAAATACAATTTTTATAATATTTGATGTTATGTAAACAGAAGTGTGTTCTTGTCAGGAGTGAGTATGTTTGATTTGATGAACTTATATAAGGTGACATCTTTCCTGACTGCTGAGTGGACATGGATCTTAAATTGTGTCTTATTACACTATCATGGATACTGAAGTTTTTATTTAGGTATATCACAGAGAGAGCAACAAGACTAACCTACAGTTGGGAAAGGAAATAATCGTTTTAATAGAGCGAAAGTAGGAATTCTTTGAGCATCCATTTTTGCCGACAAACTGTACAGCTTGCGAGCCAAATAAATGTGACAACTGTCGCTGGAGACCAATGACAGCGCATAATCATGTCAACCACCTCGTGCCATGTGCTGATGGTTCTGTGTTTCGTGACATGGGATACCCTGTCTGTGTACACATCAACATTAGCTGCCTCGTCCCATGTGCTGATGGCTTTAGCCCAGTACCAATTTGTAAAATTAAGATTATGAGAAACTGTAGGTAATACAAAAATGTAGGACGTAGTATCAAAATTAAGAAACTGAAATTGATATACTTCAGTAATGAACAATCAAACTTCCTAAGAAATATTCTGGATCAGTTTTGTATGCTAAACAACTTAGAAGTGAAACAACAGGAAATGTGTCATCCCAGCATTTCCATTACTGACTTTATTTTGGTAGCGAAAATATATACAGAAAACACACCAAGCAATGTTGATAGAGAAAGAATATAGGGAGTGGTTTCTTATAGACTGTGGTTTTTAAGGCAATTCAAACTGGCTGTCACATCACGTCCCATCCTGTGAAAATGTTCTGCAATGCATTTCAAATGGCGGCACCCAGTTTGGCCGTCCCATCCCGTCACATCATGGCACCATCAAGGTTTCTCAGGAATAAATATTTGATGGTTGATGTCATCAATCCATTGTTGATTATGTGACCCCCCTCCCCCCCCCCCTCAATCTAGAGCTGTGTTTGAACATGACTCAGACTTTTCGACCAGTTTATGTTACACTTCGGGAAATCTCTGATTCTGTCTGATAGTTCGATCAGCCTGCGATCTAGTGACTTTTGTTGGTACTATCAAAACGACCTGTCAAAATTTTTTTAATGCACTATCGATTTTAACAATAAAAATAGCTGTGAAACACGGACTGAAGTATCTTCAAGGGTGTATCTCACGCATAACAGCGACAACTAGTAAATAAATAAAAGATTGCAATCATGATTCTGCGCATCACTAGAAAGTTTGGTCGTCCTGCGGTTTCGTGAGGTCTGATGTTACTACCTGCAAGATGGGTCATTCTGCTGTAAATTATTTGTGCAATAAACGTGCAGTCACTTTATTATGGTACATTTCATTAGTTGCACATTTTATTCTTGTTTACTTGTCTTGATTGTTTCGTCTGAATATTGTCACTTGTTTTCAAATTGAGAAAATGCACAAGAAATTTTACGTGTCATTCAAATATGTGAATAGGGATTGAATTGGTCATTTCCAATCATTACTGCCTCCTATAATCAACTAATACGTTCTACAGGTTTCAGTTAAGCAATGTATTTTTGAAGGACAACATTTTTGTCTTTGTTATCTTCATTTAAAGATCGGTATAAATATTATACTTCAGTATATGCTGTATGAGAATTTGGTATTTTACAATTGTTCAAACATAATAGAAGTTTGTGCAGTGGTTTGATGTAATACTGTTTCCTCTACTTTTTCATGAAATTGGGAAATTTGTGCTGAATTATAGCTTACTGTTGTGGCTAGTTTCTTTCACATTCCTTGCACTGGCTCCATGCAACTTGTGAAGTGAAAAAAGTACTATGCTGTAGAATCAGATTGATTAGTAGGTGCAATTTATTTTAACGTTGTCAGTCATTTTTGTGTTTCATAAATAAATGGACTGAAAACTTCTGACACTACAAGTTGTTTGTTCAAATATGTGTTTGTGGCAGGCTTATTTATTGTTACAAAGCGTTCTGGATTGTGTGTGAAACAGATTTGCAAGCATCAGTGATCAGTATTAATGTGGTTTCACTGGTTATCATAATACAAATAAGGCATTCGATCTATTATAAGCCAGATACGAAATATGAACGAAACCTATAGATCTTGAAGGGGAAGGTGTTGAGGGAGATATGATTGCTGCTCAAAAATTTGCACTGGAATAGCAACTAAACTTAAACCAGTTTTTCATGGGATGTTGTTGCAGCTCATAGCATTGTCATCCTTTTAGTAATTCTGGGTGCAATTTGACGAAATAAATAGTTCTTTGGACCCACAATCGTTTTTGTGTTGTTTTACACTCTAATATGCAAGCTATCCCTGTGAGCTGCAAACGATTTGAGACCAATAATTGTCAAAAGTGGTACTCCAACGTGCACATATATAAACTACGACATTGTGTATATGAACTTCTCACATAAAAACAGTTGAAAATCATCTTGTGAAGATCACAATTCCATAAAAAATGCAGTTGAGGACAGCCATGTGATTTGAGATCACAGGACTTGAATTGACTTGACATGATGTGGCAGACAGTACGAATACACGTTGATGTGACGGCGCTTTGACATTATGGTGGTGTCACAGCAAGTCTGAATGGTCTTTAAACGTAAAAAAACAATGGTACTTTTCTATGTCGAAAGAGCAGACTTTTTCATTGTAAAAAAACATTGTTTGATGAAAAACACTTCAATAATTCATGGTCTCTAGTGTATGCAGTGTAAGTGTCAGCTCTCTTAAGTTACTATACAACCTAAATGAATTATAGGTTTCAGCTATTTGTTCTCGCTTGTGGAAGAACACTCAAAGGAAAAAATTTTCAAACAGTCCTGTAATGTTAACAATGGGTTACAGAAAAGAAGTACAGTAACGAAATGAAAACTTACACAATGCAAAAGCACCAAACACATTCCTATAACATGAGTGAAGACGTCGAAAATATATTAACGTCCGTTGCTGGCAGACTGATATTGATGACATCATTCCCCAAACTAACGTCAAAATAAAAAATTTCTTCCCACAAAACATTGACTATGATATCTTGTTGTGTCCCATTCTGTTCTGTTCTACTGATGGCCTGTTTGAATGCCTTCATTCCAAATGCACTGTTGAATGTTCTGACATTCTAAAG
Source organism: Schistocerca cancellata (assembly GCF_023864275.1). Lineage (NCBI taxonomy): Eukaryota > Metazoa > Arthropoda > Insecta > Orthoptera > Acrididae > Schistocerca > Schistocerca cancellata. Next base: position 699,513,041 of record NC_064628.1, read on the forward strand.
AGTTCCTTTATGCCAAGCCTGAAGTGATCTTTGATGTTGGACAAATTTAGTGCCATCACAATAGGAGTAGCTACCACGACTTCTGTGATGAACTGTGGTGATACAGTGGAACTGTATTCCAGATCATATTTAATAATTATCAATCGTGTTCACTTTAGTTATATACTCGTTCATAAAGATAAAATAATGGAAAATCCTGAATGGAATGTAACAATGTTACGAAAATGAAAGTTGCCACTCACCACATAGCAGAGATGCTGAGTCGAAGATAGGGGCCACAAAAAGTCTTTGTCATGTGAGTAAGAGTTGCGTTTGTGTGTGTGTGTGTGTGTGTGTGTGTGTGTGTGTGTGTGTGTGTAGTCTATTTTTTACGAAGGACTTACAGGCTGAAAGCTTTATTTGTGACAGTCTTTTTGTTGTGCCTATCTGTGACTCAGCATATCTGCTATATGATGAGTGGCTACTTTCCTTTTCATAATATAGTTACATTCCTAAAGATAGGAAATATCATCTTATCACGTACAAAGTGTCTTTTTGCTACATTTCATCAAGAGATTAAAATCAATTCTCACTTGACTGACAGAAAGGAATATCAAAACATTCCACAGTGCATTTCTAAAGGAGGCATTCATACAGGTCATCAAGGTAAGGGGATGGACGGAATGTGACAGCAGAGCCAAGAGTCTCGAGAACAAGGTTTTAACATTGCTGCTGATGAAAGGAGAGTGTCATCATCTGATAACGTTGGAAGTTAACCTACTCTCACCGCACTCATGTTGTTGTAATGGATTATCTATTGTTGCATCTTGTTGTCTTTCTTTTATTACCTTGGTTTGTTCTTGTGACACAATGAAAAATGTTGCATCAGGATGTAGATACTTTTTCCATTAAGTGTTCTTATGGAAAAGAGGTTACATGTCGGGAAATCGAGAATCATTTAAGTTTTGCAATACCTGGGACAGTGAAAAACCCTATACTGTTCAAAAATAAGAACATAAATTGGTGAAGGAATTTTAATTAAATAAACTTCTTTTACAGTAAGAAACTCAGCTGTTGAAGGAGAAAAGTACAGTTGTTTTTGACATTATTTTCTACATAGAAAAAATACAATGAGTAAAGTAAATAGCTCCAAGATTGCCTGCAACCAGCAAATAAGCGTCAATGTTTTTAACTGTTTGTGTCACTTTTTTCTGTTTTGGTTCCAGCAGTTTTGCATACAGACTTTATCAAACACATTTTTTATAGAATTCACTTTGGTCATTAATAAAATTTATCATTCGATTCGGATATTAAATTCTGACATTTTTATATCACATATAGTTTCTCATTTTCACTATTTTTTATCAGGCTACGTAACTTGACATTCTATTTAATTTCAACACACCACCACTTAATGATATCACCTGCAACTTCGTTCCTCTGAAGTATAGTGTAAGTTGGCCTTTAATCGATAACCTCATTCCTCATCGTTATAGAGAAGCCAATCAAAACTACTTCTTAAAAACCATCACAACTAAATCTTTTCAAAGAACTAGAAGAAATATGAATATTAACACTTTAAGTTATTTCATATTAACACAATCAAAAAAGCAACACTGTTGCAAAAATCGTATTATAAGTCTGCAATACAGCAGAATGACCTTATACGAAATTTTCATCAACCTCTGAAACTCAAAAGTAATACTTATTTACTTAATTTATGTGATACACACTATAAAGACACAATTTCCTGTTTGAAGAATGAAATGGAAATGGATTATTTTGATAAATAATTCCATAATTCTTCCCTTTTACTGAAATTTATTTCACTCCGTAACAACTAACTCTAGGACATATTCCACAGTGTCCCATTTCTTAAATATTATGTTCTTAAACATCTGTTTAATAATAACTAGCAAGAAGGACTCACAGCCATGTCATTTACTGAGATCTGAAGTAACGGAATAATTTTGAATCACTACCGTCTGTATGTTAAACAAAATGAAACTGAGTGTAGTAATGTAACAAATATCTTCCATCTAATTCAGAATGCTGATAACCTGAAATTAATCTGAAAACTGTATTCGTCTCTCAGTACTTTTCGTACATCAAATTATAATAAGGCATCATAGCTACGTTTCATCCATTGATTCATCATGCATATCAACACAGAAATAAATGTGCTTGTATAAAGAAAACAAAGAGCTTTTTACTGCCTATAGAATTGTATTTTTCGATTTAATTCCTAATAATTTACCAATTCTTACATGAGTGAGCGGAGTGTAGTAACATGTTGACATGTAGTATATTTCTAGTTAGTATGAGTCAGGAAAGTTCTTGGAGAACACAAATCCAGCAAGCAGATATTTATGCTGTTATAAACAAGCACTTCGAACTGCGTGTTGCATTTCTCCATATTTTTCCTAGGATGCATTGGTCAGTTTTATGTACACATTAGGTGCTTTCCCCAGGTTAAAACATTTAGAATTGCTTCTCCTGAACGGCTCTCTAAGTGCTACTCTCAACAAGCATGCAATTTCTTACTTCTTGCATTTGATAAGGCGTCAAAAATACGATGACTGCAAGATCGTATCTAGATTTTATATGTAGAAGGAAGCCCCATTTCGTCTTTATTATCTCGCAAGTGAGAAACTGCAGTATACAACTGGCATACGACACCATTCCTGTATTTCAGAAGATATATCTGTTTGTACCAAAAGGCATCTGATATCACTACTTTTTAAATTAAACACATGATATAATTTCTGTAAATTAGGTGCATTAAAAACGACAGTTCACACCTAAATAGTCTCATTTATCTGCCATGTGCTGCAATTGCTGCAGTATTGGAAAAAAGATGCTCCACTTTATTTAGCACACAATGCCAACAGATTTCACTTAATCAAATCGCAAAACCACACCAGTCTTGCGCACGATTTGAATTAAGTCCTTTTTTTAGTACTAGGCAACATTATGACTTTTATGCAGCAAAAAGTTTGACAGAAAAGTTTTGTCCCAAGTTCACTCAACCATATTACATCTATATCGTTGATTCTGTCTCTCGTTGGGAATGATACTGTTTGTAAACATCACAGCAGTGTCAGAACAACTCTCCATCCTTTAGTGAAAATATTTGAATCTCATGTTAACTATTTGTGCTTACTCAAACTACGTTTAACATAGTAAAATTAACAGGAAAGTCAGTAATTCTCATATTCTTTGTTATTATCAAAACGAAAAAGATGATGCTTCCTTAGCTACAGAATATAGCTGCTGTGTTTCTGTATTATTTGTATTATTCACATAACTGCATCCATAATTATATAAAACAACAGTTATCTGTGTCTCATAAGAGCATTGGTACTTGTCAGGCACCTAACAGGAATCCTTAGTTAGTGAATCTACATAATACTAACATGTGGAAGGAGTCACTGGTAAGCTAAGTCATTAAATTTCTCTTGAAATGTCGCACAAATTGTCTCATGAATTTCTTTTCTTTCTTTCAGAAATGACTGTTCTACCAATGAATACCTGCTTCTGAAACTCGTATAGTTTCCCTCTGGTGATTTCTTTCTGTTCATTGGATACTGCATTGGTACTGACAAGATGTCAGCTAGCAGGCTTATTAAAATGATGTATATGACAATGGGCAACATGTACAAAATACAGTTTTGTTAATTATTTCACTCTCTGTGGTAATGTAATGAAAATAAAATAAACAAATGGTTATGGATTCATATATTTTTCTTCTAAAAACGCTTGTTTTAATTTACCTTTACTATTCTAATTTTGAGTTCTATGCTTGTTTTTTAAGTAATGCAGTTCCTTCTCCATCACACTTCTTATCAAATAGCATCTGCAACTCTGCTAATTCTTTCACATTTGAAAACAGGTATTTTTATTCTGAAAATAAAATTGACAATTTCAAGATGAGATGATCATTCAAAACAAGGAAGAACACAGTGAATGTTTGACATTGTCACTTACTTGCCCCCCCCCCCACGTGCCCCCTATCAGGCAACATATAGCTGATAGAGATGACTGTTGTCAGGAGGGTCAATATGTAATTTGATGAGCTGCTTTGGGCAGCTACTTTGTCAGGCATGGGTTTGGTTCATGTTGATACTATTGGTAGGTGGGACTTCACAAGGCATGACCTGCATCTTAGTAGGAAAGAGAAGGGTAAATTGGCCATTACGACAGTAAAATCTGTAAGGGGACACTGATACTCGTAGGAATACCTCTTTTTTATGCTTTAATAGTGCCCAATGAGTCAATGTTGAATGAAACTAAGCTTAAAGAGAAGCTCAGACAGCAGACACTAGATACGATAAAAATCACAAGATCCCCTTAAAATTACAGTGCAAAATAATGTTAGCATATCATAAGACTCTCTTAACAGTACAGTGAAAATCAATGTTTACAAATTGCATCAGATTATCAGGGTATAAAAAACCAAAGAGGATGAGCTTCTTGTTTGTTTAGGAGATTTAGAAACTGAGGTTACAATAACTATACTATGTCTGCCTGAACATCATATAGTCACAGATATGGAAATGGAATGTAGTGTATTTAAGCTTTCAGTACATGTAAGTAGAGACACTATGCAGAGAGGAGGACTGGCCATATATTTTAAATTTTCCATAGTGTGAAAAATTTAGGAACTAAACAAGTTTATGTAGAGCAACATATAGAAGCATGTGCCTGTGAGCTTACACTAAATAATAACTTCCATAATTGTAGATATGTATAGGTCCTCACTGGGAAATTTTCAGCTATGTCTTAAAAACTTGGATTCTTCGGTGTGCTATATGAGCAAGCAGAGAGAAGCAAATCACTGTTTGTGGGATTTTAATGTAGATTTTCTGAAAGAATCTGGTAGAAAGAATGATTTTGAAGTATGACTTAGTTCTTTCAACTTGACATCAGTTATTGATGTTCCTATTCAGGTAGTACAGGAAAGCAGCATGCTTATAGATAATACTTTTATGGAGCAATATAAATTTAATTAAATAAAACATTTCATGTTAAGAATGGTCTTCCCAATTATTATGCACAACTGGTTACAGTACTTAACATAGCTGCATACAGTAACGCAAAACGGTCCTCCAAAATAGCGTATTCAATTAACGATTTAATAAATGCAAATTTTAGGCAAAGCTTGCAACTGCTAGAGTGGAAAATGTGTACACGGAACCTAATGCTAATTTAAAATTTAACCTGTTGTATGATACCTTTGTGAGTATATCTGAAAACAGTTTCCTAATAAAACAGTGAAACATAATTGTAGGAAACCGTTTAAAAAGGTGAACTTACTAAAAAATACATAAACCTAACCATCAAATACGCCTGATTTCTAAAATTATGAATAGTGGGTACTGTGATTTAGCCAAATTTCTTCCTGAAACTCTGAAAAAATCATTCGTTTTCGACAACAATTATTCCATCCCCAATAGTCACGACTTAGTCCATAAAATAAAAGATTTATAATGCAGCCCAGATACCAAGTTCTTTTCACTAGACATCAAAAATCCTTATACAAACATTCCTGTTCAATGAATGCTTACAATCGTAGAAAAAATCTACATCATTTCAAAAAAGAACTTTCAGAGGAACAAATCACTGATTTTATGAATCTAATTACAGTCATAGTCACATACAACTATTTCGAATTTAATGAAAAATTGTATCAGGAATCCGACAGTTATGATGTTATCATTAACTCTCTAGAATAGAAGCTCTTCAACTGTCTCTCAGCTACAGCACTTGGCATTCTTCTCTATTTCAGATATGTCGATATTTTAGTCATCTACAAAGGACCTGTTGATGGCACTGACCGTATTTTCAAAATCTTCAGTGAACTTCACGAGAGAATATCATTCACCGACGAACTCGAAAACGAGGTCTGTCATATGAATTTCCTTGAGTTGACGCTTACAGTATAAGAAAATAAGATCTCATTTAATGTTTTTCATAAAGAAACATATACTGAACAGATTGTACCTGCGTCTTCTATGCACCCACAATCTCATAAGAACTCTTTCTTTCACTCTGCTATTGACAGAGCAACTTCTATTCCACTCTCAAATCAAAAATTCGAGGAAGAAATTAATTTAATGTTAACGATAAAAGTTATCAACGAATACGAATCTGCCGTAGTGGACAACATCCTTAAAAAGAAAACTGTTAAAAGTGTTACTACACTCGACACCTCTATGATTGAGGCCAGCCTAAAGAAGAAGTTTTTTTCTATTCCTTTCTTGAAGGCCATCTCTTATCAGATTCAACGCCTTCTTCATAATAAATACAACTGTGATGTCGCCTTCTCAACCAATAATAGTGTGAAAAAAAATATTCATAATTTAAAATCGACCCGTTTCCCTTTTGAAAGACTCTGGTGTCTATAAAATTCTTTGCGACACCTGCTCTTCTTACTACATAGGAGAAACAGGACATGCCTTTACAGATACAAAGAACATCTTTTAAGAGAAAATAGTACGAGCACCCAAAATTCATCTTTTGCTGACCATTACAGGTCACGCACCTAAAGCTGTTCATGATATCAACATTTTGCACACTGAGAAGAAGGGGCGTAGATTAGATGTTCTCGAAGAATTAGAAATTTTTAAACCACTTTCTCGAAATGATGGCCTAGTTCTTAATGAGCAACTACAATTACGTAATAAAAGCTTCTTAAACGATATAAACCATTACTTCTTATTTGATTTCGTGTCCCCTCGTGCAGTTACCGAAATATTTCTTCTATCTAAGTCGATTTATAATTTTTTGTTTATTAAATGGTTTATATTAACTACATTTCATGATATACAGTTTTTCTACTCGCTGAGTTACTCAGCTCGCTTTGTAATTCTGTAATGGCGATTTCAGCCTTTAAACTGTATGTCTGAGCTCTTATATGGACAATTTGTTACCATGTCTGCTGCTGACAGATAAAATGTTGCCTCTTACCTCATATATTAAATAATATTCGTCACGATATTCGTCTGTCTATATTTCGAATGTTAAGCAGCCTGTTTGTATTTGCAGCTACTATATAGTACTTTTGGTATAATTTTCACCTGCCTCCAGTTGCTAATGTGGGCGCCTCAGTCTGCAGCTCGAAGTTTGAGCAGACCACAGTGGCTTGCCTTCTATGATTTCTATTTTAAAATTCTGTGACTAAAGCTTTATCGCTTGATATTTATTTTACATGTGACATGTAAGTACTATCCTTTTTTTTATACTGCAAGTCAGTACTTACACTTATAAAAAATTTTCCTAACACTTTGTACTTATGTTATATGCCAGTTTAAATGTTTTATTTCTGATGAAGGCACTCTTAGAAGTGGCTGAAACCTAGGTCAAAAAGACTTCATTTTGCGACCAAGGGCTCTTATTGCTTTAATTTTTTTAGAAGTTACTAAAAAGATAAAAATATTTTGTAAAGAGTAAATGGAAATCTATCTTATAGCTAGAAGGAGTAATGGTCCAGAAACAGTCAAGCATTATAAAAACTACTGTCCTCTATTACGAAAAGTTATTAACAAGTCCAAAAGTATGTTCATTATGTCTGAGATTAGCACCTCTGATAATGTAAATTAATAAAGCATGTAATAAGGTTAACATAGTAACAGGGCAACTGAGAGCACAAGAAGACTGTATTTCTATCAAACTCTATGAAAAGTTTGTTAACAAATAGTCAAAATATTTTTAATAATCATTTTTTAAGTGTTGTAGAGTGAATAGGATCCAGCTGCCAATTTTAAAATGCAAGGATGTATATGGAAGGGAAAATATATATGCAATTTGATAAAATTTTAATTCAATCCACATCTCCTACTGAAATCAGGAAAAAATAAATTCACTCAAAAGTAAAAGCTCACATGGAATTCATGGCATTTCCAACAGAGCACTAACAGCTTGTTACCAACAGATAAGTAGGCTTGTCAGCCACATATGTAGTAGCTTACTGAAATTGGGAATTTTTCTGGATATACTGAAATATGCTATTGTTAAGCCATTGCATGAAAAGGGGAATAGGTCTGATGTTAACGACTACTGCCCTATCTTGCGTATGACAAATTTATACAAAATTTTTGAAAAAGTAATGTATTCAAGAGTAGCTTCACATGTTTGTGAAAACAAAGTGTTAACAAAATGCCAGTTTCGTTTTCAGAAAGGCTTCTCAATAGAAAAAGCTATATATGTTTTCACTAATAAAATACTGAATGCTCTGAGTAACTGAGTATCACACATTGGATTTTTTGTGATCTCTCAAAGGGTTCCAAAATTCACCTTGCAGACACTTATTTAAGGAACTAGGAATATTCAAAGTATGTTCACAATATATATATTCACCAATGAAATTTGTTATTAATAACATATCCCAGCTCAAAAATAATACCAAAGTGCATAGTTACAATTCTAGAAGATATGACGATCTTCACTATTCTGGGTTAAATCTGGCTTTGACACAGAAAGGAGTAGATTATGCTGCCACTAAAGTCTTTGATCATTTACTGAATAACATTAAAAGTTAGACCAATAGCCAAACAGTATTTAAAAACAAATTCAAAGAATTTCTGAATGACAACTCCTTCTACACAGTAGGTGAATTTTTATGTAGGAAGAAGTAACTGAAAAAAATCAGCTTTATTGTGTAAATAAACCCAAAGTTGAACCGACATGTTCCACATCATTACGAAATGTTGTACTCATGGTCTAGGGTACAAGTATTAATGTAACGCAAGCGAAAATTGTATATGCAGTATTTACTGTTAATCACACATTTAAATGAATACAGTATTCACTGCCTCCATTTTCGATATCTGCTGTAGGTAAACTTAAGAAGCAAAGAAACTGGTACACCTGCATAATATCGTGTAGGCGTGTACTCAAATAATGTCTGAAGTAGTGCTGGGGGGAACTGACACCATAATTCCTGCAGGGCTATCCATAAACCCGTAAAAGTAAGATGGGAAGGAAATCTCTTCTTAACAGCATGTTGCAAGGCGTCCAAGATATGCTCAATTAAACATGTCTGCGGAGTTTGGTAGACAGCAGAATTGTTTAAACTCAGAAGAGTGTTCTTGGAGTCATTCTTTAGCAACTCTGGACGTGTGGGGTGTCGCATTGTGCTGCTGGAATTGCCCAAGTTCGTCGGAATGCACAAAGGACTTGAATGGATGCGGGTATCGTCTATCAGAGTCGCATCTCGATGTATCAGGTTCCCATATCACTTCTACTGCATACGCCCTACACCATTACACAGCCTCCATCAGCTTGAATGGTCCCCTGATGACATGCAGGATCCATGGATTCATGAAGCTATCTCCATACCCGTACACATCCATCTGCTAGATACAGTTTGAAACGAGACTTGTCTGACCAGGCAACGTGTTTCCAGTCATCAACAATCCAATGTCGGTGTTGACAGCCCCAGAAATAAAGCTTTGTGGCGTCCAGTAATCAAGGCTTCACGAACGGGCCTTCTACATCTACATCTACATCCATGCTCCGCAAGCCACCTGACGACGTGTGGTGGAGGGTACCTTGAGTACCTCTATCGGTTCTCCCATCTGTTCCAGTCTCGTATTGTTCGTGGAAAGAAGGATTGTCAGTATGCCTCTGTGTGGGTTCTAATCTCTCTGATTTTATCCTCATGGTCTCTTCGCGAGATATACGTAGGAGGGAGCAATATACTGCTTGACACTTCGGTGAAGGTATGTTCTCGAAACTTTAACAAAAGCCCGTACCGAACTACTGAGCGTCTCTCCTGCAGAGTCTTCCACTGGAGTTTATCTATCATCTCCGTAACGCTTTCGCGATTACTAAATGATCCTGTAACGAAGCGCGCTGCTCTCCATTGGATCTTCTCTATATCTTCTATCAACCCTATCTGGTACGGATCCCACACTGCTGAGCAGTATTCAAGCAGTGGGCAAACAAGCGTACTGTAACCTACTTCCTTTGTTTTCGGATTGTATTTCTTTAGGATTCTTCCAATGAATCTCAGTCTGGCATCTGCTTTACTGGCGATCAACATTATATGCTCATTCCATTTAAATCACTCCTAATGCGTACTCCCAGATAATTTATCGTATTAACTGCTTCCAGTTGCTGACCTGCTATTTTGTAGCTAAATGATAAAGGATCTATCTTTCTGTGTATTCACAGCACATTACACTTGTCTACATTGAGATTCAATTGCCATTCCCTGCACCATGCGTCAATTCGCTGCAGATCCTCCTGCATTTCAGTACAATTTTCCATTGTTACAACCTCTCGATATACCACAGCATCATCTGCAAAAAGCCTCAGTGAACTTCTGATGTCATCCACCAGGTCATTTATGTATATTGTGAATAGCAAAGGTCCTGACACTCCCCTGCGGCACACCTGAAATCACTCTTACTTCAGAAGACTTCTCTCCACTCAGAATGACATGCTGCGTCCTGTTATCTAGGAACTCCTCGATCCAATCACACAATTGGTCTGATAGCCCAGCTCTGAAAGTCAATATCAATGAAGTTTCATTGAATGGTTCGCATGCTCAACTTGCTGATGGCCCAGAACTGAAATCTGCAGTAACTTGCAGAAGGGCTGCACTTCTGTCTTTTCGAATGACTCTCAACCATCGGCATTGGTCCCGTTCTTGCAGGATCTCTCCCAGGCCACAGTGATGTCAGAGATTTGGTGTTTTACTGGATTCCTGGTACTCACAGTACACTCGTGAAATGAATGTATGGGAAAATCCCCACCTCATCGCTACCTCAGTGATGCTGTCTCCTATCGCTTGTGTGTTGACTATAACATCACTTTCAAACTCACTTAAATCTTGAATGAGATTTTCACTCTGCAGCGGAATGTGCACTGATATGAAACTTCCTGGCAGATTAAAACTGTGTGCCCGACCGAGACTCGAACTCAGGACCTTTACCTTTCGCGGGCAAGTGCTCTACCAACTGAGCTACTGAAGCACGACTCACGCCCGGTACTCACAGCTTTACTTCTGCCAGTACCTCATCTCCTACCTTCCAAACTTTACAGAAGCTCTCCTGCGAACCTTGCAGAACTAGCACTCCTGAAAGAAAGGATATTGCGGAGACATGGCTTAGCCACAGCCTGGGAGTTGTTTCCAGAATGAGATTTTCACTCTGCAGCGGAGTGTGCGCCGATATGAAACTTCCTGGCAGATTAAAACTGTGTGCCGGACCGAGACTCGAACTCAGGACCTTTGCCTATCACGGGCAATTGCTCCACCAACTGAGCTACCGAAGCACGACTCACGCTCCGTCCTCACAGCTTTACTTCTGCCAGTACCTCGTCTCCTACCTTCCAAACTTTACAGAAGCTCTCCTGCGAACCTTGCAGAACTAGCACTCCTGAAAGAAAGGATATTGCGGAGACATGGCTTAACCACAGCCTGGGGGATGTTTCCAGAATGAGATTTTTCACTCTGCAGCGGAGTGTGCGCTGATATGAAACTTCCTGGCAGATTAAAACTGTGTGCCCGACCGAGACTCGAACTCGGGACCTTTGCCTTTCGCGGGTAAGTGCTCTACCAACTGAGCTACCGAAGCACGACTCACGCCCGGTACTCACAGCTTTACAGTGTTCTGACGATGACAATACAGCCGTTTGATGCCTGGCAAAAAAGATTATGTTCCTGTGAAAGAAAATGGTTCTAAGATTCAAAGACAAAAAAGGTTAATATTGTGTAATTTAAATTAAATTTTCACTGAATTTAAAAAAGAAAATCCTGACCTTAAAATTGGAAGATCAAAGTTTTGCGAGTTGAGACCAAGATGGTGTATTGTTGCAGGAGCATCTGGCACCCATGATGTTTGTTTTGTTTGTATCATCAGAATGTAAAGTTCATGATAGATGGGACCAATCTTAGAGTTGACTATAAAGACCTTTTGGAAATTATGGTATGTAATACTGACATGGAAAATGTGAAGATTGTCCAGGCAAACAAGTCTTACTTGTCATGTTTAAAAAGCCGGGAATGTCTTTATCCATTTTTATTCTATTATAAAGATGAAGATAAACTAATGAACCACAGATTTTGTGTGATATGTGATTTCCTTTAACACAACACTGCAGCAGTGCACATTTTTCAAATAAAATCAACAAGTTACATTAAACAGCACCACTCTTCCATAAAAAAATCTGATTTACTTTTCGAATGGGGCAGCAAGTCAATATAAAAAAAAGATAAACATCTCCTTTCATAAAGAATATTTTGGGTTTGAGGTAGAATGGAACTTTTTCATATCATGCCATGGAAAGGATGCTATTCATGGTGTCTGGGGTACAACAAAGCGAGCTGTTGCAAAAGCAAGTCTGCAGTGGACCAATGACAATCATATCATAACACCTCAAGAAATGTTGGTACTCTGTAAAAAAACATATCAAAGGAATTACCTATGTTTTTGTACAATGTGAGGAAATACAAGAAGTCTAAGACAGTGTCTTGAAGGAAAGGTACAACACTTGTCAGAAGATTAAAGGCACTCGATCTTTTCATTGTTTTGTTCCCCATTCACACAACTTACTGAAGTGTAAGATCACATCAGTTTCGCATGATAGTGAACTTCATCAGTGTGGAAAACTTGTACAAATAATTCTTCAAAATAAAGACATAGTGGCTTGTGTTTACGATGAACAGTGGTGGATTGGCGAAGTTGATAATATTGACTGTCAAACCCAAGATGTAGATGTTGTATTTTATCTCCCTCCAGGATCAAGGACCTCTTTTTAAAAAATTGAGAAGGATCAAGTTTGGATGCCACTTCAAAATGTACTAAGGAAGCTGTCTCCAATGGAATGTACGACTGTGACTGGGTGAACTTATAATCTAATACCCAAATTTCTTAGATGTTCAATGAGCGATGTAGTAAAAACAAATAACAAGAGGACAATATAATGTAATTTGAAGGCTTATTTTCACTAAAATAAAGTAAGTAATAATAGATATGATTAAATTACATACCTTGACTAATATATATTTTATTCCATAAGCCTAGATATTGATGTTAAAAAACGTATTTTTGACTCAAGATTTTCAATTTTTTTCCATTACTTCCAACTGAACCTCAAAGTTGTAATTTATACTGAAGTTTGATATCATAAAGGTCCATTAAATGTGAAATTTTCAATTTTTTATATCTGGTCCCCTGACAAAGATATTGCACCCACAAAACGGAAAAATTAAAAAAAATTATTTTTTAAAATAATGCATTTTTTGAGTGTAAGGTACTCACCATTGATACTCTATAAAAAATAACTATACCATATAGTGTAATAGTAGGAAAAAATATTAAAGGTGAGAAATTAATCTTTCTTCTGAAAACTACTGTTCAAAAATTGAATTTTTTTAATCTGTGGCTGATAACTTTGAACTATTAAAAAATATTAAAGAATACATTCCGCTAAGTGATAATGATGTTAATTTATAGCTCAGAGTGTGTTGAACTAAACGCATTTTATCTGAAAGGCTTAGGACAATCCACTACTGAATAATTGTAAAAAATATAGATGCTTGTAAATACGAAAAAAACGCATGTGGCCTGGAACAAATATGGCCGCTATTTCAAAATAATAAACAATAAATTAAAAAAAAAATTGTGATTACTGAACATGGGGGGATTCACCCAGCAATTTTTTTGAGATGGTCAAGTAACCAATTATTTTTTTCTTGCACCACTTAGTATGGATTGACCCTGTCGTCCTCTATCTCGATTTCGGAAATATCATGGCCTGTGGCTTAGTACATGTTTCAACTTTTATCACTCACCAACCTGTCTTTGATTTTCCCCCAGTCTAAAATAAATGTAATATATGCCAGTTCTTTTGCTGCCTGTGCAACTTTTTAAAAAAAATCATTGTAATTTTTTATGTAGGAAACAGAATCCAGACTTTTGTTGTGTTTTGTTTCCCTGTGTCACTGTCTTTTTCTTGCATACGATATTTTTCTTCCTTCTGTAATCCATTTTAATTTATTCCCTACTGTTTACAGTATATAGTAAGAGTTCCACAAAAAACATGCAGGATGTTTTCGTAAAATTTAAAGAAATATTCAGGGCTTGTTATGCCATATTCCATAGTCTACTCCACCTCATTTAATCTTTTGTGGAATAGGTTCATATTATCAGTGCTCAACTATCGTTTGGTGTAGGTTATTTGGAGCAAGGTTTTATGGTTTTTGGTAACTCCATAAACAGGGCACAATGGTTGTTGTTGTTGTTGTTGTTGTTGTTGTTGTTGTTGTGGTCTTCATTCCTGAGACTGGCTGGATGCAGCTCTCCACGCTACTCTATCTTGCACAAGCTGCTTCATCTCCAGTAAGTACTGCAGGCTACATCCTTCTAAATCTGTTTAGTGCATTCATCTCTTGGTCTCCATCTACGATTTTTACCCTCCTCACTGCCTCTCCAATACTAAATTGGTGATTTCTTGATACCTCAGAATATGAACTACCAACCGATCCCTTCTTCTAGTCAAGTTGTGCCACAAACTCCTCTTCTCCCCAATTCTATTCAATACCTCTTCATTAGATATGTGATCTACCCATCTAATCTTCAGCATTCTTCTATAGCACCACATTTCGAAAGCTTCTATTCTCTTCTTGTCCAAATTATTTATGGCTACACTCCATACAAATACTCTCAGAAACGACTTCCTGACACTTAAATGTATATTCGATGTCAACAAATTTCTCTTCATCAGAAATACTTTCCTTGCCATTACCAGTCTACGATTTATGTCCTCTCTACTTCGACCCTCATCAGTTATTTTGCCCACAAATAGCAAAACTCCTTTACTACTTTAAGTGTCTCATTCCCTAATCTAATTCACTCAGCATCACCCGAATTAACTCGACTACATTCCATTATCCTCGTTTTGCTTTTGTTGATGTTCACCTTATATCCTCCTTTCAAGACACTGTCCAATCTTTCAAGACACTGTCCATTCCGTTCAACTGCTCTTCCAAGTCATTTTGTGTGTCTGACAGAATTACAATGTCATCGGCGAACCTTAAAGTTTTTATTTCTTCTCCATGGATTTTAACACCTACTACGAATTTTTCTTTTGTTTCCTTTATTGCTTCCTCAACATACAGATTGAATAACATTGGGGAGAAGCTACAACCCTATCTCATTCCCTTCCCAACCAGTGTTTACCTTTCATCATGCCTCTTGACTCTTATAACTGCCATCTGGTTTCTGTACAAATTGTAAATAGCATTTCGCTCCCTGTATTTTACCCCTGCCACATTCAGAATTTGAAAAAGAGTATTCCATTCAACATTGTCAAAAACTTTCTATAAGTCCAGAAATGCTAGAAACGTAGGTTTGCCTTTTCTTAATCTAGCTTCTAAGGTGAGTCATAAGGTCAGTATTACCTCACGTGTTCCAATATTTCTATGGAATCCAAACTGATCTTCCCTGAGGTCGGCTTCTACCAGTTTTTCCATTCGTCTGTAAGGAATTCGAGTTAGTATTTTGCAGCTGTGACTTATTAAACTGATAGTTCGGTAATTTTCACAACTGTCAACACCTGCTTTCTTTGGGATTGGAATTATTATATTCTTTTTGAAGTCTGAGGGTATTTCGCCTGTCTCATACATTTTGCTCACCAGATGGTAGAATTTTGTCAGGACTGGCTTTCCCAATGCTGTCAGTAGTTGCGATGGAATGTTGTCTACTCCGGGGGCCTTGTTTCGACTTAGGTCTTTCAGTGCTATGTCAAACTGTTCACACAGTATCATATCTCCCATTTCATCTTCATTTAAATCCTCTTTCGTTTCCATAATATAGCCCTCAAGTACTTCGCTCTTGTATAGACCCTCTATATACTTCTTCCACTTTTCTGCTTTCCCTTCTTTGCTTAGAACTGGGTTTCCATCTGATCTCTTGATATTCATACAAGTGGTTCTCTTTTCTTCAAAGGTCTTTGTCCTCTAGCCATCCCTGCTTAGCCATTTTGCACTTTCTGTTGATATCGTTTTTGATTCGTTTGTATTCCTTTTTGCCTGCTTCATTTACTGCATGTTTAAATTTTCTCCTTTCATCAATTAAATTCAAAATTTCTTCTGTTACCCAAGGATTTTTACTAGCCCTCGTCTTTTTACCTACTTGATCCTCTGCTGCCTTCACTACTACATCCCTCAGAGCTACCCATTCTTCTTCTACTGTATTTCTTTCCCCCATTCCTGTCAATTGTTCCCTTATGCTCTCCCTGAAACTCTGTACAACCTCTGGTTCTTTCAGTTTATCCAGGTCCCATCTCCTTAAATTCCCACCTTTTTGCAGTTTCTTCAGTTTTAATCTACAGTTCATAACCAATAGATTGTGGTCAGAGCCCACATCTGCCCATGGAAATGTCTTACAATTTATAACCTGGTTCCTAAATCTCTGTCTTACCATTATATAATCTATCTGAAACATGTCAGTATCTCCAGGGTTCTTCTTGCATGTATACCACCATCTTTTATGATTCGTGAACCAAGTGTTAGCTATGGTTAAGTTATGCTCTGTGCAAAATTCTACCAGGCAGCTGCCTCTTTCACTTCTTATCCCCAATCCATATTCACCTACTACATTTCCGTCTCTTCCTTTTCCTACTATCGAATTCCAGTCACCCATGACTATTAAGTTTTCGTCTCCCTTCACTATCCGAATAATTTCATTTATCTCATCATACATTTCATCAATTTCTTCGTCATCTGCAGAGCTAGTTGGCATATAAATGTGTATTACTGTAGTAGGCGTAGGCTTTGTGTCTATCTTGGCCACAATAATGCATTCACTATGTTGTTTGTAGTAGCTTAACCGCACTCCTATTTTTTTATTCATTATTAAATCTACTCCTGCATTACCCCTACTTGATTTTGTATTTATAACCCTGTATTCATCTGACCAAAAGTCTTGTTCCTGCCACGAAACTTCGTTAATTTCCACTACATCTAACGTTAACCTACCCATTTCCATTTTAAAATTTTCCAACCTACCTGCCCGATTAAGGGATCTGACATTCCAAGCTCCGGTCTGTAAAACGCCAGTTTTCTTTCTCCTGATTATGATGTCCTCTTGAGTAGTCCCTGACCAGAGATCCAAATGGGGGACTATTTTAGATTAGATTAGATTAGATTAATACTTGTTCCATAGATCATGAATATGACACTTCGTAATGATGTGGAACGTGTCTGTTAATAAAAGATGTCTGTACAAGATATTACATTACACAAAATATTGCATGACACTAACGTTTAAGTTTTTTTTGCGCCCCTTAATTTATATCTAAATATTCAGCCAATGAGTAGAATGAGTTGTCATGTAGAAATTCTTTTAACTTATTTATAAATGTTAGCTGGCTATCTGTCAGGCTTTTGATGCTGTTTGGTAGGTGACCAAAGACTTTCGTGGCAGCATAATTTACCCCTTTCTGTGCCAAAGTCAGATTTAACCCTGCATAGTGAAGATCATCCTTTCTCCTGGTGTTATAGCTATGCACACTGCTATTACTTCTGAACTGGGCTGGATTATTAACAACAAATTTCATAAGTGAATATATATACTGTGAGGTTACTGTGAGGATCCCTAGATCCTTAAATACACTCCTGGAAATGGAAAAAAGAACACATTGACACCGGTGTGTCAGACCCACCATACTTGCTCCGGACACTGCGAGAGGGCTGTACAAGCAATGATCACACGCACGGCACAGCGGACACACCAGGAACCGCGGTGTTGGCCGTCGAATGGCGCTAGCTGCGCAGCATTTGTGCACCGCCGCCGTCAGTGTCAGCCAGTTTGCCGTGGCATACGGAGCTCCATCGCAGTCTTTAACACTGGTAGCAAGCCGCGACAGCGTGGACGTGAACCGTATGTGCAGTTGACGGACTTTGAGCGAGGGCGTATAGTGGGCATGCGGGAGGCCGGGTGGACGCACCGCCGAATTGCTCAACACGTGGGGCGTGAGGTCTCCACAGTACATCGATGTTGTCGCCAGTGGTCGGCGGAAGGTGCACGTGCCCTTCGACCTGGGACCGGACCGCAGCGACGCACGGATGCACGCCAAGACCGTAGGATCCTACGCAGTGCCGTAGGGGACCGCACCGCCACTTCCCAGCAAATTAGGGACACTGTTGCTCGGCGAGGACCATTCGCAACCGTCTCCATGAAGCTGGGCTACGGTCCCGCACACCGTTAGGCCGTCTTCCGCTCACGCCCCAACATCGTGCAGCCCGCCTCCAGTGGTGTCGCGACAGGCGTGAATGGAGGGACGAATGGAGACGTGTCGTCTTCAGCGATGAGAGTCGCTTCTGCCTTGGTGCCAATGATGGTCGTATGCGTGTTTGGCGCCGTGCAGGTGAGCGCCACAATCAGGACTGCATACGACCGAGGCACACAGGGCCAACACCCGGCATCATGGTGTGGGGAGCGATCTCCTACACTGGCCGTACACCACTGGTGATCGTCGAGGGGACACTGAATAGTGCACAGTACATCCAAACCGTCATCGAACCCATCGTTCTACCATTCCTAGACCGGCAAGGGAACTTCTGTTCCAACAGGACAATGCACGTCCGCATGTATCCCGTGCCACCCAACGTGCTCTAGAAGGTGTAAGTCAACTACCCTGGCCAGCAAGATCTCCGGATCTGTCCCCCATTGAGCATGTTTGGGACTGGATGAAGCGTCGTCTCACGCGGTCTGCACGTCCAGCACGAACGCTGGTCCAACTGAGGCGCCAGGTGGAAATGGCATGGCAAGCCGTTCCACAGGACTACATCCAGCATCTCTACGATCGTCTCCATGGGAGAATAGCAGCCTGCATTGCTGCGAAAGGTGGATATACACTGTACTAGTGCCGACATTGTGCATGCTCTGTTGCCTGTGTCTATGTGCCTGTGGTTCTGTCAGTGTGATCATGTGATGTATCTGACCCCAGGAATGTGTCAATAAAGTTTCCCCTTCCTGGGACAATGAATTCACGGTGTTCTTATTTCCATTTCCAGGAGTGTAGATGTCTGCAGGATGGCCGTGGGTGGGCTCCAGCAATTATTCTGATTACACGATTTTGAGCAATGAATACTTTTCTACTCAACGATGAATTACCCCAGAATATGATACCATACGAAAGCAGTGAATGAAAGTAGGCATAGTAAGCTAATTTACTGAGATTCTTATCACCAAAATTTGCAATAACCCTAATAGCATACGTAGCTGAACTCAGACGTTTCAGCAGACCATCAATGTGTTGCTTCCAGTTTAACCTCTCATCAATGGACACACCTAAAAATTTTGAAAATTCTACCTTAGCTACAGACTTCTGTTCAAAGTCTATATTTATTACTGGAGTTGTGCCATTTACTGTACGGAACTGTATATACTGCATTTCATCAAAATTTAAAGAGAGTCCATTTGCTGAGAACCACTGAATAATTTTGTGAAAAACATCATTTACAATTACATCACTTAGTTCTTGATTTTTGGATGTTATTACTATACTTGTATCATCAGCAAAAAGAACTAACTCTGCATCTTCATCAATGTGGAATGGTAAGTCATTGATGTATATCAAGAACAGTAAAGGACCTAAGACCGAACCCTGTGGGACCCCGTACTTGATAGCCCCCCAGTTTGAGGAATCAGCTGTTGTTTTAACATTACATGAACCACTTATTTCAACTTTCTGCATTCTTCCAGTTAAGTATGAATTAAACCATTTGTGCACTGCCCCCCTCAAACCATACTGATTTAGCTTATGTAAAAGAATTCCATGACTTACACAATCAAAGGCCTTTGAGAGATTACAAAAAATACCAATGGGTGATGTCCGGTTATTCAGAGCATTTAATATTTGATCAGTGAAAGCGTATATAGCATTTTCTGTTGAAAAGCCTTTCTGAAAACCGAACTGACATTTTGTTAGTACTTTATTTTTACAAATATGGGAGGCTACTCTTGAATACACTACTTTCTCAAAAAATTTTTATAGAGCTGTCAGAAGAGAGATTGTGCGGTAGTTGTTGACATCCGACGTATCCCCCTTTTTATGCAATGGTTTTACAATGGCATATTTCAGTCTAGCTGGGAAAACACCCTGCTCCAAAGAGCTATTACATACGTGGCTGAGAATCCTACGTATCTGTGGGATATTACCTCCGGAATATTTTACCCAAGAGGACGCCATCATCATTTAACCCTACAATAAAGCTGCATGCCCTCGGGAAAAAATATGGCTGTAGTTTCCCCTTGCTTTCAGCCATTCGTAGTATCAGCACAGTAAGGCCGTTTTGATTAGTGTTACAAGGCCAGATCAGTCAATCATTCAGACTGTTGCCCCTGTAACTACTGAAAATGCTGCTGCCCCTCTTCAGGAACCACACGTTTGTCTGGCCTCTCAACACATTCACCTCCATTGTGGTTGCACCTACAGTAAGGCTATCTGTATCGCTGAGGCACGCAAGCCTCCCCACCAATGGCAAGGTTTATGGTTCATGGTGGGGGGGGGGACGGGGGCACAATGGTTAGAAAGTCCTAAATCTAAGCAACACTTATTTGTCCGATTATAGCTATAAGTTGTTAAAGTATTGTATGCATATTATGGCTGTTAATTTACTCGATAAATATCATTAAAATTATCACTGAAAACCGATTTTTGATCATGTCAATGAATCTTGTTGAGGTGTTAAATCTGTGTTGAAATCATTAACTCTGATGAGTCTTTTCTTTGTTTGTTTTTTATTTTCCTGCAATAGGTACTGGAATTTCGACAAAAGTAGTTTCCTTATTTGTGAATCTGGAATTTTATACACATAATATTACAATGTTCTGGAAGGAAGCTGTTAAATATATGTTCCTCATTGAGGGAATCGAAATCGTACCTTGCTTTCAATTCCATTGAGCTTTCCACAAACCTTCTCGTGTTGCATTACCCCTATGAAAGCAAATGGCAGCATATAAATTTCCAAGGTTATTTAACAGGCACATATATTCATTAATGAAATTCGTCATAAGTAAATGATCATACAGCTAAATTTGGTGGAATATTATCTTACTTAGATCGAATTAACTATGGCGTCCACTTGTTCATAGCTTTATCAGATCGTGAATTTTAATGTGCACACCTTGGAATTTATGATCCACGTGTGGATCACCATCAGTCTGTAGGGTCTGGTAACTTTTCTGGGTATAATATTTACATATTCCTCTGTTTAAAGAATCATACTTCTGTTATAGCTGCTCTGTTCATCTATAAGAAGTTGATTGTGAATTGAAACTGTTCAATACTTCTACCCACGCTTTATTTTGAAATTTGCATAGATTTTATACTGGTCAGAAAAAGATACTATTATTTTACAGTTTTTAAGATATACATTGGGATAAGATTAATTAAATGTTTGGACTAATCTTCTCATTGCATGAGGCCAAATGTTTTCCGCTAGGCCCTGGAACTTATTTACAGCATCAACTAGCTTGAAAGAATACTTAAGCGAATAGTTTTGTGATCTAGAATGCTTACTGCTCACGTCAAAAATGCCATTTCTGCCAATGACGTCTAGATAAATGTTGTGATTATGGTTTTTATTTTTATTGGTCCATTTTATTGGTCCCATAAATTACCTTATGTACAGCTATGTACTTGTAACATAGGACACATCATTATGCTTACAATCCATGCAATTTTTACATAATGTGTTACACAGTAAATATATTTAATAGTTTTGCAGTACATAATTTTACATAATGCACAATGATTTACAATACATGTGCCACAGTTAAAAAGCACAATTTTGAGAATGAGTTTTATATTGTACACAAGTAGTTTTAATTGTAGTTTACATCCTAACACTAATTTTAATACTAGTTCCTCTTAATCTGGTACATAAAATTTGCCATTCATTGAATAAACGTCTTCACACTGACTACTCTTGTAACAAATGTATCAACCCCCTGACATATTTTGCGTATTTCCACTCAACGATGCTGGGTTTGCTCATCACTTAGAAAGAAAGTATTGATTGCAGGAAAGTGAGCAATAGAATAATATGTGGTGTTCACCCACATATAGCATGTAGGTACCTCTACAAGGAGCTGCACATTTCAACTGTGGCGCCACAAAAGATATATTCACTAATGAAATTTGTCATGAATAAATGATCACAGTTTTAGAAGAACAATGATGTCCATATCCACAACACTAAAGGGCAAAAAGACTATTATTATCCATTGTTAAAGCTATCAGTGCACAAATTTTTGATCATGTACTCAATGACATATAATGACTAACATGTAGTGAAGCAAGTTTTCAATCTAATTTAAAAGAATTTCTCCTGGACAACTTCTTCTACTACCTTCATGAACTTCTACTTCAAAAAATTCTAGTCAGTACAGACATCAAAAAGGAATTAGTGTAGTTGCATGTGTAAGACCAAAAATTATAAGGTGTTCATTTATGTTAACGCTAATATCTATACACATAATGTAAACTGACTCCTTCCAAATCATTTCGATAAAAGAATCGTTCAGATGATCTATGGACCATCTAAGTAACTAACTAACTATCCCTATGCAGCCACACTATTGAATTATTCTTCTGTTAGAAGCCTTTTTAGAATTCCACAGAACGTCTTGTCTTTTCAGTTATGAGATGCTTGGTTATGCTTGTATTAACTTGTTGCTTGTGTATTTAGGTCCTTTTTCGAAAATCTGAATCTGTACTAATGACATGTACGAAAATACCCAACATGCTGTACTGTTATATAAGTCCACAGGCTTTCATGGTCGTTGTCACTTAAAGTCAAAATCTTCTGTGTTGTTAGGCCATGTCATATTTGCTCTAAAACAATCGATGTTTCGACCCCTCTGTTGGGATCTTCTTCAGGATGTTTCAGTGTCCACTATTGCTAGAACACTGTCAGAGCCCAGTGTTGCATTCTCTTATAAAGAGTAGTTTTTCCTTGTTTGTGCTGGAGAAGTGGAAGTATTGGTTAAAATTCTTGTGGCTACCATTGATCAGCCATGGTCATAGGCTAATATTCCCGCGCTGAAAGGGCGTTATTGGCTAAACTCTTGTGGGTACTATTGGAGGCCCATCGTGATTGGATAGAAATGTACTATTCCAAACTTATGCTGGCGAAGGTTTATTGGTTGAAATTCCTCCTGCTGCTATTGGCTGGCTGTCATCACTGGCTAGATGTGAGACAAACAGAACACGAGAGGGGGAATGTTTTTCTAAAATGTTATTGTCCGCTGAGGTGACTTGCAGCACGTTGTTTATGTTGTTTGCACACCACAGACACATATTCACTTCCTTGATGGCATGGAGCCATGATGCTAGATCCTATAGCCGTCCTCTCTATTGAAATTACATGCATTCTTGGAAATTTCAACCAATTCTCGGACCTATCTTCTATAAATGTTTGTTTCCTTAGCCAGCACATGTAAGTTATTAAAATCGATGTCAGAGCCACAGTTATCATGACTTTTCGCTACTCTCGATTTTATACTTTGTTTTAGCCATGTGTGCCGTTCGTGTGCCTTAATGCGTTCTTTAACAGTTCTTTCCGTTTCGCCTATATACACTTTGCTGCAGCCGCACACCACTTGATAGGTGTCTGCATTGTGGAGGCTATCAGGTGCATCCGTTTTAGTGGAAAAAATCTTTTATTTTGTTTTGACTGAAGAAAGAAGTCTGGATCACTCGGACCTTTCTTTTATAAATGTTTGTATCCTTAGCCAGCACAAGTAAGTTATTAAAATCGATGACAGAGCCACAGTTCTCATGATGTTCCGCTACTCTCGATTTTACACTTCGTTTTAGGCATGTGCGCCGTTCATGTGCCTTAATGCATTCTTTAACAGTTCTTCCCGTTTCACCTAATTACTCTTTGCTGCAGCCAAACATCACTTGATAGGTGTCTGCGTTGTGGAGGCAATTAGGTACATCCGTTTTTGTGGAAAAAATCTTTTATTTTGGTTGACTAAAGAAAGATGTCTGGATACCATCTTTCTTTAGAATTCTGCTTATGTGGTCAGTGACCCCAGAAATGAATGGTAACATAAGGGAGTGAGAAGGCAGTTCCTCATCATTCTTATTAGGGTGATTAATATTCCGCATAAAAGCCCTGTCTACTGAAAAACTATGATTGCCATTTGCCTTCAATGTCCTCTTTAAAATATCCAACTCTGATTCCAAGTTGTCATCATCACTGACACGAAAGGCACTGCTTGCTTCTGGGTTGGGTGGTGATGCAAAGTGGCATCTAAGTACCTGTTTCTGTTAGCCTGCTTTCTATACACGCTGTGACCTAGAGTGATATCAGATCTTGTGTATACCGACACACCTAGGAATGGGAGACCGACCTCACTCTCAACCTCTTGGGTAAATTTAATTTTGGGGTGGATTCCATTTAAGAAATTGTGGAACACATGAAGTTTTTCTTCACTGTGTGGCCATATAGCAAATATATTGCCCACATAGTGGAGCCAACAAGAAGGCTTTAAAGGAGCACTACTTAATGCCTGTTGCTCAAAATGTTCCATAAAAATGTCAGCTGCAACTGGTGATATGGTTGAGGCCATAGCAAGGCTGTCAGCCTGTTCATAGAATTTAATTGATCCATCTGTTACCAAAAAAATATATAGCACCTTGCCCTAGTACTTCATTATTTGAGTAGATTATTTTTGAAATGTGTGGAGTTCTATTAGAAGTTTTAAATTGTAAGTAATGAGTATAGATAGACTTTTATAATAATCCATTTGCATTGAGCTGTTTGTTGAAGTTTTAAAATAATTCATTAGCTGCTTTATCAGTAAAAGGGCAGATATTATATCAGTGATATATATATATATATATATATATATATATATATATATATATATATATATATATATATATTTAAAATGGAATATCCTTTATCTAGCTCAAACAGTCTACGGGTGTACTGATGGTCCATAGCGAAGCCAACAGTACATAGGAGATGAGGTAATGGTGGAAGTTTAGCTGTGAAGACAGGTCGTGAGTTGTGCTTGGGTAGCACAATTGGCACAGCAGTATCCATGAAAGGCAAAGGTTCTGAGTTCGAGTCTTCATCCAGCACACAGTTTTAATCTGCCACGATATTTCATATCAGCGCACTTCCATTGCAGAGTGAAAATTTTATTGTAAAGCCAACAGAGTTCCTAGCGATATCTACAGCAACATCTTGTTTATGTCGAAGGAAGAGAGAGAGGTAGATAGACACAGCATGAGCGCAAGTGTTTGAAATGTTTCTCACTTCTCTTGGTGATTTTGGCACTTAATAACGAAAATAACTTTTATGTTTGCTTTTTTTAGTCAGACATACAAAACCTGTATTGCTGCACTGTGTATCCAGGTGTGGAGCAACTGGAAGGAAGTATTAAATACTGTCAGAAAATGAGAAAACGAACTGGAAAAGGTTTTCTTCACTCAAACTTTTGTTTGCTTGTTTGCCACTGTCTCATTAATCTTAGAATGCTCACATTGGCATCGAACCTTTCGCCAGTCTACTCACTAACATTAAGGTGTTTCAGTTTTTTTACACCACTTTCATTTTCTTTTCCTTTTGCCAACAAGTTAAACATGAGGTGGCAGCAAAGATATAAATGTTGTAATGAGCTCCTACTTGATAGCATAATACGTCAAAATGAAAAATATAAATGTCATTGTAAATGACAAAACTAAATTGATTAATTAATATCCTAGCCAATGAAGGTATTATGGGACATGACCCCTAGTTACAGTGTAAATCAATTGGTTTAAGATTTATTTACTACCATAGCTCTCTTTTACTTCACATTGCTACAAGTTTGTGTATTTTTAGGGTTCTATTTTGTTCTTTAAAACAATGGAACTCATTCCATAACATGCATCTATAAAATGCCAAATTGTTTCTTCTTTATTAATGAAAACTCTTTGACTGAAAATGTAATGAAAATTAAGTAATCAATACAGTTTTAATACTAATATGTAACTGTCGCAAATGTGTATAGATTGTGTCAGTATACAGTAAGATACACAAATAACAAAGAAAAGTTTCATGTTGTACCACTAAGGCATGTTGTTCATTCTGGTTGAAAACGTTGAAGCAGTTGAAAATTCAATGAGGAAGGTAAGGTGTAAGAATGAATTTTCATACTTTGTAAGTAATTTATAAATTTGTATGCATTTTTGTATTGGTCAGAATGCTTTTTTTAAAAAGAGTTATAGCTAGGGACTAGGTAGTAGACATCCAGAAACCATATCTCAGAATGGCATCAACACAGGAAATTTATCTAAGATTATTATCTTGTATATATCCATTTAGTGGATGAAATGATTCATGGTCCTCTTCAAGTAAATTCAACTTGGTTCACCTCATCAGTATTTGTGAACATGAAGCAACTGCGTGAATGTGTGAATGTAGAATAAAACATTGATGGTGGTCTACTTCATGTCAGTGAAGACTGACATTAACACAATTACTGTCATACTCATCCAAAAGGAGGTTCAAAAGATCAGTTTTTTGTTGTGATTATTTTAGAAAGTTGATTAGGCTTTTACACCTTTTTATTAGCACGTGAAGGGAATAATTCAAACTTTTTAATAGAGTAAGTATATTGCCTCTTGGTGCTCTGTAGAAACGAATAATAACTGTGGGTTCAATTAGTAATTCAGTTGCAGATATCACTTCAAAGTTTTTCTTAGCTGTGTCCTCCGGTAAATGAAAAGGCTCACATTTTGTACTACTTTTTAGATGCATACAGCTTTCTCCATGTGTTTTGTAGCATATAGTACCACACAATTAAGCATCTGAAACAAAATTTTGGAAAATGAAGTATGATGCTCAATACTCACTGTACTGTATTCTACTAAAGTTGGCTGAAAATTTGGAAATGTATGTAAAAGTCTAATCGCTTTTAGAAGGGCTGGTGGCGGGGATCTCTCCTATGACGAGTGCCGCCTATGTATCTGTGACTGTGTTCACAGAAAATCATCATTGGTGAATTTCAGGCTTTATTTCGTGTACTTTTCGTGTAATCAGTAGTTGTATTTGACCCATAAAATACCTTTAATCTCTCGCACATAACATTCTCGTCATAACTACCTGTGTATTATTTGTGATTTTGACCAAAGTGAAATGTCACTACAATTTTCTATCGGCGGCAGCAGTCGTTTTTCGTTACCTGTACAAAATATCGAAATAAATTTTGGTAAATAGTGGCAGATAACGAGGGGAATATTTTGACAAAGATGTATACAAGATTTTTTTGCCATTTCGTTAACGTTAACAAGTCGCTGTGCAATGATCACTTCGACTCTGTCGCTTGACGCGCGTAAATAACATAAGCTGATTGAAATTTTCTCTGGTCATTGTGTAAACATTAGTTACAGAAAGTTACGATTTACGAAATAAGGCGGGAAGAATGTTACGGATTTTTACGTCTTCTGCGTGTTTACATATCAATGGTTCTCTTATAACGTGTATTATGTTATTGCTGTAGAAGTGCAATTGTTTCGTCTGGCGAAATCCAAATTTTGGTAAGCGTTACTTAGCTGTAAGCTGTAATATCCGGTGAAACTCCTCGAAAATCACCTAGGCAACTATTGAAAATGTTGCATACATTTACTCACTTTTGAAGTTTATTTTAAGGAATCAGACAAAATCTAAAAATGATACTGGTATTCATAAATAAAAATTGCTATTTATTTATTTCGAATTCTATAGATCCGTATGTGAACAGTTAACGGGATATAGGAGTCAAGTTTTACAAATTATTGTTTAATATGTAATTACATTGAATTTATGATACCAAAGATATAAGTAACAGAAAGTGATGAGTAGTTTAACATATGAGCTACAAATATTCTTTACTGGGAGTATACACATAAACATAAATTTGAGTTTAAGTTGAGCTGTGTGTAGACCAGAATGATATTGTGCATTGTGACTAAGAAATTCATCTTTGCTATAATAACATCTACCTAGAAGTAACTGCCTTAGTTTTTCTTTTAAACTACAGCATGTTTCCAACCACATCTTAAATTTGTGATGGGAGGATGTACAATATCTTGATGCTACTGTACAGAACGCACTTCCGCACCAAGCTTTTTTGGTTTTTGATGAGAAATGAACATAATGCGTCTGGTTTAGATTGACTGAAAGACCATTAACTTCATACCAGTACTAGAGCAAAAAATAGCCTCCTGTGTCAACTACTTAATCCGTCACAGGAAATAACCAAGTATGCACCATACACCATTTAAGTTACATGGCTGGCATATAGCAAAAGTTTTGAAAACAAATTGAAATCATTTCTGCTCGACAATACATTAATTTCCGAATAGAAAGTAGTAATACACGTTTACATTTATGTCATTTTGTTAAGATAAAAGTAAGTTATTTAAATAGTTAGCATATAGCCTTGTTTGTGCAGATGAATTGTATATTATTTGTAAACCTCCTGCTAAGATGTTTCTCTCGGATCTGTGACTCAGGTGTATTGCTAAGATGTAGAACATGTGAGATTATTACAGTAATAATAATATGTAAACATCATAAGACTTAGTCATAATCATATGCACACAAAGATATGTGAAGTTAGGCTCAAGTGCTCAGGTAATAGTGGAAATAATAGTCACACAAAAAATTATAAGGGTTAAACTCTAAATCATATATAAAGATGTCTGTCAGTAATTGAGATACCAGTTTTCATAGGAAGTTCATATCAGTATGCTTAAAATTAAACACAGTCTACAAAGTATTACACACTGTCAAAAATTCCTGTAAAGAATAGAAAGAGCTGTCCAAAAGAAAATGTTTAATCAGACCCCCAGTGACTGATTTTATGTGAACTGCAAGTTTATTGTATGTATACCTGTATGATTGAATAATGTACTATTTTTTGTCCTATGCCAAGAGTTTTGTATCTTTGTGAAGATCATATTTACTACTTGTATTGCAATATTTATTTTGTAAATTGTACTATTCTTGTTGACGAAGCACATAAGTGAAAAAATGTACTGGCATTCATGGCGAGCTGTTTGAATAAATTTGTGCAAGAGTGTCTAGGGTGGATTCTACTCATAAATCTGATGACCTCCAACAGTGCTATAACGACTTTGAAAAAAAAGACATTTTTGAATGTTTAACACAAAAGCTTCCATGCCAAACATTTAAAAAGTCTTTTCTTCAACATTTGAGTGCTGCAAGATGCGCCATACTGAAAACTTTTGTAAAGACTTTGTTTACATGTGACTGGTTTCGCTAGAATATGATGCCATATGTCATAAATATCCAAGGTATGCAACTTTAATAGTTTGCAAATCACAAAGAGTTGTAATTGAACAAACAGATTCTGCTGTCGAATTAGTCTTTTTCATAGCTTGAGGATGTGAACTGACCAGTTTCAGAGCCGATTGTTAGTGTGTAATACCAGATATTTTGAAGGCTTAACTGTCAATTTATTTCAGCATCTTCCTGTTTTAATGTGCAGTTTAAACTGAATGAACTGAGTCTTGTTAACACTGAAGGACATATGATTTGAAGTGAACCAGTCTAGAGCTTCATTGAATATTGTGGGTGAAGTGTTCTCTAGATTGTAGTTGGTTGCTTTGTCAACCAAAATGGTTGTGCTTTCTGCAAATAGGATCAAGTGTGCCTTTTGGCTCACACACAATGGCAGGTCATTGATGAAGATTAAGAATAGGAACCCTGCAATATTCGACATCTCACTGCGCCCAAGTCAGAACAGGCAGGAGCGATTGCAGAATTATTTGACACTACCTTCTGCTTGCTGCCCTCTTGACTCATGCCACATCCCTGCTGGACCAATTAAGCCATAGTAGAATTTTATTACAGATATTGCATTTACAGGGTGTCTGTGACCCGGGACAACCGGGAGATCTGGAAAAAACCCGGGAATTTTTCCATCTGGGAGAAAACCGGGAAAAACCCAGGAATTTTTTAGAATTTCGGGAATTTTTCATTGTTTTAGTTTTCAGTTAATTTTTTGTAACTTTCACTAGTAAGAACGAATACTCTACGAAAGAATGTTACTGTAGAATAATACTGCAGCAATAAAAAACGAACGAGAGAAAAAAACGAAGATAAACTTAAGTTGCAAAGGAAATGCACCATATACAAGAACAAAACACAGTGCTCATACAAACATCTGCCAACAGCAAAATGTGTCAAAGGCTTAGGAAGACTATGCAATGTTTCAAAACATGTTTCGATAAGCGTGACATCACAACTGTTTATATTTGATTCGTTTGAGCGGTTGCAAGTGAGTTTACGTGCATGTGCAGTTGAGTTGTGTATGAGTAGTACCTTCTCCCGCTTCTAGCTACAGAATTGTGACAGTTAGCTGTATAAGCAATAGCAGCATGCAGCCAGATGCTTTTCTGGAAAAATTTTACTGGTAAGCCTTAACTGCCAGATCCACGTATGCGCAACAGGCCCGGAACTAGGGGCGGGGACAGACCAGGGTATCTGCTGCGTGGGGCTATCTCGGTGGGGAGGGGGGGGGGGCGGCGCCAAATTCATATTATTGAGGAAAAAGACTTTGTTTCACATAGCACATAGCATCCAGCGCACGTTGGTCTATTGATCACTCACATTATTTTGAATGCATCCCTGTTGGTTTTGAACATTTTTGGTCAAATTCTAAGTTGATTTCTGAATGAATCGTAAGTTGATTTTTGAATGCGTGCATAGTGTACGTGATGTCTCTGCCAGGGGAATCACCGTTGTATCTAGAAATAAACTCTCCTGCAAACAAAAGGGGACCGGTCTATTCGAGCTGAGCGAATAAAGCCGAAGAGTGAATGACAATCCCTGTTTATGTGGTTGACTAGGTTTTGCAAATGATCAGCATTGTTATAATTACTAGAGAATTCTATAGATTCAGACTGCCAGAGTGGAAATAACGACTAACAGGAATAACAGGCAACAAAGATTACGTATTGTCTTCTCCGTGTATCCAAGAAAATGAAATTTTGACAGAAAAGTTTTGGCCAGACCGCTACACTACTAAGGGCCAGTTATACAGTCCCCGGCTAGCAGCCGCTAAAATTCTATTCTGGAAGTAGCGCGGAAAACGCATTGTACGGAAACTAAAGCCTGACCGGAGAATAAATGCGGGATAACTAAACCGGTGATTGTGGCGGGGCTAGTGAAGATAACCAGAGAATAAATTTTGACATTGGCAGTAGTAGTTTCAGAATTAGTGATGACAAGATAGTTTGTTGGAACGAGGAAGGAGAAGAAACGGGGACTCACACAAATTACGGAAGAATATGGCGATTCCAAATTTACATAAAAATTTCGTACTACTACTTTTCAATCTAATGCTTCAGAAGCTAGAGAGTATGAATGAAACGTGAAACTATTTCCTAACATAAAACTTTTTGCTTGTAGTAGGACTAATTAGATATTGGTACTTCATCAATTATATTCTGTCGTGTTATAAAAATGACCATTTGTGCCAAAACGGTCTCGTTTATTTGATGTGTGTAACAATTGCTGCAATATTAGGCAGGCCTATTTCGTTTTATCTAGCAGACAGTGACAAAATACACGTAATCAGATCGAGAAAACAGACCAGTCTTGGGTACTATTTGTATTAACAGCTTTTCTAGTATTAGACAACGACATTTCGTTTCTTCATGTAGCAAAACGTAGACGAACTTTGAAGAGGTAATAGATTCTTTTCCAGAAAGAAAAGTACGCCATATAAAGCTGTGGCAAGATCAGAGAGCGAGAGAAAAGCTAGGACTTAATGATTGAAGAAATGTGTACTGTCTTGTTTGTCTCTTGTCTTTACTCGTTTTATGTATCCTATATTTAATTTTATGTCACACAAAACAGCAAGTTATTAGCTAAAAGGCAGTAAAGGCTGCAAATTTTCTGAAGAGTTCTTGTTCTGCCCATCACAAATAATCCCATCCAGTATTAATTGCGAGATTTTTTTTAAAGAGGGGCAGGATGTCAAACCGGCCGACTGGGAGCAGGAGAGGCACCACAAGACATTTTAATTTCCACTGGCCTGAATATATTTAGATGGCACCCATTACAAAATATTACACGTTTGAATTCCACAGCGCGAAATACATAGACGTGCGATGGAAGAATGCTGTATGAAGACGCGTGGCACTGCACTTCGGCACACAGAGCAAATAACATGTCTTAAGTTCCCTCGAACATATATGTTTTATGTATCAGACTCTTCAGAAAGATATACTCTATAAAATGAAGATTTTTTGAAAAGTTGATTTTTTAAATTTTTGGCGTCCTACCTCAAACGCTCGAGGGATGGGGAGCGCCACTGTCTAATATCGCCCCGGTTCGGAAATATCGTAGACCCGGACCTGATGCACAGAGCAGTCTGAGTTGTACTGGGGAGGTGGTAGTCTCCATATGACTCGTGTTTACGTTAAGTGATTTTGCTGTTTCCTCTTTGCTTACTGCTCTCACGTCAAATGAAAACAAAACGCATTTCTGTGGCTGGGAGCTATCAAGTGAATTAAAATACATTCACATAATTACGGAAAGCTAAAATATGTTATTAGTTTCAGATTTTATTTTGTTTCCACTTTTCTGACAGTCAAGCGTTAATCGCCTTGCAGAACGATGAAGTTATTTTTGTCGGTTTGTTAAAAAAATTTGACTTTCATTAATTTTTTTCTGCTGAGGCAGTCAATTTATCTGAAACGAAGTGTTTAATTCCACACTATTGGCTAGTTTCAACTGTTCAATGCATTTCAAGTTCACGTTTTCATCATCTAGCACGTATGGCACTATGCCATAATAAAGAACCAAACTTGGGATAATGTGGTACTGGTACTCCAAGAAAATTTACATTTGAACCTGGACATACGAATGTGCACTTTAAGCCGAATTATACATTTTAGTATGCTTCACAAAATTCCCATGCTCTTGAGTATCCTCTAATGTCTTATTTTTTTAATTACATAATGTAAGATCTTTTAGTGTTTTACAATGTACAAACGTATGGGCTTCCTGTGTCATCATTGCTGCCCAACCGCGGCGATGCCTGTCATCTGGCGCTACTGCTGAAACGCATCTATTTCTAACACGTCGCGGGAAAATATTCCGATTGGTTGTTTGAAAAGCTTTACTTTCAAGTAAAGTAAATTTCCTTTTACACAAGATGAACTCTGTGCGCGAATGTCCGATGAATTTCTTAAATCACATTGCGTTTGACCCTCATTCAAAAATCAAATCTTTGAGGACGACCATTTAGAATATTTTCGAGCCCAGGAGATCAGACATTTATGTCGCTGTTAAAAATTTTACGAGATCATTTGTGTGATGTATCTTAAAAGTGTAATACGCACAAAAAAGATCAACATTATGTGTGAAAGCTTAGCTTCTCTTGCACCTTATATCTTAGAGACCAATATTATACGTGAAACTTTTCTTTTCTTGTAGCAACACTATGTATATTAATTTAAACCATTACATTTTCCTATTTGTGTGTTGGCGCTACTTAACAGTAATGTTGCTATTGGCTGAGTACATCACGTGTCCTATGCTCTGAATATCCGCTGTCATCGGCTGGCGAGATCGGTTGACACGAGCTACGACTGGCTTACAAAAGCGCATCGCAGTCTCGCTTTCAACCCTTCAGAAAGGAACATGCGGTGTTTGGTGGAATTCGAATTTATACTTTCGTAATACGAAAATACACAGTGTACATGTTGCTGCACAAAACTTGTTTTTCCCCTGAGTTTAATTTCTAAAGTGCCGGAAAATTCTATGCCGGTGTATAAAACCACAACCATTGAAAGGATTGATAAGTTCTAAAGTTCCTAGGAAATGTATACTGTTACTTAACACGGAAAACGTGTATTTTTATCCGGAGGAAAGTGTATTTTTAACTGAGAAATCCGGGAATCTTTTTCCTCGTCCATGTATACACCCTGATTTATTAAGATGCCCCCCTGCGGGTTCGGAGGTAAGAGTAGGCCTACGGTATTCGTGCATGTCGTAAGAGGTGACTAAAAGGAGTCTCAAATGTTTTGGCCCTTATGTGATGGTCCCCTCTTGGGTTTGACCACCATACTTCAAAATTATTCCGAAGAGCGAGCCAGTTGGGGAAGGGCGCCTTATTTGGTGCATTGTGTCCATCATGCTTTGAGACCTTTAGCTAGCTTATTCGTCGTTGCATTGAAGTCCCGTTCGGTCTCCATCTCTTGGGTGAGGATACATTCCTGGGTGCGATTTCCGCCACGTACTGTGCAGTGTCACTTTCTGCACTGACGACAACCATGGACCACTTGCCACCTAATATCCAGCACAGTAGCCAGTCATTTGTGGTGGGGCCACCATGTACCCTGTTGGATGTAGCACATGACAACACATGGATCGCTCTACTGATGCCTGTGCCGTTAAATCCCCAAGTATGCTGAGGAGCAGATGCCTATCTCCCTAGGGCATCGGGACTCCGGGTACTGGCCGTCCCGCCAGGTGGACCTTGCTGTGGCTGGGTGGCACCCGTGGGGAGAGCCCTTGGTTGGAGTAAGTGGCATCAGGGTGGATGACACGCAATGAAGCGTGGCATATCTCCCCTTGCTGATGGCCAACCACCAGCATTCTCTAAGTGTTCGAGGTCTCACTTTAATGCAAACATGTATGACCCAAATCGTTCCCCTCCCTGGCCACACCATGGGAGGAACAAAAGACTATGAATGACAGCGAGACGTATTCACCCCGGTATCTAGTCTGTTCGAAAGCTGATGGGGAATCCTTTGTGTCCTTGAAGCCTCAGTTCTTCATAGAGCATTTAGAGGACAAGTTTGGGGAGGTGGAGGGCTTGTCAGAAATGCAGTCCGGCTCAGTCTTGATAAAAACAGCATCCTCTGCCCAGTCACGGGCATTACTCGCTTGTAAGAAGCTGGGGGATCTTTCTGTTACTATCACGCCACATAAAATCTTAAATATGGTCCAGGGCTTTATCTTCCACAGGGACCTTCTTTTACAGTCCAATGACGAGCTGCACGCCAACTTAGAGCACGTCCACCAGGGTCTGAGGGATAATCAGGTTGCAGCTAATGCCTTCATCTTGGCCTTCAAGGGTGACACATTAGCCAAAGGTGAAGGTGATGGTCTACCACTGTGATGTCAAGCCATATATCCCTCCCCTGATGCAGTGCTTCAAGTGTTGGAAGTTCGGCCATATGTCTTCCCGCTGTGCTTCTAGCCTTATATGTCGCGATTGTGGTCATCCATCCCATCCCAATACTCCATGTGCCCCGCCTTCCATGTGTATCAACTGCAGAGAGCAGCATCCCCCTTGCTCATCAGACTGTAAGATTCTACAGAAGGAATGTAAAGTAATGGAATACAAGACCCTGGACCGACTGACCTACACTGAGGCTAAACGGAAATTTGAACTTCTTCATCCCGTGCGCATGACGTCATCTTATGCCGCCACTGTCACTTCTGTTACAGCTCCATCCGTTGCACCACATGCAGTCAGCTCTCAGAGCCGAAGATTACCGCTTTCATCAACATTATTGTTTGTGGAAGTGGAAGCTGCCCCCACAGGGTTATGAACAGGAATGCTACCTGTAAATTGTATGTTTTCTCTTTCCGAATCGCTTTTTTGTTGGTATGAACTGTACGTAATGTTCTCATTACCGTGCACGCTCAAGTTAAGAAATAGCTTCGTGACCCTCAGGACAAACGCCAAATGAGACGCCTCCAACGCGAATTCAGCCATCGGCTCGCCGAATGGAGGTCTGAACAGCGGGAGGACAGGATGCCCACCCTCCTACTCCACCAAAAATCTGACTGGGCTGTCTGAGATGCCTCCAACGCGAATTCAGCCACCGGCTCTCCATATGACAACGGTGAGTCATTTGGGGAGGGGGGGGAGAGGACACCTGCTCCCTTGATGGTGGGGGGCACTTCCCTCCCTGTTGCTCCCGCACCCCCTACCTCGGGAGCAACACCCCCCAACCACCGGGAACACCAATCCTCACTTCTAAGCCAGAGAAGTGCAAGTCTTCTTGGCTCCTCTCGCTAGGAAGGGATCCCTTGGGTCACTCCCTTCCCAGGGCAAACCAGACCAGTGGCCACCCACCAAGGGCTGAAGAAGCCCCAGGTAGCTGGTCATAGGGATTCGCAGTCCTCTTCAGTCCCGGAGACTAAATCAAAGAAGCCCTCCCAGCAACGGCAACCAAAGGAACAGTGTAAGAAACCGAAATTGAAGACCCCTAAGAGCAAGGAAATTGCGGTAGCACCCACTCCACCACTACCTACAACCTCTGCGTCTGAGGATGCGGTGGAGATTCTGGCGTCCACTGAGGACCTAGATCTTGCCGGACCCTCAGACGTGATGGATGTCGCTCCCGTTGGTACTCAGTCGGTGGCAGCAAGTGACCCAGCGGCATAATCTGCCTCCTTGGTCCCTTCATGCCTTTCTCGGCCATGGACAATGTCATCCTGCAGTGGAAATGCAGCAGTTTTTTCTACCATCTTGCTGAGCTCCGAAAACTTCTCAGCCTTCACCCTTTCCTAAGTATTGCTCTTCAGGAAACTTGGATTTTGGTGATGTGAATCCCTGCCCTCCGTAGGTAACAGGGTATATAAGGACTGGGCAGCTTATGAGAGGGTATCTGGTGGCGTCTGCATCTACGTCCTTCACTCTCTTCACAGCGACTCTGTTCCTCTACAAACACCTTTAGAGGCTGTCGCTGTTCGGGTGTGGACGCCTTAGGCTGTTACTGTCTGCAGTCTCTGTCTTCCACCAGATGATGATGTCCCGCAGCATGTCCTGGCTGCGCTGATAGCCCAATTGCCGCCACCTTTTCTGTTACTGGGCGACTTCAACGCCCATAACCCTCTGTGGGGTGGATCAGTGGCAACAGGCCGAGGCAGCTTCATTGAGTGAGTATTGGCACAACTCGACCTTTCTCTTTTAAACACTGCTGCCTTCACACATTTCAGTGTGGTGCATGGCATGTACTCAGCCATCGACTTTTCGATCTGCAGACCTATCCTATTACCATCTGTCCAATGCAGTGTGCATGACGATTTGTGCGGCGGTGACCACTTTCCGATCTTTCTGTCACTGCCACAGTGTCACTCTTCTGGGCGCCCCTGCAGATGGGCTACGAATAAGGCTGACTGGAACTTGCTCACCTCCATTGCCACTATTGAGCCTCTTTCCAATGACGCCATTGATGCAGTGGTTCACTCAGTCACCATTGGCATCATTACTGCCGCAGAATCTGCCATTCCCTGTTCTTCTGGGTCCCCGCGGCGGAGGAGTGTGCCTTGGTGGTCGCCGGAGATCGCTGAGGTGATTAAAGATTGCAGGCAGGCACATCAGCGTCACAAGCGGCATCCCTCATTGGCACAGCTCATCGCCTTTAAATGGCTCTGTGCGCGAGCAAGAGTTCTGGGAAACGTATGTCTCCACCATTGGCATCCGTACCTCTCCATCGCTGGTTTGGGCCAAGATTAGGCGACTCTATGGCTATCGGACCCAATCAGCTTATCTGTGATTTAACTGAATGGAGCAGTCTGTACTGATTCCGACACAATTGCAAACCGTTTAGCGGAGCATTTTGCTCAGAGTTCCGCTTTTGCGAATTACCCACTGGCCTTCTGCTCCCTGAAAGAGTGTTAGGAATGTCGGAGCCTTTCATTTCACAATCGTTGAATCGTACAATGCTCCATTCAGTGAGTGGGAATTCCAAAGTGCCCTAGCCACCTGCCCTGATACGGCTCCCAGATCAGATCTCATCCACTGTCAGATGCTCAAACATCTCTGGTGGACTGACAGCGAAGCCTCCTAGACATTTTCAACCGTATCTGAGTTGATGTTGAGTTCCCGTCACAATGGCGGGAAAGCATCGTAATCCCCATGTTCAAACCTGGCAAGAACCCACTGGAGATGGACAGCTACCGCCCCATTAGCCTCACCAACGTTCTTTGGAAGTTGCTCGAACGCATGGTGAGCCAAAGGTTGTGTTTGATACTTGAGCCTTGGGGCCTTCTGGGTACGTCTCAGGGTGGGTTTTGTAAGGGCTGCTCTGCCACCGATAATCTGGTCTGCCTGGAGTCTGCCATCCGTATGGCCTTTGCTGACCGTCAGCATCTGAACGCCATCTTTTTTGACATGCAGAAGGCATACAATACGACATGGCCACATCACATCCTCTCTATGCTTCATGGTTGGGGTCTTCGTGGTCCGATCCCGATTTTCATACAAAATTTTCTGTCGCTTCATTCCTTCCATGTGCAAGTTGCGGCCTCCCATAGTTCCTCCCAAGTTCAGGAGAATGGGGTACCGCAAGGACCGGTCTTAAGTGTCTGCCTCTTTTTAATTGCAATTAATGGGCTCGCTGCAGCGCTGGGAACGTCTGTCTCAGCTTCCTTGTATGCTGACGATTTCTGCCTATACTTTAGCTCCACTGGCATTGCAGCTGCAGGGCATTATCCGTAAGGCGCAGTCTTGGGCTGTAGTGCATGGCTTGCAGTTTTCGGCTGCCAAGACCTGCGTTATGCATTTCTGCCAGCGATGCACTGTTCACCCTGAGCCACGTCTTCATCTTGACGGCAAACCTCTTGCTGTGGTGGAGACGCATCGGTTTTAGGGATTGCTTTTTGATACCCGGTTGACTTGGCTGCCTCATATTTGGCAGCTTAAACACATGTGCTGGTAGTATCTTAATGCTCTTCGTTGCTTGAGTCACACCAGCTGGGGTGCCGATCAGTCTACCCTTCTACAGCTGTATCATGCGTTAATTCAGTCCTGTCTAGATTATGGGAGCCTGACTTACGGTTTGGCATCACCTTTCGAATTGCAGTTGCTTGACCCCATCCTTCACAGCGGGATCTGACTCGCCACTGGAGCTTTCCGGACAAGCCCTGTTAGCAGCATACTTGTGAAGGCAGGTGTCCCTCCATTGCGGTTCCGGTGCCAACGATTACTGGCCACTTATGCTACACATGTTTGTAGCTTGCCCGGGCATCCAAATTATCGTCTCCTGTTCCCTCAGGCGATCGTCCATCTTCCAGAACGAGGGCCCCAGTCAGGGTGTACAATCGTGGTTCATGTCAGAGCTCTTCTCTGTGGGCTTGAGGTTTTCCCTCTTCCACCTCTTTTCTGGGGCCCTCTGTGTATACCCCTACAGTGTGTGCTCCGCGCATGCCTTTGGTTCGATTTGGCACAGGGCCCGCAGGACTCAGTCCCTCCTGAGGCCCTATGCTGCCACTTTCTTTCAATCCTTGCCACGTTTCAAGGCTCTGACATTGTCTATACTGACAGTTCGATGGTTACTGGTCATGTTGGTTATGCTCTTACTCTAGGGGATCATTATGAACAACACTCATTGCTGGCTGGCTGCAGTATTTTCACTGCCGAACTGGTCGCCATCTCTCGTGCCCCAGAGTATATCCACTCCTGCTCAGGTGAGTCCTTCGTTATCTGTAGTGACTCCCTGAATGGTTTATGAGCTATCAACCAGTGTTTCCCTCGCTCTCGTCTGTTGATGGCTATCCAGGAGTCCCTCCATACTTGGCTATCCAAGAGTCCCTCCATACTCTTGCCCATTGCGGCCATGAATGTGTTGATACGCTGGTCAAACAGGCTGTTGGTACATCAGCCTTGGAGATTTGCCTTTCGGAGAGTGACCTCAGGTCAGTTTTGTGGCAGAAGGTACTTCACACTTGGGTGTAGAATGGCGCACTCTTCCTTCACCCAACAAACTTTGGGCCATCAAGGAGGCTACAGGTGCATGGCGCTCCTCCTTGCGGGTCTCTTGCAAGGACTCTGTTGTCCTCTGCCAGCTGCGCATTGGCCACAGCTGGATAACACACAGCTATTTATTGCACTGCGAGGACCTACCTTTATGTCACTGTGGGTCAGTTTTGATGGTGGTCCACATCTTGTTGGAATGCCTGATTTAACTCCGCTCAGGCAGACATTTGCACTGCCTGATATGCTTCCTGCACTTTTATCAAATGATGTTGTGATGGCAGATTTAGTTTTGAGTTTTATTCATGTAGGGTGTTTTTATTGCTTGATCTAAGTGTTTTTTTGAGTCTGGCCTTTAGAATACAATTTTAGACTGGGATTTTTAGTGCATTTCTTGGTGGTTGGCTTTTCCTTTTTTGTTTCTATGGTCTGCCAACCACTCTCACATTCAGTGTGGTTTTAATTCCTTTTTTCTGGTATCTGTCTGTGTCTTTCTTGTCCTGTGTCGTCTCTTGTCATCTCCATTGTTTGTTCTTATTCTTTGTGGTGTTTAAAGTTCATGGAAAAAGGGGCTGATGGCCCTAGTAGTCTGGTCCCTTCAATCCCACAAACCAACTAACCAATTTATTAAGATGGTCCATAATCCTCCTGTACATAAACTTATCCAGTATTTGAGGATGACTTGTTAGGAATGGAATTGGCCAGTAGTTGGAAGCCTCAACTCTATCACCTTTTTTGAAAAATGGTTCGACAATTGCATATTTGAATCCAGTAGGAAGAGCACCTTGATTTAAAAATACATTAAATATTTGACAAAACTCTTAAAAATAAATTTATAGCAGTGTTCTAGTACTTTAATTGATACATTGCCCACACCAGTGCTACTTTTGTTTTTCATTTGTCTTATCACCTTCCCAACCTCATACGTTGTGTTGTGGGATAGCCCTACACGCATCTGGCTAATTTTATTCTTCACTGATTTTTGTAGATAGTTCACGGCATTAACCGCAGACCCTCCACTACCAACATGATGAGCTATTGTAAAAAAAATTGTGGTTGAAAATATTGCCGACTATTTCATCATCTATCATGCTGCCATGATGACACGCTTCAGTAGTGCCTGTATCACCTGAACTTTACCTGTTCTACCTTTTCACTGCCATCAAAATTGTTTTTGTTTTTTCAAAAATCGGTCAAATGGCTCTGAGCACTGTGGGACTTAACTGCTGTGGTCATCAGTCCCCTAGAACTTAGAACTACTTAAACTTAACTAACCTAAGGACATCACACACATCCATGCTCCAGGCAGGATTCGAACCTGCGACCGTAGCGGTCACGCGGTTCCAGACTGTAGCGCCTAAAACCGCACGGCCACTCCGGCTGGCTTGTTTTTTCAATTTGAACTGTTAGTTTCAGAATTAATGAACTTCCTCCTTGCTCCTTTAATCACATTCCTTAGGATACTGTAGTATAACATTTAGAGCTCCTTATCCTGTGGTTTATTAGACTTGCTGAGTGAAGTATAAAGCATTTTCTCTGCTGTTTTGATTCGCTTAGTGGGCCACTGTTTCCTACACAGTTGCAAACAGGGTAACACATTCATTCATGGATAGGTTACATTTATCACTGGCGTTTTTAGCCTTTTTATGTGTCCCATTCCACTCCTCCAAATGCTTGCTGAAGGTTTTCAGGCCTTCACTATTGATTAATCTAAAGGGTGAATTGATAAAACTACACTTGCTAGCAGAGCTTACATTGTGCATTATCAACAGCTAGCCGTTACAGTCA
The DNA here is from genome assembly GCF_023864275.1 of Schistocerca cancellata. Classification (NCBI taxonomy): domain Eukaryota; kingdom Metazoa; phylum Arthropoda; class Insecta; order Orthoptera; family Acrididae; genus Schistocerca; species Schistocerca cancellata. The sequence continues at coordinate 699,554,560 of NC_064628.1, forward strand.
GAAAGAGCATTTAAAATTTGTATTACACTTATGTTACCGCTTCTATTATTATGTACAAAAATATCTTTGTCACTCTTGTGAGAAAGTCAACAACTGACTTCAGATTAAAAGAGCTCATTACACTTTCAGAATGTGTCCTATCATTATTACAGGTAAGAAAATTTACATTAAAGTCACCAAGCATGTTTATTTCCTTGATTTTTGAGAACAGTAGTTAAAAGTGATTCTGCCTTCTTGAAAAATATACTCAGATTGACAAGTCATTTGATATAAGTGCTATTTTGTGTATTTCTCCTGGAATATTACTGTTTACTTTGAGAGTAACTGTCATACTATCATTTTACATGTTTCTAACTGCCTTTTAATCAACATTTTTCTCTGCAAACTATTTCAGTGCTGGTGTCTTGCATTTGAAAAATCATAGTGTGTCTTTCAAGAGAATTTAAATTATTTGTCCACTTTATTGTAAGAGTTACACAGTGTATTCTTCAGTGTACAAAAGTGTTCATAATATGCATAGTAATATACATTGGAGATTTGTCTATTGTACTGGGTGGTTGTAATTAAACTTTCCCTATTTAACATGCTATAATGCGGAAACTAATTACCGTATGAGTACCAAACTTAGTGGCCTTAATGTCCAGAGTTTTGGGTGCATGATTCCCATGTGTAACAGTGCCACCGTCCAGTTCCAACTATGGTCACCACATGCCATGATCAGTCATTGTGATTCACAGTCTTGCACACCTGACCATCTGCAGTGCACTTGTTAATGTGTCAACATGAGCTTGGACAAAAGGAGCAGGGCATTATTGGTGAAGCTCTATTATCAAAACAACAGTAATGCTGCAGCTGCACTTCAAGAATATCGCCGGCTGAAAGAGTCGTGGAATGGTCCTCTTTCTCCGCCTGCTGTGTGGAATGTGATGAAGTAGTTCAAATCAACTGGAGAACTGGGCATTGCTCTGGGAAGAGGCCAACGATTGCTTGCACCTTAGCTAGTTGATGAAATTGCTGTTGCCATTTCAGACAACACTGCACACAATTCCTGATCATCAGGCGATGCGCATGCTGTGTGACAATAGTTGAACATCCTGTAGTCCACTGTACAGAAGGTGCTTTGAACCATTTTCAAATGGTATCTGTATAAGATCCATATCATGAAGCAGCTTGCACCACAGGACACACAACAAGGTGTTGAATTTGCTCTTCTCTTTCTTGCAAGGGTTGGAGTTGAAAAGGGCTGGTCCTGGACCATCCTAAGGACAGACAAAACTCATTTATCTTTAATATATGAGGTGAACACAAAGAATTATCAGTGTGGGGATCTTCACCTCCAGTCACTGCGCACAAAGTTCCTCTGTATGGAGAATGTGTTACCATATGGTGTGGCTTCATAGCTATGTTCATCATTGGCCCATACATTTTTTAACATGCTGGCACTCAAGGGCCAAAAATGTGCTGGCCAGCATTACTGTAATATGCTTCACCAGCTTGTCATACCTGCCCTACAGGAGAGAGACACATTGAACTCAACAGTCACACATGTGCTGACCTGAAGTTCAGCACATCAAGAGAGGTAGCCAGCATACCTATGGACATACTTTGTTCTGATGTGTAGAATGCAATCCCGTGATTGCAAACTCATCTGGATGGTGATGTGCACCATATTGAGGCTCTTTGGAGCAGTAACGGTAACAGTATGTAATCGTATAATGTACTGTAGCAGCACATTAAAAGTGTTTCAGTTGCATTGATTCTGCATTATTTCTCTGCCCCATGTCCTTGACATTAATACTACCAAGTTTGTGTTAGTTTCTGTGTTATAATAGGTTAAATAGGGAAAGTTTAATTATAACCACCCAGTAGATAACAAATTTTCTTGATTTACCTTACACAGTTTTAGCTTTTACTGTGAAAAGTGCTCATAATATGAAGAGAACATATACACTGGGTTACTGTACAGTTCAATCTGTTACCGCAACCTTTATTTCGCATTCACATTTGTTGGCTTCACCAACTCACAACCGGAGTGTTACCTTCGAACCTAACCTAGACCTTGTGTTGTGCTATGTATGTATGTATGTATGCATGTATGTATGTTGTGACAACCATGACTTAAATGGGGAAAAGGCACTATCACACTCTAGCCTTCTTTAGAAAAGAGAAAGTAATGTGTGAATTTCATGCTGCATGTATTTGGATGTTCCTGAAGTGTACAGTTTGTTAGACACTGTCCAGCACAGTGGTGTGCAGTTGGCAACTAGAACCCCCCCCCCTCCCCCGCCCCCTGCCGACTGTCCCCCTATAAGTCTTGTAGACAACCTCCTGGTGGAAGTTTTCAAGGGAGTGATGGTAAGACGCCAGCAGTTCTTGGTGGCTATGCTGTCACAATCTGTTAGTTGCCTTTCCAACGGTGTTACTTCACTGTTTCATAACCAGTGGTTCTCACTGCTTACAAATTGCCCAAAATTGGTTAGACCAGCTGTGATACGACTGGAGGCTCCATGCAATGACCTCCAATTGCTCCTCTTGTCTGTGCGCACGGAGTTCCCTCTCAACATCCCCTGTGGTATGTATCCAGTCCTCTGTTCCAGATGGTCCTCTTCTGTGTCCACTAAGAAAACTATTGACCCCACCTTCCTCAGACGCCTATTCTGTTCAGTCCTCTGCAGTTACCCAAATTCAAGTTAGTGACAGTGTTGGTTGTGCATTTGCATATGCAAGGTGTCATGAGAAGCATTTTCTGCCACATTCATGCAGTGTACACATGGGCTCTGCAGTACAATACAATAAAACTCTCTCCACAAAGGACATCCTGATTTGTAGCGAGTCCATGAGCATGGCATAACTCAGTGCTACCACAGAAACGTTTTGGTCACTCTGGCCCAAGACCAACTAGTTAACCTTCACAGTTCTGGAACTGGACTCTGCACCATGTGGGGTATTCTGAGAAATGAGCATGCTGACAAATTAGCTTAAGAAGCAACCACAGAAGACATGAGCCCACAGTACCAAGCCCAGACCTATGAATACAACATCAAATTTTAGAAATCTTGGAAATGGGATGTCAGGCAGCCACAACCCTCTACAAGCTGAGAACAAATGAGGTGACCACCAGGGCCTAGTATACTTCACTGCAAGCCTCTCAGAAAGGTGCCTTCATACTGCGCCGACTATATATCACCCACATCAGATTTACACGTGACTTCCTTTTATGTCAAGAGGACTCCCTCCCAATGTAACTGTGTTAGTCATCTAACAGTTACTCCATGTTCTCACAGTGTGTGCCTGCTGGTTGATCAGAGACAAGCCATCAATCTGTCTATCATCGATAGCAACTAACATATGTTTTCCTTTTTTTAAATTATTTAGCCAATAGCTCACTGTGTTGTCCTTTTCTCGACCTACACTATGTGATCAAAAGTAACTGGACACCCCGAAAACATACGTTTTTCATATTATGTGCATTGTGCTGCCATCTACTGCCAGGTACTCCATATCAGAGACCTCAGTAGTCATTAGACATCATGAGAGAGCAGGTTGCTGCGCTCCGCAGAACTCACAGACCTTGAACGTGGTCAGGTGATTGGATGTCACTTGTGTTATATGACTGTACACTCGATTTCCAGACTCCTAAACATCCCTAGATCCACTGTCTCCAGTCTGATAGTGTAATGGAAACATGAAGGGTCACGTACAGCACGAAAGCATACAAGCTGACCTTGTCTGTTGACTGACAGAGACTGCTGACAGTTGAAGAGGGTCATAATGTGTAACAGGCAACATCTAATCAGACTATCACACAGGAATTCCAAACTGCATAAGGACCCACTGCAAGTACTATGACAGTTCAGTGGAAGGTGAGAAAACTTGGATTTCATGGTCGAGTGGCTGCTCATAATCCACACATCATGCCACTAAATGCCAAACGATGTCTCGCTTCATGTATGGAGCGTAAACAATGGATGATTAAACAGTGGAAAAAATGTTGTGTAGAGTGGCGAATCACAGTACACAATGTGGCGATCTGATGGCAAGGTGTGGGTATGGCGAATGCCTGGTTAACGTCATCTGCCAGTGTGTTTAGTGCCAACAGTAAAATTTGGAGGCGGTGGTGTTACGGTGTGGTCGCATTTTTCATGGAGAGGGCTTGCACCCCTTGTTGTTTTGCATGCCACTATCACAGCACAGGCCTACATTGATATTTTAACCACCTTCTCGCTTCCCACTGTTGAAGAGCAATTCAGAGATGGCAGTTGCATCTTTCAACAAGATCAGCACCTGTTCATAATGCACAGCCTGTGGCAGAGTGGTTACACAACAAAAACATCCCTGTAATGGATTGGCCTGCACAGAGCCCTGATCTGAATCCTACAGAACACCTTTGGGATGTTTTGGATGACCGACTTTGTGGCAGGCCTCACCGACCGACATCAATACCTCTCCTCAGTGCAGCACTCCGTGATGAATGGGCTACCATTCCCCAAGATACCTCCCAGCACCTGACTGAACATATGCCTGCGAGAGTGGAAAGTGGAAGCTGTCAACAAGGTGAAGGGTGGGCCAACATCTACATCTACATCCATACTCCGCAAGCCACCTGACGGTGTGTGGCGAAGGGTACCTTCAGTACCTCTATTGGTTCTCCCTTCTATTCCAGTCTCGTATTGTTCGTGGAAAGAAGGATTGTCGGTATGCCTCTGTGTGGGCTCTAATCTCTCTGATTTTATCCTCATGGTCTCTTCGCGAGATATACGTAGGAGGGAGCAATATACTGCTTGACTCTTCGGTGAAGGTATGTTCTCGAAACTTTGACAAAAGCCCGTACCGAGCTACTGAGCGTCTCTCCTGCAGAGTCTTCCACTGGAGTTTATCTATCATCTCCATAATGCTTTCGCGATTACTAAATGAGCCTGTAACGCTGCTCTATGTCTTGTATCAACCCTATCTGGTACGGATCCCACACTGCTGAGCAGTATTCAAGCAGTGGGTGAACAAGCGTACTGTAACCTATTTCCTTTGTTTTTGGACTGCATTTCCTAAGGATTCTTCCAATGAATCTCAGTCTGGCATCTGCTTTACTGGCGATCAACATTATATGATCATTGCATTTTAAATCACTCCTAATGCATACATTTATGGTATTAACTGCTTCCAGTTGCTGACCTGCTATTTTGTAGCTAAATGATAAAGGATCTATCTTTCTGTGTATTCACAGCACATTACACTTGTCTACATTGAGATTCAATTGCCATTCCCTGCACCATGCGTCAATTCGCTGCAGATCCTCCTGCATTTCAGTACAATTTTCCATTGTTACAACCTCTCGATACACCACAGCATCATCTGCAAAAAGCCTCAGTGAACTTCCGATGTCATCCACCAGGTCATTTATGTATATTGTGAATAGCAACGGTCCTATGACACTCCCCTGTGGCACACCTGAAATCACTCTTACTTCGGAAGACTTCTCTCCATTGAGAATGACATGCTGCGTCCTGTTATCTAGAAACTCCTCAATCCAATCACACAATTGGTCTGATAGTCCATATGCTCTTACTTTGTTCATTAAACGACTGTGGGGAACTGTATCGAACGCCTTGCAGAAGTCAAGAAACATGGCATCTACCTGTGAACCTGTGTCTATGGCCCTCTGAGTCTCGTGGACGAATAGCGCGAGCTGGGTTTCACATGACCGTCTTTTTCGAAACCCATGCTGATTCCTACAGAGTAGATTTCTAGTCTCCAGAAAAGTCATTATACTCGAACACAATACGTGTTCCAAAATTCTACAACTGATCGACGTTAGAGATATAGGTCTATAGTTCTGCACATCTGTTCGAAGTCCCTTCTTGAAAACGGGGATGACCTGTGCCCTTTTCCAATCCTTTGGAATGCTACGCTCTTCTAGAGACCTACGGTACACCGCTGCAAGAAGGGGGGCAAGTTCCTTCGCGTACTCTGTGTAAAATTGAACTGGTATCCCATCAGGTCCAGAGGCCTTTCCTCTTTTGAGCGATTTTAATTGTTTCTCTATCCCTCTGTCGTCTATTTCGATATCTGTGTGACAATCTGGAGAAGGAACTACAGTGCAATCTTCCTCTGTGAAACAACTTTGGAAAAAGACATTTAGTATTTCGGCCTTTAGTCTGTCATCCTCTGTTTCTGTTGAATTCCAGCATTACCAATGGAGCATGCCATGAGCTTGTAAGGCATTTTCAACCAGGTGTTTGGATACTTTTGATCACATAGTGTATCTTAGTAATTCTGTCTACAACTACTCCTGTTACGAGTATCCTTCAGTGACCGGCTACAGTTTTTAGCCAGCAGGATTTTGTTTCAGTTTTGACCAACTGACTCAAGCTGCTGTCACAGAGGTCTTCATCAATGATGTCAAGGTCACAGGCCCTTGAGCTGCCAGTTCTAGATGTTCTGCTTGTTCACAACACCATTCAGACGAAGATGACTCACACGTTTTCATTGCTTTCTTGCATGCAAACACTAGCAGCATGTGAATTCTTACTCACCTTAACAGACCCACTACATTGAAATTGGTGAGAGAACTTGCATGTAGACTTTGAGAGTGTGGTCACTATTAGCCGAAATGGGCATGAAAACATCTGTCACTATCAGTCACTTTGTTTCTAAGAATAGTTACAAATCCTTTGCCTTCTGTGCAGTTGTCAACCTTCCTCTGTGAGTCATCATTAGAAATTTATGTGATGGACTTATAATGTTGCATGCACAATTTCAAAACTGATAACTCATTAACATAGCTTTTGTTGTTCCAGCCTTCAATTGGAAGATTTGTCTGATGCAACTGTCCACAGCAGTGTATTCTTTGCACTCTTTTCATCTTTGCATTACTATTGCATTTACATTCACTGTAGTCTATTCTTGGTCTCTCGCTACAATTTGTAGCCACACACTTTACTCTGTTACCTAATTGACTATACCTTGATACCTCAGGATGTTTGCTATCTACTGATCACTTCTTTTAGTCAAGCAGCACCACAAATTTCTTTTCTCTCCAATCTGATTGAGGTCACCTTCTTTAGTTCCATGATCTAATCTTCAGTGTTCTTCTGTTGCACCACATTTTAAAATCTTCTGTTATCATATTGTTTGTACTGTTCATTGTCTGTATTTCACTTCTGCATAAGGCTACACTCCAGCCAACTGCTTTAGGACAACACTTCCTAACAGTTCATTTATTATTATTATTATTTTTCTTTACTTTCTCAGACTGTTAAGTGTGGTTAAAAATGGAACGTGACGCGGACCTTGATCAAGCGTGACTTCCTTGTAACTGTATGGTATATGTTATATTGCATTTAGGAACTTTCGGATAATTGAACATGTATCAATAATTACAGATTTTTGTAGTTGTATATATATGTTTGGATGTAGCTGTATTGCATTGATGTACTGGTGGATATTGTGAGGTATGACTCCTGTAGTTGATAGTATAATTGGTATAATGTCAACTTTATCCTGATGCCACATGTCCTTGACTTCCTCAGCCAGTTGGATGTATTTTTCAATTTTTTCTCCTGTTTTCTTTTGTATATTTGTTGTGTTGGGTATGGATATTTCAATTAGTTGTGTTAATTTCTTCTTTTTATTGGTGAGTATGATGTCAGGTTTGTTATGTGGTGTTGTTTTATCTGTTATAATCGTTCTGTTCCAGTATAATTTGTATTCATCATTCTCCAGTACATTTTGTGGTGTGTACTTGTATGTGGGAACATGTTGTTTTATTAGTTTATGTTTTATGGCAAGTTGTTGATGTATTGTTTTAGCTACATTGTCATGTCTTCTGGGGTATTCTGTATTTGCTAGTATTGTACATCCACTTGTGATGTGATCTACTGTTTCTATTTGTTGTTTGCAAAGTCTGCATTTATCTGTTGTGGTATTGGGATCTTTAATAATATGCTTGCTGTAATATCTGGTGTTTATTGTTTGATCCTGTATTGCAATCATGAATCCTTCTGTCTCACTGTATATATTGCCTTTTCTTAGCCATGTGTTGGATGCGTCTTGATCTATGTGTGGCTGTGTTAGATGATACGGGTGCTTGCCATGTAGTGTTTTCTTTTGCCAATTTACTTTCTTTGTATCTGTTGATGTTATGTGATCTAAAGGGTTGTAGAAGTGGTTATGAAATTGCAATGGTGTAGCTGATGTATTTATATGAGTGATTGCTTTGTGTATTTTGCTAGTTTCTGCTCGTTCTAGAAAGAATTTTCTTAAATTGTCTACCTGTCCATAATGTAGGTTTTTTATATCTATAAATCCCCTTCCACCTTCCTTTCTGCTTAATGTGAATCTTTCTGTTGCTGAATGTATGTGATGTATTCTATATTTGTGGCATTGTGATCGTGTAAGTGTATTGAGTGCTTCTAGGTCTGTGTCACTCCATTTCACTACTCCAAATGAGTAGGTCAATACTGGTACAGCATAAGTATTTATAGCTTTTGTCTTGTTTCTTGCTGTCAATTCTGTTTTCAGTATTTTTGTTAGTCTTTGTCTATATTTTTCTTTTAGTTCTTCTTTAATATTTGTATTATCTATTCCTATTTTTTGTCTGTATCCTAGATATTTATAGGTATCTGTTTTTTCCATCGCTTCTATGCAGTCGCTGTTGTTATCCAATATGTAATCTTCTTGTTTAGTGTGTTTTCCCTTGACTATGCTATTTTTCTTACATTTGTCTATTCCAAAAGCCATATTTATATCATTGCTGAATACTTCTGTTATCTTTAGTAATTGGTTGACTTGTTGATTTGTTGCTGCCAGTAGTTTTAGATCATCCATGTATAGCAAATGTGTGATTTTGTGTGGGTATGTTCCAGTAATATTGTATCCATAATTTGTATTATTTAGCATGTTGGATAGTGGGTTCAGAGCAAGACAGAACCAGGAAGGGCTTAATGAGTCTCCTTGGTATATTCCACGCTTAATCTGTATTGGCTGTGATGTGATGTTATCTGAATTTGTTTGGATATTAAGTGTGGTTTTCCAGTTTTTCATTACTATGTTTAGAAACTGTATCAATTTAGGATCTACTTTGTATATTTCCAATATCTGTAGTAACCATGAGTGGGGTACACTATCAAAGGCTTTTTGGTAATCAATGTATGCGTAGTGTAGGGACCGTTGTTTAGTTTTAGCTTGATATGTCACCTCTGTATCTATTATCAGTTGCTCTTTACATCCTCGTGCTCCTTTGCAGCAGCCTTTTTGTTCTTCATTTATAATTTTGTTCTGTGTTGTATGTGTCATTAATTTCTGTGTAATGACTGAAGTTAATATTTTGTAGATTGTTGGTAGGCATGTTATGGGGCGATATTTAGCTGGGTTTGCTGTGTCTGCTTGATCTTTAGGTTTCAGATAGGTTATTCCATGTGCAAGTGTATCAGGGAATGTGTATGGGTCTGCAATGTAACTGTTAAATAATTTAGTGAGATGTGAATGTGTTGAGTTGAACTTCTTTAGCCAGTAATTTGCTATTTTATCATTTCCAGGGGCTTTCCAATTGTGTGTAGAATTAATTGCTCGGGTGACTTCATGTTGCAAAATTATCACTTCAGGCATTTGTGGTATCATCTTGTATGAGTCTGTTTCTGCTTGTATCCACTGTGCATGCCTGTTATGTTGTACCGGGTTTGACCATATGTTGCTCCAGAAGTGTTCCATGTCTGTTATGTTTGGTGGATTGTCTATTTTAATGTGTGTGTTATCTATTGTTTGGTAAAATCTCTTTTGGTTTGTGCTGAATGTTTGGTTTTGTTTCCTTCTATTTTCACTTTTTTTTGTATCTTCTAAGTCGTTTGGCCAATGCTTGTAATTTCTGCTTCTTTTCATCTAATTGCTCTATTGCTTCTTGTTGTGAGATTTTACCTAACCTTTTTCGTTTTTTGTCTGATATTTCATTTCTTATAAATTGTGTTAGCTGTCCAATGTCTTTTCTCAGTTTTTCTATTCTGATCTGTAGCCTGTGTTGCCATGCTGGTTTTGTGGGCTTCTTCTGTGTGTTGGTTTGTTCTGATCTCTGCCTAGTGTGTATACTTAGTGTAGTGTGTGCTCCTATATAAACCAGTAGTTGTAACTCTTCCATAGTGGTGTTTTCATTTATTTTGTTGTGTATGATTGTGTTGATAGTTTTTATTGTTGTTTCGACTTGTGGGTTATTTGGCGGTCTATGCAAGAATGGTCTAATGTCTGTATTTGTGTCTTTGTATTCTATATATGTCAGCTGAAATTTCTCTTCTATATCTAACATGTGTGTCTCTTCGTGTTCTATTTGTGCTTGTTCTGGTGGCTGTCTTAAGATTTCGTTTTCCTCTGATTGTTTAATTGATGCGTGTTGGTCTTTGTTTGTTTGCTCTGGGATGTTTGAGTCCATTACTGTATTTTCTTCTTCTTCTGATTGCACATTATTTAGTTCCAGTATTTGTTGTACTTGTTGTTTGATGTTTTCTAATTCTGACTGGGGTATCCTGTTATTTTTTATTATTACACGGATCTGATCAGCTAGTCGTTGTTCTGTTAAAAATTTTAATTCCGGGTATCTGGTAATAAATGTTGTGTATACTTGTGATCTGTATCCAGTTATGTTGGTTCCTAGGTTTGTTGCTTGGTAATAACAGAACATGAGGTGTCGATTAACTTCATCTGACCATCTCATCCTCTGTCTTTGTTTTCCTTCTAGGGTGGTTGCAGGAAGCATATCCTGCAAAACACCTCTATTTGGATTTAAATCATTTTCCAGTTGGCTAGCAGTGTCGTTACCATTGTGGGCGGGCATAGGGTTCAAGCGTCGTCCCCGACCATGACGGCGCTTGTCCGAGGCTTCTTTAGTTCTGTCCTGAACCAAGTAATCACACTAAAAGGGGGGTTAGCCCTATTAGTGGTTTGTTCTTTTCGTCGCCTTTTACGACTGGCAGAACATACCGAAGGCCTATTCTTTTCCCGGGCCTCCACGGGGGTTATTATTATTATTATTATTATTATTATTATTATTATTATTATTATTTGTGAATAAGTGCATTAGATTAACAATTCTTCAAAATCCTGTCTTATTTTTGTGTTTTTTTCCCATGTCAATTTTGAAGTCTCCACATATAATAAGATTTCTCTTCATATTCATTCTCAGTAAGCAAGCAATTTTTTTTAGAAAGATGCTAATATTGCCACATGGTGACCTGTACACACAAAACACTCTAAAATCCTCTGCCACTATACCAGTAACTTCAAAGTGGGCATTTCCCTTCCTCTGTGGCCATGTTTCTTTCATTCTCTCCTGTGCGCCTCCTTTCTCACTTCAGAGCATGTTATTCCAGTCTTCTTGTTTGGTTTTTCCTTGTGGTCAACTTGCCATTTGTAAAAATTGTGCCGGAAGATTTGGCATTTGTGAATATTTTCTGGAGTAATTACTGCCAATTGCATGTCATTTTTGATCTCAGCAACCCATTTCATTGTGACTGTTTTGGCTTTGCTCGTGTTGTCATAAAAGCAGACAATTTGTTTTGTAAGTTTGTCTGGGTTTGTTCTTCTAATGTCTCTATAGAATTTTAACCTGTGTTTCCTAATTTCACTATGGATATTTGTTTATTGGTGGATTTTCTGATTGCTTCTGAGTTGGTATTGTTCATGCTCAAGTTTGGGGCTTAGAATTTTTCTTACGATTTTGTGTTCCTTTTTCTCAGCGTTTTGATTGCCTTGTTTTCTCTTTCCAAATTATTGTTTCTAATCCAAAGAGGCATTGCAGTTTAATTACCATATTGTAATGTCTTAGTTTTGTGTGCTTGGAGAATCATTTCTTGTTGTAGATATTTTAGGTGAGTTGGTGTGCAGTTCCATCTGCAGCGTCTAATTTTGTTTACTTTCGTTTTGATTCAATTTCCCTGAATGGTTTCACCAAGATATTTAAATTGTGGAACTCATTTAATTTTTCCATATTTTGTCTCCATGAATTATGGGACTGGTTGTCTCAAAATATATCTGGCGACTGCCTTTTTGTGCAGTTTCTTTCTGCATCAAGACCTTCATCTACACTACACCTACATACATACTCTGCAAGCCACTATATGTCACTTGGTGGAGGGTACCCGATGCCATTCCTTTTCTGTTTCACATGCAAGTAGAGCAAAGGAAAGCAACTGTCTCTATGCCTCCATATGAGTCCTAATTTCTCTCATCTTATCTTCATGTCCCTTATGCAAAATGTTTGTTGGCAGCAGTCCTATGTGAAAACTCACTAGCGAAGGATGGCTTGCATTTAAATAGACTGGGGTCTGTAACGTTCAGCAGAATGTTTGCAGATGTCAGCAAAATCATTAGATGCAAGGGAAACTAATACGGCCTGAAGGGGGTGAAAAATCATACACTCTAGCTGGGAAAGAAAAATATAAGCACCATACAAAAAAAGACGATACTCAAGAATTTGCCCCAGAATACAGCTCACAACATGTAAACCAACAAAAGAAAAATTACATAAAAGTACTTCATCAAAATATTCAATACTTTGGTAACAAAAAATTAGAAGCAGAAGTACTCCTGAGACCAGACATGTTATGCATAAGTGAACATGGACTAACTGAAAGTAAAATACATAATGTTGCAATAAAGGACTACAAACTAGCTAGTTACTTCTGCAGATCTAAATATAAGGGTGGTGGTGTTTGTATATACACTCCTGGAAATGGAAAAAAGGAACACATTGACACCGGTGTGTCAGACCCACCATACTTGCTCCGGACACTGCGAGAGGGCTGTACAAGCAATGATCACACGCACGGCACAGCGGACACACTAGGAACCGTGGTGTTGGCCGTCGAATGGCGCTAGCTGCGCAGCATTTGTGCACCGCCGCCGTCAGTGTTAGCCAGTTTGCCGTGGCATACGGAGCTCCATCGCAGTCTTTAACACTGGTAGCATGCCGCGACAGCGTGGACGTGAACCGTATGTGCAGTTGACGGACTTTGAGCGAGGGCGTATAGTGGGCATGCGGGAGGCCGGGTGGACGTACCGCCGAATTGCTCAACACGTGGGGCGTGAGGTCTCCACAGTACATCGATGTTGTCGCCAGTGGTCGGCGGAAGGTGCACGTGCCCGTCGACCTGGGACCGGACCGCAGCGGATGCACGCCAAGACCGTAGGATCCTACGCAGTGCCGTAGGGGACCGCACCGCCACTTCCCAGCAAATTAGGGACACTGTTGCTCCTGGGGTATCGGCGAGGACCATTCGCAACCGTCTCCATGAAGCTGGGCTACGGTCCCACACACCGTTAGGCCGTCTTCCGCTCACGCCCCAACATCGTGCAGCCCGCCTCCAGTGATGTCGCGACAGGCGTGAATGGAGGGACGAATGGAGATGTGTCATCTTCAGCGATGAGAGTCGCTTCTGCCTTGGTGCCAATGATGGTCGTATGCATGTTTGGCGCCGTGCAGGTGAGCGCCACAATCAGGACTGCATACGACTGAGGCACACAGGGCCAACACCCAGCTTCATGGTGTGGGGAGCGATCTCCTACACTGGCCGTACACCACTGGTGATCGTCAAGGGGACACTGAATAGTGCACGGTACATCCAAACCGTCATCGAACCCATCGTTCTACCATTCCTAGACCGGCAAGGGAACTTGTTGTTCCAACAGGACAATGCACGTCCGCATGTATCCCGTGCCACCCAACGTGCTCTAGAAGGTGTAAGTCAACTACCCTGGCCAGCAAGATCTCCGGATCTGTCCCCCATTGAGCATGTTTGGGACTGGATGAAGCGTCGTCTCACGCGGTCTGCACGTCCAGCACGAACGCTGGCCCAACTGAGGCGCCAGGTGGAAATGGCATGGCAAGCCATTCCACAGGACTACATCCAGCATCTCTACGATCGTCTCCATGGGAGAATAGCAGCCTGCATTGCTGCGAAAGGTGGATATACACTGTACTAGTGCCGACATTGTGCATGCTCTGTTGCCTGTGTCTATGTGCCTGTGGTTCTGTCAGTGTGATCATGTGATGTATCTGACCCCAGGAACGTGTCAATAAAGTTTCCCCTTCCTGGGACAATGAATTCACGGTGTTCTTATTTCAATTTCCAGGAGTGTATATTAAAACAGGTACTCTATCAAAGAATGTAAACAGTGAAGCTGCTACATTACCCATAGCTAGAGAAAAAGACTTTGAAGTTACTGGTATAGTGGCAGAGGATTTTAGAGTGTTTTGTGTGTACAGGTCACCATGTGGCAATATTAGCATCTTTCTAAAAAAAATTGCTTGCTTACTGAGAATGAATATGAAGAGAAATCTTATTATTGACATGGGAAAAAAACACAAAAATAAGACAGGATTTTGAAGAATTGTTAATACAGCATAACATGAAAGTGACAATAACTGCACCAACAAGAGTGACTTCACAAAGTGAGACAGTTATTGACAACATAATTACTAATCTGTGTAACTATGAGTCACATGTAGTTCAGACAGAAATATCTGATCATCATGGACAACTAATCAGCTTTTTCAGAAGTAATGACACAGTATCAGAACCAAAACAAACAACTAAAGAAATTAGGATCATCAGTGAACAAAATATTAACATCTTTAGAAGAATGTTAAGTAAGGAAACCTGGAATGGAACCCTACAGGCCCAGAGTGTAAATGAAAAATATGATGCACTTATTTCAACAATTAAGTACCATTTTAATGTAGCATTTCCCAAAGTAAAGAGACAAGAAAGGCAGCAAGATCAAACACAGTGGATTACCAGTGAAATACTAGAACAGCGTAGGAAGCTTAAGGATGTGAGATGGATGGGCGAAGTTGAAAACTATAAAATGTTAAAAAAGAAGTATAGAAAAACAATAAGAGAAGCCAAAGCAAGAGCAATTGACACCACTATAGCGAACTCAAAAAACAAGGCAAAGGCAGCTTGGAATGCAATCAATGCTGAAAGAAAGGAAAAAGATGGGTCAAACAAAGAAGAAGGTATTAGGTCAATTAAAATAGACAACACAGTGGTCACAGATGGTATGGAAATAGCAAACATACTGAATAATAACTATATCAGAGTAGTACAAAACTTAAAATTGGAAAGAAATAGTCAAAAACAGAAGGGTATTAAGGTACCAAAAAGATCATGCAGTACTATGTTCTTAAGACCAGTCACGGAAGATGAATTGCGGAAAACTATACAGAAACTGAAGTCCAAGAAATCAGCTGGTGATGATGAAATATCAAATCATGTAATAAAGCTGGTATGTGAGGAGATAATAACACCACTGCTGAACATAGCAAACTGTTCTTTCAGAGATGCAATTTTTCCAGAAAAACTGAAGACAACAAAGGTAGTGCCAGTGTACAAGAAAGGGTGTAAGGATGATCCCAACAACTACAGACCAGTTTCACTGATATCAGGTTTCTCAAAAATCCTAGAAATGCTTATGTATACCAGATTAGTTAACTATTTGGACAAACATAACATTCTCATACCCTCACAACATGGTTTCAGAAAGGGTAAATCTACAGAATCAGCAATTGTCAGTCTAACAGAATACATTTTACAGTCCTTAGATGAGAAAAAGGTTGTCTCTGCAATGTTTCTGGATCTTTCAAAGGCATTTGACACCATTGACCATGAAATGCTGATACAAAAATTAAGCAACTATGGCATTTGGGGGCAACCAGGTGAATGGATAAAATCGTACTTGTGCAACCGCAAGCAGTATGTATCATTAGGAAACTCATACCAATTGGAAACCAAATTCATCAAATATGGAGTACCGCAGGGTTTGGTAATGGGGCCATTGTTATTTAATGTATTTGTCAATGATTTAGGCGTTGAGGAGGAAGAAAAGAAAATATTGTATGCTGATGACATGACAATACTAAATAGTGATCAAAATATGGAACAGCTTGAGAGGAGAGCATACATATCTGCAAATGTCACAGCTCAATGGCTGTTGGACAATGAACTGGTTATAAATCTAAAAAAGGCTATGTATGCAGTGTTTAAAAACAAGGAAAAGGCTGTAGACATGGATTTAAAGGTTGATGGAACAAGGCTGGAAGAAGTAGAATCTGCTAGATTCTTAGGTATTCTTGTGGATAATGAACTGAAATGGAAAAAACATATTAATAATGTCTGTAAGAAACTGAGCTCTGTCATATTCTTAATGTTGCAGCTATCACAGTATTCAGACAAGAACCTTCTGTGTACAGTGTATCATGGACTTTTCGAACCATACTTACAGTATGGAGTGACTGTGTGGGGAAACTCAAACAAAGAAGAGACAAAACGAGTGTTCACATTACAAAAAAAAGCTTGTAGGACCATTTTAAGAAGAAAGACCTCTGAAACGTGCAGAAACTGTTTCAAGAATTTAGGTATCTTAACTTTTTCATCGTTGTATATATACAAAACAATAATTTACATCACAAAAGGTAGTGAGGACTGGATTACAAATGCTAGTGTACACACCCACAATACAAGAAGGAAGAATGAAGTACGGAGCATACCCCACCGACTGGCAATGCTAGAAAAAGGACCCCAGTACTCTGGTATCAGACTACTAAGAAGTCTGCCCAAAAACCTGCAAGATAGTGTACTTCACAATAACTTTCCAAAAAAACTTAAAGACTATCTCATTGAAA
This sequence comes from Schistocerca cancellata, assembly GCF_023864275.1. Taxonomy (NCBI): domain Eukaryota; kingdom Metazoa; phylum Arthropoda; class Insecta; order Orthoptera; family Acrididae; genus Schistocerca; species Schistocerca cancellata. Next base: position 699,571,223 of record NC_064628.1, read on the forward strand.
AAGAGTTTTACAGTGTTGCAGAATACTTATGCCATTAAATTTGTATATATTGTTACTCATTATCAGTGATGTAAAAATGTAAGCTAAAGGTATAGAAAAATAAGTGATAAAGAATGTTAATACTTTGACATATCCTATATTACACGTACATTTACTGTACACAATGTAATCTTACAGGATCAAATAAATTCAATTCAATTCAGAATCATTTTGCAGTCAACCGCAAATGCCAGCTCTCTAAATTTTCTCAATAGCATTCCTCAAAAAGATTGTAGCCTTCCCTCAAGGAATTCCTATTTCAATTCCCCAGGCATCTCTGTAATATGCAGTCTCCTTTACAGATGAACCACACTTACCTACAATTCTCCCCATAAAAAGAATCTGACCATTCGGCTTCCCTACTACAATCTTTACATGCTCATTCTATTTCATATCACTTTGCAACATTATGCCTAGATATTTAATATGCAAGTATATATAAGATATTTGATCCATGTAACTGTCTCAAGCCTCACACTTCTAATGCTGTATTCGAACATTATGGGCTGTTTTTTCATACTAATCTGCATAAACCTACATTTTTTTCTCATTTTAGAGCTAGTTGCCATTCATCGCATCAACTAGAAAGATTGTCCAACTCATCTTGTATCCCCGTACAGTTCACTCAATGACGACACCTTCCTGTATGCCATAGAATCATCTGCAAACAGACGCAGATTGCTGCTCACAGAGTGTTCTACCTGATTGTGGGATGATGAAATGTTACAAGTTAATATTGCCAAATTTCCTGCAAATGATAGGAAACCTGTAGCTAACTTGCCTCTGCCTAAAGTGATAAGATGATCAATTTTGAGGACTGATTTCTGTGTACGCCAGTCTTATATCACTGTCTCAAGGACACAGTTGGAAACTAATGGAGACAGCCATGTCTTTGTCTTACTCTCATTCTGATTTTGAAGTGATCTGAGAGTTCCACTATATATTTAACCTTGGAGTTGTATCTGTCAGTGTCTGTTTGGTGATTGCAAGTCTAGCCCTTGTTCTTTTAATATTTGGAAGGGTGATTCATGGTCAACTTAGTCACGGGCTCTTTTTAAATCAACAAATGTGCAGACTAAATTTCTGCAACAAATTCTCAAATGTCTTAGGATTAGCTTTAAGTTCAAAATTTGTTCTGGACATGGATGGCCTGGTCTGAATACCTCCTGATATTCTGGAATTTTTGGTTCAAGTTGTTTCCATGTTCTTGTGGGAAGGCACTGGGATAGAATTTTGTATTCAACTAATATTAGTCCTCTGTAGTTATTTAAATCTTTTCTGTCTCCCTTCATGTGTAATGGGTGAATTAATGCATATTTCCAATCTTCTGAAATCTGTTGTTGTTTGCCAAGTGTCTTACATGATTTTGGCGATCTCTTTTACATGCTTGAACCTGCTGCTTTGATGATTTCTGCTATGATTCCATCTTCCCTGATGCTTTATTGCTGTTTCTTCTTCATCTGATGGTAATTAAATTGGATTAGTGTCCTCTGGTTCTTGTGATGGGAATCTTTGTGTTGGTTCTGGGCAGTTCAGTAGTCCTGTGAAACATCTAGCAAGTTCCTTGCAGATGTGATTGTTTGCAGCCAGTTTCCATTTTCCATTTTGAACCAGAAATTTGATTGTTGATATCCTATGACATTAGTTTTGAAGTTCTTATAGAAATTTGTTGTGTTGTGTCTTTTAAAGACTTTTGTCATTTCTAGTGGTTCCTCCTTTTTGTATTTCCTTTTGGTCTTTCTAATTAATTTGCCTATCTCTTTTTCTCTGTAATGAATATTTTGGAGTTGTCTCCTCCCATACTGTGATCTCAGTTGTATGCATCCTGTCAAGATTGAATTGCATCACTAAATTGCTCATTCTACCAAGGGTGCTTTTTCCTTTTTGGTGAGGAATTAGTGTTGTGCTGTCTTAATCAATTTGCTTTTGAGTTATTGCCAACTGTTTGAGTGCTTTTTCAATAGCTCTTTCATGAGAGTTGGTAGGATCCTGCTGTTGTTAAATTTGGGGATTTGTGTCTTCTTTTTTGTGAACCTCTGAGATTTCAAATGTAGTCTTATTCTTATAGTGGTTTGAGTCTATGTTTGCAACCATCCTCTCTTGGACATTTGTAATTTCTCTGTGGCTTGAGTAAGAGATTGCTACACGGTCTACGTGGAATTCACTGATAACTGAATTCAGTGATCTCCATTTAATCTATTTTGATGGTTTCTTTTTGGGGTGTGTTGACATAATTTTTAAGGCTGGATAACCTGGAGAGCTCAACTAACATTCATTCATATTTGATGACAAATAGTTGTTTTAAACACTGAAATTTATTCCTGAAAGTCAACTGAACTGTGATAGGTACAGATGTATTACCTAAAGTGACATATGAAAATAGATGGGGACTCAAACCCATATTTCTAACTTATTGCAGGTGGTCACTTTACCACCTAGGCTATATGAGCATGTTCCCTGGACCAGTCTAAATTTCAAATAATGGTTCAAATGGCTCTGAGCACTATGGGACTCAACTGCTGTGGTCATAAGTCCCCTAGAACTTAGAACTACTTAAACCTAACTAACCTAAGGACAGCACACAACACCCAGCCATCATGAGGCAGAGAAAAATCCCTGACCCCGCCAGGAATCGAACCCGGGAACCCGGGTATGGGAAGCGAATACGCTACCGCACGACCACGAGATGCGGGCGTCTAAATTTCCACATGTCACTCGCCTATCTGTTTCTTCTCATGGATTATCAGTTCATTTACCCACACTTACACATCTCATGACTCCTGTGCAGGCCTTAGAATCAACACAGTATGAAATCATAGCATTGTCATTCTTGTCACAGACCTATATTCGCATTATACATATTTATACCTGATGACAAACAACAGTTTTAAACACAGAAATGTTTTCCTGAAATTGAACTTAACGGTAGTGGTTATAGATGTACTACTAAAGCAACAAATGAAAATTTGTGCAGGAAGCATGCTCATATAGCCTAAGTGGTAATGTGACCACCCACAGCAAGTGGGAAATCTAGGTTCGAGTTCCAGTCCAGCTCAAATTTTCATGTTGTTTTAGGCAGTACATCTATACTTACTATAGTTAAGTTTAATTTCAGGAATAAATTTTAATCTTCATTCATTTTGGTTGGTCCATTTCTGTGCTGTGAATTTTCCAGTGGTTTTTCTGTACTTTCTTTCTCTGCTAGCTGTGCATTTGAATAGCATGTTAGGGTTTTGATGTGGTTTTGTGAAATTTTAGATACTATTTCTCCTAAATTTTCCTTAATTTGTCTAACTTCTAATGTTTTCCTTTATTTGCATTTGGTTTTATTTTAAACATTAATTAGCATGTGTGCATTGGTTAGTGTGTGTGGATTTTTTGCACACCTCAGGATGATTGTCATTAGTCTGTTGTTTACAGGCTTCACATTTGTTAAAGAGGCGATTTTGTCTTCCTTGACTGCAAAAGTGACCCCTGAAAATGGCGTGTTTCTTAGTATTTATGTATGTTTTACTTTTGAAAAATTTGTAATTTCCAAAACCCATGGTATTTTCATGATCCAGACCTGTTTCTTGGAGTGCCATATTATCTATATCATATTTTAATATTTTTTTTCCTTTTTCAGAAACACTTTTCTTGCTGCTGTCAGCCTGCATTTTAGACAGTTTTACTTCAGCCATTGACAGATACAGCCACTCTCATCTGCTACTTTCAGTGTCTTGTTTCCAATCTTAATCCCTCCCAGCATTGCCTAATTTTGTAATGTGGCTATATTCAATTACCCTTATTTTTTAGTTTTATAGATGTTCATCTTACAAGTCTTTTTATGACACCATCCATTCTATTCAGCTGATCTTACAAGTCTTTTACATTCTTTGACAGAATTACAGTGTTACTGCTAAATTACAACAGTAGCATGAGATCCTGGTGGCATTTGATCAGCACACAAATTGGTCGTAATCATCCTTGACTCAGATTTGGAAGCATTTGGGCTGAGACTGATGTGAACATAGCTCTGCAGAGGAATAGTGTGCACTGACAAACTCTGTTGGTCCTGGCTGGCTAGAGCATCATGGATAGATTATCAGAGGTTGTACTGTCATGTGAGTCCCTTGGACATTGATATTAGAGCCTGGATGGAAGAGTGTTGAGAGTAATGGACTGCGGGAACTGAGGCAATGATTTTAGGCGATGGGACATGCTAACATCTTGTATACATTTTTCTACACAAACAGTATAAGAAAGAGGATAGATTGCTACTCACCATGAATATGACACATTGAGCTGCAGACAGTCACAACAAAAAGACTGTTACAATTTAGCTTTTAGCGAATGCTTCTTCAGAAAAGGAAAAACTCACATGCGTGCTCATTGACACAAGCAAGCACGTCTCGGACACATATGGCCCCCATCTCCAGCAGCTCGAACCAGAATGCCATTCTAGTCCAAGCTGCCAGAGGTCTCAGTTGTGTGCATGAGATGTGCTTGCTTGTATGAATGAATGTGTGTGTTTTCTTTCCTGAAGAAGTCTTTTTCATTGTGTCTTTCTGCAACTCAATGTGTCATCTTTACAGCGAGAATCAATCTATCATTTTCCATATGTTGATATTCCAACCTGGAGTTTGAATTGCTCTTACTATACAAAGTTTGGCTAAATTACCATTAGCATGAACCTCAGACACCCAAGGGGGTCCCAGCAGAATACTGGGATCCAAAGATGGTTAGCAGAGATGGAAGAGGAGCTATGTAAGGTCTACAAAAACTTGGCAATAAAAAAGTGATGAAATTAAAGTGAGTTGAGAATGTATGTTGTGCTATAGAGTAATAGAGCAGGGACAAAATTTGGGTTTAGGCCTTATTGTGAGCAGTAAAGATATTGTAATCAAATTCTGAGTGGTTTGTAAGATGTGTTTTAAAAATAAAGAAAAGATTTTCAATGGAAATCATTCAGGTCTGTGGCCAGTGGCCTTTCATTTTGATGAGAAGGCTGGACTTCTACAAAAACTGTTAAATGTAAGTAAGACCACAACAGTATCATAATTGTGGATTTTAGTATGAAAGTAGTGCAGATAATAAAACTGTGGTTCTCCATTGGAAACCCTGGGTACAGTACCATAAATGACAGCTCAGACGTTTGTAGAATTGACTGCAAAAATCAGCATGTTTATCCCTAGCATATTTTTCCAGAAAAATGCTAATAGAAAACAGAGATTGCAAGAACAGAATGGAATAAAAAATTAAAGTCTTTATTTTGTAAAACCGTAAAAAATTGTGTTGATATGACAGTCTCAATTATAATTTCAAGTGAATGTAGACTCACAAGATAGGGAACAAAAATAGATATAAAACTAAAACCTAACTGGATTGTGCAAAAGGCAAGTGTTTCCGGGAACTTGACGAGTTCTGATGGGTATAGGATTGGTGAATTCCAGGTTATCAAGCTGCGGGAAGATGGCATCTTAGTATGGACCTCTCTCTCTTTTACGAATTTTGTTTGTAGGATTATAATAGGTTTCTGCTTGTAGCAGCTTTCATTGTTATCCCTTGGGATTTCTTGCAACTATATGGGAGCGTTTTACTGTTTGAACCACCATACGTTATTTAAATATGTCCTGTAATATGACATGAATGACACATTTATTTTTTGGTTGAAATCTTCTAAAACAATAGGAAACAATGAATTTGCTCTGTTATGGGCAATATACTTTAAATCCCAAACTACAAAACATTCAGTCTTCTTCATGGGTAATTCATCAGATATCTGCTGTTTTTTATATACAATAATGATTTTTGGATGTAAATGTGGCTTATCAGAGTGTATATGACCTGGGACAACTGGGAAAAACCCAGGAATTGTTTCATCTGGGAGAAAACTGGGAGAAACCCTGGAATTTTTTAGAATTCCTGGAATTTTCCATTCTAGTTTTCGTTTAAATGTTTGTAATTTTGACTCATAACAATTGACAATGTGTCAAAGGCTCTAGGAAGACTATGCAATGCTTCATAGCAACAAAGGGCCTCCGATGAGAGTGACATGACAATTGTTTATATTAGATTCGTTTTAGCAGTTACAAGTGGGCTCATGCGCATGCGCAGTCGAGTGGGGTATGAGTAGTACCTTCTACCATTTATGGCTACAGAAATGTGGCTGTTGGCTGTATAAGCAGTCGCAGCAAGCAGCTAGATGCAACCGGGAAAAATTTTACTGGCATGCCCAGGCAGCCAGATTCACACATGCACAGCGGGTCCGGATCTATGAGAGATTTTTTGGGGGGGGGGGGGGGGGGAACAAATTCATATTCTTGAGGAGAAAAAACCTTGTTTCACAAAGTGCCTAGCATCCAGCGCACATTGGTCTATCGATTACTCATATGATTTTGATGTGCATCCCTGTTGGTTTTTGAACACACTCTGTAAGTTGATTTCTGAATGGATCATAAGCTGCGAGGGGTAGCCGTGTGGTCTAGGGCGACTTGTCAAGTTTGCACGGCTCTCCCCGTTGGAGGTTCAAATCCTCCCTCGGGCATGGGTGTATGTGTTGTCCTTATTGTAAGTTAGTTTAAGTTAGATTAAGTAGCATGTAAGCCTAGGGACCGATGACATCAGCAGTTTGGTCTCATAGCAAAAAAAAAAAAAAAAGAAAAAGAAAAAAAGAATCATAAGTTGATTTTTGAATGCGTACATAGTGTATGTGATGTCTCTGTGAGAGGAATCCTCATCGCATCTAGAAATAAACTTTCCTGCAGGCAAAAGGTGACCGGACTGTAGAAGCTGAGTGGATTAAAGATGAACTAGTGAACGCCAATTGCTGTCTGATTATGTTGTTGTTTGGGTTTGTGAATGATCAGCATTGTTATAATTACTAGGGAAAATCTATAGATTCAGACTACCAGAGTGGAAATAAACAAGTGACAGGAATAACAGGTAAGAAAGATTACGTATCATCTTTTCGGTGTACCCAGTAAAACAAAATTTTGTCAGAAAATTTTTGGACAGATCGCTACACTAGTAGGGGCCAGTTATACAGTCCCCATCTATTAGCTGCTTAAATTCTATTCTGGAAGTAGAGCAGAAAATGGTTTGTACAAACATAACAACGCCTAACCGGAGAATAATCAGGGATAACTAAACCGGTGATTCTGGCAGGGTTAGTGAAGTTAACCGGTGAATAAGTTTTGACAAAGGCAGGAATAGTTCCAGAATTAGTCATGACAAGAATATTTGTTAGAACAAGGAAGGAGAAGAAATGGGGACACCACACAAATTAGGGAAGAACATGATGATTCCAAATTTATATAAAAATTTCCTACTTCTACTTTTTGATCTCATGCTCGAGAAACTGGAATGATATGTGGAACTATTTTCTAACATAAAGGTTTTTGCTTGTAGTAGAGCTAATAGGCATTTTATGTTGGCCTTTGTGAATTATATTCTGTCGTGTTATAAAAATGACCATTTGTGCCATAACAGTCTCATTTATTTGGTGTGTGTTTCAATTTCTGCCGTGTTAGAAAGGCCTATTTTGTTTTTTGTAGCAGATAGGACAAAATAGACGTAATCAAATCGAGAAACAACACCAGTCTTGGGTACTATTTGAATTAACTGCTTATGCAGTATTAGACAATGATATTTTGATTTTTCCTGTAGCAAAACGTTTGACGAACTTTGATGAGTTAATGGAGTCTTTCGCAGAAGGGAAAGCAAGCCATGTAAAGCTGTAGCAAGATTAAAGAGAAAACAATGCTAGGAGCTCAGGATTGAAGAAATGTGTACTGTATTGCTTGTCTTTTGTCTTTAATGGTTTTATGTGTCCCATATTTAATTTCATTTCACCCAAAACAGAAAGTTATTCTGGCAATAAAGAGTGCAAATTTTCTGAAGAGTTCTTGTTCTCCCAATTACAAATAATCCTATATTTTAATTTTCACTGTCCTGAATATACACTCCTGGAAATTGAAATAAGAACACCGTGAATTCATTGTCCCAGGAAGGGGAAACTTTATTGACACATTCCTGGGGTCAGATACATCACATGATCACACTGACAGAACCACAGGCACATAGACACAGGCAACAGAGCATGCACAATGTCGGCATAGTACAGTGTATATCCACCTTTCGCAGCAATGCAGGCTGCTATTCTCCCATGGAGACGATCGTAGAGATGCTGGATGTAGTCCTGTGGAACAGCTTGCCATGCCATTTCCACCTAGCGCCTCAGTTGGACCAGCGTTCGTGCTGGACGTGCAGACCGCGTGAGACGACGCTTCATCCAGTCCCAAACATGCTCAATGGGGGACAGATCCGGAGATCTTGCTGGCCAGGGTAGTTGACTTACACCTTCTAGAGCACGTTGGGTGGCATGGGATACATGCGGACGTGCATTGTCCTGTTGGAACAGCAAGTTCCCCTGCCGGTCTAGGAATGGTAGAACGATGGGTTCGATGACGGTTTGGATGTACCGTGCACTATTCAGTGTCCGATCACCAGTGGTGTACGGCCAGTGTAGGAGATCGCTCCCCACACCATGATGCCAGGTGTTGGCCCTGTGTGCCTCGGTCGTATGCAGTCCTGATTGTGGCGCTCACCTGCACGGCGCCAAACACGCATACGACCATCATTGGCACCAAGGCAGAAGCGACTCTCATCGCTGAAGACGACACGTCTCCATTCGTCCCTCCATTCACGCCTGTCGTGACACCACTGGAGGCGGGCTGCACGATGTTGGGGCGTGAGCGGAAGACGGCCTAACGGTGTGTGGGGCCGTAGCCCAGCTTCATGGAGACGGTTGCGAATGGTCCTCGCCGATACCCCAGGAGCAACAGTGTCCCTAATTTGCTGGGAAGTGGCGGTGCGGTCCCCTACGGCACTGCGTAGGATCCTACGGTCTTGGCGTGCATCCGTGCGTCGCTGCGGTCCGGTCCCAGGTCGACGGGCACGTGCACCTTCCGCCGACCACTGGCGACAACATCGATGTACTGTGGAGACCTCACGCCCCACGTGTTGAGCAATTCGGCGGTACGTCCACCCGGCCTCCCGCATGCCCACTATACGCCCTCGCTCAAAGTCCGTCAACTGCACATACGGTTCACGTCCACGCTGTCGCGGCATGCTACCAGTGTTAAAGACTGCGATGGAGCTCCGTATGCCACGGCAAACTGGCTGACAATGACGGTGGCGGTGCACAAACGCTGCGCAGCTAGCGCCATTCGACGGCCAACACCGCGGTTCCTGGTGTGTCCGCTGTGCCGTGCGTGTGATCATTGCTTGTACAGCCCTCTCGCAGTGTCCGGAGCAAGTATGGTGGGTCTGACACACCGGTGTCAATGTGTTCTTTTTTCCATTTCTAGGAGTGTAGTTTGATGGCATCCAGTGCAAAATATACATGTTTCAATTCCACAGAGCGAAATACAGTGACGTGCAATACAAGAATCCTGGGTGACAAGGGGTGGCACTGCACTCTGGCACACTTAAGACCAAGTAACATGTCTTACATATTCTCAAACATATATGTTTTATCTATCAGACTCCCCAGAAAGGTGTGTGCTACAAAATGAACATATTTTTGAAAATTTGATTTTTTAAATTTTTGATGTCGTATCTCAAACGCTCAAGGGAGGGGGGGCTGGGAGGGCAGGGGGTGGGGGGCACTATCTTAGTATTGCCCCAGTTCAGAAATATCATAGATCCAAGGCTGATGTGCAGAGCAGTCTGAGCTATAGTGGGGAAGTTTGTAGTCTCCACGTGACCCATGTTCACATTTAGTGAGTTTACTGTTTCCTGTTTGTTTACTGCTCTCACATCAAATGAGAACAAAATGAATTCCTGTGGCAGGGAGCTATCAAGTGAATTAAAATATATTCACATAATTACAGAAGGCTAATATATGTTATTAGTTTCAGATTTTATTTTATTTCCTCTTTTCTGACAGCCATGCATTAATTGCCTTTTAGAACAATGAAGTTATTTTTGTCGGTTTGCTAAAGAAATTTGGTTTTTATTACTCTTTTACACTGAGGCAGTCAATGTGTTTGAAACAAAGTGTTTAGTTCGACACTATTGGCTAATTTCAACTGCTCGCTGCATTTCAAGTGCACGTTTTCATTTTCTAGCATGTATGGCATTATGCCATAATAAAGAATGAAGAATGGTTGACTACAGTACCGGTACTCCAAGAAAATTTACATTCTGAAACCCACACTGAAAAGCTTAACATCAGATCGAGGCATACTTCACCGGGAATCTGGACATATGAATGTGCTCTTCAAGTATGCACTTTAAATGTGCCATTTTAGTATGGTTCACAAATTTCCAATACTCTTGGAGTATCCCCTGATGTCTTTTCTTTTATGGCATAATGTAAGATCTTTTAATGTTTTACACATATGATCATATGGGCGTCCTGCATCATAGCAGCTGCCAAAGCACGGTGTTGCCTGTTACCTGGCGCTCTCTGACGACTACTGAAACGAACCTATTTCCAACAGGTTGTGGGAAATATTGCGAATGATGGTTTGAAAAGTGTTACTTTCAGAGTAAATTTCCTTTCACTCTAGTTGAACTATGTGCGAGAATGTACGACAAATTTCGTAAATCACAGAATGTTTGATGACAAGCCATTTAGAAGTATTTTGAGCCCAGAAGATGAGACATTCACATCATTATTATGAACAAACTGATGTAGTGCTACAGGAAGCTCTCTCTCCTCTGCGGTAGCTAATTTATTTGTGGAAAACTTTGAGGACAAGTCGCTGGACTTGGCTAAAAATTTTACTGGCACATTTGTGTGATACATCTTAAATTGTAACACGCGCAAAATACATCAACATTATATATGAAAGCTTAGCTTCTCTTGCAGCTTATTAACCTTAGAGACCAATATTATACGTGAAAGCTTTGCTTTTCTTGTAGCAACAATATGTATATTAATTTAAAACATTAACTTTTCCTGTTTGTGTATAAGTGCTACTTAACAGTGATGTTGCTATTAGCTGACTACATCACATGTCCTGTGGTCTGAATATCTGCTGTCATTGGCTGGCGCAATCACGTGACATGAGCTATGACTGGCTTACAAAAGTGCATCACAATCTCAATTACAATGCTTCGGAAAGTAACATGGGGTGTTTGGTGGTATTCGAATTTATACTTTCGTAATACAAAAATATGCATAGTACATGTTGCTGCACATCAAAAATCTTTCCAAAAGGAGTTTTCATCCCTGAGTTTCGTTTTCTAAATTACCGGGAAATTCTATGCCCGTGTATAAAAACATAACCATTCAAAGGATTGATAAGTTTTACAGTTTCAAGGGAAAATATACTGTCACTTAATAACACAGAAAAAGTGTGTTTTCATCCGGGAGAAAGTGTATTTTTAACTGGGAAATCCAGGAGAAATCTGGGAACTTTTTTTTCCTTGTCTGCATATACACCCTGTGTACGCTGACAATCAAAGTGACTTCACCATGACTTAACACTACATACAGCCAAACAGCTTAATAACCTGCTGGAAAATGAACCTCAGTTTCATATGCATTAAGAGCTTCTTTCCCATTCTATTCACAAAAATGAACCGACAGTCAAGGACTGCATATTTACTGTCCTTGCTGTCCCTTGGAATAGTATTTTGGACACTTACTGAAAGAGCTAATAAAATCTTTATTTTGTACAAGAAAACTGTGATAGTTATGTCATGGGACATACTGTGAAGCCTCTCCAACACTTGCATAGATGATAATATGTAAACTAATTGATTTTTTGTGTCATAAAATTGTCTTTATTTTTAGTTAATATGAATAAAATCACATATAGTTTATTTATAATCACCCTTTAAGAACTGACCGTAAAATAAAGTATTGTCTCAGTTCATATATGCAGTGCAGGTTAGCTGTTTGGTTATATTTCAAATGATTGACCTGTGTACCATGAGAATGTCTACAGATTTGTGGACTGTGTGCATGGTGTTGTTAGCCTTAGATATTCATGCTGGCTAACCTAAATTACCTCAGGTCAGTGGTGAACTAAGAGTATTGGAGGCCTGGGACAATGAAGCTAATCGAGGCCCCCAGTCTGCTTAGAAATTAATGTATTTGTAGTCTATATTTTATGAAAGCGTAGTCTGCTTCTATGGAATGTGGAAGAGCTGAAGAACACCCTAAACTAACAAACAACAATATTCTGCATGCACATGACATAATAACCCTCATAGAAGCTCTGACAGCTGTATCCTTAGAAATAAACAGATTTTACTCACAACATATACCAGCAACATAAGGACCAAGAGGATGGCCAAAATGAGGAATTTCCTGCTTCTTCAAGCCAAAAACGGGAAAATTACTAAGCACACACCAGGATCAAGACACACTTCTGATGAATTTCGAAAACCTCTCTGTAATAGCCATGTACGTAGAACCACTAACACCAATAGAAGACATAATAGCAGCCATTATGATTGCATTGAGACACGTGACTCCAGGACGAAACATCTTCATAGCTGGAGATCTCAACTGCAGGTTAGACATCATTTGTCATAGAACAAACGAGCTGCTAGACATGGTGACAAGGAAAGATTCACCCTGGTCACCAAGGCAGACTCAGGATGTAGCACCATGTTCTTAATATTCTTCAAAGGATCCAACATGACACTAAATAATAATAAATTATGTCACTCAGCAGATGAAACACCTCTAAAGAAGCACTGCCCAGTTGTGGCCAACTTTTGATTCCCAAACACAAAGAGCAGAGTAAAAGCAAAGCAATTAAAGCCTCACAGCAGCTAAATAGCCAAGTACTAAGTCAGTAGACAGAAGATTGGAAAGAATTTGAAAACCACTTAAAGGGAAATGACATTGAATCTGCTGCCACAACCCTGGAAAAATCGATTCAGTCTGCCCTAATGTACAATCCCAGAAGGAGAGCGCAGTAATGGTTCAACATAGAATGTTATGGAAAAAGAAACACCACCCTCCAGGCACTACATATAGCAAAATCCAGCCAGAGCCCAAAGGATCTAAGATCCTACAGCCAAATCAGAAAAGAATACAAAAATCTTCTGAAGACTAAACGAAAGGAATGCATGGAACAGGAAGCAATCAATATGGTGGAGGAAGCCATTAAGGACCCATACTTAGCATTGAGGCCACGAAAATCTCAGAGCAGTGGACAAATAGATATAATGGTTGGGGATGAACATTCCAGCAATATTCTCAACATAGGTAAAACCAACACAGCATATGAAACGATCACTATGGAGACAGACCTAGCGGAAACTAACCCCTTCATGATAGAAGAGGTACACGAGATAACATCATCTCTAAAACACAATAAGGCTCCAGGCCCCAAGAGAATATGTAATGAACGTATCAAATGGTCAACTAGCCTACTGCTCCAACCAATAACAGTTATATGAAACTTAGGTCTACAAGAGGGCAACATACCAGAACTATGCAGGATGTAGACAATTAAGATGCTATTTAAGGGGAAAGGCAACCAAATTGATCTGAACTACTACAGGGGAATTGGCTTGGAAAAATACACATTGAAGATACTAACAAGCATTATCACAAAAGCAAATTTTTCAAGAAGTAGACCAGAAGATCCCGGAAGAACAATTTATATTCCGGAAAGGCAGGAGCATGCTACATCCTATTAGTAACCTAAAAGATGACATAGAGGACACATTAACAGATCCCCAAGGAAAATTTCATGCAGTCTTTGTAGATTATACCAAGGCCTTGGATAAACTAAACAGGTGCATACTAATCTCAAAACCAGAATTAATAACAGAGAAAGATAAACTTACAATGTTGATCCATAACATGCTGACAGCCGACTTCATTCAGATCACAGCCAATGTAAGCATGTCAAAAAACGATAGCACAAACCAACAGCATATTGCAAGGGGACCCACTAAGTCGTTTACTTTTCAATATTGCCACATACGATGTTGTACAGATGATAAGAAACGAAATGGGGGATGTCAAAATCTACATATACGTTGACGACATGGTCATTGGATCGAACTCCAGACTCAACCTGCAAAGAGCAACCAACCAACTCAAGGCGGTGGCACAGGAGATCAATATGGAAATTAACATGGGAAAAACCGTAAAGATGACATGCCGCAACAGAGGCCGAGAAGCTGCGGAGGACAGAATATATCTTGGGACGGAACCTGTTGTGATGGTCAATAGCTTCGAATGTCTGGACTGGATCTGCAAACCACTGCCAGAACATTCCAAATACATGTAGAATCTCAAGTAGCAGCTGCCACAAAAGTCATGTTTGACATCAAGGCAATATCCAGACTGTCACTAAAAACGGACATGGCCTTGTTCACCGCAAAAATAGTTCCCATCACAACCTATGGAATAGATCTCATTTGGGAAAAGTTGAGTCTGAAAGACCTAAGGACTCTGGAATCAGTTATGTCATGCTTCTTGAAAGCGGCCCTACGTGTTTCAAAACACACAAATTCAATGCTAGTATACGAACTCACCAGGGAACCCTTTTTCATAGAGGAAATGCATATAAGGCTCCCATCCACCAACAACCCGAATAAACTCCTACATGAAAGAGAGAATAAGAGAAGGGAAATTTTCCTGGACTTTTATGCAACAGAAGCCATGACAAATAGACCCTGGACCAACACAAATCAAGAACTCCTCACCTGGTGAACTCAATAGCAGTGCATGGATACAACCAAAAAATATGTGCCAAGAACAAGAGTTTCCATGCTCCCAGCAGCAACTGTGTGTGTGAATTGTGCAACCAACCCTGTGACTGTTACCATTTGACCAGCTTTAAAAATGAGTAAAATCACTGGTAGAACTCTGTAAATAATAAGCAATGTGAACACAGAAATGTGACGAACAAGATGTGATATCGCAAAGCTATGTAACTTAGGCACAACTTGTGCACATTTATTCTAATAATAATATTTTATGAAAAATAAATAATATATGTGTAATGGCTGACAAAAAATATCAGGTATTTATAATGGGTTTACACTATGCTCTGGTAATTATAAAATATAAGGGGCTGTCAAATAAAAATGAGACAGATGGAAAAAATTTAAGTAAATTGTTTATAATTTCAAAAGTAATTACACTGTGTGACGAGACAGTCAATGCTTTCACAGAAAAATGCCTAATGAACCATGATACATTCATGCACCTCTGTGTCTGAAGCAAATCAACAGCCATGAGTATCTTGTTTCAGGGTTCCAAAAATATGGACTATAAGTGATTTAATTGGTAATGATTCACTGAAGTTCCACAGCAACACCCACACTAGTATTGTTTGCACATAAGTGCCTTTAAGATACCTTTTTATTTCTTGCAGCACCATCCATTTATCAGACTCATAAATTTCTACCACATTCTCCTGTGCTACAGCCAGAGCACCATTTGAAGTTTAAAGCATTAATTTTGTTTCAGCAATTTGGAAACATTTTAAACTGTACTTCTGGTACCCCTATGTAGATGGCATAGATACCAAAATTCGTTTCATGTAGAATAACTGCATCTAGCAGACAATTGGGTATCTTTCTACAGTTCTTAAGTTCCTCACAATGTTCTATAAAAAGCGTAAACATTTTGAAACCACCCGTCAACAATTGCCATAAGCTGCTAATTCATAATACGTATGTATGTTTCTATCAATATGTGTAGGTCTTCGAATTTCAAACTGTCTCTTCTTTACTGAACTTACTTTGACCTTGTTTAAGATTTTATTAAAATTTATCTGGTCATTGGGAGGAGGTGGAGGGGCGGGAAGTAATCTTGAGGCCCCCATGATTTGGAGTTACCCCATGACCAGAGGCCTGGGGCAGACTGCGCACCACCACGCCTCTTCCCATCTCCCTAGCCCACCACTGCCTCGGGTTCATTAGACAGACTAAGTACTGACTGTAATGCATTGGTTTGCTGCATTTCAGTTTCTTCTGTGAGCCTTGCTTCAGTCAGGATTAGAATGATGGCTGAGTATGACACTGAAAGGAGGTGAGCACTTTGCTTAAAAGTGCATTATCCATAATAATACTGTATGGACCGTGATATCACAGAGTAGCTTGTTACCAGTATGTCACAAACTAGTGTGTTATAAGCGCCACTAGCAATTTTACATGCAGCCAGATTGAGGGTTCCCTGAAAACTGATTGTGACAGCAATGAAGTTAATAAACTTGAAATTTAATTAATGACTGATGACTCATACATACTATTCTGCATATGTTGGCCTGATCAGTTTTGTTCTGGATCTGTTGAAGACAATAAGAAACCTGCTCAATAAACTTGACATTTAGCCTGTTTAGAGGCCAGAAAAAAAAAAAAAAATCATTTCATAGAATGTTTAATGTTTCTGATATTTCACGATATCTTGCCTAAATTATAAATAATTTTGGACTGCAAATACAGTTAACTACCTCTAAAATGTGCAGTACTTCATATATCAAAGCATTTGTTTATCAACATTGATACATATTTTAGTCATGCATTTTACATAATACCAAGGATAGCAATAATTTATTTCTTGCACAATGTTGGCATATAATTGGAAGCAGGGGATACTGATATTGCAATCTGTTTAGTTGTCACCTCTTATATGTAAAATTTCCTCTTTGTATTTTATAACAGCTGCACAGTCTCAAGATGACTATGAGTGAAGTGTATGGAACTACAGATTGCTCCGAAAAGTGCCGGAGACTCATTGCTTGTTGTTTCGAAATACAGGAACAGTTATTAGAAAAAGAGGCCAATTTGATGATGAAGCTCAAAGGTATTTATTAACTAGTTTATTCTTTTGTGAAGTTAAAGCTTTGGATATTGTTATTTTGGAAAAAAAATTTTAATTCACATTGCAAAATTCAACATAAACTAATGAAATTCTTAGCCACAAATACCATAGAGTAAGAGCGTGGGTCAGTGGGGAATGTAGTTAAGGTGACTGCTATAACAGTGCCATCCATGCAAAGTGAAGGTTTAATTATGTCTGTAACACTTCCTGAGCCTTTGTTTGTTGGCAAATCAGCACAGCTCTCATCATCAATCCTTTGCTGTATATTGTTCATATTCAGACCTATCTGTATTTTATTTTCACTCTAATACTTCATTGTTAATTGTACATATGTTACATCAATAACCATGGAATGACATTCCACCATAGATGCAGGGTGGTGAAGAAGGCGTAGGCCTTTAATGTAACTTTTTCTGCTGCAGCTGAGATTGCTGAAAGAAATCTTTTTCTTGCTTTGTTGGATGTGCTCTGTTTCATTGTCCTTCTTGCATAAATATAAAATGATTAAGTGGATTAATGAGTAACGTATTCCACACCAACATATTTTGAGACTTGGGGTTTATTTTGTAGGAATAATTTCACTACATAAAAGAAAACACTTGTGTGGAATTTATACTGTGAACGACCACCTTTATTGTACCGCACAAACACAATAGATACATACGTAAACGCGGGAAACGAACACTGTTTGGTCCTCCAACGAACCCCGCTTGCAAAGAGAATCTCTCAGTGTCTTGTTGACTATCGACTTGTCACTCCCCACTCCCACATAGCCCCCCCCCCCCCCCCCCCCCCCCCCGAAGTGCGGAGCACCCGGTATGGTGGGGTACTTAAACTTCACCTCTCGGCCTGCCCGAGTGCGGATAGTGCGCGTGTGGGTGTTGCTTGATGATTCCATTGCTGCATTAGGTCCCCTAGTGTGGGGCTCCTGTGGGTCACAGGTGTCTGGTTCTGCAGAAGGTGTGGGTTTGTTGCAAGTTGTGTCTGAAGTTATCTCTGAGACTGTAGTCGGTGCTGTCATTGTCCAAGCAGGTTTCACTCGCTCAATGGAAACCTTGGTCGACTTTCCCTGGAGTAGGATATCCATTGTGTGTGTGTACCATCCTAGCACTTGGTATGGTCCAGTGTACGGTGGCTGTAACGAATGATGTACCAGGTCTGTGCGGAGCATGATGTGGGAACAAGTATCGAGGGACTTGTGTATGAACACTGGGTGCGTGCCATGCTGAGATGTCGGGGCTGCACATAGTGTCTCTGCCTGCTTCCTCATTTGTTGCAAGAGGTGAGGTAGTTGTGTGTCTCCTGGGAGAGGAACTGGTGCAGGGAATTCTGCTGGAACACAAAGTGGTTCTCCATATACCAACTCTGCCGAGGAGCAATTGATGTCTGTTTTTAATGCGGTCTGTAACCCCAACAAAATCAATGGCAACGCTTGAGTCCATGAGTCCTCGTGGCACATCAGGGCTGCCTTTAAGGTCCGGTGCCACCTTTCCACCAAACCGTTGCTGGCCGTGTGGTAGCTAGTAGTCCGGTTTTGTTGGAAGCTGAAGAGTTTTGACAGTTGTTGGAAGAGTGTTGACTCGAACTGTCATCCTTGGTCAGTGGTAATGAAAAATGGGCACCCAAAACGAGCCACCCAAGTTTCCAAGAATGCCCGTGCAGTAGTCTCTGCAGAAATGTCCCTGATTGATGTAGCCTCTGCCCACCGTGTGCAATGATCCACTGCCGTAAACAAGTACCTGTAACCTTCTGAAGGGGGGAGGGGCCAGACCAAGTCAATGTGTACATGCCCAAAACGTGCCGTTGGGTTTGGGAATTGTCCTACTGGAGCGCGAACATGACGTCCCACTTTGCTATGTTGACACTGATAGCAGCTGCGGGCCCACTCCCGTGTATCTTTCTTGATTGAAGGCCACACAAAACGGTCCATCATTAATTTCACTGAGGCATTGGTTCCCGGGTGTGCCAGGTTGTGAATGCTGTTGAATACCTTTCGTCGGAACTGGGGGGTGATGTATGGGCGTGGTCTAACGGTGGAGGTGTCGCACCATACCTTCCATGGGCCGCAGGGGACGTCCACAAGTTGTAAATGTAGGCCAGTGGACGGGTCCACCAACAAGGACTGCAGCTGCACATCTGAAGCCTGAGCCCTTGCCAATTCGGAATAATCCAACATTGGACTTATCCCATTAATGCGTGAGAAATAGTCTGCCACAATGTTGTCAGCACCGTGGATGTGACGCACATCTGTCGAAAACTGGCATATAAACTCTATATGGCAGGCCTGGCGGGGATAACATGAATCGCTGACTTTGTAGAAAGCTGCCACGAGAGGTTTATGGTTGGTGTATATGGTGAATTGCCTGCCCTCAACGAATGGGCGGAAGTGCCTGATGCTTTCATACATTGCGAGGAGTTCCCTGTCGTATGCACTCCAATGAGTTTGACTCATCTGTAGTTTTTGTGAGAAAAAACTTAGTGGCTGCCAATGACCCTTCACTCTCTGGTGCAGTGCTGCACCGATTGCAGCTTGGCTTGCGTCCACTACTAGGGCTAGCTGAGCTCCTGGTGCAGGGTGTGCAAGCCCCACTGCGTTGTGAAGGCTGTTTTGCAGTGCCTTGAAAGCCAAGTCCATCTCGGGTGTCCATGGGAGTGGGCGCTTGCCAATTTTGTTGTGTCCGGCCAAGGCATTGTTCAGTGGCGTCTGGATTGCTGCTGTTCCGGGGAGGTGGCGGCGATAGAAATTTATCATCCCTAGGAATCGTCGGAGATCGTGGTAGTTTCGAGGCCGTGGTAGGGTACGCAACAACTCCAGCTTCTCTGGCAGTGGGGAAATGCCCTGAGCTGACACTTTATAACCCAGGAAGGTTACCACGGGTTCCCTGAACACACACTTGTCCTTGTTAAGTGTTATTCCATGGGCACTAAGCCTGCTTTGCACCTCGCTTATGTGTTTCTGATGGTCATAAACATTCCCCGAAAACACCAGAATATCATCTAAATCGGCGAGACAATATGGTAGTCCTCTTAGCACGCTGTCTAGGAACCGTTGCCATGTCTGGGCAGCGTTTTTCAGTCCAAATGGGATCACCAAAAATTCAAACAGCCTGAATGGGGTTGTCACTGCAGTCTTTGGTATGTCCTGCTCTGCCATTGGGATCTGATTATAAGCCTTACGGCAATCCAAAACACTGAATATGGTTGCCCCGGCCAGTGAATGGGTGAAATCTTGTATATGTGGCACAGGGTATCTGTCTGGAACAGTTTGGGCGTTCAAAGCTCGATAATCACTGCACGGGCGCCATGAGATGCAGAGGAGAGGACCACGGACTGTTGGATGGCTGTATAGTTCCTTCCTGTAGCATCTCATTGAAAATGGCCTTGGTTTCCCACAAGCGATCAGGTGCAAGCCTGCGAACACGTGAGGAGACTGGTGGGCCTGGAGTTGTATGGATGTGGTGCACCGTCTCATGCTTCGCTCTGCTCTTTCTTGTTCCCTGTTGTAGTTTGGGTGTTGCCTTTGTGGTTGAAACCGCAGGAGCCTGTTGTTGTGTCATCAACTGTTTTGATGTTTGAGCCATCTGCCGGTCAGATTCCTTCGTTGCTATGGTGTCCTCCCAGGTTGGTGCACTGAGGTTATCTACCCTTTGGCATGCATGAGAGGTCGGACGTCCTTGTATTCCCAGAATAACCCATCCATTGGCAGAATGGACGAGTTGTGACTTGTGTAAATCCACGGACAATGAATGTTTTGCCAGGAAATCAGCACCTAGTATAGGTTGGTCGATATCGGCCATAACAAAGGTCCAGTTACATTTTCCTGGTAGCCCAATGTCCACCGGCAGTGTTTTTTGTCCATATATGTGGATGACTGAATCATTGACTGCTTTCAAAGTGGTCTCTTCAGTGTGTTTGTCTGAAGGGAAGAAATTTCAGTGCGTTTGTCTGAAGGGAAGAAATTTACAGGCAGAGTGCTGACATCTGAGCCAGTGTCAACCAAGAACATCCATCCTATAGAGCGATCGGGAACGAAAAGTCTTTGTGAAGCAGCGTACCTTACAGCTGTGGGAGACGTCGATCCACATAACATAGTCCCGTGCTGAAATGGGGGTGTTCTCCTTCCAAGCGTCTGTGAGTTTAGGCACAGTTGCTTGTTTTCACGGTTGGCTGTGCCTAAAGCAGGCCGTGGGATGCGTTTGGGTGCGAGCAAGGCGCCTTACACTTCGTAGCTTGCGCGCCAAAGCGCTGGTGGAACCAGCAATAACCGGTGCTGTTGTTTGCATGATGCGGCGGGAGCATCAGCTGGCGACGATGCATGTGTGTGTCAGCCACCCCAACGTCGCGTGGCTCTAGCCGCTGCAGCTGGGCAGTCAGCTGATCAATGGCAGTGCGGAGAGATCGGAAATCTTCGGTTGCGTCCGGCGCTCGTCGTGCGGTCGTGGCAGCACAAGCTGGAGGCGCCGCGTCGACCAGCTCCAGCCGTGCTCGGCTGGTGTCGTTGGCCGAGGTGGTTGCGGCGGCGGCCACTGTGGCGCGTGAATCGAACAGGGAGTGCGCTCTATCGGCCACTTGCAGCAACTCGCTTAATGGCCGGCCCTCGTGGTGCAGGAGCTGTGTTATCCGCTGGTCCACAGGTTTTGTACAACGTGAAATTAAAGCCGTCTTGAGAGTGATGTAGGCTTGTTGTGGTGGGGGTCGCATAGTTATATCCGATACCACTGACGACGCATGTTGGTCCAAGTTGCATATCACTAGCGTGAACTGTTCAAAATCGTCGACTATTTGTTGCTGCACGAAAATGTTCTCCATAATAGCGAACCAAATTTCTGGACGCTCGGGAACGAAAGGTGGGGGCCGAATTTGTAACCGCAACGCGGGTGGGCCACGATCACTGGCGAACGGAAAGTGCGAAAGTCGTGGGAGCGGTACTGACGCGGGTGATGAAAACGGGACCACTTTTGGTCTGATATCGGCGTGTCCTGCGGGCTGGTTGTGCGAGGCAATATCCTGTGGTGGCGGCGTGGGACCCAGCGGCACACATGGCACGGTTGGGAACGTAACGTCGTGGGCGAAATCGGTTTGAGATGTAGGCGTCCGTGGCACTGTGAACTGAGGGTTTTGCTGCATCGTGTCGAGCTCCTTCTTGATATTTTGGATGATGCCGTCGATGTCGCGGAAGATGTTCTGTGCAGACGACATGTCGATACGAGACATTGCGGAAAATATCTAGAGAAACTTGCGTACTGTCACACTGCTTAGTTACAGGGTCACCACTTATGTAGGAATAATTTCACTACATAAAAGAAAACACTTGTGTGGAATTTATACTGTGAATGACCACCTTTATTGTACCGCACAAACACAATAGATACATACGTAAAAGCGGGAAACGAACACTGTATGGTCCTCCCAAGAGCCCCACTCGCAAAGAGAATCTCTCAGTGTCTTGTTGACTATCGACTTGTCACTCCCACAATTTTAGCTTTCTGCTACAAAAACTCTTTGAAAAAGCCAAAAATTGAATTTGTTATGTGAATACTAAACTGAAATAATAAAAACCTTCAGTCAAATCTCTTTACCTAACATACTTGAATACAATAGTAGCAATTATTTTTGTTTATCTTGAGAAAAATTGTCATTTTGCAAATCATTATGCATTTGCATATATGTTACATAATTAATTTGTATAAAGTGTGCATGTTAGAAATTTTTTTATTAATGGTGTGTTTCTAAGAGTAACATCCAGCATTTTCATCTGAGCATTTGCCACTATTAGATCCATGGGAAAGATCTGAGAAAAACCGGAGCAGATGACTTCAGCTTAAACAAATAATTTTTCCCAAAAAGTTTTCTAATGAGTGGGTTTAGGATGTGATGGTTGTTGTCTTCTAGCCAGTTACTCCACCTTGGTCCTGTGTCATCAGAAATGCTACAGTTGTACAAGTGTATGAGTACAGTATGTAACTATGAAGTACATCTGTTTCCTGAAAGTGACAACTGCCATTGATATGTATTTTAGCACATACGCACTCCCTTGTGAAATATTCTGTAAGAGAAAACATTTTGTTAGCTTCAGTTCATTATTGTTATTTAAAATTTTACTTAAATTAAATTCATAATATCGCTCATTAATTGTTCGTCTATGAGAGAATCCAACAGTCATGAGATTTCACGTGCAAAGCATAACGTATTACACTCATTTTGTATAAAAAAGCTTCCATAACATGAACACAAATCCCACCACCTGGCATGAAACATGTGAATCATTTAGCATTTGTGTACATGAAACAGGTTGAATTCTGTCTATCACTTGTTCTTAGATGTAAGCAGCTCATAAGATCCATATGTCACAAAATTTTTAACACATGCAGCAGCAATGTAGAAGGTGCTATGGGTGTCTGGTGCTTCTTATTCATGTTCAGCAATCAATTTGGAATGTTTTCCTGTTTAGTTCATTTCTCACTCACAGTATACATTGGATTCAGCATCATTCAGCCACGGATACTACCATCTTTTACTTGTGAATATATTACTGATCCTATGAACAGTGGAAATTCATGGATGCCTTAATACTTAATATAAATGAAAATATAACTGATTGATGTGAGGTGCTTAGAAACATGTAAACAGAAAACAGTATCCACAATAGCTTTCATGCTCTTGCTCTTTCTCCAGCAAATGTGCACACATTCATATACACAACCCCACAAGCATGCAAATGCACACTTCGGTACCTGTGTGATTTTGTTTGTGTGTGTACTTTTACTAGAGAAAGAGCAAGAGCTCAAAAGCTAGTGGGAATACTGTTTTCTGTTGCCTGATTCTTTGCACCACACATCAGTCAGCTATGGGCTTTATTTTATGTATTATTCACCGCTCATAGGATTTTACCTCAGGACATTGACTCTTCCTGTCTTCTGCTGGCCATTGCTGGCTGCCACTGCTACCCCTCACTCACCCCACCCCCCATCCCCCCACCCCCCACCCCGTCTGCTCTTTTTAAACTCACATTAGTTCACTATTACATAGTGTTAAATTGTCCTGCAGGGACTGGATGTTACAAAGTGCTTAGCAAATGCTTGTGTGTCACAAATAATGTGTCTTTTTCTCTCACGGATTTGAAATTCGGTATCTTACTTAATATTAGCTACTATATAATATTTGTAAGCAAACATTATTTACTACTGTCTCTGAGTTTAACTCATTCATGTACTCACTGCTAACGTTAAGTTATTGACACTAGGTCTCTTCATATTACACGTTTCTCATGAATGGAAGTCTCAGCTAAAAGTTCCTTTAACATATTACCAAAATACTCACTTTAACCACAGCATAACATTGCTCTTTTGTACTTATTTGTAAATCCCTTGCATAAAAACAACACATTCAATGGGGGATTTGAATCTTAGTACATTTTAATACGTAAGGATCGTAAACACAACAATACATTTGCATGCTGGCCCACCCACCCACCCACACACACACACACACACACACACACACACACACACACAATGACTAATAAGAAAAAAACACAAATAAAATTCACATATGTCTATATTCAATAATTTCTCTGTATGCTGGTTCATTCTTGTTCTCTCCTTGTATAGCTGTAAAAATACTTTAAATCATGGTAAGCATGTAGCCTTTGTATGTGTCCTGAAGTTGTATAACATACCAAACACATTTCTTCATGAAGAATGGAAACTTTGTAAACATACCATACAAGGCAATGATATATTTCACACCTCCTCGTCCTTTGGGCCTCAACACTTCCCATTTCTCTGTATATTTAGCTGACAGTGACAACAGGATGATTTGGCATGAGGACTAAATCTCACACCTTATACTCTCATTTTTGAGCTCTTTTTCTGTCAGATACTCTTTTGTTCTTTTGCTCAGTTTAGCATTGTAATTACTGCTTGCCTCACTTTCTGTTCTTGTCCAATGCTTGTGCATTTACATTGAAGTATACATTGTGAACTTTCATTTCGTTCTTTGTTCCTAAAAATTAGTTCATGTGACTTAAGGTCAGTAGATGAGTATGATTTCCTAAAACTGATATTGATAATCAAACCAGCTTCCTTGTCTTTTAGAACAATGTAGTCTCATAAATCAGTTCAGTTAATGAAAAATTTGTTCTGTTAGGCTGGATTTCATATAGTATTTTGATGTAAGTATTTGCTTAATCCCAGAAGCTGCTAAAAAGTTGTGCCATTGATCACAAGTAAACTGTCTTCTGTTATCTGATATTATGTCTGGTTTGCCAACCTTCACAAGGTAAGCATCATGAATTCTCATAATAAATAATGTTTTTATTATGTTTTCTGTCACGCATAGTTTCAGATACTTTGTAAACAAACCATACAAGGCAATGATATATTTCACACCTCCTCGTCCTTTGGGGAAAGCACCACAACAGCAACTATTTATAATGGCTGAGTGGGGATAATCGGATGTAACTCTCCTTTTGTGAATTTATTATTTGCTTTGCTTTTTGACAAAGTAAACAAGATCTCAAAACAACCTGTACTTTCCTTCTTGCATTTTGGAAGTAACAGTACTCACTTAAATTATTAACTCATTTTGTGACACCCAAGTGCCCCGACACATGTCTTTATGCCAAATCAGTTTGTTTTCAGTCTCCAAAGGAATTCATACTAACCAGTTATCCCTGTCAGGCCCTCTCCTGTAAAATAATACTTATTGGTTGCTTGCTGTTTCAGTCTATTTTCAGAGTTCCTTTTGCTTTCAACCAGGTAAGATATGTGTCTTGGAACTGGAAGTATTTATGCCATGTTCAGTCTTTCACCAGTAAAACTTCTACATCTCCAATCTCTTCCTTACATGTAGACAATTCTTCTAATCCTCCCCATAATGATGGTAATGCATCTGTGACTATTTTCTGTTCTCATTTAAGGGTAATTATTTCAAAACTATATTCCTGTAGGGATAATACCTGGAGGTACTAACCATACATGCAATTGTGTACAATTGAATAGGCAATTTATAGCTGTTCTTTTCTCTTTAATGTCAATTGTTTCAAATCTGTATTGCTGTAGGGGCAGTGCCCAAAGTGTAACTATTCATGCAGAAATGTAAAACAGAGTAGCAGACATAGAGCTTTATGATCATTGTGTATTTTGGTATGGGGCCTGTTAAATAACACTGAAACCCCCCAAATGCCAATACTATGGCCAAAGATTAAATTTCAGTTGTGAAATATGACATTCCACAACCTGTTAACACTCTGCTTCTAAAGTGCAAAAACTTAATTCTTCATTAATAGCTTGAATCTGAAACAAAAAAAGCTCGCATGTCAACAGATGAAGGATCGGTTGCTACATTGAAATCCAGGTTTAAATCTGAGTGGTATAACCTGTTGACTTGGCTCAGCCCTTGTTTAGTTATGCCAAAGGCATATTGACATACTGCTGTCCATTCCCATGTCATATGTTTCTTTAACACTGAGTTTATACTTTGTACAGTCTGGATGCACTACACTCCAACAACCCTTCTCACAGCAGTGACTTATCAGCAGCCTAACCTCAAAGAGAACATCAGCTATGAATATCAACAATGCAGGAAAAGATAAGATTGCTACTTACCATAAAGAAGACATGTTAAGTTGCAGACAGGCACAATTAAAAGACACTTTCATAGAGCTTCCAGCCACAGCCTTCATCAGCAAAACAAAAACAAACATCTTTCATGCAGGCAAGCAAGCACACTTCATGCACAAATTACTGCGACCTCAAGCGTCTCAGGTTGGAATGCAGCTATCATTTGGGGTGCAAGCAGCAGTCAGGAAGTGTGGGAAAGGGAAAGGGGTGGTAGTGGAGGGTGGGGAGAGAGACAAACACAGTCACAACCTCAGGAGGTTATGGGGCAGGGAGGTGGGGAAAAAGGAGCCAAGTAGGAGAGGACTGGGGAAAGAGGGCAGGAGCATTGTCAGAAGGCGGCAAGCAAAGATGGTGGGAGACAAGAATGGGGAAGAGATGATAGCACAGAGGGGCTGGAAACTGTTGGGTGGAGGCTGTGGGGACAGTATGTTAGCATAGGCTGCAGTCGAGATAACTGCAGGAGCAGAGAGTGTATTGTAAGGATAACTCCCATCTGTGCAGCTCAGCAAAGCTGGTGGTGGTGGAGGGAAGGAGCAGCTGACTCGGGTAGTGAAGCAGCCATTGAAATCAAGCATGTTATGTTGTTATGTTCAGCTTGCATTTTGCGCCTACTTAGCTGTTGGCCACAGTTTGACAGTGGCTGTTCATCTTGGAGGACAGCTGGTTGGTAGTCACAGCAATATAAAAAGCTGTTCAGTGATTGCAGCAGAGCTGGTAAATTATATGGCTGATTTCGGAGGTAGCTTGGCCCATGATGGGTTGGGATAAACCTGTGACAGGACTGGAACAGGAAGTGCTGGGTGGGTGGATTGGGTAGGTCTTGCATTTGGGTCTTCCACAGGGATATGATCTTTGTGGAAAGGGGCTGGGATTGAGAGTGGCTTAGGGATGGACTAGGATGTTGTGGAGGTTGGGAGGGTGATGGAACACCACTTTAGGAGGGGTGGGAAGTATCTTGAGTAGGGTGTCCCTAATTTCAGGGCATGATGATAGGTAATCAAAGTCCTGACAAAGGATATGGTTCAGCTGTTCAAGTCCGGGGTGGTTCTTGTTGATGGTAGGACGATTGGGGCAGTGGAGGGGGGGGGGGGGTGAGTGGAAATGGCATGGGAGATCTGTTTGTGGATTAGGTCTGGGGGATAGCGCCTGTCTGTGAAGGCCTTGTTGAGACCCTCAGTACATTGAGCAAGGGAGTTCTTATCGCTGCAGACACACCATCCTCAGGTAGCCAGTCTTTATGGGAGGGATTTGTTTGGTGAGAAGGGGATGATCTCTGTCAAAATTCAGCTACTGTTAGTGGTTGGTGGGTTTAATGTGGACAGATGTGTAGATGGAGTCATCAGAGAGGAGGTCAACGTCTAGGTAGGTGGCACACCAAAGTGGATGGGAAAGAAGATGATAAGGTTGAGAAGGTTGGCCCTGTGTCCAGTTCATATCATCAATGAACCTGAAAGAGACTAGGAGTTTGGCATTTTGGGATGCTAGGAAGATTTCCTCAGATGGCCCTTAAACAGGTTGGCATAGGACTGTGACATGCAGGTGCCCATGGCTGTGGCGCAAGTTTCTTTCTATACCTTCCCATCAAAGGAGAAGCAATTGTGGGTTAGGATGAAGTTAGTAATGTGTATCAGGAATGGGTTTAGAGTCTGACGGATGTTACGAAAGGTAGTGTTGGTGGTACAACTGTTGGCATGAGCGATGTTGGTGTACAGGCTATAGGGAGTGACGAGTAGGGATCCAGGAGATAAAAGGGTGGGGATACTGGAGAGTCAATGAAGGAAGTGGTTGGTGTCTTTGACATACGAGGCTAGATTAACCCATTAGTGCTGTGCATTGCCATATGGCAACGTTTGTAACACTTGTTTTAAAATTGTTGATTCCACGACATTAATGAAGTGAAAGTGTTGGCAGTACTGTATTCCTTTCCGCAAGACTGTAAAGATCACTACAATGCAACACTTTTAACAATACATTTAAATCCTGTGGCGTAAGTAGCGTTGGAAGTCGTTATTTGCCAAATGACGAAGAAAAATTGAGTATATATTCTTTGGAGGTTACTGCTTGCTGTGAAATAAATTAGGTTCATTTAGGCTGTTTGAATGTCAGTGTTGCCATATGGCAATGCTAGGCACTTGTACTCAGTAAAAGGACGAATTTTCTCTTTTTTCATTTAGAAGAGGTTTCTCACTTGCTTAGGTGCTGGAGATTCTTTATAATGACAATATTGAAGGTGATGTGTTTGTTGAGCCCCAAAATTATTTTCCAAGAAAGATCGGGGATATTTTGAGACAGCAATAGAGAAGAATGATGGATTATTGTATGTGCGGTAGCTGGACAACTCTGTTGTCACAATGATGTCTTCTTCATGTGGTGCACAAGAAGTTGGCCAAGTCAAGAGATTCCCGCAACTAAAAAAGCAAAGTATAATGATTCCCAGACCAAAACTGGTAGCCAAACATAATACATATATGGGAGGTACTGATCAGATGGAACAGAATCTAGCATGCTATCGCATTGCAATAAGAAGCAAGAAATGGTACTGGTGTCTCTTTACATGGTTGTTAGATGTACCATACAAAACAGTTGGATTTTGTATAATAAAGCAAGAAACCAAACCATTTCTCAGTGTGATTTCAAGAGAGAAGTAGCAACAGTGCACTTGCAAAGACACCAAGCTTTACCAAAAGGAGCCAGGAGACCATCTGCATCAAGGGCATGTTCTGACAGCTGCATATCAGATTCAGTTAGGTTTTATAAGACTAACCACCTCGTCCAGCACACAGAAGGAAAGAAGAAGAAAAGGTGTGCACACAAGGACTGTAAATCTATTGTGAGAACAATGTGTTCAAAGTGTAATGTGGTATTGTGTATTAACTGTTTTATTCCATTTCATGTAAAATAATGCCGAGTTCAAGATTTGATTTTTGATTATTAATTGTACCGTGTTATAAAGTATCAATTGTATGATGAAGACTGAATAATAAAGTTGCACAAAACTTGTATATGTAATAAGAAATTTAAATAACCTACTTATTTTAGTTGAAGTTGTAATCCACATAAATTTAGGTAGTTAAAGCGCCTAGCGTTGCCATATGGCAACATCAAATATCTCGCTAATGGTGGTAATGACTTTCATCGAAACAACTCTGTTGTGTAATTTATGCCTTTTACAGAGATAATAACGCAATTTTTTTAAAAAAGTCACGAAAAAATTAATTCCGACGCTAATGGGTTAAGGGCAATTGGTTGGATGTGTTGGCCAATGAGGGCCGAAATTCTTTCAGTGGGGGCACAATAACAAGACACAATGGGGTGTCCAGGATATTTGAGTTTGTGGATTTTTCAAAGCATGTTGAAGATGGATGTGTGGGGTGTCATAGAGGTGAGGAGGGAAATGGATTCAGGGGAGAGGTTCTGGGAAGGGTGTAAGGCTTTAAGCAGGTATTGGATGTGGTATTGGACTTTTGGGATGGGATCACTCACAGAGTTTATAGGTGGAGGAGTCAGATAATGGTGGAGGCCACCTGTCAACTAGTCACTGCAGTTCATAACAACAGTGGTGGAACCTTTGTCTGCAGGCAGGAAGATTAGGCAGGATTTGTTTTGAGGTCATGTGGCTATTCTTTCTTCTTCTGAAAGGTTGATAATCTGAGGAAGGGACCTGGGGAAGGATGGTGATGCTAAGTTGGAGGAAAGAAATTCCTGGAAGGTGACTACTGGTGTGTAAGTAGGGGGAGGGATCACAGTTGGATGGTGGTATGGATTGGAAGAGTCACAAACTTCTTTGAAGTTGAGAGTTTCAGTGGAAAGATTAACAACAGTGTTGCAGGAATGTTTTGGCTCTGGATTTGGTGAAAAGTTGGTGGGCAATTATTGGGAATGTGACAAGTTGAAAAGGTCAACTAGGCAGGGTTTAAGTGCTATGAGGGTGGACGAGGAGGAACACAGTGGGTAGGATAGTGGTTGAATAGTGATGCCCTGAGGTGGCAGTAGGATGTCAACAGGGTGCATAACATATGGTGTGGTGTCTGAGATGTTCCTCCAGGAGCTGGAGAGCAAAGGATTCGTTTACAGAGATGTGATCTATGGAGTAAGGATTGCATACTTCTTTGCTGCCAATCCCTCCAACCAAAACCACCCTAATTCTAACATTGAACCCTGCCTCCTCCAGTTCATACCACCAACCAACCATGATCCTTAGCCCGCCCCGCCCCCCCACCTCCCCCACCCCTTCCACCTCTACACAACTAGCCACCTTCAAGGAATTTTGTACCTTGAACTTAGCATCACCATCCTTCCCCAGGTCCCTCCCTCAGAACATCAGCCTTTCAGAAGAAGAAAGAATAGCCACACACACTGTAATAAAAAATCCTGACCTAATCTTCCTGCCTGCAGACAAAGGTTCCACCACTGTTGTTATGAACTGCAGTGACTAGCTGACAGATGGCCTTCGCTAATTATCTGACTCCTCCACCTATAAACTCTGCCAGAGTGATCCCATCCCAGAAGTCTAATACAACCTCCAATGCCTGCTTAAAGCCTTATGACTTCCCAGAACCTCTTCCCATTTTCCTCCTCACCCCTATGACAACCCACACACCCATCTTCTACATGATTTGAAAAATCCACAAACCCAACTGTCCTGGACACCCCATTGTGTCTTGTTATTGTGCCCCCACTGAAAGAATTTCGTCTTTCATTGGGCAACACATCCAAGCAATGGTCCATATCCTAGCGTCCTGCATCAAAGACACCAACCACTTACTTCACCGACTCTCCACTATCCCCACCCTTTTATTGCCTGGATCCCCACTCATCACTCCCTATACCCTGTACACCAAAAACTCTCATGCCAACGATTGTACCACAATTGAACACTACCTTTCCCAATGTCCTTCACACTCTAAACCCATTCCTGATACACCTTACTAACTTCATCCTAACCCACAGTTACTTCCCCTATAAAGGGAAGGTATAGAAACAAATCCATGCCACAACCATGGCCACCTGCATATCACGCTCCTATGTCAACCTGTTTATGGGCCATCTGAGGAAATCTTTCTAGCATCCCAAAATGCCAAACCCCTAGTCTGGTTCAGGCTCATTGATGATATCTTCATGATCTGGACTCATGACTGAGACTCCCTATCTTCATTACTTCACTATCCCAACACCTTTTGTCCCATCCAATTCATGTGGTCCTCCTCAACCCAGCGCACCACCTTTCTAGATGTTGACCTCCTCCTCTGTGATGGTTCAGCCACACCTCTGTCAACATTAAACACAACAGTACATGCATTTTGACAGCCGTCATCCCTTTCACATGAAAATATCCCTCCCATAAAGCCTGGCCACCTGACGAGGTGTGTGTGCAATGACAGGAGCTCCCTTGCTCAGTATGGTGAGGGTGTTACCAAGGCCTTCACAGACAGGCACTATCCCCCAGCCCTAGTCTGAAAACAGATCTCCTATGCCATTTTTCCTCACAGCCTCAATTCTCCCATCACCCCAAAGAACCAGCCCCAAAGGAGTGCTCCTTCATCAACCAGCACCACCCTGGACTGGAACAACCAAACCATATCCTTTGTTATGGCTTTGATTAGCTATCATCATGCTCTGAAATGAGTGACATCTTACCTGAGATACCTCCAAAGTGGTCTTCCATCACCCACCTGACCTCCAGAACATCCTAGTCCATCCCTATGCCCCTCCCAATTCCACACCCTTGCCACAAGGATCATACCGCTGAGGAAGACCCAAGTGCAAGACCTGCCAAATCCACCCACCCAGCACTTCCTATTCCAGTCCTGTCATAGGTGTTTCCTACCACATCAGGGAAAAGGCCACATCTGAAAGCAGCAATATCATTTATCAACTTTGCTCCAATCATGGTGCAGTTTTTTTATGTTGGTATGACTACTAACCAGTTGTCCAACAGGATTAACGGCAACTGCCAAACTGTGGCCAAGAGTACAGTAGACCATTCATTGGTACAACATGCATCTGAACATAACACACCTGGTTTCAATGGCTGTTTCACTACCCAAGCCATCTAGATTCTCTCCTCCACCTCCAGCTATTCTGGACTATGCAGGTCAGGGTTATCCTTGCAACACATTCCTGGCCTCAACCTATGGTAACATACAGACCCCATACCCTCCACCCAATAGTTTCCACCCTTCTGTCCTCCCCATTCTCTTCTCCCATCATTTGTGTTTGCCACCCTCTCCCAATGCACCTGCTCACCTTTCCTTGCTCCTCTCCCTTCTCACTTCTTTGCCCTTTGCCCCCCCCCCCCACCACCACCACCACCACCACCCTACCCCACAACCTCCTGACACTGCTTCTGTTGGCATTCTAGTTCCTGCATGCTCTGGCAGACAGCGTTTGTCTCTCTCCTGCCCAAACACTACCATCACTTCCCCTTCCTCTCTCCATCCAGATTGCTGCTTACATCCCATGTAATAGTTGCATTGGGGCCTGAGATGCAGGAGGTGGTGGTTATGTGTGTATGACATGTGCTTGCTTGTGTGTATGAATGGTGTATCTTTCTCTTTTGCCGATGAAGGCTGTGGCTGAAAGCTGTATGTAAGTTTCTTTTAATTGTGCCAGTCTGCAGCTTTACATGTCTTTTTTTACAGTAAGTAGTGATCTAGCTTTTCCTACATTGTTGATTAACCTCAAAGGGGTTACATCATCAGATGACAGAGCTTCAATTATGCACACTGCCTAGTCCAGCTAGTGGTGGAACAAGTGCCGCCAGAGGTCACTGGCCCCATGGACCTGTTTGCCTCCATGAGCCACATGATCACAAATAGCTCCTCTAGTGTCGCTATGCTGCCTGGGTACTTAGGGCAGTGCAAAGCCGCTTCAGGTGCTTCCATTAAGCTCTGTGCCAGGTGCCAGCTGCATCCACAGATTTTCAAACAGAGTCTTGACTGGAACCTTCACTGTGTACGATGGTGTGCCACACCCACCATTGCCAGCCAAGGGAACTGCCAGTGTCTTTCACGATCTTCTGGACTTGGCATCTGCATCAGAGATGATCATGAACTTGGTATTGGCTGTTGACGTTCACTGTGTTGTTTCATTCTACTTTTGAGTGAATAATAAAATTTGACTGTTTCACCATTATAGCTTTTTGTGGACTTATGTAAATTCAGTGCGAATCATGAACTTTTGCAATCTGTTGTAGTGAGTAACTTCTTCCCAAAGGAGGAGTGTTTTGGTTTATGTACTTCACAGTAAAACTGCTGTGTGTTGTTTACCTCAGATGTGTTTTCATTGCACCTCAACCAGTGCAAGACTTACTAAGTGGCAAGGAGAAGATGGTTTGTAAACCAATATTTTCACTTGTGTTTTGCACCCCAGGTATACAGTGTCAGTATGCATACAAATCCTACGTTGTGAAGACCATGGTAGTGAATTTTTGCTCCACCATGCCTAACCCTTCCGATGTTACTACTCAGATGTTGCTACTACTCCGCGGCATGCAACAAGCTGTGCACACGATAGTGGACAAGATAGTGACCACCACCACAACCATGTCCAAACACTGTGATGTCCAGCTGGTTGTCCTGCATCGATTCACTGTGAAAAGATTCAGAGGGGCATTGCCATCATTCCAAGTGTCGACTGGAAGATGAGTGCTGGGAAGCTATGTGGTCAGAATGGAGTAACCATTCCTGGCCCATGGTATTATAGCTAACACCTAGCAGTATGCATTATTTTTAGCCTATGCAGATCTGGAAATTTATCTGTTATTTCAGGAACTCAACCATGAAGTGAAGCCCAATGCCCTTCCGAACAATTGCTTAAAGACTTTTACTAGAATATTTCAATGTTCAAGTGCATGTTAGGGTGCCACACAGTGTTTCTTTTAGCAGCCACAAGCTTTCAACAGGACCGTGTCTACTCGTCATCACTGATATTGTTCAGATTTATGGTATATGCAGCGCCTGTCCAGAAATGAAAGTGGTGTAAGTGAGAGCTCCAGATGGTTAAGTGTTTGGAAAAAATAGCAATTTTGGTGCAGGTTGGGTGAGGTATGAGGTGTTCATGTTTATGTAGTCTCAAGGCAGAGGTTGGTGCAGTAGGAAAAGTAATCCAAGGGTTATGAAATTGAGTCCCTGTATGGAAACATTTTTTTGTTTTTTTTATTTTCCAAGTTTTGTTACTTACACTGCACATAAACCAAGATAATGCTAAATAAGCATTTGATGTGATGAAATCCTATGTTCAAGAGAACAGATTTCTCCTTTTAATTGACTCATGGGAAGGACAAACAGATTCACAATTACAAAACAAGATTTTTCAAGATGAAAGAGGATTGCCATTGTGCAGTAGCTAAGTGATCCCCCCCTCCTCAAATACATTCCGTTAGTGCAACCCTGCTTTGGCCAGTTTCATCATCAGCTAGAGAATGTGATCTTATCTTGTCAAGAGAGAAAAAGAAATCACATCTCAAGAAGACTGCATCAAAATACATTCCATTGTATGTCACTAGCTATCCCTATGAATATCTGGTAAAATGTTGCAATACATGTGGTTTTCATACCAAACTGTGGGATGAGAGAGAATCTTTTGCACATTGTAAACCATGTTAGTTTTTGTATAGAAAAAATAAATATGTAGTTGTAAAAATGTGGGGTTTATAATGTTTGCAAACCATCCAGAAAATTACTGCTTCCCCATTTTTTATTACCTCAGCATGTGTCTACCATCAGCTTCAAAATAATAAAAGTATCTAATTTTGTGTATGAAGTTCTCATGTATACCTCACCATTTTTTTTTCTGGAAATTTATTCGCAATCCCAAATTTTTCTCTTTTTCTTTATGAAAATGTCAATAACACTATATATTGAGCGTTATTTCATTTTATTTTCAGTGTAAGTAACGGAAAAATTGAAAATAAAAGAATTTTCACATAGGAACTCGAATGCACGAACTTCAGATTACTGTTCTTCTTGGGTCCTGCCCACTCGTCTTGTATAGGGTGCCTAAGGGATGCGGCATTCTTGGAATGCTGTACAACAATACAAGCAAATAACATTAGTAGTTTTACTTCTATAAAGCGGATCTACAATACTTAACTTAAATGTACAAAGGTGTTACAAGCGATGGGTGACACGCAACATAAATCCGAGTCCTGGCTACATACAACATTCAAACAAGCAATGGATATGGATCACTACAATCTGATATTTTAGCACTCTCTGTTAGGTCGTGCTAATGCTGCCCTCCAGTGTCTGAATACTCAGCACTGATGTCCAGCTTGGCTGACAGGAGTGGTGCTTATATTCACTTCTTGCAGGTGTCACTCCTGTTGTGGTGTGAGCCTAATCAGCACACCATTGGCCGACATTGTTTCACTGCCTTCTCTGGTCTTGCATTCTTCGACTTCATTCTGGTGCTTGTGGTTACACCAGAACAACAAGCAGTGGATATGGATCACTACAATCTGATATTGTAGCACTCTCTGCTAGGCCGTGCTAATGCTGTCCACTAATGTCCGAATACTCATTACTAATGTCCAACTGAGGCTGACAGGAGCGACGCTTATATTCACCTCTTGCAGGTGTCACTCCTGTTGTGGCATGTGGCACTGTCTTAATCAGTGCACTGTCTTAATCAGTGCATCTTTTCTTTGCCTTCTCGAGTCTTGCATTCTTTGTCTTCGTTCTGGTGCTTGTGGTTACACCAGAACAGTTCTGGACTCTTCCCAGTGTGTCAACCACTGCTTGGGAACTACACTAGTGTAAACAGCTCATGCTTTGCCTGACCCATGCCAAAAATGCTACTTTTCTAAATGCTTGCCCATCTGGAGCTCCCACTTCCATTCTTTCATTTCTGGACGAGCTGTACATACATGATAAATTTGGATGAAATCAGTGATGATGAGTAGGCATGGTGATCCCCTTGTGAATGGACCATCTTATAGGGAGAGAATAGCCAAATTGTAGGGTTTATCACATGACTATCAGTTCTAGTGCACTAAATGTAAACAGTCCTACACAATTTCCCTTGTTAAAGACATGGTTACTGTACATTCACCAGATGGAAGACTTCGTAATGAGCTCCTCAAGCAAAAGGATCCACCATTAGAGACTTATCTCCCAATCATTAGGGCTTTTGAACAGTCTGTACAGTCATCATTAGCATTACACGACACTTTGAAAATGTTTGTGGCTGGCCTGACTAGCTGTCTCCAACCCTAGCCACTGACTTGATAGCATTTTGATTCGCCTGGGGCTGGCAATCCCTCGAAAAATGTTCATCACTCGCAGTGGTTACTCTCGTGCAGCCACTGTTTTATCACTCACCTACAGCAGCAATGTTTTAATTGCCTGAATAAATGTTCTTCCTGCAACAGAATAGGACACAAGGTGGAAGTTTACCAACATTCCCTCAAGATGGAACCCCTTCCCCTACAGTTGAGAAGGTGCCTGACACCTATACTGTGCTCCCTGTTTGTGATAGACTCTTAATGCTCATGGTGAAAATCAATGCAGTCCCATTGGATTTCCAAGCTGATATGGGTTCTTTCATGAGTATCATGATTTGGGAGACTTATCGCCATTTGAGCTCACCTACACTACAAGAATTCTCAGGATGCATGCATAGCTACAGCAACGATACTATCAACATGAAAGGACAGTTTTTGGCTTGCATTCAGGATCATTCCACTGCTTTCATGCTAAACATCTTGCTGGTAAACATTTAAGGAATCACAAACATTCTCAGTTTGGATCTTTTTAATACTTTGGACTTGGAAGTAAATGACTCCACCAAGAGCATTCAGCCACCAGAGGCTAGCTCATACTTTAGCAACTTACGTTCCAAGTACAATACAGTCATGACGCCCTCCTGCCAACAGCCATTCCCTGTTTCTTCAAAGTGTGGAATGTTCCATTTGCTCTCAGTGATGAGCTGTAGTCAGAACTACAGTGTGTCTAAGAGAAAGGCAGTCTCACTGCAGTCCCCAGGAGTCGGGAGTGTTATTGTGGAAAAGCCATTTCACTTCAAATTTACAGTCACTTCAAGGTCACAGTCAACACACAATCCACCACGAACACCTATCCAATTCCAAAAGTGGATGACATAACGGTGCAACTTGCAGGAGGCAAAATTTATTAGCAAGA
Organism: Schistocerca cancellata; assembly: GCF_023864275.1. Lineage (NCBI taxonomy): Eukaryota > Metazoa > Arthropoda > Insecta > Orthoptera > Acrididae > Schistocerca > Schistocerca cancellata. The sequence continues at coordinate 699,608,821 of NC_064628.1, forward strand.
TGCTTTCTTTCAGCTGCCTGTGGACGAAGCATTATAGAGCATTCTGCTTGTTAACATTCCTTTTGGACTATTCCGCCATAACAGGCTTCCTTTTGATACTGCCAATGCTCTGGCTATTTTTCATTGGTACTTGGAACAGATGATGTGGAGTGTATCCAGCATAGCAGACTATCTTGATGAATTCTAGTCATTACAGGAGTTGCATCCAACCTTGATGTCCTTCTTAATGTTCTTTAACAAGCCAGTGTCAAGTGTAACATTTATTGTCCCTCAGGTGGAGTATCTTGATCATGTTCTCAGTGCTTCAGGAATACAATCCACACCCTAATACATTTAAACAGTCCAGTAACTTCTAGTCCCAAAGGACATTAAGTAATTACAATTTGTGCTTGGCCACCTTAATTATTATTGCAAGTTCATCCCACATACCATGGTCATGATGGAACCACTCCATCAGTTGTTATATAAAAATGTGAAATTATGCTCTTTGATCCAGCAAAACCTTCAATTGTAGCAACTGATGCTTTTTATTATAGCTTTGGTGTGGTGTTATCTCACATAATATATAGTGTGGAACGTCCTATTGCGTTCATATCCAAAACTCTAACACAGGCACAATACAACTACAGCCAAATAGAAAAGGAGGCTGTGGTTGCTGTGTTCGCACTCAAGAATTCCATGATTATGGCTGATGCTTCATGTTATTGACTGAACATAAACCACTTTTACCATTATTGAAAGCAGACTCCAATATTCCTACCACACTGGCGTGTTTCGTCCGGAGATGGGCATTGTATTTCTTTGCTGCTCGTACGACATCAGATATCACTCAACAGCTCAGCATGCCACAACTGACATTCTCTATACATTGCCAATTGGACATGACACACATTTTGATTTGAAACCAAAGGTCTCTTGCCTGATGGACACAGAAGCTGAAGAAGGTGTAGCCACCCTTACTTAAGGTGCAAAGTTCGTTCCCGTCACTCACCGGAGGACCCAATTATCCCAGAAATACTTCATTTGGTACACCGAGGATGAGTAACAGATGGGAAAGAGTTGGCTCATCCAGAAGTCCAAGCATTCTGGCACAGGTGCCACAAGTTCTCTACCATCATTAGAGCCCTCGTGTTGCAAGGAGAAAACGGTCGCACCTGCACTGTGATTCAATCTGCCTTGTGACATGGTATACCATCTCCCAACATCAGGGCCACTGGGGAATTGTGCTCATGAAGAGGCTGGCCCCTCAACATGAGTATTGGTGACAGATTGATGTAGATATTGCCAACATGGTGGTGGCATGTGAGACCTGCCAAAGCAAACAGGCAACACACACTCACAGGTAATCCCCTTGGCTAGGTGCTTCGTGCCCCAATCTCGACTCCATTTAGACTTTGCAGGTCTTCCTTGGCTATTTTTGGTTGTTGTGGTTGGCAAAGTAACCAGATTCCACTACTTCAACATCCTCAGCAAATGCTCTCCAGGCTCTGTATGGATCTTCTCCACAGAAGGACTCCCAGAAACCATGGCTACTGTCAAAGGGCATCAGTTCACATCTTCTGAATTTACTACTTTTTGTGCTTCTGATGACATTGCCGTAGTGTGCAAAGTGCCTTTCATTCTGCATCCACTGGATTAGCAGAACATTTTGTATGCCCATTCAAGTCACAGTTATTAAAGCTGCATCCCCTTCATGATTTAGATGAAGTCCTCACTTTGTTTTTTGCACTGTATTGCGCCACACATCAGGACGACATCAGCCCCATCAAAAAGCTCCATGGATGATAGGACCGGTCCAAACTCTCCATCCGTCAATGTACAGGACCTCTGTTTCCCCATTCGTGGTCTCGATGCCAACTTTATTCTGTCAAAGATGATGTACGGGCATTGGTTTTTTCCAAAAATCCCGACCAGTGGGGCCCTGGCAGTCGTCACCAATTTATTAGGACAGAACATGATAGAAATATGACTAAACAATGGCTCCATTTGTCACAAGCATCTCAACCAGGTGTGCTCACAGAAGACACCTCCTAGCATTGGATTGTTAGGCTCTTTGGTCCCAGAGTTGGACAACAGCATTGCTCAGACAATAATGCCCGTGTTGCCATGTGTCATGGCTTAAGGTATGTGTGTATGTGCAGTATGCAAAGTTTGCCCTCACCTAGTTTATAAGGTAGTTTGTCACTGTCGCCACCAGAAATCCATTGTATCGCAGAATGGACCAACCCTAGACTGGAAATATTTTTACGAAGTGACTTACCAGTAACAGACAGTGTTTCATTTGCATTGAAAGATTAAGGATTTGTATACCATTTCTCTGAGATAACAGAAGAGGAAGGAAATTAAAAACTTTACAATGATTCATTCATTGTTGTTGTTGTGGTCTTCAGTCCTGAGACTGGTTTGATGCAGCTCTCCATGCTACTCTATCCCGTGCAAGCTTCTTCATCTCCCAGTACCTACTGCAACCTACATCCTTCAGAATCTGCTTAGTGTATTCATCTCTTGGTCTCCCCCTACGATTTTTACCCTCCACGCTGACCTCCAATACTAAATTGGTGATCCCTTGATGCCTCAGAACATGTCCTACCAACCGATCCCTTCTTCTGGTCAAGTTGTGCCACAAACTTCTCTTCTCCCCAATCCTATTCAATACTTCCTCATTAGTTATGTGATCTACCCATCTAATCTTCAGCATTCTTCTGTAGCACCACATTTCGAAAGCTTCTATTCTCTTCTTGTCCAAACTATTTACCGTCCATGTTTCACTTCCATACATGGCTACACTCCATACAAATACTTTCAGAAATGACTTCCTGACACTTAAATCTATACTCGATGTTAACAAATTTCTCTTCTTCAGAAACGCTTTCCTTGCCATTGCCAGTCTACATTTTATATCCTCTCTACTTCGATCATCATCAGTTATTTTGCTCCCCAAATAGCAAAACTCCTTTACTACTTTAAGTGTCTCATTTCCTAATCTAATTCCCTCAGCATCACCCGACTTAATTCCACTACATTCCATTATCCTCATTTTGCTCTTGTTGATGTTCATCTTATATCCTCCCTTCAAGATACCATCCATTCCATTCAACTGCTCTTCCAAGTCCTTTGCTGTCTCTGACAGAATTACAATGTCATCGGCAAACCTCAAAGCTTTTATTTCTTCTCCATGGATTTTAATACCTACTCCAAAATTTTCTTTCGTTTCCTTTACTGCTTGCTCAATATACAGATTGAATAACATCGGGGAGAGGCTACAACCCTGTCTTACTCCCTTCCCCACCGCCACTTCCTTTTCATGTCCCTCGACTCTTATAACAGCCATCTGGTTTCTGTACAAATTGTAAATAGCCTTTCGCTCCCTGTATTTTACCCCTGCCACCTTTAGAATTTTAAAGAGAGTATTCCAGTCAACATTGTCAAAAGCTTTCTCTAAGTCTACAAATGCTAGAAACGTAGGTTTGCCTTTCCTTAATCTTTCTTCTAAGATAAGTCGTAAGGTCAGTATTGCCTCACGTGTTCCAGTATTTCTACGGAATCCAAACTGATCTTCCCCGAGGTTGGCTTCTACTAGTTTTTCCATTCGTCTGTAAAGAATTCGTGTTAGTATTTTGCAGCTGTGGCTTATTAAACTGATTGTTCAGTAATTTTCACATCTGTCAACACCTGCTTTCTTTGGGATTGGAATCATTATATTCTTCTTGAAGTCTGAGGGTATTTCACCTGTCTCATACATCTTGCTGACCAGATGGTAGAGTTTTGTCAGGACTGGCTCTCCCGAGGCCGTCAGTAGTTCCAATGGAATGTTGTCTACTCCGGGGGCCTTGTTTCGACTCAGGTCTTTCAGTGCTCTGTCAAACTCTTCATGCAGTATCGTATCTCCCATTTCATCTTCATCAACATCCTCTTCCATTTCCATAATATTGTCCTCAAGTACATCGCCCTTGTATAGACCCTCTATATACTCCTTCCACCTTTCTGCTTTCCCTTCTTTGCTTAGAACTGGGTTTCCATCTGAGCTCTTGATGTTCATACAAGTGGTTCTCTTATCTCCAAAGGTCTCTTTAATTTTCCTGTAGGCAGTATCTATCTTACCCCTAGTGAGATAAGCCTCTACATCCTTACATTTGTCCTCTAGCCATCCCTGCTTAGCCATTTTGCACTTCTTGTCGATCTCATTTTTGAGATGTTTGTATTCCTTTTTGCCTGCTTCATTTACTGCATTTTTATATTTTCTCCTTTCATCAATTAAATTCAATATTTCTTCTGTTACCCAAGGATTTCTACTAGCCCTCGTCTTTTTACCTACTTGATCCTCTGCTGCCTTCACTACTTCATCCCTCAAAGCTACCCATTCCTCTTCTACTGTATTTCTTTCCCCCATTCCTGTCAATTGTTCCCTTATGCTCTCCCTGAAACTCTGTACAACCTCTGGTTCTTTCAGTTTATCCAGGTCCCATTTCCTTAAATTCCCACCTTTTTGCAGTTTCTTCAGTGTTAATCTACAGTTCATAACCAATAGATTGTCGTCAGAGTCCACATCTGCCCCTGGAAATGTCTTACAATTTAAAACCTGGTTCCTAAATCTCTGTCTTACCATTATATAATCTATCTGATACCTTTTAGTATCTCCAGGGTTCTTCCATGTATACAACCTTCTATCATGATTCTTAAACCAAGTGTTAGCTATGATTAAGTTGTGCTCTGTGCAGAATTCTACCAGGCGGCTTCCTCTTTCATTTCTTAGCCCCAATCCATATTCACCTACTACGTTTCCTTCTCTCCCTTTTCCTACACTCGCATTCCAGTCACTCATGACTATTAAATTTTCGTCTCCCTTCACAATCTGAATAATTTCTTTTATTTCATCATACATTTCTTCAATTTCTTCGTCATCTGCAGAGCTAGTTGGCATATAAACTTGTACTACTGTAGTAGGTGTGGGCTTCGTATCTATCTTGGCCACAATAATGCGTTCACTATGCTGTTTGTAGTAGCTTACCTGTATTCCTATTTTCCTATTCATTATTAAACCTACTCCTGCATTACCCCTATTTGACTTTGTGTTTATAACCCTGTAGTCACCTGACCAGAAGTCTTGTTCCTCCTGCCACCGAACTTCACTAATTCCCACTATATCTAACTTTAATCTATCCATTTCCCTTTTTAAATTTTCTAACCTACCTGCCCGATTAAGGGATCTGACATTCCACGCTCCGATCCGTAGAACGCCAGTTTTCTTTCTCCTGATAACGACATCCTCTTGAGTAGTCCCCGCCTGGAGATCCGAATGGGGGACTATTTTACCTCCGGAATATTTTACACAAGAGGACGCCATCATCATTTAATCATACAGTAAAGCTGCATGCCCTCGGGAAAAATTACGGCCGTAGTTTCCCCTTGCTTTCAGCCGTTCGCAGTACCAGCACAGCAAGGCCGTTTTGGTTATTGTTACAAGGCCAGATCAGTCAATCATCCAGACTGTTGCCCTTGCAACTACTGAAGAGGCTGCTGCCCCTCTTGAGGAACCACACGTTTTTCTGGCCTCTCAACATATACCCCTCCGTTGTGGTTGTACCTACGGTACGGCTATCTGTATCGCTGAGGCACGCAAGCCTCCCCACCAGCGGCAAGGTCCATGGTTCATGGGGGGGGGGGGGGATTCATTCATAGTATACAATAAAAATAGAAAACAGCTGTCTGTGTTTAAATAATATGACTTTATCTGCTTGTAGCCCTTGAAAAGGGCAAATTAACACGAAAAAAAAAGTTCTGCAACCTCATTTTTCAGCCTTTAGCACTGACTATTAACAATGCCCCGTGCACGATCCTCAGTTACATAATTTTTGAGGAGGGTTTCAAAAATTAGAATCAATATGAGAATACTAGTGATTTTTTGTAGCATTCAAACACTTACCACTATTTGAGGAAAAAACTGAATGACAGACAGACTAAGTTTTCTTTTATTTGCTTATTTAATTTAATATTTTGATCATGTGTACCTTGAAACTGAGAGACTAAAAGTTTTCAAACTTTCTTTGATTTCAGTATTTATTACAGGAAATTACAGGAAAAAACCCCAAAAATAGGTTATTTCAGAAACAGGTTATTTTGAGCACCTTTAACAGTCAGGTTAAACTGGTGTGGAAAAATATAACTGAAAACTGGTTGTTTCAGCAATTACCACTATTGCTAGGAGTTGCATCACAATGGGTACATGTGTAGCACTGACTATCAGTACCAATTGCACAACTGTTTCCAGCATCTAAGTTTGCCAGAATGCCTTCTTGTGCCCCTAGCTAAGCCGGGGCTTGTTCTGCTAACACAAAGGAGTGGTGACATTGTTTGTTTTAGATTAGCCAAGTCCAAACCTCTGAACATCTGACAGATTAGTCCTCAACATGAGTAAGATTGGATTTTTAGTCCTTGGTTCACAAAAACGGGCTAGAAGGGGGCAAGGGTGAGGGGAGCACCCACTTCTGTGGAGTAAGGGGTACTATTGCCGGTGAGGATTGGTTGAAATCATTGTCACTGAAGTGTACCGGTGAGCCTGCAATGGTGCAGCAAACCCTGCAGCTCGGAAGTGTCCATGGTCTTGATGGGTGGTCTACACTCTGCTCCCCTCTCCCACCTACCCACCCACCCACGCACCCACCCACACAGGCTGTTGTACATGTCAGCTGGAGGGAAGATGCAAGCATAGGATTTTGTGGCCATTGTCAGAGTCAGAAAATTCTTCTGGGTGTGTGACTACATTGTCAGTGTGTAAAACTTCTGGCGTTTAGGCCATTATTGCAGATGGACTTCCTCCAGGTGTTTTTGCAAACTGCTGAATGAGAAAATTTTTGGTTGTTGTATACTGGTGGATGCGGCTGTTATCAAACACTGATAGGCTATTGACAATGAGGGGGGGAGGGGTGCTGGACATCCTTTATTGGTGTTTTCATTACTTATTTTCATTGGTGGAATGAGATGTTCTTGGTTGGTGTTTGCTTTATTGCTTGCCACAGATGGCTACGGTAAATGGAAAACAGGCGGTAGTTGCAACTTAGCACTGTTTACTTGCTGCCAGGTGCTGGATGAAGCATAGCAGTACTCCATGTACCTGTGGCTGCTGTGGTCTCCCGCATGTCTGTGTGTGTGAGCTGCTTTTCCATAACACTGTTACTGGTTGGCAGCGTAGACACCGGAAGTCAGTACCCATCCTATCTATTCTTGTTGGTAGGTCAATTTGATATTTCTATTGCCTCTATAATCTCCAAGAATAAACCTGAGGTTTTCTTGATTGGAGTCAGTGGTTATGGCATGAGGATGATAGCTAAAACTATGGCAGCAAAGGATGAATATGTTCAGGTTCCTCTACTGATCAGGTATCATGCCAATTGTTCAAAACAGTAACAGAATAAAAGATGTTCTTGGCTAAACAACAGGTGCAGTTGACAAGTTACCTGCTGCTGGAATTTACAAAATTGTTTGCAAGTGTGGATTAGTGTATGACGAGACGGGGCAACCTATCAGCGCACAGGTATATGAACATGAAAGACATACTGGACTTAGACAGCACCCCAAGTAAGTGGTGGAAATACACCAGGATAAGTGTGGCAAACAGATAGTATTTCGTGAAGCCTGTGTACTGGTGAAACAGATTTCCAAATAGGATTTTATCTGTTGAGACTACAAGTCAGAAATGAAATGTCGGTATAGGGAGGCAGAAGTGCTAATCACTGTGTACATAATAGAGGATAGTATGAATCAGCACATGCAGTTTCCTGCACTTATACCCAGAAAACATGATGTGCATCCAGTGGTATTTATAAAGTCTTTCCAAATTGTATTACCACAAATGTAGACCAAAAATCAGAAGATTAGGTTTATCAGTGGTTACATACAAGGTGATTCACCACTGTGGGCAACATAAGTTGCCAACACATGCTAGAAACATCAACATCCAAAGAGAAGTTGCACAAGGAGGTTTTGTATCTGGAGTTATAAAATGTAAGATAAGAAATTTCAAAAAGTACCCAAACGAAGTGAAGTAGTGAGAGCAGAACATGCTACAAGTAGACATTTTTAGGATTCTGAAGGGAAAGCTTCCATTCTACATAAGAGAAAAATTATTAACAGCACCAGACTGCAATGTAGAGGAATTTTTGATGGTATTTGATAGCACTGACATGTTGGAGGCAGATCAAAGAGATGCAATAGGACACAATTTTAGAATAAGGAATGGCAGAAGAAACTATGAAAACAACTGAATCCTTAACAACTCCCCCCCATGCCATGCACCAGGATTTCTTATGCCAGTTCAAGATGCCGCACCTCAATTCTTTAGACAATGGATGTTGTCCAGCCTGAGGGGCAATGCAAGAACACAGAGAGAGCTAGTTAAGGAGAGGCTTTATGTAATAGCATCCTTCTGCAGAAGTGATTTGTTATCCCCTCCTCCACTGTACATACTTGAAGCAAACCTTGATGAAAAATTGTGCGCACAGCACTGTCCAAGGCCAGTACTGAGCGTGCCACAGAGGATGACCAGAATGGACTTTTCCTGCCAGGGCATGAGAACAGAAGTCAAAGTCAACCCATTTTGAAGGGTTACACCCACTCAATCACTCTGCAGCACAGAGCAGTGGTATCTGGAGCTCCACAGACCGTGTGGGTGGCAACCATTGTTGCAGATTTACCTGACATTGCAGCAGAGAGGGGCATGCTAACAGTGGGTCGCCCAACGATGACACTGGACTTGGGTGTGGCACGATGTTGTCTCTTCAGGTGAGTCCTGTTTCTGTGCACAGCATCATATGGACATATCCACCTGTGGAACTTCCAAGAAGGATGAGTTATGCTCAATTGCATTCATTGTCATTATGCAGGACCGGCACCTGGTGCGATTGATGAGGGGATTCATTGAGTATACAACATGAACACATCTGGTTTTCATATCTGATAACTTGCACAACAGCCCTTACATTTCTGATGTTTTAAGGTCAGTGCATGTGTCCTGTCTTCAGGGACTCCATTTCATTATCTTTGAACAAGGTAATGCAAGACCGCATGTTGTCTGTGCTGTCATGTTCTCCAGATCTTACCCATTGAAAACATCTAGTTATAAGTTATAGAGAAACTGGAACTCCACCATTTTCCCCTTTGTTTGAAGAACTCTGAAATAGAGCTGAAGCAGTGTCGAATGATGTAACTGTATCTGTCATCCAAGCTTAGTTCTACTTGAAACTTCCTGGCAGATTAAAACTGTGTGCCCGACTGAGACTCGAACTCGGGACCTTTGCCTTTCGCGGGCAAGTGCTCTACCATCTGAGCTACTGAAGCACGACTCACGCCCAGTCCTCACAGCTTTACTTCTGCCAGTATCTCGTCTCCTACCTTCCAAACTTTACAGAAGCTCTCCTGCGAACCTTGCAGAACTAGCACTCCTGAAAGTGCTACTTGTTTCCCAGCTATGTTAGAGCCATTGTTGCTGTCAGAGGTGGCAGGTCTGTGTACTAAATTCCACACCCCCTATATCTCCAGAATTTTTACAAATGTTATGTTTTCTTTCTACAATACTGTGTGTGCACAAGAGGAAAAATTCTGTTTTATAAAAAGATAATAACTATTTATCAAACATGACTGTTTCAAGTATGAAAAGGTTTTTCAGAGGCCACTACTCATCACAGAATTTGTTGATTATTTAAATTATTTAATGAAGTACATAAACCTCATCTTCAGATTTCAGTAGTAATACAAAAACATTTAACAAAAATATACACACTATCAATATGGCTTTAAATTGTTTTATACTAACAAGCAAAGTTGTTAAAAGTATTCTGAGCATACAGAAACATTAAACTGAAAATATAGAACACTTTTAGTATCTATGTGCACTTTTGTTAAATGTTTTTGCATTGCCATTGTAGCCTGAAGATGAAATTTATACTTCCTTTGTCAGAAAACTTCCATGACAGGTATTTTTTTTTAATTTATTTCTGAGTTTGCAATACTAAAAAGGAAGAAATGTTGCTTTTATGCTACCTTAAAATGACCTTGGTCATGTTTCTGTGCAAACCCACTAGGTGGCAGGGCTGTGCTTAGCAATGCACTGTTTGGTTTCTTGAGTTACGGTGACACAATGGATGCTGATTGTAAGCAAAGAGGGAATATTAAGTTCTGCATTAAGCTCAGAAAAATCCCTAGTGAAATGTGAACAGTGATTAAGCAAGCATATGCAGATGAGACACTTTCAAGGAGTGGTGTTTTAAAGTGGCACACAAGTTTTTTGTGAAGACAGAGATTCAGTGCAAGATTATTCCAGAGCTGGTTGCCCGTCTACAGCACATTCTGATGCAAACATAGAGCATGTAAGGGAGTTATTGCAAGATGACTGTCATGCAACTGTGCATGCAATATCAGAAGAACTAAATTTGAATCATGATATGAGTCATAAAATTTTACGCAAAGATTTAGGGAAACGGAAACTTAATGCAAAACTTGTCCCTCGCACACTAACAGATGAACGAAAAGAGGAAAGATGAAGAATTTCTGCTGAACTACTGGATAGAGCAGATGTGATCCCACATTTCTGTCAGAGATTATTGCTCAGGATGGAAGTTGCTGCTACCAGTATGACCCTCATGCGAAGCGTCAAAGTGCTCAATGGAGGAATCTTGGATCACCAGCAACCTTCGAGAACAAAGGCAATGTTTATAGCATTCTTTGATAGTAAAGGATTAGTTCTCCATGAGTATATTCCTCCAGGTCAAGCAGTGAACCAAACTCTTTACATCAAAGTCTTGAAATGTTTGCGACAAGCAGTTCAGTGACACCACCCAGTTATGTTGCATTCTCAGGACTGGCTCTTACTGCATTACAATGCAATACCCCCTACTGCTTTATCTATTACTGAGTGTCTGGCCAGACATTCTGTTTTTACCATCCCAAATCTGCCATATTTGCCCGACCCCTCACCTTTTGATTCTTTCATGTTACTGCGAGTGAAAAGGCTTCTGAAAGGAAAGCTTCATCAAGATATCGCTGACATCCAACAGGCTGTGACAAATGAGCCTACAAGCACTCCATTTCAAAATTTCCCTGCTTGCTTCCAAGACCTCCAGAAACATTGGCAACTGTGTAGTTCGATAGGAGCTGGGATCATTACTTGGTAAGTGCAATTTTCTATTTTTTTTTTTAAGGAAAAACGTCCTGGAACTTTTCTGACAAAGGAAGTATTTTGAAATATGTGGCTTCATTAAATAAGTTAAGTAGTCAATACATCTAGTGACTGGTAGTTGTCTATCAAAAACCTTTTTGTAAGATTTTGTTATTTTCAATCTTTCCTGATGCAGAAATTGTGATACCCAGCAGCATATATGAATAAATGCAACCATACTAATGTAGTTTACTTCCCCTTTACATGTTCATTGACTGGATTCTTCTGCACCACACCTTCCCTTTTTACTGCCTCTCACTTTCTCCTCCTGCTCCTCTTCCTCCTCAACCCATCGTCCCCGTCCCATGGATAAAGTGTTGTTAATTTATCTTAGTGTAATATAGTAATATGAATAACTGGTTTAACAGAGCTAGAAATGATGGCAAAGGAACGAAAGGATAAACTCGGGGAGGTACGTGAATATCAGAAAGAGATGGAATTGAAACAGAGACAGGAGGATGCTACAACAGATACTTTAAAGCATGAAATGGTGAGTTTTTAATTTGATTTGTACCGCATATAAAACAATTTTACTTCCTATTCTTATACTGATAATGGGTCATTTCAAGACAGTATGGTGAGCTCTGTAGTTCTAATTGAATTTTAATTTAATTTGAACTTGTAAGCCATTTATATGATTGTGAATCTTAAATGCTTTTAGTACCATGCCTATTTATTTATAATTTCAAGGTAACATGGTGTATCTGTACTTTACTGTATAGAGTTATGATTACTTGCACTGCACATACATGTGCAAATGTTACTTAACATTTTATTAAGAGATAAACACAAATGGAACATTTAAATACATAATTCAGTGGCACATTTGTAGTTTTTTCCAAAAGAAAACAAAATGAAAAATAGACTTTCCTAGGACTAAATGACACTAATAATGAAACAGACTATGTTTGATTCAGTGACAGAGAAATTGTACAGGATTTGTTAGATGTGAACCTCTTTAGAATTTCAAGTGATCATAGATTTGTCATATGCAGAGTAAAAATAGATTCAAAGCTAGAAAGAAACTGACTCATCAGATTGTGGTCTTCAGTCCAAAGATTGGTTTCATGCAGCTCTGCACACTATAGCCTGTACAAAATTACTTCAGGATGCACCGCTATGATGGTGAGGCCCATGCTCAAGGCACAGCATGCAATCCACTAAACCCACAAGATCTGTAGCCACAGCAACCACCTGCAGTTGCCAAACATCACCCCCTACCAACACAACACATCCCACTTACTATATACCTTAATTTTAAGCAGTTTGCTGTCCTGTGTGATCTTTCATTGCACACTGGGATTTTGTTTGTGTTTGGGTTTATGCTCACAGGAGTTATTATTTTATTTATTACTGGGTGTTACCTGCTGTTTTGCTCACTTATCAGTAGTTTTGTTGTGATGAGTATTGGTGAGTAAGTAAGCTAGTAATTTTTCAAAATTTCTGTGTTTGTAGTTGTGCAGAGACATATGTATAAAAAGTATATGCAGTCCCGGTATGTGGGTACATAATGAATGTGTTTCTATTATTTTACTGTATATCAAATCTGAAAGCATGCATTGTATTTTCTACTTATATTAAAACAGTGTCTTGATTCATTACATTCATGCAGAAGTATAAATTTTAGGGTTTTCTCTGGCTCGCCTAGTACTGGACGTTAGACTTTTCCTTCAGAGCAACACATACCAACTATTCTTTCAAGTATATTAGAAGCTGTAAGAGATACATGACACCCAATGTCTAAAATGCGGTGGACTTGTGACTGTTCTAATGTCTCTATAGCTCTTAAGGCTGCCTGATGTCCTGCATCCAAGTTCTGGCAGACATGAGATTGCTCTGAGGTTTGTTGAATTAAAGTAACTTTCACAGCTTGAACTCTCTTAGAACAATACACTACATCAGCTGTATGTTTGCTCAAAAAGATACAACTTTTTAAAGTAGCCTTTGGTATTCCTCAGGGTTCAATCTGTTTCTATACCAAATATCATCAGAATAGATTAAAAGGAAAAGTCATTAAAATGTAATGGAGTGAGTTACTTTCGCAATTAATACTACTGGCATTAATACTTAAGTATGGATTAAACATGTTCAGAATTAAATAAGCATTGTATTGATTACTTTGAATCATGTTCAAACAAATTTCAGGCTTGTAACTGGTCATAGTTTTAATTCATTGCACATTATTTCACCTAGGGACCTGCCAGTCATCTTCAGGTGAGCCATGGAAGACTAACAAAGACTTGCTCTGTTCCACCCTATAAAATCTGATGAACTGTGATGGTGGCTACCAGTTGGACAGTGCAAGAAACTTCATCATCCATGATTGTTCTGGTCAGAGACAATGAAGTGTGCCGATGGGCGCAGCAAGCAGTAACACAGATGACATCTGAGCTTTTCGGTTTCACCAGTGAGGGCACTGGGGCCGTGAAGTGTGGTCCATCTGTCAACTTAAATTTTGACGCATGCACAGAATACTTGCAGTGTGCTATGTGGGACAGAACAGAGCAAGTTTTCATTAATCTTTGATGGTTCACCTGAAGATGACTGGCAGGTGCCCAGTTGAAATATCCTACAATCAATGAATTAAACTATGACCGGCTACAAGCCCAAACTTTGTTTGAACATGATTCAATGTAATCAATACAATTCTTATTCAATTCTCAACATGTTTAATCCATACTTAAATATGAACACCAGTATTATTAATTGCAAAAGTGACTCACTCTGATACATTTTCATGACTTAACCATTTAACCTATTCCAATGGTATTTGGTGTGAAAATAGCTTGAACCCTGAGGAATATCATAGGCTGCTTTAGAAAGTTGTATCTTCTGGAGCACTATTAACATTTTTTAATTATGGTATACCTGAGTGGCATGCAGACAGCGCTGGCATGATGGTTGGTGACTCTCAGTGTCTACAGATTATTCTGTGATAGTGCAAATCCAATGTTGTTGTGCATCCAGTTTATGCTGTTGAGTTCCTACACCATCTGGCTTAGCTTTAGAGATTTGGTGGAGATACAGCAATAAAATTGGGTAGTAAGCCAGAGAACTGTGTGTAAAAGTATACTTATAAGCATGCTTTCAGATTCAGCAGAGCTAAATAATAGAAACACATTCACTACGTACCCACACACTGGCACTGCATACATTTTTATACATACTTCTCTACACCACTACATACATAGAAATCTTGTAAAATTACTAGCATGCTTATTTACTGCTGTATGAAGACAGATGAGAAAAATGTTTTGCACTTTATTGGCTATTTAAAGACTGAGAAACTTAATGGTGACTCACTACTTTCTGTTAACGAGGTAATAGATAGAACTGTTGCAGATTGGCATGGAATGAAGAGTAAGATGGATAAACATCTAAGTTCGACTCATTGAGGTTTTATATTAAGCAAGTAATTTGTCACCCTTAAGGAATCAGGTGTTTTTCAATGCACACACACTTCGTTATTCACAGTTTTGCATGACCTGGGATTTCACTGTGGACGTTTCTGTGGCTGGGAGCTGTTGATGCAGAGGGATGATATAGCTGCTTGGCAATTCCAATTTTTAAGCAGATCCTTGGCACAAATATTAATGAAGTGGTGTGGCTTGTAATTTGGGTCAGTTCTAGTCTTACTGTGAAGCAGGCTGGACAGATGATGCAATGATGCAACTAAAGGAACAGTGACGATACCTTCTGGCAAGGGTGGAGGGGAAGGCATATTCTTCTGCTAATAGGCACGTCACAAGGTTTCCTCATTCTGTCTCTCAGTTTTTATGTCAAAGAAGACTGTAGATAATCATGAAGAAATGAACTGTTTTATGTTTATAAAGTGATTTGTACAATCCGCAGTTCAAAATCTGGAAAAACTATCAAGAATTGTACTTGATAAAGCTCTTGGCATCAAGATCATAATGTCAGTGTAAAGGTATATCCATACAATGCCTCTTTCTTCATTTGCAGTGGCCAACACATGGGAACAAAAGCACATGCACAAAAATGAGTAAAAGGAATGAACGCATGTATGCATGCATGTTCTCTTGTCCACATGTTGCTTCTTTGTGCAAGCAGTCTTCTGTGCATCACTTTCCTTGCTCAGCAATTTCTGTTGCGTTTATTGTGATGAAAGGTGACAAAAAAAGAAAACACGAGACTAACTTGGGTAAAATAATATCTAAATAACAGAAGTACAAGAAATACAAAGAGACGGTGACTTTTGTTTGCAAATTTCAGTAGACGTTCATAGCAAGATATAAGATTTTCTCCTTGGGGAACTACACTGATAAGGCAGGCTATAACATTTCATTAACTGACAACCAGTTCTGCTTTCCAGCTTTTGAATTTTTGTGTCATCTATGCCTTTTATTTTGTTTTATGGTAGTTTATTGATGAGTTCCATCTATCCCATGTTTTCTGTTGTTCATATGATGGGCTCCTCAATTGTTGTGCTACGAAGTTGCCAAAACATGAATGTTCATCTTGTTTTCATATCCACTTTTCATAAATTTGCAGGTTTCTTCTTCTCTGTTTTCTTAGTTCATGAAATTCAGGACTTGTTATTCTTTATAGACTTTTTATCTGATTTATCTGATACATAATGCTCAGGACATCACATCTCAAATTTTTGGTTAAATAATCTATAATATTTAGAAGTGGCATTCTGTATGTCTTCTCTTTGTCTGTAATCATCTATACATTTCAGCATGCTTTCTTTGGAGTCTGCAGACATTAACACAAATTGCATTAAAGCGTAACCTCAACACTACATGACAAACCACATGTGGCTCCCAGCTGCCTGTCATCTGCTGGACAGAGCAAGGTTCTCACCAAAGCCAGGAAGTAATACGCTTTTACACACAACCTCCATTTCCAGGAAGTTGTGCATACATGGTTGCATTGCTGGAAATGTACATGCAATCGTGAAGTTGAACAGAAAAAAATTATTGTGGGGATGCACCTTAAGTGATAATCTCTGAAAGGTAGAGCTCATGGAAATAATATCTCTCCATAAAACACAGTTCCCCATTTATAGAAACAATGAGCTGTCAAATATTGTGTGCACTCCAGACAGACATTGTGCTGTGTGTGGCTCATACCACATTTATTTTGTAGGTGTAGCCCTATTTTGTACTGCTGTGGCAGAGACAGGTGGTGTGCAATGTGCTCAAGGTCCACCTTGCATTTTACATGCTTTTATAATTGATGGATTACATATCCAGTTATTGATCATTCATTTCCCATTTTATATGGCTTTATGATGGGTGGGTTACATATTTAGCTACTTTTACACAATCTGATGATGCCCTGAAAGGGTAAAACACATCATTATTATTAAATAATTTCGTAACCAAAACTGTTTTTATTCTGGAATAATTTGAAGCTGGTTGCTGTAGCATCCTTCCATAAAGGAATGGAATGGAATAATTTTTACTATAATTTTGTATTTGTATAATTGCAAATATTTATGGCTCTTTTAAGCAACAGCCTTGTTATAGGGTTTATTCATTCGTCCGATGTTATTATTTTTGTCATGGATTATTTCACAATCCTTCTATTCTGGTGAACTGAACCTAATTGCATTGCATGAAATGTATTCACAGTTGTGAATGACTGGGACTCAGACATTGATGATGCAAAGAGGAACTGGTTGCCAGCTAGTGAAATGTTATAGTCAGCCTTATCACTGTAGTTTCTCAAACAGAAGTGTTTAAATCTCACTGTACCCTCCCAGTGAAATTTGCAAACAAATGTCACCATCACTCTGTATTTCTTGTGCCCCCATTATTTAGATACTATTTTACCCACAGTTGCCCTGCATTTTCTTTTTCTGTCGCCTTTCATCACAATAAACACAGCACAAATTGCTGAGCAAAGAAATCGCTGCACAGAAGGCTGCATGCACAATGAAGCAACATGTAGCCATGGTAACATGCATGCATACGTGCATTCTTTCTACTCTTTTTGTGCATGTGCTTTTGTTGCCATGTGTCAGCTATTCCACATGAGAAAAGAGGTATTGTGTGGATATACCTTTATATTGAAGCTGCTCAGTCATTTCCATTATGGATAATCCCATACAGGGAAGACATTGTACTTGAAAGTCACTTGTC
The DNA here is from genome assembly GCF_023864275.1 of Schistocerca cancellata. Taxonomy (NCBI): domain Eukaryota; kingdom Metazoa; phylum Arthropoda; class Insecta; order Orthoptera; family Acrididae; genus Schistocerca; species Schistocerca cancellata. The sequence goes on from NC_064628.1 coordinate 699,626,140, forward strand.
CAATGTAGGCAGATAAGTATGATGTTGCAATGCCTGTATTTTTCCAAATTAAGATGGAATGTTCCTTCGGACATCCATGCATGTCTGAAGGAAAACTGCATTGTAATTCGGAATAACAGCACCATTGCGATATCATGCTTATCTATCAACACCAGGCAAGTGACTTTCAAGCAAAATGCCTTCTTTGTATGGGAATAAACATAATGGATGCATGAGTACAGGTTGTGGACACATGGTTGACAAGAAATGGAAGTTCCGAGGCAGACCATGAGTCTTGTTTGGAAAGCCAAATTCTAAGGCAACTGCTCACAATAAGCAAGAAATCCGCATTTGAGTCCCTGCCTGGAACAAATTTTCATTGTCATCATTCCATTATACAGGTGATGGTTGTCTGTATCTGCAACTGTGAATATATTTCACATATTTCATAATGGCTGTAATTGCCGCAGTGCCTTTCCTTTTGTACATGCATGCATGTCTGAAGGAACATTGAATCATAATTTGGAATAACACAGGAATAGTAAGATCGTAATTAAAGTGTTCTTGTGATCACAAAAATTTGGATCATAGGAATCACTCCCAATGTGTTTTTTCTAAACAAGTTACTATTTGAAACTTCCTCGCAAATTAAAACTGTGTGCTGGACCGAGACTCGAACTCAGGACCTTTGCCTTTTGCGGGCAAGTGCTCTACCATCTGAGCTATCCAAGCATGACTTACACCTCATCCTCACAGCTTTACTTCTGCCAGTACCTCGTCTCCTACCTTCCAAACTTTGCAGAAGCTCTCCTGCGAATCATGCAGAAGTAGCACTCCTGAAAGAAAGGATATTGCGGAGACATGGCTTAGCCACAGCCCGGGGGATGTTTCCAGAATGAGATTTTCACTCTGCAGTGGAGTGTGCGCTGATATGAAATTTCCTGGCAGATTGAAACTGTGTGCCGGACCAAGACTCGAACTCAGGACCTTTGCCTTTCGCGGGCAAGTGCTCTACCATCTGAGCTATCCAAGCACGACTCACACCCCATCCTCACAGCTTTGAGGACAGGGTGTGCGTCATGCTTGGATAGCTCAGATGGTAGAGCACTTGCCCATGAAAGCAAGGGTCCCGAGTTCGAGTCTCGGTCCGGCACACAGTTTTAATTTGCCAGGAAGTTTCATATCAGTGCACACTCTCAAGTTATTATGTGTTCATATGACACATTAATTCAGTGAGAAGCTCCATGTTACATAGTTTGTGTTATTTTACACTTTTGACAGTAAACCTGTTTAATTTCATTTGTCATCACAAATAACATTGGGCTCATTACCTCCTCTAAAATTACTATAAGTTAATCATTCACTTGCTTTAAATAATGGAAACTGGAACATCAACATTGATATTCACTTCCTTTACTAATTTAAAACCAAATTGTAAACAAGTTTATTACTTTTATGTTCTAATCCTTGTGATATAAATGTTGCAGTTTCATGCTCCTTAAAACAGTCTCTGAAACCAGCTTTGACTAGCTATGTAACACCACCACCAACCCCATTCTGTGGTTCCAATTGTAGAGCCCGCACAGAATACTGTGGCCAGTAGATGTGCAGACAGCAGGGTACACATTGGGAGAGTGGAACGATAGGAACTGCAGGCAGATGCTGTAGGGAAAATGCCAAGTGCTGCAGGGGAAGTGTTGTTCTAAACATAAGCCTAAGCTCACATATTTTTATAAATTTTAAGTGGGCCACCACCATGCCCATACTTGCATGGTGACCATTCAGTAAGATATGTCACCTCTGCATTAGTCAGTATCTAAAACAATTCTGCTGAAAATGCAGCGATTTATTTTTGCCTGGCTTCTTATATGTTATGGAGTATGAGACCTCATCATCATCATCTTATACATTTGTAACTTTCAGAGAAGCATCATGAGTGATGAATTTTGAGTAAAACATTCACATTTCTGTTGTTGCATTGTTAAAATGTGCTTTTTTTGACAAATTACAGCGGAGTTCACACAGTCTCACCTCACTAACATGTTGTGCAGACACAATTGTGAGAGAATACTGAAAAAGTCGTTTATTAACTGAGGAACTGAGGAAAAGTAAGGTCAGTATCTTCTTAAAAAGCACATACTAGGTAAAAAATAAATGTCTAATGTCTTCTCTTACATTGTTCCAAAACCAATAGCATTTCTCATTTCATCAGGTATTGATGGCCCTTAAAAATCACATTCTCTCATCGAAAATGTTTGTAGTTAGTTGAATAAGATGGTAGATAATGAAGTTACACATACTAACCACATGGAAAAATACTCTCCTCTTTGTATGCTGTCATTTGCCAAAATCTCGTTTCGATATCTCAAAGCAGTTGTGAAATTGAGGAAATGTTATGGATATTTCACTTTGGCTTTATTGCTGGTGCAGCATGAGAGTAAATGAGTGTGCTATGTCAGATCAATTTTCTCAAGATTGGTGACACGTAAAGAACTCCAGTGATCTAAAGAAAAATTCAATATGTTAGCTAAATTTCATACACACCAACATGTATTACGTATTGTGCACCAAACATAAAACCATAGCAACCCCTATTTTTCATTTAAAACTTTATGAATTTCATGCATTGTCTTAGTTCCACATAAATTTCATAATAATTATGACCATTAAAGAAATAATGGGCACATAATCAAAAACCTGACATATAAAGCTGCAAGTAAAGCAAAAATGAAATATTTTTGTACCAAGTAGTTTCTGTAAAATAGTTTGAGAAAAATTGCTTGATGTGCACCTTGATTCTATCATCGCTGACCAGTTGAATGGTGGTTATTCATCAGTCCACTGCTCTACCAGCCAAGCTACCAAAAATTTGCGAGGAAGCAGGATAATGATAATTTTTGCTAAGAGTTTAATTTCATCAACTGACGCCATCCTTTGTAATAGTGGGAAAGTGTATCTTGGAGATAAATTAATGTCAGTTTCAAAGTGCAAGCTATTTTTAATATAGTAAGGGAATTCTGGCATCAGTGTGGTAGCATTTTGCCAGTAAAGTGCAACCAGTTTTAAATAACAATAATCAGATAGAAAGGATACACTGCACCAAATTCTTAGGCCTCCACATAGACAGTAGGCTCAACTGGGACCACCATGTCCTCGAGACTGTAAAAAGGCTGTCCTCAGCAATTTTTGCCATTAGGACAATCTCACAATTTGGAGACATAAATGTCACGAAGTCCACATACTTTGCATACTTCCACTCCGTTATGTGTTATGGCATCATCTTCTGGGGCAATTCACCCTCATCTAAAAAAATCTTCCTCATGCAGAAAAAAGTAGCCTGTATAATGTGCAGAGTACTCTCGAAAACCTCCTGCCATACGCTCTTTAAAAAACTTGGAATACTTTCCACAACCTGCCAGTATATTTTTTCCCTAATGAGTTTCTTGGTTGACAATCCTGCCGACTATGAAACCAATGAAAGCTTCCATTATCACAATACAAGAAAGAAGGCTGACCTCCACTTTGAACTTAAAAGTTTAACTCGGGTACAGAAAGGAGTGCATTACTCCAGTGTCAAGATATTTAACTTATTACCAAGCTATATAAAAAGTCTACATAGTAACAGTGCATAATTCAAAAACAATCTAAAGACATATTTAATTGAGAAGACGTTTTACTCACTTGATGAATACTTCAACAGAGAAAAGTAGGCTTTGTATGTATTTATATTTACTGTTGTTTGTTTATGTTCTTTTTGTTCCTATTTGTAACCATATACTTACTGTGACAAATAGGCTTTTGCATAATGTATTATTCCTACAACTTTATTTTAGTTCATTACTATTTTTGCAAGTCTTATGTAATTTATGTCTAGTTCTGCTCTTGTAAACTAATTGATACCATGGTCTGTGAACATATATTACTCAAGTCGTTCTACATCCTAGTGTCATACGCATAACAGGATATATGGAATTTGTAGATAAATAAATAAATACACACCTTCTCATTCTCTGACATACTCAAAAACAATTTTTCAAGTGTTTTTGAGCATGTTGTTGGGCAGTGTGATACTATATATCATTTTTAATCCATTTTCTGAAATGTAAATTCCAAATCAAGACATCCCTGTGGATTAGCTTTATGCCTGTAAGGAGTAGCGAGCTAGGCAGTGACATCACATGAATCACATGACTCGAATGGAGCATTTTAATGGGCTTTCAAATTAAGCGATTTACTGGACTCTCAAATTATTAGAACTTCGTTTTCGTTTTTATAAAAGAATACTGAAATTCAAGAAGGAAAAAAGCACATTACAAGCATAAAATGGCATAATTAACCATTTGAGATGATTTCCAGAAAATGGCCAAAGACCCTTTGGTAGCCAACACAACAGCATGTGTGCCACCAGTCCAAGACAAAGCAATCAGATGTTGCTGAATTGTCAATTTAGCAGACACCACTCCAGCAGTGAGAACACTAAGGACAAAACTGTGCTGTGTGTTACAGCCATGCAAAAAAATTCAGTGTTTTTATACTGGCAGATACCATATGAAACACACATTCTCCAGAGACCAATCATTTTTCCCCATTCGAATTCACTTAAATGCTAATATGTCATCCCTTGACATCAATGAGGCATACAGGCACTTGCTTTCATGTTTCTGCTTCACTTGATGGTCTTCAATGATGCAACATTGAATTTCCCAGTGAGACAACAGAGGGCACTGGTGTCCAATGTTAATTTCTTATTGATAGTACACTTCCTCCAAGTTTCTTTTTTAGAAACATTAGCGTCCCCCCTCTCCCCCCTTTCCCCTGGGAACTACTACATTGGGGCAGCTGACAGAGAACTGTGACACAAAGTAAACTAGTGGAAAATTATTTAAGCAGTATTGGTTACAAAATTGCTGACATCTTTACTGACTCGAAGGTAACATGTTTGAAACTGCTAATAATAGTGTGGGAACACATATTGTAATTATAGCAGTTCTAATTGTGTGTGTATTTTTTCTTTTAATATGTTTACTTCATATTCCTTTGACTGACATAGGGGTCAAGCTCTGTGCTCTATCTACTTCTACATTCACTCTGCAAATCACTGTGAAGTGCATGGCAAATCAATGTGAAATGCATGTGGGAGGGTACGTTTCATTGTACTAGTTATTAGGGCTTCTTCCCATTCCTATCACATATGGAGCACAGCAAAAATTACCGTTTAAACACCTCTTTGCCCACTCTAATCAATCTAATCTTGATCTTTCAATCCCTACAGGAGCAGTACGTAAGTGGTGCAGTTCAGTGCCTGACAATAAAAGTGAAACACATGGAAGGTGTGATCACATGTTAAAATAACTTTGTATATAAGGGGCGTTCAAAAAGAAATGAGCCGGAGGCATAATTATGAAACCAGTACTTATACGTTAGAAGTCTTGACCCTGGCTGTTGAGACACTTGTCCCACTGTGACACAAGGTGTTGAATGGCTGTCTCATAAAATTCCCGGGGCTGCAATGTTAATCAGTTCCACACATACAGCTGGACGTCGTCATCCGAGGTGAATTGTGTGCCCCTTAGAGCCTTGTTAAGGGGACCAAATTGGTGTAATCACAGGGAGAGAGGTCCGGACTGTATGGAGGATGACCGAGAACCTCCCATTTGAATTTCTGCAGGAGTGCTGTGACTGTGTTGGCCATATGAGGCTTTGCATTGTTGGGGAGCAGAATGACCCCACAGGTGAGATTGGCTGGTCATTTTAATTTGATCGCTTTGCGAAGGGTGTTCAAGGTTTGCAAGTAATGCTGGGCATTCACTGTTGTCCCGTGCTTCAGGAAGTGAATCAGAAGGGGGCCATCTTGGCCAAAGAAGAACATCAGCATAAACTTCCCTGCTCTCGTGTGGACGGCAATGTCCAGCTGTACGTGTGGGTTGGATAACATTGCAACCCCGGGAATTTTATGAGACAGCCATTCACCACCTTGTGTCACAGTGGGACAAGTGTCTCAACAGCCAGGGTCAATACTTCTAACATACATGGTCTGGTTTCTGTAATTATGCCTCCAGCCTGTTTCTTTTGGAATGCCCCTTATACATATACACCGTTGGCAAGTACATAAATGATCAGAGCTGAAATTCCTTGTGATAGTTAGAATGGCCATCAGAGTACATTAGTGCTGTTCAAGTTTAGTGTTTTGCTGGGTGTGGTAGGTTATATAAGGGGTGTGAACAGTGTCATATTTTGAGTGATCACTGTCAAGGACACAGAGGTGCTATGTATCAGAGTTAGCTAGTATCATCAGCACCTGAAAGTTTGAAAGAGGCCTTGTTGTGACACACTATTTGGCCAGTTGATCAAATTCTGCAATATCCAGATTTGTGAGGCATTCGGATGTAACACTAGGCTTAGTTGGACTGCATGGAGATGTGAGGACACGCATACTGCTCATAAAGGCTCCAGTCTACCACCTATTGGTCAGAGACTAGTAGCAGCCAGACTAGGGAATTGCCATCTCGTGTGCATGCTGCCTCTAACACCACAACACAACTGGCCACGTTTGGAGTAATGTTGTGACCATGAAGCCTGGATTGCTGAGGAATGGCATTGCATTTTGATCAGCAATGACTTATGGTTCTGCACTATCCTGGATGACCATCATCAGTGAGTATGGCAGCGACCTGTGGAGTACATTCTTACAGTGCTTTGGAGAGACACAGTGGTGTTACTCTTGTCTTCTTTGTGTGGGGATTGAAGGAACTCTGAAGGACCAGGCAAGGTGACACAGCGGTTAGCACACTGGACTCACATTTGGGAGGACAATGCTTCAAACCTGTGTCCAGCCATCCTGTTTCAGGTTTCCCATGATTTCCCTAAATCACTCCTGTCAAATGCTGGGATGGTTCCTTTGAAAGGGTATGGCCAACTTTCTTCCCCATCCTTCCCTAAACCAATGGGACTGATGACCTTGCTGTTTGGATCCCTCCCACAAATCAACCAACTAACCAACTCTGAAGGCACAACAGTACGTCATTGACATCCTGTATTCTCATGTGTTACCTCTTGTGCAACGGCTGTTGTGATGCTGTTTTTTCGACAGGACATTTCTTATTCACACATGGTGTGTTTTTCTCTATGAACTGTCTGTCAGATGTTGAGGTACTCCTGTGGACAGCAAGATCTCCAGATCTGTCCCCATCAGAACATGTGTGAAGCCAGTTTGGACATCAATTCTGTGCCAGTTCAGCATCCACGATATCAAGGACCAGTTACAACAGTTGTGGACCAGTTTTCCTCAGGAAAGAATGCAATGGCATTATAACACCCTTCCAAACTGAATCAGTATATGCATCCAGGCCATAGAACATGAAACATCATACTGATAAGTGGTCTCGTACTGCTAAGTTCATTGTAAATTAGACTCGATTTTGTAGTCATTGAAATAATATCACATATCCTCTCAAACCATGAAGTTTCATTTTGTTTCCTTCTTCCCTCTGGGTGCTTAACTTTTTTTTGTCAGATAGTATATATATCCCTAGATTCAGCATTTAAGACTGGTTCTTGAAACATTGGGGAATTTTGTGACTTTCTTGAAGTGTCTACCAGCTTATTTTCTTCAACAGCTCTGTAAAACTCTTCCACAAGTCAAATAAACCTGTGGTCAGTCATGCTGCCCTTTTCTGTATACATTCAAAATCTTGGTATGAAAATCTTGAATGCTTGGATATTTATTACACTATATGACACTTATGTCAGATGTTATCAAGAATTGTCATTGCCTAAGATTCAACAGCAGTGACATACATCCTGTGTAGTATGTGATAGAACAGATTTCAGATCCCATCATATTAACTGACAGGCACGTCACTGCTGTAGAGGTACGTAGTATAAGTAGACTTAGGTTACTGCTACTACACATACAGTTACCATTTTGTAGAAATCGATGTACATACAGTTGTTTGTTCTTTTGTATCTGATGCCATTGATGATGAGTTATGTACCCAAAAACTGGTTTTGGTAGTTTTACTGCAGTTCATAGTGCATAGAAGATGTCCTTTAATAAATTCTGTGAGTTATACAAGTGTTTTTGTAAACAATCTTCTTTGTAGACCGACTGCATTTTCCTATTATTTTAGCAGCAAACCAAAGTTTGCCAACTGCTTTACCTATGACTGAGCCTATGTGACTGTTCCATTTCATATCACTACAAAATGTTACATTAAAGTATTTGCATGTGTTAACCAATTTGAGTACTGACTCATTAATATTGTGGGCATATTGTACTACTTTTTTTGTGTGAAGTGCACAATTTTACATTTCTGAACATTTAAAGCAACTTCTCATTCTTTGCACTTCTTTGAAATCTTATCAACATCCAAGTGAATGTTAGTGCAGCTTTTTTCAGACAGTATTTCATTACAGGCATCCACGTCATCTGCAATAACTCTGAGGTCACTATTAACATGGTTTTTGAGGTTATTAATATAAACTACGAACAGTAAGGGTCCCAAAACACTTCCCTACTGTAGACTTTAAGTTACTTCTACATCAGATAATCTCTCCATCCAAGATAGCATACTGTGTCCTTCCTACCAAGAAATCCTCAAACCAGTCACAAATTTTGTTTTATACCCCATGTAATCATTCTTTCTATAATAAACGTATGTGTGGTACAGCCTCGACTACCTCTCGGAAACAAGAAATAATGCAGCTACCTAATTGCCTTGATGCCTGGATTTGAGTATGTCATGTGACGAAAGAGCAAGTTGGGTGTCACATGATCAATGTTTTGGGTATCCATACTGGTTGGTGTAGAGGTGGTCACTCTCTTCACAATACCTCAGTACTTTTGAGCTCGGAGTATGTTCTAAGATTCTACAACAAATAGATGTCACGGATAAAGGGCAAAAGTTTTACACACCACTTCTCCTACCCCTCCTTGAGTCAGTTGTGACCCATGCTTTCTTCTGACTACTGAACACAGTTTTTTTGTCTGAGGGATCTAAGGTAGATTTTGGTTAAAAGAGGGACTAACTCGGTGCACATTTGATATAGAATCTAATAGGGATTTCATCGGGTTCTAGAGATTCATGCAGTTTTAGCAATGTCAGGTATCTCTCAACACCCATGGCATTAATATCAATATCACTCATCTTTGCTATGGTGGGAGAATTAAATTGTGGCAGAACCACTGGATTTCAGACTCCAGTTGTAGATATGTGGAAACCTTGGAAGAATGTGTTCTGAGGTATCCCTTCCTGGCAAAGGGAAGCTGGAGGAAGGTGATTCGTCTCTGGCTAGGAGGTGGGAACCAGTGTCCCTGGTTGGCGGGAAGCCATCAATCCTAACGCAGGTGTTAGGTGTATAGGAGATACACTGTTGGAAGTAAAGCTGTGAGTGTGAGTTGTGCATCATGCTTGGGTAGCTCAGTAAGTAGACACTTGCCTGCAAAAACAAAAGATCCTGAGTTCGAGTCTTGGTCTGGCACACAGTTTTAATCTGCTAGAAAGTTTCAGCTTAATGCTTATTTCAGAATTGTGATCCTTTATCTCATCACTAATGTTTCCAAGCAGAATATTCTCTTTCCTTGGACCTTTACAAGGTTTATTAAACTTCTGTTTAAAGTACTTATAGAAATCTTTCATTTCTCCCCATATTAACATCTGTTATTACACACTGTGAGTGTTTTTTATTTATTTATTTATTTTTTAATTCAGTTGAAAGATCTTCTGTATCACTACTAACAAAATGAGCAAACTTTGGCATTTCCAGCACGACTTTAGAGAACCCAATTATTCTTTATAATCCTCCATTTTTCCCTAAAACTTTGCTTCACCTGGGACTTCAGTCCCCTCACTACATAACAAAAAAATTTCATTTAAGGGGAATTGGAACACTCTATCCTTACAATGTTAAATTTAGTGACTTGGGTTCCCTGTATTTCAGGAACCACTATAGCCGTTGACATGAAACTTTTGCAGGACATTTAACTGTATGTTCTGAGTCTACTGAACTACAGTAATTGCATTTCAGCCCCTGCTTTTGGAAATACAATTTTTTAAATTACACGGTTAAAATTTTGTGTGCTTTTTTTGTATGTTACTCTAAATAATTTTAATTATGCATATCATTATGTTCTTCTTCTAGTTCAGTAGACTCAGGATATGCATGTTATTACTTCCTGAAAATTTGAATACTCTACTCGAAGTGGTTTCTGAGATTTAAGGGAAAACGCAACAGAAAATGAAAATTTTCAGAAACGGCTTCTAAAGTTTCAAAAGACTGTAACTCACTTAATATATGCTTAATTTTTTTTTATTTTTAGTCACTCAGAAGCATCCTGCACCATACTGTATGTCATCCTCTTGATCTTTTTCCAAGTTTCTTCTTCTTTTCTTCTTTCTGGACTCCTTAGTGGCCAACTGTGCTGCATACTCTGCTGTATCAACGTGAACCTTGTTCATCCATTCAAGATCTCTGATGCAGTTTGCTCTAGGATTAATTCCCATATGCTGTAGCATTTTCACCCTACCGATGTTGCCATCATTAAATGCAATAACAGCATCAGTGACCCCCCACTTTATTGTCTTCATTCCAACAAAAACATTTTTGGTGAGTGAGTCCATCTAAGATTGTTGAACGACTCATTGGGATTTTGAGTCTAACCATGCAGACACTTCTTCAGTAATTCAGGATTTTCCAGGTGTCTGTAAATAGGTTTTATGATATCCATAACTGCTGCTGGGATGGAATGTTTATGGCTGTATGAATTGTTTGAGTACTGGGCATTGTGGCAACTGCACCATGAATCAGGTCCGGGAGGGCAAAGGTAGTGTACTGTTTTTTCAAGAGTTGACAGTCTGTGGAAGAAGGTAGCCCATACAGACTGCTTCATTTTCAACAAATCCTCAGTATTATTTCTAATGGGCACCCCATAACACAGCTGTAGTTCATCAATCATTTCGTCTGTCAGCCTGCCTCTTATGGTTTTACCATGAGAAAGTATCTTGTCCCTCAAACTTTGTTTCAGCTTCCTCAACCTGGTGCCCATTCTCTTCTGGACATGGCCAACACATTCCAGTTTTTTGATGATCTTCTCACCATAAGGCTGAGTGGCTACTACATTGTTATATGCTTTTGAGTCTCCATTACCTAAGAACTTAGTTTAACACACTTCCCTTTTGTTCACAGATCAACTAAAAATTTCAATAGCTGCAGAGGCCTCATTACAACCACTTGTTCATTCATATTTTCTGTGACAGATATGCACTTCTTCATTCCCTGACTTGCACTGTTTGGTTAAAATCTAGAAATCTATTACCTTACCAGTACCCACACTGGTCACCATAGCAACATAATTCTTAGAACTGTAGCCACACTTCTGCCAAGTGCCATCAAAAGCTATTGGTATGTCACTCATACGATCATTTATTTCAAGAACTTCATTTGCAGCACCCTTCATTGACTCACATGCAACAGATTCCACAGCAGCTCCAATAAATCCTGCATATTTATCGATTTTACAAGGTGGGCATGGCGTATTCATAATGGCACACATTGTTTCTGTTGCAGTGCATCCTTTGGTAATAGCTCTCAATCCATAAAACCACATAACATTTACTTCTAAATAATTATCTTTACACTTATCAGAATTCCAAAATGAATGAGTATATTTACAACTGGCACAATTAATGATAAGTTTCCTGGCTAGTCCATTTGATACCTCACTATCTTCATGTAAACTAAATGGCCCTCCACATATTTTAAAACACACACATTCACCTAACACCCTTGTTAGGATGTGTAAATCTATTAGAATATAACCTAACCTGCCATTTACATCAGTTTCATTTTGAGAAAACTGTGTATCACAATATTTTATTTTAATCTTCGAAGCACTAATGGGTGTTTCTCTAGATACTGAAGAGTTTGCCTGTATTTCATTGTCTGTAATTTCACATGCCACATGTTGAACACAAAGTTTCCCTTTATTCAAAAATCTATTACCATGAAACCCATGTTTCTTAAAAACCATATGTTTTGGCATCATAATTCACTTTTTGAGAGTTTACCAATCTATTAATTGCTTTTCCTCAGAAAAATATTAGCACTTTGACATACATGTTAATACTCTGAAACGATACAAAACTGCTTTTGACAATGCTACCAATGCAAACACGTAATTTAACCTTTATAACACAGCAATCCACAGTCTTCTCTATAAAAAATTACTGGTTTTATTAGATCTTGAAGTAATGTATGTAAAAAATTTAACATTTTCAACCAGTGTAGATTATATTTTAAAAAAATACTTCCCATGTGAGATTATATATCATTTTATCCGGAAAATTGCAAATTTTTAATGGGATAAAAATCCAAAAATGCGAGAAAAATTTTCTGTTCTAACTCTCTTTTAACTATTTTAGTAACCTACATCTTCATTTCCATTTCTCAAACTGTCCACATTTTTATTGAAACCATTGTCACTCAGAAAAAAAATCAATATCCTGTTGTCTATCACACTCTTGTCCTTCTGCTGATGTACTTCCATTTTCTCAATCTATTCAAACAGTATTATCAGTTCCTTATTCCTTTTTCCCACTGGTTTACCCCAATTTGTGACTGAACAGCATTTAGAAATCTCCTTCCTCCAAACAAAGCTCACCAGTTTTTTGTTTCTTAGCCTTTTTGACTTTCTCAGCAATCCTCCTCAAATCATTTCCAAAATCCCTGAGCAATGACAGTTTTCTTTGTTATCACCACAGGCACAATTCTGATTTAAGCATTTATTGCTGCAAGTGACCCCTGTATCAGAACCATCATATACTTCCACACTGTGAACCATCAGTGGATGGGTCCTTATTTTAACAAATTTCTTCTCCCCTCACAGGACATTTATAGTTGTTGAGATAGATTGTGACCTGGTCAAGGTATGTTTCTCCCTTCAAAACCTCTATTACCATTTCTACCTTTGTTGAAATCCTGGTTCCTCACATGAATCCCATTACTGAATAATAATTTCTATAGTTATAGTCTTCCCTTCTCTCCAGCTTATTATTATTATCATTAGTAGTAGTAGTAGTAGTAGTAGTAGTAGTATCTTGTCATTCCCCCAGTTTTGTCACCCAAAGACAAAGTTTTCAAACACAGGAAAATCCAGGGTTGATTAATGACAATATTATGAAAAGGATACATTGCTACAAATCATACAGTGGAGTTGTGTTCTAGACAGGTGTAACAAAAAGACTGCTAGGCCTTCTTCTTGTACTTTGTGTGTGTGTGTGTGTGTGTGTGTGTGTGTGTTGGTGGGTGGGTGGGCGGGTGTGTGTGTGTATTATATGGTGAGTAGCAATCTATCCTTTTCATAATATTGTTAAAGACAGAGTTTTATCTATTGGTTCTGCCTAATACCCCATCCAATTTATGTACATATTTCAAATTTTTCACAATTGAGTCATTTGGTCTTCATACCAACCCCCAATGTATTTTTTCAGATAATCTCCTCTTTAACACATCAAATTGTATTAATTCATGAAAAGGTTGATTCAAGTGACCTAAATGTTTCAACTGACTTTTGCAAAATTTTTCATTCAAATCTCCTGATATCTGCCATATGGTCCAATTAGGAACTCACTCTTTATCCAAGCCTGTCCAGACTCTCATCAAAACTTTTTAAAAATTATTTTCCAGATTCATCAAATGTTAAGTTTTAACAGTTAATATGGTTACCCCAAGAGGATGCTTCTCCCTCCAGAAATCATGTTACAGATTTAATTTTTATTTCGTGCTCATGTCAGAAGCATGTCATCTTTTCAATACTTCATAAAGTCCACTGGGTGTGAGGTACCAACCTCCAGAACACTTTTGACTGGCATAGTGGACCATGTATGATACACAAAATTAATTTTCTTTTCTTTCAACCATGCTCCCTTTTGTAATTGTTGCAATTGCTTTTTTGGGCATTTACCACATTCTCTTTCAAAGTTAGCACATTACTTATAAATTGGTCATCAGTATCACTTACAAACTTTTCCACTCTTTCCACCTTTTCATTTAAATTACTAATATCCCCGTTGCTTTGACCTTACAGTTTCAGTTTGACAGTTCAACTTGGAATGGACATTTGAAATTTTATCTCTTATCCCAGGCTCTGCTTTAATTACATTATTCAGTTCAATTGATTGCTAACTGGATTGTATGGAACTTACCCTGTTATCCACATCATTCACCTTTTCAGTCAAACTACTAGGTTTTGCACTTATAATTACCACTTGACTTTTAACCTCAGCTGTCTGAGCACTCAGTTCACTGATTATTTCATTATTTGTTTCTGAAATATTGTTATCTTTTCAACAATTGTCTTTTGAAAGCTTGTGATCTGTTTTTGTAGTCTTGTTATCTGTTTGTGCCGTTTGACCCCTTAATCTATATCCTTCTTCAAACATCTGTTTTCTCACTTCTTTAAATATTTGTTCTACTATGCTATTCTTCCTGATAATGCATTGCCCACACTTTGGTCTAGCTCTGAATTGTCTCCTTCTACTGTCTCATGTCACACTTCCTCTTTCAAAGATTAAATGAAACCCAATAGTAGAAAAATAGAAACAAGAATTTATATAATCGTAAAAACTGTCCCTACAATTTCATGAGGCACAGCACAACATCAAAAAATAAATGAATTTTGTAAGAGTATTTATCCTCATCATATGTAAACAGTCATCCACGATGTAGGCTCCAAAATGGATTGCTCTACTCACTGTATTGTCATCACCTCTGGAAACATCTTTCAGTTATCTGCAAAGAAACATATCCATTCTTGTAGAAGTTGTGTATGTGTAGTTAGTATCTAATGTCCGACGTAACAGTTCTGTAGTATCTCCATTTCTGTGTAATGATCACATTCTGTATAAATAAATCCTATTTTCAATAGCCCAAGTGATTTGATCGGGGTAGTTGTTAGCACCCTTAGAATCACATTACATTTTAATGTTATATTTTTTCAGAACATGGCTTTTCAAGTTGTTTTGGTATTACAAAAATCCAAACATGAAATTAGTACCATTATTTATATGAATTATCTTGTTTCTAAAATTCAGTTGGAGTTAGTTAGTTAGTTATGTGTTCTGTAGATCATTTTAACAATTCTTTTATCAGAATGATGTGCAATGTGTCAGTAAGGTATGGATATGTGATTAGTGTTACTACTAATCAACACAATAGTTTTTAGTCCTCCTCATGCCACTGCACTTAAAAACAAGGAGTTTTCTTTTCAGACTACCAGTTTTTAAATAGTTATTTGGCCATAGAGCAGGAGCTGCCCAGGAGAAATGATTGTAGGTAGATTTAAAAGTTGCTTTGCTACTTGTCAGGCATTTTATGCTATTGGGCAAATGATCAAAAAAAATTTTTTTGCTGCTTATTAATCCCCTTTGAACCACTGACAGCTAATAATGGGTAATAAAGGGTGTTGTAGGTATAGATATCACCATTCTTCTCAAATTGTGATGGATTATTTACAACAAATTTCATAAGTGAATATATGTATTGTGATGGTGCAGTTAAAATTTCTAATTCCTTGATGAGGTACCTATGTAATTATGTAATTAATACTTGTATTTCATTCAGCTCACCAGTTTTGACATAATCTAAATGTGTTGTGCCTGTACTGTCGTCTAAGCTTTTCAGTGAGGTGTAAATTATTGAAAGATAATAAGTTTTTATGAATGTGTATTTTAAAGCTCAGTATTTTACCATATTGTATATCACTTTGTATTCCCTATTCATTTGATTGACTTTTGGTTTTTATAACAGTGTTGTCATTGTCAAAGTAAATCAAGTAATAGTCTTAATTAATTTGCTTCTCAAGATATTATCTTTTGATCAAGATATTATCTTTTGATATGTATGTGGAGTAAATATGTGAGAATATAAAGTGAATGTATGTAAGTCTATGAGCATAAATATCCAGGACAGCATTCGGATGTGTATTTATTCATCTACAGGTTTTATGTATTTTGTAGTATCTGATACACAGCATATTTTGTTACAGTATGTACTCATATCAACTGAGCTTTAAGACCCACCTAATTAGTTGTTGCTGGGCTATTTTAAACTTAATAGCCATTGTAAAGCAGCAAAGTCTGTAATTACTGTACTGACCCTTCCTCCCCCTGTGGGGCTCACAATTCTTATGTGAATATATGCTTGGCTATGATGGGACCCAAGCCTTTGCAGCATTGCTTCCTTACCATGCTGTAACCTTATACTTCCAATAACCCTTTCCCCCTCTGCCTCTCCATTGGATGGTTTTCTTGGTGCAGACCCTGCTTGGCCGTGGTTTATGATTGGGCCTCGAGTTTCCATTTCCAGCTTTTTCTACAGCTTTTCATTAAATAAAAACATGGTCCCCATTGTTGTGTTTGACATGCCACCAATTTTCAAAATTCTCCAGAAGTGCAGATTGTGCAGGGAAGATCACCCAGTGCGGTGTATGCTCCACCTTTGTGCCTTTCCATCAATTGCACTTTTCTCTTTAATAAAGTAATATACCCAAAACCCAGAACAGTAGCCATCCTGTTGTGGGAGATCGTCAAGTACCTGCATGATGGTAGCCCTGACCACGCAGGGATCGCCCAGTTGGTGCCTGAACTGAAGACCCCCAATGTATGCCAAGAAGTTTGTGCCCATCGTGACTGGGCATGGAGACTCTGAGCAATAGGTTACTCACCAGGCGACTGTTTCTGAGGTTGGGTGGTACCCATGGGGAGAGCCCCAGTTTGGAATGGGTGGCACCATGGCAGATGAGCCGAAATGTAGCAGATGAAGCTATCTCCTGCTGGTGGCCATACAGCTCCAGCAGTCTCTGTGAAGGATAGTCCTCTTTTAATGCAGAGAGATATGATCCTAAAATATTCCCTCCCATGGCTACGCTGTGGGCAGAATGTGGGGCTAATCAGCAAGCAGGGAAATACTCACATCCCCACTACTTAGTTTGCAGAAGGACTGATGGGGACTCCATCTTGGCCACAAAGACTTTATTCTTTGGGGAAGTTGCAGCCATCTCCAAAATGATGATTGGATCAGTTTTGATCAGAACAGCATCCCCTGCCTAATCACGCATCCAGTTCACTTATAAAGAGCTGGGTGACATACTAGTAACTGTCACTCCCTACAACAGTCTAAATATGGTTCAGGTCAATGTTTTCCACTGAGACCTGCTCTTGCAATCTGATGATGAGCTACGCGCTGACTTGGAGCAACGGGGTGTGTACTCTGGCTGTCGTGTACATAGGGGGCCAAAGGACAATAGGGTCACTACTGGTGCCTTCATCTTGGGCCTTTGAGGGCAATTTATTGCCTGAAAAGGTCAAAATGATGTTATATTATGCAGTGTGAAACTGTATGTCCCCCCTCCCATGCAGTGCCCCAAGTGCTTGAAATTTGGGCACATGTCTTCGCATTGAAGTGATGGCCCCATCTGTAGAGATTGTGGACGAGTGCTGCATGCGAATGCTCCTTGTGCCCCTCCCCCCCAATCTGTGTCAACTGTGGAAAGCACCATACTCCTTGCTCACCAGATTGCTCTGTTTTCCAGAGAGAGAAGGAAATATAAGAATAAAAGATTCTAGACAAACTATCTTACCAAGAGACCAAGAAGAAGTATGGGTGGTAGCATCTAGCATGTACAACAATGTTATTTGCTATAGCTATGACAATGTCGCCCCCTTGGGTGTAGATACTCCCAACTGTTACAGCTTCTACATTGAGCCCTCAGGGCTTCTCAACCATGCTTCCTCCCTGACTGTTGAGCTCCTCTCTTGCTGCTTTCTTAACACCTACATTAGGATTGATGACTTCCCACCAACCAGGGACATTGGTTCCCACCTCCTAGCCAGAGACGAATCACCTTCCTCCAGCTTCCCTTGCCAGGAAGGGATACCTCAGAACACATTCTTCCAAGGTTTCCACATATCCACAACTGGAGTCTTTACCTGAAATTAATTCAGAGAAGCGCTCGCCATCATCGAAATCCTCTAAGGAGAGGAAAGACAAGAAAATGTCCTCCAACAGGAAGGACGTTTCAGTGGCCACCACGCCACCAGGTCTCGTATGTTCCACTCCTGTGGCGGAGGTCGAGTTTCTGGTGGCCCCTGAGGCCTTGGTTTGCACAACACAGCGGAATCTCAGAACCTATCTATATTGATGCCATAACCCCTCAATCAGTGGCAGCAGTTGATCCTAGGGTGTAACCTACCTCCTTCGTCCCTTCATGGCCTCACAGTACATCAACAACATTATTCTCCAGTGGAATTGAGCTACGACATCTTTCAAACACTTCCCCCCGTCTTCTACATTGCCCTTCAGGAGACTTGGTTTAAAACAATAGAGATCCTGCCACTTCATGGACACCAGGGATATTATAAGAATAGTCATATCTTTGACAGGGTGTCAGGTGGAGTTTGCACATATGTTCTGGACACACTATTTAGGAAACTTGTGCCTATTAATACACCTTTGAAAGCTGTTGCTGTTTGGGTAAGGGTATTTCAGGATATTATCATCTGCATTGTTTTCCTCCCTCCCAGTGGTGAAGTGGGTCAGAACATATTGTTTGCATTGGTTTCTCAGCTTCCCCCAGCTTTCCTAATCTTGGGAGATTTCAATGCCCATAATCCTTTGTGGGGTAGAACCACGATCATTGACCTCAAAAACTTACTGACACAACTTGACCTTTGTCTCTTGATTACTGGTAGCCCCACATACTTCAGTGTGGCACACAGAACTTTCTCAGCCATTGACCTTTCCATTTGCAGCCCTTGTCTTCCCATCCACTGGAGAGTCCAGGATAACCTGTGTGGTAGTGACCACTTCCTGATCTTCCTGTCCCTCCCTCAGCATCCCTCCCCTGGATGCCTGCCCAGATGGTCTCCCAACAGTGCTAAAAGAATACAACTACAGACATTCTTTCAGCAGCTGATGTAGCAATCCCCTGTTCCTTAGCCCACCCTGACAGAAGACAGTACCTTGGTGATCATAAGAAATCTCAGAGGCCATTAGAGATCATAGGAGAGCTCCCCAACGCCATAAGTGGCACCCATCGACGGAGCACATCATTGCCTTTAAGCGGCTCCATACCTGGGACCAACACCTAATAAAACAACAGAAGCAAGAATGCTGGGAATGATACATTTCAACTATCAGACTGTGTACCTCTCCTTCACAGGTTTGGACTGAAATCAGATGTCTCTACAGATACCAGACACCTACAGATGTACCTTGTATTACTTTGAATGGCACTGTCTACACTGATCTAGACGCTGTTGCCAAACATTTTGCTGCCCTGATATAGCCCCAGGGCTATGATCAAGCATTGTCGGTGGATTGTCAGCATCATATCCTTCCCATCTTTAATTGCATGTGGATTGAGAGCAAGTCCCCATCACAGTGGCGAGAAAGCATTATTGTCCCAGTGCTGAAAGCATGTAAACACCCTCTAAAAATGGACAGTTATCACCCAATAAGTGGGGTAATTGTTTAGTGGGGTAATGTAAGTGAACTAAAATTTATATAAAATGTTCTTTCAGGCTCTTAATTTTAATGGCATGCTGTTATATTATCAATATTTAGTTCATGTACTTTGATGAATATGGTATTGGGGAATTTCAGTCTCGCTGCTTCCAAAATTACACAGGTCTGCAAGTGAAAAACTGCATACTTTTGGAGCTGCCGTTGTCTTATTTTTCATCATGATCCTCTTCAATGATTGTCTGCCATAATAACTAATTCTCATTTTTGTATGCATTATGACCTTGTGGATGACGTTTATCCGTTTCACATGTATGTGGTATAAATCTTTGATATGGTGCCTCTTCAGTCACCAAACACTTGAGCTACCTTGTTTATTGAAGCACCCACCATATGAGCACCAACATCTACCCACATTCTGAGTCACTTAACTCCAGCATAACACAGTCACAACTACACAGAACACTGTTTTGATCATAAGTGACACTTGCAAAATATTTAGGATATTGTACAGGTGCCGTTCATGGTCAGATACAACAGCACAACCAGCAGGCTTGGCTGGCATCTGCATTTACATTCAAGTATGCGTTTCTGGCAGTGTTTCCATGTTTGTAAGTGGTAATATAATATTTTTCATGTGTAAATGTAATGTTTTACAAATAAGTAGTTGTTAAATCATACATATCTAGAAATACCATAAAGTTTATCTTTGCAGAAACTTTTAAAAGACAAGAATCACAAATTTAAAAGTGAAATAGAGATGCTGAAGCCCGCATCTCGTGGTCGTGCGGTAGCGTTCTCGCTTCTCACGCCCCGGCGGGGTCAGGGATTTTCTCTGCCTCGTGATGGCTGGGTGTTGTGTGCTGTCCTTAGGTTAGTTAGGTTTAAGTAGTTGTAAGTTCTAGGGGACTGATGACCATAGAAGTTAAGTCCCATAGTGCTCAGAGCCATTTGAACCAAGAGATGCTGAAGAACGAAATAGAAGCATTAAAAAAATTTCAGCCATCAGCTAAGGATGCAGCTCATTTACAGTCATGTCGGTAAGTTTTCAAGGTGAAATTAAAAACATTTTATTTTTTTATTAAACTCTCTAAAAGCTCTGAGAATTCAGTCATGTATGTCTTTTTATTTCTTTGTTTTTATCTTTACTTCCAAATTCAGTTACATCCTCAAGGAGATCTCTTGACTTCTCAAAACAAATATCGGACAGTTGCTACCATTAGATTAATGGCAAACTGTGACACATAATTTTACAACAGCAATAGACGTGAACAGTGATACAAATTATTGAATGAGTAAAGTAACCACTCATTATTCGATTGAGGCATTCAGCTCTTGTCAGGCACATAAGACTGAAATTATTAGGTTCTCTGTGTAATGCACAACTGTTTGTTGAGTTAATGAAAAGGTGACTCCAATTGCCTTGTAGAACTTTATTCAGTCCATAACCAGTTTCAGCTTTTTTACTAAGCCATTCTCAAGTGGATCTGATACTGCTATACGTATGATAGAAGTATACATGTGTATGATTGAAGATGAAAAAACAAAGCTTACATATGTTCATGTAATGCACACTTAAAGTTACTTTGCAAATTTGTAACTGTATCAAAATGGTATCCAGATGTTTGTAAATATGCCCTGTTAGCAGCCCGCAACACATTAAAGCTATGCCAAAAAACTCTTTAGTTCCCTGTAGTTCAACTTTTGTCACACTAGGACTATAATTCTTTACTTGACCTGGACACTGTAACAGTATTGCATTTTTATTTTAAAAAACAAGAAGTGTTTTCACCCTCTTACTTATACAGCATGCAAATTCAAATACGTCCAAATATAAAGCCATCTCTCAGTGTATGATCACCGAATATACCAGTAATCTGTAATTTATTGTCAAACAAATTAATTACATTCTTTCTGTTTAAGTAAATAACCTTCTCAGTGTTGGAACTCTTTAGATACCAAGACTGTGACTTTCACAATACATTATTTCTGGTTAGGTGGTTAAGAAACCAACTTTTCTTACATTTTTGAGACTACTAGCAAAAGTTAAACTGCACATAAGTTTGATGGTATTTCTTTATCTCCTTTGTTATACAGATGGTAAACTTTAGCATATCTCAACCAACCAGTAAATGTTCTGGTGGCAAATAAGTAGCTATGCAAATAACTTAGTATGTTACTAAACTTGGAACACTAATTAACTCTGCTGATATTTCACTCTAACCACTAGATTTTTTATTTCAAAAATTTTATGCTGTTTATTACTTCTTCTAGTGTAGAGAGAGCCACATTCATATTACTAGAGTTATTAGTAACAGCTGGTGTCAGATGTTCAATGGCAGCATCTATTCAACATGAAAACCCTGTCTTATCAGCAATAGTTTATGAAATGTTTGTTAAAAAGTCTTGTCACTAGAATGAAATTTTCACTCTTTAGAGGAGTGTGCGATGATATGAAATTTCATGCCAGATTAAAACTTTGTGCTGGACCGAGACTCAAATTCAGGACCTAGCCTTTCATAGGCAAGTGCTCTACTGCCTGAGCTACTCAAGCATGACTCCTGACTTGTCCTTGCAGCTTAACTTCTGCCAGTGCCTCAGTCTTGAGTTAGTCTTGGTCTGGTACACAGTTTTAATCTGCCAGGAAGTGTCAGTTTTGCAACTCTCCACACATTTGCTACCAATATTTCATTTACTCTTAATACTATAAACTAGTTCACTCTCAAAAATGTTGGGCTCAGGACACGGATTTATATAAAAAGACAGTGGAAGAGACCTATGTGGCAATATATGCCATCACATATTTGATCTCTATCATAATTTATATCCATTGTACTTGAAAATAACTTTCGGCTAAAATTTTTGTAATCATACTGAGAACAAAATAAGAATACAACAGTTGCTGCCAGTTATGGAGTCGTTCTGTTAAATCTTAGTTTACTGCCTTCTACTAGCAGTCAGATCCTAGCCCACTGCTTGTTTCTGGCTTTCTCATTCACTCACAACATACCTGTTTATATCAGTGCATAACATCAGTCTCTAGTAAATTTGAGGTTTACTCTTTGAAGAGCAGCATTCAATAAAAATAATTTACACAGCATGAAGGACCACCAGTGAAACATAGGTATAAGAGTGTGTTGAGAAGTAATGCCTCCAAAATTTTCTACTCTGTCCTCAAAATCAGTTGATGTATTACCTGTCATGCATATTACTCAGTCGCTGATGCAAGTTGCAAACCCCTACTGCTAGAGGGCTGTGAATCGTAGTGTGGTGGTATGTAATGTAACTATATCACTGAACTATCAGACCCTCAGAAAACTGAAAGCTCAAATTCGAAGAGTTCGTCCTCACATGGAGCATCCTCTCCTTCAGCATGATAATGCTGCATCAGCCTGGAGCCTTGGATTCACTGTCATTGATAATCTTCTGTACAGTCTGGAGTTGACCCTATCTGATTTTCATCTCTTTCTAAAGCTTAAAGAACACTTTCAAGGACTTCACTTTGAAAGGGATGAAGTGATGCAAGCAGAGGTGTGGTTGTGGCTCTGTCAACAAAGTCAAACACTGAACAGTGACAGTGTCAACCAACTGATCTCTTGTTGGGAGAAAAGTGCTCATCGCGAAGGTGACTGTGTTGAGAAATAAATGTGTAAACATGAAGAATAAAGATGTAACATGTCAGTACTGTTTGTTTCGTTTAGAAAGCTTTAAGAATTTTCACATGTAGGAAGCATTACTTTTCAGCAGGCCCTTGTGGATTAAGTCCAAATGGCATAATATACAGGGTTATTACAAATGATTGAAGCGATTTCACAGCTCTACAATAACTTTATTATTTGAGATATTTTCACAATGCTTTGCACACACATACAAAAACTCAAAAAGTTTTTTAGGCAATCACAAATGTTCGATATGTGCCCCTTTAGTGATTCGGCAGACATCAAGCCGATAATCAAGTTCCTCCCACACTCGGCGCAGCATGTCCCCATCAATGAGATCGAAAGCATCGTTGATGCGAGCTCGCAGTTCTGGCACGTTTCTTGGTAGAGGAGGTTTAAACACTGAATCTTTCACATAACCCCACAGAAAGAAATCGCATGGGGTTAAGTCGCAAGAGTGTGGAGGCCATGACATGAATTGCTGACAATCTCCTGTTTAAGAAATGCCGAACATCATGATGGAAGTGCGGTGGAGCACCATCCTGTTGAAAGATGAAGTCGGCGCTGTCGGTCTCCAGTTGTGGCATGAGCCAATTTTCCAGCATGTCCAGATACACGTGTCCTGTAACATTTTTTTCGAAGAAGAAAAAGGGGCCGTAAACTTTAAACCGTGAGATTGCACAAAACACGTTAACTTTTGGTGAATTGCAAATTTGCTGCGCGAATGCATGAGGATTCTCTACCGCCCAGATTTGCACATTGTGTCTGTTCACTTCACCATTAAGAAAAAATGTTGCTTTATCACTGAAAACAAGTTTCGCACTGAACGCATCCTCTTCCATGAGCTGTTGCAACCGCGCCGAAAATTCAAAGCGTTTGACTTTGTCATCAGGTGTCAGGGCTTGTACCAATTGTAAACAGTAAGGCTTCTGCTTTAGCCTTTTCTGTAAGATTTTCCAAACCATCGGCTGTGGTATGTTTAGCTCCCTGCTTGCTTTAATCGTCGACTTCCACAGGCTACGCGTGAAACTTGCCCGCACGCGTTCAACCGTTTCTTAGCTCACTGCAGGCCGACCCGTTGATTTCCCCTTACAGAGGCATCCAGAAGCTTTAAACTGTGCACACCATCGCCAAATGGAGTTAGCAGTTGGTGGATCTTTGTTGAACTTCGTCCTGAAGTGTCGTTGCACTGTTATGACTGACTGATGTGAATGCATTTCAAGCACGACATACGCTTTCTCGGCTCCTGTCGCCATTTTGTCTCACTGAGCTCTGGAGTGCTCTGGCGGCACAAACCTAAGTGCGGCTTCAGCCGAACAAAACTTTATGAGTTTTTCTATGTATCTGTAGTGTGTCATGACCGTATGTCAATGAATGGAGCTACAGTGAATTTATGAAATCGCTTCAATCATTTGTAATAGCCCTGTAATATTGGAAAGTGGAAAAAAGTAATGGAATGAGTTAAGGTAACCTCTCACATTATAGCTGAGATACTGAGCAATCAACAAGGGCATAAAAAAGATTAAAACTCTTGTTAAGAGTCGTGATAATGTCTTTCCACAGGGTAAAGTGATCCACCCCTGTCGTAAGGCCTCTCAGTTCACTCGATGGTCTCACTGCAATCTCTCATCTTGCAGTGTTCTATCCCTTGCCTCTGAAATCACTACGCTGTGTGACACAAGCAACTCCTCTGTGCCAAAGCAGGCTTACCAGTGCCACATTTGTATCTTTTTATGTTGATACACCCTCCCTCCCAGCCAAGAGCCGCCCTTCCCTCCATCCCTTCCTACCCTTCATTCCTCTCATCCACTCAACCTGACAAACCTCCTAATCATGGTTACACTGTAGCACTAGGATAATATTGCCATGCATCTGTATATGTGTGTTTTTATTGGTTCCTTAGCTCTGATGAGAGATATTTCTGAAGGATTAATGACAATTTCAGTCTTATTTAATGAAAAGGCCACTCCAGTTGCTTTGTAGTACCTTATTTAGTCCACTAGCAGTTTCAGCTCTTTTGTTTAGCCATTCTCAAGTGGATCTGAAACTACCACACATATACAGATGTATACATACATATGATTAAAGATGAATAAAACAAGGCTTGTGGAGAAGTGCTCTGCAAAAGATACAAGTCTGGTAGATGTAAAATCTTGACTATCTAATGTTGTCATGAGAATACAGTCATCTAAGGATCATTTAATTTATTACGTTATAATTCTATCTTTTGCTTAAATTGGAGTTCAAATTACTCACACTGTACTCAATCAATATTTGATAATGAGAGCACTTAGTGACTTTAAACTTATATCAAACCATTTTTAAACTTTTGCACTTACGTACTTAACGTCAAATATGTAACACATTAACTCATTTGTAAAGTAATCAAATGTTTGAAGCTGTTTAATATATGGGCATTCAATTCTTTAAAGAATCCAGGGGCGGGGGGTTCTTATTAATACTGTAGTAATCAGTGTGTAATGTGTAGCCACAAGTGGGCACACAGCATCAGACGTGATCTGTCGCGTCCGCCAGTGACGTTCAACAAATTATTGGCCCAAACTAAAATATATGTGAAACAAGTGTGTTCTGAGGGCCAATTCATTTCCAAAATGAATTTTTCACTCTGCAGGAGAATAGGAATAGGAGGAGATACTGGCTGAATTGGAGCTGTGAGGTTCTGGCTCAATAGTTCAGTCGGTTAGAGCATTGCCCACAAATGAGAAATTCTGGGTTTGAGTCTCAGACCTGAACAGTTTTAATGTGCCATAAAGTTTCAAAACAGCTTGTTAATGTTTATTACCTCTCACAGAACAATCCTTGCTATGATATTGTTGTTTCATTAATTTGTCAAGATATTTGCTGTCAGTTTGGGAAGTATATCTTTTGTAGACCATGATCAATTAATTTCCAGATTTTTTTGTGAGCAATGGTCATAACTGGACATTTGTAAAGTGAAATGGATGACAGATGAGAAAGAGTTGTACAGTAATTTATTGGTGAATTGTAGATTGACGGTAATCTACTGTGAGGTGAATTCTGGTATACAAATGGTGAATTTGATGAAGAGGGTGTTGCAGGTGTCAGCATTGGCAATGTTTCGAGAAGACTAATGGTTGCAGTTGTCAGAACCAAGAATGGGTTTGTCAGGGAAGCGCAACTTCCATGCTGCGCAAAATCAACAGAAGACCACTATCAGAGCCAGATGAATTCGATGAACTTTGAGAAGGGATTTGAAGAGAAGGTGTGAAAAAAGATGTGTTGTACACTCTAGTTTGTGTGGATAAGCCACCTGAGAAGTCATATGTTATGGATTTGGCTGAAAACAAAGACACTGTGTCATACACTCACACTTACAATCGCAATCTAAACACAATAGAATTAGTATAGGAAAATCTCGAAAGGCGTACTTGGGGCGCAACATATCAGGGGACTTGTGGAATCTTAAAAACACTTCCTTCCAGTTAGTTACTGCCAAGGGCTGAGAAGGATTTTGGAGTAAAGGGCAGAAGTAGAGGAGGAATAGTAGGTGCCGCTGTTCAGCACCGACAAAGTCAAAAAATAATTGGCATGTGATGGTGTCATTGAAATTGCTGCCAATGAAATCATCATAATACCGCCACATCTGCTATCAAAGAAATCATAAATATAACTACATCTGATGTAAGTGATTCATTTTCTTTCTGTTGTATAAGTGTATATAACTATTGCAGTTAGAGTCTTTATTAAATATGTCAATACATAAGGTGATTTCAGTTTTGACTGTGAACAAAATTTAAGTGATCTTTACGTCCATGTGTGACTTCTGCTTTTGCAAAAGTGTGAAGTACTGGAGATAGGCAAGGCTGGGCTCGCTTTCTCCACTCCCTGCAACACACTCTGCAATCAGCCTGCTTACAATTAACACACAGTATGTCCCTCAGACTAACTTAAATGTAAATTAATAACTGTAACTGAAATTTTCTTGAGGTAATTAGCTTAGATCACTTGCTTGCAATTATTTGTTTGTTTACAGGCTCAAATACCGGCTTTACAAGGATATAACTGGAGTGTGCTGGGATTATAAAGCTAATGCACCTCAGGGCTGTATCCTTTAATGGAATAACATATTTCTTCTGATTATGGTGTACAGTGATGACCAGCTGAGTTAAAAAAGTATTCACTATAGCATGTAGCACCATCTTTTACTATTATCATGATAATTATTCATCATGCTGTGGAGTCTGCGAAAGACATGTTTTGGAAGACAAAACCGTTCAATTGCAACCACAATTTATGAAGAACAGTCATGCACATCCCACATTTGCTCAACGTGATGAAACTCATATGACTCTTGGGGCAATCAAGCAACTTCATGGAGAGGTAATTAAATCGCTTTTACATAATTCAAGAGAGATTAGAGTAATGTCCTGTTAGATATACACGTTTTAAGTAGGTGAATAGACAAGTGCACATGATCTACCAACAGGTTGGGATACTGTTGTGTTATGAAGAACGTTGACATACAGATTATAGTGTGTGCTTTCCCCATTCACAAGTATTTACCATACAGGAATGTTGCTATTAATGTGAAGTATATCTCGCTCAAAAAGTGACTTACACTTTATCGTTTGTGTGTACTAACCAGTTCCATAATTTCATAGTCAAGGAAGTAGTCTTTTACAGTGTGAGCATGTATTAGAAGTGTTGTGCATCCATGTTTATCTGTGTGCCCTATGATGCAGGGCTAGTAGAGTACTCGGCTCTGTGTTTCTCAGTGAGGTAATGGCTTTGATGGGAATATCATTTCACATATTGTTGTTGCTTTTTAACATTGAATTGTTTGCTCTTATAACCCTAAACTAGACTATTGCTGTCAGGTGATGCTGTTAACATTAAGACTTGACCCTGATGATTGTGATTTTTCCCAAGTCAGTGTGTTCATAGTAAATTTGTCTCACGGTGGGCAACTGAGAGCTCAGTGCACAGCACCAGAACGGAAATTTCTCACGTGCCTGATCATGACCAAATGTGCAGAAATCTCATGCGATTCCCACTTGGACTGCCAATACAAGGTCTGATGGCTCCATGGTTGCATGCCTAGTTGAAATATTGCTGTTGTTGAGATAAGGCTAGTACCTCTAATTCAATTACCCCTCAGTATACTTTTTGTCTAAATATTTTAATAAACATGTTTTAGGCAGTACATGACACTTCCATATACTCGGTATGCATTTAATTTTTGGGCTCAAAAATAAGTTGGTTATGAGCGTCATATTCATTTTGTGAAGTATCATTTCTTTCTTCCTGTACATTTCAATAGATACGTTGTTGTTATTGTTACTTCACTTTGATCAGTTACCTCGTTTCTGACTTTCGACGTGCTACTACAAAACTTTCCTTCATGCATAACATATGCATTAGAAAACAAGTATTTCATTAAGCCTCTTACATAATTTACAACTTCTGCATTTCACTGTGAATGTTACAGTGGGCAATATGACAATAAAAGTATTGCACGGTTGTAATTGTTGCAAGATTTTATGTATGCAATTGTTTTAAAGTTATGTGAGAAAGGAAGTAAGGTCACAGCTTAATGCCTTGTTACTTTTGAAGGCATTGGAGGCAGAGTAACAGTACTAACAATATTATGAAAATGATTGTTGCTACTAACCATATAGCGGAGATGCTGAGTCGCAGATAGGCACAGTGAAAAGACTGTCACAAAATAAGCTTTTGGCAAACAAGCCCTTCGTCAAAAATAGACCCCCCCCCCCCCCCCCACACACACACACACACACACACACACACACACACACACACACACACACACACACACACACACACACACAGAGAGAGAGAGAGAGAGAGAGAGAGAGAGAGAGAGAGAGAGAGAGAAGGAACTAACACATGACTACTCAATACTACACAGTACTGACTTAGTCAGATATGATAATGAATTAATGTGGGTCTGCCTTCTTGCAAGAACACAATTTTTGTTTTGGTTTATTTAGTTGCAGGAAGGAAATTCATTATTATTTTCTGCAAGAATGGAACAGTGCTTAAAATTTGATTGTAATAATAGTCGGATATGGAGGTGGACTTGATTGTGGCCTTATTTAACAAACCATCCTAGCATTCACATGACCTGCATGTTATGATGGAATAACAGTCTACCATGGAAAACTTTTGCTCTATGTTTAATTACTTTAGTTTTAATAGTGTGTAACATCATGGCAATTCCTATATACAGTAAAACCTGCTTTCAAGAAATTCCTGAACATTGGAAAATTTAGCTTTTAAGTATATCAAACAATTTTCAAATTCAAACCTATTTTTGACAAAATTCCTGTGACTTTGTGGCTAATCTTTATTTTTTCAAATGTCACACTATAATTCTAACAGAATGAGTGCCACACTTCACAGCTGATTCTTACTGTCAACATCTTAGTGTTTTGGTCGATATTTTTGTGCCTCATTCTCCTAGTAATTGTGAGTTTACTGTTAAATTCATAGTCTACAATGAAGTCATTGTGTTATGTTAAATAGCTCCATGACTGCCAGGATGTGAAATGCGTACTTGAGTTTAGTCTTGAAGTACACTACTTTAATTGTAGAACATAGATGATATTTCAAGAAAACAATAAAAAACTGGCATTATTTCTTTTTTACAGATAAATTTCTAGATTGGGAAACATAGTACTAAGCTAAGATGACCAATCAGAAATCAAAGATATATGCAGCAATTTCTACTCAGATTTTCATGCTGGACTAACATAAGTCATGTTACCTAGTGTGACAAATTTTGCAAAAACACCAAACTCTTTAATTGCATCCTTATAAAGTGCCTGTTTAAACTTAAGACTGCAAAAACAATTGTTCATTATTTGTGTCAATAGAGTTGCTGCTGCAAGTTACAATTCTTTGTTTAATTTGTTTTCCTCATGACATATTTTGGGTGTTATATGTTAAATTGAGTTAAATGTTAAAATGAGCTAAGTGCTATGCTTGCTGTGTGTGAAGTACTGTGCTGTTCTAGAAACAACAAGCTACAATTTATTGTTATTAATGCTTTACATTAGATAGATATTATGCAGCAAAATTTCTTTCACATTTCCCAGAATCTGTAGGAGAAGCATAGTCAGCAGCAATAAATTTTCATGTTTTCAAAATTAGATTTGTTACTGTCTTTGTGTGGTGCATTGAATGGCCTCCCTGCAGTGGAAATAAAAAACAATTTTTTTTTAAATCCTTGTTGCTGGTTTTATAAAGACCTCATCGCTACTGTTGTGGAGGCAGAGTTGCCACTGTTTTTATGGAAGGCCGTGTTCGTGAGTTGGTGAAATGGCTTCTGGTGCAGTACATTGCTAAGTCAATTTTTCTCTGCTACTATTACACAGCTATGCCCTAGGGTCACGTAACAGGATAGGACAACGAAGGTTCTACGACACTCCAACAATTTATGGCAAAGTCACACAAATTAGTTAAAAAGGTTTATTTATTTTTGTGATTTGTTGAATAATGAAGTCTGCAACACTACATGTAATATAACAGAAAAAAGGCCCTCAATGGCTAAATGCAAATAATAGTATGTAAGCTTCACAGTAATAGCAAATGCAAATTACAACTGTCTGTTCACTTCTACGAGTTCACTAAAGAACGGTTCAGAAGACACCCCCTCCACAAACCACTGCACCATTGTCATGTACGGCTGAGCACCATATTGATGGTGAGAGGGAGGCATGGGTGTTGGAACCAGTGCTGGAGCAGCGACAGTTGCTATACCCGATGCTAAATCACACCCTGACAACCGTCTTGAGACTGCGAGGGAACACAGGCAGAAAAACAATGCAGAAAGTGCATCCCAGCACCCATTGGCAGGGCATCTTCTTGATTATGTGAATCCGCAACAGCATCTGTCTAACTGGAGGCCCCTCGGGAGGCCTCAGTGTGGTGTTTACCCAGTAGTGGTGACATGGCAGGTGCTGCCGGACATCCGCTAGTGGGCGGATGCGGCATCGGATTGATGTCCACCAGCTCGAGGTCCGAAAACAGCATTGCGTGACCCCACTGTGAAGGATGGCGCTTGGGTTGCATTGACCAGGAATCTGTGAACATATAAGAAGTGGCAGAACATTGCAAATGACAAAGGCAAATTTGACTTAGGTGCCGCTTCTGCAATTCATCGGGACCTCAAATCTGAAACATACGCGAACCAATTGAATTAGTAATGATGCCACACTCCCATGATTTCTTTCTGCCATAGATTCTGTAAAACACATGTTGTATAATCTGGTATGTTGGCTGACTGGAATCTGTAGATCCCAGCTGTAGCAGGGAATGGAGGAAATGCAAGAGCACGCAGTGGCGTCGCCCATGTAGCAAATCTGCCAATGAAGGTCCGTTGTGGGGCTGGGAGTGAGAAGTGGACATGAAGCAAAGCAAGGCTTGTTCGCGTCGATGATGCAAGCGAAGTTTGTCCATTCGCTTTTTGAGCACGCAAACAAAACGTTCAGCCTCACCATTCGATTCTGGGTTGAATGGTGCTGAGGTAAAAGGTGTATGCCATTTGCCGTACAGAAATCTTCAAATTCTGCCGAGACAAATTGAGGTCCATTGTCCATTGTCAAGCAAGATGTTGTCGATGACATGGGAACAACAAAGGGGAATTTAGTATATGCATCAACAACTACTAACCAGTGAGTGTTCCACTACGTGTGAGCCTTGGGTTGACACACACACACACACACACACACACACACACACACACACACACACACACACAACATTGAATATTGTAGAGGGGCAGCCTGATGTTCCGCACACGCTTGACACTGTTCAGACATCCTTCCTATATGCACATCCATGCCAAACCGTGTGTAATGCCTGCATGCTGAATGTTTTGCGCAGACAACACCCCAATGACCTTGATGCAATAAGCTGAGTGCATGTGTTTGAAGCACTTTTGGTATCACCACACGCGAATAACCTGATTCTGTGTGAAGCAAAATGACACCATGAACAACAGAAAGATCATATCAATGTGCAAAATATCGACGAATAATGAGGCTAACAATGTGTTCAATAGAAGATGGCCATCCAGTACAAATGTATCGGAGCAAAATCTGAATATCGGGATCGGAAGAAGTGGCTTGTGCTACTTTGCGATAATCCAGGGGAAACTGCTCAACAACATGAATTTCTTGTGCATCAATTTGAAAACATGCTGCTTCAGAAATGTTGAAGTCAGCATCAGGCCACATAGGAAGACGTGAGAGAGTGTGTGCATTCGCATGCTTAGAAGTGGGCCAATAAGTGATCTCATACCGGTAGTGGGAGACAAGAAGAGCCCAACATTGCAGCACAAATAGGAATTGGTTTGGGCAGATTGAAGAGTGACTGCAAAGCCTTGTGGTCTGTGACCAAATAGAATTTTCGACCATATAAGTACTGGTGAAAATAGTCACTCCAAAAATGATGGCGAGAGCTTCCTTTTCTTTTTGTGAATAGTTCTGCTGAGCTCTGTTAAGGAGCTTGGAAGCGAAGGCAATAGATCTGTCTGACAAACCAATCCAGTATGACAAAACAGCAGCAATTCCATAGGACAATGTGTCCATGGCCAAAATGACAGGTTTGTTAGGATTGAAATGAACCAAGCATCGATCACTGAGAAATGCCGCTTTCAGTTTCTGAAAGGCTATGTTACAATCTTGGGACCAAACAAAAGGAACATTTTTGCGGTGAAGGCGATGCAAGGGAGCCGCTGTATGAGCTGCGTTAGGGATGAAGCGAATGTAATAATTGAGCTTCCCTAAGACAGATTGCAATTTTTTGACATTCTGAGGTGGTTTGAGATCATGTATTGCTTGCAAATGTGCCTGTGTCAGATGAACAACTCGAGAATTGCAGCCAGCAACTACAATATCATCCTGGTAATTTGTACATGAAGGCACAAAAGTAGTTAGCTGTTCTAGGTAGTGTTGAGAAGTGGCAGGTGCTGATGTGCTACTGAAAGGCAAACAAAGGAACTTGAAAAGTCCTAAATGTGTGTTGAAGACAAACACATTTTGCGAAGTTTCATCAAGAGGAATCTGAAGGTAGGCATTGCGAAGGTAAGTCTTTGAAAAAAAGCAACCTGTGCCTAAGCGATCCATGAGTCTGTCATGTCGAGGTAATGGGTAAGTATCCACAACTGCGGAGGACTGACAGTGGCTTTGAAATACGTACAAATCCTAACTTTTCCTGATTATTTGTGAACATAAGCTACACGGGAAGACCACTGACTTGCAGAGATTGTGTGAGTATGCCATTATCTTGCCAGTGAGCCAGTTCTTTTGCAACCTGTTCACAAAGTGCAATAGGCACTGCACATGCTGTGAAAAAGCGTGGCTTTGCATTGTCTTTAAGCATGCTGTGCTCTACAAAGTTATTGGCTTTACCTACGTCAGTAGCAAACGATTCTTGAAATTCATCACAGAGCTTAGCAATACTGTCACTTGAATTGAAATGAGACACAGCTAGCACATTGTCCACAGTGTTTAGTCCAAACAAGTCGAGACCAAAAATATTAACATTGTCTACTTTGTAGCACTTGAAAGGAAATTTTCTTCTACAGGTTGCGATGCGTGACTGCGATGTTAAGTGTTCGTATCACTGAAATGTTCTGGCCTTTGTACGCTGTAAGCATATTTGTAGATTGACACATTTGTGGTTTGCCTAACAGTTCATAAGTTTCATAATTTAACAAGGACTCTGGTGCACCTGTATCTAATTGAAGTTTGACCATATGGCCTGGAATCACTAAAGGTACATACAACTTAGTAGAGAGATGTTGCACAGGGGAACTATTGATTGTTCTGTGGGAGCAACCTGTTCTGAATTTCCAACATGCACTTGCGTAGCAGGGAGCAAGCATTTCACATTGTGACCCGGGGACTTTTGTCTTTTTAAGCAAACACTTTGTACATGTCCTGTTCCGTGGCAAGAATAGCAAGTGGCTTGGGACGACAGGCAATGTTCACATTTATGTACTGTACAGCATTGGGGACAAGATTTTGTTGTTCTGTCTGTGAGGCTGTTTGTGTGCCATTAAGTGCGGCTGTTTACGGGACCATGTAGCACTGGCACTATTTGCGCCTATCCACTCTACACCACAAATGTTACCAGAGTGCTGAAAACTGTCTACAGCAAAATCACAAGAGCCTCGGTAATAAGCGATCTGCAATACTTGCTCAAGAGTAGGATTGGAATATTTCACAATCTTTTCTCTGATCCTATTGCCTGTCTGTCACATTCTGTGTGACTGCGTCCCTGATCATACAGTCACTGTAATATTGTCCACATTCACAACAGAACTTGCATTTCCGTGTTAAGCCTTGTAATTCAGTGACCCACTGACTGTATGTTTGTTGTGGCTGCTTCTTTAAACAAAAAAACTTAAGCCTGGTACCCACAATGAAGCTAAGGTCTTCATAGTATTTATTTAATGCACCAACCAATGTCTCAAAGTTGGTGTCCGCAGGCTGTGATGTAGAGAAGAGTTTTGTAAGAGTCCTATACAATAATACATCAAATATGGAAAGGAAGTAAGCCTACATCACAGTACCTGATTTGTAGTGGGCTGCTAGGTTGGCCCCAAATTGTGCAGCATACACTGTCCAGTCTTCTGCGTTTTCGTCAAAGGCAATGCTCCAGGGACAGATAACAGGATAGAAGAACGAAGGTTCTACAACACTCCAACAAATTTGCAACAAAGTCACACAAATGACTTAAAGTCTTTGTGACATGTTGAATAGTGAAGTCTGCAACACTGCATGTAATATAACACAAAAAAGGCCCTTAACCCTTTGAATGTCAAGGTAACGATGTCTCGTTACCTCCTGCTGACTAGAGTTGTGGCAATTCGTGAATGAGTCGTTCATTTGAACAACTCTAAATAAAGAATCGAATTGTGATACGGACGAATCGTCGTGCAAAAGAATCGTAAGAACAATTGCGTGTTTCCGAGTCGTGACGATTCCAAGTTCCAACGGTTCATTGATTCTTCGTACGCAACGCAGTACGCACTAGGCTATGCTTCGATCGAAGGCAACTTCCGAATCATGCCGAATCGTGCCGAATGATTACGACCGCCAGATGGCAGTCAAGTGGAGGATGTGTGTGAACAAAGCATGCAATATTGCCCCACCTTTCGCATAAATCGACTCCTCTTCCCTGGCACACTGAAATAAAACGATAGATGCAATCAAATCAAACGTGACCTTTCGTCAATTAAGGCATTACACGTAGAAATCGAGAATCACACTTCTAACGTCATACGCATGTTTACTCATAAATAAAGTATTTCTGACACAGTTCGATTCTAACCCCATTGACGATTTCAGACATGTCCTGCCATCTGTGAGTAAGATGTAGAACTTTTTGCATTCCGTAAGAATCGTGCCATAGCAGACTAGAATGAATCGTGAAAGAATCGTAGGAATCGATTCGCAATATGAGATTGAATCGTAGGAATCGAGTCGGGAAAAAGAATCGTGTTGCTCAACTCTAATACTGACGCTGAATACTGTCAGGGTGCCGATTCGTCGGTACTCTGCTTCGTCTTGTTTAGCATACAGAATCGGGCGCTAGTTAGTGTTGGGGTGCTGATTACAGATGCTCTTTGCCTCAAGCTATGTATAGCTATCGACAATTGAGCATCGTTTCGGTGAAATATTAGCGTTCGATTACTCCGCTTTTGCATCGTTTGTTTATTGACGTTGTGTTTAGCAGTACACGTTTACATGTATTCCACGTTCTTCTTTTTGTGCAGTACTGTTATTTATCATTGTTTCTGTGTGTTTTTCTTCACGATAAGAGTTTACAGTTTGTTTATTTTCTCCGCTTTTTGTGAAAAATGCGACCTACATCAGGCCACAGCAGAGGACTTACCGACGAAGAAATTTGTGAACTTTTAGAATGTACTAGTGATACAGAGTGTTTTAGCGAAAGTAGCAACAGTTCAGAAAGTGACATTGATGTGCTTGACGATACTGTGAACGAAAGTGAAGACGAAATGGAAGTTGTACAAAACACTGAAGTACTTGCACCGAAAACGCTACAGCCATTGCCACATCCATTTCAAGAGCAGCCAGGACCAAAACATATGCCGCCAGCAGGATCTCCTGTGATAGAATATTTCAATCTATTCTTTACTACAATGTTGCTGCATCTTATTGTAACTGAAACAAATCACTCAGCTAAACAGTTTATAACTAAACATGCTACATTGTCCAAACCGTATAAGAAATGGAAGAATGTGACAGCATACCCCCGTTCTCTAATTGTCAAGTAAAGTTGGTGCTGCTGACATTGAAGTCCAAAATAAAACAGTAAAAAAGCCAGAAATAACACACCAGTACAACCAGTATATGGGTGGAATAGACACATCCAAAATGATGCTGTATGCGTATTTGGATGAGAGGCGAACTCTTCGTTTCTGGAAGAAGGCAGCTTTTAACATAATGTCAAGAATGGTGCTGAACCCTTACATATTATACAAAGAGCATAATAAAGGAAGGAAAGTTGTTTCCAGATATGTATATATTGCAATGATAATTGAAGCCTTGTCATATGACTGGTTGCAAGAAAAAAAATGCACCTGATAATCCTCATGGTTCTCTGGGTTTGAAAAAACTTCCAGAGAAGAAAGAGTCAAGATGCTGTGTGTATACTAGTGAGGGAAGGAAAAGGAGGTCAAGAACTGTTTGTAATAGATGTAACAAGGGGTTGCATGGTGAATGTTTTCCTAAACACAAATGCTAAGTCAAACTGTAGACATGAAAATTCTGTAATGTTCTCTTCAAATAAATAATTATTATCTTTCTAAATACTAACAAATTTCATATCCCTCATGTCATTTTACTCAGAAATGTGTGTAAATTCTATGGACTGTAGTTAGCCTCCTTAAATTGAAGTACATATATGGAATCAAAGTCAAATTTAGTTTATTGGACTGTCACAATCAAATTCATTTGAAACATTATGATAATCTGTGTAAGCCATAATAATCTACATACTTTTATGGATAAGTGGTAATTTTTTATATTTTTAAAGTGAATACTGTGTGATATAGGCCTATGGCAATTTAAATAAAACGTAGCATAACAGTATAAATACTCATGACATTTTTAGCACACGCCACTCCAAATCGGCTGACTGCAAAATTGTTAGTGGCTAAATGCAAATAAATGTAGGTAAACTTCACAGTACATAGCAAATACATTTTATGACAACTGTCTGTTCACTTCTAAGAGTTCATTAAATGACATTCCATGTCTTAAGTCAGCCCTGGACAATGATCTATAACTAAGTGAATGAGAGCTGCTCTTCTGTCTTCATAGTACACTTCTGTCCATTGACATCCAGTCATTGGCGAATTTTACTCACCCGGCTATTGGTGAGACGAAGTTGATATCTTCATCCTCAGTGCGGCCTTTTCTGTTGGTGGAACTCATGCACATGGCAAATCTCTATGGCATGGGCACCAGCTCGCATCTTTGTGCCTGTGGTGCTATTTCCCTGGCTGTGTCTTGTTCAGATAACACAGCAAAATTAGTGTGGCATCACTGAAAAACTTAGATTTCTTCTCCTAAAATGGTTCCATGGATTGAAGCTTAGAAGAATTTTCATTGCACAGTCACATCAACACATTAGTATTTTTATGTTATTTATTTATTAATTTATGTATGTGTCACACTTCTATTAAATTTTTAGTCCAGTTGGCTATTGACGATGCCAGGTTCCAGCTTCACAGCTAGGCAGATTATAAGAAATAGTTTTTGAGACTGCTACTCTGAAACCAGTGACAAAGAAAGATCAGTAAAGTGTAACAGTGGAAAAGCTGTTTTCAGAAGAACAGAACATTCCTATAGGTGCAAAAATATTGTGAGAAGATACTGTACTATAAATTATGCTTAAGACAGATTGAAGACAAAATGCATCAAATTGCTAATTAGATCAGCCAAGAAACATCATTACTTTAACTGGAGAAAGGAGGAAAAGGATACAGAGAAAACAGTTGCACTAAGAATAAAGCAAATAAATGAACTGTGTGATGGCAAAAGTAGACAAGCAGTAGATAATAGGAATGGAGTAAGACCATGTGTGCTACAGAGACAAGTAGCAACGTAGATGTGTGTAAAAGATTAAAATTAAATACAGATAAGTAAAGTATAAAAAGAAAAACAAGACTACCTGAAAGCAAAATTTTTAAAGAAAGGTAGAAAAACTATAGCAACAGAATAAAAATAGAAGATTACATTATGCAATAGAGATTTTGCTCTACCTGTGCAAAAATTTGATACTGCAATGAGATATTTTTCCTTACTTCATTCAGTTTGAGTTTTCTCTTGTAACATTTATCCAGTGCCTTAGTTGAACAAAACAATTCTTGAACAAAATGGTGTCTTATTTTTCTTGATGCTTTATTATTTAAATGATGACAGCATTGGTGATTTTAACATGTGACTCAAAAGTGAGATCCTGACTACATACTAAGCCTTACTTTAGCGTACAGTATATGATTGCTTATGGTTCAAGGGTACATATACGATCTAAAAATGTCCTAGTTAAGGTTACGGTTTGTCTATCAGTGCAATTCCTCTAAACTCTAATTTAAGAAAAAAAATAATTGCCTTCTCAGGATTATTAGTTAAAAAGAAGTTTATTGTTATTCACCCATCAACATAATTCAATGAAATAAATTAGTGATATTGGGTGTTGTAAAGTAAGTCATATACAAATGTTCTCCACTGCGGTCTTCTGTCTGACTGATGAAATGAAATACAAACACAATTATTCTTTGATTGGCAGGCAGTCTAATTAACCATGCAGACAACCAACAAATTAAAACAATAGTTGTTAAGTGTTGGCATTTTATGTGTATTGTCACTAGAAGCCAATATGACTCTTGTTCAGGCTTAGTTATTCATATTCGTCACAATAATTACATGATGTACAACGGTTATTCCCAATGACCATATCTTCAGTGGCATAGCTGCAGTAGATCTGCGATTTGACACTCAGGCCAAAATTGTGTGTGACATCTCCGTTCTTTACAGATATTACAAATGAAAACATACAGTTACAATTTTTAAAGTAATAAAAAAAGACCCCACTTCTCATATATTCTTTGCTCATCATCATAATCTTGCCAGTCAATTCCTGTAAAACTTCTTGAGCACTCATACCACATAATTCATATTCTGACAGATCTTTATGACACTGAGGGGCCTTGCATGCAGAGCAGTTGCCATCTAGGTAGAATTTATACAGGTCAGCTTTTAGAGCCCATAGCCTGAGGAGCAATGTATGGAGATTATTTGGAATATAGAAACTGGTAGACAGTGTTAGTCTTCCTGAAAAAGCTTACCGTATTTACTCGAATCTAAGCCGCACCTGAAAAATGAGTCTCGAAATCAAGGAAAAAAAATTTTCCCGAATCTAAGCCGCACCTGAAATATGAGACTCGAAATTCAAGGGGAGAGTAAAGTTTTAGGCCGCACCTCCAAATCGAAACAAAGTTGGTCCATTGTAATATGAGACACAATTTAGGTCGAATGAATGACGATACAGCTACAGTAGTTTGGTTCGCGTAGTAAGCTAAGCAGTTAGGCTTTACCAGGTAGCCATAGCTATGCGTCAGGTGCTCCGTCCATAATTATACGGGTACCCTTCCTTTTTCACGTGCTTTGTCTGGTTTGGATCGATTGCTTATTTTTCTTTGATCTTATAAGTGCCGTTCTCTTTGTTATAGGTGTTTACGTCACTCTAAGCTGAAAATGCATTACTGTACTGTGTCCTGCACTGTTTGTCGCATTCTGATAATCAGTGTTTACGGCCTGTCGCCGCTCGCAGCGTGGCTTGCTTTTGTGCGCACTACCGCTGCTTACAATTAAAAAAAGAAAAAGAGAGGAATCGTCTCATTAGCGAAACAATGGCAAGAGACTGCTATTTGTTGTTACTAACACTGCTGCTTTCTTTGACGATCAACAAGAACCAAATAATAGACTGCGTATGATAGAAGATGTTCTGAACGAGAGTTTACCGAAAATTTTTCTGTTTGAAAATCTTTGCAGACGTCTCTTTAGTACATAACATTCTGCACAGAAATTAGTCATCTTAGATTTAAAAATCTAGTCAATTGACGTACTTCATTTCTGACTATCACTATTAGGCATAAGAATAATACGAATATAAACATGAAATGATATGTATATTCTTCGGTGTTTGCTGTTGTCTCACTCTAGTTTCGTAGTTTATTAAGCGGACAGGATTTAAACGAGATAGCAGCAAACACGAAAGAATACATGGCAAAATGTTTATATAGGTATTATTCTTATGGTGAAGAGAATACTGCATGTGATTCACAATTCATAAAAGTTCCTATTAGTAACCATCTCTTCTCATAGGTAGAAAAAATTCAGAACGTAGAGTTGGCCATATTGACAAACATCCCAAATAGTCTTGCCAGTCGGATTTTCGTAGTACAGTACATTGAAATGTTGCTACATTCGAAGACTAACAATACGGAATTTGTATTTACTTCGTTGGATAATGTATGAAAATGCAGTGGTCGAAACTCGGGGCGGAGAAAAAATTTCGTCTTCCATCGTTTTTTTTTTTTTATTTATTTACTGACGCAGAGGTTTTGGCGCCAGTATTTATCTTTGTGCCTGAAAAGCATGCATGTGAATCGCTACATATATTCGACGGCAGAAGTTAGTTGTGGCGGCACCTACCAACATTTTTCAGAACTTCTGCTTACTTTGCACTCGATTCTAAGCCGCAGGCGGTTTTTTGGATTACAAAAACCGGAAAAAAAGTGCGGCTTAGATTCGAGTAAATACGGTACTTTAGAGCTAACAGAGGTTGCTGAGAGCAACTCCTAGCTTTGACATCACACATTGAGTAAGGACCCCAGAACGGCCTAGAAACAACAGTTATATTCATGGAAATAACTGTTGCTTAGGACCCAGTGTGGTTATGTGCATTCAAGCTGAAACTAAAAAAAATAATTCCTTGTGCAAAGTTTACCAGATTCATAGAGAACATGACAAGAAATTTATACTTCAGAGTCACCTTAGCATAAAAAACTAGCAGCTAATTCTGTATACAAAATGTGCTCCTCTTCTATTTAACTTTTATGTTCCTAAAATTCCAATAACACTCTCAGCAAGCTGGAACAGCTGAATATTATTAGGAGGTTGTGACTGAGCCCAAATCCAGCCAAAACAGAAATTGTGCACCCCACCTCGGTAACCACATAGCAGAGACAAAACTGAATGTTTCAGATTGGAACAAACTAATAAATCACTGGCAGCACTATTGACCATTCTGTGACACACAAAAAATACTAGTAACTAATGGGCAAAAACTCAAACTAGAAATAACATAATAAGAAAATTTACTCCCCAAGTGGTGGTGGGAACACACACATAAAAGGTATTACAGTTTGCAAGCTTTTGGAGCCAGTGGCTCCTTCCTCTGGTGGAATCCCAGGTCAGGGGAGACTTATCGGATGGGATGAGAAGGAAAGATCAATTGTTGGGGACTGCGCCAGACGAGTTGTGAAAACCTAGTACCTTATATGTGGAAGATAGGTAATATACAAGATGCAGATTTCTGGTGAAAAATCATGCATGAGTTATGAAGAGTGAAAAGCTGAGTGTGTTGCATGTGATAAAGGTGGGCAGGGGAAGGTGAAAAATAGGTTAGAAAATGAACGATGTAGAAAACAAAAAGAGAGTGAAGAAAGGAATAGTTACCGTGAAGAAATGCTGAAACCAAAGAAATTGCTGTAAATTAAGGCCAGGTGGGTGGCAAGAACCAAGGAGACGTTGTAGTGCCAGTTTTCTCCTGCGGTGTTGTGAGAAACTGGTGTCTGGTGGAAAAATGCAGATGGCACGTGTGGTGAGACAGGCATTGAGGCCATGACTGCCAGGTTGTAGATCATGCTTTGCAACAGGATATTGTGTGTTACCAGTATTCACCCTCTGCCTATGCCCATTCATCCTAACTGATAACTTGCTGGTAGTAATGCCAATGTAAAAGGCCAAATAGTGTTTACGTAACAGCAGGTATGTGACGTGTCACTGCATAGGTGACTGTCCCTTTCATAATGTATGTTTGGCAGTCACAGGGCTGATATAGGTGGTGCTTGGAGAGTGCATAGGGCAAGTCTTGGAGTGGGGATGGTCACATGTAGGAGCCATAGGGTAGGAAGATGGTTGCAGAAGGAACGTGGGGTTTGACAGGAATATTGTTGAGATTAGGAGGGCAACAAAAAGCTGTTATAGATGTGGTGGGCAAAATTTTTGGCAGAATAGACCTCATTTCAGAGCATACTTTTA
The DNA here is from genome assembly GCF_023864275.1 of Schistocerca cancellata. Classification (NCBI taxonomy): domain Eukaryota; kingdom Metazoa; phylum Arthropoda; class Insecta; order Orthoptera; family Acrididae; genus Schistocerca; species Schistocerca cancellata. Next base: position 699,668,666 of record NC_064628.1, read on the forward strand.
GGAAGAAGGAAGAAAAGAAGATTGAGTTTAATGTCCCATCGACATCGAGATCATTAGAGATGCAGCACGAGTTCGTATCATGTCGAGGATGGGAAGGAAATCGGCCATGCCCTTTCAAAAGGAACCATCCTGGCATTTGCCTGCAGCGATGTGAGGAAATCGTGGACAACCTAAATCTGGATGGCTGGACGCGGGTTTGAACTGTTGTCCTCCCGAATGAGAGTCCATTGTGCTAACCACTGGACCACCTCACTTGGTTGCTTTTAGGAAGTCATAGCCATGTCAAATAGCTGATTAATACATTTAAGATCAGGATTATACTGAGAGACAAATGGTGTACTCTTCTATTGTTTTTTGGAGGGATCAGCAGTACCAGGATTGGGTGTGATGGTCCGGGAAATCAACTTTTGAACTTGGCTGGTGGAGTAATTACGTCAAGTGAAGGCTGAGGTGAAAATGGTGGTGTATTGCCATAAAGAGCCAGCATCTGAAAAAAAAGAAAAAAAAAGAAAAAAAAACATTTGTCCCAAATGCCAAGGCTGTATGGGAGGGAATGTTTGACAAGGAAAGTCAAAGTGAAAGTACAAAGTACTGCTGTTTGTTAGTATGTTTAATGTGAATGGAAGAGTGTAGCTGACCTTTGGTGAGAATGAGATCAATATCAAGGAAAGTGGCATGGGGTTTGTAATAGGACCATGTGAAATTTAATTGGGAGGATGTATTAAAAAATTCCAGGAATTTTAACACCATGAGTTCGTACTACAAAGGTGCCATCAGTGTATCTAAACCAGACCAGGGGCTGAAGGCCTATGGATCCCAGGAAAGACCGCTCCAAGCAATCCATGAAAATTTTGGCATAGGAAGAAGCTTTCCTGGTTCCCATGGCTGGACCTCTGATCTGTTTGTATGTCTGCCCCTCAAAGGTGAAGTTGTTGGTATGTATGAAGTTGAAGGCTGAGGTGAGAATGGTGGTGTATTACCGTAAAGAGTCTGCATATGAACAAATACGTTTGCCTCACTAGTCCTTTTTCTTCAGTCATCCTTCCTGTCAGAAGAAGGAGTCACTGGCTCCGAAAGCTTGTAAGCTGTAATATCTTTTATATATGTGTTCTCATGCTGCCACTTGGTGAGTAGGTTTTTTATCTGTCCAGTTCCTTATATTTTCAAAAATTGAACATCCCTTAATTGGCAGGTAGGTTATAAAATTTAAAAAGGGAAATGGATAGGTTAAAGTTAGATATAGTGGGAATTAGTGAAGTTCGGTGGCAGGAGGAACAAGACTTTTGGTCAGGCGAATACAGGGTTATAAATACAAAGTCAAATAGGGGGAATGCAGGAGTAGGTTTAATAATGAATAAAAAAAATAGAAGTGTGGGTAAGCTACTACAAACAGCATAGTGAATGCATTATTGCGGCCAAGATAGACACGAAGCCCACGCCTACCACAGTAGTACAAATTTATATGCCAACTAGCTCTGCAGATGACGAAGAAATTGAAGAAATGTATGATGAAATAAAAGAAATTATTCAGATAGTGAAGGGAGACGAAAATTTAATAGTCATGGGTGACTGGAATTCAGTAGTAGGAAAAGGGAGACAAGGAAACGTAGTAGGTGAATATGGATTGGGGGTAAGAAATGAAAGAGGAAACCGCCTGGTAGAATTTTGCACAGAGCACAACTTAATCATAGCTAATACTTGGTTCAAGAATTATAAAAGAAGGTTGTGTACATGGAAGAACCCTGGAGATACTAAAAGGTTTCAGATAGATTATATAATGGTAAGACAGAGGTTTTAAATTGTAAATGATTAATGGAAAATCTCATATAGAAATGTGAAACAAATACTAACAAAGAGATAGAGGGGCTGGACAGTACTTACCTCAGCTCAGTACAGCCGATAGATACACACAAAACAAAACCGAAAATTTATGTTCTTGTTTATGGATATATAAAACACTGAAGAAGAGAAAATGTTAAGATTTGTTTATGGATATATAAAACACTGAAGAAGAGAAAATGTTAAGATTGTTTATGGATATATAAAACACTGAAGAAGAGAAAATGTTAAGATTGTTTATGGATATATAAAACACTGAAGAAGAGAAAATGTTAAGATTGTTTATGGATATATAAAACACTGAAGAAGAGAAAATGTTAAGATTGTTTATGGATATATAAAACACTGAAGAAGAGAAAATGTTAAGATAATATCTTTGGCTTCCCTCTGACAACCATGCCTCCATCCTTGCTACCCTCCCTATTTTCCTTTCCCTGTTGCTTCATAACCTGGGTTGTGAGTAACTGAATCTCCTTTCCCTTCTTCCCTTTCTTTCCCCTCTCTCCTCCCTGATGAAGGAACATTTGTTCCGAAAGCTAGGAACATAAATTTTCGGTTTTGTTTTGTGTGTATCTATCGGCTGTACTGAGCTGAGGTAAGTACTGGCCAGCCCCTCTATCTCTTTGTTAGTATTTGTTTTAAATTGTAAGACATTTCAAGGGGCAGAAGTGGACTCTGACCACAATCTATTGGTTATGAACTGTACATTAAAACTGAAGAAACTGCAAAAAGGTGGGAATTTAAGGAAATGGGACCTGGATAAACTGACTAAACCAGAGGTTGTACAGAGTTTCAAGGAGAGCATAAGGGAACAATTGACAGGAATGGGGGAAAGAAATACAGTAGATGAAGAATGGGTAGCTTTGAGGGATGTAGTAGTGAAGGCAGTAGAGGATAAAGTAGGTAAAAAGACAAGGGCTAGTAGAAATCCTTGGGTAACAGAAGAAATATTGAGTTTAACTGATGAAAGGAGAAAATATAAAAATGCAGTAAATGAAGCAGGCAAAAAAAGAATACAAACGTCTCAAAAATGAGATCAACAGGAAGTGCAAAATGGCTAAGCAGGGATGGCTAGAGGACAAATGTAAGGATGTAGAGGCTTATCTCACTAGGGGTAAGATATAACTGCCTACAGGAAAATTAAAGAGACCTTTGGCGAAAAGAGAACCACTTGTATGAATATCAAAAGCTAAGGTGGAAACCCAGTTCTAAGCAAAGAAGGGAAAGCAGAAAGGTGGAAGGAGTATATAGAGGGTCTATACAAGGGGGATGTACTTGAGGGCAATATTATGGAAATGGAAGAGGATGTAGATCAAGATGAAATAGAGGATATGATTCTGCATGAAGAGTTTGACAGAGCACTGAAAGACCTGAGTCGAAACAAGGCCCCGGGAGTAAACAACATTCCATTAGAACTACTGACAGCCTTGGGAAAGCCAGTCCTGACAAAACTCTACCATCTGGTGAGCAAGATGTATGAGACAGGCAAAATACCCTCAGACTTCAAGAAGAATTTAGTAATTCCAATCCCAAAGAAAGCAGGTGTTGACAGATGTGAAAATTATCGAACTATCAGGTTAATAAGTCACGGCTGCAAAATACTAACGCGAATTCTTTACAGACGAATGGAAAAACTAGTAGAAGTTGACCTCGGGGAAGATCAGTTTGGATTCCGTAGAAATATTGGAACACGTGAGGCAATACTGACCCTACAACTTATCTTAGAAGCTAAATTAAGGAAAGGCAAACCTACATTTCTAGCATTTGTAGACTTAGAGAATGCTTTTGACAATGTTGACTGGAATATTCTCTTTCAAATTCTGAAGGTGGCAGGGGTAAAATACAGGGAGCGAAAGTCTATTTACAATTTGTATGGAAACCAAATGGCAATTTTCATTGTTGTAATAAGGAAATCAGCGTTAACAGCCTGGAGGGCGTAAGCAGATGTGTTACACTCCACCACATATTCTGTAGTGCACTCAGCTGCAAAGTATTGTGCACTAGTTCAGTGTAGGAACTCTCTCTCTCTCTCTCTCTCTCTCTCTCTCTCTCTCACACACACACACACACACACACCAACAAAATAGATATCCATGTAAATGAGGCAGTGCACATTATAACTGGAAAGCTGAAACTTACACTAACATCTTAGCTCCATTCCATTTCAGACATAAACTCCAACAGACCTGACAACAGACCACAATTAAAGAGTGGAACAGGCTTCGTGTCCCATATGCCCAAGTGTGCTTACTATACCCTTCATTGTGGATAATGCCTCACACTCAGACCTGGTGGAAGATGTTGCCCAGTTGCAGTATCAATCCTTTATCTTGGATGAAGCTTGGAAAGAGAGATGGAAATCCTTTCAAGGTTTTCATCATAACAGTTACAAAAACTGTGCTGTGCCCATCTTCAAGTTCCAAACTACTTAGAAAGGTCTGTTGCTGCCTAAATAGGATCAGAACAAGGCACACCAGAATGAGGATTACTGAACACAGATAGCTTTGAATGTGACTGCAGAGCAAACCTTGGAGCACATTGTTCAACATTACTCCAAGACAAGATACGATGGAAAATTGAGTGATGCCTTGGAAGGTTCATCAGGAGTAGTTAATGATTATCAAATATAGATATAGATACTGATACTGGTAGACCTGTTATATGTAGATTCGTTATTTGCTTTTTTCGTGTATATGCAATTTTATTTTTAAGTCCAGTGGTGCCATCTGTTAACAATATGTGGAAGCAGTAATGCATTAGCGCATCTCAGTATTCTTCTTCTTTCATTGTTGTTGAGGTATGAATAATCATTTCAGGTCAGTAGAGCTGTGTAGTGGCACTTGAGTGTTTGTGTGCATTTAAAATGTTGTGTAAAAGGAAAGAAAGTGCGGCTGTCAAGGAAAATAAATGTGTGGAGGTCATATTCATTGGAAACAAAGAAGTTTTTTGAATTGCTATGACGAATCACAGAGACCACTGGCTGGCATAATATCAAAAGTTAGTTAGTTCATTAGTTAGTTACACATTCCATGGATCATTTTGCACAATAGATTGTAATGATGTGAAATGAGTTATTTTACATTCACATCGCAAATTAATTTGTGCACATGGTTAAATTCTGAACATTTTTCAGTTCTTTCTTTCTTTTGAGTTAGTACTTCCTACCCACCACCTATTACACATTATAGTAATAGAAATTCTTCTGCAGAATAGGAGGAATTGTCAAAAAGACACTTTGTCAGTTTGTTATCAAATTTTACTTTGCTGTCTGTCATACATTTTTATCAAAGGGTAAGTGATAAAAAATATTTATTGCAGCATTGGGCATCCCTTTTTGTGCTAAGGACAACCTTAATTTTGAGTAATGAATGTCAATTTTTCCTTCTGGTACTGTAATTTTGAACTATTGTGCATTATTTACAAGCAACTTAATGAGGGAATAAATATACTGTGAAGCCATAGTCAGAATGCCCAATTCCATAAATAAGTGGCTAAAAGAGGATCGTGGCTGAATACCACATATTATTCTTATGGCACTTTTTGCGCAATGAAGACTTTCTTAAAGATGAGTGACCCCAGAACATTATCCCATATGACATTATTGAACATCTCGTATTACATTATTCAACAAACCATTTCTTCTGTTTCTGTATATGTGCTTGGATTGATTACAATACTAGTACCATCTGTAAAAAGAATTAATTGTACTTATTGTATACTAGATGGAAGATCATTTACATATACACTCCTGGAAATGGAGAAAAGAACACATTGACACCGGTGTGTCAGACCCACCATACTTGCTCCGGACACTGCGAGAGGGCTGTACAAGCAATGATCACACGCACGGCACAGCGGACACACCAGGAACCGCGGTGTTGGCCGTCGAATGGCGCTAGCTGCGCAGCATTTGTGCACCGCAGTCATCAGTGTCAGCCAGTTTGCCGTGGCATACGGAGCTCCATCGCAGTCTTTAACACTGGTAGCATGCCGCGACAGCGTGGACATGAACCGTATGTGCAGTTGACGGACTTTGAGCGAGGGCATATAGTGGGCATGCGGGAGGCCGGGTGGACGCACCGCCGAATTGCTCAACACGTGGGGCGTGAGGTCTCCACAGTACATCGATGTTGTCGCCAGTGGTCGGCGGAAGGTGCACGTGCCCGTCGACCTGGAACCGGACCGCAGCGACGCACGGATGCACGCCAAGACCGTAGGATCCTACGCAGTGCCGTAGGGGACCGCACCGCCACTTCCCAGCAAATTAGGGACACTGTTGCTCCTGGGGTATCGGCGAGGACTATTCGCAACCGTCTCCATGAAGCTGGGCTACGGTCCCGCACACCGTTAGGCCGTCTTCCACTCATGCCCCAACATCATGCAGCCCGCCTCCAGTGGTGTTGCGACAGGCGTGAATGGAGGGACGAATGGAGACGTGTCGTCTTCAGCGATGAGAGTCGCTTCTGCCTTGGTGCCAATGATGGTCGTATGCGTGTTTGGCGTCGTGCAGGTGAGTGCCACAATCAGGATTGCATACGACCGAGGCACACAGGGCCAACACCCGGCATCATGGTGTGGGGAGCGATCTCCTACACTGGCCGTACACCACTGGTGATCGTCGAGGGGACACTGAATAGTGCACGGTACATCCAAACCGTCATCGAACCCATCGTTCTACCATTCCTAGACCGGCAAGGGAATTTGCTGTTCCAACAGGACAATGCACGTCCGCATGTATCCCGTGCCACCCAATGTGCTCTAGAAGGTGTAAGTCAACTACCCTGGCCAGCAAGATCTCCGGATCTGTCCCCCATTGAGCATGTTTGGGACTGGATGAAGCGTCGTCTCACGCGGTCTGCACGTCCAGCACGAACGCTGGTCCAACTGAGGCGCCAGGTGGAAATGGCATGGCAAGCCGTTCCACAGGACTACATCCAGCATCTCTACGATCGTCTCCATGGGAGAATAGCAGCCTGCATTTCTGCGAAAGGTGGATATACACTGTACTAGTGCCGACATTGTGCATGCTCTGTTGCCTGTGTCTATGTGCCTGTGGTTCTGTCAGTGTGATCATGTGATGTATCTGACCCCAGGAATGTGTCAATAAAGTTTCCCCTTCCTGGGACGGTGTTCTTATTTCAATTTCCAGGAGTGTATGAGGAACAGTATTGGACCTAAGATTGGACCTTGTGGAACCCCATATGTGATTTCTCCCCAGTGGGAATCATGTCCCTGGACTATATTGAATTACTAAGTACAACTTTCTGCATTCTTTTGGTTAGATATGTCATTATCCACTGGTTGGCTATACCAGCAATCCCATAAAATGTCTACCTAGGACAATATCGTGATTCACAGAGTCAAGTGCTTTTCGGAGGTTGCAGAAAATACCAACACTATTTTATTATTTAATGCTTGTCAAATATGGCGAGTGAACATGTAAATAGCATTCTCAGTAGAGCAACCCTTCTGAAACCCAGACTATGATTTGCCAAGGATACTGTTGTTGCTAAGGTGAGATATTATTCTTGACTACACCAACTTCTCAAAAATTTTGGAGAATATTGTCAGCACTGAAACAGATGAGTAGTTATTGATATACCTCTTAGCATCTTTCATAAAGAGGGGTTTAATAACAGCATATTTCAGTCTCTGTGGAAAAACACCTTGAGTTAGCGATGCATTATATATTTCAGGTAGGACTGGCCTTATTACAGGGGAACAGATTTTTAGTACTCTACTGGAAACACCTTTAAAACCAGATGAGCTTTAATTTTTGAGAGAATATGTAAGTTTCTTAATTTCAGAAGGAGAACTTCTTGATACATTCGTATGATTGAATTTTATGGAAGTTAAATTTTCAACATACTGCTATGATTTTGCTTCTGAACTGTTTGTCCCTATGCTTTCTGCTATATTTGAGAAATGTTTAGTAATACTATTGCATGATCTACTTGTTCTTGCCAAAAGACACATTACCATTAAATGAATTCGCAACTGTCAATGAGGACTACCATCAGCTGTAGAATGGAATTACAACAATGAAAATTTGTGCCAGACCGGGACTCGGAATTGGATTTCCTGCTTATTGCGAGTAGTCACCTTACCATTTGGCTATCTGTGCATGACTCACAGCCAGACCCAAACTTCCATATGTCACCAACCATGCGTCTGCAACCTGTATTCGTACATCCATTATGTATATTTCCATACAGGTCAGACATTGTACTTGAAAGTGACTTGCCTGGTATCGGCAGATAAATACAACATTGCAGTGCCTGTGTTGTTCTGATTATGATGCAAAGTTCCTTTGGACATGCTCACATGTCCAAAGGAACTTTGCATCATAATCAGAATAACACAGGCACTGCAATACCGTAGATGCATTTCCCTTTTCCTTTCACAAGATACTTTAATCCCTCTAGTGTCTTTTCTGATTAGCTTATGATATTTTCATCAAAGAATGGTATGAATATATCATGGAATAGATTTAATTTTATGTTAGCATTTGGTTCGTTACAAATTACCCCCATGTCATCTCATCCAAACTATTCTTAAAAACATTAATCAGCAACCAAATAAATAAAAATACTAAAAGAATGTACAGAAAGAATTGGCCAGCAAATCTCTTTCCAGCAGTCTGCATTCTTCTGCTCAAAATTACACACAATGTGGCAAGATAAACAGAGTTATATATTTCAGATATCTAGGTGACATCCTTAAACCTGCAGAAATAGAAAAGGTCGTACAGAAGACTTCACTATAAAAAATGAAGAGAGCAAATGGGAAAACACAAGATGTATATAAAAAGGAATACATATCCTTTCAGACCAAGATCAGACACCAAAACATAGTAATCAAGCCTGAAATACTGTATGCAAGTGTGACACTAACACTCTGTACAGAAAGCAAGATGGAAAACATACTGAAGGAAGAACGCAAAATCATGAGAAAAATTCTTGGTCTAAAGTTGACCTAGCAGCAGATGTCAGCAAGCTATCATCAACATGACTCACCAACAGAATTGTGACATACAGACAATTCCATAGGCCACACTAGTCAAACTTGACTTAGAAAGAACCCAAATTGATCCAGTGGAAACTGAAGACAAACATTATACAGAGACAAGATATTCAACCAGAATGTTAGGTCAGAGAATGCACTCCAAAGGAAACTAGGAACAAAGTGCACTGAAGGTAGAAAGAAACTCCAAGGAGAAAAAGACGAGAGAATTATAGGCAATTCTTTGTATGAGCCAACAGGAGCTCTATGAAAATAGTACATGGACTCTTCTTCCAGGATTGATATGCTGTGTCACGTTTTGCCTCTTACATTAAACAAAAATCTTTAACTTTTCTATTTTTAATGCATTTATTTGGCTACTAGGAAGTTAATGCAATAGATCATTGAAAACAATATCATGATTGACATATGGCAGTCAGTGTGATTCTGTGGCCAAAGGGGCAAACATGAATGTACTTTGATGTTATCTATATTTTGAGATTGCAAGGGGCAGTCACATTTGTATTAATATTTACATTTTCTGTGGATACCATTAGCAGTCCACATACTCACTGGGCATCAGTATTCCTTGTTGCTCATTATCTAGTAGCAATGCTGCTTACCCCCAATAGCAGTCCATCACAGTTAAAATTATTGGGACCTACTGTCATTTCCAGAGCTTCTTTCCTCTGGAGAATGTGCAGCTCATTAACAAGTGTAGAACTACTTTTAAAGTTGACTATCTGCCCAAATTCCTTGCCATATTTGGCAATTGTGAGTTGTAAGGGATGGTTTAAGCCTGTGTGACACTTGTATTTTGTGTTGTGGAACCTTACTTCATCTGTATAAGTATCATTACAGACACAAACCAACATATCTGTGTTGTTTTCCTGTATTATATTGAAACAAGTTAATTTTTTATCTTCTGAATGCTAGAAAATATGGCTGAACTTCTTTCCTTCTGAGTTTCCTACCGTATTCATTAATGCAACTGGTGCAGGGCAGAATTGCAATTTGAGGTCGTGTCCTTGACCTGCTTTGATGTTGATCAAATTTCTATTGATTGCAATGTAACATATCCATTGGCCATTATTGTCTTCCTCAAGAACCAAAGTTCTTGTCCTATATGTTCAACTTCACTGATGTGATCAACTCATCTGGACCATGTCCCAAGGACAACCAGATTTTCTGCAAGAGTTGAGACCACATGTAGATAATTGCCTCAGAAAGCTGAGGTTCTGAAAGCTGTACTACATTACATTTTCTACTAATATCTTGCAAACAAGCACATCTAGAGCTGCAACTTCAGTGACAGTATCGAAAAAGGTGGCGCATTTCTTGAGATACTGGACTCACATTTGGAAGGACTGGTGTTCAAAATTTCTGTTCAACCATAGAGATGTAGATGGGCTGTGGTTTGCCTAAATTTTTAAGGTAGATGTCAGGCTGGTTCCTTTGAAAAGGCCACAGCCAATTTCCCTACCAACATTCCCAAGCTCGAGCTTGTGCTCTGATTCTAATGACCCCATTGTTGACAGGACAATTAAATCGTGATCTTCCTTTTAATATTGTCAGTCTCCTCAATTGTTAAGATTGTGTCGAGGTGACTGCCATTTAGATGTTTGTGGTACCCTTCAAGCTCTTCCTTCCTATATTACAGATCATGAGAGTGTTTCTGCATAGCAGATGGCTGGCACTTATTCAAGAATACGTAAAGAAACACTTTGGAAACACACACATTCTTGCTGCAGAAGATAAGAGAATCTCATGCAGTGCCTCAATAATTTTAATTGTTTTCATACTGGCTACTAGGGACTCTGATACTTGGCACTGATGTGTGTTGTTGATTGCTACTTAGAAAATGTAAAGATCAACATAAGCAAGAACCCAAGTTTACCACTTGCCCTCAATTACCAATGTGGCAGTCAGTCACAATGCAGCTACATTTTCGTATGCCATCAGCAATTACCAGCCAGTGAAATGTAGTGTAACATAAATAAGTGGGGTTTGCATCTAATACAAGGGAAGTAATTAGGAAGAGCACAGCAGTGCAGCTTAGTTAGCCGTAGAAGAAGACTCCAACATCAGCATTGAAACATTGGCCATCTTACTGTGTTAGGCATGTTTTTCTTTAGTTCATAACACAAAAGGTTTGGATAATGATTTATCTGTTCCTGTATTTTAAAATGGATTAAAAAAGTCTTGACTGCAATAAAATATTTATTAGTAATGGTACTCAGTTGAGCAGCAGACTTTGTGGAGCAATGACACCTTCTCCGTTCATTGCCACCACTTACCATTGCAGTATAAATGATCTGAAGATGGCCACATTCTGACTGAAACCAGTTACCATTGTAAATAAGTATTTTATTGCAACCAAAACTATTTTTAATCCATTTTAAAATATTTTAGCTAGGCTGCTGATTTTCTTGAAGAGAAATGATCTAAAAATTAAATTACTCATTCCTGTATTACAAAATTGTTCAGCTGTTTCCTGTTCTGTTGACAGTTATAGAGCTTTGTAAGCTATCAGTTATCAACTATCAATATAATCTTTTTTGCATAATTTCCTTTTCTCTCTTTAGTTTTGTACTTTGTTTGGTGTAGAGCTTAAACTACCTCTGCAATTAAGGTCACTAATGCATACATTTGTGATTGCACTTGACTCAGAGACTGATACTTTCAAAACCTAGTGGTATAAGAATTTTGCATTGGCACTATTTGGCTGGCATGTGCAGGAGTCATATAAAGATTATGACAACATCCTGGATTACATTACAAACTGATCATCAGTGTCCTTTGGAGTGACGGTGTGATATGATGGTGATGATGTGTCTGTCAGGTGCAAATGTTAAAATCAATTATATCATTGGAGCTATTCAATTAACAGTAGGCTGTATGCTGAGCCCTGGTTTCATCTTCTCCTTCCCCTTCATCCATATCAATACAAACACAACATTACACTATACAAGCACTTCCCAGTTACCAACACAACACACACTTCATAACAGGTTGGAGGAAGACAGCTACGAAACACTTCCACTAGGATCTTACCGAGTGAGGTGGTGCGGTGGTTAGCACATTTGACTTGCATTTGGGAGAATGATGGTTCAAACCCCCGTCCGGCCATCCTGATTTAGATTTTCCTTGAGTTCCCTTAAATCACTTCAGGGAAATGCTGTGATGGTTCCTGCGAAAGGGCACAACTGACTTCATTCCCCATCCTTCCCTAATCCAATGGGACTGATGACATTGGTGTTTGGTCCCCTCCAACGAATCAACCATCAGCTCCTAGGATCTTAACCAAGATGATGATGCATGATTCCCGCATCTGCCTCCAACACTCATTTCATGAGTTAGTAATTGACTTTTCAAATGATATTCATATTCTGTAATTCATTTGTTGAACTGTTTGAATATAAAAATACTGATACATGTGTTGACTCTTCACTTTGATATTGATATGATATAAAACTCGATTTGTCTGCCTTCAGTTGCCTGTTAAATGTGCTTTGAGAATTCAGTATGCTGCAATTAGAGCCTTTAAACACCTTGGGAAAAAATCAAAGAGCATTTATATGTGTGTATTATACACTGATTTAATGAGCTCTTGTAGGTATTTCAGTAAACTGTCTTTAGATATTTTATACATAAGTTAAAACTCTTGCATGATTTGTTGTGAAAGTTTTCCTTAATTATGCTTCAGATGTTGTGAATGAGAAGACTTACTATGTGAAACCGTTTTCACTGGAATCTCCCAATGAAGATAAGTTGCGGGAGGAAATTGCAAAAGCCAGCCCTGCAGACTGGAGTGCTTTTTCTTGTGAATGAATCATAAAATGCATAGAACAATCTGAATTAATCACGTTGAGCATTGCTGTTGTTATCATTATCATCATCCTGCATTTTGTGCTGATAAAGTTTCATCTTCAAACTACCTTTCTTGTTGCGTCTAGCTAGATGGAATAGGCTGTAAGATGATACGGCAAGGATTTCCACTGTTAATAATTTTCCCTAATATGCTCAGTTGATAATTTTTTTGACCCTAGTAAGTACTTTATGAAAGCTTACACTGTAGTATTTCTATAAACAACAATGTCAAAAGTATTTGTGTGGAGCAATTTGTTTGATGCATAGAAATCCTCTGTATGCAAGTTAATGTAATAGTTGATGTCCTGCAGACACTTTTTTTGACATATTAACAATTCATGGATTGTTTCTTGGATAACCTAACCCAAAGCACTGTACTATGAATACTGTAACATTCTCACCTCCATTATGTGAACTGGTACCCTCTGATCCTTCTGCACAAGCCACGGCAGGAAAGCAAGGCTGTTTGTGCTGTACCACCAGCGCTGATGCTGTGGTATGAGCACTGATGTTATGATACGACAAGGGTTGGAACTTTAATAATGGCAACTATTTATTTACAGCTTGTACAAAATAGATACAAGTTTCAAAGTTTTACTGACCTTCAAAGTAGTTACCAGCATTGTTTATAACCTGTTGCCAGCGATGTGGAAGTCATAGGATACTCTTAGCAGTGCCATTTGTGTAGACAGTTTGAGCAGCACGGTCTATTGCCTGACGAATTTGTAGCAGTTCTGAAGTGAATGCTTTGAAGTGTTTCCTCCAGTTTAGAAATCAAGTTGAACTCACGAGGGCTTAAGTCAGGGGAGTGCACTAGGTGGTATAGCACTTAGCAGCCCCATCAGTCAAACAAATCAGTAACAGCTTGCATTGTACATGCTTGAGCATTGTCCTGCAAAATGATGGTCAGGTCCTGCAGAAAGTGTCATCACTTCTGTATCTATGCTGTTAATTTTTGGAACACAACCTGTGACCAGCTTAGACCAGACCAGTGCCAGACCTCAAATGACAAAAAAATCGACTTTTTCCAAGAGGTCCATAAATTTGCCCTTCTCACCTCCATGTAGCAACCTCAAATATGAGGTCAAAGATGGGACACTGTTCCCACTTTCAATCACCAAGCAAGGTGCTGCAGTGGTTAGCACACTGGACTTACGTTCAGAAGGACGATGGCTCCAACCCATGTCTTGTCATCCTTATTTAGGTTTTCCATGATTTCCCTAAATCGCTTCACTCAAGTGCTGGGATGATTCCTTTGAAAGGGCACAGCTGACCTCCTTCCCCATCCTTCCCTAACCCAATGGGACCGATGGCCTCACTGTTTTGTCCCCTTCCCCAAATCAAACAACCAACCACTTTCAGTGAGGTGAGCAGTGAAGTCAAATTTTTTGGCTATATCTTATCTTTCTTGGGCTATGTGTTCACAAAACCTAATTTTGAGTCACCTTCCCATCCATCCCACATACTGGACATCACAGTCTGGACATTCTAATTTACAAACAACTGATTCATGATAAATGTTTCTTGTGTCAACAATATTAAAATATGACCAATGTTATACATGGTCAAAAATGAAACTATAGTTTTATGCTTTTTAAAAACTGATGCCACTCTCATACTAATTTTATCAAATATTGTAAACACATGTATTTTCTCTAATTTTTAGTTTAATGCTCACAACAGGTACAGCTTCTTGTTGACTTTGAATTGCATTTTTGTTGTACATATTACTCACATACTTATTCGCTTTTACACTGTATTTAATGATATCTAACTCTAGTTGTTGCTCAGCTTGTGATAATGGAAGATTAAATAAGGGATTAATAGCAAAATTAAAAAAAGGCTTTTTTATGCAGACTTGAGTTGTTTGAATGGAAGTCTGTAATGCCACCAGTGCAAGAACTGTTCTGGAAAATCCCAAAACATGTTCTGTATTTCACTCCTAATATTCAGATCTAAAAAGTTTATAGAGCCATTAATTTCCATCTTACAGGTAAATTTGATTTTTTCATATAAACCAATCAACGTTGTGACAATTGTATTGATATCATCATCATCATAATCATCATCATTACCATTAATTAATGAAAGTATAAATCTGTAAAAAGTTACCACTGAATTCTTTGTACATGCTAGCATTGCATAATAACATTTACAAGCCTGTTGAGTCCACATTTGCTCTATAAGGGTATGTTACTTACTGTAGAATCTCCAGTTCTGTATGACTGTGATGTAGATGTCGATGTTTGATCCCTTTGTATGTCATAGTTATACTGTAGCTGAAATATAGATCTGCAATAAAGTACAGACTGAATAGTGAATGTTTGCTGATGTCTTTCCTGTGTGAAATAAATTAGTCACTGCACCCAACAGTTCTAGAGAAATCCCACCTGATGAGTTAAATGTTACTAAAACTTCAATTATAAGTGTAATTTTCTTATTTAATATTATAGGACCAAAAACACAGATTAAATTATACATGAGCATTCATTTCAGATCAGTAATAGAACACAATCACCACACTACTGTTAATGTTCCATTTATATAAAATAGAATCTGCAACCTGCTGAGAGTAAATGCAATGGGACAAAGAGACAACTTTACAAGATTTGAGGTAAGTAGACCTCTCCTAAAGAGTTCAGTGAACTACTGAGTGCAAACCATTAGAATCTACTTTTGCAGTTTATCTAATGCAGCCCAGCATATACAACTTTTCGTGAGAAACAACTTATGAAGTTAATATATTTATATACAGCGATGTGTTGGGATCAGAACAAGAATGCCACACCATGACATATACTCACCATAAATTGGCAGTTTTGACCAGGCCCACAAATGATGAATATCCTTCCCACCTCTCACAAAATGGTGTTCTACTGCCACCCAGTCTATGAAATATTCCAGTCTGTCCTTATGTCACACCTACTCACAACCCCTTACCATAGGTATCATATCCCTGTGGGAGACCCTTGCAAGACCTATTTCTGTGCATCCATCCACCATGCTCTGTTCCAGTTCTGTCATAGATATATGCAATCATCAGATGCAGGACCATCTGTAAAAGCAGTCTGCTGTAATTTTTGCAGACAGTTTGAGTGTACATGACCACCAAACAACTGTCACCTAAATGTAAGGTCATCCCTCCTACACCTCCCCTCCCCCTATCCCCAGTACAGTATAGTTGGCAAAATGTTGCATGAACTATGATCTCAACATGTTCATAAGACACAGCTGGTTTTGTGTGGTGGAGGAAGGAGCTGGTTCAGACCTTGCAGTGACTGTCTGTGTGTCCACATTGTTTGTCTGTATGTCCACATTGTTTGTCTGCCTCCTTTCAGGAAACACTGAGTTAATTTTGTTTACAAGCTCATAAAGTACAAGGCTAATTTAAGCCATGTTATTCTTTTGGAAATCATTGGATCGCATGGGTCAGATACTACAAGCATATAATTACATACCTAGAAATGCAATGTGAGACCAGCCAATAGAGTTGACAAGAAAACTGATGATGTACAAAGCCAAGATGTTCCAAGAAAAAGCTCTAACTGCAGTGATGATACTGAAAAATGCCATTTGTTGGACAATATGTTATTTCCACAGTACGAATAGTGAATAGACATTATTGAGAGCAGTACATCCAGATATGGAAAAAATGTGTAAGCTGCTGGGTTCCATGAAAGATTAAGAGAGATTTAAGTTGCAGATGGAAAAAAAACAACAAAAAGATCAGAAGGTATTAACGAGGAAGGAAGAAACACCCTAAGAGTGGATGCATTATGTCATAGACACTGAGAAGTGTAGTAATAGTGGAAAGTCTGTTAGCTGCACTTCTTATAGACTACTCATTATTTTTGGAGTGATCAGACAGACATAAGTTTTATCACAGATTTCTAAGAAAAGTGAGCCATTATTGTGAATGCTAATGCTAAAATCAGTTTGCACATAATGTGTTATTAAATATTTAAGTATGAAATAAAATATTTTGATTATGTTTGTCACAACATTAAAGTTATCCAACACTTGCCTTTTCAATTTGGAATGTTGAAACAATTTATTGACTTTCATGAAAATATATTTTGTCTCATGAATTTAGTTAAAAAGCAGAGCTTTACAAGCAGCAAAGGAAGTGTCTAACATTTAAAATTGATGCTGTCCTCAGTGTATCTGAACAATCAGTTCTCGTATTACCTTCTTACGTAATCCTTATTTAAAGGCAATCAATCAAATTTGTGCTACTGTGAAACAAAATTTATGAAAGGAGAATGTCACATTCACATTGGATGGTGCACTCAAAATGTAAGGGATCAGTTTTTTATTATAAAGTAGCAGTAGGCTTCTTATTATAGTCGCATTTGTAAATTCAGAGAGGAATAACCCTTGACACAATGACAGAACAATTCGTTGACTACAGTCCAGTGACACTATTGGCAGATAGAATAATAATGTAAGCAGCAGTGATATCTCACATGACACCAAGAATAGCTGTCTACAGCAGCATCGCTTATGTGAGTGGCTGTAGCCTTGTTGTATGGATGTGTGCTATTTGATGCCCCATTATTTTTTAAAGTGAGTAGCAGCAGGCTTGCATTGCCCCCAGGCTTATGGTCCCCACTGCAAGGTTGCTTTCTTCACCTTACGGACAGCTTACAGCTTGCGCTACAACTCAATGACTATTCATCCTTCGATCCCACAATTCTCCTGGACTCAATCTCAATGAGCTCCTGTCCCACACCTATCTACTGGACCCTCAAATAGACTGTGAGGTGCTTCCATCACTCCTTTCATTATTTTGTTTCTGTTCATATCTTTCTGTTATTGAAACTATAATAATGTTACAGAAAAATAACAGGGCAAATGGCGTATCAGCAGATGTTGCACATTTCTCACAAGATCACATTTGGAATCACTGAAACTGGACATAAACATGTCATTGAATACATGCTAATAATATCACTCTATTGCAGAACTAGTAAAAGTATAGGATACTGAAATCAATGCTAAATTATAGTCCTACAGGTTAGGAGGTAATGTGTTGAATAGGTTATTTGGTGTTTCCAACTGTGGATCTAGAAATATCAAAGATGAAAGTTTACAAAGCTGCAGGAAGTATATTAAGACGCATCATACTGTTTGAGTATTAGTAGCATTATGCAGGCTTAATTGGAGACTCATGATTTTTGGTGAATTTAATATTGATTTTCTGCATGATGTTATTGTTTGAGGACACCTGGAGTCGTTGTTGCCTCACAATAAATTTCCCAACACAACTGAAAATCATAGTGCAGCAGCCAATGTCCACTTGTTATTACACCAAAATAGCTTCAGTGATTTATATGTGAAATTAATAGGTAGAGACAAGGAAAAACTGTTACACTTTATGTCCAATTTCAGTATTGTTATTTTTAGTTGTCAATGTTATTTTTAGGTGTTATTTACTGCAGGCTTGATTCTCTTCTCAGTTATTTATTGGCATCCTGTGTAACAATTTTTCAATGCTATGGGGTATCTGTTTAGAGGCCAGACAAACGTATGGTTCCTGAAGAGGGGCAGCAGCCTTTTCAGTAGTTGCAGGGACAACAGTCTGGATGATTGACTGATCTGGCCTTGTAATACTAACCAAAATGGCCTTGCTGTGCTGGTACTGCGAACAGCTAAAGGCAAGAGGAAAGTACAGCCGTAATTTTTCCCGAGGGCATGCAGCTTTACTGTATGGTTAAATGATGATGGCATCCTCTTGGGTAAAATATTCCGGAGGTAAAATAGTCCCCCATTTGGATCTCAGGGCGGGGACTACTCAAGAGGACATCGTTATAAGGAGAAGGAAAACTGGCGTTCTACGGATCGGAGCATGGAATGTCAGATCCCTTAATCGGGCAGGTAGGTTAGAAAATTTAAAAAGGGAAATGGATAGGTTGATGTTAGATATAATGGGAATTAGTGAAGTGTGGTGGCAGGAGGAACAAGTCTATTGGTCAGGTGAATACAGGGTTATAAATACAAAATCAAATAGGGGTAATGCAGGAGTAGGTTTAATAATGAATTAAAAAATAGGAGTGCAGGTAAGCTACTACAAACAGCATAGTGAACACATTATTGTGGCCAAGATAGACACGAAGCCCATGCCTACTACAGTAGTACAAGTTTATATGCCAACTAGCTCTGCAGATGATGAAGAAATTGATGAAATGTATGATGAGATAAAAGAAATTATTCAGGTAGTGAAGGGAGATGAAAATTGAATAGTCACAGGTGACTGGAATTCGAGAGTAGGAAAAGGGTGAGAAGGAAACATAGTAGGTGAATATGGATTGGGGGTAAGAAATGAAAGAGAAAGCCGTCTGGTAGAATTTTGCACAGAGCATAACTTAATCATAGCTAACACTTGGTTCAAGAATCATGAAAGAAGGTTGTATGCATGGAAGAAGCCTGGAGATACTAGAAGGTATCAGATAGATTATATAATGGTAAGACAGAGATTTATGAACCAGGTTTTAAATTGTAAGACATCTCCAGGGGCAGATGTGGACTCTGACCACAATCTATTGGTTATGAACTGTACATTAAAACTGAAGAAACTGCAAAAAGGTGGGGATTTAAGTAGATGGGACCTAGATAAACTGAGTAAACCAGAGGTTGTACAGAGTTTCAGGGAGAGCATAAGGGAATTATTGTCAGGAATGGGGGAAAGAAATGCAGTAGAAGAAGAATGGGTAGCTTTGAGGGATGAAACAATGAAGGCAGCAGAGGATCAAGTAGGTAAAAACACAAGGGTTAGTAGAAATCCTTGGGTAACAGAAGATATATTGAATTTAATTAATGAAAGGAGAAAATATAAAAATGCAGTAAATGAAGCAGGCAAAAAGGTATACAAACGTCTCAAAAATGAGATCAACAGGAAGAGCAAAATGGCTAAGCAGGGATGGCTAGAGGACAAATGTAAGGATGTAGAGGCTTATCTCACTAGGGGCAAGATAGATACTGCCTACAGGAAAATTAAAGAGACCTTTGGAGTAAAGAGAGTCACTTGTATGAATATCAAGAGCTCAGATGGAAACCCAGTTCTAAGCAAAGAAGGGAAAGCAGAAAGGTGGAAGGAGTATATAGAGGGTCTATACAAGGGGGATGTACTTGAGGGCAATATTAAGGAAATGGAAGAGGATGTAGATGAAGATGAAATAGAGGATATGATTCTGCATGAAGAGTTTGACAGAGCACTGAAAGATCTGAGTCGAAACAAGGCCCCGGGAGTAGACAACATTCCATTAGAACTACTGATGGCCTTGCGAGAGCCAGTCCTGACAAAACTCTAGCATCTGGTGAGCAAGATGTATGAGACAGACGAAATAACCTCAGACTTCAAGAAGAATATAATAATTCCAATCCTAAAGAAAGCATGTGTTGACAGAAGTGAAAATTACCAAACTATCAGTTTAATAAGTCCCACAGCTGCAAAATACTAACGCGAATTCTTTACAGACGAATGGAAAAACTGGTAGAAGCCGACCTCGGGGAAGATCAGTTTGGATTCCTTAGAAATGTTGGAACACCTGTGGCAATACTGACCTTATGACTTATCTTAGAAGAAAGATTAAGGAAAGGCAAACCTATGTTTCTAGCATTTGTAGACTTAGAGAAAGCTTTTGACAATGTTGACTGGACTACTCTCTTTCAAATTCTAAAGGTGGCAGGGGTAAAATACAGGGAGCGAAAGGCTATTTACAATTTGTACAGAACCCAGATGGCAGTTATAAGAGTCAAGGGGCACAAAAGGGAAGCATTGGTTGGGAAGGGTGTGAAACAGGGTTGTAGCCTCTCCCCGATGTTATTCAATCTGTATATTGAGCAAGCAGTTAAGGAAACAAAAGAAAAATTCAGAGTAGTTATTAAAATCCATGGAGAAGAAATAAAAACTTTGAGGTTCGCTGATGACATTGTAATTCTGTCAGAGACAGCAAGGACTTGGAAGAGCAGTTGAACGAAATGGGCAGTGTCTTGAAAGGCAGATATAAGATGAACATCAACAAAAGCAAAACGAGGATAATGGAATGTAGTCGAATTAAATTGGGTGATGCTGAGGGAATTAGAAATTTGTTAACATCGAGTATAGATTTAAGTGTCAGGAAGTCATTTCTGAAAGTATTTGTATGGAGTGTAGCCATGTATGGAAGTGAAACATGGACGACAAATAGTTTGGACAAGAAGAGAATAGAAGCTTTCTAAATGTGGTGCTACAGAAGAATGGTGAAGATTAGATGGCTAGATCATATAACTAATGAGGAGGTATTGAATGGAAGTGGGGAGAAGAGGAGTTTGTGGCATAACTTGACAAGAAGAAGGGACCAGTTGGTAGGACATGTTCTGAGGCATCAGGGGATCACAAATTTAGCATTGGAGGGCAGCGTGGAGGATAAAAATCGTAGAGGGAGACCAAGAGATGAATACACTAAGCAGATTCAGAAGGGTGTAGGTTGCAGTAAGTACTGGGAGATGAAGCAGCTTGCACAGGATAGAGTAGCATGGAGAGCTGCATCAAACCAGTCTCAGGACTGAAGACCACAACAACAACAACAACAACAACAACAATGGGGAAAATGAAACTATAACTATGGTTTATATTTATACCCCACATGTATAACATTTATTTGTATTACACAGACATGAAAAAGATAAACATGTTATATTTGATAATTAAATAAAAAGAAAAGAACACTTTATCGGTCAAACACTGCAGACAGTTTTTCAAACGATAGCATTGTCGTGATTCATAGGCTGTCTTTTAAGACACTGCCTCATCGATTTATCAACTCTTCACTGTATTTAGAAAATAGCCTGTCATTGTCTAAATTGGAAATGGAATCCCAAAAGCCTTCATTGTGTCAACTGCAAATTTTGATTATGAATTCATGTTGCCTGCAGACATTTGATAAAGTCAGCATATCCTGAAGGCATGTGCATTTTCTTTACATCCAAATTCTGAAGTGATTTATACCCCCCTTCATTGTATCTGCACTACTGAGACTAGTCATTCCAGGTACAGACTGCAAGATCCTGGCCATGTCTATATTAATAGGGTTCAAGCTTATTGTCCTTGGGCTAAAAATGGTAATGTGAAAAGTAACATTGTGTACCTCACCATATTAAATTTCTTTTAAATTTGGTGCATCCAGTGATCCAGATAAGATGTGGAAAACTACCAATCTGCAAAGGAATGCGGCAGTTGTGAAGCAAGTTAGAGGACAGTTAAGTTTGGAAACTGTAAAATTGGAATGCACCTGTCTCAACACAAGTGACACTTATTCTGTTTCTCTTCTAGACACAGCAGTGAAACTTATATCTTCAAAAAGCTAACAAGTAAAGCTTTACATTGATATGCAACATGATGAGTTTCTAAGAATTTCCACATGCATGATCATTGACTTTGTACTTTGACCTTTAATATCTCAAAACAACCTACTGTCAATTGTTCTTTGAAAATATATTATTGCTCCAGGGTGTTACTATAAACAAAGGTAAATATCAAGATCACACTCAAAAGTTTATTTAGTCTACATAACCACACTTTCAAAATGCAGTAAGTAGCACCATCGTAAACACAATGTAAGAAACACACATCACAGGCTGAACTATAACTAGGGAGACGGTCAAAAAGATAATGAAAACTGGAAATCTGAATTGGCTATAGCTAAACAGCACAAGTTAATAACAGTACATGTATGAGAGAAGTGTCATTATTATTTTGGGCTCTATAGCTAACTGGAGCCCTTGTAGTTTAATAACAAGTGTGCCATTTATATTTTTGCTAATAAAGTGTTTATTGTTATTTGTCTACAAAGGAAGTTGTTTTGGCTCAGTGAGTACTTCTCAGGTCACTTCAGTCAATCGTGATGAGGATTTAAGTGAATTCCACAAAAACTTTTCCACAGTTCCCAGGCTAGACAATTTTTCACATACCTAGTGCACTAATGTTCACTTCTCATTTGAGTACGTCAGCTGGACTCACCACCCAAGTGCTCATACTCTTGCAAAACATGCGGCAGGCACAGGAGCTCATGTTGGAAAAGGTGGCTGCCATCACTGTGTCCCCAGATGTTTTCAACCATCTTTCCTACATTACCTCCATGGCAAAAGGGTGTTGGACTTCACCACTGCCACCGTTTCCTGTGTTTCACAAGAAAGCAGAACTGTGGGCCAGTTATGCTACCCACCTGGAACAGCATTTCATCACACATGGAATCTTTGATGACACTTATCTATGAGCTATCTTATTACAATACTCTGGTGCCAAAGTCCATTGCCTCCTTCATCAATTTACTCTGGAGGTCAAATTGCATGACTTGTCTTATGATAAGCAGAACACAAAATTAATGGAATATTTTGATTATCAAATCCATGTGCCAACTGCCTGCCACATGGAAAAAAAGTGGCCAAACATACCACAAATGGATTGTACAGTTACAGGACCTGTTTCAGGACTGTTGCTTTCATTACACAAATGTCTAGTGCAAAGAATCATACGTTGACTTGTTTCTGAGAGATATGATACTGATCCATTTACCCAATGAGTGTGTCAACAATTATCTCCTGAAACTCATTGCCAGAGTGCCTTCTGCTTATTAGAGCATTTTAACAAATGCCCACTTATTTGGTGACCTTATGGGGCTCCTTACAACTGTTCTCCACTTGTCATCTGCACAGGGTTCTTGCTAATAGTGAACTGTGTCCCTGCCGGATATGGCATCCCATTTTTCTGAGGTTCAGGCAGCTGTGCTTCCTGGGAGTTTTTGACTTGTAGTAATTGTTTTCTTACTCAACAATGGCATCAATGCTATTTTTGAAAATAGAAGTGTACATTTTGTAGTAAATCAGGTCGCTAGGCAACAATATGTAACTTCGCATCTGAGATGAATGTGGATAGCACACAATGTGGGAGCATGGGCTCGGCTTCCAAAGCTTATAAATGGCACTCAGGTCTAGTCATCCTACATGTGCAAGCTGTATTACATATTTCTGATTTGTTAATAATGTTGGAAGTGTTCCTTAACGACATTTCTTGCACATTCCACAACGACACAGGATCATCCACCACGATAATCTGCCAGCTTACAGGCAGCTAGGATTACCATCACTTCAATCTTTTACTAAGCACATGAAGAATTACAGTAATGATAGCATTTAGCTGACAGGATAGTTTTGCCTTACAATCAAATATCATGAGTATTACCTGATGGTTCTCATATAGGTTGTTGCCACCAAGGGGGCCTCTCAGGTTTTAGTCTTGGAACTTTTTCACACACTAGGGCTCGAAATGCATGATTCTCCTTGACATGGTGTCACTTGGGATCACTTCCCGACACAGCATGGTCAACAGGCTCTGACAGTGCACCCGGCATCTGCTCACACACAGACAGTGAGTTGGCAACTTTCATCCCACACCTTCCAGCTCCATCCCAGGTCACTGTCCATGTTCTCCAGCCACTCCACCGGCCTACCGGCCTTTTTGTTATAAAGTTACCGTAACTGGGCTCCAGGCTGATTCATCCCCTGTGGCAGTATCTCCACAAGATGGAGTGAATCCTGGAGCTACATGGGTGCACTCAGTGTCCCCAGCTCTTATGAAAACAGTAGACTCTACAACTCTTCACCAAGGCCTTGTCATTGACACTATAGACTCCATGATGAGGTGTGGACAGATGATCCTAATGTTGCCTTATGATGGAGGTCCAGCCGCAGGTCCACTCACTGTCCTGCAAAAACCTCAATCAGCTGCACCCTCACAGAGCATCGGCTGTTTCGAGGTCAACTTCACCATTATCTCTGTTCCCTATCCCTCAGATCTGTGATTTAAGTGAAACTAACCACCACAGCACCAGCAGTGCCCTCAGGAACAGGAGCCTGCTGGTCAACATGACGCTGGGATTCACAACAGATCGTCAATTGCTGCCAACACTTCCCGTCCCACAGATGTTGACAGCGAGGTCCCAGAGGCTTCACTTCCAGCAGTCATCGACGACGAGTCCAACAGACTCTGCGACATCTAGCTCTGTAGGGCCACATCATCATTAAAAAAAGTGCCAGTGGGCAACAGTAAAAACGGTTTGTTGTCATGGGAAATTCAGGCAGCCATTGCTGTGATCAGAAGCGTTTGTTTCGCCAACAGGGAGTGTCCATACTGACATTAGGATGTGTGGCTGTTGCTGCACTACTTACTTCGAGATAGCATGTGGCCACAAGTAGTACTTGCTGTATTCAACCACTAAGGATGTATTTAGGCCACTGCATGGCGACAGCATCATCCTGGACATTCCTACCTTCGAAGCTTCCATGGTTTACCAGCAATCTACAATGAGCACCGCTCATCAACCTTTACCTCTACACATTCAGGAACCAGGAACTGGTGTCCAACAGCCTTATAATTTTTTGTGATTGTGAATACCGGACAGCTGTGTCCATCTGTTAGATACACAGTGATAGTTTTTCACTACGAAACTTGAATTCAGATGTACCAAAGATTATGCAGCAACCACAGTTTGAAAGTTCTGATTGTTCAAAGAAGTGATGTTGTCTTTCTGTGAATGAATTGACTGCAGTTCTTGTGCTTTAATAAGAAGTGGCTCTTTATGTTTTTGGTATGGTAAGGGATTTTGAGGCATTCAAGGTTCAATGAACCCACACGTTAAAATTCTTACTGACCCACCATGTTGCATATCGCTGTAAAGCTCTACTCATTAGTTTTTCATTGATGTAAGCCTCATTGATATATCTGGATTAGAATCAGAATTATAGTCATTTGTAAGCCTGATGTATTTAAATTTCACACAATTTCTTAACTTTGCAGACCTTTAACTTTCTTCGCAATTGTAATATACCTCTGCAAATTGGTAGCTTTCCATCTCTCACCTGGATCACTGAATATACAAAATTTTAAAGAAATCAGAGTGAGTCGGTTTGAGTGGTGCATTGAATTGACATGGAATTATGCAAACTTGAGCCCAAATTATTGAAGACTGATTTGTTGTATCTGTGGCCATGAGAGTTGACAACCTTGTCTGAAGGTGCAGCCCAGTGCACTTCAATCCCTCAACTTCTGTGTGAAGCATTTGCCTCTTCACCATTTAAAAAAAAATTATTATTATTATTATTTTCATTACCAAAAATTCCATTCTTTGCATTACAGAAACATTATTTAAGCTGTTTTGACTTTGAATAAAGCTTGTGTGAAACAGAATATTTCAAAGCCTCTAAGAAGACAGTCTTATTAATTCATTGGCATGTTCTTCAACAAATGTGGCCTCAACAAGAATCCAGTTCACTTTGTCATCTGACACTAAACTGACGTCCTCAGTGCCTGCATTAGAAAGCTCTGCCATATCCTCATGTGGAAGAATTCAGTCATTTCTTCAAAATATTCTGCAAAGTAAGTGTCTGTGGAGAGCTATGAGTTCCAGTGTGCTAAAACTGTAACAGGAAAAATCAATTTTTTTCTTTTCCTTGTGTTCAAGAAAGCACTTTTTAAATTGCATATCATGGAGTTTAACTTACTAAGTTCCTTCAAAAAAAGCATTTTCAGTCAAATTCAGTTTATTTACCAAGCATTGAATGGTTTACATCAGGCCTGGGCACTCTTTGGGACCCATGGGCCTCATTCACATTCTAAATTAAACTCATGGGTTGCTTCATCATGTGACGCAACAGCAACTCTCCAAGCACATAAAGTGAAAATTGTACCATCCATGACATTAATGTTTCTAGGGGAACACACCAGTATGAATGGCACCTCTCTCCTGCCACAGCACACCAACAAATCATGCATCAAAACATGCGTTTTTCAGGGTACATTTGTTTCATTTTCACCCCATATTCAGATGCTTGCATTTATTTATGCATAGTGAACATTTTATCTTTAGTTACAATGTTTTACAATAGCTGTCTTAAAAAATTCCATTGCAAAATTCTGCATTGCTGTTAGCAAAGAAACAATGTTCATGACACATAATTAAATAAGATTGGTTGACAGTTATCTTGAAATGTCATCATGGGAAAATAAATGCCTATAAAAGCAACTAGTTGCAGCTAATTCATTATAAATTACCTTCCATCTCAACAGTTGTAGTGTTCTAATAGATCCACAATGGACAATAATTATTCACTAGCATTAATATGAGAAAGAATAGAACAACAGAATAGGGCATTGTGATAGGCAGTACTAGTTGACAAATAATTAGGAGTAACTTTGTGAATTTCTTCTGGGAGCCATTTGAAACCAATCGTGGGCTGGATCCAGGCTGCTGGTTGCCCATCTGTGGTTTAAATGATCATCTATGATTGTTTTCAAAGACTCAACACATGTGTTCATGTTACTGTCACTCACTACTGCTTTCACATTATCCCACCATACACTGTATTTCTGAAAAGTCCCTCAAAATTGCATGAGCTCATTGTGTTGAGTTTGCTGTCTCAAAAACCTGTATACTTGCAACAAAACATTTCTGCTTGTTCCACGCTTCAGCAGTTCTCAACAACAGTGAAAACACAATGACCTCTCCTGTTAGTGGTCTTTTTGTTTAATATGGTGACATTGTTTGCAACTAGCTGCTCGATTATACCATTGTTGTGTTGATGGCTCTATAGTCCCCTTTATCATTTCCACATATTGAGGTGTTACCAGAATCTAAAAAGGAACAATTATTTTATTAGTTGTCTAATTTTTAAAATAATTTGATACTGTACTAGAGCAAAATATATTACTTTTTTAATGTTATCTTTTAACTTTTAATACTGTTAAGGTCAAACTACATTCACAGTTAACAGACCACTGCTCACCCTCAATGAATTTGTTAATCCACTGCCAAGAATCTTCATTTTTTTAATATGTAGAGTGGAATGCTGGCATTAAAAATTGTTTCCACAGTCCTTGTGCCAGACATCCACAGTTACTTTTCTTCTTTTTCACAGCTTCAAAGTTGCTACTAATTGAAGATTGCTGCTTTATTGGAAAACTAGTCTGCTTCATTTTATTGTTA
Organism: Schistocerca cancellata; assembly: GCF_023864275.1. Lineage (NCBI taxonomy): Eukaryota > Metazoa > Arthropoda > Insecta > Orthoptera > Acrididae > Schistocerca > Schistocerca cancellata. Next base: position 699,696,397 of record NC_064628.1, read on the forward strand.
TTATGCTTTCCAATCTGCACATGCATCAAAATAGTGTCTTTACATATCCATTAGATTCTGCTATTGCAGTATTAGAAAATTAAAATAAATAATGAACAAAAAAATCTAATTTATTGGGAGCATAAAACCTTTCAATTTCAAATTTCCATGGCCTCTGTGGGCTTTATCATTTTCACAGCCATCCATTACTTTAGAACATATGCTCATCATCAAGATTAGGGTATAATTGAGGGGATTAATCTCATTTAGGGACTACTGATAACATGAACCTGCTTGGATAGTTGCCAGGCCACTTGGAGGTTAAGAAGTTTATCATCTCTTATTACAATTCTTCCATTTTTGTTTTCATTTTGTAATAAATTGCATTGTGTTCCAGGATGTGTGTATTACACTCTTTGAATTCCATTAATGATGCTTATATTGTGCTTGACATTTGCTTTTGTCCATAAAATTAAGTAGAGTAAATGATTCCAAGTTTGTTTTGTTTCATATAAAGTTTTAGTAAACTCTAGTTATACAGAATTCACTAGTACATCCAGTGATGAAACCATGAGAGTAAAGCATTATTGCTTAAGAATTTTCATTGGTGTATGAGGATGATTCTAGTAAATTGATTTGTGCTAAAAATTATTGTTTGTTGTACCTGTTCATAACATCTAAACACATCTGTGTAACTACAGTTGCACTTTTAGCATTTGTAAGGAAGAGTGCTGTGTTTATACTGTTCTATTTGGCATTACACAGTACTTTAAAATAGGAGCTTAATGAGTCTCCACTGAATAGGAGTTTTCAGGCTTTCCTGGTGGATCTGTTGTAAATATACTTCTCGGCTTTGCCACCAGATCCAATATTTCATCGATACAACTATTTGACATCTTCAGGGCTGGTAGCTGCTGTTGTCGCTGCTGAAAGGTGTGACTGTTGATAACTGTGCGCCAGCATCGAAATTTATCAGATCAGGAGCAGGCAATAAGTGTGTGTGGGAAGACACTCGCATGTGGAGGAAAGTGGCACTCACAGTGCCTCCTGCTGAAAGGCTCAGAAAGGCCTTTCACATGTGGGCTGTAGGCAATGACTGTGCTGCCAGACTTTCCTCCAGTTAAAATCTGAATTAAATCTCAGCAGTGCACTGTGTCAAGGCATGAATCAGATGTTCTTGTTCCTCCTTTTTTAATTTAATAGCAGCCCGTAATTGGAAATCTGCATCCTTGTTGATAAAATAGTCTGTCATATGGGTATGTATGGCCTCCTTAAGAACACAGTCACAGAAATATGATGCCAAGGATAAAACTTCAGTCTTCTTGTAAAGCATGTGATGCTCCATGCCCAGGCGATGCTCCACTGCTGCTGATTTATTAGGTTGCCCCAGGCATGTATGACGAGAGTGTTCACACACTGGCACTGGATCTTATATATGCCACATTTTCTAAGTTCAAGATCGTCTTTGACCGAACACAACAAATTCCTAAATTTTGCTGGTGGTCAAAAAACACACTTGATGTCATGTCTCTTGAGGAGTCTTTCTATTCTTGAAGATAAGTCACCAAAATACAGCAAGAATGTGGTTGCAATGGGTGCCTCTGCATCTTCATTTACATCCCTGCTTTGAGCTTGCTTAGAATGGAAGGCATGGCATATCTGTGTACTCTCAGAATAGCCGTACTGTCGGAACATCATTCTTAGGTGTTGTAGCTCACTAGGCAGGCAGTCAGAATTTGAGACCACATGTTCTCTCTGAATCAAAAAGCGTAAGACTCTATCACATTGTGCAGGATAACTCTGCCATTGACGGTCCCAAGCCCGGGGCCCCGTCTCGCAAGTCATGGGGAAGGAGGAGGGGGAGGAGTAACAACCTCGTAAAAAAAACCTGGGTCCATCTGGCTCCGGATGGTAGCACCCAGTTAGGGCCCCTACCTAGGGATACAGGCAAAGCCCGGCCAACGGTCTCAAAGGTGGAAGAGGAATGTCACTTCTCAACAGCAGAGAGATCAGAGGAGCCACTGAAACATATCAGGTAGTGGCTGTACTCCATGTTAGCGGCAGCTACCAAAGGCACCTGTGTCCACATGTCAGGGGCGGCCTGAACACATCTTCTGGAGCTAACAACTTCAGTCGTATAACTGGACAGACATGAGCCGTCCCATCAAAACATTTTTTTAGCTCATGGAATGGATCGCACTATGGAATCAAGATTACCCCAGGGGGACAATCCCCCATTGACCAAGGTTGACACAAGCAGGCATTTGGAGTCTGGGGGACCTGCCAAAAATTGCATAAGGGAAGAGTCGGAGCTCCCAAGAACCTCAAAAAAAATTAAAACTGAAATCACTTTTAGAATTGGAACCATAAATGTACAGACAGTGATTAATACTGGTAAACTTAAACAGGTAGTAGATGAAATGAAAGAGAGAAGCATTGGAATATTAACAATGCAAGGAACAAGATACACTGACAAAGATACAGTGGAGTCAAAAGGCTTCATAATACTAAAGGTGAAACCCAGAGTTAAAGTGGGAAAGGAAAGACATGCATCTAGGTGCTTTGATACAGGGTTCATAGTAGACAAGAGATACAAGGATGGCATAACTGAAATGAAGAGCAGGTCAGAAAGGATATCAAAACTGACATTTCAAGCAGGGAACAAAAAGTATACAATAATAAATGGACATGCACCCACAAAGGACAAGAACAAGAAAGACAAGAAAGTTGCACATAATTTCTGGGAAGAGCTAATGATACACTGAAAAACATACCATACAGACATGTAAAGATACTCGTAGGAGATTATAATGTAATGCACAGATTGGAAGAGAGAAGCAACATAAAGGAGTAGTGGATGAGTACCCTGCACATCAGCAGACAAACAAAAATGGAGAAAGACTAATTGAACTGTGTCGAGAACACAAAATGAGATTGATGACAACACACTTCAGGGCCAAACCGTGCAAGAAAAAGACATGGGCAAAACCGTGCACCCGCCTTGGGGAATTCTAAATTGACCACATAGCAATCAGCTGGACAAATGCTAAAGAGATCATGAACACAAAGGTCAGGAAGAACACAAGAATAGAATCAGATCACTATCTTACAGAAGTTAAGTGCCTTTGGATTCCAAACAGGGACAGACTGCCACAGATGAATAGAAGAACAGAAAACATAAAGGTAGACTGAGATAAATTAAGACACAATTGATCCAGATATGAGGAAGGAATTGAATCATTCAATGAATGGGACGACATGAAGCAAAATATGGTGAAACAGGCTGAACTATGGGGAAAGGAAGAAAAGAAACAGAAGCACTAGTGGCGGAACAAGGAATGTGAGGAAGTGGTAGAGACTTGCAGGAAATCCTGGAGAGACTGGTGCAGCAAGAAGGAACCGGAAAAATTGGAAGTTTTCTTAGGAGCAAGAAACGAAGCGGCCCAAACAATAAGATGGACCAGAAGACAGAAGATGAAGCAGGAACTGGATGAGATTGAGACCAACTTCAGGAAAAACAACAGCAGACACTTTTTTGGGAAATTCAAAAAGAGTCTGATTGGATACAAGGGTAGAGAACTGTTTCTAAGAGATAAGAAATGGGAGCTGGCTGTTAGTGCAAAGGAGAACTGTCAGATTTTTGCAGAGCGCTTTCACGACCTGCTGAACTGTGAACCACCTGAAGAAGAGCTGGAACTGGTGACTGACATAGAAGAGAGAGAGCCATGCCCTCCAACCAAGGATGAAGTTGCACATGCCATAAGCGATCTAAAGACTAATAAGGCAACTGGAGAAGATGGCATAGCAGCCAAGATGATAAAGTGGGGAGGCAACAAAGCAATAGACAACATGACCAACATAATTCATGAGATCTGGAGAACAAAGAAGTTGCCAGAAGGATGGAAGAATGCAATTGTAGTACCAATATATAAGAAGGGGGACAAGAGAGATGCAAACAACTACAGAGGAATATCGCTACTAGAGGTCAGATACAAGGTGCTGTCAAAACTATTGCTCAAGAGAGTAGAAGAACAGGTAGAAAGTACAGTTGGCGACTACCAAGCAGGATTCAGGAAGGGAGGAGGCTGTATAGAACAGATATTTATCCTGAAGCAACTGGTAGAACATAGGGTCTTAAAAAACAAAAAGACAGTAATAACCTTTATGGACTTCACAAAGGCATATGACTCCATTGACAGACAGACTTTCATTAGGATCCTGAAGAACAGAGGACTTGATGGAACTACACAAGAACTCATATAAGAAATTCTGACAGACACAAAAGCAAGTGTGAGATTCAGAGGAGCAATGTCAGAAGAATTTGAGATCAAGACTGGTGTTAAATTGGGAGATGGATTGTCACCATTGTTGTTCAATATAGCACTGGATGAAGTGATCAGGCAGTGGAGAGCAATAAATGAGGAAATGGGAATACCAAAGACCCATGTGGGGGACAAAAAGGACAAAAGGGTTCAAGTGGACTGCCTAGCCTTTGCAGATGACATAGCAATAGTAAGTGAGATGGAAGAAGATGCAAACACACAACTCGACAACTTATGTAAGGTAGCCAAAAAGGTGGGACTGAGGATCGCCTATAACAAGACAAAGACATTAAATACCACTGCAGACTGAGAAACACTGGAAGGCACTGTGTAAATGGTGGACATATTTAGATATCTGGGAGAATTTATAACAGGAAGGAACAGGAGCGAGGAGGGAATAACAGAGAGGATAAAGAAGATGAGGTCAACCTTCCGCATGACGAGAGATGTATACAATAAAAAGAATATATCCACAGAGGCAAAGATACGCCACTACAAGGCAACGGTGAGAAATGCAGTATTATATGCTGCTGAGATGATGACACTAGGAAGAAATGGGGCAGAACAACTAGAGAAAGAAGAGAGAAAAATACTAAGAAAAATACTAGGTCCCAAAAGAGGCGGAGAGAGGTGGATGCGAAGACCTAGGGAAGAACTGTACCGGAACATGAGAACAATATCCAGGGAAATCAGACTCAAAAGGGCAAGGTTTGCTGGACATGTAGTTAAGATGAGTATGGACAGAATGATGAAGAGAGTGTGGGAAACAACAGGGAGGACAAGGGGAAAGACAGGAACCCAGTGGGTTGTTGAACTTCGGAAGGACTAGTTGGAATTGGGGATCAAGGTCGAAGGTGTGGTGTCACCGCCAGACACCACACTTGCTAGGTGGTAGCTTTAAATCGGCCGCGGTCCATTAGTACATGTCGGACCCGCGTGTCGCCACTGTCAGTAATTGCAGACCGAACGCCACCACACAGCAGGTTTAGAGAGACGTACTAGGACTCGTCCCAGTTGTACGACGACTATGCTAGCGACTACACTGACAAAGCCTTTCTCTCATTAGCCGAGAGATAGTTAGAATAGCCTTCAGCTAAGTCCATGGCTACAACCTAGCAAGGCGCCATTAACCATTTCTAGAGAGAGTCTCACTTGTATCATCAAGAATGCTGTATAAAAATGATGGATTAAAGTTAAGTATTCCAGCAGCTACGTACTTTTCTTTATAGCATTCATTACGTATCCTGTTTCAGACCTAACGCCAGCCAGCGTGTGTAAACGTGTGCCTTTCGGTTACCCGTCACTGTGGACTGGCTGTCTTGTCAGTCCACTACAGAAGGAAAGGAAAATTAGAGGAACAAATATACACCGACCAAAATGCCGGAGATCAATGACAGAGAAGAATACAGGAAAAGATTAGAGTGTCACCAGTGGAGCCGACAGGAGAAACAGAAACTGAAGATCACAGAAGAAGAGTGGGAGAGAAGAAGAGAAAGAATGAAGAGGTTCTGGGAGAAGAAGAGGAAAATGCAGTCCACGAAGGGGATACCCATGGTTCTACAGAGGCCGTAATGCAAGAAGAGGAAGAAGAAGAAGAAGAAGAAGAAGAAGAAGAAGAAGAAGACATTGTGCAGGATGATGACAGCGTGTGACCTGCAAATATAACTCTGTGTGAGTTGCTTTGAAGCTGACTCTACGTCCCAGTGTACCATCAGCTTTTCCTCTAAGCATGACATCCAGGAATGGTAAGATGCCATCTTTTTCCAGTTCCACGGTGGCCAGAGAAACATAGGCAATATCTCTATTCTTTGGGGCCACACCACAAATATATCATCTACATATTGCAAGAAGCAGGAAGATTGGAGACTTGCTGACTGCAGTGCTTTTCCCTCATTGTCTCCCAAAAAAATAGTTGGCCACCATTTGAGTCAGAGGACTTTCTGTAGTGACACCATCCACTTGTTCAAAATGCTATTTGTTGAATAAGAGATATGCTAAATAAGTACATGTTTAAACAATGCCACAATGTCTTTCTCAAACTTGCTGCTGATAAGCTCTAACAAGTCCTCCTGAGGGACTTTCACAAATAAAGATACGACATCAAAGCTAACCAAAAGATCCAAGAGTTGTAGCTTAAGTGTCTTCAGGAATTCTATGAAGACCTCTGAATTCTGGGTATGATGGTTGCATCTGCCTATGAGAGGCCCCAACAGTGAAGTAAGATGTTTAACAAGGATATAGGTAGGAATTACCATCACCTAAAGATCTTAAAAGGGTGTATTGACGAAATATTGTAGGTTTTTCACAGTATGATCCAGCAGCAAACCCAAGAAGTGCATTTCCACTGAATGTTGTTACATGTTACCCCCGAATTGAACTGTAATTGTAGTACTGCAAGTGTCTCCTGCCTGCCATCCTCCTCCTCCTCAAATAGTAAATATTCTGCACACTACATGGGTCTCTCTCTACCTAAAAAGTGTTTTTACTGATGTAATGACAAAGGTTGTAACAACTCAACAGCATGTTACCCTCCATTCAAATGCTACACAAAGCAGGTCCTTCAACTAGCATGACATTTGCACATACGCAATATTCACTGAGTGTTCAGCATGGTGTAATAAATTGTTTAGTACAAATTTACAGCATTAAATATTTATCATAACATATACGAATATTTGTTTTATTTATTTATTCATTCTTCACAATTACAGGCTGTTATCCAGATAGCTAAAATAGGCCACAAAAATCATATTTTCTCGGATAATAGTAATCACCAGATCCTCATATAAAAATGGGTTGTTAGAAGTAAGCAGTGTCAGTGGTATTTTGATTAGTAGTTCATGTGGAAAAAAGCTACAAAAATAATATATTATTTGTCTTTCATCTTTTTAAAAACTGGAAGTGTAGAAAAAAATTGGTTTTTCATTTGAAAGTTTATTTAGACCTTATGCTGACGATGGCGGAGGGGGGGGGGTGAGGAAGAAAGGGGGGAGGGAGTGGGGGGTAGTAGCTTATATCTGATTGAACTCAGAGATAACAGAAAGGTTGGGAACCACTGCTCTACACAATGTGCAAAGTTACGTCATTTGGCCAGAAATAACTCTAGATACCTTGTTACTGTGCTTTTTCTAATTGTTACATTATTTTTTTTTTTTAGTGCTTCCTGCTAGGTTCCCTTTCAGCAGGAAGTGTGGTGTTTTGTGAGATGCTAGTGACAATTTAAGATTGAAGTACAAGCCCTCAACTTCATGGATCACCACTTTACACTCGTCTTCTACAATTCTTGTGAAGTCACCACTTACAACAAATAGCACATCATCTGCAAATACTACCAGTCCACTTATGTTACTGCTGTCATGTAACTTCTGTAGTATGGGCTCAAGTTCTATATCGAAAAATTCTTAACCACACACTTATCCTTGCAGACAGCATTTTGTTATTGTCTTTGTTATTTTCTTTCCTGGGTATATTAAAGAAGCATGTCACCTGTGGCTATACTCTCTGGGATAGTTGTACAGCATTTCTGGACACTATTACTCATGACCTAAGAAAGACAGGCACTACAGGCTGTCAAGAGCCACAGCAATCCTGACCATCGTGATAGAGGATATGTAGGTGGAGTATCTGTTGCTAGTGAAATTACATTATTAATTGTGTCTTCAGTTGGTTTACCTCTTCTAAACACATACTGGTGAGCGCTCGTTGAGCATAGTGGTCTATGATCTTGTAATCTCTTGTATAATAGTTTTTCAAATATCTTGATGAGAATGTTCAAAAAGACAAATTGGTTTTTAGGATTGGGTATAATTGGATCATTTTCCTGCCATTTACTAATTGTTACCACTTCAACAGTCTTCCATTGTGTAGGGACCATTTCTTGCAAGAGACACTCATTGTACTGTTCACACAAGTAACTGTCTAATTGGAGACATATGGCTTGTATTGCTTCAGCATGAATCCCATCCAGGTCCTGGAGATTTTTTCTTTTTAAATATCATATAATTTGCCTAACTTCTTCTTGTGTGAATGGCTACATAAGTTTATTGTTTCTATAGTCATCTCATTCCATGTTTTGCAACTTAAACTGATCTTCTGTCTCAGCTTCTTTTCCATCATCTGGAAGTAGTGTTTCCTTTAGCAGGGCAGCTGACTATTCCCAACTTTTTGTTACCATTCCATCATTCCTTTTGAGTATGGATAATAGTGTTGATGATCGTATTTTCTCAAAGACTATTTTATATAGTATGCCCGGGGATCAGTTTCTAAGTTAGCCTCCACAAATTGCTTCATCATTCCATTTTTGTTTTCCATAATTCTTCCGTAAAACATTGTTCAACATACCTGTATCTATGCAACCTTTGGACTCTTTCTTCTTGGGTCAGTCTGCTCTGATATAGCCACCTGGCTCTTCTTGTCTCACATCTTAATTTTTGCAGTGTCCCAGCCCAGATGCTAGATTCTCTTTTAGAATGATCTCTCCTGACAGGTATTGATGCCTCCATTCATCTCTCTCTCTCTCTCTCTCTCTCTCTCTCTCTCTCTCTCTATTTCTAATTCCACTGTTAATCTTCCAGCCTTTCACATGGCATGATGCTGCCATATTTTCTAAAGTGATATCAATGTTTGACATCGTTCTGACCATTCCTTTTGTAAGTTGGCAGATTGGGAGGTGCATTTAATACCTGTAGGTTGAGCTCAATAATAACTTCTAGTTGTCTCCCAAGGTCATTAGTCAGACACCTATGACTTCGCATTTGCATCAGTGGGGTACACAGGAGGCTCACTTCATCTATGTGACTAGTTTCCTGCAGTCTTAGCAGACAATCATCAATCTCATAACTTTCCTTCTCATCCTGCCTGGTAAACCTTCCATGACCTGGAGTTCTGGGTGACTTTACTGAAATGCACCCCTTTTCCTAAACCTCTCCAGTCATTTTCCTTCAACCCTCAGCCTTCCCTTTCAATCCTTTGGCCAGAAGAAGGAGTTGCAAAACCTTGTGAAAGTTAAACCTTTTTGTGTGTGTGTTCTTCTGCTGCTGCTTGGAGAGTAGGTTTTTTGTCAATCCATTTACGTTGTATTTTCAATAATTGATTATTGTCATTGTTACATCATCACTAAATTGAAAATACATGGAAACCAGGATGCAACTCTCCCTTCCGCTTAACATTTCCAGACAGATTACATGTTCTGAATAATATTATGATATTTTCGTCACTGTTATGACCTGGCTAAATACTATTTTTGTTGCCCTAGGATGTTGCCTTTGGATGACTATCTGGGCAGTTATTGGCACACTGTGGTCCTTTCCTGACTTAGTATATTGGTCTTGGAGGCACAGTACATCTAACTGCCACTTTTCTAACCTCATGCAATATGCTGACACTTCTCATGGCATTAAGCTGTCCTATTTTTATCTCTGTTATGGATTATGGATATATTTTGAACAGCCTTGCCTTACACATCTGTAATCCCAATATGTACAGCTGTGCATCATCACGAATTGCTTGTATAACATATCTAAGGAGAATGATTCCTTGCACAAGTGACTGGATTTGGTTTTTATTGTGTAGAACCATTCGATGCAGTTGCATTACAGATCCGTGCTGGATAAATTTACTGTAATATTAAATAAGTAGCAGAATATACAGATAAGGAGTGTAAATGAGAGAATCTTTTTGTTTTCCTCACACCACTTTATAGAAGTAGCCCATCGCCAAGATTACAGGCCATAGGTCTACTTAGTGACAATAACCAATGTCTGTCAGTAGAGGAAAGTAGCACATATCTTCAGTGTTAGGAATCAATAGCATTAAATAAGTATAGAATCACTATTTCCACAACCTGCACTGCTACTACAAGTTATCGCTTTAAAATAAGTCACCAGCTTAAGCTCAGCAACTCTCCCTCCCGCTATAAAAAACTGTGCATTCAATTTGCTCTATCTCTGTGAGGACTAAAGCTTCACACTGAAATATTTTTCTTATTATGTACAAAAAAAACATGTTTCTGTATGAGAGGGTGGTTAACCTCATGTAAATATTATTGTATCTGAAAGGAGTGTTAGTTTTCATAATGTTAAACAAAGCAGAATGACAACTGTATTCAAAATTAAATTGATTTGTGAACATTTCCTAAAGAAAACTTGTATGTGAAATATATACACTATTCATGTTGGTAGAATCTAATTTTTATTTTTTACTAATATTTTTATTTCAGAATTTTTTGTTTTAATGGCACTTTAGGGAAGCGAAGATGAATCGTACAGGAAAGAAAAATTAGAATTTTGGATTGAAATACTCTTGTAAGATTTCTGAATACAATAGTGGCAATTTTTTAAACTTAAATGCAAACACAAAATGCCAGATTAACGTCTATAAATTCCCAGCTGCATTAGAGAGAGATTATTTTAAAAAATGGGAGTTAAGTTGCAATGTAACTGAATATGTTAACTGTAGTTGTTATTATGTGTACAAAGATGAATTCGAGCTAGCAGATTTTGTAAACATCACTAAGCACAGGTATTCCAGAACCTATGGAACTGACATTATACTAGCATTTGCCCTGTTTAGGTTACATGGGTGATGGTGGTCATAGTAGTAGTATTAGTACTGGTAGTGGTGGTAGTACTGTGGACAATGTTTTCACCGATCAGATGCAAATATAACTGTGCATGACATAGGTTGCAGTGCAAACCATAAAATATTGGAAGAGCCAACCAGTTCCCATTTTCAGCACACAGAGTATGATGAGAACAGCTTCTTATTCACACTGGTTTATGATGGTGAAAGTAGTAAGGATGTAACAGGACCTAGAGTTTCAAAATGTGATTCAATTCCAAGAAAAGATATAATGTATAAATTGCATCAAAGTACAGGTTACAGATTAGGTAAATTTGAAAAACAGCTATAAAATGAGGAGAACCAGTTGAAAATACTAAAAAAGCTATATGATAACTGCACATTTCAGTTAATTGAAAAGTTACATGATGTCACCAAAACATTTATTAATAGCCAGTTAAGGAATGCCAGTAAAACATCCACAGCAATATGATGGTTTGTATACGATAAAGCATTTGCTCTATCCATTTATAAGAGTAGTTCCCAATTGTAGAAATACTTGGCCACGTGCCCTCTGTCTGTCCGACTTTTCCAGTCTGTGCATTCCTGCTTACTAATTGATACAGGATTTAATCTGCTTTGCTAAACATCTTACTCTTTGATGAAATATCTCTGGCTGATGGTACATATTATAGGCACACAGACAGCTTATCAATGGCTTTCAAGTCATAGAGTTTGATCATTTAGGATGACTACCTATACTTCTAATCATGCAGTAGTTTTTTTACTAAAAGGCGTCCACAGAATTTGGAAACAAGTTCTTGCATATTACTTTACTGCAACCGCTTTTCACTATGCTCATTTGAAAGCACTATTGTCCATATCACAAGTGAATTTCAGAATGTTGGATTCAAAGTAGTTTGTACCATATGTGATCAGAATGCAACAGACCACAAGGCTCTTTAAGAACTGTGGGCAGCAAATTTGTCAAAGCACAGTATATTTCATTTTTGTGTAAATAATCTATTTTTTATATAACACATTACTTAGAAATGAAGGAAATGTATTGATAGATAATAAAATTCAATTTGAACATTTTTAAAGAAGTAAAATTTTAGTATATTAGTAAACTCTTCTAATTCCTTAATCTAAATGAAGGTAAATTTTGCTGCTACACAAATGAGCCACATCTGCACAAATATTACCATCTCAAGTTATAAGCAGCTGAGTATTTAGAAAAGATAGATAATCTCTTTGATCCACTCAACAGTAATGAGCATCTTCCAAAGGATGGGAAAATATTTAAGTTTGATTTATTAAAAAATCCACAGCACATAGATATATCACGTTGACAAGCAGCTGGCAAATAACAGATCTGAAACCATGTAGAAACAAGACTAATGTGTTTAGTTTTATAAAAGGTTGGCAGATTACATTTAAGTCTTTTATTTTTCTTCTGGAAGACTTTAAAAGAAGTTGGCTTTAAGTGCTTAAATTTAAAGGCCTTCATTCACATTGCTCCAGAGAATGTTTCTGTTTTATAAAGCAATATGGTATTGCTAACACAAATCCAACTTGTTTTCAGTTTGTACAAGCTCTGAGGGCTTGTTTTATGAATCGTTTGACGTTGACTTTCAAAACCATTCATGTAAGTACTGTGAAAGTGATGATTACACTCCATTGAACAATTTAAGTCACTAACCTGCCTCAGTTAATTTTTAATTCTTACTCAGATTAGTGAGCCTGTAGAAGACTACTAGGCCTTAAGTTACAAAGCAGACTATGTACTGAAAAATGTAGATGTACTATGTGATTGTGAAACCTGTAAAACCAGTCTTTCCTCATCTGTTATCACTGAAAATAATTTATTTACATCATTTAAAGAAACATGTGAGTAGAAGCATTATGATTTTCCTGACGACTGTCTATGATCATGTTTATGACTATCTAAATAGCCACGGTCTCTCAATAAGGGTACATCATTATTTAAAAAAATATTCTGTCTGCCCCATACAGTATTTTACAATGAACATGCCATAGAAGACAATTATACCATCCATCATATTTAAGTACATGCAAAAAATAAAAAATAAAAACTGAACAAATGGCAACTGTGTGTAAAACAACATAAAAAGAGGACAAAATTTAAATCATTTCTGTAATCTTTGTACAAGATTATTCATCATATCCAAAATTATAGTAACTGCCTTCTACATATGCAAATATGTGGTGTTTCCGAAGCCAATCTTGAAGCTGCAGAAACCAACGGGACATATGTTGTAATATACACTGATAAGTCAAAACATTATGACCACTGCCCACCGCAATGTTGGATGCCACCCGGTGATGTTGCAGGCACATGATGCGATAACAGAAGCATGTAAGCAGAACAAACAACAGCGAGGGATCACCCTAGTGAAGATATGGGCCTCTAATGAGGAGATCTATTGAGATAAGTGACTTTGACAAAGGGCAGATTTTACTAAGCAGAGCCTGTGAACAAGTATCTTGCAAACAATGAAGCTGGTCAAATGTTCACATGCTACTGTTGTGATCATCTACATAAAGAGGTAGAATGGTAGTGAAACTACCACTAGGTGCTAAATCGTTGAACATCCACGATTCTTTACAGAATGTTGGAGGCTTGTCTGCTCTGTAAAGTTAGATAGATGGTGATCTGTAGCATCTTTGCTGAAAGAGCAAAATGCTGGTGCACACACAAGTGTTTTTGAGCACACCGTTCACCATACATTGTTGAACATGGATCTCTGCAGCAGACCACCCTTACATGTTCACATGTTGACCCAACTACACTGTCAATTAGGGTTGCCATGGGCATGTGACCATTGGGGTTCAACCATCGATCAATGGAAATGTGTTGATTCTTCAGGTGAATCACATTTTTGCTACACTAGGTCTATGGTTGTCTCCACAAACACCCTCATCAAGGTGAATGGCAGCACCCATGCAGTGTGCCACAGACATAGGCTGGTGGGAGCAGTATTATGCTGTGTGAGACATTCTCCTGCACATGCACAGGACCTGTGATAGTAATCAAAGACACACTGACAGCTGTGAACCACCTGTACTCCTCTGTACTTGATGACTTCCATCATGGCAATGTCATTATACAGCAGTATAATTGTCAATATCTCGGAGACAGAACCATGCTATGGTGGCTTAAGAAGCATTATAATGAATACACATTGATGTCTCAGCAACCAAATTTGCCTGATGTAAATCCTGTAGAAAACATCATCACCACTTACATAAATCAGAACTGATGATGATGTTTGGTTTGTGGGGCGCACAACTGCATGGTCATCAGTGCCCATACACATTCCCAATCTGAACACAGTCCAGTCTCACCACTTTTCATGAGTGATGATGGAATGATGAGGACAACACAAATACCCAATCCCCAAGCAGAGAAAATCCCCAACCCGGCTGGGATTTGAACCCGGGACCTCGTGATCCAGACGTAGCAACGCTAACCACTAGATCACAAGCTGTAGACACATAAATCAGTGGCCCATTATTTACACATATTGCATGACCTGTGAATAGACATCTAATGCCACATACCTCCACAAACCTACCAACAAGTGGCTTATCAGTGTACAATGCTACAATATGCTCAACTGTGGGTCCCTTTACATGCAAGCAAGAACAACTCTGACATGTGAGTTACACAGTGTCATAGTTTAGGATACACTGCAGGTATACTGTAAGAGGTTGTAGTATGGCAGGTTTTTTTTAGAGCAGAATGTAAAAGAAATTGTTCTTTAGAAGAATTTATACAATTTAAGTGATTATGTTGGCTTAAAAAAAATATTAAGTGCACACAAAATTGCTGACTATATTTTTGATCTTATACAAAGTGTGTCCTTATGCAGAAGAATGTTTCTGTTGTTGGTCTTTTGTTTTTTTCTGTTCTGGGTGCACCTATAGCTCATGAACTTGATGGAAATCTGTCAAAAGAAGAGTTGTGAATTATAATGACTGAAGTGCTGTTGGCAAGAATCCATGTGTTCATTTTCAGAAATGTACTACCCAATGTTTTCAAAGGACAAATAAGTAAATAGAAGTGTCAAAAACAAATGTTGAACTTACAACTCATTTCATTACTTAAAAGGCAATGGTGCAGCCAAAAGAAATTGCACATTTGGGAAAGAGATGATAAAAATTTATCATGTGCTATGTTTTCCTTGCATGTCATTAACAAAATAATTTTTGGTAGACTCATGCAGTGTGCACTTCCTTGGCTACCAATTTGTTTTTCAACCAACGTGAAGAAATATTGTACAAGTTTCATAAATTTAATTTGCATGAAACTGACTGTACAGAAAGACAATTTCTAGTGACTGAATACACAGAAATTAAAATAAATCAATTGTAGTAGAAGTCAGAGCGTCTGTATTTTGCAATGTGGAATGTTACTCTCAGTTTTTTATTGAGAATCTCACATACACTCTACAATAAAAAAAGGAAAAAAAAAAGAGAGAGAGAGATGCATCATGAAGGAATGATCCGAACAGGATGGAAATTGATAGATGTGATTTTCATGTGCAGGCAACATATGGTTTTAATTTCAGAAAATTTGAATAATTTATTCAAGAGAAAGAACTTCACAAATCAAGCAAATTGAAAATGTGTTGGTCTACCTCTGACCCTTATGCAAGCAGTTATTCAGCTTGGTATTGATTGACAGGGTTGTTGGATCTCCTCCAGAGGGATATTGTGCCAAATTCTGTCCAATTGGCACGTTATGTCATCAAAATCCTGAGCTGGTTGGAGTCCCCTGCCAATAATGCTCCAAACATTCTCACCTGGGCAGATATCTGGTGATCTTGTCAGCTAAGACAGGATTTGGCAGGCACGATGTCAGACAGTTGAAACTCTCACCATGTGTGGGTGGGTGTTATATTGCTTAAACTTAAACCCAGGATGGCTTGCCATTAATGGCAACAAAATAGGGCATAGAATATTGTTGACCTACCCCTGTGCTGTAAGGGTGCTCCAGATGACAACCAAAGGGTTCCTGCTATGAAATGAAATGGCAATCAAGACCCTCACTCCTTGTTGATAGGCCACATGACTGGCAACAGTCGGGTTGGTATCCCACCGCTGTCCAGAGCATCTCCAGATGCACCTTTGCTGGTGATCGGGGCTCAATTTGGAGTCATCACTTGAGATAATTCTACTCCAGTCAATGCAATTCCATGACGAAGATGTGTCTGGAGATTCCATAGACCACAATGGGATATAAACCTGACTGTTACCCGCCAGACAGCCCAGCAACCAGGAGTAGTGACCTGGGTTGCCATTTCTTTTCATAGCAAGACCCTTTTGGTTTTCATCCATGGCACCCTTGCAGCACAGTGGTAAGTCAACAATATTCTATGCCCAATTTTGTTGCCCTTCATGGCAAGGCATCTTGGGCTTACATTTCAATAAGTGAATGCCCATCCACACATGACGAGTGTTTCTACTGCTTGTCTTTACGCTTGCCAAACCATACCTTGGACACCAAGGTTACCAGATCTCTACCCAGTGAGATCATTTGGAGTATTGTGGGCATTGCTCTCCAACCATCCCAGGATTCTAAAAAAAAATTGCCATCTAAACCCATTTTGAAATGCAAGAATTCATATTTTCTTGACATATGTTCCCATATATGAAGTTCACTGCCAGGTGTAATGATGAAAAAATACATGTATGGATGAAAGGACTTGGTGTACTTGCTGAAAATGTAACTCTAACTGGTGATGTAACTTTGTATTATAATTATTAATAAAGTGTGATCTGTAGTGTCAGCCATTAACTGGACATCTCGAACCGGGGGCTCAAGGATGCAACAGATTGAAAAAATTTACAAAGCATAGTGCCGCACTGCCCACTGGGTGCCTAGCCAGTTGGTTACGCAATCCATTGGCTCGGCGCCAGACCGTCGCACCAGCAGACGCGCACACCTAGAACACCCAGTGTGCGCGTATGGGATAACACCCGCTTGCTGGTGCCTGCAGAGTCTAAGTCCCTTATCATCTCCGTTACGTTACGTAACCACAGAAAAATATGGGTCCATTCAATATAACACTTTGTGCAGTTCCATTTGTGCGAAATTTATTTTCGAGGCTTAATATGTGTTTGTAGACAGGCATGCGGTGGCAGCATTGACGATACACACATCGACGAGGCATTGTGCTTCAATGCTGTTGCAGATAGAGCTCACAGCAGAATGATTCCGCTGCTGTGCACTGCCTGCTTATATAGGGAGTGAACGACCTTGGGAGTTTAAATTGTACAATGTTTTTGCCTTTTGACATGTTCGCTAAAGTCAGTTACAAATTACATTTAATATTTTTATGTTTTTTTCACAAAAACACAATAAAATCAGCCATCAACACGGTTTTACATTATTCACACATACACAATAACAGTGACTCCATGTTAAGGTATTTATCTGATCTCGAAGTATAAAATGTTTATCATCCTGTTAGTGTATCATAGCTTGTACTGTTTAACAGTAGAAACTACATGACACTTAGACTGACTTATATAATTCACAAGTGTTTTAACTTCAGAATCTGACATACATTGCTGGTCATCATCAATGGTCAATTTCTTCTTAGAAGACTGTTATATACCCTTTGCTCTCCACATTAAATGTTCTGACTTAGTCTCAAGTGCATATATTTTTTGCTCATAGGCCAACAAATTCATAAATAGGTCCTTCATTCAATTCTTTCATTACTCCAACCTCCTTTTTATTTATGAGTAGGATAATCTATCTGTAAGTTACAGAAAAACAAGAAGTATAACACCATGTGCATACATCATTCCTGATATTCTCACGAGTATTTATAGATTTAATGAAATAAATTAAGATATCAGAGCACGTGAAAACTTGTTTAGTTTATATCTATAATGTTAGTCTGCAATAGAGGTTTTTGAAATATCAAAAATACCCATTCTTACTGCAATAGGTTTATCAAACACTAGATTGCCTGTTCATTTTGATGCCACCTAAATATTCATAAAAAACAACACTACTTTGAAAATTTAAATGGCAATCCAAGCAGCTTCTTTGTACTTACCTTCACTGGATGTCACTAGTTTTATGTCTTACATCTTTTGCACATTTTGTGTAGTTTTACCAAACACACTATTATTCATCATTTAAAAATTTATTCCTTGAAATTTTTGCTAGCACTCAAAAAGTTTTTGTGCATTAATCTGAATGTATGGTTCCATCCAGGGAGCTTGTCCAAATGATAATCAGCAGAAACTCATTCCTGATCACTGATAGGATTTAATTTAATGCGCAGCAGAGACAGTTCATCCATTACTGTGAAACTGATACTTAACTAACACTGTGATATAGCTACGTTAATCTCAAAAGTCGACAATGCCCATGATGTTCAGCCTACCAAGTGACTTGTCCATGTGCTGTTTTTGACCACTGATCCATTCAGGTATTAGGTGATAGCCACTACAATCCTTCACCAGCTGCTGCAATGAGGTACCAGATGACAGCTGCAGATTCTGCAACATTGAATGAGAAAAGTATCCCTGAGTCACAGCAAGTAATTAGTAGGTGAAAGAGGTAAGATTGTTAATAATAATATAGATGGCAGACTTAAATTTTTCATTTGTTGTGTGCATACCTGGAGAAAAGCATTGAATGACAATGATGGCACAATGCCAACAGTTAGTTTCAAATAAGAGCCTCTGTAAGAGCCTTCTATAACCACTTTGCTGCTGAGTCAGCCAATCAGTTCTGAATAGTTCCACTGTGTAGAAACTTGTTTCAGAAGGTAAAAGCGATAAGTCAACAAGTTGTCACAAGTCTTGCCTTGTCAACATATGCATCATCTGAATGGACTCGAATGCACAAGGAACAGGAATCACCCTCTCAAATGCAGAGGTGTCCTTAACATATGCACATTCAAAACAATTTAACCCAATTCAAATGCACATTTTGTCTCTTCCACTCTATGCTGCCATCATATTTTGATAAACCAACATGAATACATATGTACCTCCAGATTTCAAGGAACTGGAAACACAGTCTTTAAGGCAGGTATATCTCAAGACATACACACAATCTCAAATGCACGAAATTCAAGAAATTAGATTTAATATAGAAGCATGCTGAAAATAATTCTTCCCATCCAAATTTTGCTAGTGGAACTGGAAAGAGGGTCTGTTAGTGGTACCAGAAGTAATCTGTGGCACACACCAAAGTATGATGCAGATGTAGATGTAGATGAATTGAAGTCCTGGGAGTACTAAACAAGAAAAGTTAATCTGTTGCTATATTTTGTGATCCTGCCAAAGCATTTGATTGTCTGAATCACAAAATTCTATTCAGAAAATTAAAGTGTAATGGTATTAATGACATTCCTGTTAGATTGTGGATTCTTACCATTATAATAGAAAGCAAAGAAACTCATTAACAGACACTGTCACAAGCACAGAACTAACCTCAGAATATAGGAACATAATATATGGAGTCTCAGAGGTATCAATATTGGCGCCAGTTGAGCCTACTGGCATGACTTCACTGTTGTGGCACAATCCAAGGTGGCATGACCGCATGCCATTGCAAGTCTTGCAGTGATTTCTGAATCACATGCAAGACCAGTCTCTCCAGGGAGAGGGAGAAGGGAAGAGATGATAGTTGGGGCATGAAGCAGTGCCCATGTTGAAATAGCGTGTTGCCTTTGTTACAGGAAAACAATACACTGCAATGGAATGCAGAGGTTGCTTTTGCCTGTCATATTGTCATAATTGGCTCCTTCTACTGACCCCCAGACTCCGATGATATAGTTGCTGAACAGATCAGAGAAAATTTGAGTCTCGTAACAAATAAATACTCATAAAAAATAAATAAAAACTCATACGGTTGTAGTTGGTGGGGACTTCAACTTTCCCTTGATATGTTGGTAAAAATACTTGTTAAAAACTGGTGGTAGGCAGAAAACATCTTCCGAGATTGTCCTAAATGCTTTCTACGAAAATTATTTCGAGCAGTTAGTCTGCAAACCCATGTGAATTGTAAATAGTTGCGAAAACACACTTGACCTCTTACCCACAAACAATCCAGAGCTAATAGAGAGCATCATGACTGATACAGGGATTAGTGATCACAAGGCCGTTATAGCTAGGCTCACTACCGTTTCTTCCAAATCCACCAGAAAGAAACGCAAAATAACTTTATTTAAAAAAGCAGATAAAGTGTCACTAGAAGCCTTCCTAAGAGACAATCTCCATTCCTTCTGAACTGACTATGCAAATGTAGACGAGATATGGCTCAAATTCAAAGATATAGTAGCAACAGCATTTGAGAGATTCATACCTCATAAATTGGTAAGAGATGGAACTGATCCCCCATGGTACTCAAAACAGGTCCAAATGCTGTTGCAGAGGCAACAGAAAAAGCATGCAAAGTTCAGAAGAACGCGAAATCCTGAAGATTGGCTAAAATTTACAGACACGCAAAATGTGGCACGGACTTCAATGTGAGATGCCTTTAATAGGTTCCACAACGAAACATTGTCTCAAAATTTGGTAGAAAATCTGAAGAAATTCTGGTCGTATGTAAAATACATACGCAGTCAATACCTTCGCTGCACAGTGCCGATGGTACTGTTACCGATGACTGTGCCGCTAAAGCGGAGTTATTAAATGCAGTTTTCCGAAATTCCTTCACCAGGGAAGATGAATGGAATATTCCAGAATTTGAAACACAAACAGCTGCTAGCATGAATTTCTTAGAAGTAGATACCTTAGGGGTTGCAAAACAACTCAAATTGCTTGATATGGGCAAGTCTTCAGGTCCAGATTGTATACTGATTAGGTTCCTTTCAGATTACGCTGATACAATAGCTCCCTACTTAGCAATCATATACAACCACTCGCTCACCGATAGATCTGTACCTACAGATTGGAAAATAGCGCAGGTCGCACCAGTGATTAAGAAGGGTAGTAGGAGTAATCCATAGAACTACAGACCTATATCATTGACGTCAGTTTGTAGTAGGGTTTTGGAGCATATACTGTATTCAAACATTATGAATCACCTCGAAGGGAACGTAATACGTAATCAGCATGTTTTCAGGAAACATCGTTTTTGTGCAATGCAGCTAGCTCTTTATTCGCATGAAGTGATGGCTGCTATTGACAGGGGATCTCAAGTTGATTCCATATTTCTAGATTTCCAGAAAGCTTTTGACACCGTTCCTCACAAGCGACTTCTAATCAAGCTGCGGACCTATGGGGTATTGTCTCAGTTGTGCGACTGGATTTGTGATTTCCTGTCAGGAAGGTCGCAGTACGTAGTAATAGATGGGAAATCATCGAGTAAAACTGAAGTGATATCAGGCGTTCCCCAGGGAAGCATCCTGGGACCTCTGCTGTTCCTGATCTATATAAATGACCTGGATGACAATCTGAGCAGTTCTCTTAGGTTGTTCGCAGATGATGCTGTAATTTACTGTCTAGTAAGGTCATCCGAAGACCAGTATCAGTTGCAAAGTGATTTAGAAAAGATTGCTGTATGGTGTGGCAGGTGGCAGTTGATGCTAAATAACGAAAAGTGTAAGGTGATCCACATGAGTTCCGTTGGAATTCGATTACTCAATAAATAGTACAATTCTCAAGGCTGTCAGTTCAACTAAGTACCTGGGTGTTAAAATTATGAACAACTTCAGTTGGACAGACCACATAGATAATATTGTGGGGAAGGCAAGCCAAAGGTTGTGTTTCATTGGCAGGACACTTAGAAGATGCAACAAGTCCATTAAAGAGACAGCTTACACTACACTCGTTCGTCCTCTGTTAGAATATTGCTGTGTGGTGTGGGATCCTTACCAGGTGGGACTGACAGAGGACATCGAAAGGGTGCAGAAAAGGGCAGCTCATTTTGTATTATCACGTAATAGGGGAGAGAGTGTGGCAGATATGATATGCGAGTTGGGATGGAAGTCATTAAAGCAAAGACGTTTTTTGTCGTGGCGAGATCTATTTACGAAATTTCACTCACCAACTTTCTCTTCCGAATGCAAAAATATTTTGTTGAGCCCAACCTACATAGGTAGGTATGATCATCAAAATAAAATAATAGAAATCAGAGCTCGAACAGAAAGGTTTAGGTGTTCGTTTTTCCTGCGCACTGTTCGGGAGTGGAATGGTAGAGAGATAGTATGATTGTGGTTCGATGAACCCTCTGCCTAGCACTTAAATGTGAATTGCAGAGTAATCATGTAGATGTATATGTAGATGTAGATATCAAATGCAACTAATTGGAATATGAACTTAAGCTACAACAGCTGCTGATTGAGGGTGGTGGCGAGGGGCAGATGGCCAGGTTACGTGCAGCGTTGGATAGTCTGCTTGACATCTCTCCTGACACAGTTGGTGAGGTAGGTGTCACTATTTCTACTTGTTCCATCGTATTGGCCGAATTTCATCTTAATGTTCAATTCCTTGAGGGTAGTCAGCCTACCCGAAAGTAGTTGTGCACGATTTAGACCCAACTCTTTCACTGGGATAACCGTCTTGCTGGTTTAAGGCATTTTCAGCTTAATAAGGAACAGGTGGATATAGTTAATCAGTTGATAGGGTGTGTGAAGGAGTTACAAGACAGTGTAAGTACCTTGGGTTTAAATGGGGAAGTGGGTGGTAAGGAAGAGAGTGCCCCCGCTGTGAGTTGGCCACAGCAGATTTCAGAGCATATAAACACCCCAGGGTTTTAATAGACCCATTCCTGACTTGTTTGCTAAGTTGCCTAACCCAATCATGCATTTGCTTCATGGTGTTACAGAGCTGTCCATTGATCGATTAGCCCTGATTGAGAAGGTATTGTGGTTGACCATGTGTTTTGAACTCCATGCCAATGCCTCGCAAATTTCACACTCTGTTAGCCTTTGTTTGTTGTAGCCTTTCCTGATGGTTGTCGCATAGTTTGTTTTATGGAATTCTGCAAGATCAGGGCACCTTAGGTAAGTTGAGATCCTGTATAGAAGAACAGAAGTAATCACCAAGCATTTGAAATGAGTTTGAGTATTCACATTATCGGTGAGTACGAGCACCCACAGAAACGCTGGTAGAATATATTGGACATGTTCGTAGTGCAGTGTCTGCCTTCCAGATAGTGTTTTAAACATCTTGGAGGGAATGAGGCCAGATGATTGCTCACGTGGTGCTTTTCTCAAAAACCTACTACCTTTTTTTAGTTGAATGAGATGGTATCCCCTTTGGAGGCACTTAGATTTGTGAGCGAACAGCATGATTGGGGAAAGGGGTCTGGGTCCATGACTCATCCCCGAACTGACAATCCGTGTGAGCTATCTACCAACTCTATAGGCCATAAGGGTTGTTTTCTCTGTGGCGTGGGTGATCACATTGTGCACAAGTGTCTGATTAGGTGTGGCCCAAGGTCTAACAGTTGACACCAGCAGAGGGCAGAATAAACCCTTTTTGGGCAGGTCCCCTGCACACTGCGGACATATTGTGGCTGTTAGGAATCTTTCTCGTCCACACTTATATGCTCCCCATATCCAGGAACCTATCTGCAGCCTTTTGGATTACAGTTGATATTTGGAATGTAGTAATTTGCACAAGATACCTCCCTTGCACCCTTCTTCATAGAGATGTCAGGTTGCGAATGGGTAGGAGTTGCCTCTGGTGGGGGAGGTGTGAGGGGGATTGTCTATTTGTAATTTTCCTGGACTATTAAGTTAAATGTGATTAAACACTTGTTTGCTACCCTGCTTCATGGCTGTGACTTTATTCAGCAAACAGGCTTGGTGCTTCATTTTTGTAGTAACACTTTCTTCTTTAAGTTTTGGAGAAAATAGCCGCCTGTTCTTGCCATACCACTAACAACGTTAATTCTCATGCAATAGGGTATTCTGAGTCTGAGGCTGGTCATCTTAGTGGAAATGAGGCCAAGCAGTTGTTGTCCATTTCAACGCACTTCCTTGAAGTTCTTGAGCAGCTGAGAGAAATAGACCAAATCCAATACAAAATTTGTTTGGTTGATGATATTCCTGTACATCAAGCCAAAGATGAAAATATTGTGGCAGAAGATTAATGACATGCTTCAGGATGGGATCATCACTCTATGCATCTCTGATATGTTTGGTGTCCAAAGGGCAAGGCAAGGATTACCAACCAGCAATCACTGATAGACCCTTAACAAAAGGATCATCCGGGAACTGGTGCTGCTCCCTGACTTCCACAATTATTTCGCTTGGTTTTTCAGGGGCTCATTATTTTATGGTGCCTGATCTTAATCAAGCCTATTATAAGATATCTTTGACCAAGGATTCCAAGCATGTTACTGTATTTTGTGCTGACTGGAACCTGTATGAGTTTAATTGACTGCCTTTTGTGTTGTTTACCACTGCTACAATGCTCTCCTGACTTTTAGATTGTCATGTCCTGGGTGATCTAAAATTTAGCTGTGTCTACAGCTACCTGGATGATGTTGTGGTGTATAGCCATTCCTCTGATGAACATTTGTGGATCCGTGAGCAGGTATTACTCAGGCTTTGAGTGGTCAGATTGACAGTTAAATCACCATAGATTACCTTGGCAAGGCAGCAGGTTTCCTTCTTGGGGTACCTGGTGTTGGGTGATGGAATTAAGATCAACCAGGAATGTATCTCTGATTTAAGGAAATTTCCTCCCCTAAACGAATAAAAAGGGGTGACATAGCCAATTTTTTCAGGAAGTTCATTCCCAATTTTGCCCAACTTGCCACTCCCCTTAACAGTCTCTGCAAATCAGGGGAGACCTTTGTCTGTGGGGAGAGCCAATAGGCTGCTTTAGAGGCTATTAAAACTGCCTTGATTAATCCTCCTGTGCTAGCCATTCCCAATTTTGAGAAAAGATTTATTGCCTAGACCATTGCATCTAATGCTGGTGTTGCAGCTGTGCTCATGCAGCGACACTGTGGGGAGAGGTGCCCCGTTGCTTATGCTTCAAGGAGGTTAACAGCTGCCGAACTCAAATATTCCATCCACAAGTTGAGGCCTTGGCTGTCCTGTTCATCCTCAAGAAGTCTAGATTCTATCTTGAGCACATGGAGTTTGATCTAGAGATGGATAACCAAATCTTATGTTGGGTTTTGGTGAGGCCTAGAAATATAGGTAGAGTTGCTAGATGGGTGGTGTGTAAATCTGCCTTCTGTTTCTGGGTTCATCATATTAAGGGCTCTGATAACAAAGTCCCAATGATGTTAGTTGTATGTTGCACAAAGCTTGAGGAAGCAGAAGAACTTTCGTAACTGCCCAAGGCTTCTGTTTGTAGTGTTTTGGTCAAAGTACCTGATCTTTTTAGCAATCTTTAAGTCCAAGCAAGACCAGGACCCTCATTTCATGCCTATTAGTAAGCAGCTTTTGGTGGGGAGCAAGTGCCAGGTCATTTGTTAAGGAAGGGCATAGTTTGTTCGGAGGTCACCAAACCAGCTGAGGGTAACATTTGCTTGGCCATGGAACTTGTTCCTTCAGTGCTCTGTTATTTTCATGATTCTTTGCTGGGAGGTCATTTAGGGGTTTATAAGCCTATTGCTAAGGTGCAATGTTATGTGATGTGGCCATCACTGTATAAGGATATCTATTTGGTTAGTCAGTGAGTGCAAGACTGGCAAACCCAATCATAACTCAAGCAAGGGGCTTTTGCAATCCAAGCAGCATCAGCATCCTATGGACAAATTGTTTATCGATTACATGGGTCCCCTTCCCCATACCAAGGGGGAGAATCCTTACATATTGGCTGTAATTGATGCCTTCTCCCAATTTGTTTGGAATGTCGCTAGTAGGGGAGTTACTGCTTCCATTACCATCCATTATTTGCCAAGGATCTTCTCTTTGTGCATCTAAGGCCCTAGTCAGTGATAACGCCCCCACTTTTATGCCCACGAAGTTTAAATGCTTCTGTTATTATTTACCATGCCAAGTTCCAGACGAAGTGGGATGGCTCTCTTCCTTGGATTAATTTTGCTCTCAACTCTTTTCAGCATGAGGCTTACAGGGCCATGCTGACTGACCGTATGTTTACCTGTCCTCTTAATTCTTCTTTAGCAAATTTATGGAATGTTAATGATCTTTTGCCTGACATCATCACTCCCAATATCATTAAACAGATTGGAATAGGGCCAGAAGGAACATAAAGTTAACTCATTGATGACAGATGAGGCGTTACAATTGAGAGAGGTAGTCCTTTCAAGCTAAAGTAGGGGACAACATATTTGTCCATAATTTTCATCTCAGTGGAGAACAGGACAGCGGTATTTCAAAAAAACTCACGCTGTGATTTACAGGACCTTGTCGAATTATTAGGGTATTGAGTCCAGTTAACCTGTTGGTTCATAACCCTGCTTCCGGTAGGACCTGCAGGGTCCACTTTAACCATGTCAAGCAGGCAAGGTATGCTTCCTTCCCTGTACCTATATCTTAAAAACAAGGTGGAGAGGGAGGGTGTCTTCCAGTGTGAGTGGGAGAGGTTAAGCCATGCTGGTCATATCAATATTTGCTTCGCAGCCTACTGGCATGAATTCCCCTTTCTGATGTGCCACGATGTGGTGCGACAGCACACTTTTGCGTGTTTTGCAGTGATTTCTGAATCAACCTAGCAAGCTGGATGTTTGGAAAGGTATTTTTCTGGCGCATTCCATTCATAGTCTAAGTGAATCAGCCCACCGCATTCCTGGTGGTTCATGCTGTGTTAACTCGGACACCGTGAGCTTCCTACGAGGGTCTACGGTTTCCTCATGCATTTGGCGAGATGCTCAGTCATGTGGTTGCTAATGCTACTAGTTGTTTTGGGGTGGGCCACCTCAGCTTCCCCTCACATCGTATTGCTCTCCTGCATTTTACTAATGTTACTGTGAGTGTATTTTTTTCGAAATAGACTTAAGGTTTTCCATTTGTATTTGCCCTCCTATTAACGTCTTTGTCGTTCTGACCAAATTAGTTGTTAAAGTTCCTCTGCACATCGTGATCAGTGCCCTTCACTTCGGCTCACTCTGAAGATGGCTGGACGGTTTTCAACCAAAATATAGAAGAAGAAGAAGTCGAATTTATGTGACTGCACACCCGAGATTTTATGGAACAAGCTCATGGACATCACTGTCTCAAATACTGTATGATTATAAGTGCCATAAGCTCTCTAGTTGCTTCTTAGCCTTTTTACAACTCGTGCGACAGAATCCAGCAAATTCTGTCTCTCCACCCTCGCCGGGGCTTGTAACTGGAGCGCGCTGCACCACGTGAGCTAAGCCTCTGTCCTCCGTACATCACTGTTGACACTACATGTGATCACAAGTAACACTACATCTACATCTACATCTACATCTTTACTTCGCAAGCCACGTGACGGTGTGTGGCGGAGAGTACTTTGAGTACCTCTATCGGTTCTCCCTTCTATTCCTGTCTCGTATTGTTCTATGAAAGAAAGATTGTCAGTATGCGTTTGTGTGGGCTCTAATCTCTCTGATTTTATCCTCATGGTCTCTTCGCGAGATGTACGTAGGAGGGAGCAATATATTGCTTGACTCCTCAGTGAAGGTATGTTCTCGAAACTTCCGTACCTAAATGCTGAGCGTCTCTCCTGCAGAGTCTTCCACTGGAGTTTATCTATCATCTCCGTAATGCTTTCACGATTACTAAATGATCCTGTAACGAAGCATGCTGCTCTCCGTTTGATCTTGTCTATCTCTTCTATCAACCCTACCTGGCAGGGATCTCACACTGGTGAGCAACATTCAAGCAGTGGGCGAACAAGTGTACTGTAACCAACTTCCTTTGTTTTCGGATTGCATTTCCTTAGGGTTCTTCCAATGAATCTCAGTCTGGCATCTGCTT
This sequence comes from Schistocerca cancellata, assembly GCF_023864275.1. Lineage (NCBI taxonomy): Eukaryota > Metazoa > Arthropoda > Insecta > Orthoptera > Acrididae > Schistocerca > Schistocerca cancellata. Next base: position 699,724,130 of record NC_064628.1, read on the forward strand.
TACCGACGATCAACTTGATATGATCATTCCATTTTAAATCACTCCTAATGCCTACTCCCAGATAATTTATGGAATTAACTGCTTCCAGTTGCTGACCTGCTATATTGTAGCTAAATGATAAAGGATCTTTCTTTCTATGTATCCGCAGCACATTACACTTGTCTACATTGAGATTCAATTGCCATTCCCTGCACCATGCACCAGTTCGTTGCAGTTCCTCCTGCATTTTATTACAATTTTCCATTGTTACAACCTCTCGATATACCACAGCATCATCCGCAAAAAGCCTCAGTGAACTTCTGATGTTATCCACAAGGTCATTTATGTATATTGTGAATAGCAACAGTCCTACGACACTCCCCTGCGGCACAACTTAAGTCACTCTTACTTCGGAAGACTTCTCTCCATTGAGAATGACATACTGCGTTCTGTTATCTAGGAACTCTTCAATACAATCACACAACTGGTCTGATAGTCCACATGCTCTTACTTTGTTCATTAAACGACTGTGGGGAACTGTATCGAACGGCTTGCGGAAGTCAAGAAACACGGCATCTACCTGGGAACCCGTGTCTATGGCCCTCTGAGTCTCGTGGACGAATAGCGCGAGCTGGGTTTCACACGATCGTCTTTTTCGAAACCTATACTGGTTCCTCACTCACCAGGCATTCGCCAAACCAAGAAATCAAAACTCTCATTGGATTTCCACATGGTATAGCGCGATTCATCGCCCCCAGTCACTTGTTTCCAATCATCCACTGTATACTGCCGCCGCTCATTTCATCACCTCAACTGTCACTTAACACTGACTACAGAAATGTATGGCGTATAAGGAGCTCCTCGATCATTGTAGCCTACTCTTTTTAACTCCCTACGCACAGTCATTCTGCTAGATGGACTGCTGGTAGCACTTTGCAACTTATGAGTGAGTCCTTCTGTTTATTTCGTGCGGTTTATTACACCCACCCTCTGTAATACTCGACGGTCCCTGTCCGTCAGTAAATGGAGTCTGCCTTGTCTTGATTTAGCCGTGGTTATTCCTTCGCGTCTCCACAATCACGTCACCAACAATCGACTTGGGCAACTTTAAAAGGGTTGAAATGTTCCTAACAGATTTATCACACAGGTGAAATGCAGCGACTAGTCCACATTGGAAGTCACCGAAATCCCCTAAGCGATCCATTCTGCTATTACTGCAACTCTGCTGACTTCAGAAAAGAAAAAGGAAGAAACAGATGCAAACTGCTGTGCAGTTTTCAACATGTTTAGCCCTTAACTCACGAGGTGTGGTCTCTCAGACCGGGCGAAAATTTTCGAACTCGTTCTCCAAGGCCAGTTGTGATGGACTGCTTCTATACTCGCCATACCCTCCTTAAATTGCCAAGCCTACGATGTTTTGCTGTCGGTTGCGTTATCGCCTTCTGTGTTTACTGTTGACACGTGTTCAAAATGGTTCAAATGGCTCTGAGCACTATGGGACTTAACATCTAAGGTCATCAGTCCTCTAGAACTTAGAATTACTTAAACATAACAAACAGAAGGACATCACACACATCCATGCCCGAAGCAGGATGCGAACCTGCGACCGTACCGGTCGCTCGGTTCCGGACTGAAGCGCCTAGAACCGCTCAGCCACCGCGGCCGGCGTTGACACGTGTTATTGATAGGTGTTCGAGTCTCCTAGACTCTCGTGAACTACGTGCCTGTTTTCTTCAATACCGTATTGTATAGCTAAAAATATGTTGGCACGAATGTGTCATTTTTAACTTTCTCGAGTTTGATGAAGTTGTTAGTCGACCTATGGAGGAAGGCGCCAGTGATACAGATCAAGAAATAAACGAAAAAGACGATGTTTCTACATTAGCCAGTGATCAGAGGAAGAACGTCAGGAAAGTTGTAATGGGGGTCTGTCTGTTTCTTTAATTAAATACTTAAAATGTCTGTTAAAATTGAATGTATTCTGAGTGGTGATAACAATGTAGTTCCCAGCAACCAATGTCAATTTGACAGACTTCCTTTTTATACCTATCGGGTGGAATTTTTATGCGCAAATTTAAACCCTAGAATTTAGTTTTATTTGGAAATTTATTTGCTACTGAGATTGTATAACTTTTCAGAATGTAAAATTCAGTACTCTAACAGTCTATTTATGTGTACTATTTAAAAGAACCACACAAAATTATGTGCTTTTGTGTAATAAATCGTAAAATGCTGCGGGCTTTGTTTAGTGCAATAAAATAAACTAGAAGCATTTAAACAAGACTAAAATAATTGTAAAAATTAATGTTATATAGTATAAATTAAAAATTTCAAATGATTTTTGCCGTAAATCTCGGTTTAAACATTAGGGCCCCAGAGATCCCACCTCGTGGTATACGTTGCAGAAAAGTTACCTCGCGAGTTAAGGTTTAGACTACTTACGGTTTCATATGCTGCTGAAACATATTCGTATTCTTTAACGAGGGAGAAATGTTATGCTGCTCTAGTGACCAGAGTAACTTTTGTTTTTACTTATAATCAGAGAAGATTTCCCTGTTTATCCATCTTACATACGTATCAACTGCATATCAGTTAAAAGACCATGAAAACTTTAATAAAAGATTAATTTCGCTAGTCTTACATTAAATATGTTGTCTAGTTGTATCAGAAAAATGAATATATGACCAAATAAGAATACCGGTACTGAATCATTTATTTATTTATTTATTCTGGGTTTCTACACATTGCGTATGGCAGCACAGTATGGGTGCATGCTTTCAATATTCTTGTCAGTTCAAACCGCCTCAAATACCGGGATCTGGTGCAAACTGCTACAATTCCCTCACTTTAGGAATTAACAAGATGCTACGAAAATGAGGAACGACAGTTTATTTGTGAAACAAATGTTTTATAAAATAGTTATTATGCTACGTGGCACAATTTTTTCCTCGCTTGTTTAAGAATATTCGCATTGTATTAAAACCAATCAAAAGATATGCAACTACTCATTCATTGTTGGTAGTAGGCTTCCTGCTCCTATTTTCTCGTTACAAACTAGAAGAAAATAATCCGAAGTGGTCGTCTGTAGGAAAGCATTATTTACTAGATTGGTGTTAACGAATTTTCAAAACCGATTTTCAGTAAGCAATAGAGGACATTTTAAAGTGTCTGTTAAACCGAGTTCGCGCAGTCGAGTGGTGATTACTGCGTCCATTAACGGTCAAGAGCAATATTTCAAGTTGTCCGTCGCAAAAATCAGTTTCTCGCTGCAAGTGGTAAGTTACGTAGCAAGCGAAAGATGGTAATGGTGTATAGCGGCCTCTTATCAACTCTGAAACTTCTGCGGTGAAATCGAGCAACATCAAATATCTTGTGAATCGTTAAAATTTTAATTTAATCAGACTAGATTAATAAAAAAGATAGGACGCGTGGTCTGTATTTTAGTAGCGCGCACGGTATTACTGTAAAATTATCTTTACGGTCACATATAATCTTTGGCGATGTTTCGTCATCAACGTTACCTCAAATGTAGATCGCAGTGCGAAAGAGCTGAAGTTCGAAGCTGCACGCATCGCGGTACATAACTAGCTGCTATTTGTAGACGTTGCATAAAACTTTTTTTTAAATAATGTGTACTGTCATTTTTATCATTTGTTAACCGTTGCAACTAAAGTGTAAAATATCTGCGGTGCGCTGACGTATAATATCTTATATGTTTTGTAATTGTTGCAGGTATCGCAGTGTTATTTTCCTTTAGTTAATCATCAGTATTTACGTGAATACACGAGGAGCATGTAATTGCCTTCATTTTTTGCTTGAAGCCACGAGAACTGACATTTTATCTCGCGCGGTTCCTGAGCGGGTGACGTCTCTTCGGTAACTATCTCATTAGCGCAGTTATTCGAAGGTGCGCAGCTACCTCTCTTGATTTCAAATTTTTTGCGTACATAATTATAGTTCTTCCTGCTATTTGAATGATTATGTACAAGGAGTTCAATTCTTGGTCACTTAGCCCGAGCCAGTTTGTGTGCGTGGTTGTGGAAAAAATGTGAGCGCGCACGTCCGCGCTCTTTCTAGTGGAATTTGTTGAAGTAGAAATTATTGAAATCGTTATTACCAATCGTTTAGAAAGAAGTGCTGTATATCGTATTGTTATCTTCAACCAAACATCGAACTATCAACTACAGAGTTAGGATTGATTGGTTCGGTTTGTAATAGTAAGCCAGTAATTAACGATTAACACCAAACAAAAGCTGAATAATGTCACGGCTGTGGTCTATTTTATTATTATTATAGCTGTGTCATGTTTTTCACTTCCCTTGTCCTGGAATAACTGATGAAAAACCAGTGACCTTGGAAAAGCGCTGTAAGTACTGTAGCGACCCCGTGCCTGCCTGGAATTACTTAAAGACTCATTATATCGCATCTTAAACTTTTTTTTTTCAAATTTTGAACAATATGTTAATATATTTAATGCGTTGTTGAGACCTTTGTGTAATTGTTCATGGTTGTAGTTCTGTAGTTTACTTTGAGCCTTTGTAGTACGTGTTTAGGAATGTCGTTAACACGGCTATTGCGAGCGCTCAGTATACTCGCGGTAGTGCTGGCACATTTCGAGCTAATCAACACGTGAGGTTTTACGCGACTTGCTCGAAATGATGAAGTAGCAATGTCAAGAGCAGCTAAGTTACGGGATGTGGTGTTTGCTCTCGCTACCTGCAATTGCCGTTTTCTCAAGGGACAAGCGATTCCATGGGATTACAGTATCTTAACCACGACTTTAGGCATTAGCAATAGGGGTAGTGGTAATACTCGGAGCGTCCGTCACCTCTTATGATCGAAAAAAAATTAAAGTGGTCGTGGAGAAATGCGAGTAGTAGGCCCGAAAGCAGTTAATGTTACGGTAAGGAGTGGCACATATTACACTGATGTCATTGTATTCCTCTCATCTCCTCTGTTGGGAAATAGAGCATCGGATGCCAAAACTGTTACCAATGGGAAATCAATGTATCTCATCATTGGCGTTGTGCTAACATGGGATTTGAAAAGCAGGCAATTGTACAACCATTCTATCCTCAAAGAATATCTGGGGAAATTCTGTCATATGACGCTCCAAAGAGATGTATGGACTATAATATTTATAGCAGAATGGTTAAGAACTTGTCTTTCTTGTCAAGTCTATGATTGGATATAAGCTAAAATTATACAGCTTATTACACCATTTGGTTTTCTAGAAAATGAAAACTCCAGAGCAATGTATTTCATGGGACTCCAGTGCAACTTGAGTAGGCTATTTTTAGACAGCTTTAAATCCTGCAGAAAAGAGGATGCAACAATAGCTAATGACATCTGCCCAAGATGTATACAAAGTGCAAATAATATTTGCCACATGTTTAAGACAGTACTAATGGTAATGGAGTTTCTGCTGTTGACGACAGCTTGTCCGCTCAATAAAGTAAAAAGCTCGGTCTTCGTAGCTCAAGATACTTTAATTCCCATAGTTCTTCACTTCCTTATCCTTTCTTTCATTCAATTTTGTCCTTTTGTGTTTTACAGGAAAATAAGACTCAAAGTACTATAGGAAAATATGTAAGAAATAGTAGTAGTTCAGTTTTTCATCAACAGTGTCTGCTTTGTAAATATCTCTCCAACATTGTTATTACTAAACATTACATTCAATTAATTGTTTATGACGTGATGCAAAAACAGACACCCAGAGTTGCAACTAAAATGGATATTTATTTAGTGGGTGATGGTTTTGGGCTATGCCCATTCTAAAAACCAAGTAACGTTTGCCAAGTAAAATGTCCATCCAGAATGGTTTCAACTAATTAATGTCTGTATTTGGTTAACAAACATTAGGTGGGACCATACACATATGTACCTACTTTATTTACTGCCATTTTGGACAGACATCTTATTTAGCAAACACTGGTTGGTTTGAGAATGGGCATAGCCCAAAACTAGTCACAGACTAAATAAAGATCCATTTCTAGTTGCAACACTGGCAGTCTCTTTTTGCATCACAATCTAAAATAAGTTGCTGTCCCACATACCTGGTGCACTGGAACTACACAGATCATTGTTTATAGTTCTGAGGTAGTATACTTTTCTTCTGTGATATGCACCTAACTGGTCATTATATTTTGTGATTAACATTTGACAATCAGATAAACAATTGACTAACGTTTTTAGAGGCAGACCACTGTAGGTTACTGGATCTATAAACAAATTGTCAACAGTTGTTGCACTATGTCCTTCAATCCTTGTAGAGAACTTTACCATAGAAAATTATCCAAAGTTGGACATGTACAACTCTAGGTGACCCCAGGCTTCCAGTAAATCTGTGTTAAGAGTCCCCACAAACAATGATTCTCCAATCAAGTTTGTATAACCTTATTAAAATTGCTTCTGCCTGCTTTACGAAGCCTAAATACTTCCTTCTGGAGGCCACTGAAATGCCAGTAGGGCTTATACAAGCTTGTGTATCTACAGATCCACTAATGTATCACAGCATTCAAAAAGCTGTTCAACATAAGCTTCTTTAACATGAAGATTAATGTAAAAATGTATCCATCTACAAGAAGGGTAATAGGAGTGATCCACAAAACTACTATCCAATATCATTGCCATCAGTTTCTTGTAGAATTTTAGAACACATTCTGAGCTCAAATGTAATGAGTTATCTTTAACAGAATGATCTCCTCAAGGGCAACCAACATGGATTCCGAAAACATTGATCATGCGAAACCTAACTTGCACTATTCTCGTATGACATACTGAAAGCTTTGGATCAAGGCAATCATGTACATGCAGTACTTCTTGGTTTCCGAAAAGCATTTCGCTCAGTACACATCTATGCTTATTGTCAAAAGTTCGTTCATATGGGGTATCACGTGAAATTTGTGACTGGACTGAGGACTTTTTTGGTAGAGCGAACACAGTATTTTGTCTTGGATGGAGAGTCATCGTCAGACGTAGAAATAACTTTGGGTGCATCCCAGGGAAGTGTGTTGGGACTCTTGCTGTTCATGTTGTATATTAATGACCTGGCAGGCAACATTAGTAGTAACAACGGGCTTTTGCAGATTAAGTCAGGTCATACAATTTCAAAGTGGTGCAAAAATAGACAACTCGCTTTAAATGTTCAAAAATGTAAAATTGTGCACTTCACAAAAAGAAAAAAAAACACAGTATCTTATGGGTCACTGTTGGAATCAGCAAATTCATACAAATACCTGGATGTAACACTTTGTAGGGATATGAAATGGAATGATCACATAGGCTCAGTCATGGGTAAATTTCAAAGTGGTGCGAAAATAGACAACTCGCTTTAAATGTTCAAAAGTGTAAAATTGTGCACTTCACAAAAAGAAAAAAAACACAGTATCTTATGGGTCACTGTTGGAATCAGCCAATTCATAAAAATACCTGGATGTAACACTTTGTAGGGATATGAAATGGAATGATCACATAGGCTCAGTCATGGGTGAAGCAGATGGTAGATTTTGGTCTTTTGGTAGAACACTGGGGAAGTGTAATCAGTCTACAAAGGAGATTGCTTTCAAATCACTTGTACAGCACATCCTAGAATATTGCTCAACTGCGTGGGACCCATACCAAATAGGATGAATAGGGGATACTGAATGTATATAGAGAAGGGCAGCATGAAAGGTCACAGGTTTATTTGATGCATGGGAGAGTGTCACAGAGATACTGAAGGAACTGAACTGGAAGACTCTTGAAGATAGACATAAACTATCCTGAGAAAGCCTATTAACAACATTTCAGGAATAGGCTTTGAATGATGACCTTAGGAATACACTTCAGTCTCTTATGTATCACTCACATACGGGTTGCGAGAATAAGATTAGAATAATTACTGCATGCTCAGAGGCATGCAAACAATCATTCTTCCCATGACCCATACATGAATGGAACAGGAGGAAACCCTAATAACTGATACAATGGGACGTACTCTCTGCCATGAACCTCATGGTGGTTTGCACAGAATAGATATGTAGATGTAGAAGTAGATGAAAGGTATGCAACTTAACTCCACTTTTTGCATATATAGCCACTGCACTTTTCTTCTTATTACTTCTATAGCCTTATATTAGCTTGTATCCACAAAGATGAATTTGGAACTGTCATTGATTTCCATGTGCTGTTCTGACATATGCAACAATTCTGTTGAATGCCATCAATTCTTTCATTTCACTGAATGGACTCAAGAGGTTCATACTTTTTCTTTATGAAGCTTGAGGGCCACATGCTTAAGATGTGTATAAAAGTGAAAGAAAGGGAACTAATTACTATCAAAGTCATATGCTGTACTGTGATATTAGCAGTATGAATGAAATGAGTTGAAGCATCTGAGTTTTGACTCTGTCAAACTGAATGACTATTTGTCAATAGCAGCTACATAAAAGAAGCATTGCTTATATTACAAATGATACTTAATCAACATACATTCATTAGCATTCTCAAATGACTGACACTACTGTGTGTCAAACTGAATGACTATTTTTCAATAGCAGCTACATAAAAGAAGCATTGCTTATATTGCAAATGATACTTAATCAACATACATTCATTAGCATTCTCAAATGACTGACACTGCTTTGTGTTTGTGTTTGGGTGTTTGGGAAGAGTGTAACCAAATTCAAATTATATTTGTTTTGACTCACACTAAGGATTTCATTTCTTTGAACAGTAAAATTGTTCATAAAATAGGCTACTGAAAGACAGGTGATAAAGAGTGCCAGAAGATGCCTGTCAATATCTGAATGAAGAATGGCACATGTGATCAAGGTATTTAAGTAGATTTTCTTTCATGCTGATTTCCTCAGTGAATTGAAGAAAGCAGATGAAATGGAAAGACAGTCTACAATATCACCACTGATGAGGATCCTTCCATATAAGAATCAAACCTAGAGGTAAACATTTTGAGCAATGACTGTAGGCAAGTTTTTGGAAGTAGTGGTTTCCGATAATTTGACATTTACTTGAGATACACTAAGAGGGAAAAAGAAAGGAAGAAAATGACACACCGCATAGGAATTATCCAAACGGGACTGAAATTTATAGCAGTGATGTAAATGTACAGGTAGACAAATGATTACACTTTCACAAAAATTGGCAGCTGGTGTGAATCAGTGCATTGGAAGAGCTCCCCGAGAGTCATGTACCTGTGATACTAGTAGAGGTACCTCAAGTGCTGTTCTCTTCTGTGGATCCTGCGCCTCCTATGCAGAAGATACAGAATCTGTCATTACTCGTCCACTTTACTGAAAGTGGCATGTCAGTGGTAGATCCAGTCATCCTGTGCGGGGTGGGCTAGAACCAGGGAGGACTTAGAGTGTGGTACCGATCCCCCAAATCAACAAGTTTCAAGTGCTGTCTCTCACTGAAACTGAAACTGAGTCAGTGGAACTACTTCACCTGTTTAGGGGAAACCTGTTTTGTCTGGTGTGAAGATGAGCAAACACAAAAGGGTAGGGGTATATTAATCATCGGCAGTTCAAACGTACGGTGAATGATGGTACCCCTTAGGGAAATGGCAGCAAGGGACAGGAAAGGACACCAGGTTCAGTCAGTGTGTATGCCTAGGGGCCTCATTCAACATGTTGAAGAGGCTATTCCAGCAGCCATTGAGGGAACAAGGTGCAACCAACTGTGGATTGTGACACATGTTGGAACAAATGATGCCTGTCACCTGGGCTGCGAGGTCCTACTTGGGTCATTCCAGCAACTGACAGAGAAGGTTGAGAAGACCAGTTTTGTGCATGGAGTTTCAACAAAGCTCACAATTTGTAGCATTGTCTCCAGAACTGATCGTGGCCCTCTGGTTCTGAGTTGAGTGGAAGGACTGAACCAGAGACTTTGAAGGTTCTGTGACAACGTAGGCTGCGATTTTGTGGACTTATGCCATGGGGTTGAGAACTGTAGGGTCCCCCTAAATGGGTCACGTGTGTGCTACATATCACAGGCTGCTACTCAGGCAATTGACTGCATTTGGGGTGCACATAAGGGTTTTTTAGATTAGTCGACTCTTCATCCAATCTACATAATGATAGCTGTAGGAAACCCAGAAGTATCAGTGCAGGATCGAAAGAAATGCCTCCCATGGATGAGAGTATTAAAATCTTAATGGTAAGGTGCCAAAGCATTCACAACAAAGTGCCAGAGTTTGAAGCACTCATGAAAAGCAGTAAAGCTCATGTAATACCAGGTACAGGCAGCTGGTTGAAATACGTAATTGATAACAGTGAGATTTTTGGAGAAAATTAAAGTGTATGTCAAAAGGACAGGCAAATGGGAAATGGAAATCGCAGTAGACAAGAAACTCAAATCCACTGAGATAGAAATTGAAGCTGCATGTGAGATAGTTTGGGCAAGACTCAGTGTCAGGGGTGGACATAAAATGATAACTAATTGGATCCTTTGGTCGCCAACCGGATTCTTGTCCTGATGTAACTGAAAACTTTAGAGAAAACCTCAGTTCACTTGTACCTATGTTCCCCAACCATATTGTAATCATTGGTGGAGACTTATCATCCAATAATTAATTGCGAAAGTCACAGTTTTGTTAGTGGTGGGCGTCATGCTACATCCTGTGAAACACTACTAAATGCCTTCTCTGAAAACTACCTAGAACAGGTAATCAAGAATCACACTCATAATGGAGATATAATGGGTCAAATGGCAACAAATAGACCTAACCTCTTTGAGGATGTCCACATCAAAAATCAGTGACCATGATGTGACTGTGATAACAGTGATTACCAAAGTACAAAGGACAACCAAAACATGCAGAAAGATGTGTATGTTCAGTAAACTAGATGAAAAATCGGTAGTGTCTTCTCAATGAGGAGCTTGAAACTTTCAGCACAGGGCAGGAGCATATAGAAGAACTATGGCTCAAGTTTAAAAGAATAGATGACCACACACTGGATAGATATGTACCCAGTAGAACAATTCATAATGGGAGGAAACCTCCAGTATACAATCACTGTAAAGAAACTTCTAAAGAAACAGAGATTAAAAACCGCAGGCCTACAGATACAGATCCTGAATGAAACGCATTTGACTGTTAAGAGAACAATGTGTGATGCCTTCAGGACTACCATAGCAGAATATTGTCAAATGATCTTTCACAGAACCCAAAGAAATTCTGGTCATATGTAAAGGCTGTTAGGGCAACAAAGTTAGTATGCTCTCCTTAGCTCTCAAACAAAAAACCGTGACCTTCTACAAGAAGGATAGTAGATGTGACCCACAAAACTACTGTCCAATATCCTTGACATCAATTTGTTGTAGAATCTTAGAAAGTATTCTGAGCTCAAACATAATGAGTTATCTTGAAGAGAATGACCTCCTCAATGCCAACCAACATGGATTCCAGAAACATCAATCATGTGAACTTGCACTTTTCTCACATGACATGCTGAAAGCTTTGGATCTAGGCAATCAGGTAGATGCAGTGTTTCTTGAGTCCCAAAAAGCATTTGATGCAGTGCCACACCTATGCTTATTGCCAAAAGTACGATCATTTGAGGTATCAAGTGAAATTTGTGACTGGATTGAGGACTTTTTGGTAAGGAGAATGCAGTATGTTATGATGGTTGGAGAGTCATTGTCAGATGTAGAAGTAACTTCACGTGTACCCCAGGGAAGTGTGTTGGGACCCTTGCTGTTCATGTTCTACACTAATGACCTTACAAATAATATTGGTAGTAACATTAGGCTTTATGCTGATGATCCAGTAAAATATAATAAAGTACTGTCTGAAAGAAGCTGCATAAATATTCAGTCAGATCTTGATAAGATTATAAAGTGGTGCAAACATTGGCAACTTGCTTTAAGTGTTCAGAAATATAAAATTGTGCACTTCACAAAACTAAAAAATGTAATACTCTATGACTACAACATCAGTGAGTCACTGGTGGAATCAGCCAATTCGTAGAAATACCTGGGTGTAACACTTTGTGGGGATATGAAATAGAGTGATTACATAGGCTCACTCATGGGTAAGCAGGTGGTAGACTTTGATTTACTGGTAGAATGCTGGGGAAGTACGATCATTCTACAAAGGAGATTGTTTGCAAATCACTCTTATGACCAGTTCCAGAATATTGCCCAAGTGTTTGGAAGCCTTACCAAATAGGAATAACAGGGGATATTGAACATATCCAGAGAAATGCAGCACAAATGGCCAACAGTTTGTTTGATGCATGGGAAAGTGTCACAGAGATACTGAAAGAAATGAACTGGAAGACTCTTGAAGATAGACATAAATTATCTCAAGAAAGTCTGTTAGCAACATTTCAAGAACTGGCTTTTAATGATGACCTTAGGAATATACTACAATCCCCTATGTATCGCTCATGTAGGAATACTGAGGATAAGATTAAAATAATTTCTCCTTGCACAGAGACATTCAAACAATCATTCTCCATATGTGAATGGAATGGGAAGCAACCCTAATAACTGGTACAATGGGAGGTACCCTCTGCCATGCACCTCTCTGTGGTTTGCAGACTGTAGAGTAGATGTAGAGTTATTCAAGAGAAAGAGCTTCAAAGATTGAGCAGGTCAGTATTGCTTTGGTCCATCTATGGCCCATACACAAGCAGTTATTTGGATTGATATTGACTGATACAGTCGTCGGATGTTCTCCTGAGCAATATTGTACCAAATGCTGTCCAGTTGGTAAACATCATCAAAATCCCTAGCTGGTTGGAGGGCCGAGCCTATAATGCCCCAAACTTTGTCAATTGGGGAGAGATCTGGAGACCTCGATGGCCAAGATAGGGCTTGGCGAGCATGAAGGCAAACAGTAGGAACTCTTACCATGTGCAGGCAGTCATTATTTTGCTGAAATGTAAGTGCAGGATGGCTTGCCGTGAAGTGCAACAAAACGGGATGTAGAAGTCATCAGTCTTCTGACTTTTTGATGCAACCTGCCACGAATTCTGCGCCTGTGCCAACCTTTTCATTACTGAGTAGTACTTGCAACCTACATCCTCAATTATTTGCTGAATGTACCCCAGTCTCTCTCTTCCCTTACAGTTTTTGCTCTGTGCAGCTCCCTATAGTAAAATGGAAGTTATTCAGTGATGTCTTAACTCATGTTTTATCATTCTGTCCCTTCTTCTTGTCAGTGTTTACACCAGTTCTGTGGAGAAACTCCTTTTTCCTTACCAGTCCACCTAATTTTCGATATTCTTCTTTAGTATCACATCTCAAATTCTTCTGTTTTCTATGTTCCAGTTTTCCCACAGTCCATGTTTCGCTACCATATAATGCTGTGCTCCAGAAGTACATTCTCAGAAATTTTTACCTCAAATAAAGACCTTGTTTGATACTAGAAGCTTTCTCTGGGCCTGGAATGTCCTTTTTGCCAGTGCTAGTCTGCTTTTTATGTCCTTGCTCCATTTATCATGGGTTATTTTACTGCCTTGGTAGCAGAATTCCTTAACTTCATCTACCTCATGATCACCAATTATGATGTTAAGTGTCCCACTGTTCTCATTCCTGACAGTTCTCATTACTTTTGCCTTTCTTTGATTTACTCTCAGTCCATGTTTTGCACTCATTGGACTGTTCATTCCATTCAACAGGTCCTGTAATTCTTCCTCACTTTCACTGAAGACAGCAATGTCATGAGCGAATCTTAACATTGAAATCCTTTCACTTTGAATTTTAATCCCCCTCTTGAAGCTTTGTTTTGCATCTGTCATTGCCTCTCCAATGTTGAGATTGAACAGCAGGGGCCAAAAGCTACATCCCTGAGTTACACCCTTTTTAATCCATGTATTTTGTTCATGGTCTTATACTGTTAATGTTCCCTCTTGGTTCTTGTACATATCATGTATTACCAGTCTTTCCCTATAACTTACCCCCATTTTTCTCAGTATTTTGAAGATCTTACAGCATTTTACATTGTTGAACCTTTTTTCCAGGTTGACAAATCCTATGAACGTGTCTTGATTTTTCTTCAGTCTTGCTTGCTTTATCAACGGCAAAGTCAAAACTGCCTCCATGGTACCTTTATCTTTCCTAAAGCTAAACTGATTGTCATCTAATAAATCCTCAATTTTCTTTTCCATTCTTCCATTATAGTATTCGTGTCAGAAACTTGGATGCGTCAGCTGTCAAGCTGATTGTGCGATAATTCTCACACTTGTTGGTGCTTGCAATTTTGGGAATAGTGTGGATGATGTTTTTCCAAAAGTCTGATGGTATTTCACCAGAATCATACATTCTACACATTAATGTGAAAAACCATTTTGTTGCAATGTCCCTCCAATGATTTTAGAAATTCTGATTGAATCTTATCTCTCCCTTCTGCCCTATTGCCCTATTTGATTTTAGGTCTTCCAAAGATCTTCTAAATTCTTATTCTAATAGTGGATCCCCTATCTCTTCCCTATTGACTCCTATTTCTTCTTGTGTCATGTCATCAGGTAAGTCCTCCCCCTCATAGAGGCCCTCAACGTATTTTTCCCTGTATCTGCTCCCTCCTCTGCATTCAGCTGTGGAATTTCTATTGCACTCTTTGATGTTACCACCCTTGCTTTTAATTCCACTGAAAATTATTTTAGCTTTTCTATATGCTGGGTCTGTCCTTCCGACAATCAGTTCTTTTTCAATTTCTTCACATTTTTCATGTAGCCATTTTGCCTTAGCTTCCCTGCACCTCTTATTTATTTATTTTTATTTATTTATTGTTCCGTGGGACCAAATTAAGGAGAAGTCTCCATGGTCATGGAACGAGTCAATACATGAAATTATAACACGATATTAGAAACAGCAACTCCCTTTTTAAACATAAGAACATTCACCGGTATACTTGGGAAGGCAGGGGAACCAGATCTGTCATTGACTACATAATAACAGATCAGGAATTCAGGAAGGCTGTGAGGGACACACGTGTATTCAGGAGATTCTTTGATGACACTGATCATTATTTAATCTGCAGTGAAATTGGGATTGTGAGGCCGAAAGTGCAGGAGGTCAGGTCCATATGTAGGAGGATAAGAGTGGAGAAACTTCAGGATAAGGAAATCAGGCACAAGTACATAACAGCGATCTCAGAAAGGTACCAGTTAGTTGAATGTAGTCAATTACAGTCACTGGAAAAGGAATGGACAAGGTACAGGGACACAGTACTAGAAGTGGCTAAAGAATGTCTTGGAACAGTAGTGTGTAAAAGTAGGATGAAGCAAATAGCTTGGTGGAATGATACAGTCAAGGCAGCCTGTAAAAGGAAAAAGAAGGCGTATCAAAAATGGCTACATACCAGAACCCAGGTAGACAGAGAAAGTTATGTTGAAGAAAGAAACAAAGCCAAACAGATAATTGCAGCATCCAAGAAGAAATCGTGGGAAGACTTTGGAAACAGGTTGGAGACTATGGGTCAAGCTGCTGGAAAACCATTCTGGAGTGTAATTAGCAGTCTTCGAAAGGGAGGTAAGAAGGAAATGACAAGTATTTTGGACAGGTCAGGAAAACTGCTGGTGAATCCTGTGGATGCCTTGGGCAGATGGAGGGAATATTTTGAAGAGTTGCTCAATGTAGGTGAAAATGCGATAAGTAATGTTTCAGATTTCGAGGTAGAATGGGATAGGAATGATGATGGAAATAGGATCACATTTGAGGAAGTGGAAAAAATGGTCAACAGATTGCAGTGCAATAAAGCGGCTGGGGTGGATGAAATTAAGTCGGAACTCATCAAATACAGTGGAATGTCAGGTCTTAAATGGCTACACAGGATAATTGAAATGGCCTGGGAGTCAGGACAGGTTCCATCAGACTGGACAAAAGCAGTAATCACACCAATCTTTAAACATGGAAACAGAAAAGATTGTAACAACTACAGAGGTATCTCTTTAATCAGCATTGTGGGTAAAATCTTCTCAGGTATTGTTGAAAGAAAAGTGCGAGTATTAGTTGAGGACCAATTGGATGAAAATCAGTGTGGGTTTAGGCCTCTTAGAGGTTGTCAGGACCAGATCTTTAGCTTACGGCAAATAATAGAGAAGTGTTATGAGTGGAACAGGGAATTGTATCTATGCTTTATAGATCTAGAAAAGGTATATGACCGGGTTCCTAGGAGGAAGTTATTGTCTGTTCTACAAGATTATGGAATAGGAGGCAAACTTTTGCAAGCAATTAAAGGTCTTTACATGGATAGTCAGGCAGCAGTTAGAGTTTAAGGTAAATTGAGTTCATGGTTCAGAGTAGTATCAGGGGTAAGACAAGGCTGCAACCTGTCTCCACTGTTGTTCATATTATTTATGGATCATATGTTGAAAACAATAGACTGGCTGGGTGAGATTAAGATTTGTGAACACAAAATAAGCAGTCTTGCATATGTGGATGACTTAGTTGTGATGGCAGATTCGATTGAAAGTTTGCAAAGTAATATTTCAGAGCTAGATCAGAAATGTAAGGACTGTGGTATGAAGATTAGCATCTCCAAAACGAAAGTAATGTCAGTGGGAAAGAAATATAAACGGATTGAGTGCCAAATAGGAGGATCAAAGTTAGAACAGGTGGACGGTTTCAAGTACTTAGGATGCATATTCTCACAGGATGGCAACATAGTGAAAGAACTGGAAGCGAGGTGTAGCAAAGCTAATGCAGTGAGCGCTCAGCTACGATCTACTCTCTTCTGCAAGAAGGAAGTCAGTACCAAGACTAAGTTATCTGTGCACCGTTCAATCTTTCGACCAACTTTGTTGTATGGGAGCGAAAGCTGGGTGGATTCAGGCTACCTTATCAACAAGGTTGAGGTTACGGATATGAAAGTAGCTAGGATGATTGCAGGTACTAGTAGATGGGAACAATGGCAGGAGGGTGTCCACAATGAGGAAATCAAAGAAAAACTGGGAATGAACTCTATAGCTGTAGCAGTCAGGGCGAACAGGCTTAGATGGTGGGGTCATGTTACACGCATGGGAGAAGCAAGGTTATCCAAGAGACTCATGGATTCAGCAGTAGAGGGTAGGAGGAGTCGGGGCAGACCGAGAAGAAGGTACCTGGATTCGGTTAAGAATGATTTTGAAGTAATAGGTTTAACATCAGAAGAGGCACCAAAGTTAGCACTGAATAGGGGATCATGGAGGAACTGTATAAGGGGGGCTATGCTCCAGACTGAACGCTGAAAGGCATAATCAGTCTTAAATGATGATGATGATGATGATGATGATGATATTAGAAACAGATAAAATGAAATATAAAAAAACATATTCAGGTGACAAGTCGTAAGTTTAAATAAAGAAAATCAACAATGTAACACTGGAATTTGCTTAATTATTTAGCTCTTCCAGGAGCTCCTCGACAGAATAGAAGGAGTGAGCCATGAGGAAACTCTTCAGTTTAGACTTAAAAGAGTTTGGGCTACTGCTACGATTTTTGAGTTCTTGTGGTAGCTTATTGAAAATGGATGCAACAGAATACTGCACTCCTTTCTGTACAGGAGTCAAGGAAGTGCATTCCACATGCAGATTGGATTTCTGCCTAGTATTAACTGAGTGAAAGCTGCTAACTCTTGGGGATAGGCTAATATTGCTAACAACAAACGACATTAAAGAAAATATATACTGTGAGGGCAATGTCAGAATTCCCAGACTATTGAATAGGGGTTGACAAGAGGGTCTCGTACTTACATCACATATAGCTCGAACAGCCTGTTTTTGAGCCAAAAATACCCTTTTTGAATCAGAAGAATTACCCCAAAAAATAATACCATACGACATAAGCGTATGAAAATATGCTAAGGAGACTACTTTTCATGTTGAAGTGTCACTTATTTCAGATGCTGTTCTAATGGTAAATAAAGCAGTATTTAGTTTATGAACAAGATCCTGGACGCGGGCTTTCCACAACAGCTTACTATCTATCCGAACGCCTAGGAACTTGAACTGTTCCGTCTCGCTTATAATATGCCCATTCTGTCTGACCAAAATATTGGTTCTTGTTGAATTGTGAGTTAGAAACTGTAAAAACTGAGTCTTAATGTGATTTAGCATCAAATTATTTTCCACACGCCATGAACTTATTTCATGAACTACATTATTTGATACTGTTTCAGTATTACACACAAGATCCTTCACTATCAAGCTGGTGTCATCAGCAAACAGAAATATTTTTGAATCACTTGTAATACTAGAAGGCATATCATTTATATAAAGAAGAAACAGTGACTTGTGTTCCTGTATTTCTGAATTTCCATGAACATTTTTATACTTCCTTCTTTCACTGATCAAGTGAAGTATTTCTTCTGCTACCTGCAGTTCCATTGGAGTTATCTTCCTTGTGTCTATGTTTTTCTCTCCAACTTCTGTGATTGTCATTTTTAGAGATGTCCATTCCTCTTCAACTGAACTGCCTACTCAGATGATCCTTATCACAGTATCTATAGCCTCAGATAACTTCAAGCATATCACTTCATTCCTCAATACATCCAGATCCCACTTCTTTGTACAAGGATTCTTCCTGACTAGTTTCTTAAATTTTTTATTACCAAATTGTGATCTGAGTCAACATCTGCCCCTGGGTACACCTTACAATCCAATATCTGATTTTGTAATCTCTGCTTGGCCATGATGTAATCCAACTTTAAAGCTTCCTGTACACCTCGGTCTTTTCCAAGTATACCTTCTCCTCTTGCGATTCTTGATAGAGTATTCGCTATTACCATCTGAAATTTATTGCAGAATTCATTGTCTTGCTTCTCTCTCATTCCTACCACCAAGCTCATATTATCCCATGACTGTTTCTTCTACTCCTTCCCTATGACCATGCTGTAATCCCCCATGATCATTAGATTTTAATCTCTGTTCAATGTCCTCATATATTTTCTCTGTATCTTCATCTTCTGCTTGCAACGTCGGCATGTACACTTGAACTATTTTTGTGTTGGTTGTGTTGTGTTGGTTTACTGCCAATTCTGATGAGAACAACTCAACCACTGAATTGTTCACAGTAACTCACTGTCTGTCCTACCTCCCTATTCATAACAAATCCTACTCCCGTTATACCATTTTCTGCTGCTGTTTGTATTACCCTCTACTCGTCTGACCAGAAATCCTTGTCTCCTACCAATTCACTTCACTTACACCCACTATACCTAGACTGAACTTTAGCATTTCCTTTTTCAGATTTTCTAGCTTCTGCACGTTCAAACTTCTGATATTCCATTGCCCAACTCATAGAATATTATCGTTTCATGTGTTATTCCATCTTTTCCCCAGGTCCCTTCCCCTTGGCAGTTCCCTCTCAGAGATCCAAATGAGGGACTAGATCAGAATATTCTGCCAATGGAGAGAGCATCATGACAATTTTTCAATAATAGGCCATATGTCTTGTGGATACATGTTACATGTCTTTAATGGAGTAGTTTCCATTGCCCTCCGCATCCTCATGCCATTTATCACTGCTGATTCTTCCACCTTTCTGGGGGTATTTTCCAACACAAGGAGAAGAAAGTGCCCTAATCCTCTGTCTGCTCCTCTTCTCTCTTTGACAAGACTGTTGGCAGAATGAGGGTGACTTGTTATGTGGAAGTCTTCGGTTGTCTTCTTAATGATTTTTATTCAAAATTTAAGCAGTGGCAGAGTTTGGACCTGGGACTGAGTAAGTTTTCATTACTAATCAAAGACGCTATCCCTAGACCATGGGTGTATCATCCTGCTATGAAAAAAGATAGCAGGCCAGACCATTCTTGGGCCATATGGTGGGTAACACTCAGTATGATATTCCACTGCTGTCTCCAGACATCTTCAGTAGGGAATTGCATTGACTGGAGTAGACTTGTCTTCAGTGATGTGTCCTTGTTTGAGTACTTGCCAGCACATGGTGAGAGTTTCTAGTGCTTACTTTTGTGCTTGCCAACCCCTGCCTTGACCAGCAAGGTCGCCAGTTATCTGCCCAGATGAGAACGTTTGGAGCATTATGGGCAGGCCCCTCCAACCAGCTCATGATTTTAATGATGTAAGGTGCCAATTGAACAGAATTTGGCACAATACCACTCAGGAGGAGATCCAACAACCCTGTCAATAAATACCAAGCTGAATAACTGTTTGCATAAGGGTCAGAGGTGGACCAACACATTATCAACTTTCTTGATTCATGAAGCTCTTTCTCTTGAATAAGTCATCCAATTTTTCTGAAAATGTAATCATTTGTTTGTTTGTATATGTACAATGTGTTTACTGATTTCAGTCCCAGTTGCGTAATTCCTTCATGGTGCTTGGCTTTTTTTGTCTTAAGAGTGTATTATTGGAAAATTATGTTGCCTGCAGTCATTTAGTATGATGAATATACATACTGAAAACTAAGGTCTTTTCTTAAGTCCATGTGAACTGCTAAGGAAAGCTGAATGTAGTCTGAAAACTGCAGTTACTTTAGTGTGTGTTTTACTGGATTAGATTACCAAATACTTGTGCATTGTGTACAGGTTCTAGTTCTTCCATATGTTGCCAGTCTGTAACTTACTGTGATTTGTGTGTATGGTTGCTTTATTTTCTTCTTCTGTCTTTTTATTTTTTTCTCTCTCATCTCAGCTACCCCTTTATCATGTACTGCTGCACATTAAGCATTTGCTTGTCCTCATGTTTAACCCATATACTGAGTGAAATTCCCCATTGCAAGTTGCTACTTCTCAGCATATATCCTTATTCTGTAGACATTTATTAATTAGTAACCGTTGCCTGCGTGACAGAATATTTTAAGTTTTCTTATAAATTACCTTCCACTGTATTGCCATTCCATCAAAGATTTGTGCCCAGAAATAAAAGCCATGTGGTTTCCTGCAGACAGCTAGTTCATCAGGCACCTGATGATGGCAATGTGGTCAGTTACCGAAATAGTGTGCATATTGGGCACCAAGAGCTAGCTGGCCATACACTTGTACACTTTTTGTCACTGAATGTGTTGTTTTGTCAGCAGGACTACATGTGCTACAATTAATTATGGTAATTTTCTGAATTAATTAGCAATGTATAACTATAGTAATCTGATAAACGTTGTAGGCAGAATTGCTTTATTTGATCTTTGAGTGCCTTCAACATATTCATTCACATTTACTTTTAGTATCTTAGACACTGTGGGTAAATATACTTGTTTAATATTTCTGCGTCATATTTTAGGTGGAAAGTGCAATGATTATTACCTAAAAGGCTGTTGCCAGAAGGACTGTGCACTTTGTGACATCATTACAGTGGAGTATAATTTCTGTAAGTATTTGTTCAAATTTTTGTTTACAGATAGTCAAATTCAAATTTCCTGTTCATCATTCTAGACCCTTGAAAAATCCATTCTTTCATTCACATGTCCTGTTCTGTGAGTCCAGTCATGAAGGAGAGCCTTCAGTCTCACTGAAAGAATCTAATTGTACATTGAAAGGCAGAAGCACACATTACAAACTGGTCCTGGGAACTATACTAACAACATTTTAACAACTAATGATAGTCTACTCACATTGTAATTACAGATTACTTTTTTAATGTACTGTAAACTAGTACATAAAAAGAAAAGCAGCTGCTCTGAAATAAAAAAAGGCTGGCCGCTATTTATCCTTTTACATTCCTGGGTCCAAAATATTCATAGAAAAGTAAAAAAGGAGTTGTTAATAAAGTATTCTTTTACTTTATTTATGAATATCTGGGGACTTACAGTTATCTGTTTGATGTCTGCTAGAAACCTGTCAGACTTTTGCACCAGAATATAACATCCCATTCTGAGTTCTAAACAGTAGATGCTAATTTTATTTTTGTCACCTTGTCCAAAGCTGATTGTTTTCACCAAAGCTAAGCCAGTGCTACATTCTTCATCATACTGATGAGGGCTTAAACCCTCAGGAAATGGAGGTGACACTTAGGGGAAAGCCATATTCTGTGAGAAGAAGAGATGGTAACAATAAAATGATGGAAAAAAGAAATTGCAACACCAAAAAGTAATTAACATAGCATAAATTTGCATGGGTAACATATTTCGTTATTAATATTGCAAGATCACAGGTTAATGTAAATGCGAGATAAGCCACAGAAAATTTCAAATTCTGGTAGATTAATAACTGCTGTAACTGCCAGAATGTTGAATGCAAGCATGCAAAAATGCATGGATTGTGTTGTACAGGTGTTTGGATGTCATTTTGTGGGATGGAGTTCCATGACTGTTGCATTTGGTCAGTCAGTACAGGGGCATTTATGCTGTTTGTGGATTATGCTGGAGTTGTCATTCAATAATGTGCCATATGTGCTTGATTGGAGACAGATCTAATGATCAAGCAGGCCGAGGCAACATGGCGCACTCTGTAGACCGTGTTGTGTTACAACAGCAGTATGGGGGCAAGTGTCATCCTGTTGGAAAACACTTCTGGAATGCTGTTCATGAATGGCAGTACAGCTGGTCAGATTACCAGATTGACATATAAATTTGCAGCCATGGTGCATGGGATAACCATGAGAGTACTCCTCTTGTTATATGAAATCACACCCCATACCTTAACTCCAGGTATAGACCCATGTGTCTAGCATGCAGACAGGTTCGCTGCAGGCCTTCAGCTGGTCTCCTCCTAACACAACACATGGGCATTACTGAGGCAGAATGAGCTTTAATCAGAAAACACAACAGACCTCCACCCTCCTCTCCGACAAGCTCTCACTTGACACCACTGAAGTCACAATTGGTGGTGGTTTGGGGTCAGTGAAATAAACACTACAGGGTGTCTGGCTCAGTGCTGTCCCTGTGTCCAAATATTCACAGAAAAGTATATAAGGAGTGGTCAGTAAAGCTTACTTTTACCTTATTTATGAGTATCTGGAGATATTCAGTTATCAATTTGATATCTGCAAATAACCTTCAAAGACTTTTGGACAAGAATATAAAACTCCATTCAGAGCTCTAGACAGTAGATGCTAACATGATCTCCCACCTTGTCCAAAGCTGATAGTTTTCATCAAGGCTAAGCCAGTACTACATTCTTCATCATACTGATGGGGGATTAAAGTCTCAGGAAATGGAGATGACACTGAGGGGAAGTCCATATTCAATGAGAAGAAGAGATGGAAATAATATACTGCCCATTGATTCCACAAGACTAACAAAAAGCATTTGTAAGGAATGGGAAATGTCTGGATGCCTGGATGACTTTTCTGTATCATCAGTCTTTTGACTGATTTGATGGTGCCTGCCATGCCTTCTTCTCCTATGCCAACCTCTTCATCTCACAGTAGCACTTGCACCCAATGTACTCAATTATTTGTTGGATATATTCCAATCTCCATCTTCCCTATAGCTTTTAATCTCTACAGCATAGATATTCTCAGACGTCTTTACACACTTCCTTTTATTTTATTTATTTATTTAGCATCCATGTTATCTTACAAACGATATTGGACTTGTCATACATAGAAATTAGCAATATAGAATATACAAAATGAAATTGTCTGCAATTGGATTTGTCATAAACAGAAATTAAAATATAGAATGTACAAAATGAAATTGTCTATAATAAATGACAGCAAACTTACAGTTTCTTTCCATATACATGGTTTATAGTAATTTGTTTCTCAGTAACAATATATAACTAGTAGTATAGATGGTAAAGTATAATAAAAGCTGGTTGTTGTTTTACACATGTTTCATTCCTCTCTGATTCTACACATGTTCCATTCCTCTGATTCTGCAGAGAACATCCTCATTTTTCATCCTCTCAGACCACTTGATTTTCAACATCCTTCTTTAATAACACATCTCAGACTCTTTGATTATCTTCTTTTTCAGTTTCCCCACATTTCATGATTAAATACCTGCCAATGCTGTGCTCAAGGCATATATTCTTACGCTTCTCTTCCTTAAGTGAAGGCTTGTGTTCGGTAGTACCAGAACTTTTTTAGCAAATAATACTCTATATGTGGTAGTCTACCTCTTTCATATACCAGATATAATATTGGTTAATATAGAGTGATCATGGAAGACCTCAAGCTCTTAACCACTTTTGGTTTGATCACTAAAAGGCAAAATTGATGTCCAACTGTGCCTAAAGATTTAAAAAAAGAGATGGAATTTTGCATTACCTATTTAATAGTGGTAATTCATGTCACCCCCCATGAACCATGGACCTTGCCGTTGGTGGGGAGGCTTGCGTGCCTCAGCGACACAGATGGCCGTACCATAGGTGCAACCACAACGGAGGGGTATCTGTTGAGAGGCCAGACAAACATGTGGTTCCTGAAGAGGGGCAGCAGCCTTTTCAGTAGTTGCAGGGGCAACAGTCTGGATGATTGACTGATCTGGCCTTGTAACATTAACCAAAACGGCATTGCTGTGCTGGTACTGCGAACGGCTGAAAGCAAGGGGAAACTATGGCCGTAATTTTTCCTGAGGACATGCAGCTCTACTGTATGATTAAATGATGATGGTGTCCTCTTGGGTAAAATATTCCGGAGGTAAAATAGTCCCCCATTCGGATCTCCGGGCGGGGACTACTCAGGAGGATGTCGTTATCAGGAGAAAGAAAACTGGCGTTCTACAGATCGGAGCGTGGAATGTCAGATCCCTTAATCGGGCAGATAGGTTAGAGAATTTAAAAAGGGAAATGGATAGGTTAAAGTTAGATATAGTGGGAATTAGTGAAGTTCGGTGGCAGGAGGAACAATCCTTTTGGTCAGGTGATTACAGGGTTATAAATACAAAATCAAACAGGGGTAATGCAGGGGTAGGTTTAATAATGAATAAAAAAATAGGAGTGCGGGTTAGCTACTACAAACAGCATAGTGAACGCATTATTGTGGCCAAGATAGACACAAAGCCCATGCCTACTACAGTAGTACAAGTTTATATGCCAACAACCTCTGCAGATGATGAAGAAATAGATGAAATGTATGACGAGATAAAAGAAATTATTCAGTAGTGAAGGGAGACGAAAATTTAATAGTCATGGGTGACTGGAATTCCTCAGTAGGAAAAGGGAGAGAAGGAAACATAGTAGGTGAATATGGATTGGGGGGGAAGGAATGAAAGAGGAAGCCGCCTTGTAGAATTTTGCACAGAGCATAACTTAATCATAGCCAACACTTGGTTCAAGAATCATAAAAGAAGGTTGTATACCTGGAAGAATCCTGGAGATACTAAAAGGTATCAGATAGATTATATAATGGTAAGACAGAGATTTAGGAACCAGGTTTTAAATTGTAAGACATTTCCTGGGGCAGATGTGGATTCTGACCACAATCTATTGGTTATGAACTGCAGATTGAAACTGAAGAAACTGCAAAAAGGTGGGAATTTAAGGAGATGGGACCTGGATAAACTGAAAGAACCAGAGGTTGTAGAGAGTTTCAGGGAGAGCATAAGGGAACAATTGACAGGAATGGGGGAAAGAAATACAGTAGAAGAAGAATGGGTAGCTCTGAGGGATGAAGTAGTGATGGCAGCAGAGGATCAAGTAGGTAAAAAGACGAGGGCTAGTAGAAATCCTTGGGTAACAGAAGAAATATTGAATTTAATTGATGAAAGGAGAAAATATAAAAATGCAGTAAATGAAGCAGGCAAAAAGGAATACAAACATCTCAAAAATGATATCGACAGGAAGTGCAAAATGGCTAAGCAGGGATGGCTAGAGGACAAATGTAAGGATGTAGAGGCTTGTCTCACTAGGGGTAAGATAGATACTGCCTACAGGAAAATTAAAGAGACCTTTGGAGAGAAGAGAACCACTTGTATGAATATCAAGAGCTCAGATGGCAACCCAATTCTAAGCAAAGAAGGGAAGGCAGAAAGGTGGAAGGAGTATATAGAGGGTCTATACAAGGGCGATGTACTTGAGGACAATATTATGGAAATGGAAGAGGATGTAGATGAAGACGAAATGGGAGATAAGATACTGCATGAAGAGTTTGACAGAGCACTGAAAGACCTGAGTCGAAACAAGGCCCCGGGAGTAGACAACATTCCATTTGAACTACTGATGGCCTCGGGAGAGCCAGTCATGACAAAACTCTACCATCTGGTGAGCACGATGTATGAGACAGGCGAAATACCCTCAGACTTCAAGAAGAATATAATAATTCCAATCCCAAAGAAAGCAGGTGTTGACAGATGTGAAAATTACCGAACTATCAGTTTAATAAGTCACAGCTGCAAAATACTAACGCGAATTCTTTACAGACGAATGGAAAAACTGGTAGAAGCCGACCTCGGGGAAGATCAGTTTGGATTCCGTAGAAATGTTGGAACACGTGAGGCAATACTGACCTTACGACTTATCTTAGAAGAAAGATTAAGAAAAGGCAAACCTACGTTTCTAGCATTTGTAGACTTAGAGAAAGCTTTTGACAATGTTAACTGGAATACTCCCTTTCAAATTCTGAAGGTGGCAGGGGTAAAATACAGGGAACGAAAGGCTATTTACAGTTTGTACAGAAACCAGATGGCAGTTATAAGAGTCGAGGGGCATGAAAGGGAAGCAGTGGTTGGGAAAGGAGTAAGACAGGGTTGTAGCCTCTCCCCGATGTTATTCAATCTGTATATTGAGCAAGCAGTAAAGGACACAAAAGAAAAATTCGGAGTAGGTATTAAAATTCATGGAGAAGAAGTAAAAACTTTGAGGTTCACCGATGACATTGTAATTCTGTCAGAGGCAGCAAAGGACTTGGAAGAGCAGTTGAACGGAATGGACAGTGTCTTGAAAGGAGGATATAAGATGAACATCAACAAAAGCAAAACAAGGATAATGGAATGTAGTCAAATTAAGTCGGGTGATGCTGAGGGAACTAGATTAGGAAATGAGACACTTAAAGTAGTAAAGGAGTTTTGTTATTTAGGGAGTAAAATAACCGATGATGGTCGAAGTAGAGAGGATATAAAATGTAGACTGGCAATGGCAAGGAAAGCGTTTCTCAAGAATAGGAATTTGTTAACATCGAGTATAGATTTAAGTGTCGGGGAGTCGTTTCTGAAAGTATTTGTATGGAGTGTAGCCATGTATGGAAGTGAAACATGGACGATAACTAGTTTGGACAAGAAGAGAATAGAAGCTTTCGAAATGTGGTGCTACAGAAGAATGCTGAAGATAAGGTGGGTAGATCACGTAACTAATGAGGAGGTATTGAATAGGATTGGGGAGAAGAGAAGTTTGTGACACAACTTGACTAGAAGAAGGGATCGGTTGGTAGGACATGTTTTGAGGCATCAAGGAATCACAAATTTAGCATTGGAGGGCAGTGTGGAGGGTAAAAATCGTAGAGGGAGACCAAGAGATGAATACACTAAGCAGATTCAGAAGGATGTAGGTTGCAGTAGATACTGGGAGATGATGAAGCTTGCACAGGATAGAGTAGCATGGAGAGCTGCATCAAACCAGTCTCAGGACTGAAGACCACAACAACAACAACAATTCATGTCACAAATACAAATCACTATGACTAATAATAAACATTCACCATATTGCAGTATAATGGACTGAATAGTATATAGGAACTTAAAAAAGAACTGAAAGAAGGCATCTCAGCTATGAATGTGAATTATTTATCAGTTGACACATTAAAAGGTTGTCAGGAACATAAATATAATTGAAATTATTACTAAACTTTCGGAAAATGTCCTTCCTCTGAACTGACTGACTGTCAAATAGACGTGCACACACACACACACACACACACACACACACACACACACACACACGCACACACACAAGCAGAGCTACAGCACCATTTTTAAGCTACACTCTCCTGATAGTACTGTGTACGGTGGCATGGGGCGTGAGGAACAAGGAGAGGGGAAGTGTGGAGGAAAACCAAGCTGATGGCTAGGAATGTGTGGCAGCAATAGTATGGAATAGGAACTAATGAGCTCTTCATGGTGCAATTAGGGAAGTTATCTGTGGATTGCAGTGTAGGGGAAGAGTGGGTTGGGAAGGGGAAGAGTAGGAAACAGGACAGAAGAAGAGAAATACCATCAAGAAAACAGGACTGCAGGGTTAAAGGATGTGTTGTAATGATAATTTTCGTTTAAGTATTTCAGAGAAGTTAGTTTCAAGGCGGAGAATCCAGATGGTATGGGCTGCGAAGCATGTATTACTGCAGACCATGTTTTTTACTCAGAGCCATGTACTACCACTAGATGGCCAACCCCTTCTCTGGTTCATGTTTGTCTTGTAATCTTCATGATCTGTGCTCAGGAACAAGGCACACTATACTCTTTCCAATGCAGTCTCAATATCTTCTCTCATAGCCATTTCAATTGCCTTCTTCACCTAAATATGCCCCATTACTGAACATTGATCTCCACCTTTTTGCTAGCTGAACGAAACTTCCTTCCAAATAAAGCACCATCTGCCAAAAACATTACCTCTCCTCTTCAGTTGCTGTCTTCCCTTCAGTACTGTAAGACCTCTGCCATATAGACTATACTTTGTTCATCATAAGTTAAACGCTTAGTGTAAACGAATGTACACTCAGTGATTAGCTCTTAGCCATGGTGCACATCCAATAGGTTTCATAATGTCACTGAAAATAAATCTTACTTATGTGGTAGATGTTTTGTTGTTATTATAGCATGAATGATACATTCAGGCATATTAAAGCATTGAGATTCTTCAGTGTTTTTTCTATTCACCATGCTACCTGTAGACAACACATATGCAGTGACAAGAGTTCCCTTGTCCGGTATGCTGAAGTTCTTTCTAAGGCCTATACAGACAGGCACTATCCTTCAGATCTTGTCCACAAACAGATCTCCAGTGTCATATTTACACAAGCACCTAATTCTTTAACTACTCACATTAACCAGCTGGAAAGGAACGTCTCTTCATTAATAAATATAACCCTGGACTGGAATGACTGTACTACATCCTTTACCACAGCTTTGACTAACTATTATTGCTCCTGGAAATGAGAAACATCCTATCTATAATCCTCCCCACCTCTCACAAAATGATATTCCACCACTTATCCAATCTCCAAACTATCCTCATCCATTTTATGTCATAATTCCTCCCACTCCCATGACATGTCTGTATCCCTGTGGAAAATCCAAGTACAAGAGTTATCTTATGCATCCATGCAGCAAATCCCATTCCAGTCCCATGACAGTCACAACCTATTCTGTCAGAGACAGGGCCACTTGTGAAAGCAGTCATGTAGTATACCAATTGGAACTTGAACACCTACATATACTGTGTTAGAACATAATGAAATATCATAAAGAAAATAGCCTACTGATACATAACAGCATGGAATCAGAAAATATCACTCTTTTGAAATATAACTGGCTCTTTATTTACACAAAGTAACAAGCTCATTTGACAGAGGTCTCAAGTTGATTCCATGTTTATAAATTTCCAGAAGGCTTTTGATACTGTTCCTCACAAGCAGCTTCTCATCAAATTGCATTCCTATAGAGTATCATCACAGTTGTGTGACTGGATTCATAATTTCCTGTCAAAGAGGCCATAGCTCATAGTAATTATTAGGAACTCATCCAGTGAAACAGAAGTGATATCTGGAATTCCCCAAGTGAGTTCTATAGGTCCTTTACTGTTCTTAATCCATATAAATGATTTAGGAAACAATCTGAGCAGCTCTCATACATTGTTTACAGAAGTTGTTGTCATTACTGTCTAGAAAAGTTATCAGAAGATCAAAATGAGTTGCAAAATGATTTATACTAGATATCTGTATGGTGCAAAAGTGACAATTGGTCCAAGTAATAAAAAGTAGGAGTCCTCCATATGAACACTAACAAAAGATCCATTAAATTTCAGTTAACAATAAACCACATTAATTTAAAGGTTGTCAATTCAACAAAATAGGTAGGGATTACAATTATGAACAATGTAAATTGGAAACCTTATGTAGAATGCAGTGGAGAAGATGAACCAAAGACTGTGTTTCGTTCGCAGGATACTTATAAGACACAAGAAACATACTAAGACAATGTCTACACTGTGCTTGTCCATCCTCTTCAAGAGTATTCATGTTTGGTCCTCACCAGAGAGGATTAACAGAGGACATCGAAAAAGTTCAAAAAATGACATCTTTTGTTTTATTGCAAAACAGGGGAGACAGTGTCACAGATATGATATGTGAGTTGGGTTGGCAATTATTAAAACAAAGGTACTTTTTTGCTGTGAGATCTTTTCACGTTGTTTCAATCATCAATTTTCTCTTTCAAATGCACAAATATGTGGTTGACTCATACCAAAATAGAGAGAAATGACCACCGTAAAAAAATAAGAGAAATCAGAGCTCAAACAGAATGATTTACATGTTCATTTTCCCCACATCCTATTTGACAACAGTCGTCAAGAAATAGTGTGAAATTGTCTCTATGAACATCTTCCCAGCACTTAAGTGTGAATTCCAGAGTAGTCCTGTAAATGTAGATGCAGATACTGTAGCAAAGAACAAAGCTGACCACCTGGTGGTGGCAGAAAAACATACTACTGAATACAATAGGTTGACTTAAGTTGCTGCTTCACAAACCTTTCCATCTGGATCCTTCCACCCATCTCCCCCCTCTCCCCCACCCCAACCCAAAACTTCCCTACACACCCTCCTCCACACCCAACATCTGCCTCCCTGAATTACATAGATGGTGCCATATTATTATCCCTTTCCATTCCATCCTCTCCCTCTCCATCCCAGCTCTCAGTCATCCCTCTCAGCCATGTTTCTCTCCACCCCTCCCTCATCTTCCTTTCTATTCTCAAGCATTCCACTTGTAACAACCCCACACCACACTCGGGTTGCAGGGCAGGGCCAAGACAATGTACTTGATTACACTGTAGCTGTGTGTGTGTGTGTGTGTGTGTGTGTGTGTGTGTGTGTGTGTAAGTTTGTAAGGATGGACAGTGTTTGAAAAGAAAACTTAACAACAATTTAAATTTATTCAATATCTCAGTTATAAGATAGTGGTTACTTTTGTCTTCCGTTATTTGTAATCTACCTAAGACTTTTAAATACCAAATTAGTTCTTTTTACGGGCTTACCTATAGCTTAGCATATCCACCATGCAGTAGTTGTTAAGTTACACTGTATACCACACAGGGTTTTCCAATATATTTAATACACACCGTATAGCTCAATGTGTAATATTGTGGCTCATGATTTTCAGCCAAGCAAACAATATGCTGATGCTGATCTTGGTCAAAAATACTGTGGATTAACTGAAGTGTTTGATTCTGCTTTGCTATCTGACATTGCAACTATGATCTTCCTACCTAATCTAGACATCAGGCATGCTACAGATCAGTATTTCACCACATCTAAGATTTTGTATTCACAACCAAACTGTCACTTTCCAATGTAATTCAGACCTTGCACTGAGCTACATATCAGTCATGTCACCGTGATCTGTATTCCAGGGGGAGAAAAAAAGAAAAAAAAAAATTATTTTCAGTTCTGAATTTCCATTCGCCTGTCATGCTCTAATCAAAGTTATGCATTACTGGAAATGTAGGTAATAAAGGGTTATTTATAGATGTAATTAGCTGAACAGATATTGCTGAAACAGTGTGAGCAGTGTACTTGAAATTGTGTAATAAAGCTGCCACTAACAAACATTGCCTCTTTTCATGATCTTGATTACAGCTCGCCTATGATCCATCATCCTATACTAATTTCTCAAGTGAACCAGTTTACTAGTTAAGTCTTAATATCTGTTCTGTGAATAATATTCTAAATTTCACTTTGGCCACAGCCCAACGGTTTTTATCTCATCTGTTGTTTTGTCAGTACCATGTCTTTTTCCCTTTTTGCATATGCTAAATGGCAATACCTATTTCCTATGACTCTTTCAGGAATATATTTATTTTTAGACTCCATTACCTTCACTTCCATTACATTTGGTGTATTTGTAGAAATCCTCGTTATTACTTCCCTATTCATCTTTATGGTGCCATCCAACTTCTTTACTGATCAGATACCATGCTTTCAATCATCACTGTTTCACTAGTTTAATGATGTTCTCTGTTGCTTCCTATTTTTTTCTTATAGCATACATTTGGAAATATATAACTGGGACAAGGTATGAAGTTAAAATAATGTACAACTACTTTGTTGATCCATCTTAATTTGTAGAACAGTATAAAACAAGTTGTGTGTAATAGTTACCTCATGCCTTCATTGAATTGTGTGCCTCAGGTGTGCACTCTCAGGAACTTTTTCTTAAACTCCGTATCAATGTTTGACACCAGTAGGTCTATTTTATTAACAAATCCTTTCTTAAGCTGTGGCATATTACTTGTGCTGTCTTCTTTACATCAACAATTTGTTAAAACCTACTGTGGCTGATGCATGCTTTAGTTGATGATGATTGCCAGGGTGAACTTAAGAACACTTTATTCATAGCACAAGTTCATGCTAAATTTGGTTCAACAAACAACTTAAAGATTTTGTTCAGCAAACAACTGAAAGACCATTCATGGTCACAAGAAAACAGAAACAAAGTCCACTGGTTTGATACAAATTCCATAGTGAACCATCATCCCATGTGGCTGTTGGAGCGATGTCTGTAGTGTCACACTGTGTGGCATACTGTGAAGCAGTGCAGAGAGCTATACTGTAGGACAGGGCATCCGGGTTGGTCTCAGCAGGTTCCATTTTATGGGTCACAAGTTGTGGCCAGCTCTTGATCCGGAACTGAGTGAGCAATTGAATGCTGCTGCTGGAAGTTGTGCTCCACCTTAAGTATCCAGCATGCAGAAGTATGTTTACATCCACATGATGTGCAGATAGAACTATCAGTTCCACAACATGCGATGCCCTTGTGGTATTTGTAACGAAGGAGACCCCTGCGAGCCAAGGATAGGCAACCCGCAAGGTGAAGACAATGTGCTGGAAGTGTGACATAGTTGGTGTACAGCTGATATTCAGTACCAGCCTGTATAATCTTACTTCCTAACTAGGTGAGTTACTACTGTATCATTTTCCATTTTGATGTTATGCAAGTTGTTCCTCTCCTTTCTTCTACCCAGCATCACATACATATCTTTCGTTTACCTTCAATTCACATTCTGCTAAAAGTATGCTGTTCATTCCATTCAGCAGGCCTCCTAAGTCTTTCTTACTGTTGGACAAAATGGCTATGTCAGTTTCGAAAGTTAGTATCGATATCTTTCCTCTTTGCACTTTTATTTCTACTTTTTTCCCCAAATCCTACATTGCTCCTCTAATGTGCAAGTTAGGCAACAGTAATGATAAGTTTCAAGCTTCACTCACCATAGATCATCTCTCGTGTACTTTGGTAGTTGATATTTATCTGTCATCAGTGGCATGTTATGTTCTTTGGCTTTCATTCCTGTTAATAAAGCAGCTTCATTTGTTTATTGTGAATATGCATATCCATATGCATAATGTACTTGTTGATTGGATTATTAGAATATCAGAAGAATGGAATTGGTTATCAGTGCCCTTTGTTGTTCTTATAGAATTTATAGTGAGGAACTTGGTCAGCCAGATTCTCCACTTCAATTAATATCAGTGATTTCCAAATTAACAGCAGATAAAATATACATATTTAAAGCCATGGTGTGTGTCCTGTCACAGAGTAACTGAACTGCTGCTCAGCTTTTTACATGGATATAATGAGTACTTATTTTCCTGTTGTGTGGATGATCAGAGCATAGTAATTGTAACTACAGTGTTTCATAGCATATATACTAATGCAATAAAGTTAATGGCAGTTGCTTGCATTTCTGGAGTATTATAGAGCAGACACTTGCTGAAAGAGTACTATGCGATTTGCAGAACAGTTTGTTAGCATTATATATGGTCTTTCAGCCATATATATTCTACAAAGTAGGTGCTTTCTTTTTCTTTGTAGCTCAAACATTATTTGTGTTAATTGTTTTATTTCAGACTTCATCATTGATACCTTCCTCCAGGCAGCCCTGTAGTTTCAACCTGGTGAATGTTGTAGAAGATGAGTGAGGTTAAATTTAAAGATCAGATTCTGGAAGCTATTGGAACACTTAGGCGCCGAAAAGCTCGTCCAAACAACGATAGAATTAGGAGGTACTTGTTTCGTCACTTTGGCATTGCTGGTAGAGAGACAGATGCAGCATTAGAACAACTTGTGAAACAACGCCTGGTAATTCCAGTGGAATACAAAGGTGCAACTAGTTATAGAGATCCACAGCGTTGGTCAAAATTTCAGTGGTACAGGAGTGCTGTTGTGCTAAAAGGAGTAGAGGACAAAAAAGTTTTTATTACAAAAGTACATCATACTATTCTAGATGTTTTTGATGAGCTCTTATTAAATCATCCTGAATATTTTGATTATGGTATTCCGGAGGAGGAGTTTAGGAAATATGTAAATAATTTTAAAGATGTGAGAAAAATGTTTGGGGTAGATACCTTGTTAAGAAATGGTATTGAATCAGGATTATTAATGAAGCTTCAAAGCGGTAACTACTCTTTAGCACTTGATGATGTGTCTGCTATTACAGATCCTCCTGTGGCATCTGAAAAAGAAGATAAGACACCTGAAAAACATAGTGAATCTGTGTCCCAAGATATTTTTAAGCCAAGTTGCAGCAATTACAAAGAAAATGCACCAAGACCTACTACAGTGTTAGAACCAAGAATTATTGTAGAAGAAAAGAACACATCACCTGCAAAAACATCTTCAGGAAATAATGAACAAAAGTTATTTTCTGATCTAGACATAGGTGTAGCATCAAGGCGTGAGCCCAGGAAAAGAAAAATTAAGAAGGTATTTGATCCTTCCGTTATAAGTTCACCACCCACTAAAAATACTCGTTTGTCTGCAGGTAACATCTCCAGTGCAGGTAATACAGTAGTAAAATTGTTGTGTGTCTTATGTAGTTGTGATACATTGGAAAAACTTATAAAATGCCGTATCTGTTCAGAGCATTTTCACCGTTCTTGTGTTTTGGCAAAGTATGGTTTGAATGTCATGCTGTCTTATTGGACATGTTTATTCTGCAGAAGTTGTGCAGTTTGTTTTGAGGCAGTTGATAGTGCAAAAATGCTAATCTGTACAAAATGTAATAAAGTGTTCCATAATACTTGTCAGATTCCAAAGCTAACAGAGAAACTATCTAACAAAACTTGGGTATGTTCATGTTGTCGAGAGGAAGGAGGACCTCAGCCATTAAGTTCCACAACCCCAAAAAAGAATACAGTAGGTTTTGCATCAGAGGGGACTCTTGTTAACAGTATTAATAATTTTTCAAAACAAAAATCGCCTTTTGTGAATACCTTAAAACAAAATACACCTTCAGACAGGTCCTCCGAACAAAACACACCATTCAAACAGGATTGTACTCAAAAATCATCTTTTAAAAGGGTGCCAACTCAGAAGATACTTCCCAGAACACCTTCATGTCAGAAAACCTCTAAATTATCTGTAGATCAAAAAGTAGCACTGGAGAAAAGTCTAGAACAGAAAAAAACTGTTATTAAGGCATCTGATCAAAAGAGACCTTTGAAGAAAGTATCTGAGCAGCATACTGCTCCAGATTCTACTGGTGTTTCTGTTTTTCAAAATGAAATGTGTAAAATTATGATTCATGAGAATATACCAGATGTTTCAAGGTGGACAGTAAGACGTATTTACAATTACTTTGTTAAAAAAGGATTTGCAGCTCAGGCTTGTGTTTTTAGGGAGAATGGAATTGATGGCCCTACAGTGTTGATGCTAACACGTACTGATGTCTTATACAATTTACAAATGAAATTAGGCCCAGCCTTGAAAATATATCACCAAGTTCGTATATTACAGGCCAAAGCTGCTGGCAAATCATTCATATATTATGAATAATAAATTTGTATACGTGATATTACTTGCGGAAAGTAATCACCTCTGTAAAATAAAAGTGGTGTTATTTACATTTGCGCATTAGGATTCTTTTGTAAACCTTGCATCCATATCCTATACTTTTATTTTCCCTAGAAGCACTATTTCAATCGTTTTCCACTTTTTTTTATTGGGTGACTCTAGTTACAACAACTCAAGTCATTTTATGTGAAAAGTGCTACTGATACATGCAAGCATAGGCCTATTACGTTTTTGTTTCAGATTATAAAGGGAATTGCTTGGGCAGTTATTACTGTGTCATTTCAAGCGATGTTTACAGTGCTGTAAGGGCAGATGTATTTTATTTGCTTGTATGTACATCTATGTATTTACTATAATGAATGCCTTGAGATACTGTTGTAAGACAGGCTATGAAAATAAAAGCAACAGCCTCTCCTCACTACATATATAAGATTAATAGAAGACAATATGAAATACAGTACGATGGCTTACTTATATATAAAATTGACCAAGGAAACTAAGGTATTAATTCATAAAGAAAGTTAAAAATCTTTTGTATATGACATTAATACTGGTGTCATTTTGGAGGTTAGTGTACAGAGATGTCAGGAGTAATTTAAATAGTGACATCCACATTAACTTGGAAGTGGATTAACTACCAAATGATTTCATCATAATGTTCATTGCTTCAATGTTATTTTTTTTTTATGTCATCTATGAACCAGTCGTAGCAGAAGTCAAGAAAGCCTCAACTTCATCAGACGTAAAAAGTGGGGTTCATATTAATACAGTTGTTAAGTAATTAAACTGAGATGATGATTTCAAAGCATTTGTGTGCCATTAAAAAAACTTCAGTCAAGATGTGTATAAACTAATAACAGTGCCATGATGCTGTGCACTGAATCTACAAGATTAGAAAATAGTTTAAGGGGTTTGGATCATAATATGATATTTAAACTCAAGGTTATGATACTGTGTAGAAAATTAAACTTACTGTGGATGTGGGAGGGAGTGGTGGCAGGTGCATGTATTAGGGATGTGGTACATGATGAAAGTGACATAGAGGCATTGATTAGGAGAAAGTGAACAAGACTGAGGAAGGAGAAACTGTTGGCTAGATGGTGCGGGTACGGTGGGTTAATGGAGGTTGAAGTCAGGAGGAAGGTTACAGGAGTGAAGGATGTGTTGTAAGAATAACTCCCATCCATGTAGTTCAGAACAGCTGGTGGTGGAGGTAAGGATCTAGATTGTCTGAGTTATGAAGTAGCCTTTGGACTCAAGTATATTGTGCTCAGGTGCATATTGTGCCACCGGATGGTCAGTTTTGTTCTTGGCCAAAGCTTGGTGGTAAACATCCATTGTAGTGGACAGCTGATTGGTTGTCGTATTTACATAAAAAGCTGTGCAGTGATCACAACAGGGTTGGTATATAAATGGATGCTTTCACATGTGCCCATGCCTCTGATGAGATGAGCTAAGCCTTTGACAGGACTGTAATAGGAAGTGCTGGGTGAGTGGATGCAGTAAGTCTTCCTCCTGGATCTTCAATGGCAGTATGACTCCTGTGGCAAGGGCTTGGGAATGGAAGTGGCATAGAGGTGGATCAGGATGTAGGTTTAGTAGGTGATTGAATGCCCACTCATTTGTACTTGATTGTTGGGGATGGTGGGAGGATTGGGGGTGTGTGAGGATGTGGCAGGGGAAATATGTTTGTGGACTACGTTTAGGGGTAATGCCTGTCTGTGAAATTCTTGTCACAGCAGACAACCCATACATGGGTGGCTAGGATGTATGGGAACAATCTTCTGGTGCAAAAGGGATGACAGCTGTCAAAAAGGGGGTACTGTTGGTTTTTGGAGGGTTTAGTTTGGTCATAGGTGTGGACGAAGCCATCAGAGGTCAATGTCCAGGAAAGTGGTACTTTGGGTTCTGGGGGACCTGGTAAAATGGCTTGGAGGGAAGGTGGTGGGGTTGTGGAGGAATGAGGTTAGGGTGTCTAGGCCCTGAGTCCATATCATCATCACTGAGATCATGACTGAACCTGAACCAGACAAGAGATTTGGGGTTTTGGAAGGCTAGTGGGAAGGTTTCCTCTAGATGCCTCATAAAAAGGTTGACATAGTAGGGTGCCATGCAGGTATTCATGGCTGTGCTGCAGATTTGTTTAAATATCTTCCCACAAAGGAGAAATAATTGCATATGAGGATATATTCGATAAGGTGTATGAGGAATAAGGTAGTGCGTTTGGAATCTGAAGGCTGTTGGCAGAGGTAGTGTTTGATTGTGTCAAGGCCATGGGCATGAGGGATGTTGGTGTAAAGGAGGTGGCATCAACATCGATGAATAAGGATCCAGGAGGTAAGGGGATATGCTTGGTGAAGGAAGTGATTAGTATCTTTGATGTGAGAGGCCAGGCTCTGGGCAGTTTGTTCGAGGTGTTGATCAACTAGAGCAGAAATTCTTTCAGTAGGAGCACAATAACCAGCTATGCTGGGATGTCCAGAATTGCTGGATTTTGGGGAGCATGTAGAAGGTGGGCATGCAAAGTGTTGTTGGAATGAGTAGGGAGATGTGTTCAGCAAAGAGGTTTTGGAATGGGCTATGGAATGATGTTATTTTGGGCTTCAGGAATGTGATGACTATGGCAGAGTTTGTAGGTGCATGAGTCAGACATGTGGCAGAAGTCTTCGGCCAGGATCTATTTTGTGATTATGAATGACTGTCCTTTCTTCCTTTGAGATGTTAATGTTCTTAGGAAGGACTCAGGGTATATTGGTGAGGCCAAGTTGGAGATGAGGAATTCCTGGAGGTAGTTAGGTGGGTGGGGGAAGCATCACAGTTGAATGGGGTGTTTTGGGCTGGTAGAGGAAAAATTCATTGTTGGGATTAGGTTTGGTTTGGTTGGTGAGATTGGGAGGAAAGATGTGTTTCCACTGCAGGGATCTGAAGATCAAGAGTAGGTCTTTGGTTAGTTCAGCATACATGGGAGGTGAGACCTTCGGATAGAACTGAAACTCCTGTAGGATTGCGGGTTCTGGTCAGAATGGTAACGACAGTATTTTGGGCTGGTTTGGATTCTGAATTTCATTGAATGTTGGAAGGGCATTTTTGAGGATGTGGCAAATTTAAAAACGTGAGCTATACAGGCTCTGATGAGTTGCTGATGAGGATATTCACTGTCGATAGGACAGGTGTTCGTGGGTGGTGATGCTCCAAGGTGGCAGTAGGATGTCAACAGGTTGGACAATTTATGGATGTGGTATCTGGGATGCTCTTCCAGGTGTTGGAGGGCATTTTGGAGCTATGATGTATATAGTTAGAATTGTACAGTAAGAATATCCTTTGGAGGGAGCAGAGGGCCTTCACAGGCAGGCACTACTCCCCAAACCTAGTCCACAAACAGATTTCCCTTGCCATATCATCACACATTCTTAATCCTCTAACCACCCCAAGAATCAGCTGCAATGTAGCATCCTTCCTCATCACTCAGTATGACCCTTGACTGGAACAACTGAACCATATCCTTTTCCAGGGCTTTGATTATTTATTACTATGCCTGGAAATGAGGGACTTCATACCCAAGATCCTTCCAAGTAACCCTAAAGTGCTGGCCCAACACCTCCCCCCCCCCTCCCCCCAACCTATACAACATCCTAGTTCATCCCTAGGCCACTCCCATTTGCATGACCTTGCCCCAGAGGTCATATCCCTGTGGAAGATCCAGTGTAAGACAGTGTAAGACCTGTTCAGTCCACCCACTAAACACTTCCCACTCCAGTCCTCTCACAGGCAGAGGTAGGTGCAGTATCATCAGTGGCCATGCCATGGCACATTTCGCAGACAGCATTCATCTCACACCCGACAGGAGGTGGAACCACCACTGCTTAACAGCACAAGCATGACCATCCCTAAGTCCTTCCATGGTAACCCCAGCAACGTCAGCCAGCGTACATATGAAAAACAGCAACCTACGGACTATGGACCAGTGACATCATGCCACACCACCACGGGCTTCCTGGGAACCTGTGTACTCCTACATGCACAGACTTGTTGACAAGTGCATGCCCTGCCATGGACAGCAGTGCAAAGTCAGGCTGCAGTCTCTCAAAGTGTAGCTATGGGCATATACAGACTTTAAGTGACGGTTGTTTGATTGTGATAGGTGCTCAATGTAAGGTTCTGTCTTACAGTCTTTATATTCAGATCTTTTGTGAAATTTAGTTGAGAGATTATATTTGTTTTTCCACTCACGCCTCAGTCTTTGTTGTTCTGCACTTTCTGGATACAGCAGCAGAGCTATCTGTGAAAGCAGTCATTTCACAAACCTAATCCACTGCAATCACAGCACAGCTTTTCGTCGTTATGACAACCAACTAGCTGTTCACCAGAATGAATGACCACCACCAAACTGTGGCGAAGAACAGTGTTGACCATTCAATAGTACAATACGAAGCTGAGCACAACATATTCAGGTTCAATGGCTGCATCACAACCCATGCCATCTGGATACTTCTGTCCACCACCTGCTTTTTTTTAACTACACAGATGGGAGTTATCCCTGCAACATATCCTTCACTACCATGTTTCTCCTGGTCTCAATCTCTGTTAATCCACTGTCCCCACATCCTCTACCCAACAGTTGCCTCTTCCTCTGTCCTGTCATCTTCTCCCTATCCACACCCTCCACAATACCTTCATTGTGCACCCCACCGGCTCGTGTACCCCTGTATCACGTGCCTAGCCCATGTATCTGCCTCCTCCTAGCCAGCAAATCTGCTGGCTCCCTCCAAGCCACTAGCTACCCATTCCAAACCCTCTTCCTGCCTCACTCTCCCTCTACCCACCAGATCCAACACAACCCCTACCCCACCCTAGTCCACCTGCCAAAACGCAGTCCTGGTCCTGGCACAGACAGAGAGAGAGAGAGAGAGAGAGAGAGAGAGAGAGAGAGAGAGAGTCCTCTAGCTCGACAAAGGATTCATTCCAAAAGCTAGCATATTTCCTTTCTATTTTCTGCCTGCTTGACAATGAGTCAACTCCTCTGTTATTTAGTGAGTGGTCTCCTTTACTCCTAAATGATTTGTATTTACATTTTTCCTGATATTAAAACTATAACATTCCCTCTTTCTTGGGAATGAAGATAAATGTGGCTAGTGGAATACAGTAGAGTCTTAGGACATTTTGAATATGGTGTGTGGAGGATAGTTGTCCAGTTAAGTTCAGGATACACACAGAAACTGTATGATGAGCAATAGTGCTTGTGTTGTCTCTGATGCAGAATTTTCAGCAGCAGTCATCTATTGCTCCATTGTGGTTCAGAATTGATGAATGTAAATGATTTCAAATTTAGGAGTTTTCAGTTCATTATTTGCCTCACCCTCTCACTCTACCTCTTCTTATGGCCTGTGTCCTATTACCCTGTAATATTTTATTCTGTTTAATCAGTATGCATAGACTAAAATAATAAAACTGTCATTATTTCATGTAAACCATTAATTTGCCAATTTATTGTGCAAAATAAATTCTGAACAAGCATCTAAATCCTGCAAAACATTAATAAAATTCATATAGGAAGATTTTATCACTGATGCTGACAGCAAATAATGTGTGACTTATTGAAGGTAAGTATTCACATTTAAAATTACTTTTACATTAAATTTCGTCCAACATACTATTATTTCAGTTTTAAGAGCCTTCTTGTATCCTTTTTGGATAAGTGAAAAACACTCAAAACCTCAGTTGGTTTTCAAAAGACCAGATCATGTTACACTTCAATAGAAAAGTAAATTATTTTGACTAAGAATGGTATGTAATTGAAAACGTTTTGATTTTGTATAAGATGTCATTTACTGTGAAATTAACAAGCCCAAGTGCTTTCACGCCTTGATCTTTTGGAGTTGCAGTCACACCCACCCCGAAAGACAAAATTACTGTTTAACAATCTTATACCCTACACTAATCGGCCAGAACATCATGACCATCTACCTAATAGCTGGTGTGTCCACCTTTGACATTGATAACAGCAGCAACGCATCACGGCTTGGAAGCAGTGAGGCCTTGGTAGGTTGCTGGAGGGAGTTAGCACCATACCTACACACACAAGTCACCTAATTCCTGTAAATTAAGGGGGGGGGGGGGGGCGTTGAGCTCTGATGGTGTGTTCAGTCACATTCCAGAAGTGTTCAATCAGGTTCAGATCTGGCGAGTTGGAGGGCCAGCACATCAATTGGAACTCAACACTGTGTTCCTCGATCCACTCCATCTCATGCATGGCCTTGTGACACGAACATTATCTTGTAGAAAAATGTCACTGCCGTCCAGAAACATGATCATCATGAAGGAGTGTATATGGTTCACAACCAGTGCATGATACTCCTTGGCCATCCTGGTGCCTTCCATGAGCTTCACTGGACCCATGGATGTCCACGTAAATGATCCCCAGGACATAATGGAGACACTGCCAGCTTGTCTCCATCTTGCAGCACAGGTGTCAAGGAGCTGTCCCCCTAGAAGGCAATCGATTCGCACCCTCCCATTGGCTTGATGAAGAGGGTATCAGGATTAATCAGGCCGTACAATGCACTGCCACTGCGCTAATGTCTAGTGTCGAAGGTCACTTGCCCATTTCAGTCATTGTTGCCAATGTTGCCACATGCATGGGTTGTCAGCTGCGGAGGCCCGTCATTAGGAGTGTTTGGTGAACTGTGCGTTCAGACACACTTGTACGCTGCCCAGCATTAAAGTCTGACGTTAGTTCCACCACAGTTCACCGCCTGTCCTGTTTTGCCAGTCTGCCCAGCCTATGACATCTGAAATCTGTAAAGAGAGGTGGCCACCCAACCCCATGAT
Organism: Schistocerca cancellata; assembly: GCF_023864275.1. Classification (NCBI taxonomy): domain Eukaryota; kingdom Metazoa; phylum Arthropoda; class Insecta; order Orthoptera; family Acrididae; genus Schistocerca; species Schistocerca cancellata. The sequence goes on from NC_064628.1 coordinate 699,766,757, forward strand.
GTCTGGACTTGGTTTCGTGATGTGTTGAAGACACTCATCCCGCACTCCTCAAACACCCAACAAGTCGCGCAGTTTCTGAAATGCGTTTGCTGAGCCTCCAGGCCATTACAATCTGCACTCTGTCAAACTCAGATTGATTGTGCACTTTCCCCATTCTACACATGGACAGCAGACTCATTGATACTACTTGCACCATGTGTGTATGTCTGACTATTTCCTGGATGGGTTTATATCGGTAAGAGGTCAGTAGTCATAATGTGCTGGCTGATCAACATAGTTACTTTTGTTAAAAATGTGGTGCTGTGATTTTAAAAATAATGGGAAGAAGTTACAGAATCTCAAATATAGTTGCAAAATCTTCCAAATTATCATCTGTCAGTTACAGTCTCCACCAGAAATCTCTGTCTTGTGAAGTTATTGAAGAGAAATTGCAACTAATTCTACATATCAATGCAAGGGATGTTCAGAAAATTTATCAGCGTAAATTTTGTACTTTATGCTGCAATCTGGAGTGAATGAACCTGTATCACCATTACGCAAAGAGTTTCAAGAGTGATTCATTTTATTGCCTTATGCTAGTGCTTTAGGTAGCAGGAAATATTGAAAAAACTGCACTACTTTTTTCTCTTTGTATGGACATGCTCCTGTTTATGAAGGGCAACATTAGTATCTTTTATTGTTCTGCTAAATTTTTGCTTGCTGTTATATATATTTTGCTGAAAAAAAGGGCCTCATATTCTTACAGAAAACCAGGAAAAAGTTCTAACAACAGTATTTTCAGAAACAAAATACTTTTTGAGGTATGGACCATTCTGTCCTGTGATAACCATCTGTCTTTCAACACAATTGGAGGGGCTCAATGAAGCTACAACTCATTCAGCTCTTCGCCTTAAAGAATGACAGACTCGTGCAAACATACCTTGATAGCTTTGGATTTGTTCACATGCATAATACAGATGCTCCTGTAACATGAGCACATTGTCAATGGGCAAGGAACACACCAGTGCCCTTAAATGGCCCTATTATCAGAGAAACCCTAATCCCCCTCCCATAGACACATTTTCAGGTGCATGTTGTCAGCAGATAAAACAGTTCTGGCATTGTACAGCTCGGAGCATGGAATGAGCTACCTGCTTGTTTGTGTTTTGGGTCTTCCAGGTGTTGATGTTGGTTACCCCACTGCTGCATACACAATGGGTGTGCTCTGCTCAGCATCATTACAATCAGTTTCAACAAAATTTTGTTCCTCACTTAATTCCTTTTCTGCTGTGCAACATCCTGTATAAAATGTATCCCAATTTTTTGCACTTTATTAACTAGTATACATGTTCTATTAATTCACCTTTCATGGGTTATATCTGTTTTTAAATTGCACGTAGTGTCGGAAGTCGTAATCCTCTTAAACTATTGCACTAATTCCTAATTAGCTCTTTGTTCTTACTTCCTAGTGCTTAGATTTATGATTTGTTTCTATTACTCTGCAGTACTTCCTGTCATACCACTAAACCAGGTAACTGATGCATAGGTCATTCTGGGAGTTGTGCAGTTCTTTGCTTGCAATAAATGTAAATTATACAAATGATGACCAGAATCATTACAGTACTGGTAGCTGAAATGCTTATGTTCATAACCTGCTTACACTGCTTCTTCTAGTACTGTTGAATGTGTTGCAACATCTATTTTGTAGAAATCCACCCCTTCTGTGACACTATTATTTTTGTCTATTGGAAGAAGGATATCCAGATTTAAGGTATGGTTTAGAAATGTTGAGTTTTGGACTGGCAGTATCTCTAACAGCTTCTCTGGCCAAAACAGTGTCAGTGTTGTACCTGTAATTATGCCTGTTTGGTGAATTGTTGTCCCAGCTATGTCACAAATCATATAATTTATTAGGACTCTACTGCTTCTTAGATCTATTTTGGCCACACCTTTTGGTTACCTGGTAGTTGAGGCCACACTCAGTTTCTGGATGTCATGAATTCTTACCTCAAGTGGTTTCTTCAAAGGCTTGGCTGCAACTCACAGCATGGGTGGTATAGAAGATGGATTCCTGTAACATTGTTTCCAATGTTGCGTGACTGATACTTTCTGTTGAAATCCATAACAGTATATCTACAGCTATTGCTCATCTATTGTATTCAGTTGGTTTTGTGCCCTTTCAGATACTTTATGTTGAAATCCATAACAGTATATCTACAGCTATTGCTCATCTATTGTATTCAGTTGGTTTTGTGCCCTTTCAAGATCATTATTTATGGTTCACTTAGTGCTTTGTGTATATTGCATTAATTCCATTGCCAATTTCTGTACCATCCAAGTGTTATTCAGTATAGCCTCCAAGTTATCAGTTGAGTGATATGCTGCTCTACCTTGGTCTTAGTAGCACCTGATACTGCTTTTACCAGGTCTAGTGTGTTGTTTAAATTCTGAATATCTTCATTGTCTGCTGTCCCAAACACTGTCTTCAACAGTTTCCCACCTGCCCTGTTTCAGAGGATGATTCTCAGCCTTCAAGATCCAGGCAATCGCAGAGGGTGGGCTTATTGGTAGTTGGGAGGTCCAATGTTAAGCACATAATGGGGCCCCTTAGGGATATGGCGGCTAAGGAAGGGAAGAAATCCAGTGTTCATTCCGGTTGGAGTCATTTGTGATGTGGAAAAGGTCCTTCCAGATGCCATGAAGAGCACAGGGTGCAGCCAGCTGCAGGTGGTGGCACATGTCGGCACTAATGACGTGTGTCGCTTTGTATCTGAGGAAAATCTCTCTGGATTCCAGCGGCTATCTGATTTGGTGAAGCTGCCGGTATTGCTTATGAGATGAAGGCAGGGCTCACCGTTTGCAGCATCGTTGACAGAACCGACTGCGGACCTTTGGTGCAGGGCCAGGTGGAGGGTCTGAATCAGAGGCTCAGACAGTTTTGCAACCATGTTGGCTGCAGATTTCTTGACTTGCGCCATAGGGTGGTGGGGTTTCGGGTTCCGCTGAATAGGTCAGGAGTTCACTACACTCAGTTGGCGGCTACACGGGTAGCGGAGGCTGTGTGGCGTGGACTGGGCAGTTTTTTAGGTTAGAAGGCCTCGGGAAAGTACGGGGTGGGCTGCAATCTCAAAGGGTGCATGGCAAATACAGGACGTGCTTGGATCAAGGAACAGTCGGAATCGTAGTTGTAAATTGTTGTAGTTGTGCTGGGAAAGTCCCTGAGCTTCAAGCGCTAATAGAAAGCACATAAGCTGAAATCGTTATAGGTACAGAAAGCTGGCTAAAGCCTGAAATAAGTTCTGCAGAAATTTTTATGAAGTCTCAGGCGGTGTTCAGGAAAGATAGATTAGGCAGAATTGGAGGTGGAGTGTTTGTGTCTGTCAGTAGTGGTTTATCTTGTAGTGAAGTCGAAGTAGATACTCCGAGCGAATTGGTATGGGTGGAGGTTATACTTAACAGCAGAACTAAGTTAATAATTGTCTCCTTCTACTGACCCCCAGACTCCGATGAAATAGTTGCTGAACAGTTCAGAGAAAATTTGAGTCTCGTAACAAATAAATACCCCACTCATACAGTTATAGTTGGTGGGGACTTCAACCTTCCCTCAATATGTTGGCAAAAATACTTGTTCAAAACCGGTGGTAGGCAGAAAACATCTTCCGAGATTGTCCTAAATGCTTTCTCCGAAAATTATTTCGAGCAGTTAGTCCACGAACCCACGCGAATTGTAAATGGTTGTGAAAACACACTTGACCTCTTAAGCCACAAACAATCCAGAGCTAATAGAGAGCATCATGACTGATACAGGGATTAGTGATCACAAGGTCATTGCAGCTAGGCTCAATACCGTTTCTTCCAAATCCACCAGAAAGAAACGCAAAATAATTTTATTTAAAAAAGCGGATAAAATGTCACTAGAAGCCTTCCTAAGAGACAATCTCCATTCCTTCCGAACTGACTATGCAAATGTAGACAAGATGTGGCTTAAATTCAAAGATATAGTAGCAACATCAATTGAGAGATTCATACTTCATAAATTGGTAAGAGATGGAACTGATCCCCCATGGTACACAAAACAGGTCCGAACGCTGTTGCAGAGGCAACGGAAAAAGCATGCAAAGTTCAGAAGAACGCGAAATCCCGAAGATTGGCTAAAATTTACAGACGCACGAAATTTGGCACGGACTTCAATGCGAAATGCCTTTAATAGGTTCCACAATGAAACATTGTCTCGAAATTTGGTAGAAAATCCAAAGAAATTCTGGTCGTATGTAAAGTACACAAGCAGCAAGACGCAGTCAATACCTTCGCTGCGCAGTGCCAATGGTACTGCTACCGACGACTGTGCCGCTAAAGCGGAGTTATTGAACACAGTTTTCCGAAATTCCTTCACCAGGGAAGATGAATGGAATATTCCAGAATTTGAAACACGAACAACTGCTAGCATGAGTTTCTTAGAAGTAGATACCTTAGGGGTTGCGAAGCAACTCATATCGCTTGATACGGGCAAATCTTCAGGTCCAGATTGTACACCGATTAGGTTCCTTTCAGATTACGCTGATACAATAGCTCCCTACTTAACACTCATATACAACCGCTTGCTCACCGATAGATCTGTACCTACAGATTGGAAAATTGCGCAGGTCGCACCAGTGTTTAAGAAGGGTAGTACGAGTAATCCATCGAACTACAGACCTATATCATTGACGTCGGTTTGCAGTAGGGTTTTGGAGCATATACTGTATTCAAACATTATGAATCACCTCGAAGGGAACAATCTATTGATATGTAATCGTCATGGTTTCAGAAAACATCGTTCTTGTGCAACGCAGTTAGCTCTTTATTCGCACGAAGTAATGGCCGCTATCAACAGGGGATCTCAAGTTGATTCCGTATTTCTAGATTTCTGGAAAGCTTTTGACACCATTTGTCACAAGCGACTTCTAATTAAGCTGTGGGCCTATGGGGTATCGTCTCAGTTATGCGAGTGGATTCGTGATTTCCTGTCAGGAAGGTACGTAGTAATAGACGGCAAATCATCGAGTAAAACTGAAGTGATATCAGGTGTTCCCCAGGGAAGCGTCCTGGGACCTCTGCTGTTCCTGATCTATATAAATGACCTGGGTGACAATCTGAGCAGTTCTCTTAGGTTGTTCGCAGATGATGCTGTAATTTACCATCTAGTAAGGTCATCTGAAGACCAGTATCAGTTGCAAAGCAATTTAGAAAAGATTGCTGTATGGTGTGGCAGAAAAGTGTGAGGTGATCCACATGAGTTCCAAAAGAAATCTGTTGGAATTCGATTACTCGATAAATAGTACAATTCTCAAGGCTGTCAATTCAACTAAGTACCTGGGTGTTAAAATTACGAACAACTTCAGTTGGAAAGGCCTCATAGATAATATTGTGGGGAAGGCGAGCCAAAAGTTGCGTTTCACTGGCAGGACACTTAGAAGATGCAACAAGTCCACTAAAGAGACAGCTTACACTACATTCGTTCGTCCTCTGTTAGAATATTGCTGCACGGTGTGGGATCCTTACCAGGTGGGATTGACAGAGTACATCAAAAGGTTGCAAAAAAGGGCAGCTCATTTTGTATTATCACATAATAGGGGAGAGAGTGTGGCAGATATGATACCCGAGTTGGGATGGAAGTCATTAAAGCAAAGACTTTCGTCATGGCGAGATCTATTTACGAAATTTCAGTCACCAACTTTCTCTTCCGAATGCGAAAATATTTTGTTGGGCCCATCCTACATAGGTAGGAATGATCATCAAAATAAAATAAGAGAAATCAGAGCTCAAACAGAAAGGTTTAGGTGTTCGTTTTTCCCGCGCGTTGTTCGGGAGTGGAATGGTAGAGAGATAGTATGATTGTGGTTCGATGAACCCTCTGCCAAGCACTTAAATGTGATTGCAGAGTAATCATGTAGATGTAGATCCTCTCTTTCTCAGAATCAGTGTTCGTGGCACTATGTTGGTCATCTGTTTCCACAGCTCCCTCAGTGTCCTAGAGGAGCAGTGGTGGCTTGTAGGTATACATTCTGGGTGTTCACGAATTTTTAAACTCAGATAAATATGAGAGTGCAAAATTAACAGCATCTGCTGTATAACAGTGACACTTATCAATATATTTATACAACTTGAGTCACTGTCAATAATAATAATAATAATAACAGTAATAATAATGATAATAATAATAATAAACCCCGTGGAGGTCCGGGAAAAGAATAGGCCTCCGGTATGTTCTGCCAGTCGTAAAAGACGACGAAAAGAACAAACCACTAATAGGGCTAACCCCCCTTTTAGTGTGATTAGTTGGTTCAGGACAGAACTAAAGAAGCCTCGGACAAGCGCCGTCATGGTCGGGGACGACGCTTGAACCCTATGCCCGCCCACAATGGTAACGACACTGCTAGCCAACTCGAAAATGATTTAAATCCAAATAGAGGTGTTTTGCGGGATATGCTTCCTGCAACCACCCTAGAAGGAAAACAAAGACAGAGGATGAGATGGTCAGATGAAGTTAACCGACACCTCATGTTCTGTTATTACCAAGCAACCAACCTAGGAACCAACACAACTGGATACAGATCACAAGTATACACAACATTTATTACCAGATACCCAGAATTAAAATTTTTAACAGAACAATGACTAGCTGATCAGATCCGTGTAATAATCAAAAATAACAGGATACACCAGTCAGAGTTAGAAAACATCAAACAACAAATACTGGAACAAAATAATGTGCAATCAGAAGAAGAAGAAAATACAGTAATGAACTCAAACATCCCAGAGCAAACAAACAAAGAACAACACGCATCAATTAAACAATCAGAGGAAAACGAAATCTTAAGACAGCCACCAGAACAAGCACAAATAGAACACGAAGTGACACGCATGTTAGATATAGAAGAAAAATTTCAGCTGCATATATAGAATACAAAGACACAAATACAGACATTAGACCATTCTTGCACAGACCGCCAAATAACCCACAAGTCGAAACAACAATAACAACTATCAACACAAGCATACACAACAAAATAAATGAAAACACAACTATGGAAGAGTTACAACTACTGGTTTATATAGGAGCACTCACTACACTAAATATACACACTAGGCAGAGATCAGAACCAACCAACACACAGAAGAAACCCACAAAACCAGCATGGCAACACAGGCTACAGATCAGAATAGAAAAACTGAGAAAATACATCGGACAGCTAACACAACTTATAAGAAATGAAATATCAGACAAAAAACGAAAAAGGTTAGGTAAAATCTCACAAGAAGCAATAGAGCAATTAGATGAAAAGAAGCAGAAATTACAAGCATTGGTCAAACGACTTAGAAGATACAAAAAAAGTGATAATAGAAGGAAAAAAACCAAACATTCAACACAAACCAAAAGAAATTTTACCAGACAATAGATAACACACACATTAAAATAGACAATCCACCAAACATAACAGACATGGAACACTTCTGGAGCAACATATGGTCAAACCCGGTACAACATAACAGACATGCATGGTGGATACAAGCAGAAACAGACTCATACAAGATGATACTACAAATGCCTGAAGTGATAATTTTGCAACATGAAGTCACCCAAGCAATTAATTCTAAGCATAATTGGAAAGCCCCTGGAAATGATAAAATAGCAAATTTCTGGCTAAAGAAATTCACCTCAACATATTCACATCTAACTAAATTATTTAACAGTTACATTGCAGACCCATACACAGTCCCTGATACACTTACACAAGGAATAACTTATCTGAAACCTAAAGATCAAGCAGACACAGCAAACCCAGCAAAATATAGCCCCATAACATGCCTACCAACAATCTACAAAATATTAACTTCAGTCATTACACATTAATGACACATACTACACAGAACAAAATTATAAATGAAGAACAAAAAGGCTGCTGCAAAGGAGCACAAGGATGTAAAGAGCAACTGATAATAGATACAGAGGTGACATATCAAGCTAAAACTAAACAAAGGTCGCTGCACTATGCATACATTGATTACCAAAAAGCTTTTGATAGTGTACCCCACTCATGGTTACTACAGATATTGGAAATATACAAAGTAGATCCTAAATTAATACAGTTCCTAAGCATAGTAATGAAAAATTGGAAAACCACACTTAATATCCAAACAAATTCAGATAATATCACATCACAGCCAATACAGATTAAGTGTGGAATATACCAAGGAGACTCATTAAGTCCTTTCTGGTTCTGCCTTGCTCTGAACCCACTATACAACATGCTAAATAATACAAATTATGGATACAATATTACTGGAACATACCTACACAAAACCACACATTTGCTATACATGGATGATCTAAAACTACTGGCAGCAACAACTCAACCATTTACTAAAGATAACAGAAGTATTCAGCAATGATATAAATATGGCTTTTGGAACAGACAAATGTAAGAAAAATAGCATAGTCAAGGGAAAACACACTAAAAAAGAAGATTACATATTGGATAACCACAGTGACTGCATAGAAGCGATGGAAAAAACAGATGCCTATAAATATCTAGGATACAGACAAAAAATAGGAATAGATAATACAAATATTAAAGAAGAACTAAAAGAAAAATATAGACAAAGACTAACAAAAATACTGAAAACAGAATTGACAGCAAGAAACAAGACAAAAGCTATAAATACCTATGCTATACCAATATTGACCTACTCATTTGGAGTAGTGAAATGGAGTAACACAGACCTACAAGCACTCAATACACTTACACGATCACAATGCCACAAATATAGAATACGTCACATACATTCAGCAACGGAAAGATTCACATTAAGCAGAAAGGAAGGAGGAAGGGGATTTATCGACATAAAAAACCTACATTATGGACATATCTAAAAACAAAGATGATTTGACTTACCAAACGAAAGCACTGGCACATCGATAGACACACAAACATACACACAAAATTGTAGCTTTCGCAACCAACGGTTGCCTCGTCAGGAAAGAGGGAAGGAGAGGGAAAGACGAAAGGAGTTGGGTTTTAAGGGAGAGGGTAAGGAGTCATTCCAATCCCGGGAGCGGAAAGACTTACCTTAGGGGGAAAAAAGGATGGGTATATACTCGTACACACACACATATCCATCCACACATATACAGACACAAGCAGACATATACAGAGGCAAAGAGTTTGGGCAGAGATGTCAGTCGAGGCGGAAGTGCAAATTATGGACAGGTAGACAATTTAAGAAAATTCTTTCTAGAATGAGCAGAAACTAGCAAATTACACAAAGCAATTACTCATATAAATACATCGGCTACTCCACTGCAATTTCATAACCACTTCTACAACCCTTTAGATCACATAACACCAACAGATACAAAGAAAGTAAACTGGAAAAAGAAAACACTACATGGTAAACACTCGTATCATCTAACACAGCCACACATCGATCAAGACGCATCCAACGTACAGCTAAAAAAAGGCAATATATGCAGTGAGACAGAAGGATTCATGATTGCAATACAGGATCAAGCAATAAATGCCAGATATTACAGCAAGCATATTATTAAAGATCCCAATACCACAACAGATAAATACAAACTTTGCAAACAACAAATAGAAACAGTAGATCACATCACAAGCGGATGTACAATACTAGCAAATACAGAATACCCCAGAAGACATGACAATGTAGCAAAAATAATACATCAACAGCTTGCCTTACAACATAAACTTATAAAACAACACATTCCCACATACAAGTATGCACCACAAAATGTACTGGAGAATGATGAATACAAATTATACTGGAACAGAACCATTATAACAGATAAAACAACACCACATAACAAACCTGACATCATACTCACCAATAAAAAGAAGAAATTAACACAACTAATCGAAATATCCATACCCAATACAACAAATATACAAAAGAAAACAGGAGAAAAATTGAAAAATACATCCAACTGGCTGAGGAAGTCAAGGACATGTGGCATCAGGATAAAGTTGACATTATATCAATTATACTATCAACTACAGGAGTCATACCACACAATATCCACCAGTACATCAATGCAATAGAGCTACATCCAAACTTATATATACAACTACAGAAATCCGTAATTATTGATACATGTTCAATTACCCGAAAGTTCCTAAATGCAATTTAACATATACCATACAGTTAAAAGGAAGTCACGCTTGATCAAGGTCCATGTCACTTTCCATTTTTGACCAGACATAATGTCTGAGAAAAGAAAGAAAGAAAGAAAGAATAATAATAATAATAATATAACTTGTCTGAAAAAGGAAGAATTGTTTTTGTGGAATTTTGTTGTTTTGTACATGAGTGAAATAATGTTTATGCTTTCGCTACTCTCCATAAGAGAGTGTAAGTGGGCATTTTCATGCTTTTTTATTTTTTTGGAAAAATGTACAAGATACCTAATTCATGTACTTGTTAATGAATTAACTTCTGGGCTCAAAATCAGTCATTCTTGCAGCCACACAGCAACTTACACTTGTCATACTCTTCTTTGTTAAACTTTTGCTTGTAATCATGCTTATTTGATTTCCTTGCTGTCTCAAATGGATCTGGTCTGGGAGGCCCTACTTCCTTTGCACTTTTCCTAGTAATTTTCTTTTCTGTCAGCACTTAAAACAAGTTCAGAAAAGTGTTTCCTATAAGGGCCAAAAGCACACCATCTTCAACCCCCACCCCCTCCGTGGTTATGTGAATATCAGAGAAGCTGGTGAGACTGCTTTCTGTGTATGTTCAGATATACGTAGAGTGAGGGCATACAGTGCAGATAAACCTGATCCTCCATAAGGTCAACAGATGTCAGAAGCAAGAATAAATGCTACAGTCTCACAATCGATGATGATGTGCTTTATGGTTCTCTGTGATCCAAATGGATTACAGTATGATAAAATCCAAAACTTAATGTACTGTATCACATTCAGAATATCATAAAATAGGTTTTTCTATCACTATAACTATATCATATACTTATGTCTGATCTAATTTTACTATATAGTGAAGTATGCTACTTCCTAGGGGGATCTATGCCTAGCTACCAGTGCATGGAATTAACCGTGCACATTGTTTATCATATCTTTATGTATTTGGCCCATAAGGCAATTATCTCACACCAGTTGCGCATGTGCAGAAGCTCCTTTAAACATGCTCAAGTGAAGGTGTGCTCTCGGACCTGATGCCAAGTTTCACCGAGTCCAGAGGAGCAATATAGCACAGCGCGGTAGATTCAGTGTGATGAATTTCAGATTACCGCATCTACATTACGTTTAACAGCATTAAAAAAAAATCCACAAGTGCCAAAAATCAGGGTGTTCATGTGCTCTTACACAACAGCTGCCACTGTATAGGAGAGTTGCAATCTGTGGTTTTCCTCTTGAACTACCACCAGAATTTCTTCTCTCTGATTCCTCTTGCAATTGCCTAAATGTGTCTTCTAAAATATGCATCTCATTTTTTGCCCTCGACACGGCCAGAGTCAATCCAAGCATCCACCGACGATTTGTTAACAGGACATGAGACTGCCTTGAGAACACCACTCTTGATTCAAGAGACTGTTTCTGAAATTCATCCCCTACTCTCTTCTGGCCAACATGTGGGAATAGGAATATTATCATATACTTCCTAGCTACCTGCGCTGGCACACCACCTGAGAGAAAGGAATTTCTTGTCACTTCCGGTCCCTCCTTCGACATGCATTGGTGCATATCAAAATATTACTATAACATGAACACCTTAACCTACCTTGTGCAAACAAGAAACAAATTCCCAAAACAAAACAACACGAATCCCCGTGATTCAGAAATAACAAGCCAAAAATATACACAATGAACAAAAGAAAATTAAACACATGGTCATCATGTACACAGTATGCTGTGCGAATGCTGATCATTTTTAACTACCGCATTGGTTTCTTTGCCTTATTCAATGATTTATACCATACCATTGAATAGTCTGAGTCAGCTTATATGAATAACAGCTGTATTCACTGTAAGCTGCAATTCACTTTTTCTGGTGATGTCATCTCTGTCACTTGATATGGACACAGATACTTGTTAAAAACATTTTACTCTTCCTTTCAGTGTATAAGGGTTTGTTATACTTTCTTCATCATGAGTATAAACCTGATGTAAACATTACACCATCTATTCCTCCGCATTTGATAGAATCTCATTGGGTTTCATTTCATGTGAAGTGGAAGCCAAGCTGTGACCAGTAGAGTCAAGTACAATCATAAGGTTACATTTTTTTCTGCAGTACATGCACATAGGTTGAGAGATAATGGGGGAAAACTTTATCAGTGCATTTAGCTTGGGCAGCACTGGCCAGCCAGCTGCAGTCATGTGAGCAATTGCAGTTCAGACGTAAAAAGAGATGACCTGAGAAACGACATAGCTTGAATGTCATTTAATTTTTAGAGAGAATGAAATAATATTCAGCAAAACTCCAGCACTGCCGCACACTTCTTAGATAACCAGACAGAAAGCATAAAATGCTCTGTTTCTCACCTAACATAGTATTCTAATTACAAACAAGAGTGATGAAAATTCTTAACTAAACACAGGATAATTTTTCGGAGCAAGCTATGTGTGATGCAAAAGCATACTGCAGGGATTTTACTGTATTGTTGAATGCTGAAACCACTGAATGTATTAATTACAGTCAGTTGTCAGGAAATCTCTTAGCTCGTTTCTTATCCAAACCCAAGAAATACATTTCAGTTCTGGAACTGTCATTTGCTACGTTGATAACAAGTTGATCAACAACAGAATCCACAAAGCCACCCAGGCACCACATTTTCTTCTCTTTGTGTATCACGTGCAGCTCTATATCGCTCCAGTGTTTGGCAGTGACATGAACAGTCTTATTTCTCATGGAAAATCCGTTAACTTGGTTCCAGATCAGTTCAGTTGGGTTCATATTGTAATGTTACTGTGCCAAATGTAAAAATTCACTATTTGTATGGTGCACTCAGTGCTGTGAAAATGATTATTCTTCATGTTTCTATGACACTTATCATATATTTGGTTTTTCATTGATGTCCTAAAAAATAAATTGTTATGTTTTCTTAATTTATACAACCTTTAGTACAATCTTCCATAAAATAAAGATAATTAAGACTTTATATTTGAAATAAAAACAGAAATTTCGTGTGCAAGATGTAATTAGAGACAAGAAATTGTGCATTATTCATATTAAAAAAATGATGATGAATCTTACAATTAAGAGATATACACATTTCAAATTGAATTTAAAAAAAGAGGATGACCATATCGAGACTTGAAGCGGCAATACAGGAACTGCACCTGATTATCAGTCTACTACGCTATCAATTCCACTATACATCTGCCATGTACTTATATCTCAACTATATCAAATACAGCCCCTCAGAAAACTTCAAAGCTAATTTGTTCTGTAAATTTATGAAAAACTAAGAATAACCTATTTCTCAGCACTTTTTAACCATGTTCCACAAGCGTGTTTCACTACAGAGCAGGAAGCAGGCTCAGCAACTTTCATACTGCATATTAACAGCATTATAATCAGAACACAACAGTACAGAGACTGTGCCTGTACATGATTTTTCAAATAAAACCTACACAGCTAAATTGCAACAATTAGGAAAAACATTGCTGGCTATTAATACAATAGAAGATCTTATAGTGTCATTTAATGTAACATAGTAATGAGACAACTAACACATAAGTAGAACCTACTTCCACAGCACCAGTGTACATGTGCTACGACTTTTGACCAATAAATCGCATTTGTGTTAGTTTACATCAGGTTTATTCTTATGATGAACAGAGCATAGCAAAACCCAGTGAACCACTCAATGCCGGCCTTAACAGTCCAGGTGCTCTGGATGAGTCATTCATATGACTTACCAAATGAAAGCACTGGCATGTCGATAGACACACAAACATACACACAAAATTCAAGCTTTCGCAACCAACGGTTGCTTCATCAGGAAAGAGGGAAGGAGAGGGAAAGATGAAAGAATGTGGGTTTTAAGGGAGAGGGTAAGGAGTCATTCCAATCCCGGGAGCAGAAAAACTTACCTTAGGGGGAAAAAAGGACAGGTATACACTTGCACACACACACATATATCCATCCACACATTTTTCCCACGTGGAATGTTTCCCTCTATTATATATATATCCAAAAACAAAGAAAATGTGACTTACCAAACGAAAGCACTGGCAGGTTGATAGACACACAAACAAACACAAACATACACACAAAATTCAAGCTTTCGCAACCAACGGTTGCTTCATCAGGAAAGAGGAAGGAGAGGGAAAGACGAAAGGATGTGGGTTTTAAGGGAGAGGGTAAGGAGTCATTCCAATCCCAGGAGCGGAAAGACTTACCTTAGGGGGAAAGAAGGACAGGTATACACTCGCATACACACACATATCCATCCGCACATACACAGACACAAGCAGACATTTGTAAAGGCAAAGAGTTTGAGCAGAGATGTCACTCGAGGCGGAAGAACAAAGGCAAAGATGTTGTTGAATGACAGGTGAGGTATGAGCGGCGGCAACTTGAAATTAGCAGAGGTTGAGGCCTGGCGGGTAACGACAAGAGAGGATATACTGAAGGGCAAGTTCCCATCTCCGGAGTTCTGACAGGTTGGTGTTAGTGGGAAGTATACAGATAACCTGGACGGTGTAACACTGTGCCAAGATGTGCTGGCCGTGCACCAAGGCATGTTTAGCCACAGGGTGATCCTCATTACCAACAAACACTGTCTGCCTGTGTCCATTCATGCGTTTGGACAGTTTGTTGCTGGTCATTCCCACATAGAAAGCTTCACAGTGTAGGCAGGTCAGTTGGTAAACCACATGGGTGCTTTTACATGTGGCTCTGCCTTTGATCAGGACTGGTGTAGGTGGTGGTGGGAGGGTGCATGGGACAGGTTTTACGCCGGGGGCGGTTACAAGGGTAGGAGCCAGAGGGTAGGGGAGGTGGTTTGGGGATTTCATAGGGATGAACTAAGAGGTTACGAAGGTTAGGTGGACGCCGTTTGTTTGTCTGTCTATCAACCTGACAGCGCTTTCGTTTGGTAAGTCACGTTTTCTTCATGAAATCCTCCCCACTCCACCAAGAGTGTCTTTCCGCTGTCCACCTATCCTCTCTTGTCGTTACCCGCCAGGCCTCAACCTCCGCTAATTTCAAGTTGCTGCCGCTCATACCTCACCTGTCATTCAACAACATCTTTGCCTTTGTACTTCCGCCTCGACTGACATCTCTGCCCAAACTCTTTGCCTTTACAAATGTCTGCTTGTGTCTGTGTATGTGCGGATGGATATGTGTGTGTATGCGAGTGTATACCTGTCCTTTTTTCCCCCTAAGGTAAGTCTTTCCACTCCCGGGATTGAAATGACTATTTACCCTCTCCCTTAAAACCCACATCCTTTCGTCTTTCCCTCTCCTTCCTCTTTCCTGATGAAGCAACCGTTGGTTGCGAAAGCTTGAATTTTGTGTGTATGTTTGTGTTTGTTTGTGTTTCTATCAACCTGCCAGTGCTTTCGTTTGGTAAGTCACATTTTCTTTGTTTTTGGATATATTTTTCCCACGTGGAATGTTTCCTTCTATTATATATATACAATGAAAAAAACTGATTTTGAATTGGGAACCATATTTTTTTATCAAATTTAATATAAATCTAAGCAAGGCGCTTACATTTAGCAAACTCTTTGCTGAGATTAGCAAAATCTAGGTTTTCTGCGATTTCATTTTCAGTGGACAGTGAGACCAAACTGATCTTGTTACTTGAGACATTGTAGACCGCAGGTGCTTTTTTCTCAATTTTAGTTTGGAAAAACTGCATTCGCCACTTGTACAATCACTGGTATTGTTAACAAAATACACAACGTTATTCAGTTGCTGGGATATAACTCTTGAAGATGATGCTTTTTTTATATAAAGTTTAAGGCTTCAGTAGGCGTTGCCTTACTGTCTTGAAGATAATGTTCAGGCTTATAATTTTTTTGTACAACAGATTGTCGTTAATATCCAATTTCTAGTTGACAGTTAACTTTTCTTGTAATTTATAACAATGTTGTATTAGTTCTTCTTTATTCCGATTTTTTATGTTAAACAAGCCTTCATTCTGCAGAAAAATCTTGCATCTGTTCACATGTTTCTTTCATAGATACAGTGTGTGAGCATGGTGTTCAAAAGAGCATTAAAAAACTCTACTTCAAATTCCTATTTTGGGTCAATTATTTGATCATCAACAGCCTCTTCATCTGGTCTGTGTTTAACATGTCTTAGTCACATTTGTGGCTGTGTATCAAGATCCGACAATAATTCAGTTGCTGTTACAATAGCTTGTTCGAAATCTGTTTGCCTATACGTTTGCAGATAAGATCAACATTTAGCAAGGATTTCAATAAACTTGACAAAGTTCATTGTAGGGACTTACTTGCTTTGCTCACAATGTTAATTTGAAACAGAACATCATACCATGTCACAAGACAAACAATAAAGCTGAAGTCTTTTAATTGTCCTTCGAGTAATGTCACTTCCTGTGAAGTTGCAACATTGCATTGTTCACTAACATTGACCAAGGAAAGCAAAGCATCGTGCATTTCACATATTTGATAACGAACTGCTTTGATGCTTTCAATTCGCACTACCCAGTATTTTCCCTTAAATTTTTCTCCGTGTATATTTTCAAATGGTTGGTTAAATTTTCCATCTATTTATCGATCCTGCAAATAAATTATACATTTTTTGTAACATTCTGAACACGGTCACACATTTTTACTGACAATTTGGCCACATCACATAATACCAGATTATCACTATGGCATCTGTTCTGAATTCCTTTTTTTTCCCCTTCATGTTCACACCATTATTGTGACCATGTCCACTGCAGTCATGTTAAGGCCTAGATCATTCAGGGTTTTAAAATGCTTTCTGTGAAACCTGCACTGGTTGTATCATCTATTTCCAGAAATGAAGTAAAATATTCTTTTACACTTATGCCATCCTCTGTTATGTTGGTGCATCTTGAAAAGTTATTGAAATTTGCTCTTTATGGCTTATATTGGGAGTACAGTCAGCTATGCCTGCATAATACATTCAACCCTTTATTCGGAATACTATTGTAAACATAACTTTTTATGCTAAGAGTTCTATTAATTCATTTTGCATATTTCTGCCACAATAATGGTCAGCAAAATCACCATTCACTGCCAATCTGACATGCTCTTCCATGATGGGATCAGATTCCGCAAATAATTGTACAAGTCTAAGAATTTTCCATAATTTGGAATAAATAATTTACCTGATAACCCTCTGAATGCCTTATCATTTTCGACGAAATACAAAGTTATTTTCCATTATAAACTTTCTTTAGAAATTAACTTTCATTCTTCCTTGTCAATAGTTAATCCAGCTTTAAACCTGATTTCATATTCAGACCATTGAGAGTAAATGCCTTTTTATGGTTAGGACTATTTTCATGCATGTTCAAAACTTCACATAAATGTTTCCAGTTTTTAAAACCCTCAGTGGTAGTCAAATTAGCAGCTGACTTTGTGGCAACGGCAGAGATTGCGTGTTCTGCAGTGCTATCAGTTGACTGCCAAGTTACATCAAAGAAGTTTGCGTACTTGCCACCTGGAGCACTGACATGCACATTTCTTCCATACCTAAGAAGAGACACTATTGAACTCTGTGGATTTAGTTTTAAAATATTAGTATTCCATTGTTATCTGTCATAGCAATGAGTTTACTTATCCTTTCCATTTCTGATAAATGTTCCTGTTCTCAACTTACATGACTTTCCTGTATGTAGTTGAGAATGGGGAGTTTTTTAAACACAGAAGAAAGAATAACGCTTGCATTTGCAACATGCTGCACACCCATGTACAACACACAATTTAGAGGCTGTCTTATAGCCCTATAAGATAAGCTTCAGTGGTGACACCGATGTGATAGTGGCTCCGTGATGCTGTTCATTTTTGGAACACAACCTACGACCAGCTTAGAGACAGAAGTGATGACGCTTTCTGCATGACCTGACCACCATTTCACAGGACAATGCTCAAGCACGAACAGTGCAAGCTGTTACTGATTTGTGTGATTGATAGGGCTGCTAAGTGCTACACCACCTATTGCACTCCCGACTTAAGCCCTTGTGAGTTCAACTCGATTTCTAAACTGAAGGAAACACTTCACGGCATTCACTTCAGAACTGATACAAATTCGTTGGGCAGTGGTTGTGCCGCTCGAACTGTCAACACATCTGGCACTGCTAAGAGTATCCTACGACTTCCATATAGCTGACAATGGGTTATACACAATGCTGGTGACTGCTTTGAAGGTCGGTAAAACTTTGAAACATGTATCTATTTTGTACGAGCTGTAAATAAATACTTGCCACTATTGAAGTTCCAACCCTCATACGCCCACCTTATATGACCAGCCACTGTCTTCCCTGCCTTCTATGATCAAACCACTGTCTGGTGAATGGCTGGTGCCCCAGCTTCCACCCTAAACGTGGTTAGGCTGGCACATCCATTTTCCATCAAGATTTCTCAACAGCGTCATGGCTGATGGAAGGAAATGACACTCCACTTCTCCCTGGGTGGCTGATGTGGTGATGGCAGAGATTGCGCATTCCACAGTATGATCAGCTGATCACCAAGTTACGACAAAGAAGTTTGCATGTTCACTGCCTGGGGCACTAATATGCACATTTCTTCCACACCTAAAGAGATACACTACTGAACTCTGTGTTTTAGTTTTTAATGTTATTAATCCGCTATTGTCTGTGATAGTGACAACTTTACTTATCCTTTTCATTTCCAATAAATGTTCCTTTACGTAGTAGAGTGTGGAGAGTTTTTTAAAAATGGAACAAAGAATAATGTTCAAATTTGTTGCATGCTGTATGCCCATGTATCACATGCAGTTTAGTGGTGGTCTTACAGCCCTATAAGATAAGCTTCAGCTTTAAGTCCCGGGCCAATGCACAAATTTTAATTCATTTCTTCACCTTCCATCATCAAGTCAAGCAGTCAACATCAAAAGTAAGACATTGTAATTTGATACTGAATAAACTAACCACCATTGTCTGATGGTTTCTTCATTTTATAGTTTTCTTGTGTAATGTGTTGAAGAGAATTGCTGCCTATGTTCATCTTTTGGAAAATAATTTGGATATACTCATGAGGGTCCACATAGTGCAATGTGACCTATATCTCTTGCATTAAGTACTTTTGGCCGTGTACCTACATCAAAAACATTTAGTTCATTTATTCCATGCAGGTTGATACTTTTATCAACCACAGAAGTCATCTGTTGACTCTGACTTGGAGAAATCTCAGTGGGTTCATGCAAGGATTTACTGGGCTTGTCAATTTGATCACCTTCGATAGATGATTGTGGTTTTTTTTTTTTTTTTTTTTTTTTTTTTTTTTTTTTTTTTTTTTTTTTTTAAAAATGTGCAATTGTTCAGAAGCTAAAGAAATATTGACTGATACATGGACTTATATTCAATATCTGAAGTACTTGTCTTAGAATTTCCTTTAAGGTATTTACCAAACAACGGAAAATCCAGGATGGAATGTAACAATATTATGAGAAGGAAAGTTGCTATTCACCATATAGTGGAGATGCTGAGTCGCAGATAGGCACAACAAAAAGACATTCACACTTAAAGCTTTTGACCAATGGCATTTGTCAACAATAGACACTCATACGTGCACACACACACTCATGCAAACACAACTCCCATACACGACTGCAGTCTCAGACAGCTGAAAACACACTTTAAGGTATTTATGAATATTCATATTTTTTAGTTTCTTCAGAAATTTCTTTTTTTTCTGAATGAGAAAGCTTTTTTTAATTATTTCCCCTCTTCTGACATGATTTAAAATTCTGGCAAATTATTGTGTAGGCAGTGCTATATTTTGTGATTGCAATATTACATCTATAATAAATAAATCTATCAGCAGACATAACTAGAAAAAAATGAACTAAAAATAAAAAATGTTGTTTGGGCTTACTAAAAATTAAAATATTGTCACAGTCACAGTAGACGTTTCAGTCATTGTTACTCAGCCACGAGAACAAGACCCCTGCCTCCAACACTTACGGACAATTCTGAGTGTAAATTGTAGCACTGACATCATACGCACTCTAACAATGTGTGGTGCTTTATTATTCCAGTACGTATTCTTTCATTTGACTTATGGTACGTGAGTGAACATGAGCAAAATTCTTGGCAACTTCTCAAATGCCATGTAGTAGCCCCATGATACACAGTGAGGCACAAAAAATAATTCTGAATGTGTATGAGTGCTGCAAAGAAGAAAAAAATTATACTGTCCTTTGGAGCAATCTATGAAGCATACTGCAACACACACACAGAATTTGGCAATTTGGGTGAAATAATCCTGGAGAGTTCCCCAGTACTCCTAGGACCTAAAGATGACAATTTATTTAGTGTATTCATTTGACAGCCTACTGTGACTCATAGCCTCCTCCGTAGTACAAATTACATATTAAAGTTCATTATATTGAGACCAAACTAGGCAGGCAGTGTGTTATCATAGCTGCACTTTTGAATTATTTAACTTAATGAAAAGAGTATTGTCAAACTACCATTGTTGTAATCATTAGCATGAGTAATATTTGCTTTCTCTTTGAAAATGAGTTGCTATTACTGACAATAGCCAGCCTCACCACACCTCTGTGCTCGCATGGTTGCTCAAGCTCTGACTTGACTGTTCCATGCATGCTTCGTGCCAAGGGGTCAGGTTTGCAGGGCTGAGTAGTACATGTTATCATTTTTTGAAAAGTAACAAAGTACCCCATTTAGTTTAGTGTTGAACTGTTCCAGCCAATGATAAGAAACAAGTATAATGAAATTTACTATTATTTTGTTTCAGCCATTCATTAATAACTTCAGAACTACTTACTTCAAAAAATACTTGTTGGGACTTCCCTGCAAATCATTCCGTAGTTAGACAGGGCTATGTAGTGCTGTGTATAGCAGCACTTTCAAGGAGCTCCACCAGGTAGCCATGGCATCATTTTTACAGTTTGTTGGGATTTAATCCATCATTAATATATAAACAGAGAGAGAGAGAGAGAGATACTACACTCCTGGAAATGGAAAACAGAACACATTGACACCGGTGTGTCAGACCCACCATACTTGCTCCGGACACTGCGAGAGGGCTGTACAAGCAATGATCACACGCACGGCACAGCGGACACACCAGGAACCGCGGTGTTGGCCGTCGAATGGCGCTAGCTGCGCAGCATTTGTGCACCGCCGCCGTCAGTGTCAGCCAGTTTGCCGTGGCATACGGAGCTCCATCGCAGCCTTTAACACTGGTAGCATGCCGCGACAGCGTGGACGTGAACCGTATGTGCAGTTGACGGACTTTGAGCGAGGGCGTATAGTGGGCATGCGGGAGGCCGGGTGGACGTACCGCCGAATTGCTCAACACGTGGGGCGTGAGGTCTCCACAGTACATCGATGTTGTCGCCAGTGGTCGGCGGAAGGTGCACGTGCCCGTCGACCTGGGACTGGACCGCAGCGACGCACGGATGCACGCCAAGACCGTAGGATCCTACGCAGTGCCGTAGGGGACCGCACCGCCACTTCCCAGCAAATTAGGGACACTGTTGCTCCTGGGGTATCGGCGAGGACCATTCGCAACCGTCTCCATGAAGCTGGGCTACGGTCCCGCACACCGTTAGGCCGTCTTCCGCTCACGCCCCAACATCGTGCAGCCCGCCTCCAGTGGTGTCGCACAGGCGTGTTTGGCGCCGTGCAGGTGAGCGCCACAATCAGGACTGCATACGACCGAGGCACACAGGGCCAACACCCGGCATCATGGTGTGGGGAGCGATCTCCTACACTGGCCGTACACCACTGGTGATCGTCGAGGGGACACTGAATAGTGCACGGTACATCCAAACCGTCATCGAACCCATCGTTCTACCATTCCTAGACTGGCAAGGGAACTTGCTGTTCCAACAGGACAATGCACGTCCGCATGTATCCCGTGCCACCCAACGTGCTCTAGAAGGTGTAAGTCAACTACCCTGGCCAGCAAGATCTCCGGATCTGTCCCCCATTGAGCATGTTTGGGACTGGATGAAGCGTCGTCTCACGCGGTCTGCACGTCCAGCACGAACGCTGGTCCAACTGAGGCGCCAGGTGGAAATGGCATGGCAAGCCGTTCCACAGGACTACATCCAGCATCTCTACGATCGTCTCCATGGGAGAATAGCAGCCTGCATTGCTGCGAAAGGTGGATATACACTGTACTAGTGCCGACATTGTGCATGCTCTGTTGCCTGTGTCTATGTGCCTGTGGTTCTGTCAGTGTGATCATGTGATGTATCTGACCCCAGGAATGTGTCAATAAAGTTTCCCCTTCCTGGGACAATGAATTCACGGTGTTCTTATTTCAATTTCCAGGAGTGTATATATCACCCCCACCCCCTCCCTCCACACTTTGCCCCTCCCCTACCCCCCAAACTATTGTATGGATGCCCTTGGTTACAAGATGGAGAATTGTTTTATTCATTCTTTTTCAATACCCATTCCTTTCATGACTGATTGCACCTGATTATTTTTACTGATTTTATCTGTGGCCAATGCCAAATAAGTTCTGTAAATGTCATCGCACTACTGGCATCTACTAATTCAGAGATTTTTCAATAACACTTTTAGGCATCTTCAAGAATCCAAAAGTTGTAATGTTGAGGTTTGTTTAAGTACTACAAACACTTAAGTATTGTGGTTAATTTTAGACCCAACATCGGTCATCACCTTATGTTTTTTAGAAATGCTTTGATGTGTGTGACAGCCCTGGGCACCAGCCCCCTCCGCCCCCTCAAAGCTGGCACTGGACCCACTCCATATTGCAGCAACTTCCCTGTATGTTACCCTGTCTGTTCATGACGTTTGAGTGCACTAGTATTTGCTTGTTTGAACTTCTGCCAAACTTCTCTTTTCATTTCGTGAATTTTTCACTCACTCCTTATTAGCACCCGACTGATGTTTTAGAGTCTTGAAAGGAGATGGCATCTTTCTACTGTATACCACTCATATAGTGAAAGACCTGTACTTATGCATACTTCAGAATTATACACCGAGAAGACATATTGAAGATACATGTTCCAACTGTCTTGCTGACTGTTAACGTAATAACTCAACATTTTCAAAACTTTGTAATGAACCCTCTTGTTATGTCCATTCATTTTTGGGTGGAAACATTTAATGCAAAGATTTTGGATACAAAGTAGCCAGCACAACTGCTTTAAAAGGTCTGAAATAAAATTTGTACCCTTATCCACAATTATGGACTGCTGGAAAAAAATTGCAACACCAAAAAGGTATTGTGTGAGATAAATGAAAGTTGGTAGGCGTGTTTACACATCTGAAAGACGATTTCTATTCATATTTCATGCCAGTTGCATAACAGTGGTGCTAGCACACTAATGTAAGGGTGCAAATCAGGTTTGCTTTAAATATGTGCTGTAATAGTTGTGAATGTTAGTTACCTTTAAGACTGGATGGGTGGGTTGATGTTAGTCAAGAAGGCCTCACTGAGTTTGAATGAGGACATGTAATAGGGCTGTGAGAAGCTGAATCTTCCTTCTGCTATATTGTAGAAAGACTTGGCTGGAATATAGTCCCTGTACATGACTGCTGGAAGCAGTGGTGAGAAGAATGTACAGTCGTGAGAAGACCAGGCTCCAGATGACCATGTGACCCAGTGGAGAGGAAAGACCATCATGTTTGGTGCATGGCTTTGTTGCATTGTACTGCATCTGCAGTGGCAACTTCAGCAGCAGTTGGCATCACAGTGACAAAACAAACTGGTACAATCCAGTTACTTAAAGGATGGTTCCGATATAAACATCCCGTAGAGAGCATTCCATTGACCCCAAACAACCACCATTTGCAACTTCATTGGAGGGCAGGGTGCACCTCTGTTGTGTTTTCTGATGAAAGCTCATTCCATCTTGGTTGCAATGATGGCCACATGTTGGTTAGAAGGAGGGCAGTTGAGGCCCTGCACCCAACTTGTCTGCATGCTAGACACATACTGGATCTGCACCTGAAGTTATGGCCATATGATATCAGGAGAACTCTTGTGGTTATCCCATGCAGCCTGACCAAATTTTTAAGTCAGTCTGGTGATTCGATGCTGTTGTGCTGCATTTCATGCACAGCATTCCAGAGGGTATTTTCCAACAGGATAATGCTCACCCACATACTGCTCTTATAACACAGGATATTCTACAGAGTGTTGACATGTTGCCTTGGCCTTCTTGATCACCAAATGTCTCTCCAATGAAACACTTATGTGGCGTCATTGGACAACAGCTCCAGCATCATCCACAAAGAGCATTAACCATCCGTTTATTTACTGACCAAAAGCAACAGGCATGGAACACCATTCCATAAACTGACATCTGACACCTATACAGCACAATGCATGCATGTTTACATGCTTGCATTCAACATTCTGGTGGTTACATCAGATATTAATGTACCACCATTTCACACTTGCACTGGCTTATCTTGTACTTATTTTTACATGTGAACTTGCAATGTTAACCACTTAAATATGTTACCTAGACAAATGTATTCCAGACATTTTATTGCTCTACATTGTTTATTTTTGGTGTAACAATTTTTTTTCATCAGTGTAGTATCAGGGATGCCAAATGTTAGTATCCAATATTATTAACCATTCTGCTTGCAACTGGGCTCACTCGCTGGCCCAGATTGCTCTCATTGCTGCGAACTGGGAAAAAGTGGTGTATTATTGTCAGAATATGCTTATTTCCAGCTGCTATCCTATTAAATGGTCCAAGAATATCCAGGCTGAGCATTTCAAAGCGTTTTGTCATTTCTTTTTATCTTTGTAATGTCATACACCAGTGTCTGAGATCTGCTCTTTGTACACATGGCACACAGCCTTTCACATAATTTTCAACATTGTGCTATCTGGTTCTCCACTAAACCATTTTGGCTATGCATCTACATCCCCAATGACCCACTAACAGGTGGTTAAGTGCCTGTCACAATACATCATATCCCAACAATGTGGGAACCACCACGCGTGATCCACAGTTTGTACTTCTACACAGCAGGCCACCATGTGTCATAGACTATAGGCTGTGGAGCTCCAATTTTCTTGCTTTTCTGTGTTAATGTAAATTTTCCCAGATTCATGCACCACTTCACAATTAAACTTGCTTAGCTTCAATGCTCACTGTGTTAATCTACTGGAAGGGTCTTGCAATCCCTAAAGTCACTTATGGTTAGCGTGATCAGTAGCTGCCTTAAATGTTTGCCCATACAAATAACAGCAAAAGTAGGTAATATCATAAATAACAGCTACCATTTCTTTTTCTGTTGTTGAATAGCTGAATTCTGTCTTATTCCATTGTCTTGATGCATAAGCCACTCAATGTTCCCTATTATCCACAGCTTGGCTCACAACACAACCAATTGTCATATTGCTTACATCACTTGACAGGAGGAACTCTTGTTTGAAGTTAGGAAATACTAACACAGGACTTGGTTCCAAAGCATGTTTTAATTTCTTGAATGTGGCTTGACACACTGCTGACCATTTGAGTTTCACTCCTTTTCTTAATAGACGATTCAAGAGCTCAGCAATTTGCAAAAAAAATCCCTCCCAAACATTCTGTAATAACTATAGAGGCCTAAAAATGACTTATACTACTTTGTAGTCTGCAGCAGCACAAAATCAAGAATCATTGAGATCAGCCATGGATGAGTTTTTACTCTTTCCTGACTAATTACATGCCCTAGATAGTTTATGTCTGTTTGAGTGAAATGGCATGTACCAACACTGAGTGTTATGCATGCTGCTTGTAGTCATTTAAAAACTTTCTCCATCCTCTCACATGTTTGTCCATATCCTTGAAGGTAAACCATCATTCTTTTGGTTTCAGTCCCCGAAGCATTCAGTCCAAAGTCTCTGAAATGTAGCTGGTGTATTTTTCAGTCCAAATGGCATCATACAGTACTGGTAACGTTGTCATGTTGTGGTAAACGTGGTCTTAGGCCAGTCTTTGGGAACTATTTCATGATCAAGAAGTATTTATATTGACCCGGCATGTCAAGTGTTTTTTTAATTTTCAGGATGGAATACACTCAGCGATAGTTCTAGTGTTCAGGTAGTGATAACTGCAACAGAACCTGTATTTCTTGGTACCTCCTGATGGTCTTGTGGGCATGATGACAATGCTTGCATTCCAGGGGTAACACTATGACTAATGATTCCATTAGCCAGCTGCTGGTCAATGATTTCCACCATCAAAGGTTGTAAATGCTTTGGGATCCTGTATGGCTTGCTATACACTGGAGCATTGCCTTCTGTTGGGACCCTACAGTGTTATAGGCGTTGCCGGTAACAAACCCACTGAACTGAACTAACCTGAGAATATAAGCAATAAATCTTCTTCTCTCCCCTACATTATCCTTGCTGGTGTTAGACTTTATCATTTATTGTGGAATTGCTAACAGTATGCTTGTGGCTATGGTCATTACCTAAGACACTCAAACTGGCAGTCATTAGGCACTTTGGTAGACTAACCTTGTCCATGCCAAAGTTAGCCAAACTCATGGGAACCATAAATCCTCCATCTGTAATGTGTACTGTGCTCCTGTGTACCCTCCACTGCAGCTTACCTAATTCTTCATTAAATGTCAATGGTTCTACCATGTACAACAATTACATTGCTAAGTCCATACCCACACTAACCCAAATCAGTTTTCCTGTACCTGCCAGTACATTATAGCACATATTAACTTAAAGTGTATGTGTACACAGTTTAGCTGGTAACACCAACATGATAGGTGCACCTTGTGACATTGTTTCAGTAGCAGCTCTTTCCTCTAGTGAAAAAAAAGTTCCACCCAGTTTGATTATACATTGTGAAAGTTCAATTATGGCATGATCTTCATCTAAAGAATCAAGACCAAGAATTGCACTGTACCCCTCACCAGCATGTGGCAACACTTCCATATTCTCCTTAAACCTTTTCAGCCCAGTGCTGAAAGTGAGCAGTGTTGTCCCCAATGATTCCACCTCACTGTTATCCATTCCGTGTAGCCTATACCATGGAGACTGAAGTCACTCCCTGCCCATGAGATCCGGACCAGCAACTGATACATGCATCTGTGTCTAACAATTTGTGTTTTTTATTATATACTGCACCAGTTGAGTAACAGTTGCAGTCTACTGGTTTATTGGGAATGACCTTGAATGATCAAGGCCCCTCCATTAGTGTTTAATGAATGTCTCTGTTGATTGCACTTATCCTGCTTTCTATTTTTGCTGTCATGCACCTTATGCCCAATCTCATTACATTCAAAGCACTGTAGTTGGTGACATTTCTTCTTCACATGGCGCCCTCAGCCATATCTGTAGTGTTTGATGTCAGAAGAGAAGAAACCAAGGTCACTCCATTCCTGAATCACAATATCTATCTCTTCCAGCTGCAAGGCAATCCTCATAGCTGAGGACAAGTTACTCAGATTTTCCAACCTCACCTGTTATGACATATTCACTGAAAAATGTCCAAGACCCTATTCTCTGCTTCCCTCGAGGGGATATTATTCATCTCTGCACTGTACATTAATTTCTAAGTCTGTGAGTTCACCTTATGAATTCTGTCAGAGAATGCCTCTACTTACTCATTGTACTTCTGTGTTAATCCCATGAGCTTTTCCCTGAAAAATCTGGCACTATTTTGCTTATGATGGCATTGGGCAATCCCTTAGATCAGCTGGTCAAATGTATGTGTTTTATGAAGGGTTTTGTGGTATTTGACAAAGGTTATAACATCAATCATTAACTGTGACTTAGCCATAGACAGACATGTCACCTCAGACCAATTCTCTAACTGAATGACTTCCCTCATATTCCCGGATGTTTTCCCAGAAAAAGGCATAATGAGACTACCTGCTGCAGGATCAGTGGATGAGACAGGTCTTGGTATCCCCTCCCTGGGACTGCATCAGCCCAGTTGCAGCACATATTACTTCTTGTTCCTTTTGTGTCCCTTCATTAATCTGGCTTTGTTCTGTTTTTCCTGGAGTATTGCAGCTATGTGACCTTTCAAAAATTCAGTAGCACTTAAAGTTGCTGCACACATTTCTAGTCGCTGTATAACCTCCATTTTGAGTTATACTACAGAACAAGTAGAACCTAGTGTACCAACACAATATCGGTAAGCACAAACAACTATATTAATCATTCCTAAGTACCATTGCAGTGCTGTGCTTCATGACCAAACTTTCTACAAGTTTCACGCATTACTGACACAGCCTTAGTATACTGTCGCGAACAGTAGAAGATAGAATTAAAATCATTTAGGCTGTAGGCTGGAAAATTATTGCTACAGATCAAGTGAGGCGGACGTGACCAGACTATCTCATGTGTAATGTGTAATGTGTACTCGACTAACAAGAGCGGAAAATGCAGTATCACGAGGCTCAAGCACAGTTAGTGGCAACCCTTGGACACAGCAAACAGTGGAGAATGGCTAGTTCATCACGTAGGCATCACATGCTGCCGCGTGACTAGCCTACTCAGGGCTCAAAGTTCGGGGGTGCTAGAACCTTCTAGAACAAGTGGTGCCAGGTGCACTACCCCCTATAAAAGCGGATAGCCGCTAGATCGAAGGACAGTGATGGAGTGAGGTACTCAGGACGCCGGTCCATGTTAGTCGGCATCGGGATGCTGCAAGAGTTGCAGGAGAGCATTGAGCACAGCAACAAGTAGGGACTTAGGCTGAATCGACACAGCTGACACTTAGTCTGGTGCGCTCGCCTCTGCTGTATTAGGACTTAAGTTTGGGAAGTTAGGAATGGCAACTGCATAGCCAGATAGACAATCATTGGAGACTGTATATAGAATCTTATTTAAATCACAAGTGCCAGGGGTACTTCCAGTATAATTGTTCTATACATCGAGTGTTCATACATGAAAGCTTCCCTAAGATCCTATCCGAGTTCCGTACTCTAGCTCACCTTGCAGCCTTCTCTACTACGGAGCAGTGAGGAGTTGGCGGCCCACACCACTGAGACCTCATTCCAAGTAAGTTCTCTGATGCGCTCCAACGCAGTCCTTCCACTCCCTCTCAGGACACGTCAGTGGGACATGACAATACTGTAATTCATACCCCGATAAATTACAGTACTCGTGTTGTGTACAATTTTGTACACAGTCATAAGGAGGGGTGGGCTAGAGAATGGTGTGGTAACTGTCATCATAGGAAGGCTGGAAAGGAGCAGAAATGATTAGCAAATCAGTTAATATGGGGCAATCATTTAACTTGTATTTTTCCTTGTATATGGAGACTCATTTCAAATAATGCAGCAACAATCAGATTCCAGCTCATACAAAAGCAGCTAGGATGAGGCTCACTGTATTAAGCATGAATGACGGTGTTGCAGTGACAAGGCTCCAAGTGCAAGTGGGCTGAGTGGCTGCCACAGGCCATCCTATATTGCACCAACAGAGGGCACTCGTGGTACGGAGTTGCTGGAGGTGTAGTTCAGCAGGTGTGTACCATTTGGTTTGCCAGATCCCACATGACAGCTATTAATGTCAGGCAGAAACTTGCAATTCCCTTGTCAACTGCCATGCCTGTGTGGCGGTATCAATATGTGATACGTTATCTGCCAGCTAATCAGGCACAAACACTTTTCCGTACTGTCACCCAGGAACTGTGATATGTCTGCAGGTTCTTGTGGTCTAAGCAATATCACTTTCAAGTTCCTATGCAGATCTATCTGACTCAGTATGGCCTCAAAATAAAAAAAAAAAAAAGAAAACAGCCCTACAAAAATGGTTACTCACTGCACTGCATAATGACAGATGTCAGTGTCTGCTGATATGCAGGTGTGGCCCCTAAATGCCAGTGACAGCTGATGTCACCATTTCTGATGCCAAATTTTTTGCAGCCACTAGGTGCGGCCTCCTACATGGCAGTGGGATAGTCAAGCTGAGGGGTGGAGGTGAAGCCCTGTAGTGCGGCAAGGCACCAAAAGTTCTACAATCACTCTGTCTTCTTCCCAGTGCACCATAACTGTGCCAGCATTGCACTGAGTGCAGGGTAGTGCATCAGCACCCAAAGAGGAATCTGCTGTTGCAACCCCTGGCATAGTCTGAGGTCAGTCCCATCAACCCGTCACAGGAGGGTGAGTGGATAGTGCATCTCTTTAAGCCAACATGACTGGGAACATCTGTCAGAGCCTCAGCGCTCTCATTGAGGCAGCTGCACTTACGTTTGCTCCCAGAAATCTGCATGCCCCTGTTGCTGGTTGTCATGATGATGCGTAGGCAGAAGACCCAACAGTGACATGGAGGACAGCCCGAGGGGCTGTCCCAGCATATGTTGATAGTACTTGTACTGCCCAGAAATGGTGGCACTTGTGTCCTGTTTTCAAACTGAACAGCTTGCAGCCTGCTCCTCTTCTTTGGGTAGTCACGGGTGTCACCAACAGAAAAACAGCTCATGGAGTTAAAGTTCCATCTGGCTGTGGACACATAGCAGTAGACTCCAAGCTGCTGGCTGGTAATACTTCATTGTATTCACCAGGTCATCCTGCAAGTAATAGAGCTGGCCTTCCATCGTCATCAGTGATGGATATGGAATGGCCAGACTTGGAGAATGAGTGGAAGGAAGGCGAAGGTTCTATAGCAATCAATGACATGATGCCCCACCGTACTGGTGACAAAATATGCTCTCGTTTCCCTAATCTGTTAGCATTCTTGGCTGGTCTAATGTTTAGTTTCAGAGCTTTAGAGCGTGCTTTTAAGCAAAGTTTGCAGCCTGAAAGGCATTCTTGCGTCATCCTTAGATGTAGTTACTACATGTAGCCCTAGTGACAGGAAAGTGTTCTTTTGAAAGGTGCTGCACCACAATACTACTGTCACATGAGATGTGACACACTAGGATTCAGGATATCTGTGACATACCATTGTGCTATCAAAGTTCTCACAGCTGCTACCAGTCATGACTAGAAGTCATACCCAACGGTTCCCCACACTGTGACACCAGGAGTAACAATGCTGTCTCTCTCCAAAACATTGGGAAGTGGAACATCTCCACAGGTCGCTACCATTTTACCAACAGTACAGTGCAGAACTATAGTTTGTCACTGAACTCAGTGTGACACCATTTCATCAGCTGTTTGTGTTGCAGTGTAATGGCAGCCTACATGCGGAACATTAATTCCAAAGTCTGGCTGGTGCTAGTCTGTGACCAGTAGTGCAGGTGAGAATGTTGCAGGGAGTCCATTACTTATTGACAGATGGCACACATCTGGATATTGAACAATTTGACCAGCTCACCAAAAGGGGACTCCTTCAGGTACAACAGTCTCACACCAGTATGTGGCACCTCCATTGCCCATCGTAGTGATCACTCATCTGACACTGTTCATGCCTCTCATATTCCCTACCAGACCTGGTAACAACACTATACTTAAACAACACTACTGCACTCTGTTGGCCATTCTGCTTGTCACAGAGAATTGTAACTCTAATCATTTACAGACCCACTGACATAACTGCCAAAGAAATGTACATAGAAGGGAAAGGAAAAGAAGAGGAATGAAGAAGGAAAAGAGGAGAGAGAATGGATGAGGAATGAAGGAAAAGGATTGATGTTGTTTAGGAAATGGGAAGGGTTACAGAAAGTTGTTCAGAAATTATTGGATGGGATGAGAAGGGAAGACTGATAGTTGATACTAGCACTGGACAAAATTTAAAAACCAGAGAACTTAAATGTGGAAGATAGGGTAAAAGGTGAGACAGAGAATTCTGAAAAAAAAAAAGAAAGAGTCATAGGAGCAGATAGCTAAATCCATTATACATGGTAGAAGGGAGCAAATAAAAGCAATATTTACTGTGAAGAAATACTGAGACCACTGAAATTACTGTAGATTTAGACTAGCTGGGTGCTGTGAACCAAGTACATGTTGTAAAGACAGAATCCAGATGGCGTATGTGGTGAAACAGGCAGAGAGGTGACAGCTCATGTTGTAGATCATCCTCTGCAACAGGATATTGTATGTTGCCAGTGCACACACTGTCTATGCCCATTCATTCTTACTGATAGCATTGTGGTAGTCATACCAATGTAGAAGGCTGAACATTGTTTACTTAACTGCTGGTACACGGTGTGTGTTGCTTCACACATGATTCTCCCTTTGATAGTATATACATTGTATTATGCCAGATATAGGTGTGGTGTCAGTTGCTGTAGGAGGGTGGGTCAGGTACGTCTTATTGCAGTGGAGACAGTCACAGTGGTAGGAGCCATACGGTATGGAAATGGGTGCAGAAGGAGCATAGGGTCTGACCAGGATATTACAGAGATTGAGGGAAAGGGGGGGAGGGCTAACAAAAATCTATTGTAGGTAGTATTGGCAAAACATCAGACAGAATTGACCTCATTTCAGGGCATGATTTGAAGAAGTGATTAATACATCCAAGACCAAGACCAGGATAGTAATAGTACCAAGAGGTGTAATCCTAAGTTGTTTTCTGGAGGGATCAGCAGTGTGATGGCCTGAGGAAGTCTGCTTTTGAACTAGGCACATGGGATAATTTTGTACAGTAAAGGCTGTGGTAATGTCTTGCTGTAGCCTGCATTTAAATGAATATGATTGTCTCAAATGCCAAAGCTGTGCTGGGGGGAACATTTGAAACAAACAAACAAACACACACACACACACACACACACACACACAATTAATGAATGTTTTCATTTTTTAGGACATATTGTTGTATATTCTTAATAAGTTGGCTTGATTTAGATAATTCTGAAATCTACATGCTTGTACCACCACTAGGTAGATTAAAAGAAAATATAATTGGTGTTTTCCACTATGCACAAAATTTAAGAAGAAATCATTTTCTCATGTGCCTACTTGATATAAATGTGGATGCTGGTGAGGAATCACTTTTGGTAGTTCAGTGACACCAAGGACAGCATTGTATGCACTGTGGTTTAACATTGCTATGCCCACCCTTGACACTGAAATTTACTCAAATGACCTTAGATACAGGTTCAGTTTCTGTCTTGGTGAATTTGAGATTTTTACCTTTTGGAACAAATGCACCTTCTCCATTTCCCTTTACCTTATCCTTTTGACAGACACATAGAATTACTCAAAAAAATCTCCTTTCATCAGTTTCAGATTCTAACCAGCTTCCTGTGCATAGTGTTATGAGAGCTCCAGTGCTTTTTAGGATTGATTCAAGATCAGGGACTTCATTGCAAATTCTTTGGTGACTGATCGCTAGTAATATAATAATTTCATCTGTGAAGGTACTTCCTTTGGTCTAAAACTAATAATTTGGGGCCTTGTACAGCTTTTATTATCTGGAGTACATAGAGTGTAGGAGTCCTGTAATCCAACGTTATGTGTACCCACACACAGCCAGCTACATGGCTAGCATCTTCTAATGTATCATGCACACCTGATGCATTTAGTGGGCCCCACAGTTCTCAATCCTAGGGCATTAGGCTAAGAAGTCACTGACTAGTTTGTCACAGAACCTTTTAAGTACTTGGTCCAAACCTTCCAGTCAACAAAGAACCATGAGGCCATGCTCAGTTCTGGGGGCAACACTGCAGACTGCGAGCTTTGTTAAAGTTATGTGAGAAAGGCTTGTCATCTTCACCTTATACAGTTGCTGGATTGGTCTAGGAATAATCTTGGAGCTCAGACAACACACAATGTTACTTCCAATGTGCATCAAAATCTGCAGTTGATTGCATTCCATTCTGCTAATGGCTGCCAGAATAGTCTCTTCAGCTAGTTATAAGAAGCCCCCATAAGCTTTCACACTGACACAGGACAAGCAGGCTTCCCAAAAGTTGAA
The DNA here is from genome assembly GCF_023864275.1 of Schistocerca cancellata. Taxonomy (NCBI): domain Eukaryota; kingdom Metazoa; phylum Arthropoda; class Insecta; order Orthoptera; family Acrididae; genus Schistocerca; species Schistocerca cancellata. Next base: position 699,800,734 of record NC_064628.1, read on the forward strand.
GTGTGCTGCATTGGTTCAGTTTCAGTGGGAAACAGCACCTCCAACCATTTAGTAATAAGTATAGTTGTAGTTCACTAAGCTCATCCTGGCCATGCCTTTCCTTTATGGGGTCCCAAGATAAACCACTGAGTTGCTGATGTACACCTCTTTGTGTTGTTGAAAGTGCCAATGGTAATTTTAAACCTTTTAACTTGTCACCATCAATGTAATGAATATATGAAACTGCTCATGCCTGATGAGCAAAAACAGTAATAAATGAAATAATATGCAACTGTGGCAGTTTATCTTTACATTAATTCTAATAATTGCTGTGTCCCATGCAGGTGATACCCTCATCTGCTAAACTCATGGCCAAGTTGACAACTAGTAATAGCGTATGTGTTACCAGATAACACATAAGCTATTACTAGTTGTCAAGTTGAGTAATACGAGAGGGGGAGTCATATTGTAGGTATCTTTGGTATGTGATTGTTAGTAATTCAGCCAGCACACCAATTCCAGCAGCTTCCATTAACAGCAGTCAGGGGGAATTCCTGCTGGTTACAAACAGCAACTAAGCCATCCTATACCTGTAAACACTATTCACAGTGAGGCTTCTCCTAAACAGTAAATGGATAAATTTAAATTAACCTCACTGATCCTCTTTTAAATTTTGTGTCTGTACCAGGATTGCAATTTCCCTTAAAGAACTGAAGCTATAATACATAAGAAAGTGGTCTGTAATACCTAAGAAAGTGGTTTGTACTATAACAAGAGAAAAATCCTAGGGCAATTTTTACTGATTACCTGAAGGCAACTATGTATCTATGTTTTGTCAAGGCTATGCTCACTAAGAGATTCACACAACAAACTTGAAAATAGCAGTAATTTGTGACAGACAAAGACAATATAGATTGCTGTTGAAGGGGGAAAATAATGGAACATGATATAAGCGTTATAACATTCCCAAAACCCAACATCGTGCCACAACAGCTGACTTCATAAGAGCTGTGTTTACATCATAATTTAAACTTTCCAGCAGTGACTTAGAGCAAACAGGTTAATGAGTGGCAAAAAATGGAAATATTGCACCAATATTGTAAATTATTACACTGCAATTAAGGGTAAATGATTTTACAAACAAGATACTGTATTTATTGCTGCCAAAATTTGTAGAAGACACAGCTTAAGCTCATAACCATTGATTTATTATCAGTTATATAATGCAATACACTGGTAAACTCCTGAAAAATTCTCAAAAATATACCTTAAGTCACATACACTTACACAAACATTAGAGGGAAATGATGGCCTGAATTAGGACACAAGTGCCAAAATTTTCAGGAAGCACAAATGTGATCTGCAACTAAAAAAAATAATACAGATCTTGCATAACACTCACAGGCATTCAAAAATACACAATATCTCATGAGAAACAACATGTTTGTATGTAAAATATTACTGTTTAGAATTTAAAAATGTATCCATCTGAAATAGGCAGTCTCAGACAAAATAAAAAACCTTAAGTTGGGTTACATATGTAAATAAATATGTAAAATCACCTAACATAAGCATATTTAGTAGTTGTAATGTGTTTCAGAGACAGAATGTGTGAAAAATTTACTTCCTAACTTATTTGAAGCAGCTGAGAACAGGAAAGATAAAAACAAACTCCTCAATTTAATTGACATTGATTGTTTTTATGTCTCATTGGATTTATGCTTTCATAATCATTTTGATTTATTTATTTATGCATCTGGATGTTATCAAATGTTTGTACAATATTTATTATAAAATAAACATGGCTCTTTACAGTATATACAGCTCCAATGCGTAGTTCTACTTTTCTAATCATGTCAAGTTAGATTTGTTACACAGTACAATGCTCTTGAACATTAGTTTATAGTTATTTTAAATATTCATCTGCAGTGTAATAGCTATTATCTAGTAATTTTTTTTTAGTTTGACAAAAGGTGTGGGGATCATTTACAACTTTTATTTCTAGTGGTAATCTGTACAATTTAATACCATGATATAATACACTATTTTGAGTTTCTGGCTTGTTTCTTCTGTTTAGATGTAAACAGCATCTGGATTTGGTTCCATGGTCATGAATTGTGCTGTTTGTTGTGTACAGATTAATGTTTTTCCTTATATGCATTATGTTTTGATAAATATATTCACATGGAACTGTCAGAATTTCTAACATTTTGAACAACTTTTTACAGTGTGCCCTGTTACTGCCATTTGTTACTATTCGAACAGCTCTTTTCTGTATCTTGAAAATAGTCTGTATGTTTCCAGCACTTACCCCCCAAAACATTATCCCATAACTGAAGACTGAATGCATATACCCAAATTAGGCTACTTTGAGGGCTGTAACGTGCCGAAGATAGCGTCTTTGCTAAAATTCTCACATGCCCTGTCCATTTTAGCTGACAGTCTACATTTATCCCCAATAACTTGCTGTGAGTAAGGTAAGGGGTTGGGTTGGGTTGTTTGGGAAGAACTTGCTGTCTCTTACACAATCAAGTACCTCATTGTTTGCTTTCAGTGTAATGTCAGTGGGTTTTTTATTTAGTTGGGAGTTTATACAGTTTGTCTTTTTGACATTTAGAGTTACTTTACTCTTTAATGGCCAGTTGTGGATATCTCTGAGAGCTTCATTGGATTTTCCTATTAACAGTGTTGAGCTTTTGTCTGTAATCACTACAGTGCTGTCATCAGTAAACCATATTTTTCCCCATGCCTGACACTCTGTGGGAAATCATTTATATATGTGAGGAAGAGGATTGGGCCCAGTACACTTCCCTGGTGGACATCTATATTAATATATATTGGATCAGATAAGTGTTTTACTACCAATCTTTTGCAAATATGTGAGATTTCAACTCTTTGCACCCTGTTTTCCAGATATGATTTAAACCGTTGCTTTGCTGTACCCTTTATTTCTAATAGTTCTGTTTTGTGTAAAAAAACTTCTGTAGTCAACTGTGTCAAAAGCCTTTGATAAATCCAACAAAATGCCTGTTGCATTCTCGCCCTTGTCTAATGCTTCTAGTATGACTTTGGTAAACTGTGCTATAGCTATCTGTGTACTTTTTGTGGGCCTGAAACCAAACTGTTCAGTGCACAAAAGGTTAAATTTTTCTAGGTAGTTCATTAGTCTATTTTTCATTATGGTTTCTATTATTTTGGAAATACAAGATAACAAGGAAATTGGTCTGTGGTTTTCTACATTTTTTGCATCACCATTTTCTAGTACTGGTATTACTTTTGCTTGTTTCAGGTATTCAGGAAAGCAGCCAGATCTGAAAGATTCATTAATTATTATTGTTAATGGAGCTTTTATGTTGTGTATACATTTCTTTAGCACGCTGACTGGTATCTCATCTAACCCTGTGGATTTTTTATTCTTTAGATGGTGTATCATCTGTGCCACCTCTTGCTTTGTTGTTGGAAAGAGCACAATTGAGTGTGGTGGCTGGTCCTGTTGGTGTAGAACATATGTGTCTGGAAATTTCTCTTGTAATTTCTTTGAAATCCCATCAAAGTACTCATTCACAAAGTTTGCTAGATCCTTTGGGTTGCTAGTTTCAACATCTTTGCTTTTAATCTGTGTTTCCAGATTTTTTGTGCATCATTTGCTGTCTCCTGTTTAATTATATTCCAGATTGCTTTACTTTTCTTATCTGTCTTCAGCAATGTTTTGCCATTTGTAAATTTTTTTTGCAGCTAGCAATACTTTTCTATAAGTTCTCCTGTAATTTTTGTAGAAATCTAAGAAATCTGGGTCAGTCTGGCTATTTTTGATGAATGCGAGATACCTTAGGGTTTAAGAGGATTTTTTGATACCTCTGGTCACCATTTATTTTTGTTTGTTGCTGCAATTGAATGCAGTGTTTTGGGGAATGCTTCCTCAAATCTTAGTTTAAATATAGTCATGAAATTATTAAAACATTTGTTTACATTTGTTTCTGCATACACTTCCTCCCACCCTGCATGTTGTAACTGAGATGAGAAATGACATAGGTTTGATTCTGAGAAGACCCTCTTGCATGCATTAAATTTAGCAACTTTTCTATACAAATATTTGCTTTTGATATCTGACAGAGATGATCTGATAGGCCTAGATTTTGAACAAGTAAGTGGAAGTGCTTTCTTTCTACGTCTGTTGCTACGTGGTCTATTATTGAGGAAAGAAAGCAAATTTTAAGAGAGTTTAGAACTGAGACAAACCTTCAGTTTGAGAAAGAAATCAAAAAACATAATTCCAGCTTATTACATCAGCATAAACAGCCATTGGTTAAGAATTTTCAACTGTCAGCAGATATTTTAACTCCACCCAATTTTAACTCAGTCAATGTGACATCTCATCTATCTTTATTGCATCAAAATATTCGAGGACTGAGAAATAAAATTAATGAATTAACTATCTGCATAGATGAATTAGAGTCTTCAAACCCAGCTGACATAATCTGCCTCTCTGAACATCATGTGACCACTGGTATAGAACTTTTAAGTGTTACAGGGTTTAGGTTAGCATCTCACTTTTGTAGATCAGAAATGGAGAAAGGAGGAGTTGCCACATTCATCAGGAACTGTCATAAATTTAAGGACATAGACATTCATAAATTTTGCCTAGAACAGCATATGGAAGCATGTGCAACAGAATTAGATTTTCACAAAAAATCTTTCACAATATTAAGTGTATATCGAGCACCTGCAGGTAACTTTAATCTGTTTGTAAACCACCTTGAAGCTGTACTGGCCCATTTAACAACCAAAAACAAAGAAATAGTGGTTGCTGGTGATTTCAATGTAGATTTCCTCAAGGACTCTCCCAATAAGAACTTATTTGAGTTAGTAACACTATCATTCAACTTAATTCACACTCTAAAGTTCCCCACTAGGATAGCCACTTGCTCACAAACAGCCATTGATAATACCTTTATAGAAAAGTCCAATGAACAAAATTATATTACAAAACCAATAGTCAGTGGCCTCTCAGACCATGACATGCAGTTCCTTCTGTTAAATGTTAATACTGAACAGGATATAAAATCTGTTAAATCTGAGCTCAAGAGGGTAATCAGTAAGCCAAAAATTGATTATTTTAGGACACTCCTCAGAGACATTCACTGGACTGATGTTTACAGTGCTCATGGCATGAATGAAAAATATAACATTTTTGCTAATAAAGTGCTTACCTTATTCGAACACTGCTTTCCCCCAAAACTTACCAAAGTTAGAACAAAGTCTACAAAGAAGCCATGGATTACTCGAGGAATAGGGGTATCTTGTAAAACAAAAAGAAAACTGTATCTGTCAATCCGAAACATTTCCAATGTTTATGCTATAGCACATTATAAGAAATACTGCAAAATATTAAAGACTGTAATACGGATGTCAAAGCAAATATATTACAAGGAAAAGATAGTCATATCAGATAACAAAATAAAGACAATATGGGATATAGTGAAGGAGGAGACCGGTAGAACCAGACATGAAGAGGAACAAATAGCATTAAGAGTAAATGATACATTGGTGACAGATGTGTATAGTGTTGCAGAACTTCTTAACAAACATTTTATAACTGTTACTGAAAAGATGGGGTTGTCAGGTTCAGTAGATGCTGCTATGGATTACCTTAGACCAGACATTTCAAGTGACTTCCATAATATGAATTTGACCCTCACTACCCCAACAGAAATAATGTCCATCATAAAATCTTTAAAATCAAAAACATCTAGTGGGTATGATGAAATATCAACAAAGTTAATTAAAGAATGTGATTCTGAGCTAAGTACATATTAAGCTATCTGTGTAACCAGTCGTTTATCAGTGGAATATTTCCTGAGTGGCTGAAATATGCTGAAGTTAAGCCACTGTTTAAGAAGGGAGATAAAGAAATAGCATCAAATTTCCACCCATTTCACTGTTGCCAGCATTCTCAAAAATTTTCGAAAAAGTAATGTACAGTCGTCTTTATAACCATCTTATCTCAAATAACGTACTGTCAAAGTCACAGTTTGGATTTCTAAAAGGTTCTGATATTGAGAAGGCTATCTACACTTACAGTGAAAATGTGCTTAATTCATTAGACAAAAAATTGCAGGCAACTGGTATATTTTGTGATCTATCAAAGGCATTTGACTGTGTAAATCACAATATCCTTTTAAGTAAACTAGAACATTATAGTGTAATGGGAAATGCTGCAAAATGGTTCAAATCTTATATCTCTGGCAGGAAACAAAGGGTGTTATTAGGAAAGAGACATGTATTAAGCTATCAGGCATCATCCAACTGGGAACTAATTACATGTGGAGTCCCACAAGGTTCCATTTTCGGGCCCTTACTTTTTCTTGTGTATATCAATGACCTTTCATCAGTAACATTACCAGATGCCAAGTTTGTTTTGTTTGCCGATTATACAAACATTGCAGTAAATAGCAAATCAAGTGTAGTCTTAGAAAGATCAGCCAATAAAATATTTGTGGACATTAATCACTGGTTCCTAGCCAATTCTTTGTCACTAAACTTTGAAAAAAAACACACTACATGCAGTTCAGAACTTGTAAGAGGTGTCCCAAGAGTATATGTCTAACATATGATGACAAGAAGATAGAAGAAGTGGACAGTGTTAAATTCTTGGGATTACAGCTTGATAATAAATTCAACTGGGAGGAGCACACCACAGAACTGCTGAAGTGTCTTAACAAATCTCTGTTTGCAATCCGAATTTTGTCAGACATAGGGGATATAAAAATGAAAAAGCTGGCATACTATGCTTACTTTCATTCCATAACGTCATATGGGATTATTTTTTGAGGTAATTCATCAAGCCAAGCTAAAGTTTTCCGGGCACAAAAACGTGCAGTAAGAGTTATATGTGGTGTGAACTCAAGAACATCCTGCAGAAGCCTGTTTAGGAAACTAGGGATACTAACTACTGCTTCCCAATATATTTATTCCTTAATTAAATTTGTCATTAAAAATATATCACTTTTTCAAACCAACAGCTCAATTCATGGAATCAATACTAGAAATAAGAATAATCTTCACAAGGATTTAAAGTCACTTAGTCTTGTACAAAAAGGTGTGCATTATTCAAGAACACACATTTTCAATAACTTGCCAGCAGCCATAAAAAGCTTAACAACCAATGAAATTCAGTTTAAGAGAAGCCTAAAGGATTTATTGGTGGCCAACTCCTTCTACTCCATTGATGAATTTCTTAGTAAAACCAACTGATTTGTATATAAGTACAACATAACTTCTGCGCAATTTCAGTGCAGTAATGTGTTCATTGAAAATTTGTGTGTGTGTGTGTGTGTGTGTGTGTGTGTGTGTGTGTGTGTGTGTGTAAGTATAATCTAACTTCTGCACCATTTCAGTGCAGTAATGTGTTCATTGTAAATAAGTATTACAGTTGTTGTATTACATGTTTATTACCTTATAAATAAATAAAAACTTTTTTATTTTAAATTCAGTGCATTAGTATTTGTAAAATGACTCTTAGTGTTAATTAAAAAATGATGATCATTCCACTTGGGACCTGTGGAATGGTACATTAGCTTACTTGTTTTAGTTGTAAATATTTGTCGTGTATTGTTGTTTTTCTGACATGTTCCACATCCTGGAGGACCTCCTCACTACGGATCAATTGGAATGAAAGTAAATCTAATCTAATCTAATGAGGAAGATTGTTTGGTCACTCTAGTTGGACAGTTAACAAATGATGTTATGCCATAGCTGCAGAGAATGTTCAAGTAGGTACTACTAAGATCATCTGATTTCATTGTGTTGATGTTTAAATCCCCACATATGAGAATGTTCATTTTTGGACAAGTTACCTTTTCTGAGCTCTGATTGAGTTTTAAGAAAAAAATCTATATCTACAAAATACAATTAATATTTTTGGCAAGCTGTTTTCTGTTATTTCAACTGCTGACAGTTCAAAATGTTTATCTTCACTTAATGCTATAAGATATTTTCTAATTTTAAATATTATGACTTTTTCACATAAATACATGAACCCCCACCTTTCATGGAAATTCTGTTATAGGAACAGGCCAGGTCATAAGATGTTAATGAAAAATATATAATTTCATTTTCCTTTCACCAATGTTCAGTAATACACAAAGGTACTGTCTAGTTTTTGCAATTCTAATTCTGGTTGTTAAACTTTATTCTTTATGGACTGTATGTTTTTCTGAAATACAGTTAAAAATTTGGTTCTACTTATTGTGGTGGTTTCCTCATCTTTGTGCCTGATGTTAAAAAATCTTTCAGGTGGGATGGAGGCACTATTTTTCACCTGATTGTTTCATTACACATTTCACCTGCAGCTGCTTCCTCTTCTTCTGTTGGTGGTGTTTCTATCTTCTACTACTGCTGCTGTTGTTTGTGAGTACAGGTGGGCATGTAGTTGTTTCCTCTTCTTCTGTTGTTGGTGTTTCTATTTCTACTACTGTTGTTGTTGTTTCTGTGGGTGCAGGTGGGCATGCAGTGACAGCTTCCATGTCTTCTGGATTATCTGGTACATAAGGATTTTGCAGTCCTACAATTGTCTTAGCTATGGAAGGTTCTTAGCATGCTTTTTCTTCTGATGGCAGTGCAGTAGTGTTACAGCTTTCATCTATATGATTAACACTTTCTAGAAACAATTTAATTCCCTGGCTGAGTAATGTTTTGCCCTTTTAATTCAGATGCATGCCATGTGCTGTGAAATGCTTTCTTTCCAGATCATTTATGCTGAGGAAAGAAGGATTTGGATTGGACTGGCAGATCTGTCTATACACCATGTTGGCCTTTTGGATCTCTTTGTTTACAATAGAGGATGCCTCTGTGGTAGGCCTACCACAATCACCTTTTGATCGTCTATTTTAGTTTAGTTTAGTTTCTCTTAGAACAGTGGTTGCAGTTTTGAGTTCATTCTTGTACACATCATTGGCACCACCTAGTATCACAAGACACTGATTTCTTAACACATGATTTTTCTTTTTGTAGTCCTTCAAAATTTCCTGTAAACCAGCACCAGGTTTCACAATGCTGGTGATATTTACATCTTGCTGGTAGCTAAGCATTCCTGCAATCCCTCTACCTATAGCAAGAAAAACTGGGTTAATGTTATTTTTTGTCTTTTTAGTGTCATTGTTAAATGGTTTGTTTACATTTCTTATAGCACATTCGGATTCTACTAATGTACTGTGACCTAGCTGTTGCTTTGAGCACTTTGTTATTAGCAATCTATATTGGTGTACCTTATCTGGTTTGCAAGCCTCAACAGTTTTAGGTCCGTTGACTAAATCTAAATTAATTCTGGTCTCTGTCTCTTGAAGGAAGCTTGAGTGCTTCTGGAGCAGGTTTATATTTCATATGTTTTGGTTCACTGTATGTCTTGAGGTAGTGATTTGCATAAGTATTTTACCATGATTTCAAGCAACAGGACGTGTTCTTTTGATGCTTTCAAGTCTTCTTGCAGTTCTTCTATCACTTGCTTAGAACCACTGTGTAGTTAGTGAAGAATGAGACAATATGCCAACACACTGTTTCAGGGAGAAACATATTGCTTTTCAGTCATGCCATATTGTCAGTATTTGAGTACTGGAATACAATACCACCATAGTGGAACTACAAAAGCTATGTTCTCTGTGGCAGTCAGAAAATAGTTCTGTGACCCCCGTGGTCAACTGCAAATAGTACCCTGGCAAATGTTTTATTGCATCAGGAACAATTGTGAACTAGTAGTGGTTTCACCAGGAGCTGCAAGGTATATCTAACATTAGCATTTGTGGTTGTCAGGCCCTCAAAGAAGTATGGCAATAGATGTTGGCTTCATTGCCTCAGAGATTGAAGGACATGTGACATTGAGCAGGGTGTCTGAAAGAAAATTTGTCAGAAATTTTTATGCTGCAGGTAATGGAGTGGACAGAGTGATGCAATGCAGTGTATACTGGGCAGCATGGACTGTAAGTACTGAGTAGGGGAAACTATAAACAGATGACAAGTCTTGTCTGTATTATGTAAAAAAAATGATAGTTGAATGTGGTATGGCAAGTTCTGGCAGAATGTAAATAATTTGGAGTGAAGGTAACAGTTCACCAAACAGTACAATTGTTGAATTGTCCACAGAAAAGGATGAAATCTTCTCTAGCATTCAGATGAATCCTTGTTTGAGCTCTCTCTCTCTCTCTCTCTCTCTCTCTCTCTCTCTCTCTCTCTCTCTCTCACACACACACACACACACACACACACACACACCATAGAGTTGGCAGAAGGTGACATAGGAATGCAAGTCGGCATCAGACCTGGCAAGTTCATGCAGTGCACAGTGATTATGCTGGGGAGTACCACACCCATATTCAAACACCTACTCTCTTTTTCTCCCAATCCACAGAGTGGAAATATGTCTTTGCTACCAATTCCTTCAACCAAAGCCAACCTAATCCCAATACTAAATCTTCTCTCTCCCAGTTCATACCATCATCCTACCGTGACCCTCTCCCTCTCCCACCATAACACCCCTGTTATCTTCCAGAAATTCCTTATCTCCAACTTAGCCTTATCATCTTCCCCTAGTTGCCTTTCCAAGAATGCAAATATCTCACCAGAGGAAAGAACAGCCATCCAACTTCAAACAGACCCTTTTTAAACATCCTCCATGTAGGCAAAAGCTCCACCAGTATTATGATGAATCAAATCAGTAGGCATCTGACAACTTTTGGACTCCTCCATCTAGAAGCCCTGCTATAGTCACCCCATCTCTGCTCAGATTCTTAGCATAAGTCTGTAAGTCTTTCAGATTGAAGATATAAACCACTTCCTTCATTGAATCTCAACGATCCCCAGGTCATTATGACCTGGATCCCTACTTGTCACTGTTGATGCCACCTCCCTGTTCACCACCAGCTCCCATACCTATGACCTTACTGCTATCAAACACTAACACTGCCAGCACCCCTCTCACCCAATACTCACTATCTTATTCCCCATATAACTTATCAACTATATCCTAACTCACAACTGCCTCTCTTTTGAGTGGTGCAATAATCAAAAGTCAGTGCTGGGATCAGTCAACTCACACAAATGCTGGGTGTAACGACGACAGTTATGAAACGAAATTATCACCTAGGCTCAGTCAAAGGTAAGGCATGTGGTAGTGCTTCATTGGTGGAATACTGGGAAAATTCAGTTACTCTACAAAAGAGATCACTTACAAAAGACTTGTGCAACCCATCATAGAATATTGCTGCAAACTGGGAAGCAAGCAGTGTGTCATAGCAGTTAGCGTCATTGGCTGGTGTGCAATTGGTTGTCAGTGAAACTTGACTACCCTCAATTATTTATTATTTAGTATTTATCATTTTTAGAAGATTCTTGAAATTTCTTATGTTTGTATATTCTGGAATATTCGATGTATGTATAAACAGTAGCACTCTCTACCCACAAGTTGAATTCTGTTCTGGCTGTATGTTGGTGTCCATAATAAACATACTTTCAGTTCTAAGTGTTGTATATCACTGACGACCCTGCTTTTGCATTTGGACCCAAGTGTGGTTATGATGTGTGACTGTTTGCTGGAGACAATATGTATTTCAAAACATCTGCATCACAGCAGCTCCAATTAGGTGGTGTAAAAGCCATCACTTACACTGACAGGAGCTGCAATATAAGCATATGTCATTCCAAAGGTACACATATTCAGAGTAACAATGGATTCTAAAACAGCAACAAATCAGCTGCACATTAGGATATGCTGGGCAGGATCTGGAGAAATGGCTGAAAGGATTCAACCAAATCACCAAATACAATAGGTGGCATTACAGAATGTGTTTGGCAAATGTGTACTTTTTCTTTCCTGACACAGCCCAGGAATGGTTCGAGAATAATGAAGAGAGGCTCAATATTTGGGACAAATTCCAGACCAAACCAAAGAAAACAGTTCACTACAGTCAACAGCAAGTGAACTTAATGAAGCAACAGTCACAGAACAGGGTCCAACATCATGGGGAAATGACACAGTGCTACATATATGTCTTGGCCATATGTCATAGTGTGAATCCAAATACGACACACATTTGATGAAAAAATGGCAGAAAATACTTGCAAAGCTCTTTTGATAAAGGATGTCACAACAATAAAGAGATTTGTCATATAGTGCCAACACATTGAGGAAACGTAACAGAAAAGAGTTGGATAAAAGAATTATGACTGAATCTTGAATCTGGTCTCTATGGCAGTTGTGGAATACCACCATGATCTCGCCTCTCTCATACACCAAATATTGAGAGAGGAGATACAGCTGTTTATGAGAACTGCAACTGTCAGATTGCATAAGCAAGAGATAACAGCCATGATGTTGACCCCATACATCAGGTGGCAACAGAAAATGTCAAAGAAGAGGTATATCAATCCTTATTCCAATCTCCATGACCAGTTGAACATGCCAGGAAGAATGCACTCAGCCAATGTGGACCTTATGCTCCACCCATAAAAAAATAACACAGATCCTGACTAACACAGGTACAACAGAATCCTCCACCAACTATGATGGCAAGCATAAGAACAGACATTGGGATTAAAGAGGACAAGTGGATGTGTTTTCACTGTGGATGCCATGAATGCATTGTATGTTTCTGCAGAACAAGAAGGCGAGTTTTTGATGACTGCTACACCCCAGACCTCAACCATCACAACAGTTCTATTCACACCAGCCATTTGCATATGACTGTAATCAACCTGTGTGGTGAAGCTCTTTGCCGTGCCATGGACATAGTCACTTCCCAATACACTGTAGCTGTACCCCATTATCGTACAGGGTTATACCAGCCACTTGCTTAGCCACTGAATTCAGGAAAACTAATAAAGGCAAAAATCTGTGGAGGTGACGCTACCACAGATGAAAATCTTGCATGGATGACAGTCACCAATATGTCAGGAAATCTCACTGACGACATCATTTATGGCCAACCTATTTGGGCACTAGCTGACTCAGAAGCTTCCTTTTCTGTAATGTTGAATGCTTATTGTCATCAGCTAAACAAGACTATGTTTCTGATATTAAAGTGATTGTGCTGAAAGAGCCAAATAGGAAATACATTCAGCCAACAGGAATATATGTTGCGAGAATTACTATGAATGACAGAATGCAGACCTTTGAATTTGTCATTTTAGCAGAATGTAATCATAATGTTACTCTTGTATGTGACTTCTTGCAGGCATTGCAAGCAGTCATATTGTGTGGAGGATCAGGGCTTGAAACTGATGAAGCTATTCCAACAACCACACTTATAAAAGTTGGTTTAGGCAGTTATTTGTCACTGAAGACATTGTCATCCCATCTTAACTAACAAGACGAGTTCCAGTCATTGTTTGAGATACTCTGTTAAACTTTTTTCAGTTTCAAAAAGCTTCTCAGGCTCACAAAAGAAATCTACATGCCATGATAATCATAAGCATTGTAGTTGGTCAAGGAGAACAGTCACAAGCAGTCACAGAACTTAATTGTCCCTAAAGATATTTGCATAAGGGTAGCTTAATCAGTCCAGGATGGGCAGCTTACTGGTATTGACCAAGTACCAAGCTCCACTACCACTACAGACAATGCAAGGGAGTAATCTGATATCATACTGCCATAGACTCTGGTCTGACAGAGGAATAACATCAGCAAGTGTTGGCTATTGTGTGCCAATTTTTGGATGCTTTCAAAGTCTGGAATAGAGAAATGACAGGCCATGTGCCCCATAGTAAATCATCATCTCAATACTGGGCGTCACTAGCTGAATGACAGATCACTGCAGAGGAAGTAGAGATGATGTAGGAGGGTGGTATCATTGAAACTTGGAGAGTTCTTGATGCTCTCCTGTGGTCCTGTGGTCCTTTAGAAGAATTAGGATGGTATGTAGGGTTTCTGTGTCAATTACCAGTGACTGAAAAAATCATGGAAAAAGATGAGTACCTGCTGCCATGCATTGACGACACCCTAGATTTTTTGAAAGAAGCAGAGTATTTCTAAAACATGGACATGTAGACTGGCAATTGGCAAACTGAAGTTGATGAGGCTAACAACTCTATGCTGGCTCACTGGCCTGTAGGATCTGTCACAGTGACTGCCGACATGGTCACTGAGGCTTCAGGAGAATGGCATCACAGTGTTGAACAAAACCACCTGCAAACATAAGGAAAGCTGACAACCTTTCAAGGAATTCCTTGGGAGAACACAGCAGCATGGATGAAATCTTAGTCTTTGCTGCACTAAATGACATTGCCGCTGAGCAGAGGAAAAAATAAGCACTGTTGAGAACCACAGAAACCTTGATGAAGAAGTAACCAACCATAGGAGGATTCCAATTAATAAACAGAACACTGTACACGAGGAACTATGATCTAATGGTGCAGAAATGATTGCCCATCATACCAACTCATCTATGGCCAGCTGTGTGAGCCACTGTAAGGTATACCATTGATGGAAGCACATAGCACAGTTACCTCCTGGGCATCTGGTACCAATTTCACCTGCAGCAGTGCCATTCCATCGAACTGGAATCAACCTCTTGCGAAAGTTCCTAAAGTCAACAAATGGGAATTGATGGGTAACAATCTGGACTGACTGTCTTACCTGCTATGATATCACCAAAGCTGTGCCAACTTCCAAACCCTTGGAAATTGAAAAGTTCCTAGTGGAACACATCAGTTTGAAGCATGAAGCACCCTCTGTGATGATCTCTGATTGTGGAAAAGTTTTCCAATTGAGATTAGTATCAGAGGTAATTTCATCCCCAGTATGAAAACTGAATGGTCTGACGGAATGCTTTAATAAGACATTGACAGACAGGCTCTTGATGTATTTTGATGTCAAACCAACATGGTAGAATACAATACTGCTCATCATGGCATTCGCATACAACACAGTGAAGCAAAACACAACTGGCTTCACACCATTCTTTCTGCTTCATGGTCAAGAGGCTGAATCAACATTGTTTACACTGTTCCTGTCCCAACCAGATCATACTTAGGAGGGCCACATGAAACACCTCAACACAGAACTGAAGAAGCAAGATAGGTGGCTCACATGTGGATTCTGGACCCCCAAGAGAAAGATCAAGAATACTATGACGCCAAGTACTGACCAGTCCTGGGAGACTGGGGATGGGTTTTGGCACTTATGTGGTAAGTAGGTTGATCAGAAAAGTTACTGAAGTGCTACTTCGGGCTGTATCATATACTTCACCAGCTGTCAAAGGTCACATATGAAGTCAAGGATTATGACCCTTCATCAGGAAGGACAAAAGCATAGAGACATTGTCTAGGCCCTCTGTACGAAGCTCTACTGCAGTCCTGAGCTGCATATTGACAATGGTGGCTTCTCGTTCAAGGAAACTTTTGACCTACTATATCAAAAATTTTCAATATGAATTACCTCCAGTGTTCACCGTAGACCAGAACACAAGAATCAACCAGTGTTACTGAACAGGCAACCATCGACAAGATCTAGTTCCAGAGTGCTGCAGTCAACTCCGATGAGAGCTTTGAAACAGGTATTCATGTGGTGGTAGACTCTTTTAGCAAGTTCCCATTTGCGGTGCCTATGGCTTCTACCACATCACATAGCACCATTAAAGCATTGTCCTCCATATTTTGCATAGAAGGTTTGCCAGAAGTACTTGTGTTGGACAAAGGACCACAGTTTGCTTTGTGTAATTTTGAACAGTTTTGTGAATGAAATGACATTCATCATCTAACAAGTGCTCTGTTTCACCCCTAGTCCACTGGAGAAGTAGAACACTTCATAAGCACTTTTAAACAACAGATGGCCTAGCTTTGCACCACCCACACACAGGAACAGGCACTGTAATGCTTTCTCACCTCCTATCGCTCCCACTCACAAGATGGACCATCATCCGTGGATCATCTGCATGGCCGGAGCCATCAGACAGACACTTCTACACCTGCTACACTGACTGTGTCTTCTGGCGCCACTGATGGTCCACAAGTATCGGTTTGCACTGATCGATCTTGTTCTTTTCAGGGTTTATGGCAACTGTGGGCACTGGGAAAGAGGCGTGATCCAGGAACACATTGGCTATTTTAAGCACTTTATTGCAGGTCCCAATGGTTTGCAGTGCCACCATCAAACCAAATTCGTGCATGTCATATGCCGTGTGATTCTCCTGCTCTTCTTCCCTCAGATTCAAGGCCTCATGCAGCCTTCGCAGCCGCTTGCTGGTGCCACCAGGGCATCCCAGGAGGAGCAGGTGGATGATGCGTCCTCACCCCCACCATCCCCACTCATCAACCTGATGGATGATGACCCATCATCGCTGTTGCCATCGCCATAATTGCCCCAGGGCAACCCCTCAGGATTGGACATGTGCCCTGGCAGCAGTTTTCCGGAGGTCGTTCCTGTTGCTTTGCAAGCCAAGTGGCAGGGTACGGTCGGGAGTATGCTGTCCTCCACAATCATGGCTCCCGGATTGTCTCTACATTCAGTGCAGTGTCCTGCCTCCCCCCCCCCCCCCCCTCCCATTGTCGTTCGCATCCTCCCTATACAATATCAATGCACCGTTTCTGGGGGGAGGAATGTGCTGTCACCAGCACACCTGTTTTCAAAGATGGAGTGAAGATCGATTAGTAGGTACTGGATCAAGTGCGCCAATCACAAGAGAGCCAGAGACATTCTGACAAGCAACATGCTGCCAATGCCCTCTCAACAGCCAATATTTAGGCTGCCAACACTGACTTGAGGGCCTCACTGATTCACTCATTCTAGTTTGGTGTCTGGCAGCGCAATCACAGACCGGTCTCAATTCACATCACAGGATATGACAGTACGTAGCAACCAGATTAGTGGCTATAGTGAGACTAAAGTTTGTATTAGCAAGATTACCGACATTGTCTGCATGAGGACTATTACTGATGAGCTTGTGCCACAACACATAGATTCTATTCCAGTTAAGTAAATGTTCATGTAAAGAAAGAACCATATTAATCCATGTGTGCATTTGTGTTGTAGAAAGAGGATGCCGGCCACCCATAACAACATCCTCTCCCTTGCGATACAAGATTCTACAGTGATGATGAGGATAACACTATGGCAACGAGCATACTATAGTACCACACATCTTGCTGGTAGTGGTTTTTAACCTTGGCTGAAAAAACGTGCAGTATCACCAACAGCTCCACTTTTGATCTTGTATCTAAATGATCTGCCATCATATGTCCAAGAAACTGAAATAGTTCTCTTTCCTGTTGATGAGAGGATTATAATTAAGCCTTATGGAGAAACTTCAATACTAAAAAGTGTACATAATGTTTTCTTGAAAATTAATAATTGGATCTCTGCAAGTGGGTTAAGACAAGGTAAAACTGATATTGAGTAGATAGTAATATGGTGCAATATGTGACAAGACCCACTGTTTAGGTAAAGGACAGCGATAGCTATTGATAATAAATTTTGGTATCATAACCCACCTGGAAACAGCATCCTCATTTGCTGTTGGATGAGCACATCATGACCATATAAGGTAGCATGGACTTCCTGGGCTGCTATTGGCTAAAACAATCAAGACAGCAGCTCTCTTTTAGCAGCAGTCAGAGTCTGGTGGCATCCACAACTGAAGGGAAACTAATATGGCCTGATGGGGGTGAAAAACCAATTGCTGCAGTTGAAAAAGCAAAATATAAGCACCGTACCAAAAAGGAGGGACTACAGAATATGCTCTCAGAATGCAGGCCACAACATAATAGGTAACAAAAGAAAGTTATATAAAAGTACTGCATCAGAATATTCAATATGTTGGTAAAAAGAAACTAGAAGCAGACATAGTCCTCCTTAATGAAATACAACCAGACATATCATGTATCAGTCAACATAGCTTGAAAAACTCAGTGAAGAAAAAAGGAAAAAGATAGTAATTGCTGCTGACTTCAACATTAATATCATAGTTGAAAGCAATGACGTGCCCAAATTCACTGACTTAATAAAAAACAATGGCTTCAAAATAAACTTCATGCAAACCACTAGAGTAGATGCACAACTAGCTGCCTGTATTGATAATATTCTAAAAAATTGTGTACTTGAAAATGTTTATAAATTTTACATAGATTTAGGTATCTCTGACCACTCTGCATTATTAATTGAACTACCAAAAATTAACAAACAAATTTCATGTGACAAAAGCCATACAGAAAGGAACTTCAATGGGAAAAAAACCAGTTACATTTAGAAATAAATTAAGAGCTGTTGAATGACCCTACAACAGCTGTATTTTGAGTAATAATAACTTTATGATTTTTTTAAGTAGCTTTGTTGAAATATTTAATGAAACTTTTCCACTCAGAAGCAAATGCAACAAAACGACTAATAAACTTAAATGGATAACTCAGCGTATAAAAACTCCTATTGCCAGGAAGAGGAAACTCCACAATGGACTGAAATATAACAAAAACAAACATTTTACTGAGTATGTTCATCATTATAAAACTATATTTTAAAAAGTTGTGAAGGCAGCCAAACAAATAGTAAACAATAAGTTCATTGTGCAACATAAAAGTAAAACAAATGCAGTGTGGTCTGTTGTCAAATCAGAGTTAGGTGTTAGAAATAGTAGTAATGAAATATCTAGGATTAAAGTAGATGATAGCTTTGCTGTAAGCCCAGTTCAAATATCAAGAACGTTTAAATGAATTCCTCATAAATGTGGCAAACTCAGATGTTGATGTATCAGAGTAAAGTAAATCCTGTTGGAATCCACCAAGAAGCTGAGTACTTTACAGATTTAAAAAAATTCACAATAAAGGAAAATGTTATATTATCATTCAAAAATAAAAAATCTGTTGGGTGGGGTGGGATACTTACTAAAGTGATTAAACCAGTGTGTGGCACAACAACACCTCCCCTAACTAAAATATTCAACCAGTCTTTTGAACAGGGATGCTTTCCCGATGTTTTGAAGAATGCCGAAGTCAGACCTCTGTTCAAGAAAGGGTTGAGGGAAGACATGGGTAACTGTTGACCTATTTCTTTTCTTCCAGTCCTGTCAAAAGCATTAGAGAAAGTAGCTGCAAACCAGATCAAAAACTTTATTGTAAAAAAATGATGTCATGATAAGCAACAAATTTGGATTTCAGTCAGGAAAAAACACTCTGGATGCAGTGAATAACTTTACTGACAAAATGGGCAAATCAGAGGAGTAAAGTTGCAGGTATCTTCTGTGATCTCACAAAAGCATTTGACTCCATGAATCATGACTTGCTTATCTACAAATCATACAAATATGGGATTAAGGACGATGCTATAAATTGGCTAATATCATATTTGTATTTCTTTACTTACACAACAGAAAACGAAGGGTAACTACCACCTCAGATGCAGTGAATTATTATGCTAAATGGATTACAGTATCACAAGGTGTACCTCAAGGCTCCATTTTGGGGCCAATCCTGTTCCTATTCTATGTAAATGACTCACCCATAAATATAAATTCCCCATCAGTTCTGTTTACAGATGATACTTCTGTTTTAATTGAATATGATGATGCAGAAAAAAATCCAAGCTCCATCGTAAGCATGCTGGATACCTTAGAAAACTGGTTCGGTTCCTGATAAATGGGTTGAAAGTGGACATTGCAAAAACCCATATGGTACATTTCAAAACCAAACATTCAAAATGTGTGGAACTTAAAATACAACATAACAATCAACTTCTGAAAGGAATTGACATGGTCAAATTCCTGGGACTAAATGTGGACAAGAACTTTAGCTGCAATACTCTTATTGACTTCCTATCAAACAAACTAAGCAGTTTTACAGTTGCAATGCAAATACTAGGAAATTCCACTGACTTGAGTACACAAACAATTGCTTATAATGTTTATTTTAAATATGTCATTAGATATGGGAAATCTTCCATGGAAGTACAAGCAGTGTATCTGCAATACTGGTACTGCAAAAGAAAGTTGTCTGGCACATGTGTACTGCACAGCAAACAGAGTCTTGTCACCCATTATTTCAGAAACTACAAACCCTAACTGTTCCTTCCATATACATTTATGAAATTATAATTGTCTTACGCCACAGACAAAAGTTATTTGAGGAGAATCATTTGAAACACACATGTAACACAAGAAATAAAAATAATTTTATGCTGCCCACACACCAGTTGAAATTATATACATGGACTCCACAGTATATGGGAATGCAATATATACCAAGTTAATAGGCAAAAACATATTTACTGTGAAGCCAGAAATTTCAAAAATGAGACTGCAGCAGATTCTGTGGGATGAATGCTATTTTTCAATAGAAGAATTCATAGAGGATGAAATGATAATTTGAGCAAGGGGTAATTAAGTGTCAGATTTTATTGTATGTATATATACCAAAATAGTATTGTTATTATGATGCTGATTGTTAACATCAGCTGTTTTTGTTTAAGATGAAATTTTTCCACAAATTTGACGTGTCTCCTGTACCTAAATCAGATGTATTGTGTTGTATATTTATTGGTCCTGTGAATCATACATTGTACAGGGGTACATAATGATATAGGACAAGTCAAATAATTGCAATAAAGTTTAACAGAAAACTGTTGTATGGTTTCCAGTATATAGCAATATAAGTCTAACATATGGGAATAACATTTCACAAATACACAAATAAATTTTACACGTACACATTTCTTACTTTCGGACTTGATTATCAGATACACGTATATATTTAATAGACCACATATAATACATAGATAAATCTACATGTACACATTTCTTATTTTGGCCTTAATTGTATAAACAATTTAAATTTTTCACATATTTACATTGTAGATAAAAATTCATCAACACTATAGTAGCAATTCTGTAGCAAGTAGTCACTCACTGCAGTTTTGAATGTACGCATGCCAGTTATTGCCTTAATTTTTTTAGGTAGTTTGTTATACAGTTTTTTTCCTGTTTGCAAGGGTCCTTTTTGTTTTAGTGTTGTATGTGAAAACTACATATGTAAATCTTGATTATTCCTTGTGTTGTATAAACAGATATTTTGGTTCTTTAGAGCAATCTTGCTATTTTCATCTACAATTTTCCTTATAAACATTATTGTTTCTAGGATATATGGCATGGTAATGGAAGAATATGAAGCTTTCCATTAACATGCCTATATAACCTTGAAACAATAATGTTTATAAGGAAAATTGTAGATGACAATAGCAAGAGTGCTCCAAAAATCCAAAACATCCATGATTTAGATTATACACATTATGAGACAAGTAAAGCACAATTCACATGGTCTAACTGAAACCCAGATAGCTAACTTGACAATAAAGGACTGTATCTTATCCAGTTACTTCTGTAGGTCTAATTAAAGGTGGTGGAGTTGCCATATGTATTATCTGATCATTATCGACAGCTGATTTGCTTCTTAAATTCTTAGGTAGTACTGTGGGTAAAAAGCTGAAATGGAAACAACATGTTAATTCTGTCTGTAAGAATAAGAAACTTAGCTCTGTATATTTATGATGAGGCAGCTAGCACAATGTGGAAACAGCTTCTGTGCACAGTATACCATGGACCTTCGAACCACACCTGCAGTATGGAGTGGTAATGTGAGGAAACTCAAAGTTCAAGGAATAAGAAGGGTTTTCACATTTTAAAAAAGCAGTCAGAATCATATTAAGAAGAGAGACTTCTGAAACATGCAGAAACTATTTCAAAAGAGTAGGCAACTTAATTTTTTCCTCCTTGTACATATATAAAATTATATTATGTCACAAACGATAGTGCAGAGTGGACTATAAATGCTAGTGTACACACCCACAACACACGGAGGAAGAATGACATATGAAGCATGCGCCACCAACTGACAATGCTTGAAAAAGAACTCCAGTACCCAGGTATCAAATAACTAATAAAAACAAAGAACCTAAAAGACTATTTGGCGGAAAAGGAATTTTACAGTGTTGATGAGTACTGCTCAGATTAAATTTGTAAATATTCCAGAATGAGATTTTCACTCTGCAGCGGAGTGTGCGCTGATATGAAACTTCCTGGCAGATTAAAACTGTGTGCCCGACCGAGACTCGAACTTGGGACCTTTGCCTTTCGCGGGCAAGTGCTCTACCATCTGAGCTACCGAAGCACAAGTCTCGGTCGGGCACACAGTTTTAATCTGCCAGGAAGTTTCATATCAGCACACACTCCACTGCAGAGTGAAAATCTCATTCTGGAAACATCCCCCCGGCTGTGGCTAAGCCATGTCTCCGCAATATCCTTTCTTTCAGGAGTGCTAGTTCTGCAAGGTTCACAGGAGAGCTTCTGTAAAGTTTGGAAGGTAGGAGATGAGGTACTGGCAGAAGTAAAGCTGTGAGGACGGGGTGTGAGTCGTGCTTGGGTAGCTCAGTTGGTAGAGCACTTGCCCACGAAAGGCAAAGGTCCCGAGTTCGAGTCTCAGTCCAGCACACAGTTTTAATCTGCCAGGAAGTTTCATATTGGCGCACACTCCGCTGCAGAGTGAAAATCTCATTCTGGAAACATCCCCCAGGCTGTGGCTAAGCCATGTCTCCGCAGTATCCTTTCTTTCAGGAGTGCTAGTTCTGCAAGGTTCGCAGGAGAGCTTATGTAAAGTTTGGAAGGTAGGAGACGAGATACTGGCAGAAGTAAAGCTGTGAGGGTCGGGCGTGAGTCGTGCTTCAGTAGCTCAGATGGTAGAGCACTTGCCCGTGAAAGGCAAAGCTCCCAAGTTCGAGTCTCGGTCGGGCACACAGTTTTTGTAAATATTGTTAATTATAATCAATGGTGTTAGAATAGTTAAGAACTATGTGATAATGAAGGTTTTTGTGTTTTTGACATGTCCTATATTGCATGTATATTCACTGTACACCATATAAACCTGCAGGATCAAATTAAATTAAATTCAAAGCTGATAGCCTGGCAGAAATCTGTTCACTGCTCAGAAAATGTATTATTAACAGTCATTGCTGAGAAAGTGATTCATTACATTAAAAAGAGTTGTGTAGCATCTGGAGCTAAATGTTGTCATGAACGTTGAGTCACTAAATAATCACATTGTGAAACTGTGTTACTCTTTGAGATTATATATTAAAAATAACCTTAAATATTGGTATTGAATGCCTGATTATAAACTGTATTTGACCTCTATTATTTACAAGTGTCCAGTACTAATTTACATGGGTGACATGTTGCATAATACCTTGTGTGTAGAAGTGTGTTGAGTCAAGAAGTACAGCACGCAATAAAAAGGCAACCCCTGGCGCAAAATCTGTGTGTTCTTTACTGAAAGGTAGTTCCATATATTCATGCAGCCATGACAGTTGCAACACCAAATCACAAACAAAGCTATGACCAGGGGGTTATCTGCTGTGGTAAGAGTGACATCTTTAGAAGACAGAAGATGAGGTCTACAGAAAAACTGTGAGCTGTACTTTGTGCTGTATATCCCAACCACAGCCCCACGTGTATGGTAAGGCTGTTTCAACCAGATGCCGGGAATGGTTCATGCAGAGTGGAAGTGTTGTAACCTGACCACATAATTAGAAATAATACATGATGATAACTTAATAAATGACACAAAATATCCTAAATGTTAAGTGTTTCTATTGATGAAAACCTAAACTGGAAGTTACGTGTTACACATCATCTTAAATGTCTAAGCTTTTCAGCTTTTGCGCTGTGGATAATACCAGATTTTGGAGATGAAAATTTTAAAACAATTTCTTTCTTATCTAGTTTTCATTCATCAATTCTTATGGCTTCACATGCTGTGACATCTCGTCACTGAGGATAAAATGGTTTGTCACACAGAAGTTTGTAATAAGGACAGGGTGTGGTGCCCACTCTCAAACTTGTTGTAGACAGTGCTTTAAACTTGCATTTCCTTATTTGAGGGTTAGAAAAATCATACTGGGTGCGCCTTATATGGGACACTAAAATCATATACTTAATGTTTTTTGTTTATTTATCTGTGTATCTCATTTATCAAACTTACATCAATGTTAGGCCCAAGCATCACTTATTTGTCATTAGACAATGTCTTTAAGTAGGTTTGAATTTCCTTTATTTAAACTACAATCAAATGTCAAAGTGAATTAAATAATATACATTATTCAACAACATTGTGAAGTTTAAAAAAATAGTGATAATGATGAATCATGTATTTTTTAAATGAGCCACCAATAATTACTCTGGCTCCAAGTCATTTGCAGTTACCCATAGACAATAGATGTCAAATGTCAAAATTCAACACTATTTTTTATAGGTGTTTGTGGTATGACTGTGATTAACACTGAAGTAATATTATCTAATAGACATGTATTTATGTACAAAGATGGGAAAAGAAATATCCATGGGTAGCACACAGCACATTCAAGGCAATAAGTGTAAGCTGTTACTTACATTTATAATTGTCAGGATTTTATTTTTTGAGATAGTCAAGGCTGACAAGTAATTGTTTACTAAAGCGAAAGGAGTAAGTAAACATTATTTTGTGGGATATTAGCCTCTTGATGAAATGGTATTGAAATTCAGAGTTACACTAAACTGGTCAGTGTAACTTTTCTGGTTAATATATTGTGCCCATCTTTCCAAAGTAACAGCTGATCAGCCCACCCAGTTAGCCGTGTGGGCTAACACACTGCTTTCCAGGTGGGAAGGCGTGCAGTTCCCTGGCACAAATCTGCCCAGCGTATTAGTGTGCCGGCCAGTTTGTCGATGGTTTTTAAGGCAGTTTCCCATCTGCCTCAGTGAATGCGGGCTCGTTCCCTTATTCCACCTCAGTCACACCATGTCGGCGATTGCTGCGCAAACACTTCTCCATGTTCGTGTACACCATAATTACTCTGCCACGCAAACATTGTGGTTACACTCGTCTGGTGTGAGATGTTCCTGAGGGGGTGTCCACTAGGGGCCGAACCGCACAATAAGAAAGTGTAGACATCTATGGCATGTCCTGCACACTGCTAAAGAAAATTATTGCAGAATTAGCTCAGCCACTAGCCATAGCAATAAACAAATGTCTATCTTCTGGTGTCTTCCCAGACTTCCTTAAACTGGCGCTCACAGTACCAATATATATGAAGGGGTATCCATGCAAGGTGTCCAGCCTCAGACCAATCTCAGTGGTACCAGTACTAGCCAAAGTTACTGAGTCTGTGATGCACTGCCAGGTACTGAATTACTTTGCGGAAAACAACTTATTCCAAAACACTCAGCACGGATTCTGCAAAGGGAGATCAACAGTGACAGCCACACTGGACTTATTAAAAACGATTCGACAGAGTTTTGAAGAGAGAGAGAGTGTGGCACTGACACTCTGTGACCTCAGCAAAGCCTTTGACTGCATCTCACACACAACACTAATAGCCAAGTTAAGATGCTATGGTGTTGGAGGTGTTGTTCTATCAACACTCCAATCTTATTTGGAAAACCGAAAGCAGGTAGTATCAGTGCATGGAGCAACTTCTCTTGAACAAAAACTGGAACATGGAGTGCCCCAAGGATCAGTCTTAGGACCTCTCCTATCCCTCATACATGTCAATGATATGAGCTGTAATAGTCAAATGTTGCAGTTTGCACTACCCTTATTGCCAAAGGACATACAGCCGCAGAAGCTCTTGGTGCATCAAATTTGATGTTTGAAGAAATAAAAGAATGGTTCATAATAAACAAAATGAAGATCAATGAATATATATTTCGTATGGCTAATAGAATACAGCAGTAAGTAAGTAATAACACAAACAACGTATAAAAACAATGAATGGTCAATATGTTACAGGCAACAAACAATTATTAGATCTAAAAAAGGAAGAAAAACACAAAAATACACAGAAATTATAGTAATAGTATCTAGTAATAGGTTTTTCAGAAGGAAAAGAGTAGACCAGACTCATGGTTGTATGTCCAAGTCCCTCAGACAGCCAGAAGCATCTCCCTCCAGGAGGTGCAGCTCCTGCATTGTGCCAGGGAATCTCCTCGTAGGGCAGTCCATTGCGATATGATGTAGAGTTTGTGGATTCCCACAGTCGCATTTGGGTGAGTCAGTCTGTCCCCATTTGTGCTTCCAGTAATTATATCTACCATAGCCTGTTCGGATACGATTTAAAGTTGTCCAAGATTTTCTGGGAAGACCGAAGCCCTTGGGCCATACGGTTGGGTACGAGACTAAGTTAAGGTGATCAGGATTAGACATATCCCATTCCTGACGCCAGGCTTCATCGATATCATAATTGTCCTCGATCAGCTGTTGCCCTAATCTCCATGATGGCTTACGGGACTTGAGCCTGTGGCTGGGATTCTTGCAGTCTTCGTGTAAGGGTAGGTCACGGTTGTTAGCGCACTTTTGATATGCAGACTAACCAACATTGAAGACCAAGAAAACATGGAGACTGTCAGACTACTGGGCTTTAAGATTGACAGCAAACTCTCCATGAATGATCACACTGCATATGTATGCACCAAACTTTCTCATGTGATATACCTACCTCCTGAGGAAGCTGAAGAGGGTAATAACTGATCAGTTTCTCACAATAGTCTACCATGCACTCTTCCACAGCCACATTAGCTATGGACTGTTATTGTGGGGACACTCCTCAGGCAGCAAAGATGTGTTGCTATTACAAAAAAAAGCCATCAGGATCATATCCTCTAGCAAAAGACTGGACCACTGTAAGCCTATTTTCACCAGGCTAGGCATAATGACTGTTTTTAGCCCGTATGTGTTTTTCTGCCTCATTTATGTAAAAAAAGTCAAAGGAATTTTAGCATAAGACAAGAAATACATAATCATGACACTCGCTGTAAGAGGAACATTGAAGTGCCAAGGTGTCGCCTATCAAGTACATATGACAGCTTTCCAACAGTCGCCCTAAAAATGTACAATCAACTGCCTCCAGAAGTGAAATCCCAGCCACCTGAATTATTTCGGAAAAAAATTGCTCAGGACTTGAAACAACATCCACTATATTCCTTGGAAGAGTTTTTCAACAGTGGTTCTAGTAAATGGGCAAAATAATAAATATTGTTATGTTTTATATATAATTTTGCCTAAATTTAATCTTCTTTTTATGTTCTCAGTTAACTGCACATATAATTTTGTGTTTTACTTAAAGTACATATGAAACTTAATGTGTGTGATCTACATGGTCTTGTAAACATTTTGCTTTATGGTATTTTCATTTGCTGCTATGAAGTTTTACTTTCCTGTTTAGTTATATTTCATTTTCTCTATGTTCTATGTGTCTTTGTGCACTGCATAAATATTTTCTTTTATTTGTAATATAAATTTTGTATATGGTGTTGTATAAATGTTAGTTGATAAACATTGTATTTGTGACGCAGTCTGTCCAGCCACGGCTGGTAAACGACGAAGATATAGTAATAAAGTAATAATAACCCTGGGTTCGGTGTGTTGCGGCAGTGGGGTGAGTGGACTGCTGTAGCCTTTGGTGGGGCTATAGCGGGGACTAAGCTTCTCCATCCTTTCTAGGTCTCCAGTTCCATACAATATAATACACAGGCTGTATACACGGACAAGGAAACAAAAATTCCCGGGTTATCTGGTTAAAAATACACTTTCTCCTGGGTGAAAACACATTTTTTCCATGTTAAGTGACAGTAAATTTTCCCTCAGAACTGCAGAACTTATCAGTCCTTTGAATGGTTCTGGTTTTATACATGGGCGTAGAATTTCCTGGCACTTTAGAAAACGAAACTCAGGAGAAAAAACACATTTTGGAAATATCTTTGATGTACAGCAACATGTACGCTGCGTATTTTCATATTATGAAAGTATACATCAGAATTCCACCAAACACCACATGTTACCATCCGTATTGTTGAAATCGAGATTGCGATGCGCTTTTGTAAACCAGTCATAGCTCATGTCACATGATCTCGCCAGCCGATGACAGTGGATATTCAGAGCATAGGACACGTGATGTAGTCAGCCAACAACATCACTGTTAAGTAGCACGAACACACAAACAGGGAAAGTTAATAGTTTAAATTAACATATATATAGTGTTGCTACAAGAAAAGAGAAGCGTTCACATATAATATTGGTCTCTACGGTTAATAAACTGTAAGAGAAGCTAAGCTTTCGCATATAATGTTGATCTTTTTTGCGCGTGTTACACTTTAAGATGTATCACACAAATGTGCCAGTAAAATTTTTAATAATGATATAAATGTCTGATCTTCAGGGTTCGAAATTCTTCTAAATGGTTCGTCATCAAAGAGTTGATTTTTAAATGAGAGTCAAATGCTCTGTTATTTAAGAAATTCATGGTACATTCTCGCACATAGTTCAACTTCGGTAAAAGAATATTTACTTTGAAAGTAACGATTTTCAAACCACCAATCGCAATAGTTTCCCACGACCTGTTAGAAATAGGTTCGTTTCAGCAGTTGCCAAAGAACGCAGATAACAGGCGACACAGCGCTTGCGCAGCTACCCGACGTATGACGCGCATATGTACGTACGTGTAAAACATTGAAAGATCATACATTATGTCATAAAAGAAACAAGACATCAGAGGATACTCCTAGAGCATCGGAATTTCGTGAACCAGACTAAAATGCGCAAATTTAAACTGCATACTTAAAGTGCACATTTGTGTGTCCAGATTCACAATGAAGTAGACGTAGACCTCGACCCGATATTAAGCTTTTCAGTGTGGTTTTCGGGATGTTAATTTTCTTGGAGCACCAGTAATGTATTATCATGTTTGCTTCTTTATTATGGCATAATGCCACACGTGCTAGAAGATGAAAACGTGCACTTGAAATGCAGCGAACAGTTGAAACTAGTCAGTACTCTGGAATTAAAATTTTCGTTTCAAATAAATTGACTACCTCTACGGAAAAGGTTAATAAAAGTTAAATTTCTTTAGCAAACAGACAAAAATAACTTCATTGTTCTGCAAGGCGATTAATGCTTGACTGTCAGAAAGGTGGAAATAAAATAAAATCTGAAACTAATAACATATTTTAGCCTTCCGTAATTATGTGAATGTATTTTAATTCACTTTATACCTCCTGGCCACAGATATCCGTTTTGTTTTCATTTGACGTGAGAGTAAACGAAGGGGAAACAGCAAAATCACTAAATGTAGACACGGGTCATGTGGAGACTACCCACTATAACTCAGACTGCTCTGCGCATCAGCCCCGGACCTACGATATTTGCTCACCGGATCAATCCCTAAATTTAAAAAAAATAAATAAAAAAAATCGAATTTTCAAAAATATGTTCATCTTGCAGCGTACATCTTTCTGAAAAGTCTGAAACATAAAACATATGCGTTCAAGGAAATGTAAGACATGTGGCTACGAAGTCTTTCGCGACGTATTTCCTGAATAAAAACTTCTCGGTGTACATGCCGCGTCAAATCAGGATAAATCTCCGAGCTTTCGACCACTACCTCCATGGTCGTCGTCAGGGCTAAAACTGACTGTCATGAACTAGCGAGGTTCCCACTTTTATATGCACATGACGGCTTCTTATTGGCTGGAATACGTCAGCGATATGGCGCGTAGCGAAGTGGTGCCCTCTACTTCCATAGATGTAGTTGCTATCCCGCGTTGCTTGCAGCGCCATCCCTTAAATCAGGAGGTAAAGTGCGAGAAGTTTTTCTCTGCGATTTTTCTTTATCCAGTGCACTCTTCCAAGTGTTGCTGAGTGCATAGCCATTGTCTCTATTAAAGTTATTATCGCTAAGTCTAATTTCGACTGCTTCCCGGATCACAGAGTCCCAGTAATTCGATGTGTGGGCTATTACTCTGGTTTCTTCAAATAAAATCTTATGCTTGTTAAGCAGGCTATGTTCAGCCACCGCTGATTTTTCCAAATACCTGTATTTCAGGTGGCGTTGGTGCTCGATGCAGCGGTCGGCAACGGTTCTTACAGACTGGCCCACGTAATTCTTGCCGCATTCGCAAGGAATAGTATAAATTCCCGGCACTCTTAAGCCGAGACTATCTTTGACTGGTCTCAACATTTCCTTAATTTTCCTAGGTGGTCGGAAAACTGGTTTTATTCCTTGCCTCTTCAGGACTCTGGCTATCTTGCTCGTTGTAGCACCGCAAAAAGGAAGCCGCGCTATGTGTTGGTCCTCTTCTTGTATGTGGCCGGCATCGTGTCTTACTTTCCTGGACAATACTGATTTAATTTCACCGGCAGAATAACCATTCCTCTTGAAAACAGTCGTCAAATGGTTGATCTCGGGACCGAGGTGGTCCTTGTCGGAAATAGTCCTGGCTCTGTGTACTAAAGTATTCAGCATAGCTCTCTTCTGAGACGGATGATGGAAGCTATGGCTATGCAAATATAAGTCTGTATGGGTTGGCTTCCTGTACACAGAATGGCCCAGTCGTCAGTCCGGCTTTCGCTCTACCAACACATCTAAAAAAGGTAACTTCCCTTCCTTCTCTAACTCCAATGTAAATTTTATGTTTGGATGTACACCATTCAGATGTTTGACGAACTGCTGCAGCATGTCGCTGCCGTGTGGCCAGATTAAAAAAGTATCGTCGACGTATCTGTAGAAGCATGATGGGCGGAGGTGAGCACTGCTCAGGGCTCGTTCTTCAAAGTCCTCCATGAAAAAATTCGCTATTGCTGGTGACAGTGGCGAACCCATGGCTGTTCCATCCGTCATTTCATAATAATTTCCACTGTATAAAAAATAAGTGGTCGGCAAGGTATGCCGGAACAACTTCAAAATTTCTGAGGAGAAATGAGCAGACAACAGTTGTAATGTGTCATCCACAGGTACTTTGGTGAACAGAGAAACCACGTCGAGGCTGACCATGATATCACTTGGGCCTATCTTCATCTGTTTTATGATATCAACAAACATTTTTGAATTTTTAATATGATGTGGGCAGTGACCAACTATAGGTGCCAACAATTTAGTTAAGTGCTTTGCAAGCTTTAACGTAGGAGAGCCAATAGCGCTAACAATCGGTCTCAACGGGACGTTCTCCTTATGAACCTTTGGCAAACCGTACAGTCTTGGTGGCCTAGGTGCTCTCGGCCGTAAGTTCTTCACCAGTTCGTCGGAGAGGCCAGAGTTTTTTAGTAGCTCCCTTGTCTTCCTGCTGAGCGCCGATGAGGGATCCCGTCTGAGAACCCGGTATGTGCTGTCCTCCAGTAATAATCCAACTTTCTTATGGTAATCTGTAGCATTGAGGATTACCGTAGCGTTCCCCTTGTCAGCAGGTAAAACAACTAGATCTTCATCCTTCTGCAACAATTTCAGTCCTTGTCTCTCCTCTCTGCTGATGTTTGACTTAGGCGGCTTGGATGTCGCTAAAATCCGGCTAGTAGCAAGCCTTACGTCATCCGCTGCTTCTTGAGGAAGATGACGAACTGCTTGTTCCACTCCACTAATGATCTCAACCACCGGTAACTTACGTGGAGCTGGGGCAAAGTTCAATCCTTTACTGAGAGCCGAGATGGTAGATTCATCAAGTTCCTTGTCAGAGAAGTTGATAACAGTGTGGTGAATGCCGTTGGACCCAGTAGTTCCCTGATCACGGTTAAGCCGCTCAAATTTATCGGCCTGTTTCGCCGTAGTCCTGCTTAAATTGGCTCGTTGGTGTGCCGCCAAAGTCATATCCACCCATTCCCAGTCCAATGGTGAGAGGACTTCGGCCAGAAATAAATGGCAACTAAATAACAGGCGAGCGTTCATGTCTAGTTCATACCTGGTATGACGTATCCTCTCCTTCACAATAGCATGGCTGGTCTTTCGTAAAATTCTGTTTACTGCAGCGCTTCTGATGTGGTGTTTGACGACTGCAAACTTCGGTACTACCTACTTGTCACGACAGCGTTGTAAAAAAGCAAGATTGCTCAGCAACTGAGACTGTTTCAGGCGCAGCTTCTCCAGGTGACGAACGCTGCGTGCTATGTCCTCCCCGTAGAGGAAACTAATGTGGCTACGAAGTCTTTCGCGACGTATTTCCTGAATAAAAACTTCTCGGTGTACATGCCGCGTCAAATCAGGATAAATCTCCGAGCTTTCGACCAGTACCTCCATGGTCGTCGTCAGGGCTAAAACTGACTGTCGTGAACTAGTGAGGTTCCCACTTTTATATGCACATGACGGCTTCTTATTGGCTGGAATACGTCAGCGATATGGCGCGTAGCGAAGTGGTGCCCTCTACTTCCATAGATGTAGTTGCTATCCCGCGTTGCTTGCAGCGCCATCCCTTAAATCAGGAGGTAAAGTGCGAGAAGTTTTTCTCTGCGATTTTTCTTTATCCAGTGCACTCTTCCAAGTGTTGCTGAGTGCATAGCCATTGTCTCTATTAAAGTTATTATCGCTAAGTCTAATTTCGACTGCTTCCCGGATCACAGAGTCCCAGTAATTCGATGTGTGGGCTATTACTCTGGTTTCTTCAAATAAAATCTTATGCTTGTTAAGCAGGCTATGTTCAGCCACCGCTGATTTTTCCAAATACCTGTATTTCAGGTGGCGTTGGTGCTCGATGCAGCGGTCGGCAACGGTTCTTACAGACTGGCCCACGTAATTCTTGCCGCATTCGCAAGGAATAGTATAAATTCCCGGCACTCTTAAGCCGAGACTATCTTTGACTGGTCTCAACATTTCCTTAATTTTCCTAGGTGGTCGGAAAACTGGTTTTATTCCTTGCCTCTTCAGGACTCTGGCTATCTTGCTCGTTGTAGCACCGCAAAAAGGAAGCCGCGCTATGTGTTGGTCCTCTTCTTGTATGTGGCCGGCATCGTGTCTTACTTTCCTGGACAATACTGATTTAATTTCACCGGCAGAATAACCATTCCTCTTGAAAACAGTCGTCAAATGGTTGATCTCGGGACCGAGGTGGTCCTTGTCGGAAATAGTCCTGGCTCTGTGTACTAAAGTATTCAGCATAGCTCTCTTCTGAGACGGATGATGGAAGCTATGGCTATGCAAATATAAGTCTGTATGGGTTGGCTTCCTGTACACAGAATGGCCCAGTCGTCAGTCCGGCTTTCGCTCTACCAACACATCTAAAAAAGGTAACTTCCCTTCCTTCTCTAACTCCAATGTAAATTTTATGTTTGGATGTACACCATTCAGATGTTTGACGAACTGCTGCAGCATGTCGCTGCCGTGTGGCCAGATTAAAAAAGTATCGTCGACGTATCTGTAGAAGCATGATGGGCGGAGGTGAGCACTGCTCAGGGCTCGTTCTTCAAAGTCCTCCATGAAAAAATTCGCTATTGCTGGTGACAGTGGCGAACCCATGGCTGTTCCATCCGTCATTTCATAATAATTTCCACTGTATAAAAAATAAGTGGTCGGCAAGGTATGCCGGAACAACTTCAAAATTTCTGAGGAGAAATGAGCAGACAACAGTTGTAATGTGTCATCCACAGGTACTTTGGTGAACAGAGAAACCACGTCGAGGCTGACCATGATATCACTTGGGCCTATCTTCATCTGTTTTATGATATCAACAAACATTTTTGAATTTTTAATATGATGTGGGCAGTGACCAACTATAGGTGCCAACAATTTAGTTAAGTGCTTTGCAAGCTTTAACGTAGGAGAGCCAATAGCGCTAACAATCGGTCTCAACGGGACGTTCTCCTTATGAACCTTTGGCAAACCGTACAGTCTTGGTGGCCTAGGTGCTCTCGGCCGTAAGTTCTTCACCAGTTCGTCGGAGAGGCCAGAGTTTTTTAGTAGCTCCCTTGTCTTCCTGCTGAGCGCCGATGAGGGATCCCGTCTGAGAACCCGGTATGTGCTGTCCTCCAGTAATAATCCAACTTTCTTATGGTAATCTGTAGCATTGAGGATTACCGTAGCGTTCTCCTTGTCAGCAGGTAAAACAACTAGATCTTCATCCTTCTGCAACAATTTCAGTCCTTGTCTCTCCTCTCTGCTGATGTTTGACTTAGGCGGCTTGGATGTCGCTAAAATCCGGCTAGTAGCAAGCCTTACGTCATCCGCTGCTTCTTGAGGAAGATGACGAACTGCTTGTTCCACTCCACTAATGATCTCAACCACCGGTAACTTACGTGGAGCTGGGGCAAAGTTCAATCCTTTACTGAGAGCCGAGATGGTAGATTCATCAAGTTCCTTGTCAGAGAAGTTGATAACAGTGTGGTGAATGCCGTTGGACCCAGTAGTTCCCTGATCACGGTTAAGCCGCTCAAATTTATCGGCCTGTTTCGCCGTAGTCCTGCTTAAATTGGCTCGTTGGTGTGCCGCCAAAGTCATATCCACCCATTCCCAGTCCAATGGTGAGAGGACTTCGGCCAGAAATAAATGGCAACTAAATAACAGGCGAGCGTTCATGTCTAGTTCATACCTGGTATGACGTATCCTCTCCTTCACAATAGCATGGCTGGTCTTTCGTAAAATTCTGTTTACTGCAGCGCTTCTGATGTGGTGTTTGACGACTGCAAACTTCGGTACTACCTACTTGTCACGACAGCGTTGTAAAAAAGCAAGATTGCTCAGCAACTGAGACTGTTTCAGGCGCAGCTTCTCCAGGTGACGAACGCTGCGTGCTATGTCCTCCCCGTAGAGGAAACTAATGTGGCTACGAAGTCTTTCGCGACGTATTTCCTGAATAAAAACTTCTCGGTGTACATGCCGCGTCAAATCAGGATAAATCTCCGAGCTTTCGACCAGTACCTCCATGGTCGTCGTCAGGGCTAAAATTGACTGTCGTGAACTAGCGAGGTTCCCACTTTTATATGCACATGACGGCTTCTTATTGGCTGGAATACGTCAGCGATATGGCGCGTAGCGAAGTGGTGCCCTCTACTTCCATAGATGTAGTTGCTATCCCGCGTTGCTTGCAGCGCCATCCCTTAAATCAGGAGGTAAAGTGCGAGAAGTTTTTCTCTGCGATTTTTCTTTATCCAGTGCACTCTTCCAAGTGTTGCTGAGTGCATAGCCATTGTCTCTATTAAAGTTATTATCGCTAAGTCTAATTTCGACTGCTTCCCGGATCACAGAGTCCCAGTAATTCGATGTGTGGGCTATTACTCTGGTTTCTTCAAATAAAATCTTATGCTTGTTAAGCAGGCTATGTTCAGCCACCGCTGATTTTTCCAAATACCTGTATTTCAGGTGGCGTTGGTGCTCGATGCAGCAGTCGGCAACGGTTCTTACAGACTGGCCCACGTAATTCTTGCCGCATTCGCAAGGAATAGTATAAATTCCCGACACTCTTAAGCCGAGACTATCTTTGACTGGTCTCAACATTTCCTTAATTTTCCTAGGTGGTCGGAAAACTGGTTTTATTCCTTGCCTCTTCAGGACTCTGGCTATCTTGCTCGTTGTAGCACCGCAAAAAGGAAGCCGCGCTATGTGTTGGTCCTCTTCTTGTATGTGGCCGGCATCGTGTCTTACTTTCCTGGACAATACTGATTTAATTTCACTGGCAGAATAACCATTCCTCTTGAAAACAGTCGTCAAATGGTTGATCTCGGGACCGAGGTGGTCCTTGTCGGAAATAGTCCTGGCTCTGTGTACTAAAGTATTCAGCATAGCTCTCTTCTGAGACGGATGATGGAAGCTATGGCTATGCAAATATAAGTCTGTATGCGTTGGCTTCCTGTACACAGAATGGCCCAGTCGTCCATCCGGCTTTCGCTCTACCAACACATCTAAAAAAGGTAACTTCCCTTCCTTCTCTAACTCCAATGTAAATTTTATGTTTGGATGTACACCATTCAGATGTTTGACGAACTGCTGCAGCGTGTCGCTGCCGTGTGGCCAGATTAAAAAAGTATCGTCGACGTATCTGTAGAAGCATGATGGGCGGAGGTGAGCACTGCTCAGGGCTCGTTCTTCAAAGTCCTCCATGAAAAAATTCGCTATTGCTGGTGACAGTGGCGAACCCATGGCTGTTCCATCCGTCATTTCATAATAATTTCCACTGTATAAAAAATAAGTGGTCGGCAAGGTATGCCGGAACAACTTCAAAATTTCTGAGGAGAAATGAGCAGACAACAGTTGTAATGTGTCATCCACAGGTACTTTGGTGAACAGAGAAACCACGTCGAGGCTGACCATGATATCACTTGGGCCTATCTTCATCTGTTTTATGATATCAACAAACATTTTTGAATTTTTAATATGATGTGGGCAGTGACCAACTATAGGTGCCAACAATTTAGTTAAGTGCTTTGCAAGCTTTAACGTAGGAGAGCCAATAGCGCTAACAATCGGTCTCAACGGGACGTTCTCCTTATGAACCTTTGGCAAACCGTACAGTCTTGGTGGCCTAGGTGCTCTCGGCCGTAAGTTCTTCACCAGTTCGTCGGAGAGGCCAGAGTTTTTTTAGTAGCTCCCTTGTCTTCCTGCTGAGCGCCGATGAGGGATCCCGTCTGAGAACCCGGTATGTGCTGTCCTCCAGTAATAATCCAACTTTCTTATGGTAATCTGTAGCATTGAGGATTACCGTGGCGTTCCCCTTGTCAGCAGGTAAAACAACTAGATCTTCATCCTTCTGCAACAATTTCAGTCCTTGTCTCTCCTCTCTGCTGATGTTTGACTTAGGCGGCTTGGATGTCGCTAAAATCCGGCTAGTAGCAAGCCTTACGTCATCCGCTGCTTCTTGAGGAAGATGACGAACTGCTTGTTCCACTCCACTAATGATCTCAACCACCGGTAACTTACGTGGAGCTGGGGCAAAGTTCAATCCTTTACTGAGAGCCGAGATGGTAACTTCATCAAGTTCCTTGTCACAGAAGTTGATAACAGTGCGGTGAATGCCGTTGGACCCAGTAGTTCCTTGATCACGGTTAAGCCGCTCAAATTTATCGGCCTGTTTCGCCGTAGTCCTGCTTAAATTGGCTCGTTGGTGTGCCGCCAAAGTCATATCCACCCATTCCCAGTCCAATGGTGAGAGGACTTCGGCCAGAAATAAATGGCAACTAAATAACAGGCGAGCGTTCATGTCTAGTTCATACCTGGTATGACGTATCCTCTCCTTCACAATAGCATGGCTGGTCTTTCGTAAAATTCTGTTTACTGCAGCGCTTCTGATGTGGTGTTTGACGACTGCAAACTTCGGTACTACCTCCTTGTCATGACAGCGTTGTAAAAAAGCAAGATTGCTCAGCAACTGAGACTGTTTCAGGCGCAGCTTCTCCAGGTGACGAACGCTGCGCGCTATGTCCTCCCCGTAGAGGAAACTAATGTGGCTACGAAGTCTTTCGCGACGTATTTCCTGAATAAAAACTTCTCGGTGTACATGCCGCGTCAAATCAGGATAAATCTCCGAGCTTTCGACCACTACCTCCATGGTCGTCGTCAGGGCTAAAACTGACTGTCGTGAACTAGTGAGGTTCCCACTTTTATATGCACATGACGGCTTCTTATTGGCTGGAATACGTCAGCGATATGGCGCGTAGCGAAGTGGTGCCCTCTACTTCCATAGATGTAGTTGCTATCCCGCGTTGCTTGCAGCGCCATCCCTTAAATCAGGAGGTAAAGTGCGAGAAGTTTTTCTCTGCGATTTTTCTTTATCCAGTGCACTCTTCCAAGTGTTGCTGAGTGCATAGCCGTTGTCTCTATTAAAGTTATTATCGCTAAGTCTAATTTCGACTGCTTCCCGGATCACAGAGTCCCAGTAATTCGATGTGTGGGCTATTACTCTGGTTTCTTCAAATAAAATCTTATGCTTGTTAAGCAGGCTATGTTCAGCCACCGCTGATTTTTCCAAATACCTGTATTTCAGGTGGCGTTGGTGCTCGATGCAGCGGTCGGCAACGGTTCTTACAGACTGGCCCACGTAATTCTTGCCGCATTCGCAAGGAATAGTATAAATTCCCGGCACTCTTAAGCCGAGACTATCTTTGACTGGTCTCAACATTTCCTTAATTTTCCTAGGTGGTCGGAAAACTGGTTTTATTCCTTGCCTCTTCAGGACTCTGGCTATCTTGCTCGTTGTAGCACCGCAAAAAGGAAGCCGCGCTATGTGTTGGTCCTCTTCTTGTATGTGGCCGGCATCGTGTCTTACTTTCTTGGACAATACTGATTTAATTTCACCGGCAGAATAACAAGGAGGTAGTACCGAAGTTTGCAGTCGTCAAACACCACATCAGAAGCGCTGCAGTAAACAGAATTTTACGAAAGACCAGCCATGCTATTGTGAAGGAGAGGATACGTCATACCAGGTATGAACTAGACATGAACACTCGCCTGTTATTTAGTTGCCATTTATTTGTGGCCGAAGTCCTCTCACCATTGGACTGGGAATGGGTGGATATGACTTTGGCGGCACACCAACGAGCCAATTTAAGCAGGACTACGGCGAAACAGGCCAATAAATTTGAGCGGCTTAACCGTGATCAAGGAACTACTGGGTCCAACGGCATTCACCGCACTGTTATCAACTTCTCTGACAAGGAACTTGATGATGCTACCATCTCGGCTCTCAGTAAAGGATTGAACTTTGCCCCAGCTCCACGTAAGTTACCGGTGGTTGAGATCATTAGTGGAGTGGAACAAGCAGTTCGTCATCTTCCTCAAGAAGCAGCGGACGACGTAAGGCTTGCTACTAGCCGGATTTTAGCGACATCCAAGCCGCCTAAGTCAAACATCAGCAGAGAGGAGAGACAAGGACTGAAATTGTTGCAGAAGGATGAAGATCTAGTTGTTTTACCTGCTGACAAGGGGAACGCCACGGTAATCCTCAATGCTACAGATTACCATAAGAAAGTTGGATTATTACTGGAGGACAGCACATACCGGGTTCTCAGACGGGATCCCTCATCGGCGCTCAGCAGGAAGACAAGGGAGCTACTAAAAAACTCTGGCCTCTCCGACGAACTGGTGAAGAACTTACGGCCGAGAGCACCTAGGCCACCAAGACTGTACGGTTTGCCAAAGGTTCATAAGGAGAACGTCCCGTTGAGACCGATTGTTAGTGCTATTGGCTCTCCTACGTTAAAGCTTGCAAAGCACTTAACTAAATTGTTGGCACCTATAGTTGGTCACTGCCCACATCATATTAAAAATTCAAAAATGTTTGTTGATATCATAAAACAGATGAAGATAGGCCCAAGTGATATCATGGTCAGCCTCGACGTGGTTTCTCTGTTCACCAAAGTACCTGTGGATGACACATTACAACTGTTGTCTGCTCATTTCTCCTCAGAAATTTTGAAGTTGTTCCGGCATACCTTGACGACCACTTATTTTTTATACAGTGGAAATTATTATGAAATGACGGATGGAACAGCCATGGGTTCGCCACTGTCACCAGCAATAGCGAATTTTTTCATGGAGGACTTTGAAGAACGAGCCCTGAGCAGTGCTCACCTCCGCCCATCATGCTTCTACAGATACGTCGACGATACTTTTTTAATCTGGCCACACGGCAGCGACATGCTGCAGCAGTTCGTCGAACATCTGAATGGTGTACATCCAAACATAAAATTTACATTGGAGTTAGAGAAGGAAGGGAAGTTACCTTTTTTAGATGTGTTGGTAGAGCGAAAGCCGGATGGACAACTGGGCCATTCTGTGTACAGGAAGCCAACCCATACAGACTTATATTTGCATAGCCATAGCTTCCATCATCCGTCTCAGAAGAGAGCTATGCTGAATACTTTAGTACACAGAGCCAGGACTATTTCCGACAAGGACCACCTCGGTCCCGAGATCAACCATTTGACGACTGTTTTCAAGAGGAATGGTTATTCTGCCGGTGAAATTAAATCAGTATTGTCCAGGAAAGTAAGACACGATGCCGGCCACATACAAGAAGAGGACCAACACATAGCGCGGCTTCCTTTTTGCGGTGCTACAACGAGCAAGATAGCCAGAGTCCTGAAGAGGCAAGGAATAAAACCAGTTTTCCGACCACCTAGGAAAATTAAGGAAATGTTGAGACCAGTCAAAGATAGTCTCGGCTTAAGAGTGTCGGGAATTTATACTATTCCTTGCGAATGCGGCAAGAATTACGTGGGCCAGTCTGTAAGAACCGTTGCCGACCGCTGCATCGAGCACCAACGCCACCTGAAATACAGGTATTTGGAAAAATCAGCGGTGGCTGAACATAGCCTGCTTAACAAGCATAAGATTTTATTTGAAGAAACCAGAGTAATAGCCCACACATCGAATTACTGGGACTCTGTGATCCGGGAAGCAGTCGAAATTAGACTTAGCGATAATAACTTTAATAGAGACAATGGCTATGCACTCAGCAACACTTGGAAGAGTGCACTGGATAAAGAAAAATCGCAGAGAAAAACTTCTCGCACTTTACCTCCTGATTTAAGGGATGGCGCTGCAAGCAACGCGGGATAGCAACTACATCTATGGAAGTAGAGGGCACCACTTCGCTACGCGCCATATCGCTGACGTATTCCAGCCAATAAGAAGCCGTCATGTGCATATAAAAGTGGGAACCTCACTAGTTCACGACAGTCAGTTTTAGCCCTGACGACGACCATGGAGGTAGTGGTTGAAAGCTCGGAGATTTATCCTGATTTGACGCGGCATGTACACCGAGAAGTTTTTATTCAAATGTACGACATGTTTTTTGGTCTTTAAGTGTGCCAAAGTGAAGTGCCACACCTCTTCGTACAGCATTCTTCTATCGCACGTCACTGTATTTCACTCTGTGGAATTAAAATGTGTATATTTTGTAATGGATGCCATCAAACTATATTCAGAACAGTGGAAATTGAAATGTCCCATGGTGCCTCTCCTGCTGCCAGACGCCGGTTTGACGGCCTGCCCTCTTTTGAAAAATTTCGCAATTAATAGCGGGTGGGATAATTTTTATAGGGGAGAAAATTTGCACTCTTTATTGCCTATTAGCTAATAACTTGCTGTTTTGTGTGACAAAATTAAATATAGGATACATACAACCAATAGCCGGCCTCGGTGGCCGTGCGGTTCTAGGCGCTTCAGTCTGGAACCGCGTGACTGCTACGGTCGCAGGTTTGAATCCTGCCTCGGGCATGGATGTGTGTGATGTCCTTAGGTTAGTTAGGTTTAAGTAGTTCTAAGTTCTGGGGGACTGATGACCTCAGATGTTGAGTCCCATAGTGCTCAGAGCCACATAGAACCAATAAAGACAAGAGAGAAGCAAGAAAGTACACATTTCTTCCATCCTTAGATCCTAGCATTTTTTCCTCTCTAATCTCGCTACAGCTTTACAAGGCGTGCTTTCCTTTCTGCAAAAGAATCTATTACCTCATCAAAGTTCGTCAAACGTTTTATTACATGAAAAATCGAAATGTCATTATCTAATACCGAAAAAGCTGTTAATACAAATAATACCCAAGACTGGCGTGGTTTCTCGATCTGATTACGTCTATTTTGTCGCTGTCTGCTAGATAAAACAAAATAGGCCTTCCTAATATTGCAGCAGACTGTTTTGGCACAAATGGTCATTTTTATAACACGACAGAATATAATTCACTAAGTACCAATATCAAATGCCTATTAGGCCTACTATAAGCAAAAAGCTTTATGTTAGGAAATAGTTTCACATTTCATTCATACGCACCAATTTCTCAAGCATGAGATCGAAAAGTAGTATTAAGTAATTTTTATATAAATTTCGAATCGTCTTATTCTTCCATAATTTATGTCCCCATTTCTTCTCCTTCATCTTTCTAACAAACAATCATCACCAATTCTGTAGATATTCCAGCCATTGTCAAAATTTGTTCACTTCACGAACCTTGCCGGAATCACAGGCTTAGCTATCCCACAATTATTCTCCGGTTAGACATTATTACATGTTCGTACAACACGTTTTCTGTGTTACTTCCAGAATAGAACTTAAGCAGCTGCTAGCCGGGGACTGTATAACTGGTCCTTACTAGTGTAGCGATCTGGCCAAACATTTTCTGTCAAAATTTCATTTTCTTGGGTACGCCGAGAAGATAATACGTAGTCTTTCCTGTTAGCCGCTTGTTTTCATTCTGGTAGTATGAATACATAGATTTCGCTAGTAATTATAACAGCGCTGATCATTCGCAAACCCAATCAATCACATAATCAGACAGCGATTGGCATTCATCCATTCGGCTTTACTCCGCTCGTATAGCCACGTCCCCTTCTGTCTGCGGAAAGTTTATTTCTAGACGCGACGAGTATTCTCCTGACAGAGACATCACATACACTGTACATGCATTCAAAAATCAACTTATAATTCATTCCGAAATCAACTTAAAATGTGTTCAAAAACCAACAGGGATGCGTTTCAAAATTATATGAATAATCGATAGACCAACGTGCGTTGGATGCTAGGCGCTTTGTGAAACAAGTTTTTTTTCCCTCAAGAATATGAATCTGGCACCCCTTTTCCCAGTAGCATCTAGCTGCTTGCTGCGACTGCTTGCACAGCCAACAGCCACATTACTGTAGGCACAAGTGGGAGAATCTGCTACGCGACTCAACTGTGTATGCGCATGAGCCCGCTCGTAACTGCTAAAACGAATCTGATGTAAACAGTTGTGATTTCTCACTCATTTGACTAAATTTGTTGTTATGAAGAATTGTATAGTCTTCCTAAAAACCTTTGACACATTTTGCTGTTGGCAGATGCTTGCATGAGCACTGTGTGTCGTTGCTGTATATGGCGCATTTCCTTTGCAATTTATTTTCGTTTTTTCTGTCGTTTGTTTCATTGTTGAAGTATTATTTTGCAGTAGCGGGATACAGTAATATCCTTTGTTATAGTATCGGTTCTTACCAGTCAAAATTACAAAAATTTATCAGAAAACTAAAACAATAAAAAAATCTCGGAATTCTAAAAAATTCCCGGTATTCTCCCGAATGAAAAAATTCCCGGGTTTTTCCCGGATCTCCCAGGTCGTATACACCCTGAATACAATACAACAGCTAATCAGGGTAGAAATTTGGAGTTATCTTCAATGTCCCTTATTGGGATTGTAATGTAACATACCAGGAAACAATATAATGGAGTAATCGATGTCAAGACCGATGCACATTCCAGTACACAAGTCACATGTAAAACACATATTTCGTAAATTACTTCTAACTTTCCTGTACTTGATTTTACAAGAATATGAGTTCTTATTTGTCTTTATGCTTAAGTGGGCTTGTTTCCAGTTTTCAAATTATATTTATTTTACATATTTTGAGACAATTTGAGAAAATTGGTATGACATCAACTCCTGGAATAATATTACAAAATCATTAATTTATGAGACAACTGCCACATAGTGTCAGTCACTAGACTAAGGTTCAGTGTAAATGTTAGCACCAACATTTATTTTGTCATTAAAAAGTAAATTAATGCCCCCTGATTCTAATAATTGTTTACGTATCACTTTTGTTAAAATTTCATACATAAAGAGACATTTGTTCGTGTAAAACATATTGCCATTCTGGAAGAGCATATTTCTGTACCTGGACCTATGTAAAAGTATAATTTTAATAATAAGTTTTATCATGCACATGTTATAACAATGCCATGTAATATCTGAATTGTTAAACCTCATTTATAGTCAGATGGCAGCCGCCCAGTTTACTCATGCTGGTCCAGTACAGTCTGTTTTTTAGAGTCTGAGTCAGTTTGCAATACATCTGTATGCAAAATTTTGTCAAGGTCAATTTACTTTAGTGAGATTTTATAACATGGTGAAGTTGAAACCACAGCCAAGTGTACATCATTTCTTTAATTACTGCACTATATTTATGCTCCTTCATTTGTGATGAACCTACTCAGCGTAAAATGCAACATCATCAATAACCACCCCCTATAATGACAGAAAAGGTCTGTTGCATGCTGCTG
The DNA here is from genome assembly GCF_023864275.1 of Schistocerca cancellata. Lineage (NCBI taxonomy): Eukaryota > Metazoa > Arthropoda > Insecta > Orthoptera > Acrididae > Schistocerca > Schistocerca cancellata. The sequence goes on from NC_064628.1 coordinate 699,844,479, forward strand.
TGAACAGTGCTAATATTTTGTGTAATGCTTTGAAAACCATTTAGAATCCAAACTTAGAATTGGTAACTTTTTGTCTTTATATTTAAATATTTTGTAGAAAAACTTTAAAATATGATGTTAGAAGTTGGGATCACCGAGAATGTAGGAACCAGTGCTCAAATTACATTGTTTTAAGTTTCTGATTTGCAACCCCTTGCAATCTTGGGGCATCTTCAAAGGAAGAATTAAAAGAAAAATTAGGGGATGACTCAGATTATGAACAAGGCTTTCGAAGCTCATCAACAGGGGAAACATAATGTATGAACAGTTTTTGAATGTACAGTATTAGACGTTAAAATGAATTAACATAAATACTCACAAGCTGAACACATGAGTGAACTGAGCAATAGACTACGTATTAAAGAATGAACTAAGTAGTGAGCTCATCATATAGCAGAGATGCTGAGTTGCAGATACCGGTAGGCACAACAAAAAGTCTCTCACAATTAAAGCTTTCGGCCATTGGCCTTTGTCAACAATAGACACATATATGCACACAAGCACACTCATGCAAATGCAACTCACACACACGACTGCAGTCACAGGCAACTGTTATCACACTGCAAGCAGCAGCATCAGTGCATGATGGGATTGGTGACTAGGTGGGGTAAGGAGGAGGCTGGCGCAAGAAGGGGGGGGGGGGGTAGTATGATGGGGGTGGCAGACAGTGAATTGCTTCAGGTTAGACAGAGGATTGGGGGAGGGGGGGGGGAGGAGTAGGGGAGAAATAATAAGACTGGGTGTGGCGGTGGAATGATGGCTGTGTAGTGCTGGCAAGGGAACAGGGAAGGGGCTGGATGGGTGAGGACAGTGCCTAACGAAGGTTGAAGCCAGGAGGGTTACAGGAATGTAGGATGTATTGCAGGAAAAGTTCCCACTTGCACGATTCAGAAAAGCTGGTGTTGGTGGGAAGGATCCATATGGCACAGGCTGTGAAGCATTCATTGAAATGAAGGATATCTTGTTTGGACAACAACAGGGCAGTCCACTTGTTTCTTGACCACAGGTTTTGGGTGGCCATTCATGCAGACAGACAGCTTGTTGGTTGTCATAGCTACAGAATGTAGCACAGCGTTTGTGTGAAAAGGTGTGGACGAAAAGGCCTGCATTGTGGAAAGACAGGAGTTGGGTGCTACATCATGACAATGCTCCGTATCATTTTGCCTTCTCCATCGTTGAATTTTTGAGCAAATACAAAATTCCTGTGCTTCCACAACTGCCATATTCCCCTGATTTGGCCCCACTGGACTTCTACCTGTGTCCTTAACACACTTCAGGAAAAAAATTTCCAGGAATGTTTCCAAAAGTGGAAACACCATTGGAGTTGGTGTGTTCAGTCAGAAGGGGACTGTTTTGAAGGAGATGCATCATGCTACATGTAAGTACCACCATTGTACAATGACAAGCCCATTCTTAAAACTTTACAATCACGCCTCGTATGAGGATTTATAATGTCTGTTAATGTTGAACTCAGATGGGAGGAAGCAGCAGCACTGAATGTTTAACTCAGGCATGAGGCAGTATAAATGCTAATATAAGAAGAGGTTTGTCAATCATTGGCAACAATTTCTACAAGGCAGACCAAAACTGAGAAATCAAGTCTGAAACTTTAGATATATGCTGTAACTGTCAGACAACATCTAAAGTTTTCAATTGCAGATACATTGATTGCCATGGAGAAAAACTGACATTTGGAGAACAAAGGAAAACAGGTTTACAAGTTTCCATTGTGGACACACTGGACATGTACACTATTGTATTGTATTGTATTGTATTTTTATTGATCCAGGCAATCATAGTATTGTACAGCTGTACATATGATATTGGATAGGCCAAGAGAGCTATTTACAAGTAATTTTTACAAATTGATTTTTATATTATTTTGTAGCAAGGAAATTATCTATCTTAAACAAAACAGTTAATACAAATCATTGAATTGTAAGGCTGTACATACGATATTGGATAGGACAAGGGAACATATTTGCAAGTAATATTTAATAAATTGATTTTACATTATTTTGCAATGAGGAAGTTAGCTATCTTTAACAAAACAGTAAATACAAATGTTGTATGGTAAAATACAAACAGCCAATACAAATGTAATAGTAAAGTAGTCCAGTGTATTTCATAGACATGCACAGTATATAACTTTCAGACCTAATTGAACATTTATCATATTGTTTACATTTTTAACCCCTTTCAAAAAAATGATCAACTGCATAAAAGCAATGGTCCAAGAGATATTTTTTTAACTTATGTGTGAAGGCTCTTGGGTTCTTTGTTGCTTTGATTTCATTGGGTAAATTATTATACATTTTTATCCCAACATTTAAAACACTTTTTTGGTAGCAGGTAGTTCTGGACTGAATCACATGTAGATTGCTGCCTTGTTGCATAGTTATGAATATCTCCATTGAATTTTAGTAAGCAGTCATTATTTACATCTACATCTACATCCATACTCCGCAAGCCACCTGACGGTGTGTGGCGGAGGGTACCTTCAGTACCTCTATCGGTTCTCCCTTCTATTCCAGTCTCGTATTGTTCGTGGAAAGAAGGATTGTCGGTATGCCTCTGTGTGGGCTCTAATCTCTCTGATTTTATCCTCATGGTCTCTACGCGAGATATACGTAGGAGGGAGCAATATACTGCTTGACTCTTCGGTGAAGATATGTTCTCGAAACTTTAACAAAAGCCCGTACCGAGCTACTGAGTGTCTCTCCTGCAGAGTCTTCCACTGGAGTTTATCTATCATCTCCGTAACACTTTCGCGATTACTAAATGATCCTGTAACGAAGCGCGCTGCTCTCAGTTGGATCTTCTCTATGTCTTGTATCAACCCTATCTGGTACGGATCCCACACTGCTGAGCAGTATTCAAGCAGTGGGCGAACAAGCGTACTGTAACCTACTTCCTTTGTTTTCGGATTGCATTTCCTTAGGATTCTTCCAATGAATCTCAGTCTGGCATCTGCTTTACCGACAATCAACATTATATGATCATTCCATTTTAAATCACTCCTAATGCGTACTCCCAGATAATTTATGGTATTAACTGCTTCCAGTTGCTGACCTGCTATTTTGTAGCTAAATGATAAAGGATCTATCTTTCTGTGTATTCGCAGCACATTACACTTGTCTACATTGAGATTCAGTTGCCATTCCCTGCACCATGCGTCAATTCGCTGCAGATCCCCCTGCATTTCAGTACAATTTTCCATTGTTACAACCTCTCGATACACCACAGCATCATCTGCAAAAAGCCTCAGTGAACTTCCGATGTCATCCACCAGGTCATTTATGTATATTGTGAATAGCAACGGTCCTATGACACTCCCCTGCGGCACACCTGAAATTACTCTTACTTCGGAAGACTTCTCTCCATTGAGAATAACATGCTGCGTCCTGTTATCTAGGAACTCCTCAATCCAATCACACAATTGGTCTGATAGTCCATATGCTCTTACTTTGTTCAATAAACGACTGTGGGGAACTGTATCGAACGCCTTGCGGAAGTCAAGAAACACGGCATCTACCTGTGAACCCGTGTCTATGGCCCTCTGAGTCTCGTGGACGAATAGCGCGAGCTGGGTTTCACATGACCGTCTTTTTCGAAACCCATGCTGATTCCTACAGAGTAGATTTCTAGTCTCCAGAAAAGTCATTATACTCGAACACAATACGTGTTCCAAAATTCTACAACTGATCTACGTTAGAGATATAGGTCTATAGTTCTGCACATCTGTTCGACGTCCCTTCTTGAAAACGGGGATGACCTGTGCCCTTTTCCAATCCTTTGGAACGCTACGCTCTTCTAGAGACCTACGGTACACCGCTGCAAGAAGGGGGGCAAGTTCCTTCGCGTACTCTGTGTAAAATTGAACTGGTATCCCATCAGGTCCAGAGGCCTTTCCTCTTTTGAGCGATTTTAATTGTTTCTCTATCCCTCTGTCGTCTATTTCGATATCTACCATTTTGTCATCTGTGCGACAATCTAGAGAAGGAACTACAGTGCAATCTTCCTCTGTGAAACAACTTTGGAAAAAGACATTTAGTATTTCGGCCTTTAGTCTGTCATCCTCTGTTTCAGTACCATTTTGGTCACAGAGTGTCTGGACATTTTGTTTTGATCCACCTACCGCTTTGACATAAGACCAAAATTTCTTAGGATTTTCTGCCAAGTCAGTACATAGAACTTTACTTTCGAATTCATTGAACGCCTCTCGCATAGCTCTCTTCACACTACATTTCGCTTCGCGTACTTTTTGTTTGTCTGCAAGGCTTTGGCTATGTTTATGTTTGCTGTGAAGTTCCCTTTGCTTCCGCAGCAGTTTTCTAACTCGGTTGTTGAACCACGGTGGCTCTTTTCCATCTCTTACGATCTTGCTTGGCACATACTCATCTAATGCATATTGTACGATGGTTTTGAACTTTGTCCACTGATCCTCAACACTATCAGTACTTGAGACAAAACTTTTGTGTTGAGCCAACAGGTACTCTGAAATCTGCTTTTTGTCACTTTTTCTAAACAGAAAAATCTTCCTACCCTTTTTAATATTCCTATTTACGGCTGAAATCATCGATGCCGTAACCGCTTTATGATCACTGATTCCCTGTTTTGCGTTAACTTTTTCAAATAGTTCGGGTCTGTTTGTCACCAGAAGGTCTAATATGTTATCGCCACGAGTCGGTTCTCTGTTTAACTGCTCAAGGTAGTTTTCAGATAAAGCACTTAAAAAAATTTCACTGGATTCTTTGTCCCTGCCACCCGTTATGAACGTCTGAGTCTCCCAGTCTATATCCGGCAAATTAAAATCTCCACCCAGAACTATAACATGGTGGGGAAATCTACTCGAAATATTTTCCAAATTATCCTTCAGGTGCTCAGCCACAACAGCTGCTGAGCCAGGGGGCCTATAGAGACATCCAATTACCATGTCTGAGCCTGCTTTAACTGCGACCTTCACCCAAATCATTTCACATTTCGGATCTCCGTCAATTTCCTTCGATACTATTGCACTTCTTACCGCTATAAACACGCCTCCCCCTTCACTGTTCAGCCTGTCTCTGCGGTATACATTCCAATCTGAGTTTAGGACTTCGTTACTGTTTACGTCTGGTTTCAGCCAACTTTCTGTCCCTAGTACTATATGGGCGTTGTGATCGTTTATTAATGAGAGCAGTTCTGGGACCTTTCTATAGACGCTCCTGCAGTTTACTATTAGCACATTAATATTGTTATTCCCTGTTGCATTTTGCCTACTCCTATCTTGCCGCGTCTCAGGAGGCGTCTTGTCGGGCCTAGGGAGGGGATTCTCTAACCTAAAAAACCCCCATGTGCACTCCACACGTACTCCGCTACCCTTGTAGCCGCTTCCGGCGTGTAGTGCACGCCTTACCTATTCAGGGGGACCCTACATTTCTCCACCCGATAGCGGAGGTCGAGAAATTTGCACCCCAGATCTCCGCAGAATCGTCTGAGCCTCTGGTTTAAGCCTTCCACTCGGCTCCAAACCAGAGGTCCGCGATCGGTTCTGGGAACGATACTACAAATAGTTAGCTCTGATTCCACCCCGCGAGCGAGGCTTTCCGCCTTCACCAATTCCGCCAACCGCCTGTACAAACTGAGGATGACCTCTGAACCCAGACGGCAGGAGTCATTGGTGCCGACATGAGCAACAATTTGCAGTCGGGTGCACCCAGTGCTCTCTATCGCCGCCGGTAGGGCCTCCTCCACATCTCGGATGAGACCCCCCAGCAAGCAGACAGAGTGAACACTGGCCTTCTTCCCCGACCTTCTCGCTATTTCCCTAAGGGGCTCCATCACCCGCCTAACGTTGGAGCTCCCAATAACTAATAAACCCCTCCCCCCGTGTGCCTGCTCGGACCTTGCTGAAGGAGCAGCCACATGTCCCCTCACAGGCAGAGCGGGCGATGCCACACGGCCAGCCTCCACATTGACCCTCCGCCTCGTGCGCCGCGAACGCTGCTGAACCCGCCACTCCCCTTGGGGAGAGGGTGGCCCAACCGCGCCCGGTACCCGCGAAGATGTCTCGACAGCAGGGACAGTGGGTGAAGCATGTAACACCTGGGGTGTACCTTGCGACGCACCAGACTCCCCACTGCCGCTACACTCCGAGGCAGCAGCCTGAAGACGGCTGACCGCAGCCATCAACACGCTCAGCTGTTCGCGAACATTGGCCAGCTCCTCCTGCGTCCGTACACAGCAGTCACACATCCTATCCATCCTAAGGAAACAATTTACTGAAGAGAGTTAATCAACCTTTAACTAGACTGCTAATTCACTAAAGGCGGCTGCTTATTCACTAAACTGTGGTTGCTAGCCACTTCTTGTAGAAAACAATGAAAATAGCACTACCTGTCTCTGGACTGTATTGAAAACAAACTCTAGCACTACTGGCACTATGGTTGACTACAGGGACTCTCTCTTACTGTATTCAAAACAAACACGAAATCTATGGAACACTATTAAGAGCACTCGAAAAATAAAGCTTCCTAAAAGCAAATACACACGGAAGAAGAAGTGACAAGTAAGAAAAATACAGTTAATACTTAAATTAAGGTAGCTCGCTGCACAGCAGACGTGAAGCAGGTATGACTTGACAAATGAGATGATATTATAAATGTAAGCAGAGGGCAGTGTCATAATGCCATTTGTTTTGAAATGTTGTCTGCATGATTCGTTATGTCTTAGATTACATATTATGCGTATTGCCTTTTTTTGCATTTTGAAAATATATCTACCTCCAGGTGAGCTCCCCCAAAATATGATTCCATACTGTAATGTAGAATGGAAGTAAGCGTAATATACATGTATGAGAACAGATTTTGTGACTGATTTTTTGAGTATTCTTAAAATGTAACACACAGTTGAGAGCTTTTTTGAGATATAATTTGTGTGAGTCTCCCACTTAAGATTTTCTTCAAGCCATATGCCAAGAAACTTGACAGAGTCCACACACATAAGCTCTTGGTTATTTAGAATCACATCAGGCATTTCTTGTTTTTGGGATGAGAGTCTGAAGTTGATGTACGTTGTTTTCTGTATGTTTGTAATCAGTTTGTTCTCGCTGAACCATTTGCTGAGTGACGATATAAGCGGTTTAATTTTTTGGTTGTGGTCCTCTGTATCAGTACCTGTTATTAGTATACTTGTGTCATTGGCAAATAGTGTGGTATGTCGTGTAGCAAGCTTCGTGCTTATATCATCAATGTATAGCAGAAACAGTATGGGTCCCAGGATTGAGCCTTGTGGCACACCATATCTAATAGGCATTGTGTCAGAGGAGTGGACAGTAGATTGATGGGTGGTTGTATTCTTTTTTACAAAATTAATTTCAACTTTTTGAAATCTGTTTGACAGGTAAGATTCTAACCATTTGTTTGCAATTCCTCTTATACCTTTATTTGCTAACTTCTTAAGGAGTATGGTATGGTCAATTACATCAAAGGCTTTGGATACATCTAAAAAGATACCAGTAGTGATTTCCTTATTATCCAGCGCTTTTAAGGTTTTGTTCAAAAAATGGTTCAAATGGCTCTGAGCACTATGGGACTCAACTTCTGAGGTCATTAGTCCCCTAGAACTTAGAACTAGTTAAACCTAACTAACCTAAGGACATCACAAACATCCATGCCCGAGGCAGGATTCGAACCTGCGACCATAGCGGTCTTGCGGTTCCAGACTGCAGCGCCTTTAACCGCACGGCCACTTCGGCCGGCTAAGGTTTTGTTGAGATACTCATAAATAGCTGTGGTAGTTGTCTTTTGCTTTCTAAAACCATGCTGGTGTTCTGTCAATAAGGATAGTTTATTAGTAAAGTCTTCCAATCTGGTGTAAAATAATTTTTCAAATATTTTTGAGAATGAGCTGAGTTGTGCTATGGGCCTGTAATTGGCTACATCATTTTTAGAGCCCTTTTTGTGAAGTGGGGTAATTTTAGAAGTCTTTAGTAGGTCAGGGAAAACTCCATTTGTAAAGGATGCATTTATTATGTGGGTTAGGGGTTCTACAATGGATTCTCCACATTTCTTTACAATTAAATCAGGAATGTTGTCACTACCACTGGAGTACTTATTCTTTAGTCCTTTTATAGCTGTAAGTACTTCAGTATTGGAGACTTTGTGAAGAAACATTGATGCCTGTACTGGTATGGTTTCTATTAGTGTTTGGTGTTGAGTATTTGGTCTGTGGCAGTTGTTCTTTATCAGGTTTTCTGCTATTTTGCTAAAATAGTCATTAAAACCATTTACTGTTTTTTGGGGATCTGATGTGACTTCATCATTTAGGTTTAGTTTTAATGTTTTGTTTATAACATGCTGCTTACTGTTTGTTTCATTTTTTACAACTGTCCACAAGCCTTTCATTTTATTGTTAGATTCCTTTATAACTTTATCATTGTATAATTTTTTTGCTTGTTGGATAACTTTTCTGTAGATTGCAAAATAGGTCTTACAATATGACCTAAACTGATCATCGACGTCATGGTGTTTCATGTGATTTTTTAAGTCACGCTTTTTTTGGCTGGAAATCCTTATCCCTTTTGTTACCCATGAGTTTGTGTGTTTGTTTCCGATTTTCCTGGATTTCAGTGGAAATGCAGTAATGAAGTGGTGGAGAAATGTTTCATGGAAGGAATTAAATATGTAGTTTACATTATTTTCTTTATAGACCTCTGTCCAGTTTTCAGCCCTTAACAGATAGTTAAACAGCCTTATATTATCATCATTAAATTGCCTTTGCATTTTAGTTGTTGTGGGATATTGTCCTATGTAATTTAAATTCACTGTTAGTATTTGGGCTTCATGGTCACTGTAACCTGTGCTGATGACTTCGATTGAGTGGTGTAGTTTGTCTGCGTTTATGAAAATCTGATCTAGAGCTGTTTTTGAATTTTTTGTGATCCTGGTTGGAGTGTTTACAGTTGGGGATAGGTTGAATGAATTTGTAATATTCAACAATTCATCTTTGTTTTTTCCAGGTGTGAGGAAGTCAATATTAAAATCTCCACTTATTAATAGATTTTTGTTTAGTGAGTGAATTTTTGTGAGTAGTGCTTCAAGGGAGTGTTTGAAGGTTTGGATGTTCCCATCAGGGGCTCTATATACATTCAGTATCAATAGGTTATAGTGTGTTAAGATAATTAAGGAGAATTCAAAGTCTGTTTCTATTTGCATATTATTGTACTTTGTGAGGCTTTTGTATCTTAAATATTTTTTGACATAGAGTGCTGTACCACCTCTCTTACTTTTGTTCAGACAAGAATAACCAGCTAGAGTAAATTCGCCAAGTGGCGTTTTTTTTTTTAAATTTTGTCTTCTGTTAACCAGTGTTCAGTAATACGGAGAACATCTAAGTGTGACTTTGTTTTTAGGAAGAGATCTATTTCTAGTAACTTGTTAAACATTGACTGCACATTATGGTGTAATATTTTAAAGGATAATAGTAACTGTTTTCCAATGCAATGATTTTTGACACCACTCACCGGGTTTTCTTGTAGTTTTGGTTCATGAAGATTTTGCTCTGCACCTGTTTTCCTTTGGTTTGCTGCTAGCAGGGAGCTACTGGTGTTCTTGCCCATAAAAAATTCTGGCTGTAGGCTGGAGGTCTGCGTTTTCGTGTTGAAGATCTTGTCACAGTTTCCAGTGGTACTGATTAGGAGTGTGGCTGCACATTTTTTGCTGTACACTACTTCGAAGACAGAAGAATGTTTACAGAATATTTGAAAAATATTACACCACAAGATATCAAACAGTAGGACAGTTCCATGCATGCCACAACAATAGGTGACTCCTCCCTCCCTGTAGGATGAAGCTCGTAAATGTACCCACATTGAGGTTGGTCTCCAATGTTCCATTCAGAGGTTCCAGCTGCCAAAATCAGGAAAACCAATCTAGGTGACTACCTATGAAGGTGTGGCAGCCACTGGTGAAAATCCAAGTTGTTGAGATGTCAGGAAATCATATCAATATCATCATTGACGCTGAATCCGTTCAGGCAGTGTCAATTTTGGGGTGTCATTTTCAGAGATATCAGATGTTATTGTCACCAATTCATGGGGAAGCACTGTACACAAATGATCTGCTTAATTGTGAAGTGAACACATAATAATTTATTATGTTTTATTATAAATTAGACAGGATGGAGCAAATTACAATGTATATGTTGTGTTACTTAACTCGTCTAGAAATAATATTCAATGAATATATGCAGGGTGGTCCACTGATCGTGACCAGGCCAAATATCTCATGAAATAAGCGTCAAACGAAAAAAACTACAAAGAACGAAACTTGTCTATCTTGAAGGGGGAAACCAGATGGCACTATGGCTGGCCCGCTAGATGGCACTGGCATAGGACAGACGGATAGCAACTGTGTGTGTGTGTTTTTTTTTAATAGGAACCCCCATTTTTTTATTACATATTTGTGTAGTACATAAAGAAATATGAATGTTTTAGTTGGACCACTTTTTCCACTTTGTGATAGATGGCGCTGTAATAGTCACAAACATATGGCTCACAATTTTAGACGAACAGTTGGTAACAGGTAGCTTTTTGAAATTAAAATACAGAACATAGGTACGTTTGAACATTTTATTTTGGTTGTTCCAATGTGATATGTGTACCTTTATGAACTTATCATTTCTGAGAATGCATGCTGTTACAGCATGATAACCTGTAAATACCACATTAATGCAATAAATGCTCAAAATGATGTCAGTCAACCTCAATGCATTTGGCAATTCGTGTAACGACATTCCTCTCAATAGCGAGTAGTTCGCCTTCTGTAATGTTCGCACATACATTGACAATGCGCTGACGCATGTTGTCAGGCGTTGTCGGTGGATCATGATAGCAAATATCCTTCAACTTTCCCCACAGAAAGATATCCGGTGGTGTCAGATCCAGTGAAAGAGCGGGCCATGGTATGGTGCTTCGACGACCAATCCACCTGTCATGAAATATGCTATTCAATACCACTTCAACCGCACACGAGCTATGTGCCGGACAACCATCATGTTGGAAGTACATCGCCATTCTGTCATGCAGTGAAACATCTTGTAGTAACATTGGTAGAACATTATGTAGGAAATCAGCATACATTGCACCATTTAGATTACCATACATTGCACCGTTTAGATTGCCATCGATAAAATGGGGGCCAATTATCCTTACTCCCATAATGCCGCACCATACATTAAGCCGCCAAGGTCGCTGATGTTCCACTTGTTGCAGCCATTGTGGATTTTCCATTGCCCAATAGTTCATATTATGCCGGTTTATGTTACCGCTGTTGGTAAATGACGCTTCGTCACTAAATAGAATGCGTGCAAAAAATCTCTCATCGTCCCGTAATTTCTCTTGTGCCCAGTGGCAGAACTGTACACAACGTTCAAAGTCGTCGCCATGCAATTCCTGGTGCATAGAAATATGGTATGGGTGCAATCGATGTTGATGTAGCATTCTCAACACCGACATTTTTGAGATTCCCTATTCTCGCGCAATTTGTCTGCTACTGATGTGCGGATTAGCCGCGACAGCAGCTACAACACCTACTTGGGCATCATCATTTGTTGCAAGTCGTGGTTGATGTTTCACATGCGGCTGAACACTTCCTGTTTCCTTAAATAACATAACTATCTTGTGAACAGTCCGGACACTTGGATGATATCGTCCAGGATACCGAGCAGCATACATAGCACACGCCCGTTGGGCATTTTGATCACAACAGCCATACATCAACACGATATTGACCTTTTCCGCAACTGATAAACAGTCCATTTTAACACAGATAATGTATCACAAAGCAAATACCATCTGCACTGGCGGAATGTTACGTGATACCATGTACTTATACGACTACAGATTACTTGGTTTTTGTTGATCGAAAGTAAAAAAGTTACTTTTAGCGAACAGACTCTAATACATTCTGGTGACAAGTTTCAAATATCGCAGTGCTTCTAACTTGTTATTCTACCAGAAATTAATAAAAAATTAACCAAAATTCTGACCAATTTTTATTTACTATCTAATAATAGTTATTTTGTTGAAATATTGCCAGCGTTAGGGTTTTCTCATTCATTTCTTGCTTATAACATCCATGAGATGTCTGCAGGGTTCACTAGAACTTTCTTCTTTCTCCCTGCTGCTAAACTTAAAAAAGAAATTGTGAGGCCATAAATGATGAACAAGGAAATGATAATGAACTCTATTGGCAAGGCAATATTTTTTGCATGGGCAAAAGCAGGGACCATGGGCAAACGCAGGCAGAAAGGAGCAAGCAGTGGGACTGGTTTTCCACTCCTTTGCCTCTTGCAGGCATTCTTCTGAGATGAGTACAAGAAGATGGTATGGCTGCTAATCAGTCATTACTGTCTAGATTGAACTGGTGAGTGGTAATACTGTGACTTGTGTGCCCACTGTTACAATCCATAACAGTCAATTGCTATCCCTGTCATCAGTATATTGCTGCCCACAACAGTTGACTCTCAGTGTGGCAATTACTCATGATAAGCATTTAACATGACAACACGTGCAAACTATTGTGCCTGCATGACCTCTGTACAGTGATAAAATGCTCTGATATTTCACTCAACTGTCACTCTAATAGCCAATCTAGAACTGACATTGCAGACATATCAAATTCCAAACTAACCAATTCATCATGGAGGGCTTTCTATAGAACAGAAGTTATTTGTAGCATGAAATGGGGTGAAGTTGGCCGATTTTGGAATTAAACTATTTCTGAAACCAACAAAATTAATATATTTGTTTTCTTTCAAACAATTGGTACTGAGCTGTAGTAATAAAATTTTTGGTCTTATTACCTTTTGCTCTAACAGATCATGAAATTAAATAATAATAATAATAAAGCCTTGGGGTGAAGTTGATTTATTATCTGTTATGTGATAACTGTGGATTGTTTATGGCTCTAGCATTGCTTTAATTGTTCTGAAACTTTATCAAGAGCTGAAAAATAAATCTGCCATAATAATTAAATTTTAATACTAATTCCAGAGCAACACACTAAAAAGTTTAAGGAAAAAAGATCACAAATTTGCTTTATAAAATTCTGAAGAGATGCACACACTTCCACTTCAGCACTAAAAACTGGCTAACACCTTAGGTTCTACCGTGATGACGACGAATCCTGTTTATCAGAGTTCCTTTGGGAATTTTATACACTTTTATAGCCTTGGTAATGATTATTCATCAACTTAAAATATCTGTGAGAGACAGTTCTAAGGCATCCAGACTTATTTTCTCCAAATCACCTGATTTATGTGGCATATTCACAGTGAAGTTCTCACAATTGTAACTACATGATATAATAAACAAAACAGCAACCTATGTGGTAAATTCATAAATTAAAATACAGATGTTGTTGTTGTCTTCAGTCCTGAGACTGGTTTGATGCAGCCCTCCATGCTACTCTATCCTGTGCAAGCTTCTTCATCTCCCAGTACTTACTGCAACCTACATCCTTCTGAATCTGCTTAGTGTATTCATCTCTTGGTCTCCCTCTACGATTTTTACCCTCCACGCTGCCCTTCAATGCTAAATTTGTGATCCCTTGATACCTCAGAACATGTCCTACCAACCGGTCCCTTCTTCTTGTCAAGTTGTGCTACAAACTCCTCTTCTCCCCAATTCTATTCAATACCTCCTCATTAGTTATGTGATCTACCCATCTAATCTTCAGCGTTCTTCTGTAGCACCACATTTTGAAAGCCTCTATTCTCCCCCTGTCCAAACTATTTATCGTCCATGTTTCACTTCCATACAAATACTTTCAGAAACGACTTCCTGACACTTAAATCTATACTCGATGTTAACAAATTTCTCTTCTTCAGAAACACTTTCCTTGCCATTGCCAGTCCACATTTCATATCCTCTCTACTTTGACCACCATAAGTTATTTTGCTCCCCAAATAGTGAAAGTCCTTTACTACTTTAAGTGTCTCATTTCCTAATCTAATTGACTCAGCATCACCCGACTTAATTCGACTACATTCCATTATCCTCGTTTTGCTTTTGTTAATGTTCATCTTATATCCTACTTTCAAGACACTGTCCATTCCGTTCAACTGTTCTTTGCTGCCTCTGTCAGAATTACAATGTCATCGGCGAACCTCAACGTTTTTATTTCTTCTCCATGGACTTTAATAGCTACTCCGAATTTTTCTTTTGTTTCCTTTATTGCTTGCTCAATATACAGATTGAATAACATCGGGGACAGGCTACAACCCTGTCTCACTCCCTTCCCAAACGCTGCTTCCCTTTCATGCCCCTCGACTCTTATAACTGCCATCTGGTTTCTGTACAAATTGTAAATAGCCTTTCGCTCCCTGTATTTTACCCCTGCCACCTTTAGAATTTGAAAGAGAGTATTCAAGTAAACATTGTCAAAAGGTTTCTCTAAGTCTACAAATGCTAGAAATTTAGGTTTGCCTTTTCTTAATCTAGCTTCTAAAATAAGTCGTAGTGACAGTATCGCCTCACGTGTTCCCATATTTCTACAGAATCCAAATTGGTCTTCCCCGTGGTCAGCTTCTACCAGTTTTTCCAATCGTCTGTAAAGAATTCGCATTAGTATTTTGCAGCCGTGACTTATTAAACTGATAGTTCGGTAATTTTCACATCTGTCAATGCCTGCTTTCTGTGGGATTGGAATTATTATACTCTTCCTCAAGTCTGAGGGTATTTTGCCTGTCTCATACATTTTGCTCACCAGATGGTAGATTTTTGTCAGGACTGGCTCTCCCAAGGCTGTCAGTAGTTCTAATGGAATGTTGTCTACTCCCGGGGCCTTGTTTCGACTCAGGTCTTTCAGTGCTCTATCAAACTCTTCACGCAGTATCATATCTCCCATTTCATCTTCATCTACATCCTCTTCCATTTCTATAACATTGCCCTCAAGTACATTGCCCTTGTATAGACCCTCTATATACGCCTTCCACCTTTCTGCTTTCCCTTATTTGCTTAGAACTGGGTTTCCATCTGAGCTCTTGATATTCATACAAGTGGTTCTCTTTTCTCCAAAGGTCTCTTTAATTTTCCTGTAGGCAGTATCTATCTTACCCCTAGTGAGATAAGCCTCTACATCCTTACATTTGTCCTCTAGCCATGCCTGCTTAGCCATTTTGCACTTCCTGTCGATCTCATTTTTGAGACGTTTGTATTCCTTTTTGCCTGCTTCATTTACTGCGTTTTTATATTTTCTCCTTTCATCAATTAAATTCAATATTTCTTCTGTTACCCAAGGATTTCTACTAGCCCTCGTCATTTTACCTACTTGATCCTCTGCTGCCTTCACTATTTCATCCCTCAGAGCTACCCATTCTTCTTATACTGTATTTCTTTCCCCCATTCCTGTCAATTGTTCCCTTATGCTCTCCCTGAAACTCTGTACAACCTCTGGTTTAGTCAGTTTATCCAGGTCCAATCTCCTTAAATTCCCACCTTTTTGCAGTTTCTTCAGTTTTAATCTACAGTAGTCAGATAGTTTCAGCAATTACTCACTCCATCACTAGACTGTTAAAGAGAATTGTTGCTGCATCTACTATGTCACATTGTTCCTGCATTCATTATGTTATGCTCTTGACACATTCATGAACGTTTTTTCCTAAAAGAATCACTTAAGAAAAGACAATCAATTTCACCCCAATTCTACCACGAATTTGCAAAGATTCATTTATGTGTCTAATACGAGGGTCACTCCAAAAGAAATGCACCCTTTTTTTAAAAAATATAGTTTTCATTCTGCATGTGTGAAAGTTTTACAGTGTGTAGATACATCTTTCCCACTTGTTTTCAAACTTAGTTCAACCTGTTCCCGTGTGTGGCTCCATCACAGCATGTCTTCAAGATGGCTGCTACACTTGACGTTCATCAGAAGCAACGTGCTGTCATTGAATTCCTGTGCTGTGAAAACGAGACAGTGGGAAACATCCAAAAGAGGTTGAAAAAGGTATGCAGATGCTGCTGTCAATCGCAGTACAGTTAGTTGGTGGGCAAGCAGGTTACGTGATGAAAGCGGGCACCGCAATATTGAGGATTGTCCTCGCAGCGGCTGGCCTCGTACCACACACTCCAAACAATGTGCAGAGAGTTAACGAATTGGTGACTGCTGATAGACGCATCACAGTGAATGAATTGTCATGCTACGTTGGGATAGGGGAAGGAAGTGTTTGCAGAGTACTGAAAGTGTTGGCATTAAATAGGTTTGTGCCAGGTGGGTTCCCAGGATGTTGACAGTGGCTCACAAAGAAACAAGAAAAACGGTATGCAGCGAACTTTTGGAACAGTATGAGAATGGTGGAGATGAATTACTTGGAAGAATTGTGGCAGGTGATGAAACATGGCTTCATCATTTTTCACCAGAGACAAAGAGGCAATCAATCGAATGACATCATGCAAATTCACCCAAGAAAAAAAAATTCAAAACCGCACCTTCTGCTGGAAAAGTTATGGCTACGGTGTTTTTCGATTCCGAAGGACTCTTGTTTGTGGACATGATGCCAAGTGGAACCACCATAAATTCTGATGCACATGTGATGACACTGAAGAAACTTCAAAAACTTTCATACATGTAGAATAAAAGATGGATTTTTAAAAAAAATAGTGCGCATTTCTTTTGAAGTGACCCTTGTAATAGGTAAATGCAGAAGAATAAGTTTTGTTACCACTCTAGTTATTGTGAAGGGTCAATGCATGATATACATAAGACCTAGACACATGAGTTGTTTTATGCCAGTCACATGAATAAAAGTTTTAGCTCATTAAAAAAAAAAAGTTTAAAAATTCAATAGACACAGCGAGTAGGACGCCATAGTTGAGCCGGACACAGTACATAGAGGTTGATACAAAATTTCTTGTGTTTGGAGTTTTTGCGACATCGGTGTTGAGATTCAGCTTAAAGGTGACTGGATATTACTGCACTCTTTCATTGTTGTTATTTGTAATGGTATTACATATAATTATTGACAATTAGGTTCATTTTCCAACGAACGTTGTTAGCAAGTGCGTGATTCTTTGTGTAAGATGGCGAAATTCCTAATATGCGATAGTATGGGGATCCAAGTACGCGACAGTGCCTCATATTACGATACCTATCGCATATTGGGGGAACTTGTTCTCTCTCAATTTTTTATATGTAATTTACAAAAAAATGGTTCAAATGGCTCTGAGCACTATGGGACTCAACTTCTGTGGTCATCACTCCCCTAGAACTTAGAACTACTTAAACCTAACTAACCTAAGGACATCACACACATCCATGCCCGAGGCAGGATTCGAACCTGCGACCGTAGCGGTCGTGCGGTTCCAGACTGTAGCGCCTTTAACCGCTCGGCCACTCCGGCCGGCTTGTAATTTACACAATACTGTCATGAGATAACAATATTTCATCATTTATTGTAGTAAAATTTTGGCAACTGCTTTTATTTTAATTCGATTAAATTATCATAAATAGGGATTACTTTGACTAGTCTTATGATCAGAAACTGGAATTTTTTCTGGAACTTGATGGACGGTGCACCTGCAGGATCAATATCAGCTTGTCATCCAAGTGGCTGGATACAAACTCACATTTTTACTCAGTAGTTTGATCATTTTGTGAGTCGTGTAAAGCCATCTTAAAATGACCCTGTCATTTTGATTCTTAATGGGCATTATTCCCACACAAAGAATCTCAAAGTGTTAGATAAAGCATGTGAAAATAATGTTCATGTAGTATGTTGGCCACCTCATTCAACGCATAAAATGCAGCCACTTTTGTTGGATTTATGGGGCCTTTGAAAACCTACTATGTCCAAGAGATAGAAACATGGTTGGCAAGTAACCCAGGTCGTGTTATCACCTTATTATTAATAGCCAAGTTATTTGGGGCAGCTTACAACTGAGCAGCAACAATGGAAGCATCTGTGAATGCCTTCAGAAAAACAGGTCTCATCCCATGCAATAGATATAAAATAATTAAAGCAAAATATTATTACTGTCTCATATTAGGAAACCTTGATCTCATTTCTATGAAATGCCTTGTTTGTGAAGATTTAATAACTACTCTGAAAGATTGTTTATTATTGCAAATACGATAATTGTATGATAAAATTAAATAATGCGAGATCTTATTACCGTCATAAAAAATACAACTGCACATACTTTTAAGTCTTTCAAATGGGTTTACAAAAGTGTGTCTCATATTAGGCACCTTTCCTATACTTCCGAAAATAATTAGGATTCAGAAAAAGATTTGAAGTATTGTACATTTAGCTATTTCCATGGATTAAGAACTCTCAAACACTAAATATAATAACTAAAGAGTTTTCATCACCATTGTCAAGCATTTAACATAATATGTTTTTGAACTTTCCTGTCAGTAATTCAATTGTTGATGGGTGCATCCAACAATAGTGAAAACACTGCACTTACTAAAGGATAAGAAATAAATTGAGCTATATTCAAATGAATCCCTGCTTGTGAACAGTTCTGGATATTTAAAAAAGTCTAAAATCTTAATTATGTCTTGACAGGTACTAAATAGGTGAAACAGTTTTGGCTACTGACATCACATCACATCACATAGGGGCTGTCTTATCATGTAGTGGGCATAATGGAACCGCACATCTATTACTGACGGCCTCAAATACATTCTGATTGGGGCAGAAAAACTGTGCACAAATTAGAAAATGAAATGGTAACAATAACACGGCACAGTGGATACATTTTGCATTCTCAAGTACAGCACAAACTTTAATTTATTCACAAATAACAAATCTTACCAGTTCTTTCTTACTTTAAAGCTCATCAACCCAGAAGGAAGACTACAATGCTGAGATATTTTTCTTAGTAAATGCTATTATGAAATTCCTTACAAGTCAGCATCTCAACACATGAATGCTGATGCATGGTCACGATTCCTGATGGACACCAGATCCACAATCTGATATACTTTTGAATGGACACCAAAGTCATTAACACTATTCGAGACTTCTCCGCAACAGCCATGCAGATAGCACAAGTTGCTGCTAATCCTATTATAAGACAGGTCATAAAATACTTAAAATGCATATCACTGGACCACATAATGTACCATTCCAATTCAGTAATTAAAAATTAATTCTCACAGTGAATTTTCCGGTGAGCAAAGAAATTGTTACTATCGTGTAGCAATTCCATCACAATTGGGGAAATAGGTATTAACATTTCTGCATCAGATGCCAAGCATACGGCCAAAAGCCAGATGCAAAATTGAGAATGTAGTGAAAGCAGTAGAAGAAGAGTGGGTAGCTTTGAGGGATGAAGTAGTGAAGGCAGCAGAGAATCAAATAGGTAAAAAGACGATGGCTAGTAGAAATACTTGGGTAACAGAAGAAATATTGAATTTAATTGATGAAAGGAGAAAATATAAAAATGCAGTAAATGAAGCAGGTAAAAAGGAATATAAACGTCTCAAAAATGAGATCGACAGGAAGTGCAAAATAGCTAAGCAGGGATGGCTAGAGGACAAATGTAAGGATGTAGAGGCTTATCTCACTAGGGGTAAGATAGATACTGCCTACAGGAAAATTAAAGAGACCTTTGGAGAAAAGAGAACCACTTGTATAAATATCAAGAGCTCAGATGGAAACCCAGTTCTAAGCAAATAAGGGAAAGCAGAAAGGTGGAAGGCGTATATAGAGGGTCTATACAAGGGCGATGTACTCGAGGGCAATATTATGGAAATGAAAGAGGATGTAGATGTAGATGAAATGGAAGATATGATACTGCATGAAGAATTTGACAGAGCACTGACAGACCTGAGTCGAAACAAGGCCCCGGGAGTAGACAACATTCCATTAGAACTACTGACGGCCTTGGGAGAACCAGTCCTGACAAAACTCTTACCATCTGGTGAGCAAAATGTATGAGACAAGCGAAATACCCTCCGACTTCAAGAAGAATATAATAATTCTAATACCAAAGAAAGCAGGTGTTGACAGATGTGAAAATTACCGAACTACCAGTTTAATAAGTCACAGCTGCAAAATACTAATGCGAATTCTTTACAGACGAATGGAAAAACTGGTAGAAGCCGACCTCGGAGAAGATCAGTTTGGATTCTGTAGAAATATTGGAACACGTGAGGCAATACTGACCTTACAACTTATCTTAGAAGCTAGATTAAGGAAAGGCAAACCTACGTTTCTAGCATTTGTAGACTCAGAGAAAGCTTTTGACAACGTTGACTGGAATACCCTCTTTCAAATTCCAAAGGTGGCAGGGGTAAAATACAGGGAGCGAAAGGCTATTTACAATTTGTACAGAAACCAGATGGCAGTTATAAGTCAAGGGAAATGAAAGGGAAGCAGTGGTTGGGAAGGGAGTGAGACAAGGTTGCAGCCTCTCCCCAATGTTATTCAATCTGTATATTGAGCAAGCAGTAAAGGAAACAAAAGAAAAGTTCAGGGTAGGTATTAAAATCCATGGAGAAGAAATAAAAACTATAAAGTTCGCCGAAGACATTGTAATTCTGTCAGAGACAGCAAAGTACTTGGAAGAGCAGTTGAACGGAATAGACAGTAAAATGAGGATAATGGAATGTAGTCGAGTTAAGTCGGGTGATGCTGAGGGAATTAGATTAGGAAATGAGACACTTACAGTAGTAAAGGAGTTTTGCTATTTGGGGAGCAAAATAACTGATGATGGTCGAATTAGAGAGGATATAAAATGTAGACTGGCAATAGCAAGGAAAGCGATAGATTTAAGTGTCAGGAAGTCGTTTCTGAAAGTATTTGTATGGAGCGTACCCATGTATGGAAATGAAACATGGACGATAAATAGTTTGGACAAGAAGAGAATAGAAGCTTTTAATGTGGTGCTAGAGAAAAATGCTGAAGATTAGATGGGTAGATCACATAACTAATGGGGAAGTATTGAATAGGACTGGGGAGAAGAGAAGTTTGTGGCACAACTTGACTAGAAGAAGGAACCGGTTGGTAGGACATGTTCTGAGGCATCAAGGGATCACCAATTTAGTATTGGAGGGCAGCGTGGAGGGTAAAAATCATAGAGGGAGACCAAGAGATGAATATACTAAGCAGATTCAGAAGGATGTAGGCTGCAGTACGTACTGGGAGATGAAGAAGCTTGCACAGGATAGAGTAGCATGGAGAGCTGCATCAAACCAGTCTCAGGACTGAAGACTACAACAACAGCAGAATGAAAGCATGTCCAGATTCTCCAAAGTATTGCCCATCTTTTGCCTCATGACATGCACCCCACCAAATCTTGGGGAGAATTTACATGTAGAGTTAGTCATTTCCTTTTTGAATACCATCTGGCTTATTGTAGCAGATTCTCTCTCAAACTTCCTTCTACGTTGTAAATGGAGTTAGTCACTACAGAAATAATTCATGCACCCACAAAAGTGCACTTCCAACAAAAGTGTCAGACAATAGCTCACAGTCATAGCTCCATCCTACCCACATACAGAGGCCAAGAGAGTGGTTTATACCTTTTAAACTCCAAAGTTATCTACAGTTCAACATTCATTCACAGAATCCAGCTAGACTTCATGCTTATAAGGTGTCGCAAACTGGAGATTTAATGTGTAGAGCTATGCTAAATAAATAAACCAACTGGAGACAAGGTACTGGAGGAAGCTGGTAAGTCCAACTGCATTACCTTCGGGACAGCAGGTCTATGCACAGTACATCTTTGGTGCACTGGTCCACGCATCTTCTATAGACACTTTGGCGAGTGCCAAACCCTGCAATACTTGCGACAGACAATTATTACTTGAGGTGTCACCTCAGCTGGATGTGACTACAAGTTCTGGTCCAACAGTTGTTTCACCTGGTCTGTCCCCTGTAGGTAATGGGAAGTTGGCTTCCACTGCAGTTTATACAACACCATAGCATGCTGTTGATGCCACCTCCATCTCAATATGATTTTAGAGTTGCATCCCACCCAGGGACATTGTCCCATCACCGTCGTCACTCACCATCACAAATGCTGCTCATCTATCTTCTCCAGTAACATTAAAGGGCAATGTCAAGAATCACAGACTGTACCAGTTCCAGAGGGATCAACACATGTCCAACCAGGAATCCACAACTAATTCTCCACCCCTGTGTATGCAGGCACAAGCCTGGGTGTTTGTTACCAAATATGCAGCCCTTAGGGAGGAGGGATGATGCACCCCATGCAGACTTGGAGAGAGATAATTTGATCAGACCTCCATTGAAGCTGCTGCACAGCACGGCACTGCTACAAATATGAAAAGAATCCAAAAATCACTACCACAGAACTGAAATTATATGCTATGAACTGAATTGACAAAGTACAGCTGCCCACACTGCATGCTTAATTGCACTTGTGCACTATTCACTTTCATGAATATTCCTGTCCTCCAGTACTACACTGTGATAATCCCACTTTGTTTTCCTGGTTATAACTCACAGACTGCTCTATAGACATTTCTACCAGTATTTGTGGTATGTTTGTGCTTGTTCACTCAGTGTATTCTTACACCTTGATTAGGAACATTCCATACTCCCTGTTCTACTTAATAAATGGTTAGAGATACTGCCTTCAATAAATAGTTTGGCATTCATAATACTTTACTAATAGAGTTACAAAGATATTAAGTTGTACCATAGCTTTCTGCAAACACAGTAAAAAGAGTTTGATTACTTACCAGAATTAATACAATGCAGCGGCCAATAAACATAACAGATAGATTTTGTGTAACATGTAAATTTTTTCTACAATTAACAAAATTCCTCCCTGTTCTGTTTGTCTGTAGTAAAACAGAGGGTCTAACTTCATTTCTGTTTGGTCCTCAATGTCTCACTATACATCACTTAATCGTAATATACCCCGTTTGATCTTAACTCTGCCTCCACTAACCTAAGGTTCTGCGATTTACTCCCACTGTCCACATTATTGTTAATTTATTTAGACACTGTGTAGCAAGTTAGAGGTGCAGAAGTAGGTGAGCATGCCTCCACAATCAGTAGTTAATTCTCTGTAAGTGTAGTTTTGCATAATGATGAATGATGATAAAAAGCTTGTGTAACTATGTTTACCACCAGGCAGTTCCAATGGTCTCTTTTTCATTTTCTTTGGCCATTTGAGCTTCATTTTCTGAGCATCAGGACAGTATATACTTCATTTTACAAGTAAATTTTGTATAACAAAATGTCAGGATTGATCGGCTATAGCAGGGAATAAATAACATGGTCCACTCCCTCAAAGACTAAAGATGGTATGAATAGTGAGGACGCAACCAGTCACTGTTTGTTCATTGATACTGTCTACTCTCTCCAATGGATCCTTTCATTGGTGTCGTGGTGTATTCATGGAACTATTTAGTGGCTCAGCCCAGTTGCATAGCTGCTGCATCCTATACTCATTTGAACCTGCTCGCTGCATCATCCCTTGGTCGCCCTCTACAGTATCTTTCTCCTAAATTAGCAAACTGATGACTATTAATGCCTCAGGGCATGTCCTGTTTATCTTCTACAAATACCTTACAGAAAAATCATTTATAATTAGATTCAAGTTCTACCACTGAGTTGTTAAGACTGCAATACATATGTATTTAATTTTATTATCTTTTCTATGGTAGCTGGAATACAGCTGCACTTGTAATATAATTTGGCTGATTATTTGAAACCTTTAACCACAGGATAAGGGATGGAACAAAGCAATGTTCTTTTTTCCAAATATAAATGAATTTATTCTTCCAATTATTCTACTGTTCAGTCTTATGCAATAAATCGTGCTGTCATCTTAGTATGTGGCCAAAAAAATTTCCACATATTTACACATTCATTGCTTTTAGTACCTATGTGTTCCTTCACACTCATATATATACAGAAGAAAATGAAAATTCTCTCAAGACTGATGTCACAGATCATAACACTCATTTACCTTTACATATGAATTGAATTAAACTAACTGAAATGAATGAACGAATGAATGAACAGAAGCCATGATGGAAACATCATTTACAAATTGGTGTCAGATGTGGAGGTATGCTCCAACTTTTCATGAATAGTTAGTCTAGCAGATGAACTTATTGCTCATAAACCAACAAAATTAAAGTTTGAATCACGGTATGTCACAAAGTTTCAACTGTCACAATATATAATAATTACATTTTATTTCTTACTTTATCCAGTTAATAGTGTTGTTATGTTTCAGTGATAATGGTATACTCTTATGGTACTGGTATACACAACTCACAAGTAAATCAAATCACTAAGATGTCATTGTGCCTTTAAGTTACAGATTGGGAATTAAATTTCACAATAAAAAATTATTTGGTTGGAAAACATGGCAATACCAATAACATCTGAATATTCACATAATATTCTGATCTTCAGTTTGCACAAAACAGAGTCTCTTCAATGCTGTTTCAGCTATAAAAGAAGAAACCGATGGCTTGTTGGACACCTGAGGAATTATTTAAGTTCTAAAGGAACCATTTTCTTGCAAGAATTACAGAATCCTCACTTATCCTAAATACAAAGTAAAAATGTCAGACACTAGCAGCAGAAATGTTTAAACGTACATTGTAAAAAACTTCATAGGCAATATCTCTTCCTTTCTGTTCTGCATTTTGCTCTGGCTATTCTTGCATGGTTAACAAGTTAAATTGGTGCCAAATACAAAATTAATTTTTATATTGAGTTCCTCTCCTCATTTGATGTCACTCGAGCATCCTGAATGTTGGCTTCAGAATGTTGAATGTTGGAGAGATTTGTCTGAAGATAATCATATGCTTCATTTAATCCCAAATACATTAAAGCAATTACTGAAGCTGTAACTGCCAGTGTAGTCAGTGCACTGAATATGAATGCGCAGAATAGTGCTGATCCTATTGCAAGAATTGTTCCTGTAAAACAGAAAATATAAATGGGAAAAGTGCTGGGGAAAAAATAAGATAATAAAACAATATTATATTTGTACTTTACTTTCCCTATGAATGATCACAAAACAGCAAGACAAATTTTTCTGTTCACCTGTTAGGAAAGGAGCCAGAAAATTCTAGATACTAGTACAATTCAGTTTGAGACTTAGAGAGAGAGAGAGAGAGAGAGAGAGAGAGAGAGAGAGAGAGAGAGAGATTAAGCACTAAGTACTGATGTTTCCTTCCTTCTATAGCATCATCCAACATAATGTCCTCCCATCCCATGACCTGCACAGGATTGCATAGCTACCAGCCATATATCTTCTAACACCATAATTTCCACATTATGTTGTTCTGCAATTTCAAAATGGGTTTAAGTTTGAATCAGTACTTTGATCAATTGCACATTTGTTGTTGGTGGGATTTATTTCCTCCTGCTGCCACAAATTCACACACAAAAGAAATGCTCTCAAAAGTGAAAAAAATTAATAGCACACAGCAACAACTGCTACTTAAGAAAATGCATACTGTGTTCAGAGGATGATTGAATAGGTCACCTGCTGCATCTACCGTAACCTAATCTCCCTTCCTTCAAACACAAAGTGCACATACCATGTTGCACCAGTATTAATTCCCAAGATCTTATAGGAGCATCTCTATATCAAGAAGGTCTTCATTTAAAGATGAGTCAACAGATTTAATTATGCGGGTCTAATCAAGTTTTCACTCAGTTGGTGGTGAAATGTGGATTTCACTGAGAGAGACTGTGCAAAAATGCATGTAAATCTCCTCTGTAGTTGCTGGAACAACAAAATGGAGATATAGAGTGTAAGCAAAAGAATGGAACGCACTTTTTTAACTACAAGTGAATACACATCAACATGTTGGGGAAAAAATATCTGAGGAACCTGACAAAGGAAATACAACAGCAAAATAGTAACATAATTTCAGAACCAAAACAATAGTCCTAATTCCATTATCAACCCCAACAGGATCAACAACAATAATTCTAAATGAGGTAGAAATGGTAGAACTATCATCAGCGCTAGAAAAAACTGTAAAAAAAAAAGGTGAAGAGTCAACACACAAACAATAGTGGATAGCAAAGTGATCAACAAGAAAACTATACATCATCCAAATGCAAGAAAAATGAGAAGTATCCACAGTAAGCAATGCTCTGTGTTTCTCAATTCTCTACCAAAACCTACAGTGGATAAGAAATAAAGTGCAACAGTTAGAAGTGGAAATGCTGACTACTGATAGCTTACTTGTTTGCCCAACGGAACATTGGTGTAGGCAATCTGAAGTAACACATTTAGCTCTAGACACTTATTATCTAGAATGACATTACAGTAGAACCTCTGTGAGATGTGATGAATCATGCATTTATATAAAGGGATCATGTATGAAGTTAGAAAAGACATCATTTTATTAATTGAAGAAAAAAATTTGGCGATATCAGTAGTGGCGGCTGGTGATCATAAACTGTTGTAAATATTACATTTAAATTATGCCATTTCTCTTCAAATTTGAGCCAGAAATTGTATTAGACGTATGCTGTTTCTCTTCAAATGCCTGTAGGTATACAAATAAAACTGACAAAAACATGTTTTGTAGTGCTCTCCCTGTAATAACTAGAAACTAGTGTCTAGTGCTGAATGGTCAGCTGCACAACGATCAATTAGGGGAAGAGACATAGCTTGTGTTTTCAACTGCGCATGCTGTGGTGTGGTGTCATCCCTTCTAGCACTATGGGTGCTGCACTGATCGCAGCACCAGGTCATTAATTTTGTTTGAAAATGCGTTTAAAGCTAACAAGGGTGAGGTGTGAGACGGGGCTCACCAATCTGGCTCTAACTTTGTGAGTAAAAGCAGGCAGGTGCACCATTCAGGTTCCTAGAATATTTCACCTGATTAGGCCATAAGAAAAGGTAAAATGCTCTCTAACAGATTTCAGTGTATAGTAACAGGGATTTATGAGCAGTACACTGTGACTGTTCTAGAATCATTCAAAGGGTGTCTACACTCTGTATCACAGAAGTACGCGGATTGTGCTATATTAGTCGGAGGCGACTTCAACCTACCTAGTATAGCCTGGGATGTCTATGGATTCATTACAGGTGGTACAGACAAGCCGTCGTGTGAATTACTTTTGAACACATTATCCGAAAACTGTCTTGAGCAGCTAAATTGACAGCCAATGCGTGACCGAAATATTTTAGATCTGGTAGCCACGAACAGACCAGACCTCATTGACGGTGTCAGTGTTGAGACAGGGATTAGTGATCATGATGATGTCATTACAACTATGGTTACAAAAGTTAAAACGTCGGTCAAGAAGGCTAGGAGAGTATTCTTACTAGAAAGAGCAGATAAGCAGTTGTTGGCATCCCACTTAGTAAATGAATCGACTTCATTTACTTCCAGTACGATGGACGTGGAAGAATTATGGGCAAATTTTAAACACATTGTAAATCGTGCATTGGAGAAGTATGTGCCGAAAAACTGGGTTACAGACGGAAAAGACCCACCGTGGTTTAACAGCTCAATTCGGAGAATGCTCAGGAAGCAAAGACAGTTGCACTCGCAGTACAAGAAAGATCGGGAGAATGAGGACAGGCAAAAGTTAATAGAGATTCGTGCTGCTGTAAAAAGAGTGATGCGTGAAGCATACAACCACTACCACCGTCATACCTTAGCAAAAGATGTTGCTGAAAACCCAAGGAAATTCTGGTCTTACGTAAAATCGGTAAGCAGGTCGATGGTTTCCATCCAGTCACTCACTGATCAGTCTGGCCTGGCAATGGAAGACAGCAAAACGAAAGTTGCAATTTTAAATTTAGCATTTGAGAAATCTTTCCCATAGGAGTATTGTACAAACATACCACCGTTTGAGTCTCGTACAGATTTCCATATGGAGGACATAATGATAGACATCCCTGGGGTTGTGAAGCAGCTGAATGGGTTGAAAATAAATAAATCGCCAGGTCCTGATGGGATTCCAATTCGGTTTTACAGAGAGTACTCTACTGAATTGGCTCCTTACTTAGCTTGCATTTATCGCAAATCTCTTTCCCAATGTAAAGTCCCGAACAACTGGAAAATAGCGCAGGTGACGCCTGTATATACGAAGGGTAGAAGGATGAATCCTCAAAATTACAGACCAATATCCTTAACATCGATTTGTTGCAGGATTCTCGAACATATTCTCAGTTCGAATATAATGAATTTCCTTGAGACAGAGAAGTTGCTGTCCATGCATCAGCAAAGCTTTAGAAAGCATCGCTCCTGCAAAACGCAACTCGCCCTTTTTTCACGATATCTTGCGAACCATGGATGAAGGGTATCAGACGGATGCCATATTCCTTGACTTCCAGAAAGCGTTTGACTCGGTGCCCCACTGCAGACTCCTAACTAAGGTACAAGCATATGGGATTGGTTCCCAAGTATGTGACTGGCTCGAACACTTCCTAAGTAATAGAATGCAGTACGTTGTCCTCGATGGTGAGTGTTCATCGGAGGTGAGGGTATCATCTGGAGTGCCCCAGGGAAGTGTGGTAGGTCCGCTGTTGTTTTCTATCTACATAAATGATCTTTTGGGTAGGGTGGATAGCAATGTGCGGCTGTTTGCTGATGATGCTGTGGTGTACGGGAAGGTGTCGTTGTTGAGTGACTGTAGGAGGATACAAGATGACTTGGACAGGATTTGTCAGTGGTGTAAAGAATGGCAGCTAACTCTAAATATAGATAAATGTAAATTAATGCAGATGAATAGGAAAAAGAATCCCGTAATGTTTGAATACTCCATTAGTAGTGTAGAGCTTGAAACAGTCACGCCAATTAAATATTTGGGAGTAACATTGCAGAGCGATATGAAATGGGACAAGCATGTAATGGCAGTTGTGGGGAAGGCGGATAGTCGTCTTCGGTTCATTGGTAGAATTTTGGGAAGATGTGGTTCATCTGTAAAGGAGACCACTTATAAAACACTAATACGACCTATTCTTGAGAACTGCTTGAGCGTTTGGGATCACTATCAGGTCGGATTGAGGGAGGACATAGAAGATTAGGGCTCATACAGAGGCATATAGGCAGTCATTTTTCCCTCGTTCTGTTTGGGAGTGGAACAGGGAGAGAAGATGCTAGTTGTGGTACGAGGTACCCTCCGCCACGCACCGTATGGTGGATTGCGGAGTATGTATGTAGATGTAGATGTACTTGACAATGGTGCTGTGGCTCAGTAGTCCAGTCCACTTACTGGCAATTCATCGGCTTGGGTTTGATTCCCGCTGCTACCATCACTTTAAATTTTTTCTAATTTTATTCCTCTCACTGTTAAATTATTGATTATAAAATATAAATATATTGAAACAGTTCAATTTATATATATATACAGTTAATATATTCAATTCAGTTACGATTACTACGCTTCTAAGCTGATGGTAAAAGCAAGTATACAAGGAAATTTAGTGTGAAAGTGTACAAAGAGAGTTGGATCTGCATGTGTGACATTCAAAATGCACATTTTTCTTTCCATGTTTGTTATTCTGGAACAGGAATATGTGGAGTACATGGGGAGTTAAAGATCTAGGGCATTTTAATGAATAAAAAAAGAGTGTCAATTATAAACATATACACTGGTGACTGGGTGGGGTAAGGAGGAGGCTGGGGTGGGGAGGGGGAGGGATAGTGGGGTAGGGGTGGCGGACAGTGAAGTGCTGCTGGGGAACACGCAGGGACGAGATGGAGAGAGGGTAGAGCAGAGCAGCAAAGTGTAGATGGGAGGTTAGTTGGTGGGCAGGGGAGATGTGGGATAGGGGGGGGGGGGGGGTGTTAGTGGAAAAGGAGAAAAATAATAAGACTTGATGCGATGGTGGAATGATGGCTGTGTAGTGCTGGAATGGGAACAGGGAAGAAGCTGGATGGGTGAGGACAATGACTAACGAAGATTGAGGTCAGAAGGGTTACGGGAATGTAGGATATATTGCACAGAAAGTTCCCACCTGGGTAATTCAGAAAAACTGGTGTTGGTGGGAAGGATCCATATGGCACAGGCTGTGAAGCAGTCATTGAAATGAAGGATGTCGCGTTTGACAGTGTGCTCAGCAACAGGGTGGCCATTCATGCGAACAGACAGCTTGTTGGTTGTCATGCCCACACAGAGTGCAGCACAGTGGTTGCAGCTTAGTTTGCTGATAACATGACTGGTTTCACAGGTAACCCTGCCTTTGATGGGATTGGTGATGTTTCTGACTGGACTGGAGTAGGTGGTGGTGGGAGGATGTATGGGACAGGTCTTGCACCTATCTCTGTTACAGGGGTATGAGTCATGAGGTAAGGGGTTCGGAGCAGGGTTTATGTAGGGATGGACAATTGTATTGTGTAGGTTCGGAGGACAGCGGAACACCATTGTGGGAGAGGTGGGAAGGATAGTGAGCAGGACATTTCTCATTTCAGTGCATGACGAGAGGTAGTCGAAACCATGGCAGATAATGTAATTCAATTGTTCCAGTCATGGGAGGTACTGAGTTACGAGGGGAACACTCCTCTGTGGCTGGATGGTGGTTGGAGACTAAAGCATGGGAGATTTGTTTTTGTATAAGGTTGGGAGGATAATCACAGTCTGTGAAGGCTTCAGTGAGACCTTCGGTATATACTGAGAGGGACCGCTTGTCACTGCAGATGCGACGACCACAGGTAGCTAGGCTGTGTGGAAGGGACTTCTTGGTATGCAAGGGGTGGCAGTTGTCAAAGTGGAGGTATTGCTGATGGTCAATAAGTTTGATATGGATGGAGGTACTGATGGAGCCATCTTTGAGGTGGAGGTCAACATCTAGGAAGGTGGCTCGCTGTGTTGAGTAGGACCAGGTGAAGCAAATGGGGGAGAAGTTGTTGAGGTTCTGGAGGAATGTGGATAGGCCGTCTTCACCCTCGATACAGATCACAAAGATTTCAACAATGAATCTGAACCAGGTGAGGGGTTTAGGATTCTGGGTGTTTAGGAAGGATTCCTCTACATGGGCCCTGAATAGGTTGGCATAGGATGGTGCCATGCAGGTGCCCATAACTGTACCTGGATTTGTTTGTAGGTAATGCCTTCAAAGGAGAAGTAATTGTGGATGAGGATATAGTTGGTCATGGCGACTAGGAAGGAGGTTGTTGGTTTGGAATCCATTGGGAATGGGAAAGGTATTGTTCAACAGCAGTAAGGCAATGGGCATTGGGGACATTAGTGTAAAAGGAGGTGGCATCAACAGTGACATACAGGAGGGTAGGTTCTGGGTAATAGGTTGAAGGTGTTTGTCTATGAGAGCAGATATTCTCTCAGTGGGGGGGCACAGTAACTGGCCTCAATGGAGTGTCCTGGGAGGTTGGCTTTATGGACTTACGAAGCATGTAGAAGGTAGGAGTGCGCGGAGTGTTAGGGGTGAGCAGAGACATGGACCCAGGGAGAGGTACTGGGATGGGCCTAAGGATTTGAGAAGCGACTGGAGATCCTGCTGGAATTCTGGAATGGGGTCACTGTGAAAAGGTTTGTAGGTGGCTGAATCTGACAGCCAGAGGAGTCCTTCTGCCAAGTAATCCTAGTGGTTCAAAAACAAAATTGGTGGAGTCTTTGTCTGCAGGTAAGATTATAAGGACGGGATCAGTTTTTAGATGCTGGACTGCAGTTCTTTCTGCGGATGTGAGGTTAGTTTTCATGTTGTGGGATTTGGGGAATGATGATGAGGCAAGGTTTGAGGTAAATAAATTCTGGAAGGTTAACAGGGGGTGATTTGGGAGCAAGGGGGAGGGGGATCACGGTTGGATGGAGAAGTGAACTGAGTTAGTCAGGGTTCAACATTGGTCTTTGGGTGATTCTGATTGGTAGAGTTGGTAGAGAAAAAGTGTTTCCACTGTAGGGACCAGGAGAAGGAAAGAAGGTCATTAACAAGTCCTGCATGATTGAATTTGGGAGTGGGGCAAAAGGCGAGGCCTTTGGAAAGAACTGATATTTCGGTGGGGCCTAAGGCTTCTGGAGGGAAGGTTCATGACTGTGTTTTGGGTCTGTTTAGGTTCTGGATTCTGTGTGGTGGTGGGAGGGAGTTTTAGAGGGTGGGGTAAATGTAGTAGGTCTGCGAGACAAGGTTCGTCAGCTATGAGGGGACGTGGGGGAGGTTGTTGTAGAGGTGGTGGACAGTGGTACTCAGAAGGCAGGAGTAGGAAGTGAGCAGGGAGGAGAGCTTTTCGAGGTGGCATTGCGCATGTTGCTCTACTTCCTGGAGGGCACAAGTTTCAGTGTGTGCTATGGGTTCTGGGAATTTAGGATTGCACAGCAGGAAAATTTTGTGGATGGAGAGAAAGTACTACAAGGAGGATTAGGGTTGGCTGATATGGCTTTGCAGAACTATGTTGGTGAGGGCTAAGGACAGGCAGAATCTGAAAAGGTGTAAGTCATTGTGGAAGGAGGGTTGGCAGCCAGAGATGAGTAATTTGGTGGTACGGGTGTTGGGGGGGGGGGGGGGGGGGGAGGGGGGGATTCCACGAGCCAAGCAACAACGCAAGAACATTAGAACATTATGTGGGACTGGTTGTTTGGTTAGGGATAAAGAACAAGTGGCACAAGATGCTTACTCCTGCTACATGATAATGGCCAGACACACATGGCTTGACGGACAACAGAGTTCCTGCAAATGTTCATCTGAGAGGTGTTTGATCATCCACCCTACAGTCTAGACCTCACTCCCAATAATTTCCATCTGTTCTGGAACCTCAAGAAATTCCTGTCTGATCAGAGTCAGCATTAAAATACTGACAGAGGGGCAGAGATGAATGTCACATGGGCAAAAAAGAATAGAAACTTTTTGAATGTGGTGCTACACAACAGCAGGGGGGGTAGACTGAGCAACTAATGAAAAAGTAGAAAATGCGTTGCAACGATATTCCTCCAGCAGTGGTGGCTGCTACTGTGTAAGAGCACAAGAGCATGTGAACACCTTAACTTTTGACACCTTATGGATTTATTGTTTTTCTTTGAATGTTGTTAAATGTAATGTAGATGCGGTAATCTGAAATACACGGCACTAAATCTACCGCGCTGTTCTACATATTGCTCCTCTACCTAGACACTGTGAAACTAGGCATCAGAGTTGCAAGCACATCTTCACTTGTGCACATTTCAAGGAGACTGTGCATGCACAACTGGGGTGATGTAATTGCCTTATGGGTGAAGCACATACAGATGTGATAAATAACATGCACAGTTCACAGTGACCACTGCTAGCCCTTACCACTCAACTACAAGTTTATGTCAATGCCACCAGGTGGCAGCTCACAGCAGCAGAGTTTTGTCGATATTTGCTTCGCATAAATCCCGCTAGATGGCAGCACACTCCACAGATATGTGAATTCACTCATTATAAAGTACAATTAGATCAGACGTCAGTGTCATAGTTATACTGACAGAAAACATTTTTTTAAGATTCTCAATGAGATATAGTATATCAAGTTTTGGATTTTGTCGGAGTAATCCATTTGAGTTGCTGAGAACCATAAAGCACATCATTGATGATTGTGAGACTGAAGCATTTATTCATGCTTTGACATCCCACTGATCTTACTGTGGGGTCAGCTTTACCTGTACTGTAGGCCCACATTGTATGTATATCAGAACATTCACAAATAGCTTTCCCACTGGTTTCTTTCATATTTATTTAAATATGGGGGTTCAAAGATGGTGTGCTTTAGGCCCTTAGGGCTCTCAGCACCTCATTTGTTTTCTCAAGTGACCTTATTGGTGGATAGCACTACTTGAATTTAATATTTCCACAAACTGCAGTTTGTGTTTGGAGTTGGCTGTTGTCAGCTGTGCAGGAATAGGCTTTCCTGTGGAGTGTGAACATGAACTCTGTTGAACCTATATTAAGCACTGACAGGAAAGAAAATTACTGATTGCAAAGAAACTAGGGCATTTCCCACGAGGTCCATTGTCTGAGAAAGAGACGAAATCAAATAAGCATGACTACAATCGAATATTTAATAAAGAGGTGGTTGTGTGGATGAAAAATAACAAATCCTAATTTTCAGTCCAGAAGTTAATTTGTTAACTAATAAATGAATTAGGAATCTTGTACATTTGTCCAAAAAAATAAAAATGGACATAAAACTCCCACTTACACAAAAATGCAAAACAGCGAGTAGGGGAAGCTTAAACATTATTTTGTTCTTGCCATAAACTGCACTTAGTTATGTACAAAACAATAAAATTCTACAAAAACAAGCCTTACTTTTTCAGACATATTATTACTATTATTATTATTATCCCCCCCCCCCACGAACCATGGACCTTGCCGTTGGTGGGGAGGCTTGCGTGCCTCAACGATACAGATAGCCGTACCGTAGGTGCAACCACAACGGAGGAGTGTCAATTGAGAGGCCAGACAAACGTGTGGTTCCTGAAGAGGGGAAGCAGTCTTTTCAGTAGTTGCAGGGGCAACACTCTGGATGATTGACTGATCTGGCCTTATA
Organism: Schistocerca cancellata; assembly: GCF_023864275.1. Lineage (NCBI taxonomy): Eukaryota > Metazoa > Arthropoda > Insecta > Orthoptera > Acrididae > Schistocerca > Schistocerca cancellata. The sequence goes on from NC_064628.1 coordinate 699,878,945, forward strand.
ACACTAACCAAAATGGCCTTGCTGTGCTGGTACTGTGAACGGCTGAATACAAGGAGAAACTACAACCATAATTTTTCCCGAGGGCATGCAGCTTTACTGTATGATTAAATGATAATGGCATCCTCTTGGGTAAAATATTCCGGAGGTAAAATAGTCCCACCATTCAGATCTCCGGGCGGGGACTACTCAGGAGGACGTCATTATCAGGTGAAAGAAAACTGGCGTTCTACAGATCGGAGTGTGGAATGTCAGATCCCTTAATCTGACAGGTAGGTTAGAAAATTTAAAAATGGAAATGGATAGGTTAAAGTTAGATATAGTGGGAATTAGTGAAGTTCGGTGGCAGGAGGAGCAAGACTTTTGGTTAGGAGAATACAGGGTTATAAATACAAAATCAAATAGGGGTAATGCAGGAGTAGGTTTAATAACGAATAAAAAATAGGAGTGCAGATAAGCTACTACAAACAGCATAGTGAATGCATTATTGTGGCCAAGATAGACATGAAGTCCACACCTGCTATAGTAGTACAAGTTTATATGCCAACTAGCTCTGCAGATAATGAAGAGATTGATGAAATGTATGATGAAATAAAAGAAATTATTCAGATAGTGAAGGGAGACAAAAACTTAATAGTCACGGATGACTGGAATTTGAGAGTAGGAAAAGGAAGAGAAGGAAAAGTAGTAGGGGAATATGGAATTGGGGTAATGAATGAAAGAGGAAGCTGCCTGGTAGAATTTCGCACAAGGCATAACTTAATCATAGCTAACACTGGTTCAAGAATCAGGAAAGAAGGTTGTATACATGTAAGAGGTCTGGAGATACTGGAAGGTTTCAGACAGATTATATAATGGTAAGACAGAGATTTGGGAACCAGGTTTTAAATTGTAAGACATTTCCAGGGGCAGATGTGGACTCTGACGACAATCTATTGGTTATGAACTGTACATTAAAACTGAAGAAACTGCAAATAGGTGGGAATTTAAGGAGATGGGGCCTGGATAAACTGAAAGAACCAGAGGTTGTACACAGTTTCAGGGAGAGCATAAGGGAACAATTGACAGGAATGTGGGAAAGAAATACAGTAGAAGAAGAATGGGTAACATTGAGGGATGAAATGGTGAAGGCAGCAGAGGGTCAAGTAAGTAAAAAGACAAGGGCTAGTAGAAATCATTGGGTAACAGAAGAAATATTGAATTTAATTGATGAAAGGAGAAAATGTAAAAATGCAGTAAATGAAGCAGGCAAAAAGGAATACAAACGTCTCAAAAATGAAGTGCAAAATAGCTAAGCAGGCATGGCTAGAGGACAAATGTAAGGATGTAGAGGCTTATCTCACTAGGGGTAAGATAGATACTGCCTACAGGAAAATTAAAGAGACCTTTGGAGAAAAGAGAACCACTTGTATGAATATCAAGAGCTCAGATGGAAACCCAGTTCTAAGCAAATAAGGGAAAGCAGAAAGGTGGAAGGAGTATATAGAGGGTCTATATACAGGCGATGTACTTGAGGACAATATTATGGAATTGGAAGAGGATGTATATGAAGATGAAATGGGAGATATGATACTGCGTGAAGAGTTTGACAGACCTGAGTCAAAACACAGCCCTGGGAGTAGACAACATTCCATTAGAACTACTGACAGCCTTGGGAAAGCCAGTCCTGACAAAACTCTACCATCTGGTGAACAAGATGTATGAGACAGACGAAATACCCTCAGACTTCAAGAAGAATATAATAATTACAATCCCAAAGAAAGCAGGTGTTGACAGTTGTGAAAATTACCGAACTATCAGTTTAATAAGTCACAGCTGCAAAATACTAACGCGAATTCTTTACAGACGAATGGAAAAACTGTTAGAAGCCAACCTCGGGGAAGATCAGTTTGGATTCCGTAGAAATATTGGAACATGAGGCAATACTGACCCTATGACTTATCTTAGAAGAAAGATTAAGGAAAGGCAAACCTACATTTCTTGCATTTGTAGACTTAGAGAAAGCTTTTGACAATGTTTACTGGAACACTCTCTTTCAAATTCTAAAGGTGGCAGGGGTAAAATACAGGGAGCGAAAGGCTATTTACAATTTGTACAGAAACCAGATGGCAGTTATAGGAGTCAAGGGGCATGAAAGGGGAGCAGTGGTTGGGAAGGGAGTGAGACAGGGTTGTAGTCTCTCCCTGATGTTATTCAATCTGTAAATTGAGCAAGCAGCAAAGAAAGCAAAAGAAAAGTTCGGAGTAGGTATTAAAATCCATGGAGAAGAAATAAAAACTTTGAGGTTCACCAATGACATTGTAATTCTGTCAGAGACAACAAAGGACTTGGAAGAGCAGTTGAACAGAATGGACAGTGTCTTGAAAGGAGGGTATAAGATGAACATCAACAAAAGCAAAACGAGGATAATGGAATGTAGTCGAATTAAGTCGGGTGATGCTGAGGGAATTAGATTAGGAAATGAGACACTTAAAGTAGTAAAGGCGTTTTGCTATTTGGGGAGCAAAATAACTGATGATGGTCGAAGTAGAGAGGATATAAAATGTAGGGTGACAATGGCAAGGAAAGTGTTTCTGAAGAAGAAAACTTTGATAACATCGAGTATAGATTTAAATGTCAGGAAGCCATTTCTGAAAGTATTTTTATGGAGTGTAGCCATGTATGGAAGTGAAACATGGACGATAAATAGTTTGGAAAAGAAGAGAATAGAAACTTTCGAAATGTGGTGCTACAGAAGAATGCTGAAGATTAGATAGGTAGACCACGTAACTAATGAGGAGGTATTGAATAGAATTGGGGAGATGAGGAGTTTGTGGCATAACTTGACTAGAAGAAGGGATTGGTTGGTAGGACATGTTCTGAGGCATCAAGGGATAACCAATTTAGTATTGGAGGGCAGCGTGGAGGGTAAAAATGTTATCAAGCTATTTATACACATAAGTGTTTAATATTTAGTTGTAATATAATTTTTCACTTATGCTATACCTCCACCACCACCACCACCACCACCACCACCACTACCACTAGTAGTAAGGTTTCGCCTTGTCTTCAGTGTTCTATGTACTTAAAAGGGTAGTAGTAATGCTACAAACTGGTGCAGGTTCTAAAGTTACTTTTTGTGAAAATACAATGTTTTATCACAAAGTGAATTTGATGAAAATGAGGTATAATTACTGACAACAAGTACTGTCAAAGAATGTACTGCATATGTTGAAACTGCTGGTACAAACTGGCACAGAACAATTTACTTCAGAGCAGTAACTTAATATCTCTAGTTAAAACTTCCAGACTGATGGGCTGTGGTCAGAGTATATAACTCCCCCCTGCAGTTTTGTCTCCACTACGGGAGACATCCTCCGAGGTAAAGCGGCGAACTGCAAGCAGAACTCAGCGAAGTGCTGACTTTTAAGCCAGTGAGGAGGGTGCCACTGTGCATCACGTGGCGTCAGCTATGAGACTGTTTGTGGTAATACCAGCATTCTCGATAGAAAGTAATCGATCATCATGCTTCTGATAAAATGCCGACACCCAAATTTAATGCAGTTTAACACCTTATTCTCTTCTGTTATAATTATTACGGTGTTTATCAATTTCAATAGCGTCTCTATACATGCGCGCATAATAATGCGAGGTTTAAGATATAATGCTCGTCTCGCTGAATTTTATTTCATGATTACGTTCCTGGTAAACATGTTCTGCTACAGCCGATTTATCCCTGTGACCCAGGCAGCAATTCCTCTTATGTTCAACAAGACGGGTTTAACACCCCTCTTTGTGGTACTGATATAAACACGTCCGCATATACAAGGAATTTTATATACCCCCAGTGTAGCCAAAGAATGCCATGCATCTTTTTCCGATCTTAAATACTCTCATTTTCCTGGAGGGAAATGTGATCTGTGTCCTTATTAATGGACAGAAGAAAAACCTTACCATAGGGTGGCTGTTGTTCATTGTTGCTCCTGATTCTCTGCCTAGAGCTAAGTGCCCAGTCAATCTCCTTGCTAGAATTGCCATTCTTAATGAAAATTGACCATAGATGTTCAATCTCATCTTTTAAATAAACAGATTCACAAATTTCTCGTCTTTTCAATAAAAGGTTCACAAATTTTGTACGCCCTGTCTACCAAGGTTTTTATTACACCGCTTTTTTGTGTATGGTGGTGGTTTGAATCTTTATGCAGATAACGATCAGAATGTATGGCCTTTCTATATACCTTATGGCCCAATGTTCCATCCCGTCATTTAATCACAGACACATCCAGAAAATTTAATTGCCCATTACTCTCCGTCTCCACAGTAAATTATATTTTTGGATTAATGCTGTTTAGATGTATCAGAAAGGTACCCAACTCCTCTGCTCCATGTGTCCATACTACGAAAGTGTCATCGACGTAGCAATACCATCTGGCTGGTCTCTTACTGGCAGTCTGCAATGCCCATTGTTCAAAAGTCTCGATAAATAAGTTAGCCACAGCAGGACTAAGAGAACTGCCCATAGCCACCCCGTCAATCTGTTCGTAAAAGTCACTATTCTATTGAAAGTAGGTTATGGTGAGGCAGTGTCGGAATAATGCCAAAATATTGTAGGAAAAATATCTGCTACACACGAGATAGCTTCATTTACCAGAATCATGGTAAATAGCAACACAATATCAAAACTAACGAGGATATCATCTGGGCCCACACTCATTTCGTTTATCTTGTCAATGAAATGAGCTGAATTTTTAATATGACTCAATCCTACCAAAATAAGGTTGCAGGAATAAGGCAAGATGTCTACCTAACTTCAGGTTTATGCACTTTGGGTAATCCACAGAGTCTAGAAGGGTACTCTACTGTTTTAGAAAGCAGCTTCTTATCGTCGGAGGAGAATGAAGACTCTTTCCTCAGTTGATTGGTTATTTCTAAAATCTTCATAGTCGGATCCTTCTGAAGTTTTTTGTAATTGGAGGAAACCAAAATATCATTGACCTTTCCATGATAGTCATCACTCTTCAATATGACGGTGGCACTACCATTATCTGCAGTAAGAACAATAATGTTTTTATTTGTGTTAACATGCCTCAGCACCTTCCTTTGTGCCTGCGACAAATTACTGTTCGGTGATTTACATGTACGTAAAATCCTAGCCGTTTCCATTCTAATTATATCAGTGGACTGCTGTGGTAGCTGACAGATACCTGCCTCAATATTTGCCACAGTATCCTCAGTGGGTACATTTTGGTGCGTCACAGCAAAATTGCCTCCTTTAGCTAGTACAGAAACTTCAACTTCTGACAAATCTTTATCAGACAGGTTAATAACAGTACTAGAATTGTCCTCCCGAAATGTTCTTCTGTAAGTTATCGAACTCCTACTTCTGTCTGTTTACTGCTATTTGTGCTGTAACTTCCATAGTTTTGATCATTAGACCACCAATCTTACTCCAATCACCACACTGCATAGCATTACTAATAACCAAGTGGAGATGAAAAAGTGCATAAACCTGAAGTTCCTTTGAGGCCAATTGTCAGTGCTGTAGGTGGTCCCACCCATAAGTTAGGTAGACATCTTGCCTCATTGCTGCAACTTCATGTCATATTAAAAATTCAGCTCATTTCACTGGCAAGTTAAAGGAAATAAGCATGGGCCCGGATGATACCCTCGTTAGTTTTGATACTGGGTCGCTGTTCATCATGATTCTGGTAAATGAGGCTACCTCATGCACAGTGGATATTTTTCCAACTGACATTGTGGCATTATTCTGACACTGCCTCACCACAACCTACTTTCAATACAATAGTGACTTATGAACAGACTGCCAGTAAGAGACCAGCCAAATGTTATTACTAAGTCGATGACACTTTCGTAGTATGGACACATGGAGCAAGGGAGTTGGATACCTTTCTGATACATCTAAACAGCATTAATCCGAAAATCCAATTTACTATGGACACAACTGAATTTTCAGGATGTGTGTATGATTAAACGAGGGGATGGAATGTTGGGCCATAAGGTGAATAGAAAGGCTACACATACTGATCGTTATTTGCATAAAGATTCAAGCCACCAGCCTAGACAAAAAAAGAGGTGTAATAAAAACCTTGGTAGACAGGTTGTACAAAATTTGTGAACCTGTTTATTTAAAAGATGAGAAATTGGAGAAACCGTGTATGTAAAAGACAAGACTGAACATCTATGATTGATTTTCATGAAGAATGGCTATTCTAGCAAAGAGATAGATGTGAAGATTATTTTCAGACCCACCAGGAAAATAAAAGAACATTAAGATCGGCAAAAGATCCACATCATCATTTGGCTGCACCGGGGGTATATAAAATTCCTTTTAGTTATGGACAGGTTTATATCGGTTCCACAAAGAGAAGTATTAATCCCGTCTTGTTGAACATAGGAGGAATTACCGCCTGCGTCACATGGGTAAGTCAGCTGTAGCAGAACATATTTACCAGGAAGTTAATCATGAAATAAAATTCAGCGAGACGAGCGTTATGTCTAAAACCTCGCATTATTATGTGCGTATGTATAGATATGCTGTCGAGATTGATAAACACCATAATAATTTTAACAGAAAAGAGGAAGGTGTTAAACTGGATAAAATTTGGAAATCAGTGTGACGATCGATTACTTTCAACTGAGAATGTTTGTATTACCAGAGACAGTCCCATGGCTGATGCTGCTTGATGGACTGTGGTGCCCTCTGCACTGCCTATATAATTAGCACTTCCTCAAGTTCTCCTTGCAGTTCACCACTTTACCTCTGAGGACATCTCCCGCATTCGGAGATGCAATGTCAGGGGAGAGTTTTATACATCGACCACGGCCTATCAGCCAAGAAGTTTTAACTGAAGACAATACTGGCCATAGAAGCCTACATTGTGTGAGTAACTTAATATATTTACAATTTATAAATGTTTAGAGTACTGACTATCGAAACTATCCATAAATATCTGCGAACGAAAGAAAGGGGTACTATGAACCAAAGAAATGTGTAGAAACAGTAACTGAACCTATTCAGGTTATTGGTAAACAACTGGTTTAAAGACAACTGAACAAAAATCGCATAGACAAACAAGTGAAATAGATAAGAATTGAGTTTAAATACTAAATCACTGGCCCTGCATAAATGTTTACACCACAGAACATGAATTCAGTAATGTAAAAGTTTGGTTTGATTAACAGAAAAATCAAAGCCTCATGAACACATGCAACAGAGTATGTACATCATCTGATCACAGCTATTCACACACATATAAAGTGGGCATAAGTCAGTTGTTAAAAATATGTTTGGTGCAATAATACTAAACAAATGAAAATAACAAATTTATTATCAACACAAATACATATAGAGTTCAATGACCCTACAAAAATACGTGGTTCCCATGCTGTTCTAAGTAAATATTACATGTTTCCAACACTGATTTGCCCCCCCCCCCCCTCTTTTTTTTCATAGCTTCTGGGACTGGAAGTTTTCAAATTCTGGTAGGATTTGTTCCTTCAAATGCCCAACATAATGAGTCTTGATTGAATAATCCTCATATTTTAGTATACTCCAGACCGAAAAATCCATGGATGTGATACGTGGGTATCATGGATGTCATTCAATAGCCCTTGTCTGCCAATCCATTCATCAACATTTTAATTTGGAAAGTCTCTCACAATGCCGATAGTGTGGGAATGCTCCATCTTGTTGCCATATGAACTTTTCCTTAACTGGTTGCAAATGTTCAAAGAGTGAACTATCTCCCAGTTCTAGCAACACTTTTTAAAGAATATTCAGGTAATTTACAGAACGGACACACTGATGAAAATCCATGGCTATACACTCAAATCATTAAACTTTAACTGACTCCATAACCACATGGTAATTCATAGAATTCCAGTAGTCACTAGTTATGTCTTTTCACTATGCCATTCACATTAACAATCACTTTGTCACTCCAAAGAATGCTTTAGTAAAACTTGGGATCAGCTTCTTGGTCTCAATTTCAGCTTTTTCTGAACCTTTATTAGGCTTTTTGTTGCTATTCCATAATCCTTGGATGCTTTTCTGATATTTGGTCAGTGATTGTACAAAACACTGTGCAACAACATTTAGATTCTCTTCTACAGTAACAGATGCTTTTCTGATATTTGGTGAGTGATTGTACAAAACACTGTGCAACAACATTTAGATTCTCTTCTACAGTAACAGACTTTTGTCTACTTGAACAAGGAAGCTCTGTTACCAACCCATTCCTTCAAATCTTAAATTTGATCTGAAATACCTTGTTGAGATGGAAGTTGGATATTCAGAAAATGTTCCACAAACAAATCATAAACATTGTAATTTTGGTCATGTTTGCAAAACAAATACAGACTGTTCTGTAATTAACTTTCTATTCATTCCAGAATGAGATTTTCACTCTGCAGCGGAGTGTGCACCAATACGAAACTTCCTGGCAGATTAAAACTGTGTGCCGGACTGAGACTCGAACTCAGGACCTTTGCCTTTCGCGGGCAAGTGCTCTACCAACTGAGCTACCCAAACACGACTCACGCCCCATCCTCACAGCTTTATTTCTGCCAGTACCTCGTCTCCTACCTTCCAAACTTTACAGAAGCTCTCCTACGAACCTTGCAGAACTAGCACTCCTGAAAGAAAGGATATTGCAGAGACATGGCTTAGCTACGGCCTGGGGGATGTTTACAGAATGAGATTTTCACTCTGCAGCGGAGTGTGCGCCAATATGAAACTTCCTGGCAGATTAAAACTGTGTGCCGGACTGAGACTCGAACTCGGGACCTTTGCCTTTCGTGGGCAAGTGCTCTACCAACTGAGCTACCCAAGCACGACTCACACCCCGTCCTCACATCTTTACTTCTGCCAGTACCTCATCTCCTACCTTCCAAACTTTACAGAAGCTCTCCTGCGAACCTTGCAAAACTAGCACTCCTGAAAGAAAGGATATTGCGGAGACACGGCTTAGCCACAGCCGGGGGGATGTTTCCAGAATGAGATTTTCACTCTGCAGTGGAGTGTGTGCTGATATGAAACTTCCTGGCAGATTAAAACTGTCTTTCTTTCAGGAGTGCTAGTTCTGCAAGGTTCGCAGGAGAGCTTCTGTAAAGTTTGGAAGGTAGGAGACGAGGTACTGGCAGAAGTAAAGCTGTGAGGACAGGGCGTGAGTCGTGCTTGGGTAGCTCGGTGGTAGAGCACTTGCCCGCGAAAGGCAAAGGTCCCGAGTTTGAGTCTCGGTACGGCACACAGTTTTAATCTGCCAGGAAGTTTCTATTCATTGTTCCTCACATAACAAAAAACAATGTAACCTCAAACTGCTGGTGTCTACTGACTTATGGGTACTACATACCACTAAAATTTAAAACTGACTACCACAACTGACAACCACTTTTGCCAGGCAAAACAAAGTCTAAAGATTCCTAGTAACAACCCTACAAGAGTGGGCATTAATATGGGATGTGTCCACTCTTCACCTTTGTGATAGATTGAATGCTGCTGGGGGCACTTTCAATGAGATGTCTGAAGGAATGGCAGCCCATGCCTTAAGAGCTGAATGTAGGGTATTTGGATCTGGAGCAACAACGTCCTTCTAACTCCTCCTGAAGATGTTCCATTGAGTTCAAGTCGGGACTCTGGCAGGTCGTTCTATTTCAGAAATGTTATTGTCCATAAACCATGGCCTTACAGATGCTATTTTATGACAGGGTGCATTGTCCTGCTGATAAAATCATCACATCTACAAACTGTTGCTCTAATGTAACCAGTACACAGTGCTGTCAAATGTGTTCATATCCTTCTATATTTAGAATTTTTTTAAGTGCAACACAACCTCAACTGTACTTCACTGTTGGCACAACACATGATACAAAATAGTACTCTCCAGTTATTCACCAAGTCCACACCCTCCCACACAGGGTAAAGCACGATTCATCACCCGAAATCACTCATTTCCAGTTATCCACTGTTCAGTGGCATTGCTAGTTACACCACCTTAAGTGTCACTTAGCACTGACTAGAGAAGCATGTGGCTTGTGAGGAGCTGCTCAACCAGTGTACCCCATTCTTCTTAAATCCCTATGCGGTGTCACTATGCTATCTGGACAGCTGGTAGCACTTTAAAACTCACGAGTGACTCCTCTTGCCGATTTAATGTGATTTTTTATATACATTCCACACAATGCTTAACAGTGCCTGTCTGTCAGTATGTGAGGTTTGCCTGGACTTGGTTTAGTCATGATTGTTCCTTTCCATTTCCATTTTACAGTCACATCACCAACAATTGACTTGGGCAGCTTCAGAATGGTTGAAATGTACTCAGTGGATATTTTACTCAGGTGACACCCAATAACTAAAACATGTTCAAAGTCACTGAGCTGTCCTGACCAACAAATTCTGCTGTTAGGGCTTCCCTAATGATAATACAATACACGCTGTCTCCTCTTATATAGATGCATCTGCTTCCGGTGACATCTAGTGGTCAATTTCACATAACATAGGAGTGTCCAGATACTTTTGATCAGGCAGTGTAACTATGACACACACACACATACACATTTTTATTCTTACCTTCAATAAAAACAAATCCCGTGAATGTAATAAGGAATGAGATAATTACAAACAACAAGAATATCAAAACTGGCAGTCCACATGATGCTATTACAGCAATAATGAAAAGTGCTATAAGCGGATTTTGTGCTGCACATGCCACGAGATCATCTAATGCCTCAGCAATATGGTAGTGAGTAGCAATTCTTTCTATTTTTTGAGCCATGCGTAGACCTGAAAGAGAGAGTAATTTTACTATTGGAAGATAACTCAAAATTGTCATTAAATTCATGGACACACAATGACAAATGAGACTTCCAGTTCTACACAGTGATAATTGAGCCCCATGCCACCCCCCCCCCCCCCACACACACACACACAAACAAAACAAACATGAACACAAATAGCTACATCATACTGCAATGCAAACCCAACTGCACTGAGGGACTGTGTTTGTTGGAGTGTGTGAAAGAAACTAGTGCTTGTGGATAATTAATATAACTTCCCTCCATTTGTAGGTGAGTAACTGTTTCAGTCACTGAAAGGTGACAAATAAGCTGTATGCATGAGGCACCATCAGGAGCTGCTGCCTGATGAAAGATGGAGTCTCTCAAACCCCATGAAGGTTAGGTATGCTGTCACTGTCACCATCAGCCATTTGTGAGAGAGATGCTTTTCCGGAATTTTGCATGCGTTACAGTGTTGAGTGATATACAGTCATGCTGCACCATATTTTCTAATGTCATCTATACACTTTTCATTACGTCATCTTCTCAATCTCTACCTATATGTTTTAATCCGACAAAGAACATCCTTGGTTTACATGCCACTCATTTGCCTGGTTACAGTCATCATCTACCACAGTTTCATATATTCATTACAGTCACAAAACTTATATCCCAACTGGTTTCCCTTTCCTCCTTTGTAAGCCCCCAATATGTGATATCTCTGTTGATAGATAAACCTTCACCTCTGAACAATTTTCAAATTGAAAGTCAATGTCTCACTGCCACATAGTCATCGTAGCGACTATGGTTACTGAAGTTAATACATCAGTCAAGAAGGCTAGGAGAGTATTTATGCTAGAAAGAGCAAATAAGCAATTGTTTATGTCTCACTTACACAGCGAAATGACATCATTTCAGTACAGTATGAGGGTCAGAGAGGAATTATGAGCAAAGTTTAAATGGAGTGAAAACTGTGCTCACAAAGGGTATGAATATGTGCCTAGTAACTGGATTAGGGATGGAAAAGACCCACCATGGATTAACAACAAAATCTGGAAAATGCTGAGTTAGCATGAGCTGTTGCACTCTCGGTTCAAAGAACATGCAAATAACAGCAGAAAAAAGGTCAGTAGAGATCGACGCGTCTGTAAACAGGTCTACGCAAAAAGCGTATAACAACTATCACCTTCATACCTTGACAAAAGATCTGTCCAAGAACCCAAGAAAATACTGGTCCTATGTAAAATTGCTAAGCGGGTTTAAGACTTCTGTGCAGTCATTTGTACATCAGTCTGGTGTGCCACCAGAAGACAACAAAAAGAAAGCCAAAGTTTTAAATTTCGCATTTAAGAAATCATTCTTGCAGGAGAATTGTACAAATATACTATCATTTGACCATAACTGAGACTCCCATACAGTGGACATATTAATAGGCATCCCTGACATAGAGAAACAACTGAAAGAGTTGAAAATAAATAAGTCGACAGGTCTGAAAGGATTCCCAATTCAGTTTCACAAAGAATACTCTGTGGTGTTGGCGCTTATTTAGCTTGCATTTATCAAGAATCTCTTGCCTAGTGCAAAGTCCCAAGCAAGTGGAAAAAAAGAGCAGGTGATTCCTCTATATAAGAAGGATAAAAGAATGAACCTGCAAAATTACAGACTAATATCTTTAACATCAGTTTGCTGCAAAATTTTTGAACTTTTCTCAGTCTGAATATAACAACTTTCCTTGAGACAGAAAAGCTTCTGTCCACAGATCAGCACAGTTTTAGAAAGCTTCACGTGTGTGAAACTCAGCTTGCCCTTTTCTGACATGATATGATGAACTGTGGATGAAGGGCAACAGGCATACTCCATATTTCTAGATTTCCGAAAAATATTTGATATTGTGTTCCACTGCAAACTGTTAAGAAACATATAAGCTTAATGAATAGGTACCCAGATATATGAGTACCTTGAAGACTTAAGTAGCAGAACCTAGTACACTGTCCTCGATGGCGTGTGTTCATCAGAGACATGGGTATCGTCAGGAGTACCTCAGTGAAGTGTGATAGACAGCATATGTGGTGTGCTGCTTGACACTGTCATGTCATTTAAATATGTAGGCGTAATGTTGCAAAGCGATATAAAATGGAATGAGCATGTAAGGATTGTAGTAGGGCAACTTCAGCTTGTTGGGAAAATTTTAGAAAAGTGTGGCTCATCAACATATAGGACACCAGTGTGACCTATTCTTAAGTACGATTCGAGTGTTTGGGAACCGGACGAGGTTGGATTAAAGGAAGACATTGAAGCAATTCAGAGGTGGGCTGCTAGATTTGCAGTAGGTTCAAACAATGCACAAGTATTATGGAAATCCTTCGGGAACTCAAATGAGAATCCCTGGTGGGAAGGTGACGTTATTTTCAAGGAACAATACTGATAAAATTTAGAAAACCAGCATTTTGTTAAAGTTTCGAGAACATGCTGAAGATTAGATGGGTAGTTCACATAACTAATGGGGAAGTATTGAATAGGACTGGGGAGAAGAGAAGTTTGTGGCACAACTTGACTAGAAGAAGGGATCGGTTGGTAGGACATGTTCTGAGGCATCAAGGGATCACCAATTTAGTATTGGAGGGCAGCGTGGAGGATAAAAATCATAGAGGGAGACCAAGAGATGAATACACTAAGCAGATTCAGAAGGATGTAGGTTGCAGTAGGTACTGGGAGATGAAGAAGCTTGCACGGGATAGAGTAGCATGGAGAGCTGCATCAAACCAGTCTCAGGACTGAAGACCACAACAACAACAACAACAACACCTTCACCGAAGAGTCAAGCAGTATATTGCTCCCTCCTACTCGCGAAGAGACCGTGAGGATAAAATCAGAGAGATTAGAGCCCACACAGAAGCATACTGACAATCCTCCTTTCCACGAACAATACAAGACTGGAATAGAAGGGAGATCCGATAGAGGTACTCAAGGTACCCTCCGCCACACACCATCAGGTGGCTTGCGGAGTATGGATGTAGATGTAGATTTGAAGCTGACAGCAGAACAACTGTACTACAACCAATGTAATTTAATACAAGGACCATGAAGATAAGAGAAATTAGGGCTCATATGGAGGCATGTAGACTCAGTTTTCCCTTGCTCTATTTGCCAATGGAACATGAAAGAAAATGACCTTAGTACAGGGTATGTAGGTGTAGATGACAAACATTCATTTCCACATACATCAGAAAATAATAGTTTTCAAAATCAGGGCTCTTTTTGCTCAATCAATTATTACCTACAACTGCCCTAGATACAAAAACTAATTTTATTGTTTAAAACCTCATTGTTAATTAGTACTATGTAGTACAGTTTAGTATCTTTGATGTGGGAGGCAAGATTACGGGCAATTGGTTGGTGGTGTTGGCCAGTGAAGGCTGAAATACTTTCAATGCAGGCAAAATCACCTGCCATAATGGGGCATCTAGGATTGTGGGTTTGTGGATTTTGGGCAGCATGTAGAAAGTGGGTGTGCAGGTTGTCATAGGGGTGAGGAGGGAAATGAATTCAGGGTAGAGGTTCTGGGAAGAGCCTAATGTTTTAAGCAGGGATTGAAGGTTATGTTGAACTTCTGGGATGGGATCATTCTGGCAGAGATAATAGACGGAGGAATCAGATAATTGGCGGAGGCCCTCCACCAGGTAGTTATTGCAATTCACAATAACAGTGGTGAAACCTTTGTCTGCAGGAAGAATGATTACATCAGGATTTGTTTTGAGGTTGTGTAGAGCTGTCTTTCTTCTGCTGAAAGGTTGGTGTACTGAAGAAGGAGGGTGAAGCCAATTTGGAGGTAATGATTTCCTGGAAGGTGACCAAGAGGAGGTTAGATTGGAGGGGGTGGAGGGTCATGGTTGGATGGTAGAATGATCTGCGAGAGGGGTGGGGGGTTCAACATTGGGATCAGGTTGGCTTAAGTTGGAGGGACTGGTGGCAGAGAATTGTTTCCACTGTGGGGATCAGAAGATTAACAACTGTATTACAGGAATCTTTCAGCTCTAGATTGGTGGAGTGTTGGTACGGAGTTTTGGGGGGATGTGGCAAGTTGGGAAGGTCAGCTAGGTAGGATCCGGGTGTTATAGGGGGTTGATGACGAGAAGCACTGTGAGAAGGGCAGGTGTTGAATAGGTGGAGCCCTGAGGCAACAGGAGGATGTCAGCAGATTATTATGGAGATCGTTTCTGGAATGCTCTATAACTAACTCACAACTACTTCTCCTTTGAAGGGAAGTGATGTAGATGTATGTACGCAAATAAATCAGCAGCACAGCTATGGGCACTTGCATAGCACCCCCCCCCCCCCCCCGGCCCCCCATGCCAACCTGTCTCCTGTCTATAGGCCACCCAGAGGAGATCTTTGAGATCTTTCAGCCTCCCCAAATGTCAAACCCCTGGTCTGGTTCATATCCATTGATAATATCTTGATGATCTGGACTCAGGTCCAAGAAATCCAATCGTCATTCCTTCACAACCTCAACACATTCTCTCTCATCCGCTTCACCTGGTACTTATTTGTTGTGGACTGGCAAGACAGCCAATCCACAGTGACGGGTAGCCGAAAGGCACATGTTAAGCTCACGCAGACTGGCGTGAGGTCTGGAACAGTTAACGGAAATTATAGTAGCAAATAAAGTACGTAGTTGAAGTAATACTTAACTTTATTCCATAATTGGTGAACATCGCTCTTGTTGATACATAAGTGCAATCTCAATATACACTGGTAATGGCGCCTTGCTAGGTCGTAGCAAATGACATAGCTGAAGGCTATGCTAACTATCGTCTCGGCAAATGAGAGCGTATTTGGCAGTGTAGCTTCGCTAGCAAAGTCGGCTGTACAACTGGGGCGATTGCTAGGAAGTCTCTCTAGACCTGCCGTGTGGCGGCGCTCGGTCTGCTATCACTGACAGTGGCGACACGCGGGTCCGTCATATATTAGCGGACCGCGGCTGATTTAAAGGCTACCACCTAGCAAGTGTGGTGTCTGGCGGTGACACCACATTTATCAAACTGGCATGCCATCTTCATGGACATTGACCTGCTCCTCTCTGATGGCCCTATCCACATCTCTGTCCACATTAAACCCACCAACCACCCACAGTACCTCCATTTGACAGCCGTCATCCCTTCCACACCAAAAAATCCCTTACATGTAGCCTGGCCACCTGGGGGTAGCATACCCGCTGTGACAAGAACTCTCTTGCTCTCAGAATGCTGAGGGTCTCACCAAGGCCTTCAAAGACAGGCACTAACCCCCAGAACTAGTACACAAACAGGTCTCCCGTGCCATTTTTCATCACACCCCCAATTCCCCCACCACCCCCAAGAAACAGCTACAGAAGAGTGCTCCCTCTGATGCCCAATACCATCCTGGACTGGAACAACTGAACCACAGATCTTCACCAGTGCTTTGATTACCTAACATCATGCCCTCAAATGAGGGACATCCTATCTACGACTCTTCCTACAGTCCATCCCCATGCCACTCCCAAGTCTCAAACCCCTGCCACACAGATCATATCCCTGTGGAAAGACCCAGGTGCAAGACCTACCCAATTTACCCACTCAGAACTTCCTATTCCAGTCCTGTCACAGGCTTATCTTACCCCCTCAGAGACAGGATCACCTGTGAAAGCACCCATGTCATATACCAGCTTTGCTGCAATCATTGCACAGCTTTTTACGAGGGTTGGAACTTTAATAGTGGCAACTATTTATTTACAGCTTGTACAAAATAGATAAATGTTTCAAAGTTTTACTGACCTTCAGAGTAGTCACCAGCATTGTATATAACCCGTTGCCTGCGATGTGGAAGTCGTAGGATACTCTTAGCAGTGCTAGATGTGTTGACAGTTTGAGCGGCACGTACTATTGTCTGACAAATTTGTAGCAATTCTGAAGTGAATGCCGTGAAGTGTTTCCTTCAGTTTAGAAATCTAGTTGAACACATGAGGGCCTAAGTCAGGGAAGTGCAGTAGATGGTGTAGCACTTAGCAGCCCCATCAGTCAAACAAATCAGTAACAGCTTGCACTGTATGTGCTTGAGCATTGTTCTGCAAAATTATGGTCAGGTCCTGCAGAAAGTGTCATCACTTCTGTCTCTATGCTGTTCATTTTTGGAACACAACTTACGACCACCTTAGGGACAGAAGTGATGACACTTTCTGCAGGACCTGACCATCATTTTGCAGGACAATGCTGAAGCATGTACAGTGCAAGCTGTTACTGCTTTGTTTGACTGATGGGGCTGCTAAGTGTTATACCACCAACTGCACTCCCCCGACTTAAGCCCTTGCGAGTTCAACTCTATTTCTAAACTGAAGGAAACACTTCGTGGCATTCACTTCAGAACTGTTACAAATTCATTGGGCAATAGACCGCGCCGCTCAAACTGCCACTATTAAAGTTGCCACTACTGAAGTTCCAACCCTCGTATATTGGTGTGACTAACAACTAGCTGTCCGCCATGATAAATGGCCACCGCCAAACTGTGGGCGGCAAGAGCAAAGCAGACCACCCTGTGACACAACATGCAGCTGAACATAACAGGCTTGATTTCAATGGCTGCCTCACTACCCCGCCCATCTGAATCCTTCCTTCCTTCCTTCACCAACTTTTCTGAACTGTGTAGTTGGGAGTTATTCTTACAACACATTCTCTGCTTCCATAGTTATCCCAGCCTCAACCTATGATAACCTACTGTCCCCACACTCTCCACCCAATGGGCTTCATCCCCTCCGTCCTATCACCTCTTCCCTATTCTTGTCTCCCATCCTCTCTGTGTGTTGCCCTCTGCCAACACACCAACCCATCTTTCCCCTTCTCCACCCCTCTTCTTTTTCATTACCCATTCCCCTCACCGCCGCCCCTTTCACCCCTTATAATCTCCTACACTGTGCACTGTGCCTGATAGCTGTCCAGTCCTTGCAAGCTCCACCATACAGCCCCCCCCCCACCCCCCAGCCACACTCTGCTATCCCTTCCTCTTCCCATACCCTCCAGAAAACTGCTTCCAATGTACATGACAGTTGCATTCCAGACCAAGCTGCCAGAAATGGCAATCATGAGCATATGAGGTGTGTGTGCTTGTGTGAAGGCAAAAACGCCTTTACAAATGTCTGCTTGTGTCTGTGTATGTGCGGTTGGATATGGGTTTGTGTGCGAGAGTGTACCTGTCCTTTTTTACCCCTAAGGTGGGTCTTTCCGCTCCCGGGATTGGAGTGGCTACTTGCCCTCTCCCTTGAAGCCCGCATCCTTTCGTCTTTCCCTCTCCTTCCCTCTTTCCTAATGGGGCGGCTGTTGGTTGCGAAGGCTTGAATTTTGTGTGTGTGTTTGTGTGTCTATCGGCCTGCCAGCACTTTCGTTTGGTGGGTCGCATCATCTTTGTTTTTGGATGTGTGTGTGTGTGTATATATATATATAAACAAAGATGATGAGACTTACCAAACAAAAGCGCTGGCAGGTCGATAGACACACAAACAAACACAAACATACACACAAAATTCAAGCTTTCGCAACAAACAGTTGCTTCGTCAGGAAAGAGGGAAGGAGAGGGAAAGACGAAAGGATGTTGGTTTTAAGGGAGAGGGTAATGAGTCATTCCAATCCCGGGAGTGGAAAGACTTAACTTAGGGGGAAAAAAGGACAGGTATATACACACACACACACACACACACACACACACACACACACATATCCATCCGCACATACACAGACACAAGCAGACATTTGCCTTTACAAATGTCTTACTTACCTTGGGGGAAAAAAGGACAGGTATACACTTGCACACACACACATATCCATCCGCACATACACAGACACAAGTAGACATTTGCCTTTCCAAATGTCTGCTTGTGTCTGTGTATGTGCGGATGGATATGTGTGTGTGTGCGAGTGTATACCTGTCCTTTTTTCCCCCAAGGTAAGTCTTTCCGCTCCCGGGATTGGAATGACTCCTTACCCTCTCCATTAAAACCCACATCCTTTCGTCTTTCCCTCTCCTTCCCTCTTTCCTGATGAAGTAACCGTTTGTTGCGAAAGCTTGAATTTTGTGTGTATGTTAGTGTTTGTTTGTGTGTCTATCGACCTGCCAGCGCTTTTGTTTGGTAAGTCTCATCATCTTTGTTTTTAGATGTGTTTTTCCCACCTGGAATGTTTCCCTCTATTATATTAATATTTACTTACATGCAGTTGAACTCTGTTTCTTAGCCCACCGGATTATTTCTGGCCATGAAATGGCAATATCTCGACCCATTCTTGTTTGATTTGGCTGTAACAATGAAAGACAGTGGCTAATCTGTATTAGAAATTAATATTTTAAGGAAAAAATTGTAAACATATAAGAAATCAATAAACATCACCTAGATCAAGAGAAGTTCACAATTAATGAAACACCAGGTGAGGCTTCACAAACCTCAAGCAAAGATAGCAGTTGTTGCATATTTCTGAACTTCTATAAGTGTTGATCTTTCTTACATCTTCTGGTACTCATGAACAAAATAATTAAGGAACACATTCCACAGAACACAGGTTACCACACAGAATGTATACGTCAAGCATAAATTGCAAATTACCTTTATCACTGGTGTGCAAGTCCGTCTTTCATAGTTAGTGTTTTAAGTCCAGTTTTTCCAAGGAATCAACTGCGCAAGGGACGTGTATATTATACCTAACAACTGGATTTCCATGTTTAAGAAGTAAACCAAGTGTAGCATTTGTCCCTTCATCCTGCATATACTTCTACATCTACACTCTACAAACTACTATGAAGCCAAGAAGTGCATGGCAGATGGTATATCCCATTGTAACACTTAGGATTTCTTCCCGTTCCAGTCATGTATGAAGTGTGAGAACAATGTTTGTTTTAATGTCTCCATGCTTTCTGTAATTATTCTAATCTTGTCCTCAAGAACCATATGTGAGTGATATGGAGAGGGTTGTAGTACATTCCTAGAGTCATCATTTAAAGCTGCTTCTTGAAACTTTGTTAAGAGGCTTCCATGTTATAGTTTATGTCTCTCTTCATGTCTGACAGTTTAGTGTCTTCAGCATCTCTGTGATACTCCCCCATGGGTTGAACAAAGCTATGGTCATTCATGCTGCCCTTCATATATTGGTATCAAGCAAACAAAATTCCTTAAAAGGTATGAGATGAGAGGCCAAAATTAGTCCTTCATGTGTTATCTGGAATGGAAAAAAAGTTAAAAAAGGGAAGGATAAGGCCAAGCATTAAAAAAAAGTTCCAGTGTGTGTGTGTGTGTGTGTGTGTGTGTGTGTGTGTGTGTGTGTGTGTGTAGGGGAGAGATGCTAGCTGAAAACAGCTGCTGGCTACTCCTCACAGCTAGTTATGTGGCTAGAGGCACACCTTTTGTGTCTGGCCTGCAATCCCCTTCCCATCATTGTATAAGTCTAGTATAATAGTCAATCCAATAAAATGAAATGATAGAAGGAAGCAACATAACACTCATGGATTAAAATGACAAGGAATCTAGAAACAACATAAATGAATTACAAGTTAAAAGGTCAGGCCAACAAGCAGGGATCGTCTGTGACGAACTGCAATGGGACGTGACTAGCTACTCCCGCCAAAAGGCAGCCTAGTTATAGTGGGCGACACTTAGACAAACTTATACAAGCTTGGTGCTTGGCGGTCACTGGCTAAAACTGAGTGTACTAAGTTGGTTAGCTTCAGGGTTCACCTTAATGTGGTAAAAGTGGGGTATACTATGAAAATGTGCATCACAACTGCAATTTGTCTAAGAATGTATTCATGGTTCATTCCAGTGTGACTAATGCAAACTTGGCAAAGAATTAAAGATTCTCAGCAGGACATTAACACAAAGACAACTATACAGTTTCTGAATCTTTTATTATATTTAGTTTGCTGGTGGCAGCCAAGGCATACTGTTCACTCCATGACACTCTGAGAGCTGTTCGAATAATGAAGCCCGTAAGTAGTTTAATTTCACAGAATCTTATTTAGGAGCTCTTCGGTTAAATGATCTGCAAGTTTTTCTTATTATTCGAATGTGGGTAGGGTCAAGAGCAGCTCAGAAAGGTCTTGCATGGACAATATCAGTGAATGTCCGGAATACCTGTCAGTTACAGCTTGTAAACTGCTCAAAGAAACATTGCAAATTAGAAACGGTCCATGTGAGCAAGTGTAGATGTATTGAAGAGATCATGTAATGGCTACTAATTCTGCAGTAAATATTCTACTTTCTTGTGGTAGGGAGTGTTGTTCACCACTGATAGTGTGTGTGAATGACTGGCCTGGTGGCCATCTTTGCATGATACATGCGTGTAGACAGTTTCTGAACTCAAATCTGTTCACCTCCAAATAAAACAGTGATCATAGAGTAGATGGATCTTTTTACATCTAAGCCCATTACTGCTATTAGGAAAAGGGTTACAGTCTGAACAGTTCCTAGTGGGACTGTCTTCCTGCATGTGTGAAAAGACAGTGAGAAGTACCTACTTGAATAACCCAAGATTTAGATAGAAGTCGCTTAAGTACTAATTAGTTGTCAGCTCAGCATTCTCTCAAATCACTTGCATAAAACACTCCTAACGCAAATGGAATGATATATGTCCACCTCACGTAAGTCTTTATCAGTTTCAAAATTGGGATAACCATGTTTTCACTCTTAACAGAGTGAGTTGCTTTGTAATGCATGAGAATAAGAGGGCAACTATGTTTTCTGCAAGGATGTACCAACCACTGAATATCAATTTACAAGGGGGAAGGAGGAGGGGGCGATTAGAGTGAAAGCAGTGCAAATTTGTGTCACAATTCAATATGATCTGTTTTGCTAACTTCCTGATAAGTGACTTAATTTCAGGCAGGGTACAATTGGCAAAATAAATTGTTCTCACCACAGTACGTACTGTTCAGCAAATAAAAATGTTTATTTCACACTTTCTTAAATGTTGTTAGTGCAATGAAAGATTTGCCCGTAAACTCATTCAAATATTATTTACTGAGTCCTGAACACCCTGCTGAAGTTCAGCGTTGAAGTTCACTAAATCTACTGGGAAACATTTTTCTAGGTCAATGACTTCATGCCAAAATTTGTTTAAGTCCATATATCAGCCACACAACAAAATTTCTGACATTTTTTTGTAGTGACTGATCTGCCACATAGGCCTTATCTCGATGAGCTTTTACAACAAACTGACCATGGGCAATATTGCTGCTGCACTTAAATAACCATCCATCTCTTACTGCAAAACTCAACAAATGCATTTATGCACATATTACAACTAAAACTATACAGAGTTAGCCCAAATGATTTATTGGATTTGAAAGCACTGTGTTTTTACTAGTATGCTACATACAAAGATGGGAGTTCCTGGCACATTCTACAACTGTTCTATGTGTGGATCCATGGTTACCCATCACACATCCAAATGGCAAGCCAGTACTGCCCAATAAGTTCACGTCATGTTTCTGCCAATATGTCACAGAGGCAGTGGTGAGTTCCTCCCGTTCCTGCAGCGACATTGGCATTTGGGGTGGTACATAAATAGTGTCCTCAATATGGAGCAGTGTACCCGAACCAGCAATGTGGTAGTTCTCTGTCGAGAAAGGCTTGGACTATTACGTTCCAGTAAGGTGGAGCCCTGTCCTGTTGAAAGATTGAAGTCGAGTAGTGAGTAGCAGTCAGTTCTGGCAACAACCACAACTGCAACATATCCAGGGATATGGAACCTGTCACGGCGCAAACATCCCATTGATGTTAATGCCAGGGACACCTGTTGGGATCTGGTACCCAAAAAGACATCTTATCTTCGTCCAAACTCGGGAAGGTGACATATGGCACCCCAATGGTCAACACGTACCTCTCCCAACACTCTTGTTACCGTCGTTTTATAAGCTGGTGAACGCGGGCACAGAACCGCTTAAAGGCTGTTACGTGCTCTAGGGAAGGGTGCCACTTATGTTGCTGTAGAGCTCACCGACACTCTTTAATTGCCTCCGCGACTTCTGGCAACCACCAAGGGACTGTCTTTTGCCGGGGGGCACCCTAAAGAATGAGGAATAACCTTTTCCACTGCAGAAACAATCGTTGTAGTGAGCTGCTCAATGACAACATCGACTGCACCATGCGGGAGAGATTCAGCGGTGACAGCAAAGGTGAAGGCTTCCCAGCCTGCCTTGTTTAAAGCCCATCTAGGTAGGTGTCCATGAGCATGACACCGGAGGAGTGACAGGAAGATGGGGAAGTGGTCACTACCACACAGGTAGTCATGTGCTCTCCAGTGGATAGATGAGAGAATACCAGGACAGCAAACTGAGAGATCAATGGCTGAATATGTTCCATGTGTCACACTGAAATGTGTGGGAGCAACTGTATTTAAGAGGCAGAGGTCGAGTTGTGACAGTAAATTTTTGACATCCCTACCTCGGCCAATAAGTATGGCACCACCCCACAAGGGGTTATGCATGTTAAAATCTCCCAAAAGTAGGAAAGGTTTAGGGAGTTGATCAATCAGTGCAGCCAATACATTTAGGGGTACTGCACCATCTGGAGGAAGACATTGCAGACAGTTATTTCCTGTGTCATCCCTTATCCTGACAGCCACAATTTCAAGAGGGGGTTGGAAGGGAGCACAGGTTCACTACATTCCGAGTTCCGGACATAGACGCGAACTCCACCTGACACTACGTCACTACGGTTCCTGTAATATCCCTTATAGCTGCAGAGGGCAGGGGTCTGCATTGACAGGAACTAGTTTCCTGGAGGGCAATGCAGAAAGCAGGTGTAAAGCTTAACAGTTGCCATAGCTCAGCCAGGTGGTGGAAAAAACCACCACAATTCCACTGGAGCATTACGTGATCGTGAGACTGGGAAGGCAAGAAACACTCAATGAGGCAGTCTATGCCTCAGTGTCACCTGCCGCCACAAGATGAGTACCTATGCAATTGACAACCATTGTGTCCGAGGGCCCAGCGAGATCCAGGTCCTCAGTGAACGTCAGAATCTCTATCTCATCCTCAACACAGAGCTTGTAGGTAGTGGTGGTGTGGGTGCCACCACAGTGCCTTGGTTCTTAACAGTCTGTTTCTTTTTAGGTTTCTCTCGCTGCTCCTTAGGTTTGTCTGCCTGGGAGGGCTTCACTATTTCAGTCTCGGGGATGGAGGACCATGGTTGCTTCAGCCACTGGTGGGTGTCAGCTTTGTCACAGGTAGGAACATGGGAAGGGAGTGACCCAAGGAATTCCTTCCTAGCGAGAGCAGCTGAAGAAGACTTGTGCTTCTCCGGCTGAGAAGTGGGGAATGATGTCCCTGATGGTTGGGGGGATGTTGCTCCTGAAGTAGGTTGTGCCGGAGCAACAGGGAGGGAAGTGCCCCCACCATCATGTGGGCAGGTGGAGTCGGACTGCTCTGAGAGCCAACTGTACGCAACGGAACGGAAGATGGTAGAACAGTTGTATCGGTGGCTTAGGTTGACATCATATGCACAGGATGTTGCCCCTCATATTTTCTCTTAGCCTCAGAGTAGGTCAGTTGGCCCAGGGTCTTGTATTCCAGTATTTTTCTTTCTTTCTGGGGAATCCTGCAGTCTGGCAAGCAAGGCAAATGGTGCTCTCCGCAGTTGACATAGATGGAAGGTGGGGCACAGGGAGTATTGGGATGTGAGGAACGTCCACAATCCCGAAAGGTGACACTGGAAGTAAAGTGGAAAGACATGTGGCCAAACTTCCAGTAATTGAAGCACCGCATCGGGGGAGGTATGTATGGCTTTACGTCACAGCGGTAGACCATCACCTTGACCTTTTTGGGTAATGTGTCACCCTTGAAGGCCAAGATGAAGGCACTGATGGCAACCTGATTATACCTCAGACCCTGATGGACGCGCCGGATGAAATAGACACTTCGCCGCTCTAAATTGGCACGCAGCTCATCGTCAGATTGCAAAAGGAGGTGCTTGCGAAATATGACACCCTGGACCATATTTAAGGTCTTATGGGGCACAATGGAAACAGAAACATCCCCCAGCTTGTCACAGGTGAGTAGTGCCCGTGACTGGGCAGAGGATGCTGTTTTGGTCAAGACTGACCCTGACCACATTTTGGACAAGCCCTTCACCTCCCAAAACTTGTCCTCCAAACGCTCCACAAAAAAGTGAGGTTTAATTGACAAAAAAGATTCCCCATCAACTCTCATACATACAAGGTACCAGGGTGAATAAACTTCGTAGCCTGGCATTCCTCCCATGGTGTGGCCAGGGAGGGGGAGGGAATGGAGAGAGGAGGGGGGGGGGGGGGGAATGATTTGGGTCATATTTCTTATCATTGAAGTTAGACCTCGATCGCTTAGAGACTGCTGGTATTTGACCACCAGCAAGAGATTACGTACTACGCTTCATGGCATGCCATCCACCCTGATGCCACCCACTCCAACCAGGGGCCCTCACGACAGGTGTCACCCTGCTGTAGCAAACGGCCATCACTGGGAGGCCCCATGCCCCAGGGTGACAGGCATCTACTCCTTGCCATACACGGGTAGTTAACGGCGCAGGCATCAGGCCTGTGTGGTCAGGGAGCTACAACCAACATGGTACATGGCGGCCCCAACACAACGAGCTGGCTACCATGCTGGATATCAGGTGCAGAATAGCTAAGAAGTCCATTATTGTCAGAAAGTGATACTGCACAGAGGATAGAGGAAAACGCACCCAGGAGGGTGACCTCACCCAACAGCTGGAGAATGAGCGGAAGTGCAGATCGACGTCGACGAAGCATGTGAGGGGGAGGGCTCAGCGCATGATGGACACTATGCACTATGTAAGGCACCCTTCCCCAATTTGTTCGCTCTTCAGGAAAATTTTGAAAAATGGAGGTCAAACACTACAGGGGACAATCACAAAGGCCGCCCCGACAGGCAGGAATACCTCGGGCCTATTCTAATACCTGGACCCGCACAGGGGCCGCCATTTAGGCCTTCGTCAACAATAAACACACACACACACACACACACACACACACACACACACACACACACACACACACACACACGCGCGCGCGCGCGCACCCGCACAACTCATACACATGACTGCAGTCTCAGGCAACTGAAATCACACTGTGTATTCCTTTACAAAAGAACACACAGGATAATTGCCCCAATTTAATCCTCATACCATTGAAAAGATGAGTGAAATCATTATTAGGGTCAGTGATGTTGAGAAACAGCTGAAATCATTAAAACTAGGACATGATGAAATCCCTATCACAATCTATGCTTAATTTGTGTCCGAGTTCACCCCTCTCCTAACTACAATCTATTGTAGATCCCTCAAACAAAACACTGTGCCCAGTTCTTGGAAAAAAAATAACAGGTCAGACCCATCTACAAGAAGGATAGCAGATGTGAGCTACAAAACTACCATTCAATGTCCTTGACATCGATTTGTTGTAAATCTTGGACCATATTCTGAGGTCAAACATAATGTAGTATCTTTAACAGAATGGCCTTCTCAGTGACAACCAGAATAGATTCCAAAAACATTGATCATGTGAAACCCAACTCCACTTTTCTCACATGAGATACTGAAAGCTTTGGGTCAAGGCAGTCAGGTACCTGCAGTATTTTGTGATTTCCAAACAGCATTTGAGCCAGTACCACACTTGCTGTCAAAAGTGTGATCACATGAGGTGGTGGCTGCTGTTGTCTTCAGTCCAGAGACTGGTTTGATGCAGCTCTTCATGCTACTCTATCCTGTGCAAGCTGCTTCATCTCCTAATAACTTTTGCAACCTACATCCATCTGAATCTGCTTAGTGTATTCATCTCTTGGTCTCCCTCTACGATTTTTACCCTCCACGCTGCCCTCCAATACTAAATTGGTGATCCCTTGATGCCTCAGAACATGTTCTACCAACCGATTCCTCCTTCTAGTCAAGTTGGACCTTGCTGTTGGTGGAGAGGCTGGCATGCCTCAGCAATACAGATAACCGTACCGTAGGTGCAACCACAACGGAGGAGTGTCAGTTGAGAGGCCAGACAAACGTGTGGTTCCTGAAGAGGGGAAGCAGTCTTTTCAGTAGTTGCAGGGGCAACACTCTGGATGATTGACTGATCTGGCCTTATAACACTAACCAAAAGGCCTTGCTGTGCTGGTACTGTGAACGGCTGAATACAAGGAGAAACTACAACCATAATTTTTCCCGAGGGCATGCAGCTTTACTGTATGATTAAATGATAATGGCATCCTCTTGGGTAAAATATTCCGGAGGTAAAATAATCCCCCATTCAGATCTCCGGGCGGGGACTACTCAGGACGACGTCATTATCAGATGAAAGAAAACTGGCGTTCTACGGATCCAAAAGTGGAATGTCAGATCCCTTAATCTGTTAGGTTAGATCATTTAAAAATGGAAATGGAGAGGTTAAAGTTAGATATCGTGGGAATTAGTGAAGTTTGATGGCAGGAGGAACAAGACTTCTGGTCAGGTGAATGCAGGATTATAAATACAAAATCAAATAGTGGTACTGCAGGAGTAGGTGTAATAATGAATAAAAAAATAGGAGTGTGGGTAAGCTACTACAAACAGCATGGTGAACGCATTATTGCGGCCAAGATAGGCACGGAACCCACACCTACCACAGTAGTACAAGCTTATATGCCAACTAGCTCCACAGATGACGAAGAGATTGAAGAAATCTATGATGAGATAAAAGAAATTATTCAGATAGTGAAGGGAAACAAAAATTTAATAGTCACGGATGACTGGAATTCGAGAGTAGGAAAAGGAAGAGAAGGAAAAGTAGTAGGGGAATATGGAATCGGGGTAATGAATGAATGAGGAAGCTGCCTGGTAGAATTTTGCACAAGGAATAACTTAATCATAGCTAACACTTGGTTCAAGAATCAGGAAAGAAGGTTGTATACATGTAAGAGGCCTGGAGATACTGGAAGGTTTCAGACAGATTATATAATGGTAAGACAGAGATTTGGGAACCAGGGGCAGATGTGGACTCTGACCACAATCTATTGGTTATGAACTGCAGATTAAAACTGAAGAAACTGCAAACAGGTGGGAATTTAAGGAGATGGGGCCTGGATAAACTGAAAGAACCAGAGGTTGTGCAGAGTTTCAGGAAGAGCATAAGGGAACAACTGACAGGAATGTGGGAAAGAAATACAGTAGAAGAAGAATGGGTAGCTTTGAGGGACGAAATAGTGAAGGTAGCAGAGGGTCAAGTAGATAAAAAGATGAGGGCTAGTAGATATCCTCGGGTAACATAAGATATATTGAATTTATTTGATGAAAGGAGAAAATATAAAAATGCACTAAATGAAGCAGGCAAAACGGAATACAAATGTCACAAAAATGAGGTTGACAGGAACTGCAAAATGGCTAAGCAGGTATGGGTAGAGGACAAATGTAAGGATGTAGAGGCATATACAGGGTGTCTACGTGGACAGGAAAAAAAAATTCCCGGATTTCCCGGTTAAAAACACAATTTCTCCCTGGTGAAATTACGTATAAAGCGGGTGAAAATACATCCGCGTTAAGTAACAGTATACTTTCCCTTGGAGCTGTAAAACTTATCAGTCCTTTGAATCGTAAAGGTCTTATACCGGTGGAGGACGTCCCAGCACTTTAGGAAACGAAATCCAGGAAGAACAATGCGTTTGGAAAGTTGTTTGACGTGAGACAATATGCACAGAGTTTATTTTCGTATTGCGAAAGTATATACACAAATTCCACAAATTACAGCACGGTAGCTTCCGAAACTCTAAAATAGAGATTGCGTTGAGCAATGCACTTTAGTCAGCCAGTCATAGCTCATGTCACGTGATCTCGCTAGCGAATGACGGCAGTTATTCAGAGCACAAGGCCTATGAGAAAGACAGGCCATGGCGCGTACGTTACGAAGGTAGGCCGAGCTCGCTGAACTCAGCAAAGTGCGTTTCTACACCGGTTAACTCGTAAGCAGACGTGTATGTACGAACGAGAATTGCATCCACTGTTATTAGTCCTACAATGATAGGAAGTCCGTAGGCCTACTAACAGGCTCTAATTTGGCAATTAAAATCGTGCCAAAAGTCGAAGTGTTCTGGCATGAAGAGACTTGTGACATTGCTCAGTAACACGTTATGCACATTTTCTTGAAGGTCAATTACACTTTTTGCCATCGATTGCATAATTTTTTATCTATGAAAGAACAACATTAAATATGAAAATTAACTTGAAGCTCAGTCTAGTGTGTGTTACACGTTAAGTCATATCAAATACAAATGTGCCGGTAAAATTTTAAATAGTGGCGTAAATGACTTATCTTCTGGGCCCGACATTTTTCAAATGGCTGATCCTCAAAGTGTTATGTTTTGAATGAGAGTTATAACGCCCTGTGATTTAAGAAATTCACAGCACATTCTCACACGTAACATAAATCATCTTGTGTGGAAATTTACTTTGAAAGTAACGCCTCTCAAGCCACTATTCGTAATATTTTCTGGTGATCTGTTAGAAATGTAAACTATTGTGACGTCACGCACATCAAATGCACGTTAGTTGTTACGGACGTATTGCATAATCTTCGACCTAAAGCCTTTGACACTTTTCAGTGTCGGCAAACTGGTTTGTGCATTGAGTAAATTACCCATTTTCTATGCAACTAAACCTTTATTTTGGTGTTATTCTCTGATTTATGTTTCACTGCTGCAGTATTATTCAGCAGTAGTGGACTAAACTTCTTTGTCAGCGTATCAGATCTTGCACGTCAAACCTACAAAACTTTAACTGAAATCTAAAACAATGAAAAATCCCGGAATTCTAAAAAATTCCCGGGCTTTTCCCGGATGAAAAATTACCGTGTTTTTCCCGGATGTCCCAGGCCGTATACACCCTGATATATCAATAGGGGTAAGATAGATACTGCCTACAGGAAAATTAAAGAGACCTTTGGAGAAAAGAGAACCACTTGTATGAATATCAAGAGCTCAGATGGAAACCCAGTTCTAAACAAAGAATGGAAAGCATAAAGGTGGAAGGAGTATATAGAGGGTCTATACACGGGTGATGTATTTGAGGACAATATTATGGAATTGGAAGAGGATGTAGATGAAGATGAAATGGGAGATATGATACTGCGTGAAGAGTTTGACAGAGCACTTACAGACCTGAGTCGAAACACAGCCCAGGGAGTAGACAACATTCGATTAGTACTACTGACAGCCTTGGGAAAGCCAGTCCTGACAAAACTCTACCATCTGGTGAGCAAGATGTATGAGACAGACGAAATACCCCCAGACTTCAAGAAGAATATAATAATTCCAATCCCAAAGAAAGCAGGTGTTGACAGATGTGAAAATTACCGAACTATCAGTTTAATAAGACACAGCTGCAAAATACTAGTGCGAATTCTTTACAGACGAATGGAAAAACTGTTAGAAGCCAACCTCGGGGAAGATCAATTTGGATTCCGTAGAAATGTTGGAACACGTGAGGCAATACTGACACCACGACTTATCTTAGAATATAGATTAAGGAAAGGCAAACCTACGTTTCTAGCATTTGTAGACTTAGATAAAGCTTTTGACAATGTTGACGGGTATACTCTCCTTCAAATTCTGAAGGTGGCAGGGGTAAAATATAGGGAGCGAAAGGCTATTTAAAATTTGTACAGAAACCAGATGGCAGTTATAAGAGTCGAGGGACATGAAAGGGAAGCAGTGGTGGGGAAGGGGTGAGACAGGGTTGTAGCCTATCCCCAACGCCATTCAATCTGTATATTGAGCAAGCATAGGAAACAAAAGGAAAATTTGGAGTAGGAATCAAAATCCATGGAGAAGAAACAAAACCTTTGAGGTTTGCCAATGACATTGTAATTCTCTGAGACAGCAAAGGACCTGGAAGAGCAGTTGAACGGAATGGACAGTGTCTTGAAAGGAGGATATAAGATGAACATCAACAAAAGCACAATGAGAATAATGGAATGTAGTCGAATTAATTCGGGTGATGCTGAGGGAATTAGATTAGGAAATGAGACACTTAAAGTAGTAAAGGAGTTTTGCTATCTGGGGAGCAAAATAACTGATGCTATATAAAAAGTGTAGACTGGCAATAGCAGGGAAAGTGTTTCTGAAGGTATTTATATGGAGTGAAGCCATGTGTGGAAGTGAAACATGGACAATAAATATTTTAGACAAGAAGAGAATAGAAGCTTTTTAAATGTGGTGCTACAGAAAATGCTGAAGAGTAGGTTGGTCGGTTGGTTGGTTGGTTGGTTGGTTGGTTTGTGAGATTGATTGGACCAGACTACTAGGGCCATCAGTCCCTTTTTCCACAAACTTGAAACACCCACAAAGAATAAAAACAAACAATGGAGATGACAAGAGACGACACAGGACAATAAAGACTCAGACAGAGACCAGACAAAAGGAATTAAAATCACAGTGTGTGACAGTGGTTGGCCGACCATAGAAACAAAAAAGGAAAAGGCAACCACCAAGAAACACACTAAATAACCCAGTTTAAAACCTTAGGCCAAAGGCCAGACTCGACACAAAAAAAGGACAAACTCTTAGATCAAGCGATAAAAACCCCCTGCACAAATAAAACTCAAAGCTAAATCTGTCACTGTAACGTCATCTAATAAAAGTGCAGGAAGCATGTCAGGCAGCGCAAATGTCTGCCTCAGCGGAGTTACAAGCGGGTAGTCCAACAAGATGTGGACCACCGTCAAAGCTGACCCGCAGCAACATAAAGGTGTGTCCTCGCGGTGCAATAAATAGCTGTGTGTTATCCAGGTGTGGCCAATGCGCAGCCGGCAGAGGACAACAGAGTCCTTGCAAGAGACCCACAAGGAGGAGCGCCACACACCAGTTATCTCCTTGACGGGCCGAAGTTTGTTGGGTGAAGGCAGGGTGTGCGATTCTTCACCCCAGGTGCCAAGTACCTTCTGCCGCAAAACTGACCTGAGGTCATTCTCCGAAAGGCCAATTTCCAAGGCTGGTGCACCGACAGCCCACTTGGCCAGCATGTCAAACCCGTTCATTTCCTGGGATGCCGACATGACCCAAGGTCCACACAAAGATCACAGAGCGGCCTCAACGGGCAAGGGTATGGATGGACAACTGGATAGCCATCACCAGACGAGAGCGAGGAAAACAATTGGTCAACAGCTCGCAAACCGCTCAGGGAGTCACTACAGATGATGAATGACTCACCTCAGCAGGAGCGGATACGCTCTTGGGCGCGAGAGATGGCGACAAGTTCTGCAGTGAAAACACTGCAGTCAGCTAGCAACGAGCGTTGTTCATAATGAACCCCCAGAGTAAGAGCACAACTGACGCGACCAGCAACCATCAAACCGTCGGTATATATCACGTCAGATCCTCAAAGTGCGGCAAGTATTGAAAGAAAGTGGCGGCGGAGGACCTCAGGAGGGACTGAATCCTTCGGGCCCTGTGCCAGTTCGATCCAAAGGCATGGGCGGGGCACACACCACGCGGGTAAACAGAGTGGACCGGAAAAAGAGGCCTGACACGGAGCGCAATCGTACACCCTGAGCGGGGGCCGCCATTCCGGAAGATGGACGACTGAGTTGGGGAACAGCAGACATAGTTGGGATGCCCGGGCAAGCTACAAACATGTGCAGCATAAGCGGCAAGTAGTTGGTGGCGCCGATCCACAATGGAGGGACACCAGACTCCTGAACTATGCTGTTGACAGGGCTTGTACGGAAAGCTCCAGTGGCAAGTCGAATCCTGCTGTGAAGGATGGGGTCAAGCAACCGGAACGGGAAAGGTGATCCTGAACCATAAGGCAGGCTCCCATAATCTAGACAGGACTGAATTAATGCCTGATACAGTCATAGAAGGGTAGACCAATCAGCACCCCAGCTGGTGTGACTAAAGCAACAAAGAGCATTAAGATGTTGCCAGCACATTCGTTTAAGTTGCCGAATATGGGGCAGCCAAGTCAACCGGGTATCAAAAACCAATCCCGAAAACTGATGCGTCTCCACCACAGCAAGAGGTTCGCCGTCAAGATAAAGCCGTGGCTCAGGGAGAACAGTAAGATGCCGGCAGAAATGCATAACGCAGGTCTTGGCAACTGAAATCTGGAAGCCATGCGCTACAGCCTTGGCGGATAGCGCCTTGCAGCTGCCGTTCAGCAGCTGCAATGCCAGTGGAGCTATAGTATAGGCAGAAGTTGTCAGGATACAACGAAGCTGAGACAGACGTTCCCACCACTGCAGCGAGCCCATTAATTGCAATTGAAAAGAGGCAGACACTTAAGACAGATCCTTGCGGTACCCCATTCTCCTGAACTCGGGGAGGAACTATGGGAGGCCGCAACTTGCACGCGCAAGGAATGAAGCAACAGAAAATGTTGTATGAAAATCTGGAGCAGACCCCAAAGACCCCAACCGTGAAGCACAGAGAGGATGTGATGTCACCATGTCGTATCATATGCCTTCCACATGTCAAAAAAGATGGCGACCAGATGCTGATAGCGGGCAAAGGCCGTACGAATGGCAGACTCCTGGCACAACAGATTAGCGGAGGCAGAGCGGCCCTTACGGAACCCACCCTGAGATAGTGCCAGAAGGCCCCGAGACTCAAGTAGCCAACTCAACCTCCGGCTCACTATGCATTCGAGCAACTTGCAAAGAATGTCGGTGAGGCTAATTGGGCAGTAGCTGTCCACTTCTAGAGGGTTTTTTGTCAGGTTTCAACACGGGGATTACAATGATTTCCTGCCATTCTGATGGGAACTCACCCTCAATGCAGATAAGGAAGGTAGGAGACGAGGTACTGGCAGAAGTAAAGCTGTGAGGACGGGGCGTGAGTCGTGCTTGGGTAGCTCAGACGGTAGAGTGCTTGCCCACGAAAGGCAAAGGTCCCGAGTTCGAGTCTCGGTCCGGCACACAGTTTTAATCTGCCAGGAAGTTTCAAGATTGAAAAGGTCTAAGAGGCATCGCTGGCAGTCCACCGAGAGATGTTTCAGCATCTGACAGTGGATGTGATCTGGCCTGGGAACCATATCAGGGCAAGCAGCTAGGGCACTTCGGAATTCCCTCTCACTGAACGGAGCATCGTGTAATTCAGGTTGGCGCATGTGAAATGAAAGGCTCTGACATTCCAACCACTCTTTTAGGGAGCGGAAGGCCACTAGGTAATTCGCAGAAGCGGAACTCTGAGCAAAATGCTCTGCTAAGTGGTTTTCAATTGTGTCGGAGTCAGTACAGACCGCTCAATTCAGCGGAAGCGCAGGTACGGGGGTCCGA
The DNA here is from genome assembly GCF_023864275.1 of Schistocerca cancellata. Classification (NCBI taxonomy): domain Eukaryota; kingdom Metazoa; phylum Arthropoda; class Insecta; order Orthoptera; family Acrididae; genus Schistocerca; species Schistocerca cancellata. The sequence goes on from NC_064628.1 coordinate 699,912,994, forward strand.
TAGCCATAGAGTTGCCTAATCTTGGTGCAAACCTGTGATGGAAAGGTATGGAGACCAATGGTGGAGACATACCTTTCCCAGCACTCCTGCTTGCGTCAGCGAATGAGGAGGCGGGCTCACGCACAGAGCCGTTTAAAGGCGATGCCGCTTGTGACGTTCAAGGGCCCGCCTCCGATCTTTAATCACCTCAGCAACCTCGGGCATCCACCAAGGCACAGTCCACTGCCGAGGGGACCCAGAAAAACAGTGACTGGCAGATTCTGCGGCAGTAATGATGCTAGTGGTGACCGAGTGAACCACCATATCAATGGCATTATTGGAAAGAGGCTCAATAGTGGCAATGGAGGTGAACAAGTTCCAGTCAGCCTTATTCACAGCCCATCCACAGGGACGCCCAGAAGAGTGACGCTGTGGCAGTGACAGAAAGATCAGAAAGTGGTCACTATCGCACAAGTCATCATGCACAGTGCATTGGACAGATGGTAATAGGCTAGGGCTGCAGATTGAAAGGTCAATGGCCAAGTACGTGCCATGCACCACACTGAACTGTGTGAAGACACAATTATTTAAAAGAGAAAGATCGAGCTGTGCCAACACTTGCTCAATGACGCTGCCTCGGCCTGTTGACACTGATCCACCCCACAGAGGGTTATGGGCGTTGAAATCACCCAGCAATGGTGGCAATGGGGCTATCAGCGCAGCCAGGACATGCTGCGGGACACCACCATCTTGTGGAAGATAGAGACTGCAGACAGTAACAGCCCGAGGCATCCACATCCGAACAGCGACAGCCTCTAAAGGTGTTTGTAGAGGGACACATTCGCTGTAAAGAGAGTGGAGGATGTAGATGCAGACGCCGCCAGATACCCTCTCATAAGCTGCCCGGTTCTTATAATAACCCCGATAGCCACGGAAGGCGAGGGTTCGCATCGCTGGAAACCAAGTTTCCTGAAGAGCAATGCAGAGGAAAGGGTGAAAGCTGAGAAGTTGTCAGAGCTCAGCAAGATGGTGGAAAAAATCGCTGCAGTTCCACTGCAGGATGACATCGTCCATGGCCGAGAAAGGCGTGAAGGGACCGAGGAGCAAATTACGCTGCTGGGTCACCTGCTGCCACCGACTGATTACCTATGGGAGCAGCATCCATCGTGTCTGAGGGACCATCGAGATCTAGGTCCTCAGCGGATGCCAGAATCTCCACCTCATCCTCAGACAGAGCTTGTAGGTAGTGATGGAGTGGGTGCCACCACAATTTCGTTGGTCTACAGGTCTTCAATTGCAATTTCTAGCACCGTTACTTTGGCTGTCCTAGCTAGGAGGGCTTCTTTGATTCAGACTCCGGGACTGAAGAGGACCGCGAAGCCCTACGACCAGTGACCTGTGGTGTCTTGAGCCACTGACAGGTGTCTGTCACGCTGCTGGGGTAGGAACCTGGGAAGGGAGTGACTTAAGGGATCCCTTCTTAGCGAGAGAAGCCGAAGAAGACTTATGCTTATCCGGCTTAGAAATGGGGGGAGGGGGGGAGCTGCTCCTGAGGTGGGTGGTGCGGGAGCAACAGGGAGGCTAGTGCCCCCAATCAAGGGGGCAGGTGTAGAATTCCGGCTCTGAGAGGCGATTGTTGGAGGTGGAGCTGATGGGACTAGAATGGTGGTAGTGGTGGCGTCATGTGAACAGGATGGAGGCGTTTAAATTTCTGCTTAGCCTCAGAGTAAGTCAGTCGGTCCAGGGTCTTATATTCCATGCTTTTCCACTCTTTCTGGTGGATCCTGCAGTCTGGTGAGCAAGGTGAATGATGCTCTTCGCAGTCGACACAGCTGAGAGGTGGGGCACATGGACTATTGGGATGTGATGGGTGTCCGCAATCTCAACATGTGAGGCTGGAAGTACAGTGAGAAGACGTATGGTCGAACTTCCAGCACTTAAATCACCACATCGGGGGAGGGATATAGGGCTCGATGTCACATTGGTAGATCATCACTATGACCTTCTCACGTAATGTATCATCCTCGAAGCCCAAGATGAAGGCACCGGTGGCAACCTGATTATCCCTCGGACCCCGATGAACGCACCGGACAAAATATACGTCTCGCCGCTCTAAATTGGCGCACAGCTCATCAGACTGCAAAACAAGGTCCCTATGGAATATAATACCCTGGACCATATTTACACTCTTATGAGGCGTGATGGTAACTGAAACATCCCCCAACTTGTCACAAGCGAGTAACCTTCGTGACTGGGCAGAGGAAGTTGTTTTTGTTAGAACTGAACCAGAGTGCATTTTGGACAAGCCCTCCACCTCGCCAAACTTGTCCTCTAAATGCTCTACAAAGAGCTGAGGCTTCATGGAAGCAAAGGATTCCCCATCAGCTCTCGTACATACTAGATAGTGGGGTAAATAAGCTACACTGCCATCCTTAGACTTGCACTCCTCCCATGGTGTGGCCAGGGAGGGAAACGATTTGGGGTCATACGTGTTCGCATTAAAGTGAGCCCTGGAACGCTTAGACGCTGCTGGCAGCTGGCCACCAGCAAGAGATGATGTACCACGCTTCATTGTGGGTCATCCACCCTGATGCCACCCACTCCGACCAAGGGCCCTCCCCACGGGCGCTACCCAGCCACAGCAAGGGCCACCTGGAAGGATGGCCATTGCCGGGAGTCCCAATGCCCCAGGAAGATAGGCATCTACTCCTTGGCATACGTGTGGAGTTAACGGCGCAAGTGTTGTCAGGGGGCTACAACCAACAGGGTACATGGCAGCCCCACCACAATGAACTGGCTAGCGTGCTGGATATTAGGTGCAAGGAAGTCCATGGGCGTCATCTCCACAGAAAGCAACACAGCACAGTGCATGGTAGAAATTGCACCCAGGAATGTATTCTTGCCCAAGAGATGGACAACGAACGGGACTGCAATGCAACGACGAGAAAGCTGGCTAATGGTCTCAATGCACGATGGACACAATGCACCATGTAAGGCGCCCTTCCCCAACTGGCTCGCTCTTCGGAAGAATTTGGAAATATGGAGGTCAAACCCGAGAGGGGACCATCACATATAGGCCGAAACGTTTGACACGCTTTTTAGTCGCCTCTTATGACAGGCAGGAATACCGCGCAGACCTATTCTAACCCCCGAACCGGCAGGGGCGGAAGGGGGGGTTGAAGATTAGGTCAGTAGATTAGATAACTAATGAGGTGGTATTGAATAGAATTGGGGAGAAGAGAAATTTGAGGCACAACTTGACTAGAAGAAGGGATCAGTTGGTAGCACATGTTCTGAGGCATCAAAGATCACCAATTTAGTACTGGAGGGCAGTGTGGAGGGTAAAAATGTAATCAAGCTATTTATACACATAAGTGTGTAATATTTAGTTGTAATATAAATTTTCACTTATGCTATACCTCCACCACACTCATTTCGTTTAACTTGTCAACGAAATAAGCTGAATTTTTAATATGACTCAGTCCTACCAACATAAGGTTGCAGGAATAAGGCAAGATGTCTACCTACCTTCAGGTTTATGCACTTTGGGTAATCCATAGAGTCTAGAAGGGTACTCTGCTGTTTTAGAAAGCAGCTTCTTATCGTCAGAGGAGAATGAAGACTCTTTCATCAGTTGATTGGTTATTTCTAAAATCCTCATAGTCGGGTCCCTTCTGAAGTTTTTTGTAATTGGAGGAAACCAAAACATCATTGACCTTTCCACGATAGTCATCACTCTTCAATATGACGGTGGCACTACCATTATCTGCAGTAAGAACAATAATGTTTTTATTTGTGTTAACATGCCTCAGCACCTCAGGGAGACCAAGAGATGAATACAGTAAGCAGATTCAGAAGGATGTAGGATGCAGTAGGTACTAGGAGATGAAGAAGCTTGCATAGGATAGAGTAGCATGGAGAGCTGCAGCAAACCAGTCTCTAGACTGAAGACAACAACAACAACAGTCAAATTGTGCCACAAAATTTCTCTTCTCCCCAATTCTGTTTTGTACCTCTTCATTAGTTACGTGATCTACCCATCTAATCTTCAGCATTCTTCTGTAGCACCACGTTTCGAAAGCTTCTGTTCTCTTCTTGTCTGAACTATTTATCGTCCATGTTACACTTCCATACATGGCTACACTCCATATGAATACTTTCAGAAAAGGCTTCCTGACACTTAAATCTATACTCGATGTTAACAAATTTCTCTTCTTCAGAAACGCTTTCCTTGCAATTGCCAGTCTACATTTTATATCCTCTCTACTTGACCATCATCAGTTATTTAGCTTCCCAAATAGCAAAACTCATTTATTACTTCAAGTGTCTCATTTCCTAATCTAGTTCCCTAAGCATCACCTGATTTAATTTGACTACATTTCACTATCCTCGTTTTGCTTTTGTTGATGTTCACCTTACATCCTCCTTTCAAGACACTGTCCATTCCGTTCAACTGCTCTTCTAGGTCCTTTGCTATCTCTGACAGAATTACAATGTCATTGGCAAACCCCAAAGTTTTTATTTCTTCTCCATTGGTTTTAATTCTGACCCCAATTTTTTCCTTTGTTTCCTCCACTGCTTGCTCAATATACAGATTGAATAATATCAGGGATAGGCTACAACTCTGTCTCGCCTGCTTCCCAACCACAGCTTCCCTTTCATGCCTCTTAACTCCTAACTGCCATCTGGCTTCCATACAAATTTTAAATAGCCTTTTGCTCCCTCATTTTACCCCTGCCACCTTCAGAATTTGAAAGAGAGTATTCCAATCAACATTGCCAAAACCTATCTCTAAGTCTACAAATGCTACTTGGCCTTGCGGAATGCCCAATTTGGGGACCTGTCTGCCTGGCGGTGGCAGGGGAATGATGGAATCACTGGTAAGTGGTTTCTGTCACAAAAATCATCATGGAGTGACCAATGTACGCAAGCTGCAAGAGCAGGGGAGCAGATCATGACATCGGGGTAACTGTCATTGAGGAGACAAATGAAAATCTGTAATAAGTTGGTAATTAGGAGACCCTTACCTGTTGAAGTGGCAGTCCCCCACAGGGTATGATGTGCATTGAAGTCCCTGAAGAGGAGAAATGGGGGTGGGCGTTTCTGTAATAAGGTAGACAGTTCAACATAAGGAAGTGGCCTACATGGAGGGAGGTAGACATCGCAAATGGTGGTGGCTGGAGTCAATTGCATTCTAACTACTATTGCTTCCAGGTTGGTATGAAGGGGGATCCAGTCACTAATGACATCAGAGCGAACCAAAGTGCAAACCCCTCCAGATGCTATCCCAGGGGTGGCACAGTTCTAACAGAATGCCCGATAACCACGAAACGTTGGAGAGTGACATCATGGAAGTGTGTTTCTTGAAGTCCAAGACAAAATGCAGAACAGGAGGAAACAAGATGACATATTTCTGGTAGGTGGTAATAGTATTCATTGCCCTTCCACTGGATTATTGTGTGGTGAGAGTCCAGGTTAGGCATAAAGAAGCTGAGGAGGAGGTCATGTCACGCAGTCAGTGGTTGTCACTGACAAGGATGGGTTGACATCTATAAATAAGATGCCAGAGTCAGGTTACAAGGGGGAAAATGGTGCCTCCAGGGGTACCAGGCGGCCTTGTCCTGGGACTTATGTTTCTCCTCCTCCTCCTCACTTTGGGGCACAGAGATGGTGCGTCTCATAGCCGAGTCGAGTTGTGGTAGTAGGCTTCTGGCCTGAGAGACGCTGGGAAGAGGTGTCCCTTGGGAGAGCTAAATGCCAAAGCCAGGGGCCACTTCTTCAGCCAGGCAGAGGGAGCAGCTCCTTGAGGAGAGGTCATGGGAACAGTAGGGGAGGGGGAGGGGATATAGGGATGGGACTGGGGTAAGGAAAAGGGAGGAGGGGGAAAGGTCGTAACACAGGAAAAAGTTGAGGAGAGTGACACCAGATGGAGTGTCTCATACTTTTGGCAAGCCTCAGCATAAGACAGGCGATCTAGATACTTGTACTCTTGGATCTTCTTTTCTCTCTTGTAAGCTGGGCAACCTGGCGATTGAAGGGAGTAATGGTCATGGCCACTGACTGTGGCCAAACGCAAGGGCTTCCCTATGGAGTGGGTGTCCACAGTCACCACACAGATGGTCCGCCATAGAGCGAGAAGACGTGCCCAAAACGCAAGCACTGAAAGCACCTCACAAGTGGTGAGATGTATGGCTTCATGTCACATCTGTAGCACATAAACTTGACCTTCTCTGGGAGGGTATCTCCTTCAAAAGCCAGAATGAAGGCACTGGTATCAGTGCAGTTGTCTCTGCAACCCTTCTGCACATGTTGAACAAAATGTATGCTGCGTTGCTCCAGATTAGCCTGGAGTTCCTCATCATTTTGCAAGATGAGGTGCCTATGAAAAATCACTTCCCAGACCATATTAAGATATTGCTGAGAGGTAACAAACACTAGGATGTTGCCAAGAGGATCATAAGCACGAAGGGCTGCAGATTGGGTGGCAAAAGAAATTTGATCAACAGGGAGCCTAACCACATCTTACTTGGACATTCCACTTCACCAAACTTGTCCTCAATATTCTCAACAAAAACAATGGCTTTGTGGCGGTGAACGTGTCCCCATCCATCCTAGAACAGATGAGGTGGCAGAGAAAGTGTTTCACTCCAAGACAGTGAGCCTGGCCTCCCTCAAATGGTGTAGCTATGGAAGGGAAGGCTGCTGGGGCGTATGAAGCAGCATTCAGTGATCCTTTATCATTCAAAGAGTAGGCTGTTTGGGAACAGCCAGATTTTCGCAGCTTGATAAGCTTCATGTGCCAAGCATCCTCCCTGATACCACCCACTCCAATCACTGGCTCCCCCATGGGCATCACAAAGCCACAGCAAGGGCTGCCCGGCAAAGCAGCTGTTGCCAGGAGTTCCAATGCTCTGGGAAGACAAGCAACCACTCCTTGGCATACAAGTGGAGGGAACAGTTCGAGGTTCAGCAGTATGATCCCTGTGCCAGATGGGTACATAACAGTCCCGCCACACAGATTGGCTACATGTGCTGGTGACCTAGCAGGGTGGATGGGGGCTATGCCGGGGAAGGAAAAGGGAAAGGGGGGGGGGAGAGGGAGAGGAATCCACACTGTAGACACTAGGGAGGGTTTCTTCCCCGAATGGCTCACACAACAAACAGAAAATTTAGAAGTGGAGGACAAACCTCAAGCGCGGACCTAAGTCGCCAGAAAGGATGAAAGAGAACAGGCAGGAGGAACAAAATGGCAAGCAATACAGGGAACAACGTGGATAGCCAGATCAACATAAATCAGAACACCAAAAGAGGGGAAGGAGAGGGCAGTGGGGAGGAGCGCAAGAATAGGGAAGGAGGGGCAGGTGAAGGAAATGCAGCCAGGGAAGGAGGAATAGGCTGCAATAGCTCGGGGCCCGATGTGTGCCACGCATGAACTCATGAAAGAACCATGAGCCCCTGGGGAGGATGAGGGGATGGGGGTGGGGAATGTATGTGAGGTACAATGTAGACTACAAAGAGCAGTCTCTCCAGGGAAGCTGACCACAGTACTTCAGGGATAAATTTCGCTATCAAAGTGTGCATTAAGGAGAATTTGTATAGGTGCTAAATGGATTGTAGCATCTACATGTACTCAGACAGCCAAGCAGCTCTGAAAACTCTTATCAGCCTTTGCAACAACATCAAAGATCATTGCAAGATGGCATCAAGCCCTTGGGAGCCTAGGGGAAAGCAACAAGGAAACCTGCTGTGGATCTCTACAACTCAGGACGTCATGGCAATAAACAATAGACTGGCCATGTTTCAAGAAAAATTTGTTAATCCTGAATTTGAAGAGGAAACAGATTAAACTCATGGCAGGACTCATGACTCGCCATGGAAACTTTAAAAAACATGTACACACAATGAGTAGAGGAAGAAGTCACTAACTGTAGACTATGAGGTGAGGAGAATAAAACCACACCACATCTAGTTTTTCAATGTGAAGCTCTTGTGAGCAAAAGACACAGAATATTCGGGTAGGTAGAGCCTGAAGAAACTGTGACTAATAAGGAACTAGTAAAGGGTCTCCTACTACTTCTCAAAATTACCGCGTGACTTTACTAGGAGTACAGGGAACAAAACTCCACAACAGGCTCAATTTTGGTGTGGACAACAGTGAGCTAAGACAATTGTTGTTTTTGCCTCCTTGTATAAATCAAATCAAACAACAAGAGCAAGCAGAGATCCTGCAATAGTTGCACCCTACAAAAATTACTCAAAATTATTATGGAAATTATTGAAAAAAAATCAAGAAACATGCACATTACGTCAGAAATTAGTAATTCTAGCAACAGACTTCAGGCTACATGGAAAGTAGTGAAACGAGACACAGGACAACCAGCCCCAGAACAGGATGACATCACTACCGAATAAAGTGGAAGGGCTGTAAGTTATGAGCTACAAGTGGCAAATAAATTTAATAATCATTTCTTAAATTAGTAGAAAATATAGGGACAAACAATTAAACAGTTCAAGAGAGAAATCACAGGAGTACGTTGAAAAAACAACTCTCATAAAATTTAATCATATGAATGTATCCCCAATTTCTCCTGAATCTGCTGGTACTGAAATTCAGTTCACCTTGAATTTGCATTCAGTCACAGTCACATAGATACTAATATAGTTTTAAGTCATTACTTGAAAACAGGACTTGTACTTTGACCAGTTTATCACCAGAGAGAAAGAAAGTAATAATTACCAAATGATGGGTAGTAAAGGAAGAAAGGAAGGAACATTAAAGAGTTACACTTCCTACAGACTATGGAGTCATTATAGATGGAGCACAAGCTTAGAGTGTCAATGGAAGGGTCCAATTCCACGCATCTCCTCTGACCCGTGACATAATGGTGGTGTTGTGTGTGCCATCACCATGATGCAGAGATTTCGAGTTGATTGTGTTTGTAGATGCCATATCGTTTTGTTTGATGGTGCTCTCTGGTGGTGTATGTGTAGGTGCTGAGTTTAATGTGTCATATTAGGTTCATTTGAGTTTTTGTTGCAATTGTGCTAACATGGCTTTGAGTTTAGGTAGTTGGTACAGTTATGTGGATTGTGGAAAAGTTTTCAGTGAGTTATTAAGGTTTTTTTGTTTTTGTTTTTGTGTTTGGCATTTTTTTAGGTCTTATTAGTTCGGTGTTTGTTGTGCGGAAAGAAGTCTAATTTGTTTTATGGCTTTTTTGTTAGGTATAGATGTGACAGTGAAGCCCACGTGCGTATAATTATGTTCCGAGATGGGTGGTAATGTCATGTCTGTCACACATTTTCTGCAGATGTTCGGTCTTCTTGATGAGTATGTTAGGTGTCACATTTGTGGCAATAACATGAGGTTGATGAGAGTTCTAGAGGCTTGGACCAGGGTGCTTATATGTGTTGTCAGTGTGATAATATCTGGAGTTGATTAGATATGGTACCTGGTTCGAGAAATCTAGGGTGGCCATGACAGATGTCCTGCTCACTTATTATTTTTGATATAGGTCTTCTTTAAGTTTCTGTGTGCAAGGGACTGGCGTGAGTGAGAGAACTGTTTTGGATTGGTTTTCATTTTGTCGAGAGGTTTGTTCAGAGTATGTCAAGTATAGGGGATAGTTGGGTAAGCCAGCAGTGATTACTGAAATTGATGAATCACAGTTTGATAAGAGGAAGTAGGGAGGAGCAGTTGGTCTGTTGGTATGGGGGGCTGTTATTTCGGGGGGGGGGGGGGGGAGGGGGGGAGGGTTTTATGTATGCTGATTGTGTTTTTAGGGTTTTACAAGTTCGTAGTAAGAAGGAACTGGTGAGTTTGGTTGAGGAATATACTGAGGAGGATGGCACTATAGTTTCTGATGCATTTTCATCTTGTAGGGATATGGGAAGAGGAGTTATAATTATTTAGTAGTTAATCATAGTATTGAGTTTAATGATTATGAAACTGGGGCTTGTACTAACATGATAGAGGGGTTTTGAGCAGCAATTAAATCTGTTATAGAGAGAGAAAAAGGCACTCTTCCAACCCCCAATCTCCTTTAGATCAGTATTGCTGACAGAAGAGCGTCCCTGAGAATTACTGTATTTTTCGTGTTTGTTGAGGGCTGAGGGGAGGATGTGGTGAGTTAAGGGGGTTGGGTGTGTGTGGGTGTTCTTGGTATTGGTTGTGGGGTTAATGGGGCAGGTTATGGGTTTGGGGGGGGGGGGGGTTATAGATTATGTTGGAGAGGACCAGTTTGGTTGCGGTTTTTGTTGTTCTGTACTGTGTGATTTATTTTGGTTTACATTTGTGTTTCTCTCTCTCTCTCACTTTTTGGGGGGGGAGGGGGGGGGGAGTGATTTGAGTGGATTGGGTTGGTTTATGGCGGCAGGTTGAAGGTGTTTAGGAGGGGTGTGTGTGTGTGTGTGTGTGTGTGTGTGTGTGTGTGTGTGTGTGTGTGTGTGTGTGTGTGTGTGTGTGTGTTGTAATTTAATTTTTTGGGGGTATTATTTGTTTTGGGATCGTACAGTGTCTTTTTATTGTTGTATATTTAGCTTGTCCCCACCTTAAACCCCCAATTTTTCATGGTTGTCCCGTTAGTTTCATTTTATTTTTGGACTGAGATGTTCTTGTGTCTTTGTCACATTTATTGGCTTGTATATGCAGCGATGTCATTGTTGTCATTCTGTATACATTGACAGTAGCTGTTTCTGCCACAATTGTGACGTCATGGATCAAAAGAGGACGTGTGGAATCAAACACTACTGTAATGCCAGCTTGGATTACGATAGGATGGGGAAGGAAACTAGCCATGTCCTTTTCAAAGGAACCATCCCAGCGTTTGCCTAGACAATTTAGTGAAATTACAGAACATTTAAATTTGGATTGCCAGATGGGAATTTGAACCATCCTCCTTCTGAATGTTAGTCCAATGTGCCAACTGATGTGTATTCAAAATCAGAGAGACAGCACATAGTGAAACTGAATATTATGTGTTAAGTCTTGCTTTGTTGCACAAGGTTGTTCCCAGACACTAGAAGTGTATTCTCATCAAAATTTATTACCCATCATCTGTAATTATTCATTTTGTACCATGTTACCTTTACCAACTGATTATGATTGTGACAGTGAACATATGGACATTTTTTTCGTGTTCCGACTTGGTGATCTCGACGAAGTAGTTTACCTTCATCACTTTGAACACATGTGAAGAAGAAAAAAAGAGAGACAAAAGTTTGCAAAAGAAAAAAAGACGATTTATGGTCTGAGGCAAGCTTCATGCATTTGGTATCCATGCATTTATTACAGAATTTAGAGACAAAATATATGCATCCTCACCATTTATACTGATGGATTGATCATCATCTTTAATAGATAAATAAATGGAAGAAGGTAGTAATGAATCGGTTTAAGATGAGAGATCTTGGCTGACTTGGTGTCTTGGCACAAGAGTAAAGAGAAACAGAAAATAAGGCTTGACTAGCACCAATGAAAGTAAATATGCAGCTAACAAATTTTGGATGGAAGATTGCAGTCAGGTTGCACATCCACTCGAACCCCGTTTCAGGCTACAAAAATTCGGAGGGGAAAAAAAAAAAAAAAAAAAACTGATATGTGAGGAAGCATTCCTTACCACCAAGCCTTTGAGTGGTATATAATCACACTAATAATGAGACACATGAAAGGCATAGTCAATACAGAACTATATTTCTGAAAAACAGGAACAACTGAAGGCACCTGCAATAGATCTTGATCAACAGCAATCAATAATTCAAATAATTCAGTATATTTTTAAGTTAATAAGGGTAGCAACCCCCCCATGAACCATAGACCTTCCCGTTGGTGGGGAGGCTTACGTGCCTCAGCAATACAGATAGGCTTACCGTAGGTGCAATCACAACGGAGGGGTATTTGTTGAGAGGCCAGACAAATGTATGGTTCCTGAAGAGGGGCAGCAGCCTTTTCAGTAGTTGCAGGGGCAACAGTCTGGACGATTGATTGATCTGGCCTTTTAACACTAACCAAAATGGCCTTGCTGTGCTTGTACTGAGAACGGCTGAAAGCAAGGGGAAACTACAGCTGTAATTTTTCCCGAGGGCATGCAGATTTACTGTATGGATGAATGATGATGGTGTCCTCTTGGGTAAAATATTCTGGAGGTAAAATAGTCCCCCATTCGGATCTCTGGACGGGGACTACTCAGGAGGACGTCGTTATCAGGGGAAAGAAATCTGGCGTTCTACGGATCAGAGCGTGGAATGTCAGATCCCTTAATCGGGCAGGTAGGTTAGAAAATTTAAAAAGGGAAATGCATAGGTTAAAGTTAGATATAGTGGGAATTAGTGAAGTTCGGTGGCAGGAGGAACAAGACTTCTGGTCAGGTGAATACAGGGTTATAAATACAAAATCGAATAGGGGTAATGCAGGAGTAGGTTTAATAATGAATAGGAAAATAGGAATGCGGGTAAGGTACTACAAACAGCAAAGTGAACGCATTATTGTGGCCAAGATAGACATGAAGCCCACACCTACCACAGTAGTACAAGTTTATATGCCAACTAGCTCTGCAGATGACGAAGAAATTGAAGAAATGTATGATGAGATACAAGAAATTATTCAGATAGTGAAGGGAAACAAAAATTTAATAGTCACGGATGACTGGAATTCGAGAATAGGAAAAGGAAGAGAAGGAAAAGTAGTAGGGGAATATGGAATCGGGGTAATGAATGAAAGAGGAAGCTGCCTGGTAGAATTTTGCACAAGGCATAACTTAATCATAGCTCACACTTGGTTCAAGAATCATGAAAGAAGGTTGTATACATGGAAGAAGCCTGAGGACACTGACAGATTTCTGATAGATTATATAATGGTAAGACAGAGATTTAGGAACCAGGTTTTAAATTGTAAGACATTTCCAGGGGCAGATGTCGACTCTGACCACAATATATTGGTTATGAACCGTACATTAAAACTGAAGAAACTGCATAAAGGTGGGAATTTAAGTAGATGGGACCTGGATAAACTGACTAAACCAGAGGTTGTACAGAGTTTCAGGGAGAGCATTAGGGAACAATTGACAAGAATGTGGGAAAGAAATACAGTAGAAGAAGAATGGGTTGCTTTGAGGGATGAAGTAGTGAAGGCAATAGAGGATCAAGTAGGTAAAAAGACGAGGGCTAGTAGAAATCCTTGGGTGACAGAAGAAATATTGAATTTAATTGATGAAAGGAGAAAATTAAAAATGCAGTAAATGAAGCAGGTAAAAAGGAATACAAACGTCTCAAAAATGAGATCGACAGGAAGTGCAAAATGGCTAAGTAGGCATGGCTAGAGGACAAATGTAAGGATGTAGAGGCTTATCTCACTAGGGGTAAGATAGATACTGCCTACAGGAAAATTAAAGCGACCTTTGGAGAATAGAGAACCACTTGTATGAATATCAAGAGCTCAGATGGAAACCCAATTCTAAGCAAAGAAGGGAGAGCAGAAAGGTGGAAGGAGTATATAGAGGGTCTATACAAGGGCAACGTACTTGAGGGCAATGTTATAGAAATGGAAGAGGATGTAGATGAAGATGAAATGGGAGATATGATACTGCGTGAAGAATTTGATAGAGTACTGAAAGACCCGAGTCGAAACAAGGCCCCAGGAGTAGACAACATTCCATTAGAACTACTGACAGCCTTGGGAGAGCCAGTCCTGACAAAACTCTACCACCTGGTGAGCAAAATGTATGAGACAGGCGAAATACCCTCAGACTTCAGGAAGAATATAATAATTCCAATCCCAAAGAAAGCAGGTGTTGACAGATAATAATTCCAATCCCAAAGAAAGCAGGTGTTGACAGATGTGAAAATTACCGAACTATCAGTTTAATAAGTCACGGCTACAAAATACTAATGCGAATTCCTTACAGACGATTGGAAAAACTGGTCGAAGCTGACCACGGGGAAGATCAATTTGGATTCCGTAGAAATATGGGAACACGTGAGGCAATACTGTCCCTATGACTTATTTTAGAAGCTAGATTAAGAAAAGGCAAACCTACATTTCTAGCATTTGTAGACTTAGAGAAAGCTTTTGACAATGTTGACTGGAATACTCTCTTTCAAATTCTAAAGATGGCAGGGGTAAAATACAGGGAGCGAAAGGCTATTTACAATTTGTACAGAAACCAGATGGCAGTTATAAAGAGTCGAGGGGTATGAAAGGAAAGCAGCGGTTGGGAAGGGAGTGAGACAGGGTTGTAGCCTCTCCCCAATGTTGTTCGATCTGTATATTGAGCAAGCAGTAAAGGAAACAAAAGAAAAATTTGGAGTAGGTATTAAAGTCCATGGAGAAGAAATAAAAACTTTAAGGTTCGCCGATGACATTGTAATTCTGTCAGAGACAACAAAGGACTTGGAAGAGCAGTTGAACGGAATGGACAGTGTCTTGAAAGGAGGATATAAGATGAACTTCAACAAAAGCAAAACGAGAATAATGGAATGTAGTCGAATTAATTCGGGTGATGCTGAGGGAATTAGGTTAGGAAATGAGACACTTACAGTAGTAAAGGAGTTTTGCTATTTGGGGAGCAAAATAACTGATGATGGTCGAAGTAGAGAGGATATAAAATGTAGACTGGCAATGGCAAGGAAAGCGTTTCTGAAGAAGAGAAATTTGTTAACATCGACTATAGATTTAAGTGTCAGGAAGTCATTTCTGAAAGTATTTGTATGGAGTGTAGCCATGTATGGAAGTGAAACATGGACGATAAATAGTTTGGACAAGAAGAGAACAGAAGCTTTCGAAATGTGGTGCTACAGAAGAATGCTGAAGATTAGATGGGTAGATCACATAACTAATGAGGAGGTACTGAATAGGGTTGGGGAGAAGAGGAGTTTGTGGCACAACTTGACTCGAAGAAGGGATCGGTTGGTAGGGCATGTTCTGAGGCATCAAGGGATCACCAATTTAGTACTGGAGGGCGGCGTGGAGGGTAAAAACTGTAGAGGGAGACCGAGAGATGAATACACTAAGCAGATTCAGAAAGATGTAGGCTGCAGTACATACTGGGAGATGAAGAAGCTTGCACAGGATAGAGTAGCATGGAGAGCTGCATCAAACCAGTCTCAGGACTGAAGCCCACAACAACAACAACAACAACAACAACAACAACAACAAGGGTAGCAAATTCCTGGAATTCAAAACAGTAGCTCTATCAACTACAGCAGATGGATACACGATCCTGTTAACAATAGCTCGTCAAGTGATATACTTTCAGGGATTGCTCCAAGAACTGTGTATGAATAACACAGTAAAAAATCAATGTGTGTGTTCTATGATAATAAGAGGTGCTGTTGCAGTCAGTTAAAATGGAGCGCATCACATTTGAACAAAAAAACACTGAGCCAAGAACCACAATTCCATCCATGAACTAATTGCTGTTAGGAAGTGCAGTATCAAATCAATCAGTACAAACAAGCAATCTTTTTTTTTTTTTACTATGGTACTGCCAAAGTTTAACCATCAGTCGTGCAGCCAAGAAGTGGGACTTTCAGAATTCTCAAATTATCAATCTGGAAACTTGTGGGGGTGCTGAGAAAAACCATACTGTCTGTGTAGACACCTCATGGTTGTTTTTTAAAATTTATTTTTCCTCTGTCTTTAGGTTCTCTTGTAATTATCATGGAATAAATACTTTAATAATCTGTGTTCCAGGAAAATGGTGCATGAACTTCATTTATTACCAACTTTCTGTTTCATTCTCATTTAATTCAATTTAAGTTCTGTATAAAATATGCAACATTTTTAAAGTATCTAACATGTCCTAGACTGTTGTGCTGAGTGCTCAAAAGACAAACAAATAAACAAACTAAGTCAACTTTAGGTCTATATACTCTAAAAAGGACTAGTCAGAGTAAATATTCAGTGCAATGATTGAAGACATTTGCCAGTAGCACTCAGCATTTTTGTTTAAGTTCTTCAGATTGGCCGACGACTTAAAAAAAAGAACGAATTAATTTATATCTTCATTCCCTCACTCGTACTTTTTCATAAATTTCATCATGTAGGAGAGCTTTTAGGGATTTACAATAAGCTAAGACACCATCAAAAGGCTGAAACAGTCAATGCAGACTTATTTTATGTACTACACTGAAACCAAATTAAGACTAGTGGTAGTCTGATAATTATGGCAATTACTTCTATATTAATTTATATATTGTCTGTATATTTGAAGAAAAAAAACACTGTTCATCCTCTTAAATGAATGAGCGGCTGTTTTTACTTAAAACAAAGCACTTATGTAGCTTTATTCAGAGCATTCTAAGCTATCTATGTTCTGTCAAAGATAAACAACAAAGTCAGTTTGAATTTATACTCCTGCATCCAAATATACAGATGAATAATAAAAGGTACCCCACAAAGCCTCAATCACTTTACTGTCTTCAGGATTGTATATGATTTGCTACAGCACCAGAAAGCTGCACACTCATAACTTAAAAAAATGTCACAATTAATCAAATTCTTTGAGATTGTGAGCAATACACTAAACTAAGCAATTGGGGTAGTTAACTAGACAATCATGTCACTGTAGAAAAGGAATATGGAACAAAATGATTTTCATACCTGAAAAAAATGCTCTAATCTTATCAACGATAAAGGGAAGCAAAAGAATGTACTATGGAAATAAAAGAATGTACTTGATATGAATGGAAAACTCACAAACAAAATTATCAGAAACTGCAAAGCAGCAAAACCACAGTGGCTATGAGGAAATGTGAAGAAACTGGAAACAAACAGTGTTAGAATTGATGTGTCACATGTGAAGGTTAACTCTTCCTAGCGAGTGATAATACCATATCTGAAGGTCAAACAAAAACTCCTTAGCCCATACAAAAGAGCAGAAGTTTTCTTAGTACT
This sequence comes from Schistocerca cancellata, assembly GCF_023864275.1. Taxonomy (NCBI): domain Eukaryota; kingdom Metazoa; phylum Arthropoda; class Insecta; order Orthoptera; family Acrididae; genus Schistocerca; species Schistocerca cancellata. The sequence continues at coordinate 699,929,861 of NC_064628.1, forward strand.
GATGGAGTAATGAAAATTTAAATTAAAAAAAAAAAAAAAAAAAAAAGAGCATTAGGGAAACACCTGATTCCCCCTGTCTGCTTTGATCCATGATGTCACCAGTACCATACAAAATAGTGACGATATCGTCACTACATACACATGCCGACAAACTCTAACAAAAATAAAAATGACAGAAGAATGTATCACTCCAACAATACAATAAAACTAATGGGACACCTGTGGGAAGTATGGGGCTTACGTCAGGGACAAGCTAAACTCAACTTACTACATAATGCTACAGCCACAAAACAAATGGTGCACTTCATGCAACCTGTAAAGCTCAGACCAGGCCCATGACACCAAAAAAAACATCTGCAATTCCAAATAACGGAGTTGGACATTTCCCTTGACCTCCATAGCTCAAACGAGGCCCTCAATAGCAAGGAAAAAACACCTAAAGCTCACAAAAAGGGAATCCGACACATACTTTGACTCACATAGCTCAATCACAGCTCTCGATACCTAATAGCAAACCACAAATTAAAAAATCACAACCACAAGCTTCACATACCTACGTAACTCTCTAAACATCACCGAAACCAAAACCCCAAAACTCAAAAACACCACACCATATTGAAATCACCCACCACTGCACTATTACATCACAGGTCAAAGCAGACAGGTGGAATTGGATACTTCAAATGGCAAAAAGCTACACACACACACACACACACACACACACACACACACACAGGAAGTAAAAGATCATTTAATGTAGCAACCAAAGCCCATGAAACTGGAGATGCACCATAATAAAATATCTAGAATGGCAATATAAATACAAAATCAAAAGTAATAAGATTAACATAAAATGCAATTATGTCAATGGTCATGTTGTCATGTATTTTACTGACTGACTCGTAGTGAGAGATTACAATTATGATTCATAAACATGAGCATAACTAAAACTACACCAAAGTCTGTTGAAGGTTGCACTGACTGAGAAATTTGTGAACTCCCAGACAATGAGTGGCTTCCAATGTTCCAAATTATTGACTAGAAGAACAGGAATGAAAACTGAAAAGATTGTCTACATGATGATCTATTTGCTTTTGGAAAAGATACAGTTTGTTTTATCAATCACACTTTAAAAAAAAAATGTAGCATGAGCTTCAATAGACTTGTAGGATTGGAATTCTGAAGCCCAATATCAGTTAGCTAAAGAAAAAAAGAAAAAGGTTTTAGACAGTTTTCGATAGTAATAATAAATTATTATTATTATTATTATTATTATTATTATTATTATTATTATTATTATTGAAAAAATAAAAAGACAACACCATCATCCGTGGTTCTTGTTTGAATTTTCTTTTTAAGGAAGAGATTCAAAACAATTTTTACGGCCATATTTTAGAAACCACTAAACATGCTTCCTTTCATGCACAAAATGTAGAAAAATTACTCTATGTTTTTTGCCCTCGCTTAATAACGAAGAGCATGTGAGAGAAATTGAAAAAGTGAGAGTTGTTTTGTTTCCTTGAGACGGTACGTAAATAGTACTGGATGTGACAGGCCTTTCCGTTTCTAAAAAAGACAAATATTACAAAAGCACAATTATCGGGAACCACTATACAATGCGCTTAATTTACGGACATTTAACAAGAAGTATCGTTGTTGCATTCTTCTTTCTTACATGCAACGATCAATACATTTCACTACTAGCTATTAAATTCCTCTTCTAGGCTCATTACGCAATGAAGTCAGCAGCAGAAAAAAAACAATATCTTCAGAACTTTCATTCACTCTTTACGCCGCGTCTATATAAAATTAAACTACGTAAGAACAACCCAAGATAACGACACCCTGAGACGGTTTTGCTCATTTGCTCGTTATCCTTTATACAAAATGAAAAATTTCAGGTACCTTTCGGCGGCCTAAATTTCATTTTACTACTGTTACGGCCTTCATTGTTCCCAACACCTTGTTGCGCGGCTGCGCTGCACGTAAGAAGAAAATGTGCAATTACTCCTTACCTGTTCCATGGTTCTTCCTTTTCTGTGGTGAAAAGGCTCGCATTTGCAGTAACGAAAGCGAAAATTTAAATCCGTCAAGCCGAAATTCCCACAACTAACTTGATACTCATGTCATTTGACAGCGCCACAGCGATATTCGAAACGGCAACAGCTGACAACATTGAGCAGTGTTCTATGATATCGATTGTGAAATTCAGAGATACTTAAGCTGCCATTACGCAACTTTCGATACAGTCACGGCCGCCTGTATTAGAGGCCGGAGGACTGAAATGTGGCAACGTTACGTTAAGGCCTACCGCATGGCTGTGGCTGTAAGGTAGCGAACGGAAGCAGTTGTTTACGTACTTTCGCGGTGTCTGTTTCATCCGACATTACAGTGTTATTATGCTATACTGGACTCTGCAAAAATTATAGCAAGTAGTCGTTACTGCTGTCGAAGATATAACAAAATTTAAGTATACAATTCTGTGAAGTTTGTAGTGTTACATGTATATGTGCAAGTGAGCTACGTGATCGACTTTCGTCTACACAATTGCAACAAAAGTTCTACTATATTCTAGATACAATTCGAAAATAAAGTTTTGAATTCGTAAGTTTAGTATCAGAATCTTCTCCTAACTGATTTTGTGTTAATACACTCCTGGAAATTGAAATAAGAACACCGTGAATTCATTGTCCCAGGAAGGGGAAACTTATTGACACATTCCTGGGGTCAGATACATCACATGATCACACTGACAGAACCACAGGCACATAGACAAAGGCAACACAGCATGCACAATGTCGGCACTAGTACAGTGTATATCCACCTTTCGCAGCAATGCAGGCTGCTATTCTCCCATGGAGATGATCGTAGAGATGCTGGATGTAGTCCTGTGGAACGGCTTGCCATGCCATTTCCACCTGGCGCCTCAGTTGGAACAGCGTTCGTGCTGGACGTGCAGACCGCGTGAGACGACGCTTCATCCAGTTCCAAACATGCTCAATGGGGGACAGATCCGGAGATCTTGCTGGCCAGGGTAGTTGACTTACACCTTCTAGAGCACGTTGGGTGGCACGGGATACATGCGGACGTGCATTGTCCTGTTGGAACAGCAAGTTCCCTTGCCGGTCTAGGAATGGTAGAACGATGGGTTCGATGACGGTTTGGATGTACCGTGCACTATTCAGTGTCCCCTCGACGATCACCAGTGGTGTACGGCCAGTGTAGGAGATCGCTCCCCACACCATGATGCCGGGTGTTGGCCCTGTGTGCCTCGGTCGTATGCAGTCCTGATTGTGGCGCTCACCTGCACGGCGCCAAACACGCATACAACCATCATTGACACCAAGGCAGAAGCGACTCTCATTGCTGAAGACGACACGTCTCCATTCGTCCCTCCATTCACGCCTGTCGCGACACCACTGGAGGCAGGCTGCACGATGTTGGGGCGTAAGCGGAAGATGTCCTAACGGTGTGCGGGACCATAGCCCAGCTTCATGGAGACGGTTGCGAATGGTCCTCGCCGATACCCCAGGAGCAACAGTGTCCCTAATTTGCTGGGAAGTGGCGGTGCGGTCCCCTACGGCACTGCGTAGGATCCTACGGTCTTGGCGTGCATCCGTGCGTCGCTGTGGTCCGGTCTCAGGTCGACCGGCACGTGCACCTTCCGCCGACCACTGGCGACAACATCGATGTACTGTGGAGACCTCACGCCCCACGTGTTGAGCAATTCGGCGGTACGTCCACCCGGCCTCCCGCATGCCCACTATACGCCCTCGCTCAAAGTCCGTCAACTGCACATACGGTTCACGTCCACACTGTCGCGGCATGCTACCAGTGTTAAAGACTGCGATGGAGCTCCGTATGCCACGGCAAACTGGCTGACACTGACGGCGGCGGTGCACAAATGCTGCACAGCTAGCGCCATTCGACGGCCAACACCGCGGTTCCTGGTGTGTCCGCTGTGCCGTGCGTGTGATCATTGCTTGTACAGCCCTCTCGCAGTGTCCGGAGCAAGTATGGTGGGTCTGACACACTGGTGTCAATGTGTTCTTTTTTCCATTTCCAGGAGTGTATTATGAACATTTCTACACATTTGAATCTATCTGTAGGCTTGTGTTTCGTGATGTCCAAGCAGTAGAAAAAACCAGTCCACTCAAATTCTCATTTGCTGTTTTTACATAATAGTAATTTGATGTTAGCAATTAATGCATCATTCTATTTGCAGATCCCAGAAAAATGCGTTCCTGGTTGCAACAGCAACTACAAATGCAGCAAGGAAGAGGGTTACATCTCAGTGCTCAAATTCTCTACTGATTCCCTAACAGATTCATGTGTCTGTGGAAGACCACTTACTGATATCTACAAAAAGCTGGTTTCCATTATGTGTAACATATTGTTAAATAATTATACCGAACTCCAAAATGATCATCTAATATGTTCCAACAAGGAGGGAGTTAATAGAAAATTAAAAACATTACATAACTTTTGACACAGAATTATGAAACTTCTTTCTTACCCATAACCTCAGTCCTTAAATGCTCTGATTAGTACTGGCAAGGAGGAGGTGGCCACTATGAAATAAACTTTAATCCACTGATAAATTTCAGTCATGCTTCTTATGCAAATCCTACAGAAAGGTCATCAGTTCATCCTGACTCAGAAAGATGTGTAGATTGTGTATGACCTGTGATTTAAAAAAAAATCTAACATACTAATGAACAATACACAAAAAACGTTCGTTAAAAATTATTGCTATTATGCCACCCTCATATATAAAGGTGTGAAAGATATGTTGCTACTGTGAGAAACTTTTATATTAGTTTGTCATCTATATAGGAAGGAACATGATAATACATTTCAAATAACACATTGAAATAATTGTAAATCTGCAAATAATGTTAGTAGGCACCTCACAAAATTGTTTGCTGAACTTGTATCTCCAAATCTCGGGTAAGAAACGTCATAATATACTGCTATGAAGCACATGTGAGTTATTGAAAAGTTCATTGTTGCAAGGAACCGAGAATAAAATTCGTAATTCCGACATAAAGTCGGCGTAATACTGCGAGAAATTAACTTCTCTAGGTTACTGTGTTATTTATGGGGACCAAATCTACAACAAAAGAAAGTGATTGCGTATTTATATCTGACACGTCGTCTGCATTCGACGAAATCTAAAACTTCAGTCTGGGCCTAGCTGGTCACGCTAGCCGGCCTACTGACGTCACAGGCTACGACGTTGTCAGCTTGACGACTCCGGCCTCTAATACAGGCGGCCGTGATACAGTGTGTTATTTACGGGAATACGCTTCTGCAATTTTGGCGCTAAGTGTCTAAATACAGGAAAGAGGAGGGGGGGGGGGAATATTTATAAACGTTATTAGAGGTGAATACATTACGATGTTGTTAAAAAATGTCCCAAAAACTTGGTAGTTCTTTCAGAATTATAATGTAGGTTGCGTCGTAAGAAAAACGATGACGAAACGCTTATTTCTTTTTATCCTTGATGTTAGCTGCACTTCAATCATCGTATTTTTCATCTAGGTCCAAGAACGTTACATTACAGGTGCACAGAATATTTACATTTCTCCACTATGTTTGCTCCTTTTCAATGATTGTAATGGTTTTGTTCAGAACATACAATTTTTTAAACCAATGGTACAGAGCATTTACATTTTTCCACAACATGTTAGGCAGCTTTCCAATTATTGTGATGTTTTGTACACAAGATAATTTTTGTTTGAAACTACCGGTACCAGTAATTTAAAATTTTTTTTTCTTTTTACTATAGTTTATGGCGGACGGAAACGAGTAGGAAACTAATCAGAGAAGCTTACATATACGTATCTAATACTCAGATTATAGCAGGAAATTGCTTCCGTATTCAGTTTGGTCTGCGTTGATAGAACGCGCAAGGCGGTTGATGCATACCCTCAAATAATAGTAATAACAATAATAATAGTATTGGAAACATATGGAAAAAACCCTAAGGGAATAAGGTAACTGATGTTACATCCTTTATTAATGCATAACAGTCCATTCATCACCTCTGCCAACAATTTAGTCACATTTAATTAATAAAATCTATTCACTCACCTAGTCACATAAAATATTTTCTTTGTCATTTACTCGATATTTCATATTTGAAGTACCTCTTATAATTTCTCATCTTTATGCTCTCTACAATGGCAGGGTAATAAGTTTTTTATGCATCATGACATTTCTTATGCTCACCAGAGATTTCGTTTATGCTTATTCAGTAAAAATTATTTTTTCCTTCTTTGTTTTTCTTTATTTTCTGGTTCTTATTCAGCAACCTACGTCAAATAATTCAATTTTGTTATTTTGCTTTTTCACTGGTGCCTCGAGCTGAGCTCAGTAGTCAGTATTTACAGTGCTATGCCAAAGACGTGTCCACGATTCTGTGGCAATGATTGAGATCGGCCTTGTTTTACTCGTACTTTATATATAGTGGGTCCTTCTGTTATTCCAATTTTGTTCGTAACTGTTAAAAGAAAAGAAAAAAAATCCTTGAGGTCTATGTTTATGTGCTGCTCCATGACTCTGGTGTCAATATCTTTATTCTTGGCTTGTATGTAACTAGTGTGTTTTTTCAGTAAATGTGTTTTTTCGTATCCAGGGTGTAACTATAAAGTTAATAAAATATTTTCGTGCCTTTAAAATAATATTTTTCATCAGGTTATGGGCCCAGTACACGTGTAATGGCAAACAACATAGTTTAATTAAAACAATATTTGAAATGAGCCTATGTCTGTAAAGAAACATGACTGCTAGCGGCGATTATAAGGTCAGCATTGATAAGCTTGAAGGACCTGACGACTGGGCCAAATGGAAATGGCATATTTCTATGGTGCTGCGTTCATATGGACTAGAATATATTACTAACGGTACGCGTGAACGTGTAAAGTTGCCGCAAGATGCGACAAGTGCACAAAAAGAAGCGTATGGGAATGGCACAAGGACGACGCAAAGGCAGCAAGTCTTATAGCAAGTGCACTAAGTAACCCTGCTGCAGAACTCATCTTAACGTGCAAGAATGCTAAAGAAATCTGGGACAAATTACGCGCCCGATTTGAACGTAGCAGTACTCAGCGTTTGAACATGTTGATTGAAACATTTTTCCGTGATGAAACGGAAGATATTAGTACACATGTGGCCAAACTGCAAAAGTTATTTGAGGACCTGAACGATGAATTAGCAAAACACGAAGAAAATACGCTATCTGAAAGAATCTTAAATGGTCGAATTTTGTCTACACTGGGAAAGACTACGACAATTTTAAGGATCTCTGGGATACGGTACCGACAGAAAAGCAAAGCTTGAATTTATTGATTGAAAAACTTTGTACTATTGAACTGCCTGAACAAGACAATAATGGAAGTGCAGTTTTCGTCGTTTCTAAAACAAGAAAACGGCAAACAAGTAATCAGCAAGTAAAGATGACGAAGTCACAATTAAAACAGAAGTTTCCGTGTAATATATGCAAACAATTAGGTCACTGGGCAGCAGAGTGTCCACAGAACACTCGTGACAGCAATAAAAGAAAAGAGAAGAAGCGAGAAAGTGAACACGCTGCATTTACTTCATACGCTATGGGTGTGTGTACTAGTAATCACAATGACCCAAATAAATGGTGTTGCGACAGTGGCGCTACAAATCATAAAACTCCCAACAAACAGTATTTTGTTTCGTATAGTGAATTTGATGCTCCTCAAGTAATTTCATTGTGAAAACAAGATGTCAAAATGTGTGCGTACGGTCAAGGAACAGTTTACATCCAAATTCGACGAAACAATAAATGGTACAATGCTAGAATGGACAATGTTTTGTACGTTCCTGATGCAAGTGCTAGTCTGTTCTCTGTGAGAGCCATTGCCTGCAGAGGCTACAGTACTAATTTTAGTTATAATAATGTCTATGTTCGAAAAAAAGTCAATGGCAATGTTGTTATGACAGGTTATGTGAAAAATGGACTTTATGTGTTGAACATACGTAGTGTTAGAAAAGCAAAAATGAATCATGTGAACTTGATGACTTCATCCGAAACATTGCAAGTGTACCATGAAAGGTTTGGTCATCAAAATAAACAACATGTGAAGAATATTTTAAAAGGAATAAACATTAATGTGAAAGATGCCAAGAGTGAATTTTGTGACGGCTGTGCGGTTGGAAACATGCATAGGCTGCCATTCAAAACACGAACAATACGCGCTATCAGTACTGGTGAATTAATCCACGCGGATGTCAATGGACGAATGAGCACGAAATCTTTTGGAGGTAAGCATTATTATGTATGTTTCAAAGACGATTTTAGTAAATTTCGTCGAATTTTCTTTTTAAGACACAAAAGTGAGGTGTGTACTGTGTTTAAGCAGTTTTTAAATGAAGCACGAACTAATGGACATGTTGTTAAACAATTTAGATGTGATGGTGGCAAAGAATTTAATAATAAGAATGTCAGTGAACTGCTTGCAGACAGGGGAATAGAGCTACTGATCCCTCCTCCTTACACTCCTGAACAAAATGGTGTGACCGAACGGGAAAATAGGACCGTTGTTGAAGCTGCCCGGTCAATGCTAAATCCGAGAAAATTAACTAAAGGGTTGTGGGCAGAGACATGTAACACAGCAGTCTACCTAATAAATCGTACTGGAAAATCTTCAGTTGAAAATAAAACCCCATTATGAACTATGGTTTAATCGACCAGTAGGACGACTTGATCATCTCAGAATTTTTGGCACAGGCTGCTATGTTCACATTAACATACAATTCCGTTCCAAGTTTGATGATAAGGCAGTTTTTGGACGACTTGTTGGATATGTTAATGACAAGGATGGTTTTAGAGTTTGGATTCCATCTAAAAGAAAAGTAGTGTTGAGTCACGATGTGAAATTTAAGCCAGAAATTGTTTGTGATTTACATAGTGATCATGTTGAATTTGAAGTCCCTCAGGAAGAATTTAATGATCCGAATTCATCTAAAGATGACCAACGGAAATCTCCTAGATTGTACACTTCTGGAGGAAGTCAAACTCAAGAAAAAATTGGCATTCTCGATTCCAGAGAAAGTCAAGAGTCGAGTGAATCTGATGAAAATAAAGAATTAACAGAATTTCTAAAAGCAGAGGCTGCTGAATTTTCTAATGAAGAGAAACAGAAGAATAAAAGACAACGAAGAAAACCAACCTGGATGGAAAGTGGTGAATTTTGTATGGCAACAAAAGTTGATGCTAACAATTACACACACACACACACACACACACACACGAAGTGTGCTGCGGCAACCGCGGCCGTGTAATAGCTCGAAAAACTAGTAAAGTCAATGAACTCACGTTTGACAAGTAAGTAAAGAGTAATTATCGCAGCAAACACAACCATTTACTTCTACGTCTTCATAATATATAGTTCATTTGATACCAGCTTCTTCTCTGATTGCTGGAAATAAATTTTAAAATGTCAATATTGGAGGACGTAAAATAAATAAAACATACAAAGTCTTAAGTGTGTTCAGGAGATGACGGAAGCAAGCCTTGCGAAGTCTTTGGCCCACAAATTTAAACTGAAAGGCACATGCAGGCTGTCTAGCAAACAAACTGAGTAGCTTATCTTTTGATTTTACATTTAATCAGATTAAATTCCTATAGACATACAAAGAGAAGTGTATCACAGTTACTGTGAGTCACTTATGTGACACTAGCAACCTACCCCAGTATGCACTGCAACACTAAGTATGTACGGCGGTCAACTTGCCTGGCAAAGCAATAACTTTGCTTATGGGCCATTGCATAGAGTTATGATTAAAATACAGGGAACAACGTTGGTAACTCAATATCATCACTTTCATACAGCACGAAGCACCTTCTATCATGCACAATCAGTCTGAAGCTACCCTTCTCCACACATCATGGTACATAGTATCCTCTGCCATGCAGTGTCATACAAAGCATCTTTGACACCCAACACTGATATGGAGCACCCTCTGTGACACATACCTAACATTGGTGTGAAGTACCCTCTGTCATATAACTTGACACAAAGCACCCTCTGTCACACAACAATACAAAGCATCATGTTCTACGCAAAATCGGTAAGATGCACACTCTGCCACACAACAGTGGTACGTGGCTCCCTCTGCCATGCAGAGTGAAGCATTTTCCAGCATGCAACATTGGTAGAGTGCACACACTGTCATTTAAAAGAGGTATGCAGCACCCTCTTCCTTGCAACATCAGTATGAAGCATCCTCTGCCATGCATCATTGGCACTGCATGCTGGCTCCGATATGGGTGGCCTTTTGCTTGTATGGATGATTCCACTGGAGTTCTGCCAATCACCACTATGTGGCAATAGTATCACTTTCACAGCAGCTGGAGCCAATTTGCAAGAAATATTTACAATTTAGATGCAGAAACTTTCCTCATGAATCATTCTATCTATTAGTGAAAACTGTATCAAAATCCCTACATTAGCTCCTGAGATTAGCCTGAACATACAGACAGAAATCGTGGTGGGAGACACTATACATGTATAGAATATAAGAAGAAGATGGTACAATATCATGAGGAAACTCAATTAATGTTACAAGGTTATTAACACTGTAGGGATAAATCATCTGAAATACATTTTGTTTATTGTTACCAATGTTAATGTATATGATCCCACTTCAGTCACCAATGGTAATGTATATGGTCAGGGAAGGGGGGAGAAGGTTGTTACATCTGCATTGTGATGACAGTATGCAGGAGGTCGAGCAGTCAGGATTTAGGAGTGGGCAGCCAGGGCTGCCATTAAATGACTAAACAGGAAATTAGGTACAATAAAGAGGATATATTTCAATGTACGGTGTACTAGTGTCACGCCTAGGGTCGGAAGTTACCAGTTACTCTGCCTTCCAAAAAGACGTTTGTTCTGCTCAAGGTCTGGATTACAAGACAGAGAGGCAACTGTGTTCTGCACCGCAGAACACTCCACCATCCACACATGTGACCTGTATCCCACGCACACTATTGGCTAAAACCAATAGCATGAATTCACTAGCAGTTTCAACAGAGGTCTCAGGGTGTCTCTTGTCAGCAGCTTTAACTGGACAGAACTGCCTCGGTTTTGAAGGACAGGCAACTTGTGTCATGTAGGTACAGTGTAAGATACTCTGGGAGAAAACTTGTAAAGACTTCACTGGGCCTTTGAAATAAATTTTTTAACCAATTCCCCTAAAATATTTCTTGACTGGCTGCCACCCTGTACATTCCTTCCCCCTTCCAGAGAAGTGGTGACAAACATTGTTAACAAAACAGCGTCAGTCACTCCCCAGAAAGAAGAGTTACCCTATTAGGGGCCTTAATATTATGGGAGGGATCTGTTACAGTGTTTCATTTAGTGTAAGCAGGAGGGAACTAACATATAGTCATGTTTATCAAATTTCATGAGTTAAGAAAATAGTAAAAAATAAACTATTCAAATTACAGTACAAAATCGCCTAGAATGGTTGAAATTATCACTGTCCATGTAATCAGATCTTAAAACATACGATGTTAAAATCATACCAGAAAGCTTCACAAAAGAGAAATAAACTATTTTGGTTTCCATTAGGTTCAGGAAAAAAATCTGTTGTTATCTGCTGTTGCAGTACAAACTCATTGTCATAGGGAGTAGATGGTGGCCGAACTGAATCAGCACTGATCTTTTAATGATTTACAGGCGTTGTTTGTATTATTTGGCAAATATTAATCTCATTGCTAGATAGTGGAACTAATACCAAAAATAAAATGCATCAACAACATGAGAGAATACTCAGTTCTAGAATAATCAAAGTATTTGGGTAAACAACATAATAAATCAACTTAATGCAATTGTTAGCATCTGACTTGGGTAAAAACTGGGTGAAGTATATTTAAAAAGAGTGATAACAAACGTAAAATTGTGATATATCCACCACATATTAGTTACGGGTAATAGTTGTGCAAAGTTTCACAGGCTACAAAATATTAACACATTTCAGTAGAATGGAGGATGCAGTTAGCAAGCTGAAGAGATGATGTTCCATAAATCACATGAAAATCTTTAACCACATTAACTCATGTTAAAATACAAGGTACAAAAGTTTTCTTGTAAAATACTGGACTTATGGATGAATTCAGGGGATAACAAAGGCTACACATCAAAACCCATGACTATCTACTACCAAAATGCTACCTTCTCACATTAAAGTACCTTAAATCACTTCATAGAGCAATCGTCCTTCAAAACATGGCATACTGGAATAAATATGAACACACAGAAAGCGAAGAAGACAGTGAAATATTACACCTAGGTCAAAATTACTTACTAGTTTCAACTGTAAAAATTGTGACATAGAATAGCCAGAGCATCTGATGTGCTGTCACTAGCTTGACTTGAATACATCATTTAACATTATCCTCATCCTATTCATAAAACTTCAGATAAAAAGGGGAAAGAATCCATTGAGTTTATAATCAGTTCACAAACTACGAAAAGATTCAGAGCTAGAATGTGGTTCTGTGCGACAGAGGCACACGCACTGTATGTAAACAAACTTCTGACTAACGGGAGAAGAGCAGGCTTGTCCGGCAGGGAAGGAGAGATATGCACGTGATGTCGACAAACTTAAATGGAGCTTCTCTCTAGTTGGGTGATGGAGGGGGTTATTATTTGTGGCAGAGGGTGCTTTGTGTCAAGTTATATGACAGAGGGTGCTTCACAGCAATGTTAGGTATGTGTCACAGAGGGTGGTCCATATCAGAGTTGGGTGTCAAAGATGCTTTGTATGACACTGCGGGAGGGGTAAGAGCGGAGAGGCATGTGCAAGGGATGAGGAATGGCGAGAGGACCACTGGCTGCCAACAAGAGTGCAGAAGAAGGCGAGCCTCATCGTGAAGTGTCAATGAAGTATAGATGAAAGAGATAGGTAGGCAATCAATTTATGAAAGCAAAGACTGAAAGAATAACCAGATCAGCTGGGCACTCTGCGGGCAGTAACCGCACCGTGTAAGGCACACGGCCGTGGAGGAGGGAGGTACAAAGTAATGGTTGAGGTTGGAATGAACAGACAAGCGACTCAGAGCAAGGGTAGTAATCCAGCGCAATGCATGGGCGAGGGAGGAACTGTGCTCTGTCTGCATAGGGGCAATTTTGTCTCGTGGGAGTTAATTACTACAAAATTCCCAAAATCCATGAAGTAATAGGGTGAGCTAAAAAAAAAAGGGGGACGGTGGGTGGTATGAACTACTACGACATTGTACAATAAAAACTTTTATTCATTAGGGTGGAAGTCTCTTGCTAACTATATTTCCAAGAAGATAATGCATAACTGCGCTTGGGAGATGACGTCACGTCGGGGGTGCTAATCATCAACAATCTAGTGCTTATTTCAGCAGGTGTTTCAATCTTATTACGTCATGGACTAGAGGGAAGGTATTATGGTATGGTACTATTCTTCGGAGGAGGCTCGGAAATGCAGAGCGCCACCAAACTAAATGGCGGTGCACGGGAAGACATCCCATAATGGCGTGCTTTGTTATTGCGATGTGCTCCGCTTTGCAGTCCATCAGCTGGAGGTCGCTTGCTTCCAAATTCCCCTCAGAGTTATAATCTGGTCAGCGGCATGAGAATGAAAAACTCACAATCATTTTTTTAATCTTAGGCAGCTTGAAAGAATACAGGCAAATCAATGCTTCTAAAACGACAGTAGACTTAGCTCATCTGCAAAGCAGTGGAGCATTAGTTCCATAAGTAAGATGAAAATCCAAAGTATCACAATCTATTGAACAATAAAAGACTAATAGAATAGACACCACAAGGACTGGCTCCACTTTCTAGGTTTGACAACAAAATAAAAGCAGCCCCTTGTACACTAACAAGCAGAATAAGGAGTACTTTGAAAAGATACGTAAATAGTGTTAAGCAAACCATTTTATTTGTAATCTGATAATTTTGTTAATCAATGACATATTCAGAAAAATGTATTATTGTGTTGTGTGTCAAGAATTGTAACCTGTTTTTGAACATATAAATGAATCATTCGGTGCTGAATAAAGTATTTTAGTATTATTATTATTATTATTATTATTATTATTATCATCATCATCTACATCTACATTTATATTCCACAAGCCACCCAATGGTGTGTGGTGGAGGGCACTTTACGTGCCACTGTCATTACCTCCCTTTCTGTTCCAGGCGCGTATGGTTCGCGGGAAGAACAACTGCTGGAAAGCCTCCATGCGTGCTCAAATCTCTCTAATTTTACATTCGTGATCTCCTCGGGAGGTATAAGTAGGGGGAAGCAATATATTCGATACCTCATACAGAAACGCACCCTCTCGAAACCTGGACAGCAACCTACACCACGATGTAGAGCGCCTCTCTTGCAGAGTCTGCCACTTGAGTTTGCTAAACATCTCCATAACACTATCACACTTACCAAATAACACTGTGACGAAACGCGCTACTCTTCTTTGGATCTTCTCTATCTCCTCTGTCAACCCAACCTGGTACGGATCCCACACTGATGAGCAATACTCAATTATAGGTCGAACGAGTGTTTTGTAAGCCACCTCCTTTGTTAATGGACTACATTTTCTAAGGACTCTCCCAATCAATCTCAACCTGGCACCCGCCTTACCAACAATTACTTTTATATGATCATTCCACTTCAAATCGTTCTGTACGCATACTCCCAGATATTTTACAGAAGTAACTGCTACCAGTGTTTGTTGAGCTATCATATAATCATACAATTAAGGACCCTTCTTTTTATGTATTCGCAATACATTACATTTGTCTATGTTAAGTTTCAGTTGCCGCTCGCTGCACCAAGTGCCTATCCGCTGCAGATCTTCCTGCATTTCGCTGCAATTTTCTAATGCTGCAACTTCTCTGTATACTACATCATCATCATCATCATCATCATCATCATCATCATCATCAACCCCACCAGATGGGTGCCTGAAATTTTCTAGATTTGTATAATCAAATACATCCCTGGATTTATCTGAGCAGATGTTATTCTCATCCTTTCCTGTGACCGCATTCCCGTGGCATTTACATTGTATGCACAGGTGACTAATACTCCAGGATTGCTTCCCATAGCATATATTAACTGGAATTCTTGCCAATTTCACAAAATTCAGACTTAGCCCCAGATGACAATGATGTAGGCAGTCATCAATAGCTTGAGATTTTATCCGCATTTGATGCAGCAAGGTAACTGAGACCTTTTTAGCCAAGAATCCATCATAGAAGACACTGTAGGATAATCTGTATCTGCTTGGTGATATCTGTTTTAGCATCAAATTTTTAGTCAATAACAGTAAATACCTATTGATGAATATAAGAGAAAAATGAAGACTTTAAGTTCAGTAGCTCATAAGATGGTCCTGTTACTTGTGATACAAGAAATAGTTGAGTAACATTGGAAAGTGACACCAAGGAAGTATTTGATGTGTCCGACAGCATGGAACACATGGAATAACTGGGCTCCTAACTGGACAAGAACAGGTACTCTTTATTAGGAGTAGTACAACACAGAAAACATACAAGATTTCTGAAGATAGCATAATTAGGCTACAATGACATTTGTCAATTCTTGGTTCAGTTACAAGTACAAATAATACTTTGCAAGTAACAGCCCAGTTCTCAAGCGAGGTTCTGGGAGCGAGAAGACTTAGCAAGCAGCAGTAATTCATTAGTGAGTTATGAGAAGAAATAACATTTAGCAAGTAAGTTCACTGAATACACATGGCCTTGGCTGATAGCCAGGTCAACATTAGAACTACTATCAGATGCTACTGTGGGGTAGCTCATGCTTTGTTGGATAAGCCACATGGGTGTAGTAAGCATAAAGCTAAGAGGGAGAGCACTTTCTCTGATTTATGAGCCACATGGGCACACCTAGAGTAAAGCCCAGAGTGTACACAGAGCAGTTGCTTGTGTTCCAATGGATGGGCTGCTGAGTGGAGTCAGTGTTAGGCCCAGAGCATACGTGAATGCTGATCTACCAGTCATTACCAAATACCGTATTTACTCGAATCTAAGCCGCACTCGAATCTAAGCCGCACCTGAAAAATGAGACTCGAAATAAAGGAAAAAAAAATTTCCCGAATCTAAGCCGCACCTGAAATTTGAGACTCGAAATTCAAGGGGAGAGAAAAGTTTTAGGCCGCACCTCCAAATCGAAACAAAGTTGGTCCATTGTAATATGAGACACAATTTAGGTCGAATGAATGACGATACAGCTACAGTAGTTTGGTTCGAGTCGTAAGCTTAGCAGTTAAGCTTTACCAGGTATCCATTGCTATGCGTCAGGCGCTCCGTCCGTATTTATACGGGTATCCTTCCTTTTTCACGTGCTTCGTCTGGTTTGAATCGATTGCTTATTTTGCTTTGATCTGATAAGTGCCGTTTTCTTTGTTATAGGTGTTTGCGTCACTCTTAAGCTGAAAATGCATTATTGAACTGTGTCATGCATTGTTTGTTGCATTCTGATAGTGTGTGTTTACGGCCTGTCGCGGCTCGCGGCATGGCTTGCTTTTGTGCGCGCTACCGCCGCGCACAATTAAAAAAAAAAAGAGAGAGGAATCGTCTCATTAGCGAAACAATGGCAAGAGACTGCTATTTGTTGTTACTTACACTGCTGCTTTCTTTGATAATGATCAACAAGAATCAAATAATAGACTGCGTATGATAGAACATGTTCTGAACGAGAGTTAGGCGAAAATTTTTCTTCGTTGAAAATCTTTGCGGCCGCTTCTTTATTACATCAAATTCTGCACAGAAATTAGAGTCATCTTAGATTTAAAAATCTAGTCACTTGCCGTGCTTCATTTCTGACTGTATCACTATTAGGCATAAGAATAATACGAATATAAAGATAACGCGATACGTATATCCTTCCGCGTTTGCTGTTGTCTCTCTCTAGTTTCGTAGTTTATTAGGCAGACAGGATTTAAATGAGATAGCAGCAAACACGAAAGAATACAAGGCAAAATGTTTACATTCGTATTATTCTTATGGTGAAGAGAATACTGTATGTGATTCAAATTTCATCAGGTTCCTATTAACAACCATCTCTTCTCACAGATAGGAAAAAATTCAGAACGTAGAGTTGGCCATATTGACAAACATCCCAAACAGTCTTGCCATTCAGATTTTCGTAGCACACTGAAATTGTGCTACATTCGAAGATGAACAATACGGAATTTGTATTTACTTCATTGGATAATGTATGAAAATGCAGTGGTCGAATCTCGCGGCGGAGAAAAAAAGCTCGTCTTCCACTTTTTTTTTTTTTTTTAATTTAGTTACTGACGCAGAGGTTTTGGCGCCAGTATTTATCTTTGTGCCTACAAAACATGCCTGCATAGCGCTTCATATATTCGACGGCAGAAGTTAGTTGTGGCGGCACCCACCAACATTTTTCGTAACTTCTGCTTGCTTTGCACTCGATTCTAAGCCGCAGGCGGTTTTTTGGATTACGAAAACCGGAAAAAAAGTGCGGCTTAGATTCGAGTAAATACGGTAGGCAGGCAAATGGATACCTGCATAAAGCACATGATTTGATGGTACACCACAGTTGCTGAAGTGCACTCTGCTGGTAGCAAGGCTGTTGCCTCCTGTGAGGGATGCTGGCTGGTTCTGACAGATGTCAGGAGTATGGGAACCCACTGGCTGCAGAAATATGTATGGTAGCCTAAATGGCTGTGGACATGGCAGTAATGGAGCTTTTGCAGCATTGGTGTGAAATTATTTTTCAGATGCTGAATTATATACTTCCTCAAAGTGAACTTTATGAAGAGACAATCAGCAGGCCACTAAAATCTTCATCTTCATTGTTCTCATCACAAATGAGAGGAGGATACAGCGTATCACTATTGTTTGGTATCCTCCATACTGTTCCACATATACTTTGTGCTAAAACAGTCTGTATGATTCTGTATGTGTCCAGGTTTTTCTAATTTTACAATAGTAGTCTTGTGCAGTATATAATGTGTTACTAAATATTTGTAATGCCCAACAGCAGTGATTCATATAGAATGAAATATGGCAAAATGGTGCTGTGACAAACAATACACTGGGAGTGTGATATGGGCATTGCACAAAATATGGTACCATGTATTTCTACCATGATGTACTATGGTGGTATATTTGTTGCCGAGATGGCTGCATCAATTCAACTACAGTATACCAATGAGACTTGGTGTATAACACCAATGGCTTTTGTGGTAATTGACATTAACAGCATATGTTGTACATGACACAGTTCCCTAGTGCTGCAGGTAATGAATGCTGCAACATAGTGAATTCTTCATACAAAAAGAAGGCAACATGCCGTTCACGTACGGTCATGAAAATGGCATTGGATATAAATCGCCATGCTTGTATCAAGAACATTTTTAAAAACAGATAACAAAAATAACACATGAAATTTGCTGCAGTTTATGATCAAATGGATAAGGTGAAGTTAGATGTAGTGATAATTCAAATGGCTCTGAGCACTATAGGACTTAACATCTGAGGTCATCAGTCCCCTAGAACTTAGAACTACTTAAACCTAAGGACATCACACACATCCATGCCCAAGGCAGGATTCGAACCCGCGACCGTAGCAGTCGCGTGGTTCTGGACTGAAGCACCTAGAACCACTTGGCCACCGCGGCCGGCTTAGTGATAATTAGTGAAGTTTGATGACAGGACTTCTTGTCAGGTGAGTACAGGGTTGTAAATACAAAATCAAATAGGGATAACACTGGTAGCTACTATGAACAGCATAGTGAATGCATTATCATAGCCAAGATAGACATGAAGTCAATGCCCAACACAGATGTTCAAGTTTACATGCCAACTAGCTCCCCTGATAATGAAGACATTGAAAGAATGAATGATGGTATTACTCAGCTAGTTAAGGGAGATGAAAATTTAATTGTGATGGTTGATTGGAACTTGGTAGTAGGAAAAGGAAGAGAAGGAAAAATAGTAGAACACATACTGTAGAAAAGGAGTTAAAGAGGAAGCTGCCTGGTAGAATGCTGCACAGAGCATAATTTAATCATAAAAGAAGGGATCAGCTGGTAGGACACATTCTGGGTTGTCAAGGAACATATTGGGGGTTAAAAATTGTAGAGGGAGACCAAGGCTTGAATGCAGTAAGCTGTAGTTATGCAGAGATGAAGACACTTGCAAATGATGGAATAGCATGGAGAACTGCATCAAACCATGCTTTGGATTGAAGAGCACATAAAAAACATAAGTACACACATGCACATAAATCACATGGTTGGTGGTTTGTTTTACGCGACTATGACCTGAACCCATACCAACTCACAGGGTAAAGAGATTAAGCAATGCTGATTTCCTGCCACAGCTAAAAATTCTGTTAGGGGTTCCTTTACATGGCCACTAACACAGTGATGTTTCCGATATAAGTCTTGTTTAGTGATGAAGACACATTTGGATAATATGGCATCATGAACATCACAAATGTAAGACTAACATTGGACAGGCAGTAACACTGTGGTATGGCTGTTGCTGATAGGTACACTGACTTGGATTCAACGTGCAGTATGCCATTATCCTCAATTGCCTGACCAGCCGATCCCATGACTTAATGGGCTAGCTTACTTCCTTTCTTGAATGTTATGTCTGTGATAACGAAAATGTAATGCCTAGTATTTGACCATACTATGTGGTTCATGCATTATGAGGCCTGAGCACACTTCAGATGGATTTTGGTTTTAGGACACCACCTCCCCAAGATGGTGGTCCATGTATTAAGGTCCAGTTCATTGGCCTGCCCATTCATCTGATCTTAATACAATGGATTACACTACTCCAGTTATATCAGTAACTATTATGCCTCTGCAGGAGCCAAAATAGTGACTACAGTTGTTCATGTTCATGCCTTACCATGCCACATTCATTGGTGCTCAGACATTTGAAGTGTCTACTGTAGTACGGTACTGTACATTATGAACACTAAATTGTACAGCCAAATTAAGTAACAGTTATTTGCAAATATGTGTTCTACAGATATTTTGTTCTGTTTTGGTTCCATGAATCACTCCTTTGATGTGAGAGTCAACATACTTAGGCCACAATGAATGTGTGTCATAAAAGATAGTATATAAATACTGTCTGTATATTCGACTGACACATCATGTGGAGAATGGGGATAGCTGCTGTTTTCAGCAAATTAGAGAAAGGGAAGATTGGACTGATTGAGAAAGGAAACTGCAAATTTCATTTAGTTTTTGTATACAGATCAGCCAGGCCATTATGATCACTGATCTATTGTCAATACAAAACACTCAGGCGACGGCAGCATCACCTGGCGAGGAATGACTGCTAGTCAGACATACACACAGTACATATAGTATCAATGAGCATGCTGTCTGTGTGTAGAAAGGGGAAGCAGAGTGAAGCATTTTAGTTTGACCGAGGGAAGATTGTGATGGCCCAAAGGCTTGGCACGATTTGTTGAGTGTTCGAGTAATACTGTGGTGAGTGTCTTCCAAATGTGACAAAACCAGGGTGAAACCATGTCCACATATCGCGGTATTGGGCAGCCACCCCTCATTACAGATATCGGATGTCATAGGCTGAGCAGTCTGGTAAAACAGGACAGAACTACCGGTAACATCAGACTTTAATGCTGAGCAGTGCAGAAGTGTGTCTGAACACTCCTAATGATGGCCTCCTTAGCTGACAACCCTTGCATGTCCCGGAGTTAACACAACAACATTGGCAACTATGATTGAAATGGGCACGTGACCATCACCACTGGATGTTAGCATAGTGACAGAGCATTGCATGATCTGATGAATCCCGATACCTTCTTCATCATACCAATGGGAGTGTGTGAATCTGTCACCTTCCAGGGGACTAGCTCCTTGACACCTGTACTGTGGATGGAGAGAAGCTAGCAGAGGCTCCATTATGCTCTGAGGAACATTCATGTGGACATCCATGGGTCCAGTGGAACTCATGCAAGGCATGATGGCCAAAGAGTATCGTACATTGGTTGCAGACCACATACACCCCTTCATGACGATCATGTTTTCTGATGGAAGTGGTATTTTTCTCTGAGATAATGTGCCATGTCACAAAGTCAGGATTATGATGGGGTGGTTTGAAGAACACAGAGGCGAGTTCCAATCGATGTGCTGGCCACCAAATCACCAGATCTGAACCTTGTGACTTGTCTGTGCAGACATGGTGCCAGCTCCCTCCAGTGACCTACCGAGGCCTCATTGCTTTTGTGCCATGATGCGTTGTCACTGTTATCCATGCCAAAGGTGGACATATCAGCTATTAGGCAGGTGGTCATAATGTTCTGGCTGATTGTATGGTGCTGTTGTTACTATATCTCAAAAGTGGGTGAAAAATAGTTATACTGCTACTAGATGCATATTCATGTCTCAGCCACAGGTGTTACAGGCTTCATGTTTAGGAGAAAACTGTTCAGATCACAGCATTGCAAATGTCTCAAGGTAAGTGGTGGAACTGTGAACAAAGGCTTTTTATTTGGGAAGAGTGGGGTTCAAATTCTTGTCTGACCAGCCACATGATGGCAATCTAATATTTCCCTGATTTGCTCAAGCCAAGTTGTTCTTCTGAAAAGGGCAGAGCCAATTTTATTCCACATCCTTGTCTCTTGATCATCTCCAATGACATCATTGACTTGACATTAAACAATAATCTTCCTTCCTTTTTTTATTGTAAATGGGGTTTCAAAGTAGATGAGACATACCTTGTTGCCTTTGTTGACCTTACCATTGTCAGTTGTGATTGCAGTTAAAAAAGGTGGTGAATCATACTGTTACATCACACTGTGCTTGTTTAAAATGTACAATGAGAGATATTCGTAGGCCACTGCTGAAAGTAGATGCAGATTTATTAAGCAAAAAGGGACAGGGCACCTGCAGCCTCCAAGGACCCAGGTGGTTGCAAAAGGCAAAATGAAACCGTATGGGATGTACCTGGTTGTGTAGTGATTACTAAAACTGCTCTAGCCTTAGTTTTCCACTGTCAGTTTAAGGCAGATAGAATGAACTTTATCAGCAGTCTCTGGTGTAATCTTTGGACCTTTACACCTTAACAAAGAAAGTGTTTATAAGACTGGACACTTAATTGAAAACTGATTCCTCCAGTTAGTGTTTCTGTCACCATCTGTTGTGTATTCTTGCTGCTGTCTCACACAAAGCAATTTTTTAAGAGACACTTCATTTGCTTTTATTCTTTGTATAAAGTAAAACAACAATGTTTGAACACAGCTTGAGGGATTTAAAATTATTTGAAAACTGCATAATCTCGTAGTGATGCATGAAACAGAAATAACAATGTAGTGTACTGTATCTTGCATACTTTTCTTGGTCAAGACTGAGTGACTTTTCCTTGCACCTTTTATTCTCTATAACAGTGTTTTATGTTCCCATGGAGCACAGTATTACAAAAATAAGAGTTGTCATCTATTCCTTTTTGCATCCCAGTGGGATTGCTTTGCTTGTCAGTGTTTAGTAACTATTGTTCTAATGTTCTCTTTGTATATACACATGGAAGAAGAATGGGTAGCTTTGAGAGACAAAATAGTGAAGGCAGCAGAGGACCAAGAAGGTAAAAAGACGAGGGCTAACAGAAATCCTTAGGTAATACAAGAGATATTGAATTTAATCAATGTGAGGATAAAATATAAAAATGCAGTAAATGAGGCAGGAGAAAGGAATACAAACGTCTAAAAAATTAGATCGACAGGAAGTGCAAAATGGGTAAGCAGGAAAGCCTAGAGGACAAATGTAAGGATGTAGAAGCAAATATCACGAGGGGTAAGAGAGATGCTGCCTACAGGAAAACTGAAGAGACCTTTCGAGAAAAGGGGACCACCTGTATGAATATCAACAGTTCAGATGGAAAACCAGGCCTAAGCAAAGAAGGGAAAGCAGAAAGGTGGAAGGTATATATAGATGGTATATACAAGGGAGATGTCCATGAGGGCAATATTATGGAAATGGAAGAGAATGTAGATGAACATGAGAAGGGATATATGATACTGTGTGAAGAATTTGACGAAGCACTGAAAGACTTAGGTCGAAACAAGGCCCCGACAGTAGACAACATTCTGTTAGAGCTACTGATAGCCTTGGGAGAGCCAGCCATGACAAAACTTTTCCATATGGTGAGCAAAATGTATGAAACAAGTGAAATAACCACAGACTTCAAGAACAATACAGTAATACCAATTCCAAAGAGAGCAGATGCTGACAGATGTGAAAATCACTGTGCAAAAGTCACATTGCAAGATAAATTCTTTACAGAAGAATGGAAAAACTGGTAGAAGCCGACCTAGGGGAAGATCAGTTGGGATTCTGAAGAAATGTGGGAACACACAAGGTAATACTGCCCCTATGACTTCTCAAAGAAGATAGACTACAGAAAGACAGGTCTACATCTACATATATAGCATTTGTGGACTTAGAGAAAGTTTTTGACAATGTTGACTGAAAGACTCTCTTTAAAATTCTAAAGGTGGTAGGGATAAATACAAGGAGCGAAAGGCTATTTACAATTTGTACAGAAACCAGATGGTAGTTATAAGAGTCAAGGGGCATGAAAGAGAAGTAGTGGTGAGAAGGGAATGAGACAGGGTTGTAGCCTATCCCTGATATTATCCAATCTGTATATTGAGCAAGCACTAAAGGAAACAAAAGAAAAATTTGGAGTAGTAATTAAAATCCATGGAGAAGAAATAAAAACTCTGAGGTTTGCCAATGACATTGTAATTCTGTCAAGAGTCAGCAATGGACCTGGAAGAGCAGTTGAATGGAATGGCCAGTGTCTTGAAAGGAGGATACAGGATATACATCAACAACAAAAAAGTGAGGATAACGGAATGTAGCTGAATTAAACCAGGTGATGCTGAGGGAATTAGATTAGGAAATGAGACACTTAAAGTAGTAGATGAGTTTTCCTATTTGAGAAGCTAAATAACTGATGATGATCAAAGTATGGAGGATGTAAAATGTAGACTTGCAATGGCAAGGAAAGTGTCTCTGAAGAAGAGAAATTTGTTAACATCGAGTACAGATTTAAGTATCAGGAAATCCTTTCTGAAAGTATTTGTATGGAATGTAGCTATGTATGGATATGAAACATGGGCGATAAACAGTTTAGACAAGAAGAGATTAGAAGCCTTTGAGATGTGGTGCTACAGAAGATTAGATGGGTAGATCACATAACTAATGGCAAGGTAGTGAATAGAATTTGGGAGAAGAGAAATTTGTGGGACAACCTAACAAGAAGAAGGGATCATTTGTGGGAAATGCTCTGAGGTATCAAGGGATCACCAATTTAGTACCGGAGGGAAGGAAGTATTGGGGGCGGGCGGGGAGGGGGCGGGGGATCGTAGAGGGAGACCAAGAGATGAATACAGTAAGCAGATTCAGATGGATGTAGGTTGCAGTAGCTACTTGGAGATGAATAGGCTTGCAAAGGACTGAAGAAGACAACAACAACAACAACAACAACATTGTTAGAGACCAAGTACAAGCTAGGATTGGACAAGGATGGGGCACAAAAGTGATCCAATCCTGCCCAATGAAGCTTCTCTAGTATAGGTATCAACAGAGTCAGGGGAACTATGGATAATCTTTATAACTATGCTGACTTCATCAGAGAATTTTATTTATAATATTGTCTTGGGTTATCTGCTGAGGGCAGTGTCATCTTGAAGCAATGTTTCAAAAAGTTTTCTGCTTATTTTTCTCAAGGAAAACTTGGATCTAGGTGGGCAGTTGGGATCTTGAGCGCTGATCCTCTCAAATGGAAGGTGGTGGTTTTTCATAGATTTATTTCTTCTCTTAGTGTTTTTAGTATCTCTTCTTGCTGTAACTTACACACACTCAAATTTTCTGTTACTGTAGCACCATATCTGAAACATTTCATCAAAGTTTCACTTATGTAAGTGCTTTGCGCCACATGCATAATCTTGGGAACTTGTTTCTCAATCCTGTATCAGTATCTCATAGTAGCAAAAACTCTTTAGTTGAAGAATTTTTTTGTCTATGTCAATTTGCTTCAATGGACACCAATGTTTTAGCCATCTTGTATCTCCTAAGTAGCAGATAAGTGTTTCTTTTATTTGGACTTAATCTAAATTCTGTGCCCCATTGGTTGCCCATTCCAATTGGCTGTGTTCCTAATTACGTACTTTCAAATGATTCTTAGCATAAGTATCTGTTCTCTTTCCTTTTTCTTCCTAAGCTGGAACTTTTATTAGCGCCTTTCATTATCTTTTTGACATGTAAGTTAAACATCACGAGTAATAAAGCTACAAATCTGTTTCATATATGACCATCCTTATTTATATTTCCTCTAGTTCAATTTAGATGAGTAGATGACCTAGTAGGCCACGGGCTAACTCTGTACTGTGAAAATGAGCTTATGATCCAACTCCAGTGACCTCAAAATCAGAGACATTAAAATTCAACCTTTCTTTCTTTGTGACGAACGTAATTTTTAGCACGAACTTGTATTTTTACATCTTTCTTGCATGTACTTTTTTTTATGTCTTCTTTGCACCTCACCATTATTCTTTTCAATATTTTCAGTATCCTTATTCTACATTACATTATTTGAAGCCTAAGGTAGAACCTCAAATGACATGAAGGTCTGCTGGTGTTAGTTTTCCTTCCAATACTAAATTCAAGTTTAGAATCACTTCTGCAGGACTTCTAGCTTCCCCGAAGCCAAACTTATCTTTGTCTCATGTTTATATTCTTTGATGTATTATTGTAGCATGAAATTTATAAGTCTGCAATGTTAAGAAGACTGCACAGAGATCCTCACATTTGTTCACTTATACCTTTTTGGTGATTTCATAATATTTTTCTGGGAATCTGTTATGTCTTGTGTTTTCTAGTTTTGAACACAGCTCAAGTATCTTCTAGTTCTTGTAAGTCTCAGTAATTTTAGTGTTCTCTGAATGTCTCTTATCAACTCCTGCTGACTTACTTTACCTCATATTTTTTCGAACTCTTGCCAGGTATGGAAACAGCCTTTATCATTGCAAAACAGGTGTTAAAATGATTATATGTACCAAAGCTAAAACTCTGTTCTGAAGCAGAGTTCAAATACTTATACCTATCTTTCACATCCAGTTACATTATCTGAACACAGTGATTGCACTTCTGCATTATCCACAGTGGTAATCAGCAAAGTAAAGCCACTATTAATGATGTGAAGAATAACTTTGTAAACTATTTCCTTCACTTCATCTTTTGTGGCGGTGCAGACATTGTCCATATTTTAAGCAATGTAATGAAAAATTAAAATTATATTTTAAAAAGAAAAGTGATGATAAAGAACAAATAATATCAGTGATATCAACAACAATGATGACTGCCAATATGTGAATAAACTGAAGAAAAGGGAAAACAAAATTATTTGTTTAAGCCAGAAGACAACTATCTGTGATTTCAAAGTATCTGCAGTCACACTGTCAGTACATTACCATTCCAATAAATGAGTATGCCCTTGACCACTTATGCAATTAACTTTTAGTTTCCAAACTTAGAGCTTCGCCTTGCATTGTATGACTTTACAAGAGTAAAATATATACTATACACGATTGCTTGACACTTTATACAGTGAACAGTTTTTTTGAAATACAGATGTTGAAAATTATTAAAATAAAAATTAAATATCGCATGGTCCACTGCAGCTGCATTTTTTTTCAGGTCACTTATAAACCCACACAACTGGTTTTGCAACTATATGAATTGCATCTTCTGGTGCAAATATCTGTACTGAGACATCCTAAAATAATGAATGACTACATAAACATGGAAGATAATATTATGTATCAAGCTAGGAAACTAGTGTGGCTCACATACACCCCACAAGAACAGGCTTATATATACTCAATAAATGCAACTTGTAAGTTCATACCAAAAGAAAGTACTTACAAATGGTATGTCATAGGTTACAGAATGCTGCAGTGTTAACAATTAGAGTGGGTACATAATTATTTCAGCACCCTTCAATTGATAAATAACCAATTGTCCATGATGAAAGTCATGCTGAAACAAAATAATGGAATTAGGAATCAGAAATAATCCTTAATTAAAGATCAGTGGAACAGCAACTCAAATGAAAAACAGATGGGGACCATCTCAATGAGGCTGATCTTAGTTAAGTCGCAAACTGTGCACATTGCAACTAAAATACGTTCTTGTCAGTGTGTGTCAAACAACAAAATTCCACTCATAGATGTTGTTCAGGTAAGTACTGGGCCCTGTAGTGACTGAAGATTAAATAACATTTGTGTTGAAAACTAGTAATTTTAATACATCGAAACCTACTGAAAATTATTTTAATTGTTATTGGCGGGGGAGGGGGGGGGGGGGGGGCAATCAACGACCAAAAGGAAGAAGCGTATGCCGTCAATCAAACTAACCAAAAGCCAACAGTCTCATGTGTATTGGCCACCAATACAGTGGCTGACAACATAAACTGTGAGTGTCCCACGTGTTGTCTATGTGTGTGCTATAACTGCTGCCTGGGTACTGAGATGGTGACAGAAACTGAACTAACACAGGCAACACGGAAAATAAGAAAGCATGACGCTAGTGGCCTGTTGAGAACTTACGGGCACCATGCAAACTATTAGACTCGGCTCTCTGTATTGCATAAAACTGAACTTGAATAATACTAAATAACTGAGTCTAATAGCTTGTGTGGTACCTAAGTCCTCAATAGAGCATTAGGGTCACACTTTCTTATTTTAAGTGTTGTTCAATTTCCGTCACTGTCCCAGTACCTGGATGGCAGCCACAGCACATGCTTAGATAACACACGACTAGTAGCTTATATCAGCTGATGTGTTGGTGGCAAACACACATGAGCATGTCGCCTTTTGGGAACTTTGATCACCAACATATGCTTCTTCCTTTCCATCAGTGATGGCCCCCAAATAACAGTTATTTTAACTGTCAGTAGTTTTGAGAACATTAAAATTACTAGTTTTCGTCACAAACATTATTTCACTCTTCAGGGGCCCAGTACTTCCCTGAATAACTTATGTGAGGGGCTTTTTGTCGCTTGACATAGGCCGACAAGAGCGTATTTTAGTTTGAATGTGTATAGTTTGCAACTTAACTCAGGTCAGTCTAGTTTTTTGGCAACTGATCCACGTCACATGGGGATGGCCTCATCTATTTTTGATTTGAGTTACTTTTTTTTTAATTAAGGTTCACTTCTGATTCCTAATTCTATTCTTTTGTTTTACACGACTTTCATCATGGACAATGGTTTTTTTTTAATCATGTGACAATGGTTTTTTATCAACTGAGGAGTGCTGAAATGATTACCTTGTTACGCCAATTCTTACACTGTGGCATTTTGTAACCTATGACACAGCATTTGTAAGTACTTTTCTTTTGGTATGAACTTACAACTTGCATTTATTGAGCATATGTAAGCCTGTTCTTGTGGTATGTGATCCACACCACTTTCCTAGCTTGATACATAATATATCTTCCATGTTTGGTTAGTCAATCAGTATTATAGGATGCGTCAGACAGCTACATTAATTTTTAAAAATTATTTTGTACCGGTTTTTGGACCAGAAGATGCAACCCATAAATAGCTGTGAAACCAACTGTGTGGGTTTATAAGTGACCTGAAAAAAATACAACTACAATGGACCATAGGAGGTATCATTCAGCTTTATTTTAATAATTCTCAACATCTTTTTTAAAAAAAAACTGTTCACTGCATGAAGTGTTAAGAAATCATATATTTAGTTGTTGTTGTCCCTGTTTTAAGATTACCTATAAAACATTTATTTCTCACAACGTATATATATTGTTCATTACAGTTCTCGTAAATATATTTACTGTTCATGTATGATAATTTCAAGAGTTCAAACACTTTCAAAGCTGTACTTTCCTTGTAACTTCTGCGTGGTATCCTCTTTCCCCTCATGATTGTTGTATATATTATGGTGGCTGCAGGGGGCTGGGTGGGTAGGAGGGAGGGAGTGATTGAGTGTACATCTTGAATGTCTGTATTAACAGTAAGGTGGGTGGGTGGGTGGGTGGGTGGGAGGGGGAGAAGCTAGAAATATAGTACAATTTTCTTATCTTTTAGTTGTGTGTGTCTATGGGGTCATTCCATGTGAAAGGACCCTTCATAATAAAAAATAAAGTTTAAAAGATCATAAAGTGTGACATATCTTTCTGTAGCCAATAGGTCAAGGAAGCAGAAACTAATCCCAGTTTTCATTATATCGTGGCCTGAAAGGTGTAAAACAGTTACAAACTTACTCTTGGTATCAGGGAAAAAAATTTTAAAATTTAATGTGAAATGTTGGCAGCCCTACAGACTAGTGTCTTTGAAGTTGAATGTCCATGTGATGTGCATATACTCTCTGGATAATTGTGAAGCTGTAACAGTGGTTTTACATTTATAATACAGGTAAATAAGCTCTGACTCTTAAAAAAACAAAATACAGAATTTCTGCCACACCCGCAACACAGAAATACACATTTACTTGTTTATCAGTTTAGTTTCATGTTATGTAAAGTTGAAAGTTTGTAAAAGTGAGGTTAGTTACATGGGCTACAACTTTGAATTATATTTTTTTGTAGGAACACTCTATCATGTCAAGAAATGCGTTTCAGGTGTGACATGTCAAAGTGTTAGAGCTGTTACCATGATACCAGAACTTTGTATTGTTACTGTTGATATTATTGTTGTGATTGTTATTCTTGTAATTTATTATAGGACAAGCATGTCATCCACTGAAAAGTGTCGCAAGTTTAGGGAAAAACTGAAGCAATCTCCAATTCAGTATCAGGCAATGTTAGAAACGGAACGCAAAAGAGATAAGTTACAGAGGGAAAAAAATAAAGCTGCCTTGCAGGATGATCAAAAGAAACTTAAATGTATGCAAGATAGGGAAAGACAAAGGAGGCATCGAGAAAAGAATATAATTTCTGCTCAAACTCCCACTGCATCTTGCATTTTGTCATCCTCTAAATCATATAGTTCCAAAAGATCACTTGGGAAGGCAGTAAACAAGGTGAAGAAAAGCTTACCATGCAGCCCAAGGAAATGAAAAGATGTAGTGGCAAAGCTGTTTAACGATGAGCTGCCTGAAGTTGCAAATAAACTTAAAAAAGATATGTACAAGAAATGGAGTAAGTTTCTCAGTGCAGATACAGAAAATAAAATTAAGAACTTCTACCTACGTGACGACATAAGCCAAAGAGAATCAGGAACAAAAGATGTGGTTAGTGTCAAGAACCCTGAAACTGGAGAACGAGAACAGAAACAGAAGTGCTGTATGATGATGACAATATCTTAATCATATGAACAAATTATTCTTGAATATCCCGAGTGTCAGATAAAAAAATCAAACTTTTTCTCTCTTCGTCCACCTTTTGTATACCCTGTATCATTTATGCCACATAATGTGTGTATTTGTCGATACCACGCAAACATACAGTATTTGGATGAAAGCGTTGCAAGAGAAACCAATACATTTCCAAGTAGAGCACAAGATTTAGTTAGCATTCTTGTTTGTGACACAGAAAATTATAAGTGTATGTCCAGTGCCTGCGACAAATGTAACACTTTAAATGCGAAGAGCCTTGTGGGTGAAGAAGTACTGAACGATGAGCTTGAATGGACTCAATGGAAAGATGTTGTAGGTTGCCCTCAGCGTATAGAAACAGTTAGGACAGTTTTGAATGCCATTAAATAAATAGAAAAACAGCTTCTGGTATTCAAACTGCACTGTTATGTTAAGAAGAAGCAATCAAAGTACTTTGAGGATACAAAAGTAAATTTCAATGATCACAATTTGGTTTTGCAGGTTGACTATGCTGAAAATTTGTTTGTCAGGATGAGATCCAGAGTGCTCACTGGCACCAACAGCAGACAACTATACTTACAGCTGTGGCCTGGATTAAAGACTGCACCATACGCAGCTATGCCATTGTTAGCGATGACTTGTCCCACAATAAATATTCATTTTGGACAATACTTAAGCTGCTTTTTCAGGACCTAAGGAGAGAATTTCCTTATCTTCAAAGAGTCAAGATTTTCTCCGATGGATGCGCAGCGCAATTTAAGAATTGCTTCACATTAGGGCCTATTAAATGTTACGTATTTACAAGCTGACTTCGGCATTACTGGTGACTGGAGTTTTTTTTGCTAGTTCTCATGGTAAAGGTGCAGTTGATGCCATTGGTGGTACCGTGAAAAGAACAGTGTGGAGAACTGTAAAATCATGGAGGGTTACTATTAACACTCCTTATGATTTTTACAAGTGCATCAAGGAGAAACTGAAAGGAATTACAACCCTCTACTCATCATCTGAAGAAATTAATTCAGCAATGACTATGTTGGATAATCTTTGGAAAGGCGTACAGCCTATTCCAGGATTGCACAAACTCCACTGCATTATAGCAGTTAAAGAGGGAATTATAAGGGTTTCTGCTACATATGCCCAAGAGATTACAACAGTGATATCACTTCATAACCATGAAAATGCACACAGTTCGATGTGTTGTGTTGATAGTGAAGAACCCTTGAAACTTACTATAGGAGACTTTGTATTGTCTGAGTTGACTGTCACTGGAAAGTCCTGTTTGAAAAAGAAATACTTTGCAGAAGTTCTTCAAGTTGATGAACAAGCGGAGCAGGTCTTGCTGAAGTATATGCAATCCAGTGGGAAATGTTGGATTTGGCCCACAGAAGAAGACATATCTTGGGAAAATATTTCAGTAATCTCTCAGGAAGTAAATCCACCCAAACTGTTGAATAACAGGAGACAATTTGTTTTTCAGTAGTATTGAAATAGGCCTAGTTCTCTCTTGTTTAAATTTTTATCATTTTAACATAATAATTAAAGTATTTTCTTGCTGTTTTGTTTTAAATTTCACTCAATAATATTGATGTATTTATGTGTCACACCCACAACATGAAGGAAAAAAATATGTTGTCTTTTGGAAGTGTCTGTGAATAAAAGTTGTCATATCTTGTATTTTATTACTCCTTTCTTCACTGTGTAAAAAATTATCAACCATCCTGATTCAGAAGTAGAAGACGAAATAACTAAAGAACACAGCTATGTGCAAATGAAGGGTAAAGTTCTGTCACACCCGCAACACTTCTTCACGCTTTTTTTTAGCAGGTTGAGTGTAAAATTAAGAGCTAAAATTTTTACAGGAACTTAACAACATGCTATTCTATTCAGTAAATTAAAGTTACCCTTACTCTGACACCTGAAGTACAAACAAATATAACTTTACGTATGAAAAATGTGACAAAATGTCACACCCGCAACAGTGGAATGACCCTATGGCACCTATCACATGTTGGCCGATGGACAATTACCTTTTAGTGCTTTCATTATTGTGGTTATTTTATTATTTCAATAAAGCTTACGTTTCTTTTAAAAGCTCTACTGCTGTTCTACCCTTAAAAGTTCCCTGTTTATATTATTGTTACAGTTAGAAGCCCATTTTATCGTATCTTCTGCTTTGATGTGTGTTATGAATCTCTGTTCCAACCAGTCTAAATTGCTCGCAATTTCTCAGTACGTGTTTTCTGCTCGATGGCAGGCGTGTAATTTTTCCTATCTACTCATAATGCCCTTCAGGAGCTAGGAATACGTTTCCTCTGAAAGGCATTTTCATTTCTGTCCCATTTGCCTTTAGGTTAAATTAATTTTGTTACTGTCAAAGTAATGGAATGATCCAAGAGCAGAATGCTTAGTTACAACAAAGGAGGAATAGGGGTTGGCACCAATGAGGTCATAAGAAACTGTCCACACCTTTCAGTTTGCTACAGCAAATTTCTAGGAACCATGGAAAATCTGTGCATGGTTTGGCAGCCACGAGTTTCAAGCATTTTTTTCCGAATGCAAATGCGCAGTCATTCACAGATGTCCGAGATAAGGAATGGTCCGAGATAAGGAATGCTGTCCCAGGTTTTATGTCAATAAATAATAAAATAAACACTGCTGCTGATAACATACAAAACTGAAGAAAAATAATTGACACGACACAGAAACTGAAGGTAGTGAAATGATGAGCTATTTCTGTGTATTCAGACTGCCTGTTTTTAGTTTCTAAACACCAAATATCATTCACCCCATTCTCTGCAATGTGTGAAAAGTAAGAAATGAAATAAGGATTCTGATGCAATATATACGGTAGTATCAACAAAACTACAACAGTCCACTTTTATAACTTCGATTATGCAACGAAATGTTATCTATCTGCTCTTTACTGGTACTCTGAGAAATCCTAAATTATTAACATCACACCTCTGTACCGAACACACACCGCTGATTTGCTAACGAGGGTTGGGTGGTATGAAGACTGAGCTTGTATTCCTCAATCTGTTTAACAGGTTGCTTGTTGCTGGGTCGATTAGGTGGACCTTCTATCGAAAAAGGAAAGTGGTAATAAGGCAACGTCTATCTTTCTGGTAAACCACGTCTCACATTTTGCTTCATAAATTTAACAATCATAAATCGAATAGAAGTCACATTGCACATAAATTCTGTGCTTCGCGCGCCAATGAGTTTGCACACTGCAACTATCACACCATGGCATGTCCTGCGAAAATATTTGTCAATGAGCTTTGCAACGTTTCTGGATTGATGTCTGTACAACCTAAACAACAATTTGTGATACACATAGGATCTTCGAGAAAGAACTACACACGATGACTGCAACACAGCCGAAAATACTTTGCGTCGGGATGATTTGTGTCGACGAACTGTTGTACTGCAAAAGTTATCCAATCGAAGATTCCGACCAGAGGTATGTAACATGAAAATTACGTATATGTAAAGTTTGATATACAGTGCTTTTTATTCTTTGGAATTCTCTGTTCGCAATCTATTGTTACAAAACTTCTCGTTGCTTAACAGCAAAATATCTTAAGTTAAATTGCAAGAATCTGTATGATTTACAGCTAGATCACGAGGCCACGAGCCTCCTCCCCTCACCGCCTCGTGCACGTAATTTAATTCTTTCCATATACTAGTGAAGACCTACAGAATTTTTTAGCGTTCTTTGAAATATATCCAATAGAAATTTAAAACTGGTGTAAAATAGTTCTGGAACTGGCCTTCGACTGCATTGTATTCAGAGACAAAGGCTAATGTTTTCAAAGATACATAAGAATTACATCCTAACGGAGAGCCTCGTCCCCAACACAATATAGCCACAAGGTTTCTAAATTCTTATCTTACAATTTGGGAGCTTGTAGCGTTTTGCATGGGAAATCTACCATTTTTGCAATAAAAATATTGAATAACAATGTACTCTATTAGGCTGCGTCAGCTGCTTGAATGAGCGAAAACTGTTAATTATTACATTTGCAACCAACTAACTAGTGTGGTCACTAGTCACTACTATCTGTAGCAAAATTCTAGACAACGATATGCGATTTGAAAGCAAATGCTCCGTATCAGTGGAAGACACTGTTGATTCAACAAACAACAATTGTTACAAATCGAACTCACGAGCTTCACTTACCCTAAGAGCTACAGGTAAGAACTACCGTGGCTGTTCTTAACTTCTGGAAAGCTTTTGATTTAATACTGATCTGTCATACAATAAAGAAAATACACTTGTTTTTAAAAACTATGTTTGCGGCCGAAATTAGGTTTTTTTTTTTTACAGATGGAATGCAACACATTTCCATGATCAAAGCAGTAATTTTAGATGTGTCCATCTTAGGAGTTTGGCCAGAAGTGGTTCTGTGTGGACATTGAAAACCTGAAGCTGGGAGCTTGTCAGTGTCGTCTGTACTCTACCATAACAAACTCTGGCTTGATTCAGGCACCATTATTCCTTGTGACGGTGAAACATTATGATTCAGAGACCAGCGATCTTGGGCTTAAAAGCCAAAGTCACGAGACTACTGTTGTAGTAATTTCTCTCTCTTCCTCCTCCTAAAGGTCAGCTGTGTGGCAGTGGCTTTTGGGCAAAATAGTCGATACCAACCAACCTCTGGGATATCTTCCAGGCTCCAATTGCATCAAGCTGACTTAGATAAGCAGGTTTCTATTCGAGTTGACATTTAGTTTCTCCAAATGTTGGGAGCTAAATAGCTTGGATAAAATCCTTTGGAAAACTTGCCACATCTTTTTGAAACTAAAGGAGACTATAAAATACGATTTTTTGACTGTCTTTACAGCACTCCTTTTCATGGTAACTGAACTCACAACTCTCGAAAACTTGGATATTTTTTCTCCAAAGCTTGTAACCCTGAGCTGGGAGGGTGGCCTGACAGGTAGTACCAAAACCCAACCAATAAAGAGAGTTTAGATTGGCAGTCTTCCTGAAAAACAATTTCTGAACAATTGTAGCAGTAATACAATAGTAATAAAAAACATAGCAATATGTTTATTGTTATGAAGAGATAGTGGGGGCATGTTTGAATGAATATTTGACATACAAAAGGACTTACATGGAATATCTGGTGCTCCTCAATCAGTTAAAAGATTGCACATTATTGTATTGTTAATAGAGGCAATTATGTTCAGAAAAGTGCAAAAGCACTACAGAATAGAAATTTTGGAAACATGTAACTGCGCTGAAATGCATTAGAGCCTTAATTACAATGAAGGCATTATGCCAAGTCATGACTATATGAATATAGACTACACCGAAATTTCTGAATAATGGGGAAAACGATTCAGAGATGTTGTTTTTGAGGAACACTATTGAGAAAATTTATAGAATTGGCATTTGAAGCTGACTGCAGAAGATTCTACTGCTGGCAACATACGTTTGCATAGGGACCAGGAAGATAAAATACGAAAAATTGGGGCTCACATGGTGGTATGTATCTGCAATTGGAACAGGCAAGGAAATAATTAGTAGTGGTATAGAATACCCTCCACCACGCACTATACCGTGACTTGCGAAGTATGTGTGTATATGTAGATGTAAAC
Organism: Schistocerca cancellata; assembly: GCF_023864275.1. Lineage (NCBI taxonomy): Eukaryota > Metazoa > Arthropoda > Insecta > Orthoptera > Acrididae > Schistocerca > Schistocerca cancellata. The sequence goes on from NC_064628.1 coordinate 699,965,873, forward strand.
AAGGTGAAGAACATAATGAAGTGAGTAAATGACGAATCGGAAAATAAAGCTGCCTAGACAGTCTATTTTAATTCACCCACAATGAGTGCATGAAGGGTTGGGGTGTTCACAATAAGAAATTTCATCTTCATTTGTTTAATTCAATGCACTGATTTAAAAAGTCAAATATTTGGGAACACAGTGTTAGCATTCAAGGGGAAATCAGCTTGTGAAAAATAGGACAGGATGTTCGTGATAGAGCTTAATTATGCATATCACTATGGTCTTGGGTCAACCTATTAAGGAATTCCTGTATGAGTGCGATATGTAGATGGACCTCATATAGTTTTCACTTAATACTTGTTCTTGAAACATTGTAATTGTTACTTTTATCTTCACTTATCTGACAATTCAGGTGATACAGCATTTCTGTGACACACTGTGAGGCTAACAAACATGTGATCAATGGTGCTACAGTTCTTTGTATATGTTGAATATTCCTTATTATCCCGATTTGGTATAGGTCTAACACATGGAGGAATATTCTAGGATGGAACACTCAAATGATTTTTAAGCAGTCTCCATTGTTAACTGATTTCATTTTTCCCTTAGCCTATCAATGAGTTGTTTTACCTGTGATTGAACCTATGTGATTATTCCATTTCATGTCCCCATCAATTGCTACACCAAGATATGTATTTTAGTTACTTATTGAGTTTGTGACTCTTTGATGTTGTAGTCACAGAATGCTATATTTTTACATTTTGTGAAGTGAGCAATGTTTTAATTTAAAGCAGATCACTTTGAAATTTTGTAACAGTCTGGCCCGATATTTGTGCAGCTTTTTTGAGATAGTACTTCATTATGATAACTGTATCATATGCAAAAATATCTCAAGTTACTGTAAATATTATCTGTGAAGTTATTAATATACAAAATTAACAGTGAGGGTCCCAACATACTTCCCAGGGATATGTGTGAAGTTACTTCTACATTTCTCAATGACTCTCTATCAAAAAGAGCATGCCTCATCCTTTCTATCAATAAATCCTCATTCCAGTCACAAATATCGTTTGATACTTTGTACTTTCACTAATAAGCATTGATGTTATACTGAAATGGTTCAAATGGCTCTGAGCACTATGGGACTTAACATCTGAGGTCATCAGTCCCCTAGAACTTAGAATTATTTAAACCTAACTAACCTAAGGATATCACACACATTCATGCCCGAGGCAGGATTCGAACCTGCAACCGTAGCGGTCGCGCGGTGCCAGACTGTAGCGCCTAGAACCGCTCGGCCACACCGGCCAGCTGTTATACTGATTAAAAGTTTTTCTCAAGTCCTTTAAAAACTGAATCCAGAAGTTTGCCTTGATCTACAGCTTTCATTGTGTCATGTTAGAAGAATTTTGTTTGGGTTTGACATGACCAGTGTTAAGTTGTGGTACACAGCTCGTTTATTAAGCACAATACACTGGTTACACAGAATACAATACTCGAACCCAAGTGCAGGTGCTATCGATTATGAGCCGTAGCAGAGAATACAGTTGGCAGAATAAATCTCCAAAAGTTTACATTCACCACTATGGTCATTGTAGAAGTAACAGCTATACAGCGTCTTATCGCTGAGGCAGGACAACACATAAGAGGGCCTCCCCTAGGTGTATTGGCACCTTTGTTCTAAGCCAGAAGAAGCTGATTGGTACCACATGATTCCACAAGGTGCCCAGTTGTATGTTTCTGGCTTGCAGTGTCGCTCATGGTGTAATGCAGTAATTTGTGTGCTGCTGGTAGTGGAACCATGCAAACGCAATTTCACATATTGATCTCTGAATCACTGGATACAGCATCCCTCCTCCACCCCCCCCCCCCCCCTCCAAGAGACAACAAAAAAAAGATTCATAGGTCCAACTTATGCCAGCTCTTGTGTGGAAGAAGAGGGGCCACCTCAGATATCCAGGGATGCACTTTCTCATTTCAACATCACTGCTCAGTGAGGCTGGGTGCTGCAGTACTGCTGCTAAGCCTGGCACCTAGCTGGGTGGTGGTGCTGCTGAGCATATTGTTGTGTCAATGCCATTGTCAACATGAGCGTGGATTGGGTCCGTGGCTTCAGCAGAGGCTGTTGCTTCTTGACATGGAAAGAGTGCGAGGAGCGAGTCCATGGCAGCTGCAGGAAACTGGTACCTATATGCCTCTTGCTGCTGCTGTTGCTGCAGCTGTTGTAGCTGAAGAAGAGGCAATGTTGAAGTCTGAGCCATCTGAGCCCAGGATTGAAGGTGGTATGACGTGGAAGCCCTGGCGGGGGCAGCCTAGACTGCAGCTGGTTCCGATGGTGCTCCACATCAAAGGTCGTGTGCCAGAGTCTTTGCAAGTACCCAACCTGTCTGCTTGCCAAACAAATGTTTGCACCCACACCACACTGTCTGTTCTGAACTGCTAGTGTGCAGAGGTTAGCTTGTTCTACTGTGGGTGGAGGAAGTGCAAGGAGGTCTGAGATTGCCTACCATGTGGGATCTCTGCAGGAGTCCCAGCAGCTGGCATAGCCATGTAAGATTCAAGAGTTAATGTATTTTCTGTGAGTGAATTGACCGAACCTCTACCTTAAGGTTTTCTTTGAAGCTGCAAACCATTTGATCCACCTCTCCATTGCATTGAAGATGGAAAAGAGCAGTACAGAGATAACAGATTCTGTATTGGTCAAAAAAATTCATAAATGTGAATGAAGCAAACTTGAGGCTGACATGTTGCTTCCTTCACATATATCACACAAAACATTCACCAGGTATTCCTATTGAACAGATTTATTTGCAACACAAGAAACAACTTCGCAAATTTGAACACAATAACTAACTACCAAAGAACAAGAAAATAAAACTTTCTTGTCTGACTGATTGGTCAAATGAACTGAATTCGAAAAAGTGAGTCACAGGTAGAATCTTTTAAAATTTTGTATGAATGAATTTTGTAATACTGACATCAAATCCAACACTTTCCAAGTGCAGGAGACATAGCAAAATAGAATGCCAAAGTCCTCTCCACTCGGCAACATCCCATTTGGCAAAGTCCCATTTCACGGTAACAGTGATGCGTAGAGGATTTGATCTTGGTATTGCATCATCCAGGTGGGGCCTTGCTGATGCGGCTAGCTGCACTGGAACTGCTAGCTGCCATCTCAGCATGGGTCTAAATAGTTATCTTTGGGGGGAGTAACACTTTTGTTTGATTGGCTCAAACTTCGTTTCTGTGGAAGTAGGAAATAGTTCAGCCCGCAAGCACTGATCAGCCTGTGCACAAGCCTTGGAGCTGTTGCAGGTGTGGCCACTGCTGTTGCCCTCTGTTGATCTACCAGTAAGCTGGCCAGTTTGAGTTCATGCTTTGCACGGACTGAAGTATCATTGCTGTAATGTCTGTTGTGTGGGTTGTTTTTGATGCCTCTTGCACTTGTCGCCATGGAAGGGTCCATTGCTTGTGACCACTACCCTGGGAAAATCTTCAATGGTGAAAACTTGTGTGAATGCTTTGACTGTGGTTTCTGCTGTTGTTGTACACTTTCGCCTCAGAAAAAGCGACTATCACTGAGTCACATATTAGCCAAAAAGGTCCTGCATAGTCGACATGCACACAGTCCACAGGATCAGATGGTTTAGGCCATAGGGAAAAACCTTAGGAGGAACAGCCTGTTGAGGTGCACTTCCAGGCATGTGTGTGCCAGGTCCTCGATTTCTTTGCCCACAACTGGCCAATAGACGTGATGGTGAGCCAAGATCTTCGTGTGAGTGATGTTCCAGTGTCCTGCATGAAGTAAAGAAAGCACTTTGCCACATAGTGAATTTGCATTGACTACCTGGTAAGACGCATGTGATAACCAACAAGTGGCATGCCACCAAGAGCAGTTCCTTACATCAAGGTTCTCAGTATTGAGCTGGACTGTGTTGGTTGGCGATCAGGCCAGCCCAGTCTCACCCATTTTGGGAACTGACAAAGGGCAGGGTCCTCCTCTGACTGCTGTGATAATTGATGGAATAATTGCAAAATCTTCCAGAATGTGGTATGCCTCGGCATCTGTATTGAAACAAACGACCTCCATGTCTGGATCAGCTGGAAGCCTGGTAATGTTTCTCTATAGGTATGATAACTGGTAGGCTTGCATACAATATTATTGCATGCTGACAGGAACAGGTCATACCACTGTAAGTGATACACTTTTGTATGTGGTAGCAATGATCAGGGACTGAACAAAGCCAGCAGTGGTTTGTGTTTTGTCACCAGATGAAACTGAACTCCCTACAGATATAATGGAACTTGCAAAATAACTAGAGCATCCTATTTTATCTAGGCATAGTTTTGAAGAGCTGAATTCATAATCTTTGAGTCAAATACTATGGGGCCGGCCGGAGTGGCCGTGCGGTTCTAGGTGCTACAGTCTGGAACTGAGCGATCGCTACGGTCGCAGGTTGTGATCCTGCCTCGGGCATGGATGTGTGTGATGTCCTTAGGTTAATTAGGTTTAAGTAGTCGTGATGCTGCAACTGCCTGAAGACATGTTATTGTGTTGTCTGTGTGAGCAGATGATTAATTAATTAATAACAGTGACTCTACCTATATATTTAAATGCATCATGCAGTATGAGACATGATCACAGATGTTTACTAAACGTTCTGAATATTATTTTTCTCCTACTCATTATGTTGTATTACAAAACCCTTAATTTAATTTCAGATTTCTTGTTATAAATATATACTGCATTTGCAGATGACCATCTCTGCAATGTGTATTCTAGAATCTATTTCATTTTCATCTCAAAATTTATACCGTAGTAGCTGACTGGTACGAATTGTGCTTGCCTGGGAATTGTCAGTGCCGGAAGACAAACGATAAAACATCCCCCCTCTCACGTCTTTTACACTCCTGGAAATTGAAATAAGAACACCATGAATTCATTGTCCCAGGAAGGGGAAACTTTATTGACACATTCCTGGGGTCAGATACATCACATGATCACACTGACAGAACCACAGGCACATAGACACAGGCAACAGAGCATGCACAATGTCGGCACTAGTACAGTGTATATCCACCTTTCGCAGCAATGCAGGCTGCTATTCTCCCATGGAGACGATTGTAGAGATGCTGGATGTAGTCCTGTGGAACGGCTTGCCATGCCATTTCCACCTGGCGCCTCAGTTGGACCAGCGTTCGTGCTGGATGTGCAGACCGCGTGAGACGACGCTTCATCCAGTCCCAAACATGCTCAATGGGGGACAGATCCGGAGATCTTGCTGGCCAGGGTAGTTGACTTACACCTTCTAGAGCACGTTGGGTGGCACGGGATACATGCGGACGTGCATTGTCCTGTTGGAACAGCAAGTTCCCTTGCCGGTCTAGGAATGGTAGAACGACGGGTTCGATGACGGTTTGGATGTACCGTGCACTATTCAGTGTCCCCTCGACGATCACCAGTGGTGTACGGCCAGTGTAGGAGATCGCTCCCCCACACCATGATGCCGGGTGCTGGCCCTGTGTGCCTCGGTCGTATGCAGTCCTGATTGTGGCGCTCACCTGCACGGCGCCAAACACGCATACGACCATCATTGGCACCAAGGCAGAAGCGACTCTCATCGCTGAAGACGACACGTCTCCATTCGTCCCTCCATTCACGCCTGTCGCGACACCACTGGAGGCGGGCTGCACGATGTTGGGGCGTGAGCGGAAGACGGCCTAACGGTGTGCGGGACCGTAGCCCAGCTTCATGGAGACGGTTGCGAATGGTCCTCACCGATACCCCAGGAGCAACAGTGTCCCTAATTTGCTGGGAAGTGGCGGTGCGGTCCCCTACGGCACTGCGTAGGATCCTACGGTCTTGGCGTGCATCCGTGCATCGCTGCGGTCCGGTCCCATGTCGACAGGCATGTGCACCTTCCGCCGACCACTGGCGACAACATCGATGTACTGTGGAGACCTCACGCCCCACGTGTTGAGCAATTCGGCGGTACGTCCACCCGGCCTCCCGCATGCCCACTATACGCCATCGCTCAAAGTCCGTCAACTGCACATACGGTTCACGTCCACGCTGTCGTGGCATGCTACCAGTGTTAAAGACTGCGATGGAGCTCCGTATGCCACGGCAAACTGGCTGACACTGACGGCGGCGGTGCACAAATGCTGCGCAGCTAGCGCCATTCGACGGCCAACACCGCGGTTCCTGGTGTGTCCGCTGTGCCGTGCGTGTGATCATTGCTTGTACAGCCCTCTCGCAGTGTCCGGAGCAAGTATGGTGGGTCTGACACACCGGTGTCAATGTGTTCTTTTTTCCATTTCCAGGAGTGTAATACACGAGGTAAGCGGTCAGCTTCACTTACGAGTTATCTCACGGCCAAATTTACCAATGTAAATTAAAACTACACACATCTTAAAATATTACTGTCTCTGTAAGTGGTTTTCATCGTGATGGGTGGTCACAAATGAACTGGGTTCTAAACAGGTGATAAATGACACGATTATTACGTACATAAAATGTAAGAACTGAAATATATTTACAGTCAAAATGACCACTTATCTTCTGTTATGCAACTTCTTCTTTGCTGTGACTGTGCGTTAGAGCGTAGGTACGTTTATATACATTGATAGAACCAGAGTAACACTTATGCTGAAATACACTTGTTGGTATAACAACTCGAAGCACTGTTCAGTAGAAATTCTTTCTCGTAGCCCTGTTCAAGTACAAAGCTCACAAAGATATGCAAGGACTTGAGGATTAACTTGAATAGTCTGAACAGTTGACCCTAACTCTGTTGCTTGCTATGGACTAAGCGTTGACTGGAACATAGTCTGGCATAAACTGACCTTGTGTCCGTGCATCAGTCTATTCCAAGACAGGCCGCCGACGGTTGCACGGAGAACTTCTGTGAGTGTGTCTTCCTGCTTCCGTCTCACTGGTGTGGCCAGCGTTGCTTCGATAGCAAGGATCATCTTTGTGGTGTCGATAGCAGGTGTCAGCACTACGCATGCCGACTACACCACAGTTTTGTTTGTTACTGAGCAGGAAAACTACATTCTTAAGAAGCTCTTAACGTTACTTGGCGCTTTTTGATTTGACTTTTAGTTGCTAGATGAGTATTATAGTAAAATAGGTCTGAGAGCCGCGGGCCGCAGAATACTTGATTCACGACGCAAGTGGCACGCGAGCTACAGTTTGACGACCACTGATCTAGAGAAATGAATCTTCTGGTCGAGGAACAGGAAAAGTATTTACAATAACTTGCACATTCACTGTTTTGAAGGCCCCACAAAGTCTAAGCGAGCCATTGGCCTTCCTAATGATTATTAATGGAAACGCACAGGAGCTGGACTAAATTGGTGGATGACTTGGTTAAGGTCCAGTTCCACCTTGATTCAGTCACGCAGAACATGGGGCACTGGGCGGGCTTAGAAAAAATGGCTAACAGTGGTTTCCGTGACTTAGATCCGTGCCAGTATATCCTTTGCACAACCTGTCCCGGAGAATAAAAACTGAGAAACTTTGTGCACAGTTCATCGACATCTTGAAATGGAATCTCAGTGGAAACTAAATGAACTTTTCTGTTAATTGAGAAATCGAATGCGTTACAGGCCTCTATGTCAAAGATGTTGTCGGTGCATTAGTGAACTGTTAACCAAGAAAGAAAAACATCTGACAACACATATAAAATCGTCAGCCTGGAAAGTTTCTTTGATTTGTAAATTGTGGCCATTACATGGTGCAACTCTCTTAGCAAACAGTTGTAATCTGGGTGACCCAAGCACTGCATAGGTATTCCACTTAATAAAGGAGACTGAAGCTTCCATGTCCACTTGAAAAATTACTGATGATCAATTAACAGTTTATGTGTTTTATCTGTGTGAAGATTAGCTGTGTCACAGGGCGTCTTTGACATCTGAGAGGTACAAACAGTGCTGATGTGTCTCCGTTTTCTACAGTAGAAACAAACATCCTAACGCCTAGACCACTGATGGCACCCAGGGAGGCGGCGCAGTGGCACACTGGACTCGCTTTCGGGAGGACGACGGCTCAAACACGCGTCCGGCCATCCTATTTCAGGTTTTCCATGACTTTCCTAAATCGTTTCAGGCAAATGTCGGGATGGTACCTTTGAAAGAGCACGGGCGATTTCCTTCCCCATCCTTCCATAAACCGAAGGGACCGATGACTCGCTGTTTGGTTCCTCCCTCAAATAAACCAACCAATAATCCAATCACAGACGACGGCGCGTGTGTCGAGAGAAACACTCAGGGCAAGAAAGGAACGAATCTCGAAAAGTACATGACACTGAACTGCAGCTAAAGTTGATGAAGATTCTACGCGCAAATCAATGTGAGGATGTTGCATGTCTCTTTTGCTACATGGGAGCGCACATCCGTGACTTGTTTGTTGACAAGAACTATCCTTCACTCACATTGTAGTCTGCTTCCTTGTCGGCCGCGTCGGTTGTTGCCCCTATCAACCCTTGTTTACACCGGAGCGAACACAAGCGAACGAGAACTCTCTGGTGTAAACAGCAGGAGAGCGCAAGTGAACAGCATTCTGTTTCCAGTACGTACTCTCGTGTTCCACTGATTGACGGTATTACAGCGAACTATCAAAGGAAGTTCACGCTCTCTCCGCTTCGGCGCTAGCAGTGCGAAAATGTTTCGTCTGTGTTCATATCTGTGGAGTAAGTATTTGGATGTACAGAACACAGAACACCAATATAGTAGAAGTGCAAAGACCACGTTATTATACGGAAACACAGAACGACACCAGCGCTACTTGTGGCCTGGCTGTGAACTTCAATATGAAAAAATATGGCGCGAAAATCTCTTATGTTTATTTCTAAATACGTGAATTAGATGACAATATTTTTCATTTAATCTTTGAATGTGGGCCGCATAGTGCAGTAATAAAGGTTTTTGAGATCTTGCAAAGTAATGTATAAAAGAAGTCTCAATCAAAAACAAACATTAACTACTCATAGCTGCAGTTTACATTGTGAAAATTTTCGTAAATTACGACGTCACCTTTTGACTGTGAAATTTTTTTGTAAAACTCAATATTGCGATTTTGGCCGTGTGGCCATTATCATGTGGAAATAAACGAGCTTTAGCACATGTCAGACTAAAAAATCATCTGACATTGCATTCATATATAAATGATTTTTACGTTCCCACATATCCTAAAGCACATTATGTCCACTCGCATGATCGAAAGTGGAATAGTAGGTTACACAAATAAATAACTACACAGCTAATGGATAACCAAGAGGTCATTTACAAAAAAATATGTGCTACAAACCAAGGATGTACTGTAAAGTCTACAAAATCCGATTTATTATTTTTTCTGTTGATTGTTATTTATGGATATTCAGTCATCTGAAACTGAACTTCTGCACAGTTCAAATAAATTTATGAAACACACAAAATACTACTTTACATCAACTGAAAAACAAATTGGGAGCAGAGCAGGTAGACACTCCATGGATGTAGCCAAACTGTTTTTGCCAATGAGACATACAAAGAAAATGAACTGCAACACATAACATTTTTTTTCTTTTTTTTCCCAACTTGGCTGTTATATTGGCAACACCCATCATGTTTAAATAATGAAAGAAGACGCTGGTACAACATTTATTTTTAACATTTTTATTTATTTACTTCCTCTTTGAAAACTTTGTTTGGTACACTACTGAAAATTAACACAAATTCCCCTTGACAGCACTTTATTCATTACACTTTTAGAATCCAATCATCACATCTAGAAAGTGTTAAGTTATGTTCCTGCTGAATTACCAGATTTTGTCATAACAAATCAAAGGCATGATTTTGATACAAGAACATGTAATTCTCTGCTTTTAACACAACGTTTTTATATGTATAGGGAGCTTACTCTCATTGTACACATAATAAACAAAATACAAAGTCTTTTAACATGATTTGAACTTCTTTTTAAGTTGTTGCATACACAATTTCCTCTTGTTTGTAAATTTCTTTTCTTTCACATACTTGTATATTATAAATGGAATACTTGTCTTCAGAAGTCTCTCTTCAATGTCATGTTTATTACAAATTGTTGTATGAGACAGAACAAATGTTTTTTTTTAATTATCATGTAGTCTTGTTGTGTGACCATGACTAGTTAGATACTCATACAGCTGATCATGGAGTGCCCTTAGGAAAATCATGACTCTTTCACTTGCATATTTCAAATGAGAATACTCCTCACTGTTCTCTTTAAATGAGGTAAACAAATGATTTTCAGTCACAACAGAGGAGTAGAGACTGGTATTACATGTTTCACAGTCATCTGGTACATCTATATCTTTTAGTACATAGCCTGCTACATAGGCTAAGGATTGTTGATCTTCTACAGACTCGATGATTCCATCTGAGTAAGAACAAATTTGCTCAGGTGTATCAGTGTCATTCATCTCACATTCACTTAAATGTTCACTCCTACCACTAGCTGCCAAAAAGTGACACAAACTGCTCAAGGGAGTGTAATCATCATTTTCACAGTTACTTACACTCATGACTTTGAAAGGCAAAGTAATAAGATTGACAACACAAGTCTTCAGAGACTGTACAAACTGAAAACAAGTTGGGTTTGTATTAGCAATACCATGTTGTCTTATACAACAAAAGAAATTTTCTAAAGCATCCTGATTGAACGCCTTTAAATGTAAGTACTTAAAGCCAAGCACTTTCAAGGTCTTCCACAAGAAAATAATAGACTGTAATGTAATCTGCCAACCTTCTATGAAGCTAAACATATTAGTCTTGTTTCTTCCCGTTTTTAAATCTATTATTTGCCAGCTGCCTATTTCCCTCAATATGCTGTACCACATTTCTAAATGTGGCGAATTTTCTGATAAAGCACACCTAAATTGTTTTCCATCCCTGGGATATTGCTCATTACTGTAGAGTGAATCAAAGAGATTATCTACCTTTTCCACAAACTCAGCTGTGTGTATAGCTTCAGATGGCAATGTGTGAGTAGAAACATATGTTTCAATTGCAGCTGCAACAGTATGGCTCATTTTGACATGGGAATCAAAAAAGTTAAAGTGTTGTGCTTTTAATTTGGGTAGAGTTTTGAACCGCTTTTTATACCCAAAAAGAACACTGTACTGATGTACTCAAACTTTGCTGCTTTGTGAGGTTCAAATTGAATTTTATTATCTATCAAAGCATTTCTAGTGTTTTTGAGCAGATGTGGTTCATCATAAATGGTAACAATTCGTTGATTATTGACGACAAAATGAAATATACTGGGCTTCAACAAATTTGCTTCACACAGTTGCTTAGGGCCTTTTGGTTTGTTACATTCTGGTCACATACAGTACAAACCACTTTGAACCCAATATTCTGTAGTTCACTTATGATGTGAACAATGAGTGATTTCAAATGGGTGTAGTGGAAAGTGATTGCGGTAAAGTAATATGCTAGAACTTGTTTCCAAGTTCTGTGAATGCCTTTCAGCATAAAAACCAATGCTTGACTAGCAGCTACAGGTGAACGTCCTAAATGACTCAAGTCCTGATACCCATAGATTAGCTGTTTGTGTGCATCATAGTACATACCATCATCCACAGACATTTCATCAAAAAGTAGAGCACAGTACTTGTCGTTTTCATGCATATTACTTACTTCCCTTGCTAAAAAGTTTAATAAAGCTGGATTAAGTCCTGTGTCAAATGGTATGTGGGAAAGCACTCCCTTGAGCAGCCTGACACATGGAAGGGAGAATATCTGTACAACCGGGGACTACACTTATAAATTGATAAAGCAAATGCCTTATCTTGTATAGACCACCATACTGCTGTGGGCTGCATATTGGCATTTCTTACCTGACTATTAATAAAAGTTTTAGTCACATCATTCAACTCTTCTTCAATTAACTGAAATTTCCTGTCATCATACAACTCTTTTAGAATTTTCAATTTATTCCTCTCATTCTGTAGCTGTTTTTTCAATTTACACACTCTGGAAACTGTAATTCTATGCAGTTTATACATTTTGTGTTTTCTTGGAGTTAAATCACATTTAAAAACGCCAGATCCCATTACACCTGGACTACTTTCAACATCATAAACAGGTGAGGATAAAAAGCTGTACTCACCATCATCTGTGCTCTGTAAAGGGGAACTGCTTCATTGTATTACTGTAGATTTTGCATTGTGACCTGTCTCGTGCACACTTAGATTTGCACCCGATGTGGTGAAACTGCCACCGCCACCACCATCACCACCACCACCACCAGTGTAACACAGATGGGTGGGGGGAGGGTGATACAACACCAATTCCATGTGCCTTGGTATAACACCAGGATTTAGCCTGTGTCTAGTAAAGTTCACAAAATTTGCTTCATAAAAATGATCCTCACACACACAATAATAACTATGGTTGACAGCTTCATCTATATTACAGATCAATTTCCACTTCTTTAAAGTCTCACTTTTTGATGCAGCTGGATTTATAGAAATGTTTATTCTTGTGTTTGGAATTTGTTTTTACATAATAACTACTCCTGCATCCGGGAAACTTGCACGAGTATTTCAATTTCAATCTCAAACTGGATTCTTCTCTTCCTGTATGATCCATCCTCATGTGTCTGAAATGTCATTCAAACCAAAAATTAGGAACTAGAAAAAAGATCAGGTATGGTTTACATTGATTAATGTTAAAGAAAACTCAATGTGAAATTAATTTCAGTATCAAAAATCATATTAGCTTATGTCTAAATGCAGCTATCCTGTACTGAAGTATTGATAACTGTTATCATGGCTTGTAATCTGATGTGGTATTGCTATAGAATAGTGAAAAAACGAAACAAATTCTCATTTTTACTACGGATATGCACATCACTCTGCGTGAGCGTAGTTGCACTATATTCTATATTCAACACTACTTCGCTAAACAGTGCTGTCAGGCAGTAGAAACACTGCTTATTGTACCATTTCAGTATATTTCAGCATCTAGATACCATGGTAGATACCAAATTCAACTGTACATTATCAGTAACAGTTACAGCAGTAAATCTGTATTACATTGTGTTGAGCATTAAAGTGCGAGAAGATTTCTACTGCATTGGATATTGCCACAATAATACGTGTAAATGTCCAACTGCTTGAAGGACCTGCTTTGTGTGACCTCCAAACATATGTCTTATTATGTGAGAACACAACTTTTGTCGATACAACAGCAACAAACACTTTTTACCTGGATAGAGTGTACAGAATATTTACTGTCGAAAACGGGAAATAGAACACACTCGAGGCATTACGAACCAATATTTGGTATGTAGTAAACGGCACAATAAATGGTACTTATTATGTCACTAAGAGTACTTCGTGGCAAAAAGGAAGATGAACAAAGCCAGAATTATATTCCATTACAGGATTCGGAAAGTTGAATACCAACTATGTCAAAAGCGGCTAGCATGGGATTCTCTATGAAATACAAGGAAATATGAACAGAAATAAGAAATATACCTACCCTTTAAGTAAACTGAGCAACGGAAATTGTATTTCTTTGCAGGAACAAATATACAAGAGTTCACAGAACGTAATGTGATGATACAACCTCGTGTTCTATATGAAACAAAAGTAAAAAAGTAAATACTAAATCATCACACCATCAAATATTACGAATGCATCCAAAAATTAAGCAGAATAATAGCAACATATTTACACTGCAATTTAAACGAAAAATCACTATCACGTTGCTACGATACCAAAACAATTATGGAAGACTACGTCATCCAATAGGAACACGAGACTATAAATTGCTAAACTTGCCGCGCTCCAAGTGGCCTGGGACCAAACCAACATCGTGTTACCGGAAATCCCTATATGAGTTTCACCCCCCTGGTACAGAACGAGAATTATGTCTGCAAAATCTCCTGCAGCTCGTCGCGTGATTTTGGGACGGCGCATATTTTTTAGCACGTATAGCACTTATCGTATTTTGAGTGTTACTACTTCGCTGCTACAGACAGATCACCTTCATAAGTACCGGTAACTTTGTATACGCGTTTTACAGACATATTAGCAATTTGATATCAGGAAATGAAGTTGGCTTAACGATGTGAAGAGCAAATAGTATTGTGTTTTTTCGTCGCAGTAACATAGCTCATATTCTACTGTATTTATGTTTTTTTTGGTAACGGGATACGAAGTGAAAGCCAACAATATTTTTGTTTACGGTTTCTGTTGCACTTATTCATATTGTCGAATCTGTGTTGTAATTAATTGTTACTATGACACTGTAGACGGCGCCAAAGTGTCACGAAAAAACGATGTATTTGGAACTATGAAATTGTTACAGTAAATGCTGTAAGCGATTTGCACCAGCTGCTTGCCCATTACTATTTTCAATTTTTCTTGATTTACCCTTCTGTTTTGTGTAGCCAAGTAACATACGTAACATTTTTTCGCAATCTCATCAGAAAAGTAAAATTATACACTACAAAAAAAATTACAAGATCAGTGCTCGAATTTTGGAGTAATAAAAGAAGTAACAGACAAAAAAAAAAAATTTTTTTTAAAGGTTTTCTGTTGAACTGATTCTTATTGTCGAATTTGTGCTAATTAATTACGTTACTCTGTCACTAAATGGGAAACTCTCATGCAGAAATATTTGGATACATGCAATAATTTGAGTACCTCCATCAATGGGAGGATGTCATGTACAAATCTTATCTGCCTGTGAACATAGCACCAATATGTATACACTGATTGGCAGTTTACTCATACACATTTGTAAACACATGGCCGTAAAACTGCTGACATCATCTCTACAGTACAAGACTGTATAGTACCGTGTCTCAGTAGTTTTCAACATATAAAGTGCCTCAAATCATATGACATTTACAATTATAAATTTTTTGTACAAATCTGTGAAAAGTAACTGGTCCTCCATTCAAATACTTCTCTTTACATCCAAAGCACCGACGATATTGCACCATAGCTGTTACTAAAATTCAAACGTGCAGAAACGTATATAAAACAAGGCGGATAGTGAAATATTCCAAGTTTTGTTATTACTGTATTACAAGCAGCGTCGTCCCAAAATCTGTGACTGTATGCCTCCGTACGTGCCCTAATTTCTCTTATGTTCGTGGTCCTTTTCTGAAATATATGTTGGCGGTAGTAGAATCCTTCTTCAGTCAGCTTCAAATGCCAGTTATCTAAATGTTCCCAGTACTGTTTCTGGAAAAGAACGTCACCTTACCCTCAGTGATTGCTATTTGACGTCCTGAAGCATCTCCATAATACTTGCGTATTGTGCGAACCTACCGTTAAAAAATCTAGCAGCTCACCTCTGATTTGCTTCAATGTCTTCCTTTAATCCGATATACTGCGGATCCCATCTCAAATACACAAGGAGTACTAGTGTCCTCTATGTGGTCTCCTTCCTAAAATTCTCCCAATAAACCGTAGTCGACCATTGGTCTTCCCTACTACAATCCTTACATGCTCGTTCCATTTCAAACCACCTAGATATTTAATAGACGTGACTGTCAAACAGGGCACTACTAATGCTGTATTCGAACATTACGGGTTTCTTTTTTCAACTAATCTGCATTAACTTGTATTTTTGTACATTTAGAGCTAGCTGCCATTCACCACACCAACTAGAAATTTTGTGTAAGTAATTTGTATTCTCCTACAGTCACTCAACGACTTCTTCACGTATATCACGGCATCATCATCAAACAGCCACAGATTCCTGCTCACCAGATCATTTATGTATATAGAAAATAACAGCGGTCTTTCACACTTAACTGGGGCACTTCTGATAGTACCCTTTGATGAACAGTCGATGACGAGGACTACCTGATGGGTACTGTTACCTAAGAAGTTTTCGAGCCACTCATATATCTGGGAACCTATACCGTGTCTTCGTACCTTCGGTAACACTCCGCAGTGGGGCTCAGTGTCAAATAATTTTGGAAATCCAGGAATATTAAATCTGTGGTAAAGGCTGCCAGTCTTGCTCGCGATATGAAAGCAGAGCTCACTACTTGCAGCATAGTCGACAGGACCAATTGCGGACCTCTGGTACAGAGCCGAGTGGAGGGGCTGAATCAGAGGCTCAGACGGTTCTGCGACCGTGTAGGCTGCTGATTCCTCGACTTGCGCCGTAGGGTGGTGGGGTTTCGGGATCCGCTGAATAGGTCAGATGTCCACTATACGCAGGAGGTGGCTACCCGGGTAGCAAGGGCTGTGTGGCGTGGACTGGGCGGTTTTTTAGGTTAGAGTGTGTGGGGGAAACACAAAAAGGGCTTCAATCTCAAAGAGTGCAGGTCGAACACAGGAATACTTTAGATCTAGGAAACATCGGAAAAACAGCTGTAAATTGTTGTAGCTGCGTTGGGAAAGTACAAGAGCTCCAAGCGCTAATAGAAAGCACTGTTGCTCAAATCGTTATAGAAACTGAAAGCTGGCTAAAGGAGGAGACAATTTCAGTAGAAATTTTTGCGAAGGACCTAACGGTGTTGAGAAAGGATAGGCTAAATACAGTTGGCGGTGGCGTGTTTGTTGCTGTTGGAAGTAGTTTGTCCTGTACGAAATTGAAGTAGATAGTTCCTGTGTGTTAGTATGGGTTGAGGTCATTATTAGCAACCGGAATAAAATAAGAATTGGATTTTTTAATGATCTCTCAAGTCAGATGTTATAGTTACTGAAAGGTTCAAAGAAAGCTCGAGTCTAATTTCAAAACACGTACCCGACTCATACAATTATGATTCATGGTGACTTTAATTTTCCCTCGATATGTTGGCAAAGATACATGTTTAAATCCGAAGGTCTCCATAAAACATCATCTGAAATTGTGCTAAACGCATTCTCTGAAAATTATTTCGAGCATTTACTCCATGAGCCCACTCTAATAGTAAATGGTTGTGAAAACACACTTGACGTCTTAGCAACAAATAATCATGAACTGATAACGGACGTCGAAATGGATACAGGGATTAATGAACACAGGGTTGTCGCAATGCGACTGAATACCATACCTACCAAATCCTCCAAAAATAAACAAAAATATATCTACTCAAAAAAGCAGGTAAAAATTCGCTTGACACCTTCCTATTCACCGAAACAAGAGACGTACTGTAAACACGGCAAGGCGCGTGACGTGTTTTTTATAATTTGGCACCTGAACATGATAAAGTGATCCGAGAACTACCTTCCGACACCTTTTTATATTACATTAAAATTTATCGTCACTGAAAAAGAGAAATATTTAAGCATTCAGGAAAAGTTGTTTCTTCGCGTTACTCTATATTTATTACACCATATCTCCTAAACTGTGTGTCGCACAGTAAAATAATTTTATAATTGCCTTCAGTTCTATATATTGATGACGTCTGCCAATGTTCTGCCCAATAGAGTCAGCAATAGTGAAGTAATAAATTAAAATCTCACGTCTGATGCAGAACTTTTACCAAATCATCACCCGAAATATAGTAAGCGACAAACTTTTCCCCTTTCAATTTTTTTGTGGGGGTGTAAGCGAGAAAAGTTTCAGAAAGGTTTGAATTTAATTTTGTAATTTGTTCGAATGCGATGGTGCAACCGTTTGTCCTTTATGAGCGATGCATTGTGCGGTTCGCAGGCGCGGCACTCAATCAGTGTGAGCTCGTTAGTGGGTGTTGTACAGCGGCGATTTCAGGATATCTGAAGTTCATCTGTAAAGACGCTTGAAAGACTAGTTGTTGATTATTAGCGTAAGGATATGTGTTTGTAGTCACGCAGAGCATTCACTGTTTATGTGCGCATCCAATAGCATCGCATGGTTTCTTATTTTATATATTCACTTATTTCATTAGCATCACATAATGCTGTCATCATGTCATCCACGGATTCAGCGAGCGAGGTCGACGTGTCAGTTCAGAGTCCACCACGGAAGCGAGCAAAGAAGAAATCATTAAGTTCTGAGAAGCACATGGTGCTTAATGTGTATAAAACGGAACTGTTACATCCAGAGCAGTCGATGAGTGACATTGTTTCGAAAACAGCTGCAGCTACAGGTGTTGGATGTTCTTCGGTGTATCGTGTGATAAGTGAGTACAAGGCCACACACTCTTTGAAGTCTCCCAAGAAAGGAAAATTACGACAGAAACTTTCTGAAAGTGTTGATGACTTCGATAGAAATGCGATACGAAGGAAAGTACACGATTTTTTTTTTCTTCGAAACGAATTGCCAACAATTGACAAAGTGCTTGCAGTTGTGAACGAAGATGTAGATCTGGGCAATTTTCGGAGAACTTCATTGAAGTTTATTGTGAGAAATGAATTTCAAATATGTCCGGCGTGGGCGCGATAGCATGCTAATAGACAGGGATGTCATCATTTTATGGAGGCGGCGTTATCTTCGAACCATTAAACGGTTGAGAGATGAAGGCAGACCCATTTACTATTTGGACGAGACGTGGGTGAACGCAGGACATACCCGAAGTTACGTCTGGGTAGATGACATTATAAATTCCTCAAAACAAGCGTTTCTGTCCGGATTATCCACCGCAAGCAAGGGCCCATCAGGTAAAGGGGAACGTCTGATTATCGCACACATTGGCAGCAAAGTAGGGTTCGTTGAAGGATGTTTGTGGACTTTCGAATCCAAGAAAAGTGGAGATTATCATGAGGAGATATGCGCCGAAACCTTCGAGAGGTGGTTTCAAGATGTTCTTCCTCGGCTTCAGGAAAATGCAGTTATTGTTCTTGATAATGCGCCGTACCATTCTCGGAGAAAAGAAAAAGTTCCCAATGCGAATTCCAATAAGCACGAAATATCAGAGTGGCTAAAATCTAAAAACATCGATTTCGAAGACGGTATGTTGATGAAAAAACTTTTAGATATAGTTAAAAATCACAGAACAGCGCACAACGAATACGCAATAGATGAAATGGCGAAGAATGCAGGGAAAACTGTTCTCAGAATTCCTCCGTACCACTGTGAATTAAACGCCATCGAGCCAGAATCAAAGACTATGTTGCAGCGAAAAACAAAGCATACAAAATGCCGGAAGTACTGCTAGAAGAAGCAGTAAGAACAGTGACTGCAGAGGATTGGAACAAGTGCATCCTCCATGTCGTAGAAAAAGTGGAAACTCAAATGTGGAAATTAGACTGCATTATAGAGGAGAGAGAAGAGTGGTTTGTTATAAACCTCAATGAAAACAGTTCAAGTTCGACAGAGTGAACCTTGTTTCGTCCTTTATCATTATTATTACCGGTATTGTTATTAAAATTCACAATTAATTGTGTTTGAATGGAGCGTTTTGTTAGAAACCTGAATGAAAATAAATCTGCTTCGACAGAATGAGCTCAGTTTAACATTATTTTAACA
The DNA here is from genome assembly GCF_023864275.1 of Schistocerca cancellata. Lineage (NCBI taxonomy): Eukaryota > Metazoa > Arthropoda > Insecta > Orthoptera > Acrididae > Schistocerca > Schistocerca cancellata. Next base: position 699,985,223 of record NC_064628.1, read on the forward strand.
TTATTGTTAAATTTATTTCGTACATTGTTGCCCAGGTTTTTCACGGTCCGCTGTGACAGCTCGGCAGCCAGCCGAACGCCGCCAGCCGCGAAGCGTGCGCCAAGGATTTTCTACACCCCCTACGTATCACGTGAACACCGAATGCTTTCTCTGGAAACGAGCGTAGTCGCTCACGTGACACTGTTTATGTTTCGTCCCAGCTCTCGGTGAATAGACTATAGAGACAATCTCCACTCCCTCCAAATTAACAATTGTAGTGCCTCAAGAATTACAGTGTAAGTTCTACAGACACTCGGCTTTCCACCGTCTCGAACACCCGATATTTTAAGTACGAGGGCGAGAGAGTGGAGATGTGTCTACCTCGCCGCCGGTTTCTGTGTGTGCAAGATGGACGTGTATCGGGAGAATACTGCAATAGTGACGATCGATCGGCGCGTTTGCCGCTCGCGCCAAAGAAGCTGTATAACCGGCACAATGAGCAAGCACGCTTTATTCCTTGATGGTGTAACGACTGCATTTGTTGTGAACAAATGAATTATGTATTGAACTAAAGACACTTTCATTTGTTTTTGTGGTGTTGGACTTGCTAGAAGCAAGAACTGGTTTTACAGTGGTTGTTAAACGAAAGATATTGTAATTGTATCTGTTAGTATCCAATGGTCCAAGACGGGGTTGACTTGCGAGAGTTGAACGATTATGTAAAACTTGTGAAGTTGTTTTATTGTGGGCCGGCCAGAGTGGCCGAGCGGTTCTAGGCGCTACAGTCTGGAAACGCGCGACCTTTATAGTCGCAGGTTCGAATCCTGCCTCGGGCATGGATGTGTGTGTTGTCCTTAGGTTAGTTAGGTTTAAGTAGTACTAAGTTCTGGGGGGCTTATGACCACAGCAATTGAGTCCCATAGTGCTCAGAGCCATTTGAACCATTTGTTTTATTGTGGAGATGAGAATATAACAGAGTTGAACAAGAAGTATCCTGAGAGTACAGAATCATTTCAAGAGTAGAAAAGAAGTCTATTTTGAAATTCCTTTAACCAGCTATATTCTTCGGAGAAGATGAGTTTGTGAAGATTGACGCAGCCGTCTGACCCGAGAAGAAGATTGGCTGCACAGAATACGTAAGCCAACTGCAAGAGACGTGTGAGTCTTATACTGCAGTACCACACTGTCTCGTGTCGTCAGAAACCGTTAGACAATGTAATTGTAGACTAGATGTGGCTTGAATTCAAAGAGTTAGTATCGACAGCAGTTGAGAGATTTATACCAAATAAATTAACAAGCGGCAAAGCTCATCTCCCTTGGTACACAAAACTGCTCAGAACACTATTGCAGAAATAACGGAAAGAGCATGCCAAATTTAAATATTGGCGATCTTTTACAGAAGCTCGACATTCAGCGCGGACTTATTATTATAATAGTTTCCAAAATGAAACTTCGTCTCGGAAACTGGTAGAAAATCCAAAGAGATTGTGGTTGCATGTAAAGTATGCTAGCTGCAAGTCACAATCAATGCCTTCTCTGTGTGACAGCAATGGAAATACTATCTATGACAGCGCTGCTAAAGCTTATAATTGAGAACAGCTACCAACATGAGAAACTTAGAGGCAGATACCCTCGGAGTAGTGAAACAGCTAAAATCCCTTAATAAGAGCAAGTCTTCTGGTCCAGACTGTATACCAATTAGGTTCCTTTCACAATAGCGCCATATTTAACAATGGCTCCGTACTTAACAATCATATACAACCGCTCTCTCGACAAAGATTCGTACCGAAAGACAGGAAAGTTGCACAGGTCACACTAATATTCAAGAAAGGCAATGGGAGTAATTCACTAAATTGCAGGCCTATAACATTAACGTCGATATGCAACCGGATTTTGGAACAACTAGCTCTTTACTCACACTAAATGTCAAGAGCTATCTACAAGGAATTTCAGATTGATTCCATATTTCTAGATTTCCAGAAGACTTTCGACACTGTACCTCACAAACGGCTTGTAATCAAATTCCATGCTTATGGAATAACGCCTGAGTTATGCGACTTGATCCGGGATTTCCTGTCAGAGAGATCACAGTTCTTAGAAACTGACAGAAAGTCAACGAGTAAAACAGAAGTGATATATGGCGTTCCCCAAGTTAGCTTTGTAGACCCTCTGCTGCTCCTACCTACATAAACGATTTAGGAGACAAACTGAGTAGCCATCTTGGGTTGATTGCATATGATTATGTCGATTATCGTCTAGTAAGTCATCAAGGACCAAAACAAATTGCAAATCGGTTTAGAAAAGATATCTCTATGCTGAGAAAATTGGCAATTGACCCTAAATAATGAGAAGTGTGGGTTCATCTGCATGAGTGCTAAAAGCAATCTGTTCAAATTCTGTTACACGATAAATCAACCACATCTAAAGGCCATGAAAACTACGTACCTAGGAATGACAATTACGAACCACTTAAATGGGAAAGAACATGTAGGAAATGTTGTGGGGATGGCGAACCAAAGACTGCATTTTATTGGCAGAACATTTAGAAGATGCAGCAGACCTACTAAGGAGACAGCCTACACTAAGCTTGTCCGTCCTCTTTTGGAGTACTGCTGCACGGTGTGGAATCTTTACCAGATAGGATTAACGGAGTACATCGAGAAAGTTCAAAGAAGAGCAGCAAATACTGTACAATTGAGAAATAGCGGAGAGAGCGTCACGGACATGATACAGGATTTGTGGTGCACATAATTAAAACAACGGCGTTTCTCGTTGCAGCGGGATCTTCTCACGAAATTTCAATCACCTACTTTCTCCTCCGAATGCGAAAATATTTTGTTGACGCCGACCTACATAGGGAGGAACGATCATCATAATAAAATAAGGGAAATCAGAGCTCGCATGTAAAGAAATAGGTGTTCGTTTTTTCCGCGCTGTTCGAAAGTGGAATCACAGAGAATTATTGTGAATGTGGTTCGATGAACCAACTACCAGTCACTTAAGTGTGATTTGCAGAGTATTCATGTAGATATAGATGTAGATGTCTGTTGGCTCCCGTCCATGGTTTGCAGGATATCATGTGAGAAAGGGCAATCTGAGTTTCAGACGAGCGGTGCTTTCTTTTCCGTCTCAGGGAAATTTATTATTTTCGAACTGAGAATATGTTCAAGGATTCTGCAGCAAATTGATATTAAGAATATTGGTCTGTAATTTTGCGTGTCCGTTCTTTAACCCTTCTAGTATACAGGAGTCATTTGCAATGTTTTCCTGTTGCTTGCGACTTTGTAATGGGCGAGAGATTCGCTACATATGCAAGTTGAGTAAGCGATCAACGTCTTAGATTACTCTTCGTAAAACCGAACTGGGATTCGGGGGAGCTGGCAACTTATCTGTTTTCAACTCTTTCACTTGCTTCTCTACGCCGGGGATGGTTATAACTATGCCCTCCATTGAGACTCTGTGCGATTGTCAAACAACAGTATGTTTGTACGATTCTGCTGTGTGAACAACTTAAATGCGAAATTTAAAGCTTCGGCTTTTCTTTTGCTGTCTTCTACAGCCAAATCAGACTGGCCAATGAGTGATTACATACACTACTGGCCATTAAAATTGCTACACCAAGAACAAATGCAGATAATAAACGGGTATTCATTGGACAAATATATTATGCTAGAACTGACATGTGATTACATTTTCACGCAATTTGGGTGCATAGATCCTGAGAAATCAGTACCCAGAACAACAACCTCTGGCCGCAGTAACGGCCTTGATACGCCTGGGAATTGAGTCAAACAGAGCTTGAATGGCGTGTGCAGGTACTACTGCCTATGCAGCTTCAACACGATACCACAGTTCATCAAGAGTAGTGACTGTCGTATTGTGAAAAGCCACTTGCTCGGCCACTATGGACCAGATGTTTTCAATTGGTGAGAGACCTGGAGAATGTGCTGGCTAGGGCAGCAGTCGAACATTTTCTGTATCCAGAAAGGCCCGTACAGGACCTGCAACATGCGGTCGTGAATTGTCCTGCTGAAATGTAGGGTTTCGCAGGGATCGAATGAAGGGTAGAGCCACAGGTCGTAACACATCTGAAATGTAACGTCCACTGTTCAAAGTGCCGTCAATGCGAACAAGAGGTGACCGAGACGTGTAACCGATGGCACCCCATACCATCACGCCGGGTGATACGCCAGTATGGCGATGACGAATACACGCTTCCAATGTGCGTTCACCGCGATGTCGCCAAACACGGATGAGACCATCATGATGCTGTAAACAGAACCTGGATTCATCCGAAAAAATGACGTTTTGCCATTCGTGCACCCAGGTTCGTCGTTGAGTACACCATCGCAGGCGCTCCTGTCTGTGATGCAGCGTCAAGGGTAACCGCAGCCATGGTCTCCGAGCTGATAGTCCATGCTGCTGCAAACGTCGTCGAACTATTCGTGGCCGGCCGGGGCGGCCAAGCGGTTACAGGCGCTACAGTCTGGAACCGCGTGACCGCTACGGTCGCAGGTTCGAATCCTGCTTCGGGCATGGATGTGTGTGATGTCCTTAGGTTAGTTAGGTTTAAGTCGTTCTAAGTTCTAGGGGACTGATGACCTTAGAAGTTAAGTCCCATAGTGCTCAGAGCCATTTGAACTACTCGTGCAGATGGTTGTTGTCTTGCAAACGTCCCCATCTGTTGACTCAGGGATCGAGATGTGGCTGCACGATCCGTTACAGCCATGCGGATAAGATGCCTGTCACATCGACTGATAGTGACACGAGGCCGTTGGGATCCAGCACGGCGTTCCGTATTACCCTCCTGAACCCACCGATTTCATATTCTGCTAACAGTCATTGGATCTCTACCAACGCGAGCAGCAATGTCGCGATACGATAAACCGCAATCGCGATACGGTACAATCCGACCTTTATCAAAGTCGGAAACGTGTTGGTACGCATTTCTCTTCCTTACACGAGGCACCACAACAACGTTTCACGAGGCAACGCCGGTCATCTGCTGTTTGTGTATGTGAAATCGGTTGGAAACTTTCCTTATGTCAGCACGTTGTAGGTGTCGTCACCGGCGCCAACCTTGTGTGAATGGTCTGAAAAGCTAATCATTTGCATATCACAGCATCTTCTTCCTGTGGGTTAAATTTCGCGTCTGTAGCACGTCATCTTCGAGGTGTAGAAATTTTAATGGCCAGTAGTGTACATAATATGTTGCTGCATATGAAATTTAGCTAACATATTCAATTTTTCTTAAAAATTGGGTGGGGGGTCACTATTTTTGACCAATATTAACAAAATTGATCTGATGTAGCACACTCATTTGGGATCATGAACGCCAGCGATAAAGCCAGATATAAATATCCATAACATTCCTCAAATTTTATAAACAGTTTGAGATATCGAAATGCGATTTTGGCAAATGATAGCACACAAAGAGGAGAGTGTTTTGCCATGTGGATGTTATGGAAAATTTCATCATCTGCTGTGTTATTCCACTAACTACAGACTTTTTGAGGGTATTTTGCCATGTCGTTATTATGCAAAACTTCATTATGTTCCTTGTTATTCCACTAACAACAGACTTTTTCGATGAAAGAACATAATTTTTAATGACCATCGATAGCTGGTGAAACGAGAAACACCATGGGTTTTGAAACAACGTAAGTGAAGACATTACACATTTATTTTTGTATCCAGGAAGGCCTTTTTCATTAGATGCTGACCTTACTTTTCATCATTTCCTCACTTAATAAACTTAATAAACAGCTGTTTCAGAATTATCTCACAACTGCATCTGCACAACACATTCCTGAGGTGACTTTGTGTAAACTCTGCTGTGTTTTGGCAGAAGAAGTAAATTTTAACATGTCAACAAGAGAAATACTGGTTTTACTCAGAATTCACCATTCCTGACGTTTCTCTGAAAGTTAAAGATAGTTAACAACTCAGATGAAAATAAATTGCTGCTTTTGTTGCATTTTCAGTGGAATTCTTTTTAGATTCTAAACAAAGCTAAGGTGGCAGGTCTGTTTGAAAATGTCACCATTCAAATGTGGCGGTGGAGGGGCTCCACTTAATATTTACAAAAAATATGAGCATAAGCATCAATGTAGAATAGACTTCCCCTCCAGTGCTCAGTATTTCCCATAGAGTGCCTGCCTATAACCCCACCACTACTGCTCTCTCCACGCATGTCCTGTTGACAGCGCATCTTATTCTGCTCAGATTTTAGCTACGAGGTCTAAAATATTTCCGTTGCCTGTGTACTGGCGAACTAGCTGCACAAGACAGTTTTATGAAAACATGCCCAGAAGTATTTCACATTGAGTCCAGAGATGTCCCAGTCTATACTCGGCAGGTGAAAGTCATTCAAAGACAGTCTATGGTAGCAGTGCGGAAATGCCCAGATCCACAGTACTAGTTGAAGGTGTCCAACTAGTACTGCATGATCTGAGCATTTCCGCTCTGCTGACCGTAGACTGTCTTTGAATCACTCTAACACTGTCACAGTGGAGTCAGGTGGCCAGTAAAAACATCCGGCAATGAACTTGATTTCACGTAGACCTGTTATAGAGGACCAGATCACTTCACTGTCACACTCAGACTCGACCACAATAGAGACAATATTTTTGTCAATTGCAATGAACACTCCCAGTCCTATTGCGTCTAATCTGTCTTTTTGATATATGTTCCATGAATTGCTTAATACCTCAGAGCTTTCTACTTCACGCTTCAAGAGTTCTCCATCCCCAGAATAAGTTAAGTGCGAGAAGTTTATTGGATGGCAGTAAATTCAGGAACTTTGTTACGAATACTTCGACAATTTACTTATATAGTTTTGACAGTCTAAGTGTCTTTACTCTACACGTGGTTTGATTTCGCTATCTGTATGTTGTCTGGCGAGTGTTCATCAGAGTACCTCAAACTACTGCCTAGCCTAAGAAAATGTGATGTGCACTCCACATCTACTCTGCTACCCAAGAAGCTGCTTCCTTTGGGTTGTGCACCCTTGACCTATCAAAGAGCGTCGTACAATTCTCCACTTAATAACGCAGATCCAGAAATCTAGTCAAGACCGTCACAGAGTCGACGAATCCTTTGGTTGAGTTCCTCCACTTGGCTCCATACCAAAGGACACCGATCAACTCTGGGTTCCGCCAACACTATATTCCTAAGAGGCTCCATAACGCTCGTAACGTTGGAGCTCCCGATAACTACCAAATTCCTGCCCCCATGTGCCTGTCGAACCCTGCTGAAGGAGCACCCACCTCTTCACTTACAGAGCGAATAGGTGAGGCCAGCCACCCAGCCACCACGTTGGCACTCCGGCTTGAGCGATGGGAAAACGTCACCACCTGCCATTCATCCTGCAGTGACGGCGGACCAACCACGGAAGGTGCCTTGGCAGCAGAGCCCGTGGGCGAAACAAGAGGCACCTGTGGTGTCCCATGCGACAGGCCAGATACTTCACTCTCGCTACACCCCGAGGCAGCAGCCTGAAGACAGCTGACTAGCCAAAAGCACATTCAGCTGTTTGTGAACTGCAACCAGCTCACACATGGCACATGGTACATGGGGGCAGGGGTTTGGTAGTTATCGGGAGCTCCCATGCTAGGAGCGTTATGGAGCCTCTTAGGAAAATAGTGTTGTCGGAAGTGATAAAGTCTGCTGGTCTCATGTGCAGGGGGCACTCACACATCCTACCCATCCTAGAAGGGCTGACTGAAAAAGTAAACTATATAAGCACGGACAGAAACCTAGATTTGTAACTTTGCTACACTCCTGATGTGTCAGTAATGGAAGCTGACACCTTAATGAGCTGTGTAGCTACTGCTCAGAAGAAATGGCAACTGTGCTACAGACTGCCTGACTCTACACTTTTCTGTTACAAAAACGCGAGATTACGCGTCTTAAATAGAAAAAAAACACTCACAAAATTTAAGAAACATAGTAAAAATACACAGAAAAAGCCAAATCCTTAACTTGCCGCTCCCCAGGTGGTACCAGACGGCAGTTGGAGCCTGACTGACATATACTAGGCTGAAACGAATTGTCCTTAGCGCTTGAAAACAAACAAATGAATAATTAGTGTTCTACATACTACCGTACAATCACACAACGCGAGATTAAACCTCTTAAATAGGGAAACACACACGAAATGTGAGAAATATGCTACAAAGAAAACACAGAAAAAGCTAAACGTGTAACTTTCCGGCAGTTCGAGCCTGACTCGCAGAAAGGAACTCCAAATGACTATACACAGGGATGTCAAACGCAATGATTTATCAGCAGTTCAACTGAGGCGCAAGAGATGGTTTGGGGGACGTCTTCTGTTCCCTTCTCGGACAGCAACGAAAAAATTTATGGATTCACTAACAAACTGACTCAATCATATGACAAATATGCTCCCCTGAAGGTCAGAAAAGTAAGAAGGTAACATGCACCTTGACTGCTGAAGATCTAAAACGCTCATGAATCTCAGAGATGCTGCATATCGGTCATGCAAACTGCGCCCCACGCCTGATGATCAAGTTGCTTACTAGCAGAAGTGGGACAGTGTCAGACAAGCTGTGAGAAATGCAAAACTCAGGCAAGCTCGTACATTATCTGACAACAGAAATAGACCAGCTGTCCTTTGGAAAAATTAGTGGTCTTGGTATAGCAAAGTAAAAGCTACAAATGATCTAGTTGTCCCAGCTGAAGAACCGAACTGGTACTTCACATCTCCTACAACCACAAGTGAACCACAAACGAGACTCCTTGATTGCTTCATGGGAGTAAACGACTGTAGCCGCGAAATTTTTTATCTAAAGCATGTTACTTGCAATATCGTCATAAAGCCAGCTCACACATGGCACATGGCATATGGGGGCAGGGGTTTGGTAGTTATCGGGAGCTCCAATGTTAGGAGCGTTATGGAGCCCCTTAGGAAAATAGTGTTGTCGGAAGTGATAAAGTCTGCTGGTCTCATGTGCAGGGTGCACTCACACATCCTACCCATCCTAGAAGGACTGATTGAAGAGGTAAACTATAAAAGCACGGACAGAAACCTAGATATGTAACTTTGCTAAACTCCTGATGTGTCAGTAATGGAAGCTGACACCTTAATGAACTGTGTAGCTACTGTTAAGAAGAAATGACATTTGTGATATAGACTGCCTGACTCTACACTTAACAGTCACAAAAACGCGAGATTACGCGCCTTAAATCGAAAAGCAAGCACAAAATTTAAGAAATTTTCTTCTAAAAAAACGCAGAAAAAGCCAAATCCTTAACTTGCCGCTCCCCACATGGTACCAGACGACAATTGGAGCCTGACTGACATTTACTAGGCTGAAACCAATTGTCCTTAGCGCTTGAAAACAAACAAATGAATAATTAGTGTTCTACAAACTGCCTTACAGTCACACAATGTGAGATTATACCTCTTAAATAGGGAAACATACACGAAATTTGAGAAATTTGCTACTAAGAAAACACAGGTTCGTACCAGGCGGCAGTTCGAGCCTGACTCCCAGAAAGGAACTCCAAATGACATACAGGGACCTCAAACGCAATGATTTATCAGTAGTTCAACTGAGGCGCAAGAAATGCTTTGGGGGACGTCTTCTGTTCCCTTCTCGGACAGCAACGAAAAATTTTATAGATTCACTAACAAATTGACTCGACCATATGACAGATATGCTCCCCTAAAGACTAGAAAAGTAAGGAGGTAACCTGCACCTTGACTCACTGGAGAACTAAAACGCTCATGAATCTCAGAGATGCTGCATATCGGTCATGCAAACTGCGCCCCAAGCCTGATAATCAAGATGCTTACTAACAGAAGTGGAACAGTGTCAGCCAAGCTGTGAGAAATACAAAACTCAGGCAAGCTCATACATTAACTGGCAACAGAAATAGACCAGCTGTCCTGTGGAAAAATTAGTGGTCTTGGTATAGCAAAGTAAAAGCTACAAATGATCCAGTTGTCTCAGCTGAAGAACCGAACTGGTACTTTGCATCTCCTACGACCACAAGTGAACCACAAACGAGACTCCTTGATTGCTTCATGGGAGTAAATGACTGTAGCCACGAAAAATTTTATCTAAAGCACGTTACTTGCAATATCGTTAAAAAAGCCCTCATGCGTGTCAGATTAGCATCTACTAGACAAGATGGCATTACAGTCCAAATGATGAAGCGTGTTATTGACGCCCACTGTAACAGATATCTTCAACCACTCCTTAACCACAAATGTTTTCCCTAATGCCTGGATACAGGCCACTAGTTAAGCGACTACCCAAAAAGAACGTAGCCACTGCATCCTCTGATTGCCGACATATTTTCATTGTTCCTGCAACGCCCAAGGCCTTACAATATATAGCCCACGACCAGCTAACAAACTACCTAACCACAAAGAACCTACTAGACGAAGACCTTTCAGGTTTTCGTAAATCTCGCAGCACAACTTCTGCCTTAAAGGTAACATGTGGTCTGAAGCTTGCCATGGATACACAAGAGGCGACTATAATGTTGTTCTTAGGCTTCAGCAAGGCCTTTGATACATTTGACTTGCCAATCTTAGCAGCCTAAATTTCTTACCAAGGGCAGTGCAGTGGTTTCGCTCATACCTGACATCTCGCCAGGAATGCATCATGTACGGCACCATAAAGTTATAATTGAGGCAGGTAGTATCAAGCGCCCAGGGTTCGGTATTAGGTCCTATACTCTTTTCATTGTTTGTCAATAATATGTCGTTAGTTTTCTGCTACTACAAAAACTGCATGTATGCTGACGACGTCAAGTTGTATCAAAGCGGAAAACCAATAAATGCGAAGACAGCTATCGAGAATCTCAGTACCGACCAGTATGCTTTATCAAAGTGGACGCAGAATATAGGATTGAAGCTGAACCCATCTAAAACCCAAGCGGTACTGGTTGGTCATTCTAGACTCATTAGCCCGATATATCGGGAATCCCTAAAGCGAACAAATATCAAGTCTCTCCTTCAGCAAAGAGTCTGGGAGTAATAACATATTAAAATATAAATTGGACTGAGCACGTAACTGCAATGTGCAGCCGGCCGCGGTGGTCTAGCGGTTCTGGCGCTGCAGCCCGGAACCGCGGGACTGCTACGGTCGCAGGTTCGAATCCTGCCTCGGGCATGGGTGTGTGTGATGTCCTTAGGTTAGTTAGGTGTAAGTAGTTCTAAGTTCTAGGGGACTTATGACCTAAGATGTTGAGTCCCATAGTGCTCAGAACCATTTGAACCATTTTGCAATGTGCAAGAAGGCATCAGCATCTCTCCATGCCCTACAAAAATATAAAAAAGCTCTTTTGTCTTCACACGGCGACTTATACAAACATTTATACCATCAATTATTGATTATGTTATGCTGCAAGGCCTTTCTCGGGCAGCTCACGGCGCCTGGCAACTGTTTATTAATGGTTCAAATGGCTCTAAGCATTATGGGACTTAACATCTGAGGTCATCGGTCCCCTAGACTTAGTACTACTTAAACCTAACATACGGACATCACACACACCCATGTCCGAGGCAGGATTCGAACCTGCGACCGTAGCAGCAGCGCGGTTCTGGACTGAAGTGCCTAGAACCGCTCTGTCACAGCGACCGGCAACTGGTTATTAAAACCTGTGTTCATTATATGTGTGATGTTCGACTCTGTGAACATATTTCACCATCAGATGCACAGCTATTTTGGCTGTATGCAGACAAGCGCAGATATTTCCATACCCTCTGTCTTCTCCATTGCCTTATCGGCGTACACTGTCTCCCATATTTCGCTTCGACCTTAATGCTCTTGTCTGAACTACGTGACAGAAAGACCCGTTCCCACCAGAGCAAAATTATTTTTATCCAACTCCAACGAACAGTCATTTTCTCGATGTTCTCAGTAGCAGGAACCCGACAATCTACATTATATTAGAGAACCGAATAACATCTCCAGCTTCAGAAGACAGTTAATGACATATCTACAAAAGCAACAGTAATGAAAACCATTGTCCCTGTACGCACGCACTCATTACCCTTTTGCATCCCTCCTTCCACCCAGACCTTCCTCATTTCCCAGTATTCTTGACTGGTGCAGTCTCCTTAAATTTCCTTTCCTCAGAACCCGCGACACCAGAAAGCGTCTATTTTTTACGATTATAAATTCTTTTTATATCTGTGACTATCGTTATTGTTGCCATTATTTCTATTATTACTAATGTTACTGTTATCATTGTTAGTGGCAGCAGGAGCAGCAGCAGCAGCAGCAGTACAAGTACTGCTAGTATTAACTTTATTAGTTCATTGCCACTATTATTTATTGGTATTCTCAATGTAGACACTCAAATTATGTTATTACTGTTTCTTATTAAAATAGTTATTTCTTTGGCAACTACGACGTATGGAAGATACTTTATGTGTGAAACTCTGGTTTGATGTAAGAGAGGGTCTGATGGACTTAATCAGATCAGGTTAAATAAATAAATAAACAATAAATAAATAAAATATTGAGTTCTATCACTTAGAAAGGGATTAATCCAGTGACAAATCTGGTGCGATACTCGGGAGGTTTGTATTCTGTCCACAAAACGCCAGTGCGGAAGTGTATCAAATGTCTTCCGGAAATCAAGGAACGCGATATCAACGTGGATATCTATTTGCGACGTTCTGGGTTTCATGGAAAAACAGAGCGAGTTGTATTTCGGAAGATCGCTATTTACGGAATCCATGTTGGTTGTTTTGGAGAAGATTTTTGATCTCCAAAAAAGTCATAATACGTGTGCGCAGAACATGTTCTACAACAGACTGACGTCAGTGATATAGGCCTGCAATCATGTGCATTATTTCGACGACCATTCTTTGAAATGGGAATGACGTGTGCTGTTTTCCGGTTGCTTGGAACGTTTTGTTGCTGCAGCGACTTGTGATATACACTATCTGATCAAAAGAATCCGGACACCCTACGTAATGCGGAATTGATCGGACAGTATAAAAGGCGGCGGCGAGTAATGTGTTGTTAGTAGAGATTCGGTAACAGCAGCGTAGATCGATCAGGCGAGCTCGGTGGCTTCGGACGGGGACTAGTCACTGGACGTCACCTGAGAAACAGGTGCATCAGGGGCATTTCAACCCTTCTAAAGCTGCTCAAGTCGAACGTTGGCGAGGCGGTTTTGAAATGGAGATGCGAAAGAGTAACCCAGCTAAACCACATCGAGGCAGACATCATATATTGGGGCCGTCAAGCATTGCGGAGGGAGGTTGTAAAAAGTCGTGTGACATCAGTGGAAGGAATCACTCGGCACACCAGCTAGCGCATTGACCGTGCATAGAGAGTTAAAAAGAATGGGGTAAAACGTCGAGCAGCTGCTTATAACCTACCCATTTTTGTAGTCAATGCTAAGCGACGCTTGAGGCTGTGTAAAGGGCGAAACGAGTTTTTTGGAGTGATGAATCGCGCTATATTGTGTAGCAAACCGATGGAAGGGTTTGAGTTACGAGAATTCCTGAAGAACGTTACCTGCCACCAAGTGCAGTGCCAACAGTGAAGTACAGAGGAAGTAATGTTAGCGTATGGGAGTGTTTTCCATGGTTAGATTGTAGTCCCCTTATTGCGATTAACAAAACACTAAATGGGGAAGGATATGATTACATTTCACAGCATTGTGCACTTTGTGCAGGAGAGGAACAGCTCGGAGAAGATGACTGTGTCAGCTTGGAAATGCACGGCAAAAGCGGCATCTGTGAGGCAATGGTTTGTGGGCAATAACATTCCTGAAATGGACTGGCTCGTCCAGAGTCCCGACTTAAAACGAATGGAACACTTCTGTGCCCAATTAAGAACGTCGACTTCATTCCAGGCCCCAGTGTCAAACATCACTACATTTTCTGGTTTCTTGAGGAGGAATGGGCAGCCTTTCATCAGACATTCAGACATCACACATAAAGTGTCCCCAGCAGAGCTCGAGCTCCCATAAAGGCGAAGGGTGGACACGTCCTGTACTGACGTCCAGTGATAGGTATGCGGATACTTTGGAACAGAGAGTGTACTACTGTTAAAGGAATGCAAGTTGTTTCATATAGTCTCTGTAGAATCTCACAGTTATTTCGTCTAGTCTAGATGGCTTTCCACTATTGAGCAATTTTAGTTGATTTTCTATTCAGCGATCACTTATCTCAATATCTGCCATGTCGGCGTTCGTGTGATGTCTGAGATTAATAACCGTATGACGATCTTCCCTGGTGAAACAAATTCAGGATACTGAATTCCGTATTTCGGCCTCCTCTGTGTCATCTTCCGTTTCGGTGCTAGCATGCTCACTGAGTGACTAAAAAAATGATTTCGGTCGACTTACGGACGTTATGTAAGACTAAAATCTCTTACGATTTTTTGGCAGTCGCTCTGATAAATCTTACTTTCGAATTCATTGAATGCTGCTCGCATTGCTCTTCGTACGCTCATTTTGGTCTCGTTCAGCTTTTGCTAGTGACCCAGACTTTGATGTCAGTTAAATCAGTTACAAAACTAACTGCTTTCGTAGCAACTTTCTAGCACGGTCATTGTACCACGGTTGGTCCTTTCCATTAATGACAACGTTGATCGGCAGATACTGGTTTAAGATGTGTTGTACAATGCTGCCGCTTGTTTCCAATTACGTATTTATGAGATTGTATGTTGGTCCAACGTTGGTGATATAAAAATATCCTCGTATGTGAAGGCATACGTAAATACAGGTTTCAGTATTTTCGCTTTTTGTTTGTTGGTTCGGTTCCAACACCAACTAGTCTATGAGAGAATGGAAGGTGGCGTTCTATGTGGGGGTCTGACTGAGGAAACTGTTGTACGACGAATCGAGCGTAGGCCTCTACGTTCATTAAGGCTACCTGCAATAGCAACGGAAACGTCGTTAGATCGATTATCTCATGCTGCGGTCACATACTCGAAAGCATGTAGGCTTCACATCAAGCCCTTCTGATGTATGCAGTAAGTTACCATTATTGATTTTATTTTATTTTATTAGGGAAGCAAAAATAATATTGGTCATGCCCGCTGCTGCCCGCACCGAACAGAGTTTATTGTGCGGTATTGTTCCCTGTTTCTCTAGTGAAGCCAACCAATGCCCATGAACAGTACAAGGAGATCCCTTACCTTTATCCTTTGGTAGTCACAATTTCTTCCGGTCTGGTTGATCCGAATATTCTGTGTCTTTTAGCTTCCAATGCCTCGCATTCGAAGATCAAATGTGCGGTTTCCTCGCCCACACCATACATCCTACATTTGGGGTCTACTTCTATTATCCCCATTGTATGAAGGTGTTTTTTGAAATTTCCGTGGCCTGTCAATAGTTCAACCGTGAGTTTCATTTCTCTCCTGTTCAAGCCCAGGATTGTGAGACTTCTCTTAGAACATGGCTTTGGCATCAGTACCTTGCCATGTTTTTGCTTTTGGACCTTAGCTCAATATTTTACATGCTGTCTCCTTGTCCAGTCTCGTAGTTTCATTTTGATCATCGCCTTGGTGATTGTCAGGACAGGTTCTGGCCCAATAAATGGTGTTATCGCCCCTATCCTGGCCAACCTGTGGGCTTGCTCATTACCACTAATCCCTGAGTGACAAGGGATCCAAAACAGGCTTACCCTATTGCTTTCCCCTAGCTCTACAAGGACTTTATGGCATTCTGCCACGATCTTTGATCTTGTTGCAGAGGCTGCCAGTGCTTTCAGGGGTGCTTGGTTGTCTACATAAATGAAAATGCTATGACCTCTGTAGCATCTCCGCAAATTCTCCTCCAAGCACACCCTGACAGCAGATACACTACTGGCCATTAAAATTGCTACAACAAAAAGAAATGCAGATGATAAACGGGTATTCATTGGACAAATATATTATACTAAAACTGACATGTGATTACATTTTCACGCAATTTGGGTGCGTAGATCCTGAGAAATCAGTACCCCGAACAACCACCTCTGGCCGTAATAACGGCCTTGATACGCCTGGGCATTGAGGCAAACAGAGCTTGGATGGCGTGTACAGGTACAGCTGCCCATGCAGCTTCAACACAATACCACAGTTCATCAAGAGTAGTGACTGGCGTATTGTGACGAGCCAGTTGCTCGGCCACCATTGACCAGACGTTTTCAACTGGTGAGAGATTTGGAGAATGTGCTGGCCAGGGCAGCAGTCGAACATTTTCTGTATCCAGAAACGCTCGTATAGGACCTGCAACATGCGGTCGTGCATTATCCTGCTGAAATGTAGGGTTTCGCAGGGATCGAATGAACCGGGTTCGATTCCCGGCGGTGTCAGGGATTTTCTCTGCCTCGTGATGGCTGGGTGTTGTGTGCTGTCCTTAGGTTAGTTAGGTTTAAGTAGTTCTAAGTTCTAGGGGACTGATGACCATAGATGTTAAGTCCCATAGTGCTCAGAGCCATTTGAACCATTTGATCGAATGAAGGGTAGAACCACGGGTCGTAATACATCTGAAATGTAACGTCCATTATTCAAAGTGCCGTCAATGCGAACAAGAGGTGACCGAGACGTGTAACCAATGGCACCCCATACCATCACGCCGGGTGATACGCCACTATGGCGATGACGAATACACGCTTCCAATGTGGGTTCACCGCGATGTCGCCAAACACGGATGCGACCATCATGATGCTGTAAACAAAACCTGGATTGATCCGAAAAATGACGTTTTGCCATTCGTTCACCCAGGTTCGTCACTGAGTACACCATCGCAGGTGGTCCTGTCTGTGATGCAGCGTCAAGGGTAACCGCAGCCATGGTCTCCGAGCTGATAGTCCATGCTGCTGCAAACGTCGTCGAACTGTTCGTGCAGATGGTTGTGATTATCAGGACAGGTTCTGGCCCAATAAATGGTGTTATCGCCCCTATCCTGGCCAACCTGTGGGCATGTCTTGCAAACGTCCCCATCTGTTGACTCAGGGATCGAGACGTGGCTGCACGATCCTTTACACCCATGCGGATAAGATGCCTGTCATCTCGACTGCTAGTGATACGAGGCCGTTGGGATCCAGCACTGCGTTCCGTATTACCCTCCTGAACCCACCGATTCCATATTCTGCTAACAGTCATTGGATCTCGACCAACGCGAGCAGCAATGTCGCGATACGACAAATCGCAATCGCTATAGGCTACAATCCGACCTTTATCAAAGTCGGAAACGTGATGGTATGCATTTCTCCTCCTTACACGAGGCATCACAACAACGTTTCACCAGGCAACGCCGCTCAACTGCTGTTTGTGTATAAGAAATCGGTTGGAAACTTTCCTCATGTCAACACGTTGTAGGTGTCGCAACAGGTGCCAACCTTGTGTGAATGCTCTGAAAAGCTAATCATTTGCATATCACAGCATCTTCTTCCTGTCGGTTAAATTTCGCGTCTGTAGCACGTCATCTTCGTGGTGTAGTAATTTTAATGGCCAGTAGTGTATTTCTGCTTGAAATACAGTGGCCATCTTCCCTAGAGAGACTGTACTCTCCAGCCTTGGCTGCACTCCATATACCCTGGCCCCAACACCTTGGTCTGTTTTCAAACCGTCAGTAAACTAGATTATGTCCCCAGTATGGTCTCGAAATTTGTTCTCCCAGAGCTCTTTACTTGCAATTACTACTTTGAAAGGCTTTTTGTAGCAGCTGGGAGTTATTTTGTAGTGAGCTGACGTTTTCCCAATCATATCTATGTCTACCTCTCTCAGTATTTCAGTATGAGATCCTGGATACCCCAATGAGTTCCAGTTTTTGCCAGTCTTTAACCTGTGTGCTCCAGCTGCTGCCTCCATCTTTACCCACAGGTGTAATGGGGGCATGGTCAGAATGGTTATCATCCCAGCAGCGGGTGTGCTGCTAATTCCGTCTGTAATGGCTATACAGGCCAATCTCTGCACCTGCTGTTCTTCCTTTCCCACCACACTGTAGTCCCATAAGTGATCGTAGGTCATACTACCGTGGTGTATATCCAGTACATATTCTTGGGGCTTCAGCCCCAGTTTTTGCCACAAGATCTCCTGGTACTCATTAGAGTGCCTTTCGTCTTGGAACAGGTGCTCCGAATGTGTGGGGTCCACGGTAGTTTCTCGTCCAGGGTTACCCACAGATATTTCACTATCCCCTTCTCTGGTAGAGTTTCATCGAGAAGCTTGAGATTCCAATATGCGTGTATTTGCTTCCTCGTAAATTGTACTACAACACTCTTCTTAGGACTGACAGATCTTTTTTCCTGCACCAATTATGCACAATGTTCAATCCTCCTTGTGCCATAGCTCTGACTCTACTTGAAAATTTGCCAAGTATTACTGTGAAAAGATCGTCTGTGTATCCCTGGCAAAAGTACTGTCTAGAGTTTAATTCATACAATGAGTTCATTCTCCATAAGGTTCCACAGTAGAGGGAACAGGATCCCTCCTTGTGGAAAGTCTGTGGTGGTGTCGATTACCATTTTTTCTTTCATCATGGTGGCTTCTACCTTTCTACCACTAAGCATGACTCTAATCCAACTGCAAATGGTGGTCTCTGAGCCGTGCACCTCGTAAGGTGGTAGCTTGATGAATGTTAATTTCGCACCGTATATGAGATTTTAAGTATTGTAACAAGTAGATGGATATATTACCTGACATATATTGGTGATAGTGATCAGATTTGCCTATCAAAATGTGCAGTATATAATGCAAAAAGGTATGACACTCGATTAAACGGCATTAACACACTGAACCCAAATCCTGCATGTCAATGAGCAAAAGGTGAAAAAGGCTGGTGGAAGAAACGCTTTAGATTGGGACAAACTAGAATTGCACAGCCACAGCCCGCATACAATGAAAGGCTTGTGACAGGGGTCGGTGACCCACAGCGAGGGAGACAACGAACGCACCAGGCGACACATCGAAGGGAGCAGATAACGGCCCAGCGCTGTCTGTGATAGAATAATTCTTTAGAAAATTGCATTGGGGAATTTCCAGATGGATACAAACGGGCCAGAGATGTAGTTAAAAGAGACTCGCATTTACTAATCATGTGAAAGGTCCATGGTGGTCTCATGATATACGCGTGTAACTTCTAGGTGTCAGGAGCGGGAACAAAACGTCCAATTGGCTGAAATAAACTCAGAAGGAGTAGAAGTGGCGAGAGCACGGCGCAGTTTAAAGGTATGCCCTTTGCAACTGGCGGAGGTAGTTTGCACGAGATTAAAGGAACGCTCCCATTGGTGTGAAAAGGCCGCGATGCAAAGCACGGCAGGACACAGGTGGGGGTGACAGTTTTTGCTACGAAAGGCAGAATACCGAAAACTTCAGGGACTCTCCTATGAACCAGCGTCAAGTGTAGAACAGGGCACATCATGCTCTGTACGACGCCAAAAGAGGAATTTTGTGTGAACACTGTGTTCATTTTGGCTGACATTCAGCTAGAAATTAGCTGAAGCGTCGTTGAGCTCCGATAGCAGAGAAACGAAACAGCCACCTAGTTAATTGTTCTTGTGAGAACTGAGAGGGCATTGAAGTATACACGCTGCTCTATCTATGCATGTGTATATCACCATATTTTCCACACTAGGGATGAGTGCATTTTTTCTCGCCTAACAAGAAATATAGGACAGTTTCAGCTGATAAAATCAGTAAAGATTTCGATTAGCTTTTTATGGGATTTTCAGAGGATGAGAACACCCATGCAGCCGAAAACACATCGCAGCTAAAGGTAAATGCCGCTAACAGTAGCGTAAAATATTGGATCACCAGCTTCCATCCAGTGTGAACATGAGCAACCTTGAGTAATCTTTTGCATATCTTGTCACAAAAAGTAACCATCCCCGTAGACTTGATTGTCGTCCTAAATAGTACCGAACTTAGAACCGGAATCGGATGATTTGATGCAATATTGGCAAACTCAGACAGTGCTTCACTGTCTAGATGCAGGAAAAATCTTTAAATTTGATATTGTTGTGTTCAGTGTTATTTCTGCTAATCAGGTCGTAATACGTTATCTTGACAATTGTCCTGAAATTTTTATGTCACAAACTATGTAAAACTATGTAAACCAGTGTGCTTCTTTGACAACAATACAGAAATTAAACAGAAATTTTGTACAGCTAAACAATGATGTGCTCTGTCGTAGAATAAGGGTCGTCTCCTAACCCCAGTAATTTATTCTAGTGATGCTAACGCACTCACAGGGTGTTTTTGTTGATGTCTGACGAATGTGAAAAGGAGTGGAGTGTCAGAACCTCTGCTGCCTTAACAATGGATTCGAAGGTCATGTTGCTAAAAGCCCCTTCGATGTCCAAGAAGATGCAGAGGGCTATTCCCTGAAAGTGTAGTCCTTTCTCCACCTTCCTCAAAATTTGGTGGAGTGCAGTTTCACACGATTTTCCTGGTTGATATGGATGTTAGTTTATGTGTAAAGGGGCCCTAGTTAACGTCCTCTTCCTGATATGCACATTGACCAGTTTTTCTAATGCTTTAAGAAGACAGGGGGACAGACTGATTGGTTTCATATCCATAGCCTTGTTATGATCAATTCTCCCAGGCTTTGGAATGAAGACAACTTTCACTGCCCTCCAGACGTTAGTTACCATTCAGTTTTCAATGTCTATTACCTTACGTTCTAATTCATAGCGACAACGTAATAGCCTGTATTTTTGCTACATTCTTCAAATGGTGTTACCACGACAAGGTTGTTAAGTTTATGATGTTGGTTTTGAACTAAACGGTCTCTAGTTTGTCGTCTAAGTAGGATATTAGTAACTTTCCAGCACTTTGACCAAGCGCAAATGCTCGTAGCTTTTTCGACGAAATTTTTGACTCTGATGATCATTGTTGGTGTAATAGCTCCATGGGCATCCATGTCCGTTTATTGCGTCACTCGAAAGGATTGACTCTGTTTGTTGCAAGGAAGTCTACAGTAGTTGTTTGGTGAGATGGTTGTGTGACGTGATGTTCCAAGCAGCTCTCTCATTCAGCATTGCTTCATAAGACTGTTGTCCATGCTGCTACTAACATTGCGTAGTTCCCCCATTCAGTACTGGCCAACCAACTCACTCTACTACCACGTGGTCAGCTTATTCCTGTGATAACAAATGTAGGCTATTTATGAGCGACGCTGGTCAAAATGTTTAGATTTGATGGCCAATATAAACATAATTAATCTTGTTCATGAGTCCAGAGTGGGAGTCATTTTGCGCATAGCTAGATTTAATGTTTTTAGTTGTTGTTATAAATACTCTAGTCCCAAAACAGTCTGATCTATTTTTATGATGTATGTTTCACGTGTTGTTATTTTCTTTCGAGTTCGAATTTCAATCAATCCTCAGTTCCTTATATTATGTAAGAGTCAATGCTTTTTTTTTTTTTGAGTGAATGGAGTTCTGGGACGTTGCTTTGACTTATTCATTAATTAACAGCTTTCCAATCCTTGTCCAACTAGGCCTATGACCATTTAAATGCCTGTCTAACATGTGTGAGACTGATTCTGATCAAACTTCCTACCACAGTTGCGCAAGAACGCTCTGTGAGTGTTTTTGGAATTTGGTGTTGAACCTACGGACTGCAAGGTAGGAAGATACCATCTCACTCATGCAGAGTTCAGAAGAGTGCAGCAGTATGGGCAGTGATATAATCAGACAATGATCTCAATGTCGGTTCCACTACATTCCCTGCATAGGAAACGTTATCACTAACAGAAATTAGTGTATAGGTTCATGTGTAACTATATGTTAGCAAAAATGGAAATCTTAGATTTTCGATATTAAGATTTGTTTTTACTCTGACTTCATGACAAAGCAATGTTGGCAAAATTACGTACAGGATGGTAAAATATTGATATTGGGTGTTCACAAATGTGAAGCGAAATTCCTAGTTATTATAAAGTTCCTTAATGGTAAAATGGTTGAAGACCATGTCTGGGGGTCGATAGAAATACAAACAAATTAAATGCAATTGGGCCAGAGATATCAATTACCCTAAAATGCACTATGAAAACACCCAAAATTGAATGGGGATCGGTAAAGAGCAATAAAAAAGAAGCACACAGTTAAAACAACTCCAAAACTTAAGGGTATAATGCACTCTATAGTAGCTGAACAAACCTTTTCATTAGATCGGACATCTCGCGTTTTTGCTTCAATTAAGCCAGACAATCGTGAGTATGTTTAACTACAGGTCATGGTGGTATGTACGAAAAAATAGGAGAGACGACCACAATTCTGAGTGTCAATTGCATATCACTTGCTGGCATAGCACAAGTGCACGTATTCACCTTCCATCAGCTGTGGCAGTGGCTACTGTCAATGCGAGCTCTGAACCTGAGAATCTATTCTACGAGGTGCATTCAAGTTCTAAGGCCTCCGACTTTTTTTCTAATTAACTACTCACCCGAAATCGATGAAACTGGCGTTACTTCTCGACGTAATCGCCCTGCAGACGTACACATTTTTCACAACGCTGACGCCATGATTCCATGGCAGCGGCGAAGGCTTCTTTAGGAGTGTGTTTTGACCACTGGAAAATCGCTGAGGCAATAGCAGCACGGCTGGTGAATGTGCGGCCACGGAGAGTGTATTTCATTGTTGGAAAAAGCCAAAAGTCACTAGGAGCCAGGTCAGGTGACTATGGAGCATGAGGAATCACTTCAAAGTTGTTATCACGAAGAAACTGTTGCGTAACGTTAGCTCGATGTGCGGGTGCGTTGTCTTGGTGAAACAGCACACGCGCAGCCCTTCCCGGACGTTTTTGTTGCAGTGCAGGAAGGAATTTGTTCTTCAAAACATTTTTGTAGGATGCACCTGTTACCGTAGTGCCCTTCGAAATGCACTGGCGGTTACCCGAAATTTTTTTGGTGGCGGTGAATCTGTGTGCTTCCATTGAGCTGACTGGCGCTTTGTTTCTGGATTGAAAAATGGCATCCACATCTCATCCATTGTCACAACCGACGAATAGAAAGTCCCATTCATGCTGTCATTGCGCATCAACATTGCTTGGCAATATGCCACACGGGCAGCCATGTGGTCGTCCGTCAGCATTTGTGGCACCCACCTGGATGACTCTTTTCGCATTTTCAGGTCGTCATGCAGGATTGTGTGCACAGAACCCACAGAAATGCCAACTCTGGAGGCGATCTGTTCAACAGTCATTTGGCGATCCCCCAGAACAATTCTCTCCACTTTCTCGATCATGTCGTCAGACCGGCTTGTGCGAGCCCGAGGTTGTTTCGGTTTGTTGTCACACGATGTTCTGCCTTCATTAAACTGTCATACCCACGAATGCACTTTCGACACATCCATAACTCCATCACCACATGTCTCCTTCAACTGTCGATGAACAGCATGCAATCATTCGTTTTCTGAATTTGCGTGATGTGAAACCAATTGAAATTCAAGTACGGAAAACGTCGCCATTTTAAGTATTTAAAACAGTTCTCATTCTAGCCACTGATGGTAAAATTCCATCTGCCGTACGGTGCTGCCATCTATGGGATGTATTGACAATGAACGCGGCCTCATTTTAAAACAATGCGCATGTTCCTATCTCTTTCCAGTCCGGAGAAAAAAAATCGGAGGTCTTAGAACTTGAATGCACCTCGTAAGTCTCTCTCGACTGTTAAACGCCAGTCGGTTAGATTCCCTCCGTTTTTGGTGAAGCCAAGACTCCTAGTTATTTCCTAGCTAAGTTAATTGGCATGGTACATGCTATTTGGCTGGAATAGTGTGTACATCGTTGCCCTCAAATCGCTCGCAAGTATTAAGTGTCAGTGTTCGGTGCGATTCTCCATACTAGGAGAGTTTCCATTTTAACCCCTTACGAGTTAAGATGAGCCTGTGAACAAGTGTTCACATAATGACTCTCGCAGTCATCTCAATGCGGTGCGAGTAGACTTGTGCAAACACTCGACGATTTTCTGCAAGAGAAGAAGCGAATTACTCTGTCTGCAATTTGCCCATATCAAAGCTTTCTTTCTGGCCAATCAGAGCGTTCGTACTTGTTATAACTCCACCCACAAGAATTTTTGTAGCCTATCACAGGAACCGTTTCTTCCGTAGGGCAGAGTTTAACTTGTGCTACATAATACTGAGATAAAGAGCTTTTTATTTTGTGCAAGTTTTAACACAGGTGGCTAAGGTGAGTCACCATTGTTTTGAGATGGGTTTCTCCGGACGTTTTATCTGGCATCTCCCGCCATGTTCCTGTAGAAAGGCTTTATGAAGGGTCATTGTTAAAAGCAGAGACAAGGGCTGCTTTTGTCGGCAGCCTACGCAGTGGCTCTTGCACCTCATTGTGTCCACTAAGTGTCCCGCTGTGAAAGTTTCAGCTGAACATGGGACAGGCATTCCGTCGTAAAAATTCTCCTTCCCTCAGAACTGAATTTCATAGCTCAGATCTGAGACATAAGTGGCGTGTAATTACTAGTGTGAGTGTTAGAGGTTTATATTCAAGAAATGTCGAATTGTTTATTCACTTTTGCCTATCAATAAAATTCGAACATTTTCATTTAACTATGTCGTGTGGAATATCGAGTTAATCGAAATTGTTTCAGTAATTCAATTAAGGTGAGTTATTTGTTTGACACCTTACATATCACTACCCCTCCCCACGACAATTTTTGTACTGAAGTTAGACAATGGTTAAGGTGTTGTGTAAGTCGGTCAAAAATTATACTTTTTCTCAAGCATTGGATATTGGTCAGCCACTTGGTCTGGTTCTTATTCTGTTTAATTCTATTGATTTGCATACTTTAATTTTTAACATGGTTAACTTTGTTAATGATTTAATTCTCTGCCTTAAGTGAAGTCTATAAGTTTTTTTATTAATATTGATATGAATTTCTTTTCTTATTTATTTAAATGTATTGTGTGTATTTTAGATTTTATATCAAAGATGAAGAGCCTCTCACATCGATCTTTTAATACTATTTTCTTAACCACTTACTATTTAAATCACGTCAAAAATGCAAATGACTTTATACATAGTACAAAAATTATGATTCTAAGAACTAATGTAAACATCAAAATAATGTCTTAGCAAATCCTAATGATTTCAAAATCTTAAAAGGTTTTATTAATGATTTATGCAAAATTCGAAAAAATTATAGTCACAAACAATGCTCATACATACATATCATTCTAAAGAAATATATTATTCTAACAGACAGTGTGGTTTTTAAGAAATGTTGCGTTGATAATTATGCATGAGTAAAATTTTAAAATATTACGCTCATAGACAGTAAATTAACTTTACAAAAATGTTATCTTTAAGACACAATACACATGAACAGCTTTTCTTTTTAACATATTATTCTAATGAATATTATAAGTACATAAAACATTTCATTACAAAAAGGCCTCTCTTGCATTACTCATGAAACAAAGATTATGGAAAGACTGTTATACAATTCGTATTCAGAAACTTACACATATTGTAAAGAAAGATGTAAATTGCATCAGTACATCTAAGTCCTATATTAATTGTTATGCTTTTTGCAGCTTTTTCACTGTCTGACACTGGTCTTTGTCTAATTTCGACCACTGTTTTCTCACGATGTCTACAAATGTTCTTGTGTGAGGTCGCCGACGAATGTCTTTGTATGAAGCCGAAGGACTTGCGCAAGATGTTAGTCGGCAAACCTTTGTGTGGGCAGCGTCGTTCTTTGTCGAATTTTGCCCTGGTCCTCATGATAATGTGGACCTTTTAGTGCAGACTCTCATGGAGTATTGGCTTTAAAAACGAGTATTTTCCTTCTCAAGTCATTGCTGAAGATGCTTGTAGTTTTGTAGCGCTTCGCAGACAACTAGTTTATAACAGGATGGGTATCTGGAAAGGTGTGTCGTGAAATATTTTTAACCATATTCTCTCTGCAGCATCAGTCTTTGGACTCTTCATCTTCTGTTCTTCCAAGCATCTTCCTTTCTTCAACTTGAATCTTGTCTCTTCTCTGGGCAGGATGTGGGAAATTATTGAGTACTAGTTGCTTTGAAGTTTTACATTTGTTAGTGTTACAATCGTTGATATGGATGTTTAGTTCAACACCGATTGACTGGTTTTCCTTCAGGTCTGTGGTTCCATATAATATCGCAGTCTGGTGGCGACAGTGCGATTCTACACGTACTTTTTTGCCAAATTGTGCATCAGACAAGCCGGGGTTTTGGTGAGGCATTTTATTTTTACTCCATGTGCTGGTTGCTGTTTCGTTTGTTTCGTGGCCTGTCGTTCCCTGCAGTCCTTCTGACTTGATTATCAGTCAAAAGTGAATACAAGGGTTGCCTTGGTTACAAATCGCCTTCCTTCTTGTGCCCTTGCTGGCACCCCTGCATCTTAGAAAGTCGTTGATCTCGTCCATTCATGTCCCATATACATTTTCAGTTTTTGTCCACAGTATCGTTGTTGGCAGTTGACGGTTGTTTCTTGCAGGAGGTCTGAGTACAAAAATCTTTTTATATAATCTACATTATGCCTAATGCCTAATTTACGCCTCTTAAGAAATCCCTTACATGGTTCGGCGTCCTTTCTCTGTGTTGCAGGGCTAGTTTCTCTATTAGGTTACAATTTGTTGCTAACATCTTAAGCTAATGAGACTCCTTATGTTCATTGTGTATGGTGTTGTGGTGTGGCATGTTAGTATGTCATGCTATTAGATCATCTCCTTTGCACACTCTACTTGTATTATTTGCTACATAAAAGAATTTAAGGTACTTCTTCTTTTTCCTCCGCTGTCTCTTCTTTTCTTCAGACTCCTGATCACGTCCTGTCTGAAACATACTTGTTGGCTTCTTTGGTATTATTTAATGATGCCTATAAGTCATTATTCATCATACCTTTTAATATGGCTTACATGTTGAAGTCCTGAACTTTTACCTATCTCATTCTGTGCTTGGTTCATTCTGTTTATACCATCTTGTTTGAATGGTGGAACATCGTTCCTTAGGTTCGGAAGGCTCTTGCTCTTCCAGCTGTTTGACACTATACAGCCCTGGCTGTACATTTTTACTTAACTGTGTCATGTGACATATCGAATTAACCGGAATTGTTTCAGGAATTCAGTGTAAGGTGTGTTATTTATTTGACACCTTACACCTGTATGCAAGAATTGTGCTTTTATTCTTGAACTGTAATAATGACGTATACAGTACTCTTGTAGAAGTGATCCATAGGTGAAGAACATTATTTCTACTACTATACTACTACCTGCTACTACTATTTTAATATTCTCCTCTACATGTTCAAAATGCCTCATTAAAATAACAATTAAACATTAGGACTGAACAGCGATTCGACGTTAATAAGACGTTGACAAAAGTTAAGTGGTTATTAAGCTCAGGAAATTATTTGTAGTTTCTTCATATGATAGGTGTAGGAGCTTAGAACATAGCATTTTACACTTTTATTCCTTCAACAGAGAAACCGGTCATCGCCATGTATGAGCTTCCTTTCACATCGTCATCTATCCGTCCATTCCCTCTTCCTACTAAGAGTTTTTAAGGGGAGTGTAGAAACACACTGTATTTTGCAATGCAGCCTTTCGGCACCGCTATTTTCTTACAATATGGCTCTAAGTTTGTGGGTACTAGACAGCATCGCACGTATACAGACTTATCAGTGCAGTGTCTGTGTAAATGTGCGCCGCAGCACTAAGAAACTTGCAGTTGCATGGGAAGCAATGTATACATTATCACTCTTCACTGAAACGTATTGCTGTTATTTGCCCAACAGGATTCTGGATCGACAACAGAGGACTGGTGGAAATGCTGCAAATAACTGTGCAGTCCTGGCTGAGCTGAAGGTGAAATGTGACTTGCTCGGAACGCTCAGCAGCAATTCGAGATACACCAGGTCAGTTCATTTTAGTTTTTCATAGTATATTGGTAGGCTGGTAATGACGAACACGATATCTTACTCGTCTTTTACACACTTTTATAAATTTATTATAAGCATTTGACTGTGACCAAACCTGCGTGCACAGTCGGTTTCGTTGGTGGATATTAGTACTTTGGCTCTCGACATGCTGTAGCTAGTTCTAAACCTAGTGAATTGCAGAGTTGTTCGATATCGTTATTTTCTAAGCAAGGGAAACACAAGTGATGATATAAAGTTACTATTTAATGGACTTTGCGCGAATGTCCTCCGTAATTCGCAAGTCTGTATGCAGTGTGTCATGGAATGAAGGCATTTGGCATTGTTGGTGACTACCCATCTGTTAGATAATGCACTCCATCTTCAGGCCACGAGTGACCTACCGGGACCATCCGACCGCCGTGTCATCCTCAGTAGAGGATGCGGATAGGAGGGGCGTGTGTTCAGCACACCGCTCTCCCAGTCGTTATGATGGTATTCTTGACCGAAGCTGCTACTATTCGGTCGAGTAGCTCCTCAATTGGCATCACGAGGCTGAGTGCACCCCGAAAAATGGCAACAGCGCATGGCAGCCTGGATGGTCACCCATCCAAGTGCCGACCACGCCCGACAGCGCTTAACTTCGGTGATCTCACGGGAACTGGTGTAGCTACTGCGGCAAGGCCATCGCCATCTGTTAGATAATGGCAATACGTAATAAAGCTAACTTGTAGTTATTTGAAAGGAGTAGCGAATATTCTGACATGGGTTTTATGCTCACCGTTTGTTCATTTCTATACTCACTCATAACAAAACGAACACAGCACTGCACAGTCCAAGCATTCCTTACAAATTCCACATGGCACAGATGCACACTTTACTCACTGCATTGACTAAAAAGACTGAATCTAATTGAGTGTTTTGAGAATACACATTGTACATTTTAAAAGCGCAATATTTGGCGCTATCAGGCACATTGTTGATTTCCTGGGTTCAGATCGATGATTGGTTTGTTTGGTGTCTCTTCATTAATAACTCTTTGCCAGAGACAAGCTGAGATCCTTGACTTCGGAAGGCACCGACGCATACACTGATCAGCCAGAAATTATGACCACCGACCTACTACGATATAAACACGTCCAGGCGATAGCAGCATCAGCTGGCGAGGAATGACTGCTAGTCAGACACACTCCCTGTGCATGTGGTATCAGTAACCATGTTGTCCGTTTGTAGAATGGCGAAGGAGTGGAGTCTCTCTGTGTTTGATAGAGGGCAGATTGTGATGGTCCGGAGACTCGGCACGAGCACTTCGGAAACTGCACAACTTGTCGGGTGTTAGAGGAGTGCTGGGTAAGTGTCTTCCGTATGTGGCGAAACCACCCCTTATTACAGATTTCGGACGTCGTAGGCTGGGCATACTAGTTAAAGAGGATAGGCGACGAAGTGTGGCGGAACTAACATCAGACATCAATGCTGGGCAGAGTACAAGTGTGTCTGAGCACACAGTGCATTGAACATTCCTAACGATGGGCCTCCGCAGCTGACAACCAATGCATGTGTCAATGTTAATCGATCGATGTGTGTGTCAATGTTAATACAGCAACATCGGCAACTACGACTGAAATGGACACGTGACCATAGGCACTGGACGTTAGCGCAGTGGCAGAGCATTGCATGCTCTGATGAATCCCAATACCTTCTTCATCGTGCTGATTGGAGGGCGCGAATCCGTACTCTTCCAGGGGAATAGCTGCTTGACACCTGTACTGCAGAATGGAGACAAGCTGGCAGCGGCTCGATTATGCTCTGTGGAACATTCACGTGGGCATCAATGGGACCAGTGGAACTTGTGTAAGGCACCATGATGGCCAAGGAGCATCTTACACTGGTTGCAGACCACGTACAACTCCTCATGACGATCATGTTGCCCCATGGCAGTGGCATTTTTCAACAAGATATTGCGCTATGTCACAAGGTCAGTAGTATGATGGAGGGGTTCGAGGAACACAGTGGTGAGTTCCAATTGATGTGATGACCCGCCAGTTATCCAGATGTGAAACCGCTCGAACACATCTGAGATATGTTTGAACATGGCATCAGAGCTCATCACCCCCCCCCCCCCCCCTCCCCGGATTTTACGGGAGTTACTGAAACAATGGAGTGGGCCAATGCTGAGTGAGCTACCTTTCTTATGACGTCATGATCGTTAGTCAGTTATCACTGCCTAGGTCTGCTGTTTACTGCATAAACAGGATATGTGGGGAGTGGAAATAGCATACTGCCAACGTAAAATCTGAACTGTCACGTGAATGAAGTATCATGCTGCTTGTTTACATTTTGCACTAACACCAGAAATTTAATATTCACTTATCTGGGCTATTACTACGTATTTATTTACTACTAACAGCAATGGTGAATAATTGTTGTTGATACGGATGCTAATCGAAATACATGTAAGAAGAAAAAAATCCTCTCGTAGCTAAGTACCACAAGGTGTAATTATAATTTTAATACTACTAAAAGTCACTTTGAAAAAGACTGAGACACAGCGTAATAATCAGTTAGCGTTTAGAGTTAATTTACGTGACTTTTTGGCAATATGTTTATGAGTGCTAGATAAATTCGGTAGAGTAGGAGTGTACTATGAGTCAATCTGTTCAATGTGTAGGCCTACACATTTCGAAAGATTCATACCTGGAACAAACATTTATGAAGTCATTACCTCTGGCTTATACAGATTCCAAACCATTGTTGTTATTTAAAGTAGTTACAACAGGATGCTGTAGTGCTTGTACTTATGATGTTGAAAGTGAATATATGTGATTAATATATTACTTCCGCTGAGGCTGAATAATGTTTAATGGCAGCAGAAAGGAAAAACTGAAGAATTTCATCTTTAAAATATTTCAGTCCATGATAAACTGCTAATTTCCTGTATATCGTAGCTCCGTATCAGTGTTTCTTGGAACACTTTCAACTTGGAATATTAGGAAAATATTTGGCAATACCGCCACAGGATAATTTAAAATACTAAATGTTAAAATGCCTATGACACACGTGTATGACATCCACAGCACTTTTAAACGGGATATATCTGTACTAGCATTGTTATGACATTCAGACTCTGCAGAGCACCCAGGGAGAAACATTATGCTATATCAAAGTTATGTGACCTTGGAGACAGTGTTATGTTGGAAACAAAAATTCTGTACTGTGCATCTGAATGCTCACTCAGTAGAGATTCACACTCCACAGTTTACTGCAAATTTCTACATGCATGGCTCATTGTTTTTAAATAGAGCTTGTCGAACGCATTCGACATTGTGCAAAAGTCCTTGGGCAGTAAGTCGGCTCTCATAAACGGTCATGTATCAAGCGGTAGCCGCCAGTTTTGAGAATTATTGAATAAAGTGATGAATTAACATGAAGAATAATGCCTAAGGATCCAGAGATGTTAATATAGAATCTGCAGTTTAAAGAATGTAATGCATTTCTAACGACACGCGTGTGAGGCGAAGAAGTGTATCTGCTAAGCACAGACTGTAAAATGTTAAAGACCATTAATGTCACGAGAGCGGGACTAAAAAATAAATAATGAGTTAGTAAACTAGAAAATAGTAATGTGACTTCTCCCAGAATGTAAGGAGAAGTGTGTTAAATCTTAAACAATGTGAATGCATGTCAACAGTTACGGATAATTTGAACTGTGAAAGCGATAAATGCGAGAAAAGAAAGAATAATATATTACACTTTCAAGTCAAGCAAATTGTATTATTATTATTCGTTTCCATTTGTTACCAAGTCATCATCAAATTAGCTCATTAAAACATAAAGAAAAAGGAGTCAGTAAATTATAACTCATATTTACTTCTGTACACAAGTACACTCCTGGAAATGGAAAAAAGAACACATTGACACCGGTGTGTCAGACCCACCATACTTGCTCCGGACACAGCGAGAGGGCTGTACAAGCAATGATCACACGCACGGCACAGCGGATACACCAGGAACCGCGGTGTTGGCCGTCGAATGGCGCTAGCTGCGCAGCATTTGTGCACCGCCGCCGTCAGTGTCAGCCAGTTTGCCGTGGCATACGGAGCTCCATCGCAGTCTTTAACACTGGTAGCATGCCGCGACAGCGTGGACGTGAACCGTATGTGCAGTTGACGGACTTTGAGCGAGGGCGTATAGTGGGCATGCGGGAGGCCGGGTGGACGTACCGCCGAATTGCTCAACACGTGGGGCGTGAGGTCTCCACAGTACGTCGATGTTGTCGCCAGTGGTCGGCGGAAGGTGCACGTGTCCGTCGACCTGGGACCGGACCGCAGCGACGCACGGATGCACGCCAAGACCGTAGGATCCTACGCAGTCCCGTAGGGGACCGCACCGCCACTTCCCAGCAAATTAGGGACACTGTTGCTCCTGGGGTATCGGCGAGGACCATTCGCAACCGTCTCCATGAAGCTGGGCTACGGTCCCGCACACCGTTAGGCCGTCTTCCGCTCACGCCCCAACATCGTGCAGCCCGCCTCCAGTGGTGTCGCGACAGGCGTGAATGGAGGGACGAATGGAGACGTGTCGTCTTCAGCGATGAGAGTCGCTTCTGCCTTGGTGCCAATGATGGTCGTATGCGTGTTTGACGCCGTGCAGGTGAGCGCCACAATCAGGACTGCATACGACCGAGGCACACAGGGCCAACACCCGGCATCATGGTGTGGGGAGCGATCTCCTACACTGGCCGTACACCACTGGTGATCGTCGAGGGGACACTGAATAGTGCACGGTACATCCAAACCGTCATCGAACCCATCGTTCTACCATTCCTAGACCGGCAAGGGAACTTGCTGTTCCAACAGGACAATGCACGTCCGCATGTATCCCGTGCCACCCTACGTGCTCTAGAAGGTGTAAGTCAACTACCCTGGCAAGCAAGATCTCCGGATCTGTCCCCCATTGAGCATGTTTGGGACTGGATGAAGCGTCGTCTCACGCGGTCTGCACGTCCAGCACGAACGCTGGTCCAACTGAGGCGCCAGGTGGAAATGGCATGGCAAGCCGTTCCACAGGACTACATCCAGCATCTCTACGATCGTCTCCATGGGAGAATAGCAGCCTGCATTGCTGCGAAAGGTGTATATACACTGTACTAGTGCCGACATTGTGCATGCTCTGTTGCCTGTGTCTATGTGCCTGTGGTTCTGTCAGTGTGATCATGTGATGTATCTGACCCCAGGAATGTGTCAATAAAGTTTCCCCTTCCTGGGACAATGAATTCACGGTGTTCTTATTTCAATTTCCAGGAGTGTATATACACTCCTGTAAATGGAAAAAAGAACACATTGACACCGGTGTGTCAGACCCACCATACTTGCTCCAGACACTGCGAGAGGGCTGTACAAGCAATGATCACACGCACGGCACAGCGGACACACCAGGAACCGCGGTGTTGGCCGTCGAATGGCGCTAGCTGCGCAGCATTTGTGCACCGCCGCCGTCAGTGTCAGCCAGTTTGCCGTGGCATACGGAGCTCCATCGCAGTCTTTAACACTGGTAGCATGCCGCGACAGCGTGGACGTGAACCGTATGTGCAGTTGACGGACTTTGAGCAAGGGCGTATAGTGGGCATGCGGGAGGCCGGGTGGACGTACCGCCGAATTGCTCAACACGTGGGGCGTGAGGTCTCCACAGTACATCGATGTTGTCGCCAGTGGTCGGCGGAAGGTGCACGTGCAGGTCGACCTGGGACCGGACCGCAGCGACGCACGGATGCACGCCAAGACCGTAGGATCCTACGCAGTGCCGTAGGGGACCGCACCGCCACTTCCCAGCAAATTAGGGACACTGTTGCTCCTGGGGTATCGGCGAGGACCATTCGCAACCGTCTCCATGAAGCTGGGCTACGGTCCCGCACACCGTTAGGCCGTCTTCCGCTCACGCCCCAACATCGTGCAGCCCGCCTCCAGTGGTGTCGCGACAGGCGTGAATGGAGGGACGAATGGAGACGTGTCGTCTTCAGCGATGAGAGTCGCTTCTGCCTTGGTGCCAATGATGGTCGTATGCGTGTTTGGCGCCGTGCAGGTGAGCGCCACAATCAGGACTGCATACGACCGAGGCACACAGGGCCAACACCCGGCGTCATGGTGTGGGGAGCGATCTCCTACACTGGCCGTACACCACTGGTGATCGTCGAGGGGACACTGAATAGTGCACGGTACATCCAAACCGTCATCGAACCCATCGTTCTACCATTCCTAGACCGGCAAGGGAACTTGCTGTTCCAACAGGACAATGCACGTCCGCATGTATCCCGTGCCACCCAACGTGCTGTAGAAGGTGTAAGTCAACTACCCTGGCCAGCAAGATCTCCGGATCTGTCCCCCATTGAGCATGTTTGGGACTGGATGAAGCGTCGTCTCACGCGGTCTGCACGTCCAGCACGAACGCTGGTCCAACTGAGGCGCCAGGTGGAAATGGCATGGCAAGCCGTTCCACAGGACTACATCCAGCATCTCTACGATCGTCTCCATGGGAGAATAGCAGCCTGCATTGCTGCGAAAGGTGTATATACACTGTACTAGTGCCGACATTGTGCATGCTCTGTTACCTGTGTCTATGTGCCTGTGGTTCTGTCAGTGTGATCATGTGATGTATCTGACCCCAGTAATGTGTCAATAAAGTTTCCCCTTCCTGGGACAATGAATTCACGGTGTTCTTATTTCAATTTCCAGGAGTGTATATTTTAATGTATTACACAGTAGCTCTTCAGTTGAACAGTCCCCGAAAAGGGCTTGCACTGTGAGCATACCTGCGCTCTGATGGTTGAAACTGCAGGCTACAGTAAATACACTTGCACAGTATCAGAACACAGTGACACTATGCTTGTCACCCCAGCTGGCACAATGTTCTGCAGAAAGAGCAGTAAGAAAATTCCATGTTTAGACGAAGTAATCATCTGAGTGAAGTTGTATGACGTAACTGACTTAGAGACTTTTTCTTTGCAAAGTATGAGAATTGTGAATTGTGTTTCAAGTGGACCTGTATCGGTACTTGTAATGGGCTTAGCATAGGGCTCCCTACAAACGTAATTAGGTATATTGGCAGTCACCTATCCCCAAAAACGAGAATCTCGGCGATTTTTGCCTTTCACGAACATTGATGCTGGCATGATACTGGTCCCAGGAATTCCAAGACTTCCGAGAATGTTCCAATTTTATGTTTGAAATCGGATAACAAATGGCAAAAGAAATATTTTTTTTTCGTGTGATATAATTACAAATTATCATTTTCTGATTTTTTCCCTTTACTTCTACTGTGAAACCTTACTTCTTCCAAATTTCATGGTCGTAGCTGAAGGAGAAGTACCCTATAGGTTTTAATTGTTAAGACTTCTGTGGCCACTTGTTGACAAACTGCCTGTTGGCTTGTCTCGGGTTCTTCGGCCAACGTTCGTCTGATGATTTTTCTGACGTTTCGCCAGAGCGAGTGGTTGGCATTGTCAACGTTTCATCCCTCCATTGCTGGTGGTGGACTGGAGCCCAGTTCGCGGCCGCAGACTATAGTACGTACTTCACGCACCAACGTCTGAGGGCTTCTTCGCGGTCATTTCCGGTCCGTTTCTCTTGTTACCTGCGACGGTCATTCGCTGCAGCACAGGAAACCAGGATCCGTTTACGCTGAGGCTTTCCTCTTTCTTTTTGAAGCTATTCGCGTGTTTGTGTATTTCTACAGCTTCTCTGAACAAGTGGGTGTGATACTTTTTCTCTACAGCCAGAACTTCCGTATCGGTGAATTTCACTACGTGGTCGGTCTCACACAGCTCTGCCACAGCCCATTTCTCCACCTGCCCCAATCTGCAATTTCGTTTATGTTCTGTGATCCTGGTGTTGATCGAGCGTCCAGTCATTCCAACATAAACTTTTCCGTATGTGCATGGTATGCGGTATATTCCTGACATTGCAGGTCGGTCCCTTTTCTCCTTTGGCGATCTGAGGCAGTCTTTGATCAAATGGTTCAAATGGCTCTGAGCACTATGGGACTCAACATCTATGGTCATCAGTCCCCTAGAACTTAGAACTACTTAAACTTAACTAACCTAAGGACAGCACACAACACCCAGCCATCACGAGGCAGAGAAAATCCCTGACCCCGCCGGGAATCGAACACGGGAACCCGGGCATGGGAAGCGAGAACGCTACCGCATGAGTCTTTGATCTTCTTTGTCGATTTGCTCGGGTATGCTGGTCACGAGGGATCGTGAAAACCTGGCATACAGCGTGTATCTAAAACGAACACACATGGTCGATACCTGCACAAAATATCAAATTACCACCCGAGCCAGAAAAGTGGCATGATTAATACTCCCGTTACGCGGACAAGACGAATATGTGAGCCACAGCTGCTCAGACACGAAATACAACACTTGGAAAGTCTTCTGAGGAGCAATGGGTACACCACAAGTGATATTAGAAATATATCAGAGCCAAACACTTGGCGAAGTGACAAACCAGAAAAGGAAATGTGAGGTACGGGCTTTATGCCATACAATCCCAGCGAACTCGGCTCCAGTCCAACACCAGCAATGGAGGGTGAAACTTTGACAATGCCGGCCAGTCGTGCAGGCGAACCGTCAGAAAAACCATCAGACGAACGTCGGTCGAAGAACCCGAGAGAGAAGCCAACAAGCAGTTTGTTTAATGAGTGAATTTGCGAGTATCACAATATATACTTTTTTGATAGCATTGAATTAGACGCTTCAATTTTATATACCGCCAATGGACCGTAGACCTCAGCACGTGACATAAATTTCAACTTGATACTTCCATCTGTTCCTGAGAAAAACGGTTCTTAACAGTCGGACAGACAGACAGACAGACGGAAATCAGAATGATCCTATGGTGATTCCGTTTTTACCGATCGAGATACGGAACCCTAAAAAGGCGCTGTATACTGCTTATTGTTCGATAAGTTTGTACGTATATATTTTTTTGAGTAAACTGATGTTGTTTTCCTATTCTTTCAGTTCTCAGCTGTATAGAAAATTTGCTATCCTACCGTAATCAGAAACATGCACTATGAATGTTGCTTTGGTCATTAAGAAACTTCATTATCGTTGCCAGTTCCTTAATTCTTTTACTGTTGTATATTTCGTGTCAAATGCCCAACTACACAGCAGACAGCATTCACAGAACGCGCAGTTTTCACACTGACGCGTAAACAAGAACGATTACGCGTGACAGGTGCGTCTCAGTACAGGAATAATGCCCTTTGTGCTCTGTAACAGAATCCATTACCACGAGAAACTGATCGAGACAAGAAAGTAGCTCTTGTAAAAGAGTTTAATCTAGCGAGCTGTTGTTGCTTGAGACCGATCTCCGACTGATATCCATGCATTGTCGGTAGCGGCATTTCGCCGCTTTCATACCACGATGCGTCGCTGTCAAGGTGGAAGATGATCCCACACGATACTAAAGCGTCTTCATTTTAATTCTTAATAAATTTTTGTATCATCTGTTTACGCTGTCTTTAAAACAATGTCGCTCACGCTAATTGCGCTCCATTTCTATTAGACAGTGTCCAATCCATGCTAGAGTCTGTACATCATGATCGTGGCTGCAACAGCTGAAGACGAAACTGCTAAAACGCATCTAATTATGAAAGGAACGTAATGTACTGATAAAATATTTCTGTTTGTTTGTTAGTTATAAAATTGCTTTTGATTGAATCAGTACACTATGCATTTTTGTTAAGCATTCTCATGTCACTTTGTTAAAAATTTAAGTAAGAACAAGCTTTCCTGAATTTTATGCAGTTTTGTTAAAGAGGACCTTGGATCTTATGGCCTCAGTTGCGACCTGTGTGAATTAATTGAAGGCCAAGAGTTACCAATATCGACTTGTATCATCAATGCAGAAAATGGTACACGAACCATCCTGCACTACCGCAAGGACTGGCCGGAGGCATCTTATGAAGCATTCCTGAAAATCGACCTCTCACAGTACTCTTGGATTCATTTCGAGGTACGATTCCTTATACAAAGTGTCCTCGTGAAACCCTCCTGATTTCCAAGTGCAATTAAAAGAACTGCGAGATATAGATACTTGCGACTTGCAGCATCATGTAAATTAACATTAACCGGTGAAATGTCTAGAACACATGTGCACAGAAGTATGTTTGGGGTGATGGAGGTTTTGCATCCACAATTCTTCTGCGGAGATCGCCAAGGTCACATACAGGCGAGGCATACACAGTCACTTTCACATAATCCTACAGGAGGAAATGCTGTACACCTCAAGTATCTATGCCTCAAAGTTTTTTCAAATTCAAATGGCTCTGAGCACTATGGAACTCAACATCTTAGGTCATAAGTCCCCTAGAACTTAGAACTACTTAAACCTAACTAACCTAAGGACATCACACACACCCATGCCCGAGGCAAGATTCGAACCTGCGACCGTAGCAGTCCCGCGGTTCCGGACTGTAGCGCCAGAACCGCTAGACCACCGCGGCCGGCTCAAAGTTTTTTTTAATTGTGTGTGGAAATCAGGGAGGCTTCATGTGAACACCTCGAATTTCCTTGTACATATGTTGATGCATAATTAAAACCCTTTGATCGTTATTTGACAGATTTCATTACCCACTGGAACAGCTGTTGATCTGAATCTGTCTATTTTCAGGGGCGTAATATAGATGAAGTAAAGAAAATGATAAAAAGAATTGTTGAATGGAACAACGAACATGCCGAAGGCTATGGAATAACAATATCTATTGAAGTGGAGAAGAAACGAGACAATTTACTGGAGTTAATTCCACTTGGAGATCTTGTAATCATAAGCAAAGATTTTGCTAGGTTACAGGGATTTAACACGATGTCTCAAGCGGTTGATGGTCTCTTTGGACTCCTGAAACATGGGTAAGCCTTGTTCACTGATCCTCATAAACTGAATTGATTGTATTTTTTCTGTATCACATGATCGTCTTTCAGTGACTCCGAAACACGTCAACATTATTCTTGAATAAAAGTAAAGCGTAATATGTTCTGAAATTCGCAAAAACACAAAATATCCACTGAGGTATTCAGTAGGAGAAGCTAAGTTCAAATATCCACCCGAGCAGCCTAATTAGATTTCTTGCGGTTTCCCTAAATTGCTTGGGTGAGTGCATGGATAATTGTTTGACGGGGCCATGACCAAGAGCCCTCTTCTGCCTCTACCTCTGCATCAGAGCTAGCTCTCCAACTTTAAAAACCGTGACGTCAAAGGTACGAGAACGTTAGTTACAACCTCACGAAACTACGCTCTACAGTTTTGGAATGAACAAGAATATTATATTCAGTACACAAAAGTCAGTGATAACTGGGGAGTTGTCTAGAAGTAGAAGCTCAGTAAAAGAGTGTGGACAGAAGGGAAACAATCGATAACTACCATTGGTGCCTAATTGAAGGTATAGCAGAGTATCAAGAAATGGAGGGATATAATAGAGTAGAAACAACTAGGATAAACACAGTTGGCTAGTGGAAACTGGAAGTACAGTGAAGGTAAGTATGGTAAGAATGACTTAGTGTGCATAAAGTGCCGTTACTCACCTTCATTAGTTGATAGTTCGCTGCTGGCAACACACTGTGCTACCACCTCACCTAATGTCTCTATAGTAAATATCACACTTGCTAAATGGTTCTTCAAATGGAAAATACACAATTGCGAATATTTATGAAATAGGTAATGCCCCCTTTTGAAGCTGCTTCATAAGCCTTCTCAAAACTTCAAATAATTTGAAATATCTGGTATAATGTATATGTTATTAAAATAATCGGCTGATGCGAGTAATGGTGTAAAGGGAGTACCATCCTAGTTATGAAATCAAATTAATTAATTGATCAATTTCAATTAATTACCCACCTCCCCCGTCCCAGATGACGTCATGGATTTTCCCAGCTGGCACATGGGTCCCTGCAGCCACCCCTCCACGTCCTGTCCTATTGGCGGGAATTTCAATTCTTGGTAGGAAATTCAACAACGGTGGGAATTTCAAAATGAGACGAATTTCTTTGTCCCAAGGCTTTGCTGACGTCCCACCCCACCCACCCACCTGAGATTATGCGGCAAATTCAAAATGGCAATGCCCTTTCCGGGACTCGAACACCAGTCCTTCTCGGCAGAAAGCCCAAGTGTATCCACCTACACAGAAAAATAGTCAGTCTCTATCCAGATGCAGGGGAGGAAAGTTAAGTCAGTGTACTTTATTTGTTTTGGGTGGGAAATAGAAGTAAAGATCAGTCCTAATTGCATAATCATAAAGATTGGTCCTAATTACACAACTATATGCATAGTGCTATACATGGAGGGCCTAAAATCGAAATGCAGCTCAAAAATTGACGATGTCTTACAATACACAATACCACTCGAAATTAGCAACAGACATACCCAAAATAAACTATGCATAGGATGATCCCTTTACTTACAAGTCGAAATACATCTCTCTGCTCGACTTGTGGACTGGCAGGAAAAAGGCTGGAGTGGAAGGTACTATCTATATTTTTGGCAGGAAATGTTCTCAACTGATACGATGTTGGTGTTGGACAGAGAGGAGTTTAATAAGTGTATTAGCTGGAAGCATACAGCTGAGGACTGTATCTATAACCTCATATATGAGGATTGAAAGGATATGATAATGTAAAAGCACAGGGGAATACTTTTCAGTAAATAATGGTAATGCAGCGGGTGATGATGAATTTCACAACTCATAGAGACTATTCCCAGTGCTGCAGTGCCTCTTTATTTCTCGGCAACTTCACCCTATTCCGCTGCCTCTGAGAGATCACCTTGGTATAGCTGCTGTGTAACTTGTACACTGATACATAAAAGAACAGATAGGGCAGCAAACCATCACTGAAGTTTTTGGAAGGCCAGTATGTGGTACTACAACTGATGAAAAATACTTCAGTGATCTAATTACACATCGAAATTGTCATGTAAAAACCAGCACTCATACACAACAGATCATAATGCAACACATGTACTGGGAATTGAGAAAAATCATTGCAATAACACGACTTCCACAAAATACGACTCCAAAAGATCACTCCAGGAGAGAGGATTGGCAGCTGCAAGCGTGTTCTCCTCGATGTGTGGTCACGAACTAACCAGCTTACAGCCAGTCTTACTTTCCATCCTACCACCCCACATCCCTCCACCTCCTCACCATAGGTATAGATACAGTCCTGGTCTATCATGACGCTGATGGTCCACAAAGAGACCCATCTGGTGGCAGAGTATACTGTCTCCTGCGTGCGGAAATCAGTCACAGATGGACAAAAGACTTAAGAACAGGGCGCTTCCTGCAAGCTGTTGAACTTATTTCTCGGAAAGACTGAACCTCCTGGAACAACAACGAAGTTCCGGAGAACTCTACAGAGCGCTTTTTCTAAAGTCCACTGCCATGCACCCCTACCATCCACCACCTGCCGCCAACTGCCTTAGCTGAGACCACAGTCTTCGGCCATCTGTAGCCAGAGGGATCGTCTCTGGTGGAGCAATGGCTGAGGGCGGTCAGCAGGCCACATCGTGTGTTGGTTGTCTGAAAGTGCAGCTGCAGCAGCACTTTCCCTGCACGACTAATTGCTTCTGCAGGCGAGAAACATTTCAGTGTAACAGTTGTATTTATGAAACTTCCTGGCAGATTAAAACTGTGTGCCGGGCCGAGACTCGAACTCGGGACCTTTGCCTTTCGCGGGGAAGTTGGTAGAGCACTTGCCCGGGAAAGGCAAAGGTCCCGAGTTTTAATCTGCCAGGAAGTTCTTGCGACACATGTGTGTAATTGCCAAAGTTAAGAAGAATATAATAATTCAAATCCCAAAGAAAGCAGGCGTTGACAGATGTGGAAATTACCGGACTATCAGTTTAATAAGTCACGGCTGCAAAATACTAACGCGAATTCTTTACAGACGAATGGAAAAACTGGTAGAAGCCGCCCTCGGGGAGGATCAGTTTGGATTCCGTAGAAATATGGGAACACGTGAGGCAATACTGACCCTACGACTTATTTTAGAAGCTAGATTAAGAAAAGGCAAACCTACGTTTCTAGCATTTGTAGACTTAGAGAAAGCTTTTGACAATGTTGACTGGAATACTCTCTTTCAAATTCTGAAGGTGGCAGGGGTAAAATACAGGGATCGAAAGGCTATTTACAATTTATACAGAAACCAGATGGCAGTATAAGAGTCGGAGGACATGAAAGGGAAGCAGTGGTTGGGAAGGGAGTGAGACATGGTTGTAGCCTCTCCCCGATGTTCAATCTGTATATTGAGCAAGCAGTAAAAGAAACAAAAGAAAAATTTGGAGTAGGTATTAAAAGCCATGGAGAAGAAATAAAAACTTTGAGGTTCGCCGATGACGTTGTAATTCTGTCAGAGACAGCAAAGGACTTGGAAGAGCAGTTGAACGGAATGAACAGTGTCTTGAAAGGAGGATATAAGATGAACATCAACAAAAGCAAAACGAGAATAATGGAATGTAGCCGAATTCAGTCGGGTGATGCTGAGGGAATTAGATTAGGAAATGACACACTTAAAGTAGTAAAGGAGTTTTGCTATTTGGGGAGCAAAATAACTGATGATGGTCGAAGTAGACAGGATATGAAATGTAGACTGGCAATGGCAAGGAAAGCGTTTCTGAAGAAGAGAAATTTGTTAACATCGAGTATAGATTTAAGTGTTAGGAAGTCGTTTCTGGAAGTATTTGGATGGAGTGTAGCCATTTATGGAAGTGAAACATGGACGATAAATAGTCTGGACAAGAAGAGAATAGAATCTTTCGAAGTGTGGTGCTACAGAAGAACGCTGAAGATTAGATGGGTATATCACATAACTAAGGAGGAGGTACTGAATAGGATTGGGGAGGTGTCTGTGGCACAACTTGACTAGAAGAAGGGATCGGTTGGTAGGACATGTTCTGAGGCATCAAGGGATCACTAATTTAGTATTGGAGGGCAGAGTGGAGGGTAAAAATCGTAGAGGGAGACCAAGAGATGAATACACTAAGCAGATTCAGAAGGATGTAGGCTCCAGTACGTACTGGGAGATGAAGCAGCTTGCACAGGATAGAGTAGCATGGAGAGCTGCATCAAACCAGTCTCAGGACTGAAGACCACAACAACAACAACAACAAGTATTGTACTTGATTGATTGTAACAAAACTCATTAATACGAGTTGTTTGATTGTATGTCTAGCGAACCGAGTAGGCAGAATTCCTAGACACAACGCACCTCATATAAAGGAGCGTCTATTAAAAAAACACAATCGTGATGGCAATAAATACAGTCTTGTTTCCACGAAAATAAGTGCAGTTCGTTTGCTTTTAGTTTTATGACCAAAATCGGTATAGTTTAGAGCATTCCTCATATTCAAATTATAAATTGTCATACATAAGGGTGTTACATTCTTTTCACACGATTGAATCATCAATATAGAATGACATCAATATAGTCATTCTTTTAAGTTCAACTGCAGTCTCTCTTCCACCTCCAGTTGTTCTGTGACATTCAGCCGCATGGAAAAAAAAATCTACATCTCTACCGTCGATTACAGATGACAAAACCGCAGAGGTCGGAGCTTATTTCATGCCTTATTTCATCTCTTAGGGGTAGAAATGGAAAAATCCCTTCTTAAACGACTCCTACAGTATAAGATCACCATCCTCTGCAAATTTGAAGTTTCTGTCCTTAGTGAGTCAGTCATTCGGGACATTGCCTTTTATGTATAGAGAAGTTCACGGCCCAACAGTCACACAGTTGACTGGTGTACCAACTGAGAAGATTTAAAATTCGTTCACAGCGTGTAAAATATTTCGTCGCGAAAACTGACACTAATGAAAATATATTAAAATACACTCCTGGAAATGGAAAAAAGAACACATTGACACCGGTGTGTCAGACCCACCATACTTGCTCCGGACACTGCGAGAGGGCTGTACAAGCAATGATCACACGCACGGCACAGCGGACACACCAGGAACCGCGGTGTTGGCCGTCGAATGGCGCTAGCTGCGCAGCATTTGTGCACCGCCGCCGTCAGTGTCAGCCAGTTTGCTGTGGCATACGGAGCTCCATCGCAGTCTTTAACACTGGTAGCATGCCGCGACAGCGTGGACGTGAACCGTATGTGCAGTTGACGGACTTTGAGCGAGGGCGTATAGTGGGCATGCGGGAGGCCGGGTGGACGTACCGCCGAATTGCTCAACACGTGGGGCGTGAGGTCTCCACAGTACATCGGTGTTGTCGCCAGTGGTCGGCGGAAGGTGCACGTGCCCGTCGACCTGGGACCGGACCGCAGCGACGCACGGATGCACGCCAAGACCGTAGGATCCTACGCAGTGCCGTAGGGGACCGCACCGCCACTTCCCAGCAAATTAGGGACACTGTTGCTCCTGGGGTATCGGCGAGGACCATTCGCAACCGTCTCCATGAAGCTGGGCTACGGTCCCGCACACCGTTAGGCCGTCTTCCGCTCACGCCCCAACATCGTGCAGCCCGCCTCCAGTGGTGTCGCGACAGGCGTGAATGGAGGGACGAATGGAGACGTGTCGTCTTCAGCGATGAGAGTCGCTTCTGCCTTGGTGCCAATGATGGTCGTATGCGTGTTTGGCGCCGTGCAGGTGAGCGCCACAATCAGGACTGCATACGACCGAGGCACACAGGGCCAACACCCGGCATCATGGTGTGGGGAGCGATCTCCTACACTGGCCGTACACCACTGGTGATCGTCGAGGGGACACTGAATAGTGCACGGTACATCCAAACCGTCATCGAACCCATCGTTCTACCATTCCT
Source organism: Schistocerca cancellata (assembly GCF_023864275.1). NCBI lineage: Eukaryota > Metazoa > Arthropoda > Insecta > Orthoptera > Acrididae > Schistocerca > Schistocerca cancellata. The sequence goes on from NC_064628.1 coordinate 700,029,851, forward strand.
AGACCGGCAAGGGAACTTGCTATTCCAACATGACAATGCACGTCCGCATCTATCCCGTGCCACCCAACGTGCTCTAGAAGGTGTAAGTCAACTACCCTGGCCAGCAAGATCTCCGGATCTGTCCCCCATTGAGCATGTTTGGGACTGGATGAAGCGTCGTCTCACGCGGTCTGCACGTCCAGCACGAACGCTGGTCCAACTGAGGCGCCAGGTGGAAATGGCATGGCAAGCCGTTCCACAGGACTACATCCAGCATCTCTACGATCGTCTCCATGGGAGAATAGCAGCCTGCATTGCTGCGAAAGGTGTATATACACTGTACTAGTGCCGACATTGTGCATGCTCTGTTGCCTGTGTCTATGTGCCTGTGGTTCTGTCAGTGTGATCATGTGATGTATCTGACCCCAGTAATGTGTCAATAAAGTTTCCCCTTCCTGGGACAATGAATTCACGGTGTTCTTATTTCAATTTCCAGGAGTGTATATCTGCCTTAATAATGTGAGGAGAGTGTGCTCTAGCGACAAGGTGTCAGAACGAAGTTGCTATATTGTCCCACATGAGCAAAACTCCTTAACATCAGACCATGACTTCTGTGTGAAGAGGAAAGCTGTCAGGTCCGTGGTGATGATACTGTAAATATCAATAAAACTGTTACATCTCCTTAGGCTACTGATCATGGTGTTTACTCCCTTGTAAGAAGTCGCTGTTTTTTCGTGCGCATTTTCATGTAGCAAGGCGTGGATGGTAACGCTACATTCCGCTAATGAAATTATTCATGTCGTTTTTACTCGATCTATTTCCTAGTGAGGCATGGCCGAATGTGACAAAACCGCCAATACTACTAATAAGCAGGTCTGACACGGGAAATGTGATTGAGAATATGTACGTTTCCGACTTAAAACGACGTATAAAATCCGTCAATTTCCTAAGAGATAGATACGTAGTCTCCTGACTCCTTTGAGTTGGTTTATAAGCAGGTCACGCGGCGGATATACATCGACGATGCCTTCATAGTGAGGAACAACTCGGGCACTTTCTAGGACATTAGAATAGAATAGAAAGAAGTAGATTTAACATCTTAAAGTGTGTCGCCCTAGTAATTAAGGTAGAAAACTCGCGGGGTGGTTGTATGTCAGACATTGGACTTATACGTCCTGCATTAGAGTATTAAGAGCATTGCATTTCGCACGACTAATACTTTGGAAACCATATGGCTTTAATAATGTAGAATTTTTAGGTGCAGAACCATGTAGCTTTAGGAGTGTATGTATCTACGATCATTTGTATGTATCTACAATCATTTCTCTCTTGCCAGTACCATCTTGGTACTGACTCCGGAGACTGTAATAATACTCCAGAACTGTTCGCACAGTTGATTTAAGTACAATGTTTCAAACTCCATCCATCTGGAGCTCCATTATGCATAAACTACATGTTTCTTCTTAATCATCTGTTATATCACCACAATACTGTCATGTCTAATATACGCCCATAAAGTGTGCTAACCTGCTCGACATGCATGCATCTGGAGAGATCTTGTGCACTTGGATGGGTGCCGTGAGTCAGATTGGTGCGGAACAGCGGTTAAAGACTCAGCTCACTCTGTTCCTTCATGAGACAAAATGGTTCAAATGGCTCTAAGCACTATGGGACTTAACATCTGAGGTCATCAGTCCCCTAGACTTAGAACTACTTAAACCTAACTAACCTAAGGACATTACACACATCCATGCTCGAGGCAGGACTCGAACCTGCGACCATAGCAGCAGCGCGGTTCCAGACTGAAGCACCTAGAGCCGCTCGGTCACAGCGACCGGCCCTTCATGAGACATGGAATGTAGCGGATGAAGTACCCTCCTACCCTGGTCAGATAAAAATTAAATCGGCGGCAGTGTTGCAGGGAGGGTTGGTCAAGGACAATGCAGCGAGATCTTCCATTCTCAGACTTTATGATATAAATGCAAGAATTCTCTGTGACTCCCATCCACACAGGGAAAAATGGCCAATCGTAATCGTAAATTCCGCACTATGATCAATGTGCTAGATGTACGTAGATAACCTAATTGCATCATCTACCTGCATTGACAGTGTAGTATATGGTACTCGCAAAGTAGTGGATGGTGGTTTAGCGATGATACAGAAATTGGGAAGCATTCTGCTGTGTCACTGGCTGACGTTGAAATTATGGGAAAACTGGTAAAATTGCTAAAACTGATCGTGCTATCAACTGCTGTGCTTATTACAGTACATCATCCCATATCGGCGGTGTCTTTATGCTGTTGATTACCACATAGTGACGGACTGACACCACGTGTCTGAGATAGAGAGAGCCTTGGCAGAACACTGGGCATCTGCTACTTGTTGCTGTGGTATTTGAAGTTCAATGTAGAGGTCATCACCTCCGAATAGCTGTTTGGAGACGTTCCTCAATGCTGCAGGCTCGTCCTATTTCCATATGCTGTAATGACCATCACATTTTTTATTTTTAGCAATAAGATAACAGTACCCATTTGCATTTCTACTATCCGATGCATGTTGTGAACAGCTCCTTGTGGGAATCGTCATCACCGGAACAGTGATCATGTACATATCTATTATGAGGATGTAGTGCTCTTGGCCTCTTCGAGACGGAAGAGCTGGATATCTGTTACCTGTTGCTGTAACACAAGAATCTTCTATTGCGAGTGATAGCCTGCTGAATATACTCTTCTTTCCTGTAGACGTGACATAGCTTTACGCACAAACTTCGGTCCATGAAAGCGTGTTATGGAGCAATGATAGTTGATGTCAGCATGCTGACGGTATTTGTTTTTTCATATATCGCAACAGAGACGTGGTAAAACGTTACACGGTGACGTTAGGAGATTTTATTACTAGGAGAAGTATGGCAGGTTAAAGTTTGAATGCAGATAGTTCACAGCTTTTTTCACCTGTTCTGGATGTTACAAAATGACGAAGAGGAGTGTTCCTAAACGTAATAAATGGCTGTATAGATACTGATCTGTATTGGTATTTCATGCGTCTGAAATGAATGTAATGCCATCGAGCATGACAATCTATAATCTGAAAACGCAGAATTCTCTCAAACTACACTGATTTTGCTCTTAATACTAATACAAATCGGCCGTGTCTATTCTCGTCGAATCATGATTGTTTTTATTATTTATCGTAACGATTGTGTGTTTAAAACATGTTTACCACATGTTTACTCCATAACCTCTAATTATAAAGTACCAACCACTTTAATTATAGTTCGTTGTGGAACCTGCAAATGACAGTGTTTTTCCCGACGTGTGAGTAGATTGCGTGAAACAGGCTGTTCTGTGACGGCCAAATTGCTTAGGAAACTACAACAGAAGAATATGCTGCTATTGCGAATGATGGTCTGTTGGGTGTGGTTTTCTTCTTCGTTAGGTGACATTGGGAGCTTCTATTATAAGGCACGCTTTCAAGATTTGTGCAATGGTAAAATGGGGCCTGACAAATGTTTGTAATACCCATGTGCACGACAGTTATTTAGAGACACCGATTTGAACGCCAGGGATGCTCTCAAGCCATGTAATTTTGTCCATCAACCTTAAAGAAATCAGTTACCATAGATATTTCGTTCGACTGTATGCTTTTTTTCCTTTGCAGTTTAAATTCTCACTGTTTCTTTACTCCAATGAAAGTTTCGAAATAACGAGAACATTCTGCAGTGATCGGTAGTTTTCGCAGCAGAATAGCGGAAGTTTTTTCGATTTTACACAGGGTGAACATTTATAGGAGAAGTGAGCCAAGTTAATACATCTGTCAGATGTATTGCTATAGAGCTCCGATATCTGCAGTTTGGTCATCTGTATCAGCGGCAGAGCTGTAGATTTTTTGTGTGTCATCGAATGTCATAGAATAACAGGAGGCGGGAGAGAGAGAGAGAGAGAGAGAGAGAGAGAGAGAGGGAGAGAGAGAGAACGTTATGAATTGTATCCTGCAGTCTAACGTAAAAGAAGACTGCAGAGATGTCATTCTGTGTTGATAATTCAGCCATCTGAAAAGAATGTAACGCCCTTGTGCTTGACAATTTATAATTTTAATATGAGGAATGCTCTCAAACTATACCGCTTCTGCTCATAAAACTAATAGAAAATGAACTGTGCCTTTTTCGTGAGCCGCGCGGGATTAGCCGAGCGGTCTAAGGCGCTGCAGTCATGGACTGTGCGGCTGGTCCCGGCGGAGGTTCGAGTCCTCCCTCGGGCATGGATGTGTGTATTTGTCCTTAGGATAATTTAGGTTAAGTAGTGTGTAAGCTTAGGGACTGATGACCTTAGCAGTTAAGTCCCATAAGATTTCACACATATTTGACATTTTTTATTTTCGTGAAAACAAGACTGTTTTTTATTGTCATCATGTATGCGTTTTTTTAATAGATGGTTCCTTATTTGAGGTGCGTTGATGTTAAATACAATTGTTATACTGAAATGTTTCTCGCCTGCGGAAGCAATCAGTCGTGGCAGTGGAAGTGTTGCTGCGGCTGTACTTTCAGACAACCAACACACGATCATCATTGTTCAGGGAGCTGTCATTTATCTCGCTTTTTTCTGTGGCCTGCTGACCGCCTTCAGCCATTGCTCCACCAGACACGATCCCTCTGGCTACGGATGTAGACAGATTGTAACCTCCCCACAAAAATTTCAAAGGACAATTATTTAAATGTCAATGGACATAGAGCCAAGTGTAACCTCCCCGTAATTATTTTTAAATGATATGAATTGAATAAAAAATGCAAATAATCCCATATGTTAGCTTCCCACAGTAATAAAAGTCAATGATAATAAAAATGTGCAAAAATGTTAAGTCCCCACAAAATTAACGTTATGCTAAACCTGATAAATCTTATAAGGCCAGCTGCGCTAACGTTAGGCCCTGTGCAATAACCAGCGTGATAAATTGATTCTTGGAGGAAAAGCAAAGGAAATTTTCTTTCAATAAAATGATTGTTTTGTTAAAATGCTTGGTTTGAAAACAAAATTATTATTGGGGCGATTCTTGAACAAATTAATTACAATTACAATACATTATTAGCTGAGCGCAAAGCTGCTTCATTACCTTATTTAACAATATACCTCGTCCTGAATCTTGACCATAGAGCCATGTCGACGCCCGCCGACTCCTCACACACAACTGCGCCTGTCTCTCGCGCGCTACTAGCACTGACTACTACTCTCCAACTGAACTCTCGCGCAGTCAAGCGCAGACTAGCAACGATAGATAACTCTCTGGTCAGAGATTCTCTCATGGCTCGCCATCGCTGTACTGAATACATACGCGTTTCAAGATGAGACTGTGGCCTCAGCTATGGCAGTCGGTGGTAGGTGGTGGATGGTGGAGGCGGGTGGTAGTGGATGTTGGAAGAAGCATTCTGGAGAGTTCTCCGGCCTTTCGTTGTTGTTCCAGGAGGTCCAGTCTTTCCGAGAAGTAGGTTTAACAGCTTGCAGGAAGCGTCCTGTTCTTGAGTCTTTTGTCTATCTGTGACTGATTTCCGCACATGGGAGACAGTATATCGCTGCCACCAGATGGATCTCTTTTTCGACCATCAGCGACAGGATGAGGAGATGGAGGGATGAGGGGTGGTAGGATGGGAAGTAAGATTGTGTTTAAGATGGTTAGTTCGTGACCGCACATCGAGGAGAACACGCTTGCAACTGCCACCCCACTCTCCTGGTCTGATCTTTTGTAGTCGGTTTTGTGGAAGTCGTGTTATTACAATGATGTTTCTCAATTCCCAATACATGTATTGCATTATGATCTGTTATTTATGAGTGCTGGATTTTACATGACAATTTCGATGTGTAATTAGAATACTGAAGTATTTTTCATCAGTTGTGGTAGCATGTATTGGCCCTCCTAACACTTTAGTGATGGTTTGCTGCCCTATCCCTTCTTTCTATGTATCAGTGTAAAAGTTACACAGCAGCTATACAAGGGTGATCTCTCAGAGGCAGTGGAATGGCGCGAAGTTGTCGAGAAATAAAGAGGCACTGTTTATTTGAATTTTGAGCACCAGGGCTGCAGGACGATTGTCGAGCAACGCAGCAGCAGGCGTCTGTAGCGAACTCTTCTCGCTTCCCGAGCACGGGGTCCCGGGTTCGATTCCCGGCGGGGTCAGGGATTTTCACCTGCCTCGAGATGACTGGGTGTTTGTGTTGTCCTCATCATTTCATCATCATCCAGGAAAGTGGCGAAATTGGACTGAGCAAAAATTGGGAAATTGTACGGGCGGTGATAACCACGCAGTTGAGCGCCCCACAAACCAAACATCATCATCATCATCATGTAGCGAACTCCGATGTCAAACAGCGAGACACACACACGGTTAGAGAAAAGAGGTGGTGGTTGGGGTGCGAAGTTGTCTCCTGCACTGTGAATTGACCAGCCATTTCAGAAACACAAACAGCTCCAGCACTGGAAATTGTCTCTATGAGTTGTGAAATTCATCGTCAGCCCATCCCGCTGCATCACCATTATTTACTGAAAAGTAATCCCCTATGCTTCTCCATTATCACATCCTTCTATTCCTCATAAAGGAGGCTATAGACACAGCCCTCAGCTATATGCTTACAAGTAATACTCTTATTAAACTCCTCTCACTTCAGCACCAACATCATGTCAATTGATCACACTTCCCGGCCACTACAGCTTTTATCCCTCCACTCCACAAGTGGGGCAAAGAGATTTATTTCTACTTCTAGGTAAAGGAATCATCCTATGTAGAGGTTATTTTGAGTATGTCTGCTACTAGTTTCGAATGGTATCGCGAATTTTTTTCCTAGCAGATTAGCACCAATTATAAGACATCGTCAATTGTTGAGGTGCATTGCGATTTTAGGTGTTCCTTGTGGGCATATGCATATAGCTGTGTAATTAAAATCGACATTTATGATTAATTACGTAATTAGGACTGATAATTACTTCAGTTTTCCAGTCAAAGTAAACAAAGTACACTATCCTAAACTTCCTTTCCTCGTCTGGACAGTGACTGACCATTAATTACCCTGTGTAGAGGGGTACACTTGGGCTTTCCACCCAGGACTGGGGTCTGACGCCCAGAAAGGGCACCGCCAGTTTGTATTTCCTGACAATTTCCGAGCTGGGGATGGGATCGGACGTCAGCAAAGCCTTAGAACAAATAAATTCGCGCCATTTTGAAATTACCACTATTTGTTAAATTTCCCGCCAAAATTCGAAATACGCCCCAAAATTCAAAATTACCGCCAATAAAGAATGTAGAGGACGGAGTGGGGACCCACGTGCCAGCTGGGGACAACTTACGACGTCATCTGGTGTGCTAGGAGGGGGTAATTAATTTATCAATTAATACATTTTATTATAATTTGATATTAAAATTGGGGTGGTATTCTCTTTCCTCAGCTACTAACGTATACGGGATGTTTCAGGCACAAACGAACACACATTAATAGGCAACTGTTTCTGTCTGAATGGATTGGCGTACCTAATACAGTGGCACAGTTTCCTATTTACTTATTGCTCACTCACTTAAGTTCCACAAATACGTCGCCCAGTCTACATCGATGAACAGTTTAATGCATTCAAGCACAGCTTTATAAAACTGAATGTAATGGACGTCTTCTTAAAGAGCTCTCTATTACCTGTTATCTGCTGTATGATTTTCCTACACATGATCCCAAGTTCACTATCTAACTTAGGTAAGCTCTCTGACAAATAACTATAATATTTTCGTGCGAAAAAGTCACGAAAAACTGCCGCTAACTCTATACCAAACAACACGTATTTATTTAGAATGTGTAGTTCTTGGTACAGACGTTACTCTTCTATTTTATTTATTTTTTTATAACTATTCGGTACATTCAAACTACTTCCTCTCACTATCAGTCGGCATTCGTACGAGCCATTGACCTTCCGATTACCTCTACAAAATGCAGTCCGTTCACAAATGTTCACACCGCATCCAATTATTAGAGTTGATCATCAAAATATTAGACAGTTCTTTACTTCTTCATGACCTAATGTCTCTACACAGAACCTATCATCTAAATCGGCTGGTAATGATCACATTCACTTTATGATTTCGTCTGTCACATTGGTCGTCACCAAAATACATTATTGAACACCAACGTTAAACAGTTTTAGAGCAGCAAGGAGACACATCTTTCCTTAAAGAAAATGGATGCCGACTCCTCGGTAAATGGTCTTTTTGTCAATATCCCGCATTCAGAATATGGGACAGTGTTCTTTCCTGACTGTCCAACTATGGCCAGTGAGCATTGTCGCAGCGCTCCTATCAACAGGTACTCATCCTGCATGGCAAACCATGAACCTTTTTCGAATTTTTCCAAATTATATGATCACAGAAAGCCAGAAAAATTTCAAATAACAATATCTTTACATGTCTGAAGGACTGAAATAAAGGTATTACTTCGTTGGTTGCTCCACGAAATGACTTTCATACGGTGGTTATAATCCATTTACCATTGCACAACATTATGTACAATGCTATACATACTCAAATACCTACAATTTTAAAATTTATTCCTTATGTACACTCTTTTTACTCCTCTACACGTTCTGAAAAAATAATTGTATTTTAGTGCCTGTTAATCGTCAATAACTCGAAATGAAAAATAATCCGAAGTATTTGCCCTAGCAAAAGTGTCACTTTTGTTGCTAAAAGCCGTGTTATGACTATTTAAAATGCAGTTAAGCTAGATTTTTTAACTACGACATGTGTACTGTGTCACAATAGTGTCATCAGGCAGAGATCCTTTAGGTAAGATTGACGATTTCGAATTTCAAGTAAATTTGTATATTTTAGTAACTTTCAAAGTTATCAGCTTGAGTCTTGAAATGTGAACTACTATTACTATTTGAAAGTATTGCATAAAGTTGTATGGCAATCAGTTTACTGAAAGAGGCAGAAAATTAAATTGACTGGTTCGAGTATGGTTTAGCTATTCCATACACTCTTGCACTGTGACACACCATGCAACACACACATTGCATAGGAACACAATTCTTGGAATATCTTTCCACACAACATATACATGGCGATCAATGTTGCCTCTTTATCGAAGCCGATTTGATAACATTTTTCCTCACAAGCAACATAAGAAGGGCAGTCAAATGAAAACGAAACAGATGGGAAAAAATAAGAAAACTATTTATTATTTCGAAAGTAATCGCCATAACACATTTATCCCACTATGAGGCAAGACAGTCAGTGCCTTTATGGAAAAATGTTTGCGGTTGCCTATGGCAGCATGATTGTATCCAGGTGTCCACCTCTTCGTCCAAAACAAATCGATGGCCACAAATGCCTTTGTTCAAGGCTCCTGAAATATGGGAAACGCATGGACAGAGGTTGGTACTGTATGGAGGATGTGTAAGTGCACGTTTACACTGCCTGTGATTTCGTCATTTGTACAGTGACTTGAGAAAAGATGAGGATAAATTTTGGAATTATTTCAGAATGAGTACAGAGACATTTGATTATATAGTGTCGTCTGTTTCAAATAGATTACAGAAGCAAAACACAAATGTCAGAATGGCTATTACCCCTGAAATGAAAGTTATGATCACCATCAAGTAAGTAAACAATATTAAGTTTACAGCAATCATTTTATTATGAAAAATTTACGAATTGTGATAGATTCAAACTTTCTTTTAATAAATTTTGACGTAGTTGACAATGAGAAGTAAAATACATCACAGTTCACTCACTTAAGTATCAAAGTTTTCAGAATCTTGGTGGCTTGAAATAACAATGTCATCAGGTTGAATTTCAGAAATGACTATTTCATTTTGCAGATATCCAGCAATTATGATTTCAACTGGATTTTCAGGTGCATAGGGTAACATCAACCAATGTGCAGTGGAAGTGGTTGATTGTTCCAATTCTTCCAAAAGAACCTGCTGAATTTTTATCCGGGCTCTCAACTGAGCTGTTGGTGATATTTCTCGCATTGCTGGGTGGGTGAGGGAGGAGGCATCGAAACGCTACCCTCTGAACTTACAGTCTTGAAGAGCTGGCTTGGTTGGTTTCATCAGGTGAAACACTCTCTCTCTCTCTCTCTGTCTGTGAGAGCTGGTGAAAATGGTACGTCGTCGTGTGCGTCGTCGTGTTGCGATGCTGTTCTTTTACTGTGATGAACATTAGTCTTCGTCTTCCGTGGCGTCATTACGTCAGTCAGAAAGGTCATTAGCTCGGACCACGGCCAATTGGATTGGAAAGGCGGCATGCCACCTTCGTCTCCTGAACGTTCAGCACGAGTTTTTTTGAGTTCAGAGCGGAAAGTGTCACGTAGGTTATTCCATTTATTCTTCAGTACCTCGCCTGAAAATATAGACGTGAAAATATGCGAAAATAATTAAGTACACTGTATACTTAATACAATTTTTGTCCTTAGCACATTAACTGCAAATCCTACGGAGATCCTACACATCCTTCAATTACGCTAATTTCATTCTTTTTCATATATTTGTCGGTTGGGATGTCTTTCCATGCACTGTCACAATCGTTTCCGATGGGTCTAACTACAGTCGCACAATGTGTGCATGAAACGTGCGCCGCAGTATGTGAAATTCTGAGCCCTGTACACCTGCCTTCTCCTACTATACCACTGCTTCAAACCGCTGCAAAACACATGTATGCCAACTGGAATTTTCCGAATTGTGTGGGGGCCATTGAAGGGTAAGCATTTTCGGGTTAAATGTCCCCCTCATTCTGGGACAATGTATTACAATTACAAAAAAATATTTTTCGCTTGCTTTACTAGCTGTAGCCGATGCTAATTGCAGATTAATAGCAGTTGACATTGGAGGCTATGGCAAGCAACCAGATGGTGGCACATTTAGAGCAAGTAACTTGTACAATAATATTTTGAACGAAACTGAAAACTGGCCTCCACCGAAAGAACTACCGGGTACTTCAGTAAAAGCCCCATTAGTGTTGGTTGGAGATGAAGCCTTTCCACTACTGGAAAACTTAATGCGCCCTTTCCCTGGACTGTCACTGACTGAGGAAGAGAGATTATTTAACAGGAGGCTATCGAGGGCTAGAACGGTAGTAGAACGCACTTTCGGAATTATGTCCAGTAAATGACGTCATCTCCGAAAGGAAACTGAAACTTCTGTAGAATATGCAGACATTATTATTCAGTGCATCTGCGTCTTGCACAATGTAATAATCGATAAAGATGAGCCTGACATTTCCCTTCAATTGTCTATTGACCAGGACAAAACAGAACACAGTGCTTTAGCAGCATGCTTCCAAAATGACAGAGCAAACAGTAGTGCTTCAAGAAGCGCGAGGAGTGTCAGAGGGGCCTTCAAAAACTATGTCAACAGTCATCAATGCAAATATATTTCATGTCGAAATTATCAAATACTGTAACTATTGTGAACGTCATTTCATTATCAAAATACTGTAATAGTATCTATACACAATTAAAATTAGAAAATAAACGAAGTTGTTTGTGTTACTTGTTTCTTGGAGTCTTGTAGCTATTTATTTTACTTTTTTGTACTTACTGTCTGTTCCACAATCTTCAGCTATTTCATTCCATGCTTAATGAACAAAATCCCTATTGTGGTAATATTTATTTTCTGGTCCCACAACACGGGGCGTTCACGTACATTGTTAATTAGTCTTTCGACGTCCATCGCAAGCAAGCAATTACTCCAGACGCAAGCACAAACACGCAATCGCTCCAAACACTCGCGCGAAACGCAAACTCGGCTGCGACTACAGGGGAGTCATCGCACCGCATCACATCGCTCGGCCCAGCCTGCAGTCTAAACGGGCACCGCTCTGTTGCCACTGTTAAACCAAGCCTGCCCATTGTCACGCGATTTCAGCGCGTCATCGCTCCGCTCGGCTCGGCATCGCATCGCGGGCAGTGTAAATTTAGCCTAAGGGCTTCCCAGCGAAACTTCCGCAGCGTGGGTGGGCCTACATCTCACCAAGGCTGTTCCGACTACATTGCAGAAATTTCTCTGGGAAGAACCTGCACATCCTCCATACAGTACCAAGCCCTGCCCATAAGTTTTCCATATTTCAGGAGCCTCGAAGAAAGGCATTTGTGGCCATGGATTTGTTTTGTACGGAGAGGTGGACACCTGGATACAACCATGGTGCCCTAGGCAACCGCGAACATTTTTCCATAAAGGCACTGACCGTCTTGTCTTACAGCGAGATAAATGTATTAAGCGTTATGACGATTACTTTTGAGATAATAGACTGTTTATATACTTTTTTCCGTCCGTCCTGTTTGCATCTGCCTGGCCCCTACTTAATTTGTCGCTACCGGGCCCCTTCCTGGCCCCCACCCTCAGACATCAGTTTTCTTTCCTTTGGTTCATGATAAGACCGTGAAAAATAAATCATAATCTAGTGATCATGGAAGCAGCTCTTTTTTTCTTTTAAAATACAAACTACACAGCCATTTCTTTGCAACATAAATAAATTTCTAAACCTTATTATACGAGTGCTAAATATTGAGAGAAGAAAAAAAGTCGTTTTCATTTAAGGTAATTCTTGATATCTTAAAAGCTTTTCTTGAAAATTTTTTGTTATTGTGATTACCGGGTGTACCATCATTAATAGGGACAACAGACATATGTGGAAGTATAGAATAACAGAAATCCACTGATCATGGACCCAGAAATATTCAGTTTCCGAGATAATTCCGAATATGTAGTTACGAGCCACCACTGATTCTGTATGATATATTGTCCTACTCAGTGGAAATGTAAAATTTTTCAATTAAGTCACCGTCTAAATAGGTTCTAATTTCACCGATGCACAACGCTGGGGAACGACATATAATGCGCCAATTTAGTCCAAGATGGATAGCACAAACAACTTGTACCTTGGCCTCCAAGATACCTGACTTCAATCCTTTGGATTTTCCTGCTTGGAATCATCTCAAAAGTGAAGCGCAGAGCATTCCCATTGCTATGGTTGAAGAACTGGGGCAGCAATTGTATAGTCCTGTCAAGATTTACGAGATGCTCCAGGGGTGTTTGAGAGAATTCGTAGCTCACTGCAGACAGAGTGCAGAACTGGCTGAAATTGTGAGGACGATGGGTGGAATACCTCCTTAGCAACAACAAGTGTACTGTAATTTGTAGTATGTAATGTGGGAAAGTAATTGCCTTTCTTGTAAAGGTAGGCCTTAGGTGAAGTCTGAGCCAAAGCGGATGGGGACTTAACAGAAAAGTTTACATTTCAAATGTGTTTCTACTAATTAGGACGATATTTCATGCTGAAATCAGTGGTGGCTTATGACCATACTTTTGCAATCATTCCCAAATGGCTCGTTTGCTGCCCCATGTGTACTGGAAAATTTTTGAATACACTCCTGGAAATTGAAATAAGAACACCGCGAATTCATTGTCCCAGGAAGGGGAAACTTTATTGACACATTCCTGGGGTCAGACACATCACATGATCACACTGACAGAACCACAGGCACATAGACACAGGCAACAGAGCATGCACAATGTCGGCACTAGAACAGTGTATATCCACCTTTCGCAGCAATGCAGGCTGCTATTCTCCCATGGAGACGATCGTAGAGATGCTGGATGTAGTCCTGTGGAACGGCTTGCCATGCCATTTCCACCTGGCGCCTCAGTTGGACCAGCGTTCGTGCTGGACGTGCAGACCGCGTGAGACGACGCTTCATCCAGTCCCAAACATGCTCAATGGGGGACAGATCCGGAGATCTTGCTGGCCAGGGTAGTTGACTTACACCTTCTAAAGCACGTTGGGTGGCACGGGATACATGCGGACGTGCATTGTCCTGTTGGAACAGCAAGTTCCCTTGCCGGTCTAGGAATGGTAGAACGATGGGTTCGATGACGGTTTGGATGTACCGTGCACTATTCAGTGTCCCCTCGACGATCACCAGTGGTGTACGGCCAGTGTAGGAGATCGCTCCCCACACCATGACGCCGGGTGTTGGCCCTGTGTGCCTCGGTCGTATGCAGTCCTGATTGTGGCGCTCACCTGCACGGCGCCAAACACGCATACGACCATCATTGGCACCAAGGCAGAAGCGACTCTCATCGCTGAAGACGACACGTCTCCATTCGTCCCTCCATTCACGCCTGTCGCGACACCACTGGAGGCGGGCTGCACGATGTTGGGGCGTGAGCGGAAGACGGCCTAACGGTGTGCGGGACCGTAGCCCAGCTTCATGGAGACGGTTGCGAATGGTCCTCGCCGATACCCCAGGAGCAACAGTGTCCCTAATTTGCTGGGAAGTGGCGGTGCGGTCCCCTACGGCACTGCGTAGGATCCTACGGTCTTGGCGTGCATCCGTGCGTCGCTGCGGTCCGGTCCCAGGTCGACGGGCACGTGCACCTTCCGCCGACCACTGGCGACAACATCGATGTACTGTGGAGACCTCACGCCCCACGTGTTGAGCAATTCGGCGGTACGTCCACCCGGCCTCCCGCATGCCCACTACACGCCCTCGCTCAAAGTCCGTCAACTGCACATACGGTTCACGTCCACGCTGTCGCGGCATGCTACCAGTGTTAAAGACTGCGATGGAGCTCCGTATGCCACGGCAAACTGGCTGACACTGACGGCGGCGGTGCACAAATGCTGCGCAGCTAGCGCCATTCGACGGCCAACACCGCGGTTCCTGGTGTGTCCGCTGTGCCGTGCGTGTGATCATTGCTTGTACAGCCCTCTCGCAGTGTCCGGAGCAAGTATGGTGGGTCTGACACACCGGTGTCAATGTGTTCTTTTTTCCATTTCCAGGAGTGTATTTTAATATATTTTCATTAGTGTCAGTTTTCGCGACGAAATATTTTACACGCTGTGAACGAATTTTAAATCTTCTCAGTTGGTACACCAGTCAACTGTGTGACTGTTGGGCCGTGAACTTCTCTATACATAAAAGGCAATGTCCCGAATGACTGACTCACTAAGGACAGAAACTTCAAATTTGCAGAGGATGGTGATCTTATACTGTAGGAGTCGTTTAAGAAGGGATTTTTCCATTTCTACCCCTAAGAGATGAAATAAGGCATAGAAGGGTTTTTTGAAAATATGACGCTATTAATGCAGTATTGAAGCTAGAGCTACGGAAATTGGCATTTGGTTACTCGATCAGAAATAAAGAAATACGTGTTTCAGCATTTTTGGAAATTTGGTCCCTATGGAGGTGAAATAGTACGTGATTTTTTTTAAAAAAGCAAATCATTATTAAAGAGCTACTACAGCATTTTTGAAAATACAGCTAGGAAAATAAAAACGTGGCTTTTCGGTTAGAAATAAAAAATACTTATAATAAATGAAAAGCGATTTTCACTTATTATAATGTTGTTCTACCAACAACCAACGGAAGATTCAGTTACTATAAAGAAAACTTGCTTTAGTGGTTTTAGAAATTTAACCCCCAAGTGGGTGATATAAGGGACGCAAATTTTTATGAAGATATTTCATCACGAAAGAATTTTTTAAGCCAGATCTAAGAAAGTTTGTATTTGACTTCTTGGTTAAGAAAAGAATATGTATTTCAGTGATTTTCGAAATTCAGCTCCTAAAGGGGTGAAATACGGGATGAAATACGGGATGAAAATTTTTGTGAAAATGGTTGTATGGCTTTAATTAGCGTCCAAATTTTAGGAGATGATACAATTTGTGAACAACATAAAAATTCGGTTAGAAGAAAATAATAGAATCTGTGCAGACCATATAATCTGCATGGCCGAAGCAGTGGGGCGCTAAACCAGTGAATGAATAAATGTCGGTACACCACACTATTTGCTGCAAGATGGTATTATATTATATTTGGGCAGCACAACCGTTTCAATGTCGATGACGACTTCCATTTATTTAATTGGTGTATGATACCTGAGCCCTGTGTAATTGACTCTACAGGAAAGTATTGGCGAGTGACTTCCTGTTGGAGGTGGATGGAGGTGTAGACGATGTAGGTAGTCAACTTGTTGCTAAAACCCTTTATTAGCACTCGTAAATAAACGTGGAGCACTGCGTTTGCAGGAAGCAGACAGCAGGTAGCTGACAGTGACCCTCAGTTCACCGCATGCTGGCATAGACTCCCCGAAATACGCATTGCTCGGGGAAAGCAGCAAACGGCTTGCTAACTCTGCATTGTGATGGATGGCTACTGCTAAGTGATGGATGGCTACTGCTAAGTGACCACGGCAGGGCAGTCACACAAGGGATAGGCAAGATCGCTCAGTGGGACTCCCCAGAGCATGAAACAAATGGTTCAAATAGCTCTGAGCACTATGGGACTTAACATCTGTGGTCATCAGTCCTCTAGAACTTAGAACTACTTAAACCTAAAACCTAAGGACATCACACACATCCATGCCCCAGGCAGGATTCGAACCTGCGACCGTAGCAGTCGCGCGGTTCCGGACTGAAGCGCCTAGAACCGCTCGGCCACCGCAGCCGGCATGAAACATGGACTTACAAATTGGAGAGCGACAGTGCTGAGTTCGCTAGTTCTTACTGTGTGTCTTGGACCATGGGGCAGCGGTGGGGGGAAAGTTGCCAGGAGCCCAGTAGTCCTTGGTTCGCGTCCTGAAAATTAAGAGGGTGGCTACATTGGATGTATGGCACTGACTGGCACAGTTTGAGCATCGTAATATGGCCCAGCTGTATCAATGATGATCAGTTGGAGATTTTAATACCACTGTCTCTAGCTGAATGTGCAGAAGATGTGTTTCTGTGTAATGTGGAAATGTCTCAAACGGGGACCAGTGACAAGAGCCAGTGACCAATGTCTGTCTCTTGCCATACGGAAGTGGGTCATGTCGCAGAAGCTTCCTGAAGGTTGGTCAGTATCCCAGGCTATGAACTTGCAAAAGTTCAGTGAGAAAACGTCTCTCTCTGAAGAGCTGCTGAACAGGCAGATTGATATCAGCAATTAGTGGCGGTGGTTGCGTGCTTGTTACGACTCTGGATTCTGGCTGTGTTCTAAGTCATTACACTTCCTCCCTTCTTAGATTAGTCTGGCCCACTGGTTCCAGTGATGATTGCGGGTAACTGGAAAATAAGTCCTGAGATGTAGCATTGTGTACCGTTTATCAACAACCCTTGCTCCTTCAATTCTCTTCACCGTGTGCCATCGAAATAACCATGTTCATAGCAGGTGCAATGACAACTATCGGTTTTGGTGCTAAGAATAGCCAGTGTGAGCCTATCATTCGGAAGAATTCAGTATCGCAAGTGTCCGCGCCGGTACCTGAGTGGTCAGCGTGACGGATTGCTGTCCTACGGGCCCGGGTTCGATTCCCAGCTGGGTTGGGGACTCTCCCCACTCAGGGACTGGGTGTTGTGTTGTCTTCATCATCATTTCATCCCCATCCGATGCGCAGGTCACCCAATGTGGCGTCGAATGTAGTAAGACCTGCATCAAGGCAGCCGGATCTGCCCTGTAAGGGGCCTCCCGGCCAATGACGCCAAACGTTATTTCCATTTCCAGTACCACAAGTAATGACTTGTCTGACGCATTTGGTCATGGAATTCTCGTAGCAAAACAAAGGATACACACATGACTCAGGAGGGAGACGGTGACTTGCCCAGTTTGGCAGTGCAGTAACTTCCTCAAATCACCCATAATCTTAAATGACGAAACTGACCTAGCAAACGTCCATTATAGGGAACCTTCAACCTTAAAATCAAATACCAAAACTATCATATTTACACACACACACACACACACACACACACACACACACACACAAACAAACACACACACACACACACACATACTTGACAAAACAATAAAAGTACTGCACCATGTAACGTCGATGTTTTCCTTATAAGCTAAATTAGACATGATAATGTTCCATTAACACTGCAAATAAAAATTTCATCAAGCAGTCCTATAATGTACTACCTAAACAAAATTATTCCTTTACATTCCCTCGCGAGCTTCTTTCATAAAAACATGACAAACACAGGCCTAACCATAATATATACTTACAAACATAACTAATATAACTAATAATCATCATCATCATCATCATCATTTAAGACTGATTATGCCTTTCAGCGTTCAGTCTGGAGCATAGCCCCCCTTATACAGTTCCTCCATGATTCCCTATTCAGTGCTAACATTGGTGCCTCTTCTGATGTTAAACCTATTACTTCAAAATCATTCTTAACCGAATCCAGGTACCTTCTCCTCGGTCTGCCCCGACTCCTCCTACCCTCTACTGCTGAATCCATGAGTCTCTTGGGTAACCTTGCTTCTCTCATGCGTGTAACATGACCCCACCATCTAAGCCTGTTCGCCCTGACCGCTACATCTATAGAGTTCATTCTCAGTTTTTCTTTGATTTCCTCATTGTGGACACCCTCCTGCCATTGTTCCCATCTACTAGTACCTGCAATAATCCTAGCTACTTTCATATCCGTAACCACAACCTTGTTGATAAGGTAACCTGAATCCACCCAGCTTTCGCTCCCATACAACAAAGTTGGTCGAAAGATTGAACGGTGCACAGATAACTTAGTCTTGGTACTGACTTCCTTCTTGCAGAAGAGAGTAGATCGTAGCTGAGCGCTCACTGCATTAGCTTTGCTACACCTCGCTTCCAGTTCTTTCACTATGTTGCCATCCTGTGAGAATATGCATCCTAAGTACTTGAAACCGTCCACCTGTTCTAACTTTGTTCCTCCTATTTGGCACTCAATCCGTTTATATTTCTTTCCCACTGACATTACTTTCGTTTTGGAGATGCTAATCTTCATACCATAGTCCTTACATTTCTGATCTAGCTCTGAAATATTACTTTGCAAACTTTCAATCGAATCTGCCATCACAACTAAGTCATCCGCATATGCAAGACTGCTTATTTTGTGTTCACATATCTTAATCTCACCCAGCCAGTCTATTGTTTTCAACATATGATCCATAAATAATATGAACAACAGTGGAGACAGGTTGCAGCCTTGTCTTACCCCTGAAACTACTCTGAACCATGTACTCAATTTACTGTCAACTCTAACTGCTGCCTGACTATCCATGTAAAGACCTTTAATTGCTTGCAAAAGTTTGCCTCCTATTCCATAATCTTGTAGAACAAACAGTAACTTCCTTCTAGGAACCCGGTCATATGCCTTTTCTAGATCTATAAAGCATAGATACAATTCCCTGTTCCACTCATAACACTTCTCCATTATTTGCCGTAAGCTAAAGAGCTGGTCCTGACAACCTCTAAGAGGCCTAAACCCACACTGATTTTCATCCAATTGGTCCTTAACTAATACTCGCACTTTCCTTTCAACAATACCTGCGAAGATTTTACCCACAACGCTGATTAAAGAGATACCTCTGTAGTTGTTACAATCTTTTCTGTTTCCATGTTTAAAGATTGGTGTGATTACTGCTTTTGTTCAGTCTGATGGAACCTGTCCTGACTCCCAGGCCATTTCAATTATCCTGTGTAGCCATTTAAGACCTGACATTCCACTGTATTTGATGAGTTCCGACTTAATTTCATCCACCCCAGCCACTTTATTGCACTGCAATCTATTGACCATTTTTTCCACTTCCTCAAATATGATCCTCTTTCCATCATCATTCCTATCCCATTCTACCTCGAAATCTGAAACATTACTGATCGCATTTTCACCTACATTGAGCAACTCTTCAAAATATTCCCTCCATCTGCCCAAGGCATCCACAGGATTCACCAGCAGTTTTCCTGACCTGTCCAAAATACTTGTCATTTCCTTCTTACCTCCCTTTCGAAGACTGCTAATTACACTCCATAATGGTTTTCCAGCAGCTTGACCCATAGTCTCCAACCTGTTTCCAAAGTCTTCCCACGATTTCTTCTTGGATGCTGCAATTATCTGTTTGGCTTTGTTTCTTTCTTCAACATAACTTTCTCTGTCTACCTGGGTTCTGGTATGTAGCCATTTTTGATACGCCTTCTTTTTCCTTTTACAGGCTGCCTTGACTGTATCATTCCACCAAGCTGTTTGCTTCATCCTACTTTTACACACTACTGTTCCAAGACATTCTTTAGCCACTTCTAGTACTGTGTCCCTGTACCTTGTCCATTCCTTTTCTAGTGACTGTAATTGACTACATTCAACTAACTGGTACCTTTCTGAGATCGCTGTTATGTACTTGTGCCTGATTTCCTTATCCTGAAGTTTCTCCACTCTTGTCCTCCTACATATGGACCTGACCTTCTGCACTTTCGGCCTCACAATCCCAATTTCACTGCAGATTAAATAATGATCAGTGTCATCAAAGAATCCCCTGAATACACGTGTGTCCCTCACAGCCTTCCTGAATTCCTGATCTGTTATTATAAAAACTATCCATCTTATCTTGATCTGTCCCTTCACAATCCGAATATACTGACACAATCCTAATTTTCTTGCTAGACACTGTCAAATCTATCCACGTCAGTCGTTCGTTTACATACCTTATTGCAACTACGCTGGGTTCCATTTCTTTCCTGATGTAAAGCCCTACACCCCATTGTGCTATTCCTGCTTTGACTCCTGACAGGTAGACCTTGTATTCTCCCACTTCCTCTTCTTTCTCACCCCTTACCCGAATGTCACTAACAGCTAAAACGTCCAGCCCCATCTTACTTGCAGCCTCTGCCAGCTCTACCTTCTTCCCAGAGTAGCCCCCATTGATATTAATAGCTCCCCATCTCATTACCATTTGTTTGCCAAGTCGTATCTTAGGAGTCCCTGGTTTGTCAGTTAGAGGTGGGACTCCGTCACCTCCAAAGGTCCGAGGCATTTTGCTCTGATTGTTGCCAGCATCATATTTAAAGTACCAGGGAAGCAGGCTGCTAGCCTTACTTGCCCCGAGTCCCATTGGGTTTTACCCCTAACGGCTGAGGGACTAACCGGTGGATTTGGTAGTCTTTGCCGTATGAGCACAAAGGTGACCACGACTCAGAATATGTCCGAGATTCCCAGCCTTATTCCAAAGTAATTGGTATCCCGACTGTCGGGACCACTTACTTGGCCACTCATATGTTGCCCGTGGTTCATGAACTAGGACATGACTACAGGAACCCACACCATGAACCACAATATAACTAATAAGAAAACATAAAAATTAGCTTGCAAGGCCACCTCTTGACCTCAAGGCAAATGGATGCTGTGGAGCCATGCAGGATTAGCCGAGCGGGCTAAGGCGCTGCAGTCATGGACTGTGTGGCTAGTCCCAGTGGAGGTTCGAGTCCTCCCTCGGGCATGGGTGTGTGTGTGTTTGTCCTTAGGATAATTTAGGTTAAGTAGTGTGTAAGCTTAGGGACTGATGACCTTACCAGTTAAGTCCGATAAGATTTCACACATTTGATGCTGTGGAATAACTGTAAATACATCCTGTTTCACTTGCGTAATTTTTACTTTTCTCCTTAATGTTTTCTCCAACCACTTCCCTTCCCACTTCATAAAGAGCTTAAAGCAAATGAAGCAATGGTTCCAGTTCACCCTGAAGTGGACGAATTCTTCCTGCATGCACCACTGTTCTTTGGGTAGTAAGTTGTTTGACATTAAACAGAGGTGATGTGTCGACCACTTGATAAAATCCTTGTTAACGCACAAGAACTCCTTAGTTTTTCTTTTCGGCATGTAAGTGTGAGATAACATAACCCACTATCCGACATGATACTTGGACAATTTTGCCTGTCTATTGTGGGTGCCTTCCAGTCGTTACAGAACCTTTGCATGCATCCTTTTAACCTGGTACCAGATACTTTTTAACCTTGTAGTAAAACTACGAATGTAGGATATACCTTCTCCTTGGGCAGATTTCCATAATTCGAAAGGGGAGGTCATTTTTTGGCCAAAAATAAACTCATATGGTGATAAGTCATGATTTTCATGGATTTCATGTTATACGCTACTACTACATTTAGTAGCTGAATGTCCCAGTCATTATGATTACTATTTACATAATAACTTGGCATTTTCCCTATCATTCTGTGTACCCTTTTAGTCCTGCCATTTGTTTGCAGGTGTAGTGCACTAATTTTAATATGTTTAAATTGATTAATCAACACAATTGCTTCAATAAGTTGGACCTAAAGTTAGTGCCTTGGTCAGTTGGTACTGTCTCTGGCGTCCTGAATTTAAATATCCATTGGCTAACCATAGAGTGTGTTTCTGTAAATTGTAATTGGTATGGCTATCATGACCACAAAAGTGAGAAATGATCAATTATTATTAACAAATATCGATTCGTTGTTGGTGTTTGCGCAAAGGGACTAAGAATGTCCATACCGATTATTTGGGATGGTCTATCTGCTTCAGGAAACTCTGTCATGGGATTCACTGAAGACCCAGCTCGGCTCTTTGAGTGCAAGGAATGCAGTTCATTATGTAGTAGTCTACATCTTGCTTCCTCTTCTGCCAGCAATAATTGTCTGCAGCACACTACTGAGTGGCCCACTGTACACTATATATCCTGCTAAAATGGAATCGTCAGCCTGCCTCAATACTTCATTCTGTGAACTTCATGTCCCAAACATGCAGCAGCGACATCTGCTTTGATTGTAGAGCACTCTGCCACTCAGAGCTGAATTGCGCTCACCTCATGAACTGTCACAATCTGGGCCAGCAAACTGGGCTATGCACGATACTTCTGTGTTTATCCCAATACATTCAACAACACATACCCTATGACTAGGTCCATCAGCGTTACCATGAAATTTCACTGCATGATGTACAATCTTGAAATCAAATTCGCTTAGCCATAAAGCCCAGTGGGTCAAATGACTAGTTGGATCTTTTTGTCCCAGAAACCATTCAGTGCTGTATGATTCATTATGACTATAAAATGTCAGCCATATAGATAACAACGAAAATAGGTGATGCCAAAAATTAGTAAAAGCATTTCCTTTTTGGTACTCGAATAGTTCTTCTCCATCTTGCTGAGCTATCTAGAAGCATAAGCTATTGTGTGATCTTTTCCTTCTCCCTCTTGATTCAAAACACAGCCTAGAGCATGGTTGCTCGAATCATATGATAATATAAACCGTTTTTGGTACTCATGAAAGTGAGGAGGGAACCAGTGGTCAATAAATCTTTTAATCATTCAGATTCTCTTCACAGTCCAGAGTGCAGTGAAATTTTACTCCCTTCCTCAATAAATGTGTACGGATCTTGCAGTCTCTACAAATGTTGGAATAAATTTTCTATAAAAATTAACAATCCTCAGAAATTACTGTAGTGTCTTTGTGTATATGTGGTGGGAAATCCTTCACAGATTATATAAGTCATAGGTCAGATCACACGCCATCCTAGCTGATAATGTCACCTAAATAGTGGGCCTTCTGTAATACCATACAACAGCTTTTCTAATTAAGGGTCAGTCATGGTGCAGGTGTCCAATCAAAGACCTCTCATAGATGCACCACTTGCTTCAAGATGTCCTTGGAGAATAAAATGATATTTTATAAGTAGACCATGTATCATTTTTGTTTTAGACCCTGTAGCACCTTGACTAATAACCATTAGAAAGTTGCCAGTGCGTTTTTCAAACCAAATGGCATCTGACGATACTGGTAGTTATCAAATAGAATCGAAAATGCTGTTTCAGATCGATCCTGTTATGCTACCTCTAATTGGTGGTACCCACTTCATAATTCCATGCTGGCAAAACAACGGCATTTCCCCAGATTGTTCTAGAACCCTATAATGTTGAGCACTGGGTACACATCTGTAACCGTCTGTCTGTGTAAAAATCTATAGGTTCAACAGAATCCATAAGCTTTCTTACCATCGGAGGATGCTTTTAGAATAATGACTACAGGTGCAGTTCAAGGTCTGGTGCTTTCCTGTGTCCAGGAGCTGTTGATAAAAAAAACTCCACCATCACTTGTTTTATATAGTTGGGATTTGATATGGTTTTTTGTGTACAGGTAGTTCATTACCAGTTGGAATTCTGTACTGAACTATTTTCTTAGCTGGCAATGCTCCAGGCAGGTTAAATAATTCCACATATTCCTCCAGTAATCTCTCAATGTCTACTGTATCATGTCCTTTCAGATACAATACCTTTCCCATTAATATGATTAAACTGACGGACTCTCCTGCTTTCGAGTATTCCAGTCTGCAATCCCTATTCAACATATCTTACTCTAACACTTCTAAGATAGCATTTCTTGATGTCTCAGCTCTTATGAACCAAAATTGTCTACACTGATGAGCAACATGCGGCTTCGATAAATTTTCTGCACAAGAGATAAACTACATCATATGAAACAATGCACTTTTTCCATTTCCTCATTTCCCGGCAAGGGCTCTACCACACATGAAGTATTAATTTGCAAATCAACTCATACATTCATCCTGGGTAGTTTTCCTGTTTCCTGTGTCGTATCCCATCTGTAAGACACTATGTACACAGCTTAGACGGCTTATGGGTATTCCTTGCGACAGTTTGATTCTTTCTGTAGTAAAACCAAGATGGAATAATATCCCATACAGATTTGCTATGTGCTATTAAAGATCGATTTTTCTGTGATGTTTAATCAGGAATTCTAGCCTTAGAATTAAGTTGTAGCTTATGCCCATGCTAGAGATAACTTTCACACAAACTCTAACGTCGCTCCTTCCCACTTAGAAATCGATCAATGCTGAACTCAGCAAGTGAACATTGTTTTACATAGCCGTTTAGGCAAATTTATACCACTGGTTTCGCGAAGGGTGTACTGTGGCCACAGTTACTGGGAGCGTTGTTCAGTGGTCACACCGCCCCCAGTCCTGTTTAATGCAGGGATGCGAGTGTCACGCAGAGTCCACCTTGCAAGTGCTGATGAATACTTTCGATTGGAGTGTCCCACCTGCTTGGAATTGTCACACTGTGGGTTCCTACAGAACTACTGAATGTGGCACGGAGATCTACATCTATAGCATTATTCTCTCTGCATTAAAAACTACTCGCTTCTCTCCCGCCCTAGTCACTAACTCAATGTCAACCAAAGCCACCACAGTTGCTACTGCCTCGACCAAAGTTTTCAGGAATTCCATCCACACCTTTCGCGACATTTCAGCTGGTAGACACAACAAAAACACATCAAGTGTCAGTTATTCTGCTTCCTACAAACTGGCCTAATTGGCACATCATCCATCAGTACATACATATGAATATTGATTTTCTTGATACGGTCACAGAACCTTCTACCACTACTTCTTGTTTGTTAACTACACCATTGAATTGGTCTCCATAATACCAAAATGTGTTCTTTCTCTTGTAACAATCCAGTAACCCTTCCTATACGTTCACAAAGGACTGAGCATCCCACAATTTCTCGTTGCACAACACATATGTGATAGCATTCTCTACTAATATTAATGGAACCACACTTAACAACTGCTTGCTGTTCCTTTTCCTACCTTCATGGCCATATTCAAAGTATATAAAAGAAATCTTCCCCATATTTTCCCGAGAATGGAGCTACCAGTGAGGCAGCATTAACATCAAGGATGGGTGGAGACACACTAGGAATTAATTGCTCCCTTCTTTCATCATTTAAACCTATGGAAAGCCACATTACGAGCTTGAACCTTAGCTATAAAATACAGCAAATATTGAATCGCATCTTGAGTTGTTGCTCTTATACCGACAGACATTTTTGTTTACTGCTACCACCAAAAGCACACAACATACCCAAACGGAAAAGAAAGGAAAGGAAAAAACACAACCAGTCAGGCCCAAAACCTTAAAGTTGGAGTTATTTGTATTCTTGCGCTGACTGCCACTGCTGCTGCATCCTTTTCATTTCTGCCTTCCAGTGGTCAACCATTTCAACCACCAACAGTTATTTTGACACCAATATGTATCTGGATCAATGGGTGGGTTGGGCGATTGGCTCGCTGCTGGAGGTGGGTAGAGGTACAGACGATGTAAGCAGCCAACTTGTTGCTAAAACCCTTTATTAACAATGCTAGATAAGTGTAGAGCAGCTCATCTGCAGCAGGCAGATGGTAGGTGGTAGGCGATGACTCTCGAATCGAAGGGTGCTGGCATCGACACACCAATGCAGCCATTCCTCATGGACAGTAGTGTACAACTTGAAACCTCTGCATTGCGATGGAAGGATGCTGCTAGGTGAGGATGACGGTGCAGTGGCACATTGGCCATTAGCCAGGGATAGGCAGGCTCACCCAGTGGGAGTATTCTAGGCATTTGACATGACTCACAGGCTGGAGAGTGCCAGGAGATAAGCTGAGTGGCTCTCACTGCATGTCTCGAGCTATGTGGCATTGATAGAAGTCTTCCTGCCAGAAGCCCAGGCAGTGAGTCAGTGGACCATGGTTCACGTTCCAGAGAGGGCAGTGGCAGGTGTGTTATGTGTTTCAGTGTCACGTGGAAATGTCCCGAATAGGGGACACAGTGATGGGAGCCAGTGACCAATGTCTACCTGTTGCCATACAGTAGTGGGTCAAGCTGCAGAATCCTCCTGAAGGTTGGTCATTGTCCTTGGCCGCTGACTTGCTGCTGAGTAGGCAGGGCGATGTCCACGACTGCTGGTGGTGGCTACTTCCTAGTTATGATTCTGGGATGTGGCTGTGTTCATGGCAGATACACCTGCAAGATGATCTGTGACACCAACACTGGTTGTAAAGATAAGAAGAAATATATGTTGTGGCTGAGGTGGCTTTACTAAAACAGTACTCCTCTAACAAATAAATTGTTAGTTTTTGTTCACGTGTATGGTGTTTGAGTTATGATGTCGTTTAGACTGCCTGTAAGTTATTCATGCCCTATTGTTTGGTCATGGAAAGATAAAAGGAGAAATGAATTCAGCTGTTGTGTACTACAGGTTATGTGCATGCACTGAAAGAAGACGCTCAGGGTGGTGACTGATGGGAGTAGCAGAATCAGAAAATGTAAGAAAATCGCGTATGACTAGAGTGATATTTATTTATTTTGGGTCACTACCAACCTTTGTGCAGCATACAGTGCAGTGTACACAGGCATTGTTTTCATCGTTCAGTGTTGTCTTCATGGTGGTGAGCTGTGTTTTAACTCCACGTATCACTTCTGCTTTTGTATGCAAAAGTAGATGACTTACAAAACCTAGTATTGCCAAAATAGCGTGGTTAAATTGGCAGGATGGGGAAGCCGTCAGTTCGAGTTGACTACCTATGATTTGTATCATTTTAGCAAGTCCGCATCAGTGACCGCACCCAGTGTATCAAAGGATTGCGCAAATAGTAAGTCAATAACGCCAGTACATTGGAGGCGTTACCACGTTAAGACTGTACGCTGCTGTTTTACAGGGCGACCCTGGTGGTGCCTTGGGGAGAAGATGGCGCGGCTGCAAAAGGTCCTGAGGGCTTCTTCTTGGTTCCCGCCTGCCCTCCAGAGCGCGTGTTGGACACGCTTGGCGCTGGAGACACCTTCTGCGCCGCGCTGCTGTCAGCGCTATCTGGCGGCCGCCCGCTGCAACACAGCCTGCGATACGCCTGCGAGGTTGCTGGTGCCAAGGTCGGCATGCATGGATACCGCGGACTTCGGGATGTTCTCAGGAAACGAAGAATAACTGTGGACCATTAACCATCAACCATATTATTATCAACTTTTAAGACTGACTGGGACAGAAATTATGCTACATTTACATCTGTATCCCACAAGCAATCGTTCAGCGTGTGGCGGTGTGTGTGTGTAGGGTGCCACTGTAATCACGTGTCCTCCCACCTTCTCTTATTCTATTCGTAGGTGACATTATTCCTCAATATAAGCCTAATTTTCTGCAATTTTATTTTCCTGGTCGTTGTGTGCGATACAAGTGGATGTGTTTATGAATCCATATTCGTTTTGAAACCTTCATTTTGATAACTTTAATATTAAAAGAGACTGTGATGCATGACGCGTTTTTTTGTAATATTTCCCACAGCCGATTCTTGTTCAAAATGGTTCAAATGGCTCTGAGCACTATGCGACTTAACTTCTGAGGTCATCAGTCGCCTAGAACTTAGAACTAATTAAACCTAACTAACCTAAGGACATCACACACATCCATGCCCGAGGATTCGAACCTGCGACCGTAGCGGTCGCTCGGCTCCAGACTGTAGCGCCTAGAACCGCACGGCCACTCTGGCCGGCTAGATTCTTGTGCATTTGTTTTTTACACTTGGTTTCACTTTCAAGTCTATGACAATTTGCACAAGTCGTCTCTGAATCTTTTCAGTTTTCTTTTCATAATACTACTTTGTAATGGCTCTATATTAATTCAAAACACTGAAGAATCTGTTAGACAAAAATTTTGTAAGTGACTTCCTTTGTGCTTGACTCATGCTTAGGATTATTCTAGTTATTAGCTATGTGCCATTAATTTTCCCTGCAAAGTAGATATAAATGTTTCACTTAAATCGTACTGGAGGAGTATTCTCCTGTGTAGACTGATTTCGCTGATGGGGTAGTTTAAGAACATGGAATCTTTTCGCAAATTTACCTGCATTAAGCGTTCATGACATTTATTTATTTTGAGGATAGCTACCATTTTATATACCAGGTGTTGTTATCACGATGTCTTCTTACAGTTTACTCATGAGTGTATAAAAATGTATTGTCTGAAGTTACCTACCACGTCTTTCATAAGATGTCTCCCCTTTGAGAAAGACATACTGCGTTTTGTATGATAGAGAGTCCATAATACAATCGATCGCATACCTCTTCTGATATGGGCAAGTATTTTATTTATTAGGCGACAGAGTGGAACTGTAATGAACGCTTTTTGGGAATCAGTATACAGGGAATTAGCAAGCTCCACTGCCTGCTGGATCTCGAGTACAAACAGAGTGAACTTACTTTCTCACTTTTGAAGACATGACTCCCATACTGTGAAAGGACAATGAATATCAAACATTACAAGAAGTCTTTTGTTTATAAAAAATGTTGTGCAATTTTTTCTAGATTTCTTTAAAAATAAAATATTTATTTTTAAAAGGACACTAATAATAATTGCACCACACATTCGGTACCAGATGGTAGAAACAACCTGTCTGTTGGATCACCACCAGTGTGATCTAATATGAGATTCGACACTGGGGCGGTGGGAGAGGACAAGATGATTTTATGTCTCTAGACCAATAAGTATTGAGTATGTTGCTGATCTCTATTGATTTATTTACTTCAGGATTGGCATTTGATGCGTAATGCATCACTTGGGCGTTTTGTTCGTTTTATCTGAAGTAAAACTTTATGGTACATCATCTCAGTTCTATGATGGACAGTACATTACTAAAACAAAATGAACAATCTTAATTTCAGTAATAACATCAAATTGAATGATGAGTGATGACACACAATCACACAATTTGTGCAAAGAATATATTTAGAAAATAAATTATAGTTTGAATAGTAAGAGATCTTCTGTTACTGCTTAATCTAAACGGTATAAGCTGTATGGAGAACTGAGAAAATTCAACTAAAATATACTAAGAGAAAAGAAAAAATAGAAAGTAGTGGGGGATATTTGGTCGGTCCACACTGTAGCCAGTGGGAGTTGTGTCCTAAGAGTATACAATGTTCAGAAAAAAACAGAACACCTTGAATGCCTAGAAATAGGACGTTCATATTCGCAGGAGATATACATTAGTATGTTCTGCAGAATGATTAGCATTACAGTCACCTTGTTTCTCCACGTGTCTCATTGCCTAGTAGGCACAGGGTTCATCATGAGCCTTGATAACTTGTTCCATGCATGATGGCATCGACTCTTATAAGGCGTGCACGGCGTCCTGTGGTATAGCCATCCCACACATTTTTGATTGGCGACAAGGTTGGTGATGTGGCGGGCCAGGGCAAGAGGCTGACATCATGCGACACCAAGAAGGGACATGTTCATACAACAACATGTGGTCGTGCATTGTCTTGCTGAAAAATGGCTTCTGGGGTGTTAAGGATACAGGGTACTTATAAATGGTGGAAAATAGTTTTTCCTGATTACATTATAGGATTTCAAATGAAAAATTACCTATACATATCAAATTTTAAAGTTATGGTCATGTGTTCTGCCAGCCCCCTTTATTTCTGTTACAGAAACCAGTATTATTTCGAAAAGAACTATGAAATTTCTGTTTCCAGCGATTATACGTATGACAAATTGTATATGTTGGTAACAGCGCAGATTTCTAGGGTCTGTAAATGATTATCTTTGCTAGTATTTACTTTTGTTTAGCTGAAGCAGTTTGTTCACGTGTTACTGAATGTTTGTTG
Source organism: Schistocerca cancellata (assembly GCF_023864275.1). Classification (NCBI taxonomy): domain Eukaryota; kingdom Metazoa; phylum Arthropoda; class Insecta; order Orthoptera; family Acrididae; genus Schistocerca; species Schistocerca cancellata. Next base: position 700,060,075 of record NC_064628.1, read on the forward strand.
CCCTAGTGCTACATATATTTGTGGAAGTACGTATTCTTTAGTGTGCAATACATACGAACTATGCCACACATCAAGAAATTCAGTAAAAGGAAATTACGTGGTAACCAGTTCGCAAACAAAGCAACCCACACTGTTGAAAGTAACCCATGTATCAGTTCTTCAGGGAAGAAACTCCCACATAGCACGCCTCCTGGTGATTCAAATTTTTGTGTTAACAATGACGCTGTTTGTAGTGGATTTGTTGTTGTTGACGTGGGCATATTATCTTCTTTGACAAAGGAAGTGGCGTAATGTAAACAATGTGATGGTGTAGGCTGTCTGGAAATAACTGAACAACAAAGTAGCAGGAAGGGTTTAGCGTCGAAATTAGTTGTTCTGTGTAGAACCTGCAATAAATCTACCTCGAAAATGACTTCGAATATTGTGCATAATTAATACAATGTGAATTTTAAGTTAGTGTATGCAATGGGTGCAATAGGAAAAAGAAGAATGGCTGCTCAAAGATTTTGTGGTTTGATGGACCTTTCTGCTCCTCCTCCTCCTAGCAGGTTCAGCAAGTACATAAAAATGCTTTTAGGTGCCTTGACGGTTGTGTCTAAAGCATCTATGAAACGTGCAGTAGAAGAAACTGTAAATATTAGTGGAACTGGGGACATTGCTGTTCCATTTGATGGAACATGGCAACATTGAGGACATCGTTCCTTGAATGGTGTTGTAAGTGCTACTTCTCTGGAGAATGGAAAAGTTGTTGATGTTGAGTGCTTATCTAAGTACTGCCACACCTGCCATGGTAACACTGAAGGACATATTGAACATCAGTGTTCTAAGAAGTGTGATGGTTAAGGTGGAGGTATGGAGTGTGATGGAACTCTAAAAATATTTCAGAGGTCGGTGCCCGTTTTTAACGTTAGATATATCTAGGCGATGGGGACTCTAAAGCTTTCAATAAAATTAATGAGTTCAATGTTTATGGTGATACCTTGGCAACAAAACTGGGGTGTTGTGGACATGTGCAAAAGAGGTTGCGTGCTGGATTGAGAAAGCTACGGAGGTAAACGAAAGGAATGTTGCTATCTGATGGAAAATCTCTGTCTGGCCGAGGCAGATTGACAGAAACTGAAATAAACCTTCTTCCGAGTTATTATGGACTGGCCATTAGACGAAATGCACGTCTGAATAATGTTAAAGCAATGAAGTCCACAGATGACCACCCTGTTCATGGAATTTGCCCTAAAGGAGCAGATTCTTGGTGTGGTTACCAAAAAGCAAAAGGAAGTGGTCAAATATACCATCATACGCATTCTCTTCCTGAACCTGTTATGAACGAAATAAAACCAATATTTAGAGACCTGAGTGACCCTGATTTGCTTAGTAAATGTCTTCGCGGGGGCACTCAGAATACAAATGAAAGCTTCAACCATTGCACGTGGGAAAGATTACCCAAGAATGTTTTTGTGGGACTAAATACATTAAAAGTTGGTGTACTAGATGCAGTGATACGTTTCAATGATGGAGTGACTGGAAGGTTGTAAGTCCTGAGATATTTAGGCATAAAATGTGGCTGTAATATGGAAGATGAATTGGTTGCGTGTGACAGACAACGGGTGCATGAAGCTGAAAGATATGCTCTTCAAGTTACCAAAGAAGCAAGAGGTGCTAAAAGGAATGCCAAGAGGAAGCTTGAAGATCAGGAATGTTCTGAGACCTAGTTTAATTGGACGCATATCTTCATTCGCAATTTTCTGCAAGTTGTATTTTTCAGAATGCAGGTACAAATATTTCCTAAAGTTTATAGAGCATTGCTCTATTTTTTTCTGTAACTTGCAATAGACCATATTATGTAGTAGACTTAAACATTGTTGCAGAATCAACAAAATTATAGAAAATATAAAATTTTTATTAGGAAAAAGTTATAAAAATTAAAATGTAAGATGTGATATTTTTTTATCCTATATACATAATAGGTGGAGTTAAATAGGTCTAGTACCTCAGCCATCATATCAGGCATATCTGGTAAAAAGTTCGTCTCCTTCAAATGTATAACATTGGATTAAATAGTACCCAAATTTGAGGAAGCATTTTGGAAAAAAATTGCAATTTCTTTGTAACTTTTTTAATAACCCTAAGCACGTTCAAAAACATTCAAAATACTTCTAATTTGCTTAGAAAGTGTGCTGCATTACCTTATATCAACAAAAATCTGTAAGATATATACATTATAAATTGCGCCTGAAAGAAATAGGTGTTGATTTTTGCATAATATTGAGCTGGAAAAGTACCCTGTATCCTTAAGCAGGAAGGGTATGGCTATGGGTCGCTGGACGCCATTCACCTGGGTCACAGTGGTCACAGTATCCTGGACATGCAACAACTGCGATCTCTGGTTGTACGCAATAAAACCACATACCGTAAGGCCATAAGAAGGTTCTGTATGTCTTATGCGAATGCAGTCACTGTGATGCCGCTCCTCCTGTCGGCGGCGATCCAAAATGCGGCCATCATTTTCAAACAAACAGAAGCTGGATTCGTCCGAAAACACTATCTGATGCCATTCCTGTCCCCAGTGCCGTCATATCGTCCACCATTGCCGTCTAGCACGTTTCTGCACATTCGTCAACGTAGGCGGACGACGCGCACGTAATCCTATCCGTAATAAACGGCGACAGACTGTCACCCCAGATAGTTTACGATGTGTTTCACTGTTCACTGCTGCGCCAGAGCCGAGGAGGACGCAGATCTATTCTGCACTGCCATTGCGCTGAGGTGTCTATCTTCTTGCGGGGCGGTCTGGGTGGTGCGACCTGACGCATCTCATCGTGTTCTATGGCCTTCCGTGAACCATTCTGCACACACCCGTTGCACTGCCGAAACACTTCGTCCGCAATTTGCCGGATGGATGCATCACATTCCCTCATGCCAATAATGCGCTCTCTTTCAAACGACTGATTTGACGGTACGGTTCGGGCATACATCTGCGAGGCGTCCTGCACCTATGCTCAAATCACACTGATCCATTACCTTCGGTTTATCGCGTAAATGAGAGATGCAGGCGCATTTTACCCGTAGGTGGTGTTGCGCCGCGATATCGATGTTGACTTTGAACCCGCGGGTCGACATGGTTCATATGCTAATCATTTCTGCATAACATACTAATGTACGTGCCCCTGGAATATGAACGTCCTATTTCTTGTCGTTGAAGGTGGTCATTTTTTCTGAATACAAGTGTACATTGACTCTGCAACCCCATGGCTAGTTGCCTAAAATCTATTACTGTTCTACTTCTGTAGAGACTTGCAGACGTGTCTCGAAATATTTAGGGCTTCCCCTTTATTAATACTGACTAAGGAATCTTTTTTTCCGTCGGACCTGCAACACGAATTACGTCGAGATTCGACATTTTACAAGAAGTCATTTCCAGTAGCTGCAATGCAATATTTATCTGATTATATCTAGATATTTCTGCACAACAATTTTGCCTATTTTGTCTTACAATCCCATTTTCAAGTGCACGTCTAGGTGGAGCAGACGTTCATATGGCATCCAAGACCCAGCTGTGAGCTTTCTTTTGTGAAATATTATTATTATAATCACAACAGTATGAGCCCCCGACACTGATACTGAAAGATGAAGATAGAGGAATAGCACACAGTAACAAATAAATGCTGAAATGATAACAAAAGTATTTGATAAACTTTTGAATTGTGAAGATCCCAAAGAACTCTTACAGATCTACGTAAATACCCCAATTAAAAGCGAAAGTAACAAATTAGACCCCCAAACAGTCGAAGAAGCATAAAGAGTCCTCAAAGGACAAAAAAAATTGTAAGGCATTTGAAGAAGATGAAGTTTTTGTTGAAATGTGTAAACATTCAAGTAGACAGTCAAGAGCTCCTTACACACGGCTCTAACAAAAATTTGGATAACACAACAATTCCCTGAGCATTGGACGATGGCGATCACACACCCACTTCACAAGAAGAGGGACAAGAGCAGTCCAGACTACTACAGACAAATCTCTCTCCTAGACTGCACATACACGATTTTATCCAAGATCCTATATGGAAGAATCAAGGAACAACTAGAAAAGGGGTTAGAGGAATACCAGAGAGGTTTCAGACCGTGGAGAAGCTGTGCAGAGCAGATCATTAGTTTAAAACTGATTATGGCATACTGCATCAAACGGAACAAACCCCTTACAATAACATTTGTAGATTGTAAGAAGGCCTATGACTGCTTCCATAGACCTTCAGTACTAAAAATTTTAAGGAATCTGCGACTCCATCCAAAACTAATTAAATAATAGGACTTACTCTAAACGACAGAAATTGGAAGGTTAAGTTTAGAGGAGAAGTTTCTGAACTATTCCTTACAAAAACAGGCTTAAGTCAAGGTGACTGTTTATGACCATTACTGTTCAACTAGCCGGACGCGGTGGTCTAGCGGTTCTAGGCGCTCAGTCCGGAGCCGCGCGACTGCTACGGTCGCAGGTTCGAATCCTGCCTCGGTCATGGATGTGTGTGATGTCCTTAGGTTAGTTAGGTTTAAGTAGTTCTACGTTCTAGGGGCTGATGACCATAGTTGTTGAGTCCCATAGTGCTCAGAGCCATTTGAACTGTTCAACTATGCCCTGGAATACATAATGAGGGAGTGGTACAAGGATAACCCAAAGAACATAAGAATTGAAAGTGCTGAAAAAATATATATTTGAACTGCTTGGGATTTGCTGATGATCTTGCTCTCCTAGCCCACAATGTTCAAGAAATCAGGCAACAAGTTAGATCACTGCAAGAAATAGCACAGGAAATTGGCCTCAGAATATCATTTGAAAGAAAAAAAAACAGAGATTATGCTAACTGACCCACCACTTGCAAGTAAAATTACAGTAAGGAAACAAGAAATCAAAATTGGTGATAAATTTAAATATTTAGGTGAAATCGTAACTTACTAGAATTAAAAAGTGAATGAAAGAAAGTACATTACCAAAAACACATACAAAGAAAAACGCCTATCCATAGATACGAAATTAAAACACTGTAAGACAGTTACACAACCAGATATAACTTACAGAGCTGAAACCATCTTCAAAACAATTAATACAGCAGAGATTGACAAAATACTGAAGATAGAAAGAAGAATAATCAGGACATGCCTAAATAAACAATATGAAGTAAATTGGCATTGGAGTCAAGGAAATGGACATCGGAGAATAGATTCAAATGAAACAGTGCACAATCAAATAGAACCAGTAATGATCACGATCAGGAAGAAGCATATCTCATTCTTTGGTCAACTGATGTTTGAGAGTACCAGAAAACAGAATTAGTAAGGAAATAATAGATAAATTTTGGAATAGTAACAGCAACATTAAATGGATCACAGAAATTAAGGAAGATATAAGAGAACTCCAAATTACAGTAGACGACTTAAAAAACAAAACGAAGAAAATCGAATACGCAAGACACACAAACCAGGCTACGAACAAAGATCAACAAAACGATTACAGGAACAGTGATCTCAGACGAAGAAAGACAAAAAATATCTGAAAGAATGAAGACGTATAGGGCAGACAAAAGAGCATATAATAATTAATTACAACAATCCTCGCGTAACCATTGCACTATTTGAAATGTCTTATTGAATTATTATTGAACTGTGTTCTGTTACTGAATAACAACGACCTGTATAAATCTTTGTATGACTGAATAGAGTGGTCCAATGAAGGTCATAAAATAAAAACTAAATAATAATAATATGTAATATTACACTCATATATCTGTAACAACAGGAAATTTTTTGTGACATTGTTTGACAGCTATTTGACAGTTGGGACTCTTAGATGCTGTACGTTTTTAAGCCGAAACAGGCAAGCTTGTTGTGCGGAAATATCTAGATACAAGCAAATAAATATTACATTGCAGCTACTGGAAATGACTTCTTGTAAAATGACTAAGGAAATTATGCAACACGATAAGGTTACAATTGTATTTTTGATTGCAGGTATCCTACAGTTACTAGTGTTATAACTATAACACTAACCTAGTGGTCGTGGAGGTCTGCGCGTTTAAACTGCACTAGATGCGGGGACAACAATTCTCCTTTTGCTCCTTTTTTGTTCATAAGGTAGCGTGGAAGGTGCAAGCTTTGACTAGGATGTGAGGACAAAATGATACACGTTTGAGCTCCATCAGTATGTCACTGCGCATTTCACTTTCACTGCCTGACGTTTCTTCTTCATTCGATCTCTTTTACTGGATCCTAATCCCTATTTTCCTCTTACGTCACGCTAAGGAAATCCTCTGCAGCATCTCTCCTTTTACTAGCAATCTCTTGGAGATTTTGTACGATTTTGGGAAAGTATAGTTCAGGTGCAAATGGAATGCTAAATGTGTTAAATAATCCACAGTGGTTGAAAACCTGTACCAGAGCACCTATAACTATGAGGTTATTGTTTAATGACAATACAAGGATACTTAGGTAACAGACTGATTCTAGCAACTTAAAATTATAGTACTTGTACCCTGAGAATTCCTCCATTGTCAATAATGCATTAGACAGAGTGTGCTTATAATGCAGACTTTTTTTTTTTTGGGGGGGGGGGGGGGGGGGTTTCGCAGTCTCGGAAGCTCATTTTATGCGCGGATTGCGCAACTAAGCGATTCACACTACTGAGAGCGAAGTATCGATCAACAGTCAAAATTAGACGTGTATGCGTCATCAGAATTAAATTCTCTATAACGTGAACCTTGAAAATCAAATTTCCTGAAGTTCATTTCAAAATGGCGGCCACCTGAAAACGTAGGTACTGAAAATCGATATATTTCGTTGCCTTTAAATGTAGATAAATAACAAACCTTGTGAAAAATGTAATGTTTTTGAGGTTCACTCAGAATTACATGCGTCTATTATATTAAATCCAAAACGGCATCCAAGTTCACGGAGTAGTTTTTTTTAATCATGCGAAAACTGTTGTCTCGAGAAATACACATTTAAAGATTTGAGTTTGATTTTTGTGCAAGTAAATTTAAAATCTTGTGTAAATAACATTAAAATGTTTCAGATTACCATTAATCTGCTATTCCTGGATCACACAGTAAACTTTTCTCTTCTTCGAAGATCTCTTCTTATTAAGCGCGAGACTCTGTAGCCGCAATTCTAGCCTCGACGCTGCTCTGGAACGAGTGCCGGTCCGAACGCTTGAGGCGTTTCTCGCACCTTTTCGTGGCGAACGAGCAAGCCGTGGTGACGATAACAAGTCCCATGACTTCCATTTTATCCAGGACGCCCTTAAATCCGTCGTCAAAAGTGACACACGTCCGACTGTTGGCAGTTTCGACGATTTTTACCAACAGAAACATGCATTTTGGAGTGTAAGTTAAAATTAATGCATCCAGTGCTTCATTGGGGTTCTGCATATAGGCTTCAAAGTACCTCGTCAGTCATATGTTTGTACACGTCAGCAATAGCTTCAGTGAAGTCCGTCCTAGTGGTTGCTTTTAATCAAATGCAAAAAATTGCTCTGAGCACCATGGGACTTAACATCTGCGGTCATCAGTCCCCTAGAACTTAGAACTACTTAAACCTAACTAACCTAAGGACAGCACACACATCCATGCCCGAGGCAGGATTCGAACCTGCGACCGTAGCGGTCGCGCGGTTCCAGACTGAAGCGCCTAAAACCGCTCGGCTACAGCGGCCGGCTTAATCAAATGCATACAGTGTGCTGTTCATCTCAGCTTGCTCCCATTTACGTCAACTTTCAAAGCAATAATCGTGCTGGGCATTGTCATTCATTGAGCTCCTGTGACAGTGTGTCGCCGTTACCACTTTCTTCAAGTCACTTTTGTCGAACACACATACACACTTATATATATAAGTGTCTGCCGCATTTGTTACAATGGCAGGTTATCAAGATTTAAGTGAGTTTGAACGTGGTGTTATAGTCGGTGCACGAGTGATGGGCACATCTCCGAGGTAGCGAAGAACTGGTCATTTTCCCGTACGACCATTTCACGACTGTACCACGAATATCAGGGATCCGGTAAAACATCAAATCTCCGACATCGCTGCGGCCGGAAAAAGATCCTGCAAGAACGGGACCAACGACGACTGAAGAGAATCATTCAACGTGACAGAAGTGCATCCCTTACGCAAATTCCTGCAGATTCTAGTGCTGGGTCATCAACAAGTGTCAGCGTGCAAACCATTCAACGAAAGATCATTGATATGGGCTTTCGGAGCCGAAGGCTTACTTGTGTGCCCTTGATGACTGCACGACACAAAGCTTTATGCCTCGCCTGGGCCCGTTAACACCGACACTGGACTGTTGATGACTGGAAACATGTTGCCTGGTTGGACGAGTCTCGTTTCAAATTGTATCGAGCGGATGGACATACACGGGTACGGAGACAACCTCAAGAATCCATGCACCCTGCATCTCAGCCGGGGCGCTATTCAAGCTGGTGGAGGGTCTATAATGTTGTGGGGTATGCGCAGTTTGAGTGTTATGCGACCCTTGATACGTCTAGATACGACTGTGACAAGTGACACATACGTAAGTATTCTGTCTGATCACCTGCATCCATTCATGTCCACTGTGCATTCCGACGGACCTGGGCAATTCCAGCAGGACGATGCGACACCCTACACGTCCAAAACTGCTACAGAGTGACTCCAGGAACACTGTCATGAGTTTAAATACTTCCGCTGGCCACCAAACCCACCAGATATTAAAATTAATGAGCATATCTGGGAAGCGTAGCAACGTGCTGTTCAGAAGAGATCTCCACCCTCTCGGCCTCTTACGGATTTGTGGATATCCCTTTAGGATTCTCGATGTCAGTTCCCTTCAGAACTACATCAGACATTAATCGAGTCCATACCACGTCGTGTTTGCTGCAGTTCTGCGTGCTTGCGGGAGCCCTACACGATATTAGGCAGTGTACCAGTTCCTTTGGCTTTTCAGTGTATATATACTCTTGAGAAACTGGTAGGAAACGTACAACAGCCACATCGATATTTTCTTCGACATAGAATGTTAAACCGCTACGGTCGCAGTTTCGAATCCTGCCTCGGGCATGGATGTATGTGATGTCCTTAGGTTAGTTAGGTTTAAGTAGTTCTAAGTTCTAGGGGACTGATGACCTCAGATGTTAAGTCCCATAGTGCTCAGAGCCATCTCAATTCAGAATGTTAAAGTAGCTTTATAGAGAAAGAGATACCGACTGGAGTCGCAAACGGCCCAAGTGCCGAGATCGGCTAGAGTGAGCATTTTTGCGCTTCCATTGAAACGTGATTTTTCAGGTATAAAGAATAATTTGTCGACAAAATCCTTGTGATCACATATTCTTAAGACTATAAGGGGTCAAAATATGCAAAAAATACGTTTTTTTGAATCCTCGAGACCGGAAAATCCCCTTCAGCGATCAACGCAATTTTAACGTCACTGACTGAAAGGGCCCCACACATAAAGGAGCATCCGGTTTTCATTAATGTAGGCAAGCTTCTGCGTGAATTATTAACGTAAACTAAAGAAAGAGCATTAGATTTGAACAGGTGCAAAGCTCGCGCACTTTGGTTTCACATACGATTTCGCATAACCGGACACCTGGCAAAGGTGCTCGCCTGCGGCCAAAAAAAGCCATGTAGCGGAAACAGGTGATACAGAGGAACACGCTATCCACACTGAATGTTGTGTGAGGTCCTCAAGACCCTCTTAGGCAGGTACTGGGCTTTAAGTTATCTAGGTGTAATGTGTTGTAATGTTTGACTGGTCTGTATTTAGCCCACACATGAAATCGAAATGAATTACAAATTACACTTTTCTTAAGTTAAAAATTACAGAATGAATTTGGAAATCTCGCTATTAAGGTGTACCTGTTCACAAGCACATTCAGAATCATGAACGACATACTTAAAATGGTTATCTTATATGATTTAATGCTGTCTAACGTTACGCCACGTGTTTAACATTGAGGTTGCTTTGCATAATTACCAGTACCCTTCCTAATAATAGATAACAACCCATGTGTTTCTGGTGAGTACTATATCATTGGCTTTGTAGAAGGCTGCAGAAGGGGCCATTTCCGCACCACTGATCGGGGAGTCTGGTTTTAGACTGCGTGCTTGGGAGATGATAGAGGCAGGTCGGTAGCTTACGACCAGCCGAAGCTGAAGGTCAGGGTGCGGTCCATAGGCGGAAAAACTTAACATCGCTGAGGAAATATTGGTTCGTTTGAAATTATGGGAAGTATTATGAATCGAGGATGTGTTTACGCACACGCGGGTGAAGGTTTGTGAATTTTTGACCGAAGCATCGAAAGTCATAAGTATTAAGAAGGACTGAGATTTATTACGTGAGTGGCAGCCATTGATGCTACATGGAATATGGTAAAGGTGACCGTCGACATAATTAGATACTGGAAGAAGTGATGTAACTAATCGAGGAAGCTAGAGAGACAATTAAATATTTCTGAACAGCAGTTTACCCGCTTTTCTGATGCGGCATTCAATTTTCTCCGTCATTTTGATCATATGCTTCGTCAAAACTTTGACCAATTCCTGCATCGTCATTACTCGTCTTTCTGGAATTTGTGCAACCTGTATCTAACAATACATGCAATATACTTGCAGTACGCCAAAAAGCCAGGACATTTATCACAAACACAAGGACAAGGGAACTAGAAAAGTGACTAATTTCTACGACGAACCGTAGCCCATTGAGCCTCCGTGCACTGATGTGCTTCATTCCCATAACGTCGGCATGTGCCTACCTGGCTGAGCCTGCATATACAGGGCGAGTCGCTAGATGTTGACACCTATAATAAATCCGAAAGTATGATAGTAGCTGAAAAGTTTGTGGGACAAATGTTGCATGGGGCAACGGGGGCCATAATATGACGTTGGTTTCTTGTTGCTAGGTGAGGTCGCGTCAGAGATATGAAGATCAACTTTGTTTTTTTTTTTTTTTAGATGGGATGCTATAGTTGGGTACTTATTTTCTGACAGCGGTTATCGAGACGAATCCAATGATATGTAACAGTAAGGTCTTTGAAGGTCAACGAAGGTCAAAAAGGTGGCATGAATGCCCATTTACAGAAGGTGTTCGAAGTGATGACTATTGGTATCAATGCAGTGCTGCAATCTTATCATGGACTGAGTGGTATTCCATACAACATTGGCACTTATCGAAGCACATGCTCTGACAATTCTCTCTCGCATATCTTCAGGTGTAGTTGGAACGTCTTTATAGACAATGTCTGTTATAAATCCCGACAAGAAAAAATTGTCGCAAACAAAAGAAAACTGAAAGATCAAATCATTCTCTACTACACACATCAAGAAAAGTTTTGCATCACCCCAGTTTCCAGAACTTCTGACGATAGACATTGACTGTGGCTATTTTATCACAGACACAGTCCCTCTGACTGTTCAGAGATGTCTCTAAACCCGCCCAAAGATGTAAACAACCCTGCATGAGCAGCGTCTATTAGACGGAGTGGATCCAACAGCCGATCAGTTCCAGTCATTTCTCCAGGAAGGAGGTACATGGATCAACCATGTAGGTAGTTCAACCACGTCTAGACGGTCAATACCGGGGTTCGATCACGTCCGCATTGCTACTTTGTACCAGGAAGGGCTCTCTACATCTACATCTACATCTACATCCATACTCCGCAAGCCACCTGACGGTGTGTGGCGGAGGGAAGTGTCCAGGCGTCTCGGAATGAACCAAAGCGATGTTCTTCGGACATGGAGGAGATACAGAGAGACACTAACTGTCGATGACATGTCTCGCTCAGGCCACCCAAGTTCTACTACTGCTGTGGGTGACCGCTACCTACGGATTACGGCTCGGAGGAACCCTGACAGCAACGCCACCATGTTGAATAACGCTTTTCGTGCAGTCACAGGACGTCGTGCTACGACTCAGACTGTGCACAATAGGCTGCATGATGTACAACTTTATTCCCGACGTCCAAGCCATCTTTGCAACCACAACACCATGCAGCGCGGTACAGATGGGTCCAACAACATGCCGAATCGACCGCTCAGGATTGGCATCACATTCTCTTCACGGATGAGTGTCGCATAGGCCTTCAACCAGACAATCGTCGGAGACGTGTTTGGAGGCAACCCAGTCAGGCTAAACGCCTTAGACACACTGTCCAGCGAGTGCAGCAAGATGGAAGTTCCCTGCTGTTTTGGGGTGGCATTATCCGGGGCCGATGTACGCCGCTGGTGGTTATGGAAGGCACCGTAACGGCTGCACAATACGTGAATGTCATCCTCCGACCGATAGTGCGACCATACCGGCAGCATATTGACGAGGCATTCTTCTTCATGGACGACAATTCGCGCCCCCATCGTGCACATATTGTGAATGACGTCCTTCAGGATAACGACATCGCTCCATTAGAGTGGCGAGCATGTTCTCCAGACATGAACCCTATCGAACAAGCCTGGGATAGATTGAAAACGGCTGTTTATGGAAGAAGTGACACACCAAACCCTCATAGGGATCTGAATCGCCATTGAGGAGTGGGATAATCTGGACCAACAGTGCTTGATGAACTTGTGGATAGTATGCCACGACGAATACAGGCATGCATCAATGCAAAAGGACGAGCTACTGGGTATTAGAGGTACGGGTGTGTACAGCAATCTGGACCACCACCTCTGAAGGTCTCGCTGTATGGTGGCACAACATGCAATGTGTCGTTTTCATGAGCAATAAAAAGGGCGGAAATTATGTTGATATTGATCTCTATTCCAATTCTCTGTACAGGTTCCAGAACTGTCGGAACCGATGTGATCCAAAACTTTTTTTTGATGTGTGTAGGTGAGTCTTTCCATTGTCCGTCTAATAGGAGACTGTGTACTAATTTGCAGTCCTGCCTTTAGTGTTATGTTTTTGTAGTTGTTAGCCTCGTCGACGAGGTTTGCTTTTATGTTATTTGTATTTGTAAGGTGGAGCGGATTCGCTCAGCCTACTTTCATTTCTCTTAGTTGTTATCTTTGGATTTCTCTACATAGTTACACTATGACTTACATGTTTGTGGCGCCCTCCATCGGTAATGCTGCAATTCATTATGGTGTTGGCCCGCCCTTAGCCTTGATGAAGCTTCTACTCTCGAAGGCATACGTTCAGTCAGGTGCAGGAAGGTTTCTTGGGGAATGGCAGCTTATTCTTCATGGAGTACTGCACTGAGGCGGCCTGGCAGAAGGCGGAGTTCCAAAACATCCCAAAGGTGTTCTATAGGAGTCAGGTCAGGACTCTGTGCAGGCCAGTCCATTACAGGGATGTTATTGTCATGTAAGCACTCTGCCACAGGCCGTGCATCACGAACAGGTGCTCGATAGCGTTGAAAAATGCAATCGCCATCTCCGAATTGCTCTTCAACAGAGGGAAGCAAGAAGGTTCTTAAAACAAAATTAAACATCAAAATTAAACATGGGCCAGCATTGCACGGAGCTGTGCCGAAAAACAAGAGCAGATAGTGATGCAGTTTTACTGAGGTAAGAATTTCGGTTTCTCTATTCAGGTTTAATTATTGCACAGGGCCGAAGGTCAGCGCAGTTGCCCTTATAAAGTTTATCAGGTTCATTTTAGCGTTAATTTTTGTGGGGACTTAACATTTTTGCACATTTTTATTATCATTGACTTTTATTACTGTGGGGAGTTTACATTTTGGCCATTATTATTCTTTAATTTTGCAAGGAGGTTACGCTTAGCTCATTTATTATTATGGAGTTTTGTGGGAAGATAACATTTTACGTAACACTGACTTTCATATTCTTGCTGGGAGGTTATTGACATTCTATATTTTTGCTGGGGAGGTTACACTTGGCGACATTCGGACCAGGATCGTATTTCTTTGTGAATCTTCTAAAAAGTAGTCAGATATCTGCTCTTATTTACTTAAATATAATTAGGATTTGGCGCAACGCATTTACTAATTTTGTCATTTTCTTCCACAGATCATCGGCAATTCGTTGCTCTTTGTTGTAATAGTGTTTGTTGCATTTTGCATTGTGTTTGTTTCATTTGTGAATAATTGTGATTTGTATAAAAATGCCGCGAAAGACCGTTAACAGTACACCGCGAGGTATAATGAGTGAAATAACCGACTTGAACAACTTGACCGATAGTACTGGCGACACGCAGTGCAATGATAATCCTCCATTTAGTGACAATCAGTGCGTACCGACCACTAATAATGATTTTTATCATAGTGATGAACAAACGAATTCAATTGTATCGTCTATTAATTTGACGGCAATTGATGACGCGGGGCGTTCTGTTGCAATGAGCGCTCCCCAGCTTGACACACCCGGTTTGCAGGATTTACGTGACAAACAGATAAATTTTTCTAATGAAAATGAACAGTGTAATCAGAGTACGACAGAGTTATTTAATTCCGAAGTAGTGACTAACAATGCACATCCGATTGGCAGACATTTTCAAGAATCACAAAATATCCAAATGGATACACAAAACGTGACAATTGCAGATACACCAACACGCAGCACAGAGAATAGAGTAGGTAATGTTACTTTGGATCAAATTATGGCAATATTGCTACAACATAGTGAAGATAACAAACAGCTTAAAGAAGATTTCATACAACAACTTAATGAAAATTCCAAACAACAGAATGAAAGACAAGACAACAATTTCAAACAACTTAGTGAACAGAACAAACACCTTAATGAAAAATTAGATAACAATTCGAGACAGTTAAATGAAAATTAGACAACAATTCCAGACAGCTTAGTGAACAGATCAGACAGCTTAATGAAAAACATGACAACCTTAATGAAAAATTAGACAACAATTCCAGACAGCTTAGTGAACAGATTAGAGCCGTTACTGCGCAGTGTCATGATACTAAGGAACAATTACGTGAGGAAATTGAGACTTGTGCTAGGAAAAGTAGTGAGGAACTTAAATCTGTTGCTCAAGAATTAAGGGATATGCAAACCGCTGCAACAGAATCACTTAGAGACGAAATTAGTGCAGTCGGCAAACAATGCTCTGAAAAGGCAACACAGTTACGCGACGAGTTTAAAGTAATGACAACAGAACTTTCGCGGACACTGGATGCAAAAGTAGACGACAAATTAATGCTTGCGACACTAAAACCGATGATCAGTTAAAAATACTGACTGAAAAATGTGATGAATTGGCCAGTCGTATTGATGTTATTGAAAGTAATGACAGCAAATCAGACGATACTTCACCGATTTCGTTTAACCAAACACCTGAATTCCAAAATTTACAGCAGACAATCAATGAGATCGATTCGTCTAATAATACATTACGTAGAAAATTGTCAAGTTTACAACAAGAAGTAACAGAGATGAAAAATATTTCACTTAATAACACGTCACAGCATACGGCGAATTCCGAACATTTCTCACAGTCAGACAGCCAGTATACACTCCTGGAAATTGAAATAAGAACACCGTGAATTCATTGTCCCAGGAAGGGGAAACTTTATTGACACATTCCTGGGGTCAGATACATCACATGATCACACTGACAGAACCACAGGCACATAGACACAGGCAACAGAGCATGCACAATGTCGGCACTAGTACAGTGTATATCCACCTTTCGCAGCAATGCAGGCTGCTATTCTCCCATGGAGACGATCGTAGAGATGCTGGATGTAGTCCTGTGGAACGGCTTGCCATGCCATTTCCACCTGGCGCCTCAGTTGGACCAGCGTTCGTGCTGGACGTGCAGACCGCGTGAGACGACGCTTCATCCAGTCCCAAACATGCTCAATGGGGGACAGATCCGGAGATCTTGCTGGCCAGGGTAGTTGACTTACACCTTCTAGAGCACGTTGGGTGGCACGGGATACATGCGGACGTGCATTGTCCTGTTGGAACAGCAAGTTCCCTTGCCGGTCTAGGAATGGTAGAACGAAGGGTTCGATGACGGTTTGGATGTACCGTGCACTATTCAGTGTCCCCTCGACGATCACCAGTGGTGTACGGCCAGTGTAGGAGATCGCTCCCCACACCATGATGCCGGGTGTTGGCCCTGTGTGCCTCGGTCGTATGCAGTCCTGATTGTGGCGCTCACCTGCACGGCGCCAAACACGCATACGACCATCATTGGCACCAAGGCAGAAGCGATTCTCATCGCTGAAGACGACACGTCGCCATTCGTCACTCCATTCACGCCTGTCGCGACACCACTGGAGGCGGGCTGCACGATGTTGGGGCGTGAGCGGAAGACGGCCTAACGGTGTGCGGGACCGTAGCCCAGCTTCATGGAGACGGTTGCGAATGGTCCTCGCCGATACCCCAGGAGCAACAGTGTCCCTAATTTGCTGGGAAGTGGCGGTGCGGTCCCCTACGGCACTGCGTAGGATCCTACGGTCTTGGCGTGCATCCGTGCGTCGCTGCGGTCCGGTTCCAGGTCGACCTGCACGTGCACCTTCCGCCGACCACTGGCGACAACATCGATGTACTGTGGAGACCTCACGCCCCACGTGTTGAGCAATTCGGCGGTACGTCCACCCGGCCTCCCGCATGCCCACTATACGCCCTCGCTCAAAGTCCGTCAACTGCACATACGGTTCACGTCCACGCTGTCGCAGCATGCTACCAGTGTTAAAGACTGCGATGGAGCTCCGTATGCAACGGCAAACTGGCTGACACTGACGGCGGCGGTGCACAAATGCTGCGCAGCTAGCGCCATTCGACGGCCAACACCGCGGTTCCTGGTGTGTCCGCTGTGCCGTGCGTGTGATCATTGCTTGTACAGCCCTCTCGCAGTGTCCGGAGCAAGTATGGTGGGTCTGACACACCGGTGTCAATGTGTTCTTTTTTCCATTTCCAGGAGTGTAGTTTAGGTAATCTACAGAGAGTACGTGAATTAGATACCGAGCAGTCACAGACAAACAGATTCTCATACAATCCTGAACCTGTTCCGTCATACAGAGACGATAATTTCGATTACAAACATTTTCTATCAGTAAGAAAATTTAAAGTATTTAAAAATGACAGAACACAGATTCACCCACTGGATTGGATACAACAATTCAGCTTTGCTTTTCCACCGACTTGGCCCGTAACACATAAACTTGAATTTATTTGCAGTTTTTTGGAAGGCGAACCGGCAACTCGTATGAGACCGATCGCGAGACAATGCTATTCGGTAGAAGAGTTTCAGAATGCTTTTCTGTCAGCATATTGGTCGAAGACGACACAGCGCGGAATTAAAGATCAACTAATTAGTTTACCAAATTATGAGAACTCAAATTTTCCCAGTGTCACGCAATTTTTTGAGCATATGGTCCAACAAAACCAGTACCTAAGTGAACCATACAGTGAATCTGCACTTATTCAACTATGTATCTCTAAATTACCATATGTACAAGGGGTCACCGAACGTATTGGCAAAATTCTACGAAAAGCCGACATCAAACCAATTTTCTGAAGCAGAAACAAAATATCAGATATGCTCGGTTCTACCAAGGATGCAGTTGACAAACTACACACACCTGGCGTGTATGAAATTGGTTGTGCGTGTGGATTAGTCTACATAGGTGAGACGGGACGTCCGATTAGCACAACGCTCTCGGAACATGAAAGATATATCCGCCTGAAACAACACACGAAGTCAGCAGTGGTGGAACACCGAGACGCGTGCGGGAAACCAATAATTTTTCAAGAAGCCCGCGTCCTGGCGAAACAGCCTCTCACTCTCAAAAGAAAGATTAGAGAGGCGATAGAAATAGCCAAAAGACCCGCCAACATGAATAGAGAGGACGGGTACAAGCTTCCGAGGTCTTGGCTGCCTGCAATAGCAGGGCTACGGAGCGGCGGCAGAGCCGTGGCGGCCCATGCAGACACGCGGAGAGCCGCAGTAGTGGTCGCGAGCACACAAAGCAATGGCACACCGCAGCCGGCTTCTAGACAGCATGTAAACAGTGTGACGTCACAGCCATCACCTGTTCGCTATTCGTCCGTCTCCTCCAATGGAGTGGATTAATATAAAGACCAATAGAAAACAGCTATTTCAGCCAATGACAGATAATAAAGGAAACACCAATAAAGCATACCTTTCACCCCTCCTCCTCCTCCTTTTACAGCCAATCAAGTAACGACACGGTTTTCTCGTGCAGCTATTTAAGGAACCAAGTGTGTTTCATTTAGCATTCGAGGGTTGGATTCCCTCTCTTCTTCATCAAAGTTTCACTGCCTGGGCTACACTCAGGGTGCAACTTCGAGGTGGAAGATCCCCACCGTTTCCTTGCCGTGTCGTCTGCTTACCGTCACTACTGCTCGCCGGCCGGTCCTCCTCCTCGCCGCCGCCGCCACCTGGTCGCCGCTGCCGCCGCCTGGTCGCCGCTGCCGCCTGCCGCCTGCCGCCTGCCGGTGCTCGCCGCCGCCGCTGCCGCCGCCGCCTGGTCGCCGCCTGCCGCCGTCTGGTCGCCGCCTGCCGCCGTCTGGTCACCGCCTGCCGCCGTCTGGTCACCGCCTGCCGCCGTCTGGTCACCGCCTGCCGCCGTCTGGTCACCGCCTGCCGCCGTCTGGTCACCGCCTGCCGCCGTCTGGTCACCGCCTGCCGCCGTCTGGTCACCGCCTGCCGCCGTCTGGTCACCGCCTGCCGCCGTCTGGTCACCGCCTGCCGCCGTCTGGTCACCGCCGCCGCCGTCTGGTCACCGCCGCCGCCGTCTGGTCACCGCCGCCGCCGTCTGGTCACCGCCGCCGCCGTCTGGTCACCGCCGCCGCCGTCTGGTCACCGCCGCCGCCATCTGGTCACCGCCGCCGCCGTCTGGTCGCCGCCGCCGCCCTTCTCGCGCGCCGCCACCATGTCCCAACCCACCACCACTACCACTATCATTTTCACCTCTCCCTCCGCTGCTCCAACCACCATCACATGGAGCTCATCCTCCACCCCACTTCCCGTCCTTCCTTCTCTCCCTGTCCACCCCACCCCTGCGCCACTTTCGGCTGTACCCACCCCCAACTCCTCTTCCCCTATCACTGTCGCCCCATCGACAGCTACAGACTTTCCGCCGCTCCCCGCACCGCCTCCGACAGGCTCCAAGCCAGCACGGGTCTCTGCTCGACGTTCCACAGTCTCAGTGACACCCACGCCCCCACCGTCTGCATCTTCCGCTGCTCAGGGTGGTCCTGCCCCCCGCCATCTCCCCCTGCAACCCGTCCCCCTGCCCCCTCCCCACCCAGTGGTGTCCACGAAACCTTCCAAGCGCCCGAATGCTGACCCTTCCCCCGAAGTCTCCTCCAAAAAAACCCCCAATCCCCGTGACCCACCCACTCCCATGGACGCGGCCCCGACCCCCACCCCCGCCACGCCTGCCATCCACACCTTTGTCCTCTCCAATCCTGACCCTCAATTCCTTGATGCCCGCTCCCTCACTCTCGCCATCCGGAAATACTGCCCCAATGCTCCCATCTCCCAACTGATTCCTCGCAAGGACTCGGTCCTCATCAAATCCCCCAATGCTTCCTTCCACACCGACCTCCTCTCCCGCATCCCTCGTATCCAATTTGGCCAACGTGCAACCCTCACCCCCTACCACACCCCGTCCTCTCCCCGTCAGCCTCAACCTCCCCGCCGTCCGCCGACCTTCACCGCTGTGATCACGAAGCTTAGCCCCGTGATCACGGAGGCTGAGGTGTTGGCGGAACTCAACTCCCGGCCCGACATCGAAATCCGCTCGGCCCGTCGCATCTTCAATGATGCCGGGCCGACTTTTCTCATGCGGATATTCACTGAATCCTCCTCCTCCATTGACCGCCTCCTCACCGAGGGAGCCCTCATCTACAATCAGCGCCATAAGGTGGACCCCTCCCGTTCCCCAGTCCAATCCTACCGCTGCCAACGCTGTCTCACCTACAATGACCACGTTACCTCTGCCTGCAAGAACCCCCCTACTTGTCCCCACTGCAAAGCCTCCCACTTCCTCAAGCATTGCCCCAACCTCACCTCTCCCCCCTCCTGCAACACTTGTAATGAACCACATCCTACCTACTCCTCGAAGTGTAAAGCGAAACCTCCACCAGTAACCCCTGAGCTCACCGTCCCTGTCCGTCCTGTTGATGACCCCATCCACCCCAACAACTCGCTCCGCCCTCCCCCTACTGCTGAGGACATCATCCGTTTCACCACCATTGTGCTCTAAAACATCCACCCCTTCCAGCGCTCCCACACTCTTTCCCAAATCGCCCTCGCTGCCCGTTCCATCTTCCATCTTACCACCTATGCCACTTACTCCCACAACCAGGCCCACTTCACCTTCACCCCCCTCACCACCCTCGTCTAACTCTCCACTCCCATGGTACAACAACCGTACCGTATCCTGTACCACAACATTCGCTCCCTGCCCACCCACAAACTCCTCTTCCTCCACACCCTACGTCAGCACCGCGTGGATGCCTTCGTCCTCAATGAAACCTTCCTTCAGCCCCGTATCTCCGTCTCCACTGCCCCTTACACCCTACATCGTACCGATAACCCGTACCCTCTGGCACGTGGCGGAGTTGCTATAGGCCACCTCAAGCACCTCCCTGTCCGGCCCCAACCTCTCCTTAACAATCCTGCCGAGCATCTCACCCTCAGCCTCTTCTTCCCCGCCCTTACCATCACCTGTGCCACCATTTATGTCCGCCCTCGCACCCCCATCCCATATGATTTCCTGGCCCACATTGACCGCACCTTCTCCACCTACGTGATTGCCGCCGACCTCAATATCCACAGCCGTGATCCTGCCGACCTCCGGCGGTGGCATCAGTTTCTCACCACTCTCCAGGGAGACCTGGTTCCCCTGCCCCAGCACACCCGGCCCGAATCCAACACCACTCCTGATGTAGTCCTTGCCTCTCCCAACCTCCTTGGGCGCATCACCGTGGATGTCCTTGACCTCATTGGCAGTGACCATGCTCCTGTCCTCCTCACTATCTCTAACGGTCGCCATCCCCGCCACGCTCCTCGCCCTGACGTCCCTCCTAAACTTGTCCATGATTACTCCCGTGCCAACTGGGATGCCTACCGGGATTCCATTCACACCCAGGTTGACAGCCACGACCTTCCCCTCCAGTCTCCTGATGACATCTCTCGCACTGCTGCCTTCCTGCACCAGACCTTGTCTGACGCCGTCGCCACCCATATCCCCACCAAAGCCATCCACCCTCACCGCCCCGCCCTGCCTCCACAGGCCGTCCTTCTCCTTCGGGAGTCCCGCCGCCTCTACCGCTCTTTTCTCCGCACTCGTGACCGGGATACACTTACCCGCCACCGGCAATTACAGCGACACATCCGCAACCTGCTTGTTGCGAAGAAACGCCGAGCCTGGCGCCAGACATGTACACACCTCAACACCACGCTCCCCATCAACTCTTCCAAGTATTGGTCTGCTTTCCACCGCCTTACTGGGAACCGCCCCACCCCCCAGTACCCTCTCCTCCTTAATGACCGTCCCTTTCCTGACAACCTCAGTAAGGCCAACCACTTTGCCTCCCACCTCTCTGATGTTTTTTCCATCCCAGATGATCCCCACTTTGATTATTCCCTCTTCCCTGATGTCATGGACCGTACAAATACCTCTGTTCCTCCCCTTGCTCCTAGCTTCCAGTACTTGGGCCACACCCCACCATCTGCACTTAACACTCCCATCACTACACAGGACATCAGCCTCACACTCCGCACTAAACGCAACACTGCTCCCGGCCACGACTGCATTACCTACCGCCACCTCAAACACTGCCCTCCCTCCTTCCTTTCCCTCCTTGCCGCCCTCTACAATGTCATCCTTGCCACTGGCTTCTATCCCGACCTGTGGAAAACCTCCCGTATCCTGATGTTCTCCAAACCCAATAAGCCTCCATCTGATGCCTCTTCCTATCGTCCTATCTGTCTCACGTCGGTGTTCAGCAAGCTTTTGGAATCCATCCTTTCCCGGCGCATCCATCTCCACCTCCACCAAAACCACCTCCTCCCAAACACCCAATGTGGCTTTCGACCTTCCTTCTCTGCTGATGACCAACTCCTCCGCCTCACTCATCTCCTCTCCCTCCAGCTTAACTCCCGTCGCTCCGCCATTTTTGTCTCACTTGACCTTGAAAAGGCCTACGACCGTGTCTGGCATCCCGGTCTCCTGTTTAAACTCCAAACCTACGCCCTTCCTATCAACTACATCCGTCTGGTGGCCTCCTTCCTCTCCCGCCGCCCCTCCTACGTTACCATCCATCATGCCAATTCCCGCACCTTCTACCCCTCTGCCGGTGTGCCCCAGGGCTCTGTCCTCTCCCCTCTCCTCTACCTCCTGTACACAGCAGATATGCCCCAACCCCCCCTCCAGTGCACCTCTTGCAATATGCTGATGACACCGCATTCCTCGCCCTCGCTCCTACCCTCCAACGGTCCCAACGCCTTCTCCAGAATCACCTTGACCTTTTTGCTGCATGGTGTAACCAATGGCTCCTGAAACTCAATCCTTCCAAGACCCAGGCAATCATCGTAGGTCGTACCACTCGCTCCTTCCGGCTCCTGGATTTCTCCCTTACTGTCTGCGCACGTCCTGTCCGTCTCACACCCACCCTCACCTACCTTGGCCTCACCATTGACCGTCACCTCACCTGGATCCCTCATCTCCGATCCATCCAATCCAAAGCCCACAACCGCCTCCGCCTCCTCAAACTCCTCTCTGGCCGGACATGGGGGTTGCACCCCTCTACCATCCTCCACACCTACAAATCCTTAATCCGTCCCATCCTCTGTTATGCCAGTCCTGCCTGGATATCTGCCCCCCCAAATTCTATCAGTCCCTCCAGATCCTTGAGCGTCATGCACTCCGCCTCGCCTTCCGTATCCGCCTCCCGTCCCCCACGCGTATCCTCTATGATCTCATTCCTTTCCCCCATCTGCTCCTCTTCCTCGAACATATCCGCATCCTCTACACCTCCCGCCGTCTTGAACCCCCCTCACCCCCTGGTTGCTCCTCTCCTCTCCCATCCTCGCCCCCTGCCCCGTCTTCACCGTTGTGTCCCCCCTACCCTCCATCTCTACACCCTCCATCTCCTTTCCCAAGGTGGCTTCCGTCAATTCCCCCTCCGGATGATGCCCTCTCTCCCTCCATTTATCCTTCCTATCAACTCTGATCCTCCCTCCCCCCCTTTCCTCTGTCCTTTCCCTGGGCTCCCTCTTCCCCCCCCCCCTTCCGTCCTGTTTCCTCCCCACTACACCTCTCCCTACCTCCCTTCTCCCCCCCAGTCCTTTTGTATTCCCCTCCTCTGCCTACCCCCCTCCCTGTCGCGTCTGCCCCCCACCCCTCTTATGGGTCCTCATCCTCCATCAGCTCCTTTCCCGGTTCCCCCCCCCCCCCTTCGCTTTTACTCTCCTTTCCCCCCCTTTTTGTTTTCCCATCTCCTGTCCAGTTTCCCCCCACCTGCTCTCGACTGTGGTGTCACCTTTGCCGACTTTTTCGTGCTGTGTTCTAGTGACTATTCAGTGTTGTGTTGCGAACAGAAACCATGCTGTCGCTGGGTGTGCATTTTATATACTTTGCGAACAGAATCCAGACTGTCGCCGTGTTTTTTTAATTGTCTATTGTTTCCCCTGTCTGCTCCGTATGTATTTTTATTCGCTTCATCCTCCGTCTGTTGTTTGTTTTAATTTCCCCATTTTCTTTTCACCTTGTTACTCACTAAGTCCCCGATTTTATCGCCTGTTTTTTATTATTGTTTATTCTCCTGCTCTTTATCAGAAAATCTGTAGGCTGCAGAGCGGCGTCCTAAGCTGCTGCCAGCCCGCCCCCTTCGGGGGGAATTGAAATTCAATAAAGGAAAAAAAAAAAAAAAAAAAAAATTCATTTAGCTCCCCATCTCCGGACAATCCAAGCCAAGGCACGTTCCCGCCTCCGTCTCCTCAAGCTCCTTTCCGGCCGTACGTGGGGTCTGGACCCCTCCACAATCCTCCACACCTATAAATCCCTCATCCGCCCTATCCTTTGTTACGCCCATCCAGCCTGGATCTCCGCCCCCCCCTACCTTTTATAAATCCCTCCAAATCCTTGAACGCCATGCTCTCCACCTTGCCTATCGCATCCGTCTCCCCTCCCCCACGCGGATCCTGTATGATCTCATCCCCTTCCCCCACCTCCTCCTTTTCCTTGAAAGGATACGGATCCTGTACACCTCCCGTAAACTTGATCCTCCTCACCTGCTCATGTCCCCGATCCTCTCCCACCCCCGCCCGCTGCCGCGCCTGTATTCCCACATCCCACCCGGTCTCCATCTCTCCACCCTCCTTACCCTCTCCCAAGGTGGCTTCCGCCAGCTCCCCCTCCCTGATGATGTCCTCGTCCCCTCCATCTACCCCTCCTATCAACTTTGACCCTGACCCACCCCCCACTTCCGGTGTCCTTTCCTTTCGGCACCCTCCCTCCCTTCTCTTCTCTTCCCTTTTTTCCTTTTCCCCCGTCCCCTCCCTCCACCCCTCTACCCCTGGGCTTCCCCTCCCCCTTCCTCCCTCCTCCCCTATCTCCCCTGCCCGTGGCTTCTCTGCTCTCCCCTCTCGCTCTCCCACTCCCCCTCCTCCTTCTCCTCCTCTCTTGGCAGGTCCCCGGACTCGCACGCGCATAGTGAACATTCGCGCGCCGGAGATCATCGCCCTCGGCTTAGTGTCTGTGCCGTCGTGTTTGTGCATCAGTGTTTTTCGCCGTCCACGCTCCTTCGTTCACATGTGTCGTCTAACTCGTCAGTGTTTGTGCACAGTGCCGACAGTTTTCTTGTTTGTTTCGTCGAGTGTGAACGGCTTCATGTTTTTTAATTATTGTATCTACTGTTTTTTAAACCGCCAGTCTGTTACTTTTCTGTCTCCCTTTCTCTTTTATTGTACTGCTTATGGCTGAAGAGCGGAGTAACCTTTTCCTCTGCCAGCCCACCTTGTGTGGGGTGTTCAAATTACAATAAAGAAAAAAAAATTTCATTTAGCAGTTATCGTAAGGCCCTGATGAAGGCTAGCTGCAACGCTAGCCGAAACGTTGGCGCATTTTAAATTATGACGATGCGGTCTGATACCCTGAAGAATTTTATTGAAGATGACAACGGCCGCGGAAGCCTACGCTTACATATCTCTAAATTGCCACGATCATTAAGAGTGTCACTTTTAACGGGTCAGCAAAAAGAAAATATTTCGGCATTCAGGGATCTGTTGCAGCTTTTAGAAGTGCAGCAATCAGATTATTCCTTCGTGAACAAAAATTTTTCATATAACAACCAAGGCCAACAAACTTACAGTAATTACGATCAACCACGCAATTTCAATAGCAAAGCTAATAGACGCTTTAGGAACGACAACCACCAGAACTTTAATAGCAGACAAAATTTTGGTTATCAGTATCGACAAAATTATCTGCAGGAACAGGAACCCTATTTTAGTAACAATAGAGGTTTTTCACAACAACAGCAACAAAACCAGCCGGTTAGCATACCTAACCAACAATGTAATGCACAAGGTCAACCTAACTTTAATGTTTCGCCGCGTGGACGTATAGTCCCTGGTACAACAAATAGTAACGCACGGCAGCAAAGGAACAACGTACAGAAAACACAATATTTCAATTCCTATCGCAATGCACCGTATAGGAATGACTATTACGACAGACGTAAAAATGAGGACAATTTTCAGCGTACGTTTAATAACAGTCGGTCTTACCAGCAGCAAAATGATCAGCAATAACATATTCTCATGAATGAACCCGACAGTAGGTATCATCCAGAGCGTAATACGTCTGGAAGAAATAACAGAACAGTTCAAATAGTGGAAATGCCACAGAATCCTCCTGAAAATAATAACACGTCAGATAGAATCTGACTAGATACTGTACAGGTCGCATCTTCCAGTAACACAAGCACTAGTTTTGACACACAGAATGTTGTTCACGAAAATGTTATTACTTTTGATGATATCAGAGACACTCTTTTGCAGGAAAGACCAGTTGTTCAAAAGACCATTTCACATCCTGTCATCGAAATTAAAATTGGTTCATCGAAATTTTCAGCAGTAATCCGGATCACCTATGTCAGTAATAAATGAAGAAACTTTTAACGAGTGTAACAAAGAGAATACCTATCCTACATTACCATTAGGCAAAACGAAAGTGAAAGGAGCAGTGTCGAGTAAAGGAGTAGATGTTAAATTACAGACACATTTATCATTTTGTATTGCAGGTCACACATTTCACTCAAATTTTTGGATTGTTCCTTTATTGACAACAGACGTTATTTTAGGTACTAATTTTCTGGTACAACACGACGCAGTTATTGATTTTCAAAATTCCTATTTAATGCTAAAGGATGAAAATGTACAATTGGCTTCAGAACTTCAGCACTCTTTATCTGCGGAAGAACAAACAATTAATTGTACAGAGGTCATTTCCGTATCACGTGGCATAGACTGTAATTCCACATTGTTCACGGATACGTACGTACATAACTATAATACTCCAGACGAAGCTGACTACGACGTAATGCAGATGATTTCTGATAAAGTTAAACAAAGCAGTGCAAATACAGACGACGAACGCATGCAACTACACAAAATTCTTTTACAGCAAGCTCCAGTTTTTGACAATGTTCCTGGTACTATGTCCGGTTGTGTGTATGAAAGAAAGAAATTAAACAAAAATGGGAATTTCACCTTCGGAATGGTCGAAAGAAGATGCAAACCTTGTGAGGAAGAGTAAATGGATCAGGATTAACAAGCATTAACAAGAATATACTATACACATCTTAGAATAGCAGTCTTAACTAATTTTTTCTTTCAGAATACGAGGCGATTGATGCAGGCTGTCTGACAGGACTACACATCTTAGTTTTAGTGATGAAATATGGTAGAAATAAGGAATAGTTGTATAATGAATAATGAAGTGATTTTTTTTGCAGACGATAATGAATGATGATGAATAATGATGAAGAATATGCTACTATGAATAATGAAGTTTTTTCTTTACAGGTGATGATAATAATGGAGTTATGATAATATGATGATGAAGTGATGGATAATGAAGTTTTTTCTTTACAGATGAGTATAATATTGAAGTTATGTATTTATGCTATGTAGTTATTCAAGTATTTGTTACAGTTCGTTTTTGACAGTATGTGTTTTATTGCATAGTAGGATAAATGAAGGTTTTGGAAGGGACAGCTATGGAACACATTTTATCCACATTTCACTGCCTATTAATTCAAGGTCACTACTTTTCAGCATAAAATGCGTTTCTTCCTTCAGATTATTAATACTTTTTTTTATATTTTTTGCAGAAGAAATTATTTATGAAATTAATGTGCTATAAGCAGTTGTTCATTAAGTCTATGTCATTTATAAATGTGATCACATATACTCTACTTGTTTCATAACCTTGCTACAGCTGACTCGTGATGAATGATGTTACACATCTTCATTTGCAGCAATAAGTCAAATGCAAATATTATTATCCCCCAGCAATTAGTTATCGATCTCAACGCAATGCATTGCTAGCAAATAGTAAAAAAATAGAATAATACTTTGTAATTAGGAAATGAGTGCCTATGTTCTCTGTAAATGACTTCTGATGATTTGTAATTGTGCAATGAATGCCAATGTTCTCTGTAAATGACTTCTGATGATTTGTAATTATGCAATGAATGCCAATGTTCTCTGTAAATGACTTCTGATGATTTGTAATTAGAAAACGAGTACCAATGTTCTGTGTAAAGTACCGCATGAATATATTGACTTCTGATGATTTGTAATTAGGAAATGAGTACCAATGTTCTCTGTAAAACACCACATGGATATAATGACTTCTGATGATTTGTAATTAGGAAATGAGTACCAATGTTCTATGTAAAACGCCACATGAATATAATGACTTCTGATGATTTGTAATTAGGAAATGAGTACCAATGTTCTGTGTAAAGCACCACATGAATATAATGACTTCTGATGATTTGTAATTAGGAAATGAGTACCAATGTTCTCTGTAAAGCACCACATGAACGTTATGACTTCTGATGATTTATAATTAGGCAATGAGTGCCAATGTTCTGTGTAAAACGCCAATTTATGAACATTATTCTGTAATACTACATACATGGTACAGAAATGTTCAATAACTGGGCAATGAATGCCGCAAACTACTAATGTAATTCTCAGTGAAGACTAGTATGTAACTTAGTGTCCTTCACCTTCTGGCCTAACTACCCTGAATTACTGCAATATCCGTTTGTCCTGTATATCTTCTTGATCATGGGGCACTATTTGGGTTTGCACTAATTCTACGTTGGTGTACCTTACAAGAACGTGTTGTTGACATGACATACTGTCCACCACTGTAAGCGATGGAGATGTTATTTGGTCCCACTGTTTGGTGTACCTAATGTACTACCAAAATGACAACATGAATATTACTACGACAGTTCAGTGTCTTGGATACGCTGATAAATACTTCTGGGAAAAGAACTTCAGATTGTTTCAGTTAGTGTTGTGCTCCAGTAGAAAGATATGGACTTTCAGTGCAGCTGCGTGAAACCTAAAGTGCTACAACCATGATGCAATCCTTCCCTTTCCTATCCTAATTCTAAAGAAAAGTATATACGGTACATGTACATTTGTGTCATTTGTTAGTATGATTTGTATTCATTGCCTTTACATTTTGTGATTGCCTGATATGTTCTGTACTCAGTGCATGTGAACTATATTTACTTCATGTTCTGCACCTATATATCTGTATATATGCTGTAATTGTAAAGTTAATTAATTATGAAAAAATTTGTTGCTCATGGCAAGTCCAAATGACTCACCATCGCTGCCAAATTTTTGCCCCCCCAGTGGAGGGTTATGAAACGCGTACGTTCCATATGTATTCATTACCAGCGATGGCGAGGCATGACAGAATCTCTGACCAGAGAGTTATTTATCGTTGCTAGTCTGCGCTTGACCGCGCGAGAGTTCAGTTTCAGTTCGAGAGTAGTAGCGCGCGCGAGATGACTGTAGTTGCGTGTAGCGAGCCGGCAGGAACAGTAGTTGTGTGTGAGTAGTCAGCGGGCGTCGACATGGGTCTCTGGTCACGGTTCTGGACGAGGTATATTGTTATCGAAGGTAATGAAGCAGCATTGCGCTCAGCTAATAACATAAGTTAATTGTAATTAATTTGTTCAAGAATTGCCCCAATAATAATTTTCTTTTAAAGTAACTGTTTTAAACAAAAAAAAAAGATTCAAGTTAAATAATATTTCCCATGCATTCCCTCCAAGAATCAAAATTAAACATGGGCCACCATTGCACGGAGCTGTGCCGAAAAACAAGAGCAGATAGTGATGCAGTTTTACTGAGGTAAGAATTTCGGTTTCTCTATTCAGGTTTAATTATTGCACAGGGCCGAAGGTCAGCGCAGCTGACCTTATAAAATTTATCAGGTTCATTTTAGCGTTAATTTTGTGGGGACTTAACATTTTTGCACATTTTTATTATCATTGACTTTTATTACTGTGGGGAGTTTACATTTTGGCCATTATTATTCTTTAATTTTGCAAGGAGGTTCCGCTTAGCTCATTTATTATTATGCAGTTTTGTGGGAAGATAACATTCCACGTAACATTGACTTTCATATTCTTGCTGGGAGGTTATTGACATTTAATATCGTTGCTGGGGAGGTTACAGTATGCAAACGTGTCCAACTCCCTAGTTTCAACTACTTTTCGGGGACCAGACCGCCACCTCCTCCTCCTAGGGACCAGCGCCAAGTTTGAAATCTGCCAGTAAACAAAGCTCGCTTGCGCTTCTGCCACCAACCTAAGAAAATTGTTTCAAACTAAGCCACCAGCACTCAACCTCTTCCTACACGTTTCTGGTAAACGGACTGACCCTGCACTAGGTCCATGGACCGAGGAACGAATTTACTTTATTTAGGAATGGAATATATGTATCACACCGACATGTCCCACGTCATACAGACCTGCAAAACACTCCTACATAACTCATTTATAATGTAGGCACACGGTTTGCTAATTGTAAACAGTTAAAAATAACCCATAGCACAGCCTACAGACATGCGAACCGCTCGTAAATAATGCAAAACATTTACCTCCAAATAGCCAAACAACTGCTAATTTTCGGAAATAATTTCAGTGCATAGGCTGATGGAAATAAGAACGAGTGTACTTTATTTATTTGCGACATGTCTTTTTGAAACTTTTATTTCTCATAGGTTTCGATATGTAAGGCTGACATAAGGCAGTTTCTGAACTCCAGTAGTGCACTACACTTGGCAACACAACCACAACCATCAAGATATTCATTTCAATCTAGACCTGTAACTCCTCTACAGATAAATTTGTCCAGTTATTTGTGTACTCACTCACATTCTGACCAGATTGCCGTTATTATGCAAAAACAGCGCAGACTGCGCTGTGCTGCTCGGGGAAGTAAGGAAGGGCTGAACTCTATTTATTTGGAGCCCTTTTATTTAGTCGTGGAGTATATTTGTCACTAAACACCCACACTGATCCGACTGTGGTCATCTGACACAGGCCACAAACACGTAAACAACTCCTAAATTCACCACACAATAGCAAACAGCTCTTAAATAATGCAGTACACAATATCAGCAGACGAGCTCGTACTCTTAAACTCTCCAAATAAAGCACCGCACAGTGCACAGACATGCTCGCAAAATAGTGCAACAGACGCGCCCAAACACCACCAGCTCCCAAACCGACCAAAAGTCTCTGCTCGGCCTCCCCCAAACATGACCTCAACACAGTCGCATTCGCACCTATCACCGGAGAAACTGATATTGTCTATGTGCCTTAGATTACGCTCCAAGGCAGGCCGCGCACGCGTGCGGTCGGCGGGGAAAGGGATTCCAGAGTCTCCAGCTTCCGAGCGCTCGTGACAGCCTACACATTTCAAAGCTTCATTGTTCTTCTCATGTATACCGCCGGCGTCTCAGGTCTGGACCTACCTTCACGTCTATTGGCAGAATAGCTCATAGCTCGTTGACACACTCGATTAATGCGGCTGGGAAAACATTTACTACTCGCATGCAACCGAGATGGTGACGGAAAACCAATCACTCTGTTCTGCGCTGCAGGTGCGTGTAATCATTGAGAACACTCTATTTATTTTTTTCTAACAACGTATTTAACCATACAGTATATCTATCATGCTATCACAAAACACCAATCCAAGATGAGCCCTGGGCCAAGTTGCACAGCCCACAGACACGCACCCATCATAATTTCAGTACACACTATAGCAAACTGCTACTCCCGAGCGGTGACCACTAACGCGGGTGAAAGTCAACTTTATATCAACGTAGCATAATTCCAAAGCGCAGCCTCCATACGCTACACACATCATAGCAGCACATGTCTTTACCTCCTATGACACTGTAGCACACTGCGCATTGCTCCTCACACGACATCACACGGCCCTTTAACTAAACATAACTACACATCCCTGCTTACGCCTCGTTGCGTGACCAGCCATCTAAAAACCTTCTCAATATTATACTTACTTTACAACATTTTTTAAAAAAATAAGATATAATTTACACCTCCCACCGCACCTAACCTCACACCCGTCCCACCATCAACATACGCAAACGTCCTCAACCCTATCTTGACACTCATATATCACCCCACAAACCATGCCCATCAATCAATTTACCATTCTCATCCCCTCTTTTCGAATTACAAACGTAGCCTCTATCTAAACACCAATCAACTCATCTTTCTTGCACTTTCAACAGTAAAATTAATTTTACACACATCCAGAAACACCAAACGCAATTAAAGACTCAAACTTTTATACAGAGCATCAAGCACATACGACACTCACGCCAATATTCAAAGCCTGGTCCATATTTACCACCTCCACCTTCAATTAAATATTATTACCATTGCTGCAACATTCTACCAGCGCTGGAGTTGTACCTATTTTTCCGCTCTTAACTGTTGTCACTAGCGGTCGAATATCACTACCTATAGATTGCATAAATTTCCACATAAAAAAAATCTCGCCCCGCCGTTTAGAGACTCCTATATCCGAACACATAGCATCATTAAACTATCACTTGCTCTTATCTAATAACTCATCCATCAGGTCTGGGGGCAAGGTCATCCCTTTCTTTCTTTCTTTCCTTCTTTCAGCAGCAGACAGCTATTGTTTTTACAGTGGTAGCTAAACTGCACCATCAACTTAACATCACCATTCGCGAAACATATCTTCAAATACGTAAACACACTTACTCAATTACACAGCGGTCTCACTGAGAACATGACCTTCAGTATTACAGTTCTTAGCCCAATAACCAACGAAACAAGTACTAAATGCTCAAACTAATCCCATAGCGCCTTACAAAGCGAATGTCTGAGCGCCGGTGGCGGCATGTGAAAGCCACATAGCTGTCCATCTAAACAGCCGTCCACTCAGCCCCAGGACCAGAATGCTGAAGTGGGCTCTCCCTATACTTGCTCTCCAGCTATTGTCTAACGACATACAGTGCACAAATGGATTCCTGAATAGCGCAGATCTCTATCTCCACCTTGCATCTCCAACAGGACATGTAAACAGTGTCTCCCCCAGCTAGCGAACCCTTCGCTGATAATTTCCACTCGCATATATAAAGCCATATTCACTCCAGCCAAAACTCACTTAATAATAAAAAAGCATTCTCCCTTTCTAAGCATAGATGAGTATGCATGTATCTTCACCCATCTGATCTCTGCAATTTAAGTCGGAGAAAGACATATCTATTACCTTCTGCAACCTGTCTATAAACAGAGCGATCTCAGTTACTACAACAGGACCTTGTTTTGACGATTCGCCGAAAATGCGCGCAATGTTGTACACCTCAAACTAGGTACAAGTACAACAGATCCTCAACACCCTATCATCTTTATCTTCTACCATCAAACAGTGAAAAAGTCACGAAGGCACCAATGCGATCCACCTCCATTGCGGACAAACGGAATTCACAATACTCCCTCTGAATAACTCAGAGGGTAACCATCCAAGAATTCCTAACGACTCACCAAATCCAACACATCAAACTACAAATGCCTATATGAACAAGATCATACTAAATATACACACACACTGCAGAGACCCCTTTAAAGTTTGATCTCCCATACTCTAAGCGAATGAGAAGCTGCCTCTGGCCCTTGTTCAAACAGTGTTTTCTAACACGCTTTTGCACACTGCTGAGCATTTCGTCTTTCTGCCACGACTTCGAAGACATTGTCTGATTCTAAACAGACATTAACACGGACTGATGCACGGTCTCTCACAGGAAACTGTATTATGCACCTTATAAATCATATTCTTACAGTCGATAGCATAACACTGAATGATTTTAAATAAAGGACACCCACAACACAAGGAAAATAGAAGAGCCTGCTGGCGTTGTAGCCACTTCCCTCGAAAGTGATTGACCACTTCTACATTTAAACTCATAAGTCGCAGTGACTGAATAGTTTATAACTCTGCATTCAATTTCTAGTGATTGGTCATTTTTGCACACAAGTACAGGATCACCGCTTTCGGTGCTAGCAACCCTGGAAGTTGCGGTCCATCAACCAAAATTTCTCCCCCAACTCAAGCAAGCATTGTCATTCAATCATTATGTCGTACCCAATGCACAGATGCGATGGATAAGACACCACCGATCTACTGTAATATTATCCATCACAGCTGATATCGCGAAAAATTTTATAGTAAGTCCAACACTGGCCAATCATGTGACAGCTTGTTTTCTTAATTTCAGTATCATAGCTAAGCCATACGTCCTCTACTTTGCAAGTATTATTGCGACCATTCATAGATGACTGCTCAGCACATCCATTCACACTTAATTCTCGAACACATAAAGACGATCAAATTATACCAGACAACGCTATACATATTTCTAAGACCTCGCGCATAGTACTCGATCAATCTCTCTGTGTATGGCGGTCACAGAGCTATCTAGTCCTCTTACGTTAAAAGACCATCCTCACCTCGGCATTGACCTACCTACCCCACAACTTCGCTACCCAATTATTCCTCAACCGAGCAGACGAATACAGCTACACTCCACCTCTCTTGACTAAATAGAGCTTTCCTAATCCTAATCCATCCAAGTGCACCACATTTCTCGAAATGTAACCAAGTCTTGGAGCTTAGCACACCATATCGATCTCAAAGTGCCTTAATTTAATAGCATACAGTTAAGAAGAACAAGAACGGAGCGATATTTATACACAACGTAGTTCGATAGATTTTTAAGCAAATTATCCAATCTTTCATGTGTAAAGTATTGTTCTAGAGTCCATGATCGGTGCATTGAAGGTTCCGGTAGGAAGGAGAGAGAGAGAGAGAGAGAGAGAGAGAGAGAGAGAGAACATAAACACACACACACACTCCAAAGACTAGAACGTTCAGCTCTTAAAAACGGCCAATAACCTTAGATCGCTTACTTTTCCGTCCTGTCAGACATACATCCTTCTCCCCGGTCACCTTACGCTGAGCTGTCTCTACCCCAATCGTAAAACTTTTCCTTTCTGTGATACGAGCCCAATATAGCCCTGCGGACACGTCTAGTGCCCAATGATCACACCAGATCACGGAGTAATAGTATTATTTCTGACTTGTGATAGTTATTAGCAGCCGGTACATCCTAAAAGCAAACAGCAGCGTCCAACATGTGAAAATTAAAAGTCATCCCGTCACTGACTCTGTAAACACCCGTCTGTCGGGTAAGTGTGTACACAATGATTACAGCCCATCACAAATACCCACAGCTAACTAAGTTATGACGCTGAAGTCTCGATTTTACACCAAGCATGCGACAGGATGGGGATCGCGTAAATCAAAGTACACTCCAGGAAATTGAAATAAGAACACCGTGAATTCATTGTCCCAGGAAGGGGAAACTGTATTGACACATTCCTGGGGTCAGATACATCACATGATCACACTGACAGAACCACAGGCACATAGACACAGGCAACAGAGCATGTACAATGTCGGCACTAGTACAGTGTATATCCACCTTTCGCAGCAATGCAGGCTGCTATTCTCCCATGGAGACGATCGTAGAGATGCTGGATGTAGTCCTGTGGAACGGCTTGCCATGCCATTTCCACCTGGCGCCTCAGTTGGACCAGCGTTCGTGCTGGACGTGCAGACCGCGTGAGATGACGCTTCATTCAGTCCCAAACATGCTCAATGGGGGACAGATCCGGAGATCTTGCTGGCCAGGGTAGTTGACTTACACCTTCTAGAGCACGTTGGGTGGCACGGGATACATGCGGACGTGCATTGTCCTGTTGGAACAGCAAGTTCCCTTGCCTGTCTAGGAATGGTAGAACGATGGGTTCGATGACGGTTTGGATGTACCGTGCACTATTCAGTGTCCCCTCGACGATCACCAGTGGTGTACGGCCAGTGTAGGACATCGCTCCCCACACCATGATGCCGGGTGTTGGCCCTGTGTGCCTCGGTCGTATGCAGTCCTGATTGTGGCGCTCACCTGCGCGGCGCCAAACATGCATACGACCATCATTGGCACCAAGGCAGAAGCGACTCTCATCGCTGAAGACGACACGTCTCCATTCGTCCCTCCATTCACGCCTGTCGCGACACCACTGGAGGCGGGCTGCACGATGTTGGGGCGTGAGCGGAAGACGGCCTAACGGTGTGCGGGACCGTAGCCCAGCTTCATGGAGACGGTTGCGAATGGTCCTCGCCGATACCCCAGGAGCAACAGTGTCCCTAATTTGCTGGGAAGTGGCGGTGCGGTCCCCTACGGCACTGCGTAGGATCCTACGGTCTTGGCGTGCATCCGTGCGTCGCAGCGGTCCGGTCCCAGGTCGACGGGCACGTGCACCTTCCGCCGACCACTGGCGACAACATCGATGTACTGTGGAGACCTCACGCCCCACGTGTTGAGCAATTCGGCGGTACGTCCACCCGGCCTCCCGCATGCCCACTATACGCCCTCGCTCAAAGTCCGTCAACTGCACATACGGTTCACGTCCACGCTGTCGCGGCATGCTACCAGTGTTAAAGACTGCGATGGAGCTCCGTATGCCACAGCAAACTGGCTGACACTGACGGCGGCGGTGCACAAATGCTGCGCAGCTAGCGCCATTCGACGGCCAACACCGCGGTTCCTGGTGTGTCCGCTGTGCCGTGCGTGTGATCATTGCTTGTACAGCCCTCTCGCAGTGTCTGGAGCAAGTATGGTGGGTCTGACACACCGGTGTCAATGTTTTCTTTTTTCCATTTCCAGGAGTGTACATTTAGAGGAATGTGTCAACCTTCATCACACATGAGATGGAAGTCCTCTGATGACCGACTGGTTCACCGTTAACGATCGCAAATAGACAGCGCTTTAAACCACATACCAAACACGTAGCCGCATACGACTATAACGCTGGCTATATCACGTGACTAAAGAATCCAAATAGAATACTGGGAAAAAAATCTACCTTCAGCAAATTGTCCTTCTCTAGAACAAATGAGTCAACGTTTGAATCGTATCTAGTTGCAGCTCTGTCTCAATCTATCATCCCGTACACCTTCTGTTATGATTTAACACAGATGTGAGTAGTTTAGACGTGAATGATTCTCTGTCCTCCTGAAAAGCATCAAATACAGTATTCAACTCGCGTGTATCACTGCTACCTCAGTAGACATATACTATAATACGAACTCAACGAGAAAAAATTGACTGCCTTCCTTATTCAGCTCACATCGAAGTCATCGTTTCCCTGCATTCCTCTTGTTGCCGCATACTTGATTCCATGTACAAATTCCCCCTTGCGAACCAGAAGATAAGCAAGTATGTTCTCATTTTCACCGCATTTCGGTGTACATTAGGTTAGTTTATATCTATGCGCTAATCAGTTTTCGCATTTCTTTCTATTTTAATGTCAGATCCATTCATGCGACCGCGACATAAGTTATTGTTCTGTGTTCTAAAATTGTCTCTAAATGTAACCAAGGCGTATCCAGTCACCTCCACATTCGGAGAGCGCTTACTCTGTTTTCTGTATCTGGGATTAGTGTTTAGTGATAGTGTGATATATATACTGTATGGTTAAATAAGTTGTTAGAAAAAAATAAATAGAGTGTTCTCAATGATTACACGCACCTCCAGCGCAGATCAGAGTGATTGGTTTTCCGTCACCATCTCGGTTGCATGCGAGTAGTAAATGTTTTCCCAGCCGCATTAATCGAGTGTGTCAACGAGCTATGAGCTATTCTGCCAATAGACGTGAAGGCAGGTCCAGACCTGAGACGCCGGCGGTATACATGAGAAGAACAATGAAGCTTTGAAATGTGTTGGCTGTCACGAGCGCTCGGAAGCTGGAGACTCTGGAATCCCTTTCCCCGCCGACCGCACGCGTGCGCGGCCTGCCTTGGAGCGTAATCTAAGGCGTATAGGCAATATCAATTTCTCCGGTGATAGGTGCGAATGCGACTGTGTTGAGGTCATGTTTGGGGGAGGCCGAGCAGAGACTTTTGGTCGGTTTGGGAGCTGGTGGTGTTTGGGCGCGTCTGTTGCACTATTTTGCGAGCATGTCTGTGCACTGTGCGGTGCTTTATTTGGAGAGTTTAAGAGTACGAGCTCGTCTGCTGATATTGTGTACTGCATTATTTAAGAGCTGTTTGCTATTGTGTGGTGAAATTAGGAATTGTTTACGAGTTTGTGGCCTGTGTCAGATGACCACAGTCGGATCAGTGTGGGTATTTTGTGACAAATATACTCCACGACTAAATAAAAGGGCTCCAAATAAATAGAGTTCAGCCCTTCCTTATTTCCCCGAGCAGCACAGCGCAGTCTGCGCTGTTTTTGCATAATAACGGCAATCTGGTCAGAATGTGAGTGAGTACACAAATAACTGGACAAATTTATCTGTAGAGGAGTTACAGGTCTAGATTGAAATGAATATCTTGATGGGTGTGGTTGTGTTGCCAAGTGTAGTGCACTACTGGAGTTCAGAAACTGCCTTATGTCAGCCTTACATATCGAAACCTATGAGAAATAAAAGTTTCAAAAAGACATGTCGCAAATAAATAAAGTACACTCGTTCTTATTTCCATCAGCCTATGCACTGAAATTATTTCCGAAAATTAGCAGTTGTTTGGCTATTTGGAGGTAAATGTTTTGCATTATTTACGAGCGGTTCGCATGTCTGTAGGCTGTGCTATGGGTTATTTTTAACTGTTTACAATTAGCAAACCGTGTGCCTACAGCATTATAAATGAGTTATGTAGGAGTGTTTTGCAGGTTTGTATGATGTGGGATATGTTGGTGTGATACATATACTCCATTCCTAAATAAAGTAAATTGGTTCCTCGGTCCATGGACCTAGTGCAGGGTCAGTCCGCTTACCAGAAACGTGTAGGAAGAGGTTGAGTGCTGGTGGCTTAGTTTGAAACAATTTTCTTAGGTTGGTGGCAGAAGCGCAAGCGAGCTTTGTTTATTGGCAGATTTCAAACTTGGCGCTGGTTCCTAGGAGGAGGAGGTGGCGGTCTGGTCCCCGAAAAGTAGTTGAAACTAGGGAGTTGGACACGTTTGCATACGTATATGAAATTGTAAATTGAATTATTTAATATAGCGGGGTGGTGAGAGTGAATTAGCGAGCGTTCTCGCGACGAGCAAACGCGCTGTTATACGGTCATGGTGGATTCCACTGTCAGTCAAACTCTGGCGCCAAACGTATCCTTTGTCCGGCACGCGGTCGACAGGTTCCATCCTGTGCAGCGTTAAGTGCTCGCGGGCGTGGAAAGATGTTTACGTAGTCAGACTCTGAGGCTAGCTCGGCTGACCGTTTGTGGCGGGACCCTTAGGCACCACTCGCCGCCTACCTGGCACGCTGGCCGTGGGAGTGTGCGCGCACCGCTGGTTGCTTGACGTCAGCCGGCCAGGGAGATGCCGATGGAGCGGGCTCAGCCGGCCACGCTACGTCAGCTGTGCTCTGGAGTTTCGCTGTGTGAGCATGGAGAAGTTAGTTGGGACACACCTGCATGACCGTAATGTCTGAAATAAAGAGTCATTTTCCAGGTATTTACAGAAGGCTATGTCCGTCACGTGTATGGAGGGTGTGTGACGTAAGTGGGCGGCGGCGCAGCGATTGTACAGTTATTACGCGCGCGCGAGAGCGAGTCAATTAGCGGGTGTTCTAGTGCAGTCCAAACGCGCTGTTATATAGTCATGGTGGATTACACTGTCGAGCAAACTTTTGCCGCCAAAAGTGTAGCATCTACATCTACATCTACATTTACATCTACATTTATACTCCGCAAGCCACCCAACGGTGTGTGGCGGAGGGCACTCTACGTGCCACTGTCATTACCTCCCTTTCCTGTTCCAGTCGCGTATGGTTCGCTGGAAGAACGACTGTCTGAAAGCCTCCGTGCGCGCTCTAATCTCTCTAATTTTACATTCGTGATCTCCTCGGGAGGTATAAGTAGGGGGAAGCAATATATTCGATACCTCATCCAGAAACGCACCCTCTCGAAACCTGGCGAGCAAGCTACACCGTGATGTAGAGCGCCTCTCTTGCCGAGTCTGCCACTTGAGTTTGTTAAACATCTCCGTAACGCTATCACGGTTACCAAATAACCCTGTGACGAAACGCGCCGCTCTTCTTTGGATCTTCTCTATCTCCTCCGTCAACCCGATCTGGTACCGATACCACACTGATGCGCAATACTCAAGTATAGGTCGAACGAGTGTTTTGTAAGCCCCCTCCTTTGTTGATGGACTACATTTTCTAAGGACTCTCCCAATGAATCTCAACCTGGTACCCGCCTTACCAACAATTAATTTTATATGATCATTCCACTTCAAATCGTTCCGCACGCATACTCCCAGATATTTTACAGAAGTAACTGCTACCAGTGTTTGTTCTGCTATCATATAATCATACAATAAAGGATCCTTCTCTCTATGTATTCGCAATACATTACATTTGTCTATGTTAAGGGTCAGTTGCCACTCCCTGCACCAAGTGCCTACTCGCTGCAGATCTTCCTGCATTTCGCTACAATTTTCTAATGCTGCAACTTCTCTGTATATTACAGCATCATCCGCGAAAAGCCGCATGGAACTTCCGACACTATCTACTAAGTCATTTATATATATTGTGAAAAGCAATGGTCCCATAACACTCCCCTGTGGCACGCCAGAGGTTACTTTAACGTCTGTAGACGTCTCTCCATTGATAACAACATGCTGTGTTCTGTTTGTTAAAAACTCTTCAATCCAGCCACACAGCTGGTCTGATATTCCGTAGGCTCTTACTTTGTTTATCAGGCGACAGTGCGGAACTGTATCGAACGCCTTCCGGAAGTCAAG
Organism: Schistocerca cancellata; assembly: GCF_023864275.1. NCBI lineage: Eukaryota > Metazoa > Arthropoda > Insecta > Orthoptera > Acrididae > Schistocerca > Schistocerca cancellata. The sequence goes on from NC_064628.1 coordinate 700,100,457, forward strand.
GAAAATAGCATCTACCTGGGAGCCTGTATCTAATATTTTCTGGGTCTCATGAACAAATAAAGCGAGTTGGGTCTCACACGATCGCTGTTTCCGGAATCCATGTTGATTCCTACATAGTAGATTCTGGGTTACCAAAAACGACATGATACTCGAGCAAAAAACATGTTCTAAAATTCTACAACAGATCGACGTCAGAGATATAGGTCTATAGTTTTGCGCATCTGCTCGACGACCCTTCTTGAAGACTGGGACTACCTGTGCTCTTTTCCAATCATTTGGAACCTTCCGTTCCTCTAGAGACTTGCGGTACACGGCTGTTAGAAGGGGGGCAAGTTCTTTCGCGTACTCTGTGTAGAATCGAATTGGTATCCCGTCAGGTCCAGTGGACTTTCCTCTGTTGAGTGATTCCAGTTGCTTTTCTATTCCTTGGACACTTATTTCGATGTCAACCATTTTTTCGTTTGTGCGAGGATTTAGAGAAGGAACTGCAGTGCGGTCTTCCTCTGTGAAACAGCTTTGGAAAAAGGTGTTTAGTATTTCAGCTTTACGCGTGTCATCCTGTTTCAATGCCTTCATCATCCCGGAGTGTCTGGATATGCTGTTTCGATCCACTTACTGATTTAACGTAAGACCAGAACTTCCTAGGATTTTCTGTCAAGTCGGTACATAGAATTTTACTTCCGAATTCACTGAACGCTTCACGCATAGCCCTCCTTACGCTAACTTTGACATCGTTTAGCTTCTGTTTGTCTGAGAGGTTTCGGCTGCGTTTAAACTTTGAGTGAAGCTCTCTTTGCTTTCGCAGTAGTTTGCTAACTTTGTTGTTGTACCACGGTGGGTTTTTCCCGTCCCTCACAGTTTTACTCGGCACGTACTGAAACGTCCCCTTAGAACAATTGTACACGACTGTGGTTCAACTGACACAATACTTTTTAGCGCAACGCAATCTGACTTTCAGTAATCCCTACAAAACAATGGCCCTGACTAACGTTAACCTATACCTTTTACAAATCACTTACCTCACCAAAAATCTTCCTTACTCGAACTACTGCAATACAGCGAGCGCCACTACTGCCAGCTAAATAAAAGATTCAAACTACAGAAGGCACTAACTACTGATAGGCATAGTTAGCAAATGAAAGATATTGATAGAGAACAAACAATGTATTTACCTTAATAGTCATAATATATATAGCAGTTCATAATATCAATTTTTACAAATTTCAAACTCCGCCATCTCTCTCCTCACATCCACCACTGCTGGCGGCTCACCTCCAACTGCGCAACGCTACGCGCTGTTCACATTCAGCTGCCGCTGCCCAACACTACAATGGCAGACAACAATGCAAACTAGCCACAGACTGCACACAGCACAGCCAGTGATTTTCGTACAGAGCGCTACGTAACGTTGCCAATAAGAAAACATAAACAGCCTACTAACACAACCCCCATGCTCCCCACAAAAAATTTTACAAAATATTTTTGGGCAGTGGCCAATAATGATTTGACAAAATTTTTCATAATTACAATAACAAAGATATCAAATGCACACACTTATTTATACAATGTTGGTCAAAAGCTAAAATTTTCTCACAGTCCATAAAGACAGTCCTGATCATTCATCACAGTAAAACTGCCGTTTCTTTTATCAAAGTCTGAGCAGTAAAAGACAATGCACACGGAAGTAGTGGATGTCCATGCAGTCTTGAAGAAATAGTGTTGTCCTTCCAACAGAAAGACAGTGCTGACTCTTGACATGCTGACAGGTAATGGGCCACAACAGAGCAAACCGACAGCAGAGTCAGTCGAAGTTGATGAATATTGGTAGGTAGGTCATCACAGAGTAGACCCACTGTAGTCCTGGTAGAGATTGTGGTATTGGTGGGACACCAGAGGTGCAGACCCACTGCAGTCCTTGTAGAAATAATGGTATTGGTGAGTCAGCAAAGGTGTAGACCCACTGTAGTCCTTGTAGAAATAATGGTATTGGTGAGTCATCAAAGATGCAGACCCACTGCAGTCCTTGTAGAGATGGCCAGCAGCCATCTGTTGTGACTGTGCGGGTGCACAATCACCATTGAAGAGTCTTGCAGTTAATATAGCAAGTCCATAACCACCACTTGTGCACTCACAAAGTTTCTGGAATTGTCCTTAAAACCAGCAATTCTGTTATCCAGTCCCTTGCTGAATTATTAACACACGTGCAAACACTAACAGTCCCTACTTCTCACATATTGTCCACACACTATGACCAACATAAACGTGTGCAGTGAAATGGAACTTACAAGTTACTTAATTTGATTAACTGGTGTCAATTACAATACTATAACATGAGAATACAATTACAAAGGTACAAAATACATCATTAAAGAACATAAGAATTCAGATAAAATTCGTAGTACAGGCTTTACAAAAGAATCGAAATAACATATACATCAGTGTTACAGGAATTATTACATGAGTACATACATAAAAGATCAGAATATATTTTGAAACATCAACTTTACACATGAGCATTAAAACAGAACAGAATTAATAATGTCTAAACACCTTTGCAAAGTAAATCACATATTATTAATGCCAATTATATTTGAGAATAACAGTATTCCTCATCATAGTGAATATAGCTTAGTATTAGAAGAAGAAAAACTCCTATGAAACTACACAGAGACAGGAAGAAAACAAATACACAAGGGTACACAAACACATAGTGGGATAACACAAGGAAAGGACAGGGTTTGTTTTACTGCAGTATTTGGCAAACAAAACTTTCTTTGCTTCTTGGAGATCTCCCTTCATTCATCATTATTCCCAAAAGTCCTAACTATACCTGCTTTCTGTACTTTTTTCGTATAACTTCTCAATACATTTCTTTCAATTCATTGCAACTCATTCTCTTATAGGCTAGCCCCTCTTAAGCTAACTTAAATCTACTGAGCTCAGATGCTAAACTAAGGGACGAGGCAATGCAGCAGCACATAAAACACTTAATATAAACAGCAATGAAAAAAAAATGGAAAATCGCAAAGCAAGCTACAGTAAATCTAAATTACCAAGCAATGCAACATTACAAATAATATGAGCCAATGTGCAGCAACAATAAAAATAAATCAATAGTAAAACTAGCTTAACAGAGTAATACAAAGTGAAATTTAGTAGCACTATGCCTGGCAAACAGCAGCAGAAATAACTTATATCTAAACATGACATAGCTCAAGCAGAAAAAATATTACAGTAAAAACAACAATGCAGATAAGGGAAATGCATATTCACATCTTAATGTCTATGTAATTAAAGTGGTGCACCACAACAACTTATTGTAAAAAGAAATATTACCATGTACTTGAAAAGAAAATTATGTGTCCAGTTACTGTTACGAGTCCCTTCTTATTGTTCTTTCCTTTCCAAGTGCTTCTTTTTTTTAAAGAATGTGGATTACAAAATTATTATTTAATAGATCTGTTGACAGAAAGTGTTCACATTAGCAAATGCATTTTATTGTATAAAAGCAATGCTGCAACACAGCTGGAAACCAGATATCAAGTGAAATAAGCAACTATGAAAAGCAAAGCATAAAAATATCATTCAATAGTCATGTGACATTTCATAAGTTAGTAGAAATTCTCTCAACTCTCGTAGAAAGACGCTTGTCGTAATCAGGTGTGCAGATGTACGAATATTTCCCATCAATTCATAAGCATTTCAGTAATTAGCACAAAGTACGAGTAACCATATGTTTTCAAGTAACGAGCGTGTCGCATTAGCGATGCCCTCTACAAAGGAATGTCAACAGCGAGGTTAATGGCCTCTTTCTTTCTCCACCTAATGGCTTTCTTTTGTCAGACGACTATCTCTCAGCTGTGTGCCCACAACGCATTACATGCAGGTGGTCACTTAACTTTCTTACGGAAATATTTACGACAGCAGTTTCCGCTACAGTGACAGTCTCATATAAAAATATTTCACAGGTCAAGAATTTGCATTGCAAATGTGTAGAAACAAAATCTTACAGCATAATACACATCGTCGTCGTAAAAATATCATAACATCTCAGTCAATTCTCAAAATCGTCGTAGTTTCCTCCAATAATTTCAAAACCTAAAAAAATTCTCTGCTCATTTAAATAGCGTCATCTACCTCAAACGTACTTTAAAATCATTCTCCCTTACCAAATACATCATTCAAAGCTCTCATAGTATCACAATGGTTCCGAAAAAATATGAAAAGTTCACAAAGTACAGACAAAATACAATTTCGTAAGTGTGAAGTAATCCAACTCTGTAATTGCGTAAACATGTGTCACTGACGTAATAAAAAAGTTTGTCTCTCTCAGTTAAATGATCAGATAGCTGTGTAATTTGCGTTAGAGAAATATGGTACCGATGTGTAAAGTTGTATAAGCAAATACCATATTAGCTAGGGCTCCTTGTGCTTGCCAAACACATGGTACACAAAGTAAGCGTGCACCCCCCTGAGGATTATTGTAATTATACCCTCAGGTGTTACAGATCACAAGAATGGAATGAAATGTATTACGGAAAACCTTTGTATCATTTTACTTCAAATATCTTTGAAAATAAATGTTTTTAGTACAAAATTAATCACTCAAATACGTGTCCTGTAGCGCTAAATATGCGTCTTGCTGTAAGATAATCTCTGTGGGAGTGTCGTAGTTATCGTCCTCCAAAAGCTAAGTTCTGCAGAAGTCAATGTACTTACCTCATGATACACAAAAGTGAAATGCTTTGCATATAGATAACTTAGTTATTACGCTTATTGCCGTGATGAGGAAAGTACTGAGCTGTAACGTATTGTTGTCCTACGGAAAAGGCTGTCCCCTTGTAGCCATACCACAAAAGTCACCACTAAAACATGTCTCACTTTATAGAAGAATTCAGAAAAAACTGTGCAGATATAAAACAGATACACCGCAAAAGCAACATTGTAAATTGTCACTCATTAGTAACGTCGTGATATAATCGTGTAGCTGTCACATAAACTAACCACTGTGTCATCTGGTATCTCTCAGAAAGTACTTTAATTCAGAATGTATTTTCAAGTAAACCAAAATGTTGCATTAAAATCTCATTAGCAGTACTGGTAAATGTTCTAAGTATGTGAGCCTTATAGTCGTTACGTAATCGTGCAACTAACAAGCAAGAATGTACACACACAATAACACTGTGTCGTCTGTTCGCAATAACAATGCATTCGTAATTTCAGTGTAAATAAGTTCTCTTGGTTCTTGACTGGATATTTAACTTCAAACATTGTTGCATGGTAACAGTTTCTAAAGCATACTAGTAACGTGAAGTGAAACGTTTTATGGCAAAGACAAAGTTGAAAAGCAGATTATCTTTCAATAAACGGTTTTACATGTGAAATGTAGTGTAAACCTTTGCTCTTCTCAGTACGCAGAGTTTCAACTTGAATGCAATTATCATGCGGTATTCGTCCGTAAAGAATACTGGAATTTTGCTCAAGTTAGCGTCAATGTTATTTTTCCCTGAGCCAGCGGGCGCAAGTGGCTGCCTGCGGTGCGAGTCATTGTCTGTTTCTTTGTTGGCGCGCATCGTTATTGGGATTAGGAGACCTAACTTCTACAAATTCGCCTTGCCGAGAGGGCTCTGCTCTGTTTAAATCCCGCCAGTTCTGATGCAGTTCAGGTCTGTCGTTACGATCATATTGTCTGTCGTCATGTCGGTACATTCCATAGTTTCTTTCCTGTCGGTCACGTGGTGGAGAATTTCTCCCTGAATCGTAACTGTGCGCTGGACCGTTGCGTCTAAAGTTATTCTGTCTCCCTTGATAATAATTGTTTTGGTTCCCATATTGTCTGTTTCTCTGATTGTCTCTGTGATAGTCATTACCGCGGAAAGGTGATCTTTCCCTGTAACTATTACTCTGCCAGTGGTTGTCATATGGGTGGTGTCTGTTTTGGTCACGATTTCCGTTGTAAGAATAGGTTTGTCGTGGCCATTTATTGTTTCTGTCGTCACGGAATTGTGACGGATGTGACCTGCAGTGATTGTTTTCCTGTTTTCGCATCCCGCGACTGTCTGTGTCAATTTCTAATTCTTGTAACAGTCCCTGAAAAGCTTCAATGTCGTCTTTGCAACGTCCTGCCAAAATAATATGCCGTAAATGTTCAGGCAGTTTGATTAAGCAAATGCGGATAAGTTCTGAGGGGCTGTATGGGTTTGACAAGTACTGATTCTTGTGCAACATGTCTTCAAAATATTTGACAAGACTGGAAAATTCAGATTGTTCAAAGTGTTTCATCATCATGATGCTATGTTTTACTCGGTCTTGTGTAGCTTGTGACCAATATGCTGAGAGGAACGCATGGTAAAATTCTCCTTCACTGTGACAATCGTGAATGACCGATCGCATTCTTACAGCTGGTTCATTCTCCAAGTAGCCACACATAAATTCTAATCTGTGTTCTAATGACCAGTTGGGAGGAAAACAATGAGAGAATTGATGGAGCCACGCTTGTGGATGAATGTTGTTGGCAGAATTCTTAAATGTTTTGAATTTACGTGTAGTAATGAACAGCTTATAGTCAAAGTCATCGTGTCGGCGAGTAGCATATCGGTCATTGTTACGTCGTGTCGGCGGTTCCATCTCAAAATTCGGTCCACCTTGCCAATTCCTTTCATAATTACCGAAATGCCCTGTGTTATTATTTTGTGGCTTTTCCGTATTTCTATGTCCCTCTTCCCGTATTGGGGCGCGAGTGTCCTCTGAAATACGTAATTCTTGTATTACCTGTGTCAGCTGATCTTGTACTTCCCGGATTTCTCTTTTGTACTGTGTGTTGATTTGATTTTGATTTTGTTTGAATTTTCTAATTTGTTCATACTCTTCTGTGTCAGTGAAGGCTACGGGTCTTGTGTCATTCAGATCATCATCTACCTTTGTAGATAAGTTAGTGACCTGATCCGAAAGTTCAGCTACTTTCTCTGATAGTGAACACATTTCCTCAGTGTGTTTTTCCGAACCAAGTTTCAGAGTGTCCATTTGTGTTGAAATCGAATCTACTGTGTTCTTTAAGTTTTCCTGAGTTTTTGCCAGTTGCGTAACCGAATCGGTAGATGCAACTGAGTCATTTTTAGCCCACAAGGTCTCATGATTTTCATGAACAATGGTTTGCAGCTCTTTTATGGCTGCTTCGTGATTCTGTAATGCATTTTCATGCCGCGAAAAAATAGGCTGAAAATGCTCACAAATTTGTGTTTTTACGTCATTACAGATTTTTTGACATTTCGATTCAATGTTATGTAACTCAGTAGTTAAATCTTCACGTGTTTGTTCAAGTGTGGTGTCTAACTTCCGAAGATTTTGTTCCATTGTGTCTAACTGTTGCTGTGTTTGTCTCTGATTTTGTTCCATTGTGTCTAACTTTTGAAGATTCTGTTCCATTGTGTCTAACTTTTGAAGATTCTGTTCCATTGTGTCTAACTTTTGAAGATTTTGTCCCATTTGTTGCATTAATTGTAATAACAATGCATTAGTGTCTGGAATCTGTTCCTCTACGCTTTTCGGCAGTGCATTTGCACCAGCAACATCCACATTTTGACAAGCAGAAAATGTGTCTTGACTTATTTGAGAAAATGGTGAGGACGCAAAACCTGAATCTACAGTATTTGCAAACTTGTGTCCTATCATTTCGGATTCCTGAGGTGAGCTGTTGCCGAGCGATCGATCGATAATGCTCCCCTGTTCACTAATTGTTTCACTGCCTACGCCATTGTTTGCCGCCCGCTCCATTTCCCTATGCACAATTACCAAATTACTACTTGGAATGTCTGTTAATTCACTACACAGTGGTGCTGATAAGCTACGCTCGTCTTCACTATTATTTCTCAGTTTACTTTGGAGCCTAGTGTTACGTTTTTCACACGCCATTATTGTGACAATATTTCACACGATAACACAGAAAAACACAATTTGAAGAGCAAAAATAAGAGAACACATTAACATAGAACTGAAAATAAATCTAGTTAATTGCAAGCGCAGCTGCGAAATACTTGGTGCAAATCTACATGCATGCCACAACTGTTTTACTGTGCAACAATGAAAGACTGCAACTACAAAGGAGATTCTCTCTACAATTACGCGCTAGCAATAAACAGAAGCTACACTAAATACACAAACTACAAGAAAAAATCAGAAGATTCCAGTGAGGTATCCTCGGCTAAGGGTCGACATATGAAACGTCCCCTTAGAACAATTGTACACGACTGTGGTTCAACTGACACAATACTTTTTAGCGCAACGCAATCTGACTTTCAATAATCCCTACAAAACAATGGCCCTGACTAACATTTACCTATACCTTTTACAAATCACTTACTTCTCCAAAAATCTTCCTTACTCGAACTACTGCAATACAGCGAGCGCCACTACTGCCAGCTAAATAAAAGATTCAAACTACAGAAGGCACTAACTACTGATAGGCATAGTTAGCAAATGAAAGATATTAATAGAGAACAAGCAATGTATTTACCTTAATAGTCATAATATATATAGCAGTTCATAATATCAATTTTTACAAATTTCAAACTCCGCCATCTCTCTCCTCACATCCACCACTGCTGGCGGCTCACCTCCAACTGCGCAACGCTACGCGCTGTTCACATTCAGCTGCCGCTGCCCAACACTACAATGGCAGACAACAATGCAAACTAGCCACAGACTGCACACAGCACAGCCAGTGATTTTCGTACAGAGCGCTACGTAATGTTGCCAATAAGAAAACATAAACAGCCTACTTACAGTACCTGTCTAAAATGCATTTTACGATTGCCCTGAACTTTTTCCATAAACACTCAACATTGCGTTCTCGCTCACACAGGGACACGTGGTGGACGGTGAGCGGTTGGCATCGACAGGTTTGAACGTGCTGAGGAAAACAACTTTGGCAGTGAACGGTCGACTATTGTGTGATTCAGCTCCGAGGCAAACAATTTAGGCGGGAAACGTGCGGAGGCGACGAATACACGTGGTGAGCGGACAAGGGGCGGCTGTGACGTCAAACTCGGCAAGCTTCAGCGTGTCCAGCGAAAACATGTTTACGACATGGGAGTGATTGCTGGGCTCGCCCCGCGCGCTTGTGGCAGGCCGCCTCACATGACAGGCGTAGGCAGTGTCTCCGCACGCTGGCCAGGGGGTGGCGAGGATTTGAACTAATTTGGCTGGAGCGAGGACTTCATGGTGACTGCACTGCGATATCAAAGATGTGTGTGCTGACTGTGTTGGAGAACAAGTGATGACCGTACTGCTTGAAATGAAGTCTTCAGTCCCTTCCCCCCTGCAAAATCAAAGGACGTGAATTACGTTACTATAAGAGCAGTTTATAATTTGATGCGATTATGATAGGCCACCAGTGAATAAAGAAGTGATGGCGAAAGCTCGTACATGTGATCAATTATGGTGTTAGGATTTGAACTTGTGATAGATTTTTGTTATGGATGTAAGGAAAATGGCTTTCTCACCGAGAAAATCGGACATCTTGAATAAATAATAAATGATGATAATAAATAGAAGTACAGTTTTCGAGAGAATATCGTGTTAGAATTTGAATTTGGCGCAATTTTCCAGTGGAGGTAGGCCTATAATAATAAATGATAATGAATGATAATAAATGATAATGAATGATAATAAATGAAAATGAATTATAATGAATGTTAATAAATAATAATGAATAATAATAAACAAAAGTAAGGTTTGTTGGAATTTTAATTTGGAGGGAATTTTCTAGTGGAGGCAAGTCAATAATAATAAATAATAATGATTGATAATAAATGATAATGAATGATAATAAATTACAATGGATGATAATGAATGTTAATAAATGATAATCAATAATAATAATAAGACAAGTACGGTCTTGGCATGTATTATCCTGTTGGAATTCAAACTTCCCACCATTTTTCCTTCTGGAGGCTTAGGTAAGTGGACGTAGCACAATTGGGCTATTTTCGCGCCAAAATTCAAAATTCCCGCCTTTTTTTCTAGAGGTTAGGTTAGTGGACATTGCACAATTGGCCTATTTTCCCGCCAAAATCCGTCATCTTCGATGACGTCATGTGATGTTGCCAAGTCTACATGCCGCCATCGTGGATGACGTCATCGCCGCCATCTTGAATAAATTTGGCAACAATGCAGCGTGGCCTGACACATACTTAGTCCCCCTACTGACGTTTGGCATTTAGCGGCGTGATGTGTGGCTTATGAGAAGCCGCTCGACCATGAAATCCAAGTTTTCTCACCTCCCGCCTAACTTTCATAGTACTTGCCGTGGATCCTGATGCAGTTTGGAATTACTGTGTGATGATCTGGATAGATGTCTGCCTATTACACATTACGACCCTCTTCCTCTGTCGGCGCTCTCTGTCAGTCAACAGACAAGGTCGGCCTGTATGCTTTTGTGTGTTCGTGTCCTTTCACATTTCCACTCTTCTATCATATCGGAAACAGTGGACCCAGAGGTGTATAAGAGTGTGGAAATCTCGCAAACAGACGTATGACACAAGTGTCATCCAATCGCCTGAGCACGTTCGAATCCGTGAGTTCCGTGGAACGCCCCATTCTGCTCTATCACGATGTCTAATGACTACTGAGGTTGCCGATATGGAATACCTGACAGCAGGAGGCAACACAATGCACCTAATATGGAAAACGTGTGTTTTTGGGGGTGTCCGGATAGTTTTGATCACATAGTGTACATAAAATCAGTGACCAAAGTTCATAGTTATATATTTGGACTTTTGCGTATCGGACAGTAAAACCACTTGAGCCCTGTACCGGATTTAACAATTGTAGGTGCTTTATGGAGTACAAATTAACAAGAGACGCATTTTTTGCTGTACGCAAAGTAATTACAAATCGTCACTGGTGTATGGAAGGGAAAATTGTACCCTTGCATTAACTCAAGAAGGAAACGTGGAAAAATTTTAAATGTAGTTATTACAATATATAGCTTGTTACTCATTGTGTGACCGTGAAAGAAATTCAGAAATCACGAGGATCTCTATTCATTGAGAGCATCAAATATGCGATAACGTAGTAACTGGCGTCAGCACTTGTAAAATACGCCGAAATCTGGGTTGGCCAAAGCAGCGTATCCAAATGAACCAGTAGACTGCCGAAGATAAGAACGCTCGTGGAAAAGATGGACGGATCAATAAGTTGTACAGGTTTAAGGCTCAAAATATGATGCCAGCAATGATAATGGGACAGCTAAGATGTTTCTGTGGCGTCTGTCACAGTATGAATTCAAACTGTTTATCACTAACCATATTCTGATGTTTAATAATTATACTAAAAATTAACATGGGTAATTGCAAGATTTATAATAATTTAGCCTGAAAAAAAATTACTTTAGATATATAAATTTAATTGATTTTCTCATCAAGGTAGGGAACTAAGAATGATTATCACAGTTCTTAAACGTTGCAACGGCATAACGTTGAATTATAGTATATTTAAGGAACTAAAAACGATTACCGGAGTTCTCAAACGTTGCAACGGTATTACGTTGAATTATACTATGACGGATGCGAATGGTCTCAAAATGAAAATTTGATAGTTATTTACTGCTAGGTTCGTGGTAGCTCATTTCTTGGAGAAATATTGTCAGTCCAGTCAGTGGAGCCAGTGTTTCAATTTAACAATATAGGCCAATACTACTTACGTTGACATTACACAGCTTTTTCCAAACCAGTGCTGGAAACAATTTGTAACATTAGGCTTGCGTACCCACATCAACCTCTTTACATTAGCGCTTCTGCTTTTTATTTCAACCAGAGTAACAGATGACATTACATGACCACGAAATTCAGACCCTTGCATCACATCCTACAAGCGGACAGAAATAACTAGCTTCAGGTACCTTCCTCTATGTCAGAAGTGGTAAATATTACATAATGAGATAGCATTCTGATGTTCGCTGGCAGTGAGACACTTGTGCTGATATGTGAGACCCGAGATTCTTTTCAAGACCAGTTTCACAGCACAGAGCTCGTTTATAGCAGTCTACATCGCTTACAACGAAGTCTACGTATTCAGCCTCGCCGGCCAGTGATAAATATGGCAATGAGCGACAAAAGAATTCTCTGCGTTGGACTGATCTGTCTCGACGAATTGTTGTACTGTGAAAACTATCCCGTCGAGGATTCTGTGGAAATGTACGTATGTCTAGAAATCGTAAGTAGGTAATTTATACTATATTATGTTCACAGAAAGCCATTATCTGTCATCTACTATAGGTTTCTTGTGGTATGTGCAGAATAAGCTATATTTTCTTCTCACAAGCAAATGATTAGGAGTTAAGTTTAATTCTGGTAACTAAGAATTGTACATGTAACCAGGTGTAATACTGAAACTCAAATAGATGAATTTGGCTCCTATTTGTTGAGAGAGTTTAGCAAACATTGCGAAGGTTTCCTAGAGGATATTCGCAAAAAAAAAAAAAAAAAAAAAAAAAATTCTCGACAATCGCATTACACTGATACGAACATCAAAATTTATTGATCATAGAAGGGAAATACCGTTAAAACTCCACAAGTCTGGAGAAGTAACTGACATCGAATAACATACCTTTGCCTTGTTCACGGTAGAATTTTTATATATCGATATCGCACTTTCAAGTACTGTAGCGCAACAAACCGACAAAAAAAGGACGTTTCTTGGATAGGTAACAATGAAACTGCAAATTTGCGCAATGAGCAAGTAAAACTACGAAATCCATCAAATAAGGGACTATAGTTTCGGAAACTGTGAATCGAGATTGCGCTGTGTGATATGTTACAATATCTGGGCACAGGACAGATATTCTCAGCCACTCAGAACACAAAATGAGAGCACGTTACACGCTTTATATTCAGCCAATTATGTCATCACTTTTTCAATGCGCGAATACACAAACGACGAAAAGATGTTAAGAATGAAACGAGAATGAAGTAGGTATTCCAATGTACAGTACCAAACAAAGCGATGCTATAACGTACCTGCAATTTTTTAGCAAACTGAAGGCGCTGGTTTCCCCCGAAAGCCACGAAATTGCAATCGCTGGTCGTGCTTTGAGCATATTTTGAAAGAATTATTGCATCACAGCTCCGCTAGGCGGATAATGCTCACTCGCTTCAACAAAAAAATGATGTAATATTTTTTTTCTGGCGATGTGGTCGACAGAACATATACTCAGCTAGGTAACATGCGAAATGTTTGGTCTTTCTGCCACATCTTCGGATGGCACCTGTGACGTCCCGCAACATTTTGTCCATCTTCTGTGATGAGATGTGGCAACATTGTAGAACATGTGAGACTTTGCTCCGGCGAAGAACAGAGAGTAGCAATAGCGCTTACAATGGATTGTGACCAGGATAAGTTGAATCTTTCTGCCTTAATCTCCAGCTTCTCTCAAGTTCAGACTAATTGCCACAGCGCTGCTCGAACAATATACAGAGTGCGCACAGAATAAGATGGCCGTTAGATCCCGCAGTCGGCAGGGCACGCGTGGGGAACGAGGTAATTTGGGGGGGGGGGGGGGGGGGGGCAGGTGCAGTAGGGGGAAATATCGAGCGTTTGAGGGTGATGAACCCTACGCTCACATTTTTTTGTAAATATTAAGTGGAACTCCTCCACACCCACACTTGCATGATGACCACTCGGAAAGATCTACTGTCGTCACCCCTGCTTTGGTTAGTATCTAGAAAGGATTCCGCTGAAAAAGCAACAAAAGCAGCGACTTACTTTCGACTGAGTTGTCAACCATTTGTACAATTCAGAGAAGTGTCATAAGTGGCGAATTTTGAGCAAAACCTACATTGCTGTTGTTGCCATGTTAAAATTTGCTTCTTTTTACCAAAAACACAGCGGAGTTTACACAGTGTCACCTCACAAACATTTTTTGCAAACGCAATTACGAGAGAGTTCTGGAACAGTGGCTCATTAAGTTTATTAAGTGACGAACTGAGGAAAAGTGAGATCAATAGCTTATGAAAAACCACAACGTCAGTACAAAAATAAACGTGTAATGTGTTCACTTATGTTGTTCCAAAGCCCACAGCATTTCTCGTTTCACCAGCTATCGATGGCCCCCAATACTATATTACTTCATCGAAAAAGTCTTTAGTTTGGAATAACACGATAGATAATAAATTTTTGGAAAGTAGCAATATTGCAAAATACTCTCCTCTTTGCGTGCTATCATTTTCCAAAATACCATTTCGATATCTTAAACCATTTATGAAGTATGAGTAGTGTTACAGATATTTCGTTCTCGCTTTATCGCTAGCGCACGCGATCGCAAATGAGTGGGCTACATCAGATCAATTTTCTCGATACTGGTGAAAGATAGAGACCTCCACCCTAGTCTAAAGAAAATATCGACGTGTTAGCCAAATTTCATAAGCAGTAACATGTTATGAAATATGCACTAAGTACAAAAACTTATCGACTCCTATTTTTCATTGCAAACTTTTTCGAATGTCGCTCAGTGTCTTACTTCAACGCAAATATCACAAAACTTTGACATTAACGAAATGATGGGCATGTCAACATGAAGCTGACGTAAAGTAGTAACGCAGAAATGAAATTTTTTACCGTAGTTTGTGTAAAATCGTTTGCGACAGACTGCAGGGTGTGCACCTCGATTCTGTCACCCTTTCCGAGCAAAAGAATGAACTCGCCCAGGATTTGGACGAAAATATGTCGCTGCGCATCGGTTACTGTATCGTGCGCGGACCACTTTCCCATACTGTTCGCATTGATTTTATAAACACCACTCTGTGTCAACTGTTGCTGTTTTTATTTACTATTGAACAAAAATTTTTGATATGCTGGTGGTATAATATGCAGGTCTTCAGTCGTGCGACTAACTCTTTAGCAAGGTTATCTGAAATGTTACCAATATATGAGATTTTGCACCAGGTTGCGCAACTTGCTGAGTAACTGCTGTTGGCCGACGTACAGAAGTGGTGTAATTGTACACATTTTCTTTTTTTCAGTATTTCAAGCAGAACTACAGCCTTTCAAAGCATATCAATCAAAACTACAGACCACCAATCGCTTATAGCTCAGTCTTGATTGATGATATACTACGACCACAATTTATTGGTTAACAACTGTAGATTAAAAGTGAAGATACTGCAAAAAGGTTCGAAACTGAGGAGATCGAACCTGGATAATTTGAAGGAACCAGGGGTTGTTGAGAATTTCAGAGAAACCATTAAGCAACAATTCACTGAAAGAAGGGGAATGAAATACAGTGGAAGACAATGAGAGGAAGGAAGGAAAATTAGGGTTTAATGTCCTGTTGTCATAAAGGTTGTTAAAGACAGAGCACAAGCTCGGATTGTTTCAAGGACGGGGAAGGAACCTGGTCGTGTCCTTTCAAAGGAACCATACCGTCATTTGTCCAGAGGCCTTTGGGGAAATACAGGAACAATTTGGAACATAGCTGCTGTTCAGCAACGGTGAATGTAAATAAATGATTTAAGAAAATCAGCTAACCATTAGTGGGTATAAACGTTAATTAACAATCCTTCACAATGGTTTAATCAATTGTAAAATTGTCTACTTAAGAAGTACATGGACCTATTGAGGGAATTTTTTTACATCATGGTTAACAAGAATTATCAAAGCGTAAAGGATTTACAAAACCACTGGATAAAAATATAATAAACAAAAATTACTTATACGTAAAATCACATATTGATGACGACAAGTTTCAGAGCAAGAAAGCTGATGTCAAGTAACAAGGAACGTATGACTATCAGTAAAACCATATGAAATCTATTAAAAATGATTCCCACTGGAGCTGGGCTGAGCATAAAAGTATTCATATTAAAATGTACAAACATGGAGTGAAAAGGCAGTGAAACAGCCCGTATGTGGCTGGCGCCATGCGCCGACTGCAACAACTTTGTCAGTCGCCTCATGACACCAGCCACATAGAGGCAGTTTTTATCTGCAGCTGGTTGGCTGATTTTCTTAAATCATTCTATTACGGAAAACCTAGATCTGGATCGGCGGCAGGGAGCTGAACCGCCGTCCTCCCGAATGTGAAACAAGTGTGCTAACCGCTGCGCCACTCACTCGGTAAGATAAATGGGTCTCTTTCAGATATGGAATAGGGAAGGTGTGGTGTCCTTAGGTTAGTTAGGTTTAAGTAGTTCTAAGTCTAGGGGACTGATGATCTCAGATGTTAAGTCCCATAGTGCTCAGAGCCATTTGAGCCATCTTTGATGAGACGGAAGATATTGATTTTAACTGACAAAAGGAGAAAATATTAAAATGCAGCAAATGAAGTTGGCGAAAGGGAATACAGACTTTTAAAGACGAGGTTGACAGAAAGTGCAAAATGGCTACGCAGGAATGTCTAGAAAGAAATGCCCCCTCGTCGGAGGTTCGAGTCCTCCCTCGGGCATGGGTGTGTGTGTTGTCCTTAGCGTAAGGTAGTTTAAGTTAGATTAAGTAGTGTGTAAGCCTAGGGACCGATGACCTCAGCAGTTTGGTCCCATAGTCCTTACCACAAATTTCCAAAACGAAACGCAAGGCTGTAGAAGCGTGGATAATCAGGGGGAAAATAACAGCCGCCTATAGGGAAATTAAAGACTACTGGAGAAAAGAGAAGAGCTCAGATTGTAAGTCAGTGCTAAGCAAAGAACGGAAAGCTGAAAGGTGGAAGGAATATATATGGGGTCTATACGGGGGAAACAAACTTCAGGACACAGTTGCAGAATAAAAAGAGGAAGTTGGTGACTATGAGATGGGAAATATGATACTGCGAGAAGAAGTTGACGCAGCAGTATAAGACATAGTTGAAAGCAAGACCCTTGGTGTGTGACGTGGCAGCAGAGGCCTGATCGGCCGAGTGCGCTGTATGCTTTTGTCCTCTCGGCCGGTAGATGGTCGGTACAACTGAATCCCGGCATGGCGTTGAAAATGATCATCCTGAACCCATCGATTCTGCAGTCGCATGGTAGTCGTGGGATCCTGATCAACGTGAGCAGCAATATCGCGGAGCAATAAATCGCAATCTGATAGGTGGAGATCCTGCCTCTGTGGAATTCCGCAAAATGCTGGCTGACTGGCTGACGTTTCACCTTCTTGCACGGGGTATAACACGATCTCCTCACAAACAATCAACATTCAAATAAGATTCCTGACTGCTAAAGCTACCGCGTAATCTTTCTCTCTACAAAGAATGTAGGTGGCTCTACTCCTAGCTACTTCATGTGGTTGCGCCGAAATGTTAATCATCTATATATGCAAGCATGAAGCACGCTTCATGCTAGTTCGACGTCTATTACATCTCGTCTTCATTGTGCTTCAGACTTAATGGTCAGAGAGATACAATATCCAATGATAAGCGACACATTTCATCACGGGATCGTTCCGTAACCGCGAGTGTTTACAGATGTGCTCAGCAAACGTCAGAGACAGCAGTTAAGCTTCTTTTAGACGACCGACTTTCTTGCCTCAATCGATTATTCGTGGCAAGTGAGTCTTCTGCAGCGCTCCTGGAGTTTCATATCTGTATTGAGTCTCGCCCATCGTGATGGTGTACGCCCACCCTTAGCCTCAATAACAGCTTCCACTCTCACAGGCATACGTTCAATCAGTTGCTGGAAGGTTTCTTGGGAATGGCAGCCCATTCGTCACGGACCGCTGCACTGAGGAGAGGTA
The DNA here is from genome assembly GCF_023864275.1 of Schistocerca cancellata. Taxonomy (NCBI): domain Eukaryota; kingdom Metazoa; phylum Arthropoda; class Insecta; order Orthoptera; family Acrididae; genus Schistocerca; species Schistocerca cancellata. Next base: position 700,118,157 of record NC_064628.1, read on the forward strand.
TCGATTTCGGTCGGTGAGGCGTGGCACGAAGACGGCTTTTCAAAACATCTCAAAGGTGTTCTATAGGATTCAGGTCAGGACTCTGTGCAGGCCAGTCCTCTACGGGGAGGTTATTGTAATGTAACCACTCCGCCACAGACCGTGCATTATGAACAGGTGGTCGTGTTGAAAGATGCAATCGCCATCCCCGAATTACTCTACAACAGTGGGAAGAAGATGCTTAAAACATCAATGTAGGCCTGTGCTGTGATAATGCCACGCAAGGGGTGGAAGACCCCTCCTTGAAACACACGACCACACCATAACACCAAATTTTACTATTGGCACTACACACGCTGGCAGATGACGTTCACCAGGTATTCGCCATACCCACACCCTGCTATCGGATCGCCACATTGTGTACCGTGATTCGTCATTCCATACAACGTTTTTCCCCTGTCCAGTCGTCCAATGTTTACGCTCCTTACACCAAGTGAGGCGACGTTTGGCATTTAACGACGTGATGTGTGGCTTATGAGCAGTCGCTCGACCATGAAATTCAAGTTTTCTTACCTCCTGCCTAACTGTCATAGTATTTGTCGTGGATCCTGATGCAGTTTGTAATTGCTGTGTGAGGGTCTGGATAGATGTCTGCCTGTTACACATTACGACCCCCTTCAACTGTTGGCGGTCTCTGTCAGTGAACAGACGAGGTCGGCCTGTACGCTTTTGTGCTGTACGTGTCCCTTCACGTTTCCTCTTCACTGTCGCGTCGGAACAGTGGACCTAGCGCGTACAGACGTATGACACAAGTGACACCCAATCACCTGACCACGTTCTAAGTCCGTGAGTTCCGCGGAGCGCCCCATTCTACTCTCTCACGATGTCTAATGACTACTGAGGTCCCTGATATGGAGTGCCTAGCAGTAGGTGGCACCACAATGCACCTAATATGAAAAACGTATGTTTTTGGGGATGTCCGGATACTTTTGATCACATAGTGTATTTTAATTTGCTCGACCAAATATATGCTTACAAACATACACGACAAAATTGGAACGCAGTAAATAGAACCTTTTTATTTTATTCTTTGCCTCTTGTTTTCTTTCTAAAGTGAAGAATAACATCGGAAACTGTTTTCGCCAAATACATCCAACTCTTTTAACGTTGAAATAATTTTCATTAAAATCGTTTATCCATGTACATTATTCGTTATGTATAGCGTTGTCTTTTTCTTCGTCCAAGTTTTGTAAACCGTAAATGCTTGTTAGCTCACAGACAGTTTGTCCTTCTTGTGGAATATTAGTAGGGAATGTATCAGTATCTCATGTGACCTTTGCACTGAGACTCAAAACGAACACCAAAAGAAAGACTGAGGAGACACAAAAACACAAAATCAGTTATTATAATTATAATAAAAATGAGTCTAAATACGCTTGTTAGTTGCTGAGAAAATCTCGTAGCTGTTTTTGGAGATTTTTTATTTCCTTATTCACCACATGTTTGGGCCCAGCGCATCGTATTGTGACCTGTCAGCAACTAAAATTTGGAATAACAGACTCTTCCCGTAATACAAATTCAAGTATACACAATTGCAAGGTTCACAAACATGCAAAAATAATAAAAAATCGAAGGTGTCAAAGTAGACAACAACGTACATACGATATGCAATTGCATAAGCTCAGTAAATGCCGCACAACTTAATAAGCATTATAACTGCCTCCAGAACTTATGCGATTGCATATGGTATGTACACTGTTGCCTATTTTGACATCTTCAATCTTTTATTATTTTTGTACGTTTATGAATCTTGCAGATGTGTATACTTGCATTTGCATTACGGGAAGAGTTTGTAATCCTAAATTTTAAATGTTGATAGCTCACCAGACGATGGGCTGGGACCGAAATATGTCTGAATGTGGAAATGCAAAAATCTCCAAAACCAGCTACGAGATTTTTTTCAGCAACCAACAAGCATTTTTAAAGTCATTTTTATTATATTTATCATGATAGTTGCCTACCTCTACCACGAGTTTCAGTCTAAAATAAATTATTATGATAGTTGATTTCTGATGTTAGCAGACGACACAAGTCCCCTTTTTCTGCGGACTCCACACTTGGCACAGTCAGTTTATCACTGACGTTACTGACCCACTAGCGACGTGGTTGGGGCTGATTTACACGCAAGCACGTGACGCGGACCCACTACGAGTAGTCGATTTTGACCATAATGTGCATCACGGAAAGGCATACTGATGAAAATCCGTGAGCGCTCATTAAAGGAAAAAGTCGGGCAATATAACTATCTGATAAAAAGTATCCATACACCGCTATGTATTGCTGAATGAATCTAAAACCGTTCTAGTTGCTGTGTAGAACTTTATTTAGTTCACCACCAGTTTCGACTTTTCTATTAAGCCGTTTTCAAACGGTTCTGAAAACTGCCAAATACGATACATACGTACCCACGTATGTTATAGAAAATGCAAAAGTAAAGTTTACATCCTGCTCAATATAAAACCTTCTTTCGTTATGCAATAAACAGGCTCCTCAAACTTACTACATGCTAACGAAGCAGAAAAGGAACTTGGCTGGTTTCGAGATACAGTGCGGAGTAACGGTTATCACAGAAGGATCATAGATGAAATTTATAGTTCCACAAAGTCTAAGAAGAACGTAATTGACAAAAATCGAGTTGCTACATATAAAAGCAATGTGTATCACTTCCCTTCTATGGCCAAGTCAGGTTTCATACTCAGTAAACCCCCCACCCCTTCTTTTATTTTAAAAAAGAGATGAACTTAACGAACACATTCAAATGATACATTAAATGAGTCACAAACCTATATGATATATTCTCTATTGTAAATGCTATTAGGAATCTGCAATCGAATGATCGTTTATATACGTGGCCAGAGAAGGCAACCTTCATATGTATCAATAAATAAAAATCTACAAAAATGTTGTCTCGGCATTTTTGAAAGTTCTTCATCACTTGTTTTGTCGCATTCTTTTCTTTCGCCTCTTCTTCAGCTAGTCTACTCTCTCCCGCCTTGCCCATTGCTTAAGAAAGCATGTGTAATTCTTCGTTAATAATGATTACATTAATTGGAGATAATGTGCGTGTGTTTATTTTACGAGTAACAATGATCATTTTCACAGCTGGGAAACGGGAGCTTCCAGTTTCTGTAAGTACTTAGAACGCTTTCGGGAATAACGGATTGCCAACGAACAATTACCAGCCATTTTCTATGTGTCATGCAGATCGCTACTAACGGTAGCAAACTTTCTCAGAGCCTGCGTCTGTTATTTCCTAAGAAGCCCGATGTCGAGGCGCGAATAACATTGGCGCGCATGTGATAATTATTAATATTCACACGGTCGCAAATTAGAAATTGCGAGCCTGCCATCCAGGCAGCGAAGCATGAGGCTACATATTTTAATTTTCAAATAATTTCTTTTACCAATGCAGTTCTTCTTCTCGGATGGACAGAGAGAGTTAAACTGGCGACATCATAAGCAGGACTCGATTTTTATGGTGTATGTATTATAATAATTTTGTTGTCTCTATTATTTGCGAGCACTGAACGCTGTAAAAAGCAAGAAAATCTGGAAGGAAAGGAACGAGGGTTACAAATTTATTATCATAACGATTGTTGGCGTATAGGCCTACAGTACCAGGTAAAGAGATCAGGATCATTTAATGCTTTTAAATTCTGTAGATCCGCTTCAGAAGCTTCCCGTGCGTTGAAACTTAGCTTTTTGTTGCATTTAGGTACACTTTTTAGAGTTTCATTGTACTTAAAATTACAGTCTGTTGAAATTCCGGAAGATGGCGGATATTCGTAGCTAAGCATGAGCCCTTGATTATTGTGATCGTCACCTGTTAGAAAAGATACATTTTGCTTCGTGTATTAACGAGCGGAATGCATTATCTCTGTAATATTTTTTGTTGTATTACGTAAAAATGATAACGTTTTAGAAAGTTATTATCCCTTGTTAGGGTGTTAACTACCCAGCAATAACTGAAAATGGCACAGACTAATACTGTAAATGAGAATATTCAAACGGTTAACGGGGAGTCCGCCTATGTAAACACAACTGTCGGCTCAGCTGCGGCGAGTAATATTACGTTGCCAACTGAAACAGACGTGATACATAACACAGTATTATGACATCTAGCTCTATTGCTGCAGTTATTACTATGAATTTTAATCTAGTATTTGATCCAGATGCATTTATTTGTAGCCGCGTAATCGGAGTAGATATTGTAACATCAGCCTTCACGACTGAATCTGTTTACTGACTATTCAACACTAAAACAATAACAAGAGACCATGAATGAAAAAGAATAAGTCATGAATAGTAACCTATCCTCTATGAATCAAAGAATACACATCACATATTATAAGCGAGACACTGCGTCTAATGAGTTTCTACCCCTCGAGCAGGCGCGCCAATTTTCGTAATATGAGCGGGCGCGCGGCGCACTTCGTACACATGTAGTCAAAAGCTGTCATGATGCTACCAACGGAAACATGTATGAGCTAAATCACTGTTTAATTTTAGTTTATTTAAACAGCATTACAAGGAACTTACATTACACCGCTAATTTACTATTTGATTAAACAAATAAGAAACTTTCATATCATTCTATTGCAGCAGCTGACATATCAATCTATTCCAACACTTTTTTAAGCGCATACTGAACAAAAACACTCTTTCACTGCAATATACAAGCACAGAGGCTCTATATATTGAAGAAGTATCAGTTATCACAAAGTTCCTTCCATCTACATAGTTAATTGTCTTCCGCATTTTCGGGAAATGCTTTAACACTTCTCACATGTATGCACTGTTTTTACATGTTCTGTGCAAACAAAGCTATGACATGAGTTACATCTTAAGGTAGTAGATGTGTTTCTTGTTCGTCCCCATGTCACACACCGACCTCTTTTCATGGTGGTAGGCTCCTCAGTTCTTTCAACACGTTGATCTTTGCATTTCACGAGGAAATGTCAGCAGGAAGTGAAGGAATATTAGCCCTTTCCACTAGTTGAAGTTTCATAAGAGACAGTGCTAAATCTTTCAAGAAAATTCTTATCTTGTTTTTTGAATTTGCCTCATTTGTGTGAAAAATTATTTGAGCATTGATTCCTGCTATATCCATTACAGTGTAGAACACAACCAATGGCCATCTTCTTGTCACGCGTGCGAAGGAATACGCACCTCCCAGTTGATCGACTATGTCGACTTCTCCCTTTGTTACATTGTTATCCAAAACTATCTCTGGTTTACCTTTCACTTCGTCAATGGTTCTAAAATCGGGCATAGTTGAAAGTAATATAATTGTCTTGTTTTATTTCGGCACTTACAAAACTAGCGTCATATCATTCTGAAAACCAAAGAAAGATGAGTGGATAGCCCTACATTTCCCAAGTAAAAATTCTTGTGGGATCTCGCGTTTGTTTTGTCTCAACGTGCCGATTCATGTTAATCGCCTTTTCAAAAGGGAGTTGGCTAAGGAACAGGTAGTGTACCAATTATACGTGTTATCTTTTGATTCGAAAATGAACGAAATAAAAGTGAAGGAAAAGTTACTTACATGACCGGGCTTTGTACACTAAGATGACACACTCGCAGTTCATTTTAAATTACTGCTGCCGGCCGGAGTAGCCAAGCGGTTCTAGGCGCTACAGTCTGGAGCTGCGCGACCGCTACGTTCGCAGGTTCGAATCCTGCCTCGGGCATGGATGTGTGTGAAGTCCTTAGGTTAGTTATGTTTAAGTAGTTCTAAGTTCTAGAGGACTGATGACCTCAGAAGTTGAGTCCCATAGTGCCCAGAGCCATTTTTTAAATTACTTTAGTTCACGTGAGCCTGTGACAACACAACTTCTCATTGTGCTAGTGGAAACAATAATGCAAGATTAGATAGGAGATTGCTGTTGTAAAACAATATTGGAAATGTGCACGATAGTGTTATTTGCGGTTGGCGCACTTTATACACAGGCGCGTCCGGTCGAAGGCTACTTTGTGACAAGTGGAACAAGTCAGCGCACAAGTTAAGAATCAAACAGAGCAGTTGAAAGTAGAAGTGGCTAACCACGTAACAGAAGTATTAAGATCAGATTTGGATCACAGAAATATCAGGTCTTCCTGAAAAGGTAAAAGATCTGTCCGAAAGTTTTCACACCTTACAACCAGAACAAAATAGTCTCAAGCTCACAGTGGAACAAGTAGTGTCATACATAGAAAAATCTATTGGCAGAGCCCGAAAGCAAAACAGAGGAATTTCTAAAAGAAAAGGATAATCAAATTACTGATAAATTCGAAGTAGAGCTAAGGAAAGCGATAGATTAGACTGTCACTGGGGTACATGCTGAACAGGGAATCACAATGCAAAGCGTCAAAAGCCAGCTTAGTTTCGCAAGGAAAACGTTGACTCAAGATAGGTCCAAATAGCAACAAGAAGTCCAAGATAAATTATCTCGTCAAATTGACTGAGTGGAAAAGGAGTTAAATACTGTAAAAAGGCAACCTGGTGATAACACATGACACAGAGCTCAAACAATTGGAGCTGTGATCACTATCGCTGTCTGATATCTCAAAACAATGCATGCGTTGATGACGTATGCTCAGATAGACAATCGCTACGGAACTATACTACTAGGAGTTTAGTGTAAGGACCCACCATTATGTATGCCTTGTTGGAGGAAAGTCTCCTCAAACATAAATAATTACAGGTGTTCATACTACAAAAGAAAACTGTATACCCTGTTATTTTCATTAATTCTCTTAGAAATTTATTGCCTTAGACGTGGTGTGACATACAAAAGATTCAGCCTAAAGGCTACCGCGACTGCAGAACGTTGTCACACTTATGAATATTTCGAAAATGCCTTTATGGTCGAAAAGCGCTTAAGAAAAACAGAGATAAGAACTCTTTAATCTAGAATTATACAATCCTAGATAAGGAAGTCCAAGAAATTATTTTTTTTTTGAAATGTTTGAACAAGACTCGTTTCTGGGATAAACCTATATCAGATAGAGATGTGTTACGTGTCGTGAATGGCAAGGTGCTGATTCATATTAGGGAAAAGATAGTGCAGGTACCTGAATCCAATCTGAAATACTTTTTATCTGTACTCGATTCCATTGATTTAATAGGTGAAGATGCAAGTGCTAGTAATAATGGAAATAATCGTAGTAATGGGAACGGAATGAATCAGGCATGCCGCCACATCAGCAGTATGACAACAAGCAGGACCGATCAGCTGACGCTCACGCAGAGTTTGTTAGCCACTCCCGGCTCCACAGATGTCAGGTCGGGTTACCAAAATAAAGGAGTACGCTACTGGAATGATCATAATAATCGCAATCAGTGGTATTCCAACGCTCAAAACACACAAAAGTTCAGTACAACACAAAGTAGCCGGCCGCGGTGGTCTGGCGGTTCTAGGCGCTCAGTCCGGAGCCGCGCGACTGCTACGGCCGCAGGTTCGATTCCTGCCTCGGGCATGGATGTGTGTGATGTCCTTAGGTTAGTTAGGTTTAAGTAGTTCTAAGTTCTAGGGGACTGATGACCACAGATGTTAAGTCCCATAGTGCTCAGAACCATTTGAACCATTTTTGAACACAAAGTAATTCAAACAATCAATGGCATTCCAAACAGCAGAATCAGACACCCTTTAGTAATGGAAAGAGTAATTCTTACCCACAACATAATCCTGAAGTAAATCTTAATGTTGACTCTCTTTGGCTAATCACTGAATGTTGTCGGAGTCATAAATGAGATTCGTCCTGTAGTGGCTAGTTCAACAAATTACTGTGGGCCACATTTGTGGCCCCTATGTTGACCATAGGATGGAGGGGGCGTTAAATTTATTATATTACCAATTGGCATAACCGACTACGTGGAAAATTAAAGGTCTGTATCGTCATTATGACTTGTTGAGGTATTTCCAATAACTGAATGCATATATTGACAGAACCCATAAAATAAGACTCCGCTAATTATAGAGAATATAATTTTCTGCTTAGTTAAGTAAGTGGTGCAAGTACGTCAAAATGTATAACTAATCCGTATGCAAAAGTTATTGGTGTAAGAACAGGAGCTAGGAAACAGAGGACCAGTCTCCCATTTAAGTGAAAACATGCACTTCGTGTGTCAGAGGAGAATGTCTGCGTAGTATGACCTCTGCGACCTTAGGTTAAGTACTGATTAGGGATATCAGAGTCAATGGACACGACCCGTTTAGTATGTAAGTAAAAGCTGTTTAGTCATATGTCTACAGGTTAAGAGGGGATGCAAAATTAGCGCCTCTTTACAAGGTATAGAAGTGTTTTGTATAGTAAGTGAACGAGTGTATGTAAGAACTTCATATGCAACACGATAGTCAGCCAACTGCTATATCCTTACAAAATAATCTACTAAAGGTCTACTAAACTCCACGAGTGTTTCACACAGTCCGGGCGCTACTACTGACTAGCAACGGGGTAGCGTGTAGGGTTACCAAGCTCTCCATTATTCCGTAGCCAATTGCCGAAGAAAAACACAGCCAAAATATGACCATCTTTTATCGATAAAAATAACAAACTATCGCCATTTTTAATCGGTTGACTTAGTTGTGCTAATTCTAGATTAAACTGTCATATGATTCGACAGTGGCAATCCTAAAAGAAGTTCATTGAGCTGCTCGTTACCCAGTAACCGCTGAAACACGCTCCAGCACGCTGACATTCACACACAACAGACTGTTCACACCGAGGAACCTTCTCCTTGAAATAAACATTCTCGATTCTAGCCCTCATTGAACCCAGGCACACTACCGACTGAGCTATGAGGCCTGTCAAAATATAGTCATATCATAAATGCAATAGTGAGAATCTGGAAGGTATACTAGCTGCTAAATTCAAATGCAGTTACATTTAATTATCGTATTCATTAAACTGAGAACTTATAACACATAAAATGAAATGGTTCATGAGTAAGTATACCAAACTCGCGCAAGGAATATTCTCATGCTTAGCTTCGACTACAGAACAGTCACTTTCATCCTCATCGGTACTGCTGTTTACAGCTGTTGAATAAACTGAGCTATTGAATCTTTCAAACATTTCTGGAAAATTGGGAAATTTGTGGCAAGTTCTATGGGACCAAACTGCTGAGGTCATCGGTCCATAGGCTTACACACTACTTACTCTAACTTAAACTAAGTTACGCTAAGGACAACACACACACCCATGCCCAAGGGAGGACCCGAACCTCCGAGGGGGGCAACCGAGCGAACCATGGTGAGGCCCCTCAGACCGCACGGCTACCCCGCTCGGCAAACATTTCTGTAGTACACCAAAATCAATACACCACTTGGGGTTGAGATGGACTTTAATTCGTAACAATGCACTAAGTATTTCTGTTTTCATTCTATTTCTCACTTTTGTTTTTGTTGCATTCATAATGCAGAACACTTTTCACTACTGCAATAGAAATAGATTGTGGCATCAGCAATAATACAGATGCAGCTAACCCTTTGAAAAGGAGCCTCCAGCAATTCTATAGTGTAAAACTGTTGACAAAGATTTGTACGAACTTGTCGAAACGTCACGTCCATAAAACTCAAGGCAGAACCAGCTTTCATCAGAAAACACAACAGACATGCACTCTTCCCTGCAATGAGCTCTCACTTGACACCTCTGAAGTCGCAAATGGCGGTAGTTTGGGATCAGTGAAGGACGTCTTGCTCGGAGCTGTCCTTGAAGTAACCAGTTTGTGACAGCTCGGTGTGCGGTGCCAACTGCTGCTCAAACCGCTGCTGCAGATGCGGTACGATGCACCAGAGCCATTCGCCAAACGCTAGAGTCTTCCCTCTCGGTAGTGGCACGTGGCCGTCTGGAGCACGGTCTTCTTGCGACCGTACGACATGTACAGTGGCCACATTCCTGCCAAGTCTTTCTGCATTATAGCAGAAGGAACATCCTGCTTCTCGTAGCCCTATTACACGACCTTGTTCAAATTCAGTGCGTTGTTGATAACAGCATCTTTGTCGCCTTAAAGGCATTGTTGACTAACATCGACTCACCATGCCCAGTCTCAGAGGCAACTAGCGCTCACGACCATTACAGCGTGTATTTAAAGCAAAGCCGATTTGCGCCATCACAATGGCGCTATTACCGCCAGTCTTATGCGACTGCCTCGGAATTTGTATAGACCTCAATTTTCAGATGTAGAAACACGCTTACCAACTTCCATTTATGTCGCACAGCGCCTTCTTGGTGCTGCTATTTTTTCACGTCTACCACAAGCATCACCACAATCCGGTTTGAATGAACTACATTTTACCTCAAATAAATGATAAAGTTACTATTTCTCATTTCTTATCTTTCTAGAAAATCATTAGAAGTAATTTTTTGTAACTTTCTATTATATTTTAAGTGAACAGACTAAAATCGAGTGCAATGCATGAAGCCTATGTGTGATTTGTATAAAAGTGACTTCAAGAACGAAATAAATGTCCCATAGAGATTCTCCTAGCAGTGAAAGGAACATTTGATTTCACTGAGTAATTTTATAAAGAAAATTCCTAGCCTCAATCAAAGGGGGCAGTGATAGAATATATCAAATGATTTATAAGGCTGTAATTGAATGACCGTTTATATGCATGGCCAGAGAAGGTGACCTTAATATGTATCAGTTATTGCGATAAAAATCAACAAACCTGTTATCTCTGAATTTTTGTAAGTTGTTTATCACTTGTTTTTAATTTTTCGTCTGCTTCAGCTAGACTTGCAAGTGCGCGTCATGTTGGAAGGTTCTGCGCATCCCCCTCCAGTAGCCACTGGCAGCCAATAACATTCATTCCCTTTCCGCGCGTCTAACAGCGAGTTACAGCTAGACAGCAAGAATCTCGCTCCTTCATGCTGCACTGTTGCCGTACTTCACGACAACCGAATTATCCATTCAATTGTCAGTTTTTTGTATTCTTTTCCATCTTGCAGCAATATAGGTGTGACTGTGTATCTATAAATGTTTAAGTGTGATTTAAAAAAAAGCCAGGTGATGGCAATAAATGCGAAATGCTTCACAAGCAGGCGAGGGGGATTATTTTCCGCATTTATAACTTTTTCAAATGTGAATCTGAAAGCAGGTCTCCTACTGTTGACATTAGAAGACACAAGAACGGACTCCAGAACCATGTGGTGTCGGCAAGAGAACTGTTAAGAGAATTGTAAACGAAAGTGTCAGAGCTGTAAGAACCATAGAAAAAGTTGGTTTTGTGTCTCCCGGAAAGCATCAAAATCGCAACGAACCTGTAACAAATGGATGGTTTTAACAACGATGTTTTAGAGTCCTCCATGTAAATGATGAATGTCTGACATCACAAAAACGTTGCCGACCGCTGTGACCGAGCTGTTCTGGGCGCTTCAGTCCGGAACCGTGCTGCTGATACGGTCCCAGGTTCGAATCCTGCCTCGGGCATGGATGTGTGTGATGTCCTTAGGTTAGTTAGGTTGAAGTAGTTCTAAGTCTAGGGGACTGACACCTCAGATGTTAAGTCCAATAGCGCTTGGAGCCATTTTTTGAACAAAAACGTGTTCCATAATGAAAGAGAAAATTAGCTTCAATGGTAAGTGCTTCGTCAATGTAAAGAAGTACTGACATCGGTGCAGCACCAAATACATCCCATATAAAGATTCACAGCACAAGAGAAGGAGCTAGTTCAATAGTGTATTACCTTGATGAAACATGGGTCAATCAGAATCATTTCAGGAAGATCTACTGGAAAATGAGCAATGGCACTGGCGGTTTTGAAGTTTTCATAGGAATAGATTCTTGGATAATTATTCTGCATGTTGACTCTTCTTCTAGTTTTGTTTCCGAGAGTAAACTTGTATGTATGCGTAAGAAAAACAGCATTAATTACGATCCGGAAATGAACGCTGTCAGTTTCGTGACGTGATTCACAATTTTTTGTCATACCTTGTTTCGAAGTCGGTCATTGCCAGTTATAATTCAACTGTTATAGAGAAAACACCGAGTATAGAGAAAACACCGAATATAAACACTAGAAAACCGGATATTTTTCCTTGGCTTAAAATAAAAATATTAAACACAGTATAAACCACACTCGTGCCGATCTCCTGCAGCTCATTAATTTATACAAGTCACTTGACAGAACGCACAAACTTGACTTCCTTGCACGTGAAAGGGGTCACGCAGTTTTGCGTTTACTCACGTGTCACTGTCAGTGTAGCTCCATGGAATTAATTTGGGCAAAGAATAAGGCTATGTAAAAGAAAAAAAAATCACTGAATCGCTTGTGCATCAGGCCATAGACAACATCCCACTTGTAGCGTGGGCACAGTCTGTGTGGCGTGCTGAAAAGCTTCAGAAAGCATAATTAGACGGGGAAGTGATGATGGATATAAGCCTCGTGAATTTACAATCAGATTGTTCAGAAACAGATTCAAATAGAAGTGAAGGTGGTATTGCGATTTAGACTTTAGAACAAAGTAATAATATTTCTTAGTTTTAAAGAGTCGTGGTTTAAAAAATGCGTTTGTCAAAACATCAGTTGCGTACATAATAACTTCCGAGCCTTTTTGATTAGGACTTTGTATCCTTCGAATTATGGAGACTGTAATGTTGAAGATATTGGCCAAGCAGAAGTTAAGCTTCTCCCACTATGTTGTTTGCTCCAATAATACGCAAGCATGCAGCTGGATAAATTCGTCAAAAGTCCGATATTTCCACATGTAAACCCCTGTCATTTTCAAGGCGCTAACTGGATAAGGCCCTAAAATGACAGTAACTGTTACTTGTCGAGATATCGGTGGTTTTCGACATTATCAGTCATCATTCCCTGGAGTTATTCGCAGATGTTGGTTAATTATTTGCTTATTCAATGGATTATAAATACGATCTCTCACTGTAACGTCGAACGAGTTAGTTTACAGTCATAATACCCGTTAACAGCAAAAAATATAACAACTTATTTACCATTTTTATGATAGTCTTTCCATTAGTCTTTTTACCACTAATTCTACGAACCTCGCAGGAGAGCTTCTGTGAATTTTGGAAAGTAGGGGCGAGATACTGGCTGAAGTAGAGCTGTGAGGACGGGGCGTGAGTCGTGCTTGGGTAGCTCAGATGGTAGAGCACTTGACCGCGAAAGGTAAAGGTCCCGAGTTAGAGTCTCGGTCCAGCACACAGTTTTAATCTGCTAGGAAGTTTCATATCAGCGCACACTCCGCTGCAGAGTGAAAATTTCATTCTGGAAACGTGGACTTTGTTTGCCTGCTCTCTGCTGCCGCACGTGCGAAGTTCTCATCCCTTCACTGCTCCGCCTCTATGCGCGGAAACACCGTCTTACGTGTCCGCCGCTCGTGGTCTCGCGGTAGCGTTCTCGCTTCCCGAGCACGGGGTCCCGGGTTCGATTCCCGGTGGGGTCGGGGATTTTCACCTGCCTCGAGATGACTGGGTGTTTGTGTTGTCCTCATCATTTCATCATCATCCCGGAAAGTGGCGAAATTGGATTGAGCAAAGATTGGGTAATTGTACGGGCGCTGATAACCACGCCGTTGAGCGCCCCACAAACCAAACATCATCACCACACCGTCTTACGTGACGCAAGCTACATTTCTCTCCTGTCTTGGCTATTTCTTATGTAAGCGTTTGGAGTTCTCAGTTAATAATAATTGAACTAAATGGAAATGGTGTACATTTTTTTTCTTTTTAAAAAGCAACAATCACCATTTTCACAGCTGAGAATCCGGAGCTTCCAGTTTCTATAAGTACTCTCAATGCTTTCTGGAATATCGACTTGCGGACGAATAATTATCAGTCATTTTCTTCGTGTCATGCACAGCACTATTAAAGGTAGTAAACTTTTTCAGAGCCTGCGACTATTATTTCACTACAAAGTCCGATGTCCATGCGTGGATAACATTGCCACACCCGCGATAAATAATATATACGAGGCCGCGAAGTAGATATTACGAGCCTATTATCCTGGCAGTGTGAAGTATGAGTCTACATATCTTTATTCTCAAATAAATTCGTTTACCAATGTAACTGCTCTTCCTGGTTGGACTGGGAGAGTTGTAACATCGAACACAAATCTCAGCCTTCACTATTATTTCTTTTCATAAATGACCTTAACACAATGCCATGCTTATTTCAAAACAGTGGCATATACAAAATTTACTGTTCTGACTGTAAGGCTAGCTACACTGGACAAATGAGAAGGAATTTTAAAACGTGATAGCCTAAAAGGAACACACAGACCAAAAAAGGAAAAACATAGGAAAGAAAGCCACCTTCACAGCTCATCTCATACAACAAAAGCACACATTGTAGAAAAGAACCCCCTAATACTTCATACAATGAAGGAGAGTACATAATGGACATGTGTGAAGAAACACAAATATACACCCACCTGAAAAATTCCATACAAAATACGCTCAATGAGCAGTGCGTACTTAAAAGCACCAGTTTCTTGGACATCTACTGCTCCATTATCGATAACGTTCTTAAAGTTACTTTTCAAATTTGTAACTGTATCTAGAAGTTCATCTACATGTTTGTAATCGTGCTTTGTAGGCAGTCTATGATGCATGCAAGTGATGCTAATGACTTCTGCAGTTCCCTCTGTTAGGTGGCAGCTTGCGTACAAACTGTCACACAAGGGATTTTATAATGCAATATGCACATCGTAGTAGCCGGTAATAGTCGATTCTTTAACACCGTATCCCAACTACAAACCATATTTAAAACTGCCAATGATTGTACAGGTAATTACTTCTTCTGTTGCTTTCCTTTTATTACAGTGTGGGGACTTGTTATTTCTTGCAGCCCTGAAGTTTTTCTTAGCTGACTCACACAACATGGGAGCGTACTTAAAACGGGATCAGGGAGTCATAAACGTGTTTGGAACTGAAAGCAGATCTCCCAAGCAGATAGAAATCGCCGGCCGGGGTGGCGGAGCGGTTCTAGGCGCTACAGTCTGGAATTGCGCGACCGCTACTGTCGCAATTTCGAATCCTGCCTCGGGCATGGATGTGTGTGATGTCCTTAGGTTAGTTAGGTTTAAGTAGTTCTAAGTTCTAGGGGACTGATGACCTCAGAGGTTAAGTCCCATAGTGCTTAGAGCCATTTGATTTTTAGGTAGAAATCAGAGAATTCGTCATTTCCCATATCAGTACAACAGGAGATTTGGAAGTGGTCTTCCTGCCATAAAATGTTTACGTACTTAATTCAGTGGGTAGCTCATTTTTTATGTTTTATGGTAATAAACGAAACTGTTATAGTGAACGGTAGTTTCTTTTGTAGTTAGATGGACCCTTCATTAATACGTGCATTTGTGGTATGGTGTACATGCCTCCGTCTTTAATTCAGCCACCTCTAGTAGTTCTCCTACTGTAAGACGTTTCTGTTGCATGAGACTGTTTTTCCTTAAATTTGCATGTTCTATTGGTGAGCTTCTTTTCCCTATACAGCATCGAGTATTGGATTTATAGCATCTTACGGGTATGCTAAACAGGTCAACCGACACCTCACACCTGTGATTCAAGCTTTGCGAGCTACAGACGTAATTCTACGCTTGACTTGGATGCCCTGTCCAATGCATCTATATTACACTTCCGTTTAAAAGCTACTGTTAGCCTCTTACTTGTTAAACATACAATTTGGGATTTTTGAATACACCAAAAAAGTAAATTCTTTTAAACCCAGAGAATCCAATATTTCTCTTGATATCATTGGGTACATAAGGTCTTAAATCCACCAGAATTGTACTTTTATCATTTGGATGTTACTTCTGCACAGCATAATGTAAGTTTTGTACTCTATCTATACTTATCCATAAGTAAACCCTACTTTTTCATCTCCTGTCATATCACATTTACGGAAGTTTAAAGAACCACTTGAAAATGGGATTAGCAGAGAAGCTGATTAAATAAAGCTCTACAGAGCAACTGGAGCAGTTGTACATTAATCAAACAAACAGATGCGGAGCACATTGAATACTAATAAATATTCTACATCTACATCTACATCTATACTCCGCGAGCCACCTTACGGTGTGTGGCGGAGGGTACTTATTGTACCACTATCTGATCCCCCCTTCCCTGTTCCATTCACGAATTGTGCGTGGGAAGAACGACTGCTTGTAAGTCTCCGTATTTGCTCTAATTTCTCGGATCTTTTCGTTGTGATCATTACGCGAGATATATGTGGGCGGTAGTAATATGTTGCCCATCTCTTCCCGGAATGTGCTCTCTCGTAATTTCGATAATAAACCTCTCCGTATTGCGTAACGCCTTTCTTGAAGTGTCCGCCACTGGAGCTTGTTCAGCATCTCCGTAACGCTCTCGCGCTGACTAAATGTCCCCATGACGAATCGCGCTGCTTTTCGCTGGATCATGTCTATCTCTTCTATTAATCCAACCTGGTAAGGGTCCCATACTGATGAGCAATACTCAAGAATCGGACGAACAAGCGTTTTGTAAGCTACTTCTTTCGTCGATGCTACCGATTGCTCAGTTTACCGCTAGATGTCAGGAGAGACGGACCCGCCATTAAAATAGGAGGCAGGATGTATTACATTGTCAGTAGAGAGGCAATAACAGCAGAATGGGTTGGTCAAGAGAACTCAGTAACTTTGAACATAGACTAGTCACTGGATGCAACCTGAGTAACGAATCCATCAGGGACATTTCCATTCTTCTGCAGCTGCCCAAGTCGACTATTGGTTATGTGATTGTGAAGTGGAAACGCGAAGGGACAAAGCATACCTAATCCAATACGAGAGAGATTTCATGTACTGACTAACACAGACCGTGAGCATTGTGGAGGTCGGTTGTAAAATATTCATTGAAACCGGCTTTGGGAATCACTCTTAAGTTTCAAAGTGCTACCAGCAGTCCAGCTAGCAGCCAGGAAGTTAAAAATTATGGAGTACAATGGTCGAGTAGCTGCTCATATGCTGCACGTTTCTCCGCTGCTGAGCGACGCCTGAGATGGTGTGAAGAGCGTCGCCACTGGAGAGTGGATGACTGGAAACGAATAATTTGGAGTCATGAATAATGCTATACCCCGAGGAAATCCAATGGAAGGGTTCGTGTTTGGCGAATGCCTGGAGAATTACCTTCCATCATGTGTAGTGCCAACAGTGAAGCCTGCCGCGGTGGTCTAGCGGTTCTAGGCGCTCAGTCCGGAACCGCGGGACTGCTAGGGTCACAGGTTCGAATCCTGCCTCGGGCATGGATGTGTGTGATGTCCTTAGGTTAGTTAGGTTTAAGTAGTTCTAAGTTCTAGGGGACTGATGACCACAGATGTTAAGTCCCATAGTGCTCAGAGCCATTTGAACCATTTGAACCAACAGTGAAGTATGGAGGTGGTTGTGTTACGTCATGGGAGAGATTTTCTTGATTAGGGTGTGATCCCCTTGTTGCAGTTAAAGATATGAACACGTTTTACAGAACTGTGCACCGTGTACAGTAGTGGAATAGTTCGAGGACAACGACTGTTTCAGCATGGCAACGCAGCCTGTCATAAAGCAGCATCTTTGAGGCAACTATTTGTGGACAACAAAATTCTTGAAATTGATTGGTGTGCCCAGAATCTCAACCAGAATCCAATGTAATACTTTTGGAATGAGTTACCAAAGTCGACTCGGCTCCAGACCCTGGTTTCAGTTCGCGCGAAAGGTTGGGCTGCCATTCCTCCACAGACAATCATATATTCACAGCAGAGTTCATGCCGCCATAAAGGCGAAAGGTAGACACATCTCATATTAATGTCCTTTAATAGGTAGTGTACAGATACTTTTGATGAGATAGTGTATTACTTCCTCCAACATATCTCTCGTGAAATGGCAACGACGAGAAAATTGAAGAAAGTAAGTTCGTAGAGGTTTATCCACAGCCATTCCCCCCGCATGAATGGAAAAGAGTAGAAGGGAAATAACAATCTCTTAAGAAGTACCTTGCATCACGTACTGTAATGTGGCTTATGGAGTATAGATTTACGTGCGGATGTACAAGCCGACGGCAGGAAACGAACAAGCGGAGAACTTCATTAGGATATGAATCCTCCGTGTCTCTCAGACAGGAATACAGGTGCTTTCGTTCAGCTGGGGGTTGTAAGGGATGAAATGGAGACCGTAACGTTGTGGCCTTCTACTACAACAGGTGAATGATAGAGGAAACTATTTTTTGATCATGTGTAACTGTTTGTTCGCCGACAGTTCTCCGCTGATGGACTGTCCCCTCTAAAAAACAGTGCGCTACTCCATCTCTGCCGAATTGTGACGCAATAGCGTTAGGAACATTTCACGGGCATGAAGCTGTTTGCGTAGGCATAAATACTATTGAGGGTATGTTGTACTCCGTCGCCATCGACTCCCAGCAATCGCCATAAATTATGGACTGTGTTTGAGTGGTCATAGACGAGGATGGTTGCCAACGTGATCGATATTTCGTGGAGTCATACTACGATGCATCGGCTCTGTTGTCAGAAGGTAAGGAATGCTACATTCTGCAGGCATGTGTGCGTCAGCTACTCATGAGTGTTTATTGGCCTAATTGGACGATTAGTAGAATCTTGTTTTCCAAAAGAAGTACATTGATAGCCATTAAAACTGCACGTACAGTATAACAGGAAGAATATATGATTAAATTTGTAGGTGATATGTGGGAGAAGAGGCTGCAAACTGTGTGTACAGAGCTGCAACATCTTGCAGCAACAGCTTTACCATAGCTGGGCACCGTGTTAAACTGAGCTTGGTTGACAGATCTGGGTACATCATTCCATTTTATTTGAACTCTGCGCCAGAGTACATCAGTCACAGTGGCTGGCGACTGGTGACGTGCCAGTATCCAAGGTCAGATGTTTCCAGCTGGTGAGAACCTGGAGAACGAGCTGGCCAGGCAACAGTCAAACACCCTCACTATCGATATTCTCGTAGGTCAGGTCATTAGCTTCTCATTATCTTGTTGAAAGATAATTTCATGGCGACCTCGAATAGAGGGAACAGCTACCATCCTTGACGGGTCAGAAATGTATCACCTGCTGTCCCCATTACTGGATATGTGAACCAGAGGTGGCCAAATTGTGTACCCAATGGCATAACATTTCAGCCGCAAGGTGCTGAGTTCATGTGACAAAGACGAATGCAGTCTGGCAACGGTCGCTTTCCTTGGAGGCACCGAACATTGATACATCCATCATGTGCTGTACGCAGAACTGTGACTCGTCTGAAAATGTCCAGTGTTAACCCTGGATACACCCCTGTCGGCACGTCTCTCTGCTCCAGCGTCGCGTTGCGCTCTCCGTACGGATACTTTTCTTGCTGAAAAGATCTGTTCAATGACGCAAGGTACGTGACAATATGTCTGTCTTTCTGGAGTTGGCTGCCTTGGACCCCTGATATCCTGAATGGCATTGAGCATGGTCCTTCTGATCTCATCGATTCCATATTCTCAAAACAGTTGCGGGATTCCGACCAAAGCGATCAGCAATATCACCGTCTTTGATAGGCCACGATCTTGCCGTTGTTGAATTCTGACGCTTCCTGGTAGATATGACTCCCTTTTACACGAGGTATTACACCATCGTTTCACAAAGCAACTTTCAAATGGAAATCTGAATGAAAAACTTGATCTGCAAAATTTCCTTATATACAAAATGCAGGCGGCATTTCTACTACGTACTTCGATTGGTTGTTCGGAAATACGTCATTTACATATCTAAGCATGCAGTTCACATCATGCTAATTTGATGTTTGTTGCATGCAGTCTTCACGTTGCTGTAGTTTTAATGGCTAGCAGTGTATAACTCATCTTTATATCAATATCAGTCCCATAGTCATCATTCACCTTCACTAGCAGCATGGGAGTACCTCACAGTTTTCTTGACTAGGTCCTAGTGGCGACTGTGTGCATGAGTCATGCCCTAGCCTGTCAAAGAAGTTTCATTTATGTATGTGTGGCAAGCAGATGACGATGAGTGGTTATACCTTGCGGTATTTCGTTGTGTTCACGTTGATGAATGTGAACCCTTGATCATGACAAAGATTGCTGGTGGAGCGGCACCTCCACTGGTCACCTGGTCGTTAGTTAGTTAGTTGCATGTTCCATTGATCATTTAAACGACTCTTTTATCGAAATGTTTTGGAACGACTCAGTTTAACAGTTCACACTTAGTCCTACTCATGAAATTGCACCTAAAAGTCTCAAGTGTTTATTAATTTTTAAAATTTTCGTATTTACCAACTGTGATCACGTAACAACTTCAGTTCCTCTTCCTTCCTTGTCGTTTTCTGTTTTTCTCATACTCCTTCATCTTCTTCCCATGATGTATTTTCCTTTCTTCTGCCTATGTTATTCCCGATTTCTTATTCCTTCTGCGTGGAAAGCATACTAAGTTTAGTAGTTAATTCTTCTATTTTCTGTTTCTTCCAGAAGATTTGTTTGAATAACTGTATCTGTCAGATTTTCTGAATTAATTTCCATTTGTTTTCCTTTCTAGAATTATTGGTTCAGTTTTGTCATTTTTAGCTCCAAATTCCAGATCCTTGCAATTTTTTGTAGAACGCAGCTGAACAGTAAAGGTGATAAACCATTCCCTTTTCATCAATTTTATTTGCAGCTCCTTGTGTTGGCCGTGTTTACAGTTAAATTTTTTGAATGTGAGGTCCGCCAGTTATGCAAAACACTTTTTCTCAGTACCCAAACATGTTTCGCCACCACTGTGCCATCATCAGTGGGTTTTCGTTTTCATTTATTCTGTAATGTGAATATATTTGTAAATGATTATAAAATTATGTGGATATATAGTTCAAACCTTTACAATTGGTGTGCATGAATTTTCCGTATCACTTGTGTGTTAATTACTACAGGTAGTTTGTCATCTGCAACCAAACTATGTTGATAAGAAAGTTTTTGCTGGGAGTTAACCTATCTTCTAAAATGTAATTTAGTTTGTCGCGATGTTTTTGCGCCTATATTCGTTTTTACTTACGTTTTCGTGTGGCAAGCACTTTCATTCTCCGAATCATGGTGAGGTGTTGTGATGCACATGTAACTATAACGAGTATTTTCCACAAATAACGTAGTAAAACACTATTCATTTCACCAAAGCTACCTGTAGTGGAACAGTGGTGCCGAAACATGATTGCGTACTGAGAAAAAACGATGTTTTGCATAACTGGCGGAATTCACATCCAACAATCATTCCCTTTTCTATCACCAGTTTCTATTTCAGATGGCTGAGATACTTCTTCCATAAATTTAATTTAAGATATCGTCTGCGTTAGAGTTTTATGGATCATGTACGCTCGATTTGCTTTAACACCAAATTCTCTAACGACTTTACCAGTTGTTCCTCTGTCTACCGAAACAAATGCTTGTTTGAAATTAATAAATGACACTATTATAGGTTTTCTGGTTAACATTCTGTGGCGAATTATTGACTTTAAGTTAAAAATTTGTTCTGTGCAGAATCTCTCCTTTTGAAAACCTCCCTGGCATTCTCCCAATCATTTGTCTAAAGTGTCTATAACTCTACCCATGAGAATCATTGATAATGTTCTGTATGCCACTGGCAGAAGTGACACACCTCTGTAATTGGTGACGTTTTGTTTGTCTCTCTTTTTATGTAGCGTGTGGGTTAACACTAGTTCCACTCTTCTGGAATCTTTTCAGTTTTCCAAATGTTCTCAAAAAGGATTTGTAGATATTTTGTAGTCTTTGATTCTGACCTTTTCAGTACTTCTGCTATATTGGATTCTACACCGCTTGCTCTGTTGCTTTTGTGTGACTTGATGGCTTCATGAATTTCTGGCTCTGTTGGTGGGAAATCTTCCTCCAGATTATATGATATTGCTGGAAATTCGAATCTAACTTTTGGAACTGGACAGTTCAGGAGCCAGTCAAAAAAATTTCTTGTATTTCCATAACCTGAGTTTTTCAAAAGTTCTTTTGATTTTTCGGATTTATTTCGTGTCTTTTCTTTGTTGTCTGAATTCTTCTAAACGGTGTTCTTTTTTTGAACATCTCCATTTCTCCATTTTGAGCTCTTTGTTCTAGCGCTTTTTCACACTCTTCATTCCACCATGTCTTCTTTTTACTCTTGACCAATCCTAAAATTTTCTCTGCTTCTATAGTAATTTGTTCCTGGAACTCAGACCAGTCACCTTTCTTTTGCTATCTCAAATTCCTCTCTGACTTTTTCTGTGTTGTCTATTGTAATATTGATTATTGTAGAGTTATAGCTGATTACTTTCTTGGTTATATTTTTTGTTTTAGATGGAGGAAATCGTGTTTTAATCTTAGAGAGATAATGATCTGAATCAAATCCCTCAATGCTTATTACTTTGGCATTCACAATTTCCTTGATGTTCATTTTAGATATGGCAATTTGATCTGGCAGAAATTCTCATAGGTTTGGATTTGCAGGTCTCCAGGTTTTGGCTTTTCTTGGTAGGCTGCAAAAGTGTGCGGACATCAGTTTTAAGAGGTACATTTTACACATGTTGCTCATTTTTCATCATTTTTGTTTGTTATTAAGTTTTCTGGACATTCGCCTAAATATTCTTAAGTTTCATTTCCGTCCCAGCTTGCACAATTAAGTCGCCAGAAAATATTTCAACGTGTTTTTAGATATGTTGGTGATTTCAGACTCCATTAAATTCCAAACTGATCTATTATCTGCAGATTTCTTCTTGCAGTTTATTGTTAATATGGACATTCTTTCTGATTTTAAAGTAAATTCTGTTTTCTATGTACGACTTTTTTTCTTTTTGCTTGTGTAAAATGCTGTCCCAAATACTTCGATGTTTTTCATTATTCTTACCACAGGTTTCCCTTTATAAATTCTTTGTTTTATTTTACTTTGTTTCTCTTTATTTATTTGTGTTTTGCAGGATAGATAGGAATTCGTCCATGGAATAGATGGAGTTGTAGAGGACAGCTCTTTAGACTTTAGAATAGCTTTAAAAGTTGCTTTTGTACCTGTTAGACATTTTATGTTATTGGGAAAATGATCAAAGATTTTTTTTCTGCATATTGTACTCCTTTCTGAGCCACTGACAGCTTTAATAATATGTAATGAAAGTCGTCATTCATGCTAGTGCTACAGGTATGGATGTCATTGTTCTTCTCTAACCGTGACGGGTTATTTATGACAAATTTCATTAGCGGTTGCTTGTATTGTATCAGTGCAGTTAAAATACCTGGGTGCTTGAAGAGGTACCTACATAATGTCTGTAGATGAACACCATATATTGTTTCTGTTCGCTTTTATGCAATCGCTACTTTTTTGTAAGTGGTAAGTTACCCAAGAAAATTATTCCATAAACATTACTGCGTGGAAATACGCAAAATATGTCAGTACTTTAAATCGTTGGTTTCCATGATTGGCCATTATATGACGAGCAAAAGTATCTGAACTGAAGTATTGTGACGACCTTATTAATACGTCTCTTCCAGTTCAATTTTTCATTGATATGTACACTCTGACTTCCCATATTATAATTACTGATTCAAATGAATTATTTAAATTCTATCTCTGCTGATCGTCAGGACAGGTACGTCATTCTTCATAACAGCATAACAGCTCAAAATCATATCAAACAAAACCACTGAAAATAAACGCAAAATATATCTATTTAAAATAGCAGATAAAAATTC
The DNA here is from genome assembly GCF_023864275.1 of Schistocerca cancellata. NCBI lineage: Eukaryota > Metazoa > Arthropoda > Insecta > Orthoptera > Acrididae > Schistocerca > Schistocerca cancellata. Next base: position 700,141,824 of record NC_064628.1, read on the forward strand.
GCTTGATGCCTTCCTAAGAGAGAGTCTCCATTCCTTCCACGCTACTCACGTAAGTGTAGGCCAGATATGGCTCAAATTTAAAGATACAGTATCGACAGCAATAGATAGATTCATACCGCATAAGTTAATAAGAGACGGGACTGATCCACCCTGGTACACTAAACACTTTAGAACACTGTTGCAGATGCAACGAAAAAAGCATGCCAAATTCAGAAGAACGCAAAATCCCCAAGACTGGCTAAGTTTTACAGAAGCTCGAAATAAAGTGCGGGCGTCAATGCGAGATGCTTTTAATAGTTCCCACAATGAAACATTGTTTCAAAATATGGTAGAAAACCCAAAGATATTCTGGTCGTATGTGAAGTACACCAGTGGCAAAAAACAGTCAATACCGTTACTGCGCGATAGCGAAGGAAATGGTACCGATGATGGCACCACTAAAGCGGAGTTACTAAATACAGTTTTCCGTAATTCCATCACGAAAGAAGATGAAATAAATATTCCAGGATTCGAAACCAGAACAGCTGTTAGCATGAGTGACATAAAAGTAGATATCTTAGGTGTTGCGAAACAATTCAAATCATTTAAGAAAGGCAAGTCTTCTGGTCCATATGGTATACCAATCAGGTACCTTTCAGAGTATGCAGACATAATAGTGCCTTTCTTAGAAATCATATACAACTGCTCACTTGACGAAAGGTCTGTTCCTAAAGAGTGAAAAGTAGGACAAGTCACACCAATATTCAAGAAAGGAAATAAGAGTAACCGATTGAATTACAGACCTGTACCACCGACCTCAATTTGCAGTACGATTTTGGAACATATACTCTACTCGAACATTATGAATCACCTTGAAGAAAATTGCTTATTGATACATAACCAACACGGATTCAGAAAATATCGTTCTTGTGCAACTCAGCTAGCTCTTTATTCCCATGAAGTAATGAGTATTGTCGACAAGAGATCTCAGATCGATTCCATATTCCTAGATTTCCAGAAGGCTTTTGACACCGTTCCTCACAAGCGACTATTAATCAAATTGCATGCAAATGGAGTATCGTCTCAGTTGTGTGGCTGGATTCGTGATTTCCTGTCAGAGATGTCACAGTTCGTAGTGATAGACGGTAAATCACCGAGTAGAACAGAAGTGATATCTGGCGTTCCGCAAGGTAGTGTCATAGGCCCTCTGCTGTTCCTGATTTACATAAATTATCTAGGTGATAATCTGAGCAGCCCCCTTAGATTGTTTGCAGATGATGCTGTAATTTACTGTCTAGTAAAATCATCAGACGATCAATTACAATTACATAATGATCTAGAGAGAATTTCTGTGTGGTGTGAAAAGTGGCAATTGGCACTAAACAAAGAAAAGTGCGAGGTCATCCACATGGGTACTAAAAGAAATCCGATAAATTTTGGATATACGATAAATCGCACAAATCTAAGGGCTGTCAATTCGACTAAATACCTAGGAATTACAGTTACGAGCAACTTAAATTATAAAGACCACGTAGATAATATTGTGGGGAAGGCGAAAGAAAGATTGCACTTTGTTGGTAGAAAACTTTAGAAGATGCGACAAAGCCACTAAAGAGACAGACTACATTACACTTGTCCGTCCTCTGCTGGAATATTGCTGCGCTGTGTGGGATCATTACCAGGTAGGATTGACGGAGGACATCGAAAAAGTGCAAAGAAAGGCAGCCCGTTTCGTGTTATCGCGCAATAGGGGTGAGAGTGTCACTGATATGATACGCCAGTTGGGGTGGCAGTCACTGAAATAAAGGCGGTTTCCTTTGTGGCGAGATCTATTTACGAAATTTCAATCACCAACTTTCTCTTCCAAATGCGAAAATATTTTGTTGACACCCACCAACGTAGGGAGAAATGATCATCATAATAAAATAAGAGCAATCAGAGCTCGAACGGAAAGATTTAGGTGTTCCTTTTTCCCACGCGCCATTCGAGAGTGGAATGGTTGATAAGTAGTATGAAAATGGTTCAATGAACACTCTGCCAGGCACTCAAGTGTGTATTGATGAGTAACCATGTAGATGTAGATGTAGCATTGTTCCTCGTTGTTGGCATCTAGGGGTCTTCTTTCTCGCTTCCCTGTAGAATTTTTTGCAAAATATTTGAATTTGTGGAGGTTCACAGATATGATCTTGCTGTATCAATTCTAATCAAAACAATGAACACGTTTCAGTTTGGACTTCGTTGATATATTTCTGAAATCATGTCACAAATTTTAAATAACATTTTTTCTTGTGGCTCAAAGCTTTAAAAGATACCTTTTAGCATAGTTATTTACAAATAATGGGCGACACTCGCCCAACTTTGACCGCATGCAGCCATACACAACGTCTTTTGGCAAACTACTCCACAGCAACTCGCTTACGTTTTCCACCACTGAGAATCCCTAGATTGTTAAATACATAGATAACTACACATTAGACATAGATTGTTAAATTTCTCCATGCTCACATACCTCTCTGACATGTATATTTATCACAATAATCAAGATAATTTTTCTTTTTATAAAAAATACTTACAAAATTTATAACAATTAAAAAAGTGTATCGCAAAATGCTTGATAAAACACCTTGAATCGGAAATTACACTTGGTACATGGAACATGATGTAGTCAGATCAGTTTCACAACAACACCCAAAAATTCACAGCATTCCACCCTATTTACTGACGCCTGCTCATGTGCTAGAACAATTATTGGTGTGCTATATTTGTTGTAGACAACTGAATGTAGTGTGTGTTTATTTTTCAATTTTTTTCTGAGAACCACTTAATAATACTTTGGAAAACGTTATTTACAATCTCTTTTGTTACTTTCTCTGTAGTGGGTTTTGTTATAACATTAATATTGTCTGCAAAATGTACCAATTCTGGCTACTGAATGTTAAATGGAAGTTTATACAATACACAAGAAATGGAAGTGGATCTAAGATTTAATCCTGTGGGACTCCCTTTGTGACTCCTCCTCAGTCACTAAAATTTGCTACTCTTTCATTATTGTTTAAATTATTCAACACAACTTTTTGCATTCTGTTTGTTAAGTATTATTCATACCACCTTTGTGTAGAGCAATCAGTTACATATAACTTAAGTTTCTCTAAGAGAGTAATATGATCTGCACATTCAAAGCCCTGGAGAGATAAAAAAAAAATAGCAACTGGCAATATTTTATTATGTATGGCTTGTACTGTTTGAGGGATGAATACATAAATAGCATGCTAAGTCTAACAACCATTCTGGAATGCGAACTGTGATTTGCTAAGTAAACTGTTTCTACTTAAGTGATAGATTATTCTTGAGTACTTTACTTCTTCGAATATTTTGGAAAACAAGATCAATAAGGGAACTATATGATAGTTGTTTAAGTCTTTATAGTCACTTTTTTATGAAGAGGTTTAATAATTGCATATTTGAACCTGCCTGGAAAACTTTCCTGTAAAAGTGATGCATATATTGCTAAGGACATTACTTTTTAAGTTGGTACAAATATTCAGAATTCTGTTTGAAATTTCATCAACACCAATCGAGCTTTTAGAATGAAATTTTCGCTCTGTAGTGGAGTGTGCGCTGATATGAAACTTCCTAGCAGATTAAAACTGTGTGCCGGACCGAGATTCGAACTCGGGAACTTTGCCTTTCGCAAGCAAGTGCTCTACCGTCTGAGCTACCTAGGCACGACTCACGACCCTTCCTCTCAGCTTAAATTCTACACTCCCTCGTCTCCTACCTTCCAAACTTCACAGAAGCTCTCCTGGAGACCCTGCAGAACTAGCGCTCCTGGAGGAATGAGGCCCCTATGTTCTCTGTCACTGGCTAAGCTTGGCGCTAGGTTTCACAATGCTAGTGACCTGATATTCTAAACCTAGCTTTTCCTGTAGCCCTTGGCTCACACCTCTCCCGTGACTACTACCTACCTGCAGGACACCTTTCTCTCTGTGGAATGAAAGATTCATTTAGTCAGTTTCTGGTTGTCTCGGTGAGAAACCAGAAACAAAAAAAAATTATATTTTCTTGTCGGTTTTCGTCTGCATTTTTCACCGCTGTTACTCAATACACACCCAAAGTAAAATTCTGAATTTATGTATGTTGTGTAATCAGTATAAATACTGGAGCAAAGAGCATCATCCTAGCAAGCACGCATGCTCAGTCTGTAGAAATTTCGAAACAATCCTCACTTATTCCAGATGTTAATTACTACTTGAGTGGATGACTTACATGTACGTCTCACAATACAGAGACGCATTTGTTTCGCTGGTTCCTTCTATAGTATTTTTGTGAGTTTCTTGACAGGGTTGTAGCTCGGGAGCTGAGACCAGGAGGAAACGCTGCCAACGACTGCGCAATTCTGGGTGAGCTGGGTGTTCAGTGCGACTTGGTTGGGACTCTCAGCATTAATTCGCGATCCGGAAGGTACGTCCAATATACATAGCTTTCTTATCAGTGTTTATATCACGTGTATCAGAAGTTTCGTTTTTTATATGTAACTTCGTTGGTGTCATTAACATATAAAATTTCATAACACGTATATAAAGTAATAGAAAACCACAATAGTGATAAAATATCAGAACAATTGAATATGAGTAAATACACTATAATGTGTTTAAAAAATTTTAAGGAGCTACAAACTGGATAGTTTAAAAACTAGGTCTTACAGCCAGACGTAAGGTACTTGCCATTTGTCCCACCTCATCACCTAATAATCGCTTGACGCTTTAACTGTATTCCTCTAAAATGGAGAAAAATCCCCGTAAAGTCATAGACTGCCTTTTCCTTTCCAAGTTTGGTGCACTCGTTGACTTTATGAGATTCTATTATTTGTACAGCGCAAAGCCCTCACATGGGCCAGTCTTCTCGCTAGACGAGACAACAATCAGTCGGAGAGCAGAGCCGTTGTGATACACGCAGAGCAAGAATACCGAGAGCCTCAGTAGCTATACTTAACTACACGGTAGCCAAATAGCAGATTTTGCCGACACCCAGTCGCTCACATACCTTGCCTTTTTCTGATTTTCGAACTGACCTCCACAGCCACTTATAGGACTTGCGGCTTAACGAGAAATTCGAACCGCAGTGGAACTCATCATTTTTCACGGTAACAAATCACTACCAGGGAGGAGAGAAGCAATAAGTGACAAAAAATGTAAAGCTGGCTGAGGAATGATTTTTATTTATAATCTGACAGTCACCGACCTACTTGCCAATTTTTTAAAATTTATTATTATTATTATTTTTTAAAAATTGATATTGAGCTACTCTCAAACGTTCAATCCAAAATAATGTCGAGAAACTGAGCACATTATTTCTGAGTATGTGCGAGAGAAAAGTATTTTTTTTTTCGTCACAGAACTTGCACCCCCATACCTAAAAAACATTGTAAATGATTGAACTGATCTGCGAATATTGCGCTCTGTTTCGTCACAAATCTGCATGACCTGGGCGGGGGTGTTCGGGCCGTCACTGGTATTAAACGGGAATCAAGCTGATTGAATAATAAAGGGGAATTTAGTGCTCGAACCTGGACAAAGCGATCACCATTAGTTAAAGAAGTATCCCATATGGTGGAATGCGGTAACTGTGGAAGTCCTGACAGTTAAGGTGAGACGTCTCAAGAGTATAACAATTGTAGTCTTCTGCGGTTCATAAATAGATAAGTGGATTTGTTGCGTGTTATAATGCCCTGCGAAAGCTTTTTATTTTAATGCTTTGGTCGGATTTCCTTCCTGTCGCCACAAACCCATTAACCCCAGCTCTCCTGAAGAAGGAGCAAGGAGCAATGTGAGCCTCGATATGTAAATCGTGAACTCTTTGTTCTGTGTATGTTCGTATCATAGTTACCCGTGTGTTGTGATCCTGAGGTGGAGATAGGAAAGCAGAAAATGTGGAAAACGCCTAAAATCCACTGTCTGGCTGCCGGTGTGCAAGGTAGACGGTCATCAGTCTGACACTTCGATTCGATTCGGATGGAGCTTCGCTCCCTGCCACAAAAAAGGACGCTGCATGTTGTTACATCATACTATTGTAAGAGTAATTAAAGACACATTATTTCACAGTTCACACAACTGACACACTGCATAGAATCAACTTCGCAATGAGGCTGGTCGTTGGCGACGGTGAAGGGTTCATCGGGCTTAACTGCGCTATCCAATGGTGGCAAACGAAATCAGTGGTACCCTCTGCCCATGGTTGTATAGCGAGTACTTTATCCTTTGACATGTCACGCCCCACTGCTCTTTAGCTACAGCGAACAATATAGGAATTGTAACTCTTGTGACTACCTTGTAACTATCATTTACTCGGCGCTAGCATAACCTTGATTTTGTCCGCTTGATTTCAGATGTTTACCCAATGTCTTGTAATTGCTTATAATGTGTTCAGCTTTCCTCTCTTTATTTTGATTGCAGTTTTGTCAGACAGCAACTGGAATCATATGGCGTCAACCTGAAACTCTGTGAGATTGTAGAAGACAAAGAATTCCCTGTCTCGATTTGTATAATTAATAAGAGTAATGGCTCACGAACGATATTGCATCATAGCGGCGAATGGCCTTGGGTTTCGTATGAAGCTTTTCTTAAAATAGATTTGTCACAGTATGCTTGGATTCACCTTGAGGTACCGTAAACTAGGAGATATAACACAAAGTGCATTGTGTAAAGTTCATTAAGAGGAACTGAAAGACTTCGAACATTTTGTACTTTGCATCTGTCTCTATGTACTTACAATTGTCTTTAATTTTTTTGTGCAGGCACGAAACTTCGACCATCTGAAGAAAGCGACCAAGAGGATTCTGGCTTGGAATTCCGGAGATCGCAGACCTATCCCGATGTCAATAGATATGCAAGATTATGATGACCGGTGTCTAGATATGATGCCCACGGCAGATCTTATTATTGTCAGCAAAGATTTCGCGAGGACGCTCGGATATAAGTCAATGTCTGATACACTGGATGGCCTTTATGGATACCTCAAACCAGGGTAACCTACGTTATTCCAACAGATTTCTTCGGTATTTTAGTTTTCACTACGGAATTCTTAGGTGCACATTCGTTCAATGTGTTACATGTTCTCGGACAACTCGTTATCTTATTACTAACACTCTTTGTTAGGGATTCGATACTTTATGTAGTTGTATGCAATTATGAACAACTGAATTACGAACAACTACCTAGTGTAGCGCCCACCTTCAATGTGGTATCGCAGGTATATACACTCCTGGAAATGGAAAAAAGAACACATTGACACCGGTGTGTCAGACCCACCATACTTGCTCCGGACACTGCGAGAGGGCTGTACAAGCAATGATCACACGCACGGCACAGCGGACACACCAGGAACCGCGGTGTTGGCCGTCGAATGGCGCTAGCTGCGCAGCATTTGTGCACCGCCGCCGTCAGTGTCAGCCAGTTTGCCGTGGCATACGGAGCTCCATCGCAGTCTTTAACACTGGTAGCATGCCGCGACAGCGTGGACGTGAACCGTATGTGAAGTTGACGGACTTTGAGCGAGGGCGTATAGTGGGCATGCGGGAGGCCGGGTGGACGTACCGCCGAATTGCTCAACACGTGGGGCGTGAGGTCTCCACAGTACATCGATGTTGTCGCCAGTGGTCGGCGGAAGGTGCACGTGCCCGTCGACCTGGGACCGGACCGCAGCGACGCACGGATGCACGCCAAGACCGTAGGATCCTACGGAGTGCCGCAGGGGACCGCACCGTGCAGGTGAGCGCCACAATCAGGACTGCATACGACCGAGGCACACAGGGCCAACACCCGGCATCATGGTGTGGGGAGCGATCTCCTACACTGGCCGTACACCACTGGTGATCGTCGAGGGGACACTGAATAGTGCACGGTACATCCAAACCGTCATCGAACCCATCGTTCTACCATTCCTAGACCGGCAAGGGAACTTGCTGTTCCAACAGGACAATGCACGTCCGCATGTATCCCGTGCCACCCAACGTGCTCTAGAAGGTGTAAGTCAACTACCCTGGCCAGCAAGATCTCCGGATCTGTCCCCCATTGAGCATGTTTGGGACTGGATGAAGCGTCGTCTCACGCGGTCTGCACGTCCAGCACGAACGCTGGTCCAACTGAGGCGCCAGGTGGAAATGGCATGGCAAGCCGTTCCACAGGACTACATCCAGCATCTCTACGATCGTCTCCATGGGAGAATAGCAGCCTGCATTGCTGCGAAAGGTGGATATACACTGTACTAGTGCCGACATTGTGCATGCTCTGTTGCCTGTGTCTATGTGCCTGTGGTTCTGTCAGTGTGATCATGTGATGTATCTGACCCCAGGAATGTGTCAATAAAGTTTCCCCTTCCTGGGACAATGAATTCACGGTGTTCTTATTTCAATTTCCAGGAGTGTAGTTCGCTTAGGGGACAGTGCACCATCTGAAATTTAAAAACCGGCTGAAGTTCTCATCGACGAAAGTTGAAAGATGTCAATCAATATCACCACGAATCACTGACTTAAATATGACGAAGAAAGAGATCGAAAGAAAGGAAAAAAACGTCGCGTCTTTCACAAGTAAGCGTCATGTTCTCGGTTCCCGGTTCGATCCCAATCACATCTTAAATTTTGAATAAAAATCGCCTACAATGTCTAGAATGTACTCTAGTCAACATTGTCAAAAGCTTTCTCTAACTCTACTATGCTATAAACGTGGGTTTGCGTTTATTGAGCCTATCTTCAAGGAGAAGTCGTAGAGTCCTTATTGCCTCGCGTGATCCTACTTCCCCGGAGCCCAAACTGGTCTTCCCCGAGATCGATTTATGCCAGTTTTTCGTGTCTCCTGTAAGTATTTTGCAATCGTGACTTATTAAACTGGAGATTCGGTATAATTCACATGAGGGCATTTCGGTTGTCTTATATATCTTGCACTCCAGATGGAATAATTTTGTCACGATTGGCTCTCCCTAGGATTTCAATGCATGGACCTGTTTCTGCTTAGGTCTTTCAGTGCTCCGTCAGATTTTTGTCGCAGTTTCATATCTCCCATCACATATTCATCTATTTTTCTCTTCTCTTTCTATAGTATTGTTCTCATTTCCTTTTATACATCCTCTGTATGTTCCCTTCAGCTTTCAGCCATGTCTTCTTTGCTTAGCACTGGCTTACCACCTGAGCTCCTGATATTCATACAGCTGCTTATCGTTTGCCCGAAGAGCTCTTCAACTTTCCTGTAGGGGTATCTATGTTTTCCTGGTTATACGTACTTCTACAACCTTGCAGTTTTTCTCCAGCCTGTCCTGCTTAGCCAGTTTGCACTTTCTCTGCCAGTCTCTGTTTTTTGACGTCTACTTCTTTTGCTGCATTGTTATATTTTTTCCTTTCGGCAGTTAAATTCAATATCTCCTGCGTTATCCAGGGATTTATATTAGACCTTGCCGTTTTACCTATGTATCATCTGTTGCCTTTCCTGCTTCATGTCTTAGAGCTATCCATTCGTCTTTTATTTTTCCGTTTTCCCCGTTTGGGTCGTACGTTGCCTGATGCGTAGTCTGAAACTCTCAGCAGCCTCTGGTTCCTTCATTTTGTCAAGGTCCTGCTTCTTTATTTCCTACCTTTTTGGAATTTCTTCAGTTTGAAACTACAGTGCATACTTTATGACCAGGGACCACATCTATCCCTGAAAATGTCTTACAGCTTAAAATCTGGTTTTAAAACTTGTGTCTTAGCATTATACAATCAACCTGAAACTTTCCAGTGTCCCCATGTCTCTTCCAGATATCCAGTCTTCTTACAAGATTCCTAAAGCAAATGTTAATCATGATTAAATTATACACTGTGCAAAAATCTACCAGAAGAGTTCCTCTGTCATTCCTTTCCCACATTCCATGTTCGCCTACCATTTTTTCTTCTCTCCTTCTTCCTACTTCCGAATTCCAGTGACCCACCACAATTAAATTTTTGTCCCCCTTAACTATGTTAATAATTTCCTTTAACTCATCATACATTATTTCAATCTCTTCATCACCAAGTTAGCATATGAGCCTCTACTACCGTCGTGGGTGTTGGCTTCGTGTCTGTCTCGGCTACGATGATGCTGTTATGATTGTTTTCGTAGTAGTTTACCGGCACCCCTATTTTCTTTTAGGCTTGCTCCTGCACTACCTGTATTTGGTTTTGTATTGATAATCCTGAAATTACCTGACGAGAAGTCCTGTTTTTCGCGATTAACCATATGATAAACACCGAATAACCAACGAAATAATATGATTCTACGAGTCGGAGCAAGGAAATGTGACAGATTTGAAGTTAGTAGTATGGCTAGAAAAACTGAAAATGTAAATGTAAATGCTTAAACTAGAGTCAGTGAAGTGGAACGGAAAGAATATATGGATGTTTGATAATACGAATAGGCGATAATATCAACAGCTGTAGTAAATGGTATAATGGATGTGGGATTCATTATGAATAGGAAGGTAGGGTGTAGAGTGAGTTCCTGTGAACAGTGCAGTGATAGGGTTCTTCTCAATGAAGTCTAAGCAAATCAACGACAAAAACAATAGTTCAGTTAAAGACGCTGACACCATAAGCAGAAGATAAAGAGACAGACAGAATGGGTAGTTCAGTATGTAATGGGAGATGATAATCTAACAATCATGAGGGATTAGAACACAGTCCTAGAGGAAGGAAAGTAAGAGAGTTATGGGCGAATATGTGCTCCGTAGTAGGAATGAGAGAGGAGAAAGACTAATCGAGTCACAAAAGGAGGAGGCAAACTTGGAAAAGTCTTGGAGACACAGAAAGATTCCAACTGGATTCCATCATGGTCAGACAGAGATTCCGAAAACGGATATTGGATTGTAAGGCGTACCCAGGAGCAGATACTGACTCGGATCACAATTTAATGACGATGAAGAGTAGACTGAAGTTTAAAAGAATAGTCAAGAAGAATCAATGTGGAAAGAAGTAGGACACTGAAATATTGAAGAATGATAAGATGCGTTTCAAATGTTGTAGACACTACGATAACAAATACTACAGAAAGCAGTTCAGTTGAACAGGGATGGACATCTCGAGAAAGAGCAATCACAGAAGTTGGTCGGAAAACGTAGAAACAAGGAAGATAACTGCAACTAAACAGTGGGTAACAGAAGAAAAGCTTCAGCTGATCGACTTAAGAAACAAATACAAAAATGTTCAGGGAAAGACAGGAATATAAGTCACCCAGGAATAAATCAATAGGAAGAGCATGTAAACTAAGGCGTAAATGTTGCAGGAAAATGAGAAGAAATCGAAAAAGAAAGGGTCATTGGGAGGACTGAGTCGGCATAAAATTACAATAACCTTTAGTGAAACTAAAAGGATGGGCGTCAACGTCAAGACTAAGAGCATAATGGGAATTCCACCGTTAAACGTGTGTGTGTGTGTGTGTGTGTGTGTGTGTGTGTGTGTGTGTGTGTGTGTGTATGTGTGTGTGCCGGCCGCGGTGGCCGTGCGGCTCTGGCGCTGCAGTCCGGAACCGCGAGGCTGCTACGGTCGCAGGTTCGAATCCTGCCTCGGGCATGGGTGTGTGTGATGTCCTTAGGTTAGTTAGGTTTAAGTAGTTCTAAGTTCTAGGGGACTTATGACCTAAGATGTTGAGTCCCATAGTGCTCAGAGCCATTTTGTGTGTGTGTGTGTGTGTGTGTGTGTAGAGAGAGAGAGAGAGAGAGAGAGAGAGAGAGAGAGAGAGAGAGAGTGTGTGTGTGAGAGAGAGAGAGCATGTCGATGGAAGTAATACACTGAAGGCCTCTATGAGAGGGAAGAACTGTCTGATGATGTGGTAGAAGATGAAATGGGAGTCGATTTGATAGACTTAAAGGATCTAGTATTAGAGTCAGAGTTTAACAGAGCTTTGAAAGATTTGCGATCAAATTAGGCAGAAGGGACAGACAATTTGCCTTCGGAATTTCTAAAAACATTGGAGGAAGTAGAAACTAAAGGACAATTTTTGAAGTTGGTGTGTAGAATCTATGAGACTGATAATACAGTACCAGTCTTTCGAAAAAATATCATCCATGAAATCCAGAAGACAGCAAGGGCAGCTAAGTGCGAGAACTATCGCGCAATCATCTTAGCAGTTCATGGATACAAGTTGCTAACAAGAATAACATACAGAAGAATGGAAAAGAAAAATGAAGATTTGTTAGGTGACAATCAGTTTGGCTTTTGGAAAGGTAAGGAAGAAGCACTTCTGACATTGCGCTTAATAATGTAAATCAAGACACGTTCATAGTATTTGTCAACCTAATAAAAGCGTTTCACAATGTGACATGGTACAAGATATTAGAAATTCAGGGAAAAACACGAGTAAGCTATAGGGTAAGACGGGTAATACACACTGCTTGACAACTGTTGAACAGGAATAATCACAGGCAAAGACGGACGGCATACCTAACAGAATTGAAGTGGTACGTTTATAACGAAAAATGGTACAGATTTCATCACATGGGGAAGTGGGATAACAGAGATAAATAACAATCTTTTTGATGCAGTTCATACTCCCAACATAAAGGTCGGTAAAGGGTTCTCAGTAAAGGATATGCCCTCCTATGGCTCTAATACACATTTTGGACCCGTTACTCACACTGGCTGTCAAACTGTGAGGAGTCCTTGGGGGATGTCATCCCACTCCTGTCTCAAGGCGGTTTTCAATTCTTTTTCGGTTCGGGGAAGGGGTGTTCGTTGCGAAGCATGTCTGCCAAGAGCATCCCAGGTATGATCTGTAGGGTTTATGTCCAGGGAATACGCAGGCCACTCCATACGTTCAATATTTTCACCTCCCAATACGTCCGACATCTCAGCGGCCCTATGTGGGCAGTCATTGTCATCCATAAACAGGAAGTCGGGACCTACCGCATCCCTAAACAGACAGACACGATCCACAATAATTCCCTGCAACACCGCTGTGCAGTAATGGTACGTCACACAAAGATATGCAGCAGTGTTAGGCCAATGTACATCATGCCTAACCTCACCATAATGCCTTGGCCACACCGGTGACATGCAGGAACATTCTGTTGTGTGTACCGTGTTCCTTTCTCTCTCCACACTAACAAGTTGCCAGAATCATTTGCCATAGCGAAGCGGGATTCATTGAAGAACGTCACTGTGGACCACAGTTGCTGACCCAAAGCAACATGGTCCCGGCTTCCGAGCTTACAAACCAACCTGATTTAATCACTACGACATGGTTCTGCTGGAAACACTTGTACCGTCAGCGTGTAGAAGGTCTGCAGTGATCTGCTTAGGAGTGAAATGGCTGTTCCTTTTCACAACTAGGGCTACATATCGATCCTCTTGGGCTGTGGTGACCTGTCTATGACCACCGGCAAGCTTTTGCATAACATTTCCACTTTAAACGGCCTTTTTAATAGTGAGATGACATTTTTGGACACATCCATTATTGTGGCCACAGCAGTGACACTTCAGCTGGCTTCGAGCCATCCAACAGCTCGCCCACGATCGTAAGCACTCAAATGATGTCTTGCAGACATGTTTCTGTACCACATGGAATGTCGTACTAATCAGTTCCACAACAACCTTCGTCAAACACTGTACTGCATGAACTGTCGAATGCGCACAGTGTATTCGAGCACAGGCTTCGCTGCAGTTAACACTTTCGCCCTCTACATTTCCTTTTACTACACTACTGGCCATTAAAATTTCTACACCAAGAAGAAATGCAGATGATAAATGGGTATTCATTGAACGAATATATTATACTAGAACTGACATGTGATTACATTTTCACGCAATTTGGGTGCATAGATCCTGAGAAATCAGTACCCAGAACAACCACCTCTGGCCGTAATAACGGCCTTGATACGCCTGGGCATTGAGTCGAACAGAGCTTGGATGGCGTGTGCAGGTACAGCTGCCCATGCCTCTTCAACACGATACCACAGTTCATCATGAGTAGTGACTGGCGTATTGTGACGAGCCAGTTGCTCGGCCACCATTGACCAGACGTTTTCAATTGGTGAGAGATCTGGAGAATGTGCTGGTCAGGGCAGCAGTCGAACATTTTCTGTAACCAGAAAGGCCCATACAGGACCTGAAACATGCGGTCGTGCATTATCCTGCTGAAATGTAGGGTTTCGCAGGGATCGAATGAAGGGTAGAGCCACGGGTCGTAACACATCTGAAATGTAACGTCCACTGTTCAAAGTGCCGTCAATGCGAACAAGAGGTGACCGAGACGTGTAACCAATGGCACCCCATACGCCAGTATGGCGATGACGAACACACGCTTCCAATGTGCGTTCACCGCGATGTCGCCAAACACGGATGCGACCATCATGATGCTGTAAACAGAACCTGGATTCATCCGAAAAATGACGTTTTGCCATTCGTGCACCCAGGTTCGTCGTTGAGTACACCATCGTAGGCGCTCCTGTCTGTGATCCAGTTTCAAGGGTAACCGCAGCCATGGTCTCCGAGCTGATAGTCCATGCTGCTGCAACTGTTCGTGCAGATGGTTGTTGTCTTGAAAACGTCCCCATCTGTTGACTCAGGGATCGAGACGTGGCTGCACGATCCGTTACAGCCATGCAGATAAGATGGCTGTCATCTCGACTGCTAGTGATACGAGGCCGTTGGAATCCAGCACGGCGTTCCGTATTACCATCCTGAACCCACCGATTCCATATTCTGCTAACAGTTATTGGATCTCGACCAACGCGAGCAGCAGTGTCTCGATACGATGAACCGCAATCGCGATAGGCTACAATCCGACCTTTATCAAAGTCGGAAACGTGATGGTACGCATTTCTCCTCCTTACACGAGGCATCACAACAACGTTTCACCAGGCAACGCCGGTCAGCTGCTGCTTGTGTATGAGAAATCGGTTGGAAACTTTCCTCATGTCAGCGCGCTGTAGGTGTCGCCACCGGCGCCAACCTTGTGTGACTGTTCTGAAAAGCTAATTATTTGCATATCACAGCATCTTCTTCCTGTCGGTTAAATTCGCGTCTGTAGCACGTCATCATCGTGGTGTAGCACTTTTAATGGCCAGTAGTGTATTAATGTAATGTATACTGCATAATGTTTGACTAAGTTGACGTAGCCACAATCTCACCTCTGCTTCCACCGCTTCATCACTCTTAAAGTGAATTCCTCAAGGGTGTCCTTTAAGTTTCGGAAACACATGGAAATCGTATGAGGCCAATCTGTGACTGTGTGATCGATGACAGGGAATCCAAGGTGTGGAACTGTTGCAGATGTCGCAGCCCTCGTGTGTGGCCTGGCATTGCCGGGCAGCAGGTGTAACTGCTCCACGTGTTAACGAACCCTTCGAATTCTAATCTCGATTACAGCACGATGTTTCTCACGCATCGACATAATTATGTTACACGCTACAATTCGGAGCCCTCTACCGATAGAGGGCAGCAAATATGTAGACGTGAAGAATAAAGATGTAGAGCGTTAATAACGATTTAAAAACCTTTAAGAGTTTTCACATAAAAAGTTCGGAGGCATTACTTTTCAGCACGCCCTCGTATGTCGCAATTTCGGACACAAAAGTTTTGCCTTGCAATTGAGTTTCACGGTTTTATTTATGCTGTTATGTTTTCTACACGTTAGTATCAATTTATTAGATTTTGATAAATAAATAGTTGAAATATTCTCAAGAATTTTTAGCATATTGCAGCCCCGTCAGCAACTGTCTTTGGTCACCTACCAAACTGCATCAAAAGCCTGACAGATAGCCAACTAACATTTAAAAATAAATTAAGAGAATTTCTAGATGACAACTCCTTCTACTCATTGGCTGAATTTTTAGATATAAATTAAGGGAAAAAAAACAACAACTTAAACATTAGTGTCATGCAATATTTTGTGTAATGTAATATCTTGTACAGACATCTTTTATTAACCTGACACTTTGAAGGATCAGCCTCAGCCGGCCGAAGTGGCCGTGCGGTTAAAGGCGCTGCAGTCTGGAACCGCAAGACCGATACGGTCGCAGGTTCGAATCCTGCCTCGGGCATGGATGTTTGTGATGTCCTTAGGTTAGTTCGGTTTAACTAGTTCTAAGTTCTAGGGGACTTATGACCTCAGCAGTTGAGTCCCATAGTGCTCAGAGCCATTTGAACCATTTATTTGATCAGCCTCAGTTGCGCAAATATTCTGGTCTTTACCAGGTTTCGGCTAAATTAATTTAGCCTTCTTCAGAAGCATAAAATTACTATAATACGCCAGGGTAAGGCACAGTCAACATTAAAATTAAAACCTATAGGACCGCGCACGAGTTGCTATGTGCTCAGTGCAATTCCGCGTGCAACGGTCAGTGCCAACGTAGTTGCCGCTGCCAACCGACCGCGCGGTGAAGAGATGCCAGGGCCGGACTTCAGTTAAGTAGTTTTAATTCGACATGGTACCACGGTACTATAGGTTTTAATTTTAATGTTGACTGTGCCTTACTCTGACATGTTACAGTAATTTTATGCTTCTGAAGAAGGCTAGATTAATTAAGCTGAAACCTGGTAAAGACCAGAAAAATTGCGCAACTGAGGCTGATCCTTCAAAATATTAGAAATATTCTCAGTTGTGTGATTTTCCCCTGATTTATGGATGTGCTTTCCTGTTACAGAGCGACCTTGGTGGTGCCGTGGGGAGAGCAAGGAGCGGCTGCAAAAGGTCCTGAGGGCGTCTTCTTGGCCCCCGCCTATCCTCCAGAGCGCGTTTTGGACACGCTGGGCGCTGGAGATGCCTTCTGCGCCGCGCTGCTGTCAGCGCTGTCTAGCGGATGCCCCCTGCAACACAGCCTGCGATACGCCTGTCAGGTTGCTGGCGCCAAGGTCGAAATGCACGGCTTCCGTGGACTTCGGGAAGTCCTCAGGCAACGCGGTGTACGGTGCGAAAGCTAGATAGACTTTTATTTGGAAGTCGGTGACTCGAGACGCTCTTTTACAGTTTTTGTGATACGTATTTGAGCGACTGAATGAAATCATTTGCTTCAAGTGTAGAACTTTTTGGTGTTCATAGCTGAAGTACTGAACAGATGATGTTGCAACATCGATCGATCCAGGGTCAGAAAGTTCAAAACCAGATGGTTTCGATGGCAAGAAATAGTAGTCACCGATATTTCGCCGGAACGTTAGAGGGAATGGTGGAATCTGGTCCACGATCACTGGGTCATGTACCAATGCCTTGAGCTAAATTCTGGGTATTTCTACAATGTATCATAGTGTGATGACATATGGCAGTCTTTGTGGTTCCTCCTCTGCTGGATGGAAAACGTTAACTTAATGTAACTCTTATCCAGAACCCACCATTAACCAGCTCACATCCTTTCATTCCAAACCTATCAGTGATAATAAAAAATTATACTAGGGACTCATCACAGTCGTCTATACAGAACTTGGTTTACTGTGCCCAAGACAGAAGAGTGATACCATGTGCACCCTTTCCACCTCTGTCATCTGGTAGACAGCATTTCTGGATACTGATGCAGAGGCCTCTGGTTCCGTTCCCGCTAACCTTCTCAGACCTGAGTTGAAAACGTCTGAGGAACAGCTTCAAATGAAGAAACAGCAAATCTGACACTCAAGAAAGACTGGTACCAGGCCGGGAGCCACACAACATATCTCAGTACATCACCATGTTACACAATTACACAAGAAGATTGGTCTCAATGACCAGCTTTGATCAAGGACAGCAGTAGGGCTTTGTATGTTGCAGAACGATGAGAGGGGGGGGGGGGGCGGGGGTACTGTTTCCTTGTGTAAACAAACCAGCCACTTGCCCTTCCACAATTTAATGACCCTTATGTAAACAAACTGCTCACTTGAGATCTTGTTTTATTTATTTAGGACAAAATTAATGGCCCAAGATGGCCACCAAATAGTGCACTTGGTTAATTTTTAAGCAGGTGTTACTTTATGGTCAAACGCTTTTAGTCTAATGTGATAACTGTCACCTTAATGATCGTAATTTATCTTTAATCATAATTTATGACTCAAGAATGGCAGTGTCATCTCCCACATTGGTGTAGTGTGCCCCTACCGGTCCCCCTGCCTCACTGCCCCCACTGTCTGGGTGCAGCCTGAGTTTGGACTTGACATTTGTGCTCTGTAATCTGGGTCAATCAATAACAGCAGTGGCAGGAGAAAATTCACGTGATATTCGCAATTTTCAGTTGAGTATCGCACCCAACGGTATTTTCTGCAAGGTCACTGCCTTCTATTGCTATTTACAGTCTTGGGGCTTCATTTGCGTAATTTCCAGCAGAGCATCACACAATTGCCATTTCCTGTTATGTCTGTGTGACAACAGTTACTGTGCATGCCAATCAATCACACAAACTTATGAAACTACACACATCAAAAAAAGTTTTGCATCACCTCAGTTCCGAGAGTTTCGGAACCTTTACAGAAAATTGGAATAGAGATCAACATAAGCATCATTTCCGCCCTTTCTATTACTCATGAAAACCACACATTGCATGTTGTACCACCATACAGCGAGACCTTCAGAGGCGGTGGTCAAGACTGCTGCACGCACCAGTACCTCTAATACCCAGCAGCACGTCCTCTTGCATTGATACATGACTGTGTTCTTCGTGGCATACTATCCACAAGTTCATCAAAGCACTGTTAGTCCAGATTGTCCCACTCCTTCAAGGCGATTCAGCGTAGATCCCTCAGAGTGGTTGGTGGGTCACGTCGTCCATTAACAGCCCTCTTCAATCTATCCCACGCATGTTCAATAGGGTTCTTGTATGGAAAACATGCTGGCCACTCTAGTCGAGCGATCTCGTTATCCTGAAGGAAGTCATTCACAAGATGTGCACGATGGGGGCGCGAATTGTCGTCCATGAAGGCGATCAGTATGCTGCTGATATGGTAGCACTATCAGTCAGAGGATGGCATTCACGTATCGTACAGCCGTTACAGCGCCTTCCGTGACCACCAGCGGCATACGTCGGCCCCTCATAATGTCACCCCAAAACAGCAGTGAACCTCGGGCATGGGTGTGTGTGATGTCCTTAGGTTAGTTAGGTTTAAGTAGTTCTAAGTTCTAGGGGACTTATGACCTAAGATGTTGAGTCCCATAGTGCTCAGAGCCATTTGAACCATTTTTTGAACCCACACTTCTGGTGCTGTTACAACCACCGCCGAGGGTAGGAAAGAAGAGAACTATGCACTTTATTTTTAAAACAAGGTAAATGATGGAGGACATCTCACACATGAATTTGCAGCTGCTATTGTTGTTCTTGATGTCCCAAGGTACAGAGCACGAATGCAAAGTCCCAACTCATGATGCAGGGTCCCCTTAAGAGTGGTGGTAGTGGGTGTAGGGGCTGGTGGTAGACGACCTGTAGGAGCATACTACACCGATGAAGAAGGTGAGATCGCCGTTTTTAGGTAATAAATTATGGTCGTTAAAATTAAATGATCAGTAAGATGACAGTTATCATCGTAGGCTAAAAGCATTTGACCATTAAGTAACACATGAGTAGACATGAGCACTCCTTCGTGGCATCTTGGTCAAAAATTTTGGTACAGAAAATGACAGTTATGAGCCAGTAATTAGATCCTAAATATAGAAAACAACAACCCAAGCAAGCGGTTCGTTTACGTAAGGGTCATTAAATCAGGCTAGGGCAAGTAGTTATTGAAGTAAAAGAACAATGCACTACCCTCCATTGTTCTAAAACCTACATAGCCCCATTACTAAGGCCTAGTCAATTTTCATGGATATCATAAGAGCCTCATGAGACTTCATGGCATATCCATAAAGTTTTTAGTGTCTTAATAATTACCGAAAGAAATACACTGCCCGTCTAGTAATCTAAAGTTGCATCTCCTATTGCCTGTAAGATGGAAGAAGAGTCATGCTTCTACATCTATGCCTCTTTCTTAATAAGTATGTACACCTCATCCTAACCACACAGAGAAGTCTGTACACTTTGTCACTTTTTTCAAAATGCCCATTTTACTAGCAGCAGCTACCTCTACAACCGACATTCTTTTGTGACAAATACGAAAGCTCAAGCACTGGGTAAATCAATTCGTTTTTCACTGTGGCGCATATGTGAATGTGATTGAAGAGCTGAAGATATGATTTAGTGTGCTTATTGAAACTTTACTTGTATAACGACCAGTGGTTTGGAAGTGAATCGTTTATTCATAAAATCTCAGGTGCCATGTAAAGTAAGTTTTTAGATAAGTGAAAAACCTATGTAGAGAACATTCTTTTAATGCTAGCCTTATTGACTTACTACAGGAGAAAAATAAAATAATACTTCTAACACCAACTAAGGAACATCATGTTATTATTTTTTGCTATTCTTTAAAAGATTTTAGACTTATTTTAAGAAGTATCCTGTATTTAGAACTCTATTAAAACATTAAAGATATGTGATATCTTCATGTTTTACATTTTGTAATGGATTCTGCTATGTTTCTAAGTCAGCTGACGCATAATCTGACATACCAATAAAAAGAAAGAAACAAAATATCATATTTTACTATAACAAAATGAAAATACTTATTAGACATAAAACAATAACACTTGTATTTTATTTCACTGTTTATCCCATGTCTGCCGCACCAGTTCTGGAATTTGGATGTGACTAGGCTATTCCATTAACGTATTATAAAATCAGCATTTCATGTAGTGCATATTGAAAGACCTCCCTTACTTCCAAATCTTTTTTCACAGGTAAGTACCGGGGAAGAATATGCTTTTTGCATTAAAAGTGGTGTCTTTACTGGATTTTCCAGATGGAATAGATACCTCACTAGTGTATTAATATGCGCTGATGCTGAGCCACCTCCAAGAATGGTGGCATACTCGGTAAACACCATTAAGTGCTTGATTGTAAACGAAATCTTCTTGTGTTTATGCTTCTCTCGGCCTCAGAAGTAACTGATACAGTGTTTTCTTGAAATACTTGGGTATCAAATAATTGAATTCAGTTTTCACTCTTGTTACCATAAACTTATTTTCCTGTTTTGGGTTTAATATAAGTTTCTCTTGCCCAAAGGGTTACTACATTCAATATTGTGTCGAATTAATCGCATCGCCACTCAAAAACCCTGTCAAAGGGAGGGTAGGGCTGTCCCCTAACAGGAAAGTAACGCACTGTTTAAGTGAATCGATTTGCAACGGCATAAGCAGCCAAAATGTTAATAACATCATGGTCTCTGTTCTGGCTATCATGTGCCATTTAATAAACATGAAGTTCCTTAATTGTACTCGAAATTTCACCAAAATTGCAGAAAAAATGTGCAGACTTGACTCGGTCTTATTTTTTGTAGGCAGTGTAGAACAACTGTAATATAACTTAGGAACTGTTTCATGCAGTACATTGCTGTACTTACTTTTATTTTGACATTGATTTCGATCATAACCTAACATGTTCGTTTCATCTGTACCAAAAGAGAACCATTGTATATCAAATGCATAATATTTTTCACTATTTATACATACATCATACACAGAGTGTCGCTTATGTACAGAAAAATATACATGCAAAAGGTGTATTCAACCGTAAATTCCACATCTGCAACAATTAATTATAATCTTGAAATGTTCCGGTTTGGTATAACTTATGATAAAGTAGTCATGTGCTTCTATCTTTTAGTGTAAACTATCAGCATACTTAGAGCTACACTAGTGCCTTGTCTACTGTTGTAACTGCCCAAAGATCTTATGTTACAGGCCTAGATAGTAAAAACATTTTCACTGTAGTTATATTCTAACCAATAACGTGTCCCTAACGCCATATTGCTCGAAAATTTGATAAATCACTGCAGGAATGAGACTTCACATTAATTATTTCTTCATTGGATAGTGATAAGTCACCAAATTAAATTGTTTTAGTACCATCATACAAAAACATTTAAAACATGTAAGTGTGAATGCATTCAAGTAACAAAAGTAAATCATACAAAAACAGTTATTATGAAAGAATCATACATATATGAACTACAATGAAACTCTGAGCTTCATGACAGCTAACAGACTACTTATATAAGTTGAACAGTAGCCTCAGTGAAGAAATAACACTAATGTGTCCTATGCAATAATAATTTCCTATTTTCTTTATTATAATTCTAGACTTAGATCACCATGTTTGCCGGCCGTTGAGGCTGAGCGGTTCTTGGCGCCACAGTCTGGAACCGCGCGACCGCTACGGTCGCAGGTTCGAATCCTGCCTCTGGCATGGATGTGTGTGATGTCCTTAGGTTAGTTAGGTTTAAGTAGTTCTAAGTTCTAGGGGACTGATGACCTCAGCAGTTAAGTCCCATAGTGCTCAGAGCCATTTGAACCATTTCACCACGTATATTCGTAATCAGGCTATTAGTTTCGGTCGGTAATGAATATCTTCAGACCTGAGTAAAAACTTTATTACACATATCACATAGTTTCTTATGCCCGTTTTTTTTAAAATAAGGTACAGAAAAAATGTCTTCAACTTGGAGGATGATAAGAATGTATCGAAATATACTGATGTATTAAAATAATGTGAGTGTACACACACACACATACATACATACATTGCACTTTGATTTTGCCAAAACATTATGACCACTGCCCACCGCGAGGTTGAATGCCTTCCGGTGGTGTTGCGGGCACATGATGCAGTAAGGAAAACATGTAAGCGTAAGAGAGATGAATGGGCAGTCATAGCGAACATACGGGCCGCAAATGCGGAAATCCATTGATATAAGCGGATTTGACAAAGAACAATCTCCGAAACGGCGAAGCTGGTCTCCTGTTGGCGTAGTACTGTCGTGAGCAGCTATGGAAGGTGAATGAACGATGGTGAAATAACGAGTAGACCGTATGGTATTGGACGACCACATCTCATCACAAAACGTAGAGGGCTGAGGATCCCAAACTGCGTAATCCAGGATAAGCAGCGATCTGTGGCAAATGTGACGACAGAGTACAGAGCTGGTGCAGGCACAAGTGTTTAGGAGGCCACCGTTCAAAAGTCGTTGTTGAACATGCAGCTCCACATCAGACGACCCCCTACGTGCTCCTGTGTTTACCCAAAAATATCGTCAGTTACGATTACAGTGGGTGAGGCATCACTGAGTTTTCACCGTGGATCAACAGCAACGTGTCGCCTGTCGAATGAATCGTGTTTCTTGTTACACCAGGTCGATGGCTGCGACGTAACACGCCGTCATCCAGGCGAATGGCTGCAAGAAACATTCATAGAGTCACAGGCGCAGGCCGGCGAGGGCAGAATTATGCTATGAGATACACTGTGTAAGTAGGCTGTTTAGGTTCTTATATTGGTAACGCCGCCGCGCTCTCTGTATGAAAATCACTGGCTGTGCTGTGTGCAGTCTGTGGCTAGTTTGCATTGTTGTCTGCCATTGTAGTGTTGGGCAGCTGGACGTGAACAGCGCATAGCGTTGGGCAGTTGGAGGTGAGCCGCCAGCAGTGGTGGATGTGGGGAGAGAGATGGCGGAGTTTTGAAATTTGTAATACTGGATATTATGAACTGCTATGTATATTATGATTTTTCAACACTATTAAGGTAAATACATTGTTTGTTCTCTATCAAAATCTTTCATTTGCTAACTATGCCTATCAGTAGTTAGTGCCTTCCGTAGTTTGAATCTTTTATTTAGCTGGCAGTAGTGGCGCTCGCTGTATTGCAGTAGTTCGAGTAACCAAGATTTTTGTGAGGTAAGCGATTTGTCAAACGCATAGGTTAATGTTAGTCAGGGCCATTCTTTTGTAGGGATTTTTGAAAGTCAGATTGCGTTGCGCTAAAAATATTGTGTGTCAGTTTAAGCACAGTCATGTATAATTGTTCAAAGGGGACGTTTCAACTGTCTTGGGCTTCCATGAGATCTGTGGTGGTAATTGAAGGCATCATGGTAGCAGTGAACTACGTGAACATTATTGCGGACCGCTTGCATCGCTTCATGCCTGAAGTCTCCTCTACGGCGATGACATCTTCCAGCAGGCTAAGTGACAATACTGCAAGTTCAGAACCGTGCTGCAGTGATTTGTGGCATTATACTGAATTCGCATTGATGTCTTGGCTAGCAAATGTGTCTGGCCCGTAGTCATTGGAGAACACGTCGAGCGCCACCTGCGTGTCCATAAACCACCATCCTGTAATTTGAGGGATTTGCTTGACCTGTGCGTAGACATCTGGGGCCTGTCAAGGACTTTTAATATCCTTGCCAAGCAGAATCTCTGTTGTACTATGTTTGAAAAGGGAACAACACGCTAAGCAACCAAATCTACCAGCTTCGATCAGTGCACAGTTTAGACGATATAAAATTGTGACAAGTTCTTACCGTTATTACCATTTCAATCAGAACAATGATTGTAATCAAAGGTCTATGAAATTTTCTCAGACTTCTTCCACGTCAATTCAGAGTAAAACCTCGAGGTTTCGACGATTACCTCCATCGTCTTCGTCGGGAACAATTGACCTCCAAGACTGCTGCTGTGGTGGCTTTATCTAGCCCAGAGACGGCTTCTGATTGGTCGGTAATTACGTAAAGCTACAGCGGGAGGTGTCAACGACTGCGCTGGTGAAGCCACCGGTCCTGCCGTAGTGTGAACATTGTGACGAATACACTGGCTCTTTTCTACGTCGAGAGCTCGCTTCCAAGCACTGCTGCGACTATATCCGCTGTCACGGTTGAAGATTTTCTCACACATTCTTATTTCTACAGCTTGTCAGGTTTGCAGACTGTAGTTATGGGAGTATATAAATGGGGGAAATGCTTGTTGTGTTCGTCATTTTGCACCTACCTGTGGGAAAGTCAGTCTTCCTGTTATTTTTTCTTTGTTTAATATTCTCTCTTTCTGCCTCGGCTTTCTGAACCATTTGTGGACTCACAAACTATCTCGGATTTCTTGTTGTCAGCGAGGACAGTGAACACGTGAATGGGCACCGTAAGCTGGATGGGATATTTTCTGCAGCATGTCAGCCCGCGAGTATACAGTCGTTGGCTGAGCCCTCAGGAAAGCCTGTGTAAAAAAAAAGCTTATAATTGTTCAGAATCCTTGCCATTTTTAGGGACTAGACGTTTTCCCGCTACGTTATTCTGCGATATTTATCTGAGAAATACTGGAATTGGTATATGTGATAATATTATTGCTTTTAGGAAAATGTGCTTTAGAGGAGGAAGGCATATGCATGTGGACTTAACATACAGTGAAATTTTAATACTATAAATGATTCTAGGCTTACCTTAGATAGTTATATTAATCGACAAAGTAGCTAGTGCGGACAGCAGATTACTATTCCCCGAAGGCACCACTACTCCGATTTTTGCCTCGAAAGAGATCTAACACTGATGCAAACTATTCGGCACAAGGTCTCTCAAACAAGGAATACAAAATTCCAGTGTGTGTTTACTTTCCGTGAGAAAATACGTCTTGTGAAGTCTGTTCAGAGAACTACGAAATAACCTGTTTATTGGTGTGAATTTTGTTGACACGGAGTAAAAAACCTAGTAGATTTCGTAGTTTTTCGCGCTATGTAACTTCACACATTTTGAATTTATTTATCGAGTATGAATAGGACCGTGAGTCCTTTTCTAATAACGAATTGCACATTATTCATGTTTTACGACACAAATGTTAGAATAGTTGTTATTTTTATTAAGGATTGAAATACAGAAAGATAATAATAGTATTAGCTGTACTAGAAACAGCTACTGTTTACATTTAAATGTGAAGAGAGAATGAAAAGGGATTTTACTAAAGTAGGTAGATTTACATTGTATGGTGTGGAGGGAATGAACACGATAGAAGAAAGATAGGGGACCGTGCAAAAACAGCGAAATGGAAATTTTGAAGAGGGAGGAGAAACAAGATGAGATAAGTAAACGAAAAAAAAGCGGAAAAGAAGACGATTTCCTAGTAGAAATTTACATCTGCGTCGAACGAGACCAACAGTTATACAAATTTTTGAGACAGAAATGACTAAGATCAAAAAAGGCATTTACCATTAATTAGGGGATACATATTGAATGGAGATACCAGCAACCTTCATATTCATCTACATCTACATCTACATCTACATGACTGCTCTGCAATTCACAATTAAATGCTTGGCAGAGGGTTCATCGAAACACCTTCAAACTATTCCTCTACCGTCCCAATCCGGAACAACGAGCGTGAAAAACGATCACTTAAATCTTTCTGTGCGAACTCTGATTTATTTTATTATGATGACATTTCTCGATTTGTAGGTGGGGACGAACAAAATATTTTCGCATTCAGAGGAAAAAATAAGTGATCGAAATTTCATAATAAGATCCTGCCGCAAAGAAAAACTCCTTTTTTTAAATGATTACCACTCCATTTCCCATATCGTGTCCGTGGCACTTTCCCTGCTGTTTCGCGATAATACAAAACGAGCTGCCCTTCTTTAAAATTTTTCGGCAATACCATCTGATACTAATCCCAAACCGTGCATCCAAACTCCAGAAGAGGACAGACAAGTGAAGTGTAGGCAGTCTTTTTAGTAGACCTGTTGCATTTTCTAAGTGTTCTGTCAATAAAGGGCGGTCTTTGGTTCTTTTTCCCCACATTATATACGTCATCATTCCAATTTGAGTTATTCGTAACTGTGATTCCTAGGTATTTAGTTGAACTGACAACCTTTAAATTAGTGTAATTGATCGTGTAACCGAAATTTATTCCTTTTAATATTCACGTGGACGATTTGACGCTTTTCGTTATTTAGTCAATTGGCACTCTTCTCACCATACAGATATCTTGTATAAATCATTTTTAAATTCGGTTTGATCATCTGATGTCTTTACAAGACTAAAAAAGACAGTATAATCGGCAAACAAAGTAAGAGGGCTGCTGAGATTGTCTCCTAACTCGTTTGTATAGATCACGATCAGCAGAGTGCTTGAAACACTTCGTTGGGGAACGCCAGCTGTTACTTCTGTTTTACTCGATGACTTTTCTCAATTACTACGAACTGTGACCTTTTTGATATGAAATCATTAATCCAGTTGCACAACTGAGGGGATACTCCGTAGGCACGCAGTTTGTTTAAAAGTCGATTGTAAGACACTTGATGTGGGGCCCATGGCTTGTCCTGACCCACAGCCTTTGACATAGTGTGAGATAAATTCTAAATTTGCGTCAAAACTGCATGGACTGAACATGCTAAGTACTTTACCTGAAATCAGCTCCCAAAAATATCCCAGAAAAACCTCTTGTCTTTGAGGAAAAAATTTCATTGTTAATCAATGTTATGACTTGTTTATACCCATATAACCATCTTCAGATCTGTAGTGAGCACTATAAGTTTGCCGCGGATGTATCAAAAGTGATCAGGATAATTAACACAACCTCTTGAAGCCAAAAAACCCGCAAATGTCGGCACCAGTCGATTTATCATTCGTTGCTGAAGTTTTGCGTGCAAAACGACATGTAAAACAAAAGTCTAGACCTAAAAATTGCAATATCACCAATAGGTACCTGTATTATAGGCTATAAAATTAAACATCTTTTTGTACCGTGTTACACTGCAGACCTTCTCAAAACAATATTGGCGTTGATTTTTGCATACCTAGATAAATTCTAAATTTGAGTCAAAACTGAATGGATTGAACATTCTAAGTACTTTACCTGAAATCAACTCCCAAAAATATGTCAAAAAAACCTTTTGTCCTTAAGTACAAAATTTCAGTGTTACAAGATGACTTGTTTATATCCATATATCCATCCTCAGATCTGTAGTCTGCACAAAACATGCCCACTGAGCTGATGTTTCTACCAACTGGAACCGGTTTATCTTACAATTTACATGCAACCGTGAAAGAAACTAAACTGTTATTAAGAGTATAATATCTTAGGTAAATCTATCTCAGTGCTGAATTGTGCTAGCTAGTTTCTGAGTCACCAAACATTAATAACAAATGAGACTCAAAATGTTTTTCTTTTATACGTAGGTACAGAGAAGATGTCAGATAAGTCAGACCTTGCACTGCCAACGTGCCGATGATGTATGAGCTGGAAACGTGCACACTGAGAAATCGAGGAAGTAGGAACGTGTAGTAAGTCTGGTCATGTGCACACTTGCGGTGCTTGAGGTGCTGTGGTAGCCGTGGTCCATAACAGCAGTGAAAATTTCAAACATATATTCGTATTTTGTGCGTTTCTCTATATGATCCTAGTTTGACGTATAAGCCAATGATAACATCGAACAGGAGTGTTTTGTAGACGTAACGCATAGAAGCATTCATTATTGGTTTACGTCCGTCTAATGTCTTTTAAATAGCGTATTTTATTCGCCAATATAGTTTCTAAATACACCTTTTCTTCATGGTATCAACTGGGTAACGACGGACCTTTCATGCCGTGATGAATGCATTTCAACAGCCAATTGTGGTACAAAAATGTACATTGAGAGTAAAACACGTTATTGGAAATATAGTACGCCGAGCTTTAAGTTTTCCATTCATAACTAGTTATAAGGGTCTAGACTAGAGTCTCCATCATTTTTAATATATTGTATTCTACCGGAATTGTAGAGGTTCGAAGAAGAGTGAATGTGCAAGTTCCTGTTTCACGTGTAATGACAATATTAGTCGACGACGCAGAGATAAGCGGAAGTGTTTACCACCCAGTTTAAGTGATCATCCAACGCTACACTCAGATTATCCACCATTTTTGTTACGTTATGGGGTTCAACAAAGAAGAAGAGATGTTGTTACTCTATGATAAATCATTTTATTTCCTTTATTGTAGATGAAATAGAGGGCACGGCTGACATATTTATTGCAATACTTCTAAACTAGTGTTTGCAACTGTCTGGTTGGTATCTGAGAAATGTATGAAGCTTATTTTGACACCGAAAATACGTAAATCTCGTTGCAGGACAACAAACTATGTTAAATTAATTTTGGCTGTAAATGCTACACGACGCAAAATCCAGACTAGCTGGTATATCAAACAATTCGCCTGCGAGAAAGCAATCCGTTTTCAATGACCTACATATGCTATCTGACTAACAAAGAAAATGACTCAGATTAAAATGTTGGCCAGGAATATTGTTAATCGGGGACTGATGACCATAGATGTTTAGTCCCATGGTGCTCAGAGCCAATATTCTTAATCTTTATCTTTAGTGTTGTAAATATGCACTGAATCAGAACAGTTCTTATAATTATAGAGCAAATTGACATACAAATTAACGCATCTGACTGTATGATAAAAACTGCTTGAAAATTCACAAGATGGGCACTTAGCCGAAATATTTTAGGGTACATACTGATATTTTCACAAAAACACTCTGACAATAGCTGTGTCTTGCAATGAACATGAACTTTGATGGTAATTAAATTTATTGGAGTATCTGTGCGCACGGAACGCTCGCCTGTTCTGCAATCTGTTACTATCAGCACAATTAAAAATCAAATTTCAGTTGCCGAACTTCCGACGTGCAATGCAAAACGGTGTCTTACCGGCTTTCATAAAAATGAGTCTTAGTACACAATTCGCGTTGTGCAATGCGAGTACGCAAACACAGTCATGAAAGTAAATGAAAATGGGGAACGACTGATGAATGAGAACAAGGCTCCAAGTTTAACTACACTTCATTAACCCATGGCAACAATATACATTTCATGAAGTTTACACACCTAAACTATTTAGCGAAAAGCAGCGCGATTCGTCATGGGGACATTTAGTCAGCGCGAGAGCGTTACGGAGATGCTGAACAAGCTCCAGTGGCGGACACTTCAAGAAAGGCGTTACGCAATACGGAGAGGTTTATTATCGAAATTACGAGAGAGCACATTCCGGGAAGAGATGGGCAACATATTACTACCGCCCACATATATCTCGCGTAATGATCACAACGAAAAGATCCGAGAAATTAGAGCAAATACGGAGACTTACAAGCAGTCGTTCTTCCCACGCACAATTCGTGAATGGAACAGGGAAGGGGGGATCAGATAGTGGTACAATAAGTACCCTCCGCCACACACCGTAAGGTGGCTCGCGGAGTATAGATGTAGATGTAGATGTAGATAGCTTTCCGGTGTACAATTACTTTCCTTGACACTTGTTTCAACTATAAAACAAAACTGCATGTTGCATTATAAAATTTCTGCTGCAAACTTCGCCAATACGCAACGTCCAAACAATAAAAAACTACATAGTTAAAAAAATATAAAACACTGGATTTCCTTAAAAATTGCCCTTTTGACATTTTTGCATTGACGTCATCTCATTTCCACAAAATTTTTCCTCATAACTTACTGTTAAATAACACAGGCCAACGAAAGATTTTTTTTTTGAAAAACTTTTTGTTGCTTTGATAGCTGATCTTTATAGATTTTTATGAGCTGAATCCAAATCTAGCCTTAGTTTTTTGCATCACCCACAGTTTTCGAGCAATATGCTTTTTATCATATAGTATAAAAATCCTATGCTATACGGTAAACGTGGAAATCAACGAAACGCTTTGTTACAACATAAGCATGTTCTGTACTTACAGTAAGTTACTTGAAACAATTATATGTGTTGATAGAGGTTTCACTTGTCAGCTGGAATTGGTTTGTATTTTCTTTCTCTTTTTTATTTGAAGCTTCTTGTGTAGCTTTTTCTACGTGACCAACAGTAGACCCCCATCATGTTGGTGTTCCAGCGGCCTAGGTAGCTTTTTCCCATCACTTTTATGTCCTGGTGAAAACGCTCTCCTTGCTCCTTACTAACATCTCCAATATTGTCTGGGAAGTGATCAAGGTGACTGTTCAAAAAGTGAACTTTCAGGCTCATTAAACATCCTAAAGTTTCAGACTTCCTCAAGATTGCAGCTATAATAGAAACATATTCTGGGTCTTTTTCATGTCCTAAGAACTTTGTAACGACTTGCTTGAATGATACGCATGCTTCTTTCTCATTTAATGTCATAATGGATTCAAAGTTAACACCAGACATCAATTTTCTTATGTCAAGTCCGACAAAGATGCCTTCTTTTAGCTTCTTTTAGCTTCTGAAAGGTGCGGAAACTTTTGGCAGAGATACTTAAAACAGGTCCATCTTTAGGCAAAGCCTTTACAAACTGTTTCATTAGGCCTAACTTTATATGTAGAGGTGGTGGGAGTAGGTTTTTTTTGGATCTGCAAGGTTTTTGCATAGAATGTTCTCACCAGGTTTTAAAGGCTCCCTCAAAGGCCAGTTCTTTCCGCACCAGTGTTGATCCCTAGCTCTACTGCCCCATTCACACAAGAAACATGGAAATTTGGTAAAGCCACCTTGCTGACCAAGGTACATGCATGGTACTTTTAGATCACCACATGTCATACAACCATGAGCAGAAAAGCCTATTTTATTTAGCACTATTTCTAGGTTTTCATAGCTTTCCCTCATATGTATTGAATGCCCAAGAGGTGTAGATGCATAAGTGCTACCATTGTGTAATAAAACAGCCTTTAAGCTAGTTTTGGATGGGTCAATAAACAGCCTCCAGTCATCCCTTTTGTACTTAATACCAAACTCATTCATCAGATGGGGAATGTCTGAGCAGTACACTAAATCACCTTCTTGTTGAAAAAACTTGGAAAATTGCTGCTCTCTCTTTCTGCACATGTATACGCTGGTTCCAACTGCCAATAAGTTCATTTCTTTTAATATAGAGCAATTCAGATTTTTCTTTCTTTAAGCCCAGATCCCTAACCAAATCGCTAAGCTCGGTCTGAGTAAACAATTTGGGCTCTAGACTTTCTGTATTATAGTGGACATCATCATCATCTGGTTCACCTAAATCAGACTGTACATCATAAAATACTTCTGTTGGAATAGAATTTAAAGCATTTGGTGGCTCAGGAACCGCAAATGCAAAACACCATGCAGTGGATGGCGGGCGGAAGGTTAGGGTAGCTTACTACCTTCTTGTTCTTCGAATTACGACCAGTAATATCAACACTGCAAAAGTATCAATCATCGGAATGGTTTCTTGGCTCCCTCCATGTCATAGGAACAGGAAATATAAAGGCTTTTTTCTCCTTTTTGGAACATTTTCTCAGACCTTCAACACACATAACATACCTTATGTGGCGCCCAAGATTTATCTTGATCGTCAACGTTAGATCCAAAGTATGATAGATAAACCTTTTTCACAAAGTCTGTAATGTTTCTTTGGTGTTTTTTTAATCTCAAATTCACCACGAATATAACAAAAACTGTCAGTAGAGTTTTTACAACCACGATTAAACATTGTACTGAGCACATGTACAGAAATGGGAAAGAGAGGTTAGGCTGACGTTAACAAAACACCATCTGTTAAACATTGTACTGAGCACATGTACAGAAAATGGGAAAGATAAGTTACGTTGACGTTAACAAAACACCATCTGTTAACACAAAAATAGAATCGACCTTCTTTTGCCAGCAAATGTTTTTCAGCAGTGATACCAACATCATCTACATTCATTGCACCTCCTTTTTAAATTATTTTAACCATGTAAAAGCTGTTAAATTCTTTAAAAAATCGCTTAATTTAATGAATTTAACTATAAAATGTAAAGAAATGGTGGGTGATACAGTTTTTAAGTATCATATTAGGATTTCCCACTCTAAAAAACATAAGAATAAGCTATTTTCAGCAAAAAAGTTTTTCCTTCATTGGCCTGTGTAATCCTTTTTAACTAACGCTGCCTGCACTACATGGCAGCTTCCATCCATTTCAAACCAAGTACATAGACACACTGTGCAACATACAATGATACTCTCTTGAACAGACGTAGCTTCTCTAACCAACATCTGTGGTCTCAAGAGCAGACTTACAAAGAATATGGTTGTATAGATGCTACAGGGATTGAGTATATTTAACAAATTCACAACTTCATTCACATTTATGGCCAAAACTACCTGAAAATTGTCATGGCAAATAAAAGAGTCTCGTTTCGAACGTAAATAGTCAAGCAAGTTCAATGTGAATACTGTATGTGCTTCAGTAAACAATAGAGCCAGACGTATCGTGGGAATAGCCAGTGTCTGTCAGCAGCGTAAAGACAGGAAATACAAATAGGAGGTAATGTATGACGTAAGTTTCTCCTGGCGTGAACAATGTTCAAATAACTTACAGGAATCGTCAACAATCGCTGGTATTTCGACAGGACCACACCCTGCCATTTTCAAGGCATGACTGCACAGCGCTTGCATGTATGTGTTAAACTGGGGACCTAGAAACGACGGAGACTCTTCGTCCCAGCCGTAGCCCTCAGTGGTACACAACCCCACAACAGGCTATAGCAGTCCACCCACACCACCGCCGCCCCAGACAGAACCCAGGGTTACTGTGTGGTTCGGCCCCCAGTGGACCCCCCTGGGAATGTCTCATTCCAGATGAGTGTAACCCCAATGTTTGCGTGGTAGAGTAATTATGGTGTACGAGTACGCGGAGACAGTGTTTGCACAGCAATAGCCGACATAGTGTAACTGAGGCGGAATAAGGGAACCAGTCCGCATTCGCCGAGGCAGATGGAAAACCGCTTTAGAAACCATCCACAGGCTGGCTGGCACACCGGACCTCGACACTAATCCACCGGGCGGATTCGTGCCGGGGACCGCTCGGGAAGCAGTGCGTTAGACCGCACGGCTAGCCGGGCGGCCTTGCACAGCGCTTACTTGCTCTGCTTAATGCACTGAAAATGGCAGGGTGGGCTCCTGCCGAAATATCTGTGATTGTCGACGATGTCACTCGGTTGCATTCCTGTAAGTTATTTGAAGAAATGAGAAGTACTGTAGATCTTACATACGGTGACTGTCCAATGTCAAGAAGATGCATCACAGGTCCACAAGTATGTCTGTGTCATTTCATTGGTCGGCTCTTAATTCCAGTGCCGATCGAAGGGTTGGACCATGTTATAAAATGGTGGCAAGAAATTTTATATTATTAGCCATCAGACAAAAAAACCCATATATTACTTTCTGGATCTTTACGCCGGTCCCACCGTACTCTGGACGTAACTGGTCGAGTTCTTCGTATCTGCATTTTTCTGGGAGCTGTTAATTAGTGACAGTCGCTACGTAATTTGCAGATGGTTAACGGACGTGGGCTGACAGCAGAAAAGTTTGACAGGCGTAACTCGCAAGCATCTTAATCAAAGACTCTCCCAATGCAGTAACGGATGATTTCCCAACGCGAGAACAATGAGACTCTAGGTTAACGCTGGCGCATTCGTTTGAGGTGTCAGCATCTGTTAGTATCCGAGATCTATGAGGTGCCATGACGAAGCCCTTGGGATAATCATGCATAACTACACTGTATAAATATAATTGGTCGCCCTCAGCAGACCTCACTCTAAGGCCGTGTAACATCGTCTCAAACCCCGATGATCGTCTTAATTCCGCGAGAAAGATAGTCCACGTTTTATTCAGGTATGCCATATCCGTCTGAAGCCAACCACTGATGATTAGATCCCGTAGAGCAATCAAATGGCGATTATGTTGATTTGCTACGATTCGTCTGCTGTTCCAGACATTTTATATGGGATTAAAGTCAAGCGATTTAGTGGACCAGTCGAAGAGCAATATGGTGACTGAATGGTCGATCGTCAACAAGAAGTACAAGCGTATAATCCTGTTTACAAGGCTGTTGTCGTATTGGAAGACGGGATTGTCCACAAGAAGATGTAATTTTGTAATCGTGAATCGACAATTTTTTTCGGTGCTGCCATTAATCTTTGCAACAAATTTATTTTTTACATCAGATGGCGGTCCACTTCTTTCTTCATCAAGGGCGTTCGTGCGACCTTCCTACAGAATGTTACAATTTTTTTAACGTTGCTGTTACTCATAATGTTCTCTGCGTATATTGCACAAAGTTCACTACGAATGATTACAGCTTTCATGTGTTTACCACACGCAATGGAAAACAGCATGTAATTCATAGGCGGTGCGACTTTCGATGTAGAGGCCAGTTTGATTTTGATTTACAGTTGCGGCACAAACAACAGTTCAGTAACCTTATTACGTACTACCCCCACTTCTTCCCCCACTATACGGCATCGGAATTTACTTGCCAAAGAGGCCTCGTATTATAGCAGAAAAATGAAGAACGAAATTGGTAATCTTAGAACTAACATAAACGAACGAATTCGGAAAGGAAGCTCACTGAGCCAAACATCATAATCACGTCATCTCTTTTACTTCAATTTGTACTTTACATGATTTTAAGTTACTCTTGAGGCCAATATCCTATCTGATTCTGCTCATCATAAGAGAAATGGGAGTTACTTACATAGTGTCAGTTCTGTATGCCTGAAAATCAGAAGTATAGTAGATTAAAACTGTGTGCCCGACCGAGACTCGAACTCGGGACCTTTGCCTTTCGCGGGCAAGTGCTCTACCATCTGAGCTACCGAAGCACGACTCACGCCCGGTACTCACAGCTTTACTTCTGCCAGTATCTCGTCTCCTACCTTCCAAACTTTACAGAAGCTCTCCTGCGAACCTTGCAGAACTAGCACTCCTGAAAGAAAGGATATAGCGGAGACATGACTAATTCTGCAAGGTTCGCAGGAGAGCTTCTGTAAAGTTTGGAAGGTAGGAGACGAGGTACTGGCAGAAGTAAAGCTGTGAGTAGCGGGCGTGAATCGTGCTTCGGTAGCTCAGTTGGTAGAGCACTTGCCCGCATAATGCAAAGGTCCCGAGTTCGAGTCTCAGTCGGGCACACAGTTTTAATCTGCCAGGAAGTTTCATATCAGCGCACACTCCGCTGCAGAGTGAAAATCTCATTCTGGAAACATCCCCCAGGCTGTGGCTAAGCCATGTCTCCGCTATATCCTTTCTTTCAGGAGTGCTAGTTCTGCAAGGTTCGCAGGAGAGCTTCTGTAAAGTTTGGAAGGTAGGAGACGAGATACTGGCAGAAGTAAAGCTGTGAGTACCGGGCGTGAGTCGTGCTTCGGTAGCTCAGATGGTAGAGCACTTGCCCGCGAAAGGCAAAGGTCCCGAGTTCGAGTCTCGGTCGGGCACACAGTTTTAATCTGCCAGGAAGTTTCATATCAGCGCACACTCCGCTGCAGAGTGAAAATTTCATTCTAGAAGTATAGTAGTTTGATTGGGCAACCTTTCCATGAGAATAGAAATGAAAAAAAACACAAAACTTACTGTAAAATTGCCAGAATAAATTCGAACAGAATGCTATTCTTATGCATGTTAAAAGATATCACTTCGCTGGGAGATGTATTCACCAAATAAGTCTGGTACCCACTATAAAGGGGAGTGCGAAGCGAACCCCCCGCCCCCATAGAAAGCACAAGGTTGCTTGCTAGGGCGCTAGCAACTGTTTTGGTCAGTGGTCGATATTAAACACAAAGGGTGTTCAAAAAGTTTTCTCAGTCGTCTCTATTTTTTTTATTTTTTTGCGGGAGGAGAATGAAATTTTTTTGTGAACATACATGGAACATTTAGCTATACATTGAGTCTACTCAATGTAGCCTCCATCAGCTGCGACACACCTGGCCCAACGCTCTTTCCTAGATGTAAATGCACTTGGTAAAATTCTGGGACTGTCTTTTACACCATCGCTTGACACAGGAAATAAGGTCTTTCTCACTAACAGATATTTTACCGCGCAGGTGGGCCTTCAGACGACCAAAGAAGTAAAAATCAGACGGAGCCAAGTCCGGACTGTAGGGAGGATGAGGAACAATTTTCCAACCCATTTTCCTGATTTTCTCCTGCGTCATAAGGGCTGTATGAGGTTTGGCATTGTCATGGTATAGTCCGATGAGCTGACCCTGAAGCTGTGGTCGGTGGGTCTTGATGGCACGTCGCAGCTTGTCCAATGATAAACAGTAACGGCCCCGGTTGATTGTGGAGCTAGGTTCCAAAAACTCAATGAAAATGACACCACATTGATCCCAGAAGAAGGAGGCCATCACCTTTCAGCCTGCTGTTCGTGAAAGTCTTGGTTTCTTCTTCCGAGGGGAACCCGGATGACGCCACTCCATGGATTGGGTTTTTCTCTCAGGTTCGGACAGAAACAACCACGTTTCAGCCTGGGTAATGACACCATCAAAACACTGTTTCCACTCTTCTGTAAAGGTCTTCATGAGACCCTTGCACACATTCTTCCTCATCGTTTTCATTTCTCTTGTCAATAAACTAGGCACCCAACGTGCACAGATTTTTCTGTACAATAGTGACTGTACCAGTGATACCACACTACCCAATGACAAACGAGTCATTTCAGCAACCTGTCGTGTCGTCACACATCTGTCATTTTGGATGATTTGATCAATGGTCTCCTTATTCACATCACTCACTGCCGTCGATGGTCAACCGCATCATGGGTTGTCCAGTAGAGAGAAATCACCTTATTGAAACCCCTGCAACCAACGCTGTATACTGCTGCTATCCACTGTGTCCTCCCCATAAACAGGGAGAAACTTCCTGTGAATCTACGTATGTGGCAGAGTCATCGTCGGTCTTGAAGAGGAACTCCATCACCGACCGTTGTCGCAACCTGACATCAACTTCACGTTCCATTATGGCTCACATGTAAATATAGGGAAATACTTTTATATACTACCTTATAGCTAAATGTTCCAAGTCTATTCACAAAAAAATTCATTCTTCTCCTGCAAAAAATAAAAAGATTAGAGACGACGGTTCAAAATTTTTTAAACGCCCTTTGTATAAGACTGATAAGATTTTTTTTTCTTTTTTTTTCGCTTGCCGCCCTGTTTTTACGACCCACCACCTTAGTGCTTAAGGTGGGTCTGTTTTGACCACTTGGCCGCTACGACCGGTGTACGGGTGCTGATGTAGTTGATGAAACTCACACCAGTTCCCGCATCCGGCCGTACCGTTGCCCGTGTCCCGCCACGTGGAGGCGGGTCTTTCCTTTATTTTTTCTTATTTCTTTCTTTACTTTGGCAGCTTTCCCAAAACCGTTTTAACAAAATGAAATTTGGATTAGAAAAAGTAAATACAAGGAATAGTTTAGACTGAAGAGGAGAAAAGACGATAGGAAAGGAAGAGATGATAGTCCCTCCACCTTAGGGTACTGAGGATGAGCGCCTTGGGATTTGTCTTCAAGCCTCTGATCCTCAGTCTCCTAACCTTAGCCTAGGAAGTTCTAATCTATTCTATTTATAACAATTGATATCTCTATTTATTTCTAGCAGGTTATTTATATACAGGTTTAAAGTGCCGTGGTAGCTGATGGCAATTGCGACGGTACGCCGACACTGTTTATACCTAATTTCATACATTAATCTGATCGGAGTCCATTGCAGGACTACTTATGTAAGTCTATTGCGTGTCAGTTGTTTTATATTGAGTCTTAGTTTACCTCTTCCACACTATGGTGTCTACCTGGGTGCTGCATATGGGTTTACCGTCTGTGTGGTATTCCGTTCCTGTACTCTTTGTGGCATTCATCAGAAATTTTGTCTGTTAGTGCGTTCAATTCGTCCCAAAGTTCAGGTGTTCTGATCGCGTCGTATATGTGTTCCTCTGTCTGTAGGTGTTGTATCCCATGTGTGTTCCTGTGCTGTCTGTATTTCTCGCAGAATAGGATCGTGTGTTCGGGGGTTCCCATACCTCCACATGTACGTGTTGACGTGTCTCTTAAGACTCACGCGATTTAAGTGCGTGAATAAGGTTCGTGGCCAGTCAAGAAGTGCACCATGCCGCGGCTAGGATCGGCATGTTTCATTCTTAACCTTCCGTTATGTTCGGAAAAAATGTATACACTCTCCGTCCCTTATCGCTTGTACCCCATTCCTGTTGCCATGTGTCGATTTTCCAATTTTTGAGGTCCCGCTTATTGTTCAGCGGGGAACCAGTCATTATGTTGACCTGGTCTAGTCTACCCATCTTTAACCAGTACAGAGCGGCCCGATATTTGATTGTAATATTTATCGGGAAGATTCCTAGCACGACACACTGATAAGATTTGCAGCATAATGATAGACAAGTGAACAGCATTTATTAAAATAATATACAGTGGAATACTGAACTATGAGTGATGTATGATGGGTGGCTCTGCAGCTTAAGTTCAAATGGCTCTGAGCACTATGGGACTTAACATCTATGGTCATCAGTCCCCTAGAACTTAGAACTACTTAAACCTAACTAACCTAAGGACAGCACACAACACGAAGTCATCACGAGGCAGAGAAAATCCCTGACCCCGCCGGGAATCGATCCCGGGAACCCGGGCGTGGCAAGCGAGAACGCTACCGCACGACCACGAACTGCGGATTTTTTTTTTTTCTTTATTGAATTTCAATTCCCCCCCCCCCGAAGGGGGCGGGCTGGCAGCAGCTTAGTATGCCGCTCTTCAGCCTACAGATTTTCTGACAAAAAGCAGGAGAACAAATAATAATAAAAAACAGGCGATAAAATCGGGGACTTAGTGAGTAACAAGGCGAAAAGAAAACGTGGAACTTAAAACAAACAACAGAGGGATGATGATGCGAATAAAAATACATACGGAGCAAACAGGGAAAACAATAGACAGTTAAAAAACACGGCGACAGTCTGGATTCTGTTCGCAAAGGATATAAAATGCACACCCAGCGACAGCATGGTTTCTGTTCGGAACACGTGAAAGACAAACAACACTGAATAGTCACTGGAACACTGCACGAAAAGTCGGCAAATGTGACACCACAGTCGAGAGCAGGTGGGGGGAAACTGGACAGAAGATGGGAAAACAAAAAAGGGGGGAAAGGAGAGTAGAGGCGAAGGGGAGGAAACCGGGAAAGGAGCTGATGGAGGATGAGGACCCATAAGAGGGGTGGGGGGCAGACGCGACAGGGAGGGGGGTAGGCAGAGGAGGGGAATACAAAAGGACTGGGGGGGAGAAGGGAGGTAGGGAGAGGTGTAGTGGGGAGGAAACAGGACGGAAGGGGGGGGAAGAGGGAGCCTAGGGAAAGGACAGAGGAAAGGAGGGGGAGGGAGGATCAGAGTTGATAGGAAGGATAAATGGAGGGAGAGAGGGCATCATCCGGGAGGGGGAGTTGACGGAAGCCACCTTGGGAAAGGAGATGGAGGGTGTAGAGATGGAGGATAGGGGGGACACAACGGTGAAGACGTGGCAGGGGGCGGGGATGGGAGAGGAGAGGAGCAACCAGGGGGTGAGGGGGTTCAAGACGGCGGGAGGTGTAGAGGATGCGGATATGTTCGAGGAATAGGAGCAGATGGGGGAAAGGAATGAGTTCATAGAGGATCCGCGTGGGGGACGGGAGCGGATACGGAAGGCGAGGCGGAGTGCATGACGCCCAAGGATCTGGAGGGACTGATAGAATTTGGGGGGGGGGCAGATATCCAGGCAGGACTGGCATAACAGAGGATGGGACGGATTAAGGATTTGTAGGTGTGGAGGATGGTAGAGGGGTGTAACCCCCATGTCCGGCCAGAGAGGAGTTTGAGGAGTCAGAGGCGGTTGTGTGTGGGCTTTGGATTGGATGGAGCGGAGATGAGGTATCCAGGTGAGGTGACGGTCAATGGTGAGGCCAAGGTAGGTGAGGGTGGGGGTGAGACGGACAGGACATGCGCAGACAGTAAGGGAGAAATCCAGGAGCCGGAAGGAGCGAGTGGTACGACCTACGATGATTGCCTGGGTCTTGGAAGGATTGAGTTTCAGGAGCCATTGGTTACACCATGCAGCAAAAAGGTCAAGGTGATTCTGGAGAAGGCGTTGGGACCGTTGGAGGGTAGGAGCGAGGGCGAGGAATGCGGTGTCATCAGCATATTGCAAGAGGTGTACTGGAGGACGAACTGCGGACGCAGCTTAAGTCCTATACATTAATGTAACCTAACACAGTGAAAGAGAACTATTTAATCTATAAAAGTTCAGTCTGGGCTCCTGTAACTAATAATTTTTTATTTAGGCTCGGAATACTGAATAACATTTTGAGACACTTTGCTTATGTCTATGCGACGATCACTCGTTGATAGCGGCTGGCAACTAACTGGTCGGTGACTGTAGCTGCCGCTGAATTGCTAGCGATCACGTGCGACAAGTGGCCGAGTGTGGCCTTGCAGCCACATTTATCGGCGATAGGCATATGAATCGACATCTGCACGCTATTTCGCGGAGGCAGGAAGCAGTCCTTGGTTTCTTCGGTCCATGTGGCATGAGACAGAACTATCGGTGCTGTTTTAATGTCTTTCGGCGGAAGCGTAGTACACTGAGGTGACAAAAGTCTTGGGATAGCAATATGCACATATACAGATGGCGGCAGTATCGCATACACAAAATATAAAAGGGCAGTGTACTGGCGGACGTTTCATAGGTACTCAGGTGATTCACGTGAAAATATTTCCGACGTGATTATCTATGCAGCAAGGGAATTAACAGACTTTGAACGCGGGATGATAGTTGGAGCTACATGCATGGAACGTTCAGCTTCGGAAATCTTTAGGGAATTCAGTGCACTGAGATTCACAGTGTCACCAGTGTGCCGAGAATACCAAATTTCAGGCATTACCTCTCATCACTGACAACGCAGTGGATGACGGCCTTCACTTTAACGACCGAGAGCACAGGTCTTTGCGTACAGCTTGTAACTTCCCCACAAAATAATTTTACTAATAATATGAATATGATTCTAATTTTAGTGTAACCTCAAAACAAAATTCTTTCTCATTTGCAACCTCCCTACAAAACTCTTTTCACATTAACCTCTACATCTACATCTACATCCATACTCCGCAAGCCACCTGACGGTGTGTGGCGGAGGGTACCTTCAGTACCTCTATCGGTTCTCCCTTCTATTCCAGTCTCGTATTGTTCGTGGAAAGAAGGATTGTCGGTATGCCTCTGTGTGGGCTCTAATCTCTCTGATTTTATC
Source organism: Schistocerca cancellata (assembly GCF_023864275.1). Lineage (NCBI taxonomy): Eukaryota > Metazoa > Arthropoda > Insecta > Orthoptera > Acrididae > Schistocerca > Schistocerca cancellata. The sequence goes on from NC_064628.1 coordinate 700,183,636, forward strand.
CTCATGGTCTCTTCGCGAGATATACGTAGGAGGGAGCAATATACTGCTTGACTCTTCGGTGAAGGTATGTTCTCGAAACTTTGACAAAAGCCCGTACCGAGCTACTGAGCGTCTCTCCTGCAGAGTCTTCCACTGGAGTTTATCTATCATCTCTGTAACGCTTTCGAGATTACTAAATGATCCTGTAACGAAGCGCGCTGCTCTCCGTTGGATCTTCTCTATGTCTTGTATCAACCCTATCTGGTACGGATCCCACACCGCTGAGCAGTATTCAAGCAGTGGGCGAACAAGCGTACTGTAACCTACTTCCTTTGTTTTCGGATTGCATTTCCTTAGGATTCTTCCAATGAATCTCAGTCTGGCATCTGCTTTACCGACGATCAACTTTATATGATCATTCCATTTTAAATCACTCCTAATGCGTACTCCCAGATAATTTATGGTATTAACTGCTTCCAGTTGCTGATCTGCTATTTTGTAGCTAAATGATAAAGGATCTATCTTTCTGTGTATTCGCAGCACATTACACTTGTCTACATTGAGATTCAATTGCCATTCCCTGCACCATGCGTCAATTCGCTGCAGATCCTCCTGCATTTCAGTACAATTTTCCATTGTTACAACCTCTCGATACACCACAGCATCATCTGCAAAAAACCTCACTGAACTTCCGATGTCATCCACCAGGTCATTTATGTATATTGTGAATAGCAACGGTCCTATGACACTCCCCTGCGGCACACCTGAAATCACTCTTACTTCGGAAGACTTCTCTCCATTGAGAATAACATGCTGCGTCCTGTTATCTAGGAACTCCTCAATCCAATCACACAATTGGTCTGATAGTCCATATGCTCTTACTTTGTTCATTAAACGACTGTGGGGGACTGTATCGAACGCCTTGCGGAAGTCAAGAAACACGGCATCTACCTGTGAACCCGTGTCTATGTCCCTCTGAGTCTCGTGGACGAATAGCGCGAGCTGGGTTTCACATGACCGTCTTTTTCGAAACCCATGCTGATTCCTACAGAGTAGATTTCTAGTCTCCAGAAAAGTCATTATACTCGAACACAATACGTGTTCCAAAATTCTACAACTGATCGACGTTAGAGATATAGGTCTATAGTTCTGCACATCTGTTCGACGTCCCTTCTTGAAAACGGGGATGACCTGTGCCCTTTTCCAATCCTTTGGAACGCTACGCTCTTCTAGAGACCTACGGTACACCACTGCTGCAAGAAGGGGGGCAAGTTCCTTCGCGTACTCTATGTAAAATTGAACTGGTATCCCATCAGGTCCAGAGGCCTTTCCTCTTTTGAGCGATTTTAATTGTTTCTCTATCCCTCTGTCGTCTATTTCGATATCTACCATTTTGTCATCTGTGCGACAATCTAGAGAAGGAACTACAGTGCAATCTTCCTCTGTGAAACAACTTTGGAAAAAGACATTTAGTATTTCGGCCTTTAGTCTGTCATCCTCTGTTTCAGTACCATTTTGGTCACAGAGTGTATGGACATTTTGTTTTGATCCACCTACCGCTTTGACATAAGATCAGAATTTCTTAGGATTTTCTGCCAAGTCAGTACATAGAACTTTACTTTCGAATTCATTGAACGCCTCTCGCATAGCCCTCCTCACACTACATTTCACTTCGCGTAATTTTTGTTTGTCTGCAAGGCTTTGGCTATGTTTATGTTTGCTGTGAAGTTCCCTTTGCTTCCGCAGCAGTTTTCTAACTCGGTTGTTGTACCACGGTGGGTGGCTCTTTTCCATCTCTTACGATCTTGCTTGGCACATCTCATCTAACGCATTATGTACGACGGTTTTGAACTTTGTCCACTGATCCTCAACACTATCTGTACTTGAGACAAAACTTTTGTGTTGAGCCAACAGGTACTCTGAAATCTGCTTTTTGTCACTTTTTCTAAACAGAAAAATCTTCCTACCCTTTTTAATATTCCTATTTACGGCTGAAATCATCGATGCCGTAACCGCTTTATGATCGCTGATTCCCTGTTCTGCGTTAACTTTTTCAAATAGTTCGGGTCTGTTTGTCACCAGAAGGTCTAATATGTTATCGCCACGAGTCGGTTCTCTGTTTAACTGCTCAAGGTAGTTTTCAGATAAAGCATTAAAAAAATTTCACTGGATTCTTTGTCCCTGCCACCCGTTATGAACGTTTGAGTCTCCCAGTCTATATCCGGCAAATTAAAATCTCCACCCAGAACTATAACATGGTGGGGATATCTACTCGAAATATTTTCCAAATTATGCTTCAGGTGCTCAGCCACAACAGCTGCTGAGCCAGGGGGCCTATAGAGACATCCAATTACCATGTCTGAGCCTGCTTTAACCGCGACCTTCACCCAACTCATTTCACATTTCGGATCTCCGTCAATTTCCTTCGATACTATTGCACTTCTTATCGCTATAAACACGCCTCCCCCTTCACTGTTCAGCCTGTCTCTGCGGTATACATTCCAATCTGAGTTTAGGATTTCATTACTGTTTACATCTGGTTTCAGCCAACTTTCTGTCCCTAGTACTATATGGGCGTTGTGATCGTTTATTAATGAGAGCAGTTCTGGGACCTTTCTATAGACGCTCCTGCAGTTTACTATTAGCACATTAATATTGTTATTCCCTGTTGCATTTTGCCTACTCCTACCTCAACACAAAATTCTTTCTGATTTAATCTAAGCTCAAAATTCATTCACATTTAGCGTAACCTCACAACAGAAAAATTCTTAAACCTCTCAACAGTAAAAATTATAATTATGTCGTTCACATATGACTTTTCAATAATTCACTGTGAATTTAACCTGGTAAATTTTGGACGACAGCAGTGCTGCGTCATGGCTCTGAAAGATCATTCTGAATAAAAAAAAGGAAAAATTCTTACCTCAATGAAGTCGCCGGATATATCTGCTCTTACAATAAATTTTTCCGGCACAGCTCTGTGCAATGCTGGCCGACCTATCTGTCATTTATGAAAGGGAGCAACTGATTTTTCTATTGCAATAATCGGGATGATCATGGATGGGAGAGATTAGTAAATTCTTTAAATTGAAATGAATGGTTGTTAAAAGTTACTTTTTATGAGGAAGATTATTATTACGAGAGTTTTAAAACATTTACATGCGACTTGAGATAACATTACTACATATGCGTGAGGCTGCTTTCTACCTTATACAATAATACTCAGGCTCCGGCATCGCTGCACTGCGACCGGCCAGCCAACACGATACACCGTACCAGACCAGAGCAGACTCCAGACTAGACTAGCAACAACTTACTGCTACTGCTACACAGTTCCTACTGCAGTCGACACTGCTCTCTGGTCAGAGACCTTGCATATCGCAGGCAGCGCATGAGCAATACATCGAAATTACATCTGCTCGGACCTCTTACAAGCTATTAGCGTTAATAGACAAGTAGGACTACGTGAAAGAATCGCCGAAATGAATGTGGGACGTAGGACGAACGTGTCCGTTAGAACAGTGCGGCGGAATTTGGCGTTGATAGGCAATGGCAGCAGACGACCGATAGGCAATGGCAGCAGACGACCGACGCGAGGGCCTTTGCTAACAGCACAGCATCGTCTACAGCGCCTTTTCTCGGCTCGTGAACATATCGGTTGGACCCTATACGGCTGGAAAACGATGGCATGGTCAGATGAGCCCTCATTTTATGTTGCAAGAGCTGATGGGAGGACAGAGTGTGGCGCAGACCACACGAAACCGTGGATCCAAGTTGTCAATAAGGCAGTATACAAGCTGCTGGTGGTTCCATAATGGTGTGGGCTGTGTTTACATGGAATGACTTGGGTCCTCTCGTCCAAATGAACCGATCATTGACTGTAGTTGGTTATGTTAGGCTATTTGGGGCCCACTTGCATCCATTAATGGACATCATGCTCCCAAGCAACGATAAGAATTTTATGGATGACAGCCATGACCAGGCCATAATTGTTCGCGATTGGTTTGAAGAATATTCTGGACAGTTCGACGGAATGATATGACTACACATTCCGCCCGACATGAATCCCATCGAACATTTATGGGACAGAATTTAGAGGTCAGTTCCTGCACAAAATACTGCACCGGCAACAATTATGTTTCTGCAGTGAATTTTCAACGTACTGTTGAGTCCATGCCACGTCGAGCTAGTGTACTACGCCAGGCAAAAGGAGGTCCGATACTTATATTAGGAGGTATCCGGTTACTTTTGCCACCTCAATGCCGGCCGTTGTCGCCGAGCGGTTCTAGGCGCTTCAGTCTGGAACCGCACGACCGCTACGGTCGCAGGTTCGAATCCTACCTCGGGCATGGATGTGTGTGATGTCCTTAGGTTAGTTAGGTTTAAGTAGTTCTAAGTTCTAGGGGACTGATGACCTCAGATGGTAAGTGCTCAGAGCCATTTGAACCATTTGAATCACCTCAACGTAAGGTTCCTGTTACGTGCGCTATCTGCCTGGCGACAGATCAAAACTCCTTGTGCCATGCCTTAGACTGCCTAGGGTTGGCACCCTCCATGGTTATGGGTGTGTGCTATGTGTGTCGGTGGACACAGCAGAGAAGTACGAATTTGGAATCAAATTTTGTAAGTGCAATTTATTTTGAAAACAATGTATTCTTACTGTGTTTTATTTAGTTAACATTAATTATAACACTGTCTTTTATGGGTAACAAGTTGTATGAATCGAGGTATTTTAACCTGCTGATTAGACTGAGATAGCTCAATTGCTTCAAAAGAGTGTATTTAAAAAGAGCCCAAAAAGCAGCAGACATAATTTCTAGAAACGAAACCAAAAGCGAAAACTTGAATCACATGAAGACAATCGATAGCTTTAATACGTAAAATGTATAGCCGAAAATGTCTGTTATGTTAGATCAAAACGAACTTTTAATACCGGGAAGTGTATATTAAAAGGAACAAAGGGCTTTCAGTCAGAAACGACTGTTTATAATTGATGTTTACCTGGTAAGAGAAGCGGTGAATTCAACACAATTTTATCGGACGCTTCTCCTGTGCTAGAGAGTTTTAGTCTACCTTCTGTTATTCCTGCTATATGTCATCCAGAATTAAGGCCCCTTTGTTTCGCTCTATTCACAATACTGCGATGTGAATAGTAACTCATCACTTATTTTTTCTTTACTTTTTTCCTTTTTTATGTTCTTCACTCTTGCCTATCACGGTCTCTCAGAGGGTCAAAAACTTTTCTTAGAAGCCTCCGTTCAAAAGCTACCAATTTCTGCCCATATGAATTCACGAGGTTAATGTCTCACATGCATAAAGGACTACCTTCTGGCTGAACAGAGCACAGGTACAGACTAATTCTGCCGCTTCGCCTTAGTCATCTCCTTTTTAGTATACGTGCAAGACCAAAATACGCTCTTTTAGAAGCTGAACGTCTCGCCTTAATTTCGAACTCACAGCTATTACATTCAATGGAAAAACAGCCCTGGTATTTAAAACTGTTGTTTTGAATGCCAAATCACTGGTTACTAGAGGTGTCTTTCTATCGTCCGCCTTGTAGGTAAGAAGTGCTCATAGCTCTTAAGGTATGTGTTTCGGAGCCCAGGTTAGTGAGCCTTTTTTGCTTATAGTATCGTGTACATTCAACTGTATATGTTTACGCCATTCATTACACTATTTTACTCACTGTATGACCATAAAACAAATTAAGAAAATATGAAGATATCTATTCATTCAGAGCATCAGACTAAGTATGTGGCTTCAGAACTTGAAAAATACATTTGAGTCTAGATTAGCCAAAGCAGCCGCTCCTAAAGAACCATCAAGGCTAGCAAACATTAGCACGCCCATTCAAAATATGGAGGGATCAATAAGTTGTGGAGGTTTAGGGACTATGATAATGAAGTTACTGAGGTTTTCCTGTGATGTCTATGACAGTATGGATTCAAACTATTTATCACTAACCATATTTACCATGCTTTGTTGTTTAATAAATATATACAAATTACCATAGGCTATTGCAATGTTTAAAATAATTTAGTCTAAAGAGAAGAATCACACATGTTCTCGCATCAAGGTAGAATTATTATTGCAGCTCTTGCGAAGGTATAAGGTTTAATTGCAGTATGACGTATGAGAATGGTCTCAGATTGAAAATTTGTTAATTATTTCTTCTTAGGTTCTTACTAGCACATTTCTTGATGAGAACACAATCACTCCAAACAGAGGAGCCAGTGTTTCAATTTAAAGTATAGGCCAGTACTACTGACGTCAAACCAGTGCAGGAGAGAGAGTTTGTGACATTATCATTGTATATCCGTACCAGGCTGTTTACATTAGCGCTTCTGATTTTTTTTTTTTTTTCAATCAGAGTAACAGATCACATTACACGACTACGAAATTCAGCCCTCACATAACATCCTAAGACCGGAAAGAACTAATTAGCTGCACATACCGTCCAGCGGTAACAATGTCAGTTTCAGAGGTGGTAAACATTACATAATAAGATAGCATTCTGGTGTTTGCTGGCAGTGAGACTCTTGTGCTGATATGCGCTGAGACCTGGGATTCTTTTCATGGACGTTTTCAGAACACGGAGCTCGTTTTTAACGCAACCTACATCGCTTACAACGAAGTCTACGTACTCAGATTCACTGATCAAAGATAAATATGGCAGTGAGTGACAAAAGAATTCTCTGCGTCGGTGTGATCTGCTTCGACGAATTGTTGTACTGTGAAAACTACCCCGTCGAAGATTCTGTGGAAATGTACGTATGTCTAGAAATCGTAAGTAGTTACTTCATACTATGTTGTGTCGTAGAAAGCTTTTATCTATCATTTATTTATAGGTTACTTGTTGTATGTAGAGAATAAGTTTTTATTTCCTTGGCACAATCAAATGTTTGGGAGTCTAACTCTGATACTACAAGTTGTACATGTAATCAGGAATTACAAAGAAACTCAAAAAATGAATCTGGCTCTTATTTGTTGAGAGAGGTTAGGAGACATTGTCAAGGATGCATAGACAGTTGAACTGATACCTTTTGATGAGGGGGGATGTTCCTAAAACGGCGAATGTATGTTTCACGACAATCACAATACAATGATATGGAGATCAAACGCTATCGATCGTAGAGGGAATTTATCGTTAATTCTCGATCAGTCATACGAAAAAACTGACATCGAATAACATATTTTTGTGTGTTCATTCGTTGTCCTCCAGCAAATGTAGGGGCAGTCAACTCAGACTGCTGTCAACTGAGTGTATTACATTGAGATAGCGTCATAGCTATAAATCACCGCAAAGAGAAAGACATAAAGTTAGATCCCCATCTGTCAGACGTGACAAGAATAGTGTACTATCCAATACATTTGCAATACTTCAAAGAATCTTGCAAAAAAGTTAAAATTTCTTCATTTTTTCTGATGAGCTAACTGTTAGACGAAAAATGTATGATTACCTTAAACAGCGCAGGTAAAATACTATGCAACAACAAAGACGGAATGAAATATAAGTCACAAAGTAGTGTGTATATGGTCATCTGCAAGTACTGTTAAAATTATATATAAATCAGTCATACAGATTTACGACCGTTGGGTTATATGAACGTCGGAGAAGCTGGAGAGCACAAAAAACTTTCTAATCAAGCAATAATGAAAAACTAGCCAGATGATCTAACTTATAACTTGACCCTCCCCATACAGCTTGGGGAGGTAAAAAGATGACACTAATGATTGACATTAGAGTGCAATAAGCATAGAACATAAAAGCTGACATGCAGAGTCTCGCGGCGATAACATTAAAAAAAATATATGATCGGCGTCCCAGCGGCCTCCAGCAACTGAAATACCATTAGCTTTCGATCGAGTATACGTTGACCACTGTCAAAGTGGAATGACTGTTGATGGACAGCTGGTAGACCATTATATAACCTAGCTGCAGGCTATGACGTTGTTGCCTTCGCATTCGATGCGTCCGCTTCCTCGCGATGGTAATATCCTGATGTGACCGTCTAATAAAGTATTGGAATTTACAATCGCAACGATCGAGTCAGTGTTAATACAGGGCTCTGGACGATTAACTGGCAATATGTGTGCATGTGTATTGACAGATAATGATAATGACTTTTTATTAGTACACTTCGTGAATATTTGGTCTTATTTTTAGTTACCAGTTGAATAAAGTTGTGATGAAACTGCTCGTTTCATTAACCTGGGTATGACAGAACAACAAAACTAATACTGGCATGGCATCTGCTGAGAAGTGGCAAGGTCTTACGGCATGCAAGACTACGCGCCAGCAATGAATACGGAGTTGTACCAACGCCTACAACGGGATGTATTCAGTATCTAACATGATTGACAAGGTTGTGTTTTGTGGTGTGAACTACAGACAAAGAATGTTCGAGAGCAAATCGTCACAGGCTGTAGTCATATTAGAAAGAACTGTGTTAGTGAATGTCAGTTGGCAATGAAGATCATGGCTGTCATAACAAAAGAGGTACAAGTAGATGGTGAATGAAATAGACAAGAAAAAGACACAAATAATGTAGATTTCGTATGGGGCTTAGGGCTCGTGGAATGGGTAGTCAAGAAGGATCTAGAATCGTAGACGGGGACAAAGAACTGAGTGCAGCTGAATGAGACAATGGGATGACAGTACGAGAAACAGAATTCGTTAGGAATGAAAATGGAGACATCGTAAGAATTGAGGATAGATAAACTAACAAAATCACAAAGGGGGTTGATGGAAAATTTTGAAATGGGAGACGGCAAAAAGAAGATGAGACACAAATGATGTTGGAAATGAGGGCGGATGAATTGTGAATAGAGTGTAAGTAGGCTGTTTTGGTTTTCTTATTGGTAACGTCACGTAGCGCTCTGTGTGAAAATCACTGGCTGTGCTGTGTGCAGTCTGCTAAGGGGACGTTTCAAGAGTCGCGGAAGAAACGAAAGGAAACTTATCAGAACTAATGGATCAGCAAACACTTATGAAGATATTACACAGAAAGTAACCAATCCAAGTCGATATCTGCAGGAATAAGACCATGAAACCCAGAAGACGATGGCGATTTATTATCTCAGGTAATGCAGCAAAAGACCGAAGTGCGATATCTGAAAGAACAAATTGGAGAACAGAGGAAAACCGTTGAGAGTGTAAAGATAGGGGTTTTACTACACTATTCAGAGTGGGATCAGTCGAAAGCACCACAGACAACATTTTAGGATACACACTGGGAAACCTATCAGCGGTTCAGAGCAAGAAATGCGTTCTACACAGCCGTAATTACAGGGGAAAAATTTGTCAAGGCAACTATGTCAGAGTGCGATATTACGGCTACAACACGTAAATGTTTTTGTCGTGGGTTTCAGTCGGAAGACTGACGCAGTTTCCCAGGCTACTCTATGCTGTGCAAGCCTTTTCATCTCTTCGTAGCTACTGTAACCTACATCCATTTGAAACTGCTTACTGTATTTATACCTACTGTATTCTACAATTTTCAATCCCACACTTCCCTACATTACCATATGGACTATTACTGATGTCTCACAAGTTCTATCAATCGACCCCTTCTCTTAATACAATTGTGCTATAAATATCTTTTTTTCCCAGTTCGATGAAGTGCCTCTTCGTTTGTTAAGCGATTTATTGATGTTCTGCATTCTTCTAGAGCACCACGTTTCATAAGCTGCTAAATTTTTCTTGTCTGCGCTACTTTTCGTCCACGTTTCACTTCGGTGAACACTCCACACGAATGCCTTCATAAAAGACTTCCTAATCCTTAAATTTATGTTTAGTATTAACAAATTTCTCATTTTCAGAACAGTTTTTTCTCTCACCAACTTGCATTTTATTTTGTTGCCCAAGCAGCAAAGCTTATCTACTACTTTCAGGGCAATTCCTAATCTAATTCCCCCAGCGTCATTTGATGTAATTCAACTACATTCCATTACCTTTGTTTCACTTTCTTATGTTTATCCTATAATCTCTTATAATCTCATTCTATTCAACCACTCTTCAAAGCTGATGTCTCCGATAGAGTGTCACTGGCATAATTCGATGTTCGTATTTATTTTCCCTGAACTTTAATATTCGTTCTAAATTTCCCCTTGGGTTCCTTCACAGCATGCTCAATGAAGAGATTGAATAACATCAGGAGTAGACTACAAAATTGTGTCATTCTCTTCTCAACCATGTCATCCCTTTCATGTCTTTGAACTCTTATAACTGCAGCCTGATTTTTGTACGAGTTGTAAATAATGTTTTACTCCCGGTATTGTACCTGTGCTACCTTCAGAATCCTGGATACCTTCAAAATTTCAGCGCATGTAGTCCAGTTAACATTGTCCAAAACTTTCTATACTACAAATGCAACAAACGCAGGTTTGTCTTTTAAAAACATATCTTCTAGGATTCGTCATACAGTCAGTACTGCTTCACGTTTTCCTATATTTCTCCGGAACCCAAACTGACGTTCCCCGAGGTCTGCTTCATTCAGTTTTTCCTTTTTTCCTTTACTAATTCGTGTCAGTATTTTACAATCATCACTTATTAAACTGATAATTTGATATTATTCACACCTGTAAGCACCTATTATCTTTGCGATTCGAATTATTACATTCTTCTTGAAGTCTGCGGGTATTTCCTCTGTCTCATATATCTTGCACCCCACTTGGAATAGTTGGCTCTCCCCCAAGGATCTCAATACTTTAGAGGAAAAGCCGTCTACTCCAGGCACCTTGTTTTTCTTAGGTCTTTCAATGATCTGTCAAATTCTTCTCGCTCTATCGTATCTCCCATCTCATCTTCACCTACTTCATCTTCTCTTTCTATAATATTGTCCTCAAGTTTGTTTGTTATATATATTCCCTCTACATATTCCTTTCCGTTTTCACTTCTTTGCTTAGTACTGGCTTACCATCTGAGCTCTTGATATTCAGAAACCTGCCTCTTTCTTCTCGAAAGATCTCTTTAATTTTCCTATGGACGGTGTTTGTTTTAACCATTACATAATTCAGTCCGAACCTTCTAGTGTCCCCACGCCTCTTCCATGTACACAGTCTTCCTCACGATTTTTAAACTATGAGTAAGTTAAGATTGAATTATGTTCTGTGCAAAATTCTACCAGGTGGCTTTCTCTTTCATTCCTTTCCATTAGTCCATATTCTCCTACTATTTCTCTTTGTATTCCTCTTCCTACTACCGATTTCCGTCCCTCCGCCTACCACAACTAAATTTTCGCGTTTATTAACTACCTGAACTCCGAACATCAGAATGCTACTTTTTTTCATGATGATGACAGCTTCCTGACTAGTTCCCTCCTGGAGATCCAAGTGGGGGACTATTTTACCGCCGAAACCATGTAGGGCGTACTGTAGAGCTGCATGCTCCCTGGCGAAAAATAATGTATGTAGTTTCCCGTTGCTTTCAGTTGTTTAGAGTATCATCACAGCAAGGTCATGTTGGGTTATGTCACAAGACCAGATGAATCAGTTATACAGACTTTTATCCCTGCAACTACTGAGAGGGTTCTTACCCCTCTTCAGAAATCGTGGGTGAGTCTGCCCTCTTCGCAGGCATCACTCAGTTGTGGTTGTACCAGTGTATGGCTATTTATACCTTTGAGGCACGCAAGTCATCTCACCTTGGACAAGGTCTGTGGTTCATGAGGAAGGGGGAGTTGTGGCTATGGACCTGTCAGTACAAGGCACCACGACTCAATATAAAAGGGAATTCTCTACGTCCTCGAAGAGAAATGTAATTAAAAATTATTTTGCAGTGTTACAAGTCCAGCATTTCAAGCCATCGTGCAGAATTCATTTGCGTAGCACACCACATACTTGTAGCAAGAAGCGAATGCTGTTGACGCAAGAACTACAAAGGTTGTTTGCATTACAAACGTTATGAAGATGTCTTCATGAAATAAGGCTGGTTACGAATGAAGCAACAGTTCAATGGCTGCCTGTAATAGAAGAAGAAGAATCATAAGATAAGTTACGAAAGAAGAACATGACAGATAAAAGCAAAGAGAACGAATAATTAGATACTTAAGGAAAAAAGGTAAAAACGAATGCAAGAGAAGAGACAGTAAGAGGGAAGAAACAGTGGAGGAGGAAGGTACGAGGTGCAGATAACGGGAAGAACAATCAAAGCGTAAAAAACATAAGGAAGAAGAGAGATGGAGAAGAACTGAGAGAAGAAGCAGGAAATAAGAAAGAAAGAACGAAGGAGATACCTATAGTAAAGAATCGAATGTCCATGTCCATCCAAATGTAATCCAACTTACATGTATCACCTCTGGCTTAACATACAGCGCAAATAATGGAGCAAATATCAAGAAATAGTGCAGAAAGCGGGGCTACCCTCGGAAGTGCCACACCCAGACAACAAAAAGAAAAAAGGCGTACAAAAATAGCAACAACTAGAGGAAATAATGCTAGAAGTATAGAATCTAGGACTTTCTCTTAAACTTAGATGCTACATATTAGCTTTGAAGTTTCTTGATCGTATCAGAATATAAAGTTGCGGTACTATACGGGAACAGTTGAGATAAGGAATGACGGAATGCACTGCAAGCATAGCGTGAAATGAGCCCGTGAGGCTGTCGTCTTTCTAAAGTACAGACTGGAACACACAAGACGCAACGTCCACTTCGATATAAACGGTGTGATCGAAAAGCTAGTAGTGACTGAGAAGTGACAAATATTCAGAGTGACTTCTTCATACTTCACTTAGTGACCAATTGGCCACTGTCGTAGTTACAAAAGGACAAAAGTAGAAATTGCATATTTCATTAGCATATACACTCCTGGAAATGGAAAAAAGAACACATTGACACCGGTGTGTCAGACCCACCATACTTGCTCCGGACACTGCGAGAGGGCTGTACAAGCAATGATCACACGCACGGCACAGCGGACACACCAGGAACCGCGGTGTTGGCCGTCGAATGGCGCTAGCTGCGCAGCATTTGTGCACCGCCGCCGTCAGTGTCAGCCAGTTTGCCGTGGCATACGGAGCTCCATCGCAGTCTTTAACACTGGTAGCATGCCGCGACAGCGTGGACGTGAACCGTATGTGCAGTTGACGGACTTTGAGCGAGGGCGTATAGTGGGCATGCGGGAGGCCGGGTGGACGTACCGCCGAATTGCTCAACACGTGGGGCGTGAGGTCTCCACAGTACATCGATGTTGTCGCCAGTGGTCGGCGGAAGGTGCACGTGCCCGTCGACCTGGGACCGGACCGCAGCGACGCACGGATGCACGCCAAGACCGTAGGATCCTACGCAGTGCCGTAGGGGACCGCACCGCCACTTCCCAGCAAATTAGGGACACTGTTGCTCCTGGGGTATCGGCGAGGACCATTCGCAACCGTCTCCATGAAGCTGGGCTACGGTCCCGCACACCGTTAGGCCGTCTTCCGCTCACGCCCCAACATCGTGCAGCCCGCCTCCAGTGGTGTCGCGACAGGCGTGAATGGAGGGACGAATGGAGACGTGTCGTCTTCAGCGATGAGAGTCGCTTCTGCCTTGGTGCCAATGATGGTCGTATGCGTGTTTGGCGCCGTGCAGGTGAGCGCCACAATCAGGACTGCATACGACCGAGGCACACAGGGCCAACACCCGGCATCATGGTGTGGGGAGCGATCTCCTACACTGGCCGTACACCACTGGTGATCGTCGAGGGGACACTGAATAGTGCACGGTACATCCAAACCGTCATCGAACCCATCGTTCTACCATTCCTAGACCGGCAAGGGAACTTGCTGTTCCAACAGGACAATGCACGTCCGCATGTATCCCGTGCCACCCAACGTGCTCTAGAAGGTGTAAGTCAACTACCCTGGCCAGCAAGATCTCCGGATCTGTCCCCCATTGAGCATGTTTGGGCCTGCATGAAGCGTCGTCTCACGCGGTCTGCACGTCCAGCACGAACGCTGGTCCAACTGAGGCGCCAGGTGGAAATGGCATGGCAAGCCGTTCCACAGGACTACATCCAGCATCTCTACGATCGTCTCCATGGGAGAATAGCAGCCTGCATTGCTGCGAAAGGTGGATATACACTGTACTAGTGCCGACATTGTGCATGCTCTGTTGCCTGTGTCTATGTGCCTGTGGTTCTGTCAGTGTGATCATGTGATGTATCTGACCCCAGGAATGTGTCAATAAAGTTTCCCCTTCCTGGAACAATGAATTCACGGTGTTCTTATTTCAATTTCCAGGAGTGTATGTCTAAACCAGCATCAAGACGCTACCAACATGAGGGCTCCAATCACCTTTGAGACCTCATTATTACTTAGAGCACAAACTTGCCTTTGGCAGATTTATTTGCCCACTTAATCATCACCAAAATTGCAGAAGTAAAGCACTCTGTGTCTTTATTTCTCCTGTAAACATATTTTCATTTAAAGCTTAGAATGATGTCAAGTGAATACCGTAGTCATTTTATTTAGTTTGTGTATTCTGAAAGGTTGTGACGTTGTGAAATGAGATAGGGAATGTTCTTAATGCCTTGCTTTTTGGCGTTCGTCGCGGTATCATAAGGGTTTTCCTGAAGTTTCGCCATGCGCAACATGTTAGCACTGTCAAAGGCTGAGTCGAGGCCGCGTCGTCGGTCTGTGGGTGTGGATACTCGTCTTGCTGTAAGAATGCCGATTTCCTGTCTCAAGGTGCTCGGCGTGGCCCTTTACGAGTCCGCTCGGCCGAACACACGGTATGTCTCTCCTCTCGGGCGGTAGCCATGCGGGGTCACCGAATCCCTGCGTGGCATTGAGTGTGTCTACTCTGAACACATGATACTCGTTGGATCCCGCTCGATGTAAACGGCAATAACTGGGAACAGTAAATCGCAAATAAGATAGGCCACGACCCTGCCCATGTGCAATTCCGACACATGATGATAAACGTTTCAACTTCTTACTTTCCACAAGCAATCAACATTCAGATGTGATTCCTGATTGAGAAAGCTACTGCAGAATATTTCTTTATATGAAGAATGTAGATGACGTTCCTCCTAGTTACTTTTTGCGCTCAAGCTGACATTTTAATAATTTACATATGCAAGCATGTAGCACGCTTCATGCCAGTATGACATTTGTTACATGCCGTCTTCATGATGTTGAAATATTAATGGCCAGCAGTGTAGAAGAGACACGGAACATCCAATGAAGAGCGACACACTTCGTCACGGAATCGTTTAGTAAACGCAAGAGTGTCAGCGGAAACGCTCAACAAACTCTATGGCAACCGTTAATGGAGAGGTGATGTGCATCACGGACGAACTTATTGATGCGTTTCTGTGAGCATACATTCAAGGAAGAGTCTTGAAACATATTACCTACCTCCTACTTATATCTCGTGAAATGGCGACGATGAGAAAATTAAAGAAATTAAACTCTTATAGAGGTTTATCAACAGTCGTTCCTCCCACGCGCCATACGTGAATGGAAAAGAGTAGAGGCGAAATGACAAATCGAGCCAGAAGTGCCATCTGCCACATACCGAAAAGTGGATGCGGCGTATAGATGTACATGGAGATGTACTATCATGCGCAAAAGTATCCGAACGACCTGAATTGTGATCCGCCTGATTTGCATACAACTAATATAACTTAGCTGTCTAGCTGGTCCTCTAATCGCTTTGCGGTACAGTCGTTCGACTATACAAAATGGATACCACGAGAGACCACTACACAACACTGTTCTTTGAGACAATCAGTGTGATGTAACATCGCATCTTGATACTGCGAAAACTAGAAAAACACGTAATTAGAGATGAGTTAGTCCTTAACGCTTGTACAGGTTACAATGATTTTCAAACGCGCTACCATCTCATTACAATCTGAAACAACTAACTATGGCACATAAACTATGTAGCAACCCTTAAACAAAGTAAATGTTTGCATGAACAAGATATTCTCAGACAGTATATGGACTAATAAAGGTCTATGACTGTTCGAAGTATTCTTTCTCTGTATGAGGTTTTCTCGCACCAGCTAAATGTCCCATTGACAATTGGTTTTTGCGTAAACTGCTCGTTAAAGAAACTAGTTAAAGGAAACGCGATAAACAGCGGTAAACGCTCTATAGAAACCGTAATATTAGTGGAGTATAATCAGTAACGTCTGTACAAATTATTCATGAAGAATTATTTGCCCACATGTTTGGACTATAAATGACATGACGAAATTTTTTGTTCTGGATCTGGACAGAAACCTAGCGGACGTAGCCACTACCAACTAAAATACACTTTTACACCCGCCCGGGACTTTATCAAGGCAACGATTATCAATGCTGACTAGCTGTAAAGAGACGTGAAATACAGTATAAAGGTATTCACCAGTATTAGTTAACACATCTGAATTTGAAACGAAATGACGAAATTATTTCTACTACATAAAAACCATTAGAGCCCTGTTCACTAACCACGAAAGACGTTTAATATACTCTCCTTCACAGGTAACCAAGTATGCATGTGCTGAAAATTGGAATGCTATGATTTAAAACGTTGTGACGGGATTTTCTACCCAGTACGTTATCGGATTGTTAACTAAGTAAAATCAGAATGTTAGAAATCGAATTTAATTACCAGCAGCGAGCTGTATCAATATGAGATGAGGGTACAATTTGTTTTGCTTGCCCGGGAATCGAACCCGGCGCGTACTGTCGCTGTTTCCCATCCATAAATAGATGTTAAGTATAAACTGCTTGCTCACCAGTAGTGAGATACTCGCATGTTTCACCAGAAATAATCCGTTTGTTCACCGATAGCCCCGAAAGAATGCACCACTCCATCTCTGCCGAATTGTGTCGCAATAGTTTTAGGAACTCTCCATGGACGTGAAGTGGTTTGTGTGGGCCAAAATAATACTGAGCACATGTGGTATGCCGCAGACACACATTCCCAGCAATCATCGCAAGTCATAGGCTGTGGTTGAGTGATCACAGATGAGGATGGCTGTCAATGTATTTGATGTTTCGTGGAGTCATACTACGATGCGTCGTCTCTGTCTTCAAAAGGTGAGGGATGCTACAGTCTACAAGGTATATGAGCCTAACTCAGCTGCTCGTGAGTGTTTATTGGTCTGACTAGATGAGTAGTAGAATCCTGCTTCACGAAACAAGTACACTGTTAACCACGAAAACTGCAGCACCAGGAAGGGTATGAGGTAACGAATTTTAATTATTGTGCGCATTCAGGACAATAGGAAGAATACATGATTAAATTTGTAGGTGATATTAGTGTGTACAGGATACGAAATTAATTTGTAGGGCTGCCACTTCCGGCAGAAACAATATTAGTACAGCTGGGCATCGCGTCGAACTGAGTTTGGTTGACAGATTGAGCATATCATTCCACGCTGCTTCAACACTCTGTGCCAGTCAGTCGTAGTGGCTGGCGACTGGTGACGCGCCAGTGTCTATGATCAGATGTTTCCAACTGGTGAGAATACGGGGAATGAACTGGCAAGGCAACAATTGAAAACCCTCAGTATCGATGTAGGGCATGTTATTGGTCTTGCCATATCTTGTTGAAAGATTATGGCAAGGAGACCTCAAATGAAGAGCACAGCCATCGGCCTTCCCACTTCAGTTATGTAACGCCTGCTATCGCAGTCAGTGGCTGTGCGAACAGGAGGTGACCGTACTGTGTACCCAATGGCATCACATACCATCACGTCAGGTGCTGGACCCATATCACCATGTCGAATAGGATCTGGCAATAATCGTTTTCCTTGGAGGTCCCACACAAGGGCACGCCCGTCGTGATGGTGTACGTAGAACAGGGAGTCATCTCGAAAGACGGCATGGCGAGTCTCCTAAGCCCAGTGTAGTCGTCGGTCGAACCAGTGTTGGCGCGACTCTCTGCTGCTATATATTCTACATATATACTGAACGCCAAAGAAACTGGTGTAGGCATACGTATTCAAAAACAGAGATATGTAAACAGGCAGAATGCGACGTTGCGGTCGGCAACGCCTAACCAAGACAACAAGTGTCTGGCGCAGTTGTTAGATCGGTTACTGCTGCTACAATGGCAGGTTATCTAGATCTAAGTAAGTTTGAACGTGGTGTTATAGTCGGCGCACGAGCGATGGAACACAGCATCTCCGAGGTAGCGATGAATTGGGGATTTTCCTGAACGATCATTTCACGAGTGTACTTTGAATATCAGGAATCCGGTATAACATTAAATTAAAACATGAAATATCCGTGCCGGCCGTCGGTGGCCGAGCGGTTCTAGGCGCTTCAGTATGGAACCGGGCGACCGCTACGGTCGCAGTTTCGAATCCTGCCTCGGGCATGGATGTGTGTGATGTCCTTAGGTTAGTTACGTTTAAGTAGTTCTAAGTTCTAGGGGACTGATGACCTGAGATGTTAAGTCCCATAGTGCTCAGAGCCATTTGAACCATTTTTTTTTAAATATCTGACATCGCTGCGGCCGGAAAAAGATCCAGCAAGAACGGGATCAACGACAACTGAAGAGAATCGTTCTACGTGACAGAAGTGCAATTCTTCCGCAAATTGCTGCAGATTTCAGTGCTGTGTCAACAACAAGTCTCAGCCTGCGAACCACTCAGCGAAACATCATCGAAATGGGCTTTCGGATCCGAAGGCGCACTTGTGTACCCTTGATGACTCCACGACACGAAGCTTTACGCCTCGCCTGAGTCCGTCGACACCAGCATTGAACTATTGATGACTGGAAACATGTTGCCTGATCGGGCGAGTCTCGTTTCAAATTCTGACGAGCGGATGGACGTGCACGGGTATGGAGACCACCTCATGAAACCATGGACCTTGCATATCAGCAGGGGACTGTTCAAGTTGGTGGAGCTCTGTAATGGTGTGGGGCGTGCGCAGTTGGAGTGACATGGTACCCCTGATACGTCTAGATACGACTCTGACAGGTGACACGAACATAAGCATCCTGTTTGATCACCTGCATCCGTTTATGTCCACTGTGCATTCGGACGCACTTGTGCAATTCCAGCAGAACAATGCGACACTCTTCACGTCCAGAACTGCTACAGAGTGTCTCCAGGAACACTCTTCCGAGTTTAAACACTTCCTCTGCCCACCAAACTCCCCAGACATTTACATTATTGAGCATATCTCGGGTGCCTTGCAATGTGCTATGCTCAGTTTGCAGAATTCCTCATATATTCTAAACCTTAATAACTATATGAGTGAATGACTTATACATATATATCACAATATTCAGACGCCATTTTATGTTTTTTACTTGTTCCTTGTGTAGTATTTTTTGAATTTCTTGACAGGGTTGTTACTCGAGAACTGAGACCAGGAGGGAACGCTGCCAACAACTGCGCCGTTCTTGGTGAGTTGGGTGTTCAATGCGACTTGTTTGGAACGCTCAACACTAATTCACGATCAGGAAGGTATGTCCAAGATAGTTTTCTCATCAGTGTTTATAGCACCTACATCAGCAGTCTCGTCATTCTTATATGTAACTTCGTTGTTGTCGTTGGGAACATTAACATATAAAATCTCGTCAAATAAATAACCTAATGAAAAACCATGACAATGATAAAATATCAGGATATCTTAAAATGATTAAATACACAGTAATGTATTCAAAAATGTCTGAAGAGCTACGATTTGAATATTTTCAAAATTAGATGTTAGAGCCAGACTTAAGTTACTTGCTGTTTGTTCCATTTTATCACCTTTTACACGATTTCTGAAGAGATAACAAAATTTAATAAGCGTTTGACTCTTACTGCCTTTAAGAAAACAGAGGAAATATACTCATACAAGCCATAGGCTGCCTTTTCATTTCCAAATTGGGTGCACTTTTTCAAGCTATGAGGTTCTGTTGTTTTTACTGCAAATCCCTCATACTGGCGATTCATCTCGTTAGTCGGGGAAACAGTGTGTCCAAGAGCGAGTCGTTATGATTCACCCAGAGTAAGAATGAGCAATGCCTCAGTAGCTGGAATGAACTACGCTGCGGCCAAATAATAAATGTTACTGATTGCAGATTGTTGTGTCTCACATCCAGTTATTGCTGTCTCCCATGACGGTTAGATCCGTGCCTGAACAGCGAGGGCACTCACTGTGTGTAGAGAGAATGCACACTATGGTATTATGTGCATTTTGAAATTCGCCTTGTCTCTTACACCCGCCTTCCCATTTTGTCAAATAGCACATGATCTGATACGAAGTGTAACGTCACTTTGTTGTCACTGTAAGTGAAGGAGGATATTCGAAATATACGGGATCTGTCTTTCCGCTATAATCGTACAGCGAATAGGTCATAATACAGTGAGGGAGTCAACACAACACAGATGAGGGATATCCTGCTTGAGCGCACCTCATCTACACCAGTGTCTTCAAAATTACATGTATCTCTGGATCTTCGGAACAGTACAGGCGAAAAAGTCACTGAGCAGCCAGTAATTTCCTCATTTGTGTGCTTATTTACGATGCTACAGAATAAGGATAATGCACTCATCAATTCAAAGGTTAGTTTCAACACTACAGTGCGGTACTAGGCTTGATCCTTTGCGTTTTTCCCATCTCCTGAGTTACGCAGCCAGTGATAAGACATAGTTCTAATATGGAGAATCACAGTGGAGCTCTTGTATGGAGGTACGTAAATAAAATACGGGTTCACGTGGTCCACATTAAAATCTACCCGTCATGGTGATTCCTTGGGGGTCTCACAAAGACAAAAACTTGTTTGAGTGAGGTCTTGAAATCACACTTAACTTGCAAACAGCACTTAAAAGCAAACTGGATTTCGGTTGGGTTTTTACGACGTAAAGTTTCGACCTTAATGTACGACATTTGATCTTCAAAGGACGCAGTATCTGAGATGTATGCAGGCTCCTTGTACACAGCGCGTTACTTGAAAACAGATGCTGCTATGGATGAAACAAAAAATTTCTTTCTTTGTAAAGCCTCCAACTTTAGTTTCCTGATGTAATTTCCACCATTTTTATGCCACCCATCTTCTTCTTTCAGTCTGGATTTGAGCGAGGGAGTAACGAGGAATGTACGAGCCCTAATTTTTTGGAGCACCGTGATTTTTACCGGCAGGGCTCAAATGGCTCTAAGCATTATGGGACTTAACATCTGAGGTCATCAGTCCCCTACCGACAGGACCTTGAACTGAGATCTCCGTTCGACAGAGAAGCTAGAATAATTTTTGATGGCGGAAATGCAAAGGATCTGGAATTATTCAACCTTACACTTACCCAAATTTCCTCATTCATGTATGCATCTGTGACTTCTTCTGCATTGAAGAATGTCCCGACAGACAATAGCTTGAGCCTAAATATTTATTTGGCATACAGCTTTTACTGTCGGAAATCTCAGAAGAGATGCTCGGCTCGCCTTCGATGCAGCTCTTTTACCTAAAATGAAAATGAGAAACGACAGGAAACCATTTTCAAGCTTGCGGACGGATAGATTCACACCACCTTGCCTCCCGAATTCAGGGATTGCTAGTTAAGAGGCTCAACACGCAAAGCTACCCCAGGCCGGTGTAGAATTTGGAAAAATTGGTTGTTGTACATTGTTTTAAAATAAAATAAAATGCATCACAACAAACGACTAAATTCTGACATCGCATGTTTTTCCTTTAATTATGTATGTTTACTCATTTGATAGTGCACGAATGCATTAATATTTTAAGATTTAATTGCGCATGGGACTGCTGGCTTCAGTTACAAGAGCGTAAATAGTTTTTGGACGAAGAGAGGAAGAGAGAGATGCAGGCATAGTCGGCTAGGACGAAGTCAAGCAGCCTGCTGAAATAACTTTTTCGAAACGAATGAATTATAGAATGTGCTGTCGTTATACACCCCTTCCACTCTCCTTGTGAAATACTGCAAATCCAAAGCTCTACGAACCTCCAAGTATCGACTCCAGTGCTAGCATTAAACTGCTGTTGATAGGTACAAGGTGACAATTATCGAACTATTAGAAAAAAAAAGAAAATTTAAATTAGTTACAAACTACGGCGTGCCCACACTTTATTCAACATCTAAACGTCTCTAAAGATTCGGATTTAGGCTATGACATGTTAGATATGCCTGCCGTCGAGGGCGATGATGTGGCGCAGACGAATAGCGACATTTTGCATGACCCGATGAAGTGTCGGAACATCGATGCTGTCGGTGACCTGAATTGCTGTTTTCAGCTCAGCAGTCGTTTTGAGGTTAGTGCTGTACACCTTGTCTTTAAAAAAGCCCCACAAAAAGGATTGGCATGTGTTCAGATCCGGAGAATATGACGGCCGATCGAGGCCCATGCCAGTGGCCTCTGGGTACCCCAGAGCCAGAATGCGGTCCCCAAACTGCTCCTCCAGGACGTCAAACATTCTCCTGCTTCGATGAGGTCGAACTCCGTCTTGCACGAACCACATCTTCTCGCAATCAGTGTCGCTTTGGATAATGGGGATGAAATTATCTTCCAAAACCTTCACGTACGTTGGTAATCACCGTGCCATCAAGGAGTATCGCACCGATTATTCCGTGACTGGACACTGCACACCACACAATCACCCGTTTAGGGTGAAGAGATTTATCGATCGCGAAATGCTGATTCTCAGACCCTCAAATGCACCAATTGTACTCACTGAAGAATCTATTCAAATGAAAGTGGGCTTCGCCGCTAAACCAAAACATACTAATTCCCATCATGGCTTCGTGCCAACCACGAAGTTTGAACGTCCTAGCGCACGCCGTTCAAATGTGACGATTTTATTTCGTATAGTTCAATAATTTTCACCCTGTAATTAGACTGTTATAGTAATGCGTACGTATTTTTAACTTACCATAACACTGGCGGACAGATCAACATTGGTTTTCCTTTTCTTTCTTGTTACAAACTTATCCACAAATAGAAACTATGACAGCAGTACACAGCACAAATGCAATAAATGGCAGCACATACATTAAATTCAAATACAAGTAATAATTGAACACATTAACTAAACAACAACTGAGCTCAAGCAAGATCAACAGTTGGGTTTGGATAAAGTAGGGATGGGCGATAACCGACAGTGTTACGGGTGTATAGATAGTTTAAATCAGTCGTAGACCTTGCTGACTATCGATAGCGCGTATCACTTTTCCGTCGTATGACTGAAAATCAAAACATCGTTCATTGTCATTACGTGGCAGCTAGGTCGTGTGTACAGAAACTCTGTAACATTAAATTCGAAAACGCAAACTTGTTGACCATATCCAAAACGCAAATTAAATTTGTGCTTTGCAGTAATTCGTTATTACAAGTAAACTTGTACACTGAAAAGCCAAAGAAACTGCTACACCTGCCTCATACCGTGTAGGACCCCCCCCCCCCCTCCCTCCGCGAGCACGCAGAAGTGTCCAAACACGACGTGGCACGGACTCGACTAATGTCTGAAGTAGTGATGGAGGGAGCTGACACAATGAATCCTGCAGTCCTGTCCATAAATCCGTAAGAGTACGAGGGGGAGAAGATCTCTTGTAAACAGCACGTTACAAGGCATCCCAGTTACGCTAAAAAATGTTCATGTCTGGAGAGTTTGGTGGCCAGCGGAAGTGTCTAAACTCAGAACAGTGTTCCTGCAGCCATTCTGTAGCAATTGTGGACGTGCAGAATGTCGCACTGTCCTGCTGGAATTGCGCAAGTCCTTCGGAATGCACAATGGACATGAATGGATGCAAGTGATCAGACAGGATGCTTACGTACGTGTCACCTGTCAGAGCAGTATCTAGACGTATCAGGGGGTCCATATAACTCCAACTGCACACATCCCACACCATTATAGAGCTTTACCTGCTGACATGCAGGGTCCATGGACTCATAAGGTTGTCTCCATAAACCGTACACGTCCATCCGCTCTATACAATTTGAAACGAGACCCGTCCGACCAGGCAACATGTTTTCAGTCATCAACAGTTCTATGCTGGTGTTGACGGGCCCAGGCGAGGCGTAAAGCTTTGTGTCGTGCAGTCATCATGGGTACACGAGTGGGCCTTCAGCTCCGAAAGCCCATATCAATGATGTTTTGTTGAATGGTTCGCACGCATGCTGATGCTTTTTGATGGCCCAGCATTGAAATCTGCAGCAGTTTGTGAAAGAGTTGCACTTCTGTCATGTTGGCCGATTCTCTTCAGTCATCGTTGGTCATGTTCTTTCAGTATCTTTCTCCGGCCGCAGTGATGTCGGAGATTTGATGTTTTACCGGATTCCTGATATTCACGGTACATTCGTGAAATGGTCATGTGGGAAAATCCTCACTTCATCGTTATGTTTCTCATCTTGGCAGTTGTTTCTCATCTTGGCAGTTGTTTCTCAAATTGGCAGTTGTTCTTGATTGGAATTCAGGAATATTACTTCGTCTTCTTTGGTGAAGGAGTTTCGGAAAACCGTGTTTAAGAACTTTAGTGGCACTGTCATCAGTGACTTCACCGTTGTTATCGCGCAGTGAAGGTATTGATTGTGTCTTGCCACTCGTGTGCTTTATGTATGACCAGAATCTCTTTGGGTTTTCTGCCAGATTTCGAGACAGAATTTCGTTTTGGAAATTATTAAAGACATCTCGCATTGAAGTACGCGCCATATTTCGAACTTCTGTAAAACTTTGCCAATCTTGGGAATTTTGCGTTCTTTTAAATCTGGCATGCTTGTGTTGTTGCTTCTGCAACAACGATCTGACCCGTTTTGTGTACCATAGAGGATCAGTACCATCACTTATTAATTAATATATCTCTCAATTGATGTTGATACTAACTCTTTGGAAACATTCCACAACTTTTCTACACTTACATGATCAGATCGGAAGGAGTGAAGACTGTCTCTTAAAAAGGCGTTAAGAGCATTTTTATCAGCTTTTTTAAATAGATATACTTTGCGTTTCTTTTTGATGGTTGTAGGTGTTACGGTATTCAGCCTAGCAGCAACTGCCTTGTGGTCGCTAATCCCTGTATTCGTCACAACACTCAATATTTGTCCAGGATTATTTGTTGCTAAAAGGTCAAGTATACTTTCGCAACCATTTACATTTCGAGTGGGCTCATGAACTAATTGTTCAAAATAATTTTCTGAGAAAGCATTCAGTACAATTTCGGATGATGTTTTATGCCTGCCGCCGGCTTTAAAGTATAATTTTTCCAGCATATCGTGGGTAGATTGAAGTCACCACCGACTATAATTGTATGAGCGGGGTACTTATTTGAAATGAGACTCAAGTTTTCTTTGAACTGTTCAGCAACTATGTCTTCTGAGTCGAGGGATCGGTAAAACGATCCAATTAATAGTTTAGTCCGATTGTCAGGTATAATCTCTACCCATACTATTTCACATGAACTATCTACTTCAATTTCGCTACAAGGCATACTACCTCTGACAGCAATAAATACTCCACCACCAACTGTATTTAATCTATCCTTTCTGAACACTGTTAGATCGTTTGAAAAAATTTCGGGTGAGCTTATTTCCGGCTTTAGCCAGCTCTCTGTACCTACAACTATTTGGGCTTCAGTGCTTTCTATTTAGGGCTTGGAGCTCTGGTTCTTTCCCAACACAGCTACGACAATTTACAACTACAATACCAATCGTTTCTACAACTACCTTACTGTGTTTTACCTTCCCACTTACTGACGGACGCCCCTTCTATGGTTCCCTGAGACCCTCTAACCTAAAAAACCGCCTAGTCCCTTCCACACAGCCCCCGCTACCCGTGTAGCCGCCTCCTGTGTGTAGTGGACTCCTGACCTATTAAGCGGAACCCGGATGGCGCAAGTCAAGGAATCTGCAGCCTACACGGTCACAGAACCGCCTGAGCCTCTGATTCAGACCCTCCACTCGGCTCTGCACCAAAGGACCACAGTCGGTTGTATCGACGATGCTGCAGATGGTGAGCTCTGCCTTAATCTCGGAAGCAAGACTGGCAGTCTTTACCATTTCGTCTAGCCGCCCGAAATCAGACAGAATCTGCTCCGATCCAAAGCGACACACGTCATTGGTACCGACATGAGCCACCACCTGCAGTTGGCTGCATTTAACATTTTTTAAATGTTCGGATAATAAGTTTCCGTCTCTTTATCTAAGAATAGATGATGAATGCAGCTAGCCGCTATCTCTGTGTAATGTCTTGTCTGTATAGACTTGTATCTGTTGCCTTTAAGATCCCTTCACCTTCACACATAAATCTATACAGTAAAGTAAGGCCCTCCCCGTTCTTGGCTGATCCGTGATAAGACAGGCGAAAAATTAGACCAATGGAGGATTATTAGTATTATCTCTATTTTCATTCGCTCTCTCTCTTTCTCTCCTTTATCTATGTACAGTTTTTAATACAATATTTCATTACGTGAAATCAGCCAAATAGGATCTTTGGTGGAATCCTTCGTCTTGGTAATCAGGGGCTGGCTTGCTGTAAGAGATCTTTACATTTATTATTACTGTTAAACACTGCAGTCAGTCGGGAGAATCAATCGTTTGGACAATTTGTTCCTTTTACGAAAGATTGCGAATTCCAGATGTGTACGAAGCCTTTTTGGGCGATTTACCACAGACTCAGTGATTGCAGGTTCTCTTCGACACAGCTGAAACTTCCCCACTAATTACAGGGCCAACGTGATCATCAAATGATTCAGAAAAAATTCATTCGTTCATTCACTCCAGAACAAAAAAGTCACAAACCTTATTTATGGAGAAAATTGTGTAGTAAATCCATCTCCATTAAATATCCAGATCTCCGGTGATTCCACGCCTTAATTATTTTCCTTTTACAGTCTCTTTCTCCTCAAATAAACCGCTAGCGGCACAAATGTTACTTGGCTCGCTTTAGCGAGAAGAAAAGCAGAATATGTATCTCTCAGAAACACGTCAATCCCTCAATAGATAATCCACAAGCTGTCCTCGTTACCACTCTAACAACCATGGAGAATGCATATATGCATCTCTGTTATTTCAAAGAATAAACGCACTAGAAAATACTTTGGCGTCGTCGAGCTGTCGCCGCATATATTACGAGAAAATCAGATCAGATAACTTTTCCAAAGTGAATGAATGTGGATGGTTTGGTTTAAAATGATTAATTGGTGCGTGGTAGAGGGTATTTTCTGTGGGGACATTACATGCACCCTGTACTCTTCATGGCATCCGGAAGCACCCTTTTCACATCCGGAATGACTCCCTCCGGAATGCACACAGAGTGCACACTGGCTTCCTTTCCCTCCTTGGCAGCCATGTTCCTGAGGGGCCCCATTACGCGCCTAACGTTGGAGCTCCCAACTACCAGCAAACCCACCCTTTGTAAATGCCCAGACCTTGCGGGCCAAGAAGCTTCCTCTGGAACTGCATCCGGCTCAGAGACATCGTCAGTCACAGATAACGCCCGAAACCTGTTCGTCAAACGAACCGGGGAGGCCCTACGATCAGCCCCACGGAAAGTTTTTCGCTGCCTGCCAGACTTTGGAATGATCTCCCACTCGACCACGGGTGAGGGGTCAACCTCAGTGCAGGCAGTACCCGGGGAACGATCGGAGGACACGTGGGACGTGCTCGACGTCCCTCGCATCCTCGCGTCCGATACCCCACACAGTGACGCCCCTTGGCAGCAGCCTCAACCTGTGTGGCGGAAGCCAACGCAGCGTGAAGCTATGAGCGAAGGGTCGCCAGCTCAGCTCGCATCTGTACACAACAATCACAGTTCCTATCCATTACTGCACTCCTCCTGTTTGAAGCTCGTAAAAATATGTAACAAGCGAATGGTGTACTCGCCTTAGTAGTAGCAGGAACTAGCGGTGCTCTCTCGCTGACGGTCTAACTGACACTGAGCTGTTCTAACCAAACAAACAAAAGCCTGCACGATACGAGAGTCGATACAACGGTCGATAGCAACGGCGGTACTGTACACTACACTGTTATTGAAATAAAAGGTTGTGCCTAGAAAGCACTCGAACACGCAAGAAATTACAAAAATAAACTAGTAACTACACAGATAACTGAAAATAAGTCGCTCCTGTTTGAAGCTCGTAAAAATATGTAAAAAGCGAACGGTGTACTCGCCTTATTAGTAGCAGGAACTAGCGATCCGCTCTCTCTGACGGTCTAAGTGACAGTTTATTCTTGTATTTACCCAGACATGTTTCGACACCTATGTGTCATCTTCTGTGGCTCAAATTTTTATTTCTTAAAATTAGATTGCTACATGAACTGCATTATTCCACACACTTTTTTTTTTTTTACAGTGTGTCATGTGCAAAATTTTTTCGTCCTGTTGGTGTGTCGATCAACAGCTATTCAGTGCACTGTTCCCACACAGTTTTTCACACAACATTCGATCACTAATTCACCTCAGATGCACTTACACAAAATGTGGCGAAACAAGATCTGAGCAGACAATTCTGACTCCACTTCAGGAAAATGGAGTCAGAAGTGTCTTCTCAGATCACGTTTCACCACATTTTGTGTAAGTGCATGTGAGATGAATTAGTGATCGAAAGTTGTGTGAAAAACTGTGTGGAAACAGTTGTAAGTAGGCTGTTTAGGTTCTTATATTGGTAACGCCGCCGCCACGTAGCGCTCTCTGTATGAAAATCACTGGCTGTGCTGTGTGCAGTCTGTGGCTAGTTTGCATTGTTGTCTGCCTTTGTAGTGTTGGGCAACTGGACGTGAACAGCGCGTAGCGTTGCGCAGTTGGAGGTGAACCGCCAGCAGTGGTGGATGTGGGGAGAGAGATGGCGGAGATTTGAAATTTGTAAGACTGGATGGCATGAACTGATATATATATTATGATTATTGAGATAAATACATTGTTTGTTCTCTATTAAAATCTTTCATTTGCTAACTATGCCTATCAGTAGTTAGTGCCTTCAATAGTTTGAATCTTTTATTTAGCTGGCAGTAGTGGCGCTCGCTGTATTGCAGTAGTTCGAGTAACGAAGATTTTTGGTGAGGTAAGTGATTTGTGAAAGGTACAGGTTAATGTTAGTCAGGGCCATTCCTTTGTAGGGATTTCTGAAAGTCAGTTTGCGTTGTGCTAAAAAAATATTGTGTGTCAGTTTAAGCACAGTCTCGTATACAATTTATCAAAAGGGGACGTTTCATATGGCGACCCTGTCAGGATTCGAACCTGGAATCTTCCATTCCATAGATCTTTCGTCTTATTTCAACCTTTGCTTCCACCAAAAAAATCCTATCCAAACATGCTTACTGTATTTTTCTCGTATAACCTCTCAGTGCATTTCTTCAAATTCATCGCAACTCATTCTCTTATAGGCTACCCCCTCTTAAGCTAACTTAAATCTACTGAGCTCAGATGCTAAACTAAGGGACGAGGCAATGCAGTAGCACAAAACAATTAACACGAACAGCAATGACAAAAAAATTCAAATTGGCAAAGTAAGCAACAATATTACAACTAATATAAGGCAATGAGCAGCAAACAAGAAAAATAAATCAGTAGTAAACTGGCTTAGCAGAGTAACACAAAGTCAAATTCAGTAACACTATGCCTGGCAAACAGCAGTAACTTATACCTAAACATGACATAGCTCAAGCGGAAAAAATATTACAGTAAAAACAACAGTGCAGATAAGGGAAATGTATATTCACATCTTAATGTCTATGTAATTAAAGTGGTGCACCGCAAGAAGTTATTCTACAAAAAAAAAATTACCAAGCAGTTGAAAAGAAAATTATGTATGCAAGTCCTGTGAAGGGAAATGTCTTTTTGTGCTCCTTCGTTTTTTTTTAAGTTATTGTTTACTGGATCTGTAGGCATAAAATATCTATATTAGTACATTCATAAAATTTTATTTTAAACAATGCTGCAGTGCAGCTAGAAACTAGATATTAAAGAAAATGATAGACATAAAAATATTTCTCGTCATTTCATTAGGCATTGCAGTAAATATCATAAATTAAGAGCTCCACAGTGTTATCATGTTTTCAAGTTTGAGGGTGTCGTATTTACGATGCTTTCTACAAAGGAATGTCAACAGCGAGGATAATGGCCTCCCTTTTTTTTTTACCTGTGCCTCTGGAAAGGCACACCCTAATGGCTTTTTCTCCAGGCGTCTGACACAGCTGGGTGCCCACGACGCATTACGTGCAGGTGGTCACTTAACTTTCTTACGGAAATATTTACGACAGCAGTTTCTGCTACAGTGACAGTCGCATATAAAAATATTTCACAGGTCAAGAATTTGCGTTACAAAGCTGTAGTAACAAAATCCTATTGATATAACAGTGTCCAAAAATTTTCGTCGGCATTGTAATACGAATACGCATTTACATACATTTCATAACTCTTAAAGTACGATTCTTGGTTTCCAACATCCTTTTTCACAAACCAGAGTCCCTAAACACTACTCATTATTCCTTACCTTATTCGTCGACACTTCTTCAATATTTCATCATAACAGATACATAGCATAATCAAATAACTCATATAGCATCAGCTTATTGAAAGTAGGCTGTTTAGGTTCTTATATTGGTAACGCCGCCGCCACGTAGCGCTCTCTGTATGAAAATCACTGGCTGTGCTGTGTGCAGTCTGTGGCTAGTTTGCATTGTTGTCTGCCATTGTAGTGTTGGGCAGCTGGACGTGAACAGCGCGTAGCGTTGCGCAGTTGGAGGTGAGCCGCCAGCAGTGGTGGATGTGGGGAGAGAGATGGCGGAGATTTGAAATTTGTAAGACTGGATGGCATGAACTGATATATATATATATATTATGATTATTGAGGTAAATACATTGTTTGTTCTCTATTAAAATCTTTCATTTGCTAACTATGCCTATCAGTAGTTAGTGCCTTCAATAGTTCGAATCTTTTATTTAGCTGGCAGTAGTGGCGCTCGCTGTATTGCAGTAGTTCTAGTAACGAAGTTTTTTTGGTGAGGTAAGTGATTTGTGAAAGGTACAGGTTAATGTTAGTCAGGGCCATTCCTTTGTAGGGATTTCTGAAAGTCAGATTGCGTTGTGCTAAAAAAATATTGTGTGTCAGTTTAAGCACAGTCTCGTATACAATTTATCAAAAGGGGACGTTTCACATTGCACTGAATAGCTGTTGATCGAGACACTAACCTGACACGCAACAGGACGAAAAAATTTTGCACATAACATGATGTAAAAAAAAGACGAAAAAGAGCACAAAAAAGGGGTGTGTAATAATGCAGTTCATGTAGCAATGTAATTTTAAGAAACAAAAATTTGACCCACAAAGATGACACATAGGTGTCGAAACGTGTCTGGGTAAATAAAAAATAAACAAATTGTGTTTGCATAGGGCGAATTTTCAAAACAATCCAATTTTAAATCGCAAACACGGAAGAACATCAAGAAGAGCTTCAAGCCATAGTAAAATAAGAATAAACAACAATTACTACAAAGCTTTGTTCATCAGGATATAGCAGACAAGCAGCGTTAATACACTAATCGGCTCGCTGACGGACGACGTAGTTGGATGGCATCGACAAAACGCTCTCGAAGCCAACAAAGGCGGCTTCCGGCGTAATAAAGTTACGTACGTGGTCACACAATTCAGTTTGAATACAAACTCAGTCTGATTCAACATGTGAAAACTAAAGAGCTCCCACAGCATGAACTCGCGAGATTTTTTCGTGATTTTGCAGAGAAGATCTTCAGCACTGACGGGGAAATATTATTTTGTAAACTATGTGCAGTTAACATTAGTGTAGAAGAGCGCTTAAATTTGCAACAACGCTGTATGAGCGCCAAACATGGCAGAAATACGAATAGCAGTGCTGAAAATGACAGAAGAAAAACGCTATTATCTGAGCAAACAGGTCCACTTTCAATCATGCAATCGCACGTGAAGGACTTGTGTGACGTGATGAGGTCTTGCAACATCCCATTGGATACACTGAAAAATCCACGCTTAAGACTTCTCCTGGAGAAGTACACAACACACCCAGTTCCAGATGAACCTACGTTCAGAAAGAACTGGTTGTCCGTGTTCTACGAGTAGTAGCTCAACAAAATACGAAGTAGTGTTGCTGACCAAAATGTCTGGGCGTCTATAGATGAAACCACCGACGTGGGTGGGCGCTATGTTGCAAACGTTGTTGTTGGTGTTCTAAAAGTTGACGGGCCTGGAGAAATGGTCCTCCTAACGGGTGAAGCTCTCAGGCATTTTGTCTGACAAATCTATGAAGCTACTGTGGCCGATTGGTATGAACAGAGACAGCTTTTTGCTACTAGTAACAGATGGTGCTTTGTGCATGGCTAGTGCAGCCATGGGGCTTCAGGTTCTCTACCACAGCATTGTATACGTCACTTGCCTTGCCCATGCGTTATACCGAGCTGCAGAAAAGGAGCAGCCAAATTATTCTGATTTAGACAAATTAATCACCCGTGGCGAGAAAATCTATATGAAAGCTCTACTACAGGTGCAGTAATTATCGGAATTTCACTGCCCCTCCCGGTGAGCTTGTTCTTACACGATGGGGTTCTTGGCTTAGGCTCCTGGGTATTACTACACCAAGATACAAAACTGTGAAAGAGGTATTTACAAATACCTTGTCTGGATACTTGGCACACATCAACGCCAACTTTTCACTGGTATCAAAAGCCACTACGCGAATGGATGCTGCTGATACTCCACTGTGTAACACCCTGGGTATTGTGCAACATGTGCAGAGTGAGTTCGATCGAGCTCGTGGTCATGTGGCTGAGAAAGTGGACAACAAATTGTGAAGTATTCTTTAGCGGAATCCAGGATATTCTGCAATGTGTAAAATTAGTGGTAGTCTTTCTGGGAATGCCACAACATTTGAAGACAATGAATCAAAACTGGCCTGCAGTTACCTTTCCGCCTTCAAATACACTCCTTTGGCGTCCTTTGATGTGCAGAGCAGAGTAAAACATGAAAATGCAAATTATGATCCACTGAAGCTCTGCAGAAACTGAGTACTGGCAGGACTTTTCACTTTTTATAATACTTTAAACAAGTGTTAACATCACAGTTCGAGCGCTTGGCGTCGACTTTCGCAATGTGCTGAATACATGCCCTTGTTACAGTTCACCTAGGTACTGAGGTGCTTTCAACACCCACTTTATGACGTCGTTTTGCTGAGTCGGTCACAAGAGTCGTGCACTTCGCCAGGCAGAACCGTGGCGTAACATATTAATGCTCTACTAGCGCTTAGCCTGTTCGTTGGCGACATTGAAGGGCCTATCAGCCTTCGTTGCGTAATCCAAAGCTGGTAAACAGAACGAGTGGTGTTCTCTCCATGGCCTTAAAGCGAATACTCTATACGCTCACGTGTCAAGCCGATTTTATTTGTAACACCACGCTCATTAGCTACGACAAGCAAAATGAGAGTAGTAATAATTGTGGATACCTTGAGACTGGTTCATTAGTTACTCGTATATTATGGCACAGGCGCTGACACAATCTTAATTAAGTAGATTTTGTTTCCTTGATGTGAACTGTTTATCCAAGAACCTGTAATTACTTTTTTCTCTTTTTATTACAGTTTTGTCACAGAGCAACTGGAGTCATATGGTGTCAACCTGAAACAATGCGAGATTGTAGAAGGCAAAGAACTACCGATGTCGACGTGTATAATTAATAAGAGGAATGGATCGCGAACGATACTGCACCACAGTGGCGATTGGCCTTGGGTTTCCTATGAGGCTTTTCTTAAAATAGATTTGTCGCAGTATACGTGGATTCACCTGGAGGTATCGTAAACTGGGAGACATAACATAAAATGCATTGTGTAAAGTTCATTAAGCGAAACTGAATGATTACAGACATTCCCTATGTTACTTCTTTCTGTTTTCAATTTCCTGTTTTTTGTTTTCAATTTTTGGTGGAGGCAAGAAACTTCGACCAGCTGAAGAAAATGGTAAAAAGGATTCATGCATGGAATTCTGAAGAGCGAAGACGTATCCCGATGTCACTGGAAATCGAGCATTATCATGACCATTGTCTGGAAATGGTACCCACGGCAGATCTTGTTATGGTCAGCAAGGATTTCGCGAGGGCGCTCGGATATAAGTCAATGTCTGACACACTGGATGGACTTCATGGATACCTCAAACCTGGGTAACCTCCGTTATTCTAACAGATTTGTATGGTATTTTAATTTTCACTACGAAATTTTTACGCGCACATTGTTTTAATGTGTTACATGTTCTTTGATGATTAGTTATGGGCCTCTGTATCACTCGCACTCTGGAAAAAAGGGTCGAGGCTTTTTTCTTTAATTCGATACATTATACAGGTATGGAAAACTACATATTAAACTGCAGCATTCGTTTTCGTCTTGATATAGGTGGTTTAGAAGTAGCGACTTTGAGAAGTAGTCAAAACGTACTTGGTCCCGGTTTCGATCACAACAGCTGCATAATTTCTGTATAAAACTCGTCAACAATGGCGGCCAAATACTCCCGGTATGAGGAGTCACCGTCGTTCAGCCAACGGTCATGTCAAAATGGGCAGAGGAACGGACACTTTCATGGCAGTCTCTTGCATTTGGGAACTGGCTCTAAAAGACAGAAGAATCAGGAATGATTAACAGCAAGAACATGCAGTAGGCAATGGAAACGGCTGCATTAAAGAAAGATAACGTGTATCCAAAGGAGATATGGCATGTAGTTGAAAAAGTGTGGCGATGATCTATTCATTAGCAAATTCCAAATAGTCTGGACGGGCAGCCAAGGAGAAGGTAACGCTCGGAAAGAGTCTGAATAGCCAACGAAAGATTAGGATTTTGCAAATCGGGCTGTGGAATGTCATATGTTTGGAGGTGATAGAGAAGCTAGCAAGTCTGAAAAGGGAAACGCGAAGGCTCAATCTAGATGTTATAGGAGTCAGTGAATTGAAATGGAAAGGAAGTAAAGATTTCATGTCAGGCGAATATATGGTAAAAACAGTAGCAGCAGAAAATGGTACATCAGAAGTAGGCTTAGTTATTAGTAGGATGGCAGGGAGAATGACTTAGTCAAAGCATCTCAGTAATAGAGTTGTTTTCATCTGAATCAACAGTAAACCAACGCCAAATGCAGTAGTTGAGGTGCATGTGCCGATGCCACAATTGGAAGATGATGAGACACAAAAAGCATACGAACACAGTGATCGGATAATTCAATATATAAAGGGGGACGGTAAACCTAATAATTATGGGAGACTGGTATACGGTAGCAGGGAAAGCATAGAAAACAGTGCTATGTGAGAAAGGCTAATTGATTACTAAACAAATTTCAGCTAGTAATAGACAATACACTGTTCTAAAATTACAAAAGGAGAAGGTGTACTTGGAAAAGGCCCAGACACACAGAAAGATTCCAGATGAATAATGTCAGGTTTAGACAGAGATTCGACGTCAGATATTCGATTCTAAGGCGTATATAGGAGCAGATTTAAACTCGGGTCACAATTTCGTAATGATGAAGAGCAAACAGAAGTTTAAAAGAATTGTTCAGAAGAGTCCGTGTGGAAAGAAGTAGGTTACAGAAGAACAGAGGAATGTTGACATGTATTCCAAGTTCTCTAAGGGTACGATAATTAATATCGAAACAGATAATACTGTTGAAGGGAACTGGCAGCTCTAAAAAGGGCAACCACAGAGACTGGACAGACAAACATAGGTACAAGGGAAGTGAAACCTTGGGTACGGAAGAAAGATTTCAATTGATCAACGAAAGAAGTGAGTACAAAAACGTCCACAGAAAACCGGAATTACGGAAATATAAATCACTTAGGAACGAAATAAATAGGAAGTGCAGGAAAGAAAAAGTGAAATGGCACCATGAAAATATGAAGAAGTAGAAAAAGAAGTGGTCATCGGAAGGACTGATGCATCATATCTAAATGTGAAATCAAAAGCAGGGGCAGCAACATTAAGTGTGCAATTGGAATTCGCTGTTTAACGCAGAGATGAGAGCGGGTAGGTGGAAGAAGTGCACTGAAGGCCTCTATGAAGGGGATGAACTGTCTGATGGCGTAATAGACGAAGAAATGGGAGTTCATATAGAAGACTTAGGGGATTCTGTATTAGAGTCAGAGTTTAAAAGACCCTTAGAAGACTTACGATCAAATAAGTCAGATGGAATAGATAACATGAAGTGTAAATGATTTAGATAACACACCAGACCCCTTAGCAGCAATTAATTCTGAGCGAATAGAAGGTGTCATGACGGGTACAGGGATTAGTGACCAACAAGTTCGTTCTAGCGCGAAGGAATACCGTAACATCCAAATCCAGCAAAAAGAAACGCAAAATACACTCCTGGAAATTGAAATAAGAACACCGTGAATTCTTTGTCCCAGGAAGGGGAAACTTTATTGACACATTCCTGGGGTCAGATACATCACATGATCACACTGACAGAACCACAGGCACATAGACACAGGCAACAGAGCATGCACAATGTCGGCACTAGTACAGTGTATATCCACCTTTCGCAGCAATGCAGGCTGCTATTCTCCTATGGAGACGATCGTAGAGATGCTGGATGTAGTCCTGTGGAACGGCTTGCCATGCCATTTCCACCTGGCGCCTCAGTTGGACCAGCGTTCGTGCTGGACGTGCAGACCGCGTGAGACGACGCTTCATCCAGTCCCAAACATGCTCAATGGGGGACAGATCCGGAGATCTTGCTGGCCAGGGTAGTTGACTTACACCTTCTAGAGCACGTTGGGTGGCACGGGATACATGCGGACGTGCATTGTCCTGTTGGAACAGCAAGTTCCCTTGCCGGTCTAGGAATGGTAGAACGATGGGTTCGATGACGGTTTGGATGTACCGTGCACTATTCAGTGTCCCCTCGACGATCACCAGTGGTGTACGGCCAGTGTAGGAGATCGCTCCCCACACCGATGCCGGGTGTTGGCCCTGTGTGCCTCGGTCGTATGCAGTCCTGATTATGGCGCTCACCTGCACGGCGCCAAACACGCATACGACCATCATGGGCACCAAGGCAGAAGCGACTGTCATCGCTGAAGACGACACGTCTCCATTCGTCCCTCCATTCACGCCTGTCGCGACACCACTGGAGGCGGGCTGCACGATGTTGGGGCGTGAGCGGAAGACGGCCTAACGGTGTGCGGGACCGTAGCCCAGCTTCATGGAGACGGTTGCGAATGGTCCTCGCCGATACCCCAGGAGCAACAGTGTCCCTATTTTGCTGGGAAGTGGCGGTGCGGTCCCCTACGGCACTGCGTAGGATCCTACGGTCTTGGCGTGCATCCGTGCGTCGCTGCGGTCCGGTCCCAGGTCGACGGGCACGTGCACCTTCCGCCGACCACTGGCGACAACATCGATGTACTGTGGAGACCTCACGCCCCACGTGTTGAGCAATTCGGCGGTACGTCCACCCGGCCTCCCGCATGCCCACTATACGCCCTCGCTCAAAGTCTGTCAACTGCACATACGGTTCACGTCCACGCTGTCGCGGCATGCTACCAGTGTTAAAGACTGCGATGGAGCTCCGTATGCCACGGCAAACTGGCTGACACTGACGGCGGCGGTGCACAAATGCTGCGCAGCTAGCGCCATTCGACGGCCAACACCGCGGTTCCTGGTGTGTCCGCTGTGCCGTGCGTGTGATCATTGCTTGTACAACCCTCTCGCAGTGTCCGGAGCAAGTATGGTGGGTCTGACACACCGGTGTCAATGTGTTCTTTTTTCCATTTCCAGGAGTGTATGTCCATTTCAAAAAGGTAGATAACAGTTTACTTGACCACTTTCTAAGAGACAGGCTCCATTCTATCCAAACCAACTATCTATCCGTAAACCACATGTTGCTTGAACTCGAGGAAACTGAGAGATTTGTTGTTGTTGTTGTCTTCAGTCCTGAGACTGCTTTGATGCAGCTCTCCATGCTACCCTATCCCGTGCAAGCTTCTTCATCTCCCAGTACTTACTGCAACCCACATCCTTCATAATCTGCTTAGTGTATTCATCTCTTGGTCTCCCTCTACGATTTTTACCCTCCACGCTGCCCTCCTATGCTAAATTTGTGATCCCTTGATGCCTCAGAACATGTCCTACTAACCGGTCCCTTCTTTTTGTCAAGTTGTGCCACATACTCCTCTTCTCCCCAATTCTATTCAATACTTCCTCATTAATTATGTGATCTATCCATCTAATCTTCAGCATTCTTCTGTAGCACCACATTTCGAAAGTTTCTATTCTCTTCTTGTCCAAACTATTTATCGTCCACGTTTCACTTCCATACATGGCTACACTCCATACACGTCCGCAGCTCGTGGTCTCGCGGTGGCGTTCTCGCTTCCCGACCACGGGGTCCCGGGTTCGATTCCCGGCGGGGTCAGGGATTTTCTCTGCCTTGTGATGGCTGGGTGTTGTGTGCTGTCCTTAGGTTAGTTAGGTTTAAGTAGTTCTAAGTTCTAGGGGACTGATGACCATAGATGTTAAGTCCCATAGCGCTCAGAGCCATTTGAACCATTTTCGAACACTCCATACAAATACTTTCAGAAACGACTTCCTGACACTTAAATCTATACTCGATGTTAACAAATTTCTCTTCTTCAGAAACGCTTTCCTTGCCATTGCCAGTCTACATTTTATAACTTCTCTACTTCGACCATCATCAGTTATTTTGCTCCCCAAATAGCAAAACTCCTTTACTACTTTAAGTGTCTCATTTCCTAATCTAATTCCCTCAGCATCACCCGATTTAATTCGAACACATTCCATTATCCTCGTTTTGCTTTTGTTGATGTTCATATTATATCCTCCTTTCAAGACACTGTCCATTCCGTTCAACTGCTCTTCCAAGTCTTTTGCTGTCTCTGATAGAATTACAATGTCATGGGCGAACCTCAAAGTTTTTATTTCTTCTCCATGGATTTTAATTCCTACTCCGAATTTTTCTTTTGTTTCCTTTACTGCTTGCTCAATATACAGATTGAATAACATCGGGGAGAGGCTACAACCCTGTCTCACTCCATTCCCAACCACTGCTTCCCTTTCATGTCCCTCGACTCTTATAACTGCCATCTGGTTTCTGTACAAATTGTAAATAGCTTTTCGCTCCCTGTATTTTACCTTTGCCACCATTAGAATTTGAAAGAGAGTGTTCCAGTCAACATTGTCAAAAGCTTTCTCTAAGTCTACAAATGCTAGAAACGTAGGTTTGCCTTTCCTGAATCTTTCTTCTAAGATAAGTCGTAAGGTCAGTATTGCCTCACGTGTTCCAACATTTCTACGGAATTCAAACTGATCTTCCCCGAGGTCGGCTTCTACTAGTTTTTCCATTCGTCTGTAAAGAATTCGCGTTAGTATTTTGCAGCTGTGACTTATTAAACTGATAGTTCGGTAATTTTCACACCTGTCAACACCTGCTTTCTTTGGGATTTGAATTATTATATTCTTCTTGAAGTCTGAGGGTATTTCGCCTGTCTCATACATCTTGCTCACCAGGTGGTAGGGAGTTTTGTCAGGACTGGCTCTCCCAGGGCCGTCAGTAGTTCTAATGGAGAGATTTATACCAAATAAATTAATATGAAACGGAACTGATCCCCCATGGTACACAAAACAGACTAGAAAGCTCTTGCAGAAACGACGACAAAAGGATTCCAGATATTGAGACTTCAAAATCTCCAGGATTGGCAATGTCTCGCAGAAGCTCGAATTTTAGTGCGGAATAATTTACAAGTAGATACCCTGTGCGTAGTGAGCAACTTAACTCACTCAATAAAGCCAAATCTTCTGGTTCAGATAGTACACAAATTAGGTGCCGTTGGCAGTATGCAGACGAAATAGTTCCATTTAGTAATCAGATACAACCGCTGACACCACGGAAGGTCCGTACCTAAAGACTGGAAAGTAGCACAAGTCACAGCAACACACAAGAAAGATAGTAGAAGTAATATGATGAGCTGTAAACCTCTATCACATACATCGACTTGCAGTATGATTTTGGAGTACAAACTGTGTTCGAACATTATGAAATACCTCGCGGAAAATGATCTATTGACACAAAGCCAGCAGGAAATATCACTCCTGTGAAACACACGTCGCTCTTTACTCACACGAAGTAATGAGTGCTATCAACAGGGGATCTCAATTAGATTCCATATGTCATGTGCTTGTATCACAATTGTGACAATCGAGTCAGACTCAATAATGATAGGGAAAAACGTGATAACTAACGTGGGCACTGCAAGACCTTAACTTTTGCACGGCTCGTTGAAGTCTGTAGGTGGTGGCAGGTCACCTTTGCTTTTAAGCCCAAAGCTTAACACAAGTATGCATCAAGCCTTCAAATTTTATAGTCTGTCCTCCTCAGTTGCGCGCAATATTACGGTATATTAATAATTTTTACTTATGGACCGTCTGACAGCAACTGAATAAAACACAATTTTAGTGCCATACGCGTTTCGCCTTTATTTTCTGCAAGGCGTCATCAGTGGCAGGTTGCGTGGACAATTTCCTACATATTACGCTCCTGTTGCATTTTTGGTGTTGTTCTTCTTCTTATGAACGCCAATTTGCGGTTTTTTTCGCCATCCCACAACACTATGCACAGAACGCTTGTTTTAAAGCTGTCAGTTGCTGTCAGACGGTCCATAAGTAAAAATTATTAATATACCGTAATAATGCATCAAGCCATTTAATAGAAGAACAACAATTTACGGAACGATAGTAATATGAACGATATAAAACTGAAGTGATATCAGGTGTTCCCCAGGGAAGCGTCCTGGGACCTCTGCTGTTCCTGATCTATATAAATGACCTGGGTGACAATCTGAACAGTTCTCTTAGGTTGTTCGCAGATGATGCTGTAATTTACCGTCTAGTAAGGTCATCCGAAGACCAGTATCAGTTGCAAAGCGATTTAGAAAAGATTGCTGTATGGTGTGGCATGTGGCAGTTGACGCTAAATAACGAAAAGTGTGAGGTGATCCACATGAGTTCCAAAAGAAATCCGTTGGAATTCGATTACTCGATAAATAGTACAATTCTCAAATCTGTCAATTCAACTAAGTACCTGGGTGTAAAAATTACGAACAACTTCAGTTGGAAAGACCACATAGTGCGTTTCATTGGCAGGACACTTAGAAGATGCAAGAAGTCCACTAAAGAGACAGCTTACACTACACTCGTTCGTCCTCTGTTAGAATATTGCTGCGCGGTGTGGGATCCTTACCAGGTGGGATTGAGGGAGGACATCGAAAGGGTGCAAGAAAGGGCAGCTCGTTTTGTATTATCACGTATTAGGGGAGAGAGTGTGGCAGATATGGTACGCGAGTTGGGATGGAAGTCATTAAAGCAAAGACGTTTTTCGTCGCGGCGAGATCTATTTACGAAATTTCAGTCACCAACTTTCTCATCCGAATGCGAAAATATTTTGTTGAGCCCAAGCTACATAGGTAGGAATGATCATCAAAATAAAATAAGAGAAATCAGAGCTCGAACAGAAAGATTTAGGTGTTCGTTTTTCCCGCGCGCTGTTCGGGAGTGGAATGGTAGAGAGAGAGTGTGATTGCGGTTCGATGAACCCTCTGCCAAGCACTTAAATGTGAATTGCAGAGTAGTCATGTAGATGTAGATGTAGATGATGTAGATGTAGATGTAGATGATTCGAAGTTTGAGCGAAATGTTTACTTCAGAAATATGCATGTAACAATACGAATCGTTGCCTTACAACGAGAAAATTTACAGCAAAATTCATAAATAAGTTGTATAATAAAAAGCCAATAGCACGATTGTTGTTACGTAGTGCAGCCAGGGCATTTACAGGCAACAGCATGCGTAAAAGGAAATGCAGCGTGGCTAGGGCCTCCCGTCGGATAGACCGTTCGCCTGGTGCAAGTCGTTCGAATTGACGCCACTTCGGCGACTTGCGTGTCGATGGGGATGAAATGACGATGCTGAGTCCCTGAGCGGAGAAAATCACCGACCCAGTCGGGAATCGAACCCGGGCCGTTAAGTATGACATTCCGTCTCGCTGACCACTCAGCTACCAGGGGCGGACGTAGCAGGCGTGGAATAGGTACATAAAGTCGTGCTTTAATTAACTTCCTCGTTAAGCAGTAGCAAAATCTCAGAGTGCGCTGATAAGAAATTCCTCTAACGTTGTTAAAATTTGATGCAGCTCTCAGTGCTACTCTATCCTGAGCAGCCTCTTCATCTCCGAATAAATATTTCAATCTACGTCCTTCTGAATCTGCCTACTGCATTCATATCTTGATCTGCCTCTACGATTTTTAAACTTCGCTTCATTACTAAAATGGTGATCCCTTGATATCTCCGAATTTGTCCTAACAACCAATCTCTTCTTCTAGTTAGATTGTGCCACAAATTTCTCTTCTCCCCAATTTATTCAGTACCTCCTCATTAGTTACGTGATCTACCCACCTAATCTTCAGCATTCTTCTGTAGCACCACATTTCGAAAGCTTCTATTCTCTTCTTGTCTAAACTGTTTATCATCCATGTTTCACTTCCATACATGGTTGCATTCCATTCTAATATTTCATAAAAGAATTCCTGCCACTTAAATCTATATTCAATGTTAACAAATTTCTCTTCTTCAGAAACGATTTTCTTGACATTGCTAGTCTACATTTTATATCCTCTCTACTTCGGCTATCGTAAGTTATTCTGCTGCCCGAGTAACAAAACTCATCTACTACTTTAAGTTTCTCGTTCCCTGTTCTAATTCTCTCGGTATCACCTGATTTAATTCTACTACATTCCATTATTTTTGTTTTGATT
This sequence comes from Schistocerca cancellata, assembly GCF_023864275.1. NCBI lineage: Eukaryota > Metazoa > Arthropoda > Insecta > Orthoptera > Acrididae > Schistocerca > Schistocerca cancellata. The sequence continues at coordinate 700,226,302 of NC_064628.1, forward strand.
TTGTTGATGTTCATCTTATACCCTCCTTTCATGGCACTGTCCATTCCATTCAATTGCTCTTCCACGTCCTTGGCCGTCTCTGACAAGAGTTACAATGCCATCGGCAAAAAAGTCTTAAAGTTTTTATTTCTTCTTCCTGGACTTTAATTCATACCCTATTTTTTTTCCTTTACTGCTTGCTCAATATACAGACTGAGTAACATTGGTGATAGGCTAAAACCGTATCTCACTCCCTTCTCAACCATTGCTTCCCTTTCATACCCTTCGACTCTTATAACTGCCATCTCGTTACTGCACAAGTTGTAAATATCCTTTTGTTCCCTTATTTTAGCGCTGCTACCTTCAGAGGTTCAGTGAGAATATTCCAGTCAGTGCTTTCTCTGGAATTGGAATTATTACATTCTTCTTAAAGTCTGAGGGTATTTCGCCTGTCTCATAAATCTTGCACACCAGATGGAAGAGTTTTGTCATGACCGGCTCTCCCAAGGCTGTCAGTAATTCTGATGAAATGTCGCCGACTCCCTGAATCCTTGTTTTAACTTAGATATCCCATATTCTTCTCGCAGTATCACATTCCGCATCTCATCTTCATCTACATCCTCTTCCATTTCTATAATGTTGTCTTCAAGTTCATCTCTCTTGTATAGACAGTCTATATATTCATTCCACCTTCCTGTTATCCCTTCTTTACTTGGGACTGGTTTTCCATCTAAGCTCTTGATATTCATACATCTGCTTCTCTTTCCTCCAAAGGCCTCATAATTTTCCTGTAGGCGGTATCTATCTTTCCCCTAGTGAAATATGCTTCTAAATCCTTAAATTAGTTCTCTAGCCTTTTCTGCTAAGCCTTTTCCACTTCCTGTCAATCTCATTTTTAGACGTTTCTATTCCCTTTTGCCAGAATCATTTACTGTTACACTTTCAGCTTTCATCAGTTAAATATCTCCTGTGTAATCCAACAACTTCTATTAGGTCTTGCCTTTTTACCTATTTGACCCACTGCTACCTTCACTATTTCATCTCTCACAGCTGCCCACCGGTCTTCTAGAGCATTCCTTCCCCCTTTTCTTGTCAATCATTGTCTAATGCTCCTTCTGGAACTCTCAAAAGTCTCCGGTTCTTTTAACCTTTCCGGGTCCCGTCTCGTTAATTTCCTACCTTTTTGCAATTTTTAAACTTTTAATCTGTATTTGATAACCAATAAATTGTGGTCAGAACCCACATCTGCCTCTGGAAATGTCTTACAATTTAAAAGCTGGTTTAGAAGTGTCTGTCTTACGATTATATAATCAATCTGAAACCTTCCGGTGTCTCCAAGTCTCTTCCACGTGTACAACTTTCTTTCATGATTCTTAAACTGTCAGTTATCATTAAATTACGCTCTGTGCAAAATTATACCAGCAGATTCCTCTTTCATTTCTTTCCCTCAGTCGATATTCAGCTACAGTTTTTGCTTCTCTTCCTTTTCCTACTACTGAATTCCTGTCCTCCATCACAACTAAATTTTCGTCTCCGTTAACTACCTGAATAATTTCATTTATCTCATCATACGTTTCTTCAATCTCTTCATCGTTCGCAGTGCTGGTTGCCATATAAACTTGTACTACCGTGGTGAGTGTTGGCTTTACATCGTCTTGGCTACAATAGTGCTGTCACTATGCTGTTTATAGTAGCTTACCCACATTCATATTTTCTTATTCATTATTAAACCTACTCCTGAATGACCCCTATTTCATTTTGTATTTATAATCCCATAGGCACTTTCACCAGAGGTCTTGTTCCTCCTGCAGCCGAACTTCACAAATGCCCACTATATCGAACTTCAACCTACCCGCTTCAGTTTTCAAATTTTCTAACGTATCTGCGCGATTAAGGGATCTAATCGTTTCACTCTCCGATCCGTAGAACGCCAGTTTTGTTTCTCTTGATGATGACATTCTCCTGAATAGTCCCCGTCCGGCGATCCGAATGGGGGACTATTTTACTACTGGAACTTCTTACCCATCAGGATTCCATCATCATTTAACCACACAGTAGAGCTGCATACTCTCGAGAAACATTACGACTGCAGTTTTCCCTTGCTGTCAGCCTTTCGCAAGGCCGTTTTGGTTAATGTTACAAGGCCAGATCAGTCGATCATCCAGACTGTTACCCCTACAACTACTGAAAAGGCTGCTGCCCCTCTTCAGGAATCACACGTTTGCCTGGTCTCTCATCAGATACCCGTTTTGGTTGCACCTGCTGTACGGCTGTCTGTATCGCTGAGGCACGCAAGCCACTCCACCAGCGGCAAGGCAGGTGGCTCTCTAACATATGCAGTGTAATCTTAAGTTGATAATCATCAAGAATATCGCGGCTAATCTAGAACAAATTCGTCACAAAATCTGAAATCATAACATCCAGTGAAATTAGTAAAGTTCACCGCTGCTTATAAAAACGAGGGTCACTCAAAAAGAAATGCACACTATTTTTGTAAAAATACAGGTTTCATTCTGCATGTGTGAAATTTTTACAGTGTGTAGATACATCCTTCCCGCTTGTTTTCAAACGTAGTTCAACCTGTTCCCGTGAGTGTCGCCGTCACATCATGTCTTCAAGATGGCTGCTACACTTGACGTTCGTCAGAAGCAATGTGCTGTTATAGAATTCCTGTGCTTTGAAAACGAGACAGTGGGAAACATCCACAAGAGGTTGAAAAAGGTGTATGGAGATGCTGCTGTCGATCGCAGTACAGTTAATTGGTGGGCAAGCAGGTTACGTGATGAAAGTGGGCACGGCAATATTGATGATTGTCCTCGCAGCGACAAGCCTCGTACTGCACACACTCCACACAATGTGCAGAGAGTTAACGAATTGGTGACTGCTGACAGACGCATCACAGTGAACGAATTGTCACGCTACGTTGGTATAGGGGAAGGAAGTGTTTGCAGAATACTGTTTTGCTGTTGCACGACAATGCACGGCCTCATGTCAGCCAAAAAACCACGGAAGCGATCACAAAACTCGGATGGACAACACTGAAACAGTGCTGACCTGGCTCCATGTGACTATCATCTCTTTGGGAAACTGAAAAACTCTCTTCGTGGAACAAGGTTTGAAGATGATGACTCCCTTGTGCACGCTGCCAAACAGTGGCTCCAACAGGTTGGTCCAGAATTTTACCGTGCGGGTATACAGGCGCTGGTTCCAAGATGGCGTAGGGCAGTTGAGAGAGATGGAAATTATGTGGAGAAATGAAAATATTGTTCCTAAAGGATGTATCTACACACTGTAAAACTTTCAAACATCTAGAATAAAAGATGGATCTTAAAAAAATAGTATGCATTTCTTTTGGAGTGACCCTCGTAGTTAAATAACGATAAAGTTCGCTTGAGCGCAAGGGAATCAGTCTCTAAAAGTGACTTGAAAATTCAAAGTACTGCCCAAATTCAAAGTCAACAGCTCACTCCCACACATTTCTTCAGAGTCATGAAATATTTTCAAGTGTACACCTCGCGCACACAAAGTATTCGAAGTCCTATAAGTGCTGTGAAACCGTGGTGCGCTATGGCCACCCTGGGTATCTCACCGCTCTTACCACACCGACGAATTCACACCGAAACACCGTGAGCTCTGCTGTGCGAGTGCTTTAAGGACTCTTATCTCGTTATCACTGTTCAACTCAAGACGAACGAAAACGAAATAGCGTATTTCATCAAAATATAAGAGTATTAGGGATAAAGTTAGTGAACTGCTTATAGATGTTGACTCTGACATTATTGATATATCGGAGCACCACTTAAATAATTTGACAATTCAGAGGCTTCCTTTACCAGGATACAGATTAGCTGGCTGTTTTTCAAGGAGTTTCTTGCGGGGTGGGGGAGTGGCTATGTACTTAAAAAACAGTATTCCATTTGAGTCCATACACGTATCAAGGCACAGCACTGAACATACACTCCTGGAAATGGAAAAAAGAACACATTGACACCGGTTTGTCAGACCCACCATACTTGCTCCGGACACTGCGAGAGGGTTGTACAAGCAATGATCACACACACGGCACAGCGGACACACCAGGAACCGCGGTGTTGGCCGTCGAATGGCGCTAGCTGCGCAGCATTTGTGCACCGCCGCCGTCAGTGTCAGCCAGTTTGCCGTGGCATACGGAGCTCCATCGCAGTCTTTAACACTGGTAGCATGCCGCGACAGTGTGGACGTGAACCGTATGTGCAGTTGACAGACTTTGAGCGAGGGCGTATAGTGGGCATGCGGGAGGCCGGGTGGACGTACCGCCGAATTGCTCAACACGTGGGGCGTGAGGTCTCCACAGTACATCGATGTTGTCGCCAGTGGTCGGCGGAAGGTGCACGTGCCCGTCGACCTGGGACCGGACCGCAGCGACGCACGGATGCACGCCAAGACCGTAGGATCCTACGCAGTGCCGTAGGGGACCGCACCGCCACTTCCCAGCAAATTAGGGACACTGTTGCTCCTGGGGTATCGGCGAGGACCATTCGCAACCGTCTCCATGAAGCTGGGCTACGGTCCCGCACACCGTTAGGCCGTCTTCCGCTCACGCCCCAACATCGTGCAGCCCGCCTCCAGTGGTGTCGCGACAGGCGTGAATGGAGGGACGAATGGAGACGTGTCGTCTTCAGCGATGACAGTCGCTTCTGCCTTGGTGCCAATGATGGTCGTATGCGTGTTTGGCGCCGTGCAGGTGAGCGCCACAATCAGGACTGCATACGACCGAGGCACACAGGGCCAACACCCGGCATCGTGGTGTGGGGAGCGATCTCCTACACTGGCCGTACACCACTGGTGATCGTCTAGGGGACACTGAATAGTGCACGGTACAGCCAAACCGTCATCGAACCCATCGTTCTACCATTCCTAGACCGGCAAGGGAACTTGCTGTTCCAACAGGACAATGCACGTCCGCATGTATCCCGTGCCACCCAACGTGCTCTAGAAGGTGTAAGTCAACTACCCTGGCCAGCAAGATCTCCGGATCTGTCCCCCATTGAGCATGTTTGGGACTGGATGAAGCGTCGTCTCACGCGGTCTGTACGTCCAGCACGAACGCTGGTCCAACTGAGGCGCCAGGTGGAAATGGCATGGCAAGCCGTTCCACAGGACTACATCCAGCATCTCTACGATCGTCTCCATGGGAGAATAACAGCCTGCATTGCTGCGAAAGGTGGATATACACTGTACTAGTGCCGACATTGTGCATGCTCTGTTGCCTGTGTCTGTGTGCCTGTGGTTCTGTCAGTGTGATCATGTGATGTATCTGACCCCAGGAATGTGTCAATAAAGTTTCCCCTTCCTGGGACAATGAATTCACGGTGTTCTTGTTTCAATTTCCAGGAGTGTATATTTGAATGTTGTGCAGGGGCAGTTGAATTTAATGAAACTAAACTTTGAATTCTTGTTGTATATGGGTCCCCTAACTATGACCTCAGAGCATTTATGCTCCAACTAGAGAGTGTTCCTGGTTTACTTTATGGGAAGCACCAAAAATAAGTTGTATGTGGTGACTTCAATATTAATTTTGTATGTGATTGTGCAAGAAAGTGGATGTTGGTAGATCTCCTAAACTCATATGATCTGGTGCAGATTGTGTTTTTTCTAACCAGGGTGCAGGGGGACAGCAGCACAGCCACAGACAATATTTTTATTCATTCTTCATTTCTGAATGAAAGGGGTGAATGGCCTTTCTGACCATTATGCACAAATTTTAGCACTAAAAGGCTTTTGTACTCAAACCAATGTCATATTTGGTTACAAACTGTGTAGGGAAGTTAATCCAACAGCAATAGAGAGTTTTTTAAACTTTGTCAAGGAACAAGAGTGGCAGGATGTTTATAGTGCCGATAACATAGATGATAAATGCAATGCTTTCATTAACAAATTTCTCATGCTCTTTGAGAGTTGCTTTCCATTACAACGCTCTAAACGGGGTACTAGCAGTAATAGGCAGCCCGGGTGGCTGACTAGTGGGATAAGGACATCTTGTAGAACAAAGCGGGAATTATATCAAAATGTTAGAAGTAGTCACAATCAAGCTACAGTACCCCATTTCAAACGGTGCTCAAAATGATATTAGGAAGACAAAGAGTGTGTGGTGCAAATAATTCACAGGATAAAATTAAAATCATATGGTCAGTTGTGAAGGAAGTGTCTGGTCAACAGCACAAGGTCGACGATTTACAGTCAGTTCGTAGTAAAAATATTTCTGTTGCTGATAAGTCATCTATGTGTACAGTATTTAACAATCACTTTTTGAGCATTGCTGACGAATTAAATAATAATTTACGTTATACAGGGAATCATATAACTCTCTTGGGAAGTGCCTTTCCGAGATTGATGTCTGAAATACTGCTCTGTGATACTGACAAGGGAGGGACTGAGTCAATAATTAATTCACTGAAGACTAAGTACTCTCATGGATACGATGGAGTGCCTAGCAGAATATTAAAGTACTGTGCTGCACATGTTAGCCTTGTATTTAGCCTTCTTTGTAATTTTTCCTTTAAGAATGGTCAGTTTCCGGAACGATTAAAGTACACAGTAGTAATGCCGCTTTATAAAAAGGGAGAAGGGATAATGTAGACAATTTTAGACCTATTTCTACGCCATTAGTGTTCGATAAAGTTATTGAAAAGGCTGTGTATGTAAGGATAATTGATCATTTTATATCACATAATTTGCTGTCAAATGTACAGTTCGGCTTTCGAAGTGGTTTAACAACTGAAAATGCTATATTCTCTTTTTTCTGTGAGGTACTGGATGGATTAAACAAGGGTTTCGAAGGATATGCATATTTCTTGATTTAACTAAGGCGTTTGATTGTGTTGATCACAAAATATTGGTCTAGAGTTGCTCACAATTGGTTCACCCTTTACTTTAATAACAGACAGCAAAAGGTCATTATTCACAATGCTAAGAATGTCTGTGATGTGTGGTCTGAGTGGGGCACGGTTAAATTTGGGGTGCCCCAGGTATCAGTGTTGGGGTCACACCTGTTCCTTATTTATGTAAATGATACGCCCTCTAGGATTACAGGTAATTCTAAAATATCTCTATTTTCTTGTGACACTAGCTAGGTAGTAAAGAATGGTGTGTGCAACATTGGCTCCATTTCAAATAGTTCAGTTCATGACATAAGTTCATGGATTGTAGGAAATAAACCAACGCCAAATCACAGCAAGACTCAGTTTTTACTGTTTCTAACACACAATTAAACGAAACCCGACGTTTTAGTTTCACAAAATGGGCATATGATTAGTGAAACTGAACAGTTCAAATTTCTAAGTGTTCAGATAGATAGTAAACTGTCGTGGAAAGCCCACGATCAAGACCTTGTTCAAAGACTTAATGCTGCCATTTTTACTATTCGAACGGTATCTGAAGTGAGTGATCGTTCGACACGAAAATTAGTCTACTTTACTTATTTTCATTCGCTTATGTCGTATGGTATTATATTTTGGGATAACTCCCTCCCATTCTAAAAGGATATTTTTGGCTCTGAAAAGGGCAGTTCCGGCAATACGTGGTGAAAGTGCGTGAAACTCTTGTCGACCCCTGTTCACGAGTCTGGGTATTCTGACAATGTTCTCGATATATGTATTCTTTGCTGTCGTTTCTTGTTAACAATATCAGCTTATTCCTAAGAATAAGCAGCTTTCATTCAGTTAATACTAGGCAGAAATCCAATCTGCATTCTGATCGCACATCCTTGACTCTTTTGCAGAAAGGTGAGCAGTATACTGCGGCATCCATTTTCAATAAGCTACCACAAGAATCCAAAAATCTTAGCAGTAATCCACGCGCTTTCAGATCGAAACTAAAGAGTTTCTTCACGGGTCACTCCTTCTATTCTGTCGAGGAGTTCCTTGAAAAATTAATCTTATTCCTATGTTATATTGTCGATTGAATTTACTTGAACTTACTTGTCTTTTTTTGGGTTCATAAACCATTTATTTTGTCTGTTACTACTTTTATATTGTAATTTCATGCACCGACACGTTCTATGACCTTGGGGATTTCCTCCTCAATTTGGTCCTACGGAACCAGACGCGTAAAATAAAAAAAATCATGACGGCCACTCCCTTATCAAGACACACACACACACACACACACACACACACGCTCAAACACACGCAACAGCCTGATCGGCTAATTTCAAGGCCAATTAACTCGGAAATGGCGGAACGTATCGAATTTTTTTCTTAACATTTATTTTTTAGCACAACCTACTCTGCGACACTCTTACAATCTTTTCAGACTATCTGACCACTCTGTATATTAGCCTTTCCCCCAACTACATTTCCCGTGTACTCGTTAGATCCATATACTCCAAATATTCGAAATATTCCATCTCTGTCTACATCCTCCTCGGTCCTGAGATGTGCAGTCTTTATTTATTCCAGTCTGTAATTGTAAATGAAATAATATGAGCTGCCTTTACAGTACCACGACGAGAAAAAGGTGCTATGTTGACAGTTATCGCTTTGATGTAGTAGTCGATAGCGCTTTGTGATTGAAAGCTGTCCAAAGCACTCCCAACTGTGATGACTTTCCTCATCGCTGTCTCTGTCCATCTTCCTCTCCACTGTCTGTGTACGTTCTCTCCCTAACTCTTTGTGTCCACCATCCCTATCTCTGTACATCTCATCCTTCCCCTCTCTATGACCATCTCACACTCACCCCTCTCCAACCATATCCTACTCCTCTCTCCCTCTATTTATCCATCTGTCCCTTCCCCCTCCTCTGTCCAACTCCTCCCCACTATATCTGCCAAATTCATCTTCAATCTCTCACGACAACTCCTCTTCCCCCTCCTCTCCCATCTCTCGCTCCATCTCCTCCTCCCTCTGTCTCTACGTCTATCTCCTCAACCTCAGTCCATCTTATCCTCCCCCTGTCACTAGCTGTCTCCTCCTCCTCCTCCCCCTCTTTAAACTGTATCGACTGTTGGGGTGTCTTTTCAAAACAGTATATGTAGCCATGATCCATTTCATACATGTACATATGTCTATCCATTTCCTGACCTCTAACCCTCTGTCCATCCTCCCCCCCCCCCATCGCCTCTCTATGTTCTCCTCACCACCTCTCTATGTCCATCTCCCCTACCTCTGTTCCATCTCATCACTCTCTATGACCATCTCTTCTTCACCCTCTGTCTATCTTTTCCTCCCCGTCTCTCTGCCCATCTCAGGCGGGAACCTGTCTCTATGCATCTCCTCCTACCACTTCTCCATCTGACCACCTCTTCCTCCCCCATCTCTCTTTTTCCATCTCCTAGTATCTCCTACCTATCTGTCTTGCTTCTTCTCCCCCCTCTCTCTCCACCTCATTCCCCACCTTTATTTCTCCTTCCCCTCCTTCTCTCCCTCTTTGTGCATCTGCTCCTCTTGCCTGTCTCTGTCTCTCTCTTCCTATCTCTTATCATACTCTCCATCACCTCCTTCCATCTCTCTCTGTCCGTCTCCCACTGCCACCTCCTCCACCCCCTCTTTCCTGCCCGTCACCATATGCTCCCTGTCCATCTCCTCCCCGCCTCTCTCTGTCCACTTCAGCTTCCTACTTCTACCTGTCCATCTTGTCCTCCCCACTTCCCTGTCTCCACATCTCCTCCTCCCTCTCTATCCTACTCCCACCTTCCTGTCTGTCCATCTCCTCCCTCTGTTTCTCTGTCCATCTCCTCATCTCCCTCTCACTATCCATCTCCTCATCTCCCTCCTTCCTCTGTGTCGACTACTAACATGTTTTGTCGCCATGATATATATCAATGTTCCATTTACATCTCCTCTCTCCCACTTTCTACATCTGTCCTCCTCCTCTACCCTCATTTCTTTGTCTCTCTCTCCCTCTTCTGTCTTTCTATATCCTAATTTCATCACTCTGTATCCATTTCCCCTATCTCTTTCCATCTCATCCTTGCCCTCTCCATGACCATCTCATCTTCACAACTCTCTGTTCAATTCCTCCTCCCTCCTTTCTCTGTCCATGTCCTTTACCTCCTACTCTATGACCATCTACTCCTCCTTCAATATCTGTCCATCTCCTCCTTCTCCTATCTGTCTGTGTCAGTCATCTTCACCCTATTCTCTCTCTCTCTGTGTCATCCTCCCCACACTATCTGCCAAACTCATCCTCCCAAATCTCTCATGACAGAACTCCGTCTCCCCTCGCTCTATTCACCTCCTCCTCTCATCTGTCTCTGTCCATCTCTTCCTGTACTCTCTCTATCTCTCCACCTCCTCCTTTCCCTTCTCTTTGTCTATCTTCTCTTTGCCCTCTTTCTCTGTATACCTCATCCTTCTGTCTCTATCAGTACATCCCATCTTCCCCACACATTCTGTCTCTCTATCTCCTCCTCCCCATGTCTCTATATCCATCTCTCTGCCTGTCCATGTCTTCCTCCCCCTTTTCTGCCCATCCTCATCACCCCCCTCACTATCTATTCCTCCTTCCCTCCTCTTGAAGCCCCTACAATGCATACCGATATGACCTGCGCAAAAAGCTTGTTGTAGGGTCATAGGGTAACCCTCTACTTCATTCTGCTCATCTCTCTCACAGTTGTACGCAATGGTGTGGCCATCCCAATCACCTAATCTAAATCTCTTTGGAAGTGTTTGGGCTGCTCCAGGAACGTGTTGATCAGCTTTGGAAGAAAAAATGGCATCCACTTGTTTAAGTTCATAAACGCTGCCATTAACAGAAAATATACTAAACTGTATCGCTTTGCAAGGTAATCATACTTTGTGAAAACATGTTTTCTCACCTGAACCTGACTTATGTACTCCATAATTTTCAATTATCTGACAACTTCAGATGTGAAACCTTTGCCTGGAAATGGGGTTTCATTCTTTTATTCACGATGTGTTATGTTTTCTACATGCTGGTTTACATAGACGTATCACAGCACTGCACTGAATAGATATTTGAATGTCGCGCAGGAGGGGCAGTTGAATTTAGTGAAACTAAGCTTCTAATTCTTGTTGTTAATAGGTCCCCTAACTCTGACCTCAGAGCATTTATGCTCAAACCAGAGAGTGTTCCTGGTTTACTTTATGGGAAATACAAAAAATTAGTTATGTGTGGTGACTTCAATATTAGTTTTGTATGTGATTGTGCAAGAAAAAGGATGTTGGTAGATCTCCTAAACTCATATGATCTGATGCAGACGTTGAACAAATAAATTGTTGAAGTATTCCCATTTCTATGATTTTTCCTTGATTTATGGATGTGTCTTCCTGTTACAGAGCAACATTGGTGGTGCCATGGGGAGAGCAGGGAGCGGCTGCAAAAAGTCCTGAGGGCGTCTTTTTTGTCCCCGCCTATCCTCCAGAGCGCGTTCTGGACACGCTGGGCGCTGGAGACACCTTTTGCGCTGCGCTGCTGTCAGCGCTGTCTGGCGGCCATCCACTCCAGCACAGCCTGCACTACGCCTGTCAAGTTGCTGGAGCCAAGGTCGGCATGCACGGATACCGCGGACTTCGGGACGTTCTCAGGGAGCGAGGTGTACGCTGTCAACACTAGACGATATTTGTTGCGAGTAGGTGACCCTGAGAAGCTCTTTTACAATTTGGGCGGTACATATTCGAGTGACTGAAAAGAGATTTGTGATATTTACATCGAGATTAATTTGCTATATTTACAGAGCTTTAAGGTCTAGCAATTGTTTCGCTGGCCTACCATCACACATCATAGCTAAAGTCGCGAACAGATGATATTGCAGCATAGTTCGACCCTGAGATAAAAGGTTTGAGACCAGATTGTGCAGAAAGTAATTGCCGCCAATATTTCAGCAGAAGGGTAGGAGAAATTGTGGAACCAAATTCATGTTCTCCGGACATGCACGAAGGCAGTGGACTAAATCACAGGTATCTCTACCATTTCTTATAGAGTGATGACATGAAACAATCATCTTGGTGGCCCGTCTGCCAGATGGGGAACATTAACTTTATGGACCTCTTAGTCCAATCTGAGAAGGGTATGCTGTATCCTAGAATCCGCCGTTAACCAATTCACTTCCTTTCATTCCAGACCCATCTATGATAATACGAGTAGAAGCGTGGTACTAGGGGCACATCAGTCACTTATAAAGAACTCGAATTCCTGTGCGAAAGACAGAAGGCTAAGGTCACGTGAAAGCTTCTCGCCTCTGTGGCCTGCTGAATAGCGTTGCTGAAAACCGATGCAAAGATCTCTGGTTCAGTACTCGATAACCTTCTCAGGCCTGTATTGAAAAAGTCTGGGAAGGATCCACCCACTTTCAAGAGACCAACTTAGGATATATGTGAAATAAAGACGCGATACAACTGACATTCAAGAACGACTTGAACCATGAAGTGGTCACACGACTTATCTCAGTACATCGATACACCACTCATTTACAGAAAAAGGTGGGTCTCCATATCCAGCATTGAACCAAGGCAGACTACTTCCATAAATGTCTTTACAGAGCTCATCATATGTTCGTAAGGCTTTTATTATCTTAATGATTTACATGGTACATAAAAGTATGTTGCCCACATCGTAGTCTAAAGGTGCATTTGGACCTGTGCGTTTGCTGTTGACTCAGAAACAGAAAAAGATTCATGACTCTTACTCAAGACGTTTGCATGTCTCATCCCAGTCACCTGCAAAGAAGCCAGTGCACTTTGTTATTGTTTTGAAGATGTCCGTTTTAATAGCAGCAACTCCGTCTGCAGCCGGTATTGTTTTGCGACAAATACGAATCCGAAGAAAGAAGCTCAAGTGCTGAGTAAATTAATCTGTTTTGTGCTGTGATACCTGTGTGAAAGCGACTGAAGAGATCACGATGTGAATCAGTGTGTTCATTAAAACTTTACTTGGCTGCTGGCTAGTGATTTCGAAATACATTGGTTATTTGTAAAAGCAAATGAGTCGCACAAAGTACGTTTTTAGACTAGTGAAAAGTCTATGTAGAGTACGACATTTTGATGATAACCCTAGCAAGTTGCTTAAGGAAAAAATAACGTAATACATTTTAATAGAGAAGCACAAAATAAGGAACATTGTCGCAGACTTTTTGCAAAATTGTTAAAATACTTTTATTTTAAGAAGTGCCCAACATTTAGAACTCTGCAAAGCGATTAAAAATATGTGATAATTTTCTATTTTACATTATGTAATGAATTTTCTTTATTACATATCAAATGATGCATAACACCAAAAAGAAGTATACATACTGTTGTACTTTCCTAAATAAAATAGAAAATACTTACGACACATAAAATAATAATAATTGATCATTCACGGTCTGTGTCTAGGCTTTAGAAGTATCTAGGCCATTCTATTAATGTTTTCATAGTGTCAGCATTTCATGTGGCATATATTGACAAACCTTCTGTACATCCAAATATTTTTTAGGGGTAAGCACAAAGGAAGAATATGCGTTTTCTCTAGGAAACAGTAGTGTCTCTCCTAGCTTTTGCAGATGAAATAAATCTGTCACTAGTGTATTAATATGTGTCATCTGCAGGAATTGTGACATAATTGGAGAACACAATGAAGTATGTGATAATAAACAAACCGTTCCTGTCTTTACGTTGTCCCGTGACTTCAGAAGCAACAGATAAATCGTTATTGTTGAAATGTATGTACCATTAATGCTTGCATTCATTTTTCACTAGTATTACTGTAAATTTATTTTACTTCCTTGATTTTAGCATCACTTTCTCATACTCAGTAGATTAACATCATTACGCCGAATTAATCGTTTCACCACTCCAAATATTACAGAGAGGGTATAAGTGGCGCCTGACAGGAAATTAATGGACCATTTTATTGAATCGACTTGCAGCAGCAAACGAGCCAAAAATCGAACAACATTATAGTCTCTGTTCTGGCCATTACGTACTGCAGACAACAGATGTAGTTCCTTAACTGTATGCGAAATTTCATCCTTGATGTATTTCACAACAAATGTGTAGATTTGCTTTGGTCTCTGTTCTCATTTCCCCTTTGGTAGAAGTAGTACTGTGATTTGCCAGTTTTGACATTGTGTTCACAAATTCAACGAATTCCACAAATTACTCCATTGCGTGATCACTCTTGTCATTACATGTAATAAATGCAGTTCACCTTCACCTTCTCGAATTTCATGCAGAGCCGTATTTAAATGGGAATATTACGTTAAGTATGACGATTACCGAAATTGTGGGCACTTGACCATAAAGCTGACATATAAAGCTTCATGTAACATGACAATATTTTTTGGCTTATTAGTTTCCGTAAAATCGTTTGAGAAAGATTGCAGGGCGTGCGCTTCGATTACATCAGCACAGTGCTTTGCAAACTGGTGCACCGAAAGTGGGAAAAGAATGTGTAATTCATTCTGGCTCGCTGGAAATCGCAGGCAGCACCAGTTGGCACCACTGTCCCCATTGTGTGCTACCTCTATAGAGGAAGTTCGGCTTGAGGCAGCAGGCAAGCAGACTGCTGCTGCCGTGTGCTCCACAACTAAGGCAGACGGAGAGACCTCGTGAAGAGGTATCTTGCTGTGGTTAGTGGCGAATACAGCAAATTGCGGTATTGCTGTCACAATGAAGAAAATTGTCGTGTTTCTCCACGCTACACCACGAGCAATGCCAGAAGTGGCCGTCAGTCGTACAGCTCTCGGAGGCTAGCGGTCGACCCAAGAAGAACCGCAGAGAAGGATCTGAGCCTGTCCCTCCTTGGTACATCGAGTGGAGAGATATCGGGTGGACAGTACTGTTTGACACTCTGTCGAGGTAATCTAGGCGTGAAATGATTTTCGGATCTGTTGACTCAAACTCACTGATCTGCGTCCAAGCAGCGAGCATGGCTGACCACAGAGCAATCAAGAGCGCTGTGGTCACCCATGTCGCCGATACGCCACTGGCCCGAGAGAAGACGACTCTACAGAGAAGAGAGAAGACGACCAAAGCGCTCCTGAGCGGGCTGCCTTGGTGCTGTGGTGAAGCGGCAGTCCAGGAAGGATTGTTACGTGCTGGGTTTGGCAATGCAGCTGTAAGCCGGCATAACAGGACCAACGGGAAGGTACCGCCGCTATTGACCGTTGCGGTGCAAACGACAGACGGCGCAAGTCACGTATTCTCTCTCAGAAAGCTGCTGGGCTTCCCTGTGACAGTGGAAGCTCTCCCGACCGGCACAGACCCTCGGCCCCAGTGCTACAATAGCCAGATCGAGAGCCATGTCGCCAGGTACTGCTACTATGCAGCCCAGCGTATAAAGTGCTTCGGTGGGCAGAACAGCCTCACCTGCGACCGCGGCAGATACCTTTCGTCGACCCGCGCTCGGTGTGGTGGGCCACATGTCGCCAGCTGGCGTGGCTGCCCGGTTTCTTCAAGCCACAGACGGCCGACGGTGGCGCGGCGGCTGCGGCCGTAACGGCGAAGAACAGCCCGGCGCAGCAAAGGGACAGCACGGTAGTCTTTCCCCTCTGACAGCAGGAAAAACAGTCGAAGGCGGTCGGTTGGGAAGCACCTCCCGTTCTTGGAAAGAAGACGAGTAACAACCTTCGCGCCATCGTAGAGGGGGCACAGCAGCCCTTAAAGGCGTCATAGCGACAGAGAGGGCCGCTTTTGCAGGTACCCTCACTGCTGAGAAGGAGGTCTTGAGAAAACTGCACACGGAGCTCACACAAGGCCTCAGACCAGCTGCAGAGGTGCTAAACCCGGCGACCGCTCCTGCACCATCGCAAAAGGCCGTCGCCAAGAAGACAGTCGTAATGGTTCCTGGCGCCACAGAAACAGACATCGTGAAGACCTGGTCGCCCCTGGGCAATGGCAAACCATAGGGGTGACCTGCGCCAAGGAAGAGAAGAAAGCGGCACTCATGACGAAAGCGCGAGCTCACTGACGAGGACACAACATAACTCTCCGCACAGGCAGCCCTGCTCGAAGACCAGCTGCATAAAAACTGTGTCACGCAGTAATAGAAGAGGCTGAATACCAGCGTGCTGCCGCTGGCTAACGTCACCACTGACATGGTGCAGCAGATGGGCACACATCAGTGCACTGTACTGCTGCACATGTCGATCTTGCTATGACGAGCACCGTCTTACACGGTATCTAGATGCATAATAATCACTACTAACATAACCTACTGTTGCATGAAATCTCTCAGATAGCAAGAAATCCTCCACTGCTCCTAATGCCTGCCCAGACCGTCTAGGAGGTTTGTTTCCCTTGGCGATTGTCTTGGCACTTATCCCCTCTGTCCTTAAAACTGCTGCTCTGCATTGCTTTTTGTCCACTTCTATCACATCGATGGGTCCATGTTAGTGGGTAATCCTACGCTGACTCACAGACAACATCAAGGCCCCACACACCATGAACTCCTCGATTTCAACCAACAATAGGTAGACAGAGGGGTTCCACCCCTCGTTACATAACAAGGGGATATTTTCCGCGCTGGGTCAAGCAGCTTCACGCTGGGCCTCACTGCGCAGGTAGCCCACTTTTGGGAGAATCTCATCAACACGAGAACCCTTGTGCAAGTACCAAGTGATGCATGAGAGTTGAATGAGAACCTGGGGTAGACTGCAGTCGACATCTGAACCTCGAGACACAATCACTGCACAAGTGCTTGAGAGGCATTTCCTCCAATTACAAGCCCCCTTTGACACTTACGCAGAATTTGACGAGAAAAATAACCCATATTTTGTTACTTTCTTCATGTGTGGCATGTAAATAAAATGAGATCTTGTGAAACACAAGCTCGCTCTGTTCGTCTATGAAATCCAGACGTGGTAGCCAAAAGCGTCCAGGTTGGTGCCATATTCATTGACTTATGGAAAGTGATCTATACAGTTCTGCGTTGTCATTTAGAGAACAAAATACGAACTTACCCGAGTATTGACCCAAATTTATGACTGTATTCAAGACTTTATAGGAAACAAAACTTAGTATGTTATTCTTAGCAGGACTAAACCGGCAGATTTGCAGATAATTTCTGGAAAATCCAAAGGGACTGTTGTAGGGCCATTACTATTAACAACACATCTACATCGACGTTTACATCTATACTCTGCAGGCCACCTTGTGTTGCGTGACGGGAGGTACTTTGTGTTGCACTTTCACTTTCTACGTTTTCTGTTCCAATCCCATATAGTCTCTGCGTGGGCTCGAATCTCTGCAATTTTATTTTCATGGTCTTTTTGCGAGACTTATGTAGGGAGAAGCAATATATTTATTGACCCTTCAAGGAACGCACCTTCTTGGGACTTTGACAGTAAGCTACACGGTAATGCAAAACGCATCTCTTGCAGCGTGTGCCCCTGGAGTTGGTTGATCTTCTCCGCGATGCTTTCGTGATTACTAGATGAACCTGGAACGATACTTTCTGCTTTTCTTTGGATCTTCTCTATTTCCTATATCAGTCTTGCCTGGCACTGATCCCATACTGATGAGGAATATTAAAGTATTGGTCCAACGAGAGTTTTGTGAGCTACCTCCTTTGTTGATGAACTACATTTCCTGAGGACTCTTCCAATTACTCTCAGTCTGGCATCTTCCTTTCCTGCGATTAGTTTTGTGTGCTCGCTCCACTTTAAATCGCTCTGTAAGCATACTCATAGCCGCTTTATGAGAGTAACTGTTCCCAGTGATTGTTTTGCAATCGTGTCTATGTGTACGCAGTACGTTACATTTGTTTATATTGGGGGCAATTGCCACTCCCTGTACGAAGCGTTTATCCTTTGTGGGTCTTCCTGCATTACGCTACAATTATCTAGTGTTGCGACTTATCTTTATGCAACAGTATCAGCCGCGAAAACCCCCATGTGACTTCTGACGTTATCTACTACGTCGTGAAAAGTACGTACATATTGTGAAAAGTAATGGACCTATAACACTCTCTTGGCGCACACCCCTGTAAAACTCCCTTTCGGTACGTCCGAAGTTACGTTTGCCTCTTCATACTTCTTTCCATTAAGAATGATATGCTGTGTCCTGTTTCCCAGAAACTTCATTTGTCTGATATTCCGTACATTGTGTTTCGTTCAATAAGCGGCAGCGAGCAACTGTATCGAATGCCTTACAAAACTCAATGAAAACCTCTTGCACCGGCAACTACTACCTTCTTGGTCACGTGGACGAACTGAGCGACTTGGATTTCAGACGATCGTTTTTTACGGAACCCATGTTGATTCCTACAGAGAAGATTTTCGGTCTCCAGAAATGTCATAATTAGCAGCCGTAAAACATGACATAAAATTTTACAACAGACTGACGTCAGAGACATGCTCCTATAGTTCTGAGCACCTGTTGAACAATCCTTCTTGAAAACGTGAGTGACCTATGTCTTTTTCCAGTCATTAGGAACGCATAGTTTTTCTACAAGTCTACGGTACACTCCTTCTAGACGAGGGGCAAATTCTTTTGCATATGCGGCGTAGAATCGATTTGGTACCGCGTCAAATCCAGTGGACTTTTCTTTGTTGAGCTATTTCAGTTGCTTTTCTATCCCTTGGTCACTTACTTCGATATCACCCAATCTGTCGTTCACGTGACAATTTGAAAGAGGTGATGAACATTGTAAGAATGTTAGGGTAATGTAATTCATCCACAAAAGAAGTGGCTCACTAAACACTTGATCGACCAATTACTGAGTACTGTTCATCATCCTGGGACACTTGCCAAGCAGAATTAACAGAGACAGAGAATACCCATCGAAGAGCGGCACATTTCGTCACGGTGTCGTTAGTGGGTACGAAAAGATTATGGAGATCCTCAACAAACCCCAGAGGCAAACGCTACAAGAGAGGTGTAGTGTGTCACAGAGACAGTTACTATTAACATTTTGAGAGCATACGTTCGAAGGAAAGTCGGGCACCATATTACATCCTCCCACACGTGTCTCACAAAATGGCCACGACGGGAAAATTAGAGACTTTGAAAGGAAGTTTATCTACTTTAGTATTTCTCACGCATTGTTCGTAGGTGGAACAGGAAAGAGGGATACTGACTGTAATATCATAAGAAGCCATCACCACACACTCTAATTTGGCTTGCAGTGTACAGATGTGGATGCAGATGTCGAAATACCAGATACAAGAACAATTGTAATACTGTAGGAGATGAGGGACTAGATGTGATTAGATTCTCTTCAACTCTTCATAGTGCAATAACATATTTGTATAAGATTTTATGGAGTTACACTTACAGAAACCACATAATGTATATCTGCCATTTGCGAGCAAAGTACAGTGTCAAGTAAACATTGGAAACACATCAATGAACTAACTATGGACAACTAATTGTTATTTTTATGATATACGAGTACAATTGGGGAAAAACAGATTTTGGATTTGTACTTTTATTATTTTTATTAATTATTCATTCCATACTGCCACAAAAGGGGGGATCCTCCTGGGTATGGAACATGTCAGATAAACACATTACAAAAATTAAATTAGAGAAACTTGAGTTTTATTAATTTTAATGATCCTCAGTCAATAAACAGAAAATTATGTATATGAATTAAAATTAAACTTCTAATATTAACAGGTTTAATACTTACATCTGCTCTTATTAAATCCATCATACACACAGTAGCTAGTTACTTGGCTCTTTCAACCAATTATTGTCAAAAATTAAAGTATAATAAATTTTCATTAAAATGGTCTACTGCACTTGTTGAGAAATTCATGGATGGAACAGAAGGAGTTGGCCACCAAAAATTCTTTTAAATTATATTTAAATTGTGCCTTGTCTGAAACTAAACTCTTAATGGTTGCCGGTAACTTACTGAAAATATGCATTGCTGAATACTGAACTCCTCTCTGGGCAAGGGTAAGTGATTTTAAATTTTTATGTATATTGTTCTTATTCTTAGTATTGATACTGTGTATTAAGCAGTTAGTTGGAAAAAGAGATGTATTATTTACAACAAACTTCATTAAGGAATAAATATACTGATAAGCTGTGGTTAGTATGTCCAATTCTTTGAATAGGTTTCGACATGATGTTCTTGGATTTACACTACACATTACTCTTATTATACGCTTCTCTACTCTAAAAAATTTTTCTCAGTTTGTGGAGTTACCCCAAAATATGACACCAAAGTACAGTGTCAAGTAAACATTGGAAACACATCAATGAACTAGCTATGAACAACAAATTGTTATTTTTATGACATACGAGTACAATTGGGGAAATACAGATTTTGGATTTATACTATTATTATTTTTATTAATTATTCATTCCATACTGCCACAAAAGAGAGGATCCTCCTGGGTGTGGAACATGTCACATAAACACATTACAAAAATGAAATTAGAAAATAAAAAATGGGTGACATAATGGGGTGAAAATAAGCAAAATATGCCAGTTTTTTATATTTATATCTACTGTGTCTGACATCATTTGCAGTGCAAACACAGACTTGTTTAAGTGCTTTACCAGTTCGTTAGTATGTCACTCCCAACTGAATTTATTATCAAGTTGTAACACCAAGAATTTTACATTCTCAACTTCTCCTATTTCTGTGACATCATATTTTATACACACACTAGAAAGAAATCTCTTGGAAGTTCTGAACTGCATATAGTGGGTCTTTTCAAAGTTTAATGACAGTGAATTGGCTACAAGCCATTTATTAATGCCAGTAAAAATTTGATTAGCTGCCTTTTCTAAATTTATATTTGATTTACTGTTTATTGCAATGTTTGTATCATCTACAAATAAGATAAACTTGGCAACTGGTAATGTAACAGATGACAGGTCATTAATATACACAAGAAAAAGTAGTGGACCAAAGTACGTAGTTGATGTAATACTTAACTTTATTCCATAATTGGAGAACATCGGTCTTGATGATACATAAGTGCAATCTCAATATACTGGAAATGGCGCCTTGCTAGGTCGTAGCAATTGATGTAGCTGAAAGCTATGCTAACTATCGTCTCGGCAAATGAGAGCGTATTTGTCAGTGTAGCTTCGCTAGCAAAGTCGGCTGTACAACTGGGGCGAGTGCTAGGACGTCTCTCTAGACCTGCCGTGTGGAGGCGCTCGGTCTGCAATCACTGACAGTGGCGACACACGGGTCCGACGTATACTAGCGGACCGCCGCCGATTTAAAGGCTACCACCTAGCAAGTGTGGTGTCTGGCGGTGACACCACAGTATGGAACCTTGGGGAACACCATATGTAATTTCTTCCCAGCCAGATGATGTCTGATTGCCTACTGCTGAAGTGTTACGTAATGACACCCTTTGTTTTCTATTAGTAAGATATGACTGAAACCACATTGCAGCACTACCAGTAATGCCATAATATTTTAATTTATTTAAAAGAATGCTGTGATTCACAGTCAAAAGACTTTGACAGGTCACAGAATATGCCAGTTGCCTCTAATTTGTTGTCTAATGAATTAAGGACATTTTCACTGTAAGTGTAAATAGCCTTCTCAATATCAGAACTCTTATGAAAACCAAACTGTGACTTTGACAGTATGTTATTTTCACTAAGGTGCTTAAGTAGACACTTGAACATAACCGTTTCAAAAATTTTTGAAAAAGCTGGGAAAAGGAGATTGGTCGGTAATTTGTTGGCATTTCTTTACCCCCTTTCTTGTGGAGAGGTATAACTTCAGCATATTTAAGCCAGTCTGGGAATGTTCCTGCGATAAGTGACTGATTACACAAATAACTTAAGATATGACTAAGCTCACATGAACACTCTTTTATTAACTTTGTTGATATGTTATCATAACCGGTAGAATGCTTTGATTTCAAGGACTTTATGATCGATTATATTTCTTTGGGTGAAGTAAGTGTCAATTCCATTTTACTGAGATTGCTTGTGTGCACTGGTCTCAGATATTCCACTGCATTATTTACTGAACCTGACAACCCCATGCTATCAGTGACAGGGATTGCTTCTCCCTTATATTCCAGTCTCGTATTGTTTGTGGAAAGAAGGATTGTCGGTATGCCTCTGTGTGGGCTCTAATCTCTCTGATTTTATCCTCATGGTCTCTTCGCGAGATATACGTAGGAGGGAGCAACATACTGCATGACTCCTCGGTGAAGGTATGTTCTCGAAACTTCAACAAATGCCCGTACCGAGCTACTGAGCGTCTCTCTTGCAGAGTCTTCCACTGGAGTTTATCTATCATCTCCGTAACACTTTCGCGATTACTAAATTGTCCTGTAACGAAGCGCGCTGCTCTCTGTTAGATCCTCTCTATCTGTTCTATCAACCCTATCTGGTACGGATCCCACACTGCTGAGCAGTATTCAAGCAGTGGGCGAACAAGTGTACTGTAACCTACTTCCTTTGTTTTCGGATTGCATTTCCTTAGGATTCTTCCAATGAATCTCAGTCTGGAATCTGTTTTACCGACGATCAACTTTATATGATCATTCTATTTTAAATTACTCCTAATGCATACTCCCAGATAATTTATGGAATCAACTGCTTCCAGTTGCTGACCTGCTATATTGTAGCTAAATAATAGGGGATAATTCTCACTATGTATTCGCAGCACATTACACTTGTCTACATTGAGATTCAATTGCCATTCCCTGCACCATGTGTCAATTCTTTGCAGATCCTCCTGCATTTCAGTAAAAATTCCCATTGTTACAACCTCTCGATATACCACAACATCATCCGCAAAAAGCCTCAGTGAACTTCCGATGTCATCCACATGTTCATGTATGCATATTGTGAATAGCAACGGTTCTACGACATTCCCTGTGGCACACCTGAAATCACTCTTACTTCGGAAGAGTTCTCTCCATTGAGAATGACATGCTGCGTTCTGTTATCTAGGAACTCTTCAATCCAATCACACAATTGGTCTGATAGTCCATATGCTTTTACTTTGTTCATTAAACGACTGTGGGGAACTGTATCGAACGCCTTGCGGAAGTCAAGAAACACGGCATCTGCCCGGGAACCTGTGTCTATGGCCCTCTGAGTCTCGTGGACGAATAGCGCCATGGTTTGCGACACAACATGCGTTTTTTACCAGGGTTTCATTTATTTTTAGAGCTTTTTGTTCCTCCTCATTTCTGGTCCTACCTGTCTCTGACTTAACTATATCCCATATTGTTTTTATTTTATTACTGGATGTATTTATCTTCTTCTCATAATGCAGGAGTTTAGATTTCTGGATAAACTTCTTGAATATTTTGCAGTAATTTTTGTAATGAGCTATAATGCTAGTATCAAAGGTGTCCCTACATATCAGATAGAGTTTCCCTTTTGTCTCACGTAATATCTTTATCTCTTGTGTGATCCATGGTTTGTTATTAGACTTCTGCTTAATTTAAGTTACCTTCAGGGAAAACCAATTTTCCAATAAGGTCCTAACTTTATTAATGAATGTTCTGTATTTTCCATTTGTGTCTTAGATGCTGTAAACATCCACCCAATTAATTTCTTTGAGCAATCTCCTACATTTCTCAGTTTTTGACTGTTTTATTGGCCTTCTCATAGATGTTATACCCTGACAATTTTCAAAATTCGATGTTAGGTGTTGCATGTCATGGTCAGATAGCCCATTTACTACTGGTTTTGTAATGTGGGTTAGTTGCCTAGAATTGTCTATAAACATATTATCACTGGCAGTCTTAGAACATTTGTATGCCCTCGTTGGGAAATTTACAGTAGAAATTAAATTGAATGACAACGTAACTGATTTCAGTAACTGTGTCACTGACAGTGTTTTTCAGGACATCTGTATTAAAATCACCAGCAACCACTAGTCCTTTGTTTTTTAATTTTAGATGAGATTATAAATCTTCTAGACTGTTTATAAACAGGTTGAAATTTCCTGAAGGTGTTCTGTATATGGCTACCATTATAAAGGACCTATTATCAAATTCTATCTCTGTTGAAGACGCTTCTAAGTGCTGCTCTAAGCAAAATTCATTAATGTCAATATTCTTAAATTTAAAACTGTTTTTTAACAAATTTGGCAACTCCTCCATTCTCCATATTATATCTACAGAAGTAAGAGTCTAACTTAAATTCTGTAAGGTTTAACATCTCTATACCAGTGGTCACGTGATGTTCAGAGAGGCTGATTATATCAACTGGGTTCGATGACTCTAATTCATCAATGGACATAAGTAGTTCATTAATTTTACTTCGAAGCCCTCGAATATTTTGATGCACTAAAGACAGTTGCCATTTCACATTTACCGAGATGAAATCGGGTGGAAATAAAATGTCTGCTGATTGCTGTAAATTTTTAACCAACAACTGTGTTCGCAGATCCAATGTGCCAGGATTATGGTGTTTGATTTCTTTCTCAAACTGAAGGTTTGTTTCAATCTGTACTTCCCTCAGAACTTGACTTCGTTCTGTCCTACCTATCCTAAAAAAGGTGCTGCTCCAACACCTATGACCACTGGTATATTACCAGTCATGGCAGTGCCTCCCCCTTTTCATTTCCTGCTACTAGCGCACCCAGTTTACCCTTCCCTTTCCTGTTGAGGTGTAGGCCATATCTAGTATAATCCCACGTACTGAGAGAATCAACAGGAACCAAACCAATAGGTGACCCCGCACCCAACCCAAGTAGCCATTCCAACTCCAAACTAACTCTCCAGGCAGAAGAGTATAAATGAGGTCGGCCATGGCGTCACAGAACAGACACAAACCCAACACTGGTATGTCTCCTTGCTGATGCAATCTTTA
This sequence comes from Schistocerca cancellata, assembly GCF_023864275.1. Taxonomy (NCBI): domain Eukaryota; kingdom Metazoa; phylum Arthropoda; class Insecta; order Orthoptera; family Acrididae; genus Schistocerca; species Schistocerca cancellata. The sequence continues at coordinate 700,250,961 of NC_064628.1, forward strand.
CTCTATATTGTACCCAGGATCTCTGTCAGTACTATTGCCTGCCCCACCCACAGTAACCACGGTGTCTTCCTTGGTAAAATCTTTACAGAGTGAACCTAAATCCTCTGTCACCTGACACTGAGAAAAGTGAGTGTGATGTGTTCATCTGCTTCCTAATCTCTCAATGTGTCGTATCAAGGAAGGTTCCTTGGACCCCATAATATGCTGTGGTATAGATTATATGGGTATTTCATCTCAAAATTTTATGCATATTTCATGACATATGAATACGTGTATTTCATCATGTAATATCCAACTAACGGAAGCATAGCCAGATTCCTGATGTATGCACTGACGATTTAGATTCTTCCCTTTGGTGATAGGAGTTTATACACACCATAACTAAGTGCCAGTGTTGTCGTAACTGCCATCTGCTTCACATCTCCTGTGCAGCAAGCTAAGTAAATTTGAGTATTAACTGTGTTTCTCTTACTTGTTCCTTCTTTTTCCGTGTGTTTTTGCTTTTAGGAAGCTTTAATTTTCGAGTACAAGTAATAGTGTTCCATAGATTCCGTTTTTGTTTTGAATCATTCCAGAGACAGTTAGTGCTTATTTTCATTGTTTCCAACAAGAAGTGTCTAGTAACCAAAACTTAGCCAGCTGTCAGCCGCCTTTAATGAATTAGCAGTCTAGTTAAAAGTTGATTACTTAACTCTCTGCAGTAAATTGTTGATTTCTTAGGATGGACAGGATGTGTGACTGCTGTATACGGACGCAAGAGGAGCTGGCCACTGTTCGCGAACAGCTGAACATGCTGATGGCCACGGTCAGCCATCTCCAGTCTGCTGCCTCGGAGTGTAGCGGCAATGAGGAGTCTGGTGCATTGCACAGTACACCACAGGTGTTACATGCTTCACCCACGGTCCTGCTGTCGAGACATCTTCGCGGGTACAGGGCGTGGTTGGGCCACCCTCTCCCCAAGGGGAGTGGCGGGTTCAGCGGCGTTCGCGGTACTCGAGGTGGAGGGTCAATGTGGAGGCTGGCCATGAGGCATCGCCCGCTCTGCCTGTGAGTGGACTTGTGCCCGCTCCTTTGGCAAGGTCCAAGCAGGCACACGGGGGGAGGGATTTATTACTGATTGGGAGCTCCAATATTAGGCGGGTGAGTCCTTAGGGAAATAGCGGAAAGGTCGGGGAAGAAGGCCGGTGTTCACTCTGTCTGCTTGCCGGAAGTATCATCCAAGATATGGAGGAGGCCCTGCCGGCGGCGGTAGAGAGCACTGGGCGCACCCGACTGCAAATTGTTGCTCATGTCGGCACCAATGACTCCTGCCGCCTGGCTTCAGAGGTCATCCTCAGTTCATACAGGCGGCTGGCGGAGTTGGTGAAGGCGAAAAGCCTCGTTCGTGGGCTGGAATCTGAGCTAACTATTTGTAGTGTCGTTCCCAGAACCGGTCGCGGTCCTCTGGTTTGAAGCCGAGTGGAAGGCTTAAACCACAAGCCATAGACATTGGTTCCCAGGTAGATGCCGTGTTTCTTGATTTCTACAAGGCGTTTCATACAGTTCCCCACAGTCGTTTAATGAACAAAGTAAGAGCATATGGACTATTAGACCAATTGTGTGATTGGATTGAAGAGTTCCTAGATAACAGCACGCAGCATGTCATTCTCAATGGAGAGAAGTCTTCCAAAGTAAGAGTGATTTCAGGTGCGCCGCAGGGGCGTGTCGTAGGACCATTGCTATTCACAATATATATAAATGACCTTGTGGATAACATCGTAAGTTCACTGAGGCTTTTTGCGGATGATGATGTAGTATATCGAGAGGTTGCAACAATGGAAAATTGTACTGAAATGCAAGAGGATCTGCAACGAATTGACGCACGGTGCAGGGAATGGCAATTCAATCTCAATGTAGACAAGTGTAATGTGCTGCGAATACATAGAAAGAAAGATCCTTTATCATTTAGGTACAATATAGCAGATCAGCAACTGGAAGCAGTTAATTCCATAAATTATCTGGGAGTAGGCATTAGGAGTGATTTAAAATGGAATGACCATATAAAATTAATCGTCGGTAAAGCAGATTCCAGACTGAGATTCATTGGAAGAATCCTAAGGAAATGCAATCCGAAGACAAAGGAAGTAGGTTACAGTACACTTGTTCGCCCACTGTTGGAATACTGCTCACCGGTGTGGGATCCGTACCAGATAGGGCTGATAGAAGAGATAGAGAAGATCCAAAAGAGAGCAGCGCGCTTCGTTACAGGATCTTTTAGAAATTGCGAAAGCGTTACAGAGATGATAGATAAACTCCAGTGGAAGACTCTGCAAGAGAGACGTTCATTAGCTCGGTACAGGCTTTCGTTGAAGATGCGAGAACATACCTTCACCAAGGAGTCAAGCAGGATATTGCTCCCTCCTATGGATATCTCGCGAAGAGACCATGAGGATAAAATCAGAGAGATTAGACAGAGGCATACCGACAATCTTTCTTTCCAAGAACAATACGAGACTGGAATAGAAGGGAGCACCGATAGAGGTTCAAGGTACCCTCCGCCACACACCGTTAGGTGGCTTGCGGAGTATGGATGTAGATGTAGATGTAGATGTAAGTTAAAATACTGGCCCATTCGCCACCAAACGCTTACCATATGTCACAAGTGCTGACATGGCAATGAGAAACAATGGTGAATATGGCTGCAGTTAATAAAATCTTACACTAGGATCACTTGATTCCAAATAACTTTGATACAACTTTTAGCTATGGTACATATAAACTCTCCTTAATAAAAGTAAGAGTCCAAGTCGTCAGTACATACTTTGGGACTCAGGATATGCCTCCCTATGTTGTATATTATGTGATGAAATACATGTACCCACATGCAATGTAATGCAAATACGTTTTTCAGATGAAATACCCACTTAATCTATGCCACAGCGTATTATGGAGTCCAAGGCTCCTCCCTTGATATTACACATTGTTCTTGCCAATGGCCAACTAGTGTAGGTATATGTTTGAGCTTGAAGTGCTTTGAACTGCGTGCCTCCATGGCGTACAGTACATCATGTGAACAGATTACATCCTACCATGTACAAGACAGTATTGGACATGTAAGCAGATTATAATACGAGTGTTGATAAGTTTAAAGATATAGATGTTCTGGAAGGTCGAAGTGTATTTTGTGGTAATCAATTTGATTTTGTTTTAACAGTTTTGGGGTTTACCTGGTCAAACATGGCTTTCTATAGCTATTGTTTGTATGGTTTCTGCACTGCATTCGTTACTAATTGTTTGGAGAGTTTTTCTCCTTGAGATGCTCTGTTGTTTAGGACATTTATGGTAACTCAACCTGAAGTTACTACTCAAACAGATACATCTTTCTTTAAGGGAAGTTTGAATGTACCATAATTATCTTAAAATACCCACCTACCCACTTCCATGCATCCACCATGCGTTACGAGTGTGGACATGGAATGAGCAACAGTGGTGAGCGTGTCAGTGGATAAGTAAGTTCTTACACCAAAGTCACATATCTGTGAAGAACTTTAAAGCTCCAAGATGTGACTAGCATATAACTTTGATTATCGGCTTTTGACAAGATAAACATGTAGTATCAAAGAAGCCCTCTTGGGCTATATAATATGCTGTGGCATAGGTTATATAATGTGTGTTGCATTGCATACGAATATGTCTCGTCCATCACATAATACACAACAAAGGAAGGTGTAGCCAGTGTCCTGGACGCTTGCTTTCATTAACGGTAGTTCATATACACCATAACCATATTAAAATACCCGCTAACCTGCCCCCCCCCCCCACACTTCTTATATGATATGAGCGGTGATGTGACAGTGTGCAATAGTGGTGAATGCTGCAGCGGATAAGTAAAATCTTACACCATGGTCTCATAGTTATACAGTTAGGTCGGCCGAAGTGGCCGTGCGGTTCTAGGCGCTGCAGTCTGGAACCGCGTGACCGCTACGGTCGCAGGTTCGAATTCTACCTCGGGCATGGATGCGTGTGATGTCCTTAGGTTAGTTAGGTTTAACTAGTTCTAAGTTCTAGGGGACTAATGACCTCAGAAGTTGAGTCCCATAGTGCTCAGAGCCATTTGAACCATTTTTTAGTTATACAGTTATGGTAGTTTAATTGTGCTGAATGAAAGCAAAGAATTCAGAACGTCAGTACAAATATTAGACTTTGGCTATGTCTCCCTTAGTTTTGTATTACAGGATGCAATACACATATCCATATGTGATGTAATATATGTTGGTTTTTTAAATTAGACTGATGTTGCGTCAGTGAATAGCTGTAAGAGGTGAAATATTACGTTTTCTGCATACTAAAATCACTCTCAGCTTACTCTTCTTGACTTACCAGGAACCAGCAGAAGATGGTAAAAGTGACTGCATCTTCTGTTACGTAAAAATAGCAGAAAGGAGATTATTAATAGTACAGAGAAATGTAAAATTTGGTATTCTATACAAACATTTATTTTCTGGCATACTTATTGTAAACCCTTGTTTGGTCGTTTAACTATGGAAACTGTGGGATCTGTGACAGTGGACTGAGAGCTGGCAAATACATGTACAAAGGTTGTTGAAAAGTGACCTACCCTGCCTTGGTTCTCAAGGGGAACGGCCTTCATCAGCGTATTCTCTTGGTGAGTTGCTGCTACGTAGATACAGATGAAAGTTATAGCAGAAAAAATGTAAAAATGTTAGCTTTAACCAAACCTACTTCACAAGCAATTAGGGTCCTTTGCCCTAACCAGTCGGCCATCAAACTGCTACTGATACGTAAAATATTATCTGTAATGAATATGAGCACAAAAGTAGTTTCTTGTTTATTAGCAGTGAAGTCAGCAGCTATGTTGAGCCTTCACCCCATCACCCCTAGGTTGTCATGATACGAACGGCTCCCTTCATCGACCAGAAGTGTCATTCTCTCCTTCTATTTGGGTAGCGGATTACATACCCTCCTTGGCTCCTCATTGAGTTTAAATCCTCCCAGCACAATATTTTCCTGCACTTAACAACGTGTTCTAAATGTGCCTATAGTGGATGCGCTGTGTTACAGCCCAAACAATACTTGGTTTTCCAAGGTGATGATTTGGCAGTAAAAAGAAATAGGTATTATTCTTTCTGGAAACAGGGTGACCTGTCCTTCCCACAGGATGTGCTGTGTTCTCACCAGCTTGAGAAAAACGTTGGCCCTTTGTCTACTCGACCTCCCCTGCCATATTAGACAATGGAAGCTACTTAATACATGCATCTACTGACTTCACTTTGCCCGCACATATAGTTCCCTTCATTAGAGTACCCAACGCAATAGTTTAATAATCTATTTCGAGTGCTAAGTGTTTCACAGTTCGTGTAAAACTGTGGATGTTAGATTAGGGAATAATCAGGCATAGGCACTGGTGTAGGAATACCACCATTGGAGACTAGAGGTGAAGGGAATGGTGACTAATGTTAATGAGGCGCCATACAAATTGGTAGACATGAATGGCATGGTACAAGTAAAGCCATATGAATTATTCATTCCCTTCTGCCAGCAAAACTCTGTTGAGATAGGTGGTGGAAGAGGTATTCCTGTATGGGGAGAGGGAGTTTACATGGGGTGAAATTTGGCTTCTGATATGTCTACCATTTCATTGCTGAGTGAAACAGGAGCCTGCCATCCGATCTGCTCTTCTATAACACTTTGCAGATGTTCTGAGCTTCCAACAAGAGCCGGGAGTGGAGGGCATGTTGGGTCACTGGTCCCTTTGTTCTCCTTAGGCAAACAAACCAGTCACTTGGTCCCACCCTCTTAATAACGACTATGTAAACAAACCTCACACTTGCCTCAGGCCTTTATATAAATAAAATTGCTACCATTGCATTTATCGTTATGCAAAGAAACTGCTCATTTGGCTGTGGCCGTTATAAACAAAATGACCACCAGAAACTTATAAACTACTCTATTTATGATGCATAATTGCCATCTTAATTTCTATAACTTATGATCGAAAAAAGGCCACTACCACTCCATTTTAAGTGGGTTTTGGACCATACAGGTGGTATGGGAATGTGCATGTGGTGTGGATGACAAAATAAAATACAATCTCCCTTATCAACCTGCAAAATCAAAGTTTTAAACTGTTCACAAGTTCTGTATCAGCTCAGAGCCCCAATATGCTACTGCACGAAACAATTTACCCACACATTACACAGCACAAACACTTCAATGGGCCCCCATAAATGAGTTTGGACTTGCAAGGTTGGCTAAGTTTCGTCTATGGGGCACCAACTCATGTTCGTCACAATGCATCCAACGTTCCATAAAAATATTTAGTATAAATTCAAAATCAAAAATTTGCTAGGCAAAAATCACATACTGACATACTTTTCGAAGTTTCACAAATTCGTGTTTATTTCCAATAAGAACATAGAAAAATCGAAAGTCACAGTTAGCAATAAATTAATTTCAGAGCCTGATTGAATTTCTTAAGTTATTGGAGATGGTTAAATAAACCACAATAACTGTGTATGTTTACTTTAGAAAACCACTGAAATTCCAAAGTACCTCATACTATAAATTCCACAATGTCTTCACACTGTAACCTTCCAAGTGTGGCTTGTATCACGCGCAACCTGAAAAATAACGAGTCCATCAGATGCCGAAAATTTTCTATGTCCGAAAGTAGGAACACTGAGTAATTCACACACATGAACTAGTGGCTAGTTCACCGCTCATCAGATAAAACTTCACGGAACACAGGTTAACAAAGCCCGACTGCCTCCAATGGAGTATAAACATAGACTCCCTCCAAAACGCCGCCGTTCACCCAGCAAACCTCGAGCAATCATCACTAAAGTCAGATAAACTACTGAATATAAAAATTGCTGAAATCCTTAATTTTAACATTTTATACTCATACGATGTATCAAATCACGCGGAAATTTTCTGACAAATATTATGCTGTTATAAATTTTCTTTTACCTGCCATAGTTTATTTATAAACAATAATTTCTATGATTTCACTCGATTTCGGATTTATAAATACTAACAGATAATTAAAATTATACATTAAACAAGTTCCTTTGTACCTAAATTTACCGTACTGCCGCTACTTTTAGTGTTTCTCTACAACTTAGTGAGAAAAGTTGTTTCTGATTGCACAAAATCTACATCGCCGTGCCCTAAATCAGCTACCAGAGTTCCCTGACCGTGGGATCTACCACCAAGTGAGAACGATCTTTGACATTATATAGCTCTTCTTGGCTTTCATGCAGAAGTCATAGGAACAGTCAATTTTTATGCTGTGTAATGAGTTCAGCATTGTAGAAATCGTAGATAGATTAGAACATTGCTGGAAGACTGCCATATTGTCATGTAGGAACTACGTAAACAGGAGTGCTGGCGACAAAAAGATTGTTGCATTTCAAAATCAGGATGGTGGAAGCTGGGGATACAACAAGCAAATTGCATTTCAAAATTTGGAAGATATATGTTGAAATGCAAATGCTGTATATTGAAGACCAATTTTAGTGGATCATTTGTTGATGACAAGAATTTAAGGAAAAGCAGAACCATAGAGTAATATTCTAAAATACGGCTGAGGTGGAGTGGTGTAGATAATCTATTTTTAGTACAGTTTTGTTGTTGAGAATATTACGAAACATTTATTTGCCTAAAAAAAGATGGCTGCTCTGTATCATCATGTCATGTACTGGGCACTGTATATCTTGTTATTTCATAAATTTAAAAAAAAAATCTGTTGCACCACTGATTGGGGTTTAAATGCCTCGGTTCTCGCTCTGGTCAGTCTCCCGAAGTTGAGGGAGGTGATTGAGTCATCATAGATCAAAATGGATCTGAAAAAACTCTTCCACACCCGATGTAGCTAACACACGCTTGTGCAGTAGAAATCGACTGGGAGGTACACCAGTGGTGGATAAAACTCCCACTGCCAGTATTTGGCCAGCAAGTGGAGAGCGTAAACTTGCCTAAGGCCAGTCTTTGCACCACTGTCCTGGGTTTAATCCCGAATCTCTCCACAGTGTCCCATGAAATGAGGACACGTGGTTGTGTTGATGGTGATATGCTTTCTACTACTGACTTTTATTTATACGCTAAGACCAAGAAAACGGTGCACCACGAAGGAGATATGCAAATTGGTCACTAACCGATGTCCATCTAGGTACTGATGGAAAATGCGTGATTGTAAACTTTGGCAGCCGATGGATGAATGTGTAGCGCTGCAGCTGCCAAGGATAGTAAACAGGGAACATTTCGATATCAGGTCATAAAGCCTTTGCAGATTTTATTCTGTGTAATCGGATAGTAATCATGCCTTCCAGACAGGCACGTGAAAATTATACACAGACGTCAGCATTAGAGAGAGGACGTGTTGTTGGGCTCAACGAAGGCGGTTGGAGTAGTCACTCGACATTTGAATAGGGTCGATACCTCTATTCGACGCTTTTGGGAGGAACTTGCGAACCATGGCCGTCCACAGTGTCAAGGAGCGTGCAGTCGACCTAGAGAGACGACGGAACTTGAGGACAGAGCAATCGTCAGAGGGGGCACTCAGAGCCCACGGTTCATTATTATTGTCGATCCGACGTGCAACTGGTGCTTCAGTGACCACAAGGACTGCTGATAGGTGGCTGACAGAAAGGGAGTGAGCTCGTGGCGCCTTGCGCCACCTACCATTGACCTCTATACACCAACAAGCCCGTTTTCAATGGTGTTGGGCACATTGTGTCTGGAATTTCATTGAATGGAGTAGAATTGTGATGAGTCCCGCTTCGAACGTAGCCCTGATGATCAGTGAAGACATGTATGGAGATTCCAAAGGCAGCGGTCGGGCACGAACCTGACTGTCGCCCGCCATAGGGCACCATAACCAGAATGGTCTGGGGTGACATTTCATTTCACAGCAGGACCCCTTTGGTTGTCACCCATGGCACCCTTAAATCGTAGCCGTAAGTCGATGATGTTCCACGTCTCGTTTTGTTGCCCTTCATGGCGAGCCATCCTGGGCTATTTCGGCAAGATAACGCAGCCTGGACACGGCGAGACTTCTGCTTTTCTTCGTGCTTGCCAAACCCTACCTCGGCCAGCGAAGTCGCCGGATGTCGCCACAAGAGTGCACATTTGGAGCGTTTTGGGTAGGATCCTCCAACCAGCTTGGGATTTTGACGATCTAACGTGCCAGTTGGATAGAATCTGGCACGATATCCCTCAGGAGGACATCCAACAACTCTACCAAACATTCAAAAGACGAATAACTGTTTGCATAAGGGCCAGAGTTGGACCATCGCATTATTGACTTGCTCAGTTTGTGAAGATCTTTCTCTTGAATAAACCATCCAGTTTTTTCTGAAATTGTAATCATTTGTTTGTTTGTCTGTACATGTACATTACATCTACCAAATTCGTCCCATTCGGATAATTCCTTCGTGGTGTGTCCTTTATTTGTTTTGTTTTAGAGTGTATTTGTAGCCGGCCGGTGTGGTCGTGCGGTTCTAGGCGCTTCAGTCTGGAACCGCGTGACCGCTACGGTCGCAGGTTCGAATCCTGCCTCTGGCATGGATGTGTGTGATGTGCTTAGGTTAGTTAGGTTTAAGTAGTTCTAAGTTCCAGGGGACCGATGACCACAGATGTTAAGTCCCATAGTGCTCAGAGCCAGAGTGTATTTGTCGCTAATAGTCAATGACACATTCAACAGTGTTTGTTGGAAATCGAAAACAAATCTTACGGTCTATCGCATAGTGTTATGGGTTTATTACAGCCGATAATGTTCAAATAGAACTGACCACTCTGTACAAGCACCCGCTGTTCGTAATTGTAAAGTATTTCAGCCTTATATTCATGAATCTTGAACACTTATTTATTGCTTGAGACAGAAAAGACACTTCACTCTATGCATGGAGCACATCTAAATGTTAATGATCTTCCCTCTATTTTAGGTAAGCCTTTAATCTTTAAGTAGAGTGATAATCAAGCATTTTACTGGTAGCAGACAGTTATATGGAGGGAGCACGTTCCCAGTTCTCCTCACAGGAAGACTCTTGGCTTAGGTCCCTGACCTGCTAATCACTGATAACCTCTACTTCTCGATTCAACGTTCGTTTTGTAAAGGCACAGATGTCGCCAGCAACCAAGTGCTTGAAATAGTGTTACGTTCACATACAAAAGCCGCACAGCAATCCAAGTGAAGGCCATGCTGCCTTGAACAGCTGTCCAAATGTAAAGAGGTAATTCCACCATGTGATAAGAATGACGTAACGTGCTACTGTCTCCATGTTTGCCGTGTGCTAGTGCATACAGTATGTTGATAGCCTCAAGATTCAGAGACATCATCCACGACTTTGTTCAGCGTAGAGTCCTCACGTTTTCTCCGCGTTCGGCACCGCCGTGAGTGCGTAGACAATGGCGGGGAATGAATTTAAAATACTCTGCATTGGTAAGGTATGCCTTGACGAACTGCTGTACTGCGACAGCTATCCCGTCGAAGACACAGTTTTAAGGTAAATATTCCTGCTGTTTACTACAATCAATAGTTTTTAAGTGCCTGTTTGTTTTCGTACTTGTCCTGTTTGATAAAAAGAATATAAAGTCGCCATTAGCCTTTCTTAAGTATTCCAAGGTGAAATTTACGTAACATAGATATGTTAGGACTAGAAACACAAATGCATATTTCAAACAAGAGGGTAATTTCAATTAATGTTTCAACACGTCTCTACATGATCTACTTCTTGATTCGCGTTTGGTACATAAAAGCTTTCCTTTTTCTCTGACACTTCAGCAATAGTTATCTCCACATTGTCTCATCACTACACAAACACTACGTTGATGGTGAACAGTTCACCGGCAAGTTGCGAAGTGTTAAGATCTATGCAGCAAACAAAAATTATCCATCGCGAGTCGGAAAACCATAAGTAATGCAGTTCAATGACGTATGCTAGATAAGGAAAGAAAGTCCTCGCAATTAAAATGACCGATTATAAAATAAAGAAAAACTTATTATGAAATATGTCTGACATTTATTTTGTACAGTATATTCATTGAACATGCAACGTGACTCCAAGGAGGAACGCTAAAACAGACTTTAACGAACACGTTTCATCATTCCTAGCATTTAACCGATTTCCCTGCACTGTCGAAATAACCTTCAAAACAGATTCTGTCATTAAATAAAAATTTGTACGAAATACTGTTACTGTTACTTAATGTAAACTAGTTTTTACTGTCTTTATTTGCTAATGAAGTTGCACCGCCAGTCAGCTATTTACGAAAGGAACATTTTTAAATACTTAAATTCTGCGACACATTCCGGATTAAGCACGCCAATACATAATTATGCTTGTGACAGCAGAAATTCAGTAAACACTAGACATCGAATGGTGCAAGCGAACAACGTAAGAATGTTTATACTTCGTACCTTTATTTTGTCATCACAGGATTGATGTGGAAACCATTCAGTTCGCTTGGCTATCATTTTTTATATATTTACGTAAATGATTGAAAAATTAAGCCAACTCCTTCCACAAGTTCTTTAGTGATCGTATTTTCCTCACAGCAGAAGAAGCGTAAGTGTTGAATGTCTGTTTACAATGTGCGAGATATTTCTGTTCCTGTTTTCTTGAACCCAAGTTATCCTGCAGCTTTATTTCTAATGGAGCAATATTAGTGTTATTGATCAATACTGTGCCGCGTTAAATCAAATTATGAGCAGATTCATAATTTCATTATGTATTATTTTTATTTGCATAGTAATACAAAAATGTTAAAAGCCGTTGTGACTCTCGACTATACTTCCGTAGGTTCAGTGTAGTATCCAAACTGCAGTCCTTTCTTTACAATTTTCTAATAAAAAACTTCTTCACTTAAAAAAGTTGTTTGCCTCAATCAGGTAAAAATTAGTTCCTAAATTAGCGGTGCGTTTCAACTATCATTACCAGAGGTTTACGTACACTCTAGGGAGAAGTGTTTCAGCGGTTTCAAATGTTACTTATCCTCAATTTTGATCATTATTTTATTTTTATTTATTTGTTTATTTTTTGTCGTCCGCAACATCCTCTTCAATACTTAGGTCTGTGGGCCTTTCTCATTTTCAAGTTGAATTGTTGTTCCATCTGACGAGGAGTCTTGGTACATTCTGTTATACGACTGCATTATGTTCTATTGAATTTACGCTGGCGAATGAGGAAAATATTGGTTAATACTATGTCATAAGAAAACTCTTCAAACACAGCAGCACATTTTAATTGCTATGACACTTACTGTTGTGCTTTATAACAACTGTATAAGACGAACTACACCTACACCCAACAAAAAAATCCTCGATGCTGTGCCTGATACTAGATCATCATTAAACAACGTATCTTATCGTTGTGTAAGATTACTTCATATACTAGAGATGATACAAACAAAAGAGCATTCGAAAGACTTTTCTGTATAATAGTTTGCTAACTGCTTTTATTTCTCATTTCATGTCTCGAATGTAAGGGTTTCTCATTTATTCAAGACTGGAGAAAAAGTAAACTGTTCTTTGCTCACATTTAAAAAAAATCTGTGACTATAACCAGAATTATTCTACTGTTTGCGTTTTCGAGGTTATATTCCATATGCATGTTATATTTTTTCCAGAGTATGTTAACATTTCTTTCATTTCCCCTTTCTTACACTAAAATGACACTTTAATCGTTATAAACAACCACTTAATTTTCTATGTACTAGTCTATACGATTTACAAGTTACAGTATTAAGGATAATTTTACAGTTCTTAGGCTTTTGTGTTTAACTAAACATCACGTTTCATTTCTCGAACAGAATCTTAAGTATGGTAAAAGTTTATTTTCAGATAGTACAAGACTGAGACAGTAAGTTTACATCGAGAATTTTGAATAAATTGTATTACAGAAAGGGATACTGAGTTGCAGAATTAAATACTGAATTAGGTATATGGGTGATGTGATGTCAGCGTTGTGAAAAATGTGTACGTCTGCAGGGCGATTACGTCGAGAAGTAACGCCAGTTTCATCGATTTTGGCTGAGTAGTTAATTAGAAAAAAAATCGGAGGCCTTAGAACTTGAATGCACCTCGTACAAGCACTGTGGATAATTGTACGCTTGCCATTCGGGGAGAGGTATGACATTTAATTAGGTTGTCGGAACACGAGAGAAACTAGAGACTAGAAATGATGGATTCATCCTTTGCGATGCATCTTTTAACATAGAAGCAACCACCTTGTGATGTTAAGAAAAGCAGAAGCACTTGAAAACAGTAAATATATGACTTAAAATGGTGATTTATTTTAAATGTCAAAACACAATTTTCTTTTCCCCTTCGTTAAAATACGTTTCATTTACACAAATGTTTGATTATAATAGTAAAAACCATTTTATTGTGCGCTCACTTTTTAAACTAACAGATAACTTTGCAACGTTTTCAATGCTCTGTGTCTGTACACTCATCTGGCTTACTAAACGACTAAACCGGTCCACGGTCACTTGATGCCAGTTGCAGGTTGCCTATCTAACGACTGCCAGGGACAGTAAAAATTTTAGATTCAATATTTTGTATAAATACAGACCAAATTTAAATATTTAAAATGTTGTCATAATCCACACATTTAGAGGTGTAATCCTAAGTTAAAGGTTTAACACAGAAAGACTAGCTTTACAGTCGGAATGCGTGTATATGTCTTGAGGCAGAATAATTCAAAGCGCGCAAATGACCCTGATTCTGTTCACCAAGTATTGGAGAGTCTGAGCACTTAACGACTTCCAACATACTGTACACATCATTTCAAACATTTACGAAACTTTTTCTGCTATCAGTTTATTCCCCACTGCAAACAAAATAGTTTTAAAGCGGAGTTTTCCATGCCACTTCGATAGAGTGGTCCCAAATTAGTCTATTACGGTACTCGTTTTATCTATATGTATTATCAGGGACAGTAAAACATGATGAATAACCAGTACTCAAGTGCGACTGAGAAGCGCTGCTGCATGGTGGTAGTCAGTGCTGGCCAGAGCTATCCTGTCGCTGCTAGAGTACTAATTATTCCTTGTGTTTTACTGTCATTGGTAATAAATACATATCAATAAAACAAATATCTCACCGGACTAATTTGGGACCGCTCTATCGAAAGGGCACTTAAAATTTCGTTTTAAAAATCATTTTGTTTGTAATAGGAAACAAACCGACGCTTTCCTTCTACACTGGGTCTTGCATGAAAGACGTGATGTGAACTGTCTGTTTGGGCCAACTCCAACTACACATTCAAAACAAGAAACTGCAAATATCTGCCGAAAAAAAAAACAGAGAAAAAACTCTTTACGACTCTTAGTTGAGACGCCCTGAATGTATACATATACAGGGCTATTACAAATGATTGAAGCGATTTCATAAATTCACTGTAGCCCCATTCATTGACATACGGTCACGACCCACTACAGATACGTAGAAAAACTCATAAAGTTTTGTTCGACTGAAGCCGCACTTCAGGTTTCTGCCGCCAGAGCGCTCGAGAGCGCAGTGAGACAAAATGGCGACAGGAACTGAGAAAGCGTATGTCGTGCTTGAAAGGCACTCACATCAGTCAGTCATAACAGGGCAACGACACTTCAGGACGAAGTTCAACAAAGATCCACCAACTGCTAACTCCATTCGGCGATGGTATGCGCAGTTTAAAGCTTCTGGATGCCTCTGTAAGGGGAAATCGACGGGTTGACCTGCAGTGAGCGAAGAAACGGTTAAGCGCGTGCGGGCAAGTTTCACGTGTAGCCCGCGGAAGTCGACGAATAAAGCAAGCAGGGAGCTAAACGTACCACAGCCGACGGTTTGGAAAATCTTACAGAAAAGGCTAAAGCAGAATGCCAGTTCGGCATTTCTTAAACAGGAGATTGGAAAACCGATGGATCGGTCGTGGTGGAGATCATGATCAGCAATTCATGTCATGGCCTCCACGCTCTCCCGACTTAACCCCGTGCGATTTCTTTCTGTCGGGTTATGTGAAAGATTCAGTGTTTAAACCTCCTTTACCAAGAAACGTGCATCAACGATGCTTTCGAACTCATTGATGTGGACATGCTGCGCCGAGTGTGGGAGGAACTTGATTATCGGCTTGGTGTCTGCCGAATCACTAAAGGGGCACATATCGAACATTTGTGAATGCCTAAAAATACTTTTTGAGTTTTTGTATGTGTGTGCAAAGCATTGTGAAAATATCTCAAATAATAAAGTTATTGTAGAGCTGTGAAATCGCTTCAATCATTTGTAACAACCCTGTAGTTTAGGTGATATGACGTCGTGAACAAACGGATGCGTGAAAAATTAACTTCTGCTTAAAACGGAGCGTAAATTAGCCAGAGTATATCCACCCATTGTTTAACAGCGAGAGCACTTAGAGATCTCCAACAAACTTTAAATTTCGTATCAAACCCTTTCTAAACTGTTTTCTCGCTTACATGTTTAACATCAAGTATTTAACACATTAACTCATTTGTGAAGTAATCAGTCATTTGAAGCTGTTTTATACATGAGAGTTATGTGGAGGGTATTTAGTGGTATTTTATAAGATGCATGTCGTTATATATGTGGTCGCGACATTCACTTGTCACCTGACGACTGCCTGAAGCTCCCCCCACACTCACACCAATTCATTGGCCATCCTACCGACTTTTTTTTTAGATTGGCTGCCTGGGTATGGTCATCCGACAGATTTTTTTTTAAATTCTTGTTCCCACTTCTCTAATATTTGATTTTAATTTCTCAACAGAGTCCTTGATCGGAAGCTGAGTTCAGGAGGCAATGCTGCCAATAACTGCAAAGTTTTGGCGGAATTGGGTGTCAAAAGTGATTTGTTTGGAACGCTTAACGTTAACTCTACAACTGGGAGGTAAGTTCTGCATGATTTTATTTTCTTCTTTTGGATGCACTTAGCAACACGCTAAAATGTGACAACTTCTTTTTTTTTTTAATTTTGGAGACTGTTCGCCGAAATGAGTGAACTAACTGAGAGAATCAAAACATTCAAGTGAAATGAAAGCTAATTATGCAGTGCTTGTTACTTGAGGAGGATGTATGTTAGGCAAGAGCACTTTTCCTGCCTCGTATAATGTCAATATGACATACCATTCACACAGTTCATTTTCGCCATTTTGATTGGGCGAAAAGTAGAATCTCAATGTCAACTGGAAAAATCATGTTATAGGGAGTAGTTGTTATTGCTATTGTTGTGGTGTTCAGCCAGAAGACGGTTTGATGTAGTTTTGGACGCAAGTGTGTCCTACACAAGTCACAGTATAAGTACTGCAACCTACATTCACTTCAACGTGCTTACTGTAGTCAAGTTTTTGTCTCTCTTCATAATTATAGAGTGAAAATCAATAATGGGCTAAGTGCCAGAAGACTTATTCCAAGTTATTCAGTTCCTTTTGTTTTGATGGGAAAGCCTTAACAATATTTCTTATTTTTTCTACAGTAAGAGTCACACAACCACTGCAATTTTTTTAAAATTCCCTTCCTTTTATCAATGAAAATACACATTTTATTCTGAAAATCGCAGAACTTGCTAAATGCCATGCAGCTATCGGCAAGAACGAGGTAAGTGCCACTGAAAGAAATCTCAATGATTTATCAGTTTTGTTAATGATAAACATTTTTCAGATACATTTTACAGATGCATTGTTCAGAGTTAAATTATTTTTAATCCTTCTTTTAATTTTATAGAGTACAAAGCAATTTTAATTGATTAATGTTCGAAAAATGTTCTATCAGTTACTTTCAAATACTGCAGCATCTGTTGCAGATCCTTTTTCATTTCAGCTGACAAGTTGTTTTTACATTATTGTGACGTTAAAATAAAGTCATTTATTATGTAAGTGGGAACTCCTTACTTGAAAATCTTGTAGTCTTCAAGTCCGTTAAACATTGTTCTCCTCTCGATGACACTAGGTGCAATTTCTTTCGCTTGAATCCAACCATGTTTGGAAATATTTATTTTCGCTGTGTTACTATGTGTTTTGGCTGCTTTTTTAAAACAAAAAGTTCTCAGATTGGAGCATAGTAACCACAAATGCATTGTTAGGTGTCGCATTCTCCGTAAGTTTTACAATGACCATAGGTGCTTGACATCTGACATTCTTCGAGCCTCCTACGTTTTTCAATCTTGGTAAAATCTCTGTCATACGCGCCAAACAATTGCAAACCTTTGTAGACTTAGGCCGGTTTAGCCTCACCAGTAGACCGTCACATATCGCTCACGCTATCTTTCGGGCGTTATACGGTATGCGCTACTAAGAAATGATTGTAGCGCTTAGCCTGCTTCTCAGGTTGTTGGCAACGGCACTAAGCTTGATTCTTAAATAATTTTTTTTGGTACTTAGCCCGCCATTGATTTCCACTCTACAATTTAGCCTCCCACCCTTCCTTCGATTACATCTTGACTCTCGATGCCTCAGGGCATCAGGCTTCTATGCAGCTGATCCAGCACATACTTCCCTACAATTAAATTAAAATTAGTCGTGTAACCCCGGTTGTGAGCGATGTTTTCTGGAGGTTTCCCGCACAAATGAGACAAATCCAGATTTGAAAATCCCTTCCCACATATTCCCAACTGCGACTCCATCCGCCCCAATCTCGGCTCGCCTGGTGTTTGTCTGAAAATGCCATTAGTGTACAATGGGTCATTACTCGAACATCTCTCTCAACCTAGACCATGACAAAAAAAAGTTAACGCCGTTTCTGTGTATCACTCACTATAGAAGAAATCATCTGTTTTATATTTCAGTCCTTCAAAATATCCACCATTATGAAGACGCAAAAAAAACCTAGCCAACAACCTCACCTTCCATCTCAATACACGTGTCACCTATTCCTAAACTCAAGCCAACGTCTTTTCCAGTTGTCTACAAACATTACACATAAGCCTCAAACACCTTCCTGACTAGCGGAAAATAGCACAGTAGACGTACAATACCCTATACCAAAACAACCATTCCCTTCTCTGCAATAAATATCTCCTTACTTGCACCTTCAGGCAACAAGACGTGCATGCATTACACCTAACCACTCCTTACACATAACTCCTTACACCTGACACCGAACTGACAGTCCCAATCCTATTACCATGGCAGAGTAGCCGTGGCCATCTCCGAAACATGCTTGTTTCTCCTCAATCATTTCTAAGTGGTCCAGTTGAGCACCTCATCTTCGCCATCTGTCTCACGAAACTTACATTAACCCTTGGAACTATCAACATCCGCCCTAACAATCTAATCGCTTACGATTTCATAACTCTTGTGGACTGAACCTGTAACACCTACATAACTGTTGCCAGTATTAACCTGCATTCCCACCTACCTGTCCAAAGACAGCTGTGTCGTCAGTTTATTGATGTAATCAATGTCCATGAAATCCACATCCCTGCCCAACCCAACCTGACACAGATATCACCCTTGTGCCATTACTGCCAACTCAAACCTCTTGAAGTGCACTGCAATAGAAGTCTTGAATCCATCTGGGAGTTGTCGTCTTCCTGTCCTTCTCCACATGTCATGCAGTGTTTCAAACTATAACCAACCCCTACATAACTATCCACCCTGACAAATACAGGAGTTTTCCCATGCAAACTTTAGTGTTTACCATAGCCAAATCCATATCCTAATCGAAAGCAATGGCTTTAACGTTCAGAAGCTTCACGACATCCAGTATGAGGCTGTTTTCTTACAACACACTTCACAAATGCAGTTACCAAACATACCCCATTCGATATTATCTACCATGAACGTTCCACTTTCCCTCCACGATCTTTTCCACTGCCCCAAGAAACCCATTGCCTCTACAGAGAATTCTTTCATATGTGTAATCGAGATACTCTCACACGCCACCGACAGCTCCACCAAAATGTTCACAGTTATAACCTAAACGAAGTTGGAGCTGCCACATAACACGCATAAAACTAAACGAAATACTTACAGACTCTACAAAGTATTAGAAAGCATTCCGTAGACTTTTGGGAAAAATCCCACTCCCACATATCATATCTCTCGCAACAACAGATGCTCCATGGCAAACTCATCAAAGTCAACAACTCCTGTTCTGCCTAGAAGACACCTACACCATTCCACTTGACCCAAACTCTATTAACTCCACTGATCCCTATACCATCCCACTTGACCCAAACTATATTAACTCCACTGATCCCTATGCCTATGAGCATTGAAACTCATATATCCCATATCTCGCCCCAGACTTTCAGCGCTTACGTGGCACAACACGAACAGGACTAAACACACCAATAACAGCTGAAGTCATTACGCTAACACACGACAAAAATCGTGACGCTGCACCTAGTCACGATACAGTTACCTACCGCCATCCCAAGGAATGTCACAAGGTCTAACACGAAACCTCTGCCATCCTACACGACACCACCCTCTACGTGAGAGCAGAGCAGAGCGAAACATTCAAAACCTTACTCTTTCTAAAAACTGATAAACAACCCTGACAGATCTCAATCTACCGACTCACAAAGCTCACGTCAGCCCACAGAAAAAACCTTGAAAGCATCATAACGTAAGGCATTCGTCAGCACCTTGCAACACATCAATCTATCTCCAGCATCCAATGTGACTTTCGTCCCAACTGTTCCATTGATGATCAGCTTCTTAACTTTCCTCCCATCAATTACATAAAATAAAATTCGTCCTATTATTTTTCTTTGATATTCAAGAACCTTTTGATTGGATGTGACATTCTGCACGGCTCTTCAAGCTAAACGACTGATGACCATAGATGTTAAGTCCCATAGTGCTCAGAGCCATTTGAACCATTTGAATCTTCAAGCTAAACAAATAGGTATCCCAGTTATGTCCATCCTCCACCATCGTTCTAGATACAGTATGTTACAAAAATGGACCGCACCTGTTGACCCTACTAACAGTGTGCCTCAAGGCTCATGACGTCCTCCAACTCCACCATGCTTTCCTCCAACTTCGCTTGAATCTCCTAGTCGAGTGGTGTAATACATGGAAACTTAATTCCAAGAAAAGCCAAGCCACCATTACTGGCCGCACTACTCAGAGTTTCCGTCATCCATATTTCTTCCTCTCCATCTACAACTAACCCATCCTTCTCACTAACACAGTAAAATGTTTCAAACTAAACCTTGACAAAAAACCCAATGTGCAATGCACATCTCCTTATCATCCAACACAAAGCTCACAGCCAACAAAAGCCACCGTAGCTATTAGCAAGCTGCATCTGGGGTCTACGTTCTTCTACCATCAACCTCGCCTATAAATCCCTCATCCGCCCAGTCGTCACATACGCCAAAATTTCGTGGATCTGCGCCTCTCCTAAATTATACAAACCACTAGAAATCCATCCTTCCGCCATCTCCATCCACTTAATCGCAAAATTGAGTTTAAGCACCCATTACCTACCCACTATTCATCAATCCGGATGCCATGCTGTGCCACTACATCCATACCCCATATTCCACGTACGTTCATGCTTTATCCAACCTCTCCCGCTCGAATTTCTACCAACTTCCTCTACCTAATGATGAAATCTGCCCCATAATATACCTTTCCTTCTAGCTCCAGTAAACAATGCTTCAATTAACCTTTCCGTTTCCTCTATCCTCTGGCTACATCAAACCCAGTACTCGTTTAGGTAGCAATAACTGCTCCCCCCTTCACTATTCCATTCGTGCATGGCGCATGGAAAGAATGATCGTCGGTAAACATCTGCATTACCTCTAATTTCACCCATTTTCTCGTTGTGCTCATTTCGTGAGACGCATGTGGAGGAAGCAATATGCTACCTAACTCTTCCCAGAAATTACTTTCTCGAAATTTCAGTATTAAAACTCTCTGTGAAGCATAACGCCTCTCTCGTAACGTCTGCCACTGGAGTTTATGGAGCCGGCCGTTGTAGCCGAGCGGTTCTAGGCGCTTCGGTCTGGAGCCGCGCGACCGCTACGGTCGCAGGTTCGAATCCTGCCTCGGGCATGGATGTGTGTGATGTCCTTAGGTTAGTTAGGTTTAAGTAGTTCTAAGTTCTAGGGGACTGATGACCTCAGATGTTAAGTCCCATAGTGCTCAGAGCCATTGAACCATTTTTGGAGTTTATTGAACATCTCTGTAACGCTCTCGTACCGACTAAACAATCCCATGACGAAACGCGCCGCTCTTCGTTGGATCTTTTCTGCTGTAAGTAGGCTGTTTAGGTTTTCTTATTGGTAACGCGACGTAGCGGTCTGTATGAAAATCACTGGCTGTGCTGTGTGCAGTCTGTGGTTAGTTTGCATTGTTGTCTGCCATTGTAGTATTGGGCAGCTGGATGTTAACAGCGCGTAGCGTTGCGCAGTTGGAGGTGAGCCGCCAGCAGTGGTGGATGTGGGGAGTGAGATGGCGGAGTTCTGAGAGCGGATGATCTGGACAGAGACAGTAAATTTGTAATATTGAATATCATGGACTGATACAGATATTATGACTTTTGAACACTATTGAGATAAATACATTGTTTGTTCTCTATCAAAATCTTTCATTTGCTAACTATGCCTATCAGTAGTTAGTGCCTTCAGTAGTTTGAATCTTTTATTTAGCTGGCAGTAGTGGCGCTCGCTGTATTGCAGTAGCTTGAGTAACGAAGATCTTTGTGAGGTAAGTGATTTTTGAAAGGTATAGGTTAATGTTAGTCAGGGCCATTCTTTTGTAGGGATTATTGAAAGTCAGATTGCGTTGCGCTAAAAATATTGTGTGTCAGTTTTGTGTTGATCAGAATAAGTAAAGAGAGTAATGTCTGAGTACGTTCAGTTTTGCTCAGCTGTTTGAAAAGCAAGTAATGTAAGAGGTTTACCAGCACAGCAATTCATTAATTTTTCTAAGGGGACGTTACACTGCCTCTTCTATCAATCCTACCTGGTAAATGGACCCAAACTAATGAACAACACTCAGCAATCGGTCGAGCAAGAACCTTGTAAGCCACTTCTTTATTGTATGCAGACATTCCAGCTAAATTTCTAAAATCATTGAGGGTAGTGGCAACAAAACGACTAATCACACTGATATTTAGAATCTATGAGACTGGCGATACACACACATCAAAAAAAGTTTTGCATCACCTCGGTTCCGGAACCTGTACAGAAAAGTGAAATATAGATCAACATAAATATCATTTCCACCCTTTTTATTGCTCATGAAAACCACACAGTGCATGTTGTACCTCCATACAGGGAGACCTTCAGAGGTGGTGGTCCA
This sequence comes from Schistocerca cancellata, assembly GCF_023864275.1. Classification (NCBI taxonomy): domain Eukaryota; kingdom Metazoa; phylum Arthropoda; class Insecta; order Orthoptera; family Acrididae; genus Schistocerca; species Schistocerca cancellata. The sequence goes on from NC_064628.1 coordinate 700,273,215, forward strand.
GATTGCTGTACACACCGGTACCACTAATACCCAGTAGTACGTCCTCTTGCATTGATGAATGTCTGTATTCGTCGTGGCGTACTATCCACAAATTCATCAAGGCACGGTTGGTCCACATTGTCCCACTTCTCAACGGAGATTCGGCGTGGATCCCTCAGAGTGGTCGGTGGGTCACGTCGTCCATAAACAACCCTTTTCAATCTATCCCAGACATGTTCGAAACGGTTAATATCTGGAGAACATGCTGGCCACTCTAGTCGAGCTATGTCGTTATCTTGAAGGAAGTCATTTACAAAATGTGCACGATGAGGGCGCGAATTGTCGTCCATGGAGACGAATGCCTCGCCAATATGCAGCCCATATGGTTGCACTATCGATCGGAGGATGGCATTCACGTATGTGCAGCCGTTACGGCGCCTTCCATGACCACCAGCGGCGTACGTAGGCCCCACATATTGCCACCCCAAAATAGCAGGGAACCTCCGCCGTGCTGCACTCTCTGGACAATGTGTCTAAGGCCTTCAGCCTGACCAGGTTGCCTCCAAACACGCATTCGACGATTGTCTGGTTGAAGGCATATGCGACACTCATCATTGAAGAGAACGTGATGCCAATCCTGAGTGGTCCATTCGGTATGTTATTGGGCCCGTCTGTACCGGGCCCGTCTGTACCGCACTGCATGGTGTCGTGGTTGCGAAGGTGTACCTCGTCATGGACGTCGGGAGTGAAGTTGGGCATCATGCAGTCTATTGCGCACAGTTTTGAGACGTAACACGACGTCCTGTGGCTGCTCGAAAAGCATTATTCAAAATTCTGGGGTTGCTGTCAGGGTTCCTCCGAGCCATAATCCGTAGGTAGCGGTTTATCCACTGCAGTAGTAGCCCTTGGGCAGCCTGAGCGAGGCATGTCTTTCTGTATCTCCTCCATGTCCAGACAACATCACTTTGGTTCACTCCGACACGCCTGCACACTTCCCTTGTTGAGAGCCCTGGAAGAGCCGACAAGTGAGAGAATTGTTGTACAATTTGCTTAACAGCGCCTGCATACAAGTTCCTGACAAGAATAATATACAGAAGAATGGAAAAGAATATTGACAATCTGTCAGGTGACGATCAGTTTGGCTTTAGGAAAGGTAAAGGCAACAGGGAGGCATCTCTGACTTTGCAGTTGATAATGGAAGCAAGACAGTAGAAAAGTGGAGACATGTTCGTAGGATTTGGGGACATGGAAAAAGCAATCGACAATGTAAAATGGTGCAATTTGTTCGAATTTCTGAGAAAAGTGGAGAAAGCTATAGGGAAAGACAGCTGATATACAACATGAACAAGAACCAAGAGTGAACAACACGACAGGGGGACCAAGAACGAAGTGCTCAGATTAAAAAGGGCGTAAGACACGGATGTAATCTTTCGCCCCTACTGTTCAATCTACACATCGAAGAACCAATGACGGAAACAAAAGAAGGGCTCAAGAGTGGGATTAAAATTCAAGGTGAAAAGACATCAATAGAAAGTTTCGCTGATGACATTGCTATCTTTAGTGAAAGTTTAGAAGAATTAGAGGATCTGTTGAATATGAGAACAGAATATGGATTGAGAGTAAATCGAAGAGAGAAGAAAATAATGAGGAGTAGGTAACATTCTATGGTAGTGAAACATCATGGATCCGGAACAGAAGAGCATTTGAGATGCCGTGCTACAGAACTATGTTGGATGTTAGGTGGACTGATAAAGTAAGAAATAAGGCGAGGAAAGAAGCATATCGACAACACTGACAAGACGAAGGGACACGATGGTAGGACACCTGTGAAGACATCAGGGAATAACTTCCGTGGTACTAGGGGGAGCTGTAGGGTGCAAAAACTGTAGAGGAAGACAGAGATAGGAACACATCCAGCAGATAATTGAGGACATAGGTTGCAAGTGCTATGCTGAGATGAAACGGTTGGCACAGGAGAGGAATTCGTGGCGGGCCGCATCAAACCAGTCAGAAGATTGATGACTGAAAAAAGTTGGTAGCTGCTTCTTGAAGTTTCACAGAGCCTCTGTAATATTCATCATTCCATCTCCACCATGAACATGATCATTTTCATGTACCACCAGTGTTACCATTATAGCATAACAGCATCGACATTGTCTTCACTGATTTAATTTTAGCGATTGTATAAAATCATATAAAAAGTTTTGAACGTTATAATATTTGTGTACACATAAAAAATCAGATTTTATTTTCATCTGCTTTACATTTGTTAAAATTTTTGTTAAGCATGTAAAACCTTGAACAATTTTATCCGCTGGCACCCCAACTCCTTGCAGGAAACTGAAATAACAATAAAGAAACAAATGAAATCTATCGGTATAAAGCGACCATTGCTGAGTGCGATTAAAGTCGTTGACACACATTCCATTTTCTACAGCGTCATTGATGACTCAGCGCCAGTAATTTGAGTGGAAAATGGCTCTGTTCAGACGTCGGTTAGTTTCATGTCTGTAACATCTTCAGTTGCAAGTTTCAACAAATGCCAATGCCAACATTTCGTCACCACAATCTAGTCTGCTACAAACTGGATTTTTTTGATCCTTCACTATTGTGTCGTGCAACGAATTTACACTCAGCTTGTAGGCCTCACGCTGACCTATAGCTTAACAGATGGTATGAGCGGCAGTGCAAGTTGACATTTCTCACATACCAAACACGAAGGTCACACTAAGGGCAAGGAAATCCTGAATCTGAGAATCAGTCACCATACTTTTTATTTTTCGTCGCTTATTTTCTGGTAACTCTCTTCGGGTGAGGTGATACAGTAGTGAAGATACTGAGTTCAATGATGATATTGCTGAACACTGTATGACTTACAGCGGTCGACGTCACGGTCATAAACGCTGTTCCCAAAATGGATTATATCAAGTATGTTCGAAAATGGTACAAATTTAAAATTTTCCACTACAGCTCAAAAGCTAGTCGCACACATACAAAGTGCACACCACTTATGACAGAGCGTATACTACGTCAGATATTAAAACATACACTAAAATAAAAAGAATTATCATTAGAAATTAGCTGTGTTTGCCTATTGAAGAAGTTTCTTTTCACCCGACTGCGTTCAATTCGTGACTGCACAGTTACAAAGTGAACGATTTCGCCATATGCTGTGACAATCGAGAGGTAACAGTCTACGGATTGCGTGGCAGGGTGGGCGACCTGTTTTGACAGCTGAGGGACAGGCCCGCACGTGGCTCGCCCTGACAGCAACGATGCATCAAGCTCCAGGAGGTGGTGGTCAGGCTTTCGGGCACTTGCCGCAAGCAGAAGACAAATTTCGACTCCGCTACTGGCAGAAGTTAGAGCCTGCGAAACAACCCAGCTATCAGAAGGGCAGCAGGTGGAGAGGTGAATTACTGGCAAGTGTTACTGAATGCCGTGCAGTTGCGACCGCGATCAGTGGCGGTCGGCATGGCTCGCCGGACGTTTGTGGTCACCCCCTTCGCCAGATAGTTTGAGCAGCGATCCGTCAGGCAAGGACGGCCCTTTCTTGTACTCGAGTCCGCTTTCAAGCCGCCGTCTCCGCATCTTACCCGAAACAGCCAGTACGTAAGGAGCGTCCTTCTTCTAAATCTTGACTTCTTGAAATTGAAAATACCGACCATAATTATTAATGATCCCCCTCTGAACAGGTGGATTTTAGACATACTGTAGTAGTTGCATCTAATACTAACATATTTCCAACTACCTTTCCATTGTACCGAAATATAGAGCTTCTTTTCAATATCTGAAAATCGAAATATTGAAAACTTTTGGGAAACGAAACCACTACCTTCGACTATGTCAATATGTAATTAGTTCTTTCCAGCATAAATATAACCGCATCCTCACTTCGTTTGTACGGTAGCTTCTTTCCACACTTATTGACTGCGACAGAATCAGCCCATCGCCATGGGAGGAACAGGAAAGGAACGATGTAAAAAGAATGCAAATGTTCGCTAAGCATTTTCAACGCTACATTTGTGACTATTTTAATTACTACGACTGACAGTCCAAAAAAATAAGGAAAGAACGAATGGGCACATGAATGGTTGAAAAAAAGAAAGACATAATCCATGTTAATTTACTCACCATAATGCGATATCCTTTACGGACAAAAATTTATTAATAACGTGTTGTGGCACAGCGTACAAAATAGGAAAAGAAAATACTGTCACTGAATAGGAAATTGCAGTTGAAAATTGATAGATGTAACTGTAATTTCTGATGACAACTAGGTAACTTGAGTGACGTTTAATGTTGGCTTCGTTAAGCTAAACGTCACCGTTTATTGCACTGTTGTAACGTCTGACACACTCTTTAATTTTTTGAAGTAATAAAATCTGATTCCCTTCACACTTTGCACAGGTTTCAGAATGTCAAAATTATAAATGGCCATTTACCATTTCGGCATGTCTGAAACTCATCTTAAATAGACAACATCGTTTTTATGCAAGAATTATAGAACACTTTATTTATAACTATAACTTAATATTAGCGCCGATAATACCAATGCAGTATACTTAATAGCTTTAACTAAATAATCTGCGAAGACTCAGTGCTCTTTATAGGTTACTTTTTAATGTATATTAGTCCAGTTTTTGAATATGGGCAAAGGCTCTCAAGCTACACCTAATGTTGCCAGTCTCTTTACAATTTGTTATGGTTTTCTTTATCCTCTTGTCCAGCTTCAAGTACTTGTTCGTCCCCTTCTTCTCTTCGAGATTCATCTCCAACTTAATGCACACGCAGTTTTTGAACTCCACTTCCTTCTTTCAGTACTCCATTAAATAGGTGAATCTAGGGTGAGTGTTCCCAATAACATTATTTATATTGTTGTTACAAACTTCAATGACATTCGTCGTTCAGTGCCTTTTTTCGTAACAATTCCACACTACTATGGGGATATCCCCACTCTGTAACCACTTGGTCATGAATTAGTTAATATATTGAAAGAGTCTTACGTTATTAGCAGCTTCTTTCTTGAATTTTAACCCATTCGTGTACAGATGCTGACATGAAATCTGAAACCCTCGTTCTAGTTGTAATCCTCAGTTAGATCGAGATCTTTAAGTTCTCTCCACAAGCTCTCCTCTATATGGAAATAACATCAATTTATTTTACTTGAGTGGAAACTTGACGAAGGGCCGATACCACAGCTGCCTCAAAATCGACGTTCACTTCTCTAGGACACTGGTTTAATCAGAAGAACGTGTGTGTCTTTCTTCTTATTAGGGAACAGTGTAAATACAGCAGGAAGAATTTTTGTTTCATCACTGGGACCTCCTAACACAGCGTGTGTGATGTAGATCTGTGCAAACTGCCTGCTGCACCTCTTAAATGTTCCGTCCATGAAAAAAACAGTGGTAAGACGTTTTTAAGCTACCTTTTCTTTTGTTTCGACTAAGAAAGAATATTCTCTCCTCTAATCCATCTCTTCTAGAAGGAAAACTACTGCCATCTCGCATTTTTAAGAAAACTTCATGAAGATCAATTTCATAAGAATTCTTGGGCTCTTGTTGGTTCCCCTGTGCTCGATGCAGCTGACGACAGAAGATCCTCTTCGTAGATTATGAGATAGGTATCACTGTAACAAAGTCATAACCATTGTAAGGAAGCATAGGAAAATAACAATCAGTCGCAGTCTTGTTGGTTTTTGTCTTATTCTTGTATGGAATTGCAACTGATTGCTGTATTCGTCTCCATCCTTATAAAATTACGCAGTCGTTGTGCACAACTGTTCCGTATGGAATCATGCTGGTGAAAATCCATAACCATTATTATGAAGATTTCCCATTTCAGCCACCATACATGCCACATAGCTGCGTAGTTTCTTCCTCGAGCGCTCTTCTCCTCCCTCTCCACTTGCTTCTCCACTTCCATAACTGCATCATCAGGTGGTCTACACAGCTGTTCTGATACGTTAAATACTTTTTAGTTCTTCGATTGCAACCTTCTCTTGCAATGAACCGATTTTTGGTGTTAGCACACAGCACATCCACGCAACTTCAACTTCTTTATATTCCTTCACTTCACTATACGCGTAACCACTGTAATGACCAGAATGCCTGCCCTTGGTCGCTGTAATAACTTCCATACTGATGGACACACTAGGAAGTTAGGAGCCAAAGTGCGCATAAGGACTTGTGTTTCTATCAGCGTGGCGTTATCCCTTCGGAGCGGGGAAAACCGTGTGTCTGTCTAGACACCATCCAGGGGAGTTCCAGCGGTCGGGTGGCGTGGGAGGTGGAGGAGACAAGGGTACCCAACTCTTCGGAGCAGGTAAAACCGCAAATATCCAGGGTCGCATATGTCCGCTTTCGCAGTTGTCCAGACACCGTGTTACTGACGCGGTGGGAACTCAGCCCATACAACAGTTAACGAGACTATAGAGGGAGGTTTCCACTTTGGCGGGAACGAGTGTCTGGAAAATTCATTGCACAGACACAATCAATAAAAATCAAACTGATACAATTATAAAATAAGAAAATACACGTATTAAAGAAAAAGTTATCGTTTTAAATAATTATGTTGGTTTCATCATGTTTGTAATTAATTATTAGCAAATTAGCATATAGAAACTACCAAATTGATTTAACAGTGGTTGGGCTAGAAACAGTTTAGAATTATGTGCCATATTATGCTAGATATAAGAGAAATGTGTATTTGAAAATTTGGATGACGACAGGTGAGGCTGTTTAAGGGCAGCGGCCATCTGGGCTCAGGGTATTGCATTCAGAGTCTGGAAAGCAAGAAAACATGATTTCATGAGCGGTGTGTTGGCCGTATCGTTAAAGTGAACCTAGAATTTTGTGGCACAACTTGGGACCGGTTGGTAGGACATGTCCTGAGGCATCAAGGGATCACAAATTTAGCATTGGAGGGCAGCGTGGAGCGTAAAAATTGTAGAGAGAGAGACCAAGAGATGAATACACTAAGCAGATTCAGAAAGATGTAGGTTGCAGTAAGTACTGGGAGATGAAGAAGCTTGCACAGGATACAGTTGCATGGAGAGCTGCATCAAACCAGTCTCAGGACTGAAGACCACAACAACAACAACAACAGAATTTTTCTGAGGACATTTCCGCGAACTTGTCATAATTTTGTGCTACGATCAGGCATCAGATCAGTGGACTTGGAATTTCCGCCAGTTGTCTAGAGTTGGACTTGTAATATTCGCTAGTTAGCTTGGTCTTTGATTTATAGAGCAAGTGTTGTACTATTTTTCGATATTTAGTTGCTAGGAGTTAATGTCTAATGATAACATGAAGTGACACTCTTAGCGAATTTTTGTAAAGCATTCATTCTGTCGCTGTATGAGTTCAGGAACTGAATGCTTCACAAAGTTTATTTTCTTTAAAATAAAATCAATGTGAATAGTGAACATTGTTTAATTTATCACCAGCCTCATTCCTGTCTGCATTTAATTAACTTGTGATGTAGTGAGTCGACTATTTATTGCGCGATACAATGGGTATGTGGTTCTGCCCTGGACTTTATATAGCCATTCCCTTAAATGGCACAAAATGCATATATTGTATCTCCAGATTTATTTAGTCATATTCAAGAACTAATCTGTGGTATAGAAGGAGTTATCAAGGAGGTATGATTTCAATTTGTTTTTGAAACTATTTTTGCTGTCTGTCAGACATTTTATTTCATCTGGTAATTTATCAGAAAGTATTATAGCAGCATATTTTACCCCTTTCTTTGCCAAAGATAGGTTAAGTAAAGGATAGTGTAGGTCTTTTTTTCTGGTATTGTAATCATGAATGTAGCTGTTGATTTTAAACTGGTCCATGTTGTTGAGAAAAAGTTTCATTATTGAGTAAATGCACTGTGAAGCAGTTGTAAGAATTCCGAAGCTTTTAAACAGATGCCTACAAGATGTGCGACTATGAACTCCACACATTATTCTAACTAATTTCTTTTGAGCAGTGAATACCTTTTGCCTAAGTGTTGAGTGGCCCCAGAATATTATGCCGTATGACATCAGAGAGTGTAAGTATGCAAAGTATGTTAGCTTACTATTTCTACATCCTCAAAATTGGCAATTATTCTGATTGCAAAAGTTGCTGAACCTCGTCGCTTTAGGAGATCCAAAGTATGAATTTTCCAATCAAGATTCTCATCTATATGTACACCCAGAAACTTAGTTTGCTCTACCCTGGCTACTGACTTCTTTTGATGTGTTATTTTTATTGAAGGAATTATACTTTTTGCAGCAGAAAATTGGATGTACTGTGTTTTTTCAAAATTCAGAGCAAGCCCATTCGCAGAAAACCAATTAATAACTTTTCCAAAGACCTTATTTGTATCATTTTTTATCGGACTTTCTTTTACTGGATTAATAATTATGCTTGTATCATTAGCAAACAGTGTCAGTTCAGCATCTTGTTTCACATAAGAAAGGAGGTGATTCACATATATCAAGAACAGGAGGGGACCCCTGATTGAACCTTGTGGAACAAAATGGCTCTGAGCACTATGGGACTTAACCTCTGAGGTCATCAGTCCCCTAGAACTTAGAACTACTTAAACCTAACTAACCTAAGGACATCACACACATCCATGCCCGAGGCAGGATTCGAACCTGCGACCGTAGCGGTCGCGCGGTTCCAGACTTTGGTGGATGTATTTGTATACAGGTTTCCATCCGCAGTATGTTTTTCTCCTATACACCGAAATACACAGGAGATTTTAGAGGGTTCCGGATCAAAACCCACGTCCTAAACCGTCATCCAATGAGGCAACAGGACATCGCATTCATAGGACTCAAGGCCTTTGTATGCAGCAGCCAGCTCCATCTTCTCCACATGGTAATAATCAGTCGCGATCACTGATTAACAAATAATATTCCGAGATGTTTCGCCGTCGGTCCTCCAGCGTACAAAGTCACGTTTGTCGCCGAAGGGATGGCCTCGTGGCAGGATCCAGCGCCTGTAACTTCGACGCTCTGTAGCGTCGTTAGATGACGTTTCCGGGCACGGGTTCCTATCCTCCTTCCTCAAGGCGCTGTGAACTTTGTCGCAACAGTTCTAGGACACCCTGTATAACCAGGTGAGATTTAAACCTTGGTCGTCCTGAATACAAGTCCAATGTGTGAACAAATGCGACACATCTCTCAGCAGTGACTTCTAGTTCAAACTTGGTGTTATGCCTCGTTTCCAACCACTGCTTCCTCAACTGTTGAAAAAAAAATATTGGTCTCAGAGAAATTACAATTTTACCCATTTTCGACAAGAGAATAACAGTTTACATTTTGTAATCAAGCTAACAATGCCTTAACTTCTTTTCGGAGCCATAATGCCGCAAAATACCACTTTAAACAGTTGTCCAGCGTCGTAAATACGCATTTCTCGTTTTCCCCTTTCTTTCTCTTTTTCTTGGCATAAGTTTTGATCTCGTAACACCGTTACTACTATATACAATACATCAATCTTGTTCTGGCACAGTTGTTGCGTAGCAGTTCTTATGTAGACTTTGCAAAATTGAGTACAGTACGCTGCTCCGACGTAAGAGAGGACCCGGAGTCCCTAATCATGCTGGAGTAAATAAATTAATGAAATATACTGCAACAATTTTATTCATGCGCAATAGTCTGTAAGTGGTCTAAGTCACAATGGTAACCAATTCACATTTTTGAAGTGTCCATTGCTGCAAACCTAGAGCAATTTTTTGATACAGTAAAGATTATTTTCTCTTTTCATAATTTTTCGACACAGTTACATGAATATTTCTCAATGGCGTAAGCACTGTCAATCAGCCAGTAGCCATCTCGAGCTTGGCTTTGTGAAAACTGATGTCAATGTGTCGGCATAAAAATAAAAGAACTTTAATTTCTAAAACAGTACGTCATTTTTTTCCAAATTAAAGTTTATTCCAGTTAAAAATACGCATCGTAAGATTGTAGATATACCGATTTCGGCTGTCTGGTTATTACCAATAGCCCAGCAGATGTACATTGTACAGTGACTGCGTTATAAAGTATCAAGCATCATTCGGCCAGTGAGGAGATTTGAGTTCTGCGTGACACGTGACACGTTATGATGCAGTCATTGTGCGAGATCATTGATAAACGTGCCCTATCGCTTTTTATCACAGAGATATGTAATTTTTCTAGATATTTATTCTTGCTGTTCTCCGCACAGCCTTATTAAAGAAGAACTGGAGTCGTTTGGCGTCAACGTGAATCAGTGTGAATTAATTGAAGGCTGTGAAATACCAATAGCGATATCCATCGTTAATGAAGGAAGTGGATCTCGAACATTCCTGTACTACACAGAGGACTGGCCGGAGGTTTCGTACGAAGCTTTTCTAAAAATAGATTTGTCGCAGTATTCTTGGATTCACGTAGAGGTACGTTCTCAAAATAATTCGATAAAGATCTATATTTGTTGTTTCTGTTTCGGCCAAGCATGTTATGTAATATCGCTTGGAACAATTTATTTACAAAATTTTGCTTTTATGTGAAATTTCGTTGATTCTGTACTGTGTCATCCAACCCATGTGTACTGTATTTTCTTCTAGACGTAATTACACCTGTCCGTTATGTCTGTTCAGATGCGAAAAAATGACCAGCTGAAGCAAATAGTACAAAGGATTACTGAATGGAATTCGACACGTGCGGCTTCTGGAAAACACAGTCCAGTTCCAGTGTCTCTGGAAGTAGAGAACAACGATGATCGGTGTCTGGAAGTCATGCCACTTGCTGATTTCGTCGTCGTCAGCAAAGACTTCGCTAGGATTCACGGATACAACTCAATGCCTGAGGCGCTGGATGGTCTTTATGGACGTCTGAAACCTGGGTGAGATATTGCAGCAGTTTACTTAAAAAAAATGAAGGTACTGTTGCACATAAAGCGAATGACTATTCCCCAAAGCGGGTATCAAATTCCGTTCCCTACCTTGCGGAACAATTTTCTTTGGTTCCTTAGAGAATATTGGGAGAATGTTGAGAATGTTTCATGAAAAAAACATTACATACTCGTAAGGTACGTTTAATAAATCTCGCGAAGAGGCCTCTGTAGATTTGGAAACAATTCAAGGATACAGAATGACTTTTTCACTCTGCAGCGGAGTGTGAGCTGACATGAAACTTCCTGGCAGATTAAAACTGAGTACCAGATCGTGACTCGAATTCAGGACCGAGTTCGAATCTCGATCTGGCACACAATTTTAATCTGCCAGGAAGTTTCAAGTCAAGGACATACATTTTCGCAGGTGTTCTTCATTTTCAGCATCCATCTGAAAACTGAACTGGATTCTGAATATGTTCCTCGGCGCAAATGCGTTCCAAACGTTGTTGCTAGTCAGGCAAACGCGAATAATTATTTAAGCAAGTAAAAAAATTTAAGCTGTATCCATTACCATTGTTTACGTGAATTTAGGTGACAGTGTGAAGGCGGGAAGGTTAAGGCTCATTCTTAACACTTTTTACGTGCTTTAATGAGGTGACAATGAAATTAATTTGATATTGTGTTTGATCATAGCTTAATTTTTAAGGTTGTTATACTTCATTATTGCAAAAACTGGTAACGCAAATCTTAGCATCATAAATTGACACTATTCGGACCTTTTAAAACTGTATTTTTGAGAGGTTCCACAGCAATCTTTCGCTAACTCATGCAGCAAGTAAAAATTGATAATGACATTTTGTCAAATGAAGACACGGTTGGAGACCGTGGATGTTATATGAAATAAATTGTTGATAGTGTACAGCAGGCAGTCACAACTTGCTTTTGGGTTACTTTATTCAGAAAATACCGTTACCGGTTACGAAATTACACATTTCATGATCAGATTCGTCAAAACATATGATGCATTGGTTTAATGGTGGGTTGCCGTGAAATGTCCGTGGGACCATTTGATTTCACTATTTTCTTCTAACATAATCATATTCAGGGCCGGCACAAGCCAAAGTGCCGCCCCGTGCGAGCTGCTAGATTGCCGCCCCCCACCGTTTCCGTTATTTTTTTATTTTTTATTTTTTTACAAAACGTTTGTGTAATTTTATTTAAACAAATCTGTAGGAAATGTCAGCAATCAATCGCAATTTTTGTTTTTACTTTTCAGATCTACCTACGTTTCGGCCTCTGAGTGGCCAGTCTCTAAGCTATTAATATGTACCTTACATCTAAATCGTCATGTTGACAGTTACGTTGAGCACGAAGGTATAGATGTAAACATAACTCAAAGCATTGAGAATAGCCACACTGTTCCCGATATATATGTAGATCTGGAAAATAAAAACATTAATTGCGACTGATTGGTGACATTCTCTACAGATTTGTACAAAACAGTCGCTGGGCACCACCTCAAAAATGGAGTCGAACTTGATTGAAGAAATCTAACTAATTTTAATGAGCCATGTGAATTTACACACATTTGAACAAATGTGTGTGATATCTTATGGGACTTAACTGCTAAGGTCATCAATCCCTAAGCTTACACACTACATAACCTAAATTATCCTAAGGACACATACACACACACACACACACACACACACACACACACACACACACACACCCATGCCCGAGGGAGGACTCGGACCTCCGCCGGGACCAGCCGCACAGTCCATGACTGCAGCGCCTGAGACCGCTTGGCCAATCCCGTGTGGCATGAACTTACAGTTAATGTAAATAAATATTTTTCAATGGTTGTGAACAGATAATGTATTCAACGGAAAACAAAATATATTTACAATTTGATAATTTGTTTGAACAATAATATTTGCAATAACTATTTAATGTTGAACAATATAAGAAACAACACAGTAAATAACCAAGACACTGATCATAATATAAAAATTTAAATAAATACTAGACAAATCGAACCCTCCTGGCCTTTGCTTGTGCAAACTCTTTCACATGATCTGTGTAATTTAAATCGTCTGGAAGCTCGTGCTCAATCGATATTGTTGCAAGATCCTTCAAACGAGTTTGGCTCATCGTTGATCAGAGGTATGTCTTTACCAATTTCAGTTTTGAGAAACTCGCAACTGTCACTGGGAGTGTTAGGAGAATTCTCAGAGCGGTGTTAACATTAGGGCAAAAATTATGTCTGTCTATAAACTTCAGAGTCTCTTTTGGACCTATTCTAGGTTTCAACAATGTTGAAAGCAATTTTAGTTCTTCTCTCAACACCGGTGCATCAATGTCGCTTGACTCATGATCTTGCAAAATCGCTGCAAGGTTTCTACACTTTGTGTCCAGGCTATCAGGGGGTGCATTCTTCAGCTTGCCGATGTCGTAGAGAAAATCAATATAATCACAATGAGTTTCAGTTGATTGACTCTATCATCCAAAGATGTGGTTACTATATCTAATAGATAATAGTAGAATTCAATCTTGTAACGTTTTGTTGGGTCATCTATTGTCTTATCCCTTCCTTCATAGGTAAAGTGTATTGACTTCTTACTTCGTCGCCGGGAATCACTTATCTGTGGTAACGTTAGATCTTCTAGCTCTAATACTGTAGCCAATTCTTTGGAATCCGTCAAGAAATACTGTACACAAACTTTTCTTCTGTTCTGCAGGTCTCAAAATATGCTTTCGTTTTTTCAAGCATTTCCACGGCCTCAGAAACATTTGTGTCAATGGCCTGGAGGGTCTTACTGACTACACTTATGTGAAGCAGAACGTCGTACAAGATTACCAGAGAAGTGAGAAAGGTGTAATTTTTTATTTGATTCGCAAGTGACGTTGCTTCGTGAGCAGTCATGCCACCGAATTCTTCTGATATCTGAACCAGTGCATCATAAACGCCTCCAATTTGAAACATCGATGCGTCATTCCCACCTAGCATCGCTCAGTGGCTTCAGCGACAGGTTAGTCACATACTTCTTCAAGACATCCCAACGTCGAACGGAGGACGAGAGGAAGTCATACAAGCTTTTCACTGTCGAAATCATGGAAACAGCATATTTAGAAGTCATAGCGGCATCGTTTACAACAAGATTCAATGAGTGACTGCTACATGGTACATAAAATGCTCGCTTGTTCGTGTTTGAAATTCTTTTCTGGAGACCAGACTTCTTTCCATTCATGTTCGCTCCAATGTCGTATCCTTGCCCTCTCATATTACACAATAGGACTTTTTTTATCTTCCAAGAACTTGAGTACGACCTGCGTCAAATAGGAGCTTGAAGAATCGGGCACTGGAAGAAATCCCAGGAAATGCTCCCGAATTCGGACATCGTATACCCCGTCGAGTCTTGTATCCTGGACGAAACGTACCACAACTGTCATCTGCTCAACTTTTGAAATATCTGGTGTACAGTCCAGAATTATACTGTAATACTTTTCAGATTTCATCATTAATAGAATGTTGTTGGTTATAGATGATCCAATAAGATGAATTATTTCATTCTGTGTTTCTTTTCAATGATAATGATGACCCTTGTTCTCACCTAGCTTTGTTCTGTGCAGGTGCTCCAACATCACAGTGTCGAACTTTTCGAATAATTCAACGAGTTTCAAGAAGTTTCCGTTGTCAGGCTGAAAGAGTGTATCTGTACTTCCTCTCAAAGGCAGACATTGCCGACCCAGGAAATGAATTATTGCTATTAAGCGCTCAAGAACATTTTTCCAATGTTCGCTTTCAGTATTCAGAAGCCTTTGATGATGGGCGCCGACAGTTCGTGACTTTTTCAGTCCCTCGGAAAACAAGATCTACTTTTTATGTGAATTCAAATGCTCGGTAGCCTTCCTGTGACTTTCGAGGTATGAAGCAAGATGCCGCCAGTCGCTTATACCGTTCTTTCCAATTTTTTCTGTAGATGACAAAAAAGTTTGCAACAAAAGCAGAACACAGCATCTTTGAGTACACCAACCAATGTCTATCCGCTTCTTCTTAATTCTTCAAAGAATAGTGCACAGGGCTGAAATGCCAGTTGTCCGCGTTTTAAGAACATTCTTCAGCTTCCTTAATGCGCTCGGGAGGACCTCGCATGACCAAAGTCGTTCGAATGCAGTCGATAATAATTTACGGCCATCTTTCGGGATCTGAGTCAACTGTGTCTTCCAGTCTAGGCTCGCCTTCAATCCCTTCTCCGGTGTTGAGTACCTCGGCTGATGTTCCTCCGGTATTTTCCGAATCGGGTCGCCTAATTTCAGTTCTACCTGATGTTTCAATCTTGGAGCTTTCGTCACAAAGCAGGTCTTGAGTCCAAACGAGGTCTGTTGAACATGTTGTGGATGGCCCACCGTCAGCATTGCTACTGTATGCAGTGGTCGCAGTACTGTGTTTGTCAACTTTCTGGTCATGTCCTGAAGATAAAGATGTAGCTGCAGTAGCTCCTCTAGTTTCTGTGCTTTCAGCATCTATTTTTCCACCGCAGTATCGAACATTGCAGTCGAATTTCCAAATTAGATTTCGTCTTCTGCAAAATTAGTTATGAGTAAACGCAAGGCGCCCTACAGCCTCGCAGCGCTCCACTCATAAGAATACTGGCGTGTACGCCAAACTGCTTCCCCCTCTCTGTTCCTCCGGTGTAAACACGACGGTGCTGCCACAGTGGCGAGGAAGAAACTAGTCCTCCTCCCTCCCCTTGTTCAACAGGGGCGCCCGGCAGGTAGTCGAGGCGCCATGCCACAGTTCCTGAAGCCGCTCCCTCCGAGGTTTGGTTTCGAATCCCCTCTTGGGCATGAATGTCGAGTTTGTCCTAAAAAACATAAAAAAGGGGGGGGCGGCAGATTTGCCGCCCCTCGTAAAGTGCCGCCCCGTGCGGCCGCACGTTTCGCACGTGCCTTGCGCCGCTCCTGATCGTATTGGTAATGTTGTTTGTTTCTTTCACAGTCACATACGTTGGTTTGTATTATTAATACCTTGGAGAGCAGGACCACAACTTTATTGTGCTTCAAAGGCCGCACCCGAGTATAGCTCGGGCCGCGATATTCTCAGCGTGCGAGCCCCCTATCGCTCGAAAATTGGAGTTGTTTTTTGAAAAAAAAAAAAAAATGTATGCGATGAGCTGCTCCTTGACTGGTGCTGCCCTCTGTGGTCAGTTTCTAGAATTATTTCGACAGAAACATTAGCGAACTTAACAACTGCTCTCGTGAATGGCTGAGTCAAAGTTCGCACTGACGTATTACATGTGTGTACTCGTCAGGTTTCGCAGTTTGCTGTAATTCTGCTACAAATACGTCACGTTTGTTGAGTGAGCAAGAAATTTTCGAAAGTCAAGAGGAAGAAACTGCTCAAAAACTCACTTCACACTTTTTTCTTGGGAGGACAATTATACTTTCTGCCACCACTATTTTAAAATTAGTAATGCATCAAAAAACTACGAAAAATAAATCTTGAAGCTTGGCCCTTCTTTAATATGTGTTACTTTTGAAGTTACGTCAATTAAACATCTGCAAGTAAAGTTTAAATTGTCAGTTTCCTAAGCCCAATGTTCTTCTAAGTGGCCAGTCTCGAAAGTGTTAAACACTTTCGCCTGGTCACAAAACGAATTTCCAAACCGCACCACATGTTTTGAACTCAGTTACAACACATGTTGTCGACTGGCTAACTCCATGTCGGCGAGCCATCTTTCTGGCTGATGGCGTAACTGTCAAAGATCTTGTATCTCCCCACCTTCAACAGGGTCTACCTCCCTTGGAATTCATTTCCAGTTACACTTCCATATGATTTTTTTTTTTGCTTCTTATGCTTTGAAGAATCGTTTCCTGTAGTTTGTCCTTATTTAACAAAATCAACCGGTAGATGCACTTTCCCAGTTTAACACGTTATAACACGAAAACTAATTACCGTACGAGTACCAGACTTGGTAGCATTAATATCAAGGAGATAGGGAAGAAAAATAATGCAGAATCAATTCATTTGAAACACTTTTATTGTGCTGCTATGGTACATCATATCATTACATACAGATACCATTACTGCTTCAAAAGGGGCGTAATAAGGCGTCCATCAGTGTCCAGAAGGATCTGAAAACGCAGGATTGCAATCTGCACAGCAGAACGAAGCATGTCGATAGGTATTCTATCTACCTCTGTTGATGTGCTGCGCTTCAGATCAGCACATGTGTGAATGTTCCCCTTGTAAACCCTTTTCCCTCAGGTAGCCCCACAACCATAAATCACAGGGCGTGAGAGAAGGTGATCATGCCGGCCAAGCATTTGGAAACGATCGGCTGATAATAATAGTGGAGGGCGAAGTCAACACGTCGTTGTGCGTCCTGTGGTGCAAGCTGCTGTACGATATGGATTTTTTACGGATACCATTTGAGAATGGTTCGAAGCACTTTCCGCACAGTGGACCACTGGATGTTCAACTGTCGTGACACAGCACCCGCACTGCCTGACAATCGGGAATTGCGCGCAGCGTTGTCTGCCATAGCAACAGCGATTTCATCAACCACCTGTGGTGCGACCGGTCGGCGGGCTCTTATCGGAGCGACGCCCAATTTTCCAGTTGATTCGAACTTCTTCATCATGCTCAGCACAGCAAGTGTAGAAGGAGGACCCTTCCGTAATCGTTTCAGCCAGCTATATTCTCAGAGTGCAGCTGTAGCATTACTGCTGTTTTGAGCTTCGCCAATGATGGCCAGCTCCTTTTGTCCAAGCTCATGTTGCCATGTCAGCAAGTGCACTGCGACTGGTCAGGTGACGCTATGAATCACGATGACTGATCACGGCACCTGGTGACCATAGAACTGGACGGTAGCGCTCTGATGAATGGAAATTATGCGTCCAATACTCTGGATATTAATGCTACCAAGTTTGGTACTCGCACAGTTATTAGTTTCTGTTTTGTAATGTGTTGGAAAGGGAAGTTTAATTATAACCAGCCGTTAGTATAGATGTAGATGTGTTTTCCACATCCTGCTAGGTGAATACTCGGCTGGTCCCCACGTCCCGCCTCAGACATTTGAAACACATTCACACTATTTCACTATTTACACTAGATGCAGACAGCTGGGGTACACTCATTCCGTCCCGGAGGGAGTGGGGTGGCGGCAGGAAGGGTATCTGGCCATCCCTTAAAATTAACCATGCAAAATCCGTACTTAACCTTGCCGACCCTGCGCCCGATGCGGGATAAAGGCTGTAGCAAAAGAAAGAAAAAAAGGTAGTATAGATGTAGATGTGGTCTGAGTGCTTTATTGACAGGTGTGCTACTCTGCAGGGCGACGCTGGTGGTGCCGTGGGCGGAAGAAGGAGCGGCTGCCCGAGGTCCTGAGGGCGTGTTCTTCTCGCCCGCCTTCCCTCCGGAGCGCGTGGTGGACACGCTGGGGGCGGGGGACACGTTCTGCGCGGGCCTCATGCTGGCCCTGGCCAGGGGTCGGCCGCTGGAGCAGAGCCTGCGGTTCGCCTGCCAGGTCGCTGGTACCAAAGTCGGCGTGCGTGGCTTCCGAGGTCTCGGGGATCTGCTCAGGCAGCGAGGCGTTCGGCTCGAGTAGCCGCCAGCTTCGCAGATTACACGGTTCTGCAGGATCAGCATCTTCTTCGTCCATATTGCTTCTTGTGTTACAAAATAAACTTCACTGACTCTACATTTACTGTATGTACCTCATTTCCAATAGAGTAGCCGTCTGAGCTCTCAACTCGGCGGTAGCCGGCTCAAAATCTGGTGGCAGGGAAATTTCCAACGCCAGCAGTTGGCGGGCAATGCGATGACAGGTGTCTGTGTGACATTCCTTACCGACAGACATGCCACCGTGTCCTGGATTAATCTCCAAGCCTCAGGGAGTGAGGGCATGTGACAATGCTGATATAATCAGTCCTTTGGATGGAAGTGTCAAGCTCGGCGGCTGTTCGTGAGGAGAAGGCTATGTGCCAGCACCGAGTTTCACCTTCTCTCTTCGCTTTTGTCCTCATCATCAACAACAACAGAAATACGAAATCGCACACCACATACATTCACCAGTCACCTACACTAAAACGCAAGACAAAATACACTCCCCGTAGAAAAGTTAAAAATGGATGTGAATAAAGAAATTTTTGGAAATATTGAACGTGTGGATACTGCCCGCCTGTTTTGACACATTACAACATCAAGATGTCAGATAAACCACTCATCGGTATCCAACACGTGCAAATAATGCGCCGCAGTACAAATTATAGTGCACGACCGAAGTGTCACGACCCAACCTAACGTCTAATCTAGTTCACAGGCTACACCATAGAGCAACATTTCACCGCAACTTACTTCCCAAAAAAGAACTTCGAAAGCAAAATAAATATTGTCAGTGTTCCTTTCTAACTCCGTTTGAAATGTATGACGATACATGCAACATATCATTACGTCACGATTCAAAGCTAACATCCAATGTGGCTGAACCCATCCGGAATCCCTTCTGAAGGAAAAAAGGGAAGAAGGTTCGGTTAAACGTCCTGTCCACCACGAAGTCGATAGAAGCGGAGTAAAAACTCTGGTTGTAGAAGGAAATGGGCCACTCTCTTTCAAAGAAACAGTCCCAGCATTTTCTTTCAGTGGTTGGGGAAGTCACGGGAATCCTAAATCAAAATGAATGGACGAGGATTTGAACCTCCATCCTCCCGAATACGAACCCATGCCTCATCACTGTGCCACTTTCTGGATTGGGCGCGAGAGAACTTACAACGTATCACAGCCAACAACGACTTACAGCAGGTATTATTTACCAGTAGAATGATGTTATAATGATCATCAGCTGTCAGCAAGAGCAGAAGACACCTATACGAAATGAGCGTCACTCAGAAAGGTGTTACTTGGTCGCCATAGCTAGATGGAGCGATGTTGCCAATAGTTGAGCTTATAGCTGGTGAAGAGTGCATCGTGTAGGAACATCAAAGTGTCGCAGTGTTATAACATGGGAGGAATTTCCCAGTAATGCTGATTGTTTTTCTTGACATCTCACCATAGGGTGATTTAGTGGTTGTGTAATAATATATTAGGAGGATCACTCAGAAATTTTTGAGAAATGTTATTCAGACTGCTTGTTCACCAAAACTTCCTTTGCATATTTACAACGTCATTTCCTTCAAGTTTCTAGTACGTGTTAACCCTCTCAAAACACTTACCGATTATTTTAATAAGTATTTCTAAACAATATATTTACTCTTAAAGAAGTACACGTAAAAAATAAATATAAAAAGCCATGAAATCATTAATTCTTAGTGAGAATCCATAGCGGTTCAGCCAATGAACTCGTTTTCCTAATGAGTAGAGTTCTAATTCCTCTTTTAGCTATCGTATTTACGTCTCTACTTGGGTTCGAATTCCAGGATGATTTCTTGCTAAAGTTCAGGTTGATTTCCACCCCTATCCCTGTGCTGGCGGAGTTGTCGCCTGTCACTAATGACCAGAATTTTATGTGATTTGGTGTTATGTGACAACGCTCGTTGTCTTATTGGTGCAAAATCCCAAAACACTTGCCTTTGGTCACATTTCCTTTCCCTGAAGCGTGGCAGGACACATATTAGCAACATCATTGGCAGTTAGCATCTTGCTTTCTTTCAGTGGGACTAGAGTTGTGACCACTCGCTCGTTGGTAAGTGGCGCAGCGTTCGTCTGCCAAAACGACTTCCACTCAACACTTTTTGGGTCACCATCATTGTAGAAGTTAAAGGAGCTTCACTGACGCTTAATCTCTCCCCCACAATGGAATTATCATGTTCCCTCAATATACAATAATGAATGTACATTTTGGCCTTCGAAATTAAACCCATCGACTATCTACTGACAGAACTTCAAAACACGGATCTTGCACTCGTGGGTTAAATTTTTGGTATCCCCAACCGCAAACCTTCTTCATGAGAAGACCTTCCCAACTCCATGTACAATTTTGGCTATATCCATAAATTCAGTTCCAGGATTACACAGTCAGTTGTAGTAGTTCCATTGGTCATCCTGTTCCATCAGTCCCCTCAATTAGTGGCCCATACGAAGAATTTTCTCTTCCTTCCTGGCTCACAAAAATTACCATCAGAATGCCCCAATAGATGCTTTCTTGCACGTCGCTGAATTGACATGTCAGTTGCCATTTGTATACCGGTCGCACTCAGTACGCTCCAATATCGAAGTAGGATGAGGTGATAATATGCGATTGCGTTATGTATATTTGATCTACCGACTTGAAACCTCTACTGTCAATGAATCCTGCAATAACTTCTCTGTTCAGTTTCCTAACTTGACCTGACACAGAGACAGCAACAATAACAAAAAGATTGTTTAAGTTATGTAGGTGCATGTAGCGAAACAATAAGTGAGAAATATGGTTTTTGGGTGTAGTTGCATTGAATAGCTTCGTAAAGTATTTTTGCTATGTGTGTTTCATTAAGTCGGATAAAAACTGGAATATGATGCCATCATTCAATTCCTTGTTTTGAACTATTTATAACAAATTAAAATTAGTCAAAAGCTGGTGTAGGTTTATAATGACCGTGTTACTTCATTTTCAGAAGTGTCTGATTTCAAAGAAGCAATAACTGTCTTGGGAATGATCCATGTGCAGAAAGTCTCAAAACTACAAGCAAATATGATTTTTTTTGGGTCGTTCGTCTGTCTGCTTCAATCGCTGGCAATATTATATTAACGATTTTTTAATTATGTCTGTCTATGCGGAACTGAATAAAACAATTTTTGTTTTGCTACACACCTTTCTATTTAATTTAGTGTCGCATCTTTAGTGGCCTGAAAACTGGTATACAGCTAGTCCTTGTAATTTATTTCTCTCAGGTGTGGAGCTGATTAAATTTGATTGGCCTGTTTCATCACAATGTATGCAACTTTATGTGTTAATTTGTGTGTGCACTCATGTTCTCTTCTTTTGTGTTGTATAGTTGGCGTCCGTATGTTTTGTCTTTGTTTTTCGTCTGTTGCTCTGCGTATTTCGCTGTATTTTCTGAGTAGATTGTGTTCAGTTCTTCATTTTTAATGTAATTCGGTCTGTCGAATGCTTCTGTGTGACACCGGTTGTCGATTGCTTTTTGTGTTATTGTTTGCACCACATCCTCTTAATTTTTATATAATCTCTGTCAATGTGCAACTGAATTATGAAATTTTCGTTTCACCACGTGTGTTTCGCCTTTATCCCTCTTAGCTGTTGATATGCTTGTTTCCTTCGAGGTTCCTAGTTTTTTTACATGCTATGCAGAGCTTGTTTCTTTACAACGTTTGCAATTTTGTGTGTTAATTTATGTGGATGTCATTTCGTTTGTGTTGTTTAGCCACTGTGTGGATGTTTTGTCTTTGTGTGTGGACTGGTGCTTTGTAAATTTTTCTGTATTGTGTCTGTGTAGAATTTGTTCTGTACTTTTAATTTTGTTTTTCCCTACGAGGCAAAAAAATCGTGACGCACAAAACACAACCATCACCTACACTTTCCCCCCCCCCCACGTCATCACGTTCGTTGGGTGTACTGTTACGAAGGAGGCTAGAATAAAGGAAGATGGCGTTTCAAATGCTGAGAACAAGCATTGGCTGAAACCAGAGGATGTGGCAGTCCACCATTTTACAGAGACCAAGACGAGTGTTTCTCCATTAAAACCCTATGTGTGACTTGCCCTCTCTACCTAAAGCCACTAAACTGACATTCACTTCTGAATATGTACATAGATATGACATACTTTCTAGTAGGAATACTCATAATCAGTCAGCTGACAAGTTAATTTATTGATACAAAATTTCATTAATTAACCGTGGACTTCATGGCGGCAAAACAACTGATCATTATAATTTAAATCGAACTGTAGGCTGTAATACTTCATGGTACAAATGGCACAAGATCTTTCTGGTCATTACACTACCAAAATGTACGATTTGAAGAATGAAAACACTGGAATGATCCGCTTTCTTCAGAGGAACACAAAAAACATTGAATGCAAATATTGATTGAGCTTAGTTTGAATTAAACATTGCCACTAAAATAGAAACGCTGACACTTAATGCCATGTAAAGCCCGTTCTTATCCCCCTCAAACATTTTCCCCTTCTAAGAACGGCAGTTATTAGTGCACATATAATCAGTTATGATGTTGGTGCAAGGAATTTCAGTGACAAATGGGTTATACGCTGAAGTGATCTTTTTATACGCAACTAAACAATACTACAGTGCTTTGTGAAAATAAATCTATTTAACTTTCAAAAACTTGCAACTTACTAATTAACATGGGTTATCACGATATATGTTTTGCTGTCCTTCAAAGACAACTGTGTCACTGTATTTACATTTCATTCTTGTAGCCGGCCGAAGTGGCCGTGCGGTTCTAGGCGATGCAGTCTGGAACCGCGAGACCCCTACGGTCGCAGGTTCGAATCCTGCCTCGGGCATGGATGTGTGTGATGTCCTTAGGTTAGTTAGGTTTAACTAGTTCTAAGTTCTAGGGGACTAATGACCTCAGAAGTTGAGTCCCATAGTGCTCAGAGCCATTTGAACCTTTTTTTTTTTTCATTTTTGTTTCTGTGAGAAAAGACATTCAGCTTCCTCACTGCATGATGCAGGCTATAATACCAAGTGATTGAGGTATTTGTTGCGATTATTTATTTCAGTAATTTAGATATCTCTATATTTGTTGCATGATCGCAAAGTTATTTTAAATGTTCTGTGAACGTGGAAGCTCTAATGCCATACTTAAAACAATTGATACGTTCTTTGGTCGATTTTATAAAATTTCTGCCTGTCGTTCCTACATATACAGCATTGTAGTTTTTACAGTTAAGTTGGTAGGGCTTTTGTTTATTTCTTAGCATTTTCCTCTTTTGAATGTTTTGTTGTTTGTGATGTTTTTTCGTGTATTCTGATATGTTAGGATAGCAGCACATGGGCCGCTCGAGCGGAGAGACCGAACCCGAGTCGAGAATACAGCAAATATATAATTTTCTTTTATTTACCTACACAATACACTGGTAGTATGCATAGAACAATTAAGCAATTTATGGCCTTACAGACAAGCTCAGCAGTCTAAGTAGTACAATCTAGCTTAAGAACAAAAGTTTAAACAGACTTAGATTAAAGCAAAATTTAACATGAAACTATTAGGCATAATGTGAGTTTACAAATAGGCTCAGCATTTTGACCAGTAAAACAGTCAATACAAGTGCTCAGAGAAATTTTCACTAAAGCAAATCTTGACTATAAATGTAAAACTACTAAAAATTTTCCAGTTCAATAAACATGAGGAATTTCAGATACCTGAAAATAAATTTGCACACAAATTTCGTAACCTTACTTAGGATTTAGATAGAAGGAAATTTTCCTACAAGTTAAGGTCAACGTATAACATAGTGATCGCACATTGGTCCTCTAGTTGACCTAGGCGCCGTGGTAAGCGGGGAATAACTTTAGCAATGTTACACAGATAGGTTGAGGTGATCTAAACATATCTAAAGGCAGTTAATATACTCGGCTAATCAACAAGTGATCAGGACTTATGCTTAGCCTTAACACTAACAGAGCACGGTTCCGGACTGAAGCTCCTAGAACCACTCGGCCACAGCGTCCGGCATAGAATATCACAACAATACAATAATCGAACATTATATATTGAATTCATGACTAATGAATCATTCGAACTCCATAATACAATAATACCACAATACAATAAGCGAATATTTTAATTATGTGTGTGTTGATTTTACTATACTTTGCCTAAATTTTACTAACAGTTTTTACCTGTGGATGTAAGATATTGTTGTAAGAAAATTTTTTACACTTAACACATTTCATTGTACTTTTGTTATCATTTTTTCCACATAGAGGACATCTGCATCTCTTCTTACTCGTAGGATCATTTTCTTCCGACGTGTAACGTGCATATTCAAACGATGTCCTGTCTACAGTTTCTCTTGTAGCATTTCCTCTTGGAAGATGTCCTCGTTTCTTCATATCCCTATCAATTAGCTGCTGACGAAGAGTTTCTAGGAGTAGTCTTCTTCGCTGTAGGATGTTTGCTTTCCGTTGGACATAAGTTGCCTCGTATAGTACATAAGAGTTAGGTGCAGATATATCGATGATATTTGAGAACACAACAGTAGGACATCTCTTTGTCTTCCTCTTTACTGTATAATTCACCATCATCTTGTCTACTGTGTCCAAAGCTCCTTTCGTAGCGTTGTAGTCTAAAATAATTTGAGGTTTTCTTTTGGTGTCATCACTGCTTTTGAATCGTGGTGCAGTGTGCTTTGCATAATAACATATTTGTTTTTCTCTTGGATGTACAGTATGATGCAGTCTTTGTGCCCTTTGTGAAAGCAAATATTGGTGTGTAATTAGGAATCCCCCCGGATCTCTAGTAGTTTTGGTAGGGTGGAAGACTTGTTTTTTATTGTGATATTTCTCTTCAGTACCATTTTTCCTAGGTCCTAGGAAGTGAAAATGTTGTCGCAGGTTGTGTTACGCCCTTTCAAGCCATGATACAAGTCAGTTACAATCCTTAGACCTTTGTTCTTTTCAGAGGCACTGCATGGTCGATTCCTAGTATATCGCTGAATATTCCATACATAACTTGTTTCATAGTCACAAAGTACCCAAAACTTGATACCATACTTTTTATTGGTTATATACTGGGGGAAAGACCAGCTTCCCCTGAATACAATAAGTTGTTCGTCTACTGTAAGAATATATTGGGATTGTATAGTTTAGAAAAGATCTCTACCCATTTCTCCCACAAATCCCTTATAGGTGCGAACTCATCTTGTTCAAATCTAATAACGCTTGATATCTTTTTGACAGTTTCTAGTGATAGTGTCGCTCTGAAAACAAGTCGACCTTTATACTCATCCCATAAACTTTCAGTAGATTCATTATGTGACCCATAAACTCCTGCAAATAACAACAGACCTGTGTAAGCATCTACGTCAAAAACATCTAATTTTTTCCACTTACCTCCATACAAAAACATTGCTTCAACATTAGACTGGGCGAGTATAATATTTCCAGTTGATGGAAGAAGACATAATTTGAAATCTCATTATCCACCTGTGATGTGAAAAGTGGCATACCTTATTGGTCTTGGAGTCAGGTGATCTATATTACATGATACATGCTGTCCATTTGGAGGTAGATGTTCTGTCTTCCATTCAATTGATTTATCCTTTGACATCATAGCTGCACTGCTTACCATTTGCTGTTCTGATGTATCGTCTGCGCCTCCTAGTAAAGATGAAGAGCTGCACTCCGAAGCATTATCATTCTCCGAAATTACTTCATCACTATCAGATATGCTCATCAGTATGTCTGCTACTTCATCATCTCGCAAAGAGACTATTATCTTAAGGAAAAAACTTATAAAACGCGTGAACCCAGTAACTTGACTAGAAGTCAATCACATTACAAACTGATTTGGTTACAGGAGAAAACGATGACTCGCAATCCCCCTTCCATCCTTTCCAACGGAAATAGACATCCCATTGTTCAAACAACAATGACTTCAATTCTTTATACGCATCTTACTGCACCCATACACATTCCATTGTTGCCAAACTGAATATTGTCAGAATTTGCTGTAATAATTAACATTAAAATACACAGGGCCTCAAATCACCTGAATATCTTGAGAAGCACTATTCTGTGGATGCCAAACAAAAGTTGCAAAATAATTATTTTTCTGTCAGAACATACTTCACTGAGGTGGAAGCAAATTCAATGAAGGTAGTTTATTAAAGCCAAATATTTTCAAAATTGTAGACCATCAAAAATCCTTCTGTGTCCAAATAGACCTGAACGCCTTCCGAGGGTTAAAAACATGCCACACTAAAGAGATCACTCACCACCAGTGATACCTGCGAGGAAAACCCTCTGGCCAACAACAAGAGCGCTACGTACATGCAATGCAAGTATCATATTATATCAAACGCGCTGCTTCCCGAGCGGGATGGCTTTCCGGTCCCCGGCACAAACCCACCCGGTGGATTAGTGTCGAGGTCCGGCGTGCCGGCCAGCCTGTGGATGCTTTTTAAGGCGGTTTTCCATCTACCTCGGAGAATGTGGGCTGGTTCCCCTTATTCCGCCTCAGTTACACTGTATCGGCGATTGCTGCGCAAACACCATTTACACGTACGCATGCATCGTAATTACTCATCTTTGGACATGTTTGAAAGCATGGCACTTTTGCGTTTTTCTGAAATTTATTACGATTAGCATTCATATACTGCATTTGTCCACTATTGGTTGACTGTGAAGTGCTATTGCTTGTAGATTTTTCTTTGTTGTGTAGTGCTGAATGTTCTTAAGGGTTCTTCTAACATTCGCTTCAAATTATGAAGTTCCAGCTGATTTCAGTATCTGAGTAGTGTGGCTTTTCTAAACTCCTTGGTTATTTTGATATACTGTTCTTTGTTCATGAGTGTTATTTTTTTTTATGATTCTGCTACAGGATCCTAATTGTGGTTTCTTCTGCGTGGGTGTGCTTGTTTTATAATGTCCTTATTTGTTTCCTCGCTAATTGTCTTGCTAGGCCTGCAGTTATTGTTTGTAGTTTCTTTTTTATTTTGATTCTTTAATTAGGAATTGTTCAGTTTCCACCATTAGATTTCCTTTGCATTAAAATACTTACCTTGACCCAGTTCAACTCGTTGTTTGTAAATAATTTTATCTACTAGTAACCGGTTTTGGCTATATGACCTTTAGATCAGATTGTTATTGAGGCAAGAGTGAAAACAGTTTGGAAGTAGTAGATCCAATACTAGGCACCTGTCAACTGCGTAAACGAATCAATTTCTCATCCATGTTTGGACCACTTCAAAAAATCAATTCATTTTACGCTCCAGTTTGTTGTTGTGAATGAACCATGGATTACCAGTCCTCCCCAGGAATGAAAAGGCAGTCGAGGTAGTGGGTGGAAACTGGATCTCTGTGCTAAATAGATGCAGTTGAGTTCATCTCCCAAAAACTTTTCAATCTTCTTTTTTTTTCTTTTTGGATACAAAGCGTAATATTCTTGTGTATCAGCTGGTTGTAAAAATATGTGATGAAGAGATTGCATTGTCGAAGACGGAAAGTATCTTATACCTGCCACAATGCCATTTTGGAAATTGAAAATGTGAGAGATTTGATGTATGAATTGCTAGAAAATCAAGCCTATTCATCAGTTTCGGCGCCCTCTTACACTATCCCATATTCACACCCAAAGAGACTTTTTGCTGGAAAATGTTTCGATTGTAGTCAAGAGGGAAGACTGGAGGGTTGTATGGAGGACATAGCAAGCTAGCGTCCTCGTGTTACTGAATTGGATGACACGTCAGTTGTGTTAAGGACGTATGGTAGTGGGGGTAGGACCGATGGGTGCAGAGTAACAGTCTTTTGACTCACGGTCGGTGCAGAGTACGTACTGGAAACGAGAAAAAAAACATAATCATGGAACACGGCGGCGACTGAATATAACAACATTTTTATCGATTATTAGTGATGTATTTGGAACGCTGATGGAAGCAACAGCTTCAATACGTACGAATAAACTCTTGAAAAAACAATGAGAAAGTAAAAAACTTCCTGGCAGATTAAAACTGTGTGCCCGACCGAGACTCGAACTCGGGACCTTTGCCTTTCGCGGGCACGTGCTCTACCATCCTTTTTTTTTTTTTTTTATTCACCAAAAACAGTAACAAAAATGGCTACAATGAAATGACATAAATAAGGTGACAGATAATTGCAGTCATAAATTTCAGCATTCAAAAAATGAGTCTTTAGCAGTAGCACAATTTAGCACCTTCACTGTCACCTTCAACTGGTGGCAGTTCAGCATGTACATTTTCTTCTTCTGTAGCCGGTTCCTCATCATCATTTCCCAGACCCAAATTAATCATTCAGTAAATCCTTGATGTGTGTTCCTTCCAGGGTAAATTACATGGACAGAAGAGAAGTCCGGAACAGCGACATCGCAAAATATTTCACTGCCTTGTTATTTTTGTCAGTTCCAGCCTTCTAAAAGCACCTATAGGGAGTTCAAGATCTTCCTTTATATCAGACACCAGATGTTTCTCGCCATATTCTTGTATCTGCTGTACTGCTGATTTATTTTTCCATGTGTGACTTGCAGGTGAGGTTAGGGTCGGGAACGTGACCCAATCCATTCCCTCTCTACTAGGAATCCAGTTCCCAACCTATACCCATTCGGTTGAAGACAATTCGGAGCATGTTACCATATTTCTTATTGTGATTCTGATATTTGAGTATTTTCTCGAATTCATTTTCCATATACATCTTGTATTCAATATGTTCATCGCTCCCAATATTGTTAAAAACATAACTTGTATATTTGCCCATTAACCAAATCACTGCGTTATTTTTTGCCTGACGGTAGTAACTTTCCTCTGGTCTGAAGAAATGTTAGTCGGTACATTGTTTGCTGAAGTTCTTGTTATTTGAGCAATTTTCTCCCTGGTCCACCTCCAGTTGATAATCCGATCTCCACAAGTGTAACGATGAGGCACACTATCAACGAGGTTGCATTTGCTGCAGAGGTTAGTGTCACTTAAACCGATGGCAATGAGACGCTCATTAGTGCTGATGATGTTATTGACTACTTTGTACCACGCTGCTCTCACGTCAGACGAAAGAACATCACTACTGATGTTTTTCCACACCACATTCCATGCTATTCCAGCATATTTGGTTTCTATGTTATTTTTCCTTTCATGTTTCAGTCTTTCAGCTAAAATCGCCTTTGCTGTAACGTTTTTGGAGTTTAAAATCTTTTTGCTGAGATAACTTAGTTCAAGATAATACTCCCTAATGTGTTTCAGCTTAAAACTTATTTTTTGTATATTTATCGGAGGCTCTACACTTTCTGGCCTGACAATATCGTATAGTTTTGCTGTAATGCACCCTGGATCATTACACATTATGCTCCATGTTGGTTTGACATATAGTGCCATCGCTTTAGACTTGATGTCGGTTAGACCCATTCCTCCATTGCTTGGATCCAAAACTGCTGTCTTCACCGGCACTCGAAACAATTCCCCTTTCCACAAGAACTTTGCTAAGGTGGACATGATCGTCTTCGCCACCATTGATGGAATGGGGAGAACCTGTGCTATGTAGTAGGCCTTGGATAAAATATACGTGTTGATAAACAGTATTCTCTGGAACTGGTCTATGCTACATTGACAGTTTTGAATCAAAGCTCCCTTGATTTTTCTTGCCACCTCCCGCCAATTTATTGCTATCATTTTTAAAAGGGACGTTGTCAATGCCATTCCAAGAGCTTTGTGTTCATTAACATGGTTCGCCCACTCAATGCGTAAGTTAGCAAGCCGCTTTATATTTAGAAATTTACTTTTATTTTCGTTTACCCTCGCACCTGATGCGGAACAGTATTTTGCAAGTATCATCTCTAGTTGTGTCACATCTGTTTGGTCTCTGATGATTACGCCTACATCGTCCGCGTAAGCACCTACCACGGTCTTTGTTCCTTGAATGGTAATGCCTGTCAGTCTGTGCTGTAGCTGTCTCAAGAAAGGTTCCAGCGATATAACGAACAGGAGCATGGATAAGGGGCTTCCTTGGGTAACACCCCTTTTTATTTCAATTTTTTTTGTCAGTTGACAGTTAACGGAGATTTGTGCAGTAACACCCATTGCCATGTTCTTGATGATGTCGATGGTTTTTGGCAGGAAGTCCATTCGGCGCATTATCTCTATCAGGTATTTGTGATTAATTTGATCAAATGCCTTATGGAAGTCTATGAAAAGCAGTCCACATATTATGTTACTTGCCTGCGCTAGCGCAATGACATCGCGATAAAAAGCCGCAGTTTGTAAAATCGTTCTTCTAAAAGCACAAGTCTGCTGTTGGCCTATGATGTCAGCAGTGCATGGTGTAAAGCGCTTGTTAATTACTCGAGCTATAATTTTATAATCTGAATTTAAAAGCGAAATCGGCCGTAGGTTGTTTATTTTTTTGCAGCCTCTGTTCTTCGGGATCAACACGATTTTGCATTGTTTGAACTCTGCAGGCACTGGCTTTCCTTGTAAGACTTCATTGACAGTTTCGGTGAACTTTTCTCCTATTAGGATCAAAAATCGTTTATAGAATTCAATGGGCAGTCCGTCAGGTCCTGGAGATTTTCTAGCAGGGGAGCTGCACACGATTTCTAAAACATCTTCCTTGGTGATGTCCGAAGAAATGTTCTCATCATCATCATCTCGCGATATTCGTGGAAGATATGTACCAAAGAGCTCATCGTATTCTTCTTCGTTTGTTTCCCCTGATGCATACATACGTTCATAGTATGCTGATATCTCTTTAATTATTTCCTTCTGGGTGGTGATTATGGTACCATCATCTATTTGAAGTGCATCCATGAAACTACTTCTTCTATTCTTGGCGTGTCTGACAAGGTGGTACAATGCAACAGTCTCATCTTCAGTGACTGACTTTGCTTTGGATTTTATTTTAAGTCCCTCCAGTTCCTTACGTTTCAGACTTATTAACTTTGCTTTTATTTTCTTGATGTCTTTTAATCTTGTAGGAATTGCACCTGTCTGATCGTAGAGGTCCCTTAGCACGCTGTAGTAGAATTCTACAGTCTGTTTCCTTGCTCTGGCCATATCTATACTAAAAGATATTAAAACTTTCCTTAGCTTCGGTTTCGCTCGTTGGGTCCACCATTCTATCACACTTGGAAAGTTGTTCAGTGAACGGAGACACATTTCCCAAGCTCTGGTTAGGGCATCTTCTAAGTCTTCTTCTGATAATAACGATATATTTAGATTCCACTGGCTTCTTACTCTTCGGGTAGGTTGTGGTGTTAAATTTACGCAGGTCAACAACGCACTGTGATCGGAAAAACTAACGGGAACAATTTCTGTTTTCAGTACTTTATCTGCTAAATTTTCCGATACGTAAATTCTGTCAATTCTACTACAGGAATTCGCAACAATATGAGTGAAGTTCACCATCGTTGGATATTTTATTTCCCACGCATCTTTTAATTTTAAATCAACAACAAGACGTCTCAAGTCAGTTGAGTAATTGAAGTTGGGGATTTGATCCTTTCGACTCAATACACAATTAAAATCTCCCCCTATTATAAGTTGGAGGGGGTTTTTCCTCAGTAAATAAATTACGCTTTCATTAAAGAATGTGGCTCTTGCAGCTCTATTACTGCTGCCAGAAGGAGCATATAAATTGACTATAGTAACTCCTGCTACATTTATTCCAATACCTCGCCCCGATTCTAATTTATCAACGTCATGTACGGGGATGCCTTCTCTAACTAAAATGGCCGTGCCAACATTCGTTTCAGGGGAAATATTGTAAAAATCAACGTAATTGGAAAAATTTAATTGTGGGAATACCACTTCCTGTAGGAGAACAATATCCGTCGCTGACTCATACAGAAACTGTTTCAGAGCAGCTATTTTAACATCCGACTGTATCCTATTAATGTTTAACGTGGTAATCGTATATGACTGTAATATAGGGGAGTGACCTTTTCCCCGTTAGTCTATCATTTCATGCCACTCCATGCCGGATACTTCCTGAGAATCTGACTGGAGACCACCGTCACGGTTTGCATTAGAGCCTTTCTTTTTACTTTTCCTGCGGTTTGCATTGGCACTAGCCTTCACCGAATGTCTGCTCCGCCCACCCCCTGAGCAGCTTTCCACCGAGAGCGGTGTCGGTGGATCTGAGGGGCAGTCGTGTGCCACCATCTCGTCTGCCAAAGGCGGCGCAGAAGCAGTTTGCAAACATTCTTCCAATGCTCCATCACTTCTATGAACACTTTCGTTTACTGTTTGAGTCTTATTGCTGTAAAACTCCGTTTCTTCGTCTTGGGATTTGGGCTGTGACGCCGCCTGTTGTTGACAATCACTCGCTACCTCGTCAAGTTTGCTTTCAGTTGCATCCGCGAGTGAATCTGTCTGCATTGATTGACGTACGGGCACTGCAGCGCGGGGTTGTGGCGTCACCAAGAGCAGCGCATTGCCATCTACTGGCGCGTCCAGCGTTACAGAATGGGACTCCAATGTCACTTCGACGTGTTCGGGTGATGGTAGCGTATTCTATTTGTCTACTGATGTACTTGACTCAGAGTTCGAATCTATGCTGACAATATTGTCTGAAACAGTTTCCAGTACTGTTTTCTGAATGTCACCTACAGCTTTCAGCGACAGGTTGATATCTTCTTCATCTGTGCTACTGCCGTCACAAGTTCGACGTCTCTTGTTTTTGGCTATACTACTTTTTCCAGCCGGATTGTCTACAGTGTCTTTCCTGAGTAAAGGTGGAAATGCTTCAAGAGTATTTTGTGGCCTGTCGTCTACATTCCCCGAAATGCTGGAAACTTCACCACCCGTCATCTGATTTTCAGTCACAAGATCAGCCAGTGTTAACCTTTTACGCTGTTGTAAATTATTCTGCAATACAAACACCTTTTTTTTCAGTTTTGCCGGAGATGCCCACTTTCATTACATATATGGCAAGTCAAAGTCTGTCCATTGTATATAACGTGCGCTTTGTAGCCACAAACCAAAATATGAGATGGAATGTTTTGTTTGACATGCATATCGACAGAACGAACACCACTGAAGCATTGCAATCTATGCTGGCTTGACCATCGTTCATTACGAATTTGCCTGATGTCACCGTATTTAGATAATGTAGCAGTTTTCTACCTCAGGGGACAAATTAAATACTCTGTTTATAATCAACATCAGCATTTGAGATGGTAACTGTACTCACCGAATTATCGCGATGGCGGAATTCAGCTTTTCCTTCAAATTTCTGCAAAATCCGTTCCAGCACCAACGGGGAAAGCAGCTTCACAAAAAAGCAGTATTGCTCCAAGTCATAATAAGTAGTGTGCGTCTGATCCGAAGTAATGCCAATAACGTCAACGATCCAGTCATGAATTTCTAATGAACTTGGCTGAACATTAGGGTTGCTTTGTCAAATCCAAATCTTAAGGTAAGCTTTCTGGGAAACATTGTTGCCATGTCAGCAGTTAACAGCTCGCGAAAACAAGGAAACTAAAATGCTGCATCATCACAATCACAATTTTACACAACACTGTTATGCAGAGTCATGAAATCCAAACAGAAGCGCCACAGCGCGTCCGCTCAGGACGGCCGGAAAAGCCGATATTCTGGTCCCAGATAAACGAAACTTTTGTGTAATTGCTTGTCAGAAGGCTATGAACGATAATGGACACCGCTCAAAGTATAACTGTCTGTAATACAACTATATTTTAAAATTATTTCGCAATGCGAACCAAACTGCGATCTCTGTTTACGTTGCTAAGCAGAGATATTAGGAGACTCGAACTCGGGACCTTTGCCTTTCGCGGGCAAGTGCTCTACCACTGAGCTACCGAAGCATGACTCACGGCCGGTACTCACAGCTTTACTTCTGCCAGTATCTCGTCTCCTACCTTCCAAACTTTACAGAAGCTCTCCTGCGAACCTTGCAGAACTAGCACTCCTGAAAGAAAGGATACTGCGGAGACAAGGCTTGGCCACAGCCTGGGGAAGGTTTCCAGAATGAGATTTTCACTCTGCAGCGGAGTGTGCGCTGATATGAAACTTCCTGACAGATTAAAACTGTGTGCCCGACCGGTCGGGCACACAGTTTTAATCTGCCAGGAAGTTTCATATTAGCGCACACTCCGCTGCAGAGTGAAAATCTCATTCTGGAAAAGAGAAAGTAATTTGAGGTCAATGAGTAGATAGCCAAGTTATCACGTAATTTGTCGCGGCAGCAGGATAAAGTCGTAGTATTATCACGTTCGCTATCTCATAAATCTACGACATGACTTGAGTGTTCGATGTCTGTGTTCCCTTCATTTGTTAAGTGGCGATAGTTGAAGACATCTGTGGCGTCACCGCCGGACACCACACTTGCTAGGTGGTAGCTTTAAATCGGCCGCGGTCCATTAGTATAAGTCGGACCCGCGTGTCGCCACTGTCAGTAATTGCAGACCGAGCGCCACCACACGGCAGGTCTAGAGAGACGTACTAGGACTCGTCCCAGTTGTACGACGACTTTGCTAGCGACTACACTGACGAAGCCTTTCTCTCATTTGCCGAGAGACAGTTAGAATAGCCTTCAGCTAAGTCCATGGCTACGACCTAGCAAGGCGCCATTAACCATATCTAGAGAGAGTCTCACTGGTATCATCAAGAATGCTGGATATAAATGATGGATTAAAGTTAAGTATTCCTGGAGCTACGTACTTTTCTTTATAGCATTCATTACGTATCCTGTTTCAGACCTAACGCCCATCTACTTGAATTTAACGCGTGCATTTCGGCTACTTCCGAGTGGCGTGGTTGTCTTGTTACGCCACAACAACATCTTTACCTTGTTAGGGGGAAAAAGGATCTTTTCACCTTACTCATATGTGAAAGAATTGACACGGTTGCCACTGAGAAAGTATTTCTTAAGATTTTCCCCCTCCATCCAAACTCAAATTAATTGTACTCATCTGCCATCAATTACCAAAATTAGCGCCATTCAGCCAACTGCACACTCTTGTTTAAACCTTACAGCAATGCTACGATGGCGACAGAGGAAATTCTCCACAATGGTGGTGGTGGTGGTTAGTGTTTAACGTCCCGTCGACAACGAGGTCATTAGAGACGGAGCGCAAGCTCGGGTTAGGGAAGGATTGGAAAGGAAATCGGCCGTGCCCTTTCACAGGAACCATCCCGGCATTTGCCTGAAACGATTTAGGGAAATCACGGAAAACCTAAATCAGGATGGATGGAGACGGGATTGAACCGTCGTCCTCCCGAATGCGAGTCCAGTGTGCTAACCACTGCACCACTTCGCTCGGTCTCCACAATGAAACTTATTTATATTGTGTTGGTAACATCTTACTGCAGAATTAATATAACTGCCAAACCATCGATGGACGAATGTCTATTATTAGTGGACCCTCCAAGAGCGGGAAGAATGCTGAAGTAAGACAAATCATTTCCACCTACGTCCTTTCCTATCATCATGCCATACTTACTACCCCTAATACCCCAAATTTAGCAGTAGGCACACAGTGCTACAATTACTGCTTCTTTCCAAACATCAGTATCAACTTATCAACGCCAACGTTATCTCACCCGCTCACACCTAATGGACGTTGTTGGTCATCAGTTATTGTAAACAAATTCGGAACACACAGCATCACCTGGACTACTATCAGCAGCACTAAAACTTACATGTTATCCTAAGATGGCTCTATACCCACTTAACGCACCGGCACTCCGACCCAAGCAGCAGTAATCTGTAACTTTCCTGCCTGCGACCTG
The DNA here is from genome assembly GCF_023864275.1 of Schistocerca cancellata. Taxonomy (NCBI): domain Eukaryota; kingdom Metazoa; phylum Arthropoda; class Insecta; order Orthoptera; family Acrididae; genus Schistocerca; species Schistocerca cancellata. The sequence continues at coordinate 700,309,415 of NC_064628.1, forward strand.
CCTCCAATAAACCAGCCGTACACGGAACCTTAACCCATAATCTTCCTCCCTCCTTCGAAAGGGTCAATGAAACAACCAAAATAGAAAGGGAGGTGAGCTTAGTTGACTCAGTGAAAAACTTTGATAATTTGTTACTTCTGATGTTAGAGGACAGTCAACTGTTTCTTCTAGCACACAGGCAGGATTAACCCATTGATTTTGAATTTCTTTTGCTACTTATCATCTCATATCCAGTACTACATTATATTCAGACGAAGGTTACTCCCGTCTTATTTTGCTGGAGCTTTAGCCTGTTACACCGCACTCCCTGTTTTTTTTTTGTTTGGTTTTTTTTTCGCTTGTTACTTCGCTCTTTTTATCACCTTTCCCTGTTGCTGCTGGTCTTTTTGTCACCTTTTCCTCTCAATCTTACATTTTTCGCACGTTTTACACTCGGAAAGAGACAGTGCAGTCTTTCCCTACAAATACTGAAGCAATGTGGACATAAAAATTTATCACAGGCAGTTCTTTTACGCTACATGCCCGGGTACTGGCATTTGAAGCGTTGTGGCGGAAGACGCCTGGTGTCTATGGTGGAATTAACGTGGCCAATGAAAAAATACACGCCAGTCTGAAAACCTGGATGTTCAGGGAGGCAAGAAAAGCAACACATAATAACAGAATCTTGCTGTTTCGTACACAGACTCACCGTACGATGAATAATGACAACGCTACTACATTGTCTTCGACTTCGTTTGACCAACTGTAGACACCTTGTTTGGAAGGCTACAGGTTTATTCACAGGGCTGTCCGATTGGGTGCCAAAAAGGAAGCATGCTCTTCTAATTGTGCAGATATCTCCGTCGTTCAAAGCTTGGCTATCACAATCTCATAATCATCTGTTAGATATGTCAATATTTATGATCGTACTATTTTTTACTGTGAAATTAGAGTGAGTCTGAAGTTATTCAGGAACTCATTAGGTCAGGTAATCATTGTTCTCCAATCCTTATATGTCACTCACCTTCTAGGCAGCTTCTTCGATACGTATTGAGGTATTTGGTTTCCTCTTGGAACTGTTCTTATTTTTGTTTTACAGGGAATATTCTTCACTCATACACTAAAACTGCAAAGATAAACGTTATAGATATCAGTACTTACATTATTCTAAGGTAGCTGAATTCGCAGAAACTCAACAAGAATTCAGGACAGACAAAGGTTTTACACAGATTAATTATGAGAGTTTTTTCCGTCTTAAGCTAAACATACATACACACACAGACACACACACACACACACACACACACGAGTGCTGTAAAAATCTATTCACAAGCTAACAGTTCTCGCAGCCCACACTAAACAAATGATATATTCAAACACTGAGATGAGTGTGGAGCATGTGAAACTACAGTACTGTTCCTCTTGCGAAATTAAAAAAAACGTGATGAACAAGAAAGAAATACAAATGCGGCATAACAAAAAGAGGGTTCAAAAAAGGCGAAAAATTGCGATAAGGAAATATGTGAGAAAGTTTTCGATCTCAACCTCCGCTAACAACGGGGCTAATGGCAGTCGACTTCATAATATTTAAACAAGAGACAAAAATACCATAAGCAAATGTAAGACAATGTTTAAAGAAATGCTGTTTTTAAAACTTAACAGTGCTGGTCTTGTACGCAGCTGCTATTATCTATGGGCTGGCTAAAGTACATGGTTTTCTTGGAAGTCATAACTCTTATGCACAACTACGTAGTTGGAATTTCAAAACATTTTTAGGTTTATTGGATTTTCCACTTTAAATAAGTATATTTTGGCATTGCTAGTGTTAAATTTGAATCCACAGATGAAAGTTCAATTTAATAGTAATCATCGCAGAAAAATATGAAAATTAGTTCTGCTGTTCAAATACATACACCAGTAAGCAAACAAGTGATCTTTCTGTTTAAGTGTCTTTCACGGGTCATTTAAATATAAAGAAACACACAAAAAAACAAGAACAAAGCAAAATTTATCGTACACGGCGGAGTACAGTGTGATACAAGCAGACATGGGGATATACGTAGTCCAGCGTTACACTCACAACAATCATATGATCATATTGTTTTCCTGATTCACCTGCTGGAAAATCCTTCATAACAACACAATCTCCGAAAATAGTACGATAATAGTAATCTGGTTCAAATGGCTCTGAGCACTATGGGACTTAACTTCTGAGGTCATCAGTCCCCTAGAACTTAGAACTACTTAGACTTAACTAACCTAAGGACATCACACACATCCATGCCCCAGGCAGGATTCGAACCTGCGACCGTAGCGGTCGCGTGGTTCCAGACTGTAGCGCCTAGAACCGATCGGCCATCCCGGCCGGCAAACGTGTAATCTGAATGTTCATCAAGTATATCGTTCTCGTCACCTGCAGACTCGTCAGGGATTTTTGTAAATCTTTTTCCCCAAATGCTTCCCCTCTTCACTGCACATTTTGAACTCAAAATCAATACAAAAGCATACAAAACGCGCGAAACAAAGAGAACTTAAACGTCAGCTAACGCCTACGAAACAAGAGACGATCACAAAGGTTTCCAGTGCTACCATCTAGCAGGAACTACGAAGCCAGAGGACCTGACAGACGTTTGGGGGAGCTACAAATATATATTTGACAACTTGCAAAATCGTCATAACTCGAGGCCACGAGAAAAACGGGCCTTGTGCTTACGTCAGAGCACGTGACCCTGTAGATCTTACGAGTGCCAGCAGCTGCGTCCAGTGAACAGCGAGTTACTAAACTCATGCCCATAATTTAAGGATAATGCTGATACATGGTGACGCTCTGGTGGGCGGTTTGCGGGTTTAAATCACCTCGGGGTATGACCATGCGATGCATTTGACCTGAGGTCGTCGCACAGGGGCACTGGCAGCAGTATTCATACGCAGAGGTGTGTTGGTGCATGTCAGAGAACGGTGCAGCGAGTAAGTGTGCAGACGTCTTCAGAGGTGCTAATGGTGACTGTGTGTTGAAAATGGCTCAAAGAACACATATTGGTGACGTCATGAGGGGTAGAATACTAGGGCGACTGGGGGCTGGTCAAACAGAGCAGGTCGTAGCATGGGCCCTCCGTGTGCCACAAAGTGTGATCTCAAGATTATGGCAACGATTCCAGCAGACAGGAAACGTGTCCAGGCGCTACAGTACAGGACGTCCAAAGTGTACAACACCACAAGAAGACCGATATCTCACCATCAGTGACCGCAGACGGCCACGGAGTACTGCAGGTAGCCTTGCTCGGGACCTTACTGCAGCCACTGGAACAGTTGTCTCCTGACACACAATCTACAGACGACTAAACAGACATGGTTTAGCCGCCTGGAGACCTGAAAGGTGCATTCCACTGACCCCTGGTCATAGAAGAGCCCATAAAGCCTGGTGTCAATAATACAGTACATGGTCATTGGAACAGTGGTCCCAGGTTATGTTCACAGACGTGTGCAGGTATAGTCTGAACAGTGATTCTCACCGGGTTTTCATCTGGCGTGAACCAGGAACCAGATACCAACTCCTTAATGTTCTTGAAAGGGACCTGCATGGAGGTCGTGGTTTGATGGTGTGGGGTGGGATTATGATTGGTGCACGCACACCCCTGCATGTCTTTGACAGAGGAACTGTAACAGGTCAGGTTTATCGGGACGTCATTTTGCACCAGTATGTCCGCCTTTTCAGGGGTGCAGTGGGTCCCGCCTTCCTCCTAATGGATGATAACGCACGGCCCCACCGAGCTGCCATCGCGGAGGAGTACCTTGAAACAGAAGATATCAGGCGAATGGAGTGACCTTCCTGTTCTCCAGACTTAAACCCCACCGAGCACGTCTGGGATGCTCTCGGTCGACGTATTGCTGCACGTTTTCAAACCCCTAGGACCCTTCAGGACTTCCGACAGCCACTATTGCAAGAATGGGAGGCTATACCCCAGAAGCCGCTCGACCACCTATCCAGAGTATGCCAACCCGTTGTGAGGCCTGTGTACGTGTGCATGGTGATCATATCCCATATTGATCTCGGGGTACATGCGCAGGACACAGTGGCGTTTTGTAGCACAAGTGTTTCGGGACGGTTTTCTCAACTTATCAACAATAACATGGACTTACAGATATGTGTTGTGTGTGTTCCCTATGTGCATATGCTATTAGCGCCAGTATTGTGTAGTTCCACGTTGTGTGGCACCACATTCTGCAATTATCCTTAATTTATGAGCATGACTTTAGTTCAGACGAGTTTAATAATTCTTGACTGCGCTTTTAAATCATGCCAGTTCTCGATAGCAGACAACTAAGTTAAGCATTTTAGTGCGTATCTTTTCAATTACATACTGATTTCCCGTGGGCCTTACAAGGAACCGAGCGTTCGCTAAGTGTGCCGGACAAGCCGACTAGTGTGACGTCACAAGCTCGTTGCAGGGCCCGTATTTCTAGTAACTGGCGTGACGTAATATTACGTCCACCGCACATTCCCATTTTCTGCAAACGTTGTAATATCAACTCAGCCACACGCTGAGTGTTAAACTATAAGTACCAAAATGCAGATACATATTATGTGTATCATATTTCCAGAATGACCACAGATGATGCTTTATAATTAAAAACGAAATGCGTATGTTGAAAAATACGCTTTAATTGCTGTTAGTTTTGATGAAAATAACAATAACAATTATTAATTTATACTGTGGAAGATGCCCATGGAAAAACATATTGTTCTACACAGACTTTCCAGGCTATCAGTTCCACGTGAAATATATTCTGACTGATCTGTTGAGCAGAGAACTCATCATCATCATTTAAGACTGATTATGCCTTTCAGCGTTCAGTCTGGAGCATAGTCCCCCTTATAAAATTCCTCCATGATCCCCTAATCAGTGCTAACATTGGTGCCTCTTCTGGTCTTAAGCCTATTACTTCAAAATCATTCTTAACCGAATCCAGGTACCTTCTCCTTGGTCTACCCCGACTCCTCCTGCCCTCAACTGCTGAACCCATGAGTCTCTTGGGTAACCTTGCTTCTCCCATGCGTGTAACATGACCCCACCATCTAAGCCTGTTCGCCCTGACTGCTACATCTATAGAGTTCATTCCCAGTTTTTCTTTGATTTCCTCATTGTGCACACCCTCCTGCCATTGTTCCCATCTACTAGTACCTGCAATCATCCTAGGTACTTTCATATCCGTAACCTCAACCTTATTCATAAGGTAACCTGAATCCACCCAGCTTTCGCTCCCATACAACAAAGTAGGTCGAAAGATTGAACGGTGCACAGATAACTTAGTCTTGGTACTGACTTCCTTCTTGCAGAAGAGAGTAGATCGTAGCTGAGCGCTCACTGCATTAGCTTTGCTACACCTCGCTTCCAGTTCTTTCACTATGTTGCCATCCTGTGAGAATATGCATCCTAAGTACTTGAAACCGTCCACCTGTTCTAACTTTGTTCCTCCTATTTGGCACTCAATCAGTTTATATCTCTTTCCCACTGACATTACTTTTGTTTTGGAGATGCTAATCTTCATACCATAGTCCTTACATTTCCGATCTAGCTCTGAAATATTACTTTGCGAACTTTCAATAGAATCTGCCATCACAACTAAGTCATCCGCATATGCGAGACTGCTTATTTTGTGTTCACCTATCTTAATCTCACCCAGCCAGTCTATTGTTTTCAACATATGATCCATAAATAATATGAACAACAGTGGAGACAGGTTGCAGCCTTGTCTTACCCCTGAAACTACTCTGAACCATGAACTCAATTTACCGTCAATTCTAACTGCTGCCTGACTATCTATGTAAAGACCTCTAATTGCTTGCAAAAGTTTGCCTCCTATTCCATAATCACGTAGAGCAGACAATAACTTCCTCCTAGGAACCCGGTCATATGCCTTTTCTAGATCTATAAAACATAGATACAATTCCCTGTTCCACTCGTAACACTTCTCCATTATTTGCCGTAAGCTAAAGCTCTGGTCCTGACAACCCCTAAGAGGCCTAAACCCACACTGATTTTCATCCAATTTGTCCTCAACTAATACTCGCACTTTCCTTTCAACAATACCTGAGAAGATTTTACCCACAGCGCTGATCAAAGAGATACCTCTGTAGTTGTTACAATCTTTTCTGTTTCCATGTTTAAAGATTGGTGTGATTACTGCTTTCTTCCAGTCTGATGGAACCTGTCCCGACTCCCAAGCCATTTCAATTATCCTGTGTAGCCATTTAAGACCTGACATTTCACTGTACTTGATGAGTTCCGACTTAATTTCATCCACCCCAGCCGCTTTATTGCACTGCAATCTATTGACCATTTTCTCCACTTCCTCAACTGTGATCCTATTTCCATCATCATTCCTGTTCCATTGTACATCGAAATCTGAAACATTACTGATCGTATTTTCACCTACATTGAGCAACTCTTCAATATATTCCCTCCATCTGCCCAAGGCATCAACAGGATTCACTAGCAGTTTTCCTGACCTGTCCAAAATACTTGTCATTTCCTTCTTACCTCCCTTTCGAAAACTGCTAATTACACTCCAGAATGGTTTTCCAGCAGCTTGACCCAAGGTCTCCAACCTGTCTTCCCAAGATTTCTTCTTGGATGCTGTAATTATCTGTTTGGCTTTGTTTCTTTCTTCAACATAACTTTCTCTGTCTACCTGAGTTCTAGTATGTAGCCATTTTTGATATGCCTTCTTTTTCCTTTTACAGGCTGCCTTACCTGTGTCATTCCACCAAGCTGTTTGTTTCATCCTACATTTACACACTACTGATCCAAGACATTCTTTGGCCACTTCTAGTACTGTGTCCCTGTACCTTGTCCATTCCTTTTCCAGTGACTGCAATTGACTACATTCAACTAACTGGTACCTTTCTGAGATCACTGATATGTTCTTGTGTCTGATTTCCTTATCCTGAAGTTTCTCCACTCTTATCGTCCTATACATGGACCTGACCTCCTGCACTTTCGGCCTCACAATACCAATTTCACTGCAGATTAAATAGTGATCAGTGTCATCAAAGAATCCCCTGAATACACGTGTGTCCCTCACAGCCTCCCTTAATTCCTGATCTGTTATTATATAGTCAGTGACAGATCTGGTTCCCCTGCCTTCCCAAGTATAGCGGTGAATGTTCTTATGTTTAAAAAAGGAGTTTGTGATTATTAAGCCCATACTGGCACAGAAATCCAAGAGTTGTTTCCCGTTCCTGTTGGCCTCCATACCCTCTCCAAATTTACCCATAACCTTTTCATACCCTTCTGTTCGATTTCCAATCCTGGCATTAAAATCACCCATGAGCAGAACACTGTCCTTGTCCTTTACTCTAACAACTACATCACTGAGTGCCTCATAAAAACTATCCATCTTATCTTGAACTGTCCCTTCACAATGCGAATATACTGACACAATCCTAATTTTCTTGCTAGACACTGTCAAATCTATCCACATCAGTCGTTCGTTTACGTACCTTATTGCAACTACGCTGGGTTCCATTTCTTTCCTGATGAAAAGTCCTACACGCCATTGTGCTATTCCTGCTTTGACTCCTGACAGGTAGACCTTGCATTCTCCCACTTCCTCATCTTTCTCACCCCTTAACCGAATGTCACTAACAGCTAAAACATCCAACTCCATCTCACTTGCAGCCTCTGCAAGCTCTACCTTCTTCCCAGAGTAGCCCCCATTGATATTAATAGCTCCCCATCTCGTTACCATTCGTTTGCCGAGTCATATCTTAGGAGTCCCTGGTTTGTCAATTAGAGGTGGGACTCCGTCACCTCCAAAGGTCCGAGACATTTTGCTCTGATTGTTGTCAGCATCCTATCTATAGTACCAGAGAAGCAGGTTGCTAGCCTTACTTACCCCGGGTCCCATTGAGTTTTACCCCTAACGGTTGAGGGACTAACCGGTGGATTTGGTAGTCTTTGCCGTCTGAGCACAAAGGTGGCCACGACTCGGAATATGTCCGAGATGCCCAGCCTTATTCCAAAGTAACTGGTATCCCCACTGTCAGGACCACTTACTTGGCCACTCATACGTTGCCCGTGGTTCATGAACCAGGTCATGATACCAGGAACCCATACCATGAACCACGAGCAGAGAACTATTCCCAGCAATTTTAAACGAACACAGGTAACACTCATTCGCTGAGTCACAGAACTGCCATAGCAGAATTCAAGAACGTACTCTGAATTCCGACGCATTGATGCACGCTTTATCGAAATGGCATCTCATATTGCACCACCATGAATTCCGAAAACACCCATAATTTCAAACCAAACTCGAACTCTTCGCACTTGACACCGTAACAGAAACAGATGCAGCTAATTACCCTACGTGAGTGCAGTGATTCTACCCTTACAAAATCTTTCGATCCAGATGGATCGAGATCTTTTTTACAGGAAAAATGCAGTTTGTTATGCCGATCGTTGAGTGAGGTGCGGACACACAATTAATAGCTGAAGTGCCTGACGGGCATTTGGTACCATTTCTAATTATGTAACACATAAAACACATAGTGTATAATATTATTTGGAAAATTAGATTTTTTTGCAGATGAGTAGTTATCTCTAAGAAAATATTATCGAACATAAAATATAGTAATAGATATTTCTTGCCAAGTTATCATACGCTTCGCAGACTGGCAACTACCTCTTAATACAAAATAAGGATAAGGGGCTTTTCAAATCTTTATATTTTAGTCTTGAAACTGGAAAGAGATCTAGAACAAAGAGCGGATTTTTAAAAAAAATTAGATTACAGCGAACAGAAGATTACTGCAAAGCTATTGTTCACTAGACAAGTAAGGTGTTCTGAAGTTAAACTTATCTTAATAAACAGGTATGGGCAGCTGAAACATGCCATCTGTTGGTTGACATTGTCGTGTTGCCCTTATGACGCCAGTCTGCATTCCTCCCTGATAAGTCGCTTGATATTTTAACATACGGGCAATATCTGGGTTCAGATGATATTATCTTAATAGATTGCATTTTGAAAGGGCATTTATCAATGTCCTTTGACACTAATGTTTTCTAGCCTAGCACCATTTCTGCATTAACATCTGGACGCTTCGATCATCTCTTTGAGATGTTCAGTTGCTTCCATCAGTACTATTGGGTTCCATAATCCAACATTTTTATCGCTCGGTAAGTACGATTGGCCACCTACAGAGAATGTAATTCTGTGGTCTTCATGCTACTAATTTGTCTGAGAGTTACACAATTAATGAAGCGGAAAACGGTGACGTTCTTAATTTGACCACCAGCAGAATCACAAAATGTATAGAGCTCTTTAATATCGTCATCCAAAGTATGAGTGATGAAGTGAAAAAGGAATGACGTCTTTTCATTTGCGCACTTTTTTGCAGTGCATTCATTATGAACATAAAAAAATGTATTGGGAAAGAGATTGCATCAGAGTTCTTTTTGCTCTGGCCCGGGTGAGTCACCACTGACTTGCTTGCTAGTTTCCCCTGAAAAATTAGCTTACCTGGTTCTTTTCCCTTAGAGAAAAACTATGAATGATAAAATCTCTGAACTCGCTTGCTTGTTTTTTTTTTTCCTTTTTTTCAGTTTTACCCTCTCCGCTGGCGCCTGTGATCACTCTGAATCGAAATGGAGTAATAACTCAATTTTGAAATAAAGATGACTTATCTGGGTTTTTTCTCCCTGACCCAGGATATCTTAACGTAAAACTGGGCATGCCACGAAATATAAAGATTTAATAACTTTGAACTATAGGATTAGTGAGAAATAACTGGAGTCTGTCATGTGTGGGGAGACTAAGTGGAACGTTGCAGGTAAATCGAATAACTTATTTTATCTCGTCTACGTCTACATCTATACTCTGCGAACCACTCTGAAGTGCATGGCAGACGTGTAATGGTTAGATACGGGTAGCTGCAGTTTGCTGACGATTGTTTGCAATACATTATTTGGGTGCAGACTGGTATACAAGTCAAATGCAAGGGATCCGAATTACATAGAACTAATAGATTGAGCATGAAGAAGATGACGCGAATGCCTACAGACTTGGTTAACTGGAGGTGGAATTTAACACAAATGCTGAACAATCTTAACTGACAAGAGAACGACACTAAATCCCTCAGAAAATGATGTTTAGTAAATTCCAAGAATCGGTTTTCAGTCCAGAATCTATGAATATTGATCAGTGCCCTAAGGGCCTGCAGTAAATGAAGCATTATACTAATAACTGTTCGCACACAGTGCGCTCAAGTCATAGATGGAGTACATGTGCAGAATGGTAAAAATAATTCTTTGCTATGGACCTGTATTGAACCTCAGAGTAAATATTATGTACATCCAGAACTAGTAAATACTTTCGTGCAAAAGAACCATCCCAACGTTAGTCTTAACCGATCCATGGACACAGTGGAAAACTCAAATCTGTATGACCGGATGGTACTGGAGCCCTGCTCCTTCGTAATGAGATTTCAGCTCTTTTACCAATGCCTCATCTCACAATGTGGAAGTAAATGACGTTATGGCAACAGTGCTCAGCTCATTTACTAGTGTAGCCCAATAAAAAGAATTATACTTCAACACAAATATCAGTGAGCTAGTGTTTTCAGCAAGGTATTCCACATCTGTTGCATTATTTAGCCATTGCTTGCGAAATTGATCCAAATTGCCAAAATCTTATTGTGCTGTAACAACCCAGTCTCCAGATGGGTTTAATTCCTGACTGCAAGTAAATAAATGGCATACGACACTTTCATTGAATAGCTTCCGTATGGTAACACACCTGCTAAATAAGGATATTCGAATGTCAGCAGCTATCATCCATGATCATGCTTAAGGTACTCTTTTTTTTTCTAGATTTTTTCAAGGAACTTCCTTTTAATTTTTCTCGAGCTTCAGATGATATTATCTTAATAGATTGCATTTTGAAAGGGCATTTATCAATGTCCTTTGACACTAATGTTTTCTAGCCTAGCACCATTTCTGCATTAACATCTGGACGCTTCGATCATCTCTTTGAGATGTTCAGTTGCTTCCATCAGTACTATTGGGTTCCATAATCCAACATTTTTATCGCTCGGTAAGTACGATTGGCCACCTATAGAGAATGTAATTCTGTGGTCTTCATGCTACTAATTTGTCTGAGAGTTACACAATTAATGAAGCGGAAAACGGTGACGTTCTTAATTTGACCACCAGCAGAATCACAAAATGTATAGAGCTCTTTAATATCGTCATCCAAAGTATGAGTGATGAAGTGAAAAAGGAATGACGTCTTTTCATTTGCGCACTTTTTTGCAGTGCGCCATCTATTGTTTGCTGCATACTATTATCGCACTGGAAGGGGTATAATATGCTTCTAGCTGAATTATTGTGATCTCTATTACGTGAATTTCTACAAGCTGCTGTAAAGAAACGCGTGACGCAACGATAAAAACATGAGAACTCTCTAAATGGTCGTTTTTCTTTTTGTGATAAGTCTATCACGTGTGCGTATTTCAGCTGCCTCTCTAAACAAACAATCGTCGCTCCAAGGACACGAGTTTTATTAATTTTAATGAGTAATCGATTTAGTTTCAAACTAATGTGTGAATTTATGCCACACTCTTGTTGGTTTTCAAAACTCTTGGTGGAATATAGCATTTGTGGAAACTTTAGACGTCACTAAGCGTACAGTGCAAAATTCGAGTTTCGTCTGAAATAAAGCCAGTTACGTTTTCTCTCTCGGCTAATCAAAAATTTCATTTGTGTTTTTATGAGACAAGTAGTCTGTTACAAATATAAAATCAGCTTTGTCTTCAGAAAATCTACAAGGCATACCCAGTTTCTGTTTGTAAATTTCTTAATTTCTGTATTTGTTAATAGATTTGTCTGTCTTTCGCTTATTTTATCTGTGATTGTGACAATTAGTTGTCGTCCGGTTGTGGTATAAGAAACTGAAATCCAATAACAAAGATTATTACAGAACTGAAGACAAGTGGTTTCTGTTTTAAAGTATAATTTTTTAATTGTATTCACGGGTAAGTTCAGGTCGATTCATAAAATAAATCACTTTGTTTTCCGTACAGCGTCTTAAGCAGAAAACCTGATCTTACAAAAAAGTGCTGAATATTTTGCATTCTCCGTGAATAACATTCTGATTAACAAATACTGAATTTCCGACTGGTGCCCGAATCTGAAGTTTCTCGAAACATGTCATTTTCGTGCATGAGATTGTTTTCAGTGTGACATGAACACTTTATTTCATTTGCGATTAGCTAATTTCACCACCCCGGACATTCTCAAGCAACATCATGTATGAACTATGCGATATGATTAAATTTATCAGCACTCTTAGGTAAAAATGGATCATAATTAGAACTGGGCAAAACGCACTTCTCATTGGCGGAGGTACAGAACGAGGTGGTGCAATTGCTCGCGCGCTGGTTTCCTGTCCGGTCATCAGGATTTAAAGTTCCCCTGGTTCCACAAAGCGTTTTAAGGACAATTCCGCCACAGTTCCTTTGAAAGGGACATGGCCGATTTTCTTCCCATAGTTCAAGCTTGTGTTCCGTCTCTAACGACAACATCGTCGACAGTATATTAAATCCATATCTCCATTCCTTCCTTTTTTTACTGTCAGAGACCAAAGTAGCCAAGAGTTTAAAAATATTGGAACCAACTGAGATTTGAAATCCGGACGTTTGGACTTCTACTCCAGTACTTATTCCCTCAGCCACCCAGTCACGTTATCCACAACTCATTTATTTAAGTAAGAGGACGACATAAACGAAAACTGTAAGTTCCGTGGCATCTTGCCATTTTGATATAGTTATACAAATTGGAACATTATTCGTAGTCTGAAGAACTGCTGATAGGGTCATGGATGAGACAAAAAAACATACACACACACACAAAGTGTGGCTCTTTAGGTGAACTCGGAATGTTCAAATTAAATCTTACTTTACTAACAAATAATTAATTTCCTGCAGAAGAGTGTGACAGTCGCAAAAGAGTGAGTTGTGTTAGCCGCACGAATTGTATAAATATTCACCACAATTGCTTTTATTTTCCTTGAATATTCGACAGAAGCTCGTAGAAAAATTTCATTACGGTTACACAGTTCAGACCACATTTCTCTTACAACAGTTTAGTATTTAAAAAATTCTCAAGTCACGGTTTAAAAAAATGTATTATCCGTTCTTCTTATAACAACAGAGTCAGTATTCTTTGGGATTAAATATTTACCTTTTTAAGCGACATATTTTTTCCGTAATTGGGCTATTTTTATTATCCCACCTCGCACATCTGATTCAGCGTACCGTGATTGTTATCATGTGATCAAACTAGATAGATAACCTAAAAAAGTGTGCGTAACACCCAAAATACATGAGTACCTAAGCAGATGTCTGCACATAACCTAAAATTCATTTGCCGGCAGGCAGTGCTTTTCTGTATTCATCAATTTAAACATACAAGCTGCTCTTTCTGTATGGCCTGAAGATGACTGATGACAAACGAATTCGATAATTTCTGTGAAAATTTGCATGGTTACGCCAATGAATAAGCAGTTAAAAAGTAAGAAATTTGTCTATCATAATCTGGTCTCTGTTACCGCATAACGTCTTTCCTTTCCAAAACTGGGTGCGTTAAAGGTCCTTTGGCTATTTTAGTATAGCAGTAGGTGTCTTTCTTAGACTTTCTGATTCTTCAAAGGCTCTGAGAAAATGCAACCCGCATTGCAGACGAACAATGAGCCGATCACATTTAAAATTGTCAGAGCCGACCGTTGTGGCCGAGCCGTTCTAGGCGCTTCAGTCTGGAACCGCGCGACCGCTACGGTCGCAGGTTCGAATCCTGCCTCGGGCAAGGGTGTGTGTGATGTTCTTAGGTTAGTTATAAGTAGTTCTAAGTTCTAGGGGACTGATGACCTCAGATGTTAAGTCCCATAGTGCTCAGAGCCAAAGTTGTCAGAAAACATCAGAAGCGTCAGAAGCAAACAATTACGTCACAAATAAATGATGCTCTTGTGCTATTTCCTTATATAAATCTGTAGATATATTATAATTAAGGTTTTAAAATCTAACCAAATTCATATAAAAACACGGATATGTCTCAGATATGGGATATGACAATGACTAATTCGTAAGAGCAGACAGTTGAATAACTTCCTGTAGAATTAGTGTTCGTAATTTTTCTTCAAAACTTACCAGGCACTAATGCACTGTAGTTAGTTAAAATGGAAAAAAGAAAGACATTAGACAACCCTCCAAAATAGGGACACCGTGAAGTGACAGTAGTTACGTTTTGCAGTGTAATATTTTGCAAAAAGGATGAGAAGAATTTTCTTAATATAAAGACCAAAGTATTCTGGCACAACGCAGTTTCACTCACATTGGATACAGGGCCATATCAAGTATTGTGCTGGCAATCTTCATATTTACATTTACGAAATATCTCTCGTTCTACTTGAAAAACATGACACAACAAATGGTTCAAAGGGCTCTGAGCACTATGGGGCTTAACATCTGAGGTCATCAGTCCCCTAGAACTTAGAACTACTTAAACCTAACTAACCTACGGACATCACACACATCCATGTCCGAGGGAGGATTCGAACCTGCGACCGTAGCGATCGCGCGGTTTCAGACTGAAGCGCCTTGAACCGCTCTGCCACACCTGCCGGCCATGACACAACAAACCATAACTTGGGTCATCTTAAGATACCTCTCTTGTCTATAGTTATTGTATTCCGTTGATAGAACCACTGCATTCAGTATCTCGACGAATAAAAAATTTACAAATTTACTCACAGAGCAAAATATTCAATCCTTTGTCCACCATCTTTAAAGTTCTTGTTTAGATATCGGTAACGGTTCCGCAAATACTTGCAGATGAACATGTTAGGTGACCATTATATACTACAATAAATACTGTGCTATAGAAAATCCATCTGTATTAACTCTCTAGATTACTAAAGAAGTTGTTGCTACCATATACTGATAAACGCCAGATCCTGCTGCCTAGCGCTGACAATATGGAGAGTATTTAGGTATTACTTTCCTCTGCTGGTCTCTAAAACAGAAGCGAGTGACCACATATTAATGATCAGAATTGGAGATACCTGAGTAGTAGAGAGTAACACACATTACACCTTCATGACGCTGGCGACGCGTCGTGACACGAACTCCATGAGACACGTAAAGTGTTCGCGAGCCATCCTGATCCAAACCACAGGGTCGGTCAGAACTAAGTTTAAGGAGCGAATATTTCACTCCTATATTTGCTCAATAAAACTTAAAAGAAGGAGGGAAGATTGGAGTTTAACGTCCCATCAAGAGCGAGGTCATTAGAGACGGAGCAGAAAAGGATGCGGAAGGATCTCAGCCGTTGCCGTTGCCAGGGCACTTATTACGAACCTAAACTCGGAGAGACCCTCTGCTCATTGACATATGTCATTTTTCTTTATGCTTCCATTTTTTACGGCCATTTTCTGAAACTCCAGAGGCACTTATGAATAACCCTGCGTGTGTGGGAAAGAGGCTTCTGAAACCTCTAGCGATGAGGTAATTGTGGAGGCTACGACTGTTCACAGCTTCCTGTTGTCCAACAGTGAACTGTCGAGTAACTTGTAATGGAACCTGTGCCCTCCGCGATAGTCGATGGCGACCCCTTTCATCTATAGATTGCTGCTCCTCACTACATTTACCCGAACTGAAGTAGTCACCTACAACCTCGACGCGACGATGTGTGAAAATCTCAGCGCCTGCAAGTCCTACCTGCCTGCGGTCAAATGCACCATGTATTTGAGGGCTGTCACTTACTTCAGCAATAATGGAATACATTGGTAATCACAGTATCGATTCCAAAAGAGTTGCTCTACAACGGAAGTTGATTATCGATTCATTGAGGACGTAGTAAATATTTTAAATGATAAAATATCACCAACTGGAATCTGAGATTTTCTGTGACATATCAAAGGCATTTGAATGTGTCAAGCGTAATATTCCATCAAAGAAATGAAATTTTAATAGGATACATAGTTCAGCACATTCCTGTTTTAGTTCCTATTTTAGAAGTGCAATTCAGAGTGCTACAACTAGGATGTTGGAATAATGCAAATGGTCGACAACATATCATCTTCAAGGGATTAAATCACAATCGCCTTTCTGCAAAATTCAGCCATGTGCCCATTACTGTTCTTGCTCAGTGTTAATAATCTACCAGTTCATCTGAATCAAGGAGAAAAATTAATCCCCTTTACAGATGATGCTATCATTATTGTCAGTCCACTTAAAGAAGCATTCACAGGGAAAATAGCAAATAATATTTTTTCTGGGGATATTTACTGATTTTACACAAATCGACTAGCTCTAAACTTTCAAAAAACACAGTTCATCTACTTTTGTTCCCTCAAAAGTATTCCAACTAAAGCGAATGAAGTTTACTAACAAAATATGATAAACAGGGTAGAAAGTTCTAAGTTATTGTGTATACAGATAGGTGAAAACTTAGACTGGAAATTATATATACAGTAGATCTGCTAAAACGTTTTATTCAGTTACTTTTCCCATATGAATAATTCGGATCTTTAGCGATAGATGTACACTAGTACAATACTAGAAGGAAAAATGAGCTGGGCTTCCCTGTAGTGATCTTACCTTGGCACAGAATAGAGTGCAATACACAGCTCACAGCTACAAAAAACTCCTTAATATCCTGGCCATTGTGTGAGGCACACAGTCTAAGTTTTATTCACAAGTAGATGACAATTGTGCATTGGGTTCTGTTTAAAAATAGGCGTACTGCTGTTCACATCTTCGTAACGAATGAAGTTACACGGAAGACAGTTATGCTGTTAATGTTCCCCTGGTAGCTAAACAACATTTTTTTCCTAGACAAAAAATTATTTGGGTTGGTCAAGATGAGATAATAATAACACCATCTACATTCTGCACGAAAGGAAATATTACGCAGGGGTTTCTCAACCGCAGATCACATTAATACGTCCACATCTGTAATTCACCAGCAAGCTTACGCTTTGTGGGAGAGAGGGGTGGACACTTCTGTTCCTATCGCCTATGGTACAAGGGAAGAACTATTGCTGGTAAGCTTCCCTGTGCGCTCGAATCTTTTTAATTAAATCTTCATGGTTTTTCCGCAAGATACACGGAGTAGGAAGCAATATATTTGTTGACCATTCCAGAAACGTACACCGCCTCATGGAGCTTTCGACGTTACCTACTACGTCATTTATATATACTGTGGAAAGTAATAGTTCTATAGTACTCACATGGGACTCGCCAGAAATTACCACACACATTAAAAAAAAAAAAAAAAAAAAAAAAAAAGATTTTGCATCACCCTGGTTTCCAGAACTCCTGAAGATAGATGTTGGCCGTGGATATTGTATCACAGACACAGTCCCTTTGACTGTTCAGAGATGTCACTAAACCCGCCCAGAGATGTAAACAACCATGCATGAGCAGCTATTAGACGGAAGGGGTCCGACAGCTGATCAGTTCCAGCCATTCCACCAGGAAGGAGGTACACGGCTCGTGTTGTCTGTAGCTCAACCATGACTAGACTGTCATTACCGCGGTTCGATCACGTTCGCATTGTCACTCTGTGCCAGGAAGGGCTCTCAGCAAGGGAAGGGTCCAGGCGTCTCGGAGTGAACCAAAGCGATGTTGTTCGGACATGGAGGAGATACAGAGAGACAGGGACTGTCCATAACATGCCTCACTCAGACCGCCCAAGGGCTACTACTGCAGTGGGTGACCCTACCTATGGAGGGACCCAGACAGCAACGCCATCATGTTGAATAATGCTTTTCGTGTAGCCAAGGATGTCGTGTTACGACTCAAACTGCCATGGGTCAGGTCACTGTTGGTAGTGAATGAGGTCCGGCGGCACACCACGGACACCCTGTGTCTCATGTGTTACCTCTCACGCAATTGTATCGTGGTGCCATTTTTCAGCAGGACAGTGCTTGTCTACACATGGCTGGTCCATCTTCAGTTATTGAACAATATGAAAAAAGAAAGTAAATTAGGTACAAACTACGGTGTGGACACACTTTAATCAACATGTCAAAGTCATTACAGATATTAGGATTTAGGTTATGACATGTTCGATACGTCTGCCATCATTGGCGATGATGTGGCGCAGACGAATAGCGATATTGTGCAGGACCCGCTGAACTGTCGGAATATCGATGCTGTCGATGATCTCCTGATTTATTTTCAGCTCAACAATGGTTTTGGGTTTATAGCTGTATGTCTTGTCTTTAATATAGCTCCGCCGGCCGGAGTGGCCGAGCGGTTCTAGGCGCTACAGTCTGGAACCACGCGACCGCTACGGTCGCAGGTTCGAATCCTGCCTCGGGCTTGGATGTGTGTGATGTCCTTAGGTTAGATAGGTTTAAGTAGTTCTAAGTTCTAGGGGACTGATGACCTCAGCAGTTAAGTCCCATAGTACTCAGAGCCATTTGAACCATTTTTTTTTAATATAGCTCCACAAAAATGAGTCGCATGTGTTCAGATTTAGAGACTATGGCGGCCAATCGAGGCCCATACCAATGGCCTATGGGTACCACAGAGCCAGAAATCGGTTCCCCAAGTGCTCTTCCAGGACATCAGACCCTCACCTGCTTCGATGGGGTCGAGCTCCGTCTTGCGTGAACCATATCTTGTCGAAATCAGGATCGCTTTGGATAATGAAATCATATTCCAAAACCTTCGTGTCGCTCAGTAGTCACCGAGCCATCAAGGAATATCGCACCGATTATTCCATGACTGTACATTGCACATCACACAGTCACCCGTTGAGGGTGAAGAGACTTCTCGATCCCGAAATACGGATTCTCAGTCCCCCAAATGAGCCAGTTTTGCTTATTGACGAACCAATCCAAATGAAAGTGGGCTGCGTCGCTAAACCAAACCATACATACGCATACTAGTTCCCATCATGCCCCGCGGCCAGCCGTGCAGTTTGAACGTTCTAACGCAAACCGTTCAGAAGTTATGACGATTTTATTTCATATAGTTTAATAATTGTCACCACGTGCGAGTACCTATCCGGTGCACTGCAATGTCGCTAACGGTGAGTACAAACTCTGATGACAACACAGTCACGCGTCACGTCTAACTGTTCCTTTCACCAGGGCGACAGTCACGCTCTCTGACCGACGCAACAGGTCTGAAAAGCCATTTATCGTTAAGTGTTGGTGTTGACTTGTTCCTGTAACTGAGGAACAGGATCTATACACAGACGAAATTTGAGGTTTTCATGGTACTTTTGGTTCTCTCAGCAGTTTTACTGCGCGTGCGCATGTTCGAAAGCCATGAGGCGAGTATTCTTTCGTATTCGTTTACGAGACTCATAAATCAATTCTTGAGGCTTATATGGTACTTTTGGTACTCACTCAGACATTTCAGTGCCATTGCACACGTGCGACAGTCGCTAGACAATGTCGCCCCTGCAGTCGTTTACGAGACTCATGAAGCAAATTCTCAGCTTCCTATGTAGAAAGACTTTTCGCCTCTGTCTTTGACCCGTGTTCCGTTGATAACCGCGGCTATTACTGCTCCCGCCCGTTATGTCACCAGTAGTCGACAGCAAGGCCGAGTGCAATGTTCTCTCACTCATTTTCATACTAAGCAGTAGCTTTAGAAGGCGTTCCTTTTGCATATGCTGTAAATGTTACAAGGTAAGTTTATGAAATCATGAACTTAATGTTATGCTTCCTCATAGTTCATGTGCGTGCTCGTGTTTCTAAAACACCATGATATCTTTCATAGAAGTATTAAGTGCGCCTTATATTCCCGCCATTGGGTATTGCCGTAAAAACTAGTCTCCACAACAGCGACATACACAAATGGCTGGGAACGACCTCAGGTTCCTGTGTATTGGTATGGTGTGTCTCGATGAACTGTTATACTGCAAATATTATCCGATAGAAGATGGCTTCCAAAGGTAATTAGTAGTAATATACTTCAGATCGTGTATGTTAATTCATTTATTTCGCATGTTCTAAATACAAGTATAAAAGTAAACTAGTTTATTATTTTCTCCCAGTTCTTATGAAATTGGTCAATTATTTTAACGCTGTGATGAAAGTAGCTATAGCAACGTAGGTTAAGTGCTACAGCGTCTTCATCATTGAAGTCTATCTAGGGTCATGCATCTGAGTCCCTGTCATTCAGGTAACGCTCTTCATTCACAAATCCAGCAATATTCCGCATCACATCTCCTTTTATTCGGTTCTCTAAGCCTTCAGAAGGTTACACGGTCACACCATACATTCCTTTGCGTCTGACACATTGAATTTAATAACAGTCGCGCTATCAATAATTCGCTACAAACCATCATCACCTTAATTTCGACAATTAAAACAAAAATTATTCCTACCGTTAATGATAAAGTGACAATGAAGATGCGCAGTGCCTGACATTAAATATTATTTTGTTTGTACATTACTGTTAAGCCGATGCCCTTTCGCAGAAGCCCAATAGGGGCAAAATTATCTTGTAGGTATGCGGCGTTATCCAGAAAACGTCCGAGATCTGATTTTAAAAAAAGTCATTGTTCGATCTACTAAAGAATTCGACCGCGAACTGAAACCCTACGTGATACGTTGGGATCTACATAATGTTTAGCTTTGGCAAGTAAACGAAGCTCCAAGTACATAAGTTTTTGGCTTCTGAAATTCGCAACTTCGTTGGGTATACTTATCTTTTGGGGATCTTTGGTCTGTCCAGAAGTGCAGGTGTATTTTAATGTTGCTTTGCCAATGACTAGCGAAAGAAACCGTTGTAATGTTTATCTATCATTTGCGACTCACTAAAAAAGAGTAGATTACACACACACACACACACACACGTACACACACACACGCACGCACGCACACACAAGCACACACACTGATTAATAATTTAAAAATGGGTTACATCAATGTTGACATCATAATATTATTTCAGAATAAACTACTGACGCAAGACCTGTATCATACATTGCGTATCAACCTCCTATTGTTTTGGCACTTTTGCAGCGTGGCTGGTGACAATACTCAAGCGTCTGCCGAGTCACACGTCATATTGACACGTCTTTCAGTTCACTTTATATTTTATATAATGTTAAATTAAGCTGAAAGCTAAATGCATGATTAAGAGTATCATAATACATTGACGGAAAAAAATCGCAGGATCAAGCAGCAGTTTTACGACATAAACGGGAGTTGGTAGGCGTGTTTGTAGGTGTGAAAGATGGTGTCTATTCAAATTCGCACCAGTCGCACGAGAGTGGCGCTAGTACCGTCACAGTGGAAATGCAAATCACGTTTGTACACACTGTAACGGTCGTGAGAGCTACCTTTGACGTGGGATGTGGTAAGTTGATGTTAGTCAAGAATGCCTTTAAGGCGGCAAAGACGTCACAAACAACACCTCACTGAGTTTGGATGAGGTCGTGTTATAGGGCTACGAGAAGCTGGATGTTGTTTCTGCGATACTGCAGAAAGACATGGCAGGAATGTAGCCACTGTACATGATTGCTGGCAGCGCTAGTGACGAGAATGTATGTTCGCAAGAAGACCGGGCACCGTACGGCAATGTGGCACTACCGAAAGAGAGGACCATGGTGTTCGGCGTATGGCTCTAGCGCATCGTACTGCTTCTGGAGCAGCAGTCTGCGCAGCTGTTGGCATCACAGTGACGCAACGAACTGTTACAAATCCGTAACTTTAAGGACAGTTCCGAGTCAGACGCCTTCTAGCATTCCAGTGACCCCAAACAACCGCCATTTGCGACTTTAGTGGTGTAAAGCGAGAGCTTTGGAGGTCGGGGTGGAGGTCTGTTGTGTTTTCTAATGAAAGCTGGTTGTGCTTTGGTGCCAGTGATGGCCTGTGTTGACAAGAACGAGTCCAGTTGGACACATTAGACTTACGCCCGGAGATATGGTCTAGGGAGCGATTTTGTACGACAGCCGCAGCGCTGACATGGTTACCCCACGCACCCTGACTACAAATGTGTACGTCTGTCTGGTGATTCGACCTGTCATGCTGCCATTCATTGACGTCTTACCAGGGGGCGTTTTCCAGCAGGATAACGTTTGCCCACATACCGCTGTTGTAGCAAAACATGCTTTACAGAGTGTCGATATGTTGCTTTGGCCTGCTCGATCGCCAGATCTATCTCCAGTCGAGGACATATGGAACATCATCGACGACAATTCCAGCGTCATCCACAAACAGCATTAACCGTCCCTTTATTGACTTTAAGTGCGACGGACGTGAAATTCCATCCCAAAAACTGACATCCAGCACCTGTACAGTAGGATGGATGCACGTTTGCATGCTTGCCTTCAGCTTTCTACGGTTGCACCCATTATTAATGTACCAACGTTTGCACTGGCTTACCTCACGCTTACATTACTTGTGATCTTGCAATGTTAATCACTTAAATATGTTACCCACACAAATGTAAGTATTATTTTTTTGGAGCTGCGATTTTTACCGTCAGTGTATAAATGGGACTCTTTCATGGAGTGTCTGTTCTGTATACTTGTATATGATGTTTGTAATACAGGGTGTTTATAAACGAATATCGGGATTTTAACGCTTTATAATATTTATTACATTAAACTTACAGTTACAAATGATATGTCAAATGAAAGAGCAACTCAAACAGTTTTACCAAGAACCTTATAAATGTTCAATGTGAGCACCATCCTGGCGGAAAGTTTATGGGCCTCTCCTTTTTGGTGAACCTACTGTAACTGGCACTTCTTATCTTGATACTCTAGACCAATGGCTCTTCCCTCAGTTGAAAGAAGATGAGCCAGAGAGCTTCATTCTCCAGCAAGATCGCACGCTACCTCACTGGCATAGCGAGTACGCGACTGGTTGAACTTCACTGTACCCAAGTGCTGGATAGGCCGCAAGGGGCCCAATGACAGGGCTTGCTTTGCATGGCCTCCACGTTCACCCGACCTAACGCCATGCGATTTTTTCCTTTACTGTTTCATCAGGGATCGTGTGTAAGTGCCTCCGCTATCAGCAGACCTCCCTGAATTAAGAAACCGGATTGAAGCAGCTGTTGCTACAATCACTGAAGACACACTTATCAACGTTTGGGAAGAACTCGTCTACAGACTTAATGTGTGCCGTGTGAGAAATGGTGCTCACATTGAACAATTATAAGATTCCTGGTAAAACTGTTTGAGCTGCTCCTTCATTTGACATATCATTTATAACTGTAAGTTTAATATAATAAATATTATAAAGCGTTATAAGCCCGATATTCATTTATAAACACCCTGTACATTGATTCAACCGGTTTGGTATGAGAAGAATTAAAACAAAATTGCCACAATTGACATTCAATAGAGTGTTGTCATTATGATTGTCGACGGTAGCGTTTGACTTGAGGGGTTTAAATTTGGAATCAGATTTTGTCTGTGCATTTAGAATGAAACTGATTTATTCTTATTGGTGTTTTAATTAATTCATATTAATTAGCACATCGTATTTCGGCAGAAAGTAGTCCAAAAGAAATAAGAAAAACAGTAGCTGCATCCGTACTCTAACAATATCTTGCAAACCGCTGTGAGCTATGTGGCAGACTATACATCCCATTGTACCAGTCATTCCGTTCCATTCACTTACGAAGCGCGGGGGAACGGTTTTTTAGACGCCTCCGTAATCACTTTGATCTTGTCCTCACGATCCCTATGTGAGTGATACGTGGAGGCTGCAGCATATTTCTAGATTCATCATTCGATGTCGGTTCCCGAAACATTGTATGAAGGCTTTCGCGCTATCGTTTACGCCTGTCTTCAAATGTCTGCCAGTTCAGTTCCTTCAACATCGCTGTGACACTCGCCAACAAGTCAAACAAACCTGTGATTATTTGTGCTGCCCTTCACTGGATAAGTTCAATAACCCCTGTTAATCCTGTCTGGTACAGTCTCCACAAACTTGGGTAACATTCTTAGGCGGGTCACCCGAGTGATTTGTAACCAAACTCCCTTGTAGACTGATTGCATTTCACTAGAATTCTACCAATAAATCGAATCTGCAACCTGCTTTACCGACCAATGAGTCTATGTGGTATTTTACGAGTTTATCGATTCCAGTTGTGACTGACTGATAGTGTAGTCATAGGATACTACTTTTTTTCGTTTTCTGACACACAAGTTCACATTTCTGAACATTTAAGGCAAGTTGCCAAACTGCACCACTTTGAAAACTTATCAAGAACTGAGTCTTTGTGCACTTTCTTTCTGAAGGTCCTTCATTACAGATAATTGCATCGCTTGCGAAAAACTGATGCTCCCATTAGCGCTGCCCGCAAGACTATAATATGAATAGCGAGAGATCTAGTACACTTCCCTCAGGTACACCCGATTTTACCTCTAAATCTATCGGTGACTCTCCATCCAATATACCCTGCCGCGTCCTTCCTACCAAGAAATCTTCAATCCAGTCACAAATTTCGCTTGATACAGCATACGATCGAACTTTTGGCAGTAAGCATAGGTGTGGTACTGAGTCAAATGCTTTTTGGAAACCCTGCTGCTTTTCCCCTTGGCTTTCAGTATGTCCTATAAGAAAAGTGCGAGTTCACGTGGTCGGTGTTTTGAAATCAATGCTGATTAGCATGGACTAAGTCATTCTGTTCGAGATACCCCATTATGTCGAGCTCAGAATACATTCAAAGATTCTACAAGTCAAGGATCTTGGACGGTAGTTATGTGGATCACTTCTGCCACCCTTCCTGTAAACGGGTGCGTCCTGTTCTTTCTTTCGACTATTGGGCACGGTTTTTTGTCTGAGGAATCTGCCATAGATTATAGTTACCAGGTTTGGCAGAGGTTTGACAGGGTTGGCTCATTGATTCTGTCTCTCATAAAATCTTTTATCTCACTGCGAACAGAAAGTGGCACTAATTTCAGTAAATATTAGCAACGTTACGCGTTGTTTTACAAAACCTGAAAGCTTGAATTACCCGATGATAACCAACTGAGTAATGGAAGTAAAGTTTATGGTTTGAAAAAAGACGGATAATTCAGACGATTTTATTTTGCAACCGAAAGTGTGTGTTGCGTTACATCAGAACTAAGTTATTATACGAGAAAATTTGGGTTAAAAGGAACAAGGAGCTTCAGTCAGAAGCAGTCGATTAGATGTCGACCGTCTGCCTCCAGTCGATCTTTGATTATTAATAAGTGGTGAGTTCGACACAGAAACATCACGATGTTTCACCGGAATCGACAAACTCAGCGACAGTGGAGCAGTTCACTACAGACGCGTTCTTGCGGGACTCCTGTGTGGTCTCACGGAAAATGATTTGCGGACACGTTTTGGGCAGCAGGAAAACGAACGGGGGTATATATGGATTGAAATGAGTTCTACTTTGAATGTGGTCAATACTAATCGAACATACCTGTATGAACGCAAATTACAG
This sequence comes from Schistocerca cancellata, assembly GCF_023864275.1. NCBI lineage: Eukaryota > Metazoa > Arthropoda > Insecta > Orthoptera > Acrididae > Schistocerca > Schistocerca cancellata. The sequence continues at coordinate 700,334,856 of NC_064628.1, forward strand.
CACGAATTCCGAACCAGTGACATGAGTGGCCATATTAGCGCCATTATGAGGACCCAAATCAGGTTTCCTTTACATAGACGCTGTAATGGTCGTGAGCGTTAGTTACCTTTGAGATTGGACATCGTGAGTTAATGTTAGTCAAGAACGTCTTTAAGTCGACAAAGACGCTATTATTAACACCTCGATGAGTTCGAACGAGGTCGTGTAACAGGGCTACAAGAAGCTGGATAATCCTTCTGCGATATTGCAGGAATACTTGGCAGGAATGTAGAAACTGTGTTCGGTTGCTGGCAGAGGTAGTCAGGAGAATGGACGGCCACAAGAAGACAGAGTTCCAGACTGCCACATGGCACTGACGAGAGGGAAGACCATCGTGTTCGGCGTATAGCTCTGGCGCATCGTACTCCATCTGCAGCAGCAATTTAAGCTGCTGTTGGCACCACAGTAACATAACTAACTGTCACAAATCCGTAGCTTCAGGGAGAGCTTCAAGCCCGTGAGCATTCCGCTGACCCCAAACCACCGCCATTTGCAACTTCAGTGACGTCAAGTAAGAGCTCATTGGAGGACACGGTGGAGATCTATTTTCTAACGAATGCTGATTGTGCGTCGTTGTCAGTGATGGCCATGTGCTGGTAAGAAGGGGGCCAGTTGAGAGCCAGCAACTAACCTGTCTGCGTGCTAAGACACACTGGACCTATACCTGGATTTAGGGTCTAGAGTGTGATTTCGTATGGCACTCTCGTGGTTATCCCACGCACCCTCACTGCAAAATTGTACGTCACTCTGGTGATTCGAGATGTCGTGCTGCCATTCATTAACAGCATTCCAGGGGTGTTTTCCAACAGGATAACGCTCCCACAAATATCGCTGTTTTAACCCATCATGCTCTACAGAGTGTCAACACGTTGCCTTGGCCTACTCAATCACCAGATCTAACTCCAATTGAACACACATAGGACATCATCAGACGACAACTTCAGCGTCATCTACAAACAGTCCCTGTACTGGCCGACCAAATGCAACAGCCATGGAACTCCATCCCACAAACTGACATCCTGCCCATGCCCAATACAATGTATGCAACTAGCATGCTTGCATTCAGTAGTCTGGAGGTTACACCGTTTATTAAAGCACCAGACCTCAAGTTTGCAATAGCTTATCTCCGCTTGCATTAACCGTGATCTTTGAATGTTAATCACTTAAATATGTAACCTAGACAAATGTATTCCAGAAATTTCATTACTCTATGTCAATTAGTTTTTGGTTTTGCGATTTTTTTCCATCAGTATATTTACTTTTTTCCCCAGCTCTCGTACAAGACACTTCTTGATGAAGCCTAAGGATACGTGGGTAGTAAGGTACTCCTCCAAAACCACCGAGTTTATCAGTTTCAGCGAACGTGTCACAGAATGGGGATACAATTAAAGGTATCAAAAAAGTGCGCTCTATTACGCCATGAATTGTATTTCATTAGTAATCCGAACAGTCTCGTTTGTTTATGGTCCTTCTTTGTACGTCAACACTAAATTTAACTGTTGCCTTTACGAAGCCAAACATTGCTCAGTCTTTACGAAATACACACATCAAAAAACGTTTTGCATCACCCCGGTTCGCAGAACTCATGAAGATAGACGTTGACTGTGGATATTGTATCACAGACACAGTCCCTTTGACTGTTCAGAGATGTCCCCGCTGTTTTGGTGTGGCATTATGTGGGGCCGACGTACGCCGCTGATGGTCATGGAAGGCGTCGTAACGGCTGTACCATATGTGAATGCCATCCTCCGACCGATAGTCCAACCATATCGGCAGCATATTAGCGAGGCATTCGTCTTCATGGACGACAATTTGCGCCACCATCGTGCACATCTTGTGAATGACTTCCTTTAGAATAACGACATCGATCGACTAGAGTGGCCAGCACAAACATGAACCCTATCGAACATGCCTGGGATAGATTAAAAAGGGCTGTTTATGGACGACGTGACCCACCAACCACTCTCAGGGATCCATGCCGCATCGCCGTTGCATTGTATCGCACAGGTGCAGGTGTCAGGCTGTAGGATGGAGTCCCATGCCTGTTGCACATGGTCAGTGATACAGCGACGGTTAACGCTGTTTGTGGATGCCACTGGAGTTGTCGTCCGATGATGTCCCATATGTGCTCGATTGGAGGAAGACCTGGTGATCGAGCAGGCGAAGGCAACATTTCGACACTCGGTAGAGCATTCTGGGTTGCAACATCGGCATGTGGGCGAGCGTTATCCTATTGGAAAACACTCAGGGAATGTAGTTGATGAATGGCGGCACAACAAGTCAAATCACCAGACTGACATACAGATTTGCAGTCAGGATACGCAGGATAACCACGTGAGTGCTCCTGCTGCCATACGTAATCGCATCCCTGAGCATAACTTCAAGTGTAGGTTCAGTGTATCTCACATGCAGACAGGTTGTTGTAGGACCTCAACAGGCCTACTTCTAGGCAACACACGGCTATCACTGGCACCTAGGCACAACCGGCTTTCATAAGAAAACAGAACAGTCCTCTGTCCTTCCCTCAAACTAGCTCTCGCTTGATACCACTGTAGTCGCAAATGGCGGTGATTTGGGGTTAGTAAACTTCACGCTACAGGTCCTCAGTCTCGAAGCTGTCCTTGAAGGAACCAATTTGTAGCAGTTCATTGTGTTACTGTGGTGCCAACTGCTGCTCAAACTGCTGTTGCAGGTGCAGTACGAGGCGCCAGAGCCATACGTTGAACACGATGGTCCTCCCACTTGTGAGTGCTACGTGGGCGTCCGGAACCCCGTCTTCTTGCGACCGTACTTTCTCATGACCGCCGCTGCCAGCCGTCTTGTACTGCCAAGTCTTTCTGCAGTATCACAGAAGGAACATCCAGCTTCTCGTAGCCCTATTGCAAGGCCTCATTCGACCTCAATGAGGTGCTGATAGTGGCGTCTTCGTCGTCTTAAAGGCATTCTTGACTAACACCATCTCACCACGTTCTGTCTCAAAGGTAACTAACGATCGTCACAGCATGTATTGAAAGAAAACCGATTTGCATCCTCATAGTAGTCCTACTAGCACCTCTCTTATACGACTGACGGGACATACGAAGAGTCATCATCTTTCCGATGTAGAAACATGCCTTCCAGCTTTCGTTTATGTCGCACAACTCCTTTTTGGTGGCGCGATTTTTGTTTCCGTCATTGTATTTAGGACGTAGTGGACCGCTCTGGGGCACATCCGACAGCTTTCAAGACTCCTGTCAGAGTGAGCTTCTCTCTCGCGGTTATTTACAGGCTGCCGTTCCTATTGCCTTCAACTCTAAATGAACCAGTGGGTGACCGCCATATACCCCACTACAATTCATGTCTCTTTCCCATTAAGAATTAGCGATTTCCCCGCCAGGGGCTGTTCCCACAGTTACGTGTGACCGTTGTTAAATTCTCCTCTCGATGGATGGCAGGTCTAAGGAATGTCTCGCCATTGCCACTACGGACGTTTTAGCGAAAAACAACATAGGAATGCGCCCCTCTGGACGCCTGCTGATTTGTCTCTGTCACTTCGGCACCACGGCCGATTGGTCATCTAGGCCTCCAAGCACACCAGCTGCCCATCACCTTACAGCAGAAAATAATCAGACAATTCACAGCTGGACAAAAACCGGTTAGCAACAGTGACATCAAGAATCACTTCCTGTCTGTGAGTACGGAAGTCACAGCCCCACATACTGTGAGGAGAAAAAAGGTCATGGGATATCTCCTAACATCGTGTCGGAGCTTCCTTTTTTCGACGTAGTGCAGCAACTCGACGTGACATGAATTCAACAAGTCGCTAGAAATCATCAGAAGAAATATTGTGCCATGCTGCAGCATTCCATAATTGCGAAAGTGTCGCTGGTGCAGTATTTTGTGAAGGAACTGACCTCTCGATTATGTGCTATAGATGTTCGATGGGTGGCCAAATCATTCGCTCGAATTGTCCAGAATGTTCTTCAAACCGATTGCAAACATTTGTGGCCCAATGACATCGTGCTTTGTCATCCATGAAAACTCCATCGTTCTTTGGAAATATGAAGTCCATGAATGGCTGCAAATAGTCTCCAAGTTGTTTAAGATAACCATTGCCAGTCAATAATTGGTTCATTTGGACCAGAGTATCCGGTCCATTCCATGTAAACACTGTCCATACCATCATGCGCACAGTGACTTGTTGACAACTTAGGGCTACGCCACACTCTAACCCTACCACCAGCTTTTACTAACTGAAAGCGGGACTTCATCTGACCAGGCCACGATTTTGTAGTCGCCCAGGGTCCACCCGATATGGTCACGAGCACAGGAGAGGCGCTGCATGCGATGTCGTGTTCTCAACATAGGCACTCGCGCCGGTCGTTTGCTGACATAGCCCGTTAACACCAAGTTTCGGTGCAGTTTCCTAGCGGATACGTTCGTCGTTCGTCTGACATTGACTTTTGCTGTTTTTCGCGCAATGTTTCTTGTCTGTTAGCACTGACAACTGCACGGAAACGCCGCTGCTCTCGGTCGTTAATTGAAGACGTCAGCCACTATGCTATCCATGGTGAGAGGTAATGCTTGCAATTCTCGGCACACTCTTGACTCTGTGGATCTAGGAATATTGAATTCGATAACGATTTCCGAAACGAAATATCCCATGTTTCTAGCTCCAAGTACCATTCCTGTTCAAAATATGTTAATTCCCGTCGTGCGGCTATAAGCATGTAGGAAATCTTTTCACATGAATCATCTGACTGCAAATGAGAGCTTTGCCAATGCACTGCCCTTTTATACCTTGTGTACACGATACTACCGCCATCTGCATATATGTGTATACATCTATCTCATAACTTTTGTTACTCCAGTGTATCTATCTCTAGTTTTCACACATAACGGTGCACAGATATGTGTGCACCGGAATGTCATCACTGGTGGCATTGGAAAAACGTTTTCTGGACTGATGAGTCGTTGCACAGTTTCATACTAGCCAACAGAAAGGAGAATTAGTATACTGAAAACTGCGTGAGGTAAAGTCTGTACTTGTCAATCGACCACCGTTCAGCCATATCCTAGAGATAATAACGTGTGGGGGATCTTTACGTGGGATGAAATAGGAGCCTTAATTCCTTTATCACGGTATCAAACCGGTGTACAATGCAGGAGATCGCCCACAAATTGAATCATAACAGTTTGAGAAACAGTGCACAGATATGAGGGTGCTTGGAAACCTGAGGGTGCATGGAAACCTGATCTCATTGCACTGACCAAATGCGCAACGCCGAAGAGCGAGAAATTTCGCCATGGACACAGGTACTCCTTACGTCTGCAAACTGTGAACGACAGTTGACCGAACAAGGATCAGGATGACGCCCCAGTGCTATTCGTGTCTCCTGGAGTACATATCTCGATATGTAGCCGCTGTGAGAAAGAGGATTCTACACGCTGCTAGCCAAGTGTCTCTAAGTCTGTTGCTAACCACTGCTTTTAACAAGCATCAGGCTGCACTGTTACCATACAACTTCCGTCAGACAAAGACATAGCAACTGCATCGCCTGAATATGAAGGCATCTGGAAATTGCAGAACTCTGACTCCACATTTTCTAATCATGTGCTAAGTGAGGACCAACCACAGTCCCATGTTCTACACTTGGCAAAGGAAAGCCTAAAACGCAGTCTTTTAGTACCTTGAAAACCAATAATGATTTAGTTCCCAGTCCACACTTAATATTAACTGACCAAACACACTCATTATTTCTCCTTTCCTAAACTTCATTCGAGTCTCAAATTTTCCTAATTCTTCCCACATGTCTGTCCCATTCTATTTCTCCATTTTTCTTTGTATTTTATTATATTCTGTCGTTTTACTATATGTATAGTTCTCGTACAGTAAGATATAATTCTTCATATCATTGACATGTAACTTAATTGCGGTATTTCACATTACGATTGTCAGTTCTATCTTTTACACTATATCTGCATCAACTTTTATAGGCAATATCTATTCAGTTTATTCGCCAGTTCTCTTGGAGTGTATTAATTTTTTATTGTGGTTGTAATTTAATTATAATTGTTACAAGCCTACTAGGTTATTTCACTATATTCATATATTCACTCCTGTTGAGTGTATTTCTTCGGTAACGTTGTCCTCCTCATTTTCGGTCTCATCTTAACACAAACACACACACATACACTTTTTTTTGTTTAGCTTTAATATTTTTCTGGCGCGCTTGCTTTATATGTATTTACTGTTTAATTTCGTTACGTTAACTTTGCACTGTCAAAGATGAAATTTACTCTGTGTTTGCACTTCACTCTCTTTGTGTAGTATTTTTGCAATTTTGTGTGCACCAGGGCTGTATCCTCTTTGACGATGTTAATCAGTTAAAGTCTGATGATGGCCTTGTAAGACGAAAACTGATTAACAAAATAAATTAATACTGTTCAACGTCACAATTTAGTGCTTTTCACCTATAATTATGACGCTGTTCTACCAAGAAGTGATAGGAGAATCAGCTAATACAGGTATTGCCTTTTAAAACAGTGAAGTTTTAGATAATACTCTTTTCGATTATTAATCGTTGCTACCGGAAACTTTTTCAACAGAGTTCTTGAGAGGAGGCTGCGACCAGGAGGGAACGCCGGCAATAACTGTAAAGTGCTATCGGAGCTGAGCGCTAAATGCGATTTACTTGGATCACTTAATATCAACTGCACATCTGGTCGGTAAGTGACACACAATTTTACTTCCTTTACTGCTGCTTACAGTGGCATCAAAAGTTATTGACACTCCTTTTATCTTAATAATACAATTTTGTGAGCTAGCAGTGTCAGGCAAATTTCGGAAATGTAGTTCCAAAGCTAAGAACAAAAAAAAGAGTTTAAACGAACATAGGACCCTGAACACTGATTTTTCTAAATGACACACCTCAGAAGGAGTATAGTTTGACACTGACATGCACGGTAGAAACACTGTCATGCGTGGGCGAATAAGAAGCGATTTTTTTTGCGGGAGGGGGGGGGGAGGAGGAGGAGAGGACGGGTGTCCAGGCGGGGGGAAAAGAGTAGTAACGAAAGACAGATGATAGTAACAGTTCGATGGTTACTGTTGCGCCAGTCTAAAGTAGAATAAGGCAAACAACAAATCATTGGTTGGTACATGGGTGGATGGCTACCTTGTTAAAGAACCTTAACCTACTAGACTTTTTCTTGGGGATGGATCGAGTGGATGGCTAATTCGCTAACAGATCCTTAACATAGCGGACTTGTTCTTGGGGACGGGGAAAAGCTTTAGCATGCTAATGGATTCCTCTGTAGCAGCCTGACACAATCATTTCATCTCTATGGTCTGACCAGTAACACCAAAACTGATCTGTCTTATAAATAAATACTGTAGAACATTCACAGCAGGTGTTCGCCTTTTTCGGTGATTGGTGTGGATGATTTGCGATATCAAACTACCTACTCATTTTCCAAGAGTCATCATATTCCAGGAACACTAGAAAGTATGTGATACCAAGATTCCGAGACACAGGAAATGTTCGCCGATGGTCAAAAAGCCACCCAAAATAACCATTCAACAATAGTGTCCAAGACACTGGCTGCAAAGCTTACATCTGCCTCGGAGGTTACAGTTTTCTAACTTGTGTATGTACCGTTTTTGGAAGTCTCTGCCATGTAGACTGTTTAACTGCTACTTCCGCTCTTATAATAACGTGAAATTATTTGGCTGATGTTCATGAAAAGGCTGCTGCCCCTCTTCAGGAACCACACGTTTGTCTGGCCTCTCAACAAATAACCCGCCGTTGTGGATGCACCGATAGTATGGCTATCTGTATCACTGAGTGCTGCAGAAAACTGTCAACGTAAATTATTCAAACTAGAATGTAATGAGCACCTGTGTCGCTACAAAATACTCCCGTTACAACGAACAGCGACTGGTGATTTCCATTTTTTCGCTTCCACCAACAGTGGCGACCCACTATGTAACTTTGCTGCTTCACTTAGTGACAATGTTCGAGTGAGAGCATGGTGCCTGGTTCAAGAATCATGGAAGAAGGTTGTATATGTGGAAGAGACCTGGAGACACTGGAAGGTTTCAGATAGAGTATATAATGGTAAGATAGAGATTTAGGAACCAGGTTTTAAACTGAAAGACATTTCCAGGGGCAGATGCGGACTCTGACCACAATCTATTGGTTATGAACAGTATATTAAAACTGCAGAAAGATGGGAACTGGATAAACTGAGAGAACCAGAGATTGTAGACAGTCTCGAAAGAGCATTAGAGAACGATTGACAATAATGGGGAAAGAAATACACTAGAAGAAGAATGGGTAGCTTCCAGAGATGAAATAGTGAAGGCAGCAGAGGATCAAGTAGGGCCGGCCGCGGTGGTCTAGCGGTTCTAGGCGCTCAGTCCGGAACCGCGGGACTGCTACGGTCGCAGGTTCGAATCCTGCCTCGGGCATGGATGTGTGTGATGTCCTTAGGTTAGTTAGGTTTAACTAGTTCTAAGTTCTAGGGGACTGATGACCACAAATGTTAAGTCCCATAGTGCTCAGAGCCATTTGAACCACTTTTGATCAAGTAGGTAAAAGGACGAGGGCTAGTAGAAATCCTTGGGTAACAGAAGAAATATTGAATTTATCTGATGAAAAGAGAAAATATAAAAATGCAGTATATGAAGCAGGCAAAAGGGAATACAAACGTCTCAAAAATTAGATCAACAGGAAGTGCTAAATGGCTAAGCAGGGATGGCTAGACGACAAATGTAACGATGTAGAGGCATATGTCACTAGGGGTAAAATAGATACTGCCTACAGAAAAACGAAAAGAGACCTTTAGAGAAAAGAGAACCACTTGTATGAATATCAATAGCTCAGATGGGAAACCAGTTCTAAGCAAAGAAGGGAAAGCAGAAAGGCGGAAGGAGTATATAGAAGGTCTATAGAAGGGTAATGTAATGGAGGGCAATATTATGGAAATGGAAGAGGACGTAGATGAAGATGAAATGGAAGATGAAGAACTTGACAGAGCACTGTAAGACCTTATTCAAAACAAGGCCCCGAGAGTAGACAACATTCCATTAGAGCTACTGACAGCCTTGGGAGAGCAAGTCCTGACAAAACTCTACCATCTGGAGAGCAAGATGTATGAGACATGTGAAATATCCTCACACTTCAAGCAGAATATAATAATTCCAATCTCAAAAAAAGCTGGTGTTCACAAGTGTGAAAATTACCGAAATGTTAGTTTAATACGTCGTGGCTGCAAAATACTAACACGAATTCTTTACAGAGGAATGGAAAAACTGGTAGCAGCCGACCTCGTGGAAGATAGTTTGGATTCCGTAGAAATGTTGGAACACGTGATTCAATACTGACCCTACAAATTACCTTAGAAGGTAGGTTAAGGAAAGGCAAACCTACGTTTCTAGCATTTGTAGACTTAGAGAAAGCTTTTGACAATGTTTACTGGAATACACTCTTTCAAATTCTGAAAGTGGCATGGGTCAAATATAGGGAACGAAAGGCTATCTACAATTTGTAGAGAAACTAGACGGCAGTTATAAGAGCCAAGGGGCATGAAAAGGAAGCAGTGGTTGGGAAGGGGGTGAGACAGGGCTGTAGCCTATCCTCGATGTTATTCAACCTGTATATTGAGCAAGCAGTAAAGGAAACAAATGAAAAATTTGGAGTAGCAATGAAAATCCATGGAGAAGAACTAAAAACTTTGAGGTTTGCCGATGACACTGTAATCTGTCGGAGACAGAAAAGGACCTGGAAGTGCAGTTGAACGGAATGTACAGTGTCTTGAAAATAGGATATAAGGTGAACATCAAGAAAAGCAAAACGAGGGTAATGGAATGTAGTCGAATTAAGTCGAGTGATGCTGAGGGAATTAGATTAGGAAATGAGACACTTAAAGTAGTAAATGAGTTTTGCTATTTTGGGAGCAAAATAACTGATGATGGTCGAAGTAGAGAGGATATAAAGTGTAGACTGGCAATGGCAAGGCAGCATTAGTATCTTGGAGAAACGTCGGCGGAGACCCTGTAGTATGCTACGGCGAAGGAATTTCTGTGTCCCTTCACGCGAAAGTGCATCGGTTACAAGTTATTTACACTCTGGAGAGGTTTCATGCGCTTACCGTCGTAATCGCCTCAGTACCACTGAAATGTTGGAGGAGAAATTTGTTAACATCGAGTATAGATTTAAGTGTCAGGAAGTCTTCTTTGAAAGTATTTGTATGGAGTATAGCCATGAATGGAAGTGAATCATGGACGATAAATAGTTTAGACAAGAAGAGAAGAGAAGCTATCGAAATGTGGTGCTACAGAAAAATGCTGAAGATTAGATGGGTAGATCACTTAAGTAATGAGGAAGCACTGAACAGAATTGGGGAGAAGAGGAATTTGTGGCACAATTTGACTAGAAGAAGGGATCGGTTGGTAGGATATGTTCTGAGGCATCCAGGGATCTCCAGTTTAGTAGTGGAGGGCAGTGTGGATGGTAGAAATCGTAGAGGGAGACCAGGAATACACTAAGCAGATTCACAAGAATGTAGGTTGCAGTAGGTATTGGGAGATTAAGAAGCTTCCACAGGATGGAGTAGCATGGAGAGCTGCATCAAATCAGTCTGTGGACTGAAGACCGCAACAGCAACACCACAATTTTTTTTTAAAACATTTTCATTTCATTTGTTTGAAGTTGTTGTTGAAGTTACAAATACAGCTTCTTGTATTCTACATTACTTCAAGGAATAATTGTTCCAAGAAGCTGCAACCTGTACAGACATTTATTACATGGCTAAAACAGGACAACAACTTCAAACAAGTTTATAGGAAATCAAGAAATTGTTCAGCGTGAACATCAACAGTATGCAAGTGCAATCAATTAATGGAAGGAATGTGTGTGATCTACGGAGGGAGACATATCGTACACACATAAACACTAAGAAGCGGACACTGAAGATAAATTTACATGGATTCAGTATAAGAATGACAGCAAAGCAAATAAATTTCTAACAAAAGACCTAGATGACATTCTCGCATTCTGGGTGGATATAAGGGAATACCTCATCACAGCACGAAATGGAAGTCCATGCGAGGATTAACGATCGTGATGAAACAGAACATTTAATTATAGCTGAAACCCAAAGAAATAATCCATCATGTTCACCATGCACAGCTACGAGATTGGACAAATTTGATCAACATCCTTTTATTGATTACTTAAAATCTGCAAGAATTTGCCACATTACACATTGAAAACAACATATTTACATCTACATGATTTCTCTGCAGTTCACAATTAAGTGCCTGGCAGAAGGTTCATCGAACTTGTAAGCTACGAGGGTTGCACAGAAAGTAATGCACCGCATTTTTTTCCAACAATTCGTTATTGAACATAATGAATTACACACATGAAAGAATGGAGTTTTATCTACACACCCTATTTTTTCACGTAATCGCCATCCCATTCTACGAGGTGCATTCAAGTTCTAAGGCCTCCGATTTTTTTTCTCCGGACTGGAAAGAGATAGAAACATGCGCATTGATTTAAAATGCGGCCGTGTTCATTGTCAATACATCCCAGAGATGGCAGCACCGTACGGCAGAAGGAATTTTACCGCCAGCGACGAGAATGAGAACTGTTTTACATACTTAAAATGGCGACGTTTTCCTTATTTGAACAGCATGCAATCATTCGTTTTCTGAAGTTGCGTGGTTTGAAACTAATTGAAATTCATCGACAGTTGAAGGAGACATGTGGTGATGGAGTTATGGATGTGTCGAAAGTGCGTTCGAGGGTGCAACAGTTTAATGAAGGCAGGACATCATGTGACAAGAAACTGAAACAACCTCGGGCTCGCACAAGCCGGTCTGACCACATGATCGAGAAAGTGGAAAGAATTGTTTTGGAGGATCGCCGAATGACTGTTGAACAGATCGCCTCCAGAGTTGGTATTTCTGTGGGTTCTGTGCACACAATCCTGCATGACGACCTGAAAATGCGAAAAGTGTCATCCAGGTGGGTGCCACGAATGCTGACGGACAACCACATGGCTGCCCGTGTGGCATGTTGCCAAGCAATGTTGACGCGCAACGACAGCATGAATGGGACTTTCTTTTCGTCGGTTGTGACAATGGATGAGACGTGGATGCCATTTTTCAATCCAGAAACAAAGCGCCAGTCAGCTCAATGGAAGCACACAGATTCACTGCCACCAAAAAAATTTCGGGTAACCGCCAGTGCTGAAAAAATGATGGTGTCCATGTTCTAGGACAGCGAGGGCGTAATCCTTACCCATTGCGTTCCAAAGGGCACTACGGTAACAGGTGCATCCTACGAAAATGTTTTGAAGAACAAATTCCTTCCTGCACTGCAACAAAAACGTCCGGGAAGTGCTGTGCGTGTGCTGTTTCACCAAGACAATGCACCCGCACATCGAGCTAACGTTGCGCAACAGTTTCTTCGTGATAACAACTTTGAAGTGATTCCTCATGCTCCCTACTCACCTGACCTGGCTCCTAGTGACTTTTGGCTTTTTCCAACAATGAAAGACACTCTCCGTGGCCGTACATTCACCAGCCGTGCTGCTATTGCCTCAGCGATTTTCCAGTGGTCAAAATAGACTCCTAAAGAAGCCTTCGCCGCTGCCATGGAATCATGGCGTCAGCGTTGTGAAAAATGTGTACGTCTGCAGGGCGATTACGTCGAGAAGTAACGCCAGTTTCATCGATTTCGGGTGAGTAGTTAATTAGAAAAAAAATCGGAGGCCTTAGAACGTGAATGCACCTTGTAGGTCGACGCCATTAGAATATTTTCGCAATTGGAGTAGAAAGTTGGTGATTGAAATTTCACGAGAAGGTCCTGCCGCATACAAGAACAAAATCTTATGTGTTTTAGATGTACCTCTGTTTATCAAAAGATACCAACTGTTTTCGTTTGTACCATATAAAGAAATGAGAATGAAAATGTAATAGAGCTAGATTGTATATATCATAAAACATGTTAGGGTAAAGTCCCAATACGCACAATTACGTGGTTGCCAAATTTCTAGACATTTCTGAAAATAAATTTATTTTCATTTTTAATGAATTACTAACTGGTTTTTACATCCCAATAGTTACTATTTTCCAAAAAAACGCACAAAATGCAACCTTCGTGCTGTGTATTACTACAACAACCTGGGAGCACTTTCTCATTGCTCTGCAATTAGCTATAAGCCATGTTGCTTTAACACTTTTATGCTTCATGAGTTATCTGATGTGTTGCTCATAGTCACTTGAAGTCAATTGTTATTGTTCTGTGCACGCTATAAATCATTGTACAACTAAAATAAGTGTTAACAACCTAACTTTCCAGTAACCCTGATTCCTAAATTCGTTTCATGGGTCAAAAGTTTGTATATGATGGGCATGTTCGAATTTACTTTCACTGGCAGTCGAAGCTGAAAAATTGCAGGTAGCTTACACAATGTGGCAGATTATTGCCGTTTAGAGAATACTTTAAAAGTAAAATGCAGTCTGCCTTTATAGTCAAGGTCGCTAATGCAGCTTTGTGAGGTGGTGCTCGACTTGGATGTTGCCGGTTCGAATACTAGTGGTGAGAGACTTTTTTGGCACCAGTGTTTGTCTAGCAAGAAGAGAAGAAGCGTGGCACAAAATTCCTCGTCACGACGTGTTTGGCAATTTCTTGGGTTAAATTCCGAATATATCCGCTGTGTCTCATGTAGCGAGATTTTGCGGCACTTGAGGGTAACCGGTCTGTCGTAAGACGACATTGCGCTCAGCTGTTTCAACAGTAATACTCAATACGAAAAGGCTATATGCTAGTACTCAGTTTTACCCTCTGTTTCCTCTCATTATCATCATCAACGACACACAAACGTGACACAACACTATACATGCATTCATCAGTTGCGAACACATGCACATAACACGAGGGAGTCAGTAAATAACTGAAGGCCACAGATTAACCACCAAATTTTTCTGTAGTGTAGGCATCATTAAAATGAATCCTCAGGGTATTCTACAGCTAATAACTCTTATTGTTTCATATATAGTATAATCAAGGAGCACTTGGAGTCATTTGGCATCAACCTGGACAAATGTGACTACATTGAAGGCTACGAAGTACCTATAGCAACCTGCATTATTAATGAAGAAAATGGATCGCGCACATCTTTGTATTACAGTGAGGAGTGGCCTGAAGTTTCGTATGAAGCTTTCCTCAAGATAGATTTGTCTCAGTACTCCTGGATCCACTTGGAGGTAAGTCTGTGGACACACAACTCTCGTTTTTTGTACACTATTTATTCTGTTGCGTCAGTATTATTTCAAAGAATATATTTTTGTCTCCAGACACTTACGTACCTCTTTTATACAGATGCGAAACTTCGACCAGCTGGATAAAATAATACCAAAGATTGCCGAATGGAACTCTGGGAGGCACAATCCAGTCCCAGTATCACTGGAAATGGAAAATTATGACGAACGCTGTATGAAATATATGTCCTATGGAGACGTAATCTTCGTCAGCAAGGATTTTGCAAGAGATCTCGGATATAACTCGATGTCTGCAGCCCTGGATGGATTTTATGGACTTCTGAAACCAGGGTAAGGTAGTTGCAAAGACGCTAAGGGAACTGACTATAGCTCTCCATTTCAAATGATAGTTTAACTTCGACTTCCTACTCGTGAAGTCTTGTTGTTGTTGTTGTTGCGGTCTTCAGTCCTAAGACTGGTTTGATGCAGCTCTCCATGCTACTCTATCCTGTGCAAGCTGCTTCATCTCCCAGTACGTACTGCAGCCTACATCCTTCTGAATCTGCTTAGTGTATTCATCTCTTTGTCTCCCTCTTATATTCTGCCGGCCGAAGTGGCCGTGCGGTTAAAGGCGCTGCAGTCTGGAACCGCAAGACCGCTACGGTTGCAGGTTCGAATCCTGCTTCGGGCATGGATGTTTGTGATGTCCTTAGGTTAGTTAGGTTTAACTAGTTCTAAGTTCTAGGGGACTAATGACCTCAGCAGTTGAGTCCCATAGTGCTCAGAGCCATTTGAACCATCTTATACTCTGTTATTTACATTCAATCGTGGCCCTTACTGTTTTTGCATGCTGGCTAAGATCTTAACACATATCGACAACATTCTTCCACAAAAGTCGTCGCTTTTATCCCGTTTCTACATGTACAGAGCTTGGACAGAAATATGGAAACATTGCGAGAAATTCGCGCTTGAATATAAATGAGGATAAATGTTGTCTTTGACCATGAACGGCACCTGTGCACTATTCTCAATACTTCGCAAGTTTCTGTTGTGGTCAAAGCAGTGTTCTGTGTAGTTGAGAGTGCATTATTTCGGAACTAAGTGAACTTGAATGTGGGCGGATTGTTGGTGCTCTTATCGTGGTTGCTACTGTAAACACGGGAGCCGAAGTATTTGGTGTTTCAAAATGCTCAAATGTGTGTGAATTTCTAAGGGGCCAAATTGCCAAGGTCATCGGTCCCTAGACTTGCACACTACTCAAAGTAACCTATGATAAAGAACAACACACATACCCATGCCCGTGGGGGGACTCGAACCTCCGGCGGGAGGGGCCGCGCAGTCGGTGACATGGCGCCTCCGCGCGACTATTTGGTCTTTCAAGAGGCACCGTATCGAAGATTTATACCACATACCGGGAAAGCGGAAATATACCTTCCGAACAGTCACAACCTGGACGAAAATGAGTGTTGAGAAATCATGGTAGACGGTCACTGAAGACGACTGTGACTAAAAATAAGAGGAGGACAGCTGCAAAAATTGCTGCACAGCCTGGGGCGAGCTGGAATTCCAAAACCCCACATCACTGATGCAAATACCCCTAACAGGGAAACGTGCTGCCGAAGCTAGAAAATCTGGACTTATGAAGCAATGGGAGAATTTCATTTGATCACACTGTTTCCAATTTCTGGCCGAGTTTACGCCCCAAGGGCGAAAAATGGGGTGAGGGGGTGGGGGAGGGGGGGGGGTTGGTGTTACTCGGCAAGGTCGCGTAACTGGCAAGGATTATGGGACCATTTTGGCTGATCACGTCCATCCGATGATACAATGTTTCTTCCCCAGTGGTGTTGCTGTATTCCAAGATTATATGGCCTTTGTTCACACACTCGCATTGTCCGGACTGGATTGTGAGCACGAAGATTAATTGTAGCATTTCCCCTGGCCACCACAGCCATTAGACGTGAATGTCATTGAGCCTTTGGGGTCTGCTTTGGAAAAAAGGGTGACTGATTGCTACCTACCTCCATCATCGATACCTCAATTTGCCACGTTTATGAGGGAAGAATCGTATAAGAGTCCCTTGAAAACCGACAGGACTAATGTTTACCCATTCCGAGAAGACTGGAAGCTATTTTGAACGCCAAAGGTTTTCTTACACTGTATTACACACGGTAATGGGTAGTGTTTTTGGTGTTGCTATATTTTTGTCCCCCCCCCCCTCCCTGCACGAAAAACACAAATGAAAATTCCCCTCTTACGATGACAATGTCGTACATATTTGAGAGAGATCATTGCTTAAACTTTAGAAAAAAATCGAAAGAGCACGACCAACGTACACTATACTGACATCTAAATACATTCTTCACAAGTTACTGTACAGTGCGTGATGGACGGTATTTTGTATTATTGTCATCATTAGCTTTCCTCCTCCATTTGCGATTGGAGCTAACATAGAACTGTTTTTTGTATGCCTTTATATGAGCAATGCTTTCTCTTATTTTGTCGTTACAGTCCTTATGCAAGATGAATGATGTAGGCAGTACAGGAGGTAACCAGTCTGCCGCAAATCTGCTTTGCTAAACTTCCTCAACAGTACAATCCAAAAAAAGTTTTCGCGGCCGAGGTATATTTCTATTAAAACTTCCAGCCTGAGGGTCGTGGTCGATATTAAAACAACACAGCTGGCCGTCAAAACTGCAACGCCGTGAAGACGGCATGCAACAAACGTCAAACTGGTACTAAGTGCACTACATCGTTGGATGTGCAGTTGATTACCACATCAGCGTAACCGCACAAAACAGTTAAGAATAAAATTATCTATACTACTTTATATAATGTAATGTACCTCTTTCTTCATTTGTTATTAGCTTCCGTGTAACTATTCTGCTGGCCACTTATGTTATACACATATTTCTATGAAACCTTATCCTTCAGTGCCACTTGTCCCCGTAAAAATTTCACTTACTTTCTCTTCCCCTCATAACACATTCCCATTTTCAATTCCCAGTGAACCTATCGGCTTGGTATTTTCTAAGCCAGTCCACTCCCAACGAAATGTTTACTCTTAATCCCACTACTGGAAACCCCACTGCTGGAAATTCATTCGTGCTATACAAAATTATATGTTAGCCTTTTCCTTTACAGTCTTACTGCGAATTCTAGTCATCCCACACAAAATTATACCTTTTATGGGTGATGTAACTGCCTCCTCATTCCAACATGTTCTGTAAACTAAGCATATATTGCTTCCAGTATTAATAATTAAAGGTACCTTTGTGTAAGTCCATTTGGGAATAATTTTGACTAGTCTGACTGCTCCATTTTTTCCACTAATAAAACTTCTTTTAACTCTACCCCCTTCGTGAAATCTGAAAAAATTATCTCATATACTACTGCATTGGGTCTGACATTGTCAGCTGCGATGGTTTCTGCCTCAGATCCAGACACTCACAATTTCTCACAAATCCTGCAGAAACTAGCTCTTTCCAAGATCTTTTACTGTCTCTTGGCGTTTGCCACATTTATTGGCTCCCTGGAATTGCACTGATTCTTCCATACCTCTTCCCATTATTGTTCTTACTATTATTATTGTTTTGATATTCTTCGTTTCTATAAAGGTAGTACCTATTGTTTCATTATCTGTTCTTGTTAGTACTCTGCTGGTTGTGTAAAAAATGGCTCTGAGCACTATGGGTCTTAACATCTGAGGTCCTCAGTCCCCTAGACTTAGAACTACTTAAACCTAACTAACCTAAGGACATCACACACATCCACGCGCGAGGCACGATTCGAACCTGCGACTGTAGCGGCAGCTCGGTTCCGGAATGAAGCGCCTAGAACCGCTCGGCCACAACGGCCGGCGCTGGTTGTGTACCATCCATCCATAACCTCCTTGACAGGTATATCCCTCCTTGCTATTCTCTTTCTTGTCTACTCTTTTCACTCTTATTACTACAACTGTCTCTAGATGAACTTAAATAATCAAGTTGGTCAAGAAATTTTAATAATTGCTGGACACTGTCCCAGAAATTTTTCAAAGTGACTGTTGGCGATGTACTGATAAGCGCTTCAATCAGATGAGGTTCATAAATACCTTCATCTAAATATTTCACCTGAATGATATACCACTCCACGGAATTCCAGTAACTACCACACGTCTCTCTGTATACACATGACTCCGGCAATTGCAACCTTAGTCTTATCTGTGGAACTTTTGACCAAAATTTTGACTAGAATTTTAGTTCGAGTCTCTCATAAGACTCAAATCTGTCTATATTCAACAGACCTTACAACAAAGTACTTTCTTCAGAATGACTTAACACACAAAAAGAACTTTTCTTCTTCAGTCCCAAACTACAGAGAATGTTCCTTCGGAAAGATAACTGATTGGATTTTCTCCTCCGGATCAAAGGTCATAAATTTCTGATCTAAATTCTGCTCAAAACTGATTCCCGCTACTACTCCATTCTGCTCGAGAAGGAGTACAATTTCTAAAATTTATACTTCCCTGCCTTTCCCTAAAAGTCCCACACCATTTTCAGAAGTGAATTCTAGCTGTCTAACCCTCACACGTAAGAAATTCTCATCTTCCTGACCACTATAAGGAGTTGGTCTCTCATCACTACGCTGGACTATTTTCTCATGTCAGCTACTCTATCCACTATCACACTTATCGCACAAGCTATCCACAGATCTCTCAACTTACTTGCTGCCCATTTATATACCTCTGAAAGTTCTTTATTCACTTGTCTAAGTATTCCAACCCTCCTTGCAGACGTTGAGTTTAAATATTAAGTTCTCTAGTATCATGTTGCAATTTTGCTGTCTCTTCTCTCACCTTTCCTTCTTTCACTATATATTCTGACACCATCTCATTCAAAAGCATGACTTGATTAGTAATTTTATCTACCTGTTCAGTACAATGAGCTTGCAACGTTTGGTTAAGCTCTTCTTGAATTTTTTTTTAACTCTATAGGTAGTTCTCTTTTTGTGTCATCTGCTATTTTTTTATTGTATGTTTTTTCCTCACCTTTCTGATTCTCTTCTCCCTACCCACTGTCAGTTCCCTTTTTACGTCGTCTAATGACATTCTATTTCTCTCTAGCAAACGAAGAAGAAGTCTCTAATTTCGCTACTAGCCATTTTGTTGAAACTGAAAAATTGCTTGCACATACAAAAATGTATTACAGTACACTCTCAGTTTTTTGAGTTCCACGTTTTCCCTATTACATTTACGATATCGCCTTGCGAAATACAAATTTAGATGATTCTTCTAGTGAATTAACTACCTGTCAAAGTTAGAAAGAGAAAACAAAAAATGATGTTTCTAAACGGGAAAGTCTGCCGAACGCACAGAAAATGTTAATGTCTAGTTTTCACCACAAATCGTAAACATTTTTTTCTAAGATTAGTGCATAAACATAAAAAAATTGTTGTTCTTCAATGAACAGTTTACCTTAGCCCACGAATGTGTGCTGTGCTCTATCACTCGAAAATGACCGTTTTTCAGCGTCCTCCAGACAGTCTTTATTTGCTCAGCCGACAACCTGTTGACGCTGATTTTCCTATTGTTGTCTCGTCTCTCGTCTACTCTCTGTACAAACGCGCTAAGCAGTAAACGTGACACTCCCAGCAGTATTCAACTTACCTAAAGCTTTTTTTAATATTATTACTAACATCATTACTCTGAATGTTGAAAAAGAAGTTTCCCAACAATCGACAAAAATATAGAGCTACTAAATTAGTAGCAGCTATAATCACAAGAATCAGACTTTGCTTTCTCAATAGCGTACAACAGTAGCAAACAAAGGCAAACAAGAAACAATAATTTATTTCCACTCCCTTAACTCCTATGCAGCTTATAAAATACAGCATTTAAACTTAAATTCCCTTTGTGTGCTCAGAACATGTCTGCATATCTTACGAATGATAAATGTAAATTACGATTGCACTGTTAAATACTCACCAGAAAAAAATGCTCACACGATCGATTCTGAACGTTCGACGATACAATCTTTTCATAAAATGATAGTCGTATTTGATATTGGAAATATGATGAGAATCACGTTATTGTTATTATTATTATGATAACTATTATTATTATTATTATATTTGTCCCCATCTCGTTCTCATAACACAGTAACTCTCTAACAGCCTGCTGCTTTAGACGAACGCTACTTTAACGATTGAGTGCTACAACAGCGCAACTTGCGGAAACAGGCTGACTTAAATTTGAATATAGCCAGGAGGAATATTTCTATGACCTCTGAGAATAGCGTAGATGTAGAACGAAAGTTGGAATAGCATAGATATAGAAGAAAAGTTTGATTTAAAAAATGTCGTGCATTTCTTTTGGGTTGACCCACATATATTATCGACATTCCCATCCTCATGTAGAAGAAATTTCCCGGCAACTCGAAATGGAAATGTTCATACCGTCGGTGGCGTATGTTGCAGGGCGAGCCTGGTGGTACCGTGGGGGGAGGAAGGAGCCGCTGCCCGAAGTCCTGGAGGCGTGTTCTTCTCGCCCGCCTTCCCTCCGGAGAAGGTGGTGGACACGCTGGGGGCGGGGGACTCGTTCTGCGCGGGTATCATGTTGGCTCTGGCCAGGGGTCGGCCGCTGGAGCAGAGCCTGCGGTTCGCCTGCCAGGTCGCGGGCGCCAAGGTCGGCCTCCGCGGCTTCAAAGGCCTTGGCGAGGTCCTCAGGCAGCGAGGCGCTCTCCTCGACTAGCTGCCAACTTCAGCAATCAGTTGGCGGGCCGAGCCGACGACAAGTGATCTTGCGTCGTTTTTTTGCTTTTGGGTCAATTTCAAAACGAACAAAGTAAAAGATCTGACGTTCCTACGTTAAAGCTTGTGCCTGTACGTTATTTGTCGTATTTAGCTGTTTACAGTCTGTGATAAACCTGCTTTAATTCAAAGGAATTGCGTTGTTACTACAACTCACTCCCAACGTCGGGGAGGTCTGCCGGTCCGCCCCCCCCCCCCCCCCTGAAACAATCTGCTAGGACTGGAACTGAAGTCTTCAAGCCAAGAATAGACTATGTGATGGAAAGTATCCAGGCATTCCCAGGTAATGCGATATTGACCACTAGAAGTCACCTACCAGCACAAAAGGAGGCGGGGAATATTGTGTGGTCAGTGACAGCAGAATGGGTCGGCCGGCCGCGGTGGTGAGCGGTTCTAGGCGCTTCAGTCCGGAACAGCGCTGCTGCAACGGTCGCAGGTTCGAATCCTGCCTCGAGCATGGATGTGTGTGATGTCCTTAGGTTAGTTAGGTTTAAGTAGTTCTAAGTTCTAGGGGACTGATGACCTCAGACATTAAGTCCCATAGTGCTCAGAGCCATTTGAACCATTTGAAGAATGGGTCGTCAGGACAGCTCTGTAACCTGGAACGTGGACTGTTCATTGGGTATCATCTGAGTAGTAAATCAGTCTAGGTAATTTCAATCCTTTTGAAGCTGCCGAAGTCGACCGTTAGCATAGTGATTTCATGAAGCGGAAATATGAAGGAACAACCACAGCTAAATCACGACCAGGCAGACATCGTGTACTGACAGATAGCGACCGTCGAGCATTGCAGAGGGCTGTTGTAAAAACTGCATGAAATCAGTAGAAGGAATTACCCACGAGGCACAAAGCACTATTAGTTGTCCAGCTAGTACAATAACTGTGTGTAGGGAGTTAAGTAGAATGGAGTACAGTGCAATGATAAAACAAAAGTCGTCTGCCACAGATAGCACGAAAAGAGGACAATTGAATGTTTCACAGTAAATTGATCTTCATAACTATTGTTTCCAACATGTTGATGTTGCGGGTCCTAGGATGGTGGGTAAAATTAGACATCCTGCTACAGTTTGTGATGGTGCGGTGAGTTTATTAGGAGGGCAGCACGTTCTTGGAGCCAGATGGATGCCAAATGATAAATCACAGAGGCAGTACAATGTAGGCCATTTATTCAGTCTGTACAGTATAGGGGTTGCATTATTGTCTTGCTGTAGTCATTGTCCAGGAACAGACGCAGGCCATGGAGTGAGGAGAGGTTGCTGAATGCAGCATGTGCCCTTCGAAGACAAGGCTAGCTTGCAGCATCACCCCACCAAGCAGGTGGTAGCAGAGCAGAGTCATCGTGTCGGCGCTCTGGCACTCAGAGAAGTGCAGCGTCTGGACCCAGACTGGTGACAGGCAAACAGCTATGACAGTTTCCACAGAAGTCAGTCACGTTGGCTGGGACAGACGTGTGGCTAAGTACAGGAAGCATCTGAGCATGCAACAGTCTACCAGAGACCCCAGTGTACGATACAGGGACAGCTACCTGCAGAGGCAAGCCTGCAATATTAGAACATGCCTGCACAGGGTAGGTGGCTGCTTAGTCGGTGGTAAGACTCAGGCGAGAATCATGTACCCTCGAGTAGGCACCCATAAATCGGCAGGAGTCGGCTGGAAGCCCCCAGCGGCAGCAGGCCTAGGTGCAGCCCATAGTTCCGCGTCTAGCAACAGCAGAAGATGACCCATTTCAGATCGACGACTGTTGTGGAGTACGTCTCGAAGTTGTCCGCAGATGGTGACAGAAACTGCATAGCTGAAATGGGAGATATTTATGATGCCTCGACCTGGCACTCTTGTACCAGGCCATCACTATACGAGTACATCACTTAGAACCAGCCAGTGCCCCAGTGCCAGGCCTGGTCAGTATTACTGTAGTCTGTCTTCAGTACCTGTGCTGTGTCAGTGGAGCTACAGCCCTGACAGTGGTGTCAAGGTTGAACACGTGGTAACTCGTTCTGCTGTGGGTCCCAGCTGGTGATTCTTGCTGTGGCAGCAGAGCCCACTTGATGCTTCTGGCAGAAGAATGCCTTGCAGGATTCCATCTGCTTTCCCTCCCTAAGGCTTCTTGCGTCAGCTCTTGGTTGCAGCTGTCCACTTGCTTGGTGCAACACAGCTTCTCTCTTTGCACGATCCAGTCCACTGGACCACAGCTTGATAAAATCTCTAAAAATAACTTAATAATACGTATCATAATTATGCACATATGTACATTCCATTCAGGTTTCACTTATACTCATTCAGCTTGAACAACAACTTTCACTGGCTGTGTACTTAATTACTGACTATTTACTGCAGTGAACCACTCGGTCGGTATATGATGTGCGGAGAGTTCAGGAGCACAGCCAATTCTCCACCTTAATTAGATATAGGCTTCGCGGACAAGAAATCAGAACCATCAATATAGCTGAGGTTCAAATACTTATTGCAACGGCTCTATGGTGGTGAGTACTATGATACTGCTCCACGTCCGGAAGGATTTGCTCTGCACTAATACAGCCCGCCTGCTTAGCTGGGTGGTAACGTACTCGCCTCCAATGAAAGTGGGCACAGGTTCGATTCCTGACCGGATCGGAGATTTTCTCTCTTGGGGACTGGGTGTTGTGTTGTCCTCATCATCATTTCATCATCATCATCATCGGCGCGCAAGTCGCCCAGTCTGGTGTCAACTGAACTAAGACTTGCACTTGGTGGCCGAACTTCTCCGGATAGGGCCTCCTGGCCAATGATGCCATACGCTCATTTCATTTTTTTGCACAGATACAAGCTTTCTGTGTTGCTATTAACACACCGAAATTCTCTCCTTTTGCACTCATAAATATTACTACATTGAATAATCACATATAAATATAGAGAAAAAATTAACAAACTGATATCGGAAAACTTTTTCTTTCCAGTTATCTGCTGGTTTGTTCATTCACTGTTTTGATACGTACCTTGGTACATTTTGTTTGCAACTAAGGTTTCCATCACTTTTCCCCAAGAAAGCTGTCCCTAAAACTATGCTGGCACATAACGCACATATCGTATTACTAGTACCCGTTATGGCATTCTCGCCTACATGGCCCACTCCAATATTAATTACAAGCTGAACCCTATCTGCTTTGGGTATTTATTGTACTCCCCCACCGTGTTTTTCATGCTGTACGTTTTTTTCTTGGCTGTTGACTTCATCCCAAATCCTCATGGCCGCTTCTGACCAGTATCAAAAGTTACTTTTGCCTCCTGTTGTAGCGTACCTGTTGTGAACACTTCTGACACCAGTTCTAGTGGGGATCAGGCTAATGGCTGCAAATAGGTACTGCACGATAGTCTTTGATGGCAAGGCGAGTTGATTAGCAAGGCAGCAGGTTCTTGGAGCCAGGTGGATATCTGCTGATAAATCGTGGAAGCACTACAATGAAGGCCATGTGTCGGGGACAGCAGTTGTATTGTTGTCTTGCTGAGGTCAGCAGAAAGGGGTAGACGACAGCCGTGGAGTGAGGAGAGAGTTCTGAACTCAGCACATGGCCTTAGAAGACACAGCTGGCTCAGAACTTTGCCCCACAAAGCAAGTGGTGACAGTGGAGCGGACACACAATGTCAGCACTCGGGCGAGCGGAGAAGTCCAGCGTCAGGATCTAGGATGGCGACCGGCGCACCGCTGCAAATGACAGTCTCCACAGAAGTCAGTCACGTTGCATGGAGTAGACGTGCGGCTCACTGCAGTCAGTGATGAACCAAAGATTCCAGTGCAGGATATGGCGACTTTAGCCTGCAGAGGCAAGCCTGCAGTAGTAGCCTGTGCCCATACAGAGCAGGCGGCGGTTCAGTGAGTGGTCAGACCCATGTGTAAACCATTAACCCCTGAGAAGTCAACCTGAGGTCGGCAGAGGCCGGCCCGAGCAGATGACACCCAGCTAGATGCCACCTATTCAGCACCTGGTGACAGCACGGCTCAGGTGCGGCCCATAGTTCCACAGTAAGTGGAAGTGGCGCCTAGTGACAGCAATTAGTTGAGACACTTTGAGTCGACGACTTCAGTACCTCACGAAGCTGGCTTCATGCTGTTAAAGAGACTGCATAGCTGAAACAGGTCGTATTTATGGTGGCTTGATCCACTATTGTTTTGGTAGACCATCACTCTTCACCTAGACCAAGGCTGAGGCCTGGTGCCAGGCCTGGACGTTTGGTAATCCAGGTCATCATTGTTACAGTCTGGCCTCCGTATTTTCTGTCACAGTAGTGTTGCAGCCCTGGCAGCACCAACGAGGTTCTGTACAGTATGTGGTAACTTGGTCCACTGTGAGGCACCGCTGGTGATTATTGCTGCGTCAGTACAGCCTGCCTACTGTTTCTTGCGCAAGAACACCTCCCCAATGCTTCTTGCGTCAGTTTATCATGGCAGCTGTCCACTTGCTAAGCTGTGGATTATAAATGCAGAGTCACAGAGCAGGAGCGCAACAAAAGTATCTCTAAATCCAAATATAGTCTCAACTTGCCACATGGTGAATTTTTTGATCTGCAAAACTGATCTGCTATATGTAATATCTATCATGATGCATACGTTACGAAGTTGTAAGTTATTGTACACACAACCAGTGGAATATGTAAGCAGGTAATCATCCAATATCTCAGTGGAAGTTCACAAGAAGAAAAGACGCCTAGTTCTTCATGGTGTATAGAATGCGCTAGCCTGACGACCTCGTAAAGTTTTTACTCTCAGCCTTTATTGAGGAGCTTATCACACGGACTGGGAACAATAGGCCGTAGCTGACGATAGGCAGCGATACAGTTCCACAGACTGGCATCGTTGGGTATAGGAAACAGAGCTGTAAGCTTCCTTCTTTTATCGGCAGACATGTTAGTGAGCAACAGAAGTTCCACCAACATAAACAGGGTCGTTATATAGGAGCGAAATTCCTATCTTGCATAACCGGTGCCGCGAATCATAGAAACACGAGCGACTTCTCATCAGCATTATCACGAACGTTACAGAGCAGTGATTGAAGTTACTTGTGTCTGCAGAAACGTCATATTGATGCGGAAGTTATCTTTATAATTCTCCAGGACTTTGCAGAAATACGGAAGTTCACAGCGGATTTTTCGGAATTTCACAGATAAACCTGTGCCTTGAGGACTGAGGACTGATAGCCGCGAGAGCTCACACCGTTTTCGCCAGAAATGATACAGAGAGGCTCTGAGGAAAATCATATCGTATTTTGTCCTGGAAATTCTCTTGCAAATCTGACGGAGAACTGTTGAGACGACTGTACGAAACGGCAATGAGGTTATCTTTCGGACAGGAATAACAGAAATCCTTGTCAGTACCAGATGCTGTTACGATTTCTTAAAGAATAACAAAGGGACACTGTAATTCGTAATAGTTTGTCACTCTAGAAATGATATATGCAAGTACTAATTACAAAAAACTGATGGCTTACATTAACTATGGTTATAAGAATACTTAGCTTGCTTCTTTGTGAATATTTATACACTAGCCTGATGAAAAAGAAACCGCTATCTTCCAAATATCGCCACTATTGTCATTTAAGTTACAACAAATGTATTTGCATTACCTTACAGGTATCAATAAATGGCAAAATTTGTGAGTCTAAGAATACTTTAATACTTGTTACTGTGAACGGATGGCTCAATGTCAAAGATCGGGAGTTCGATCCACAGTCGGTACTCAAGTTTTTTTGTCACGTATCGTTTCTTTCACGTCGGGTAATGATTGGTTAAACTGAAAGCGCCAACTTCTGCCGTCACCAGAAGTCCACATTAAGCTAAACGTCCATCTACAGGATGGTCAGAAACAGCCTGAAAAGCTTGTAAGAATGTTGCAGAGTAGGTTGTGCTAAGAAAAAATTGTTAAGAAAGAATTCGATACATTGACTGTTTCCGACTTAGGCTACGTCCACGATAGATGGGCAACTTTTTTTCTTCAGCATAAAGTTCGTGTTTTTCAACGTTTTTTTTTTTTTTACTGCTGGCAGCATGTTAGCACAGAGGGTAATCTCAACTTAAGTACAATAAGTCACTGAGGCACTGCGACTTAAAGTACAAGAAATATGTAAAAAAATGAATATGTACACTCCTGGAAATTGAAATAAGAACACCTTGAATTCATTGTCCCAGGAAGGGGAAACTTTATTGACACATTCCTGGGGTCAGATACATCACATGATCATACTGACAGAACCACAGGCACATAGACACAGGCAACAGAGCATGCACAATGTCGGCACTAGTACAGTGTATATCCACCTTTCGCAGCAATGCAGGCTGCTATTCTCCCATGGAGACGATCGTAGAGATGCTGGATGTAGTCCTGTGGAACGGCTTGCCATGCCATTTCCACCTGGCGCCTCAGTTGGACCAGCTTTCGTGCTGGACGTGCAGACCGCGTGAGACGACGCTTCATCCAGTCCCAAACATGCTCAATGGGGGACAGATCCGGAGATCTTGCTGGCCAGGGTAGTTGACTTACACCTTCTAGAGCACGTTGGGTGGCACGGGATACATGCGGACGTGCATTGTCCTGTTGGAACAGCAAGTTCCCTTGCCGGTCTGGGAATGGTAGAACGATGGGTTCGATGACGGTTTGGATGTACCGTGCACTATTCAGTGTCCCCTCGACGATCACCAGTGGTGTACGGCCAGTGTAGGAGATCGCTCCCCACACCATGATGCCGGGTGTTGGCCCTGTGTGCCTCGGTCGTATGCAGTCCTGATTGTGGCGCTCACCTGCACGGCGCCAAACACGCATACGACCATCATTGGCACCAAGGCAGAAGCGACTCTCATCGCTGAAGACGACACGTCTCCATTCGTCCCTCCATTCACGCCTGTCGCGACACCACTGGAGGCGGGCTGCACGATGTTGGGGCGTGAGCGGAAGACGGCCTAACGGTGTGCGGGACCGTAGCCCAGCTTCATGGAGACGGTTGCGAATGGTCCTCGCCGATACCCCAGGAGCAACAGTGTCCCTAATTTGCTGGGGAGTGGCGGTGCGGTCCCCTACGGCACTGCGTAGGATCCTACGGTCTCGGCGTGCATCCGTGCGTCGCTGCGGTCCGGTCCCAGGTCGACGGGCACGTGCACCTTCCGCCGACCACTGGCGACAACATCGATGTACTGTGGAGACCTCACGCCCCACGTGTTGAGCAATTCGGCGGTACGTCCACCCGGCCTCCCGCATGCCCACTATACGCCCTCGCTCAAAGTCCGTCAACTGCACATACGGTTCACGCCCACGCTGTCGCGGCATGCTACCAGTGTTAAAGACTGCGATGGAGCTCCGTATGCCACGGCAAACTGGCTGACACTGACGGCGGCGGTGCACAAATGCTGCGCAGCTAGCGCCATTCGACGGCCAACACCGCGGTTCCTGGTGTGTCCGCTGTGCCGTGCGTGTGATCATTGCTTGTACAGCCCTCTCGCAGTGTCCGGAGCAAGTATGGTGGGTCTGACACACCGGTGTCAATGTGTTCTTTTTTCCAATTCCAGGAGTGTATATGAGTGGTCCTGCTCAGCCATAGGTATATGGGTGAGATGGACTACTGCGCTGGGAGATGTGGATCATATAAAAAATATATATATAAATGACTATACACGAAGAGAAGTCAATTAAAATTGCATATTTTTATTTGGAATATGTTGTAAGCATTAGCTTTTCTCTGTCTCACCACAGCAATCACCCTTATTAACAAACGCTGAACGACATTCATGTGATCATCGTGAATGGGAAAGTCGTTTAATCCAATCGTCTGTTTTATCAGTTTCGTAATAGATTTTACCACATCAAATACATTCATCTTCATCCCATTCACCAAAGTTACTTTCGTAGACTTCTACTATACGTTCAATGTTATGGCATTCTGCATCTGATGAACACAGTGAGCTACATGCAGTACTTTTCTTTCTTACCTTTTTCGGCCTGTTTTTCTTTTCACTAGTATTTTCATTTGGTGATGTTTTGTACCTTTTTTCTGTTTCATTTCTTTTCTTAACCCTCTTTTCCTTTACAATTTCAATATTTTCAGTAGATTTTAGCACTTTGGATACAATTGCTACCTACCTTTCTCTTATAATTCATGGTATAATCATCAGGAGGAACAGATTATATTTCCTCCAAAAGTTCGGTCTGTGTTGGCTTAGGAGTAGTCAGTTCTGAAATGATAATTCTGGAAGTTTCAGGTTCAGTAGGAGTGAAATTCCAATTTCTGTCAGTGAAGGAATTTCGTTTTTGCATGTAACTCTATTCCTTTGATGTGCTGGGTATCACTAAGTCTTCTGACGAGCTTTGGAGTTGTTAGTTGGCCTGTGTGTGAAATTCTGCTCTTCCATTTCTTGTCACAGGCGTATCTTCTAACAACCACAGTCTGGGACTGCGCCCATATCCAGTGGGATTATTCCACATGCCCTGAAACTGAATTGTGATCTATCTTCCACATTAATACATGTGATACATCCCTCCCGATTTTCTGGGAAAGGTGGAACATCCCGACTTCTGTCTGCAGGTAGCGAACTCGGTGGGATTTTAGGTTATGTTCATGCCTACATATGTGTCAAGCTTGTATAAATAAAGCTGTGTCAGTATTATGCAAACTAAGCATTAATGCTAAAGTTATGTAACTGCATGATAAAACTTCTCGGCTTGTCAGAGGATGTGATTTTTCACTAGAACTAATACGAAAATTACATCAATACTTTTGCATCATCATTGTTCACAAAAGAACTTCCTCATAAGTAGCGGAAGCTGTTCTCTGGCTGCGCATTTATGAAATGCGCCATTGGTCAGTCTCATCCACTGGTCCGACTCTCGCAGACTTATCGTAATTAGCACTGAAGATAGCCAATCAGGTCGTTGTGCCTGCAAATTCAAACTGTCTGTCAGAGACAGTGTCGCCAAAGGTGTTAGTTTGATTTCCTCAAACCGAACAAACGAAGTTTTTGCTTACCTATTTTAAACTTATTACTGCCAAAAATGCATAATTTAACTGGTAATGAGCATTTGAACAACCGGTAACTTACAGACCCACAGATTCCTATGCATTGCCGCATTTTAGCGCGTGAAAGTGTTTGAATTTGAGCGTACAACGACCTTTTTGGCTAATGTCATTGCTAATTAAATCGGAAACGACGCAACGTATCGAATGTTTTCTTAACAATCATTTCTCAGCGCAACCTGCTTTGCAATAGCCTCACAAGCTTTTCTGACCACCCTGTATAACTGGCTGGCTACGTAACTTCGAAGGTCGAAAGAAGCCAAGGGAAAATTCCTCCAATATTACCACACCTAGTAAAGCACTGTGCTATAAAATTTTAACTTTCGGTTGAGGGCAGCTTTACGTTTCTTAATACTTGTAAATGAAAACACTGATTGTGACTGTTCCATAGAACTGAAGCCTCAGTTTGGAATGACTTTCTTCTTCCTCAGCGTTTGTCCCACAGTGCAGTAGGGATGTGCTCTTTTGGCCCTCTGTCTCCATTTGGTGTGATCTTGGCCGTGATCGGGGTGGAGACCCGCTGTCTTGAGGTCTAGCAAGGTATCTAGCCAACGTTGTCTCGTTCTCCCAATAGCTAGTTTACCAACTACTTTCAACGAAAATCCTTGTTTTCTATTGTGCTTGTCTGAACCATCGTAGAATATTTTCCCCTCATATTTTGAACGATAGATGCCACCCCGAATTTCATCATTGCTGACATAGTTATGAAGTGTCAGGTCAAATGTCCACCACAGCATTTTAGTTTCCATTACAAAAAGTCGTTGTTCTGCTTCTTTTGTTGCAAGC
Source organism: Schistocerca cancellata (assembly GCF_023864275.1). NCBI lineage: Eukaryota > Metazoa > Arthropoda > Insecta > Orthoptera > Acrididae > Schistocerca > Schistocerca cancellata. Next base: position 700,365,753 of record NC_064628.1, read on the forward strand.
CATCATTCTGCACAACCCAGTTGGGCGGATTTGCAGAGCATATTATTTTTGACTTGACTCGCTTCACGATCTTCTTGCCACAGAGCACAGCAGTCAATGGACACACTATAAGCCATGTGTTTCTAGCGCGGTTTGTTATTTTGGGAAGTAGTGAGCCGTCGGCACCGATTTCTGAACCAAGAAACTTGGAAATATTATTCTTTTGGAGATGTTGATGGTGTCTGTTATGACCAGACGAAACAACAATCGTCCTGCCATAACTCTGGGTTCTTTAATTGCTCGGGAAGATGGCTCATTAGAAATACATCACATCAAATTTCACTTCATGACGTAAATGATAAAAAGATTTGTTTAACTTGATACAATCGTTTTCCACATGAGTGCTTGATAATTTACGGCTGTCATTGACTATTAAAACACCACATGATGCGCCAGTTAACGAACTGTTCTCTTGAAGTACAGTGTTCAACATTTACAAAAGTACATTTCCATCTGAGACTTGACTGACTCTTTAGTCGTAGTCGAAGATGATGACTGCTTCAGCTGAGATCGTGAAGTGGGCAGAGAGCTTCCAGACTCGACTCTACATCGAACGCCATGCGAGGGCGCTGCTGCGCTGAGAAACAGCTGTGGTGTTCAGCAGCGCCTCCCATTAGTCGTTGCGGATTCCTGTGACATCACTAATGTCTGTCATATCGAAGTGCGTTGTTAACTTTGGTGTGACGCCCTGATCTTTGGATGGTACCGCAGTGTCCATATTATTTGTATCTGCTTGTAACACCGAAAATGCCGGATGCATGGTACCTGCTACTGATGTATAACTTTTTTTTTAATTGTATGTAAATATTTGTAATTTAAATGCTTTCTTTTAATAAGTAAAGACATTGCTTCACTGTATGTGTACATTTAGGTAGACGTCTGTTGACCTTTCATTGTATTTATATGAGTTTTCTGTGAAACTTATAAGCTCTGGGAAAAAGCCAAAGGAATTGTTATTTGCATCGACTAGCAACGGTAATAGCACTGCTTGTGCATTGTAAAATCTTTGGGTAGGGAGTTGTTGCGCAGAGCGCGCGAAGAGAGGGAGAGATGGGTTCCAGCGCTTGTAGTGTGCGAAGTGTGGTGTTAACACTCTCACGGTAGAGAGTACCATTTTCGGCGGCATCATGTACGCGCTCCGGCCAGATGTCTAGAGCAGGAGTACGGACGGTGGATGGGCGGAAGAGGCTGTATTAATTACGATTGCCCGTTCCTATAATTAGCTGTGGCTCCACAATATGCTATGTGAGAGCCAAAGAAACAAATTGAATAGTTACAGCCAGTTTACTAATGAATAATTTCTCTTTTAAGAATTTCAGTCTCAGTCTAGTTTCAGTTAACTGTTGTACAACAGAGACTTCAGTATATGACTAAAGTACAGCAATTTCATTTTTCAAGTCTGAGAGTCAATCACTGGAAAAAATCCAAATGTAAAGAAATGCACAAATTAAGAGTGCGGAAGTTTTATTTATTTTACATATAGCTTGGAGCACATGGCTGTTTGGTTTGGTACGTATTCTAGTATTTAATTCTGTTCAAGTCAGTAAAAAAGGCTCAGTTGTTCAGACAATAATATGAAATCCAATTTGCAAAATAAGTAATGGCAAAGTAAAAAGTGCTTGTTTTTTTTCTAAATTTCTTTGATGACGTTATGCTGAGGTCACTGAAAGTCATTGTTCACATAACGAAGTTCAGTACTAACATACAGTTTAAATGCATATTTTCAAATCATTACTCAATTGACTTTTTCAAAATTTAATGCCAAACATAACGTAAGAGTGACTTCTCAGTTTTCTTTACCATTACATACTCACTTAAAATTAGTGTCAAAAAAAGCGTGGCAACAGTGTTTAATAATACATGTTTTTCTTTCCCATCATCTTGTAGAGGATTTAGGATGTAAATTGCCCTAGTGGGCTGGCGACCGTTAATTACTTCCTTTTCGTTCATTAGTGTAACTTTTGGATTCATGATCAGTGGTACCCCTTTCTGTCCAGTGTTGTTCGTGAGTGAATGCACAAAAAACTTTCATTTTCCAAATTATAGCCCCGTTCGGTTTAATCACTTTTATTTTTAGTAGACTTTCTATCAGAAGGGTCGGTTGTACACTTTCCTCCTACTTATCGATATGACTTCTGTGGGAAAGGTAGCCTTATACAATTAGAAAAAAGCCATTAGGCACACACGCGATCCACGGTCATATTTTATATCGCAAGCACGATAGGCCGATTAGTAAGAGGGAGGTTACATGCTGATACTGTGGAAAGCCCTTAATCCTCACTTATTGCCAGTATCTGGTACTCGATATTGCTCCAGTTTTTGTAACTGCTGTGTTGGTTATTGTATTTCAACTCCTCATTTTTCGTAACATGAATTTCCGGCAGTATTTTTTAGACGACATACTGTAATTCACAGAAATTAAGGCCTGAAAATAGATAGGCTATATAAAACTAAGTAAAGTTTGCACTAGTGAAAATGATCTTTTGCTAAACCAAAAACACAACACCTACTACAGCACATGTGTTATTGCTTTTTACATCTACAGGAATGAACGAAGTAACTAAGGCAAACAGTCAAAAATTTTGCGGGTACGAAGAAAGCATAAGAAAAGTAAATCTCAAATGGAGAAAGGCAGTTATTAAAGACACTTCGACAAATTCAAGCAGACAATAACAGATACGATATGGCAGAATACGCTGGGTTAAACATATACGTTCGGAAAAACAGAGGATGTCAGCAGACACGAGAGAATTATGATAACAGGAACAACAGCAAATAACAGTATGAAGTACGAGCTTATCGACGATCTGAGATGGTTGAAAGTGGCAACAAACAGTAATTTTACGAGAGAGGGAAGGCGGAGGAAACGACGAACAAATTTCATATAAAATAAAACTCGAAACCACCGAAAACCAGTTATTATTCATCAACAAACGTAATAATGAAACTTGAAACTTCCTGGCAGATTAAAACTGTGTGCCAGACCGAGACTCGAACTCGGGACCTTTGCCTTTCGCAGGCAAGTGCCCTAATTTCGGAAGGTAGGAGACGAGGTACTGGCAGAAGTAAAGCTGTGAGGACGGGGCGTGAGTCGTGCTTGGGTAGCTCAGATGGTAGAGTACTTGCCCGCGAAAGGCAAAGGTCCCGAGTTCGAGTCTCGGTCCGGCACACAGTTTTAATCTGCCAGGAAGTTTCATATCAGCGCACGCTCCGCTGCAGAGTGAAAATCTCATTCTGGAAATATAATAATGTTACCACTTCATAATAGACAAAAAAATGGTTCAAATGGCTGTGAGCACTATGAGACTTCTGGTCATCAGTCCCCTAGAACTTAGAACTACTTAAACCTAACTAACCTAAGGACATCACACACATCCATACCTGAGGCAGGATTCGAACCTGCGACCGTAGCGGTCGCGCGGTTCCAAACTGTAGAGCCTAGAACCGCTCGGCCACCCCGGCCGGCCATAATAGACACCTGCCTCGTGCAATGTACAGCACCAAACGGAGATGTATAGTTTCTGTGCGACTCAATCATATTATTTGCTGCAGGCAGGTATCGTTCAGATACATGCGATATTTTCTGTACTCACAGCTTCAGCAGCTTTTAACGCTGGCACGTGCCATCAGGAAAAGTATTGAGAATTTACAGCCTTAATGGAAGCTTCTAGAAGCCAGAGCCATTGGGTACTTTTAGTTGTACGGAGAACAGCGACGAACGGCGAAATAGTAACAAAGGGAAGGGCTCTGTGTACATTTCTTGGTACTCAGTATCAGTTACATGTTCTGACTTTCTTCTAACTGATACATTTTCTTATGTAGCAGGGTATTATTCGAATTTGGTTTGCGAAGCACATTTTGATCTTTTTCATGGTGACGGATGGTGCAGTAATAACAAGAGTAAGAAAACTACGAGCATTCATTAAATTCTTTCAGCTCTTTTGTGGTTTAACAGATGGTTAGCTATGAATATAATGATCCCGGAAGTAATGTCAAATGTCGTGTATAAAACCATTCAAGGTATTGTATGAAGAAAGAAGAAGCGCCCGGAGATGAGAGGCATAAATAGAAACATTTAAAGCGCCTGGCAGAGTAATACAAAATTATGTGCTAATTGTTTACAGTGGAATACGGTTCACGAAAACTTGAATGGCACTGTAAGAATTCCATTTTATCTAAAAGGAGACAGACAAAACATAAAAAACTGTAGACCTATCAGTCTCCTCTCTGTAATAGACAAAATATTCAGTGAAATTATTATTAAACCATTGTAAAAACGTTAGATTTTATTCAGTCAAAAGAGCAGGTTGATTTCAGATATATGGGATACAGTAAGCTATGAATAAAATTCTGTGGTGGAGCAATGAGTATGAATTATCATTTTGCCTACGTTTCACAGACTTCGAAATAAATTTTGTCTCGATTTAGATGAAAACTCTACTAGTATCCCTTAAGAAACAAAGCATAGATTCAACCTATGTTAGTGCACTGAAAAATTAGTATCCTAAATCTCCATTTTCCATTATAGTATTCGAATAGGTGGAGAATCAGAATATAAAGAGAAGTCAGGCAAGAAGACGAAATATCAGAAGATCTACTCTCAACAGTCTTACATGAAGTTTTTACAACCGCAAAATTGGGAAGATGATGAAGCAACGTGTGTTGATGGATCATATCTGAACCGCCTTTGTTTTGTGGATGAAATTTTACTGTTTGCCTATAATGAACTTCAACAGCGAACGGAAAAAAAATAACAGAGCAATCTGAAAAGAGGCCGGAAAATCAGTCGTAATAAGGCGCAAATAATGTATAAACAGAAAAGGAAGTTGAACAAATCAACAAAGTCACATCAGAAGTTGATGAGTTCATATGCATTAGACTAGTTGAAGACTGCAGTTGGAGAGACAGCGAAAAAAAGAATAAACAAAAGAGTAAACTAAATAACATTTTCAACACAAAGCTGCTAATTTGTTTGAAAAACGAAACTTTCAGTCAGTGAGAACTACAAATTACTCAGTGGAATAAGGACTATGAATGGAAAACTATTTCTCTGTCATGAAAGGTAATATTACTACAGCACGTTCGTGTGATAATGGTCACACAGATGATGACTAACTGGAACTGTCGTGACATACATATTTTCACCACTGTTATTAGATCAACCATCGAAGACCGATGGTGTAGTAATTTACTAATTAACAGACCATTCGTCAGTGCCAGAGACGACCTAGCCTACCCAAACCGGGGTGCGAGCACTACCTTGCTGCCCCCAACTTACGTTGAAGCTGTCGAGTTAGCCAGTCCAGCCCGAGTATTAAACAAATTATTACGATATAAATTTTCTATTAGGATCTTCACAAAAACACATTTTCTAGAAGATTCATTCATTATCTCACACACAACATTAAAACACAAGTTAGTCAATTAATTTTAAAAATAACTAAAATATATTTACAGACAATCTACTTTTCGACCTTAAGCATTCGTAAAATCCTTGACAATGTCGCTAATTTCAGTTCAGTTCATAGGAGTATCCAACTAAACATGTGAGTCATAGGTGTTTAGAAGCCTATTGTCATTGTTTGAACGTCAAAAAACAAAATTAATAATACAGTAGGTTTGAGTACACATTATTAATTAGCTCAGTAATGGATCGTGCGCTTACCCCTTGCACTCCTGGATAGGGCAGCCTCTGTATAGTTGACTTGGCTGAAACCCAAATATGCTAACAATGTCAAGCCCCATATGGAATGGTCACGTACATTCAGCGGTGATCCGACTAAACAGAAGATTAAGAATCCCAGTTAAGGTAACAAGAAACTATAATATGAAATGAAGAATTATCCTTAATTCATTCAAGTCTGTGAAGCATCAGGTGATGAAATATTACAAAAATAATAGATACTATCTGATAATTAATAATTAAGTAACAAGACTAGTATTTTAAAAGGACAGAGTTATACCATATACTTATTGCCTGTTTAATTCAATGCGTGTATTTAGATAAATACACAAAGCGACAACAAATTTTAAATCTTATGTAAAAAACTGGCAGTTAAACTCAGCATTAGGTGTTAGAAAAGGCATAAAACTAAGATTGTAGCTTTAAAACGAGCGGTTAACGTAATTTCGTAGATAGTTGTAAATGGCTCCTAGCCAATTCTTTGTCACTAAACTTTGAAAAGATATATTATGTACAGTTAAGAAGTTATTTCCTCGTGATGTATGACTAAAATATGGTGACAGGCAGATAGAATAGATCGACAGTATGACTAAAATATGGTGACGGGCAGATAGAATATATCGACAGAGTTAAGTTCATGGGATCACAACTTTGTAATATGTTCAACTGGGAGCAGCATACTACAGAATTACAGAAGCGCCTAAAAAAGTATTTGGGGTTATTTTATCCATGTTGGATAAAACTCCGCGGCCGTTAATAATGGTTGATGAATGACGGAACCAGCCACAAATATTCGCCAATTAAGTATTTGGAGAGTTGTCAGACATAGGAGATACAAAAATAAAAATGCCACCATATTTCGCTTATCATTATTCCATCATGTCATGCAAGATGATTTTTTGGGATAGTCATCAAGCCAAGCTAAAGAATTTCGCGTCGAAAAGCGTGTAATGTGAATTTTTTTCGAGCTGAACTTACGAACGTCCTGCAGAGACATGTTTAAGAAACTGGGGATATTAAATACCTCTTTACAAAATATTTATTCCTTAATTAAATATGCCATATGTAACATTTTTCAAATCATAAACTCAGTTCATGGAATCATGGATCTCCTCCTACTCCACAGACAAATTTCTTAGAATAACTGAGTGATGCATCTATTATTAACTAGCGATCCACCTCGGCTTCGCACAGGTACGCAAATAGCACTAATTACCTGCGTTAGGACGTCTTGTCTGACGCAGAGATAATAAAGTATGTACACAAACTTTAGTCAAGAATCAGTCTATCTGTTTGTAAAACCGTATCAAAATCGCTAAAGTAATTCCTGGGGTACTTACAGACAGAAAAACGCTGTGATGGACTTCCTAACACACTCTACGGCAAAAAAAAAAAAAAAAAAAAAAAAGAAAAAAAACGACACGCCATGAAGGAATTATCTGAATGGGACGGGAATCGGTAGATATGATGATTACAATTTCAGAAAAATTGTTTGATTTAACCAAGAGAAAGAGCTTCACAAATTGATTGACAGAGTTGTTGGGTGTCCTTCTGAGGGATGTCGTGCCACATTCTGTCCATTCTGTCCAAATCCCGAGTTGGTTGGAGGACCCTGCCTGTAAATACTCCAAATGTCCTCAACTGGAGGACCTTTCTGGGCAAGGCAGGTTTGGCAAGCACGAAGAATCTCTTGTCGTGTGCAGACGGACATTATCTTACTGAAATGTAAGCGCAGGATAGATTGCCACGAAGGGCAACAAAACTGGGCGTAGAATATTGTCGACGTACCACCGTATTGTAAGAATCCCGCGGATGACAACCAAAGGAGCCGTGCTTTGAAAAGAATGTGCACTCCAGATCATCACTCCCGGTTGTCAGGCCGAATGGTGGGTGACGCACAGGTTGGTATCCCACCACCGTCCGGGACGTCTCCAGACACGTCTTCAGCCTGGAATCTCATCGACTTGAATGGAATTGTCTTCAGTGATAAGACCCACTTCGAACTGAGCCCCAATGACCAGCGAATCCGATTACACTCAGTTTCTGCATGTGAAGAAATCATCATTCTAAATTGCTGACTGGTTATCATTGTATTATCTTACAATACAGTTTGACGAATCTATTACTTGTAGTGTAGCAAGTTGTAAACAGTTCACTGACGGTATTTGCGCGAAGCTCAGCGTCATAAACAACTGCAAGGAGTTACTGCAAACTGTGCGCTTAGCTACGTGTTACCACCATTTGTGGTTCTTTTACAAAACGCATTGTAGCTATGTACTAATTATAAATTTTTATACACAGCTAATTTTTCAAAATTTAAGTGTCAAATAAGGAGACTATACTGCTACTGAAGCTGGGACTAGTACTATGGCTGAATGAGCAATAGATATTGTCATACCTTACGTGTTAGCTGTTAACAATGTTAACAATGTTGTCTTCACAAGAACTTATTAATTGTAATTTCTTCTTACTTCATGCCTTTTTCCTTGATGTTACTGGTTTCAAATGAACTTCGTTCTCTTTTTAAAATGGATTTTTCACCTTATGAGGACTCACGTATCAGATTAACATCGCACGTATCTGTCATTGGCATACATGAAAAAAAAAACAGTCATGAAACACATATGTTTTTAAATATAATTACATACAAATCGTATTAGTGATCTATTTCAACTGTGCTGTGAGCGGTCGCCAGTTTAACTTTACTAGAGAGTTAAAATGATGATGAACAGAAAATCTTCAATTTGCACAAAATATTATATGTTTCGGGAAAAACTGGCTTGGTTTCCTATTTTCGCGACGGTGTCAGCCTCGAATATCTCAAGTGCACCACTGCTGTTCACACTAGCAAATCTAAATTCGTAAAATTAATAGGAACAAGGTCCTGAATAGTTACTACAGTTCTTAGCGATCTCAGTGAGATAGCATTTTCACTGTAAAAACCTCTCAATAACACAACAAGGGTATTAGTGGTACAAAATAAAAGAATATGATACAATATCTGAATAAAAGGAGTGATTGTTTTCACTCAAAGAAACTTACAATGATAACATGCGTCTTAACAGATAGCGGCTAGAATGAGAAAAGATGAAGGGGAAAATAACAGGTGAAGTATGTCAAACAAAAGACTGATATTTCTTTACAAAGATAACTTGTTTACTAACCTGATTACTCCAAACTTTATGCACTATGGCTGCACGTTTCACATACTGGAGTCTTTTCTTAATCACAAATAACACATTTATAATGAGACTATAATATTTGCTCTAAAAAAATAGTTCTGTAAAAACAAGGAAAAAAAGAAAAAAATTGCTGATATGTTGTTATAACCTGGCGAGCTCATAGCTCCCACCATTGTTAAGAAATATCACTCCAAAAACCAATTAAACTACAATTCAAATGGAACAGATAACACAATATATACGAGTATTACATGTATATTATTACTACGATTATAATTTATATAAATAAGCCCTCTTAGTGAAACAGTCTGTCTATTAGTGAAAACCGTATCAAAATCCGATGGCAGTTCCTGAGATTAGCCTCTGCACAGAGACAGAAAACGCGGCTGGCGGCGACACCAAGGTGTGTCGTGAATACATGTCAGCAGTGTCGTGAAGTTTTTGATGTCTTCTAATCTCCCGATAAAAATCTAGAACATGAAAAAATTACCACCAAATCGTTTCTTCGCGTAGCCTAAAATCTCCCATTATTATACTTGATTTCATGCATAATAATAAAAAAAATCATATGTACTTAATCTGTTTCGTTCTTTACAACTAGGAAAAAAATCGGATGTAGAGGTCTCTCGAAAGTTTGAAACGTAGTTTGGTGTGCCCCAAAGGAAAAAATATCGAGAAACGTGGATCTAATCATTGTAAATAAGCGTTGCAAAGTACTTTCTGTTTGATAATGTGGGCCTATAATAGCCTAAGAATTATCATTTGCATCTCCATGTTTATTGATTTGCATGTTTGTGACAAATTTGTTATTACCTCTGAATTCAAAATATGTTTCAGTTTTGTTGACTTATTAAACACTCATCAGGGCTATTTCATTTAACATTTGTGAAAGGAACATAGCATATCCATTTCTTTGGTATACATGTGTTTTTATGACTTTCTACGACTTGTGTGTCACCTCTCTATGGATCTGTGGACTAAAAGAGTATGCACAACCTATGTAACGTGTTATCTCGTCAACGACGGGAGGTGATGCTAGGATAGAACCCTGATAGGGAACAAAATTAGCCAATTCCTTCTCACGGGAATGATCTGGGTATTTACCTTTTACGAGATAGAGGAACCTAAACCAGGTGGTGATGGAGGTGGTGGTGGCGGCGGTGTTGGTAAGTTCCTATGGGACCAAACTGCTGAGGTCATCGGTCGCTAGTGGCCGAGCGGTTCTAGGCGCTACAGTCTGGAACCGCGCGACCACTACGGTCGCAGGTTCGAATCCTGCCTCGGGCATGGATGTGTGTGATGTCCTTAGGTTAGTTAGGTTTAAGTAGTTCTAAGTTCTAGGGGACTGATGACCACAGCAGTTAAATCCCATAGTGCTCAGAGCCATTTGAACCATTTCATCGGTCCCTAGGCTTAACACTACTCAATCTAACTTAAACTTAGGCTAAGGACAACATAAACATCCATGCCCGAGGGAGGACGCGAACCTCCGACGAGGGGGAGCCGCGCAAACCGGACAAGGTTCCCACGACCGCGCGGCTTCTACGCGCGGCCCTAGACCAGGATTGGCGGGGAGAGACACGTAGCTGGTTCCTCACGAATGCGAGTCAGTATTCTTATCCAGTGTGACCAGTGTGCCGCCCGACTCAGCCTTGGCGTTTCATACACTGGACTCGCATTCTGAACGAGGAAATTAAGATTTAGATTTTTTGTGGTTTTCCCAAGGCTCCTGAAGTGAGTCATGGAACGGTTCACTTAATACAGCTAAATTATTTTTATGAAATGAGGTCGCTTTAACGTCTGGAGACCATAGACCTTGATATCCAAGTACACTTAGCAATTCGCTGTCTTTGACATATTTTAATTTCCCAATAATTGGTTTCCGCTTTGCAGCCATCATTTTAAAAAGAGACGTGTTTATACGTCTCCTGTGTGACGCTGCTCTTCTTAAGATCTGATGGTGAATGTAATGCCGTAACTCTATATCTGTTCACATTTCATTCAAACACATGGAGCGCGCTCATAAATAACAAAAATTACTCTGTTCAAAGATTCATGTGTGTTATTATGCGAACGAATTGAATTCGTAGGAGCAATAATATTGGAGAGGAACGTGCAGATAGCAACGAAATCACTTATGGTGAGGGAGATGCAAAAAGTACCAAAACTGAAATGACGGAACATACAGCAAATGAGATTGGTGAGATAATACTCAATAAACAATTTATTTGTTAAAAGGTGCGCAAAGGAGAAGGGAGTTAAAAAGGACGCTGACTTAAAACAGATTTATAGCATCTGTAGCTGACCTTGAAGACATGACTGACATCTTTTATAATAAGCAGTGTAGGAAAACATCTGAAGACATAATTTCAGAATGAAAGAACACTATGTGATGATTGAAATATTTCTGTAACATGATTAGTTGTTTACTATTGATATGTGGTTGGGCATTTACTGAACTTCTCAGTAAATAATGCAGTGGCTTAAAAAACGAGGTTAAGAATGTCAATGCAACAGTCTATCATCTTTTCACTTCTTCCTCTCTGTTCTATTGGGTTAACATTCCGTCAGTGATGATCTCGACATCGATGAGTTGTTCCACTGTACCCTTTATCTCTTGTTCATTCCGCACAAATGTGATAAAACAAATGGTTTTAAACGCTTATTCCCTCTCTTCAGATAGATCTATAAATGCTAGTGATAACTACAGCTTATATTCAGGACAGTAGTTACTGGAAAAAAATATTTTTCTTGATTTCATTCAACGAAATCAAAAACTGCGGTTCGACAATCGTCAACAGACAATAGACAATAGCCAATTGCCCAACATCAGGTAAGTGGGACAGTTTAAATTCTTTGGAGACAAGAGAGACAGAAGAATACATACGATAAGTGAGATTAGAAACAATGTAGTTGTTGTATTGTTTATATTTCTTAACTATGAGCACAAAAGCCTAGAGAGATCGACCGACAGGTATTTGGTATGCTACGTAAGATATGGTGTAATGTGTTGTAAAATATAAACTTGACTACGGCAGCTCTGGGACGTTGTTCAGCAGCCTAAAGTCAAAATTATGGTAGAGTAAAAGCAGGGAACAAGAATGAAAAATGCTCCTACCATGGCACGAAAAAGGGGAATAAGCCCTGGACAGAGTTAGGAATGTAAAAAGAATGGCACTTGCTGTTCGATTTATCTGGCAGCTTCAAAGACATTTAAATCAGAACATCTGGATATATCCGTGCTTTTTTACGAGTTAACCCTACTTTCCCAGCGCTGTAAGCTCTCTTAGCTGCACGTGTTTGCACATCTGCATGTTGCAATTTATAAGCTAAAGTCCCTCGTTCCGAACGCAAAATGCAGAAGACTCGCCAGCCGTGGTAAACAATGTATAACATCATATGGATCTTTAATGACACGTTGTGTCATATTGCACGACATGACAAATGCCATGTTCGATGACATGATGGCATGTGTAATTTTATATGACGCGTCATTTTGTGCCACGTTGCTTTACTTGACATGATGCATTCTATTACATGACATGTGTATTAATACTGACAAGTAAAAAAGTGCGACTATGTCATGATGTTTTGATGTAAATGCCTTTAAAGCTGCCAGATAAGTCGAAAAGCTAGATCCCTTCTTCTACAGCCCTAGCTCTGCCCAGGAAGTATTCACTTTTTTGTGCTACGACAGAAGCATTTTTCATTCTCCTACGATAATAATTACGAAATGCGTACCGCATTCAAATGTAACATTACGTTATATGCCTTCCACATGCTTCTCGATATGATTTATAAGTAATGTACTTTACAATCAATATTTGCTTAGCACTACTTTGTAATACCTACGTCAGCAGATCAATAGTGTAGTAGTTTTGTCCCGTTGAAACGAGTGGAGCTCAGATTGCCGTCGTGCCATTCTTATTTAGATTTCCTACAGTTTTTGTGTAATACTTGTATAGAATTTTGGACGACTCCTTTAGCGAGACATTAGCCGATTCGCTACCCGTCCAAGGCGATCTCAGGTAATGCCCGTCTTGGATGATGTCGACTGTAAATGTTAACCTGCGTCGGTACGGGTTTGTTATCAGTCCTTCACAAACAGCTCATATGGTAAGCCCATTATGAAATTTTTAAACCTTGTTTCCTCTCTTAACTGCGCTAATAAATCTAGCGAGATAGACAGAAGACAGACTCGTGACACCAAGGAGTAAAGACAGAGTTAATCTTTATTGTGATGGTCCGCCCACAAAGAGATTATTGTGCTTCGTCATATAAATTTCTCACACGCTTTTGGACATAATTATAGCTTACACCTTCCTAGATAAAGTGAGTGACTCACTTCGTATTGAACAGATAGGAAGCAAAAGGTCATGTTGTGTAGCTCATGCAACTTTCGTAATGATTCTTCGTAATTGTGGCTAAAAGGGTATGCCATAGAGTCCGACGTTGTGGAGAACGATATTGATGAAGGCGAAGAGCAACTCTTTCATCATCGTGAGATTCGCCATTTAGAAGGATCATGTCGATATATTCTGCAAACGTGTACTATACCATGTTGCTCTAACACTCACAGACACGTGACTGAGGCCTGAACCACGTGGTGGTGGTAAGTGCCTATGGGATCAAACTGCTGAGGTCATCGGTCCCTAGGCTTACACACTTCTTAATCTAACTTCAACTAACTTACGCTAAGGACAACACACACGCCTATGCCCGAGGGAGGACTCGAACCTCCGATGGGGGCAGCCGCGTGAACCGTAGCAAGGCGCCCTAGACCGCGCGGCTACCCCGCGCGGCCTTGAACCAAGTCAAGGATGCAAGATAGACGTCAAATTATATCAGACGATCATACGTAACCACCTCCCATCATGACTATCCTGTTGCATACCTGCCTAGTAAACATGTTTTCAAACGTTTTTAGCTTGGAAACAGTACATTTTCGTCCATGGGATCTATCCAAAAAATTAATAATTAACTCCCCTCTACGAGCCATAGAAATTCGTAACAGGAATTTCCAAAGACCCAGTACGTAGCGTTACTACAACGCGTAAATGCTAACTGCCAGACGGCTCTACTAACCAATGAAGTTTCACAAATTCGTTGCTGTAGAGTAATACAAAGAAGTGTAACGCAGCGAACTTTATATTTCATTTACGTTAAATAAAATGTAAGGAACTATGTTCAATTTATACCATTTGTAGCAACCATATACAGAACATAAGCTGTTCGTTAAGTAATACAAACCAGGAGAAGAAGGAAATTAACATGGTCACAATCGAACGCACTACAATATTTTGAGATACAGGAAAGTATTCACAGTACCAATGATCAAAAAATGATAAATCCATAATCTTGAACAATAAAGTGAATAATACCGTAACGCAAAGTCGAGGTTCCAATTACAACTATCGTTACAGGTGGCTTTAATTATCAGCCAGTAAATAGATGGATAAAACCTAAGTGGTACAACTGAGCCATCGAATGTTACATTAAAAACGGGTATAGGTATCGAACTTCATGAATCTAATCATAGTACCCTACATCTAGGTACTTGCTATAGATTACACATCAAACAATACAAATACGGTGGATGTCAAAATACACGTTAACTGATGAACAGTAAGCATTATTTCTGTATATTTCGTAATATATGTTCGTGAAGTCAGTCATATTCGACCCAACATTCAGAGGACGTGGACATATGTATAATCCAATTAAGCTTAAGGGTTAGATGTTAAACACACGCCGGCCGCGGTGGCCGTGCAGTTCTAGGCGCTACAGTCCGGAACCGCGGGACTGCTAAGGTCGCAGGTTCGAATCCTGCCTCGGACATGGATGTGTGTGATGTCCTTCGGTTAGTTAGGTTTAAGTAGTTCCAAGTTCTAGGGGACTGATGACCTAAGATGTCAAGTCCCATAGTGTTCAGAGCCAAGTTAAACACACAATACGTACATACCCAGTAAGATAACCCAGTTTTAGTGCTTCATGTAAAAGAAGTGAACAACTGAAATTACAAATGTTGTAACGTGAGGTGTAGGTCCAAAGGGTAACCAGCATTATATGTGGTCTTTATTATGAAACATAGAAAACAGTATAGGAAACAAACAGACACACTGAATCCATTAGAGTTTAATTACAATTGTAAGTCACTCGGGAGGACGATGATTCAAACTCGTGCCCGGCAATCCTGTTTTAATGTTTCCGTGATTTCCCTAAATCACTTCAGGCAAATGCCAGGATGGTTCCTTTGAAAGGACACGGCCGGCTTCCTCCATCATCCTCCCCTAATCCGATGGGACCGATGACTTCGTAGTTTGGTCCCCTCCCCCAGATCAGCCAAACCAACAATCGTAACTAGCCTTAGGCTTCTGTATGATACAGAATAAAGTATCTCCTGATCGTGTGTGTAAAGGCACAAAATAACTGACATGTATTTGAAGACCAAGGCCCGAAAATGTAAGCCACAGAGAATAAATACGGATCAAATGTATCTGAAGGTCTAGGTGCTAAATATATGGTAATACATCGAGTGAAACACACTGAAGCGCCAAAGAAACTGGTATACGCATCCGTATTCAATTACAGAGATATGTAAACAGGTAGAATATGACGCTGTGGTCGGCAATGCCTATATAAGACAATAAGTGTCAGACTCACTTGTTAGATCCGTTACTGCTGGTACAATGGCAGGTTATCAAGATTTAAGTGAATTTGAACGTGGTGTTATAGTCGGCGCACGAGCAATGAGACAGTATCTCCGACGTAACGATGAAGTGGGGATTTTCCCGTTCGATCATTTCACGGGTGTACCGTGAATATTTGGAATCCGAATCAAATCTCCGACGTCGCTGCGGCCCGAATGAGATCCTGCAAGAACGCGACCAATGACGACTGAAGAGAATCGTTCAACGTGATAGAAGTGCAACCCTTCCGCAAATTGCTGAACCTTCAGCAAGTATCACCGTGAGAACCATTCAGCGAAACATCACCGATATGGACTTTCAGAGCCGAAGGTCCACTTGTGTACCCTTGATGTCTGGACGACAAAAAGCTTTACGCCTCACCTAAGCCCGTCAACGCCCACATTGGCCTATTGATGACATACTCTGTATTGCCTGATCGGACGAGTCTCGTTTCAAATTTTATTGAGTGAATGGGCCTGTACGGGTACGGAGACAACCTCATGAATCCATGGACCATGCACGTCAGCAGGGGACTTTTCAAGCTGGTGGAGGCTCTGTAATGGTGTAGGTTGGGTTGATTCGGTGGAAGAGACCAAACAGCAAGGTCATCGGTCTCATCGGAGTAGGGAAGGATGGGGATGAAGTCGACAATGCCCTTTCAAAGGAACCATCCCGGCATTTGCCTGAAGCGATATAGGGAAATCACGGAAAACCTAAATCAGGATGGCTGAACGCTGGATTGAACCATCGTCCTCCCGAATGCGAGTCCAGTATGCTAACAACTGCGCCACCTCGCTCGGTAATGGTGTGGTGCGTGTGCAGTTGGAGTGGTATGGGGCACCTGACAACATCTACAGTAGATACGACTCTGACAGGTGACATGTAAGTAAGTATCCTGTCTGATCACCGTATCCATTCTTGTCCATTATGCATTACGACGGACATGGGCAATTCCAGCAGGACAATGTGACACCCTATACGTCCAGAATTGCTACAGAGTGGCTCCAGGAACACTCTTCTGAGTTTAAACACTTCCTCTGGGCACCAAATTCCGCAGACACGAACATTGTTAAGCATATCTGGGATACCTTGCAACGTGCTGTTCAAAAGATAACTCCATCCCGTCGTACTCTTACGGATTTGTGGACAGCCCAGACATTAGTCGAGTCGATGCCACGTCGTGTTGCGGCTATTCCGCGTGCTCGTGGGGGCCCTACACGATATTGGGCAGGTGTACCAATTTCTTTGGCTCTTCAGCGTAACGTCGGAAGTTCCATGAGACTTTTCGCTGATGTTGCTGTTGTGTAGAAAGCTGCAACGCTAGAAAACTGTACTGAAATCTTGATACAGGGATTTGCAGTTGACCCTCAACACCGACAAACATACCGTACTGCACATAAATAAACAGAAAGACCCCCTATTGTATGACTATCTGGGGTATCCACATTCGCTCAGGCAGTTGATGTGAGACTGTGTAGTAGATGGGATAAACGATAAACTTTAAAGTATAAGAGGTAAGGAATTTTTATTCAAAACATGGTCTAACTGTTTGCAATACTTGTTAAAGAATAAAGATAAATTTTTTTATTGAAAGCAGATTATATCTATTTACAACACCTGTTGATGAACAACATTTCCCATTTTGTTATCGGCAGTATGCATGTACAAATTTTTCGAATTTTCTACTCGAGAGTCGTGTCCGTGTGAGAAGGAGTCTTTGAATTTTATGCAGCAATATTTTAAAGTTTGTCTTTGTGCTTTGTTAATTATAAAACTATAGGATAATTCGATTAGAAATTGCAGTCTTTCAAATTGGAATGACTGTTCAGTAGAGATCAGTGGTATTCTGAGGATAAATAGTGTGTGTGCTTTGTACTTTCCAGTCATAAGTTCGACTTCGATGATGTCATTCGAAAGCTGTTTTACGATCATCCTTGTTCCATTACATAGTTTTGGTGAGTTGATATTTCTGAGTAGCATGACCGGAGATCCAGTTTTAAATCGAAGGCAGTGTAATGGCATTCCTGGTACTTGCAAAGAGTTCAGAAATGTATAGAAGTTCACACTTTCTTCAACGTTTACCATCGTGTCAATAAATTTGTATATTCTCTCTTCACCAGGAATTTTCTTTTGAATATTGAAGTTGATCTCGTCGACTATATCATTTTTAGTTGTCAAAACTGCCCTTTCAAATAGTGCGTCCGGACTGGTATATTTTTGATCAATGTTTGGAAAAATTTCGTCGGTGAGTCCGTTTTCAGCAGTGGCTATGTTGCAGAAATCACTGTTGAGTTTAATGAGGCCGGTCTTCTGGTCAACAGTGGTGTGCCTACGCCTATTTGTAAAAGTTGTTGAGGAAAATGTGGCGTTGTTTCATCTTTCGACAGTTCAACTCTCACATTTTTTGCTAGTCGCAGTATTTGTGTGCTGTGATTTTTTTAAACATGCGTTGGTCTCGTCTGCTGGTGTTCACTTGGAGATAACTGGAAGTGTTGGTCAAAAATCTTCTGAGAGTATGAGTAGAGCTCCTCCCATTACTTCAAAGTTTCCTCGCAAGTCTTGTAATGTTCTGTCCACGACTTCGAGTGTTTTTTATGTGCATTCGTCGCAGAAGATAATTTTAGTATGTTTTAGAAGTTCACTGCATCCAGATGCTCTTGAGATTTTACTTACCAGGCATTGTTCTTTGGCTATATTCAACGGTAGTTGTCGTGAGGAATTGGCAGTTCGTCCCTGCAATGCCGTATGATGCCAGCGCAAGTGCGATGTGTTGTTAAGCTCGTATTTCCACCGGCTATAGATTTGTTAGAAACGTTTTCCCGGTGCGTCCAGGTAAATTTTTCCGCTAGTGTTGTTGTTGATCGGGGCCATGATACGTTGTAAATTTTCTATTGATTGTCATTGAGGAGTGGTTTGTTGTGAACAACGTATTGAAGTAGTTCATTAATATTATAGCTTTTTTCCTTTGTAATTTCACAGTTTAGCACACTGATGGCATTTTTTCGTAGTGCTTGTATCCCAAGTTCTACTAAGGTCTGGTTATTTATTGCTAAACATTTATCTACTAGGTGAATGAGTATTTCATTGAATATGTCGTTGAATTCGATGATCAGTTCACAATGAGCTCTACAGATTTGGTACAGTATGTGTTCACTCATATTCTCTTTGAAGGAGTCCATAGCTGCTTGATGTGTTACATGTTGTTAGAATTATTGCGAATAAGTCTCTCATTTGTTCAGCTGAGGCTGTGAGTGCGGCTTCTTCTACTGTTAATTCCCAGTGGTTGTCGTTTTCCAGTAGCCCTAAGCGTTTGCATGATTCTCTGTACGTCTGATATAGGTAACTTTCAACAGTCTTTGAGATCTGTGAAGCTTGTTGATTCCCGTATTTTGTTCCAGCAACATCTGGAGATAGAAACATTCCGCATTGTTCGGATGTACAGTGTATACTCGACCTAGTGCGCCAATTTTCGTGGTTCCTGGATGATCTTCTACTGGGATGTCGACATATAGTAATGTTTTCGCGAATTGATCCGTTTGGCACAGTTGGTAAAAAACTGTTAATGTTTTTTTCTGAGGTGGTTGCTTGCAATTTCTATGACGGAGTCTTTTGTGAAGTAAACTCTCTGCCCGTTCTCCATATGTATTGCTAGATGTTTCACAGTTGATTCGCGTTCGTATATGGAAAAACCGAAACCCGCCACGCTGCTTCGTTACTATTGATATGTCTTCCCATTTGGTACATGAGGACCTTGTCGTTTCTGTTTTGTTGTTCGCTGTCTTTGCTTGTTTGAAATACTGCCCTGTCACTTCTTTTGTTCACATACTTGCAGACATATTTGATGGGTTTCACTGAACTGCAGTGTTCTATGCTTATGTGTGCTTGGAACATTTGAGTAAGTAGTGTGTTGTTTGGTACTTCCTATTAATTATCTATGTCTAGTTCGTCGCCGCCTCGTAATCGTTTTTTTGCTGTGAAGCTACCGTTTTTGGGTGATCGTCTTATGTACTTGCGATAGCCAACAACTCCGGTTTGTGTGTCTTCCAAGTATGGTTTTGGGTATATTTTGTACATTTTCCATTACTCATACATGGCGAATTGAGGTTTAATGGCAGTGTGGTCCGTGAATCATGCTTTCACAACTTTGTCATACAGATCTGGATCTTCTTCTGGATTTGGAAATTCAGGTTGGATGATTTTGTCGATATCTGGGGGATGAATCCTGTCTTGTAGGCATATGAGATAGTGTGAGTGAAGCAGTCCTCGTTTCTGGCATTCGATTGTGTACATCCAGTATCTAACGGTTCCAAAGATGTGTATTTTGTGAGAATTTCAATAAATCTCATTTGTTTTTGTAGTAAAACTCGGGTTATTATATCGTACCGATGTATGGGGGGGGGGGGGGGGTTGTCCGTATCTTAGTTGTTCTTTGATTTCTGGCCACGACCAGTTGCATAAGAATGTTATGAAGAGGTCAGGTCGTCCATATTTTCTATGTAAGTCATGACATCTTGGTGTATTCGTGCATGTGTCTCTGACATCCTATTTATGATGTTCCAATGTCGTCAATGTTTCTGTCATATGACTGCGATTCGATGGTGGATGAATGCTTCCGTGTGTGGTTTCTTCTGATTCAGTACCCGTTCCGCTTCTGTTTTTGCAGTCATATCCACCAGGAATTGTTGGCATAAACGGCAATTGTTGAGAATGTGATTGTATGTTTCATTTTCTCTGATCATTAAGCGGTAAATATAGAAGTCTTTGAAAGTGAGCTTTTTGTTTGTTTCTACGCCTGTTTCAGCTTGAATTAGTTTCACAGTTAAATGATATCCATCCTCTCTGTGCAGAAATATTAATAGTTACTGGAGGGCATCATATGAACTGTGTGTTTCTGCAATGCGTTGTAGTCCTTCTCTTCTTCACTGCAATTATGTCACGGCTTGTGTTTCCATTGTCCACAATTACGATGGCGACTTCGTCTGTCTGAGATGCATTAAATCGACGTTCCTGTTATCCAGGTGGTCATTTGTTGGGTCGAATTATAGCTTTATAATCATTAGAAATCATTCGACCCGAATTATAACTTTATAGTCATCAGAAATCATTCGACCTGGCGCTGTTTTGAATCTGTGAATGAGATGACTATGTTTGTAACATCCTCTGAACATCCTGGACCATTTCTCGTCTCAGTTCACTGATATTTTTGTGCATATGTGATCAATTTCTGTTTCTTCACTTCCTATGAAATATACTTGCAGAAATTTATGGTCTTTATTGGTTATTGATAGTAATGATCCCATGTGATAGATTTGTCCTTGGAAGGGAAAAAAATATTCGATTTCATTTCTGTTAGTGTTGATCTAAGTGGCACCGAAAGAAGTCATTTGTAAGTAAGCGTTGTATGCGTTTATATTTTGTAGAAAGTGTTTCGATTCTGGAGTTTCCCCGATCACGTAATGCAAAAATTCCTGCGGAGTTGCTTCCAGTGGTGGTAATCGAATTTTTCCATTCATGCAACAGAATCCTAGTGTTTCTCTACTGAATTTTTTCACGTTGCAGAATTGGCAGATGTTATCCATTATTTCCATTACGACGTATTCTTGTTCGCTGTATTCTTTCGTTGAGTCGTAGTGGAATGCTTCATTTGTTAGGTTGTACTGTATACTGGTCCTCGTCGGCGCTTCTCGCAGGGTGATATTTTCATGGCTGGCTTGAGTTCGCAGTCTTGTATTACAATATTTTATCGCAATTCTTGATTTTTCAGTCCACTCATTTCGGTGTTCTTCGGTTTCTCTGCTTCTCGGCGTGCTCATTATCGTTGGTTGGGAACTTAAACGTGCTTCGCGCTCTTGGTGTGCTTCGTTTTTTTCCGCCGTTTTGCTTCCGAACTGGCAAGATCTCCTCCTCTTTTACGTTTGGGCATTGTCTAAAATATAAATCAATTAATTTATTAACAAATACACCAAGTACACTTGACACACTCTTCTCACTTTATTTTCGATTTATATTCAGACACTGTATCACTTTGATTACTCACGCCTCACTGTTTGTTTTTATTCACCCACTGCACTAGTTTTTCGGTTCCTCCCTTCGTCACTGATAAGAAACTGGCTTTCGAACCCACAACGGGTCTTGCTTTATATACCCCTGCCAATGTGTAGCCACCCCAGTGGCGAATTCCAGAACATACCTAAAGGGCCTCGAACGGTCCACAGTGTTCCAGAACATTCCACGACATACGACAGCGTTCTGGAACGTTGCACAATGATCTGGGATGTCCCGGGATGTTCTCAAACATTTTGAAATTTTCCCGATTGTACCAGACTATTTCCGAATATTCCAGAACATCCCAGATCATTGTGTAAGATTCTGGAATGTTGTGGAATGCTCTCGAATGTTCTGGAATGTTCTCTAATACTCTCGAATGTTCTGAAATGTTTTATAAATTTCTAGAGGGCGAAACTTCCCCGCCCGCTGTCTTTATAAGCACGCTCTTCGGGTAAAAGAGGATGGGAGACAGAGCGCTACCACACCGTATAACTCCCCTGATATTACCGAGACTCGTTTATGGGTTTTAGCGGTGCGAACACTGTCCACTTACTTTTATAATATTAATACTGATAACAGCAGTGCAGAGTAATTACTGGAAGCAGTAACTTCCAATAAATCTCTATGAGTATGAGTATGGAGCGTTTTGAAGTGGAATAACTACATAAAACTAATCGTAGGTAAAGCCATGACAGGCTGAGATTCCCTGGAAGAATCCTCTGCAAGCATAGGCCATCCACAAAGCGCGCAGTTTACAAAACCCTCGTTCGGACAGTACTTGAATATTGCTCGTCAGTCTAGGATTCGCACTAGATAGGGTTAATAGGTAAAACTGGGAAGATCCAAAAAAGAGCAGAGCGTTTAGTTACAGGTTCATGTAGTAAGCGCGAAAGCGTCACGGAGATTCTCAGCCAGTGCCAGTGATAGTCGCTGCATGAGAGGCGTTCTGCATCACACTGCGACTTACTACCAAACTTTTTGGGACGGTACTTTGCTAAAATAGTCAACCAATACACTGCCTCCTCCTATGCATATCTTGCGAAAAGGCCATGAAAGTAAAATTAAAGAAATTCGAGCTTACACAGAGGCTTACCAACAACCGTTCTTCCCGGGAACCAAACACAACTGGAACAGGAAAGAGGGCAAGTTACAGTGGTACACAAAATACTCTCCGCCACACACCGTAAGGTGACTTGCGGATTATAGATGTAGATGTAGAACTCCTCGACTACTATTAAACCATTCTCCGTCGTTATCTTTCTGTTAGATGAGTTATTCAACAGGTATGCGAGAGAACCTCTGTAGTGTTAGGCAAAATAAGAGAGTGGCATTGGAATATTAAAACTCCGATTTCGAACTTTGTTGGCCCAGTTAGTACATGCTAACTCACGAGACCTCAGGACGCAGATTCGAATCTTGGTCCAGCATGTACTGGTAGATAGGACAGCTTGGCTGTGGAAATGGAAGGGTAGCCCACAACATAGACAGACAACAGTATTCACAATTACAAGCACCCAAGCTTTAACGATCTTCCAGCAATAAAGGCTCTTAACAAATCTCAATTAAGCAAGGACATAAACTTGGTTACAAACATATGTTAACCTTCAACCAGTGAATAACCCCAATAAAGAATTCTCATTTAAATAAAACATAGATAGGAAAGAGCCTTACCAAAATGCTTGAATTGTGTATAATCATGAAAAGCTGAGTTACAACTTTTCTCACAAACTACTTAGGAATTTACAGCCAATAAACAAGTTTGATCTGTTTAACCAGAAGGTAACTGCCAAGTCCAAGCGACCGAAGCCACTCAGAGCGGACGACCGCCCCAACACTGGTCATCAACCGACCTCGTCACAGCCCAGTGGCCACCGTGCTAAAACAGACTAACGTTTCCGTAAGCGACCGACAGCAACACAGGAGTAACAGTGACTGAAAGTCGGCGTACGCCTTACGAAACACGGCACACCCTGAAGCGGAAGCAGGCACAGCTGACTAGCGGCCATACAACCGTGAGCAAACAAATGTCACGCCGCCCGTACTAACGCGGGAAATGATAGTGAGCGACAAGACGCCACGCACAAAGCAGCAACAGTGCCTACCCCTCGACCACAGAATGTGCCCTGTCTCCTTGTCTATGGTAATACAATTTATAGCACACAAGAAACGATTTAATAATGGCATTAGTTCAACACAAGATCAGTTAACAGTTAGGTCCAGCAAATATTTACCAACGGATTTACCTTCAAACCAACTTCTGGACCACAGGCGGAAATTAGTAAACTTGGCATAAGTTTTCACCAGACCGATAAACAAGAAATCAAACTAAACAGTTGCCAAAAATACAGTCACGATACGCAAGCCCTTCAAGACCTTGCTATCTTACTCGCAGTTATCATTAACGACGAAACATACACAAATGAATGACAAGAAATTCACCATTGAAAGCAAAAAAACAACACACCACAAAGGTTAAATTAATTAATTTGCAGACGAGCCAGTCACTGAAAGCTCAGTTCCACAAGATTAGGACTAACCTCACTCGGCAGCAATACATTTGTGTGCGTGATAACTAGGTTGCCCAAACAGGACTCCGAAAAAACAGGACTCCAAAACCCAAAACAACAGGTCACACGTTAGGTGTCTTGTTCTCGGATACTAGGCACCACCGGGCTAAGACAATCGCGACGAAAAAAACTCTGAAATCACAGCTGCCTGCAGCAAAACAAATGAGTCAGGGTGCATGAACGTAAAGCACAAGCCACTGTTCCAGCCGGAGCGTAACCTTTTCAATGCTCATACGGACAGAACAACACACGTGGGCATAAAGGGAGCAGCAGATGCGTACCAAGCAAAGTATACTGCGCCAAAATACGACCCACGTCACGTCCACAAACAGGAGCACTGCTCCCGGAGCTGGTGTCTGCTCGCTGGACTGCCGCAACTCTCTGTCCCCCGGAAAGCGATACTGACTGCCGCCTTGCTCAACGCTCTCTTCTCGGCCGTGCACAAAAACTCTTCTCTTGTCGCCTCAGAGTGCGGCCGCAACGTGCGTTCTCCCCTGCTGTCCGCCCCAGACTCCCATACTCGCACTCACTCCCTTGTTAGGACCCGCTCCGACAGGAAGCGCTCGCGATCGCACATAGTGCCAACCTCAACCAGAGGCGTAATCGATAGCGTCTTGCGCCCGAGAGCCGCGCCATGGCTCACAGCATATTGTTTAAATTTGTCAAGTAGGGTTCACTATAAGCACTGCTGCCACATTCCTCATCTATACGGTCCTAGGAAACTGACTACATTTATCCACAAACATTGAGACCCTTATCTTTGCGAAGCGAGAGAGTTGCTTTCTAAGTGTGACATTAGTGTTGATGACTGTAGTAAGTGTTGTATAGTGTAGTGTCCTGTTTGTGCTGCTGATGATGAGAGAAGTGAGAAGGTGAAACCTGTTACCGTCACGTAGCTTATTCCTCTCAAAAACCATCAAGAGTGACCTCTGAACTTAGCGCCCCATACAACGAATGGATCACAGTGTCACACACACTAACTTCATGAGACGTTGTGGCGAGATTTGGAATTTAGTCCAGGAGTATAGATCAGAGTCTGGTGATACAGTACATTCCAACTGTTGTCCAAATATTCGCGCTGAAAAGTTTTACATCGCCAGGTTTTGAGCCGAATAGCTGCTAGTCGAGAACCGCCACACAAATACGTGTTAGCGACAGCTGTTACGGAGGTAAGGAGTGAAAGTAGGTGCCAGCTCATGTCTATTCCTCTCGAATGGTGCTGAGGGAGCTACCGAGTTCAGTGCTGGTATTTTCGAAAGATAATTGCCCATCAAAGTGCGACATGTCATCATTTCGTGAGCAGCAGGGGAAAGGTTTGCAATTTATACGCGCATACCGGTTAACAGTCTGGTGATCAGGAGCGCTTCAATATAAGCCCATTTCGTCACTGCCGACAGAGGGACACCAGGCGAGTGTTTGTTGTCTACTCCGGAAATATATGACGACAGATACACGCACCTGCGTATTTCTGAATTACTGACTTCGACACAAGCATTACATGCAAGTAAGAGAGTATGCAACTATTCTGAGATTTCGTCTAAAGCGCAAGTTCAATACTTTCGCATTTATTGCTGTATATTGACCTCAATTAACAAATTACCGCAAAGATTTTTGAAATTAATGGATTTTTTTATAGACAGTACCATACATGATATCTTGGAACTTGTGGAGGGCAATAATGAACAGTTGTCTGTAGTCCGTGGTTGTGTTATAATTTAAAGGAAACTGGTCATAGATAATAAATTGGTACACTTTTTTTTAGAATGAATCACTAAGTAGTCTTACAGTACAAACTTTGTAATAAAACTTTCAGTACATCTTGTAGTAAAAGAAATGCAAGGCTGTTTAACACATCGTGGTGATGGGCGACACATCCTTGTACCAAAAAGTCAGTTCATCTCATTCACTGAGGTCCACACCTTGCCGAAAGTGTTGTTAATAGTCATCTCCATCAGTAAAAGCATTCAGTTCACAACAAAAATTCCCCCGAACTTCTTCGAGAACCTTCTACTACCGAAATCCTCTTTCCAGAAGTTTCAAATGCCTTTAACATATAGTTTAATTTCAAAACCCATACGTGATTCTCGTATATCGATAGATAAAAAGATGCGAGTATTGTGAGTACAGAAAATTTCTTGCCACTTTGTGTACTTTCATTTGTCAGAAATTCTCTTCGACTCCTAAAAGTGTTTTGAAATATTTGAGGTCTCCACTTACGTGGTACATCCCCTATGTTAATGACTTGGCGGAATATAGCGCAGTTGGCTATCAGAAACTATTATGTGTAGGAAACTTTGTAAATATCGTGTCAAAGTTTCGACATGGTGAAGTGCATAAAACTCTAAACGCGAAATATTAATGGATCACACACTTTGCACAGTATACTAGATCGGACTAGCAATGTAGTTGTCCCATAAGTTTGCCTTGAGTGGAGCAGAAAGATGAAAAATCCTTCACCCAGTCGAGTCTGTATTGTGTAGATGCTGGAAACTAAAATAATAAAGACACTGTTTGATAATTAATAATCAGTAACAAGTACTGCATTTTAAAATGTGACAATTATATACATTTTTATTTTTATTTTCTGTCCAGTCCATGTATTTAGAGAAATACAAAAAAGAACAAATTATATCATACATGTCTTGTATGGCACTTTGGTATCCGTGAAATGATCCTTTCCTGAAATGAGATATTGTGCGTGATGATAAACATGGCGCTGTCTGAAATCTCTTACACGTCGTTGTTGCGAGCGCAAACAGATGGCAGCACTCAGCTTAAAAGTTCAATTCTTCAACTGCGAGGGGTGTCGCGGCAAAACAAAGGTAAATACTAATTTCTTGCTAAAAACAAATGTTTTCACGCTTCAAAAAAGTATTAAAGCTTTACATAGGTTCCTTAGCTAGTAATAAATAATACTATTGTGCAATAATGCATTTAAAATGTTACTCTTTAGATGCCAAATATGATACGTCAGAGTTCAGTGCTAATACAATTCCAAGCTCTGACATCCACACTGCTAAAAATTCCTCACATACGGTGAACGTCTAATTTATAATGCAAATACTCACCCACCTGTCCTCTTTACAAATCCAATAATCGTCTAAATCATTGTCGCAAGATACAATTCCTACTCTAATGTAATTCCTGCACCATAACTCCCCCCACCCACTCCTACAAATGCAAGTAAAACCCCCTTCCAAAACAGCTCAAATTTCCACCAGCTACATCCACCCTATCGACACACCACTACTCTCAAATAAATTCCTGTCTCTAGCAGCCATCTGAAAAGATATAATCCCAGCTGTAGCAACTGCCCTCCACAATTTCCATTCCGTTGAGCAACCCCAATTCCTTCAACAAATCACATTGCTGCCGATTCTATATAGGACGGGAATGCCATCATCGCATGCTCCAGAATCATTCCCATTTCTCTTTCTCCTGCATAACTACTCTTTCTAGATCCAATGCTCACGCACAGCATCGTCAACCCTACAACATGAAAGCAGCACCACAGCACATTACGAGGTGCGACAATAAAGTAATGAGACTGATTTTCTTTGCACACTTGCGTAGGCACAATATCTTTGACCTTAGTCTATAAGCTGCTCCTAGTCCAAGCAGCACATCGATGCAACTGCTCAGTCGTGAGTTGTGCTGTAATAAGTTAACACGTGTTTGTGTCTCTCATCATGAAAATAGAACCGCATAATATTGCGCAACGGTATGCCATTTAATTTAGCGTTAAATTGGGTGAAAACGCGGCGACAACTTACAGTAAGCTTCAGAAAGCTTTTGGAGAGGATGATATGTCAAGATATTAAGTTTTTTGTTGGCATAAAATGTTTAGTGAAGGCAGAACGAATGTTGAAGATGAAGACTGCAGCGGACGACCATCAACCTCATGGACAGATGTCAACTTGGCCAGGGTGTGTGAACTCGTATGATCTGATCGAAGATTATCCGTGAAAATGATTGCAGACTAACTGAACATCAATCGAGAAACGGTTTGTCTAATAATAACTAAAGATCTTGGTATGAGGAAGATTTGTGCGAAAGTGGTCCCCAAAAATCTCACACCACAACAGCGAGAAACACGGAAAAATGTGGTAGCCGATCTGTTAGAGCAAACGGAAATCAGTCCAGAATTGTTGAGCCGTGTTGTCACTAGTGATGAAAGTTGTTTTTTTCAGTACGATCCAGAGACAAAACACCAAAGTTCGCAATGGTACTCAAAGGGATCACTCAGACCAAAAAACGCTCGCATGTCAAAGTCAAAAGTGAAATGCATGCTTGAGTGCTTTTTTGATTCCAAGGGAATTGTTCATAAGGACAAACAGTTAACCAGTATTACTACAAATAAATTTTAGAAAGACTTCGTAAAAGATTTCTTCGTGTCCGTGCCAACATTGCTGATAATTGGATTCTGCATCACGATAATGCGCCATCCCATACTTCTCTGTCAGTACAGCAATTTTTAACCTCAAAACAAACTTCAGTACTATCACAGCCACCTTATTCACCAAATATCGCTCCGTGCGACTTTTTTCTATTGCCAAGAGTCAAAACAGCGGTCAAGGGACACCATTTTCAAACAACACAATTACAGAAGATGAGTTCCAGAACTGTTACCATCAATGGCAGAAGCGCTGGAAAAAGTGTGTGCAATCAGAAGGGAACTACTTTGAAGGAGACAACACTAAACTTGACTAAAACGGTAAGCAACATTTTTTTTCCACATCAGTCTCATTACTTTATTGTCGCACCTCGTAACTGTCTTATGGGTAATGTAGTGTTTAGCCCTTAGTTAAAAATTTTTTTGAAAAATAATATATTTTAGCAATATCTGTACCGGTGCGTCATATTATTAAACCTACCAGTTTCGGTCAATCAACAGACTCTCCTATAAAACGACAGTAATTACGGGGCATGCTTCCAATCATGGCCATTTGCACCTAGATCAGAGTTATACGTTAACTGCATCCAAATTAAAGCACACGGAAAAGTACCCAATACGGTAACAGGCCTTAAGAGTACTTAAGAAGTATGCTAGAACACTTCCCTGCATAGTTTCACACGTAGCAGTATTGTCCTTTATTCGTCGCTAATCATGCCGATCCCCCCCATAAAACAGATTTTATTGGTTCTTCTATTGTTCAATATAATACATGTCACCAATAAAAATATCTTTCAGTTACAGTTTTGCTGGTTATTTGGTTTTCTAACAACACTCACAGTAATACAATATCAAGTTTTTCTTCATTACTGAATCTCATACATCACACACTGTCACAAATGCAAAGACACTACAGCCCAAACACATGCTCTCAGAGGTGGTGGTCCAGATTGCTGTACACACCAGTACCTCCAATATCCAGTAGCACGTCCTCTTGCATTGATACATGCCTGTATTCGTCGTGGCATACTATCCACAAGTTCATCAAGGCACTGTTGGTCCTGATTGTCCCACTTCTCAACAGCGATTTGGCGTAGATCCTCAGAGTGGTAGGTGTATTACGTCGTCAATAAACATTCCTTTTCAATCTATCCCAGGCATGTTCGATAGGGTTCATGTCTGGAGAACATGCTGGCCACTCTAGCCGAGCGATGTCGTTATCCTGAAGGAAGTCATTCACAAGGTGTGCACGATGGGGGCGTGAATTGTCGTCCATGAAGACGAATGCCTCGCCAATATCCTGCCGATATGGTTGCAGTATCCGTCGGAGGATAGCATTCACGTATCGTACAGCTGTTACATCGCCTTCCCTGACCACCAGCGACGTATGTCGGCCCCACATAATGCCACCCCCAAACAGCAGGGAACCTCTACCTTGTTGCACTCGCTGAACTGCGTGTCTAAGGCGTTTAGCCTGACCGGGTTGCCTCCAAACACATCTCCGACGATTGTCTGGTTGAAGGCATATGTGACACTCATCGGTGAAGAGAACGTGATGCCAATCCTGAGCGGTCCATTCGGTATGTTGTTGGGCCCATCTGTAGCGCGCTGCATGGTGTCGTGGTCGCAAAGATGGACCTCGCCATGGACGTCGGAAGTAAAGTTGCGCATCATGCTGCCTGTTGCGCGCAGTTTGAGTCATAACACGACGTCCTGTGGCTGCACGAAAAGCATTATTCAACATGGTGGAGTTGCTGTCAGGATTCCTCCGAACCATAATCCTTAGGTAGCGATCATCCACTGCAGCAGTATCCCTTGGGTGCGTGCGAGGCATGTCACCAACAGTTCCTGCCTCTCTGCATCTCCTCCATGTCCGAACAACATCGCTTTGGTTCACTCCGAGGCGCCTGGACCCTTTCCTTGTTGAGAGCCCTTCCTGGCACAAAGTAACAATGCGGGCGCGATCGAACCGCGGTACTGACCGTCTAGGCATGGTTGAACTACAGACAACACGAGCCGTATACCTCCTTACTGGTGGAATGACTGGAACTGATCGGCTGTCATACCCCTTCCGTCTAATAGGCGCTGCTCATGCATGGCTGTTTACATCTTTGGGCGGGTTTAGTGACATCTCTGAACAGTCAAAGGGACATTGTCTGTGATACAATATCCACAGTCAACGTCTATCTTCAGGAGTTCTGGGAACCAGGGTGATGCAAAACTCTTTTTGATGTGTGTATATGTACATATACCTCTAACATGAATTGGTGTTGTTCTTGTTTAGTGTTGTTACCAGGCCTTGCAGAGTATATCAGGAGCGTGAACAGCGTCAGATGTTGAGTGAGCACAGTGAAGGACACGAAAATTTTGCTTACTCATGTGAGACAGCGTTACCACCACCTGAAACCGGCCTCGATGTGGGCCTCCATCTGGCTGGCTGGACTAAACGTGCAGTATTCTGATTTGTGGGGTATTCAAATGTGACAGTCGTCCGATGTTGGACTGTATGGGAACGTGAAGGTAGGCACACTCCTCGTCAAGGAGGCTGTCGACCACGTCTGACCCCCAGAACGGAGGATAGGCGTTTTGTGCACCAAGCACATCGGGAAGTTTCAGGTCTGCGTCCACCATCCGAGAAGATGTCATGGACTCCCTGTAACGTTTTGTGTAAGCGCGCACCATTGGTCGTAGACTAACAGCAGCCAGACTAGGAAATTACCGTCGCAAACGGCAGCGACTGGAGTGGCGCCATGACTGGAACGCGTGGACTGCTGGTGAATGGCGTTGTATTGTGTTCAGTTATGAACTGCGATACTGCACTACTCAGAATGACCATCGTCGATAAGTATGATGGCTGCCTCATGACAGGCCGGCCGCTGTGGCCGAGCGGTTCTAGGCGCTTCAGTCTGGGTTGGGTTGGGTTGTTTGGGGAAGGAGACCAGACAGCGATGTCATCGGTCTCATCGGATTGGGGAAGGATGGGGAAGAAAATCGGCCGTGCCCTTTCAAAGGAACCATCCCGGCATTTGCCTGGAGCGATTTAGGGAAATAACGGAAAACCTAAATCAGGATGGCCGGACGCGGGATTGAACCGTCGTTCTCCCGAATGCGAGTCCAGTGTGCTAACCACTGCATCACCTCGCTCAGTGCTTCAGTCTGGAACCGCGCTGCTGCTACGGTCGCAGGTTCGAGTCCTGCCCCGGGCATGGATGTGTGTGATGTCCTGAGATTAGTTAGGTTTAAGTAGTTCTAAGTCTAGGGAATTTATGACCTCCGATGTTAAGTCCCATAGTGCTTAGAGCCATCTGAACCTTTCTTTTTTTTGCCACAGGACATGTCCCTTTCCTCCAACTTTTGGAGAGGCATGGCGGAGTTACTCCTGATGTCACAGTGCGGAGAGCCATAGCTTTCACTTCAGGCCACATCTGGTAGTGACTGAGGGAACTCTGACAGCACAATGGCACGTCACAGTCATCCTGTGTCCTCATGCATTACGTCTAATGCCAAAGTATTATAGTGCCGTTTTTCAAAAGGACAATGCTCCTCCGCTCATTGCACTTCTTTTTATGAACTGCTGCGTGATGTTGAGGTACTTACTGCAGTGGCCAGCAACATCTCCAGATATGTTCCCGATAGAATAGCTCTTAACTCACACGAAGTGTTGGGTGCTATCGACAAGGGATTTCAAATTGATTCGGTTTTTCTACTAATAGATTTCCAGAAAGTTTTTGACACTGTACCATACAAGCGGCTTGCAGTGAAATTGCGTACTTTATGCAATATCGTCTCATCTATGTGATTGGATTCGTAATTTCCTGTAAGAGAGGTCACTGTCCGAAGTAACTGACGGAAAGTCATCGAGTGAAACAGAAGTGATATCAGGCGTTCCCCAGGGTAGTGTTGTACGCCCTTTGCTGTTCCTTATCTATATAAACGATTTAGGAGACCATCTGTGCAGCCTTATTAGGTTTTTTGCAGATGATGCTGTCGTTTATCGACTAGTAAAGTCATCAAAAGATCAAAACAAATTGCAAAACGCTCTAGAAAAGATATCTGTATAGTGCAAGAATTGGCAGTTGAACCTAAGTAACGAAAAGCGTGAGGTCATTCACATGAGTGTTAAAAGGAATCCATTACACTTCGGTTATACGATAAATCAGTCAAATTTAAAGGCCGTAAATTCAACTAAATACCTAGGAATTACAATTACGAACAACTTAAATTGGAAGGAACACATAGAAAATGTTGTGGAGAGGGCTAACCAAAGATTGCTTTTTATTGGCAGGACACTTAGAAAATGTAACAGAGCTACACTACACTCGTCCGTCCTCTTTTAAAATACTGCTGCGCCATTTGGGATCTTTACCCAATAGGATTGACGAAATACATACAGAAAGTCCAAAGAAGAGCAGCACGTTCTGTATTACCGTGAAATAGGGGAGAGAGTGTGATACAGGATTTGGGGTGGACATCATTAAAACAAAGGCATCTTTCGTTGTGGCGAAAACTTCTCCCGAAATTTCAATCACCAATTTTCTTTTCCGAAAACGAAAATATTTTGTTGACGCCGATTTCCATAGGGAGAAACGATCATCACAATAAAAATAAGGGAAATCCAAGCTCGCACGTAAAGATGCAAGTTTCGTTTTTCCCGCGCGCTGTAGCAGATTGGAATAATACAGAATTATTGTGAAGGTGGTTCGATGAGCCCTCTGCCTGGCACTTAAATATGACTTGCAGAGTATCCATGTAGATGTAGATGTAGAATATGTGTTGGATCAGCCCCCAGAGACAGTATCCAGGATATCAAAGATCAGTTACAACAGTTGTGGGCCAGATAGGCTCAAGGGTGGACCAGCTGCTGCATAAGCCTTTCCCAGTCGAATCACTGCATGCAACCAGGCCAGAGGGGTACAACACCGTCTATTTGACTTGATTTTGTTATCACTGAAATAACAATACATACCTTCTCAACCCGTTAAGTTTCATTTCTTTTCCTCCTCCCTTCTGGGTGCCTCACTCTTGTTGTCAGGTAGTCTATAAAATAAATTTTGTCTGGGACAACGGAAAATCACCCTGTTCCGACCTAGATTTTCGGGACGTTACCAAGCGAACCCCGGAACTGGACATCCCCTCCCAATCATTCCTGATTGCGATCCCCTCCGCCCCACTCCCAGACAACTGGGATATTTGGCTAAAAAGACCAACATTGTACAACAGCCTGCTCAGCTCTCGTCAGTCGGGAATGAAGGACGCAAAAAAATAAACACAAAACAACACTTTTTCAGGCACTGCGCCAATACCTATTCAGTGATGTGTACGCATTAAGCGAAAGGAACAACGCATCTTGGCCCTCGGCTTGGAACATGTATTTAGAAAATTAGCTATATATTTTTCCCCATATGTCACTATACACTTTTCAGACGTTATATTATAGACATTATCTTCCCAAAAGATTTTGAAAGTCTTTCAAAATGTACGTAGTTCCATTTAAAAAAAAGAACACCATAGTTGCTTCAGTACCTCGGCAAAGAAATAAGATAGAAGGGTTACGTACTATAATTTGTCAGAAGCTACTTTTCGATCCCAGAACACTTTATGAAATGTTTGACTTGTCTGAACTATGCTGTCCGCCGTGTACAAAGTGAAAACTAGGGTCTTATGAAGTTGTACTGAAACATGACTGAGATACCCGGTTAATGGTCTCATGTGCACCAGTAATGCAACTTTTAGGATTAGAACTTATCTGGAGGTTGCTGAACAGAATGAGAAATGGCATAACGAAAAATGAATATAACATACCGATTTCAGGTTAACTACTGAAAAGGGAGCAAAATGTACAAATGGAATGGAATAAGTAATTCTGTGCTTGTAGCACCGTCCAAGTGCTTAGCATCCTACCCTTACAAATAATCGCAAACACAGAAGGATGCGCCGGCCGGGGTGGCCGAGCGGTTCTAGGCGCTTCAGTCTGGAACCGCGCGGCCGCTACGATCGCAGGTTCGAATCCTGCCTCGGGCATGGATGTGTGTGATGTCCTTAGATTAGTTAGGTTTAAGTAGTTCTAAGTTCTAGGGGACTGATGACCTCAGATGTTAAGTCCCATAGTGCTCAGAGCCATTTTGAACGGAAGAATGCAACTAGACATCACACGTTGTTTGAGTATGAGAAGTTAGCTGCATGTTCTTCAGTATTTTTTTAAAAACTGCTCATGAGTTTTGTGTATCTGCAATACCATGGATGGCGAAACGTAAGGAACCATGACTATCCGAACAACCACAATGGAGCTTGGAAACAGTTTCCCAAAGAATACAATGTAATATTAAACTGAGACAGGTGTAGCAAATAGTTCAAAATATCAGAAGCGAGTATTGTGCAACATCAGCATGTAAGATCTCTTTTATCTCTCAGCTGAGGATTATCTGCATTGTGCGGCGAGCTCTTTATCTCAGCGTCAGTTACGCGGAAGAGAGATACATACAAAGGTCACGAGATTCGTTAGCTGACAAACAAACACCTCGTGAGTTCTTTGTGTAGGACGGCAGTTCATTTTCTCATCACCAGTTACCAACAAACTTTTAGCATTCCTTCTCACGCAAAAAATGGAAGGACGGAAAAGGATATGAATGAACAGCGTTCCGTCGGTTATTGTTAAGGTTGAAAACTTTTTCAAACAGTTTCCCTTTATCGACTGTCGTTCGAATGAGATAATCGTCTTCTCGTTAGTTGTTTGACATTGGCATTCTTTTAAAACACACTATTGACGGTAGTAACTCTTAACATTCTCCGACATGTGAACAGTCCCACCCAGCCAACTATAAGTGACCTATACAAGATGTCACAAAAATTTACGGTCAAACATTCAGGACATATCCTTCACACGAAGAAGAAGAAAATATTTTATTTGGGGTTGGCTCCAGAAACGCATCATTTCTGTGTTAGAACTCGTTTTACATTCGCTTTGAAAAGGCGAATTTGTCTACAATGCTGTCTTTGAGAATATGCTGCCTGAAATAGTTGAAGATGTAACCTTAATAACAGCGACTGAGCGTGTGCTCCACGTTCAATCGTGCTGCTATCATTTCAGTGAAAATTCGTGTCGTCTTACAAATAACAGATTCTCTGACACACCCCACATTCTGCGACTTAAATCAATCGATTTTTGTTTGTGGAGGTATTTGAAGGCTTTTGTGTATCAAACACCGTTACAGGATGCAGTGTGCTTTGCTGCCTTTGTTGTAGAAGGTTGTAAGGTCATACGCAGCAGTCCTGGGATACATCAGCTCATCCAGTATTCAGTGCGACGGTGGGTTCATGCATGTATCAATGCTAAACGGAAAACATTTTGAACATTTCGTTTAAGAAAGAGTTTCAAATGGTGTGCTGGTACGTTCTATTGCTGTGTGCTTCCTGTGATAAACTATTCTCATGAGCAATGAATCCAAAGCTTTGCAGTAAATAAAATAACTTGACACAAGTAGTGGTAATTACCGATTAACAATCCTATCATTAATACACAGGTTATCCATAACGTTCCGATGTCATTTCAAAAAATCGTAATTGGAAACTACTAGAGACAGAGAATCGTAGTTAGTTTTAAAATGTCTAGAGGCACTCAAAGTTCCTCTTTTTCCTTTGTTACAAATTTAATCTGGAGCGCATTAAAATTGCGACAAAAACCGCGCTGCAGAACTGAAGAATGAGTGGAGTGGTGATACACACATGGACGTCAGTACTGGAACAGAATATGTTGTGGCGCATTATGTTAGTGCGAGCTGCCAACATCAGGGGCAGGTATGCACTCGGGGGCAAACCTACTGTTCTCCTTTGATTGACAGGTACTCCTTTGATTGACAGGTTCTCCTTTCATTGACAACTACTGTTCTGCTAAAAGGATCCTTCCATACGATTGACAGGCACTTAACCTGAATAAGTTTGGAAGGTAGGAGACGAGATAATGGTAAAAGTAAAGCAGTGAGGACGGGGCGTGAGTAGTGCTTGGGTAGCTCAGTTGGTAGAGCACTTGCCTGCGAGAGGCAAAGGTCCCTAGTTCGAGTCTCGGTCCGGCACACAGTTTTAATCTGCCAGGAAGTTTCAGGCACTTAACCTATTGTTCCCCACCCCCTACCCCACCCCTCCCCCCCTCGTCCACTTTCAGGTCTGAGTTATTGGAAGAGCCCTTCTCACTCTTAAAAATTTGATTGACTACTTAATTAAATTGATCAATTAATTATCCTCTGCCCCTCTGATAAACCCCCTCCTCTCCCACCCTCCCTCCCGGAAATCGGCAGCAAAAAGACTCAGTTGATCGATCATTTGGAGGGAACTCGATTGTAGTGTATGGAATATTGTTTAAACAATTTAGACATTGTGTGGAATGTTATTTATTTAAACAATTTAGGGGATTCAAGGCAGTGTATGGAATATATGGAAATTGGTGGAGAGGAAGGATCTCATAACAGGAAATTCAAGGGTGTATTATTTATTTGTAAAAAACTGAGTTTGTGGGGTTGGATTTCTCTTGCTCATCATTCTCTGCTGTTTGGAAACATGCAGGTCTTGTAAGAAGCAGTTGCATAGGGCAAACATTTTGCATAACCTAATGTTCGGCACTGTACTCTGGGTGTCCTAACCTAATGTTTGGGCCTATGTCAGCACTTAACCTATTGTTCTGTTAAGTGGTTTTCCATGTCACTCCCATTTCCTTAAACTATTGTACCGCTTTTGATACCAAATTAACTAATTAGTTATGTCCTCCCACTATTTTCTGGTATGCTTTTCGAATTTCATATGCTTTTGAACGCTATTACTGGCGCATTCTTCTTCGTCACCCACCCCCTTAACCTGTTGCACTGCGCTTTACATAAAAATTATGCAAACTGATCTATTGTTCAGCACTTAACCTGCTGTTCTGCTCCATGTCACCCACTCATGCACACCCTCCCCTTAACTATGGTACCACTAACACCACGTTGATATAAAAAAATTATGCAAATTAATTAAATGGGTATTCTTCGCATGTATGGGGTAGTTTTTCTAATTTGCAGCATTTTATTGGTCGGTGAAATCGATGGAATATAGCTTAAACAAAAGATATTTAATAAAAAACACATCCGTCCACCTGATGCCGGAGTCCGGGTGCGAAGCAGCGACGCCGCCATCAGCTGCCAAGCGATGCGCAGGTGTCCATTTGGGCCCCGCAAGCATGAGGCGGGGGCATCCCTTTCATACTTGACACCCGATAAACTCCTATCGGGATACATGTTCACCTAGGCACTGTTGCTGGTGTGATGAAGCATTGCGGCAGAGCGGGTCCAGTGCCGAGAGGTTCCAATGCTTCCCAGAATAGCACAGGGTGCATTGTTCCTAGTGATCCTAACAGGACAGCCTGTTCATCACTGAATTTACCCATCAAACTACTGCTGCTGCCGGTGTGGGAGCACCGCCTGCACGCCGGTCGGGGTGGCGAGCGATTCTAGGCGCTACAGTCTGGAACTGCGCGACTGCTACGGTCGCAGGTTCGAATCCTGCCTCGGGCATGAATGTGTGTGATGTCCTTAGGTTAGTTAGGTTTAAGTAGTTCTAAGTTCTAGGGGTCTGCTGACCTCAGCAGTTAAGTCCCATAGTGCTCAGAGCCATTTGAACCATTTTTTGAAGCACCGTCTGCCATGGATTTCTGCAGACGAGACTTTCAGCACCAAAATCACAGAATGTAGCGGTCTACTTCTGGTCAGCTGCAGATTAAATCGGCAACTGAGCTGCAGTGTAGGCTGGTAAAAACAGTGTGGGGGGGGGGGGGGCATTTCAGTCACTAATTGAATCCTAAGACTACGAGAATGTTCTGTGACCCCCATCTGCATAGAGAGAGATCGTAAATTAAGCATTATGCTCAAGGTGCTAGAAATATGTAGAGCACTGTCTGGTATGCTTTGATGATTTATGTGTTCGACAATTAACAGTGAATGGGTGTACTGCACAGTCATCTATCTATGTTCGCAATGATACTCGCAAAGTAGAGAGGAAGCTTTTTAGCTATCATACTGAAATTGGGAAACATGCTGTCACGTCATTGCTCGGTGTTGAAATTACTGTAAAATTACAAAAATTGTTTACACCAGCAACAGTGATGCTTATTATTAGAGTACATCGGTGGTGTCTTTTCCACCACTCCAACCATTGGTACGCTGTTGGTTACCACATA
Source organism: Schistocerca cancellata (assembly GCF_023864275.1). Classification (NCBI taxonomy): domain Eukaryota; kingdom Metazoa; phylum Arthropoda; class Insecta; order Orthoptera; family Acrididae; genus Schistocerca; species Schistocerca cancellata. Next base: position 700,404,555 of record NC_064628.1, read on the forward strand.
ATGATTGACTGCCATCGTTTGTTTGAGTTGGAGAAAGAGTTATCGTGGAGGGACAACGCCTTCTGGGACAGATAGCACCGAAACATCGCGTTCATGACTGCAATATGAGGAATCAGTCGAAATGGAATGCAGAACTATCAGTTATTCTGTCACTGTGACAGATGAGTTTAAATGTAGAGGTCGTCAATCAATTTTGGACAGCAGTTTGAAAACTCTCCACAACGCCGCCAAACTCTTCCAGTTTCCTTATGTTGTAACTGTCTTATCATCCAGTGTGTGTGTGGTGTGTTATGGTAGCCGCAGTAACAACATGATTTACACCATGCGATGTTTAGTTTTCTGTGAGAGGCAATGGATCAGAACGTGTTAATGTCAGTTTAGAATCTGACACAGACCTCGAAGTCGTGGCGGAAAAACAAAATGTATGGCAGTGTACCAAGCGTGTTACACAATGTACCAAGCGTGTTACAGCAGAAAAAAACAATATTTCAAATAATGCACAGGGTCAAAGGGAGCGTCTCTAGTGACTTACAGTATAGTCTGTGGGATACGGTCATCCTCATACCATACAGGTGATGAAACTTTTGTGCAGTGGATCAATACCTGTACATTTAATAGGATAGTCACGTGTGCTCGATGCTGGCATGCATACTGTATTTGTTTTCGATATATGGGAGGAGAGAGACTCGGTAAAAATCTTATCGAGTTCTCTATCGGATGAAGTTAGTGGAGCTTTTATAGTTCGTAATTTTTCTCTAGTGGAGGTACAGAATAACAATGATAGAATGTTGGGGCGATAGAATTGAATGGGTCCTGAGGGATGTGGATCTGCAGTACCTGCTTGTAGTTTGGAGAAGCACCACAGTGCAGTAGCAATATCCACGTCCTTCCCCCAGTTTCCATACTGTTTTTTATACTACCTCGTGTTGCAGGAGCAGGCTTTGTTTCTGTTGAACACTCAAAACATAGTTATGTCACAGTAACTCAGCTTCACCTGTTCCTACACGGGTTGCAGAAGATGGTAGATATAGCTTTCTCTGACTTCTACTCAGTTCTGACTTAGATTGGAATGATCACATGCACAAAGCTGCAGGGATGGTAGCGCAGAGTCAGAGGGGTAGTTGCAAGATGCATAGGGGCTACCTAAAACCATGTTGGAATTTTACTGTAGCAGACAGGTTCGAGGAAGGTGGCTCATTTCGAAGTATGAGAGTGCCAGAAATATGATTCACGAGTGGCTGTAACAAATAAAGGACTTCTCCATAGGATCCAATGCTGGTATGTGGTTAAATGGAAAGACTTGATTCCAAATCATAGACATCATTTCTACCGAAAGGGTAGTCCTAGCGATCTGAAAAGCTAGTGTACATTTCTTACGACCTCAATATCACACCATCTACTACTGTTTGTGATCCTTATCAATCAATAATCGCCTATAACTCAGTGGATATATCGCAGAACCTCTGACATGGCATCGAGACAGAATGCATTACAAATACTAGAGAAATATCTTGTGTCGGCGGCGTGAGGGAGTTGCAAATACTGGTTTCATATCACGCTACTGAGCCGAATCATTTTCAAAATTTGGTAATTTTATTACGATGGTGCACCGGCGGCGACGTGTAACCGCACTGCTGATCTGATAATATACGCTCCGGCAATCACCGTCTATATTCAGTGTCACGGTATTTGTCTGGAAAAACCACGTCATTCGTAGGTAATGCCATATGTGGATTTATAAAGCCCGTATAGCTTTTAACATGGATACTTGTGTGCACCTGTAGAACCAAGACCGCTTGTGATGGTAATATGGTTGTATTTTTTTTTAACATATGGCGGTTTGTAAGATGATTACGCCTCTCTTTCTAAGACACAGTGGTAGCACTTGCAAGAAAAACTTATGAGACATGTCCACCCATCGTTGATTTTCGGTCAGTATTATTTCGTATTGCTAGAAATCAGTTATTGACGAAGTATTATCCTTAGTAGTAGAGGGGTGCATGATAGATTCGCCTTGAGTATCATGCTTATAAAATATGTGTTTGTATCCTTACATGTGAAAAGGAAATGCCTATGTCCAGTCGTAAGGAAGGTATGGATTTGATGTGGAGTACTGTGATAGCAAAGGGAAGAGTATGTAAAGTCATAAGAATGGTACCGATATTTCTGTTTCCAGAGCCACAGCCATCAGCAGGGTGCATTTCCGATACTTCGCTCATTGTTGAATGTTGTTCAACTGAGCTGCAGTCATAACATTTAGTTGTGAGTACAGGGATAAAATACATATGAGGCCAGTTTTTTTCCTAGGACGATTCTGTCTAGGCGTACAGGGCGTGCAGCGCCAGTGACCTGTGGCGAAAATGATTCACGTTTCCCATATTAACGGTAGGAGCCATCCAAATGGAGAGGCCAGTTGGAGAGTAGCAATGTATCTAGCTTAACCGTGTTGTCCACTAGACGACCGAATAGCGAACTAATACTTACTGTATGTTGGATAGCTTTCGTGATCGCGTGGAAACTTGAGAAGATTCAACATGGACGTGTGCTTGCGTTGGACCGTTATTCCCTCCCATGTAAACTGTTTGGTTGACTGCTTCTGCATATTTCGCGCCTTTATTTAGTTGAGCGAACATCGATTGTGGTGTGTGCATCTAACGGGTAGAAGACACATTTGCTGGTTCTCTAGACATGAGAATAACCTTAGTTGACTTTGCAGATTATAAGGATGATTTGGAATCTGTTACATCACCGACAACGGCATTTGCGAGTGGAAATATCAGTTTCCTCTATTTTTTTCAAGTTCTCACATAAAGGTCTTCGCATCAGATGCGATAAGTTTCTAGTTATTCTGTGGTTTACAGTATGCTCCACCTTGCTGAAATTTTGGGTTTGTAGAGAAATAATTTCCAGTTTATATCTTCGGAGCTATGTTGCATGAGTGATTGGTAGGATACTGCTACGTGCTTCATATCGAAAAGTACCACGAAAATGGCATGGTATTATGGCAAACCATGCGAAAATACATGTGTTCTTCTAATCTCAGAGTCTGGAGATGGGTGTAGAAAAGCAAGCCAGCAAGCAGGTCCAGACCAGAAACGGTAATGCATTTGTGCTGAGGGGAAACAAGCCCGAATTTGTAGAACAGTTCTGAGAGTGACTTCAGTCATCCGAGTGTGCTCTGGTCATGCATCGGGAGTGGATGACGTGTGACCGTGAGCTGTGGGAAAATATCTCGTGCTGCGAGGAGTATATATGGTGCTGCCTGTCTTCATGATATATGTAAGAGTGTCTTGTGGTCAATAACTATACAAATGATGTGAAAGGGGCGATTTTTGTATGGCACAGGATGTGAATTGTATGTTTACTACAACGACACGGTACATGGTGATATATTGCTGTGCTGGAGATCAGTTTCAATCTCTAATATTCAAGCTCCTGTCCTCAGTGGCAGAGCAGTGTATCTGAGTAAGAGTCTTTCTGTATTTAACGATCAGTAGGCCACTTTGCAAGGTTTAATTGTCAGTGCACATGCTGTAGCTTGAACATAAAGGTACCGTGGCTTATGTTCTGACATACGTTTGTGGGAAGTACTCAAGCTACTATTCACATAGAAACAAAAAAGGAAGGATAGATTGGACATGGTGAATTGTGGTTTCAGTTCACTGAGGAGTGTATCCGAATGTAAGTGGTGATAGATTCAATTCGTAAACAGCTGCACAATATAGCAATGCAAGTGTTCAGTTGGACCTGCTATAGTGTACAAACAGGACAGGCAGTACTGCTGTAACAATATGTCCCCTCATCGGCACCCCTAAGCGTACCCTTGCATTTTCCTTGTTGTTCTATCAATAGTGATATTGATTACAGTACACCAATCTGCCTCGGTGATGTCTTTCCAAGCACTACGTCTTTGGGTGTGGTATTCATTATCACACACAGTGCCCGGCAACTGTCCTTCATAACAGTTCTTTAAGAGAATCTTGGCAGGATACAGCACCTTCCAGAAGTGCTGATTCAAAGACTTTTTCAGATAATTTCCTAGACTGAGAAAATTGAGACATATAGCAAACTTGGGTGAAGGCGTACCACAATTTTTTCAGGTGCTGCGCAAATATAAAGATAACTGCACTGTTTATCTGAAATGTGTATATGTTGCAGTGTAAAGTTACTGTGGCATATGTTGTGGCATGATGAGAGCAGACGAATGTGTGTCCTATTGTGAGGGATGCATAGATTCAGCACATCGATAACTGCGAAGATATGAGAGAGGTTTTTACCTGGAAAGTTATATGCGCTATACACACTGAGATTCATTCCAGAATCACAGCTGTTAAGATGAGAAATTACCTGTACTTCAATCGATATCAGACTGTAGCAGCAATCGTAATATTTAATTATAGTTCCACTGGTAAATATGTTCCTGGCTCCCAATATTCTTGTGGGTCTTGTATGTCTTTGATGATCTGTAGATAACTTTTGCGGGTTTTAAGTCTCAGTGCAATGTAGCGATCTGTACAAAATAATATTGGCGCTGAAAGTCTCACCTGCAGAAATCCATGGCGGACGATGCTCCCACACCAGCAGCGGCAGTAGTTTGACGGGTAAATTCAGTGACGAACGGACTGTCCCATGAGGACCGCTATGAACAATGCACTTTGCTATTCTGGGAAGCATTGGAACATCTCTCAGCACTGGACCCGCTCCACAGCTATGCTAAGTATGAGAGGGATGCTGCCGCTTTGTGCTTGCCAGACCAGCACGGACACCTTTGCATTGCTTGGCAGCTGACGGCCACGTCGCCACTTTGTGGGGCCCACCGATGCACCCGGACTCTGGCGTTGGTGTTGGATGGGCAGTTGTGTTTTTTATTAGATATCTTTTGTTTAAAATATATTCCATCGATTTCACCGACCAATAGGAAGTTGCGAATGAAGAAAAACTATTCCATGAATGTGAAGAATGCCGATTTAATTAATTTGCATAAATTTTTTATATCAGTGTGGTGTTAGCGGTACAATAGTTAAGGGGAGGGTGTCTGTGAGTGGGTGACATGGAGCAGAAGAGCAGGTTAAGTGCAGAACAATAGGTTAATTTGGATAATTTTTATGTAAAATGCAGTACAATAGTTTAAGGGGGTTGGTGAAAAAGAAGAATTCGCCAGAAATGGCGTTCAAAAGCACATGAAATTCGAAAGATGTACCAGAAAGTGGTGGGAGGTCATAACTAATTACTTAATTTAGTATCAAAGGTGGTACAATAGTTTAAGGAAATGGGGATGACATGGAAAACCACTTAACAGAACAATAGGTCACGTGCCGACAAAGGCCCAAACATTAGGTTGTCACCCACAGCACAGTGGCTAAAAAATGGTTCAAATGGCTCTGAGCACTATGGGACTTAACATCTGTGGTCATCAGTCCCCTAGAACTTAGAACTACTTAAACCTAACTAACCTAAGGACGTCACACACATCCATGCCTGACGCAGGATTCGAACCTGCGAGCGTAGCAGTCACACGGTTCCGGACTGCACGCCTAGAACCGCTAGACCACCGCGGCCGGCAGCACAGTGGCGAACATCAGTTTATGCAACATGTTTACGCCATGCAGCTGCTTCTTACAAGACCTACATGTTTCCAAACAGCAGAGAATGATGAGCAAGAGAAATTCAACCCCACAAACTGAATTTTTTATAAATAAACAATATACCCTTGTATTTCCTGTTATGAGATCCTTCCTCTCCACCAATTTCCATATATTCCACACACTGCCTTGATTCCCCTAAGTTGTTTAAATAAATAATATTCCACACAAGTTCTAAATTGTTTAAACAATATTCCATACACTACAATCGAATTCCCTTCAAATAATCGATCAACTGAGGCTTTTTCCCGCCAATTTCCGGGAGGGAGGGTGGGAGGGATGGCAGTTTGCCAGAGGTGCAGAGGATAATTGATTGATCAATTTAATTAAGTAGTCAATCAAACTGATAAGAATGAGAAGGGCTATTCCAATAACTCAGACCTGAAAGTGCGACCGGCCACGGTGGCTGTGCAGTTTTAGGCGCTCCAGTCCGGAGCCGCGCTGCTGCTAAGGTCGCAGGTTCGAATCCTGCCTCGGGCATGGGTGGGTGTGATGCCTTAGGTTAGTTAGGTTTAAGTAGTTCTAAGTTCTAGGGGACTGATGACCACAGCAGTTGAGTCCCATAGTGCTCAGAGGCATTTGAACCATTTGAACCTGAAAGTGGGGCTGTAGCAGCGTGGGGGGGGGGGAAGGGGTAGGGGGTGGAGGAACAATAGGTTAAGTGCCTGTCAATCATAAGGAAGGATACTTTTAGCAGAACAATAGGTTAAGTACCTGTCAGTGAAAGGAGAACAATAGGTTAAGTACCTGTGAATCAAAGGAGAACTATAGGTTTGCCCCTGAGTGCATACCTCCCCTGATGTAGGCAACCTGCATTAACAAATTGAGCCACAACATACTCTGTTCCACTACTGACATCCATGGTCAAATACTGTTAACAATTGCAATGAGGTTTATTGATCTTGGTATGTGGTGTAGTGAGGTAGGCGCATCCCTTCTTGCTGATCTTGCTTGCGCCTGATACTGTTGGGCTGCTGAGGCTAACAGTCTCTGTAGACCACGGGCGTTAACATTAGCAGTGCATCAGGTTGTGCTGCAATGGAACCCCATCTAGAAGGTGGTCTGTCGGCTCTACATGTCATTGCAGTGGTGCCATAAGGAGAATGATGTGTGCTGCATCCCTCGGCATCACACAGGCTCAATGAGGCCTCGCCTCGTTCACGTAATCTCGACGGAATGTCAAGATGGATGTGCACAGGGTATGACTTGCCACTCTTGGGCAGTAGTCGGCTGGTGGCGGGCAATGTGGCTCTAGGTCCCGGAGTCAGCAGGCATGAACGACAGATTGGCAGGGCTGTTCCCTGCACAGCCCAGTTGCAAACTCAAGATGGCAGCTGGTAGAGCCCAGACGTCTCACAGTGCCGCCTCACTATGGTGTCGTCGTGGTACTGCTGGCTTCTGGCGATGACAGGCGATCCCTGACTTAAAAACTAGACTTTTTATATGCCTCCAGTGCCCATTTTTTTCGCTAAAACCTGGTGCCTACTGACTTGTGGCTACCGGCCCGCAGCTGTTAACACAATGCTTTATGGCGATACCATACCACTTTTCCTCATGTTTGTAAAAGATTAAAAAGTTTCCAACCAAATACTGGGTCGCGAAACTACAGAATTATCACCGGCAATATGGGAGGCAGTGTCAAAGCCGTTCTCGAAGAGGACGTCCCCCTGTGACTGAAGTAAACATTGATAGAGTGCAAGCTGCATTTTAACCCTTTCGTGGGTGCATTTTTTGTAGCAACTCAGCGAAGGTAATTTTTTTGCTATCCTATTAGAAATGTGATCGCCTGACTATATTTATTTTTTGATAATTTTATATTTGTGATTCAGGAACAAAATCTATGATACTACAGCAGAGTCTCTCTAAGCTGAACCCCGGTAATCCAAGCGTTCGGTTAATCCGAACATGAAATATGTTAGCTAAGTATGAAAACTGTGCGGTTAACTGCTGTACATACACACTATTTTAATTTACACAGTACAGTATACATGTATTAGAAAAATTGCAAGAAAACATTAAGTTTAAACAATGCATAACAATGAAAGAAAAGTTGTCAAACTTACTAAAATACAGTGGATATTTTATCCCTAGTGGGATGTTGCTCCAAATAACGTAGCGCGAAGTCAAGGGCTTCTGCTGGGCCGGCCGGGCTGGCCGAGCGGTTCTAGGCGCTACAGCCTGGAACCGCGCGACCGATACAGTCGCAGGTTCGAATCCTGCCTCGGTCATGGATGTGTGTGATGTCCTTAGGTTAGTTAGGTTTAAGTAGTTCTAAGTTCTAGGGGACTGATGACCTCAGAAGTTAAGTCCCATAGTGCTCAGAGCCATTTGAACCATTTGAGCTTCTGCTGCGTCACTGTGTGACACCAGCTCTCCTTTGTCGCTTTCAGGTTCATTGTCACTTCCGCCACATGTCCACTTCTTCCTGGTCTTGAGCCACAACAGCAACTAAATCAGCGTCACTAAGATTCTCCACACATGCCCCATCCGCTGCCATCCACTCATCTACGTCTCCTTCACTAGCTTAGGGATTGTCTGTAACATTTGTAGTAGATTTTCCTCTTCCTTTTCAACTAGGTTGCCCTGAAATGCAAGAGATGTCCACAGTTTTCTCCATGATTTTTTCAGAGTATTTTCTGAAATAGTCTGCCATGACTCGGCGGCCCAATAAACATCCTTCACATTGGTCTTTTATATTTTGTCCACTAAAGGAATGCTATCATCTTTGATCAGCATTCTTAAAAATTGTTTTCTGTAAATCAGTTTTAATGTCTGCAGAACGCTCTGGTCCATCGGCTGTAGAAGTGGTGTAACAATCGGCGGCAAAAACTTCGCCACAATTTCTCCATCACATAATTCCTCAGTGCTGGCGTAATAGGGCGCGTTATCAGTCAAAAGGGCTGCACGGGAAGACAAATGATTTTCCTTAGAAAACCGTCGAACAGAGGGAACAAACTGGCCGTGAAACCATTCTTTGAACAGATTACCATCCATCCATGCTTTTTTCTGGTTGCGATAATATGCGGGCAGGGACTTCATGTTGCAGTTTTTAAAAGCTCTGGGCTTAGCAGATTTGCCGATCAGCATTAAAGGAAGCTTCTGATTACCAGCAGCGTTGCTGCACGCTAATAAAGTCACTCGATCTTTGCACATTTTAAAACCAGGAGCATCGTCTTCTGATTTTGATGCCAGGCTTTTTTGTTGGCAATGCCCTAAAATTAAGACCGTCTCGTCAGCGTTATAAATTTGTTGGGGAGAATACGTTCCCTCTCTCATCATTTTTTCAAACTCACCCAAGTATTCCTTTGCTGCATCATAATCAGAAGAAAGCTTCTCTCCAGTAATTGTTAGCTATCGGATTCCATGACTTTTTTGAATCTGCCTAACCAACCCATACTCGCAGTAAAAGACTCATCACCATTCATTAACTTGTTCGGGTAAACAGCTTTCTCCTGAGCCAGTGCTCCACACAAAGGAGTTCCCTTTTCTCTTTCCTGCGTAAATCAAAGGAAAAGAGCTTCATCCACTTTAACGTAATGGGACTGTTTCAAAGTCTGCCGAATTTCGAGTGTTTTTCCCGAAGACGTTGCACAGGACTGTTCAAGCTTCAGCCGGTTCTTCCTCCAATCACAAATGGTTGTTTTACCAACATCCAGTTCTGTTGTCAGTTTAGACACATTCTCACCATTGTCTATCCGCTTCAAAGCATTCAGTTTTTCTTTGAGAGTTAACGTTGTATGTTTCCGTTTACTCACGACGAAAATACGTACACCACTACACTTGAACGAATATAATACAACTGTTACGCGTCCCAGCGATCGATAACTAACATAACCAAGCGCTTAGTGAGCCAGCTGTCAGTGCACTGACCTCAGACACTACAAAGGCCTCAACAATCTACAACAACAAGGGCAGGGAGTGGGAGTAAGCCATTGTTCCCACACTTGTTCCCATTTGTTACCATGGTGTACCTCCCTATGTGCTTGGTATACTTCATTCTAGAAACTCGTCACCAAGGTCTGCTCCCAATTAGTTCAGATTAATGGGACTCTACAGTGCATGTATCACCACTGGACCCTTGTGAGGTATTAAGACTGGTGGTAAATGGATTTCCCACTTTCCTTTTGTGTGCTGTTATGTGTTCTCATTACACGTAAAAAAAACTAATTAACAGTGTTTCCTGCTTTTATTTTATGTTTTCTTTTGCTTTATTTAAAAAAATTTGCTACTGATATTAAAGTTTACTTACCACAACGTGAAAACCATCCTTGGAACTTTATCATGCAATAAAGGTATGAACTGATACAGGTCACAATAATGTAGAGCGCAGAAGCGAAGCAATGTGTTCTGACAACAGTAGTGATCCCACGACAAACAGAAACCGACTGTTGTAGCAGTTTTCATACACCTGGTGCAGTGTACCACCACAAGATGTCAGGGATAGACAGAGGCGGTAAAACGTATTCCCAAAAGCTTTGGGATACCCCTAAGTTAGTAGTAAGTGTGCTTCCCAAAGACCACAAATGACAGATTGATTTTGTGGTAAGTATACTTCCCAAAGCCCCTTCCAGAAACTACATTGGTGGTAACCATACTTCCCAATAACCATTAAAACACCATTGTTTGGTGGTACATATACTTCCTACAGTCCTGAAGGTTATATTTCACAACAAACAGAAACTACAGCTGATGCAGTGGACTGCCACTAGATGCAAGGAGCGCACAGAAGTGGTAACACATATTCCCTTAACTGCTGTGGAGGAGTGCGTTTGGTGGGACGTAGATCCCCCACGGCCCGCGGAAGGGTTAAAGCAGCGCTCAGAAGTCTGGTCCAAGCACTGCAGCCAAAAAATCTTCCTCTGCGGTATGCATTCGGGTGTGCCATGCTACTCTCCATAGATTCTGACAATGACCACCGAAGACGTGCCCGTTTTCAGATGAAGCAATGTTGTCCATTTTTAGACATGTAAATCGCCTCAAGATTAGTCCTCTCCATCCGTCGCCTCCCCCCCTTTCGTTTTTCCTCTCCTCCCCCTTTTTTCCCCTCATCTGTTCTGGTTCCCCCCCCCCTTCCCCCATCTGACCTTGCCTGTGGTGTGTCACGTTCGTGCCGACTTTTTAGTGCAGTGTTTCCAGTGATGGTTAAGTGTTGTGCGTCTTTTCCGAAGTGTTGCAAACGGACATCATACTGTCGCTGGGTGTGATTTTTATATCTCTTGCGAACAGAAACCAAACTGTCGCCATGTTTTTTTTTTTTTAATTGTCTGTGTACTATTTTCCCTGTCTGCTTCCTGTGTATTTTATTATCATCGTCCACCATTTGTTTTCCGCCGTTTTACAATTAACGTTACCGTTTTATCGCCTGCTTTTATTGTTTCTTATCTTCTTATGTTTTAAAAATTCTGTAGGCTGAAGAGCAGCGTACTAAGCTGCTGCCAGCGCGCTCCCTTCAGGGGGAATAGAAATCCAATAAAGGAAAAAAAAGCCACAAGATTCGGATTAGGGGCTCCGAAAACACACGTCGACACACCGGTGCAGACCGAAGCTTAACGTATGGTGTGGCCTAATGCACAACAGGGCGATCAATCCATTTTTCTTCGCGGAGAAAACTATAACGGGAAACGTAAAAGCAGAGATGCTCGAAGGGTTCCTGCAAGTACAAATCGAAGGGCTATAGCAGTCCATCATCTTCTAGCATTATGGTGCTCCCCCAATTTAGCTCGTGCGGTAGCGTTCTCGCTTCCCACGCCCGGGTTCCCGGGTTCGATTCCCGGCGGGGTCAGGGATTTTCTCTGCCTCGTGATGGCTGGGTGTTGTGTGCTGTCCTTAGGTTAGTTAGGTTTAAGTAGTTCTAAGTTCTAGGGGACTTATGACCACAGCAGTTGAGTCCCATAGTGCTCAGAGCCATTTGAACCATTTGAACCCCAATTTAGCGGCCCTTTAGACGGATGCGCGCCCCACTCTCCTTACCTGCAGGACGGCAGGAACAACAGCGTGGCGCGCCGAGTCAAGCTGCAGATCCGTCTCTCGCGCGCAGGTACGCACCGTTTCCCGCTCAGGTACGTTGCTCCCTGGCGTTTCGGACAATCCGACAGTTCTGCGCAGCACCTTGTCAAATGCAGGGAAACCGCGTTCGTGCGATTGCTGCTGCTGCAACGTACGTAGTAGTTACAGCAAGCCGAAAAAAACCAAAACGCCGTCTTTGGATAAAAGAATACAGACAGTATAGCATTTGTGTGTAATTAGTGAACTGCGCGATAATTTTCCACATTATTATTAAAACTAATTACGGACGGACTGTGCCTCGTTTAACATTTTACTGGATTTGATTGAGTAACAAATTAGCAAGACAGGTACAGTGGTGAGGAAAAGCATTTCAGCAGAGGAACGCCTAGCAGCCATGCTGAGGTCTTCAGCAACTGGTCGCTCTTTTGAGGACTTAAAATTCAGCACTTGAAATTCAGCACCATCATTATTCGCTGTTATTCCAGAGACATGCAAAGCAGTATATGATGTTCTGGAGTTATACATACCTAAACTAAACTAAACTCCGTCCGAACAGTCCATGAAGGCCCAACGTTACCGACCGGCCGCCGTGTCCTCCTCAGCCTACAAGCGTCACTGGATGCGGATACGGAGGGGCATGTGGTCAGCACACCGCTCTCCCGGCCGTATGTCAGTTTACGAGACCGGAGCCGCTACTTCTCAATCAAATAGCTCCTCAGTTTGCCTCACAAGGGCTGAGTGCACCACGCTTGCCAACAGCGCTCGGCAGACCGGATGGTCACCCATCCAAGTGCTAGAACAGCCCAGCAGCGCTTAACTTCGGTGATCTGACGGGAACCGGTGTTACCACTGCGGCAAGGCCGTTGGCTGGAGTCATACATACCACATGAAAATAAGTGACTACGACTATCTACCATAATTTCAACCATTCTAGTGTTACACTTACTTAACTTTTGAATAAACAAAATTATGCGCAGGAATGATTTTCTTGTATCGTTACAAGTCTATTTTTAGCATACAGAAGTACATGAAGTAAGACTTTTATAGTCTATGTGAAGTGCACCTGAACAAGTCCCACCACTTTCATGACCTTCCTGGCACTATTGTTCACGCCTGTGGGGAAACAGTCAGCTGGAGCTGACACGATTACGTTGCACCTGTTGTTTCACACGTCCGTGCGGGGATGCGGTTTGTGGAGCAGTTGACGACCCAGTACTGTAGTTATTAATGTCACTGCATAAACTGCTTGTATGCAGTCCATTTTCCTAACTTTTTTTCAACGCTTATTCCAGTTGCATCATATTCATCCACAGCGTCCTTCGAAGTGGACTCTGTTAAAGCACGTCTGCAAATCGTCATGAAGTCGCATGTAGCCCCTTTTAAATCTGACTTCCGTTTAATTGTATTGTTTGCAGCACGTTTGAGATTTCGGTGTGACGATTCCAGCTGAGAAGCGAAACCTGCTTATATTTTTTGTTTTACTGTTTCCTGCAACAAGGTACGAGTGGACAGAAATGGCAAAGGGATTTCAAAACAGATGTAAACTGCGGCGAAACAGTGGATGAAAAACATATACGTATTGTACCTCCATCTCATTGAGGAACCCACGCTACAATTCCAACAGCTTTTTATTTTAATGACAACTGTAAACTCAAATTACGAGTCTGTATTTGTTGATGAAGGAAAACTGGAAGAATTTCTGATCGTGGAGTAACTAAGAACAAAGATGTATACAGCAAATTAAAGGGAAAAACAGTTGTATTTACCCGAAAATCACGCGACAGTAAAATAGGAATTTGGTTTTGGTTGGAGATGAAGCTTTAGATGAAGCTTTTCCGCTGAGTGGAATTTTTCTTTTTTAAATCGTACTCGCAACAAGAATTCGACCATGACAAAAGAACTTTTAATTACAAGTTGTCTCGTCCTCGGAATGTCGTAGAAAATGCTTTCTGCATCATTCCTTCACGCTTTCTAGTTGCCACAAAAAATATGTCATGTTACTTTAACTGTCTGTGTTTTGCACAATTTTCTACGAAAAAACAGTCGAACCTACCTACCACCATCAGCTGTGGATATAGAAAACACCGAAATCTTCTCAGTGTCAATGTGTAAAGCAGACTGGCGACAAGCAACAGAGTTAGGCCGGTATACGTAACTAGATTCAGTAAGGAATTCCTTCGTCCAGCTGTGTGAGTCTGGTATGGTCTTTTATGTAAGTGCAGCCGTCTAAATGCGAGGTCGTTCGGTGCGGCAATTCTGCGTGACTATAGTGTGGGCAAACCCCCAGTACCAGTTTTGCCCTCAGACAGAGCTACGAGTACCTGATTACATGACTGCGTGGCGAGAACCATATCACACCGGCAGAACTGTCCGTGCAAAATTTGAAACGTGTGGGGCGTGCTGAATTACACAGTCCCTGAGAAATGGATGGGTCGTGATGGAGCCATCATACGGACTCCTAGCTCTCCTGATGTCAAGCCATTATACTTCTTTTTGTGGGTTGACGTCAAGGCTAGCATATTCACAACATCAGTGAATGAATCAATCAAAATTGTTGATGCTGCAGGGCTGACCCATACGTGGGTACAACTTCAATATCCCCTTGATGTTCTACGATCGATCAGTGGGTCACTCGTTGAAATTCTGGCATATCAAAAAGCAAAAGCTTTGCTACCTGCTAAACGTTCTACAATATACTGCTGTGCTGTATCACTAGTAGTTTACAAGTTTCGATTTTTTTTAATGATAACGGAACTTTATGGACACCCTGTGCTACGAAGAGTTGCAGAACATAGAGTAAATGACATGGAATTAAAGCGTTTCCGGACCTCAATCTGTGGAATAATTTTGTTCTCCTACCCTATAGTTTAACTTAAAATGTCAATTACTCGATTTTTTCGCACGTTATTACAGGAGAAAGAAATGTGTATCATTAAAAAAACATAACGTTCTGTGGAGTCGTTAAGAATCCTCAAAACAAACGGAGCTCACATAACATTAGGTACAGACATTAACTGCAATGAGCTTTTAGACGTAAATTTAAGTGTTTATCGAAAGTATATGGCAATTATTCAGGTAGTGAAGGGAGACGAAAATTTAATAGTCATGGGTGACTGGAATTCGAGATTAGGAAAAGGGAGAGAAGGAAACATAGTAGGTGAATATGGATTGGGGCTAAGAAATGAAACAGGAAGCCGCCTGGTAGAGTTTTGCACAGAGCATAACTTAATCATAGCTAACACTTGGTTCAAGAATCATGAAAGAAGGTTGTATACATGGAAGAATCCTGGAGATACTAGAAGGTATCAGATAGATTATATAATGGTAAGACAGAGATTTAGGAACCAGGTTTTAAATTGTAAGACATTTCCAGGGACAGATGTGGACTCTGACCACAATCTATTGGTTATGAACTGTAGATTAAAACTGAAGAAACTGCAAAAAGATGGGACTTTAAGGAGATGGGACCTGAATAAACTGAAAGAACCAGAGGTTGTACAGAGTTTCAGGGAGAGCATAAGGGAACAATTGACAGAAATGGGGGAAAGAAATACAGTAGAAGAAGAATGGGTAGCTCTGAGGGATGAAGTAGTGAAGGCAGCAGAGGATCAAGTAGGTAAAAAACGAGGGCTAGTAGAACTCCTTGGGTAACAGTACAAATATTGAACTTAATTGACGAAAGGAGAAAATATAAAAATGCAGTAAATGAAGCAGGCAAAAAGGAATACAGACGTCTCAAAAATGAGGACGACGGGAAGTGCAAAACTGCTAAGCAGGGATGGCTAGAGGACAAACGTAAGGATGTAGAGGCTTATCTCACTAGGGGTAAGATAGATACGGCCTACAGGAAAATTAAAGAGACCTTTGGAGAAAAGAGAACCACGTGTATGAATATCAAGAGCTCAGATGGAAACCCAGTTCTAAGCAAAGAAAGGAAAGCAGAAAGGTGGAAAGAGTATATAGAGGGTCTATACAAGGGCGATGTACTTGAGGACAATATTATGGAAATGGAAGGGGATGTAGATGAAGATGAAACGGGAGATACGACACTGCGTGAAGAGTTTGACAGAGCACTGAAAGACCTGAGTCGAAACAAGGCCCCGGGAGTAGACAACATTCCATTAGAACTACTGATAGCCTTGGGAGAGCCAGTCCTGACAAAACTCTACCATCTGGCGAGCAAGATGTATGAGACAGGCGAAATATCCTCAGACTTCAAGAAGAATATAATAATTCCAATCTCAAAGAAAGCAGGTGTTGACAGATGTGAAAATTACCGAACTATCAGTTTAATAAGTCACAGCAGCAAAATACTAACGCAAATTCTTTACAGACGAATGGAAAAACTAGTAGAAGCCGTCCTCGAGGAAGATCAGTTTGGATTCCGTAGAAATATTGGAACACGTGAGGCAATACTGACCTTACGACTTATCTTAGAAGAAAGATTAAGGAAAGGCAAACCTACGTTTCTAGCATTTGTAGACTTAGAGAAAACTTTTGACAATGTTGATTGGAATACTTTCTTTCAAATTCTAAAGGTGGCAGGGGTAAAATACAGGGAGCGAAAGGCTATTTATAATTTGTACAGAAAGCAGATGGCAGTTATAAGAGTCGAGGGGCATGAAAGGGAAGCAGTGGCTGGGAAGGGAGTGAGACAGGGTTGTAGCCTCTCCCCGATGTTATTCAATCTGTATATTGAGAAAGCAGTAAAGGAAACAAAAGAAAAATTCAGAGTAGGTATTAAAATCCACGGAGAAGAAATAAAAACTTTGAGGTTCGTCGATGACATTGTAATTCTATCAGAGACAGCAAAGGACTAGAAAGAGCAATTGAACGGAATGGACAGTGTCTTGAAAGGAGGATATAAGATGAATATCAACAAAAGCAAAACGAGGAATTTAGTCGAATTAAGTCGGGTGATGCTGAGGGAATTAGATTAGGAAATGAGACACTTAAAGTAGTAGAGGAGTTTTGCTATTTGGGGAGCAAAATAACTGATGATGGTCGAAGTAGAGAAGATGTAAAATGTAGACTGGCAATGGCAAGGAAAGCGTTTCTGAAGAAGAGAAATTTGTTAACATCGAGCATAGATTTAAGTGTCAGGAAGTCGTTTCTGAAAGTATTTGTATGGAGTGTAGCCATGTATGGAAGTGAAACATGGACGATAAATAGTTTGGACAAGAATAGAATAGAAGCTTTCGAAATGTGGTGCTACAGAAGAATGCTGAAGATTAGATGGGTAGACTACATAACTAGTGATGAAGTATTGAATAGAACTGGGAAGAAGAGGAGTATGTGGCACAACTTGACAAAAAGAAGGGACCGATTAGTAGGGATCACAAATTTAGCATTGGAGGGTAGCGTGGTGGGTAAAAATCGTAGAGGGAGATCAAGAGATGAATACACTAATCAGATTCAGAAGGATGTGGGTTGCAGTAAGTACTGGGAGATGAAGAAGCTTGCACAGGATAGGGTAGCATGGAGAGCTGCATCAAACCAGTCTCAGGACTGAAGACCACAACAACATGTCAATAGAAAATAGACGAAGCGTGTTCGTCGAGTATACAAGAAAATCAACTCCACCGAAACAGAAATTGAAGATGTATGCAAGATTGTTTGGGCAATACTCAATATGCGGGATGATCACAAACGTATAACTTTTCCCTTCTATAGACCTCTAGGCTCATCTCCAGAATGTAACTGAAAACTATAAAGAACATCATAATCTCCCCAAACATATCGTCAACATTGTCATCCATCATTTGATTGGGATCGTTATAGTTTTTTAAGATACAATACTTTCCGAAAATATTGAAGAACCTACTCTGAAGTCATAACAGATACTCTGGAAGTCCACTCATGGAAAATTGGAAATTTGTGGTAAGTTCCTATGGACCAAACTGCTGAGGTCATCGGTCCTTAGGCTTACACACTATGTAATCCAACTTAAACTAACTTACGCTAAGGACAACACACACACCCATGGCCGAGGGAGGACTCGAACCTCCGACGCGGGGAGCCGCGCGAACCGTGGCAAGGCGCCTAAGACCGCACGGCTACCCCGCGCGGCCTCCACTCATGACGGAAAAACGTTAGATCTCATGACAACAAACAAAGATGACTTTTTTGAGGATGTCCGCGTTAAATTAGCATCAGTTACCATGCAGCGACTGTAGCAATAATGTATTACCAAAGTACGAATAGTGTCTACAGTAGGTAGAAAGATTTACATTCCCAGTAAGCTACATAAAGAGTCGGTAGTGTCATTTCTCAAGGAGAAAATTGAAACATTTAGCTCTGGGCAGGAGAATGTAGTGGAACTGTGACCCAACTTTAGGAGAATAGTTGACCAAGCACTGGTTAGATACATACGTAATAGAACAGGCTGTCAGTGGCACCAAAGTCAGTGTCCAGACACTCATGGATTACGCAAGAACTGAAACTGAAGACAGCAAAGCAGTGGCACAAATAACGAACTGCGCTTGCAGATGATGATGATGTCGTGTGACGAGAGCCTCCCGTCGGGTAGACCGCTCGCCTGGTGCAAGTCTTTCGATTTGACGCCACTTCGGCGACTTGCGCGTCGATGGGGATGAAATGATGATGATTAGGACAACACAACACTCAGTCCCTGAGCGGAGAAAATCTCCGACCCCGCCAGGAATCGAACCGGGGCCCTTAGGATTGATAGTCTGTCGCGCTGACCACTCAGCCACTGGGGGCGGACGCTTGCTCTTTACAAAGAAAACTCCAGGAATGCAACAGCCCCAGTTTAATTCTAGCACTCTACAAATATGAGTGATATAAGTACACGTATTAGTGTCAGTGGCTTTGAGAAACATCTGAAATCATTAAAATTAAACAAAACTCCAGAATCCGATGTAATCTCTAACAGGTTCTACACAGAATTTGTGGCCCGGTTAGTCTCTCTCTTAGGCATAGTATATTGCACATCCCTCTAATAATACATAATGACCAGTAGCTGTAAGAAAGGACAGGTAACACCTGTCTCCAACAAGGGTAGCAGAAATAGTCCACAAAAAGAACATCCAATATCACTGACATCCACTGTTGAAGAATTTTGGAACGAAGCAGCAAAGTGGCTACAATATCATCGCAGGGGATGTTGACGTCCAGAGCCCGCTGTCAGTGAACGAGCCGTGAAATCAACATGCGCGGCGCAGAACAGTCCGTTCGCAAGCCACGGAACCCTTCGTATGCACTGAGGCAAGGTGCTGGTGCCCAGCGGAGCTGTCCCGGCTTCGAATCCACATCGGTGTGTTGTCACTGGCTCCCTGCACCTGACGATATCAATGTGCCGCCAATGCGGATTCCCACGCTTTGCTAATCTGAAGAAATCTCTTTTGATTAAATCGTTTTCTATGTGTATTTCGACCTTGTTTATATGGCGGAATCCCAGTAGGTGGAGGCAGATTAAAGGATCTTGGTTATTCCATAGTCCACGTGTGTGTCTTATCTAGACAGTGGACAGCACAGTTTTTTCACAGGACATGTTTATTCTTAAGAGTTAGAATTTGCTGACAATATCAATCAATATTTTTATGTGTACCGTTTTCTACAAAGTCTCAGTCACGATCTATGCCCTTACGCCAACTTTCTGTAAGGGCATGTGTTTCCAGTTGGTATAATCTCTTGTCCCGTGCTCATGGCTATGTTTTCATAGTATGACTTACGCTCCCATCATCTTCGAAGTGCGTCCCCACGTACAGAATCCTTAAATGGCCCAAACCGATGGAAGTCGTAGGCGCCAGGTCTGGGCTATAGTGTGGGTGCGATGATGTCCAATTTGGCGATGTGTTCTCAGCAGAGCCAATTGCCGTGATGGAGCAGAGTTTCTTTTAGATTCTTGTGAGACTGAGCACGTCGGAAATGGTTGTTTAGTTTGTTCCGAGTCTCCACATATGTCTCCAAATTAATGTTTAACTCTTTTGGTAACGCAGTCACAAGAGTGATGCCGCTGCTAGCCCACAATACTTGTCAGCAGAGGGAATTGCCTTGATTCTTTTTTCTTTTTTTTTGTGATTGCGGGTGTTGTTGTACCAGTGTTCACATCTTTGAATATCCAAGAGGCACAGTCACTGCACACACACACTTCCAGTGGTCACCGATAGCAGTGGAGCCAAATGCCGAGCTGTGATCTGCACAAATAGCGGCAGCCACGCGATTCACCACGTCCTGGGCACTGGCTGCGACAGGACGTCTCGAACGTGAGCGATCGTGGCGCTGTTTCCGCACCTCTTGACAATTTACCTCTCTTTGCCAGTCGCCCAACAGTGCTCCTATTAACTGCACCATTAACATACACTGCTCACAAACGTTTATGGATGTTCAACGTGGTTTCTTTTTCGACGATCAAGGATTCGATTACAACACGTTGTTTGTAACGAGTGTCATACGTAGGTGTCACTTTTATGGCTCATTACTTCTCTGCCATCTGTCAGAATTTTCCAACTTCAGAGGAAACATCTAAAATGATTTTATCTATATACCGTATGATTAAGGATGAGGTTTCTAAGCGAATCACGTTTTTCATTTTGTCAATTTTAATATTTGTTAATTTACTTTCTTCTTTAATTGCTTATCCATTCCCTTTAATAGAATTTATTATCCCTTTAAAACTTTCTGATATTCTCTTAAATATCGTCCCTGTCACTAACTCTTTCTACATTATTTTCACTAAATGATTCATCATCCCTGTCAGTGTCTGCTGACACAGTTACACTTGGTCCAGTCATGTCAGACCCATGGTCTTCTGTGTGTACTTGAACAGTGTGCGTACGAGCTGTGCCTTCTATAATCTCTGAACTATTTTACACTTCTGAAACATTTTGCATAGACGAACTTTTGTCATATAATTCTGATACATTTAATCCTGAGACTTCCTCATGCGACTCTGTCCTTTGAGACGAGTAATTGACCACTCTATTCGTTAGAACTATGACTTTGTTACTGTCACCCATGTTTGACAAATTCTGTTATGACTAAACTATTTAATATTAACTAATGTGTTGAATTTTTGGGCTCTATACCATACATTCGTACTGCTCTATGCTGCGTTGTGGCGCTCGCCGCTCTTTTCTGCGGGACCTAAGGGGTACAATTTGACCACACACTGTTTCACCGTTTAACATCACAAGGTCGTCTCCGAAGGCTGTGTACTGCACTTTCTGTCCAGGTATCGCATATAGCTGCCGCCTCCTGAGTTGCCAATTTGCCTCGCCTGCCTTGTTGTAGTGAGTGAACTCACACCTGGCATCACTCTTGCATGCACTGATGAAGCCGCAGTTGCCAGTAACTGTCACTGCACGTGCACCTGCCTGCCATTTGCGTCGTCTGTCTAGAAAGTACAATGAATTATCCTGTTCTTGACGTCAGTTCTTGACTGTTGATGTCCACAAAAGTCGCGGGATATTCTGTACTGAGCACTGCTCACCAGATATCACCCAACTCACTTCTGTATCAAGCTCACCGTTCACATTCCTTACATTTCTAGACTGTTAACAGTCACCAAAATCAATAAAAATCATTCCAGTGATCCTCACGAGGGATGCCACGTACAACGCTCCCCACACATTGGTAATTACATGGGTCCGGCGTCTATCTGTAATAAACCGACCGTACATAAGAGAGTTGTGTTTGGAAATGTACAGATCCACCACACCTCACCAAGAGTATGTGTTGAGGTCTCCAGCCTGGTATCTTCTACAGATGGCGTCCCTTTCACAGCGGCTGATATCACCAGGTCGTGGGCTCCTTGACAGAGCACTGTTAAGCGAAAACCGCAGAACAGTGAGGAACTTGACTACAGTAATGAACACTTAAAGTAAATTTTAGAGATGTCAGCTTTAATAACCGTCTGTAATTCCAGCCACAGCACGGTATCAAAGCATTTTTATAATCACTGGTGTCATCCAGCACATTACTCATAATCCATGGTATCTACCTAACAACACATCATAATAGCAATGATACTCCATAGCCACATTCACGTCCGACTTAATAATTACGATTATGAACACTTTTGCAGCCGTTTTATTTCCCTTTGACTATGATATTGACTCTAATTGACGATAATTAAGACGTTATGTATTAGTTTGTGTGACGCACGACCAACACATGACTGTTCCCTTCGGACAACACCGCAAGATTCCCCCAGCAGTGGCAATGGCGTACCTTGTCTCAAACTGTTCGGCCAATGACAGGCTGGATGCTTCTTACGCTCAAAGACGTTCCGGGTGCTGCCAACCAACTGCTAGCGAGGACACTGTTGTCAGGTGGGTGACACCGTAGTTCATCAGTAAACTGCCACAATGGAAGCTCCACATCATCAGAACGCCACGTTTATCCTCTGCCCAGACTCAAGGTCTTGGGCAGTACCGCACAACGTTATGAAACCAAATTCACACAAGTGTTAATCTCAGTTTTTCTCTGTTTCCATTGCGAAACAAATCCTAGGATGGAGAGAGTTCGCATATTCTAATAATGAAGAAAGTGTTGTGGCTCAAGATGCCACACCACTAAGGCCTCGTCTACATACCTCCAAAAACAATTGCGTTTTGTAACTGCTGACTGAGCCGGCCGAAGTGGCCGTGTGGTTAAAGGCGCTGCAGTCTGGAACCGCAGGACCGCTACGGTCGCAGGTTCGAATCCTGCCTCGGGCATGGATGTTTGTGATGTCCTTAGGTTACTTAGGTTTAACTAGTTCTAAGTTCTAGGGGACTAATGACCTCAGCAGTTGAGTCCCATAGTGCTCAGAGCCATTTGAACCATTTTGAACTGCTGACTGAAGTGCCTAATTCTTGAATTCTTCCACAAAATCGTTAGCTGTTATAGGGGACAGGGGGCTACTCATAGCAACACCATCAGTTTGTTCAAAATATTGGCTGTTGAATCAAAAGTAGGTAGAGGTGATGTTCGAAGAGATGTACTGTGTGAAATTATGTACCAAGCTTTTACAACACTAACAGCAGCATCGCCTTTTCTGTATTTATAAACTTTATCTACAAAGCATAGTGAAGTGCATGGCAGAGGGTACTTAGCACCATAAAACTTATTAGGGTGTTTTGCTTTTTCTATTCCGTATGCAGCATGGGAAGAATTGCTTAAATGCCTCTGGGCATGCTGTAATTGGTCTAATATTGTCCTCACAGTCCCCGTGGGAGCAATACGTAGGCCGATGAAGAATCTCTGTAGATTATTCTCCAAAATTTGTAAGTAGACTTTCGTGGAATGACGAACATCTATCTTCAAGAGTTTATTAATTTAGGGTCATCAACATTTACGTGGCGTCCTCCCATGATTCAAACGAATCTATGACCATTCTGCGCACTAAAAATAAGAAATCTTTATTGTTTGAATTAAATTCACTGAAATGAAATGAAATGAAATGATTGATGGAGACGAAAAAAGTAAAGACGCAACTATATGAAAACTATTCAGAAATACTGAATCTCAAATGTAAAATTATGCAAAAAATGAAGACGATTTCGTTCTTAAAATTTCAGTGGACTGAAATCAGTTAATGTACAGGGTGTAGCAGCTAACTGTAAAACAGACCATTCCAAACACACTGCATGACAAAAAACATGAAACACCAGAAGACATGGTCGGATGTCAATGTAGCTTCATGCACATACATACCATTTGCGGGTGTGTAAATGATTAAGAGTTGCAGTTCTCTGGGACAGGTAGAAAGTCACCAGGTGCGCTAGTGTTGTTCCCGTGTCCTCCTATCACGAAGCACGGTAGGGTATAAAAGGGGGGTGTATAGTGCCAGATGTTGAATAATGGCTGTGGAGGGCATGGTGACGCCTCGTGCTCATGAGATACACTCGACAGAATTAGAAAGGGGTCTCATTGTGGGTGTCCATTCTAACGGTTGGTCTTTTTATCATTCCATATCCAGATCTCTAGGGCATTCGGGTATGACAGTAGCCCAGTGTCAGACTACATGGGAACATGATTACAGGCATACTCGTCGTTGAGGTTCTTTTCAAACACATCTGACCATTACAAGGGAGGCTCGCCTTATTGTGCACCATGCACATTGTAATAGTTCACATCTGCTCCTGAGATATGAGAACAAATAATGGACCCCCTGCAATATCTGCGTCACTGTTGGTCAAAGACCAGCAACAGCAAAACTAGGGAATTACCGTCGCATGCATATGTTGCCGTTAACACTGAAACTTTCCCTTAGAAAAGTTATTGAATTACTGTGCTGATAAATCTCTTACATTATTTGATTTTCAAACCGCTGAGCAAAACTGAATGTACTCAGACATTTCGCTCTTTACCTATTCTGATCAACACTAAACTGACACACAATATTTTTTAGCGCAACGCAATCTGACTTTCAATAATCCCTACAAAAGAATGGCCCTGACTAACATTAACCTATACCTTTCACAAATCACTTACCTCACAAAAATCTTCGTTACTCGAACTACTGCAATACAGCGAGCGCCACTACTGCCAGCTAAATAAAAGATTCAAACTACTGAAGACACTAACTACTGATAGGCATAGTTAGCAAATGAAAGATTTTGATAGAGAACAAACAATGTATTTACCTTAATAGTGTTCAAAAGTCATAATATATATAGCAGTTCATGACATCCATTCTTACAAATGTATTGTTTCTGATGGACACACGTGCAGATCATCCGCTCTCAAAAATCCGCCATCTTACTTCCCTACATCCACCACTGTTGGCGGCTCACCTCCAACTGCGCAACGCTACGCGCTGTTAACATCCAGCTGCCCAACACTACAATGGCAGACAACAATGCAAACTAGCCACAGACTGCACACAGCACAGCCAGTGATTTTCATACAGAGCGCTACGTGGCGTTACCAATAAGAAAACCTATACAGCCTACTTACAACACCACAACACGGACTGCTGTGTTTGATGTGGTGACCAGGAAGCATGGACTGCTCATTAATAGCATTACTTTGTGTTCAGCGATGCATCACAGTTCTGCACACATCATTGACGAGTATGGCGAGCTGGGGAAAGGTCCCATTCTTACAGTATTTTGGATAGGCACAGTGGGAGATAAAACGAAGGAGAGGGAAGGGATTACTGATGTCAGCTGCATCGAGACATTACGCGGCATTAGCGGCGACGAGTGAAAATGTATGTGTACCAGACCGGGATTCGAACCCCAGATCTCCTACTTACTAGGCAAGACCTGTCCGAAAGAACAGGCATCACGCATTCGTACAAGTTTCATTTCGTTTCGTCCTCCTCTTCTGGGTCTTCACTTTCGTTTTTGTCAGACAGTGTGTATTCAATGAATTTTACGGCAGCTGTCGAGAGTTAATTTTGCAGACCTTCCTAAATTCTACTCCCGAGAGAGTCTGCTGACTGGAAACACGTTGGCCAAAGTCCGTTGACCTAACAGGTAATTACATCGACAAATAAGTGAATTTTTGACCTAAAGAAACATTCTTTCGTTACTAGAAAGGACAATTATCATCTTGCCCTTGCGCAAGAGCTGTGTTCTTCCCATTATCCACCCTTGGTAAAACTGGGTCTGCGATTCTTCATTGAAGTTTCACCCGTACATCAGACGTTCGAGACGATGGCTGACTAATGCCACAAGTGCAGCTGTCAGTCTAAATTTTTATTTACTTATTTCTTTCGTATCTTAGTCTCCTCATCTTGTTTCAAGACAGTGAAATATGATGCAACTTTCAGTGCATGACATGAAATCACCCTCTTCATCGTTACAACAAAACCACTTATGAATTAAAATACGAATCCTTCTGGGTTATATCAAAGTACACCCCTACAAAGTTTGAAGCGGTCAAAAGTCTCCATCTTTTCATTGACTATAAGGCCGTTGGAATTCGTAAATTAAACACGCTACTGAAAAGTGCAAAAAAATAAATGTAGTACTTTCGCTAATAGAAGTCAACGGGGAGCAGACCGGATGGTCTGACTATCGTTATACCGAGCTTTAGTACGGAGACATTTCAATAGCTATGAATCGGATTCTGTTTGCATGTTATCACCCCTTCAAGTGCTAATACAAAGCACTCTTGATCTGCCTTGGAGCCATGGTCTCTGCACGAACGAATGCCCCATCGGCGGAATTGAACGAATCCTTGCTTCATGAATGGCAACGTAACGCTCAGGAATTCTTATTCAAATGAGCTGAGTTCACGGAAGATAAGCTCTTAGCTAATTTTCTAGTGGTAACCGGCGCGTATTTTAGATAGAGACTTTGGCTAAACCGGTGCGTCCTCCCACGTACTGCTCAGTTTGCAATATCCGTTAAGTACGGCTACATATGAAGACTGCAATAATCTACCAAAAAATCGTACCAACTGATGGTCATATCTCCGGAGAATGAGTCTGATACTAAAGCTAAAGAAGCAGCCAAAGAGCCTGCATCCACTCAGATCGTTTAAATATTTATAGGTACGACTAAAAAGCGATATGAGTTGGGAGGCACACGTGAAATCACTTACAGGGAGGATGGATGGAAGATTTGTTGGAAGTGTTCTCCAAAAGTGCAGTTTATCTGTAACCGAAACCACACACAAGATGCTAGTGAGAACGACTCAGTGTGTTTCACAGTTATCAGTACTTATCAAGTGAGCATAACATAAAAAACCGAATGTATTCAGCGACGCACTGTTAGGATCGTAAAAGGTCGATATAGACTGTACAGGATGTAACAAAAGCGTACGGCCAAATTCACAGGAAAAATTCCTCACACATAGAGGAATATATGGGCAAGGGTCCGAAAACGCTTTACGTTCACATTAGAGCACATTTTCTACTTGTCTTCATACCACATTAATCATGGGAGACAAACGCAAATGGTTTGAACCATTCTCAACAAACAGAACGCAGAATGTTGTGCCGAATAATTCAAATAATGTGGAAAAAGAAAAAATATTAGTGACAAGGTGGAAATCACGAAGGGATTTCTACAAAGTTCAGTTTTGGATCCACTCCTATTCCTTATTATCCTCACCCAACTGTGCAACCACGTCGTCAACAAAGATTTTCTGTCAACGTTCTTGGTGACTGCTTGTTAGAGCTTCATGTTCTTTTGCGAAAGCTCAGCGGAAACACTTGCCACGCTTCCCTGGAGAATACTCTGGTTGCTCTTCTAGAACATGCGATACAAAACTTGTACTTCACGCACGATGGAGATCTTCCTCAATTCTATCTCAATGTTCGTACGTTTCTAAGTAACAGATTCCTGACAGATGTATAGGTAGAGGGTGATCAGTTCCTTGAACTTCACGCTCTTCGGACCCAAACCCCCTTGACTATTTTTTGGGGGCCTTTGGAAGCTCTTGAGTACGAAACCTCAGTAAAATATGTACAGAGTCTTCGTGCCGATATTGTAGAAGGCTGTGAAACAATACACACAGTTCTCCAAGGATACATCAGCACGTCAGGAAATCAATGCGACGGTGGATTGCTACAAAAGGACGTTTTAAACATTTAACTTAGGAAAATGTTTCATACGGCACTGATACGTTCTTTTCCTCTGTGTTTCCCGTGATTAATTTGACATGGTCATGGAAATAAAGCGTTTCCGGGCCCACGTTCATACACCATACACTAATGGAAAAAAATCCCAACACTAAAAAATAATTAATGTAGAGTAACGAATATTTAGGAATACATTTGCCTAGGTAACATAGATGAGTGATTAACATTGCAAGATCAGAGGCTACTGCAAATATGAAACGCTGGTACATCAATAACTGGTGTAACCGCCAGAAAGTTGAATGCAAGCACGCAAACGTTAATGCATTGTGTTGGACAGATTGCGGGTCGCAGTTTTTGGACAGATTTCCATGACTGTTGCACTTGGCCAGTCATTACAGGGACGGTTAGTACTGGTTGTGGATGACGCTGGAATTGTCATCCGATGACGTCATATATGTGGTCGATTGGAGACAGACCTGGTGATCGAGCAGGCCAAGGCAACACGTCGACAGTCTGTACAGTAAGTTGAGTTACAACAGCGATATGTAGGCGAACGTTATCCTGTTGGAAAACACCTCTTGGAATGCCATTCATGAATGGCAATACATCAGGTCGAATCATCAGATAGACGTACAGATTTGCAGTCAGGGTGCGTGGGATAACCACGACCGTATTCATGCTGTCATACGAAATCGCACGCCACATCACGACTCCAGATGTAGGTCCAGTGTGTCTAGCACTCAGACAGGTTGGTTGCAATCCCTCTACTGGCGTCCCTCTAACCAACACACGGTCATCGTTGGCACCGACGCAGAAAGAGCTTTCATCAGAAAGCACAACAAGAATTCTATCCTGCCCTCCAGTGAGCTCTGACTTGACACCACTAAAGTCACGACGGTTTGGGGTCAGTAGAATGCACGATACAGGGTGTCTGTCTCGGCGCTGTCCTTGAAATAACTGATTTGTAACAGTTCGTTGTGTCACTGTGGTGCCAACTGCTGCTCAGTCTGCTGCTGCAGATGGAGTACGATGTGTCACAGCGGTACGCCGAACACGATGGTCTTCCCTGTCGGTTGTGCCATGCGAGACTCGGGAGCCCGGTCTCCTTGCGACCTTAAATTCTCGTGACTACCGCTGCCAGCAATCATGTACGGTGGCAATGTTCCTGCAAAGTCTTTCGGTAGTATCGCAGAAGGAACATCCGTCTTCTCGTAGCCCTATTACACGATTCCGTTTAAACTCAGTGACGTGTTGATAATGGCGCCTTTGTCGCCTTAAAGGCATTCTTCACTAACATCAGCTACTATGTCCTGTCTCAAAGGTAATTAACGCTCATGACCGATACCGCGTGTGTTTAAGGCAGACCGCCCCTCTTACGAGATTGGCGCAAAATTTTAATAGGAGTCATCTTTCAGGTGTAGAAACACACCTACCATCTTTCGTTTATGTGACACAATTCCTTCTTCGTGTTGCGAATTTTTTTTCTGTCACTGTACTTTCTTCCTTTATGTGTGAGTAATCTGTCCTTAAATTTTGGCTATATCTTTTCGTAACATTCTGTAGTAGAGTGACCGGCCGCTGTGGATGAGCGGTTCTAGGCGCTTCAGTCGAGAACCGCGCTGCTGCTACGGTAGCAGGTTTGAATCCTGCCTCGGGCATGGGTGTGTGTGATGTCCTTACGTTAGTTAGGTTTAAGTAGTTCTAAGTTCTAGGGGACTGATGACCTCAGATGTTAAGTCCCATAGTGCTTAGAGCCAATTGAACCATTTTTTGTAGTAGAGTGTAACAGTGATTCTCAAGGAACTTCAATGTGGACACTGGGAGAGAGATAACGTTGTACTCGCGAAGCGCCAATACTGCTGCCTGAATCGTGTATTGCATTTAGGGACAGTGGAAATGAAATAAGAGAGATCCGGGCACGTACCTAAGCATATTAAGCTCACTGAGAAGATACTAGCCCCTTAAAATGGTTCTCTGGCCGATTTGGAGTGTTGTAGATGACGCACAACTGGAACGAAGCGATCGCGTGACCCGCCACCGTTGACGTAAGGAAGTTGTGTGTGCGTGCCAGTCAGTTGTATGGAATTAGCGCTGTCAGATGAGTCGAAGTGGAGAAGTAATACAACGGCAGAAAAGAGCTGTCATCTTTTAGGTGCCCATGACCACATCATAATGAAGTTGCCAGATTTCTGGGTGTCTCAAGGCGTGCTCTCCAGCGCTTCTACAAGGAACGGTGTACCATTCGCTGCCATGTAACACGGAGTAAGAACAGTGTTAGTAAAAAGGTTCTAACCGATAGGAACTGGAGGCGAGTACCACATCTTGCCAAAAACTTTTAGTTTCAAACCCGACAGTAAATGCTGCTTTTAGTGAATTCGGGTCCATCTCAACCAGTTGCCGAGCGAACGGCGTACAATGCAGTACTCTAACAGAGGACGGACAAGTATAGAGCAGGCAGTTTCATTAGCAGATACAGGTTGACAATTACTGAACTGTATTAATTGCCTTAGCGCTCAGACGGTTTCTTCGCTGAGGATGCACTTGCTGCTGTTGACCGTGAGGGACTCTCCGTCCAGTACGGTCGCCGTTTGTGTAAACTTTCTGCCGTGCTGCTGACGCAGCCCGTTGCCCGGGAGACACCATCCTGGAGGTTGTTTACACACTATAGGAAAAAAAGCCGTTTATTTAAGGTTTACGTACCTTAGTACACATTTTCGGATTCAGGTAATGACGTGTTCGATATGCCTGCTATCATTGAGGATAATGTGGCGCTGACGAATAGCGAAATTCTGCATGACCCGCTGAAGTGTCAGAACATCGATGCTGCAGATGACCTCCTGAATGGCTGTTTTCAGCTCAGCAATGGTTGGGGTTATTTCTGTACACCTTGCCTTTAATATAGCCCCACAAGAAGCAGGCGCATGTGTTCAGATCTGCAGAATATGCCGACCAATCGAAGCCCATGCTAGTGGCCTCTGGGTACCCCAGAGCCAGAATACGGTCCCCAAAGTGCTCCTCCAGGACATCAAACACTCTCCTGCTTTGATGGGGTCGAGCTCCGTCTCGCATGAACCACATCTTGTCAAAATAAGGGTCACTTTGGATAATAGGGATTTCACCGTGCCCTCAAGGAATATCGCACTGATTATTTCGTGAATGGACATTGCACACCACACAGTCATCCGATGAGGCTAAAGGAGCATCTCGATCGGAAAATGCGGATTCTCAGTCCTCAAAATGCGCCAATTTTTCTTATTGATGATCCCCATCCAAATGAAAGTGATCATCGTCGCTAAACCAAACCATACAGTGCATACTAATTGCAATCATACCCCGCGTCCAACAATGCAATTTGAACGTCGTAACGCAAACCGTTCAGAAGTTATGACGATTTTATTTCATATAGTTCAATCATTGTCACCCTGTATGATGCATCTTCTTGAGTCATTGGTTCCCAATCTTCCTGAGACCCTTACCCCTGTGTGTAATCAGATATTAAATATTAACTGGAACCCTTCCGCCATCACCACCACTATCATCAGCATTAGCACTAAGTAGGACCTAAGGCATTGTCGTAGCCATTACACAATCACCATTGTGTTGTGTTCTCAGTTAGTTCATGTATTTGTTGCGAAGTACATAATGAAGCCATTTCTGGACCAATACGGGAGCTACCTGCGTCTTGGAGGTGTTTTCATAACATATTTAAGCGTATTTGACGTATGTGCCTCAATTGTAATGTGACAGATGCATGGTAAAAAGTAGGCTACATCTGCAGTGGGTGCGACTATATGAGTAAGGCGGTGTTCATACATTCATTTCATAAGCTGTAACTTCCATCACATCATGTTACCTGTTAGTGTTAGTATTTGAAAAAAGTAATTATTGGTAACATACGCAGTCGGTATTACAGTCTTACGAAAAAACGATAACAGTAATGATATTTTTTAAATGATTTAATTTGTCACTGGAATACATTCAAACCGTTTTATTTTTAGTCTTCAGAAAATTTCGTTTTACCCTCATGGGATACCCCCAGGTTGGGGACCACTGTTCTAAGAGTTTTGC
The DNA here is from genome assembly GCF_023864275.1 of Schistocerca cancellata. NCBI lineage: Eukaryota > Metazoa > Arthropoda > Insecta > Orthoptera > Acrididae > Schistocerca > Schistocerca cancellata. The sequence goes on from NC_064628.1 coordinate 700,435,755, forward strand.
CTACGGTGGTATACCTTCATAGTTCTGCCAATAAAACACAGTCTCTAATTTGCCTTCTCTCTAAATGTTTTATAACCCCGTTTACATGGGGTTCCCAAAATCGGATTTCATAAACCGATTTCCCAATACCGCTTCTGCGTGGTTAATGATGGTTCCAATTTAAGTTGCGCGTAATTGTAACCCATAAGTATTTAGTTGAATCGATAACCTTTAAATCTATACAAACAGAAATCAGTTGCCACATTTATGAAAAATTATCATATGAAAACGGCTTGACCGATTTGGTTGATTTTTTTAAATGTTCGCTATTGTCAGGATGAGACTTGAATAAAAGAACATTTTTTGGAAAATCCAGTGGAAAAGTCGGAAAATAACATCAGTTACTTCACGTATGAAAAATAATCAGTGAAGAACGGCTCGACAGATTTGGCTGATTTTTGACTTTGTTGTGTTCGGAAATATCAGTAAAATGTTTGCACGAAAGAAAATTTTTGAAACACCCACCGGAATGGTCGGAAATTAAAATCAATTGTGAAATATCATTACTTGAGAACGGATCGACCAATCTGTTTGATTTGCGTGTGCGTGTGCGTGTGCGTGTGCGTGTGCGTGTGCGTGTGCGTGTGCGTGTAATTGTGAACAGTAATGGTATTTTTGGTACGGAAAAGAAAATTTTAAAAAATTACGTTCTATTTGACAATTCTGATGTTGTATACGTAATATATAAAAACGTATTTGAAATATGAACAGGAAATATTGTTACCGAAAATTTTCAAAAGTTCTTGACCTATTTACCACAAATTCTTACTCGACACACTAATGAACATTCGGACGGACATACACTATATATTTTTGTTATATATTACATTTATAAATACATACAGGGTGTAAATGTTAAGTTGACAAACCAGAATAACTCGAAAAATAAGCTTCACACGAAAAAATGTGTAGAATCCGAAGTTTTATTTTCGAGGGGGACATCTGCTGGTGCTAAAATTAGCCCGCCACCCCAGCCCCCTGGGGGTGGGGCGGGAGGCAACTTTAAAATTTCAAATGGGAACCCCCATTTTTTTATTGCAGAATCAGATTCTACATAAAAAACTACGTACATTTTGTCTTAAACATTTATTTTGATTCTTGGTAGTTGGCGCTGTAATTCAATAAAATCCATGTTCTCATTTTTCTTTGGAAAATGGATACGAATAATTAAAATATACTTATTTACTTCGTAAATTTTGATTCGCTAAAACTAAAACTCTCCCTCTCTCCCCATAGGGTGGGGTTTGAGAGAGAGGAATTAGAATGGTTCAAATGGCTCTGAGCACTATGCGACTTAACTTCTGAGGTCATCAATCGCCTAGAACGTAGAACTAATTAAACCTAACTAACCTAAGGAATCACACACATCCACGCCCGAGGCAGGATACGAACCTGCGACCGTAGCGGTCGTTCGGTTCCAGACTGTAGCGCCTAGAACCGCACGGCCACTCCGGCCGGCGAGGAATTAGAGTTTTACAAATGTTGACCCCAATTTTTTTCGCAGATTCGAATAAGTTTCGTTTGTTTCGTAGTCATGAGGCCACACAACTTTTAATTATCAAACAAATCATCTGACTAGCTAACTAACTAATCAAACATCCTACTTACTAACGAGTGAACTCATGAACTCACAGAGTAAAAAAAGTAAAAAACTAAGTGAGGAAAAGACTAATACACTCGCTAACTAAAGATGAACGTATTCCCGTTTAAGATTTGGTGGTTCTGAAAAGGAACTATTGGTTTCGTTTTATTGTTGATTATTTGTAAATACTTGCAAGTAAATGAATTTCGGTTTGCTTGTTTCCAATGAGTCCCCTCGTCTTTCACTTTCGACATGCTTGTTGTCCGTATAGCCCTTGCATCTCACCGTTTTATGAAATCAAATGTTCAAAGTGATGACCTCCAACTTCGATGCATTTGTTGACTCGTGCTGTAAATCCCTGCACAAATCTTGATAACATGTCTGGTGTAATTGCAGCGTAAGCATCTCTTATTCTTTGCATCATGTTTTCACGAGTGGTAGGCGTTTCCTGATAAACGATATCTTTTAGATAACCCCATAAGAAAAAATGTGGCGAAGTAAGATCAGGTGATCTGGCTGGCCAATTCACAGGACCTGCCCTGCCGATCCAGCGACCATGGTAAAGTCGATCTACTACATCGCGCGGTACTAATGAATAATGCGCTGGAGAACCGTCATGTTGAAACCACATGTTTTGTCGAAGTCGATGCTCAGGCCTTCAAGTAGATCTGGCACTTCATTTTCAAAAAGGTTTCGATATTTGTTGCCATTCAAATTACCGCCGATAAAATATGGACCGATCAGTTTATCGCCAATTATACTACACCAAACATTAACTGAACAAGGTCGCTGATGGTTGACTTCTCGAATCCAGTGTGGTTCTGTTCATTCGAGTAATGCATGTCATGGTGATTAACTTCGCCGTGGTTTGTGAATGTTGCCTCATCGGAGAAAAGTACTCTGGGGAAAAAGTTTTCGTTTGTTTGCATCCGCTGAACTGCCCAGTGACAAAACGTTAGACGATTTTGGAAGTCATCGCCATGTAGTTCCTGATGCATGGATACATGGCATGGATGAAATTTGTGGAGCTTCAGGATTTTCCAAACACTCATGTGTGAAATTCCTGATTGCCTTGATATTTCTCTTGTACTCGCATGTGGATTATGAGTCACAGCAGCTAGAACTGCCATTTGATTGTTTTCTCCACAAACAGTAGCTGCACGGGTTCTTTTTTACTGGTTCACATTACCTTCCGCAGTAAAACGTTTAATAACTCGAACAAAAGAGGACCCTGACCGTACTTGGCCAGAAAAACGCTGCGCATAAAGCGCAGCTGCATCGCCAAAATTTCACCCACTATCTTCATAAATGTACACCATCTCAATTTTTTCTTCCACAGAAAGATAATTCATAATGACATATCTATCTATCGCTTGAGGCTTGTCCCGCAGTGACACAGGTCAGCCATCATTAATCGGATTTGGCATGTTAATGTTTAGGGGGTGGCCAGATGCCCTTCCTGCTGCCACTCCGTACCCCCCAGGACGGAATTAGTGTACCCCAACTGCCTGCGTCGAGTGTAATGCATGGAATAGTGCGAATGTGTTCAGATGTCTGCGAGCAGTGTAACTGAGGCAGAACAGGGGGACCAGCCCGGTATTCACCTAGCGGGATGTGGAAAACCGCCTAAAAACCACGTCCAGGCTGGCGGGCACATCGGCCCTCGTCGTTAATCCGCCGGGTGGATTCGATTCGGGGCCGGCGCGCCTACCCGAGTCCAGGAAACAGATCGTTACCGCTCTCGGCTACCCTGGCGGATCATAATTATTACTGACATATGCCACCTATTAATCTCAAGAGAGGAAAGATAAGGGGCGTCGAGAAAGGCAGGGCTAGAATTTCTATGAGCGAGAAGCGGCCCGCTCGGCGTAATTCCGCCTAACAATAAATACTAACTCCGCGTCAAACGCGACTGGTAGCGAGCAAAAGCTGCGAACGCGGTCACACAAGGTAATGAAACATAAGTCACCCAAAAGACAATCGTTATAAACGATGTATTGCTGTCTGAATGCTCAGACGAGTAAAAGATACAGTGAGTTTATTACATTAATGCTTTTAATTTCTAAAGCCCAGTCTTATTACGAGAAAAGGCGAATTTCTCGTCCCTGCGCTACTTATCGGCGGCACTCCGAAACATTACGCCGCTCATCAGCAAGCGCTCGATAAGAGCTTCGATTATCGATCAGGCCTGAGTGGGATATCGATTATCCAACATAATTATAAAAATGTAAACGACGTAACAGCCGCGATATTCCGAAATAAAATAAAGGTGTGAACAATGTGATTTAAGTCAATAAATTTATGAATGTCGTTTTCTACGTTTTTCCACACGAAACTAAAAGACTCAAATTAAGCAAGCCCCCCAGTTGTGAGACTTCTCGGCAAACAAGAGTGATTACTCCGAATCCAAAAAAAGTTAGGTCCATGATTCAGTTAGTTTTTTAGTTAATGAGTTCACTCGTTAGTAAGTAGGAATGTTGGTTAGTTAGTTAGCTATTCAGATGATTTGTTTGATAATTAAAGGTTATGTGGCCTCATGACCACGAAACAAACAAAACTTATCCGAATCTGCGGAAAAAATTGGGATCAACATCGGTAAAACTAATTCCTCTCTCTCAAACCCCACCCTATGGGGAGAGAGGGAGAGTTTTAGTTTTAAGGACTCAAAATTTACGAAGTAAATAAGTATTTTTTATCTATTCGTTACCATTTTCCACGCAAAAATGAGAACATGGATTTTCTTGAATTACAGCGCCAACTACCAAGAATCAAAATAAATGTTTAAGACAACATGCACGTAGTTTTTTATGTAGACTGATTCTGCAATAAAAAATGGGGGTTCCCATTTGAAATTTTAAAGTTGCCTCCCGCCCCACCCCCAGGGGGCTGGGGTGGCAGGCTAATTTTAGCACCGACAGATGTCCCTCTCGAAAATAATCAACTTTGGATTCTACACATTTTTTCGTGTGAAGGTTATTTTTCGAGTTACTCTGGTTTGTCAACTTAAAATTTACACCCTGTATATGATTGTAACGGAGAAACGTTGTTACCAAAAATGTCGGAAAGATCTTGACGGATTTACTTCAAATTTTTACACGATATTCCGCTGAACATTCAGGCGGATAGTGACATAGAGAGAGGGAAGAGGATATAGAGAGAGGGAGGGAGGAAGGGAGGAGTTTATGCACAGAGGGATAGGGAGATGAGGATTACACGGAGAGAGAGCAGGATGAAAATATGGGCAGAGACAGGGGAGCTAGGAATTTAGGATGTATATGCAATTCCCATACCTATTTAGCAATCGCGAAGCATTGCCGGGCTCGCTAGATTGTGTTATTTTTCATCTAACCGAAATTTAATGGATTCTTTTTCGTTCTCACATGGAACACTTCGCGCTTTTTATTGTTCAAGGTTAACTGCCTCATTACACGCCACATGTAGGCTATATCTCGTCTAAATCGTTTTGTAATTCGTATTGATCTTCTAATGACTTTACTGGACGGTAAAAGACAGCATCATCTGCAAATAATCTAGGACTGCTGTGTACATTGTCTCCCAAATCGTTCACGCAAATTATAAACAGCGGAGGACCTACAACACTTCCTTGGGAAATGCCAGATATCACTTCTGTTTCACTCGGTGACTTCTCATCAGTTACTACAAACTGCATCCTTTCTGACAGGAGATCATAAATTCAGTCGTACAACTGAGACGATACTCCATAGGCATGCAATCTGATTAGAAATCGCTTTTGAGGAACAGTATCGAAAGCCTTCTGGCTATCTGTAAATATGGGATCGACTAGATCTCCCTTCTATAGCATTCGTTATTCATGTATGTGAATAAAGGGCCAACTGTGTTTCGCAAGAATGGTATTTTCTGAAACCATGTTGACTATGTGTCAACAGATCGTTTTCTTCGAGGTGTTTCATAACGTTTAAACACAGGACGTGTTTCAAAATCTTACGGAAAATTGATTCAATAATACAGATTTTGCACTCTTAAATCTGGTATGTTTTTTTTCAGTTCTTCTGCTACTATGTTGTGATCTGTTTTGTGTACCAAGGGGGAACTGTACCATCTCTGATTAATTTACTTGGTACGAATCTCTCAGACCACATCCATAGTAGAACGATTTCGACACAGTAGCTCTGCGTGTTCAGTCAGCAGACTGGGGAAAGCTTTCATCGTTGGTATTTGAGGGATGTCATGCGACATCTGCGCAGAACTATAGACGAAGAAACACACAGAAAGAACCAGAAGGAATAAGGGAAAGGAAAGATTAGCTTCGATGCCTTTGGTGCTGACGATCCGGTTCCTAGTAACTCCTCGGAAATGAAATGAAATGAGCGTATGGCATTGTTAGCCGGGAGTCCCCATTCGGGGAAGTTCGGCCTCCGAGTGCAAGTCTTATTTCAGCCGACGCCACATTGGGTAACTTGCTTGCCGGTGATGAAGATGAAATGATGGTCAAGACAACACAAAACCCAGTTCACGGGCGGAGGAAATTTCCAACCCGGCCGGGAATCGAACCCAGGCCTACTGTATGGAAGGCAAGCACGTTACCACTCAGCTAAGCAAGCGGACACCTCCTCGGATCTTTCTGAGGTACCGAGGTCTGGTACACGGCGTCCACTCAGCCTCATGAGGCCAAAAGAGGAGATCCTTGAATGAAGATGGTGCGGCATCGCCAGGATTCAGCTCCTGGTATTATTGGTAGAAGGATTACTGACTTTCTGATCGAACATCCCACGAATGGTTTCCATACAGCAGTCGGTCAATCAGAACATGCATAAGGGTTTTGGAACATATAGTGTATTCGAACATTATGAAGTATCTCGAAGAGAACGATTTATTGATACACAGTCAGCACGGTTTCAGAAAATATCGTTCTTGTGAAACACAACTAGCTCTTTATACTCATGAAATAATAAGTGCTATCGACAGGGGATGTCAAATTGATACCATATTTTTAGATTTCCAGAATGCTTTCGACACCGTTCCTAACAAGCGTCTTCTAACCAACTGCGTGCCTACGGAGTATCGCCTCAGTTCTGCGACTGGATTCGTGATTTCCTGTCAGGAAGGTCACACTTCGTAGTAATAGCCGGAAAGTCATCGAGTAAAACAGAAGTGATATCCGGTGTTCACCAGGAAAGTGTTATAGGCCCTCTATTGTTCCTGATCTATATTAATGACATACGAGACAATCTGAGTAGCCGTCTTAGATTGTTTGCAGATGATGCTGCCATTTACCGTCTTGTAAAGTCATCAGATGATCAAAATAATTTGCAAAATGATTTAGATAAGATACCTGTATGGTGCGAAAAGTGGCAATTGACCCTGAATAAGGAAAAGTGTGAAGTTATTCACATGAGTACTAAAAGAAATCAGATAAAATTTCGATTACGCAATAAGTCACACAAATCTGAAGGCTGTAAATTCAACTAAATACTTAGGGATTACAATTACAAATAACCTAAATTGGAACGATCATATAGATAATATTGTAGGTAGAGCAAACCAAAGACTGCGATTCATTGGTAGAACACTTAAAAGGTGCAATAGGTCTACTAAAGAGACTGCTTACACCACGCTTGTCCGTCCTATTCTGGAGTATTGCTGTACGGTGTGGAATCCACATCAGGTGGGACTGACGGATGACATCTAAAAAGTACAAAGAAGGGCAGATCGTTTTGTATTATCGCGAAATAGTGTAGATAGAGTCACAGACATGATACGTGAATTGGAGTGGCAATCATTAAAACAAAGGCGTTTTTCGTTGCGACGGGATCTTCTCATGAAATTTCAATCACCAGTTTTCTCCTCCGATTGCGAAAACATTCTGTTGGCACCCACCTACATAGGGAGAAATGATCATCACGATAAAATAAGAGAAATCGGGGCTCGCACAGAAAAATTTAAGTGCTCGTTTTTCCCGCGTGCCGTTTGAGAGTGGAACGGTAGAGAGACAGCTTGAAGGTGGTTCATTGAACCCTCTGCCAGGCACTTTATTGTGAATAGTAGAGTAATCAAGGTCTAATCCCTGAGTGGTGTTCAAGTTTATGAATCTCTCAATTGCTGTCAATGCTGTTTCTTTGAATTTAAGCCACACGTGCTTTGCTCTTACACAGTTTAGAATGAAGGAGACAATTTGCTAGGAAGCTACCAAGTAAATTTTTATTTGCTTTTTTAAACCGATATATTTTGAGTTTATTTTTGGTGGATTTTGATGTGTCACTCAGTGACGTTGAGGTGTGTAGTACCCGTATCCGTCATGAAGCTCTCTATTTAATCAGGTCTGTTTGTTGCCGATAGGTCTGGTATAAATATTTACACGGGACGATGTTTTATGCCGAACACCGACTTAAACACGTATTTTCACCAACAAATCTAGGGCAGACTGAAGTTTGTCACCAACTATAAAGTATGAGTCAGGCATCTATAGGAAATGACAGTCAAATTTTCCTTGAACCCTTCAGCAACTACATCATCTAAGTTGGGGGGGGGGGGGGGGAGGGGAGAGACAGGTAAAAAGAAACCAATTTCATTACAAGATAAGCATCTAACAGCAACAAAACCGCCACCACCAATTGCATTTAATCTATCCTTTCTGAACACTATTAGGACTTCAGTTGAGCTTCTCTCCAGCTTTAGCATAACCTTCAGTGCCTATAACGATTTCTGCTTCATTGATCTCTATGAACTTTCAGTTCTCCTGTCTTTTCCAACACGGCTAAGACATTTTACAGCCAAATTGCCAATGTTTCCTAGGGCTACCGTCTCCAGTGTTCGGCCTAGACCCTTTGAGACTAAAAACCTGTTTTTACACTTTCACAATCCTCTGACCCAAAAAACAGCCCAGTCCACTCCGTAAGGCACACACTACCTGTGCAGCTGACTTCTGTGTGTAATGGATCACTAATCTACTACGCGGATACTGAGACGCTTTCACCAAATGACGCAAATCAAGAAATGTGCAACCCAGTCGGTCACAGAACTGTCTGAACCTCTGATTCAGGCTCTCATCTCGGATATGTACCAAAGATTCACAGTCGATCTTATCAACGATACTACAGATGGTGAGTTCGACCTTCACCCTGTAAGCAGGACTTGCCTGTCATTGCTAATCTGCTGGAAACCAGAGAGAATCTCTTGTGATCCAAAGTGACACACATCAATAGCACCAACATAACTCACCATCTGCAGTTGGCTGCACCCCATGCTCTTCATGATATCCAGAAGAACCTATTAGAAATCTGGGATGACTCTCCTCGATATACACATAGAGTGTACAATGAATTTCTTCCCCTGCTTGGCAACCATATGCCTAAGGGGCAGAAGGACATAGGTGTAGGCTATCAACAGAATGGCAGCCAGCACATATCTGGGAAGGATACACAGAAGAATACTAGACTGAGTTGTTGTCAATTAATGGACATCTTTACACCGTTCTGGAGGCTACTGGATCATGCCACGTGACACTACATGGTGAAATAGGACGTGTCTGTGAAGAGTTGCCACGAATTTAATGCGTGCTGAACCTGCAGCGCCGCCGGTTGTGGGAGCAAATACATTGACAGAAAAATAATCGCAACATCAAAAAATAATTAACGTAAAGTAATAAAATTTCAGGAATACATTTGTCTATGTAACATATGTAAGTGATTAACATTGCAAAATCATATGTTGACATCTTGGGTTGTCGGGTGTTCTGCCGGATATCAGTGTACGACACTGATATCCGGCAGAACACCCGACAACCCAAGATGTCATTAGATCGCCGGGAAAGCCTGAAGAGTTAAATCATATGTTAATGAAAGTCGAGATAAGTCATTGCAAATGTGAGATTCTTGTGCATTAATAACCGGTGTAACCGCCAGATTGTTGAATGCAGACATGCATGCATTGTATTGTACATGTGCTGAATATCAGTTTGTGGGATGGAGTTCCACGCCTGTCGCACTTGTTCAGTCAAGACAGGGACGGTTAGTGCTGGTTGTGAATGATGCTGGAGTTGTCCGATGATGTCCCATACGTGCTCCATTGGAGGCAGATTTGTTGTTCAGGCAGGCCAAGATAACACGTTGAAACTCTGTAGAGCTTGTTGGATTACAACAGCGATATTTAGGAGAGCTTTATCCTGTTGGAAAACACCTCTTGGAATGCTGTTCATGAATGGCAGCACAACAGGTCGAATCCCCAGATTGACATACAATAGGGTGTGTGGGATAGCCACGAGAGTTCTCCTACTTCATACGAAATCGCACCCCGGACGATAACTCCATCAATGTTTTGGTCCAGTATGCCTAGCACACAGACAGGTTGGTTGCAGGCCTTTAACTGGCCTCCTTCTAACCAACACAAGGCCTTCACTAGCACCGAGGCAGAACCAGCTTTCATCCGAAAACACAAAAGGCCTCCATCCTGCCCCCGCAATGACATCTCGCTTCACACCACTGAAATCGCAAATAGTGGTGATTTGGGGACGGTGGAATGCACGCTTCCGCTACGGTCGCAGGTTCGAATCCTGCCTTGGGCATGGATGTGTGTGATGTCCTTAGGTTAGTTAGGCTTAAGTAATTCCAAGTTCTAGGGGATAGGGGACTGATGACCTCAGATGTTAAGTACCATAGTGCTCAGAGCCATTTGAACCATTTGAATTTGAATGCACGCTTCAGGGCGTCTGGTTCGGAGCTGTCCTTGAGATAACAGACTTGTAACAGTTCGTTGTGTCACTGTGGTGCCAACTGCTGTTCAAGTTGCTGCTGCAGATGCAGTACGATGCGCTACAGCTGTACACCGAACATGATGGCATTCCCTCTCGACAATGCCACGTGACCGTCTGGAGCCTGGTTTCTTGCTTTTGTACATCCTCGTGATCACCGCTACCAGCAATCACGTACAGCGGCTAGGTTCCTGCAAAGTCTTCCTGCGATATCGCAGAAGGAATTTCCAGCTTACCGTAGTCCTATTACACAACTTGTTCAAACTCAGTGAGGCGTCGATTATCACTTCTTTGTCGCCTTAAAGGCACTGTTGATCATCATCAACTCATCACATCCAATCTCAAAGGTAACGAATGGTCACGACCGTTACATCGCGCATTTAAAGCACAACTGATTAACATCCTCATAGTGGCGTTACTAGTGCCACTCTTATGCTACTGGTGCGAAATTTAAACAGTCATCATCATTCAGATCTAGAAACATGCATACAAACTTTCGTTTATGTCGCACAACTCCTTCTTGGTGTTGCGAATTTTTTCCGACAATGTACGTAATCCCACTGGCTGTTGAGTTGGCTACAGCATCCATTTCCCCCCCCCCCCCCCCACCCCTTCCTCCTTTCCCTCTTAGAGGCCATATAGCACTGAAAACGACCCAACTTGTGCTCACTCCGAGGAGCAGTTAGGAGTGACGCCTCCAGTTCTTAAACAGGCAGTTGAGTGAGAAGAGGAGACGTGGGTGGATCTGCATGACCATCCTGCATCATAATGAGGCGATGTCATGGTCTGTCAGGTTAAGCAGTGTATGCAGGGTGCTACCGAGAGATATCGGCACCAGGCCCGTTTCAGAGGTGAAGCAGAGAACCCAATCCTTGATCCCTGCAGAGCACCAGCAATGACTACAGTTGTCACATAGTTTCTGCTAGTGATGCCGAGTTGGAATTAGGGGCAGTCTCAGCTGCAAGTCGGACAGGATGACATGGATGAAGGCCTGTGCCGTAGCAAGTTTTGGTGGCGTCACCAATGGAGTTCGTCAGTGTTCACGTTGTAAAGAGGACAACCATTGGCACTTGTGATGGTAGTGGGGACCCATCCAAGGTGCTGTCGGAATATCTGTGCCCATACCATGTCTCTCTTACAGAAGCTACATCAATATGGCAAGTGCTGCCTGTGTTCTTGTGGCCAGAGAAGGTGGAGGATGAATCGAAATAGCCCACCTTGCAGAAGTTCCTCCAGGCTCTTACCTGCAGTGTACGCAAATAAACGGTTAGAGCATCTTTGATAGAAGAAGATTGTATCACCCACCTTCCTTTTTCGCTTAAAATTTCAAACCTGTTCTCGGTTTCCCTGTTCGATTTTTTATTCAGGATGAAAATGAACAGCTGTAACTCATGCTGAGTACAAAACTCTGGAAAGAAGGCAGAGATGAATTGGTCACCATGGCATGTGGGGGACCTTCAGTTACAAACACCTGCATATAAGCTGGAATCTCATTTTCAAGCTCAAGTGCACACAGCAGCACCCAGAATAAATTTTTCCATTGTTTTTGAAAACCGAATAGAGATTACAAAGAGTGGACAGCACAATTACAAGGGCTCACTTTAGACTGCAAATTTCTGTGTGAAATGAGAAATGTAGAAAACCATCAATTTTCTCTCCAAATAACAGTTAAAAGAAAGACCTTAGCTGGACTAACCCAACATCGCAAAAATGTTTGCCTTTAATCTGGGCATACAAACAGTCAGAGGCAGTCCATGAGCATGTGCAACAAGTCACAGGGCACGAACAGGCAACAACATTCGTAAACATATGACACAGGAGCAAACTATGTTCATATGCGTGCTGTAATATTAATCAGAAGCGCAAAGACTGTTTTTTCCAAAATGCACAATGCGTATACTGCAACAAGGGAAATCATAAATCTGAAGCTCGCTAACATGAATCAAATTAGGAAGCATAATAAAGCACTAAACCAATGGAAGTGGCTCTTAACAAGAATACTGACAATAAAAATCATGTTCAAGACGAACATATGTAAATAAGAATTCACTGGTCGAAAATAGAGAATACTATTTTCTCAGTCAATAAGAAGGCTTTATCTGTGACTTCTAGCTACAAGAGCACAGAGATAATAATAGACACTAGACTTTATTACTTCAAGAATACTGAGACCACAAAACACTTGTCATGGAATGGCTGCACTACTAAACCGAGACACATAGGCTGAATGTCAACATGAGACTGAGGGCGAGGCTAGCTAGGTCCGACTCTGTAAGCCATTGGCCGGCTGGTAAAGTGCACCACAGAGAGGCTGAGCGCACATCTGAGAGGGGGGGGGGGGGGGCTTTGCGAGTGCTAGTATCTTGCAGCCTCTGTGGCGTGCTGTGCAGCTGTGTGCCCAGATCACAGGTGTGGAATCTAATGTGGGTCACTACTTTCCGTCCCCCTCGGGAGCAGAGTGTCACTGACACCACAAGCAAGGAGAAGATGGCCGCAATGTGAAGATGATGCCCAATGTCCATGGAGGCTTCAGAGCGGAGAGCAACTCTCAGTCGGTGGAGAACTTGGAATATGGGCGAAAGTGGGCAGCACAAGGAGCATAACGATGCCAGCATGAGACCACAGGACTGGTGATGAGCAGTCCAAGCCGAACCCTTAGCAACGTCTGACAGCAACAGGGAAGGTAGAGGTGACTCCACTGCAAGCTAAGGCCATGTAAGAGACATCAGACCGGTAAGGGGGTGTGTCCACTGGCACCCAAGCTGCTGCTGGAGGCTGGGATGTCATGCGCTCACCTGGGGCGCTGACAAGGCAGAAATTGAGGCTGGAACACCAATGGATAGTCGGCATCCAGCGACAAGGTCACCTGCAAAGGCAGTACTCCGGCCTGAAGGAATGGGTAGGTGCCCACCTGGACTCTGAGCTACTTTGATTGCGCTGGACCTCCTGGTCTACAGTCGGGAGAGTGTAGACACGGCAGCCATTCTGATGCACAATGGCAGCCAGCAATCAGTGTGGGTGTTGACCAAAAACATGATCTCAGACTGCTGTCTCTGGCAGAAAGGGTGGTACAGAGGAACCAAACAGCAGGCAAGAACCCAGATGGAGGAGGTGGATCAGCTGGCACCCATGGAGAAGCTCAGCAGGGGTATGGGAAGTAATGAGAGTCGGCTGGCAGGCCATCAGAAAAAATAGTAACGCCTCCTTGGCTGGAAAGTCCTGCAGATAATTTGTTTCATCTGAGTCTTAAAGATGCAAACCATGCACTCTGTCTTCCCATTAGATTGGGGGTTAAGAGAGGGGAGAGAACATGGCGAATGCCTGATACCATAAAGAAATCACGAAATGCTTGGGACAGGAACTGAAGTCCATTGTCTGAACCAAGAGTAACCAGTAAACCTCCTACAGAAAAAATATTTGAAAGAGCCTGAATATTGACTTCGTCAGTGGCTGAGGGGCACCATACTACGTATGGAAAATGCCAAAACATGTCAATGACAATCAGCCAAAACACATTCGGAAACGGACCTGCAAACTCCATATGGATGCGCTCCCAAGGCTAGGTTGCAGGAGGCCAGTTGACTAGTGCACTGGAAAAACAGGGCAACCAAATGCTCCACTTCCCAGTCAATTCTGGACCAGTACACATCTCTGCAAGCAGAGACTTTGATGTAGGAAACTCCCTGGTGACCCCCAAGCAACAGCTGTAGGACCATCCACTTCTAACTCCCAGGAATGAACACCCTAAGAACTGTGTCATCTGTGGATAGGAGGAGGACCCCATCTAAAACCAAGAGGCGATGGTGAAAGATAAAGTAGCTATGAAGCATATCAGAAGTGTGCCCAGGGGAACGAGATGAGGAGGATGAACTGATAGAGGATGGGGTCAGACTCTGTGGCATTGTCGACCCAGGTACTAGTGATCAGAAAGCCAACTATCCCTTGGCAGGATGCTACATCCAAATGAAAACATGCAAGCTCCCCTTGATCAAACTCCAGGAACGGACTGTAGGGCAGCCTGGATAAGGTGTCTGCATTGGCATGGCACCCAGTACGGCGAAGATGGATGTCATAGAAACTGACAGCTTGTGTTCCATAATGAGTTGGAATTTAGTGCCATGCAAGGAAACATGAAATTTGATGACTGCATACACAATGGTCACAGCCTCCATCTCGACCTGAGAGTAGTGGCATGTGCTTGACTCAAAGTTTTGAAGGGAAAGGCCAGTGGCTGCTCCAAGCAGTCTGCTTTTTGGTGGACAACGTCTGCCCCACACCATACTGCAAGGTGTCCATAGCCAAAAGCAGTGGTTTGTTAGGATATGATCACTAGTTCTTCAGATGGGAAATCCCTTTGTTGCACGCTGGAGACTAGATCAAGGAAGTACCCTTGTAGAGAAGAAGTTATAGAGGGTGTGCAATGGTGGACAGCTTGGGAATGAACCAGTGGTAACAGGCAATTTTACCCAGGAAAGCCTGCAGTTTGTGCAACAATGAGGTTCATGACAGGTCCACAGTGGCCTTGACCAGATTCACCCTGCCGTGATATTGTGTGGACCAGATACTCAAGACAGGATTAGAAGAATTCAGACTTCTGGAGATTGCAACATGTACCCACAGCCCAACGTTTTTAAAAAAAGTGCTCGGAGATTGTGCAGGTGCTTTCTTGTAGTATGTCTGGTAACGGCAGTGTCATCCAGGCAGTTGAATTAGTGGAGAACAGTAGACGTGACCTACTCCAGACAGTGTGAAAAATTGTGGGACATATACAAAGCCAAACATTAATCGTTGATATTGATACCAGCCGAAGGCATATTAAGAACCATGCTATGCTTGGACTCCTCACCCAAGGGAAACGTGATATGCGTCAGAAAGACCAAGTTTGGAGAATAATAGACCCCATGCTAAGTGTGTGAACAGCTCTTCCAAATGTGTAAACCATGGACTGTGAATTCATGGTGACCTTAAAACCACTGCAGTCACAGTTTACCAGAGGGTTTCATCATGACAACAAGGGGTGTGGCCCACTCACGAGAGGAAATGGGAACCACAACCCTGAGATTAGAGGTGGTCCAGCTGCGCCTTGACCTGGAAGTGGAGAGCTATCAAAATCTGCCAATCACAAAAAAATCTAGGACGAGCTGACTGATTCAACATTACGTGCACTTTAAAGTCTGTGGCGCACCCTAGGCCTTTCGCAAATACATCCTGAAATATTAGAGTACAGAGATTGCAATGATTGATAGGTGTATCGACAGATACCAAATGTATGGTGTCTGTGACTCTAAAGCCAAAGGCCTCATAGGTATCACACGTGAAAAGGTTTGCTGAACTAGCCTCATGAACGCCAATAAAAGTAATAGGCCAAGTTACTGATCTACTAATAACGTCAGCCATGAATTGACCAAGCAAAAGAATTTGCTGTTTATCACATCCCCATAGCTGCCAGTTTACCAGCGACAGCAGAGGAGAGCCGAGATCTCAATATGTCTGGGCATTACGCAAGGAAACGGCAACGCCGGTGTTCATAGGCAGGAGTAGCTGCCACAAGAGAACCAAACCCTCGATAAAAAGTTCGTTGGACTCCTGATCGAGAATCGGTCTTTCTGTATATCTGTGTTATCTGATATAGCGTCCTGTGTCGTTGAGTGACAGAGTTCCACAGTGCGGTTTATTCTGACTCTTACAACAAGCAGCCCAATGCTGGGGACACTCTGATCTATCATGTTGGGAGTAACAACATGTACCTGACAGCAACAGTGAGCATCAGCTGGAATGCTGTTTAAATGCTGCATGGAAGCTACCGGATCAGCTGACTTGCACCACTTGTATGTCATCCTCCCTGGGTGCAGGGGACGCAGCTGGGCCACACTACACCTCCATGATGTCGCCCCATGCATCCAGCTGCCGACCAGTACCGTGTGAGACTTCATACCACTGGGAAATGGACAACATCTGTCGAGCGAAGGGTTTTATAATTGCTGGACTTTCTTATCCAGGGCAGAATGGATTATAACATTGTGAATCATGACATCCGCATACAACTCTTTTGACTTGAACGTGACAAAACGGCACTAGCGACTAAAGCCATGTAGAGTCAAGACCCAGGCATGATAAGTCTGATGGGGCTTTTACTTGCATTGGTAGGATTCAGCCCTAGTGGCCATGAAGTGTGTGTGACAGCAATGACAGGAAGACAACAACGAGCATATATTGACAAAGGGCAATGAATAAGGTTCCTAGAACAGCGCCGACTGCCGCAACACCTGATACGAAACGGAAGAAATCTGTAACAGAAACAGTGGCAATATACCTCCGCATCTGTAACGAGGAAGGTCTGGGAATATTGCTATAGGCGGTGTTTGTATGCTTTCCAATCTTCTGCAGCCTCGTCAAACAGCAGGAAGGAGGAAACGTAGCCAGAGATGAAGGAGGAAAGAGCAATGCCAGCACAGCCTGCCACATAGCTGTAAGAAGTTCCGTCCATTGTTGCACCAACGTTTTAAGCAGAGCTTCCATGTCACAACCAAATGCGAAAAGCAGCCACACAACGAAACACGTGAAAAATGACCCCATTCAATGCCAGTTTGTTCTTACTACAAGATCACACTGATAATAACAAATACAACAATTTATTACTTCAGGAATACTGGTACTGGAAAGCAACTGCCATGGAGGCACATAGGCCAAAAGTCAACATGAGACTGAGGGCTAGGCTGGCCAGGCCCAACTTTATCAGCTTTTGGTCAGTCTGTAGAGTGCACTACTAAGTGATCTATATCCAATTTCAAAACTGGAAGAAGCAATGTTTGAAGTAACTGGCAGAAACTAGATCTGAAGATATATATATATATATATATATATATATATATATATATATATATATATATATACTCCATTTGAACTTTATCAGTACAACGGATTGCCTTTTGGGACTGCCAGGGCTATGTTCCACTGATACTTAGAACAGTTAATTGGGAAAGAATCTAAAACTGTTAACTACCTAGATAATACAATTTCCTCAGGAGAAAATACAAAATTTGAAATGTCTATTTAAGATTTTAAAAGCAGCCAATCTAAAATGAAACAAGGAAAAATGCACACTCCTGTGAGAAATCCATTACCTAAGACACATTCCACCACAACAAAGAATCAGGCCAACAACCTGTAACAGAACAAGCAGGAATCTCCCAAACGCTCCTATTCCACATCTGCTACTAATTATTAATTTTTTCAGTTTAGGTACATTTTCTAAGCAAAATACATGTGGGAGGTGCTCAAAAATTTCAAAATCTTACCTAAGCTTTTCTCCATTTCAGTCCATTACCCGAGGTATTATTTTCAATGTGCTGATTCCAATTATGCATCACCTTGTTATTCAAATGGTATGAATTACTGAAGCTTTTAATACAGTATGGCTTTGCAGTGTGAACTAATATGTATTTATGGACATAGTGACACCATTAATTAGGAAATCTGGCATTTGCAACCCCTCATTACATGTCTGGTCTTTTTTTTTTTTAACTAAAACGTATTCCAATTGGCCATGAAAATCACGAATTATCATTTTAAAGCAGAAAAATTAAATAAAAGAATAATAAGAGCTGATGGACTAGAGTATTATATACAAAGTCGTAGGTGTCTTTATTCAAACAGTTTCATAAACCCAACGCACGTATTGTTAACGTCTAGCGTCTGTGAGTCTTTGTGTTAGAGATTTTAGTGTCCGAGCTTTTAGCGTTTGAGTCTTGAGTATTCGTGTCTCTTAAGTTAATGTGCCACTGCGTGAAATAGTTGACTTCATTGGATGCCGGGCTAATTAAATTTCCGTTCGTTTGATTTATTGTCAAAAATACGAAAATTGACAGAACTGAGGTAACACTAACATCCAGCGAACATCTCAATTGATAACAGATAGAAATCATTAATTCCAGTTTCAGAACTTCAGACGTTGCCAAAGTTACAATCCAAACATTGCTTTGCAATTTGACTTTCGGTTACAGACCCTGTTTGGATTGTCTAACATAGACTGTGGTATCATGAGAAGTGAACCCTGTATTGGATTATCTCTGGACAATAATAATAACAGTTTGTTCCGTATCAATATTAAAAGGAATAATTTTCAACAGACAAAACGTTGTGCTATGTTAAATGAACCATATGACCTTTGAAGGAAGCAATTTGCTGTACATAAGCTACGCAAATCAAAGAAATCAATCTATTTTGAAGCGCCAATCAGCCGACTATACTCCGTTCATCATAAGAACGTCCGCCCCCGATAGCTGAGTGGTTGCCGGCACGGTAGCTCAGCGTGTTCGGTCAGAGGGTTAACTGCCCTCTGTAATAAAAAAAAAAAAATGAGTGAACGGATCAATGAACAACCTGAACGAGTGTCATCGGACATCCGCCACGAACAAATTCAACGAACAATATAGAACAAAATGAGATAAAAAAAAGTGGTCACCGCGACAGAATGTCAATCCCAAGACCTCGGGTTCGATTCCCGGCTGGGTCGGAGATTTTCTCCGCTCAGGGACTGGGTGTTGTGTTGTCCCAATCATCATCATTTTCATCCCCATCCACGTGCAAGTCGCCGAAGTGGCGTCAAATCGAAAGACTTGCACCCGGCAAACTGTCTACCCGACGGGAGGCCCAAGTCACACGACATTTATTTATCATAAGAATACACCTGATGTAAACAAACACAAACGCGATGATTAGTCATAAGCCGTAGCACACGTACACTGGCGTTGTTACACTCTTAGAAGTAGTGTATGAGATATATTATTACTGAGTTATGTTAAATGAAACTTTATGATATTCAAATGTATAAACAATCATCAACGTATTTTTTAATCACGCTTTATCTATGTAGATTTTATTCCGAAAATCGTGTACAATCAGTCTCCGCACTGTTGTGCTCTGATTGTCGTGCGGTTAATACGCAGTGTGAAAATGGCTGAGGCTGCTTACTGTTCTGTAGTGAAACACGCGTGTGGAATAAGAAGTGCCGAGAAATAGGTTGTTCTTAATATTTTTCATAAATTCACAGAGACGACCGGCTTTGAAGTTTTTCGAGGGATTGTATTACATACAATTGAGACACGCAGTTGATTGTATGTTTAGCGGTATCTGTAGCGTAACAGTAGTTCATAGTTCGCTGAATCTAGACTTGCCTGACTCAATTTTTTTTCTCACTCAGTTTTAAATACTTATATCTCGTAATTGTAAAATTCATCATTTTTATGAATAAGGACGTCTTCTTGTTTGTAACTACATGTTGTTGTTGTGGTCTTCAGTCGTGAGACTGGTTTGATGCAGCTCTCCATGCTACTCTATCCTGTGCAAGCTTCTTCATCTCCCAGTACCTACTGCAGTCTACATCCTTCTGAATCTGCTTAGTGTATTCATTTCTTGGTCTCCCTCTACGATTTTTACCCTCCACTCTCCTCTCCAATACTAAATTGGTGATCCCTTGATGCCTCAGAACATGTCCTACCAACCGATCCCTTCTAGTCAAGTTGTGCCACAAACTCCTCTTCTTCCCAATTCTATTCAATACCTCCTCATTAGTTATGTGATCTATCCATCTAATCTTCAGCATTCTTCTGTAGCACCACATTTCGAAAGCTTCTATTCTCATCTTGTCTAAACTATTTATCGTCCACGTTTCACTTCCATACATGGCTACACTCCATACAAATACTTTCAGAAACGACTTCCTGACATTTAAATCTATACCCGATGTTAACAAATTTCTCTTCTTCAGAAACGCTTTCCTTGCCATTGCCAGTCTACGTTTTATATCCTCTCTACTTCGACCATCATCAGTTATTTTGCTCCCCAAATAGCAAAACTCCTTTACTACTTTAAATGTCTCGTTTCCTAATCTAATTCCCTCAGCATCACCTGACTTAATTCGACTACATTCCATTATCCTCGTTTTGCTTTTGTTGATGTTCATCTTATACCCTCCTTTCAAGACACTGTCCATTCCGTTCAACTGCTCTTCCAAGTCCTTTGCTGTCTCTGACAGAATTACAATGTCATCGGCGAACCTCAAAGTTTTTATTTCTTCTCTATGGATTTTAATACCTACTCCGAACTTTTCTTTTGTTTCCTTTATTGCTTGCTCCGTATACAGATTGAATAACATCGGGGATAGGCTACAGCCCTGTCTCACTCCCTTCCCAACCACTGCTTCTCTCTCATACCCCTCGAATCTTATAACTGTCATCTGCTTTCTGTGCAAATTGTAAATAGCCTTTCGCTCCCTGTATTTTACCCCTGTCACATTCAGAATTTGAAAGAGAGTATTCAAATCAACATTGTCAAAAGCTTTCTCTAAGTCTACAAATGCTAGAAACGTATGTTTGCCTTTCCTTAATCTTTCTTCTAACTTAAGTCGTAGGGTCAGTATTACCTCACGTGTTCCAACATTTCTACGGATTCCAAACTCATCTTCCCCGAGGTCAGGTTCTACTAGTTTTTCCATTCGTCTGTAAAGAATTCGCGTTAGTATTTTGCAGCTGTGACTTATTAAACTGATAGTTCGGTAATTTTCACATCTGTCAACACCTGCTTTCTTTGGGATTGGAATTATTATATCCTTCTTAAAGTCTGAGGGTATTTCGCCTGTCTGAGGGTATTTCGCCTGTCAACATATTGCACGCGAAATTCCTGTTTTCATTTCAAATATAAATTCTGAGGTATCGATATTTTGTGAGACTGTTAACTTAAGAAAACGTAACAGTTTAATTTTTGAAGGGAAAAATGAAGAACCAAATACTCTTTATTTGGACTATGTCTATTATTTTATACAACAGATGTAGATAAGTGGCGTAGAAACATGGAAAACAATAATTTTCATAGCTTCGAGCACACCATACAAATGTAGCATTTTAATATTTGCCACTGTACCATTACTATAGGAATCTAACAGAACGGACCTGGAGCCAAGTGAAGGGATTTGGCCCGAGAACTAATAACACTGCTAAGCTGGAAGACATACTGGATGGAGCTACCGCAGGCAGCTTCTTCACATGTCACTGCTGAACACTGGCGTGAAATGGAACCGCACCTCGTAAAAGAAGAATGCGGCGACTGGGTGGCTTCGTGGATTCTGTTGTTGATCGACTCGTTATCAACGCAGCGGATGTCAGTTCCAGAACTGAACATACTTCTCGGATTCGGATAAGGAAGGGGCGAGGAGATTACCTGACCACTGACTGTAATTAATACCTTCATTGCCGTCAGTAGTCAATAGTACGGTGAAATCCCTGCAGTCAGCCTTTGCATCACACATAGCTCGCTCAGAAAAATTACCCTGTGTTTAAGTTAGAAATTTTCGTCACTTTTGTTTGTAATTACGTGATTAATGTAAGGTGAGAACGAGGCATTTTATCCTTTCCGTCTGGTCACCTAAGAAGCGCACGGTAGTGCCGGAATTTTACCTAATATTATTTCATTTTTTTTAAAAATTAAATGACATTCGAAGGTATATTGTTTCTTTGCTAGTCTCCTTTTACGTCTGAACTGCAACTGCTCACACCATTGCAGGTTAGTTGGCCAGTGCTGTCAAAGTTCAATGCGCCAGTAAAGCTGTTGTACCGCGTAATCGCTCAGTCTATGTGCGTGTAACGCAGCATAAAACGTATACCTGTGATCGTACTTGACTGTACTGGTCACAGCTTGGCTTCCGCTCCGCCTGACATGGCGTAATGTTTACATCAGGTTTATTCTTATGATGAACACAGTATAGTAACTGTTAATGAGCATCTTAGGTGGCAACCGATAAACAATACAGCAAGTCGATGGCAATAATTTGAATTTAAACTTATTGATCAACAATTATTGACTGGAGTGTGCACATAGTGTTGGGTCGCTTCACTTTCACGTATCTCAATGAGGTGAAGAATACAGGCTGGGCATAGAAAGAGAACATTGCACTTTCGCTGATCATGGAAGTGTCAGTAGGCAGTAATAGGAGGCGTCACACATTCTAACTTTTCAGAAGAATTTTTCAACTTCTGTGAAACTATTAACTTACAAGATAATTCACATTATAGTTTCTGACCAGCAAAATCTTTAGCCAGGGACCAGTTAATATTCGCGCAACACCTATGTGGGATCTTGAGAAACCATGGCTTACTTGGGTTGATAATCAAGTTCGTAGCCGATCTTTACAATGTTGACTTCTGCACAGATAAGCTGTGGCTCAGTATTTCCATGTTGAAACCCAAGTAAGTATTTTGTGTTCACAAATTTTTATTTTTTATTTTTTATTTTTTATTTATCTATTTATTTTTTTTTTTTTGCTGTGGAAATTTTTGTACTGTCTACAAATGTCCAGCATGTAGGTGTGGATTATGTGATTCACTTTTCTCAAGTAGTGACAGTGTCAGTTCTTTCGAATTGATTGATATTGTTTTCTTCAAACTTGTATTGTGTAACACTTGACATTTAATCACCTCTTCGACTGTCTCAAAAACTCGAATATGTGCCCTGTTTACATAATTTACAGCCACTGTGTTCTGCAAATACTGTTCTAAAAAAGGGACTATAACTTCAATAAGTGATTGTGCTGTTAATGCTACATCAGTTTATTTGAAATGGAGGGCCGGAGGTAACTCCTGGTATAAAAGAAATTTGATTTGAAACTGAATTTGTGGTGTACATCATTTGCAATATTACTAGAAACCAATTTACAGCTATTCTATAAGACTTCGATCTCTGAGACCCTGAGGGTGTAATGGACAATGCAGACAGGCACCGTGACAGCAACACTAACACATTGAAGTACTCAAGAATCTTCTGGCTCCCAAGGATCTGAAATAATTATGTGTTAATCTAGGCCAAACTGGCTACAAAATGTTCACTTCACATCCATAAGTAAACTGCTTCACTAATTCTCATAAAAAGGAACAAAATGGATCGGGAACAATGAATGCCAACACCCATCTGACAAATTAAAACAAAATTTATTGGATGCCCAATATCTAACCACATACCATCCAACTATAATGTTTACTATTGCAGCAGATGATTCTGAATATGGAATCAGTGCAGTCTTTTAACATAGATCGTTAGTTGTAACGTGATTTACAAAGGCTGATCACATTCGCATCCAAACTACTGACAATTACTCAAAGGAATTATAGTCGAACTGAAAAAGAATCTCTTGCTACAGTATTTGTTGTCAAAACGTTCCATGAATACATTTACATTGAAAGATTCATTCTATGTATAAAGCGTATTTATAGGCTTTCTACGCCTACTTACAGATCACAAGCCAACCATAACTATATTTGGACCAAATAATAATGTATCCTCCGGAGTCGCTCAAAGCTTACAGTAATGGGTAAGGCATTTATCAAATATGGATATGAAACAGTTTACAGTTCCATCTCTCAATACATCAGTGTAGACTTGCTTTCGCAATGCCAATAGAGCAGAATAAAAATTTCAGTTCATTTGCTAATGTATGTCCTGTTTTGGACATCATCAGTCAAGACACCATTGAAAATCTTCCATTAAATGCCAACTCAATAGCAGAACTTGAGCCAATGGATCCTGCATTACCCAAAATAAAATAACAATCAGAGAGGTCTTCAGATAAAATTAGGAATTAAATTACGTTGGCACAGGAAAGAAGCTCTCTTTGTCTACAAAGGTGCATTCTGGAATATTCAGAATCAGGAAATCCACAAATGGTGATTACAGAAGTGCTAAAACTAAAAGTGCTTCTCATCAATGCTACTGGGGCATTGCACATACCAAACACATCACCAGAAATCATTGCTGCTGAATAGACATTGACAATGACGTAGGGGTGACATGCAAAATATTACTTTAGTTGTAAATTGTTGTAGTTGTGCTGGGAAAGTCCCTGAGCTTCAAGCGCTAATAGAAAGCACAGAAGCTGAAATCGTTATAGGTACAGAAAGCTGGCTAAAGCCTGAAATAAGTTCTGCAGAAATTTTTACGAAGTCTCAGACGGTGTTCAGAAAAGATACATTAGGCAGAATTGGTGGTGGAGTGTTTGTGTCTGTCAGTAGTGGTTTATCTTGTAGTGAAGTCGAAGTAGATACTCCGTGCGAATTGGTATGGGTGGAGGTTATACTTAACAGCCGAACTAAGTTAATAATTGGCTCCTTCTACCGACCCCCAGACTCCGATGATATAGTTGCTGAACAGTTCAGAGAAAATTTGAGTCTCGTAACAAATAAAACCCACTCATACGGTTATAGTTGGTGGGGACTTCAACCTTCCCTCGATATGTTGGCAAAAATACTTGTTCAAAACCGGTGGTAGGCAGAAAACATCTTCCGAGATTGTCCTAAATGCTTTCTCCGAAAATTATTTCGAGCAGTTAGTCCACGAACCCACGCGAATTGTAAATAGTTGTGAAAACACACTTGACCTCTTAGCCACAAACAATCCAGAGCTGATAGAGAGCATCATGACTGATACAGGGATTAGTGACCACAAGGTCGTTGTAGCTAGGCTCAACACCGTTTCTTCCAAATCCACCAGAAACAAACGCAAAATAATTTTATTTAAAAAAGCGGATAAAGTGTCACTAGAAGCCTTCCTAAGAGACAATCTCCATTCCTTCCGAACTGACTATGCAAATGTAGACGAGATGTGGCTCAAATTCAAAGATATAGTAGCAACAGAAATTGAGAGATTCATACATCATAAATTGGTAAGAGATGGAACTGATCGGCAACGGAAAAAGCATGCGAAGTTCAGAAGAACGCGAAATCCAGAAGATTGGCTAAAATTTAAAGAGGCGCGAAATTTGGCACGGACTTCAATGCGAGATGCCTTTAATAGGTTCCACAACGAAACATTGTCTCTAAATTTGGTAGAAAATCCGAAGAAATTCTGGTCGTATGTAAAGTACACAAGCGGCAAGACGCAGTCAATAATACCTTCGCTGCGCAGTGCCGATGGTACTGTTACCGACGACTGTGCCGCTAAAGCGGAGTTATTGAACGCAGTTTTCCGAAATTCCTTCACCAGGGAAGACGAATGGAATATTCCAGAATTTGAAACACGAATAGCTGCTAACATGAGTTTCTTAGAAGTATATACCTTAGGGTTTGCGAAGCAACTCAAATCCCTTGATACGTGCAAGTCTTCAACCGCTCGCTCACCGATAGATCTGTACCTACAGATTGGAAAATTGCGCAGGTCGCACCCGTGTTTAAGAAGGGTAGTAGGAGTAATCCATCGAACTACAGACCTATATCATTGACGTCGGTTTGCAGTAGGGTTTTGGAGCATATACTGTATTCAAACATTAAGAATCACCTCGAAGGGAACGATCTATTGATACGTAATCAGCATGGTTTCAGAAAACATCGTTCTTGTGCAACGCAGCTAGCTCTTTATTCGCACGAAGTAATGGCCGCTATCGACAGGGGATCTCAAGCTGATTCCGTATTTCTACATTTCCGGAAAGCTTTTGACACCGTTCCTCACAAGCGACTTCTAATCAAGCTGCGGGCCTATGGGGTATCGTCTCAGTTGTGCGACTGGATTCGTGATTTCCTGTCAGGAAAGTCGCAGTTCGTAGTAATAGACAGCAAATCATCGAGTAAAACTGAAGTGACATCAGGGAATCCCGAGGGAAGCGTCCTTGGACCTCTGCTGTTCCTGATCTATATAAATGACCTGGGTGACAATCTGAGCAGTTCTTTTAGGTTGTTCGCAGATGATGCTGTAATTTACCGTCTAGTAAGGTCATCCGAAGACCAGTATCAGTTGCAAAGCGATTTAGAAAAGATTGCTGTATGGTGTGGCAGGTGGCAGTTGACGCTAAATAACGAAAAGTGTGAGGTGATCCACATGAGTTCCAAAAGAAATCCGTTGGAATTCGATTTCTGGATAAATAGTACAATTCTCAAGGCTGTCAATTCAACTAAGTACCTGGGTGTTAAAATTACGAACAACTTCCGTTGGAAAGACCACATAGATAATATTGTGGGGAAGGCGAGCCAAAGGTTGCGTTTCATTGGCAGGACACTTAGAAGATGCAACAAGTCCACTAAAGAGACAGCTTACACTACACTCGTTCGTCCTCTGTTAGAATATTGCTGCGCGGTGTGGGATCCTCACCAGGTGTGATTGACGGAGGACATCGGAAAGGTGCAAAAAAGGGCACCTCGTTTTGTATTATCACGTAATATGGGAGAGAGTGTGGCAGGTAGGATACGCGAATTGGGATGGAAGTCATTAAAGCAAAGACGTTTTTCGTCGCGGCGAGATCTATTTACGAAATTTCAGTCACCAACTTGCTCTTCCGAATGCGAAAATATTTTGTTGAGCCCAAGCTACATAGATAGGAA
The DNA here is from genome assembly GCF_023864275.1 of Schistocerca cancellata. Classification (NCBI taxonomy): domain Eukaryota; kingdom Metazoa; phylum Arthropoda; class Insecta; order Orthoptera; family Acrididae; genus Schistocerca; species Schistocerca cancellata. The sequence continues at coordinate 700,462,459 of NC_064628.1, forward strand.
TGATCATCAAAATAAAATAAGAGAAATCAGAGCTCGAACAGAGAGGTTTAGGTGTTCGTTTTTCCCGCGCGCTGTTCGGGAGTGGAATGGTAGAGACATAGTATGATTGTGGTTCGATGACCCCACTGCCAAGCACTTAAATGTGAATTGCAGAGTAGTCATGTAGATGTAGATGTACTTATAGCAGCTACCACTCAGCTTCCCCAAAGCAATATTCTCCGTGGATACAGGTATCATAATCCTGGTCACATTTACATAAAAACTATGTTTGCCCATTTTTAGGAAGCTACTGTAGTGACTGTTTTCTAAATCTCTGTATGTGATACAAATGTCATCTATAATTTCGGTGAAAACAATCCAAGCTCTGTCAAGAATTATCTGAGTCAAAGGGTTGCTGAATTCGGTAGTCACGGACAATAACACATTCTGTTGCAGGATTTCAAACTTTTCTATGACTCAAATGGGATATTACATTTCAAAATTACACCATTTCACCATGAAGGAAAAGGTTTCACTGAAAGATTTGAAAGGGCCTTTGAATCTCACGTGACAAAGCTGACATACGGTAAGAATAATACATTGTTAATTCACCTTTCACAGTAAAGAGCCACACCACATAAAACAAATTCTCCATTGGAAAAACTGCATGAAAGACTTACTCTACACTAATTTCAATACTACATTCACTCATATACCCACAGACAGAACAGAGCCAGTACTTGAGAACATGTTTTCAGAGTCAGTGACCAAATTCTCTTTAGGATGAAGAAAAATTGAGAGAAATCGTGGGACCTAGGCAATATTATACAACAGGTCAGAAACACAATGTGCAGAGCAAACTAATAATGGTGTTATAACACAATACAGAAACCAAACGAAACTGCACCAAGCGCATACTATCTTGACAGAACTCCTATGCTATTTTCTTTCACAGGTTCACACAACTATGATGCAGCCAGACATACTGGCGATCTATAGTTGCAGCCATCAGTCATTCCTGACTCCACTACCATTAGTAGAGCCTACTTGCAGCAAATTGATAACGCTCAGATGGAGGTGGACATAACGACTCACCCCACAGGTGAAGATATTCATGTCGACATGGTAGATCAGCTTTACAGACCACTCCCTCACCTGGCTTTTGAGTACAGCTTTCCTAGGTTGTCATGGGCAAATGCCAGGGGGAGCGACAAGAGTGCATGTTGGCAAGCCCTGGAAAACATGAAATTAATGAAGCGAGCTTCATCAGTTTTGCCCTCACCCCTTCCTCCAGGGGAGGGATTCTGCGTCCTCTGGAAGATATGGAACACACCCATTCAAAAAAGAGCATGGAGCTGCCTAGTATTCTGCGGCAACTAAGTTAAGGTCAGCATCCAGAGAGGGGGCAACAAGGCAAGGCCTGTTTTATGCTTCTACCATATGTCATTCAAATAGTTCCCATGTAGGTATCCACTGGACAACTGTGGATAGGAGTGGACACACAGCTCCCCCCAGCACCAGGACCATATCAAAAGCCACCACCAAGAAGACCTCAACTGAACATTCTACATGTGATTGTAGATATCATTTACAGGACTCAGGACCAAAGTTAAAGTGAACACTGAAAAATTTAGATTAGGCAATTCTCCATCCAATCCAGATAACGATTGCTGTATGAAACCAGACGTATCAGTGTAAGATCAAAAGAAATGCCACCCACAAGGGAGAGTGTTAAAATCCTAATGGTTAATAGCCGAAGCATTTGCAGCAAAGTGCCAGAGTTTGAAGCGCTCTTGAAAAGCAGTGAAGCTCACATAATATTAGGTACAGAAAGCTGGTTGAAACCTGAACTTGACAGAAGTGAGATTTTTGGGGAAAACTTGAGCTCTATCAAAAGGAAAGAAAAATCGGAAATGGAGGCGGTGTATTCATAGCAGACGAGAAGCAGATCCACCAACTCAGAAATTGAAGCTGCATGTGAGATTGTTTGTGCAAGACTCAGCATAAAATTATAACTGGATCCTTATATTTCCCACCAGACTCATCTCCTTGTATAACTGAAAACTTTAGAGAAAACCTCAGTTCACTTCTCCAATGACTACTGTAGCGGAAAACTGCCCCAATTTAATTCTCATACCACTGAAATGATCAATGATTTTAGTATTAGTGTCAGTGGTGTCGAGAAACAGTCGAAATTGTTAAAATTTACCAAAGCTCCAGGACTTGATGGAATTTGAAGACTGGCTTTAAATGAGTATAGGAATACACTATAACCCCCTACATATCACTCACATAGTGATTGTGAGGATAAGACCCGAATAATTACTGCACACACAGAGGCATTCAAACAGCCATTCTTCCCGTGCTCCATATGTGAATGAAAAGGGAAGAAACCCTAATAACTGATATAGTGGGGTGTACGCTCTAACATTCACCTAACGGTGTTTTGCAGAGGATAGATATAGATTATTACACACCATCTTCTTACTACAGTTAAGTATTTGTAAAGTTTCTGTTAGTAAATTATTGTAAATTGTTGCTGACCTGCCCAGACAGCAATACACAGTAGGATGCCCCTTCTGGGATCAGGGAGGTATTCCAGCAGATTAACGATGAGAGCTGGAGTCCAGGGCAGCTTGGATGTGGTTTTTAGGCTGTTCCCCGCTGTCCATCAGGTGAACACCAGGCTGATATCCACATCCCACCTCACTTACACATTTTTAAACATTTAGCAAAATGTTCACATACTTTCACACAGAATAACGCTAGACACAGACAGTGGGGAACACAAATTCCATACAGAGGGGAAGGGGGCAAGGGGTGGCAACAGGAAGAGCATCCTGCCACTCTCTACCAACAACATTGCCAAATCCGATAATTAATATGCCAAACCCATGAAGATACGGGATAAAGACCAAGAAAAAGAAAAAAAAGATTGTAAGCTGTTGCCAATTTGTGTTGGTGTCATTTTTCATAGATGTTGCGTAAGCCTGCTTGGCCCTGTGACATGGTTGTATAGCGGCAGTGTGCAAGCAAGCTACCTCATAACAGCAACTACTTTCAGTGGTAAGGGGTTCTCTTCCTACCACATTTATATGTTTGACACCAAGAGTATTTGGTGAATAAAACATGGAGCTTCTCATTCCATAGAGAAAGAAATATATAGACAACTGTTTCTGTGTTTTATATGTTCATACAATAATAACAAGACAATGCATAAAAGTGTTGCCATTATTTAAGTAAAAACAGTTCTACTATTTTATCATAAGAAAAGTGTATATTAATTTCAAATTGCAAAGAGTCCAAATTTCTTTGATCTCCAACCATAAAAATTTCTGGTTGATAGCAAGATGTTGCACATTGAATAACATTTTCCAAAGTTGTTTGTTGGAGATGGTTTTGAATAACCTAAGTCAAAGAAGCAAATCCTGAGCATTTTCAAAATACAAACAAATATGGCTAGCACATGGAATATAGTCTAGCACAATATGTATGGGATTTGGCTGCTGATAAGCTCACTGATTTACTAATAGCTTTAGAGAGTTGAAGAACACACTGAAGTTGGCATCAGAAACAACAAATGCCAAGTGTGGTCCGGCCAAGACAATACTGACATGTGAAAATATTATAAGCCATTATCTTAAGGCCGGTCATAGATATCGATAAAAATAATCTCAGTGCAGTGATGAAAGAAGGCAACCGTTATCACCTGTGAGATGGTTGCTTTTCATCTTATCTGCTGAAGACATACTTTTAGTTTATGAGGAACATCTTTAATAGGCAGAAGCAGAAGAGTATATCACAATCCAGTGCCATATGTATAACATGTATGAAATGTAGTCCTCTGCCCTCTTTGTTGTTCACACAACAATGATTCAACAATGTTCTCAGAAAAACATCTCTGGCTGATATTTGTGTGTGCCTGTAACTCTAGGAATTCAGTGTCAGAATTCTTCTGACTTCCAGCTATTTACATCATCATTGTTCACATTTAAAGTGCAACCCATGTTATCAAATTTACTTTACTGTTCTTGTATTTGGTTCTCAAATATATTGTCAGAGACGTCTGCTGAGGTTGCAGGCCACATTAATAAACAGAACTGAATGACTGCATCATCACTGTACCTACCGGGTGATCAAAAAGTCAGTATAAATTTGAAAACTGAATAAATCACGGAATAATGTTGATAGAGAGGTACAAATTGACACACATGCTTTGAATGACATGGGGTTTTATTAGAACCAAAAAAACAACAAAGTTCACAAAATGTCCGACAGACGGCGCTGGACAGTAAAACGTCAGTGACTGCGCATGACAATCGTGTATAAAAGGAGCTGTAATGAGAGAGAGAAACAGATGCGCCAGCAGTCGCAGCATGTTGACGTTACCTGAAAAGGCGCTTTTAGTGAAGCTGCATTATCAGAATGGGGAATGTCCTAGTTCAGCGTTACAATCCTATCGCCATAGAAAGGGGATTCGAACGGGTAAAGATCCGTTGACAAATGCAGCTGTTGCGAGAATGATTTCGAAGTTCGAAGCCACGGGTTGTTTAGACGAAAGACCCCGTAGTGGCCGACCGAGCACAAGGCGTAATGCTGCTGAGACAGTTCAGGAAGAAATGGAGACCACAGAGGGTTCGTCTATGCTCGGGGAAGTCAGCGCTCGTGCTGTTGCACGTCGCACCGGCATTCCATACACCACTGTTTTGTTGTCACTTAGGCGTACCCTCCGATGCTATCCGTACAAAATCCATCGGCATCATGAACTGTTACCTGGCGATTTAGTGAAGTGGAGGGCATTTGTGGTGTAGCCGTTTCAAAAGATGGCGGAAGATGACGATTTGGGCTACCGAACATCCTAGAACTGTCGTGGAAACTCCATTGCACGACGAGAAAGTCACGGTATGGGTTGGATTTACCACATCTACCGTTATCAGGCCTTTTTTCTTCGAGGAAATGTGCAATTCTGGTTTTGTAACTGCTACCGTGACGGGTGAGAGGTACGCCGATATGTTACAGAATCGCATCATCCCCAGCCTGGCTGATAAACACCTGCTGGAACGTACGATGTTTATGCAGGTTGGCGCTCCACCCCATTTTGCGAGACGCGTGAAAGATCTCTTGCGCGCGTCGTTTGGTGATGATCGTGTGCTCAGTCGCCACTTTCGTCATGCTTGGCTTCCCACGTCCCCAGACCTCAGTCTGTGCGATTATTGGCTTTGGGGTTACCTGAAGTCGCAAGTGTATCGTGATCGACCGACATCTCTAGGGATGCTGAAAGCCAACATCCGACGCCAATGCCTCACCATAACTCCGGACATGCTTTACAGTGCTGTTCACAACATTATTCCTCGACTACCTCTATTGTTGAGGAATGATGGTGGACATATTGAGCATTTCCTATAAAGAACATCATCTTTGCTTTGTCTTACTTTTTTATGCTAATTATTGCTATTCTGATCAAATGAAGCGCCATCTGTCGGACATTTTTTGAACTTTTGTATTATTTTGGTTCTAATAAAACCCCATTCATTCCAAGCATGTGTGTCAATTTGTACCTCTCTATCTACATTATTCCGTGATTTATTCAGTTTTCAAATTTATGCTGACTTTTTGATCACCTGGTATATATAGAACGAGGTGATGTGACAAATGCCATTGTGAGATTGACACTTTATAATGTTGAGTTATATGAATATAATACAGTGGAATTATTACAAGTTCCAGATAGTAACATACCATATCTGAGAACTTAATTTTCATCTTTAAGTACAGTCTACATCATCTTGCATCTAATAAGACAGATGTTTCCCATATGAAGATATTGATCTAGATTTGACATAATTTTTCTATATCACTTTAGGCAAAATTTGAGATGATTTATGTCATATGGTATGGTCAGTTTATATCACCAGCTATGAGCTACTTGAGCTGGCAACATCTGTAATGATCTTGTCACTGATGTAAGTTTAAACTCAAAGGTTCTGTCACTTGACGTCTGAATAATGTGTGAGTGATGCTGAAGATAAAATTTCAATAGAAAATGTGTGTGATATCCAGACATTAATAGCCCTTTCTGCTAAAGGTCTCACAAAGGTCTTCACAGGTTGGCACTATCTCCCATACCTAATCTGCAAACAGATTTCCCATGCCATATCCTCACACACCCTTAATGCTCCCAATACCCCCAAGAACCAGCTGCAAAGGAGCCTCCCTGTTATCACCCAATATTATCCCAAACTGGATCAGCTGGTCCACATCCTTTGCACGTTATTCAAAAATCTGTTATCATGTCCAGCAGACATGAGGGACATTCTACTACAGCAGCATGGGCTCAAGCTGGGATCCAACGCCAAAATTCAGTCGCTTGCCTTTCCAGTGGCTCTACAACCACAACCTGGGCACTGGGGCAACATCTCGTGTTTGAAACATTGCAGCAGCACTTGGCAAGCTGCGTAGATGACGTAAGCCGCAACAAGACTTGACTTGCCCTATCATGTATAAAAGATAGCTGTGTGGTTATGCTGTGTATGAGGGCTTGATGCAGCATGGGTTCAAGCACTCTCTGCTTTGTTTTGGTTTTTGCTGTGAGGAAGCCACCATTTTTGGTCCTCCCATTGGGACCAGCTGCTGGGTGAGGGAGGACAGCTGGGGAAAGGGGAGGGGGGGGGGCGGCAGCCAAGCCTCAACAGGCTTGGGATTAAACTAAGGTCCTCTCAACCCTGAGGGCCTAGTGTCCAACAGCCCCAGTTACCACTCTTCAGCTACTGGTCTTGGGTCTGACGCTGGACATAATTGCTGACCATCGCTGGCCTGAGTATTAGCTCACTCTGCCACAGTTGTGAGAGCAGAGGTGCCATCTCCTGACACTGCATAGTGAGGCAGCTGGGAATTGCTGGTAGTAAAGTCAGTGCCAAGCTGCATGGATGAAATTTGCTGACACTGGCACATCATCACTGGCCTGTTCCAGCCTGAAGTTCGTTGGCCACAGCAGCCTGCCTCGTATGGACGCACAGGGCCCCCGGGAACGGGCGTGCATGGCGTGCGGCGCATGCAGGCGGCACGCCTAGGGGACGGCAAATTCAGCCAAATTGCTTTTATCAGATTCGTTTCAGTATCTCCAAATATGCATGACACAATTACGTAATCCTCTCCTAAGAATGTAATCTATATCAGACTGTTCGAATTAAAATACGAAAAGCCTGTCTGTTGGACCCCATTAACAACGGCGTGTATTCCTACTTGCGAAGGAACATCCCCAATGGGGATATTAATAAGTAGAAGCAATCAGATGCGGCCTCCAGATGGCGGTTCCGCATAGGGAATCACCGTGGCTCCTTGGCGGGTGCATTTGACTGACGAAACTCCTCCCTTCATTCACTTGTTCCGAGTCGTTAGCGCGAGACACAAAGCAGTACATTGCCCGCTGATTGTTTGCTGCAACTTACGAGTGCTATCAGTGCATATTCTTTTAAGTTTTAGAAACTATAGACGGAGAAAGAAGCGTCCATATGGTGACTACGGTTTTCCGTTTTAATTGTACTAATTTCTAAAACTAAATATTCCCTAATCAAAATATCCACGGGTGTACTGCCGGTCTACAGTTCAAATGGCTCTGAGCACTATGGGACGTAACATCTATGGTCATCAGTCCCCTAGAACTTAGAACTACTTAAACCTAACTAACCTAAGGACATCACACAACACCCAGTCATCACGAGGCAGAGAAAATCCCTGACCCCGCCGGGAATCGAACCCGGGAACCCGGGCGTGGGGAGCGAGAACGCTACCGCACGACCACGAGCTGCGGACGCCGGTCTACAGTGTCCAACGGGCACAATATTTCGGCGATCCTACATGTCGCCATCATCAGGTGAACTGACGGACTGAGCTCCTGTGAACGTGCCGGCACGGATATCCGTACGCTATGGCTGCTCAGAGGGAACTGGGTTCGGTCGCGGCGGCGGCCGATTTAAATACCCTCCGCCCGCGGCGCGCCCCCTCGGCTGTCCGCGCCCCGCGCCACAGTCGCGCGGTGGTCTCAGATGACGTCGGAGTGATGGCTCTGTCCGCCGTTTGCTCGATTTACTCTTGATTAACCCAATCGCTGGTTCCCAAGCCTTGCTAAAATTATAGCCACAGTCACGGTTTATGAGGTCGTCATTGGCGCGAATTTCGATGGCCTCTATAACAACGCTGTCCCAGTATCTCGACGTCTGTACCAGAATCCACGTGCGTTCATACTCCATAGCGTGATTTTCCGACAAACAATGTTCAGCGACCGCCGACTTGCTCGGATACATCAGTCGAGTGTGCCTCTGGTGTTCACGGCATCGATCCTCGACGGTACACATCGTCTGACCAATATACGACTTGCCACATTGACACGGAATCTGGTACACGCCAGCCTTCCTCAAACCGAGGTCATCTTTGGCGCTCCCCATCAGTGCACGAGTCTTATTCCGAGGACAAAACACAGTTCCGACCCGGTGTTTCTTCAAAATGCGGGCGATAATCCCCGAGAGTGCGCCTGTATATGGAATAAACGCAGTGCCTACCTCCTCCCTCGTGATTTCATCCATCTCCACATGTTGTGCTGTAGTGGTTGGGCGGAGCGTAAGTTGAGTCTGCCACTCTGAGTACCCATTTTTTCGAAATACAGCTCTCAGATGTTCCAATTCCTGGGGTAGACTCTTTGCATCAGAGATAGTGCGCGCCCTATATACTAGAGTTTTAAGTACCCCATTCCTCTATGAAGGGTGGTCACAGCTGTCTGCGTGCAAATACAGATCAGTGTGCGTTGTCTTCCGATACACCTCATGACCTAGGGTGCCGTCAGCCCTTCTCTTGACCAAGACGTCAAGGAAAGGTAATTTACCCTCCGTTTCAGTCTCCATAGTGAATTTGATGTTGGGGTGTATGGTGTTTAGATGTGTAAGGAAGTCAAGGAGTTTACCTATACCATGTGGCTAGATGACGAACGTGTCGTCCACATAACGGAAAAAGCAAGTAGGTTTCCATTCGGATGACGACAGGGCTTCCTCCTCGAAGTTCTCCATGTACAAATTCGCTACCACCGGTGAGAGTGGGCTACCCATGGCGACTCCCTCCGTTTGTTCGTAGTATTCTCCATTAAAAAGAAAATACGTGGAAGTCAAGACATGCCTAAAAAGTTCAGTGGTCTTCTCGTCAAACTTCTGACTAATCAATTCTAGTGACTCTCGCAGGGGTACCCTCGTAAACAAGGAAACGACGTCAAAACTCTCCATGATATCTGACTCATCCAACCTGAAGCTATCAAGGCGTTTAACAAAATCCACGGAATCACGGATGTGATGGGGGCATTTACCCACATAAGGACTTAATATTCCCGTCAGGTATTTGGCCAACAAATATGTAGGTGCCCTGATGTTGCTGACAATGGGGCGTAATGGTACCCCCTCTTTGTGAACCTTCGAGAGTCCATATAGTCTAGGCGGTACCGGACCTTGGGGTAACAATTTCTTAGCGTCACCCTCCGGTAAATCTGCGTCCTTGAGAAGCGACCTCGTCTTGTTCTCCACCTTCTTTGTAGGGTCAATGCTGATCTTCCGGTAGGAATCGTCATTTAGCAGGCTCTGCATCTTTTCAGTGTACTCCTTATGGGAGACAACAACTGTAGCATTGCCTTTGTCAGCCGGTAAGACAACAATTTCAGAGCGCTCCCTCAGATCACGAATGGCCGCCCTCTCTTTACTGGTGATATTTGACTTCATCGGCTTGGATTTCGTCAACGCACGTCAAGTTTCACAACGTATTTCCTCAGCTGATTCAGGCGGAAGTCGAGCTGCAACCTGTTCAACAGCACTAACAATTTCTGCGACCGGAGTGAACTTGGGGGTGGGAGCGAAGTTGAGACCTTTCTGCAAAACCGAGACCGCGTCATCACTCAACACCATGCCACTCAAATTGATGACAGTCTTGCACGGAACCTGCAGATATGCTTTGTCAAGGAGACGTGAGACGTCCCGTTGCCTTCTTATGGGCGGAATCAGCTGCAACCCAGGTGACACCATCAATCCAATCCCAGGAAAAAGAAGTGAAATTACTAGCCAGTTGCAAATGTAGTTTGAGTAATTCCTGTGAGATAAACTCCAGGCTCCGGCGGGTGAATTGCACTCTCTCACGTACCAATGCGAGGCTGGCTCGTTTCTTGATTCTCTTAGCTGCTGCAGAATCGATGTGATGCATAACCTTAGCAAAATTTGGAACAACATTCTCGGAACGACATCGCTTTAGAAAGGCAAGAGTACTTAGCAAACGACATCTACGGTGGCGCAACTTTTCAAATTTCTTCATGCTGCGGTACAACTCCTCCCCGTAAAGGTCTATACTGTGATTCTTGAGTTTCTCCCGGCGTATTTGATAATCAAAATATCCACGGGTGTACTGCCGGTCTACAGTGTCTAACTCGCCTGATGTATCCGAGCAAGTCGGCGGTCGCTGAACATTGTCGGAAAATCACGCTATGGAGTATGAACTCACGAGGATTCTGGTACAGACGTCGAGATACTGGAACAGCGTTGTTAGAGAGGCCATCGAAATTCGCACCAATGACGATCTCATAAACCGTGACTGTGGCTATAATCTTAGCAAGGCTTGGGAACCAGCGACTGGGTTAATCAAGAGTAAATCGAGCAAACGTATAGTTGTGACGACCACGGCGGACAGAGCCATCACTCCGACGTCATCTCAGACGCCGTCGCAATCTGTTCCACCGCGCGACCGTAGCGCGGGGTGCGGACACCCGAGGGAGCGCGCCGCGGGCGGAGGGTATTTAAATCGGCCGCCGCCGCGACCGAACCCAGTTCCCTCTGAGCAGCCATAGCGTACGGATCTCCGTGCCGGCACGTTCACAGGACCTCGGTCCGTCAGTTCACCTGATGATGGCGACATGTATGATCGTCGAAATATTGTGCCCGTTGGACACTGTAGACCAGCAGTACACCCGTGGATATTTTGGTTATCAAATACTCCGGGAGAAACTCAAGAATTAAATATTCCCTGTTTTATAGTCGCTGTTTTAGCACATTAATTGTTGACGGCAGTGTCTGTACAGAACTTTAAATCCTCGGTCGGACGTAAGGTTCTCCAAAAGTGTCCGCAATTCACATTTGACATCAAAAATTAAATTTTCAGTGAGGTTTATAACATTTGTGCAGTGATCATTTAGGCTAGTGCTACTCTAATTTCCTATTACCTTTTCGGAGTGATGATATTTTATTAGTAACGCCACTTGGAAAACGTCATTTACACCCAGTAAGTAACTTTTAAACAATAATAGCACAGTTAATTCTCAAAATAATGTAGGCATCTTTATCTGCTTTTGAGGATCTTTATCTGCTTTTGAGGAAGGAGGGCGCAATTTTTATGCCAATACGCATTTGATTCTTTTGGTAAACTGACTTTATGAAATTTTGTAAGTAATATAATCATGATTTCTAACTTTCTGATTTCTAATCTATCATAAATACACTCCTGGAAATTGAAATAAGAACACCGTGAATTCATTGTCCCAGGAAGGGGAAACTTTATTGACACATTCCTGGGGTCAGATACATCACATGATCACACTGACAGAACCACAGGCACATAGACACAGGCAACAGAGCATGCACAATGTCGGCACTAGTACAGTGTATATCCACCTTTCGCAGCAATGCAGGCTGCTATTCTCCCATGGAGACGATCGTAGAGATGCTGGATGTAGTCCTGTGAAACGGCTTGCCATGCCATTTCCACCTGACGCCTCAGTTGGACCAGCGTTCGTGCTGGACGTGCAGACCGCGTGAGACGACGCTTCATCCACTCCCAAACATGCTCAATGGGGGACAGATCCGGAGATCTTGCTGGCCAGGGTAGTTGACTTACACCTTCTAGAGCATGTTGGGTGGCACGGGATACATGCGGACGTGCATTGTCCTGTTGGAACAGCAAGTTCCCTTGCCGGTCTAGGAATGGTAGAACGATGGGTTCGATGACGGTTTGGATGTACCGTGCACTATTCAGTGTCCCCTCGATGATCACCAGTGGTGTACGGCCAGTGTAGGAGATCGCTCCCCACACCATGATGCTGGGTGTTGGCCCTGTGTGCCTCGGTCGTATGCAGTCCTGATTGTGGCGCTCACCTGCACGGCGCCAAACACGCATACGACCATCATTGGCACCAAGGCAGAAGCGACTCTCATCGCTGAAGACGACACGTCTCCATTCGTCCCTCCATTCACGCCTGTCGCGACACCACTGGAGGCGGGCTGCACGATGTTGGGGCGTGAGCGGAAGACGGCCTAACGGTGTGCGGGACCGTAGCCCAGCTTCATAGAGACGGTTGCGAATGGTCCTCGCCGATACCCCAGGAGCAACAGTGTCCCTAATTTGCTGGGAAGTGGCGGTGCGGTCCCCTACGGCACTGCGTAGGATCCTACGGTCTTGGCGTGCATCCGTGCGTCGCTGCGGTCCGGTCCCAGGTCGACGGGCACGTGCACCTTCCGCCGACCACTTGCGACAACATCGATGTACTGTGGAGACCTCACGCCCCACGTGTTGAGCAATTCGGCGGTACGTCCACCCGGCCTCCCGCATGCCCACTATACGCCCTCGCTCAAAGTCCGTCAACTGCACATACGGTTCACGTCCACGCTGTCGCGGCATGCTACCAGTGTTAAAGACTGCGATGGAGCTCCGTATGCCACGGCAAACTGGCTGACACTGACGGCGGCGGTGCACAAATGCTGCGCAGCTAGCGCCATTCGACGGCCAACACCGCGGTTCCTGGTGTGTCCGCTGTGCCGTGCGTGTGATCATTGCTTGTACAGCCCTCTCGCAGTGTCCGGAGCAAGTATGGTTGGTCTGACACACCGGTGTCAATGTGTTCTTTTTTCCATTTCCAGGAGTGTAGTTTCGCATATAAGCCCAGTTGTCTTGCCGTCTTGTAGGACAAATTGAGGAATTGAATGTCCCCGCCCCCTACATCTACATCTATTATGTAAATCTCATTCGTTGTGCCAATGATACATAACTTGCTACTTTCACATATTACACTGTCTAACACATACGATTTTTTTATGTCATTTGGCTGCGTTGTTAATATCAGAATTAATATCTAAAATGAGTTCGTTTTAGTTACGTACCAACACGCGTTGGAAAAGAATTGACCTAATTTTAGTGCGATTTCCGGCTCACAGTCGAGGAGAAATGTAATTTTACTGCGATTTATGGCTTGCATTCGAAGATAAACTTTTGTACGATACCTGCAGTTTGCTGTTGTACAGTCAGTGGCGAATATCTAATATGTTTTTTGTGGGGGGGGGGGGGCGAGTTGGGGGCAAGTTTAATGTAAAAATAACGAATTTTAAGTAGGCAGTTTTGCTGCTCATACGCAGAGGATAATTTGCGCTTAAGCCCCTTTCACTTTACCGAGATCAAGCTTTTTAATTGTTCACATGAAATCATAAAAAATATAGCTATTTAAAAAAACCAAATGATGACAAGATCTGGGTTATTATTGCTTCGCTATTATGGTTGTCCAGCGACTCGCTTTGTTTACTTTCCGCTTTTATAATTACAAGATACCGAATAGCGCGTCAACGTCGAATTCAAAAATGTACCGTACATTGACATGGTAGTCGGCACCTTGTGATTATAACAGCGTCGAGGAAACTAAGCGAGTCGCTGGAGAACCAACATAGCGAGACAATAATACCACCGGTATATTTCAAACATTAGTCAAGATTTTAAGAATGTCTCATCAACAAACACTTACACAAATGAAAAGAATGAAAATGCGATTTAAGTTGCTGGTGTGGAGATATTTTAACTAACAGAACTTAATCACAAAACTTTTTGTCTCATAGATTCAGCTCAGACGAGGCTAAGATATACGGCATTTGAACAATATCTCTTAAAACCTCTTTCAGGAATTCCTTGTAGAGAAATCAGCTTACATTTTTACAATTACCTAAAGACAAATAACATGTTACGATCGATGAACATTTATAAGAAATCAAGTTTGTTTTTGGATTTAACGAGTATTTTCGTATATTCCCTTGCGCTTACGGTATGAAATTGTTTTTTTTTTTAAATCCATTATACATATACACTAGAGTCCTGCATGACCGAGTAAGCGAGCACAAAATACAAGATGGGGAGAGCACACCCTAACTGGATAGGCTGCCCGCACTAGTTCTAGTGACCGAGCATAGAAGCCGTGACGGAATACGTAGCACGCAACTTCAAACACATTACACGTGTCATTATCCGTGTGAGACTGCAGCCAGTACGGGCTTCTCATTTGTGGTGTCTCTCTCTCTCTCTCTCTCTGCAATCATGCAGTGCGAGGAAACCAGTGCAGTAAGACGTAAGATTGAAATCAATGTTTACACACTGAAGAGACGGGAAGGTCTAAAAAGCCAAGTACGGAGCATATTTTTGGTGGTTGTAGACGAAAACAGTGCGTCTACTGGATACGTATCGTGCATTAACTGCTCCACATTATTATGTTTCCAATCGGGAACCACTCTTTTAAAGAAACACAGTTGCAAGAAACCTCACAAACATACAGCTCCTTCAGGGATACCGGCAGTAATAAAAAATAGTATTACAACAAAGTGTGTTGCAATGTGTGCTAAAGATATGAGACCTTTTAACGCTGTTTGCGTTGAAGGTTTCAGAGAACTAGGCCAAGAATTAATACATCTAGGTGCGCATTATGGAAAAGTTAACGTGGCAGATGTCATGCCACATCCCTCTACTATAAGCAGATATGTCAAAGAACAAGCTGATGCAATACGAAACAGTATAATGCCTTCTGTTATTGCGGAAGTTATTAATAAAACATGTGCTGCGATAGTTGATATGTGGACTGATTCGCATAATCAGGTGCACTTTTTGACGCTTACATCTCATTACATTAACACAGATTGGTCTCTTCTGATCAATGTTTTATTTAAAACAAAATTCCCGGACGTTAGGAAGACGGGAGTAAATATTACAAAAGAAAGTGCTCTATGAATTTAGCTGTGTAACGCACCCGTTCTTGGAAACGTTACTTTTGTATTAAAAGAAAGAGAGAGATAGAGAGACAGAAATAGAGAGAGAGAGACAGAAATAGAGAGAGAGAGAGGCGTTGGATTTGCACAGTACGGTGCAGCGAGCCGGGGCGAGGCGAGGTGAGAAGTCAGCTGTGACCGGTGATGCTCGGTTATCCGCGTGTCCGGAATCCGGACATCAGACATTGGGCGAGTACGTGACCGAGCCGAGTCGTATGGGGCCGGACAAGAGCGGCTCGGTCCACCCGTCAACAGGCGAGGCGCGACCGGTCAAACATGGAGCGTTGCAGCACTCAAATATACACGTCATACAAAAACAGCTGGACGATGAGAAACAGGAATCTGTCACGTCAACTTTCGGAAGGTTCACGGAAGCTAGCCTGAATGCTACACCATTTTCTGAGACGGTACGGACAACGGCTGTGAATATGTCAATACAAATGACACCAACAACTGTGACTAAGTTATGCATCCTAAACCGTGTGAAAACACGTTCCATACAGTAGTAAACAGTCATCTCGGTGCACGTGAAACAGAAATAAGTGCACGGAAGACAAACTTATTCTGAAAGCAGTACAAACATACATGCGCAAGTGACCACAATGTTAAGTACGCAGAATGTGAAGAAGACAATAACACCTAAAGGTATTGTGTTGTGTACATAAACAGGTTCAAATAACTTCACAAGCTCCCAGATATAATGTGACAATACACTCTGATAGCCATGGACGTAGCCTTGCTGAAATCTTACGCGATGATTATTGTGTAAAGGCTTTTTCCGTTGTAAAACCAAGGGCACCCATGGCGGAAATCACACGGAACATAAATGATGAAAAATTCTCCAGTTAGAGTCAATACGCCGTCATAATTTGGGGCGCTAATGATGTGTACATGAACGAGTATCCAAAGCCACTAAAATTTTGAAAAAAACTTTGAGCACTGCAAGAAGAATACCAGCAATTATTGTTGGAATTCCACATAGGCACGGCCTTATGAGCGCTTCTATCGTGAATAAAGAGATCACTAAGGCCAATCGACAGTTTGAGAAGATCTGCAAAGCATTCCAGAATTCACATTTCCTGTCTATAGATTCGCTGGGGAGAGAACATTTCACACAGCACGGTCTACATCTTAACAGCAAGAGAAAAACACTACTAGGACGGAAAACTGAAAACTTACTTCACTCATTAAATAGATGCATGAACAGTGAACCTTTTGCTGTTCTGCCTCTGATAGACCAGTCCACAGTACCTTCTGCAACACAAAAATTGTCATCAGAAACGGAGCAGGCTATACCAGCGGTATCAGCAACGACAGTATCTACTACACCTCCAGAAGCTTTAGAAACCACCTGCCCCTTGAGCAAAAGAAGAGTGTCTCCACCAGGCCATCTGAAGGATTTTTTATTCAGGACAGGCAGCAACCAAACAACGAGGTGAGCAGTGTGAGGGATTCGAAAGACAACATATCATTAGCTACATTATATCAAAATGTCCAGGGTCTAATTAGTAAGATTGCTGTACTAGATGTGCTTTTGATGGATCAATTAAAGGATATTTCAGTTTTATGTATAAGTGAGCACTGGCTAAAAGAAAACCAAGCTTGTACAGAAAGAATAACAGGATTCGAAATGATCAGTAGCTCTTGTAGAGAGAATTTTAAAGGGGGGAGGGGGGGAACATGTATATATGTGAAGCAAGGAACTGAATGTAAAGAAATTAAACTCAATAAGATAAAACACATTGAAAAAGAGTTCGAATACAGTATGTGCAAACTTATAGAACCCAAAATAATTATTGTGTGCATATATTGTTCCCCATCAGGGAACTTCATGACGTTTTTAGACAGTGTTGAAAGACTTTTTAGTGAATTAAGACATTTTACAGAGAGTGTTATTGGACTTGGTGATTTCAATGTCAACTTTAAAATGAACTGTCAAAAAGTATCAAAACTAAACAATTTGTTATATTCACAAAATTTTGCGCCACCTGGCCATGAATGCACTAGATATGGAAAACACTCTGAAACGATAATAGATCACATATTTTTTGACTTGCAAAAGCTAGATCATGTTATTGAAGTAACTGACACAGAGTTCTCAGACTACAAAACAATAAAACTCTGTATAAATAATGTACTGGGCAAAAATTCTAGAGTACATGAGAAATGTATCTACAGAAGATGTATCAATGAGGACATTATTAGGGTTTTTAATTATTTATTAAAAAACTCAGACTGATCTCTATAGATCATTATGAAGTAAACTGTGGGGTGTTTTTAGATTTATCAAAGGCATTTGATTTTATTGATCATGAATTACTGCTTGAGAAACTATATTGCTATGGTGTACGTGGTACTGTTCACAGCTGGTTTAAATCATACCTGTCAGACAGATACCAGAAGGTACAAATAGTTCACAAAGGAACCTCTTACTTTTCAGAATATAAGAAAGGTAGTAATGGAGTGCCACAAGGTTCTGTGCTGAGACCCCTCTTGCTCTTGATTTTCATAAATGACCTACCAAACTGTTTAACACTAGCTAATGCTGTATTGCATGTGGACGATACAAGTCTTTTTATTAAAGCTCAAAATGAGACTGACTTGCAACACAAAGTAGAAATAACAAAAGAAGAAGCAGGAAAATGGTTTAGAGATAACTATTTATTTGTAAATGAGAAAAAAAACAGTATGGATGAATTTTAGCCGTGTATCGAATAAAGTAAAGCCCAATATAGTTCTGAAACTTTGTGAACAGAAGATTTTACAAACTTCAAACACAAAATTTTTAGGTATCTGGTTAGATGAGCATCTAAAGTGGGATAAACATATTGAAATGCCCAATAAAAAGCTAAGTAAATGTTGCCATATACTCAGAACGCTGAAAAACTGAAGCAGTGAAAAAACAGTAATATGTGCTTATTATGCTCTTATGCATAGTCTATTGTGGTATGGTGTCTTATTTTGGGGTAATTCAAGCCTGGCAAACCGGTCATTCATTATCCAAAAACGAGCATTAAGAATAACGAAAGGGGCTGCACCAAGAGAGCCCTACAGGAAAATTTTCAAAGAAATTCAAATAATGTCGCTTCCATCTCTGTATATCTACGAAAGTATCTGCTTTTTCAAATCTCACCCCCAATTTTCTTCTTTAAATAGTGAATGCCATGACTACCCAACAAGACATAGGAATTACTTCCACAGAGAAACACACAAAACGGCCCAAAATCACAAAGGTGTAATATATCACTCCAGAATACTTTTTAGTGCTCTTCCCTTAAGGATCAAAAAGATAGAAAAGTTTTACATTTTTAAAAATGAGCTTAAAAATGTTATTAAGAGAATGTTTTTACAGTGTTACAGAGTACATGGAGTTTCAGAACATAGTGACATAGTGGTCAATGATAATGATAATTCATATTTGAACAAATGTATGAAAATAGTCTGCCTGTATGCACTATAATTAATTAATTATTGTTTGTTCTGTTATTCATACTGGTCAATGATAATGATAATTTATGTTTGATCAAATGTATGAAAATAGTCTGCCTGTACACGCTATAGTTAATTAATTATTGTTTGTTCTGTTATTCTCTACTATAGTGGTCTATGACAATGATAATTCATATCTGAAAAACAAATGTATGAAAATAGTATGGACTATAAATAATTAATTATTGTTTGTTTTGTTATTATCTATTATACACTGCACGAGATATATATTTATATATGTTTTACCACTGTAGGCCTATGTTATTAATTTACTGTATAATTACAAACTCATATAATGTAACATGACAACTGCTATATCACTGTATATGATAAAATGAATGCTTAATAAATAACAAATAACAGATAACTGAAAGGAACGCAAACAAACGGAAGCGGAGAGGGATAGTGTGAATTGGCCTACATTCCGAAAGTGGTAGAATAGTGCGCATGCGCGCATGTGGCCTGGGCGGAGCACGACTCGTACCGAATCAACCCGAACTGGCACGAACTTCACACCACTAACACCCCACTCCCTTCACTAATACAGTGAAGTATGACAGTCTACCACGGCAATACCTTCATGAATCATTCATTAACATAATTCATATACCGTACTTTTCTCGTTATATTCATTATTTCTGGATGGGAGGGAACAGCCCCCCCCCCCCCCCCTTATATGCGCCCCTGTGCACAGTAACACATGATCACCAGCCACTACTGGCTAGAGTTGGGCAACACGATTCTTTTTCCCGATTCGATTCCTACGATTCAATCTCACATTGCGAATCGATTCCTACGATTCGTTCACGATTCATCTAGTCTGCGATGGCACGATTCTTACGGAATTCAAAAAGTTCTACATCTTACTCATAGATGGCAGGACATGTCTGAAATTGTCAATGGGGTTAGAATCGGACTGTGTGATGATAAGATATGCCAGAAGTAGTTTATTTATGAGTAAACATGGATATGACGTTACAAGTGTGATTCTCGATTTATACGTGTAATGCCTTAATTGATGAAAGGTCACGTTTGATTTGATTGTATCTATTGTTTTATTTCAGTTTGGCAGGAAAGAGGAGTCGATTTGTGCGAAAGGTAGTGCAAAATTACGTGGTATCCCAGTTTGGTTGTGTGGCTTGAACGTATCATACTACAGACGTCTGTTTTATAGTAACAAAATCTAGCAGTGAGGCAGACGTGGTTTGGCTCATATCATCCTATGTTTTTCTGTGCCAAGATGTCTTTCCAAGTCCACATCATCCTTGTAATTATTAACGCAGCTGACAGCCCTCCCACACAGCAAATTTAGCTTAACTTTCATTTCTTCTAAATACAAAGCATAGGTATTTTCCTTTTAATTTGTCTGAGAACTTGCCGCTGTCACTACTGTTTACGTGAGAAGACGACATACTTCTAAACAGTAGGATTCAATCGTATACAGCGACGTTACTTCAATAAAATTTAATATGAATCTGAACACGATAACATTCGAAAACTCGAACTTGAAATTACTAATTAAAAAGCTTTTGTTTAAAGATAAACTTAAAAATCAAAATCCGTATCTAAATATAAAATTTTATGCGAACTGTTAAAGCCGTTCCCAAGAAACACGAAATTCGCGTGTTTATTTAAAAAATTCTTTTGTGTAAAATCGCGTGCTGTAAGGAAAGACAGATAAACATAAAAACCAAAACCTTAACTACATTCAATACGTACTAACACAGTTTTACGAGATAGCGTTATAAAAACATGTGAAATAGCGTTTTTATAATATAAAATTGCGTTTTTACGAATGGAATTATGTAGGTGAACTCAAAAAGCAAAAACCAGTCTAAATACAAAATTTCATCCAAATCGTTCGGGCCGTTTTCGAGATACGCGAAATATAATACATAATCGTGTGTATAGAAGGTGTGTGTGTTTTGCATTGCATCTGCAACAATAATAGGTACGTATTTATTCATCATACTTGGATTTCTTGATTTTAATCGTCTGTATTGGGAGCTGTGTACAAGCTGTATATCGTTTCTGTCATCACTAGTTTGTGTATTACTCGCGCAAACTAACCTGACGTCGCCGAGGTGGCTGATGGTAGCGATAGTAAATGGGAAATGCCTTTACGCTCGTTCCCATCAGCCACCGCCAACTGTCAGCTTGGTTTTCACGAGTAATATTACGGCCCACGAACTTCGTTTGTTCGTTCCGAGCTTCCTTTGTTCACACGCATCCTCCACTTGACTGCCATCTGGCGGTCATAATCATTCGGCACGACTCGGAAGTTGCCTTCGAAAAATAGCGTACTAAGAATCGATGAATCGTTGGAACTTGGAATCGTCACGACTCGGAAACACGCAATCGTTCTTACGATTCTTTTGAACGACGATTCGTCCATATCACGATTCGATTCTTACGATTCTTATTTAGAGTCGTTCAAATGAACGACTCATTCACGAATCGCCACAACTCTACTACTGGCTATATCATGATGTAGCAGCGCATTCAAGGAGAGGTGGCTTCCGTAACAGACGATTAACAATAGAGAAACATTTTGTCACGTTTTTTACTGGTTGCTTATCATCTCCAGTACATCACCAGTAGTCACACTGTTAAACCCAACCGCATATGGATGCAACGTCAGCCAAAAGCGAATCCACATTTTCCAACAAATTGGCTACACTATTTACTGCTGTTAAAACAATACAGTAAATACATTCCATATTACATTAACATACATTAAATTGGTTTCCTATTTAGATAGATTAATTGGCTCCGCCTTACTGGCTCTGTTGCCAGTTGTAACCTAAATTAATAAACTCTTCGTAAAAATTAGGAGACATTGCGTAGCGTTATCAACCATGTTCTGAATATAGTCACTTATACGCCAGGAAAATTTATTTGTAAATTTGTTCAACCAAGTATCAACAATTTCACTAGTTTCACCCAAAATTTGTTTCAGGAATCACAGAAAAGAAAAAAAAAAATCCTCAGGGGCTCAGTTTCGTAACCAGAAACAAGAGAAGGAAAGGCAAAAAGAAAAACTGGCAGGTTCTGTTACGAAATTTTTGACCAAATCTGTAAATGACGGTCAAGAAGCTCTTGCCTCTGCCATGAGCTCGATGTCTGGATCTGAGACTATGGAAGCAAGTGAAGACGAGACATTTTGCGCTCCTAGTTCCTCTGGCGGCCTCAACGAAAGAATTGACACATGACTGACGTTGCTGCTGAAGAATCTTCAAGCAGTACAGCGGGCAGACTGTGAGAGTTTGACAATTAGCGAAGACCCAGGGCTGTCGCCTCTTAATATTAATAGTAATCTAGTTAATATTCTAGTTAAACGTGGTCCTGTTCAAGTACATTATCATACTTACCCCATTAATGATGAGGGAAGAGGGTTCGCTGACACTTACTATTACAGAAATCTTTCTAACGGCGGAAAAGTTAAAAGAGACTGGTTTCTTTATTCTTTATCAAAGGATTCAGTGTATTGCTTCTGTTGTAAAATGTTTGCCAAAAGTGTATGTAGTCTGTCTGACATGAATGGATTTGCAGATTGGCAGCATTTATC
Organism: Schistocerca cancellata; assembly: GCF_023864275.1. NCBI lineage: Eukaryota > Metazoa > Arthropoda > Insecta > Orthoptera > Acrididae > Schistocerca > Schistocerca cancellata. The sequence goes on from NC_064628.1 coordinate 700,484,581, forward strand.
ATTGACTCTGAAAAAGACACGAAACAAGTGCTTCCCACAATGAAAATGTGAAGTCATGGGTACAATTGAATAATATGTTACAAACAAAGAACTCTGTAAACCAGATGCAATTGAGACTAATAGAGAAGGGAAAAAAGTATTGGTGTGATGTGCTACAAAGGATTATTGCTGTTATTAAGTTTTTGTCGCGGCAATGTCTGGCTTTTCGAGGTTCTTCCAAAAAAATATATATTGACACGAAAATGGAAATTTTTTAAAAGCAGTAGAGATGCTGGCATCTTTTGATCCAGTTATGTGGGAACATATTCGCAAAACTGAATAAAAATCTGACTCAATTCGGATGGGTATGGCCCACTATTTAGATGACATTCAAAATGAAATTATTGATTTATTAGGCACAATGATACAAAAACATATTTTGAAGAACGTAAAAGAATCTAAGCGTTTTTCCATCATATTAGACTGCACACCAGATGCAAGCCATACAGAACAAATAACAGTAATATTAAGGGATGCTTATCTAAATCACATAGACAAGAAATTAGATATATGTGAACATTTCCTTGGTTTCTGCCCAATTATTAGTTTAAATGGTAACCGTTTGTTACATTTCGTTTTGAATTTATTTTCTGAATTGAACCTGGACAATCAAAATTTGCGCGGACAAGCTTATGATAATGGCTCTAACATGCTTGGAAAACACAGCGGACTGTAAAAAAGAATTTTGGATATCAATAAGCGTGCATTTTACGTCCCATGCTCAGCTCATAGCTTAAACTTAGTGATAATCGATGCTGCCAATATTTCTCACGAGACCATCGATTTCTTCGACATAATTCAAGAAATTTGCGTCTTCTTTTCATCATCAACAATTACGTGGTCAATTATTTTCAAACATTCACCAGATCTATAGCTAAAAGCTTGTGCTACGAGATGGTCTAGCAGAATTGAAGCAATCAATCCCTTACGGTTCTACACAGAAAATGTATTTGACGCTCTGTTGGAAATATCGGAAGCTGCTTCTAGTTGGGACTGTACCACCAATCTCAGAGCGAAGTCACTTGCTTTAAAAATTCAACATTATCAATTCATTTGTTCTGTTGTAATCTGAGACGATGTTTTGAGCGAAATTAATTCTTTAAGTACAATGTTGCAAAACCCGTCAATTAATACACAGATATGTATCAATTTGTTAAAGAGCTTGATTTGAGAAATTCACACAATATCGCACAGATAAAAACTTTGAAACAGTTTTAAAGGACGCTACCAATGTGGCAAACAAACAAAATGCTGAAGTGCGTTTCCCTCCAGTAAATATACCCGGTGATCAAAAAGTCAGTATAAATTTGAAAACTGAATAAATCACGGAATAATGTAGATAGAGAGGTACAAATTGACACACATGCTTGGAATGACATGGGGTTTTATTAGAACCAAAAAAATACAAAAGTTCACAAAATGTCCGACAGATGGAGCTTCATCTGATCAGAATAGCAATAATTAGCATAACAAAGTAAGACAAAGCAAAGATTATGTTCTTTACAGGAAATGCTCAATATGTCCACCCATCATTCCTCAACAATAACTGTAGTCGAGGAATAATGTTGTGAACAGCACTGTAAAGCATGTCCGGAGTTATGGTGAGGCATTAGCGTCGGATGTTATCTTTCAGCATCCCTAGAGATGTCGGTCGATCACGATACACTTGTGACTTCAGGTAACACCAAAGCCAATAATCGCACGGACTGAGGTCTGGGGACCTGGGAGGCCAAGCATGACGAAAGTGGCGGATGAGCACACGATCATCACCAAACGACGCGCGCAAGAGATCTTTCACGCGTCTAGCAATCTTTTTGGTTCTAATAAAACCCCATGTCATTCCAAGCATGTGTGTCAATTTTTACCTCTCTATCTACATTATTCCGTGGTTTATTAAGTTTTTCAAATGTATACTGACTTTTTGATCACCTGGTACTTCGCCCAAGAAGAAAACCAACTAAGTTTCAGTATGAACATCTTGACGAAGTTGTGTTAGACCCCAAAATGAATTTCAAAGATGAGTTTTTCTCCGAATTATAGATAAGACATTAATTTCCTTAACAAAAGGATTTGAAGAGTTAAAAAGTTGAGACGACGTTTTTGGTTTTTTTAGCAGTGCATTATTTAGTTGTCCTAAAGAAGAACTAATGACTATGAAACTTAAAGACCATTCAAGGAATGAAACCGACATTGACAGTACTGATTTGTACAATGGAATCAACACTTTGCATTTCCTAGAAAATCAGTCTTGTGAACCATATACGATTCTTCAATATTTTTACGAAAATGATTTAATATCAACTTTTTCCATCACAGCAGTAGCCCTAAGGATATTTCTTACTCTGCCAGTCACAGTTGCATCCGGTGAAAGATCATTTTCGAAATTAAAAATTATCTAAGGTCAACAATGCATCAACAGAGGCTTACAAATTTGGCTATTATTTGAATAGAGCATGAGATCTTAGACAATTTAGATAGTAGACAAATAACAGAAGATTTCGCAGTTATGAAAGCGAGAAAAGCTCAGTTTGTGTGAGTATATGTATGTGTCAAAGAAACTTTCCCTCTAGTCAGCAAAAAAGCTAGAATTAAAGTATTATTAAATTTGCTAACCGTGATTCTCATTTCTATGTAATAGCTAGTGAATTAGTGTGTAAATTGATTTTCTGTTTGTAAAAATTATTATTAAAAAGTTCTATATCACGAAAATGCCTCTGACAAGTCTTTAATTCGAGTGTGGAAAAAAAAGTTTTGCATTTTATTTTTTTTGGGTGGCGGGGGGGGGGGGGGGGTACGAGGGCGGCAAAATCTGGTTTGCACACGGGCGCCATGATGGAGGCAAGCTGCGGGCCTGTGGGCACACAGTTTCTATTGCTGTCTGACTAGGAAGTCAATAAATTATTTTTCACAAGTGGGAACATATCGTCTTCTAAACCAATGTAGGTGGTGTCAGAAGAGCTGTTGGAGGTTGCAATAATACACAACGGCTCCAATCCATGACTGCCATGCTTATGACCCACGTGGCTTAAACAACTAAACAACAGCTTAGGAATTGTTAAGGATTACATAGACAATGTGGCCTCGCTGCTAATCATTGTGAGGGTTCTTCAATCTCCCATCCAATACACGTGTTGGGACCATGGAACTGTGGGAAGCACTTATATACACTACCTGTGGTCACCTGATCCCAATACCCTTGCACCTGGGGCAGTTCCTTGAAGGCTTACAGAAGGTGGAGGAAGAGCTACCCATACATGTAGAATTGTCAGCAGCAGTAGCGGATGTATCCTTAACACTGTATTACCAGATGGCTAACATCGCTGTCACCTAGAGGAGAGCCAGGCTGCAAGTTCTACATACCACTGACCTGTGAGGATTGTCAATACAAATGTTTCATAGTACATTCATATATGATGGCTTGAAGAGCCATGAGGGAATTTGTGCATCTGAGGGTACATGGATATTCTGGTAGCACCACACCGAAGTCCCACAAACTACTCTCCACTACAGAGTTGCTGCAATGCTGGACTGAGTGAATTATCAAGAACCCCACAAAACTATCACTATAGTACCAAAGCCATGCAAGCTCAACCTGTTCCACAATGACAATCTGATACGTTAAAACCTGCCCTAAAATTTTTCCTATAGGGGAAAAAAAAATTCTCGAAATTTTAGCTGCTAAGGTTTGCTGTAAGTATTTAAAAAATGTTAAAGTTACTCATTTTTGCCAACCAAAGAACCACTTATAACATAAGTTTGTAAAGCCATTTCTGCCTAGCACATCACTCATCAAATAAGCCAACTCAGTTGTGACAAGAGAACTCGGCACTGCATAGCGAAAAGTACAAAGTGCACACATGATAATTTAAAGCTCTTAAACCATAACAAAACGTCTCAGATAATTAACTTTTTGAATAGCTTTCAGTTCATGTCAACAGCTAAACTGCTGCATGTGAAAATAAAATTGCATTCAGGCTCTTCACAGAAATTATTAATTTTATTTAGTCATAACTGGAACGCAATAAGAAATGTTCTTGGCTGTTGTTCTACATATTGTTACCTGTTGTTTGATGTGCTGACAACAAAGATTACGTGCCTGCTGTGTTGCATATGCACAGTCTGCTGTATCTCTGGCAGGTTGCACACATCTCCGACCACCTGGCAGGTTATGAATTTGGCAATTTTCAACTTTTTTTTTGTAGTACTTGCAGTGTGTCTTAGCAGCTAAAATTTTGACATTGTGTTTCTTGAGGTGTGTGCCATATTTCTTAAGGAAAGATACCACAGTGTGAATTTTCTTTCTGATTTTGAAAGAGAGAGATTTTTTTCATACCCCTTTTTGGGACCTTTATCTCATTTCTCCTTTAGCCATATCCACAATCTCCTACTTTCTTTTACTGCAGCTTTTCACTAATCTTTTTGAGTGCATTTTATGGTTTTGAATAATATACAATGTTTAACTTTCAGTTACTGTCTCCTCAGCTTGAAGTGAACATGTGAATAGCTAGCCTCCCTCTTAAAGTACATGTGGGACTGAAGACGCCCAGACAACAATGGAAAATAATTTTGTGTATGACAAATTCTCTTTCTCTCACTTTACTACAATAATTAGCCTCCAATAATGCAAATGACAATGACTATATTTCATTCTGTTCTTTTAACTTCAGCACAATCAGTAGCCTGCTTAAAATGTAACCAGCTTTAGTGGCTACACTTCAGTTACTTAACATGCTGACTTTCAATGAAATGTCAAGTTGTGTAACTCAGCTTCAATATACACTCCTGGAAATGGAAAAAAGAACACATTGACACCAGTGTGTCAGACCCACCATACTTGCTCCGGACACTGCGAGAGGGCTGTACAAGCAATGATCACACGCACGGCACAGCGGACACACCAGGAACCGCGGTGTTGGCCGTCGAATGGCGCTAGCTGCGCAGCATTTGTGCACCGCCGCCGTCAGTGTCAGCCAGTTTGCCGTGGCATACGGAGCTCCATCGCAGTCTTTAACACTGGTAGCATGCCGCGACAGCGTGGACGTGAACCGTATGTGCAGTTGACGGACTTTGAGCGAGGGCGTATAGTGGGCATGCGGGAGGCCGGGTGGACGTACTGCCGAATTGCTCAACACGTGGGGCGTGAGGTCTCCACAGTACATCGATGTTGTCGCCAGTGGTTGGCGGAAGGTGCACGTGCCCGTCGACCTGGGACCGGACCGCAGTGACGCACGGATGCACGCCAAGACCGTAGGATCCTACGCAGTGCCGTAGGGGACCGCACCGCCACTTCCCAGCAAATTAGGGACACTGTTGCTCCTGGGGTATCGGCGAGGACCATTCGCAAACGTCTCCATGAAGCTGGGCTACGGTGCCGCACACCGTTAGGCCGTCTTCCGCTCACGCCCCAACATCGTGCAGCCCGCCTCCAGTGGTGTCGCGACAGGCGTGAATGGAGGGACGAATGGAGACGTGTCGTCTTCAGCGATGAGAGTCACTTCTGCCTTGGTGCCAATGATGGTCGTATGCGTGTTTGGCGCCGTGCAGGTGAGCGCCACAATCAGGACTGCATATGACCGAGGCACACAGGGCCAACACCCGGCATCATGGTGTGGGGAGCGATCTCCTACACTGGCCGTACACCACTGGTGATCGTCGAGGTGACACTGAATAGTGCACGGTACATCCAAACCGTCATCGAACCCATCGTTCTACCATTCCTAGACCGGCAAGGGAACTTGCTGTTCCAACAGGACAATGCACGTCCGCATGTATCCCGTGCCACCCAACGTGCTCTAGAAGGTGTAAGTCAACTACCCTGGCCAGCAAGATCTCCGGATCTGTCCCCCATTGAGCATGTTTGGGACTGGATGAAGCGCCGTCTCACGCGGTCTGCACGTCCAGCACGAATGCTGGTCCAACTGAGGTGCCAGGTGGAAATGGCATGGCAAGCCGTTCCACAGGACTACATCCAGCATCTCTACGATCGTCTACATGGGAGAATAGCAGCCTGCATTGCTGCGAAAGGTGGATATACACTGTACTAGTGCCGACATTGTGCATGCTCTGTTGCCTGTGTCTATGTGCCTGTGGTTCTGTCAGTGTGATCATGTGATGTATCTGACCCCAGGAATGTGTCAATAAAGTTTCCCCTTCCTGGGACAATGAATTCACGGTGTTCTTATTTCAATTTCCAGGAGTGTAGTTCCTCCACATAAAATATCATCTAGGTTCAATTTTATGCATTGACAGGTAGTTTGCAATGTTTTCACCAATAAATAATGTAACCAAACAGAAAATACTTTTAAGATACGTTTATTGCATCACAACACAGATTAAACTGACATTAATTTAATGCTCACAAAACTGGCTGAAGATTGCCCACCACAAATACAGCCACTGGTCCTTTATAACAGATAATAATTGCATGATCACTTTAGATATTGTTTAAACTGAACATAACTGAACTTACAACTGAATTGTAAGCTTTCATAAAACTGGTGTGTCCCTTCCAGCGCAGCAACTTTTGCTATTGGAGAAAATACATAATTTGCAGACAGAGCTATTTTATGTTCATTGTTACATGTTCTTGACTGCAGCTATTAAATGATTAGAAAAACAAGGTATTGAAAAGGAGAAGCAGTGGAATATTTTTACTTTTGTGAGTTACATGACTTTGCGAAAGACAAACTTCAGAAGAATTCAGATACTAAGGAATTTGCCACATCTGTAGAGTTACCATTCCAAGTGATTACAGAGTTTGCCCCACAGGTTTCTGTGGGTGTCAAAAGAAACTGCACAGATGCTTAATGTCTTGAAGCACGACAGCTCCCACAATGATACTTCACAGCAGATCCAAGAAAAATAAAGACAAATTATCTCCCTAAAATCTTCACATAACAGCAAAACTGAATTCCCATATTGTTCCCAATACTTGGTAACTGGGAATTACACTGGCTTTTGATGGGAAGTGCAACATATAATTCATTCTGTCCTATATCAATAAGTGTCACTAAAATAATACTTAATTCTGCTGTCTGAAATATGACACAGTGAATGATGACTACATAAGGCATGTTAACATTACCGAATTGTTGTATGAAACATTAAAAAGTCCCTGCAAAATGAAGGAAGGATGAAATAAAATAAGAAAGTTCTATTAATTTAAAATCATATGTATGTAGTGAGATAAATGCCAAGTTTTACAAAAGCTCACTAACACTTCCAACCGCCAAATATTCTTTGCATTTGGACAGAATGGTCTGGTGGAGCAGCTAAAAGCTGTTTACTGAATACGTTCAATCAATTTTGGCAGTATCATTGTAAATATTCACCCCTGAGATAAATAAATGTACAGTTATCTTTATCATAGAAATCTAATTGTTATTTACTGAAACTTCTTGAAGAATTAAAACAGGGCACTGAGCTGGACATGTAGCTAAATCTATATCTTTCGCATAGCTCCAATTTTCCATATTTCATCATTATACAGCCAAACACTAAAGATGCCATGGTGTGAGAATTACCTAAAGAGTCTCACAGCTGAAGGACTTCCACATACTATTATCATAATGAGCAACAGACCACACATTACACCAAACTATTTCAAAGAATTTTGCACAAGAAAGGCATCAAGCATGTAACTTCGGTACCACTTCACCAATAAAGTAACACAGAAGCAGAGAGAATGGATCAAACATTCAAGCAACAAATGAACAAATCAGTTGAGAAAACTATGCCCTTGTTCCCAACCCAATTATTCCACTCAATCTGTATAAGAATAAATAAATGTCTTATAAAGATGACATCAAATCAATGATTGAACATCTTATGATGAAGTTAGTGTTAAGCTATTACTTAAAAATGGTACACATGTCACAAATGCAACTGTGAATTATGGTAAATCCACCTAACAACCTAGAGAGAGTATGTAATGTTTCTAAGCACAGAGAAGGTGATTGGCAGGTCAAAGACATAACAAAGAAACATTGAAAAACACCAGCAAAGATGAGATGGAAATTAGCAACATGGAAAAAGTTAAGAAGAATGAATATTGTGAAAAAAAATCTGTCAAAATTAGAAGAGGATGCATCTACATTTACATCTACATACATACTCTGCACGCCAATTTGCGGTGTGTGGTGGTGGGCACCCTGTACCATTTCTAGTCATTTCCTTACCTATTCCACTCACAGATATCGCAAGGGAAAAATGACTATCTATATGGCTCCACATGAGCCCTAATTTCTTGTGCCTTATCTTTGTGGTCCTTACATAAAATGTATGATGGCAGCAGTAGGATCATACTGCAGCCACCTTCAAATGCTGGTTCTCTAAATTTTCTCAATACTGTTCCTCAATAAGAATGTGACCTTCCCTCCAGGGATTCCCATTAGAGATCCCAAAGCATTGCTGTAATACTTGCATGTTGTTTGAACCTGCCAGTAACAAATCTAGCAGCCCACCTCTAAATTGCTTCAATGTCTTCTTTAATTTGACCTTGTGCAGATCCCAAACACTCAAGAAGTGCTCAAGAATAGGTCGCACTAGTGTCCCACATCCAGTCTCCTTTACAGATGAACCCCTTTCCTAACACACTCCCAATACACCAAAGTTGACCATTCATTTTCCCTTCCATAACCCTCATGGGTTTGTTCCATTTCATGTCAATTTGTAACATTGTGCTCAGATAGGTAAACAACATGGCTGTGTCATGAAAGACACTACTATTCCTGTATCTGAATATTACAGGTTTGTTTTGCCCACTCATCCACATTAACTTACATTCTTCTACATTTAACGCCAGCTGCTATTCATCACACCAACTGGAAATTTTGTCTAAGCAATCTTGTATCATTTTCAGTCACTCATCTTCAACACCTTCTCACACACCACAGCATCATCAACAAACAACCACAGATAGCTGCTCACCCTGTCTGCTAGTTCATTTATGTATATAGAAAATATTAGCGGTCCTGTCACACTTCCCTTGGGCTCTCCTGACAATACCTTTGTCTCTGATGAACACTAATCATCATGGACAACATTCGTGCTTTTATTACTTAAGAAGGCTTTGAGTCACTGATATGTCTGGGAACCTACCCCATATGCTCGTACCTTCGTTAACAGTCAATTTGGACTCTAGGTATCCATTATGAACATCAGTACAAACACCCAGCATTGTGGTGCATGAAAGAGGGCCAGAGAACACCTGGAACAGAAACTGGATCAATGGTGTTGGGTTCTCTTCACTAGTGAGTGCAGGATTTGTCTGATTTCAGAAGATCATCAAAGAGGAGTGTAGAGGCGCCCAAGTACCATTGTATGTATCAGGCATGCAGTCCCACAGGTCCATCAGGGTAGAGGGTTAGTCTTGTTTTGAATCAGTATCACATTTGGCTCATCATTATTGAGAGTAATTTAAGCTCAGAGTAGTACTGGGGTAGAATTCTCCACCTATTGTAAGCCAGCAGTCAACATTTTGACAATGGATTCATCTTTCATGTCGCACATGGGCACACCATGCCCACATTATGAATATCTTTCTCCAGGAGTATCTCCTGCAAGAATCCAATTGCCCATGCTTGGGTTGAAACTAATAGTGTGTCCTTGCAGGAACCCTCCTTGGCCACTGGATGACCTCAAAAGCTTGAGCAGCAACATCTCAACTACCTAATGTATCACTTGCCAAAGAATACGCAGGTGCAGGTTGGAGCAACAGGATACTGAAAATGTTATTAATTTGAGAGATGAGCACCTTCGAATAGATTACTTTTATTTTAGTTTTGATGTGTTTTATCTCACAAAATAAATCTAAGTTTCATGGAATTTATTCTTTCATTCCCTGCTCCTCTCGAATCAAAGTCCTCAAACATGCACAACCTTTTTTTTGAGAAATTTATTTTACCATGTTTCTATATAAACAAAATGCAAGGAAAACAACACCTACTAGTCACCAGTAGGATAAAACAGTGAATAATTTTCATAATTAATACAATCTATCCTGAGTCCAATGCAAGTTGACTGAAAGCTCAAATTCATACTGCTGTGAGCTGTGCAGTGATTGGCATCGCTGGCTAGAGTGCTGTAGTTGTGTTGCACGTTGCTAGTTCAACCAGTAGCCAGCTTTGTTATTTATTATTTGTCATTTCTAGAACATTCACAAAATTGGTTATGTTTGTAATATTTGTATATTCCTTTCAAATGATTTTGGCTAATAACTAGCTATTATCAGAGCAGTATTTCAGAGTTTTAATACAAGCCCTAGTACGTCAACCTCTGTTGTTCGGGCTCTACAGCTACATATATACTCTGCTAGCTACCAAGCCGTGTGTGGCAGAGGGCACAATTCGCACCAAAGTCATACTTCCCCCCCTCTGTTCCACTCGTGGATCACACGGGGGAAAAACAACTGTCTGAATGCCTCAGTACACGCTCTAATTTCCCTTATCTTTGAATGGTGATCACTGTGCAGTTTGAAAGTTGGTGGTAATAATATATGCTCTACATCCTGTCAGAGTTCATTCAAGACTTGGATGAACTGTGACAGGAGCCCAAACAACAGGGGTTGACATATTAGGGCATGTATTAAAACTCTGAAATATTGCACTGATAATGGCTAGTTACTAGCCGAAATCTGGATTTGCTTTGATAAAGCTAGACAGTAAATGACGACTGACGGCTGTTTGCCGTCATTTGAAAGTTACATCACAGACGCTGAGTGCACTCCTCATTCATAATGTAATGTAATTTGATGAGTTTTGTATATTATGGAATATTCAATATATTTGAATAAATAGCAGCACTCTCCTTCCAGAAGGCAGTTCCATTCTTTCTGTACATTAATGTTTGTAATAAACATGCTTTCAGCACTGATGACCCTGCTTTTGGATTTGGACTCGATTGTGATTATGACATGACATTGTTCGGTGGATATGCCTGGTATTGCAAAGCATCTATGTCATTGTGGTTCTGACTGAACGCTGTAGGAGGCATTGCCTACACAGAGAGGACTCAGCATACAAGCCGTACATTTTTCCCAATGTCTGTATGATTTATGTATTCAGAAGACCGTTGTATTCCAAAACAACAGCAAGTCAGCCGCACACCAGGCATTCGTCATAAATTTCCAGATATGCTGGTCAGGGCCCAAAGAAGTGGCTGGAAGGACTTGGCCAAGTCACCAAACACACAGGTGGGATGTCGTGATTTGTTTGGCAAATGCAATCTTCTATCTGAATGGCACAACTCAGCAATAGTTCAAGAACAGTGAAGATAAGATCAATAGGGGGGACCAAATTCCATGTCAAACTGAAGAAAACATTTTATGACAATCAGCAGCAAGTGCACATAGTATAGCAACAACTGAATAACAGCCCCAGCATCATGGGAAACAACACAATGGTTTGGCCCTAAAAAGTCAATAAAATCATGTTTGAGGCAAGGAGTAGCAGAAGACATGTACCACACTCTTCTGGTAAAGGGAGTTACAACTGACGAATTCATCAAGTGGTGACACTGCCTTGAAGAGCTGCAAGAGAAAAGAGTTGGAAGAAACAGGTGCGTCCAAATCCTGAGTGTGGTCCACATAAGAGTTGTGGAAGACCACCACGACCTCACCTCTCTCACACGTCAGATAATAAGAGAAGAGATTCAGCAGTTTCTGGTAGCCAGAAATGTTGGACCGATAGATATGGAGATAACAGCCATGAATATCAACCCCATATGTCAGGAAGTAACAGACAATGTTGAAAAAGAGGTGTACTGATCTTTAGTACCAATCTTCACCACCACTTAAATGTGCCATGAAGAATGGTATTCACCATCTTGGACATCTGCCACAGCCATTAAATGCAACCCAGCATCTGATCAACACAGATACAATCAACTCTTCCATCAAGTTGTGACGACACTCGCCTGCTTTAACTCTTCATTTGCTGTCCTTGGTGTCATACTGGCTGAAAAATGGGTTGTGGAAGTACAAATACTGTCTACTGTAAATGATGTAGCCAACAGATGCACAGTTGCATTTCACAGCCTTTTACTTTCACGGTTCACATCACCCCCCCCCCCCCCCCCATATTACACAGTTATATGGCCAGTGCACTATTGTTTAACTTTCGATAAGCCTCATTAATACATTGCAGGCAAACATCCACATACTGCTACAATAGTTTACTGTTGAACATCTACGAGCAGTAAAAGCCTGACCACAGTTCACAGTCTTTCAAACAAACTGAACACAGACTGTCATTGCTTTAGCACATGGCCTATTGGTGTAAAACTTATTTCACTGTTAAGTTGATGTATTGTTGTCGTTCTAACCAACACAGCTTCCTCGTCTGAAACTCGGTTGTGGACTGACTGTCTCATGACCAAAAATTGGGCTCTTATATATCATCACAATAACAGGTGCTGAAACTACACATTGTTCAAAGTTAGATTTACAGAAATTACAATTAAAACTTAACTCATTAAAATAACTGACTACATAAAAAAAATGGTTCTTTTTAACAGTTTCTTCTACTACACGATGTAGGCCAAATTATTTGTTTAAATCATGAAATTAACAAATATACTTATGTGAACAATACTTTTGAAAAAAGTGTTAATTACTTTGGAATTAATTAAGGGCTGGCTTTGCTAACATGTTTTTGAATAGAGCCAAATAAATACTTAAAAGAATGCTAGTGTTTTATCTTCCAAATGTTTGTTAATATTAAAGAATTTATATTTGTTTATAAGTCAACAATAGAATTTAAGTTACAAAACAATTACTGATTTCACCCTATAACAACAGTATTAACTAGCAATAGTCAAAATAAATTAGAAAATCAATCATCTCCATAAAACTAAGTACAAAATTAGATCTGGTGTTATGTTCTTTAAAACTGAGGGCCAACCTTCCTTTTTTATGAAAATGCAGATTATACTCACATATGTTAACGGTAATTAATTCAAAAATTAATTTAAAGGAGGCAGATGGCAAAACAAGAGGCGAAGTAAAAATATCCCAGCTTGCTTTGTCACAAAATATAATGCCCCACATAAGAACAGAAATTTGGAGGATGGAGGACAACATGTCAGGATGTTTCCAATGTGGATGTTCTAGACACATTTACACTACTTCAGAGAAAGAAGACAAGTATTATACTGCAACATGTCAACCATCACAACAATTTGATTCACACTGGTCAATTGCAGGCAATTATATTTGAACTATCGGACAAGCCCATCACAATGCCCTTGACAAGGTTGCTCTCTAATATGCCATAGCCCTCCCCGTCACCATACAGAGGTACCAGCTGCTCACTTACTTGTTAAAATCAGGAAAACTAAGGGAGGCAACGATCTATGAACCTCTATGGATGACAGTTACCAAGATGTCAGGAAATCTCATCAACGGGCTTCTTTTCCTGTAATGTTGAATGCTTATCACCACTAACTAATGATGAATATGTTCCATGATATGAAGCGATTGTGCTGAAGGTTACAAGTGGGAAATACATCCAGCTGACAGGAACATGTAATACAAGAATCAATGACAAAACACAGCCCTTCAAATATGTTGTTTTAACAGAAGGTGGTCATTGTTGTAACAGACTGTACTTATTCTTGGATGGGACATCTTGCAGCCATCACAAGCAGTCACAGTCTGTGGAAGATCAGCCCTCAGGACCAGTAAGCATTCATAATAAAGATTGCTTCGGGCAGTTGTTCACTGCAGACAACTTTGTTATCCCACTATCATAAATGAGACAAGTTACAGTCATCAATCAAGTTGCTCAGTTAAACTGTGAAGCTTTTTTTGACTGCAAAAAGCCACTCAAGCTCACAAAAGAAATCAATGCACCAGGACAATCAAAGCACTCCAGATGGTCAAGGAGCATTTTGGATCACTAACTGTCTTCAGCAGCCCCAACTCATGCCTAAAGTTATGTGCGTAAGAACAGTCAGAGCAGTCCAGGTAGAGCAGCCCAGCACCACTGCCTAAGAATCATGATCTGTTAACAACACAGTGGAGGAAGTTACTATCAAACTGCTTGAATGAGATACAACACTGGTGAGTGTTAGCCATTCTGCACCAATTTTTGGATTCTTTCAAATCTGGGCTAGAGAAAAGGCAGACCAAATGGCTTATGGTAAAACGTTATCAACACTGTGGACCATCCACCAATTGGCCAACAATCATATAGTGTTGCCCGCTGAATAATGCATAATTTGGTAGCAAGTGGAGGAGATGCTGCAAGATTACATCATTGAACTTCCAGAGGCTCCTTGGTCTTCTCCTGTGGTCTTAGTGAAGAAAAAGAATGGCTAACAGATTTTCCATGTCAACTGCTGCTGACAACTGAACAAAATCAAGAAAATAGATGTCTACCCATGGTCCCACACTGATGGCACTTTAATCTGCCTGAAAAGAGCAACTATGGACATGCAGACAGACTACTGGAAGACTGAGGTCAATGAGACTGACTGGGAAAAGACTGATGGTATCTACATGTTCAAAGCTTTGTTGTTTGGACTTTGGAATGCTCCAGCAACCTTCAAGCATACGGTGGACAACCTGCTTCAACAATTCTGCTATCTGGATGACAATGCTATTTTTTTGAAGACATGTGAAGAACATCTAAGCTTGCCAACAACCGTGTTGTAGTGTGTTCAGACTCCAGGCCTCCATCTGAATCCAAAGAAGCATCTCTTTGTTGTACAAGAAACAAAAATCTCACGACACCTGCTTAATGATGATGGGGTCCACCCTCATTCAGAGCAAATAAGAACAGTCACAGATTTTTCAACTCCTCAACACTTCTTTTTTTGTTATGCGAGAAGTTTTCTCATAATGTGCTCATACTTACGGCAATTCATAAAGGACTTCTGTACCCTGGCACATCCCTTGAAGGAACTACTGCAAGGAGACACCAAATTTTTCTGAAACAAGGTGCAATAAATATCCTTCCTTGTCCTTAAGGTGACATGATCATCTTCACCTGTTCTTGCATTTTATGGAAAGGATGCGGAGACAGAACTTTGCACCAAAGCTAGCAGTTATGGTATGGGTGCACTTCTAGTGCAAATTTACGCAGCTTCTCCCACAGTATTCTCCAAGTCTGACATGAATTCTTCTGCAACTGAGAAAGAGTGCCTTGCAATTGTTTGGGGTATCAACAAGTTCCAACATATTTATCTGGCAAACCATTCACTGTTGTGACTGATAGACTAGCCAGAAGGATCCATTGAGTCAACTGGGGGGATGGACACTGAAGCTTCAGGAATATGGTAACACAGTGGTATACAAAAGTGGACACAAACATAAGGGTGTTGACTGTCTTTAGAGGCATCTTTTGGTGGAACACAGAAATCTGCACAGTGGGAAGATAAAGCAATGCTGAAAACCATAGAAGCCTTTGAGGAGGAGGAACTGATCAAAGGAGAATTCAAATTAATAAATGAAGAGCTGTGTAAGAGGAACTATGATTCAATGAGGCAGAAATGGTTTCTCTCATTCCACCTCATCTCCAGCCAGCTATCCTGAAGTACTTCCAAAATGCTCCATCTGTGAAGAGCTGTGTAAGAGGAACTATGATCCAATGAGGCAGAAATGGTTTCTCTCATTCCACCTCATCTCCAGCCAGCTATCCTGAAGTAATTCCAAAATGCTTCAACATCTGATCACCTGGAATATATGAAGCCTCTATATGGAATCAGTCACAGGTATCAATGACCAGGTGACTACTGATCTATTAGATACTATGTGACCCACTGTATGAAATGTTAACAACAAACACATGCCACTGTTACATCTACATCAACATAAAAGCTCTTCAAGTCACTATGTGATGTATGGCAGAAGGTGTCATATGCAACTGCTAGTCACTTCCTTTCCTATTCCACTCTCAAATAGAGTGAGGGAAAAGTGACTTTCTAAAGGACTCCATAAATTTCTCTTATCTTGTCTTGGTGGTCTTTATGTGAAATATACATTGGAGGCAATATAATTGTTTTGCATCAACTGCAAATGCATGTTCTCTAAATGATGACACAGTGTTTCATGAAAAGAATGTCACCTCTCCTATAGGGATTCAGATTTGAGTTCACAAAGCATCTCCACAACACTTGTATGTTGATCGAACCTACCAGTACATTTCTGAATTGCTTCATCATCTTCCTTCAATCCGACCTGGCAGGGATCCCAAATACTCAAGCAGTACTCAAAAATGGGTTGCACAAGTGTTCTGTAGATGTTCTCCTTTGTAGAAAATTCACCATTTGCTTTCCCTATTACCAATATGATGCACTCATTGGACTTCACATCACTTTGCACTGTTATGCCTCAATATTTAATCAACATGACTGCGCAACCCACTACTAATACTGTATTTGAACACTATATGATTGTTTTTCCTACCCATCTGTATTAACTTCCATTTTTCTACATTTAGAGCAAACTGCCATTCATCACACCAAATAGAAATTCTGTCATAGTCATCCAGTATCCTTCTACAATTGATCAACAATGATACTTTCCCACATACCACAGCAAACAGCCACAGATTGCTGCTCACCCTATCTTTCAGATCATTTATGCATACAGAGAACAGGAGCAGTTCTATCACATTCCCCTGGGGCACTCATAATAATGCCCTTTTCTTTGATGAGCACTTGCCACTAAGTACAAAGTACTGGGTTCTACTACTTACGAAGTCTTTGAGCTACTCACATACCTGGGAACCTATTCCATATGCTTGGACCTTCGTTAATAATCTGCAGTGGATCAAATGCTTTCCAGAGATCTAGGAACATGGAACCTACCTATTTCCCTTCATTCATGGTTTGCAGAGCATTATGCAAGAAAAGGGAAAGTTAAGTTTTGCATGAATGATGCTGCCTAAATCTGTGTGATTTGTGAACAAAAGCTTTTCTGTCTCAAGGAAATTTATTACATTCAAACTTAGAATATCTTAACAAATTCTGCAGGATTACCTCCAAGGTGTCTGATACCATTTCTGCCTGCAGCAGCACCCTTACACAAGACAGGAATCTACCTCTTGGGATGTTTCCTAAGTCGATAAACAGGAATTGAGGGCTAACAGTCTACACTGACTACCTCACCTGCTATGCTGTCACAAAACATGTATCAGCTGCCAAAGCCCAAGAAATAGTTTCATGGAGAAGCCATAATTTTGAAGCACAAAGTATTTGCGTGATGGCCTCTGACTGTGGGAAACTTTTCCATTTGAGATTAGTATAGTGGTAGTTTCACACTGTGGCATCATCCTCAGGATGACAATTGACTACCACCCAAGCAGGAATAGCCTCACACAGTGCTTCAATAAGATTTTGGCAGGTAAGCTCTTGAGGCACGTTGATGTGAAAATGAGATATTGTATTACAGTTCCGCTCATCATAACATTTGCTTATAACACAGAGAAGCAAGGCACTACAGGCACTTTCTGCTCTGCAGTTGCAAGGCCGAAAGAACAATGAATACATTGTTCCTGTCTGAACTTGACAATACTCAGGATGACTATGTGAAACACCTTATTACCAGGACAAAAGAAGCAAGACAGCTGGCTCATATATGTACCTTGGTGCCCAGGACGAGGACCAAGAGACATAACACCAAGCACTGGCCAGTGAGATACAGCTTGGAAGACTATGTACAAATTTTTATGCCTATGTCGCAGATGGGACTTTGGGAAAGGAAACATTACCTTGGGTCATTTTGTAACATTCATCACTTGTTGGATATCACATACAAAGTTGAAGATTGTGACCTTTCACCAAGAAGGCAAAAGTGAATAGACATTGTCTATGTCCTCCATATGAATTCCTGCTACAGTCTTGATGCACAGAACATGATAACACAATCCCAATGTGAGAATCCTCTACTGCTGCCATACAGAGAAGCACTGACAAGATACAAATCTAGGACACTGTTGTCAGTCCCAATGAAACATCTGAAACAGGCAGCCCCTCTTCCTCCAGGAGAGGTAGTAATGGTGCAATCTGTATTGCATGCAATAGAGAGTAGTGGTTAGGACCACTGTATGGCATGCTATGGGTCGCCTGTTCAAATGCGATCACTGGCAAAACACTTGTTATTGACTATTTATCATTTCTAGAATGCTGACAATTTTTTTTATGTTTGTAGCATTTGCATATTCCAGTATATTCATTGTTTGTATAAATGACAACACTCTCCATTCAGTAGACAGTTTGGTTGTGTGCATATGTTGGTGTCTGTAATAAACGTTCTCCCAGTCATTTTATAACTATACTTTTAGATTTTGTGTTGATTATGGTTTCAACATGACAATATAAAAAGAAAAGAGAATTCTTGCCATGAAAAAGAAATCATCTAAATAAGATACAAGCTCCTACGAAACTACTTGCGACAATGAGATAGAAATTTAGTCTTCTCATCTGCCTTTCAACAGTAACTACAATTGAAGGTCCTATTGTATTGAAAACAACATGACTGCTCATTTTCAAATACACAACCTCCAAAAATGACATCAAAGTGGAAACACTACTACAGATTTTGGTGCTGCTGCCAACCATAACAGTCCCGCCAGCATATAACAAGTTGCCTAGTGGATTGTAATGGGCACACAGCCTATCACCCATCACATACAAAAACATTTCTGGTCCTGAAGCTGACAAACTATTCTCAAAATTAAGGCATGTTATAAATTCTTCTTGTCTCTCTTTTGGCACAGCATTTTACTAAAAATCTCCGTCCCTAACATACTGACTGCCACATACTTAGTGATAGATGTTTCACCAACAGGCAATGCCAAGCACACAAGCTGTGTGGACTGTATAAAATAACCTATGTACCACGGGGGTCAAATAAAAGTGGCCCAGATAAGTGGATATGATTGGACATGAATGTATGCATATAACCACACCCTGTGATGCACACACCACGTGTATACCTGCCAAGTGATCCACACCAGTTCAGTGTGTAGTGCAGGCTGTGTCAGTGTGAGTGGAGCAGTGCAAGGGGATGATGGTACTCACAGCAGAGAGAAGTGGCTGTTCCTTGTGGAAAGTTACATGACAACAAAGTAATGGAAATAGTGTGGTGAGCTGTTTGCTGAGAAGTTTAATGGTTTTAAAGTGCCAGCAAAAAGCCCCATACAATGCTTAGTCTGAAAATGGCATCAGACAGGACCTGTTTTGAATGAGTAAAAAAACATTCTGAAATGTGTCCGCACACCAGAAAATGTGGCTGCAGTTCACCAGAAAATGCTTCACAGTCCCACCAAATCAACTCAACACCTGTCACAAGAGATCAGTGTATCACGTCGATCATGCGGACGAATACTTCTCCTGAACACCCACAATCATCCCTACTGTGTCTGTTGTTCATGCATTAAAACCAGCAGATGCTCCTCAGTGCCTCCAGTTTTGTGAGTGGCTGTTCACTGATATAACAATGAATGGCTCGGGCATGGATCTGTTCTATATGTCTGATGAAACCTGGTTTCACCTGAGTGGTTATGTCCACTCACAGAATCACAGCTTCTGAGCAGTGGAGAATCTGCATAATTTCCATGAAACACCATTTTATGATCAGATGGTTGGCGGTTTGTGTGCAGTGTCTACATGCTGCATTATTGGTCCTGTCTTCTTTCATTAGTTGCTGACTTCGGCACGTTACATTTACAACATTTTGAAACCATTTGTGGCAGCATTAACTGAGGAAGAAAAGACATACAGCTATTTCCAAAGGAATGGAGAAACTGCCCATACAGCCAGCTGAACCATGGAGCACATTTACACACTCTTCGCACCTGACATAGTTATTAACAGAGGTCAGTCCAATCTCAGCCCTTGCTCACCACCCAAGTTACCTGATCTATCAGTGTGTACTTAACTTTGTGTAGGGAGCCCTCACACCTATGGTGTATCACAGCCACCCTCAAAGTCTTTAAGAACTGAAGCAGAACATTTTGGATGAGACTGCGGCAATTCCAGCAGTCCAGCTTCGATCTGCCTTTCGCAGCTTGCTGGCCAGGACCCACAAGTGCCAAGAGGTAACTTGTGGCCATTTTCAACATCTGCTATAGTCAGGTTAGTACTGTGTTTCCCTGTTGTGTTTCTTTGAACCCTGGAATTCTGTTCTCTGGGCTACTTTTATTTGCCCCACCCTGTATGCCAGCTGCCCAAGCTGAGTGGGTAAACACAGAACAAGAAATGACAGCTCAAACCTCACCACCTCAGTAGGCCTATTGAACTATGCTGAATTTTAAACTTTTGGAATACTGTTTTATGACTGTAAGGTGATACCTACAATATTTTTCATTCTGAGTCTAAAATGATTTTGGATTTTCTGCATCATGTCAGATTTTTATACAAATCACACCTCAAGTTTTAGCTGAAATCACTTTTTTTTCCTAATGGTGATTTTATGCAACTGCATTAAAAATAAATTATTTGTTTTTTAAACTCTTATAGAATCACTACGCACTGCATTAGAATAGACAATGGTAGATGTTCACTTAAAATTGCTAATCCACACAAATCATAAAAATATATGTAAGTTTGTTCCACATCTTCTCTAAAGCCACTGGACCAATTTCAACCAAACTTCGTACACATATCATTTACTGGCTGGAAAAAAATCACTATTGGGCTGAGAACCACCCACCTATCAAAGAGAGAGAGTTGGGGATGAAAAATTATTGTAGCCCATGATGTGAAAATACCCATAATTTAGTTATCCAGTATTTCAGAATAGGAACACTTAAGACCTTTATTCTCCACAAAATGATGAAAGGAAAAATTTTTATCACTTACTACAGTTTCACCATTCATGCAATAAAACTGCTACATGAAGCATGCCGTTTTAATTTATTACTTCTTTACTACTGACTGCATTCGTGACACATTTTGCAAACAGTACTGACATATACCACTGAACTTACGAGAAAAATTAATCATTGCAAGACACTTAGTTCAGGAGATTTGACGTGATAAATACTGAGATGTGTGAAAAACTGTTGTATTGTAAAAGGTGTTTAAATTTAATACTTGGTTGCTACTAACTCTATTTGCAACATATTTCACGGGCAGTATACAAATGTGCCGCTGAATGTACCAAGAAAAACAGACCATTATACATCACACAATTCAGGAGGTATGATATCATAAACATTGTGATGCATGAGACATTGTCGCATTGTGTTTTAATTTATTACTTCTTCAAGTCTATTAACAACAAATTTCATGAACAATAGGCTCATATAACACTAGATGTACCTGGAAAATTATATCATTGTACAGC
Source organism: Schistocerca cancellata (assembly GCF_023864275.1). Taxonomy (NCBI): domain Eukaryota; kingdom Metazoa; phylum Arthropoda; class Insecta; order Orthoptera; family Acrididae; genus Schistocerca; species Schistocerca cancellata. The sequence goes on from NC_064628.1 coordinate 700,505,912, forward strand.
ATGTAGTTCAGGAGAAATGACATTATAAACATTGAGATGCATGAAAATGAAACTGCTGGGCAAAATTAGCTATGCATACAGGTGAAATATGTGTACAAATAAGCGTGAAATTTGTTAAAGATGTGTGAAATATATTTGACATGTTTGTAAGTGGACAAAGTACTAGGTAAAAATCCCATCCTAAACCCCCAAATGAAATTTGGTACACATGTTAGTTACAATCTGGAAAGTAATCCTGTAGGGACATGACTCACCAGCCTCCTATTGGTGTGAGTGTGATAATATGAAGAGAGAAGGGAGGATGAGCAGATGGACAGACAGCAAGGGGGAAGGAGGAAATAGGTACAGATAGGAAGAGGAGGTTGTCAGAGATAGGGGAGAAGGATGGTTAGAGATAGGGGAGGAGGAGATGGTCAGAGAAAGGAAAGAGGAAGAGCTGGACAGAGAAAAGAAAGATGAGGGTGAAGACAGAGATAGGGGAGGGGGCGATGAGCAGACAGAAGGGGAGGAGTAGATAAACAAAAAAAGGGAAGAGGATGAGATGCTCATATATTTCAACATAGCTTTGATGTTATCACATGTCCTTACAGTATTTTTAATAGTCGAAAAAGTACTGAGACAAACAAATTTCCATCACTTAAAACCACATCTTTCTGGCTATGTTTTGATAAGTCTGACTTGCCTCATGAGTAACATTAAAGAAATTAATAAACCCTCAATATCACAACAAAAAACCATATGGTCATCATCTTTCAAGAATTTTATTAATACATTTTCTCTGTTCCTGTACCAAGAGAATGATACTCCAGGTAGTAGAAACCTTACTTTCAGTTTTGAACCAAGCAATTCAGTGACATCTTTTGTAAGATCCAAGTCACAAGTTAAATTATTTAATTCCTTTTGACTAAATAAGACTGGTGCAGAATCTCTTTCCAGCTTCTAATCATCACCACCATTTCATTCATTTTCTGAGCTGCTCTCTTGTTACAAATGCAGAATGGTAGGTGGGACTGAATAGGATGAGATGCACTGTGTGTAACTGGTCATAGGTCCAAAGAAATGTCAGGATGTAAAATATCCTTTTTAGGTTCTGTGTTATACCTTCAACATTAACTCTGTAAAAATAGTTATATACATGATTTTGCAGTTTCCTCCAATCACAGGTAACTGCAAGTGGCACTGACTTCCTCTTCTCCACAGTCTCAGTCCCTGTACACATGTACAGCATACTCTCTGCAGTGACCAGCTTTTGTCTTTATTACCAAGCCTTATACTAAAGAATGAACAGTAGACATTTTTCATGAAACTATTAATGTCCTGGCTTTTTTTTAGCAATTACGTGGCTACCACAAACTTCACAGAATACGTTTGGATTATTCAAACACTTGGGGAAACTCATTTTTAAGAAACTGCAAATCTACATTTAACAGCACATATATAAATTCACAACACTATAGCACGTCAACATTCAACTAAGTTTCCGGCTTACCAGCCATATGGTGTGAAAAGTGTGGTCAACTAGGCCACCTTATATTCCTTTCCATTCTACTGTGGCAGATACGACGACAGTAGATTAATGATTCAAAAGTGAACAGTCTCTGTTGATATTATGCAAGTGTTTTATTAATTCCAATTACATGTTTCACATTGTTACTGCATCATCTGATGGCTGAACACTGAAAGCATTAAGTACGGTGCCTCCTTGTCACGTAAAATGGTGGTGGAAAGCACCTTTGTCATAAACTACGTTAACTTTCAGTTTATGATATGGGTGTTTTCCACCACCATTTTTATACAACAACTGGGACCTACACTTAATGCTTCCAGCATTCAACCAAGCTGATGATGCTCTAACAATTATATAATTGCAATCAAGGCTGTTCACTCCTATGAATCAGCACTCCATCCCACTAAAATAATTTTTCCCTTACTTGCAATGAAATTTAAATGAAAAATGATTTACTTGTCACGCAAAAAACTGTATACGAGAGGAAAAAACTAATAACAGATGTGAAATCAGTCAAAAAAATAATAATTCAGGAACACTAAAAAATTGTGTTGCATAGTGTTGTCAGTAGAAAATATGGGACTTACATTTTGTAAAGTGTTTTTGTTCATATGTCCAGTGATCAACATAAGTCCTGTGATCAGAACACTTAGGTCTCTAAACACATTTTATTTGCTATTTTACATGTTTTTACATTGCAGATACTTTCTGTGACATACTACATCATAGTTATCATACTGAAGATTTATCTATACTTATTGTATTAACAGTAGGAAACAGCATATTACTGAATATACTTTTAACCATAGTTATACACATAATTTTGCTAGCATGCATATTAAGAAATAGGACACACTTTATTATTTAAAATTTTTAACAATTACTGTTGTTATTTTAGTTGCTTATTTGGGTTATCTTATTTCTAAATTTGATTTTTCCCATAATTTATTTTCTTTGCTTACATTATCTTTTGTTACATTTGCTGGTTCTATATTGATCTCTACCTTTTATTTCAACTAAATTCGTCAGATATATACCCTTAAAGTTAGGTTATTATTCATCAAAGTTTTTTTATTGTGGTTCCAAAGGTTATATAGCTTATTTGATTGTTTGATTAATTATATCCAAGGATGATTCTTTTAACCAAATGGTGCCATAAATTTGATTTTTTCCCTATTAAATTTAGTGCCTTGTAAGTTGTTTGATCAACAAATCTTCAGCATTCATTTATAGCACCACATTTTAAAAGCTATTTTCTTCTTCCTTGAACAGCTTGTTGCCCTTGTTTCACTTCCATATGAAGGTATACTCAATACCTTTTGAAAAAGTCTTCTTAACACTTAAATTGATTTTACATATTAACAAATTCATCCTTTTTAAGGAACCATTTTCTTGCTATAGCCACTCTGCATTTCATATTCTTTCTACTTCAGCTGCTGTAAAGTTATTTTTCTGTACAAATAGTAAAACTCGTACAATAATTTTAGTGTCTCATTTCCTTGTCTCATTCCCTCAGTATCCCCTGATTTTAACTTGATTAGATTCCACAGCCCTTGTTTTACTTTTGTTGATGTTCATCTTGTGACTTCTTTTCAAGACACTGTCCACTCCATTCAACTGCTCTTCCAAATTCTCTGCTGTCTGACAGAGTTACAGTGTCAATGATAAACTTCAAAGTCTTTATTTCTTCTCCCCAGACCTTAATTCTCTTTCCAAATTTGTCCTTGGTTTCCTTTGGTGCTTGCTAAGTATACAGGCCTATTAACACTATGGATAGGCTACAACCCTGTCTCACTCCTTTCTCAATTACTGCTTCACTTTTACGTCTTCAACTCTTAACTGCAGGATGCTTTCTAAATATATTGTGAATGACCTTTCACTCCTATATTTTATCCCTGCTACCCTCAAAATTTCAAATACTGTACTCCACACAACACTATCAAAATATTTTTCTAAATGTACAAATGCTATAAATGCAGGGTCACCTTTCTTCAACCTTCTTCTAAGATTAGACACTGAGTCAGTATTGCTTTCCATTTCTTATATTTCTCTGTAACACAAACTGACCTTCCCAAAGGCTGGTTTCTGCCAGTTTTTCCATTCTTCTGCAAATAATTTGCATCCATGACTAATTAAATTGATGTTTCAGTAGTTTCCACACCTGTTATCATCTCCCTTCTTTGGAATTGGAATTATTACACTCTTCTTCCAATCCAGGGATATTATTCCTGTCTTGTATATCTTGCCTGCTCCATTTGCTGCAGGATATTATTCCTGTCTGCTTCAATTTTCATATTTTCTTCTCCTGTCAATTAAATTCAGTATATCCTGTATTATCCAAGTATTTATACTAGGCCTTGTCTTTCTACCTATGTGATCCTCTCTTGCCTTCACTGTTTCATCTCTCAAAGATACCCGTTTGTCTTCTATTTTATTTCTTTCAAGTCCAAAATTGGCTAATGCTCCTTCTGAAAATCTGAACTACCTGAGCTGCTTTTTTCAATTTATCCAGGCCCCATCTCATTTTCTTCAGCTTTAATATGCAGTTCACAATAAATAATTTATGGCCGAGTCCACATCTGCTCCTAAAAATGTCTTACAGCTTTATATTTGCTTTCTAAATCTCTGTCTTCCCAATATAACCTATCTGAAACCTTCCAGTGTTCTCGTGTCCCCTCCTAATATACAACATTCTTTCATAGTATTTGAACCAAGTATTAGTGATGTTTAAATTATGTTTGTACAAAATTCTACCAGATGCCTTCCTCTTTCATTCCTTTCCTCCAATCTATGTACTCCTACTATTTTCCATCTTTTCCTAATATCAAGTTTCAATAACCTATCACAGTTATACTTTCCATTTCCCTTAACTACCAATAATTTAATTTACGTCATCATGCATTAGTTCAATCTCTTCATAATTAGCATAACCACTTAGCATATAAACTTTTAGTACTGTGGTGGATGTTCACTTCATGTATTTTTGCTATGATAATGCTTTCACTATGCTGTTTGTGGTAATTTACTCATATTCCTATTTTCTTTTCATTAGTAGGCCTACTCCTGGACTGTCCCTATTTGATTGTGTGTTGATAACACTATACTGACCTCACCATAAGTCCTGTTCTTGCTACCACCACATTTCACTAATTACCGCTATTCTCTAACTTAACTATCAGATTAATGGATCTAATATTCCACACACTGACCCATGAAACATATTTTGTGTTTCCTGATGAAGACATCCTCCTGAGTAGTCTCCACCTAGAGATCCAAACGGAGAACTATTTTACCTCTAGAACATTTCAACCAAGAGGATGGAGTCAACATTAAGCCATGCAGTAGAGCTGCACGACATCAGGGGGAAAAAACAATGGCTTTAGTTTCCCTTTGTTTTCAGCCATTCACAGTACCAGCATAGCCAGACATTTGGTAATGTTACAAGACCAGATCAGTCATCCACTGCACCTACTAAAAGGCTGTTGCCTCTATTCAGGATCCATGGGTTGATGTGGTTTCTTGAGAGATACCTCTTCATTTTGGTTACACTTAGGTACAGTTATCTGTGTCACTGAGGCATACACGTCACCCCACCTCAAAAGCTCCATGGTTAATACAGTCAGTTCCTATCTTAGAGACAAAATTTCACAAAGTTTATCTTATGCAAATTCTTTGACCACTCTGTAATGTTCACATGTATTATACAAAAAAATTATGTTCTTAACAACACTTTCACTAAAGGAGTTAACATTTCTCAAGTAAATATTCAGAAAGGCTTTTTTTTCCATGTTCTAGAGGATTCAATTATTCAAGTTAAACGGTTTTTGGCTTACAAACAAAAAACCAGTAAGTAATCCTGTAAAACATACAAAATATAGTGATTTTCATCTATTAATATGTTGTTCTACTAAGAAGTGGTGGAAGAGTCAGGTAACATTTTTTATTTGCTTATTTTTCTCCTGTTCCTTTCAAACAATACCAATTAATATGAAGAAAATTGCTTCCAATAATCTGAGTTTACAAATACCTTCTAAGCTAAGGAAGTTAAAATCTGGAATTTCGTGCTACACCTCATTTGTCACATTCTCAAGGTATGAACGAGTTATTGCTCTAACCAAAACTTCCTTAGTTTCATGTGCTAAATGTGATGCATTCATCTTATTAAAATAAGCTTTCACTCTGTGCAGCACGCAACCAAGTATGAAAGTTCTTTTTTTCCCCCCATCAACCTCCATAAATCATCAATTATCACACCAAATGGTCTAAATCATTCCACTTGCTCTGACTGAAATGGAACATGTTATAGTTTCATCAAACCTTTTAACCCTCTGCTTCTTTTGACCATTAAATTAACTTTACCTTCACAATTTGCATATCTTCCCAAAAAAACTTTGGTTTCTAATACCTTGTACCAACAGTAGTAATCAGCTTGTATAGATCATACGCCAAGGGTTAAGTTCCTAGTTTTCGAATAAATATTATTTGACCAATTTATTTATACACGGATAATACAAAACCATGTACTCACATTTTATCACAAGAGGAAGACCCTGTGGTCTCAAATAACTAAAATAAAATAATAAATCAATCTTAATATGGTTTAATATATCTAAAAACAAAGATGATGAGACTTACCAAACAAAAGCACTGGCAGGTCGATAGACATACAAACAAACACAAACATACACACAAAATTCAAGCTTTCGTAACAAACGGTTGCTTCGTCAGGAAAGAGGGAAGGAGAGGGAAAGACGAAAGGATGTGGGTTTTAAGGGAGAGGGTAAGGAGTCATTCCAATCCCGGGAGCGGAAAGACTTACCTTAGGGGGGAAAAAGGACAGGTATGCACTCACACACACACACACACACACACACATATCCATCCACATATACGCAGACACCCACATCCTTTCGTCTTTCCCTCTCCTTCCCTCTTTCCTGACGAAGCAACCGTTTGTTGCGAAAGCTTGAATTTTGTGTGTATGTTTGTGTGTCTATCGACCTGCCAGCACTTTTGTTTGGTAAGTCTCATCATCTTTGTTTTTAGATATATATTTCCCACATGGAATGTTTCCTTCTATTATATTAATATGGTTTAAGGTAGAAAAGGACTATCTACTTACCTTTTTTTAGAATATTAACAGCCAGTACCAGTGAAACTTGTTTGCTTCACATACTTTGCTTTCTTGATGTCACATAGGATTATATTTAAGGGCAACTTAATTCAGATAAACACTCATTTTAACCTGTAAGCAAACCATCAGGCCCACCTGCACCATCAAATCATGAAGCTCATTACGTGATTTTTGCATTGACATTCCAATACATTCACTTGTTAATGAGATTTGAAGCTGAGCAGCCGGCACGGTAGCTCAGCGTGTTCGGTCAGAGGGTTAGCTGCCCTCTGTAATAAAAAAACTGAGTTCACCGATCAACAACGAACCAAAACGGGTGTCTTACGACGTCCGCCCCGAGCAGATACAACGAACGAAAGAGAACAAAATGAAATTTAACAAAAAAAAAAAAAAAAAGAGAAGAAGGCGACCAAATTAACTTGTTTAAAGGGACCAGAAGCATAATTCAGTTAATACAATTCAGTGGAACATTCTTGATATTGCAAGCACTTATAATACTGTCCAAAATAAGATGTGTAACACTCAATAACACTCACTTTCAGTGAGTTTCCACATGAGTTGAAGGCTGTTAAACAAAAACCACACATTTCCAACAACACTCCTATTCCCAATAATTGTTATGGAAGGGTAATTGATTAAAATAAATGTAAAAAATGTTTGTCTTCTAAGTCTACTTGAATTATGGTAGTTGTAACTTGCTAACATGCTTTGAAAAGTATGAAAATATGTTCACCTATAGAGGACTTAGTCTTAGTATCTAATCCAGCACTAGCCATCCTAAATTAGGTGTCTCATGTAATTCCAGGCAAATGCCATGCTCAAGGGGCTAGATAGTATTAGAAATGAAACAATTACCATTAACACCTTTCCAGCATTCCACAGATCTGTTAATACAAGACTCTGAATAAGCTTCTCTTCCCTCCAGCACCTGAACATGTCTCCTCCTCCTCATGAGCAGCCTTGACAGAAAGGCTATAAATGTTAGATATGAAAACACATTTTTGCAGATTACATGTATGTCTTATTTGATACAGTTTCCGTTGTTTCAAAAACTCATAAGCAAATGCTCACGTCCTGTAGTGTGGTTCAGCAATGAAGTGCCAAGCTACAAATCTAAAGGTATGGGGTTTGATACTAGTCAGTCATATGATTTTGTCACATATCAATGTATGCTAATGTGAAAGCTATCAAGTTACACCATAGTTTGGAGTCCATGTTAAGTTCATTCACAGATCTGTGGAGAGCAAGGGCTTACCACTCTAACAGCACCATACCTAATAAAGCTCTGTGGTGTTCACACCAACATTCAAGGTGCTAACAGCTTTACCTTATCATACCATTTACTATATATATCATTAAATAATGAAATTTCTTCTAATTTTTTGACAAAATACTTAAGAGCTTTTCTAGCCAAAGACTGTTACATTTTAGGAATGGTTCATTGTTATACCACAGAGACTTAAACAAGTAAACTGTAATTCTGATGAAATTTCATTGCATACTGTGCTGTTCATAATACAGCCTTTGGCAGCAGGTGAAAGACTGTTGCCAAATTTTGTGCCACAATGGAACAACAATGACATAAGTGGGCATACAGCTCACCAAAGCATTTTTATACAATGTCTTAATGATCTAGTTTATAAGCAGAGAACAGAGCATATAAACGGCAAAAGAGAAATGTATTAACTGATCATAGGCTTGTTAGCATTTCTTCCCCTCCAATGATTTCCTCTCTTTTGCAAAGAGGAGCACGTGCTTCTGAAAGTTATCAATTTCACATATTTAAAACGATTTTCATCTTTTTGAAATACCATTGTAATAAGGTAAATAAAGACATAAAAAGCAGAGAAGCTGTGTTGTAAGTGAAAAGGTAGCAGCTTTGTTTTTAATTCACATGATTTCATTGAAATAATACTTATGAATAGCATTAAGTAGTATCCTAATGGGTTATTGTTCTCCACCTTGGTTGGGTCTACAGAAGATGATAGCACTTGTGATTGGTACTCTCTATACATATTATTAATATTATACTCGGCAGATGATAAACAGCAATTCCTACAGCTGTAGTGATCATCTACATGTACATTTACACTCCACAAGCCATCATATCATGTATGGAATAGTGTACTTAGTGCAACAGCAATTTTCCTTCTTTTTTTGCATGGGAAGAAAGGTTTTCAATTCCATTGGGTATAACTCCAGATTCTTCTAATTTCACAGTCTTGCAAGATTTGTGTTGCAAAAGTACTACATTTCTTTATACTGGAATTTGGGTTCTCATAATTTTGAAAGTAAGGTTCTCAATCTGCAGAAACCTATTTGTTGTTTCTTCCACTGGAGGGTGGTGAGCATTTCTGTGATGCTCTATTGTAAATTTTACTATGCCTATGATTGATATTATAAACCAAGAAAAGAGGACCACATCTCATAAAAAGGAACAAGCTATTGATATAATTAACAATATTATAGTAAATGCAGAGTAGTGTGGTTACATTCTTAATAACAGTAATGCAAGTATGAAGCTGTTACATGGCACTCAGACCAGACAACATCTGTAATTGGACCAACACCTTCTATTTTTAAGTATCACGTATATTTGTTAATGATGTATGGCAGTGGCCAATTGCCATTGCAAGGTAGGTCTACACAATAACTTTATAGAGAATAACTCACTAATTAACTAGTAATCATGATCAAAGGCCATATTGATAACGATCTTAAAAATTGAACACACTGTATGCAACTGAACACTCACTGGCTATTGGTAAGGGCATTACATCAGATGCACAGAACCAGAATAAACTGGTCCTCCTTTGAAACTTCCTGCCAGACTAAAACTGTGTGCCAGACTGAGACTTGAACTCAGCACTTTGCCTTTCACAGGCAAGTGCTCTCCCATCTGAGCTACCCAAGCACGACACCTTGCAGAACTAGCACTTCTGGAGGACAGGATATGATGGAGACATGGCTTAGCCATACCCTGAGGAATGTTTCCAAAATGAAATATTCACTCTGCAATGGAGTGTGTACTGATATCAAACTTCCTAGCAGAGTAAAACTGTGTGCCAGACAGAGACTCGAACTCAAGACCTCTGCCTTTCTGCTAGGTTTGCAAGAGAGATTCTGTGAAATTTGGAAGGTAGGAGACGAGATACTGGCAGAATGAAAGCTGTGAGGACGGGTCATGAGTCATGCTTGGGTAGCTCAGATGGTAGGGCACTTGCCTGCAAAAGGCAAAGGTCCCGAGTTTGAGTCTCGGACTGGCACACAGTTTTAACCTGTCAGGAAGTTTCATATCAGCGCACACTCTGCTGCACAGTGAAATTTTCATTCTAGTCTTCCTTTGATTGTGGATCCTTGTATAATAACACTAAGGGAGACAGTTTTAGACAAACTGAATCTAACTACCCTAAGTATACAACACGCAGAGAATCTAAGGTGGAGAGACATGCCTAGATAGATCAGTCAGAAATAACATTGTGCAGAAAAGCCCAGCTGAAAAGTCTGTGAGAAGGAATTACACAAAGGGGCTCTCTGAAGTAATTAAACTGGCATTCACACTTGGTGGCTTGAGGATATATCACAAACCATCAACATGTATTTCAACAAGAAGTTGTTCATCCACCTTCTATACTTTTCTCAAATCTACTACATTAACTTAGATCCCCTCTCTGCTCCATTAATAGTCTCTAGCCAACAGAATCTTCCATTGCTTACTTTCTCGTTCCTTTCCATACCAAAGAAAATATTTTTATCATATTTTCACTGTTAGTAAGAAAGAACTGTGATATACAGCAACACAAGTTACTGAAGACGATAATACAAGGGTATAAAATACTCTGGTAAACGTGTGCTTATAAAACAGCAAAATGCAGCTCCAATTGGGGCTGAGGAATATGTTCATGCATTTGTTTCACATGCTGTAACCACCAGTGTTTGGAAAAAATTAAGTATCGTTAATACATGTAATTAGTGTTAAGTCTTTGGAAGACTGAACCCTTTTGTTTTTACTCTTTGGAAAATTTTTGTTTACCCCTTAGGGGGTATTTAATCCCAGGTTAGTAACTATTGCTCTAGGCTGTAATATCACTGCTGGGTACAATTATAAGGTGTACAGAATTTACAAGGTAACTACTATTGAATCATATGAAAGAAAACGTAAATTAGTTACTAACTACAGCATGCACACCCTTCATTCAACATGCCAATGTCACTACAGATATTCAGATTTAGGTTATGACATGTTTGATATGCCTGCCATAATTGGCGATGATGTGGTGCAGACAAATAGTGAAATTCTGCATGACCCACTGAAGAGTTGGAACATTGATGCTGTCGATGACCTTCTGAATGGTTGTTTTGAGCTCAGCAATGGGTTTGGGGTTATTGCTGTACACCTTCCCCACAAAAAGGAGCCACATGTGTTCATATCTGGAGAGTACAGCAGGCAAACGAGGCCCTTGCCAGTGACCTCTGGGTACCCTAGAGACAGAATGCCGTTCCCAAAGTGCTCCTCCAGGACAAAAACACTCTCCTGCTTTGATGGAGTCAAGTCCAATCTTGCATAAACCACATCTTGTCACTTTGGATAATGGGGATGAAATAATCCAACAAAACTTTCACGTACTATTCGGTAGTCACCGTGCCATCAAGGAATATTGCACCGATTATTCCGTGACAGGAAATCACACACCACACAGCCACGTGTTGAGGGTGAAGAGCCTTCTGGATCATGAGATGCGGATTCTCAGTCCTCCAATTTTTTATTACTGACAAACTCATCCGAATGAAAGTGGGCTTCATTGCTAACCGAACCATACATGCACGTACTAATTCCCATCATGCTCCACGGCCAACCATGCAGTTTGAACATCCTAACGCAAACCATCCATAAGTTATGATTTTATTTCATGTACTTCAATAAGTGTCACCCTGTAGATAATAGAAAGCGATATGTCTCATTAGTATTCACCTGTACCAAAGAGAACTTAAGGCTAATGGATTACAACATGAACTACATGGAACTGGAGAGGGAAAAAAATTATGCTGAATTTTGTATAAAACTTTACATATACTAGGGTACTTATCAAAGCTGGCAACAGCTACTGTTGGGTACCAAAGGAGAAGTAGTAGAGGATGTTGTCAGAGATAACTGAAGGAAGCACAAAGACAAAACACCTCTCAGATCTAACACTATCTGAGAAGCCACACGAAAAATGTAAGTGGAAGAAAATGCATTTTTCATTGTTTCCTCACATTCTCTACCATGTATTTTGATTTTATGTGACTTCTCCAAGTTATGTTTTCAGTTTTCCTATATTTACTTTAACTTCTACCAAAAGCTTGAGTTTCAACTACATGTAGTACTTGTTTCTTCTTTAACTATCATTTAGTTTCTGAACCTCACAAGTACAAGTGTTAAACAATATATAGTGAAAAAAAAAACAGCTTAAAGGCAATAGCCATTGGAAAATAATTCCTAAAAATGAAATTGTCTGGCGATCTAATATGAAACATAACTGTGTACATGAGAGTGACTGACAACTCACCAAACAGGAGTGCTGACCATCAACACAGCAGCATAGGCCATAGAGAAGATTTTCACTCTTTTCATAAATAAGATATTATCACCTTCAAACAGCAGTGCAACCTTCTGTAAGCTTCACAATGACTCACAGCTGAAAAGCGCACTGTCAGTAAATCACAGGCATCAGACACTCTCAAATTCACAAAACAGACATTCAGAAGTTTTGTGGAAATCTTGAAGATTTCCATACATTAGCAGGTCTTAAATTCTGGAACTGTAATTAAAGTAATCAATGCAACTGATTACCTGCCCGTGATTTCTTAGGTATGACATGAGTCATTGCACAGTTAGGAAAAACTGAGATGGGGTAGGGTACGGAGCCAAAAATGACAAGTCACTCATGTGGAAAAATATCCTTCAACTGTCTCTGCTTACCTAGTCATTGTTATAACAACCAAATAGGCTACTGAATATACAAATAATGAGGGCACAGGTTGGTTCTTACTCCAGACCATATGATTTTCACAGTTCTACTTAGGTAGCAGTATCACACAAGTATTTAAATCACCGTTGTTTTGTGATCAAATAAGCTTTGTATATGTGCAACCTATGGCATGTTCACACTTACTGATTTGAGAAATTCACTGACCCAGAAACTCAATTTTTCTCACTTTAAACAAAACAAATATGATGATCCTCAAGATAAAAACAATCTTTTACGATTAAAATACCTGGAACAACAATGCATTCATTTCACTTCATTATTAGCTGAAAGAAAACTATAGCTGCAATCTATAAAAAGGTATCTACAAAATATGCCAAAACAAAGTCAAACCAAACACCTAGTGTATGAAATAGGAACATTTTAATATTTTTCACCTAAATGAATATTCTGTAACAAAAGTTACTTAATAAAAACAGACCATAAATAATTGATAATACTGCACAGAATTTTGACAATAAATATTTGTTAAAACAGAGTCTGACATTTTAACAGTAAAGTCTAAATGTCTTCATTCCGCTTCAAAACATATCTCCCAGAACATTCTTCATGCTGGGAAAGTACAGGACAGGAATATTTTCTGTTACTGAGACTTACTTAGAACCACAAAATGTAATTTGGTACATTTTCTGGAAGGAAGTACTAACTGTACAAAACACATTCAACAAAATAACAGCAAAGGCAGAAAACAGCGAAATCACTTTTCATTAAGGAACTATATGACAATATCTACAAGCTGAAATATGGTTCACATTTCCAAAAATACACTTCACATTTGTGAAAATGTGTTGCACACATTATAAGGCACTTAATGAAACACTGTTCAAATACATTTATCAGTTTTTAAGATTAATTTTGATTAGACTTCACTACAACTTCTTTCAAACTTCCTGAAAGTACCTGACTTCTGGTTTTAGGAGTTCCCAGGGTAGTTGAACCATCTTTAGCTATAAAAAGTTGCAACCCCAAATTTTCATCATTTTCATTTGGCTGATCATGTATGGTTGACCTAATAAGTTCATCAATCAAACTATCAGCATCAATTCCACTACCTGAATTACTGTCACGAATAATTCCATGTTCCGCCTTCTTCCGCCTATCTAAAGATGATGTCTCGTCAAGTCCTGAAGTTTCATTGAAACAAAAACCAGTGCTGGAATTTCTTGCATGTCTATATATCTTGGGGCTGCTGTGCCATCGATGATGGCTGTAGCCATTGACAGTATGCAAGTTAGTATTATTGTTCACACTGCTTGATGTTGAACCACTTTCAAGACGAGCTGTAGAGTATTCACCATTTTCAGTGCTCGATACAATCTCTATCTGCCTGTCTCCTTCTTTAACTACAGGCTCGACATTTGGAGTAATTTCACATGAAGTTAATCCCAGTCTTTTTCTGGATAAGCTGCCACTAGCTGGTGTTACACCTGTTACTGACTTAGCTGTGGGGCCACTTGAAAGAGTAGCTCCTCTTTCACAGCTGTCAGCTTCATTGTTGTCTTGTTTTGTAACAGGACTGGGTTTTGCTGATGCAGATGGTACCTTGAACAGAATATCACCTGAAAGCAAATTCATTTTTATGGAAACACCAAGCACTGAATTATCCTGTCTCTGGTGTGTACCATATCCTTCCAGTAGATACCGCCTTGCAATTTCACCACAGCCTGCAAATTCTGCAAGATTTACATTACAAAAACCAAGCTTTTGAAATGAGCGACCACCTTTCACTTCTCTGCGAACAGATATTCGAAGGATACACGGGTTAAGTACGCCAGTAGACGCGTTAGCTGTCATTTTACAGTCAAACTGAAATTTTGCAGCCCACTGCACAGTATGTTCACGTACTTCCTCCCGGCTAGAAGTTTCGGTGAAGCCTCCCCCATTTAGTAGTCTCACTTTAGCAAACAGTACTGCGTTGATGAAAGGTACTGCAGTCAGTTCTTCTACACAGATTTCTACCTGAAACTTGTAATATTTTTTCCTTTGCAGCATAAATGCCATTTCATTGATGTCACCTGGAGTACTATCAGTGCACTGTGATCAGTCAAACTCGAAAAACAGTGGACAACAGCGTACAAACACAAGCGTAATACGACGTAACAGGTATAAGAAGCTAACAAAACCGATGACAGGAAACTCTAAACAGCTGATCATATACCTCAAATAACGCAATGACACACGACTAACACATCCGACAGCAGCTCCGCAGAGACTGCCGATCACGCGTATCACGCTTAACGTAATAATTAACACCTTGGCAGCGACGTCACTCAATCTCGAGCTACGTACACACCAGTTTTAACACATTTTATCAGAGGCGCTTCTGTAACTGGTGTTTGACATACACCTGTGGCTTCGTAACTTTTTTATGTCTGAGATAACTTCCATTTTAAAGGCCGAAGATATACTCACTGCAGGTACACGTCACAGAATGTGCTAATTTACGTGAAACACAAAATGTGTGTTCAAGAGAATGTATTGTATGTCAATTATTAAATGAAATGCTGCACACTAAATTACGAAGTCTCTAATTTTATGAGACATACATTTTTATCTGCGGCCAAAGATACAACTGTTCACGAAAGGTCTCGAGGAGTTTGCTTGCAATTGCAACAATACATGACAAAAATGCGAAGTACAATGAAAATGTTTATACTTAATATTTTTGCATTCTCTCAGAAGGAGACGTCAGCAACGGCGGCTGGTTTGCGAACAAGTTCATTAAACCGACAGTTCTGTAATCCCATGTCAAATAACTTGTGCTCCTTCCACACACACACACACACATACAACATAATCAGGTTACAGATTGTATTAACTCTTTGGAGCACGGTGGTATACATAGTATACCACCTTTTGAAAATTTTCTTGGCTCTTTGCACAGTGGTTTAACTGCACGACCACCACTCTAATATGCTCACCTAGTTCTCTACTTATCAGACAGATGGCACTCACTGCCTATAAGGAATCAGTTCCCGCCAAGAATTGCATAGATTACAACTGTGAAAGCTGCGTGCTGAGTTGTGCATGGTTTTTGCGTGTGAATAGTGGTTTATAACGAATTTCTTGTTGCGCCTGTGTTTTTTCCATATCTTGGACGTCACAGCTACGGTATGAACCCATGTATACATTCATATGCACAATCTTCCGTTATTTATATACAATTTATTTTGGTGGTATATTATTTGTACCACCGTGCATGTAGCAGTATTCTATTGCATTTCGTTTCCTAGTATAAAATTCGAAATCCTCCGCTACAAAGTTTAGTTTTTAATTGTGTTGTGACTTATTTTAGCTCTTTCTCCATTTTGTTTTGCTTACGTATTCTTTACTTGGATTCAGGCTGTTGTTTGAAAATGAAAATGTCAAGAAGAGGCTTACGAGATGAAGAAATCGAACGATTATTGTGTGAAATTCCATCAGACGAGGATTCCACTGTTGACACCACAGATGACGAATCTGATTATGAAGCAAGCATTGTTGCGGAGGCTATTGTGTCGTCTGAAGGCGAAGTTTCAGAGAGCGAGGAAGAAAGTGAGTCCACTCCGCCAAAACGCGCTGCTGACACAGCGCCAACTTGGGGACAACAATTCAATGCTACCTCAGGAATGCAGTTCGACAGTGAATCAGGACCAAGTGCTTTTATTAGGGACATTGATGATCCAGAACCTATCGATATATTCGAAAAAATATTTCCAAAAGAGCTAGTTGAGCTAATCGTTTTCCAAACAAATTTATATGCGACGCAATCTGGCAAGTCTTTCACTCCAACAACTGACAATGAAATACGAACTTTCCTGGGAATCAACATTTTGATGGGTATAAAGCGTATGCCAGCATACAGAGACTACTGGTCTAGTGCCCCAGAACTTCATGATCGTTATATTGCATCTCTGATGGCAGTAAATCGGTTTGGATGGTTACTGAGGAACATTCATCTGAATGATAACACATTGCATCCAGAAAAAGGACACCCAGGTTATGACAAACTGTACAAGCTGCGACCAGTGATCAAGATACTATCTGAATCTTTTTCCAAGTGTTACCAACCCAGCAAACACCTAGCAATTGATGAGTCAATGATCAAATTCAAAGGCCGCAACAGTATGAAACAATACATGAGAGATAAACCCATAAAGCGTGGTTACAAAGTGTGGATGCTGTGTGACAAGACCTCTTACAACTTGAAATTTGATATTTACACCGGAAAAGTAGGTGACACAGTGCAAACAGGCCTTGGGGAGCATGTAGTGCTGAGTTTGTCCTCTGAACTCGTAAATAAAGGCCATTATCTTTATTTCGACAACTATTTCAATAGCTATAACTTGTTGGCTGGTTTACAGCAGAGAAACATATATGCCTGTGGGACAGTTCAACCAACAAGGAAACATTTACCCAAATTAAAAACAGACAAAGAATTAAGCAGAGGTGAATTTGACTGGAGGGTCAGCAACTGTGGCATCCTCTACTTGAAGTGGAAAGATAAGAGAGCTGTTCATCTCCTTTCAAATTTTCACAGTCCTGAAGTTACTACAGTGACTCGCCGTGAAAGAGATGGTTCACGCATAGAGCTACCTTGTCCTCAAGCAGTGATGGATTACAATGCACACATGAACAATGTCGACAAGTTCGACCAACTGAAAAAATCATATGAAATAAGCCGGAGAAGTAAAAAGTGGTGGCACCGAATATTCTTTCACCTGCTTGATGTCAGTATCGTCAACAGCTATATAATTTGGAAGGAACTAGGCGATAGAGAAAAAATGACTGCCAAAGTCTTCAGGATGAGTATCCTGCAAAGCTTAGTAACCCAGAAAACACCATTGAGGCCATCTAGACTTCATGAGAGTCAAGTCCACGTAAAGAAAAACAAGCCATATGTTTCCTCACGCCAGCGTCTCGACAATTCATCCCACCAGCCAGAGCGTACTACCGCCAGACGTTGTGCGAAATGCAGTACAAAAAAGAAGCAAGTGCGCACTTTCTGGATGTGCGCTGAATGCAAAGTGCCTTTGTGCCTTAGCAAAACAAAAAGGTGCTTTCAAGATTTTCACAAAAAGGAATAAGAAACATATTTTATTTGTAAGGTTTGTAATTTGATTTTGTATTGTAAATGACCAATTGCCAGAAATAAAATTATTTTACATTAATTATACTAATTATTACTGCTTAGAGTAGAATTTAAAGGTGAGTTACAAGCACAAACCAAGATATCTCAAAAACTTTAGGTACGGCCCTAAGTGGCATGGTGGTATATTATATATACCACCATCTAAAACCAAAATCAATACAATAAAAAATTTTAATTCATGTTTTCCTTTATTAGCAACCCCACCAGACATAGAAAATGCATGTTTTATTAAAAAATTAATTAAACATAAAATCTGTGCATCAAAGAGTTAAGCCGCTGAAGCTTGTAGTTCCACCACAAAAAAGAAGGGTTCTCAAAATCTCGTACGCAACGGAAAACATCCGTGCAGATTTTTCGTTATCGTAACAATTGCTGTTCCAATTGTCGGGTAGCATATTCTAAAATTACGTGAGATAAATACCACATGTCGCAGAGTCCAACAATAAGGTGCACACGGTTTGATTATAAGGTTGTATAACACGGAGTCATGATTCAATAAAGGAACTTGCTCGCTTAACACTTGGGCGCATCCATTCCATCATGCCTGTAACCTAGCATAAATATCCATTTGCGAAGTTATTATTTATTTATTAACCCATGAAATCATGCGTCATTTACATTACAGTAGTCAACTTGAGAGTTATTATTTAATCACCTTCACAATTGTGGTTAATAGTTGTGGACAGAATTAATGTTACAAGTGACATAAGTTAGCTTCCATAAATTCATCAAATGAATAAAAACAGCGCTGCAGCATTACACGTGTAACATTCTTTCTGAGTTTTTATTATTTTTGACTTAGCAAGGTAATTAGTTATCGAGTATGCCGCATATGTGCCTCATACTGTCACGGTGTTTACTCAGTCTCATATTTGTCAGATGAGTGCTTCAATCATCATTGGTGTTTGGTTTAAAGAGATGGAGAATCCTATTTATAAATAAGAATAAATTTGTAGGTGCATGCGGTGGTACATGAATCATGGTCTTGACAATTTGTTTTTTCATAACAAAATTTGCTTGTGTATTGGTCCCCAGAAAAGTATGCCATATGAGATGACTGAGTAAACTAGTGCAAAGTACGTACTTTTAATGAGAGTCAAGTCACACCTTTGACTGAGAACTCTACAGACACAGCAGAGGCCATTGAGTTTACACAGTAGTTTACCTCTGAGGGTATTCCACTGTAGTGTGTAGGCTACCCAGAGCCCCAGGAATTTAGTCTCATTGACCTGTTCAATAACTTCCTTGTCAATGACTAACAATTTACTCAATATTAAGGATAAATTTCTGTGAAATCCAACTGCTCAATGTGGAGGAGATGAGCCTTCCACTGGAACACAGATACAATCCCATTATAAAGAAGTGATACCTCTCTACAATACCATAAAGTAAAGTGTAGACTGTCACCAATGTGACATGATTCACAGGTGTTCATTACCAGATGACAGTGTAGCACTGTCATCCAGACACTAATACAGTATAATGCAGTATTTTAATACCAAGCTGTCGCTGTTTCTTCTTCATTAATGAAGTTACGAGTTTTAATCTAGTTTCTTGGCAGGCAGCAAGAGATATATAAATTTGCTAATTGTATTCATCATAAATAATCCATCACAATTTGAGAATAGTTACATTGACAGAAACAAAACAAGAAGAAAAAAATTACCTTTATTACTGAAGCTTTCAGCAGACCAGAAAGATATCCAATATGCAGCTACAAAATCTTTAATTATTTACGAAACAATATAACAAATTTAATTTCAACTTGTTTGTTCTGGACAGCTTCTATCTTACAAACAATTTGTTTTTATAAAAGCAGTCTTTCATGAAAACCATTGGTGTTGGATCCACTATTACACTCAAGCCTGTAAATATCTTGTAAACTGATTGATTCCATACAATTTCAGTAGAAAGTTGAATAAATGATCTATGAAACATGGCACTGACTAACCCACACTTGCCTCCTCAGAATTTCACCCAGAATACATATTGGGGAGACCACACAAGTATCTGTCATACAAATCATTCTTGAATAGGCCTTCTGCTCTCCTTTGTAGAATACACACTGTATAATTCAGCCTTGGTTAATACAATTGGTGATACTAAGCCCATATAAGACAGGTATATTCGTGGAAAAGGCTGAAACAGGTATCATCTGAAAAAATGAAAAATCGAGGATGCAGGTATCCTGATACCTATTCATTCAGAAATCACTGGCAGGACTGAATTCACACATGTTGGTCTGGAAAGCTGTAATTTAAGCACCATATAAAATTTGTAAAGATAAAGATCCACATGCTCTATAATAATATTCTGACACAACAATCATCTAAGTTCCATTTCCACAGCTAACTGGTACTGTCATTTTTCTCTCTCTCTCTCTCTCTCTCTCTCTCTCTCTCTCTCTCTCTTTACTTTTCTAAAAGCTGTCTTCACTTTAGAAATGTTTCCTGGTGTTTGGACTTACTTTGGATAATTTTATAGTGATCTCTTTGCTGCTTATATTGTGTTGTCATGAATGCCAACAACACTGTGTGGACTACTTTTGTTTTGGTTATGCACAACACAAAAGCAGCATCTTCTTACTAGTTATGAATACAAACAACTGCTCCAGAACACAAATTTAAAACATGCACAAATTTCCAGGTTTCGTTATTTAAAACTCTTTCATTGATAGAAAGATAGGAAACTTAGAAAATTAAAGGATGAGACATTCTATATACTTTAATAACAAACTTCAAACACTATATGTGTGAAAGACCTATATCTCCAATAAGTAGCCTATCTTACCTTTTCCATGGAACAGGTACTGATGCATAGAAATCAATACATGAAAGTTTCTCTCAATTAAATTTTTCTGATTATTCCTTCATATAAAGTAAGATAAATCTCGAGTGGTGTTTGCTATTATACAGCCAAATAAAGAAAAATCAAAAGAATATCAAGTGTTTGAAATATGCATTGTGTAAGATTTACAGTGAAGGCATTCCAGTTGCATACATCGCAAAATGACACAATAGGAAACCACCTCTATTAGTTATGACATTGTTTCTTCGGCCTGGAGATGGCTAATTTGCACAGAAAAAAATGGTTTGTTTTCGAGGTTGTTCAGTAAATTGCCAAGAATTTAAGGCAGTTGTGAAGCTTTATTTACTCTGCTGACCATTAAAACTGCAACACAATGAAACTGACATATAATACACATCAAGTCAGAATGATTTGTACTACATCCTTTGATATGTAAATGATTAGATTTCAGCACAATTCCACCATTTAATATATATGATGTTAGCCTGATTTGTACTACAGGCTTGGATACGTAAAGCGCACGCGTGCGGTGGTGTGTGTGTGTGTGTGTGTGTGTGTGTGTGTGTGTGTGTGTGTGTGTGTTTGAGTGTTTTATCATTCCACAGTCCTGCTGTCTGCCTCCTATGAGAATAGCATCCAAGAGGACAGTCATGTTGTTTGCTCAGCCATACAAGATTGTACAGCCATGTACCTTGAAAAAGAAAATTTGCTATTTGCAATAAGACAAATATCCACACCAATAGTGTGATGATGTATGAAAAACTGTGGACTCCCAGCATGACAGTGAGTGTTGTAATTCCATTTGACATGACAGCAGAGAGGCTCGCCAACAACAAAACTGGGCACTGGAGTGACATTATGTCATCTTTTTCAGTGAGTCCCAGTTTTGCATACAGCATCATGGGGGATATATCCAAGAAAAATGAACATTGTCAGACTGAATTTGTCACCATCATATGGACCCAGCACATGGTGTGATGTGTACTGGGATGCCACTGAGTACACAACACCATCACCTTTGATTCACATAGCTGGACCACAAGCAATACATATAAGGCCAATGGTTGTGGCCCATCTTCGAGGTCTCTGTAGTCTTATTTTTCAACAAGATAGTGCGAGACTGCATATTGCCCATGCTATCTGTTGTGGCTGTCATGTTTTGTGGTTCCTGGCTGGATGAGGAGAGGCTGGTATGATAGGTGGGTGACTGGTTTCCTCTCACTACAACACAAAATGCACCCATGGTTATAATACATTTCATCACAGAAACCAGTTGAGTACTTAACTTCAAGGATGTTCAATCTGAAGTTCGGTGGTTAACAGCAATCAACTAACGTACTAATTCTTGAATCTTGTCTATGACAATATCACAACTATATACAATCACTAATGTTCCCTCACATATAACTAAGGTGTGAGGTGACAACTATCACTAGGTGCAATGCGAACTGAGTCCCAATGTTACGTACTGAGATTGAGAGACTGACCGAGACAGCTAGACCGGCAGCAGCAGTCTAAATGCACGCTGCCCAGGGGGTGTTAACAGCGCATAGCCTGGGAGTGTGTCTTGGTCTTGTCTTGTCATAGGTCAGCACATCTTCCGGATCTCTCGTCCATTGAAAATATCTGGCCATGCACTGCCAAGAGACTGGCACATGGTCACTCACCAGCCACTTTGATTGATGAATTGTGACATTGAGCTGAAGCATTGTGTAACGATGTCCCCAAATCCAATATGTGTCATCCAAGTTGGGTTAGAGCCATTGTTTCTACCAGAGCTGGCATCTCTATGTACCAAATTTCACATTTTATATACCCAAAAATCATCTACAAATTTCTTCATGTATTTTTCCTACTATATTGTACACACACTGTGTGTAAAATTTTGTTATTTGCTATCCTTCCTGCTGTTGCAATTTTATTGGCCAGCAGTACATAAAGAAATTCAGTTCCATAATTGATAGTTTAAGCTGGTACCTGAGTATAATGAAATTTCTTTGGCATTTTGCAACCGCTGAATGTAGAAACTGCAAAAACCAGAAAACTGAAAACAGCAAATGTCTTCTGATGCAGCTACTACAGTCTGTAATTTGTGCTGGATTGTCATGTGTGTAATTGCTTGGAAAAATAGGCTGTTGATAATTTCTTCTTCCTTTCCAACACTCTTATCCTCATAAACAATATGGAACATAAATGCATAACATAACAATAACAGAATGGATACAATAAACAAAAATGAGGAAATCAACCACTCATTTACAGTTGGTCAATGTGTGTTGTAAGAACTCAGACTTAACTAACTTTTGAGCTCTTTTTCCAGTGCAAGTACACACACACACACACACACACAAGAATCCATTTGCAATGGCACTAACTGCTTATGAGCGAGGCAATGAAAGGGGGGGGGGGAGGAAAGATGCATGCTAACTGGGAAGAGGTCAAATGTAAAGGACAAGAGAAGAGTCAGTAGGTAATGTGAGCCATTGAGGAGAAGGAGATTTGTGGCTCTCAACAGAAGCAGGAAGCAGCAAAATGAGAACTCAAAAAGTGGCATTCACAAAACAGAGAGAGAGAGAGAGAGAGAGAGTAGAGTGGGGTTTGAGGAGGAAGTGAAGTTTGGGGTTTGGATAGGGAAGGAGTAGCGTGAAAACTGACAGGAGAGCAAAAATGAGAACACGGGTAAGAGACTAACAGAAGTTTACACCAGGGGCATTGTGAGATTGAAAGATATCTGGAGAAACATTCCCTTCTGCATAGTTCAGAGGAGCTGGTACAGGGTAGAGGACGTGGGAGTCAACAGAAATGGCATGGGTGCAGAAGTAGCTACTAATGTCATCAGTGTTGCTGTGTGCATCATGTTCATAACATGGCTGCTTTTATTGTGGTCCTACCTTTTATGGTGTAGGAAATAACTGACTGGGTTAGGAAATGGTAGAAGGGTGCACAGAAGTCTTCCAACTGGGTTGGCCACAGCGTAATTATCTTTGTGGAGCAGAATAGGAATAGGGTTGGCATAGGCTTCAACTAGGACACGGCATAGCTTGTCTCTGTATGTCCATCTTCTCAGGCTTTTAATTTCCAAACTTATCTTATTTGGCGACCAGTTTCGGTAATTTACTACCCCATCTTCAGGCCCCTGACTGATGAATAGGAAGACTCCACCTCGGTTATTGTCAAAACAGGGACCAGCACTCGAATATTGGTAACTGTAGATTTCTGCTTGGTATAGCGATCACTTCCACCATCATGATGGCTGAAGTAGATTTCTGCTTGCTATAGTGATCACTTCAACCATTATGATGGTTGAAATGATTGCTATAACGAACAGAAATCTACAAATGCCAGTATTCGAATGCTGGACCCTGTTTTGACAAGAACCGAGGTGGAATCTTCCTGTACATTGGTATGGGGTCTGAAGATGGCTTAGTAAATTGCCGAAACTGATAGCCAAATAAAATAAATTTGGAAATTTGATGGCTGAAAGGTGTTTCCTTTGACATCCTTGCGTAACTCTGCTGTATGACTGAATACTACTCCACCTTGGGTGATTAAGGAAGGGTTTTAGACAGGGCCCCTTTCATGTCATGTCACAATTAGAAGTCATGGCATGGCTGGGAATGTGGTGGAGATTTTCAAGGCCTAAACGATATCAGGTATGAATACTGGTCAGTGACTTGTTCACAATGGCTACCAATTTGTCAGTGATACAAGGAGAGATAGCAAGGGAAATCTGCACTAACTGGGCATATATTATTTGCTTGTGAGAACTCTGGCATGACTATCAAAATTTTTTGTTAATATTTTAGTTGCAGTGTGGTCCATTCCTTGACTGATATCAAATTGTTGTTACTGTCAGGATTTAACATTCCTTTCCTTTTATTTTGTTCACTATTATGTAGTTTCAGCTGTGTAGCTATTCTAAAGTGTAAAACATCCTGTTCAATGCACATACTTGGGTTACAACACACGTACTTTATGTCATGCAGTTTTAAAAGCAATGTGTGGTTGGCATGACACAAGCTGTTATGAAACCAGTAGTTACACAACATACTTATTTACATGTGTAAGGGAGTATTGAACTGTGGTAGAAATTGATGGGCCAAAGACTAATTTTTTCGACAAAGGTAGGAATATCTGTGCTCATTAAATTATCTTAGCAACAAATTTCAAAAAATTGTGCTCAGAAGAAAGTTACCTGAAATTTAACCTGCGTGAATTAATTTAGCATCTTCTCCCTTTCAGATACCTAGCAAACGGAAGTACATTCATTGATCTGCATTACACTTTTTGACTTGAAGTAGCAACAATCAAGACAACATTTTAGAAGTGTTTGTTCATGAATCTGGATCAAGGCTGTATTTGGGATCTATAGACCAACTGGCTGAAGCTATTTTGTGGGTCTTAGCAGTGGAAATTTTATGATAAATCGTAAAATATTGCATTTCAGGTATATACCATTTTAGAACATTTTTCAAATTAAAAGCCTAAAACACAAATTTAATATTTAATTGCATTAAATTTTGCTCTATAATTTATGATTAATGAACTGACATGATTTAAAAATGAAGATAATTGAAATCATTGAAATCTTTAATATGATTTATTAACGTCACTGCAGCAAAAAGAAAAGAATATCGGGCCAGGAATTTGAGATTCATGTCAACACAAAACTCAGTCTTCATTATACAGTAATAGGCATACTGACAATTATGCTACCATTAGTACCTCATTAACAAATAAAGTTACCTGAAAATTGTTTACACCAACATCAAGGTCTCAAGAACCCATGTCTGGCAACAGGAACTAAAAAGTGTTATGGACCTGTTTGGGTAAAATGAGGCACAGAGGAAATCAGTTTTCCGCTAAACAAACTCAAACTGCTAAAATTGTTATTTTGTACAGAATATTATGTTTCTACAGAATATTCTGTTTGCTTGCTATGTTTATTCAGAGTAAATACTCAAGCCTTTGTTGATCATCTCCATTTGACTTTCTCAGGAGCAAACTCAGAATGTTTCACATGAGAATGTCTATGTTAGAAATTTTGTTCTCATCTTTGTTGTTTTGCCAACTGAAATGCTGTACATTTGGCTAGATGCCACTGGGAATTTGACACAAGGTAGCTGGGAATCTGAGGGGTGAATGTTGTCTTAACTCACATCAGACAGTCACTGAAAAAGTCAGCTAGATAAGCCCTCACAAAATAATTAAGTCTATGTCTTTTACAATTATATGAAAGCCCTCACACCATAGTATGAAACAAATACTTCCTATTTTTACTTTTTGTAGTGTAGGCCTTTTTTCTGATGTGTACCCTCACATTACAACATGGATGGTTGACATACAAATGCAACCATTATCAGTATCACCCTCAATGAGAACTGTTTGTACACCCAACCAATAACAACTGACTAGCCCAAACTGTTTTGATGCAGTTGATGGAAAGAATGTGCAGTTCATGAAATTAGTAAACAGTGCACCAGCGTTCTTTAACTGTAATAAATGCTTCTCTATCCTTGT
The DNA here is from genome assembly GCF_023864275.1 of Schistocerca cancellata. Classification (NCBI taxonomy): domain Eukaryota; kingdom Metazoa; phylum Arthropoda; class Insecta; order Orthoptera; family Acrididae; genus Schistocerca; species Schistocerca cancellata. Next base: position 700,532,041 of record NC_064628.1, read on the forward strand.
AATGGCTGCGGTGCAAACTATAAATTTGTCACTGAAACTGCAGGAACATTTGGTTAATGTGCTGACTCAGTATTTTAATAATCAGTGTTCTGTAAGGAAAATCTGTCAAATAACATGGACATTCCTAGAGCCAATCATATTTTAGACATAAACAAAATACCAGTGCCTTATGTATTGTTGTTGATGAAGTATTTTCACAATTTCATAGAATAATTTGTCCATACATTGGTCTATGATTTAGTACAGGGTTGGGGGAACTAATTGTCATTGTTCAGCCAGATGTTTCATAGGTACATATTTGGGATAACTCCAAGTAACTGGAGGATTTTGCAAAGGCCTTTGCATGTAGGCAGATTTTGCTATAATCTTTACAAACCATCCATTAGCAGCTGCTTGTTCACGACGTATCTGCTAGAAGAAACAGTGCAGCTGCTCTTTCCATTTAAATTTCTGACTTAAATTAACTCCCAAGACTATACACTACATCACTGTTGGCAATGTGTTCTTATACATGAGTTCATATCCTATAAAGCCGAAATTTTCCCCATATCTTCTCAGTGCAGGATGAGTCAAATCTGAATTGGTAAGTCATGTGATGTGTCTGAGATAATCTTGAGGTTCTTCAATGGCTCGTTAAATGGTTAACTTTCTCAGTTTTGTCATCTATAATTACAGAAGGAAAAAAATAACGATTGTTCTTAATTGTGTTTGGCAACAGATCGTGATTTTATATGCTCGTCATGTATGACTCTCACTGTGTAAAAGAAAAATCATTTCCGTACACGATTCGTGCACTCCTTGAAGACATTTGACAACTAGTACTGGCAAACATCTGTGTACAAAACCTAGATTGTATACAATTTCTAGATACACTGTATGAATATCCTTCAGTTCATGAGGATATACTACAATTAATATGGAGGCCTAGGTTATGTTCACAATACAGAAATGTATTTGAAGATTGGTTTGTAGATGAAGGTACTTCATGGCAGTTGGATTACACACACTGAATTCTATATACATCTTGTGTTAATTAATTAGAAATAAAGATAAAAAACTTACACAGTGTGTTTTAATTCTACAGTGGTGCAAAAAACATTTGCTGTCAACTGAACATCATAGTCCTTTCCTACTTATTTTCTGTCACACAGCAGGGCTCTCCCTAATTTTTATAATAAATTTCTCCATATATAAGTCAATGATAACAGAAAAATACTTCACAGAAACACAAAAACTCACAAATAACAATATGCAACATGATTTGTTATGTTTGTGTAATTTTCACTCTCCTTGAAGTATTTTTTTGTGCGGATTTAAGATCTGTTGTTAGTTTTTTTCTATCATGTACAGTTTTCTCACAAGTAAAGTAAACTCAGTTTTCATTTAAACCTTAGTTCCAGAGAGAGAAATTTTATTGCAAGTAAAGGAAATTTTATTTTAGTATGATGGAATACTTGTCCACCCTTGTCACACCATCTGGCTGTTAGGTTGGAAACTTTAGTTCACTGTTGACATGCTACAGTTCTGTGAGTTTACATTTGTCCAGTTAAATATAGTTTTGCAATTTCTTAGAAATGATTTCCTGAAGTGTCTGAATAACCCAAATATATTTTGTGATGTTTGTGGTAGCTACATAATTATTAACCAAATACAGAAATTAATAATTCTGTGAAATATCTGCTACACATTCTTTAGTGAAAGACTTGGTGGTCAAGACAAAAGCTGGGCTCTGCATGAAGTATGCCGTACATGTGTTGAGAGACCAAGACCATGGAAAAATGAGAAGAGGAAATCAATGCTACTAGCAATGCTGATGGTTTGGAGGGAGCTGCAAAATCACGTATATGATTGCTGTTTTTGTACAGTTAACATTGCATGTATGATATCCTTGGTCACCCCCGTCGATTCCTTCCCTCAATAGCTCCTTCTGCTATTGTTCCAATGATGTTGTTGTGTCGTAGGATGTGCCCTACAAGTTTGTCTCTTCTTGTTTGGATATGCCTCCACAGAGATCTGGTTTTCTGTACTCTTCTGAGCACCTGTTCATTTGTTACTTTGTCTCTCCAGCTGATCTTCATCATCCTTCTATAGCAACACATCTCCAGGGCCTCTAGCCGTCTTCTCTCTTCTCTTCCAATCGTCCAAGTTTCACGTCCATATAGGGCCACACTCCAAATGAAACGTTTCACGATATGTTTACTTATTTCCAGACTGATGTTGTTGCTGATGAGTAAGTTCCTTCTCTGATTAAATGCAATTTTGGCCTTTTGCATTCTGGTCACAATTTCTTTCTGGCTTCTACCATCTCTTGTGATTTTGCTTCCCAGGTAAGTAAATTCCTCTATCACTTCCAGCTCCTCTCTTCCAATTCTCATTCTCAAAGGTTCATATTCTGCTCCTGTACTACATGCCATCACTTTAGTCTTTTTCTTGTTTATTCTCATTACATACTGGTTGCATAGAATTTTTCCCATTGTTCTGAGGACTTCCTCTAGATCTTCTTTTATCTCCGTGACTATAGCAATATCATCTGCATAATGTAGCATATCTATCTTCTGCCCATTAATTTTGATCCCCACCTCAGTAGTTTTTCGAACTTGGTCTATAGCTTCCTGGATGTAACCATTGAATATAAGAGGAGAGAGAGCACGTCCTTGCCTTACCCCTTTTCTAATATTTGCTTCTTGTTCATGGTGACAGTTCCTAATCACCGCCACATCATTCTTATAGAAGCTGAGTATCACACGTATGTCTTTGTACTTTATTCCACTTTTTCTCAGCAACGTGAACATCTCTTGCCAGATAATGTTATCAAATGCCTTTTCCATGTGTACAACGGCAATATAAGTTGATTTATTTTTCTGTAATTGCTTTTCGATAACGAGTCTCAGTGCCAGAATCGCCTCTCTTGTTCCCAATCCCCTTCTGAAGCCAAACTGATCTTCACTCAGCATATCCTCCACCTTCTCTTCAATTCTCTTCAGAACTATTTTTATGAGAACTTTTGATGCATGTGATATTAGGCTTAGAGTTCGGTACTGTTCGCATTTTGTAGCTGCTGCCTTCTTTGGTATAGGAACAATGATACATTTCTGGAAGTCTGTCGGTATCTCTCCTGTGTTATAGATGGACCTAACAAGTTTAAGCAGCATCATTTTCATGCTGTTGCCAGCATTCTTTATTAGTTCTGCAGAGATGTCATCAATACCCATTGCTTTGTTGTCCCGTAGTTCTTTTAGAGCTCTGTCAAATTCTTCTTGCACAGTGTCATCTCCCTCGTCATCTTCGTCTACTTGCTCTTCTCTTCCTATTACTTCCTCCGAAAGAGGTGCTCCAGCATACAACTTCTCTATGTATTCTTTCCATCTTTTCTTCATGTCTTCGCCAAACAGCATTTTCCCCTCTTTATTTTCTATTGCGCCTGAGAATGTTGTTTTACGTTTGTTAAAAAATTTGATTTGCTGTTCTGTAGACTAAATCGGTTCTTCCATTTTGAATATTTTCTTCCACTTCTCTACACATTTCTTCAAGAAAATTTTCTTTTGCTTTCCTAGCTTCTCTGTTAAATAAATTCCTTAGTCTTCTGCATTCAGCTTTTCCTTGTTCATCAGTTGAATTTTTGTATAATCTCCTGTTTTCTATACACTCAATAATATCTGCTGTAATCCATTTCCTCTTGTTTTTGGGTTCAGTTCTTCCAACTATCTTTTGTGCTACTTTGTATATACCAGATTTAATTTGATCCCAGTCTTCATTTACTCCACCACGTTGAAAAATCGTGGCTATGTTATCTGTTTCATGAGCATAGCGCTTTGCCAGTACCTCAGTTTTCAATTTTTCTAGTTCCCATTTAAGTTTTACTGGCTTCTTCTTCACACGTTTGAATCTCAGTGAACTTTTCATCAGGACCAGGTTATGATCACTGCATAAGTCTGCAGATGGATAGCTCCTGCAATCTTTTATCTGGTTCCTAAAATGTGCTTTCACTAGAATGTAATCAATCTGTTGTCTCCATAAGTCAATCTCCTCTTTCATTTCCTCTTCCAAGACCATATTTGCCAACAATTCCTTCCTCTGGTTCTTCACCCACAATTGCGTTCCACTTATTTCTTCGTATATTTCGTCAATGACTGCATCTTCTTCTTTGGATGTTGACATGTATATTTGTATGATAACAGTGTCCTTTGGTTTAGTTTGAAGTTTGACTAGTATTATTCGAGAGCTATATTGTACATATCCCTTGACACATGAGCCATAGTTTTTCCTCAAAATTATTGCAACTCCTCCCATTCCTGGTCTATCTTGGTCAGTTCTGGTGTGAATGACTCTGTATTCTCCAGACCAGAAATCACCTGGCGGGGGCCATCTCATCTCCGATATGCCTAGGATATCGATTTCCAGTCATTCCATTTCAAGTTTTACATTTTCTAGCTTGCTACACTAAAGCAGTGTTCTCACATTCCAAGTGTTAAAATTGGGATTGTTTTCCTTGACATTGTCTGTATCCTTTGCAGTCCCCACCTGGAGATCCAATTGGGGGACTATTTTATCTACGGAAAATTTTACAGAAGATACTGACATGGTTTTTACTGCTGATGCTTGGGATAACCATAGTTCTATATGTTACAAAAGAAATACTTTATTTTTAATGTAATTACAAAAATTCCTGAATGAGATTTTCACTCTACAGTGGAGTGTGCGCTGATATGAAAGTGGTGGAATTAAAGCTGTGAGGACGGGGCGTGAGTCGTGCTTGGGTAGCTCAGTTGGTAGAGCACTTGTCCGCGAAAGGCAGAGGTCCTGAGTTTGAGTCTCGGCCCGGCATACAGTTTTAATCTGCCAGGAAGTTTCACAAAAATTTCTGTTAGAAAAAAAGATTTCAGCTACAACTTCTGACATGATTTGTATGAAAATCTGATGTGATACAGAAGAACCAAACTCAGATTTCAAGTCAGAATAAAAAATATTGGGTACCAATAAAAGAATGTCCCAGTTATAAATGTTACTAGTATCAACTGTAAGCATTGCAGTGTTGGCTCATCCTCACAATGAAAAAGTAACTCAAACAGTTTTAGATAAATGCATGCACAAGTACTGCTTTGTTGTTTCCCCACTTGCAGTGCCACATATGTAAAATAGCAACTCCTGAGCAAAAAGAGTTGTGTGTTCTGCAGTCTGCTAAGAGGGAATCTGTAATTTCAGTTTAACATGCATTTTGTTTAAAGTTTGTGCCAATGGTATAGGCAATTTGAAATGATGTGTGCAAAGGGAAAAGAACAGAACAACCAAAAGTCTCCAAGAAGGATGTTGACCATGTCAGTGCATTTTACCTTCATAGCTCTAAAAAGTCTGTTCGGAAAACAAGTCCTGAATTTTGGCTGCTAAAGACGTCAATGTGGAAGGTTTTAAGAAAATGTTTACGCATGCATCAACACAGTTTTCAGTTGTTACATGCTGTAAAGCCAGATGATTATGATGTATGTTATAACTTTGCAAGCGAATTGTTGCAATGGGAAAATGACTTTCTTGATCATGTGGTATTCTATGATGAGGCAATTTTTTTATGTAATTGGGAAGGTAAATACTCTTAATGTTTGTCATCTGGTGGTCATATCATCCCCATGAACCTGTACAATATCAAAGAGACTCCCCAAAATTAAATGTTTTCTGCACTGTGTCCCGATGTCAAGTGTATGGAGCATATTTTTCACTGAAGCTACTGTAACAGGAGTGGCTTATCTGGATGTGTTGCAAGAATTGCTCCTTCCCCAATTAGAAGGTGAACCTGAAAAAGATGGTAGCAAGATGGTGCCCCTATGCATTGGCAACTCTTTGTACGAGAGTGGTTGAATATCAAAGTGACTGTCTATTGGATTGGTCATAATGGTCAATGCGACAGAGCTCTTTTCTGTTGGTCTCCTATGTTCATCTGACCTCATGCTACGTGGTTTTTACCCTTTGGGGTTTTATAAAAGATTGTGTCTATGTTCCGCCATTACTTAATGATTTGTCAGAGCTGAGACACAGAATTAAAGAGGCTATTGCTTCCATTGCCCTGGACTTGTTAACCAAAGCATGGGAAGAATTTTAAAATCCAGTATAGTGTGGAAAAAAAATCATATAGCTACAATCACATTGAGAGCTGGCCACACACTACTAGTAGAGCAGCATGCCGTCCTGTCCAGCTGCAAACAACTTTGGCCACACTGATTTGCTGGGTTGTTAGATCACTGACAGCAGTAACATAGTTGCAGATAAAACTTTGACAGTTTAACAAGAACTTCAAAGAACAAACTGCACAAGCTCACAGATGTTCAACAGAAACAGCAACCCATTATAAAATGTTGGCAGTTTAAAAAGAAATTCACACATATTTCCTTGGTTAGGCTGTAATATAAGAAGTACACTCATTGTGATGGCTGCCAGGAATAGCAAAATAAAAAGAAGTCATAAGACTGTATTAGCCCTGCATACAATGCAGTGAAAACTGCCAACGTTGTCACCTCGCACACAAATGAACACAATATGCTAAAATTCCTTAGTTTAGCTAACAAAGAAAGGCTAGGTTGGCTGTGAGAAAGTTTCTCAGTGCCAGTCTACTATCTACAGTTTTTATTATTTCCTCTAGTCCCTATCAGCCACTGCATCAAGTGTCTTCTAAGAGAGCACAAATCATATATGGAAATGTGTGTGCGTTTTCTTTACTTATATAGTACAAGTTGTAGATGAGGAATAATATTCAAGCACCACCTGTTGCTACGAACAAGTCAAGAAACAGTTATATTTTTTTCCTCCTGTACTTACTGATTACCAAACTAAAAAGATTTTTTCCTCCTGTACTTACTGATTACCAAACTAAAAAGAAACATTTAATGAGACACTGAAGAAACCACATGACACAATTCTTCCAATTTGAATCAGCCTGCAATGAGAAGGTATGGAGAAAAACATTGTATAATATGTGTTGGGAATATAGGGAGACTGCATAGATTATCTTCAATCAGAAAGATTCCCAACAACTAGAAATAAAATGATATTAATTAAATATGAAGAAATACTCAATTGACACTTATTCTTGTGAAATGTCCAGCACTATTAGATGTTTGAAATTATTACAAGTCCTCTAAAATATTAAAGTTCTGCTACTGTGCCCCTGTGTGTGCCTATGTAGGAGTCCAGAGCTGGCCTACAATGCCTCTGGAGCCTAAGACTTGGAGACAACAGATGAACACTGCACTTGTGGACTTGGCAGTAACTGGAGACCATGCTACTTGGCGCAGCAAAGAGAACTGTCCGCTGTAGCTCAGTGCTCCGGTATTTAACGAGGCATCGACCAATTGCTATCCATACATGTGATGTCCATTGGTTGGCAGCTGCGGCCCCTGGCGGACCTTAGTCTAGTCCGTACTGCCACCCCATACAGCTGCTGCGCTAAGGGTGTTACGAGCTGTGGTGCGGTACTCTCTGGAGTTGCGAGTACCATCACCACAACAAGAACACCAACAGAGTGTATAGGCTCATGTCAACTGAAGTCAGAACTGTAAACAGAAAGAGTATATGTGTAGTTCACTTCAGTGCACACACACTGCACCAACAGTTACTTCCATAGCAAATTTCACAAATGAATAGGTCAACATGCACTCTTCTATGTGCTTACATATGGAAGACTGGCAGTTGCAAGACAACCATATCAAGGTACCAAACAGAAGTTATTGCAAACTATTGTGGGGAATTGAAGAATAAGCATCAGGTCTCATGGTACTACATTAAAAGCAACACAAAGCTCTACTATGCAAATAAAACATTTCCATCAATTTCACATGCAGATTGCACAAAGGTTGTTCCCATGAGACTACCAAGAGAGACTGGGCTTCATTATGAGTCATCAGACAAACCAGTAACTTTGAAAGAACAGTCCTTTTCATAGACAAAGCCTATTTGAAGAGGAAGGTTATCGAATTTTAATGAGTAGGCAGTAGAAAATTCCCACAGCACCCAAGTATAAAGGTACCAACAAAAGTATGACTCCAAAACCTGGTGTCGCACTATCAATTGTTATCTCACCTGTGTAATCACCAAAACTAAAGGGTGAGTGATATTTGCATTTCCAGCATACTTAATGACTGAAATTAATAGACTATCATATAAAATTGTAGTCAACATGTAGTGTCATTTCCATTCACTTCTGCATCACACTGGATACCTACTGAACATTCAAAATACAGTTGATCATGGGGCCCTGTAACAGACTGCCAGGCAATTTGCTGTTTTATTTTTAAGGAAGCCATCTAAAATTTCCAGTTTATGGAGGAGAGATTTCTGACATCGACCTTCAACAGATACTACAACATCCCTGTGGAACCACACAAAGGAACACAGACTTTATGGGTAATGTTCTAACATGTTGTACCACTACCCTGATGTAAATACACATTGCCTGACAAAAAAGGTGAAGCACTCACAAGACTCAGTTGTACATGTGCACACCATTGACAGGGGTGTAAACGATAGGTAGTGTGTGCATCAGAGTACACTCGTGTTTTTACTAGGCCTGGTAGGGTAAATAAGCGACATTTGGTTGTGACAGTGGCCCAATGTTGGACTGCATGGGAATGTGACTGCAAGCATACTTGTTGTCAAGGTTCCAAGCACAAGAGAGAATCAAATAATGTGTACCAAGCATATCATGGCCCCTTCACATCTGCACCTGTCATCCGAGAAAAAGTAATGGACTGCCTGCAATACTGACATGCCGCACCATTGGTCAGAGACTGGCAGCAGCAGAACTGTTTACTGCCCTATGTGGAGGCTGCCATTAACACAACACAAACAACTGTTTTTGGAGTGGTGCTGTAGCCAAAAACCACAGACTGCTGATGAATGGCATCACATGGTGTTCAGCAATGAATCTCAGTTCTGCACTACCCCAGATAATCATTATTGGCTAGTAATATGGTGATCTGGGGAGAGCTCCCAGTCTATCAATATTTTGGACACACAGCAGTGTTGCTCATGGCATCGCTGTATGGGCACCATCATTTATGATTTCAGATCACAGTTGGCAGTGATAGAGGGAACTCTGACAGTGCAACAGTGTCCCACAGATTGTTTCTGCATCAGGTAGTGTTGTTTTTCAACAGGACAACACTTATCCACACACTGGACGTGTGTCTATGAAATGTCTGAGTTATTAATTTCTCCTGGTTAGAGTCCACAGTCATGCAAAATTTTTTAAAGATTATCATGTTCAATTCTGACTGCAGAGATTATTCATCACGTGTCATAAATAATCTTTACAGTCAATGGCGAATACAATCTCTAAAAAATGCCAGAGTGATGATGAGGTATTCCCAAGGCAACATCCCCAGATCTCTCCCAATAGAACATTAACCATAGAATTTAGGATGTCAACTCCGTCCCAGTGGCAGTATATCAATGACCAGTTACAACAGTTGTGGGAGAGCACACCACAGCAGGGGATACAATGCCTTTAAGACACCATTCCTAAACCAATCAGTGAATGCACCCAGACCAGAGGGGGTGCAACATAAACTGATAAGTGGGCTCATATGGCTAAGTTATTTGCAAATTTGACTCAACTCTGTAATTAAATGACATCTCATACCCTCCAACACTGCAAAGTTTCATTTCATATCCTCTTCCCCTTCTGGATGCTTCACTTTGTCAGGTTGTGTATATCCAAAAATTAGTAATTTTCAAAATAATTTATTCATCAAGGTGAGTTTTGGCACAAATGAAGATGATGGGGCAGAAATATAGCAGGTAATTCTGAAATACTTACCTTATGTATCAGAATGTGTTGGTACACAGAATAGCTGAAGAAGACACTTTTCAATACATTTTGTAATTTAACCCACTTACTGCTCTGGATGTCACTGCTGCTACTGTCCAGGGGTGTTTTGGTTCCTTTTTTGAGCACCTGTCATTTTTCTGTTAGGTGCTCTAGATGTTTAAACTTATGCTCCATTTCTTGTGCCCTTGTGCTCTCTGTGTGTTAATACAAACGGCCACTCGGGTACATGTGTGCTCCGTATGCCTTAACATGCAAGCCATTTAGCAGCCAGGTAACCATGTTTCCATCCTGAGTGCTCAGGAGCTTTCCACCGTTCAGTCTGTGAGCTGTTGCTACTGTAATCTTATTCGTGTTGCCATTTTCAACTTTGTTTTTTACTGAGAAAATGGTTGTGCAGCAGAAGAAATCGTGGAGATGGTGACAGGCAATTAATAATACCTTGTACTTGGTATCACAGGATGAAAGAAGCTGAAGAGTGTCAGACACCTCCATGTAAAGACCACTACAACAGCGTTGTTGGAGAGATTAGTTAGCAAGCTTTTTATCAATACATGTAGGTATAAAGCATTTTAAATGTTGTAAAAATACAAAAGGCTTTGATGGATACTGAAATAATTAAAACATTTAGTTGCTTAGTGATTACATACTGTAACATCACAAACACAGGTTTTGATTAAAGTTGAGTATCCCACATAGAATATCATAAATATTAATGTGTGCAATGCCACAGTATTCTTTTTTGACCAGATACTAAATGCTGTTACCAAAAGTATATCATTCCATTGAAAAAAATTGGATCCATCTGTATTTCAATAGATAAAAGTTTTGAGTATTAGTTATATAGCAATCTACACATCTCTTTGCATGCTTTCATCTGTGAAAAAGCTCGTTTCAGTATCTTGAACTGTTTACAGAATGTGAATGTGGTTATGACCACACAATTCATGTTGCGCATGGACAGAACAATGGACGCAGCCCTACTATAGATATAAAACCAGTATCTGGAGAATAGTAATATATATCACTCTGCTCTCAACTTTAAATACAATTTCAATGTTACCTACATTTCATACGCAGCAATCAGTGTCCTAAAGCAAACATACACAATGTCTATGCAATGTTTTTTTACCTCTGCAAAAATTTTAAGTCTTGTGCAATGCTTTGTTTAATTGGATGCAGCACAGCAACTAAGACAAAAACAAAGAAGTCCTTTATCGGGTGTAGATAACAGTGTAAGATGTGAAACAAAATTTATCACCAAAGTTTTCTTAAAATCTGATGTTGAGTACTTAGTTAGCGGTATCCATTCAACCACTTATGAAAATCTGCGAATGGAATCAATGAACATGGAGCAAAAAAGTATTACTGTGGTTACCAATGACCCTCAATATATCTGAGTGGTATCACTGATAAATTCATTCTTTACTTGAGTTATTATAGTTATGAGTATGTGTAGGACAGCAGATTTATGGTAGAGTAATTCTGAAGGAACACCAAGTTACCAAGATTAATCTGAAGTGACACGTAGCTTTTGACATAAGCTTCGAACATCGTAAGTAAAACTCCCAGAATGATGTAATTCTTAATATGTCACAATATCGACATACCTGTGTGTTTGGCTATATAGTGGGTCACTTCTAGAGGAGTTTTAAAGAGAAGAATTTAAGTTGTTAGGGTAAGTGTATTTATAATGTGTCACGGGTGGTGAAAACCAGTAGCACACAAAATTGTCACGCCCAATGCTCCACGAATATGCAGCACAGTTAAGTCGGATCCTGCAGCAAAACAGTACAAAGGTAGTGGCTGAAGTGTGGTCTCTTGGCACAGGTATAGGGTGATGACAAAGCTGCATTCAACACGAAATGCAGCGGGTATGTCTGTGGCAGTCAAACTTAATCTGCAACGCAACAAATTATAAATTTCCACCACATTAGCCCAAAGTCACAATAGAGTCAATGACATGACAAGAACGATGATGATGACGACGACCAAAAAGACCACATGGCAATGCGACTCTCATATCTACAGTTTCTCAGGCTAAGTTCACAGTCTTAAGTTACTATGCACTTCGTTACGATTTGCAGAGGATAGACAAAAATACGGGAACACCACATACACAACATATTACCATCCTTAATACGGTGTAAGAAACTCACTGGCATTCAAAACAGTTTCCAGTTGTCCCTGGATGGATAAATACAGGTCCTATACAGTTTTCAAGGGAATGTCATACCATTCTTCTTGCAAAATAGTGGCACAATGGTGGAGGTGGATAGTCAGCATGCATCCTTCTCTCCAAAGTAGATCACCAAGTTTCAATAATATCAAGTTCTGGCTGCTGTCTTGACCATGGGAGATCCAACAATTCATATTCTTGTTGACAAAACTGGTCTTGAATGATGCAAGCTCTGTGAAGAGAGGCTCTGTCGCCTTGAAACATGGCATCACCATTGGTGCAAAAACATTATACTATAGGATGGATCTGATCAGTCAAAATAGTTACATAATCCTCGGTAGTAATGCGACCTTGCAGAGTGACCATGGGGCCCATGGAATATCACGATATTATGGCTGCCTGAATTATCTCCGACTCCTCTCCCCTCCTCCATTTCACCCTTGGGACATAAATTTGGCTAGTAATTGGAAACAGTGTGGAACATGAATGATCAAATGACTCCCATTACCATGCGGCTCAGGTCTTATGGCTTCAGCATCATGTTATCTTGTAATGGGCATTTGCATCATTGATGAGTGGTTTTGGAATTCCTGCCTGCCCTACAGTTGCCTGTTAACACAGTTCTCTTTTTGTTCTTTTTGTGTTGACAGGGTTCGTAACTGCAACATTCAGTTCTGCAGTGATTTGTACAGCTGTTGTTCTCTTTATGTCTCATCACAATCCTTTTCCATGATTGTGTCATGATCACTCTACAGTCATGATCACACTACACACTTTTGTCAATGTTGTTACTTAGACTTTCCCTGTATGTAGTATAAATCTTCAATGTGGTGCCTCTTTAAACACCTAGCACTTCAGTTCCCTTGGTTATGGAAGCACCCACTATATGAGTACCCAATCTTCCCATGTTTGAATTCACTATCTTTGACATAATGCACTAAGCTACACAGATCACTTTTCTGACCACAGCTAACACTTGCTGTATACTGAGAATATTCCATAGGTGCCACTTGCGGTGAAATACAATGGCACAATCTTTGGGCTTGGCTAGCATTTGCATTTAAGTTCCAGCACGCATTTCATGTGGTGTTACCAAATGTTTGTCCAACCTCTGTGTTATTTTACAATATTTTCTGCATAATATATTGCATTAAGCTGTCTTAGATTGGTTATTTTACCTTAGAACACAATTTCTCTTACAAAATAGTCTTAATATGCCAAAATTCAAATTTATTGATTTGTTTTAATAACTAATTTTATGTTTGGTTAGCATTTTTTCGTAGTGAAAACCACCATTTTTATCTTATGTCAGCTGAAAATACCACTAAAATAAGACATCTAATGATGCTACTGCATCTTACTCCTCCTTTCACACCCCCTCCCCAAAGTTTTGCTAATTCCCACATTACAAATACTTTGATAACCAATTATCCACAGCTCCTACATTCAAAGGCTGCTCATACTATATGATCATGCCCAAAGGACCTACAGCACACTGCTCTTACAGCCAATCAGCCTTCCAAACCTTGGAACTACTACTTTTCATTCAAATGGCTCCTCAAATGGCACTGGATTCACCCTGTACCACTCCTTCCACTATGAACTCCCATACTGGGAATTTAACCTGGGCCTTGTGCATGACAGGCAACAGTGCTGACTGCTTATCTACTGAGGTGGACCACAGTACCACCAATGACCCAAATAAACATGAATGTATTTCATTCCATTTCTTTGGATCAGCACATCAGTGTTGCTCTTTCAGTTCAACTTCCATTTTATGTGTGTTTAAGAATTACGTTCATATTAGTGGCAAACATTTCAGCATGTCACAAGAAATAAATATTTAGTATTAACACTAAGAAGCACTAAAAATGGGACTTGCTGTCAGTTGACTTTTGTGCTGTATATGTTTGTCACAAAACTTGGGTCATTGTGTGTTTAAAACTTGTGACACGAACAATGTTAAAGCCCTTTTTGCCTAGTCCTTCCATCCCTAAGGCATCCAAGTAGCAAGCTATGTTTCAACAAGTAGTGGAGTTTACTTGCAAACATGTGCACCATCTTATGTTTTAGATGAAGTCTGATTAATCTCTTCCGTACAATTCTTGGAACTAATCTACAACTCAAGAAGATTATCTATGCCACATCAGACAACTGCTTCTGTTGTTAGAACAGTTTCTCACATCTGGTGTGGTTACATCTCACCAGAATGCTCACACACTGCAATAAGATTATGCAGCATTAGAATATGCAAAAGAATGATACCTTCAATATCTGACAGTAGTATGTTCTTGAAACTGTTGAAATGCCTGTCCTTAACATGCTTAAGTTTGACAGATAAATTTATCTTGCAGACAATTCATTTCCCCAACCACTCAAAAATTAGCAGCCCTACAGGAACTAAATAGTACAAGATAATTTTTTTTATTGAGTTTAAAAGTAACTGAGTCATTTGTAGCTTGTTCCTTGCTTTCGTCCTTATCCCCAAGTATAAGAACAGTATTTCCTGTTCCTCAGAACAGATATTAAAGTGGAGATGGGGGCCATCAAAAAACTTGCAAGTTCATTGTGAACAAGCCTATCCAAATCATTAAGAGAACTGATAGCTCTCATCACTCCAGTAATTCAAACATTTGCTTTAGAAAGATAATGCATGAAGTGTTTGAGCTATGGAGACGTGATACTTTATTTTCCTTGTATCAAATGAAAATTCAATCAAGAAAAATTACAAGACAATGTTTCTGGACAGTATTTTACCACCAAGATGCAAAATGTATAGTACTGCACTTAAAACTATACACCATAGCATGTCACGAAGGATAAAATGTACAGATTGCTTAGACCTCAGGACAAGACCCCCCCGCAGTTGAGGGCAAGGGCAGGCTCCCTAGCCTTTTTACACCACAGGCAGATCTCTCATCCTGGGTTCAGAGTCACTTGCCCTTACTTTCTCCTCTACATTCCATCAAACAAGGGCCTCAATTGTTGTTGTTGTTGTTGTTGTTGTTGTTGTTGATGATGATGATGATGATGATGATTATTATTATTATTTCAACAATGGCAAGATAGAAATGCTACTTGCGTATGAATTTTCTTGGACTAATTGATATGGATCAGGAATGAGATACACTAGAATGCCACTTGGACTTGAAAAAATTGGTGTAAATGGCAGGAAATTAAGTTTTACATGTTAAGTATAGTTTCATAGTTTTGCACAGTATATACAGGTAACAACTTACTCATCAGGAATTGTTTATTTTTTAATAAAGTTATCTGAATTTTATGCTATGTTTAGCAGATGATGTGAGATTTACTGACACATTAGCATAACAAATTGCATTAAAAATAACGCAAGCCAAGCAGTTTTACTATTTATACTTTAAGCCTATGAAAACTGCAGGCCAAGTGTACACAGCATTAAAAATCTCTCCAAACCACATCATTTTTAGTGTAACTTTCCTGCAAAAGTGACATCAGAGGACGAGTCTCTGTTGTGCTTATCTGCAACTCGGCATCTCCGCTATATGGCATGTAGTAACTTTCCTTTTCATAGTATGTTTGTATTTTATTTGGTAAATATAGGTGCGTGAAATACTGTAAAGTGCATTAAATATAGCACTACACTACAGACCAATCTGGCACGCAGCCTTTATTTCACTCACTGGCTTCGTCAGCTTGCAGCCCAACTGTCACCTTCAAATCAGCATTGACAACAGTTACGATAGAAATCGGCCAAATTACAGGGAAGGGTACCATATGACAATCATTTTAACACACATTTACAAAACATTAATAAGCAATTTTTATTTAATATACTGACCTTTAGTTTGGATGGTCTATAAATGCGATGTGAACAAATTGGTAGAGTAGATACTACTTCTTAGCAAAAAATCCAAAATTGTTGGTTGTTTCAATTTTCTCTGATGACTTCTTTCAATGTGGTTTTCGAGTTCATAAATAAAATGGAAAACTTCGTCATCAACATCTGCAGCTGAAATATATTTTTTAATTGGCAGTAGTCCATGTAAAGTCAGGCAGACTAGGAAAAACCCTCACCTTGATAGTCTCTGATGTTACTGAATTTAGTAATGCTAAAATGAAGGACTAAGTAAGACATGTATTTTTTTTGTTTCCTCCAAAAAAATTTATGCTCTGAGATACAGCCCTCAAAAGATGACACTGCGCATATCATTATGAAGATGCGAATTTTGAAAAAAAATTTAAAATGCTGTACCTCTTTAACAGTTCTAGATATTTTGTTGGGGTTTTTTATTAGAAAGATAATTGCTTTATGATTACAAAGAAATCCTCCATTCGGACTTATCTGTCAAAGTTCTTTTCTTGTAGCTTTCTGAACTTTATCTAATTTATGGAACTTTTTTTTCCAAAAATGGCAATCCATAAAATTTTGATTTTTTTCTGTTGATTAGTACCATACAGTTCTACATTCCCTTAAAAGGAGCGCTTCCCACTTTAAGGTTGAACAGGTATTATAAACTATTGAAATTTTTGCCATACATAAAACCTGTTGTATTACCACATTATCACATAACAGGCTCATAAAAATCAAAACCTTGCCTTATTCAACGTAATTTTAGTTTTGAAAGAGGAATAAGAGACTCATTTTTCAAGCATTTTAAATGCTTCCAAAATGTATGTGAAAGGTCCAAAGACTTAAAGGTTTCAATTTATACTTCTGTGGACTCTGTTTTGTACTGAAATTAGCCAGTCAATGAACTAAAAATGTTTTCCACTGCTTCAGTATCTTCCTTTGATATTGAGTGATGCCTTCTTGTAGAACCAATAGGAACTGGAGCTCTTACAATCTTCAAAACATTGTGACCAGAAAGTGAGCACTGATAGCATTGTTGCTGTCCTTCAGATGGAAACCTATATCCAGCAGCTGGTCCATGTGGTAGCATGAAGTTCACTACAATTTCATTTAACTCATAACTGGTGTGTCTAATCTCTGCAATCCACCAGTCACAGTCGTACACACACGCCACAAACATCCCCTTCTCAGGTTGCGAAACTGAATATCATCCTGCTGTTTCTCAGGTGTTGGCCACACGAACTAAATTTCTTCTTCCTTGCTCTTCAAGTGCATGCAATATGAGTCTGCCCATCACTCAGAGTCCAAAATTGTGTCTTCTGAATTCCTTTCACAGGAGTATTTGTTTGGACCATTCTTTTTTCTGCTCACAGAATTCTTCGATTTCCTCTTTGGACAAAAGAATAAGGGCTGTGGATGTGTACAATTTCACGACTTTTGTAAAATCCTCAGCATTCTGAATCACAGCTGTATTTGGTCTGGAAAGATTACGTTTTGTAGCATGGTGCTTATGCAGGCCTCTTACACCATCACAAGGCCCCTTGCTGTTACCAGTAGCACTTAATACCTAGTCAGTTGGCACACAATTCAAATTGCTGGTAACGATTTTTGAAATGACTAGGAGCACCATCAGAAATAATAATGATCTCTGCCCCTGTTTGCAGTTGAATTTTGAGCATTGTTAGCAAAGCACGTGCCGAGTCATATCCTGTGTCATCACTTATAACTGCAACACATGTGGTCTTGTTTTGAAAATATGTCACTCCTGCAAAAATTTAACCTGGTCACTACTCCAATGATCCCCTTGTACTTCTTGTGGGAGAATTACAGACCAGTTCTCAGCAAAATCACAGTGAAACACTAAATGTAGTTCTTCAGCCTGTACACACTGTTTCACTTCTGCAATGTGGTGTTACGATTTCTTCAGATGCTGGTGTGTAAATGTTTTCACTGACCATCTACCAAGTTTATCAATGAAACTGTCAAAGGCCAACACAGTGTCAGAGTCATTTTGGGTCAATCAAACCAGTATTTTTCCCATGAACATTGTTTCATACAATGTTAATTGCAGAAAAATTACTGTTATGTTAACGTAAGTGTGGGTACAAATTAACATTGTGAACATAAGAAATTTGACAAGAGCAATAAAAAAATGTCGAACTGCAGGAAAACATTAGTTCCGGGAACGTAAAAGTGGGGGGTTGAGTTATACTGTAATCCTGCAAAACCTTTATGATTATTGTTATGCTGTATCAGTCAAGTCTCACGAGTAAGGATATACATAAGTGCATAATTTTATTTATAGGAAGATAGGGGAGGGAGGAGAGTAATGAGACAGAAATAAAGACATATCACACATTTATTTCATCCACAGACATCCTTTCTCAGGGGATACAGAAACAGGTTCCCTACATCAATACAAATGTCAAAAAATTAAGAGTCGACAACTTAATTTTCTCTGAAAGACAGTAAAAGAGTTGAATAGCAACTCAGTGATATTTAATAAAAAATGAACATTGTTACACAGACACACACAATTGAAGTAACTTATATGAACTGTATTATCTGTAGTTTCATGCAGCACCTCAGTATGGCTTTGGGCGGTCACGTCCTCTGTCCCTGAAAGCATAATTTGACCTTTTCATAAGACAATTTTCACATTTCCCCCCTCTGGGTTCATTCTCTCTCTCTCTCTCTCTCTCTCTCTCTCATTACCGTCAACTAAATTCAACATTAAAAAGTCTGAAAAGCATTAAATAGAGGACTGCCTGACTGACTATAATCACTCTTCTTCGCTTACACACACACACACACACACACACACACACACACACACACACACACACACACACACACACACACACAGGAAGACAGTCACTCTGCAACACATTAAAACATCCACCCAAAAAGCACTAGGGTGGAGGACACAGAGGGACAAAGGACATGTGCTAAAACCTACATAGAAGTATAAAACCCACACTTGCATATGAAATGTAACACTAAAGCTGCTGCTGAGGCATCATCACCCAACACCGAAGGTAGGAAACTGGTCAAGTTAAAAGTCCACCGAAGAGCAGCTAAAGGTGGGCAGTCTAGCAAGAGGTAGACGACTGTCATTTGGGAGCCACAGCAACACAGAGGAGGGTCCTCACGATGGAGTAGGTAACCATGCGATAGCCATGTATGGCCTATGCGGAGCCGGCAGAGGACAACTGATTCCATAGGTCAGCTTCGGAGATGCTGATCTCCAGAAGCGGTTTCTGCATCGCCTGTCTGGCGAACCTGTAGGCAAGTTCGTGATTCTGACATGTCCTGGGGTCCACACAAACACCACTGAAAGACGGGACCGTTCCAGGGCATACATGGACTCCTGGATGTTAGCTACCAGAGGATGGCGAGGGTAGCACTGGTCGATAGCTTGTAGACTGCTCAACGAATTAGTACACAGGAGAAATGACGCACCAGCGCATGAGTGGATGTGCTCAAGAGCAAGAGATATGGCCACCAGCTCTGCAGTGAAAACACTGCAGCCATCTGGCGAGGAGTGCTGTTCAATATGTCCTCCACGAAAAAACTCAAAGCCTATGTGACCATCAGCCATCGGTGTAAACCATGTCAAGAATCGAGAGGAAGTGACAGCGGAGAATGGCGGGGTTAACAAAGTCCTTAGGGCCATGCGAAAGGTCCAGACGAAGCTGCGGCCGAATGCGTGGTGTACATGAACGGACCGCAAGTACAGGTGGTAAAGGGAAGGACTCCAGTTCGGACAGAAGGGATTGCATGGGAATGGCAATCGTTAGCCCCAGACCTGGGCCGCTGATGCGGGAGATGGACTGCCACAGACAGGAAAAGGAGACAGTAATTCGGATGCTCAGGAGAACTACAAATGTGTGCAGCATCACTGGTGAGCAGTTGTGCACGTCTGATCTGCAGTGGAGTTACCCCAGCCTCCACCAGTAGGCCGGTCACCAGACTCGTCCTTAACTCCTGTCGCTAGTCGAACCCTGCAGTGGAGCACAGAGCCGAGTAAATACAACGCTGAGGGTGCTGCCGAACCATAAACCACACTCCCACAGTCAATTTGTGATTGGACAAGGGCTCTGCAGAGCTGCAGCAGCGTAGAGCGATCTGCACCCCAACTGGTGTTGCTCAGGTAACAGAGCATTGAGGTGCTGCCTGCCAGCACTACCGCTTAAGCTGACTAAGATGAGGAAGCCACATAAATCGAGCGTCGAAAACCAGACCTAAGAATCGATACGTCTCCACTACAGTGAGTGGATGATCTTTAAGGTAAAGTTCTGGGTCCGAATGAATGGTACGACACCGACAGAAGTGCATGACACACGACTTTGCGGCTGAAAACTGGAAGCCGTGGGCTAGAGCCCATGACTGTGCCTTGTAGATGGCTCCCTGTAGGTGCCGCTCAGCAACACCCGTACTGGAGCAGCAGTACAAAACACAGAAGTCGTCTGCATACAGAGAAGGTGAGACCGAGGGCATTACAGCTGCTGCTAGACTTAATGGCCACTGAAAACAGACACACACATAATACAGAGCCCCGTGGGACTCCATTCTCCTGGATATGGATGGAACTATGGGAGGCACATGAGAAGTATGGAGCTACAAGAAGTTTTGGATAAAAATCGGGAGCGGGCCCCCGGAGACCCCACTCATACAATGTGGCAAGGATATGATGTCACCAGGTCATGTCGTATGCTTTACGTAAGTAAAAAAAAGACGGCAACCAGATGTTGGCATCTGGAGAAGGCTGTTCGGATGGCAGACTCTTATCAGTGGTAGAGTGACCCTAGCAGAAGCCGCCCAGACATGGAGCCAGTAAGCCACGTGACTCCAGGACACAACCCAACCACCGACACACCATTCGCTCCACAAGCTTACAAAGAACATTGGTGAGGCTGATGGGCCGATAGCTGTCCACATCAAGCGGGTTTTTACTGGGTTTGAGCACCGGAATGGTGGTGCTCTCCCACCATTGCGATGGAAGGACACTATTGCACCAGATCCTGTTAAAAATGAGGGGATGTCGCTTTTAGTCAGATGATAGATGTTTAATCACGTGGCTGTGGATCTGATTAGTCCCAGGAGCTGTGTCGGGACAATGTGCAAGGGCGCTGAGGAGCTCCCACTCTGTAAATGAGAGGCTCGAGAAAATTGCTCGGCAATCACGTTTACGTAGGTAGGTAACATGCCATTTATGGTAACATCGGGAACACCTGTTGGGGTCTGGTACCTGAGAAGACGTTTGATCTTTACCCAGACTTGGGAAGGTGACATATGGCACCCAATGGTCAAGACATATCACTTCCAACATTCCTGCTTCCTTGTTTGGTAAGAGTTTGCAAATGCGGGCACGGAGCCGTTCAAGGGCGAGCCATTCAAAGGCTATGAGATGCTTCAGGGAAGTGTGACGCTTATGCCGCTGTAGAGCTCGCTGATGCTCCTTAATTGCTTCAGCAACTTCCGGCGACCACCAAAGGACTGTTTTACAGCTGGGGGCACCCTGAAGAGCGAGGGATCGCGTTTCCTGCTGAAGAAACAATTTTTCTGAGCACCTGCTCAACCATGACATTGATGTTACCGTGTTGGGAGATTCAAAGGCGACAGCAGAGGTTAAAGTTTCCCAGTCCGTATTGTTTAAAGGCCACCTGGGCACACATCCGTGGGCCTGATGCCAGGGCAGTGACAGGAAGATGGTGAAATGGTCACTACCACACAGGTTATCATGTGCTCTTCAGTAGATAGACGGGAGAAGTCCTGGGCTGCAAATTGATAAATCAATGGCCGCAGAACTACCATGAGCCATACTGAAATGTGTGGTGGCTCCAGTGTTTAAGAGGCAGAGGTCGAACTAAGACAGTAAAGTTTCGACATCTCTGTCTCAGCCAGTAAGCATGTTACCAACCCACAAGGGGTTATGGGTGTTAAAATCTCCAAGAAGTAAGAAAGGTTTAGGGAGCTGATCAATCAATGCAGCCAATACGTTCAGGGGTACTGCACTATCTGGAGGGAAATTTAAGTTGCAGACAGTTATTTCCAGCATCGTCCGTATCCTGACAGCCACAGCTTCGAGAAGAGTTTGATGGGGTACAGTTTCACTACAGACAGAGTTTAGGACATAAACACGAACTCCGCCTGACACATGATTATAGTCACTATGCTTCCTGTAATATCCCTTATAGGGCATGGGTCCGCATTGCTGGGAACCAGGTTTCCTGGAGGGCAATGCAGATAGCACGTGTAAAGCTTAACAGTTGCCGTAGCTCAGCAAGAAAAAACCATCACAATTCCATTGGAGGATGACGTCATCGTGAGACTGGGAAGGCATGGAACATTCAATGAGGTAGTTTATGACTCAGTCACCTGCTGCCACCGAATTATTGCCTGTAACCATTGTGTCTGAGGGTCTGGCGAGATCTAGGTCCACAGTGGATGCCAGAATCTGCACCCTATCCTCAGACGCACAGCTTGTAAGAAGTGATGGTGTGGATGACACCTCAAGTTTCCTTTGTCTTAGGGGTGGTCTTTTTGGATTTCTCTTGCTGCTCCTTGGGTTTCCCTTGCTGGGAGGGCTTCACTGGCTCAGTCTCCAGGACTGAGGATGAGCATGAAGCCCTCCGACCAGCTGCTTTTGAGCTCTTCAGCCACTGGTGGGTGTCATCTTTCCCATAAGCAGAAACCTGGGAAGGGATTGACCCAAGGGACACCTTCTGAGCGATAGAAGCCAAAGTAGACTTACGCTTCTCAGGCTTAGAAGTGGGGACGGTTGTCCCCGATGGTTGGGAGGTGTTGCTCCTGAAGTAGGTGGTGCAGGAGCAACAGGAAGGGAAATGCCCTCCACCATCAAGGGGGCAGGTGTAGTCTTCCGGCTCTGAAAGGTGATTGGGGTTGGCAGAGCTTATGGTACCAGAACTGTTGTTGCGGCGGCGTAAGATGATGTCATACGTACAGGATGCAGGAGTTCAAATTTTCTCTTAGCCCCAGTGTAGGTCAGTCAGTTCAGGGTCTTTTACTCCAGGATTTTCCTTTCTTTCAGGAGAATCCTACACTCTGGCAAGCAAGGCGAATGGTGCTCTCCGTGGTTGACACATATGAGAGGCGGGGCACAAAGAATATTGGGATGTAATGGATGTCCACAATCTCGTCAAGTGATGCTGGAAGTACAGCAGGAATACATATGGCCGAACTTCCAGCACTTAAAGCACCGCATCGGGGGAGGGATATAGGGCTTTACATCACAGCAGTAGACATTCACCTTGACCTTCTTGGGCAATGTATCACCCTCAAAGGCCAAGGTGAAGGCACCAGTGGCAACCTGACTATCCCTCGGGCCCTGGTGGACACGCCGGACAAAATGTACACCTTGCCGATCTAAATTTGTGCGCAGCTCATCATCAGACTGCAAAAGAAGGTCCCTGTGAAATATGATACCCTGCACCATATTTAAGCTCTTGTGGGGTGTGATGGTTATAGAAACATTGCCCCGGTTTCACAAGCGAGTAATATCCGTGACTGGGCAGAGGATGCTGTTTTGATCAAGACAGACCCAGATCTCATTTTGGACAAACCCTCCATTTCCCCAAACTTGTCCCCTAAATGTTCAACAATAAACTGAGGCTTCATCATCATGAAAGATTCCCCATCAGCTCTCTAACATACAAGCTATTGGGGGAGAATAAGATCCGCTGCCATCCTTAGCCTGATGTTCCTACCATGGTGTGGCCACGGAGGGTAACGATTTGGGGTTGTACTTCTGTGCGTTGAATTGACCCCATGAACACTTAAGATACTGCTGATGTTTCACTACAAGCAAGAGATGATGGACTACGCTTAATCGCATGTCATCCACCCTGATGCCACCCACTCCAACAAGGGGCCCTCCCCACAGGCACCACCCAGCCGCAGCAAAGGCCACCTGGCAGGACGGCCATTGCTGGGCGGCCCGACGCTCCAGGGGGATGGCATCTACCCCTTGGCATATGTGGAAGTTAATGGCGCAGGCATCAGAAGAGTGATCCCTGTGTGGTCATGGGGCTACAACTAACAGGGTACGACAGACTGGCTGGCTATCAGGTGCAAAGATGTCCCTGGCCATCATCGATGCACATAGCGACACTGCATAGTGCATGGTGGAAAACACACCCAGGAAGGTGTCCTTGCACAAGAAATGGAGAATGAGAGGGACTGAAATGCGACGACGAGAAAGTGGGCTAAAGATCTCAATACACGATGACACAATGCACCATGTAAGGCACCCTTCCCCAAAATTTTAAAAAATGGAGGTCAAACCCTACAGGAGACCATCACACAAAAGCCGAAATGTGTGGGACTCCTTTTAGTTGCTTCTTATGACAATATCTCTCTCACCTCTAGCAATGATTTGTTAATGTGAAAACTGCTAAGTTGCATAATGGTTTGGGGTCCCTATTTAGCTATTAGTCTTCGTGTAGTTGGCTGGGTAAGTTAGTTCAAATGTCAACAGAAGGCAACTGTATACCACTTCTAACAAAAAATGTGACTAGTACATTAATAAGGTGTCCAAACCAACATTCAGGTTAAGAATAGCTTTACTAACTGTGCTTTAAGAAACAATACTCAGCTCCATAGAATTTAGACTTTTTTGAATTCCCAATAGTAATTAAAAAGTAATGGACACTAACAGCATATTAAACAAAAATGGGAATAAATACAAGCACAGACATGGGAAAAACCTAAAGGAGATACTTGGACAGAGAAATTGTATGTATATACAGCAGAGATAAAAGGATAGCACAGCACGAAGACAGGTGGAGAACCCTGTAATGGAAGGAAAGATTAACAGGAATATTCCACATGGACCAGAGATATCATAGGTGCAGGTTTGTACAAGGAAATCAACTGATTACAAAGGAACACAGAGTGAAGTGGAGAAAAAACTGTCGACCAATCTCCAGATTTAGAATACAGAAGAGATTTCTGACGGTGATGTATTAATAAATTTTGTAACTATAGGGTCAACAATTACTTGTGACAAATACTGATTTTTTGATGTTCAGTTCTTACTCTTGCATTTCTCAGCAATAATAAACTTAAGAGCAGGACAAGCACAGCAAAATGAACAATCAATTAAATTGGAGGTTCTATTGAAGCAGTTGCAAAAATGTGACGATCTTAAGATCAGAGAAGTAACTTTATCCCTATCCTACTCACTGTATCTACCCAAAAGATCTAGGTAAATCGTGTAAATGAATGATAGTTGAAACTAGGAACTTGTTAACTAACACAGCTTACATGTTCATGTCATGAAAGAACTAAAGACAGCAAAAAAAAAAGGCCCCGATTAGCAGAATCAATGTTATGGAAAAATCAAGGACATGGGTTACAAAATAAGCAATACCATACATTCACATTCTTCACTGTGCCTGTTATAGAAAAGCAAAAGCTACATAACTGGGGGAGGGGGGGTTTAAAGGGAGGTAGGGACAAGCTGGACATAATCTAGAGGAATGCCACAAAGAAAATTCTGGGATCTGTTCATTTCTTATCACTTGCTTCATAAGAAGCAAATTACAGAAATAAAGTGTCCATAATTCACAAGAAAAGCTAGGCAACAAAAAGCCAAAGAACTAGTTCAGAGATACTAAAGGTTAATCAGAGTATCCTTTATATGGCAGTAAAACACTTTGACCCAGGTTTCATTTATTAAAAAGGAAGGGATATAATAAAACATTTCACATACCTCTAACTGACAAGACACTATTCAACTGGATACACAGAAAAACGTCACTTCACTGACACACACACACACACAAAAAAAAAAAACTGAATTACATAATATTAGCATTTTGACGAATACTCACCCACCACCTCTCATTGGTCCACCTCTTCCACGTCCTCCACGATCCATACCTCCGCCTCTACCACCACTGTAACTTCCACGGCTACCGCCACCACCACGGTAGTCGCCACCACCCCTGCTTCCTCTGAAACCACCACCACCGCCACCACGGTAGTCGCCACCACCTCTTCCACCACCTCCACCTCTAGGACCACCTCGGCCTCCTGAAAAGCGCACCAAATTCAGAGAAATGTGAATTTTCACCTGGACTCCAATAATTTGTGAGTTCAGCATTAGCAGATTTATCAAATTAATGGTAACTTAAATAAGGGACAAAATAATCTGACTGATTTAAACCAATCACTTACAATAATAATAAAAGCTGTCAGCAAATTTACCAATTACTACACTTTGCAGCTGTACTGCGATTTAGTAACTGCAAAGCCTGCGATAAAATTACCTTATGAGTAAGGGATGGAATAGTTAATGTTCTGCAATAAATTTGACCGATCGGTATTCTGCTTTAAAATAAAAA
Source organism: Schistocerca cancellata (assembly GCF_023864275.1). NCBI lineage: Eukaryota > Metazoa > Arthropoda > Insecta > Orthoptera > Acrididae > Schistocerca > Schistocerca cancellata. The sequence goes on from NC_064628.1 coordinate 700,558,233, forward strand.
AAAGAAGGGGGGGGAGGGCAATATTACTTAATAGATGCTATTTCACAATGAATTTTATCAAAATGAACTACATATAAAAATGTGTCCAATTTTCAGTTATTGGTGTAGGACATTGTCTGCCAAAATGTCATTTGGAAAACGATGTGCATAAGGACCTGTTATACAAAATAAAAAGTGTACGAACATAATGATGCAGTCAATGATCTGGTACCATGCCAAATGGGGGCGGCTGAATGGTCTATTTAAGATACATGCTGCATAATGCAATGTAGTACTCAGCTGTGGGACCTAGCATTTTATAACAAAGCGAAGTGTACATTTGTTTGTTAGCTAAAGCTCAAAAGATGGTTTAATGTGGACCCTTTCAAGATGGCAAATTTGGTCTCAAGTCCTGAACCGTGCTTGCAGTGAATACCATTAGAGGGCGAGCTTGAACTATGTCATTAACAATAACCCCCTAACCTCAATAGAAAATTGTGCAGTAGCCATCCCCGACTGCATTCTGTTGTGCATTGCTCGTTGCTTTCATTTCTTATTTTGAAGTAATTGAAGCGACCAATCCTGGTCCATCATGAACTTCAATTATGACACTCACTGTACCAAAAGAGATTGACGATCTCGAACGAAGTGTCAGTTCTCCTGTAGGCTGCTGCCCTGTGAAAGGGAGGCAGGGCTGTTTTGTTGCACAGCTCCTGTCACCTCTGGCAATTAAAATTCTAGTTTGTTTATGCTTGCGGCCATCCACAACTATATCCCATAGTGCCTGGCCTATGGTAATAGTGCCCTGGCTATGCTACAGCAATTGGGAAACAAAATAACTTTATCAACTGCACTGAAGTTCTTTCCCTAACACTAAACCAGAGTTGCTGTATGTCAGTCCTATCTGTAGTGTTCTCAAGCATGGTTGCACAACTATGGATTCCCAAGAAATGTCTAAATTAACCGTGTGCAGTATTCTTAACCACTGGGCAGGAAAGACAAATACCATCCAAAATCACCTTAAATATGACACATTCAGAACCATTTTTGGAAGCTTAAATACAGCCAAACAAAGTTCATTTCGAAAGAAAACATTTTGCAAAAACAAACATTACAGCCAAAAAGTTTCAGTTTATAATCAGCACTTTTTTTTAACAATCAGTTTGAAAGCAATAAGGTTTTGTCTAAACATGTAGCGTAACAACATTTTAAATTAGTGCATCTAAAAAAATAATATGAAAATAATAGAAGGAAACATTCCACGTGGGAAAAATTATATCTAAAAACAAAGATGATTTGACTTACCAAACGAAAGCGCTGGCACGTCGATACACACACACACACAAACAAACAAACACAAACATACACACAAAATTCTAGCTTTCGCAACCAACGGTTGCCTCGTCAGGAAAGAGGGAAGGAGAGGGAAAGACTAAAGGATTTGGGTTTTAAGGGAGAGGGTAAGGAGTCATTCCAATCCCGGGAGCGGAAAGAAGGGGGGAACACACACACACACACACACACACACACACACACACACACACACACATTTTCCCCCTAAGGTAAGTCTTTCCGCTCCCGGGATTGGAATGACTCCTTACCCTCTCCCTTAAAACCCAAATCCTTTCGTCTTTCCCTCTCCTTCCCTCTTTCCTGACGAGGCAACCGTTGGTTGCGAAAGCTAGAATTTCGTGTGTATGTTTGTGTTTGTTTGTGTGTGTATCGACGTGCCAGCGCTTTCGTTTGGTAAGTCAAATCATCTTTGTTTTTAGATATAAAAAAATAATAAAATAGAAAAGAAAATTTCAATAAAAGTACATAAATTTCTCTAAAAGTTAGACATGAATTTTGCCGAAAATAGTTGCTACATTTTCTGGTCCCTACTATGAATAACCTTGTGTTATGAGTGGTCTCACTTTTTTTAAAATTTTGCATGCAGAAACTAATCAATGAATATAAACATGTGAAATCACAATGCCGAATAAAATTTCCAATATTTACCTGGCGGCTCACCCCCACCAACCCCTTCTGGTCTTGGCTGATGGCAACGATTGCATCCTGTGCGCCATGAGAAGTTGGTGTTCCCACAATCAGGGTTGGGGCATTTCCAGTCACCATCACGGCCGAAGCCTTGAACATAAAAACAAATTTCAAAACTAAAGCTTGACAAAGATGTCTTTACACCTGCACTCATTCCATTCAATTGATTTCTCAGGCTGTGTTTGAAAAATGTTCTGAATTAACAAGCAAAATTCCAGATAATTCTCTTTTAGGTATCAGTCTATTCAGAGAAAAATTTTAAATATTTATTTATAGAATGTGTTGTTCTCCAATTTCATTCCATTAAAAATGTGTGTTTAAGGCATTTTAAAGGTTTATATTCTTCTGCACATAAGCCACTGAACTTTATGAGTACCATTTTATTTTCGTTAGCGCAGAAAAGCCGCCTTTCTCACTTTCCATTGTTTTACTATAATAAGTATAAAATGCTGATATGAAGTGAACTGTGAACCTTTAACACTAAGGGGAACTGAGTATTTAGCAACCTGAAATCTTCAAGCAACTATATAATGACAGTCATTGAAGAAAAAAAAAATTATTTAAGAAAGTAAGTTTCATTGACTTCAAATCTGGAGTGCAACACTTCATACTGCCTGAATACAATAGCGTAAAATACTAATACTCAAAGAGGGTGACCTGAACTTTTAATCTTAAATTTGTTATCTCCTCATTTCCTGACAATTCTTAATCTGTGCAGAAATAAAAACATGGCTAATTATTCTATAATAAGGGAAGAAATATTTAGGTCCCCCAGCGATTTGTTGAAGAGAGATTTCACTGTAATATAGGGTATTTCTCCTGAAATATCGGAGGTCAACAGTTTTTGCATTCTGCAACACTAAAGCCACAAACCATTTTTTCTGTTAAGGATATGATTTCAAGTTCAACAACAGCCCCATCCAGCAAAAACAGTTTCAATGGAACAGTTTTATTCTATTATAAATCCAGCTGTGGCGAACCAAAGATTATTAATCACTTAACTAATTTTAGTCAATGATCATCTTCAGTCTTAAAAACAATAAACATACAGACAGAGTCTGATTTACTGTATTGCTATATTTCCAAATTAAATAAAATACACAATCCAAAATTTGCAGTTTTCTACTGAAGTAAAGCAAATATTTTATAGTGGACTGGTTCTGCCTGCACAATCTCCCCCCCCCCCCCCCCACTTACTGTAATATACAACAAAATAGAAAAATAAATGTCACTGGACATAGTCAGCACTAATATCATCTTATCATCCAACTGTATGAGCCACAGATGCAAGAGTAAGTATAAATGGAGGCTTTATTCACTGGTGGACTTCAGACCGGGTGTTTTTATTATCAACAGCAGTGCATAACTATACCATTAATTACTTAATGTAGTAGGTATTTTAATACTCTCCTTCCTCATTACAATTCATTCATTCATCTGTAGCTCATATGAAAAAATGTTAGGTGTAACAAATACACTGATTATGTCCAATGACAATTCTTTTACATTTTGTTGCATGTAATTAATTGTGAGCCGGCATATGTGCTCCCACTGGTGGGTGGATTCTCCAGACAGTTTCAATCTTTGAAAATATTTGTTCTGTTTTATTGGTGAGCTGCGTACATGTTGTTTAATGACGACTGCACTGTGAACAGTACTGCATACTTTTGTGACAGTATTACATTATTAATAAATTCTCTTTTATCATCACTCTTAACTGTAACAGGTGAGTAAAGGCTGTGGGACAATAGTGCTGATTATGTCCAGTGATGTTTTGTTGGTTTCTTTGCATGTGTTCGAGATTGTGGGAACTATTAACTTTTCCCTTACTGAACTTACACACTTCAGAATGGAGATGTGAATCACCACATTGCAGTTCCAGTTTATCAGTCATCTTTGGACGTCTTTCAACACATTCTAATTCTGTTGACATCTTCAGAAAATTTTTGATATTTGCATTCAAATTTAAAAACTTTCTAGACAGACAGCTGACATAAAACAATGTTAAAAACTGTGGAAACTCATCTCTTCAGCCCTGAGCAAGACAACCATTTTCAGAATGACTTAAGCCTGGAGCTCCATTTGTGCTGAAGCTTAGTTTATGTAAAAGTACTTTCTCCTATAGGAGGTGCTGCTTCACAGCAATAAATGTATCTCCTCCTCTTGCATGGCCTTTCAAAGAAATTACTTTCAAAAGTTCTTCATATTATTAATAGTCTTCCTTACAAAATCTGGCAACTGAACAGTGCCTGTTGCATCACTGGACTCATAACTGAATTGAAAAACCAGTTGTGCAGCAATTGACTGAACTAATGAAAGAAACATGAACAGGTACAACAAACACAGTTTTAGATGTTCCAAGACATGTTGGTACCACTTCTACATGCTAGATGACAAATAGAAGAAACTTTTGACTGAGCACACATTTTCAGTGCTACAAAAAATATTTTGTCATTTTTTGCAACAATTTTTTTACACTGGGTACTCACACAAACTACCAAATAATCACTCACAACCTACCAAAAGATCATGATCGAAGTGTTGCTGGCACCTGACTTGAAATAAATGGGTAGATGTGATGAAACCACTGAATATGGAGTGACACTTTTGAAGTTCTACCATACAGGTACTCAAACTCTTTATTTCTTGCTTACTGTAGGCAGTAGTTTTACGCATTTAGCTATATGAGCATGCCTTCTGGCCTGATACAAACTTTCAATGTGATGTGTCATAATAATTAATTTGCAGTTTCAGCACATCTAAACAGTTCGTAGTTATTTCATTGATTCACTCCCATTGACCCATTAATTTCATTTACTGCATAGAAGATAATCAGGTTACTGGGGAGGGGCTCAATGGCCAATTTCCATATTTCTTGAGACAGCTCTTTAATTAGGTTATGCTCCGGTTGATTTGCTGTTTGTATGTGACATAGGGTTCACTTCCAGCGGCAGGTCCAAAAAGCTGACTACTATACCCAGGGTAGCAACTTCTGTTATCAGCCCACCTCAATGTGATGGCTCTGACGTGGACTTTGGTTAGGTGATGATGGCTGTTCTAGTCTTCAGTTCCAAGACCGGTTTGATGCAACTCTCCACATTAGTTTATTCTCTGCAAGTCTTTGTAAAAAATTTTCACTGCCCCCCCCCCCCCCCCCCCAAATATCCCACCATAACCAAATCAACTACTCCTTGATGACTCAGATTATCCTGTCAACGTATCACTTATTGTGCCATAAAGTTTCTCTCTCCATATGATTTAGTGCCCCCCAAATATCCCACCATAACCAAATCAACTACTCCATGATGACTCAGATTATCCTGTCAACCTATCACTAATTGTGCCATAAAGTTTTTCTCTCCATCTGATTCAGTGCTTATTTAAATATACAATCTACCTACAGTATACTTTTGTAACAACAATGCAAAAGCTTCCATCTGTTTCATTATATACTGTTAAGCATCTACATATGTTACACTCCAGACAAACTGCCTCAGAAAGGACTTCCCAGCACAGATTTATATTTAATGTCAACAAATTCAACTTTTTCAAATGTGGTTAATATTGCTACTTTCAGCCAACGTTTTATATCCTCTGTACTTTAGCCACTATCAGTTGCTTTGCTGGCCAAACACCAAAGTTTCTACATTTGCACCATTTCCAAAGAATTCTCTCAGAATCACATTAGGCTACACTTCACTTCATTAGCCTTCTTTTGTTCATCTTATAACCCCTTTCAGGACCCAAACCACCTTAATGGTATGGATAAACAAGAATGCCGATGTGAGTGAAATGGCCCAACTCTATAAAAAGAACCTGTGATTCAAAGGCACCAATAAATGCCATTTCAACTACAGCATTTAGTATAAGGAATCCTTAAGGTAATGTTGGGAAAGGGTAAGAGCCCCAGTTAGGCAAAATTTTCAACTGCCAAATATTTTTAAAACATTCAAATCAAATCTGAATTTTTCTGAAACTGTCTCTAAAGGAATTCACATATTAAAATACTGTATTTACCAAATTGTGAGATAAGATTTTCTCCAAATCCGTCACTTGAAAAATACAGAGTCCTCTTACATTTGCAGATTAAACAATTGTTCCTCTAGCTAATATTTTTACATTGCGTTTCTGAGGAGTGGGATGGCTACAGTGTTAATCAGAAGTGTTACAATTTCTATTGGTTCAGCTGTTAAGTAGCCAGGAGGACAAGGTACTGCCATGGTCAGTTTGTGTGCGCTGTAAGCAACGTAAATGAAAGCAATTGATAATGAGTTCAATTTACAACCATGACTTAAGAAATTTGGAGCTAGGAGTTCATAGTTTGCAATTAGTTCACACAGACAATATGACACTAATTTTAAGTTAGCAATGATGCGAGAAGCAGAGGCCACAAACAACTATGCCGCAGGAAGAAATTTTGGTGTAATAGAAGTGAATGTTCTTACACACACACACACACACACACACACACACACACACACACACACACACAAAATTAAAGAATGCCAGTTCTACACACCTAACATTCAGGGGAACCAGACAGGGAAAATTTCTCACTACACACAACTGAAACACAATGACAGTTTCTCGATTACTCAAGAAATTATCCGAATGAAGGTGCTGAAGTTAAAGAGGAATTTTCCAACTTCATGTACTCTGGAAATCTTACACATAACACTGTTAGCTAAGAGACTTCCTGTGGCATTTGACAAAAAACTACTTGCATATCGATGTAATATAATGAACCCAAGAAAATGGCACAATTTGCTACACCACACGGGCAACACTGATCATATGCCTCCAATTTGATATGCAATCAAATGTTAACTGTTGACAAGACAGGTGTTAAAAGTGTTCCTGTAAGAAACTCTGGCAATGAGAAGGCCAGAGAAGAGTAATGCTGCCTGCTGTAGAACATGAAAGGAAGCTCCTCAAACGAAATTCTTCGCAAGTAAGACCATACCAAAATAAAAACTGCCTGCATGGGTTTTCTTTGGACATCAAGAAAAAGGGTGGATGACAAACAATGGTTGATGGCTGTTTGGAACATAATGCCAGGCTCTTTCCATAAGGGGACTTTTACATGAATAACTGCCAAAAAATTTATTTTTAAATTTTTGTCTTAAATTCTCTGTAGTTTTGTGAGCAAAAAATTTTACTTCCCGGAAAATGAGCCACAGACAATTCCAAAATTAGAGGAATTCAAAAGTGGCTGCACGCACCACGACATCCTCATGGCACACAGCCAGCTCTGTTAAAAAAAAGTTTTGCTCTCATTTGTTTCGTTTTTATGGCTTTGTAGTCCCTTAAGTTTGCTAACCTGCGAAAGCTTTACAGTCGCTTATCTATTGTTTATACAGAGAATTTAGTCATTGTTTGCTGTTGTTTTGGTGCAAATATTGTGTTTACAGTGAAGTAATTGTGTGTGCGAGTTTCTTATTCCACTTGAAAGCAACGGGAAGAATTAAGAAGTTCGGTATTAAACTATGTAAATTTTATGATTGAAATCTGTTCATCAAACGGATGAACTCCACTAATACTGAAATATTTGAACAACAGGCTTGACATCATTAATGCTGATAACACAGACGCCAACTATTGATTCAAGTTGTGTTATTGTTGAACTCTGCTCTATCTGAACTAATAAAGCTTTGCAGTATAACGAATGTGGCAATAGTGGCGTTGACATAGTTGAGGAGATACGTCCTAGAAGAGGTTGTGCATCAAAATTAAGAATTTTTTACAATCTCTGTGAATTAATTGAATGTGGTTATACTTGTTGCGTAACTAAACAGAGAGAGTTTGACAAATATTAAACTTGCTTACGCTATGAGGTGATAGGCAAAAGGTACAGAACTGCTTGAATTTTCTGTGTTGTTATGGACTTACCTCCCTCCACAAGGTTTGACAGGTACAATAAAATTATTATGCTGATTTAGAAGAAGTAGCAAATGATAGTACAAAAAAACGCTGTTCAGGAAAGTGTAGACATGAATGACAGGAATACACGTTTGTCTGCAGGCCTGGATGCATCATGGCAATGAAGAGGTCATAGTTCCCTAAACGGTATAGTGACAGCTACCTCCTTGGACAATGGTGAAGTCACTGATGTATGTATTACCAAGTACTGTCATGGCTGCACTAGTGGAGCTGAAAATCATAAATTAATCGAACCTTTTAGTGTTTGTAGTGGAGGAAGAATCTGAAGGTTGTGTGAAGATATTTCACAGGTCAGTGGAGATATCTGGTGTGATTTATACATCTTACCTAAGAGATGGAGACTCAATAGGGTATCAAATCTTTGCAACTCCAAACCTTACACTGACAGGGGGAAAAAAAAAAGTACGTGTTGGACACATCCAGAAAAGGTTACGTACAAGACTGAACTTTACGAGGAATTTAAAGGGAAAGAAATTAACTGGTGGTAAGTGCATTAGTGGACGTGTTCGGCTTGCAGACGAAGAAAGACAGGTTGAAGTATTATTATGGACAAACCATAAGACAGAAATGACCTTGAGGGAATGAAAAAGGCTGTATGGGCTACCTTCTTTCATAAATCCTCCACAGATGACCCTATGTCGCACTCCGCAATGATTCACTGTTTGGCTACCAGAGGGCTGTTACTCAAGGTGAGACCTACAACCATGAACATTCTTTGCCATTTACTATAATTGAAGTTGTAAAACTTACACAAAAAAACTGTTCTAGTAGGACTAAATACTTTGACAATTTGTATGCTAGATGCTGTTCTATGTTTCAATGGCAGTTCGATGTCTGGGCTTAATGTTATGAGACTGATGGGAGTGCCTACGGGACCAAATACGCATAGAGCTCTAATAGTCACTGACCGAAGGACACTCTGAAGCAGAAAAATCAACATTGGAAGCCACCAAAGAAGCAAGAATAAGAAGCAGTAGTGTGAAAAAGAAGGAAAATCAACACAGGAAACAAAATGAATATGGACTCGGGATGCATTCGTGCCATGCAAGTTTAATAGAAGAAGCAAGTTTTAACTTTAATTTCCTGAAAGTTACGTTATTTCATGTTCTGGTGCACTTTGGCTAAAAACTATTAAAGATAGAGAGCTGAAATTTTGTACAGTATCTTAAAATGTGTTTAACTAAAAGTAGACTACACTTTTAACTTTGAAAATAAAATGCTTTTTGAAGAAAAGCCCTGAATTCATTTCCAAAATTTTTGAAAATAATATTTAAATTTTTTTTATACCACAATTTGTGACAGCACCATTTTTTCAATAGTCTGCTTTAAAGATAATAGTGTAAAGAACTTACAGGATAAAAATACACCACCTTCTTTGTTTGTATTTTGAGTAATGTGTACCTATCATGTACATAATCAGCATGGTTTATTTCACTTGCAACAAAAAAATACAATTTCAAGAAAGTGTGGTTGATTCATAAAAATGTTCTTAGAATATGGTAAGCATAATACGGGCTTACAAATCTTATTCCTTATTCTCAAGTTGCACTGGTTAGAAAACCGACAGATTTTTTCTTTTTTTTTTTCTTCTTCAAGGTTTCCCCTGGTATTCATAGACTAGTCCCCTTAACAGAAAGAAAATGTTGAGGCTGGATTCTTTCAGGGACAGCTCACGCAGAAAGTGAAGTATACGATATCAAACAATACATCCCTGGAAATAATTCCTTCTGGGATGACCTAAACTTCAAGTAGTGGATGTTGTGAATATAATTCTTGCGATACATCTATGACAGTGAATTCTTCAAGAAGAATTCCAGAGGTAACTTAACGAAACCGTAAGTATCTGCACTGGGCCACTGAAGGCTTATTGCCTGGGGCAAAATCTCAACTGAATCTCTAATGACAGGATTGAAAAACTGCTGCATATCCAATGCTACAGATGGCTCAGAAGATGTCATCATTACATCATCTTCACAATTGGGAGGTGCTCCAGGAAGAAGGATAAGGCTTAAGAATGAAGATACATATAACAATTAAAAATAGTAGTGCTGCTGACTGCTCACTTAGATAAGAAGCAAAATAGGAACTGAAGAAAAAATAATTGAAGTAAACCATTTCTTTTTTTTTATTTCTGCTTTTGTCACCAAAATTCATATTTTTAGAGCAAGTATGGCTATTTCTTTAAGCAGGTACTTTGTATCAATAAAATAGTTTGTAATTTGGATTATTCATAATATGTTAAAAAAATCTCAAATAGCCTCTTAAGAAAGGGGGAAGCTGTCTTTTAGTTAGGTAATACAGTAATTGCAAAGCAAGAATATCTAGATCTGACAATACCAGTACCTCCTCCACCTCCACCTCGTGGTGGTCCATCACGAGAACCACCACCACCACCATCACCACCACGTGGTCCACGGTCCATGCCACCTCCACGACTTGAACCACCACCGCCACCGCGCCCACGCCCACCAGCATAGTTGTTTTTGTGCTGTGCCATCTGCACCTTAATGGTGGTTCCTTTCATATCCTTTCCTGTGATTAAGAAAAATATTTACGTCATGGTGCAAAATGTAAAATATATGTATTTCCAATATAAATTTAAACTGTCAGAGATTATGAAAACCAGTTGCAATGAAGAACACGCACCGTCAAACCAGCTTATGGCTGATCTAGCAGCATTTGAATCATCATAGGTTACAGTTGCTTCTCCTTTCGACTTTCCAGTGAGTTTGTCCTTGTACATCCATATTTTTGGCTTCCCAGTTTTCCTGTCAATCTGTAATAATCAGAACATTACCACATGGAATGCTAAATGGAATGCTATATGGCATATACAAATTAACATCTTGAAGATAATTACCTTTATGACTCCAATTGAACCAAAATGCTCCTCTATATCAATCTCTGTCAATGCAGGGCTCATTCCAGACACAAATATTGTGTCCTCTTGTACAATCATGTCACCACGGTCACCGTAGCCTGTAATTCAAAATTTATTAGGACTTTTCTCTCATTAAGATACTATAAAATTTTGTAACATCACTATTCTACAGGTGATTAACTACACATGAACACTTATAAACAGGGATAGCTGAAGTTTCTGTGAGCCTAGAGATGGGACGAACCTGGGATGTTTCAGTGGTTCCTACAAGCATCACCTGCAATAGTCGTTATCCAGACTTTCAAAATGCAAGCCGATGACACCATTGATACAGTCGTGCCATACCACTGGCAAGATAATGATGCATATATTGTTCTTCCATAGATACTTGTAGTCAATGAAACCGATTTCTTAATGTAAATACAGCTATATTACAGTACTCTTTACCAGTCCCATGAACCATGTGGCAATTACAGTCGAATGGCATATTACACACTTTTTGTAAACTATACACCAAACTCCTTGAGAATGTACCACGCATGTGATACTCCTCATTTAATCACATTTCACCATACACAAGACGATGAATAAAAGACCTGGTAGTCTACAGACACGAAGTTCAGCTGCTTCTGCTTCCACTGTATCATAACCAATACCAAAGTAGTTTACTTCCAATGCCAGTACTTAGGCTTCTTCCAAGGTTTTATTTTACCACCACTGGTATTCAATGCAACCAACCGACAGTCGATAACCAAAATCTATGACATCACATCTCTTGTTAATTTTCTTTCACACACAGTTTACTCATAAATGCCGATAATACTATAAACTAAATTTTTCAGAAGTTCAATAACAATACCTCAGTGTGGGAGTGCACTTCAACCAATATCTGTAAAGAACCACACCATAAGAAATTAAATTCTCAAACCATGATAGGACATCCTATAATGTTGCGAAAATCTGTCACCACTATCACCACCTTGTGCAAACCACTTATTACACACAATTTTGTCAGCATTAATTTTGCTGGTTTTGTCATGTTTGACACCCAACACAGAAAAGCTAGAAACATCTGCATTGTGCCACTGACCTACATCAGTACAGACTTCAGCACTGAAGAAGACAAGAAAACATGCTATCAAAGCGTTTCAGAATCATCGTCCCATCCCTAACATAGGGTAGCAAATATCAATTTATACACATGTTGCATCAATAAAAATTTCAGAAGCTTAACTATTTCAGTTAATTACTGTCTTACTGTAAACACATCTTACACAGATAAATTATTAGAGAAACTCATTTCAGCACTGCACTCTGAACAATGTAATAAACATTACCACATATGAAAGACTGTCCACCCAAACCCCTTAGTGAAAGTTTAATTTATACACCATACACCACATTCACTGTTTCTTTATCTCTTTCTTTTTAGAATAAAAGAACATCCAAATCATACCAAGATTTATTTCACGCCCAATCAATAATGACCAAAACACATCGCAGAACACACTTATGCGATGTTTGTAGGCACTTTCAAAAGAAGAATATAATAATTAATTATATGACCTTCAGGCATTCTGTATGCTTCCCTCAACACTGTGTGCCCAGTTTGACAGTTTAAGATACTACCTGCAGCACCAATAGAATCCAATACAGTAAAAATCCTGCCAGATTTGCATATGACACATCGTTTCATTACTGAAATGAGTTTCCTCTGTTGATTGGCTAAAAATCTACTATCATGCAAATACTATGCTATAAACAAATCCACCAAAAGGCCAGACAACCTAGCACTTTGAAATGTCTTTTAAACACTGACCATGTCACCAAAGATGTAAAATAACCCTTGACAATGCAGTAAAGAGAACAATTCACTTTCTTCAGTTCTTCGCAGGCAGCTTTTCTTGTATAACAAAGTTTACCATGGCAACAAAACAAATAGTCCATTCCATCTGAACCACATAGCCGCTGGTAACACAAGTTTTAAATGCCACATGTCATTTGACATACCAATGAGCATTTTAAGACCAACCTCTGCGCTATACAACAAATAGCACATCTACTCATAATACATTATCAGGGCAAAAACCTTTAACTATTTGTCATATGTGCAATACAACCACGCCTAGGAACTTAAACGTAAAGAGTATTTGGAAGAAGGGCTACCAGTCTCTAGAGCTTCATCCATAGGCAATATAAAATACCAGATGTATGAGCATGTGCAAGTTTAAAGCCTTTGAACCATAATTTTAAGACCCACATACACTTTACATGTTGTAAAATTTTAAGATAACCATATACATAGCATTATAATGTGAAATGCATCACCATTTTACTACAGTATTTTGAACGGAACCAGTGCCTGATGGCTGATTAGAGGCAATGTACGAAGTATCATGGTACCACAATGCAACATCCCTCACAGTGAAAGAAATACTGTGTATGGGTATGGTTAGCTGCTGTGAGAATGGGCTAATGGTGGTTTGACAAACACACAAATTAAGTAAGTAAATATGAAATGGCTGCAAAAACCAATATCAGTGCAACTGTAGCACTATCAATATTACTTAAGCAGCCTTTCCATATAAGTTATACCTTACTGGTGCTTGGTTCTACTTTTTTAAGAAAGAAAATACGTGTCTGACAATGCAGGACGGAGATGACAATGATTCGCTCTTTATGCCAAAACACACTTATAACGATTTTAAATATCAAGTAACCAAACACCAGCAACCAATTAATACGTACTCAATAACAAAATAAAACAAATGAATAGCACCAGGTTGATGTCCTGGTGCTTTTACCTTTGATAAAACCACCCCTGCCGCCACTGCTATAACAGAAGCATAAAGACTGTATCAGTACGAGTTGCGATCACTTGCTTCAAGCGTAGAGGAGGGCCAACATCCAATTGCTTGCACTCCAAGGTAATACCTGTTTTACTATGTCCAGCTTGTATATTCATAATATAAATGTCTGTTAGGTACTGAGCCATCACAAAACAATTAACTTACTCATCACATAAAACTATGTAAAAGGATCATTTCCAGATATGCATACTATTTTAATAACAAGCATCAGTACAGTTTTGTTTTTAATACCTGTGTAATATTATAATCAGTATTACCAGGAACCAAAAACAATGAAAGCCATTTTAATAAAGCTAACTGCTTGTTTGTGTGGCTCAGCTCCTGTAAGTCAGTGAGTCTGTCAGTCAGTTATGTACATCATATCTGGCAAACACCCAACAAAAAATTTACAGTTGTCACCATTATATGAATTACAATTCCTTTCAAAAAATACCAGAGATATTACAACCATCACATTTTTACCTTCCAATTTAGTACATAATGTAAGTTATTGAAACATTCAACCTCATTTTAGAACTTTACTTTCTTTATATGTAAACTGAGCTCAACAATCATAGTTATTCCATTATTTAGAATTTTATTTGCTTTCAGTTGAAAGAAATTATACTCATAAATACACATCCTGAAATTACCCTGCATGTGCATCAACACCAAATACACTATGGTATGGATTCTCAAACTCTGGTCTTTCGTCTTTAGATAGAAAGATTACGTAGACAACCTGTAGACTCAGGAAACACCATTTAGTATTAATAACTACAACAACAAGAAAAGGCAATTTTAAATACCACTTACAATTTAAGACAGATTTAGTTGGGTTGCAGTATAATAAGCATTATATTTAACACTTAAAAGTACTATCGGAATTGCAAATAATCGGTCTTACTTCAAAACCGATCAATCTAATGCTCAAATGAATTACCTTATGTAAACTTAAAAGTTATAAAAAGCACACAGAACAGATGTGTGTAAGTCGCAATGAAGAAATTTCCATGGTGCATATCTGACAATTTTCAGACAAACTGGGACAAAATTCCTTATGTAGCACAACTCTCCACGACCATTCTTACTACACAACACAAAGGAATGAAAGAACAGAAGCAATATACACTGAACTCAGCAGAACGCAGTTTAGTATTTGTCTTCAGAACATATACACCTATTTTATTTCTCAGGGGTTTAAATAGAATAAATGCTAACAGCAGCGTACATTCCAAAAACTTACAGCTGAGAATCACACCAAACAACTGTCACAAACATTCTGCACACAGCTAAATGAAGTTAGCTAACACAACAGACATGTGGATTACTCAGTCATATAACTAAATATAGCTGTGTGTAATTAGAATCACACCTATCAAGCCCAGGTCAACAATACATTCATTATATATTTTCTTCTTAAAAGAGTGGAGAACAAAAAACAGCTTGAGTAATTGGATGGTATGATCCACAGTAACAAAAGGAAATTTACAACATGAAGCCAATATAATCAATATGCTGATTCTATGCCATAAAAGTTTAAATGTGTGAAATTTACAGTTAATGCCTATGTGTGCATAAATGCATGCATGCACACACACACGTCCACATGTATCGTGTGGCACCACCTATTATGCCCCAAATACTTAATCACACAATTTATCTTCACCCCTCTGTTATCTGTGGAAGTCGGCTGACTGCATCCACGCCATTCCATAACATTTATGCACTTTGCCAACTTCAGCTACGTAACATTGTTGTGCACCATAACATTAGGTTGCCATTGTCAATATAGTGTTGATCCATGTGCAGTGTCATGCACAGTGAGTGCAGCAAATGTAATATGAACCGATCGTGAGCTGCTGCTCCCAGCTTGTTCTGCTAAGGGGCCAAGTGAAAATGTGGGATCAGTAGTAGGTGAAAAAGATAACTACAGAGTCAACACATCTACAGAGTGATACCAATTCATGTACTAAATTTTTCAATAATCAAAGTGTCCTTTATGGATAAGGCTCAGAACTGTCAGTTACCTAACAAAATAAAGCATGCACATATGGTGTGAGCAGAGAAACAAATACACTAGTTACAAATGATTGCATCTCATGCAATGCAACTGTTTTGTGTAAGTATTTTCAGATTTACAAAAAATAAAGTTACTTATTAACTTAATGCTGATGAGAACTTCACTTAAATTGAAGGTGGTCAGGCTCTTTGGCAGATAAACTGACAAAATTTGTCATTTCACTTTTACAGTTTTCCATGTCAAGGACGTTATTTAAAATTTCAATCTACACACAAACTGTTTTGGTTTATCAGACAGTTTCTCTGTGTTACATCTTCATCCCATTTTACAAGGTTGCCCCAGTGAACTGAAACTCTGAAAAAGATTTTACTCCTCGAGTAACTCCAGCATTTTCTGAACAATTGACATACATCACAGATGTAAAAACAACCACTATGGATCACACAAATACTTTTTAAACAGGTTGATCACACAACAGACTCCTCTCACCCAATAAAGGAGACTACGGCAGAAAGCTACATACTTCCATCACATTTTAAATTTTTAAGCAAACATATGTGCATGAAACCTGGATTACTTTAGTTATTAACAGCACAGGTGTATGCACAAAGCTGCATACTAACACCCCCCCCCCCCAAACACACACACACACACACACACACACACACACACACTGTACAGATAGCTGAGTACACTCAGCAGGTCAATCAAGACCACAGATGAGAGGGAGCCACATTTTATGACCACAAAGTGACAAAATATGAAGAGTGAGTGAGGTATCAGAGCAGATACAGTAACACAATGGCAAGCGCTATGACAGTTTGTCATGTTATGTTAGGATAGTACGAGAATATGTGTGTGTGTGTGTGTGTGTGTGTGTGTGTGTGTGTGTGTGTGTGGAGATGGGGGGGGGGGGGGTGTAAAATATTATTCACTCACTCTTGCCTTACAGCACTGCCAAGCCAATATAGGGCAGAAAAATTTGAAATGCATCAAAACACGCTGACTAGGCTGATACCATATTTACTCGAATCTAAGCCGCACTTTTTTTCCGGTTTTTGTAATCCAAAAAACCGCCTGCGGCTTAGAATCGAGTGCAAAGCAAGCGGAAGTTCTGAAAAATGTTGATAGGTGCCGCCACAACTAACTTCTGCCGTCGAATATATGTAGCGCTACACAGGCATCCTTTGTAGGCACAAAGATAAATACTGGCGAAAAAAAAAAAAAGGAAGACTAGCATTTTTCTCTGCCCGAGTTTCGACCACTGCATTTTCATACATTATCCAACGAAGTAAATACAAATTCCGTATTGTTCATCTTCGAATTTCAATGTACTACGAAAATCCGACTGGTAATACTGGGATTTTTGTCAATATGGCCAACTCTACGTTCTGAATTTTTTCCTACCTGTGAGAAGAGATGGTTGCTAATAAGAACCTGATGAAATGTGAATCACATGCAGTATTCTCTTCACCACAAGAATAATACAAATATAAACATTTTGCCATGTATTCTTTCGTGTTTGCTTCTATCTCATTTAAATCCTGTCTGCCAAATAAACTACGAAACGAGTGAGACAACAGCAAACGCGGAAGAATATACCTATCATGCCATGTTTATATTCGTATTACTCTTATGCCTAATAGTGATACAGTAAGAAATGAAGCATGGCAACTGACTAGATTTTTAAATCTAAGATGACTAATTTCTGTGCAGAATTTTATGTACTAAAGAAGTGGCCGCAAAGATTTTCAAACGGAGAAAAATTTTCGCCAAACTTTCGTTCAGAACATGTTATATCATACGCAGTCTATTATTTGGTTCTTGTTGATCATTATCAAAGAAAGCAGCAGTGTAAGTAACAACAAATAGCAGTCTCTTGCCATTGTTTCGCTAATGTGACGATTCCTCTCTTTTTTTAATTGTAGGCGGCGGTAGCGCACACAAAAGCAAGCCATGCCGCAAGCAGCGACAGGCCGTAAACACGCACTATCAGAATGCGACAAACAATGCATGACACAGTATAGTAATGCATTTTCAGTTTACAGTAACTGACGTAAACACCTATAACATTGAAAACGACACTTATCAGATCAAAGCAAAATAAGCAATCGATTCAAACCAGACAAAGCACGTGAAAAAGGAAGGGTATCCGTATAAATACGGACGGAGCGCCTGACGCATAGCAATGGCTACCTGGTAAAGCTTAACTGCTAAGCTTTCGACTCGAACCAAACTACTGTAGCTGTCTCGTCATTCATTCGACCTAAATTGTGTCTCATATTACAATGGACCAACTTTGTTTCGATTTGGAGGTGCGGCCTAAAACTTTTCTCTTCCCTTGAATTTCGAGTCTCAAATTTCAGGTGCGGCTTAGATTTGGGAATTTTTTTTCCCTTATTTCGAGTCTCATATTTCAGGTGTGGCTTAGATTCGAGTGCGGCTTAGATTCGAGTAAATACGATAATTTTTCACACACATCTACTTCACAAATGTGGAATTCCAACAGTGTGTTCAGCAATATTAACTTAGTGCACAACAATTTTTATCTGCAAGACAGATGAAAATGTTTGACACATAATATAATCCATATGATGTTCCGAAGAACATTACACACAATCTATGTGACTAAACATGTCTATCCTAGTTCAGCTTCCGCTTCAGCTTTACACCTTGTTCCAAGATTGTGGTATGAACAGAAATGAGTGAAGGAACTTAACAAGCTACTTTGTACTCTATACTCTCAGTGCAGCTTCCCCATAAAGTGCTTTTAGCAATTACGTGTTTGCAAAGCCCCAACATCTTTTACAACATTGCACCAGAAACCTGAGCAAAGCATGTCAGTACACATAGGTAGTAATTCATGCAATTTCCCACAGAAAGGGATTTCCTCAGTGATTGATAACTTTCAAGAGTGTTCTCCCCATTCTTTGATGCTTGTATGCCTGATTTTTTTTTCTTCACAAGATGTGAGAAATTTAATAAGACCCATTGACTTCAGTAATATTCCATACAACAGAAACAGACACCTGTAAAAACTGAAGTTTTATTCAACTGAAAGCCACTTACAAACATTATTTTACTCTGATTTTTGTTGTTGTTTATCTGAATTCTTGCATAGCATTACTAGATGCTATCTGACAATACTTAATATAGCTTGCTTTGTGTCCATGTTGCATGGCAAACTAGCAAAGTGTTTTATTATCCACGCTCTATTCAACAACACATTTAAATGAAGATAGATTTTGCTACCACACTGGATCACCTATATTTAGAACCATTTCAATCTCCACTACACCACCTGTTCTCTACATCTTGCATGTGGCACCACCCTTCCCATGACTGCATTAACACTAAATTGGGACTAATTTATACTAAAAACAGGCAGGCCAAGGGCAAGATATTTCAATTACAGGTGAGCACTATTATGGTCATTCATTTATGACCAAACAACTGTATGGAAGCAAGCCACTGAAGTCAAACAAACAACTCCAACTTTCATGATACATAGAAATGTCAATGTATAGGATTGGCCTTGCAGCAGTTTCCTGCTAAACAACATATCACTGCAAGCAAAATTTACGCAAATGTTTGAAAGGAGTTATACACCATCAGGTCATCCCACTAAAAAATATTTCATATCTTGCCAGTTTGGTATATTTCATTCCAGTATATTACTTACACACAGGAAAATTTATTTGCCTCTCTCAGGGATAGCATCCACGTTAAAAAGTTGACAAGTATTATTTAATAATTTAAGTAAATAGTATCTACAGAAAAATCCTTATACCTATTTTAAATACTGGCACTGTAGGTGTTTCATTCAACCAAACAAGAACATACTTCTGTGAACATTCCTTGTTTTAGTCAGTTGTTATCAAACACTGGCAAACGTCTGAGTAGTATACAGTTCAGGAAAGGGTTAATGCAGTCAATGACACTGTGTTCCTCTGTCCTCATACATGTGTTGAATGTGCCGAAACTGCCAACAGGTGAGAAGATCAAAGGGCACGGAATTGAACTGGACAATTGTCAAACAATTAGCCAATGACATTATCAGGAAATGGGTTATAGTACACCTTACATGAAAAATCAAGCTAGAGAAATTATACGCAACAGGTACACCACATTTGCTGAATGCTGACCAGCATAACTTATATTCCAATATTAATGCTTGGACCGTCTAAAATATACCATCAATTTTGTGTGCCATCTGTTACTTTTAATGAGTGACAATGGTCCATGTTGTCATACAAAACAATATACAATATGAGAACAAGTGCAGTCCTGAATCAAAAATATTACAGTGACAGGAAAGGTTATGACCAGAATTTACTGGAATGCAGAAGGGATTATTCACATAGATAATTTTGCAAAGCTTAACTCACAAGGTACAGCAGCATATCTGGGCCCTTTTGGATGAAAGGTATACGACAAGAGGCACGTGTGCAGCCAGGAAAAAACCTCATGGTGTAAAATAATACATCTACAAACAAAACTGTGGGTGAAGAAAGGGATTTTAAATGCTAATTGTTGGAAAGTTACGTTATTCATTGGAAGTGTTTCCTGTTGACTGCCACCTATACTCAAATCTAAAGAAATTTACGACTTAGAACTGCAGAGTCCAATGAATATGTTGTGGCCTTTGTTAGGGTAATTTTGCAGACCTTTCAGAATTATTCCTATACCCATTTGGAAAACAGACCAACTGATTTACAAAATTAAACACATTTCCCTGCCAAGCTTAAGAATTCTCTCTCTACTTTCAACACAGTGTCTGCTTAATCCTCATTTTTGCAGTCTAAAATTTTGCACTTATTCCATCGTTTAGAACCTGTAGCAGAATGCGTGTCATTTAAACCAATATAAAAGCCCCTAACAAAACATCATGGATATGGCAGCAGTAAAAAATTTAACATTCTTTTCAAAGCAGTACAAGCAGTTCAAATGTTACTGCACTTGTAAATACAAAATTCAGTAACTTGCATCTCAAAAACATCTTTGGAGTACCCAACAAGTATCAGTTAAAGATTTCTCATAGTAACAATTTTGAATGTGTTAGGGACTGCTACACTCAGCTATCAAAAGTGAAACTCTTATCAATGACATAAAACTATTATGACCAACCAACACTTTAGCTATGCCATTAACAATAAGCGAAATCACCGAGACACGTAGCACTTTTAGACATACTCTATGTAATCATTTGTCATATGGCAAAAAAGTACGCTTTCATGTGGAAAAATGAACAGAATCAATGAAACAAGATGATCTGAAAGCAAATATAAAGAAACACACACCTCAAATTTATGAAGAGGCAGAGTAACTTGTTTACAAACTTAAATGAGAACTATATTCTACTATAGCTTAACTAAAGAACCTTAATTCTGTCCAGCACCAAAAAGCTTTTAATGCAAATTACTTTTTTATAAAATATAGGTTGATTCCATAAAGAATGGCCACACTCATTAAATTTAAATGCATGAACCAATTTTTAGTTTATTTCTATGCCTCTGACATTTCAATGCACCAGTAATTAAAACAATCACAGAAAAATTTGCAGAAGCATTGACAGTAATTAATGTGAATGACCTTATCTCACTGTTTAAATTTCAAATTAAAAAAGATATTGCTCCTCAGCATAGTAAATCATGAACACAGGACGCAATAATTGGAACCTCTTAATTAAACTGGTATATTAATGTAAACATTTAAAAATATGTAAATAAAATTTCTCAGCAGCAAGAAAATTTACAAACTTTGGTCCAGTTTATCATCAGTGCCCTGGCCAAAACTTCCGTAACAAGTTAAAATTATCACTGTTAAACTCTAGGACGCAGGTTTTTTTTTGCATTAACAGCACGTATAACATAATGGCCAAGTACTATCATCTTCCCAAGAATACAAAATACTCTGTAACAACACAATACATTAAGAAATATCCACAATTTTCAATACTTTCAGTTGTGTGGAAAATAAGAATATTTTCCCATTATGGATTAAAGATTCTATGGGATTTTTCCCAAATCAAAATCAAAGTACACACACTCAAAATACGTGATGCATATTATTACGGAGCATTGGGAACCACATAGTGCATTAAGGGGGGTAGGACACCAAATGGGCCAACCTGCAGCAGAAGAGGCACCACAGGACATTTTAATTTCCACTGTCTATACTTTTACAAATAAATTCATAAAACTTTAGTCAGCATGACCAGGAAGGATTCAGAATTCACACTCATTGCAGTGGAAGTTCGAAAACATAACGAAGTAATTTTTTTACATGTGAAATTTCATCATTTTTTTCCACTTACTAATGGCAGCATTTGTTGCTATAGGTACACTTTTCTTCATAAGTAAGATAGATTCTTTGATGAATTTTGCACAGCACACAAACCATACTTAAAAGTGTATGAAACTCTAGAATCTTCCAAATCTATTAAAAACTGTGGTAAAAATTAAGGTAATTAACTATAAAATTTGTGTTTTTCTAAACATGAAGTTTAAAATATAACAATTCATTCATTTTTTCATAAATTAAATAAATTCTAGAGTTTCATACACCTGTGAGTATGGTATGTATGCTGTGCAAAATTCATCGAAGAATCTCTCTAACTTGTGAGGAAAAGTGTACCTATAGCAACAAATGCTGCCATTAGCAAGTGAAAAAATGATGAAATTTTGCACATAAAAAAATTTATTTTGTTATGTTTTCGAACTTCCACTCCATGGGTGTGAATCCTGAATCCTTCCTGGTAATGCTGACAAAGTTTTATGAATTTATTTGTAAAAGTATAGACACTGGAAATTAAAATGTCCTGTGATGCCTTCCTTTCCCACTCAGTCTGTCCATTTGACGTCCTAACTCCCCCCCCCCCCCCCAAAAAAAAAAAACACACGAATAGAAGATTCTTTTATTTTGTTTTGCTTTAAGAGTGCAAAAACAACTAAGGTGGTACATACCCATGTTAAAACCCGAGAACACTGATATGAAAAAGGAGTCAAAAGCAAGTACAAGTTTGAGCCCAATCGATGGGAGGAAAGACAGCTAAGAACAAGGACTTCCTCTTGGAGGAAGGGCCACCGAAAACACAGTAGAGACAATTGAGGGCACGAAGTAAAGACTAAATGTCCTTTGCCATATTACTACAACAGACAAAAAGTAGAATGCTGTCCTTCGCCATATTGCTACTACAGACGAAAAGTAGAACGCCAACAACACTACGCGCTCCGTTCGCTAAAACGGCCGATAACTCAAGATGGCAAACATATATTACAAAGTAAGAGGTTAAAAACGGGTGTTCGGTCAGGAAATGGTGAACTATCAACAGCTGATGACAATGAGCACTGACAACAATAAGCACAATGTGGTGGGAGATCACCACTTAACAAATGGCTATGGCTAAAACAACAGTACCTAACATGCAACATTGCTAAAATGATTTTCTTGCGGCGAGATGACGATAGGTCGCGCCAAGTCACTGGGAGACATTTAATACTGCAGAGCGTATTCCCATAAAGGGAAGACCAGTGGTGATGCCACAGTGACACAGAGATTACCTGATGGTATGGAAGAACTAGCAGGCGGAGGTAGCAGCACCGCCAGTAGCCTCATTTCCCATCAGACCAATGTGACCAGAGACCCACAAACATCACAGTGGCTCCCTCAAGAGTGAGCAAGTGGGAGCTATCTTGGACCCGTTGCACTATAGGATGGCCTATCTACAGCACAAACAAGCTTTGAAGGGCACAGAGAATCGGAGCTGTGTTCTGGAAACCAATAACAAAAATCGTCTGAGCCAATGATGAAGGCACACCCTACACCACCATTAGACCTACTGCCACTAGTGTACAAAAAGCTATTATTCCTAAGATCCGTGCAAATGTCAAGAATTTTACAGCAATATATCGCATCTAGAGTAGTTTCCTAAGGAAGCAAATGAGGTCCAAAGTGAACACCGGCCGCCGCACAAAGCCAAAGTTGTGAGAGGTTCACACCCATTGGGAAAGTGGCAGCTAGCACGACATTAAGCTGCCAGAGAAATACTCGGAAATTAACTCCAGGAGGTAACTGAGAAGAGGAGAGCATGTCAGTATGACTGTGGTAGTTCGGCAACTTCTGCATAGACTCTCAACCAGGCCAGCATAAAAGGCGCCAGTGGCCAAACGGATTCCACAATGGTGGATTGTATTTAGACGGCATAAGATGGACGGACATGTACATGAATAAACAAAGCACTTAGTCTAATTTCCAACAGACAAGGGATCAGTAAAAATAGAGGGTGGTGGTCTGATCCGCTCCTCATGAAATACCACTTAGAGCATGTAGGACACTGAGGGACCAGGTGAGATATGTGGGAGGACCAAGGAAGTTTTCTATCGGGCATGACCCCCGGAATTTCATAGTTTCAGCAAATGGAAGAGCAACGGGTCCAACATGGAAAGACAGTGGAAGAAACCCATTGCACCACCGGAAATTCATACTAACTGCTTTGTCAGTGAAAAACGAAAGCCACTGTTGATGCTCCACGAGTAATGATTGAGACATCACTGAAGACACTGCTCAAGGACACAAGTCTAAAGGAGTGCAATAGATTGCAAAATCATTGATGAAATGGGAGCCAGAAATGCTGGCAGGAGACAGACACTAATAGGGTTAATGGCTATGGCAAAGAGGATGATGATCAGGACAGAGCCCTGACGGAAGAGAGATTTAGTTGCTACTGCCCATACTTTGCTTTTAAATCATGTCTAAAAAGTGTCTTTATAGCTGTTAAAAATTAATGATCTTTTGTCTACTATTTCCATTTTGCAAGCTGCTTCCAACAGCAGCTCTTAACCAGCATTATAAGGTGTACAGCACAAACAATACAGACTTTTCATGTATTCAGCTCTTTCCATTACTCTTCTCATAATTCAGTAGCTATCTAATCCATAAAACAAATCTTAGAGTTTCCTATTTTTGTCACTACCACAACATTATGAACAGTGCCTGCATCACAATTATTTCTCTTGCACAGTAATGAAAAACTTGCTTATAACAACAGCAACAAACTGAATTTCTTATTTATTTTGAAGCTTATGCTTCTAAGGGGGTGGTCATTTTTTATAGAATCAACCAGTAAATCCAAAACAAGATGCTACTACAAAATCACGAATTATTGAGCCAAAACAGATGTTTAACTTAGGAAGTCTTATTAGTTTCAGTGGAAAATGGGCCCACACAAAAAATAAGCACTTCAAATGGGCCCACACAAAACAAAATAAGCAGCACATCAAAGAACTCATTTTTTCCAGGAGGAAGTATGTTAGAATACAATGGTTTTTCGATACATGCCAGACAGTTATATTCACTGATAAATTATTCAAAATCTGAAGCCAATAGGCTAGAAGTACTTTAGAATTTCTCTCTCTTTTATCCCTACTGCCACTATTTTTGGACATTTAACTAAAATTATTCTGGAAATGTATCCACTTGGCTGTACATTGTTGGCATTGTTTGGTCCTATGGATGTGCATTCTATCTGAAGGAGCAATGTTTCAAACTTTACAGACACTGTCAAATACATATACTGCACTACTGGTAAAATTATTCTGTTGCAAATTACAG
The DNA here is from genome assembly GCF_023864275.1 of Schistocerca cancellata. Lineage (NCBI taxonomy): Eukaryota > Metazoa > Arthropoda > Insecta > Orthoptera > Acrididae > Schistocerca > Schistocerca cancellata. The sequence continues at coordinate 700,583,557 of NC_064628.1, forward strand.
AAGAATGGCACTGTGTTAATAAAAACTGATGTTAGGCGAGTGGAGAAAAACTGAAATGGAGTAACATGATTATGTGGCATCTGCCCTTTTTCCACTGAGGATTTCTTTTTAAAAAGCAAGGAAGATTCTAAATGTTTTCTATTCTTATGCTATAATGGAAGCTGCAAATGAGACCAATAGTATACAGAAGGGGGGCTCATAGACAAAGGGAGCAACAGGAAACTGATTAAATTTTTTTTACAGGTGTGATGGACTCCCAAATGATGTGTATAACAAATTGTTCTGTAAGAACCCAACTAAATCTGTAAAACTAAAATGTAAAATTTTTTGAACTTACCCATAGCTTCCACGGCCGCCACCACCACCGCCGCCACCACCACCATAACCTCCACCACCACTGCCACCACCACCAGATGAACGGCCTGGAAGAAAGCAGTGTGTTTAGTTATACAAGTTTTCACAACTCAGTTTTATCAACTAAATTACTGAATTTATTTTGGTTATGAGCTACTGGCTTTATGAACTGACCAGAATGGTGGAAGTAGGCTTACAGCCTGATCAGTCTTCACTGACGTCAAACACATCTTAGTCAACCTGTATAACTTTTCTATTAATTTATAACAACTCCCTAACAAAACTATGTTCCCAAGTTAGGAATTGAACCCAAGATCTTGCCTTTCTGTGAAAATGAAGGAAGATTAGGGTTCAATGCACTGTCAACACTGAGATCATCTAAGACAGACCCTTTTTATGAAGTTCGGGAAGTAGGAACCCTGTACTGATATAATTGTGGTTATAAGGGTGGGTTAGTAACACCAGACTGGCTCAGTCTGCAAGAGTATTATCTGCAGAAGACAAGGTTGCAGGTTCAGTCCTCAGTAAGGCACATAAATTTTACATACTACATTGCCAAATGATCAGATCTATTTACATGTTTAACCATTATGTCATCTGCTATTCAGTTGAAATGCCTCCATTTTATACCTACTTATTTTTTTTCTTTTCACAATAAAATTCATTCAGGTGCAAATATGTCATTATGATTTAATGGTTTCATCAAATTAATCTGTGATCTTCAGAAGCTTAGTATAGGTTTAGCAGATGTCAATAGCTTCTTCATAGAAGCATAATGCCATGGCACGGCCAGGAGAGTAAATATTGCTCTTGTTTATCGTAAGCACCGATTGACTTTACCAACGTTCAGTCAAATAATTTTCCTGAGTTAACACATATCTTAGTAATTACACAAAACTTCACATTAACACACCTAACCAAATTTTTTACTGCTTGAGAAAGACTAGTTAAACTTTGAAGCAAAGCCAACAGAGAATATTTAAAATGTTTATTATAAACAGTTTTCATTGTGAAAACATAGTAGAGAGGCAAATAGATGACACTGGAAACAATCATGTATATGTAAATCCCATTTTTTCATCTAGAATCCATTTCCACAGAAGATGGAAAGTTATTCATGTAGCACTAAGTTCTCAATGACGCAATTTTTAAGGGACTTTGTGGACAGTTACAGATTCCATATGTCTTACAAGGCAGGAAAAAAACTAACTCTTGTAACTCAATACCACTGTTATCAAAAAGTATTATCTCAAAAGGAAGTGCAGGTTACTCAGACCGTAGCAGGATAGATGCCCACTTCTTATGAGGATAAGAGGAGGTAAATACAATGCTTGCAAAATTATTGCTGAAAAGGATTCAAGGGAAGTGTCCTAAACTGCCAGAGAAAGAGGCACATTTCACTGTTTGTTGTAGCATGTATGTCACTGGAACTGCAATACCTTTCCTTGCGTATCCAAGAGTAGGTGTGCTGGCATAACCAAAAGTGCATCTCCAAGATCTAGATTCATAGCATATCCCACATGCTAAATGACGCATTCAGAATCTATAACCTTACTGTATCCCAGTCTGAATGACTGGTGATAATTTTGGACCTTACAGGGACTTTTTGGAATATGGTAAATGTTTCAAAGAAAACTGTTTTAGTTATATTAAATAATTACAATTAACATGACACTCATTTGTGCAATCAAATAGTACATTACAGAGTTTCAAAGATCTGGAATGTAGCACCGGTAAATCTAGCTCTGGTTCAACTGTCAGCAGAGTGGAAGCCTATCTGGTTCCAGATTGTACTACGTCAGTAATTGTGGCAACACCAACCTACTTTCTTAGGCATCTTCAGTTGTAAACCCCTCAGTTAAGATACCTTACTGGGATGAAAATAACTCCCAAATTATTCACTAAGATTGCTACACTCCCCTAAACTAATGGAATGATGTGCCACATCACCATTTGGCATGATAGGTTCACTCTTCTTTGAGAAAGGAAGCATGATCAATTCCAGACATTATGTTTGAAATTTTCTGCAGTCCACAATCGGAGAGATTGTCGAAGCAGAGATATTGGGGGTCTTGTGGCTCCAACAGAAGAGGGCCACAGCCCAACATTCGTATGTTGTTTTGAGAGAATTTTTCTAGGCTCTGAGGGTTGATGTAGGTGACCTGTGCAGTCACCAGATTTGAGTATTTGTGACTTTTGGTCACATCTATAGGAAAGGGTGTTTTAACATCACCTCCACATCGATGGAAGGAAAGACAGCTATTGTTAAGCTATGGGAGCTGATTATTAAATACATAAAGGCCTTATCCTGCAATACAAATGAGCTGTTCAGAACTTGACAGTTTGTCTCCAAAAGTTTATGCTGCTACAAGCTGCCATCTTGACATTTTAAACACTGACAGGATAGGAAAACTATGAACTACTAACTTCAAAAATATTAAAATTTTTTTCTCTATGTATCCCAAATTATTTTTTATAACTCCTCAAAACTGCTGAATTTATTCTGCCACACCCTCTATTAGGGTATTCACCTCACAGGGGTCAAGTACTGGCCAAATGTTCTGTCTCTTTGTGAAGATCAGTTGTGTTGTATTATGTAAGTAAATATGCAGCGACAAGTGTGCTCAACCACTTTCCATCATATTTGTTTGAGGCCTGTTGCACACAGTTACATACTGAAAACATTACACTACAGATTATACCATTTTCTTCAAATCAAGTAATGAGTGAATCGAAGATGATTAAGTTTCACTACGATGTAAGTTCATGAGGATCTCTCTTTCCAAACAAACAAGAACTGAATGGCATAATACAGGTTCTACAGCTAATAAACATCAAAAACCCAAGACTGGAACTTCCTGGATGAGAATTCCAATTTCTTTACACAGAACTAAGCCACAGGTCCCTATTTCATGCTTAGATGTGCCACTACTGTTGTTATTGAAAGCTTATGCAAAGAAATAGGTTTCCCCTACAATCCTAACACAATTATGCTCCAATAGCTCTTGACAGATTAAACACTGTTTTCTTACATAATGGCAACAAATACATCAATATTCCGACTTGGGATTGGCAATTAATTGAGCAATCAACTATCCTTGTAATGTATTACGAGTGATCAAATATTTATTTCAAGAGGAATTTATGCAATCTATTACCCTCACAATTAATTATTTCAGTTTTTCTTTTTTTCGTTTGTTGATTTGGGGAAGGGGACCAAACAGCAAGGTCATTGATCCCATTGGATTAGGGAAGGATAGAGAAGGAAGTCTGCCATGCCCTTTCAAAGTAACCATACCGACATTTTCCAGAAGCAATTTAGGGAAATCGTGGAAAACCTACATCAGAATGGCCGGACGTGCATCTGAACCATCGTCCTCCCAGATGAGAGTACAGTGTGCTAACCACTACACCACCTTTCTGTTTTCTTTCCTTTTCTTTTTTTGTTTTAAAGCCTTGTTGTCCATAGTCTGGTTATGGGAAGACATCCCAACTATCCCTAGTAATCATTCTGTAACGACACAAATCTGAACACACTGTGATGATGGCTGCCAACATCAGTGATCTAACAGTAGTGGCAAAGTCTTGTATATGTTGATTCAGAAATACGTAATGTAACAAAGTGTGCGTGAACATGAACGTCCCTATGACATGCTTTTACCAGGCCTCGTTTCCTCTGTCATAAATTATGCCACTGCTGTTAATATCAGCTACTTTGACCCATGAGCTGCAAACACAGGACAAAAGTTAGTAAATATTCCCTCTTTCTATGTTCCCTCACCACTTGGAGGCCATGTCATTCTTCCTCTACCCCCCACCTGTCTACAATCCAGTATGACTTCCATCTGCAATCAAGCCTTATCACTGTGTTCACTTTTCAATTTATTGTGTGTGGATATGTGCTAGACTAAAATCGTGGCAACCAAGAAATCAAGTACAGCATGGATATATTTTGGGAGATGACAGAGGCCTATGTAAATACATAGATGTCACAGCATCACTATTCTTTGTAGGACAAATCTTGTTATCACAAAAAATAATTTTAAGGGAATGCTTAATAGAACTAAAAATAAAAACATATAACAAGTACTCAAATAATCTAATGTTAGGGAACAATCAACATGATTAGTCGATTTGTTTAAATAATCACAAAAGTCAATTGATTAAGTTGATCATAATCGTCCATCCCCAATTATAAACACACAAGATGGTTACAGAATGATCATTTGCAACTGCTAAACCACATGGAATACCTGTGGGAAAATTTCAGTTGAAGCCAAACTGGTCACGTGATTTAGGAGCTTACAAGGTGGCTAAAATAATATATGCACTTTCACCACTTATAGGATAGCAAGCATAGTGGTGGCACAACAACTTTAATTAGCCAACAAATGGGTTCATCAGCTGGAAGTAAAAATGAAATACCGACTGTTTCTGATTCATCAAGGCACCAGATTCTGCTTCTAGAAGCGAGGAGCGCCTGAAAAGTTTTTTCAAGAATTCCAAAGACAAAAATTTACAGTTCCAATATCAGTTAAGGGGAGTTGGAATGCCGGAAAATGGAAAAAATTCACATTTTCAGTTTTTAACCTTATAACTTAATTTGAAATTTTCTGCTTAAAATGGTGCAAAATTTGTTAAGAAATTCCAATTGGAAGTATTTTTATTTAATTTTTCAAAATTACATGTGCGCCCAGCAAAGTTACCCATCTTGTGATTTGTACACATTTAAATCTTCGCATTTCCGAAAACATTACATATAGAAGGCTGTGGATTTCACTCTTCAGTTGTAGAATCTTTGATCCTTCCATAGGTACCATTGTTTTTACGACTAGCTGTGTTTATTGTTCAGTTTTTGATCTGTGAGTGTTTGTTTTGAGCCTCGAGTTTAGTTTGTCGCTCATTTGGAGTTTGTTATCTGTCTTGTTTTGACTTTCAGTGGTGAGTGCGTAGTTTCTACGATGCCTAGGAGTGCATCATTATTTAAAAAGCGAAAGTTTCGCGGTAATAGATTTACAAATAACGTTTGTTCAAGTGATTCTGCTTCAGCACCTGTTGATGCTGGTGAAAGTTCTGACGTTTGTACAGCTGAGATGTGTGAAGGAGACACGCCCACCAGTGCATCAAAAAAGAAGTTATCAAACTGTGCAAGTGAAATTACAGATGAAGCTTCTAATGAACAATATGTTTTAGTCGACTTTCCTGTTTTTACTGAGTTTATGAAGAAATGTTTGTGTTGTAATCTTTGTGGAGGTTCTTTTGATATGAACATAACAAAATCTATAGGACTTTCCTGCAAAATTGCTATAGTTTGTGCCAGTTGTGAAAATGAGACCTGTTTTTGGAGCTCTAAAACATGCAGTAGCAATTTGTTTGAGAGTAATATCAGGCTAATGTATGCAATGAGAGCAATTGGTAAAGGACATACTGCTGCTCAAACATTTTGTGCCATAATGAATCTTCCACCTCCACCTGCTAAAATTGACAATTACACTGAAGTGATAGGAGATGCTGTTCAGTCTGTAGCAGATTTATCAATGAAAGCTGCTGCCAGTGAAGCAAAATATATAAATGAAGGAAACCCAGATATCCCTGTTGCTTTTGATGGAACCTGGCAGAAAAGGGGTCACACATCCAAAAATGCTGTTGCTACTGTTACTAGTGTGGACAGCGGTAAAGTTTTGGACTATGAAGTGCTCACTAAACATTGTTACCATTGTGCATCTGGTAAGATAGAAGCAGCTCACATATGTAGCAAGAATTATGAAGGTACGAGTGGAGGCATGGAGGCTGCCGCTGCTGTGAAAATGTTTAGCAGATCAGAAAAAGAACGGGGAGTATTTTACACAAAATTCCTTGGAGATGGGGACTCCAAGGCATACAAAAGTGTTACAGAATCCATGCCATATGTCAATAAGACAATAACTAAACTAGAATGTGTCGGTCATGTTCAGAAACGAATGGGCACTCGTCTAAGGAAACTGAAACAGAATCTGAAGGACAAAATTTTGTCAGATGGTAAAACCATTAGAGGTCGCCTGTCAGATAAAATTATAAATGAATTACAACAATACTATGGTATGGCAATAAGAAATAATGCAAATAATTTGCAGGAAATGAGACAAGCTGTATGGGCCACATATTTACATCGATCATCAACTGATGATAATCCTCAACATTTTGCTTGTCCAGATGGTCCTCAGTCATGGTGCAATTATAGAAAATCTCAAGCTACTGGGGATCCTTATCACCATAAAAATTATATTCCATTGGCTGTTATGGAAGTAATTAAACCAATATATAGAGACTTGGGGCATCCTGATCTTCTGCGAAAATGTCTTCATGGTTGTACCCAGAATCAAAACGAGTCGTTCAACAACCTCATTTGGACTCGTGTACCTAAGAATGTATTTGTTGGGATAAAAACATTGAAATGGGGAGTCAGTGATGCTGTTATTTCATTCAATGATGGTCATATGGGTAGGCTAAAGGTCATGGCAAGGCTCGGCATTGCTCCTGGTATCAACACCATCAGAGGTCTTCAGCTTCTGGACAGCGTGCGAGTAAGGAAGGCTCAGTATGCAGCTGAATTTAATACAAAAAAAGCAAGGGCAGCAAGGAGAAGAAAGCTTCTAGGTGAAGAAGAAGAACTAGAAGATGACCCTGATTACTCTGCTGGACACTTTTGATAATAGAATAAAAGGTATTTGTGAATTTTCATAATAAATTACTTTAATCGCATTTTCTGGCATTTGACATTTTTAGTGTTACATGTACCTTTATCTCATAAACCACTCAACCAACAACATTCAAATTTTCAGAAATGCTGCAAAACAGTTCAAAGAGGCCACTGAACTAGAATCATGACAAGAACTGGCTTATTCTCTGAACTAGGGAAGTTTATGTTATACTTTTTCCAATAAAAAATGGCTTAATGGTAAAAAATTCATAAATACTATACCAACAAAAAGAAAACATTGGTTCTAGTTCAGTGGGCTCACAATATATGCTGAAAACCTCTGCCAGAATTTCAAAGTTCTGAAGATAATAGTTCCAAAGAAAAAGGTACACAAAGTTAGCAAATTTAACATTGGCGAGATAGGGCATTCCAACTCCCCTTAAGTCCCTACATGAATTGGCTAATCCATGACAATGCATTCATGAGGAGTATGCTACCTATTATAGAAAGTTCAAAGTTTAGTAACGGCAGATAGAGTAACAGCGTAAATGCTTTCTGAAGACATTGCAGAATTCTGAAAGATACCAAGGGCAGTAAGATGAATGCAAACTTTTAATACCTCAGGACTGATAAGGGAATGTGACCCACACCGAGAAGCAGAGGAGAAAAACCATACAATATTACACTGAATATTGAAGCTGTTTGTAACTTTCCACAAGACTGTTTCATTACTTACCTGTACGTAATTTTTGCATATATTACTATATTAATTTGGTTAGTTGAAGGCATTTTGAAAAGTTTTAACGAACTATGTTATTTAAGAACATGTAAGTTTTGAGGTCAATAAAATTATAAACTTTCAAAGATCCAATGAAACAAAAACCTTAATTATAATGTGTCATTTGTGAATCTGTTAGAAGTTTAAAGAACCTGCAATGACTGCATCAACTATGCAACATTAGAAATGGTCATCCACAAAATTAAAATAGGTTTCTTGATAAACTATTTCTGTATCAAATCAGGATTAGTCCCAATCAGGCTGGATGCAGACTGTGTTCTGCATTTGAAAGCCACGTCGAAGGGCAATGTCCCATTAAGTTTTGTCAAGAGTACTTTATCAGCTCTTCATGGTCAGAAGGAGGTACGCCATGGTCACACTGAATATTTCACTACCATGCCTTATCCTCTCAATGCCTTTCAAGCACCAAATAACCAAACTTTCAAGGAGTGAAAGTACAATAATTCTGAAAGCTACACATTATTGACTCAGCATTTTTAAAATTTCAAGCTCCATAATTGGTTCCAGTAAATTTTTCAAAATCAAGGTAAGCATGTTGTATAGAAACAGAGCTAAAGGAGTACCAGACAAATAACTGTAATACTTCTGCACAATACGCCAACAGAATAAAAGAGAGCTTTTCAAACAGAGGTTCACTAGCTAGCTGACTACTATTCTTCTCTTGAAACTGGGTTCAAGCCCATCTCCATCTTCTTTGAACTTCTTGATAGGCGAAGTAATTAAAATTGCTCTTTGGGTAACATATGAATCCTCCAACCTCCCGATAGAACTACACTTGGGAATAATATCAGGACCACAATACTCAAAACAAACTGATGGGAGCTCAAGTACAAACTGGCAACATGCAGTTAACATTGCTAGATTTTTATGAGAAATTTATTTCACAGTAACAATTTTCTGTCTTTCAGACTAGCAGAATAAAGTATCTGTAAGACACTTCTTTGGAGGTACAAATTTATCCACAGTTTTATCAATAATTATGTCTGTGGTAAGCTTTTTCACTCTGTCACATTTAGGAGATCCAATCCTACTGCCAGCCATCACTGCTTTGGACCAACCTGCCAGTGTGTTAATGACCTTAACTGAATGACAAATCCCTGCAGAAACATGTCGCAAACTGCCATTTCACAGTGATAGATCTCACTCCAAACATCATTATTCTCTGGAAATATGAAATTACAATGAAGTTGGTGAAGTCCTCGTTTGAAGTGGAATTAGCAAATTAAAAAACACAAATCTAGATTTCTCAATGTTGATCTACAAAACATATATAGCTATATGTACAATGGAATAAAAGCTTAAATGACTCAACGACCCCAGATTTGTTTCTACATGGATGATGCGAGATATATTGCAACTTATGTACTGCTCTCTCAATCATGAATGGAACAACAAAAGTACATGGTTTATCATTTGAGATCGGGTACAAGCTTGGGGTTGGATAGACAGAGGAAGAACACTTGCTCAGCCCTTTCAGAGGAATCACGAACTTACTCTCTCATGGGAGACATGCACGGCAGCACAATAACCCATCAACTATAACAAAATGTTTGAGGTTGGCAAGCAAGTCAAAGGCAAACACTAACAGTAGGACCACTGCATTATCTTCTCTCTACAAACTGTTCTGAAATGGAGAATTTCTCAGTAATTTGAAACAATGACATTATTATTTCATTAAAGAAGCAGCTGAAATTTTCAATCTTTCCACGTAAAAATGTTTTTTCTTGAGATTTTCCAGGCAACTACCACTGTCAAATGCAATACTATGTTTTATAATGTACCGCTTCCTACCATACATCAAAAACCTATTTCACTATATGGTAAAGTAGAACTGAGATGGTCTATGTACACCAATTAAAATTTCCTTCAACTGTTGTGCAATTATGCTCTGTAGTAAGATTTCCTGTGCTGCTGCCAAGGCTGAAAGCCTGTGGACTGCAATACAATAACTTCATCGACCCTCAAACAGAGAAAAACGCCAGTAGCAGGAGTATGCAAAACATTGCCCGAAGTTCTGAGTTTTGTAGGTATTCACTATTATCACATAGGTTCATGGGATTTAACAGTGGCAGTTTCAGAGTTAATTATTATCTAGTATTTGCATATAGAAAGCACAGCATTACTGCAGACTTGACAGCGAAATCCACCTGAAGAGGAGTTTACAGGTGATTAAATGTACTTAAGTTCAGAGATTAGCCCTACCTCCTCCATAACTTCCACCTCCACCTCCGTAACTGCTGCCACCGCCCCCACTTCCACCATAACCACCACTTCCACCACCAGATGGCTGGTTGTAACCACTGGACTGCTGGCTGTAATTGGGATACTGCACACCCCCACCACTTCCTCCTCCACTTCCACTTCCTGCACTGTCATAAGGGGGCGGCTGTGAACCATAGCCACCTTGCTGGTAACCACCTCCACCACTGCCTCCACCGCCTGGTTGGGAAGCCGGTCCTGAACCATATCCCCCTGATTGGTCATAAGACGGATAGCTGCCACCTGTAACATCATCAGATGCAGAAGCTACAAACTGTTCTCACCATCTGGGTGTATGAAAATTGTGCTAAGCTTTTATCTAAGTGGAATCAAATTACAAAGTGAATCAACTTCCAGGAAGAAACATGCAACTGAATTACTGCTCCTAATTAACAGAGGAACCCACATAACAGCCACAACTTTAAAAATGTTTTCATTCAATCCAATATGTCAGCAACAGGAAGTAAATTGAAAAGCTGGTGAGAATCCTGAAACACACCTCTGTCAGAGGAGTTTATTGTTCAAAGACTAATAATTTCACTGCCACGGAACTAAGGCAGTTACCAAGAAGTAAAATTTTTGCAACAGAGGAAGGGGTCACTGGAGCGATCTGTTTCTTAACACATGCAGAAAACCAGGAATGTGTCTGGTTCAAACAGTTTAACTCAATACTAACTGCACAACACAAATCTCCAACAAACACCACCTCCCACCAAAAAAGTGCAGACACAATGCACTGAAGACACACAAATCAACTAGTGGAAACAATTACAGGGACAAAATAAAAATGTGCTAATGCAAAAGCAACTGCAGAAATGATGGATTACCTGAAGCTTCTGACAGTGTTTCACCAACTCACAATCATAGTCATCTTTCAACCTAACAGATCTCTACAGACATCTATACTACAGTTCAAAGTTGCCACACCAAATTAATTGGTTTCGCCAACTTCCAAGCAAATAGCCATTTCGCAACCTAACCTAGACTTCGGGATATGCTATATAGTCTGTCAGCACAAACTATATTTCAAAAAGTAATACAAACACAAAAGACATATTATCCACATTTTATTGTCTTTCTGTATTCACACGTATGACTTCACATGACATCATTACATTACGGGACATCTGGGTATTGGTTAAGTTCAGCTGATCTGACATAACCAAACATCCTGGAACATTAATCACCTCATATTATTTACTGTGGAACCAATAATATCAAAGCGTATTGTTATGAATTCTGTCACTTCATATATGTTGTATGCTACAAGTAAAGTGAAGGCAATACAGATGTTTACATTAATATCATCATAAGATAAATTTTTTAGCATCTGAAAGTGGAAGTGAAGGCTATGTAATACAGCGGGCAAATAAAAAATGTTCAGAGGTAGCAGGTTTGTAAAGTTTCCTCACACAGCAATGTCCTTACAAAGATTTAAGATCTGAGGAACAGCAAATATTTATTTTCAGCAACTGGTTTCATGTCTAGCAATGTTTTGCAGCACCAACTCTGACTCCACGTGAAACCCTTTGTCCACTGTGTCTGTATACTATTCTAAAGGACAGGTATACAGCAATAAGTTGCAATCCCAATGGTTTTTCATTATTCTCACATATCCAGATTTTATGCTACATATAGCCACTCCATGCACTACATGTCACCATATGACTTTATTGGTGTACAGGCACCAGAAAACTTTTACATTTCATCTGCAGCAATTAATAGAAACACGAGATTATATCCATGAATGTTTACCCTAATTAAATTATTTTCTTATTCTGCAAACAGGTAAGAGACAACACCTCCATACCAGTACAGAGTAGCAACCACTTTTGTTAAATATTAAACCCATTCAGCAAACAATGAGTAAAGATTTCATGTGGTAAGTATTTGCAACACACTAGTTCATTGAGGCAGCTATTTCCATATCTTGTATGCCAATGTGATGACAAAATTGGGTCTGCTGACTGTACAGCATCATATTTGCCACATCAACCCTGTATCGTACCAGGTGGTTATAATTAATGTGCAGCTACTCACGGAGCTCCTATGTGGGTTGTAAGTATTGTATGACAGCAAGACTGTAGATATGCTAACACATTCATGGGGAACCCGTATCCAGTGGAAAAAATTAGTTCAAATTTTGAGCACCAGATGCATCTCAGGCATTGTTCACATCACATTTGTTTTGTGGATGCAGTATGTCATCAATGTCTCCAGTGGTCATATTGAACAAATTGTGTAGGTGCCAGTTAATAATAAAATTAACGTTATGTCTTTCTCACTTGTTTGACCTATTCTGCCCTCATCACATTCCTAATCAACTAGGTATGGAAACTTTTCTATACACCTCTTTCACATTCGCAGTGCCAGATTTGCACCTGGAGGCCAAAACTGGAACTAATTGTTTTCCAACATGAATCAGTTCCACCTTACCCAAACAGTATATCTACCAAGTTTTGCTGCCATTCAATAATTATAGCCCACACTGGACCTCTGTGAGTAGCTGCTCTTTAATTATAACCACCCTGAATTTTGAATCATTAGAAACCTACATGCCAGTTGTTTCTGTAAGAATAAGAGATACAACTAGCAGCACTTAATGGTCTTATTCAGAGAGTATGTAACCGCAAATATTGTTAATCAAGGTCCAAGAATATCAATCCTGTTCCCAGATACGTGAGTGGCTCGAAGTCTTCTTAAGTGATAGAACCCTGTACGTTGTCCTTGACAGTGAGTTCATTAGATACAAATGTATTGCCACGTTGCCCCATGGAAATGTGATTGGGGTATTCTTACTCTCTGTGTACATAAATGATATGGACATGGTAAGTGGCAATTTGCAACTGTTCACTGACAACACTGTGGTGCACGGGAAGATGATGTCGTTAAGGGACTGTAGGATGATTGACAGAATTTCTAATTTGTGTGACAAATGGCAGCTTGCTCTAAATGCAGCAACATGTAAGTTATTGTTGGTGAGTAGGAAAAACACTCTTGCAATGTTAGAATACAACATTACTACTGTGCTACTTGACAGTCACATTAATTATCTAAGTGTAACGTATCAAAGTGTTATGAAATGAATGAAGCACATAAGAAAGGTAGTAGGTAATGCAAATAGCAGACTTTGGTTTAGTGGAAGAATTTTAGAAAAATTTAGCTTATCTATAAAGGAGACAGTGTAAAAAACTCTAGTGTGACCCATTCTTGAGTATTGCTAGAGGTGTAGGAGATCCTATCAGGTCGACTAAAGGAAGAGATCAAAGAAATTCAGAGGTGGGATGCTGGATTTGTCACTGGTAGGTGTGACCAGCACACAAGTATTACAGAGAAGCTTTGTAAATTCAAATGGAAATCCCTAGAGGGAAGATGGCTTCTTTTTGCTAAGCACCATTGAGAAAATTTAAAGACCAGTATTTGTAGCCAGTTCAGAATGATTCTACATAATATTTCACACAAGGACCACAAAAGATAAGAGAAATCAGAGCTCATAAAGAGGCATATGGATAGTCTTATTTACTTGCTCCATTTGTTGGTGAAACAGAAAAGGAAATGAGAAATACAGTGATACTAGGTATCCTCAGACACACACTATGCAGTGGCTGCAGTGTACACATGCAGATGTAGAATTTTTTACAATTTTCAACAGTCAGATATTTTGCCGTATTTGTGTAAATTAGGAAAGAGCAGCAAACAATGCAAACCACATTTCTCAATTATCCTTTGCTCATAGCAAAGCACATGCAGATTGCCCAGGGATATAAAAATGACACAGACATCATGAATACTCTTAAAATCAGTTACACCCTGCCAAAAAAGTAACCAGGTGGGATAAAGATGTCAGTTAACTGTAAATAGCTAGTAGGATGTCACATTCATTTTAAATAAATCTTAAGATTTGTTCAACCTTATTCCACACTAACAAAAATCAAGGATTGAATAACAATATTATGAAAAGAATAGATTGCTACTCACCATATAGCGGAGATGTTGAGTGGCAGATAGGATAAAAAAAAGACTGTGGAACAAACAAATAAGCTTTCGGTCAACAAGCCTTTCATCAGAAGCATAGCCCCCCCCCCCCCCCCCCCCACAACAACAACAGACACTGTGGCCTCAGCAACCAGACTCTGTTGTATGAGTGAGTTGTATTTGTGCGAGTGTGTATGTGTATGTTGTCCAATTCTGATGAAGGCCTCTTTGGGTGAAAGGCTATTGTTTGACAGTCTTTCTGCTGTACCAATCTGCAACTCAACTTGTTCCACACTAATGATTACCACCAACATAATCACTTACCTACTACCTAGTTACAGGAGTAAGCATGTGCAGATTGTCATTAGGGGAGAAATATTGGTTAAAATCCTACAGCACTGATTTCATACGATCCAATATGGCAAGGGTTTCTATGGAATTACTTTGCTAATGGAAGGAAGGTTTCTTAGAGCATGCTGTAACTGGAGTTGAAACACGGCCCAATCACTCCACTCCAATTTAGGACTGAAGATATTGAGAATACAATGCAGGACATTGTCATCATAAATGGCTGGCAGTCATACTGACAATTATCCCCTTTTGTCTGAGTGGAATAAATGTCTTGCATAAGCTTCTAGCTCACTATAACGCTGGCAAAAATGAACAACCAACAACTGTGTGTGGTGTGCTCTGGATTCTCCAATTTGTAGGTCCTTTATTTCCTACCTAATATATTGAGAGACTGTATATAAGCAATTAATGAGATGTCTTAACCAAGTGCCCCATGTTCTTTGTGAAGCTCATAACCAAAAACGCACAACTGTCTTAAACATTCACAATCCCTGCCCTGTGACATGCTTCTATGCTCGAGTTCATGTTAAGTTGACCAGACACCTGCAGCAGGCTGGGTACGGTAGCTTTGCATCGCTCCCTCAACCAATAATGCAACATGGTTTTGTAAACACCTCTATGGCAATACCTCAGTGTTCTCACATATCTGCAGACAACTACTGCAGATTTTCCGGTTAAAAATATGCTTTCTCCTGGATGAAAATAAACTTTTTCCTTGTTAAGTAACAGTATACTTTTCCTCTGAACTGTAAAATTTATCAATCCTTTCAACGGTTGTGGTTTTACACACCAGTGTAAAATTTCCCAGTTTAGAAAACCAAACTCAGGGGAAAAACACATTTTGTAAAGATGTCTGATGTGCAGCAGCATGCCCACTGGATATTTTCGTATTACCGAAGTATAAATTCGAATGCCACCAAACACCGCATGTTACTTTCCAAAGGACTGAAATCGAGATAGCGATGCGCTTTTGTAAGCCAGTCGTAGCTCATGTCAAGCGATCTCACCAGCCAATGACAGCGGATATTCAGAACATAGGACACGTGATGTAGTCAGCCAATAGCAACATCACTTAAGTAGTGTGAACACACAAATAGGAAACAGTAATGGTTTAAATTAATATACATAGTGTTGCTACAAGAAAAGAAAAGCTTTCACCTATAATATTGGTCTCTTAAGATTAATAACCTGCAAGAGAAGTTAAGCTTTCACACATAATGTTGATCTTTTGTGTGTGTTACACAGGGTGTATACGTGGACAAGGAAAAAAATTCCCAGATTTCCCGGTTAAAAATACACTTTCTCCCAGGTGAAAATACACTTTTCAGTGTTAAGTTATTCCTCGGCACTGAAACTCATCAATCCTTTGAATGTTTATGATTTTATATACAGACGTAGAATTTCCCGGCACTTTAGAAAACGAAGCACGGGAGGGGGGACGAGACATGTTTTTTAAGACCCTTGATGTGCAGCAACATGTAAACTACATATGTTCGTATTACACAGGTATAAACTCGAATTCCGCCAAACAATGCATGTCACTTTCCGAAGCATTGAAATCCAGATTATGATGCACTTTTGTAGACCAGTCATAGCTCGTTCACATGATCTCGCCAGTTGATGACAGCACAGGACACATGATATGGTCAGCCAATAGTAAGATCACTCTTAAGTAGCGCAAACATACAAATACGAAAAGTTAATGGTTTAAATTAATATACATAGCATTCATATATAATACTGGTCTTGAAGGTTAATAAGCTGGAAGAGAAGTTAAGGTTCCACATATAATGTTGATTTTTTTTGCGCGTGATACACTTTAAGATAATCACTTGTGCCAGTAAATTTTTTAGCAATGACATAAATTTTATCTTCTGGGCTCGAAAATATTCTAAATGGTCGTCCTCAAAGACTGATTTTTGAATGAGAGTCAAACACACTGATTTATGAAATTCATTGGACATTCGCGCACAGAGTAGTTCATCTTGTGTAAAAGGAAATTTACTTTCAATTAAAGTAACACTTTTCAAACAATTCAGAATATTTTCCCACAACCTGTTACAAATAGATTCGTTTCAGCAGTTGCGCCAAATGACAGGCGTCACCGCACTTGCGCAGCTACAATGACGCAGGAAGCCTATACGTTCATACGTGTAAAACATTAATAGATCTTACATTATGTCATAAAAGAAACAAGACATTAGAGGATACCCCAAGAACATGGGAATTTTATGAACCGTACTAAAATGCATAATTAAGCTTAAAGTGCACATTCGTATGTCCAGATTCAGACATAAATTTTCTTGGGGTACCAGTACCGTATTATCTCATGTTTGGTTCTTTATTATGGCATGATGGCATACATGCTGGAAGATGAAAACGTGAACTTTAAATACAGCGAACAGTTGAAACTAGCCAATAGTGTGTAATTAAGCACTTCTTTTCAAATAAATTGATTGCCTCAGCAGAAAAGATTAATGGAAGTCAAATTTATTTAAAAACCGACAAAAATAACTTCATTGTTCTGCAATGCAATTAACGCTTGTCTGCCAGAAAGGTAGAAACAAAATAAAATCTGAAACTAATAACATATTTTAGCCTTCCGTAATTATGTGAATGTATCTTAATTCACTTGATAGCTCCTGACCACAGAAATCCATTTTGTTTCCATTTGACGAGAGAGCAATAAACAAAGTGGAAACAGCAAAATCACTTAATGTCAACACGGGTCACATGGAGACTGCCACCTCCCCACTACAACTCAGACTGCTCTGTGCATCAGGTCCGGATCAACAATATTTCCGAACCATGGCAGTATTAGTTTTAGTGCACGTCTTTCTGATGAGTCCGATACACAAAACATATGTTCGAGGGAATATAAGACATTTTCTTTGGTCTTAAGTGTGACGAAGTGCAGTGCCATGCCTCTTCACACAATTCTTCCATTGCACATCTCTGTATTTCGCTCTCTGGAATTTAAACGTTTAATATTCTGTAATGGGTGCCATCGAACTACGTTCAGGCCAGTGGAAATTGAAATGTCCTGTGGTGCCTCTCCTGCTCCCAGTTGGCCGGTTAGACATCCTGCCCCTCTTAAAAAAATCTCTCAATTAGTACTGGATGCGATTATTTGTAATCGGCAGAACAAGAACTCTTCAGAGAATCTGCAGTCTTTACTGCCTATTAGCTAATAACTTGCGGTTGTGTGTGACAAAATTAAATATAGGATACACAAAAAGATTGAAGACAAGAGACAAACAAGACAGTATACATTTCTTTAATCCTTAAGTCCTAGCTTTTTTTTCCCTCTCTAATCTTGCCACAGCTTTATATGACGTACTTTCCTTTCTGGGAAAGAATCTATTACCTCAAAGTTAGTCAACATTTTGCTACATGAAAAAACGAAATGTTATTCTCTAATACTACAAAAGCTGTTAATACAAATAGTACCCAAGACTGGTGTGGTTTCTCAGTCTGCTTGCCTGCCTAATGTTGCACCAATTGTTAAACACACCAAATAAACGAGACTATTTTGGTGCAAATGGTCATTTTTATAACATGACAGAACATAATTCACGAAGTGTCAATATCAAATGCCTATTGGGCCTCCTATAAGCAAAAAGTTTTATGTTAGGAAATAGTTTCACATTTCATTCATACTCTCTAGCTTCTGAAGCATGAAATCAAAAAGTAGTAGTACAAAATTTTTATATAAATTTGGAACCATTGTATTCTTCCGTAATTTGTGAGAGTCCCCGTTTCTTCTCCCTCGTTCTAACAATCTTGTCACTAATTCTGTAACTATTCCTGTCAGTGTCAAAACTTATTCTCTGGTTAACTTAACTAACACTGCCACAATCACCGTTTCAGTTATCCCGCATTTATTCTCCGTTTAGGCGTTATTACCTGTTTGTACAACGCGTTTTCCGCGCTACTCCCAGAATAGAACTTTAGCGGCTGCTAGCCGGGAACTATGTAACTGGCCCTTAGTAGTGTTGCAGACAGGCCAAAAATTTTCTGTCAAAGTTTCATTTACTTGAATACATGGAGAAGGCAATTCGTAATCTTTGTTGCTGTTATTCCTGTTAGTCGTTTATTTCCATTCTGCTAGTCTGAAACTATGGAATTTACTAATAATTATAACACAGATCATTTGCAAACCCAGTCAACCACATAAACAGCGATTGTCATTCATCCTTTCGGCTTTATTTGCTCAGCTCTTACAGACCCGTCCCCTTCAGTCTGCAGGAAAGTTTATTTCTAGATGCGACGGGGATTCCCCTAGCAGACACATCGTGTACACTGTGCGTGCATTCAAAAATCAACTTATGATTCATTCAGAAATCCAATTAGAATTTGATCAAAAATTAACAGGGATGTGATAGAGTAATTGACAGACCAATGTGCACTGGATGCTAGGCACTGTGAAACAATGTCTTTTTCCTCAGTAATATGAATTTGGCACCCCCCCCCCCCCCCCCACGAAACTGCCGCCTGGGACAGATACCCCAGTTTGCCCCCACCCCCTAGTTCCGGGCCTGTTGCAGATACGCGAATCTAGCCAGAAGCGGGAGAAGGTACCACTCATATGCGACTCATCTGCATGCGCATAAGCTCGCTCACAATCGCTCGAACGAATGTAATGCAAACAGTTGCGACGTCACACTCAGAAGAGACAATTTGTTTTTATGAAACATTGCATAGTCTTCCTAAAGCCTTTGACACATTTTTCTGTTGGCAGACGCTTGTATGAGCACTGTGTTTTATTCTTGTATATGGTGCATTTCCTCTGCAACTTAAGTTTTATTTTCCTTTTTTTCTCTTGTTCGTGTTTTATTGCTGCAGTATTATTCGGCAGTAGCGAGATACAGTAATATTCTTTGTTAGAGTATTGATTCTTACCAGTCAGTCACAAAAATTAACCAAAAACTAAAATGAAAAATTCCCGGAATTCTAAAATATTCCCGGGTTTTTCCCAGATCTCCCGGGTTGTGTACACCGTGTCTTATAGCATCTCAACTATTGCCATATGCTGGCTTAATCACTGATTTCCTTTACCAGCAATTCTAGAACACCTTTCTAACTTCACTTGGTAAGTCTGATTAAATATATGATGTTTCTGAACCCCCATGAAAGTTTCAATCTATACATTATACATCAGTTATCACAATGATGTTTTGTATTATTTACTAGCTGTTCACCTTCAGCAGTCTATGTTTTTGATGGCCAATGAAACTCCACTAAAAAGATTTCTACACAACCTTTTCAACCTATGCCTAACAATCCAAAGACAACTACAAAATGGTATAGTCTTAATTACAGTAACTACTGCTCTTAAGTACAGTACAAATAATATAACCAGTACTGATACATAAATTTTAGTAATCTTGGCTTACCTGATCCGTAATTTCCATAACCTTGCTGCTGACCACCTCCCCCACCACCACCCCCACCCCCACCACCCCAAGATCCTTGATTGCCGTATGCACCCTGGTCGTAACCTTGCCCAGGAGGTTGGTAGCCTGGAGCATTACCTCCACCTGCGGCAGGTGGAGGGGCAGCCTGTGTGTAGCCACCGTATGAGCCACCACCCCCATAGCCTCCGTATTCTGCACAAAGAAAGTGTTTTGTTTTAATAAGTACACATCCTTTTTCAAATATTCAGTATAATGACTTCATAATGTAAAAAAAGCAATGGACTATAAACTTACAAAGAGTGGAAATGGAAAATGTTTTTAGTTCAAAATCTGACATGCCGGAAGAAAAAAAATTATATGTATATTGTTTGCACATTAATGATTTGTAATCATTTGTATTCTTGATATCATTTAACTATGCTGCTCACCCCATCATCACAAAAAGTAAGATAAACTACAAAGTAAATACTTTATTAAGAACATTCTAAATGCCATACCAGGAAACTGACCAGTTCAAAGTGCCAATAAGAAAGTTTTACGAGTTGGTTCTTGTAAAGTACAGACATTCGACTTCTGACAGCTGTATATGAGTAACAGCGCTCTGTGTGAAAACAGTGGTCAGTTGCCATTTTCTTCTTTGCAAGAATCAATCTCGAAACACCAGTTTTCAACAAAACGGCGGAAAGTTTTTATCCAAGTGGTGTTAATACTAAAACATTATGTTTGACTATTTGTGATAATATAAAAATAATATAAGTACAGCAACACAGCATGCATTTGGTTTTTATTAGTACAACAGTAGTCAACAAAAACCACCCTCATGTCTCCGAGGCAAGCACGGTTTGGTGCACAAAGATCATGTGCCATCTGCTAATACCGGGTGGCACAGATAGAAGTAGTCTTTAAGTATAAAGGAAATGCAGTGAAATTACAGAAATGAAGAGCTGAAATGGATTGTTCGGATCACACAATTTCTGATATTTACATTTCATATATTGCAACCACACAGAAACTGGACACAGTTTGTTTTTACCTCTTCGAGGTCTCTAAGTTTGGTGCAATGTTCTGCTTCATTTGACGCAGCACAGTAACATACGTAATGAAAGGAAATTCAGCCCTTTAACATGCAAAGGTATCAGACCATAAGAAGTGCACCAATTAATTTTTCAGCAAATAATTTTCTTGAAAACGGGTGGTTAGTATCTCATAGTGGTTGGATCATCAGATTTTAGTGCAGTTTACAGCATTTGGTGAGCAGTAGTCACAACAAAGCTGTAATCAGCACACAATGCACAGAGCATGTCTGCAGCAGCGAAAGGTTTAACAATACGCTGAACAAACCATTTCAAATCCAAGAATAAAATCTGTTACCGATAGCTACTGGCACTGAAATAACATTAACAAAGCTCCAAACATCAATTCCTATAGGAAGCACCATGTAACAACACTCCACCAGACCAATCACACTAACACTATTTAAAAGCCAACCTGAAATATACACCAGAGAAAGCTACTACATAAATAAAGGCTACAAAACACCCTCTTCAAACACAGTAAATTTCAAGTACGCCCAATCAGGAAGTCACGTAAAACAATTACCAGGTTTGTCGCAAGTTTCCCCAAGTGAAATTCCCCAATTTTCAGACAAATTTTTTTCACCTGCAAATTTTGAGATCTCAAGTGTAAGTAAAAACGTAAGGCCTTGTGTATTTATCCCCATGCGAGCAAAAATCTTAAGTACTAACATCAACATCTTTTGTAATGAACTGTTTTTAGATGGAGAAAGCAAGTCAAATGGTATAAGCATTTCATTAAGACAACGGTTATTATTGTACGTCAATAAAACAACACACATTTGGTGACAAAAATACACTTTTCCTTGGAGTTGCAAGATGTGTGTAAAATACATTCACTGATTTCAGAAATAACCTCAGAAAAAAGTAGGCCTCTAGAAAGAAGTGTATATAAGGCAAGGAAGAGGTGTGCAAGCCAACACTATAGATGACCCCAATAAAATGTTGGTTCCACTATGTTCGTTTTTGTCAGTTATTAGCCACTGTGTTATGTCTTATTGTTTTACAGGTATTGTGCAATTTTTATTTTGAGAAATATGAGTATGTAGCGTACAAACCACCAGTGACTGTCAAAAGTTTCCTCTTATTTTCCATACTTTCTAAAATATTAAATTATTTTTGATGTGCCAAAATGTACTAGAACAAATAAAATGTCTATAAAACAACCCAGTGTACAATGTACTTGGTGGTGAAACAGTCGCAATTCCTGAAATCCATCGTCTGTAGCCTCTGGCCTGCAGTCCTGGGTCCTCGGATACACCACTAAAATCCGCTGCATTATGCCATACACAAACCGACCTGGACAGAGGCAGATTGGTGAGGGCTTGCACATTAGTGGGAAATGACAGGCTTCAGATCAGAAGGCCCAATCCATTAAAGATATCTACAGAAATGGCCTGCAGTGTTAGCCAGTCATGGAAGTCCAATCACGTGGCCAGCTATTCACGTCACAGACACCACGTTGATGAAACAAGTCCGCGGTGATCAACCCATGCAACAGATAACTTGCGCAAACACTCTAATAAGCAATACTAATGAGAATAGGTAGCAACTTATCGAAAAGATGATCGCTGAGCCAGCAATAGGCACACAGAAATGACCATCACACTCAACTAAATTTTCGGCCGCAGCCTTTGTCAGAAAACGAATATGTGTGCGCGCGCGCACACGCACACACACTCACAGTCACTCAGATAACTCATGCACACTGTCTAGCCACTGTCAACAACCTCCGAGAATCAGATTTTAACACATCACTCCTCAAGATCTCCCTGCCTCTCGTCGGCAGCTGCTATGCCAGTGGCAAGAAATGGTGGCAGCACTGACTGCAAGCTGTGGCGAATGGTAGGAAGGGGAGAAGCAATAAGAATGAGGGAGTAGGGAAGCAGCACACACACACACACACACACACACCTGCACCCAGCCAGCAACGATGCAATACATTTCAGTAAACAAACCATTTCATTTATATAGACAAAAACGAGATTTAAACAGTGTTTTTCTCAAATTTTCCAGATATTCCCAAATTTCCAGAACTTGTGCAGGGTGTATACGCGGACAAGGAAACAAAATTCCCAGATTTTTCCCTGATATCCCATTTCAAAAAATATACACTTTTTCCCGGGCGAAAATACACCTTTTCCGTACTAAGTGACAGTAGGTTTTCCATAGATTATTCCTTGCAACTGTAAAACTTATCAATCCTTCGAATGGTTAAAATTTTTGGAAATACTTATGATGAAGAAAAAGGAGAAGTTTTGGAAAGACTTTTGACGTGCAGCAACATATACGCTGCATATTTTCGTATTACGAAAGTATAAATTCGAATTGCAGCAAACACATGACGTTAGTTTCTGGAGCGTTGAAATCGAGATTGCGATGTCCTTTTGTAAGCCAGTCTTATCTCATGCCACGTGATTTCGCCAGCCGATGACAGCAGATATTCAGAGCATAAGACACATGTTGTAGTCAATCACTGTTACGTAGTGCAAACACACAAAGAGGAAAATTTATGGTTCACATTAATATACAGGGTATAGCAACAAGAACTGCTAAGCTTTCACATGTAATATTGATGTTTTTTTGCACACAAAAGTGCCACTAAATTTAAAATAGAGGCATACATGTCTGGTCTTCTGGGCTCGAAATTCTTGTAAGTGGCTGGTCTTCAAAGCGTTGAGTTTTAAACTCTCTGATTTAAGAAATCTATCCCACTTTCTCAAGCGTAACACGATTCATGTTGCATAAAAAGAAATTTACTTTGAAAGTGACGCTTTTCCCACCACCATTTCCGACACTATCCTGAGACTGTTCGAAATAAGTTCGATTAACAGTTGCCAGAGCGCACCAGAAAACAGGCGCTATTGTGCGTGAGCAGCTGCAGTGGTGTAGGAAGTCCGCTTATTCGTATGTATAAAGCACTAATAAAGTTTACATTACGCCATAAAAGAAACATGACAGAGGATACTCCAAGAGTATCAGAATTTCGTAACCATACTAAAATGCATAATTCGGCTTTAAGCGCACATTGGTTTTTCCAGATTCACAACGAAGTAGGTCCCATATGATCTACATCTACATAAGCTTTTCAGTACGGTTTTTGGGACGTAAATTTTCTGGGGGTACCAACAATGTACTAACTCATATTTGGTTCTTTATTATGGCATAATGCCATACCCGGCAGAAGATGAAAACGTGCACTTGAAATTCAGCAAACAGTTGGAACTAGCCAATACTGTGGAATGAAACACTTTGTTTGAAATAAATTGATTGCCTCAGCCAAAAAATTAATAAAGCCAAATTTCTTTAGCAAACTGACAAAAATAACTTCAGAGTTCTGCAAGGCAATTAATACTTGACTGCTAATAACTTGGAAATTAAATAAAATCAGGAAACTGAAACCAATAATATATGTTTGCCCTCTGCAATTACGTGAATGTACTTTAATTCACTTGGTAGCTACTGGCCACAGAAATCCGTTTTGTTCTCATTTGACGTGGGAGCTGTAAACAAAGAAGGAACAGCGAAATCACTTAACGCAGACATGGGTCACGTGGAGACTAACCCCCTCCCCACTACAACTCAACGCAGCTACAGCGCATGAGAAAATGTTTGTTGGCATCTGGCTGCTACTGCTGATATAGCTAACAGCCACACTTCAACTAGCAGGAAGCGAGAGAAGGTACTGCACTCAAACGCGAGTCAACTGTCCATGCGCATGAGCCCGCTGGCAACTGGTTAAACAAACCTAATGTACATAGTTGTGACATCACCCTCATAGAAAGCAGTTTATTGTTACGAAGTATTGCATAGTCTTCGCCCTAAGGCCTTTGACATGTTTTTGCTGTTTGCAGACGCTTGTGCGTGCACGGTGTTTTGTTATTGCAAATGGCACATTTCCTTTGCCACTAAAGTTTTATTATTTCTTCCCCTCTCGTTTATATTTTATTGCTGCAGTATCTTTCTCCAGTAGCTTTGCTAGCGAATCAATTTTTACCAGTTAATTTAACTGAAAACTGAAACAATGAAAAATTCCCGGGTTTTTCCCGGATCATATACAGCCTGTTGTGGCAACCCTGGTTACATAAGGGTCAAAGCTGATGATTAATACTGCACATTCCATTTGACCCAGCTATACTGTAGCATAAGATATGAAAGTACCTAAAAACTGTTTTCATGATTACTGAAATACCACTTCACAAAATTGATTTTCCAGAGTACTTCAAAGCATAACACAATCAAGGCGCAATGCCATATTCAGAAACACTGTTAAACAGCATCAAAATAACGAAACTAACCGAACGTTCGAACACAATCATATTGAAATTAGTATATGGATGTTCTGATCGGAATCTGTACCTTTCTTTCCAGAAGGTCAGATGTCATGCTTCAACTGAAATAACTTCGTGATTCTAATTTCTTCAGTGACTACGGTGAATCTTTCTCAAGGCTTGACCACTTTCTTATGTTGATATGTTGACTATGAAGGGGTGTAGAATTGTTGTATAACAAATGCACCTTCTTATCACTAAGATAAGATCAGTTATCATTTTATTTTGACATTCTAATTGCTCATGTTAGCTTCAAAGGTTATGATCTGTGTTACTTACTTTTTTGTTAAGTGAAAATAATGATTAAAATTGACGCACCTGACGCATTGTTTCCGTATGCAAAAATCCCAGTCCACAAATGAGCAATTAACTACTTTTGACTGCAAAAATTAAGATTTGCACACTTATGCGGTTTCTGATTTCACAGTCTCATACTTAACACAATTAGAAGCAACTAACATGAATGGAAATTAAGATGAAATACAAAGCTTGGGGAGAGGTGGGACAAGTTCTAAAAGTTGGCAACATTTGTACTTTGTGTCTGAAGATAACTGACCAGGAGTTGAACAATGCAGGAAAATTATACACGGAAGTGTGGCTGTATCAGTGTGCTGCTAGACTCTCATGCACCATGTAACTTAAAAATATGAAGTTGCATAATTTGTCTAACTCTTCAGGGAAAGCAGATAAACTGCTTAGGGATTAAAGGTGGTACCACCTGTGATAGACTTAATGGCACTACAGCTCCCTGTCATATTTTTTCCTACAATGAAGCAGCTGTATACTTTAAGATATTTTATTTTGAAAGCAACCAGGTTTGGCATTTCATTTTACCATCTTCAGGCCCCATAGGCTTCTATCTAAATAAACAACTTGCCATATAGGACAATAGATCACTGGATATCTTTAATTTTGTAAAATGTCAAAATTGATATTCTTAGCTCACTTTTGCACAAGAGTCTTCAGTAAAATCTTTTAAAACACTTCATCAGGTTCCAAACCATGAACTATTTGGTTTTGAAATGTGGGCATATAGGGAAGTAAAACTGAATGACAAGGTAGAGTCATTGTAAATGTGCCAAGATTCTGCTTAAACTAATACTGACATCTTTTATGTTCTACGATTGTTTAGAGCTTTCCAAGGAAGGTTAAATCAGAAGCTCTGATTAGGAAGTGAGTCAGAACTAAATTCAAAACAGGGGTGTCCTTTGCCACAACTTGTGATGACATTTCAGCCTGCTTTTATGCTATAACACAGGATAAAAGTGATTATAAACTTCAAAATTTAACTGTGTACTGCCAAGACACCACAGATCACAATAGTAAAATTGCTGCATAACAGCAGTAACACATGTCATTTATATGAACAATACAAGTTAAAGTTTTACACCACTATCATGTTATGCAAATTTTGGCGAAGTTCACAGCAGTCTGCCTGACTTATTTTTGGAATGGATTCATGTTAGAGAATTTTCGAGTAACTCTTTACTGTTCAAACCTCTCAATGTGCTAGTTTAATTCCAGTTCGAAGTACGGCACATTTTGGAGCTTGCATAGTTTGTGCGGAAGGTTTGTGTACTGATGAAAAATCGTATAAATCTATTGCTATGTGCCCATGGTCCATGGTGGCTTTTGCACTGCAGATTTCTTTTAATGTGAGAAAACCAGCATCTCCATTGCCATAGGGACATTGCCCAATAGCAGCTAAAGATAGGTTTCTTAACCCCAGATATTGATTAGGGCTTCTCTACACAGGATCCAAAGTTAAATGATACAATTCTTGAAGTGTCAGGCCAAAGGTAGAATAGGTTTCTTACAATCCCAAGCTTATGTTTACTTAAGGGTGGTTTAATTTTTTACAGGTTTCATAAATCTGCTGTATACTCTATTCAATATTACTTTAGTACTAACAGCTGGAACGGAAAGGGAGAAGGTCACGCCGGAGGCACGACTCGGATTCAGCCAATCCCGTGATGTCTGTAGCCGCAGACCAGCAGCCACGTACACCCTGAGATGCCAAATCTCAGTCCACAACACTATTGCTTGTGCCATGATTTAGTTGCAGTAAGTCTGTGATTGCTGCGTGCTGTGTTTGTTTCACTGCAGTTTAGGAGTTACCGTAATGTTTCTGTGACAGCTATTTGTTGTGTCTTATTTAACATCTCAGAAGAAAGTACATCAAAAGTTAGAAGTGGAAAAGTTCAACACCATTCTCGTGGACAGGGGGTTGCTTTACAAGGGCAGTATAGAGAAATGGTTTGTTCGTTAAGAGCTTACTTTGAGAGTGAAAAAATTAAATGGTGGCCCACTCTCCCTTAGCAAGGTGGTAGACAGAACAGCAGCAGCCCTGAATATCAACAAAAACACTGTCGTAAAAATTGGGAAGGAACTGTTTGAGACAGAAAAGGAGGTTGGAGACCCATCCAACATGATTCACTGGCTTGAGCGTCTTAACGTAAATGTATCGCATGACATTATAAAAGGTCGAGCTTATGGAAAAAGTAAATTTCCATAAACAGCAATTTCCAAAATATGAAGTCGACGAACTGTCAAAAAAAAAAGGGGGGGGGGGGGCTTACAATCTTCAGGCTTTCACCGTACCACTGCCACCTTCAACCCTATAGAGTTGATATGGGCCCAAATTAAAATTTACGTTGCCAGGAACAACCAAATATTTACACTCTCCACAGTAGAAGCACGCACTAAAGAAGCTATTACTCATATTACCTCCGAAGACTGGAAAAAAGCCGTCAGACACACACATAACATTATGGAAAGAGCATGGCAGGATGAAGGTGCTTTGGAGACTTCAGAGGAAGAGATGATTATCACTTTAAATGACAATAGTGCCAGCAGGAGACATCGACGGATCACCAATTTAGTACTGGAGGGCAGCGTGGAGGGTAAAAATCGCAGAGGGAGACCAAGAGATGAATACGCTAAGCAGATTCAGAAGGATGTAGGCTGCAGTAGGTACTGGGAGATGAAGAAGCTTGCATATTAAAAAATTAAATTTAGAAAAAAAGGGGGTGGACTGGAAATATAAGAAACTTCTGTTGATCAGAAGGGTGCTTCAATAAGCTTGATGCAACCAAATAGCCCAGAAAATTCATTTTACTGGCCATCAAAGGATGAAAGGTGCTGGGTTCCTAAATAGCACATTATTACAGTTATTCCAGCATCATCAGTGACATGGTCTGGCAGGCTGTACAGTTTTCTTCACAACAATCTACAGCACATTAATGAAACCCGTAAAAAATTCTAAGTACTTTAAGTAAATATAAACTTCAGATCAGAGGAAACCTTTTCTTGCTTTGACCTCTGATACCAAGCTTGGGATCCTGTGTAAAGAAACCATGAATAGGCTTTGGAAACTGGCTTACAGAAACCATGTGGCTGCTGCTGTACAGCTATGGGGCAAGGCCTCTATGGCGACGGACATGCTCGTTCTCACTTTGAAAGCCAACTCAAATTAAGCAATCACAAAACACACTATACTATAAACTGGAATTAAATAAGTGCATTAATAACATTGCACAATAAAGAATTGCTGAAAACTCTACATAACATGTATCATTTATCCTTTCAAAAACAAAAAGGCAGGGGGTCAAGAGACTGCTATGAGCTTCACCAAAATTTACACGATACTTGACAATTAAGTAAAATCTGACACAAACCTTAGCAATATGAGTGAAGTACCTATTTTTTTTTGGCTGACTTCGATTAAACTTATCCTTATGAAAGCTGCTCATGAAATATAGGTATGGAGCACTTCAAGTGTTCCTCAGCAAATAGAAAATGTGATAAGTAAGTGTACTAATAAAATGTTTCATTTCATTTGGGGCACTTAACTGTCCTTAAATTTTCATACCCCATTTCTTTGATTCCTGTCTGATGAGAGTTTGTATCAATTTTTACAGTCTCTTGGATTTTATTTCTTGGCTTAGCTGACCAACTTCATCCATACTAGGAAACAGTGTAATATACTGGTTAGTGTACCTGATCATGTTTAAGTATGCGACTGATTCATGACATTTTCTCAGGGCAGATTTCAAAGAACCGAGAATAAATAAAATGAAGGAAAGGCAACCATTCACCAATAGCTGACACACGTGGCACATTAAAGAACATGTAAACAGTATTCATACTAACTTTCTGTAGCAGAAGCACACATTCACACACACAACATACACCCAAATTTCACCAACGAAGTATAGGCTTATATGGTTTCACCTGCAACAATATAAGCGGTGCCACTAGGTTCCACCCTAATCACAACCTCGTAAACCTTGATATATTACAGAAAAAACAACAAATATGATGACGTTATAGGCCTAGCTGTTTGGGAAATACGAAAGCGTCCGATCCAACCCGTCTGCTTTGACCCATGACGTCACAAATATGGCGGAAACGACCATAAACAACAATTCCAATATGGCGGATATAAAAACGTTGCATACGTATCACAAAGACAAAAACACATAGAAAAACAACACACACAAAGGTTTCACAAGAAAAATCTGCTAACATTGATAGCAAACAAAGATAATAATAATAAACAAGTGGTACTCAAGGCCAGGCGGGGGGGGGGGGGGGGGGGGGGGGGGGTGCGACCCCCCCCGCAAAAAAAAAAAAAAAAAAAAAAAAAAAAAAAAAAAAAAAAAAAAAAACCTCCCAACCTAACCTCGTATTCAGGGCTACGCTACAGATCAATGTGTACGTCAATCAAAAGAAACAAATAAAAAAAAAAGAAAAAACAATATTGATTCATTAGACATAACGAGTAGCGACAAAACATATAGACCATAAAGATTGAACAATCTAATGGCAAACTGATAAAAGCCTCATAGACGACGTTAAAACAAAAAGTACAGTAAAAAGGTAAAGTATATATTACAGGCCCTAAAACTCCTACTAAGGTAACGTCAACGAGGCAACATCTACAAACACGCCACACTCACAAACCAAACTCTGCGCCGTAATGACGTCACACACCACAACACCCTTACGTCACGGGTCAAAGCCGACGCGTGAGATCGGATGTTTCTGTTGACCCGCTGTTTGTTGTTTGTTTCACTCATATGGGTTACCGGATCTCAAATGAGCCATATTCACAGAGCGGGGGGGGGGGGGGGGGGGGGTGTATTAGATTGTTTCTCACTGGCTACCATATACTATCACATATTTGGCTGTGAGTGACAAACGGTCAACAGTAGCACACAAAAAAAGCTACAACACCAGAAGTGCACTTTGGCTCATTTCTGCTTTGTTACCAAATAGTACACAATTTTATTTTTATTTTTTACAAAGACACTTAATTCTCCATGACTTACATAAATGCCCAGTAACATCGTCTACTACTTGAGATTTTGCTAGCTTTGAAACAGGAAAAGCTTACTAGTCTTGAAAATGAATCTTCGATTAGGGCAGGAGAAAAAGGACACCTCTGGTTAACTAGAACTGCTTTTTACAGTGTCTTTTTACACCATTAGCATACCACATTTGCCAAAGTAAGTGATGATGACACCTTAGTAAAGTTACAGAAATCACGGAAATACGGAAGCGTCCGATCTAACCCGTCGGCTTTGACCCATGACGTCACAAATATAGCGGAAACGACAATTCCAATATGGCGGATATAGAAACGTTGCATACGTATTACAAAGACAAAAACACATAGAAAATGAACACACACAAAGGTTTCACAAGAACAATCTGCTAACATTGATAGCAAACAAAGATAATAATAAACAAGTGGTACTCAAGGCCAGGCAGGGGGGGGCTGCGCCCCCCCCTGACCCCCCCCCCCCCCCCGCCAAAAAAAAACTCCCAACCTAACCTCGTATTCAGGGCTACGCTACAGATCAATGTGTAGGTCAATCAAAAGATAAAAAAAAGAAACAAATAAAAAAAAGAAGAAAACAATATTGATTCATTAGACATAACGAGTAGCGACAAAACATATAGACCATAAAGATTGAAATGACGTCACACACCACAACACCCTTACGTCACGGGTCAAAGCCGACGCGTGAGATCGGATGTTTCTGTTGACCCGAAATCACAACATCAAATGCAGTTTTCTTATTGCTTAAACAGTCTAGAACTGGGTCGACAGAAGCGTCCGATCCCACGCGTCGGCTTTGACCCGTGACGTAAGCGTGTTGTCTTGTTTGACGTCATGACGGCGTGGAGTTTGGTTTGAGTGTGGCTGTCTCCAGTTCTGTTTAATCTTATTTTATTTACTTTTCTGATCTGTTCGTTCTATCTCGTGAGATTATTTTAATTTAAAAACACTTATTACTTATTTTAATTATCTGTTTCCTCCAATTTCTGTTTTAGTTTATTATATTTATCTTTCTGATCTGTTCGTTCTATCCCGTGAGATTTTTTTTTAAAGACAAAAAACACTAATTGGCTACTGAAGCATCTTTATCTTCTATGGGTTGCAGGGGTTACGACCCCTGGGGAGGTGGGTGGGTATTATGCATGGCTGTCTTCAGTTACACGTTGTACCTACGCAAGGCGTCTAAATTTGTTTATATTTAGTTTGCCCCCACCCAAAACACCCCATTTCCCGCACTTGTCCCGTTAGTGTCATTAGGCTTCTTGTGGAAAGTGAGTGTGTGTGTGTGTGTGTGTTTTTTTTGTTTCTGCCATATTTGTGACGTCATGGGTCAAAGCAGACGGGCGGGATCGGACGCTTCCGTATTTCCCTAGAACTACCATGCGGCACCACACAAATATATTACTATCCAACATAACATAGCACACAAAGTACAAGACTACGTTATATAATATGCACTTGAAATCACTTCAATGTGCCTCAATAATCGAAAGTATTTTAGACAGAAAGGCCTTCAATTTGCCACTGAAGGTAATGTACATGCCTCCCTATATGTTGCAGCTAGAAATTTGCTGTCCCAAACCACATACACACAGTGAAACATTACAACCTTCCCTACATCTTTCTTACACGTTGGGTGACGAAAAGGATGCATGAAAAGATAAAACGTATGATCAAGTCTGTAAGACTATACCACTAATACATGGAAAGCCATTACTTCAAATACCTTTCGCCAAAACTTTTAATCATCTTGATAACAATCACCCAGCAAACTACTCATGACACAGGCTTTACGTTTTACTTACATCAATAACATACAAATAAATGGAAAATACGATTTACTTGCAAAATTATGAAAAATATGTCGGCAGTTTTACTCAATGAACCTGCAAAAATTACCAAGTCATCAAAATAAGTGAACTGTTTTCAAACGAACATATATCAGGAATAAGCGTACTTTTAAGAAAATACACAACTGTTAAAAATTGTATAGATTCGTTTCTTTTCGGGAACTACACCATCAATTTTCTCTCCCATAAACACAAAAAGTTCAACAAGCATTTGTTCTACTTGAAGGTGAACGGACACCACACCTTAATACCGGCTGTCTTGTTATTGATCATATTTAAATTTGGACAAAACTTTCCAGCAACCAGAAAAATATACAAACATTCCAGCGCAACTTTTAATTTACATCCTAATGTTAAATATACACAGAACTTCGTCCATTTTGTTGTAAAAGTATTTCGGAATACGTCGTTAACACAAGAACTTTAATACACACATTGCTAGTTTACCACATTCCACGCTTAGCAAAATATTTCTGAATGACATACAGATATAGAAAAATCTGTTCAAAGTAAATTTATCTAAATTTTATTGATGATCACATTTTACTTACGATTATCACCCATCTTTACAGAATGGCGTCCTTCCACAGGCGGGAAGCGTCAGTGTAAGGGCTTCACTTCATTAGTCTCTGACCGGAAGAAGCAAAGGGAATCGAAACCCTGTATCGAAATACTCGTAGAGTACAAATTTTCTGCTCAGTGGAAATACTAGAAGATACGCGATTTCTTCCTTCTGACATAGGGAATGTACTTAAAGATAGAAAAAAATGGACACACCATGAAGGAGTTACCAAATTGTTCACAAATTGATATTCATACAGGCATCGACGGAAAATGTAAAATTATGATCTTAGGAGGCCGATGGATCACTGGGCGATGCTGCAGCGTAATTTCACCATGTAGCTGGCAAGGATAGTAAACAGGGGACATGTCGATACGAGGGCTTTGAGCATTTCATTCCGTGTACTCAGCTGGACAGTAACTCGTAGATAGGCGCCTGAAAAATATTCGCAGATGTCAGCACTTGAGACAGGACATGTAGTTGGACTGAAAGAAACCGGTTGGAGTACTCGGAAAGTCGCTCGACATCCGAACAGGAGCGATGCTACTATTCGACGATATTGGCAAGAATAATGGTCCATGGCCGAACAGAGTGTTGGATAGGAAGCAGTCGACCTAGAGACAGGATAGAACGATAGGACTGTGCAATCGTTAGAGGGGGAGAAATTCAGAGCCCCAGATTCATCCTTATCATTCATCCGGCATGCAACTGGTGGTCAGAGACTACAAGGACCGTTAATAGGCGGCTCGCAGAAAGCAGGATGAGCTCACAGTGCCCTTTATACAAAGTAACCTTACCAGCTGTACACCAATTAGCTTTTTTGCATTTGTATCTTGCACATTCGGTTTGAAATCTCATTAACTGGAATAAAATTGTCTTCAGTGATAAGTCCCGCTTCGACTTGAGCCCCACACAGTGGTGGAATGCCAATCTGACTGTCATCTGCCACATGGCCCAACAACCAGGAGTAATGGTCTGTGGTGCTCTTTCTTTTCGTAGCAAGACCACATAGCTTGTAACCCACGCCACCCTAACAGCACAATGGTGCGTCGACAACATTCTATGCCTCGTTTTGTTACCATGCATGGTAAATCATCCTGAACTTATCTTTCACCAACATAATGCATGCCTACTCACGAGTAGAGATGCTACAGCTTGTCTTCATGCTTGCCAACCCCTACCTTGGCCACCCAAGTC
Organism: Schistocerca cancellata; assembly: GCF_023864275.1. Classification (NCBI taxonomy): domain Eukaryota; kingdom Metazoa; phylum Arthropoda; class Insecta; order Orthoptera; family Acrididae; genus Schistocerca; species Schistocerca cancellata. The sequence goes on from NC_064628.1 coordinate 700,617,751, forward strand.
GCAGGATCTCTCCCCATCGAGAAAGTATAGAACATTATGGGCAGCTCCCGCTAACCAGCTCAGGATTTTACCCGTCTACAAGGTCAGTTGGACAGAGTATGGCACGAAATCACTCAGCAGAACATTCAATAATTCTATCAATTAATGACAAGCCGAGTAACTACTTGCATAAGGATCCGAGATGGACCAATTCGTTATTGCCTCGTTAATTTTTAAAACCTTTTCTCTTGAATAAATCGTCAACTCCTCTGAAATTGTAATTATTTGTTTACCTGTACCATATATGTACATGATACCTACACATTCCCATCCCATTCAGATAACTCATCGTGATTTGTCGTTTTTTTCCCTTAGAGAGCATTTCCCGATGGATGCAGCAGAGATCACTGGATGCAACACGAAACCAGTATGCGGACTCTAGCAATCATACCCTTGCAACACGACTGAGATGAGTTAGACATCTACGTTTGTAAAATTGTCACAGACCTGAAATTCAGGTTAATGCAGGATTAAGATTAGAAATAAGATGAACAAATATATATAGGAAAAAATAGAACTTTCAAGTACTTAAGGCCTGGCCACACTAAACGACCTGCCTGTTCAAATATCTGTAGAAATGTCTGTGCATGCAATAAATCGCTGAAAATCTCGTGTGTTTACACAATACAGTTTCAGTCTAAAGTTAGCACACAAACAGTTGGTCTACTAAACAATTTTCACTTGTATGCAGCTCCTCTGTTGTGAGGGACAGTTCTTTTCAGGAAATTAACTGATAATGTAAAAATTTCTTCTGTGGTTTGTGTTCACAACTAACCTTAAAAATCTAAATAAATTGTTAGAGGCAGAAAAGACAATGTAAATAGTCAAGACAGTAGTTCCTTAAGTCATGGCAGTTTTCACGTATTAATTACTTTGTGGGTTACAAAAAAAGACCAACGATTGGTTAAATTATTTGCAAATGAACATGGAGGCACATAAAGGTGGACTCATACTTGCTCTAACGTCACCGCCACGTATCCGTCACGTTTTTTAACGTCGATGATCTGAGGAACTCCTGAGCATTCACATTACAAGGCATGTCAAAGTCGAAGAATGTCGTGACGCTGCAGCTGATTCATAACATAGTCGCCAGAGGCGCTATTTCGTAATCCATGGTAGATCGTCATAAAATGTCGAAATTCAGTTTAAAGCAGTTTGCAACGATTGCTATTGCACTTGATGATTAGGAGCAGAGAGCAAAAGGTGTCTAGGTTATAAAAATGTTAAAAAATCGAGACTGCTAGAAGAGGAGTCATCGTTCTATAAATATTTCAGAATGTCTAAATAACAGTTTTTTTACCTGTCAAGCAAGATACAAATAAAAATGGCGAAGGGAAATTCAAAATTTAGGCGTCCAGTATCACCTCGACAGAAGCCAATGGTTTGCCTACAGTATGTATAGATGGACAATTTTGTGTACCTCAACAATGTTTACATATATTTCTACTACCTGATGTTCGTCATCAATTTATTACAGTTCTTATTTTAAACTTCCACATGCCACATCAGCTTCATTCCCAGTTTTTCTTTTCGATATTCCACAGGAAAAATCGTGAGTAAAGCACATTGAACAAGGTGTATATCGTTTACTTTGCAGTGGATTCCTTCAGTGTATAAAATAAAATAATTTAGCTTAGTATTGTCTTCCAGTACAGATTAAGACCTTTTCGCCTTAACAGTCAGTGGGGACTACATCATATTAGTTCACACAGCTGCTCGGCAAGTGGGCTACACTATGACCTGTCACAATATTCTTCCTGAGAAATCTTGATGTGATGCTCACATGATGTGACGTGTCGGTGACGTTCCATTGATGGTGTGTGTGAATGCCACCATTTGAACTACAGAGGAGAATCTTTTGACGCAACAGACGTGATGGCGACGTTCTGTCAAGTGTGAATCCACCTTAATTATCTAATGATGCTCTGAACTCCTCATGTAATGTGGAAAAACACTTGTCTGAGTAGGGTAATTTCGCCACTTCAAAGGTTGGTAGCGACATTGCGATTGCTATCAACAAAAAGAAGTCACTTGGAATTTTTGACAGCGATGTCCAGACAAGCACTAGCAAACAATACCTGATGCATGAGAAGCTATATAACTGTGCTGAATAAGTATTTCACGAAGACAAATAAAGCATTTGAATTACATAACACATCAGTTGTTACAAGTTACAGTTAACGTTTTTATATTTTAAACATATTTTGAACTACATATATTCTAACAAATTATATGAGAGTGCTATGTTTCATTTTATTTCTGAAAATATGGGAATTTGCAATTTTTTGACTGAATGCTATTAGCATGCATAATAAGTCTTGGCATCAGAATATAAAACTATATTCACAGCTCTAGATAAGGATTCAGAGTCCATACGAAATGTTTTACTTTTAATATTGTGATAGTGATTTATATCTCTCAGTGCAAATTTGTTGTGGGCAGGTGTTTACGCAGAGAGACTGTTGCTTGTGAATTCCGAGAGAACGAGAAAAAAAATTTAAAACAAAAGATAAGGGACTGACTCAAAATGCATGAAACAGATGAGAGGTGACTGTGAAGTAAAACAGTAAATGTTGTGTGGGTGAGAGCTGCTTAAAAACAATGGTTGACAGTGAAACATCACAGTAAATACAGAAGCAACATGAGACCAAACTGAAAAAATTTGCATTTTAGCCCACTTTTTATTTTAACAAGCTAATTCACTATCAAACACTACAATTGTCACTGTTTTACTCAGACACATAACATTATCATACATACGCCGATAAGCGAAAGCATTATGACCACTGCCCACTGTGCTGTTGGATATCACCTGGTGGCGTTATGGGCATGTGATGCAGTAACAAAAGCATGTAAGCAGAGCGGACATTGGAAGGGGATCACCCTAACGAAGATATTTGCTGCAAATGGGAAATCCATTGAGATAAGCGACTCTGACAAAGGCAGGTTATTATTATGCAGAGCTTATGAACGAGTATCTCTAAAACGGCGAAATTGGTCGAATATTCACGTGCTGTTGTCCTGCGCATCTTCTACAAGAGGTAGAAGGATAATGAAGCTATCACTAGGCGCCAAATGGTTCGACATCAGCGACTCTTCACAGAACATACGGTTCAGAGACTTGTCTGCTCTGTAAAGCAGGATAGATAGTGATCTGTGGCATATCTGCCAAAAGGGCACAATGCTGGTACATGCACAAGTGTTTTGGAGGACACCGTTCACCATACATTGTCGAACATGGAGCTCTACAGCAGACCACCCAACGACAGAGTCAATTACGATTGCAGTGGGCACAGGACTATCAGGATTTGACCGTCAATCAATGGAAACGTTTAGGCTTTTTGGGTGAATCATAGTTTTGCTACACTAGGTCAATGACAGTCTAGACAAATGCCATCACTGATGTGAAAGATGACTCAAAACGTACAGTGTGCCACGAATGCAGGGTGGTGGAAATAATATCATGCAGTGGGAGACATTCTCCTCCACTTGCATAAGATCTGTGATAGCAATCGAAGACACACTGACAGCTGCAACCACTTGCATCCCGTCATGCTTGATGTCTTCCCTTATGGCGATATCATCTTTCAGCAGTATAATTGTCTTTGGCTAGATGCCAGAACCATGCTTAATTGATCTGAGAAGCAACATTTGAACTCACGTTGATGTCTCGGTGACAAAATTCACCTGATGTAAATCGTATGGAACACATCCGTATCGCTATCGAACGCCATCATCGCGTACACAAATCAGTGGTCCATTGTTTATGTGAATTATATGACCTGAGTACAGACATTCAATGCCACATACCTCCACAAACCTACCACCAAACTATCAGATCCCCAATACGCAGTTTCAGTGATGATGTATTTCGTTCCAGAGACAGACAAACAACCTGTTAAGCAAGTTGTGATAATGTTTTGACTCATCAGTACTCACTCCGTCTTCAGGCCACGAGTGGACTACCGGCACCATCCGACCGCCGTTTCATCCCCAGAGGAGGATGTAGATAGGAGGGGCGTAGGGTCAGCACACCGCTCTCCCGGTTGCTATGATGGTATTATTGACCGAAGCCGCTACTATTCGGTCGAGTAGCTCCTCAATTGGCATCATGAGGCTTAGTGCACCTCGAAAAATGGCAATAGCGCATGGTGGCTGGATGGTCACCCATCCAAGTGCCGACCACACCCAACAGCGCTTAACTTCGGTGATCTCCCGGGAAATGGTGTATCCACTGCGGCAAGGCCATTGCCTTTCGGGTCATTAGTGAATGTTTCAAATATTAGACTGCAGCATCTGTTGAAAATAGTAAAGCTATGAACTGTCAGGACTGATCAAAGATACAATATGGCTAGATAAATTTCGCACAAAATATAGTAAATACTCAAGGCATCAGTGAAACATATTATAAAATACTGTCATGTCGAAGGCGATTGAGAGAGGGTAATGGTTTTATCATACGTGAAATTCATTTAAATTGGCAAATGGATATTACATTTTCAATCGTTTTTCATGTGTAGTACAAATGTAGTGTTAAGTTAGTGTTTCGAGTATGGACACAGGATGCAATACTCATATTTAAGATCTGACTTTTTCACCACAGTACATATAGCTCTGGCTGCTTTTGATGATATTACTATTGCTGTTTTACAAGACTTGGATTATATGTCAGTGGAATGAGAAGGGAAATTGATAAGATTGGCACTCTCAGTAATAGTAATCAGTTTGCAAAATGCAGGACCTTTTTAGGGAAACTCAGATTCAGGCTAATAGTATTAAAAGCGGTAAACATAATAGAAAATTTTAATCCTTATATCTGTGAAGATAAAAAGGTGGTTACAGTAAAATTAATGCATGAAAACATCATGTGATTAAAAAATAATGTCAATGAACTTGTGATATGTTTAAATGAACTGCAGCTTGCAGGTCATGCTGATGTACAATATGTTTCTGAGCAGTTTTTGACCACTGACATAGGAATATTGAACATGGATTGATATATTATCGAGGCATCTGATCACTGTATCTTAAACTTGGGAAAAATAGCAGCTTTCACTTACATTAAGCACGATTACGAAAAAAATGACAGATTTCACAGAAACCAGCATTCTGGAGCTTGTACAGTAGACAGAGATGTGTACAGAAAATAATAAGGATCACACAACAATTTTTAATTATTTATGAAGCAGCCTGATCCATTACAAAGCTTGTTAACTTCCAAGTAAAGTGTGGTGGCACTAAACTGAGATTGTAATTTCAAATTTTTAGTGTATGCCTATTCTAGCGTTATACTTCAACCTTTTGTCATTTCATTTCATCTAACTCGGCACACATAATTTTCAACAAGAGTTGTAAGAACTACAAATGTTTAAAATCAGTGTGTGTGACATAAATAAGAGGAATTAAACTGATGGGGTTGTAAATGAAAAACGAATTGCGAATTGAGGTATTACAAAAGTATTTGGTAAATACAAGCTGGAAAGAGGTACACAACAATCTCAGTATTAATGAAAAATACAATGAATTCAGTAAAACAGTCATGTGTTAATTTGAACCAGTTGCACAAACTGTTGGTTAACCTTTATTCTCGAAACAGTGTGGGATCTACATTGTACCAGCATGGAATAGTATCTAACTAAAATATAAACTCTAAATACGCTGTTTGACGACTTTGGGTTGGGTTAGACAGGTGATCAGAAGAATAAGTTTGTTGAGCATAAAAGAATAACTGTAGAATCAGACAGTGGTGATGAGATTTTATGCCTCTTAATGGCAGACTGGAAAAGGAAATTAAAATCAAAAATAGACACATTATTTCAAAGAACATATTGAACCTGAATTTATAAATGGATCTCACCTGCCATAGGTTGCTGTATCCAGTCATTTTAATCTTACAAGTAAGAAATTTTAGCATGTGATTGACTGGTGAGCTGCACCTGTCTCTCAGCATAATTCCATTCTTTACTGTATTTGTAACACATGACATTAACTGGGATTAATTTTTTTCTTGCTTCAAACATTCATGTCACTTCTCTGTAAGAGTAGTTCTATTTTGTAAATAAAATGGGAGCTGAAAGAACTTCAAATTTATCTCCAGTTCACAATTTTTATATTCCTGTATTACTACTGCTACAGAATTAGAGAGCAATTTTTATTTATGTGTCAAAAGCAGAACCATAACAGGTTAAGCCATACTGCAAAAAATACTCCTCTCTCAAGAATAATTAGACAGGACACCCAAAATTAATTTTATTCTCCCTGAAATTGGAGGCATTTTCCATATCCTGTTCTTTTAGCAGACAGTATATTATTCCAACCTTTCTCCTTATGGGTTCTGTTTAGTTTAAACAGCTTAATAGCTCAGGAGTATGTTTTCTTGCTTAGTGGAATTATTATGATTTCATGTTAATCAATGCTGAAAAGCATCAAAATTTTCTCTTTCCTAGAACAGATTTCTGCCCTTATATGATAATAAAAGTCTCTATATGGTGTCAGTATGAGAGAATACAAAGAGAAGATAACTTTACCCAGAATGTGAAGACAGTTTCCAGGAGCAGGTGTGTTTAACATACTTCCACTTTCTTCTGAAGGATGTTATACAGAACTTCTTAAAATTTTCAAAGGCCTTCTGGAATGAGACACACCTTATTTAAAAACATAGTACTTTAGGAAACATGAGGAAGCTAAAAAATGGAATTATAATCTGCAGGCACCTGATAAACATTTGCATTGCAATTGTAGTTTAATCTGCAGTAAATATAACAATACACTTTTTGCTACATATGGCACTCACTGTAGAGTGTAACTCAACGAATTTCTCACAGTTTAATTTTGAGTTGATATTATCACACAAACATAAAACCTAATACATGATAAAATAATTTCGCAATTTATTCCATAAGCACAAATCACTACATACAACAATGTAATTCCATTTGTCAGGAGCTATGTTTATGGCGACTCAAATTTTTGTGACTAAGAATGTAATGGCATTAATATCATTCCTTCTTTACACACTTATAAACTGAAAGATTGTTAATGATATTTTTCCAGAATGTTTAAAACAGAGAGTAATCATTCTAGTACACAAAAATGAGTGATAAATCCTAATAATTATCGTCCACTTTCTCTGGTACACATTTTATGCACAATATTTGAATATTGTTTATAAAAGAAAATTTGCCTGTATTTTTCTAAAACAAAAAAATGTATTGACTAAGTCTCTATATAGTTTTAGGTCCCAGCTACCAACAGTTAAAGCTGTTGAGAATATTATTTATTTTGTGCAGTGCTCTTCTGAATCAAAAGTATCTGCTGAAAGCCCAATAGTGGACACGAGGAAGGCATTTGGTTCTGTAAATCACCTAATATTACTTGAGAAACTATGGTGTTGTGGCTTTAGGAACCTGGAACTCTGCCTCATTAAATTCTATCTCAGTAACAGCAAACAAAGTGTAAGCTAATATGATCAAAAGTCGCAGCTTCTAAATTTTACTGGAAGTGTCCCACGAGAATCAGCGCTTGCACCAGTAATGTTTATAATATTTGAAAATGACCTGACCAGAATCATGCCTTGTAAATCTGTACATTACGAAGCTAATAGAACTTCCATCAGTTCTGGAAAGGACATAAGCGAACTGAAGGAGCAGAATGAAGATTTACCTAATGTATTCTGATATGTGGCTTGAAGGCAGTGAGTTACCTATTAACTATGAACATTTCTTTCAGCTTTTCTAATGTTGATGTTGAGGCCACTGCAATCAGACTCCTTGGCATATATCTAAAGACCAAAATAACTAGAGAGGGTCACACAGACTACATATCCCAAAATCTTTCACAAGTTATCTATCTACCAAAAAAAGTATGCAAATTTGTTACTGAAAAGCTACTGTTTAAAAGTTTTTCATTATCACCTAAGATATGGCATTCTCCCATATGATTATTTCCGAGGGGCCAGGAAAATTTTTATGTGACAAAATAAAGTGAGTGGGAGCATCTCTGGTGTTACCAATAGTAACATATCATATATTCCTTCTTTCAAAGAATTATAAATAATGACAGTCCTACCTCTTCTTATATATAAGTGCCTTTTCTAAATAAAAGTAGTCTGTTCATAATCATAATAATTGTGGAAAATTAAAAGTGATACACCTGCAATTCAGTTTTAAGAAAGTTAAAAATATGTGTGTATAAAGTACCTCAACACATTACCTGTCTAGGCAAATGCTACCTCTCTCTGTTTCCCTAAAGATAAGACCAAAATGGCTGAAAAATAAAGCGTTAAACACTTTTAAATGATTTCATAAATTTTTAAAAGTTCACTTGATTTACCAAATAACTCATAATACTGTTTGGTTGTACCTTGTTTTTATGCATTTTTGTTTCTTCTGGTATCTTGTCTTATGCACATAATAAATATGCATGACACCAAATAATGTTTGGCTAGTATTTTACTGTGAACCATATTGGGAATTTTTTTGTATGCCTTCTTTTTTATTGTCTGTACTTTAGTAAGTATATTAACAACGTTTTGTTCCATATATATCTATTAATCACATATGGAAATCTTTGTGTATCATCTATATTGTTACATTATGTATATTCTGTTATTTAACATACTTTAATTACATGTCCTACGTCTGCCTCCATAGCTGAGTGGTCAGTGTAGCTGAGTGGATGCAGAGGTCTTGGGCTCGAATCCCAGCTAGGTTGAAGATTTTATCCGTTTTCAGGCTGGATGTTGCATTGTCCTGATGTCATTTCATTATAACTGATGCACAACTCACTGAAGTGGCGTCAAATAAAAAGACTTGCTCTAGATGACTTGACAACCCTAGCTGCTGTCTCCCAGCTGCTAATGGCATATGATCATTTCATTTCATGTGTAGTATCATAAGTAGGTTTTATAACATGTCAGTCATATTTTACGAAAGCTATTATACATTACTCATAATGATACCAATTGTATGCAAATGCAATGCTTAAAGATGGATGAAAAAAGTAAACAAATATAAATAAAGTATTAAAAAACGTTCTGTGCTGTCCTACAGCTTAAGAGAAATAAGTACCAGACTGTCTATAACTTTGAAATTGCAATATTTTTTCAATGGATAATAAATTTATAATCTCCTACAGTTGAATGAATCCAAATATTTGTGAACTAGCTTCTATTATTCTTGCTTATAGAGAGTATGGCAACAATGATGGGAACCCAGATCTGTTATGGTTATTAGAACATGCATTCATGGGGAGCATGCACAATTGCAAGCTGTTAGTTGACGGCACAGCTCATTCTGTCACCATTCAGTAGCCTACCACTTCCACTACGCAATGTGTTGTTTTAATCCTTTTCAGTGAATAACAATTTTGTTGTGTGATGGCCAGTTGTACTAACCACTGCATACAACAATAAAATTTAGGAATCATGTTTCATATATTTCTTAAGAACAAAGCAACAACACAAAAATTGATAAATACTGTAAAAATGCTGATTTGTATTCAGTTGATGGTGCTTACATGTGTTCAGCATATTTTGCTGGTTCATATTATGAAAGAAACTTGAAAATGGAACTGTGGAATCCTTCTGTAAAATTATGAGAGAGGCTTGAAAAAGGAACTGTTGAATCCTTCTGAAAAATGCAAGTTGAAAGATGTTGCTGTTAACCCTCTATATTTCCCATTTTCCAGACTTGATTTAGGGAGTAGTAACCCGCCAGGGAAGTTGAGAGCACTAATGTGCTGCTTCCTGGACTCGGTATGCGCACTGGACCCGTTTTGAATCTGCTGGAGGATAAACGATGAGAGCCGGTATGCCAGCCAGCGGTTTTCCACATCCCACTAGATGAATACCAGGCTGGTCCACACATTCCACCTCAGTTACACGACTCGCAGACATTTAAAAAACGTTTGCACTATTTCATGGCTTACACTAGATGTCGACAGTTGGGGTACTCTAACTCCATACCAGGGGGTTCGGGGTGGCGACAGAAAGGGCATCCTTCCACCCTCTGTGATTAACACCGCCAAATCCATAGTAACAAGGCCGACCCCGCATTGAAGTGGGACAAAGGCCCAAGGGAAATGAATGATTTAGGGAGTAGTAATGAGCTTAATAATGACAGAAAAACCAGGTACAAAATCGAAGTTACCATAAAGAAGTAGAAGAGATTTTAGCAGTAGATATATTACCAACGACTTCAGAAATTACTAATAAGAAAAACATTCACTATTAGAAAAGTTACAACGTATCTTTCTAGAATAAAGGAAGGAAAGTCCATTAATATAATTAATGTTTTTAATGTGTAATTTGAAAACACAATTTGTATCATTGTTATAAATATTACTGATAATCTGTCCCCCAAGATGGTCAAAGATATATAAGTTTACGGGCTTTCATGGATATTGTCATTGAAGGTCAAAATCTAGATTTATTCCACACCATTGACACTTCTACTCCTCTGCTGGGATCCCTAAAGAGGGCTCGAAATGTGGATTATTGAGAAGAAACAGAACATAGCATTGCCTAACATCCCAAAAGATTTTACCTTCAGTGGTGAAATTGATTGACATTCTTCAGAGGCTTTTATACTAGAATTTCACCAATCACAGAAAAAATAACATAGATAAATGTTAGAAAACAAACTACCTTAAACAAAGTATTACACAGAGAAAAATATTTAAAAGGCATTTTTGTTTGTTTATTTAACTAATAAATAATTTAATCATTGTAATACACTATAGCATGAAATATCCTGAACATAATCACAGTTTTGTATGAATTAATCAAGTGTTACATCACTGCTTACAGGAAATTTGCATGTAATATGTACCACATATTCTAGTAACTGGGGCTTCTAGAAATGATTGTAGTACTAATAGTAGCGATTTCTTTTATTCCTGGATGTCTTTTATAAAGATATTGAACATTTCATAGTATTACAATTTAAGAACAAGAAAAATGGCCTAATTTACATTTACAGATATTTCAAATTAATTTACTGTTCTATATATTAATGTACCACAATGATGTAGAAACAAACATTTTATTTTCATATACAAACTCAGATGTTTACATGGCTACATGTTGAACATTTACAAGCTTCCTTTTAATGTAAATATGAATTAGTAATTTCTGCCTATCGGGTTTCACATATTATGCAATAGAAATTCTTGTTTCGAATAAAAGGAACTGCAAGGAGAATTTTCTTTTTCTTTTCAAATTTAACTATGGATTTTGACAGACATTTTATACCATTGTGTAAGTGACCTAAAAATTTTTGGCAGCATGGTACACCACTTTTTGTGCTTGTAACATCTGTCAAATTTTTTCTGGTATAGTAACTGTGTGCAACATATTTCGTTTGTGTACAGCAGATATCATGAGGGAATACATATACCATGAAGCTGTAGTCAAAATGTCAGATTCCTTAACATATATCTAAAATAATATTATAGGTGAACACCATATATCATTCTTACAGCACAATATCAGCAATGAAAACTTTATTTCTCATCACTATGGTTACTTCAGAATTTTGAAATTTCCCAACTAGTGTTACATTTATCACTGGCGTAGCACATATAGACAGACAGATGTAAGTAAGTTGCGTCTTTTTGTAATTGAGCTAGAGGCCATTTGCAAAAGCCCACTCAATAATATTTTTAAGAACATTGTTCAACATTGTTTCTGTTGCTGTATATATGATTACATTCATGACAATAGTAGTGTCATCTGCAAAAACCAAATAATCCTACATTTTGTGTTTTGTATCAAATGTCATTTACATATCTGAGAAACAATTATGGTCCTAAGATTGAGCCTTCTGGCCCCCATAAGTGATTTTTATCAGAATGAAGAATCTCCCTTCCTTATTTGGATGAATTATTATGTAAAACTTTCTACATTCTTGGGTTGGTTGACATTATCCATTTGTTGGTAACACCTCACATTCCAAAAACATAAGTTTATCTAGGACGAAACTGTGATTCACACAGTCAAATACCTTTGATATGTACTATTTTTTATTTATTTGCTTATAAAATTTGATAACTAAATTGAGCAATTATCCTGAAACCTGAACTGTTTCAGAGGAAGAGTATTATTCTGGGATAAATCACTTTCTAAAAAAAAATTGGAAAATTATGTAAATAGTGGAATATGTCAGTATTTATGAATATCTCTCCTAACACCTTTGTTATGGATGGGCTTAGACTGTCACACTTCAGGTTCTCTGGGAGACTAAGCAGTTAGTTAATGGTGTATTACGTATTTCCGAAGAAACAGTGCTTATTATGTGGAAACAATACTTCATTGCACTATTGGAAACACCATAAAATCCGAGGGTGCCGTTAGTTTCAGGAAAATATATAATTTTCTGAATTTCAGAAAGGGTAGTGACAAAGATACACATTTTGTTTTATGAGAACTGTTTTTTAACACACTATTTTGATTTTTCTCTTGAACTGACTGTCCCAACATCTCCCACTTTTTGTAAATGATTATTTAAGATATCTGCTATCTATGAGCTTTATATTATCCTGTTCTGTGACCTGTTCTCCCATCTCTCATATCTTTATATTCGACACTGAATTGACTCTGTTGTCAGAATCACTGATCTATGACATTGTGGCTGTAAGAGACAGAGTGAAATGTGAACTCTGTGATTATAGCTACATATTGAAATAATTAGGTTTTCTGTTTATCTCTGTTTATTGTTTCCATTGTATGTGTTATTAAAAAAAATTGTTCAAATTGTGATCACTAGGGGACTTAACATCTGAGGTCATCAGTCCCTTAGAACTTAGAACTACTTAAACCTAACTAACCTAAGGACATCACACACACCCATGCCCAAGGCAGGATTCGAACCTGTGACCATAGTGGTCGCGCGTTTCTAGACTGAAGCGCCTAGTACCGCTCGACCACCATGGACGGCTATGTGTTATTAAGAAGTTATACACTCCTGGAAATTGAAATAAGAACACCGTGAATTCATTGTCCCAGGAAGGGGAAACTTTATTGACACATTCCTGGGGTCAGATACATCACATTATCACACTGACAGGACCACAGCCACATAGACACAGGCAACAGAGCATGCACAATGTCGGCACTAGTACAGTGTATATCCACCTTTCGCAGCAATGCAGGCTGCTATTTTCCCATGGAGACGATCGTAGAGATGCTGGATGTAGTCCTGTGGAACGGCTTGCCATGCCATTTCCACCTGGCGCCTCAGTTGGACCAGCGTTCGTGCTGGACGTGCAGACCGCGTGAGACGACGCTTCATCCAGTCCCAAACATGCTCAATGGGGGACAGATCCGGAGATCTTGCTGGCCAGGGTAGTTGACTTACACCTTCTAGAGCACGTTGGGTGGCACAGGATACATGCGGACGTGCATTGTCCTGTTGGAACAGCAAGTTCCCTTGCCGGTCTAGGAATGGTAGAACGATGGGTTCGATGACGGTTTGGATGTACCGTGCACTATTCAGTGTCCCCTCGACGATCACCAGTGGTGTACGGCCAGTGTAGGAGATCGCACCCCACACCATGAAGCCGGGTGTTGGCCCTGTGTGCCTCGGTCGTATGCAGTCCTGATTGTGGCGCTCACCTGCACGGCGCCAAACATGCATACGACCATCATTGGCACCAAGGCAGAAGCGACTCTCATCGCTGAAGACGACACGTCTCCATTCGTCCCTCCATTCACGCCTGTCGCGACACCACTGGAGGCAGGCTGCACGATGTTGGGGCGTGAGCGGAAGACGGCCTAACGGTGTGCGGGACCGTAGCCCAGCTTCATGGAGACGGTTGCGAATGGTCCTCGCCGATACCCCAGGAGCAACAGTGTCCTTAATTTGCTGGGAAGTGGCGGTGCGGTCCCCTACGGCACTGCGTAGGATCCTACGGTCTTGGCGTGCATCCGTGCGTCGCTGCGGTCCGGTCCCAGGTCGACGGGCACGTGCACCTTCCGACGACCACTGGCGACAACATCGATGTACTGTGGAGACCTCACGCCCAACGTGTTGAGCAATTCGGGGGTTCGTCCACCCGGCCTCCCGCATGCTCACTATACGCCCTCGCTCAAAGTCCGTCAACTGCACATAAGGTTCATGTCCACGCTGTCGCGGCATGCTACCAGTGTTAAAGACTGCGATGGAGCTCCGTATGCCACGGCAAACTGGCTGACACTGACGGCGGCGGTGCACAAATGCTGCGCAGCTAGCGCCATTCGACGGCCAACACCGCGGTTCCTGGTGTGTCCGCTGTGGCGTGCGTGTGATCATTGCTTGTACAGCCCTCTCGCAGTGTCCGGAGCAAGTATGGTGGGTCTGACACACCGGTGTCAATGTGTTCTTTTTTCCATTTCCAGGAGTGTATGTGTATATGTGTTCTTGGTAGTTTCATTTGTGTTATGCGTAATAGATAATTATGTTTATAAGAAACCACAACTGATAACCCTGACATGATAGTGACTGCAGAAGAATCCCTCCAATTGTTATTTCAATTTTACTGTGGCAGTTTAAATATGTTTTTCAATGGAAAACTCATCATCAAACCACACCAGTGTGGAATTATCGTGTGTGACAGTGAAAATACCACATTTCTGGCATAGAAACGTAAGGATATGGTTTTTGCAGATGAAGTCCCAATTTATTACCACAAATATTTGTAACGAATTCATAAATTATCATTACATTTTGTAATCGCTGGATAACGATATTACTCAGTTGATTTCAGATTTCATGTCCCAACCATTACCAGGTTCACATATACAGACTTAAAAACGCGTCTTAAAGTGGGATTTAAGGAATCAGAATCACACAAAGTTAAAAAAGTTGCTATCTGAAGTAGAACTAGAACACAAAAAACAATCTACTTTGCTCCGAGAGATATGTGTTCTTGCTGGATCGCAGGTAATTGATGACTTTTTAAGAACTAAGTTTCTTCTCCCGCTAACAACTAATGCGCCATCTATACCAGCAGCTAGTCAGGATGTAAATCTCGAAGCAATGGTTTATATGGCCGATAGAATCGTTTAGGTTACGACCCCCAGCCAATTCGTATATAATAAAGAAACTGTTTTGTCTCCATCTCAAGATGACAGACTTTCCCATCTGTAAATACAGCTTTCTGAGCCAACGACCCAGATTGAGGAACTATGAACTGGACATGATCGAGAAGCAGACCGAAATCATCGCAGCATGCACAGAAACATTCCATCTCTTGGTATTAGAAGGTGAAGAAATGCACATCCCTATGGTCACTTATTTCAGAATAGTCTGTGAACTCTCAGATGGAAAACTAGGATGCTCATCATTTGGTGTGGAACAGAGTGCGGAGGCTAACAATTAATTATCCCGCCGTCTGTTCATAACATATGACAACACATCACTTTGATCCTTGATCGAGTCTGGAGCAGACGTATTAGATCACAAAAATGTTCAGAAACGCCATTTCTATGCTGTAAAATATTCTGTATAACACACTTATGGTGAAAGACTACTGAACCTCGAAACAGGCCTTCAGCTAAGATCTCTATGCCCATTTTTATCGCAGATATTCGCCAGCCAATTACTGATGCCGATTTCTTGAGCCGTCATTGTCTTTTGGTTAATCGCTAGTTCAGGCTCTATGGGTGTACCTAATGGCAGTTAAGTGTTTTTGGTTGACCATGGCATAAATATGGTGACTTGCTAATGAGATATCCTAAAACTCTCACGAGGAAACCTAATTACCATTTTTCTGACGTTAATGTGCGACACACAATCACAAAAACAAGATCTCCTGTGGATGCATGAGCGAGACGCCTGTCACCAAAAAAATTAGCGAAAGCAAAACTTGAATTTCAGGAGATGATCAACCCTGGGATAAATTATGTCATCATTCTGAAAGCTGCTGCTCAATCCTCTCCATCTTGGTGCAAAGAAACATGGCACTTGGCGATCCTGTGCAGACTGTATAGCCTTAAATGCTGTCATGGTGCAAGACCACTATTCAATACTGTATTTACAAGATTTAAACTGCCAACTTTACTCTCCAACTAAAAGATATTCTCTAAAATTGAACTTTTCTGAGTTTATCACCACATCCCTGCTGTGACAGAAGACTGCTGTGACAGAAGATGTGCCTAAAACAGCTGTTATGACAGCATTTGGACTTTTCGAATTTTCTGAGATGCCATTTACTTTACACATTGCAGTACAAATATTTCAGCGATTTATGCATAGCATTTTGAATGATGTGACTCTTGTGTATTCCTGTTAAGATGATTTTCTTCTCCCTTCAGCGTCAGATGAAGAATATATAATGCACCTCCAAGAGCTTCTTCAATGGCTGGATAAATACCATGTTAACATTGATGCGGGAAAATGCTTTTTTGGAGAGAAAGAGATATCATTCTCGGGTTATCGTGTGTCACATTAAAGAACTTCACCATTGGAAGAAAAAGTTAAAATAATCAAGGACTTCCCTCATCCTAAAACAGTGGCAGAACTACATCGTTTTTTAGGACTGGTGAATTTCTGGAGATGTATGCTACCATCTACTGCAGAAATCCAACAATCATCATTTAACTTGTGTACGAACACCAAGAGGAATGATAATCGCCCTGTTACATGCACTGACCAAACAAACAAATTGTTAAAGAAGTTAAAAGAAGAACTCAGGTTGCTTGTCCCTCAACAGATCGTCTCTCAATTTTGATGGTTTATGCTTCAGACTAAGCTATAGGTGCTTCTTTTCACGAATTGCATTAAGGAACACCTGAACCACTTATGTTTTTCTCCAAGTCTCTCACACAACGTAACTACTTCATATGGTCACAGACATGGAAAACGTAAATGTAGGTGGATATAAGCTCTCTGCATATGTAAGTAGGAAGACTATGGAGAGAGGAGGAGTTGCCATATATGTTAAAATCTGTCATAGTGTGAAAAATTCAGAAACTAAAAATTTTGTGTAGAGCAACATATAGAAGCATGTGCATGTAGGCATAAACTAAATAATGGTACTTTTATAATTGTAGCCGTGTATAAGCCCCATTGGGAAATTTTCAGCTGTTTTTGAAAAACTTGGATTCTTTGTTGAGCAATCTGTTGGGTAGGGGAAAGCAAGTTATTGTTTGCAGGGATTTCAATTTAGATTTTCTGAAAGAGTCCAGTAGAAAGTTTGATATTGAAGTATTACTTGGTTCTTTCAATTCAGTGTCAATTATTGATTTTCCTTCACAGGTCTTACAGGAAAGCAACACACTGATAGATAATGTTTTTATAGACCAAGATAAATTTAATCAAATAAAACTTTTCCAGTTAAAAATGTTCTTTCTGATCATGATGCACAGCTATAGCCGGCGTCACGCAGGGCTGCGTTTCTGCACATAGAGGCAGAGCATTAGGGCAGTGTAGCAAGGATGAGAGTTGTGTTAGGATGGCGCCAGAGACAGGCAAACAAAGTCCACGTTGCCAAACTGTGTCAGTGCTGAGAAGAATGAGATTCATTTGCATACCGTGCCTCCTATTACAAATTCAAATCTGTGACGAACACAATAAATTTTATAACTGATTCGATCAGTCATCTGTATGAGCGAAATCTTAATTCAAATGTTGACGTGCTGCATCAGGTGCTCAACAGCTTTATTCTGCATAATGTCGAAAGGAAAGAACAACCGACATAGCTTTGTGCACACTTCAAGTACAGTTTTTCTCAAACAGACGATTGTCCAGTGAGAAGGCCATCGAGACTGCTTACAATATTAGTCATTTTGGTGTGGTTATAAGTAAAACTGTAATACACAGTCGCCTGTAGATAAAAACAGAAAACGAAATTCGCAGGTCACAAAACGTTAGGGTCCAACCTCTGCAACTTATCCCATTATGGGTAACAGCAGAAATGCAGTTGCAATTTCAAAGAGCTGACTTAATTTTTCTACTTTCGTTCACTAATTTGCTATAGCATCATAGCTTTTGATAACTTTTCCTAAAGGAAGAAACTGTTTGTCATACAGAAACTTGTTACAAGGATATTACGTAATGTCTACTCTAGAACTTGTTGAAGGCAGCTCGTTACACAATTGTTTGCAACGATCCCTTGAAGTTCGAAAACAACAGTAGGCTAGCATTCATCATTACAAGAGAAATTCTTTACGCTAATCAATGATCCATAATGCTGGGTACAGAAATGAATAAGATAGTTTGCCACAAAAGTCTTTCATAACTTCATCATCGAAGTTAAGAATCTAACAATATGTCCATGTCCATTGTTTGAAGTGAAGAATCTAATGGATAATAGACTTAACTTCAAACACAAACTGAACTCATTGTTTATAAAATTTCTGGCGTGCAGCCGCATAAATTCAGCTTCTTTTTTTAATATATGCGCTGAATACTGTCCAGCCATACTCGAAGTGAGCTGAGGTGACTAACACCCCAGCACTTACTCCGTACTCGGGTTTAAAAGGACGGAGTAAGTGCTTTTAAACTTGAGGACGGAGCAAGTGCTGGAGCATTAGTCACCTCGGCTAACTCTGAAGATGGTTGGACGGTATTCAGCCGAAATATTAAAAGAAGAAGCTAAATTTATGCGACTACACGCCTGAAATTTTATGGAACAGTCTTCACGCCGCAAAAACATGAATGAACATGAACCCCTTTCTTTGCTTGACAAATCCTCCTCAATAGAATTTTTTGAAAATGTAGAAATATTATAATACGTTTATGTGGGTTTGTTTGAATGTAGTTAAAACTAAACTGACAGAATTGAAGCTGTGAGGATGGGTCATCGGTTGTGTTTGGGTAGCTCAGTTGTTAGAGCGCTTGCCCCCAAAACGCTAAGGTCCCGAGTTCGAGTCTCAGTCCAATACACAGTTTTAATCTGCCAGGAAGTTTCATATCAGCGCACACGCCGCCGCAGAGTGAAAATCTCATTCTGGGAACTTCCCCCAGTCTGTGGCTGAGACATTTCTCCACAATATCCTTTCCTCAAGAAGTGCAAGGTTCGCAGAAGAGCTTCTGTGAAGTTTGGAAGGGAGGAGACGAGGTGCTGGTAGAATTGAAGCTGTGAGGACGGGTTGTGAATCGGGCTTGGGTTGATCAGTTGGTAGAGCACTTGCTTGCGAAAGGCAAAGGTCTCGATTTCGAGTCTCGGTCCAGCACACAGTTTTAATCTGCCAGAAGTTCCTAGTTCTTTTTGCTGATGATACAAGAATAGTAATTATATGAAACAAATAAAAATCAGATGAGTAAATTGTAAATAACGTCTTTCAGAAAATTATTAAGTGGTTCTCTGCAAATGGACTCTCGTTAAATTTTGAGAAAACACAGTACATACAATTCTGTACAGTAAATGGCATAACATCATTGATTAATATAGACTTTGAACAGAAGTTGGGTCTGTGCATTGACGAGAAATTGAATTGGAAGAAACACATTGATGATCTACTGAAATGATTAGATTCAGCTGCTTATGGTATAAGAGTTATTGCAAATTTTGGTGATGTAAGGGTCTACGGGTTGCACGCAGCTGTGCAGGACGTTAACATGCGCGCGCCAGCCGACCTGTCTGGAATGCTGACGATTCGCTTGGTCAGTAGACGCACGTCCGGCCACTCTGCGACAGAGAGTACGCGACTGTCCGCCGTCCGCAGCGGGCAGTATTAACGAGCGCGGCCTGGGCGCGAATGTGTCTCTTTTCTTAGCCCACCATGGAGCCTTTTGATACGACCGTAATTAGCCAGTGTTAGGATGTCAGACACAGTGATGCGTGCGTGTTTTGTAATCTGCCTTTGTTAATAAAACTGTTTAAACTTACTTTGCGTGTTTGTGTATTGCTGTACCTCAAGGACCCACCGCTTACAAATCCTGAGAAAATATTCGTGTAATCATCTTCTGGGGCAACAACACAGACTGAACCCCTTATAGTGATAAACAAATCAGTAAATTAGCCTACTATGCCAATTTTCATTCACTGCTTTCATATGGCATCTTTTTTTGGTAATTCATCATTAAGAGAAAAAGTATTCATTGCACAAAAGTGTGTAATCAGAATAATAGCTGGAGCCCACCCGAGATAACCTCGAAGACTTTTATTTAAGGAACATGGGATATTCACGCCACCTCCGCAATACATACATTCACTTACGAAATTTGTTATTAGTAACCCATCCCAATTGAAAAATAATAGCGAAGTGCATAGCTATGACACTGGAAGAAAGGATGATCTTCAGTATTCTGGGTTAAATCTGACTTTGGTACAGAAAGGGGTGAATTATGCTGCCAGAAAAATCTCTGGTCATTTGCCAAATAGCATCAAAAGTCTGATAAATAGCCAACCAACATTTAAAAACAAGTTAAAAGAATTTCTGAATGACAGCTCCTTCTATTCAGTAGATGAATTTTTAGACATGAAGTAGTAACTGTAAAAAAACGTTAAATATGTTGTATAAAGAAAACTTGTGTTAATCTGACACATTCCTCATTGTTATGAAATGTCGTATTCATGATCTATGGAAGATGTATTAATGTCATGTTTGTAATATGTACGACCATGAATTGTAGGCATCATATTCGGCAGTCAAATAATTTCTTTATTGTTTGGAAGGCCGAGAGTTCACAATTTTTACAGACACAAGCAATTAACATTTGCATTTAAAGAGAGCCCAGAAAAAGCATCACCTAGGCAATGGCATCATTTGGACCTTTTCAGTCAGTTCACCACAGTTATTCAATACCTTTCTGGAGGAAGAACATTCCTGCTGATGTTCCACAGCTATGGACATCATGTTACCAGCCAGTATTTCACATGAAAGCATTGTAAAGGCACAATGGTCGAGCAGTTCTAGGCGCTTCAGTCTAGAACCGCTCGACTGCTCTGGTTGCAGGTTCGAATCCTGCCTTGGGAATGGATGTGTGTGATGTCCTTAGGTTAGTTAGGTTTAAGTAGTTCTAAGTTCTAGGGTGCTGATGACGTCAGATTTTAATTCCCACAGTGCCCAGAGCAATTTGAACCATTTGACACAGAACTGATCGAAATGAAGAATTCAAACTTCTGTTCCTCAGTAAATGTAACAATATAGTTACCTGATGGATCATAGCTATTTTGTGATAATTCTGCGGTTAAGCTCTCGCCATATCTTACTGCATCCTACTGATAACATGTCTTCCGTGCAGAACATGACTTGGTTCACCATGGCATCAAAGGAACAGTAGACATGATTCGACAGTACTTTATTTGGCCTTCACTGAAACAAGATCTAAAGCTATGGACAAAAACGTGTGTTCATTGTCAGTGACCGAAATTTCAAAATGTATGAGGAATGTCTATGGTGCTTTCAGTGAAGTTGACAGTCTTTCTTACATATACATGTTGGTCTAGTGGGAACATTACCTCGTTCTCAAGGCTTCACCTATCTCTTAACAGTGATCGACAGGTTTACATGTTGGCCAGAGGCAGTTCCATTGAAAGACGACTCTGCAGAAAACATCCTACTGTTATCGTGGATCGCACGTTTTGAAGTCACAAAAATCATCATCACTTACAGAAGACGGTAGTTTGAGTGTCAATTGTTCAGTTATCTCCCAAAGACCTTAGATATACATATCAACACCATTGTTTACTACCCAGCATTGAAAGGCGAAGCTGAATGGTAGCATTGCAACATCAAGACAGCATTAAGGGCACTGATAGCTTACCAACAATGTTAATGTGTCTCTGTACCTAAGTGATTCCAGAATATAACATGACCACCGCAGAAATGACTTGTGGCATGACAACAAGATTTTCAGTCGATTTGTTAGATACTACATGAGTGGAAAGTTACATTCTAACTTGCATTTTCAACTTGAAACAGCACATGGCATCCTTTAAACCAATTAATGTTCGACTTCACGAGATCATGGTACAAAATCTGTCTTTATCAATCCTGAACTCATGACCTCTTCACATGTATTCATAAGATGTGATGCACAAAGGAAATCTCTACGTCCTATGTATGATGGACCATATCTGGCAGATTAACACTCTGAAAAACATTTTGTTATTGACACACTTCATGATCAGAAGACCATCTCCACTGACCCACACCGAGTGAGGTGGTGCAGTAGCTAGCATATTGGACTCACATTCAGGAGGATGATGGTTAAAACCTGCATCTGGCCATTTTGATTGAGGTTTTCTATGATTTCTCTTAATTGCTTCTGCCAATGGTTCCTTTGAAAGGGCACAGCCAATTTCCTTCCCCATTCTTCCCTAATCCGAGCTTGTGCACCATCTGTAATGACGTCATTGTTGGTAGGACGTTAAGCACTAATCTCCTTCTCTACAATACACTCAAGCTGACCTCCTTACTGAGGAATATGAATTCTGGGTCATGTATGCCAGCTCCATTTAAACAACCAGCTCCAGTCACCAAAACTCCAGTGTCATCAACCAACCGAATGCGCTACACATTCTGGTAGTACAATGCACTTCCCAAAGAAATATATCAGTGTTATTACTCAGGAGAGAATAATATTTGGCTGAAAAGGACACAGATACACACTGGAATAATTAGTCTTTTATCCATATCTGTTTACTGTTTCCATTGAACTATTATTAAAACGTTATATGTACATTCTTGGTAGCTTCATTTGCGTGGTGCGAAGTAGATAAATTTTTTTACTAGAAACCACAACAAAATGTGAACGTTTCTCGATTTTTTAATAACTCTTCTTGATAATTATGAGTATTTTTTGTGGTAACAGCTGCAGGAGTTTTCTTATAGATAGCCTACATTTCCCTTTTCCTTCTGCAAGATACTAGAGTTCCTTTAGTAACCCATGGCTTTTACATGGCTGTTTAATGTCATTTCTGATTCGTTTGTGTGGGAAACTATTTTCACATACTGATATCAGTTTGTCATGTAATACATTAAATTTTATGTCAGCTTTTGGTTTACATTAAACTTAATCCCATACCATGTGTTTTAAAATAATCTTAAAAGTGTTGGTCCTGGAATCATTAATTACACTGATTTCTTCTGAGGGAAATATGTACTATAAGGCACTGTATTATATATCATTATTAACTGTGCAAAATGATCAGAGACAGCATTTGGTATTGCATTAGCAGTTATTTTCTTGCTTTAAGCTTCATCAAATAAAACGTTATCGGTCAGAGTTCTACAGTCTTCTTCCACACATACTGGAAAGCTGATTATTAAGATCAAACTCTAGGAGTAGGATTTCAAGATAATTGTTCTTGTAAGAATCCGTTAGAAAATTTACACTGATATTACCACAACTGTTTGTTGTTGTATGACACAAATCAGAGTATAGAATCCATACAGCTTACAGATATAGTTTGTCAAGATTAAAAATTCTTGGAAACCTCCATGTCGTCCATTGGCCTCAGAGTGTCAACAAGAGCGTTATTACAGCATTTTGAATGCTTCAAACTCATGTTATAACTGACATTTCTTCAGATGAAGGCGAAATCAATTGAATGTGCTAACTTCTGGGCACAATAACACTCAGTGTTCTTTAAAGAACCTCCAGTCACGTATAAGCTTCAAACTTCTGATTATTTTACAAATGAGTTAAAGTGTTAAATATTTGACACTGAGTGTGTTAGCGAGAAAAAGTTTAGAAAAGGTTTGAACTTACGTTTAAGGTTTGTTAGAAATCACTAAATTCAAACGGTGGGTAAATTTTACCCTCCTTTAAGCAAAGACTAGTTTTCCAAGCATCTCAATGTTTAAATCTTCATATCTCCTGAAATGTGTTGAAAAATGAAATAATTTTGCTTGTACATTCAGTGCTACATGTAGATATTGTCTGCATAACGTGTTTCGAATACATGTTAGTAGTAAAGAAGAAATAAGAAGTCATACCTTATGCACTTATCTGATTGTACGAACAGCGAAAATGTACTAAGCGATGAACATTTTTTTTATCATTTTGTGGGTGGTTTCAGAAAGAAAGAGCTTCATAAAGGTTTCAAGTTATTTGTAAAGTTTGCTGCAAATCATTAAGTGCTCTCATTCTGAAACCAAATGAAAAATGCTCCTGTTGCAGCACAAAAAAACGAAGATGCTCCTCTTTAAAAGACTCTGACAGAAAAGTGGGGAACGAACAGCCTTTCCTCATCCTGCCTTCCTCACCAGAACTTTTGGCATTCGAACATATTTGCACTCTTCTGTTCTGTAACACTCTAAATCCGTTTACCCAGTCTACCTCCATGTAGTGAAGTCTTCTTCATACAAAACATCTCCCTCTCACTGCCACTGTCTTGATATGACTCTCTCCCACTGTCTACTTTTTCTCCTGTTGAACTTTCTCCTGTCTGTCTCTCCCAGTGTCAGTCTGCATCCCTTTCTCTCTCTCTTCCTTATCACTATCTCCTTCTCTGCCACTTTTACTGTCTCTCTGTCCCACTGCCATTGTCTTTGTGCTATTCCTTTTCTCTACCATTTTTGTCTTACAGTCTGCTATCTTTCCCTTCAACCAACAGTCTCCTCTCCATAAATGTCGTTGGGATGGTTTGTTAGGGGTTTTGACCCATAGACCGGAAAACTTTAACACATGTTTACAGGAGATGGGGGAAAATGGGCAAATTTTTTCGCATTAAAGTTCTCAGGCCTGGACAAGGAGTCCAGACATCCCAAGCGTACATACAGTCTCCACTCATCTCTCGTTTTCGTTCACATTGTCTCCACCACTTTTGCTCCTACTGCAACTATCTCTACATCTACATCTATACTCTGCAAACAACAGTGAAGTGCATGTCAGAGGGTACATCCAATTGTACCAGTTATTAGGGTTCCTTCCTGTTCCATTTGCGTATGGAGACCAGGGAGAATGCTTGTTTGAATGCCTCTGTGCGTGTAGTCATTATTTTAATCTTATCCTCATGACCCCTATGTGAGCGATGCATATGGGGTTGTAGTATATTCCTAGAGTAATCATTTACAGCCAGTTCTTGAAATTTCGTTAGTAGACTTTCTCAGGATAGTTTACGTCTACCTTCAAGGGTCTTCCTGTTCAGTTCCTTCAGTATCTCTGTCAGAATTTCCCACGGATTGAACAAACCTGTGACCATTCATGTTACCCTTTTCTGTATACATTCAATATCCCCTGTTAGTCCTATATGGTATGTGTCCCGCCCACTTGAGCAGTATTCTGAACTGGTAGATTAATTGCTCTTCCCCAATAATCTACCAATAAATCAAAGTCTACGACCAGCTTTATCCTCGACTGAAACTATGAGCTCATTCAATTTCGTATCCCTACAAAGTGTTACACCCAGGTATTTGTGTGAGTTGGCCAATTCCAACAGTGACTCATTGATATTATAGTCACAGTATATTACATTTTTTTCGTTTTGTGATGTGCAAAATTTTACATTTCGGAACATTTAAAGCAAGTTACCCATCTATGCACCAATTTGAAGTCTCCAACCATCTTTCTTTCTCTTTTACTAATATTGTCTCTCAATGAAGACCACTATCCCTCTCTCTTTGGCTTCCACAGTCCAGCTGAACTAGTTCACAACACTGCCACTAAAGGACGCTGCTCACACTCCCCCTCTCCCCTCCCATGACGTAATTCAAGATGGCAGTGTGGAGGAAAAGTGGTGGGAAAAGGACTCCGTCTATATCTAGCTGCTGGACTGGCAGGACAGACGTAATTGTTTACTGTCTTCAGTGGATGAGATGTCTGTGCTGGAGAAGGAGGAGTTTAACAAGTACATTAACTGTAACCATGCATCTGAGGACTTTGTTGATAACAATGATATTCAGTGAAGACGAATACACTTAAACAAATTATGAAGATGCAGCAGGATGAGGTGAAGTTACACATCACAATACATGCTGATAAATGTGTGTGCTGTAACTGTAAATCATTTGATAAAAGTCCTCTGTCTTCTGAAGCGCAAGAGGCAAGACGTTGCAAGACCCCCTCGCTTCTAAACTGATACTGTTATTACTCAGCTTAGCCGTGAGTCCGTAGAGAGTGGTATATGTGACGTACAGTATACCTGGTCAGCATTTGCACTCGGAATTTGCGAGTGTAAGTCGGACCTTCCTTGATCCGCCTTGACGGGTCGTGTTGTCGAATTTCCTCCTACCTGTGCGCGGTGCAGCTCTCGTAAATGTCGTGCCGTGCAGATTCTTCATTTGCCCATTGGATGTCTCTGTCGGTGAAAGCTAATTATCTGAAATTGTCGTCGATCAACTTTGGGGTATCTATTTACACGAAATTAACATTCAGAATGCCGTAATATCACTTTTGTTCCTATTAGATCAATAATGAAACACTCATGTCACAAACTACTCCTAACCGAGAGCATCACTACTATCGAACAAGACAGGAAGAGCTCTTACGCCGACTGCCAACTTTGGCGCGCAGACCGTATCTCTTACTAGTTTCGTCACAGTTCGTGGATTTCCGATCAAGTTCGTACTTAACTAAGATATGCAGTTTGAAACGTCCCCTTTGAACAATTATACATGACTGTGCTTAAACTGACACACAATATTTTTTTTTAGCGCAACGCAGTCTGACTTTCAAAAATCCCTACAAATAAATGGCCCTGACTAACATTAACCTATACGTTTCACAAATCGCTTACCTCACAAAAATCTTGGTTACTCGAACTACTGCAATACAGCGAGCGCCACTACTGCCAGCTAAATAAAAGATTCAAACTACGGAAGGCACTAACAACTGATAGGGATAGTTAGCAAATGAAAGATTTTAATAGAGAACAAACAATGTATTTACCTTAATAATCATAATATATATAGCAGTTCATGCCATCCAGTATTACAAATTTCAAAACTCCGCCATCTCTCTCCCCACATCCACCACTGCTGGCGGCTCACCTCCAACTGCGCAATGCTAGGCGCTGTTAACATCCAGCTGCCCAACACTACAATGGCTGACAACAATGCAAACTAACCCCAGGCTGCACACAGCACAGCCAGTGATTTTCATACAGAGCGCTACGTAACGTTGCCAATAAGAAAACATAAACAGCCTACTTACATAGCCCCCATGCTCCCCACAAAAAATTTTACAAATTGTTTTGGGCACTGGCCAATACAGATTTGAAAAAAAATTTTCATAATTACAGTAAGAACGATATCAAATGCACACACTTATTAGTACAATGTTGGTCAAAAGCTAAAATTTTCTCACAGTCCATAAAGACAGTCCTGATCATTCATCACAGTGAAACTGCCGTTTCTTTTCTCAAAGTCTGAGCAGTAAAAGACAATGCGCATGGAAGTAGTGGATTTCCATGCAGTCTTGAAGAAGTAGTGTTGTCCTTCCAAAGGAAAGACAGTGCTGACTCTTGACATGCTGACAGGTAATGGGCCACAACAGAGCAAACCCAAAGCAGAGTCATTCGACGTTTTGAAGAATATTGGTAGGTAGGTTATCACAGAGCAGACCCACTGTAGTCCTGGTAGAGATTACGTTATTGGTGGGCCACCAGAGGTGCAGACCCACTGCAGTCCTTGTAGAAATAATGGTACTGGTGAGTCCACAAAGGTGTAGACCCACTGTAGTCCTTGTAGAAATAATGGTATTGGTGGGTCATCAAAGGTGTAGACCCACTGTAGTCCTTGTAGAGATGTCCAGCAGCCATCTGCTGCGACTGTGCAGGTGCACAATCACCATCGAAGAGTCTTGCGGATAATAGAGCAAGTCCATAACCACCACTTGTGCACTCACAAAGTTTTTGGAATTGTCCTTAGAACCAGCAATGCTGTTATCCAGTCCCTTGCTGAATTATTAACACATGTGCAAACACTATCAGTCCCTACTTCTCACATATTGTCAATTACTATGACCAACAGAAATGTTTGCAGTGAAATGAATGCTTACAAGTTACTTAATTTGATGAACTGGTGTCAATTACAATTTTATAACATAAGAATACAATAACAAAATACATAATTAAAAACATAACAATACAGATAACATTTGTAGTAATACAGGCTTTACAAAAGAATAGAAATAGACATATACATCAGTGTTACAGGTATTATGACATAAGTAAATACATAAAAGATCAGAATAACTTTTGAAACATCAACTTTACACAGGAGCATTAAAACAAAACAGAATAAATAATGTCTAAGCATATTTACAAGGTAAATAACATATTATTAATGCCAATTATATTTGAGGATAACAGTATTCCTCATCATAGTGAATGTAGCTTAGTATTAGAAGAAGAAAAAATTCTATGAAACTACACAGAGACAGGAAGACAACAAATACACAAGGGTACACAAACACATAGTGGGATAACACAAAAGGAAGGGACAGGGTTCGTTTTCAGTGTAACATTTGGTACTGCAGTCCAACCCAAAACTTCATTCCATAGATCTTTCGTCTTATTTCGATATTTGCTCCAGCCAAAAAAATCTTATCCAAGCATGCTTTCTGTGTTTCTCTCGTATAACCTCTCAGTGCATTTCTTCAAATTCATCGCAACTCATTCTCTTATAGGCTACCCCCTCTTAAGCTAACTTAAATCTACTGAGCTCAGATGCTAAATTAAGGGACAAGGCAATGCAGCAGCACAAAACAATTAACGCAAACAGCAATGAAAAAAAATGCAGATTTGCGAAGCAAGCAGCATTATAGAAATTAGCAAAGCAATTGCAACATTACAACTAATATAAGGCAATGTGCAGCAAACAAGAAAAATAAATCAGTAGTAAACTGGCTTAGAAGAGTAACACAAAGTCAAATTCAGTAACACTATGCCTGGCAAACAGCAGCAGCAAATGAAATTACTTATATCTAAACATGACATAGCTCAAGCAGAAAAAACATCACACTAAAGACAACAATGCAGACAAGGGAAATGTATATTCACATCTTAATGTCTATGTAATTAAAGTGGTGCACCACAAGAAGTTATTCTACAAAAAAAACTACCAAGTAGTTGAAAAGAAAATTCCGTATGCAATTCCTGTGAAGGGAAATGTCTTTGTGCTCCCCCATTTTTGGGAAATGTATTACAAAATTAGTATTTACTGGATCTGTAGACAGAAAATATTTATATTAGTACATCTATAAAATTCTATTTTAACCAATGCTGCAGTGCAGCTAGAAACTAGATATTAAAAAAAAAATGAAAATATGTACAAAGGAAGGCATGAAACATCATTCATTAGCCATATGGCATTTCATAAGGTAGTAAAAAAATCTCTCAACTATAAAGACAGTAGTCATAATCAGGTGTATAGACATAAAATATTTCTCATTTCCTTAGGCGTTTCAGTAAATCATAAATTAAGAGCTCCACAGTGTAATCATATGTTTTTAAGTTTGAGCGTGTCGTATTTGGGATGCTTTCTACAATGGAATGTCAATAGCAAGGATAAGGGCCTCCCTTTTTTTCTACCTGTGCCTCTGAAACCGCACACACTAATGGCTTTTTCTCCAGGCGTCTGACGCAGCTGGGTGTTCATGACGCATTACGTGCAGGTGGTCACTTAACTTTCTTACGGAAATATTTATGACAGCAGTTTCCGCTACAGTGACAGTCTCATATACAAAATTTCATGGGTTGAGAATTTGCGTTGCAAATGTGTAGAAACAAAATCTTATGAATATAACAGTGTCCAAAAAATTTTCGCCGGCATTGTGATACATTTACGCATTTACACACATTTCATAACTCTTACAAGTACGATTCTTGGTTTCCAACATCCTTCTTCACAAGTCAGAGTCCCTAACCACTATTCATTACTCCTTACCTTATTACACATATATATATTCGTCTACACGTCAATCTTGCGACGACACTTCAATATTTCATCATAATAAATACATAGCATAACCAAATTCCTCATATAGCATCAGCTTATTGATCATAAACATACCGCAACAGCATAATACACATACTCATCGTAATAATAACATCATAACACCTCAGTCAACTCTCAAAATCGTCGTAGCTTCCTCCAATAATTTCAAAACCTAAAAAAAATTCTCTTCTCATGTCAAAAGTGTCATCTGCCTCAAACGTATTTCAAAAATCGTGATCCCATACCAAATATATCATTCGAAGCTCGCATAGTATCACAATGGTTCCAAAAAAAAATATGAACGGTTCACAAAGTACAGACAAAATACAATTTCATAAGTGTGAAATTATCCAACTGTGTAACTGCGTAAACATGTGTCATTGACATAGTAAAAAAAAAATTTGTTTCTGTGTTAAATAATCAGATAGCTGTGTATTTCAGTGTTAGAGATATATGGTATCGATGTGTAAAGTTGTATAAGCAAATACCATTTTAGTTAGGGCTCCTTGTGCTTGCCAAACACATGATACACAAAAGTAAGCGTGTACCCCCCTGAGAATTGATGTAATTATACCCTCAGGTGTTACAGATTACAGCAATGGAGTGAAATGTACCATGGAAAACCTTTGGGCCATTGTACTTCAAATATCTTTAAAAATAAATGTTTTAAGTACAAAATTAATCACTCAAATACGTGTACTGTAGCGTTAAACTGTGCGTCTTGTTGTAAGATAATCTCTGTGGAAGTGTCGTAGTTATCGTCCTCCAAAAGCTAAGTTCTGCAGAAGCCAATGTACTTACCTCATGATAAACAAAAGTGAAATGCTTTGCATATAGATATCTTAGTTATTACGCTTATTGCCGTGATGAAGAAAGTACTGTACTGTAACGTATTTTTGTGCTACGGAAAATGCTGTCTCATTGTAGCTATACCACAAAAGTTACTACTAAAACATGTTTTACTTTCCAGAAGAATTCAGAAAAACTGTGCAGATATAAAACAGATACACCGCAAAAGCAACAATGTAAATCGTGTCACATATTAGTAGTGTCGTGATATAATCATGTAGCTGTCAAAGAAACCAAATACTAAGTCATCTGGTATCTCACTGAAAGTACTTTAAATCCAGAATGTATTTTCAAGTAAACCAAAATGTTGCATTAAAATCTCATTAGCAGTACTGGTAAATGTCCTAAGTATGTGAGCCTTATAGTCGTTACGTAATCGTGTAACTAACAAGCAAGAATGTACACACTCAATAACACTGTGTCGTCTGTTCACAATAACAATGAATTCGTAATTTCTGTTTAAATAAGTATTACAAATTTCAGAACTCCGCCATCTCTCTCCCCACATCCACCACTGCTGGCGGCTCACCTCCAACTGCGCAACGCTACGCGCTGTTAACATCCAGCTGCCCAACACTACAATGGCTGACAACAATGCAAACTAGCCACAGACTGCACACAGCACAGCCAGTGATTTTCATACAGAGCGCTACGTAACGTTGCCAATAAGAAAACATAAACAGCCTACTTACAAGTTGTTAATGAACGGGTGTGAATTTTAACGAGGCAAAATTATGATAAATAGTTTTAAACATCCAGAGGCTCCTCCTAGTATTCATGTTGTCATAAATGACTTTTATTATTAAATATAACTAAACAACCACGAACCTACTACTGTGTCGTAGCAGGCGGAGAGGTGATACTCCGACGTGGCGCGTCCCAGGTGGCGGATAGGGGGGGTCCTCACCGGTTTACCAGCGGACTTGAGCGAAATAAAATAGCTCTCGCGGACCAAACACTAAACAACCTCTACGGCTAACAACCGTAGATGTAACTCGGAGCTTGCTCCATACAAGGTTGACTACCTTTGAAAGTCAAACATGGAAGGAAATCTTTCAAGGAAAAATCCACCGCTTGGCAATAACCAAGGAAGACTGCACTCGGATACGGTGGGCAGTCACCTGAAAGATAACTTGGATGACTCGGAACATCTGAAAATAACCAAAACGGACAGACGACCAAAACTCAAGACAGGACAAATAAACTACATTGCGACACACAATACAAATTCCCTCATACAACCAGGCAAACTCAACATTCTGACGGATGAAATGGATCGCAAGGGGATTCTCATAACCGGACTTCAAGAAATGAGAAATACTGATCAGGAGCCGATAGAATCACAAGGATATAGGATTTATAAGGGAATACCAGGGAAAAGAGTCATGAAACAGTGTCCACAATTTGGAACAGGATTCGTGGTGAGTCTAAAAATAATAGAGTCCATAATAGAATTTAAAGCACAATCTCCCAGGCTCTCAACATTAACTCTAAAAGCTGCAAATAAAATGTACACAATAATAAATGCCCATGCCCCGACAAATGATAAAAATAATAAAAAAGAACACAGAGAAGAGGTAGAAAAATTTTGGGAGCTCTTAGATCAAACGACAAATAACATTAATAAAAATCACATCAAAATTTTAATTGGAGACTTCAATGCCCAGTTAGGAAGGGAAAAGAGATATAGAGACATAATAGGGAAATGGACAGCAAAAAGAAGAACAAACAAAAATGGCGTAAGACTAGTGGAATTTTGCAGAAACCATGACATGATCTCAAAGTCGACGTATTTTAAGAGAAGACCAAGTAAACTAAAAACTTGGAAACATCCAGACTGGAAAAAAGGAGAATGGCAACTGGACCATGTCTGCATGGACAAGAATTACCACAAGGAAATTTACAATGTGAAAGTACTGAGAGGGACAGATACCGGATCAGATCATTACATGATAAAAATTAAAATTAAATTAACCCCATTAGCAAAGAAAAAATCCCACCAGAAGAAGAAGAGAACCTATGACCCTCATAAACTGATACAAAATGAAGATTATGAAGCACAAACCAGGGATATAAAAATAACAGATGATCTGGAAGAAATAATTCCCAAATTGAAACAAATAGCTGAACAAGTTGCCCCTATAAATCCAAGGAAAAAACACCAGTGGTGGAACGATGAATGTGATGAAGCAGTGTTGGATCGACACCAAGCCTGGTTAAGGCATCAAAATGAAAAAACAGAAAAATCATATTTGGAACTCACAAAACAAAGGAAGACAATACAAAAAATAATAAGGAGAGTTAAACGTCAGTACCAAAAAGATATACTTCTAATGATAGAAACATATAGTGAAAAAACAAACTAAAGAGACTATTACAAAATATTTGGCAGACAATTACAAAGATATGATCCTCCAACATTAATGTTAAAAGATAAAGATAATAACCTAGCCCATAGCAATAGTAAAAATACAGAAATTCTAGCAGAAACATTTAAAAGTTACTAAATTGTGAAGATCCCCCAGAACTTCCTCAGATAAACACAGAAACCCCAATTAAAACACCAGCAGAAAATATAAATCCACCTACAATTAATGAGGTCTACAGAGCTTTGAAAGAACTCAAAAACTACAAAGCAAGTGGAGAAGATCAAACGCTTGCTGAACTTTGGAAATACGCAGCAGAACCAGTAAAGATAGCATTACACCAATGCATAGTAAAAATCTGGAATGAAGAGAAATTACCAGAAAATTGGACTACTGCTATAATACATCCATTACATAAGAAAGGAGAAAAATCAAATCCAGACAACTATAGAGGAATTTCCCTTTTGGACTGCATGTATAAGATCATGGCAAGAATACTATACAACCGCTGTAAAGATTAACTAGAACTGGAACTGGGAGAATATCAAGGAGGATTTAGATCCTGGAGAAGCTGCCCAGAACAGATAATCACCTTGAAGTTAGTTATGGATATCTACAAAAGAAGGCAAAAACAACTAGTCATAACCTTTGTAGATTTCAAAAAGGCGTATGATTGCATCCATAAATCTTCAATGATGAAAATATTAAGGAATTTTGGACTTCATCCTAAATTAATAAAAATGATACAGTTAACCTTAACAAACACCAAATACAAAGTAAAATTTAGAGGAGAAATATCTGAACCATTTACGATTAAAACAGGGTTGAGACAGGGAGATTGTTTATCACCATTGCTATTCAATTGTGCTCTTGAATATGTAATGAGAGAATGGTACAAGGAAAATCCTATGAATATTAAAATTGGAACTAAGAAAGATAAAATAAACCTAAATTGCTTGGGATTTGCTGATGACCTAGCATTACTAGCTAATAATATTCAGGAAGCCACAAAACAAATAACAAGCTTACAAAATATAGCACAAAAATTAGGACTCCAGATATCATTTGAAAAGACTGAAATAATGGTAACGGATCCACTTGTAATAGATCACATCACAGTGAACAATAGGGAAATTAAAATAGTGAAACAATTTAAATACCTGGGTGAAATTATAACACATAAATTGGACGAGAAACCTGCATGGCGAGCAAGAACTAATAAAATGATAAAAGCTCAAAAACTAACATGGTCTATGTATAATAAAAAATGTCTATCAATTAAAACAAAATTAAAACATTACAAGATGGTGGTTCAACCAGAGGTTACATACGGAAGTGAAACTCTTTTTAAAGTCACCCAGAAAAACAGAATTGACAAAATTTTAAAAGTAGAGAGAAGAATTGCTAGAACATGCATAAATAAGAAATATCAAAAAGCTGGGCAATGGCAGATAGTTCCAAATGAAGTGGTATACAGAGAACTGGAGCTCATCACCGATACTATACGAAAGAAAAGGATCTCTTTTTGTGGTCACATTCTGAGGACACCAGAAACCAGATTATCAAGGAAAATTATTGAGAAACTCTGGAATTTGAAACAACAAGGATGATGGCTTAAGGAAATAAGAGAGGATATGGAAGAACTGGAAATAACTCTGGATGATTTGCAGAACAAAACGCCAAATTTAAAGAAGTTGAGGGACACAGAAATAAGATTTAAACGAAAAATTGACAAACGACATACAATGAAAAGGGTATTTACAGATGAGGAACGACGAAAAATATCGGAACGAATGAAGAGATACTGGGACACTCGGAAGGGGAAAATACCAAAGAAGAGGACCAGAAATGATTGACTGAAGTGGTCCAATGAGGCCGTAAAAGCAGAAGAAGAAGAAGAATAAATAAACAAAATCGGTGACTTTGGCGCCAAGATGGCGGTACTTCCTGTCATGTATATTTCCCAGACTGACGCTTGTTGCTACGGTCCAGAGCCGAGCCCCACCAGACTACGCGCGACATATGGACGCTTCGTCACGTAGCCAGCCAGCGCGGGAAATGCTCTCCCACTCATGGCTGGTTACGGACTACAGCACTTCCTAACTATCGTGAATACATCAATAAGAGACAATAATTTATTTAAACTGGTAAAAATGTCTTCCTCGCGTAATAGGCACCTTACAACGTTCACTCTGGCGTGCGTGCTTAACTGGAAGAGGGGCTACATGCTGGCACAGCCATGTAGTAGCCGCTGGAGTGGTGGTGTACTTTCTGTCACATTGGAAATACCCACAGCCTTTCTCCTTCCTGTTGCCAGCGCATGGATACCCATTGTTACTGAACACAAACTACTTCAGAAGATATTACATCTGGTGTTTCAGTAACGTGTGGAATGTTGTCACATACATAACTTGAAGATGACACAGGAAATAAATGTACCAGTGCATAAAGGGAGAGAGAGAGAGCTATGCAGATGACACGAGAATACTTAAACAATTACACATTTTATTACGAGGGATACCACCACTATCACACTTGAACACAGGCTCTAAAAAGGTCGGACCACATTTTTGAAACCATCCCAGAGACTCTTCGCATGCTTTTGTGAGAAATATCTCTGTCTTGATCACGGGCTGCTTCAGGAGTTATTAAATGCAACTGAATATATATCTAAATACACTTTCAAAAAAGATCGCTGCACAGTAGTTTGCGGCAGTTTTGCGACGTGTACTGCTACAGTCGAACGTGTACTCTAAAAAGATAACCGCACACCTGTGGAACTTCCCTGAGACACTTCACACTCTTTTGTAGGAAACAGACACCGAAATCGGTATCAACTGCAATATTTGATTTTACATGCCAAAACGACAGTATTTGTAAGTCGACATAAATATCGCTGTAACTCTAAACAGGGTGCTCACCACTCTTTGAGTTTTAGCTGCTTGTTTGAAGGCACTAACACAGAGACAAAAATTTCTGAGTCCTACAGCTTCAGTGGTGTTCATCACTTTTCTGAAATGGTGAGTGGGCTTAGTTTATGTTTGCTGCTGCTGCTGGAATCAGGGATCGTTATTTTCCTGTCTGAACCAGAGGAGGATGGTCTGCTTGGAAATGTCTCTGAACACTCGAACAAAGAAGACATCACGTGACTCTCGGACATCACAGACATACTTGCCTGATGCGCGATCAGAGCGCCCTCAACGTACTGTGGTAACTCTCCAAACTGGTGTACAAAGGCTGGGCTAGTTCCCCTTGCTACAAAGGTGTTGCTGTTTCCGGCCCCGACCTGTTTACTAGCATACTGCCATGCTTTCTACAGCAATCTCCAGATTCTGGGATTACAAGAACGTATGTATATTTCACATAGTTTGCTAGAATGTCATACATACCATTTACGCGATAGTTCTCGATATCAAGCACATAGCAGTATACTACCAATCGCTTGCACACTATAATTCCGAAGACAAAGACTGGAAATTATATCTCTAGAAACTCGAAATAGCGACCAGCTATTAAAAACACGATCGCAAAGACTATATTACTCTGTCAAGCGGGGCACGCAAATATCGTTAACGATAGCTGTGTTAAAAACTATACAAGCTTTATAAATCGAGATATGGTATTGGTGCGGAATGTAGTGGTTTTCCACACAAATTCCGCGACATTGAATATAGGCAGTGATATCCGGGGCGTGTATTAACAGACCGAATGTGCCAGTACACGTCGCCAGTGGTGCAAGCTCGTAATAGAATCATCGAATTCAGAAAGTGATTCAGCTAAGGAACGTGGTATGAAACCAGGTAGTTGCAACTCCCTCAAGCCGCTGCCAGATATTTCTCCAGTATTTGTAACATATTTCATCTCGATGTCCTGTCAAAGGTTCTGGGATACACCCACTAGGCTATAGGCGAGGGAGATTGATGGTTGATTGAGAATGATCGCATACAGTAGGTGGTGTGCTATGTGACGAATCACTTAAAAAATGCAACGCCGGATGGAGATCGTAAGAAATGTACAAAATACACTGGCTTTTCAGAACTGTAGGGTTACGCTTTCTGATAGAAATTCTGTTTGCAATTTAGAATCAAGTCTTTTCATTCAACCTTCTGTAACCCATGGAGAAGAGGGTGAGCTGAGTTAACACGGCAGGATTGTCTTTTTTGATAATAAACTTTGTGCCCCCGTTTTTCTTCAGTCATCAGTCTTCCAACTGGTTCGACACGTCAGGCCACGAGATGTCTACATAGATGTCTTTTAATTATTACAGCCAATGTTAATCATTTTCGTAGCAATCTCATATATCGAAACTAATTACCTTTTTCCAAATCCCAATGTGGTTTTTAGACAGACCCCATGCATCAGGTAACTGTTACTCAGTCTCTGCAGCTTTTCTCCATGTGATCATCCCAATTTGAGTCGGAACTGAGCAGAAGTTGGAGTTGGCTTTATTTAAGACCTTCTGTAACCCATGGAGAAGAGGGTGAGCTGAGTTAATACGGCAGGACTGTCTTTTTTTATAATAAACTTTGTGTCCCCCCCCCCCCCCTTTTTCTTCAGTCATCAGACTTCCAACTGGTTCGACACGTCAGTCCACGAATTCCTCTTCTGTGCCAATCTTTACTTATCAGAAAAGCACTTGCAACCTATGTCCACAGTTATTTGCTGGATGTGTTCCTATCTCAGTTTTCCTGTTCAGCTCTCTCTAGTACCGTGGAAGCTATCAGAGATGTCCTGTCTCCAGTCCCTTCTTATTGTCAGTGTTTTCCATATGATTTTCCTTTCCAGTTCTGTGGAGAACCTCCTCATTTCGTATCTTATCAGCCACCTAATTTTCAACAATCTTGATTAGCACCACATCTCAAATGATTTAGTTCTTCTCTGTTCCGGTTTTCCCGCAGTCCACATTTCATTGCCACACAGTGCTGTGATCCAGACGTACATTCTGAGAAATTTCTGCCTCAAATTAAGGCCTATGTTTGATACTAGTAGGCTTATCTTGGCCAGGAATGCCCTTTTTGCCAGTGCTAATCTGCTTTTAATGTCCTCCTTGCCCCGTCCGTCATGGGTATTTTACTGCCTAGGTAGCAGAACTCCTTAATTTCATCTACTTCATGATCACCAATCTTGATGTTTAGTTTCTCAGTTTTCTCATATCTGCTACATCTCATTACTTTCGTCTTTCTTCGATTTACTCTCAGTTCTGTTTTGTACCCAATAGACTGTTCTTTCCATTCAGCAGATCCTGTAATTCTTCTTCACTTTCACTGAGGATAGCAATGTCATCAGCGAATTTTATACTGGTATCCTTTCATCTAGAATTTTAATTCCACTCTTGAACCTTTCTTTTATTTCCATCATTGTCCCTTCGATGTACAGATTGAACAGTAGGGGCGACAGACTACATTGCTGCCGTACACCTTTTTTAATCCAAGCACTTCGTACTTGTTCTTCCACTCCTGTTATTCCCTCTTGGTTCTTGTACATACTGTATATTACCTGTCTTTTCCTATAGCTTACCTCTATTTTTCTCAGAATTTCGAACATCTTGCACCATTTTACTATGTCAAACGCTTTTTCTTGGTCGACAGATCCTATGAGTCTGTCTCGATTTTTCTTAAGTCTGTAAGGTGCAATATTATTTGGTTTACTTAATCTAGTATTGAAGACGACTGTGTAAGTTGAAATGACATGTTTAATGTCGCAATATTAGCACAAAAATACACGATTTTACACAGTTTTCAATGTGACAGCAAAAAAACGATTGTCAGGATAACGCATCTCGTCAACATCAAAAAGTGAAATAATCCTGAACACAGCAACATTAAATATTAACTATCAGAAAGTTACATTTTCCTAAACATGACAACATTAAAGTTTAACTAGAAGTTTCTTTACAAAATTGTTCCTACACTTACGTTATGATGTTGGCCAGTACTACAATAATCGTACAATTACGGTTCAAAGTTTGATACTATTTTTAGGATGACAATCAAGTCTACAGTGGGTGGTTAGTTATGTGACAAATTGAGCAAAAGATTATGCTAGGTTGCGCAAGTTTACAGTGGACGCAAGCTGGTGAACCAACAAGTTTATGCCTCTGCATGTGGTATATACCTTAAGCTACGATGAGTTGTCATCTGCTAGGCCGTTCTCTTCCGCTGAAATTCCTGTAAAACTAATTACACCTTTGCTTAATTTTCCAGCAGAAACTTTCCCTATGTTTCTCGTTATGCGAGAGAACATGTTCTCATACCTAGTCTTAGAATGTGGCGATATACACGCGCATGGTTGGAGCAGCGTGCATATTATGATGCCCTCTCAGTTCTCACAATAACAATTAACTAACTGGCTGGTTCGTTTCTCCACAGTTGGAGCTAAACAATGCTACAGCTAATTTCTAGCTGGATATCAGCCCCTGTGAACGCAGTGTTCACACAAATTACTCCTTTGGGCCGTACAGAGCGTTATGCACTTCGTTCTGCTCTTGGTGCCAGTTCAGAGAAGAGTTCTCGAAAATTTCTGTCTTGTCTTACTCATAGCCGAACTGTCTCCCCACCTGGGTTCTTTCGTTCTTCACGTCCTGGCTTTCTTCAACCAATAGGAGCGTTCTTCTTATTTTCTAGAAACTCTCTCTACCAATCGCAAGGTTCCTACTATTAAATTGCGTCGAAACTTTGGCTCTTTTCTCCTCCCTAGCGCGTTTCCGCCAATCGGACGTTTTGTGCCCATTGCAGACGCCTAAATGCGTACATTGACTCTCTCACGTGTGTACCACTTGCCGGACACGTGATCGAAAATACGTCGCTGGTCTTGTTTCGTATCCATTGGGAATTCCGAAATGCAGTTTTCTAAAAGCTTTCTTTCCTGTCTTCCCTCAGATGGGCCGTTATAGTCGCTCTCGCCATCTGAGTCACCTGGACGGTCGTTAATTTTCTGCCTGGGACACGCCTTTAAGTGGTTCTTGTGGAAACTCCCTTAGCGCAGCCTTGCCTCTGCATCGTCCCTCTGAATTCCAAGCTAAAACGCCTCTCTCTGCTTGTTTCACCTTCCGCTCAAACATGGATTGTAGGAACGGTGTGTTAATTGCCGTCGATTGAATGTCATTCCTTTTTGCATTACATACTGCTAGGCAAATTTGCTCATTACCGCCGAATTAAGTTAGGTGCCATATTCACCTTCCCATTGCGATGTATAAAGCTCTCATGTAAGGTGCAAATCTGACCTTCATTTATTCTGCCACCTTACAAGTCTTGTTTCCTTTATCAACTGCAACGTCAGAACTGCCTCTCTGGTGCCTTTACTTTCCTAAAACCAAACTAACTGTCATTTAACAGTTTCTCAATTTTCTTTTCCATTCTT
Source organism: Schistocerca cancellata (assembly GCF_023864275.1). Classification (NCBI taxonomy): domain Eukaryota; kingdom Metazoa; phylum Arthropoda; class Insecta; order Orthoptera; family Acrididae; genus Schistocerca; species Schistocerca cancellata. The sequence goes on from NC_064628.1 coordinate 700,658,173, forward strand.
ATGTATGTTGCTCAATTTTCTTTTCCAGTCCTTCTGACAATCATTGTTTTTCGGTTTCTTCACATTTTTCACGTAGCCATTTCGCCTCAGCTTCCCTGCACGTCCTATTTATTTCATTCCTAAGTGTCTTGCGTTTCCCTATTCTGAATTTCTCTGAACATTTTTGTTCTTCATTCTTTCGTCGCTCAACTAAAGTATTTCTTCTGTTACCCATGGTTTCTTCGCAGCTACCTTCCTAAAACATACGTTTTTCTTTCCAGTTTCTATGACTGCTCTTTTTAGAGGTTCCACTCTTTTTCATTTGAGTTGTCTACTCTGGTTCTCCTTATTGCAGTATCCATATACTTAGCAAACTTTGAATGCGTCTCATCGTTCCTCAGTACTTCTGTATTCTAATTCCTTCAATGTTGATTATTTTGGATGATTCTCTTAAACTTCAGCCTACTTTTCACCACTGCTAAATTGTGATCTGAGTATATATCTCCTCCATGGTATGCCTTAAAATTCAATATCTGATTTCGGAATCTCTGCCTGACCATGACATAATTTAACCGGAATATTCCCATATCTCCCAGGCTATTCCAAGAACTCGTATACCTCCTCCCCTTGTGATTCATGAACAGAGTATTCGCTATTACTAACTTAAATTTATTGCAGAACTCAATCATTCTTTCTCCTCTCTCATTCCTGCTACCAAGCCCATATCCAGTAATCCTTTCTTCTACTCCTTCCCCTAAAACCGCATTCCAATCCCCCATTACTATTAGATTTTCACCATCCTTTACAAACTGAATTACCCATTCGATATCCTCATATACTTTCTCTATCTCTTCATCTTCTGCTTGCGGTTTCAGCATCTATACCTGAATTATTATCATTGGTGTCGGTTTGCTGTAAATTTTGATGACAACAGTCCTGTCACTGAACTGTTCGCAATAACTTGCTCTCTGCCCTATCTTGCTACTCATGAAGAATCTTACTCACATTACACCATTCTCTGTTGCTATTGATATTACCCTTTAATCGTCTTACCAGAAATTCTTATCTTCTTTGCATTTCACTTCACTGACCCTCACTATAGATTGAGTCTCAGGATTTCCCTTTTCAGATGTTATAGCTTCCCTAGCATGCTCAAACTTTGGACATTCCACGCCCCAACTCGCAGAACGTTACCCTTTCGTTGATTATTCAATCTTTTTCTCGTGGTCAACTCCTCCTTGGCAGTACCGAGCGAGGTGGCGCAGTGGTAGCACACTGGACTCGCATTCGGGAGGACGACGGTTCAATCCCGTGTCCGGCCATCCTGATTTAGGTTTTCCGTGATTTCCCTAAATCGCTCCAGGCAAATGCTGGGATGGTTCCTTAGAAAGGGCACGGCCGAATTCCTTCCCTAATCCGATGAGACCGATGACCTCGCTGTTTGGTGTCTTCCCCCAAGCAACCCAACCCAACCCCACCCTTGGCAGTCACCTCTCAGAAATCTTAATGGAGGACTGGGAACTAGTGTGAAATCTTTTGCCAATGGAGAGATCATCATGGCACTTCTTCAGTTACAGACCACATGTCTTGTAGATAAACATTATATGTCTTTAATGCTTTCTGTATTCTCATTGCGCTTATCATTGCTGATTCTTCCGCCTTTTAGGGGCAATTTCACACCTCAAGGGCAAGACATTGCCCTGAAGTCTTCGGTCACAATTGCTGATGAATTTTATTCAGAATTTAAGCAATGACAAGTTTCGAACTCGGGAAACATGGCGTTTGATTATGAGTCGAATATGTTACCCCTGGGCTCTTTGTGATAGTCTTTTTGAATAAACCTGGCACACTGGTCACTTTCTGAAAAAACCTTACTGATCTTATTCGACGATCTCGTACACTCCTACATGCCCATTTCCTGCAGTGCCTTACCTCCATCCAGTCCTGGACAGTCTGGTGTCAGAAGTAGGATCCGAATCACCATTAGATCCATTATATAAATGTTTTGTTCCTCTGCCGATGGTTTCTGCACTACAGTCTCTACAGGAGAGAGCTGACTGTACGTTGTTTAGCCCATAGGTTCATCTAGTCGTCGCAGACAGTGTGGTGAGCTGGGCCTGACTATGCCTCGAGGCGTTTTCTTTATTTTGTTTGGCGATTAGGTGCACCCATGTGCATGAAGACGTGCATGGGTCACAACTCAACTTCACTTCAGCCGCAGGTAGCCCTTTCACCATCCTGACACGTTTTTTAGAATCCACCATATGTTATCACACTTAGGGTGCCGATTCTGCCTGACCCACTGCCCCAACTGCTACGGCTGACATCAATGACAACTGGAACTTTCGCCATGATTCAACTCTGGACATGGTGTTGCAGGCAAATACACAAGGGTCGTGTGCATTGTACCTGCCATTGACGTATCATTATCACTGGTGACACTGCGCCACATGCTGCCGCCGTGTGTTCTCAAAGTCGAAACTCAATCTTGTTAGCCATGTGTGCACTCTGTCGTCACTTCCCTGTGGGCAATCCTTGGCCATTGTTGTGGATAGACTAACTTTTATCTGACAAGGGGAGGCCACGACGTTGGTATCAGAGACTTACTTCAAATATCGTACACTTTAAGTAGGTCATTAAAACAGCACAATGTGCAATTCCGAGAGAATAGCAAGATAAGTTTCACGCATCTATTATGTAACTTATATGTCTGTGTGTAGGGACTGCACATTAGAGTTCATGGTGGTTAAGCGATTAGCGTTCGACCTTTGTAAGACGAACTTAAATGAGGCGACGGTTCGACTCACTCTCCAACGTAATTATTAATCTATTTTTTCATTACTGGTCATATTATTTAATTTATATATTTGAGAGAAAATGCAGGGTGTATCAAAAAGAATCTCCCAATTTAAAAAAAGTCAAAACTATTATATTATTTGAGATATGAGTGTGAACGACATACTGTTGGAAAGAGCAAACTTTCGAGTTTTAGATGGTTCCCGCTAGGTAGCAGTAGCGTGCACTCACTTCAGTTCTAGTAGAAATTAGAGATGGGGGATCAGCTCTTGAACTGATTCATAGAGTTGAATCTTTCAAAGGAGTGAACAATCAGTGATTCAGAAAAAAAGAACGGTAGCTCCAAACGTTTCCCACGGCAGAGAGAGAGAGAGAGAGAGAGAGAGAGAGAGAGAGAGAGAGATGGAGCATATCAGCAGTGCCTCTGCTGGTCACAGCACAATGCACGCCACACAACACAGCCAGCGCCGGCCTCTGCCCTGCTTCTACCTTGGCTGCCTGCATTGTGCAGTGCCCCATTGGATTTTGTGTTTCACATATGCCGTGCCGTCTCTGTGCGTCGTCTGCCGCGTACAGTGTCTGGCGCAGCTTAACTTCGCATCGCACTCTGTCGGCGATCGTTTCAGTCACACGTCCTGCCCTCTGGGCAGTTGATGCGAGCAACAGGACAGAGAGCCATCTAGCGGATAACATAGGAACTACTTGCAACAACCTGCTCGCAAGGGAACGGACGATTTGTCTCGGAGCGGGTGAGTGGTGGCCGTTCACCGCTCCCCCCACCCTCGGAACTCGCCCGCTCAACGCTCACCCCACCGTTCTCGACTCTAGCCAGAGCGTTGAGCAAAGCAACTCAGGTGTCACTCTGGTCTCTGCGGTCTTAGCTCACGCAGTAATACAGCTCGCGGCTCGACCTGCTCGACTCAGTGCTCCTGCATCGGAGTTCGTCTCTACTGGATATTGTTCTTCGTAGTAATACCGCTATGTATATTACATTATTATGTAATGTATACATCATTTGATTTTATTTTATTTTTATTTGTTTAAACTGATCAGATTAGGTTCCTGACGACTCCTCTTACTATAGGATTTTTATTATGGACACTCGAATTTACGCTTTAATTACGAGCGAACCGATAAATGTATCGCAAAATGTGATACACCAATATTTTCCTTGTTTTACTCTGCATAAGGCTATATGCAGCACTTTCGTTTTACAGTCAAATTTGTATATTTTTTCTTATTCTGGAACGGATTTTGCGATTTTAGGCGTCTTCGAAAGGAAACGTTCACTTTAAAAATATATGGCTTGCGATGTATTTGTATGAGGTTAATGAAATTTTAATACATTATAGCCAAATATATTGTTAATGTAAATCTCAAGTTACAACATTTTCCGATCACCCAAAAACCCACGATAGTGCAAAATAAATCAATAATCAAAAACTTTGTCATATCGTGGAAATTTCAATAAACAATACAAAATTCTTACTCATTATCTGTGTTACTTCAAAATAGGATCAAATAAGATCAAAATACAGGTATAGTACTGGAATAAACCAAGTTTAAAGGGCAATGTGCCTTCCATTTATTTTCTATTGTAAATGAGTGGTGAGTCATGAAAAAGAGCTAATTCATTTCAGGGAGTGAACAGTTCTGATCCGATCTCTGAAAAGAACAGTTTTGCCCATCTCTAGTAGAAATGGTGTCGGGAGAAAAGATAACATTGTGTGTTCTACGTTTGGCACAGTGCGTGTCTGTAATAACTGTTCAGCGTGACTTTCGTACCGGGTGTGGTGTGGATCCTCCTACAACAGAGAGCATTACACGATGGTATGAACAATTCCGAGAAACAGGTTGTTTGTGTAAAGGCAAATCGCTGGGCCATTCCCGAGTGTCTGACACAGATGTCGAACGCATCCGCCATAGTTTCACAAGGAGTCTGCAGAAATCCGTTCGCCATGCAGCTCGACAGCTCAACATGCCCACGATGCCCGTCTGGGGTGTGTTGCGGCGATGTTTACACATGAAACCATACAAAATACAGCTTCTCTTCGTTAATGTGACAAACAACAAAGTGTGGAGTTCTGTAATTTCGTTCTTGGCCAAGATGGAGGATAGCAGTTGTCTTCCATACTTAGCACTTAGTGACGAGGCAACATTTCATTTAAATGGAAATGTGAACAATTATAATGTGAGAATATGGGATACGGAACAACGACATGAAGTTGTACAACATGAGAGAGACTCTCCAAAGTTTAATGTGTTTTGTGCAGTGTCACGGGAAAAGGTGCATTTTTATTTGCCGAGAACACTGTTACAGGAAGCACTCATCTCAATATGCTTGATAACTTTCTTTTCCCATAGTTGGAGACTGATTTGAACAACTTCATTTACCAACAGGATGGGGCACCACCGCACTGGCATATGGAAATGCGGGAATTTTTAAATCAAAGGATTACAGAAAACTGGATCAGTTCACTGGACCTTACATTACTGCCCTCCGAGGTCACCGGATCTGACTGTATGTGATTATTTCTTATTGGGGTTTATAAAAGACTCTGTCTATGTGCCTCCGTTACCGGTAACAATGAATGAATTGAGGCATTGCATAACAGCAGCTGTGGAAGCTGTAACTCAAGACATGTTTGCTACGATGTGGGAAAAATCTGAATACCTCATTGACATATGCCTTGCATCTCATGGGGGCATATTGGACACCTATGAAAAGGGATAAAAAACATTTAGAGTTTCCCCAAAATTCGTTGTATATGTTTATTAGTTTCAGAAATATAGATTTGGCAAATCTGACGAGTAATAGTATATCACTCTTGTGGTCTGGCATAATGTGACTTACCATATGATAGTGAATATCATCATTCGTATCGTTATTTATCGAGGCTTGACTTGGGCTCTCCAAGCCCGTCCCTCGTCCTTCAAATTACAAATTACAAATAGTAAGTAGTCAAATAGCCTATAAAATCCACTACAGTTTCATGAAAATGCAAGTGTGTGTCATATAAATGAAATAATGTGACCATTGATGAAAAAAATATAGATTAAAAAGGATCCAAAGTGTCGCCTTGTGCACGACACACTTGCAACACGAGAAAACTAACCGATTTTTTTTTGTATATCATTTTGCTTTTTCATTTCACTTAAACACTTCAGTCACATTTTTCACAGACACTGAAAAGAACATAGTTTACACACAATACTTCACAAGTAAGATTAATGACTGTCTGTTGATACTTCTGTCATAATGACACGTCCTCAAAATGAATGTCATAATAATCAATAAGACGGCACAGCGTAATGTAAATTTGTTGTTGGAAAGGTACACTATTTACACCAGAACACTCTAATGCAATCATCCTGGTCCAAAATCCACAGACATTGCTTCATATTCGATCCAGCGACTCCAACATCACAATACTGTTACCACGAATAACCACCATGCCAATATTGTTCTTCGTTCCATTCTTACATTCTTCAATAGTCTCGTCAACGACCAAATTCATGAACGGGTCAAATCCACGCAGAATACCCGTAACAAGACGTCCGCCATTTAGTTTTAATGACAACTTCTTGTCCATGAACTTCTTCAGTTCTGGGGGATGTGCTTTACTCATACTGCAAGAAAACTTTCTTTAATGGAAAGTTACTTAACCACTCAAACTGTACACACTCGACTCTTATACTTCCCACGCCCGAGAATCTATGTAGCGTAGCGTAAACCAAACAAAAACGGATAGACCACAGTGACGTCTGCCATTAAGTAAGTACCTTTGAACAGATCAGTTACACGTAAAAAACTTCTCATCCGATTTTCTCGTAATTGCCAGAGTAGAGCACCTTACTACTAGCTCATTATGTTGTTTTAATGGCCCACTAAAGGTTTACAAAGTTTGGAGTAAATCCGTGATCCCACCGTCGTGGCCTCCTCTTGTGAGCTCTGTTAAAAGTTTTGTAGTCTCTAAGTAACGGTTTTTCCCTTATTTTGTAATCATGCCTGAATTATGTCCTCAGTCACAAGAGAGGCAGGAAGTCGCTGCTGAAAGAGGCAGAAAGGACTATGTTGCTGCTTACAATGAACAAATTAATAAAATTACCCTCCAGAAACTGCAGTCACTGCAACAGTGTGGCGAAATGGCGCGAATGTGTGAAACCAACCAAAAATCCAGCCAGTTCATCAGTGGTCTCAGCAGCCAGCTCTGTGCATCTATACCAATCATTGTAAGTGGTCTCTTGGCTGTAACTCTTATCCCTGACTCTTCCAGAAAATCAAACAAAAATTAATGTCACTACTTTCCTACAGACTGTTTGAGATGTAGGGAATACTTATTACTGGCCAGATAGATTTCTGCTTAACTTGGCGAGCTTAAAGTTGTCAAGTTGCGCGCGCACACACACACAGACACACACACACACACACACACACACACACACACACACACATAGACAGGTCACTGCAGCGACAGGTGTATGTACATTTGAAGCCTTGGGGCTCGGGGTCCAGCAGAGCGCTATTCAGAGAAAAGTTACTACAGAGACTGCTTATCTACATTGCAGAAAAATCCGAATGAAGATTTAGGCACTATGTGCAATGAGGTGCTGATTGGGGAACCCGGTGCTAGAGCAATTAATGTCTTCATACACAGAATGAATGCGCACATAGCTACAAATGTCAAGGTGGCCTCACCGACTTCAATACACGAAGCAATAGGATAATCTTTGTTGCACAATCAGGCAGGATGTTTTTTTTTTCACTCTATCATGAAGCAATGCCCCCTGCTGTATTATTGTAAATTATACACACTGCAAACGTTGTGAGAACCCAAACTGTACTACCGAGCCCTGCCGGCAGCTGTGGTACACAAAATGCCATGTGACTGGACACACAAGCAGCAGCTGCCCACAAAATCAGGACAGAATTATCAACAGCGGAATTCTCCATGAAATAACAGACAAAATGCATATCCACAGTGGGGAAATACACTCCTGGAAATTGAAATAAGAACACCGTGAATTCATTGTCCCAGGAAGGGGAAACTTTATTGACACATTCCTGGGGTCAGATACATCACATGATCACACTGACAGAACCACAGGCACATAGACACAGGCAACAGAGCATGCACAATGTCGGCACTAGTACAGTGTATATCCACCTTTCGCAGCAATGCAGGCTGCTATTCTCCCATGGAGACGATCGTAGAGATGCTGGATGTAGTCCTGTGGAACGGCTTGCCATGCCATTTCCACCTGGCGCCTCAGTTGGACCAGCGTTCGTGCTGGACGTGCAGACCGCGTAAGACGACGCTTCATCCAGTCCCAAACATGCTCAATGGGGGACAGATCCGGAGATCTTGCTGGCCAGGGTAGTTGACTTACACCTTCTAGAGCACGTTGGGTGGCACGGGATACATGCGGACGTGCATTGTCCTGTTGGAACAGCAAGTTCCCTTGCCGGTCTAGGAATGGTAGAACGATGGGTTCGATGACGGTTTGGATGTACCGTGCACTATTCAGTGTCCCCTCAACGATCACCAGTGGTGTACAGCCAGTGTAGGAGATCGTTCCCCACACCATGATGCCGGGTGTTGGCCCTGTGTGCCTCGGTCGTATGCAGTCCTGATTGTGGCGCTCACCTGCACGGCGCCAAACACGCATACGACCATCATTGGCACCAAGGCAGAAGCGACTCTCATCGCTGAAGACGACACGTCTCCATTCGTCCCTCCATTCACGCCTGTCGCGACACCACTGGAGGCGGGCTGCACGATGTTGTGGCGTGAGCGGAAGACGGCCTAACGGTGTGCGGGACCGTAGCCCAGCTTCATGGAGACGGTTGCGAATGGTCCTCGCCGATACCCCAGGAGCAACAGTGTCCCTAATTTGCTGGGAAGTGGCGGTGCGGTCCCCTACGGCACTGCGTAGGATCCTACGGTCTTGGCGTGCATCCGTGCGTCGCTGCGGTCCGGTCCCAGGTCGACGGGCACGTGCACCTTCCGCCGACCACTGGCGACAACATCGATGTACTGTGGAGACCTCACGCCCCACGTGTTGAGCAATTCGGCGGTACGTCCACCCGGCCTCCCGCATGCCCACTATACGCCCTCGCTCAAAGTCCGTCAACTGCACATACGGTTCACGTCCACGCTGTCGCGGCATGCTACCAGTGTTAAAGACTGCGATGGAGCTCCGTATGCCACGGCAAACTGGCTGACACTGACGGCGGCGGTGCACAAATGCTGCGCAGCTAGCGCCAGTCGACGGCCAACACCGCGCTTCCTGGTGTGTCCGCTGTGCCGTGCGTGTGATCATTGCTTGTTCAGCTCTTTCGCAGTGTCCGGAGCAAGTATGGTGGGTCTGACACACCAGTGTCAAGGTGTTCTTTTTTCCATTTCCTGGAGTGTAGAAGAAGGAGACCCCGTCACCCACCCTCATCCCCAGCAATAGCAAATAATCCTGTCCAATATGGAAATATGAACGAGACAGCTAATGTAATTTTAGAAGGTAGGACCAGGAGAGGATTGTTAAAATGCTAGTAGACACAGGAGCTCAAGTTAGATTATTGCTTGTTTCTCATGGCGATAAACTTCCATTCAAGATGATGCATCACAGCATCAGAGAATTGGGCGAAGAAGCGAAAGTATCCACAGGAATGTGTATTAATTTACAGATAGAAGTACGGTTTTCATATGGTAGTTTTTAATAGATTCAGAAGGGATGTCTATATTATTCTAGGAAACAACTTCTTGAAACGGTACCAGTGTATGTACTATAGAATACACATTGTTCGATTGAGCGAGGCAGCCCACTGTTTTGGTGGCACCTGTGCCCCCTCCGCCCCCCCCCCTTCCTATTTAGAAGGAACTTAATAAGGACCCTTCCACAGGTTCCAACAGAACTGCAGACATGGGCATTTGGAACTAGTACCACTATCGAATTCAGTGGTGTCAGGGGGATGTTTTCTGGATAGATATCAAAACCTGAACACCACCTGATCTGTCTTTCTGGTTGATTCAGAAAGACTTTTTGACAGGCTACAAAATCAAGTGAAGTATAAGCGAGACAGAGACAGTGGGAAAGAAATTTTGTGTCCCTGTATATGCTGGCAATTTTGGGCAAGGAGATGTAGACATTCCACGTGGAATAATACTTGCTAGTGGTCAGGTGGTGATAGAGGAAGAAAATCAGTGTGAGAATCAACTCAAGCGCAAGAGAAAGAAGCATTTTCCTGTAAGAAAAGTTAGCACAATTTCGCCCCTATTTAAAAATTAGTTATATGAGAATTTAGCACATTTGTTAGAGTCTGAGTAAAATATTTTGTGCCCAGTGTTAGAAGAACATGTTTGGTTGTTCGAAGAATGGCAACATTTGCCAGGAACTGACATTGTGCAACATAAAAGTCCAACTGGCGATGCTAAGTCAATTGCTCAGACGTAGACTCCCATTACAACTAACTCTGTTGTTGAGTATACTATCCAACAGCAGTTGGCTGCCTCTGGGATAATACAATTAGCTGCAAGGCTCTGGGCATCACCAATCTTGGCTGTGCCAAAAACGTCGATCAGTGCAGAGAAGACCTATCATCCATGTATTGATATGAAAGTGGTAAATAAGGAAACTACATCTGATAGTTGGGCTCCTCCCCATAGTGAAAGAACACTAGACTGATTAGCAAACTGTAGGTATTTTTACCACCTTCAATATGCGTTGTCTAGCACCAAATTTCGATTGCACCCTAAGACTGGCGAAAGACCGATTTTGTGGTCCCCTCAGGATTGTGTAGGTTTTTACACCTGTCTTTTAGCCTCATAAATGCACCTGCCAGTGACTTACTGACTTTTGCTCCAAGTACTGAAACCTACTTTATGTCATGTGTATTCAGATGATATTATTATACACTCCTGGAAATGGAAAAAGGAACACATTGACACCGGTGTGTCAGACCCACCATACTTGCTCCGAACACTGCGAGAGGGCTGTACAAGCAATGATCACACGCACGGCACAGCGGACACACCAGGAACCGCGGTGTTGGCCGTCGAATGGCGCTAGCTGCGCAGCATTTGTGCACCGCCGCCGTCAGTGTCAGCCAGTTTGCCGTGGCATACGGAGCTCCATCGCAGTCTTTAACACTGGTAGCATGCCGCGACAGCTTGGACGTGAACCGTATGTGCAGTTGACGGACTTTGAGCGAGGGCGTATAGTGGGCATGCGGGAGGCCGGGTGGACGTACCGCCGAATTGCTCAACACGTGGGGCGTGAGGTCTCCACAGTACATCGATGTTGTCGCCAGTGGTCGGCGGAAGGTGCACGTGCCCGTCGACCTGGGACCGGACCGCAGCGACGCACGGATGCACGCCAAGACCGTAGGATCCTACGCAGTGCCGTAGGGGACCGCACCGCCACTTCCCAGCAAATTAGGGACACTGTTGCTCCTGGGGTATCGGCGAGGACCATTCGCAACCGTCTCCATGAAGCTGGGCTACGGTCCCGCACACCGTTAGGCCGTCTTCCGCTCACGCCCCAACATCGTGCAGCCCGCCTCCAGTGGTGTCGCGACAGGCGTGAATGGAGGGACGAATGGAGACGTGTCGTCTTCAGCGATGAGAGTCGCTTCTGCCTTGGTGCCAATGATGGTCGTATGCGTGTTTGGCGCCGTGCAGGTGAGCGCCACAATCAGGACTGCATACGACCGAGGCACACAGGGCCAACACCCGGCATCATGGTGTGGGGAGCGATCTCCTACACTGGCCGTACACCACTGGTGATCGTCGAGGGGACACTGAATAGTGCACGGTACATCCAAACCGTCATCGAACCCATCGTTCTACCATTCCTAGACTGGCAAGGGAACTTGCTGTTCCAACAGGACAATGCACGTCCGCATGTATCCCGTGCCACCCAACGTGCTCTAGATGGTGTAAGTCAACTACCCTGGCCAGGAAGATCTCCGGATCTGTCCCCCATTGAGCATGTTTGGGACTGGATGAAGCGTCGTCTCACACGGTCTGCACGTCCAGCACGAACGCTGGTCCAACTGAGGCGCCAGGTGGAAATGGCATGGCAAGCCGTTCCACAGGACTACATCCAGCATCTCTACGATCGTCTCCATGGGAGAATAGCAGCCTGCATTGCTGCGAAAGATGGATATACACTGTACTAGTGCCGACATTGTGCATGCTCTGTTGCCTGTGTCTATGTGCCTGTGGTTCTGTCAGTGTGATCATGTGATGTATCTGACCCCAGGAATGTGTCAATAAAGTTTCCCCTTCCTGGGACAATGAAGTCACGGTGTTCTTATTTCAATTTCCAGGAGTGTTGCATGGGGGCTTAATAAAATGCAAATGCAAATAATTTTTAATTATCCTGTCGCTGTATGTCCGATTACGCAAGTCTCGTAAACGGCTGGCCCTGACAACTAATTGTTACGCTATCTGACTGCATAGAATGACAACAAAGAATGAAATGAAAATTTTCGTTAACACAATTAATTAATTAAGTCCCCAGCAACTATAAAACCTACGAAACCAAAGCACAAGTATAACTGTTCTGTGTGTGGGAGTGTGACTCAACGCACATCTGGCACGGTTCTTCTTCAACAAGACAAGAATTTTTAAATATCATTTATACTGACGTGATAAAAGAAAATTGGAAATACTATAATTGTGCAAGAAACCCAGAATTACACTCTAATACAAGAACACACGCCAGATGCTTTGTTGACTGAACCTGTAATGACACATTATTCAGGACACACAAATAATAAGAAATAAAGAACAGTAGTTAGTTACCTTAATTTATATTGACGAAAAGCACTCAGATCATTACAATATCTCCATTGGAACAACATCTACTATCTCTCCCATCACATAGCTGCATAAAACATCGAACAAACACTCACTACTACCCCATCTCATTCCAACTTCAGATACAAGCAGTGTCCACCACAACTGCTCGGCAAGGACTGCCTGCCGCTACCTCTCAATGAGCACTGCCAGTGGAGGCGGCGGAACAATACTCTCTCTGGCGCGATTTTTGGCGCTGTGGCTCAGTGTAGCCACCTTTCATACAGTGTAGCCACCTTTCATATGCCCTTCCTCCACGGGCTAGAATTTGATGGTATTTTTGCCAGCATTGGTGGTGAAAATACCACCAAATTCGTCAAAAAAAAATACAGACAAAAATAAAAGATAATATTAATACGTAAATATCATATAACTAGATAAAATTTTGGCTTTGCACTGACCTTTCAATAGCCTAATATACAAAATACACTAAGCAATACAAATTCTTTCATACATGTGACTTTACATAATAGTTTACACAAGTATTATGTGGTTAAACAGTTCAATCAATAGCGTCAGCAATGACGAATATGAGCAGGTAAGAGTGTTATAACTTTTCACAAACAGTAATACACAAAAAATCAGTTAATACAAATATTCACAACAAGTAGTTCACAGTTCCAGCAGTAGCACCTAGCACTGTTGAATAGGTGCTGACAGCAATAAGTGACATCATCTCAGTAGAAGCAGTCCATCAGTGGCACCCAGCATTGTGGAACAGGTGCAGACTCCAACAGGTGACATCATTTCGTTAGAAGCAGTCCATCAGTGGCACCCAGCAATGTTGAGTAGGTGCAGACACCATCAGGTGACATCATTTCAGTAGAAGCAGTCCATCAGTGGCACACAGCAATGTTGAGTAGGTGCAGACTCCAACAGGTGACATCATTTCAGTAGAAGCAGTCCATCAATGGCACCCAGCAATGTTGAGTAGGTGCAGACACCATCAAGTGACATTATGTCAGTAGAAGCAGTTCATCAGTGGCACCCAGCATTGTGGAGTAGGTTCAGACTCCAACAGGTGACATCATTTCAGTAGAAGCAGTCCATCAGTGGCATCCAGCAATGTTGAACAGGTGCTACAGCAACAAGTGACACCATTTCAGTAGAAGCAGTTCCATCAGTGGCACCCAGCAATGTTGAACAGGTGCAGACACCAACAAGTGACATTATTTCAATAGATGCAGTCCATCAGTGGCACCCAGCAAAGTTGAGTAGGTGCAGACAGCAAGAAGTAACATCATTGCAGTAGAAGCAGTCCATCAGTGGCACCCAGCAATGTTGAGTAGGTGCAGACACCGACAAATGACATTAAACAACTATCACTGATCACACTGTTCCTCAGCACAAATTAAACATGTCCTAGTGGCACCAATCATGTAGAAAAAGTACAAGTAACAGTCCATAATTTCATCATCACTAATTAGACAGTTCAAGCATGAACAATAGTTTGAATACACTTACAAATGCTTTTACAATGCTCTTACACTACACATACAAATCATAACAAACACACAAATGATATTAGATAATTGTCATATTACTATTACAAATACACAAACATCAGTAAACCTATAATATTTATGGGTGTCAGTGCAAGCCACTACAAACAAATAAAATAATATTTAGGAGATAGGTGGGTAGGATTAGGAAAGGAAAACACACAAAACACACTCACTCACCTTTCATCCACATTAAGTACTACTGTGTAATTGTATAGTGTTAACTGTCTGGATCCACTTCTGTCAAATTTCATGTTCATCATGTGTATCAAGTAGTAGTGGCAGCAATGTATAACAGTCAATAATAGTTAAGTCAACGTCATAGTCATCATGTCAAGACCAATGTTTGCCAAGCCAGATCAAAATGTACGGTTGCTGAACAACTGTCAGTGTGCCAAGTTATGCAATGTTTCCTCTCTCCAAAAAAAAAGTACATACTGCTTAGTGATTTAACAAAGTGTGTGTAGACAATCTTCCTTCCATTTTAGTGTTCTAGTCTGCTATCTTCATCCTCCTTGTTCCATATAGACCAACAAAAAAAATATGCACCTCACTTACTTTACCTCTTATCCACCAAAACTCCAATAACCATTAGCATCACAAAACCTCAATACTTCAATAATACCTCTTCAATACGTCGCTACATATAAACCTTATTGCCAGTATCATTTACCTTACCTCTTGTCCACAAAAACTCCAATATTACCAATATCATTTCACTTCCATAACAACTCTTTCCTCAAGTCAGTTTCGTCGAACAAGTACAGATAAAATCCTAATGCAAACCTCCTCATCCCATACAATCCGAAGACACACTGTCAACACACAACCTCTGTGTAATCCATCTGACCAAAATCTTCTACTCATTATGAATTATAAACAAAGAATGCATACATGACCTCTAACAGACTTAGTTCGAATAACTCTCAGTAAGTAAGTCCGATTACGGAGTGTGAATGATCCTAATATTTCACAGTGTGTACACCACTTCAAGAATTATGACAAAGAGAAGCAAACATATGGAGTATTTCTTGTGTCAAGTGTCACTTCCTATTTTAGTTGCTCACAAAAAAATGCAGTGTAATAACTGTCAATGGTCTAAACCTAGTTTTGGTATGTCATGTCGTTAGCTTCCTTTCTATTAGCACAAATTTATACAGATTCCATAAAACCTCCAGCTCATGTGACTTCTATGACGTTTCTTGTACTAAAGTCGCTCGTCGAATTATAGCAGTTCATTTTCTTATCTTAAAAATATAAGGCACTGAGCGTAAGCAAGGCAAGCAACAGCGAGTAAATATACCAGTAGAGAACAGAATGTCAACAAGTGGATGCAGCACAAATCTTACGAGGCTCTGCCAAGCGAACAATCTGTAACTAGTACCATAGTGTAACCTAAACTCTATGTTTGTACACTGTACATCAGCATTGCTATATACCAAATTGAAGTATAGTTATGACAACAAGCAGAAATGTGTAAATGTGCAATCCATACGCATAGCAGTAAACATATATCTTACGTACTAAACAGGTCATTAGCATCGTATCTTAATAAGTAAACATGAAGGCGCAAGCAGATAAATCACAAAGTATAACTTACATACCTAACCACATCAGCACAATTAATCAGGTGACAATTATAATTTAAATAAATAGGCACAGCAGGCACATAATTAAAAATATGACATCAGTGAAAAAGCAGTGCAGCCAAGCGATGCATAATATACACAAGTTACAACTCAATTCATGGATAATCATTGTCAAAATCAGTTAACGTACGCAAGCACGTCGCTTCACCAGCAAATTCATAGAACATGTAATTAGCACAAAGTATGAATCACGTAATCGCGAGCAGCAAATTACGTCTAAAGTACGTACCTAAGTGGAAATATGTTACCTGAAAAATAAACTCAATTAATAATTACCTTTTTAGTTTATTACTTTCTTCTTCGAAATGACATTTTTCCTGAAATTTTCTCGATAGCAAGTCGTCTTAACGTCGGACACGCACAGAATTTACCTGAAGTTCTTAAATATTTTACAGAACCGTATCCTGAAAAATACTTAATGTTAATAACAGAATTCATCAAGTCACTATAGCTTTATACTGATTTTAATCGGAGAAATTAGACTGTGTATTTATTTACGGCTGTCAGTGCATTCGCACTGAGCGCTCGATCAGCTGTAGGCGCGTGACGTAGGAAGTGATTGTTTGCGGTCAACGACTGCCCTGTGCGGCGCGCAGACTTGACTGTTGCTTTGAGTATGTGCCACCGCCAAAACACAGCGCGGTATCCTTGTACTCTCCGCATGTTTACATGTAGCTGTTAGTTCCTCAAAAGTATGTCATTCTACAAAAAATTTTTCAAAAGTATATCATTCCACAAAAATTTTAACGTTAGATATATGATGTATTCCCTTAGAGCGTCGTCATTTAAGAGTTTCTACTTCGACAGTGTTATCATGAATAATTTTGCGAATTCTATATGGACCATTATAAAGCAGAAAAAATTTCCGACACAAGCCTTTTCCTTTGTGAGACAAACGATGAGCCTTAATTAACACCTTTTGACCAACTGACAAGATTTTTAAACGACCAGGACGCTTAGCTGATTTCTCTCTTCTAGCAGCCGCAGATGCAATATTTTGTAGAGCCAGGTTGACAACTTCAGAATGCCGCAGTTTCCGTGAAGGCGGAAAAGGAACGATTTCAGAAATGCGATTTGTCGGTGCTTTGTTTTTTAATATCAGTATAGGCGGTAAAGAAGTTGAATCATTAGGGAGTTCATTCAGAATGTTTTGAAAAATATGAAGATACTGATCCCACGTTCTGTGATTCTGATGACAATAAAGACGACACAATTTATTGATTTCCTTCATCCATCTCTCTGAAGCGTTAGATTGAGGGTGAAAAAGTGAAATGAAAATTGGTTTAATTTTACGACGCTGTAGAGTACGAAGCCAAATTTTAGAACGAAACTGTGATCCCTTATCTGATATAACCTTATCAACATGACCCACTTCTTTAAGAAAATGGTTAATGAAAGCATTAGATACTGAACGAGCTGTTGCTTTGCGTAACGGTGTAAAACACACATATTTTGATGTCAACTCCACTGCTACGAAAATGTACGCAAAACCATTAGTAGATCGAACCACTGGACCGAATAAATCAACTGCAGCCATGTCCTTTAATTTTGCTGGAATGATAGGAAACAACGGTGCTCTGTGAGAAACTGTCGGCGGTTTAGCCTTTTGACATAATTTGCATTTGGCAAGAACAAATCGAATACGTTTTTCCATATTATTGAAGTAGCAATTTTCTCGTAATTTATGAAAGCATTTTCTGGAACCAAAGTGCGCATAACTGAAATGCGTATACCAAATCAGCTTATTAACCCACTCATCAGGAATACAAACTAACCAAACAGAGTTGTCGACCGATTTTCATTTAAAAAGAACTTTCCAGATAGATCGCAAAAACGAGGTGTGGCCAAATCGTCCAATCTAACAAAGCGTCTAAGAAATTTACAGACACCAAGGAAACTACGAACATCACGTTTTGTGGTAGGAACAGCATAATTACGAATAGCGTCTAGTTTTTTCTGGATCAGGAAGAATACCTTCTGTAGAAATAATGTGACCGAGAAATTTCACCTGTGAACGACCAATTTCAGATTTTTCCAAGTTCACTGTAATGCCAACTCTTGCAAAAATACGTAATAATGAATCCAAAATTTTGTTATGCTCACTCCAAGAACATTTAGCAATAAGAATGTCGTCAACATATGAAGTAATATTGTCACGAAGATAAACAGGTAAAATTTCATTTAAGCTACGAATGAATGCTGCCGAAGATACAGTAAGTCCAAACGGTAATTTCCAAAGTCACTTTTGGGTAAAATAGTCATATCAGGTTATTGTTTACTTACTCTCTAGATAGATTGATAGTTGAAGAGTTGTTTCGATAGATGCAAAGAACAGTAAAAGGGTAGGCAGCGGTACAGAAAACTAAAAGAGAAATAGCACCACTACAGCTCGGGGCCCTATGCTCGCTACGGCACATATTCACTTAGAGTAGTGAATCCCCTGAGGACATTAATAGCTGCACATTAATTTCAGTTTGTGACTTAGTGGCAAATTTAGCGGAAGTGCGTACGTAAATTGATCTAACCATGAACATGGATGAATGTCATTCTTAGATTTGCGAAAGTTCTTAAATTTCCGAACAGTTAAGAAGTGTTTATAGTCAAAGTTTTCGCCTCGTGGCGACAAAGACCTACCGCGTCTGTCCCAGTCCAAATGTCGATTATTCTCAAGTTCGCGCGCCTGGCGCTCTCTTGTTGCATCCCGTAAATGAAATAAATTACATTCTTCAAAGCCCTCTGCTACCTGTGATTCTAGATTTCTTCTGCTGTCTTTTCCTACGATTTCGCCTTCAATTTGTTTGACTTGCTTTCGTAATGCCTCAACTTCCCTTTTAACGCGTTCATTAAATTTTCCCTGATTTTCAATGCTCTGGTACTCTTCGGTTTCTGAAAATGGCAATGGAGCTGTGTCATCTGAATCTCTGACCCCATTCAAACTAAGATTTGTCAATTTATCTGAAATCTCCTCCACTCTTTCCGATAAGTCACCTATTTGTTCTTTCTGTTTATTTACGTCTTCCTAAGTGTCGCGACTCGGGTTTCAGTATTAACACATTTAGTAGTTAACTGTTCATACTGTTGTGTTAGGTTATTTCATCTGTCATCTGGTACGGATTCCTCGATTCTCTCAAATATTTCTTTCTTATCTTTTGCACGTTGTAAATTTAACTCTGAAAATTTCTGTACTATCACGCGATCTCTTTCCTCCTGTTCTCTATCCTGTTCCCTTTGTCTAATCTCTACTGCAATTAATCTATTATTGTGAGAATTCAAAATCGGTTGTACTTCTTCTCTGATTTCTTTCTTTAATTCATCTTTCATATTTTTGAAACATGTCCCTATTCGTGAATCTAACCGTGTTTCCATTGTTTCCATCTCTGTTTCTAGCCATGTTGCCACCGTTTTCAATTCAGATCCTAACTGTGATCCCAATGAGTCTAACCGTGTTTCCATTGTTCCCATTTGTGATCCCAGTGAGTCTAACCGTGCTTCCATTGTTCCCATCTGTGTTTTTAATTCAGATCTAAAATGTGTTTCCATTCGTGCTCCCAAATTTAATATAGCACCCATCAACTGCTCCATATCAGCCGGTTCGAAATTCTTTTCGCCCCTAACATTTCCCACAAAACCAGTTTCCCTCGTCATAGCTGTAAAGCTATCTGTGTTCGATACTGTTCCAGAATCTTCTATCGTTACTCTCGTATTCTGTGAATTTTCTGATTGAGAAAAACCTTGAACTGGTTCCGGACTATTTTCCCGACTTATTACATTGTTTTCCACTTCATTACCATCATACTGTTGTCCTGTGTTGGCGAGTTCGCCATGTCAACAATTTCGTCATTCTCACTATTCATCATTTTTGCCTTTTTCATTGATCGCATAATCATTTACAAAATATCCAAAACTCGTCACTATATGAAAATTACACACAATGACACTTTATCATCAACAATATCATTCACACGAAATGTTTCCCTCAAACACGATTAACGAACAATTGAAATAATTGCACTAAATTGTCAAACGCGTATACAAGACAACAAAGAAAAAATTATGAGAAAAAAAAATACCATTAGAAGAATGACAATTACCAAATCTACACATGCAAAATAGACTACAATTACTAAACTACAAATTACTACAACAATACTACTGTCTACTATTTTTACAATCAGAAGAATTCCAAAGGACGATCCGAAGCAGCGGTCGCCACGTGCATGGGGGCTTAATAAATATGCAATGCAAATACTTTTTTATTATCCTGTCGCTGTATGTCCGATTACGCAAGTCTCGTAAACGGCTGGCCCTGACAACTAATTGTTACGCTATCTGACTGCATAGAATGACAACAAAGAATGAAATGAAAATTTTCGTTAACACAATTAATTAATTAATTCCCCAGCAACTATAAAACCTACGAAACCAAAGCACAAGTATAACTGTTCTGTATGTGGGAGTGTGACTCAACGCACATCTGGCACGGTTCTTCTTCGACAAGACAAGAATTTTTAAATATCATTTATACTGACGTGATAAAAGAAAATTGGAAATACTATAATTGTGCAAGAAACCCAGAATTACACTCTAATACAAGAACACACGCCAGATGCTTTGTTGACTGAACCTGTAATGACACATTATTCAGGACACACAAATAATAAGAAATAAAGAACAGTAGTTAGTTACCTTAATTTATATTGACGAAAAGCACTCAGATCATTACAATATCTCCATTGGAACAACATCTACTATCTCTCCCATCACATAGCTGCATAAAACATCGAACAAACACTCACTACTACCCCATCTCATTCCAACTTCAGATACAAGCAGTGTCCACCACAACTGCTCGGCAAGGACTGCCTGCCGCTACCTCTCAATGAGCACTGCCAGTGGAGGCGGCGGAACAATACTCTCTCTGGCGCGATTTTTGGCGCTGTGGCTCAGTGTAGCCACCTTTCATACAGTGTAGCCACCTTTCAGTGTATTTACTTGTATTTCGAGTGAACTGCTTCAAGTATTATTTGTGTGGAAGAAAATTCACTGTGGCCTCTGACCATGCTTCCCTTTTTTGGATGCTAAGTTTGGAACGTCCCCTTAGAAAATCTATTGAATTACTGTGCTGGTAAACCCCTTACGTTATTTGATTTTCAAACAGCTGAGCAGAACTGAACGTACTCAGACATTTCGCTCTTTACTTATTCTGATCAACACTAAACTGACACACAATATTTTTAGCGCAACGCAATCTGACTTTCAAACATCCCTACAAAAGAATGGCCCTGACTAACAATAACCTATACCTTTCATGAATCACTTACCTCGCAAAAATCTTCGTTACTCCAACTACTGCAATACAGCGAGCACCACTACTGCCAGCTAAATAAAAGATTCTAACTACTGAAGGGACTAACTACTGATAGGCATAGTTAGCAAATGAAAGATTTTGATAAAGAACAAACAATGTATTTACCTTAATAGTGTTCAAAAGTCATAATATATGTATATCAGTTCATGACATACAGTCTTACAAATTTACTGTCTCTGATGGACACACGTCCAGATCATCCGCTCTCAAAGCTCCACCATCTCTCTCCCCACATCCACCACTGCTGGCGGCTCACCTCCAACTGCGCAACGATACGTGCTGTTAACACCCAACTGCCACTACAATAGCGAATATTACAACAATACTAACCAGCCACAGACTGCACACAGCATAGCCAGTGATTTTCATACACAGTGCTACATGGCGTTACCAACATAAAAACCTGAAACTTCCTGGCAGATTAAAACTGTGTGCCCGACCGAGACTCGAACTCGGGGCCTTTGCCTTTCGCGGGCAAGTGCTCTACTATCTGAGCTACCGAAGCACGACTCACGCCCGGTACTCACAGCTTTACTTCTGCCAGTACCTCGTCTCCTACCTTCCAAACTTTACAGAAGCTCTCCTGCGAACCTTGCAGAACTAGCACTCCTGAAAGAAAGGATATTGCGGAGACATGGCTTAGCCACAGCCTGGGGGATGTTTCCAGAATGAGATTTTCACTCTGCAGCGGAGTGTGCGCTGATATGAAACTTCCTGGCAGATTAAAACTGTGTGCCCGACCGAGACTCGAACTCGGGACCTTTGCCTTTCGCGGGCAAGTGCTCTACCATCTGAGCTACCAAAGCACGACTCACGCCCGGTACTCACAGCTTTACTTCTGCCAGTACCTCGTCTCCTACCTTCCAAACTTTACAGAAGCTCTCCTGCGAACCTTGCAGATGGTTCAAATGGCTCTGAGCACTATGGGACTCAACTGCTGTGGTCATTAAGTCCCCTAGAACTTAGAACTACTTAAACCTAACTAACCTAAGGACAGCACACAACACCCAGCCATCACGAGGCAGAGAAAATCCCTGAACCCGCCGGGAATTGAACCCGGGAACCCGGGCGTGGGAAGCGAGATCGCTACCGCACGACCACGAGATGCGAACCTTGCAGAACTAGCACTCCTGAAAGAAAGGATATTGCGGAGACATGGCTTAGCCACAGCCTGGGGGATGTTTCCAGAATGAGATTTTCACTCTGCAGCGGAGTGTGCGCTGATATGAAACTTCCTGGCAGATTAAAACTGTGTGCCCGACCGAGACTCGAACTCGGGACCTTTGCCTTTCACGGGCAAGTGCTCTACCATCTGAGCTACCGAAGCACGACTCACGCCCGGTACCCACAGCTTTACTTCTGCCAGTACTTCGTCTCCTACCTTCCAAACTTTACAGAAGCTCTCCTGCGAACCTTGCAGAACTAGCACTCCTGAAAGAAAGGATATTGCGGAGACATGGCTTAGCCGCAGCCTGGGGGATGTTTCCAGAATGAGATTTTCACTCTGCAGCGGAGTGTGCGCTGATATGAAACTTCCTGGCAGATTAAAACTGTGTGCCCGACCGAGACTCGAACTCGGGACCTTTGCCTTTCACGGGCAAGTGCTCTACCACCTGAGCTACCGAAGCACGACTCACGCCCGGTACTCACAGCTTTACTTCTGCCAGTACTTCGTCTCCTACCTTCCAAACTTTACAGAAGCTCTCCTGCGAACCTTGCAGAACTAGCACTCCTGAAAGAAAGGATATTGCGGAGACATGGCTTAGCCACAGCCTGGGGGATGTTTCCAGAATGAGATTTTCACTCTGCAGCGGAGTGTGCGCTGATATGAAACTTCCTGGCAGATTAAAACTGTGTGCCCGACCGAGACTCGAACTCGGGACCTTTGCCTTTCGCGGGCAAGTGCTCTACCATCTGAGCTACCGAAGCACGACTCACGCCCGGTACTCCCAGCTTTACTTCTGCCAGTACCTCGTCTCCTACCTTCCAAACTTTACAGAAGCTCTCCTGCGAACCTTGCAGAACTAGCACTCCTGAAAGAAAGGATTTGCAAGTTGCGTAACCGAATCAGTAGATGCAACTGAGTCAATTTTAGCCTGCAAGGTGTCGTGATTTTCATGAACAATAGTTTGCAGTTCTTTTACGGCTGCTTCGTGATTCTGTAATGCATTTTCATGACGCGAAAAAATAGGTTGAAAATGCTCACAAATTTATGTTTTTACGTCATTACAGACTTTTTGACATTTAGATTCGATTTTAAGTAACTCAGCAGTTAAACCTTCACGTGTTTGTTCAAGTGTGGTGTCTAACTTTTGAAGCTGTTGCTGTGACTGTTTTTGATTTTGTTCCATTGCGTCTAACTTTTGAAGATTTTGTTCCATTGTGTCTAACTTTTGCTGTGTTCGTCTCTGATTTTGTTCCATTGCGTCTAACTTTTGAAGATTTTGTTCCATTGTGTCTAACTTTTGCTGTGTTCGTCTCTGATTTTGTTGCATTGTGTCAAACTTTTGAAGCTTTTGTCCCATTTGTTGCATTAATTGTAGTAACAATGCAATGGTGTCTGAAACATGTTCCTCAGTGCTATTCGGCAGTGCATTTGAAACGGCAATATTCGCATTTTGAAAAGCAGAAAATGTGTCTTGACTTATTTCAGAAAACGGTGAGGACGCAAAACCTGAATCTACAGTATTCGCAAAATTGTGTCCTGTCACTTCAGAATCCTGAGGCGAGCTGTTGCCGACCGATCGATCGATAATGCTTCCCTGTTCACTATTTGTTTCACTTTCTACGCCATTATTTGCCGCCCGCTCCATTTCCCTATGCACAATTACCAAATTATTACTTTGAATGTCTGTTAATTCATTACACAGTGGTGCTGATAAGCTACGCTCGTCGTCACTATTATTTCGAGTTTACTTTGGAGGCTAGTGATGCGTTTTCCACACGCCATTATTGTCACAATATTTCACATGATAACGCAGAAAAGCACAATTTGAAGAGCAAAATAAGAAAACACATTAACATAACACTGAAAATAATATTTAGTTAATTGCAAGCGCAGCTGCGAAATACTTGGTGCAAATCTTCATGCATGCCACCTGGCTGGACAGTACTAATGTCAACGTTGGCTTCAATCGTCTCGTTCAAGCACAATGGCCGGGTTTTCTCTGTGTGTATACCGATGGCTCCAAAATTCCGCAAGAAGAGTATACAGGATGCGCTTTTTTCTGTCCTCAGATCCAGATCCGCAAAACCTTCAACCTGCCTACGAGCACTTCTATTTTTACGGCGGAGACAGTGGCAGTTTTTGAAGCACTTAAGTTTGTCTTTAGCACTTCCTTCCCCAAGGTATTGATAGTATCTGACTCGCAAAGCGTTCTTAAAAACATTCAGTACAGTCGATGGAACAAAACAACCAACAGTTATATCTTGGATGTGATATCTGAATATATTCGCAGCACACGCACGGGCCGGACGATCCATTTGTTGTGGGTACCTTCCCACTCTGGTATCCTCTATAATGATGAAGTTGATGCATTAGCCAAACAAGCGGCAACCTTAGGCACCGTCCTGGGTCTGCACCTTCCTTATACAGACTACTTACGTGAAGTCAAGGATCACGCAAGACAACAATGGCAGGAAATGTGGAACGTTTCTCAACAGACAAAAGGCGGTTATTACGCAGTGCTGCAACCTCGGATTCCTTCACAGCCGTGGTTCATGAGGACACATCTGGACCGATTTCTACCATCATAAGACTCCGCTTCAATCATGCCTCTTTCCCACAACATCTACATCGGATCAACGTTTACAGTTCACCAGCATGTGAGTGTGATCCTGAGTCGGAAGCTGATGTCAACCACATCTTATTTATGTGCCCCAAATTTGATCATGACCAGTTGGTCTTGCTGAAGACATTGCTGAGTATGGGCTACCATCTTCCTCAATCAGCTTCTTATCTTTTGTGTACTAAAGACGTTCGTCTATATAAAGTGATAGTTAACTTCATCAAGAGTACTGGTTACAATCTGTAGGTTTTAATGGTGTACATAAATTATAACTATGTCTTGCTATTGAAGATATTTCAGAAGTGGTGTGAATTGTAAGCCAAGACACTTTTAATTATTTTCCAATTCAATTCAATTTTTAAAACATTATGTACAAAACTTGTAAATATGCATTTCTGTATTTGTTTATTCAATAATGTGTACATTTCACTATGTGTTGCCAATGGCTAAATTGAGTACACACTCAAAGGCCAAATAAAAAAATTTAAAAAAATTAAAAAAATTAAAAAACTGTTTTACTGTACAACAATGAAAAACTACAACTACAAAGGAAATTGTCTCTATAATTACGCGCTATCAATAAACAATAGCTACACTAATTACACAAACTACAAGAAAAAATAACTGACTTTCAACAATCCCTACAAACGAATGGCCCTGACTAACAATAACCTATACCTTTCATGAATCACTTACCTCACAAAAATCTTCGTTACTCCAACTACTGCAATACAGCGAGGGTCACTACTGCCAGCTAAAGAAAAGATTCTAACTACTGAAGGGACTAACTATTGATAGGCATAGTTAGCAAATGAAAGATTTTGATAAAGAACAAACAATGTATTTACCTTAATAGTGCCGGCCGCGGTGGTCTAGCGGTTCTGGCGCTGCAGTCCGGAACCGCGGGACTGCTACGGTCGCAGGTTCGAATCCTGCCTCGGGCATGGGTGTGTGTGATGTCCTTAGGTTAGTTAGGTTTAAGTAGTTCTAAGTTCTAGGGGACTTATGACCTAAGATGTTGAGTCCCATAGTGCTCAGAGCCATTTGAACCATTTACCTTAATAGTGTTCAAAAGTCATTATATATATATATATATATATACACTCCTGGAAATTGAAATAAGAACACCGTGAATTCATTGTCCCAGGAAGGGGAAACTTTATTGACACATTCCTGGGGTCAGATACATCACAAGATCACACTGACAGAACCACAGGCACATAGACACAGGCAACAGAGCATGCACAATGTCGGCACTAGTACAGTGTATATCCACCTTTCGCAGCAATGCAGGCTGCTATTCTCCCATGGAGACGATCGTAGAGATGCTGGATGTAGTCCTGTGGAACGGCTTGCCATGCCATTTCCACCTGGCGCCTCAGTTGGACCAGCATTCGTGCTGGACGTGCAGACCGCGTGAGACGACGCTTCATCCAGTCCCAAACATGCTCAATGGGGGACAGATCCGGAGATCTTGCTGGCCAGGGTAGTTGACTTACACCTTCTAGAGCACGTTGGGTGGCACAGGATACATGCGGACGTGCATTGTCCTGTTGGAACAGCAAGTTCCCTTGCCGGTCTAGGAATGGTAGAACGATGGGTTCGATGACGGTTTGGATGTACCGTGCACTATTCAGTGTCCCCTCGACGATCACCAGTGGTGTACGGCCAGTGTAGGAGATCGCTCCCCACACCATGATGCCGGGTGTTGGCCCTGTGTGCCTCGGTCGTATGCAGTCCTGATTGTGGCGCTCACCTGCACGGCGCCAAACACGCATACGACCATCATTGGCACCAAGGCAGAAGCGACTCTCATCGCTGAAGACGACACGTCTCCATTCATCCCTCCATTCACGCCTGTCGCGACACCACTGGAGGCGGGCTGCACGATGTTGGGGCGTGAGCGGAAGACGGCCTAATGGTGTGTGGGACCGTAGCCCAGATTCATGGAGACGGTTGCGAATGGTCCTCGCCGATACCCCAGGAGCAACAGTGTCCCTAATTTGCTGGGAAGTGGCGGTGCGGTCCCCTACGGCACTGCGTAGGATCCTACGGTCTTGGCGTGCATCCGTGCGTCGGTGCGGTCCTGTCCCAGGTCGACGGGCACGTGCACCTTCCGCCGACCACTGGCGCCAACATCGATGTACTGTGGAGACCTCACGCCCCACGTGTTGAGCAATTCGGCGGTACGTCCACCCAGCCTCCCGCATGCCCACTATATGCCCTCGCTCAAAGTCCGTCAACTGCACATACGGTTCACGTCCATGCTGTCGCGGCATGCTACCAGTGTTAAAGACTGCGATGGAGCTCCGTATGCCACGGCAAACTGGCTGTCACTGACGGCGGCGGTACACAAATGCTGCGCAGCTAGCGCCATTCGACGGCCAACACCGCGGTTCCTGGTGTGTCCGCTGTGCCGTGCGTGTGATCATTGCTTGTACAGCCCTCTCGCAGTGTCCGGAGCAAGTATGGTGGGTCTGACACACCGGTGTCAATGTGTTCTTTTTTCCATTTCCAGGAGTGTATGTATATATATATATATATATATATATATATATATATATATATATATATACACTCCTGGAAATTGAAATAAGAACACCGTGAATTCATTGTCCCAGGAAGGGGAAACTTTATTGACACATTCCTGGGGTCAGATACATCACATGATCACACTGACAGAACCACAGGCACATAGACACAGGCAACAGAGCATGCACAATGTCGGCACTAGTACAGTGTATATCCACCTTTCGCAGCAATGCAGGCTGCTATTCTCCCATGGAGACGATCGTAGAGATGCTGGATGTAGTCCTGTGGAACGGCTTGCCATGCCATTTCCACCTGGCGCCTCAGTTGGACCAGCATTCGTGCTGGACGTGCAGACCGCGTGAGACGACGCTTCATCCAGTCCCAAACATGCTCAATGGGGGACAGATCCGGAGATCTTGCTGGCCAGGGTAGTTGACTTACACCTTCTAGAGCACGTTGGGTGGCACAGGATACATGCGGACGTGCATTGTCCTGTTGGAACTGCAAGTTCCCTTACCGGTCTAGGAATGGTAGAACGATGGGTTCGATGACGGTTTGGATGTACCGTGCACTATTCAGTGTCCCCTCGACGATCACCAGTGGTGTACGGCCAGTGTAGGAGATCGCTCCCCACACCATGATGCCGGGTGTTGGCCCTGTGTGCCTCGGTCGTATGCAGTCCTGATTGTGGCGCTCACCTGCACGGCGCCAAACACGCATACGACCATCATTGGCACCAAGGCAGAAGCGACTCTCATCGCTGAAGACGACACGTCTCCATTCATCCCTCCATTCACGCCTGTCGCGACACCACTGGAGGCGGGCTGCACGATGTTGGGGCGTGAGCGGAAGACGGCCTAATGGTGTGTGGGACCGTAGCCCAGATTCATGGAGACGGTTGCGAATGGTCCTCGCCGATACCCCAGGAGCAACAGTGTCCCTAATTTGCTGGGAAGTGGCGGTGCGGTCCCCTACGGCACTGCGTAGGATCCTACGGTCTTGGCGTGCATCCGTGCGTCGGTGCGGTCCTGTCCCAGGTCGACGGGCACGTGCACCTTCCGCCGACCACTGGCGCCAACATCGATGTACTGTGGAGACCTCACGCCCCACGTGTTGAGCAATTCGGCGGTACGTCCACCCGGCCTCCCGCATGCCCACTATACGCCCTCGCTCAAAGTCCGTCAACTGCACATACGGTTCACGTCCACGCTGTCGCGGCATGCTACCAGTGTTAAAGACTGCGATGGAGCTCCGTATGCCACGGCAAACTGGCTGACACTAACGGCGGCGGTGCACAAATGCTGCGCAGCTAGCGCCATTCGACAGCCAACACCACGGTTCCTGGTGTGTCCGCTGTGCCGTGCGTGTGATCATTGCTTGTACAGCCCTCTCGCAGTGTCCGGAGCAAGTATGGTGGGTCTGACACACCGGTGTCAATGTGTTCTTTTTTCAATTTCCAGAAGTGTGTGTATATATATATATATATATATATATATATATATATATATATATATATATATATATATCAGTTCATGACATACAGTCTTACAAATTTACTGTCTCTGATGGACACACGTCCAGATCATCCGCTCTCAAAACTCCGCCATCTCTCTCCCCACATCCACCACTGCTGGCGGCTCACCTCCAACTGCGCAACGCTATGCGCTGTTAACATCCAACTGCCAACGCTACAATAACGAATATTACAACAATGCCAACCAGCCATAGACTGCACACAGCATAGCCAGTGATTTTCATACAGAGTGCTACAAGACGTTACCAACATAAAAACCTAAACAGCCTACTTACAAGTAAGACCCCAGTACTCGTTTAACCCATTGAGCATAAACATTGTCTGTAAATGATTATGAAGTACCCACAAACAAGACTTTTTACACCAAAATGCCAATGCTGTAAGTTATAAGGTTGGAGTGGTTCAGAGAGATGACCTTATAATAGAAGAGTTGAGAGAAGCACAGGAGAGAAGTTTAGAATATCATCAGTTGCCAGTATGCTTCCCTTCCAGATTTTGTCACAGATGACAGTATTTTATACCGCAAGACAGCCTTGGCAACAGAGCTGTAGTTCCTAAGGAGTCACAACCACGTACAACAGCTCACTGTCATTACAGTTTGCAGGCATGCCATAGTGGATGAAGGGCCACAAATGTTAGAGAAACCACATGTTTTTGGTGGAAGGGCATATAGAACGATGTTCAGAAGTCTATACAGGACTGCTAGCCTTGTAGTCAGAGAGCACCACCACCAAGAACCCAAATCCCCCTGCACACTCTTCCAGAAGCTATTAAAATTTTTTAAAACTTTGTTTTAGATATTGTAGGACAATTCCCACAAAGTACACAAATCAAGAAACATATTCTATCTATCATCAATCACTTTTCTAGGTACCTTATCCTAGTACCACTTGCATCCTTAAAGCTTTAATGAAGTAATGAAGTAATAAAGGAGTTGTGATTTCCAGTAAAAACGTGGAGATCTATTTTTGCTTTGTAATCCTGTGGTTAAGAAAGGAAGGACTATAAAATTCGTGCCTCAATACGAAGACCCTTATTTTATCATATGACTGACCTCTCCTGTTAATTCAGAAATTTAACTGTTGATCATCCTGTGGTAGTTCATTTTGACTTGCTAAGGCCATATCACAGTCAAGCTATGCTACACCCTGTAGTGCCACTGGCCCACCTCAAAATAGTTCGGCGCAAGGTGAAGTTACTGTTGTGAAAAAAGTCAGGAAGAATAAAGACAAGTTGCCACCAACACATCATAGATATGCCTTTAGAAGCCTTATGCAGTGAGAAAAGGATATTAAGATATTACTTGATAAGAGCAATTTACGTGGTATTTTGTTCTTTGTGTATAGTGATATTGTTTACCTTTTTAGAGTTGTGACGACGCTGAGAAGTGATTTCATTTGGGAATGTGATGTGTTTCAATGATACTATTACGAATATTAATTTTGTGATTGTTAGCCATTCTATGTTTTGAATATTTAGTACAAGGGAAATGTGTTAGGTTGTTTGAGCCAGTTTTCTGCCGAAATCAGTTTGCCATTCTCGTTTTTGTGAAAGTCGTGGTTTTGCTGCGTAAGAAGCTGCAGGAACTATTTTGTAAAATGTAGGACTGCAATGTGGTGCTATAAGTTAGGCTATATCACGAGGAAAGTAATTAGAGGAGAGACTTAAAAGTGATGATATAAATGTTTAAAGTGT
This sequence comes from Schistocerca cancellata, assembly GCF_023864275.1. Taxonomy (NCBI): domain Eukaryota; kingdom Metazoa; phylum Arthropoda; class Insecta; order Orthoptera; family Acrididae; genus Schistocerca; species Schistocerca cancellata. Next base: position 700,688,873 of record NC_064628.1, read on the forward strand.
CTACAAAAAAGTAATTATCTATACAGTGAGTAAGAGTTTAATAAGGAAATGTTTGAATTACCTTATGACAATAATGTACTATGTGAAGATAATTCAACATTATACGAGTTTCATTGTGTTACCTAGTAAACGAAAAGCAAAGAAATTCATTGAAGGAAGTAAGGAAAACACTGTGGTGGTACATGAGATACCGACTATTTTTGCATTGCATTCAGTGAAGAGTTTTATGCCACAAAAGATGGACGTTTTACTGGCAATTGTATGCTGTTTAAAATAATGTTTAAATGATACTTGGTTTTGTGAGACAAGGATTAAAACCTTGAAGTAGAGAAACTTTTGCTATGTTAGTTCACAAGAAATACTGAAATTAGATGGAGAGTTAGAGAAATGCGACGAGCATGGCGCTTATAAGAGTCATAAAGGATTATTACCAGTTTATAACTAAGAACTTTCATAAGCATTTATTTAGTCAACGCCATTAATTAATGGAAGAAACATTTCCTCACTGCATATGTCGATTTTGTACACTGGATAATTGAGCAGAATGGTGTCAAGCTTCATGTAATTTTTATACTCCTTTGATACAAGTACATAGCGATCCTGACCCTTTTTAGCTAATATCTACTTGTATAGGCACAAAGGTAAGTCATCATTGTGACACTTGCTATGAACTGCATATGAACTGTATATGAATGATGAATACTTTGGAAGATACAATGTTGCCTGTTGTGTTACTGTAAGGGACTCAAAATGCCAGTGCCAAGTTATTTGAATGCACAGATTGTTACCAAGGAAAACGGAATATTTTCGTCATAAGAGTATGCATGCACTGTCAACCACGTATGCATGTCAAACAGAGCATAAGCACCTTGCTGTAATTCTGCCCAGCTGAGCGTGGCTATTATGCTAGGGATGGCCCAAGCTAGTGCTCATCCGATCACAACGCACCCAATAGCATGGGCTGTTGCTAAACTCCACCCCACCACTTGATGTACGTGGCGCCCTGAGCCACAGAAGAATTCTCGTTTATTATTAACAGCCTAATGACTGTTTGTATCCATCGATACTAATGGATTAGTTGACTGCTGTAGCCTGTTGGGGGGCTGTGAACCACTGAGGGCTACGGCGATGATGAAGCCTCTCTGTCGTTTCTAGGTCCCCGGTTCCATACAATACAACATCAGCTGACTGTTTGGCCGTACGTTTTATTGCGGAGTAATTTGCTTTTGTCTGATAATAATTTCACTTCACCCTTGTTCCCCTCTCTTGAACCTATGCGTCTTTCACGTTCTTGTATGGGAACGATGGCCCTATAATTTATTAACCCTATTTTAAATCAACCAAAGTTTAAAAAGAACATGGATTGTAGATTCCTCTACACTCATAACAAAAAATGACTGTCAGTTTCTGAGAGGCCTGGAGTGGTCGTCAATTTCCGTCCGGTTCAGAGTACTTTTTGCCATTAATAATAGGAGTAAGCAACAGAGATTCATATGCGGGCGAAGCCGGCGGCTGAGATATGCAGTTTAACATACAGCCTATTACATGTGGAGAGCGGCTAACCCTGGAATCTTGTGCTGAAGTCACACGAAATTATTTGAATTATAGTTCCCTGTCGTATATGAACCCGATTGGTATTTGCTAACCTATTCCAAGCCCATTACAAAACTTTCGATCAGCTATCATTTTGATAGTGCTTTTCAGCTCGTTAACTCGAAACCAAGAGTTTTACACAGTCAAAAACAACTACACAGACTGTCAAAACTTTCCTCATCAATGAACAAATATACTCCAAAAATAAGTTAACACTGGAATATTGAAATGAGCGTCGTCAACTGACTAGCGAAAATATTTCATGTGAAAGATCAATACGAAACTGAACAGTCTACTACGAATACTAATCCAGTGGGCACGAAACATCCGAGAAAGGACTATTAGTCCTCACTACCGTGACGTCTCACTTGTTGTTAACTACTGTCCATCTAAATTCATTGATTACTGATTTGTTATCTCTTTTTATAAGCAACTGCGTTTCAAGATTTTGGTCAACGGCTTCTACATATTAAACACAACGAATTTGGTTCTTAATAGTCATATTCTGATTTTACATCACCTTACTTTTACGTAACTGCAATTAGTTCTGCTCTCAGTCAAACGCCGCTCTGCATATTGCTACACACAATAAGAGGCACACCATGCCATGACTCTGTGTTTTGCTGCTAGGACACTGTCCGCTAAAATGCACAGGATTTACACATATTTATAACTGCCGTTGTATTTCCTATTGATACAACCACTCTCAAGGACTGATTACTACCGTTTTCCCAGTTTTGGGAAGAAACTTGTGTCTTCGAATTTAATTCCTGTTTCCTAGACTGAACTATCGGCCAGCCTTTCCGCTGCTATGATCCTAGTCTCAGCCCCGTAGCCACCCTCAGGACTGCCCCACCCACTGAGAAGAGGTTGTGTGTTTAATTGCTTAGAATTAGACAACTATGCAGTGCAGCTGCATGGACCGCGAGCAAAGGAGGGCAAGTCCCCTCTCCTTTGTGAAAATATGCCTGCTGTGTGTTACATGTGAGCTAGCACACGTCCCCATGCGTTCTAAAAAGTCGCTATGAACATCACTGAGTAAGTTTTTATTCCAAATTTAAATTCCTGAACGTAACACAACATTCTGAGAATAATGGAATGCTGCAGAATACTCTGTATATAGACAAGCAGTTGTACGATTTCATTGCATGAAAAGAAGGAGAAACAATACCATTCATCGATACTTATCTCACTTTGAACGCACTCTTTCAAGAACGATTTTCTAACCATAACACGTTTAAATCAGATCCACATGATAATCTTTTCACATAGATACTATCTATTGTAATCCATACTATTGTTGGAACAGTTACATGCTTAAGAGAAGCAATTTGTCGTCTTTCAGTTGAACATCAATATCAAAGGGATAATTTGCAGTTATATTTTAAAATTCAGTATGCAAGGCACATTAACATTTGCTGTGTCTCCTCCTTGCTGTTCAGTGAAGATCAATAGATCGGATCCCACTCAGACCATAAAAGGTTGAAACCAAACCATCTGTGCACACATTGAAACATGCGTAGCGAGAGGTTAACATCATTCGAGGTTCCTCTTCCCGAGAAGACTTGGTAGGAGGCTACGTCGCCCTTGGCTATGGACGCATTATAAGCTGCAATTTATGTAAATATGAAAACATACAGCCATACAAGGAAATTTTCAGCTCAATCACTTGGTCACTGACAACAAACATGCTTATCAAAACAAAGAACGACTCTTGCTCTTGAAGTATACCGCCCTACAGTATGGTGATCAGAGTTCCAAAATCAAAATGTGGGACAGAAATAATAAGTTCAGATGAATCGATATTTGGTGGGATATTCGTTAATACTATATCGATACAGTAGATTTATGTTAAAACACCTGCTTTATGCCATAGATAATCATACCTTTTTGTTAAAACTTGCACTAAATAAGCATCCAAATAACTTGCATCACTATTCAAGTAAATACTTTATTATTGTCATATACAAACAGAATATATCACTTTAATATAACGAGATTTTTAATTATAATAGACAATGAATGTTGCTTAGACAGACTACATATTTCTTACTTTCATTTGTATTTTGCAGAAGAATATATGGCTTTCAGGTGTTTAGTTTTTCACATAGAGTTCTATAAAAACCGACACATGAAACATCCTAAAAATGAGTCATCGTCATAATTATTTCCTTAACATTTTCCTCACTAAGCCTCTTCTTTTCATTAGCGCATAAAGCATTTGTGATAGAAGGGTAGACTTCATGAATGTGAAAACTCCATAATGATGAGTTAACTTCTCATGTTATTGCTCCAGTTACTTTACAATGCATGTTATACTTAAGTACTTTGCTTGTGTTTTATTTTATTATTTTACAAGTTCCTGTTTTATTATTCTGTATATTGCTTTTCTGCATTTTATATTGTATATTCGATGTGTGGTAGAGACAAGGTTATGACAGTTCCTTTCTCCAGAAACAACATAAGAGGGAGATAAATGTAAAGAAATAATAAAACAATAGTCATTACTGGTGCAAAATAGATAATTATTTACATCAATGCATCTTAAATGATACACACATCTTAACACATCAAGGAGGAAATGTAATGAAGGTAGTGGCAGAAGAAGAAAGATGCTGTAATTGATACCTCTTCTCCCAGATTTTGAAACACTGTGGATTCATAAGAAAAAATACTGATATGTCATTATACAGCACCTTTTGATCGAGGAAGAGATATTTACTTCAGGAAATCAAACTTAAAAGTCTTTCACTAACTCCAAAAGTCCATAAATGATAAATATTTAATATCTTAAACAGATAAAAAGATCAAATTATAGTATATCCATATCAAGAAATAATTTTTTAAGCGTTTTCATCATCAAACCTACATTGTTCAGATACACATAGAGAACTGGTAAGGTTGTCTTTCATTATGTTGAATAATGAATTGTAATGTAGAACAGTATTAAATTTCAGAAAGTGAGAAGTTACATGGGTCAAATACAGAAATTCTAACCCTGGGTTCAGATAAATTACAACTAAATGCACCCAGCCAATAGAATATATAGCTAATTTGTTGGATAAGTTTTTGAAATTATGACTTAAGACACTAACTAGCTAAACTACCTTTCTCTTGAATTAGTTTATCGTTGCATTTTTCACTTCACACAAAAAATGCCCCTGTTATAACTTGAAGTTAAAATTTAAAACAAGCAACTACTGCTCATAGGATATTAGAGGCCTTTCTGTCTGTAATCCACATCTTCTAACATGAAAGCATGCTTGATTTAAAATTTCCAGAAAGTAACACAAACAATTATTGGAGAAATGCCTATTGCAGCTGTGAAAAACTGTATCACATACTTTATAATACTCATACAAGTAAGATGTAATTTACTATACCTCCCATACAGCAACTAAATTTTCAGTTGTAACGAAAACTTGCGATCTTATGTTCCTTGTGTTTCAGAAATATTGCTAAGTATCAAGCAAGCCTTTCTCAAGCGTCTCCATTCTTACAAAATTTTCTCAATATCATAAAACAAGGAGGACCTGAATGAAGCAAAGTTTATTACACAAGTAAACAAATACATAGATGCACACTAAGCACAGCACAGTCACAGAATATATGTAAAAATATTCACACCAAGCTTCAATATTTTTCGAGATATGTGCATCAATTTATACCTTGAGCATATTCCCTGAGCAGAAACAGTTCCAAAAGTAAATTTAAAAATTGCGTAGCTTATAAAACCATACACCAACTTTCTCACTCTCAGAACTTGAGTGATTAAAATTAGGAAGTACCATGGCACGTGGCTGGCAATTGGCTGATATCTTAAATCGCTCACGTGACGTCTCTACATCGGTTGAAATTGGAATACGGTCACGTGACATCCCTCGCGCGTTGTGTCGTATGGTCTATGTATCGACAGCCAAATTTTCGAAAGTGTTGTTAAGGATTCGATAGCAGTTAAATATTTGTGACAAGCAAAACTGTAGATACGATTGCTGCTCGTTTCATTCATAGCAATTTAACCTGTGCTATTAGAGTCCTGCCTAACCACACTCTCGAAAAGTGCGAATATTCGAAAATAGACAGCCACATATTTGTCGCAGGAGTGGGAATATAAATGTCACTGCGGATTGCTTCATTCACAGCAATTTCATCTTTCGTTTTGTTAAACAGATTGAAGTCACGAAATCAAAGAAACTCTTACTAAGAGAGCACGTACTTACATGTAAATAACATCGAATGTTGCAGAACATACTTCTGTTCCATGAATAAGACAGCCCCATAATGCGTTACACCTGTGGAGATGGAAATAAAAATGTTATCATGTAACAGGACACGAATATATGTGCTTTGAGTCTGTAACTGCAGGACTATAAACAAATGACCACAGTGATCACATAAAAGCATGATTATTGTTCATCTTATAATTTCCTAAGGACTTTTACAGTTGACATTTAATTACAAAAATCGTGTTTAGAGTGACGTCTTGATGATAAATTGTGTTGCCTTGAAATGGCATACTGTGATAACACGTAAGTTATAATACGGAAACAACGAAATATATGAATCGAATATGGTGCCTCACAAGTAGCGAGCAATGGACATCACGTGACCGATTTTCGATTTCAGCCAAATGCCAATTACACTGTAGCACTTCCTTATTTCAGTCGCTCTTTCTCAGAACAGCTGCAGAATTCCTACACAAAATGTGGCAGCTAATAGTACAGTGTGGCACCACATGGAGCGCTGAATAACGTGCCACAGCCCCTCGATGTATTCTCTATCTCTTTGGGCTAAGTGAATTGATGTTGTACTGATGTTCTGTCTATTGTGAGTCCTTCGCAACTTGATGGTGACGTCGCCTGACAGACCGTTCTGTTCCGTTGACGGCTAGTGTGAGTCGGCCTCTAGGTTGCACCTTGTGACTCTGTCACTTTGTGTGCATTTTTCTTTTTAACACAAGACGAAAAGCAAACTCTGGGGAACTGCAATTCTAAACTGAGAGTTTACAAAATCCTTTGTGAGACATAGCTGCAGCCACTGAAATTTCCTTTCTAGACTGACAGGTGGTAGCTCAGAAGTAGACTGAACAGGTATTGTGTGCATACATGACATGTGTGGCGATTTACTGCATGTGTAGCTTTCTGTACAAACAAATCGTAGTGTGTAGACTGGCCTTTAGGGCCAGTTCTACGAGCACATGATAATGCCACTAGTAGTTATGATGCATTTCAAGGTAATATAACATGCTATGTTCCGCACTGTCGCCTGATAAACAAAGTAAGAGCCTACGGAATATCAGACCAGCTGTGTGGCTGGATTGAAGAGTTTTTAGCAAACAGAACACAGCATGTTGTTATCAACGGAGAGACGTCTACAGACGTTAAAGTAACCTCTGGCGTGCCACAGGGGAGTGTTATGGGACCATTGCTTTTCACAATATATATAAATGACCTAGTAGATAGTGTCGGAAGTTCCATGTGGCTTTTCGCGGATGATGCTGTAGTATACAGAGAAGTTGCAGCATTAGAAAATTGTAGCGAAATGCAGGAAGATCTGCAGCGGATAGGCACTTGGTGCAGGGAGTGGCAACTGACCCTTAACATAGACAAATGTAATGTATTGAGAATACATAGAAAGAAGGATCCTTTATTGTATGCTTATATGATAGCGGAACAAACACTGGTAGCAGTTACTTCTATAAAATATCTGGGAGTATGCGTGCGGAACGATTTGAAGTGGAATGATCATATAAAATTAATTGTTGGTAAGGCGGGTACCAGGTTGAGATTCATTGGGAGAGTCCTTAGAAAATGTAGTCCATCAACAAAGGAGGTGGCTTACAAAACACTCGTTCGACCTATACTTGAGTATTGCTCATCAGTGTGGGATCCGCACCAGATCGGGTTGACGGAGGAGATAGAGAAGATCCAAAGAAGAGCGGCGCGTTTCGTCACAGGGTTATTTGGTAACCGTGATAGCGTTACGGAGATGTTTAACAAACTCAAGTGGCAGACTCTGCAAGAGAGGCGCTCTGCATCGCGGTGTAGCTTGCTCGCCAGGTTTCGAGAGGGTGCGTTTCTGGATGAGGCATCGAATATATTGCTTCCCCCTACTTATACCTCCCGAGGAGATCACGAATGTAAAATTAGAGAGATTAGAGCGCGCACAGAGGCTTTCAGACAGTCGTTCTTCCCGCGAACCATACGCGACTGGAACAGGAAAGGGAGGTAATGACAGTGGCACGTAAAGTGCCCTCCGCCACACACCGTTGGGTGGCTTGCGGATTATAAATGTAGATGTAGATGTAGATGTTATGCCAGTCCACAGCTCGTGGTCTTGCAGTAGTGTTCTCGCTTCCCGCGCACGGGGTCCTGGGTTCGTTTCCCGGCGGCGTCAGGGATTTTCCCTGCCTCAAGATGACTGGGTGTTGTTGTGTCGTCTTCATCATCATCATTCATCCCCATTATGGTCGGAGGAAGGCAATGGCAAACCACCTCCGCTAGGACCTTGTGTAATCGGCGGTGCGGGTCTCCCGCATCGTCCCCTATGCTCCTCGGAGTATGGGACCTCATCATCTTATAACATGCTAGTAAAAGTAGTTGTGTTGCAAACAACGCTATAGCTCTTGTGATTATTATAATTCCATGCAATGCAGTATTATATTGCATTTTCAGGTGGTTCTGTAATCTCTGACCACATGTTAATCACTGAGCAAAACCTGTTGGATCACAATTCTTGGGTATTACTCACTAGCTAGCTTGTTGTATTCACTTCGTTAAATGATTAATGAATTTATGAGAGCTCTTATACGGTGTATTATCCTCATAAAACATCTGCTCAGTTATTTAACTCGTAACCACAGTGCTATAGTCAAGGTCTGAACAAGACAGTGGGCGATGCTCAGTGTCGCCGCATACGTTTCAGGTATAAGCCCTTTAGTGTGCGTTGTTATACAGTCGTGATTTTAGAATCTGACTGTAAAGTTCATCTTAAAAGACGTTTGAGAGACCAACCCAGTTGTTGATTATTAGGCTATTGATGTTTATAATCAAATTCAGCATTCATTGTTTCTGCACCCATGCAATAGCATTGCATGGTTCATTCTTGGATCTTTTTATTTATTTTACATTAGTATTACGTACTTGTAAACTTATTATGTCATCCTCCGCAGATATAACGAGCGAGGTCGACATGTCAGTTCTGAGTTCATCCGATAAGTAATCAAACAGAAATCATTAATTTCTTTGGAGATACACATGGTTTTTAATGTGAACAAAATGGAGCTGTTGTGTCCAGAGTATTCAGTGACAGATATTGTTTTGCAAAGGGCTACATCTACAGGTGTTGGTCGTTCTTCAGTATATCGTGCGATAAGTGAGTACAACTCTACATACTCTTTGAAGTCTCTCAAGAAAGAAAAATCATGACAGAAGTTTTCAGAAAGTGTTGATGACTTCTATAGGAATGCTATACGAGGGAAAGTCCATCAACATTATTTCGTAAAGAATTGCCAACAGCTAACAAAGTGCTTGCTGCCATGAGAAAAGATCCACATTTGGGCAATTTTCATAGAAATACATTTTATAAATTGTTAAAAGAAATAAATTTTAAACAGACAGACATGACATTTTATGGAGTCGACGTTACCTGTGAATCATTAAATTGTTGAGACATCAAGGAAGGCTTTTTATTTTTTTGGGCAAGGCATGGTTGAATGCAGGACAGACACGATATAACGTTTCTGTAGATAACGCCATAAAATCCTCAAATCAAGCATTTCTGCCCGGATTATCCACCGGACCCACTGGATAGAGGAAATCGCCTATTATCATACACGTTGGAAGCATCAAAGAAGAAAGGAGGTTATCACGAGGAGATGGGCGCCGATACGTCCGAGAAGTTGTTTCAAGATTTTCTTTCTTGGCTTTAGGAAAATGCAGTTATTGTTCTTCATAACACTCGGTACCATTCTCCTAGAAAAGAAATAATTCCTAATGCGAACTACAATTAGCAAGATATACCAAAAGGCTTAAGTCTAAAATATTGCCTCTGAAGACGGTATTGGGAAGATAGAACACAGAGCACCACACAGTGAAAACACAGTTGATGAAATGGCTAAGAATACAGGGAAAACTGTTCTTTGAATTCCTCCATACCACTGCGAATTAAAATCTATGAAGCTAGTTTGAGCCAGAATAGGGAACTAGGTAGACCACATAAGGGATGGATGGATGGACGATACTGCAGCAAAAAACAGCGTATCCAAAATTTCGGAAGAACAGTGACTGCAGAAGAGCGGAACAAATGTGTTCCTAATGTGGCGAAAAAGGTTGAAATTCAGATGTGGAAATTAGACTGAATTGTAAAGGACGAAGAAGAGAGTTTTATTATGAAAGTGAATGAAAATAGGTCAAGTTCAACAGAATAACTTAGTTTTTTTATACTTTAATATTATTGTAACTGGTACTGTTATTAAAATCGCTTGTGTTTGAAACTGCTACGCCACCTGCCGGTTTTTCGTGCTTAATTTTATTATATTATATTATTATATTAAATTCATAATACAGTGTTTCTGATGAGCAATGCACGCTCCACTGTGACGTCAGCCTGGCAGCCATCTGCAAAGCGAACACGGAAGATTTTCGGCAACACTAAGTCACGTGAACACTAAATGCTTTTACTGGGACAGGCAGTGGTTAGACACATGAAGCTAAATCTGTTTCGTCCCAGCTCTCGGTGAATAGATTATAATCAGCGTTAATTTCGCTCATTCATTGTGGCGAAGTGGATTAGTGATGTCGCCACATTAGCCACTTTTATTTTATTTTATTTTATTTTTTTTTAAGAAATGGTGCCCCATATACACTCCTGGAAATTGAAATAAGAACACCGTGAATTCATTGTCCCAGGAAGGGGAAACTTTATTGACACATTCCTGGGGTCAGATACATCACATGATCACACTGACAGAACCACAGGCACATAGACACAGGCAACAGAGCATGCACAATGTCGGCACTAGTACAGTGTATATCCACCTTTCGCAGCAATGCAGGCTGCTATTCTCCCATGGAGACGATCGTAGAGATGCTGGATGTAGTCCTGTGGAACGGCTTGCCATGCCATTTCCACCTGGCTCCTCAGTTGGACCAGCGTTCGTGCTGGACGTGCAGACCGCGTGAGACGACGCTTCATCCAGTCCCAAACATGCTCAATGGGGGACAGATCCGGAGATCTTGCTGGCCAGGGTAGTTGACTTACACCTTCTAGAGCACGTTGGGTGGCACGGGATACATGCGGACGTGCATTGTCCTGTTGGAACAGCAAGTTCCCTTGCCGGTCTAGGAATGGTAGAACGATGGGTTCGATGACGGTTTGGATGTACCGTGCACTATTCAGTGTCCCCTCGACGATCACCAGTGGTGTACGGCCAGTGTAGGAGATCGCTCCCCACACCATGATGCCGGGTGTTGGCCCTGTGTGCCTCGGTTGTATGCAGTCCTGATTGTGGCGCTCACCTGCACGGCGCCAAACACGCATACGACCATCATTGGCACCAAGGCAGAAGCGACTCTCATCGCTGAAGACGACACGTCTCCATTCGTCCCTCCATTCACGCCTGTCGCGACACCACTGGAGGCGCGCTGCACGATGTTGGGGCGTGAGCGGAAGACGGCCTAACGGTGTGCGGGACCGTAGCCCAGCTTCATGGAGACGGTTGCGAATGGTCTTCGCCAATACCCCAGGAGCAACAGTGTCCTTAATTTGCTGGGAAGTGGCGGTGCGGTCCCCTACGGCACTGCGTAGGATCCTACGGTCTTGGCGTGCATCCGTGCGTCGCTGCGGTCCGGTCCCAGGTCGACGGGCACGTGCACCTTCCGCCGACCACTGGCGACAACATCGATGTACTGTGGAGACCTCACGCCCCACGTGTTGAGCAATTCGGCGGTACGTCCACCCGGCCTCCCGCATGCCCACTATACGCCCTCGCTCAAAGTCCGTCAACTGCACATACGGTTCACGTCCACGCTGTCGCGGCATGCTACCAGTGTTAAAGACTGCGATGGAGCTCCGTATGCGACGGCAAACTGGCTGACACTGACGGCGGCGGTGCACAAATGCTGCGCAGCTAGCGCCATTCGACGGCCAACACCGCGGTTCCTGGTGTGTCCGCTGTGCCGTGCGTGTGATCATTGCTTGTACAGCCCTCTCGCAGTGTCCGGAGCAAGTATGGTGGGTCTGACACACCGGTATCAATGTGTTCTTTTTTCCATTTCCAGGAGTGTATATGGGGGAACTCGTATCTGATTTATTTGCCCATTCTCATGAGAATGGGTGGTGCAGGTAGGGTGCTCCCGTTCTGTGGTTACCACTCCAATGTCCTCTTCTGGTGTCGTGGCTTTAGCGAAACTGTCTGCAGAAACGTCGGCCTCCAAGTTAGAGTGTGATGTCATGGGCACAGTAAGGAGCGCATCTTCATCAGTGTACATGGGTTTAAGCCATTCTTTTAAGAATTTCTCTTGTTTCCCGACCTTGTCAATTTTCAGATTGTGGCTTCCTCTGACAATTACCCTGTAGGAACCAGAGTATGGCGAAACGTGTGGTGGATGAATGATATCATTACTGAGCCACATGTGATATGTTTTTCCAGGTCTTTGTTCATGAACAACTTCTGGTCTCCATGTCAGACAGTATTGATAAGCTGATTGTTCCTCATTCTGATGCTTAGTTAGTGTGTGAACTGAGTATGTAGCTCAGGGACAACCTGTTGTGTGGATACTGGTGGATTAATTTGGAACCCTCAGTTGTTTGTCATATGTCATTTGTGCATCAGAGCATTGTATGTCGTCCTCCACTGTAGTTCTCAACATGAGTAGGAACGAGATATTAGGGCAGTTTTGAGCATGCAATGTAACCATTCTACCATTCCGTTGCTATCTGTATGGTAGCTTGTACAGTGGAATTAGTTTCAGCCGCAAAGTAGAAAAAGTTTCTTGAAAAGATAGCTTTCAGATTGTGTTTTGAGCTATGCAAAACCTGGAGAACAATGGAAACACTAGTGCCCTTGCGTCCAACTCAGAAGATATGGCTTGTATTATGACGACTTCTGGCCACCTGGTAAAAGGATCAGTGATCGTGAGCAAATTGCGTTTTCTTGGAGAGTACGATAGCGGCTCCATGATGTCCACATATGTATGCGAAAACCTTGCTGATGGCATTGGGAAGTGAGCAATATAGGTGCAAGCTGACATGTCTGATATTTTCCAGCCCATGTGCGACACTCTTTTTGCACCCTGGACTACTTGATTTTGGCGGCAGAGACTAATTTGCTGTGGCTCGGATTCGGTTATGCAGTGCATTGAAATTGATATTGTTCTGGTATGTAAGGTCACTGCTTTCCTTTTGCTACGTCACACCAAATTCCAGGCTGCCACACATCTGAGCTCTAAAGTTGTTTGCACAAGAGAGGATCTTCTCGTTGCTTTGACACTTACTCTGTCCAACGAATGGCGTTTAAACTGGCATGTTTCCGAGACATGCAGTCTGCAACCAGGTTGTCTTTTCCTGCTGTGCGACCCACTTGTGAATTATGCATTATACTCGACCTGCATGAACTTATGTGGTGAACTGAGGTCTGTGTCTCTATGAAAGATGACTGATAGCGGTTTGTGATCCCATAAAAATTGGAAAGTGTCTCCCTCGACAGAAAAGTGGAAATGCTTGATAGCTAAGTAAATAGGAAGCAACTCCTGGTCAACAGCCTCCATTTTTGCTGGTGTTGAGTCACGTTCTTAGAGAAAAATGCGAGGGGATGTCACTTGCCATCAAAGCTGTGTCCATTGTTGCTTGGAACACATCTACCATAAGCACCAAAGAGATGCTCATTCTTGGGTGTCCCACCAGTGTTGCCAGTGATAGATGTTTCTGTAGGTCATGGAAAGCTGCTTCAGGATCTGGGCTTCAAGGGATTTTACGATTTCCTGTAGTATACTTGCCATTTGGCTATGCTGTGAGAGGATCTTTGGTGGCAGCTAATTTGGGAAAGTGACCTCGGTAACAGCTCAGAATGCCTAGGAATCTATGAAGCCCCTTGTAAGCTGTAGGAAAGGGCGTCTGTGCATCGACCCATTCGGACAATGGTGACAGGCCTGCTGCAGAAATCAAGTACCCCAGGTATTTAACCTCAAGTTTTCCTGATGCACTCTTCCTTTCATTAATAATTGTACCATACTCTTGTAGGCAGTGGGGAAGCTGCCACAATTGTTGGACATTGTTTTCTGCTAACTTAAAGAATACTAGAATGTCGTCCATATAGCAAATTCCGGGAGAACGTTGTGCATGAACTGTTGCCAAGTTTGGGGGGGGGGGGGGGCGGCGTTTCTGAGGCCCAATAGCATAAAACTGTACTCAAATAAGCTGCTGCACAGAGGAATAATTTTGGCATGCATGTTTAAAGTTATCAAAAGTTCCGCCAGGTGAGTTCAGAATGGAGTAGTTTAGCGTTCGTTTTGGTGTTTCAGTCGGTATGTCAACAGGGTATCCCATCTACCCAACATACCTCAGAACAAGGCAGACAGAAACACAAGCACTGCCAAGCTACTTAACAAGGCACTGTGAGATAACACTATGTGACTTCACCACTCGAGTGCCACTGTAAAATCAAATACAGACAGAAAAGAACTGAGCTCCATGGTCCAGAATTATTGTTAATTCACCACAGCAATGCAAGGAGTGCTGACAAGTCCAGCAAATAAGGACAAATGCACGCATACACTCAGTTCGACGCCGGCCGGTGTGGTCGTGCGGTTCTAAGCGCTTCGGTTTGGAACCGCGTGACCGCTACGGTCGCAGGTTTGAATCCTGCCTCGGGCATGGATGTGTGTGTTGTCCTTCGGTTAGTTAAGTTTAAGTAGTTCTAAGTTCTAGGGGACTGATGACCTCACAGCCGGCCGCAGTGGTCTAGCGGTTCTAGGCGCTCAGTTCGGAACCGCGCGACTGCTACGGTCGCAGGTTCGAATCCTGCCTCGGGCATGGATGTGTGTGATGTCCTTAGGTTAGTTAGGTTTAAGTAGTTCTAAGTTCTCGGGGACTGATGACCACAGATGTTAAGTCCCATAGTGCTCAGAGCCATTTGAACCATTTTTGATGACCTCAGATGTTAAGTCCCATAGTGCTCAGAGCCATTTTTGAACTCAGATCCATTGCGTCTTAGGTGCGAACTCAGCCCGCTAAATATAGAGGCATCAGAACTCAAGAACTCATTCTGTCATGCTGCCATTCAGTCTGTGTCGGCAGAACCAGAGAGAATGACAGTCTATTGAGTTCCAGTGAAACAACAACAAGCTGATCTATGATGGCCAACCTGTTATTTATTTGCTGACTCCAACACCGAGATGCAGCTAGCCTGATTCGTATCACAGCCACAGACTACCAGTGCTGCTTACCAGGTCATCAAGGATGATCTGCAAGCTGACATCTTTGCACTGACCACGTGAGACGTGTCTGCACAGACTCCTGGCCGACTCACGAGTATCCACAGCAGTCTTGGTCGATCCATGGTGGTTGACCACGGCCAAGTCTTAACGACCCGACATCCTAGACCACAGTCGGCAGTTTCCTCCAGAGTGCATGATGGGCTGTCTTCGATGTTGTTGATGCGAGAGCCATACTAAGTCACCGCTGATAATCTGAGTGGGTAGTACCTTCTGCACCCCATCACCATCGCTGGCTCAGCATTTGACTGTGGCACTGACCTGCAACAGCAACGTCATGACTCGTTTACAAGGCGTCAACACCCCTTTGTGGCATGTGCACTTACACCTGACTGCCAACTGCAGCTCTGAAGACACTTATACTCTGTACACGTAGCATGACTTCGGTTTGCACATGTATGAGACTCAGACTAAAGTGAATTTATTGCTAGCCTCCACGGGCCGATGATACCACACTGGCCCGTTAGCCATGTGGCGGCAGTACGGACATTTGACGAGATTTTAAGTTTTACTTCATCTGTTTTATACAACTGGTGTCTACTGGATCTTATAATAGATTCTACAGGGGTTCATCCGGCCTGGCTGATTCAGCAGTCACGATTTGTACATTTTGGCAAGCTCATTTTAGATGTACTCTGTTTTATTACAACAACCCACCAGTATGGTTTGACTGTTAACGTGGATAACTTCCCGAAAGCTAGAATTCAGTGATTGTCCATCTGCATTCCATAAACCTGGAAATGCGTCTATACCGACGTGAAGCCGGTAGTTCATACAACTATGTGGCTTTGGAAACAAATTAAATTGTTATAATTTTCATGATAATTTGAATGGTTATTGATTGTTAAGTGCTATTATTAACAATGTCTCTGAATTGTGGTTGCCATCCCTCAAAAGTTGTTTGTTCTTAGATTCTTGCAACAAACTTTATACATATTTTCATACCTTTAGAAAACTTCTTCTCGCTGACGATCTCCACAAAATGATGAAAGGAAAAAAGTTTATCGCTTACTAAATTTTTTCTGTTCACGCAGTAAAACTGCAACATGAATCATGACGTTTTAAATTTCTTATTTACTAGTAACTGTATTCCTGACTTTTTTCGAACGATATTCACATATATCACTCGACGCACCAGAAAAATTACTTCTTTGTACGGCACTTAATTCAGGAAATACGTCATAGACACTAAGCTGCGTGAAAAATTAGCGCATCGTGCAGGTCATTTAAATTTATTACTTCGTTGCTATTAACTTATTCGCAGTCACCAACTGCATCTGCGCTGAATTTACTTAAAAATATATCATTGTACGAAGCATAATTCAGGAGATATGACGTCAAATACTGAGATACGAGAGAAAACTCCTGCATTAAGCATGACATTTTAAATTATTACTTTTTTGCTACTAACTCCATTCGCAACATGGTTCGCAGACAGTATCCTCATATGTCATTGTACGGCACATAGTTCAGGAGTTATGACACCATAGACACTGATATGCGTGAGAAACTACGCATTATGCAAGATGCTTTTATTTATCACATCTTTACTACTAACACTATTCACAACACATTTCCCAGGCAATAGGCACATATACCAGAGGATGTACATGCACAATGACATCATTGTAAAGCACGAAGTTCAGGAGATACGATGTCATGGATACTGAGCTGCGTGAAAATAAAACTTCTGGGCGAAATTCGCTATACATAGAGGTGGAATATTTGTAAAACTACTCGTGGAATATGTTAAATATGTGTGTCATATAGTTGACATGTGCATATGCAGGTAAAGCCATGGGCAAAAGAGCTCATCCCAAACACGTGGAACGATTTCAGTCAAATTTGGTACACATATTAATTACAGTCTGGAAAGAAATACCGCGGGGGTAAGAACCACCAGCTTCCTATTGACGTGAGAGTGATCACGTGGAGAGAGAAGGGAGAATGAGGAGATGGACAGACAGTGAGTGGGAAGCTGGAGACAGGCATCGACAGGAGGAGGAGGACATGGATAGTGATAGGGGAAGAGGAAATGGACAGAGAAGGTGGGATGAGAAGACGGACAGAGAAAGGGGAGAGGAGGACATTGACAAAGAGAGTGGAAGCAGAAGATGGAATTAGAGAGGGTAGAAGGAGATGGACAGAGGGGAAGCACCAGATGGACAGAAGAGGGAGAAGCAGATTGACAGAAAGAGGGGCGAGGAGGGGATGGCAGAGAGAGGGGCAGGACGAGATGGAATTAGAGAAAGGAGCAGATTGACAGAGAGAGAGGGCAGGGGGAGACAGAGAGAGGGGCAGGAAGAAAAGGACAAAAAGTGGTGGGTGGAGGAGGTGGACAGAGAGAAGGGATGGTGCAGATGGACATAGAGAGGGGGAAGGAGGAGATGGACTAATAGATGATTGGAATACAACGTTGTGTACTCAGCTGGTTGATTCATATTTACACTATTCTCGTGCAAATACTCTGCAGAACCATATTCAGTACCTCCTACATAGCGACATCAGTTTGTTTGTAGTGATCATTAGTACACAGTATAGATCATTCAAATTCCCAACACTCGAATGTTTTATGTAAAGGCGCGTGTCCCCGGAAGTTAACTTAAGCAGAGCTTCTCTGTACACATCTGATACTGAAACTTTTTTCCCAAAATATTCGAGTGTCAATTGATGTATGAGATGGATCGTAATCTGTTGTCATCTTCTTCTCTATGTTCTCCTTCTTGCTACACAGATGGTTCCACTCATACCATGAATACTGCCCTCTAGCCCCAACATGTTGACCATTTTCCACTTCTCTAATCATCGCCATGTCACCGTCGGGTGTTAGGTTTGCATTCTCATGTTTAGATTCACTAGCAGTCAAATTACACACGTCAAAAAAAGTTTTGCAACACCTCTGTTCCGAGAGTTCCGCAACCTGTACAGAAAATTGGAATAGAGATCAACATATGCATCATATCAGTCCTTTTTATTGCTCATGAAAACCACACATTGCATGTTGTACCACCATACAGCGAGACTTTCAGAGGCGGTGGTCCAGATTGCTGTACACACTGGTACCTCTAATACCCAGTAGCACGTCCTCTTGCATTGATGCATGACTGTATTCGTTGTGGTGTACTATCCACAAGTTCATCAAGACACTGTTGGTCCAAATTGTACCACTCCTCAATGGCGATTCTGCGAAGATCTCTCAGAGTGGTTGGTGGGTCACATAGTCAATAAACAGCACTTTACAATCTATCCCAGGCGTGTTCGATAGGATTCATGTCTGGAGAACACGCTAGTCACTCTAGTCGAGCGATGTCGTTATTCTGAAGGAAGTCATCCACAGGATGTGCACGACGGGGGCGCGAATTGTCGTTCATGAAAACGAATGCCTCGCCAATATGCTGCAGATATGGTTGCACTATCGGTCGGAGGTTGGCATTCATGTATCGTACAGCCGTTGCGGCGCCTTCCATGACCACCAGCGGTATACGTCGGCCCCACACAATGCCACACCAAAACAGCAGGGACCCTCCACCTTGCTGCACTCGCTGGACAGTGTATCTAAGACCATCAGTCTGACTGGATTGCCTCCAAACACGTCTCCGACGATTGTCTGGTTGAAGACGTATGCGACACTCATCGGTGAAGAGAACATGATGCCAATCCTGAGCGGTCGATTCGGCATGTTGTTGGGCCCATTTGTATCGCGCTGCATGGTGTCGTGGTTGCAAAGATCGACCCTGTCATGGATGTCGAGAGTGAAGTTGCTCATCATGCAGCCTACTGTGCACAGTTTGAGTCGTAACATGATGTCAAATGGTTCAAATAGCTCTGAGCACGATGGGACTTAACATCTGACGTCATCAGTCCCCTAGAAGTTAGAACTACTTAAACCTAAATAATCTAAGGACATCACACACGTCCATGCCCGAGGTAGGATTCGAATCTCCGACCGTAGCAGTCGCGCGGTTCCGGACTGAAGCGCCTAGAACCGCTCGGCCACCACGGCCGGCAACACGATGTCCTGTGGCTGCGTGAAAAGCATTATTCAACATGATGGCGTTGCTGTCAGGGTTCCTCCGAACCATAATCCGTATGCAGCGGTCATCCACAGCAGTAGTAGCCCTTGGGCGGCCTGAGCGAGACATGTCATCGACAGTTCCTGTCTCTCTGTATCTCCTCTATGCCCGAACAACATCGCTTTGGTTCACTCCGAGAAGCCTGGACACTTCCCTTGTTGAGAGCCCTTGCTTGCACAAAGTAACAATTCGGACGCTATCAAACCGCGGTATTGACCGTCTAGGCATGATTGAACTACAGTCAACACGAACCATGTACCTCCTTCCTGGTGGAATGACTGGAACTGATCGGCTGCCGGACCCCTCTGTCTAATAGATGCTGCTCATGCATGGTTGTTTACATCTTTGTATGGGTTTAGTGACATCTCTGAACAGTCAAAGCGACTGTGTCTGTGATACAATATCCACACTCAACGGTATCTTCAGGAGTTCTGGGAACCGGGGTGATGTAAAACTTTTTTGATGTGTGTATATGTGTTGACAAATAGCAGTACTCTTGTAGAACTTCACTGAGGTTCGGTGAGTTAGAGAAGCTTGCATGGTTGTGGCGATGGTACAGAGTACTTGAACTACAGCAGGTCCGCTAAATGTAGAAGGCCATTTGTCAGTTGCTGTTGCTTTTCAGCTGGATTCCCTTGCGCTGCTGTAAAATAACTAAACATAGGTGTAATTGAATATATTAATAATAATAACAATAATATTATTAACTGGTGGATAAATACTTACTTTCAGTCTTTTTCTGCTTTTTGCCTGATCTCTGCTTTAAGAGCTTCATGACAACCCCTTCTCTACAGAGCACAGACCTGCAGTGAGGCCTATTGGGCCAAAGCCAGGGAGGGGTCGGGAGATGAGGGATGGGTCTGACCTTTAATGTGACATACGCAAATGCCTCAAATCTAATACAGCACCAAAAGTGATCTGAAGGTTGACCAAGAACTACAGTAAAACCCCACTTCACTCTAAGTCTGGTTCTATCAGCCTCTTGTCCTTACAAAGCTCGCCAAAGTACTTTTTAACTGTTTTTATTCTGTTATTAGAGAATGTACACACAACGCCCCACTTTGAAAGATTCATGGGTAGTCTGTCGAAAGCTTCTGTGATGCCAACTGTTTCTAACAGCGCTGATCGTAAGAGGTTGCAACGTCCATACTCTCAGACTGCATAGCCTTAGATGCAATATTAATTTACACTGAATTAATAAATGGGTAACAGAGCTGTAAGATTCAATTTTCTTTCAAAGTCCTTTTGCTACATTCTGTGCATTACATTTCGTACTTATAAGAATTGTATTCGTCAGAGTCTTAAGAAAGCCAATCAGGCTTTCTTTAAGTGCCTTGATGGCCTCGTACCTCCCAACCAAACAGGTAGTGTTTAGTGGATTTAGCATTACCTTGGAAATACTCTCACAACAAGTTTTTCAACCCTGCTGCTGCAGCATGCTGTTGCCAAATAATTTGTAAATGTTCTCAACTTTTTCAAAAAACAGGGCTGTTTCTTCGTTAGCCGCTACAGAGTCTTTTAGGACAAAAATTTATATTGTGACTTGGACAATGAACGTAATAAATATGAGGCGCTAATTTCTTGACTCTTGTCTGTACATCTTTGAATACACCACTCATGATGGATGCACCGTCATAGCTTTGGCAGTGATACTTGCGAACCTTGTATCTTACTTTCTACAGAATCGTGTATTTGATGTTCAAGCCATAATACAGACTGTTTTTCAGCCTGAATAAACAGAGTAAATGAGTCACATGCATTTCCCTCTGAAGGTTTTCCAGAAGCACCCTTTATTATTTTAATGTAGCAAAGTATTTCAATTTAGAGATTAGTTTCAGTGATGTCTTGCATCGTACCTACAGAAAAAAAAACTGTGCGCTTTGAATGTTTCGAACTATTTCATGTGTGAATTCTCTTACCATCAAAGAAATGATTTCGTTCTGAGTTAGGGGCCTAAGTACTTCATAGAACCATGTGGTATTTGTTGTAATCCTTTCAGCATTGAAAAATAAATAGTTCAGCAACAATGGAGTGATGAGCGAATAACGAAACTCAAAGCTGAGGACAGTATAGAAATCGCTTTCCTGTTAGGTCACTACCCACCTGTGGAGAGACAATCTGTTCATATGGGGTCATTAAGATGTTCTGGAATCATAGCTTAGAAAATAAGATGATACAATCATAATTAAAAAGCAGGTTAACTCTAGTAAAACCCTCATCAGTTGACAATAATTAACTGAAACAGATTCATATTAGAAATGGATTACCATTTCCCTTAAGTGGTTGGGATGTACGAGTAATGACCATACACACATTTAGCCTCTTCTAATAATGAACTGCTATATCCAACAGCAACTGAAAATGCGTGAACTGCTAAGCCGCTTTAACACAGCAATAACAGCTGAAAACGTATGAACTCTTAAACCTCACACTCTCTGACATTGCAACAACTGAACTGTTAAGTTTCATCATGAGTAAAACGTTCTAAGTTTCTGTTGTGACTTGGCAAGACAGCCAAGCCACTATGATTGGTAGCCGAAAGGCACGCGTTTAAGCTCACGCAGGCTGGCGTGAGGTCTGGAACAGTTAAAGGGATTGAGACTGGCAAATAAAGTACGTAGCTGATGGAATACTTAACTTTAATCCATAATTGGTGAACATCGGTCTGACGGTACAGGCATCACAAGATAAATAGCAAATGATAATGGCGCCTTGCTAGGTCGTAGCAAATGACGTAGCTGAAGGCTATGCTAACTATCGTCTCGGCAAATGAGAGCGTAATTTGTCAGTGAACCATCTCTAGAAAAGTCGGCTGTACAACTGGGGCGAGTGCTAGGAAGTCTCTCTAGACCTGCCGTGTGGCGGCGCTCGGTCTGCAATCACTGACAGTGGCGACACGCGGGTCCGACGTATACTAACGGACCGCGGCCGATTTAAAGGCTACCACCTAGCAAGTGTGGTGTCTGGCGGTGACACCACAGTTTCTTCCACACAGCAGCAAATGGATTGTAAAATCATGGTCTCTTACTCCAAGAACTGCTCTATTAGATTCATGCACATCCTGTGCATGAACAGCTACTGGCTGAAACTTCAGCTACAATTCTTCAACTCGCTCCTGTCCCTAGATAAATATTTCCAGTTTATCCTTGAGATATGAATTGACTGTCTACTTATCTAGATTAATGAACATCTAGATCATTCTACTTGCCCTTTGTACTTCAGTAATCATGGAGGCATATTTACTCAACATGATGGAGTTTGGATGCACTGAACACATTTTAGAGAGAAACAATCATTTATTATTCGGTTTTTAAAAATTTGTTTTGATACAGTTGGGGATACAAATAACTTGAAATATTCATGTAATTACGCACCAGCATCAGGCAGTGATACTAATGCATCGTACACACTATGTACTGGAGTACAGTATCAATCAAAATTCGTGGCAAACACTTCTTCTTAAGTATTCTGACTGACTGGTAAGCCCTGTAAGCACATGCCAGGCATTTCCATAAAACACATGCATGTAGGGTGCTACCCAATATGCTTATACGTCGGACTGTGGGTGGCCGAGCTAGCATACATTATGGTTCTGAATGTAGGTTCCTGGAAGTAAGTGAACTGCATGATGTTCGTGTTGTTGTACATTTTCGCTGTTCTTGGTTAGTCCCGAACACTTTCTAAATGGCAATCCAGTAACACAGCTGGCATTTGAGTATTGGACATTGCAGTTATTTGTTTTGAACTCTGACACAACTGATACCATCCATAGTTTTATCGCACTACTTTCACGTCGCTGGATTTTCAATAATTATCACTATATTGAACTCATGGTCTGAGGAACAGCCCATAACAACACGTTTACTGTCTCTCACATTCAGCTTATATGTTGCAGAGAAAAACAACACATTCATCTGTGCACTATGCAATTGTACAGGTGATCGAGTAGTCACGACTTATGAGTGGGTATCTAGGGCTAATGATCCACATCTACATCTACGTGATTATTCTGCTATTCATAATAAAGTGCCTAGCAGAGGGTTCAATGAACTACCTTCAAGCGGTCTCTCTACCATTCCACTCTCCAACGGCGCGCGGGAAAACGAGCACTTAAATTTTTCTCTGCGAGCCCTGATTTCTCTTATTTTATCGTGATAATCATTTCTTCCTATGTAGGTGGGTGCCAACAGAATGTTTTCGCAATCGGAGAAGAAAACTGGCGACTGAAATTTCATGAGAAGATCCCGTCGCAACGAAAAACGCCTTTGTTTTAATAATTACCACTCCAATTCACGTATCATGTCTGTGGCATTATCTCCCCTGTTTCGCGATAGTACAAAACTAGCCGTCCCTCTTTGAACTTTTTCGATGTCATCCGTCATTCCCACCTGATGTGGATCCCGCACCGCACAGCAATACTCCAGAATAGGGCGGACAAGCTTGGTGTAAGCAGTCTCTTTAGTAGACCTGTTGCACCTTCTAAGTGTTCTGCCAATGAATCACAGTCTTTAGTTTGCTCTACTCGCAACTTTATCTATGTGATCGTTCCAACAGGACAGGAAATTAGGACAAATAAAGAGCCAGGGACTGTGCCTCCCAAGAAAGAGTCTGTCCTATTCGAAGTCTGGATCACAAGAAAGAGAAGTGACTGAGTTCTGCTTTCCAGAATCCTGCAGCATCCACATACGTGACCTGCCTCCCAAGCTCGTTATTGGCTACACTGATGGTGTGAATTTGCCAGCAACTTTAGCAGGGGGCTGAAGGCGTCTCTTGTCATCAACTTTAACTGGACAGAACTGTCTTAGCTCTGACAGTCAGGCAGCTTGGGTCACACAGGCACAGCCAAAGGTGCACTGGAAGAACACTTGTAAAGACTTGACTGCAACCTTTGAAATAAATTTCTTTTCAACCAATTCCCTAAAATATTCCTTGACTGGCTTCCACCCTGTGCATTCCTTCCCCCTTCCACAGGAATGGCTCATGTTGTTTACAAAAGGGTGTCATCCCGTCCCTAGATAGATGGTTTGCCGTGGAAGAGTTCTTAAAAACCTAAGGGGAGATCACTTGGAGAATTTTGTTTAAGTGATAAGGGGTTTAAATGTCGCTATATTTCAAATTTCGTCAGACAATTAACCAGTAAAATATTAAATGTGTAGGGATGTGATATTCTTAGTAAATAAAGTTGATCATAGTGACTGAAATCAAGAGAGTCGTAACTGTAAAATAGTGATTATAGTAAAATAATGGAACAAGCTTTGATGAATCAAAACTATTTCTCTTAATAGTTTAGAGTTGCAGTGCTAAACTCGGTGTAATAAAAGAGTAGATACTGCCCAAAATGAATCAATGCTGACCTTTTAATAGTTTACAGGCCCCCCTAGGGATGTATACGTGTCCATGTTGTCTGATAAACACTAATCTAGTTGCCACATAGTGGAACCAATACCAAAATATAAAATGCATCATTAACATAACAAAATATTTAGTTATGTGAAATTTAGTGTGTTTGAGTGACAAACATAATTAATCAACCTACTGCAAAACATTAACATCTGACTTATATTACAACTGGATTAAGAACATTTGAAAAAGAGTAATAACAAATATAAAATCTTGCTACATCCTTTGTCTGTTACTTGCATGAAGTTCTACAGGCTACAAAATATTAACATGACTTCAACAAAATAAAGAATTCAGTTAACAAGTCGAAGGCATGGTGCACCACAAAATGTAGTACCCATATTTAGTTATATTAACCCATGTTAAAATACAGAAGTGCAAATCTCTTCTTGCATAACATAGCACATCCCCACTCAGAAAAAGAGAAAAATTTGTAACTGTTGAGTACAAGTGGGTTGTCGATTTCCTTAGACTACCACGAACTCATACTCTAACATAATAGTGGTGAAGCAGAGTAACAATAAAATAACGTACGAAAGATAACAGATCGTTTCATTTGAAGGAGTAGTTTTGGCTTCAAGGTTGAAAAGAGGATGCGAAATAGATCGACAAGGCAAACACAATTCAAAATGGTACATTTAGCTGCTTATTGGGTGACAGAAGCATGTGTTTGTTTGTAAACAGACTTCCGACTGGTATACGCAGCCAGTGTCCACGTGGGTAGCAAGGGTGGGGAGGACAGATAAGTGTGTGACATTGATATAACATAATGGCGACACACACGTGCGAGGAGTAGGATAGGTAGGCACAGTTAAGAGTACTACGTAGCAGGGTAATGCTGGAGTAATCGGCGGGTACTGAGAGGAGGCAAAGGCAAAGCGCATGCGCATGAAGAGAAAGCGGGGGGGCGGGGGGGGGGGGGGAGCTCGATAAGACAGAGAGAGAGAGACCGGGGAGGTGTAAGGTGGCACAGCCATGTGCAGGAGCTGACCAAATCAATCTTGAAGAAGAGATACGTTTTAAAGTACAGCTGATGGTATGTACTTGCTCTGTGTCGCCAGCATCATCCAAAACAGAGCAAGGCAATGCTTTCTGTCAACCGGTTAAATACCGATAACGATCAGCACATAGTGACTTCAAATTTGTTCATGAAAGGATCTTAACCTTTGTATGACAAAAACAAATGCAAGGTAGCTCAGGAAACAAGATTTAAGAAGGCTCAGTTCAGATCGTAAATACAGTTATTGTTTTAATTTTTAAACAGAAATATGATGGCAGATTGCATCTCTGTGTTGATTTTCAGCAAACAGAAGAGTACAGAACGCTGGTCATCAGTTTAGAAATTTTTTGTCTGCATAAAATCCGCAACAGAGTCGCCTCAAAACGACGAAAATTTCGATACATGAGGACCATAGTGCAATAAGGAGTTCCGACTAAAGATTTCTTGTATAAGAAGTAAGTAAGAAAATAATCCATAATAATTCCACTGAACACTGACAGAGAAAATTTTATGATGAGAGACTACACATTCTTGACTTGGCAATAGACGAAACACTCAACAAAGCAGAGCTGTAGAACATAGTATTGTAGAAAAACTTGAGTAGCAAAGTTAGATATAATGCATTCTTTTGAAAGAAATGGGCGAAGCAAAATCCTTGTCAACGAAGGAAATATGGTAGGACGTCTACGTCCTCGTCTCTACAAAGGAAATACAGTACAACTTCAAAATTCTAAAACACAACTGAGTAACATACACCACATAAAAGGACCTATAAAATAAACGTGTGGTGGTACCTTCTAATGACTCAGATTTTGCACATTCACACTTGTGTGCTGGTCACTCAAAAGAAAACTGAATTCTTTTTCCAAAGATCCTCTTTCAGCGGCTTTAACCAGACAGAACTGCGTCAGTTCTGAAAGGCAACCAGCTTGGGTCGCATAGGCACAGCCAAAATTACACTGGGAGAAAATCTGTAAAGACATGACTGGGGACTTAAAAAAATTTTTAAGCCAGTTCCCTAAAATATTCATTGACTGGCTGCCACTTTATACACAACGCCAGCAGCAAACATTGGAGATAATGGAAATTCAAAGTCTGGAAAAATTTCTGAGTGCTAACTTGATTTCTGCTACAACGTATCAGTACATTACATGGACTGTGTGTTGACTTACTTTCTGCTGCTGCTCAAATGTATCAGGCACTGCATTGTCTACATCAGATGGCTGTTGTGCTGAGGGAGAAATAAATGAAAACCATGTAAAAAAGTACACATACACAATGAATAACGAACATTGAGGGAGACGAATGGGTTAATACTCACAATCGACTGTCTGAGTCAGTTACTTAAGTCTGGAGTCTGATGACGCTTCACTATGGTGAACAGAGCATGTGTGCTGAGTCCAGCAGGTGGCTGAGTTCAGCAGGTGGCTCGTAATCCTCTACACTGTGGATGAGTGCGAGATGCGACTGCAGTGCCCCAGAAATTTTGAACAACTATTTCGCAGTGCAAGTGGACTGGTAGCATTTCGTAGGGAAAGCGTGTAATGCAATAAAGCATGCTGCACCCAGCTATGGAAAGTTTGTGAGCTATAAATAGCTCCCACATTCCTTACAGAGACGTCACTGCATTCCTGGAAGAGTGCATTTCTGTGTTGCCACACGCCTGATGATACAGACAACTATCATGGCGTGTGACTGTGAGTTACCCTGCAAATACAGTATACATTGCAACTGGACACTGGTGACTGTGAACCCTCAGCTGTTCAATAAACATGTATAACATCATTCTGACTAATAAGATTTTACTCGCCTATGCTATCAGAATGCTGCATTCCTGGCTAGATATGCGTCCTGGAGCTAACTTCAGCTGATTCGGCTCTACAAATAGACCCCACTACATTCCAATCTGATTACATTTATGTCTGTGCTATCAGGACGTCACATTCCCAGAGATCCTAAACGTCGCAAAAGGCCTCCACATCTCACCATATTATAACAAAATTGTCACAAATTGCCCCGTACATGATCACGTAACAGAAAAAACTGTAACCAATTGCCCCATATGTCGAAATGTTACAGCAAACTCTTAATAAATTGCCTCATATATCGATATGATGTAGCCACATTGTAGCAAATTGGCAGTTTGTGTCGATGACATAAATTTCGAGGTTCTGTCTGCCTATGTGTACATTTCTGTAACCACTTGCTCGAGTGTTATTGTGAGTGATCAGGATGAACAAGTCCTCAGTTCTTGCTCACTACATTAATACAATATCTGCAGCATATTGTTAAGTTCAGACGTCAAACACTGCTGCTCTGTGTACATCAATTTCTGCCAATGAGTTCACTTTCACTGCGTCGCCCAGAGAGATGCGTATTAATAATAGCCAGATTTGAGAGTTTTCTATGTAAAGTATACAATAATATTGCAGTTATATAGGAAAAGCAATAAAATTGGCATACGTATGCATCATACTTTGTATGACTGTTTAGTTTGGAATAGACGTAGTCACTCCTAAGGACAACGTCTTTCTCCCATTCTGATGTTGACACCCCTTCACTCTTGATGTCTTGAAGCAGGATGGTTGCCTATGGTAAAGGCTCGAATAATGCTATACTTGTTTGAGCTTGTACATAGTTCACTACAATGACAATGTAATACATAAAGTCATGATACTTCTGCTACCTACTGTGTTAACAGTATGGTATTGGATGCAAGTGTGTATAAGTGAAAAGACTCGTGGAGAATAGAGTACAGTGAAAAGCTTCATCAAACTCCTGCAACAATCTTTTACGCAAACAAATGTTGACACTTAATTCAATGACTTTGGCCACAATTCGATGATTTCGACACTGATGTCAATGATTTCGACACAAAATCTGTTGGTTTCAGTACAAAATTCTGTCATTTCAACACAAAATTCGCCGATTTCGACGCAAAACTGAAAAATCAAGTTCTGTTCTCTATCGATGTTAGAGTCTGCCAGGCAAAGATGTGAGCTACATCATTTCTGTGTTGCGTCTGGTGTACTTGCAAACAGCTTGGACAGAGATTGAGTCGTTTATTAAAATTTATGTGAGGAATTGCTAAAAAATCACTTAGCAGTGCAATAGTAGCCCAAACACTAAATCTATTTCTGCTTATAGGAACTATGAATGGAGTTTAACATACCATCTACATCGAGATCAGGAGATACAAGACGATAGCTTACACCGAGGAGAGTATAAATCTGTAGTGAAGTTGTTGAAGTAACCACACCAGTGTTCAGCAGAAATGATTTAGAAATTTGCAGAAATGTCCGATGTCTATACCAGACAATTTAACACACTATATGTCTTCTGCGACACTTCCAGATGGGTACACTGTGCCATCAATTATCTACAATCGCAAACCTTAACACTTGTCATTCATCTAGTATGCAGAAATGCAAGTCTTCCACCAATCAAGATGACTACTCTGCCTAATTTAGAACAATTTGCGACACTTGGCAGGTACAAGACTTTCACACTACTTCTGCCTAGCAACAAACTGTGACGTTAGAAGGTACCCACATAGACTGATTTAATGATTGCTTTAGGTTGGGTACCAAGTGATCCAAACTGATGGAAGCCATTAGTCCAGAAAGAAGTGACTAGAATGGTGAACAACAGAACTTCATCTCAGTGGTTCTCTTGCCTAGGCAAGACAATCCTGCAGACCTACTCTCCCAAGACCTGTCATATGTGGAGAACGTATGCTCATCCTTCTTACAGCGACACGGAGCTTCATGGCCAACAAGTCCTCCTTATGTTCAACCTCAGAACGCAGTACCCTTCTTGAGAGTTACACAGATTTGGAAGCTACATTACAAATCACCAGTTGTTCGTTGTATTCACCAGTCCGCAGCTTGTGGTCTAGTGACTAGCATTGCTACCTGTGGATCACGGGGTCCCGGTTTCGATTTCCGGCCGGGTTGGGGATTTTCTCTGTCCGGGGACTGGGTGTTTTTGTTGTTCTCATCAATCCATCATCCTTCATGAAAGTGGCTAGATTGGACTGTGTACAGATTGGAAATGTGTACGTACGCTGATGACCACGCAGTTGAGCACACCACAAACTAAACATCACCATCACCATCATCGTCGTGTATTCACCAAGAGAGCGGTCTTTGACTTCAGAATGTACAGGCCTTATTGGGAAATAGTATACAGTACAGAATGGATTCTACAGTTTGTGACAAATCCGGAATGTAAGAATGCCATCAGCAGTGATTTAATGGCAATATTCTCGTCTTGTGTGCATCCATCAGATTCAACAGTAAACCTTTCCATCAGAACATATTTCACTCAAGATAGGTCAAGAATGGCCTACCAGTTAAAAAAATTACACGGTTCAGTCCATTTCAACCTATCAAGGGTTTGTCCGACACATGTAACATAAATCAACACTGTATTGTTACAAAAGGTGAACCAACACGTCATTAGGCAGTCATTCTCATTTTCAAGAACTGTCATCGAGCTGATGCAGACAACTCTAGGTCTATATAACTAGTGCCAGCCGGATTTGGAATTTTGGAACACGTCTTATGACCTTTCTGGAGACAGAATATCAACATGCATTCCGTAAACAATGATCGTATGAAAGCCAGCTTGCTCTGATCGTCCATGAGACCCAGAAGGTACTAGATACCGGCTCTTAGATTAATACCACATTTCTTGACTAAATTTATAGTTGGCTTGAAGAGTTCATAGCAAATAGCAGTTGTCCTTAATGGAGAGGATAGTTCAGGTTTAAAAATAGTTTCAGGCATTCCTGTGGAGTGTTATAGCAAATTTGGAAATTTGTGGTAAGTTCCTATGGGACCAAACTGCTGAGGTCATTGGTCCCTAGGCTGACACACTACTTAATCTAACTTACACGAACTTACGATAAGGACAACATACACACCCATGTTCGAGGGGGAACTCGAACTTCCGACAGGGGGAGCTGCGCGAACCGTGACAAGGCGCCTCAGACCGCGTGAGTGGCTACCACACACGGCTGGTGTTATAGCATCTAATATCGGTCGGTATGCACAGCATCAGACTTTCCCATGTTCCTTTCCTACTACACATGCAGTGGCACTGGCACTTGTTTGGCATCCATGTAGCAAAAACTTAGAAAAATAGATATACTCAAGAGCATTCACGTGTTGAGTTGTCAGAAGTAGCTCAAGTCAAAGTCTTCTTCCGCAGTTAACTGCTGTCCAGTTCTAAAATTGGAGCGTGATTAAGACCTTAGAAAGATGTCTGTGTGTTTGTGACAGGTATGCACCAGTAGTTACAACAGAAAGCAACCGTTGAGACAGTGACCAGTGGTGAGACACTGTCGGGGGTCTTGGAGTGGTAGTCAACGGAACCACACCCAGCTTCCCAAACTCAGCTGTGAGTTCAGTGGTAGAGTGTCAGACCGAGCACTGTCAGTTGGCTGGTGCCCTGCTAGTCTGGGGGACTCACGACAACCTGGTCAGTGCTGTACCAGATTGCAGACGGGTGGCACACTGAAAGGAACCTCCCAGTGTGGCATTTGTTAAAATGAAGACTCAGTTATTCCCATCCTGCCCTACTACTTACAACTTATATGTTTAAAAAGCACAGGTTTAAACTTAGGGTAATCTGGGGTAGGGTGAATTGTTCAAATATGCAAGTTGTGTCAGTGAATCGTAATGTCAGAAGGGTGGGTAAATTGCATAGAAGTCACTTTTAATCCTGGGCACCTGGGCTATTTGAAATTCTTGCCATTTTAAAATGGACTCTTACATTTTATACGACGGATCTGTGGCCACCTTGTATTCTAAACTTAGCACAACCATGCAGGCTGTGCTAAGTTCTACCATGCTGGATCACAATCTTGGATTGCACCCCATGCAGCCTGTGCTCAGGCCCGCCATCTAGGATTCTATACTTAGGATAGTTGGATTATTTTGAATTTCCCTCTATTTTTTTTAAATTTCCTGCCAGTTTATATCTAGGGCAATTGGCCTAGGTCGACTGAAACATCAGAGGGGTGGAGTGAGGCGTTAGGGAGAAATCTGGCAGAATTGCAAGACTCAGTGGGTGACGGTATCAGTTATCTCGTCGGTAACATCGTTGGTGATGTCATTAGAGATCTGACAACAGTCCAGGCTGTGCTCGTGTTGCCATAGCCCAAGTACTGTAAAATCCTTTGATCTCAGTGAATTCTGTCCAGCAAGAAACAACTTCGTTTTAACTTTATCAGGAAAAAAATTGTATCCAACACAGATTAATTATCGCTTATGGCTTAGACAATCTCTACATTCAACAAAAATTAATTTACTTAAAACCATGTCTTCGACGTAGTAATTAAAAAAAATGTCCAATGGAGCCAAATTCGATGAGGCAGAAAGTGCAAATGCGTTTCGAACACCGCCATCGCGTTAATTTTGACATCACAAAGGTCGGTGTGAACAACCACTTTGCCTTGTTGTAAAAGAGCAGCTCTAATGCTGCTGTTTCGATACGTTATATAAACAGCCCAGCGAAGATGCACAAGAGTAACAAGACACTGTTTTATCCTGTTACGTATTGTCCAACTTAACGGTGCCCAGGTAGCCTCTCTCCCTCACCCATCCTCTCCACCAAAAAAGCATCGTCACACTCACCACTGACAAAATGGTTACCACTTTTTCCGGCTGGTTTTTCACTTCGCCGATCCACTTTACTGACTGCAGGAGGGGCGACTGGGTTTAGCGTCCCGTCCACATCCAGGTCATTAGAAAAGCAGTACAAGCTCGGATTGTGTCAAGGATGGGGAAGGAAATCGCCCGTGCCCTTTCAAGGAACCATCCTTGCATTAGCCTGGAGCGATTTAGGAAAATCATAGAAAACCTAAATCTGGACGGTCGGGTGCGGATCTGAAGCGTCGTCTTCCCGAATGGCGAGTCCAGTGGGCTAACCACTGCACCACCCCGTTCGGTCTTTACTGACTGCAGTTTTCGTCTGAGGCCTAGAAGTCCTTCGAATCACACTTCTGCTTTTTTCTGTTATTTTTAGCACGAAATCTAAACTGTGAGATCCATTGCGCAATCAGTTAGCTTCTTCAATTGCAGAACGCCATTAAGTGTATTACATACGCACTGATGTCACACACAGGCTATCTTAACATTCTCAAGAATCTTACTGCAATAGTATTCTGCACGTTGTCATGACTTCTACCGCTATTTCTTCAGAAGAAAAGTCAGTTAGACGAAGAGGAGATCTGAAATCTGAAGTGCTCCTATGACTACTTTTAACTGATTCATCCAACAACAAACGGTAGACCCGCCCGAATAGCGGCAAGCATAAGCAAGTTGCTTTTGTGATTCGCTAAAGCGCGCCGGCACCGGTTCGAATCTGCCTGGCAGATCAAGGACGAGAGTCGGTGTATCGACCAGCCTGAATGTGGTTTTTAGGTGGTTTTCCTCATGCCAGTAGGTGAATACTGATGTGGTACTCACTTCCTGCCTCAGTTATACGATAGGCAAACATTTCGAAGACGTTCTCGCGCTTTTACATGAGATAATAATACTTGATGCAGACGTATCGGGTACACACTTTCCGTCCTGCGTCCTGGGAGGGGAGGGGAGGGGGGGGGGGGGCGTCGAGGGGACGGCATCCCGTCACAATGACAAATCCAGAATAACACGCCGATCCAGCGAAAATACCTGATAAGGCCACGAAAAAGAGGAACAGGTAATAAACAGCATCGAGTGTTAGTGCAACATACACAATAAACTTCCCTAAGTTCAGTTTGAAACTGAATAGCAGTCTTTTTTATTTAATAATGTTCTTCTAGCAGTATGCGAGACTCATCTTCAGTCATTGATATGAACAGGTTACTTCAAGTATCAGCTAATGAAGAGCTGCGTATCACATCTGTTGGGAAGTTCATACAAAACATACAACTCGTTTAAGACACCGGCCAGGGTGGACGAGCGGTTCTAGGCGCTACAGTCTGGAACCGTGCGACTGCTACGGTCTCAGGTTCGAATCCTGCCTCGGTCATGGATGTGTGTGATGTCCTTAGGTTAGTTAGGTTTAAGTAGTTCTAAGTTCTAGGGGACTGATGACCTTAGAAGTTGAGTCCCATAGTGCTCAGAGCCGTTTTCGTTTAAGACCTCCCGGAATTTTGAGAAAAAAATTAACACTCTGATCAATCCACTGTCATTGACAGGTAAGAGTTGTACGCTTGATTTCAAATCCACATGTATAAGACCAAAATCGCGTGAATGAAACGAGCAACTCGCCCGCAACGAAACTGGTCGAAATGGGGTCGTACAGTCACCTGTTATCGTTCTGTGCCGTATCACGCTGCGGAAAAAACAAGAGCGCTATAGCTCACAGCGGCCTCCTGAGACATATCTCGTCCCTCTTGTGACGCATGAGTCGTTGCGGTTCGGGTTCTGGATGCAACGGAAGTATGCTAAATACATCATTAATGTGGAACGCTGGATTCTTGCAAATTAGCAAAAGGCGCTTAAAATTATTGTTTTGTTGGCTTTCTCGGTTTCTGGGTTATGTTTATGTCGGATGTATTGACAAATTTTTCGAAATCGGAACATTATTCATATACGAGTCAGTGACTTTGCAAGAGGTGCTGCCATATGATGAAAATTTTAGGAACAAATTAAAAGCAGTTCTGCATGATGAATCCTTCTATTCCACAGATAAGTTATTGAGTAGACTGTGCAGAGTTTGTACAAACACAATACATAACGATGTCTTATATCCTTGGTATTCAAGACAGCTTCCAGTCGTCGCGGAAAGGGTAAATACACGTCCTGTGTGGTTTTCAAGGGAATCTTACTATTCTTTCTGCAAAATAGTGGCAAGTTCAGGTGACGACGATAGAGATGGACAGCGATCGCGCACCCTTAGCTCCGTGGTACACCACAAAGGCTCAGTAATATTGAGATTTGGCGACTTTGGTGGCCAGGGGAGATGCGACAGTTCATCCTTGTGCTCACAAAACCACTCCTAGACGATGTGAGTTGTGTGGACAGGGGCCCTGTCTTCTTGGATCATAGCACGACCACTAGAGAACAAGCACTGTACTGTGGGATAGTAGCGATCAGCCAAAATGTTCACATAATCCTTGCCAGTAACGCGACCTTTTAGAGTGACTATGGGCCCCATGGAATGCCACGATATGGCTGCCCAAGTCATCGCCGAACTCCCGCCATCTTTTCACTCCTGGGACGTAAACTTTTCCAGAAGTTGGAGACGGTGTGAAATAAGGCTCACCCGCCCAAATGACCTTCTTTCTTTGCTACATAGTCTAAGGTATGTGGCTTTGTCACCACATTTTCCTGTTACGGGCAGTTGCATCACTGATGAGCGGTTTTGCAATTCCAGTTCGCCCTGCTATTTCCTGTTCATAGAGCGCCCTTCGTGTTGCTTTGGTGCTGACAGGATTCTGCGAGCGCGACATTCAGTTCTGCAGCGACTTTTGCAGATGTCGTCCTCTTATTTTTCGGCACAGTCCTCTTCTAACTATTAACTACTGCTTCCCAATATATTTATTCCTTAATGAAATTTGTCATTAAAAATATATCACTTTTTCAAACCGCCGGCTGGTGTGGCCGAGCGGTTCTAGGCGCTACAGTCTGAATCCTCGCGACCGCTATGGTCGCAGTTCGAATCCTGCCTCGGTCATGGATGTGTGTGGTGTCCTTAGGTTAGTTAGGTTTAAGTAGTTCTAAGTTCTAGGGGACTGATGATCTCAGCAGTTAAGTCCCATGGTGCTCAGGGCCATTTTTTTTTTTTCAAACCAACAGCTGAATTCATGGAATCAATACTAGAAATAAGAATAATCTTCACAAGGATTTAAAGTCAGTTAGTCTTGTACAAAAAGGTGTGCATTATTCAGGAACACACCTTTTCAATAACTTGCCAGCAACCATAAAAAGCTTAACAACCGATGAAATTCAGTTTAAGAGAAGCCTAAAGGATTTATCGGTGACCAACTCCTTCTACTCCATTGATCAATTTCTCAGTAGAACCAACTGATTTGTGTGTATTTATATACAAGTACAATATAACTTCTGCACAATTTCAATGCAGTAATGTGTTCATTGTAAATAAGTGTGTGTGTGTGTGTGTGTGTGTGTGTGTGTGTAAGTACAATCTAACTTCTGCACCAGTTCAGTGCAGTAGTGTGTTTATTGTAAATAAGTATTTAGTAGTTGTATGAAACGTTTATTACCTTATAAATAAATAAAAAACTTTTTTATTTTAAATTCAGTGCATTAGTATTTGTAAAATGATTCTTTCATATAACGTTCATTAAAAAATGACGACCATGCCACTTGGGACCTGTGGAATGGTACATTAGCTTATTTCTTTGACTTGTAAATATTTGCCATGTATTGTTGTTTTTCTGACATGTTCTACATCCTGGGGGACCTCCTCACTACGGATCAATTGGAATAAAAGGAAATCTAATCTAATCTAATCACCGTCTGTCACGGTCACTCAGCATACACTCTCTCCGAGTTGTAACTTAGCAGATGGAGTTTTTCGCTTTCCCTGTATGCGTTATAAATCTTTCATGCGGTGCCCCTTGTAACATCAGACACTTCAGCTCCCTTGATTATGAAGCACCCACCACACGAGCACTAACGGGTTGTCCACGTTCGAATTCACTTAGCTTCGAAATAATGCACTCACAACCACACAAAACACTCTTAAGACCGCCACTGACACTTGAAATGTACTGAGAAATTGCACAGTGGCCGTTTGTGGTCAAACCCAACAGCGCAACGTTCTGGATTTGCTAGCATCTGCATTCATTTTATGTTCAAGCGTGCATTTCTCGCGGTGTTTCCTTATTTTTGTCGAGCCCCTCTGTGTATGTGG
Organism: Schistocerca cancellata; assembly: GCF_023864275.1. Lineage (NCBI taxonomy): Eukaryota > Metazoa > Arthropoda > Insecta > Orthoptera > Acrididae > Schistocerca > Schistocerca cancellata. The sequence goes on from NC_064628.1 coordinate 700,725,307, forward strand.
CTGGGTCACATTATAAAATTTTTTGTAGATTATGTTTTTAAATATCCAGTTATATAGATCGCCAGCATGTAGCCATGTTTGCACAGAAAAAGCTTATATTTTATATGAACCTGACACGTTCCGCATCAGTACGAGATATGCTGCGTATAATCCTTCGAACATGTAAAAAGGTCAACTAATAAAAACAAACTCTGTTCCACGCCTCAATCTACACTCCAGGAAATTGAAATAAGAACACCATGAATTCATTGTCCGAGGAAGGGGAAACTTTATTGACACATTCCTGGGGTCAGATACATCACGTGATCACACTGACAGAACCACAGGCACATAGACACAGGCAACAGAGCATGCACAATGTCGGCACTAGTACAGTGTATATCCACCTTTCGCAGCAATGCAGGCTGCTATTCTCCCATGGAGACGATCGTAGAGATGCTGGATGTAGTCCTGTGGAACGGCTTGCCATGCCATTTCCACCTGGCGCCTCAGTTGGACCAGCGTTCGTGCTGGACGTGCAGACCGCGTGAGACGACGCTTCATCCAGTCCCAAACATGCTCAATGGGGGACAGATCCGGAGATCTTGCTGGCCAGGGTAGTTGACTTACACCTTCTAGAGCACGTTGGGTGGCACGGGATACATGCGGACGTGCATTGTCCTGTTGGAACAGCAAGTTCCCTTGCCGGTCTAGAAATGGTAGAACGATGGGTTCGATGACGGTTTGGATGTACCGTGCACTATTCAGTGTCCCCTCGACGATCACCAGTGGTGTACGGCCAGTGTAGGAGATCGCTCCCCACACCATGATGCCGGGTGTTGGCCCTGTGTGCCTCGGTCGTATGCAGTCCTGATTGTGGCGCTCACCTGCACGGCGCCAAACACGCATACGACCATCATTGGCACCAAGGCAGAAGCGACTCTCATCGCTGAAGACGACACGTCTCCATTCGTCCCTCCATTCACGCCTGTCGCGACACCACTGGAGGCGGGCTGCACGATGTTGTGGCGTGAGCGGAAGACGGCCTAACGGTGTGCGGGACCGTAGCCCAGCTTCATGGAGACGGTTGCGAATGGTCCTCGCCGATACCCCAGGAGCAACAGTGTCCCTAATTTGCTGGGAAGTGGCGGTGCGGTCCCCTACGGCACTGCGTAGGATCCTACGGTCTTGGCGTGCATCCGTGCGTCGCTGCGGTCCGGTCCCAGGTCGACGGGCACGTGCACCTTCCGCCGACCACTGGCGACAACATCGATGTACTGTGGAGACCTCACGCCCCACGTGTTGAGCAATTCGGCGGTACGTCCACCCGGCCTCCCGCATGCCCACTATACGCCCTCGCTCAAAGTCCGTCAACTGCACATACGGTTCACGTCCACGCTGTCGCGGCATGCTACCAGTGTTAAAGACTGCGATGGAGCTCCGTATGCCACGGCAAACTGGCTGACACTGACGGCGGCGGTGCACAAATGCTGCGCAGCTAGCGCCATTCGACGGCCAACACCGCGGTTCCTGGTGTGTCCGCTGTGCCGTGCGTGTGATCATTGCTTGTACAGCCCTCTCGCAGTGTCCGGAGCAAGTATGGTGGGTCTGACACACCGGTGTCAATGTGTTCTTTTTTCCATTTCCAGGAGTGTAGTTGACAAAAGAATATGCTACAAACAAGCCTGAGCCAGTAATTAAACGAAAAATTATGTTTCTATTGCTATTTCACACACAGATCCCTTTGACAACGCACTGAAAAGTATGGGCAGCACAGAAACTATTCAGACTGTAACACATAAATGGAACAACAAAGGTGCTGCAAGTCATTCAGGCTTCAAAATTAGTCACATCGGATCTGAGGAAACATACTACGTAAATTAGTTACACACAAAAAGCCTACATTGAATAATATAGGAGTACAACAATAAATCATCAGAACGACATGTCAGTATACACTGATATGCCAAAACATTATGACCACTGCCCACCACGACTTCGGACGCCGCCTGGTGGCGCTGCGGGCACGTGATGCGGTAACAAAAGTATGTAAGCGGAGCAGACACTGACGGGGTATCACTATAGCGAAGATATGGGCTGCAAATGGGAAATTTATTGGGATAAGCGACATTGAAAACAGGGCAGATTATTAATATGCAGAGTCTTTAAACGAGTATCTCGAAAACGGCGAAGCTGGTCGAATGTTCACGTGCTACTGTCGTGAGCATCTACGGAAAGAGGTAGAAGGACAGTGAAACAACCATTAGGCATTAAATGGTTGGACGTCCACGACTCTTCACAAAACGTGGGTTTCGGAGGCTTGTCTGCACTCTAAAGTAGGATAGATGGTGATCTATGGCACATCTGACGAAAGAGCACAATGCTAGTACACGCACAAGCGTTACGGAGCACACCGTTCATCGTACATTGTTGAACACGGAGCTCCGTAGCAGACCACCCCTGCGTGTTCAAATGTTGACCCAATGACATCGTCAATTACGATTGCAGTGGGCACGGGACAATTGGGATTCGACCGTCGATCAAGGGAAACGTGTCGTCTCTTCGTCTGAATCGCATTTTTGCTACACTGGGTCTATGGTCGTCTCTGCAAACGCCGTCATCGAGGTGACCGGTCGCTCGAAACTTGCAGCGCGCCACGGACGCAGAATGGTGGGAGCAGTATTATGCTATAGGATACATCCTCTTGCGCTTCATGGGATCTGTGGTAGTAATCGAAGACACGCTGACAGCTGCGAACGACCTGCATCCCTTCATGCTTGATGTCTTCCCCGTCGCGATGTAATCTTTCAGCAGTATAATTGTCCTTGTCTCGGAGTCAGAATCGTGCTACAGTGGTTTGAGGAGCATTACAATGAACTCACGTTGATGTCTTGGAGATCAAATTCACCTGATGTAAATCCTATGGAACCATCTGGGTCGCTATCGGACGCCATCGCTGCGTACGTAAATCTGTGGCCCGTTATTTTTGCGGATTATATAACGTGTGTGTTGACATGTAACGCCACATACCTCCAAAAACCTACCAACAGACTGTCGGATCTCCGATATGCAGAATGAGTGATGTATTTCGTTCCAAAGACGGACAAACAAGCTGTTAAGCAGAGGGTCATTATGTTTCGGCTCATCAGTGTATAGCTCACGGTGTCAGACCATGTGACACAGTTGATGGTGGTCCGACTGCAGCAGGAGTACACTCGGCGGTCCGCTTCATACCATTCGAAAGAAGTCCGTTAAGTGCCAGGACCGTGTTCCACCTTCTTTCGTTTGTCTTCATCATACAACAGAAACAATACACCTCATAGTCGACACTCAACAGACGCACTTAGGACACTGTTCTCGCACGCTACGAGGAAAGGGCTAGTCTTCCGGTAGGAAGGAAACTTTTTGTGGTTAGTCAACAATGCTTAATTATTAAAACCAGGCTGCATTACTAAAAGCTGAAGAACAAAAAAAGAAGGTGTTAATAGAGAATAGTATGAGACACAGTTGTAGTCTACTCTCACGTTATTAATCTGTACATTGATCAAGCAGGAAATGAAACTGAGGAGAAGTTTGAAAGAGAATTAAGGTTTATGGAAAAAAATAAAAACTTTAAGTTTTGCTGATAATATTCCAGTCTGGCCAGGCACTGCATGGACAGTTGAGAAGTATTGAAAGAGCACTGAAAAAAGCTTTAAGGTGAGTATAAACAAAAGTACAAAACGCTACTGAAGTGTTGAGTTGATGCTGAAGGAACCAGATTACGGAATGGGGCTGCTCTTGGGATACGCTGTTTGGGTAACAGAATAACTGATGACGGCAGATGTAAAGAGTATATAAAATGCATGCTGGCAGTAACAAGAGAAGCTTTTCTGAAAAAGTGTTAGAAAGTCTTTTCTGAAAGTGCTTAGAGTGTAACCTTATACGAAAGTGAAGTGTGATCGATATACAGTACAAACAAGAAGAAAACTTTCGAAATTCGTTGTTACATAAGAATGATGAAGTATGGTTGGTAGATCGAATAACCAATGAAGAGAAAGAGCCGTGGAGAAAAATCTTTATGCCACAACTTGAAAAAAAGGAAGGAATAGGCTGTGCGGAAACCCTGCCTTCTAGGGGTCCACAGAAATTCTCGTATGAAGTTCGACAGTCTCATTGACTCTCATCAGCTGTCTTCCACTGTCTGCAACATAATGTAGGCGAAACAGTTACAAGCGGGCACAGCTTCCAAATAACATAGCGGGACGAAGAATTACAAGTTTAAACAACATATTATTTTGCACAGAAATCAACCTTAAACCGTTGCCGATTGGTACACTGGTCTGAGTTGCACAGTACTATGCACTTAAATCCGCATACAGCAATTGAAGTAACATCTTCCGCAGAATCAGGTAAAGAGATTTGTGAACTTCTGAGGCAAATTCGCCTTCACCGGCCTCAGCGAATATCGAACACACAATCTGATATCGTGCATACAGGTATCCGTGTAATCTTTTTCTCTCTAGCAGGGAAAAACGCCCGTTCCAATCGCTAATCACATTTCAAGAATTCTTTCAAGACTAAGCTTAGCTCCTCCTGTGTCGCAGTTGCTAGGACACGTCATGAGACATGATGAATAGATAAGTAGGTGATTTGGTAGGGAGATCAAGGCTTGACTACACTAAACTGGTTCAAATGGATCGACAATGAGGCGACAAAAGTCATGGGATACCTCGTAACATCGTGTCGACCTCATTTTGAATGGCGTAGTGCAACAACTCTACGTGGCATGGACTCAAAAAGTTGTTGGAAGCCCCTGCAGAAATATTGAGCCATGCTGCCTCTATAGCCGCCCATAATTGCGAAAGCGTTGCCGCTGAAGGATTTTGTGCACAAACTGAGCTCTCGCCTATGTCGGTGGGTTTCAATGGCCTAATCATTAGCCCTAACTGTCCAGAATGATCGTCAAATCAGCCACAAACAATTATGGCAGGTGACATGGCGTATTGTCATTCCTAAAAATTTCATCGTTGTTTGGGAACATGACGGCCATGAATGGCTGCAAATGGTTTTCAGGTAGCCAAACATCCAGTGGATCCAGCCCATTCCATGTAAACACAGCCCACACAATTATGGCGCCGCGACCAGCTTGCACAGTGCCTTGTTGACAACTTGAATCCATGGTTTCGAAGGGTTTGCGCCACACTCGAACCGTACCATCAGCTCTTGCCAATTGAAATCGGGACTTATCTGATCAAGTCATGGTTTTCCAATCGTCTAGGGTTTAGCCGACATGATGGCAAGTCCAGGAGAGGCGCTGCAGGCGATGTCGTGCTGTTAGCAAGGACACTCCCGTCGGTCGTCTGCTGCCATATCCCATTAACTCCAAATTTCACCGCATTGTCCTAACGGATACGTTCGTCGTACGTCCCACGTTGATTTGTGCAGTTATTTCACGCAGAGTTGCTTGTGTGATAGCACTGACAACTCTACGCAAATGCCGCTGCTCTCGGTCGTTAAGTGAAGGCCGTCGGCCACTGCGTTGTCCAGGTGAGAAATAATGCCTGAAATTTGGTATTCTTGGCACTCTCTTGACACTATGGATCTCGGAATATTGAAATCCTTAACAATTTCCGAATGGAACGTCCCATGATTCTAAATCCAACTACCATTTGGTGTTCTAAGTTTCGTAGTTCCCTTTGTGCGACCATGATAACGTCGGAAAACTTTTCACTTGAATCACCTGAGTGCAAATGACAGCTTCGCCAATAAACTGCTCTTTTTTCTTGTGTACGAGATACTACCGCTATCTGTACATGTGCATATCGCTATCCCATGATTTTGTCACCTCAGTGTATGGTTCACAGGACAGAGCTACATAAAACCAATCTTTCGACTGAAGGCTACTTCAGTACAGTTGGTTATTTCAGTATGAGTACGAAACAATGCACGAATATCGGCGCCTGACTTGTTCGACGAAGAGGTCGGTGCCCGCTTTAAATTTCAACGCTCTTGTGAAAAATAACTCGGCATTCGGGATCGGGTGGGAAGAATGTGCGTAATGTTCAGCCCTGCACTAAGGAACGCCCCTAGCTATGCCTGCATTCTCGCTGCTCTCAGCCACACGGTTCATTCCGAACGCTGTAATGCAATCTCCATTAGACATTTTACGGCGCTACGGCGCCTTCTTTATTGGCATCTTTAGTACACCTCGTTTCTTTGCTGCAAGCTCTTTCGCCAGAGGAATGAATTCACGGGCAGTTCCATCATAGCTTCGCATACTGCTGGCTATTTATGTGCACAATGCAATAGAAACAACGCGTCACAATCACTGGCCGAATACGAAAACAATCGCGCAGGAGGAAACGTCTAGAGCCAGAACTTCATAGAAGAGAAAGGGACTTACCAGTGGATTCATATCTTAGTGTTAAATGACACGTCACGGAAGTGTAAATGTGCGAAAAAATTGTCATTAATCAGGACTATCCAGTATATATGCATTCCATTCAGCAGCAAAATGGGGAGTTATTAAAGACTCATAAACAATTGATCTAGACACTACATAGCAGCGTGTAATTCCCTTTTAGGTCTTGTGACGGCAGCGATGCGTCATTGCATGGACTCCACAAGACGTCGAAAGCGTTGGGGAACGATCTTGATCCACGCACACTGAACCGCCGCCGATGACTCACGGATATTGCTCATATCTTTTTCTAAGGTTCACACATTTCACTCGATGCTGTCCCAGGTCTGCTCACGAGCGCTGACGTATTCGTATAGTGTTCCTAAAGCCAATTTGACACAATTCGGGAGCAACTGGGTGTTACATGGTCTTGCTGAAGGTAGAGGACGCCAGTGGGGTGCTGTAGGCGAACAAATGAAAGAACACGATTTAATGGTGTATTCATGTATCCTTCACTCGTGAAAGAGGAATAGGAATAATATCACCTCACGTAAACATCCCCGACAGAATGTCACATTATTCCACGTGGGAAATTTGTTTAGCTGATGCCGTTATTCGGCAGCTGCGTTCAGAGTACGACGTGATCAACGCCGCAATCCAAATCACAAAAAATGTTCCTAACATTTACAGAAACGGGATCATTTGGAACAGCCGGCGGATGTGGCCGAGAGGTTCTAGGCGCTTCAGTCTGGAACCGCGCGACCGCTACGGTCGCAGGTTCGAATCCTGCCTCGGGCATGGATGTGTTTGATGTCCTTAGGTTAGTTAGGTTTAAGTAGTTCTAAGTTCTAGGAGACTGATGACCTCAGATGTTGAGTCTGTAGTGTTCAAAGATCATTTGGTTCAAATGGTTCAAATGGCTCTGAGCACTATGGACCTTAACTTCTGAGATCATCAGTCCCCTATAACTTAGAACTACTTAAACCTAACTAACCTAAGGACATCACACACATCCATGCCCGAGGCAGGGTTCGAACCTGTGACCGTAGCGGTCACGCGGTTCCAGACTGTAGCGCCTGGAACCACTCGGCCACTCCGGCCGGCTGATCATTTGGAACAAGGTATCGTCCACGAACGAACCGCAAAGACAAGATTACAGTAAATGCATTGCACGCAAACGCGTTTAAATAGACATTCCATCCACACTCCATACGTGACTGGAACGGGAAATGATCGTAACATTTGAAACTTCCTGGCTGATTAATCTAAACAATGGGTTGCCAAGGGAGTATCGCCACCATAAAAGGCGGAGACCATTCCTTCGGCCGGAAAGGTTATGGTGACTGTGTTTTGGGATTCGCAAGGGATAATCCTCATCGACTATCTGGAAAAAGGGTAAAACTATTACAAGTGCATATTATTCATCGGTATTGGGCCGTTTGAAAACCGAGCTGCAAGAAAAACGCCGCCGATTGGACCACAAAAAAGTCCTTTTTCGTCACGACAATGTACCAGCACACACCTCAGCAGTTGTGGTCGCATAATCAATGGACATAGGGTTCCAACTCGTTTCACCCATCCCCCCTATTCTCCAAACGTGGCTCCCTCGGACTACTATTTGTTCCCCAGTTTAAAGAAATGGGTGGAGGGACAAAGATTTTATTCAAATGAGGAGGTGATTGCAGCAACCTATAGTTATTTTGCAGACTTAGACAATTCCTATCTTTCGGAAGGGTTCAACAAACTAGAACAGCGTTGGACGAGGTATATAAGTCTAAAAGGAGACTGTGTCGAAAAATAAAAAAGGTTTACCCCAAACACGTAAGTTGTGTTTATTTCTGCACGGACTTTTCAAACGCCCCTCGTATAAAGGCAAACCACAGATTCATACAGGAGGGCAAATTATAAATCCAGGGTCTTAAGCATGTGTTGACTGCATGCATATTTAATAAACTGAAAAATTAATATGCTACTTTTCACCATAATATCATTTCTTCTCGTTTTCTGGACTAACCGATGGATTGCTAAGGTGCAGAACCATCGAGTGATGAGGTCCAAATAATTTTAACAGCTGCCAAGCGTATTGCTCAAGAAAATGTCAAGATAGCATAAATCAATCAAGGAAAGAGGCGCTTAGTTCAAACTGGCGACGCAGCCATGCTGTCGCACAGGGTGTCTGAGTAGCAATACTTCAGATTGGCCAACCTAAGAGGCAGGGAGCACGTGTTGTGCCCCTGAAAGCAGTAGCAGCGGCCTGCGCTGCTCCCCAGGAAGATCGGCTTCAAGACCAATGTTGTTCCAATGGAGACACACCGACGAAATATATAAATAAAACTAACGGAGAAACGCTCTCTAGCCCCACCTTAATGCAAGTTCTCGTCAGTGCTGTTTGGTTACTAGCTGATAAGAATTAGTGCGGAAATTTGCCATCATCTTTGATTATCATGTACTGACCTTCATTACTTTCCAGTCAGTCGGTAAGAATCCGATCCTACTGAGAGTGGTTGAACGAGAATTCCATGATCGCCGAAATTACCCACATATGCAGTCTGTTCTGCGAGCTTATTGCACACCACTCGCCGATGCTGAGCTTCCACATATGCAGCCCCTCATATTCAAATCTCGTTCCTCTCTTGGTTAATGATGTCTCTCATCCCACATCTATGGTTGTTTCTCATTTTTATCTATTTATAGCCCCCTGTGGACTGGTCGGAAATTTATGTTCATTTATCTCATCTGTAATAATTACTTTAATAAACTGTTATTCCCATGGAGGTCTCGAAGTGTTACAGATAATCTAGAATCAAGGACTGACGTCGTCCCATTCTGTGTGTATGTATGTGTGTACGCATATTCCAAATAGCCGCCAAAATTACTGGATCAGTTACAACCAAAACTTGGGCCGCGCAGGATTAGCCAAGCGGTCTAAAGCGCTGCAGTCATGGACTGTGCGGCTGGTCCCGGCGAAGGTTCGAGTCCTCCCTTGGGCATGGGTGTATGGGTTTGTCCTTAGAATAATTTAGGTTAAGTAGTGTGTAAGCTTAGGGACTGATGACCATAGCAGTTTAAGTCCCATAAGATTTTCACACGCATCTGAACATTCGTACCAAACTTGGTACAAATACTTCAAGTGTGGAAAGAAATACAGTGGGGGTAACTCTCTTTGGGATAAGGGTGACATAGGAGATGGACGTAGAGAGAAGGGGGAGAAAGAGATGGACAGATAGACAGTGCATAGGAGGACATGGACAGACAGAGAGGGCAGAGGAGGAGATGGACAGAAAGAGTGGGGAAGAGGAGATAAACATAGAGAGGGGGGAGGAGGGGATAGACGGAATGGGAGAGGAGGGGGAGATGTAGGAGGCATGCAGAAGATGAAATGGAACTGCCTGGAGGTGAAAAAGGAACAGCATTTGAGGTGGAAGATAGAGAGTAAGTCGAGGTAAGTGGAAAAGGGACAGGTTGTTAGGGGGGGATGTCGCCTTTTACCTGCCCCTTATTCTACAACATTTTCTGACTGAAACACCTGCTGCAATTTTGATCTCCGATGCTGCCACAGTCAAGGAGACAGGAAGACCGTTGGGTAAGCTATCATTTGTCTGGAGACAGGGAAAAAATTTCAGTACAGCAACAGTTCGACGGCCATCAAAAATAGTACTTCATAATTTAATCTGATTACCTCTTTGGTGTCAGCCTCCTTAGCTGAGTGGTTACGTGTTTGCCTCCCATGCAGCGGGCCCGGGTTCGATTCACGGCCGGTTTGGAGATTTTCTCCGCTCTGCTGGGTGTTTTACTGTCATCATTTCATCATCACCGATGCGCATGACACCCAGTGTGCAGTCCCCTGAAATAGTAAGACTTGCAACTTGGCGGGACGAGATGGAAACTACTGGACATCATTTTCTCACCACTTTGGTTTCATCACATTGAGTCTAACGTCACTACCCTTCACAGACAGTCCTAAGATTGCCGCCAGGTATGAAGTTTGCCTGTCGCTGGCGCAAGTTAGGAGATGATGGAGGCAAGAGTGAGGTAGGAATGCAACACTTAATTCTAAGGCAATAAGAAATTGTCATAAGAAGGTAATGACCACTGGTAGTGTCAGAGATGGACGTCGATGGAAGACCCTCAACATCCGAATTGGAAGACAATGTGAATGCTGTTTAGCACATCTTTGAACAAGGCCCTTCAAGGTTGTTAGGGATACACGATTGTCACGTCATACGGTGATGACCATTTAAAAAAGTGAACTACTTTTTCGATCTTGGAAGCCACATTAAGTGCAACAATTGTTGGATGAGGACTGCGATAGAAGAATGGAATTTCGTGAGATTATTTTTGGTTCGGGGATGATTATTCCGATATGTACCACAATGATGCAGCGGTATTTCACGTTGGAAGTTTTGTGAACGTCACAGTTGTCATTATTGGTCAAATTTGGATCCAAATGTAACACCTGAAAAAATGCAATCAAGACGAAAGATAACCGTTAGGTGTCGGATGACTTCAAGCAGATTCATCGACCCACATGTGCTACACAACGCCATGAATGATGCACGATACTTGGATATGCTTCGAACACACGTATGGCCTGTGATTCAAGAATGGAGAAACAGAAGGGAACTGATGTTCGTGTAAGATGGAGCTCCACTCCACTGCGAAATTGCATTAGAGAATGGCTTCGAAATTGCATTAGAGAATGGCTTGATGACAGTTTCCCTGGCCGATGGACTGACCGCAGATACCCGACAGAATGGCCTGCACGCAACCCTGATCTAACCCTCTGCAACATCTTCCTTTTGAGTTCGCTAAGGAACAAATGTACTAGTTAAAACCGAAGGATATTAACAGTCTTGGACAAAATATCCGTGAAGTGTTTACAAATGTCCCAGCTGAGGTGCTAAGCAATGGATTATTGTCCTAAAAGATTCAAGACTTGTTTAGAAAATGGGGGGGCGTTCTTTGACATGTAAATAAAAGTATGATAAGTTGTATACTTTTTGAAATATTTATCGCTACAAGTAGGTATTGACTTTACAACCACCATACACATATATGTGTGTGTGTGTGTGTGTGTGTGTGTGTGTGTGTGTGTGTGTGTGCGCTTGTGTGTGCGTAATATAACAAACGTCACTGCCTGGCGTTCCAAAAAAGGACATAGCAGTCACAGCTTGCCGAAACCTTAACAACAACCTCGTGATACTGCGTCAGGATCACACCGTACCTCAACAAGTGTTAATTTTCACACCTACGTTTAGAGATTTTTTTTTCAGTTTTAGACTAGTACCATCTCATGCAAGAATACTCGACGCCGTTTACTAAACAACTTTTATAAGTCAGTTGTTTATGAGCATAAAGGACAGCTATAAATTGTTGTAAGATTATACGGCTTTATTTTTACCACACTGAACACAGACACATCGTATTAACACTCCCTTAAGGAAGCGTGTCTGAAAGTCCGACCTTACTAGCTGACTGCATGTGCTACACTATGTGATCAAAAATATCAGGACACCACCGAAAACATACGTTTTTCATATTAGGTGCATTGTGCTACCACCTGCTGCCAGGTACTCCGTATCAGCGACCTCAGTAGTCATTAGACCTCGTGAGAGAGCAGAATGGGGCGCTCTGCGGAACTCACGGACTTCAAACGTGGTCAGGTGATTGGGTGTCACTTGTGTCATACGTCTGTACGCGAGATTTCCACACCCCTAAACATCCCTAGGTGCACTGTTTCCGATATGATAGTGAAGTGGAAACGTGAAGGGACACGTACAGCACAAAAGCCTACAGGTCGACCTCGTCTATTGACTGACAGAGACCGCCTACTGTTGAAGAGGGTCGTAATGTGTAATATCCAGTCCATCACACAGGAATTCGAAACAGCATCAGAATCCACTGCAAGTATTATGACAGTTAGGCGGGACGTGAGAAACATTGGATTTCGTGGACGAGCAGCTGCTCATAAGCCACACATCACGCCGGTAAATGCCAAACGACGCCTCGCTTGGTGTAAGGGGCGTAAACATTGGGCGATTGAACAGTGGAAAAATGTTGTGTGGAGTGACGAATCACGGTACACAATGTGACGATGCGACGGAAGGGTGTGAGTATGGCGAATGCCCGGTGAACGTCATCTGCCAGCGTGTGCAGTGCCAACAGTAAAATTCGGAGGCGGTGGTGTTATAGTGTGATCGTGTTTTTCATGGAGGGGACTTGCACCCCTTGTTGTTTTGCGTGGCACTATCACAGCACGGGCCTGCATTGATGTTTTAAGCACCTTCTTGCTTCCTAATGTTGAAGAGCAATTCGGGGATGGCGATTGCATCTTTCAATACGATCGAGCACCTGATCGTAATGCACGGCCTGTGGCGGAGTGGTCACACGACAATAACATCCCTGTAAAGGACTGGAGTCCTGACCTGAGTCGTATAGAACACCTTTGGGATGTTTTGGAACGCTGACTTCGTGCCAGACCTTACCGACCGACATCGATACCTCCCCTCACTGCAGCACTCCGTGAAGAATGGGCTGCCATTCCCCAAGAAACCTTCCAGCACCTGATTGAATGTACGCCTGCGGGAGTGGAAGCTGTCATCAAGGCTAAGGGTGGGCCAACACCATACTAAATTCCAGAATTATCGATGGAGGTTGCCACGAACTTGTAAGTCATTTTCAGCCAGGCGTCCGGTTACTTTTGATCACATAGTGTATGCAGTGAGAAATGCGTGGCAGTGCGTATCTGGCATGTGCAAGAATATGAATGAAGAACCTGTGTTTTTATTGTGGACTTCACGTACTCGGGGAAAAATGTAACTTCTATAAAACGTTTTAGTGAGCTAGTACAGAATATTGGAAGGGCACAGCAGCAACATAACTCTACACAGAAAATAAAGAAAAACTACCGATTATTAAGACAAGTTTTATCAAAGTGAAGCCATGCCGATAACTAAATTACTCAGACACTTTCACTGGAACAGGCAACTAGTGCTGACATAACGTTACCGTCAGAACTGCAATAATAAGATATTTATGTATATACGCTAACTGAAGCGACGAATGCAAAATTTGTACCACGGCCAGGGTTCGAACATGGGTCTCCTGTCCGGGTCTGCACATATTACCCTAGCACACCTCCCTCCTCAATACTAGGGTAGTCTGTGCAGTTGCGAAAAGCCACTGTGCTAGGGTGTGTAGTGGTCAGCGCATTTGCCTAGTGAGCAGGACACACAGGTTCGAATCCCGGCCTTGGTACAAATTTGTATTTGACATTTCAGTCTGCATACATACATCATAGGTATCTGAGGTTTGAAAAGGTCTCTGGAACCATATAGTTCCACTCGTTTCAATAATATATTTCTTGGACTGTTTAAGCATTTACTTTACCCTTGGGCCTTCAGGCCTTCTCTTGTACCTAACCAGGTATTCATAGAGAATATGTTTACAGTTTACACTGGAATGGAAATAATGCATGAGCTCTACATAATACACTCCTGGAAATGGAAAAAAGAACACATTGACACCGGTGTGTCAGACCCACCATACTTGCTCCGGACACTGCGAGAGGGCTGTACAAGCAATGATCACACGCACGGCACAGCGGACACACCAGGAACCGCGGTGTTGGCCGTCGAATGGCGCTAGCTGCGCAGCATTTGTGCACCGCCGCCGTCAGTGTCAGCCAGTTTGCCGTGGCATACGGAGCTCCATCGCAGTCTTTAACACTGGTAGCATGCCGCGACAGCGTGGACGTGAACCGTATGTGCAGTTGACGGACTTTGAGCGAGGGCGTATAGTGGGCATGCGGGAGGCCGGGTGGACGTACCGCCGAATTGCTCAACACGTGGGGCGTGAGGTCTCCACAGTACATCGATGTTGTCGCCAGTGGTCGGCGGAAGGTGCACGTGCCCGTCGACCTGGGACCGGACCGCAGCGACGCACGGATGCACGCCAAGACCGTAGGATCCTACGCAGTGCCGTAGGGGACCGCACCGCCACTTCCCAGCAAATTAGGGACACTGTTGCTCCTGGGGTATCGGCGAGGACCATTCGCAACCGTCTCCATGAAGCTGGGCTACGGTCCCGCACACCGTTAGGCCGTCTTCCGCTCACGCCCCAACATCGTGCAGCCCGCCTCCAGTGGTGTCGCGACAGGCGTGAATGGAGGGACGAATGGAGACGTGTCGTCTTCAGCGATGAGAGTCGCTTCTGCCTTGGTGCCAGTGATGGTCGTATGCGTGTTTGGCGCCGTGCAGGTGAGCGCCACAATCAGGACTGCATACGACCGAGGCACACAGGGCCAACACCCGGCATCATGGTGTGGGGAGCGATCTCCTACACTGGCCGTACACCACTGGTGATCGTCGAGGGGACACTGAATAGTGCACGGTACATCCAAACCGTCATCGAACCCATCGTTCTACCATTCCTAGACCGGCAAGGGAACTTGCTGTTCCAACAGGACAATGCACGTCCGCATGTATCTCGTACCACCCAACGTGCTCTAGAAGGTGTAAGTCAACTACCCTGGCCAGCAAGATCTCCGGATCTGTCCCCCATTGAGCATGTTTGGGACTGGATGAAGCGTCGTCTCACGCGGTCTGCACGTCCAGCACGAACGGATGCTGCCAGACACATTGGACTTAACTGTGAATGAGTAGGATTGACGTGGTCAAACAGCCCAATGTTACACACATACCTTATGCAAGCATTCACGGCTCGGTCGAGTCGTTTGGACTTTTCACTATCTATGAACAATGTCACAGTAGTAAAAAAGTGGGGGGGGGGCTAATGATTGTTTTATTTCTTTCGTTCTTCTCGGATGGGCCAACTAAGGACAACGTGCCATTTTCAGTTCCGTATTCGTTGTTCTCCTCTTTTCTTCCAGTACTCTTTCACCTGTTCACTATGTTTTTTCTTCCTGTCTTTTGACCACTTCCACTTCTCTTCAATTATTTCTTCAGCTTTTATATTATTTTTTTCTAAGCAATTCTTTACTTCACGGCTCCAAGTCGTTGTTGACTTCTTATCCCACAAACTTTGGAAGATCTTTTTGGTTAATCGACTGTCTTACATTCAATATAAATGTTCCAAAAATACCAGTCTTCTTTTTCTTATTACTTCTGAAATGTTTGCTATGTTTCGATAAATTTCACATTATCATGTAATTTCCAGTCATCCATAATTTTTGCGGGCCTAATATTTTCCTAATGATTCGGTTTTCTAGTATTCCTAAATTACCTAAATTATAGTTCAATACTAGAACATCATTTGCCTGTAGACGTTCCGGCTTCAGTACTGTACTGTAATGCCTCACTTTTGCATTCTTAGGCAGGCATTTTTTGTTGTAAAACTCTTTGGTTATTCCATGCACCTCTCCTATTCATTTATCCTCTCCTCTGTAGCAGCTTTTACCAAATCGTTTTCTTGGCTTATCCCCCAAGATATTTAAATTATTTAACCATTTTATTGTATTGTATTGTATGGAACTGCGGATCTAGAAACGGCGGAGAGGCTTTGTCCCCGCCATAGCCCTCAGTGGTCCACAACAGGCTACAGCAGTCCACTCCCCCACCACCGCCCCACACCGAACCCAGGGTTATTGTGCAGTTCGGCCCCCAGTGGATGGATCCCCATCCACGGGTACGTATCACACCAGACGAGTGTAACCACAATGTTTGCGTGGTAGAGTAATGATGGTATACGCGTACGTGGAGAAACTGTTTCCGCAACTATCGCCGACACAGTGTAACTGAGGCGCAGAATAAAGGGAACCAGCCCACATTCGCCGAGGCAGATGGAAAACCACCTTAAGAACCATCCACAGGCTGGCCAGCACACCGGACCTGGACACTAATCCGTCGGGCGGATTCGTGCCAGGGACCGGCACGCCTTCCCACCCTGATATTTAACCATTTCTAACTGGCCAATATCTGTCTTCAGCCATTTCGGTGTATTTTTAATGTTTGTAAAGAAAACTGCTTTTGTCTGTAGAAATTCTTAAGCTGGTCCTACTGGCAATTTCTTCTAAAAGATTAATTTCTGTTACAGCTGATGTCACATTTTCAGAATGTAAAGTCATCTACAAATGCGAGATAATTTATTGCAATATTTTTTCTTCCTCTTCCCAAAGCTATTAGTGAAATGTTACATTCATTCAGTTTTTCATTCCAGTTTCTCACTTTTCTTGTAGTAGCCTGTACAATGTAAAAGAACTGGTGTTAGCCATCACCTAGCCGTACCCCAGTGTTTATTGGAAAGGGCTGAGATATTACTCCCATAAATTTCATTTTAAATACTGTGTCTGCTAATTTAGACTTTACACCGATTTCTCGGATTATTTGATCGATAGTTCGTCTTCAAATGGAGTGAAAGGTCTTTTTGAAATAAACAAACATTACTACAATATCTTTTGAACAGAACCGCGACGAATGACTGATTTCAGATTAAATATTTGTTCAGAACATGATCTGCGCTCCCTAAAATTACCTTGTATTCACTTATATAACTGTCGAATGTTGTTACTACGCTTGGAAAATCTTGGAAAACATTTTATATACAACTGGCAGCAAACAAATTCCTGTGGAGTTGTTTTATTTTAGATGACAATATTTATCTGAATTTCTGAATTGCGTATAAGCAAGAGAAAAATTTGCTGTGTGTTTTGACAGTTTTTTCGTCCCAGTTTAGCTGCTCATCTAAGATATCGTTGAGATGATCAACTTTCCTTTCGGTGCGGTGTGAGTATCATCTGTGACTTTCTACGGTTTAATTTAAGATCCAAGTGATACTGGGTGACAATGAAGAAAGATGACAACCATAACATATAGATACTGGGTGATAGTGAAGAAAGGTAACAATCATAACATATGGCAAGAATAGTGTTCTTAGGACGGGCACTTAGAAATAGTAGCTGGTTATAACTAACATTTTAATCGCTGTACGTCACTACTATTGTCGGCAGAACATATTTTACGAGTCTATATTTCCTTGTGCTGTGAGCTCAACTTTTGACGCCCAGAAAACATCCGTCGTGACTGTACTGTGCTCCCTCGACAAGCGTTAATGCTGCTAATAACCTCTCACTTTTAAGCCTCTTTTGGACTCTCAGTGTAAGAGCCTTACATACGGCAGTAGGGAAGAAGAGATAATGCTCACAGTAACCACGACATTCCTTCTAAACCCAAGAGTGGTATCCATTCGGTAATTAAAACTAGTTATTCTCAGATAGAGTTCAAGTAAACACTGATGCATCCACAAAAAGATGTCCGTGCTTTAAACGCGAAATCAAACTTAGCTCCACTAACAACTAATGTCCCTTAGTAGCTCCCTCATATTTTCACACTCACTCATTAAAACCGTTATAAATGCAGACAGTGGAAGAAAACCAGATTGGCTCAAATGCTTTTCCTGGATTAAGTTTTAGAGTAAAGGAAGCGAAATTCAAAAAGTTCTGGGAATATAATAACAGTGTAGTTATGACGGCAAGGACAGGCTTCCTCTGCTCACGTAATTTATTTGCAGTAACTTCAAAGCATCGACGTCTATTCCCAAAGTAATGGAGACTAGTAGACGCTCAACTTGTGCGGATATGAAAAGACGAGGTGTTAATTTGGCAGAAGTTGGTGGCGATTCCAGAGTAGCCGACTCGGAGAGATTCTTTAGGCATAGTGATTTCGAACAGACCTCAAAGAGGTATTTTTATACATGTTTCATTCGCTATCATAAGGGCAGGGTGACGTATTTAACTCTCAGACCACTGTAGAGGTCAGAATTTTTCTGCAGGATCCCACTGATCTCGAAGTGACACCCAGAGGTTCCCAACTGAGATTATTTGGGAGATGTTTCCCATTTCTGGCTGCCCTGCAACCAAGGGGAACCTCTCTATTAACTTGGTCGGAAGCAACACTGTTTCAGTCAAAAATTGCAGTCTAGTATGCACCCATAGAGCTGTTTGTGTTTGCCAGAGATTAAAACTTGACTTGTTCGACATGCATTAAAGTGTACCCTGTTGAAGCTAATGCTCTTGAAGCCTTATCAGCCAAGAATAATCTTTGGTTAGCGGTAAGGTACTTGCATTATTTGCACCAACGACCGCAAAAGGAGGCGCTTGCCATCTTTTGGACTCTGGGTACATGCTCTTTATTCATTACTGAATCCTCGCACATTTCTATGCACATCGCCGGAAAAGAAAAAGAAATGCTACACCATCAAGGAGTGTATTTTGTGGCATCATGTGCATGCTGAGGAGTTGCACTGTTTGTAATTCATTTGTCACGGTCGTTGGCTATCAGCTGACGTACAGGAGCATTGTCTGTGCAACATACGTTTTAACTCTGCGCTCAATAACGTGATAAGTTTAGAAGTGAGCAGTGTATGCAACATTCAGTACACGGTATTTTCATATGCCCCACCGACGAGTGCGAATTTATGTTGAACAGCTTCAGCCATTTGAAAATGTATCGGTGGAATGTCGCTGCTTTCAACAGTGGTCTATGGAAAGATCCCATACTTGTAGAGCAGGTTCTGGACGTCCGAATAGTACAAAAGCACCTCAAGATCGATGCATTGTATGAGCAGCGGTGGTCGACCGAACATCATCCAGGGACGAAATGAAGACACATGTTGCACCTGTTGCGTCACCAGGGATCATTTGGAACCGCCTGCTGGCAGCAGGATTAAGACCACGTGTGCCTGTGGCCACACTGCTACTGACATCACGACACCACCAAGCACGGCTGCTTTGATGTCGTGAAGGAGTCGACTGGAGAGTGGGGTAACACTCTGCCGTCTTCAGTTATGAGAGTATGTTCTGCCTGAATGCGAGTGATGGACGTACAAGTCTATGACGTAGACTAGGTGAGTGGCCTATTCCGGAGTGCATTCACCCCCAACACACAGGTCCCACCGAAGGCTTCATGGTGTGAGGGGCCATCAATTACAATTCACAATCTCATCTGGTGTTTCAGGGTGACGTGACCATCGTCCGCTAGATTTCACTGCCTGTTATCCCCGTGCTGCTGTATTTTTTTTTCTACAGGGAAGTGACGTGCTTTCTCAGCAGGACAGTCAACGTACACATACGGCTGCTGCGACCCTAAATGTCCTTCGTAGTGTACAATAACTGCCCTGGCCAGCAAATTCGCCGTTTCTCTCACCAATTGAAAGCATATGGGAATGGGAACCTAATTGTCCTCTAGGGCCAGTAAGAAACACTGTCGAATTGCAACAAAAGGCACAAGATACTTGGGACAATCTATTTCAGATGCCATTCGGCACCTTTATGATCGTTTGCTTGCGAGAATACGCGCCTGCGTTGTTGCCAGTGGGAGGATACACCATGTATTGATGCGACTGTTTGGGAGCCCTTTACTGAGACACGTGTGCTTCATCTGATCTGAATTTGTTATCATACACTCCTAAAATGATGAACTACTTGTCACCTCAAATGTCAATAAAATGACCTTGTCCTTGAGGATGGTGATTTGTTTTCCGGCAGTGTATGATTATTTGTGACTGTACTGAGCTTGAAGTTGAACACTTTGACATTTACTATATGACTTGGGTTTCTTTGTTGTAATTCGGTACACGGGAAATTACGCCGTTTCCTACATGTGGTGCAGATTTCAACGCTGTTGTATACACAAAACGGATGCGAAACTCTACAGAACCATGGCTTCAATCTTTTCTCCTTCACTTCGTCTTACAATCCTTACCGGACAATAGATACCCTGACGCGTGGATTCCAACGTCAATTTCCAGAGCAAAAACGTGGCAGCAGTGTTCGTGCCCGTCATTCACCCCCAGTTCTCATAAGGACGTCCCCTTCCTTTGCAGCGCAACGGATTCACAGCAGTAGTTGTCCGTTTTCTTTGAACGAAGAAGACATGTCATGGCTTGCTGAACATACGTTCAGCTTTAACGACAGAGCAACTGTAGTGGACTCTAAGAAAAAAAAGGCACATGTGCCATACTGAGGTGTATACATTCATAAGTATCTTGGGAGCTCAATGTATCGATGTCCGCCCCCAGTAGCTGAGCACGGTAGCTCAGCGTGTTCGATCAGAGGGCTGCGTGCTCTCTGTAATAAAAAACTGAGTCAGGGAACCAACGACCAATTTGAACAGATGTCTTGTGACGTCCGCCCCGACCAAACGCAACGAACTATATCGAACAAAATGAGTAAAAAAAAAGTTGGCCAGCATCGAAAGACTTGCACCAGGCGAGCGTTCTACCCGACGGGAGGTCCTCCTCACACGCCATTATTATTATTAATGTATCGATCGAAAAAACTTAGTGCCGTTTCTTGGGAAAGAAGAGAGGGAAAAAAATGTGAAATTTCGAGGTCGAAAAGGTGTCTACTCTACTGATAAGGACTTTCTCAAACTCCACGAGGTGAAATACACTACTAAATGCTGTCTTAGAACTACGAACTCTGTAGGCTAGTTGGCCTGACTGTACAGTAATGTGACAACCTGGAGAGACGAAAACTGCCTTGGTTCAGTCTCAGGTTGTTAAAAGTCGGCTCTACTGTCCAATTTGAGAGCGGTTACGAAAGATTTCAAGCATTCACCAAGTCGAATTCTGGGTCCTGGTTACGATTTTTCTAACCAACAAAAGATATGTAGCTTTCAAAACAAATTTTATTCAACTTCATCCGCCAGTCAACATTAGAAAAATAAAGCATGTAAGTAATGCAATTAAACCCATTAACCTAATCAGATGTGAAGTTACATATGCAAACAAAGTATTGTAGATGTCATC
The DNA here is from genome assembly GCF_023864275.1 of Schistocerca cancellata. NCBI lineage: Eukaryota > Metazoa > Arthropoda > Insecta > Orthoptera > Acrididae > Schistocerca > Schistocerca cancellata. The sequence continues at coordinate 700,746,434 of NC_064628.1, forward strand.
AATGTTGAATAAGTGGTTTTAAAGTTTGTTCTCTGTTTCTTCATTTTGTGGAACATTTAAGTGTCATTTTATGCGGTTTTTTTTTCTATCCAACAGGATTTTCTCAGTCGTTCTGAATTTTTGTGTTTCAGACTAGCTGAGTACCTGTTCTTGCCCGGGTATGTTTTCCAATCCTATTGCCCCATTTCCTCTGTCCTCCTTTATCCACCTCCTCATCCTTCCTCTCTCTGTCCATCTCCTCCTCCCCCTCTCTCCGTCCACCGCATCCTCTTTCCTTTCTCTGTCCATTTCCTCGTCTCCCTCTATTTTGGCCCGGCTCCTTTGCATACTGTCTACGAAATTTGTCGCAAATAGTGTTAACTACTAAAGATGTAATGTAATAAATTAAAACGTCACGCTGGATGCGGCATTTTTTCACGCATCTCAGTCTTCCTGACATCATATCTCGTGCATTGATATATTTGTTTAGATACATTCAGCAGTATTTATGGGTACTGTGTGCGAAATATGTTGCGGCTAGGGTTCGTATAAAGCAGTAATAAATTTAAACTTCATGCATGATGCAGCAGTTTTTCACACATCTCAATGTTTATGACGTTTTATCTCCTGAACTATGATAGTTAGATGTCTCTTACCCTCACACCGATTATTCTCTGACAGTAAGGGACATATGTACCAAATTTGGTTGAAATCAGCCATTTGTTTTGGAGGAGATGTGGAACATACACACGTACATACATATACACTCCTGGAAATGGAAAAAAGAACACATTGACACCGGTGTGTCAGACCCACCATACTTGCTCCGGACACTGCGAGAGGGCTGTACAAGCAATGATCACACGCACGGCACAGCGGACACACCAGGAACCGCGGTGTTGGCCGTTGAATGGCGCTAGCTGCGCAGCATTTGTGCACCGCCGCCGTCAGTGTCAGCCAGTTTGCCGTGGCATACGGAGCTCCATCGCAGTCTTTAACACTGGTAGCATGCCGCGACAGCGTGGACGTGAACCGTATGTGCAGTTGACGGACTTTGAGCGAGGGCGTATAGTGGGCATGCGGGAGGCCGGGTGGACGTACCGCCGAATTGCTCAACACGTGGGGCGTGAGGTCTCCACAGTACATCGATGTTGTCGCCAGTGGTCGGCGGAAGGTGCACGTGCCCGTCGACCTGGGACCGGACCGCAGCGACGCACGGATGCACGCCAAGACCGTAGGATCCTACGCAGTGCCGTAGGGGACCGCACCGCCACTTCCCAGCAAATTAGGGACACTGTTGCTCCTGGGGTATCGGCGAGGACCATTCGCAACCGTCTCCATGAAGCTGGGCTACGGTCCCGCACACCGTTAGGCCGTCTTCCGCTCACGCCACAACATCGTGCAGCCCGCCTCCAGTGGTGTCGCGACAGGCGTGAATGGAGGGACGAATGGAGACGTGTCGTCTTCAGCGATGAGAGTCGCTTCTGCCTTGGTGCCAATGATGGTCGTATGCGTGTTTGGCACCGTGCAGGTGAGCGCCACAATCAGGACTGCATACGACCGAGGCACACAGGGCCAACACCCGGCATCATGGTGTGGGGAGCGATCTCCTACACTGGCCGTACACCACTGGTGATCGTCGAGGGGACACTGAATAGTGCACGGTACATCCAAACCGTCATCGAACCCATCGTTCTACCATTCCTAGACCGGCAAGGGAACTTGCTGTTCCAACAGGACAATGCACGTCCGCATGTATCCCGTGCCACCCAACGTGCTCTAGAAGGTGTAAGTCAACTACCCTGGCCAGCAAGATCTCCGGATCTGTCCCCCATTGAGCATGTTTGGGACTGGATGAAGCGTCGTCTCACGCGGTCTGCACGTCCAGCACGAACGCTGGTCCAACTGAGGCGCCAGGTGGAAATGGCATGGCAAGCCGTTCCACAGGACTACATCCAGCATCTCTACGATCGTCTCCATGGGAGAATAGCAGCCTGCATTGCTGCGAAAGGTGGATATACACTGTACTAGTGCCGACATTGTGCATGCTCTGTTGCCTGTGTCTATGTGCCTGTGGTTCTGTCAGTGTGATCATGTGATGTATCTGACCCCAGGAATGTGTCAATAAAGTTTCCCCTTCCTGGGACAATGAATTCACGGTGTTCTTATTTCAATTTCCAGGAGTGTATATATTTTGATAAAATGCATTAATTTTTAATTTCAGTTTGGGCCTAACATTATTGGAATATAATGGGTTTCTTGCGAATATTTTCTACATGTAGTTCATAACACATTGGTTATCCTGGATAAGTAATATGATGATATAATTTCAGATGGTTGAATAAAAAAGGTAGCATCCATATTAGCCCTAAAAACATGAAAAGATTGCATTCGCTATTGAGATATGCATATCGTTTAGCTATCAAAGTATTCTACCTTAAAGGTACTAAGTGAATAATTATCAATCTTCTGAGATACAATTAGTTTTGTATACTTCTTTCAAAATTACTGCTTGGTGTACAACATGGTTTCAACAAAACAGTTAAATCAAAACTTACAATTTTAGAATTTTTCCCCCTCCTGGATAATTTTCTGCGGATGCCCAAGTTTATGAACGAACAGTTTCTTGGAGTAATGATTCATTAACTACAGCAGTTGCACAAAAACTGTCGATCCGACGAAGAGACCATCGAAGCGCGATTATTAAAACACAGAAAACTGTGAATTTTATGATTGCTGTGGTTCATACATTGTGACAATTACAGGGTGAATTAATGTGGGATCGCCATTGGAGGAAATATAACACATCTATGAGTCATGTATCCTATTTTCATTGACAGCACTGTCAGAAGTTGTAATTACCCCGGATCGATTCATTTCTTCTCACATCAGAGATTCTTCAAAGATTTTTTTGCACAGACGTGATTCCCCAGCAGAACTCTCCTTCGCCATATGAGATGAGAGTCGGGGGCAGTAGAGAGCTAATCCCTGTTTGGACGTCCAGATGTGCGTGTCCGTTGTTTCCCTAAAACTCTTAAATCAAATGCAGGGAAGGTTGCTTTGAAAATGACACAGCCCGTTTCTTTTCCAGCCCGTTTCCTTCCGAATATGTGCTCCATCCCTGATGACCATGATATTGACGGGACGTTGACCCATAACTTCTCCCCATCCTTCAAATTTTACACTACTGGCCATTAAAATTGCTACACCACGAAGATGACGTGCTACAGACGTGAAATTTAACCGACAGGAACAAGATGCTGTGATATGCAGATGATTAGCTTTTCAGAGCATTCACACAAGGTTGGCGCCGGTGGCGACACCTACAACATGCTGACATGAGGAAAGTTTCCAACCGATTTCTCACACACAAGCAGCAGTTGACCGGCGTTGGCTGGTGAAACGTTGTTGTGATGCCTCGTGTAAGCAGGAGAAATGCGTGCCATCACGTTTCCGACTTTGATGAAGGTTGGATTGTAGCCTGCCGCGATTACGGTTTATCGTATCGCGACATTGCTGCTTGCGTTGGTCGAGATCCAATGACTGTTATCGGAATATGGAATCGGCGGGTTCAGGAGGGTAATACGGAACACCGTGCTGGATTCCAACGGCCTCGTATCACTAGTAGTCGAGATGACAGGCATCTTATCCGCATGGCTGTAACGGATCGTGCAGCCACGTCTCGATACCTGAGTCAACAGATGGGGACGTTTGCAAGACAACAACCATCTGCACGAACAGTTAGACGACGTTTGCAGCAGCATGGACTATGAGATCGGAGACCATGGCTGCGGTTACCCTTGACGCTGTATTACAGACAGGAGCGCCTGCGATGGTGTACGGTGTACTCAACGACGAACCTGGGTGCACGAATGGCAAAACGTCATTTTTTCGGATGAATCCAGGTTCTGTTTACAGCATCATGATGGTCGCATCTGTGTTTGGCGACAACGCGGTGAACGCACATTGGAAGCGTGTATTCGTCATCGCCATACTGGCGTATCACCCGGCGTGATGGTATGGGGTGCCATTAGTTACATGTCTCGGTCACCTCTTGTTCGCATTGATGGCACTTTGAACAGTGGACGTTACATTTCAGATGTGTTACGACCCGTGGCTCTACCCTTCACTCGATCCCTGCGAAACCTTACATTTCAGCAGGATAGTGCACGACCGCATGTTGCAGGTTCTGTACGGGACTTTCTGGATACAGAAAAAGTTCGACTGCTGCCCTGACCAGCACATTCTCCAGATCTCTCACCAAACGAAAACGTCTGGTCAATGGTGGCAGAGCAACTGGCTCGACACAATACGCCAGTCACTACTCTTGATGAACTGTGGTATCGTGTTGAAGCTGCACGGACAGCAGTACCTGTACATGCCATCCAAGCTCTGTTTGACTCAATGCCCAGGCGTATCAAGGGCGTTATTACGGCCAGAGGTGGTTGTTCTGGGTACTGATTTCTCAGGATCTATGCACCCAAATTGCGTGAAAATGTAATCACATGTCAGTTCTAGTATAATATATTTGTTCAATGAATACCCGTTTATCATCTGCATTTCTTCTTGGTGTATCAATTTTAATGGCCAGTAGTGTAGTATGCCACGCTCATTGGTTGTGAGAACCTGAAATGACAATCTGCTGAAGAGACGTCTAGGCAGTAGTTTGTACATAACCCTTGTTGATTTTATTAACTTCTAACAGAAAAAGAAGTAGTTCGTCTATAACCCAGCAATTTCCCGTTAAATCAGCCAACGCTTTAAAGAAACGTTGTATGCTTGTAGCATGAGAATCTGAGTGAGTGTGTTTGCTGTAGTTCGGGGGATGGATTTTGCTTATTCAGTGCTGCATATTCTGCAAGTAAATGGAGAGGGAGAGCACTGGCGGTCCTCTCGTGGAAAAAGCTGATGCTTTATCGTGGGGAAATTCAGACCTTTCAAATACACAAAATACTCTGCAGAAAATGGAAGTTCGACGTATAGATCAAAAATGGAAGTTCGACATATATATCACTACCAACAATCTGACATCTTGCAGCCACTGATTACTTGCTGTAGTTCAGGTTGCTTTTGTTCTTATTTTCTGTTGCAGAATCTGAATCAGCTGGGAGGGAAGTGGGGGGAGAAAGCATCAGTGCTCATCTAGTACCCAATCAGAGCAGCGGTAAAAGGACTGCAGTGGCTGTCACCTAATATCCAATTACAACAGCGGTTGAAGACTGAACACCAGTAGACAAATCGTGGTGGTCTGAACGTTGTGAACATTGTCCACTTTGAGACTAACCTAGCAATATTATTGCATTAGTGGAAGAGCGATAAACTTCTTTTGGAGAAGTGGGAAGTTTAATAATTCTGATTGCTTGTTGTTGACAATGATGGGTGAAACATCTGCAAAGTGCAATAAATTAAATTCGATCAATGATATTGAATGGGTTGCTGCTGAATGCACTTTTTAATTCGAACATGTATAGGTGTAATAGTTAACAAGGTCAGGTTTAGAAGTCCTAGACACTTCTTGGGTGCCTTGGGTCTTTGAGAACAGAGTGAGGCAAATTAACTAATCTCTTAAAATCAATTTTTCACTAGTCTGCAGTTTTCTCTTGCCCGAAACAGTTGAAGTAAAAGAAATATATGTACACTCCTGGAAATGGAAAAAAAGAACACATTGACACCGGTGTGTCAGACCCACCATACTTGCTCCAGACACTGCGAGAGGGCTGTACAAGCAATGATCACACGCACGGCACAGCGGACACACCAGGAACCGCGGTGTTGGCCGTCGAATGGCGCTAGCTGCGCAGCATTTGTGCACCGCCGCCGTCAGTGTCAGCCAGTTTGCCGTGGCATACGGAGCTCCATCGCAGTCTTTAACACTGGTAGCATGCCGCGACAGCGTGGACGTGAACCGTATGTGCAGTTGACGGACTTTGAGCGAGGGCGTATAGTGGGCATGCGGGAGGCCGGGTGGACGTACCGCCGAATTGCTCAACACGTGGGGTGTGAGGTCTCCACAGTACATCAATGTTGTCGCCAGTGGTCGGCGGAAGGTGCACGTGCCCGTCGACCTGGGACCGGACCGCAGCGACGCACGGATGCACGCCAAGACCGTAGGATCCTACGCAGTGCCGTAGGGGACCGCACCGCCACTTCCCAGCAAATTAGGGACACTGTTGCTCCTGGGGTATCGGCGAGGACCATTCGCAACCGTCTCCATGAAGCTGGGCTACGGTCCCGCACACCGTTAGGCCGTATTCCGCTCACGCCCCAACATCGTGCAGCCCGCCTCCAGTGGTGTCGCGACAGGCGTGAATCGTCTTCAGCGATGAGAGTCGCTTCTGCCTTGGTGCCAATGATGGTCGTATGCGTGTTTGGCGCCGTGCAGGTGAGCGCCACAATCAGGACTGCATACGACCGAGGCACACAGGGCCAACACCCGGCATCATGATGTGGGGAGCGATCTCCTACACTGGCCGTACACCACTGGTGATCGTCGAGGGGACACTGAATAGTGCACGGTACATCCAAACCGTCATCGAACCCATCGTTCTACCATTCCTAGACCGGCAAGGGAACTTGCTGTTCCAACAGGACAATGCACGTCCGCATGTATCCCGTGCTACCCAACGTACTCTAGAAGGTGTAAGTCAACTACCCTGGCCAGCAAGATCTCCGGATCTGTCCCCCATTGAGCATGTTTGGGACTGGATGAAGCGTCGTCTCACGCGGTCTGCACGTCCAGCACGAACGCTGGTCCAACTGAGGCGCCAGGTGGAAAAGGCATGGCAAGCCGTTCCACAGGACTACATCCAGCATCTCTACGATCGTCTCCATGGGAGAATAGCAGCCTGCATTGCTGCGAAAGGTGGATATACACTGTACTAGTGCCGACATTGTGCATGCTCTGTTGCCTGTGTCTATGTGCCTGTGGTTCTGTCAGTGTGATCATGTGATGTATCTGACCCCAGGAATGTGTCAATAAAGTTTCCCCTTCCTGGGACAATGAATTCACGGTGTTCTTATTTCAATTTCCAGGAGTGTATATGCAAATAATGTAAGTTTAATGCCATCCAAAATTAGTGATGGGTGGTACTCAACTAACATTATTGATAAGCTGTTAAGGAAACTGGAGACTTTTTAAGAGAGAGATCCCTGTTGTACATCGAAAGAAACAGTTCAACTGTGTGTTAATGTTAATGAAAATATAGGGTTGTAGGTAGGACTGTAATCAAAATTCCCAAAAGAAATAGCAAACAAACATACAGTAACAAACGTTTTCTCAAAGGGCAATGCCTGTTTTAAGTGGTCAATTCTGGCAGGTTTGTAACATGTAAATCAGAATGCAGAAAATGTGTTTGAATATTAGCCGTATATAGAAATAATAAACTTTGCTGACACATCGTTTCCACCTGAACTGAAACATGTTCACATATTCGAAAAGCCGAATTGAGATCTCTCTGTTAATGTCTGTGACGTCCAATTTTTTGATTGTGAGTGGCTGACCATGGAATACAAGAAATAAGGCAAGAATTTTGAGTTGCACCGCTTTATATCACTAAGTGCCATTACGAGAAACACGTAAATCTATACTGACGGAAAAAATCGCAGCGCCAAAAAATAATTAACGTAGAGTAATGAAATTTCGGGAATACATTAGCCTAGGTATCGTCTTTAAGTGATAAACACTGCAAGATCACTGGTTAATATAAGCATGAGATAAGCCATTAAAATATGAAATGCTCGTACCACGTACATTAATAACCGGTGTTGACAGCAAGCATGCAAAGGTGTACATCAGTAAAGCTTGCAATAGCCTTCAAAACACACACAAGGTAAAAATAAGATTCACCACATCTAATAAACGTGAATTCCACCAACAGTACTTCGTTGTAAAGGCCTTGTGGCTTCCGGTAGATTGTTGTATTTCTTTTTTATTAGTACAACAGTCAACATATCTGCACAAGAATGGATATGACGAGCGAATACGGTGTGTGTATTGAAACTTGCGCACTTCACACCGTTACTGTTGACAACAATAATGCGCACTAGACTTGGCCACTGTTTCTGTTTCGATACAGGGTATCGATACGTGGAACTGTTTCAGTGTTTCGGAACGGCTGTGGTTCACTGTTTCGAAACAGTGGTGTTTCATTCCGCCCCTGTCTCGGATAACCGGACCAGATTCGATCTCGAGCCAGACACAGAAACTGTATCGTTGTTTCAAAATAAGGCTGTTTCAGTCCACCTGTGCTTGGAACGGACTGATTGTATCGAAATAGTGATGTTTCATTCCGCTCTGTGTCGGACGAGATTCGGGCTCGGCACAGGTACTGAAACAAAACATAACACTTTATGAAACACTTTCAAGAGTGTCGAAATCTTTTTGACAAGCAATAGCATGAAGCTTAAGATATCCGAAAATAAAGCTTCGTTTCTAGCTGACTGTCCTGTTACAACATCTGCTTTATAAACACTAACCAAACAATAAAACAACTCATACTATTCACATTCAAAATAATAAATATGTGAAAATCATTCAGTTAAATTACACTTTTTTATAACATACGCTTCTCTGTTCATGTACAGTAATCACATTAAGAAAAGCAAGTAAGCCTACAACATTTTGAATAAAAAAAGGCGTAGAGTGACAGTTATTAGACATATACATAAATTTGATGTAGGTATAATTGCTAGCATTGACGTATCACTGATACTGTAATGGTGGACGGGAAGGGCTGGGAAGCATGGTGAATTTATAGTAACGGTTCGAAACACCTTGAAAGACAAAATTTTTTTCTGTTATATTTTGTTATTTATTCGAATTATTTGGCGTTATTTGTGAGTCTATAGTCACTGTGCCTATTATCCACAATGATTCTCTTTGTGTGAATGGAAATTAGCAGGATGGGTACATTACCCATACTAACAGAATATGGGAATCCCAGTAGCATATCCGTTGTTTCTGCAGTTTGCTCCCACCTCCAGTTCCGTTCGTGGTGGTTCTTCTGTCTTCACCTATGGCTGTCCTCAGCCAATTGAAAAGTATGAAAGTCACACGACACGAAAGTAGCGCATTTGCTGCAGGAAATACGAAACTGCCAAGACGCCTAAGAGATAGTTTCATGCTTTGTGCGATATGAATAGCGCTCTCGCACCTCATTTGTGTTTAGAGTAGACATTCAAGATGATAAAATGTGTGGGTTTATTAGATTACTAAACACAAACTGTTTCACTGTTTCGAAACAGCGTATCGAAACATTGCATCGTACTGTTTCATTTGTTTCGAAACAGTTAGGTGTTTCAGTTTGCCCATCTCTAATGCGCACTTTTCGTCTTCAAACTCGCATTCCGAACTTCTTGTTTCCGTCTCAATTTGTTTTTCTGGCAGTGTTTGTATTACATTAATTGTAATACACATCAACACGGCTAGGTTTACTAACGAAGAGTTGATTGATAACGCATCTCATGTTTGAGTTCACTGTAATGTAGACGGCTTTTTTGTTCGTGTCTAGTCTTTTCAAACAAGACGAACATAATCTGAGGGAGGTATTCGGCTATCATGTTAACCTAATATGACTTTTAATGCGTTTCTCGAAATTTGTAAATGAGCATGGAATGAGAAAGCATATAATTTTCTAGCTATAAGCAAATTTAATGATTTAAGTAACAAGCATTATCGAAATATTACAGTAAGAGAAGGGGAAAGACTGTAACTGTAATCTTATTGGTACATCCAACACCAACCATCGACGACTATCGAAGTGATTTAAAGTCTCCACTCGACATACACTACGAAAAAAAAACTGCCATACCAAAAAGGAGTTGTCCGACATAACAAAAGTTTGTAGGAATTTTTGTGCATCTGAAAGATGACGTCTATTCAAATTTTGCACCAGTCACATAATAGTGGCGGTAGTAGCCCCACTATGAGAACAAAAATCAGATCTGCTTCAAATAGACGCGGTAACGATCGTGTGCGTTAGTTACCTTTGAGATTGGACGTGGTGAGTTTACATTTGTGAAAAATTTCTTTAAGGTGACAAAGACGCGATTAACAGCACATCATTGAGTTTGAAGGAGGCTGGCCAGAACCTGTGTGTTCCTTTTGCGATACTGCATAAAGACTTGGCAGGAAATTAGCCACTGCACACGGTTGCTGGCAGGGGTGGTCACTAGAACGTACGGTTGCAAAAAGACCGGGCTGCGGTACTACCGAGAGGGGAGACCATTGTGTTCGTCATATGGCTCTGGCGCATCGTACTGCATCTGCAGCGATTTGAGCATTAGTTAGCACTGCAGTAACACAGTATACTGTTATAACTCGGTTACTTCAAGGACAGCTCCATGCCAGACGCCGTTTACGTGCATTCCACCGGCACTAAACTGCCGCCCTTTGCGACTTCAGTGGTGTCAAGCGAGAGGTCATTGGAGGTCAGGGTGGTCTGTCGTGTTTGCTGATGAAAGCTGGTTCTGCCTTGGCGCTAGTGATGGCCGTGTGATGGTTAGGAGGAGGCCAGTCGAGGGCCTGCAACCAACATGTCTGCGTGCTAGACACATTGGATCTACAACTGGCGTTAGGTCTCGGATGCTATTTCATATGACAGCAGGAGCACTCTACTGGTTATCCTACGCACCTGTTGTGTTACCACTCATGAACAGCATTCCATAGGGTATTTTCCAACAAGATATCGCTCGCCCACATAAAGCCTTTGTAACCCAACATGCCCTACAGAGTGTCGACATGTTGTCTCGGCCTGCTTAATAAGGAGACCTGTCTCCAATCGAGGATATGGGACATCATTGGCCGACACCTCCAGCGCTTTCCACAACCAGCAATAACCGTCCCTGTACTGACCGACCGAGAGCAACAGGCATTGAACTCAATCCCACAAACTGACATCCGGCTCCTCTGCGACACTTAAATATGTTACGCAGACAAATGTATTCCCAAAATTTCATTATTCTGCATTAATTATTTTTTGGTGTTGCGTTTTATTTTACGTGATTGTAATACTAAGTGAAATTTATATCATAAAAACTCCAGACTATGACAATTAGCCCGTGAATTATACCCAATTTGATATTCATATCTTTAATCGTAAATCAGATCTCAGTTTCATAAACACCGAAGAACTGCTAATAATTCCCGAATTATTGCTTTCGAACACAAATCTGTAATGAAGTTGATGGGTCGTCATAGAACACAGCTTTTCTACACTTCTCTCTCAGCCACGGCGCGGCAGTCTGTAGCAAGAAGCATGTCTTATCATGCACAGCCCGCAGCTGGGGTATGAGAACTAATAACGTTCCAGTGTTGTCTTTTTGAGTATCACTATCCTCTTGAAAACATCTTTGCAGAAATGTCAGTTGTTTATAACGCTGAAGTGGTCAAGGCCTTCTCCGTCGTTCATCCAGCCAGCATCGGTACTCGCGTCTGGAAACGTGTTTATAGTATGTTTCTGAGATGTGTGTGTGCGTGGACTTTTGCTAAGTGCCCCAATTTACAAAATTCGGGTCAAGCTCCCGTGTTTTTTTTCGAAATGGAAATACTATAATACTGCCAATACTTCTTTGAACATAACGCCATTTTACACAATTCTGGTGAAGCTACGTGTAAAAGTCTAATCGTTCGAATTGAACATGACGGATACACATTGATTGTTTATTTCGTCTGCATTTTTTTTGTATTTCCAGCTAATTTCATGTCATAAGACAAGGAGCGGGGCTTGTGACATCATGATTGTGGCGTCTCTGATAAGAGGAGCGCCGTGTCACATCATGCCAGTTATGTCGTTCATAAGGCTGCGTGATTTGTGACGTCATGATGATGACGTCATAGTTAGGTCCCATAGTTTGTGTGTTAACAGTATATCTCTCATAACCACTATCACTCCATAATTTTGTATTTTAGATCATGCATTTAGACGACCGTACTTTCCACAATCATGCATGGCGTGTGGTTTGCATTTAGCGAGGACGGTCTGTCCACATCTGTCACGGTAATTCCTCAATTTGAGAGAAGACTCATCCAGTACTGCCGTATAGGTTTCAGGTTTATTGTGTAACTTTCATTTAATTTGATACGTTGTAACGTTCTTAGATGCACTTGAAAATAAAGGCGCTCGAAACTAATAGTGCTTAATAGCGGGCAGTTTTAAAATGGAACCTGGAGTAACGATGCCTTCCTTCAAATTTATCAAGGCTGTGGTGCCCACCCATACGAAACCGATCAGTTTCTCAGTTGTTTATTACTGCAAAAACCACTAAATTCTGAGGTGATGACTGACTCGAAACATAATTCTGCTATTTTCAACAGAGATAAATTGCCGTTACTGCAAAACGTGTGAACGTTGCAATGAAGCTCAGAGAAGACTGTCTGAATTCTTGTTAAAAATTTACTCGAGCATCTCTTTAATATGACGTAACTTCGGTACAATAACTCCTATACATTTTCAGGGCTTTGTAGACGTCTTATGTGAATAACCCATGAACGCTAGATTAAAATAATGTGTTCCTTAGAAAAAACAATCCTCTGTGCGTGATCTGACCTTCCTCAAAGGTTGTTATACGTCGTAATTTCGGTGCAGTAACTGTTATACATTTTCAGAACTTTATAGACATCTAATGTGAATACTATTTTAAAATAATGTGTTCCTTGCAAAAAACGATCCTCTGTGCATAATCTGACGTTCCTCAAAGGTTGTCGGTGTGAATGTAACAGCAGTTATAGCGCCGAACAAAATTTGGCAAAAAGTTTATTGTTCACGTTATTGGATCACTGCTACCGCGCTGCACTGAAACCTGTCTTCTTCTCTGCCCTCGCCAATTTCGTTTTCAATTCACCAGAGGCGACCGTAAGCGAATCACAGTAATGGTTCACACTGGGATCTGAATGAAGTGCTGTTCTATGCGAGGAACTCCCGGAATGCGCTTTGTCGCTCGGGTATGTTCTGCCTCTGCTGACACGCAAAAGACTCAGAAGTACTCGCATTCACTGCATCGTCTCCGCTGTCCTGTAGCAGTCGTCGGCGGTTGTCAGTAAGAGACAATTGACTGCCACCTCTACGTCAGAGCTGTATTATACGCGGATCAGAACAACAAAGTGATTGGCAGCTATTTGTTCACAGGACAGCTACCATAGCAACAGTCAGTCAGAGATAGAGCTCGGTCTTGCCTCCTGGTCTGTTTATCGTTGTCATATCACTCTGGTACCTCAAGTGACATTTACCTCGATCTGCCCGAGCTGGTAACTAAAGAATCTGATTCACCGGGGCTTATGAATATTTGAACCACAAAATAGGTAGCGAACAGAAATGAAAGCAGAGGGCAGCACATTTGATCTGTATGAAGGCAAGCGTTGCTCTCGACGTCGTATTGCAACTGAGTGAATGCGAAACGATAGCTGTATACTGCTACGGCTCGAAATGGACATTCTTACGAAACGGAAGTAATGAGACCGGCTAAATGAAAACTTTTACGAAAGGAAATGCTACTGCAGCAAACTATAATAAATCTGTAGTTAAAAACTTATCAAATAAGTATTTAAATTCATTACCGTTCGCTATGTGCAAGCAGTGAACTTCCATTGCTTTTAGTTTCAGATAATAGTGAAGCTACTTTGTTTTGTAAATATCGGGATTTTACTTGCAGAAATTTTATTTTTCTTCTTAATTTTTCTTTTCTGGGATTCAGACTGACAAATCAGCTTCACTTCCAACAGAAAAAAACTGTTATGGGACATCCTGCTGGAGTTACAGTGTTTGTCTCAGAGCTGGAATTTTCTTTCATATTTTCAACCTGAACGCAACACATGGGTATTATTTATTTGCGTGTCTGGATGAACAGTCATTAATGACGACTGAGAGCCGTCCGAAATTAATTCGAAACAAACTAGCGGGTACAGACAGACAAAATGGTTAAGTCGACTGCCCGCTATAAACAAAAAATTCGGGTTTGAATCCCTGTCCGGCACAGATTTTCGTATGTCACTAATGAGTAGTATACCTATACCTAACACAGCTGATGCCAAGATATTCGCAGTCAACGAATTTATTTCGAATTAACATAGATATTACTTTAAAAGAAGGCAGCAGGCTGCATTAAAACTTAATTTATACGAAAGTTTTCAATTAGACCCAGTTCTGTGAGTTCATTCTTCATTTAATAGTCTGGCGTTAGGAACCTGCCTATTCTGTATAAAAAATAGTAGTAAATAATAACAGTGATGCTGTAACTGTTGGTTGTGAAACGTCCCCTTAGAACAATTTATACAAAACTGTGCTTAACCTGACACACAATAATTTTAGCGCAACGCAATCTGACTATCAAAAATCCCTGCAAAAGAATGGCCCTGAGTAACATTAACCTAAACCTTTTACAAATCACTTACCTCACAAAAATCTTCGTTACTCAAGCTACTGCAAAACAGCGAGCGCCTCTACTGCCAGCTAAATAAAAGATTCAAACTACTGAAGGTACTAACTACTGATAGGGATAGTTAGCAAATGAAAGATATTAATAGAGAACAAACAATGTATTTACCTTAATATTCATAATTGACATCCAGTATTACAAAACTCCGCCATCTCTCTCCCCACATCCACCACTGCTGGCGGCTCACCTCCAAGTGCCCAACGCTACGCGCTGTTCACATCCAGCTGTAGCAGTTCATGACAACAATGGCAGACAACAATGCAAACTAGCCACATACTGCACACAGCACAGCCAGTGATTTTCATATAGAGCGCTACGTGGCATTACCCATATAAAAATCTAAACAGCCTACTTACATAGCCCCCATGCTCCCCACAAAAAATTTTACAAAATATTTTTGGGCAGTGGCCAATAAAGATTTGATAAAATTTTTCATAATTACAATAACAAAGATATCAAATGCACACACTTATTGATACAATGTTGGTCAACAGCTAAAATTTTTCACAGTCAATGAAGACAGTCCTGATCATTCATCATAAGAGTAAACCTGCAGTTTGTTTGCTCAAAGTCTGAGCAGTAGAATACAATGCACACGGAAGTAGTGGATTTCCATGCAGTCTTGAAGAAGTAGTGTTGTCCTTCCAACAGAAAGACAGTGCTGACTCTTGACATGCTGACAGGTAATGGGCCACAACAGAGCAAACCCACAGCAGAGTCATTTGACGTTTTGAAGAAGATTGGTAGATAGGTCATCAAAGAGTAGACCCACTGTAGTCCTGGTAGAGATTGTGGTAGTTGTGGGCCACCAGAGGGGTAGACCCACTGTAGTCCTTGTAGAGATGGCCAGCAGCCATCTGTTGCGACTGTGCAGGTGCACAATCACCATTGAAGAGTCTTGCGGATAATAGAGCAAGTCCATAACCACCACTTGTGCACTCACAAAGTTTTTGGAATTGTCCTTAGAACCAGCAATGCTGTTATCCAGTCCCTTGCTGAATTATTAACACACGTGCAAACACTATCAGTCCCTATTTCTCACATAGTGTCCATATAGTATGACCAACAGAAAAGTGTGCAGTGAAATGAATGCTTACAAGTTAATAACATGATGAACTGGTGTCAATTACAATTATATAACATGAGAATACAATTACAAAGATACAAAATACATCATTAAAAACATAACAATACAGATAACATTTGTAGTAATATAGGCTCTACAAAACAATAGAAATAAACATATACATCAGCGTTACAGGAATTATGACATAAGTAAATACGTAAACGATCAGAATAACTTTTGAAACATCAACTTCACACATGAGCATTAAAACAAAACAGAATAAATAATGTCTAAGCATCTTTACAAAGTAAATAACAGAGTATTAATGCCAATTATATTTGAGGAGAACAGTATTCCTCATCATAGTGAATGTAGCTTAATATTAAAAGAAGAAAAAATTCTATGAAACTACACAAAGACAGGAAGAAACAAATACACAAGGGTACACAAACACGTAGTGGGATAACACAAAAGGAAAGGACAGGGTTTGTTTTACTGCAGTATTTGGCAAACAAAACTTTCTTTGCTTCTTGGAGATTTCCCTTCATTCATCATTATTCCCAAAAAGTCCTATCTATGCCTCCTTCCTGTATTCTATTCACATCCTCTTTCAAAAATAGTTTTTCTCCACTGTGCACTACTTTTTTGGCCAAACTATTTTCTTATAGCTTCTTAATGCATTTCGTCCAATTCATCATAGTTAGTTTCTTATATAGTCTACCCCCTCTTAAGCTAACTTAAATCTACTGAGCTCAGATGCTAAACTAAGGGACGAGGCAATGCAGCATTACATAACAAATTAACACAAACAGCAATGCAAAAAAAATGCAAATTGGCAAAGCTAGCAGCATAAATTAGCAAAGCAAGTGCAATATTACAACTAATATAAGGCACTGTGCAGGAAACAAGAAAAACTAGCTTAGAAGAGTAACACAAAGTCCAATTCAGTAACACTATGCCTGGCAAACAGCAGCAACTTATACCTAAACATGACATAGCGCAAGCAGAAAAAATATTACAGTAAAGACAACAATGCAGAAAAGGGAAATGTCTATTCACATCTTAATATCTATGTAATTAAAGTGGTCATCTTAATGTCTATGTAATTAAAGTGGTGCACCACAACAACTTATTGTAAAAAAATATTACCATGTACTTGAAAAGAAAATTATGTGTTACTGTTACTAGTTCCTTCTTATTGTTCTTTCCTTTCCAAGTGCTCCTTTTTTAAAGAATGTGGATCATAAAATAATTATTTAATAGATCTGTTGACAGAAAGAGTTCACATTAGCAAATGCATCTAAGTTTATTTTATAAAACTAATGCTGCAACACAGCTGGAAACCAGATATTAAATGAAATAAGCAACTATGAAAAGCAAAGCATAAAAATATCATTCAATAGTCATGTGGCATTTCGTAAGTCAGTAGCACTCAACTCTCGGAGAAAGACACTTGTCATAATCAGGTGTGCAGATGTACGAATATTTCCCATCAATTCATAAGCATTTCAATAATTAGCACAAAGTGCGAGTAATCATATGTTTTTAAGTAACGAGGGTGTCGCATTAGCGATGAAAGGCACACGCTAATGCCTTGTTCTCCAGGTGTTTGACACAGCTGTGTGCCCACAACGCATTACAAAAATCATATGTTTTCAAGTAACGAGGGTGTCGCATTAGCGATGAAAGGCACACCCTAATGGCTTGTTCTCCAGGTGTTTGACACAGCTGTGTTCCGACGACGCACGTGCAGGTGGTCACTTAACTTTCTTACGGAAATATTTACGACAGCAGTTTCCGCTACAGTGACAGTCTCATATAAAAATATTTCACAGGTCAAGAATGTGCGTTGCAAATGTGTAGAAACAAAATCCTATGAATATAACCGTGTTCAAAAAATTTTCGCCGGCATTGTGATACATTCACGCATTTACACACCTTTCATAACTCTTAAAGTACGATTCTTGGTTTCCAACATCCTTTTTCACAAGTTCGCGTCCCTAACCACTATTCATTACTCCTTACCTTATTCGTCGACACTTCTTCAATATTGCATCATAACAGATAAGTAGCATAATCAAATAACTCATATAGCATCAGCCTATTAATCATAAACATACCTCAGCAGCATAATACTCATCGTCATCGTAATAATAACATCATAACACCTCAGTCAAATCTCAAAATCGTCGTAGCTTTCTGCAATAATTTCAAAACCTAAAGAAAATTCTCTGCTCATTTCAGTAGTGTCATCTACCTCAAACATACTTTAAAAATCATGATCTCATACCAAATACATCATTCAAAGCTCTCATAATATCACAATGGTTCCGAAAAAATATGAACAGTTCACAAAGTACAGACAAAGTACAATTTCTTAAGTGTGAAGTAATCCAACTCTGTAATTGCGTAAACATGTGTCACTGACGTAGTAAAAAGATGTTTGTTTCTCTGTTAAATGATCAGATAGCTGTGTAATTTATGTGTTAGAGAAATGTGGTACCGATGTGTTAAATTGTATAAGCAAATACCATATTAGCTAGGGCTCCTTGTGCTTGCCAAACACATGGTACACAAAGTAAACGTGTACCCCGCTGAGGATTATTGTAATTATACCCTCAGGTGTTACAGATTACAGCAATGGAATGAAATGTATCACAAAAAACTTTCTGTGTAATTCAAAACTCTTTAAAAATAAATGTTTTAAGTACAAAATTAATCACTCAAATACGTGTCCTGTAGCGCTAAATGTGCGTCTTGCTGTAAGATAATCTCTGGGAAGTGTCGTAGTTATTGTCCTCCGAAAGCTAAGTTCTGCAGAAGTCAATGTACTTACCTCATGATACACAAAAGTGAAATGCTTTGCGTATAGATAACTTAGTTATTACGCTTATTGCCGTGATGAGGAAAGTACTGTGCTGTAACGTATTGTTGTCCTACGGAAAAGGCTGTCTCCTTGTAGCAATACCACAAAAGTTACTACTAAAACATGTCTCACTTTATAGAAGAATTCAGAAAAAACTGTGCAGATATAAAACAGATACACCGCAAAAGCAACATTGTAAATTGTCACTCATTAGTAACGTCGTGATATAATCGTGTAGGTGTCACACAAACCAACCACTGTGTCATCTGGCATTTCACAGAAAGCACCTCAAATCCAGAATCCACTCGTAAGCAAACCAAAATGTTGCATGTTAACAGTTTCTTAAGTTTGACAAAGCATACTAGAAATGTGAAGTGAAAAGTTTTATGGCAAAGACAAAGTTAAAAGCAGATTATCTGTCAATAAATGGTTTTACATGTGAAATGTGGTGTAAACCTTTACTCTTCCTAGTACGCAGAGTTTCAACTTCAACGCAATTATCATGTGGTATACGTCGGATTCTGTAAGGTCCATTGTAAACTAGAAAGAATTTGTGACTCAAGTGTTTCTTCTTATGTGACAATGAATGAGCTTTAATGAGAACTTTCTGACCAATATATAATTTCTTTGCATTTGCTTTACCGTGTAGTTTTCTCCTT
The DNA here is from genome assembly GCF_023864275.1 of Schistocerca cancellata. NCBI lineage: Eukaryota > Metazoa > Arthropoda > Insecta > Orthoptera > Acrididae > Schistocerca > Schistocerca cancellata. The sequence continues at coordinate 700,765,434 of NC_064628.1, forward strand.
TTGTCTGCTGCAGATTTTATATTTTTAAGAGCCAAATCAATTATGTCTTTGTGTCGAAGTTTACGTGTATTCGGGAAAGGTACAAGCTCTCTGATTCTGTTCGGAGGTTCTACATTCTTCAGTACAAGAGTAGGTGGTAAAGCAGTGGAATCATGAGGCATTTCATTCAGCACATTTTGAAATAAGTGTAAATATCTGTCCCAATTCTGATGCTTTCTGTGACAATAAAGTCTGCAAAGCTTATTGATTTCTTTCATAATCCGTTCAGACGGGTTACAATGTGGTGAATACAATGAAATAAAAACAGGTTTGATTTTATGATTCCGAAGCATGCGTGACCAAACAGCAGATCTGAATTGCGGTCCGTTATCTGAAATGACTTTACTAACGTGTCCAACTTCACGTAAGAAATTTTTAACAAAGGCGTTGGATACAGACCGTCCAGTGGCTTTACGTAACGGAGTGAAAGAACAAATTTTGAAGTAAGTTCAACAGCGACTAGAACGTACGCAAATCCATTAGATGTTCTGACAAGCGGTCCCAAGAGATCAACCGCAGCAAATTCTTTTAATTTAGAAGGAATGATAGGAAACAGCGGAGCACGATGGGAGACAGTAGATGGTTTCGCCTTTTGACAAAGTTTACAAATAGACAAGACTCTTCGAATTCTCTTTTCCATATTGTTAAAATAACAAGTCGTTCGAAGAATATGATAACATTTTCGTGGACCAAAATGTGCGTAGCTGAAATGAATGTACCAAATGAGCTTATTAACAAAATCGTCTGGAATGCAAAGTACCCATAGCTTGTCATCAACAGTGCAGCGTTTGAAGAGTATGTTGTTTCTAACCAGGTAATAATGCCGAATCTGAGTGTGTGTCTTTTCATGCCATTTACTTTTGATGACTTTCCAGATCGGATCTTTATCTTGTTCATGAGCAATGTCCTTTAAAGATGTGGTGATGAAGTTTTCAAAGGCGACTTTCTGAATGTAAAGAATACTGAAATTTTTCTCGAGGTTGCCTTCTGTGTTACTTTTCTCAAGCCCAGCCGGTGCGCGTGACAGCGCGTCCGCAACAATGTTCTCCTTGCCGGGAATGTAGACTATTGTGAAGCGGAATTCTTGCAGAAACAATGCCCAACGTTTTAACCTGTCATGATTTAATTTTGAAGACATAAGAAATTGTAATGCACGATGATCACTGTATACTTTTACGTGCTTACCAGAAAGAAAGAAACGGAATTTGTTAAATGCCCAAACGATAGCTAAAGCTTCTAATTCAGTAACGGAATAATTTTTTTCAGATTTTGTTAGCACTCGGCTAGCAAAAGCAATGGTTTTCTGAACAGTAGTGTCATTTTCTATAGCTTCTTGAAATAAGTGGGCACCAAGACCGACTTTAGAAGAATCCGTGCTAAGGCAGAAATCTTGTGACAGATCTGGATGAGCTAGTATTGGCGCGTGAAGTAACGCTTCTTTCAAAGAATTGAATTCCAACTGTGCTTGTTCGTCCCAGTTCCAAATAGTACTTTTTCCAGTGAGAGAACAAAGTTTTGGTGTAACTAGAATATGCATATTCAGAAAACGACGGTAAAAATTTACGAGACCTAGAAAACTACGGACTTGTTTTTTTTTGTGGATGGAACTGGAATGGCTCTGATTGCTTCTAACTTTTCAGGATCCGGCTGAATGCCTTCAGAAGAAATAATATGTCCCAAAAACTTCACCTTTGACCTACCGAATTCAGACTTTTCCAAGTTAACTGTAATTCCAGATTCTGCAAAAATACGTAACAAACTGTTGAGGATGCGGTTATGTTGTTCCCATGAAGCTTCTGCTATTAGAATATCGTCCACATATAAGGTCATGTGACGTTTTAAGAACTCAGGTAATATGGAATTTAACCCGCGAATGAATGCTGCCGAAGAAATGTTCAAACCAAAAGGAAGTTTCCGAAACTGATAACAAACGCCGAAACAAAGGAAAGCTGTGTATTTTCTGCATTCTGGATGAAGTTCGATCTGATAAAAGCTGGATCTGAGATCAATGGAAGACAACACTTTTACACCATTAAAATTTTGAAGAAGTTCTTCCATCGTCTGCGGCCTGTCTGTTTCAGGAATAATGATAGTATTGATTTGTCTCGAATCTAAGACAAGTCTGATCGATCCATTTTTCTTCTCAACAACATGTAACGGATTGTTGTATGAGCTTACTGCAGGCTCAATAATGCCCTCGTCAAGCATAGATTGTATTTCTGTTCTAACACGGTCCCTATAATGTGCTGGAATTACATATGGTCTAACACAAAATTTAGTATGCTCACAAACACGAAATTGGTATTGAAATCCCTTGATTGTTCCTGTTTTGTGAGTAAAAACTGTGGAATGTGCTTGTAAAATCTCAAAAAGGTCCTGCCTATCAGTGTCATTACAATTCTCAATTGTTTGAATTTTATTCTGAATTAACTCATTAATTTCAAATATGCCGTTGATGTCATCCCTGTCAGTACTTGCAGAGTGATTGTTTGTGTCTAGTTCCGTAGAAAATTCCGAACTGTTATCTAACAGAAGGTAAAGCCGATTAATTTCCTCATCATGGTTTGAGAGCCAGTCTTCAAATTTCAAAGCTATTGACTTACCTTCTTTCTCTAAACTTATTTCAGCATCGTGAAAGCTTAAGATTGCTTTATATTCATTCAAAAAGTCTACTCCCAGTATAATTTCCGTCGACAATAATGGAACAATAAGGAAGTTCATAGAGAAGCTGTGGCTTTGACAAAAGAATTCTAAATTGGTTTGTTGGCGTACATCTACACTTTTTCCAAAGATTGCACCTTGTAATTTAATCTTACGTAACGGAAGTGTGGGGCAATCGTTCGCTTTGTTGCATTTGCTAAAAGCTGTTTCGCTAATTACTGAAATGGGACTGCCAGAGTCAAGTACTGCCGTAAATTTTACGTCATTTACAGTAATGTGAATCACAGGATATGCAATGTTATTATGTTTTACGTCGTGTTCCTGGAGTAAGATGTCTCTAATGTCTTCCATTTTTACGTAATTACTAGCTACGGCAGCTGCGTCGTCAGTTTCATAAGTATGTATTGTGGCTGCCAGCGGAGTGAGTCATTGCCTATTGTCTCTTTGTTGGCGCGCGTCGTTATTGGGATTTGGAGACCTAACTTCTACAAATTCATCGTGACGAGAGTGCTCTGCTCTGTTTAAATCTCGCCAGTTCTGATGCAATTCAGGTCTGTCGTTACGATTATATCGTCTGTCGTCATGTCGGTAGATTCGATAGTATCTTTCTTGTCGGTCACGTGGTCGAGAATTTCTTCCTGAATCGTAACTGCGCGCTGGACCGTTGCGTCTGAAGTTATTCTGTCTCCCTTGATAATAATTATTTTGGTTCCCATATTGTCTGTTTCTCTGATTGTCTCTGTGATAGTCATTACTGCGGAGAGATGATCTATCCCTGTAATTATTACTACTCTGCCAACGGTTGTCATACGGGTGGTGTCTATTTTGGTCACGATTTGTGTGGTGAGAATAGCCTTGTCGCGTCCAGTTATCGTTTCTGTCGTCACGGAATTGTGACGGATGTGACCTGTAGTGATTGTTTTCCTGTTTTCGCATCCCGCGACTGTCTGTGTCAATTTCTAATTCTTGTAACAGTCCCTGAAAAGCTTCAATGTCGTCTTTGCAACGTCCTGCTAAAATAATATGTCGTAAATGTTCAGGCAGTTTGATTAAGCAAATGCGGATGAGTTCTGAGGGGCTGTATGGGTTTGACAGGTACTGATTCTTGTGCAACATGTCTTCAAAATATTTGACAAGACTGGAAAATTCAGATTGTTCAAAGTGTTTCATCATCATGATGCTATGTTTTACGCGATCTTGTGTAGCTTGTGACCAATATGCTGAGAGGAACGCATGGTAAAATTCTCCTTCACTGTGACAATCGTGAATGACAGATCGCATTCTTACAGCTGGTTCATTCTCCAAGTAGCCACACATAAATTCTAATCTGTGTTCTAATGACCAGTTGGGAGGAAAACAATGAGAGAATTGATGGAGCCACGCTTGTGGATGAATGTCATTGGCAGAATTCTTGAATGTTTTGAATTTACGTGTAGTAATGAACAGCTTATAGTCAAAGTCATCGTGTCGGCGAGTAGCATATCGGTCATTGTTACGTCGTGCCGGCGGTTCCATCTCAAAATTCGGTGTACCTTGCCAATTTCTTTCATAATTACCGAAATGCCCTGTGTTATTATTTTGTGGCTTTTCCGTATTTCTAAGTTCCTCTTCCCGTGTTGGAGCGCGAGTGTCCTCTGAAATATGTAATTCTTGTATCACCTGTGTCAACTGATCTTGTACTTCCCGGATTTCTCTTTTGTACTGTGTATTGATTTGATTTTGATTTTGTCTGAATTTTCTAATTTGTTCATACTCTTCTGTGTCAGTGAAGGCTACGGGTCTTGTGTCATTCAGATCATCATCTACCTTTGTAGATAAGTTAGTGACCTGATCCGAAAGTTCAGCTACTTTCTCCGATAGTGAACACATTTCCTCAGTGTGTTTTTCTGAACCAAGTTTCAGAGTGTCCATTTGTGTTGAAATCGAATCTACTGTGTTCTTTAAGTTTTCCTGAGTTTTTGCCAGTTGCGTAACCGAATCGGTAGATGCAACTGAGTCAATTTTAGCCCACAAGGTCTCATGATTTTCATGAACAATGGTTTGCAGCTCTTTTATGGCTGCTTCGTGATTCTGTAATGCATTTTCATGCCGCGAAAAAATAGGCTGAAAATGCTCACAAATTTGTGTTTTTACGTCATTACAGACCTTTTGACATTTCGATTCAATGTTATGTAACTCAGCAGTTAAATCTTCACGTGTTTGTTCGAGAGTTTGTTCCAATGAGTCTAACTTTTGAAGATTTTGTTCCATCGTGTCTAACTTTTTAAGATTTTGTTCCACTGCGTCTAACTGTTGCTGTGTTTGTCTCTGGTGTTGTTCCATTGTGTCTAACTTCTGAAGCTTTTCTCCCATTTGTTGCATTAATTGTAATAACAATGCATTGGTGTCTGAAACATGTTCCTCAGTGCTTTTCGCCAGTGAATTTGCACCGGCAACATTCACATTTTGACAAGCGGAAAATGTGTCTTGACTCATTTGAGAAAACGGTGAGGACGCAAAACCTGAATCTACAGTATTTGCAAAATTGTGTCCTATCATTTCGGATTCCTGAGGCGAGCTGTTGCCGACCGATCGATCGATAATGCTTCCCTGTTCACTACCTGTTTCACTGCCTACGCCATTGTTTGACGCCCGCTCCATTTCCCTATGCACAGTTACCAAATTATTATTTTGAATATTAGTTAATTCATTACATGGTGGGGCCAACACACTGCTTTCGTCTTCACTGTCATTTCTCATTTTACTTTCGAGCCGAGTGTTACGTTTTTCACACGCCATTATTGTCACAATATTTCACACGATAACACAGAAAAGCACAATTTGAATAGCAAAAATAAGAGAACACATTAACATAGCACTGAAAATAATATCTAGTTAATTGCAGCAGCGAAATACTTGGCGCAAAGCTACATGCATGCCACAACTGTTTTACTGTACAACAATGAAAGACTGCAACTACAAAGGAGATTCTCTCTACAATTACGCGCTAAAGCTACACTAAATACACAAACTACAAGAAAAAATCAGAAGATTCCAGTGAGGTATCCTAGGCTAAGGGTCGACATATGAAACGTCCCCTTACAAACATTATACATATGAAACGTCCACTTAGAACAATTGTACAAGACTGTGCTTAACCTGACACACAATAATTTTAGCGCAACGCAATCTGACTATCAAAAATCCCTGCAAAAGAATGGCCCTGAGTAACATTAACCTAAACCTTTTACAAATCACTTACCTCACAAAAATCTTCGTTACTCAAGCTACTGCAAAACAGCGAGCGCCTCTACTGCCAGCTAAATAAAAGATTCAAACTACTGAAGGTACTAACTACTGATAGGGATAGTTAGCAAATGAAAGATATTAATAGAGAACAAACAATGTATTTACCTTAATATTCATAATTGACATCCAGTATTACAAAACTCCGCCATCTCTCTCCCCACATCCACCACTGCTGGCGGCTCACCTCCAAGTGCCCAACGCTACGCGCTGTTCACATCCAGCTGTAGCAGTTCATGACAACAATGGCAGACAACAATGCAAACTAGCCACATACTGCACACAGCACAGCCAGTGATTTTCATATAGAGCGCTACGTGGCATTACCCATATAAAAATCTAAACAGCCTACTTACAGTTGGTAATATTTACTGTCAAAATGCAACCTAATGCTAGATTGCGTACTTACGGCTACCCCGTGTGGCCGTTTTTAGTACGACTTAAAAATAGATAGAGATTATTAATTGATCACCGATGCGTCGGTTCTCGATTGTGTTCAGGAGACGTACGGATTGATTACGCGAAGGGGTTTTCTTAATTGACCTTTTGACCCGGATTGCCTTCACGCAATCAGAATCTTCGATGAAAATAGCTAAGGGACCTATTTGAATATAAAAATGGAAATGAAAATAAATTAGTGGAATTTCGTAAGAGAAAGATTAACAGATCGGAAGTTGAACACATTAGTGGTCTCCCAAATACAATCGAGACACCGCGATAAAGAGCGAACAAAGTTCATATGCAATTTGAACAACATTTTTGGTTAGTGAAAGAAAAGAATAAGAAGAAAATTACTGCATCGTAAAATATTAATATATTTTGAACAAATTGGCTTTAAACTTCTAGACATTGACAAATACACAATAAATGCATGACTTACATCTGCTATTTCTTTTGTACGCTGCTTTGTCAGTCCGTTCCTTCTTAAAAACTTAATGTCCTTGCGTGTGCGAAAGTATATTGTATCCTCACCCGAGTTACCGAAATGTTTGTTCGCCGTTTCACATAGTTTTTACGCAGTATAAAAATTCAGCTTGTAGCAGTGCTATGTAGTACGTCTTAACATGTCGGCGACCATAAGTACAAGGGATAATGAAGTCTCTAGAATATTTCTTAACAAAAGATAGATTGTTCTTTCTTCTGTTTCGCAGCTTCTTGCTATCAAGCACTGCGGTAATGATTTTAAATATCTGCGCCCAGCGGGTCATAGTGTTTATTTAGAGTATTTAAACGCTGGACGCACGTCTTGGTATAGGCGCACACTAAGAAAAATATTTCGCCTCTTACTCTCGCGCTGTGGTGCTTAGCATCTTTACGAACTACAGCTCGTTGGCTGTCCTTTTCTTTTATGACAAATATCTCATATGCAAAGTATCAGAAATCCAATAATATTACAACTGGCAAATAACCGTTGATATTATCACAAAGAAACTTCTGTCAAGCATTGCCCTAAATATGAGATATGTTTCACTTTTTCCTCACGTAACTGTTGGTGTGGAATGTCTTCATCATTTTCTTCCAGCAGTGAGTACAACAATAAACAGCGATCACTACTTTGAGAAACTCGAGTTTACTTGCAAGAACTGTCCACAACTGAGCTGCAGGCTACTTGCACTTTGCGCCGTCAGCAGCGCGCCCAAATAAAATTAACTTCTATTGTCTCCATACTGTAGTGAGATGTGCCTTTCCTTCCAACTTTAAAACAATTTCTATATGTTAGCTATGTTTAGTACACAGCAACGCATCAATTAAGAAGAAAAATAAAAAAAAATAAAGTAGCCAGCGACCACATTTTTCACTGCAGATTCTTCAAATTTAATGCTGCAGAGTACTAGGAAATCAAGTATCAGCAGCAACAGTGACCAATATCGAGAAAGCAGACACTTCATCATCGATCTGTAATAGGAAACTATAATACACGAAGGAAATCAATTTTGTGCACCAGTTAGTTTCCTCAGAATCGAAACAGTAATGAAAGAAAAGCGTAAATCCCAAACAAGTGGTTTTTAATTTTCTAAAGCAACAGGAGAACCTCTACCGTAAAAGTAGCTCCAGCTGGTGTAGTTTTTCAGTTTAGTGAGTTTTCGTTGTGTGACGGTACGTCACATAAATATTGACATTTTTAGCGGTTGTAAATCGTAGTTTACGTATTTTATGAATATAATTAGCGTAAAAGGTATAGTTAATGTTCTTGAAACAACTGATATGCAGCGATGGCATCTTTATTTAATGTCTATGAAACTAAAAAAGGATCAAAAGAGACGCGATTGTACGGCCGAGGAGGAAGGACGCATTTTATGAGACACACACTGTTTTGTTTCGCTATACGGAAGGCAGCCATTGAGCGGCTACACATATTTTATGTAAGTTATTCGTATTTCTACTTAAATAAACTTGTTATTATTATTACGAAATGAATTTCTTTGTAATAGTTGTCACCTCAAATACTCACAGTGGCTAACTATTTTATAATAAGCATTTTTTCAGTAATTTACGCTGCGAGAAGCTATCTTCCTATGCAGGCTCTGGGCGGCCATTACGCGCCGAAGTATTAATTTATTTTTCAGTGTTAACAGTAACTGTAAATGCGAGAGATTTCGTTATAAGAACCTTTTAAATTGCAACAGATAATTAATTTACGTTAAAGTTCATGTTTTTAAACTATACAGATTCCATGAGTTCAGTAAGTTTTATCTTGGCCACTCCACAGCAACAATCGAAATTCTCTCAAGCCTTGCTTCGCAGTCAATAAATAGAAATTAACAAAATTACATTCATTTCAGTTAACGGCAACTATATTTTAGTCATCACGTTCAAAATCTAAAGTTGGTACACGAATAACTGAGGCCCTTCAAGACCCGTTTCATATTTATTTATGCACGTAAGTAAAAGTGTAAAGAAAAGATAATATCCCTGAGAGAAAGAATCATGCTGATAAACTAAAAAAATATATAAAATATATATGTAAAGTTTCTTTTGTATATGGCATAACGAATTACAACGGACGTCACAGTTGTTTACAGCAAGAAAATCGGAAATATCTTTATCTCATATACTGCTGTCAGCCGCGTTGTGGGAACCGCACGTTACTTTCCTGTGTGGTCTTTTCTCTTGCTACTTACTGCTTATTACATATTTCTAACCTTAACACTACATCAACCAACTGTTCACATGTAGGTAAGCCCAACAGCTAAAGTGCACAATGAATAAAATAAAAAAAGTATCCAGTCGTCTTCGGCTTCAGACAGCTGTTTACTCGGTTTCAACATGGCAGACTTCGCGCATGTGCACTACATTTTGGCTCATGGACAGCAGCTGAGTTTCCATTCTGGATACTCTCTATTGTGTGGTAGGACTTCTCCACTCGTGACATAAGCAGGTTCACTGCTGAGTAGCAATAAACTTCATCCTCACCTATTTCTCTCTGGGCACTCGCAAAGCTATTCCCTTGAATGTTAACAGTTTGCACTGTCTATTTATGGTAATTTTTAGTTTCTTATTTAATAAATGCAATTAAATGATGAACCGCGCGACTGCTACGGTCGCAGGTTCGAATCCTGCCTCGGGCATGGATGTTTGTGATGTCCTTAGGTTAGTTAGGTTTAAGTAGTTCTATGTTCTAGGGGACTGATGACCTCAGATGCTACGTCCATAGTGCTCAGAGCCATTTGAACCATTTGAATTAAATGGTCCGTAAAAAGATTCTGTAAAATTTCCAATACATGCTACCTATGTTTGTAAGCGCCACACCCGAATTTGACGAATCAGCGTTGTGTATCACGGGACACACACCCTTTCCCAGCCACTGAAAACAGTCCACAGACCGGAGGGTAAGTATGTCTGTCGTCGTCCTCTTCTTCGTCATCGGTTTCACTCCTGGAAGGCGAGCGCTGAAGCGCTTTTCTCAGCGCTGAGGTGCTGATGTGTCAGGATCAACAACAGCCACAGTATACTCATCCGTGGCCCGCACGGTTAGCTGCGTGGTCTACCGCACTGCTTTCCGGGCGGATTAGTGTCGAGGTCCGGTGTGCCGGCCAGTTTGTGGATGGTTTTTAGGCGGTTTCCCATCGGTGAATGCGGGCTGGTTCCCCATATTCCGCCTCAGTTACACTATGTCGGAGATTGCTGCGCAATCACTTTCTCCACACACACACACACACACACACACACACCATTACTCTACCACGCAAACATTGGGGTTACACTCGTCTGGTGTGAGACGTTCCCCGGGGTCCACTGGAGGCCAAAACGCACAATAACCCTAGGTTCGGTGTGGGGGGGCAGAGGGGTGACTGGACTGTTGTAGCCTGTTGTGGGGTTGTGTAAGGCTGCGGCGGGGACGAAGCCTCTCGGTCTTTTCTCATCCATCAATGAAATAAAATTAAATTAATCCTCACTATTCATACGAAACCTTTCAACCTCCGTGTTTGACAATCTGCACTTGCACTTCTATGGATTCCTACGCCCTCACACTGAAAACCCACCAAAAAGGAGCGAAACACAACTAATAAAGCTTCTTTTATCGTCTATGAACACTATTAAAGTAGTAAATACCGCAATTAAAATCTGGATGAAGAGCTACAGGTCAAGCCCTGCATCGAAATGTAAACGAGTATGTCAGACATTCGCTCACCTTGCGCTATTTTCTGCTGCTGCATATAAACGTCGTCAGTGCATGGCGCATTACGTTCGCGATGAATATACAGGCTGAAACAGAACTTTAAAAAAATTATTGCTTTTCCGGGGTTGTTTTGTGATTCGATCTGAGGGATTCGTTGTATCCGGTAGCTCGTTAGAGAGTAATACTGCATTTCGTTCGGGTTCTTACCCTCATTTATCTGTCTATCTCTATTCCACTGAAAATATTTACATAACACCTCAAATGTCAGTGTTATGTTTTGTATGTCTTATTCCAATGACTCACGGTACTTGCATCTGATAGTAGTGATGTCCATTTTATTCGACGCCCTCAAGCTTGATTTTAGTACTACTTGCTTCCCTCTCGAATCTGTTTTTTTTTTTTTTTTTCGTTGTTAGTTGTATGTTAACACAGGATATCCATGACGACTATTTCCCTAGGGTTTGTGGAAGGTACATTAGAATTTTTTTTTTTTCTTTGTAGTGTGTTTACAATTCTTGTAGTTTTCTGACATGTTGAGAATCTCCTCACTATGGACCCATGGAACGAAAGTTCTTTTGATGTAATCTACGACAACATTTTTGGAAATGTTTATATTTAATGATACTTTTCAAACAGGTAGTAGCTGGTCCTAAGGTGACGTGATTTTCACGTTCTGCTGCTGACAAAAAAACATTACAGCGGTTGGACCTTCACTCTCATGTCTCTACCTCTGTACCTCGTATATGCTTCGATGCGTCATTAAACGGCGTTTATATTCATAGTTTGAGTGTTAACATTATTCTTGTGTGTCTGGAATTGCCAATTCTGTTCACTGTATTAAGGCATGCCAAGCTTAAAAATGTCTCGCTAGAATGTGCTAGAATACGGTACATAATGTAATATCCATTAGATAAATTTTGGCTACAGTGCGACGAGAGGAAATTATGCCTGTAACAGTTATAAACATTATCTGCTCAACATATGAAAAAATAGTGAAAACGATGATAAATATTAATTATTTATATAATATTCTATGACGTAATTGGACATATCGACGTGTATCATACAAAGACAATGATAATTGTAAATTGCTTTTATGATCTGCGTTTGTCTCCCTTTTGTTTTTACCTTTTGTTGGTTGGCTTTTGTAGGTTGCGGACGCATATCAAACTGAGGTCTGTTAAGAAATTGTCATTATTTGTTAATTATTACTTGAAAATAGAGTTCATTATTATTATAAATATGAGTGAATAATTATTTGTAACTTTAATTCCTCTCTCAGTAAGCATTATCTGTGTTAATTATTTCTTTCCGCTGCAACGAGCGCAGCCATTGATGATAGCGATTTGTATCGCGTTTTTGTCTGTGTTTTCTTTAGAAACAAATCAAATGTTTGCTTGATTAAGTCTAAATAGTGCACAATACGAAAGTAGAGTTTATAGAGTTTAATAAGCATTTCAAATACTTACTTATTTGGTCTAACAATAGGAAGTCTCCATCAATTGTCTGCCGCCATCTTAACAATTATCTCAACGGAAAATTCAAATTACGCAACTCTGCAGACATAAATGCCGAACGTAATACAAATGTGTAAAAATAAATGTGCATCGGTGGTCCCGAACTCATTTTAATGAAAATGATTCGAATCAGATTGGTTCTTTAAAAACAGTGCTCATAGCACGATCGTTATAACAAACTTTTCTAGCTGTTGTATGGAGCCGAAATTAATTACGCACGAGTTGCGAAGAATATTGTTTCAGGTAACATACGTCAGTGTTGTGCGCGGCTGATATTCGGTGGTTTCAATGATCATTTTGCAGAAGATAACTGTTTCCATCATAATCCATAGTTGTATAGAATCTGTTGTATGAACTGTGGTTTAGTGACACTTACACAACTTACAGACAACACTTTAACACGACGTTAACGTGGAGTTCTTTAGCAACCTGACCAATTCTTTAGCCGGGAGAAAAATTATTTAGTAATTACTCAATGCAATAAAGTAAGATTATCATTTTCATTTACAAATTAGTTAAATACCAAACCACTGAATAAAACAGCGAACGCCACAATAAGTACATGGGCTAAAACTGAAGCTGAATTTTTGAATCTCAAGTAGCAATGTTTACCATTTGTGTCACTCCAAAAGTGCTCAGAACGGTTAGGAAGTTATTACTAATTTCACCTTCAATACCTGTGTTAATATTCATGTTTCCATATATTATTACGCTCAATAATGTCTCCAATCCTTCCCACTACATTCCCTTCAGTGAAACCGTTTACTACAGTTCCCACAATGCATCCCAGTACCCAGTATCGTACGACAGCTCCCACAGAGCCCACTCATAGTCAAATAACATTTATAGCAAGGAAAAAAAGGTTGAATATGGAGCATTAACAGAATATTACGAAATGTATTACGTTTATTTCTCTATAAAAAGAAGTTAAAACTTTAATAATAACACATTTAACTGTTCATAAATATCTCAAAATCATGATATCGATAGCAGAAAGAACACTCAATAACCGTTCAAATTATCATAAAAATAACAATAGTTAAAACGTCAAGAATAATGTGATGTTTCCAAAAGCCACATAGTTGTACGAAGGTGCTTAATTCTCAACTATCAGTTTCACGTCAACGTAGACGCATCTTCCGATAAAAGTCAAACCACAATGGTGGGCTGTCACAATAAAATTGAGGGCACCCAAAAGATGCTCGTAAAACTGTACAAAGCATGACTCCTGATTGAGACAGACCAAGAAAAAACCGGGGAAAAAACTAATAATGATGGAACTATGAACATGGATAAAACGCTTAAAAATAATTAACCTCTAGGAAAAGTACTATAAGTACACAAGAAATATTACTTCAAAACAATACTATTTTTGGAATTCCGTTATTGTCTCTCTACACTATGGAAATATAACCATTGTGAGTGGTCGTCACACTGTCTTGTTGAATGTAAACAATGTGGTTATGTATTTCTACCATTTCAAACATTTCACTCAGTGATTTTTATGTGTAACAGATAAACTTGAAGAGCCATCTGCGCTGACGGGAAACGGGTAATTGCGAATAAAGCACCTTCATACAGCTATGCTACTTTTGGAAACACCTCATCATTCTTGGCTTTTTAACTGTTGTAATTTTTATGATAATTTCAATGGTTATTGAGTGTTGAGTGGTGTTATTGCTATTCATCATTTCACCGAGTTGTGGTTGCCTTCCCCAGAAAGACGTTTGTACCGAGATGGAGCCCAGCGTAGCACGACTACTACCATTAAAAAAAAAGATTATTTAATGCAATTGCGTCGTTAATTTATGTTCTTACATGCACATAGCGCAGGCTTTTTCTTTGTCCATGTATTGCAAAACTTAGTGATGTTTCACCACATTTCTGGCCTGTCTTGTGGAAGAGCACTTGTAGAAAAAGCATCCCAATCTTCACAATAAGTGAGCGCGGCGAGGCTAGGTTAATTTCCAATGTTATCTAGCAGACGACGTCCCTGTTCTTCGCCTTCTCCCCCCTTCCCCTACCGCCCCTCTCTCTCTCATTTTCTTTCTCTCTCTCTGTCGCCATCTGAAATGCACTATGGAATGTACTGACGTTCCGTTCCATATTGTCAAGAATGAATAGACCTGTTTGGTAACTAGGAGCCTCGACTGATCTTCTAGCAATATCCTCTTTTTCGCACAAAGTAATGGGTTATGCCTGTTAGGTCATCTGCTAGAAATTGTATAAGTTATTCTCTAGTTGCACCTAAGGTCACATGTCTCTGATGGTTCGCCATCTTCGAGAATATGACGGTGCATACCAAAGAATATTATCGGATAATGATCTTGGTTTTGATGGTAGTAATCCTTCCGCAGACTAAATTATAGAAATTCTGGTCTGTCCATTGCGCAAACAAATGTTATTTACAGCCGCCTCCGTGGCCATATTGTTAGGGGCGCTGTCTTCCTTGCGGAAGGACAGGGGTTGATTCCAGATACTTCCTTAGATTTCTTCTGCGGTAGGGAGGTCTTGAGCGGGGTCCACATAGTCTCATGAGACAAAATGAGGAGGTGCTTGAAGAAACAACGTTAGGACTATTCGTCTATTGGTAATAGCGTTTGGAGGGATTGCAGACACGATCGTAGGTCGCTCTTTGCACTGCCTTGTAGGCAACAGTCGTAATAGGCCTAAGGCACAATCACTGACTGGTATCTGTGTTGTGGCATTGTTGTTCATAAAAACCCAAATATGTTCCATTACCTTTGTGCCATCATCAAGAGTACCTTTCCACAGTGATTGGTTCTACAAAACTGTATGCCAGTAACTTGGCAACTGCAAACTGATTTACGAAGTATCCGTTCTCATCTGCATGGTTCTCTGTTGTATAAATGTACACAGAAAAACGATTCATGTTTTTGAAAAACCCCACTTGCATGTTATTCTTTCGTACTTCACGAAAGACAATACGAGGGATTGCTGGTAAGCCATTGGTTTTTCCTATTTAAAATTGTTGTATATTAATTCCGATGTTTTGGCATTAAACCTTGTTCTTTACATTATATATGATAGCAATTGCGTAGCAATAACACTATTTTTATTTTTCAGTGAAACTCTAAAGTGGACATGGTGCAAGCAAACAGAGAATTAACAGTGAAAGAGAGTCGTGCTGTAAGTACCTTTTTTTGAAAAGGTAACACAGCCAAACGAATTAACGACGGTAGTCTGGTGTACTGGGTAGTAACTGCCCTTCCTTCTACACTATTAAGAATTGGGCTGCTGCATTTAAAACAGGGCATTTCAGCACTGAAGATGAACAACGCAAGTCAAATTTTGGAAACTGTGGATGCTGTTCATTCCATGATTCTGAATGATCGGCGGATAACTACTAGAAAGATATCAGAGAGCCTGGCCATATCCCGAGACCGCGTGGGTCGATTTGTTCTTGAGACTTTGGACATGAGAAACCCCCTGAGCCAAATGGGCTCCAAATGTCTCAATGCAGAACAAAATTCTGAACGAATAGTTGCTTCACAGTTCATTTTTATCCAGTTTCGCAGGGATTCTGTAGGTATTTTGGATCGTGTTGCCACGATGGACGAAACACACTTATGATCCAGAGACTAAAGAACAGTTTGAAGAATGGAGACACAGTAGTTCTCTACGTTCAAAGAAGATCAAAATACAAAGTTCAGCAGCCAAGTTCCTCGCATCCATCTTTTGGGATAAAGATGGAATCCTACTTATTAACTACTTACAACACGGTAAAATATTCACGGCAAAGTACTATGTTGAACTTCTCGGCAAACTGAATCAACAATTGGTCTCCATACAGCGAGGAAAATTGAGAAATCTTGTTTCTGCAAACAAAGCCTCCTTTTTCGATGACTCCCTTGACCGCCAGTATGGGGCGCACCCTTCTTCTCTGTTACTTCCCAGGCTTGGCTTTCGGCTACTGCTTCGGCAGCTTAACTTCATTCTACCTGCCACGTTCCCAATGGGTGTGAACCCTTCACCGCCTTGAGTTCGTGCAGCGGCTCCGTGTTCACTTTGGACTTCATTGCTTGCCAGGGACACTACTCCTCATTGGATCTATCGCTTTAAGTTTCTCGACCTTCGCACGCAACCTGGCGATAGCATCTTCGTGTACGATGATGGCTCTAAGACCGACCGTGGTGCAGGGTGTGCCTTCGTCATTGGCACCGACTATTTTCGGTATCAGCTTCCACAAAACTGCTGAATTTTTATAGCAGAGTTCTTCGATATCTATCAGGCCACACAGAACTTGCAGCAACAAAGGCTTTATAATTGTGTAATATGTCCCGATTCTCTCTGTGCTCTTCAGAGCCTCTGTGTACTGTACACATCCATCCATTAGTGCAACGGGTCCAAGAAAGCTCCCACTTGCTCGCTGTTGAGGGAATCACTATGATGTTCATGTAGGTTCTTGGTCACAGTGATCTCACGGGAAATGAGGTTGATGACGCTGCTGCCAAGGCTGGAGTCCTCCTACCTCGGCCTGCTAGCTCTTACATTCCTTCGGATGATCATCGAGTTGCCATCTGTCTGCAGATGGTGTCACTTTGGCGTCACCACTGGTCTTCCCTTCACGGGAACAAGCTCAGGGGAATTAAACCTCTCCCAAAGGCTTGGCCGACCATCTCTCAGCCCTCTCGTCGTGGGCAGATCATTTTAGCTAGGTATTGTGCGCTGTATCTTTAATCACCATCATTAGTTAAGTAGTGATTCTCCAATACTTTGTGCTCATTGTCACCAACCTTTGACGATTCGCCATTTCCTGACGCAATACCTTTCTTTCTTCTTGTGACCGCTCATGTTCCAGTGCATGTTTAGCGTCTGAGTTATCGGCCTTTTAGCGAACGATGCACGGACTGTAGACCGCGCTTTCCTTATATCTGTCATAGCAGTATGCCGAAGTACATTTAATCTTTGGTTCGGGACCTCCGCTGTATCTATGGTGTATTTTGTGGACCTCTCTCCAAGAGGAAATCCTTGTTTTTAGCTCTCTTCCCTCCGTCAATTGGGCTTTAACGTACAGTCGCTTTTAACTTTCTACTTATTGGTGTTATAAGGTTCTGACATTGGCGGTTATAAGCTAGTTGCTTTAGCTCTCTTAAAAAAATTAAAAAAAAAACACGCAGCAAAAATTGGCGGATCTCCTCTTTTAAATCCTCAAACATCCACCCTATTCAGCACTTGGTCGCCTAAGACTATTATCTGTTCCCAAACATCATGAAAAATCTAAAAGGGAGACGATATCTGAATGCTGAGGAATCCTGAAACGCCTGGGATGAGCGGTTTGCAGCACAATGAATTTCTTTTTCTTTAGAAGACTTGAAGAACCAGGAACGAATATACCACAAATGTCTCGAACTCACAGGGAAATATGTTGAGTAAATATATATTTTCAAGGATTTACAATAATGTCAAGAGGGTCCTATATATCCCAACAGTGAAGAAAATAACAACAGAGTAAAAGTAGCCGCTGGTAAGGGCACAAAGTGCTGAAACATTTTTGGGCGTTTATATTGGTTTGGTGGATAAGTTCCCAGCGTTTTTGTTTTGCATGTTGGTATTCCGCTTGCTATGGGTTTATTTATCGATTGTCATTTTTTAATTTGTGGTTCACCATTGTTATTTGAAATTAGAATTATATATTAATACCTTCGTCTGCTGACGGGCGGTGATATATATCAACGGGGACATGTGAAAACGTGTGCCCCGACCGGGTCTCGAACCTGGGATCACCTGCTTACATGGCAGACGCTCTATCCATCTGAGAGACCGAGGATAGTGCGACTGCAGGGACTATCTCGCGCACGCCTCCCGTGAGACCCACATTCTCACCATATATGTCCACACACTTAATTCGTAGTGTCTCTACTCAACACACTCATTTCTCGTGGAAGACGTTCCTACCAAGTCCCGTAAGAGTTCGGGTAATTTGTGTGCATACGCACAGAAGAAGAAGGTCATGGCCAGTGTTGCCAGAACTATATACTTATATGGAGCAGGAGCAGGAGATCCCGGGTTCGAGTCCCAGTCGAGGTACACATTTTCACCAGTCCCCGTTGTTGTATATTAACGCCCGTCAGCAGCTGAAGGTATTAATATATAGTTCTAATTTCGTTCTAGACGGCTGCAGGTCATCAATATTCATATAAGTATATGTTGTTATTTGAGTTTATACATTGTGATTGGAGATAGTGAGCCATTTGAAGATAGTGAGTGTAGCTGTGGACGCTAGAAAATGGAGTGGCAAGTCAAGATATCGGAACATTTCCAATCCATTCTTCTGTTTGAGTTCAGTAGGACGGTGACAGCAGTGGAGGCAGCCAGAAATATTTGCATGTGTTTGGGAATAATGCCATTGGACAGCGCACGGTTTTCTCGTTTTAAGGAAGATCGTTTTGACATTAGTGACTCTCCATGTGCAGGAAGACCTTAGGGGTTTGACGAAACTAAATTAAACGCATTAATCCACAATGATCCATGCCAGTGTACTCGAGAACTGGCAAATGTGATTAACTGTGATAATTCTACCAGCGCGCGACATTTGCATGCAATGGGGAAGTTTCAAAAATCGGGTGTGTGGGTACGGCACGCTATATGCCAAAATCACAAAAATCAATGGGTAGGCATATGTGCCTCTCTCCTTTCAAATGGTTCAAATGGCTCTGAGCACTATGGGACTTAACTGCTGAGGTCATCAGTCCCCTAGAACTTAGAACTACTTAAACCTAACTAACCTAAGGACATCACACACATCCATGCTCGAGGCAGGATTCGAACCTGCGACCGTAGCGGTCGCGCGGCTCCAGACTGTAGCGCCTAGAACCGCTCGGCCACTCCGGCCGACCATCTCTCCTTTCTCGACATCAATTGGCTCATGAACAACACTGACCATTCCTCCCCGATCGTTACTAGTGACAATAAATATGTCTTTATGCTAACATAATGAAAAGAAAGGAATGGTTGAGCCCCAACAAAGCAACTCCCGCACAAATACCTGTACGTATCCACGACAGATAATGTTATGCATCTCTGTCCGCCGCTCGTGGTCTCGCGGTAGCGTTCTCGCTTCCCGAGCACGGGGTCCCGGGTTCGATTCCCGGCGGGGTCAGGGATTTTCACCTGCCTCGAGATGACTGGGTGTTTGTGTTGTCCTCATCATTTCATCATCATCCAGGAAAGTGGCGAAATTGGACTGAGCAAAGATTGGGTAATTGTACGGGCGCTGATAACCACGCAGTTGAGCGCCCCACAAACCAAACATCATCATCATCATCATGTTATGCATCTACTGGAACAGCGACGGTGTGGTGTATTACAAATTGCTTCTCCTAGGTGTAACCTTCACTGCTGACATTTATTGTGAACAAGTGAGATGTCTTGCAGACGCAATCCAAGAAGAAACACCAGAAAGACTGCAGAAGTGATGCAACACCACAAAAACCGCCCACGCTCATCTAAACTGACAAAAACACCATACAGTAGTTGAGTTGGGAAGTCATTCGGCACCTACTTTGTTCGCCTGATCTTTCGCCCTCAGATTTTCATCTTCTTCGCTCTCTATAGAACAACCTTCAAGGAACTTCCTTTCCAGATGAAAATGCGTCTGAAGATGGCTCGACGAGTTCTCCGCCTCAGAACCACCTGATTTCTACAGTCGTGGAATCGAGAAGTTATCCCAGCGTTGGCACACTGTTGTAAATAATGAAGGAGAATATAGACTGATATGAAAAAAGTCATGGAATAGCGATCTGTACATATACAGAAAGCAGTACTATCGCGTACAAAAGCTATAAAAGGGCAGCGCATCGGCGGAGTTGACATTTGTGTTGTTTGTACGGGAATTAACAGATTTCGAACGTAGAATGGTAGTTGGAGTTAGACACATGGGACATTCCATTTTGGAAATCGTTACGAAATTCAATATCCGAGATCCACAGTGTCAAGACTGTATGGAGAATACTAAATTTCAGGCATTACCTCTCACTACGGACAACGTAGTGAGCGACAGCCTTTACTTAACGCCCGGGAGCAATAGCATTTGCGTAGAGTTGTCAGTGCTAACAAACAAGCAACACTGCGTGAAACAACCGCAGGAATCAATCTGGGACGTACGATGAATATATCCTTTAGGGCAGTGGGCGAAATGGGCTATGGCAGCAGACGACATGACTTACAGTGCCTCTCCTGGGCTTGTGATCATATGAGTAGGGTCCTAGACGACTGAAAAACCATGGTCTGGTCAAATGAGTCCCGTTTTCAGTTGATAAGAGCTGATGGTAGCGTTCGAGTATTGTGGCTAGTTGGTTTGAGGGGTGAAGGGACCAAACTAAAAGGTCATCAGTCACTTGTTCCTGACGCAAACAAGGTTCAGGGTAAAACAACTTCCAAAGTACGGTTGGGAAAGTAAAAGGGGGAAAAGGAATGTGAAACCACACCTAAAAAGAAAACGAATGGCATGAACAAAAAATGGGGAAAAATACACCATAAGGAAAAGTAGAAAAAGGCGTTAAAACCATAGCGCAGATGATCTGAGCTGGCTGATCACAAGGATGAAGGAGCATGAGCCGGTCACTCTGCAACACATTAAAATGTTCACCACAAAAAGGCAAGGCGAGATGAACACATGTAGGAAAAAGACGAACACAAAGACGAACGAATGCAAACAAAGAGTGACAGAGTAAAAAGGGAGGGAGGGTGGAGGCCCCAGAAAGAAGGCCAAACGCCCCCTCTTAGATGGTACGATAAAAAAAACCATGACTTAAAACTAAATCTGCCATTGAGGCATCGTCGCGCAACACCGAAGGCAGAGTGCTGGGAAAGTTAAAAGTCCGCCATAGAGCGGCTAAGGCTCGTTTCACACTGGGACACTTGTGACGGTCACCGGTGACGGTCACCGGTGACTGTGGCGAACACTCCTGGGCCACTGGTGTCCCACACTGCAGCTGTTGCCAACTGATTAGTTGGTGAAATGGACTCGAGCGAGGACGAACTGTTGTTAGTACTTGTAATGAGGAGGAGGAGGAGAATGAAGACAAAACGTTCATTACACATACATCCACTGTTACGTGATCGGCTGGAGAAAGGATTGTATTACACCCTTTATGACGATCTGACATAATCTGAGAAGAAGTTTTTTCAGTATTTTCGAATGTCAAAAACTTCATTTGATGAACTACTAGTATTCTCCTTGTAGGTTATTAACCTCCTAGCCTCGTACAGGGATAGAAAATATATTTCGCTATTCTTGTGGTCCGAAAAATACGGTATTAAAGTGAAAAAAGAATATAGAACTTACAAATTTTGTTTCTTTCATCTATGCTCTTTTCATCGAAATCAGGCACAAACTTCGTAATAATTTCTTGCCACGCTTTTATTTTCATGACTTTGTTACTGTAGTCATCGCTTTTCATATCCCAAATAACGGGACTACTTTCCACTTCACTTATAAAATCTTCTGTGTTGATGAACTCTAAACTCATGGCTGCGCTATGCGGAGAACCACTGGGCTCAGCAACGGCTGCCTGTCTGTTGGCAACTCTGCAATGCCGTGTCTGTGATCGGTGTCCCAGTGTGAACACTCCAATACAAGCTAATGCATGTCCGGCGGTGACCGCAGCGAACACAGTATCGGTGTCCGTCACATGTGGCGAGGGTGAGTCACTACTGGGTCACCGTGACTCGGTGACTCAGTGCAGTGTCCCAGTGTGAATGCTCCAATTCAAACGAAGGTCTCTCTATCAGTGACCGTCACCGGTGACCGTCACAAGTGTCCCAGTGTGAAACGAGCCTAAAATTGGGCAGTCCAGCAAGATGTGGGCGACAGTCAGAAGGGAGCCACAGCAACACCGAGGTGGGTCCTTGCGGCGTAGAAGATAGCCATTGAGTGAAGTTGTCATCAAGGCACTGTACGAGCTTGTGGTAGCTCCATAAGGGCGTGATCTGTGTTTTCATGGAACGGACTGGATGCTATGGTCCAACTGAACCGATCATTGACAGGATATGGTTACGTTCAGCTACTCCGAGACCATTTGCAGCCATTCATGAACTTCATGCTTCCAAACAACGATGGCATTTTTGTGGATGACAATGCACCATGTCACTGGGCCACAATTGTTCGTGATTGGTTTGAAGAGCATTCTGCACAATTCGAGGGAATGATTTGGCAACCCCGATCTCCTTGCGTGAATCGCACCGAACATTTAGTGAACGTAATCCAAAGGTCAGTTCGTGCATAAAATCCTGCTGCGGCAACACTTTCCCAAATATGGATGGCTATAGAGGCAGCATGGCTCAATATTTTTGCACGGGGCTTCTAATGTCTCATTGAGAGCATGCCACATCGAATTGCTTCACTGCAAAAGGTGACCTGAAACGATACTATGAGGTATCTCGTGACTTTTGTCACCTCAGTGAATTATTGATGACTAAAGTCTCTCTGCTGTGTATTCGTTGTGTTTATTAAACTTACGGAAAAGCGCTACGAACTCATGCACCAGCCTACTAAATAACAGTTGTTTGCATAATAGGCAGACCTTGTTTGCATAACAGGCAGACCTGAATTGGTGAAAATACTGCAAGGCTCGGGGTTTTATAGAAGAAGCCGCTTTTAATTTAGTCCTTTGTTGACAGTCAGCACGAGAGCGGTGTGTGTTGCAGGCGGCGGAGTGGCGCGCCGGCTACAGGCCGGGCTCCTCCTCGTCGGGCGGCGGCTCGGGCCAGCGCGGGTGGCGCACGCACGGCCCGTAGATCTCGACTTGCCACTCGGGGTGCGCCGCCAGCCAGCCCACCTCGGCGGCCGTGGTGCGCGGCACCGCCGGGAACTTGGCCGTGGGCACGGGGGCGCCGTGGTGCGCCGCCGCCGGCTCCTCCCCCTCCTTAGCTACTCGCTCGATCGTCGGCAGCGCCTGCTTGTCCATTGGCAGACCTTGCTGAAACCTGCAGCACACATCGCACACTTCAGAATTTCCATTATAGTCCATAACGAAGAAAGAGGCAGCTGCTTGGCACTCTGGTGCAGTGGTTCCCAATCTCGGGGTAATTACCCCCTGAGGGGTAAAAAATGGTTCAGATAGCTCCGAGCACTATAGGACTTAACTTCTGAGGTCATCAGTCCCCTAGAACTTAGAACTACTTAAACCTAACTAACCTAAGGACATCACACACATCCATGCCCGAGGCAGGATTCGAACCTGCAACCGTAGCGGTCGCGCGGTCCCAGGCGGTAGCGCCTAGAACCGTTCGGCCACCCCGGCCGGCTCTGAGGGGTAAAATTAAAGTTTTCTAAGCGGTAAAAACTAAACGATTAAATTCCGTTTCAGTTACGAAACTAAACTATTTTCAAAACGTCATTACTATTATCACAATTTTATAACAATCTAACACTGATTATATAAGTTACCAATAATTGCTTTTCTTCAGTTAGTAACATTAATACAATACATGTTACAGGTTCCCCATATAGTCCACACACTACACACATACATTGAAGAGCCAAAGAAACTGGTACACCTACCTAATATCGTGTAGAGCCCCCGCGAATACGCAGAAGTGGCGCAACTCGACGTGGTATGGACTCCACTAATGTCTGAAGTGGTGCTGGAGGGCACTGATACCATGAATCCTGCAGGGCTGTACATAAATCCGTAAGAGTACGAGGTTGTGGAGATCTCTTCTGAACATCACGTTGCAAGGCATCCTAGATACGCTAAATACGTTCATGTCTGGGGAGTTTGGTGGCCAGCAGTAGTGTTTAAACTTAGAAGAATGTTCCTGGAGCCACTCTATAGCAATTCTGTTGCAAATGCTGTCCGTCGGAATGCACAATGGACATGAATGGATGCAGGTGACCAGACAGGATGCTTACCTACGTGTCACCTGTCAGACTCGCATCTAGGCGTATCAGGGGTCCCATATTACTCCAACTGCACACGCCCCACACCATTACAGAGTCTTCACCAACTTGAACAGTCCCCTGCTGACATGCAGGGCCCTTGGATTCATGAGGTTGTCTCCATACCCATACACGTCCTTCCGCTCAGTACAATTTCAAACCAGACTCGTCCGACCAGGCCAAAAGTTTCTAGTCATCAACAGTCCAATGTCGGTGTTCACTGGCCCAGGCGAGACGTAAAGCTTTGTGTCGTGCAGTCATCAACGGTACACGAATGGGCCTTCGGCTCCGAAAGCCCATATCGATGATGTTTCTTTGAATGGTTCGCATTTTTACACTTGTTGATGGCCAGCATTGAAATCTGCAGCAGTGGAAGGGCTGCACTTTTATCACATTTAACGATTCTCTTCAGTCGTCGTTGGTCTCGTTCTTGCACGATCTTTTTCCGGGCGCAGGGATGTCGGAGATTTGATGTTTTATCAGATTCCTGATATTCACGGTACACTCGTGAAATGGTCGTACGGGAAAATCCCCATTTCATCGCTGCCTCGGAGTTGATGTGCCCCATCGCTCGTGCCCCGACGATAACACCGCGTTGAAATTCACTTAAATCTTGATAACCTGCCCTTGTAGCAGCAGTAACCCATCTAACAACTGAAACAGACACTTGTCGTCTTACACAGGGTGGTCTATTGATAGTAAACGGGCCAAATATCTCACGAAATAAGCATCAAACGAAAAAGTACTACAAAGAACGAAACTTGTCTAGCTTGAAGGGGGAAACCAGATGGAGCTATGGTTGGCCCGCTAGATGGCGCTTCCATAGGTCAAACGGATATCAACTCCGTTTGTTTTAATAGGAATCCCCATTTTTATTACATATTCGTTTAGTACGTAAAGAAATATGAATGTTTTAGTTGGACCACTTTTTTTCGCTTTGTAATAGATGGCGCTGTACAAGGTGCATTCAAGTTCTAAGGCCTCCGATTTTTTTTCTCCGGACTGGAAAGAGATAGAAACATGCGCATTGTTTTAAAATGAGGCCGCGTTCATTGTCATTACGTCCCAGAGATGGCAGCACCATATGGCAGATGGAATTTTACCGCCAGCGGCGAGAATGAGAACTGTTTTAAATACTTAAAATGGCGACGTTTTCCTTACTTGAACAGCGTGCAATCATTCGTTTTCTGAATTTGCGTGGTGTGAAACCAATTGAAATTCATCGACAGTTGAAGGAGACATGTGGTGATGGAGTTATGGATGTGTCGAAAGTGCGTTCGTGGGTGCGACAGTTTAATGAAGGCAGAATATCGTGTGACAACGAACCGAAACAACCTCGGGCTCGCACAAGCTGGTCTGATGACATGATCGAGAAAGTGGAGAGAATTGTTTTGGGGAATCGCCGAATGACTGTTGAACAGATCGCCTCCAGAGTTGGCATTTCTGTGGGTTCTGTGCACACAATCCTGCATGACGACCTGAAAATGCGAAAAGTGTCATCCAGGTGGGTGCCACGAATGCTGACGGACGACCACATGGCTGCCCGTGTGGCATGTTGCCAAGCAATGTTGACGCGCAACGACACCATGAATGGGACTTTCTTTTCGTCGGTTGTGACAATGGATGAAACGTGGATGCCATTTTTCAATCCAGAAACAAAGCGCCAGTCAGCTCAATGGAAGCACACAGATTCACAGCCACCAAAAAAATTTCGGGTAACCGCCAGTGCTGAAAAAATGATGGTGTCCATGTTCTGGGACAGCGAGGGCGTAATCCTTACCCATTGCGTTCCAAAGGGCACTACGGTAACAGGTGCATCCTACGAAAATGTTTTGAAGAACAAATTCCTTCCTGCACTGCAACAAAAACGTCCGGGAAGGGCTGCGCGTGTGCTGTTTCACCAAGACAACGCACCCGTACATCGAGCTAACGTTACGCAACAGTTTCTTCGTGATAACAACTTTGAAGTGATTCCTCATGCTCCCTACTCACCTGACCTGGCTCCTAGTGACTTTTGGCTTTTTCCAACAACGAAAGACAGTCTGCGTGGCCGCACATTCACCAGCCGTGCTGCTATTGCCTCAGCGATTTTCCAGTGGTCAAAACAGACTCCTAAAGAAGCCTTCGCCGCTGCCATGGAATCATGGCGTCAGCGTTGTGAAAAATGTGTACGTCTGCAGGGCGATTACGTCGAGAAGTAACGCCAGTTTCATCGATTTCGGGTGAGTAGTTAATTAGAAAAAAAATCGGAGGCCTTAGAACTTGAATGCACCTCGTAATAGTCACGTAACATTCCGCCAGTGCGGACGGTATTTGCTTCGTAGTACTTTACCCGTGTTAAAATGGACCGTTTACCAATTGCGGAAAAGATCGATATCGTGTTGGTGTATGGCTATTGTGAACAAAATGCCCAACGGGCGTGTGCTATGTATGCTGCTCGGTATCCTGGACGACATCATACAAGTGTCCGGACCGTTCGCCGGATAGTTACGTTATTTAAGGAAACAGGAAGTGTTCAACCACATGTGAAACGTCAACCACGACCTGCAACACATGATGATGCCCAAGTAGGTGTTTTAGCTGCTATTGCGGCTAATCCGCACATCAGTAGCAGACAAATCGCGCGAGAATCGGGAATCTCAAAAACGTCGGAGTTGAGAATGCTAGATCAACATCGATTGCACCCGTTCCGTATTTCTATGCACCAGGAACTGCATGGTGATGACTTTGAACGTCGTGTACAGTTCTGCCACTGGGCACAATAGAAATTACGGGACGATGACAGATTTTTTGCACGCGTTCTATTTAGCGACGAAGCGTCATTCACCAACAGCGGTAACGTAAACCGGCATAATATGCGCTATTGGGCAACGGAAAATCCACGATGGCCGCAACAAGTGGAACATCAGAGACCTTGGCGGGTTAATGTATGGTGCGGAATTATGGGAGGAAGGATAATTGGCCCCCATTTTATCCATGGCAATCTAAATGGTGCAATGTATGCTGATTTCCTACGTTATGTTCTACCGATGTTACTACAAGATGTTTCACTGCATGACAGAATGGCGATGTACTTCCAACATGATGGGTGTACGGCACATAGCTCGCGTGCGGTTGAAGCAGTATTGAATAGCATATTTCGTGACAGGTGGATTGGTCATCGAAGCACCATACCATGGCCCGCACGTTCACCGAATCTGGCGTCCCCGGATTTCTTTCTGTGGGGAAAGTTGAAGGAAATTTGCTATCGTGATCCACCGACAACGCCTGACAACATGCGTCAGGGCATTGTCAATGCATGAGCGAACATTACGGAAGGCGAACTGCTCGCTGTCGAGAGGAATGTCGTTACACGTATTGCCAAATGCATTGAGGTTGACGGACATCATTTTGAGCATTTATTGCATTAATGTGGTATTTACAGGTAATCACGTTGCAACAGCAAGCGTTCTCAGAAATGATAAGTTCACAAAGGTATATGTATCACATTGGAACAACCGAAATAAAATGTTCAAACGTACCTACGTTTTGTATTTTAATTTAAAAAATCTACCTGTTACCAACTGTTTGTCTAAAATTGTGAGCCATATGTTTGTGGCTATTACTGCGCCATCTATCACAAAGCGAAAAAAGTGGTCCAACTAAAACATTCATATTTCTTTACGTACTACACGAATATGGAATAAAAAAGGGGGGTTCGTATTTAAAAAAACGCAGTTGATATCCGTTTGACCTATGGGAGCGCCATCTAGTGGGCCAACCATAGCGCCATCTGGTTTCCCCCTTCAAGCTAGACGAGTTTCGTTCTTTGTAGTTTTTTCATTCGGCGCTTATTTCGTGAGATACTTGGCCCGGCCACGATCAATGGACCACCATGTATGGGCGTTGCCTATCGCAGCGCCGTATTCTGTCTGTTTACATATCTCTGTATTTGAATGCGCATGCCTGTACCAGTTCCTTCGGCGCTTCAGTGTATGCTGTGCTTTGTCCCATACATCGCTCATGATAAATGTGAGATATACAGGGTGAGTCACCTAACATTACCGCTGGTTATATTTCGTAAACCACATCAAATACTGACGAATCGATTCCACAGACCGAACGTGAGGAGAGGGGCTAGTGTAATTGGTTAATACAAACCATAAAAAAAGCACGGGAGTATGTTTTTTAACACAAACCTACGTTTTTTTAATAGAACCCCGTTAGTTTTGTTAGCACATCTGAACATATAAACAAATACGTAATCAGTGCCGTTTGTTGCATTGTAAAATGTTAATTACGTCCGGAGATATTGTAACCTAAAGTTGACACTTGAGTACCACTCCTCCGCTGTTCGATCGTGTGTATCGGAGAGCACCGAATTACGTAGGGATCCAAAGGGAACGGTGATGGACCTTAGGTACAGAAGATACTGGAACAGCACATTACATCCACATGCTAACACCTTTTTATTGGTCTTTTTCACTGACGCACATGTACATTACCATGAGGGGTGAGGTACACGTACACACGTGGTTTCCGTTTTCAATTACGGAGTGGAATAGTGTGTGTCCCGACATGTCAGGCCAATAGATGTTCAATGTGGTGGTCATCATTTGCTGCACACAATTGCAATCTCTGGCGTAATGAATGTCGTACACGCCGCAGTACATCTGGTGTAATGTCGCCGCAGGCTGCCACAACATGTTGTTTCATATCCTCTGGGGTTGTAGGCACATCACAGTACACATTCTCCTTTAACGTACCCCACAGAAAGAAGTCCAGAGGTGTAAGATCAGGAGAACGGGCTGGCCAATTTATGCGTCCTCCACGTCCTATGAAACGCCCGTCGAACATCCTGTCAAGGGGTCAGCCTAGTGTTAATTGTGGAATGTGCAGGTACACCATCATGCTGATACCACATACGTCGACGCGTTTCCAGTGGGACATTTTCGAGCAACGTTGGCAGATCATTCTGTAGAAAGCGATGTATGTTGCAGCTGTTTGTGCCCCTGCAATGAAGTGAGGACCAATGAGGTGGTCACCAATGATTCCGCACCATACATTTACAGTCCACGGTCGCTGTCGCTCTACCTGTCTGAGCCAGCGAGGATTGTCCACGGACCAGTAATGCATGTTACGTAGATTCACTGCCCCGTGGTTTGTGAAACCCCCTTCATCGGTAAACAGGTAGAACTGCAACGCATTCTCTGTTAATGCCCATTGACAGAATTGCATTCGATGATTAAAGTCATCACCATGTAATTGCTGATGTAGCGACACATGAAACGGGTGAAAGCGGTGACGATGCAGTATGCGCATGACACTACTTTGACTCAGTCCATCGGCTCTCGCAATGTCCCGCGTACTCATGTGTGGGTTCATGGCAACAGCAGCTAACACACCAACTGCACCCGCTTCTCCTGTGACGGGCCTGTTACGGACCCGTTTGCGTGCTACGACCATACCTGTTGCATACAGTTGGCGGTAGATGTTTTGCAATGTGCGGCACGTTGGGTGCTCTCTGTCCGGGTACCGTTCTGCATACACCCTACAGGCTTCAGCTGCATTTCGTCGACACTCGCCATAGATGAGTATCATCTCCGCCTTTTCAGAGTTCGAATACACCATTGTCACAGTTCCTACAACACTACACTATCACAGACGTCTGGTAACACGGTGTACTACAGTTGGTCTGCGTGAGGAGACGAATGCAGAATAACAATAGCAGCAAGCGCTACATGTGGACACTGCGACAGCTAGACCAAACCACAACAGTGCACTACAGCCACACTCGTAAACACGGTCGTCATCGTAAACATGTCCCTGCAGATGCTGCTCGCCGACCGTGTTTGTTACAACACGCAACGGAACGTCGGAGGTTTCAAGCGTCAACTTTAGGTTACAATATCTCCGGATGTAATTAACATTTTACAATGCAACAAACGGCACTGATTACGTATTTGTTTATATGTTCAGATGTGCTAACAAAACTAACGGGGTTCCATTTAAAAAAACGTAGGTTTGTGTTAAAAAACATTCTTCCGTGCATATTTGTATGGTTTGTATTAAACAATTACACTAGCCCCTCTCCTCACGTTCGGTCTGTGGAATCGGTTCGTCAGTATTTGATGTGGTTTCCGAAACATACCCAGCGGTAACGTTAGGTGACTCACCCTGTATACATAACCAATGCTAAATATCTCACGAAAATCTCTACACCAAATTGTAGATTGTATCTGCAGTAGTCAGAAGTTGCTTATTACTCGCTTCTAAACAAATAAATGAATTAACTGACAGCATGATTGGTTCAAATGGCTCTGAGCACTATGGGACTCAACTGCTGTGGTCATAAGTCCCCTAGAACTTAGAACTACTTAAACCTAACTAACCTAAGGACATCACACACATCCATGCCCGAGGCAGGATTCGAACCTGCGACCGTAGCGGTCGTGCGGTTCCAGACTGTAGCGCCTTTAACCGCTCGGCCACTCCGGCCGGCTCTGACAGCATGAGACAGCAGTAACTACATAAGGGCTTCTATAGTGCTGTACACAGTATTATTATTATCACTATTACTATTAGCGGCTGTGGTCACACATAAAGCATGAACAGCCTGAACTCTTCCAATTTCTTCCAGTTCAGTAAGTATAGTGCACACATTTTAACTTGGTTGATTTTAAATGGGGTCTCAGTGTGCAGGTCAATCAAGTGCCGTAATGGAGAGGAGTAATGCAGTATAAGTATCTTTTGTTAACAAGTGTCTACAGTCACTATAGATAGTTAGCTTTCTCATCTGAGGAGGAGCTGTGAGTAGCACTTGCGATGCACCACAAATTCCTTCGTCATTCATTCTAACAGACATACAAACTAAATATCATTCTTCTTTGGTCATTTTAAAAATAAAAGTGTTCCAACAAAAGTCTCGCATTCTACAGTTTAGTTAGGCGCTAAAGTTGGTGATAAAGTGTGGGGGAGGGGGGGAGGGCGGTGGTACTAGCTGATGGCCAATAGGGGTAATAGTCTAAGAAAGGTTGGGAACCACTGCTTTAGCGAAGAATGTACACTGCCTGATAAAAAAGAATTAAGCGTACAGAAGGGGAGGTGGAAACAAAATGACAATTCACGGGTTGAGAGAGTATGTGCTGTTATTGCAGTGATTAAAAAATCGAATCTAATTTCCAAATAACTTTGCAGTATGAGTCAACTTATCAGTATGGCACTGCACTCCCCTTTTGCCTGGCTGCATGCAGAGATTCGGTTGGGAAACGTCTCATAAATAAGTTGTATGCTCTCCTGAGGCAAGCTATCCCACAACTGCTGTAGCTGATACTTAATGTCATGGATCCTAGCACTGGAAAGGAGTTGACATCTCAGCTAGCTGGTACCACACATGTTCTATTGAGGACAGCGTTGGGGATCTTGGTACCCACAGGAGTATCTTAACAACATACAGACAGCTCATAAACACATTTGCCTTGTGTGTATGAGAATTGTCCTGTTGAAAAATGGCATAATGATAGTGTCAGTCTGTTCGGGATGTACTGTTGTGCCATGAGAGTTCCCTCAGTCACTGCCAGCCATGATCTGAAGTCACAGCCATGATCTGAAGTCATACCCAATGACTCCCCAGACTATGTCTCCAGGACTGACAACACTGTGCCTCTCTAAAACGTTGGAGGAATGGGGCCTCCCACGACGTCACTGCTGTATCGTCAACAATGGTCATCCAAGTTAGTGTAGGACTGTGATTCATTACTGAGCACAATGTGACCCCATTCATCACCAGTCCATGCTTCCCCATCATGGAGTGACTCCAAATGAAATGTGCTGCAGTGTTAATAGCAGCCTATGCATGGTACGGTAATGTGGGAGTACAGCACTGCTAGTCTTCAACATGGTGTGGAATGACATGGAATGTTGGAGGGATACCATGACTTGTTATGGAATGGTACACACAGATATCAAGGGACTATGGGGTGCTTAGTCCGCAACAAGGCCATCTTCCCTTGTAGCGATCAGACGTGCTTCATCAGAACCGTGATGGCAAGTATGCCTGCCCTTACATTCCCATGCAGTGCAATATCAGGCCACTGCCACGAATCTAGATATTGCATGATTCGCCCAGCTGACTAAACCGAGACTCAATATATGACTCCTTTGAAACTCTGCCAAGTGCTGACAGCGCTGTCTCATAAATGTACATGGCATCGCCGGTCGTTGCGGCCGAGCGGTTCTAGGCGCTTCAGTCCAGAACCGCGCGACCGCTACGGTCGCAGGTTCGAATCCTGCCTCGGGCATGGATGTGTGTAATGTCCTTAGGTTAGTTAGGTTTAAGTAGTTCTAAGTTCTAGGGGACTAATGACCTCAGAAGTTAAGTCCCATAGTGCTCAGAGCCATTTGAACCATTTTTAACCAAAATACCCATCTGAATTCAGCCAGTTATCTACAGTATGTTGTATCCATCCCCATAAAACTGAACATTTCTAACTAACACTGAAGGAAATTTGACTTAAATTGATTTGTACATAGTTGGTTTAAATGGCTAAAATGGCTCTGAGCACTATGGGACTTAACATCTATGGTCATCAGTCCCCTAGAACTTAGAACTACTTAAACCTAACTAATCTAAGGACAGCACACAACACCCAGCCATCACGAGGCAGAGAAAATCCCTGACCCCGCCGGGAATCGAACCCGGGAACCCGGGCGTGGGAAGCGAGAACGCTACCGCACGACCGCGAGATGCGGGCAGTTGGTTTAAATACGTGATCTACATGATATTATAATAATTGGCCAGGTGTGAGTAGGTCTCACGCACTGAGGGTCCCGTACAATCTTAACTATGTACGTAGACAGGTCGTACATTTTGGGAATCAAGGATCTTGACGATTTATGTCTGTTATCGTCATTGATACTGGCGAGAGATGGGTTCCAAGGATTCCGAGAATGTTTTAATTTCAATTTGAAATCGGATCACAAATGACAATAGAAATATTTTTTCGTATGATGTGATTACAAATTAACAGCTTTCTGGTTCTTTTCCTTTATTTATATTGTGAAACCTTTCTTCTTGACAAATTCCATGATTCTACGTCAAGGGGAAATACCCTAAAGATGACATAAGTGACCGTATCTGTTGATTAGATTGACTTAGAAGACTAACATTTTTACAACACGGAAGGATTATAGGCCTCAGTATGAGACATAAATTACAACTTGAAATGTTTACCTCTTCGTGAGAAAAAAGGGTCTTCACAAACGGGCGGCGGAATTTTTTTTCGTGTGATACAGTTATAGATCAACAATTTTCGGATATCTTACTTTGGTTGTGGTGTGACACCGTGCTTCTTGCAAAATTTCATGATTCTATACCAACTGGAAGAACCATGTAGGTTTTGCTGAGTGAGTTTAAGAGTATCAAAATATGTGAGATAAATCGCCGTATCTTTCGATTGCACTGACTTACAAGGCTTCTCTTCTTTACATCGCCAAGGTACCGTAGATATTAATATATGACGCTGGAAATACGGACCCCGAAACTTAGGTTCCAGTAAAAAAAAATTATAACTCGTTGGGGCAATTTTCTGGAAAATTACTAAATAAACTATATTATTAACTCCGCAGAAAGAGTATTTTTTTCTTTTACGTTTATATATCTAAATACTCTTTTCACTTATAGTTCTGTAAGTTAAAAGACGATATCTTATCTGAAGCAACCTGTACGTTGACCACCTTCTCCTTACAAGAATGTTGTTGTTGTGGTCTTCAGTCCTGAGACTGGTTTGATGCAGCTCTCCATGCTACCCTATCCTGTGCAAGTTTCTTCATCTCCCAATACCTACTGCA
The DNA here is from genome assembly GCF_023864275.1 of Schistocerca cancellata. NCBI lineage: Eukaryota > Metazoa > Arthropoda > Insecta > Orthoptera > Acrididae > Schistocerca > Schistocerca cancellata. The sequence goes on from NC_064628.1 coordinate 700,799,290, forward strand.
ACCTACATCCTTCTGAATCTGCTTAGCGTATTCATCTCTTGGTCTCCCTCTACGATTTTTACCCTCCACGCTGCCCTCCAATGCTAAATTTGTGATCTCTTGATGCCTCAGAACATGTCCTACCAACCGGTCCCTTCTTCTCGTCAAGTTGTGCCACAAACTCCTCTTCTCCCCAATTCTATTCAATATCTCCTCATTGGTTATGTGATCTACCCATCTAATCTTCAGCATTCTTCTGTAGCGCCACATTTCGAAAGCTTCTATTGTCTTCCTGTCCAAACTATTTATCGTCCATGTTTCACTTCCATACATGGCTACACTCCATACAAATACTCTCAGAAACGACTTCCTGACACTTAAATCTATACTCGATGTTAACAAATTTCTCTTCTTTAGAAACGCTTTCCTTGCCATTGCCAGTCTACATTTTATATCTTCTCTACTTCGACCATCATCAGTTATTTTGCTTCACAAATAGCAAAACTCCTTTACTACTTTAAGTGTCTCATTTACTAATCTAATTCCCTCAGCATCACCCGACTTAATTTGACTACATTCCATTATCCTCGTTTTGCTTTTGTTGATGTTCATCTTATACCCTCCTTTCAAGACACTGTCCATTCCATTCAACTGCTCTTCCAAGACCTTTGCTGTCTCTGACAGAATTACAATGTCATCGGCGAACCTCAAAGTTTTTATTTCTTCTCCATGGATTTTAATACCTACTCCGAATTTTCTTTTGTTTCCTTTACTGCTTGCTCAATATACAGATTGAATAACATTGGGGAGAGGCTACAACCCTGTCTCAATCCCTTCCCAACCACTGCTTCCCTTTCATGTCCCTCGACTATTATAACTGCCATCTGGTTTCTGTACAAATTGTAAATAGCCTTTCGCTCCCTGTATTTTACCCCTGCCACCTTTAGAATTTGAAAGAGAGTATTCCAGTCAACATTGTCAAAAGCTTTCTCTAAGTCTACAAATGCTAGAAACGTAGGTTTGCCTTCCCTTAATCTTTCTTCTAAGATAAGTCTTAAGGTCAGTATTGCCTCACGTGTTCCAACATTTCTACGGAATCCAAACTGATCTTCCCCGAGGTCGGCTTCTACTAGTTTTTCCATTCGTCTGTAAAGAATTCGCGTTAGTATTTTGCAGCTGTGACTTATTAAACTGATAGTTCGGTAATTTTCACATCTGTCAACACCTGCATTCTTTGGGATTGGAATTATTATATTCTTCTTGAAGTCTACGGGTACCTCGCCTGTCTCATACATCTTGCTCACCAAATGGTAGAGTTTTGTCAGGACTGGCTCTCCGAAGGCCGTCAGTAGTTCTAATGGAATGTTATCTACTCCCGGGGCCTTGTTTCGGCTCAGGTCTTTCAGTGCTTTGTCAAACTCTTCACGCAGTATCGTATCTCCCATTTCATCTTCATCTACATTCTCTTCCATTTCTATAATATTGTCCTCAAGTACATCGCCCTTGTATTGACCCTCTATATACTCCTTCCACCTTTCTGCTTTCCCTTCTTTGGTTAGAACTGCGTTTCCATCTGAGCTCTTGATATTCATGGAAGTGGTTCTCTTTTTTCCAAAGGCCTCTTTAATTTTCCTGTAGGCAGTATCTATCTTACCCCTAATGAGATAAGCTTCTACATCCTTACTTTTGTCCTCTAGCCAACCCTGCTTCGCCATTTTGCACTTCCTGTCGATATCATTTTTGAGACGTTTGTATTCCTTTTTGCCTGCTTCATTTACTGCATTTTTATATTTTCTCCTTTCATCAATTAAATTCAATATTTCTTCTGTTACCCAAGGATTTCTACCAGCCCTCGTCTTTTTACCTACTTGATCCTCTGCTGCCTTCACTACTTCATCCCTCAGAGCTACCCATTCTTCTTCTACTGTACTTCTTTCCCCCACTGCTGTCAATTGTTCCCTTATGCTCTCCCTGAAACTCTGTACAACCTCTGGTTTAGTTAGTTTATCCAGGTCCCATCTCTTTAAATTCCCACCTTTTTGTAGTTTCTTCAATTTTAATCTGCAGTTCATAACCAATAGATTGTGGTCAGAGTCCACATCTGCCCTTGGAAATGTCTTACAATTTAAAACCTGGTTCCTAAATCTCTGTCTTACCATTATATAATCTATCTGATACCTTTTAGTATCTCCGGGATTCTTCCATGTATACAACCTTCATTTATGATTCTTGAACCAAGTATTAGCTATGATTAAGTTATACTCTGTGCAAAATTCTACCAGGCGGCTTCCTCTTTCATTTCTTACCCCCAATCCATATTCACCTACATTACAAGAAAGCCTGGGTAAAATTCCTGTTTCGAAGCAAACGGATCTGCTAACTTCATTTTGCTAGCGGTCGCCCGAATTGTTGTCTTTCTTTGAGTTTAAAAAACTATGCTCACCACGAGCGAGAGTCGGTCTTACATAATACGCTGTAGTTGAAGGAGACACTAATTTTGATACTGCGTGCTTTAACTGCCATTTTATTAACAATGGGCCATTACTTTTGATAGCTATGTACTTTAACTGCTATTTCATTAACATTAAATTCTCTTCGTATACTGCCACTTCTCTGTTATCTCGTGTAGTCACTTCCTTGGTATGCCGTAACAGGCTCATTTTTGGTGTTGCTATTCTTCCTCCACCTTATTGCCATAATGTCCACATTTTGCTTCCATGAAACAAATCAGGTGTAGAGATGACGTTATGTATTTTGATTTTAAAACTTTTTCTCGCACATTTCCTAAAGTACCTTTTAATGTATCAATTCAGTTTGTTGTATTTTTGGAAACCGTCCTCTACTCCGGCGTTAAAACTGTTTAACTAAAATATTTACATTTTTATCTTACTTCTTCATCGACCACTATTTTAACCCTCTATAATTACTCTCCTTAGATAGCTACAGTTTTCGAATCACTGCTCCATTTTAGTATTATACGTCTCTAGTATTTTACTCAATTTTATTGCATTCTTTTGCGAATTATCTTCTGAATACAATTCGAGCGCTTAATCGTCTTAGCACTGATCACGTTAAACGGTATTTAATAATCTTTCAGTATATGTTGCAGTTATCTTATGCTACTTCGTCGTATGATTTTTCGTAATCTAAAAATAGCTTAACTTGTAGAGTTCAAAGATTATATTTTTCTTTAATGTCTGTTCAACTGTAAACACTGCGCGATCTTCTGTTTCTGAAGCCGTTGGGGTGCCAACCGAGAACAGCAATTTAGTATTAATACTGAAAGGAAGGGTTTAACGGCCCGTCGACATCGAGGTTATTTCAGACAGATCACAAGCTCGGATTGTGTTAAGGATGGGGAAGAAAATCGGTCGTGCTCATTTGCCTGGCGCGATTTAGGGAAATCACGGAAAACCTAAATCTGGATGGCCGGACGCGAGTTTTAATACTGTGGTGTAAATTAATATACAGCATTTCTTCAATTACCGGAGATGTTTCTGTCACCTTTCTTATGGATGTTTATTATCTTTCCAACTTTCCAATACTTTGGAGTCTTCCCTTATCTTCCATATCTTAGCCAAGATCTGTAATTAGGTTCGCGTTGAAAAGGTCTGCATTCAAAGTATCACTGTCACATCTGGAGCTACGTTCATTGTTGCTTCTAACTCAGTCCTATGAAATGTCCCATTGGTTAGTGTTAATTGTATTTGTTGTGTATGGATTTTCCTTATTAAGCAGTAGCTCTTTATAATGATTTATCCATTATTCAGTTGGAGTAGACTCCATTCTGACTTTATTTCTTTCCGCGGGTCTTAGGTCCCCGAAGCCCTTAAAATCAAAGCTCCAAGTCCCCGTTACATCACGCACATTCAGTAGGACAGCCACGAAGATAGTGCATTTTTTTTTAATTTTTTGTGCCATGCATGTTGTAGGAGAAGCTGGAAGGCGAGACTTTATTCAGTCCCAAGAGAATTGGTCAATATTTAGGGATATGACACGCACGATCATTCCAATCAAAAGAGTGTAGTAAAAATAGGCCCTCAAATGCTTACCTTGAGAGTAAGGAGCACTTGTTCAGTAGAAGAGGTATATTTCACAGTAGCGAAGATGAACAAGTGCTCATAGCTGTTAAGGTGTGCACTTTAGAGCCCATGCTTACTGGTCATCTTTTTCTTGTTTTGGTCCGTACTACCACCTATCAAAGTGTACAAAGCAAAAGCTTGCTGAAGAGATTTTTTTCAAAGTATCAAGATGAAGGAGTATTCACAGCTGTTAAGGTATGTTTTTTGGAGTCCATGTTTACTAGAGTTTTTTGCTTCAAATGGATCGTTCCTGTCATATCCCTGAATATTGATCATTCCTCCTGGAACAACTTATATACAACACTGGACATCAAGGTGACCTTTCAGGACTGCAGTGACCGACAAATCAGTTGTATCATCCTCCATTCTTGAAAATTCTTCCCAGCTATTTCTGTTATTTTCTCTCAGAATTTTATGCAGCTTGTTTACTTTTATATTGAAAGTGGTGCTCTTTGCTTTTATTGTTTAGTTATCTTAAGTATGCATCGCTTTCTGAAACTATGCCTTTGTTTAGATCATTCTTTTTTGTGTAAAATATTATGGGACTTAACTGCTAAGGTCATCAGTCCCTAAGCTTACACACTACTTAACCTAAATTATCCTAAGGGAGGACTCGAACCTCCGCCGGGACCAGCCGCACAGTTTGATCTTTCTACCCGATTTCTCTTTTCTAATACAACATATTTGCTAACTATTCAACTTTGCAACGTCAGCTTCGTTTCTTTTGTGTAAGTCTTCAAGCGTGACATTTTCCAATGAAGTGCAAGAGTATGACTGTATTAAGCATCCACATGTCGAGCGAGATGAAATGCATCTCAGCATATTAATACAGTTCAAGACCTAAAAGCAGTCACGCACTAATACGCCACGACAAGTACATTGCTGTCCATTAAAACTACACACCGTGAAGACTCCATGTGCGCTACACATTTGGATATGCAACTAACTGGAATTTCGAGACGATATTGCAATGCTTCTGTTATTCCGAATTACGATGCAAAGTTCCATGCATGCGATACTGAGCAAGCGAGTTTCAAGTAAAATGTCTCTCCTATGCAGGAATACACAAAATGGAAGTACGAGTACAGGTTGTGGACACCTGGTTGAGGCATACGGAAGTTTGGGTCTAGTCGTGAGTCGTGCTCGGATAGGCAAATGGTAAGGCGACAGCTCGCGGTAAGTGGGAAATCTAGGTACAAGTCCCGGTCAGACATAAATTTTCACAGTCGTCATACCATTATACAGCTGATAGTAATTGTTATTCGGAATTGCGAATACATTTCATGCAGTTGGAATTTCAGCGGAGCTGCCCAAAATAAGTAGGTGTAATGCCATCTACTTTTGTAAATGGGTCAAATGGCTCTGAGCACTATGCGACTTAACTTCTGAGGTCATCAGTCGCCTAGAACTTAGAACTAATTAAACCTAACTAACCTAAGGACATCACACACATCCATGCCCGAGGCAGGATTCGAACCTGCGACCGTAGCGGTCGCTCGGTTCCAGACTGTAGCGCCTAGAACCGCAAGGTCACTCCGGCCGGCTCTACTTTTGTATATCAAGAAAGATAACGCACCGGGATTCTCATCCAGGAACCGCAATGATTGTTGATTATTTCTGACAAGGCCGTGTTATGCCTTGTGTCAGAAGGAGAAACTTCTACCAGCACGCATCTGAAATCGACAGTGGCAGGGTCGAAGACAAACGAGACTGCAGTTTATCGCTCTTCAATGTTGCTACTCGTCTTGGTAAGAATCCCACGACTGTCATGCAAATATGGGATCTATGGGTTCAGGAGAGCCATACTCAACGGCCCCACGCGGCTAACGCCCTAGGGTTTGCTCGGCCGTGCAGGATCGTGCAGCCATGTCACGTACCTCCAGTCTGGAATTAGGCTTGTTTGCAGCAAGACAGGTACCCACACCGATTGCGCGGCATGCGGAACACCACAGGCTGTCCCCATGGCGACTGTTGTTGCGGCTTACCTTGACGCTACAGTGGTGGCGCACCGTCAGTGCTGCTCTCAACATTCGCCACAGGGAAGGCGTCATATCGTCTTCCAGCGACAGTTACGAGATTGCATTCGTCATCGTCATATGGGTCACCTTGTGGCGTAACACAGACACAAACCTTGAGCACAACGGAAATGTAACACCTACTGTATATTGCCGGCTATCGGAACCAGAGGTGATACTGTTGTACCTAGTGGGCCATCACGTCATATGCTGATCCATATGACAATGACGAATGCAATCTCGTAACTGTCGCTCTTCTCGGAGCTTCCACACAGATATATCCATTATGCTGTTGTACAAAGAACCAAGACTTGTCTGAAAGACGATGTGATGCCTCCATGACGAAATTTTTCAACATAATGTAAGCTCCATGATTTCTGTTGTGTGCTGAGCTACAGATACAGAGAGTCTTCAGCTGTTGCGCTAGTTAACACGTTCTCCAAATATCTCTCCTCGCTGAAAATATCCGTTCGTGAGTTGCTGAAAGACTGGCACTCAGTCACTCACTAGCCACTACGGATGAACTCGGACTTAGAATTACGTCCCCGTGTGTGTCATCCAAGGTCAGATTGACTCTTCGTCCAGTTGGGTAATAGTTGATATTGCTCCCAGAGATAGGTAGGGACATGCTAACTTTCGCGCCTTGTATACTCCCAAATCACCTACAAATTTAATCATGTGTTCTTCCTAATAAATTGTATGCACATAATAAGTAAAACTAATTATTTGCTATCCTTCCTGGTGTTGCGTTTCCAATGGCTAGCAGTATGGTTACTAAGTAATGCGAGAAGTTTCCTTTCTTTTCTGTTCAGATAATACTCTATACTGAAACTTCCTGGCAGATTAAAACTGTGTGCCGGACCGAGACACGAACTCGGGACCTTTGCCTTTCGCGGGCAAGTGCTCTACCAACTGAGCTACCAAAGTACGACTCACGCCCTGTCCTCACAGCCTTACTTCTGCCAGTACCTCGTCTCCTACCTCCATTCTGGAATACCCTATACTGTCTGTGAATCAAGATAATCATTATAGTGCAACATAGCCAAACATATGTAGAGGTGGCAGATGAATGAGTGGTGTTCACCTTCTAAATGGTCTATTCAAGGTGCTAGTTCTGCAAATGGGAACCAGTAATATGTTTGCTATGCGACTAATACCACTATAAGTATCTCGTTATTAATGAAGTGTGTACACTGTGCCAGAGGCAAATGGTCAGTAATGTCGCAATGTGCATTACAGACGACACCATTAAGTTTTTTTGAGCTGTTACGGACGTTGTTAACAGGGCCTCTCTCTCTCTCTCTCTCTCGCTCTCTCTCTCTCTCTACGTCTCTACGTGTGTGTGTGTGTGTGTGTGTGTGTGTGTGTGTGTGAAGGTAGAACACCATGTCAGCAGCTTCGTCCACCTGATCAAAGAACATTATATTTCCATGAAATATAAATAAGAAGTCAAGGGTTTTGAGACAAGCAGGATTAAAAGGAAACCACATGTTCAAAATAACTCGACACCTATCAGTGTTATGTTCACCGCCATTTTCCAACGACCGTGTACTTTTGTTCGTAGAGTGGACATTCCCATTGCCATTGTTTGTGCTGGTTTTTTTTTTCCGCTGTATTTAGGAAGCAGAAGACGACTCACATGTCATTTTGCTTTTGCACTGCAACACAAGAGAGCTGTGTTTGAAATTATGAATTTATGAGCTGTGACAGCAGTCAGTCAGCTTATTTAGGACGTGGCCGAATGGTACTAGGCCGAGATATCATCTGAAAATTAAGTTTTTGCAGCAGCATGCCCGAAATCTAATGGCATGTAGAAAACTATCGTGTCCATAAATTTGAAGCCTGGACTATCAAACATTAAACCAATCCGTAAGGACTGGAAGCTCTGAAAGACACTTATTCTGGCTCATATAAACAAAGTCTGGAACCTGCTAGTCCTTTAACGTTGTGGAAGGAGTTTACGGACGTCCAACGGCGAGGCCATCAGCGTTTCAAGCGTTGGGCGGAGGTAGCAACGTAAAATTGTCACTGGCTGACAATGAAAGATGATAACGGAGCAAATAACGAAACACATTTAAGGCGGTGTGTTTCGGTATTTGACGAGGGACATTTCCCATGTGATACTACTTTTCAAGTTCCAAGCACCACTGGGCCCAAATAAAGAGCTATTCTTACAAATTCGCACCATTAAATACGTTCCAGTAGACGTTCCAATGTTCAAAATGACTATAAAAAAAGCTGAAATCACTGCAGTAAAAGAAGCTTAGCATTTCTCACAGTTTGGACAAGAGAAGGAAACCGAATTGCTATAACATTTCAGTTTTAGCCTGTGGAATATGGATGAAGTAATTAAATGATAATAGTAATGTTGTTAGTGCAAGCCATATGCAGCTAATTTTGCGCTGACTTATGAACGCATGAGGGTCTATGAGCAGCAGGTCGCCTGAAACACTCACCGCCTAGATGCATCTCGCTGACGCGTGGCTTCTCGCATTTGACGCCAGAGTTCGCGCCTCTGTTGCACGAATTCGCCCCAGTCGCGCTGCCATCTGTCCACTATCCGCTGCTCCTTGTTACCGCGTTCTTTTAGTAGCTGGTCACTCATGGTGCCACTCTTATATGTCGGCTTCTGCGTCGTTGCCTAGCAGCCTCTCCTCTGCTGGCATTTCTTTTTTTGTCAACGACGCTAACAATCCAAAATAAGCTTGGGGTAGATAGAGTAACTTCATAAGAAACAACTCATAACTGTACATTACAATAGTCTCGACCCCTGAAGGATGCCATTTCACTATAGGCAACAGAATTTGCAACACGATGATGGGTTAGTTATAAAATATCAGGTTTTGTCATATTTGATTATAGTCCGATTTAAAGAAGTTGGCACTTGACTGGTCCAACTCATAGGTATATTGAGCTGGGCTGCTCCTACCACCAGTAGATGTTGACTTGCCAATTTCATACTTTGGAAGAGATGAATGTCGGCAACTTTTTTAAATGCAGTTTTCGGAAGCTTATTCATAACAGATACAATGTGATACATGAGTTTGGAAAGATCTGTTGACCAACGAGGTAGTTTGGAAATCAACGAAAGAAAAGATACACTGAAGCGCCAAAGAAACTGGTATAGGCATGCGTATTCAAATACAGAGATATATATAAGGGACATTCAAATGAAACCCGGTCACTAGTGTAAAGTAATGGTAACGATTTTATTAACTCAAAAATGTAGTTATACACAGTACACATACTCATAAGTAGTCGACAAAATTGTTGGCACATTTATCCTATTGCGACACTAACCGCTCGATTCCATCCTTGAAGAAGCTAGTAGGCTGCTGTTGGATCCAGGCCTGTACCCAGTCACACTTTCCGTCGTCCGTTGCGAATCGATGTCCGCGAATAGATTGTTTTAGAGGTCCAAACACATGAAAGTCACACAGTGAAAGGTCGGAACTGTACGGTGGATGTTCCAGCGTTTCCCATCGAAATTGCTGCAATGTCTTCACCGCATTGGCTGTGTGTGGGCAGGCATTATCATGCAGGACTTAACGCCATTGGACAACATGCCTCGCCGCTTCGACTTGATGGCTCTTCTAAGGTTCTGTAAAGTGGCTTGATAACGCTGAGCATTGATGCTGGAACTAGACAAGAAGTGGGCCCTTGTGGCAAAAAAAGAAGGACCTCGTGACCTTACCAGAACTGGCGTGCACGGCCTTTGATTTCTTTGGAGGTGGTAAAGTCGCATGTTCCCACAGCTTGCTCTGACGCTTGCTTTCTGGTTCAAAATGGTGACACCATGTTTCGCCACCTGTGACAATACGCAACTGAAAGCCATATTCCTCCACATGATAACGTTGTAGATGGCTCAAAGACTGCGCCATTCGAGTACTGCGTTGTTTGGCGGTCAGTTGGTGGAGAACCCAGTGCGCACAGATTTTTCGAAAGTTCAAGAGTTGATGCACACCCAGTAACCCATGGGTCTCGTCCACGGTGATTCTGCGGTTGTCCAAGACTAAAGCCTTGACTTCCGCAACCATTTACGATGTGATGACACGATGCAGGACGAGTATCCTCTTGCAGCGACTCGTGCACCTCAAGGAATCGTTTGTGCCATTCCACAACACTTGAACGACGCAGACTGTACTCACCGTACACAACCTTCATCCATCGGTACATTTCACAGCCTCCATCTTCCTCCGACGCCAAAAATCGAATCACTCCTCTTTGTTCCCGCTTACTCGCCTGCATGTTCGGCAGTGGACGATAATTTGTGTCACCACCTTCTCTTCGGCGTGAAACCGCACTGGCGCTATGCAGCATCAAATGGAGCGCTCGCGTCATTCTCTCTACCAATAGACGGCTTCATTCCAGCCGCAGTTACGTGACGCCACCTTACGTGTAAGGCAAAGGTAGACGCACTGACCAGGTTTCATTTGAATGAACCTCATGTAAACAGGCAGAATACGGCCTTGCGATTGGCAACGCCTTCATAAGACAAAAGTGTCTGGCGCAGTTGTTAGGTCGGTTACTGCTGCTACAATGGCAGGTTTTCAAGATTTAAGTGAGTCTGAACGTGCTGTTATAGTCGGCGCACTAGCGATGGGACACAGCATCTCCGAGGCAGCAAAGAAGTGGGGATTTTCCCATACCTTCATTTTACGAGTGTACCGTGAATATCAGGAATTCGGCAAAACATCAAATCTCCAAAATCGCTGCGGCCGGAAAAAGATTCTGCAAGAATGGGACCAACGACGACTGAAGAGAAGCGTTCAACGTGACAGAAGTGCAATCCTTCTGTAAATTACTATAGATTTCAGTACTGCGCCATCAACAAGTGTCAGCATGTGAACCATTCAAAGAAATATCATCTATATGGGCTTTCAGAGCCGAAGGTCTACTCGTGTACTCTTCATGACTTCCCGACACAAAACCTTATGCCCCACCTGGACTTCTCAACATCGACATTGGACTGTTGATGACTGCAGCCATGTTGCCTGGTCGGACGAGTCTGGTTTGAAATTGTATCGAGCAGATGGATGTGCACAATCTCATGACTCCGTGGACTCTGCACCTCAGCAGGGGACTGTTCAAGCTGGTAGAGGCTCTGTAATAATGTGAGGTGTGTGCAGTTGGAGTGGTATGGGACCCCTGATACGTCTAGATACGGCTCTGACAGGTGACACATAAGTAAGCGTCCTGTTTGATCACCTGCATCCACTCATTTATATTGTGCATTCCGATGGACTTCGGCAATTTCAGCAGGACAATGCGACACCCCACATGTCCAGAATTGCTACAGAGTGGCTCCTTGAACATTCGTCTGAACTTAAGCACTTCTGCTGGCTACCAAACTCCCCAGACGTGAACATTATTGATCATACCTGGGATGCCTTGCAACGTGCTGTTCAGGAGAGATCTCCACCCCTCGTACTCTTACAGATTTATGGGCAGCCCTGCAGGATTCATGGTTTCAGTTCCCTCCAGCACTACTTCAGACATTAGTCTAGTCCATGCCACGTCGTGTCGCTTCACTTCTGCCTGCTCGCAGGGGCCATACACGAGATAACGCAGGTGTACCAGTTTCTTTGGCGTGCATAGGTACAAATGATTTGAAGGTTCATCCTAGTATTTAACTCAAGGATCACGTAGAATATTCTGTGTGAAATAGGCATAGTCTTGGTTATAAGGTACGGCATATTGCATGATTTAGATGAGCTACATCACCAATATGCGAATTCACGATCGACTTATTCTGATTTTGGAGGTACCCAGATTTGCAGATAGTAGTCACTTCACCTTTGAGCTTCGTCTCACTGATTCTGACTGAGTAAATGCCATCTGATGTTCTGCATTTCTTGTTCCAGACGGCCGAGATGTTCTATAAATCTCGTGTGCAAAAATTACGTGCTGTAGCATAGTAAGTTTTGTCCATATTGTTCCTATTTCCTTTATTGTTTAATTTGATTAGTCGACTCTTTGCCACCATAACCCACCCCTCCCACAGAATCCAAGGAGCAGATTGACACATTTGAGAAGTAAGATTCTGAGCCTCCAGCTCTACTTGCCTAGGATGTAATTGTTCTAAGGTTCTACATTTTTCATTTAGGGATGGTGTGGACCATACCTTATCATGCTTGACCAAAGTGGTTCGAGAAGAGGTGGAGAGCTGTATAGAGATTAGGAGAGATTTGGATGGACAATAGTTTTAGGGCATGTTCCTCTCAGGAGGCAGAGGAAGTAGAAGTGCTTATATAGGGCAGGGTTGCCATTCCCTGAGATGACTCTGTTCCCAACAGGATCATTAGAGGAAACTACCTATTACCATAGCCATCGCGTTACAACTCGACAAGCTGACATAGCATCTGGAGAGTTCATATGGAAACGGCGTTGAACAGTATTATTCCTTTAACTTCATCTACATTTTCATACATTCTCTGCCAAATGGTGTAAAGTGCATGGCAGAGAATAGTTAGCCTTGTACCACGTGTTTTAGGTTCATTCCCATTCCAATGACGTATGGGGTAAGGAAGAATGACTTCTTAAATGTCTCTGTGTCTGCAGTAATACGTCCAGACTTGTCTTTGCAATGCCTATGGGACTGATATGTATGTGGCTGAGGAATATCTTTAAATTCGTTACTTATTTATTTATTTAGTCCTTCAAATCCTATATGTATAGAATATATACAGGGTGTTTCAAAAATGACCAGTATATCTGAAACGGCAATAAAAACTAAACGAGCAGCGATAGAAATACACCGATTGTTGCAATATGCTTGGGACAACAGTACATTTTCAGGTGGACAAACTTTCGAAATTACAGTAGTTACAATTTTCAACAACAGATGGCGCTGCAAGTGATGTGAAGGATATAGAAGACAGCGCAGTCTGTGGGTGCACCATTCTGCACGTCGTCTTTCTGCTATAAGCGTGTGCTGTTCACAACGTGCAAGTGTGCTGTAGACAATGTGGTTTATTCCTTAGAACAGAGGATTTTTCTGGTGTTGGAATTCCACCGCCTAGAACACAGTGTTGTTGCAACAAGACGAAGTTTTCAACGGAGGTTTAATGTAACCAAAGGACCGAAAAGCGATACAATAAAGGATCTGTTTGAAAAATTTCAACGGACTGGGAACGTGACGGATGAACGTGCTGGAAAGGTAGGGCGACCGCGTACGACAACCACAGAGGGCAACGCGCAGCTAGTACAGCAGGTGATCCAACAGCGGCCTCGGGTTTCTGTTCGCCCTGTTGCAGCTGCAGTCCAAATGACGCCAACGTCCACGTATCGTCTCATGCACCAGAGTTTACACCTCTATCCATACAAAATTCAAACGCGGCAACCCCTCAGCGCCGCTACCATTGCTGCACGAGAGACATTCGCTAACGATATAGTGCACAGGATTGATGACGGCGATATGCATGTGGGCAGCATTTGGTTTACTGACGAAGCTTATTTTTACCTGGACGGCTTCGTCAATAAACAGAACTGGCGCATATGGGGAACCGAAAAGCCCCATGTTGCAGTCCCATCGTCCCTGCATCCTCAAAAAGTACTGGTCTGGGCCGCCATTTCTTCCAAAGGAATCATTGGCCCATTTTTCAGATCCGAAACGATTACTGCATCACGCTATCTGGACATCCTTTGTGAATTTGTGGCGGTACAAACTGCCTTAGACGACACTGCGAACACCTCGTGGTTTATGCAAGATGGTGCCCGGCCACATCACACGGCCGACGTCTTTAATTTCCTGAATGAATATTTCGATGATCGTGTGATTGCTTTGGGCTATCTGAAACATACAGGAGGCGGCGTGGATTGGCCTCCCTATTCGCCAGACCTGAACCCCTGTGACTTCTTTCTGTGGGGACACTTGAAAGACCAGGTGTACCGCCAGAATCCAGAAACAATTGAACAGCTGAAGCAGTACATCTCATCTGCATGTGAAGCCATTCCGCCAGACACGTTGTCAAAGGTTTCAGGTAATTTCATTCAGAGACTACACCATATTATTGCTACGCATGGTGGATATGTGGAAAATATCGTACTATAGAGTTTCCCAGACCGCAGGGCCATCTGTTGTTGAGAATTGTAACTACTGTAATTTCGAAAGTTTGTCTGCCTGAAAATGTACTGTTGTCCCAAGCATATTGCAACAAACGGTGTATTTCTATCGCTGCTCGTTTAGTTTTTATTGCCATTTCAAATATACCGGTCATTTTTGAAACACCCTGTACAAGGTTATTGGACATGGTTAGGTATGGTTCAAATGGCTCTGAGCACTATGGGACTCAACTGCTGAGGTCATTAGTCCCCTAGAACTTAGAACTAGTTAAACCTAACTAACCTAAGGACATCACAAACATCCACGCCTGAGGCAGGATTCGAACCTGCGACCGTAGCGGTCTTGCGGTTCCAGACTGCAGCGCCTTTAACCACACGGCCACTTCGGCCGGCCATGGTTAGGTATTTACAAGATAAAATACAGTTTGTATTGCAATCCTAAGGACTAGATATTGAAGTAATTTAGCAAAGATTCATACATACAACAAACATTACAGGCAACATACAAAGTAGAATATTAATAATGCATCTTTATTTTTGTTGTTTGACTTTTATATATTCTGTCAGACTGTAAAAGCAATGATCAATTAAATATACCTTTACTTCAGCCTTAAATCTACAGAGTTAACCTATTGATTTAATGTGGTTAGGTAGGTTATTGAAAATCTTTATCCCAGTATGTATTGTGCCTTTTTGGCACAATGATGTTCTCATCTGTTTCATATGAAGGTCAGATTTTTGCCTTGTATTGTGTGCATGTATATCTTCATCTTTTAATAATATATCTGCGTGTCTATCAATATATTGTTTGATAAAAACTGATGTTTTGTAGATAAAAATGCAATGAAGAGGAAGAACTGACAGTTTTTTGAATATGGGTCTGCATGATATCATATTGTTTACCCCTTCAATAGTTCTTAGTATGCTCTTTTGCATCCTGAAAAGTTTAATATTTGTTGTTGTATTGCCCCAGATGACTATGCCATATTTAATTACAGAATGCACATAGGAGTAGTATGCATTTAACAGGCTGACTTTGCTGCAACAAGTTTTTAAGATCCGTATCATGTAACAGGTTTTGCTTAGTTTTCTTTGCAAATATTCAATGTGTACCTCCCATTTTGTGTTGTTCTGGAGCCAGAGTCCCAGAAATTTAGTGCTGTCAACACTTTCAAGAACTCTGTCCCTAAGTTCTATTTCTATGTTTGGGTGGTGTCTTCCTTTTACAATATAGAAGTTCAGTGCTACTGTCTTTTCTTTGTTTATAATTAGCTTGTTGTAGCTGAACCACTGTTCTACACTGTTCATTGTTTCGATAGTGGAGTCTTTAAGTTTTTCTTCTGTTTTACCACTAATAAGGAAGCTTGTATCGTCTGCAAATTGGAGGGTAGTTTGGCAATATTTGTTGTACATGAGATCATTGACATAGAGGAGAAACAGAATGGGTCCCAATACTGATCCTTGAGGGACGCCATATTTCACATTTTTCATATCCTGAATAGTAGTAGCTGATTTTGTTATGGTCAGTATATTGCACTTCAACCACCTGTTTGCGACCACATAGGTATGTCTTGAGCCACTCACTGGATATACCTCTAATTCCTAATTGGTCAAGTTTCTGCAGTAGGGCATTATGGTCAATGACGTCAAAAGCCTTAGATAAATCAAGACATATGCCTGTCACAAACTCACTTGCATCCAGTTTAGTATAGATTTCATTAAGGAATTCAAATATTGCACTTTCAGTTGAATAGCCTTTCCTGAATCCATGCTGTGAAGGAGAGAGAATTTTATTTTTATTTAGTAAATCAGACAATCTCTTATAAAAAAACTTTTTCTAACATTTTTGAAAATACAGGCAGTAGGGCTATTGGTCTATAATTTGAAACACATTCTGGATTTCCTTTTTTGAACAGTGGTTTCAGTTTTGCTGTTTTTAAGCATGAAGGGAATGTTCCTGATGCCAGTGAGCTGTTGCACAGGTGTGTCAAGGGTTCAGCTACGGCAAGACAGCATTTTTTAATAATTGCATCTGGTATTCCATCAATTCCACATGAGTACCCTGTTTTCAAGGTTTTCATAACTGATAAAATTTCTTCAGTATTTGTGGGTGAAAGGAACAAAGATGTAGACACATTTCTCACACTATTGCATGATGGAGGTGATATTTTGTTGTGTTCTTCCAGTCCACTCACCAACTGTTCACTTATGTTTGCAAAATATTTGTTGAAGGTCCCTGCAATTTCTGTTGGGCAAGAAATCATTTGTCCTTCATAACATAAGTTCATATTTTTATGTTGTTTAGTTTCACTTGTTTGATTTTTTATAACTTCCCATATAGCTTTAGATTTATTTTTTGAGGTACAAATGAAATTCAGGAGGCATGTTCTGTGTCTTTGCTATATCGTGTAATCTTTTCTCTGCACAAGAGATTCTAATACCTGTTGTAATCCATTTATTCTTTCTGAAGTTAGGTTGAAATTTTTGTTTTTTTAATGGAAATGTAGCTTCAAAGTATGACATGAAGATTTCCATGAATTTTTCAAACTTTTTGTTAGTATTTTCACATGTATACACTTCATACCAAGTTTCTTCACTTAGTCTCTGTACAAAAATGTTTATTTGTATGTTAGTGAATTTCCTTGCTTCTTTTACAAGTTCCTCTTTCTCAGTTGTTTCACTTGGGGTGTGCAAAGCAATAAACTGTGCATAGTGATCACTGAAGCCAGTATTAAGATTTCCGGCACAGAAATTGTGATTTACATTTGTGTTTATTAATATCTGATCAATTGTTGAGCTAGTTGTTGGTGTAACTCTTGTAGGAGAGTCTATGGTGGCTTTTATGTTATATGTTTCCAGTAGGGTCATCAAGCTTTGTTGGTCTTTTGAGATTTCTTGAAAATCGATATTAAAATCTTCACATATGATCACTGTTTTGTTGAAGTTTTTAATAGTATTTAAAGCTGCTTCTAGTTGATGACAGAAATCATTTAAGTTCCCATCAGGGCTCCTATATACACAGATGATTATTAATTTTAATGCAGAGTGTTCAATTGCGGATACTTCAAAAAATTCTCTTCAGCTAACAGTTCAATGGGTTTTATGTTACAATAATCAATGCCACTTTTAACAAATGTACATGACCCTCCATGACTGGATGTAATTCTAGAAAATGATGATGAAAGATTGAAGTCTGCAAGATTTGTGACTGACATCTTTAGGCAGCCAATGTTCAGTTATACACATTACAGAAGCGTTTTTTAGCTCATCCGTACACAAAATTTCAACCTCACTTAATTTGTTTAGCAATGATTGGACGTTTTGATGAATCAGCATGAAATTAAAGGATTTGTTAGGTTTTGGCATATTGTTAGACTTTGGCATATTTAATTGATCACTTACCTTTACCTTGTCAATAAAAAATCATTCAGGTGTGCTGGAAGTACTGATTTTCTTTTCCCGACTGCACCTAATCTTCTATTATCATCTGCAGCAGAATTTTCTTCTGTGTCTGGCTCCCCTGGTAGTTGTTCAGCTGCTGATCCTACTGTTGATAATATTGCTGCTGGTGTTAGAGCTGGGTCTGCAATTGGTAGAGCTGTTACTGCATTCATTGTTGTTGTGCCTGAATATTGGAGGCACCTTGTTCCTTCTTTTGTTGTTGATGTTGGTGAGTGAGGTCTTGCTGGCGTTGTTCCCTTTGAATATTTGGGGGGCCAATCCAGGATGATTTTACTTTTGAGTGTTTGATGCCTCTTGATGATAATTTCTTCAATTTTTCCGACGAGCAGATTTTTCCCCATGTTGTTAATGCACAATCCATGTAATGTGTGGAATCTGCGCCCAATATTGTTAACATTTATGAGTTCTACATTTCTGAAATGTTTGCAAAGTAATGAAATTTGTTGGTTGGCATTGATTATTTCTTTATTTACGCATGACCAAGACGGTAAGTCATGATGATGTGGGATGTTCAGCACTAAAACATTTGTGTGTGTCAACTGTCCTAAGCACCTTTTTAGTTCTTGTTTTGCTTTGTGTGTTTCGTTTTTATATACGTCATTTGACCCACCAATTAGCACAACGAAGTCTTCAGAGGATAAGTCAGCAATGTCTGTGGATCGTACATACTGCAAACTTCCGACATAGAAGCACCAGGCTTTATGTAAGTGATTGTACACTGGACTGACCGTTCAGTAGGCAAGCAAATCCACGACCATGACTGTCTGCCATCACAACTACTTTTCTTCGTTTAGGTTTCTCTGCATTTTTAATACCGTTATTTGACATCTGCAAATTCAAGTTTTTTGCAATTTCTGTGAAATTCTTCCACAAGTCAAACAAACTTGTGAACATTCATAACACTCTTCTTTATATACAGAGTGATTACAATTAAAGTTAAATTTCCAAAACGCTGTACAAATAACACCACTGGCCAGGATGACATCAAATTGCTATGGAATATTATCGGTTAAGAGGGCAAATTATGGCAGAAGAAAAAAAATAGTGTGAAAATTTATCAATAGATGGCGCTGTATTTGTCAGAATATGTAAATAACAGTACCTGTCAAGCACATGACCCATTGAGTTGGTATAAATAAGCCAGGTACACGGCTTTTCCTCCTTTCGCGTCTGGTATGTTCGCCATGACTGTCTCAATGTAGGATCGGGCTGACTGTGCACACATCACTCTGCAGAAGTTCCGGACACTGAAGGGTCTGAAAAAAGGTGTTAGTCTGATGACTGCTGTGGGTCTGGAGAAAATGATTCGGAAAGACAGGTTCTTTTGGTGTGCAACCTGGTAGAGGGAGGAAACAAATTTATTCGACTTCAGTGGAAGCAGTGGCCACAGTAATGCAGGAGGAGACGAGTGGTGGTGTGCAAACGTGTAGTGCATGGAGAATTGCCCGAACATTGGACATACCTGTGAGTACAGTGCGTAAATTCCTCGGAATCATCCTTCTTTGCTACCCATTCAAAATTACCCGTGTGCACCAGTAGCTTCCTATTGACCTGCCAGCAAGAGAGACCATTACTTTAGAATTTCTTGCTCGGATGGAAGTGGACAATGATTGGTTGTGAAAGATTTTGTGGACAAACGAAGCCCACTTCCATGTGATAGGGTAAGTCAATACACAGAATTATCAAATATGGGCATTGGAAAATCCACATGTAAATCAACCAGTACCACTTCATCCCGAATAGGTCACTGTGTGGTGTAAGTTTATGGCATCATTTATCATAGAGCCATATTTTTTTTCAAAGAGAGGGGTGCTTCCGGTCCTGTTACCTGTACTGTCACTGTTAAGTGTTATGAGTATCTTTTGTGCAACCATGTCATTCCAGCTCTCCAACAGTGTGGAAGTGTGGATGAGATCATTTTTATGCAAGAAGGCACACCTCCGCACACTGTAAATCCAATTAAGCAGTTGCTGAAGTGCCACTTCAGAAATGCTAGAATTATCAGCCGCCAATTCCCTACAGCCTGACCATCCCGATCACTTTATCTTAATACGTGTGACTTCTGGCTGTGGGGCTATCTGAAAGATGTTGTGTTCGGTGTTCCAACTGCAAACTTAGCTGCCTTGAAGGCATGCATTGCGCATCACATTCTGAACATAACCCTGGAACACTTTGATCAGTTGTGGAACATGCTGTTTCTCTATTTCAACTTGTTGCAGAAAACGGTGGACAGCATATTGAACATGTTTTGCGTAGGTCACGTGGAAATTAATAATCCAATTTGATTTTGATTCTACACCTACATCCATACTTCGCAAGCCACCTGACGGTGTATGGCGGAGGGTACCTTGAATACCTCTATCAGTTCTCCCTTCTATTCCAGTCTTGTATTGTTCGTGGAAGGAAACATTGTTGGTATGCCCCTGTGTGGGCTCTAATCTCTTTGATTTTATCCTCATGGTCTCTTCGCGAGGTATACATAGGAGAGAGCAATATACTGCTTGACTCCTCAGTGGAGGTATGTTCTCGAAACTTCGACAAAAGCCCGTACTGAGCTACTGAGCGTCTCTCTTGCAGAGTCTTTCACTGGAGTTTATCTGTCATCTCCATAACACTTTCACGATTACTAAATGATCCTGGAATGAAGCGCGCTGCTCTCCGTTGGATCTTCTCTATCTATTCTATCAACCCTATCTGGTATGGATCCCACACCAGTGAGCAGTATTCAAGCAGTGGGTGAACAAGTGTACTGTAATCTACTTCCTTTGTTTTCCGAGTGCATTTCCTTAGGATTCTTCCAATGAATCTCAGTCTGGCATCTGCTTTACCGACGATTAATTTTATATGGTCATTCCATTTTAAATCACTCCTAATACCTACTCCCAGATAATTTTTGGAATTAACTGCTTCCAGTTGCTGACCTGCTATATTGTAGCTAAATGATAACATGGCACCTACCTGGGAACCTGTGTCTATGGCTCTCTGAGTCTCATGGATGAATAGCGCGAGCTGAGATTCACACGATCGCCTTTTTCGAAACCCATGCTGATTCCTACAGAGTAGATTTCTAGTCTTCAGAAAAGTCATTATACTCGAACATAATATGTGTTCCTAAATTCTACAACTGATCAACGTTAGAGATACAGGTCTATAGTTCTGCACATCTGTTCGACGTTTCTTCTTGATAACGGGGATGACCTGTGCCCTTTCCCAATCTTTAGGAACGCTACGCTCTTCTAGAGACCTACAGTACATCATTGCAAGTACGCAAGTTCCTTCGTGTACTCTGTGTAAAATCGAACTGGTATCCCATCAGGTCCTGCGGCCTTTCCTCTTTTGAGCTATTTTGATGCTATTTATGCGATTTTTGACCTCAGGACAATTAAAAACCGCTTTTCCCATCCGATGTGATACAACATTGCTGTAGTGAATGAGCTTACGTAACTAACAGTATCACACCTGTACACCCATGCACAATGAGTAGTACAGTTTGTTTAACAACAAACATACACCTTGAGTATTATAATATGATTCATTTGTTATTTGCAGTCGACTTCTATTAAATTATGATGCTTACAGTGCCATCTATTGCTACATTTTGCAACTATTTATTTTTCTTCTGCCATACGTTTTCTCTATTTTCTGATAATATTCTGTTGCAATTTGACATCATTTTGACCAGTGGTGTTATTTTTACAGCGGTTTGAAAGTTTAACTTTAATTATAATCACCCTGTACATTCAGCACACTTGACCAGCATTCTAAATGAGATCCACAAGTGATATGCAAGCAGTCTTCTTCATAAACTGACTACATTTTCCTAGTATACTGCTAGTGAACCAATGTGATCATTCCATTTCATATCAAAAGAAATTTGTATATCAAGATATTTGTAGAGCTGGCCAGTTTCAGTGACAGGACAATAAATTATTTTGTTTTGTGAGCTGTACAATTCATCAAATAGGAATTTATGTGTTAGGATTACTTTTCTGAAGGTATATGTCTGGTGTGTAACCATGTATGGAAATGAAGCATGGACAATAACCAGTTCAGTCAATAAAAGAGTAGAAGCTTCTGAAAATTGGTGCTACAGAAGAATGCTGAAAATTAGATGGGTAGATTGCGTAAGTAAAGCGGAGGTACTGGATAGAATTTGGGAGAAGAGCAATTTGTGACACAGTTTGAGTAGAAGAAGGGATTAGATGATGGGACACATTCTGAGACATGAAGAAACCCTTACTCATTTGTCAGGATGCAGACCGAGAACTGTGTGGCATCATTAGTTACAATAAAAGAATACTCAAAATCATTCCATTTATTACTGAAAATACACATCAGTCCTGCTGCTTCTGGAGTGGTTGGTGGCTACATGATCCGGAGAAGACTCTGCTGAGTCCGATAGCAGACTCACATTTGCCATGGATGCTGCATCACCTTGAAGTGGAAGTTGATGACACCCTGATGTGGTGACTTTATTGTCTGCAGGCAAGGTAGGCACTCTCCTTTGGTAGCTCTGCTTAAAGACAGCAGTGCCCATGATGTGTCTTTTGATTCAAATACCATTTCGGGGAGTACTCAATCTCTCCCAGGGCACTGCTTGCATTGTCCCCTCAAGTAGACCACATGTCGGGGATGCTGTGTGGTCAAGCTCAATACTAAACCTAGCGTGCTGGTACAGTAGGCCTTCAGACCAGTGTGAAGTTGGATTTTAGGGCAGCTTTTGTCCAGAACCAGAGTTGTGTTGGTAGATGTTCAGACTAACTGTCAATGCTGGCTGCAGTACTGATGCAAGCACTGGATGCTCGACTTCATCAGCCATGCCTTGGGACCACTGATTGTCTCGTAGGGCAGTAGTTGCAAGTCTAACACTAGAACAATTTCACACACAGTAGCATACCATAACCAGAGTATCAAGTGCAAATGTCATGAATGCCATCGATGCTATGGACTGAGTGCCAAAAGCTAATAGGGGCGGAGTATTTATGTCACCAAGGAGAGGCTCTGTTCTGTGATGTCATTTGTAATGACCGAATTGATTCTGCTCTTCCCAAGTTGTCAGGAGTCTTTATTTCCACTACATTTGCTTAACAAATTTCTTTCAGTATCTTTACTGCTTAATCAAACACCTGCTAGATGTTGTTGCGTCCAACTTACTCTCTCTTGTGTAATTTTATGGGAGTAATGAAGGCAGTTTTGTATTCAATGTTCTAACCATGTTCTGCCGACTTGCTCACAGTCTCTCTCAAGATTGTAGAGGTTGCTGCCTCCCTGAACCAGTAATGGTGCTGAAATGTTTATGTTTCCCAGCTGGCACCTGACGACACTTCCACATGACTGAGTAACATTGGCTGCTTGAACATAGAAAAAATTTTATGCACATATTGCCTTGCTAATTTTGTCTCATAGCAATATGTAGGTTGCACCAGTTATTCAGAGTGAAGAGGCTTGCACAAGATACAGTAGCATAGAGAGCTGCATCAAACCAGTCTTCAGATGACGACGACAACGACGACGACAACGACAACGACAACGACAACGACAAAGACAATGACAACAACAACAATGTGTATTTAAAGCAAGTTGCTGATGCTTACACTACTTTGAAATCTTATCAACATCTTACTGGATATTTGTGCAACTCTTCTCAGATAGTACTTCACCATGACTGCAACGTCTGCAAAATGTCTGAGGTTACTATAAATGTTGTCTGTCAAGTCATTAATATACAAGCAGGGGCGCCTGCAGGTTTTCCTACCAGAAGGGGCCAAACATTTTCCCCATAGATGTAGTTTAAAAATTTTTAGGGCATTGTTATCTGCACTTCATTTTCTCCTGTTCATTTCTACAGTGCACTTTTAGTACATAGCCAATGCTGTAAACATAAACAGGCTAACAGTATAATCATAGTAAAACCTGTTTTTACAGGTTCATATTTTTGTGTTTTCTGCTATTTACATTGTTTGGCCCCATTGCAAGCCCTATTCTCTCAATTAATTATTTTCCTTCCATTAAAAGTTTCGAATGGATCACATTTTCCACATTTTGTCCTTTTGAAAGACTATCACATGCTTCAATATCAATTTTCAAATTGATTTTTGTGGAATGTACATTGTGTTCCTGCTCATATAAAACTTGTAAGATAATGCGTAAAATAAAACTCGATAATTTGTTTCAGAATCTAAGTCATACTGGGTTCTATGAGACATGTATGGCATTTTTAGAAGCAGTTTCAAAATGTTTTTGCAATGTTTTGTCACCCGACTACTCTAACCTGCAATAAATTATCAAAAACAACATTTGAATTTGGTTTTCCTCTTAAAGGCAGGTCATGTAATTCACAAAACAATACCAGTACACAAGAAACAACTGAGCTCAAGTAAGCATGTTTAGTTTGTAGTATTTTCATGAGATTCTCATTGATGAGTTCATCTACACTCTTAGTTTTGTTTTTCATAACATTAACAAAACTACTTGAGTTCCAGCTGCATCTTTATGGCACACAGAATGGATTTGCATTTCTGCAGATCCATGAAATTGGTAAGTGGACAGTTTATGATTGTGCCATGGTGTCTGCCATGCGTTATACATGGTTGGGAAAGCAAATAACTTCAAAAATGCACATTTAACAGAGCTAGACTAAATCAATAATAAATATAATGGCAATCAGTCCAACTGAAATGTTCTCTTTACACTATCAGATTTTTTTTCATGTTGCCATGGATCCAATAAAAACTTTACTTTTGGGTATAGTCAATCTACTTTTTTCTGACATAATTTCAACAAAGGAAATACTAACCATAAGACTACTATCCTTTTCATCAAAGCACCTGAAACCATCGGAGGTACTGGTGAGGTCTATTTTTCTCCAGCAATATAATTACTGGGTTCTTTAGCCCTTAAATACTCGTGCCGGTGTACTTTAACACCACAGTTTGCAAACTTGCCCGGCATGCTTTCCTTCCCATGTGATGCATTTTATCAATTAGAATACATGGAAAAGCATCCTATGGCGTCACCTGGTGTAAACAGTACACTACACGAGTCCAATTGTAGCTGTTATCACAGCTGTGTGGCAGTTGTTTGTCAGTTTATTTGTCCATGGTGAGCTGTTTAGTAGAAACTATAGATATATTGCGGGAAGAATACATGGAGGAGATAATGGGAGGTTCAGACAGTGATGGGAGTGAGGAGCCAATGAACTTCTGTGTACCATGATACAGATTCGCAACAGAGTGGCTACACAAATTCAGAAAATGAAACAGACCAACAACCAGAATATTTTAATGCAAAAGACAAGAAAACAAAATGGTTCAACACCCAAATTTGTCATAAAAAGGCAAATACAAGCCTGAAAAATATAGCGAAAATTTCAGCAGCACATAAACCTTATGCTCATGATGAACACAGTGAAGTTGTGTTCTTTTATGAAAATAATTTCAGAATCCATTATTGAGAACATTGTATAATAGGTATACAATATATTCAGTAGAGATATGATAGCGAGAGAGATGCCCAGTTTGTTACCAGAGAGGAAGTGTTGGCATTCCTTGCCTTACTTTTTGCTCCATTGTCGAAAAAATGCAGTCATACACTTTGGTGAGTTATGGAACACTGATGCACTGGAATAGAAATATTTTAGGTGTGTATGAGCTACAAGAGATTTCTGTTTATTCTGACTAGCATCAGATTTGATAAGAGGGAAACAAGAAATGACAGAACATGTTTTGATGAACTTGCAGCAATTCTATTTCTTCTTTTTTTTCAAAGAATTTGTGAAAAACTGCAAAGAAGTGAACTTTCATTGAATATGAGATGTTCATTCCCTCTGAAGAAAATTTTGGGTTCATTCAATACCTAGCTTGCTAGCAAGCTAGGCAAGTATGGTCTGAAGGCTTTTACTATGTGTGATGCAAAAACCTTTTATGCAGGTAAGACAGAGATTTATTATGGCAAGGAGCCAGAAGAACCCTCCAATAAGCCAAACACACAGACAGAAAGTGTGAATCGATCATTGGAAGATGTAAATGAAGTCTCACATATGATAACCAGTACTCCAGTGTGTTGCTAACTGATTCTCTGCTGAAATGCAAGGTAACATTTGTAGGAATACTTAAGAAGACAAATGAGAAATTTATTGATATCCACAGTGCACAATTATGAAGCTTTGGATTCAGAAACACACAAATTGGACATAATCACTTTTTATAATTCAACCAAAGGTGGTGTGGATACAGTTGACCAATCAGCCAGCAGTTACTACATTTCCAGAATCAGAAAATGACCCTTATGGTATTTTTTTCCACCCTTGAACACAGTAGGAATCAGTGGCCTGGTCATATACAAGTTTTCACATCCATGTGTCACTAGGAGAGAGTTTTTGAAAACTCTGAGTTTGGGATTAATGAAGGACCATTTAACCACAAGAGCAAAAATTATGTCTTTATCTGGGAGTATAAAGGAATCTCTGAACAGCTTTGGGTACAGAAGAAATGAAATGCCCATTGAAGAAACGCCACAAAAAGTCAGAGGCCAGTGCTATGTTTGTCGAACGATGAAGAGTAGGATAACAACTATTAAATGCATGTCGTGTAATTTACTGACCTGCAAAAAGCATAGCACAGTTCAATGCAATATCTGTCTGAACCCCAAAAAGATAATAATTAACATTCATATGCTCTTCAAATGCATGCGCTACATAATTTTAGTCCCTGCACTGGAAATCAGGAGAACAGTGTACACAGTACATCATGTGAGCAACAAAGGAGCAGAAAGAAGTGCAACTATCTAATATTTTGTGGTATTTAAGTCTGACTCACCATTTCTTTGTGATATTTCATTGGAGATACCATATTTTATATTTTTCAATTCCTTCCCTTTTGGTTTTCATAAATTTATGAGGTATAAATAACTTGCAAGTATCAGTAGTTTTTCACTATTCTTTTACACCACACTATGCACAGAACTCTAATAAACCACATTCATGCATCACTGCTCGCTTACAATGTACTACAGAAATATTGAGGTACAACATCATTCACTGCCAAAAACACACTCGTGCCACTGAGTCCTCGACAGAACTTTATAGAGAAGTTCATGCACAAATGTTGTGCTTATTTGTAGTAGCGATAATGAAGTTAATTAAATGAAGACTGTTGCAGAACAAATACTCAGTGAGCACCACCTACTGTTAGACTGCATAAGTTGGCAGTAGTTTCAATGCTGACAACGATCTACTTTTATCAACAAGTACTGATCAGTAACCATAGAGTACAAATAAACACCCTTTCAGCAAATGAAAGGAAAAATAACACGAAATGCTATTTTAAATTAGCACTTGACAGTTATTAATTACCATTTTCATTTTAAAGGGCAAAGTTTTTGTCAAACTTGTTTTTGTCACGAAGCTGTTTTGTTACACCAGTAGCCATCTGAGATTAATGAAGATGCACACACCAAGTGATGCAGGAATTGGGGTAGCGAATTTTTCATCCCCGTAAAAGGCAACATTTCCAAGACTGAAGCCTCACCACGGATATCCTTCTTAATGGGACCACATACACATGTAGTAGTTTTGTCACTTAGTCTGTTGGCAGCTTCATTTCATTTGTTATAATTTAATGGCAATGCTCAGAATTTGCTGACACATATTCTGTGTTGTAGGGGCCACTCGTCTGGCAGACCTCTTTCATCCCCCTCCGCCCCCTGCCTCACACCTATAGTATGTGAGTGGCCTGGCCCAGAAGGATTACATCAGAAGATGTCAGCACAAACACTGCTCCATATCCCCAATCCCACAGACCTGTATCCCTCCATGAGCCATGTGATTGCAAATACACTGAAGAGCTAAAGAAATTGCTACACCTGCCTAACACCGTGTAGGGCTCCCAATAACATGCAGAAGTGCCACAAAATGACATGGTAGGAATTGACACCATGAATCCCGCAGGGCTGTCCATAAATCCATAAGAATATGAGGGGCCAGAGATCTCTTTTGTACAGTACATTGCAAAGCATCCCAGATATGATCAATAATGTTCATGTCTGGGGAATTTGGTGGCAAATGGAAGTGTTTAAACGCCAAAGAGTATTCCTGGAGCCACTCTGTAGCAATTCTGGATGCGTGGGGAGTAGCATTGTTCTGCTGGAATTCCCCAAGTCCGTTGGACTGCACAATGGACATGAGTGGATGCAGGTGATTGTACAGGATGCTTATGTATGTGTCACCTGTCAGAGTCATATCTAGACATATCAGATGTCCCATATCACTCCAACTACACATGCCCCACACCATTACGGAGCCCCCACCAGCTTAAACAGTCCTCTGCTGACATGCAGGTTCCACAGATTCATGAGGTTGGCTCCATACCCATACACATGCATCCACTCAATACAATTGGAAATGAAACTCGTTCAACCAGGCAACATGTTTCCAGTCATCAACACTCCAATGTTGGTGTTGAGGGGCCCAGGTGAGGTGTAAAGCTTTGTGTCGTGCAGTCATCAAGGGCACACAAGTGGGCCTTCGGCTTGAAAGCCCATATCGATGGTGTTTCTTTGAATGGTTCACATGCTGACACTTGTTGATGGCCCAGCATTGAAACCTGAAGCAATTTGTGGAAAGGTTGCACTTCTGTCATGTGGATGATTTTCTTTAGTCGTCATTGGTCCTGTTCTTGCAGGACCTTCTCCAGACACAGCGATTTTGGAGATTTGATGTTTTACCAGATTCCTGATATTCACAGTACACCCGTGAAATGGTTGTACAGGAAAAGCTCCACTTCATCGCTACCTTGGAGATGCTGTACCCCATCGCTCATACACCGACTATAAAACCATGTTGAAACTCACTTAGATCTTGATAATCTGCCATTGTAGCAGCAGTAACTCATCTGACAACTGTGCCAGACACTTGTTGTGTTATATAGGTGTTGCCGACCACAGCACTGTATTCTGCCTGTTTATATATCTCTGCATTTGAATACACATGCCTACACCAGTTTTGTTGGCACTTCAGAATAGTTCCTGTAGTATCTCAATGCGGCCTGGGTATTTACAGCAGTGCAAGACCACTCTGAGTGAATCTGCTATCAAGCTCCAGGCAAGGCATTGACTGCATTCGCAGTTCTTCAGTCAGTGTCTCATTTAGAATCTTCACTACATACAATGCCATGCTGTTGCCAGCTACTGCTAACTAAGGGAGCCCCCACCATCTGTCACCACCATCACCAGGATTTGGCGTCTGCAGCAGGAAAGACCAGGACTTGGGTATCAGCTGTTGACATTATCTCTGTTCATTGCTCTAGTACAAAATGAACCTTAGACTGTATGTTGTTCTGTAACTAAGTGAATATCAGACTTCAGCTGTTTCATCACTGAGGCCTTTAGCCTAAGTTCAGACTTGTGTCTTTTCAGTGCTAATCATGAACTTTCACAAATTACTGTAGTGACTAACCTACTTCCAAAGAGGAGAGTTTAGTTAATGTGTTTATTAATAAATCTGTTCTACATTGTTTGCCTGGGCTCTGTTCTCATTGTTCCTCAAGCTGTGCAACTCAACCTCTGGGCTTGAAACTCTTCCTTCCCACTACTCACAACCACCCATCTGCAATCTGCGTAAATTTTGTTCCTGTCTTTTTCAGAGTTCTTTCACATCACTTTGAACCATCTATGCTGTGTCTATCTATTCTTATGCCTGGTCTTTTTACAGACCTGTTCCAGACAGCTCGCTATTTAGCTACTGCCGTCTTGCCAAACACTCCACTCTGCCCACAGCAACTGCACTGTGGGCCAGGATCTCAGCTTAGGAACACAGCTGCTAGATGTCTTGGATGCCTCCATTCCTTGACACTGCCAATACTGGATGCCATCTGTTGTCACCCTGTTCTTAGGCCTAGCTGTAGGAGAAGTGACACTGCATGTCGGATCCATACTGATCAACCTGTTTCCAGTAAAATGCCTTCTTGTTACACAGTTTTCATTGTCTTTTGTTCCAGATTCTGACTTTCTCCCTCCCAGTGCCAGGCGCAATACCTGACTGTGACCGCCTCACCAAGATTGTGGCCTCCAGCTTCCAGAGATGTCAGCCCATCTTCAGTCCAAGCTCCTATGCTGATTGACATTGTCCATGGTCTCTGGTGTAACCAGTCCCATGGGCAGGCACATACTCTCTGAGTCTTCATGATGGGTGCCATTCTCTCATCGTTCACAAAGGGGGGAGGAGGGGGGGAGATGTGGCATATGGGCTACTCACCCGGCAGACCTGCAACCCCTCACACATTTGTGGTATGAAATCAGCTTAACCTGCAAGGGATTACATCAGTAGACAACACAACTTCAATCATCCACATTGACTAGGATGGCAGACTACAGAATGAATGCCGCTAAAAGTTGCCGGCCCTGTGGACCTGTTTGCTTCCATGGGCCACATGATCACAGATGATTCATCTAGTATCTCTACGTGGCTGTGTATTTAGGGCAGATCAACAATGCTCCGAGCCAGTCTTCAATCTAGATACGGGCCAGGGGCCGACTGCAACTGCATGTTCTTCAAATTCTTGTTTGAAATCTCCAGCACATATGACACCATGCTGTTGCCAGCCACTGTCGATCAAGGGAGCCACCAGCATTTGACACCAACATCACCAGGAATTGGCCTCTGCATTTGGAATGATCAGGCCTTGGGTATCACCCACTGACCTTATCTTCATATATCATTCTTCTACCGAGTTCACCTTTCGTCTGTATGTAGCTCTGTGATTAAGTGAATATCAGACTTTGGCTTGTTAGTCCTTCTGCCTAAGTTTGGATTCATATATGTATAATTCTAATCACGAACCTTCACAAACTAGCATAGTGACTAGCTTTCCTCCAAGTGAGAAATATTTTGGTTTATGTACATTTCAATAAAAGGGATCTACATTGTTTATCTGTTCTCACTGTGCCTCAGCCAGTGCAAGACATATCATAATCTTTCTTTCTTTATGAGCTACCCATTGTTCACAAGAACTAAACTCCCAAATATTCTGGGTATCAAATCAAAGCAGTCCCATATTCGCAGATTGAGAATTGGGGAGCAGATGCAGGAATCTTGTTCTAGGAAAGGATCTAGTGGAGGTGGTTTGCCATTGCCTTCCTCCAACCTGTTATGAAGTGCCAAGAATGTATTAATATACATGGATGACTGTAATGAGTGCTTATTTTAGTGATAATTTTCCACATATTTTAGGTCGTAAAAATCTTGACCCTCCAATTTACAGGCCTATTTTCATATTCGTAAACTAATTGAGTTCTCATTGGGGCAGTTGCCCCTGACATTAGGAGTCCTGACACACTTTCCTGGAGCTAGCCAGATATTACTTTTTTTTGGTTAAAAGTGAGTGAGAAAAAACAATGATGACAACAGCACTTGCAAGGGAGACATTAGTTCTTGTGCCAAACATAGCTCCTTCCTGATGTTTGAAGATTCTCTACTGAAACATTTTTGAGAGAGAAAAATTGTTGGAACTCTTTTACACTTTCAGGAATAGATGACAGAAATATGTCTAGTCAACATAACAAAAGACTGCATGATCTACATGAGCCTCATTTAAAGATGTGTCAAATGTTTCTATAATTTATTTATTTCTTTCTTTTAGACAAATGATTTCACAAAGCATTCAACCTTTTTTCAACCTCTTTCAAGCTTTTTTCATAAGTAATTAAATAAAATATATTTAAATATAGATTGGTATTCTATTATTATGAAGAGCATATAGATCAAGAAAATGCAAGAAAACTATGCTGTGATTTGATATTTATTTTATTTTTTCTACAGGAAAGAAAGAAAGCACAATTTCTAAAGTGATGAGAAGTAGAATTCAGAGAACTTATTCAGCTCTTGAGATGCTCAACCTTCATGCTCACTGTTATCATCATCAAAGAGTTGTTCAGTCGTAGTTGAAAGAAGACCTACCATACTAATATGCTGCTCTGTGTCAAACGGCAAATGGTCTCTCAAATGTTCATACTCTTAGAGAAAGAGGTAAATGGTTTCAAGCATCATTCAAGACCTTCCAGGTTACCAGGCACCTTTGGTGGTCAGTCACACTTCTACTCCTCAGGTGGTGTTCTAGACATTCTACAATCGAGTCAGCATAAGAACAACCCTGATAGTTAGCAGCGCTGTTCCCAGCTTTCTGCTGTCAGGAGTTAATGGTTGGAGGAAAAAACAATACTCATGTACAAAGCTGAGACAACAATGAGGTGATGTCACAGAGACATTTACAAAATTGTGTTCCTAACATCTCCTGTTCTTGAAATGAACTGAATTTAGTACTTGGTTCAAAGAAAGCCATTTTGACAGTTAAGTATCACATCACTGCAACTTTTTATTTGCAAGATGGCTAGGTCTTGAGGAGATGAACTTTCTGTCAGTTCATCTACATAGGTAGCAGCAGCTATTTGTGAAATATTTCAATTTTTCCTCAAATCACTAATTAAATTTTTCTTGATTACCCAGATGGTTCAAAGTCAATGAGTTAGCTATTAACTATGAAAAGATTGTAAATATATCCTTCAGCTTATCCAATGCTGATATTGAGTACACTTCTACCAAACTTATTGGCATATACTTAGATATGAAATTAACCTGGCAGAGTCACATAGACAACATATCTCGAAAGCTTTCGCGAGTTATCTATCTGCTGAAAAAATTATGCACCTGTGTTTCTGAAAGCCTGCTGATTAATTCCTATTATGCATTCTTTCATTGCCATATTAGCTATGGTATTCTTCTATGGGGTAATTCTCCATGGTCCAGTAAAATTTTTATTTGGCAGAAGAAAGCCATCAGGAGCATCTCTGGGATTACCGAAAATAACATACCATGTAGGTCATACTTCAAAGAATTACAGATAATGACTATCCCTTCTCTTTTTATATACAGCTGCCTTTTGTACATAAAAGAAAACTTTAACAGTTACAACCTTAGGCAGTCCGTTCATAATCATAACACTCGTCAAACATTTAACTCGACTCAAGAAAATACAAGACAGTTATGAATACATGGGAATAAGGCTTTTCAACACATTACCTGTGCAGGCACATTGTGTCTCTCTTAATATATTTTAAAAATGGCTGAAAGACAAAGCTTTTTACAGTATTAAAGAATTTGAAAACTCTTCAAAAATAGACCTGACTTACAAAACAACTTGCAACTCTGTTTGTACCTCTTCCTAAGCATTTTTTATCTCTGTAGTTCAACATTTAACTGTTAAACATGTGGAGAAATCCTTATGTATGAAATGTATTCTTTTATTATGCACATTCTTTAAAATGTACACTTGAGTTATGTGGGACATCTTTATGTATCAAATGTATTCCTTTATTATGTTGTTGTTGTTGTTGTGGTCTTCAGTCCTGAGACTGGTTTGATGCAGCTCTCCATGCTACCCTATCCTGTGCAAGCTTCTTCATCTCCCAGTACCTACTGCAAACTACATCCTTCTGAATCTGCTTAGTGTATTCATCTATTGGTCTCCCCCTACGATTTTTACCCTCCACGCTGCCCTCCAATACTAAATTGGTGATCCCTTGATGCCTCAGAACATGTCCTACCAACCGATCCCTTCTTCTGGTCAAGTTGTGCCACGAACTTCTCTTCTCCCCAATCCTATTCAATACTTCCTCATTAGTTACGTGATCTACCCATCTAATCTTCAGCATTCTTCTGTAGCACCACATTTCAAAAGCTTCTATTCTCTTCTTGTCCAAACTATTTACCGTCCATGTTTCACTTCCATACATGGCTACACTCCATACAAATACTTTCAGAAATGACTTCCTGACACTTAAATCTATACTCGATGTTAACAAATTTCTCTTCTTCAGAAACGCTTTCCTTGCCATTGCCAGTCTACATTTAATATTCTCTCTACTTCGACCATCATCAGTTATTTTGCTCCCCAAATAGCAAAACTCCTTTACTACTTTAAGTGTCTCATTTTCTAATCTAATTCCCTCAGCATCACCCGACTTAATTCGACTACATTCCATTATCCTCGTTTTGCTTTTGTTGATGTTCATCTTATATCCTCCCTTCAAGACACCATCCATTCCGTTCAACTGCTCTTCCAAGTCCTTTGCTGTCTCTGACAGAATTACAATGTCATCGGCGAACCTCAAAGTTTTTATTTCTTCTCCATGGATTTTAATACCTACTCCAAATTTTTCTTTTGTTTCCTTTACTGCTTGCTCAATATACAGATTGAATAACATCGGGGAGAGGCTACAACCCTGTCTTACTCCCTTCCCAACCACTGTTTCCCTTTCATGTCCCTCGACTCTTATAACTGCCATCTGGTTTCTGTACAAATTGTATATAGCCTTTCGCTCCCTGTATTTTACCCCTGCCACCTTTAGAATTTGAAATAGAGTATTCCAGTCAACATTGTCAAAAGCTTTCTCTAAGTCTACAAATGCTAGAAACGTAAGTTTGCCTTTCCTTAATCTTTCTTCTAAGATTAGTCGTACGGTCAGTATTGCCTCACGTGTTCCAGTATTTCTACGGGATCCAAACTGATCTTCCCCGAGGTTGGCTTCTACTAGTTTTTCCATTCATCTGTAAAGAATTTGTGTTAGTACTTTGCAGCTGTGGCTTATTAAGCTGATTGTCCGGTAATTTTCACATCTGTCAACACCTGCTTTCTTTGGGATTGGAATTATTATATTCTTCTTGAAGTCTGAGGGTATTTTACCTGTTTCATACATCTTGCTCACCAGATGGTAGAGTTTTGTCAGGACTGGCTCTCCCAAGGCCGTCAGTAGTTCCAATGGAATGTTGTCTACTCCGGGGGCCTTGTTTCGACTCAGGTCTTTCAGTGCTCTGTCAAACTCTTCACGCAGTATCGTATCTCCCATTTCATCTTCATCTACATTCTCTTCCATTTCCATAATATTGTCCTCAAGTGCATCGCCCTTGTATAGACCCTCTATATACTCCTTCCACCTTTCCGCTTTCCCTTCTTTGCTTAGAACTGGGTTTCCATCTGAGCTCTTGATGTTCATACAAGTGGTTCTCTTATCTCCAAAGGTCTCTTTAATTTTCCTGTAGGCAGTATCTATCTTACCCCTAGTGAGATAAGCCTCTACATCCTTACATTTGTCCTCTAGCCATGTCTGTTTAGCCATTTTGCACTTCCTGTCGATCTCATTTTTGAGACGTCTGTATTCCTTTTTGCCTGCTTCATTTACTGCATTTTTATATTTTCTCCTTTCATCAATTAAATTCAATATTTCTTCTGTTACCCAAGGATTTCTACTAGCCCCCATCTTTTTACCTACTTGATCCTCTGCTGCCTTCACTACTTCATCCCTCAAAGCTACCCATTCTTCTTCTACTGTATTTCTTTCCGCCATTCCTGTCAATTGTTCCCTTATGCTCTCCCTGAAACTCTGTACAACCTCTGGTTCTTTCAGTTTATCCAGGTCCCATCTCCTTAAATTCCCACCTTTTTGCAGTTTCTTCAGTTTTAATCTACAGGTCATAACCAATAGATTGTGGTCAGAGTCCACATCTGCCCCCGGAAATGTCTTACAATTTAAAACCTGGTTCCTAAATCTCTGTCTTACCATTATATAATCTATCTGATACCTTTTAGTATCTCCAGGGTTCTTCCTGGGTTCTTCCATGTATATGTATGTATGTTCTTTTAAAATGTATACTTTAGCTTTGTGTGATACCTCACAATAGTTATATTTCTTAATATGTAAATTGTACATTACTCATGACGACATCGATTGCATGTAAATGCTTAAAGATGGATTAATAAATAAATAAATAAATACTTTCAAGCAATTGATTTTTTATGTATTTATTTATTTATTATGTTTATTTTTTTTTTGTATAAACAGACGTCACACTGGTCAATTTCTTGCTCTTTGCTTGGCAATGAAAATTCTAACAAGGACCTATTCTGTTTTATAAGGAATCATGCTTTTTGTCACACCCTATAAACATTTAACCCAAAAGAAGGAACTGGTTGATAAGATACATTCTGAGACATCAATGGATCATTATTTTAGTATCAGAGGGAAGTTTGGCATGGTAAAAATTGTAGGGGAACTCCAAGAGGTGAGTACCCTAAGCAGATTCAAATGGATGCAGGTTGCAGCAGTTTTTTTTAGACATGAATAGACATGAAGAGGCTTGCAAAGGAGAGCTGCATCAAACTAGTCTTCAGATTGAAAAGAATGATGACAAGAGTGATCACAACAACAACAACAAGCATTACAACCAATTTGCCAATCTTTACACTACATTGAAATGTTATCAATATCTGATTGGATATTTGTGCAACTTTTTTCAGATAGAATTTCATTATATATAACTGCATCAGCTACAAACAGGCTGATGTTACTGTAGATATTGTCTGCCATGCCATGAACAGAATGCAAACAGCAAGGATCCTAACGGAGTTCTGTTGGGAAGCCTGAACTTACTTTTACTTCTATCAATCACTCCCATCCAAGATAACATGCTGCATCCTCCCTATCAAGAAATCCTCAGTCCTCTCACAAATTTCCTCTCATATGCCACAAGATCTTACAATTGTTAATGAACATTGGTGTGAAACTGAATCAAATGCTTTTTATTAAAAACAACTGCTTCCTCAAGATTATCTTGATCAATGGCTTTCAGGATGCATTTTGAGGAAAGAGAAAGAGTTGGGTTTTGCATGGTCATTGTTTTTTAAAATCATTCCAATTAACTTACCTCATTATGATGGAGCTCAGGGTGTGTTCTAGTGATTCTACAAGAGATGCACTTCAATGAGACTGAATGGCTGTTTTGTGCATCATTTCTGTTATTCTTCTTATAATTGGTGTGACCTGTGCCTTCTTCCAACCACTGTGCACATTTTTTAGTTCAAGGAACCTACAGTAAACTATGGTCAAAACAGGAGATAACTCAGTTTCAAATTGACAAGGATACCATATGGCCCTGGAGTCTTCTTTAATTTTAATGATTGGAACTGTTTCTCAACACAGCTGACACTATCTGTATCCTCTCTGAGGGACACCACGTTGTATAAACACTGTCCAAGTGGGTGGAGAGGCTTACACATTCTCAGGAAGTGGCAGTAGCACAGATGCTGGCAGCATCTCTCATGTAGGACAAGCCTCAGCAGATGGACCAAACAAAACCAAAGCTCCATCTTTCCCATATCCTATCCCATAGTGATGCGATCCATGCCAAAGGATGCATGGCACATGTAAAGATATGCCATTAACCATAAGTTACTAAACCCTCATAAAATTTTCCATTGAAGAGGGGGAAAATCAGGACATTTTGTATTTAATTTGGTACGTAATATACAACTGGAGATCAAATAATTTTAGTTAACTAATTCATAATCTATAAATTATAACATCCTTTGAATAAAATGTGGAGTAGTAACCTCAATGATGGTTTGTAGCAATGTGACATGCCCCCCCCCCCCCCACCCTTTTAGTGTTCTAGAGTTAATGGAACTTTGCTTGTACCAGGCAACCTCCCTGAGAAATTAGCCTTGCACCACATGGGGTTTCATGGTGTCAACTGAATATATTCCCAATTCCTCTGAGACCAAAATGGAGAACACAGAACAAGAAAAAACAAAATCTAAGGGACATGATGAGACTTCAAACTTCAAAACGCTGTGGTTGGAATCGACAGATGCTGTTTCTGCAACTCGATCAGGTGTCTGACTAGTCCATGATGTGGAAATTACCATGGAGAAGTTGGACCATATCAAATTTTAAACGATATCTGGGGCTCAGACAAGAAAACTTCTCATAGAGAAGAAAAAATGAATGTAAAAAATGGCTCCCTAAACAAAAATGGATGGAATTAAAACACCTCCAAAATACACTGTCTCAGAGTGAAGGGGGTAAACAGAACTCTTCCACCTCTACAATAGGAAACAAGAAAATAAGGGAGAGGTCTAATACTTCCACTTATTGTGATGATTACATCTAAAAAAACTAACCCAAAAATAGGAAAACAGACCTATAGTAATGCAGTCTTGGTTCTCTGGATGGCAGTTATCCAACAGGGATATCTACTGGTCAACATCACCTCACAGAAGTGGAGCTTCTTCAGATGGCACTCTATGAGAAGATTGGGGGGACACAAGTCCAGGACCCAAATTCAGGAAGGTATATCTTGACAAAGATGCTCTTATTTTTGTTTGCGAGGAGATGGGAACAGTCAATTGGCTTAAGGAGATAGTGCCCAAGACATCTGTCTTGGGGGAGACAAAGCTGCTGGTCAAGACAGCAGCTGAGCTCTTCCAGCTTAGTTCTTTACGACTGCAAAGGTATCAATTTGGATACCAAAACTATTAAAAGATACTCCTCCAAAGACTCTGAGAAAATAAGGGAACAGAACCAGAAGGTCTCGATAGAGGTTTGGGTAGCAAACAATTAAAAGATTTTACTAGATGGTCAAACCCTTGTGGTGGAAGTCAATGAAAAATCCCTGAGGGCAATGTGGTTACAGGGGCAGTAAAGGAATAACTGTTGCCCGGAGTCATCTTCTGGGAAGTCAGGAGATGGACGTCACCCTATTTATATGAGGGGATTGTTTTAGCCTCAGAGCAACTGGAGGTAAGCCGATTTATGCTAGAAGTCTAAAGAACATCACAACATGTATTTACATCAAAAATGTAATTTCATTCGTGCCAATGGTAGACATTTGTTCATGTGACTTAGTGACCATCAAGATGAAATAGTATGAGGAAGTAAGCACAAAGGAAACTGTATCACACTCAGTTTACCTCCCTTATGAGGACTGTACTCCTCCATTCCAGAAACTGAGGAGACTGGTAGACAGCCACCCATAGCAGAATGGACAACTGCTGATTGGTTGTGATGGCAGTGCCCACAACCTGCTGTGGGGAAGCAGCAACACCAACAGCAGAGCTGAGCACCTCCTTGGATTTTTACTTAAAAGCAACCTCTAGATCCTGAATAGGGGTAGTGGAACTATGTTCAGAGTCATAGGAAGGGAAGAAGTAATTGACATAACTTTTGGGTTCATTATGATGGACAGCTATGTCAAAAAATGGCATGTGGTGTGGGAGTCATCCTTGCCTGGAGACATTTACATCAAGTCTGAGACTGAAACAGATGCTAAATAGATCAAGGTCTATAGGAATGGTAGGAAAATAGACTGGGAGCCAGACAGGAAATACCTCAGCTGTTTATCAAATCAATAACAAATCCAGCAGGTTGAGAAAATGCCAGATACAGTGATGTCTGCCATTATGTCCTCATATTTAATAGGTGTACAACTTTGCTTCCGCTGTTTGCCGATAGGTGGCGACAACGGTAAGTAGCGGTTGAAAGAAACAGATCACAGACATCAGGCAGTTAGCTTGGACCTCAGTCAACATAATCTCATTCAAACATTAGTCGATTTGTGTCTGCATCATAAAGTTGTTCTTGATTGAAAATGTCAGTTTACGAGCCTAATTCTTGTCATTTGTGAGAGGTGTTACTGTTTTGTTTCAATATGAAAAAAAACAGTGACTGAGTCTCATGGAATGTTCTCAAGTACATGGGGTAAGGACACTATTAGTGAAAGAATGTGTTGTGAGTGGTTTCAACACTTCTAGAACAGTGATTTTAAGATCATAGACCGGTGTAGTGGTGGAAGAGAGAAAGTTTTCAAAGATGCAGAATTGGAGACATTGCCGAGTGAAGACTTGCATCAAACTCAAGAAGAATTGGCATGATTAGTGGGATTGACACAATAAGC
Source organism: Schistocerca cancellata (assembly GCF_023864275.1). Lineage (NCBI taxonomy): Eukaryota > Metazoa > Arthropoda > Insecta > Orthoptera > Acrididae > Schistocerca > Schistocerca cancellata. The sequence continues at coordinate 700,838,670 of NC_064628.1, forward strand.
CCTTTCAAAACATCCCAAGGCTATGGGCATGATTCAGAAAGAAGGAACTTGGGTCCTGGGAGAGCTGAAACTAGGAGATGTTGAATGGCATTTGTGTGTTTGTGAACAGTTGCTTCAGAGGCAAAATGGACAGGATTTCTGCATCGCATTGTGACCAGAGATGAAAAATGGGTTCATTACGATAACCGTAAACGCAAAAAATCGTAGGGATATCCCGGCCATGCTTCCACATTGATGGCAAAACCAAATATTCGTGGCTCCCAGATCGTGCTCTGCATTTGGTGGGACCAGCTTAGTGTTGTGTACTATGAGGTGTTAAAGCCAAATGAGACAATCACAGGTGCTCATTATCCAAAGCAATTAATGTGTTTGAGCAGAGCATTAAAAGACAAACAGCCACAATACAGTGAGAGGCATGATAAAGTGATTTTGCAACACAACAATGCTCAAACCCACGTTGCAAAAGAGGTCAAAAGATACTTTGGAGTCCTACCCCACCCACCATATTCTCCAGACATTGCCCCCTCTATCACCTGTTTAGATCAATGGCACGTGGCCTGGCTGACCAACACTTCTGATCTCATGAAGAAGTCACAAACTGGATCGATTAGTGGATCGCTTCAAAAGACGGACAATTTTTTTGATGCCGGGATTCATACACTGCCCAAAAGATGGGAGAAAGTACGGAAAATACTTTGAATGATACATGTGTAAGCAATTTGTTTCATTGAAGCCTCAAATGTTGGCGAAAAAATGGCGGAAAAGTTGTACACCTTATACAAAACTGTCAAATCACCAAGAAGAGCACAAATAGGAATGTACCTTGGTGGAAAAATAACCTGGAATTGCAAAGGAAGCAGGTAAGAAGACTGTTCTACCTTGAAAGAAGGAAAGGAAAACTGGCAAAATATCTGAAGGCACATGTCAAATACTATCTTGTGATTAAGCAAGCAAAACTATCATCACGGAAGGTATTCTGTCAGAAGTGGAAGGTACAGTACTTGGACCAGATGTCACAAAATCATCACCAGAATACCAACTAATCCAGGAGATTCTCTAAGGAAGGAGGATGGTGGGTATGCATGGACAGTGAATGAGATTCTGGATGTTGCTGGATGTGATCTCAAGACTCATTTCCCTCAATACACTCTGTTACATAACACAGACCAAGATTCAATTCCTGAGAGGAACTGGTTCATAGGTGATCAAAGGGAGAACTGGGAATCTACCAGAGAAAGTGTGATTTCAAAGGAAATTCAATCAGTGGTGGAATCTTCCCAGCTTCTGCATCAAGCAGGAGGGAGTTTAATTAGACTCCCACATAGATTGTTTAGGGACAGCCTAGCAGTAGGAATCATTCCTAATGCTTGGAGGACAGTGAGCACTATTTTCTTTCTGAAATCAGGGAGACATTATCATACCAAGGCCAAGGATAAGGGATCGATCAGTCTGCCCTCCTTTCTTTCATTAGAAAAACTGGTTAATCTGCATATTAGGAAAAGGAGGCTAACTAATGTTACGGTGATTAACACACCACTGGGTGTCGGCTGGAAGGAGTTTTATCCCACTTCTGTGGAATCTTGTGGTGAATAAACTCATTCAAGAGTGAAATACTTAAGGCCACTTTTCCCAAGATTACACAGATGACTTAGTCAAAGTAATACTCAGTAAATATGCTCGTACTGTTAGAACTATGACAAAATGTGCATTGAAGATTGTGCAAAACTGGTGCAGCAAACAGGATCTAAAGGTCAGCACTAAGGGAACTGTTGAAGTACCATTTATGAGGAAACATATCCAGCACTCATACTGGAATCTTAAGCTTCTTGATGAAACTCTAGCTGTAGAGGGGCTAGTGAATCATTTATGGGTAACACTGGATGAGAAACTATCATGGATCCCTCACACAAGGCATATACAGGGTGTTTCAAAAATGACCGGTATATTTGAAACGGCAATAAAAACTAAACGAGCAGCGATAGAAATATACCGTTTGTTGCAATATGCTTGGGACAACAGTACATTTTCAGGCAGACAAACTTTCGAAATTACAGTAGTTACAATTTTCAACAACAGATGGCGCTGCGGTCTGGGAAACTCTATAGTATGATATTTTCCACATATCCACCATGCGTAGCAATAATATGGCGTAGTCTCTGAATAAAATTACCCGAAACCTTTGACAACGTGTCTGGCGGAATGGCTTCACATGCAGATGAGATGTACTGCTTCAGCTGTTCAATTGTTTCTGGATTCTGGCGGTACACCTGGTCTTTCAAGTGTCCCCACAGAAAGAAGTCACAGGGGTTCATGTCTGGCGAATAGGGAGGCCAATCCATGCCGCCTCCTGTATGTTTTGGATAGCCCAAAGCAATCACACGATCATCGAAATATTCATTCAGGAAATTAAAGACATCGGCCTTGCGATGTGGCCGGGCACCATCTTGCATAAACCACGAGGTGTTCGCAGTGTCGTCTAAGGCAGTTTGTACCGCCACAAATTCACGAAGAATGTCCAGATAGCGTGATGCAGTAATCGTTTCGGATCTGAAAAATGGGCCAATGATTCCTTTGGAAGAAATGGCGGCCCAGACAAGTACTTTTTGAGGATGCAGGGATGATGGGACTGCAACATGGGGCTTTTCGGTTCCCCATATGCGCCAGTTCTGTTTATTGACGAAGCCGTCCAGGTAAAAATAAGCTTCGTCAGTAAACCAAATGCTGCCCACATGCATATCGCCGTCATCAATCCTGTGCACTATATCGTTAGCGAATGTCTCTCGTGCAGCAATGGTAGCGACACTGAGGGGTTGCCGCGTTTGAATTTTGTATGGATAGAGGTGTAAACTCTGGCGCATGAGACGACACGTGGACGTTGGCGTCATTTGGACCGCAGCTGCAACACGGCGAACGGAAACCCGAGGCCGCTGTTGGATCACCTGCTGCACTAGCTGCGCGTTGCCCTCTGTGGTTGCCATACGCGGTTGCCCTACCTTTCCAGCACGTTCATCCGTCACGTTCCCAGTCCACTGAAATTTTTCAAACAGATCCTTTATTGTATTGCTTTTCGGTCCTTTGGTTACATTAAACCTCCGTTGAAAACTTCGTCTTGTTGCAACAACACTGTGTTCTAGGCGGTGGAATTCCAACACCAGAAAAATCCTCTGTTCTAAGGAATAAACCATGTTGTCTACAGCGCACTTGCACGTTGTGAACAGCACACGCTTACAGCAGAAAGATGACGTACAGAATGGTGCACCCACAGACTGCGTTGTCTTCTATATCTTTCACATCACTTGCAGCGCCATCTGTTGTTGAAAATTGTAACTACTGTAATTTCGAAAGTTTGTCCGCCTGAAAATGTACTGTTGTCCCAAGTATATTGCAACAAACAGTGTATTTCTATCGCTGCTCGTTTAGTTTTTATTGCCGTTTCAAATATACCGGTCATTTTTGAAACACCCTGTATGTTCCAAGGCAAAAGATACCCTTATCAGCACTAGACAAACCTGTAGGAAAAACTGGAGCTAAACCCCAAGAGTATATACTGGAAATATGTGACTATAATAAGACCTATGATAATTTATGGGGCTACAGTATGGTGGAACAAAGTAGAATAGAAGATGAGTGCTCAGGAGCTTGGCAGGGTGCAGAGACTGGCCTGCTCAGCTGTAACAAGTGAAATTAGCAGCACACCCACTGCTGGGATGGAGATCATGCTGTACATGCCCCCATTAGACCTGTGGGTTAAAGTGGAGGCAGCAGCAGGGGATACATGCTAAAAACTAGAAATAACTCAATGTTGTTGTTGTTGCTGTTGTTGTGGTCTTCAGTCCTCAGACTGGTTTGATGCAGCTCTCCATGCTACTCTATCCTGTGCAAGCATCTTCATTTCCCAGTACCTACTGCAACCTACACTCTTCTGAATCTGCTTAGTGTATTCATCTCTTGGTCTCCCTCTACGATTTTTTCCCTCCATGCTACCCTCCAATACTAAATTGGTGATCCCTTGATGCCTCAGAACATGTCCTACCAACCGATCCCTCCTTCTAATCAAGTTGTGCCACAAACTCCTCTTCTCCCTAATTCTATTGAATACCTCCTCATTAGTTATGTGATCTACCCATCTAATCTTCAGCATTCTTCTGTAGCACCACATTTCAAAAGCTTCTATTCTCTTCTTGTCCAAACTATTTAGTGTCCATGTTTCACTTCCATACATGACTACACTCCATACAAATACTTCCAGACACAACTTCCTGACACTTAAATTTATACTCAATGTTAACAATTTTCTCTTCTTCAGAAAGGCTTTCCTTGCCATTGCCAGCCAACATTTTATATCCTGTCTACTTCGACCATCATGAGTTATTTTGCTCCCCAAATAGCAAAACTCCTTTACTACTTTAAGTGTCTCATTTCCTAATCTAATTCCCTCAGCATCACCCGACTTAATTCGACTACATTCCATAATAACTCGATACCCTTTGGATATCCTGAATCCCACACCAATATAGGGAATGTAGTAAATATAACAATGGTCAGCAAAATTCTGACTGACTATACAATAATTTCCAGCTGCTTCAGTTAACCTTCCAGTGTAACAACTGGAAGTAGGGAGCAGTGGAAGAATAAAACATGACATGAAGAGAGGACATAGTGTGGTTTACTGACAGGTCGAAAATGGACAAAGGCACTGGTGCCAGGTTATATGGGGTGCAGCATGGACTAGAGTGTGCAATCTCTCTAGGGAAGCTGGCCAAAGTATTTAAGCCAGAAACATCTGCTGTAAGGGTGTGTGTGGAGGAGAATTTGTGTTGACACTACAAAGATTGTAACATGTACTTTTATTTAGATAGCTAAGCAGCTCTGAACTTTCCATCAGCCCTTGCAATGAAATCAAAGATCATTGCAGAGTGCCACAAAGTCCTTGTGAGACTAGGAGAAAGCAACAGAGTAAACCTGCTGTGGGTCTCTCAGGAATTGATGGCAATGAACAAGCTGATAAGCTAGCCAGGACAGGTGCGACAAATCCATTTATTGGACTGGAGCCTATTCTAACCATCACTAAATTAATAGTTAAATCAAAGCTATGAAACTGGATCAGAATGCAGAATATTAGTCTCTGATCCAAAAACATGGCAAGCTAATGACACCAAAGCCATGTTTTAAGAGAAGTTCTGTAATCCTGGCTTCAACAGGAAACTGACTAAACTCATGGTAGGACTAATGACAGACCACGAGAACTTTAAGAAACACCTACACATGATGGGTGTAGAAAAAGAAGCCCCCATGAGTAGGCTGTGCGGTGAGGTTGATGAAACTGCATCACACTTAACCTTCCAATGTGAAGCATTGGAGATCAAAAGACATGCTTTACTAGTTTCAATTTCAGTTCTTGTATCATCCATAACTACCTGGACACTAGTTTGGATGCCACTGACAGCCCTTATATATGAGCAGAATTTCTTTGGGTTTTGCAAGATATCTTTCTATAAGATTCTGTTATGCTGTTTATTGAAAGCTCCATGAACTGCCCTTTCATGAACCACACTTTGTTTTATGGAGTAGTCACTGTTTATTTAGAAGTTTCTTTACAGTGATAGTGTACCATGGAGGGTCCCTTCATCATGAACCATTCATCAAGGAACATATTGATTCAATGCATGGTCAAATGTTCTTTTACAACTATGACGTTCCTCTTAATTCTCTTGCCCAGAGGTACATGTTTTGGGGTACTGTTCAAGGTATGACATGACTGCTTCTTGGTCTAGCTTACTGAACACATAAATCTTCCCACTTGTTTCAACTTTCCTTTGTGCTTTAGCAACCAATATTCCTGCAACTGGCTCATGTTCTCTGATAACAGTTTCAACATGGATGTCCTCAAAGACGTCTGGTCTGTTTGTTGCCATTCAATCTATTTCATTTCCGTAATGAGTAGACTTCTAACTATTTGTTCCAAGTAGTTCTCAGAGAAAGCATTTCACATTTTTTCATAGAATTCAATACACACCAAATATTTACAAAACTGTAGTTATTCTAATCGACTGTTGGATGACTGAAGTCTCCTACAGTAATGACAGTATGATGGGGAACATATGCCATAGTGAGTTAAAGGTTTATTTAAAATTATTGGGTAAATTTGGGGTTCAGCTTGTGGTTAATAGTAGGCCCCAATTTAAAGTTTCTGCTTAACCCTTGATGCTGAGTATGGTTGAACAGTCTCACATTCACCTTCAATTTAGATCTTGGTGGGTTTGCACTTTTTGTCTACTGCAACAAATAAATCACCTCTATTTCCCATTACCTTATCCTTCTGATGCACACTTTGATCACTGAGTGAGGTGATGCAGTGGTTAGCACACTGGACTTGCATTCGGGAAGATGACAGTTCAAACTCACATCCAACGATCCTGATTTAGGTTTCTTGTGATTTTCCTAAATCGCTTCAGACAAATACCGGTATGGTTCCATTGAAAGGTAGTGGCCAGCTTCCTTCCTATCCTTCCCTAATCCAATGGGACTGATGACCTTGGTGTTTGGTCCCCACCCCCACATCAGCCAGCCAGCCAGCCAGCCAGCCAACCAACCACACTTAAATTTATCTAGTATTATAAGGATTCCACTGTTTTTAGGACTGCTCCACACTCTGGCACTTTACTGTGAACACTTGTGCAGTTGTTTACTTAGATTTTAATAGTGTCATTGGTCAGGAGAGGAGGGGGGGGGGGCATTTCTTTGAATATTGCACTAATACTTTGTGGTCTCCTGCAGCTATCATTATCTGGACTAGATGGAGAGTCACCTGACCATTAAAAAACAAAGAAGATGAAGAAAAAGCTTCTTGTGCACACTCCAAACACAGCCATCTCCTGTAGTGCACATCTGAACTTCTTAGGGACACCATACAGTTCTCAACCTTTCAGCCTAAGTCTATGAAATCCCAGTGCAGTTTGTCACAGAACCATCAAAGGATCTGGTTCAGATCTCCTCCTTGATTCAGACCATGGAGCCATGACCAATCCAGAGGACAATGCTGCAGATTGTAACCTCATTGAAATTCCATGAGCAAGGCTTGTCTTCTCAACCTTCACTGACAGTGGCTGGAATGATACAAGTACGAACTTGGTGTCCACACAACAGCTCTTTTTTATTTACAGTCTGCAGTGTCTTACAACACTGTCTGTTCAATAGCTGCCTGGACAGTCTCTTTGTCATTGTAAATAAGGCACTAAGGCATAAAAACTGAGTGCACAAGGCGCTTCATAATTGTTGCTGCTGTTTCCCTCAGGGGTACCATTCAGCATACATTAAAACTGACAACCTTTAATAGATGATTACCCATTTGTGCTTGTTACCCCTTGGCACAGGGCATAGTAGGTTTTTCAACAGGTGAAGTGTGTTGCAATGGCTAAGTTTCAGATTCAGTGGAAAGCTGCACCTCAAACTTGTAAGATAATAGTATGGTGTAATATCCTGAATTTCCCCTGGTCCTTGTTTCCTTTTTACAGGGTCCATAGACCTTCTGCTGACACACCAGTCAAGTCAACAAGTGGTGGTAGTCCCATATTTGCTGGGGAGAGGGCAGTATCAACAGGAGAGGATAAGATGTCTTTGATATGTAACTCTGTAATTTGTCCAAGATATTCATTTTCAGCAGCTATCAATTGTGTGACAGCAGTCAGAGCTATTTCCAGCTGCTTCTGAACAGCAACAAACTCATCCAATTCCTGAGAGCAGCATTCTCACAGGGGCTGCATTGTGGCTGGTGCAATTTCTTCCAAACAGAAAACAATTAGCTTTAAATTAAGCTTGCTGATTCTATTTTACTTCCAGGGTCTATTACACTACTTGGATTACAACTTATGTTTAAGAACTGGAGTTGCAATGTCAAAGAAACTGGTTTCTGTTACAACAACAGAAAAATCTAGGGTAAAATACACTAAAGAGGCAAAGAAACTGGCACATCTGCCTAGCATCTTGTAGGGGTCCCACGAGCACGCAGAAGTGCCACAACACGACATGGCATGGACTCGGCTAATGTCTGAAGAAGTGCTGAAGGAAACTGACACCATGAATTCTACAGGGCTGTCCATAAATCTGTAAGAGTACAGGGGGGTGGAGATCTCCTCTGAACAGCACTTTGCAAGGCATCCCAGATATGCTCAATAATGTTCATATCTGGAGAGTTTGGTGGCCAGCGGAAGTGTTTAAACTTGGAAGAGTGTTCCTGGAGCTACTCTGTAGCATTAGTGGATGTGTAAGTGTCGAATTGTCCCGCTGGAATTGCCCAAGTCCATCGGAATGCACAATGGGCATGAATCGATGAAGGTGATCAGACAAGACGCTTAGTATGTGTCACTTGTCAGAGTCATATCCAGATGTATCAGTGGTCTTATATCACTTCAACTGCGCATGCCCCACACCATTACAGAGCCTGCACCAGCTTGAACAGTCCCCTGCTGACATGTGGGGACCATGGAATCATGAGGTTGTCTCCGTGCCTGTACATGCCCATCCGCTCAATACAATTTGACCAGGCAACATGTTTCTAGTCATCAACAGTCCAATGTTGGTGTTGACAGCCCAGGCGAGGTGTAAACCTTTGTGTCATGCAGCCATCAAGGGTACATAATTGGGCCTTTTGCTCTAAAAGCCCATATTGATGATGTTTCATTGAATGGTTCGCATGCTGACACTTGTTGATGGCTCAGCATTGAAATCTGGAGCAATTTGCAGAAGGGTTGCACTTCTGTCATGTTGAACGGTGCTCTTCAGTCATAGTTGGTCCCATTCTTGCAGGATCTTTTTCTGGCCACAGCAGTGTTGGAGATTTGATGTTTTACAATGTTCCTGACATTCATAGTACACTTGTGAAATGGTTGTATAAGAAATTCCCCACCTCATTGCTACCTTGGAGATGCTGTGTGCCATTGCTTGGGCACCGACTATAACACCACGTTCAAACTCACTCACATCTTGATAACCTGCCAGCACTAACTGATCTAACAACTGCGCCAGACATTTGTCATGTTATATAGGCACTGCTGACCACAGAGAACAGTATTCTGCCAGTTTATATATCTCTATGTTTGAATATGCATGCCTATACCAGTTTCTTTGGCACTTCAGTTTATATTGGTTCTCTGAAGCTAATTGATATTTTGCATCTCGAACTCCAGCTTGTTGGGGTTGTGTTCATTAACAGACTCTTGTAACAAACTTAAAAATAGCAGAATTTTACAAAAAATGCTGAAATAAATACTACTGTTGAAAGGGGTCCACAGCAGTTGACTTTGAGGAAGTTACACTTATGTCCCATCTGTAAACTTTTGAACATTTCCTTAAGAACAAACTGGTCAGTGGGCAGAAATATTGAGTATTGCATTAATCATCCACCACAATTACAGGAAATGATTTTTTGCCCAATTCTACCAAGTTCATGAGATAAGACTCCATTATCGCCAGTTTTCTAAAGGCTGCCAGTTTATTAACAACAAATGTAAAAAAATGAATTATACATAAAGAATCACACACTATAAGAGAAATAAAATACTTCAAAGTGTTATTAACACAGATAAACAGAATGAGGTACAACAAGTAGATTGCCTTATTATAGCTATAGCAGATATGATGACTGACTGAAAAAGCACAGGCTACCAAATTCCTCACAACTACATCAAACACTAATAAGCAGTCTTCTAGAGCTACATTAGATTTGTTGCAGTGGACACTGTATACATCACCAACAATCATTAGTTTCAAAAATACAACTCATGGAAAAATGACAAAAATCATAATGATGCCAAAAAGCAACAATTTATGTATCTCTAACAGTATTCCTAGCATAGTATCAAAATCTCCATTGGTTTGACAGAATCCCCCTTGAGCTATCTTTCTTTGTAAACAGTCAGTGACATAGCATGTTTCTCAACAATCCAGCAGCCATTGAGGGAACAGGGTGGAGATTGTAGTGCACATTTGAACAAATGATGCCTGTCATCTGGGCTCTGAGGTCATACTTGCATCATTCCAGTGACTGACAGACAAGGTTGAGAAGACCCCTTTTGCTCACTAAATTTGTTGAAACTTCACAATTTGTAGCATTATCCCCAAAACTGATAGTGGCCCCCCGGTTCTGGGTCAAGTGGAAGGACTGAACGAGAGGGTTTGAGGGTTCTATGACAAGCTAGGCTGTGCCTTCCTGGGCTTGCACCACAGGATTGAGAACTGTAAGATGGGTCAGATGTGCACCACACATCAGAGGCTGTTTTCCTTGTAGCTGACAGTGTGTGGAATGCACATAAGGGTTTTTTAGAGTATGAGACTCTCCATCCTTTCCAAATAACAACAGCTGTAGGAGGCCCAGAAGTGTCAGTGTAAGGTCAAAAAGAATGGCCCCATGGGTGAGAGCATTAAAATACTAGTAGTGAACTACCAAAGCATTTGCAATGAAGTGCAGTAGATTGAAGCACTCCTGATAAGCAATGAAGCTCATATGATGATAGTAGAGATAGCTGGTTAAAACATGGAACTGATAGTAATGATATTTCTGGGGAAACTTTAAGCGTATACTGAATGGATAGGTTATGGGAAGTGTGGGTGGTGCAGTAGACGAGAAACGCAAATCCACCAGTATACAAACTGAAACTGCATCTGAGATTGTTTGGGCAAGACTCACCAGGGGAAGACCTCAGACACAGCCAACCAACTTGGCTCATATTTGGCAGAGCACTTGGCTGCAACCTTAAATGAAAGATCTTAAGATATTTTCACTCAATTTTGAGAAAACTATCCCTAAAGTTCGTGATGCGTAATTGTTCTGAACTGATGGGACTGACAGATAATTGAAAACTGAGCATTTTTTATCAATGGACATGTAGTCCATAAACTAAACACTGTTCAATGAAAGCACCACTGGTTTAGGGACAAGGCATCTGGCTGCATAGTGGAGAACCTATGTTCAATTTTCGATACCTAGTTGCATTCTGCAGTTTTTTTATTTGAATTTTTTTCCACTTCGAAGTTGATAAGCACAGGAGGTTGAACTGTTGTGTCCACACACCAAATATTATACTTTGTTCTATAATCAGGTTACTGGGGTAATCCAATGATTTTATTGTCATACAGTCATGGTTGGCAACACTCAGCTCTGGTTGATTGATTGGTTTGGGGGAGGGGACCAAACAGCGAGGTCATCAGTCCCATTGGATTAGGGAAGGATGGGGAAGGAAATCGGCTGAGCTCTTTCAGAAGAACCATCCTGCCATTTGCCTCAAATGGTTTACGGAAATCACTGAAAACCTAAATCAGGATGGTCACATGTGGGTTCGAACTATTGTCCTCCCAAATGCAAGTCCCATTTGCTAACCACAGCACCACCTTGCTTGTTATCAGCTCTGGGTATATACAAAATTGTTACAACAAAGTATTCTAATTATTGCTAGCTACTGCTGCCCAACATTATGAACTACTCATTACTGTGTAAACTTTGCTACAGTGAACATCAACACTGGATTCTCATGTATGATATGTGAGAACTTCATAAATCTGAATACAGCAACTTAAGCTATTAAGATTATATTAGAAACTTATTGTCTACTGTTGACCCAGAAGAGGAACAAGCTGCAGATTTCAGTGAAGGTTCTACAGATGAAAGGATCCCAAGTAGGGAAAATTTCTCCTGCTTCAGATATTGAAGATGCTATTGATGCTTATAGTAATAATGAATTTGACAGAGAGAGGAGTGAATAGTAGTAATGAAAATGACACAGCTGACAAAACTGGTGAAGAGGTTGTACCTTCTGCAAGAATTCTGTGTGTTAAAGATGGAACTGAATAGCATAAGGAACATTTTTGGACAAGAAAGTTGCTGAAGGATAGTATTTTGGGGGAAATGGCTGATCCAACATGTGCAAAAAAAAAAAAAAAAAAAAAATTCTTTATGTAAAAGACATTTTCAAGAATAAATTTACAGGTAAAATGTGTGAAACCAAAAGGAAGGCAAATCCAATATTCACTAATTATAACATTGATTCAGAAGGAGCACAAAAAGTGTGAAAACCATTTACAACTTATGAATTTGATGTACATCTTGGTATACTGATTACAGTTGAGTAGGATTCTCTAGCAGTGAACTTACAAAGGGAATGTGGAAAATATGTGCATTTCCACTGTATTGTGGAAGTTTATCCCTCAACAGGTTTTGGCAGATAAGCAGATTTATAAGATTTGGCAATGTGAACATTAGAGCTGAGTGTATGAAAAGTGATAAAGCTGCTGCAATATCTTAAGTATTTGAAATACTTAATTTAAATGTTCACAAAAAGTATGTGCCATCTGACTGCCTCACTGTTGGTGACCAGTTTTTTTCTTACAAAGAAAGGGCAAGATTTACTCAACACATGCCCTCATAGCCAGCCAAATATGGCTAGAAGGTTTGATGGATTTATGATTCATGAAATTCTTAATTAATAACTAGCCAAATTTATAGAGATAAATCTGCTTCTAAAAGAGAAACTAATCAAGGGAAGAGGGCAGTAAAAGATTTATGTTACCATTTCGAAGGTAGTGACAGAAATATAGTCACTGACAATTTTTTCATAACTCCACCATTAACAAGGTTGTTTATGAGTTGAAATTTGTCCATAGTTGGTACTGTGAAAAGAAAAAAAAGCCTTATTCACTCCCAGAAACTCAACCATCCTCTTCACACTAAGAACTGGTTGTCAATATTTGGTTTCAGTGAAGACATTTCCCTGTGGGCGTATGTCCAAAAGAAGAAGAAGTAGTTCTTGTAGTAACACTGTTCACGTTTACGTCGCACTTCACTTAGCATAGACCAGGACTGTGTCCTAGGCATGCCCGATGTTAACTGACTGGGCACGGCCCGTGCTGCCGGAGTTGTTGTTGTTGTTGTTGTTGTTGTTGTTGTTATGCCGGCAGAGGTCGCGTCCAAATTCTCGCATGCCCTCTGGTGGACGGGACTCTACTTGCGGCAACTACCGTCCGTGACGCGCCGTGCCAATGTGCACCTCCTGCGATCTTTCTGGTGGCTACTGCACTCCTTCTCCTTCGGGGGTGAAGCCACTGTGATCCACTGCGTCGGAAGGTGGAGCGTCGGGCAGGAGCGATGACCTCCACATCCATTGGAAGGCTGGAGTCGAGGGGATCTGCCAACCCTCGAACCGGAACCTTCGAATATGGCTGGAAGTGACGTCGTCCCACAGCCGGAGCCCGGGACAGAACGGACGACAAGCTGTCGAACTCCGGATCCTGTTCCACCTTGGGAGGGGCAAGACCCAGTGGCGGGGACAATGGGGAAGGGACGACCACAGGTGAACCAGCCTCCTGAGAAACCGGGCCTGCTAGGGGGGCCGGTTCTTGCTGGGGCATCTCTAATGCTGGCGATGCCAGTGCTGGAGCTACTGGAGGCTGCCAAGGCTGAGAACCATCGCAGTGCGGCAGAGTCACAGCGGGGAGAGGAGGTAACGTCCCCTGCGAAACCAACACAGGTGCTGGCAATGGGGAAGCCGGTGTCCGAGAGGTCGGAGGGTGGGTGCCCGAACGTGGACGTAGCTGATTTTGGTGACGACGTACCACCCGGTCCCCATCCTGCAAGGTATAGAGCCGGCGGCCATTTCGGCGCAGGACCACCGCCGGTATCCAACGTGGATTGCGACCAAACCCACTGGCCCAGACCGACATACCCAGTGGAAAGCCAGGTACTCCGTTTTGTGAAGACTGGCGAGGACCAGGCCGGAGGGGGTGCAGCAGAGTCCTAGGTTGATGCCCGTGGAGGAGCTCTGCGGGGCTGTGTTCTCCCATTGATGTGGTCTGGTATGCCGTCAAGAAAAATGCCAATGCTTCCTCCGCAGGAAATTCGTGCACATACTTTTTCATCTGCATCTTAAATGTGTGCACCATGCGCTCGGCTTCCCCATTCGATTGTGGATGGAAGGGGGGAGAGCAAACGTGCCGAATACTGAAGCACCTACAAAAATCCTGGAAGGTCTGCGAAATAAACTGCGGTCCATTGTCCGAGACCAGGGTGATTGGCAGACCTTCCACAGAAAAGATTTTTGTTAGTGCCTGGATTGCAACTTCTGAAATGGTTGAGGAGCAGCAAACCACATATGGAAATCGGGAATAAGCATCAATGACAATGAGCCAAAAGCCATTGAGAAACGGGCCCGCAAAATCGATGTGAACACATTCCCATGCTTGGGTGGGCGGCGGCCATGAAGAGAACACTGCCCTGGTAGATGCTTGTTGGCTCGCACACTGGGAACAGGCGGCCACCAAGTGCTGAATTTCTCTGTCAATACCGGGCCAGTACACATGTCTGCGAGCCAAGGCTTTAGTACGGGAAACACCCCAGTGCCCCACATGTAATAACATGAGGAGCTCCCTCCGTAAACTTGCAGGAACAACCACGCGAGGAGCTGTATCATCGGTAGCCAGAAGGAGAACTCCTTCCAAGACCGAGAGACGGTCTCGTAGAAGAAAATAATTACGAAGAGGGTCCGAGGCCCGGCACGGAGGGCGGGATGACCACCCCTGCTGAATGAGGCGAACTACTTGCCGGAGAACCAGGTCAGCTGCCGTTTCCCTGGCGACTCGAGAACTAGTGATCGGGAAGCAATCAACCGCTTGGCGGGACGCCACATCCAAATGAAAACACATAATCTCCTCTCGATCGAACGTAGGATCCGCGCCCACCGGAAGACGGGAAAGAGTGTTGGCGTTGGCATGCTGTCCTGTAGGGTGAAAATGAATGTCATAATGGTACTTAGAGAGGAACAAGGCCCAGCGCTGTAGTCTGTGGGCTGCCCCTATCCGGAATCTGAGAGGCGGGGCCAAATAAAGATATTAACGGCTTATGGTCAGTGATTAACTGGAACTTCGTGCCATACAAGAAAGAGTGAAACTTGGTAACAGCGTAGACAATGGCCAAAGCCTCTTTTTCCACCTGGGAGTAATGGGCCTGCGCAGGACTAAGCGTTTTAGACGCAAATGCCAGTGGTTGCTCGGAACCATCTGCGTTGCGATGGGCCAGGACCGCCCCCGCCCCATGCTGCGAAGCATCTATAGCCAGGACCAATGGCTTATGGGGATCAAAAGTAGCCAAACAAGGGGCTGATGTGAGGAGGCCCTTCAACGAGGTGAACGCTCGCTCGCATGCAGGCGACCAATCAAAAGGAACACCCTTGCGCAGAAGGCAGTACAGGGGGTGGGCTATTGTGGAAGCCCTGGGAATGAACCGGTAGTAATAGGCTATCTTGCCTAAAAAGGCTTGTAACTCTTTCAGCGAAGCGGGCAGAGGAAGGTTGACGATACCTTGGACCAAACTTCCTAGTGGCTGGATGCCGTGCCGAGAGATGGTGTAGCCCACATACTCAATGGACGGTTGGAAGAAGGTTGACTTATGCAACACAAACCCACAGACCTGAATTTGAGAAAGAGGGTGCGAAGGTTGTGCAAGTGTTCCTTCGTGCTGCGGCCTGTGACAGTTATGTCATCCAGGTAATTAATACAATGAGGGATTGTCGACGTGACATGCTCAAGATAACGCTGGAATATCGCCGGGGCACTGGATATTCCAAAGGCCAACTGCTGGTATTGGTAAAGGCCAAACGGGGTGTTGACGACCGCCAGCCGTTTGGAGTCCTCATCAAGTGGTATCTGATGATAAGCCTCCGACAGATCAATTTTAGAAAAATATTGGCCTCCCGCCACGGCGGAGAACAATTAATCAGCATGAGGCAAAGGATAGGTGTCCACCACCAATTGGGAATTAATGGTGGCATTGAAATCGCCACAAAGACGTAATTTTCGCGAGGGCTTCCTTACAATAACAAGGGCCGAAGCCCACTCACTGGAAGAAATGGGAAGAATGACCGCTAGGGCTGTCAGCCGGTCTAGCTCTTCCTTTACCTGAGGGCGGAGAGCCAAGGGAATCTGCCTCGCGCGTAGAAAATGCGGGCGAGCCGACGCCTTCAACGTTAAGTGAGCTTCAAAATCTGAAACATGCCCCAGGCCCTCCTCAAAAATATCTGGAAAGTCTGAGATCAAAGATTCCAAAGATTGATAGGGAACGTCTTCGGGGACCAACTGTATGGTGTCAGCGATAGAAAAACCGAAAGCTTGAAAGGCATCCAGGCCAAAAGGTTAGCGGAGCTCGCATCACTGACAACAATAAAAGTAATAGGCCGAGAGACTGATTTGTAAGTCACATCGGTAGTGAATTGACCCAGTAGGGGAATGAACTGTTTACCATAACCGCGTAGACGCCGGTAAACTGGCGCCAATGGGGGCGATCCAAGGTCGGAATAAGTTTGTGCATTCAACAACGAAACTGCTGCGCCCGTATCTACTTGCAGTTGTAACCGGTGCAATCGAACCGACACCTCGATGCGTCGGGAGCCTGGCCCAATGAAACTTCCTGAATGTCAACGTCCATGTCCTCTGTACCTGTGTCCTTCGATTCATTTGAGGCTGAGCGGCAAACTTTAGCAATGTGACCTTTTTTATTACATTTGCGACAAATGGCCCAACGCTGGGGGCACTCTGACTGATCATGATGTATATAGCACGACGCATAGGACGGCAACAGGGGCTGGCGGCCAGAATTCTGTTTACGCGCCGGATTGTACCGCTCGCACGTCGTCCACCCCGGACACAGTGGACGTGGCCGCGCCGCCCTGAACTGCCGCGACGTCGCACCACGCTTCCAGCTGTTGACCTGCTGCGTGAGAGACTTCATACGATTGAGCAATGAACAGGACTTCCTCGAGGGAAGGGTCTTCTAACTGCAGGGCCCGTTGCCGGACCTCCTTATCAGGGGCCGAACGAACAATGACGTCGCGTACCATAACGTGGGCATACGACTCTCGCGACTGCTCCGTGACAAAATGACACTTGCGACTAAGACCGTGCAGGGTAGCGGCCCACGCCCGGTAAGACTGATGGGGCTGTTTCTTGCATTGATAGAACTCGACCATAGCCACCACAACATGCGTGCGGCGGCGATAATATGAAGACAGCAATGAAGACAATACGTCAAAAGACAAGGATGAGGGTTCCTGCAACGGCACTAGCTGCCGCAAAACTTGACACAGCGAGGGAGATATCCAAGACAAGAAGAGAGCACGACATACCTCCGCATCGGCAATATGAAACGCCTGGAAATGCTGCCGAAGGCGACATTCATATGCGTCCCAATCCTCCGCCGTCTCGTCATACGGGGGAAGGGGAGGAGGGAACGGTGCTGGACCAGACGGTGTGGAGAGCAATGCCGGTAGCACTTGTTTCAAGGTGGCCATGAGCTCCGTCTGCTGCGCAACCAAAATCCACACCAAATCCTCCATGCTGTGGAGAAGCTGCGAAACTGGAACAATGACGCAACATGCGAAAGAACAACCCTACTCGTAGCCAATTGTGTAGTAACACTGTTCACGTTTACGTCGCACTTCACTTAGCGTAGACCGGGACTGTGTCCTAGGCATGCCCGATGTTAACTGACTGGGCACGACCCGTGCTGCAGGAGTTCTTGTTGTTGTTGTTGTTATGCCGGCAGAGGTCGCGTCCGAATTCTCATGTGCCCTCTGGTGGACGGGACTCCACTTGCGGCAACTTCCGTCCGTGACGCGCCGTGCCAATGTGTGCCTCCCGCGATCTTTCTGTTGGCTACTGCAGTTCTAATGTTATTCACAATGCATTATGATGGATCCATTTCTGGCCCTCTTTCAAAGCTGTATGTTATACATTATTGTAACAGCACAAAAGGGGTTATTGATAATATGAACAAGTTGTTTTCTCATTACACTGTAAAAAACAGTGTAAAAAACAGAACATTAGTAAAACCTAACACAATCACAGACTGGAGCAACTGAACAACATACTTCAGCAGGGCTTTGATTACTTGTCGTCATGCCCTGAAATGAAAGACATCCTACATAAAATCCTCCTCACCCATTCTAAAGCAATGTTGTGTCACCCACCCAACCTTCACAACATCCTAGTGCATCCCTATGCCTTTCGCAACCCCAGCCCCTTGCCACAGGGATCACATTGCTGTGGAAGACCCAGATGCAAGACCTGCCCATTCCACCCACACACCACTTCCTAATACAGTCCTGTCACTGGCTTATCCTGCCCTATCAGAGGCTGGGCCACCTGTGAAAGCAGCCATGTCATATATCAGCTCTGCTGTAATTATTACACAGCATTTTATATTGGTATGGCTAAGAACCAGCTGTCCATCAGAATAAACAGAGCCACTTCAAAACTCTGGCCAAGAGCAAAGTAGACCACCACCCCTGTATCTATATCTTCGAGTTTGGCTATATTCCATTTTGAATTGCCCTTTATATATCATAGAAAGTCTTTACCACATTTATGCAGCTACAAGAAAGTGCTCCCCGAAACGTGCATACATTTTCAGTGTCACTTACCCATCTTTTGTATACCAGTACATTGATTTGTATTATTTGTTCCTGGAATTTTCCAGGTCCCTTTGTCAATGCTTTTTCTTGGGAAACATGTGCTTACTGCTTTAGGATCATTGGCAGCCCCAAACAGGGCAAATCTCAGCCCATTAGCAGTTGTTTCTTCATGCAGGTTTTCCTTACCAAAAAGGGTGTGGAAAGGTTTTTCTTTTCAAAGCTTTGCATTATAATCCCCCAGAAATGTTCTTGAATCATGTGCAGGTATACTTTCACAGACTTCATGGAGTTGATCATAAAAGCTATTCACCAGATCCTCATCTGACCCTTCTGTTGGAGCATATATGTTTATAAAAGTTGTATTATGGAATCTTCCTTCTATTCTGAGGGTGCATATTCTGTCATATTGCATAAAGGCAAGGATACATTTGCACACATTTTTTGCTACAATGAACCCCACACTATAATCTCCTTGTCCATCATTTCTCCCAGAGTAATATAATGTAAAATTTTGCATCCACATCTCTCCTTAATCCTTCCGTCTGACCTCTTGGAGGGCAACTAACTCCAATCTATAATTCAACACTTCTTTGGCTACTCTTTTCATTGATCCTGGTTGCAGCAGCGTAAATATATTCCATGTTCCAAATTTAAAAGTCCTATTCATATCCTTGTTTCTTTGCTTATTTCTTTTTCAGGAGGGCAGCCTGGCTTTCCTGTTATTCACAGTAAAAATTTTCTTCCAAGGCAGGGGTGTTGACACAACACTCAACCCACAATTCTTCAGAGGACCATTTCTCCCACTCTCTTCTTCCCTGACCCTGTTTCCCACTGGGGTTGGGTACCCTATCTTATAGGACTGCTCAAGGTCCCGGGCATCGCCAACTAGGAGATGAGAGATGGGACTGAGTAGAGGCTATGTGACTTTGTCTTGCCCAGAGTCGTGCTTTATACATCAGTACCCTATTTGAACCCCCAAATTTTTAATATCTTATGCAAAAATGAATGAAGAGACTGTGGCTGGTCCTTCTAGAGACTCATCATCATCATCTTCTTTTGTGCCATTTGTGTGTAGCAGTAAACATTTACATTTTTGTTTCTCTTATAAGCTACATGTTGATTGCTGTGGGAGGAGGAGGAGGCAGGGCTAGACTCAGCAGCCAATGTGCTACAAGCCGATTAGAAGCTACTGTTCCCAGCATTCTCTGCTCAGGGGCCATGTAAAACTGTGCGAACAGGAGGCTACTTGTCTTGTAAGGGGTCACAAAGTAACATATTTCAGTCTGCTTAGAAAGTACTCTATGATAGAACGTATTTCATGTACTGGACTGTTCAAAAAGAAGGAACAAATTTCTAACATTTATGACTTCCAAACTATAAAAGATAGAAATGAGATTCCAGCATTCCTAGAAAGAGAAAATTTCACATCTTTATGCATTCATTGTGAGCACCATGTGGTACATGACAAATATCAAAATGGTGGCTCATTGCCTGCCACACATGAACCAGCTGGTCCCTCATTATTGAATTCACAGTTTCAACAATGCGATGTCACAGACTTTCAAAATTGTCTGGGATAGGGGGGATAAAAATGTGATCTTTTACATAACCCCATTGAGACCTGTGAGGCCACCTGCGATAAAGTTTATCTTCTGCTCCTCCTCTTCTTCCAATTCAACGTGCTGGAAAGTTATCATTCAGGTAATGTCAGACATGCTTAGAGAATTTATCTAAGCACATCCTATGTTACCTGAGTGACACCATTCCAGGCTGTTGGGATAGAAGACGAGGAAGAGCAGAAGATAAACTTCATCGCCGGTGGCCTCCCAGATCCCCAGATCTCACACCTTGTGACTTTTCTCTGTGGTGTTATGTAAAATGCTGCAGTTTCATTGCCCATTTGCCAGACATTCTTGAAAGTCTGCAACAATGCATTGTTGAAGTTGTGTATTTGATAATGAGATACCAGCTGCTTCGTGTGTGGCAGGAAATGAGCTTTCGTCTTGATATTTGTCGTGTAACACATGGTGCTCACACTGAATGCATAAAAATCTAAACTTTTCTGTTTCCAGGAACATCAGAATTACGTTTTTATCTTTTGTAGCTTGGAACCAATAAATGTTTGAAATCTGTTCTTTCGTTTTGAATAGCCCTGTATTTCTAAATTCATTGTATATGTGTGAAGGACTGGATATTAGTAATTTACTTGTGATATTATTACTCCCCCCCCCCCCCCCACACACACACACACGATCCATGGACCTTGCCATTGGTGGGGAGGCTTGCGTGCCTCAGCGATACACATAGCCGTATCGTAGGTGCAACCGCAACGAAGGGGTATCTGTTGAGAGGCCAGACAAACGTGTGATTCCTGAAGAGGGGCAGCAGTCTTTTCAGTAGTTGCAGGGGCAACAGTCTGGATGATTGACTGATATGGCCTCGTAACACTAACCAAAACGGCCTTGCTGTGCTGGTACTGCGTACGGTTGAAAGCAAGGGGAAACTACAGCCGTAATTTTTCCTGAGGGCATGCAGATTTACTGTATGGTTAAACGATGATGGCATCCTCTTGGGTAAAATATTCCAGAGGTAAAATAGTCCCCCATTAGGATCTCCAGGCGGGGACTACTCAAGAGGACATCGTTATCAGGAGAAAGAAAACTGGCGTTCTACGGATCGGAGCGTGGAATGTCAGATCCCTTAATCGGGCAGGTAAGTTAGAAAATTTAAAAAGGAAAATGGATAGGTTAAAGTTAGATATAGTGGGAATTAGTGAAGTTCGGTGGCGGGAAGAACAAGACTTTTGGTCAGGTGAATACAGGGTTATAAATACAAAATCAACTAGGGGTAATGCAGTAGTTGGTTTAATAATGAATAAAAAAAAATAGGAGTGCGGGTAAGCTACTGCAAACAGCATAGTGAACGCATTATTGTGGCCAAGATAGACACGAAGCCCATGCCTACTACAGTAGTACAAGTTTATATGCCAACTAGCTCTGCCAATGATGAAGAAATTGAAGAAATGTATGATGAAATCAAAGAAATTATTCAGATAGTGAAGGGAGACGAAAATTTAATAGTCATGGGTGACTGGAATTCGGTAGTAGGAAAAGCGAGAGAAGGAAACGTAGTAGGTGAATAAGGAATGGGGGGTAAGAAATGAAAGAGGAAGCCGCCTGGTAGAATTTTGCACAGAGCATAACTTAATCATAGTTAACACTTGGTTCAAGAATCATAAAAGAAGGTTGTATACATGGAAGAAGCCTGGAGATACTGACAGGTTTCAGATAGATTATATAATGGTAAGACAGAGATTTAGCAACCAGGTTTTAAATTGTAAGACATTTCCAGGGGCAGATGTGTACTCTGACCACAATCTATTAGTTATGAACTGTACATTAAAATTGAAGAAACTGCAAAAAGGCGGGAATTTAAGGAGATGGGAACTGGATAAAATGAAAGAACAAGAGGTTGTACAAAGTTTCAGGGAGACCGTAAGGGAACAATTGTCAGGAATGGGTGAAAGAAATACAGTAGAAGAAGAATGGGTAGCTTTGAGTGATGAAGTAGTGAAGGCAGCAGAGGATCAAGTAGGTAAAAAGACGAGGGCTAGTAGAAATCCTTGGGTAACAGAAGAAATATTGAATTCAATTGATGAAAGGAGAAAATATAAAAATGCAGTAAATGAAGCAGGCAAAAAGGAATACAAACGTCCCAAAAATGAGATTGACAGGAAGTGCAAAATGGCTAAACAGACATGGCTAGAGGACAAATGTAAGGATGCAGAGGCTTATCTCACTAGGGGTAAGATAGATAATGCCTACAAGAAAATTAAAGAGACCCTTGGAGAAAAGAGAACCACTTGTATAAATATCAAGAGCTCATATGGAAACCCAGTTCTAAGCAAAGAAGGGAAAGCAGAAAGGTGGAAGGAGTATATAGAGGGTCTATACAAGGGCAATGTACTTGAGGACAATATTATGGAAATGGAAGAGGATGTAGATGAAGATGAAATGGGAGATATGATACTGTGTGAAGAGTTTGACAGAGCACTGAAAGACCTGAGTCGAAACAAGGCCCCGGGAGTAGACAACATTCCCTTAGAACTACTGACAGCCTTGGGAGAGCCAGTCCTGACAAAACTCTACCATCTGGTGAGCAAGATGTATGAGACAGGTGAAATACCCTCAGACTTGAAGAAGAATGTAATAATTCCAATCCCAAAGAAAGCAGGTGTTGACAGATGTGAAAATTACCGAACTATCAGTTTAATAAGTTACTGCTGCAAAATACTAACGCGAATTCTTTACAGACAAATGGAAAAAGTAGTAGAAGCCAACCTCGGGGAAGATCAGTTTGGATTCCGTAAAAATATTGGAACACGTGAGGCAATACTGACCTTACGACTTATCTTAGAAGCTAGATTAAGGAAAGGCAAACCTACGTTTATAGCATTTGTAGACTTATAGAAAGCTTTTGACAATGCTGACTGGAATACTCTCTTTCAAATTCTGAAGGTGGCAGGTGTAAAATACAGGGAGTGAAAGGCTATTTACAATTTGTACAGAAACCAGATGGCAGTTATAAGAGTCAAGGGACATGAAAGGGAAGCAGTGGTTGGGAAGGGAGTGAGACAAGGTTGTAGCCTCTCCCCGATGTTATTCAATCTGTATATTGAGCAAGCAGTGAAGGAAACAAAAGAAAAATTCGGAGTAGGAATTAAAATCCATGGAGAAGAAATGAAAACTTCGAGGTTCTTGTTGGAGTCCAGGCAGTAAGTAAGGAAAGCTGACAGCACAGCACCTGAAGAAGACAGCTGGGTCAGTTGAGAAATATAGTGAATAAAATGGGAACAACAACTAAGCAGAACACTCAGAAGTGCAATATTACAAAGAAGTGCTTACCTTATGCACACAACAGTATAGTGTCATCTCTACATATGGGCCTTCCACTAGCCAGCCAGTTTCAGCTATGATGTTTATAGTTTCATACAGGGAGATTAACTGCCACAGTATGACGTGGGGCTATCAGAAGACCAATGAATGTGTAGCTGCACCTGCGGCACGGACAGAGATACATGATAAGCTGATCTGCAACAGAAAACTACAACTCCTAACAAAAGTTTCAAGTGGAGAAGAAGATACAATCCTGATAACATCTTTGCCATCTGTGGGAACACAGACCAATGTGAGAGGTGCATAGGTGAGCCAGTTCCTCACACACTGTACAAACATGTTGTGTGCATTGTCAGCACTGTACTCAAGTTGCAGTATGTACTCTTTGAGAGAGGGTTCAGTTTCAATAAAAATGAAATGAAAATGTTTTGTTGAGGACACGGACATAGACATATGGAGGAAAATGCCAAAGCCTAGGGAATATGCAAACCTAATTAACCTAAGCTACAGAGTTTCAAGGAAACAGACACCATACTGTTGTAGACTGGAATATATGACAAGGTTGTCTGAGACTGCTAAACCTCTACCACAGAAATACCATTAACTTTATCAGAACAACCCATTCACTGAAGAGAACATACAAGCAGAAGATAGGCAGATGTGAGCTATTACTGATAGCCTAAACTATGTGATAGTGTGAGCTATTACTGATAGCCTAAACACAAAATGGAGCAACTTGATTTAAAGTCTTGACAGGAAGGTGAACCTTGGATGGTCCTCATGACCCTCATCAGAGATTTCAAGCATCCGAAGAACAACTCCACTGAAGTAACACCACTACAACCACTGCTAAATGCTGAAACAAATGGTTAGAGGACAGTGGACCTGGCAAGTGGAAAACTTTTTTCTCGGGAATCTGTTTGGCATGACTGAGCAGAAATGGGTCATCCTTGACGTCAAGCCCAACAGAGCAGCTGATGAACTGTCAGTTGAAGTAATTCAGAACTTTGGACCAAAAACATGGTGGTGACTCCTGGATATGATGAATACATGAGTTACTAACTGTGAGACCCTGAAGACATTGAGACCAGAGTCATCACTGTATTGGAACCAGTTTGTGACTTGTGTCACTATTCTCTCAGGCCTTTAAGATCATGGAATGCCTGATCTTAGAAAATAAATTCAAACAGCAGCAAGAAAGCCTCTGAACTATAAATCATGTAATGGCACACTACTGTATCTGCAGCAACACATCAAGGATAGATTTGAACAAAAGGAGGTTACAGGAGTGGCCGTCATTGTCCTTACTGTCACATATGACTCTGCCCAACAACTGAAAGGTGCTGATAAAACTGCATGGTCTTACAAGACACCACAGCCTGACATCCTTGCTTGGTACTACATGTCCACAGCAGGAAATTCTACGTGAGCCTCTATTGGAAGAACAGTGAAGGGGTAGCAAGAATGGCTTACCACAAGGAAGCATCACGGCACCAGTGCTGTGCAATGTCTACACAAATGACCAGCCAATACTAAATTATACCAGGCAATAAACACGCACTGATGATACAGCTGTGAAAAACTAGGGTTCAAAGTTCTCAGAGGTAGAAGAGAAACCAAGACACATACCAAACACACACTATTTATTAAGGCTAACAACTTGATGCCACATTGTGGCAAGATGCAAATCTGCACTCTCCACCTCAATAAGAGGGAAGTATTGCTGTAACTAACTGCAATGTGGAAAGGCAAACAACTGCAGCACTGTTCAGAGCCAAAATATCTGTTTACGAAAACAGCATTGCATCAACACAAACTGCAAGGAATGAGACAAGAACCACATTTTTATGTTAATTGACAAGCAGAACGTGAGGTGCTGATCCACAACTGTTCCTGACACTGGTTACAGCACTGTGTGTCTGCTGCCCGATACATTGCTGCTATGTGGAGCTCATCTGCACATGCGAAGAAGGTGGATGCTGCTGTGAATGGGTAAATACAGATTTCAGTGGGATGCCTAAAGCCAGTATCAGCTCAGAAACTTGATCCACTCACTGGCATTGCATCCCAACATCGGCTGGGACATTGCATCAGATGTGAAGGGAATGAACATGGACGCCAACTCCTGCCACCCAGTACACAGATCACAGATGCAAGAATTCAGCTCCTCTTGGATGTGCATCAGAAACACAAGGTGAAAAGATGGAGGACAGAACTGGAGAACCTGGACAGCCTCCCAAGAGAAGAGTCTGCCTCTTTCCCATGTGGCAAACTTCAAACAGGATGAGAGAGGGAGTGTCACTCTGCAAGACCAATGTGCAAAAGTGATGACCCAACATGAGCTGGGACATTGCATCAGATGTGAAGGGAATGAACATGGAAGCCAACTTCTGCCACCCAATACACAGGTCACAGATGCTAGGAATGCAGCTCCTCTTGGGTGTGCATCAGAAACACAGATGGACAGAACTGGAGAACCTGGACATCCTCCCAAGAGAAGAGCCTGCCTCTTTCCCACATGGAAAACAACAGGATGAGAGAAAGAGAGTGTCACTCTGCAAGACCAATGTACAGAAGTGATGACCCCTCACAGATGAGGTGGATATTCTATGATAATGTAAAAGGAGTAAGACCCAGGCCACATGGTGCAGTACTGCCTACTGGATGAACCTTGCACACTTGATTTGTTAAAGTTAATAAAAATTCCATCTTGGCAGCAGTTTTCTTGAAACAATGTGTTTAAATGCACATGATTAACAAATAGTCATCCTCCCTTTGTTGAGGTATGCAGATGCAAATACTGAATCATGCATATATACTGCATAAAGGAAATGACAGTTGAAAAAGGGAAAAGGTGAAATGGAAAATCTAAAGGGTAAGGATATGAAAGCAGTTTACACAACAGTTAAAAGCAGAAAAAAGAATGGAAAGAGAAAAATTGTGGGCATGATAGGCAAGTGTGAAATGTAGAAGAAAAGTTTAAAAAAGCAGTAATGTCTTATTGACACATTGGCAGAAGAAGAGAGATGGAAGCCAAGTGTTCATGAAGATGAACAGAACAAAGGAAGGAGTATAGGAACTTTTAAAAGTTGAAGAAAGTCAAGGCTAAATTCGTTACAAATTTGAAACCAAAGGGAAACTGAGAATGTTATAAATGTAAAACAAGGAATTTTTGTAACTATTGAATCAGTCCGAGTCAGGAAAAAGTGTCAAAGTAATGAAAGTGGAGGGGCAAACTTGAGCATCACAAGAAAAATACGCCAGTTTTATGGAGGTGGAGGATTGTCAAATAAGAAAGAAATAGGTGGGAGTTTTAGAATCAAGCATACACACTACAGCAGATAAATTAAAAGCAGGAGAAAAAATCATTTTACTGAAGTTCTGAATATACAAAAAGACCTAAAAATAGAAAACATGGAAGGTTTAAGTCGCATCCAATACTACAACAAAACTTAACATGGAAGTTACAGAAAGAGGGAGATTATAGTTGGAAACACCAGGCAGATTCTAACATTGGAGATCAAGAATATTGCCAATTTTGTTGGTTTACAGTGTTGTTGTTATTGTCTTCCATCCAGATTCTGGTCTGATGCAGCTCTCCACACCAGCCTATCATGTGCAAGCCTTTTCATCTTTGCGTATCTACTACACCCTCCAATATTTGAACCTGCTTACTGCAATCAAGCCTTCGTCTCTTTCTGTAATCCCTATTCCTCCACCCTTCTCCCCCTCCCACCCTTAACCTCCATTACCAAATTAGCTAGTCTCTCTGATGCCTCAGAGTGTCTCCTATCGACTTAGTCCTTATTTTAGTCAAGTTGTGCCATAAATTTCTTTTTTTCCCCAATTTGATTTAATACCATTAGTTATCCAATCTACCCATCAAATCTTCAGCTTTCTCCTGTAGGACATTTCAAAAGTTTCTAGTTTCTTCTTATCTGCACTGCTCATTATCAGCATTTCAATATTATACAAGGCTGTCCTCCAGACAAATACCTTCAGAAAAGACTTCTCAACTCATAAATTTATTTTTGATGTTAACCAAGTCTCTTTTTTCCAGAAACACTCTTATTTCTATTGCCAGTCCACCTTTTATATCGTCTGTACTTCAATTCTCATCAGTTATTTTGCTGCCCAAATAGCAAAACTCACCTACTTCATTGCGTCTAATTCCCTAACCTAATTTCCTCAGCATTATCTGATTTGATCCAGCTGCATTCCATTACCTTTTTTCTCCTGACATTCATCTTATAACCTCTTTCCAAAAACACTATTCATTACCTTCAGTTGTTCTACAAAGTCCTTTATTTCTCTGACTGAATTACCATGTCATTGGCAAATCTTAATTCCATTTCCATGTTTCTCCTTGATGATTTTATTGACTCACTCCCTTCTCAACCACTGCTTCTTGTCCATGCCTTTCACAGGTAAAACATCAGTCTGGTTTCTGAAAAAATTGTAGATTACCTTTAACTCCCAGTGTGTTATCCCTTGTACCTTCAGAATTTGAAAGAGAATATTATACTCGACATTGTCAAAAGCTTTCACTAAATCTATGGATGCTATTAATTTTGGTTTGTCTTTCATCAACCTATTTTCTAATACAAGTCGTTGCCAGTATTGCATGCATCTACATTTAACAGGAACTCAAACTGATGTTTCCCAAGATTGGCAGCTAACAGTTTTGTTTATTCTTCTGTAAATAATTCATGTCATATTTTGCAAGTTGACTTATTAAACTGGTGGTTCAATAGTATTCACATTTGTCAGCACTTGCCTTCTTTGGAACAGGAATTATTACATTCTTCTTGAAGTCTCTTGCTCACCAGGTGGAATAGTTTTGTCATGGCTGACTTGCCCATGACTGATGACAATCATTTTGAGAGAATTTTGTCTACTTCAGATGCCATGTTTCGAATTAGGTCTCTCAGTGCTCTGTCAAAATCTTCTTGCAGTATCATATCTCCCAACTCTCCTTCTTCCCTTCAAGTTCATTTCCCTTGTACAACCCTTCTACATGTTTGTTCCACCTTTCAGCTTTCTCCTCTTTGCTTAGTACTGGCTTGCCATCTGTGTGTTTGATATTCATACTGTGGTATCTCTTTTTCTCCTAAGGTCTCCTTAATTCTCCTAATGGGTGGCATGTATCTTTCCTATAGTCTTGCATGGTTCTAGAACTTTGTATTTGTCCTGTAGCCATTCCCACTTAGCCATTTTGCCCTTAGTGTCAATTTCATTTTTAGACAACTATATTTCCTTTTGCCTGATTCATTTGCCACAGTTTTATATTTACTCCTTTCATCAATTAAATTAAATATCTATATTCTGCTGGCTCTTATCTTTTTGCCTATCTGATCCTCTGTTGCCTTCACTGTTTCATTTCACAAAACTTCCCAATCATCTTCTATCATATTCCTTTCCTTTGCCTCATCCAGTTGTTGCCTAATGCTCTCTTTGAAACTCTACAAAACAAGTCTTTCTTTCAGTTTATCACTCATCACTTCTGTGTTGCTTGTAAATATAATAAAAATAGAGACTTCTAATAAGTGCATGATTTAACAAATTGGAGAGAATTGTTGAAAGCCAAGCAGTATTTTAGAGTGCCAAAAAAGGACTACATCCTTTGAAGATTAAACAAGAATGTATGTTATTTTAATTAATGCAGAAGAAAATCTGTCAGACAAATTTGAAGCCAAATAGGAACTGCATGCAGATTAACTGCCAATGTGAGTTTGATATTATAATGGAAAAAGAAAGAAGAGAACAAAAGGCAAGTAATGTTGGATGAACTTTTAAATATTGTACATCAAAATCTAATTGATACAGACATTATAGAAGTTGTTGCAAAAAAGTAGAGACTGGATTGGATAAGAAGAATCATTTTGAAAGAGAAGCTTAAAAATGAAAGAAAATATTTGAAGCATTGACATTAACTACACACTTTGTAGATAGGCACTGAAGGGTTAACATACACATGAATCATATTGAAATATTTGTTGAGATTTTGGACAACATTCTTATTGAGATCTAACAAAAACACATACACAGTTATGTTTTTCAGATTGCCTACATTGTCCTGGTACTGCTGCCCAACTGTGCCCAATCAGGTAAATACTGGTAGCTTCTAGCAGTTGATATTTTTCTCTTTGGCTGTTATACTGGCTACTGAGAGTACCATATTTAAAAAAGCACTTATGATACTTTACAATCTTCTAAAATATTCTCATTATTACCCTTACATCAGTTGTGTAAGTACCCATTATTCAGATTGCAAGGTAGGGACTTCTCAGGGGAAAGTTATCAGACAGAGAACAAATAAGGTAGATAATTTGAGGAGTAGAATGTTACAAATTTTAATGATGTTGAAAATCTAGAGATAGGGATCAGAATAAATTCAGATAAGATTAATAGGGATTTGTGGTATAAAATGGATAGAGGTGAGACATTACTAATCACATGAGCACATGATAATTATAAAACAATGGAAAATCCAGGATAGAATAATGACATTGTTATGAAAACTATAGTTGCTACTCACCCTGTGGTAAAGATGCTGCGTCACATGTAGAAGCAAAAGAAAGAAACTTGATTATAGGTACTCAGGCACCACTATGCAATGTGGAATTTACCACTGGTAGTAGACCCATTAGTATAAAAGGAGGTGGGGAGTTTGTGTTGTCAGCACAGGAGGAGTAATAGCAGAATGGGTCACTCAGAAGAGCTCAGTAGCTTCAAATGTAGACTAGTCATTGTATGTCTCCTGAGTAACAAATCTTCTAGTGACATTTTAACCCTTCTAAAGATGACAAAGTCGACCTTCAGTGATGGAGTTGTGAAGTGGAAACAGGAAGGAACAACAACTGCTAAACCAGGACCAGGTAGGTCTCATGTACTGACAGACGGACTGCTGAACATTGCAGAGGATGAGTGTAGAAAATCATATGAAATCAGTGGAAGAATCACTTCTGAGTTGCAAGCTACTACCAGAAGTCCAGCTAGCATAATGACTGTGCATAGAACGTTCAAAAGAACAGGGTATGGCGGTCAAGTAGCTCCTCATAAGCCACACATTTCTGTAGTTAATGCTAAGTGAGCTAAAGGATGCTTTAAGTTGTGTAAAGAGCAATGCCACTGGACGGCAGATCAGTAGAAATGAGTGATTTGGAGTGATGGGTGAAGCTATACTTTATGACAATCAGATGGAGGGGGTTTAGGTTTGGCGAATATGTGGAAACCATTACCTGTCTTCATGTATAATACCAACAGTGAAGAACAGAGGAGGTGGTGGTGCTATTGTGATATGGGAGTGGTTTTTCATTGTTAAGGTGTGGTCCTCTTATTGCAATTAAGAAAATGCTGAATGCAGAAATATATGAACACATTTTAAAACTCTGTGTACTGCAAGCAGTAGAGGAATAGTTCGGAGACGATGATTGTTTATATCAGCATGACAATGCACTCTGTCATACAGCAGCGTCTGTGAGGCAGTGATTTGTGGTCAGTAATATTCCTGAAATGGAGTGCCCTGCCTAAAGTCTTGACCTCAAAGTTAGAACATCAACTTCAGTCCAGACCTCATCGTCCAACATCACTATCTTCACTGGTTTCAGGTCTTGAGGAAGAATGAGCTAGCATTCCTCCATTGCCATTTACACTCATCATTGAAAATGTTTTCAGCAGAGATCAAGCTGTCATAAAGGTGAAGTGTGGATGCACTCCATATTAATTTCCATTGATAGTTGCCCAGATACTTTTAATCTGATAGAGCGCAGTCTGACGTTCCTAATATCCTAAACATGATGCTAACTTTTTTGTCACCAATACTGCTTTACAGATGTTGGCCATCTAGCAGACTGGCAGTACTTACTTTAATGGATGAAGTTTGAAAACTATTTTTGCATAAAAGTTATATCATGTGCTAGCATATTTGTTTTCACATATACTGCAATTGTGTATTTTCACAGCTGTGAAGTACAAATACTAACTCCACAACAGTAGATCATACCATAATTAGTGCTTTCCTTATGGGATTTGATGACCGCCTTACATACATCATAACTGATATTTTCTCAATAATTGACAGTACAGGAACTGGCTCTGACCATCATGTTACATACATCTTACTGTTCTTGTAATTTTATTTTTTATATTTATTCATATTTATTATGTTTTCACATAATGAAATGTGGTTCTTGCATTGTCTGCATGTAGCACCTCGCACTGTGTTTTATTGGAATGTTTTGGTATTTACTTTGAGAGAAACACAATAACAGAAGTGAATTATGTTCATGTACTATACTGAGATTATTGCCTAATCTTGCTAAGCATCATACTCCTGTTAAATACAGTTAGGGAAGTTCTGGCTTTCATGGATGCATTTGTAACTGTTACAGGCAAATGGGCTTGAAAATGAGTGACATCGAAAACATGTCACACTTGATGGGATATTAAAGGAGAGTTAAACAATAAAGGGGAGTCATTCACTTAAAACTTCCAGGATGATAGGCCGTAGTTGAAGTATAAAACTCTCCCCTGACATTTCGTCTCCGACTGCGGGAGACATCCTCGGAGGTACAACTGTACCTCCAAGGATGTCTCCTGCAGTCGAGACGAAATGTCAGGGGAGAGTTTTATACTTAGACCATGGCCTATCAGCCTGGAAGTTTTAAGTGAAGACAATACTGGCTGTGAAAGCCTACATTGTATGATCAAAGGGGAGTCATGAATTGATATATTATTGAAACAGCTATGACCCACAAAATGGAACCCTCCATAAAATTGCAGTACCACTCCATCTAATATTAGAATAATTTATAATGTACCTTCAAAGCTACCTCACATATTTAAGCAATTAAGCAATTATGCACTGTAGGTCTTGCAAGGAATAAATTTGGATGAAAAAATGGTGTCTCGTATTAACTGGAAATGTTATAGACTTTTATTCGTTATTTAATATCGTTGAACTGCTGTAAATTTAGTCAAGTAAAATTTATCATAGATAGCTTTGGGTAATGGGAGGTGGGGCTGAGAAGAGCTACTGGTTTTTCCATTTCATCAAATAACTGATGTTTATTTTCTACTATTAGCTTAATAGTTCCATGACAACACATGGAAGAACCATAAGAACAAAGACCTGTTGATTATTGACACTGCTATTTTTCATACAGATAATGAGAATTTTAATTGTTGGTGTAGATAATCAGAACTTTGCAGAAAGTTTGGCTGATGAGAGATGTTTTTATTTTTATGTAGAATTTATAGGACTTTTTAATTCCTTGTTACTCTGTGATATGAGCTTGTTGATGAAGACATTTGCATCACAATATAAAACCCTATTTTGAACCTTACACAAGGAGGCTTTAAGAACTTACAGAAGTGAACCCTTTTCTTTTCTCCCCCCCCCCCTAATAAATAGACTACCACTAAGGAGTAAATTTACTGGCATGCGAGGGTAAGAATATCACAGTACAAAAACATGCCAAACTGAGATTGTTGAAAAGTTTATGGATTATATCTTAGCTTGCAATCCAATGATCTCCAGGAATTTTACATACAGTGTTTAATTTAGTGTGTGGTCATCGATATATACACTCCTGGAAATTGAAATAAGAACACCGTGAATTCATTGTCCCAGGAAGGGGAAACTTTATTGACACATTCCTGGGGTCAGATACATCACATGATCACACTGACAGAACCACAGGCACATAGACACAGGCAACAGAGCATGCACTATGTCGGCACTAGTACAGTGTATATCCACCTTTCGCAGCAATGCAGGCTGCTATTCTCCCATGGAGACGATCGTAGAGATGCTGGATGTAGTCCTGTGGAACGGCTTGCCATGCCATTTCCATCTGGCGCCTCAGTTGGACCAGCGTTCGTGCTGGACGTGCAGACCGCGTGAGACGACGCTTCATCCAGTCCCAAACATGCTCAATGGGGGACAGATCCGGAGATCTTGCTGGCCAGGGTAGTTGACTTACACCTTCTAAAGCACGTTGGGTGGCACGGGATACATGCGGACGTGCATTGTCCTGTTGGAACAGCAAGTTACCTTGCCGGTCTAGGAATGGTAGAACGATGGGTTCGATGACGGTTTGGATGTACCGTGCACTATTCAGTGTCCCCTCGACGATCACCAGTGGTGTACGGCCAGTGTAGGAGATCGCTCCCCACACCATGATGCCGGGTGTTGGCCCTGTGTGCCTCGGTCATATGCAGTCCTGATTGTGGCGCTCACCTGCACGGCGCCAAACAGGCATACGACCATCATTGGCACCAAGGCAGAAGCGACTCTCATCGCTGAAGACGACACGTCTCCATTCGTCCCTCCATTCACGCCTGTCGCGACACCACTGGAGGCGGGCTGCACGATGTTGGGGCGTGAGCGGAAGACGGCCTAACAGTGTGCGGGACCGTAGCCCAGCTTCATGGAGACGGTTGCGAATGGTCCTCGCCGATACCCCAGGAGCAACAGTGTCCCTAATTTGCTGGGAAGTGGCGGTGCGGTCCCCTACGGCACTGCGTAGGATCCTACGGTCTTGGCGTGCATCCGTGTGTCGCTGCGGTCCGGTCCCAGGTCGACGGGCACGTGCACCTTCCGCCGACCACTGGCGACAACATCGATGTACTGTGGAGACCTCACGCCCCACGTGTTGAGCAATTCGGCGGTACGTCCACCCGGCCTCCCGCATGCCCACTATACGCCCTCGCTCAAAGTCCGTCAACTGCACATACGGTTCACGTCCACGCTGTCGCGGCATGCTACCAGTGTTAAAGACTGCGATGGAGCTCCGTATGCCACGACAAACTGGCTGACACTGACGGCGGCGGTGCACAAATGCTGCGCAGCTAGCGCCAGTCGACGGCCAACACCGCGGTTCCTGGTGTGTCCGCTGTGCCGTGCGTGTGATCATTGCTTGTACAGCCCTCTCGCAGTGTCCGGAGCAAGTATGGTGGGTCTGACACACCGGTGTCAATGTGTTCTTTTTTCCATTTCCAGGAGTGTATTTATAGTTCCAGAAGGTCACTTTATCTGTCTGATACTAGTTTGAACCAGTTGTTAGCCTATTAACTGGCTTATATCTGGAAGTCTACATCTACATTTACACCTTCATCTACATCTATACTCTGGAAACCACTGTGAAGTGCATGGCGGAGGATACATCCCAGTGCACCAAAAGTTAGGGTTTTTTCTGTTAGGTTCACTTGTGAATTATTGGAAGAATGACCGTTTAAATGCCTCCATGTGTGATGTAATTAATGTAATCTCCTTGTCGTGATCCTATGGGAATGACACATAGAAGGTTGTAGTATTTATCCAGAGTAATTGTTGAAAGCTGGTTCTGGAAAATTTGTACGTAGGATTTAATGGTATAATTCATGTCTATCTGCAAGAGTCTGCCAGTTCAGTTTCTTCAGCATATTTGTGACACTCTCCAATGGATCAGACAAACATGTGACCATTCATGTTGTCTTTCTTTGCAAATGTTTAATATCTCCTGTTACTTCTATTTGATAAGTGTCCCATGCACTTAAGCAATATCCTAGAAAGAGTTGCACAAGTGATTTGTAAGCAATCTCCTTTGTAGACCACTTGCACTTCCCCAGTACTTTACCAATAAATCAAAGTCTGCCACCTCCTTTAACCATGGGTGAGCCTATGTGAATGTTACATTTCATATCCCTTAGAGTATTACCCAGGTATTTGTATGAGTTAACTGTTTCCAACTGTGACTCATTGATCTTACCGTCACAGAACACTGTTTTTCCATTTTTTGAAGTGTGCATATTTATGTTTATGAACATTTAAAGCAAAATGACAATCTTTGCACCGCTTTGAAATCTTATCGAGATCTGATTGAATATTTACGCAGATTATTTCTACCAAAACATCATTGTAGATAAATCCATTATCAGCAGAATGTCTGTGGTTACTATTAACAATATATGGTAAAGATAGATTTGCTACTTATCGCAATGATAACTTGTTAAGTCGCAGACAGGCACAACAAAAAGCCTCAATGAGAAAAGGAAAAAAAAACACAAACACAAACACACACACAAACAGGGGCATGCGTGCTTGTGCATGCGCACCCGCGCGCACTCGTACTCGGGCGCGCACGCACAAGACCACCACCCACCATCTCTGGCAGCTCGGACCTACAACGCAGCTGTCACATAGTATGGATGGAGGGGGAAGGGACGGAGAAGGGGGAGGGGAAGGGAGAGCAGGATATGGGTGAGGGTGAGGGGAGAGACAAGAGCACTGTCCGGCGGAGTGTGAAGAAACTAGACTGCCAACAGCTGCAGTGTCGGGAGTCTGTGGTGCAGGAAGGTGAGAAGGGGGGGGGGGGGGGGGCAGGGAGTGACAGAAGAGAGGGGTGGGGCAAGGGAAAAATGGGCAAGTGCATTGGCATAGGGTGGCATGCAAAGGGGATAGAAGATGAGTATAGGGAGGATATGACAGGGTGGAGGGGGTGGAAACTGTTAGACAGAAAGTGTGGGGACAGAAGGTTACCATAGGCTGAGGTTGGAATAATTTTGGGATCAGAGAAAATATTGTAAAGATAACTGCTGCCTGTTCAGTTCAGAAAAGCTGGTGGTGGAGGGATGGATCTAGGTGGCTTGGGTAGTGAAGCAGCCATTGAAATCAACCATGTTATGTTCAGCTGCATAGTGTAGACTAGTGTTCAATGGTTCACATGGCTCTGAGAACTATGGGACTTAACTGCTGTGGTCATCAGTCCCCTAGAACTTAGAACTACTTAAACCTAACTAACCTAAGGACATCACACACAACCATGCCCGAGGCAGGATTCGAACCTGCGACCGTAGCGGTCACGCGGTTCCAGACTGTAGCGCCTAGAACCGCTCGGCCACTCCGGCCGGCTAGACTAGTGTGTCAGCGCTACAAACAGAGACATCCAGTTGAGCAGCAAGAATGTTTGAATGTGATGCCTCAATCACCTCAAACAAGTGTGTCTGCATGTTCCACTACGGCAACACTCTCGGCTGTGTGTGGCCAAACAGCATGCGAGAGAGGGACACGTTGGTGCAACCTGGTTGTGATGACGAACAGACACATTGCCCAATGTCTCACCAATGCTTTTGTTCACTGCCAGTTTTCTGCACACAGTCTGCAAGCATCTATGAATATTGCTATGTTCTAGTTTTCCACCAAAAAAAGGTAATGACAGCTCTCTGCTTGGAACACACCTCCGTTACAGACATCATTTTGAAGACTATGTATAATGCTGCCACCAAGTGGAAATCCATGAAACTATAGGGACCGGAGTGGAAATATTTCATGATGTCCCACAACAAATTCTGCATTTTTCTCAACCAGAACTGAGGGAAAAAAAGTGTTGCATTTCTAAGGTATTTGTACAAGTTGGCTAATTCCAACTGTGACTCAACGATATTATAGCCATACAACACTATGATTTTTCATTTTGTGAAGTGCACAGTTTTAAATTTCTGAACATTTAAAACAAATTGCCTGAACAAACTCTCGTGCAGATTCAATTTCTATCCCTGTGGATTTGAGTCTCTTGTCTCCTGTGACACATTGCCATCTTCATTTCCCATTAGCCTGCCCTTTTGATATTCACTGAAATTTTCCACAAAAATCTCACTGCTATCAATTTTGTGTTCCAACCAAACACTGGCACTTTGTTGTGAATGTTTCATTACACTTCAGGGTCTCTTACAGCTCTAATTATCTGGATTGGATGGAGAGCCACTTAATCTAAAAAAAAAAAAAACTCTTGCGGGTACCCCATATGCAGTAAGCTACCTGGGCAACAACGTCTGATGCGTACTGCACATCTGACCCATTTAGGGGGACCCTGCAGTTTTCAAACCTTTGGCACAAGTCCAAGAAGTCGCAGCCTGGCTTGTCACAGAATCTTCGAAACCTCTAGTTCATTCCTTCCATTCGACTCAAAACCAGGGGACCATGGTCAATTCTGTGCACAATCTTTAGTACCAATTTTCTTTGGGGTACCATTCTTCACCATTGCACTTTTGCATGTGCTTCCTCTTTACACAAGACAAAGTAGTTTTCCCCAAAACAGATGAAGTGAGTCCCACTGGCTCAGTTTCAGTTTCAATGAAAGACAGTGCCTCCAACTTGTTGTTTAGGGGGGTTGATATAATGCCCTGACTGCTCCCTGGTCCTTGTCCATCCTGTACAGGACACCTAGATTTACTATTCACACACCACTTGCAGTCAAGTTGATGGCTAATGACAGATCCTGTACTTTCTGCAGAGGAGACAACATTCACAGAAGAGGATTGTTCCTGAGCCACCAATACCACAGATGCATGACTCTCACAGACTCTTCCAACACATCGATTTGCAACAGTTACCAGTCAATTGACAGCAGTCAGTGTGATTACCAGCTGCTTACAAATGTCAACCAACTCATCCCATGGTTGAGAACAGCATTCACAGTGGGGCTGCATTGTGGTTAGTGCAAAGTGTTAAAGGGCTGTGAACAAAGACATTAATCTAAGCCTGCTGACTATCTTTTAATCTACTGGGCTTAAAAATTACAGTTTCCCAATACGAATTGAATAAAATATACAAAGCAAGATTTGTGTTAAGGCACAAGAAAAACATGTAGTAAAAATTTCTGGTTTTATCAAGCTTTTTGAGGTTAATTACAAACTCTAAAATAGAATTATTTACGATAAATGTAGGTAATAAATACTACTCTTGAAGGGAAAACCAGATTTAACACAGTATGTTTCTTACAATATCTGCTACAGTAACTAAATCACATACACCAATTTACTATGAATTGATTATTCACATGATGACTGTAACCTCCGAAAATCCTCAAGATGTAGGTTTATTTGCACTGGTATGTAATGAAATCTGGGGCGATATATTCTTTGGCAGTAACTGTGAATCACTGATTTGCTATGTAATAAGTTATCTACAACACTAGTACTAGTAATTTACGAAAATTTTCAAAAATGTAGTTTTAGAAGTGTCCGGTAATTGTCAAAAAGAATGTATTTCTCACATAATTAAGCAATGAAATTAGAGACTGACTGATTTGAATGAGGATAGGCCTATGTTCTCAAAAATTTTAAAACGGAACAAATAAGTTTAAGCCTACAATTGACGATAACAGTATGAGCTTATGGTGCCACTCACAATTGTCCAAACTTTCACAATTCTCCAGTACTGTGAATCCTAAACTAGGTCAACATTGACATTCTTGGGAATTTTGAGCAACTGGAGGCTCATGTCGAAAGCCGTGGCCTTGACACAGTTGTCTTGTAATGTATACTTGTATGTGTTGTCATTGCCACTAAACTTCTAGCAAAATACGCTGGAATACACCTGATACTTCCTTCATACAATGGCTTTTGTACCACCTTTTGTCACTACTTAACAAAGATGCTGAACCCCACACTTCACTTGATAAATGACACAAGCATATGAGACTCCTACTTCGTTAAGATTCTTAACATCTATTTTCCATAAATGAGTTGTTGTGTGTTCCACACAGTTCTGCACCTGAAATTACTACTAACTCATACATGCAATGTGACTCATTGTTTGCCCTGTTAGCATACAACTGGTTCCATAGGACTTGTGCATGCTTTGATGGACTTGTTCAAATTACTCAGTTTTGTAGCAAATGCCTGTCTACATGTTTTGATATATTTGTCTTCTATTGCATACAATGTAGGTACAATTATTTTTATCAATGTATCACCTATATGTCAGATTATATGGATGTTTGGTGTACTGTAATTGAGATTTGTTGGCCTGTAGCACATTTTTCTTATATATACATGTCTCTATCAATTCATAAATGTCAACTTAAGTGAACAGATAGACATTCAAAACACATTAAGAAATATTTCTCTTCCATTAGGTAACCAGAGGCCAATCCCTTCTGCTCATAATCCAGTAAACATGACTGTATACCAAAGATTAAGCATAGAGGATGTATAAACAAATGTCTTATTTTACCCTGCACACAGAAAATTTTACATGCCTGACAATCAGACGTGTTTAAGCATGTCATTAAGATTTTTTCCACTATTTATAAATCAAGCTATATGTATTACAATGGTTAGCTGCTCGTTAGAAAACCAGGGCATAGTATCGCACACAGAGTCAAACTGCAATCTGATGTCATTAAAAACACAAGTAAATAAAACAAAGAATTGATGTACTGGAATCATTTTACCCTCACTGAAGTCCATACAACCTACCGCTTGACACAGCTGATGTACAAGCATTTAAGAGTACAACTCGAGTTCTTCATACTGATATCGAAAATGTAAACTTCGTATGACGTGAACAGTTAGCTATATACAAGACAGTTAAATCTAGAGAAAATGCTGAACTTAAAACTGATAACTATCTGTCACAACCATGTGTACTTCATTTGGGACTATGTCAACAAAAGCTTAAAACAGCATACAGAGAAAAAACCATGTGTTTACTAAAATTACTCCTGCTGCTGTAGGGAAGTAAGCCATTCAGTAAAAATATTGAAATGAAAATCATCCAAGAAAGTATAAAGGACCAGCACCAGAGAAGTACATATGTACATGGAAAAGAATTAACAGTAAACATCATAAACAACCCATAAGGAAGAACGTAAGGGAGAAATCCAACTGCAACACAAGGAAAAGGAGATATGAATATAGACAATGCAATATTTGTGACAAGCTAAAACTGAGTGCCTTTTGTTAGTGATTCCTCTTCTTTATACCTTTGTAAGAAAGAACTAATGGTCACTCAACCCACAAGCCACTCTTAGGTACCCAAATTGGTAATACACTATTCATGAAATTCACCTATTTAGGTTTACTACA
Organism: Schistocerca cancellata; assembly: GCF_023864275.1. Lineage (NCBI taxonomy): Eukaryota > Metazoa > Arthropoda > Insecta > Orthoptera > Acrididae > Schistocerca > Schistocerca cancellata. The sequence goes on from NC_064628.1 coordinate 700,878,868, forward strand.
CATATGTTACACGCTTTAAAACTGTCAAACATTCACTGGAGACCATACTCAACACAACAACAAAATATGTTACCCTTCAAAGTATTGTGAAGAACATTATTATCCCATCACTCATGTCTATCAATTCACAACAATCTGAATATTTACATGCATACAATGGCCTTCCTGAGGAGATGGGTATAATACATTTCAGTTTAAGTTACAGAAATGTATTAATGATCATGACTTGCGTAAAACACATTCATCTGTACTGTATCAACTGATGTCTAATTTTTGGCAACAGCACAAAATGATTCCCAATCCATTTCAGAACTCTCGATTCATAATATGGCAACCATTCGTGCATAAAAATTTTCTGACAATAGCAATAGAAAAATCATTCAGTGTTGTCTTGGCATAGAATTATTAAAGCGGTATACCTGGATGGTGATTTGAACTTTTCCCCTCTCAGGTCCAATGTCATAATCACACTACCGATTCCCACAGTAATTTAATAAGGTTTGAAAATGGGCTTTACATAAACCCAGAAAAGGAAAAAAAAGAGACTCACTTTTACACCAGGCTTTCAATGAGCCATCAATACTGTATGTTTCATTGGCTTCCAATTAAGAGGCATTAACCAGAAACTGTGGAAGTAGCACTAATCAACTTGGATTGAAAAACTAACACACAAACTAAACTTTTGTTATCTGCTTGCAATAGTAATATCACAGGAGGGGATACAAAATTAATGCAAATGATCCACATTTTTACATATAGGAAAACTGCACCACAGTACAATAAGGTTTCCCTGCAACAACAAAATTTGCATGCAACTGGGTCAATGACCCTCTGTGCGACGATTTTTTTCTTTTTTCAAAAAACTGTAGTTAGTTTACAAGCAACACTACATTAAAATATGTACTCTACAGATGGCATGACCTAAATAAAACATGCTAATGTTAAAGAAGAGCAATTCACCAATTTCTTTGAGGAAGAGATTAATGAAAAGATACCAAAACTATACAAGACTCACCTCTAATTATACGATCTGTCATACAAATTATACCAGATTGTGGGAATACTACCTTCCAATTGTATTCCTGTGTAAAAATATTAAAGACAACAAAAAATCCTAAACACTGATCACTTATTTACGAGAACGTTTCTTTTTATTTAAATCGGTTAAATAAAATTACTTTAATTCATTTCATAACAAGTACATACTTCTTCCTGTCCTATACATATTCATCACATAAAATAGATTACAAAATTAATTTATCACTTCACAGAACGCTGTCTTTGCCCATGATACATGAGATCACTGCCGAGTGTACAAACATATAATTACTTAAAATTATATGTAAAATCACTTTCCTGAGATTTTTCTTTCGAGATAAACTATTTCACTGAAATAAAAACCACTTTTCAGCATTGTGCACAGTAAGACACTGCTAAATGCTTGGGTAAAAACAACAAACCACAATAACTCTGAAATGCAATCACAATGTTGTGGCCGCACTGCCTTTCATTAACCATTCGAATGTTGACTTGGTGTCAGACCCCCAGAATGTTCTGGACTATGCTTCTGCTTCTTTCTCTTCTTTTCCTTCTTCCTTCTCTTTCTATCTTTGTCTTCATCATGCCGTTTCTGTTTTTTATGCTTCTTCTCGTGTGTATCTTGTCCGACTTCTGTAATTTGTGTTTCTTGATTAGGAGTATCGCCAGCTTTATGTTTATGTTTCTTATGCTTGTTTTTATGTTTTCTCTGCGGTGGTTGGTTAACATATCTGTACTGTTCAGGCAGAGGTCCAGGATGTAAACGGAAACCAGAAAGTTGGACACTTGTTAAAGGAAGTAGTTCTTTACCACAAATTGGCGGCTTCTCAATGACTGATCGGAGGGAGCTATTATCCTGATGGCCAGGCGTGTCTATCATACCAGGCAAATTCGGCAAAAACGACGACAACTGTTCTTTCACTTTCTTCCCAGTGCTGAATTTACTATACGAATGTTCGAGGCCATAATATGCCATCAAATTTGTTGCACCTGTAAGTTCACATTCTCCTGAAACGACAAAACAAACAACATTTAAAACACTTATACTGAAACTGATTACACTGACGTCTCTAACAGTTGTTTGTAAACTTACCTGGCGGCTCCTTCATCAAGTAGAAAGGCCCGCTATGGACAATGGAGGGATTTTTCCCCAAAGAAATCGTTGTTTTTAGCGTTCCTGTCGAATCTTGTCGCGAAACAACTGGGGAACGAGCCCCCCTGGGTGATGATTTTGGCGAATATTGTTCTACTTTACGAAACTGATCAGCCATCATCATCTTCCCTCATCGTTTCATGGACGTTTCACAAAAACAATCCTTTCCTCCGACAAACATCTTTACTGCCGAAGATAGCTATCGTTGCCAAAGCATCAAAATTGCTAGGACACAATTTGTCTGCTGATTAAGAACAAAGCATTTCGAGCTATCAGTTGATTATGGAATATCTCAGTAACAATAGTCGTGTTGAATTAATTACATGATCGTTTATCCTTTCTGGATATAAATAGTGCAGATGCGACGCTAAAAGAGTGCAAGACATATTTCCCGTTTATTCTTAAGTTAGATATTTTACATCGCCAAATCATCTGTTTAACTACAGAAAATTATTAATCCGAACTAATATCCCTTACGACTTCAGATTTCATCCCATACATGAGTATGATATTACGTTAAAATGTAAGATGTTTATGTACCAGTGTTAAATTACGAGCTAACTTAAGAGAAATTATGTGTCCCTTAAAAGTTGGTTCGAAAATAGACGCGTTATACACTTTCTGGATGAGTGTACTGTCTATTTGTGATAACTAACATCTTTGACGTAAAGTGTAAACATCTGTGCAACACGTGTAAGTGTATACAAAACGTATGAGTTGTAGTAAACACTACACAGCATTAAAATGGGGAAGAAGACAAAAATTGGAAAACAACGTCGAGATAAATACTATAAACTTGCAAAGGAAACAGGTAATAGCTTACAACCGGCGCCTTCAGATTTATGCCCGAACTCAATATTTGTGTGTGTGTGTGTGTGTGTGTGTGTGTGTGTGTGTGTGTGAAAGGCAATATTAAAGTGACATACACTAACGCTGTTGCGGCTGTAGATCATTTATGTGTTAACGAAAATTTAGTACATTATCCGAAATACTCCTCAGATGGAGAACGATGCATGCAATCGCAACCCTCCCCAAGTACCTTTTTATTCTGCCCGTTGTGTTTCAAATGACACTTTTAACTTCGTAATAATCCTCTCAGCCATATTGTTTGTTTATTCAATTATTTGAGAAATCGCACTCAAGAAATATGACTTCATAGTAACCTTTGTATCCCGCGTTATTGCAGCTTAAAGTTTTCACGTTATCGTTTGTGATTCCAAATGTCACGAATGTTGATGATATTAGATGTGATCAACATCAATCTTATTGGCAGACGACTTAAGTAACTGGTAAAATCTGGCCCATCTTACACCCGGAGTTAAACTAAGAGGAGCTTTCTCACCATCACTTTTCAACCTCGTTATGGAGCACGTCACCAGGAGAATAAAAGCTTCACACCTTTAAACCAAACTACATCACAGTTTTAACATACTGGTGTATGCAGATGACGTCTTTTTCTTAGGAGAAAATGGACAAGAAATGAATTCATTCATCCCAATATTGTGTAACAACTTAACTTGGAACAGGACTAGAAATTAATGTAGTACAATTAAAACCAAATACTTACTTGTCTCACAGCAGAGCATTAAGAAATGTGAAGATTGACATGTATAAAACAGTTATCATACCTATTCTGACATATATTTGTGAGGCATGAACATTAACAAAATTGGAAGAAGCATAATTAAGAAACTTTGAAAGAAAAATTTTGAGGAAGATATTTGGTGGGATACAGAGTACGAACATGAGAGAATGAAGAATATTAACAATCCAAGAAATATGTTTGTGGAGAACCAGACATTGTATCCAGGCTAGGAGACTTCATTGGATTGGAATAAGCTTTAAGATCCAGAAGAGAAGAAAATCTATCAAGTATGTATAGGACGTCCCCAGTGAAGACTTCTTGAAAGACTAACACTATGCTACTTCTACAACATCAGAGAAAATATGAAAATATTACATGTGATGAACTGGAAAATTAAAAGCCAAGATAGAACTACCTGACAAAGTGTTTTGATGTTTGCAGCAAAGAGCTTTCATAGCTGAAGCTTGCTAGTAATAACAGTATATAAACATATAGATCTGGGGTAATCCGAAGTTTGCAGTACCAAGCTTCAGCTTTGACCCATGATGCTACTGTGTTATGACATTGTGTTAGCATATTTGAAATGGCTCATTTGCAGATTGTATGCTGGAATCCGCAACTCATTTTTGAACTCATGCTTACTGTACACATCTTTCATTTGAACCAAAACTTTATTCAGTAAGGTAACACAAGTGAAATATAGTCTAAACACTCAGAATCATCCTTGCATTTAATACTACAAATGGCCATAAAGCTTGTTTCTGCAACATGATATTTCCATGCGTCTACCCAGTTGTGTCGTAGGACCACTACTTTCATATTGAACCATAAAAGTAAGCAATCTGTGACCACAAGTAAACATCATTACAAAATTGACTTAATTTAACATTACATTAATTAAATAGTAGGGGGGGAAGGGGGTGTTTCCTTACTAAAGGTTGTATTTCTGCAATTGAAATTGTTGCATCTTATAAAACACCATCTACACCTGCATTTCATCATATGCAGATGCTGTAGTTCAGTTAGCTATGCAACTATGAATGCTTGTTTGCATTCAGTATTATGGAACTTTACACATCAAACAATGTCACTAGATTATAACTCATTGTCTGAGCACCTCTGTGAAAACAGCGCCGGCCGCAGTGGCCGTGCGGTTAAAGGTGCTGCAGTCTGGAACCGCAAGACCGCTACGGTCGCAGGTTCGAATCCTGCCTCGGGCATGGATGTTTGTGATGTCCTTAGGTTAGTTAGGTTTAACTAGATCTAAGTTCTAGGGGACTAATGACCTCAGCAGTTGAGTCCCATAGTGCTCAGAGCCATTTGAACCATTTGTGAAAACAGCTTTTGGCTATTTGTTGTGTACATAGGACTGAAACTGTCTTTGAAAAAGTCTCCTTTTCCATAACATACAACATCATGGCCATATTTTATGTTAAGTCTTGAACAACAATTTGTACACTGACATTAAATCCACATGTTCATAGCATTCATCTGTTCAACCAGAATACTTGCCAGCATTCAGCGAATGGGAGTTATAGTACAATTTTCAAATGAAGACCACAGCCATAATTATTGTTAAAAGTAAAGTGAACCTGAAATTAAATATTCATTGAAATAATTCTAATGTAGCTACCCAGCAGCAACAGAGGCAGTGCACATAGATGCATATGATATCTATTTCATTTGCAACTTTTAATTCTCAGTTCATCTTTATACATACTTTATGAACCACTGTGAAGTATACAACAGAGTACTTAACATGGAACCACATGCTAGGTTTCTTCCTGCACCAATCACATATTAAGAGCAGGAAGTATAACTGCTTAAATATTGTCTGCTTGCTGTAATTAGTCTAATATTGTCTTTACAGTTCATGCAGGAGTGGTACGTAAGAGGTGAGAAATATCTGTAGCTTCTGCTCTTAATATTGCTTCGAGAAATTTTGCTAAGCACACTTTTGTAGGATAATTTGCATCCCTCTTCAATAGTCTGCCAATTCAGGTCCTCAACATTTCCAGGATGTTCTCACGTGAATCAAATCTGTGTCCATTCTTGTTGCCCTTCTTTGTATATGTTCAATATACCATGTTAGTCCTATTTGTTATGGATCCCACAAGTTTGAGCAGTATTGTAAAATGGGACATACAAATGATTTGTAAGCAGTCTCCTATCTACACTGACTGCATTTTCCCAGGTCTTGCCAGTGAAATGCAGGATGCCTTGTGCGTTATCTACAACTATTATTTACAGCCCAAACAAATCTACATGTAAATTGGCCAGCAAGGCACATTAAGTAGAAGTTGTCAGTGGATACTGAAAAGTCATAAGTTGAATCGTGTGATGGTTGTGCAGCAATTATGGAAGGATGACAGTCAGAAACGTGTAGAATACTGCATGTGTCTTTTGAATAACATCAATGATCATTTGTTAGACAGTTTCCATTACATCATGACTGATGAATCATGATTTCATTTTTCCCGTCTTATGAATTCATAGAACATGAGGTACTAAGTAATGGAGAACCCTGTCCATGATGTCTTCACTGAGGAACAAACTGTCAGCAAATATTTATGACCAACACGTTTGTCGTCTGTAACAACATGCAATTTTTTTCTTTGAGGACACACAATTCCACACACAATACAGGAACTGAAAGACAACATAGCCATGTAGTTGCTGCCATTCATATCCCAACTTTACGCCGGTTGTATCTGAATATGCTTAGACGTGCAGAGCTGTTTATTGATGTTGCAGGGGTTACCTTTAACATCTTCTGTACATGTATTTTTCATTGTAAATAAATGGTAAGTTTATTTTAGTTCTTCGTTTCTCTAATTTCACTGCATTTCCTTTATACTTAACACGGGCTACTGTTACCTGCGCCACCCTGTACAACCTAAAAAGCGATGGTTTCAACACACTTTCCTGAGAAAAACCTGAAGTTACTTCTACTTGTGTCTGTGACACCCCATCCAATGTAACATGATGTGTCCTCTTTGTTAGGAACTCCACAGCCCAGTCACAATTATTCTTTTCTACTTCATATGATGTACTTTAGTTCGTAAATGTTGGTGTGGTGCCAAGTCATTTGCTTTTAGCAAGACAAAAGCAACTGCCTTGATGATCTACATCTACACTCTGCAAACCGTGAATTGCATGACAGATTGCAGTTATTAGGGTTTCTGCCTGTTCCATTCAGTTATGGAGCACAGGATTAATGATTGTTTGAATGCCTGTGTGCATGCAGTAGTTTTTCTAATCTTATCCTGGCAATTGCTATGTGAGCGATATAAAGGCTGTTGTAATATATTCCTAGAGTAATCATTTAAAGTCAGTTCTTGTAACTTTGTTAATAGACTTTATTGGGACAGTTATATCTATCTTCAAGAGTCTTTCAGTTCAGTTCCTCCATTATCTCTGTGACACTTTGCCCATGAATTCTCTGTATACATTCAATATCCACTGTTAGTCCTATTTGGTATGGGTCCCACATACTTGAACAATATTCTAGAACCAGTCATATGAATGATTTGTAAGCAGTCTCCTCTGTAGACTGATTCGACTTCCCCAGTATTCTACCAATAAACCGAAGTTTACCACCGGCTTTACCCATCTCTGAACCTAAGTGATTGTTCCATTTCATATCCCTACAGAGTGTTACACCTAAGTATTCGTATGAGTTGGCTGATTCTAGAAGTGACTCATTGATATTACAGTCATAGGATACAATGTTTTTTTCATTTTTGAAATGCAGAATTTTACATTTATGAGGCATGGTTTTTTGTTTGAGGGATGTACGATGGATTATAATTAGAAGAGGGGCTAACTCGGCCGCAAATTCAGTATAGAATCTGATAGGGATTCCATCGGGGCCTAGAGCATTGTTCAATTTTAATGATTTCGGCTGTTTCTCAGCACCACTGACACTAATACTTATTTCAGTAACCTTTTCAGTGGTGCGAGGATTAAATTGGGACAATTCTCTTGGGTTTTCCTCTGTAAAGGAACATTTGGAAACAGAGTTAAGCATTTCAGCTTTTGCCTTGCTACCCTCAATTTCAGTTCCTGTCTCATTTGGTTGGGACGTCGATCAGTTGTAGAATTTTGGAACACGTATTGTGTTCGAGTATAATGACTTTTCTGGAGACTAGAAATCTACTCTGTAGGAATCAGCATGGGTTTTGAAAAGGACGGTCATGTGAAACCCAGCTCGCGCTATTCGTCCACGAGATTCAGAGGGCCATAGATACGGGTTCACAAGTGGATGTTGTGTTTCTTGACTTCCGCAAGGCGTTCAGTACAGTTCCCCACAGTCATTTAATGAACAAAGTAAGAGCATATGGACTATCAGACCAATTGTGTGATTGGATTGAGGAGTTCCTGGATAACAGGACGCAGCATGTCATTCTCAATGGAGAGAAGTCCTCCGAAGTAAGAGTGATTTCAGGTGTGCCGCAGGGGAGTGTCATGGGACCGTTGCTATTTACAATATACATAAATGACCTGGTGGATGACATCGGAAGTTCATTAAGGCTTTTTGCAGATGATGCTGTGGTGTATCGAGAGGTTGTAACAATGGAAAATTGTACTGAAATGCAGGAGGATCTGCAGCGAATTGACGCATGGTGCAGGGAATGGCAATTGAATCTCAATGTAGGCAAGTGTAATGTGCTGCGATTACACAGAAAGATAGATCCTTTATCATTTAGCTACAAAATAGCAGGTTAGCAACTGGATGCAGTTAATACCATAAATTATCTGGGAGTACGCATTAGGAGTGATTTAAAATGGAATTATCATATAATGTTGATCGTCGGTAAAGCAGATGCCAGACTGAGATTCATTGGAAGAATCCTAAGGAAATGCAATCCGAAAACAAAGGAAGTAGGTTACAGTACACTTGTTCGCCCACTGCTTGAATACTGCGGTGTGGGATCCGTACCAGATAGGGTTGATAGAAGAGATAGAGAAGATCCAACGGAGAGCAGCGCGCTTCGTTACAGGATCATTTAGTAATCGCGAAAGCATTACGGAGATGATATATAAACTCCAGTGGAAGACTCTGCAGGAGAGACGCTCAGTAGCTCGGTACGGGCTTTTGTCAAAGTTTCGAGAACATACCTTCACCGAAGAGTCAAGCAGTATATTGCTCCCTCCTACGTATATCTCGCGAAGAGACCATGAGGATAAAATCAGAGAGATTAGAGCCCACACGGAGGCATACCGACAATCCTTCTTTCCACGAACAATATGAGACTGGAATAGAAGGGAGAACCGGTAGAGGTACTCAAGGTACCCTCCGCCACACACCGTCGGGTAGCTTGCGGAGTATGGATGTAGATGTAGACTTTGGCGACACTAACAGCCTTTGCATATGAATTTCTTTGCGTTCTGTAAAATATCACTTGACATTATTTTGCTACGGTAGTCATTGGAGGCTTCATGCATTCCTCTCTTGAAAGCCAAATGCATTTCTTTCAGCATGTCTCTATCTGTAGCCCTACGCTTTGTTTTCTATTATGCAGTAATCTCTGCTTCTTTAGAAGTTTCTTTATGCTGACAGTAAACCATGGTGGTTCCCTACTATTGTGAACTGTTCTAATGGGTACATATCTATCTAGTGCATCACAAATTATTCTTTCAAAACTTAGGCCAGAGTTCCTCTACATGCTCTGGGCTGTGCTGAAAGTTTCAAGTTCCTCACTGAGAGATGACACCACTGTTTTTTTATCTAGTTTACTGAACATATATATCTTTTTTCTTGTTTTAGTAGTCCTTTGTACTTTGGTAATTGTTGTCGCCACAACCATGCTGTGGTCTTTAATGCCAGTTTCAATGTGGACATCCACAAGGACCAGATCTATTATGAGTGGGGTTCCTAACTAACTGTTGTGGGAAGTTTTCAGAGAAGACATTTAGTAAAGTTTCACAGGATGTCTTATCACACCCACCACTAACAAAACTGTAATTTTCCTGATTAATTGTCAGATGATTAACATCTCCAACAATGAATACATTATGATTGGGGAACTTAAGGAAGTTAAGTGAACTGAGGTTTTCTCTAAAGTTTTCGGTTACATCAGGAGATGGGTGTGGTGGGTGATAGAAGGGTCCAATAATCATTTTGTGCCCATCCCTGATAATGAGTCTTGCCCACCATACCTGTTTACAAGAAGGGTAACATAAGTAACTGACACAACTACCGTACAATCTCACTGACTTCCATATGTTGTAATATCTTAGAAGATATTCTGAGTTCTGATATAATGAGGTATCTTCAACAGAATAACCTCCTCCTCCATCTCAGTCAGCATAGATTCCAAAGACACAGGTCATACAAAACTCAACTTGCAGCTTCAAATTCTACCTCAGTGGATTTGAGTTTCTTTTCTACTGCAGCAAATACACCACCTCCATTTCCCGTTTGCCTGTCCTTTCAATATACGTTTCAATTTTCCCCAAAAATCTCACTGCTAACAATTTCCGGTTTCAACCAGCTTTCTGTATGTAGTATTATGTGAGCTTCACTGCTTTTCATGAGTACTTCAAACTCTGTTGCTTTGTTGTGAATGCTTCGGCAGTTTACCATTAGGATTTTAATACTCTCACCTGTGGGAGGCATTTCTTTCGATCTTATGCTGATACTTCTGGGTTTCCTATGGCTATCGTTATGTGGATTGCATGGAGAGTCACCTAATCAAATAAAAAAAACAAAAAAAAAACTTGTGTGTGCTCCACAAAGTGTCAGCAACATAAGTAGCAGCCTCTGATGTATAGTGTACAACTCACCTATTTAGGGGACCCCTACAGTTCCCAACTCTGTGGCACAAGTCCAGGAAGTCGCAGCCTAGCTTGTCAAAGAACCTTAGAAGTGTCTGTTTCAGTCCTCCCATTCGACTCAGAACCAAAGGGCCACAATCAGTTCTTGGTACAATGCTGTGAATTGTGAGCTTAGTTGAAACTCCATGCACAGTCACTGGAATGATGCAAAAGTGATATGGAGCCTAGAGGACAGGCATCGTCTTTTCCAACATGCGCCACAATCTTCAGTTAGTTGCCCCGTGTTCTTTCAGTGGTTGCCGGAATAGCTTCTTCAACATGCCGAGTGAGCTCCCCAGGCATACACACTGAATGCACCTGGTGTCCTTTCCTGTCCCTTGCTGCCATTTCCCTAAGGGGTACCATCATTCGCTGTACATTTGGACTGGCAGCTATTAATAGACCCCTTACCCTTTTGTGTTTGCCTCCTCCTGACACCAGACAAAAAGGGTTTCCCCAAAACAGGTGAAGTGAGTCCTACTGGCTCAGTTTTAGGGAAAGACAGCAGATTATCTTGATCTATGATTTTTGTGGCATTGTGTGAATAAGTGGAGTTGAGTTTTGTATGACCTGTGTTTTTGGAATCTATGCTGACTGAGATGGAGGAGGAGGTTATTCTGTTGAAGATACCTCATTATGTCAGAACTCAGAATATCTTCTAAGATACTACAACATATGGATGTCAGTGAGATTGTACGGTAGTTGTGTCAGTTACTTATGTTACCCTTCTTGTAAACAGGTATGGTCTGTGCTCTTTCCAATCACTGGGCACAGTATTTTGTTCAAGTAATGTACAGCGTATTGTGGTAAAACTGAAGGCTAAGTCAATGGCAAGTTCTGTATAGAATCTGACTCAGAAATCTTTGGGTCCTGGAGCCTTGTATAAGTTTAACGATTTCAGCTGTTTCTCAATGCCACTGACATGATGTCACTCATCTTTGCTGTTGTGCGAGAAGTAAACTTGGACAGTACACCTGTATCTTCGTTAGTGAAGTAATGTTTGAAGACAGAGTTCAGTATTTGTGTTCTTAGTTTCATTCATGAGTGTCTGGGCATTAATTTTGGTGACACTGACAGTCTTTTCTTGCGACTAGAATTTCTCTAGATTTTGTGAGAGATCTTTTGATGAAATTCTGCTATGATAGTGCTAGCCATCTTTGACAGCCAAATGTGTTTCTTTCATAATATCTCCATATATGATCACAATACTGCGAACACAGAAACCTATAAAAAATACCATGGTACCAGGAACTTTGCTTAACCCATGTAGCTCAATCGAAATTCACAATACCAGCCCCACATACCTGCAGCCCCAGAGCACAGTCCATGATACTCAATAGTACACGCTAATAAGTACGAAGTCCAACTACCAACCCAAACCTCAAAATCATAATGTAACAAACTAGTTCAACATAAATTATGAAGAAAATTATTCAAAGAAAATCACTTTCATTCACACCCCGCTACACACACACACACACACACACACACACACACACACACACACAAATTGGTAGTCAATAATTACAACCACCACCTCGAAAACCACCAAGAACTCACAACACACTGAAGAGTCCAGTGCCACATAGTGTGTGCCAGCACTTCATCCAGTACGCCCTCTGCATACTTGATCTATTTCAGTGACGTCACACAACACAGTTATGTCACAGGTCAAAGCAAATGGGTGATATCACAATTACCAGTTGACCTCATTCCCACCATGAACTGTTGTACTAGGTATACATACGTCCAGTGCATGTTTAACCATTCTTTTAAACTTAAACCACAGTTTTTCTACATGTCCTGGCTAGAAGTAAATTTTTTGAGTCCATCTTTGAGATGTGATATGGATCCCTCTTTATGTAACATATTAACTATTGTAAATATTTCTACTTGTTTTGACTGGCCTTTGTACTTTAATAATCGTTGTTGCTAGAACTTCCTCATGGTCACTTATACCAGTTTCAGTACGGACAACAGCTAAGATGACAGGTGTACTTGCTGCCATAAGGTTTAATATATTTCCATCGTGAGGGGGCTCCTGAACTATCTGTTCTAGGTAGTTTTTAGAGAAAGCTTTTAGTAATCTTTTGCAGGATATCTTATCACTCCCACCACGACAAAACTGGAATTTTTCAAACTAATTACTGAATGATTTAAGTCTCCTTGAATGATGATAGTATGTTTGGAGACTATTTGTACCACCAAACTCAGGTTTTCTCTAAAGATTTCTGTTACATCGGGAAGTAAGTCTCATGGTCAATAGAATAATCCAATTACAAGTTTATGCCCATGTTTGATACTACTTAGACATGCCCAAACAATCTCACATGGAGCTTCAGTTTGAATTTTGATGGATTCTACTTTTTTGTGTACTGTGACACAGACACCAGCTCAATTTGGTATTATCCTTTCCTCTTAGTCTATACTCAGATTTAATCCAAAAATCTTACTGCTGTTGATTTCAAGTTTTAGCGAGCTCTTTGTGCTGCCTTTTTGGATTGTTTTAAACTCTGGGACTATGTTGCAAATGCTTTGGCAGTTGGTCACTAGGATTTAAATTTGTTTCATCTGTGATGGCTATTTCTTTGAACCTTCCCTCAATACTTTAGGATCTCCTACAGATGTCATTATCTGGATTGGATAGAAGTTTCATTTTAAACTATAAAAAACCTTGAGAGTGCCCCAGACACAGTCAGTTTCCTCGATAGCAGCTCCTGATGTGTAGTGCGCCCTTGATCCATTTAGGGGGACCCTGCAGTTCTCAACAAGTCAAGAAAATGGCGTGTAGCTTGTCACAGAATCTTTGAATCGTCTGGTTGAAACCTTCTACTTGTCTCAGAATGAGAGGGCCCTTATCAGTTCTAGAGGCAGTGCTGCACATTGTGAGCTAGTTGAACCTCTGTGAATAACATTAGTTTTCTCACTGCTTTTTGCCAGTCACTGGAATGACCCAAGTATGACCTTGTACCCTATACGACTGGCATTGTCCATTCAATTGTGTGCCACAATCTGCAGTCTGGTTGTGCCTTGTTCCCCTAATGGCTATTCCATAGCCTCTTCAATACATATGAGGCCTCCAGCCATAACAGAGGGTGCCCTTCTGTCCTTTGCTTTCATTTCCCTAAGGGGTACCATTATCACCATGTGTTTGAACACCTGCCATTAGCTGATCCCTATCCTTTTGTGTTTACCGCCACTTGGCTCAGGACACAGTATTTTTGTCTACAGGTCTTACTGACTCAAGGGTTAATTTCAGTGAAAGACAGCATTTCGAAATTTTTTGTTGAGGTTGAGTATAATACCATGAGTTCTCTTTGATTCTTGCCTCCCCTGTACAGGGCCTCTAGACCTACCACTGACATGCCTCTTACAGTAGTCAAATGGACTAGCAATGATAGACCCTATACTTTCTGTGGGGCAAACAGTACCTATTGGAGAAGACAATACTTGAAGTACTATTGGCATATCTAGTACATGTCTCTCAACATCTTGTATAATACACTGATACGAAGCAGCTTCCAATCACTTGACAGCAGTCAGAATGATTTTCAGCTGCTTCCAAATAGCACCTAACTCACCCCATGTCTGAGAACATAATCCAGAGTGGGGCTGCATTCATATTGGTGCAATTTTTATGTGAATGCGAAATAATTAATTTTACATTTATGTTGCTGATATAGTTTTAATTTTAGGCTCTGTTATGCTACAACATCAAAGGAAGTGGTTTAATTAAATAATGAAAAGAAAAGCAGACATAACATTTACAGATTTCTCCAAGATAACTTTTGTTTTTCAAACTATTTTGGAGCAATACTCACTAACACACTTGCGCAAAAGAGTCAAAATGGCATATATCGAAAATACTAACAGCTGTTGAAGTGAGGAAACTGAAGTGCACACAATATGAAATTTATAATATGTGTAAAACAGAGTATTGCAAAACAGAGATTGAATTTGTAAGAGCTAAGTTTAAGCTGCAGTTGTAAAATTTCAAACACTGACGTAAAAGAAACAGTCAGTGAGCAGAACAAGTAGAAATATTCCACTGACCGTGTAAGTATGTATTGCAATACAGAATTCTCCTAGCTTTCAGCTCTGTTAGTTCCCTCCTGAGGCAGGAAAGAGAGGTATGCTGGGAAAGTTAGAAGGGAAGTGCAAGTAATTCTGATCCAAATTTAGAGGAACCCATTTGTTGTGGGGACAAGGGGAGACAAAGACGAAGGGGGAAAATGCCAGATATGCCAGGAGGTGATGAGTAGTACATTGGTAACACTATGACAGCTTCATATCAGACAGGATAGGACAGATTGAGTGTTAGAGATGAGATGGAGTAATAACAAGTGAGATGATTAATGCAATTAAGAAGTAAAAGGAAAGAGACTAAAGTGCACTTAACATAATGCAGTGAAGAAGTAAGAGGAAAGTGGAGGAGGAGACTAAAGTGCATTTAACGGTGTTGGTGGCTCTTGTGTTGCAGGTTGATGTTGGAAATTCATTGACTTTGGTCATAGCCAGTGAGAACAGCTGGATCTAATGATTTATTTTGGCAGGAAGTATGAACTGATTAAATTTGTTTTCAATAGGCAGAGTGCCAGAATAACTTTTACTGGTGGGTTACTATGGGTGGTAAAAGCGGTTATTGATTACCATATTTATTTTGTGAGTAGAAGAAAGTAGATATGTTGGCTGACTGACCTGTAGCATAGCCCGAGGCCTAGGTGATGTTGGAATGTGACGGTTGGCTGTGAACTGGGGAAGTCAACGAATCTTAACATGAAAATAAGATTGCCTTAATACATTGATATGTAGTGTAGCCCGAGATATGTATTCAACACTGCAGAAACCTAAAAGAAGAAACTACCAGCAGACTTTATTTACAAACGATAGAAAATTATGATCAAATGTTCTGATTCACTACTAACAGTTCATCATATTAAGTCCCCATCGTTCGTGACATGTTGTTACCAACATCAGCATGCAGTCCAGCTGCTGCCAACATCATATGTACATTTTTACCAAGAAGGAGACATGAAAAAACAAAAAATGACAGAGAAATATGAAGGTAAAAAAGTTACAGAAAATGAATAAAGAAATATTACAAGATATGAAAGGGGGCAAATAGAGAAAGTGGGGAAGAAGTTTCTTCTTCTTCTTCTTCTTCTTCTTGCTGCTCTTCAGCTCTCGATGGGCCTTGGCCTACCCTAGGACAACATTCCATTTCTCCTTGACCACAGTTTTGCAACTGTATCCTCTTGAAACCAATAATTTTTAATTTTCTTGTACGTAATCCAAGCATTGAAACCTCTGCTTCTTCATCCCACATGGTTTTGTAGCAGTGCTATTTTTGGGTTCTCATGCTCCATATAAAACCCATTTCAGGCAGTTTATTTGAATGAACTTAATTATTTCGAGATCTTTATATAATCCATAAAGTTCAAAATTTTATTGTGTACCCTGTACTCCGGCTTCACTAGTCCCACCATTTTAAACAAGGAAAATATGTTAACCGAGTTTAAATTCAGGAGTGCGGTGGAATGTTGAAAATGTCCAAGAGGAGGTTCCCATCTCTGGAGTTTAGGGAAACTAGTACTGGGTGGGAGGATCCAAATGACCCATGTTGTGTAGTAGGCACTAAGGTCCCTTGAGTCATGCTGTAAAGCCTTCTCAGCAGCATTATTAAGGTCTTCAAGGTGGCCTGTCATTTTGAGTCAGTTCAAGTGCTCAGCTAGTTTAGTGGTGAGCATTCACATGCAAAATGCAGTGCACGTTAGTTAGTAAGCAGCATGTGTAATTCCATGTGTTACTATGCCTGTTATGTTATAGGATTTACCAGTACAAAGGAATTGAGTGAGTGCATGGAGGAAGGTTCAGTACAGTGATGCATGTTTGTCACAGCAGCAAGTCTACGAATGGAGTAGGAAGTTTGCAAATGATTGCAGGAGTCAGAACCTTGGGCAAGGGTAATGCCCATGGAATGACATATGGTTTGACAGAGCTGTTTAGAGGGTGACAGTAGTCATCAGTAAGTGGTTTGGAAAGGATTTTAGGGAGAGATGATCTCATTTCTGGAGTGAAATCTGGTGAACATGCTGGCCATGGGACAGGCCTCTTCTTCCAATCCACTGATGAGGGTATATGTTGTTCTGCTGCTCATGGACATTAATATCAATGTGGGATAGTGCACTGTCATGTTCTTAGCACATCATCTTGTGAACAATAAGAGGTACATCAAACAACTACTGTGGCAGCAAATCTAAAATGAAAACAAGGCAATTAACATGCACAACTGAAATGAGATGATGGTAAATAAGTTCTTATTAACTGATCTTGCAGAATTTAAGATAAAATGTTTGTAATTATGGCTCATGACCTAAGGCGAGAGTCTACACGGATTTTCATAATTCCAGACATGCTCACTGTGGTAAATTGAGAGTTGATGTACGAAGATGAGTTAAATGAAAACCTTAAATTTGCAATAAGAAATCGAAATTTCGCGCCGTTATCCTGTAAGTAGGTAAGTGTGCTACAAACAGCATGCAGAATGACCTGTATGTGGCAGCATAGTGCAGATGCACACATACCGTTGCAGTATAAGTATGAAGATGGCTGCCGCACTTCCGACTTGCACCAGGGAAGAACAGCGTTCTGTTATTCGGTTTTTGCATAGTGAAGGTGTGAAACCTATTGAAATTCATCTTTGAATGAAGGTTCAGTACAGTGATGCATGTTTGTCACAGCAGCAAGTCTACGAATGGAGTAGGAAGTTTGCAAATTGTGTGACTTCAGTGGAAGATGCTCCTTGTCCAGGTCAGGTACAACGAGTTGTGACTCCACAGAACATTGCAGCAGTTGAAGCCATAGTGAAGGAAAACCGTCGAGTGACACTGAATGACATTGCAGCATGTTTACAGATTAGTCATTGGTCAGCACACCACATTGTGCATGATGTGCTCCAGTTTCACAAAGAGTCTGCAAGATGGGTGCCATGCCAGCTGACTCCTGAAATGAGAGATTGTGCATGATGCGCTCCAGTTTGACAAAGTGTCTGCAAGATGGGTGCCACGGCAGCTGACTCCTGAAATGAGAGAACGACGTGTTGATGCTTGTGCAGAACTTCTTCGGCACTTTGAACAATAAGGTGATGGCTTCCTTGCAAGAATTGGTACTGGGAACAAAACCTGGGTTTACTTCCACCAACCGGAAATGAAGAGAGCGTGCAAGGACTGGCGCCATTCCTCGTCACCAAAACCATAGAAGTTTCGAACAGAACCGTCTGCAGGGAAGGTAACGAGTATGCTGACTTTCTTTTGGGACAAAAAAGGTGTCATTTTGGAGGGACCACTGTCACCAGTGCATCATACACAGATCTCCTAAAAAAATCATCTGCAGCCGGCAATCAAATTAAAGCGACATGGATTGCTGTCGGCAGGTGTCCTTTTGCAACATGACAATGCAAGGCCTCACACTGCTCTTACAACAGTTGCAACAATCACAGACCTGCATTTTGAGTGTCTTCCTCATACACCATACTCACCAGACCTTGCCCCAAGTGATTTCCATGTGTTTGGACCACTCAAAGACGCAATGGGAGGAAAGAAGTTCCATTCTGATGAAGAGGTACGCCAGGCAGTGCACGAGTGGTTGCACTGGCTACCAAAAGAATTTTTTTCTAAAGGAATTTATGCACTTTGTAAGCACTGGAGGACTTGCATTGAGTATGGGGGAGATTATGTTGAAAAGTGATACAGCTTTGTACCACTTCTGCAGAATAAATAATATTTAAAAAAATATTTAAGGTTTTCATTTGATTCACCCTCGTATGAATTCCCTGTAGAAACTCAAGAAAAACTGTTTTTTTTTGTGTTTGAGTTGTTTATTTCATGGTACAACACACAATTGGGATATTTGAGAGAGCGTGAGAAATGTGTAAATGTCATTGTAAAGTTTACATCACAACTGGCAGTTGTTCACTGAACAGCTGCTGTACCCTTAAACTGTTGCTGTAATTTGTAAAACTGTTGCTGTAATTTGTAAGATTTTTTACATAATAAGGAAAGACATAATTATTTCTGATCATTAGTTCATGATCTCATGAGATTTTTATATTGATTCTAAATGTAAAATAAGCAAGCTGAAGTAAACCGTCAAAGGTGGATCAGACATTTTAATTGGATGCTTTTGTACACCACCTACCTATGAGCTGTGGTGACAGGATTTTTCAAGGAATGTTGCATGTCAACTTCCTGATAATAAGCACATATTTGAACAAGGATGTATGTGAGAGTGTTCTAAATTCTTTTCTGAAAATTAAAGTGAGCAAATAATTATAGAACCTATTCATGAGTGTAATGTCTTACTTCCGGTGACTAGCAGAATTACGGTAAACATTGTGATTCAGTTAACTTGGGGAAGAGAATAGGTGACCATAACACTGTTATATTATTATGAATACAGGGTTGAGTGCAAATTAAAAAAGATAGAAAAAAATATTTCATGCTTAGCGAGTTTGATGGGAAACAAATTGCATTTTATCTGAGCAGTCAATATCAAATATTCATTTCTGGTGGTGAAAATTAGCAGTGTCAATGTATAAGATTTAATAGGACAGAACAATAAACTTGATACATGTCCCAAGAAAGAGTGTGTTGTTTGGTAATTGTTTTTCCTGGCTCAGTAGCTTTGTTGGAAGGTTGCTATAAAATTTTGTTGTAGATTTAAATGAATTCATAGCCATGTTGACAAACAAATGCTGAATGATGTCAAATTGAGGATCAGCAGAGCAGTACGAGAAGCAATCAATGAATAAAAAATAAATTTTTCTTACTGATCTGATGAAGTAAATAGATCAAAGCCAGCTGACAATCACTCAGTAATCATAATGATACAAGACTTTGCATAGTTTTATACTATTTCTTATGGTTCCTCCTTTGAAGCATGTACAAATCTCAAAATTGATAAAGCAAATTGCTGTAAGCAATCACTTTTATTGCATTATAGTTTCCTCTATGTAGTTCAGAAGATTATACTTCCATCATCAGGCGGATACATGGCTATTAAAAAGGTGTAAATGTATTATATGTATGACTTTCGAGTAATGTGTGGCATTGCCTGGCAGCAAAACATAAAAAAACTATCTTAGTACAAAAATTAAAATTCTGTAGATGTTTTGATTGCTTTGGTGAACAGTAATACGAATGTAAATATGTTGTTAGGATTCTGATGTAGAGATGAATTTTGTAGCAGTGTTAAAGTTTTTGGCTTATTTACTAGATGATTTATAAAAATGTACATCTGTTACATTTTATATATAAGAAATGGCTGAGGGTACAAGTTGATTGTGTCTGTAAATAATAACTTTTGGATTAAACAAGGCAACACACCGAAAAGCAGAAGCCTGGACTTATCGATAGCTACAAACAAAAGAAAGAAAACTTGCTAGATTTTGAAGTTATCCTTTGACGAGCTAGAGTGAAATACTCACACACACCAGAGGTGCACACGCGGGACCCTGCATGGTGCCAGCTGGACTAACACTGTATTTTGACAGGTGGAAGTGGTGAGGATAGTGTTTGGTGGGGTGGGTAGAAGGAGAGGAAGGCAGGGCAAGGGACTGGGATGAATAGCTAGTGGCTGAGAGGGAAGCAGCTGGTTTGCCAGCTAGGAATGCGGGAAGGAGGGGTGACTGGTATATGGGCTTACCATGCAATGCATGATTGTAGGGGTGAGGCGGCATGGGTACATGGATTGTGTAGGGGGTGACAGGTTGAAGGAAGGGGAAACTGTCGGGTGGAAGATGTGGGACAATGGGTTATCTGAGATTGAAGCCAGGATGATTACAGGAGTGGAGGATGTGTTGTGTGGATAACACCCATCTGCGTAGTTTAGGGATTTGGTGGTGGAAAGTAGGATCCAGATGTCTTGGGTTGTGAAGCAGCCACTGAAACTGAAGTTGAGCTTGTGATGCTCAGGTGCAGGTTGTCAACTTTTTTCTTGACAACAATTTGGCAGTGGTGGATAGCATGTTGGTAGTCATACCTATATGAATACCACTCAGCTGTCTGCCAGTACCACCTGGTGACACAACATATAGCTGAGCATAACATGGTCAGTTTCAATGGCTGCTTCACAACCTCAGCCATCTGGCTCCTTCCCTCCACCACCAGCTTCCTGAACTACATAGATGAGAATTCTCCTTACAACACACCCTCCACTGCCATAATCATCCTGGCCTCAGTCTCAAGTAACCCATTGCCTCACACCCTCCACCCAACAGTTTCCCCTTCCTCGGTCCTATCAACTCTTCCCAATCCATGCCCCAAGCCACCTTCAGCCGTTACCACTCCCCACCAGCCCCTACAATTGTGCATCACATGCTGAGCTGATGTACCTGCCGCCCCTCCATCCCACATTCCTAGCCAGCAAACTGGCTGCCTCTCTCTGAGCCACAAGCCACTCATCTCCAGTCCCTCTCCCTGTGTCCCAGCTCTGTCCCCCTCCCCTTCAATGCACGCTACCCAATACTATCCCCTCAATAACCAGTCCACCTGCCAACATACAGTGTTAGTCCAGCTGGGACCTAGGGGTGTAGGCGTGTGTGCATGTACATACATCCGTGTGTGTGTGTGTGTGTGTGTGTGTGTGTGTGTGTGTGTGTGTGTGTGTGTTTTACTCTAGCTCGTCAAAGAATAACTGTGGAAGCTAGCAATTTTCTTTCTTTTATGTGTGCCTATCAACAACGCAGCACTTCTGCTTATTGGTGAGTGGTTTCCTTTAATCCAAAAGTATTTACATTCTACAAGAACTGTCCTACATCAGTAATATAAATAAAAAAGACAGGTTTGCTCTTAAGCTGACGAGATACAAACTGTTACTGTGTCAGTGGAGCTATTAGGTTTAATGAGTCAGACCAGACAACTGAGAATTTAGAAACTACTCTCGGGGAACATGTAGATGATTGACTGGCTATACTCAGATAAATATGTAGGGGTGACACACACACACACACACATACACACACACACACTCACTACCAAAAACTTTTCCCGGCTTTGTATTTATATATGTTCCTTGATGCACCTAGTGAACATAATATGAGGTAATGGAATATTGCACCAGAACTCTGTAGTAGAAAACAGTTAACATGAAAGCACATTCATTGTGAATATATGCAAGTATTGTAACAACAGACTGACACTTTTTATTTTCTTTTTTCCCCCCCCCAGGATTCAGGTCTCGTGCTGCGTTCAAACTTATACAGCTGAATCGTAAATTTGAATTTTTACAAAAATCTCGAGTATGTATAGATTTATGTGCAGCACCTGGTGGATGGATGCAAGTGGCCAAGCAGAACATGCCAGTGTCAAGTATTGTCCTAGGTGAGTACGGCATTCAGCTCATATTATGTCTTTGTTTTTAATTCATTTTGTTACACGTATTTGATAAAATGAATTACAAAGAAGACATCCATACATTTTACATTTTGACTTTTTCCTTATCCTAAGGAACATGTGCTTTGTCACTTTCAAACAGTTAATATCATGTTTAATTATAAAAATTATGTGTGCATCAAGTTATGATGGTCAAGTGTTTCATCACACCTGTGATGTAAAATTTATCAAATACAAACTTTGAATGGAAAATTGTTACATAAACACAGGAAGATACTACAGATAGATTTTATCTCCTTACTTACAATCTTTTTATACTAGCAGGTGTAATCAAAAGCAAGGTAATAGATGTACAAAATGATTTAGATGTTAGTATGCTGACATAAATTCTAGCGTATTTTTACTTCTGTATTTGCTTTCAACAGCTTGTAGTTGATATCTTATGAAGCTCAAGAACTATGCAGGAAGAACAGAAACTCACTGCAGGCAACCAAGTAGTTATAATGCAATAATGTGAATGGCTTATTCCGATTTGTGTGTAAGTGTTCATTTTTTGTGTCTATTTAGGTGAATAATTTTTTGGATTTACTTTTTACAGATGTTGAGATGAGATCCGTGCATAATAACAGGTTCACTGTCCTCATAATTCATACTTCTTCACTAGAGAGAAAACACGAAGTGCACAGATCTTTTGAGAGGTGTTCACCCAAAAACAAAATATGTTGCCCATAAGCATGCAATTTAATGACTAGTGTCCATTTGTTGAGATTTAAGAAAGAGGAGCTTCAATAGTCAGTAAGATGTACAGGGTATTCAGAAATTCCCATTACAGATTTCCGGGACTCATAGAGGGGAGTGAGTACATAAAATTATGAGTAGTAACCCTTCTCTGGAAACATATGATTTCCATTCTATGATGGTTTCAATTCATATGTGTAACATGTCCATGTCTTCTGAGGGAAAGAGAAAAGTCCCAGAGTTGCTTGTCTTGTATGCAGTAGGGTAGACAGGATGACGTGCACTACATCAGACTGTCACTTGATGTCACCTAACATCTGCTTTGCTGCAAGACCTAGTCAATGTCTGTACATGCCTGATACAGTAAACATGGTTCGGTACATGTTTCTGGAATACACAGGCGTGCTTCTTGTGTACGGCAAAGCTCAAGGTAACGGAAGAGCTGCAAGTCACCTATATCTCTAATGTTTTACACAACGTAGCATGCCATCACATAAACTTTTTGCCCAAGTTATGCAATGCCTCTGAGAAACAGGTACCTTTACTGTGAGGGGGCAGGACTGTGGTGTTCCACAGTAATGCCGTGTGGCCAAATTTGAAGAAGTAATGCATTGCTTTGAAGAGAACCTGTCAATGAGATCTCGAACAACTACTTGTGCAATGGATGTTAGTCACGGTGCCATCTGGGACATTCTGTGTGAGCAACAATTACATCAGTATACCACTTACAAAGGATACAAACTGTGGGTCGAGCCACTTTTCCACAACACATTGCCTACTGCACATGGTTCCTGCACTGCTGCATTGACACACCCCTGTTTCCATGTAAGGTTCTGTTCACAGATGACTGTAAGTTCACTATGGACTGTGCTCTGAATTCGTAAAACAGCCATGTCTGGGCCGATGAAAAGCCTCGTGCCATGCATGTTCAGGAATTTTAGCACAGGTTTGGAATTAACATGTGGGCAGGTATTCTGGAAGGTCATGTGATTGGGCCGTACCTCCTTCCACTACTGATCCTGAATACTTAATCTTCCTACAAAATGCATGGGACCCATTCTTGGAAGCTGTCCCATTGAATGTCCATCAGAATATATGGTTTCAGAATTACAGTGTACAACCTGACTTCTCACATGCGGTTCAGAGACATCTCAATGGATGATGTAGTAAAAAATGTCGTGTGACTGGGGCCTCCTGTCGGGTAGACTGTTTGCCTGGTGCAAGTCTTTTGATTTGACGCCACTTCGGCGACTTGCGCGTCAATGGGGATGAAATGATGATGATTAGGACAACACAGCACCCAGTCCCTGAGCGGAGAAAATTTCTGACCCAGCCGGGAATCGAACGCGGGCCCTTAGGATTGACAGTC
This sequence comes from Schistocerca cancellata, assembly GCF_023864275.1. Classification (NCBI taxonomy): domain Eukaryota; kingdom Metazoa; phylum Arthropoda; class Insecta; order Orthoptera; family Acrididae; genus Schistocerca; species Schistocerca cancellata. Next base: position 700,902,960 of record NC_064628.1, read on the forward strand.
TGTCGCGCTGACCACTCAGCTACTGGGAGCGGATGGATGATGTAGTGTTGGGTGGATTGGCTGAGGTGGTCGAATCACGTGTCCAGTGCAATTGCCACATTTAACTCCTATGGACTACTTCTTGTGGGATTGTATGCAAAGTTTAATTTAGAAGACTCCTGTAGACACAGAGGAAGATGTAGATGTAAAAGATCTGCTGGCACGAGTTCTGGCCGCTGCACTAGAAACTGAGGAGAAACCACGTGGGAAGGAGGGTGTGTATCAGAATGTGCTTCTAATACAATGTCTATAACAATATTGGTGGTCGCCACTTTGAGCCGCTGTTGTGATGCATTAGTACTGTTCTGTACGTATGGTATGCTGGGCTCTTTTTTGTTTTGGAATAATGTAAACACATAATGTTTAATTGGTAATACAAACAAATGTTCTCAAGTGATAAAATGATGTTTTGTTATGTTTCCTTTTGAATTGTTACCTAATAATTGTACTGTGTCATGTATTTCAGTCCCTCAAGAAAAGCGGGTGAGTTAAACATTTGAACTGAAACAGTTATAGAATGGAAACAGTGTGTTTCTGGACATGGGTTCTTATTCAAAATATTTTGTACTCACTACCCTGTACAAGTCGTAGAAGTTTGTAATGGGAATTTTCTCACACCCTGTGTAAAGACATTTGCCACATCTAAAAGACAGAATTTTTCAAATATGACTAATTCTGTCTTTACTGGTATTCTTGTTTCTGGGTCGAGTGCATTTGAATATCTTGAGTAAGTATAAACATTACTATCTATCTGTGTAATGTAAATGAACAGATAAAAAAATCTATTCACCAAGCAGTGGCAAGGGAATACACACACACAAAAGGATTTAACTTTCATGAGCTTTTGGAGCCAGTGGCTCCTTCTTCTTGTGGAAGATTGAAAGGGAACCAAGAGGGGTGAAGGAAAAGGACTGGAGACGTTTAGGGAAATGGGTACAGTTCAGGAAAGTCATGCAGAACCCTGGGTCAGGGAAGAGTTACCGTGCAGGCTGAGAAGGAAAGACTACCTATCTGTGAATAGGTACCTTTTCTGTCACCACATTGTCATTCACCCTGAGACAGGTGTGAAACTTGAGTAAATTTTATTGTGTGTTATTTCGCATTTAACCATTTCCCGGGTGAAGGCAGGCCTTTGACTGTGTAAGTACCAGAGGGCTCTCAAAAACTGCAGTCAACCTGGGTGTTGTATCAGACTAAAAGTTCTTAATTTTGATCATAGATCCAATTGGTGTCTGGCACATGTACTTATTTTATAACTTTTAAAAAAACCCACAACATCGATTACATATGATTCTTGTGCCTATATATTTGACCTGAAGTATCTTTCTGGGTCCTTTTTTTTTAAATGTGTAATGCGCGCAGACATGAAGTATAATAACTTTTATTTTATTCTGTTGCTTTTAGGTGTCGATTTATTTCCTATCAAGCTAGTGCCAGGCTGTATAAGTATTCAGGGCGATATCACAACTGACAAATGTCGCTTGGCAATACAGAAGGAACTTCAGACATGGAAAGCAGATGTTGTGTTGAATGATGGTGCACCAAATGTTGGTAAGTTTGATATCACATCACGAAAAGCATTGTTAATGTGAATATTATTCCTGAATTTCTGCTCTGATTTCTTTGTTTTGTTTTTGCATAATGTAGAAATTCACAATTCTTATATTAAAGCTAGAGTGTAGTTGGTGGTGACTTTAATCTACCCTCAATATGTTGGCAAAAATACATGTTTAAATCTGGAGGTATGCATAAAACATCATCCAAAATTGTGCTAAACACATTCTTTGAAAATTATTTCGAACAGTTAGTTTACGAGTCCACACAAATAGTAAATGGTTGTGAAAACACATTTGACCTCTTAGCAACAAATAATCCTGAGCTAATAATGAGCATCAAATTGGAGTAAGTATTGGGAGATGAAGAAGCTTGCACAGGATAGAGTAGCATGGAGAGCTGCATCAAACCAGTCTCAGGACTGAAGACAACAACATATAGCAGAGCTGCTGATTCGCAGATAGGCACAACAAAAAGACTCTCACAATTAAAGCTTTCGGCCATTAAGGTCTTCATCAACAATACATACACTGTTGCCTGAGACTGCAGTCGTGTGTGAGTTGCATTTGCGCCCCTGCGCGTGCACTTGTGTGTGGGGGAGGGGGGGACGCGCGCATACGTGTGTCTGTTGTTGATGAAGGCCTTAATGGGCGAAAGTTTTAATTGTGAGAGTCTTTTTGTTGTGCCTATCTGAGACTGCATCTACTATATGTTGTTGTTGTTGTTGTTGTTGTTGTTGTCTTCAATCCTGAGACTGGTTTGATGCAGCTCTCCATGCTACTCTATCCGGTGCAAGCTTCTTCATCTCCCAGTACTTTACTGCAACATACATCCTTCTGAATCTGCCTAATGTATTCATCTCTTGGTCTCCCTATACAATTTTTACCCTCCACGCTGCCCTCCAACGCTAAATTTGTGATCCCTTGATGCCTCAGAACATGCCCTACCAACCGGTCCCTTCTTCTTGTCAAGTTGTGCCACAAACTCCTCTTCTCCCCTATTCTATTCAACACCACCTCATTAGTTACATGATCTACCCATCTAATCCTCAGCATTCTTCTGTAGCACCACATTTCGAATCTGCTATATATAACAATATTATGAGAAGGAAAGTTGCTACTCTCCATCTGCTATATGGAGAGTAGCAACTTTCCTTCTCATAATATTGTTATATTCCATTCTGGATTTTCCATTGTTTGAAAAATAAACGAAAAATGTACCTATCCAAAAAAGCAGATAAAAATTCCCTTTCTGAGAGACATTCTCTACTCCTTCCAAATTAACATTGTAAGTGTAGACCAGATGTAGCTTGAATTCAGAGAAATAGTATTGATAGCAACTGTGAGATTTGCACCAAATGAATTAACAAACAATGGAGCTGATCCCCCTTGGCAACACAATTGGTCTGAACCCTGTTGCAGAAACAACAAAGAAAGCATGCCAAATTCAAACAAATGCAAAATCTCCAAGATTGACAATGTTTTACAGAAGTTAGAAATTTAGTACGGATATCACTGTGAGATGCTTATAATAGTTTCTACAATAAAACTTTTATCTTGAAACCTGGCAGAAATCTGAAGAGATTCTGGTTGTATGTTAGTGGCAAGACACAGTCAGCGCCTTCTCTGCATGATAGCAATAAAAATACTATCGACGACAGTGCTGCTAAAGCAGAGTTACTAAACATAGCCTTCCTAAATTTTTTGCTGATGGAATATCTTCTCAGTTATTTGACTGAATTCATGATTTCTTGTCAGAGAGATTGCAGTTCGTAGTAATTGACAGAAAGTCATCGAGTAAAACAGAAATGATTTCTGTCATCCCCCAAGTTAGTGTTATAGGCCCTCTGCTGTTCCTTATCTGTGTAAAAGATTTAGGAAACAATCTGAGCAGCTGCCGTAGGTTGTTTTCAGATGATGTCATTTATTGTCTAGTAACCTCCTCAGAAGATCAAAACAAATTGCAAAACAATTTAGAAAAGATATCTAAATGGTGCGAAAATTGGCAATTGACCCTAAATAATGAAAAGTGTGGTCATACACATGAGTGCTAAAAGGAATCCGTCAAACTTCAGTTACACAATAAATCAGTGTAATCTAAAGGCCATAAATTCAACTAAATGCCTAAGAATTACAATTACCAACAGTTTAAATTGGAAAGAGCACATAGAAAAAGTTATAGGCAAGTCAAACCAAAGACTGTGCTTTATTGGCAGAACACGCAGAAAATGTAACAGATCTACTAAAAAGATTGCCTACACTACATTTGTCTGTCCTCTTTTGGAATACTGTTGCATCTTCTAGGATCCTTACCAGATAGGATTAACGGAGTATATCGAGAAAGTTCAAAGAAGAGCAGCACATTTTGTATTATCATGAAATAGGGGAGAGAGTGTCACAGATGTGATACAAGATTTGGGATGGATACCATTAAAGCAAAGGGATTTTTCGTTGTGGCAGAATCTTTTCAGGAAATTTCAATCACCAACTTTCTCCTCCGAATGCGAAAATATTTTATCGACACCGACCTACATAGGCAGAAACAATCATCATAATAAAATAAGACAAAATCAGAGCTCGCATGGAAAGATATAGGTATCGGTTTTTTCCATGCGCTGTTTGAGAGGAGAATAATAGAGCATTATTGTAAGATGGTTCGGTGAACCCTCTGCCAGGCACTTAAATGTGATTTGCAGAGTATCCATGTAGATGTAGATGCAGATGCATATTAAGACCAGGAAAACTGCATTTGTTTCAAAATATGTAGCAGCTGATGCCTTTGTCAGAGTGTGGTATAGCCCTTAGTAATTTTCATTGTAATGAAAGTTACTGCCAGTACACATTCTGCATCAACCATGGCAACACTGTAAACTGCTACCTATGTGAAGTTGCAGGTGGAAGGCTATGTCAGATGACCTGCACGAATAAATTTTAATGGGTCTGCGTACTTCGTGTCTTCTGTAGGTGTCTTGTGGTACCATTGTTTACCTTCTCCTGTCACAGATTCTTAGGTGGCAAATAAACAGTGAAATCTAGAATGTATCTATCTTGAATAATAAACTCCAAGTCTTTTGATTCGAAAGAATATATTTCACCTCATTATTATTGGTGTAATAAGAAAACACGTTTCAGACTTCAACGTTTTAAAATTTGAGAGCCAATAATGTCACGAATACAGTGGGTGAATTACAAGCTATCTGTGACTTACGATCACATGATTGTTTTATCAATATAATAGAGGGAAACGTTCCATGTGGGAAAAATATATATAAAAAACAAAGTTTCTGTGACTTACCAAACGAGAAAGCGCTGGTAGATAGACACAATAAAACACACACACACACACACACACACACACACACACACACATTTCAAGCTTTCGCAACCCAAGGTTGCTTCATCAGGAAAGAGGGAAGGAAAGGGAAAGACGAAAGGATGTGGGTTCTAAGGGAGAGGGTAAGGAGTCATTCCAATCCCGGGAGCGGAAAGACTTACCTTAGGAGGAAAAAGGGGCAGGTATACACTCGCGCGCGCACACACACACATATCCATCCGCACATATACAGACACAGGCAGACATATGTAAAGGCAAAGAGTTTGGGCAGAGATGTCAGTCGAGGCGGAAGTACAGAGGCAAAGATGTTGTTGAATGACAAGTGATGTACGCGCGGTGACAACTTGAAATTAGCGGATGTTGAGGCCTGGTGGGTAACGGGAAGAGAGGATATATTGAAGGGCAAGTTCCCATCTCTGGAGTTCTGATAGGTTGGTGTCAGTGGGAAGTATCCAGATAACCCTGACAGTGTAACACTGTGCCAAGATGTGCTGGCCGTGCACCCAGGCATGTTTAGCCACAGGGTGATCCTCATTACCAACAAACACTGTCAGCCTGTGACCGTTCATGCGAATGGACAGTTTGTTGCTGGCCATTCCCACATAGAAGGCTTCCAAGTGTAGGCATGTCAGTTGGTAAATCACGTGAGTGCTTTCACACGTGGCTCTGCCTTTGATCGTGTACACATTCCAGGTTACAGGACTGGAGTAGGTGGTGGTGGGAGGGTGCATGGGACAGGTCTTACACCGGGGGCGGTTACAAGGGTAGGAGCCAGAGGGTAGGGAAGGTGGTTTGGGGATTTTATAGGGATGAACCAAGAGGTTACGAAGGTGAGGTGGACGGCGGAAAGACACTCTTAGTGGAGTGGGGAGGATTTCATGAAGGATGGATCTCATTTCAGGGCAGGATTTGAGGAAGTCACATCCCTGCTGGAGAGCCACATTTAGAGTCTGATCTAGTCCCGGAAAGTATCCTGTTACAAGTGGGGCACTTTTGGGGTTCTTCTGTGGGAGGTTCTGGGTTTGAGGGGATGAGGAAGTGGCTCTGGTTATTTGCTTCTGTACCAGGTTGGGAGGGTAGTTGCGGGATGCGAAAGCTGTTTTCAGGTTATTGGTGTAATGATTCAGGGATTCAGAACTGGAGCAGATTCATTTGCCACAAAGACCTAAGCTGTAGGGAAGGGACCGTTTGATATGGAATGGGTGGCAGCTGTCATAATGGAGGTACTGTTGCTTATTGGTGGGTTTGATGTGGACAGATGTGTGAAGCTGGCCATTGGACAGATGGAGGTCAACGTCGAGGAAAGTGGTAAGGGATTTGTAGTAGGACCAGGTGAATCTGATGGAACCAGTGGAGTTGAGGTTGGAGAGGAAATTATGGAGTTCTTCACTGTGAGTCCAGATCATGAAGATGTCATCAATAAATCTGTACCAAACTTTGGGTTGGCAGACCTGGGTAACCAAGAAGGCTTCCTCTAAGCGACCCATGAATAGGCTGGCGTACGAGGGGGCCATCCTGGTACCCATGACTGTTCCCTTTAATTGTTGGTATGTCCAGTCTTCAAAAGTGAAGAAGTTGTGGGTTAGGATGAAGCTGGCTACGGTAATGAGGAAAGAGGTTTTAGGTAGTGTAGCAGGTGATTGGTGTGAAAGGAAGTGCTCCATCGCAGCGAGGCCCTGGACGTGCGGGATATTTGTGTATAAGGAAGTGGCATCAATGGTTACAAGGATGATTTCCGGGGGTAACAGATTGGGTAATGATTCCAGGCATTCGAGAAAGTGGTTGGTGTCTTTGATGAAGGATGGGAGACTGCATGTAATGGGTTGAAGGTGTTGATCTACGTAGGCAGAGATATGTTCTGTGGGGGCTTGTTAACCAGCTACAATGGGGCGGCCAGGATGTGTGGTGGGTTTGTGAATTTTAGGAAGTAGGTAGAAGGTACGGGTGCAGGGTGTCGGTTGGGTAAGGAGGTTGATGGAGTCAGGTGAAAGGTTTTGTAGGGGGCCTAAGGTTCTGAGGATTCCTTGAAGCTCCACCTGGACATCAGGAATGGGAGTACCTTGGCAAACTTTGTATGTAGCGTTGTCTGAAAGCTGACGCAGTCCCTCAGCCACATACTCCCGACGATCAAGTACCATGGTCGTGGAATCCTTGTCAGCCGGAAGAATGACAATGGATCGGTCAGCCTTCAGATCACGGATAGCCTGGGCATCAGCTGTGGTGATGTTCGGAGTAGGATTAAGGTTTTTCAAGAAAGATTGAGAGGCAAGGCTGGAAGTGAGAAATTCCTGGAAGGTTTGGAGAGGGTGATTTTGAGGAAGAGGAGGTGGGTCCTGCTGTGACGGAGGATGGACTGTTCCAGGCAGGGTTCAGTTTGGATAGTGTCTTGGGGAGTTGGATCATTAGGAGTAGGATTACGATTATTTTTCTTCGTGGCAAAGTGATATTTCCAGCAGAGACTACGAGTGTAGGACAGTAAATCTTTGACGAGGGCTGTTTGGTTGAATCTGGGAGTAGGGCTGAAGGTGAGGCCTTTGGATAGGACAGAGGTTTCGGATTGGGAGAGAGTTGTGGAGGAAAGGTTAACTACTGAATTGGGGTGTTGTGGTTCCAGATTGTGTTGACTAGAATTTTGAGGTTTTGGGGGGAGTGGAGCTGGAAGAGGGAGATTGAGTAGATGGGAGAGACTGGGTCTGTGTGCAATGAGAGGAGGTTGAGGTTTGTTGGAAAGGTTGTGGGGGGTGAGTGCGTTGCCTTTCCGGAGGTGGGAAACCAGGAGATTGGATAGTTTTTTGAGGTGGAAGGTGGCATGCTGTTCTAATTTGCGGTTGGCCTGTAGGAGGATGCTCTGAACAGCCGGTGTGGATGTGGGAGAACTGACACAGGCAGACAGTGTTTGTTGGTAATGAGGATCATCCTGTGGCTAAACATGCCTTGGTGCATGGCCAGCACGTCTTGACACACTGTTACACCATCCGGCATATCTGGATACTTCCCACTGACACCAACCTATCAGAACTCCAGAGATGGGAACTTGCCCTTCAATATATTCTCTCGTCCCGTTACCCACCAGGCCTCAACCTCCGCTAATTTCAAGTTGCCGCCCCGCGTACATCACCTGTCATTCAACATCATCTTTGCCTCTGTACTTCCGCCTCGACTGACATCTCTGCCCAACCTCTTTGCATTTACATATGTCTGCCTGTGTCTGTATATATGTGTGTGTGTGTGTGTGTGTGTGTGTGTGTGTGTGTGTGTGTGTGTCTGTGTGTGTGTGTGTACCTGTCCTTTTTTCCCCCTAAGGTAAGTCTTTCCGCTCCCGGGATTGGAATGGCTCCTTACCCTCTCCCTTGGAACCCACATCCTTTCGTCTTTCCCTCTCCTTCCCTCTTTACTGATGAAGCAATCTTGGGTTGCAGAAGCTTGAAATTTGTATGTGTGTTTTTTATTGTGTCTATCTATCAGTGCTTTCTCATTTGGTAAGTCACAGCATCTTTGTTTTTTATATATATGATTATTTTATCAAAATTGTTAGAAAGATGAAATGCTATTATGACTATAGCTGGTAACAAGATCAGTGTACGATTTCTATGTGTTGCATAGGAATTATTAAGTTTTAACTTTATCCACCAGTTCTTATTCAAGGATTTTTTAATATATGCGTCAGTACAGGATATCAGTCTCAACTTGGCATACCCATTCTCACACTCCTGCCTTCTGTGTCTGACCTTATGTTGTGCTGGTGTACATTTTCTATCTATCTCCCCTTGACAAGCATAGGTGTACCAATCAATGTGACTCAGTGTTAAAATGAAGTAATATCAATGAAATAGCACAAATGCTACAATCTTCTTGGTATCATTTGAAAATTGCCTCTGAAGCTGAAATGGTCAGCCCCAATATGCCAGTCAAGCTTAATTTTTTGACAAAAGGCTTTTCAGTCTCGTAACCACAATTTTTACTTCTAATAGGGGCATAGAGGCTATGAAATATAACAAAGAATCTTCCAGTAAGTCACATATTGTTTTGTCTGACCAAATTCTAATGCAGCCTAGCAGGTATCTTTAATAATAACGAAAAATAAAATATTTCCGTGCTGTTCAACTATTTATGTACTCACAAACCAGTTTTGACTTCTGAGCCCATCACCAGCAACAACTGTATCTCATGACTGCAAAAGAAATGATTTTGACCTGCAGAAATGTTAATGATGCAGATACACAGTTCTTCCAAAGTTATTAATTCATTTATTTTATGTATCCATGGCATGAAGTTATTGTAGAACTGGTAGAGAGTTTAATTATGTGCACACAGTTACAGATAAAATCGTATTAAATACAGCGGAAGGTGATAGCAGTAAAAATGCGGGAACTAATATGTACAACAAGAATTTACAAAATACAGACAGGAAAATGGAAAATAAACAGCATGATAATTCTCTTCATATTCTGGGGAGAATCTAATATTCACCAGTTTTGATTGCTGTTCTGTTGGTTGCAGCTAGGTCATTAGTGGGACATGTATGCTGCATGTTCCTCGAGACTAGCAGGTGTTGTTGGTCCTGCACGTCACCACACTGACAAATTTCATCAATGCTAAAACATTGTTTCCTGGGGTTGACTTCTCACCACAGTTCTCAGTTAGCTTAGTGTCTTCCACATCAGACAAGGTGGGTACGAACCTGCCACTGGTTTCTCTTTGAAATTTGTTCAGTGTGCTTTAGGTGGTACCAAAGTTGCACTCATAAAGTTCAAGGAGATGAAAGAATAGTTGTAGCTTCCTGCGTGAAGTTCTTTTGTAATCTGAGTCTTGGTCATTGATTCTCGTGTCACAACAAAGGGTGTCTGAAATCAATTTCCTGTTTCTTTGTCTCCATTTCTGGAGCTGCTTTCATGCGAATATCTGTTGGTGCTAATCTGTAATTTGGTACAGTTTATTGACAGGAATTGGTCAAAGACAATGTCTACTCTCATTTGAAGGTGTACCAATGTGTTTGGCCAAACTGGTGTGAAAGATCCTGATATGAAGAAATGTAGCGCCAGAGCAAATGTTCGAAGTACTTTTGGTTGACTGCCCCACATGGCTATTGTAAATTTGGAGATGATGTTCCTTGCAGACACTTTGAACTTTGTTTTGTCACAATGGGCTTTGAATGTAAAGGAATGGTCCATATTTACTCCAAGGTCTTTGGGAATATCACAATGGAACAGTTGTTCTCCTCTCCAAAAATTGTTGAGTTTCCTTTAAGCTTCTCTGTTTCTTAGATGAAATGCATAAGCTTCTGTCTCTCCAAGATTTGGCTGCAGGTGGTTATCGCCGTAATACTTGACAAAGTCTCAAGAGCCCTCGTGTGTTTAATCTTCACTTCCTCGCAGGTTTTCCCCTTGGACAACAGTCACTGTATCATCAGCATATATAAATGCTTTAGTTTCAGAGCTAATTGGTTGGTCATTTTGGTAGGTTTTATACAACTGGAGGAACAACGCACTTCCTCAAAGAAGGCCATGTTTCTGAATCCTCAACTGACTTTTCTTCTTTTATAGGATGATGAAGTATCTCCTGTTTCGCAGCAGACATCGATCCTTTGTGATTGAATACACTTTCCTACCAACACTTAATCATATCATAAGTTGCTGTCAGGTCAATGAAAGCCACACCTCTAGCTTCACATATTTCATACCCATCCTCAGTATGTTGGAGAAAATTAAGGATCTGTCCATAGCAAGATCTTCTTCGATGAAAGCTTGACTGCTCTTTTATGAGGCTTTTGCCAGCACTCTGATGTTCAGTTTAGAAGCAGACTTTTCCATATTTTATACAAATGGCTGAGAAGTGAAACAGGATGGAAGTTTTTTGAGTCTATTGGCTCCTTCCAAGGCTTTGAAATGCTACTACTTTGCCTTTACACCAAATCCTTGGAATCTACAATTTTCAAATACAGCTTTCCTTAGATTTAATAATCCACTGCTTTATAGCACATAACTATTCCCAAGGCGCACTTGACATGGCTCTCTATGTGCAAAATAATGATTTCGGAGGTAAAACATCCCCTTAATCGGATCTATGGAAGGGGAGTACACCGAGGAAATTTGAAAATGTAAAGATAAAAAAAAGAAAAGGAAAGAAGAAAAGCTAAGGATTGGTACATGGAACATTCGCTCCCTCTTACAACCTGGCAAATTAGAAAATGCAAAAAAAGAGAGGGAGCACAACAATATAGATATTCTTGGAATGTGCGGCGTGAGATGGTGAGGCAATTGTGTGTTGCAGAGTGATGGCTACAAACTATTTTATTCAGGCGATGATAATGAAGGTGGAATACATAAATAGCAGATGGATGAAGCTGAGGTTGAAAGGTCACAAGAAAGATGTAGTTCTGATACAGGTCTACATACCAACCAGCCAACCCAGCGACAATGAGATTGAAGAGTGCTACAGCGCAATTGAATCAGTGGTGGAGAGAGAGAAGAAAAAGGCGTGTATCATAGTAATAGGAGATTGGAACGCAGTGGTTGGTGAAGTGAAAGACAGAGATGTGGTTGGAAAGTTTGGATTGGGTAACAGGAATGAAAGGGATGTGGGAATGGTCAGATTTTGTAAGGAAAACTCATTGGTAGTTGGAAACATGCTTTTTGAACATCTCAAAAGAAGACGGTACACATGGACATTGAATGTAGACCATGTCAGGTACCAGACTGATTACATACTAATACAGAGTAGATTCCAGACATGCAAGAGAAATGCCAAGGCTTATTCAGGAACAGATATTAACTATGAGCACAACTTGGTTGTAGCAGATGTGCAGGTTAGATTGAAAAGAATGTTGGTAAGTAAAGTGAGAGAGAAGTTTCACTTTGATGCTCTAAAGGAAGAAAGAATAACCAAAAAAGCTTCAAGAAGAGTTCCGAGACAATTGGAAAATTAGAGAAAAGACAGAGGGCATAAATGAACAGTGGAATCAGTTCAGAGACACCCTGAAAGCAACCAGTAAAGATGTTGTTGGTCTGGTGAAGTGAAGTGCTAGCAGAGGAGGAAACCATGGGTTACCGATGATATGATCTTGAAGATGGCTGAAAGGAGAAAATGGAAAAGCGCACAAACTGATGAAGGAAAAAAGCAATACAGAAGACTGAATAATGAGCTGAGAAGAGTAACTGATCAGGCCAGGGAAAAATGGACAAGAGAAATCTGCTCAGAAATTGAGACACTGGAGAGAAAGAGGGCAAGTACAAAAAGATGTATCGAGTAGCCAAAGAAATAGTATTTCAGGGAAGGAAGTACAAAACAAATATGGAGATAGAACTGAAAGATGGAACTCTCTCTCTCTCTCTCTCTCTCTCTCTCTCTCTCTCTCTCTCTCTTTTTAAGTGACCCACATGCTGTTCAGAATAGATGGAAAGAATATATTGAAACTCTCTATGAAGTGGATCAAAGACCCTCCGATCTCCAGATTGAGAAGGATAATCAGTAAATGAAGAAGAAAAAGGAGATTTTATCCGAGGTTCAGAGGTAAATAAGGCATTGGGGGAACTTAAAACATCAAAACGTGTGGTGTAGATGACATTCTGGCAGAAATCTTAATGAGTTTAAAGGAAACAGGTGAATATGAGTTGACCTCTCTTTGCAACTACATCTATGACGAAGGGGAATGGCCAGAAGACTTTCTCGTAAGTATAATAGTCCCAATTCCAAAGACTAATAATCCTAAAAAGTGTGAAGACCACAGGACAATCAGCCTAGTATCCTAGGCAACAAAAGTAGTTGTTCGAATTCTGAATAGGATGCTATATGGAATGCTGGAAGCAACACTTGGTGAAGAACAATACGGTTTCATAAGGGGAAAGGGAACACAAGATGTCATTGGACTTCAAAGAACCATTGGCAAAAGATACGTAGAAAAGGGCAAAGAAGTGTATGCTGTCTTCAAAGACCTTGAAAAGGCCTTTGATAGTGTGCAGTGGGATAAGCTGTTATATATCTTAAACAAGAAGGGTGTAAAGTGGAAGGAGAGAAGATTGATCGCAAATCTGTACCTAAATCAGAAAGCTTGGGTACGAATAGGTAATGGGATCTCAGAAGACAGCAAGATTGGGAGAGGTGTTAGACAGGGCAGTTGCTGCTCGCCGATACTATTTAACATCTATCTGGAGGAAGTGCTGGAAAGCTGTTTGGATGGAACAAGAGGTGTCAGGTTAGGTGGACGGAAAATTGAATGTATAAGATTTGCAGATGACATGGCGGTCCTCGCAGAAAATCAAGAGACACTGACTCAAATGCTAAATGACCTGAATGAAGCCTATGCAGCATATGGTATGAAAATTAATAAAAAGAAAACCAAAAGCATGGTCATAGGCCTAAAGAAAAGAAAAGTGAAAATTAAGTTGGGGTCAGAAATCATAGAACAGGTAAGAGCATTCAAGTATTTGGGAAGTTGGATTGAAGAAGATGTGGATTGCCAACAAGACATCAAAGTGAGAATGGCTCTGGCAAAACAGGGATTTCAAAAGCAGAGAAGTCTCCTAACTAGTTGTTTAAACAAGGAATTAAGGAAGTGACTAGTTAAGTGCTTAATATGGAGCACGGCCTTGTATGGAGCAGAAACATGGACTTTGAGAAAGTAGGATGAGAAGAGAATCGAAGCTTGTGAAATATAGATATGGCTTAGAATGAAGAAGATCAGCTGGACTGATAAAGCCAGGGATGAAGAAATACTGAGGAGAGTTGGAGAAGAATGGAGGATGCTGCTGACAGTGAAGAACAGGAAACTAAACTGGATAGGCCACAATCTAAGAAGAGATTGCCTTCTAGTAGAGGAAATTGAAGGTTTCATTCCAGGAAAGAGAGGGAAGGGCAGAAGAAGGTTCCAGCTGCTGGATGATGTCAGCAGGCCACAAGGAGGGTACCAAAGAATGAAGAGGAACACAGAAGACAGAGAAGCATGGAGGGTTATGCAGTCAAAACCTGCTGCAAGACAGGCAACCCAATGAATGAATGAATGAATGAATGAATTATAGCACCTTGTATCTCAGTAAATATAAAATTTTAGATAGAAATAAGTAAATATGCTAAATTTAAAGTAACTTTGATGACGTTATTATGAGTGTCACTGTTGAAATTACAAGAAATGATAACAATATGCTTTCTTTGCAAGATAGTCACTGTCTGGCAGCTTCTTCTGAACGTGGAAATCCCAGGGGATTGGTAGTGACAGTTAAATGACAATGGGAAAGCTTCATTTGTCTTTCCTTTTTATTTTCTTTAGAGCACTGTATATCATCAATTGCCATCGTGCACTCATATATGCAACCTTTATGTGATAAGTACATTAGAAGCCAAAGTAATAATTAATCATTTTATGCTTGCAAAAAAGGCAACTGAGCTTATTACAAGAAGCATCAGTCTGCTACGAATAATTAACCAGAACTAATCTCTGATAATGTCTACATCTTTGTGGAGAGGAAGACAGTTGCTCAATCAGAGAGCTGAAAAAAATGTACATTGCTGCCTTGCAAAGAATTGCAAAGGACAGTGTATTAAAATACATCATAATAAAATTAATATTCCCACATTGGAGTCTTTAAAATAAATATAAGATGTTACAAGCAAGTCGTAACATCTGTTCTGTTCATAGACTGCCGAGGCCTGTAGTGTTATTGTTCTTAATAGACTTGGAAACTATATCCAATTCTTTTAAAATGAAATGGGTGCAAAGATAGTCTTTCACATCAGCATGTCTCATGAGTCTGGAGTTTTTGAGCTTCCTTTAGACTTACTCTTCAGAAGTAATTGGTAAGCAATTCAGTCGGTAGTTGTTTTCGAGAGATCAGGAGGAGCAGGGGCTGGATCATTGTTGAGACTCTTTGGTAATTTCCAAGCCTTTCAGCTTTTCTGTTTCATATATGGATTTGATACTAGGTCACACCATTTTTTACTTGTGGAAGCTGATACAGCAAGCAAAGAGATTTTCGTGTTTTGGGTTGTTTCTCCAGAGAATGGGTCATTGTCAAATAGTTTGCATCTCTCTAAGGAAGACTTGGAGTTTTCATTGAGTTCTGTGATATACTCCATTCTGAATTCATTTGGAATATATTTACATGAGATGGCTTGGACTGGCTTAACAAATTCTTCATACATTTTGTGGAGGTGGGTCGAGTTTTAAGGCTCCCATATCAAGTTCTTGTGTGACATACTCCCCACTGTTCTTTCGTGAAGTTAAATTGTCTGGCGTCACAACTGCTTCAGCATGTTGATGCTGTATGTGTGGGAGTAGCCCTGCAACATTATTCTGTACTTGTTTGACAAATGTTCTCTCACAAAAATGTTGTCTGGATCATATGCACCACACCATCTGTCACTGTTGAAGGATGGCGACATCTTCCATTCACATATTTCCACCAATCCTATGTGTTTAGTACAGTGTTCAAGTTCTTCTCCATTTTTATTGGTTTCCTTGTAGCCCCGTGATGTACTGTTACAGTTAAAATCACCTATTACTAGCTTTGTTGATTGAGAGTAGAGGTTAGGTGGTTGCGTGAAGCAATTTAGCGTTAGATGGTTTATATATGAATGTCACTGTACATGACGGGATCTCAGTTGTCAGAATCTCCATTTTGTTATCTGATGTAGACCCTATAGAAATGATATTAGACCAGGCTTTGCAAACACTGCAATACCATATGTTGTAATTGATATTTCAGTGGTGAGATTCATTCTGTTTACTTTTTGGTCTCCAATTGTTTGGACCTCTATGTGTCCCAAAATGAACAGAAAATCACAGGCTGTTTGTTTGTGTAGAGCATTGCATAAAAAATAAAAATATTACAAATTAAAATGCTATTTTTTAAACATGAACAATAAATTTCATTTTACTGTTGTTATCTGGTCCTGTTATAGGTGCATAACTGGAACTTAATTTAGCATACGGGAAAAAGAAAATTGTGTTTGTCTATTTATAACTCATCCAGTATTCAGGATCATTTATTGACTGATTTTAAATATTTTCCATAGTGTCATATTTCTGCCTATCTTAACAGTGTGTAGAAGTAATATAATATGTAACTGAGTGAATTAGTTGAAATGGCATAACATTTTGATAAGTGTGACTCCCATCATGTTTTGATGAAGTTTAGAATGTCATAATATAGTTTGTCACAATGTACATTTTACCAATAATTTCTGTTAAAACATGTTCCACAAAATTTAATTGTGTCTTTTCTAGTCTCCTGCTAATTCATAAGTTAATTTGTTGTTTTCATATTCACTTTGTATCTGCTATTTTGGTACATTATGTAATTTCTCATTTACATTTCAAAATGTTTCAATTTTTCAGGTAAAAATTGGTTACATGATGCATACCAGCAGGCATGTCTTACCTTAAGTGCACTTAAACTGGCAACTAATTTTCTCAGGAGAGGTGGCTGGTTTGTTACAAAAGTTTTTCGCTCCAAGGATTACCACCCATTAATATGGGTTTTCAAACAACTGTTCAAAAAGGTATTTACTATTAATTCAGTTGGCATCCAGTAACTGCCATTTGAGTGTAAAGCTTTCAATTAACATTTCATTGGTGCTTTGGTTAATATTAATTCAAGCAAAATCATTAGAAATCTTTTGAGCAGGACAATACAAATGCCATGACTTGAAGGGTTACTCTCTTGAGACCCCCCCCCCTCCCCCCCCCCCCCCCCCCCCCCACACACGCAAGAAAAAATTAGCCCCATACAGTTACCATTGGTTATTAATATTCAGTAATGTATTGAAATTCACTGATAAGTGTAGTTACATCTTTTTAAAGTAAATTAGGGCTGGCAGAGAACAGTTATGCATGAAGTTTTAAGGTTTTTTCAAAGTACTGTGATGTGTGTGTGTGTGTGTGTGTGAGTGTGTGTGCGTGAGAGAGAGAGAGAGAGAGAGAGAGAGAGAGAGAGAGAGAGAGAGGGGAGGAGTTCCATCCTCTTCATTGAAATAGAAAAAGCACAAATCAGTTGATCTGTGGAAAAATTAATAAATAAAGAGGTGGTCACATGTTTCTTATGACCATGCGTCTTCTGTTCGTTTTTCTTCATTTTGTGTGTGTTTTCAACTTCGTTTTTATATTTGATCAAAATTAACATTTCTTATCAATTTGCTTTTGTTTTGTTTGTCCATTCTCATATAGCTAGATGGTAACTCACTTGTTCTTCTACCAGCCACACTTTTAATGGTTTTCTCATGTTACGTTAGAATGTATTGTATGTACTGTGTTCACATTAAAAATATCTTTTGTTACTTTCAGGTTCATGCAACAAAACCTCAAGCATCTCGTACAGAGTCAGCAGAAATATTTGTTGTGTGTCAGCATTACTTGGCACCTGATAAATTGGATCATCGTTTTGTTGACGCCAAATATGTATTTGAGGAGCTAGAAATTGAACCTAAGAATAATAAAATGAGTGTGTACCATCCAGAAAAAGTTAAGAAGGCAAAGGCAGAGGGTTATCCTGAAAATAATTATACATTGTACAATAAACTTCTTGTGTCAGATTTCATAGCTAGAGACAATCCGGTAGATTCACTGCAGTATGCATCTGAGGTAAGTGCTGTTTTATGATGCATGAGTTTGCAGAATCTTGCTTTTCTTTTTATGTTTCCTGTATTACCTCCTAAGAAACTCCGATGTTAGCTAAGATAACATCTAAAGGATCTAACCATTAATCTTTCAGATTGTTTTTGATGATGATGCTGTGGCCAATCACCCAAAGACAACACCTGAAGTGAAAGAATGTTGCAAAGATATAAAAGTCCTCGGGAGGAAGGATTTTCGTTTATTAATGTCATGGTGGAAAGCAATGAAAGAAGCTTTTGGTACTAAAGAAGCAGAGGAAAATGAACAAACTCAAGCAAATGGAGTTGCTGAAGCAAATGAGATTGACGTGGATCCTGAAGAAGCAGAGATGAATGAACTTTCTAAACAGATAAGTGAGCTGCAGGCAGAGGAACAAAGAGAAAGCAAGAGGAAAAGAAAACGTGTTAATAAAGAGCGGAAAAAATTACAAGATCGACTCAACTTGAAGATGGTTCTGAAGGGGGATGAAGGCCCAAGAGATGAAGGAGAAGAAATGTTTGACCTGAAAAAAGTGGACAGTGCGAAGGTGAGATTTCTGTACAGACAGTTATGACTGTTACACATTAGACAGCTATAGAAGTAAGTGAAGAGAGTAATTGATTCTGATAAAGAAAATAATACGGTATGTACATAAAATATATGTGAAGCTTACATTTGAAATCTTTTAAGACTTAATTTTGTTTCAGTATTAATTTGAGTAATGATGACAACCAATCATTGATTTGCCTTGGTTGTGGTTATTTTATACTACCTAACAGACTTAACATCCGTGGAAAAGTTTAATGTTGGAAAGCAAATGTAATCAGGTTACTAGAGTCGTTAAGATCCATCTAACATGGAATTTCATTCACTAATATTACGATTTGTATTGTTTGGCTTCCATCAAATATTCCGCTCTTTGTTACTCCACTGTCAGTTCATTCTAATCTTACTGTTTTTTACTCTGTTGCTCCTCAGAACCCTTATCCAATATAATACGAAGACCAGTGTGGTGAACATGATGATACCTCTTAACGAGTGAGGTGGCGCAGTGGTTAGCACACTGGACTCGCATTCAGGGGGACGACGGTTCAATCCCATCTCCAGCCATCCTGATTTAGGTTTTCCGTGATTTCCCTAAATCATTTCAGGCAACTGCTGGGATGGTTCCTTTGAAAGGGCACGGCCGATTTCCTTCCCAATCCTTCCCTAACCCGAGCTTGCGCTCCATCTCTAATGACCTCGTTGTCGACGGGACGTTAAACACTAACCACCACCACCACCACCACCACCACCACCACCACCACCACCGATACCTCTCGGTAGAAACTTATTGATACCACCAGTTCTTAGCACCACATACTCTTTGCGCATATTTTGTGGGCTGGTAGAGCATTCTGTGTTATCATGAGGAGATCTTGACATTTTGGACTTAGTGAAGAGGGCAGAGGGTGGGGGGCAACAAACCTTTACAAAAACAAATTACCATTAAAATGAGAAATGCAGTTACTGCATAAATAAGTGTAGTAAGAAATGATTAATAGCCCTCAGCCTCTGGTACACTTCTTATTTTTTAAATTAATTGTCTATATCATGTATATTATGAATTGTGAAGACTGGTTTCAGTTGACTAAGTAACCATTGTCAGATTACCCATGGTAAAATAAATGTCAGCATACACCATATTGGCAAACCCTGCATCGTCTCTGTAGCTTCAAGCATGTGTATAAGTGTGATACTTTCAATATGAAAGTGAATAACTAGCAAAGTAAAACCAAGTACATTCGAAACTGGCTATAACAACATTGAAGGGACTGATGGTGGTTGGTTGTTATGGCCAATGGTTACACAAACCAGGTTTTTGCTTTGTTTTTTAATAAAAAATTTGTATCTGTCAATTTTAGACTGCCACAGGATTAAAACTTCAAAAAGTAGCAGAAATGCAGCACACCTATGGTATTTACAATGCAATATTTGTGGAAAGGGACTGAAGAGAAATTTGTATTTTGTTTATGCAGTACATACAGCAATAACGTCTGAGTAGAATGTAAAATCCTTTAATAAGTAAAGAAAGAAGCAGCAACAGTGTACACTGTTCAGTACTGTCAAACATGGTTTTGGATAATGAACGAGACAAAACTTTAACCATGTTTAAAACTTATTGTAAGTGCTGTAAAGTGTAATAGTCATGAAATGACACCACGTCATTCCAGTTAACTGTATTACAAAAATTGGTCAACAGTACCAAAATGAAAAAGACAGTATTCAGAGCATAAATTACATGAAGGCTTAAATTTTCTCGTATGTGTTTTCTTTTTTTTTTCTTTAAATATATTGTACAAATGTAATGTATTGTATCTAATACATTGAAGATATCCAACAAACATAAGCACGAAACATCAATAACAAATACACTTATTATTCCTTGCCTGTATTTTGAAAAAATAACATATATTAGAATTTAATTTTGTAGTTTTCTGCAGTCACAACAGGGACAGTGTTGTTTAGGTTTTTATCAGTTACTTTCTCTTTAAAATGCAGTACAGTAAAGCATACTCCCATACTTACAGTAATCAGTTATCTTTGTTTGCCTTTTGCATTTAAGAGTACACATTTTGCATTTGATGATTCATTCATTTTAATGCCACATTGTCATGATTTGTGTTAAACTCTTCTTTGAAAACAGGAAATTTTTGTGAAGTTTTCACTGCACGGAGAGCTTCAGTAAGTGATGCCACAAAAACTGTTGTTCTTGTTCATTTTCATGTTCATCAGCCACGTGTTGGCTTTGTATGTCAGCTAGAATTTCTTCTTCACTTTCTGGGCATACACAGTAAGAATGTTGTCTAACTGGGCAAAGTCACAAGTTGACAGAGATGGACAAGGTTCTTGCACTAATTCCACCAGAGGAACTTCACCATCATCAGCATCAGCATCACTGTGGGATGATGATGAAAGATGTCTGAATCATGAATGTTTAAAACAGTTGGCATTTGTCTTTTGAGTGACGTTTTCCCATGCTTGCAACATCATTAAAATTTAATCAAGAACATTGTAAACTGTTTGTTTACCTTTGATTTTTTGTAGCATGTTCATCACTTGAAGTTTAATGTACTGCATTTGCATTAATAGAGATTTTATAACAGCCTGGTCAGTAGGTCATAGAACTAAAGTGAAGTTTAGAGATAAAAACACAAGCTATATACACTGCTTATTGTCAGTTACTGGATGAGCAGGACAGTTATTGACCAAGAGCATAATGTTTTGTTTCTTTAATTTCAGCTAATAGTCCCAGTTACTCAACCACTTTTCAGAAATGTCAGATGTCATTCAATATTTTGTGTTGTTTTCATGAACTAAAGGTAAAGAGTGAATGTTTTATAAACAATTTTCTTGATTTTATGATAACCAAAGGCTTTCTTTACGTGATACTGTCATATTTGCAACAGCCGTAACTGTACTTCTTGCCTTAGACATTTTCCCATTCGAATAGTGTTTACCTTTAAATTTTACTGTCTCATCTGTGGCCCTATTAGAAAACAAGCCAGTTTCATCTGCATTGAGTAAATCATCTGGCCTGTAACCTACACAAAAAAGGCCACTTCTTAGATAGCCACTTGTCTGTTACATCATCAGGTGTGCTGATTGCTTCACCACAAATTTTCCCATGCCGAGCTCAGAAACATTGAAACTTCTTGAATGTCTTTGTGATCAGATGATCTCCTCTGCATGATTTTTAAAGAATTTTGTTTGAAAAGAGACTGCATTTTCTCTCTGTCCTTCCAAATTGTTGAAATCCTCAAGTGTTATACACCCAATTCCTTTGTGATGCTGATCTTTGTTTCCTCACTTTCTAATTGCTGTAGTAGGTGTGACTTTTCTGCAGTATTAAACACTTTTCCCTTTTTTGGACATTTTAAAAGTAAAGCTTGCCTTGACGGTTTAACACACATACTGATTTGAAACCCACAATCTAAAGAAAATGAATTTGGAAATAAGTATTACATTGTTCTTATTAATTCCCAAATATGTAAAAACAAAAATGAACATTAGATGTTATAGCCCATATATCTCCAAAAAGTAACAAAAATATGTTGTTTTATGTTATAAGTTGCAATAAGTGATGTCAAACTAAGAGACTTTTTAAATGTAGCGTTTACATAGGATTTAGTCAGCACCATTAGATTTCCATATTATAGCCATTATGTTGTTAAAAGCAATGTTGCTATAAACAGGATCGACCGATTTCATATATACATGTTTTATAATTGGTTACAATCTCGTTAATAAGCATGGTATGAAATAGTTGGTTGTACATTTCTGATTATTCAGTGTCACATTGAAAGTTTCACATACATGGACATGCTCTAAGCTACATAGACTGCAGTGTTTGTCAGTGAGCTGTATGCTGACGTCTATTTTGTAGTGAGTGATCTAAAGATGATTGCTTAGTCAACTGAAAGTAGTCATCACATTTTATTGTTTTGTAATATATGCAATCTAGACAATTACTTTTTTTTTAATTTTAAGAAATCTATATTTTATTGCTTTCTCCGTTTCTGACAGTGTCAGATGTATCTCTGACAGACTTGTCAGACTCCTTTTTCCTAGGCTTGTGGTGCTATGCCATGAATGTATGAGGCCAATGTCATACAGGATATTAATCATTATACGTGTTATGTCACCAAGAGTAGTGGTTCAGTGACTATGACATTGGATACTTGGTTCATATTTATTAATTGTGAAATTTGTTTTGTAGTTCTAGTAGCCTGATTTAAGATTTCTTTAGTTTCCTTTAATAGCAGATGGTCAAAACTGTACTATTTCTTCCACAGAGACCAAATGTAATTCTTGATGATGCTGAGAAACAATCATATAATAATTTTTAGAGGAACACACTACCATTGACAGTTTTATTGTTTATTTAAGTACAACTCAGATTTAGGTCTTTTATGCCATTTTAAAATATTTGATATTATGTCTTTACTATATAATGCGGGACACTTAACATGTCAACCTCAAAGTTGGCCATAAATTAAGAAAAATTTTGGCTCCCCACATAATACTAGATATAAAATCACTATCTTGTAACAGATCAGTAAACAATCATGGGAGCACGTCACATTTAGTAAGAACATTCTTACTTTGGTAAATAAAAGATATTATTTACAAATGTAAGCCTGTTTTTACTAAATATTATGTGCTCCCATGACTATTTACTTATCTGTTACAAGATGGTGATTTTAAATCTGGGGAGCCAATGTTGATCTTAGTTTATGGCCAACTTTGGGCTGGACAACATGTTAAGTGTCCTGCAATACATGGTAAAGACGTAAACTCAAATACTTGAAAATGGCATAAAAGGCCAAAACTGTACTTAAATAAACAATAAAACAGTCAAAGACTGTGTGATCCTTTAACAAATCTAATTTGTTCCCAATTGCCGGCCGCGGTGGCCGTGCGGTTCTAGGCACTTCAGTCCGGAACCGCGTGACTGCTACGGTCGCAGGTTCGAATCCTGAGTCAGGCATGGATGTGTGTGATGTCCTTAGGTTAGTTAGGTTTAAGTAGTTCTAAGTTCTAGGGGACTGATGACCTCAGATGTTGAGTCCCATAGTGCTCAGAGCCATTTGAACCATTTTTGTTCCCAATTCCTTATTCAATTGCTCTAGTGTTCCACATCATTAAGTTTGCTGTCAGGATGACATTAACATTTTCGCCTAGCTTGAAGTTAATCATAACAGGTTATGACAAGTGTTTCAAAATGTGATTTTTAATAAAAAGAGAAGAGGTTAAATACTTCAATGAAAGAAAATATGCTTACAGTTTAAGCCTTATTGTTTACAAACACTATTTTCAAAAGGAACATGTTGGCAGATTATGTCACCACAATCAAGTGAGATACATTTATGAATTTTAGTAACAGTACTGCAATCATTACTTACTATAGAAAAATGAATATTCCAGAAGGTAAACAGTAAGAAATTTCATTAATTAACTCTAATGAAGAGTATGCCCAGAGGTATTTACGGCACTTTCTAGCCATTAATTATAGAAGGAGGAATAGAGGGCTGTTTAGTGCTGGAATGGGAACAGGGAAGGGGCTAGATGGGTAAGAACAATGACTGACAAAGGTTGAAGCCAGGAGGATTATGGGAACATATGATATATTGCAGGGAGGGTTCAACCTGTGCAATTCAGAAAAGCTGGTGTTGGAGGGAAGGATCCAGATGGCACAGGCTGGGAAGCAGTAATTGAAATGAAGAACATCATGTTGGGTGGCGTGCTCAGCAACAGGGTGCTCCAGTGGTTTTTTGGCCACAGTTTGTCGGTTGCCATTTATGCGGAAGACAGCTTGTTGGTTGTCATGCCCATGTATAATGCAGCACATTGGTTGCAGCTTTGCTTGTAGATCACGTGACTGGTTTCACAGGTAACCCTGCCTTTGATGGGATAGGTGATATTTGTGACAGGACTGAAAGGTGGTAGTGGGAGGATGAATGGGACAGGTTTTGCATCAAGGTCTATTAAAGGAATATGAGCCATTAGGTAAAGGATTGGGAGAAAGGGTTGTGTGGAGATGGATAAGGATATTGTGTAGGTTTGGTGAGCAGTGTAATACCTCCCCCCCCCCCCCTCTCTCTTTGTGTGTGTGTGTGGGGGGGGGGGGGGGCAGGAGAATGTGGGTGTTTGAAACTAAAGAATTGGTAAAACATGGAAAAAATTGCTATTGCTATAGAGTATACAAGTAAACAACACATTACAGCAAAAAATTCTCAATTACTGCAGGGAACACTTGTTGAGACTAGGAGTGTGCCACAAGGAAACCTTTCAACATAGATTGGAAGATTTAAATGAGTTGTACAATGATGAGTGAAAATGCTACTGCAGTACTGTCACTTGAGTGATGAATGAATTCAGTGGTATCTTGAATGAATTAGAATAGTTCAAGTCATTAAACTACCATTTACAGGGTTATTTTTTCTGTGGTGGTTGTTTACAGTCGTTGTGCATGAGAAGTTGTAAATTTCATGCCCTTTACTTGTGTAAATTTTGGCTGTGTCAGTTTTTTTATTACATTGCTTTATCTCACTAGTTGTAATTTTTTTAATTGTAATCCTGCTTGCAACTTGATCACAGATTGTATTTATTTATTGTAGAAGCTGGAATCGGTCTTGGAGCAGGCACCAGATGTTTTAGCAGAAGATGAACCAGATTCAGATGAAGAGTTGATGCGAAAACCAAAGGTTGTTGCCTTTGACAGACATGGAGAAGATTACCTAGATAGTTCAGGAAAGTATGTTTCTCCCTTTTTTGTGTGTTTTACTAAGTCTTTCGTTTCACATTCTCTCTATAATTGTGTGAATGTTCAGGTATTTATTGTTTCATTATGAAAGGCTTCTTCCAGACTGCAGGGAAAATATTACAGTAAGGAATGTAAATTATTGATGCTGTTGTATATTGACAACAGTTCTTCTGTTACAAAGAAAGGAAATGACAAACTATCAACTATTGTCTCCTACATGAAGTTTGTTGTACAACATTACACAGTTCAGGAAGCACCAAATTTATGAAAACAGGACTTGCTGATATTGCTTAGTGTAGACAGTTTATTGTTACATAATCATTGTATCTCATGAAAAGTTGTTAATAAGCTTTGGACCATTTATGGAAGTTATTCTATGGAAGATGTATGCAGTTAGCTGTGACACAAATAACCTACACTGTTTTCTATCTTTTGCTTCTGAAAGCCTCTTTCAGTATATCTTGACCATTTAGATTGTTTTTCTTACCTTGCTTTACTTGCTTGGAAAATGCATAGCACATGGTGCTACTGTGCTGTGTAGATAACAAAATGTTTAATAGCTCATTAGAACCTATGTATTTGACTTCAGTTTGGTATTATACATATTTGATATGCTGTTAGCTCATTAAAATCCTTCTGGTTGACTGTCAAGTCATCTTATAAAATACTTAAATACCATTCTTTGGCCTGAGAAAGGCTGCTGATCAATTTATTCTAGTATTTTAAGTATTTTATAAGATAGTACACAAGATGGATTTTAATGAGATTGACACCAGCTGTAGAAGCCTACGTGTTTACACTTGCTAATAAATAAAGTGAAGCAGCCAGAAGGGGAGGATACTCTCTCACAATGGTCTTTCAGGGTAGCTCTGAACTGCAATTCATTGCTGAACACACAGTACGGCACCATTCATGAGCAGTTCATGCTTTCAGGTCAGGGCACCATTCCAAATGCAGTTGTTTGCATTGTAGTGTTAATGGCAGCCTATGTGTTGGACAGAAATTCCCTAGTCCAACTGCTGCTGGAGTCTGACCAATAGTGCAGGATGATAAAGAATGTTGCAGGAAGTCCTTTATTTGTTCTCGGATGGTAGATGCAGATGTGAAGGGGTTACAATGTGCTTGGTGCACAATGCAGTGATCCTCCCTTGTGGTGGACGCACGTGGTCACCTGGAATCTTGAAGACAAGTATGCCTGCCTTCATGTCCCTGTGTGGTCCAAAATAGGGCCACTGTCACATCTGAATCCCTCACAAATCTGGATATTGCTTGATTGACCAGCTAGTCACAATGAGGCACCTGACCATGTCTTCTGGATCTTCACTTTCTTTCTTCCAGGCAGTGTGTGTGTGTGTGTGTGTGTGTGTGTGTGTGTGTGTCAGCACAATTTTTTTTATGCTTTTGTTCATCATTTGTAAAAGTAAGTAACTGAGCAAAGTGGAGTAGTGGTTGGCACACTGGACTCACATTCGGGAGAGTGGCGGTTCAAATCCCCATCCAGCCATCCCAATTTAGGTTTTTCGTTATTTCCCTAAATCGCACCAGGCAAATGCCATGGATGGTTTCTTTGAAAGGGCATGGCAGATTTTCTTCCCTATCCTCGAAACATACCAACCCTATGCTCTGTCTCTAATGACCTGGATGTT
Source organism: Schistocerca cancellata (assembly GCF_023864275.1). Lineage (NCBI taxonomy): Eukaryota > Metazoa > Arthropoda > Insecta > Orthoptera > Acrididae > Schistocerca > Schistocerca cancellata. The sequence continues at coordinate 700,929,421 of NC_064628.1, forward strand.
GATGGGACATTAATCCTTGATCTTCCTGTGTTTTAAAAGGAAATAATTTTGTTTTAGGGATATCATAGCTCTTGTTTAATACCTTGACTTATTGTGTACTTTTTTTGGCTGGCCATGCGCACTATATAGAAGTGTTGTAATCATTAATAAAATATGTGTATTGGAGAGCTTCTCTACTAATGGCTATTATTGTTATGAAATAAATCTTGCCAATAGCTACATTCTATAAATCTCAAACGAGAGGTTTGTAATTTGTCACATATTTTGTATAGCCAGTCCTGGAGCACCACAAAAAATGGTCAGCTGCCTCCAGTGGGAGAAATTGCAGGAAAAACTTCGTCTTTAAATTCTAGGAATATGTCATCCAGTCTCTCATATACATTTTGCATAATTACCACAATGGTGCAGCTGAATAAATTTAGGCTTGATGGTTATATTAGTATCTTCCCAGATAGCCAGGTGCAGTCAAGCAACCACTTCTGACATGCAAAGAGGAATGCCAGCAGTTTTCCGTACCTGCCTAGTTAAATACTGGGCTGGGTTCCACATCCTGCCTCAGATACACATTGTACAAACACTTTGGAAAATGATGTCATGTTGTCTATGCTATTACACAAGACACAGACAGAAGGAGTACACTGATTCCTGCTTGGGGAAGTGGGCTGCAGGTAGCCAGCTAAGCTTTGAGATGTCTTTGGGATTGGTGACCCAATTTTAATAATACCTGTATACGGGTACGCTTGGTTTTCTGTTAAACTGAAGAACTACCATACGACTCGTTACCTGACATTGGGTGGATAAGAAGGAAGGAAGGTTACATAAGTAAAAACTTGCAAAAAAAGAGAAAAATGCAGTAGGATTATCCAGAGTTGTTCTCCAGTAGTGGTCTTATAGATATCTAACAACTACTCAACAGGAAAAATAAATTCATTAGAATATTCATGGTTTCAATTTTTAATGATTAATTCAAGTAATTGTTTTAAAAAGTCATAAGTTTTTTTAATATTTGCATAAAGATATTGAATGTTGGGATAAGGGCTTATTAGTTATTCTTTACAAGCAGTTTATGAAGAGAACTGACACAATCATATTTAATGTGGAAATTTGATGAAATTGTGTTTATGGATTCTGTTTTTGTCATACACACATTTCCCAGTGGAAATCCTTTTACTTCATGTGGACTAAAAATTCAGTAGTATTCAGCCTAATACTAGATACCAATGATGCCCTCCCTGCTATTGCACATTTTGTACAACAACGAACTGGGGATTCTTACAGACATCATAGCATGTCTACTCACTTACGGACATGGACTTGTTTTGAAGCAACAATGGGCTCCATTCATTGAATATGAGACAGATGTTCAACCTTAATGTTGTGAGCTCATCGTTAACCACTGTTCAAAAAAAGTGTGCATAACTTACTCAGCAACATACTTTTACAAGAGTTGCAGGCTGTTACTGACAAGCCTCAGGCTTAAAATCTAATTTCAAGCCTTTTCTCCTGGGAATCTCTTTGTACCTCCATCAGAAATAATTTATACCCAACTACCCTCTCTCCGTCCCTCCCTCCCCCTCCATCCCTCCCCCCCCTCCATCCCTCCCCCCCTCCTCCCTCACTCTCTCCTCTCCTCCTCCTCCTCCTCCTCCTCCTCCTCCTCCTCCTCTTCTCTCTGTCTTTAGAAACATTATTATGGGAAGAACAGATTGCTATTCTCCACAGACAGGCACAGTGAAAAAAACTCGTAAAAAAAAAAGCTTTCAAAGTCCTTCTGAAGTAGAAAACTCATATACATTCACCCAAGTACAATTCACACCCACATGGCTACTGTCTCCAGGTGCTGTGATGACCTGACTGTGGTGGCGTCATGACGTGAAGAACAATTGAAGTGGGTAGTGGGGATAGAGAGAAGGCACGGAGTGGGCAAGATGAGGTATATCAAGGTATGGGTGAGGGAAGATGCTGCGCTGCCTATGGGAGTGTGCAGGAACATAGATCTGATAGGTGTAATGTCAGAAGATTCTGCTTTGAGGTGGGGGGGGGGGGGAGGGGAAAAGACTAGTAGGTGTGCTGGTGGGATTCGTAGCACTGGAGTGGGAGCAGTGAGAGGGTTGGTAGGTGGAGGACAGTGATGAGAAAGTTGGGGGGGGGGGGGGGGGACAAAGAATATGTTGTAGGGAGAATTCCCACCTGTACACTTCAGAAAAGCTGGTGCTGATAGGAAGACTCCAGACAGTGCAGGATGTGAAACAGTCATTAAAGAGAAGCACATTGTGTTGGGTAGTATGTTCAACAACTGGGTGCTTCAGCTGTTTCTTTGCCACAGTTTGGTGGTGGCCATTCATGCAGACACACAGCTTGTTAGTTGTCATGTTCACATACTGGATGATCAATCGTTAACACAACTGCTTTCACAGTATGCGGCCAGCTGGTGAGGCCGGCTGCTGTACCGAAGGCCTGGGTGACAAGAGGCCCATAGTAAATACGGTATAATGCGATTTGTCACATCACTTATTTCTAACATACATAACATAAACACTTAAAAACAAAAGTAAATTATTCACTTATATTAAGCAAGGAGATCTGGATGTTTTCCTGACACATGCTTAGGAAATTGCTCATTACACTCTGCAGTACCCTCTGAGAAATGGCAGCAGTTTCTTAACAAATGTAGTTTTAAGTTCATCTAAAGTGTGTGGATTTGATTTGTACACTTCCTCTTTGAATGCCTCCCAGAGATAAAAATTGTAGGGGGTTAAATTGGGAGACGAAGAGGCCATATGTTGTTAGTGATAACCGTGTCTTAAAACATGTCACCAATTTTCTGTAATGAGAAGTTGGCTGTCTGTGCTGTTGTGGAGTCCTGCTGAAAGCTCATGAAAGCATTTTCTTTCTCAGTTAATTGCCCAAAAAAAGGCCGCAAAATGTTTTCCACATCTCTCTCACTGTTAATTGTTTCCAGGAAAAAAAAGGACCATTATTCTCTCACTGCTAATAGTGCACCAAGTTTTTTAGCATGCACAGGTGTCACTTGTATTATACTAGGCTGTTCAGAATCCCAGTAACTGTTATTTTGCGAATTAACATATCCACTTAGATGGAACCATGATTCATCTGAGAACAAATTTAGGGTGAGGGTCAGTTTCTCCGTCATGCATGTTTTTCAATGTCCATTCACAAAACTACAACCTTTTTGCAGCATCACCTGGTGTAAGTTTTTGCACTGTCGTTATTTTATAGGACATCAACTTCAATAACTTTGCCATCATTTTAACAGAGCCATAGGAAATTCCCACTTGCTGAAAAAAATGTCAAACAGATTTTCTAGATCTTTCCAGACCATTCCCAGTGTCATCCAGAGTTTCTTCTGTAAGTAGTTTAAGTATTTCTCTATATTTTCTATCAAAAACACTTGCTGTTTCATGAAATGTATTTATCAGTTGATGAAGCAAACTCCCATTCGGAACTTCAACATCAGGAAATTCCTCTTGAAACAATGTCCTTACTGCACGTGCTGATTCTGTAGGCACGTATGAATCATACAGGAATACTCTTTGGTGAATAGAGTACTTGTATTTCATCACTTCACTTGAAACAATTTCACTAAGTACACTGTATTGCGTTGCGTAATGAACACATGCTATCTGCGCAAACAGAGGCCTTGCAACAGAGGGGAAATATTCTCCCAGTCATGCTGCCACTGGCTGGCTGTCAAGCAGTTGCATTAAAGATGGATCACCCTGTAGAAAATGGCACAGTAGTTGCATGAAGTTGGTAGATTACATAGCTGCTTTCATAGGTGGTCCTGCCATTGATGGGGTTGGAGATGCCTGTGGTGCCTGGAGTTGGTGGTAGTGGGACAATGCATGGGACACATCTTGTAGCCATGAGGCAAGGAGTTGGGAGTAGGGTTGGAGTAGAGAAGAATAAGGATATTGTGTAGGTCTCTTATGCGGCAGAACACCATTGTGTAATGGATGGGGATTATAGTGGAGAAGATATTCCTGATTTCAGGACACAACAAGAGGTAGCCGAAACCCTGGCGAAGAAATTGTTTCACTTGCTCCAGTCATGGGTGATATGGAGTCACAAGAGGAGAGCTCCTTTGTAACTGGACAGTGGGTGTGTAGATGGTGATTGGTGACTGGAGAGACAAGGCAGGGGAGATCTGTTTCTGGACAATGGTGGGAGGGTAATCTTGGTCTGTGAGGGTCTCAGTAAGACACTTCACATATTTGGAGAGAGACTGCTTGTCTCTGCAGTCTGCTTGCCAAGCGGGTGTGGAGTGGGTAGCAGCTATCAAAGTGAAGGTATTGTTGGTGGTTTGTTGGTTTGATGTGGATGGAGATGCTAATATAGCCATCCTTGAGGCAACGGTCAACTCTGAGGAAGGTGGTTGTTGGGTTTCAGTACAGCATATTAAGATGTCATCAGTAAATCTCTTGATGACTCAAGATTAGGTTGGCATAGGGTGGTAAGATGCTGGTGCCCATTGCTGTATAATGGATTGCTTTGCAGGTGAGAAGTAGCTGTGGGTGATGATACAGTTGCTCATAGTTGTAGGTTTGGTGTCAGTCAGGCATTGGGAAAGGTACTGTTCAGTAGTGGCAGAGCCATGGATATTGGGGATGTTAGTTTAGAAGGAGGTGGTATCGGCAGTGATTAGCAGAACACTGGATGATAAAGGAACGTGAACTATGGAGACCTGGTAAAGGTTAGGTTGGTGTGGTTTATATGGGAGGGTATGTTACGGGTAACAAGCTGAAGGTGTTGCTTCATGAGAGCAGACCACAGAACCTACACAGTATCCCTGTCCATCCTTTCTCCAACCCTATGTCTCATGGCTCGTATTCCTGTAGTAGACCTAGATGCAAGACATGCCCCCTACATCCTCACAGTACTACTTGATCCAGTTGTGTCGCAGACACCTCCTGCCCCCATCAAAGGCAAGGCCACCTGTGAAAGCGGCCCTTTGATGTACCAACTAATTTGCAACCATTGTGCCACTTTCTACATGGGCATGACAAGTAACAATCTGTCTGTCGACATGAATGGCCTCTGCCAAACAGCAGACAAGAGACAGCTGCACTATCCAGTTGCTGATCATGCTGCCCAACATGAAATGAATCACTTCACAGCTTACAACATCTGAGTTCTTCTTACCAACACCAACTTTTCTGAATCATGCAGGTCAGAACTCTTGCTACAACATCCTGTAATCTTAGTGGCCTCAACCTTTGCTAGTCCCTGTTCTCCACCGACCTATCCTCTTCCCTGCTCCCACTCCAGCTCTAAACATAACCCCTCTATCCTGCTATCACACCTACCAGTCTACTACAGACAGCAAAGCATCATCTGCCACCTGTACCCTGCTATTCCTAACCCTCCTCACCCCGTGCCTTCTCCTCATGCCCACTACTCACTCCAGCAGATTCTTGCTCACATCGGATGCAGTCGGGCCCCAGCACTTGGGAGACAGCAGCCATGTGTGTGTTTTATGCTTCAAAAGAAGGAATTTGTCCAGAAGCTGAAATATTTTAGCAATTTTTTCATTGTTCCTGTCTATGACTGGCCTTCTGTATGAGGTTAGTATCAATCTTTACTTTGAATAACATTGTTGTTATTCTGTCCTGGACTTTACATTGTTTGATTTAGCCTAATGATTTTCCTTCAGTCACACAACTCAGTGCTATTATCCTTTGTTGTATTCCCTTATGCATTATTTTACTCATTGTGTGTCCTGTTCTTTCTCTTCTTTCCTATGTTTATTGTCACTTTCCGAACCACACGTCCTGAGTTCTGAGCCACCCTGTACCACCAGTCTAGTCTGCGCACGAGACATGGCTATGTGACGGTCCCCGTTATAAGTGAAACGTCTTGTGTGTCACATTCTTCCCACCAATATAATTACTCCTGGACCATCAAATTGATCACACTACCTTCTTTCACCTTGTGTGTTTTTGCATGTTTTTCTGTACCTTCCTGTGTCACACGTACTTGGTTGAACCTCATACCTAACCAATGTTGCCCTCCCTCCCAGTCCCTCTTTTCCCATATTCTGGCACACATATACTGACCTTACATAATCTGGTTACAACTTCTGTCCCCTCTCTTTACACATATCCATTCACTGTCCTGCATCCCTCAATTATTTTCTTGTGAATTTAAAATTGAGAGAGCGACGGCTCTTTGGGACATCCTGTTTACCGTAAGCCCACTCACAGTGATTTTTACTTGCTCTCCTCAAGTTGCCATCACCCATCCCAGACCATGAGTATGATTAAAACCCTTGTACACAGGGTCCATACAGTGTTGGATGCAGATAATTCACCTAAAGAACTTGCACATTTAAGGACAGTGTTCAGAGACAATGGATACCCGATCCGGCAAATTGACAGGGCATTCTCAGCTAAAACCGAGAACCGGGAAGTGGATAAAGAGGAAAACGCACCAGCAAAGTCCCTAGCTTTTCTTCCCTTTGTTGGAAATATTTCCGTCAAAAAAGCAAGAATCCTTAATAATTTTCAGGTGAAAGTGATTTTCCACCCACCTAAGAATTCAGGCCTGCTGGTATCGGTGAAGGATAATTTGGTATTGCGGAAGGCAGGAATTTACAAAATACGAGGCGCGTTTTTTAAGTAAGGTCCGTTTGAACATAAGTACACAACGAAAGGTTATTTCAAAAAAGTAAATTTATTTTCAGAAAGTACATACTGCACTCTATTTTTCGACATAGTTGCTAATTTTGTTGAAACACATATCATACCTCTCAACGAGTTTTAAAATACCCTCTTCATAAAAACTTGCTGCCTGCTCCAATAACCAAGAGTTCACTGCCATTTTCACATTGTCGTCGTCATTGTAACGGTTGGCACTGAAGTGTTGTTTGAGGTGGAGGAACGGATGGTAATCACTCGGCACAAAATCAGGACTGTAGGGTGGGTGGTCTAAAACTTTCCAGCCAAAACTGTCCACTAAATCGCGGGTCTGACCTGCAGTGTGAGACTTTGCATTGTCATGGAGAAGGACAATTCTCTTTGACAGCATGCTGTGTTTTTTGTTTTGAATTGCTCTGTGTAGCTTTCTCAGGGTTTGGCAGTATGCTTCTGTATTGATAGTGGTTCCTCGTTGCATGAAGTCAACCAACAAAACACTATGCCTATCCCAAAACACCGACACCATGATTTTGCGCTGGGACAGCCTTCACCTTTAGAGGAGTGTGTGTGTGTCTCCATTCCGTGCTCTGTTGCTTCGATTCGGGTGTGATATGCAAAAACCATGTTTCGTCTCCAGTTACGATCTGACTCAAGAAGCTGTCACCTTCTTCATGATAACGATTCAAGAACTTCATCGCACACTCAAATCCTTGGTTTTTGTGGTCCTCTGTTAGGAGTTTCGGGACCCAACGGGAGCACAGTTTCCTAAACATTAGGTGTTCAGAAATAATGTTGTAAAACACTGATCTAGACACATTAGGAAATTCGTTTGAGAGACCTGTTATTGTGAAGCGCCTGTTCTCACGAATGCTCGCTTCAACTGGAGCTATCAAATCGTCTGTAATCAAAGAAGGGCAACCGGAGCGGACCTCATCATGGACGTTGTCACGGCCATCTTTGAATTCTTGTACCCACTTACGCACTTTGCTTTCACTCATAACAGTATCACCGTACACTTTGCAAATCTGTCAATGAATTTCTGCAGCAGACAGGTTCCTTGCTGACAAAAACCGTATCACTGAGTGGACCTCACGTGCAGTGGCTGAGTTGATAGTCTTAAACATTTGAAAGCACAGAACAGAACCATACAGGTTAGCTACAGAGCTGAAACTGAGCAGAGTTGTTCCTGAGGCATGTCGATACACAACACACGTGCTTGTTGCAGTATGCGTGCGAACTACTAGTGTCTACAACAAAACGGACCTTATTTACATGCCTCGTACATTGCCTGTGAGGTATGACCTATGTACAACAAACAACACACAGAGTGGAAGAACGTTGCACAGACATAAACATTGCATTCGCCTCCTGCAACCCAGCAAGTCTGCAGTTGCGGAACATTGTATCTCCATCGAACATTCAATGAAGTATGGCAAAACATTAATTTTGGCCACAGCAACATTTTTTTGGGACTCCATTATATCCATTGAAATATACATCATGGAAAATCTAATGAATTGCGACAGCAGCTACCAGCTGGATAATGCGAGGAATCTTGTCATCTCCGAGATTTGCTCCAGACAAAGATGCCAGAATACTCTGATAACTGCAGCGAGCGACAATGCCCAAGACGGCTGATCCTTGCAGGGCGCTGCCAACGGACGGTGTAGTTCTTCTGTCACTGTGACTCTGATGCATGTGTGGCAATACTATCAGCGCACTCTATAAGGTGGAGCAGAGAATGTCTTCGTCAGTCTTCAGTGGCTCACTTGAAGATGACTGGTAGGTGTTCAGTTGAAATGTCGTGGAATGAAGTTTACGATGACTGGCTGCAATCCTGAAATCTCTTCGAACAATTATTTTCTTTTTATTCACTTTTCTCTTTTATATAATTGTGTTTTACATAAATTTTAATTTGTTTTAGTCTTTCACTATAAGCCTTATTTGCTCATGTTTCACCTTTTTTCGCTATACTTCTTTCTCTTTGTGATTTTACTCACATATTTTTAGGTATTTTTTGTTTTTTGTCCTTCACTTTGGATCCTTTCACCTTTTGTTTGCACCAATACAGGAAAGTTTCCCTATTCCTAGCCAGAAACCAGTTCCACATATTGTTCTTGCATTGTTGCCTAACTTGTGGAGCCCCCCCCCCCTCCCCCTCTGCTCCTTTCCCATTTGTCCTGAACATGGTATTACCCATCTATGGCTGCAACTCCTCCTTCCACAGTGACTATATCTGTCCAAATTCTGTTTGTCCATAACCCTCTCCAAACTAGTCTTGCAAAACCATACAAATCAAGTCCAGACCTCCTTGCAATACCTCCTCCCCATCTGTAAAATTCCTGTGCTCTACAGTCCCAAATTCTTATATCCTATCATGCAGATTGAAACTCTTCTCTTCCAGGAGCTCAAGCAACATTCACAATGCCATCTTAAAAAACTCTCCAGCCTGTTCACAGCCTACTCCATTGTGAGACCTCCACTATCCACCATCTCTGCAAGAGCCTCCATCAAACTTCCCTTGCACCCCATCATAGCTGCCAAACTGTACCTCGTTGACTACATTTTCCTACCACCATAAAGAATCCAGAACCTAAACAGACCCAAAATATATCGCGAACCTATTTTCCAGAAGTCTCAGCCCCACAGAAATATCAGTGCTTCCCAAGGCTTTACCTTTTGCCCCTCTCCAAAATCCAATCATGGTGGGGTTAAGGACTTTCTCTCTTTCCTGTGGTCCCTGGGGTGGAAATACCCTTCTGATAAGACTTAATCAAAAACCATTATTGAACCCAGCCTGACTGAGTTCACTCCTCCAACCAACCATGATCCAACCCCACTACCGCCAATTCAACACTATTAACTTACTAGAAGTTTGTAGCCTTGAGTCTTGCCTGACTGTCATTCTGAAAATCACTGAACATGGAACCAAAACTTACATATGCAGAATCCACCACCTAAAGACAAATCTCTACATTATAAATTGTAGTTGCTAACAAAGACCCCACCATTATGGCTATGGACCACAGTGATTTCCAGCAGCTGTTGGATGTGTCCACCTACAAACCCTGACATAGTGACTAAATTCCAGAAACCTGGCAGGATCTCCGGTCTGTCCTCAGATCCTTAGGTCCATTCCAGAAGCTTGCCACTGAGTCTATCTCTCTCTTCACCCCACCACTCTTAGGATTCTGACCTTCTAAATGCTTCCTAAAGTCCATAAACCAAACCATCCAGGACACCCCATTGTGGCTGTTTATAGTGCCCTCACAGAGAGAATCTCTGCTCTCTTGGCTAACACCTTCCGCATATTGCTCGTAACCTAGTCTCCTATATAAAAAGACACCCACTGACTCTCCAAAGTTTCTGTTCCATTACCACTCGTTACCCTGGTAGTCACTGTTGATGCTATCTCCCTCTACACTAACATCCCCAATGCCCATAGCCTTGCCACTATTGGACACTACCTTTCCCAACACCTGACTAACTCTAAACCTACGACTTCCTCCCTGGTCACTGTGACGAATTATATCCTTACACAAAATTACGTATCCTTTGAAAGCATCACCTACAAAGAAATCAATGGCACAGCAGTGGGCACCTGCATGGCACCATTCTTGCCAACCTATTCACGGACCATCTAGAGGAATTCTTCTTAACTACTCCAGAAAACAAAACCTTACATGGTTCAGATTCACTGATGACATCTTTGTGATCTAGACCAAGACCCAACAAACCACCTTCTTCAATGTTGACCTGCACCTCAAGGATGGCTACATGAGTACCTATGCCCACATCAAACCTACCAACAACTAAAAATACCTCCACTTCGACAGCTGCCACCTATTCCATTCCAAGAAGGCCCTTCCATACAGCCTAGCCACCTGTGGTTGTCACATCAATAGTGATGAGTGATCCCTTTCCAAATATGCCAAGGGTCTCAGTGAGGGCCTCCTCAAAATGAAATTGCCCTTCCTGCCTTGCCCAGAAACAGATCTCCTGTTTCTTGTCCCTCAAGTCACTTACCACATACCCACTGTTCGATCACAAGGAAGCACTCCTCTCATGACTCAGTATCACCCCACCCAGGACTGGAGCAACTGAATCACATTCCCTGCCAGGATTTTGACTACCTCTTGTTGTGCCATGAAATAAGGAATGTCTTCCCCACTATCCTCCACACCCCTCCCACAGTGGTATGCCACCAACCAGCGAACTTTAACAAAATCCATGTCCATTCCTGCTCCACCCCTGCTCCCAACCCCTTGCCTTGTGGCTAATGCCCCTCCAACATACCTAGATGCAAGATCTGTCCCATACATCCTCCCACTACTACCCACTCCCACCACTCCAGTGCTGCCTCAGGCATCTCATACTTGATCGACAGCAGTTCCATCTATGAAAGAAGCCATGTTATTTACAAACTAAGCTGCAACCACTGTGCTGTTTTCTATGTGGGCATGACAACTAACAAGCTCTTTGTCCACATGAATGGCCACTGCCACAGTCTGTGCCATCTGGAGTATTCTTACCAACACCCGGTTTTCCAAACTGCACAGGTTTAAACTCTACCTGCAACACATCTTTTGCTGTCGTAACTTCTCTGACCTCAATTCTCACTTGTCCCTGTCCGCCACTTACCTATACCCATCCCTGCTCCCACTCCAGCAGTGCAAACACCCTTTATCCTAACAACACACCTACTAGTCTTTTTCCTTCTCTCATCTCCTTTCCTCCGTGCTTCCCACCTTTCCTCCTCCCTCCCCCCCCCCCCCCTTCTTCCCATCCATCAAAGCTGCATCTAGCAGTCCTGTCATCTGTCCCCACCTTGTCCCTGCACACTCCCACAGGCAGCGCATCATCTTCCCCCGTCCCTATCCTGCTATCCCTGCCCCTCCCCACACTATGCAGTCTGTCCTTTCCATATTGGTGTTATTCTATCCTGGACTTTCCATTGTTTTACTGCATATGCTTAAGACTTTCTTGGTTGTGTTATAACTGTAACACACTAAAAAGCAATAGGGAATGTGAAAACTGTCCTCCTCAAGAAGATACATGCTTTTTAACCTGATGCAGCCATTCTGATTTTGGTTTTCTGTGGTTTTTACAAAATTTGTCTCAGAAGGAATGCTGATTTGTTGTTGTTGTTGTTAATAAACTGTGGTTGGCTCATCCCTTGACCATATTGACTGAGTGAAGTAGTGTAGTGGTTGAGACATTAGAATTGCTTTTGAGAGGAATGAGGTTCAATTTCCCACGTGGTCATTTAGATTTAGGTTTTCTGTGCTGTTCATGATTCCAAAAGGTAGATATCAGTGTAGTTTTATTAGAAAGGATGTGGGCAGTTGCCTTTCCAGTCCTTTCCCAGTCTTACTCTCTAATGACCTGTCATCAATTGAATATTACACCTTTACTTCCTTCTGCAGCATGTGTCATAATCAGTGACATAAGTGCATACTGTTGGAAGCTAATGATACTAGAAGCAAAAAGCCTCAGTAAACACATGTCCATAAATGAACTGTTTGTGAGATAATTGCAACTTTGAGGTTACAAGCCACAGTTAACTTGATTCTCTGTAAACATCATCCCAGATAGGAAAAGGTACAAGTACTGTGTTATGTTAAGTAAAGTTATTACAGATACGTTGGTCAAAGTTCTGGTGTTTTGAATGAATTCTACTCTGCACTCGTAATTGAAGGAGGGCTTTTAGTGTTGTTGTTGTACCAGGGTGCAGGCCTGTACCTGTTCTGCAATGAGTTTTGAATCCTTTGAAACAAGCTTGATCATTTACAATTCTTGACAAGCACTGACATCTCTCTGCTCCAATTCTTCAACTGTGTTAACCAGAGTGACATGTACTACACCTTTAAGGTGACCTCAAACACAGAAATTCACGGGTTCAGGTCAGGTGATCTTGGAAGCCATGGTACAGGTCCTCATCGCCCAATCCATTTTTGGCCATATAGGTGCGTTACATCTCGTCTCACCGTAGCAGCAAAAGGTGGCGGTGTTCCATCACGCATACATCACATCCTGTGACACTGCTCTAAGGGAACACCTTCAAGATGATGGTGCAGAAACCAAAAGTAATTCTGTCCACTGAGTTTGTTTGGTAATGTTTACAGCCCAGTAAGATGATCACCTAGCATTTGGATGACTCCAAACATGAGAATTGAGATAATTAAACACACCATCGCGAGTGAACCCTGCTTCACTCTGAATAAAATGTTATTGTCAAACGTAGGGTTGCCTACAGCTTGTTGTTGCATGTACTGACAAAACATCAGCCTAGACCAGAGTCCACCTCAAAGACACTGAACTCATTGGAGATGGTACAGGTACATTGCATTGTAATGTTGCAGTATTCTCCAAATACTACTGTGGCCTATTCCAGCAATTTGTGTGGCAAATCTTCACATCGAGATTTGTGAATAGTGTTTGACTGTTTCCAGTGCAACACTTCCAAGCACAGGTGTAATTCCTGCAGGCCCACCTGCTTCCACAGCATGTGCAAAGCTACCAGTTTCTTGGAGATATTTGATGTAGCATTGTAAACATTTAACTCTCAGAGTATTTTCTGACAGGGTGTGCTGCTTGGTACAAGCGTGCAGTCCCTGGTGCATTGACATGTGCCCTACCATTCATAAATGCATATCCGCATACTGCTCATTATTTTAATGTTCTATGTTACCCCAGCAGTCACGGAACACTATTGACATTCTGCAGACAACTCGCACAAGTGGCACTTTTGACTGTGTACAGTACTGTCATGTCCATTCTCTTTACAGCTCCAAGTCTTGAAAACGTAAACAAAGACCACACCATGGACTGGCATGCAGTGTTTACACAGAATCATGTCAGTAATGGCTGGTAACCACAAAGTCACTTATCTTGCAAACACTTTGTTTGTGAACGTATGTTTACTGAGATTTTTTTGCTTCAAATTGTGTACTTTCAACTGTATGCATTTACCTGTGTATGTATGCTATTAGTATTGTTCTCAGTGTTGTTTTCATTTTCTTATTCCTTAGTTTCATTTTTTATTATTTCACGTATTTTGCAGGGTTCTGTGCTTCAATGGATAAAAACAGAATCCTTATAGGATCACTTTGTTGTCAATCTGTCTGTCTGTCCGTCCAACTGTTAAGATCCATTTTCCTCAGGAACTGGTAGATGTATCAAGTTGAAATTTATATCACATACTTAGGATATGGATCCTTGGTGATGTAAAAAATTTAAGCTCTTAAATTAGTGCAATCAAAAGACAGCCATTTATGTCACATACTTTGACATTTGCAAACTTGGTCATCAAAATCTATAGGGTACATCCTTTTGAACTAGAGTTACGAAATTTGGCAAGAAGCAAGGTTTCACAGTACAAGTAAAGGAAAAAGTCTGAAAATTGTTAATTTGTAATTACATAAAATGGAAAAAAAAATATTTTTATTGCTATTTGTTATCCGTTGGTCTGTCTGCAATTTTTTTCTCAAGAACAGATGCACATATCAAGTGGAAATTCATATCACATGCTAAAATTTATGGTCCCTTGGTGTAGTAAATGTAAGCTCCTAAGTCAATGCAGTGAAAAGATAGGACCTTTATCATATCGTTTGATGTGTTGCCAGTATTCATATCGATAACAGGCATAAATCGTTGAGATTCTCGATTTCTGGAATGAATGAACTATTTATATGTAAATTAAGTTTTTATGGAAGCCTCAGTGCACAAATCCTACTCGCATTTATCCAGATTTCTGAAGATGTTACGTGTATGTTATGACACTATTGAAATATGCTCACTGTTTTTATATACTTGAATTTAGCATATTTCGTGACAGAACTCACTTTTCCGTGAAATGTTTATAAGATGATATTTGACTTTTCTGTGTTGGCTTCAGTCATCTAGTGAAAGTATGATTCCACAATGCTGTTTCGTCGGCTGCAGAAATGACCTGGTTCAATGTGTTTGCCTTATTTTTGGTGCTTCAAATACCATTTCTTCGAATGTGGTTCCTTCTTGATGTTTATATAAAAAAGTAGTAACATAATTCATTTTTCCTGTTCACTTGCAATTATTATAACGGTGACCTGCACATTGTTCCACCGTCACACACACCGAGAGTTCACTGCCGACTGACTACGGTCAAAGACGACTCCAGCCTCAAAGACATTTCACGCAACACACAAGCTTCCACTTGTAACCAGTCTCTTTGATATTCTTTGTCATATCTACTAATATTAATCAATATGTTGTCACTCTCAAACATATAGGCAAATTAGCATAAAATAAGGCAAATTACAATTCACAAAAGAAATATTCTGAAAAAAATATAAGAAAACATTTACAACCTCCGTCATTAGATACAAATCCGGTAGAAAATAACACATGTCCCAGATCCATTACACTATGTTGCTGACACGTCTCCAATAGAAAATTTAAAAAAAAAATAAAATAAAAAAAAGAAAGAAAGAAAAAAAAAATTAAATAAGCAAAAAGAAAATGAGGCTGAGGGACTGAGATCAAGGAATATGTTGGCAGATGGTAGACATCCAATTGTGGAAGGTGAGAGACAATTACTTTTGATTAATGAACATAATCTAGTAAGTGCATACAAAAAAAAAAAAAAAAAAAAAAAAAAAAAAATTGCTTCCTTTGCTATATCGTACTTTCCATGATAGGTGCCTTCTTGTTTGTGAACATACTCTTCCTCATACGCTGTCTCTCACCCATCACTAGAAACCGTAGATTTCTCCATAATGACTCTTTCACATGAGCAGAATTTCTGTCAGCAACTAGTGTGAAACTGATTCTTGCCATTCATAAAGTATTGAGATGCAGTTTGGTGACCTCTGCCACATTCCTCGTAGCAGCTGGCAGTTTTTGAAAAATCAAGGATTTGTACTACGAACCCATAATTGTCGGTATGAACAATATGGAGAGAAATTATTTTTCTTACAGGATCATGCCATATTACCATGTACCAGTGCTCCAAATTGTGCTTCGGTTTTGGCATGTACCACTCTAAAATTATAGCCCTAATGTTGCTGTTAATTAGAATAATGTGACAGGTTAGATGCAGTAATTTACAACTTGTGAATACTTGGACACCTTCATCAGACCCGTGTGCACGGTAGATATATCCCCTGTTCTGTTATGATTTATTTATCCCAGATAGAGTACTTACTTTTGGCAGATACTTTTATGGCTGTAGATAAAGCAGTGACTGCTCTACATATCCAAGATTTTAAACACATCTTTTAGAATAAATTAATTTTTGCTTTTTGATAGTCTCAGAACTTTTGGTAGTCTCAAAACTTGCATATATAGATCAGAATGTTACATGTAACAGTCTACTATCAAAAGTACAGGAATTAAATCCAGAATTAAGTGGAAGATGCTTACAGGAAATGGACTACCAGGCAGCTGCTGTTTGTAGTTGTAAATCTATGTTTGCTGTATTTTTTACTGAGACAAAAGTAACTCCGTTAACGACTTTCTTGCCCAGTTGTTTTTCTTTTTTTTTTTCTTTCTTTTTAATACATTAGGCTTCAAATGTTTGCTAATTGTGACCTATTATTACAGATTCTACAGACAGGAAGAAAGTGATATTGAGATGGAGACATCAGATGAGTCTGACTATGGTGAAAAGGAAAGTTTAGGTGAGCTTTTATCTGATTCACTGTAATACTTTGACATGCAGTCTAAAAATAACAACAGTATGTTTGCTGGCAAGGCATAGGACACATGACCTAAACTGTATGCATGTCAGACAGATTATGTCCTCCTTATATGGAGAGATGCACCAAACAAGTCTTCAGACTGAAGATCATGAAAACTATGATAATGTTTAACATTGTGGATTTGTGGCAATGGTTGTAGAATGACAAGAACAGAATTTCTTGGTAGTAATTTTGTGCCTAACGTTAGGTTGTTTCAAAGCCAGTAATGTAGATTTTTTTAAAGGATGAACATGACAAGTGTGAACTCAGTTAGCATATCAGGCAGCCGAGTCATCCTTCAAGTAAGATATACAAGCTGTTTCTTAGTTTTAAAAGACTTATAAACATTGACTTAGAATGAGGATTGTTGTTGATACAGGATGTCTGAGATGAAACACCCTAATTTGAAATGCATCTAATACAACATGTGTTTTGTATATAAAGAAGATTCATACAATAACAGACACAAATAGTTTCGAAGTTTCGATTGTTCAGTCTCGCATTTTTACATGAGCCCCCCACATGAGTGCCACAGATGATATCTTAATCAACATTTGATTTCTCTCCAGGTATTCTTTAGCATCTGTGGCATAACTGTCTCAGTTGTAGGTCTAATCCTGTCATGAAACTGTTCCAGCGTTGCCACTTTGGTATGGTACACTCTGCCTTTAACATATCCCCCAAGAAGAAATTCGTGGCAGTAGTGTCAAGCAATCAAGGTGCCCATGGGTTTGGACTACCTTTCCCAATCAGTCTTTGTGGGAACTCTTCACTCAGCGTATTGTGTACTTTCACATGCTAGTGGGTGCTCCTTACTGCTGGAAGAGCAGATGTGGGTGTCAGTTTCTTATCTGAGGGAACACAAAATTAACCAGTTTAACTAACTAGATGAGTGACCAGTGATATTTCTGTCTGCAAAGGGGAAAAAAACAATAATTTCATTCTCCATTGACACATACCAGATGTTGACCTTCAGGCTATCTTTCTACTTCAACGCCCCATGAGGATGTTGACTTCCCCAAATTCGCACACTGTGTCTGCTGATCTTTCCACAGAGGTGAAAAGTTGCCTCATTGGGAAAATCTAGTCTTAGCCAGAAGTTATTGCCATGTCTGTGTGCTGAAGTATGTCTTTAGCATATCTTGCTTATTAGATTTATTGGCAGGTTTCACCTCGTGTAACAGTTGTACTTTGTATTTATGCATAAAGCTTTAGGCTCTTGTGTAGCACATGGTGGAGAGTTGATTTGGGAACAGCAAGCTTACATGATACCACACAAATGGATTTCTTAGGACTTCTTGCAGATGTATCTGAAATGTGATAAACCTTGTCCTTTGATGTTCTTTATGGTCCACCACCACAGCCCGTAGCAACAGAATCCTGTCTCGAGAAAGAATGCTTTCCATGCCTTGATTCTCTTGTCATTGGTAGCACTCTGCATGTACACATTGTTGAACTGCAGTACTGGACCCTACTTCTGCATACCAACACATGATTTTTGTTTTTCATCATTAAATGTCATTTTCATTGAAATTTTTTCAGTTTCCTTGTGTTTTCAGCTCATGAAAAAATAAATAAAAATGAACTGGATATAACATTATAAATAATAAAATTTCACAGCCATCTTCTAACACCTAACAAAATTGTCTGGGTTGTTTATTATGTTCAATATAAAAGTTTCAAATTAGGCTGTTTCATCTTGGATACTCTGTATTTGTGGGTACGATTAGGGTGTTTCATCTCGGATACTCTGTATTTGTGGGTAGGATTATGGTGTTTCATCTCATATACTCTGTATTTGTGGGTAGGTGTATGCTGATGAAAGGAAAGGATGTGCTAGCAGTTAACATTTTCCTGATTATAACATACTGCCAGTTCATGAATATGTTACAGGATACCTAAAAGCAATGGACACTGTGTACCACATAGTTCATAATGAGATATATAGATTAACAGTGTATTCTTTAGGCTGGCCCTGTTACTTAAAAGCATCTGTCCAAATGCATAAAGGCACTGAAATGTTCTAAAGATAGGTAGAAGATAATGCTTTGAATATCTGATTTAAGTCAGTATGACCCACAGGATAATAATCCCTGCATTTCGTAAGCAAACGTTGCCCAATCTGCTGTGATAAGGGTAAGCCTGTGCAATAGGCTTGTCCTGAATTTCTTTAGAGCTTTCCTCATACCAGGTAGGGATAAACGCCCCGTGGCCCCCCTTCACATATACCATTACAAAATGTGACTTACACAGGAGAAGCCGTAACGGGTCAAAAATTCTGTGATGCTGAGTCCTCTCCTGTGAGGTTTAGCCACATCTAATTAGACATATCTCGTCTGTAGCAGACAGTTCTTTCCCATCTTTGTGTCTGCATAATATAGTGTTTGACACAAAAGCAAGACCCTTTTTATTTATCAGTATATAATGTCAGTTTAGTAAATACTGTGGCTGTTTGCATAACTGGTTGGTCAGAATGTTTTACTGCCCTGTATAAGTCCTATATTTAATCCCCAATCCTGTCAAGAATTTTTCCGTTGTGGGGGAACAGGATATGGAGCCATTCAGCTTTCTGAGGACAATGGATAAGCTACCTAAAGGACTAGTAGTGTCTCCGATTTCAAAAGCTAACATTAAAGACCAAGAGATTAGTGTGCTAACCGCTCGTGTCCCTTCCTAAAGCAAGACCTTAGACATAGAATGAAGCAGCAGTTTGCCGCAATGAAAAGCTCCATAGGTGGTCTGATAGCAAAGTTCCGTGATACTTTTTACCATAAATACATTTAATGACAATGACAAGGCATCATCAGTCTCACAAAACGGTTTTTTCCCCTCCCCCCTCTCCCATGAAATGGGGGAATTTAAATATGAGATACTTTTCTATACATTCAGCAATTTCTCACTGAGACCAATAAAAAGATATTTGCATTGTCATACCTTCATTTGAAATAACAAAGTAAAGACATTCTAACACTGGAAAGGGCAGAAGAAGAGAGAAAAGGAGAAAATACCTAATGCAGTATGAGAAACATTTTGAAAAAGAGTTGAGTGTGAAAATGGCGTGCTTTAGTGATGGGTGTGGAGATGGTTTTCTGGGGTTGGAGTTTTGTAGCATTTCAACCAGAACCTTCCACAGGAAATTCATATAAGTAATTGAACTAATTGCCTTCTGTTTCCATCAGAAATTTTTGATACATATGTATGCAAAAATATTCAGAACTTTTCCTGTTTTTGTGTGCCACAGAGTATTAGAAATGCAGAGAACTAGAAAATTTTTGAAAACCTATTGCCACCTATTGAAAGCAACATGAATATTGTTACTTTTGGTGTGGAAATCAGGAAAAATAAAATAAGAATAATGAGACAAGAAAAAATATTTTATTTACCTTAAATTAGTCATTACTCTTAATAATCATTTCTGCACAGAAAGAAAAATGTTTTGGTTCCCTCTATTTTTAAACGATTTCTATACTTTTTAACCTCATTTTGACATAAAACTGCAATTATCGTGTACCTGCCAATTTCTGTGTCATAACAATGTTCAACCTGCAGGTTTTCTGTGTATCTTACTCAAGCTGAGCATGCAAATGTTGAGATGCTATCTATTTCATCATGTAAAAGTTTCTAAGTATTAGCAATTTTAAATGTATTGTTCTTTTCCACAGTACTTATTTTCACCAAAGCCCATACCAGCACAGTTGGGTTGCGATGACAATGGTATGGTGGCAAGATATATGGTGTCCATGCTGCTTTGCAATTTTATCTATCACATAAATTCTGTATGCAGGCTTGAGGGCATTGACAAGAACCAGTAATTCTGGTCTGGTATGTGACAAACTAGGAGGTATTCTGTTAGATGACAACCACCAGTAATGTCTACCTTTTTGGAATATCTATGTTGTTGTTTTGATGTTCAGCATTTCGGATGGGCTGTATTAATAAGATTGTCCAGGTAAGGAGGGCGCAGCGGTTAGCACACTGGACTTGCATTCAGAAGAACAATGGTTCAAACCTGTGTCTGGCCATCCTGATTTAGGTTTTCTGTGGTTTCCCTAAATCGCTTCAACCAAATGTTGGGATGTTCCTTTGAAGGGTATGGCCACTTCCTTTCCCCTTCCTTCCCTAATCCAATGGGTCTGATGAATGTTACATAAATAATACATGAAATTTTATACTGTGATGTTTGTTATTCAGAAAAAGGGACAATGATTGTTAAGTACTTTTAGAGAGCTTTGTATTATGAATTTCATAAAATATAGAGAGACTGTCACTGATGGTCAGAAATAAAGTGTGCTGAATGTTAACAGAAAAGGTAAGAGAGAAACAGTATGGAGGATCCTAGAGAACAAAGGGATGGTAGTTGCCAAGGACTAGAGGGAGACTCTCAGCAGGATGGTTTGAATTGAACAAGTCCTGTATAACAAGAAGGAATTTGGACTGTAACAAAACATTTATAGAATAGTGCAAAGACGTGGGAAAGTGTAGAAGTACTGTAAATGTCCCACCCCGGCCTGATGCTGGAAGAAGCAAAATGAAGATAATGATGATGATGATGATGATGACAGACAATAAAGAGAAGATGCTTACACAAGGGGAAATTTCGTATTTTCTCACCATATTACCTTTTGTTTGTGTGGAATTCCAGCATTGTATTGCAAAGAAAATCAGCAACTATGTTCGTTCTTGTTATTGCTTTATTTTTCTGTCTCAGTTGCACTGAAAATTTGGGTTAATGTGAATAGATTTGAATGTGTCCATCCATTATCAGACCATTACCTGAGTGGGATGAATGAAGTAATATTTGTACATTTTGAGTTGTTCACAACTGATAAACTTCAGACATTTTGTGTCCTTGATGTAATTCCAGAAGTATTTCTGTGTCTGAACTCGTGTGTATGTTTAGATAACGAATGATGTTGCTTTTAAACTCTGAAGCTGCCTCTTGAAATACTGTGTGACAGAGCATGTAATTATTTTTGATGTGGACGTCTTCACCATTGCAACTGCTCCTGTATTGGATTCTGGAAGCTCTAATTAATTCTCATCTATCTCTACCAAAGTAGTAGAAAGCTCTTCAGCTCAGTACAATTATATTGTGCCTTCAGATATTGTAAGTAAGGTAACAATTCATTTGCTTACATTGATCTGACATTAATCCTGTATAATATTCACGAGTAACAGTTTTGTACTATCTCAACAATAGAATGATCATAACTTCATCTTATTGACATTTGTATCTTAGTACTAAATTTTCTGTACTTCTGTGTATTTCATCATTGTATGCACCTAGTTTGGCACTTAAAGCCACAAAGAGCTTGTAAAATTGCCTTGCAGTCTTCATCTTTTGCATTTCTGATTACCAATGTCATTCAGTTAAAGTAGTAATTCTTCTCATGCTGAGAGCTGTCACACTGATGTAAACATAGTTGTTAAATGAATGCTTTTTAAATATACACACATTTAAACTACTCCATAACAGACACTACCACTTCCTTGTTTTGAATGTTAGCAGCACCCACAATTTGATTCTGTTGGCATATTGAAGTCTCAAGTGAATCCCAAAATTGAAGGCTTGATGATAGATTTATTAGTTCCAGAGATGAATATTGTTGTTAAATTGTTGTATTAGGATCAGTTCTGACCATTTTGAGCCAGTTTCATTGATAATGTAATTCATTGGACTGCAGTAGCACCACCACTCAATAACTATTAAATATTAATAATCTTATGCTGACCATATACAATTTTTTAAAAATTTAGCATCATAGTTTCATGCTGATTTTTAAGAACTGTAACTGTGTGATATTTTTAAAACCAAATTAATCTTTGTTATGATTTTTGTAGGATTAAGTGGAACAGACATGAGTGATGATGATGAAGACTTATACAAGAAGGATGACAAGGATAAGAATGTACTGATTACTGATTTAGACCACAGGAGCAAAAAACAAAAGCGAACACACAAAGCTCAGTTGTGGTTTGAAAAGGTATAGGAATGATAATATTCTAATTCTGGTGGTTACCTAAGAGATCATGTTTAATTCCTAGATGACCCAGGCATCAGTTATCCACATATTTTCCATAAACATTTAAATTAATAGATTAAAAATTCTAACATAAATACACATTCTCAGTATTCTGTGTCACATATTGTTTCTCTTTTATTGATCTGTTACTTATACTTCAAAATAAGAACTACTTTAAGAATGGTTATGAATCTTCTTTCAAAAAGAACTAATAAGTTGAATATGCATAAATTTCTCCATGATTTACATGTTTCAAAGAAACATGCATAAAGAAATATGCATAAATTTCTCCATGAAATATGCATAAATTTCTCCATGATTTACATGTTTCAAAGAAATTACGATAATGGCTCTTCTCATTAATGATAATATTCTACATTTAGTGACTCTTCCCCTAGTGTGAAATATTTTGATGGTTATTTCACTTAAATGATTCTACTGCTGTTGCTAGCGAATTTGTGATAAAACTGAGGATGAATATATCCTGTTGAACAGTAGATCATATTTAATGCCATTGTCATTTAGTGGGTGCTAAACTGAAATCTTCCTTTACTTTCATGAGCAGTTGAATTGGGGACATCTTCCTAGCACTGCCCCTGATGTCCTGATGATAGCTGTTGTGTCCAATCACCTGACACCCACAACTCTTAGAGATTGTTTGGAGTTGAGTTGAGATGTATGCATCTTGCTCACTGGCATCCCATGAGAGTGCTCAGTTGGATTGAAGTCAAGCAGTGGGAGGGGCACTGTCTTGGGGAAGAAATAGGTCACCTGTGGGTGGCCAACGTAGCTTGGGTGGAAAAATGGATGCAAGTGAAGTTATTTATGACTATTGTTATATCCAAGAAATTTATGCAAAGAAAACTTGAAACCAATAGAACATGACTTGCTTAGTAATGGACTGAATTAACTGATTTAAAAGAATATTTTTTTCTTTTGGGAACAACACCTACCATGTAAAAAAAGAGAGAAAATTGTATGGTGGTTGCTGTTGCTGTGGGGATGAAGTTATTTACCAACTTTGACTACAACCAGAACTACACTCCATTTCGTATAGTAATCCTTTGAATAATGTTCTGAGCAGCACTAGAATATGGTTGAAAAAAGACTTTTGCACATCCGAGACATTTCTCAGCAGTATCATACTTTATTCTTGTTGTACTCATTAAAACTTGTCTTGCATGGAGAACATTAGGCCAGAATTAAAACAAAGACACAGCTTATGTCATTGTCTTTGTGGGCTCTGCAGCAGTTCTATGCAGACGGTGTAGTTGGTATAAATAAAATACATAGACGTTTAACCAAGAAAATCATCGAACAGGCTCCAGTGTTCTCTGCAACTGTTACAATAATTTATTTTTCCCCCCGTCTGGATCAGACTAAATCACCAAAATAAATAGTTTTGTGTCTTTCAGTATGTTTTTAAAATAAATATTATAGCCATATCAATGATTTCATGTTATTGTAACTGACTGGAAATGCCAAAATAATTTCTGCTGTCCCTCTATAGGAAATATTTTAAGCAGAAAGCTGCAAATTGTATATTAATGTTGTTACTGAAAGAACATTTCATCGTTTGGTAGTGGACTTTGAATTGTGTATAAGGGGCTTCCAAAAATCAAACACAAATAAATGTCCTTTCAGTCTCGAATCAAGCAAATAAACTAAAATACCAGTTATTTTATCCTGATTTTACAAATAAATCACATTTCCATTTCAAATAATAAAATACCAACAGCTGTTATTTTGGTTTTATTTGTTAGGCAACCAGTTTCGACATTACATTATGTCATCTTCAGGCCTGCATATATCAAGTAATCCTCATGTTAGAAATGTTGAAACTGGTTGCCTAACAAATAAAACCAAAATAACGGCTGTTGATATTATACTATTGGCAATCGACCAGCCGAAGTCCTGCATTCCAGATACAGGATGTAGTTACATTTATTGAACATTTCCATTTCGTTAGTTATAACTGCCCACGTCGTGTTGTGCCGACTCCACTGTAGTTTGAATGGGTTTTTAAGTTTGTTTTATATGCCTGACTTCTAATTTCACCACACAAGTCTCCAGGGTTGAGCAGTTATTGCCCGATGACGACACGCAATACAGTTTGTTGAAGTGGAGTTCGCCATTATTAATTATGTTTTTAGATTTAATTTTATTACTCGTACAGAGACTCAATGTTCCTTTGTTTAACAGCGCGTCGTCAAAATAAATATGAAATGCTAATGTCTTTGCAACACATAATGTCAACTATTGAGTTAAAGTTTGTACCTATTTTGCCATTTTAGAAAAGAGAAACCTTAAGCGCTTCTGCTTCTTTAGTGTCAGTATCAAATGTTCACTAATTTCAATTTACTTCCTATCTCAGTTCAGTATTTAACACAAATTATATATCAATGTCATTTCAGAGATATTACATCGGTTCACCACTAATGGAATAACACGTAATTGTCATTTAACATCACTTTTATTAATAATACTTTTTCTTATGATGTAAATGTTAATGAATGATCACTATCTAGGAGGAAAGAGGGATTGATCCTAATCATGAGATAATAGCCTTTAATGAGCCCGCAATCGTTAATTAAATAAAAAGTCACGTTCAAGGATGATATTCGAACAACTTTCGTTACATCCGTTTTCACATATCTGTCAAAACTAATCCTGTCGCCCACAATTCAAATTAACACTGATGTTAACCCCTTTTGTCGGAACATCGAATCGTAACTATTATATGAAAGTTTATTCTAGTCCCCGAATTAATTTCTTTCAGATACGCGCACGACCGAACAGCAGAACGGAACACAAACGACTTGTTTTAACAACCGAACAACACAATGATGTTACATTACAACAGTGTCCGCCCAGTGAACATCTCTTTGACTTTATCTTCTCTACTCTCCTTAGTTAAATTATTCCTAATTACAATTTATTCAGCTATTTAACAAAAACATCCAACAAAAAATAAAATAAATTTATCCCAATGAAAAGATCCGTTATATAGTGTAAAACTGAAACTAGTCAGTGACCTAAAAATGGAAAAAAGTAGACCAGTAAAGTTTGGTGATTGAAGTTAGAACAGTTGATCAGGCAACAATGGCGACTCACAATGTTGCACCTGCGTAGCGGCTGATGTTGACAACCTGCCCTCACAGTAGTTCAGTTGAGTATCGTGTGTGTTCCATGTTGGACCTGTTGGACGAAGTGCTTCTTTAGTGAGTTGGTTCTGAAATGAGAACAGAACAATGAATGAGCAAAGGATCAATTTTAAGTTTTGTTTTAAGCTTGGCAAGACACCGAAAGAAATGCATGCAATGTCGTATGTGTGTATGGGGATCAAACACTGTCCATGAGGTGTGTGTACGAGGGGTTCGCCTGTTTTCGAGGAGGCCAGGAAAGTTTTTCTGACGATCCTCGTAGCAGACGACCAGCAACTGCTGTCAGTAAAAGAAAAACATTGAGAAAGTGAGGACATTAATCACGAACGACCATTGAGTAACTGTGCACATGATAGCGGATGAACTGCAGATGATACGTGAATCCATTTGACAAATCCTTATCCAGGAGTTAGGGAAGAGGAAAACGTGTTGTCATCTTGTGCCACAAAACTTGATTGATGATCAGAAGCAGGCACATTTAGAGGCTTCGCAGGATTTTGTCGAAATGGTGGATGCGATACCCAATTTCTTGAACCTTATTGTCACTGAAACCTGGTGTCTCCGGTACAACGCTGAAATGAAATGACAAAGCATGGAATGGTGTTCTTCGACATCACCTCATCGGAAAAAGGCCAGAGCTGAAAACTCAGACATCAAGATGATGCTCATCACCTTTTTTGTTAGTCAAGGCATTATCCACAAGAAATTTCTACCTGTTGAACGCTGCATGGTATGTTGATATTTTGACCCGTTTCATGCAACATCTACACAGTATGCATAACAAGGTTCCTGATTTTTTGCTCACGACAATGCTCACCCGCACACAGCCAATATCGTCAAACAGTTCCTGGCAAAAAAGGAGGTGGTACAACTTGAACAACCACCATACTCGCCAGATCTCAATTCTCAGACTTCTTCCTATTCCCTCGACTCAGACTCGCTTTGAAAGGAAAGAGATTTGACGATATTCCTGACATCCAACGAAACGTGACTCAGCTTTTGAACACTATCCCAAAGGAAGACTTCATGCAAACTTTCCTGGACGTGTATAGCAGCACTCTGCAGTGCATAGTTACAGGAGGTGACTATTTCGAAGGACAGTAAGGTAACTGTAGTTCACAGTTCATCTATGTTAATGTTACAGGACTATTCACCGAACTTTATTGTACCGAACTTTATTGTCAGAGGTTGTGTTTAAGTAATTACCTGTGACTGTCAAGAACTATTGTAAAATCACATTGATTATATCAGACAAGAACTATATCCCTTCAAGCTAATTTCCAAAGGCAACATAAAACTGAATAAATTGTCCTAGTACTTGCTAATGTAAAGAAAACAAACAAAAAAGTATGAATTATGCAATAACTTGACACCAAGTTACCCAAAAAGGGCTCTCAAAAGAAGTAGTCTTACAAAATGTTGGCACGTAAGTACTATTTTCTATATAAATTATTAATCACTTTGCCATAATTGTTCCCAATGAGTACAATTGCATTACAGTATTAGTAGTCTTTGCCCTTTCTTTGCATACATCATTTTAAAATCTTGCGGCTTTTGTCTATTCAGGTACATTGCCTGACATCTTGTGCCACTAGTGGTTGGATAGTTCTTCCAAGTGGTACTAGAATGTGCCATCATCAGATTCCCTAATTTCCTCAAGATGTATCATGTGAAAATGAACAGAAAATACAATGTGTTAGTATTTGTTCTTATCTGCCTCTTCACTACATTTAGAGTTACTATATCTGCCGCAAAATAAGCTTCTATGGCATACATATGTAATGTTTTTGGACTCATTCAGCATTCTAATAAAATTAGTTTGATGGGGCAAAAAGGAAATAAAACCACCGCAGGAAAACAAATGAAAAAACCAAGACCAACTTACAAAATGAAATGTAACTGTAAAAGCACATGCAAAATCTGGATTAGAACAGCAATATGAATTAGAACAGATTGTTACTAAATATATAGAGAAAGGTTTGATGGCAGACAGGCACATTTAAAAGTAGACATTGGAAAATATCTAGTTTTGGACAAAGTCCTTCATCAGATGAGAGAGACATACACATTCATACCCGTACTCACACACACACACACACACACACACACACACACACACACACACAGTGTCACAGACACTGTCATCTCTGGGCAACATGGTGCCATTGCCATGAGTAGCAATCTCAGTTGGGGTGTGTAGTTGGTGCACACGAGAGGTGGGATCTACACTCTGCAAACCACCGTGAGGTGCAGAACAGATCTACACTCTGCAAACCACCGTGAGGTGCAGAACAGAGGGTTTGTCCCATAGTACCATTTATTAGGTTTTCTTCCTGTTCCATTCACGTGTGGAGTGCGGCAAGAATGATTGATTGATGCCCCATGAATCCTATGTAAGGGATAAATAGGGGGTTGTACTATATTCATAATCATTTAAAGCTGGTTCTTGAAACTTTGTATACACTTAGGCTGCCGGCCATGTAAACTGTGCCATTTCTTAGAGTACCAGCATTTTTTTGCTAACATTGTACATTTGTTTTACAGAAAACTAGCCTGCATTTTGTTGTGGTACTAACTTTTTATGAAAGCCGGCATCTTCTTCTTCCAGAAAATGTATATACAGCTCCTTTGATCGTTTGGTTTTTTTTTTCCCTTATATTTTTAATGATTGTAAGGTTTTACAAAATATACAAAAGTTTACGGAAATGAAAAACATGTTTTACTGACATTTTATTCCTCGTAATCTGCGGTTTTACATCCATCAACAGAAAACTGGTATCCTGGTCCCCACTAAAAATGTCTATACTTGGCAAACAGTCTATATCAGTCCACTCCTCTGTAGACCCAGTACGATCTCTTGCTGTGCCACCCCTTTGTCTTGGCCTCCTTTCACTGTTGTCAGGACAGATATTTTGTGGTTCTACATCCATAGTAGAATCACTTTCTTCATTCTCTGGACCCAAAAAGAAGAAAATCATTTTTCAGTATTCACAAAATGAAGAAATAACTTAAACAATTGGTTCAACAGTGGTATAATACAAAATCATGATTCGAAATACTTACTTGAAATTTGATGCAATTATTCTTGAACAAAGTCAGGATCATCATCTGAATTGTCGATATTGTCATCCCCACTCTCATTATCAACAAATTCCTTCTCCAATTCACGCAAAATTTCGTCATCTGTAAGAGAACATGAAGCCATGTCCATTTACTTACGTACTCAACGAGCAGACGCCACTTTCTACCTGCGTAGGTTCATACAGCGAATACAATCTATCAGCCTTTTGAGGAACTAAATGTACATGATCTGTTGGCTGTTTTGGACACTAAATGTACCAAGTAGGGCAATGAAGGCCTATCGATTTCGTCAATAAACGTGATTTCGTATTTAAAAGCAGGAGAAAGCAGATCATGTCAAATGACGTGACCGGCACTCTACATAAATTCCCGCATCCCGTCAATTGACATGATTGGCACTCAGAGTGTTAATAGACTTTCTCAAGATAGTTTATGTCTATCTTCAAGAGTATTCCACTTCAGTTCCTTCAGTATGTCTTTGACACACTCCTACAGATGAAACAAACCTGTGGCCATTTGTGCTGCCCTTCTCTGTACACATTCAATGACCCCTGTTAGTCCTCTTTGGTACGGGTCCCACAGACTTGAGAAATGTTCTAGAACCGGTAGCATGAGTGATTTGTAAGCAATCTCCTTTGTTGACTGATTGCATTTCCCCAGTATTCTACCAATAAACTAAAATCTAGCACCTGCTTCACGCATGACTGAACCTATGTGATCATTCCATTTCTTATCCCTACAAAGTGTTACAGACAGATATTTGTATGAGGTGGCCAATTCCAACAGTGCTTTAGTCCTGCCTATCGGAGTTTGCAGAGATGTGGCAGGGATGAAATGGTGTGTGTGTGTGTGTGTGTGTGGGGGGGGGGGGGGTGTTTGTACAGATAGTGAGTTCGAGGGACAAAAGGCATTTGTGACACTGTTGTGAGAGCAGGGAATGGGATAGAGGCAGGTGAGCAACAATAATTTGTGCGAGGGCAGTGGGGTTACAGGAATGAAGAATATGTTACAGGTAGAGTTCCTACATGCATAATTCAGTAAAGCTAATGTTGGTGGGAAGAATTCAAATGGCATGGTTTGTGAAGCAGTCAGTGAAGTTGAACACATCGTGTTGCTCAGCATGCTCTGCAAGTGGGTAGTCTAGTTGCTTCTTGGGCACAGTTTGACAGCTACCTTTCGTGTCAACATTACTTGTTGATGTGCTGCTTCACAAACCGTGCCAATGGGATTCTTTTCACCAATATTAGCTTTTCTTAATCATGCTGATGGGAAATCTGTTTGAAACTTATTCTTCATTCCCATAACCACCACAGCCTCAACCTTCGCACGTCCCTGCCTCTGTTCACTTCCCTGCTCTCACTCCTGCATGATACATGCCTCCTTCTCCCACCCCCCACCCTGCTCCTCTCTTCACCTCCCCTCAGTTTACTTGCATGGTCCTTTCTCTGCCTCCTGCTCCCCCTCTGCTTCTCTTTTCTCACCCAGCACAGCTCTCCAGATGGTGCATTTAGTAGCCTACCAGCCCACCATCCTACTCTTCCCATGTCTCTGCCCACTCTTACCGGCAGCAGTACAGCATCTTCCGCCATTCCTACCCTCCTAATTCTCCCTCTCTCTAGTCCACACTTCTTCTCTACAACCACTACCTAACCCAAACGAGATCACACAGCAGTGGCATCACAGTGCCTTAAGACAATAGTGACCGCGTGTGTGTGTGTGTGTGTGTGTGTCTTCTGTTTCTTTCTACTGGTCTCTCAACGGATGGTGGACTTTGCCTGAATGCTGATATTTTCCAACAATCTACTTTTAAATGTGCCTGACTGCTACTCAACCCTCTTTTCCTATATGTGGTGAGTAGCAATCTTATTTTAATTCATATTCTTATATGTGCATGGTAGTGATAAAAGGTCCACGTTTCGTCCCTTGTTAACATCCACCTACGTGAGAATAGCTCCAACATGTAACTGAAAATTGCCCTGTTGGAAACAGGATTCATCTCATTACATGATTTCAAATGAACTTGTATCCTGCCATCAGCGTGAACCAACAGTAACCCAGTACACAGGCACGGGTAGCCTTTCACCATGCTTTGAGTATCGAATGGTGGTGTTTCTGTACCCAGGAACCTGTGTGGCATGGTGACAGTTTTTATCCTACAGTGAGGTGATGGTACTAAATGGTACCTTTGCTCACTGGTTGTGTTGTTGTTGGCCAGTATTGAATTGATGAGTAATTTTCAGCCATGAGGCCACTCTGACAACTTAACCATCTATGGTAATGAAAGGCAAATCTTATTGTTTTCACTCAGAACACAATAAAAGACACGGTTATTAGAAGCCAACTCTTTATTAAGTCACGGCATGCAGTACAAGTACAGTATAATTTAGAGAACTTACACAAGACTGCCGACCAGAGCCAGTACATGGCCATATAAAAAGCATTTGCCCACCTAGGCCCACTTTCTGTCGGCTGCAAGTGATGGATGCTCTGGACAATGGTTGGCGGCCTCTGGTGTGGGCCCAGAGCAGCTGAATGGCGTGTTATTCAAATGATCATGTATATTGACAATGCTGTAATAGTGATGGCAGAGGTGTAATGTGCTGGTTACTATAGCTCTCCCTCCTTGGGAGAAAGAGCGACCAAATGGCAGCTCCTCTGCAGTGTGCTGATGGTTGTCACATCCATATTGTCTGAAGCGGTTGTCCTGGGTACGAACAGTTCCAAGTGAATAGGGATGGAAGTGGCTAGAGTCTGGACACACGTCTTCTGTCCGCTCCAGGAGAGCAAGTGGACAACTCCGGCATTCCACAGGCAGGGCTCAGGTCAGCATTGGACCATGCTATGTGTTGGGAAGGTGTGTTGTCTAGAGATAATGTAGGAGGTGCCAGCAGGTGGTGGCAGGCATCAGCGTTAGTGTAGATGGCGCATACGTCAGTGTAGGAGATGCCTGCATTGGCGTAGGAGGTGCCTGTGGATGCGTTGATGAAGCCCTGCTGTACCTCTACTGCAAAGAAGGCACCACAGGGACATCAAAGAGTCTGAGTTGCATCGTATGTGTGAGGCTAGTCCACTGGCAGAACAGACGGAGACCACATCAGGTGTGTCAGTTGACATGCTGCTCACAGCGAACTGCAGCAGCTGTGGATGAGGTGCAAGGGCAGTGGTCTGCAGGGAGGTGTCTGTGCCCATCGAAGGGCACAGCTGATAGCAGTGGCGCACCATAAGGCACTCATTGGTATGTACCATGAATACATGGCACCCATGCTTGGTATCCAGTGCGGGTGTCATCCAAACCCTTGAGCTCATGACGATGTCACAGCAGGATAACTGTCTGACAGCAGGAAGAAATGAGAAGGAACGTGAGGGCCTCGTGTGCTGGATATATTTTTGCATTTGCATTTTCAAAATTCATAAGACATTTTGCCTCGTCATTGGATTGTGGCTGAAGGGAGGCACCATGACATGGCAGATGTCATCACATGGGTTGAGCCAAAAATTGATGGCCATTGTCCGAAATCACTCTATAAGGTAGGCTTTCAACAGAAAAGAGAATTTTACAGTGCCTTGGGAGTTGTATCTGCTGTGATAGACAGACAGTGAACAACATAAGGAAACATGGAAAAGGCATCAACAACAAATAACCAAAAAATGTCTCAGAATGTTCCAGCAAATTCAATATGTATTCTTTCCCATTGTAGCATGGATCCTGGTCAAGGGGGTAAAAACATAGCGTGCTGATACCTGTTGATTTGAACACTTGCGGCAACCACGAGCAGGTGCTCTACCTCACGATCAGTACCAGGCAAGAACACATGACAACATGCCAGTTGTTTAGTGCAAGAGGTTCCCCAATGACATTGATGTAACAGGTTGAGAACTTCCCTATGCAATGTTGCAAGAATTGCAAAACTGGGAGTACCACCTTCTGTCAACAAGAGAGCGGCAACCACGAGCAGGTGCTCTACCTCACAATCAGTACCAGGCAAGAACACATGACAATGCCAGTTGTTTAGTGCAAGAGGTTCCCCAATGACATTGATGTAACAGGTTGAGAACTTCCCTATGCAATGTTGCCAGAATTGCAAAACTGGGAGTACCACCTTCTGTCAACAAGAGAATGTCACTGTGTAACAGGGAAAGCAAGGAGTTCACAATGGGTAAATGCTCAGGCCGGTGGATGATCAGGTCACCAATGACGTATAATGTGAACCACTTGTTGAAGCACTGGGTCTGCAGTTGTACCAGATGACTGGGTCTGCAGTTGTAGCAGGTGCAGTCCTGGAGCTGGTAATATGGTAACAAGCAGTAGTATGTCTTGCTTTCATCTCAAGTTGAAAACACAACAGTTCTTTGAAATCCAACAAGAGATCGGGCCCCGTTGGTAACTGAGACAATGCTTCCTCTTTGGCATGCTGTGACATTGGATGGAAATGGATCTCCTAATTGAATAACTCGACGAAAATAAGATCCAACATTGAAGGCGGTGAACACCTTTGTTGAGTTAAGCAGCTGAAGAGTGAAACAAGGAAACTAAAGATATGATATGTGGCTAAGTGGAATTCTGTTTTGACTTGCAAATATGGCTGCTGAGCTGCATTGAGCTCAGCTTGCTCAGAACCATACACATGATGATGGGCCAGAAACACTTCCAACCCATACTGGGATGCATCTGTAACAAAGATTAAATATTTACCAGGTTGGAAGACCACAAGGCAAGGTACAGGGGGTAATTTGTTTTTAAGTTACCCAAATACATGCTCATAGACTGGTGACTGCTTGAAAGGAACACTTTTATAAAGCAGTTGGTGCAGAATGTGACCCTGATAGCTGAACCTAGAATAAACCTGTGATTGTGTGCTATTTTATCAAGGAACCACCTGTAGTTTCTGCAAACTGGTCATTTGAGGCAAAGCCTTAATAGAGGCAACATGCTGTTCCAGGGTTCAAACATCCTGCCTCTAAATTTTATGGCTGAAATACACAATAGAGGTTGAGAAAATTGTGGCTTAGTAAGATTACACTTAAGGTCTGCAGTGTGCAAAACAACAAAGAGAACCAAGGTTACATAAGTGTTCTTCCATTGTAGTCCCTGTTACTGTTGTCACCGTGCAACAATGAACATCTGCTGTAAGTTGCTCCAAAAAGCTTTGAAATATAGCTGGGCACTAACCACTTCAGACATTAAGCGTTGATATTAACAAAGACCAAAAGGCATATTCACTACAAGCAGTTGTTTCAATGTGTCCTGTAAGGATACCTGCAGGTAGGTCTCAGCCAAGTCAGTTTTGGAAGAGACCGCTTTTGCAAGTAGTTGTCAGCTTGAGCAAGAGTGTATGTGTCAGTTGTAGACTGCGAATTTATGATAGCTTTAAAGTCTCCACAAATTTGGAGCTGACCCAACAGGTTTTTTACAGTCACTAGTGGTGAAGTCAGTTGTATGATGCCTAGTGTAGTCAACCAATCCAAATCAGAATTAACAAGCCGTAGGTTTAAGCGTGATATGTACTGTGAAGTTGTTTACACATCCTCATCCCTCGGAAAACAAATTCGGAAATTCAGAATACAATGAATCTAGGTCTTGATAAGGAACCTGATCTGACACAAGAAGCATAGTGTCAATAATAGAAAATTCAGAAGCAACAAAAGCATCTAACCCAAACAAATTTTCAGTATGAGGATCATTAGCAATCAAATATATGATAGGACGGACTACAGGTTTGTAAGCCATGGCAGTAGTAAACTGACCAAGAATAGGAATATACGGTTTATTGTAGCTGACCAGGTGTCATTTGATGGGAATCAACATTGGGGAGTCCAGCGAAACATATGTTCAAGAGTTGAGGAGCAAAACAGCTGCTCTGGTGTCCACTTGCAGCGATAAAGTTTGTTCGGCACTGACACATCAATAAAGAGATGAAATAGGACAAACATCAACACCCATTTGATCTGAGAAAGGCTGAGAACAGCAAACTGATGCTGTGGTCTTTCTTGTGAAACTTGTGGCTTGATGCTCACTGCCTGGAACATACAGCTCTGTCTCGTGTTGCACAAAGCAAGAGGGGAATGACGGAAGTGTTGCACAGTATGCTTGTTGTTGTTGCTGACGGGTGTCAGTTGCAGCTAGGTTCCCGGGTCTGAATACCATCACCTTCCTCTTTTCGCAGCAAACTTGTTGCTAGATGCCAGTGCGACAACAATGTTGCCCTTGCTTCAATTTAGTAGCCCACAACAGGGTAGACTTCAAAGGACTGAGGAATGTTTAAAACTTATTCCAAGGATGGGTCCTCACATTGGAGGGCTCCCTGTTGAACTTCCATAATGAGTGCAAGGCATATGATCACATTCCTAACCATGAAGTCTACATTGGATTCCTTGGAGTTTTTAATAATAAATCAATAATTATGGCTCAGACCTGTATCTCTGCTGCCCAAGTCCATTGTGACTGCTTGTGGCAATGATATGGGTGCACTATCAATGATAAGAAGATAATAGACTACATATTTCATCAAAAATGAGTGGAGCCAGTTCATGCAAAAGCAGTAACTGCACAACAACTACTACATGCAGGTAGAAATCCATGGTAAAACAAGCCTTATGAGTGTTTTTGACTGTCACCCAAAACGCTACGAAGTGCTGGCAGAGTGGTTTTTCATAAGTTTCCCAGTAGTCATTGATGGCAGAAAAGGCGATGGGTGTACCTGAGACAGTAGAGCCTGAACTTGCAACACAGCCTTTAGTTTTCCCAAGGTGGTCAAGGTAAGTTGCTGCTGCTGTAGAAGTGATTGACATACCATATCCATGGATAAGTCACACACAAAAAAAACAGTCACTAAAGTTGAGTACATGGAAGTTCTACTCATTGTCACTTGTGTTCTAACTCTGAACACAATAAAAGGCACAGTTGTAAGAAATCTGTTATTTATTAAGTCAATGACATGACAGCATAAGTACAAATTAGTTTAGAGAACATAAAGAAGAGTGCAGTTCAGAGCCTGTACATTGCTATATAAAGAGAATGTGGTGCCACTTGTTATCGGTTGCAGGCAATTGAAGTTCCACACCAAGGTCAAAGGCCTCTGGTAGGAGCCCAGAGTAGTGAAACAGTGCACTACTCAAATGAACATGCGTACTGACATGCACCATAGTAGTGATGGCAGCAGTGGAGTATTTGCGGATTACTACATTTTTCTTTGCTATGGTATTGCCATTGGCTATTTACTTCACTGCTGGTGGTTATCCCAAACCAACACACATTGCATTCCATACATTGGGCACCCTTTATCCTGGCACAATCAAATATGCAAAAGACCACATTTTCCCCGTACTGCACATGGGGTATCATTTCAATTGTCAGTGCTAGGTTTGAAGTCATTTTAGTCGCACAGTCTGTCAGACTATTCCATTCACTGTAGTGACTGGATTTGTCCCTCAGCAACACAGCAGCTATCTTTTAATTCAGTTGCTCATGATTGAGGATTATAATTATAATAATCATTAATAATAATAATAATTTATCAGTGAATAATACATACAGTTTAGGTGTTTATATGAAAACTAATCTGCTTGTCTGTTCATTGATCAAGTATCGTTCAAATATATGTTTTTTGCAGGATATTTTTAAAAACTTAGAAAATGAGGATGATGAAGATTTTGAGTTAGATAAATTGGTTGAAGATTTCAAGAGAAAAGGAGGTAAAATAATTGGAGAAGAAAGTGCATCAGAAAATCACAGCAAAGAAGTGAATAAACTCAAAACAGTTAAAAATGCCAGTCAAGTCAATAATAATACTGAAGATAACAGTCACATGAATACTCTGTCTGCTGCAAGTGATGATACTGATACCGATACAGATGATGACAGCGATTATGATGTTGAAAATCACCTCCCTCCTTCATCAGTAGCTAGTTCAAAACATACTCATGGAAAAGATGACTTCGAAATAGTTCCCAAGGAACAGCGTAAGTAATGATTAATGTGGAATTCATTATCCTTTGAATTTTTTGTGCATCCTATATTATTATGTGCAATTTTGTGTAAACTACATTGTCCCCTAATTCATTTTAGAAAACAAAATTCGCAAACGTAAATTGGATGAAGAAGGCTTAGCATTAGGAACAATGCTCGTTACATCCAAGAAGATGAG
The DNA here is from genome assembly GCF_023864275.1 of Schistocerca cancellata. Lineage (NCBI taxonomy): Eukaryota > Metazoa > Arthropoda > Insecta > Orthoptera > Acrididae > Schistocerca > Schistocerca cancellata. The sequence goes on from NC_064628.1 coordinate 700,966,208, forward strand.
ACGAGAATTGATTGATGCTGGTTGGAATAGGTATGCATTTAATGACGAAAACCTGCCAGACTGGTTCGTGGAAGATGAGAAAAAGCATATGAGGCGAGAACTGCCTGTTCCTAAGGTATTTTTCACATTCCTTTCTTTATTTTTATTGTTTAAAATCAGAAATATGTTTGTATTGTTTGATTGACATTTGTTAAATTGTCTGTATAGTTGAAGTCATGTTATTGTACCCATTCTTTTTGAAAAACACTATTCAGTGATGAAAATGTCTGAACATAATGCAGAGATCTCATTTGTGGTAGAAATATCTCTAAAATGATGTTCAGTTAAAAAAAAAGAGAAAGATGACCCGCTGGGTCAGCCATGTGTGTTCAAGTGGTGTTTCTGGGGTGGGGAGGTGCACTGGCCCCAGATCAGATCAAATCCATCTGGTGCATTAATGATGAGGGTTGGTGTGCCAGCCAGCCTGGAGTGGTTTTTAGGTGGTTTTCCACCTCGTAGTAGGTGAATACTAGATTGCTATCAGAAACACAGTTCAGTTATATGATTCGCAAACATTTAGAAAACTTTTGCTTGCTTCTACACAATAACATTACATGCAAAGAGTTAGAATACACACATTCCATTCTGAGGTAGGACCAGGAAAAAGAGAAAAAATGTCTGCTTCCAAGTCAGCTTTGGAAAAATCTGGTAACTGCAACTTTTGAAACACTAGATTCCTTCATCTGATGAAAGAGAGGAAAAATTGTGTGTGTGTGTGTGTGTGTGTGTGTGAGAGAGAGAGAGAGAGAGAGAGAGAGAGAGAGAGAGAGAGAGAGTGAGTGAGTGAGTGAGAGAGTGAGTCCCTGTGAATACATGGTAGGCCTCATCATTGCCTTTTTTCTGCCACAGACCCATAAATAGTACTCGTCACAAATACAAATGAATTTACCTTTCAACATGCAATAGTTACATGGCCTGCAATGCTACTATTTTCCTTCAGGATTATAGTCTTCTCAGGTTGAACCACACAGTGATGCACTCCATAACTCCCAATTGTCATAACACCACCCAGAACAGCTTACATAATGCACCCAATCCCTGTTCAGTCACTCACTCTCCCAAACTCATTCTCATTTTTATTTTACATACGGTTCATTTCATACTTATTTTAGAAGACAGAGTAAGGAAAGGCAAACCTATGTTTCTGACATTTTTAGACTTAAAGAAAGCTTTTGACAATGTTGACTGGAATACTCTCTTTCAAATTCTGAAGGTGGCAGGGGTCAAATACAAGGAGCCAAAGGCTATTTACAATTTGTATAGAAACCAGATGGCAGTTATAAGAGTCAAGGGGGCATGAAAGGGAAGCAATGGTTGAGAACGTGTTGTAGCCTACCTGCAATGTTATTCAGTCTGTTTATTGAGTAAGCAGTAAGGGAAACAAAAGAAAAAAATTGGAGTAGGAATTAAATAATATCCATGGAGAAGAAATAAAAACTCTGAGGTTTGCCAACGATATTGTAATTCTGTCCAAAATGAGGATAATGGAATGTAATCGAATTAAATCGGGTGATGCTGCGGGAATTAGATTTGGAAATGAGACACTTAAAGTAGTAAATGAGTTTTGCTATTTGGGGAGCAAAATAACTGATGATGGTCGAAGTAGAGAGGATATAAAATGTAAACTGGCAATGGCAAGGAAAGCGTGTCTGAAGAAGAGAAATATTTTTAACATCAAGCATAGATTTAAGTGTCAGGAAATCTTTTCTGAAAGTATTTGTACGGAGTGTAGCCATATATGGAAGTGAAACTGGATGATAAATAGTTTAGACAAGAAGAGAATAGAAGCTTTCAAAATGTTGTGCTACAGAAGAATGCTGAAAATTAGATGGGTAGATCAAGTAACTAATGAGGAGGTACTGAATAGAATTGGGGAGAAGAGGAATTTGTTGCACAACTTGATTAGAAGGAGGGATCGGTTGGTAGGACACGTTCTGAGGCATCAAGGGATCATCAATTTAATATCGGAGGGAAGCGCGTAGTGTAAAAATTGTAGAGGGAGACCAAGGCATGAATACACTAAACAGATTCAGAAGGATGTAGGTTGCAGTAGTTACTTGGAGATGCAGAAGCTTGCACAGGATAGAGTAGCATGGAGAGCTGCATCAAATCAGTCTCTGGACTGAAGACCACAACAACAGCATGGGTCATATCATTGTTTGTCCTTTTGACTGTGCTCAGAGCAATGCAAGGGGCATTTGAGTTTGAAAACAAAAGAAGTTTCAGTGCCAACTAAAGACACTAAACAGATTGGAATAATCTATGCATTTACTCGTTTGTCTTATTCACATTGAAAGAGGATGACGGAGTGCAGAATACTCTCTTCTGACATTGTTTCACTGTAGGTCATACTGCTCTTACTCCTTTTGACCATCACATGTTTATTAAAAAGATTGATATAAATGTGATTATTAATCCTTTCCATCACAGATTTTAATAATTTGTGAAAAAATATTTTTTTTACATATTTCCATACATAATGATTGGAATAACTTACATTTGTAAGAATATTTCAGTTTAGTTTTAGTTTGAGGAGGGAAATTTGGGATGACTCTATATGGTAGCATCGGGCAGGATTTGTTTCCTTCACTGAGGGGGTTGGGATTTTCAGTGCATGGTGACAGAATCTGAATAAAAATTTTAATTGTACAAGTAGTTGCAGTTTATTAAAAGAAAAAGGGAAAATAATATATAAAAGAATTCAACTTACATCTTAAGGCAGTTTAACAGGGTTGTTATAGACTGGATGTTACTTTATATGAAAATTTAAGAAACAGTTCCTGTCTTCGGCAGAACAGAGAGGTTTCTAACATTTAATGCATTTTGTTCAAGAATACGCTTTAATGCACAGTTTACATCTCTGTATGTTTTCGAGATGCTCTGCAATGTCCAGTATTGTCATGTATTACGCCATCAACTGGACTGGTAACAAATGGGGCTGGTTGCTTCACACAGTTGACAAGGGACTGTCATATGATGGCCATCCTCATCTTCTTAGCAGTGTGTCTTCTGCTTTTAGTAGTCCATGAGCTATGTCAGACCGAAAAATCAATAGAGATATGTGTTTCATAATTCCTCTTTGTCTGCAGTGTTGATAGTATAGGAACCATGCATACAAAACACACGTCATAGAACAGTTATATTCTCTAACATTGTCTGGTATTGGAAGGTCAATATATTTTCGTTCTTCCACTGCCCAATGTTTCACAAGTTCCACTTGATTTATTGCTTTGTATGATCATGCGAGGATGACAGACTTGTTACCATACCACTTCAGTGCTATGATTTTCCTTTCTGTTTCAGTTCTGTAGTCATATGATCCTTGTCACTGCTTTTTCAGCTTACTGTCCACTCTTAGATTGCACCCTTGAAGTCTTTTGGATCTAACAGTCCATCAACCAAGATACCAATGTCTTTCAGGGCAGAAATAATATTGTAAGGGGTGAAAACTACAAAATTTTTATATTCAGGTAGTTATTCCACAAACCTTATCACTGTATTACCACTCATTCCAAGACTGTCATTGTGTACAGTTCCTTTCCATTTGGTATATTTCAAAATCGTACACAGTGCCTCTGGATCCAGCACAGACAAAAACTTTTATATTTCATTTATGCGGTTTGTGTGTTACATAGGGTTTCAGGGATGCGCGAACTTCAAAAAGAATGTTTAATTATATTTGTCAGGTTCAACAAGGGAAAAGTTTTGTTTGATACTGTTAACAAATGGTCTCACCTTGAACAACTTGTCATAATCAGGGGCTCCTCTTTCTCCCACTTTGGTATTGTCATTCACATGTAGATAATGTCTTAGCTTATCAAACCTATTCCTAGGCATTTGAGTCAGCTACTGGGGAAATCTTGTATCCTCTGCCCAGTACTTCTGTGACTAGGCATTCTCACATCTGCCAGGATTTATATCCCAAAATACTTTTCTATTTAATGAACATTTGTATTCCGACAGACGTGGGCAATTCTAGCAGGACAGTGCGACACCCCCTGCGTCCAGAATTGCTACAGAGTGGCTCCAGGAACACTCTTCTGAGTTTAAACACTTCTGCTAGCTACCAAACTCCCCAGACATGAACATTATTGAGCATATCTGGGATGCCTTGCAACCTGCTGTTTGAGAGATCTCCACCCCATCGTACTCTTACAGATTTATGGACAACCCTGCAGAATTCATGGTATCAATTCCCCCAGCACTTCTTCAGACATTAGTCGAATCCATGTCACATCATGTTGCGGCACGTCTGCATGCTCACGGGGACCCTACATGATATTAGGCAGGTGCACCAGTTTCTGTGGCAACGCTACGGCAGCACTTAAAGTCCTACGAAAATCATATCTTTGTGTGTAGATAGATAGATAGAGCATAGTAAGAATTACTGTGCATATTACAAGTTTTTTATATCTGAAATTCATTGTTATTGAAAACATTTTAATGCTGGTTTGTATCATTTTTAGTATGTGCTGTGGACCAAAATGTCGTTCAGAAGTACACTGTTTTCTGTTTGCGTCAAGCCAAATGTCGAGCTGGGTGCTATTTCTCCAGTTAAAATACAAAGTGTTGTTGTTGTTGTGGTCTTCAGTCCAGAGACTGGTTTGATGCAGCTCTCCATGCTACCCTATCCTGTGCAAGCTTCTTCACCTCCTAGTATCTACTGCAACCTACATCCTTCTGAATCTGTTTAGTGTATTCATCTCTTGGTCTCTCTCTACGATTTTTACCCTCCACACTGCCCTCCAATACTAAATTGGTGATACCCTCCAGAATGAGATTTTCACTCTGCAGCGGAGTGTGCGCTGATATGAACTTCCCGGCAGATTAAAACTGTGTGCCGGACTGAGACTCAAACTCAGGACCTTTGCCTTTCGTGGCCAAGTGCTCCACCAGCTGAGCTACCCAAGCACGTCTCACGCCCCGTCCTCCAGCTTTACTTCTACCAGTACCTCGTCTCCTACCTTTGCCCGCGAAAAGCAAAGGTCCCGAGTTTGAGTCTCGGTGCGGCACACAGTTTTAATTTGGTAATCCCTTCATGCCTCAGAATATGTCCTACCAACCGATGCCTTCTTCTAGTCAAGGTGTGCCATAAATTTCTCTTCCCCCTAATTATATTCAATACCTCCTCATTAGTTATGTGATCTACCCATCTACTCTTCAGCATTCTTCTGTACCACCATATTTCGAAAGCTTCTATTCTCATCTTGTCCAAACTATTTATCGTCCCCGTTTCACTTCCATACATGGCTACACACCATACAAATATTTTCAGAAAAGACTTCCTGACACTTAAATCTATACTCGATGTTAACACATTTCTCTTCTTCAGAAACGCTTTCCTTGCCATTGCCAGTCTACATTTTATATCCTCTCTCCTTGACCATCATGAGTTATTTTGCTCCCCAAATAGCAAAACACCTTTACTACTTTAAGTGCCCATTTCCTAATCTATTTCCCTCTGCATCACCGATTCAATTCGACTACATTCCATTATCCTCGTTTTGCTTTTGTTGATGTTCATCTTATATCCTCCTTTCAGGACACTGTCCATTCCATTCAGCTGCTCTTCCAGGTCCTTTGCTGTCTCTGACAGAATTACAATGTCATCGGCGAACCTCAAAGTTTTTATTTCTTCTCCACGGATTTTAATTCCTACTCCAAATTTTTCTTTTGTTTCCTTTACTGCTTGCTCAGTATATGGATTAAATAACATCGGGGATCGGCTACAACCCTGTCTCACTCCCTCCCCAACCACTGCTTCCCTTTCACGCCCCTCGACTCATATAACTGCCATCTGGTTTCCGTACACATTGTAAATAGCCTTTCGCTCTCTGTATTTTACCCCTGCCACCTTCAGAATTTGAAAGAGAGTATTCCAGTCAACATTGTCAAAAGCTTTCTGTAAGTCTACAAATGCTAGAAATGTAGGTTTGCCTTTCCTTAATCTATTCTGTAAGATAAGTCATAGGGAGTATTGCCTCACGTGTTCCAACATTTCTACGGAATCCCAACTGATCTTCCCCGAGGTCAGCTTATACCAGTTGTTCCATTCGTCTGTAAAGAATTCATGTTAGTATTTTGAAGCCATGGCTAATTAAACTGATAGTTCGGTTATTTCCACATCTGTCAACACCTGCTTTCTTTGGGAATGGAATTATTATATTCTTCTTGAAGTCTGAGGGCATTTCGCCTGTCTCATATATCTTGCTCGCCAGATGGTAGAGTTTTGTCAGGGCTGGCTCTCCCAAGGCTATCAGTAGTTCTAATGGAATGTTGTCTACTCCCAGGGCCTTGTTTCGACTTAGGTCTTTCAGTGCTCTGTCAAACTCTTCACACAGTATCATATCTCCCACTTCATCTTCTTCTACCTCTTCCATTTCCATAATATTGTCCTCAAGAATATCGCCCTTGTATAGGCCCTCTATATACTCCTTCCACCTTTGTGCTTTCCCTTCTTTGCTTAGAACTGGGTTTCCATCTGAGCTCTTGATATTCATGCAAGTGGTTCTTTTTTCTCCAAAGGTCTCTTTAATTTTCCTGTAGGCAGTATCTATCGTACCCCTAGTGATACATGCTTCTACATCCTTACATTTGTCCTCTAGTCAACCCTGCTTAGCCATTTTGCACTTCCTGTCGATCTCATTTTTAAGACGTTTGTATTTCTTTTGGCCTGCTTCATTTACTGCATTTTTGTATTTTCTCCTTTCATCAATTAAATTCAATATTTCGTCTGTTACCCAAGGATTTCTACTAGCCCTCGTCTTTTTACCTACTTGATCCTCTGCTGCTTTCACTATTTCATCTCTCAAAGCTACCCATTCTTCTTCTACTGTATTTCTTTCCCCCATTCTTGTCAATCATTCCCCAATGCTCTCCCTGATACTCTCTACAACCTCTGGTTCTTTCAGTTTATCCAGGTCCCATCTCCTTAAATTCCAACCTTTGTGCAGTTTCTTCAGTATTAATCTACAGTTCATAACCAATAGATTGTGGTCCGAGTCCACATCTGCCCCTGGAAATGTCGTACAATTTAAAACCTGGTTCCTAAATCTCTGTCTTACCATTATATACCCCCCCCCCCTCCCAATGAACCATGGACCTTGCCATTGGTGGGGAGGCTTGCGTGCCTCAGCGATACAGATAGCCATACCGTAGGTGCAACCACAACGGAGGGGAATCTGTTGATAGGCCAGACAAACTCATGGTTCCTGAAAAGGGGCAGCAGTCTTTTCAGTAGTTGCAGGGGCAACAGTCTGGATGATTGACTGATCTGGCCTTGTAACACTAACCAAAACGGCCTTGCTGTGCTGGTACTGCGTGCGGTTGAAATCTAGGGGAAACTACAGCCATAATTTTTCCCGAGGGCATGCAGCTTTACTGTATGGTTAATGATGATGGTGTCCTTTTGGTTAAAATATTCCGGAGGTAAAATAGTCCCCTATTCGGATCTCCAGGCGGGGACTACTCAAGAGGACGTCGTTATCAGGAGAGAGAAAACTGGCGTTCTACGGATCGGAGCGTGGAATGTCAGATCCCTTAATCGGGCAGGTAGGTTAGAAAATTTAAAATGGGAAATGGATAGGTTAAAGTTAGATACAGTGGGAATTAGTGAAGTTCGGTGGCAGGAGGAACAAGACTTTTGGTCAGGCGAATACAGGGTTATAATACAGAGTCAAATAGGGGTGTTGCAGGAGTAGGTTTAATAATGAATAAAAAAAATGGGAATGTGGGTAAGCTACTACAAACAGCATAGTGAACGCATTATTGTGGCCAAGATAGACACGAAGCCCACGCCTACTACAGTAGTACAAGTTTATATGCCAACTAGCACTGCAGATGACGAAGAAATTGAAGAAATGTATGATGAAATAAAAGAAATTATTCAGATAGTGAAGGGAGACAAAAATTTAATAGTCATGGGTGACTGGAATTCGGTAATAGGAAAAGGGAGAGAAGGAAACGTAGTAGGTGAATATGGATTGGGGCTAAGAAATGAAAGAGGAAGCTGCCTGGTAGAATTTTGCACAGAGCACAACTTAATCATAGCTACCACTTGGTTCAAGAATCATAAAAGAAGGTTGTATACATGGAAGAAGCCTGGGGATACTGACAGATTTCAGATAGATTATATAATGTGGTAAGACATATAAGGGGTAAGATAGATATTGCCTACAGGAAAATTAAAGAGACCTTTGGAGAAAAGAGAACCACTTGTATGAATATCAAGAGCTCAGATGGAAACCCAGTTCTAAGCAAAGAAGGGAAAGCAGAAAGGTGGAAGGAGTATATAGAGGGTCTATACAAGGGCGATGTACTTGAGAACAATATTATGGAAATGGAAGAGGATGTAGATGAAGATGAAATGGGAGATATGATACTGCGTGAAGAGTTTGACAGAGCACTGAAAGACCTGAGTCGAAACAAGGCCCCGGGAGTAGACAACATTCCATTAGAACTACTGACGGCATCGGGAGAGCCAGTCCTGACAAAACTCTACCATCTGGTGAGCAAGATGTATGAGACACGCGAAATACCCTCAGACTTCAAAAAGTATATAATAATTCCAATCCCAAAGAAAGCAGGTGTTGACAGATTGTAACCTCCCCCTCACTTATCGACCTTAATGACAGTGAAAAATTAAACCGCGTGTACCTAATGGAAATTTGGGAAAAGCAATCGTCACCGAAGTTAATTTGTCGGTAAAGAGGGAGGAAAGGGTTACATCTAAATGAAAGGAAAAATGCAAATGAAACTGGTGGAAATTAATTTTGAAAAGAGGTAAAGTTAATAAAGAAAGTAAATGTGTGGCCATTACGTTAACAATTAACTAGCGGTAATTAGATATTTGAGATTTGGGGAAAATTACGGTCGCCAGTCCTAAGGACAATTACTATAGTAACTGAAAAAGAAAGGTTATTACACATATAATTAGCACTAGAAGCATGGCAAATGAAGGTTGACATGTGTAGTGTGAAAACTGAAAGTTTCCCAGAAGTAATAAATTTCGCTACACTCTGACTTAATTTAGCAAAAGAATTAATAAAATCGAAAGTTAATTTAGTGACTGAAGTTAATAGTGAGCTTTCTTTCTGAAGCACATCGAAATTCAGTAAAATACGGTTAGTCTTGGACTACCTGAACAATCATTTCAAAGGCTACTTGAATCTAAGCAATTTAGAAATAAGAGATTTAACTTTGAACTTGAATTAAATGATTCTGAACAATTAACAATAGTAAAATTTAGTACGTACCAAGCTGAGCTGCAGTCACAGGTAAGCTAAAATACGGTAACAAAACTCGCACTCTTAATTTGTGCTTGTGTAATCTAAATATTGTAGCCAGCTATGAATACCTTAACTGAACTTTGAAATTAAAGCAGTGAAATCGAATGATGCTGGCGTTTGAATTTCAACGACACTCAGGTTCATTCCGGAAAAGGAAGGGACCCTGCTTGGTAATGCAATTGGGACAATGAGCAACAAACGTTCATGCTAAGTTGCTGTAATTTTGTGATGCAACAATTTTAAAAGTTTCAAAAGCTGAGGTCTGCCATACAGTTCTAAAACTTTACGTGCTTCCAGTCTTCCTTGTTGGTTGATTGAAGGTTTGAAGCCGTCGATCGAGGAGGTGGCGACAGTCACTCATTGTCGGCCGTCGCTGTTGCAGAAGCTGAATGTTGGCGCGCCTTCTTCTCGACACGGTCACCAGACGAAACGGGCTTTCGGTGTGCGCCAGCTAATGCTTCCCGTCCACGACACCGTGTCAGAAACTATCATCGCAAGTCGAGTGAAATTACATGCTGCCAAACCCCAAAAGCGCGGCAACTCGCAGGTGCTTCACACAACACACCTGCTCCACTGCACCACCCCACCCAGACTCCCCCTCTGCCCGCGCTCCGCGCGACAAGAGTTAACACTACCAAAGATCCTAAACACTTTGGTTCTCCACACGACCTATTGATGTATTCGTTCGATAGCATAGTTTTCCCTAGGCCAGACCCAGCGTATAAATACAAATAATATTCACAAAACAAACCAATTATACATCGACATAAATGCATATATATACAAATAGTAAAACAATTACAATATACAAAGACACAGAAATGTTATATCTTCAGGTAACAAAATAAGGAAAAAAATTTGCAGTGCAATAGATGGAAATAGGAGGATATGCATTTCCGGCGTTACAAGATGTGAAAATTACCGAACTATCAGTTTAGAAAGCAGGTGTTGACAGATGTGAAAATTACCGAACTATCAGTTTAATAAGTCACGGCAGCAAAATACTAACGCGAATTCTTTACAGACGAATGGAAAAACTAGTAGAAGCCGACCTTGGGGAAGATCAGTTTGGATTCCTTAGAAATATTGGAACATGTTAGGCAATACTGACCTTACGGCTTATCTTAGAAGCTAGATTAAGGAAAGGCAAACCTACGTTTCTAGCATTTGTAGGCTTAGAGAAAGCTTTTGACAATGTTGACTGAAATACTCTCCTTCAAATTCTGAAGGTGGCAGGGACAAAATATAGGGAGCGAAAGGCTATTTACAATTTGTATAGAAACCAAATGGCAGTTATAAGAGTTGAGAGGCATGAAAGGGAAGCAGTGGTTGGGAAGGGAGTGAGACAGAGTTGTAGCCTCTCCCCAATGTTATTCAGTCTGTATATTGAGCAAGCAGTGAAGGAAACAAAAGAAAAATTCGGAGTACGTATTAAAGTCCATGGAGAAGAAATAAAAACTTTGAGGTTCACCGATGACATTGTAATTCTGTCAGAGACAGCAAAGGACTTTGAAGAGCAGTTGAACGGAATGGATAGTGTTTTGAAGGGAGGATATAAGATGAACATCATCAAAAGCAAATCGAGGATAAAAGAATGTAGTCGAATTAAGTCAGGTGATGTTGAGGGTATTAGATTAGGAAATGAGACACTTAAAGTAGTAAAGAAGTTTTGCTATTTGGGGAGCAAAATAACTGATGATGGTCAAAGTAGAGAGGATATAAAATGTAGACTGGCAATGGGAAGGAAAGCGTTTCTGAAGAAGAGAAATTTGTTAACATCGAGTATAGGTTTAAGTGTCAGGAAGTCGTTTCTGAAAGTATTTGTATGGAGTGTAGCCATTTATGGAAGTGAAACATGGACAAGAAGAGAATAGAAGCTTTCGAAATGTGGCGCTACAGAAGAATGCTGGAAATTAGATGGGTAGATCACATAACTAATGAGGAGGTGTTGAATAGGATTGGGGAGAAGAGAAGTTTGTGGCACAACTTGACTAGAAAAAGGGATCGGTTGGTAGGACATGTTCTGAGGCATCAAGGGATCACCAATTTAGCATTGGAGGGCAGCATGGAGGGTAAAAATGGTAGAGGGAGACCAAGAGATGAATACACCAAGCAGATTCAGAAGGATGTAGGTTGCAGTAGGTACTGGGAGATGAAGAAGCTTGTGCAGGATAGAGTATCATGGAGAGCTGCATCAAACCAGTCTCAGGACTGAAGACCACAACAACAACAACCATTATATAATCTATCTGACACCTTCTAGTATCTCCAGGCTTCTTCCATGTATTCTTGAACCAAGTGTGAGCTAAGATTAAGTTATGCTCTGTGCAAAATTCTACCAGGCAGCTTCCTCTTTCATTCCTTAACCCCATTCCATATTCACCTACTACATTTCCTTCTCTTCCTTTTCCTACTATCGAATTCCAGTCACCAATGACTATCAAGTTTTCGTCTCGCTTCACTATCTGAATAATTTCTGTTAACTCATCATACATTTCATCAATCTCTTCATCATCGGTGGAGGTAGTTGGCATATAACTTTGTACTACTGTGGTAGGCATGGGCTTCGTACCTATCTTGGCCACAATAATGCGTTCACTATGCTGTTTGTAGTAGCTTACCCGCATTCCTACTTTTTTATTCATTATTAAACCTACTCCTGCATTACCCCTATTTGATTTTGTATTTATAACCCTGTATTCACCAGACCATAAGTCTTGTTCATCCTGCCACCGAACTTCACTAATTCCCACTATATCTAACTATTTTATTTTGTATTTATAACCCTGTATTCACCAGACCATAAGTCTTGTTCATCCTACCACCGAACTTCACTAATTCCCACTATATCTAACTTTAACCTATCCATTTCCCTTTTTAAATTTTCTAACCTACCTACCCGATTAAGGGATCTGACATTCCACACTCCGTCCCGTAGAACGCCAGTTTTCTTTCTCCTGATAACAACGTCCTCCTGAGTAGTCCCCGCCCGGAGATCTGAATGGGGAACTATTTTACCTCCGGAATATTTTGGCCAAGAGGGCGTCATCGTCATTTAACCATACAGTAAAGCTGCATGCCCTTGGGAAAAATTACGGCTGTAGTTTCCCCTTGCTTTCAGCCGTTCGCAGTACCAGCACAGCAAGGCCGTTTTGGTTAGTGTTACAAGGCCAGATCAGTCAATCATCCAGACTGTTGCCCCTGCAACTACTGAAAATGCTGCTGCCCCTCTTCAGGAACCACACATTTGTGTGGCATCTCAACAGATACCCCTCCGTTGTGGTTGCACCTACGGTATGGCTATCTGTATCACTGAGGCACGCAAGCCTCCCCACCAACGGCAGGGTCCATGGTTCATGGGGGGGGGGGGATACAAAGTAAGGCAGCTGATTAGTTGAAATATTGACTTTGCCATTGAAGAAGAGTTTGGTTCAGATTCAACTGTTTCCCTAAATCATATTAAGCAAATACCGAGGCCTTGGGTGCCAGTCTGGTTAAGTTGAACTAATACCCCATCTTTAATCAGTTCAGTGGTAATACAACATGGCACTTCCAACATTCCTTTCACTACTCAGTTCAGATAATACCATCAGATGTTATAATGTGATGAAATAATACTTGAAGTACACATCATTTACAAACAAAAGACAGTTCTTCTTTTATATTATAGGTGCACTTCGGATTAGGACATAAAATTTGGGCATGGAACCACATTAAAAATGTTAGAAGGATCACACACATGTGTGAAAAAGCAATACTTTGACTAAAGTAGTGCATTTCTACCTTGTATGATTTTTAATAAATTTTTGCATACTGTGAGAATCCATACAATGCATCTCTGTTTCAAAATGCCTGTAAATATTATATAGGCTCATGCTATATTTTTCTCCCATTTTTCAGGAGCTTGTAGATGAATACAAGAAGAGAATGGAGAACCTCAATGTCCGGCCAATAAAGAAAGTAATTGAAGCCAAAGCACGAAAGAAGAAGCGAGCATTGCGGAAGCTTGAAAAAGCAAAGAAGAAGGTGGAGGCACTCATGGACAATGTTGATGTTTCTGATCGTGAAAAAGCCAAGCAGATCAGGCAGTAAGTACTCTTTCTTTTTTAAATGAATTAAGTTACTTATATCCTCACCTCCTTCCATTCCACTCACCAAACGCAGCAACAGTTTTGCCAGTTGCATACACATATAAAACTATTGTAAATGGTGCTCTTGGTGAATGTTTTTAACGTGTAACACTTCAGCTCATTAAAGTAACTCCATAATAGAGAAAGTTAAATTTCCTGACATATTAAAACTCAGTGCCTAAAACGTTAGTTAATTAATCTGCCCCTGCTATAACTGCTCTACTTCATGCTAAATCTTTGCTACTGTGTACTGCTGAAGCATTACCTGTTGCTAAATCCGCTGATACCTTCTCTTTAATTTGCAGTTACACTTAGAAAAATTGCCTCACCAATAACCTGTGTTTTTTAATTATGTAGACTAGATTCATTCGTTCATTTACTCACACACGAAAGATACATTGTCTAAACTTGCAGTAAAATTTAACCATATGGCTACTTAGTAAGCAAATGTCCACATAAACTGGAACTTAAAACTGTTGGTCCATTATTAATGTTACATGAAAGATTCTTACAATAATTGAATTTGTTTATTACTCTGACTTACTAGGATCTGGTCAGTATAGCAACATTAAGCAACAAAATCATTTAATATTTCTGTTTGTACATCACTACTTTTCCACACTTTCCAGAACTCTGATGAGCAATATTTATGTATTGTTTACAACTCTAGCTTAAGAAATTCTCCTCACCAATAAGTATGAATTTAATAATACTAGTTAAGGAAAGTATTGCCTCTGATAAGGCTTCCTCTTCACGCTGAATCAGACAAAACTTTTGGCTAAGCAAAGTTAGAATAGTTTCCGCTGTGAACTCTCTCTTTAAGTAAGTAACTGAATTTCTGATAATTTAAATACATCAACAAAAATAAACAATTTCTGAAAATATAGTATAATTTTATAGATAAAATATCTACTCACAAGGGTTGCCAGAAAAAACACAGACAAAAGTTAAGGAAATGTGAAAGCTTTGGGAGCCACTGGCTCCTTCTGGCAGAAGTAGATCTTTCCTACACATATTGTCTGGTAAGTCTTCCCCGTCTCTGTGTTCTGGCCGACTTTTCCATAACTCACCCCATTTCCCAAACCTCAGCAGTCCTTTTCGTTCACCCCTCTTCCTACCCCGTTAATCCTTCTGCCAGAAATAGGAGCCACTGGCTTCCAAAGCTTGCACATTTCCTTAACTTTTATAAGTGTTTTCTCCTGCTGCCACATGATAAAAAGATTTTTATACATCCAGTTATATGATAATCTAAATAGTAAGAGATGATAAATGGCAGCAATGTTTTTGTCAGTACAGCAACTGATTTTTTGAGGAATTTGTTGTTTAGCTGTTGTTACCTGCAGTGTTTCTTCTTACCTTGTTGGGGTTGCAAGTGGCTGTGGCAGACAGATGCATGATCTCTGCCCTTCTCCTATTGTAGTAACTGAAAGGTGTTGTTACTACAAACAGTGGACCCTCGACAACCTCTTTACAACAAATTATGTTGAAAAATATTATATCCAAAAATCTTGCTCTTTGAATGTAGTCCAGCCACAGATTTGATGTGTAATAAAATTTTAAATGACTCCAGGGAATTGCTGGATGGGATTTGCTGTGCAGTTTTAAAGAAGACACTATTTTAAGGTAGCAAATAGCATACAACTGATCAGATATATCTGTTTGAGGACGTGCACACTCATTAGCGATGTCACCTCATTTTAAGCTTCATACTACACCTTCACAACTTGTATGTCTATGTAATAGTGTTATCATTTTAATGGCGCAGTTGATATCGTGTTCACAGTCAGTATCACTAATGTTTGATGTTAACACTTTTGATGTTCACACTTCTCCCACTTGTTCGTCTTTGGTACATGCTTCATGAAGTTCATGTAGATGCTATCCACCATTAAAATTCATGTGCATATCTTCTATTCTTATCTTTTGCCTGTGAATCTTCAGCAGGAAAACACCTTTTCATTCTCAATCCTCTTCTCTGGCTTCATTAAATATGTCCACTGTCCTTGTGTACAATAAATAACCAAAGGCTCCGTATAGTGTTCATCAAACAGCTCTACAGCACCATCCTTATGTGCTGAAATAACAATTTAAAACACGTGACAGTTCTCTCAAAATTGACTTCATGTTGAACAACATACTTTTCATTTAATGCTCCTTTCACCAACACAGTCGAAATTACTGTTCCTCCATGTTTTCACTTTACTGACTTCCATAAACTTTGAATACTAACATACTTCCATTTCTGACTCACAGGTCAACTGTCAGTTCTCAACTGTACAACACAGATTGCATTTAATCTTAACTAGGTGTAGCAAGCAATAAATTAACTTGCAATGAGTTATTGCATTTTGCATATCGTAATAGAACATTTTCACACACACACACACACACACACACACACACACACACACACACATTGACTTATTTCTGTTCCTAGGAACAATAAATAAGAAAAAAAATAAATTGGAAACAAGAAACATATAAGTTAACCAGTAAGCATCATCTCTCAGAATGGAAAGTCACCGGTTAACAAAATTTCCATCTCATCCCGGACAGAGACTCGAACATGGATCCCTTGCCTTTCACATTCTTTTGCTCTACTGACCGAACTGTGCAGTCGTGACACGTTACCTGAAAGTGCAAGTGTGGAGAGTGTGTATGGAAAATGTCTGTGCGAGCATACAGTGGCTTGCTTAACAACATTAAATTTATTGACGATGACCAGGATCAAGAAATGACAGTGCAGATGGATAAGCTGACAGAACATGCAAGCAAAAGTTAAAGCTGAGTAAGTCAATACAGTACAAATTACATTAGGATGGACACGAAGTTGAAAGGTGTGGAACTGAAGTATTTACCCCATTGAAAAAGCAGCAAAGTGGACACAGTGGGTGTGGCATTGGCGATGTGTTATTAACCAGCAAGTTCTGCAACATTACAAACAATGCAACGAAAGCCCTCTTCACAAGTAATTCACAGCTAATGTCACACATGACTGGATGACTGGGCATCATGGCTTGCTAAGAAACTCTGACGAGGGGACGGCGTGGGCTCAGAAATGGTGATTGGAAAATAGACTCACCGTTAAATCATTCACCCTGATGGGCCATGTTTCAGGAGGTATAATTCTTAGAAAATGGATAAGATGAATATACTGAACATCTGTTAAAATGGTATCAATTTTTGAAACATTACTATATGTTAGTGTGAAGTTCTAGGCTAGTACACTGAGGGGCATGAATTCAACGCCAGTTCACAGTTAATTTTGTTTTTCTTCATCCTTGCCCTACTTTTTACTTTCGTTAAGCAACTGATGTAACTGCCTTCACTAATTAAAGTAGGCTACAAAACACACTCAACAAGAATGCTCCATGTAGGAATTATCCGAATAGGACAGAAATTGCTAGATGTGACCTACATGTACAGACAAACAAATGATTACAATTTCAGAAAAAATTAGATGATTTATTGAAGAGAAAGAGCTTCACAAATCGAGCACAGTAACACATTGATCCACCTCTGATCCTTATGCAAGCAGTTATTTGGCTTGTCATTGATTGAGAACGTTCTTAGTTGTCGTCCTGAGGGATGTCATGCGAAATTCTGTCCAGTAGATCATCAAAATCCAGAGATAGTTGGACAGCCCTGCCCATAACACTCCAAATATTCTTGAATGGGGAGAGAGCTGGCGATCTTGCTGGGCAAGGTAAGGTACAGCAACCAGTAGACAAACTCTGTGTGCCGGCATGCACTATGTTGCTGAAATGCAATCCCAGGTTGGCTTGCCACGAAGAGCAACAAAATTGGGTGTAGAATATCATCAGTGTACAACTGTGTTGTAAGGGTACTGTGGATGACAACCAAAGGAGTTCTGCTGTGCTAAAGAAATGGCACACCAGACCATCAATCCTGGTTGTCCGGCTGTATGGCAGGTGACAGTCAGGTTGGTGTCTCGCCGCTATCTGGAGCATCTCAATACACGTCTTCAGCCTGCAGTTTCACCAACTGAAGTAGAATTGCCTTCAGTGCCAGTGATGAGTCACGCTTCAAATTCAGCCCCAGTGACCAGCAGTGGCATGTTTGAAGATTCCCTGGACAGCAGTAGGATACCAAACTGACTGTCGCCTACCATGCAGCCCAATAACCTGGAGTGATGGTCTGTGGTCCCATTTCTTTCCATAGCTGAGCCCCTTTGGTTGTCATTTGTGGCACCCTTACAGCATAACAGTACATTGGCAATATTCTGCACACCATTTGTTGCCTTCCATGGCAAGCCATCCTGGCCTTATATTTCAGCAAGATAATGCCTGCCCACATACGGCAAGATTTTTTGCTGCTTGCCAAATCCTACCTTGACTAGTAAGATTGCCAGATCTCTCCCCAGTTGAGAACTTTTGGACCATTATGGTAAGGGCCCTACAACCATTTTCAGTCTTGATGAACTAACACACCAATTGGACATAATTTGGCATGATATTCCTCAGGAGGACATCCAACAACTCTATCAATCAATGCCAAGTTGAATAACTGCATGCATTGGACCCAGAGGTGAACCAGTGCATTATTGACTTGCTGAATTTGTGAAGCTGTTTCTCTTGAATAAATCATCCAGTTTTTCTGAAATTGTAATAATTTGTTTGTCTGTGCATGTACTTCACATCTCATGTCTACCTATGTCTGTCCCATTCGGATAATTCCCTCGTGATACATAGTTTTTTTTTCACACACACACAGAGAGAGAGAGAGGAGGGGGGGGGGGATATTTAATATGCAAAATGTGCATATGAACAGTAATAGTTCTTGCATCATGACCAAGTCAACTTGCCACAACAGCATTTAGTTGCAATAAATTTAAGGGGAATGTTATGTCATTACCATTCTGCAATATAGGCTTTTCATGTTAATTTTGCAGCCATAAGCCCAGTGTCTGGTCTAAATTCATTCAGGTCTTTTCAGTTAATTTCAGTCTCATACACCAATGCCTTTCAACACAGACCTCACCTGTATCAAATCGTAGATCCCAAACACACCAGTCTAACACTATACATGCTCAGCTATTTCACCATTATGAAAACCAATGCCACTGTAATTGTTGGTACATAAATTCATTTTGTCACCTTTCCAGTGATGATAGCTTGTGAACGAAGATGCATCAAGGTGAGTGGCTTTAGCATGAGATAGCTTGCACTTTAAACAAACTCACCATTCAGTTCATTCTATTATTCCCGTCACTAATCTTGACTTCTTTCTTGTGAGAAAAATTATTCTATCTATGATGAGTGAGATGACACAGTTTCAAAAAAGACAAATACATCTCATTTTTACTAAAAATGATGTGTAAGAATTAAAGTTGGCAGTTTTTTATTTAGATGATACATGGATTCATACATATTACACTATGCATAAATACTCACAGAGTCATAGTGTCTGAGCAGTATTCTCAAACAAAAGTGCTGGTCTACATTTGATTGCTGTACTATGCAGGGTATTGGCATAAAGATGTGTTCATATTACAATACTTCACTTGTAAGAATACTGGAATGTATACTTTTACTCCCTTTCCTCCCTGTTTCTAGAGTGTCAGGAGTTCACTTTGCTCGGTAATACAGGGTTTGTATATGGGACGAATGGTGTGGAAAGGGAAAAATGTTGGGTAAGTGTAAGGGAGTGGGAAAGGGACTAGTAGAGTGTCAGGCCACAAGAACTGCTGGAGTGGGCAATGTGCTGGAGCTAGGTGGTGCCCATTTGTCCATTGTGATTTGGGTTTTTAGTCGTTCCTTTTAATCACACAAAGCAATTGCTGGAAGGATTCACTTTGGAAGGACACAAGCTAATTTCCTTTCCCATCCTCAGCCGATTTGAGTTGCACTCCATCTCTAATGACTAGGGACCTGAAAGATTAAATTTGCGTTTGCGATAAATGCGAATATAGGTGCAAATTATGTCTAAAAAAATGAGACTGCAAAATTAGCTGATAAGTGTATTTTTCATGACAAATTTTATAGAGATGCATTGTTTTACTGGAGATAGAAATAGCTTTCTTTTATACATATAATAAAAAATGAAACCAATTTTTGATTACTGATGTTGCACACCATCAGGTAAAGCCCAGTTTGGAAAGATAATACGCATAAGAACATGTCGCCAAAATAAAAAGTGCTCAAACACAACGCACAAATCATGTATCATTGTGCTTGATGCTCTGATGCCATGCCAGTTGTGGGCAGTTGAATGGTCTGTACAGGTTGATTCATGAAGATATGTTATTCTACAAGTAAAACTAAAGAAAAAAGTTCATGTAAACATAGTTACGAGTTATGGCTAATAAAAGATTTTGCCTGAAATTTCGCAACTGCACTAATATGAAGCTATCACAAAACTGTACAACTTTAGAGTAAAGCACGATTTCCATTTATTTTGTTGTTATTGGTTTGATGAATCTAATAAAACATGTCCCAGATGTGTATCTGCAGTGGTTTTTCAACATCCAGAGAAGCATAGATTATTATACAAGTAAATTTGTTTACTTCCCATTAAGAATGTAGAAACGTTTATGTCATTGTTGGCAACCATTATTGAGTTGTTTCAGTGGTTTCCTAACCTTGAAATGAGTTAGTTTTCTTTATTGTTCAGTGAAAGAACATAACAACAGTGTATTTAAATTAAACCACATAGTAACTGTTGTTGTTTTGTAGGTTATTAACGAAACAGGGATGCCTTTCAAATTCACGACAGAGGAATACGCCGATATGGTGTTTATTTATGGCAGATGTGATGGTAGTGCTATGGCTGCAGTTAACGAATATCGCGAACATCATCCAACTCAGAGGATTCTGATTGCACGAACCATTAGTGGAGTATTTCGAATGTTATGGGAGATAGGTTCTCTACCAAGCATTAATAATCAGTACGAGTGCTCGATATGTGAAGACAATGATGAGGATATTATGGATGCTGTTCAATGTAACCCGGGTACCAGTACACAACTTATCTCTCAACTATTAGGCATTTCACCATCTAAGGTAGAGTGTACACTGAAATACAATAATATCTATCCTTACCATAAACAATAGTGCCTCATTTACATCTGGGAGATCCTGCGCTTTGCTTGGAGTTGTGCAACTGCTTAAATACTAATTGGCAGTTATACAAATACATTTTATTTACTGATAAGGCACAGTTTACTCGAGATAGAATAAACAGTTTACATAACGAGCACATATGGTCTGAAGCAAACTCGCAAGCAACAGTAAAACGCAATTTCCAGCAGCAGTTTTAACATAAATGTGTGGTGTGGTATAATTAACACACACTTTATTCGACCTTCATTTTCTCAGGGTGTCTAACTGGCAAGCTGTACTTACAATTCCTTCAAGAAGAAATGCCCTGCTTGCTCGAGGATGTTCCACTTGCTACGCAATTTCAAATGTATTTTCAAAATGACGGTGTGCCTCCACATTTCACCAATGCCGTTACTGCACATTTAAATGAACATTTTCCCCAGAAATGGATTGGTCATGGTGCTACATGTCTGTGGCCACCCAGATCGCCCAATTTAACACCAATGGATTTTTGTGTACGGGCATGGACGAAAGACAGTTTTATGAGGACAAAGTCAATACACATGAGGCATTACTTGCTCGCTTTATGAATGCAATAGACAAAATTAAAAATAACCTTTTGAAGCTGAAACAAGCAACGAAATCTGTTCATACACGTGCAGCTAAATGCATTGGACTCAGTGGAGACATTTTTGAACATTTATTGTGAATGTATTGTGAAATTGTATGTACACTGTACAATTTCCTTAACACTGAGCTTTCTTTTTTTCTGGATTAACATGGATTCACACGGATTCACACGTGATATGGTATTAATAAAAGCACATTATCTGACACATTCATACAGTTTCAGTTAACATTATTACCATCATTTTTCCAAAATTAAATTCTCTACAACTTCTGCTGAAAGCTTTGTGCAGTTGTCTGGAATTTATAAAACAAATTGGGCCAAGTAGTTAATAAATTAAAAATATAATGAAATTACTTCTTTGCTTCTCTGGAAGTTCTGGAAAACTACTGCATATATGTGTCTGGGAAATGTTTAATTAGATTCACCAAATCAATAACAACAAGAAAATGGAAACCTTGTACAGTTTTACGATGGCTTCATATCAGCAAAGTTGCTAAATTACAGGCAAAATCTTTTACTAGCCATAACTCCATAACTAAACATTTGCGGACCTAAGTTTATATGAAAATTTTCCTTTAGTTTTACTTGTAGAATAACATATTAAAATATTTCCTTATCTTTCGTGAATCACCCTGTATAAGATGTATGCCGTGAAATGTCACATAGAAACAGCTGTGGAACCTAGCATCTTGCATCAAAGAAATGCATTTGTCTGTTTGCTAGCTAAACTTCATAATGCAGACACTTCAATGTGGCTGTTTGAGGTAGTGGTTCTTTTTGAAATGTCGGTCTCAGACAGCCATTACTGAATGTTTTGTGTTGTACATTGCTCCTTGGTTTCTTTTCTTATTTTGGTCCATCTCAGACTTTGATTATGACTGTCATAACACCTCAAGATCCAGGCATTCACAGTGGGTGGAATTATTGGTAGCTGCGAGCTCCTATGTTAAACGGTTATTGGGCCCCTTACGGACATGGCTGCCAAGGAGGGGAAGAAATCCATTGTGGACTCCTTGTGCATATTGGGTGGAGTCTGTCCAGATGTAAAATGAGTCCTCCTGTATGCCATGAAGAGCACAGAGTGCAGCCAACTGCAGGTGGGGCTCATGTTGGTACCAATGATATGTGTCTCATTGGATTGGAAGAGATTCTATCTGGTTTCAAGTGGCTGTCTGAAGTGGTGTAGGCTGCCAGTTTTGCTTTCGAGATGAAAGCAGAGCTCACCATTTACAGCATAGTTGTCTGCACCAGTTGTGGACCTTTGGTACAGGGCCAAGTGGAGGGTCTGAATCAGAGGTTCACATGGTTCTGCAACCATGTAGCTGCAGATTCCTCAACTTGTGACATAGGGTGTTGGGGTTTCGGGTTCCACTAAGTAGGTTAGGAGTCCATTACACGCAGGAGCCAGCACGCGGGTAGTAGGGACTACGTGGTGTGGAAAGGGTGGTATTTTAGGTTAGAGCGCCTCAGGGAGAACACAGAAAGGGCTTCATCTCAAAGGGTGCAGGCTGACATAGGAAGAATGTAGATCTAGGAATCCTCGGTATAATAGTTGTAAATTATTGTATCTGTGTTGGCAAAGTAGCAGAGCTCCAAGCACTAATAGAAAGCTCTGATGCATATATCATTATAGGCACTGACAGCTGGCTAAAGCTGGAGATAAGTTCAGCCAAAATGTTTGTGAAGGACCTAAAGGTGTTCAGAAAGGATAGTCTAAATGGAGTTGGTGGTGGTGTGTTTGTTTGCATTAGAGGTAGTTAATCTTATAGTGAAATTGAAGTAGATAGTTCCTGTGAGTTACTATGGGGAGAGGTCATTCTTAGGAGGAGGAGATTAGCGTTTAACGTGCTGTCTACAACGAGGTCATTAGAGATGAAGCACAAGCTTGCATTAGGGATGGGTGAGGAAATCAACCGTGCCCTTTTGCCATTTCAAAGGGACCATCCCAAAGGAACCACGCCTGAAGTGATTTATGGAAATCACAAAAATCTAAATCAGGATGGCCGTACGCAGGTTTGAATCATCATCCTCCTAAATGCGAGTGTTGCCATAATGTATCAAAGCTCAGTCCCAATGACAACAGTATCACTGAAATTTTGTACAAACAGAAATAAATAAAAGAAGATGGCCTAAATAAATAAATTAATGAAATAATTACCCTGATTGTAGCATCATGTATGTTAATCATGATAAAAGAGTTAAATCGTAGCTTAATTCAGTAGAGGTCTTGGTTTTAATATTTCTTACATCATAATATTTCTTACATCAGTTTTGAGGTTTATATAAATGTGGTTGAAATAATTTTATGTATATGTGAACATCTGTCAATGTGGTCTCAATTGGAATGAGTTTTGAATAAAGTAAAACCCCCTTTTTACACTTTCCAGTGGACTGGCCCAGAAAAGTGTAAAATATAGGAAAACATAGGAAACACAGCAAGCAAAAACAAATAAATTACAAAAACCAAAATAATTATTAGTTTTTGTTTCTTTCTTGCAGCAGTTAGCTCTACTTGTCTCTCCACAGTATACAAAGCATCAAATCCATTAACATCACATGATCAACTGCCAGTGTACTGCCTCAAAATGCTAGTAGCTCCCATAGCTTCTCTACTGCTTGGAACAACTGGATCTTGGTCGTTGTCATCATCATCGTCATCATCATCATCTTCCTCTTCACCAATCATCTTTCTCTTCCCTTCCTCAAAGTGTTTGGTAATGATGCTGTCTGCTTTGGCACCTCACAAGTGATGACTGAAGCATCAACACTGACATTCTCTTGAAACGTGGGTGATATGCCTATCACAGAAAAATCTGTAGGCTCAGACAAATTTTCTTCCAGTGGTTCCTGTGAACTTAAATCCTGCTTTCATGAAACAGGTAGAAATAGTTAAAGGAGTCAAATCCATCTACACTTTGTCTGCATAATGCATAGCATCCAAAAGTGACGCAGTCACAGATTTTGGGTTCCTGCCATTATCATGTATAAATACAGCCTTCTGGACAAGCATTTTTCTATATTTCCATTTAGAACAGATGATTCCCAGATCTTAACATCTGAAGCTCCCTCATGCAATTAGGAGGCAGGAACACTAACTTAATATTTCTGAGCTGCAGGATGTGCTGGACATCTGTCAAGTAGTAACATAATTTTTTTATTTCTTGCTCCCATTTTAGTATCCAGTGCATGCATGGTGGATGTGAAGTTGGAACTGACCATCCATGCAGTGCTTTTGCACATGATAGGCACTAAAATCTACAGCTTGTTGCCAACAAGATCTCTTGGTTCAGGGACATCTACATGAGAAAGAGGGCGGAATCGTCATTGTGTTATGGAGGATCTTGATGAGGAATGTTTATGTCTGACATCAGATTGTACCAACCTTAGACTGCACACCTAGAACTGATTAGCATATATCACGATTTGTGAAAGCCCATTATAGAAATGGCCAGCTTCAAAGGCAATATTTATTTGTATAAATGACTGTGAAATTGAATTAAAGCTGTTGTAATACAATGCAATGAGCAGATGGAATGTTGCTGCTGGAGTCACTATTGTCAGATCATGATTATTATTAAGACAAAGTCTCTGTATACTTCCCCACCCTTGCAAAGACTGTGAACCTATAATACAGGTGGCTGTGATCCCAACACACCATCAATGAAAATCTTGCTTACAGCACTAACGGTACATTACATGATCAGTAACGTTGCATACTGTCTGCATTATCTGCTTTGTTCCAAGGCTGACCTTGAGCAGGAATAAGAGCCTTTTTTGCAGAAATCTCTATGAAAATCAGTGTTAAAGTTTGTGATAATGTCAAAGAAAATTTAAAATGTGGGAAATTTTGTAACATAGAATTGTTAATAATGGGAAAGCAATGTATTGAGAGAATAGGACTTATATAGGGACCAACAAAAAAGAACGTAATTATCAGGAAAATGTAAAATGCAGGAACATAAAAACAGTGTTTTACTGTACTAGCTATTGTCACCAACATTTGAGAGTTTTGTGTATAGACAATGAAAGGATGAAATAATAATTGAAGTACATTACCACTGCAGCACATTTTTTACCATTTGGAATATTCAGTTTCTAATTGCTGTAAATGTAACATATTTTTATTTTGTTTTAGGCTGTACAAGAAGGCGAAGGGCAAAACCAAGAAAGAAGTTACATATGTTGTTGCAAAGAAACACACAGCAGGAAAAAGGTTTAGAAGACCGCCAGGAGTTAAAGGCCATTACAAGGTAGTGGATCCAAGAATGAAAAAAGATAATCGTAGGGCTAAGGCATCTAAAGGGAAAGGACGAAAAAATAAGAGAAACTCGGCTGGTGGTAATCAAAGGAAGAATATGAAATCTATGGGCAAGAAA
Source organism: Schistocerca cancellata (assembly GCF_023864275.1). Classification (NCBI taxonomy): domain Eukaryota; kingdom Metazoa; phylum Arthropoda; class Insecta; order Orthoptera; family Acrididae; genus Schistocerca; species Schistocerca cancellata. The sequence continues at coordinate 700,991,732 of NC_064628.1, forward strand.
ACTGTTTCAAAAGCAAAATGATTTTTTTTAAAATTGCACATATGTACATTGTGTAAATATACATTGTAAATATTCAGAAATCATAGATTGTGTAATGGAGACCTCATCAGTTTTGACACATGTCAATTTTCCAATCAGAACTTTGTCAATGGTCGACTTTGAGTTCCATCTCTGTGTTATGTGGTTGTGACATTCACTGCAGATCTTACAGTGTATTGTTGTTATATAACAGTGAAACATTATTTGCCTAGGTTTATTGTCTTTAGATGTTCATTTATAAAAGAGCCTGCATTTGTGAATGCGAAATTTTGTACAGTTAACAGTTTGTTTCTAATAAACAACGTTTTGGACAGAAATACTTGCAATGTAAATTATTTGCAACTGTGTGAGTTCTTAGCTATAATAGTAGTATACTGACTTGTATCTGTCGTAATGTTGATAATGTTATTGACACACCTGTTTCATTCATATAAGAAAGCTTAAGTTTGATCTAAGTGACAAAAGCTTGATGTGTGGTGTAAATTTTTAAAAGTGTTTCTTTTTTTTATAACACTGTCTAGTGATAATGTGTTATTGTTGTTCTGTAAAAATTGAAATTCTTCTCAAATTTTATGTTTACTAGTTCCCTTATTTATCAGTGAAATTCTTCAGATGTCAATAAAAATTTCCTCAATTTTTTTAAAAAGGGTTTTATTGTAAAATGTTGGTTACTAGACCTCGTACCTGGTGTTGTTACTGCTAAAGTGATATACAGAATGGAGAAATAATTAAATGTTGGGATTAAAGTTTTAAGTAAGGGGTGGATTACATTGAGGTGGCAAAAGTCATGGAATAGTGATATTCACATATACACATGGCATTAGCATTGCCTACAAAAGGTATAAAAGAGCAGTGCATTATCGTAGTTTTCATTTGTACTCTGATGATTCATGTGGAAAGGTGTTGGATATGATTATGGCCACATGACAGGAATTAACAGACTCTGAACATGGAATGGTAGTTGGAGCTAGATGCATGGGACGTTCCATTTCAGTTCCGTGAACCACAGTGTCAACAATGTGTCACTTAACTACTGAAAGTAGTGGCGTTTGCATAGAGTAGGCAGTGCAAATAGACAAGCAACTCTGCATGAAATAACCGCAGAAATCAGTGTGGGACGTACAACAAATATATTCATCAGGACAGTGCAGCAAAATTTGGCATTAATGGGTTATGGCAACAGACGAATGGCACGAATGCCTTTGCAAACAGCATGACATCACCTGCAGTGCCTTTCCTAGGCTTGTTACTGTGGGGTCTTGCCCATGTGTTTCGTATAGGGTGCCTAAAGGATGCAAGCAAAATCTCATTAACAGTTTTTATTACAAATAAGAAGAATGACAATACTTAACTTACTGGAGCTACAACTTTGCTACCAACATTTTTTCTCAAAGTTCCAGGCTTTATTGTGAGCATCTTACAAAAAATGTATGTTTCAAAGTACTGGCCATCGCTGGCCACTACTTTCTAACATCTTTTGGGCAGCATACGAATCCCGCGTGCACTATCTCTGACGCCGAGAGTCTGAGAACTGGATTTTGAAAAAATGGGTTCTCAGAGTGGTAGATTCAACGTGCTCTCCACCCTACCACTACAGCACAACCTGTGGAGATGGATGAAATCACGAGGGAGGAGGTAGGCACTGCGTTTATTCCATATACAGGCGCACTCTCGGGGAAAATCGCACGCATTTTGAAGAAACACCGGGTCGGAACTGTGTTTTGTCCTCCGAATAAAACTCGCGCACTGGTGGGGAGCGCCAAAGATGGCCTCGGTTTGAGGAAGGCCGGCTTGTACCAGATTCTGTGTCAGTGTGGCAAGTCGTATATTGGCCAGACAATGTGTACCATCGAGGATCGATGCCGTGAACACCAGAGGCACACTCGACTGATGTAACCGAGCAAGTCGGCGGTCGCTGAACATTGTTTGTCGGAAAATCACGCTATGGAGTATGAACGCACGAGGATTCTGGTACAGACGTCGAGATACTGGGACAGCATTGTCAGAGAGGCCATCGAAATTCGCACCAATGACGACCTCATAAACCATGACTGTGTCTATAATCTTAGCAAGGCTTGGGAACCAGCGATTGGGTAAATCAAGAGTAAATCGAGCAAACGTATAGTTGTGACGACCACGGCTGACAGAGCCATCACACCGACGTCATCTCAGATGCCGTTGCAATCTGTTCCACCATGCGACCGCGGCGCGGACAGCGGAAGGAGTGCGCCACGGGCGGAGGGTATTTAAATCAGCCACCGCCGCGACCAAACCCAGTTCCCTCTGAGCAGCCATAGCATACGGATCGCTGTGCCGGCACGTTCACAGGAGCTCAATCCGTCAGTTCACCTGATGATGGCGACATGTATGACTGCCGAAATATTGTGCCCATTGGACACTGTAGACCGGCAGTACACCCATGGATATTTTGATGGCTGTAGCAAAGGTGTAGACCTAATATATTTACAACAAGTGGTCGCAAGCAATGTGTGACATACAAATAAGTGTCCTTTGCTACATGCAATGTTCATTCAATTCATTCAAACAATTGATATGGATCACACGTCACTGCTATCGTAGCACTCTCTGCTAGGCAATGCTAATACTGCCTGAATACTGAACGGCCAAGGCTGGCAGGAGCAGCACTTATACTCTCCTCTTGTAGAGGCCACTCATGTCGTGGTGTGGTCCTAATCAGCGCACCATTGGCGGATGTCGTTTCACTGCCTTCTCTTCTCTTGTGTTCTTCATCTTTGTTCCGGCACTTGTGGTTACGCCAGAACAGTTACCATGTCAGTTGGACCCTAGATGACTGGAAACCTGTGGCCTGGTCACAAGAGTCCTGATTTCCGGTGATGGTAGAGTTCAAGTGTGGTGCAGGCCCTCTGAAGCCATGGAGCCAAGTTGTCAATAAGGCATTGTGCAAGCTGGTGGTTGCTCCATAATGGTGTGGCTGTTTCCAATTGAAATGATCATTGACTGGAAATAGTTATGTTTGGCTACTTGGAGGCCATTTACAGCCATTCATGGATGTCATGTTCCCAAACAATGATGGAATTGTCACCAGGCCACAAATGATTGTGATTGGTTTGAAGAACATTCTGGACAATTCAAGCGAATGATTTGGCCACCCACACTGCCCAACAGAAATCCACTGAACATTTATGGGACATAACCAAGAGGTCAGTTCATGCAAAAAATCTTGCATCATCAACACTTTTGCAATTATGGATGGTTATACAGGAAACATGGCTCAGAATTGCTGCAGGGACTTCCAATGACTTGTTGAGTACATGCCATGACGAGCTGCTGCACTACTCCAGGCAAAAGGTCAGACACAATATTAAGAGGTATCTGATGACTTTTATTACCTCAGTGTATGTGACTGATTAAAGTGGAAACTTGTAAAGATTGATGGAAACTTGTAAAGATTGATAATGCTATCATAATACCAGACCAAAAAAAAAAAAAAAATGGGTCAGTTTGAGCAGATACACAGTAACTGAGGAAGTCATTTTAAAAAAGCAACATTATTTTGGTTTCACATCAATTAAATCATTAAAAAATGGAGAAATCTCTGAGCATTCAATGCCTGAGTAGAACTGGGAGGAACCATTAGTGTGAAATAAATTCTCAAAGTCAGGATCTGTAGTCTGACCATTTGGCCTAAATTACCTGTGATGCCTCAAAGGCCAGTTTTCATTTCCAGTACTGGTGAAATTAAGATGAACTTATCCATTCTTGGGTACAAGTGAAAAATATGACAATATTCTGCCCATTTGCACGGGTGCCTTAAACAACTTGCAGGTATAGTATAACATCACTTTGATGAGGTTGTGTGTTGGACAAGTATTTTTTGAACAGGTAAATGATTATCACCACGATAATTTTTTTAATTTTTGTACTGAATTAGATAATCTACTCTTTGGATGTATGTTTTATTTGTGCACATATATCGTGAGATGGATGGATGCATTGTATCTGCAAGGGGGATGACGGTAAATGTCATACTGCATTCCTGGTGCCTGCTGGTCAAGAAGTTTATTCCATGTTGTCAGTTCCTGCCTTGGAGATGTGATGCATGCCATAGAAGAAGAGCAGCCGTGACAATGCCTATAATGTAACAGGGACAAGAGAAAATTTGTTGTGCAGAAGACACTCAATTAAAATCTATTTGTGAGACAAAATGTTATTGGACTTTGTCCTTATCAATGTTTTTGTGATGTTCGAATTAATATAACAGCTTTGTAACACACAGTTACTATAAACAAGAGTACAATGTACAATATGTTGCTAATGAGAAGCCTCACATTTATTTTGAGAGCTGGATGTTGGGCTTGTGCTCTTTAACTTCCAGCAGTATCTTGTCGTTTAAATTTTGCATAATCTGATTCATGAACTGGAAAATGACTTGTTCTGTGGAGGAACCCTTCTGAAATATGAATCAAGACTGACTATATGTCTTATTTTGGGGTAGGTGTTTTATTATATTCTTGTGGACAGAATGTTTTCCAACACCTTCCAGAAGGAAGTGAGCAGTGAGACTGGTCAGTAATTATTAACATCTGTCACACTGTGCACCTTGTAAAGGAATCTGGTTGTAACATATTTTAGTGTGGAAATACACACTGTGATAGTGATGTATTGCATACACAATTAAATACATTGGATATATGTAAAGAACTGGTTTTTAGTAATAAACTTGAAATATTAACTCCTGAGACCTTTTGCTTTGAGGAAGTTAATTATACTCTTAATTTCTTTGATAGATCATGGAGAAATGATGATTCGGCTGTATGTATGTTGGCATTTCTTCGTACATACATTCTATTGCTTTATCCATTGAACTGTCCACACCAGTCTTCTGTGATAATTTCAGAAAGGATATTTACATTGACTAATTGACTTATATTGCTTGTAATTGGCTGTTTTCTTAAATAATAAATCCTCACCGTTCCTAACTGGTTTCCCAGTGTTTCTTCTAACTATCGCCAATATAGGTTTAAAGTTAGTATCTAATTTATTAATGTCAGACATTATAAGGATCAAACGATGGAAAATCCAGGATAGGCTGTAACAATATTATGAAATATCAACAAGGAAAGTGTTTCTGAAGAAGAGAAATTTGTTAACTTCGAGTATAGATTTAAGTTGGTTCAAATGGCTCTGAGCACTACAGGACTTAACATCTGCGGTCATCAGTCTCCTAGAACTTAGAACTACTTACTCCTAACTAACACATCCATGCCCGAGGCAGGATTTGAACCTGTGACCGTAGCGGACGCGCGGTTCCAGACTGAAGTGCCTAGAACCGCTCAGCCGCACCGGCCGGCTATAGAATTAAGTGTCAGGAAGTCGTTTCTGAAAGTATTTGTATGGAGTGTAGCCATGTATGGAAGTGAAACAAGGACGATAAATAGTTTGGACAAGAAGAGAATAGAAGCTTTCGAAATGTGGTGCTACAGAAGAATGCTGAAGATTAGATGGGTAGATCACATAACTAACGAGGAGGTATTGAATAGAATTGGGGAGAAGAGGAGTTTGTGGCACAACTTGACAAGAAGAAGGGACTGGTTGGTAGGAGATGTTCTGAGGCATCAAGGGACTACAAATTTAGCATTGGAGGGCAGCGTGGAGGGTAAAAATTGTAGAGGGAGACCAAGAGATGAATACACTAAGCAGATCCAGAAGGATGTAGGTTGCAGTAAGTACTGGGAGATGAAGAAGCTTGCACAGGATAGAGTAGCATGGAGAACTGCATGAAACCAGTCTCAGGACTGAAGACCACAACAACAACAACAATGATCAATATTATGAAATCTCCTTGTAGCGGAGATGTTGAGTCACCAATGGCATGACAAAAACCTTGTCACAATATAAGCTTTCAGCCAACAAGGCCTTTGTTGAAAATAGATGACACACACACAAACACAGCTCACAGACACATGACTGCAGTCTCCAGAGACCGCAGTCATGTGTCTGTGGGTTGCGTTTGTGCGTCTGTGTGTGTTGTCTGTTTTCGACAAAGGCCTTGTTGGCCAAAAGCTTACTTAGTGACGGTCTTTTTGTTGTGCCTATCTGTGGCTCTGCATCTCTGCTATATGGTGAAGACATTACAAACAGCTTTTTTAATCACTTTGCTTAAGACTGCATAATAGCTTATTTATTTTGCTTCCTGTTGTAAGCTATGGCTTTCTTGTGTGTTGTCAGTGTGTACTTTATTGTTTTCCTGGAAAAGAAGCTATCAAAGACTGATAGAAAGATTTTTATAAATACATTACGTTGAGAATTGATATTGTACGCATACCTCCAGTCAGCTTCCCATAAGGATGCCCTGAAACTTTCAGTTTCCTATTAGTTCATTAATTACTCTCTGTTTTTCATTACACCATTTCATTGCAATCACGTAGGTTAGTATGGCTAGTTATGCGTAATGATCAATATGCCATCCACTCCTTGATAAATATTCATATCATTAAGTGTTCTGCAAAAATGTTGTCTATAAGTGTACTGTTTTCATGGATAAGTCTCTTGGTAAATGTAAGAACAGAACTCTGATTATATATATTAAGTTGCATTTTCATTTTTTTTTCTTTTATTGACATTAAAATCTCCTTAGCTTACCATTTGCTTTCTTTTGTCTGTTGGGTTGCACAATAATGACTAAAATTTTATGAGAAATAATTGAAAATCTCCCTGTGAGGCTCTATACATTGTATTAATTGTAAATTACTTTTCCAATAGCAGCAGCTCACAAGCACATTCTTCTAAGTGTGTAACTAAGCAAAAACTGTTGGTTTCAATAAGAGTTGAACTTGATGCTGTTTCAATGTACATGATGACTCCTCTTCTATCCACATTTTTCCACAGAAATAGCCTGTTAGTTTATAGTTCTCTATGTTTAACATATAGTTTTCTGTATTTACATGGTGCTCACACAAACATAACTCTCATACTTCAACATCCTTTCATCATTCTAAGTTATATAAACAGAGAAGTAGTTACTTAACTCTGATGTTAACACAGAACTTCTGCAACCCAAGAACACTGTAATTTATGCTCAAACAGTACACACACGCACGCACACACACACACACACACACACACACACACACACACACATGTGAAAGTCAACGTACAATGTAATTAGCAAAACATTAGTGGCCAGCAGAGCTTTGCCCTCCACCCTATATAGTCATTAGTTCTAACAGGGGGCACAGCCAGCATGCTGCACATGCAACTGCTGTCATATTAGCAGGCCTGGTGGCCTCTACTGACCAAATAATGCACAAACATTGCGCGCAAACTATGGAGTGGTGAACATCCTAAATTATTAATGGAAAATCTCATATAAAGATGTGAAACAAATACTAACAAAGAGATAGAGGGGCTGGCCAGTACTTACCTCAGCTCAGTACAGCCGACAGATACACATAAAACAGAACCGAAAATTTACGTTCCTAGCTTTCGGAACAAATGTTCCTTCATCGGGGAGGAGAGAGGGGAAAGAAAGGGAATAAGGGAAAGGAGATTCAGTTACTCACAACCTAGGTTATGAAGCAACAGGGAAAGGAAAATAGGGAGGGTAGCAAGGATGGAGGCATGGTTGTCAGAGGGAAGCCAAAGATAGTCTACTGTAAGTACTGAGCCAGCTTCAAACCAAAGAGGATACATACAGAAGTAAAGAGGTATATAGTATAAAGATAAACACAACTATGTAGGATGAAAAGATGCGAGGAAAGGGAAAGAGGAGAAGACTGAAGAGTAAATGGGAGTGAGGTTGTTTAACGTAGGTTCAGTCCAGGGGGATGGCGGGATGAAAGGATGTGTTGGAGTGCAAGTTCCCATCTCCGCAGTTCAGAGGGACTGGTGTTGGGTGGGAGAAGCCAAATGGCACATACGGTGTAGCAGGTTCCTAGGTACCTAGAATTATGCTGGAGGGCATGCTCCGCTACTGGGTATTGGGCATCTCCTAGGTGGACAGTTCGTCTGTGTCCGTTCATGCGCTCAGCCAGTTTAGTTGTTGTCATGCCGATGTAAAAGGCTGTGCAGTGCAGGCATGTCAGTTGATAAATGACGTTGTGTAGTTTCACACGTGGCCCTGCCTTTAATTGTGTATATTTTACCAGTAGCGGGGCTGGAGTAGGTGGTTGTGGGGGGATGCATGGGGCAGGTTCTGCAGCGGGGTCGGTTACAGGGGTAGGAACCGCTGGGTAGAGAAGGTAGTCTGGGAATATTGTAGGGTTTAACAAGGATGTTACGGAGGTTAGGGGGGCGACGAAAGGCAACTCTGGGTGGTGTGGGGAGAAATTTGTCAAGGGATGATCTCATTTCAGGGGTTGACTTGAGAAAGTCATATCCCTGGCGGAGTAATTTGTTGATGTTTTCGAGGCCAGGATAATATTGGGTGACAAGGGGGATGCTTCTGTGTGGTCTGGGGGTAGGAACATTGTTGTTGGACGGGGAGGAATGTATTGCTCGGGAGATCTGTTTGTGGACAAGGTCTGCAGGATAGTTGCGGGAGAGGAAAGCACTGGTCAGGTTATTGATGTAATTGTTGAGGGATTCGTCACTGGAGCAGATACGTTTGCCACGAATACCTAGAGCAGATACGTTTGCCACGAATACCTAGGCTGTAGGGAAGGGAGCATTTGATGTGGAATGGATGGCAGCTATCAAAGTGAAGGTACTGTTTGTTTGTGGGTTTGATATGGACAGAGGTGTGGATGTGAGCTTCAACAAGATGAAGGTCAACATCCAGGAAGGTGGCTTGGGTTTTGGAGAAGGACGAAGGACCAGGTGAAATTCAGATTCGAAAAGGAGTGGAGGTTATGGAGGAAATTAAGGAGTGTTTCTTCACCATGAGTCCAGACCAAAAAGATATCATCTATAAACCTATACCAGGCCAGGGGAAGCAGCTGTTGGGTCTTCAGAAAAGCCTCCTCCATGCGGCCCATGAAGAGGTTTGCATAGGACGGAGCCATCCTGGTTCCCATGGCCGTTCCCCTGATTTGTTTGTAGATCTGGCCTTCAAAAGTGAATTAATTATGGGTGAGGATGAAGTTGGTAAGTGTGATAAGGAACGAGGTTTTTGGAAGATCTTCGGGTGGGCGTTGGGAGAGGTAGTGCTCAAGGGCAGAGACACCATGGGTATGTGGGATGTTTGTGTAAAGGGATGTAGCATCTATGGTGACAAGAAAGGTTTCAGGTGGGAGAGGAGTGGGAATGGATTTGAGGCGTTCTAGGAAATGGTTTGTTTCTTTGATGCAGGATGGGAGTCTGCGGGTGATAGGTTGGAGGTGCTGGTCTACCAGAGCTGAGATACGTTCGGTTGGGGCTTTGAAGCCTGCTCTTTCAAAGAGAACCATCCTGGCCGTCCCATTGTAGCAGGCGAACCTTCGCAGGAGAGCTTCTGTAAAGTTCGGAAGGTAGGAGACGAGATACTGGCAGAAGTAAAGCTGTGAGGACCGGGCGTGAGTCATTCTTCGGTAGCTCAGATGGTAGAGCACTTGCCCGCGAAAGGCAAAGGTCCCGAGTTCGAGTCTCGGTCGGGCACACAGTTTTAATCTGCCAGGAAGTTTCATATCAGCGCACACTCCGCTGCAGAGTGAAAATCTCATTCTGGACCTATTAGATGTTTCCCAGTGCTTGGGAAATACACTCCGTTCTTGTTGAATGAAGCAGTATGGGCATGAAGGCAGCAGAGCATGAGGCTGTCACTGTTATGTCATGTACTGTTGTTGTGAAAGGCGACTACTACTCCTTGCGAACTGACTGAAGTATGGGAGGGGTGAAAGAAACTGATTTCTGAAACTTTCGACGAGGCTTCTATCTACGTGCAGCCCTTGATACATCAAATGACCGAGCTATGTTCAATACTTCCATAAGTGTAGAATTTTCACACCGTAGAGCTTGCTCTTGAAATTCCTTACAGGTTGCTCTTGAATGTCCCTATCAGGAGAAAAATGTACGATTGCATCATGAACTATCTGATCTGCATAGAATTTCTTATGGACATTTGTCACAAAATTACGATACTAAGTCCATGTAGTTCTGCTGCCCATGCCCTACAGGACTGTTTTGGCCACTTTTGGCAGTGGTAAAACTCCACATTAGCAGCAATAATGTATGTTTACAGTGGTAGGTAGAAACTGACACATTTAACCAAAAGAAAGACTTGAAGATTTTTGTAAGGGAGCAAGCCGACACAGCAACTTATACATGCAAGGTGAAATCCACAGCAGAAAAAGGACCTTACACAAGTTTACGTCTATTACACCAAAGCACCATCGTGCGCAAGGATCGGCAGTGGATATGTCATTGGTGAAGCTGCAGATTATGCGAACATAGTCATTAAATTGGAAATAATAACTGTTGCTCGAGAAAAGATTTAAGCACTGCTTCCATGGAAATTAAACTCAAAGGACCAATGACTGAAGTGTAGCACATGGAGCCAAATGCCATCTTTGTTGCCCAAAAGTGATCTGGCCCAAGAACACTGTAATTTATGCTTGAACAGTACACAAACGTAGGAGGCAAGACCCATTACAAATAGCTATACATGAATGGCCACCATAGCCATGTGCCATGGTCTGTACATTCATTAGTTCCAACAGGGTGCACAGCTGGAAGGCTGTGGATGCCCACTGGTGTCGTATTAGCAGGCCAGGCAGCCGCTAGTGGTCTAGTCAGGTACAAACTTCACATAGAAATTACAAAGTGGTGCGCACATTGAATTTGTAGTTATGGCAATAAACTTATTCAAACAAGTTGCTTTTGTGTCTTGACAAATCATTTTTCTCGACATATTTTAAAGCAATCTATGCGAGTAAGGTATTTAATGTTAAAAAGGCTTACCTTCCATACTCGTATTATGGGAATTCTACCATGTGTGATGGTGCTCCCTCCCCCTTTCTTACACTTTTAGCTATCAGTTTGGTAGTTCAGTTCTCTTTCCCTCTCCTTGTAAAGTGTGAACTGTTTGTTGTGTAAAGCATCAACTGGCACAGTATCGAAGTGAGCCCTACATGAAGCTAGTAACCAGTTGATCAGTTCCTGTTTAACTCGCCTGACAGCTTTGTTCATTAAGATTTCATCATGCTTTTCAAAGACCTCAACAAAGCTCACATTTGTGTGCGTTGTTGCTGCATAGTTTATCCAAGACACTTCCAATACTATATTCCATATTATTGGCCAGGATGTTGCTCCCTCACTGTTAAGCAATGCCTGTTCCTCTATAATCAGTGCCTCAATATCCTTTGTTGTTGTGGTCTTCAGTCCTGAGACTGGTTTGATGCAGCTCTCCATGCTACTCTATTCTGTGCAAGCTGCTTCATCTCCCAGTACATACTGCAGCCTACATCCTACTGAATCTGCTTAGTGTATTCATCTCTTGGTCTCCCTCTACAATTTTTACCCTCCATGCTGCCCTCCAATACTAAACTGGGCATCCCTTGATGCCTCAGAACATGTCCTACCAACCGATCCCTTCTTCTAGTCAAGTTGCGCCCCAAACTCCTCTTCTTCCCAATTCTATTCAATACCTTCTCATTAGTTATGTGATCTACCCATCTAATCTTCAGCATTCTTCTGTAGCACCACTCAATATCCTTAAAAATTATAATTGTGTCTTCCACTCCACTCTATTTCCTGATCCATTTGTCTTCCTCCTCCTTCTATTAATTTCCCATTATTCATCTCTCCATTGCTCATTGAGCAGCCCTCAGTTTTTCAATGATTTTCTCATCAAAAGTCTGTGTCTCACTACCAAAATTCAGAACTGGTAACACACATTAATTTTAAGCTTTTTCTGCAGAAACTCTGGAAGCTTCATTGAGCTACTGTTTTAATTTACAAAAAGCACTCCAGACTAGTTTTACTGTTTTATCTATTTTTTTATCCAATCTTCAATACAAGTGCTTTAAACAGAAACTCATCATCTGTTCCTGTGGCATAATTGCTAATTTGTACTATTTTCTTACATTGGTCTGATACTATTTTAAGCTTATTGTAACCAATTTTCAACTGTGTTCAAATCTACTCTATTAGGTTCTTCCATTTGCTACTGAAATTTATTGGCAACAGTGCCAAACAGTACAGTATTGTCAGCATAACAAACAAGGTTCGCGTATGCATCATTAACTTGTATACCTTCTGCATTTTTCTAGTTGAAGGATCCAAAATCTGACTCTAGGACTGCAGAGAATAACTTTGGTGCTACAGAACCCTCTTTCCTAACACCTGTCTCAATTCTATGTTTCTTGCTATTCCTATGAAGTTTAATAAATCCCAAATTGGTAATTCGTGCTCACTGCTCTATTCTGCAATTTCATTTATGGTTTGCAAACTGTCCATTGTGCAGTATCCATTTCTAAAGAATGTTTGTTCCTTTGCTAGATTAAAATATGATGATTTTCTTTGTGGTTAGTGATAATTTTGGTAAATGTCTCCTATCCACATCCTTTCTTGTGAAGTAGAATAATTACAACAGTGTTGGAGTTTTGGTGGACTGACTTCCTCCACAAACATTCTGTAAGTAATTTTCTAAATAGCTTTTCTACCACTTTGCACACAGATTTAATCATTGCTACTGAAGCTTAGTGTCAGCAATTTTGAGTTTCTAACTTGTATCATTGTACTAAATTTACCTATGTTTGATTTTCATTCATCTTGAAGTCTCCTTCATGTTACCCTTTTGTCATGCAACTGTTCTCATGTAAGGATGCATTGCCTTGTTATTTGTATTTTTAATTATAATAGTAATGTTATTGGAGGTCCTTTATGTTTTATATAGAAGCAACTGGTCTGCATTCCTTTACTAATGAGGTATACAGAGTTTGTTTGTCTTTCCGCTATTTAACTACATTGGGAAGTTATTGGTTTGGTGACATGTGAATAGTGGGCCATGAAATACATATTTACATTTTATAAGTTGACCTTGCAATCTAAATTTCTTATTAGAAAGCCCAATTACAGTTTCTGTGTAATGCAATTAATTTGTTGCATTATACTCCCTGTTCTCGTGGTCCACTGCCACCAACTTCCTGCTCCCCAGTGACAACTCAACACCTGACTATAAAAGGAATCAAAAAATAACAGGTAATGGAGCTGTCTTTGGCCAAGTAGGAGTTTTAGTACAAGTTAATATTAAAATTCTCATTATTATTACCTTTCTTGTGTGCTCATGGTGTGGTCACTATGGTGTGTGTCCCACTTCCAAACAATTAGTTTTTGGGAGATTAAATTTCAATCACTTTATTACATATTCATTCCATTGTGGGATACATTACATTGGTGGCTCTGTGACTTGACTGTATATAATTTTTATGTAGGTGATAAGTTATGTAAATTTTATTAATGTAAAATTGTTATATTTTATTATTTTTTTCATTAACAATAAAAAACTATCAAGAACTGAATGTTTTAAACAAAGTGCAAGAGAGTCCAAAGGAAATGAGAAGAAACTAATGTAAGCAGTCCAAAAATGTATATGGAAGAACTAGGATTTTTTTAAAAAAATATCTGGTATCTGATGTATATGCTAAGTAGTAAAAGAAAATGTACAGACCACTTTGTCTATTTCCCTTGCCTGCATGCAGAATGATTTTGCATATCATCTGTACTCATTCAAGGCAAAATTTTGCTTAGTAAATTAAAATTTGAGATCCTATAGTAGTTACTTTTAACAACAGTTAGAATTCAATTTGTGTAAGGTGGCTGACTTCACATCACGAGCATGCGTAGTGCTGTTTCATCTCAGTGATGTTGTATTTCCTGAACATTCTTGTTCAGCAGTATTAATCATTTGTGTGCTAGTATTAAATTAGATTGTGATATTTCAGTCGTTTTATGTGTTATGGTAAAAATCAGAAAATTGTCCAAAATGAAACTCAAAAGCACTTTTTTTAGATAGAATTTAATGCTGATGAAAGCAAATTCACTTATGTTGATAACCAAGGGTCTGCTGCCTATCTAGTGAAAACAAAAACAGAGCATGGTAAATACTGTCTAGGCTTAAGGATAAAGTTACTTAAGTAGTCAGATTGAAAATGTTGAAAATAAAGTAATAAGTAAAACTGTAATGTTGATACCAGATTCATTGCAACAAGTATAATTACAAGAATTGATATTAAAGTAAGTATATATATTTGGGAACAAGCCTGGTTTTATCAACACATACCAATGACAGATGGAAGTTCGCACCCACAAAAGCTATTGTAATAACACATACACTGTCCCACGGACCAAGAGATTGGTGGTCACTAATCAGTTGAGGGAAACAAAGTATATTAAACTGTATGCTACAACCTACTGCAGCAGGTCTGAGCATTAAAAGAAAAGTAAACAGTTATACACCAAAGATGGCAATCCTGCTGTGTTGCCATCAGATGACACATCAAATTTCACTTGTCAAACACAGAAGACCTGCTTACATGACTATAGCATTAACAGATATTAGTATCATGTTTTCATCCCAAGGGAAATCCCACTAAATGTATCTTTTGAGAATTTAGTCGTTTCATCAGAACCTACATACTCGGTAATCAAATAAAATAGTTGGAATATTTAGAGCTTTTTGAACAGATAGTGAACAATTTGCCACTGTACAACACACATTTCACTTGGGCAGAATTCATAAGTATGATGAATGAGGAATATTAATGGATAAACCTACATCCATGTAGAGAAGGGTATTCTTGGGAAGAGAAGGTAAGAAAAGTCTTAATTTCACTGACCAAGCACACATGCTTGGGAAAGATGTTTTATGACAGGAGATTTCAACAAATGCAAAAACATCATGTAGGAGAATATATTGTTATAAACTCAACTGAAATTTTTGCTTCTTTGCAAAAGAAATTGTACATGGCAACTTTCGTGTATGGGTCCTTATGAAAAAGTGAGAGTTCCGTATGAAAGAAGCCTATCTTAAAATCAATAGAATTAAGGAATTACATGCCCACCAAAACTTTAAGAAATGCCTGCACAAATGATTGGTATTATTCCTTTGTGATGTCTTATATTTTAGTGTGATTATTAATTCTGGTCTGGAACTGGTTTAACCAGCACTGTCAGTAGAACTCAGTTCAATAAAAAAATACCTGCAAGGACTGAAGGAATACTACGAGATTAATGCTCTCAGTACTTGGACATTAATTAGAAGAAAAAAGTTTAAGACAGTTGTATCTAGATGAAGTTGGTTCTTACTTCGTGGCTACATATGTTGAATAAACCACTTGCTAGGCCCTGTACTGCCTAGGCCATTCCAAAAATTATTGAAGTATACAATTGTGTAAATAGTAGTTATAATAAAAATAAATCAAAAGACACTAACATTTGTATGCATACTGCATGGACGGTATTCTGGAACACAGGCCCAATGTGCTGTGGTGATCAGTGAAAAATACATGGACTTATGAACAGAATGAGAAGATTCACTGCTACTGATTAATAGATTAAAATGAGATCATACTATCACATGGGGGATCAGCTTATTTGTGATCAGAGACAAAAATTAAGACACTGATGTATTTGTATGAATTAACTCCTCATAGTGTGACCAGTTTATTGTGATATTTGGAGTACTAAGTAATTAGTTGCACACTATGTATATTTTTCCAGTACTTTTGGAACCAGTAAGGGAAAAACTTGGCACAAGAAGTAAATGTCAACCCTTTGTAAATACTAATATATCATGTTGCTACAAGGTAGCATTAAGAGGCTGATTTAGTATTAGTACTATTCAAAGCCATGTAAATATTAGCCTTAAGACACAAGCCAGCTTTGAATGAGTACAGTTTTCCTAATTCCTCGGAAGTTATGTGTACGTATGTTCTGCTCAGCTTTGAGCATAAGTTTTTGTGCTTTAATTTTACTTTTGCTAGTTCCACACACGGATTTGGTTTAACACTCAATGCAAGTGTTGAATTTTGTCCTGTAAGTAGGCAATGTTTTCTTAGCCTGCAAAATGTGATTCTTATGAAAAGCAGAAGTTCATAAAGGCAGGCCTGAGTGATGGGAGATACATTTAATGATAATAAGCCTACTTCTCTTGTAAAATATGTACATGCTGCCTACAAAGGGATGTACATGTTTGGAAACATGTAACCTAATTATGATTCACTATGAGCACTTGAAATACATAGGGGAGGAGAGACAAAGGCACAGACTGTAAATAGTAGATTAATGAACTGTGATACTGTGAACAATTTCTAAAGAAAAGGTTACTCTATTAGTCAATATGTGACAAGACTATGGGACACTGATGAACACACATCGAGGACATTAACAGTATAGTCAAACTAGAACTGAGCTAGGGTGTGTTGTCAGGCATCACAGAAACTGATGTGCTGGTGCATGCTCTAAGATTAATTTTGCATGTACCTGGTGATGAACTCAGGTATATATCATCTGCTCCTCATGTAGTGCAGTACGATTAAGTTTTCCTGAGTGTGGGGTGTGACAGCTGTTCAAACACTTCACGAACACTAACACTAAAGAATTCATAGTTTAGATGTATGTTCCAACCATCCTGCGAGGCAGGATGCCAGTCCTGATTGTCAATGCAAATGCTTGGAACACTGTCATTACCAAATTGAACCACGAGTTTAAAACAATAAAATTTGCCCAGTAGAGACACTCACATTGTGCATGTTGTGGACATTAACTAAAAAAGTGATTTTGATTCAATAACCTCTTCATCACCAACTTTAGTAGTTTAAATCACTGTGGAATGGCCAATGAATGAAACTGTATAAATCAAACATGGAAACATTCCCTCATGCTAAACACAGATCCATCTAGCATATTGTAATTATACCTTGTTCTTTATATTTACGTAAAATTTTTACTTGTGTCCAAACAAGAATTTCTTTCAGTACAACCTGTAAAGGTTGCAGTAGTAATTCAAACTGATGTGTCGGCACAGCATGGAATTCAGCCTTTTACACAATGACACAAGTTCAGCACAATAGGCTGTGGGATGGTAGGACTGAACCAAGTGACACATCAGGCAATCACCATCGACAGTTGCACCGAACATTTATTTGGCACATTTAAACAAGACAAATAACAAATAAAACTATCAACACATTTTTAAAATTACCACACATCTTTAAAACTACCATTTAGATGAGAGCAAGTTACTTCAAAATTTAAACATTCATAAACCATGGCACTTATGGCCTATTACACATTTAGTGAAATTGAGTTAAAAATTATGTACTCAAAACTACGATCAACCTAAAGAACAATTTACTAAAATTTAACGAGAAAATGTAGTCTTTCGTTAGTTAGTTGTTGGTATTACCAAAGTAATTCAGAGTACAGGTAACAACAGATCAGATACCATGGCACACAACCATGTTACTTAAATGGCAGGCACCCTACAATGTAGGATATAAAATATAAAATTTCATGTGACCAAGCAACCTCGTGGGATTCAACAAACTAAGCCCAGAAGTGGATGCCCACTTACTCAGCTGTTTCCAATACAGGCTCGGCATGGACCCCCAAACGGGAGCAGCAATGGTCTCGAATAGGCACGAAAAATCCCAGAAGTGGTGGGTATCTACAACAGACTGACATCTGCCTTAAGTAACTAGAAACACAATAATTCATTACAGCACATCATCTGTAGAATTAGTCAACCTATTAATGAACATCAGTTAAGCAGTACAAATCTATTATCTTATGTGCATAAGGCCAAAGGCCAACTATACATTAAGCCGTAAGTGAACTAGATACATGGCCAGCTGGCGGGAAAGGGGCGGAAAATACACAACAGCACAATCAGGACACAGCCCAGGAGCCCTCACCTGCTACAAGACAAAAAGCAGAAGTCCTGATAAAACGATATCAAAATGCAAGTAACTAGCATGTAGGTTAACGGTATATTGCGTCCCCCCCCCAACCCCACCCCCCGCTGCAAACACAAAGTGACTTCCAGCAATAGCTACACTTATATTTGTGATTAAATCAGAATTAATTACAATAGCCACATACTCTCATTGAAGGAATTCTTGTACTTTCATTAATAGAATCAGTTTCAAACTATTTAAACACACAATAACAACTGGCCTCTCAGTAACTTGTAAGAATTTATGAAACTACTCATTTAGAGTTAGACATGTGTGTTTTAGACACACTATCACTTCAGATAGAAATGTAACAGTAATGTTATTGCAATTCATGGCAAAAAATATCCAGAGAAAATTTTATCCATGTATATCTATAGCAATTGACCAGCTTAACTCCATCATGTGATATTAATACAATAACCAGGCAGCACTTAGACAAGGACCAGCCAAACTGTTTTCAGTGGCAGTTAACACTGACAGCAGCAATCTACAAACAGAATGTATCAGCACTCCAGGCCCTAGTAAATATTACTCATCACATCACATAAACCTCTCACTAGAATCTTGCGTACTAAGCAAGATAAAATTAACACATTTGAGGACAGACTCAGTAGGAGTAGCAACGGCCACCCAAGAAAATGAAGTCAACAGCACTGAACCCAGTAGTCAATTCCAGCCACAATTTACAGCACAAGCAAGGCCCTTACCCTCTTGCTTGTTCAACAAAGCCAGCCACTGTAGATCCTGGTGCCAGGAGACATGCAGGAAGCGAAGTACACCAACGGCTTCCCGGTAACGTGACAACTCCCACACTCGTGATATTTGCTATGGCGCCGTCACCAGGGTAAATGGCCCCTTTTAGATGTGCTCTTCCTGCTGCCTCGCACGGCGCCTGTACTGTCTGCCAGACTTCACAAACGAAGTCCCTGCTAGGCGTTCCAAAACAAAATCCTCGTTACTTGCTAGACCTTACTCCTCGCTCCCTGATCAGCCCAGTAGGTGGCAACACCGTGCGCTCTGTGCACACCACTGGAAAGATGATCCATACCAGCACCGGGAATATCGTTGATCGAGCCACACGGCTCACAAATGTACCACTTTTTCATGTAACCAGGTAATGCTGAACTCACTGAGGCAACCTTGTGATGCAAGGTGAGCTGAGTGGCTGCTTCCCACCTACTGACCTTTCTATCTAGAAGCTGATCACTAAGATGGGTCCTACCACAACTGACAATGTTGCGTGCAGCTTATCCTTGGATCCGTAACACCTCATCATTGCTCACCACAACATCCAGCTACTCTTTACAAACCAGCAGCTAATGACTTGTAACACCTATTGTTTGACAAATCAAAGCAACAATAACCTTCCTTTTATTGCCTTTTATTGTGACCACTTTGTGCATCAGAACCCAGTGACATGTTGTTTACAGAAATGACTGAACTGATAAATACTCATTGCAATAACAAAGCACATAAAATATTTGTAGTTAACAAAGACCCATCACAAGAAATTAAATTGCCTAAGTGTAATGTTAATTTTCGTCACTATTGTAAATGGCATATTGCAGCAACTTGTCTTTCAGATTTTCAACTAAACACTCTTGGGCCCTATTAGAAGTCCAGCCATTCATACTGCACCATGACACCTAATTTTCTATTACCAAGGTGTTTAGCAATACATAATTATTACCTTGTTTAACCAAATGTTATGGTAAGAGAATCACATCTTCCACATCAACTGTCTAAAACTAATTACATGAAAGAGAAAACTATTATGTGACAACTTCCAAACACTTGTTGATAAAGTAACTTGATACTTGATTAAATGTAACTTTGTAATTACTACTACTACTACTACTACTACTACTGCTGCTGCTATGCACCCAGTTAAAGGCGCTACAGTCTGGAACCGCGCGGCCGCTACGGTCGCAGGTTCGAATCCTGCCTCGGGCATGGATGTGTGTAATGTTCATAGGTTAGTTAGGTTTAATTAGTCCTAAGTTCTAGGCGACTGATGACCTTAGAAGTTAAGTCGCATAGTGCTCAGAGCCATTTTTTGCTATGCACCAACACTGTAATTAAAGAACAGCCCCTAAGTAATGCAGCTCAGTGACTTTTCCAAGATCTGAAACAGACATTGTCTTTGCCATTCAAGGGAGCAATATAGCAAATTACTGTATTCGTAATGTCAGTGATCTGATCGTTTTTCTAACAAAACTTGTCTCATTGTACTATAAGTATCTATGTTTAATTTTTTCTCATTTTCTGTTTTTAAAACAATGTAAGGAGTGAAGTCTTCTTGTTGTTACTCTTTCATAACACCACTGCCTTCATGTAAAGATACATTTCCTTGTTACCTGTAATTTTTAGTTGTAACAATAATGTTATTTAAGTTAATTCATGTTTTTATTTAGAGACAATTGGTTCGTATTCCTTTACTGACGATGTATGCAGAGTTTGTTTGTCTTTCAGCTGTTTAACTACATTTGAAAGCAACTGATTTAGTGACACATTGATAGCATGTCATCACATACACATTTGCATTTTATGTGAAACCTTGCAATCGAATTTTTTTATTATGAAATCTGACTACTATTTTTGTGTAGTGCAAATAATTTTTTGGATTATTTAATGGAGGGAAGTGTAATGAGTATAAATTGCAGAGTTGTGAAGAGACTTGCAGAGAATAGACGAGTATGGAGAGCTGTATCTAATCAATCTTTGGACTGAAGACTACCACACTCAATATTGGCTACGTAAATTTAACTTAAATGTACACTAAAACTATTTAGGTTGTCTTGTAATCAAATGAAGAAGTATCAGACAACATGAAGTGGAAGATAATAATAAAAATAATAATTTTATATGCATTTCAAAGTAATACTTTATTATTTTTAACAAATATAATTCCATATAAAATAAGTTTAAGTTCCCTTTTTTAGTCCTAGTACAATGTCCTCTCAGAAGATCACTCAAAAGATCAAATGAACAAGAGGGCACAAGACATAGAATGATATGTTCTTAATGATTACTTAGTTTTACCGAACAATGATTCTCACCTGGGGTAAGTTGTTCAGGTGATATTATATGCATTCAGGTATATTTTAGCTATGGTTACACAGCATTTACAAGCTGTAACATCACTGCCCTATCATATTTCACCAATATTCAGTACAGTGGATGACTAGTTCCAGATCTGTATGGAGTCATGGGATGGTGAACCTCTTCTGCTGTAGGATTCCACACATTTGTATCTGTAGATTCTTCCTCTGTGTCACGCAGTACATTGTACCTGCTATCAAGAATGCTACCATGAATACCAATTTAAAACAAATACAGAGTTATTCAAAATGATGTAGAAGTGGTTGTAAAGAAATTTTGTATTCAGGTAAGGTATTATATAAATAAAATATGCAGTTTCAGTCTTCGATCGCTATTCTTTATTTTCAATTACCGGTTTCGGGCTAGCTGCCCATCTTCAGATCTGTTAGACAATGTTAAAAATGTAATTAATAAGAGAGATACAGTTAGTGAAAAACTATCTTAGTTTGCAAAATGAAAAAACGCCAACATACCATATGTTGTAGTTACAGAGTAACTTGTCCGTACAGAACACACTGTTCACTGTCATAAGTAAAGTAAATTTCAATCTGTTACAACATTATATCGCAGTATTTAAGAGTAATCTGATTGGTAACAGTAAAAAGTGCCCTCTACCGATAACAATTGTGCATCTGTTATTATTTCGCCGTATATATTATTGGCGAATATTCTTTTTAATAAAACAATTTTTAAGGTAATAACAAATGAATAATCTTTTTGAGTGGACCATGAAACGAAAAATTTTTACATTAATTTAAAATTTCTTTATAAAGAAACATAAAATATAATTAAAATGTAGATATCCTTCCGAAAATGTGCGTTTACTCTTCTTTGTTTTTGATTGGTGGTTGAGTGGATTCCCCTACGCCTGAGCGTATACAACGCCACGCCGAGTTGTCTTGCGCCGCGCCCAATTCACCTCGCCGCCAGTACGCTGAGGGCCGTTCCGCTGTAGCTGTTTCTTACTGGGGCGTGCTGCTGCGTTCAAGAGTAAGCCTAAAACAGGTCTTTAAAAATCTCATAATAATTCCTGTGCATAAAATCACTTTGCTCATTTAGTAGGCCTGGGGTTTTTCTTTGATGTGCGTATATTTCAAGTTCTTCTAGCACGTTGAGATAGAGACTTTTTGGAGCTTTATGTAGCACCTCCATTTGTTGATTTATATTACTAACTCCATGTCTACTCTCTTTCACATGTGTTCCAAATGCTGTTCGATTGCTATGGCTACAATGTTCCCTGTATCGAATTTCATTGTAGCCATAGCAATCGAACAGCATTTGGAACACATGTGAAAGAGAGTAGACATGGAGTTAGTAATATAAATCAACAAATGGAGGTGCTACATAAAGCTCCAAAAAGTCTCTATCTCAACGTGCTAGAAGAACTTGAAATATACGCACATCAAAGAAAAACCCCAGGCCTACTAAATGAGCAAAGTGATTTTATGCACAGGAATTATTATGAGATTTTTAAAGACCTGTTTTAGGCTTACTCTTGAACGCAGCAGCACGCCCCAGTAAGAAACAGCTACAGCGGAACGGCCCTCAGCGTACTGGCGGCGAGGTGAATTGGGCGCGGCGCAAGACAACTCGGCGTGGCGTTGTATACGCTCAGGCGTAGGGGAATCCACTCAACCACCAATCAAAAACAAAGAAGAGTAAACGCACATTTTCGGAAGGATATCTACATTTTAATTATATTTTATGTTTCTTTATAAAGAAATTTTAAATTAATGTAAAAATTTTTCGTTTCATGGTCCACTCAAAAAGATTATTCATTTGTTATTACCTTAAAAATTGTTTTATTAAAAAGAATATTCGCCAATAATATATACGGCGAAATAATAACAGATGCACAATTGTTATCGGTAGAGGGCACTTTTTACTGTTACCAATCAGATTACTCTTAAATACTGCGATATAATGTTGTAACAGATTGAAATTTACTTTACTTATGACAGTGAACAGTGTGTTCTGTACGGACAAGTTACTCTGTAACTACAACATATGGTATGTTGGCGTTTTTTCATTTTGCAAACTAAGATAGTTTTTCACTAACTGTATCTCTCTTATTAATTACATTTTTAACATTGTCTAACAGATCTGAAGATGGGCAGCTAGCCCGAAACCGGTAATTGAAAATAAAGAATAGCGATCGAAGACTGAAACTGCATATTTTACTTAATGAACGATCGCGGAATTCCCAGTGAGACAACTATGTCTAGTTTTGATAAAGGTATTATATGATTATGTGTATGGTAACAGCAACTCAGTAAGCTTTTTATCCTATTTTGTCAGTGATCTCCAATAACATGATATACAGATCAATGAAGAAGACATTTAGAGTGATGGAATTCTGCAAGAGCAAATCCATAACCACAGTGCATCAAAAACTAAGGACCACATTTTTTTTTAACAAGGCTCCACCTACACACAACCCATTTATGATTGGGTACAGAAGTTCAAGGAAATTGGGATATCTTTGTAAAGGCAAAAGGAATGGGTTGCCATCAACATCCCAATAACAAGTTGAACAGATCAGGGAAACATTCTTTAGATATCCACAAAAATGGACAACTTGCCAGAGCCTCTGATCCTGGAGGCCTCTAAATTTGTCTTGGTATTTGAGGACCCCCCCCCCCCCCCCCCCAATGCCAGATCATTTTTAACCAACTTCCAAACATGGTCAAAATAAGAGGCAGTTTGCAGTTAGAGGCCCCATAGAATGCAAAATACAAGCATGAGTGTCTAATTACCTGTTTATCAAGCTCTGTCAATTGTCAAGGGGTTTGTTCAGAGTTTTTAGAAATTTTGTAAACTGTTGCATGAAACTTAAACACTGTAGTGTGAAACTTAAAAACTGTAGTGTGATAACAAGTTATCTGCTACACACAATTATTTGACATGAAACGCCGTGGCTCTAGCACTGGAGAATCTGGTACAAATTTATGATGAGTGTGATAAGGGGCAGGTGCTGCAAGAAATAAAAAGGTATTGTAGGCATCTATGTGCAACCAATATGAATGTGGATATTGCTGCTAGATGCACACCCCAGAAATCATCCAGTTTATTATTAAATGGGACTGAGCGAATCATTACCATGTACACAAATTATAATCCAATACTTCTTGGTCATTTGTGTGAGTTTTTCTAAACTGAAACTAATAAACAATTATCTTCACTCTATGATGAATCAAGAATGACTAACCAATCTGTCCATTTTATCAAGTGGAAGAAAAGTTGCAAATGAAATAGATTTTAGATTACTGTGGATTTCAGTAAAATAAAGGCACAAAAACATGTACTATAATAATATCAATAATAATCACTATCTCATACTAAGGTTATGAAAGTAACTGATATTCTAATTGTACCAGCTTTCTTTATAGACATATAAAATAAAAGGTAGTTTTCCTGTTCTCCTCTTTATTATGTCTATACCTTTAAGTATGTATATTACAGTTATTAAAGCACAGAGTACACACATCATAAATAATTGATTTGTTTATTAGCCATTACTTCTGTATTAATATTTTTTTTTAAAATGTACACTACAAATACATCTATTTCTAAGCCGAGTGGGGGCCTCATTTAATTTTGCCACTACAGGCCTCCAGCAGGCTTAGTCTGTCACTATACAAAATAACACCTTGTTTTCTGACTCAATAACACAATCGATTCATTCATTCATCATGTTCTGTAAAAGAAGAATCTTCAAGAACAGAGAACGAGCACAGGAATATGTGTTAATATGGAAAAGTAGCAGTAATAAATATGTACTTTGTATTAGCAATAAACTATCATGACATAACATTGTTACGAAACCTCTTGGCAGATAAAACTATGTGCCAAACCAAGACTCGAACTCAGGACCTTTGCCTTTTGTGGGCAAGTGCTCTAGTTCGAGTCTTGGTCTGCCACACCGTTTTAATCTACCGGGAGGTTTCATATCAGTGCACACTACGCTGCACAGTGAACATTTCATTCTGATTACATTGTTAACTTGAATACAATTTTTTTTAATTCTGAGGTTATCAGGGAGAAAATACAAGAAGTGATATGTTATTTATAGTATGTACGGGAACGAGACTGCAGTGATTGAAGGACATAACATGGAGGTAGCAGTTGAGCAGATTTGAGGAAGGGTTGTGACCTATCCCCTGTATTATTCAATATGAATGTAGAGGAAGTAGTAAAGGAAAACCAGAAAAAATTCAGAAAATGAATCAAAGTTCAGGGAGAAGAAATAAAAGATTTAGTTACAGCTGATGACACCGTAAATCTGTCGGAGATAACAGAAGACTCGGAAGATCAATCAGAGATGAAATGGATAATGTCTTGAAAAGAGATTATAAGATGAACATTAAAAACAAAAACAAGGATAATGGACTACACACAAATTAATTCGGGGTATGCTGAAAGAATTAGACTGGAAAATGAGATGCTGAAAGTACTGGACAAGTTTTGCTACTTGGAGAGCAAATAACTAGTGACAGCAGAAGCAACTTGGATATGAAATGTAACTGTAATTGTAATTTTATTAATCCTGTAGGTCATACATTGAGCACAGAGTGTCAAAAATGGAGATGAGATGATACATGGTTAAAACGATTATGGCAGTGTTCTTATAATGATACAAGTGTTCATATAATACATGTGTGATGCCAAGAAACAGAAAAGTGTATAGATGGATATTTTGTGAAAAATTCAGAACTGCACACTATTTCTAAATAAGTTCACATTATTAAGGGAAAGAAACATATCAGCAAATAACATGGAAATTCAAGAGTATCATATCCATTACTAAAGTTAAACAGTAAAGGTGACACACTTCTGTATTAAGGTGTTCAGGTTTAGATACAAAGTACAGAACATGGACAGAGCAAATTTTTATGTTTCAAGATATTCATCTATATTGATGCTAAGAAGAAAAGCTTTTCTTGAAAAGAAAATTATTTTTATGGTCAAATATAAATTTAAACATTAGAAAGTCTTTTAGGTGATAAACAATTCAGACAAGAAGGAAATGAGAGCTTTTGAAACGTGTTAGTACAGAAGAAAGTTGAAGATTAGGTGGGTTGATTATATTGGATAACTAATGAAGAGGTAGTGACTCAAATCATGGACAAAATAAATTTTTGGTACTACTTGAGTGGAAGAAAGGATGATTGATAGCATGCATTCTGAGGCATCAAAGAATGATTACTTTAATAATGGAGAAAAGCATGAGGGGAAACACTGTAGAAGGAAACAAAAGGCTTGATTACAGTAAGCAGATTTTAATGTATGCAAAGATGAAGAGACTTGCACAAGATAGAATAGCCTGGGTAAGTGCATCAAACCAGTATTCACACTGAAGACAACAACATAGTGTTACACATTACTTCTACACAAATAGGCTGAATTTAACATAGCAAAATTGGCATTAATCCTCAAATGGGCGTGCATATGTATAAAGTGTGCCAACCACAAATAGCATAGTCTTGTACTGTTCCATTGTTTGTTTACAATTGTGAGCCCATAGCCATTCTTTAATTATTGCATTAACTAACAAAGTGATAAATTGTTTTGTCACGCATCCAAGTGAGAAGCAGTAACATAACAAACAGTGAGCTATGCAAAAAAATTTATGATCCATGCAAAAAAATGGCCCAGATTACGAGCCAGCAGCACAATTCCATAATGAGGTAGTTGTCTACAAGATAATTACTAATCAAATACATGGTTGGCTGGGATCTGAAGCAATTGTGCCATTTAATGTTTCAAGTGGGTCATTACTGTGCAGTAATACTTGTATGCACCAAAAGTGTGATCTAGTTTACTTTA
Organism: Schistocerca cancellata; assembly: GCF_023864275.1. Taxonomy (NCBI): domain Eukaryota; kingdom Metazoa; phylum Arthropoda; class Insecta; order Orthoptera; family Acrididae; genus Schistocerca; species Schistocerca cancellata. The sequence goes on from NC_064628.1 coordinate 701,018,554, forward strand.
TTATTGTTTAATTAACCAATGCTTTAGCTTATAGAATGTTACATTATCATTGTTGAATTAAATTAAGTTAAACTGTGATTTTGATGAAACATGTTTACGTTGTTAACATAAAGGCAGCTATTCTTTACATGTGTACAAAGTGCACTGCACGCCCATTCGTGTTACAAAAAATGGAGGTCCCACTCAAGAGTTAAGGAATTACTTAAAAAAAAAAAGTGGTGATCCATCAACAACACTAAGAAGCTGCTACTTACCTTCCCAAGTTTAATATTTGCATGACCTCATTGATATTTAATAAGTGATTTTCAAGTGTTGGGAAATAACTCAATTGCTCTGTATTATTATCCCTTGCGATTATAGCATGGAAACAAGAACAGATGTAGTCCTTTACATAAGGTGACGTATCAATTTTTGAAATGTTTCTAAGTGGGCATGAAGTTTTGTCATCATATGGATCAATATATTTGCAACATTAGTCATTAGTTCTAAGGGCAAAGTAAAGGGAAACTGTAGAGTATACTGAACTGTCATAGTTTGAAATAATTAATGTGCATTACAGTAAATTGATTATGTTGTTTGAATTTACATTCAAATGCACATTTAAAACCACAATAAGGGAAGACTAGGAAATCCGGGGTAGAATATGAATAATAGAGTCATCATGTAGAGAAAGTGCTGAGAGGTTAAAAGGCATAAAAACAAAGCTGATCACTGCAGCTCACCTCTTCCATACATAGACTCCTTCTCTCTCTTGTTCGCCCCTTGCAATCACTTGCCTCTTCTGTGTTCATCACACCCAACACCAGCTGAGACAACCACTTACCCTATCAGATTCTAGTGCTGGAAGAATGAAGGTGTGGTTGGGCGAGTGAGTGTGTTGTCACTGTAGAAAAATGAAAGTTTGAAAGCTGAGATATAAAATTCAACTACTTCTTCTTCTTCTTCTTCTTCTTCTGCTTCTTTTTTTTTTTTTTTGTGCCTATTGACTCTTCAGGTCCGCCGCTCGTGGTCTCGCGGTAGCGTTCTCGCTTCCCGAGCACGGGGTCCCGGGTTCAATTCCCGGCGGGGTCAGGGATTTTCACCTGCCTCGAGATGACTGGGTGTTTGTGTTGTCCTCATCATTTCATCATCATCCAGGAAAGTGGCGAAATTGGACTGAGCAAAGATTGGATAATTGTACGGGCGCTGATAACCACGCAGTTGAGCGCCCCACAAACCAAACATCATCATCATCGACTCTTCAGTGGTTCCTTCCCATAATGGATGCTTATCTTTATGCATTCTCTCACATGACAAATTGTTGAGATGATAGTTCCTATCTTGTGTCATTGTCAAAATGATGCTCTGCTTCCTCAGAAACCACAAGGGTAGGGACAAATTAAGCAAAAAACAGCCACTTGGGGCCCCAAGCTGAGAGGGGCACCAGAAATTCCTAAGTGGAAAATTTGTGTACAGGGTGTATCATGTACATGATAATGAAGAAAAGACATTCCAGTAAACACTGTTCCATGTTTCTTTACGAGCTGCCACAGACTTCAGTATCAAATACTGTCCTAGTTAGTTTAAATATATTTGAAATGTAAACTTTATAATTAAATCCTCATCTAACTGGGGTCAAATTTTACCCTTAGCAAGAAACACAATGCTATTTCATCACATATTTGAAATGAAATTACACATTGTAAAATAAAGGCCAACTTGTACATTACATGACATACAAACACTTTCTTACCTCTGCCATAACCAAATTAATTCAATGTAAAAATATACAGCATTTTGTTTATAATATTTAAACAAAATGTCAAAGCCAATATTTTCAACACTGCACAAAATGCTGGTGCTGCCATCTGCACTCCAGTTGATTCGGAATAACACATGTGACAGGACACTTTGATGCTTAGATAATATTTTTTGTATGAGAACCACTTTTCTTCCAACAACTTTGAGGACTCTTTCCTCAGAGAGTAAGTATGGCCTGTTGCTGTGGTGATATCAACTTCACACAGAATATGGGAGAAAGAAACATCAGTATCAGGCCAATAGAAGGACAGTGATGGTCCATGAGGATGCATGAACCTTACTGTAACTTCTCCTTCTTCACAATTCACCCTCTCAACAATTCCCAAATACCAAGAAGAGTCATATGCACTTGCAACATAGCAGTTGGTCTGCACAGTGCATTCTGGCATTAGTGGCAGAAGTGCATCTGAGAAATCATGCACGATACTAAAATCCGTATCACAGCTCAGCCTTCTTGCTCCAATCTTGGTTGGTGATATTGGTACAATGTGATGCATAGACTGTGTTCCAGGAATTGTCTTTGCACTTGTGAGGTGCTGAGAAAGATAATGTCTGACATGTACCATTTCATCTTTTGAAACAAAGAGAACTGAAATGCCTTGCAGGTTCTCGTGACACAATTCAAATACCTGTGGAGCTGTAAGTATTTGATCTTTATAAACTCTTTAAAAACTTGTTTTTGTGACAAGTCTTTTAACAGTGCCACCAATACCATCACAGGGGGATTTGCCTTTGCTGGTGGCAAAAAAGGATCAGCTGCACTTTATATTGAAGTCGTGTTCATGGTAGCAGATATTTCTGAAATTCTTAGAGTTTTTATATTGTGCAGCACAACCATCAGTGAAATATTCAACATACACAAGATGAATTTCTGGAAATTCACACTTCAAAAAATTCATGCAGTCTCCTGAATCTGGTACACCAAAGCAACATCATGTTCTAGATCATCTGAAACAATATGAATACTTTTTGCATGCAACTGTTTGTCCTTTCTGTAATATACATGAACAGTGTGAAGAGTGCAGCTGCCATTGTTCTTATGGTACCCCTGTAATGCATCTTGAACAACAAAAGTGAGATTTTCACTGAAATCCATTAAAATTAACACTGAACCTTCATCAAGTGTTTCCTTCTTCATTTTCAGATAACCAGATTGTGTTTGAGATAAGTTTTTCAATTTTCTTAATTAGTGTGTCACAGAATTCTGATAGAGAAGTGATTTGAACACTTAAAAGTCATTCTATCAGTTGATACCCATTGACTGCACTAAACCATCTCATCAGAATCATAGTCTTCTATTTCATTTTCTAAGTGGGTTTGAAGCAATGAACTGGTGGGGCATTTTTCACACAGACAAAGCATACACGCTTGATTATTTATATCACATGTTATTATTTTAATTAGATCTTGGTATGTTTCTTTCATAGAAATGGAATTTAGAAGCAATTTAACGTTTTGGTGGTAAATTCACACACATACAATATGTGTTCCTGATGATCCTACAATTATATACTGTTTTGGTCGAAGAGAAGCAAATTTTGAGAATCCTACTTTGTCTTCAGGATATCTTTTTTTTTTATATGGAGAGAATACAGTTCAGTTAAATTACTTAAAATGAGATGCTTTTGTTCATAGGTATTTATTGTGACTTGCCGATCTTTCAAAGTGCCACAGCGCAGTTACGCGTGTCCTCTACATGCGGCGCTGTCTGCCAGCCAGCAGCAGCAGTGCCACCTAAGCGGCCAGCCAGCGGCCGCTAGACTTGGTCTCATTTATGATTTGACTGTTAAAGTGTACACGTCTTACTCTGTTTACTTGATCTGTGACTTTCATGTATTGCGTTTTCCTTGAAATATATTTGTTCAATTTGAAGTTATTACAATTAGCGACAAGGTAGTGATTTTTCTTTTCCATTGTTGACCCACATGTTTCCATGGCTACTTTAGAGCAACTATTAGGTCTCATAGAACAGCAAACGCTTCTCACAAATGCGATTCGTGATTTCGTCGCGGCATCAAATGCGGGGCGTCTCTCGTCATTGTCTCTATTTACTTTTCCTCCTTACGACGAGACGGCGTAAGACTGGTCTGATTACGAAAAACGTCTTCGACAGCAGTTCTTGGCGTTTCATGTCGCGGACAAACAAACATGTAAGTCACTGTTCCTTTCATGGATTTCGCCTCAAATGTATCGGTTGTTGTCGCAATTGGCTCCTTTGAAAGATCCTGCATCTTTGTCCTTTGCTGGAATGCCCTCACTTCTGTCCGTCTATTTTCAAAAGCAAACGCATGTGGTAGCCTCTTGTGTTGCTTTTTATCGTTGTCAAAAACGACCGAATCAATCCTATCGCGCTTGGGCTGCTGAACTTCACGGCCTCAGTAGAAAGTGTCAATTTGTTACTGAAGTTCACAAAGAATCCTATGCCAATTCCATGGTACGGGATGCTATTATCCGATCGGCGCCCGACAAAGAAGTTAGGCAACGTGCCCTTCAGTTGGCAAATCCGACTCTAGATGAAGTCCTATCCATTGCTCAGTCTTTTGAAATTTCTCGCGCCACTGGAGCGCAAATAGAGGCATGGGGCGACTTTGGGGAAATACAACCCCTGTGTGATGTTGACGAAGAGTGTGGCATGTCCCCGCTGGCCGACGTGGTCACAGTACACTCCCAAGCGCAGCCTCAGCCTAACTGTAAACAAACCTCTAAGAAACTGCAGCAAAACCCATGGCAACTTCCTTCACGTCCGCGGTGTTTTACAAAACATTCATGAGAAGATTGTCCACAACGTTGGGCCATGTGTCGCAAATGTAAAAAAAAAGGGGCATGGGTCATCCATTTGCAAATCCATCGCATACATGATGTTCATGAACATGACGCTGATTCTGATTTTGTGTTGTCTGTCAATTGTACTTCTTCCCTTTCAGGGAAGTTATTCCTCACTGTCCAAATACTTGGTTGACATGTTCGCATGCAGGTGGATACTGGTTCTGCTGCCACTATCATCAATTCTCAGACTATCTTCAGTTGGGTTCTCCAATCCTGTCACCTGTCACTAGGCAATTATGGACTTACAATAAACGGAAGATTTCTCTCTCGGGACAATTTGATGCTGAGGTATCTTACAAATCTGTCATTCGCACTGTTCCCATATTTGTGGTCAACCATAGTAACGCGGAGAATCTTTTTGGTTTCGATGCCTTTTGCGTTTTTGGGTTCTCCATAGATGACTGTCAATATCATCTCTGATGCTATTCCTTATTTTCAATTGGATTCCTTGTCAACGACATTTTCGTCCCTTTTTTCTCCTGGGTTAGGCCGTGCAAGCGACTTTGAACCTCATATTACGCTCAAACCCACTGCTCGGCCTAAGTTTTTTCAGGCTCGGCCCATTCCTGTGGCCCTTCGTGATCGGGTCAAACGGGAGCTGGATCGTCTCACTGCTTCAGGGGTCTTGCTTCCTGTTACTTCCAGTGAGTGGTCCTCTCCTGTCGTCGTTGCTAAGCCAACTGGTGATATTTGTCTCTGTGGCAATTTCAAAGCCACTGTAAATGCTCAATGCCTTATCAACACTTACCCTATGCCTCGACCTGAAGTATTGTTCACTAAACTTGCTGGAGGTCAGTATTTCTCTGAACTTGATCTGTCAGAAGCTTATCATCAACTTCCTCTCGACGCTGCTTCCCGGCAGTTTCTGGTCCTTAAATTACCAGGACCACATTGTTGTCACTGGCTCCACCACTGACGAACATCTTCAAAATCTCTGCACACTTTTTCATGTTTTGCAGACTGCCGGTCTTAAGTTTAATCTTCAGAAATCAAAATTTTTTCAGGCATCTATCTCGTACTTGGGGTTTCAACTCTCTCGGGATGGTATTCGTCCACTTCAGCAAACTGTTGCTGTGATAGATGACCTTACTCGCCCTACGTTGAGGAACTGCAGGCCTTCTTGGGGAAAATAGCATACTATCACATGTTTTTACTGTCTGCTGCTTCGGTGGCTCAGCCGTTGCATCGCCTGTTGTATAAAAATATGCCTTTTCACTGGCCCGTGTCATGTGATGCGGCTTTCCAGAAATTGAAGACTATGCTGAAACAGGCCCCGTACCTGGCTACTTATCGACCTGGCCAACATCTTGTTCTTGCCACGGACGCCTCTCAATACGGGGTTGGTGCAGTCCTTGCGCACCGTTTTTCTGACGGTTCTGAACAAAAGAAGCTTTGGCCATTATTTATGCTCTTCATAAGTTTGGTGTTTTTCTCTATGGATCCAAATTTCATCTTGTTACAGATCACAAACCACTTGTTTCCTTGTTTCAGCCATCAACGTCACTTCCCGACAAGGCTGCAAACTGCCTACAGCGTTGGGCTCTTTACATGTCTCATTTCAATTATGAGATTCATTTTCAGCCGACGGCTCAACATGCGAATGCTGACGCACTGTCTCGCCTTCCCATGGGTCCTGATCTGGCATTCGATAGGGAAGAACTTTTGTGTTTCCACCTGGATGTTGCCGAGCAGCGGGTTGTGGACGGGTTCCCCATCACCGGAGACTGGCTGGCGGCTGCTACGGGTTCTGACCCTACCCTCTCCCAGGTTTTACGCTGTATTCAGAAGGGTTGGCCAGATCGTCCGTCTGCTAAGACTTCTGATCTATTGTGGAACTACTATGCTTTGCGTTACTGCCTCACGGCTAGGGATGGTGTTATCCCCCTTTCCACCGAAAATGTTTCTCCGCGTGTTGTGGTACCTGCGTCTTTGCATGCTTCGGTCTTGTGCCTCCTTCACCAAGGGCACTGGGGTGTCTCTCGCACAAAATCTCTGGCGCGCTGTCATGTGTACTGGCCTAGCATCGACTCTGAAATCGCACACATGGTCGCTGCCTGCGGCCCTTGTGCGTCACAGGCCACCGCCCCGAAGTCATCTTTGTCACCGCGGCCTTCGCCTGAGAAGTCCTGGGAGCGTATTCATGCTGACTTCGCGGGACCTTTTTTAGGTACTTACTGGCTTCTCGTTACTGACGCCTACTCTAACTTTCCTTTCATTGTCCGTTGCACATCGCCTACCACCGCGGCAACCACAAATGCTCTAGTTCGCATTTTCTCTTTGGAAGGCCTTCCCTCTACTCGTGTTACTGATAATGGTCCGCAATTTGCCTCTTCCGATTTTGCAGATTTTTATGCCCGTCATGGCATCATGCACGTCACGGCCCCTCCGTTCCATCCACAGTCAAATGGTGAGGCTGAACGACTGGTCCGCACATTTAAGGCTCAGATAAGGAAACTCCTGACTTCTACTGCTGATGATGCGCTTCTCCAATTTTTGGCTTCTTACCGCTTCACCCCTATGGGCAACCACAGCCCGGCTGAGCTCTTACATAGCTGACAGCCCCACACACTACTTCATCTTCTGCGGCCTTCCACCTCACAGCTGCGGGTGCCTTCGCTTGGCCGATTCACCGCCGATGACGATGTATGGGTACGGGGATATGGCAGGTGGCCAAAATGGAGCCCTGGCTGCATCTTACGACACCGTGGCTGACACCTGTATGAAATCCAGATGGACACGTGTGTTGCAGTGCGTCATTTGCACCAGCTTCGGCCTCGTGTGCTGGCAACGCCTGTTCCGGATGCCGCTACACCACCTTCGGCTCTACCTGATGCTCGGGATACTGGAATCTCTCATTATTCACAACGCAGTCCTCTCACCATCATATCAGTGCCAGCACAAGAACTGACGCCACCAGGAGACGTTCCCATGCAGGAACCAGATGACCATCAACTCTACTCGCCTCCTTCTCCTACGGACGCGGACACATTGCCCATGTCTCCTGTTATAACAACCAGACTTGCTGCAACGGGCAGATTGGTGCACGGGGCCCCAGCAGATTCGACCCCCACGTCTCCTGTCATCTCTACCAATTATCATTGGGGACACTTCCGTCCATACAGGAAGCCTCCTCCTCGAGACTTAATGGCCAGTCAAACAACACCTCTGAATGTAATCTACAGGCCACCTCCATCAAGACCTGTGCAAAAAATTCAAAGGGGGGAAAAGTGTTGTGAATCGCCGATCTTTCAAAGTGCCGCCGCGCAGTTACGCACATCCTCTACATGCCAGCCAGCCAGCAGCCGCTAGACTTGGACTCAGTTATGACTTGACTGTTAAAGTGTACACATGTCTTACTCTGTTTACTTGATCTGTGACTTTCATGTATTGCATCTTCCTTGAAATATATTTGTTCAACTTGAAGTTATTACAGTATTTTTGCTGGTGCTCACTTTGTCTTTTTTCCCAGGCATTATTCTTGTGTTTTCGTCATCCAAATAAAAACTCTTTAGTTTTTGCACTGTATCATGTGGCAATGTCTTTCCTCTTTTCTGCTCAGCCATCAATAAAATACCCTTTTCCATTAAAAGAGCTCTTGCTTGCTGTACCAAATATTCAGAAACCTGAAATCTGGAACTGACTTTCTGTCAAGACCAAGTTGGTGGCACAAGAGTAAGTAACTGATTTTTTTCACAATTATTTGCATATTCAATTTTCTGTTTGATTTTGTCCATGAGTTCATCATGATGTTTTGCCTTTTCTTCCATTTCTGTTAAATCACTGTAAGGGATAGTGCTTGCACCAGCAGCCAGCTCAACTTGATATGTATGTGAAATTTTTGTTTTCAGAGCCCCAGCTGCTGATTCCAATTTTCGTTTGGCTGCTGCATACTGACTATGCCGAGCAACTGAATGCAGCTTTGCAGGAGATACTCCTAAGCTAGTATTGAGTACAGATTTTTCAGGAGTCTGCAACTTCACATTACTGTCATTTATATAGTCTGGTGATGAGTTGTCACTTGCTTGTTTTTCATTAATAAGTTTGATACAGGTTGAGCACATTTTCTCCCCAGGATTACCGCTAAAGCCTCTCATTTTGAAGGTCTTTGCCTTTTCTAAACAAATTTCATGCAATCCAGATGAAACAGATCGTTTATGGCGCTTGAAGACATCACAGCAAATTTTATTATGTAGAGAGAATTTGTGCAGGTGTCTTTGTGTTTAACACACACACATGAAACCCTTAAAATCACAGTATGAATGACTGTTGCTTCGCCATAATAAAAGTTCTTGTTCTTCATTGGTCAGTTCATCCACACAAGTCAGGGCATTATCATATATATCTTGTAGACAGTGTCCAATAAAACACTGCCTACTTGTACTTTCCATACTGCTTCAGTCACAAAATCAATATTTGTCGTAAATAATTCAAAATATGATTGGTGTAACCTAAAAAGTAATTAAATCATGAAAAATCATTCTATCCCATTGTTTCATTACAAAAGTATTTCACATTATTATTGTTTTGGAGTGAATAGTTAAAAACTGCAACAATTGAATTTTTAACCAATAATTGACTCTGGGTACAAATCAGTACAAGAGCTCAGAACCGCACGCTCAGTGAACACGACTCAAAACAAAGAAACTGGATGAAGCAATACATGTAGTGGCAATAAAACAGTGTTCTCAGATATGATTTGTTCCTAGGGAAATCCAGTGAAGCCAAGTTCAGCAATTTAGTGATGACAATGGTAGTCATGAATTAGCAACTTCAATATTTCTGTTATAATAACATTGTTTTTCACACTTCCCATTATTTCTACAAACTGATTCTTTTTGTGTGACATAATGGAATATGTAAATTTTTCAAAGGTATCTATGAGGGGGCAATGCCTTAAAAAAATTATAATGTCCTTACATGGATTTTGTTTAAAAGAAATTATTTACATTTTTTTCTGAAATGTAGATGATGGATATTCACTACAAGAAGCATGACTATGAAAATATAAACCTTCCTCTTTAACTAAATTCAAATAAACCTTCCACTGCAAAAACTGTGGGAACTGTTGCATTTTTAAATTATGAAGGAGGTCATCTACGAAAGCCTGAATTCCTTTTAATCATAAGTGAAAAAGTAATTGACCTGCAACATTCACATTTTGGAAATGTGAATATATCTAGATAAACTTCCACTACGCAAAATTTCAAGGATTTGCATGGCAATGGGTGTCATTTCCTAAAATTTCTGATGATTTGACATGGAATGACCCTAAAACAATACAACAGATCTTATTCTTTCTGCTTTCACTAAAAGTTTTTGAAGACCTTGAGAACTACTTTAGATGGAAATAATCTCTTATTTTAACATTTGGCACTGGAATAAGATTAAAAAATTAATTTCTGTTACAGGATTTCTATGAAGAACTTGTTTTACACGAAAAAACAACTAATCTCCATTAACACAAATTGTAGAGTTACTGTTAACAACTTATCAAGAGCTCAAGTAAAGGCCACAGTGTCTGAGGGGGAGGGAGATGGGGGCTGCCAAATGATACATCACTTTTGTGAAAGAATGTTCTTGTACCACCCCTGTGTAGGTGTAATTAATTTCTTCTCTATTAGAAACTTCAGTGTTTACCACAGCCACTACAAGACACTGTTTCACACAAATATTAAATTTTTGTATTTATGTTATCAAAAGTTCTGGCCAAATGTAAATAGTTACAGGACTGTTTTACAGTTTCACTGTATCAGTTACCTTTATCTTCCTCTTCTTATTTTTCCTTTCCCCATTCCTTCTAAAAAGTTGGTTAATGAGCGCTGCCTCCCTAGGTAGTGTCCTAACCATTTCTTTCTCCTTGTTATCCCTTATAATATTTATGAACTGTTATCATCTCTTTTTATTAATTTTTACTCTTGCTTTCTATCTTACCTTTTCTAACTTTCTCCGGTCTACCCCTCAAAGGTTTCTCATCTCCTTGTAAAGCTGCATTCCACACAAAACACTTTACCAGTAACTCTATTGGCTTTGTAAGATCCACATAACAGCTTTTCTTCCTGTTAAATACTTCCTTTGTCAATGGAGTCTTGACTAAATGTCATTTCCTCCTTGACAAAAGTTCGTAGGTACTCTTTCATGTATCATATTTTCACACTGAGTGTGAGTGCGGTATAAAAGTGCCGATACAAGTGTGCATCTGCAAGTGTCATTTTATTTTAGCTTTTCTGTATCCTCTTCATGACTGTCATTGTTGCCATGAGCACCAGCATCATAATCACCATTGTTCTACCTGTGAATTTGTCTTTTGCTACAAGGTGCCTTTTTCTATAAAACTGTGGGAGAATATTAACCTTTTTTCCATAATATAGTCTGATTCCATAAAATATTCTCAGGCATGTTACTTATGACTCAGTTATTGCTTGCTGAAAGGAATCTAGGTTAATGATCACTTTTGTGAACTTCTATTGAAGACAAAATCTAATCTGATTCCTACAAATAAAGAGTTTTTGATTGTAGAGTTCAATGCCTAAGTTTGTGCCAACCTGATATATATCTAGCTCCTGTTCTACTGCTCTGCAAATTAAAAATCATAGCACAAAATGTTATAGCCATGAGTGACCAGAAGGCAGTGCATGGCAGAGAATGGAGAAGCAAATCCGCCAGGCAGGGGAACTGCTGGAGGTATCACTAACAATGAACAGATGAATGAGTAGGGGATGACAGACACCACAACTGACCAGGACACAACACGAGGCAAGCAAGCAAGAACTGAAGTGATAAACATGGCGAGACAACAACAACACAGGAACACTTCAAACAAGAATAGGTGTTGGGGGATGTGAGGTGCCATGAAGCAGTACGAGGCAGGAATTAGTTATGGGGGTGACGGTCAAGCCCCTTCTGTGTCTGTACCAATGTCACACGCCACCCATGGGTAGCGACGACTCTGGCTGGAGTCCAAGCAGCCTTGTCCCCATATGAGCAGGCCCACACAGCTCTGCCCAGGGTGTAGTGCTCAGAGGGTCGGAAGCGGGCCTCACAAGGTGATGGTGTCAGCAGATGGAGCAGGGTCCGTGGTTGCCGCCCATGGACGAGTTCAGCCAGTCTATGGCCATCAATCGGCGTGTTGTGATAAGTGATCAGGAATAAGGTGAGGGCCAACGTGGTGCCAGAGGATTGGACTACTTTGGTCAGCTTTTGTTTAAACGTACTGATCAGTCGTTCTGCTATGCCACTGGAGAACAAATGGGATGCAGAAGTGTTTCATACCATTGGCCTCACAGAATGTGTGGAAGGAGGCTGTCATGAATTGGGGGCCATTATCAGAGATCAAGGCACAAGGCAGGTCTTCGATGGTGAGAACTTGAGCCAAGGCTGTGAGTGTGGCATCAGTCATGGTGGACGCCCTGCCCACCACATACAGGTATCTGGAGTACGCGTCCACAATGAGTAACCACATTGATCCTGAGAACAGACCTGCAAAATCGAAATGAATTAGGCCCAGGGTAGGTGGGCCAGGGAGATAAATCATGGCTAAGGGCGGGCCTGGTGACACGCACACACCATGCATCCGTGGACCAAGCGTTCGATGTCACCATCGATGCTGGGCCAATAAACATGCTGGCGAGCCAACACCTTCATAAGGAACAACCCCCAGTGTCTACGGTGTAGCAAGCATAGGATGTAGTGGTGCAAATTGGGCGGTATGATCACCCGATAGGCATCAGCCTCTGCGGCCAACAGAAGGGCACCCGCCACAACTGAGAGCCTGTATAAGAGATGCTGCCAGTGGCTGAATTCAGTTTTCAACTGGCAAGTCAGATAGGTGGGACAACCATGAGTCACGTTGCGGAGAAAGAGACAACCTGTGCAGCCGTGACGGGAAATCCGTCCAGTGTATCTTGGCGGGCCGTATCAATGTGAAAACAGAGGACTTCCTGCAGGTCAAACTTGGGATCCGGGCGTGAGGAGAGGCATGACAAGGTGTCTGCATTGGAGTGTTGAGAGGTGGGCTTATATCGGATAACGTAAGTGTAACTGCATAAGAACAGTGCCCAATGCTGGAGACGTTGAGCAGTTCACTCTGGGAGGTGCATGTGGGGGCTGAATAGGGTAACCAAAGACTTGTGATCAGTGAGGAGAGTGAACTTTGTCTCAAACAGGAAGATGTGAAACTTTGGAATGGCAAACACAATCACCAGAGCCTCTTTCTCAATCTGGGGATAGTGTCTTGGACATATACGCAATGGGATGTTCTGAGACACCCTCATTCCTGTGAGTCAAAACTGCCCCAATACCATAGGATAAAGCATTGGCTGCCACAACCAAGGGGCAATCTAGAGAGAAGGGAGTCTGGCAAGGATCGGACTTAGCATAGTTTTCAAGCAGACAAATGCTTGATCACAGGCGGGAGTCCAGGTGAAAGACACCCCTTTGGGATGCAAGCGATTGAGGGGCTGTGCAACATCAGCAGCCTGGGGTAAAAATTTTAAGTAGTAGTTAACCTTGCCCAAAGAAACCTGGAGGTCAGATAAATCCTTGGGGTGGGGAACGGAGTTGATGGTCGTGACGCTGCGATCCGATGGACAAATGCCATCCTTCTGAGTCAGTGCCCCAGGTATTCAACTTCCGGTTGAAAGAAACCACACTTTTCCAGCCAACAGTGTAAGCCTGCGGCCTGCAGGGTGTTAAATAAGGTACTGAGGTTTTGCAAATGCTCATGGCATGTACGGCTGGTGACCAAGATGTCATCAAGATAATTGACACAAGCTGGGATGGGCTGTGTGAGCTGCTCCAGGTACCACTGGAAAATGCCGGCGCCAAGGAAATACCAAATTGAATGCTCTTGCATTTATATAATCTGAAAGGTGTGTTGATGACAACGATGTTCTAGGATTCCTCATCTAAGGGCAATTGGTGGTAAGCCTTCGCCAGATCGATCTTAGAGAAGTACTTGCCAGGCGCAAGTTTGGATAGAAGGTCTTCCTGCTGGGGAATGGGATAAGTTTCAACCAGGGACTGTGCATTGATTGCAACTCCGAAATCCCCACAGAGGGGAAATGGGTTTCCTGATCACCACTAACGCGGTCGTCCAAGCACTCGCTTTCAAGGGCTCGGACACTGGAATGGATCGAGCCTGGAAGAACTGTGGCTGAACATCTGGCTAGTGAGCAATGTGTGCTTGGAAGTCTGAAGCACAATGAAACAAAGAGGTATAGGCTGAGCACAGGTCATCGAGGTCCTGGAATGGGACAGCAGTGGAAATGACCTTAACTTTGTCAGAAATCAAAAAGCCAAAGAGTGTGAAAGCATTGAGTCCAAAAATGTGTGAAGCCGAGGGATGGTCAACCATCTGTAGGGTCAAGAGCCAGAAATATGTTTACAGGTGACCAGCACCAAGAACTTCTCACAGAGGATCATAGAACCATCATCATACACGACAAATCGCTGAGAGGTAGATGACAGCTCCAGGGAACCCAGGCATGTCTGTGTTGCCAGATTGATCAAGGAGATGGTGGCCCCCGTATTGACCTGGAAGCAAATGTCCACATTAAAAATGCGGAGCGTGAGGATCAACTTTCGCTTCAATGGGGCATCCAGTGAGATGACTGATTGCAGCATGTGCACAGTTTCCTGATGCCCCGTGGGTGAGGGGCAGGAGTGGGTTGAATGGCTGCGACAGATATATCAGAGATGGCCATCTTTCTGACAGAGCATGCACGTCGTCCAGTGATGAGGACAGTCTGTGCAAGATTGGGCAGAAAAACACTGCAGGCAAGACAGAAGTGAACCACGTGACCGCTGACGAGGGGTGATCGGCGGCACCAAAGCCATAGAGACATCAGACAAGGAGGAGGCTCAACGTTGTTGCACTCTGTTGCTGTACCACGCCGACACTGTGCGGGAGACACCCACGGGGGAGGACTCTACTGCTGCCACCTGCGGCCTTGCCAAGAGATGCTCGTTCGGCTTGTGTGATTCAAAGGAGTGAGCTATGCTCAGAATGTCTTCCAGCGAGGGGTTATCGACTTTCAACGCAGCCATGTGAACATCTGGATCAGGCGCCAGTCGAGTGACAACATCACGAATCAAGAAGTCTACATACGACACTGAGCAATGCTGATTGGTGCAAGTGAAGTTGCATTTGCAGCTGGATCCTGCAAGTCCATGACCAAAGAACAGTATAATGACCAGGCTGTTTATGGTACTGATGGAACTCAAGCTGAGATGCCATGACATGGTATCACTGGGAATAGTAGTTAGTCAGCAGCACACATATCTTGTTAAAAGAGAGCCACAGGGTCTGTTAACAGTGATAACTTGCGAAGCAGAAGGAACATGTCTGGGGATACTCAGGACAAGAATAAAAACGAATGTAGGGAGTCATCCGTAACCTGAAATACTGTTCAGATGTTGTTTCAGATGATGCAAGTATGTTTTCCAGTCTTCCTTAGTGTTTTTAAAGGTCGGAAACCATGGCGGACGAGGGGAAATGTCAGAAACCAGGACACCCGGGAGTTGATGCAGCAGGGAATCCCGTGTCATGACTTTGTCCATCATAAACTGCAAGGATTGCTGTGAGACATCTAACTGGTGCAGCTGCTGCTTTCACATGAGCTGCTGCTGTTGCTCCAGGAGAAAGACCAACTTAGCCTTCATGCTACCGAACCTTTTACCTTGTCACCAATGTTATAGCTGTGAGCGACCGTCGAGTGGTGCATGGCAGAAAATGGAGAAGCAAAGGCCATTGGAGGTATCGCTAACAATGAACAGACAGGACAGATGAACAAGTAAGGGATGACAGACACTATGACCGACCAGGACACAACACGAGGCAAGCAAGCAAGAACTGAGGAGATAAACATGGCAAGACAACAATAACGCAGGAACACTCCAAACAACAACAGTATGTATCTCAACACACACAACTGGAACACAGTAGAGCCGAGTTGCACACACGAACTATGGTGAGTACCAGACTGCCGGGGTAGCATGCATGGCCACCCAAATACATGACTGCAGGAAACTCAATTGGCCACGGACTTCAGGTGGTATGGAGAGTGGCGCACTCGCATGGGAAGGCTCACGGCACAGGTGTGCACCAGGGCACAGAGACCCCTAGTGGGTCTGCAGGCCCATCCTCTCTGGTACGCATTCAACTTCTGTGTCTTCCGACACCAGACAAAGTGTGTTGATAACGGTTCGCTTAGGCATGTCAGTTTAATCACAAAATTAGATTAAGTAACTAACCTTTCATTAAATGTAACCATTAAATCACATTTATTTCTTTCTTGAATAGGCCTGTGAATGATTTCTGTACAAGATACGTAAAAAAAATATTTACATTATGATATAGGCCAAAGTAATAATTACAGCTGGCTTTAATTCATTTTACATTTTTAAAAAGCAAAGGAACTGTGTTCAAAATTTTCATTGCAACCATTGCCAGATTTTATATTGGAGTTTTTATGTATTACGCATGAAAATAAAGAATGAAATCATTGATTTTAAATTGTATTGCTGTGATGAGAAAGGTTTACTTGAGAGAAAACATATTCTAGTATTTTTGGTTAATGAATATAAAATTTATGATTTATGTTTTGATGTACAACTCCATGGAACTCTGTGATACTCGAGACATCCAGAGAAGGCACAGCAGGCACCAGGAGTAAATGCTCCAATATGAGCAGCAGGAATTCCTTCAAGAGCAAAAACAATTTCTCATTATAATTCACAGTTTAAAGATCTGTCACCAGTCATATTCAGTAAACATTTTATGCTTAGTTTGTTTCTTGTTACACGTGGTTATACCAAGGTATGTTTAGGCTCATGAAGGTAACAATCCACCACACATTTCATCATTATTTGATGTCATTCACTATTTGGACAATCGTGGTAAATGTACAAGTGCATGGTTTCACGGTGATATGAATTAATGAAACCTTCAGCCAAATTCTCCTAGGGCATTGGGTAGTAGTACTGGTCCACTGTGTAGTTGACAATCTCATACTTAATAGAACTTCACTTCTGGGTATGACATTAGTGGTGATCTTTTACTGAGATAAAGGCTCAACTTGCAACTATTCTACACCTTTACTAAACATTCTTTTTTTCTGTTTTATACCCTTCATGTAATGCACACAATGTGAGTACACAAAATGGTTAAATTCTTATTCATGCAGTGCTTGACAAAAATTTATTATTCACAGGATAGTTTTCAGACTACCAGTACTAATGATAATTAATTATTTAGTTAGTTGATATGGGAACATTTTATCTAAGGGAATATTTACAATTTTGCTTCGTATAAACCATGTGTACTTCATAATTTGATCCCTCTAATAATTGATGGTTTCCAAAGATACATAGTTTACTTGAATACCCTCATTTTTCTCTTTCAAACATTTGTTTTAAGCAATGGAAAATCCAAGATGGAATAATGACAGTATTATGGAAAGGATAGATTGGTACTCACTGTATAGTCGAGACACAGTCTCAGACAGGCACAACAAAAAGACTGCTAAACAAGTAAGCTTTCAGCCAAAAGGTCTTCTCCTGAATTAAGACCACCACACACACACACACACACACACACACACACACACAACACACACACACACTTACACGCAATCATGCAAATTGACTCACACACATATGATCACTGTCTCTGGTTGCTGAGGACAGATTCACTTTACTTTTTCAAAAACTTGATATTTCAAAAGTTATTCACATTCATATTTTCATATTCCAGAGTGCTCGAATCTTAAAATCCAATCCTATCAAAATTCTACTTATATTTTAACAATAATATTAAAACTGCCTATTTGCTTCTGTCTTGAGTTCTTCGGCCAACGTTCATCTGATGATTTTACTGGCGTTTTGCAGCATGAGTGGCTGGCATTGTCGAAGCTTCACCCTGTTGTATCCACGGACCCAACCAACCAACCAACCAACTCGTGCACGTGTGCGCTGACTGTGACATCGTTGGCCACAGTTCCTGTCGCGGCCATCAGCATCTCAGGCCGTTACCGCCGACAGAAGAGTTTGCGCCATGGCTGAGCTTGGGTCCGCAACGCCCTCTGCCTTTTGCATATAAGGAGAAGCGCTGGCCCCAAGACAGACAGTCTACTGCCTACAGTCTATTGCCTATAGTCTATTGACTACAGTCTACAGTCTATTGTTGATTGCCTATTGCTAGGCTTTCGTGGAGTTTATAGCGGAGCTATTACAGTGTGATATTTGCTATTGTATTCGACTAGGCTCAGTACACGGATTACTCTTGGATATTACTTGGACTTGTATTGTTGTTGCACATTTCGTCAGAAATAAAGATAAGTTATCTCTTCATTCTATCTGGCACAATTCTTGTTATTAATTATTTTTTGACCAACAGACATAGCTACATCCTGGTCACTACCCACGCTTTATACAATTTGTGGTGGCTGCCCCTAAAGTACCGCCGAGGACCTTGGGTTTGGGAGCCATCACAAAACACCCTCCATTGCCAGTGGTGAACTGGAGCTGAGCTCGCAGCTGCTGATAATATGTACCTGGCACGTCAAAGTCTAAGGGCTTCTCCGTGGTCATTTCTAGTGCAGTTCTCCTCTTGCTACCTGCGACAGTTGTTTGCTGCAGTACGGGAATTCAGGATCTGTTTAGGTCATTTGCTGCAGTATGGGAAGCCAGGATCCGTTTAGATAGTTCGCTGCAGTATGGGAAGCCAGGATAGCCAGCCACACATGCTGGCAAAACGTCAGTAAAATCATCAACGAACGTCGGCCGAAGAACCTGAGACACGAAGCATATAGGCAGTTTGTCAACAAGTGGCTATGAAAGCCTTAACAGTTTTGTAATAACATTATAGTTTTGGACCCTGATTTTCTCATTACAGAAATGAATAAATATCCTAAAATAACCTGTTTGTTAATTCTACAAATTATAAAATGTAACTTTCCCGAAAATTCTTGGTGGGCTCTGAAAATCCCAGTGTACAGAAAAAGTTCCACATCATAAAATTATATAACATTCATTTTGCCATTTTCTGTAATGCAGCTTATAGTTAATTAAGGTAACTTAACTATCTATTTTATTCTCATATGTAATAGCTTGAGATTTTAATATTTTGTCATTTCTACCCTGCACACATCTTCATGTGGGTGTTCTGGACAGTCATAGTCAGTCTCTACCTAATCATCAACGAGTGCACATTCTACGTACAGCGTTAATCAGTTTTATCAAGTCAGTCAGCAATAGTCAAAATACATCCATCTATAGTTAGTTGAGACACCCACTTATGAATTCTGTGAGACTGTTCATGGATAACGTATCTTACTAATCTGTGTTACTAAATGGATATGGATACATTACAAGAAAACTAATGACTGTGTGCTGTTAGTATCAATAAGTGTGAAGAGAATGAGAAAGTAAATTCAACAGTGTTGAGTACATTTATTTAATAACTTTTTTAATATTACATCTACATCCATACTCCGCAAGCTAGCTGATGGTGTGTGGCGGAGGGTACCTTGACTACCTCTATCGGTTCTCCCTTCTATTCCAGTCTCATGTTGTTCGTGGAAAGAAAGATTGTCGGTATGCCTCTGTGTGGGCTCTAATCTCTCTGATTTTATCCTCATGGTCTCTTCGTGAGATATACGTGGGAGGGAGCAATATATGGCTTGACTCCTCGGTGAAGGTATTTTCTCGAAACCTCAACAAAAGTCCGTACCGAGCTACTGAGCGTCTCTCTTGCAGAGTCTTCCACTGGAGTTTATCTATCATCTCCGTAACACTTTCGTGATTACTAAATGATCCCGTAACAAAGTGTGCTGCTCTCCATTGGATCTTCTCTATCTCTTCTATCAACCCTATCTAATACAGATCCCACACCGGTGAGCAGTTAAATAATCATAGGGAGAGGGTCTGTGAAGATGATTTATCTATGAGACTTAAGGGGCACAAAACAGATCAATAATGCTTCAAATTCAGAAGCACTGCTACATGACAGTAGCGTACACTCAATTCAGTGAGAGTTGTCACATGATATGATGGGACAAGTCAGGCAAGGGAGATGTCATAAACAAATGTTTACTAATTTAACAAAGGACTATCTATTGTGAAGCCATTGTACAACTGTCTCATGAGTCAATACTGAGATTGTTACGCAACATTTGTCAAACATGATATTTTTACCACGACATGTTTTGGGACTATGCTATCCCATTACCAGGTGCTTACAGCTTCTATGCCATTAGGTACTGTCAAAAGTAAAAACCTAGCAGCAAATATGCATTGTCAAACATTAAATACTTCTGAAAATATATCATGTTGATGTGCTATACTCTCAGGGCACAGTGTGCACACTGTGTGCCCTGCTACGTATTACAGCAAGGGTCTCTCATAAAAATCGTTTGGTGTATTTTCTGTGTTGTTGCAGCAAATGTTTGCAGTTTTGTGCACACTGTGCCTTGAGAGTAAATACACCAACATGTAATGTTTTAGGAAGCATTTTATGCTCAACAATGCATATTTGCTGCTGGTTTTTTTTTTTTTTTTTTTTCAGTGCCTAATGGCATTGAAGCTTTAAGCACTTAATCTTAAAAAAGAATACTGGGTCTGGTGTTTTATTTTTTATGTGGTGTTTTAAAGCACTAAGCATAATAAAATACAGTAGATATTAAAGTGTCAGGGCATGGACAATGAATCACCAAGCTGTTCTGTGAAAATGTCTTGAAAATAGTACTGTACTGAGCTATGTTAGCACTGTAGCTATGTTTCACTTAGTCTCTAGTGCAGTCAATAAAGATTGGTAAACATGAATTCTTCCTCGCTTGATTTCCCCCTCTTGTTGCAAGGGTGCCCATACTGAGTGGAAAGAGGAGGCCATGGCCCTCCGTTAGCACTCAGGGAAAGGAAAAAATGTAGTGTACTCAGATGTTCTTCTTTCAAGAAAATAATTTAAAATTCGGTATTAAGCAGGTTTTTAACACGATCAGAACTGGAACCTTTCATAGGTACTAGCAAGTTGCCATTCATCTACCAAAATATTAAAAATACTCCATACCACATTCCTCCAGATTGTGGACCCCTTCTCCCTTCCTCCCCCTACAATCTACTGTACGGGCACCATTGATATTGTGTGCTGCACACACTGAGATTACTGTCTGCTACCACTATGCAGCTGCACTATTAAATCACTGCTTATTCTTTATGTTTTGATGTCACTGTTAACACATATCATTAACCCTAATACGAGGCCCTTAGAATAGCAGAGGCATATGCACTAAAGTATGCCTTTTTGGTTTTTTCTTGTGACATGTATGAAACTGTACAGGTAATTGTGAATGGATAACTTGCCTTGAAAAGGAACAAATTTGCCATTTGACTACAGCCTGATCAGCTGGGCTGCAGTTGAATTGCAATGAATTGCAAGAACAACACAGACATATGAGCCAGGTATCCGCTGGGTTCAGTCTGTTGTGTGTAAAGAAAATTGTAACATGCAATCTGGTGGCTTATAGCTCTCACACTAAGGTTTATTGAGTGCATTTAGTGCTGTGTGTTGAAAGTAGTGCTGCGTAATGATGATACTATTCCACAAACCTTTAGTGCATTTAGTGTACTGACGTACATTTATTAAACACAATGAGTGATACTGAACATGATTCTACATCTCATCATGTAAATCATCCTAGAAAATGCTGCATGCAACAACAGCGATGGAAAATGAATGTGGCCAAGAAGAAGAGAAATACAAGTAAAGAATATGTGAATTTTAAAACAAACAACTTTGTAAAGGCCAAGATAGTGAGGCTTGCTTGTTGGTGTGGCTGTTCTGAGAAACTGGCTCAAAATAAAGTGGATGAAATATTTCAAACATTTTGGGACATAGGGGATTAGAACATACAGAATAGTTATTTAAGTAAACCAATGACAAGTCTGGATATAGAAAGATCACATTTAATAGACTTGTAGATTATAAAGTGATTCATGGAAATAACTGTTACAATATTTGTACAGTTGCTTTTCGCAGCATAGATAGTTTGAGTGAAAAGTGACTGAGTTCTGTTCATGAGAAGGTTACAAGAACTGGAACCACAGATGTGGGATAATTGTGGGCATCAGGAAGAGACATGAAGAATATCTGATTCAGAAACAGACAAAGTGAAGGCACACTTTAATACTTTGCCTGTCTTATACAGCCATTACAGCAGAGCTGAGAGTCCACACAGGAGATACTTAGCCTCTAATTTAAATATAATCAAAATGTATAAAGCTTACTGTGACTGGATTGTTGAAAATCACACTGAAGATCATTCAGTTTCTGGGTCATTTTACCATCATACCTTTAACAGAGTTTAATCATGGATCTACTCCTACTACATCTGACACCTGCAACTATTGTGACAAAACAAAGCAACACCTGGAGACAATGAGACAAGACACTGATTCTGAACAAATAACAGTAATGAAACAGGAAATGAGTTTGCATGAATGCAGAGATATGATGGCACAAACACTGTTAAAACAAATGGCTCATAACAAGAATCCAACAGTTGCTGCTGTTGCCATAGACATCTGACACGTGCTTCCCACACCCAAAGTAAATTCCAGAAACCAATTTTACAAGAGGAAATTATGGACTTACAATTTTGGTATCCACAATATAAAGGACAGAACAGCTTCACTGTATCTTTGGGATGAAACTACAGGAAAACGATACTCTGCTGATGTTGTAAGTTGCGTCACACACCATATTGAAAGTAAAATATTGCCAAAAGTGAATACATGTATTTTCAGAAATAATTGTAGTAGGCAGAATAAAAATGTGAACAGTCAGCTACCTGTATTGATAATATTCTAACAAATTTTATATTTGAAGTTGTTTATAAATTTTGCACAGATTTAGGAATCTCTAATCACTCTGCATTGTTCACTGAACTACCAAAAATTAATAAAGAAATTTCATGTAACAAAAGCCATATGAAAAGGAACTTCAATGAAAAAATTCAATTTCATTTAGAAATAAGTTAAGAGAGCTTGAATGACCTTACAATGGCTGCATTTCAATAACAGTAACTTTAACAATTTCTTAAATAGCTTTCCTGAAATATTTAATGAAACTTTTCCACTTAGAACCACATGTAACAAAAGACTAATAAACCTAAATAGATAACTCAGGATACAAAAATTTCTAGTGCCAGGAAGAGGAAACTCCATAATGAACTGAAATATGATAAAAACAGATGTTTTACGGAGTATGTTTGAGATTATAAAGCTGTATTGAAAAAAGTTGTGAAGGCAGCCAAACAAATGGCAAACAATAAGTTAATTGTACAACATAAAAGTAAAACAAAAGCAGAGTGGTCTGTTGTCAAATCAAGAGTTAGGTGTTAGAGTTAGTAGTAATGAAATATCTAGGATTAAAGTAGATGATAGCTTTATTGTAAACCCAGTTCAAATATCAGAGTGTTTAAATTAATTCTTCGTAAATGTGTCAAAATCAGATGTCGATGAAGCAGAGTATCTGAGTCAAGTAAATCCCTTTGGACTCCACAAAGAAGCTGAGTATCTTACAGATTTTAATAAAGTCACAATAAAGGATATGGAAAATGTTATATTATCATTAAAAAATAAAAACTCTGCTGGGTGGCACAGGATACCCACTAAAGCAATTAAAACAGTGTGTGACATAATAGCATGTTCCCTAATTAAAATAGTCAACCAATGGTTTGAACAGGGATGCTTTCCTGATGTTTTGAAGTATGCTTAAGTAAGACCTCTGTTCAAGAGAGGGTCATGGGAAGACGTGCAACACTATCACCCTATTTCTGTTCTTCCAGTGTCAAAAGTGTTAGAGAAAGTATCTGCAAACCAGCTCAAAAATTTTGCTGTAAAAAATATTATTATAAGTAATTGATTTGGATTTCAACCAGGAAAAAATGGTGTGGATGCAGTGAATGACTTTATTGAAAAGATATGTAAATCACTGGATGAGAGGAGTAAAGTTGCAGGTATCTTCTGTGAATCATGACTTGCTTATCTGCAAATCAGACAAACATGAAATTAAGGACAATGCTCTAAATTGTCTCACATCATACTTACACAACAGAAAACAATTCAGTGAGTTATAATAGTCAAATACCTGGGACTAAATATGGACAAGAAATTAAGCTGAAATACACATATTGACTTCCTACCAAGTAAACTATGCAGTTTTGCATTTGCAATGCAAATACTAGCAAATTCCACTGACCTGAATACGCAAAAAAAATTGTTATTAGATATTGTATAATATCCTGGGGAAGTTCAAATAGTTTATCTCCATTACTGAAACTGCAAAAGAAAATTGTCAGATACTTGTGTACTGCAGAACAAATAGAGTCATATTGCCCATTATTTCAGAAACTGCAAATCCTAACTGTTTCCTCCATACACTTTTATGAAATAATAATCTTCTTACACAGCAGACAAAATTTTTTTGAGAAGAATCATTTTAACCACACTTATGAGATGAGAAATAAAATTAATTTTATACTACCCACACACCAGTTGAAATTATATGCACTGACTCCACAGTATGTTGGGATGACAATATATAACAAGTTAATGGACGAAAACGTATTTAATATGAAGCCAGAAATAAAATGAGGCAACAGCAGATTCTGTGGGACAAATGCTACTATTCAATAGAAGAATTCATAGAGGATGAAATGATAATTTGAGCAAGGGGTATTTAAATGTTAGATTTTATTGTGTGTATATATAACAAAATTATATTATTATTATTATTTCTTTCTATTCTCAGACGTTATGTCTGGTCAAAAATGGACAGTGACGCGGACCTTGATCAAGCGTGACTTCCTTTTAACTGTACGGTATATGTTATATTGCATTTAGGAACTTTCGGGTCATTGAACATGTATCAATAATTACAGATTCTTGTAGTTGTATATATATGTTTGGATGTAGCTGTATTGCGTTGATGTACTGGTGGATATTGTGTGGTATGACTCCTGTAGTTGATAGTATAATTGGTATAATGTCAACTTTATCCTGATGCCACATGTCCTTGACTTCCTCAGCCAGTTGGATGTATTTTTCAATTTTTTCTCCTGTTTTCTTCTGTATATTTGTTGTATTGGGTATGGATATTTCGATTAGTTGTGTTAATTTCGTCTTTTTATTGGTGAGTATGATGTCAGGTTTGTTATGTGGTGTTGTTTGATCTGTTATAATCGTTCTGTTCCAGTATAATTTGTATTCATCGTTCTCCAGTACATTTTGTGGTGTATTCTTGTATGTGGGAACGTGTTGTTTTATTAGTTTATGTTGTATGGCAAGTTGTTGATGTATTATTTTTGCTACATTGTCATGTCTTCTGGGGTATTCTGTATTTGCTAGTATTGTACATCCGCTTGTGATGTGATCTACTGTTTCTATTTGTTGTTTGCAAAGTCTGCATTTATCTGTTGTGGTATTGGGATCTTTAATAATATGCTTGCTGTAATATCTGGTGTTTATTGTTTGATCCTGTATTGCAATCATGAATCCTTCTGTCTCACTGTATATATTGCCTTTTCTTAGCCATGTGTTGGATACGTCTTGATCTATGTGTGGCTGTGTTAGATGATACGGGTGCCTGCCATGTAGTGTTTTCTTTTTCCAATTTACTTTCTTCGTATCTGTTGATGTTATGTGATCTAAAGGGTTGTAGAAGTGGTTATGAAATTGCAATGGTGTAGCCGATGTATTTACGAGGGCAGTTCAGTAAGTAATGCAACACATTTTTTTTCTGAAACAAGGGTTGTTTTATTCAGCATTGAAATACACCAGGTTATTCCCAATCTTTTAGCTACACAACACTATTTTTCAACGTAATCTCCATTCAATGCTACGGCCTTACGCCACCTTGAAATGAGGGCCTGTATGCCTGCACGGTACCATTCCTCTGGTCGATGTCGGAGCCAACGTCGTACTGCATCAATAACTTCTTCATCATCCGCGTAGTGCCTCCCACGCATTGCGTCCTTCATTGGGCCAAACATATGGAAATCCGACGGTGCGAGATCGGGGCTGTAGGGTGCATGAGGAAGAACAGTCCACTGAAGTTTTGTGAGCTCCTCTCGGGTGCGAAGACTTGTGTGAGGTCTTGCGTTGTCATGAAGAAGGAGAAGTTCGTTCAGATTTTTGTGCCTACGAACACGCTGAAGTCGTTTCTTCAATTTCTGAAGAGTAGCACAATACACTTCAGAGTTGATCGTTTGACCATGGGGAAGGACATCGAACAGAATAACCCCTTCAACGTCCCAGAAGACTGTAACCATGACTTTACCGGCTGAGGGTATGGCTTTAAACTTTTTCTTGGTAGGGGAGTGGGTGTGGCGCCACTCCATTGATTGCCGTTTTGTTTCAGGTTCGAAGTGATGAACCCATGTTTCATCGCCTGTAACAATCTTTGACAAGAAATTGTCACCCTCAGCCACATGACGAGCAAGCAATCCCGCACAGATGGTTCTTCTTTGCTCTTTATGGTGTTCGGTTAGACAACGAGGGACCCAGCGGGAACAAACCTTTGAATATCCCAACTGGTGAACAATTGTGACAGCACTACCAACAGAGATGTCAAGTTGAGCACTGAGTTGTTTGATGGTGATCCGTCGATCATCTCGAACGAGTGTGTTCGCACGCTCCGCCATTGCAGGAGTCACAGCTGTGCACGGCCGGCCCGCACGCGGGAGATCAGACAGTCTTGCTTGACCTTGCGGCGATGATGACACACGCTTTGCCCAACGACTCACCGTGCTTTTGTCCACTGCCAGATCACCGTAGACATTCTGCAAGCGTCTATGAATATCTGAGATGCCCTGGTTTTCCGCCAAAAGAAACTCGATCACTGCCCGTTGTTTGCAACGCACATCCGTTACAGACGCCATTTTAACAGCTCCGTACAGCGCTGCCACCTGCCGGAAGTCAATGAAACTATACGAGACGAAGTGGAAATGTTTGAAAATATTCCACAAGAAATTTCCGGTTTTTTCAACCAAAATTGGCCGAGAAAAAAAAATGTGTTGCATTACTTATTGAACTGCCCTCGTATATGAGTGATTCCTTTGTGTATTTTGCTAGTTTATGCTCGTTCTATAAAGAATTTTCTTAAATTGTCTATCTGTCCATAATGTAGGTTTTTTATATCTATAAATCCCCTTCCACCTTCCTTTCTGCTTAATGTGAATCTTTCTGTTGCTGAATGTATGTGATGTATTCTATATTTGTGGCATTGTGATCGTGTAAGTGTATTGAGTGCTTCTAGGTCTGTGTTACTCCATTTCACTACTCCAAATGAGTAGGTCAATACTGGTATAGCATAAGTATTTATAGCTTTTGTCTTGTTTCTTGCTGTCAATTCTGTTTTCAGTATTTTGTTAGTCTTTGTCTATATTTTTCTTTTAGTTCTTCTTTAATATTTGTATTATCTATTCCTATTTTTTGTCTGTATCCTAGATATTTATAGACATCTGTTTTTTCCATCGCTTCTATGCAGTCGCTGTGGTTATCCAATATGTAATCTTCTTGTTTAGTGTGTTTTCCCTTGACTAAGCTATTTTTCTTACATTTGTCTGTTCCAAAAGCCATATTTATATCATTGCTGAATATTTCTGTTATCTTTAGTAATTGGTTAAGTTGTTGATTTGTTGCTGCCAGTGGTTTTAGATCATCCATGTATAGCAAATGTGTTATTTTGTGTGGGTATGTTCCAGTAATATTATATCCATAATTTGTATTATTTAGCATGTTGGATAGTGGGTTCAGAGCAAGGCAGAACCAGAAAGGACTTAATGAGTCTCCTTGGTATATTCCACACATAATCTGTATTGGCTGTGATGTGATACTACTTGAATCTGTTTGGATATTAAGTGTGGTTTTCCAATTTTTCGTTACTATGTGTAGGAACTGTATTAATTTAGGATCTACTTTGTATATTTGCAATATCTGTAGTAACCATGAGTGGGGTACACTATCAAAAACTTTTTGGTAATCAATGTATGCGTAGTGCAGCGACCTTTGTTTAGTTTTAGCTTGATATGTCACCTCTGCATCTATTATCAGTTGCTCTTTACATCCTCGTGCTCCTTTGCAGCAGCCTTTTTGTTCTTCATTTATAATTTTGTTCTGTGTTGTATGTGTCATTAATTTCTGTGTAATGACTGAAGTTAACATTTTGTATATTGTTGGCAGGCATATTATGGGGCGATATTTTGCTGGGTTTGCTGTGTCTGCTTGATCTTTAGGTATCAGATAAGTTATTCCTTGTGTAAGTGTACCAGGGAATGTGTATGGGTCTGCAATGTAACTGTTAAATAATTTAGTTAGGTGTGAATGTGTTGAGGTGAACTTCTTTAGCCAGAAATTTGCTATTTTATCATTTCCAGGGGCTTTCCAATTGTGCGTAGAATTAATTGCTCAGGTGACTTCATGTTGCAAAATTATCACTTCAGACATTTGTGGTATCATCTTGTATGAGTCTGTTTCTGCTTGTATCCACCGTGCGTGTCTGTTATGTTGTACCGGGTTTGACCATATGTTGCTCCAGAAGTGTTCCATGTCTGTTATGTTTGGTGGATTGTCTATTTTAATGTGTGTGTTATCTATTGTCTGGTAAAATTTCTTTTGGTTTGTGTTGAATGTTTGGTTTTGTTTCCTTCTATTTTCACTTTTTTTGTATCTTCTAAGTCGTTTGGCCAATGCTTGTAATTTCTGCTTCTTTTCATCTAATTGCTCTATCGCTTCTTTTTGTGAGGTTTTACCTAACCTTTTTCGTTTTTTGTCTGATATTTCATTTCTTATAAATTGTGTTAGCTGTCCAATGTCTTTTCTCAGTTTTTCTATTCTGATCTGTAGCCTGTGTTGCCATGCTGGTTTTGTGGGTTTCTTCTGTGTGTTGGTTGGTTCTGATCTCTGCCTAGTGTGTATATTTAGTGTAGTGAGTGCTCCTATATAAATCAGTAGTTGTAACTCTTCCATAGTTGTATTTTCATTTATTTTGTTGTGTCTGATTGTGTTGATAGTTGTTATTGTTGTTTCGACTTGTGGGTTATTTGGTGGTCTACGCAAGAATGGTCTTATGTCTGTATTTGTGTCTTTGTATTCTATATATGTCAGCTGAAATTTTTCTTCTATATCTAACATGTGTGTCACTTCGTGTTCTATTTGTGCTTGTTCTGGTGGTTGTCTTAAGATTTTGTTTTCCTCTGATTGTTTAATTGATGCGTGGTGTTCTTTGTTTGTTTGCTCTGGGATGTTTTCCATTACTGTATTTTCTTCTTCTTCTTCTGATTGCACATTATTTTGTTCCAGTATTTGTTGTACTTGTTGTTTGATGTTTTCTAATTCTGACTGGGGTATCCTGTTATTTTTTATTATTACACGAATCTGATCAGCTAGTCGTTGTTCTGTTAAAAATTTTAATTCTGGGTATCTGGTAATAAATGTTGTGTATACTTGTGATCTGTATCCAGTTGCGTTGGTTCCTAAGTTTGTTGCTTTGTAATAACAGAACATGAGATGTCGGTTAACTTCATCTGACCATCTCATCCTCTGTCTTTGTTTTCCTTCTAGAGTGGTTGCAGGAAGCATGTCCTGCAAAACACCTCTATTTGGATTTAAATCGTTTTCCGTGTGGCTAGCAGTGTCGTTACCATTGTGGACGGGCATAGGGTTCAAGCGTCATACCCAACCATGACAGCGCTTGTCCAAGACTTCATTAGTTCTGTCCTGAACCAACTAATCACACTAAAAGGGGGTTAGCCCTATTAGTGGTTTGTTCTTTTCGTCGCCTTTTACGACTGGCAGAACATACCGAAGGCCTATTCTTTTCCCGAGCCTCCACGGGGGTTATTATTATTATTATTATTATTATTATTATTATTATTATTATGCTGGTTGTTAATGTCAGCTGTCCTGTGTTTATGGTGAAATTTTACCACAATGTTGACATGTCTCCTGTACCTGAATCAAATGATTTAGATTACATGTGTTATGAGACAAATACACCAAAATTCATAATTCATGGTTCTGATCTGTCTCAGATACATCCACAAATACCATTTCTCGGCACTGGAAGACATCTTCATGGTTCCCAGTCACTCTTATTTTCCTTGTGATCATGTTTGTGGATTATAGAATTGTAACTCAGGAGAAGTGAAGTGTTTACTGGGATTCAGTATGACCAACAAATAAGAATTTGCAAAAGGAAGAACCCTTTTGATGTCATTATGGTAACAAGAGGGCAATTTAAAGATGTAGGAATTTTGCAAAAGCTCATAGTGAAGTGGCGCCAAATTTTCAGAGGTAAGAGTTTTTGTTTTCTCCAGCAACTATAAAATGGGATTTGGCATTAAACCTATACACAATGGAGAACCTTATCAAGAACATCTGCAAAAAGGATGTGTGAAGAGCTACAATCATCACAAAAAGGATGTGTGAAGAGCTACAATCATCATTTTAATGAAACTTCCTGGCAGATTAAAACTGTGTCTCCTGCGAACATTTGCGGGACAGCTTCTGTGAAGTTTGGAAGGTAGGAGACAAGGTACTGGCGGAATTAAAACTGTGAGGACGGGACATGAGTCATGCTTGGGTAGCTCAGTTGGTAGAGCACTTGCCCATGAAAGGCAAAGGTCCCGAGTTCGAATCTCAGTCTGGCACACAGTTTTAATCTGCCAGGAAGTTTCATATCAGCACACACTCCGCTTTAGAGTGAAATTTTCATTCTATCATTTTAATCTTTCAACAGTCAGTCTACCAAATAAGCACATTAAACCTGCAGTTATTTCACCAGAAAAACTGGCAGAACTTTGCTCACTTCTTCTGTACATTCCCATGACTCATCAAGCATACATCAAAAGTATGTTCACTAATTAAAAAAACATGTATCACACACCAGAGGGAGAAGAAGAGGCAGCAGCGGATGACGATACTTTACATTACTGGCAATCTCATTCTCATAGTTCCTCACAGCACAACCCAACCTGCACCCATGTTAAGTCATCTTCTGCGCACTACACTTTACACATTATGGTTACATATTTCTTTATATTCATTAGTTTATTCATTATGTTTTATTGTGTGTTTCTTATTTTTTGTATTAGTGATTAATATTAGATCAGTTCTTGCAAAATGTTAATGTTACAGGAAAACAGTTTCAGCTGTCACACACATGAAGATATACCTTATGTGAATAACACTGCTGATGAAATTGGCATTCAAAAACCTCAAATATCTTTCAGATAGCATTTTAAAATCATACTTTGTATGTTCACATCTGAACACTTCTTCATGTCTTTATTGATTATGTTAATAAAATCTTTAATTGTATTGTTCTCCAAAACTAGCTTTTGGTGCATTCACCTCTGCTATTCTAAGGGCCTCATATCACCCTGGACTGCTTTGGGACCACTCACTTTCTGTTAATTTTGGGTGCTACAGGAAACACATGATGGGCAATATTTTCTTGGGGGTCACGCTATCCAAACATTGAAAGAAATGAAATTGCAAATATTTGCTGAAACATCAGAGGAAATGTGCCTGATAGCTGTTATGAGAGACACACATCACATATCATAGCAGGTGTCTCTCATAAAAGTAATTTGATGTATTTTCTCTGCTGTTACAGCAGATGGTTGCAATTAAGTTTTTACGATGTGTCAGCCAGTTCAGCCAAAGCAAACACTGTTCATAATGTGTTACATATAATGCCCAGCATCACTCCAAACACAAAAGTTTTAAAAGTTTTTTAAACTGAAATTTTACATGCCCATCCTGTAGAAGAGTTAAATTGGTACAGTGTGATATTTAGTTCAATTAAGTTTAATTATATGTGTTAACATGGACAAAAAAAAGAATAAGCAGTACTCCTCCATCAGCTACTGAGCAACACTGCTGTATAGTATTTGCAGACAGACAGCATGATACAGGCCAGCAACAATATGCAGTACATTGGCCTGTAATAGATGAGTAGAAAGCTGTAAAAAATCTCAAAGCTCTGCCAATACAACAGATTATCATGTGTTCCACAACTTCCTCTGAAATAGCATAACACAATGCACACACAAATGTCATACTAACAAATTTAAATCCTTTGAAACGTGTTGTGGAGATAAATAAATAGTGACTGGTAACAGTAAACTTGTTGTTTCATTCAATGTCAATAACAGTCACGGTAAAGCCTAACCTGAAATGTTCACATTTAAAGATATTGCCATGAATAAGAATATTGAAACTGAAACACTAGGCCATTGCAAAACGTCTTCAAAATGGTACCATATTGTTTGCGTTAGCACTGTGTGTCTATGACTTGCCCTTGATTAGTCTGTACTGTAGTCAACAAGAAACACAGAAAATGAAAGACTGATAAAGAGTTGTTCCCCATCTACCTGGTAAATTAAACTGTGAGCCAGACTGGATCTCCAACTTGGAAACATTGGCTTTGCAGGAAAGTGTTCTATTGATGGAGCTATCCAAGCATGTCTCACAACTTAACCCCACAGTTTTACTTCCTCCAATGTCTCATCTCCTAACTTCAAAACTTCACAGTAGTTCTCCAACATATCTTGGAGGACTAGAACTCCTGGAAGAAAGGACATTGCAGGGACATAGCTTAGCCACAGCCCGAGAGTTGTTTCCAGAATGAATTTTTACTTTACAGCAAGTATGCACTGACCAGAAACTTCCAGGCAAATTAAAATTGTATGCCAGATCAGGACTTGAAGCTGGGATCTTTGCCTTTGGGAGACACATGCTCTATGGACTGAGCTATCCAAGTGCCACTCATGGCCCAGCCCTCACACCTCTACTTCTGCCAGTAGCTCACCTCCTAGTTCTCAAATTTTACAGAAATTTGCCTGCATACCTTGGGGGGCTTGCACTCCTGGAAGAAAGGAAATGGCTCAGCCACAGCATTCCAAGAGTGCAAGGTATGCAGGAGAACACCTGCAAAGGTAGGAAATGAGGTTCGGCAGAGGTAAAGCTCTGAGCTCAGGTCGTCAGTCATGCTTGGATAGCTGAGGGTAAAGCACTTCCCCAAAAAAAGTAAAGGTCTGAGGTTTGAGTCCCAGTCCAGCACACAACTTTAATCTGCCAGGAAGTTTCAAATCAGTGCACACCCTGCTACAGGGTGAAAATTTGTTCTGAATATTTTCATGTCTTCCTTCCCAACCTGTCACATCTAATGTGCTGCCCCACACCATATGGAATGTCATCACACAGCAACACCACTCCGATGTTGCTGGGGCACTGTATATTATTTATATTTTGCTATTCCTGTTAAAACACATTATTAAGATGAATTGCACACTAGATTAATTTAGAACCATTACATCAAATTGCACATGAAATTATAGTTTCAAAAACATTTACTTTATAATGAGAAACCAACTGACATTTTTCACTGACAAAGGAATTCACATGAAACACATGATGAGCAAAGTTTTCTGGACTGGTTTCATCCACACACTGAAAGATCGGAGCTCCAAAATATCTGCCAAAACAGCAAAGAAAACATGCCTGACACCTTCTCAAGAGACCTAATATGCAGACTGAGGCAGTTAAAACAGTCCAGTACAAATATATCCAGAATGAATAAATATATCAAGGAGTGGTTTTCACTAAGTTACAGGGCACAATGTAGCAAATATTCTGACACATAAAAGCAATTTTTATTATTTTATTAATGCCAGTATCCCACCTTTACAGAGTCATATACTTTGCATGACTGGAAAGAGTCTTCAAAGAGGACTTCAACAACATAACATGTGTGGGACTTGATCATGTAGTAACAAGATAACAGAGCAACAAACCTTTCCCACTATCAAGAGAGAAGGTTCCACGAATATCTACCCCAGTGTATCAAATGTAAGTAAATGTTTAACTGAGTTAAGGTTTGTGTGTTTACCTGTGCACTTGAAACCCTTCAGTCTAAGCTCCAGTGATCAGGCAACATGCTTGTGAGGTTATTCAGACTTTCACAAAGTGAAACAACAGATGAAAAGCTGAATATGGTATTCATTTATGATTAATGTTGGCAAACTGTTAGAGCAATGGAGTGTTTTTATGCTGAAAGGTATCGTGATTTTGTGAAATCCCCACACTCTTTCTCAACAGTATAAAAAAATTCCGAGAAATTGGGAAAGTAAAGAACAAAAAAATGTAAAAAATAAAACCAGCAACTGATGAGAGTCATACAATTAATAATAAATGTTCAAATGTCTGTGAAATCTTATGGGACGTAACTGCTAAGATCATCAGTCCCTAAGCTTACACACTACTTAACTTAAACTATCCTAAGGACAAACACACACACCCAAGCCCGAGGGAGGACTCGAACCTCCGCCAGGACCAGCTGCACAGTCCATGACTGCAGCGCCTTAGACTGCTCAGCTAATCCCCTGTGGCTACAATTAATATTGTAGTAGCAGTAACACACAATCTACTTGTCACTACAAGGCAGCTAGAATGTGTGGCTGGGATCAGCCAAAAGAATGTTCTGCAGATACTACATTTAAATGCATTTCATCCTTTCCACATTTTGCTCTATTAGCAGCTGCTTCACAATTACTTTCAGTAATGGTTACAATTCTCTGAATGGGTATATGAAAACTCCAAAGATGTAATATTTTGTTTATGGATAAAGAATTGATCTCACAAAAAAGCCATGCATAAATCAATCATTGCAATACACATTACTGCTCAGTTTAAATTCCATGCAAACTGAGAGAAACAGACAAACAACAAGCTAGTTTGTCAAAATTTTGTGTGGGTTTTTCAAGTATTGCACCATTAGATCCTGTGTTATCATAGGTCTCTAAATAGCCATGAATATCTACATTTCCAAATAGATATTTTGCCATAGTTATTGGAAGACATCTCACTGGACATAAAGCAATCTAAGTGATACCACAATAATTCTCTTGTATTTCACTCTCAAACAGCATGCAGAGGAAACAAACACCTATATCTTTCCATGAGAGCTCTGATTTCCCTTATTTTATTGTGGTGATCATTTCTCCCCATGTAGGTTGGCATTGATAACATATTTTTACATGCAGAGGAGAAAGTTCACTATCAAAATTTTGTGAGAAGATATCCACAATGAGAAACGCTTCTTTTTTAATGATGTCCACCCCAAATCCTGCATCATGTCCATCACACTCTCTCCCCTGTTCTCAATAATACAATATGTGCTGTCCTATTAACTTTCTCAATGTACTCTGTTGATCCCACACCAAGCAAAAGAGGACAGACAAGCATGGTGTAGGCAGTCTCTTTAGTAGATCTGTTGCTCCTTTTAAGTGTTCTGCCAATAAAATGCAGTCTTGATTTGCCTTCCCCTCAACATTTTCTATGTGTTCTTCCCAATTTAAGTAATTTGTAAATATAATTCCCATGTATTTAGTTGAATTTACAGCCTTTAGATTTGATTGATTTAGGGTGTAACCGAAGTTTAACTGATTCCTTTTAGCATACGTATGGATGACATCACACTTTTCATTATTTAGGGTCAATTGTCAATTTTCGCACCATACAGATATCTTTTCTAAACCATTTTGAAATTTGTTTTGATCTTCTGATGACTTTACCAGAGGATAGAGTATCATCTGCAAACAACATAAGACAGCTGTTCAGATTGTCTCCTATGTCATTAATATAGATAAGGAACAGCAAAGGGCCTATAACACTACCTTGGGGAATGCCAGAAATCACTTCCATTTTACTCGATGACTTTCCATCAGTTACTATGAACTGTGACCTCTCCGACAGGAAATCACAAATCCAGTTGCATAACTGATATGATTTTCCATAAACATGTAATTTTATTACAAGGTGCTTGTGAGGTATTGTGTTAAAAGCCTTCTGGAAATCTAGAAATACAGAACCAATTTGAAATCCTTCATCAATAGCACTCAGCACTCTGTGTGAGTAAAGAGCAAGTTGTGTTACACAAGATCGGTGTTTTCTAAATCTGTGCCAATAGATTTTTCTCTTCGAGGTAATTCATAATGTTCAAACACAATATATGTTGCAAAATCCTGCTACACACCACGTTAATGATATGAGCCTGTAATCTTGTGGATTACTCCTACTGCCTTTCTTGAATATTGGTGTGATGTGTGCAGCTTTCCAGTTTATGTGTATGGATCCTTCACTGAGTGTGAATTGTATATGATTGTTCAGTAAGGAGCTATTGCATCAGCATACTCTGAAGAGAACCTAATTGGCACACAGTCAGGGCTGGGGGACTTGCTTTTATTAAGTGATTTAACAGTTGCATACCAATGCTGTATGTTGCACTGGCCAACTACAAAGGGAAGGGTCAGCGACTGACCCCACAACCATCACACATTCTCTATCTAGGATAAATCACATTACTTATGTATTTCCATAATTTTGACAGATTAGAAGATTAAAATGTTGCTTATTATTACTGGTAAAGGGTTTCTGGGACATTTTTAGTAAAAAATAGATTTTTTTTTTGGCATTAATTTCACAATTACAAGGATTACTCAGATTCACATTCAGAACACTTTACAATACAAACTACTTCTTCTCTCTTGGTGTGTGCAGGGCAGATATACTTCCTGCAAGAAGTACAAGCCTTCATGTACTTATCGTCGTTGCTTTCTTTGGCAGATTATGCACAGCTGCACGTGTTACTTTCCGTCGCGGCTCCGTAACATTGTATCCTCTGCTCACAGCACTCTGATTTTGATTACACTCATACCCAAAAGTTGATAACACTGTAGTGTATTTTGAGCGTAGGCCTACAGCATTTTGGGCGTGTCTTTTCACGTTGAGTTCACAAAGTTCACGAGCAAGATCTTTCAGATACTTCTTTCTTCCAGAACTCTTTGTCAGGTAATTCTTTGTCCATTCCTTGTGTGCATCTTGAAATACAACATATTAATTGCATGCTGCAATGTCAATCAAGTTGAAAAACACTGCCATTGGCCATCGACATGTTGCTCGACGGCAGCTGTACATCCTTACACACTTATCAAATGTATCCACTCCTGACTTTGAACAATTGTAGAATAGGATGATGCACATTCATATCATGATGTTGGGTTGACAATACTGTAACAACCTTTCCTTTCTTAGGCACGTAACTGACTAAAGTGGCATCATCACTGAAGGCAAATCGGATTGTTCCCGGTGTAGCTTTTTTAGAGAAACAGGACGGAGTTCTGTAGGAACATCGCGTTTGTCACTTTGAATAGTACCAACTGTAGATATTTTCTGTTTCAAAAGATCAGATGCGAGTGGAACGGTAGTGAACTTTCTGTCCATGGTAATATTTCTTCCAGATTGTTTCAAGTTAGACATTTCAATCAATCTTCTAACTATTTCAGGGCCACTGTTATGGTTCTTCTCATTAGCGTGCTTTCCAGCGTAGGGATCCACAGCGAAGCAGTATTTCGTATCTGAATCACATAACAGGTTCACCTCTATTCCATATTTTCCTCGTTTTGTTGGACTATATAGCCTGAATGGGCATCGCCCATGGAAGGTCATAAGTTCTTCATCCACAGTGACTAATCCACTAGGATTATAAAACTCAAGGAATTTACTAATTATCGTGTTCCATATATCCCTGATAGGAGCAAATTTGTTGGTCTGTTTTCTAGCTGCTCGAGTTAGAGCATCATCAAAACACAAGTGCTTCAGTAAGAGCCTCAGTCTATGCTCTGAAAATGAAGCTCGGTACATTGGAATGTTTTCTTTACTAAATATATCACATAAACTGTCCTTGTTCTGTCTATGGACTCCACAGTTCAATAGAATTCCAATTGCTGACACAATTTCTTCTCTTTCAAATGCTTTTGAATTTTTTATGAAAATAGCTTCAGATGATTCCCTAAGATTTCCAAGCTTTTGATTGGTACACATCAAAATGTTATCCAGGATGATATCATCGAAGTACGTGAGAAAAGCTTTACCTGGTGTATCAGGTTTTATCTCTGGCTTAGTTCCTTTTGGGGTTCTCATTACGTTAGCAACAGACCTCCTCCTTTGATTTACGTAAGGGCTTCTCTTCCATATCATACTTGACGGGGCCACCATGTCTTTTTCAAGTTGATCAATTTGTGCTTTCGGTCTGGGTCATCTTTTTGTTGGTTGAATATCTATAAAAATATGAAAACAGAACTGAACACTAGCAAACTAAGCACTCTACCGAGACACACCTCCTAATATAGCCTACTCCAAAATATCTGCAAAAAGTAATAAAAATCAATACTTACCCTGTTCACTTTCATCCAACTCGCTGCTGTCAGAAACTACTTGATCTGGAATTTCCATGACTACATCTTCAGTTTCACTTCTTGAACTTTCGGATAGTTCACCACTAAATTCATTGTCTGAACTCTCAAGCAAATTTCTAATTTCGTCACCTGTCAATTTCATCTTCTTGTACATTCAGTCAAATGCCACAAAGATATTACCTTCCACTCACCACACTGTTTACCGGTTGACTGCGAGTGGTGATTGTTGACCTGCTACACCTTCAGTTATAACAATTGCTATAACTCAACAATGACTGTAAACCAAAAGTTGTTCTTATTGTCTATTGTAGCAATTATAATTACGATAAATGTCATGTATTTATTAAATAAACTACTGAACACGACAGGAGTTTTAGCCTAAAAACTTCGTTGGGGTCAGTTACTGACCCCCCATTGGTATGCAACTGTTAAATTGCCTCACTACTCTGAGGATATCTACTTTTGATTATTAGCATGCTCTAGAAAATTTGCAACATTGTCTGCTGTAACTTAGGCCGGTATTACACTATCAAATTTCTTTGTCAAAGATTTGATCAAAGATGTGATCCAATATTCTGTCCAATATATTTGACAAAGATCTTTGACGTAGCGCTAGAGGGGGTATTACACTGTCATCAAATTTTTCGTCAAAGTTCAAGCTGGCTGATAACAACTTGTTATTAACCGCAGCAGTTCTACGTACTCCAATTGCATTGTGTGCACATGCGGAAAAGAAGTGGGGTAAAAAATGGAACCATACATACGAGGTTGACAGTCTTAAAAGTCCTGGGATTACAACTTGATAATAAATTTAGTTGGGAGAAGCACACCACAGAACTGCAGAAAGGCCTTAACAAATCCGTATTTGCAATTCGAGTGTTAGCAGACATAGGCAACATAAAAATGAAAAAGCTTGCATACTTTCATTCCATAATGTCATATGGGATAATATTTTGGGGTAAATCTTGAAGTCAAACAAGTTTTCAAGGTCCAAAAGTGTGTAATACGTATTATTTGTGGAGTAAATTCACGGACCTCCTGCAGAAACCTCTTCAAAGAACTGGGTATACTAACTACTGCCTCTCAGTATATTTACTTCTTAATGAAATTTGTCGTAAATAATATATCTCTTTTTCCAACAAACAACTCAGTTCATACATACAATACCAGGAACAAAAATGATCTGCACAAGGACTTAAAAGCACTTACTTTAGTTCAAAAAGGGGTCCACTACTCAGGCACACTCATCTTCAATAATTTGCCAGGAAACATAAAAAATTTAGTTAGAAATAAAGATCAGTTTAAAAGGAGCCTGAAAGACTTACTACTGGCTAACTCCTTCTACTCCATTGGCGAAATTTTTAATAGAAACAAATGATGTATTGTATTTATTCATACTATTAGTATTGTTATTTCAGCTTTAAAAAGATCGACATGTTCCACATCCACGAGGCTCTCCTCAGCACGGATCTATGGAACGAAAAAGTAATCTAATCTGGGTGAAGCCGTGGGTTTTACAACGACACGATAAAAGCATTCAACAAAACTTGTTACGTGAGCTTACAGTGGAAGACGTCAAGTCGTACATCAATTACTTAAGAATGGATGAGCATACATTTCTGTATATGCTCAATGAAGTGTATCCTCATATCACAAAGCACAATATTCACTTAAGAACTGCTACATCTTTAGAAGACAGGCTCACTATAACACTCCGATTCCTTGCTACAGGAGAGGGTTATGTTAGGTTAGGTTAGGTTAGGTCTCCAATCTTCTTAATCTATTTTTGTATTCAGGGTGCCTCACGTTGTAAAGCGCCTCATCAGCTTCAGACATCTCTATTAATTTTATA
Organism: Schistocerca cancellata; assembly: GCF_023864275.1. Taxonomy (NCBI): domain Eukaryota; kingdom Metazoa; phylum Arthropoda; class Insecta; order Orthoptera; family Acrididae; genus Schistocerca; species Schistocerca cancellata. The sequence continues at coordinate 701,058,349 of NC_064628.1, forward strand.
GTTGTCAGCACACACCAATTGTATTTACCGGCAATGGTTATAAAAACACTACAGACGACAGTACGCTGCAGCGATGCTAGCGCTCCATGTGGTAACATGTAACATTGCAGTGAACAGAAGACAAGCGGTTTCTTTGATCAAATATACAGCGAGGCCCTAAATTTGATCAAATATTGGACGACATTTGACAAAGTCCCTATTACACTATCAAATATCTTTGACAAAGATATTGGACAAAGAAATTTGATAGTGTAATACCGGCCTTAGGAAAACCAAGATCCAAATATGTTTACTCATTCTGGATGTATATGGGATGGTCTTTTTTAGCTGCCTCAGCCTATATACATCAGCCATTTTACATCTATTGCTAATAAAAAGGCCTCCTGTAGACTTTTCCATGCATTATGATCTCCAAATACATATACTGTAACAGGAAAATAGTTGGGAATTTTTTCTTAATATACTTCTTCTGTATTGCACAGAATGTAAACAATAAGAGCGGTGTCACCAGAAAAAAGCTGATAGTTATAAGTTATGACTGACTTACTTCTGGGAGGTCGCATCACTGCAAACACGACAGTAGCGCCAGGTGGAAACAGCTAACAGCATCAGGGCAGTCACTGCTAGTGCAACCACAGCAGCACACAGAACTGTGTCTAGTGGCATCCACTGAACCTCTTCACTCACTTCCTCTGACTGCTCTGTTCTTAAGAAAAGATAATGATAATATATGACCCACAGACAAATTTCAATAATTAGAAAAATCTTATTCTAAGATATATGTTCTACTGAATTATGTTGCAAATTACTAACATTTTATTGTGGATATGTTTGGCATCCCACCTGGTCATTATATAAGGGATGACTAATAAGTATGGTCATGACTGGATGGGAATAATTTAAAACTAACACATGACCATTTTGAACAATATGGATGGATAGAAAGCTACTCAACACATAGACAAGGCACTGAGATGCAGACAGGCACAATTAAAAAGACTGATAAAATATTAATTACTGGCAGTGAAGCTCCAGTGCCCGGAGACAGTGGTCATATGTGTGTGAGTTATGCTTGAATGAATGTGTGTGTGTTTTCTATTTGGAAGAAAGACCTTGTCTGAAAGATTAATACTTTGTCTGTCTTTTTCATAGTACGTGTCTGTGACTTTGTGCCTCCTTTATGTGGTGGGTAGCAATCTATTCTCTCAACATTGTTAAAAAATGGAAACTCCGGGTTGGAAAATCAACAATGTAGGAACGGATAGATTGCTGCTTACCATAAGGATGACAAGTTAAGTTGCAGACAGGCAATTTAAAGATTCTGGTTCGGGCTGCTGGACTTGGCAATCATGGGTGTGTGTGTGTGTGTGTGTGTGTGCGTGTGAGGTGAGCTTGCTTGTGTGAATGAATGGTGTGTGTTTCTCTCTTTTCTTTCTGATGAAGGCTGTGGCCAAAAACATATGTGTAAGTTTCTTTTAATTGTGCCTGTCTGCAAACTAATATGTCATCTGTATGGTAAGCAGCAATCCAATTTCCTACATTGTTAAACTCTCATATTGTTATTATTCCATCCAGAACTCTCCACTGTATAATTTTATACAACCGGCTTTTTTTCTGACTCCAACATCCTGACAGCTGCCTGAATTTCATCACTCACGTGGAAGTGACACCCATAAAGATCAGCCTTAAATTATGGAAATCAGAGGATGTTTATTCTGGTCTGTAGAACAGAAGTAACACTGTATGGAATTTCAGCTTTCTGAGAGCTTCCATGGTATGTGTGTGTGTGGGAGGGCATGTCATTTGAATTTCTCACTAACTGTCTTTTTAAAAATCAAATTACTTCTGTACAACAAACCAAATTTGTTATTTTTTCCCTTTCCCAGCATATGCACAACAAATTACATAATTTTATCAGCCAATAATGGTGTATTAAACTTACTCTTTTCAATTTTGGTTCTTTCTGCTGATATTGTGTCAACTGATGTCTCTGACTGATTTTATAAAGGTACATCAAGTTTTGTCTGTAGTTAAATTATTGTACAGAGAAGCTCAGCTTATCATCTAATGACAAGACAGAAGTTGCTGACAAATTTTGAGTCTGAAAGGTTTTATTTCAGATCTGAACAGACAGGGAACTCAGTATCAAAGCAAAGTGACAATGTCATCCATACACTCTAGTGAAATTCTTAACCTATGAAAAAAAATTGTCATTGGGGATGTATCAATTTACATGAATCACTTCATAGATTAGGTTCCTTTGGGAGTTTCTGACAGCTGAAAAAGATCAATCCATTTGTACTTAAAACTGTAGTTATCCCTACAAATGTGTAGGTAAGTCAATTCAATGGCTGAAGGACTGTTGGAGCATACTTATTCCAACAAGACAATATTTACGAAAACATACGATCTTCAAATTAACTTTTGGTTTTTGAATAGTGTTAATCCTTTTTATTCATTGCCAAGCATTTTCAGTGTTGTCACTTTCACCTCTGTACTCAATACGACACATTGCTCAGATCACCTTCATTACCAAAAATGCTTTCTTCATCAGTGGAACAATACTTTCTGCTGGTAAATAGTTACAGCATAGTGCTTATGTTATAATGAGCAACTTCCTCCACACGAGTCCAGTTTTGCCACAATAAGAACAAAGTCAAGGCCAAAGGGGTATTGAGAAAAATTTGTGATTGTATTGATGATTCCTTGGTAGGCAGTATGCAGTATATTATCTTTGATGGAGGAGGCATGCCACAGGGAAATGTGTTGGTATCCTTGCTGGTCATGTTGTGTGTTAATCACCTCTAACTTCTGCAATGATGCACTCATCTGTAATGAAATACTGCCTGTAAAATGATGTTCAGTGAGATCTTGATAGCATTTCAAAGTGGTGCAATGATTGGCAATTTTTAAACATAAAACTGTTCATTTAACAAAATGAAAATAATATAAAATTTTGTCACTACAATATCAATAAGTCACAGTTGGCATCAACCAAGCCATACAAATGTCTGAGTGACCAATATATAGGGATGTAAAATTGAAGGATCACAAAGACTTAGTTAAGCCGGGTTTCAGTTTATCGGTGAGATACTGGGAAAATGAAATCAGTCTACAATGAAGATTGCTTACAAAAAACCTCGCGCGACTGACTCTGGAATATGGCTCAGGTGTGTGGGACCTATATCAAATAGGACTATCAGAATACTAAATGTATACAAAGAAGGGCAGCGTGAACTGCCACAAATTTGTTTGCCCGACAGGAGAGCAGCATGGAGATGCTAAAAATATGAACTGGCAGACACTCCAAGAACCAGCTTTAAAAGAGGGATCTAGGAATATACTACAACCCCCTACATATTGCTCCCATAGGAGTCAGAAAAAATGAGATAATTATTATTATTATTATTAGTAGTAGTAGTAGTAGTAGCAGTTTTATTCATTTGTAGATCTCTTTTTACAAGGATATAGGACATGTCAAAGTATTTACAAGTTTAGATCAATTTAAAATAAGCTAATTCGTATACACATATATTTACAGACTTCTAGTTAGAGACAATCAGTAGATTTACTCCAGGTATACAATACTTTTTTTTACAATTAACTTATTAAATAATGTAATGCCACACCTTTCACTCATATCTCACTAAGTCATTGCACACACTATACACACATTGTTTCATAACACTTCAATAACTACACACACAAACACACACACACACACGCACACACACTCACACACACACACACACACACACACACACACACACACACACTGGTGATCTCTGGGCCATTTTCTGTACCACAACTTCCCATTTGCTATCCTGAAAAACTGAGTCAGCATCCCTCCATAATGAGTGACATGTTGAGCTCAGAAAGAGGAAGAGGTGTTAGTATTGTGCTATGCATAGCATGGGGGTAACTATTTCTAGAAAGGAAAATAGGAAGGAAGAAAACCATAAAGTGAAGGTGTTATGTGGAATGTTTTATAATCATTATTATTATTATTATTATAATTAATTTGTATAACTTTTTTATCAAACCCCTACTCTGTTTTATCTAAGTAATCCTTCAATGTATAAAATGTATTTCATAACAGGTACTTTTTAGCTGCCTTTTTAAATAAGTGTATTTTTGCAATTTCTTTAATCTCTTTTGGTTATTTATTGTACAGTTTTATTCCTTGGTAGAAAATGCTGTTTTGAGTTATATGTTTATTTTTTTCTTGGTAAATGTAAGTTGAGTTTATCTCTCGTTGCATGATCATGGACAGAGCTGTTTGTACAGTAATTACCTACGTTATTTTTTATGTGTACAACTGACTGGTAAATGTATTCATGTGGAGCAGTTAAAATCCCCAGTGTTTTGAACAGATCTTTACAATGAGCTCGAGCAGTATTATTGATTATTACTCTTATGGCTCTTCTCTGGAGTTTGAAAATTGTGTTCATATTTTGTGTGTTTGTTCCCCCAAAAAGAATGCCGTAGCTAAGAACTGAGTGTACATATGAATAATATGTTACTAAAAGACACTTCATGTCACACACTGATGATAGGATTCTAAAGGCATAATATGCTGATGACATTCTGTTTACGAGTACCTTTGCGTGTTCACACCACTTCAACTGAGAATCAATATTCATTCCTAGAAATTTTGCATTTGTTACACAGTCTATAGAGGTGCCATCTACATTTAATTTAACATTGTCATGTTTCCTCTTCTGCATCTACATCTACATCCATACTCCGCAAGCGAAGGATACCTTGAGTACTCCTATTGGTTCTCTCTTCTTTCCAGTCTCGTATTGTTTGTGGAAAGAAAGACTGTTGGTATGCCTCTGTGTGGGCTCTAATCTCTCTGATTTTATCCTCATGGTCTCTTCATGAGATATACGTACGAGGGAGCAATATACTGCTTAACTCCTCAGAGAAGGTATGTTCTCGAAACTTCAATTAAAGCCCGTACCGAGCTACTGAGCATCTCTCTTGCAGAGTCTTCTACTGGAGTTTATCTATCATCTCCATAATGCTTTCACAATTACTAAATGATCCTGTAATGAAGTGCGCTGCTCTCCATTGGATCTTCTCTATCTCTTCTATCAACCCTATCTGGTACGGATCCCACACTGGTGAGCAGTGGGTGAACAAGTGTACTGTAACCTACTTCCTTTGTTTTAGGACTGTGTTTCCTTAGGATTCTTCCAATGAATCTCATTCTGGCATTTGCTTTATCAATGATTAATTTCATATGATCATTCCATTTTAAATAACTCCTAATGTCTACTCCCAGATAATTTATGGAATTAACTGCTTCCATTTGCTGACCTGAAATATTGTAGCTAAATGATAAGGGATCTTTCTTTCTATGTATTTGCAGCACATTAAACTTGTCTACATTGAGATTCAATAGCCATTCCCTGCACCATGTGGCAATTCATTGCAGATCCTCCTGCATTTCAGTACAATTTTCCATTGTTACAACCTCTAGAATACTACAGCATCATCTGCAAAAAGTCTCAGTGAACTTCTGATGTTATCCACAAGGTCATTCACATATATATATACTATGAATAGCAACAGTCCTATGACACTCCCCTGCGGCACACCTGATATCACTCTTACTTCGGAATATTTCTCTCCATTAAGGATGACATGCTGCATTCTGTTATCTAGGAACTCTTCAATACAATCACACAATTGGTCTGATAGTCCATATGCTCTTACTTTGTTCATTAAACGACTGTGGGGAACTGTATCAAATGCCTTGCGGTAATCAAGAAACATGGCATCTACCTGGGAACCCATGTCTATGGCCCTCTGAGTCTCATGGACGAATAGTGCAAGCTGGGTTTCACACGACCATCTTTTTCTAAGCCCATCCTGATTCCTACAGAGTAGATTTCTAGTCTCCAGAAAAGTCATTATACTCGAACATGATAGGTGTTCCAAAATTCTACAACTGATCGACATTAGAGATATAGGTCTATAGTTCTGCACATCTGTTCGACGTCCCTTCTTGAAAACGGGGATGACCTGTGCCCTTTTCCAATCTTTTGGAATGCTACGCTCTTCTAGAGACCTATGGTACACCGCTGCGAGAAGGGGGGCAAGTTCCTTCACGTACTCTGTGTAAAATTGAACTGGTATCCCATCAGGTCCAGCGGCCTTTCCTCTTTTGAGCGATTTTAATTGTTTTTCTATTCCTCTGTCATTTTTTTCGATATCTACCATTTTGCCATATGTACAACAATCTAGAGAAGGAACTACAGTGCAGTCTTCCTCTGTGAAACAGCTTTGGAAAAAGACATTTAGTATTTCGGCCTTTAGTCTGTCATCCTCTGTTTCAGTACCATTTTGGTCACAGAGTGTCTGGACATTTTGTTTTGATCCACCTACTGCTTTGACATAAGACCAAAATTTCTTAGGATTTTCTGCCAAATCAGTACATAGAACTTTACTTTCGAATTCGTTGAACGCCTCTCACATAGCCCTGCTCACACTTAATTTCACTTCGTGTAAATTTTGTTTGTCTGCAAGCCTTTGGCTATGTTTATGTTTTTGCTGTGAAGTTCCCTTTGCTTCCATAGCAGTTTTTTAACTTGGTTGTTGTACCACGGTGTCTCTTTTCCATCTCTTATGATCTTGCTTGGCACATACTCATCTAATGCATATTGTACGACGGTTTTGAACTTTGACCACTGATCCTCAACACAATCTGTACTTGAGATAAAACTTTTGTGTTGAGCCATCAAGTACTCTGAAATCTGCTTTTTGTCACTTTTGCTAAACAGAAAAATCTTCCTACCTTTTTTAATATTTCTATTTATGGCTGAAAGCACCGATGTTGTAACCGCTTTATGATCGCTGATTCCCTGTTCTGCGTTAACAGTTTCAATTAGTTCCGGTCTGTGTCACCAGAAGGTCTAATATGTTATTGCCATGAGTCGGTTCTCTGTTTAACTGCTCAAGGTAGTTTTCAGATAATGCACTTAAAAAAATTTAACTGGATTCTTTGTTCCTGCAACCCGTCATAAACGTTTGAGTCTCCCAGTCTATATCTGGTAACTTAAAATCTCCACCCAAAACTGTAACATGGTCGGGAAATCTACTCGAAATATTTTCCAAATTTTCTTCATGTGTTCTGCCACAACAGCTGCTGAACCAAGGGGCCTATAGAGACATCCAATTACCACGTTTGAGCCTGCTTTAACCGTGACCTTCATCCAAATTATTTCACCTTTCAGATCTCCGTCAATTTCATTCAATACTACTGCACTTTTTATCACTATAAACATGCCTCCCCCTTCACTGTCCAACCTGTCTCTGTGGTATACATTCCAATCTCAGTTTAGAATTTCATTACTGTTACCATCTGGTTTCAGCCAACTTTCCATCCCTAGTACTATGTGGGCATTGTGACTGTTTATTAATGAGAGCAGTTCTGGGACCTTCCTATAGATGCTCCTGCAGTTTACTATTACCACATTAATATTGTCATTCCCTGTTGCATTTTCCCTACTGCTGCCCTGTCGCATCTCAGGTGTTGTCTTGTCAGGCCTAGGGAGGGAATTCTCTAACCTAAAAAACCCACATGTGCACTCCACATGTACTCCGCTACCCATGTAGCTGCTTCCTACGTGTAGTGCATGCCTGACCTATTCAGGGGGACCCTACATTTCTCCAGCGATAGCAGAGGTCGAGAAATTTGCACCCCAGATATCCGCAGAATCGTCTGAGCCTCTGGTTTAAGTCTTCCACTCGGCTCCAAACCAGAGAACCGCAATCGGTTCTGGGAACGAGACTACAAATAGTTAGCTCAGATTCCACCACGCGAGATTCCACTCTGCCAACTGCCTGTATGAACTGAGGATGACCTCTGAACCCAGACGGCAGGAGTCACTCGTGCCAATATGAGCAACAACTAGCAGTTGGGTGCACCCAGTGCTCTCTATCGCCGCCGGCAGGGCCTCCTCCACATCTTGGATGAGAGCCCCCCCGGCAAGCAGACAATTTCAAATTGAAATTCATGGCATTAGTTTTCTTTATTTTCAATGTCACTTTATTGCTTATTGAGCAATCATAAACTTCCTTGAGAGTTTCATTTACTTTCTCGGCAAGGAGTTCTCTTGTTTTCTCAGTGACTGTAATATCGCTGTCATCAGCGAAGAGAATTTTTTCACCATGAGTAACACTACTGGGAAGGTCACTGATGTATATCAGAAACAGTATTGGTCCTAATATTCTACCTTGCGGAATGCCTACATTAATGTATTTTGATTCTGATAAGTGTTTTACTAAATGTTTAGATCTATTTGAAGTATGTTATCTCTACTCTTTGTACCCTATCTGTTAGGTATGATCAAAACCAGTCATTAGCTACCCCTCTTATTCCTAATGCCTCTCCCTGTTTCCTTTTTTATAACATCTCAGACTGCTTTGCTTTTATTCTTTGCATTATATATTACTCTGTCATTAAATGACTTTTTTGTAGCAATCAGCACCTTCCTATAGACCTTTTTGTATCCATGATAGAAATTTAAGAATTCTGGATCATTGCAAATCTTTTTCATGGAACTGAGGTGTTTAAGTGTTTGGAATGACTTCTTAATACCCGCTGTTATCCAATTGTTTTTGTGAGATGTTGATACAGACATGCATACTTTTTTAAATGCCTTTTCAAAGTTAAATTTAAACAGTGTGGAGAATTTAGAGAATTTCATATTCACATTGGTTTCCTTATACACTTCATCCCAGCTCTGTTTTTCTAGTTCTTCTGAAACATCTTTTATTTTGATTTCTGATAGATGTCGTTTGCAGGCTTGTAGTTTAGGGAATGATTCGATGCCTGATTTTACTGTTGTTATTTGATAGAGATGGTCTGATAGTCTGAGATCTTTTACAGCTACATCACACTTTTCCCTGTCCATATTTGTGGCCACATGGTCAATTACTGATGCAGGCATTGTAGTAACCCTTGTTGCACTATTGACCAATAGGGACATGCCAAAACTTCGAAGGATGTTTATGAAGGTGCTGCTGGATTCATTTATGATGCTAATGTCCCCATGCAGAATTATATTGACCTTTGTACTTGAGACTTTACCTAGAACTTCTGTTAATTTATTGAAAAAAGTGTCCACACTACCACTGGGAGATCTATACACACACACAAAATGATTAATTTCTTGGTGATATCAAGCCCTGTTAATTCAATAGCTGATATTTCAAAGTGTTTGTCTTCACTTACTGTACTAAGGTCATGTCTTGATTTTAACTGTGTTCCTTTTCTGATATAAATGCATGATCCTCCACCCCTTGAAGTAGTTCAACAGTAAGAGTTTGCCTTTTCATACAATTATAATACTTCATGTTGGATTTCTGTGTCTCCACACCAGTGCTCAATAATACAAACTACTGAGCAGTTCAAAGATTGGAGCTCCATTTCTAATAGTTGTATTTTATTTTAGGCAGGGGAACATGTTGTCTGGATTTATCTCCCCCCCCCCAAAAAAAAAAGACCTACTTTTCCTACCTATGACGACAGGTATTTAACCGTGTGTGACCCGAGATCCACCCCCTATACTTTCATGAATCAGCTGTACCAATCTTCCCTTCCCAGTCCTGTTTAGGTGTAGGCCATGCCTAGTGGAACGCCATCTATTGATAGCCCCCGATGGGCACCAGAGAAACATGAGCAAAGTTGTCTATCCTCAGAGCCATCTTTAACCCCACATTGATTCACCTCACAGTTCCATCAAGGTGTGGTCAATCATTACGTCTGAACAGCTCAACAAAGTGTACGTTGGTGCCATGAGTCAGGGAAGCTATCTTGTCCAGGTCACCAACTATGTCATATGCCCCATCTCTGTCCAAACTGTTTCCCGCCCCATCCACTATCACTAAATGGTCCTCTTTTGTAAAGTCCTTACATAAAGACACTAGGTCCTCTATCACATGACTTAGTTCTGCATTTGGCTTGAAGATACTGGTGGCCTGATACGCTGCCACTAAACTTTCACCGAGCGAGGTGGCTCAGTGGTTAGCACACTGGACTCGTATTCGGGAGGACGACAGTTCAATCCTGCGTCCGGACATTCTGATTTAGGTTTTCCGTGATTTCCCTAAATCACTCCAGGCAAATGCCAGGATGGTTCCTTTGAAAGGGCACGGCTGACTTCCTTCCCCATCCTTCCCTAATCCAATGAGACCGATGACCTTGCTGTTAGGTCTCTTCCCCCACACAACCCAACCCAACCTAAACTTTCCTGTAACTGCGGGCCTACACCTCACCCATGGCTACTACCTAGCAACAGCACTTTCTTCTTCCTAAGACTTTTTATATTCCTAGGCTTCTTGGCCTCAGTTGAAGTGTGCTGCACATTTCCTGCTCCTCATTCTACCTGAGGCTCTTCTCCACTTAACTCTGACAGGGTAGATACCTGTTTTTGGTGTTGATGATAAAACTGTCAGATCGCATTCTTTCTTCCTGTCCTCCTACCAGCTGCCAGTTCCCAACCACCCTCCTCCCCCATCTCCCTTGATCCTTAAAGAGTTCCTTCTTTGCTTCCTCTAACTGTGCCTGAAGGGCACTCCTAACATTCTCCCCTCTGCATCCCCCCCCAGTGAAAATATTTCCTATAAGATTGGCAACAAATCCCTCTACTCACTACTGTATAACAGCTCCCACATTTCTCACTCATGGTCAGCTTCGAAAGAATAATTAAGTTTAAAGAATGTTTTAAATTTGTCAGGGATGCGAGATTGGCAGTGTGTACACAAAAAATGACACAAAGGCCTTATGTGCAGTAGAAGATTGAAATTGGTCATCTAACAATAAAAAATTAACAACTTCAATTTGACAATGACTGTGTTTACTAAATAAGTTACACTATTAATAGGTCACTGTTGAAAAATTTAAATTATAGCAATCATTCTTCCCATACTCCACACGTGAATGTACCAAGAAGCCCTAATGTGTGGTATAATAGGAAGTACCATATTCCATGCATTTCACAATGGTTTCCAGAGTATAAATGAGAATGTAGAAAAAAAATCATTGGGGGGGGGGGGGGGAGTTGTTGTAAGCCAACATTGTATGGTATTATTGCAATTGTTGATGTGTCCTCTAGGTCTTTCATGGAGGCATGCTTCAGTGAAATCTTCTTAGTTTACAAGAAGATTTGGGGGAAAAAAAAGAGATACTCGATCTTTCGATATCTGCCTCCATCTTCCTCATCAAGAATTAAAATCTTATGGAAGGTTCCAGACACTGCTATGGCACATACACAAGTGGAACACCATGTCAGTCCTGGCAGTCAGTGAGTTTACCTCCTGATGATGATGGCAGAGACAGCTATCAAAAGCTTGAATATTTTATTTAAAGTGGCATAGCTATAAACTGAGAAAATATTATTGATGCAGTTACTGTATGCTGCTTGCAGAGGCAACACATATTTGTCAACAGCTTAACTGTTTGGGTAGGGAACATGCATGTTAAAACATCATATACTCACTCCTGAAACTATTCTAAAGTACTATCTTGTCACCCAATTAACTAATTCATTCCTTGTGTTCTGTATATTCCATGATGAAGGAGAACATTCAGAGATGAGTTGACATGTCAAGCTAACCATTAACAAATTGAATCATCTATTAGAAATGGTACTAATAATTGTTAAAATTGTATAAACAGTTTGTTGTTGCTCAAGCTAAGTTTATTATCACAAAATGTGCAGAAAAGCCATTATTGTGAAAAAAACTTTAGTCTCCTACTGGTGGGTTAATTTCTCCATGACCATATTGACATTTATCACGGAACATTAGCCACCGGTGTTGTGGTAAAATAGAGGCCAGTTTATAATGAGTATTGTTGCCTGTCCTGTAGCTGCCAGAAATACTCAATTCTTGAATCTGCATCATCAGATGATTTGTGGGGTGACTGGTTAATAAAGTACGTTTTTAATTTTATTTTGAATTTATAATGTTCTTAATGTCAGAGTGATCATAATAAAACCAAACTTTTTGTAGTTTGAAATTAGAGAACAGTCTCTTGACTTTAAAAATATAATGTTAATATGTGTAATATGTATATGTTAATGTGTTTTTCCTTTGCTTCACAATAGTATAATTTCAGAGCAGGTCCCTGTGCCACATACATACAGTGACAACTGAGAATTATAGTCCTCATTTAGTTAACCATTTAGAAAGGAGACATCTGCAACCAGTTCTTGTATAATTAATTGGGTAAAGTTTTCACAGAAGGTAGCATTCCAGTATCTCACTGTTCAGTGATAAAGTGCCAGACCTGGTAATTATTGCACCATTGAAGAATTGCCCATCTGCCACAAATTCGTATCCATGTGAAGTATTAATGAAGAAAATGCAAACGATGTCTTGAACATCACAGAGCTATGGTGGGAATTGTCTCAGCCTTAACTTCATGTTCAACTGAAATTAATCTTCCAGCCATTCATGGGTGTTGATCATTTTAATATGGAACCTGATATATGGCATGATGTGCTATTCCTTGCATAACAGAGGTGTCAGATACAAATCAGGTACCAGGAAAAATTCTAACATCAACCAGTTTCTACTTCAGCGTATAATAAAGTGAGATAAAATTTGCAGATATGAAAGTAACTCCAAAGTTTATCTTCAGTATGTATGACACATCTGCTACTACTCATAATCTACAAAGTGAGTCACATCAACAGTTAATAATTGAAAATATCGAAAAATGGTTTTTGTAAAGTAGCAGTTTGTAAAGAGACAAAAACAGGGCTGTATGGGCAATGCTTATAAATTTCATCTACCAAAATGTTAAGAAATTACAGTTTAAATCAAACAATGCAAAATCTGGGATGGAATAATGACAATATGGGAACATTTCATGTCTCCTTTTCTAGGAGGACACTAGCTTCATATCATGTGAACCATAGCCATTCCTTCCAGACATGTACTTCAGATGATTAATTTTGGAATCCAAGTGGTCCTTGTCAGAAACAGTTTTTGCTCTGTGTACCAATGTATTTACAAGGGGCTGGATGATGAAAACTCTGGGTCCTAAGATGTAAATCTGTGTGCTTCAACTTGTGGTGCACGGAGTGACTGAGATGTCCATTTGATTTTAGCTGGACCAAAACATGTAAAAATGCCAGACTTCATTCTTTCTCTGTCTCGACAGAGAACTGGATGTTTGAGTGCATATTTTTCACGTGTTCAAGGAAGTGCTCAAGAGCTTTATTTCATCATTATGTTGATGATATGTTCATACGTTCAAGGAAGTGCTCAAGAGCTTTATTTTATTTTTATGTTGATGACATGTTTATGGTCTGGCCACATGGCACAGAAGCTCTTGAACATTTCCTTGAATGTTTGAACAGAATGCACCCAAATATTCAGTTCACTGTCAAGACAGAGAAAAAAGGAAGTCTGTCATAAGTCTGTCATTTTGAGATGTTTTGGTCCATCAAAAGTCAGATGGATGTGTCAGCCACTCAGTGCACCATAAGCTGATGCACACTGGTTTATATCTTAGAGCCCTGTGTTTCCATCATCAAGCCCAGAAGAGAGCAGTTTATACACATTGGTACACAGAGCAAAAACTGTTTTGTATGGGGACCACTTGAATTCCAAAATTAATCATCTGAAGGAATGGCTATGTTTCATGTGGTATGAAGTCAACATTCTCCAAGAAAAGGAAAGTTGAAAATGTCAAACATTCGCATGATGAGCTACCAATTGTATTCCTTCCTTTCTGTAGCATTACATACAGCAAAATATGCAGAGTCCTTGGAAGATGAGGTATAAGACCTATTTCCAACCTCCCAAGAAGATAAAAGTGGCATTGTGTCCTATTAAGGACAGTCTCGGCCTGAGAATCCCTGGGCTTTATAACATTCCTTGCGAGGGTACTGTCCTGGCCTCAGGATCTCTAGGATTATAATATCCATTGTGAGGGTGGAAGCAATTGCATTGATCAATCCATCTGCACAATTTCTGACTGCTGTGCAGAACATCAACAGCATATTAGAAATTGTGAACTAGAGAAATCCGTAGTTGCTGAGCACAGCATTACAAACAGACAAAAAATACTGTCTAACAAAAAAAAAGGTTTTGTACTGGGCTCCTACATACTGGTATTCTGTAATTACAGAGACTGTAGATGTAAGAATGTGCAAGAAGACCTTCAAACATGATAGCTGATATAATCTGAGTGGTGCACGGAAATGAGCACTTGAGGCAGACAAATTTGTCACAATGTTTGTGCTACAACAGGAGAGGTGGTGCCACCAGCACAGATATTGACAGTATCTATGACAACATTATGTAATTACCAACCAATCAGAAACTGTCTATGGGCTGTTGTAAGGCCACTAAAAGAGCAGTTTTGACTACCAGTTGGTCTTGACAAAGTTGATACAGGTAATCATCAAAAGTTCAATGTTCTACCGTGAACTGACACGGCAAGAAGTCCGAGAATGTTCTATAAACTGTACCATTATGAAAGACTTAAGTCTCAATCTTTAACATGATTTGTAAGATAGTGGGTTGCATCAAATAATACAACTTTGACACTGAAGCCTCTGTAAATGGTAATAATTAAAATAATTGAATAGTTTTGCAGCAATTTGCATATATCAAAAACAAGTGTTCAGAATCAATACTTTATGAAATTTTGTATAAAAAGAAAATGCATACTGCCATTTGTTAAAAACCTTGCTTTGATTCTTGAAGACTTTTAGGAACATTTGAGATAACTGATTAGGTGAACTATCACGCATACAGGATGTCCCATGAAGAATGGTTGAGATTCAGGGATATGACAGGAATGATCATCCTCTGGAAAAAAGTTTAGTAAACACGATCTCTAAAATGCATAGCTTAAGAGTTATGAGACTACTTCATCTTCAATACTGTGCAACAAGTCTCTTCTACTGCAAGCTCTTTGCTTTCCATATTTTGGGAGGTGGCAGTACTAAACAGCAGAAGTGGTGTGTTCACACACGCACACACACACACACACACACACACACACACACACACACACACACACCTATACCCCTATATGGTGCTGGCTGGGGGGTGGGGGGAGAGGGGGGGGGGCATGGGGACATGAATTGAGAGAGGGTGACAGGATAAAGGGAGGGAAAACTGTTTGGTGAATGGTGCAGGGACAGTGGGTTACCTGAGACTGAGGCCACGATGATTACAGGAGCAGAGGATGTGTTGTAAGGATAACTCCCATCTACATAGTTCAGAGAAGCTGGTAGTGGAGGGAAGGATCCAGATGGCCTAGATTGTGAAGCAGCCAATGCAGCTGATCTAGTTGCACTCAGCTGCATGTTATGCCATCCAGTGGTCCACTTTGTTCTTGACAACAGTTTGGCAGTGGCCATTCATCCTGGTGGACAGCTTGTTGGTAGCCACATCAACATAAAAAGCTGTTCAGTGCTTGCAGCAGGACTGGTATATGACATAGTTGCTTTCACAGATGGTCTGGCTCCTGATGGCTTGGGACAAGTCTGTGACAGGACTGAAGTAGGAGGTGTTGGCTGGACAAATATGATCCTTCTGGGAAAGGGTTGGGAGTGGAAGTGGGAGTGGAAATGGGAAGGTCTAGGTTGTGTAGGTCGGATGGGTGATGGAACACAATTGGAGGAACAATGGGTAGGATCTTAAGTAGGATGTCTCACATCTCAGAAAAGGATGAGAGATAAACAAAGCCCTGGCAAAGGATGTGGTTCAGTTGTTCTAGACCAGGGTGATACTGAGTGACAAGCAGGGTAGTCCTTTGCAGCTGACTCCTAAGGGTGGTGGGAGGATGGGGGGTGTGTGAGGATACAGCATGGGAAATCTCTTCATGGACTAGGTTTGGGGAAGTATTGCCTGCTTGCGAAGGCCTTCGTGAGGCCTGCAGCGTACCATACAAGGAGGTTTTCATCACTGCAGATATGTCATCCATGAGTGGCTAGGCTGCATGGGAGGGATTTTTTGGTAGGGAAGGGATGGCAGCTGTCAAAATGCAGGTACTGTTTCTGTTCAATTTCAATAGCTCCTTTAGAACATGGGCCATCTGGATCCTTCCCCCAACCACCAGCTTCCCTGAACTAAGTAAAGCAGCATTATCCTAACAACACATTCTCTGCTTCCGTATTTGCCCTGGCCTCAGTCTCAGGTAAACTACCATCCCTGCTCTCTCTACCTGACGGTTTCCCCTTCTTCCATCCTATCAATCCCTCTCAATTCATGTCCCCACACCACTTTCAGCATGCACTGCCCCCCACTGATCCCTACTATCATGCATTACATGCCAAGCCTATATACCTGCCAGCTCTCTCTCTCCCCCATTCACAGTCAGCAAACCAGCTACCTCCCTTTGAGCTGCTAACCCCTAAGCTCCAGTCCCTCTCCCTGCCTCCCACCTCCTTCTCTCTCTTTACCCACCCAACCCAACACTTTGCCCCACCACAACCAGTCCACCTGCTGAAATACAACATTTCTCCAGCCAGCTCCATGTATGGGCATAAGGCACAGTGTGTGTGTGTGTGTGTTTTACTTTAGTTCATCAAAGGATAAAGGATAAATCTGAAAGGCAGCAAGTTTTCTTTCTTTTATGTGTGTTTATTAGCATCTCAATACTTCTGCTTTTAGGTGAATGGCCTCCTTCAATCCAAACATGTTTATATTCTACAAGAACTTTCCTTTAACATTTACAGTCACTCTTCTACTGAAGAAGTGTTCATAGCTCTTTTGGTATGCAATATAGTGCCCATGTTTATCAGACATTTTTTTATTTTGTTTTGGTCCATACTACATCCTTGCAAAATATGGAAAGCAGAGAGCTTGCAGCAGAAAAGATTTGTTTCATACTATTGAAAATGAAGAAGTGCTCATAACTCTTAAGGTATACATTTTAAAGCTTATGTTTACTAGACTTTTTTCCTTTGAATGATTTGTTCCTGTCGTATCCCTGAACATTGACCATTCCTCCAGGGACACCCCATATAAATAAGGTTGTAAGTAACATTAGCTGTCAAGCTGTTTGCAGACAGAGCAATTATCTACATGGAAATCACAGTGCCTGAAAATTGTTACAAAATGCTGGAAGACATGCATGTTATCAATATATTTAGTGTTAAGCTGGCAGGTAATCCTCAATAGAATGAAATGTAATGTGACACATGTATTTAAGAGAAAGACCTGATATTGTTAGATCACAAGATCAGTGACCAACCACAGACAGCAGTCAGAAGAATTAAACAGCTGGTAGTATACCACTTGTGATTCACTGTGTAACAATAATACAAATCACTTCAAACTTGCAGAAAACTCACCTAAGTCATTATCTATTTATTTGTTTCATTCTTTGCACATCCATACACAATAAACATTGTATGGATGTTGCCTAAAAACTGTATTTCTGCAAGCCAGTGGTAGAGTATGAGTACATTGAAAAGCAGTATAAAGTTCAGGTCAGTTGCACCGTACTTATATATGGAAAAATTATTGAAGTGGAAGTGCCATTCTAGCTCACAGCTCATAATTTTATCTGTATGAAAATCATAACCACCAAACTGATTTTCATAGAACCTTTAGGTTCAGGTAGGACAAGCTGTCATAGTGGTACAACACTGGACGCATTGAACATCCCTACAATACTGATCATACAAAGTGGCATCATCAAGCACACACTATATTGCTTCCATTAATACCCATACCTCAAAGTAACAAGCATCTAGATTAAATACTCCTTAAATTTGAAGGTGATGTGAATGAACATGTGGTTCTTGCATAGTCATCTGACAACACACTTGAAATTTTACTTGTGAGGTAGTGTGTTTGCAATGCGGCCTTGTCCTAGCTAAGTTTCAGCACTCAAATTAATGCACCTTTTACCTGACTTAACAACTTTCGACTTTGGTAGTGGTCACTTTACATTTGTAGTAACTTTACTAAATCTGATAATGGACACTATATGAAGCCTGAAGATATAAGGAAAAGAAGCAGGTGTGATCAGAAACACCATATGGAATTCATGAGTACCTTAAATGTCGGATCTTATTTGGTGATGCCTTGGCTGCTGCCATAGCCACAGTATCCCCATCACTGTTGAGAGCAGCAACATCATCTCCAAGATCCTGAGCGAGTGCATGGAAGACAGACTTGGAGAGCCATGAGGCAAGGTGTGGATGACCTAGCTGGCGTAAGCGGCGAGACAATGGCTCCACTCCAGAGCGGCCACGTGCCCCATGTCGTCCACTCCCAGAGTTCCAGCGCAGCAAGAGGTCTATGCAGCGGTCCGTCTGTGGAACCTGCCGCTCTGACAAAGCAGATGAAGTGATTCTCTGTCAAGTTCTGAATGTCAATGGAAATATATTTATTATGTTTACTTAGACTGAATGTAATCACTGTTATCTTCCTTTGGACTGTCTGTCATGGTACGAAGGGAGGTAGTGAAGTGCCAAGATACTGTACTCACATTCAAGAGGATGGAAAGTCAAATCCTCATCTTACCATCCAGATTTAGACTTTCTACATCTAAATCTACATTTATACTCCGCAAGCCACCCAACGGTGTGTGGCGGAGGGCACTTTACGTGCCACTGTCATTACCTCCCTTTTCTGTTCCAGTCGCGTATCATTCGCGGGAAAAACGACTGTCTGAAAGCCTCCGTGCGCGCTCGAATCTCTCTAATTTTACATTCGTGATCTCCTCGGGAGGTATAAGTAGGGGGAAGCAATATATTCGATACCTCATCCAGAAACGCAACCTCTCGAAACCTGGCGAGCAAGCTACACCACGATGCAGAGGGCCTCTCTTGCAGAGTCTGCCACTTGAGTTTGCTAAACACCTCCGTAACTCTATCACGGTTACCAAATAACCCTGTGACAAAATGTGCCGCTCTTCTTTGGATCTTCTCCATCTCCTCCGTCAACCCGATCTGGTACGGATCCCACACTGATAAGCAATACTCAAGTATAGGTCGAACGAGTGTTTTGTAAGCCACCTCCGTTGTTGATGGACTACATTTTGTAAGGACTCTCCCAATGAATCTCAACCTGGTACCCGTCTTACCAACAATTAATTTTATATGATCATTCCACTTCAAATCGTTCCGCACGCATACTCCCAGATATTTTACAGAAGTAACTGCTACCAGTGTTTGTTCTGCTATCATATAATCATACAATAAAGGATCCTTCTTTCTATGTATTTGCAATACATTACATCTGTCTATGTTTAGGGCCAGTTGCCACTCCCTGCACCAAGTGCCTATCCGCTGCAGATCTTCCTGCATTTCGCTACAATTTTCTAATGCTGCAACTTCTTTGTATACTACAGCATCATCCGCGAAAAGCCACATGGAACTTCCGACACTACCTACTAGGTCATTTATATATATTGTGAAAAGCAATGGTCCCATAACACTCCCCTGTGGCACGCCAGAGGTTACTTTAACGTCTGTAGACATCTCTCCATTGATAACAACATGCTGTGTTCTGTTTGCTAAAAACTCTTCAATCCAGCCACACAGCTGATCTGATATTCCGTAGGCTCTTACTTTGTTTATCAGGTGACAGTGCGGAACTGTATTGAACGCCTTCTGGAAGTCAAGGAAAATAGCATCTACCTGGGAGCCTGTATCTAATATTTTCTGGGTCTCATGAACAAATAAAGCGAGTTGGGTCTCACACGATCGCTGTTTCTGGAATCCATGTTGATTCCTACAGAGTTTCCAAAAACGACATGATACTCGAGCAAAAAACATGTTCTAAAATTCTACAACAGATCGACGTCAGAGATATAGGTCTATAGTTTTGCGCATCTGCTCGACGACCCTTCTTGAAGACTGGGACTACCTGTGCTCTTTTCCAATCATTTGGAACCTTCCGTTCCTCTAGAGACTTGCAGTACACTGCTGTTAGAATGGTGCAAGTTCTTTCGCGTACTCTGTGTAGAATCGAATCGGTATCCCGTCAGGTCCAGTGGACTTTCCTCTGTTGAGTGATTCCAGTTGCTTTTCTATTCCTTGGACTCTTATTTCGATGTCAGTCATTTTTTCGTTCGTGCGAGGATTTAGAGAAGGAACCGCGGCGCGGTCTTCCTCTGTGAAACAGCTTTGGAAAAAGGTGTTTAGTATTTCAGCTTTATGCGTGTCATCCTCTGTTTCAATGCCATCATCATCCCAGAGTGTCTGGATATGCTGTTTCGAGCCACTTACTGATTTAACGTAAGACCAGAACTTCCTAGGATTTTCTGTCAAGTCGGTACATAGAATTTTACTTTCGAATTCAATGAATGCTTCACGCATAGCCCTCCTTACGCTACCTTTGACATCGTTTAGCTTCTGTTTGTCTGAGAGATTTTGGCTGTGTTTAAACTTTGAGTGAAGCTCTCTTTGCTTTCACAGTAGTTTCCTAACTTTGTTGTTGAACCACGGTAGGTTTTTCCCGTCCCTCACAGTTTTAGTCGGCACGTACCTGTCTAAAACGCATTTTACGATTGCCTTGAACTTTTTCCATAAACACTCAACATTGTCAGTGTCAGAACAGAAATTTTCATTTTGATCTGTTAGGTAGTCTGAAATCTGCCTTCTATTACTCTTGCTAAACACATAAACCTTCCTCCCTTTTTTTATATTCCTATTAACTTCTGTATTCAGGGATGCTGTAACGGCCTTATGATCACTGATTCCCTGTTCTGCACTTACAGAGTCGAAACGTTCGGGTCTGTTTGTTATCAATAGGTCCAAGATGTTATCTCCACGAGTCGCTTCTCTGTTTAATTGCTCGAGGTAATTTTCGGATAGTGCACTCAGTATAACGCCACTCGATGCTCTGTCCCTACCACCCATCCTAAACATCTGAGTGTCCCAGTCTATATCTGGTAAATTGAAATCTCCACCTAAGACTATAACATGCTGAGAAAATTTATGTGAAATATATTCCAAATTTTCTCTCAGTTGTTCTGCCACTAATGCTGCTGAGACGGGAGGTCAGTAAAAGGAGCCAATTATTAACCTAGCTCGGTTGTTGAGTGTAACCTCCACCCATAATAATTCACAGGAACTATCCACTTCTACTTCACTACAGGATAAACTACTACTAACAGCGGCAAACACGCCACCACCGGCTGCATGCAATCTATCCTTTCTAAACACCGTCTGTGCCTTTGTAAAAATTTCAGCAGAATTTATCTCTGGCTTCAGCCAGCTTTCTGTACCTAGAACGATTTCAGCTTCGGTGCTTTCTATCAGCGATTGAAGTTCCGGTATTTTACCACTTTCTGTGGTCTTACTAAATTTATTAATGTAAATGCTGCGGTAATTCTTTTTAAATGGACACAGACAATTTTCTTCCCTGTCCTTTCCCAACCTGAGCTAGTGTTCCATCTAAAATGAGCTCATTAAGGCCTTAGAAGAAAAAAAGGATGAGCTTACTGATTATTGGCTACACTACGTGAAAGCTGCTTTATAATTAGAACAGTTTACAAATTGTTAAATGAGAACATTTTGTTATATGTGTATATACATATGAAAATAAGTGGGATCACCTAAATTTTAAATTATATTAATATCCTGTTGTGTTTTCTAATATCTCATAAAACAGCATCAATCTATTCAATGAAAGCCTCTAAATGTGCCAATAGCAGTAAAAGAAAGAAACAAAGCATAGCTTACATGAGTTCCTAGTAGCTTTTCATTCACTCTTATACAAAAAAGGAGAGGAGAGATGCACTGCAACTGTATGTAACAGGTCTGTGTGGTTCAGTATGGCACCAAGTCAGGTCCTGCAAAGGTTAGCACACTTGACTTGCCGTTGAGAAGATGACAGCTCACATCTGAGTCTAAGCATTCAGATTTAGATTTTCCATGATTTTCCTAAATTGCTCCTGGCAAATTCTAGGATGGTTCTCTTGAAAGAGCGTGGCCAATTTCTTTACCCATCTTTGAAACAATCCTAGTTTGTGCTCCATCTCTTATGACTTGCTTGCAGTATGGAAAAAATGAAATAACATTGTCACATCAGGCTATTAACAAACAAATCCACCAAAAATAAATGCTAAATATATCTATTTAAGAAAGCAGATAAAAATTTACTTGATGGCTTCCTATGAGACAGTCTCCATTTCTTCCAAACTAACAATGTAAGTGTAGAGCAGATGTGGCTAAATTCAAAGAAATAGTATTGGTGGAATTTGAGAGATTCATACCAAGTAAATTAATAAGAGATAGGAAATACCCCCATGGTATACAAAACAGCTCAGGACACAGTTGTAGAAGCACTAGGGAAAACATGCCAGATTTAAAAGAATGCAATAGCCCCAAGACTGGATATGTATTATGGAAGCTCAAATTTTAGCTTGGATTTCAATGTAAGATGCTTTGAATAGTTTCCAGAATGAAACCCTGTCTTGAGATCTGACAGACAATCCAAAGAGATTCTGGTAAAGTTTAAAGTACACCAGAGGCAACACAAAACAATACCTTTACTGTGTGATAGCAATAGTAATGTTACCTATGACAGTGCCATTAAATTGGAGTTACCAAGCACTATTTTCTGATATTCCTTTCCTTCACCAAAGAAGATGCAGTATATATTCCAGAATTAAAACCAAGAACAAATGCCAACAAGATTAACTTAGAAGGAGATGCCCTTGGCGTAACAACACAACCTAAGTTACCCATTAAAGGCAAGTCTTCCAGTCCAGATTGTATGCCAATTAGGTTACTTTCAGAATATGCTGATGTAATAGCTCCATAATATTTAACAATGGTATACAACTGCATGCTTGAAAAAAGGACTGGAAATTTGCAAGATCACAGCAATATGTAAGAGAGGAAATAGGAGTAATCTGCTGAATTACTCGTATAGACCCACATCAGTGACATCAGTTTACAGTAAGATTTCTGAATATATACTGTGCTCTTGTATATTATGAAACACATTGAGAAAAATGATCTATTATCAAAAAGTCAGAATGGATTCAGAAGATATCATTTTTGTGAAACCCAAATGGTCTTTCATTCACCACAGTAATGAATGCTATCAACAGGGAATCTCAAGTTAATTTAATATCCCTAGATTTCCAGAAGTCTTTTGACTCCATTTGTGACATGTGGCTTCTAATCAAATTGCATGCCTACAAAGAATAATCTCAGCTGTGCAAAAGGCCATAGTTCATAGTAACTGATGGACAGTCATCAAGTGAAACAGAAGTTATACCTACATTCTCCAAGGAAGTGTTATAGGCCCTCTGCTGTTTCTAGTCTGTATAAATCTATGGTGTATTAATTTTTAACAGTAACTGATAACATGAGAAAAAACATTGTGAGCTGAACATATGACACTAATTACATATTTTAAACCCAGAGTCATCCAGTGCCCACATTGTTTTGTTAAAAATATGCACACTCAGTGCATATGTAAAGAAACACAGTGACTGCAGTGCTGTAAACAAGAACTTGTGGCAGAAGTCTGCAAAAGCAGCACCACATCCCATTGACAATGCTACAACAGCATAAAAACATTATGGCTCCAGCTGAACCTTTTTACAGAGTGTATGTAAAAGTTTTTTCTCCCATTGACAATCAACAATGCTCATTCACTAGTTTATATTACAAATGGGGAAACCTGTGCTCAGATTGGTTCTCCACCTCTTGAGCCAACATCACAAAAGCTACACCAAGGACTGCACACTTTTGCAGGGTAAATGCACAGTAGTGGCATTGTACATAAAAGTTAACCAGCCGACTACTTTCTTAGCTGTGCCATAATGGCAAGCACAAAACATGTTTTTGGGATGGATGCATTTTCTTTTTCTGGTTTTAAAACAATAGATCACATCAACATTGTCTCAACAGGTATACCATTCGATTATTACTATTCACTGTGCACTGAATACTCACATCTACTTTCACCAGGCTTAGAGCGTGCAAATGATTATGTAGCTCATATGAAGGTAAAGTCTTCTGTGCACCTCACTAGAGCTAGGGTTCGCCCTTGGTAGCTGAGTGGTCAGCGTGATAGACTGTCAGTCCAAAAGGCCTGGGTTCGATTCCCGGCTGGGTCGGAGATTTTCTCCGCTCAGGGACTGGGTGTTGTGTTGTCCTAATCATCATCATTTCATCCCCATCGATGCGCAAGTTGCCAAAGTGGCGTCAAATCGAAAGACTTGCACCAGGCGAACGGTCTACCCGACGGGAGGCCCTCGTCACACTAGAGCTAGACCAGTGCAGGTAGCATTGAGAGATGACATCAAGTCTGAGTTAGGTTTTGTGATGCAAGAAGATGCCCTCACGTCCATCACATCCAGTCAGTGGGCAACACCATTGGAAGTGTTACCAAAACCAAATGGCTCCCTGCATTTCTGTTAGGACTTTAAATCAGCTATAAAAGTACAATCAGAGATTGTCTGTCTCATTCCGCAGCCAGAAGAGTTCATATCAAGACTATCAAGTGGACTGTATTACTCTAAAACTGATCTATCATAAGTTTATTTACAATTGCCACCAGATGAATAGTCCCACCAACTAATGGTCATCAACACTCTATTTGGACTGTACAGATATAACAGGCTGCCTTTCAGAAATGCTAGTGCAACGAGCAATTTTCCAACAATCTTTGGAGCAGATGATTCAAAATATTCTGAACAGTCAATTAGCTCAGAAGTATATTAGTAAGCAGTGCTACAAGAGAGCAACATCTTGCGAACTTATGTCTATTGTACCAGACACAAAAAATATAGAATAAAATTCAACCTACAATACTCCAAATTCTTTAAGCATCGTCTACGTATTTAAAGGACCTTCAGTCATTTCACTGACATATGAAATGAATTTCCTGTGTGAATCTGTGATTATTGTGAATATTTTTTAACTAAAACCATCAAAATCAGTTATTATAATTTCTTTATTTTTATGATGTTTTGGTTACTGCCATCATCAAATATCAGAAGAGTAGAACATAAAAAGAAGATTCTGTGTCAGTACTAAAAACTACATCTAATCAGGCAGCAGCCAAAATGTAGTAATAAATAAATAATTTTAATAAGTGATCTAGATGGTTTCACCCACATAATCTTCAGTCATTTCTTGGAAAAATAAATTATTATGCAAAATTTATTGCCAGATCCCATAATAATCTATGCAACAATGGCACTAAATATGAATGGTCACAGCAGTCTCAGGAGGCTTTTCACAAGTTCAAAGATTATCTAAAGTCTGCTTCTTGTCTGGTGACCTATGATCCATCCTGTCATGGACATGTCTCAACATGGGATTTGAGCCATTCTTTCTCACATAAGTGATGATAGCCATGAGCAACCCATTGCATATACATCTAAAACACTCACTTCCATCCAGACAAATTACTCACAAATTGATTAAGAAGCACTTTCTATCATATTGGACATCGAAATATTCTTTACATTTCTTTATGGCACAAAATTTCATCTCATGATGGACCATAAACCATTAATATCGTTTCAGAAAAAAATGGCACAGTGTGTGCATTGTTGGACTCCCTTCCTCAGCAATTACAATTTTTCAATTCACTATTGGCTGACAGCACAACATGCTAATGCCAATGCTCTATCCAGATTACCTATGGGGTCAGGTCTTACATGTAACTCTTAGAATACACTGTAATTCCACCTTACAAAACCAACTAAAAGAGTTTCCTGTCACTGCATCCACATTCACAAAGGAAACAGCTGAGCACTTTAACAGCAAACAAGTTATGAAATACATCTGCCTAGGTTGGCCAGAAAGCCACTCTCCACAGTCCCTTCCAAATCTTTGCATATATTTTCCCCTAAACATCAGGATCCAGGCGGTACAACGAGAACTGATGCTGACATTGGATGATGACTGCCATGTAGTCATCACATCATCAGCATGTCATAAACCTCCTCTATGCTGACCACTGAGTTATAACACACATGAAGGCACTCACAGGCGGCACAGCTACTGGCAAGGCATTGAGTGGACAGCCCACTCCAGCAAGACCTATGTGTCAATCCAGTCAGCACCCCCACCACCCATATTTCAAGGTTCCTTACTTAATTCGAATGTCAGATATCATAGCAAGAGACACAATAACTGCCTTGCAGAAAATACTCATCATTGGAGGTACCCCAGAAACAATCATTTCAGACATTGGTCTTTAATTTTCATCTTTATGTTTCAGGATTTCTGCTCTCAAAATGGCATAATACACATGACAGTGGTGCCATTACAATTGGTGAAGCTGAGCAATTCATCCACACCTTTAGTGTGTAGCCGCACACAAGGCCAGGGTCCATGGTCTCCTACAGGACTTCACCAATACAGGCGTTCAGTCTGATGAAAATGCTGCATGGCCACTGATGCCAGATCCTCTGGGGCCCCGGACTATATGGATTGCTGTTTTGGTGTGTTCTGAAATTTATGACAATGGACTGGAATTGTGAACTATCAAGTGATTAGAATTTATCCACGTTTTCTGTGAGATGAAGAGTGTTTATTCACTATGTAGCATCATTACCTAGTCTTAAATGAAACATGTAAGAATTTATAACAAACCTCTTTGGAATGTAGTGTTAGCTACTGCTAACCGGAAAGCACAGTGTGGAGACATTTAGGTTACAGCAATACACACTGGCAAAAATAAAAAATAAAAATAGTATACCATGTTAGAGGTCTCCAATTCACTCCAGATTTATTATTGCAACAGTGCATGTGGGATACATGAAATGATTACATTTACAGACCAATAGCATAAGAGGTCCTGAAGTACCAGGTATCAGCTCATGCTGAAACACCCATATTAGTACATTGGCAGCAATGCGGGCACTGAATCTAACATCAGGTCACTCATACAGATGGTGAATACTGTCCTGGGCTACATTATGCCACACCCGCTTGACCCGTTCATGTAGTTATGTGAGAGTTGTTGGTTGATGAGTCGCAAGAGTCACTTCTCACCCCATCATATTCCACACGTGCTCGGAGACAAGTCTGGAGATAATTCTGGCCAGGGAAGTTGCTACACATCTTGCAGAGTGTGTTGAGTTTCACAGGGAATATGTGGGTGAGCATTATGTTGTTGGAATAAAACATCCCCTTTCAATTGCAAGAATGGCAAAAAAAAAAAAAAAAAAAAAGCGTCTAACAAAATTCTGCCCACACCAAGCACTGGTTAGCATCCTCTCCAGAGATACCAAAGGTGAATGAGAATTGTAGGTTATCTCGCACCAGACCATAATGCCTGGGATGGGGCCAGTGTGTCGTAAATGTATGTACTCTACGAGACAGCACTCCCCAGTTCTATGTTGTACACACAAAAGATCATCACTTGCATGCAGGTAGAATCTGCTTTCATCGCTGAAGACCACAGCATACCAATCCATCTTCCAAGCGATCCTCTGGTGGCATCAGTGGAGCGGTGCACATCAGTGCTGTGATGTGGGTGGAAGACAGGTTAGAGATGTACATGCCCATAGTCCTGCTGTTATAACCGGTTCACAACAGTTCATTTTGACATGTCTGGGTTCACAAGCCCTCTTGTCTATGCTGTGGTAGCTGTACAATATGCCATTGATGCCGTTACAATATGATGATCCTGGTGGGTATCTGTGCTCTGTGGATGTCCAGATCCTTGTCTATGGGAATGAGAATGTTCATGTGTCTCCATGGCATGGTTGCCTGCTTGATTCCCACATTTGTTGCCTGCTTGATTCACACGTTTGCACTATACTCAGCCTTCTGGCTTTGAGCATTCCCTATTAAAGAGTAAACACAGATGACACTCTTGTAGCTATGCCACTTGCTATCTGTTGGTAGACAACGCTGAAACCATTATCAGTACACCTAATATCCCCCGGGTGGCATATGCCATCATTGGATTAAAATTGACATCATTCTTCCAGAAATACTATTTTTTTCTGGCAGTGTATATAGAAGAGGATTGCAAGATGGGTTAGCCACACTCATGCAAAAGCTGTACTGTACAGTGGTAATAGCCAGAGTGCACAAGATGGTGTCACTACACCAAGGCTTGAACCATGTTATAAGCTACATGACTGGTTGCCCGGCAAAGGTGCAACAAATGCACATTGGAATGGTATAAATATGCAACAAATGCACACTGGAATGGTATAAATAAGTGTGAATTTTGATACAGACTCATCTTGAGCACCGCAGACTATCACAATGCAGGGCTATGCCAGACGATGAGATGGCTAGGTGCTGCCAGCTGCACCCACGAGTTTCAGACTGGGTCAGGGAGCTACCTCCTACACTAAATCCATCCTGTGGGACTTGGTGCCACAGCACAGCAGACCTGCTGTCTGCACCTGCTGATGCCAGACTCCTGCTGGGAGGCAGGGGGTTGTGTCCCATGCATGGCAATCTTCCATTCTTCCCTCATCATCAGGTTAAATGCGAACTGCACTTGGGACACCTGAGCATGGATTTTATCAACATATGGCAGATGCAGCAAGAAGAAGTAGTACACCACTAATGTTGGGGCTTCATCTTAGCCTACTGATGGACCGCCAGCTTGCTGCCTGGCCTGATGTCAGAATCACAGGGCACTGACGAGTGCACCATCCCGCTGAGCAGAGGTAAGCCATCCACTGACCATCGTCAGCCCACTGCACCATAGGGGGGCATGTCTGCCTCATATTGATGATGGAGAAATGTGGAATTGAAAATTAATACAAAGTATTTTTCTTGGCCACCAGTCTATCACTGGGCCACACCAACCTGCTGCTCTGTCCTTTCCCCCCAAAGGGCCACAACAGAATGGTGCCAAAGGACTCAGCTCTTCCCCCATCCGAGGGCCAAAACAGAGTGGTGTCAAAGGTTGCATCACCCTCAACAAGCTGGTGGCAGCAGCAGGACCTTCAAGCCTATGACTGAGTTGTTTGGTGACAGCAGTGGTGTAGCAATGCCTACAACTGCCATCCACAGATCAGCAGATAAAAAAGATGACTTGACTATTGCAGGGGTGTAGTTTCATTGACACATGGTGAGGTGAGTGCATCTCTTTGCAGGGGTGCAGTTTCATTGACACATGGTGGTGTGAGTGCATCTCTTTTTTCTCCAGAAGTATATAAGCTGTGAACAATGAGCAATGATTTGCAAGCTGAAGCTAAATTGGTCATTGTTTTGATGCATAGCAATAATTACAGGTAGCAACTCAGACAAAAGTAAGTAAGTTTAGTAGGAAGTAATGAGATAGTGATATGGTTAAGTGTTCTTCGAATTTTATTTTATTTTGTGCATAACAGGGAATATGACTCCGTTTTTAAGCATGTAAGGTAATAAGAAGTGTTGGAATAGTGGTATGATTAAGTGTTTTTTTCCCTTTGATTATGACAGGTGAGGTACTGAAAATAGTAAGAGACTAAGGAGATGAGATGCTAGTGGATAATGCTGGGGTGTCTAAAAATAGAAAGCGATTCAGACTGAGGTGAAGAAAAAAGCTTTTTGCAAAACTCCAGAGTACAGAGAGAAGTTGTGGAGAGAGCACGATAACTGGTTGATAGAAAATAGGCCTTGGGAGGTTAGGAGTAGTTAATTATGGAGAAGATGGAAAGAAGGGAAACAGAATAAGCAGAGAGGATGAAGAAAGAGGAAGCTGAAAGTGAGAGGAGCAGGCCTGAAGATGGTTTACCTGTTCCTGCAGGACAGCTGACTACCGTTAGTTTGGTCAAACCTGTCAGTCCTGTGAAGAGCAGGGATATCATGGATGGATGGATGATCGTTTGAATGGGAAGATTATAGTAATAGTTGATGGTAATATAATGCAAGATCCTGAGAATTTATCCAAGGTGCAGAGTAATGACATTGCTGAAGTGGAGAAGAGTGATGTAGAAGAAGCAGCTTCATTATCAAGTGGAACTGTATAGTTTGGGGTAGCAGGAATTGGTGCGGGAAATACCAAAGTGATTTAAGTTTGGAGATAGCTTCACAGGTGATTTAAATGCAATAGTATCTACTCCAGTGGGAGATAGTAGGTGTTATGTTGAGGCACGACAGCCCTAGGCCAGATGCACAGGGAAGTGTATGTGCCTGTGATTTTTGCAATGCGCAGAGCGAAATTGTAGATGCTGCTGTTGTTTTAGATATTACAGGGAATGCACATGAAGATGTTGGTAGTTTTGTTGCAGATGTTGTGGCAGATATAGTACAGTCATATACATTTCCTCAGAAACAGGGTGAATGGAGGAAGACAAAGGGGAGACGAGTTCAGAGAGCAGATAGTCAAGTCAACAGCACTGAATCTGTTGAAGAGTGTACACTAGACGTTCACGAGGTACCACAAGTGCAAGTACTGTGTCACAGCCTTGTTTCAAGGCAAGCAGCTGATGCGCACAGTGAGCTGTTTACAGTGCAGCTGCAATCTGAAATGAAATGTTCTGACTGAACATCATGCCAAAGATAACCTTCAGTGACAGAAAGCTGTTGCCAGAGTAGAACTGTCATGAGGTGCATCTAACATATGGGGCAAACCACTTAAACCAAGTACAAATACCCTGAACATAATTCACATAGTATAGTGCCACCAGACACGAGGAAGTTTTTTTTTTTTTTTTTTTTTTTTTGGGGGGGGGGGGGGGGGGTGAGGAGAGGGGACAAGAGCACCAGAAAACCAAGCATTTCAAGGAGAATTCAGTCTTTAATGAACGCTACAGAGAGAGGAATAAATGGGACTACTTTTTTAAGCAGTTTTAACCTTCTGTTTTGGTACAACTTTCGGAAGTTTGCCCTTGCGACCAAAGTGCCCCTTACCCTTTCCCAGTAAATATACTCCCAAACTTATCCTCACAAGAAAACCACATAGTCAGTTCACATCAATGACCTATTAATAGACTGAATTCAGCAACATTTGCCACTTGTTCAGTTTCATCTGTTCGTGACTTGGAAACAATTAAAGCTGCATACCTAGGATATTTCCATTCAGCTATGACACGTGGCATCATATTTGGGGATAACCAGTCACAAGCAAACAAATTCCTTATTGCACAGAAAAGAGTCATAGGAATTGTGGCTAGAGTGCACCTGAGATGCTCTTGCAGAAACTTATTCAAATGGCTCGGTATCCTCACCATGCCATTTCAGTACATCTTTTCACTAATGTGCTTTGTGAACAGTAAGCACACAGTTTACAAAATAAACAGTGAATATCATGATCATGACACAAGAAGTAAACAGGATCTTCACAAAGATATACAAAATCTCAGCATGGTACAGAAAGGAGTACATTATTTAAGAATAAAAGTATACAATAAACATGCATTTCATGTTAAATCAGCCATTGGGGATATGACTAAATTCAAAAAACCAGCTGAAAATTTATCTTTTGAATAGTTCTTTCTATTCTTTGCAGGAATTTTTGACAATGTATAAGAATTAGTAAAATGTGTTTAATTTTAAGCATTCCTGTAAGAACTGACTATGTAGCACTGGCATATCAATTGATGACACAATTATTTTTATATGTATTAGAATGTAGGGCTTATAATTCATTTGTGTAATCATTATTACTACTATAACCTGTGTTGTTGTTTAAACACTTTAAGCTCATGTATCTGTTTATATATGTTTTAGTTTGTATGCCTCATGACCATTTAGATACACTATGTGATCAAAAGTATCTGGACACCCCTAAAAACATACATTTTTCATTTTAGGTGCATTGTGCTGCCACCCACTGCCACGTACTCCACATCAGCGACCTCAGTAGTCATTAGACATCGTGGGGGAGCAGAATGGGGCACACCGCGGAACTCACGGACTTTGAACATGGTCTGGTGATTGGGTGTCACTTGTGTCATACATCTGTATGCGAGATTTCTACACTCCTAAACATTCCTAGGTTTCCGATGTGATAGTGAAGAGGAAACGTGAAGGGCACATACAGCACAAAAGTGTACAGACCAACCTTGTCTGTTGACTGACAGAGACTGCCGACAGATGAAGAGGGTCGTATTGTGTAACAGGCAGACATCTATACACACCATCACACAGGAATTCCAAACTGCATCAGGATCCACTGCAAGTACTATGATAGTTAGGCGGGAGGTGAGAAAACTTGGATTTCATGGTTGAGTGGCTGCTCATAAGCCACACATCCCGCCGGTAAATGCCAAACGACGCTTCACTTGGTGTAAGGAGCATAAACGTTGGACGATTGAACAGTGTAAAAACATTGTGTGGAGTGAGGAATCACAGTACACAGTGTGGTGATCTGATGGTAGGGTGTGGGTATGGTGAATGCCTGTTGAAAGTCATCTGTCAGCGTGTGTAGTGCCAACAGTGAAATTCAGAGGCAGTGGTGTTATGGTGTGGTTGTCTTTTTCATGGAAGGGGCTTGCACCCCTATTCTTTTTGCATGGCACTGTCACAGCACAGGCCTACATTGATGTTTTAAGCACCTCCTTGCTTCCCACTGTTGAAGAGCAATTCAGGGATGGTGATTGCATCTTTCAACACAACTGAGCACCTGTTCATTATGCACAGCCTGTGGCGGAGTGGTTACACGATAATAACATCCCTGTAATGGACTAGCCTGCACCGAGTCCTGACCTGAATCCTATAGAACACCTCTGAGATGTTTTGGAACGCCGACTTTGTGCCAAGCCTCACTGATCGACATCTATACCTCTCCTCAGTGCAGCACTTCACGAAGAATGGGCTGCTATTCCCCAAGAAACCTTCCAGCACATGATTGGACGTATGCCTGTGAGAGTGGAAGCTGTCATAAAGGTTAAGGGTGGACCAGCACCATATTGAATTGCAACATTACCGATGGAGGGTGCCACAAACTTGTAAGTCATTTTCAGCCAGGTGTCCGGATACTTTTGATCACATAGTGTATGGTTATTACTGTAATAATCTGACATTTTCTACATCCTAGTGATACAATTGCGCCAATGATCTATGAGACACACAAATAAATAAACAAATAAAAATAACGTGCAGTTAGCCTAGTATAAAATTGGGAGTGTGTCATTTATTTTGTGAAATGATGGTAGAAGTAATCACAGTGGCAACCTGTCCTGAGAAAGACCAAAGGGACTATGTCTTGCTTGCGGAGAGAGAAAGTGTAGCGTCACAACCTAGTCTTAAGTAAAATTTGTAAAAAACTTCTGTCAAGTGTTGAATTAGCTACTGCTGGCAATAAGCACAGTTTGGTGACTTGTAGGTCAGATCAATGTGTGTGCAAAAAGGTTGTAAGATCAATGTGCTGTGCTCTGCAAAACATGCATTGCACAGCAGTAATAGCTGGAGTGGGCAGGGAGGTGTCACCATACCAGGGCTAGAACCATGTTATGAGCTACGTGGGTGCTGAGCAATAGTGTAACAAATGCACCCTGGGGCAGTATAAATAACTGTGAATTTTGAGACAGATTCATCCTGAGCACCGCAGTACTACCACAATCCAGGGCTATGCCAGACAATGAGATGACTAGGTGTTGCCAGCTGCAGCCACAGGTTTTAGACTGGGTTGGGAAGCCACTTTCCACACTAGATCCACCCTGTGGGCCTTGGTACCACATCACAGCAAACCTGCTGTCTGCATCTGCCGAAACCAGATTCCTGCTATGAGGCAACAGCTTGTGTTTTATGCATGGCAGTCTTCCCTCAGCATCACAGAAGATATGACCGGTGCCTCAAAGACGGGACATTGAATGACCAGCTGTTGCAGCCAGGAGACCACCAGATTCATTTTGATAGGACTCAGGTACTGGCAGCCACAAGTGGATCCTGTGAAACATTATACAGGGAGGCCATAGAAATAGGAAAACACCCCAGGGATTTCAATAGGAACAAGGAGGGCATGAAATCGAATGACATCTGGATTTCCATGCTGAAGAAGATATATATACCAGTTTCCACCATGGAGTGATAGCAACAGCAGACAAAGGCAGTGAACAATGGTAAATTGCTTTCATGCATTCAAAACATGTGATGTCACACCACTGTGCAGAAGTACATGGAAGCAGAATTTTACTGTAGTCACTAGCGAGACATTCAAAGAAGCTACAGTTTCGCTTGAAAATGTCCTCCACAGATGGGGATGAAACAGTGTGTTTTAAGATGAAATCCAATCAACCTTGGCATAACAGCCTAGAACATTTTATTAACTGTCATGGAAAAATGTTTATTTGAAAATTAATGCGAAGTATTTTTCTCGATTACCAGTCTACCACTGGGACCCAGCAGGCCACCACTCAGCCCACTCCTCCCACAGGCATGAGGGAGGGGTGCCAGAGGTCACACCGCCTTGAATGGCTAGTATCAATCATTGGCCTTAAGTTGAGGAATCAGTTTCTGAAAATGTACATCTGGAGCACAGCATTGCACAGAAGTTAATCATAGACTGTGGGAAAACCAGAGAATACAAGAATCGAAGCATTTGAGATGTGGTGCTATAGAAGGATGCTTAAAAGTAAGTGGACTGATAAGATAGGAAATGAAGAATTTCTCCACACAATCGGTGAGGATGGATATGTGTGGGAAACTTTGACAAGACAAAGGAAGAGGATGATAGGACATGCGTTAAGACACTGAGGAATAATTTCCACAGCACTAGGAAAAACTGTAGAGGGTAAACAGTGTATGGGGGTGTGTGGGGGGAGGGGGAGTGATAGTGAATGGAATATATCTAACAAGTAATTCAAGACATTGGGTGCAAGCACTATTCGGAGATGAAGGTGTTGGCACAAGACGTGAAGTTACGTAAGGCTGCATCAGCTCACTCAGTGGTCTGATGATCCAAACAACATACCTCTGAGCTAAGTACAATAACACAAGTGTGCACTAGCAGCTTTAACTACAGACGAACACACTACACCACCCAAGCAAAAGCCCTCTGCTTTGCAACACACATACCTTTACGATTGCCTGTAGTTGCTTCTAGCTATACCAGACCAAGTAGCTAACTTTTTTGCCTGGTTAACTCAACTTATAGTCAGTTTGCGGTGACCTGTAGAGCATACTTATAGATTTAAGACAAAAGTATCAACTGGTTGATTTCTGACACTGTTTCTATACACTATATTCTAGTGTCTCGAAGAAGAACTTTTAGCTATGGGTAGGAGCATGTAGATGAACTGCGGCTGAAGTTAAGAAGAATAGTTGACTGGATAGTTATGTATTTAATAGAACAGTTTTTGATATGGGAGACCTCCATGGTATACAGGCTCTATAAAGAAACTTCTAAAAAGCACCAACTGTTACACAATAGGTGTAAAATAAAGTATAGGAGTATACACATAGAGAAATTACATGAAATGTTTTTGGATGTCAAACGGCCAATGCATGAAACATTCAATGACTACTGTAGCAGATTATAATCACAGGATCTCTCATAAAACACAAAAAAATTCTGGCCATACTTAGAGGCTTTCAATGAAACCAAAGTATGGATAATGCGGGAACTGAAATTGAGGGTAGCAAAGCAGAATCTTGTTTCACAAATGAAAAATCACACATACTGCCACAGTTTAATTCTTTCACCACTGCAAATGTGAGCAATGGAGATACTAGTGTCAGTGACATTGAGAAACAGCTGAAATCACTAAAATTAGTCATTTATATAGGCTGAGTAGGAAATCCTGTCAGATTCTATACTGAATTTGTAGCTGAGCTGGCTCTTTCAACCACAATATACTGAAGACCCTGTGAACAATAGTCGCAAGAAAGATGGTTCAAATGGCTCTGAGCACTATGGGACTTAACTGCTGAGGTCATCAGTTCCCTAGAACTTAGAACTAGTTAAACCTAACAAACCTAAGGACATCACACACATCCATGCCTGAGGCAGGATTCAAACCTGCGACCGTAGCGGTCGCGCGCTTCCGAACTGTAGCACCTAGAACCGCTCGGCCACTCCGGCCGGCTTGAAAGAAAGCAAAGGTCACATGTGCCTACAAGAGGAGTAGCGTCTTACCAGCCAATATCTTTGACATTGATCTCTTGTTGAATCTCAAAACATATTCTGAGTTCATACAGAATGAGATATATCAAACAGAACGTCCTCTCTCTTCACCAGAAAGCTATGCATCAAGGCAGTCAGGTAGATGCATATTTTTTTACTTTTGAAAAGCATTCCACTCACTGACAAAGGTACAATCATATGGATAACAATGAAATTTGTGATTGGCTTGAAGGTTTTTTGGTAGGGAAGATATGGCATGTTTTGTTGGCTGGAGACTCACTGACAGATGAAGAAGTAATGAGAGACATGTCCCAGGGAAATGAGTTGGGACCCAAGTGTTCATGTCATATATTAATAACCAAAGCACTACTAATAGTGACATCAAACTTTTTGCAGATGAAGCAGTTATCTATAACAAATATACTGCATTGAAAAAGCAGCACAAATATTCAAGAACTCAAACTGGAGCAAAAATGTTCACAAACATAAAACTGTACAGTTCACAAAGCACAAAAACATAGTTTTGTACAGAGTATCAGTGAGTTGCAACTGGAATTTGTCACTTCATCCAAATACTTCAGTTAACAATCTGTAGGGATATGAAATTGAATGATCACATAGAATCAGTCATAAGCAAAGCAGGCTACAAAAATCAGTCATAAGTAAGACACTGGGAAAAATGCGTAAAGGAGATTCATTCAAAACATTTGTATGAACCATCCCAGAATATTGCTCAATTATAAGGTAGACAGTTAAAGATAACCCTCTCCTCTCCACCCTCCCCCCTTCCTCCCAACCACCACTCCACCCTCCATTATCCCATGAGAGTCTACTTACAATGTTTCAAGACAGAGTATTAAGTGAAAAGACTAGGAATGTACTATACCCATTAATGTATCAATCCCATAGGGACCATAAATACAAGATTAAGCTTATTATAAGACACAAAAAGACTTTTAAGCCATCATTCTCTCTGTGCTACACATGCTAATGGAATCATAATAACTGGTACAATGGGAAATATACTGTCACACACATTACAATGGTTTGCAGAATACAGATGCGATATGCAAAACAGTCTCATGATTCAAGACTATTTCAGTTGGAAAGCAACAGTAAAATTTTCTAGGATCCTGCAAAAAGGATTATAAAGTACAAAGGAATGAGGGAGGAATAAGAGAACAGAATTACTGACTTAACTGAATTCACACAAAGCTTACCTGCAAGTTCCAGTTGTGACTTGGAAGGTAGGTCACGTGAAGGGGAGCGCAATGCTGCCATTAGGCGGCGACACTCCCGCTTGTTCAAGTGATCTGCCACATGCTGCAGCTCTGCCATATTTAAGTCCACACTGCTTCTGCACACTGCCTGAAATTGGGGTAATAAGAACAAATATCTGTGCCAAGTAGTTGGAAGAAAATATAGTTTACATCAACTGAGAAAAAGGTCAGCTGAAGTGATTCACAAAACTACCATCCAATATCCTTGACAGTCATCTGTTATGGCATATTAGAATATATTCTGAGGTCAAATGCAATGAGGTATCTTGATGAGAAACATTGGTCTTGTGAAACCAACTCAAATTTTTTCACGTGGCATCCTGAAGGCCACAGAACAAGACAGAGAGGTAGATGCAGAATTTCTTCACTTCTGAAAAGCATTTGACTCATTACATCTACACATATTATCAAAAGTATGACTGCATGGGGCATCAAGTGAAATTTGTTACGTGATCATACTAATCTTGGTGGTGAGGATGCAGCATGTTATCTTGAAAGGAGTGTCATCAATAGATGTAGAAGTAACCTTGAGTGTGCCCCCAAGGAAGTGTGTTGGGACTCTTGCTGTTCATGTCATATATTAATGACCTGGCAGACAATATTAATAGTAATCTCAGAACTTTTGCAGTGATGCTGTCATCTGTAACAAAGTACTGTCTGAAAAAAGTTGCACAAATATTCAATAAGATCTTGGTAAGAGTTCAAAGTAGCACAAAGACTGGCAACCTGCTTGAAATGCTATGAAATATTAAACTTTTCAATTCATAAAACGAAAAACTATAATATCCTATGTGTAGTAACACTGTTCACGTTACATCGCACTTCACTTAGCGTAGACCGGGACTGTGTCCTAGGCATGCCCGATGTTGACTGACTGCGCTCAGCCAGTCCTGCCGGAGTTGTTGTTGTTGTTCTTGTTGTTACGCCAGAAGAGGGCGCGTCCGAATTCTTGCGTGCCCTCTGGTGGACAGGACTCTACTTGCGGCAACTACCGTCCATGACGCGCCGTGCCAATGTGCGCCTCCCACGATCTTTCTGGTGGCTACTACACTCCTCCTCCTTCGGGGGGTGAAGCCACTGTGATCCACTGCGTCGGAAGGTGGAGCGTCGGGCAGGAGCGATGACCTC
This sequence comes from Schistocerca cancellata, assembly GCF_023864275.1. Classification (NCBI taxonomy): domain Eukaryota; kingdom Metazoa; phylum Arthropoda; class Insecta; order Orthoptera; family Acrididae; genus Schistocerca; species Schistocerca cancellata. Next base: position 701,096,694 of record NC_064628.1, read on the forward strand.
CACATCCATGGGATGGCCGGAGTCGAGGGAATCTGCCAACCCTCGAGCTGGAACCTTCGAATACGGCTGGAAGTGACCCACACGAAGAGGCCCCCGTCGTCCCACAACCGGAGCCCGGGACAGAACGGGCGACAAGCTGTCGAACTCTGGATCCTGTTCCACCTCAGGAGGGGCAAGACCCAGTGGCGGGGACGAAGGGGAAGGGACGACCACAGGGGAACTAGCCCCCTGCGAAACCGGGCCGGCTAGGGGGGCCGGCTCTCGCTGGGGCAACTCGAATGACAGCGATGCCGGTGCTGGAGCCACTGGAGTCTGCCAAGGCTGAGAACCATCACAGTGTGGCAGAGTCACAGCGGGGAGAGGAGGTAACGTCCCCTGTGAAACCAATACAGGTGCCGGCAATGAGGAAGCCGGTGTCCGAGAGGTCGGAGGGTGGGTGCCCGAACGTGGACGTAGCTGATTTTGGTGACGACGTACCACCCGGTCCCCCACCTGCAAGGTATAGAGCCGGCGGCCATGTCGGTGCAGGACCACCGCCGGTATCCAACGTGGATTGCGACCAAACCCACGGGCCCAGACTGACATACCCAGTGGAAAGCCAGGTACTCCGTTTTGGGAAGACTGGCGAGGACCAGGCTGGAGGAGGTGCAGCAGAGTCCTAGGTTGACGCCCATGGAGGAGCTCTGCGGGGCTGCGGTCTCCCATTGGTGTGGTCCGGTATGCCATCAAGAAAAACGTCAATGCTTCCTCTGCAGGAAATTCGTGCACATACTTTTTCATCTGCGTCTTAAAGGTGCGCACCATGCGCTCAGCTTCCCCATTCGATTGTGGATGGAAGGGGTGAGAGCAAACGTGCCGAATACCGAAGCGCCTACAAAAATCCTGGAAGGTCTGCGAAAGAAACTGCGGTCCATTGTCCGAGACCAGGGTGATTGACAGACCTTCCACAGAAAAGATTTTTGCTAGTGCCTGGATTGCAACTTCTGCAGTGGTTGAGGAGCAGCGAACCACATATGGGAATCGGGAATAAGCATCAATGACAATGAGCCAAAAGCCATTGAGAAACGGCCCCGCAAAATCGATGTGAACACGTTCCCACGTCTGGGTTGCCGGCGGCCATGAAGAGAACGCTGCCCTGGGAGATGCTTGTTGGCTCGCACACTGGGAACAGGCGGCCACCAAGTGCTCAATTTCTCTGTCAATACCGGGCCAGTACACATGTCTGCGAGCCAAGGTTTTAGTACGGGAAACACCCCAGTGCCCCGCATGTAATAACTTGAGGACCTCCCGTCGTAATCTTGCAGGAACAACCACGCGAGGAGCTGTATCATCGGTAGCCAGAAGGAGAACTCCTTCCAAGACCGAGAGACGGTCTCGTAGAAGAAAATAATTACGAAGAGGGTCCGAGGCCCGGCCCGGAGGGCGGGACGACCACCCCTGCTGAATGAGGCGAACTACTTGCCGGAGAACCGGGTCAGCCGCCGTTTCCCTGGCGACTCGAGAACTAGTGATCGGGAAGCCATCAACCGCCTGGCGGGACGCCACATCCAAATGAAAACACATAATCTCCTCTCGATCAAATGTAGGGTCCGGGCCCACCGGAAGACGGGAAAGAGCGTCGGCGTTGGCATGCTGGCCTGTAGGGAGAAAACGAATATCATAATGGTACTTAGAGAGGAACAAGGCCCAGCGCTGTAGTCTGTGGGCCGCCCTATCCGGAATCTGAGAAGCGGGGCCAAATAACGATATTAACGGCTTATGGTCAGTGATTAACTGAAACTTCGTGCCATACAAGAAAGGGTGAAACTTGGTAACAGCGTAGACAATGGCCAAAGCCTCTTTTTCCACCTGGGAGTAATGGGCCTGTGCGGGACTAAGCGTTTTCGACGCAAACGCCAGTGGTTGCTCGGGACCATCTGCGTTGCGATGGGCCAGGACCGCCCCCACCCCATACTGCGAAGCATCCGTAGCCAGGACCAACGGCTTACGGGGATCAAAAGTAGCCAAACAAGGGGCTGACGTGAGGAAGCCCTTCAACGAGGTGAACGCTCGCTCGCATGCAGGCGACCAATCAAAAGGAACACCCTTGTGCAGAAGGCAGTACAGGGGGTGGGCTATAGTGGAAGCCCTGGGAATGAACCGGTGGTAATAGGCTATCTTGCCTAAAAAAGCTTGTAACTCCTTCAGCGATGCGGGCCGAGGAAGGTTGACGATACCTTGGACCAAACTTCCTAGTGGCTGGATGCCATGCCGAGAGATGGTGTAGCCCACATACTCAATGGACGGTTGGAAGAAGGTTGACTTATGCAGGTTGCAACGCAAGCCCACAGACCTGAATTTGAGAAAGAGGGTGCGAAGGTTGTGCAAGTGGTCCATCGTGCTGCGGCCCGTGACAATTATGTCATCCAGGTAATTAATACAATGAGGGATTGTCGATGTGACATGCTCAAGATAACGCTGGAATATCGCCGGGGCACTGGATATTCCAAAAGCCAACCGCTGGTATTGGTAAAGGCCAAACGGGGTGTTGACGACTGCCAGCCGTTTGGAGTCCTCATCAAGTGGTATCTGATGATAAGCCTCTGACAGATCGATTTTCGAAAAATAGTGGCCTCCCGCCACGGCGGAGAACAATTCATCAGCACGAGGCAAAGGATAGGTGTCCACCACCAATTGGGAATTAATGGTGGCCTTAAAATCGCCACAAAGACGTCATTTTCCCGAGGGCTTCTTGACAATAATGAGGGGCAAAGCCCACTCACTGGATGAAATGGGAAGAACGACCCCTAGGGCTATCAGCCGGTCTAGCTCTTCCTTTACCTGAGGGCGGAGAGCCAAGGGGATCTGCCTCGCGCGAAGAAAACGCGGGCGAGCCGACGCCTTCAACGTTAAGTGAGCTTCAAAATCTGAAACACGCCCCAGGCCCTCCTCAAAAATATCTGGAAAGTCTGAGATCAAAGATTCCAATGAGTGATAGGGAACGTCTTCGGAGACCAACTGTATGGTGTCAGCGATAGAAAAACCGAAAGCTTGAAAGGCATCCAGGCCAAAAAGGTTAGCGGAGCTCGCATCACTGACAACAATAAAAGTAATAGGCCGAGTGACTGATTTGTAAGTCACGTCGGTAGTGAATTGACCCAGTAGGGGAATGAACTGTTTACCATAACCGCGTAGACGCCGGTAAACTGGCGCCAACGGGGGCGATCCAAGGTCGGAATACATTTGTGCATTCAACAACGAAACTGCCGCGCCCGTATCTACTTGCAGTTGTAACCGGCGCGACCGAACTGACACCTCGATAAAGAGTTTGCGTGCCGATGCGTCGGGAGCCTGGCCCGATGAAACTTCCTGAATGTCAACGTCCACGTCCTCTGTACTTGCTTCCTTCGATTCTTTTGAGGCTGAGCGGCAAACTTTAACAATGTGACCGTTTTTATTACATTTGCGACAAACGGCCCAACGCTGGGGGCACTTCGACCGATCGTGATGTATATAGCACGACGCACAGGACGGCAACAGGGGCCGGCGGCCGGAATTCTGTTTACGTGCCGCGCGGGAGCGGCCGTAACGGCCGGAGTGTACCGCTCGCACGTCGTCCACCCCGGACACAGTGGACGCGGCCGCACCGACCTGAACCTCCGCATCGGCAACATGAAACGCCTGGAAATGCTGCCGAAGGCGATGTTCATATGCGTCCCAATCCTCCGCCGTCTCGTCATACGGGGGAAAGGGAGGAGGGAACGGCGCCGGAGCAGATGGCGTGGAGAGCAACGCCGGAAGCACTTGTTTCATGGTGGCCATGAGCTCCGTCTGCTGCGCAACCAAAACCCGCACCAAATCCTCTATGCCGTGGAGAAACTGCGAAACCGGAACAACGACGCAACACGCGAAAGAACGACCCTACTCTTCGCCAATTGTGTAGTAACACTGTTCACGTTACGTCGCACTTCACTTAGCGTAGACCGGGACTGTGTCCTAGCCATGCCTAATGTTGACTGACTGCGCTCAGCCTGTCCTGCCGGAGTTGTTGTTGTTGTTCTTGTTGTTACGCCGGCAGAGGGCGCGTCCGAATTCTTGCGTGCCCTCTGGTGGACGGGACTCTACTTGCGGCAACTACCGTCCATGACGCGCCTTGCCAATGTGCGCCTCCCGCGATCTTTCTGGTGGCTACTACACTATGACTACAACATCAATGAGACACAACTGTAATCAGTCAACCTGTATGCATACTTGGGTGTAACAATTTATAGGGATATGACATTGAATGATCACATAGGCTCAGTCATATGCACAGCAGATGTTAAACTTCTGTTTATTAATGGGATGATGGGAAAATGTTGTCAATGCACAAACAAAACAGCTTACTGAACACTCATGTAACTTGTCTTAGAGTACTACTCAAGTGTTTGGGACCCATACCAAACAGGCCTAACAGGAGATATTGAACAGATTTAAAGAAGGGCAGCATGAATGATCACATCAATGGAAAGCATCTGTCGTGGTGTCCTACTGCAGACTGCTCATGATGGTCCGAGCATACAGATTAGGTTTCCAGATATGTGACTGGCTCAAAGAATTTTTAAGCAATAGAACCCAGTACATTGTCCTTGATGTTGAGTGTTCACCAGAGACAAGGGTGGTTGGACAGCTCTTATTCTCTACATACGTAAATGATCTGACAGAACAATTTAAAGCTGTTTGCTGATGATGCTGTGGTGTATGAGAATGTGTCATTTTTGAGTGACTATAGGATGATGATGTTTGGTTTTCTTGGGCGCTCAACTGCGCAGTCATCAGCGCCCATAAAAAGTCCCAATTTTTCACACACTACATTTTCTTTACTCAGTCCAATTTATCCACTGTCATGAATGATGATGATGATGATGAAATGATGAGGACAACACAAACACTCAGTCCCCAGGCAGAGAAAAATCCTCAACCCAGCCGGGAATTGAACCCGGGACCCCATGATCCAGAGGCAGCAACGTTAGCCATTATGATCCAGAGGCAGCAATGTTAGTCACTAGACTATGAGCTGTGGATGTGACTATAGGAGGATACAAAGTGATTTCAACAGAATTTCTAATTAGTGTGAATGAAAGCTTGCTATAAATGTAGAAAAATGTAGGTTAATGTGGATGAATAGGGAAAAAAATCATGTAATATTCAAATACAGCATTAGCAGTGTACTGTTTCATTCTGTCACATTGATTAAATATCTAGGGGTAACAATGGAAAGCGATATGAAACAGAAGGAGCACATCAGGGAGGTAGTAGGAAAGGTGAGTGTTCAACTTCATTTTATTGGGAGAATTTTGGGAAAGTGTAGCTCATCTGTAAAGGAAATGGTGTATGGAATGCCAATGTGACCCATTCTTGAGTACCGCTCAAGTGTTTAGGATCCCCACCAGGTCGGATTAAAGGATGACATCGAAGCAATTCAGAGGCATTCTGCTAGACTTGTTACCAATAGGTTTGATCAACATGCAGGTATTATGGAAAAGCCCTGTGAACTCAAATACAATCTCTGGAGGGAGGATGATGCTGTCTGACAAGGCACTATTGCAGAAATTAGAGAACCAGCATTTGCGACTGACTGCAGATCATTTCTACTGCTGCCAATGTACATTTTGCATAAGGACCATGAAGATAAGATGAGAGTAATTAGGCATCATAAGGAGGCTTATAGACAGTTTTTTCTATCACTCTATTTATGAATGGAACAGGAAAGGAAATGACTAGAAGGGTAAGTGGTATGCTCTGCCGTGTAACGTATGGTGGCTTAGGTAACGTAGTGGCTTAGGTTGTATGTAGGCCTATGTAGATGTAGACATAGATATAGATGTAGCTTTGTTTGACCCACAGGAAAGTGTCCTGGAGACGCTGACAGATAGATGCAAACAACCATGTGAAGTTTCTCACACAAAGAAACTAGAAAAATACTACAACCCCCTATGTATCACTCTTCTAAGAACCATGAAGGGAAAATCACACTAATTACAGTGGTGATTAAACAGTCATTCTTTCTGTACTCCATAAATGACAATATTGGGAAGAAGCTCTAACAACTGGTACAGTGGGGCATACTCATAGCCATGCACATTGCTGTGGTTTGCAGAGTATAAATGTAGAGTGTAAGAGAGTTGACATCTAAACACCAAGTTATACTATATAGTTCTCAATACTTTGCAGTTCACATATCTATGATAAAAAGTGCAAAAGTAGTTTCACTTTTTAAATGCAGTGCTGGTGCTCTCCCACCTACTTTATTCATAAATTACATACTCATAGTTGTTGTTGTTGTTGTGGTCTTCAGTCCTGAGACTGGTTTGATGCAGCTCTCCATGCTACTCTATCCTGTGCAAGCTTCTTCATCTCCCAGTACCTACTGCAACCTACATCCTTCTGAATCTGCTTAGTGTATTGATCTCTTGGTCTCCCTCTACGATTTTTACCCTCCACGCTGCCCTCCAATGCTAAATTTGTGATCCCTCGATGCCTCAGAACATGTCCTACCAACCGATCCCTTCTTCTAGTCAAGTTGTGCCACAAACTTCTCTTCTCCCCAATCCTATTCAATACCTCCTCATTAGTTACGTGATCTACCCACCTTATCTTCAGCATTCTTCTGTAGCACCACATTTCGAAAGCTTCTATTCTCTTCTTGTCCAAACTAGTTATCGTCCATGTCTCACTTCCATACATGGCTACACTCCATACAAATACTTTCAGAAACGACTTCCTGACACCTAAATCTATATTCGTTGTTAACAAATTTCTCTTCTTGAGAAACGCTTTCCTTGCCATTGCCAGTCTACATTTTATATCCTCTCTACTTCGACCATCATCGGTTATTTTACTCCCTAAATAGCAAAACTCCTTTACTACTTTAAGTGTCTCATTTCCTAATCTAATTCCCTCAGCACCACCCGACTTAATTTGACTACATTCCATTATCCTCGTTTTGCTTTTGTTGATGTTCATCTTATATCCTCCTTTCAAGACACTGTCCATTCCGTTCAACTGCTCTTCCAAGTCCTTTGCTGTCTCTGACAGAATTACAATGTCATCGGCGAACCTCAAAGTTTTTACTTCTTCTCCATGAATTTTAATACCTACTCCGAATTTTTCTTTTGTTTCCTTTACTGCTTGCTCAATATACAGATTGAATAACATCGGGGAGAGGCTACAACCCTGTCTCACTCCTTTCCCAACCACTGCTTCCCTTTCATGCCCCTCGACTCTTATAACTGCCATCTGGTTTCTGTACAAATTGTAAATAGCCTTTCGCTCCCTGTATTTTACCCCTGCCACCTTCAGAATTTGAAAGAGAGTATTCCAGTCAACATTGTCAAAAGCTTTCTCTAAGTCTACAAATGCTAGAAACGTAGGTTTGCCTTTTCTTAATCTTTCTTCCAAGATAAGTCGTAAGGTCAGTATTGCCTCACGTGTTCCAACATTTCTACGGAATCCAAACTGATCTTCCCCGAGGTCGGCTTCTACCAGTTTTTCCATTCGTCTGTAAAGAATTCGCGTTAGTATTTTGCAGCTGTGGCTTATTAAACTGATAGTTCGGTAACTTTCACATCTGTCAACACCTGCTTTCTTTGGGATTGGAATTATTATATTCTTCTTAAAGTCTGAGGGTATTTCGCCTGTCTCATACATCGTGCTCACCAGATGGTAGAGTTTTGTCATGACTGGCTCTCCTGAGGCCATCAGTAGTTCTAATGGAATGTTGTCTACTCCCGGGGCCTTGTTTTGACTCAGGTCTTTTAGTGCTCTGTCAAACTCTTCACGCAGTATCTTATCTCCCATTTCATCTTCATCTACATCCTCTTCCATTTCCATAATATTGTCCTGAAGTACATCGCCCTTGTATAAACCCTCTATATACTCCTTCCACCTTTCTGCTTTCCCTTCTTTGCTTAGAACTGGGTTGCCATTTGAGCTCTTGATATTCATACAAGTGGTTCTCTTCACTCCAAAGGTCTCTTTAATTTTCCTGTAGGCAGTATCTATCTTACCCCTAGTGAGACAAGCCTCTACATCCTTACATTTGTCCTCTAGCCATCCCTGCTTAGCCATTTTGCACTTCCTGTCGATTTCATTTTTGAGACGTTTATATTCCTTTTTGCCTGCTTCATTTACTGCATTTTTATATTTTCTCCTTTCATCAATTAAATTCAATATTTCTTCTGTTACCCAAGGATTTCTATTAGCCCGCGTCTTTTTACCTACTTGATCATCTGCTGCCTTCACCACTTCATCCCTCAGAGCTACCCATTCTTCTTCTATTGTATTTCTTTCCCCCATTCCTGTCAATTGTTCCCTAATGCTCTCCCTGAAACTCTCTACAACCTCTGGTTCTTTCAGTTTATCCAGGTCCCATCTCCTTAAATTCCCACCTTTTTGCAGTTTCTTCAGTTTCAATCTGCAGTTCATAACCAATAGATTGTGGTCAGAATCTACATCTGCCCCAGGAAATGTCTTACAATTTAATACCTGGTTCCTAAATCTCTGTCTTACCATTATATAATCTATCTGAAACCTGTCAGTATCTCCAGGGTTCTTCCATGTATACAGCCTCCTTTCATGATTCTTGAACCAAGTGTTAGCTATGATTAAGTTATGCTCTGTGCAAAATTCTACAAGGCGGCTTCCTCTTTCATTCCTTCCCCCCAATCCATATTCACCTACTATGTTTCCTTCTCTCCCTTTTCCTACTGACGAATTCCAGTCACCCATCACTATTAAATTTTCGTCTCCCTTCACTACCTGAATAATTTCTTTTATCTCGTCATACATTTCATCTATTTCTTCATCATCTGCAGAGCTAGTTGGCATATAAACTTGTACTACTGTAGTAGGCATGGGCTTTGTGTCTATCTTGGCCACAATAATGCGTTCACTATGCTGTTTGTAGTAGCTAACCCGCACTCCTATTTTTTTATTCATTATTAAACCTACTCCTGCATTACCCCTATTTGATTTTGTATTTATAACCCTGTAATCACCTGACCAAAAATCTTGTTCCTCCTGCCACCGAACTTCACTAATTCCCACTATATCTAACTTTAACCTATCCATCTCCCTTTTTAAATTTTCTAACCTACCTGCCCGATTAAGTGATCTGACATTCCACGCTCCGATCCGTAGAACGCCAGTTTTCTTTCTCCTGATAACGACGTCCTCTTGAGTAGTCCCCGCCCGGAGATCCGAATGGGGGACTATTTTACCTCCGGAATATTTTACCCAAGAGGACGCCATCATCATTTAATCATACAGTAGAGCTGCATGTCCTCGGGAAAAATTACGGCTGTAGTTTCCCCTTGCTTTCAGCCGTTCGCAGTACCAGCACAGCAAGGCCGTTTTGGTTAATGTTACAAGGCCAGATCAGTCAATCATCCAGACTGTTGCCCCTGCAACTACTGAAAAGGCTGCTGCCCCTCTTCAGGAACCACATGTTTGTCTGGCCTCTCAACAGATACCCCTCCGTTGTGGTTGCACCTACGGTACGGCCATCTGTATCGCTGAGGCACGCAAGCCTCCCCACCAACGGCAAGGTCCATGGTTCATGGGTTATGGGTTATAGTTATAGTTATGAAGTAATAAAGGATTCATTTGATTGTTACATCAACCAAAGTAAGCCTTCGCAAAAAAGAAAGATTTTGCTCTATTCCATAAAAAATGCCAACTGTAATAATGGTTTCAGAATATAATTTATTATCTGTTAAATTTCGTAAACTTCATATGGCAGTCAAGTACAGCAAAAATCATTACTTTGCATTTCTGATATTTTGTGTATTACTTATAGAAAACAGCCACATGTCACTTTATTAACAATAACAGATCATCCTCAGGTATAATACGGCATCAGTTAGGAACATGTGTCAAGTCATGAGAACTTGTATCTAGATTAATGCTCCAGACCAAATGCACCACAGCCATAGAATGCAGGAAAGCTCCCAACTCACACACCAGGTAGTATGTTAATGGACTGTTAGTGTCTTATGTGGCAGTGTAACAGATCTACAACAAGAAGATCATTTGTTGCATATTTAGTTCGTGCAATAAACAATGAGTGTAATATTTTGCCGCCAGGCTTGTTTTTTCCAGAATGTGTCAGAAGCAATTCTGAGGCCATCATGGGAGCTACCTACAGTTGCTCAGAGAAAGTTTGTTAGAATATGGGTTGGAGCAAGGGAAATAATTAACTATTTCACCAAATGCTGCTTTTAAGAACTGACACACAATTAGTACCAATAAATATTTACATTTGTTGAAAACGAATATATAAAGTTTCGAAAATCACTAAACTGTTTTTCTGGACATTTAAGACATAGCTATGAAATGTTTCTTGTGTACTGTGTACACATCACTATATTCAACTGTACTTGACAGCATCCAAGGATGAGTTCTTGTTACATAGGACACAATATAGATGGATTTCATAATTAAGCGCGAGAACATAAGTGACAATGTAATGATATTTGATTAGGTACCTTTGGGTAGTAAGTCAGTCATATGCAGAATCCAGTAAGAACTCAAATTGTGTATTGGAATTTGTGCTTCCACTATCTCATCATTTTCTGTAGGTGCTATAAATGAAATTGGAATTTAAAAGTTTTCCATCTCTATAGGAAACATTCATGAAGCCATTGCTTAAATATGGTACTGTGCTTTCTAGCACGCTTATTTCTTACTCCAAATGAAAGACATGGAAATTAGGCACAATAGTCACCAACTAAACTGTTTTATCAGTCTCTTCCAGTCACGTCTCACTGATGATGCATTCCCTAATGTTTCAACCCTCTAGATAAAAAAGTTTCTAATTACCATATTGTTACAATATCTAGATGGCTGGTATGCATATCATTTTGTAAGTATGGTCTACTATAGTGAAACACTTTCGTGAATAGCTGTTTCATATTAGTTTTTGTGTAATTGTATAAGGTCTTTGCTACTAATACCAAAATTAGTACATCAAATTTCTTATAAGACTATGGTAAGATTGGCTTTGTTCACACCTCTGAAACTATGATACCTTTTTACTAAACATTACAGCTGCACCATCTTGCTGCATCGCACCTGCCACATAATCCAGATTTTAGTATGTCATAAAACAGATAGTAGTCTTTGTTCATAACTGATTACAAACATTGTGTCATGTTAAATGTTGTTTCCTAAATACTGAGAACACACAATTTGAATCAGTATCAATGATTTAGGTTCCACGCAATTGACTTTTCTTTGTCATGAAAGTCACTGCCAGCCTTCTCTGTGGATTGTTTTGTAGAGACTTTTTCATTTTGATACATCAGCACTCTCATTACTACAACTGTAAAATGTGCTGTTTTACTTCCTGGATATAAAAGTAGAAGGAATGTTTTCATAATTCTTGAAAATGTATGCCCTATGAGATGGTTTTTTTTATTTTTTATTTATTTATTTATCCATCTTTAAGCATTTACATGCAATCATATCATCATGAGTAATGTACAATTTACATATTAATAAATATAACGATTGTGAGGTATCACACAAAGCTAAGGTACACATTTTAAAAGAACATACATAATAAAGGAATACATTTGATACACAAAGATATCCCGCACAACTAAAGTGTGCATTTTAAAGAAAGTGCATAATAAAAGAATACATTTCATACATAAGGATTTCTCCACATGTTTAACAGTTAAATGTGGAATTACAGAGACAAAGAAAAGCTTAGGAAGAGGTACAAACAGAGTTGCAAGTTGTTTCATAAGTTGGGTCTATTTTTGAAGAGTTTTCAAAATATATTAAGAGAGACACAATTTGCCTGCACATGTAATGTGTTGAAAAGCATTATTCCCATGTATTCATAACTGTCTTGTGTTTTCTTGAGTCGAGTTGTTGGTATGTCTATCTTAAATGTTTGACAAGTGATTATGAATGGACTGCCTAAGGTTAAAAGTTTTCCATCTCTATAGGAAACATTCATGAAGCCATTGCTTAAATATGGTACTGTGCTTTCTAGCACGCTTATTTCTTACTCCAAATGAAAGACATGGAAATTAGGCACAATAGTCACCAACTAAACTGTTTTATCAGTCTCTTCCATTCACGTCTCACTGATGATGCATTCCCTAATGTTTCAACCCTCTAGATAAAAAAGTTTCTAATTACCATATTGTTACAATATCTAGATGGCTGGTATGCATATCATTTTGTAAGTATGGTCTACTATAGTGAAACACTTTCGTGAATAGCTGTTTCATATTAGTTTTTGTGTAACTGTATAAGGTCTTTGCTACTAATACCAAAATTAGTACATCAAATTTCTTATAACACTATGGTAAGATTGGCTTTGTTCACACCTCTGAAACTATGATACCTTTTTACTAAACATTACAGCTGCACCATCTTGCTGCATCGCTTCTGCCACATAATCCAGATTTTAGTATGTCATAAAACAGATAGTAGTCTTTGTTCATAACTGATTACAAACATTGTGTCATGTTAAATGTTGTTTCCTAAATATTGAGAACACACAATTTGAATCAGTATCAATGATTTAGGTTCCACGCAATTGACTTTTCTTTGTCATGAAAGTCACTGCCAGCCTTCTCTGTGGATTGTTTTGTAGAGACTTTTTCATTTTGATACATCAGCACTCTCATTACTACAACTGTAAAATGTGCTGTTTTACTTCCTGGATATAAAAGTAGAAGGAATGTTTTCATAATTCTTGAAAATGTATGCCCTATGAGATGGTTTTTTTTTATTTATTTATTTATCCATCTTTAAGCATTTACATGCAATCATATCATCATGAGTAATGTACAATTTACATATTAATAAATATAACTATTGTGAGGTATCACACAAAGCTAAGGTACACATTTTAAAAGAACATACATAATAAAGGAATACATTTGATACACAAAGATATCCCGCATAACTAAAGTGTGCATTTTAAAGAAAGTGCATAATAAAAGAATACATTTCATACATAAGGATTTCTCCACATGTTTAACAGTTAAATGTGGAATTACAGAGACAAAGAAAAGCTTAGGAAGAGGTACAAACAGAGTTGCAAGTTGTTTTGTAAGTTGGGTCTATTTTTGAAGAGTTTTCAAAATATATTAAGAGAGACACAATTTGCCTGCACATGTAATGTGTTGAAAAGCATTATTCCCATGTATTCATAACTGTCTTGTGTTTTCTTGAGTCGAGTTGTTGGTATGTCTATCTTAAATGTTTGACAAGTGATTATGAATGGACTGCCTAAGGTTGTAACTGTTAAAGTTTTCTTTTATGTACAAAAGGCAGCTGTATATAAAAAGTGAAGGGACTGTCATTATCTGTAATTCTTTGAAGTATGACCTACATGATATGTTATTTTTGGTAATCCCAGAGATGCTCCTGATGGCTTTCTTCTGCCAAATAAAAATTTTCCTGGACCATGGAGAATTACCCAATAGAAGAATACCATAGCTAATATGGCAATGAAAGAATGCATAATAGGAATTAATCAGCAGGCTTTCAGAAACACAGTTGTGTAATTTTTTCAGTAGATAGATAACTCGTGAAAGCTTTCGAGATATGTTGTCTATATGATTCTGCCAGGTTAATTTCGTATCTAAGTATATGCCAAGAAGTTTGGTAGAAGTGTACTCAATATCAGCATTGGATAAGCTGAAGGATATATTAATATTTAGTCTTTTCATACCTAATAGCTAACTCATTTGCTTCGAACCACATATTGGATAATCTGAGAAAATCTTTACTTTGCTCCTTCAGTTTATTTATGTCCTTCCCTGAATTGATGAAAGTTGTATCACCTGTGTAAAGCACAGATTTGCATGGCATATTGCTGGGCAAGTCATTTATAAATATTATAAACAGTAATGGCCCAAGCACTGATCCTTGGGGAACACCTCTAGCGACATTCAGTAACTGTGACTTTGACCGTTGTAGCTTACAGTGTGCTTTCTGTTACTAAGATATGATTTAATGAGGGGGAGTTCCAGATCCCTAATGCCATAACACCATAGTTTTTCCAGCAGTTTTGTGTGGTTTACAGAACCAAATGCTTGGCTTAAGCCTATTAGTGTGGCTTCAGCAGATAATTTGGATTCAAAAGAAGGTTGCACAATAGAAACAACATTTTCAACAGCATTAATTGTTGATAACTGGGCTCTAAAACCATATTGAGACTTAGTCAGTATATTGTTTTTTGACAAATGCATGTTAATTTGCTTTTGTATACAATATTCAATTATTTTTGAAAAAATAGGTATCAGGGAAATTGGACGATAATTATTAGTGCAGGATTTATCACCCTTTTTGTGTAATGGAATTACTACTGTCTTCTTTAGACATTCTGTCAACTATACAGTTTATGAGTGTGCAGAGAGGGGATGGTATCAAGTCGATAATTTTTTTAATCACAAAATTTGAGAGGCCATAAATATCTTCTGATCTGGAGTCACTTAACTTTACCACTGATTTAATTACATCACTTATTTCCACATGTCCCCAATTACAGGTTGGCACGGTATCAGCAAATTTTTGTAAAAACTGGTTTATATAAGTAGATTGTGAATTTGATTTTGAACTCTTCTTATGAGAAGATGAGGGATTAGGGTTTGCTGCATTGATAAAAAAAGAGGTTAAACACATCTGGGGTGACATCAGTTGTAACTTTTACACTATGACTACCTGTACCTAATTCTGCTTTAATGATCCTCCACACAGTCTTACACTTATTATTGGGGTTTTTGATGAAGTTATCATTTGCCCTACATTTTACTAATCTGATTTGTGATCTATAGTGTCTCTTGAGGCTAACATAAGTTGCATTGTCAACACTACCATTTTTTACCTTACCATAGCATATCAAAACCATTACTTAGCTTCTGTAAATATGGTGTGAACCACCTATGTGGAGTAGTTCGACCATGCTTTCTTGCCATTGTTTTGTTTAATTTGGTAACCATTGGACAGGAGGTATTGAAAATTTCAAATAGAGTACTAACAAACCTGCTACAAGCCTCCTCAACAGTGTTGGAAGCATATATTATATTGGATTATATACCTTAGGTGGGTATTTTTTTTTCCGCATTTCTTCTCTCATTGATCCATTTTACTTAATGTGCTGGTGGAGATGTGAAAAGATATCACAGGATTCAGTGAACACAATCCACCTTCAACAGTGTGTGACCTTCCTACAATATCGCACTCCATTTAAAGTATAAGTCAATTGGAAAGTCAGCCAGAGTACTTGTCAACACCTTGTTTTTGCTCTGTAATGGACATTAATCAAAATTACAATTGCCTTCTTTGTATTAAGAGGACACTGCTATACTAGTCATTGGCTTTGACCAGTAGCATAGTGAACATGCAACAAACACTGCATACAGCATGGTGGCTGTAACATCTAATCAATGGAGCTATTTTCAGACATGAAAAATACAGACAGTTTTGATAATGAGAAGTTGTTATATCAGGAAAAAATAGAATTACGACTATTATGATCAATCACATACAGGTATTAATAAGAGAGAGAGAGAGAGAGAGAGAGAGAGAGAGAGAGAGAGAGAGAGAGGAGGGGGGGGGGGGGAGGAGGGAGATACGTAAATAAATTGTCACTAATATCAGAAAATAAATTTTACCAGTATAGCTCAAGTGGAGATTGAAATATGTAGCTTCGAATATATGTAAATACCTGGCATGAAGAAACTGAATTGAGAATCATAAAAAAAAGCTGTAGCAGAAACCAATATATCCAGTACAAACTAGAAAAAGGTTTTTTCTACTAGATAAATGGTAGCTAGTATTGAAAAATATACTTTACCTATGCAGCTCAAGAGGCAATTGCAATACACAATTATGAATGAATGTACTTCTCAGGAGTTAATTGAAACAGTGGTGACGAGAAGCAATTTAATTATTTGTCCGAAAGAAACTGAACTGAGTATCGTGAAAAGAGATCTGCAGCTGCAGTGGGAAAAATAGTAATTATGAAGAAAATTCCCTTTAGCTATATAGCTCATGTAGGAACTGTGTTTCACAAGTTCAGCTGGAACACCAACCTCAGAACACATTTCACAAAAATCACATAACCAATTCTCATATTCCCAGAAAACAGGATGGGTGGGGGTAGGGTAACCTATCATAGTCAGTACAGTAGTTAACTAAAAGAAACTGAAATGCATCTTAACAGGTCAGCTCAAAACCATCACACAGAAAGGGTACTACACAAGTAAATATCACAGTTATAGGATTTTCAGCGGTGCTTATCAATAGTGTCACTAACAACTAATCTAGACTAAATATGAAAATATCTTGTAATTGGGGTCAGTAAATGAAGCTCAATAATAAGTCGGCTTGTAGAGTTTTTTTTTAAATACATAATAACAATGAATTCAATGGTCAACAACAATAATTCACAAATACCTTCTTTTTAAGTATCCAAAAACAGAAATTAACATAAACAAAAAGTAGTGTTCCCACCTTAAAACAACATTAACACCATACCACTAACATCCTCCCTCTGTGTCAATTATCAGTGTTACAAAAACTAGATTACAAGATTTAAATAAGTCCTAGAAAGACTCTAAATTTTTCAAATTTAATTTTACCTGATTACTTTGTCAGAACATCAGTTGCTTGTTCATTTTTGCTAATGTGATTTAACACAAGATTCTCAGCTGAAACTTTCTCTCTAACAAATTAAATTTCAACCTCCATATGCTTAAGTTTATGATGGAACTGTGGGTTTTTGCAAAGGCTTATTACTGGCATATTATCTTCATAAAGCAGGCCTACAACAGCTCGTTGACTGTCAGAAAAGCTGTTATTCAAATTAATATTATAGTAATATAATAGAGGGAAATATTCCACGTGGGAAAGATTATATAAAAACAAAGATGATGTAACTTACCAAACGAAAGTGTTGGTATGTTGATAGACACACAAACAAACACAAACATACACACAAAATTCAAGCTTTCACAACCAACGGTTGCTTCATCAGAAAAGAGAAGCAACCGTTGGTTGCAAAATCTTGAATTTTGTGTGTGTGTTTGTGTTTGTTTGTGTGTCTATCAAAATACCAATGCTTTTGGTTGGTAAGTTACATCATATTTGTTTTTATAATATTATAGTAAATTTTTCTAGAGATATATATGACGTCAGACTTGCCAGTGGAGCCCTAGCTGATCATGAACCATTGATTTTAACATTCTGCTGTGATCAGTTGCCTAAATCAGACACATCAATCGAAATCAAGTCTAATGTCACATGGATAAGAGGGCAGAAAGATGAATATATATTAATTTATTTATTGACACATTATCTGATGGGACTTCGTATACAATGCACAACTTGGGAAGGGTGCTGGTGAAATGGTGTTTAACAACTTCCTGAAAGTACTCACATGCTCACCATTAATCAAAAGTAGCCCTAAGCATAAACAGAAAAACAAACAGCTAAAATGGTATACAGATGAGCTAGCTCTCATTAGGAAGGAGATGCTCAGCCTGTACAGAATATATAAAAATTCATGTAAACAGGGACCTAAGCTAGATAATATTTCTTATAGAGCTTATCTAAAATGTAAAGAAACCTACAAAGACAAACTGTCCTTGGCCAAAAAACATGCATGTGAACATTACATTGAAAGTGCTCCCAATGTAAAGCAGCAATGGACATCACCAACCAATATAATTCACAAACTCACACACAAGATGCAATGCTGGTCCCAGAAGAAGTAAATAATTACTTCCTAACCTCAGTGAGTGAGCTGAAAAACCAAAATCAAGCAAAATGGCACTTGTGCACTAGATCATCTTGGTGCTGTGCACCATAGGAGGTATACTTTTCACTGGAATGTTGTCACCCCAGAGGATATTGTAGAAGCTGTGGCAAGGTTCACCTATTCCAAAAGTATAGACTGTTATTGGTTCTCTAACTATGTAATGAAAAAATTATACACTTTTTCTGTCAACCTCTGTCTTCCATTTTTAATATGTGTTTACAACCTGGAGTTTTCACAGATGCACTCAAAACTGCTAAAGTGATACCAGTCTTTAAAAAGGGAGATAAGCAGCTGCCCCAAAACTATCGACCAGTTTCTATTGTCCCAATTGTCTCTAAAGTTTTTGAATATCTCATGTGCAGCCAACTAAATAACTATATCTAAAAACAAAGAAGATGTGACTTACCAAAAGAAAGCACTGGCAGGTCGATAGACACACAAACAAACACAAACATACACACAAAATTCTAGCTTTCGCAACCAACGGCTGCTTCGTCAGGAAAGAGGGAAGGAGAGGGAAAGACGAAAGGATGTGGGTTTTAAGGGAGAGGTTAAGGAGTCATTCCAATCCCGGGAGCGGAAAGACTTACCTTAGGGGGAAAAAAGGACGGGTATACGCTCGCACACACACACATATCCATCCACACATATACAGACACAAGCAGACATTTCAGTTTAAGCACAAACAGCTCTCAACTAAGCACAGCTCTGCTATACTTAGCCCAGTTCCATGGATAGAGTTCCACTGTACCACACCCAATCACATTAAGAAGTTTACAATCACCCACAATAACTTTCACTGAGCTTCGCACACTGTCCAGTTTATTAAATAACTCTCTCTTATTGCACTCATTAACACCTGTATCCATGAACCAATAATCTCCTAGATCAACTCCTTGATTAGTACACATAAAGGCATTTACATACTGAGCCTCTTTGCCTTCTTTGGACTTCAGCAGTATGCAGTATGACTTCCAATTACTTATTTTTTACAATAATTGCAACTTCTCATTTCTCTTCACTTTATTTTTAGTCTTTTGCAAAGTGGCCCTATTCACCATAAACATAACAGATAATTTTTTGCTGCCTGCTTAAACTGGCCAAAGCTACATCTGGCTGATCTGATTGATTGTTTCTCTCTTTCTCAAAGAGCAATGAAGTTAACTCATTTAAGTGTTCGCTTCTTACAGGTAATGGAGTCCTATGCTGAACAGAAATGTCTATATCTTTCTGGAAATCATATCAACACCTTTGTTATTATCATTTCCTCTGAAAGTGAGTCACCCACTTGATTTCTTCTATTTTGTACATAACTATAACCATTGACTCATCACCAAACCGGAGAGGGAAAAACTTTTTTTGAAGTAGGTAAATGTCCACTACAAACTCTTTCTCATACTTGGTCTCCAATTTATCCACATGCCAGCGGAATTCATACATGACAGTAGGCGAGTGAGTGGCATTAACTCTGCCTGCATCTCAATAAGTACCTGTACCTGTGCTTTTGTGTCCCTTTCCAGGTATTATTTTTTCCTCGGCTTCTTTCTCCATCAGCGGCTTTAATAGCTGAGCCATCGAAAATATCTAAAAAGCCTTTATCTCTGAATATCACACAGCCTTATTGCCCCTCTGAACAACTTCAAACACTGATGCACAAACTTTCCCATCGCACCTCGCCAACACCATGCCAGTATAAAAGCCAATTTAGGAATTTTCCTTTGTGTGAAACCATGTACACAAGATTCATGTGCCAATTTGAAGTTCTAGATTTGCATATTTTTCTGTTCCCATCACTTATGCTTAAACTTTCATTGATTGTATCAATACCTGTTTGTATTGTGATATGTGGTGAAACCAGGCACATTCATGAGTGCCACAATAAACTCATACTGTCAATTATAGGCTTGAACTTAATTGTGCTCTTTTTAAATTTTTGAGAACAGTAGGCCTATTCTTGTTCAAAACACTCATTCTGTAAATTCATCATCCAGTTATGTGAGAAATAAGTTATTTCTGATCATTTTCAGACACTTACAAAACTATAATTTTACTGGTACAAGTGTTTTAGATACGTACTTTATTTCATAGCAAATCAGCATTTGTGGTACACAGTTCTGCCAATGAAAACGTCATCAATGAATTTTGTTCTATATCAACGCAAATAAATGTGCAGTTTTGAGAATTTTTGGAAGCTATCATTATCCTGTGCATAATTTAATTTTTAGTAAATCAGCATTTGTGATTTAGTTACTCTAACAGATATTCTAACTAACATATTGTGTTACATCTAGTTTCCCCTAAACAGGAGTAGCCCTATATACAGGGTGTTTCAAAAATGACCGGTATATTTGAAACGGCAATAAAAACTAAACGAGCAGCGATAGAAATACACCGTTTGTTGCAATATGCTTGGGACAACAGTACATTTTCAGGCAGACAAACTTTCAAAATTACAGTAGTTACAATTTTCAACAACAGATGGCGCTGCGGTCTGGGAAACTCTATAGTACGATATTTTCCACATATCCACCATGCGTAGCAATAATATGGCGTAGTCTCTGAATGAAATTACCCGAAACCTTTGACAACGTGTCTGGCGGAATGGCTTCACATGCAGATGAGATGTACTGCTTCAGCTGCTCAATTGTTTCTGGATTCTGGCGGTACACAGGGTCTTTGAAGTGTCCCCACAGAAAGAAGTCGCAGGGGTTCATGTCTGGCGAATAGGGAGGCCAATCCACGCCGCCTCCTGTATGTTTCGGATAGCCCAAAGCAATCACACGATCATCAAAATATTAATTCAGGAAATTAAAGACGTCGGCCGTGCGATGTGGCCGGGCACCATCTTGCATAAACCACGAGGTGTTCGCAGTGTCATCTAAGGCAGTTTGTACCGCCACAAATTCACGAAGAATGTCCAGATAGCGTGATGCAGTAATCGTTTCGGATCTGAAAAATGGGCCAATGATTCCTTTGGAAGAAATGGCGGCCCAGACCAGTACTTTTTGAGGATGCAGGGACGATGGGACTGCAACATGGGGCTTTTCGGTTCCCCATATGCGCCAGTTCTGTTTATTGACGAAGCCGTCCAGGTAAAAATAAGCTTCGTCAGTATACCAAATGCTGCCCACATGCATATCGCCGTCATCAATCCTGTGCACTATATCGTTAGCGAATGTCTCTCGTGCAGCAATGGTAGCGGCGCTGAGGGGTTGCCGCGTTTGAATTTTGTATGGATAGAGGTGTAAACTCTGGCACATGAGACGATACGTGGACGTTGGCGTCATTTGGACCGCAGCTGCAACACGGCGAACGGAAACCCGAGGCCGCTGTTGGATCACCTGCTGCACTAGCTGCGTGTTGCCCTCTGTGGTTGCCGTACGCGGTCGCCCTACCTTTCCAGCACGTTCATCCGTCACGTTCCCAGTCCGTTGAAATTTTTCAAACAGATCCTTTATTGTATCGCTTTTCGGTCCTTTGGTTACATTAAAACTCCGTTGAAAACTTCGACTTGTTGCAACAACACTGTGTTCTAGGCGGTGGAATTCCAACACCAGAAAAATCCTCTGTTCTGAGGAATAAACCATGTTGTCTACAGCACACTTGCACGTTGTGAACAGCACACGCTTACAGCAGAAAGACGACGTACAGAATGGCGCACCCACAGACTGCGTTGTCTTCTATATCGTTCACATCACTTGCAGCGCCATCTGTTGTTGAAAATCGTAACTACTGTAATTTCGAAAGTTTGTCCGCCTGAAAATGTACTGTTGTCCCAAGCATATTGCAACAAACGGTGTATTTCTATCGCTGCTCGTTTAGTTTTTATTGCCGTTTCAAATATACCGGTCATTTTTGAAACACCCTGTATTATCTGAATGTATTGTAAATTAGCTCCGTTTTTGAGTTTTCTGAAAACTATAATTAACTTCTTAACATTTTATGAAACTATTATTTTTTACCTCAGGTTTTCGTGTTGCTTTAATAGAAATCTTGTTTTGTGTATTTGCTTCAGTTCTCATAGGGAATTGGCAACTTCTTAGCTCAACAGTTTAAAAGATAATCAATGGGCTTGATTTAAAGTTCACTGCCTTGTAATACATTGCACCAGTCAAAATGCAGCCCCACTCTGAATGCTGTTCTCAAACATGGGATGAGATGGTCTATCTTCATAAGCAGTTGGAAATTGCCCTGAATACTGTCAAACAATCAGTGTGATGGAAGAGCTCCCAAAACACATCTTTCTGTGATACCGGCATTAGAGGTACCTGAAGTACTATCCTCTCCTGTGAATCCTGCCCCTGTGCAGAAAGTATGGGATCTGTCATTACTTGTCCACTTGACTGACAGGGGTGTGTCAATGGTAGATCTAGGTATCCTCTACAGGTTGGATGGGGACCAAGAAGGACTCAAGAGTGTTTTATCAGTCCCCCTAACCAACAAGTTTGAGGTGCTGTCTTTCGCTGAAACTGAGCCAATGGGATTCACTTCGCCTCTTCTGGGGAAACCTGTTTTATAAAGTGTCAAGAGGAGGAAAACACAAAAGTGTAGGGCTCTATTAATCATTGGTTGTTTGAACATACACCAAATGATGGTACCCATTGTGGTGTCACCGCCAGACACCACATTTGCTAGGTGGTAGCCTTTAAATCGGCCGCGGTCCGTTAGTATACATCGGACCTGCGTGTTGCCACTATCAGTGATTGCAGACCGAGCACCGCCACACGGCAGGTCTAGTCTAGAGAGACTCCCTAGCACTCGCCCCAGTTGTGCAGCTGACTTTGCTAGCGATGTTTCACTGACTACTTACGCTCTCATTTGCAGAGACGATAGTTTAGCATAGCCTTCAGCTATGTCATTTGCTACGACCTAGCAAGGTGCCATATTCAGTTACTATTCTGAACAGATAATATTGTGACTCATGTACCACCAAGAGCAACGTTCATCATTAATGGATTAAAGTTAAGTATGAAACTAATTACATCAGCTTTCTGAATTCTAATTCCTTGTCATATTCCAGACCTCACGTCAGTATAGTTCTTCCCTCCTCACACCACCCTGCATGAGCTAAAATGCGTGCAAATCGGCCTGCTCTAGTAACACGGTGTTGGCTCTTCTGCCAACACTACACCCATTAGGGAAATAGCAGCAAGGAACCGGACAGGACACCAGGTGCACTTGGTGTGTATGCCTGGGGCCTCATTCAATATGAGGGTGCAAGATGGTGGCACACATTGGAACAAATGATGCCTGTCATCTGGGCTCTGGGATCATTCCAGTGACTGGCAGAGAAGGTTGAGGAGATCAGTCTTGCACATGGAGTTTCAACAAAGCTGACAATTTACAGCACTGTCCTCAGAAATGACCGTGGCCCTTTGGTTCTGAGTTGAGTGGAAGGACTGCACCACAGACTTTGAAGGTCTGTGACAAACTAGGCTGCAACTTACTGGGCTTATACCACAGGGCCGAGAACTGCAGGCTCCCCCTAAATGGATCAGGTGTGTTCTACACATAAGAGGCTCCTACTTAGGTAGCTGACTGTGTGTGGGGTGCACACAAGGATTTTTGAGACTGACAATGATAGCTGTAGGAAACCCAGAAGTAACAGTGTAAGATCAAAAGAAATACCTCCCACAGGTAAGAGTATTAACATCATAATGGCAAACTGCCAAAGCATTCACAATAAAGTGTCAGAGTTTGAAGTGCTCATGAAAAGCAGTGAAGCTCACATAATACTATGTACAGAAAGCTGGTTTATACCTGAAATTGATAGCAGTGAGATTTTTGGGGAAAATTTAAGTGTACATCAAAATGATGGGCAATGTGAAATGGAGCCAGTGTGTTTGTCACAGTAGACAGGAAACTCAAATCCACTGAGATAGCAACTGAAGCTGCTTGTGAGATTGCTTGGGCAAGATTTCGTATCAGAGGTGGGCTTAGATTGTAATTGGATCCTTCTATTGCCCACCAGACTCAGTTCCTGATGTAACCAAAAACTTTAGAGAAAACCTCAGTTCATTGTAAGTTCCCCAATCATACTGTAATCATTGATAAAGACTTTAATCACCCAAGAATTAAATGGGAAAATTAAAGTTTTATTAGTGGCAGTCATGATAAGGAACGCGGTGAACCACTACTGAAAAGTGCCTAGAACGGATAATTAGGAACCTAACTCATGAAGGAAATTTATTGGATCTAATGGCAAGGAATAGATTTGACCTCTTTGAGGATGTCCACATCAAAAGTGGTATTGGTGACCGTGTGTTGTTGTGGCAACAATGATTACCAAAGTACAAAGGATAACTAAAAAAGCAGAATTACATGTATCTATCCAGTGCATGGTCAACTATTCAAGTTTCAAATTCCTCAGTGAGATATGACACTACTGACTTTTTACCTAACAGGAACATGAGAAA
This sequence comes from Schistocerca cancellata, assembly GCF_023864275.1. Classification (NCBI taxonomy): domain Eukaryota; kingdom Metazoa; phylum Arthropoda; class Insecta; order Orthoptera; family Acrididae; genus Schistocerca; species Schistocerca cancellata. The sequence continues at coordinate 701,120,919 of NC_064628.1, forward strand.
CCCTTCATTCGCCAAAGATAATGTATGGGCTGCAATGTCAGCTCAAGGAATCATTAGCTCATACTTTTCAAGGAGGAGGAGCAGTCATGCAATTAAAGTGGATTCGGAACATTATATGTATGATGATGTTAAATGACTATTTGGTGGCTGAATTGCAGGACTTCCCTAGTTATAAGCAAAGAACATGGTTCCAGTAAGATGGAACCACAGCACACATGTCCAATGTATCTGTGCTGTGTGTCCATGAAATTTTCTATGGCAAATTGGCAAAGAGGTGTGACGTAAATTGGCCTCCCATGCAGTCCAGATTTGAGGGGCTTGATATTTTCTTATGGGGATATGTCAAATCTAAAGTATATGTCCGTAATACGACTTTCTTGAAGCAACTGAAAGAAAATATTCATAGTGAAGTGGCAGCCATCCTGGAGTCTACATGCCAAGCCATCACGCAAAATTTTGTCATCATTTAAGTGAGTACCGTAGGTATGCTGAATTGCATTTAAATCACATTATTTTTCAGAAGTAAAGTTCTAAACTGTCTATTTCAATAATAAATCAAGATTTTGTTGATAGACTTCAACCTCTGTTTTATTTTGACACTCAAATATAAATTTTCTTTTGAGACACCCTGTTTATTCACACTTGTTTGCTTTCATGGAAAAATTCAGGTTATGGGCCCATTCAGGTTATGGATCCAAACAAGCTGGTCCAGACACTGTACAGGTATGGACAGCTGGGAGAGTGGTAACATGACAGAGACAGTAAGGTTCACTGAGGTGCAGAGAAGGAAATGAATGCATGAACTGGTCCATCCACTGAGCCTACCAAGATGACCCCAAGCCGTGTCACGAATGGGGGTGAGGTGGAGGAAGGGAAATGGCTCAGCCACGTCACTACAACTGCAGTTTACCGAGCTGAAGGTGTGCAGGGAGTACAGACCACGAGCTGCTGCCATCAGCCCTTGGCTGAATGGGGTGTCAAAAGGAAAATAGATCTGTCACTGCAGAATGATGGGCTGCGGGTAGGGGTGAGGAAGGAGTAGCGCAGTACTACACCAGAATCATGTGATATTCAAACTGTTTGATATAATACTGAAAAAATACACAGAATGAAACTATATACAAAATTCTGGTGGATTCAGGCCTCTCTGGCCCTTACAAATGAGCCATCACTGGAATATGTTCTAAGATTCTACAACAAATTAATGTCAAGGATATTGGACGGCAGTTTTGTGGATCACTTCTAGTAGACGGGTGTGACCCGTGCTTTGTTTTCAAGAACTGGGCACAGTTTTTTTGGTGCTGGGATCTATGCTAGATTATTATTCAGAGTGTGGCTAATACAGCCACAAATTCAGTACAGAATCTGACAGGGATTCCATCGGGCCCTGGAGCTTTGTTCAGTTTTAATGATTTCTTCTATTTTTCAACACCACTGACTGTAATACTTATTTCATTCATCTTTCCAATGGTATGAGGATTAAATTGGGACAGTTCTCCCAGGTTTTCCTTTGTTAAAGGAACGTTTAAAAATGAAGTTAAGTATTTCAGCTTTTGCTTTGCTACCCTCAATTTCAGTTCCTATCTGATTTGCTAGGGACTAGGCACTAACTTTGGTGCCACTAACAATCTTTATACACAAACAGAATTTCTTTGCATTCTGTGAAAGATCATTTGACAATATTCTTCTACGGTAGTCACTGAAGGCTTCACGCATTGTTCTCTTGACAGTCAAATGTGTTTCATTCAAAACCTCTCAATCTATAGCCCTATGCTTTGTTTTACACTTATTATGCAGTAATCTCTGTTTCCTTAGAAGTTTCTTTACAGTGACTGTATATTATAGAGGTTCTCTCCCAATACGAACTGTTCTACTGTGTACATACCTTTCCAGTGTATGGTAAACTATTTGTTTAAACTTGAGCCATATTTTCTCTGCATGTTCCTGCCTTTTGCTGAAAGTTTCAAGTTCCTCACTGAGATATGACACTACCGACATTTTATTTAGTTTACTGTGTGTGTGTATCTATGCAAAAAAGGCTTTGAACTACACCCTTACAAAATCCAATTGGTGCAAGAATTAAAGCCTCAGGATCACAGTATGGGCCGCAGTTTGTTAATGATGTGACTTAGTGCCCTTCATTTAACAACCTCTTATTTTCTGACGAGGTTCATTTTCACCTGCACAGTCACAGCAAAAAGCAAAACTGCCGCTACTGGAGTAAAACAAATCCCAAACAGGAGCAGGACAAACCCCTCCTTCATTTGCCAAAGATACGATATTGGTGCAAAGTCGGTTCGAGGAATAATTGGCTGGTACTTTTTCGAGGATGAGAGCTATACATATTTAAAGAAACTGCATGTTTATGACTGAGGGGTTAGGATGGTCACAAACACATCAATTTACACTCTCCACAGATTCACCCGTTCTTGATGACCTTGGTCTCCTGGATTTCAGTTCGGTGAATGTTGAACTGGTCTCCTCAGATGTTTTGATGCAATTTGAGATAAGTGGAACACTTGGAGCATCATTTACATTATGCAATCCACGATCACTGCAAAATTTTCTCCGTGCTACAGTTGCCGAAGCAGCATTTTTCTAAAGGTCTCCTATACAGAATGTGTGATCTGCTCTCGATAAGCAATCCAAATTGACTAAATTCCTAAAAGCTAACCAAGCGATGAACACCCCCCCCCCCCCCCCCGCCTCCCACCTACCCGCCATCCATTGCATCGATTTGTTGCGCATGCGCAGAGAGCTCTACAAATATAAACTTTCTTTTGAAACACCCTGTATATCTATGATGCTGAATAAAATAAGAAATATTTGAAGGACCTGATCATGTTATCTGTAATTACATGGCTGATGTACAGTATATCATTGTCTGCGAATTTTGATGATAATTAAAAATGGTTTACCCAAGGTTTCGATAACATTGTAACTATTTATTCACAACTGATACAAAAGAGTTACATGTTTGCACCTGTTACTGTCCTTCAAAGTAGTCATCAGCATTGTGTAGAACCCATTGCCAGTGATGTGAAGGTGTAGTATAGCGTTAGCAGAGCATATTCTGTTGATGGTGCGAATGGAGTGGTCTAAAGTTATGGTGATTCTCGTGTACGACTGTGTTGTGTTATCCCAACGCATTACATTCCTCCACAGCAGACTGTCAATGCACGGTATAACTGTTCGTTTCTGGAGCATCACCTGCAACCAGCTTTGCGAAAGGAGCAGTGACACTTTCTTCACAACCCATCCATCATTTTGCATGACAATGCGCGGGCACATACTATGCAAGCTGTGGCTGCTGTGTTCGGCCAATGGGACTGGGAAGTAGTGTACCATCCACCATACTCCCCGAACTTAAGTCCTTGTGGCTTTGATTTGATTCCAAAGATGAAGGAACCACTTCGTGGCATTCGCTTCAGAACTGTTCCAGAGATTCGACAGTCAGTATCGGTTGTGAATAAATAGTTGCCACTATTTAAGTTCCAACCCTCGTCTATAATAGCTTCTGATATGCGAAACATTCACTAATGTAAATGTCTCCAGTTGCAAATAACCAGTGTTGATGCTAGCCTTTCTTCAGGTGTGTTGTCAGCCCCCAGTAGCTGAGTGGTCAGTGAACATAATGTCAATCCTAAGGGCTTGTGTTCGATTCCTGGCTGGGTCAGAGATTTTCTCCACTCAGGGACTGGGTGTTGTGTTGTCCTAATCATCATCATTTCATCCCCATCAATGCGCAAGTCGCCAAAGTATTGTCAAATCGAAAGGCTTGTACCCGGTGAACCGTCTACCTGATGGGAGGCCCTAGTCACACTACATTTATTTCAGGTGTGTTGGATGTCCATAATTATCGTTCTGCATTTAAATTTCGTTCTCAGTTGTAAAGAGGAGCCTGCAAAAAGCGTCAACCTGCTGTATACAACACCTTGGACAAGTTCTAAGACCGAGGGAGGTGGCCCAGTGGTTAGCACACTGGACTCGCAATCGGGAGGACGATGGTTCAATCCTGCTTCTGGACATCCTGATTAAGGTTTTCTGTGATTTCCCTAAATCGTTGCGAGCGGTTAAAGGCGCTACAGTCTGGAACTGCACGACCGCTACGGTCGCAGGTTCGAATCCTGCCTTGGGCATGGATGTGTGTGATGTCCTTAGGTTTAAGTAGTTCTAAGTTCTAGGGGACTTATGACCACAGCAGTTGAGTCCCATAGTGCTCAGAGCCATCTGAACCATTTTGAACCTAAATCGTTTCGGGCCAATGCCAGGATGGTTCCCTTGAAAGGGCATGGCCGACTTCCTTCCCTAACACAATGACGGTGTGTGGCGGAGAGTACCGTGAGTACCTCTATTGGTTCTCCCTTCTATTCCAGTCAGTGTTGCCAACACTAAAAAACCTGAGTCGCTAGATTCAATATCAAAAGTCGCTAGAAAGTCGCTAAAACTGATTTTACTAGGGGTGTACTGAAAATTTCGTGCTGTGAATAGTGCAATAAGCCAGTGCGGGTGGGGTGGGGGGGGGGGGGAGGTTATAAAATGTTAATAAAAATTGTCTCTTACGTAATTGCTATATTGTCTTCAATAAATGACGCATCGCTTGCAACAACATACATATAAAATACGCTAACGTTTAATTAAACATGTTATCATAATTGACGCAACATATAAATTGTTGTTTCAATCACAGTAGTCAAATATACTAGAAATATACAACTATATTTGTAACAAAAGAAAGCACGAACTCAAATTAGGTTACAAAATATATACACACCGGTATGTGAGCTATTCATCGTCGTCACTCAGAAGATCGAATAACTCTTCTGTTTCATGCTCTGACAGAACTGTAGTTGATGTAGAGGGTTGAACGTCGCTCAAAAGATGATGTTGCCGTTTGATTGGTTTTGTCGCAAGAGAGTGACTTTTGTTCGTTCCAATAAGCTTCAATGTGTCTGACGGTATGTCAAAAGATGCACAATCTTTATTTTGTTTCTTCAGCTGGTTTCTCAATATGATCAAAGCATTAATTGTCTTTAACGATAATCTGTTACATTGTTCAGTTTTTATAATGTTCATAGAACTGAATATTCTTTCCACTTTTTATAATGTTCATAGAACTGAATATTCTTTCCACTTCTGCATTTGAATGTGGTAGGCATAGAACAGTCATTGCTAGCTGTGAAATCAAAGAAAAAGGGTTCTCCCCTGCGGCATTTTTATACTGCAAAACCTCACTCCCAAATCGAACAGTTTTAGTAGTGTTATTCCACCTAATGAAGTTGATACTATGCCATTCTTGCAGCATACCGTCTATGAAATCGCCACTAAAACCCAATTCTTTGGCTACATCCGCTACAGCATTAGTTTTATTCATTTTTAGTGTTTCATAAACATTCAGCAGTGACATTGTTTTCAGGATCGTAATGTTACTTGGCAGTCTTCGTTGAATTTCTTTTATGAGTTTCAGACTAAACTGAAAGCATCTCTTATTCAAATAAACTTTATTTTCTTCAAACTTGACTTAGACAATTTCTGTTCACACATAAAGCCAAGATTCGGTTTTGTGTACATACATTCGCTTGGAACTGGTGTTGTAAACAAATAAACAGTTGGAAAAACTATGTTTTGTCCGAGTGACTGCATGAGAAATACAAGTGCATCTAGTAATTTAGTGGGGTCATTGTCTTCTCCTTCAAGTTTTTATTGCTATTTGTACGTCTTTTAAAGCATGTTTAAGGTAAAACACGTAGAGATGATTTGAGTCGTCAAAATACATCTTGTACAAAAGATCGGCAGTGTAACAATTGTCTTGAATCATAGCAAGTGAAAAATTTAAAGTTCTTCCCACTGTCCAGAATTCTTCGTATTGTTGGTTCAATTGAAAGCCAACGTGTTGCACAGACTTTCAAAATTTTTAGTGGCTGTTTTCCACAATTTATTGTCTCATAAACCTTTTTATATTCCTCTTGTATTTTTAGCGAAATGAAGAACCAATTGTAGGTTTCCTGTACAAGAAACTCTATGTTTCTAGGTATAGTATTCACTGAGGCTTGCGAAACTGCAAGCTGAAGAGAGTGACAAATGCAACTGATCAATACCAAATGCTTCAAACCATATTCTCTCTTGAGTTGTTCGAAAAGCCCATTGTTTATTTCAACCATTGCAGAAGCATTATATGTGCCAATTCTTACCATATTAGCATTTGGAAGTTTGAGATCTTTCAAAGAATTCACAAGAACAGAAGCCAGATTTCTTGAATCTGTAGTTTCTACTACAGCGAGTTTGAGTAATGCTGATCTAATGGTTTGGTTGTTTACACTATAGTACCGTATAACGATACCTAGCATTTTAGATATTGATACATCTGTGGATTCATCCATTAGTACACTGTGTTTTTGGTTACGTATATCTTCAACCAATGATTGTGTAAAATATGGAGCCAAAACTTCAGTTATAATGTTAGTGCACTTTGTACGATGTAATTGCATATTTTTAGCGCCCTCATCACCGGAAAACACCTTCTTGCGCAGTATTCCTAAATTATCTACAGCTAAAACAGAACAATCTTCAGCAATAAATAAAGAAAGGGCGTCTTCCGCTCTGATTGCTATTCTAACTGTAGTTTTCGGAACAATTTTCACAGTTAAGGTGGTTTGTGTTTTTTTTAATCAATTTTTTGTTTATGCTTAATAGTTTTCGAATACTGTATAATATCACACAATTTAGCATAAAACTCTGTTGCACATACTTGGCATCTTGCCGTGGATAAGTCTCCAACGACTGGTTTCGGCCACCCATTGAATTCAGGTTCTGCTTCCCACGGATCCCGATATTTTTGAGCGTATTGCTTCTTCTACTGTGGTAAATGAATTATGTAAGCCACCACTACATAAGTTTCACCAATTTATAATCACTGAAAATACATTAAAACTCAGGCGAACTAGAGGTCATGAAACAATCTACTCACTCGGTAACTCGATATCAGTCCTATTGTTCATTGTTTAAAACGTAATAATGTCTGAGATACTCCCACCGAATTGTTCTTACGTTACCACTGTGCATGTGGTAATAATTTGACTGCGAGTTAACATTTCGAAGAATTAGAGGTTGCTGGACAGAAATGTATTTTATTATGCTTAATATTACGTATGTTTTTTGTCAATTCGAAAAATAAAAGGAGTTCAAAAGTTGAAGAATTGCAGATCGATACGCTGTCGACGATAACAGGCTAGTGGGTAATGAATAATGAAAATAATGAATTGTTCTATAGTCAAGGTTTTCTTACTCATTAGGCAATTCCCACATTCAGGTTTACTAAATGCTGAACAATACTACATGATCTGCTAAGAACTTAATTTAACTTAGTAAATCTAGAACAAAGGCAGTGTAGTACCCATTCTATAATTAAAATCTTAGTTTTGTTAATGAAAATACTGGCCCAAAATGGTTTTGATTTGTACTTCAAAAGTCATCAGTACACCAAAATTCGCCAGCCAAGTCGCTAAACAATTTTTGTCGCTAAAAAGTTTTTTTTGTCGCTAAGACGAAGGCAAAAGTCGCCATTTCTAGCGACAAAGTCGCTAAATTGGCATCACTGATTCCAGTCATGCAATACGCTAGCGCAACAAACAAGTGCCTTGCATGACGCTAGCCCCCGCCGTGCCGGCAACGAACGAAGATTACCGAATCTAGCCGAGCGCTCGTACACTCGGCTGCGTATGGGACTGCGGGATTCAAAACGGCGGGACTGGGATGGAGTTACGTGTGTCTTGCAGTTATTTGATATGTTATTGTTTTGAAAGAGGCAAATTTAGACGATGAAAAATATCCATTCATTGCCCATGTCAAACTAAATTAAAAAATCTGTTTGATACTGAGTTGTGATACGTGCATCCTGTTGAACAATGATTAAGAGGGTAACAACAATGGACGTTCTACTTTTTGTTTTTTATTATTAATTGTAATATTTTCTTTGTAAAAGGAAACACTGTTCTTCTTATCTAGGTGTAGGTTAGGTAGGTACCTGGTATTATGAATGTCGTGGTCATCATATCGATTTACGCAGCCAGAACTGATTTTAACTACGTAAAAACTTCGCAGTTTGGTTATACTCTGGCTAACGAAAGCTGAACCTGGCGTTTTTACGAACGTCAATAGCACTCAGTTCAAATATAAACTTTTAACACGTTATTAAACTTGATGTTCTTGATACTCGATTTTATAAAATTTCGTTTTTGTCCATTTGTCTTTTTTCGTAATATCGGTTTCTATCTTTGAATATGGACTTCAATAAAGATTACTTTGATTTTGAAACGTATTCAAACGTATTTCGTGATTTCAGTTGTTATTTGATCCATTGGTGCGGACCAATATGCATGACACATAAATATAATCGATTTATTGGTTTTTACGAAAATTATGGAATACTAATTACATACATACACATACGGGTCGAATGAATAAAATCTTTCTTGAAGCTGGTTAAAAATAGTGAGGAAGTGAAAACAAATTAATGAATTGATTAAGCAAGCTCTCGTTGGCCGGACTATATAACTGAAACATGATTTTTAGGCTTGTTTATTTTTGCAGCCTCAAAACAAAAAAGGAAAGTAACCGGTAATGAGGATGATTCAGGTGGCAGTATATGTAGTGAAGTGAGTCCAGCGCCATTTACACGACGTTGTTCTGGTCGTCCAAGAGACAGTAGTAAAAAAAATGTAACTCACCACTGAACCCACTGAAGGGATTAGAATCTAACCCGTAATTCTGGTAATATTATTGATGAGGTGGTTTCTGAATCTCAAGCATCTGAATCTACATTAATTCTGGAAGATGGAGATAACTGTCAATGAAATGATATCGGGCGGTGGGTTGGACGATCTTTTTCTGACTACCAAAAAGCCAATGGAAATGCTAAAGCGTTGCTGGGTACATCCAGAAGGTTATTTTGCTGGTGATTCTTCGTATTTGAAACACAAGTTTAATAAAACTTGGTTAGAAATGGTACCAGCCTTGGCTTGCTTACTTAAAAAGACTGAAAGGTGGGTTTTGTTTGTTTTGTGTTTTATTCCCACCGAAACTTATAATTTATGTGGTATGCAGGGGTCCCTAATTGTCTGAACATTCACTAAGTACCGGTATAAAAAAACTTTACTAAATGCCTTTTCTGAAAACTACTTACAACAGATACTTAAGAGCCCCACTCATGATGGAAGTATACTGGACCTAATGGCAACAAATATATATGACCTCTTTGACGATGTCCACATCGAACCTGGTATCAGTGACATGACACAGTTGTGACAACAATGATTACGAACACAACTAAAACGAGCAGAAAGACATTTATATTTCTGCAAACTAGATAAAAACCAGTAGCGTCAAATCTCTGTGAGGGTCTTGAAACTTCCAGCACAGGGCAGGAGTGTGTCGAGGAACTCCGGCTCAAGTTTAATAGAATGGTTGATCATGTACTGGATATGCAGGGTAAGTCACTAACTATTGCCACCAAGAATAACTCCGAACGTATGATAGTAGCTGAAAAGTTTGTGGGACAAAAGATGCATGGGACAACGGGGGCCATAATATGACGTTGGTTTTTTGCTGCTAGGTGGGGTCGCTTCAGAGATATGAAGGTCAACTTTGTTTTTGTAATAGGGATGCTATAGTTTGATACTGATAGTGGCTATCGAGACGAATCCAATTATGTGTAACAGTAAGGTCAAAAAGGTGGCATGAACGCCCATTTACAGAAGGTGTTAGAAGTGATGATCATTGGTATCAATGCAGTGCTGCAATCTTCTTATAGGGACTGAGTGGTATTCCTTATCACTTTGGCATTTGTCGAAGCACATGCTCTGACAATTCTCTCCCGTATATCGTACAAATAGTAAATATTCGCTGAATACGGCATATCCATTTAACGTGCCATTGACATGTAAACATTCGACGGTTTCGCAATACAACACTAATAGAAACGGTAAGGCTACTATCGTCGAATCAAGCGAATGTGAATGATGTATTCCTTCGAAGAACAAGCCGATATGCTTCTCAATTACAGAGAGTGCCAACGAAATTCAGTGAGAGCCAGAGACTTATACGCTGAAAGATATCCTCAACGTACCCACACTACACGTCATACATTTTTATATGTGTATGATAAATTGAGAACAAGTGGATACTTAAAGCATCGGAAACATACGCGGCAGAGGAAAGTTACTAACGAGGAAACGGAAATTGGTACTCTTGCCACTGTGGTTCGAGATCCTTGTATTAGTTCACGTCAAATCGCAAGGGAATCTGGCATGAGCCATAAATATCATCCTTAGCATATCAGTCCCCACCAAGAATTAACTGGCACGGATTGTATGCATAGCATTAAATTCTGGCGATGGACTCAACGTAAGATTCAGAGGGATGACACATTTATTAATTTGATTTTATTTACTGACTAGGCTACATTCACGATCTATGGAAATGTTAATTTTCATAACATGCATTATTGGGCAACTGAAAATCCATTCTGGCTGCGGCAAGTTGCACATCAAAAACCATGGCCAGTGAATGTATGGTGTGGGATTCTGTAGGACAGAATTATAGGCCCCTATTTCATCGAAGGAAATCTTAATAGTAGGAAGTACACCACATTCCTGCAAGAAAGATTAGGACTGTTATTGGAAGAAATACCTTTAGGAACAAGGAACAGAATGTGGTTTCAACATGATGGGCGTTCAGCATAATTTTCGCTGATGGCTAAAAATGAGTTGCAGAGACAATTCCCAAATCATTGGATTGGACGTGTAGATGTGTTTGCCAGACTCGACGCCTCTAGCTCTTTTCTTGTGGGGATTCGTAAATGACATTGTTTATAAAGACGTTCCAACTATACCTGAAGATATGCGAGAAAGAATTGTCCAAGCAGTGCTTCGATAAGTTCCGATGTGATAAAGGATACCACTCAATCCATGATAAGAAGATTGCAGCACTTCATTGATTCTAATGGTCATCACTTCGAACAACTTCTGTAAACGCACGTTCATGCAACCTGTTTGACCTTCAAAGAACTTACTATTACACATCATTGGATTCATCTCGATAGCCGTTATCAGAAAATAAGTACCAAACTATAGCATCCCATAAAAAATAACGAAGTTGACCTTCATATTTCTGAAGCGACCCCAACTAGCAACAAAAAACCAACATTATATTATGGCCCCCGTTGTCCCATTCAACTTTTGTCCAACAAATTTTTGAGCTACTATCACACATTCGGAGTTATTCTACGTGGCAACAGTTAGTGACTCACCCTGTACATATACCCGGTAGAACAGATCATAGTAGGAGGAAACCTCTGTGGTATTCAGTCACTGTAAAGAAACTTCTAAAGAAATGGAGATTACTGCATAATAGGTGTAAAACGAAGCGTAGGGCTATAGAGAGCAAAATGATGAATGAAACGCGTTTGGCTGTCAAGAGATGCGTGATGCCTTCGGTGACTGCCGTAGCAGAATATCGTCAAATGATCTTTCACAGAACACAAAGAAATTCTAATCGTATGTAAAAACTGTTAGTGGTACCAAAGTCCAGTCTCTAGAGAATGACACAGGACCTGCAATCGAGGGTAGCAACGCAAAAGCTCAAATGCTTAACTCCATTTCCAAATGTTCCTTTAACAAAGGAAAACCCAGTAGCACTGCTCCAATTTAATCCTCGTACCACTGAGAAAATGAATGAAGTAAGTATTATTGTCAGTGGTGTTGAAAAAGAAGTGAAATCATTAAAATTGGACAATGCTCCACAGCCCGATGGAATCCCTGTCAGATTCTATGCTGAATTTGTGGCTGAGTTAGCGCCTCTTCTAACTATAATCTATCGTAGATCCCTAGAACAAAAAACTGGTCCTAGTTCTTGAAAAAAAAACAGGTCACAACCGTCAGAATGAAGGGTAGTAAAAATGATTCACAAAACTACCATTCCGTATCCTTTGACATCAACTTGTAGAATCTTAGGACATACTGTAAGCTCAAATGTAAAGAAGTATCTTGAACAGAATGACCTCCTCCAAGCTCATCAGCATGGATTTTGAAAACATTGATAATGTGAAACCGAAAGCTTTGGATCAAGACAACCACGCAGATGCAGTATTTGATTTCCGAAAATCGTTCGACTCTGTACCACACCTAAACTTGTCGTCAAAATTACGATGTTATGGGATATCAATTGAAATTCGTGACTGCATTGAGGACTTTTTGGTAGGGAGGACGCAACATGTTATCTTGGATGGAGAATCAACATCGGATGTAGAAGTAACTTTAGGTGTGCTCCAGGGAAGGGTGCTGAGACCCTCGCTGTTGTATATTAATGACCTTGCAGACAATATTAATAGTAAAACCATGCTTTTTGCAGATGATGCAGTTATCTGTAATGAAACCTGAAAGAAGCTGCATAATTTTTTTCAGATCTGGATAAGATTTCAATGTGGTGCAGATATTGGCAACTTGCTTTAAATGTTCAGAAATGTAGAATTTTGCACTTCACAAAACGGAAAACGTAGAACCCCCCCCCCCCCCCCCCCCATGACCATAATATCAATGAGTTACTGTTAGAATCGGCAAACTCATACGTACATCTGGGTGTAAGACTTTGTAGGAATATGAAATGGAATTATCACATAGGTTCAGTCATGTGTAAAGCAAAATGGTTAAAATGGCTCTGAGCAACATGCGACTTAACTTCTGAGGTCATCAGTCGCCTAGAACTTAGAACTAATTAAACCTAACTAACCTAAGGACAGCACACACATCCATGCCCGAGGCAGGATTCGAACCTGCGACCGTAGCGGTCGCTCGGTCCCAGACTGTAGTGCCTAGAACCGCACGGCCACTCATGTTGGCTGGGTAAAGCAGGTGGCAGACTTCGGTTCATTGGTAGAATACTGAGTAAGTGCAATCAGTCTACAAAGGAGATACTGAAGGAACTGAACTGGAAGACTTGAAAACAGGCGTAAAGTATCCGAAGAAAGTATGTTAACAAAGTTTCAAGAACCGACTTTAAATGATTACTCTAGGAATATACTGCAACCTCCTACTTATCGCTCCCATGGGGAACGTGAAGATAAGATTAGAATAATTACTGCACGCACAGCATTCAAACAATCATTCTTCCCACGCTCCATACTTAAATGGAACAGGAAGAAACCCTAATAACTGGTACAGTGGGACGTACCATCTGCCATGCACGTCACCGGGCACTGCGAGCCTTGTGCGCCTGCCTTTTTTTTTTTTTTTTTGTTTTTGTTTTTTTTTGTTTTGTTTTGGGGGGGGGGGGGGGGGATAACGCAAACACAAGCGTACAGGTTGCTATGCAAACAAGCCACGCAAAAACAACTGAAGATAGCAGAAACACATTACAAGCTGTAGTCAATACAATTATTTCTTGCGGAAATGGTCATTTGCCAGTGAGTGGAAAAGAAAAAGATGACGGCGTATTTCAAGATTCGAACTAAAAATTGATTATGGTGATGCAATTTTGAGCAAACACCTACAAAAAAACGCTCAATTTTCGTCTCCAAAAATACAAAATGAAATTTTAAACATATTTGGAATCCTAATCAGAGAAAAATTGGTCGATAACGTCAAAACCATGAGTGCCTACAGCATTTTGTCTGATGAATCAGCTGATATACTAGGAAAGGAGCAACTATGATAGCTGATGAAATTAATGGATTCATTAATGTATTAAATATAAATGTTAAAAAGTGCGTGTGAGACGGCTTCGATGGGTGCGCTACAATGGCGGGAAAAGATGGTGGTGTTCAAAAAAAATTGAGAGAAACATAAAAAAAATGTTCAAATGTGTGTGAAATCTTATGGGACTTAACTGCTAAGGACATCAGTCCCTAAGCTTACACACTACTTAACCTAAATTATCCTAAGGACAAACACACACACCCATGCCCGAGGGAGGAATCGAACCTCCGCCGGGACCAGCCGCACAGCCCATGACTGCAGGGCCTTAGACCGTTTTTATTATTATTATTATTTTAATCTCATTTTGTTCGTTGTATCTGCTCGTGGCGGACGTCGCAATACACCCGTTTCAGTTCGTCGTTTTTTTGAGGGCAGGGAACCCCCCCAGACCGAACACGCTGAGTTACCGTGCCGGCGGACCGCTCGGCTAATGCCGCGCGGCAAAAGCATATAAATAGAGCTTTTATTTTCACTACGTCTCTCACAAATTAAACCTTCTAGTCAGCGGTTCATGAGATCCGCAACTGCATTGAAACTGACAACGATACAGTAAATTTTTTCAGTGAAACAGTTTCAAAAATATTCACTGAAAATACCACAGCTGTCTGAAACAGGGTGGTCTCATAAATACGAAAGTATTTCGGTGTTTAAGAAGCATATTGTCGCAATTGTGGAAGGTTAGGAAAAGCTTTCTTAGGATAAGAATTCTGGGACAAGAAAAGCAGCTTACCAGCTGGAAAAACCACATTCATATCGGCTTTATGTATTACAGACAAGTAATTCCAATCCCAAAGAAAGCAGGTGTTGACAGATGTGAAAATTACCGAACTATCAGTTTAATAAGTCACGGCTGCAAAATACTAACGCGAATTCTCTACAGACGAATGGACAAACTAGTAGAAGCCGACCTCGGGGAAGATTAGTTTGGATTCCGTAGAAATATCGGAACAGGTGAGGCAATACTGACCCTACGACTTATCTTAGAATCTAGATTAAGGAAACGCAAACCTACGTTTCTAGCATTTGTAGACTTAGAAACAGCTTTGGCAATGTTGACTGGAATACTCTCTTTCAAATTCTGAAGGAGGTAGGGGTAAAATACAGGGAGCGAAAAGCTATTTACAATTTGTACAGAAACCAGATGGCAGTTATAAGAGTCGAGGGAAATCAAAGGGAAGCAGTGGTTGGGAAGGGAGTGAGACAGGGTTGTAGCCTCTCCCCAATGTTATTCAATCTGTATATTGAGCAAGCAGTGAAGGAAACAAACGAAAAATTCGGAGTAGGTATTAAAATCCATGGAGAAGAAACTTACACTTAAAGTAGTAAAGGAGTTTTGCTGTTTGGGGAGCAAAATAACTGATGACTGATGATGGTCGAAGTAGAGAGGATATAAAATGTAGACTGGCAATGGCAAGGAAAGCATTTCTGAAGAAGAGAAATATGTTAACATCGAGTATAGATTTAAGTGTCAGGAAGTCGTTTCTGAAAGTATTTGTATGGAGTGTAGCCATGTATGGAAGAGAAATATGTACGATAAATAGTTTGGACAAAAAGAGAATAGAAGCTTTTGAAATGTGGTGCTACAGAAGAATGCTGAAGATTAGATGGGTAGATCACATAACTAATGAGGAAGTATTGAATAGGATTGGGGAGAAGAGAAGTTTGTGGCACAACTTGACTAGAAGAAGGGATCGGTTGGTAGGACATGTTCTGAGGCATCAAGGGATCACCATTGGAGGGCAACATGGAGGGTAAAAATCGTAGAGGGAGACCAAGAGATGAATACACCAAGCAGATTCAGAAGGATGTAGGTTGCAGTAGGTACTGGGAGATGAAGAAGCTTGCGCAGGATAGAGTAGCATGGAGAGCTGCATCAAACCAGTCTCAGGACTGAAGACCACAACAACAACAACCATTATATAATCTATCTGACACCTTCTAGTATCTCCAGGCTTCTTCCATGTATTCTTGAACCAAGTGTGAGCTAAGATTAAGTTATGCTCTGTGCAAAATTCTACCAGGCAGCTTCCTCTTTCATTCCTTAACCCTGCTGCAATCCGTCGCCAAACGCTGGACTTTTAAGTGTGCAGAACACATATAAACCATAACAACTACAGTTACAGAACACAGGCGTTCTGCCGAAGAAGGGAGTAAGGAATTATTATAATTAGCTTATGAAAAGTTACGGCCTTAAATTCAGAGGTGCGTTTTCCAAGGACAGCAAGCCGCCAACAATATAGGGCAAGTCATCCAGCTGTTTCGTTAAGCGGGTATTTCCGTCGCTCGCTATATGTGCTCTATTTCCACTCGTTATCAGCGTCATTAAAGCCGAGATTCAGCAAACACCAACCACCAGCATTTGCTCTCTCATTGTTATGCCCTGCGCAAATAATAAAAATTACAGCTCCGAGATTTAAAAAAAATGTATGGTTGAAGAATCCAAATTTTATGAATTAGAAGCGATCACATCAGAAGCCGAACTGTGGCGCACTTTTTGGATAAATAAGCAGGAGGACTTCGAAACTTTTTAGAGAACAGAGTTAATCTAGCAAGCCGATTTTTTTTTAATCGAAAGGTGACAACAGCTCTAGTAATTTTACTGACAATGCCTCATTCCACAGCTGCAACTGAAAGTGCCCTCAGACTAGTAAAAACATGTCTGAGAGCAACACTGATCGAAGAGATGTTAAATGGTCTTTGAATGCTCAGTATACATAAAACAAAAACGTGTAAACAGTATGGGCGATTTTATCACGGGGGCATCATATACCGTTTTGCTGAAGATTCTCGAAAATTACTTTTAAAATAGGTGTGTAATAAAACAATTTAAACTAAATAAACGCATATTTATGTTTGTTTGACTACTTACAAAGCTGTTCTCCTGCGGCTGTTTCCCCTACACACATAGTCTACACCTAATGTTTCGTGCAGCATGTTGGACAAAACAAGCGCGAGGGTCCTGGCTTAAGAAATTTTTTATTTGCCCCTCCCTCCACCCGGGTAAAAACCTGCGTACGATCATGTGCTTATTCCGTCGTGATTTCCTCGAGTCCACTCACATGAGAGAAGCTAGTGTAGTGTCAGTTCGCGGCTTATATGGGTGGCTGCTAACGGTATCGACTTTCGTGCTCAACTCGAGAGGCACGCCACTTGCGCAATATTCGAGTGATTCTAAGCAGGTTTATCTTCTCCTATTATAGTTCATTGTGACAGATGAAAGATAACAGCAACTTTCTTCGTCACAAGTTTTCTTCCTACATCATCTGTGTGAGTTATTTATCTTCTTCCAATTTCCCTACCTCATTGTGTGGCAGAAACCACACTGATATAGACGTACTTCAGTATGAATACCTTCTGTTCTACATCTCACAAAATTTCTGCCTTTCGATGCAGTTGTTTCCAGATTGACTACATTACACCTTACACTGCTGATGCATAGAATTTTTTGACATCTCCCTTCCCCACACTAATTTGTTTCCTGCTTTCATGACACTTTACGCGACTTTTCTTGTCACCGGTACTTCCTCGCTTCCAAATGTTAGCGCCATGTTAAAAAAAAAAAAAAAAGTCCTCCCCTCCCCAGTCATTAAAGCCTCTTCAACATCAACGTCAACAAATAACATGTACAGGACAATGTCTCATGTAACAACGATATTGTCTTCAGACAAACAAAATGAATAACGTCGTTATGTTAATAGCTGCTTTATACTGCGAACAAGCGTAGCCCACGGACGGCCCTTCAGAAAGTTTAGTCCTTTCATGAAATGGCGTTAAAATTTCACCATGATGTTAATGTTACTACTACCGATTGGACAGTTCAAATTTGCATTTTCAAGCTTAGAAAAATATTCGCCAAATCTTTTACCCTGAACGGCACCCTTCGTTTTTTCTTTCAGTAGTTCGTTACACTTGCTTCTTCGCATTGTTCGTCATATTGGACAAAAAATTACATATCGGTTGCGACAGTATCAGTTCGTTCACCAAATGCTACACTAGCAACGGTGCTGCTGGCTTGCACTTCCATGTTTCCAAATTACTTTTTTTATGCGTACCGACGAAAATACGAGTGCCCATCAATGTATTCGGCGCGCGAGGCCCGGCACAACTGTCAATGCAGCCCTGTGCGTGCCTTATAATAGATGTCCACTGTAAACATTAGTTGAATTCATTTTAATATAAGGTTGGTCAGTACAGTCATGCGTTCGTCCCTTGAAATCGAGTTTTCGGGAGACGGTTTTCTATAAAGGTGTCCTAGTGAAGATTCTGCACAGTCTTTATTTAGAATTATTTCTCTCATCTCACTGGGCACTACCGTTTGACAGTACCCGTATGCTGTTTCTTCGTAAAATCTCTCAAAATCCAAGAGATCATTAATGTTAGATTTTCATTTCGCCAAACTTAGGCCTATTTACTCCTGTAGATTCTGAAATTTGATCGGACATCATTTTTCTTTCTTCACTCTCTGCAACATCACATTTAGCGTATTCACGCTTTTTTTCCAGATACTTATTTTTATGTACCCTCAGCATCTTGATTTCCTGTCTCTAAATTTTTCACGTTACAATTGTTGCTAGAAAGCTCTTCATTGTTCACTGTCAGCTACTATAACGCGAGTGTTTGTTGATGATACGCGTGGAAATACAATTTTACTGTGAATTTCGTGGTCTAAAAGCATAGCACTTCCACTTTCGAAAGCGGATTGTGTTAAGTGCTGGTGGTGAAGCATCGCTTGCAGTACGGTACATTGCATGTTCTGCAGGAAGGATTTCTCATTAATGATTCAAATAATGTTCTGTCATGATCACTCCCTGGTATGGTGGTAAAAGTAGCCTGAAAAATTAAACGACAATATGGTAAAAGTATCTATACCAGTCAACGAAATGAATTTAAATTTTCCTACGAAATATGGAAGTTGCGACTTGTGAAATCAATAAAAGTGAGCTACATTGGGATTGTTAACAAAGAGAAAAATGTGCGAACTTGGTTGTACTTTTTCTGTGCTTAATAACAGCGTCTATACGTTAATGTGTTTCCTGCTTCTTCTCTCTACGAAGCTCCGAACGTTTTCCTCTATTCCCCGTGGGCTAACATGTGTTATTGAAAGACTCTAGCGTCAACGAAAACAGCGAAATTTGGCATGTCAAGGATTCACTTTTCTTGTAACCAAATCTTACACAGTACTATACTCCAGCGCATAACCGGATTGTTCACACTGTACCGATACAATTTTCACATAAATGTCCACATAGCTTATTTTGTTATGTGCAATGACGGTCTTCTGCTAAACTGTATTTCCAGTAACTGAAAATTGTAAATATTAGTTGCAGTATACTCTCGTAAGCTCGAAGTACAAGTTGTTATATGCTGTTTTACGTACCAGGAACATCGTCCACAATATCACCCACGTTGACAGTCCCGCGGATGACGTTCTAATCATTACTGTAAGCAATCCCAGAAATCTTCTACTTCAAATATCTGCTTGTATTTGATCCTGAATTACGAATGTTGAGATATCTGCGGCTTTGCCAATTCGTGATGTTTTTCAGGAACTATATTTCGTATCTCTGGTTAGTGAATATGCATATTGTGCTTTTGTATAAGTTACATTTGTTTGGTGTTCCGCTGCCGAACTACGAATATTAGTTTTTAATACAAGAATACTGAACTAAAAAAATGTTTTAGTGCAGGATAAAGTTCATATCAATAAATATTTGTCTACGCTTTTCTTACAAAATAAATAAAAAAAATATTAAAAGGATCCATGACTCTCGCTGTCTTAAAGAACCCTAATGAGTTCTACATCACCTAAAAGTTTTATATTATGCTACATTATGAGCAATTTTAGTGTTTGTCACTTCGAAACTTTTAAAGCAAATCGTAGTTTTTCACATACAGTTTTCCTTACAGATGTCCGATCAGATTAAGCGAAGACGGGGGAAGAAAGTCGTTCTATTATGCCGTGCCGACATCTTTTATTGCTTTCTTTGATGTAGCGTTGTTCTCAAGTTGGCTACGAGGCATATTCTCACTGTTGAGGTAATAAATTCCCATCGCTGAATGAAACTACGGAACATAGTGTAGACTACATAGCGTACACTATTCCATAGTGTGAGATGTCTACTGTGCACTAATTGCCATACGTGGCGATATGGGTCTCCGCCAAGGACACAGTGCGTAGGAGGCCTAAAAACATATCGGGTAAAAAGATAGAAAGGTGGTTTAAGAATTAACTGGCGAAAGTACGTCAGTTCTCGGCCAACGAAGTCATTGGCTGTCGTTCATTTCCCTAGTGTGCGTACAAGTTGCTTTCCGGTCATCTTGCATTTATCAACCCACGCAGTTGTCACAGATTTTTCTTTTTTATTACATGCAATCGTTCCAACAGATCCATTGTGAGGAGATCCACCTCTTAGTGTCATTTCGACCAAGCAGCATCATACAGAAACGACTACAGCCCAAGAGACATCTACCAGTGATCCCTCCTAACCCCGTTCTTTAAAGAAAAACTTGTTTTCAACACATCTCGAAGTTGATGACGTCATACCTCATGAATGTATGCTCTACAATGATATAATTTTGCAGGTACATTAGGTGGTGAACGTGATTACTGTCTGTAAAATGTGTTGTGAATAGAGTTACAGGTAGTAGTAAAGAAGTAATAAATTAAAATGTCGTGCCTGATGACATTTTACTGCACGAATAGGGAAAATGCAGAAAGTAATAAATGTTTTCTTTTCATTAGTGTGAAGTCGGAGGGGGCAGGGGGGCTGTAAGCCAGAAAAAAAAATTAGAAAACGTTTGAAATTTTGTGTGTGTGAAAAGTATACTGAAAATGGCCAACTGCTCTCATTTTCAAACATTGGATGAATATAGTCTGGGTAATTTGCACACTGTGAGTTACGTTGGCTCAAGACATATAATGTACACAGTTTCTGACTTGACTTATTGTGTTAAACCTTTAATGTATGGGTGTATGTCTTAGTGAGTAGATTAAGACAGTATTTTCAATTTTTAAACATGTTCAATAGTCATATGAAATGCTGAAAATCAAATTTTTGTTGCCCCTGGTAGCTTTTATATAGATGGTTGTTTTAGGCATTTAGTAATATGCAGTGGTAACATGATTAATGTAGTAACAGAGTGATTAGTTCACTGTGGTAACTGTAAGTTGGCCGATTTCAGAAGGGGGAGGGGGAAGTGGAAGAAGCAAGCCTGGACCCAACATAGAACACCCTAGAGAGAGGATCGGTACGGGGGGAGGGGATTGGAGATAATGTCTCGCCCATGCAGTGCTGGCACCGTTAACTGCTTCATGCTTCCGCAGAAGCAGAATTCGGACACAGAAGTGAAAAAATGTTAATGTTTGAAAAGTACACACAGAAGTAAAAAATCGCTTAAATGTTATTCGTAAAGGAAACTGAAGTCATCTTATGTATTGACAGGTTTGATAAATATCCTAACAGCAGCAATTACATACACTTATTACAAGGAAAAGAAACTGTACAAAATACAATGAAGTACAACAAGTAATCTGCCCCACACAGTACACTCAGCTAACTAATGTTGACTACAGTCAAAATGAAATGACTTCTGGCTGAAGCCTTCCCTCTTTTACTGACTTCTACCAACTGGGGATCAACCAACTTAAAGTAGCTGCCTTCTACACTGCTTTCTCATGTTCCACAATGAAATTCTTGTAGTAGGATTGCCACGGTCGACGAGCGTGTGCAAAAGCACTGAGGACATACGAGATGCAACTATGGTGGTAAAAAAAAAAAAAAAAAAAAAAAAAAAAAAGGGGGGTGAGGTGCATACGTAATTTAATTGCCCCTCTAGCCAACAGTTTTGCTGTTCCCAACTTTCATTTGGTATGATATGCTGTGTAAATTTAAAAGGATTCTAGAAACTTTGTGAGGCAGGATAATAATATTATGGTAATGGTATAAACTCAATCATTTGAAAATGGGTCGTAATTAAATAAACAATAATACAGTAAAATGGCAGTGTGTTCATTAAAAAAAAAAAAATACTACGGGAATTTTCAGTAATGCCTGTGGACACCAGTACCCTATTTATCAAAAGTGAAACCTTGTGTAAATAAACAAGTATTCTGTCAATGTATTAGGTTTTCAAGTTCCACGTGAAAAAGCTGATGAAGATCACTGACACAGCTTCCAGTTCGGATATTCTGAAGTAGTAGTATTTTTTTTTTTTTTTTTTTCCAAAGTATGGGATAAGAGATGCTTATCCAAACATCAAAATAGCTTTGAGGATATTTATGGCAATGCAAGTGACTTTAGAATCCTGTGAGCACAGTATTAGCAAATTAAGGAGATTACTCAACAACTTAAGTATGGATGAAAGCAGTTAGTCAGATTTAACTATCTTTCAAACAGAATATGACACAGTTGCTAAACTTGACTACTTTGGTCCGGTGCAGATACAGGATTCAGTTCTGTGTGGGAGGAGGGGTCAGTTTGTTACTGCCTGTCTCCTTTACTCCCCTCTTGCTCCTAAAATAATATAACCTCCATTTTTAACATGCCAAAAATCTGTTTGATTTTAATAATAATAATAATATTTATTCAACATCGAATAATCAAATACAATCCCTAGAAATAATACAGTTTCAGGACATCATACAGATTATTCTTCTGAATACGTCAGTTTATAAATTACAAACTAAAGGTTTGTTTGTATTAATAAATTTTACATTTTGATGGATTTTGCATTTGGTAGTATACAATCACAATATTACAAATATTGTTTTTATCAACATTATATTAGTTGTAGGGTACTTAAAACTATGAGCTTGACATACTTACGAAGCACTTTTCATACAGATAGAATACTCGTCTAGGGAATAAAAAGTTTTTTCAATTCGAATTCTTTTTAGCTGATCTTTTAATTTGTTAGTAGGAAGGGTTGTGAGACTTTTTGGTAGGGCATTGGCTAGCTTCAGCCCAGCATGAAGCGCATTTTTTTCATATAAAGCTGTTCTGTGGCTATTTACATGGTATCTGAACTTTTGCCTTGTATCATACTGGTGCAGGTCACAGTTGAAATTTGGATTTATTGTTTTCACAAGCAATATAACTTTCAATATGTATACACCTATAATGGTAAGCACACCTAATTTTGGGAACAGATTCCGACATGATTCTCGAGGTTTGGCACCACAAATAATTCTGATAACTTTTTTCTGTAGTATTAATAATGTACTTATATATTTAAAAAGAAAGATGATGAGACTTACCAAACAAAAGCGCTGGCAGGTCGATAGACACACAAACAAACACAAACATACACACAAAATTCTAGCTTTCGCAACCAACGGTTGCCTCGTCAGGAAATAGGGAAGGAGAAGGAAAGACAAAAGGATATGGGTTTTAAGGGAGAGGGTAAGGAGTCATTCCAATCCCGGGAGCGGAAAGACTTACCTTAGGGGGAAAAAGGACAGGTATACACTCGCACACACACACATATCCATCCACACATACACAGACACAAGCAGACATTTGTAAAGGCAAAGAGTTTGGGCAGAGATGTCAGTCGGGACGGAAGTACAGAGGCAAAGATGATGTTGAAAGACAGGTGAGGTATGAGCGGCGGCAGATTGAAATTAGAAATTAGCGGAGATTGAGGCCTGGCGGATAGCGAGAAGAGAGGATATGCTGAAGGGCAAGTTCCCATCTCCGGAGTTCTGACAGGTTGGTGTTAGTGGGAAGTATCCAGATAACCCGGACGGTGTAACACTGTGCCAAGATGTGCTGGCCGTGCACCAAGGCATGTTTAGCCACAGGGTGATCCTCATTACCAACAAACACTGTCTGCCTGTGTCCATTCATGCGAATGGACAGTTTTTTGCTGGTCATTCCCACATAGAACGCTTCACAGTGTAGGCAGGTCAGTTGGTAAATCACGTGGGTGCTTTCACACGTGGCTCTGCCTTTGATCGTGTACACCTTCCGGGTTACAGGACTGGAATAGGTGGTGGTGGGAGGGTGCATGGGACAGGTTTTACACCGGGGGCGGTTACAGGGGTAGGAGCCAGAGGGTAGGGAAGGTGGTTTGGGGATTTCATAGGGATGAACTAAGAGGTTACGAAGGTTAGGTGGATGGCGGAAAGACACTCTTGGTGGAGTGGGGAGGATTTCATGAAGGATGGATCTCATTTCAGGGCAGGATTTGAGGAAGTCGTATCCCTGCTGGAGAGCCACATTCAGAATCTGATCCAGTCCCGGAAAGTATCCTGTCACAAGTGGGGCACTTTTGGGGTTCTTCTGTGGAAGGTTCCGGGTTTGAGGAGATGAGGAAGTGGCTCTGGTTATTTGCTTCTGTACCAGGTAGGGAGGGTAGTTACGGGATGCAAAAGCTGTTTTCAGGTTGTTGGTGTAATGGTTCAAGGATTCTGGACTGGAGCAGATTCGTTTGCCACGAAGACCTAGGCTGTAGGGAAGGGACCGTTTGATGTGGAATGGGTGGCAGCTGTCATAATGGAGGTACTGTTGCTTGTTGGTGGGTTTGATGTGGATGGACGTGTGAAGCTGGCCATTGGACAGGTGGAGGTCAACGTCAAGGAAAGTGGCATGGGATTTAGAGTAGGACCAGGTGAATCTGATGGAACCAAAGGAATTGAGGTTGGAGAGGAAGTTCTGGAGTTCTTCTTCACTGTGAGTGCAGATCATGAAAATGTCATCAATAAATCTGTACCAAACTTTGGGTTGGCAGGCCTGGGTAACCAAGAAGGCTTCCTCTAAGCGACCCATGAATAGGTTGGCGTACGAGGAGGCCATCCTGGTACCCATGGCTGTTCCCTTTAATTGTTGGTATGTCTGGCCTTCAAAAGTGAAGAAGTTGTGGGTCAGGATGAAGCTGGCTAAGGTAATGAGGAAAGAGGTTTTAGGTAGGGCGGCAGAACGCATCTCTGACTACGTAGATCAACACCTTCAACCCATTACATGCAGTCTCCCATCCTTCATCAAAGACACCAACCACTTTGTCGAACGCCTGGAATCCCTACCCAGTCTGTTACCCCCGGAAACCATCCTTGTAACCATTGATGCCACTTCCTTGTACACAAATATTCCGCATGTCCAGGGCCTCGCTGCAATGGAGAACTTCCTTTCACGCCGATCACCTGCCGCCCTACCTAAAACCTCTTTCCTCATTACCTTAGCCAGCTTCATCCTGACCCACAACTTCTTCACTTTTGAAGGCCAGACATACCAACAATTAAAGGGAACAGCCATGGGTACCAGGATGGCCTCCTCGTACGCCAACCTATTCATGGGTCGCTTAGAGGAAGCCTTCTTGGTTACCTAGGCCTGCCAACCCAAAGTTTGGTACAGATTTATTGATGACATTTTCATGATCTGGACTCACAGTGAAGAAGAACTCCAGAACTTCCTCTCCAACCTCAATTCCTTTGGTTCCATCAGATTCACCTGGTCCTACTCTAAATCCCATGCCACTTTCCTTGACGTTGACCTCCACCTGTCCAATGGCCAGCTTCACACGTCCGTCCACATCAAACCCACCAACAAGCAACAGTACCTCCATTATGACAGCTGCCACCCATTCCACATCAAACGGTCCCTTCCCTACAGCCTAGGTCTTCGTGGCAAACGAATCTGCTCCAGTCCGGAATCCTTGAACCATTACACCAACAACCTGAAAACAGCTTTTGCATCCCGTAACTACCCTCCCGACCTGGTACAGAAGCAAATAACCAGAGCCACTTCCTCATCTCCTCAAACCCGGAACCTTCCACAGAAGAACCCCAAAAGTGCCCCACTTGTGACAGGATACTTTCCGGGACTGGATCAGATTCTGAATGTGGCTCTCCAGCAGGGATACGACTTCCTCAAATCCTGCCCTGAAATGAGATCCATCCTTCATGAAATCCTCCCCACTCCACCAAGAGTGTCTTTCCGCCATCCACCTAACCTTCGTAACCTCTTAGTTCATCCCTATGAAATCCCCAAACCACCTTCCCTACCCT
This sequence comes from Schistocerca cancellata, assembly GCF_023864275.1. NCBI lineage: Eukaryota > Metazoa > Arthropoda > Insecta > Orthoptera > Acrididae > Schistocerca > Schistocerca cancellata. The sequence goes on from NC_064628.1 coordinate 701,146,671, forward strand.
CTGGCTCCTACCCCTGTAACCGCCCCCGGTGTAAAACCTGTCCCATGCACCCTCCCACCACCACCTATTCCAGTCCTGTAACCCGGAAGGTGTACACGATCAAAGGCAGAGCCACGTGTGAAAGCACCCACGTGATTTACCAACTGACCTGCCTACACTGTGAAGCGTTCTATGTGGGAATGACCAGCAAAAAACTGTCCATTCGCATGAATGGACACAGGCAGACAGTGTTTGTTGATAATGAGGATCACCCTGTGGCTAAACATGCCTTGGTGCACGGCCAGCACATCTTGGCACAGTGTTACACCGTCCGGGTTATCTGGATACTTCTCACTAACACCAACCTGTCAGAACTCCGGAGATGGGAACTTGCCCTTCAGCATATCCTCTCTTCTCGCTATCCGCCAGGCCTCAATCTCCGCTAATTTCTAATTTCAATCTGCCGCCGCTCATACCTCACCTGTCTTTCAACATCATCTTTGCCTCTGTACTTCCGTCCCGACTGACATCTCTGCCCAAACTCTTTGCCTTTACAAATGTCTGCTTGTGTCTGTGTATGTGTGGATGGATATGTGTGTGTGTGCGAGTGTATACCTGTCCTTTTTCCCCCTAAGGTAAGTCTTTCCGCTCCCGGGATTGGAATGACTCCTTACCCTCTCCCTTAAAACCCATATCCTTTTGTCTTTCCTTCTCCTTCCCTATTTCCTGACGAGGCAACCGTTGGTTGCGAAAGCTAGAATTTTGTGTGTATGTTTGTGTTTGTTTGTGTGTCTATCGACCTGCCAGCGCTTTTGTTTGGTAAGTCTCATCATCTTTCTTTTTAAATATATTTTTCCCACGTGTAATGTTTCCCTCTATTATACACTCCTGGAAATTGAAATAAGAACACCGTGAATTCATTGTCCCAGGAAGGGGAAACTTTATTGACACATTCCTGGGGTCAGATACATCACATGATCACACTGACAGAACCACAGGCACATAAACACAGGCAACAGAGCATGCACAATGTCGGCACTAGTACAGTGTATATCCACCTTTCGCAGCAATGCAGGCTGCTATTCTCCCATGGAGACGATCGTAGAGATGCTGGATGTAGTCCTGTGGAACGGCTTGCCATGCCATTTCCACCTGGCGCCTCAGTTGGACCAGCGTTCGTGCTGGACGTGCAGACCGCGTGAGACGACGCTTCATCCAGTCCCAAACATGCTCAATGGGGGACAGATCCGGAGATCTTGCTGGCCAGGGTAGTTGACTTACACCTTCTAGAGCACGTTGGGTGGCACGGGATACATGCGGACGTGCATTGTCCTGTTGGAACAGCAAGTTCCCTTGCCGGTCTAGGAATGGTAGAACGATGGGTTTGATGACGGTTTGGATGTACCGTGCACTATTCAGTGTCCCCTCGACGACCACCAGTGGTGTACGGCCAGTGTAGGAGATCGCTCCCCACACCATGATGCCGGGTGTTGGCCCTGTGTGCCTCGGTCGTATGCAGTCCTGATTGTGGCGCTCACCTGCACGGCGCCAAACACGCATACGACCATCATTGGCACCAAGGCAGAAGCGACTCTCATCGCTGAAGACGACACGTCTCCATTCGTCCCTCCATTCACGCCTGTCGCGACGCCACTGGAGGCGGGCTGCACGATGTTGGGGCGTGAGCGGAAGACGGCCTAACAGTGTGCGGGACCGTAGCCCAGCTTCATGGAGACGGTTGCGAATGGTCCTCGCCGATACCCCAGGAGCAACAGTGTCCCTAATTTGCTGGGAAGTGGTGGTGCGGTCCCCTACGGCACTGCGTAGGATCCTACGGTCTTGGCGTGCATCCGTGCGTCGCTGCGGTCCGGTCCCAGGTCGACGGGCACGTGCACCTTCCGCCGACCACTGGCGACAACATCGATGTACTGTGGAGACCTCACGCCCCACGTGTTGAGAAATTCGGCGGTACGTCCACCCGGCCTCCCGCATGCCCACTATACGCCCTCGCTCAAAGTCCGTCAATTGCACATACGGTTCACGTCCACGCTGTCGCGGCATGCTACCAGTGTTAAAGACTGCGATGGAGCTCCGTATGCCACGGCAAACTGGCTGACACTGACGGCGGCGGTGCACAAATGCTGCGCAGCTAGCGCCATTCGACGGCCAACACCGCGGTTCCTGGTGTGTCCGCTGTGCCGTGCGTGTGATCATTGCTTGTACAGCCCTCTCGCAGTGTCCGGAGCAAGTATGGAGGGTCTGACACACCGGTGTCAATGTGTTCTTTTTTCCATTTCCAGGAGTGTATTAATAATGTACTTAGGTTGGCTTGAGTTGTTGCACCCCATATTTCTACAGCATAGTTTAAGTTTCATGAGAATAGGGCATGATAAGCAGTTTTTAGTACACACATGTCCTTACAATATTTGCTAATCATATTTATAGCAAACACATTCTTTGACAGCTTACATGCTAAGGAATCAATATGCATGTCCCATTTGAGGCTGTCCTGGATTGTAATTCCCAAGAACTTTGTCCATTTTTCCTTTTTTACAATGTCATTTCCAATGGATAATTTCATGTCAAATTCTATTTGTTTCCTTGTGTTAAATTCCATCATTGCAGTGTTTGAAGCACTTACATTTAGATGGCTTTCATTAAAATACTTGACTATTTCATTAGTTACACTGTTGCACTGTACCTCCAGACTCTCATAGTCTTTGTGTTTACACACTACTGATGTGTCATCTGCATACAATATTTTTGTACAGTTAGGAGAACAATACTGTATATCATTAACATAAATCCAGAAAAGAAGGTGTCCCAAGACAGAACCTTGAGGCACTCCATATTTGATATCAGTAATTTTAGATTTGTAAGACCCATTGTTTGTTTTAAGCAAGACAAATTGTTTTCTACTGCTCATATACAATTTTATTAGCTCATAGCCAGTTCCTCTGATACCCAGGTTCCACAGCTTGTCAAGTAATATGGTGATGTTGACACAATCAAAAGCTTTTTCTAGATCAAGGAACACTCCAGTTACATACTCCTTGTTCTCTATGGCCATTATTATTTTGTCTATTAATTGTGCTGCTGCTACTGATGTTGACTTGTTTTTCATAAAGCCATTCTGATTTTCAAATATTAAATTGTGTTGACTCAGGAATGTCATTAGTCTAGTATAAATAACTTTCTCAACTACCTTAGCAGGTAAGATTGAGATGGGGCGGTAGTTTTCAATTTTAGATTTATCACCTTTCTTGTGAATCGGGGTTACTTGTGCAATTACCATAAATACATGCAATCTTTTCCTGTAATAATAATAATAATTATTATTATTATTATTATTTGACATCAGTGAACAGTACACTGCTGTAACATAACATCCAAAATTAGAATTCATAAGAATATAGGTATCAGTTAGCATACATCTGAGAAATGATGAAGTACATGTTTCACACAATTAATTTAAGAACTAGAACAGTAAAAAACTCTCACAACTTTGATAACATGATCATTTACACAATATAATATTGAAAGTGGTGGTTTGAGGAGTATGGAACTTTGTCTTTGTGACAAATACAGACAATGTCTCCAGTCAAAAGAATTGGAGATAAGACACAGCTGAGCAGGACAACATGTATGAGAGAAATGTGAGGTGGGAGTGAGAATATAAGAAAACTGTGAACATGAAAAGCAGATTTAGGAAGCAAGTTGATGTATTCAAATATTATTGTAAACAGCTGCAGAACGACATTGAGATTAAAGAGCATGTATAAGTCGCAATATTTCAAATAACAACATACACAGCAGGAAGGTATAGGACAACTAAGAATGCAGTCTTGTAAGGAGGTAGGCCTAAAGAAGTAGAAAACTGTGAAAGTTGGTAATTGCTGGCACACAACAAAAAGATTTGAAATAAATTAACTGCTCAATACATGAAACTGAAAGGTTACATCCAAAAATAAGAAAAGAGAAAAAATGAAGAAAAGTGACAGTAATATAATGAATGCATATCTTTAATCAGCAATAGGCCAACATCTCTTCTACTAAGATCCAGAAAAGGGTATCTTTCTGTTTGCTGTTGTGGCAGCCTTTGTTTTCACACACCCACCCACCCACACACACACACACACACACACACACACACACACACACACAAAATCTCCTTCCATTCCTTGCACAGACCTGCCGTAGATATAAGAACTTCCATTGGGCTCTGTGTCCTCCCACATGCTTTTGCCAAAGGACTCCAGGGTAGACCAACATACTGAAGAAAATTACAAAAAGGGGGTTGGTTTGTGGCACCATATTTTGGGATTTTAACAACTGAGCCTCTCCTGCAACAACTGAAAAATGATGAAGACATAGATGATATGGTGGCATATGGTGATAACGATTTAGCAGTAGCATCTGAAAGTTCTATGGCCAAACTTGAGAAGAAAGCAAATTGTATACTCTCTGAGATGCAGGTATGGTGTGCTATCAATAAACAGACTATCACTGACCATAACACAACATATGTACTACTGTAGGAAAATCTGTCATCTATTAGAAATCCCACAATAAGATTGGAGGGCATTTCAATTTGCTGTAGTGACACAACCGGATATCTGAGAGTGCTACTGGATGAAAGAAGTTTTATGGTGTGTCTAACAAAGGTCACACAAAGAGTACAACACATTGTGCGCAAATTAGTGCTTACGAGCACAGCTCATTACGAACTTCCATTGCTTGCTGTGAAACCTACCATAGTGCAATTTTCTCGGCAATAGTAGGTTTTGCTTTAAATGTATGCGCACAGCAGCTCTGTTACCAATGTTACAGAAGCATCCTAAGACAAGACAAGTCTTCTTTGGCTGACTGGTGCCTTCAGTATGACGCCTGTTGAAGCACTGTTGGTTATAAAGGGAATTAAGCCTGTGTACATAACTATCCCATATACTGTGCAGTCAACAGGAATTGGTTGAAAGTGGGAAAACTGGAGAAGATCTTTTGTATGACTGGAAGTGGAGTGGGCACCAGGCTTGTGGAACTGGAAGATGCAGAAGTGGCAATGTGAATGGAACTCATTGTGAGGTGTAGAGTTCATGGAACATTTCCAAATGTGAAGGATAGACTACAACTGAAACGCATCAACCCCGGTAAGAGACGGACTTTTTAACAGGGCATGGCCCATATCCCGATCACTTAAGAAGAATTCAAAATCGCAAAAAAACATTTGTCATTGTGGTCATGAGGGAACCATAGATCACGTTATACTGCAGAGTCCGAACTATAATTAGGATACAAATGCAATAACACCTAATACTAACATGGAAGAAATAGTGATAAAAACAGAAGTATGGAATGTAGTTGCCAGATTGTTAAACAAGAGATCTGCAATTAGAATGATTATATACCATCAAAATCCAGGAAGTTCAAGGGTAGACTTAAGTCATCAGAATTTAGGGGGACTGGTGTCTGAGGAATCATCATAGAAGGTAGAAGGTAACATAACGGTGCCATACACTGTTAAAACAAAATCTGCCAGCAGGACTGAGCCATCTCCACAGGCTCCTGCAGCTCCAAGACCACATGTGCCAGTGGACATTGTAATGGGTCATCCTCCTCTAGCACTACTTTTCCTCAACAATATTTGTTGATACCAGTAGTATTTTTCAAATTTTGGACAGGTCAATATTATCTCAGCTGCTTTTCTGAAAACTTTCATATAATTTTATACACAGTATGTTATATTTCAAGCTAAAATTCATGAAGGGGAATTACTTTATTTTGGGTGTTATGAACAATAACTAGTTCTGAATGTACAGTTAAAATAATTTTTTAGAAACATTTGAATTTACGAATTATTTGGCACACTTAAAATTTCTATTATTAATTACGCTATCTAGTACTGTTTATTATGTTTATTTCTGTATTCATTTATGAAATAATAATTGAAACTAATAGAAATTCATTTGTCAAGAAAAATTGTACAGCTTTGTTAATGTGAAAAATCAAAAGAATGTATGATATACTTAAATGTGACAAAATATATTAATGTAACAACAAAAATTCTGCAACAACAATGTTCAAACCATGAGGACCTAAAATGTGAGAATTTCAGCTTCTAGAATCAGACCCCTGGACAAGAAGCACTGGAGCCAACTCTATGTGAAAAGATAAGTAAACTAGAAAGTTTATTGTAATCTTTGTTCCTCTCAACTCTTCATAAAAGACTAATGTGGATAACAGCTACAAGTAGAAAGGAGCAAGTAGATTACAACGTGAACTGCAGAAGCTTACTCTGTGTGTCACTCAGGGGAATTTCCTATTTCACAGTCGCTGATATCCTCCAAGAAGCCAACCCAGTCTTCAAACTTGAAGAGACAACCAGTGATTTAGGCATTCCAGTAGAGTAGAACAGTCCCCAAAATCATACAGTGAAAATTTCCATTACTTATTGTCCCTCTGGAAATGGAAAGACTCGATGCACATGCTAGAACAGCCATTAGGTTTGTAGAGTTCTAACTAGATTGGAAGAGTTGCAGGTTTTTTAGTTATCTATCACGTTATATTTTTACATGTTTATTTGTTTCCTAACTTCACTCTAGTAAAGGCTGTGCTATACATTTAGTGTATCAGGTGTAATTGGTTTCTTAAGGGAAAACAACCTACTATAGTTTTCTAGTAAACAGATCAATGTAGTGTAACAAAAATTAAATAATTCTCGACTTGTTCAGTGACAAAAGATGACCAGGTTGAAAATTAAGTGCATTTTTGACAGTTCGTGATACAGATATTAATTTTTCAGCAGTTCTCCTCTTCTGGCACTAGGTTGTCCATATGCATAATGGATGAATACATGTGTTACTTGTTTTCTTTTGATTAATACAGTGACGCCAAACTCACATCAGTAAAGTGAGAGGAAAGGCAAAACAAGTTATCTTTTTTCCAGTTTTAATATCCAAACAAATAACAGTATTACAAATAATGATATTACATTCTGAGAAATACATTTATATTTAAATATACATTGATTCGGCAGCTTATACATTTATCACAGCAGTTCCATAACATGCAGTCTTTGTAAGCAAGAAGACGGGAGACAAGTTTTTTAAGGGCTGCAGATCTTTTTACATTCTATACTTTCATAGGTAATTTTGTCATGAGCTCAGAATAGGCATTTCCTTCAGCTTGCTGTGACTTTCTTTTGATGTATTCTATGGTTCTGGCCTGAAAAGCAAATAAACATGGAAGTATTACAGGCAATGTTAAGAACACCTCTTTAAGTTTCTTGAATGCAGAAATTATATTTCACTGAGATAAGAACTTACTGCCAATTTAACATCTGCTTGACCATGCCTGTGAGCTAGATTCCAAAGGTTCAATGCCAATGCTATGATGCTGGGCTCTGATAAATTTCCTCTAATAATAATTCTTGTGAATAAATCGAGAGCCAAGGAAGACTGGAACAGAAATTTAAGTATCTCTGCAAAGTGTCAACATTACCAGACAGATGTCAAATACACATCAATTATATTATTCTTTTCTAAAGCAAGAAAGAAAACCTAATATACCACTAGAAAATGTGCTAACAATCTCGACAAACTGTCAGATTCTAGTATTGCTATATACTGGACGAAAGCTGTGACTACGAATCCAGACTATACTCATGCGTGCCACTGTATAGATATGTCATAACTTGTGCTTAACAACAAAAACAACAACATAATGACATAAACATTTTCTCATTAAAGTAGTTATAGTGATTATTGGTTTCAAAAGTCACTTTGGGTAAATTAATATGCTTACTTTCAGTGAGGACATCATCAGCACTGCTTAGCGTCTAGTTGCAAAATTCTGTAGCTACCTGAAGTTAAATTTTTGCTTCAAAATCAATAACAATTTGATGAGGGAATAAGGCAATCCCAACTGTGACCAGTAAGTAAAGTTATCCTCAATGTAAAGGTTTTTTAAATATTGCAGCGCTCTACTACGCATGGATCAATTTGAAGTAGTATGCCCATGATTTCTTCCTACCTATGGAGTGACAATTCCATTCAGTAAAACGGGAACACACTGTTTACCATGGACCATGAGCCAAAGTTCAACTTGGCATTTTTCGCAGCAAAAAATCATTGCGTATGTGAAAAAAAGTGAAATGGAAAAATATGCTTGAACCAACTACTTTTGGATTAATATTCTGCTTCCTACCCACTAAGCCATCAAGCCACACAGTATTAGAATATACAGCAATACCACAATTCACAATGCCAGTTATTGCAATAAACTTGTGTCAGAGAGCACTTTCAACATCAACATTTGAGATTATATATTTACCTGTTTTTTGTACTGCTCATTGGCACCAAGAAATTTCAGGTGATTAAGAATTTCATCTATGAGAGCTGAGCAGGTCTTATTGATTTCTGCTATAAATTTTGGATCAGAGCCATACAGGGTGTCATTAGATACCACTGGAACAAATTTTTTACATTAGTGCGTATGTAACCTATCTGTGAAACACTGTAACTAAGAAAGGAAATATATAAACAAAAAGTAATTAGTATTATAGTTTTAAACAGATTTTCTCTTGGTCTTTTTCTTATCAATAGAGTACAGAATTATCAGCTGCATTTTTTATAATTAATAATATAGTTTATCTTTAATTTCATCAACTTTTTTGCAAATTCTGAAAATTTTAGTATACATCTCATATGAGAGATAAGTTGCATTTAAAGAGGTGTGTAAATGCTGCCCTTCTAAAAGCTTTCTGTTTGAACACTGATATACACAACAGACATTAGGAATTAATTTTTCTCTTTTCAAAACTGGAACATTATGATTGGATTTATACTTTTTGTATCACTGATTAGTCTATCGTGACTCTTTCAAGAAAAATGATGATGTCAAGTAGATATAAATTATTTATAAAAAATTAATTATCATGTTGTAGACTGCACACCATTACATAAAGTTTTGTGAAAGTGGTTAATATTTGATATTCATCATTTCTCCCATTGTAAACAATACTGAAACTATTTAACACAATAAAATGGAGTACATGTTGTAGATGATTCAGAGACTGCACATACAAGAGCATCCTAACAGCAGATACTATCATTCTGACTGCATTACATAAATGTCACAAACAGGTAACAGTAGAGACAATGAGCAAAATGTGGCCACAATCTTCATCACATATAATCCATGGTCTTGTGGAGTAATAAGACTAAGAAAACATAAGGAGCAAATGAACAAGCTCATATTAAATACTATAAGCTATATCTTTTATATTCTAGAATTTCAGCTCATCTTATCAGACAATTTCAGTGATAGGAGCGTCCCATTCATTCATTTTCAAGCAGTACTGCCCTGATTATTTTATTAGTCACTGGAATGAAAATATTAACACTGGAATAGAAGACGTTTCAATTAGGCTATTTCATGAATAACGCACCTACAGAAATTGCATGTGTGCTCCAAAATTTATGATTCCAGTTTTAGATATACTCAATCTAGAAAATACTTTCATGAGAAATGGGGTAGTGTAAGGTCAGGAGAATGGCGTGCAGTTTGAATGTTGCTTGAAAGGCAAGGTCAATGTGATGTGAGAAACATTTAGTTGAACCACACACTTGCACATCATACTGCAAACAGATAGCTCATAGGATTGAACCATCATAGACTGTGTTACAACAACTTGCTGCTCTCCGCCCTTCATGCATTATTGTGGCAGAATGGTTTCCTTCATTTACTGATGAAAAACTCAGTTTCATCTCATATAGCATATTTGGACGAGATTTTTGGTTTTTATTGTATATATATGCAGGTGTTTGACAACATTCTCCATCAATTTCTGCCAGGTGACTTGAATCACGACATACAGTGGACATGGATATGTGGCTCTGAAACTGACAGTAACTTCTCAATTCAGCGAAAATTTATTTTCTGCTTTCATGAAACATGGAACTGTTCTCAGTACCATTTCTAATAGTGCCATGTTCTCTTTTTTGACCATGAACATGAGTGTATTAAAAGAAAATTGTAGAAAACAGACAGTACTACCTGTTCCAGCACTTCACAGTGGAGGTTTATTTTTTTGTATACAACCCAATTTTATCACATACATTGAAAAAAAGATGTTGCATGTTGTGTGATGTTGTCCTTGATGCAGCATACCCTCAAAACAGCAGGTGTATTAGTTTGTGGTTTGCCTAGTCGGAACACAGTTCTATGAAATTGGGCAAGAACTATAAGAGATAAATGACTGCACTAACTTGTAACATGGTAGAAGGATGTTGGACATATACATCATATCAAGAAGTTGGTCTCTAAGTGGGATGATGCTCAACAGTAAACTATGCCACTTGAAATTTGTCAGGGTGTCTCTATATATGGATTTATTGCTTGTTCTTATTTTGGCAGAAGTACAATTAAACTGCTGGACGGCACACCATGCCAGTCCATGTCTATTCATATCTCACACACTGGCATACGATTTCAGGTATTGCCAGCATTATTAAGTGGTTATGTTGAGCAACTATGAATGCAAAACCCAGTACGTGTAATAGAACCCACTACATTGTCCTCGATGGTGAGTGTTCATCAGAGGTGAGGGTATCATCTGGAGTGCCCCAGGGAAGTGTGGTAGGTCTGCTGTTGTTTTCTATCTACATAAATGATCTTTTGGATAGGGTGGATAGCAATGTGCGACTGTTTGCTGATGATGCTGTGGTGTACGGGAAGGTGTCTTCGTTGCGTGACTGTAGGAGGATACAAAATGAGTTGGACAGGATTTGTGATTGGTGTAAAGAATGGCAGCTAACTCTAAATATATATAAATATAAATTAATGCAGATGAATAGGAAAAAGAACCCTGTAATGTTTGAATACTCCATTAGTAGTGTAGCGCTTGACACAGTCACGTCGATTAAATATTTGGGGTAATGGCAGTTGTGGGGAAGGCAGATAGTTGTCTTCGGTTCACTGGTAGAAATTTGGAAAGATGTGGTTCATCTGTAAAGGAGACCGCTTATAGAACACTAATATGACCTATTGTTGAATACTGCTCAAGCGTTTGGGATCCCTATCAGGTTGGAATGAGGGAGGACATAGAAGCAATTCAGAGGCGGGCTGCTAGATTTGTTACTGGTAGGTTTGATCATCACGCGAGTGTTACGGAAATGCTTCAGGAACTTGGGTGGGAGTATCTGGAGGAAAGGAGGCATTCTTTTCGTGAATCGCTACTGAGGAAATTTAGAGAACCAGCATTTGAGGCTGACTGCAGTAAAATTACACTTCCGCCAACTTATATTTCGCGGAAAGACCACAAAGATAAGACAAGAGCGATTAGGGCTCGTACAGAGGCATATAGGCAGTCAATTTTCCCTCTTTCTGTTTGGGAGTGGAACAGGGAGAGAAGATGCTAGTTGTGGTACGAGTTACCCTCCGCCATGCATCGTATGGTGAATTGCGGAGTATGTATGTTGGTTGGTTGGTTAGTTGTTTCGGGGAAGGAGACCAGACAGCGAGGTCATTGGTCTCATCGGATTAGGGAAGGACAGGGAAGGAAGTCGGCCGTGCCCTTTGAAAGGAACCATCTCGGCATTTGCCCGGAGTGATTTAGGGAAATCACGGAAAACCTAAATCAGGATGGCCGGATGCGGGATTGAACCATCGTCCTCCCGAGTATGTATGTAGATGTAGATGTACTGTGAATTCATTTAACAACGGTGATGATGGAAACAGGATAGTTTACTGAAGAGTCTGTTTGTTTTCTTGTCATCTGGGAATAAGGATGCATATCATTTACTGCCTGCCACATAATCCTCTGGTTACCTCTGAGCATAATTTGTCTGTTTTTATCAGACCTTTCAATGTTACATATCTCCTTTCATCCACTGCTTTTAATGCCATGCAAGGATTACATTTTTGTGCCTCATTTGTTTTGTTATAGTTCACATGAAAGGCAGGAAAATCTTAACATGTAGATTTATGTACATGTATATTTTTGTATGAATCTCAAGATCTGAAAAATAATGAATGCCTGAAAGCCTATGCATGTCATAAACCATTATTTTTCACATGATTATGTGCCACTACTTTGCCTGAAAAGTATATATTGGTTTGTCTCTCAATCACTATTTGTATTCCATCTAAAACTTAGAACTACTATAAAAGATACTGCTTTTCTTTTTTATTTTGGATTTGTCTAGATTTACATTTTTCATCAAAGAATTTGCAACATTTTTAATAGTTTCCTGTATTTATGATGTTCATATTAACTTTAATTTTGAACCTATGTTTTCTTCCCCTTTGTTACTTATTTTGATGGCACCATGATATTAACAGAGTTCTTTCCCTTGGTCGTGAATAACGGAATGACATTTGGCTCCTTCAGAATTTCTATTTTTTTCTCTTCATTTACGATGAGTGACATTTGTTCCTACTACTCAACACATACCGTTTGTTTTTGCATAGTGCTGTCAAATAGACAGTCATCTTACAGCATATACTTTCACAACCATTATTTTCAATCATGCAGATTTTCACCAAGACTGTCATCTTCTGGATTTTTGTAACCAAGTCAGTGTAGTCATTTTTCTTTCCATGATGGTTTGAGAACTTTCCCCTGTTATGTCCAGTAGGTATCGAGCCTAGAGTTGTTGCCTGCTATTTGGACACATTATCAAAATATTGTGGAAAGAAAAATGAAAGCATTAACTCAGCTGCAAACCCAGAAATTTTAAAATCATCAATTTCACTGAGGAAGTGTGGAGAAAAGTAGTTCTGTCTCTTGCTGTAATTTTGCTCTTGGGCTGTGCGAGAAACAGATTTATCTTGTAATTTCTGTTGACAACTGAGCTCAATCCATTTTAAATAAATTATGTTAAATGGTGATAACTATAAATTTCACGGTTAACATGAAAAGTGTAACAGTGACAGAATCATAACAGTTAAAAAAAAATAGTCACCTTTCTCAATGTGATATGGGTAACACTCTTGTGCTGCAGCTGACAGCATGTCCAGTACATGCAGGTAGACAGTACACCGTGCGCTGCTGTTTGCTTCCCATGTATAATGCTGTAGAACATTCATCAGACCTCTCGCCAAATAAAGAACCCCTTGCTCTGGATTATCCTGCACAAAAATCATGGAAAAGTGCTATTTAATTTCTACCATGGACTGCAATCCGCAGCAAAGTTGAAGGAAAGGACTGGTTGATCTTGAAACATAAAAATTGATATTTATAACCATAAATTATATACTTTTCATTCGTTTGTAAAAGTGTCTATTAGCTGTATAGTTTTAGAGCTCAGTATCAATATCCAGCTATTATAGATGATCCTCAAACTGAAACTACAACTGAAGAAATGAAACTTCCTTGCAGAGTTGAAATGATAAACCCACTATGATTTGGACTCAGACTTTTGACTTTTGTAGCCAACACTCTACCAACTGACGCACTCAAGGACTGCAAAATGGTCAGGCTCAAAGTTTGGGGTATGTCAGAACACTCACTCTGATGCACAGCATATACTGTAAAGTTAAAATAGGGGAAAAAAAAAGAATTCGTGCAGAACTATTCTCATTATATCAAATTCACTTTTGTTTCAGTCCATTGTGAAGTGTATGAAGTGCACCACTGAAGAAATTAGAGCACAGTTTGGCTAATTTCAGAAATTAAAAGATATCATTTTACCCGCACAGAAACACAATAAAACTAGACTTCATTGTCATGATTCTCTTTTAGTATTGGAGCTCAATGTATTGCTATGAAATTTTTAAACTGTTTTATAATTATGCATGGACTAATGGCTATTGAATTTGCCAAACAGCACTCAAAAGTCATTCAATTCGCAACTAATAAAATATTCCAGGCTATTACGCTGTGGTCAAAGAGATTTCACTTTAAAAACTGACATTTTGTCCCCATCTGCGGAGGACATTTTCAAGGGGGACCACAGCTTTGTTGAATGTCCGGTTCACCCTGGCTCGCTACTGACTACAGCAAAATTCCACTTCCATGAGCTCCCATACAGTGGCATGATGTCACACGTTTTGATAAGCAAGCGAAATTGGCTGTTGTCGATTGTCACCATTCCATGGTGGAAGACTGGTACACATCATCTTCAGCACCAGAATCCAAATTTCATTCAATTTCACACCCTCCTCCTGCCTATTGAAATTCCTGTGGTGTTTCACAATGTCTATGGCGTCTCTGAATAGCCTTCTGTGGTATCCGTTTGTGGCTGCCAGTATTTGAATTCTATCCAAATGAATGTGGTGGTCTCACGGCTGTAAAGCATGTTCCGCAACAGCTGATCTGTCAGTCTCCCCTCTTCTGCAATTGCCCTTGTGCTCTTTGAGTCATTTGTGACAGTTCTTTTTGTAGTACCCACGTACATCTCCTGAAAACTACCCGGAATCCTATAAATTCCAGATTTTTCCACCACTTGGCGAGCATCCTTGGCTGATTTTAGGTAATCCTGATTCTTCCAAGTGGGTGTGTAAATTATCACAATGTCACGCTTTTTTAAGATTTTTCTTATGCAGTCAGTCACTTCCTTAATGAATGGCAGGAAAGCTTTTGATTTCACTGGCGCTTGAGCATCGCAATGATTTCTCTTAATACTCTTTTCACCTCAGTGAACGAATAAACATTCTTGAGCAATGCATTGGTGAGGTATTTTAATTCTGCATCATGCAGCTCTGGTTCATAGATTTTTCCTGCTCTATCCGCTGATATTTTTATGATGCCTTCCTTTTGTCATGGGTGGTAGTTAGAATCTCAGTGTAGGTAACGGTCTGTGTGCATGCCGTTTTGGTAAATTATGTGGGCCAAGATACCATCTTCTTTCTTGAAATCTAGCACATAAAGAAAATTTAATCTTCTGCCTGCCTCTTCCTCCCTGGTAAACTGAATCTTGAGAACAATCCAGTTCCTCCCTGCCATGCTGCCACAAAACTATCGTGTCAACCAAGTAACGGAACCAAATATTCGGTTTCTTATTTGCAGTTTCCATTGGCTGCTCCTTGAATTTTTCCACAAAGAAGTTCACTATAACTGGGCTTAAGGGGCTTCCCACAGTGACACTATCCGTCTGTTTACAGGATATTTTATTAATTGTGACAATTTCAGCCATGAAAGTTTACATTTTGCAATCACTGAATTGTATGACTTCACAATAACAATCAAACAGTTTTGTACTGATTAAACAGAAAGAGAGTTTGCAACTATCAAATTGATAATAAATCTGAAAATATATTTGATGGGTATTTTGATAAATACTTGCAACTAATTTGTGATGACATGTCTTATTTTTGGTTTAGTGACAATTTACAACACATTCTACAAAAATAAAAATATGTTTTTTGAGGTAGTGAGATAATGCTGTTGCTCAGTGTAGATAGTGAAAATAAGTTGGTCTTTTCCTAGCAATCTCTCCATAAAGATGTTGTATATTTATGTTTCTGTGTGATGATAGGCATTGTGGCTCTTCATGCACCCTTGCTTATCGAGACTTCATGGTCAAGCCAAGTCTGCTGCTCATTATGTTTTGGTGCACAAAAAACAGTGTCAGCTGGTAGCTACTTTGTAAGTCAGATGTATTCATTGCAGGTGACTATTACCAGCCTGCTATAAAGTTTTTCAGCTTCTTCTCAACGTGTGTCATCTTTTTACAAAAATTACATAAAAACTTGATTCACAATGAGTTTAACTGGTCTTGCATCTGCTGACAAATTTTATGCTTTAAGTATACCTTTATTTTAGTTGCATTACATTTTCTCTCTTCCTCCTTTTTGTTACTAAAACAAGTAATTTATTTTTTAAGGGTACAAAGCATTCTGTGTCATATATAGGTTTTAACAATAATATCACACATTTTCTACCTTCCTATAAATATAAGTATGTCTAGTGTAGAATTATTAAAAAATACCTGAGTACAAAAATTGCCTGAGGCATTAGCTGAGAAGGATGTAAGACAGGGTTGATGCCTGGTCTGCATGTTATGCAATCTATACACACAACAAGCAGTAAAGAAAACCAAGGAGATATTTGGAAAAATGATTAACCTCTGAGGAGAAGAAATACACTACTGTTTGTGAAAATTGCACCACCAAGAAATAATGGTCTAAATCACTCCAAAATCAGAAGATGTGTACAACAGTGGAATCATAATAAGCGATTAAGACTTCAGCGAGGAGGCATGTACATAGGCCCAGCAGTGCTCCCTTTTGTGTCCCCCAACAGCGTTTGGCCAAGCCAAGCTCAGTTGGTGCAGTCTGGGTGGTCATAACTGACAAAAAAGCCTCATCCATGGTATTGACTCGACTTTGGAGTGCTGCAATGGGTGTGGACATAACTGCATCAATGGCTTGACACATTCTGCTTAGGACTGTGGTGGCGGCACACATGACATTGCACTGACTTCCACTGTCCAGAAACCATCAACACCTCAGACTTCTGTGGCCTTGTAAATGCACACTTCCTACATACTGAGGGAAATCTGAACAGCAACCATTCTATCATGAGATGTCTTAGAGCCCCAGGCACTGCTCCTCCTGCAGGCAGTTCCACATGCCCTATTTCAACGACAAAGCCTAGCCACATGAGGTGAGGAATGTGTAAACCTTCTTTGAAGAATGACGTGTTCAGCTGACTCACTGGCCTGCACACGTCTGACAAGTTATCCATCAAATACATCTGGGATATGGTCGTTCAGCAACTCGTTGTTCTGGAGCTCTTGGAACAACTGTTGACACTTTATGGATGCTCCTACAAACCACATGGCAGTGTGTTTCCCAACACCATATCCATGAACACTGATTCCCAGTTATGACGTCTAGAGGCTCTGAATGCTGCGTATGGAAGCATACTGAATTCTGACTGTCAGAGTGCATATCCAGCTCTGTACTCCAAATTAGTGTATTGTCATGTTCCTAAATTGTGGAATAAATTTCATTCTAATCACATATCTTCTTCTTGGTGATGCAATTATCTTGAACAGTAGAGTAAATACTGTAAGGTTTGCTGATGCCATTATAATTCTATCAAAGATGGTAAAGGGCTTAAATAAAAACAAGCTGAATGGTATAAACAGTTTCTTGAAAAGATGTTATACACTGAAGTGCCAAAGAAATTGCTATAGGCATGAATATTCAAAAACAGAGATACGTAAACAGGCAGAATACTGCAAGTGTCTGGCGCAGTTGTTAGATCAGTTACTGCTGCTACATTGGCAGTGATGAAATTACAGTTTTTCCCATACAACCATTTTATGAGTGTACCGTGAATTTCAGGAATACAGTAAAATTTCAAATCTCCGACATCCACTGTGCCCGGAATAACATCCTGCAAGAACAGGGCCAATGATGACTGAAGAGAATTGTTTAACGTGACAGAAGTGCAACCATTCCACAAAAATGTGCAGATTTCAGTGACGAGCCATCAACAAGTGTAAGTGTTTGAACCATTCAATGAAACATCATTGATGTGTGCTTTCGGAGCCGAAGGCCCGCTCGTGTACCCTGGGTGACTGCATGACACAAAGCTTTACTCCTCACCTGGTCCAATCCACACCAACATTGGACTGTTAATTACTGGAAACATGTTGCCTGGTTGGACGAGTCTCGTTTCAAATTGTATCAAGCGGATGGACATGTGCAGGTATGGAGACAGCCTCATGAGCCCATGGACACTGCATGTCAGCAGGGGACTGTTCAAGCTGGTGGAGGCTCCAAGTATCCTGTCTGATCAACTGCGTCCATTCATGTCCATTGTGCATTCCGACAGACTTAGGCAATTCCAGGAGGACAATGAAAAACCCCACACATGCAGAATTGCTACAGAGTGGCTCCAGGAACACTCTACTGAATTTAAACACTTTCGCTGGCCACCAAACTCCCAAGACATGAACATTATTGAGCATATCTGGGATGTCTTGCAATGAGCTGTTCAGAGAGATCTCCACCCCCTTGCACTCTTACGTATTTATGGACAGTGCTGCATCATTCATGGTGTCAATTCCCTCCATGTTGTCAATTCAGACATAAGTCAAGTCCTGCCAAATTGTGTTGTGGCACTTCTGCATGCTCAGCAACACTACACTATATTAGGCAGATGCACCAGTTTCTTTGGCTCTTCAGTGTAAGGTGAATTGCTGCATAACATAATAACTTCAATGTAGTGTAGTCAAATTGCATCATGTGATGCTGACAGAATGACATCAGGAAATGAGATGCTGAATGTAATAGACAGGTTTTGTTATTTGGGCAGCGAAGTAACTGACCCTGGTATAAACAAACAGGAAACAAAATGCACTCTAGCAATAGCCAGAAAAGGTTTGCTTACTAAGAGAAATGTCAAATATAAATTTTAGTGTTTGAAAAGTTGTTCTGTACCTGTTTGTCTGGGGTTTAGTCTTATAAATAAATGAAGCATAGATGATAAGTAGTACAAACATGAAGAGAACAGAATCTTTTGAAATGTTGTGCTACAGAAAAATGCTAAAGATTATACAGCTCTTGAAGAGGCAGTGAAATGAATTGGGGAGAAAAAAATAAATGGCACAATATGACAAAAAGAAAGGATACATTGACAACACACACCCTGAAGTATCTATTTGCTAATGGAGGGAAGTATCATGATACCAACTGTGGCGGGGAGATTGAGGTTTGATTTCACTAATCAGGTTCAGGAGGATGTAAATTTCCATTGTTACGCAGAGATCAAGAGCATGATCTAGTGTGAAGAGGTGCATCATACCAGTCTTTGGACTGGCGAGAGTGATGACGATAACAATGAAGATGAGGATGACCAACACCACAACAACAATAACAACCTGAGTTACTTCATTTGCAGTATTTTAACAATGTTTTACAATATGTTTCTAAAATCAGTTTGCTTTCAGAGGAAAGTAGACACACATGTGAAAGTTCATAATTACTATACATTTAGTTTCTATGCTGAGAAAAATCAAATTTTTTTATTCATTATCAATAATGTGTTTCACCACATTGGATACAAAAACAACTTTCTTTTTCTTAAACTAATAACACACTTTTCCCATGGATAATTCTAACCAAACAACTTTAATCAGTTCATATGTTATATTTTTATCTGCATCAGTATAAAATTATGATGTAAAATGTCTGACTTGAGAATTCTGATGTAGGTGTATCTATAAAAGCAACTGGTACTTACTGGCACTACCAATAATGTTGACAGAAAGTGGCATAAATAGGAAACAAGATATGCTTCTGAACTCTTCAGCTTTCCATCCACTTCCATTGTGGTTGGTAACTCAGGGATCAGACTTAATGCTGCCTTGAAACATGCATCAGCTGAAAATCAGGAAGTAAAATGAATGTAATAAATAACAAGTACTAATCTCATTGAAACACAATTTCTGTAATTTAAGCAGCATTGTTTTTGCCAGAATTGAGTGTAAGCCTGTCACCACACATTTATTATATGAAGACACCCGAAAGACCTTGCATTATCATCACAAATCGATGATTACAGTAAGGAATCTGAGAGTTCTTGAAGTCAGTAAAATAAAGATAATAGCAAATAACAAATTACAATATTACTTTTATATTACTATAAATTAATATAATTTGTTAAGTAGGATACAACAATTGTCTCTTGAAGGTAGGATAATCACTTTAGATCCTCTTCCTCCTCCAATCACTCTCATTGACAAAGAGATCATAAATTTCAAACACATTTCTTAAATCTTTATGTTTCAGTGTGTTTCAATCTCGCTTGTAGTTTTCTTGGCCAACTTTGGGTCTGAGATTTAGATTCTTAGAGTAATTTTTGGCTTCCTCTAACAGGATATCAAATGCTTCTGCTGTCCTAAGATTCACAAGAGCTCTTTTAGAACATCTATGGAAGTCTACTGAACATGTCACTCTGGCTGCATTAAAATTTTATTCTGGAGAGACCTCACTAGCTCTTCACAGAGTCCAAACACTTCAATACAGCCTTTCACATAAAAAATAGTCTCCAACTTTTCAAGCCATGTTGCATAGCCTTGCAGGGCTGGCCATCTTTTGCCTCTAACTGAGCTCTGTAAAGAGAAGATCTTCAGTTCTGGTACATTGTTTTTCATCTCATCGAGAAGTGGCATTAGGCATGTTGCAAGGCATCCCAGCTGTGCTAAATAATGTTCATGTCTGGGGAGTTTGGTGGCCGAGAGAAGTGCTTAAACTCAGATGATGTTCCTGGAGCAACACTGTAGCAATTCTGGACATGTTGGTTGTTGCATTGTCCTGCTGGAATTGCCCAAGTCAATTGGAATGCACAATGGACATGAATGGGTGTAGGTGATCAGACAGGACAGGATGCTAACATATGTGTCACCTGTCAGAGTCGTATCTAGATGTATCAGGGGTCCAATATCACTCCAACTTGTGAGGTAACGGGTGAGTTGTGGCACCCTGAAAATATTCTAAGTTTGGAGTTGGCATGGCCGCATGGGCTGCTTGGCAAGCCAGGGCTTGTCAGCAACCGTGTGATGCTGAACGTTAGCTGGACCAAGAGCAGTAGCCCCAGCGCATGGTCCAGGCTGATCACGTGGCTGGGAATTCCATATTGAAGCTGCATCGCGGACTGCATTTTGTGTCGATGAAGGAAATTTGTATGTCGGGCTGACTTTGTGAAACCATAATGGCAAACATCTCACAGTTCACGTAGAAATTAATAATAACCAAAGGAGTCATGATACCTTAAAAAGAAATGTATATTACCCTTATTTGTATGGTGATTCTGATGGTGTAATCAGATTTTCAATATCTTTATTAGTTTAAAGTTTAGTATCTGACTGTAAATTACACAAGTAACACCCAGAAATGGATTTTCAAAATCTAAATGGTTCATCCGATTTTGTCGATCAATGTGTCTTTAGTTAGCTATTAGTGTAAATCTAAATTGGTATGAATTACAGGCATGTAACTTGAATAGTACATGAGTTATTGGAGCTCAAAGTGGCCAATTACTATTGATCGCATCTGACCACAAGTACTCCACACTTACACGAAAAAATGGTAGCAGCATGCTTACAAATATATTTATTCCTCTATGTCTTTTTTTTATATCCGATATATACTATTCATGAAGAAATTGGTCAAATATTTACTGTGTTTTAGAAAGCACAGACATTAGGCTACTGGCCTACTTTTGCTTATGTTTATTTGATTTGATTTGTTTATGTAATTAATAATGTGTGTTAGAGCATGTTTATGGTCCAGCTGTAGAAATATTTATTTAATTTCAAGTTATTTAAATGTAAATACAGTATTTTGTATGTGTTTCAAGATGTCTGAGAGTGTGTGTGGGCTTGGAGGCATGGCGGGAGCGCTCTAGCCAATCACAGTGTTCGTTACTATGGCAGGTGACTACTGAAGTCAATAGAGAGACTGGACGGAAGCGGGGGAGGAGCATCGTGTCATGGGACAGGGGAGTGCTGGAAGAGAAGGCAAAATGGATGGTCACAGGAAATACTTGGAGAGTGTCGAGAAGTTTGCGCGTGGTCGCAGGAGATAGAAATATTTCGTAGTGCCGATTTGTGCACTTGTGAGATTTCCGTGGCTTCTGCAAGATGATGTAGTATGCATTTAGAAGTGAATATCTCACGAGCAATGTTGTTGTTCACAGCTAATTATGTGAAGTAGGGATCTATTGTTTCCTTGTTACTCAACTTATATTTTATTTAATTTCTGGCCATCAACACCAATAAGTGTTGTGCACACATAAACGGCATTCTTAAAAGTATTTCTACTATGATACTCATCATTTAAAGTCGTTAAAATAGGACCCGCAAATTTTATTTAATTGAAATCTTTCATTTATAAATTTCTATGTTACATTCAAAATTCGCAATTGCTGAGCGATAGGAACCTTCGACCATTCGATTCATGTGTATATTCATATTGCATACTGTAGACTCAACAGTACTTGGCATGTAATGTGGCAACTACGTATCCCACCCCCAGACAACGAAACCAGCCAAAACTTTCAATATTTCAACTCTGAGTCTGAGGGTAAGTAGTTGAGGGCCACTTTTTTTTTTTTTTTTTGAGAGCCCACAACTGAAGGTTTCTCGTCCGGGATTTGTGTCCTGCAAATTGGTAATTCCTTTTGCTCTCTGTTATTCAGTGTACTATGCGAAGTGTAAAAACTTTTACAAAACCAGTAGAGATTTCAGTAGTGTAAACCTCTCACCAAACACAGTGTGAGATTGTTTTTTTTTCCACAAGTAGGTTTCTGGAAATAGTGAAATTACGCAGTAATTTTCACAACTAACACATGCTATCGATAGAGGTTCTAATCTATTACATTAAAGGCAATTTGCGTGGGGGCTCAGAGACTAAATAAGTTGATTTCAGGGAACGGTACCGGTTAGCACATTTAATGGACAGCGGTATCGGAGATGACTGGAACACGCGGTAACCGGCAGCAACTACAGCTACACCAGGCGACTTCTCTAGTGGCAGAGCAGTTCAACAGCGGTACGATGGAAGCGTCTTTGAGTACTCCAGGGCAGTCTTCAATGTCGACTTCCACTACAACTGATGGCATCACCATGGCAGATCCGATAAGTGCCTGCACAAATAATGAGATAGTGTTTAACTCTGAAGTTCAAGCTCCATTTATAGATCTCGCGAATATAAAATAGTCGCCTAATATGTGTAGTTCTGAAAATGGACGTGAGCCCTTTAGTCCAAAAACAGAGTGTGGACGAGTAGCTAGTGGGAATCCAGGCAAGGGGAATGAATGTGGAGGAGATATGATGTCTCAGCTAATGCAAATGATCCATGGATTGGTAAATAATATGAATATAATGGCAAATAACATCAGTGCAATTCGAACAGATATGGGTACATTGCGAACAGAGATGGGTACATTGCAAACAGTTACAGATACAATTTGGCCTGATATAGGTACAATGCGACCTGAAATAGGCTTCGCTATAAAAGAGGAAGTTGAAAAAACTATTGGTAACCTTGAAAAAGCAATTGATGATAAATTAAAATGTGTCCAAGGGGATATAGGGAAAATTACAGATGAAGTTGTAATAGTAAAATCTAAAATCAAATCAGTGGAAAAAGATCTTGGGGGAAAAAATGGATAAGATACAGATGGAACTTGGAGGCAAGGTAAGTGACTGTATAAAGGTGGAAGATGCTCATAAAAGCAATATAAGCTTAGCAGTTAGTGACACTGCCAATCGTATAGGTGAGGGTGAGAAAGAAGTGGGCAAAATTAAAGATAAAATAGAGTCCAGTATCACTAGTGAAAATGAAGTTAAAAAACAAATACAACAGATAAAAAGTGATTTAAATTCGTTAGCCTCCCAACAGGCCATGCCATTTATAAATATCCCTTGGGCAAATACCGTATCTGTGAAATGTTACATAGATGACGGAAGATATCACGCAGTAAATTTCTTGGCTGCATGTAGGGGTGCTTTTGTTCAAGGCATGTCGGATGAAGCAAAAATAAAATATGTTAAACGGCATTTGGAGGGAGACCCACAGTCTTGGGTAAATGTGAAATGTAGTTCATGCGAATCGTAGGAAGAGTTCGAAAAGGGTTTTAACTGAAATCACCATGTTAAAAAGGTGATTACCCAAAAATTTGCAGTGGGATCTTGTCCACAGTCCATGTGATTTCATGGACAAATTTCTAGAATTTGTAGAAAAATTAGGGAGGACTTTGAAGTTCAAACCTGAGAGCAAACTGGTTGGTAGTTATCAAAATTGGAATCCAAGTAATCATCACCACAATAATAATCTTGAGAGAAATCATAGGAATTCTCAGGGAGATAGTAGCTAGAATGAGCAGAATGGTCGGAGAACGAATGGGAGTGATAACTTCTGTGAACGGAACCCAGGTAAAGAATGCAGATTTGATGAGGAAAATTCGTGTGAAGTGCAATCGCCTAACAACCGGTCAGGAAACTGATGTTCGCCACATCTCAGGTCCAGGGATGGCGATCTGAACAGGCAATGAAAATGACTGGAGATAATGGTAATGGTAGGAATGTTGATAGGTTTAGAGAAAGGCAACAAATATGTAATATGGAGTATGTTAAAGAGGAAAAAGGAATAAAAGGAGGCACGAATGGCGGAAGCATACATTTGTGAGAGATTTAAGTAAAAGTAATGGAAATAAATCTGCGGGGAGTGATGTAAGTTATGGATGTGTAATGAATAAGTGTGTGAATGGTGATGAATGGAAAGATTCAGTGGTTCAAAAAGAAGTTAAAGAGGAGATGAATTTTGTGAAAGGAAATTGTGTGGAGAGTTCTGAAGATTAACAAACAGTAGCAATTGCAGTAAGGAAGGTGGTGTAGTAGCAATGTTACTACGGGAGGCTTAGCATTGGTCTCACCAGCAGTTGAAATTAAAAATGTTTTGGCAGAGGTAGATGATTTCTGTTTACAGGAACAGAGTAATGGTAATTTATGTAATGATGTAAAAGCTACTGGTATTGATACTTCGGAGGAAGGAATCTACTCGTTTCTTGTCATGAATGAAGGCGAAACAAAACTTATTAATGAATGTGTGGATCTAAAACGTTTGTCAGAGTGTGAATATGATAATGTATGTAAAGTTGGATCGAGGGTTAATCTGGATGAAAAATGTATAGAAATGGCAGTGTGTGCTGATTTTTGTCTAATCACAGGGGAATGTAGCAAGTCTGGAAGTCCAAAAATTGTACGACAAAGTAGCAGCGATTTGTGTGATGTAGCAGAGGAGGGTAAAGTTGTGTACGATTCACGTAAAGTTAATTTGTTGACGGAGGACAGTAAGGTTTCTGATGTGAATTTTAAGTGATTTAAATGGTGTATCAGCAGATACGGTTGCTGAGACGAATATTTATGGTGATTATGGCTTAGGCATTGATGTATTATATCAGGAAGATAAAGTGTTTAACGGTGAATTGATGTGTAATTTTGTTGAAGCTGCAAGCGTCAATATTTTGGAGGGGAAAAACAGTAAAGTTATGCACGCTGTGGGTAGTGAATCGTCGAAATGTGTGGATAGACTAACTGAAAATTTAGAGAGGGCTGAAGTAAATAGTGTGGATGTGGATAATGAAGTTCAAACGAATTGGTATATGAAGTAGTAGTGTGATTTTAGTGTGACTGGTTGGCGATGGCGCAGTAGAACAGTAAGGTCATTACTTCCGCATATGTGGAAACGGAAGAAGTTTAAAATTGCTAGAGGTTTAGAAAAGGGAAGGAATGAATTTGGGGTGAAGGAAATATTTAATGAATTATTTTGGGATGAACATGAGATTGAGGGATGGATAGAACAGGATGTGTGTACACTAGAATTGGAAGAGAACGGACGAGACATATGAAATGGTTTATTAAGGGAGAAATATTTAGAACGAAAGGAAATGGTAAATGTAAGCCAATTATTGAAATTAAAGTTGGAAAAGAAATGGTAGATACACTTCTAGATTCAGGTAGTAATGTGTCAGTGATATCAGTAAGTTTTATGAACATGATCAAAAATAGGAAACTAGTAATCTTCTCAGTCAAATATTTACTGTGTTTTAGAAAACACAGAGACATTAGGCTACTGGCCTACTTTTGCTTCTATTCCTTTGATATATGTTTATTTGGTTTGTTTATGTATTTAATAATGTGTGTTAAAGCATGTTTATGGTCCAGCTGTAGGAATATTTATTTAATTTCAAGTTATTTAAATGTAAATCCAGTATTTCGTATGTGTTCCAAGATGTTTGAGAGTGTGCATTGGCTTGGAGACATGGCAGGAGCACTCACAGCGTTCATTACTATGGTAGGCAACTACAGAAGTCAATGGAGAGACTGGATGGAAGTGGGGGAGGAGCATCGGGTCGCATGGGACAGGGGAGTGCCGGACGGCAAGGTGCGACGGACGGTCACAGGAAATACTTGGAGAGTGTTGAGAAGTTAGCGTGTGGTCACAGGAGATAGAAATATTTCGTAGTGCCAATTTGTGCACTTGTGAGATTTCCGTGGCTTCTGCAAGAAGATGTAGTATGCTTTTAGAAGTGAATATCTCACGAGCAATGTTGCTGTTCACAACTGATTACGTGAAGCAGGAATCTATTGTTTCCCTGTTACTCAACTATATTTTATTTAATTGCTGGACCATCAACACCAACAAGTGTTTTGCAGAAATAAACGGCATTCTTAAAAGTACTTCTGCTACCGTACTCATTATTTAAAGTCATTGAAATAGGACCTGCAGATTTTATTTAATTGCAATCTTTCGTCTATAAATTTCTATGTTACATTCAAAATTTGCAATTGCCGAGGATAGGAACCTCTGACCATTCGATTCATGTGTATATTCATATTGTATACTGTAGACCCAGCAGTACTTGGCATGTAATGTGGCAACTACGTATCCCACACCCTAGACAATGAAACCAGCAAAAACTTTTAATATTTCAACTCTGAGTCTGACGGTACATAGTTGAAGGCAACAATAAATGACCAACAGGAATAACTGGTATGAAAGATTACATATTATCTTCTCGGTGTATCCAAGAAAATGAAATTTTGACAGAAAATTTTTGGCCAGACTGCTACACTAGTTACAGTGAGTTGTACAGTCCCCGGTAGCAGCTGCCTAAGTTCTATTCTGGGAGTAGTGCGGAAAACCTGTTTTACAAACGTGTAATAAGGCCTAACCTGAAAATAACCGCAGGATAACTAAACCGTTGATTGTGGCAGGGTTAGTGAAGTTAACCGGAGAATAAGTTTTGACACTGGCAGGAATAGTTATAAAATTAGTAATGACAAGACTGTTTGTTAGAAAGAGGAAGGAGAAGAAAAGGGGAAATCACACAAATTTTGGAAGAATATGACGATTCCAAATTTATATAAAGATTTCGTACTACTACTTTTCGATCTCATGCTTGAGAAGCTGGAGCATATGAATGAAATGTAAAACTATATCCAAATCTAAAGCTTTTTGCTTGTAGTATGCCTAATAGGCATTTGATATTGGTACTTTGTGAATTATATTCCTCATGTTATAAAACTGACCATTTGTGCCAAAACAGTCTCGTTTATTTGGTGTGTGTTACAGTTGCTGCAATAACAGACAGATCTATTTCATTTTATCTAACAGACAGTGACAAAATACACATAATCAGATCAAGAAGCCAGATCAGTCTTAGATACTATTTGTATTAACAGCTTTTTCAGTATTAGACAACAACATTTCGTTTTTCGTGTAACAAAAGTTTGATGAACTTTGAGGAGGTAATAGATTCTTTCCCAGAAAGGAAAGTATGCCATATGAAGCTGAAGTAAGGTTAGAGAGGAAAAATGCTAGGACTTAAGGATTGAAGAAATGTGTTTTGTCTTGCTAGTCTCTTGTCTTTACTGCTTTTATGTGTCCTATATTTAATTTTATGTCACACAAAAAAGCAAGTTATTAGCTAATAGGCAATAAAGAGTGCAAATTTTCTGAAGAATTCTAACAATTCTTACAATACACACATTTGACGTCCACAGAGCGAAATACAGTGACATGTGATATAGAAGAATGCTGCATGAAGAGGTGTGGCACTGCACTTTAGCTCCCGTAAGACCAAATAACATTTCCTTGAACATTATATGTTTCATATATCAGACTCTTCAGAAAGATGTGTGCTACAAAATTAATATATTTTTGAAAAATCAATTTTTTTTTTTTTTTAATTTTTGGTGTCCTACCTCAAACACTAGTGGAAGGGGGGGTTCCACTATCTATGTGCCCTGTGTTAACATTTCGTGATTTTACTGTTTCCTCTTCATTTATTGCTGTCATGTCAAATGAAAACAAAACGGATTTCTGTGGCCATGAGCTATCAAGTGAAGTAAAATACCTTCACATAATTTTGGTAGGCTAAAATATGTTATTAGTTTCAGATTTTATTATATTTCCACTTTTCTGACAGTGAAGTATTAATCGCCTTGCAGAACAATGAAGTTGTTTTTGTCGGTTTGCTAAGGAAATTTGGCTTTTATTAATTTTTTCCATTGATGCAGTCGATTTATTTGAAAAGAAGTGTTTAATTCCACACTACTGGCTAGTTTCAACCGTTCGCTGCATTTCAAAAGTGCATGTTTTCACCCTCCAGCACGTAAGGCATTTTGCCATACTAAAGAACCAAATATGAGAAAACAGTAATGCTACTCCAAGAAAATTTACATCCGAATCTATACACACGAATAAGCACTTTAAGCCGAATTATGCATTTTAGTATGGTTCACGAAGTTCTGATGCTTTTGGAGTATCCTCTGATGTCTTGTTTCTTTCCTGACATAATGTGAGATCTTTTAATGTTTTACATGTACGAACATATGGGCTTCCTGCGTCATTGTAACTCCACAACTGCTGAAACGAACCTATTTCTAACAGGTCGCGGGAAAATGTTGCGAATGGTTGTAAAGCGTTACTTTTAAAGCAAATTTCCTTTAACGAAAGATGAACTATGTATGAGAACGTACAATGAATTTCTTAAATCACAGAGCGTTTGATTGTCATTTAAAAATCAACTCTTTCAGGATGACCATTTTGAAAAATTTTGAGTCCAGAAGATCAAACATTTATTGGAAAATTTGGAAATTTGTGGTAAGGTCTTATGGGACCAAACTGCTGACGTCATTGGTCCCTAAGATTACACACTACTTGATCCAGCTTAAACTAACTAACGCTAAGGACAACACACACATCCACACCCGAGGCAGGTTTCGAACGTCTGACGGGAGGAGCCGCGCGGACCATGACAAGGTGCCTGAGACCGTGCGGCTACCCCAGGCGGCCAGACATTTATGTCATTAGTAAAAATTTTACTGGCACATTTGTGTGATGTATCTTAAAGTGTAACACACACAAAAAAGATCAATATTATATGTGAAAGCTTAGATTCTCTTGCAGCTTATTAATCTTCGAGACCAATATTATATGTGAAAGCTTTGTTTTTCTTGTAGCAAAACTATGTATATTAATTTAAACGATTAACTTTCCCTATTTGTGTCCAAGTGCTACTTAACAGTGATATTGCTATTGACTGACTACATCACGAAAATATGGAGTGTACATGTTGCTGCACATCAAAGATATTTCCAAAACATGTTTTATTATTTTTATTGAGTTTTGTTTTTTAAGGGCCGGGAAATTCTACGCCGGTGTATAAAACCATAACCATTCAAAGGACTGATAAGTTTTACAGTCCTGAGGAAAAGTATACTGTCACTTAACAAGAAAAAAGTATATTCTCATCTGGGAGAAAGTGTATTTTAAACCAGGAAATCTGGGAAAAATCCAGGATTTTTTTTTCCTTATCCACGTATACACCCTTAATGGGTCGCATGCTGACAGTTGTTGATGGCCCGGCACTGAAATCTGCAGCGATTTGCAGAAGGGTTGCACTTCTGTCACGTCGAATGATTCTCTTCAGTTGTCATTGATCCCGTTCTTGCAGGATATTTTCTGGCCACAGCGATGTCAGAGATTTGATGTTTTTACAGGATTCCTAATATTCACACTACACTCATGAAACAGTTGTAAAGCAAAATCCCTACTTCATCACTACCTTGGAGATGCGGTGACTATAATACAACGTTGAAACTCACTTGTATCTTGATAACCTGTCATTGTAGCAGCAGTAACCAATCTAACAATTTTTGTCATATAGGCATTGCCGACTCCAGTACCGTATTCTGCCTGTTTATTTACCTCTGTATTTGAATATGCAGGCCTATACCAGTTTCTTTGGCACTTCAGTGTATAATGCTCACCAGGTACTTGAACTTTACCATTTTCTTTAGTACTTAACCTCTAATACTTATATCTGTTGCTACTCTCATCTTATTCCTCATTATTACCATCACTTCTCATACTTTATAAGATGTGATCAAAAAGTAATAGGAATTTTTGTTTTTCTTAAAGAATCTTTATTTATTCACCAACATTAACTATGTTCCTTTCAAAGTAATCCCCTTCAGATATAATACTCTTGTACCAGAGCATTTTCCAATCTAGGAAGCACTCCTGGCATAACTTTTTGTTATGGTGTTCAGCTCCTTCAGTGATTCTGTTTTTACCTCATCACTGGTGGAAAAATGAGGTCTTTTCATGGTTCTCTTCAGACTAGGTAATAGAAAGAAGTTGCAGGGAGCCACGCCCGGCAAACCGGTGGCTGAGGCAACATAACAGTTTTGTTTTTGCCAAAAAATCACAAATGAGCATTGAGATGTGAGTGAGAGCATTATTGTGATGCAATTTCCACTTGCGGTTTTGCCACAATTCTGGTCATTTTTGTTACTGCTTCACTCAAATGATGCATAACTTCCAGGTAGCATTCATTATTGATCATATGACCATACGGCAGGAACTCACGATGCGAAATCCAATTATAATTGAAGAAAACTGTGAGAAGAACCATCACATGTGATAGAACTTGTCAAAATTTTTTCAGTCTTAGCTCTTCAGGCAGTTTCCATTGGGACGATTGGGTCTTAGTTTTCAGGTCATGCCTGTATACTCATGTTTCATCACTTCCTATAATCTTCTTTGGAAGTTCTGGCTTGCTATCGACTTCATTTAGCAGTTCCTGAGTAATGTCTAAGCAACGTAATTTTTGGCTGAAATTCAACAATTTCAGAACAAACTTTGCTGCCACACATATCATGCAAAAATAAATAAATAAATAAATAAAAATGGTATGGGCCAAAGGATTTTCTGACATCAGCAGCAACCTCTCTGATTGTGATTCAGTGATTTTCCAGAATCATTTCCTTTACTTCTTCCACACTGTTGCCAGTAATTCATGTTCTAGGGCATCCAGGATGTCAGGGCTCTCTTTGAAATGCTTATACCACTTGCAAACTTTTGTCTCATAGTAGATTTTCCAAAAGCCACAGTCAACATTTCAAATGTGGTGCTGCACTTTATTCTATTTTTCAAGCAAAATTTTATGCAAGTAAAGTTTGCCGAGCACTTAAAAATGTGCATAACCTTTTCAACTGTAAACAACAAACTAAATATTCAAAACGGCTGAAAATGCAAACATACACCAGGAACAAGTGTACCAGCAAGATAAAAAATTAAAAATCAAAAGTATAAAGCCTACAAAGTTAAACAAATTCCCATTATTGTTTGATCACATTTCATATCTACATGCAGGACTGGGCTTCTAGTCATGGAACTAAAGGGTTATAAATACAAAATAAAATAGTATTAATGCGGCAGTAAATCTAATAATAAAGAAGAAAGTAGGAATGTCAGTAAGCTACTATGAGCAGCAGAGTGAATGCATTACTGAAGTCAAGATAGACACAAAGCAAACACCCACCACAGTTATGTATGTTTGATTATATGCCCACTAGCACTGCTGAAGATGGAAAGATTAAAACAGTATGTGATTAGATTAAAAAGTACTAAGGTAGTTACAGGAGATGAAAGTTAATTGTGGAGAGGGACTGGGACTCAGTGGTAGGAAAAGGAAGAGAAGGGAAAATAGTACGGACTGAGGGAAAGGAATGAAAGGGGACACCATGTGGTAGAGGTTGTTGAGAGTTCCAATGAGGGCATTAGGGAATGATTGACTGAAACAGAGGAAAGGAATACTATGGAGATAAATGCGTAGCTTTGAGAGAAAAAATATGGAGATAAAACAGGAATAGAGAGATAAAGCTCCGTAGAAATCATTGGATAACACATGATACATTCAATTTAATTGATGAAAGGAAAAAAATATAAAAATGTAGCAAATGAAGCTCGTAAATGGAAATACAAAATGGATCACATCTTACATTGCTATTCAGTTTCCTACATTTTTATTCAAGTTAACCTATGTTTTTTGCTTTCAGTCTTATTTTTAACTGTCTTTACTTTTGACACAGTGTCTTGCATTATACGTCATCACACTATATTCTCCGGTTGCAACACAGTATAATGCTATTTATATAATACATTTATGACCCAATTCTAATTTTTACTGGTGCTGTAAATTGTTTTCTTGTACTTTATCTTTAAATATACACTTTCTGCTCTTGTTCTTGTATGTACTATGTGCCTTCATATCACTGCTGAAACCGTACATGTCCAATTCTTGTTTTAGAAATTTATTGACACATTGATTAAATTTTTTCATTTTTAGGTCTGAAGATGATTGCAAAGCTGAAACTGGTCACGATTGTTAATTAACTTATATGTGCCCTAGATGCACCATTTTTTTAAATTCAACATGATGGGAATATCAAACATAAACTGAAGGCAGTGTGGCCTCAGTTGCCTGAGACTACAGTCATGTGTGTGTTATCTGTGTTTGCATGAGTGTGTGTGTGTGTGTGTGTGTGTGTGTGTGTGTGTGTGTGTGTGTCATCTGTTTCTGATGAAGACCTTACTGGTCGAAAGCTTTATTTATGACAGTCTTTTTGTTGTGCCTATCTGCGACTCAGCATCTCCGCTATTCGGTGAGTGGCAACTTTCCTTTTCATATTATTGTCACATTCATATATTATAAGATTTATTGATTAAATGCATAAATATTCCAAAATCCAGATTTACTCATATGTTGAAGCAGACATGCAGGTCTCCAGGTGCGTGTAAATAAATTACATTATTCATATGAAGAATTAAAAACAAACCTTGACCTAAGCACTGATTAAGAAGTGCAACTTGACCGGAGAGTAGATAAAGTTCCAACCTCGAAAAAACTGAAGTTATTGATGGTATAGTGATATAGCAGTATGCAGCGCATGCCCTTACAAATGCTGCCGTTTTTCTTGTATGGTGACCTTTTACAATTCGCCGTGTTTCCACTGATAGTCTGTTTACACACTAGAAGAAAAATTGAGGTCATTACAAAATGTTAATTTCTAAATACTTTTTTACAGCTAATGTGAAAACCTTAAAACTATATATATATGAACACCATAAATTACCTGAACAAGTTGTGCGTGAACTGAATCCAGATTAGTAAAAGCTGACCTGGCCTCGACATAAAAACTTAACTGCTGCTCAAAATCTCTTCCATAATCAACTTTCTTAACAAATCTTGATATTAAGTTTCCTATTTGCCTTTTCTCATCTTCCACTGTAAGTGCACTATTAAAAATGAAAAAGGAATACAAAATTAACTAGTGTTCATAAAATTCAGATAACAAGCACAGAAATGTGGAAAAAGTGTTAATTCTGCAAATATAGAAATATACAGCTTCTGAGCCACCAAACCTCAAGAGATGAAAGAAAAATGTCAATCGAATTTGGCAAAGTTGAACTACTGGAAGAAAACTGAGTACAAAGCAAGAAAAGTAGACCATGTGCAGTGCATTAATTGTAATATGCAGACTCCAGACTAAATGACCCATCTGAGAAATTATTAGTGTCAGAAATAACTTATCTGACATGGTTACAAAAGTAATGCACACTTATATATTTAGGGCAGTTCTGGCAGAATGTAAAGATGTAAGTATTTAGGAGTAAAGGGAACCACTCACATAATAGCAGAGGTGTTGAGTCACCGAGAGGCGCACACAAAAGAGAATGCTGTGAGCTGTGTCAGGTGGGATGGATACAGGGAGAAAGAGGCAGGAAGCAGGGAGAGGGTTTGGGGATGGGTAACTAGCAGCTCAGAGGGAGACAGCAGGTGTCCAAGATAGGAAAGTGAGAGGGAGGGGTGGCAGGTGTCCATGGGATAGGCATACGACACATGTGTACTGGAGACGGTGAGGTCCAGTGGACGATAAAGATGAAATGGAGACTTGGATTTGGAGAAGATGACAGGACAGAGGAAGGTGAAACTTTTGGGAAGAGGCTGCAGGGGCATTGGGCTAGCAGAGGTTAGGCCACGAGGATCACAAAACTGAAGAAACTGCTGCAAGGATAACTTCCAAACTATGTACAGGGTGTAGATTCAGACAAGGTGGGAGGAATCCTGGTTTCTTCCTGGATTTCTCACTTGAAAATATACTTTTTCCTGGATGAAAATACACTATATCTGTGGTGAAAGTATATTTTTTTCTGAGTTAAGTAACAATCTGATTTCCCTCGGAGCTGTAAAACTTAATCCTTTGAATGGTGAAGATTTTATACACTGGCATAGAACTTCCTGGCACTTTAGGAAACAAAACACAGAAAAAAACAAAAATTTTTGGAAAGATCTTTTATACAAGGCAACATTTACACTGCATGTTTTCACGTTTTGAAAGTATAAACAGTAACAGGAATTCCACCAAATACAGCACGGTAGCTTTCAAAGCACTGAAATCGAGACTGTGACCTGCTTTTCTCCGCCCATCATAGCTAATGTCACGTGATCATACCAGCCAATGACAGCAGATATTTAGAGCATAGATCAGAGGACATAATCAGCTGTAATCAAGAACAGCATTGTTAAGTAGCACAAAAACACAAATAAGAAAAGTTAATGGTTTAAATTAATACACATACAGTGTAGCTACAGGAAAAGCTAAGTTTTCACGTATAATATTGGTCATCCAAAATTTTTTGCTGTTCTCTCTGTCTCCCCTTAGGGTGTGATTAGGCATGGTCCTAAGAACACAGCTTAAATGGCACCAGCTGAATACAAGCATGATTATAAATTTCACTGCTGTGCACTGAACATTTCATGAGTTACCTGGCTGAATACATGGTCTGTTGAGCACTTTGATTTTTCTACAGAAAAACCAATTACATGTGCAGTTACTCAAGAACTCACTTCACACCTTATTTTGAAGGATAATTTATAGTTTTTGCCATCATTATTGCATAATTTGTAATCTAAGAAAGAACTAAAATAAATATGCAAAACTAACCTTGAAACTTGGTCTTTTATAGTGTGTGTTACACTTTAAGATATATCAAACTCAAATAATATTAAATAATGGCATAAATGGCTGGTCTTCTGGGCCCAAAATTTTTCTAAGTGGCTGGCCCTCAGTGTTAAGTTCTGAATGAGAGTCTAAAGCTCCATGATTTAAGAAATTTATTGCACTTTCTCATATGTAACATAATTAATCTTGCATTAAAAGGAAATTTACTTTGAAAGTAACGCTTCTCAAACCGCCATACACAATATTTTCCGGCGATCTATTACAAATGTAAACAGTTGTGACATCATGCTCATTCAAATGAGGCCCTTGAGAAAGATGCATTGAAAGCATTTTGTTCTTACAAAGTATTGCATAGTCTTTCACACATTTTGCTGTCAGCAGACATTTGTGTGTGCACTATATTTTGTTGTTGTAAATGGCACATTTTCTTTGCAACTAAAGTTTTATTTTGGTGTTATTCTCTCATTTATATTTTACTGCTGCAGTATTATTCTGTAGCATTGGGCTAAAGTAAAATAATTTTTAGAGTTATTTGTTCTTGCCAGTCAAAATTACAGAAATTTAACTGAAAACTAAAATCATGAAAAACTCCTGGAAGTCTAAAAAATTACCTTTTTTCGAATTTCTCTCAGTTGGAACACTTCCTGGGTTTTTCCTGAATTTCCCAGTTGTCCCAGAAAGTTGGCACACTGGGTTGAGGAGCACCTGGTGAAGTGGATGGGAGAGAAGGTGTTGAGATCATGGATGAATGAAGATAGCATGTCTTGGCCCTGAGTCCATATCATGAAGATATCATCAAACAACCAGAACCAAACAAGGGGTTTAGGGTTTATGAGCCTAGGAAGCTTTCCTCTAGATAGCCCATAAACAGGTTGGTGTAGGAGGGTGCCAGGTGGGTGTCCACAGCTGTGTCACTGATTTGTTTGCATACCTTTCCTTCCACGGAGATGTAGTCGTGTGAGGATGTAGTTGATAAGGTGTATCAGGAATGAGGTGGTGGGTTTGGAACTGGAACTACACTGGCAGAGGTGGTGTTCGATAGTGGCAATGACAATGGCATGAGGGATGTCGGTGTATAGTTGGGATCTGGTAAAGGGATGGGGATGGCCAGGAGTCAGTGATGGTAATAGTATATTAGATGTGAGAGGGTAGGCTTCAGGTTACTGCTGCAGGTGTTGGCAGATAAGAGCAGAAATTCTTTCAGTGAGAGCACACAATAACCAGCTACAACAGGTGTCCAGGAATGTTTGATTTGTGGATTTTGGGAAGCATGTAGAAGGTGGGTGTGTGGTGAGTTAGTGGGGTGAGGAAGGAGATGGACTCAATGGATGGGTCTAAGGATTTCAGTAAGGACTGAAGGTTATGTTGGACTTACGGGTTGACAACACTATGGGCAGAGCTTATACCTGGAGGAGTCAGACAGTTGGCGGCCTTCTGTTAGGTAGCCACAGCAAATTCATCATGGCAGAGAAGGTGACCAGGGGGTTGTGGTGTGGGAGGGAGGAGGGTCATTCTTGGATGATGGTATGAACTGGGAGAGGTAAGGTGCAATGTTGGTATCAGGTTGGCTTTTGTTGGAGGGATTGGTAGCATGGAAGTGTTTCCACTATAGGAATCAGAAAAAGAAGGGTAGGTCTTTGATAAGTCCAACATAGTTAAATTTGGGTGTGGGGCTGAAGGTGAGGCCTTTTGGTAGGATTAAAATTTCTGCAGCATTGAGGTTTCTGGTGGAAAGGTCAGTGTTCTGGATTTGTTTGAGTGCTGAATTTTGGTTAGTGTAGGGGAGTTTTGGAGGATGTGGCAAATAGAAAAGGTCAGATAGGCAGGTTGTGGGTGCCATGAGTGGTAGATGAGGGGGTTCACTGTGGGTAGTGTAAGTGTTGATGCTTAGTGCTGCTCCAAAGCTAAAGTAAGGTGTCAACAAGTTTGATAATTTATTGAGGTTGTGTCTGGTATGCTCTTCCAGAAGCAACAGTTTCAATTTTGAGACATTGTGTATGTACTGGGGATTGCATAATAACAATATCTTGCAGATGTAGTGGTGGTTATTCTGAGATGCAAGTCCCAAGGAAATGTGTCTCTGCAGTGCCAGAAAAATGAGGAAGAGGGCCTGGTGGAACCTAAAACTATGCATGTCATAAAAGGAGGGGGGTGAGATCCAGAGAAGGGAATTCCTGTGGTTAGACTGTTGGAGGGGGTTCCATGGCTTAGGTAGCATTTAAGGAACAGAATGTAGGCCTGGGTTTTAGCTGCGAATAGGGATACTTTTGTAACATGATGCAGATAGATGGAGCAGAGGTCCTTATTGGATGGGATGTTGCTAGGAAAGTTTGAAGTGACATGGGAAATGGACCATCAAAAGCATTATGCCATTGTAAAGGAAACTATGAATAACAAAGCATGGACTTGGGGAGTGGAAAGGCTGGAAGAAATTGTGCTGACGACAGTAGATTAGGTCATTGATGTGAGGATTTTCAATCATCTGAAAGTTATCAAAACAAATGGAAAAAAAATTAAAGATGAAAAATAGTGGCTGGAGCAATGTGTGAGTAGGGATGGGTCAGCTTGGAGGTGAATTGTATTGGTTTCTTGCTAGGTTAGTGTTTCAACTGTGATCTGGCAGATGGCTGGATCCCCCCTTCTCTTGCTGTATCAGCCCAGACTGTAACAACTGCACCATATCCTTTGCCATGACTTTTATTATCTATCATCATGCCCATAAATGAGGGACACCCTACCCAAGGTCATTCCAAGACCTAATTCAATGTCTCCTAAAGTGGTATTCCACTGCCCACCCAAAATGCATAACATCTTGGCCCATCTCAAAGTCACCTTCTCTCTCAACTCCAGTACACATGGGTCCTACCCCTGTGGACAACACAGGTGCATGACCTGCTTGATCCACTCACCCAGCACATCCTATTCCACTCATCAAAAGCTTATCCTATCCCATTAGAGGCAGGGCACCTGTGGAGGCAGGTGTGTCATACACCACCTGTTCTGCAATCAGTGCACAGTATCTCATGCGGACATCAACAACAACCAGATGTACACCAGAATGAGAGGCCATCTCCAAACTTTGGTGAGGAACAAAGTCAATGCAATGTGCTTGAGTTCAATGGCTGCTTCACAGCCCTCTCTATACAAGCTTTTTTGAACTACACAGAAGGAAGTTAGCTTTGTAACACTTCTTTCACACCCATAATCTCCCGGGCCTCAAAATACACTAACCTACTGTCCTGACAGCTTCTATCCAACAGATTCCCCTCCCTCTGTCCTATCAGCCCCTCCCAATCCGTGCCTCCATGTCATCTTCATTGTGCACCTCACTCACTGGCTTCGGTATCCATGTGTCACATGCTCAGCCTATGCATCTGCCACTCTTTCCTGCTGACGCATCTGCCACTCTTTCCTGCTGCATTTCTATCTTGCACACCTGCTGCTCCCCCCTCCCCCCCTCTCCAAGCTACTACTTACACATCCCAAACTCCTCCTCCTGTTTCTTGTCTCATTCTCCTCCTACCCACCCTATCTGACACAACCCTCAACCCCCAGTCCACCTGCTGAATTGAGCTCCAGTATTGTGTGTCCAACATGCACAATGTAACTGCATAGGTGTGTGTGTGTGTGTGTGTGTGTGTGTGTGT
This sequence comes from Schistocerca cancellata, assembly GCF_023864275.1. NCBI lineage: Eukaryota > Metazoa > Arthropoda > Insecta > Orthoptera > Acrididae > Schistocerca > Schistocerca cancellata. Next base: position 701,185,132 of record NC_064628.1, read on the forward strand.
GTGTGTGTGTGTGTGTGTGAAATGTCAGTAACAGAAACTGTCACTAAACATTATCATCATATAAGCATAAGGCACTCTGTAAGAAATGCAGTAGTGCAAAGGTCAGTACATTCATCTGAGAGACCAATGTAAATTCATCACTGAATACTCAGTAGTACCAACAGGGATTTCATAGTACGCACTGGTACAGCACCACAAGTAGACACAAATCTGATTTAGTAGCTCATAGTTCTATTTTTGTTGTGATTCAATATGAAGTAAACTGCCAACTCCCGCATGTTAAAACTGCATCACTACAATAAAACTGAGATGTTGTGAAGACATCTCTAACAGATATACAATATATATATCAATAAAATAAATTAAAATAATGATGAAATTAAAACAGAAATTATAATAAAACACACCTATACATAATAAAAAATGTGTGTGTGTGTGTGGGGGGGGGGGGGGGGACATAAACATTACTGTCACGCAACAGTTGCTGTGGGGGTAAGAACCACCTGCCTATCAAAGGGAATGAAAAATAAGTGTAGCCTGTGACACATGAATTCCTAGATTTTATCCATCCAATATTTGTGAATGAGAGCACTTAGCAACTTACAACGCACTTTACATAATTTCTAACTTTTATGAATCTTTTTCTTGCTGACAATCTCTACAGAATGATGAAAGAAGAAATGTTCATCACTTACTACTTTTCCATTGTTCTTAGAGTAAAAGTACTACATGAAGCAAACATTATAATTTATTACTTCTTCACTGCTAACTATATTCTCAAAACATTTCACATAGTATGCACATATACCACTAAATGTAAGCACAAAATTATATCATTGTGTGATGTATAGTTCAAGAGGTACGACGTCATAAACAATGAGATGCCTGAAAAACTGTAACATCATGCGTGACATTTAAATTTATTACTTCCTTGGTACTAACTCTATTCACAATAAATTTCAAGGACAGACTCTACATGTGCTGTTGTATGTACCCCAAAATTATATTACTGTATGACACATCATTCAGGAGATATGACATCATAATCAGTGAGATGTGTGAGCAACTGTCACAACATGGATGACACTTTGTTGCTACTGACTCCATTTGCAACACATTTTGCAGACAGTATCCACATACACTGCTGTCTACAAAATTATATTATTGTACGACACATAGTTCAAGAGATATGACATCATAAACTTTAAGTGCATGGCCAAATGCTGCTTGGTACAGATGTGAAGCACAGTTATAAATATATACCTGGGCAATGCCGGGTTTAGCTACCAGGAAATTGATAAAATAAGTTAAAGTATAGGTTTACTGGCAGAACAAAACTGCTCTTTTGATACAGTTTGTTAAAGAAAGGGTTACTGTAACTTCTGTGTCCCACTACACACACACACAAATTGCTTATGTGCACAAAAGTGAGTCCCACTATGTGGTGCTTGGAGTAAAGCTCAGACTGGTCGGAACACATTCCAAACAGTACAAGCCATGGGATAGTGATGCTCGACTTTGACCACAAAGTTGCAAGACAATAAATTCTAGAAATGATGCAAAGTCCATTTTTATTCAGACTGAAATCCAAGTAACACGCTACAACAATGGCATGTAGAGTGATGCTTCACATACAGTATGCAAATAGGTTTCCTGGGCATGGTGTGCATTTATTTTAATTAACCAAAAGACCGGAGGGTTTGCCCATCTACGTCACACCTCCTGGCAGCCTCTGCTGCTATGCGGCTCAATGTCCACACTTCACCCACTATGGAGGCAATTATTCAATTCTACATCCATTTCTCTACTGGCCTGAGCAATATACTCATTGCTAATTAAAAGGAAAATGTTCTACATGCAGTCATATAAAAATAGCAGATACTCTGTCACAGTGGCTGAAAGTGTCTAGTGCTAACATGTTATCTCTTTTACTGATGACAGCTTATTGTCTTGAACTACTAGGCATTTGTTTGCTCTCCCTGTCAAGGAGATAACAAGTTAATGGTATTCAGAAGACTGGAAAATAAGGCACATAGTGTTTTGTACATGTCTTACTCCCGACAACATATGTCACTGTTGACATCTTCAACTTTTTTTATTTTTTAGTCCTGTCTTCCTCAGTTGCGTGTAATATTACGATATATTGATAATTTTTACTTATGGACCGTTTGACAGCAACTGAATAAAACACAATTTTAGTGCCATATGCGTTTCGCCTTTATTTTCTGCAAGGCATCATCAGTGGCCTGGAATATGTACATATGTTAGCGATTTAATTTACATTTTTGTCACTGTGCCTATAGGTTATAAACAGTTCTGGTGGTTGGTATTTCCTATTAAGTAGTAATGTTTCGAATTGTACTTACAGGTTGCGTGGACAATTTCTTGCATATTACGCTCCTGTTGCATTTTTGGTGTTGTTCTTCTTCTTATGAATGCCAATTTGCGTTTTTTTTTCCCCACATTCCACAGCACTATGAACTGAGCGCTTGTTTCAATGGAATGTTTTGGTTTCTGTTGTCGACTGTCAAATGTTTTTGCCAAAGATCGAATGTTGTTGCCAAACTTTCGAGTGTAATTATTGAAATATCTGTGATCTGTTCGTGTATGTGTGTGTGTGTGTGTGTGTGTGTGTGTGTGTGTGTGTGGTATAACTTTTATTATTATTATTATTATTATTATTATTATTATTTTGTTTTTGGTGGGCTGTGTATGTGTGTGTTTATGTTATCATTTCCTTTATTAAATGTAGTAGGGAGCCTGTGCTTATGTGTGTTTGTTCATTTATCACATGTTTGTTTTCTGCTATGGCTTTCTGGATGTGGAAGTTTTCTTGCATTTGCGTAAGATGTTTGTCATGGTTGCTTATTCTCATTATTTTCATTTCTTGTTCCATGTTTGTAGGATGATGGTTATGGTGTTTTAAATGCTCTGCACATGTGGAATGGTTTGTTTCATACTTCCAACATCTGATATGTTCTTTGTATCTTGTTTCAAAATTCCTGCATGTCATGCCTATGTATACTGCATCACAACTTTGACATTCAAGTTTATATATTCCTGATTGTTGCAATTTGTCCCTCTTGGTATCTGGGTGGCTTAGGTGTGATTGGAGGGTTTGCCCAGGCTTATATGCTATTTTGAAGCCCTGTCTCTTTAGGATGTTTGCAACTCTGTGTGTTAGTTTATGTGTGTAGATCATGGTGTACCATCTGGTTCTTTTCTGTGTGGTGTTGTCATTGTGTGTGTTTGTTGAGTGTGTTTGTAAGTTTTCAGCTTGTGAGTTCTTTTGTATTCTGGAAATGTTGTGTTTTTTTGTATTTGTGTTTTTATTTTTTGATTGAGCCTGTGTGCCACATGTGTGTTATACCCATTGTTCATAGCTATTTGTATGATTGCACTCATTTCTTGTTCAGTTGCTGTCAGACGGTCCATGAGTAAAAATTATCAATATACCGTAATATGTCACTGTTACTTTGCATGAAACATAATATTATCATTTTAGACTGCATCTGAAGATAAAAATGGTGTTATTGATGTTAATATGATTTTGTATCAATTAAAGAGGCCAAATGTCAACTCAGAAGATCAAGCATTCACCATAGCAAACAAAGTCAGTCTGTCATGGTGTCTTCAGTATTGCACAGAGTTCAACATTAGACACAATAAATTAATTTTAAATGGCCCACCTGAAGAACGTATTTTGCAAGATGACAGCCTTGCCTTAACCTTTTTGCATAAGAACAGTAATCTTATGTATCTATTTAAATAGCAGAATGTTGTACAAAATTATAGACTGAAATTCAAAACTTACTTTACTTCATCATGTTTTAAACAACTCAGACCTTTCACAGAAGTTAAGTGTAACTTACTCCAAATCCTTATTAAGACAATTACACTATACTCATTACATCTACTGTTAATTTGTATGAGGCTGCTGGCTAGCCTCAAAGCCTATAAAAATTCACAATTTTTGAGAAATACATGAAAAAAAGGGTTACTTATAAGCAAGAAATGGTATTTAAGACATGATATTTATGGTTACAAATGAAATTTGCATTCTGAGGTGATTCTCACAGTACAGGGCGTGCTTGGTTCACTCTTAAATAGTTGCTTTAAAAATCAGCTGTCTTATCAAACAGCTTAAGACACACAACAGTTACCTGGAAAGAAGAAGCACATTTTGCAATATAAAAGATGAGAAGAACTGCTAGTATCTACCAGGTAACGCGAGATCACTGAACATTTCAGGAACTAAACAATTCCTGACATCATTCAGATACCTCATGAACACCTTATGCAGATAAATTTGCACTATCCCCTCCACATGCACACAAATCATAGCTGTTGGTAAACAACATTAAAAATGTCAATTCTGTACAGGTGTATAACTTAATAAATAATCCAGAAAAGGCATTCCTCACATTTAGCTATTGTCAATCTTGCAATTATTCATTGTTAAAGGTTTTAGAAGAAATAAATTGAACACTCGTATTGTAATCTACTGAATGGATATATAAAATAAAAACTGGAAAGTGATGATTGACATAGGACACTTACTTCACAGAGTCATGCATAACACGGCAAACAAACATCAAAGCATTTGTTATAACTGGATCGTTGGTAGACTCTTGATGATTTGTAGCAAATGAATCCATTATACTTTTGCATACAGCCACTTTCACACTCTCTTTTTGGAACATATCAAGCAATGGCAGGAACTTGTCCTAAATTGTTTATAAAGGTAAAACAGTGGCATGAAGGTCAGTGATCATTAAAGAGAAATGATGTAAATTATCTATGCATAAAAACAGTTCAAGTAATACACACTTAAATAATTCTCTCTATAAACTAACAATAAGCACTGAATTAAAGTCAACCTTTTTATGAAAATCATTTCAGCCATATTTTAAAAATTCCAATGTTACGGCTATTGTGACCGGAATCTGACAAGATCATGAATGACTAAAAGAACCTGCAGAGGCTGGCCGACTGGCAATGCGTTGTCACCAATGCATCAACAAGTGTGGACGGAAGACAACAATGAAAAGCAGACAAGTGGAGATGGCACAAGAAAAAACAAGTCCAGTGAGTAATTCAAACAGAGTAACCACGACATAATGAAGTAGAAAAACAAGGACAATTGTGTATTATGGCTAGTGGTATGAGCGGAAGGTGAATACACCACTGTAGGCAGAGCTGCACTACAGCTAGCTTTATAGCATGAATGTTAGCACTAATTGGCTGGCAAGGTGGGCATGGTCCTGCGGCACAGTGAGGCCAGCACTGCACTGCCACAATACTAGTGCTCACAGATGAAGCACTGCTGACTAGCAGCTGAAGCTGAGTTCCACACCTTCCAGCAGACTTCCACCTGGCTGGAATACCACAGCACTCTTCCCTGAATGGGTGTGTATGGCTGGAAGCATCCTGGATGATGCTTCGTAAGGTGAACTGGTGGTGTGTTTGGTGACCTGACACTTAAGATGGCTGGTAGGGGAAATTTGGAGTGCCCAGTAGCATGCTAGGGTGTGGCAATGTGGGTGATGTTGGCTGATGTTGCAAACACTGTGTGGAGATCTCCACCTCCAAGCCCACATCATTTCACTGGCTTTCAGGTCAGCTGTCACTCTCTTTACCAATTAAGTAGCCTCAAGGTTGGGGCATCTGGGTTGAAGTAGGATGTTCAGGGCAACAAGGGGTAGAAAAGTATCAAGAGATAGGAGGGGGGTGGACAGGTGGTTCTCAGTAACAGCAATGGCAAAATGAGGGTTAATTACAGTAATAATCTTCAAATTTAAGAGGTGAGATGGTGTGAGAGTGGAGACTGTGCCACAGTGGGAGTTCCACTCTACACAGCTAAGAGGAGCTGGCGCAGAGACATTGGGGATACAAATGGGACGAGTAACACTTTTTTATTTTTTTATTTATTCTGTGAATTCACACTGTGTTAAGTCACTAAGATGTGGAGTGAGTCAGGTTTACAAGCATGCAGATAAAATGAAAGAGGTAACTTGAACAAAATGTCAATAACAAAAAGTAACATAAATTTCTGGATAGGTTTAAAAGTTGAAGTGAAATTAATAAGATATAGTTCAAGTAACATGACAATGACATAATTACTGAAAATATTTTTTTCTTTAAAAAAGAAAAGGACATTGACCATCTGCAACAAGTAAGATGAAATAAGGCTAACACATTTGAGCCACTACTAAAGGCAATAGTGTTGCAATGTATGGTGTGTTCAGTTTATGAATAGACATAGATTGGTGGTGACCTATTATACAGGTGGACAGCTGGTTATCTGTGTGACTCATAAAAAAAACGCTGGATGTTATTCCTTGCATAGGTCATATATCACATGGCTCTTTATGAGCATGTCCCCACCTATGATTGGGTAGGAAATGCTTATGATTTGACAGCAGTAGGATGTGGGTGGATGTACATAACAGATTTTGCAAATAAATCATTTACAATGGAATGGCATATGGGGTGCTGGATTGGTAGCAAATGAGGTTTATCACACATTTGAACAAACTCAAAGCCTTGCTGACAAAAGTTGAACAAAGCAAAAATGAGTGCTAGAAGAGCAATGCAGGAAGTGTTCAGTTGTACTGTGGTTTGAGTATTTCAAGAAATATACCTGTAAACAAACAAAAAACTGACCACATATCTTTATTTTTTTGGGCTGATAATGAAAAGCAAATGGCAGACTGAAAGTGACTGGGAAAATCCTAAACAATGTAGTTCATCCGGAAAAGAAGTAGTTTACAAAACTCTCATTTGAAGGATTCTTAAGAGGAAGAAAATAAGATTGTGGGTAGAATAGTCTGCATCTAAGGCTATGTAAAGAGGTTAGACAAAGCTCTGGTGAATGACGTAATTGATTTTTTGAAGATGTGGGTGGTAAGTGGAGTACTGGTTCATGGGCTGATTAACACAGATGATATATTTGTTAGTGTCATGGAAAGAAATGGCTTGGGAAAACTGGAAGTGCAAAGGCTGGAAGAGAGCGACTTTTAGGTGCAGGATGAAATACAGCTATCAAAATAGAGACACTGGTGATGGTAGGTGCATTTGGTTTGAACAGAGGTTTTTTTATGGAGCTATTAGAGGTGGATATGGTAATAGGTATTGAGGTTCTGGAGGAAAGTGCAGAGTTTCCTCTTGACTCTGGTCCATATTATGATTATGTCATACATCTATCTGAAACAGACAATGGGTGTAAGGTATTAAGTGGATTTATCTAAGTGGCCTATTAACAGTTTGGCTAAAATAAGTAAATAGGATGTTATGGGTTGGATGACACATGGATGATGGAAAAAGCTATGCTCATTGCAGCAAGACTTTTGGTTTGGGTGAGGTTGGTGGGCTGGTGCTATGTCAACCAGTACACACATAATGAAGCAGCTGTGGAGAATGGGATCTTGCTGGGTGCTCTCCACTGCTCGATTGACCATTACCAGAAGTTTGTCTCCTGCATGCATTCATCAGTGATCATCATTCTGAAAACAGAGAACTTTGGCTATGTTGAAGGCTGGGTCTGGGCAAGCATGACAGTGTGTCTGCATTAGAATGCTGCATTGTCAATCTATAATGAATTTCATAGTGATACACACTCAAAAACAAAGCCCAATGCTGGAGTCATGCGGTACTGTCAGGAAGCTGTGAATGAGAGACAAAAAGTGCCAAAAATGGCTTATGGTCAATGATGAGATGGAATTTGTTGCCATAGAGAAGAACATGGCACTTCTGTATTGCATACAAGATGGCCAAAGTTTCCATTTGTATCTGGGAATAATTGCATCGCACAGCTGTCACATCTTGGAGGCATGTGGTAGGCTGTTTCGAGCTGTCAGTGTTTCTGTGAGCCAAAGCCACCCCAGCCCGCATTGTGAGGCATCCATTGCAGAGATGAGATGTTTACCTGGCATAAAGGTACCGAGGCATGGAGATGATTTAAGAGTGATTTAATGTGGATGATGCTATGTCTCAGTCCGACAACCAGACAAAAGGAACATCTTTTTTATGCAAGTTATTTAACAGATGAATGACATCTGCCGCATTAGAGAGAAATTTCAAATCCTAACTACTGTAGTTCCTTTAAGTTCTGTTGTTGAGGCAGGTTGTCAATTGCTGCAATGTGGCGCTTTGTAGGTTTCACGATGTCCTTCGTAAGATGATGGTCTGAATAGTTTGTTTCTCCCTGCAACTTATTCGGCTTCTGCAAATCACACTTAAGGCCTGCCTCCTATAGTTAAGTAAACAGGATCTGAAGATTAGCAAGATGTTACTTCCGAGAGGAATCCATGATAATAATGTCATCAAGATAGTTTGCACAACACAGAACACATTGCATTAACTGTTGTAAAAATCTCTGGAAGATGGCAGGAGTGTTAGCGATACCAAACAGAAATGATGATTTAACAGTATAACCCAAAAAGAGTGTTGATGACCATAATCTGTTTAGAAGCAGAAAACAGACAAAACTACAAGTAATCCTCTGTCAAATCAGTTTTCAAAAAGCATTCACTGCTTCATGAAGATTTCTTCAGGGCAAGGAATAGTATAGCAATCTACTATTGAATTGACATTAATGCTGGACTTAAAATTGCAGCAAAAACGAAGTGCCCTTAGGTTGACAAATAACAACCAGAGGTGTTACACACTGGCTGGAATGAATGGGTTCAGTGATGGCTGAGCCATACAATCTGTCCAATTCATCCTTGACTGCCAGTCACAGAGCAAAAGGAATAGGCCAAGCATGATAAAATTTTGGAACAGCCATCAGTATAAGGCTGATGAGAGCCTCATAGTCCTTTGCAGCACCCAGTCCAGTTGAAAAACGACTTGAATTCATGGCAGAGGTTGTACAATGTCTAGAGCAGGATGAAGTCAGAAATAAAATGCATAGCATCCAGAATTTAAAAACTAAAAATCGCAAATGTGCTGAGGCCATAAATGTTTTCCGACATTGCACTTTCAACAGCCAAAAACTTTATCACACTCATGACATGCTGAGCATGAGTGTTTCCTGCAAGATCTACATTACGCTCCAAATTCAGCAATAGCCTTTCTCTTTGCAGCGCAATATCGGGGCCTCTATCTCTTTCCCATCATTGCTTGTGTTGCTCTGCTCTTTCCTCTGCAAATCACTGTTTGGTCAGTTATGGCAATCGGGCCATCCCTGTCCACTCTGTAACTACTTCTTCCTCCATCATCAGTTGACGGTAAACTCCTCCTTATCACCTACTTGAACAACACCTGTGCTTTTGTTCCTATGGTCCTGAGGGCTTGTATCCTTGCTCTCCTGCACCATGGCCACTGGGGTCTGACCCACTTGCAAGTCTTCACATGGCATTTTGTTTACTGGACTGGTATTGAATTGGCAGTTGAGAAGGTCATCCTCGAGTGCCAGCAGTGTGCTCAGTAGCAGATAGCACTGCCACAGCTTTTCACTCTATGATCTACACTAACTCTCCCATGAGGCCATGTCCACGTCAACAACACAGACCCCTTCTGTAATTCTATGTGGTTGGTGGTGGTTGACACACAGTCAAATTGTCCCAATGTCATGTACCAGGTGATCAAAAAGTCAGTATAAATTTGAAAACTTAATAAACCACGGAATAATGTAGATAGAGAGGTAGAAATTGACACACATGCTTGGAATGACACGGGGTTTTATTAGAACAAAAAGTTCACAAAATGTCCGACAGACGGCGTTGGACAGCAAAGAGAGAGAATCAGATGCGCCAGCAGTCGCAGCATGTTGACATTACCTGAAAAGGCGCTTTTAGTGAAGCTGTATTATCAGAATGGGAATGTGCCAGTTCAGCGTTACAATCCTATCGCTATAGGAAGGGGATTCGAACGGGTAAAGGTCCATTGACAAATGCAGCTGTGGTGAGAATGATTTCGAAGTTCGAAGCCACAGGATGTTTAGATGATAGACCCCGTAGTGGCCGACCAAGCACAAGGTGTAATACTGCTGAGACAGTTCAGGAATAAATGGAGACTGTAGCGTTCGTCTATGCACGGGCGGGGAAGTCAGTGCTCGTGCAGTCGCACATCGCACCGGCATTCCATACACTACTGTTTGGTTGGCACTGAGGCATACCCTCTGATGCTATCCGTACAAAATCCATCGGCATCATGGCGGTTTAGCGAAGCGGAGGGCATTTGTGGTGTGGGCATTTCAAAAGATGGCGAAAGATGACAATTGGTTGAGTAATGTGTTGTGGACTGACGAAGCTCATTCCACGCTCCGAGGGTCTGTCAATGCCCACAACTGCAGAATATGGGCTACCGAAAATCCTAGAACTGTCGTGGAAACTCCATTGCACGACAAGAAAGTCACGGTATGGGTTGGATTTACCACATCTACTGTTATCAGGCCTTCTTTATTCGAGGAAATGCATGATTCTGGTTTTGTAACTGCTACCATGACGGGTGAGAGATAGGCAGATATGTTACAGAATCGCATCATCCCCAGCCTGGATGATAAACACCTGCTGGAACGTACGTTATTTATTCAGGATGGCGCTCCACCACATATTGCTAGACGCATGAAAGATCTCTTGCGCATGTCGTTTGGTGATGATCGTGTGCTCAGCCGCCACTTTCGTCATGCTTGGCCTCTCAGGTCCACAGACCTCAATCCGTGCGATTATTGGCTTTGGGGTTACTTGAAGTCGCAAGTGTATCATGATCGACCAACATTTCTAGGGATGCTGAAAGACAACATCTGACACCAATGCCTCACCATAACTCCGGACATGCTTTACAGTGCTGTTCACAACATTATTCCTCGACTACAGCTATTGTTGAGGAATGATGGTGGACATATTGAGCATTTCCATCTTTGCTTTGCCTTACTTTGTTATGCTAATTATTGCATTCTGATCAGATGAAGCGCCATCTGTTGGACATTTTTTGAACTTCTGTATTTTTTTTCCCCCTAATAAAATCCCATGTCATTCCAAGCATATGTGTCAATTTGTACCTCTCTATCTACATTATTCCGTGATTTATTCAGTTTTCAAATTTATACTGACTTTTCGATCACCTGGTACCTGTAGTCCACCATGACAGTCTGACTGCAGGCTCTCAATCAGGTTTTCGGGTCTGTGACTTTTGTGCCTGCAATGGTACTATACACCTCACATCCACAGCATATCCCCTGGAGTCAAATGGGGAGCTGGAGTGTACGATGTGCACTTTTAAGATGCAGTTAAAAAAGTGTTTGGTAAATTCATCTGCTGACTTGGGACTGCCTCTGTTTCTCAGCATCCATAGGACCACTCTGCTGTTTGGCAAAAGCCTGGTAGAAGTTCCCCACAGTTGACAGCCCTGGGTGCCGATGGCCCAAGGTGCATTCACATTCTCTGCAATACGCTTCGAGCAACCCAATCCGGTACGCACCTTCAGTCAGTGGCCTGTATGGGTGCTGATGATGGTGTGAGTGATACATGGTTGGCAAATGTTCACTGCAGATGCCAATGGGGTGTCACTCTCCCACCATCCGAACTAGTTGATCAGTGGTTGACCCACTGCAGCCAAAGATGATGCTGGCAGGGAGCTCTCCAGTAAAACCACAAACCACACATCTCCAGGATTCTGGCAACATGGGGGCACCACCACTGGGTGTGCTGTTGGGTGCCAGTGACGTCAAGATGCAGCTACCGGTGACACTGGGCCCTCAGCCAATGTCTGACAGTGGCTGCCTGGACACTGCACTTCCACTGGAGTGTCTGGCAACCACTCCCCAGTTGTCACTGCCAGTGTTGTGCTTTCCATGCTGTCACCACATGTAGGGGGGTTCCATGCACGACTCGACTTCATCCAGGCCACTTCCCAGCCATAAGCTCCACCAGGCCAGAGACACATGATGACCCAGCCCAGCAATGTTTGGCAATATCTCTTTAGGTGCTGACAACCTGATGGAGGTTATTGTTGTTGATGAATGGCTGCCATCATATTAGTGCCACCACCATTGGGTCACTTGGTCACACCCCTTGGCCTGCTCAGCCATGCCAGCCTGTCTCCAGCAGCAGTCCCACCCAATTGGCCCTCCATCTTCTTCAGTCAATGCATATGGTGCCAACTCCCCAGAGGGGAAGGATGTAGCCCATGTATTCCATCACCACAGAGGCAGAATTTGCATTCAGTCCAGTGGTGAGAGGTCGAAACAAGAGCACCTGCTTTGCTCATTTTCACTGTGATCATAGGCCGAGTAGTACCAGCGGCATGTTGTCAACATGGTCTCGATCTCTCTTGCTTCAGCTATGCTCCGTGAAGGTTCTGCTTACCAATTACAACATTTCCATTGATTTTGTATGACAGATAATGCATGTTATCGATCTTGGTCTGGAGGTGGTAGCATAAAGTTCACCAGTCTTTGCGTCAGTGTCTCGGTTTAAATATCAAACCTCTCCACAGTGTCTCTTGAAGTGAGGACATGCAACATTGTTGATGGTGATCCTTCTGTCGGATAGGGACATTAACCCCTGAGCAGGTATGTCACTTTTTATAACACAAGCGGGCATGTGGTGTACTTTGTACATATATAAATAACTGCTGTCTTTATGTTACCAAGGTAAAGATTTATGAGAAGAATCACAGTGTAATATTAGTTTAATTAAATGAAGATAAAATAATCTTACATTATTTGAGTTAAATCACTGTTTAATCAAACAATAATAAAATAATCTTCCTTTACATCACTCTGATGAAGTGTACAAAAGTAACATAACTGCAACAACACACGCAAAACAATAAATACCACAGTCGCATCAGATCACAGCCAACCATTTATTCGAGTTCTAATTAGACAGTTGCCAAATTGTGGGATTGTGCCACTAGCTCAGAATCTGGGCGATTTTTTTGCACAAATTGTACATTCTTTCTCGCCTAGCTGGCTGTTTATGTTATATTACTGCTTCTCACTTGGATGTATGTCAGCACAAGTTAGCTGTGAGTTAGCTGAAGCAATAATGATGGAATAAGTACAGTCTCACAATTAAAAGCAACAATGGAACAATATAAGACAATATTATTTGTGGTTGGCGCACTTTATACACCTGTTCAAAGGTTAAGCTTGGCAGCCACTTGCTGCTATTTCCGAGGAGGAGGCTATGTGCTGGCACCAAGTTTCACCCTCACTCTTCTCTCATTATCATCATCATCATCATCATCATCATACAACATAAACAATCGCACTACTCTTCACACACACACACACACACACACACACACACACACACACACACACACAATACACACCTGTTGTATTACAAAAGACTGTAATGGAGCATGTTATTAACAACAAACAACAAACCAGAGAACCATTCTGACAATTGGTGTGTCAGGAAAACCTAAAGAAAAACATGATTACAGGATAACATTACATGTATAGAGCACCATATCAATTTTTTCTTAACATAGCATCCTCATAAATAGTTCCTGCTGACAGATAGGGATAGAGCATTATTTTACCTCTAGAATATTTTACTCAGAATCTACATCTACATCTACATCTACATGACTACTCTGCAATTCACATTTAAGCGCTTGGCAGAGGGTTTGTCGAACCACAATCATACTATCTCTCTACCATTCCACTCCCGAACAGCGCGCGGGAAAAACGAACACCTAAACCTTTCTGTTCGAGCTCTGATTTCTCTAATTTTATTTTGATGATGATTGCTACCTATGTAGGTTGGGCTCAACAAAATATTTTCACATTCGTAAGAGAAAGTTGGTGACTGAAATTTCATAAATAGATCTCGCCGCGACGAAAAACGTCTTTGCTGTAATGACTTCCATCCCAATTCACGTATCATATCTGCCACACTCTCTCCCCTACTACGTGATAATACAAAACGAGCTGCCCTTTTTTGCACCCTTTCAATGTCCTCCGTCAATCCCACCTGGTAAGGATCCCACACCGCACAGCAATATTCTAACAGAGGACGAATGAGTGTAGTGTAAGCTGTCTCTTTAGTGGACTTGTTGCATCTTCTAAGTGTTCTGCCAATGAAACGCAACCTTTGGCTCACCTTCCCCACAATATTATCTATGTGGTCTTTCCAACTGAAGTTGTTCGTAATTTTAACACCCAGGTACTTAGTTGAATTGACAGCCATGAGAATTGTACTATTTATCGAGTAATCGAATTCCAACGGATTTCTTTTGGAACTCATGTGGATCACCTCACACTTTTCGTTATTTAGCGTCAACTGCCACACCATACAGCAAACTTTTCTAAATCACTTTGCAACTGATACTGGTCTTCGGATGACCTTACTATACGGTAAATTACAGCATCATCTGTGAACAACCTAAGAGAACTGCTCAGATTGTCACCCAGGTCATTTATATAGATCAGGAACAGCAGAGGTCCCACGACGCTTCCCTGGGGAACACCTGATATCACTTCAGTTTTACTCGATGATGTCATCATCATAAAACCATATAGTAGAGTTGGATGTCCTTGAGAGATTAACAGCTGTAGTTTCCCCGTTATTTTTCAGCCATGCTGCAGTACCATCATAGCATGGCCACATCAGCTAATGCTCCAGCTAGCTAGTCATTCATCCCGACTGTTACCCCTGGCAATACTGGAAAATATGCTACCTCTCTTAAGGGACCATATGTTATTTATATATCCACATCCATCCCTTTGATGTGGTTGCATTTACAGTAGGGCTATCTGTATCATTGAGGCAAGCAAGGCCCCCCCCCCCACCCCACCCCACTGTGGCAAATTCCTTGGTTCACAGGGCGAGGAAGGTGGGCAGTTTGGACTGAGACTTTTACTAGGGTCATATTTTTTTAAAAGATAGATTGATAAAGCTCTTGAGGATGTTGAGAGCAGTGTGAGTTTTTCTTTGGGGGTGGAGTAGTGCGAGGGGGGGGGGGGGGGAGGAAGTTTCTGGAGTGTGTTGGAGGCTAAGTAGACTGGCAAGGTTAGGAAGCTATGAGAGGTTGGCAGGGAAGGGGGATGGATTTGGATGTGAATGACAGATTCTTTGGTGAGTAGTGCTAATCACAGGCAGGAATAAGGAGATTGATAAAAGTAGTTTAGTTTCCTCAGATGGTCTTGACAATATTACTTTAATTGTTGGAGTGCAAGGAGCACAATACTGAGATGACACGCAGGAAATTATGGTCACAGATAGTGTTAACGCAAAAAAAAAAAATAAAAAAAAAGGAATCCCTCTGTTTTATGATTGTTACCATAACAATTGTTTACTTTTTATATTGGCAATGAGCCACCTGTATCATCCATCCCTCTCTCTTGGAACTTCCCTACACCGTCCTTGCGCTGAGCTTTCTAGTCGCTTTCCCTTGCCACTGTCCTTTACACAACAGTATTGGTGTAGAGTGTGTGTGTGTGTGTGTGTGTGTGTGTGTGTGTGTGTAACATGGGGGGAATCCTTAAAGTTCTATTATTGCTATATTTCTATATGTGTCTCCCAATAATCAGCTACAAGTGAGCAGTTATCTTTTCCAATTTTCTTTCCATCTGGAACTTCTATTATCATAAATACTGCTGTGTTATTTTTAATTACAATCTAACTGGATTGCCCCAAGCTTCTTGAACATATAATCTTAGTGAGCTGTAATTTATTTATATCTACACAAAAGAATATTATTATTTCTTAAACTATTTGGTATTAAATAATCCAACTTCAGTTGTCATTATCTTCATTCAGTCCTTTCATTTAATATTTTATTGTCCTTTCATTTAATATTTTATTGAGCTCTGTATAGTTGTTCAGAACAGAATATAAGTTATGCAAACATACCATTGTGAAGAGTGTCTCAAAATCTTGTGTATGTAGCAAGATTTTGTCCACAACTGATTGCAGCTGTGAGTAATGTTGTTCATATGCTCTGTCCGGTGTCATATGGCGTATGATGTCTCCAAGGAATGTGTTTACTTCCCTACACTGTCAAATAAATATGATACATAGTAAATAAAATGTAGGTAAGGGTCATTTGACAGCAACCTAAACAATTAAAGAAAAAAATCTAGTAATGTTTATCCTAAAAGTATGGCAAAACTTCCAAAAATATGTGCAATGTTAAAATATACCGAAAAATGTCTGACAGCAAACTGAACCCAGACTTCTGCACAGCTGATGTACTGGGTGGGATCTTCTAGTTTTGTAACAATACGCCACACATCATTCAATATTTGTAACCTATCCTCTGCTGGAGGATCTGCCAGAACAAGACAAAACCCAAGGGTTCGGAAGAGTATGTACTGTGGAAAACCTGCAATAAACATTTCACTTAAAAGGGATGTGTTAATTCTTACTAGTAATGCTTTATTATTATTCTGCAATAAGGCAAAGGATGAAAGTATTAAATTTATGTTAAATGATAGAACGTACCTTCCTCATTGCAGTTTGAAACCAGCTCGACAAACTCTGATGCTCTGCTGGCTATGTATGCAGGTTTAAAAGCAGCCATTACTGTATTTAACAAGAGGGCACTATGAAAACAAAAAGAAAGAAAAACCTCATATTTGACGGCATTTGTATTGGAAACCCCTAATTCACAGACTAATAACAGGACACTAGCAACTGTAATTGCAAGTGATAATGTATTAGATAACTAACTTACATTTCTTCTTGAACCACTTACACATACCAAAATAAGAGAGTACACTATTATACACAAAATAACACAGAAATATATATTAAGCTCAAGGAAATGTAAATTTCAATAACATAGTGTATCAAGGCATTTTGGTAAAGCTATCATTTGAGGAATTTTTCATAGAAAGTTTGATTAATCCAGTAAATAAAGGGAGTACAAGTGATGGTATAAGAGTGGCAATGTGGAATGGAAGCAGTGGTTTGTAATATTGAAGATTTCATACAAGTATATTAGTCAAACATCTCACCATCATCATTTTTTGGGAAAAATAGTTTTCTATGTGTCTTGATTTGAATTTTATGCCTTGTTTTATTTCCAGACTTTTAATTTTTCATTCAGTTAATACTGGGGAATCAGCCTCTGATAGTGTCTCTCAAAGCAAGAGATGATATATTAAACAGAAAATTACAGCCTAAGACAAAAACAAAACGTAATCAAGAAAATGGTCTCATTTTATTGCCATAAGAAAATCACTGATATAAGAAAAGCTTTATTACCAAGAACATAGTTTTCAAGTAAAAAAAAATTATGCCATAGACTGACCAAAAATGGAAGATAAACATAATCTTAGAGAGAGGATAAAGAGACTACTACCACAGATGACTAAGTCTTCCAGGACGGTAATTAAGAAAACATCCCAGATATCTAGGTCGTACAGTAGTTAGAAGTACTGGAGAATACAGAAAGAAAGCATCAAATGCAAACAGTTCAGGAAAACAGCAGAAAAGATGGAATGTTTCCAACAGTATTGACAACAGCCAACTTTAAAAATACACTCCTGGAAATGGAAAAAAGAACACATTGACACCGGTGTGTCAGACCCACCATACTTGCTCCGGACACTGCGAGAGGGCTGTACAAGCAATGATCACACGCACGGCACAGCGGACACACCAGGAACCGCGGTGTTGGCCGTCGAATGGCGCTAGCTGCGCAGCATTTGTGCACCGCCACCGTCAGTGTCAGCCAGTTTGCCGTGGCATACGGAGCTCCATCGCAGTCTTTAACACTGGTAGCATGCCGCGACAGCGTGGACGTGAACCGTATGTGCAGTTGACGGACTTTGAGCGAGGGCGTATAGTGGGCATGCGGGAGGCCGGGTGGACGTACCTCCGAATTGCTCAACACGTGGGGCATGAGGTCTCCACAGTACATCGATGTTGTCGCCAGTGGTCGGCGGAAGGTGCACGTGCCCGTCGACCTGGGACCGGACCGTAGCGACGCACGGATGCACGCCAAGACCGTAGGATCCTACGCAGTGCCATAGGGGACCGCACCGCCACTTCCCAGCAAATTAGGGACACTGTTGCTCCTGGGGTATCGGCGAGGACCATTCGCAACCGTCTCCATGAAGCTGGGCTACGGTCCCGCACACCGTTAGGCTGTCTTCCGCTCACGCCCCAACATCGTGCAGCCCGCCTCCATTCGTGTCGCGACAGGCGTGTATGGAGGGACGAATGGAGACGTGTCATCTTCAGCGATGAGAGTCGCTTCTGCCTTGGTGCCAATGATGGTCGTATGCGTGTTTGGCACCGTGCAGGTGAGCGCCACAATCAGGACTGCATACCGAGGCACACAGGGCCAACACCCGGCATCATGGTGTGGGGAGCGATCTCCTACACTGGCCGTACACCACTGGTGATCGTCGAGGGGACACTGAATAGTGCACGGCACATCCAAACCGTCATCGAACCCATCATTCTACCATTCCTAGACCGGCAGGGGAACTTGCTGTTCCAACAGGACAATGCACGTCCGCATGTATCCCGTGCCACCCAACGTGCTCTAGAAGGTGTAAGTCAACTACCCTGGCCAGCAAGATCTCCGGATCTGTCCCCCATTGAGCATGTTTGGGACTGGATGAAGCGTCGTCTCACGCGGTCTGCACGTCCAGCACGAACGCTGGTCCAACTGAGGCGCCAGGTGGAAATGGCATGGCAAGCCGTTCCACAGGACTACATCCAGTATCTCTACGATCGTCTCCATGGGGGAATAGCAGCCTGCATTGCTGCGAAAGGTGGATATACACTGTACTAGTGCCGACATTGTGCATGCTCTGGTGCCTGTGTCTATGTGCCTGTGGTTCTGTCAGTGTGATCATGTGATTTATCTGACCCCAGGAATGTGTCAATAAAGTTTCCCCTTCCTGGGACAATGAATTCACGGTGTTTTTATTTCAATTTCCAGGAGTGTATGTTTGCAGGTAGCAGATATTTGCACCCACATTTTAAATATAGGTTACATTAACTTACAAGAATAATTGAGGTATTATGTTGAGAAAGGAATACCTAGAAAATTTAATGAACTTGAGCATCTTCCCACATACTCTACTGAAAATTGTCAAGTCTCCCAAAAATAAAAGTTTTCGTGAAACCGATATATTTCCAAGAAAATAAAAAAAAACCTTGTAACTACAATTCATGCAATACAAGTCACAGATGCAGTGCATCGCTGAACCAGATAACAGTTAACCCAAGCTGTAATTGGATACCACGAGTTTCAGCATGATGGCTGCCAGAGGAGGAGAGACAGCAAGTACAAAAGAAACAAATTCAGTAATCCTACACTGTTTATGTCAAATGGGGAAAAGAGAAAGGAGAAATGTTGTCAACAGGAAGGGAAAGGAGAATAGTAATGTTTTAGTACAGGAGCTCCAGGAAGTAGAGGAAATTAATAATAAGAAACAAACTAGAAAAGTTGGGCAGTGAAAATCCAAATTATTCAATAGGGGAAAGTGAGTCAAAAAAAGAGGCACAAGAAAAAGAGTGAGGCAGTTAAAAAAATTAAGCACATTTTATCTAATAACCTGCCACTCCAGTGACATGGGGACAGTGATATTATTTGTTCAGTCCATGTCCAGGGTTGTAAATAAATACTCTGTTTGTTATTAATTTCCATAATGTAATATCTCTGATTGGCCCCGCACTTTGATTTTGGAACACTGTTAGAATGAGTGTTCCTTGCTTTCATTTACTGGAACTGAATTGGGCTCTCATTACTTGTAGTCATAAATGTTCACTCTCCATCGTGTTTTCAATTATGAAGCTGCATCAATGACCTGATTAGTTGTGTCAGGTTATAACACATAAGTGTGTGATGCAGAATGCTAAACCTTGTCTGTTATTAGTTCATTAAGATGAAAATTTGCTGAATTAAGCAGCATCAGCCGATGTGCTACAACACCAAGAAACAACAAGATCAATAGAGGACTGAACCCTAGGCCTTTGGATTTAACCATTCAGCCACCAAGATTCAGTATTCTCTTTTATTTTGTGAATCTGTCAGTTCTGATTTAGTTATTTTTGTTCTGGAAACTGGTAAATAGACATTTCTTCTCGTTAAAATATTATTAATGCTCACACTTTTATTTTGACTGAAAGTGAAAAATTCATTTGAAATAATTACCTGTTACGCTTTTCTTTGCAGCGTGTAATGACTTCCACTAAGAGGCTCTCTGGTGCATTTGCAGCTACCCCCTGAAGAATCCAGTCAAGTGCAGGAGTGTAAAGTGTAAGGTACGTTGACAGTTCGACCTTCTGCTGACTTAGATCTGCCTTGACTCCATCAGAAAATACCTGAAACAAAACAAGAAGAATAGTGTATAGTCTGTGATGAGAATGTGGAGTGTGACAGACAGAGCACTATTCACCACCAACATGATCAAGAAAAATGTATCATATTTATGCAAATCTAATGTGGATTTTTTTGTACCACACATAATATTCAAAATCAGTGTGTGCTTAAGGTCTGAAGGCACATTATATTCGAGTAAAAACTTCAATCTGTCATTCACCAACAACAGCACTGAAATTTAGGTATTGTACCTTACATCACAATGCATAGATGTAATTATCAACTTTGTTACATTATTGTTGGCCTGTTACTACATAGAGTGTTGGCATTAGGTACTCACAAATTTTCCGATGGCCAAATAGGCAACACTGATGAGATATCAGTTTGGTTTGATATGCCATTTAATTACACAATTGATGATAAAGGGACAAAAGAAACATCAGGGTGTGAAAAACAGCATAATTGTAATGCGGGCAATCAGAGCAGATGTGCATATACTCCCCCTTTCTTAATCTTCATGCATAAAATAAGTCCCAAGACCCCTAAAAATGAAATGCTGTTCCCTGATGATGTCATTGCTGAAAATCAATAGAAGGGATCAAGGATTGACACTTTAATGCTTGACTGTCTTTGAAACATATGGGAACTCCATCCTGGTGGGCTTTTCAAACTGCATTTCATGGTCATCTCAGTAATGACATAAAAAGAAGATCTACAGCCTTGCCAATGACCTTGTTATTATTCCTGAGGAATGACTTCTGTGTTACATTTCAAAGGTTGCATTCAGGAACAGCATGGAAAATGGTTCCGTGAACCAAAGTGCGAAATGACTCTGACAGGACAAATTAAGCATGCTGCTACACCCACATTATTGCACACTGGGTTTTGGCAGCTTGGAATGGCATTGAAGAACCAATGATTGTAAAACCATTCAAGAAATGCTTTATTTCAAATACCTTGAAAGGCAGGGAAGATGATGTGCTCTGGAACAACACCAAGGATGATGGGGAAGGCAGACTCCTTTGAGGATACCAGTAATGATGGGATTAGTGAATAACAATGAGTAACATCTGTAAATTATGGTATGTTTGTTTGCATGTCAAATAGGTAGTCTAGTTAGGGGTTCTTTTTAAATAATGGCTGTATCACTTAAAAATTGTTGTTGTCGTTTTGATAGTTCGTGTATACATCCATTGTTGTGCAAAATAAACTTAGCCTACCAGTTACACACCAACAAACTCTTTCTTTATACTTTTAATTTTTAAAATTGGTATGTGTATTACATTTGATGGTGCATTAGATTTGTATAGTATAAATATGATACATACAATAATGAATAGGTTAGAATATTCTGCTGAGTAAGAATATTCTTCTGAGTATGAACATTGATGTAAGGTCTGGTATAATAAAAAATACACTAAGTAAACTACCAAATGTATACTATAGATAGAGATGAAGAATAATCTTCTGAAAGTATTAAGGTAAATCCCACTTCTGAAGATGGTGATAAATATGTGTGATTCATCTATTCTTTCCCTGGAATATGTTGTCTTCTGCTTTACGTTCTTCACACAATTGTAAGAGGGCAGAGTATCCCTCACTAGCATGTGAAAATGCTGAAGTATGGGTTTATTATAATTGACAGGCAGCCTATTACCTGTTAATTCAGTACAATCTTTGCTTTATTAATTGGTTCCTGATATCCTGTAACAATGATGCTCATATCATCAGCTAATTGGCTGATGATAGTTTAAGAGGTGCAATTCAATATATTTCTCCAGTGCAAGGTTTCTTGGAGACAAACTCCCATAAATTGTGAAGCAACATTATGTAGTTTTTTTTATTTTACCTTGACCAAAATGTGCTGAATTGAAGAACTTAAAATAAAAAAGGCTCTAAGTTCCACAATCATGAATTTGAGGAAAATGTGTTTTAAGTATATTAGGTAATTAATGGTCGCAACTGCACTATTAATGTGTTTGTTCCACATCCACAAGAATCATATCATTTTTCGGGTCTATGGAATGAAAAATGAATCTAATCTAATCTAATCTTTATTTAAAGTTAAGCTTAGTATAGATCTACTTTCCAAAGAAAATTACAAACGTTGTATTGCAATTGTATGAAAAACTTACTGAAAGTGGAAATGTAATGAAAAACTCTAAGTGCTGTGCTTCAATAATCAGAAAAAAATAGTAAAATTTTATTCTGCTTTTGTAAAACTGTATGTGGTCATTATTTTTCATGTACTGCACCACTTCAATCAAATCTTTCTTCTTTTCTTCACAGATGTGGCTTGTAACACCCGGGGCAGGAAGTTGCATTTTCATGAAGTCCTATACTATACACCTTTTCTCAAAATAGGGATACCTTCCCAAGCCTCAGTTTAATTTAAGATTCTCTTGGTCTTAACTACACGAGGCTTATGTTTGTCTAACCATAACCACTGTACTTTGGCTATGTTTAGATCTGCTGTGTTTGTATTACAATCTGCTGCTTTCTTGAACTCAAAGAAGTCAGATACATTCATGTAAATTATGATAAATGACTTTATTTGCCTTGATTGCTGTATCATGTCCTTTACATCTTCTAGAACAATACATCTGGTAACTCAAGAATAAACTGTCTGTCCAGTTATGGTGTAGGTTAGTGGTCAGTAATGAGATTTACCTCCTGTGCTGGAGGAGCTTTCACAGGAATACATTTATTACTTGAACTTTTGTATTCATTCCCTTCATTTTTCAGCTTTTTCCTCATTGTTGTCACGGTATTTTCTCTTTTAATTTGCTGTTTCCTTTCACTCAAACTGTTACAAACATCTGCTGCCACTACCATTTTATCTAATGCAGAGGAATAACTGCACGGAATGCAGAGCCTTACCTATGATAACAGCAGTGGCTGTTAAACTGCATGCCATCTGCTGATTGCATTTGCTACTACATTTTCACTCGTGACAATTTGAGCCTTTTATACATTACTGAGCTTGTTATATACATCCCATTTCACACAAAACTTAAAAATTCCTTATTACAGCACTTAGACCTTTTTTATTTCAGTTTTTCATATGGTGATTGCAGTGACCCACAGGGGCATATAGCATGTTAGGCATTACATTCCACCAGTTGTTGGAACAACAGGGATGTCAGTGATAATCACAATACTCATAGAAACTATCTCAATAAAGAACTTACTAAAATTCAAACATTGTTTTTGAAATTTCACAAAATGGTCAAAGGAAGAAACTGTGAGGGTAACATACATTTTGACTGTTGTACTTACCTGGTCATATGATGCCAAAAAGTCATAGAAATTCTCCTTTATATATTCCCTGTCTGAAAATGGAGAGACAGCCATGCCTACTCGACACAAATAACATCTCGCATAAACAGCCACAAGTGGATCACCGATGCCTCTGATCATTCTCGTCAACCTCAAAAGTGCTTGGGAGAACTCACTGTATTGAACAATTATGCCATACAAGTATTTAATAACAATACTTTTTGGTATACAAGTAATCATAATTATAAAAGATTTGGGCAGTACCTTGATGTTAGGAAGCTATATGACTTTAAAATAGCCATTTCAACGTAAAGCCGTGGTACTAGTTCTCTAATTGATGCAATTTTGTAGAACCAGTTCCTACACGTTTCCTTAGCAGACTCTGGTACCATGTCTGGAGTAAATTTTTCTGGAAGAGATGTTGGTGTTTTACTACCAGGTCTGAAACAAGCAAATAGTATCAGATGATTTACTAAGTAAGTTAAAAAAATTCAGAAGATCTAGTGATATACTCAGAAGAGTGAAAACAGAAAATCCAGAAAAAAAAACAACAAATAATTTGTCTTCGGTAAAATGTATTTTATAGCTATTATTACAGTAATAACAATTAGAAAATTAAAAGCTGTAGAGATAAAGTCCAGATTTATTGGAAGAATGCATGTGTGGTGTGGTGGTACCCTCTGCCAGAGAAGTTTTGGCTGACCACCCTCCCCACCCACAAGTTATTTGTTTTTTACTTTCAATGTTTTTAGTTTTCATACATTTCTCTGTTACCTTACAGAATTAAATTTCATATTATCAAAATATAATTAAAATGGACTTATTTAAAGGAATTATATGATGGATTTCGTAGTTAAAACTTATGTTTCTCCTTATAGCAATATTTCTGTAGTTAAAGGGAAAACTATATGGGAGTGAGGAAAAGAACGAGCTTGACTTAAATGGTGTCACATTTTTGATAGGAAGCAGGTACTTAGGAGGTGAAGCCAATACCCATTTTAACCTTAGAATGCAAGTGAAACAAATCAGGTAGATGTGTGTTATTCACAGAAAGAAAAGAAAAGTGATATGTGTATTTTGACATGAGACTACAAATATGACCCTTAACCTAGAAAGTTAGCATAACACCCATTAATCTTTTTGTTGAGACTTCTTTTCATCAACTGACAACCACAGCAATATCACTTTGTACACAAATCCATGTAAAACACAACTATAAAGCAGTCGCAACCAGTGACATTAACAATCGCATTCCAACTGAACTCATATACGGACCAAACACTATGCTACCATCAGTCCTATTGGCATGCCTTCAATGCTTTCCAAGTACATGCAGTTTGTGTGTATGTTTTTGAAGATCCTACTGAAAATACAAGTGCTGACAGTCATGAACTACTGCTTCACAAAAGCTCTCATTTGTACATTATCATTATCTGTTCTCTAAGTAGAGGGTGTCTCGCAGAAGATACCTGGGAGGGGTCCACAGGTAGCATGGCATGGCCACTGCCCCCCACCACTGCATCCGCCAACACACCTGACCCTCGGACACTAATCTGCTGGTAGTCGACTGCTGTGTGCTTCCCCTGAGTTAAGCATAAACAATGTTGCCATCTGATTAACTTAAGCTTACCTTTATTTACAATAGGTGCTCAAAATGATATCCCTCTACGGTAAGAGCAGCCTAAGATCTCCTGAACAAATTAGCAAATGCTCGACGAACTTCGGATGCCGAATTCTGAGAAATGGCTAGCTGAACCCTGTCTTCCAACTCTCCAAGCATTTGGGGATTTGTTGCTTACAGCTTGTCTTTTAACATTCCCCAAAGGTAAAAATCACACAGATTTACATCTGGAGAATGAGGAGGCCCGTCAACCATTTTATCACCAAAAATCGTATTGCTGTCACAGAAGCATTGCCAATGTGTGGTCTCGCATTGTCATACATGAAATAACTACACATCTTTTAGTTAGGTATTAGTTTTTGAAGGAAAAAAAAAAGATGCAATCTATTGTTCACATACCTGTCAGAATGTATTGTTTTGTGGAAAAAGATTGGACCTGTAATTTGTCTTGCAGTACTTGTACACCACACTTCTGTTTTTTTTTACATCATGCAGAGGTTGTTGATGCAATTCATGAGGATTTTCATAGCACCAACATCGACTGTTCTGAGAATTTATGTACCCTGACAAATGCAGCCACACTTCATCACAAAAAAAGCATCTGGATCAACTTCCCCACTGTGCACAGACTGTAACAGCCAGTTGGAATAATGGCGTCAAGCAACAATATCTGAGTTCCTCAGTTGATGCACTACCGTTATTTTGTATGGTTTCAATTTCAGTTTATGTACAGCTTTATGAGCAGATGCTCTTGACACACCAGGCTGAAATGTCAAACGGTGCAGAGATTTTCTCAGACTTCTTTCCAAAGCCTCCCCTATCTAATCTAATTTATTAAACAATGGGAACTCGAGGTAGGAATATCAACAATGTAGGAACAGATAGATTGCTACTTACCATAAAAGACACTCACATGTAGCTTTTGGCCACAGCCTTCATCAGTAAAGTCACACACACACACACACACACACACACACACACACACACAAACTGGCGCGCGCACGGGGGCACGACTGTCAACTGCGGCCCAAGATGCTTGAGTTGGTGGTCATGTGTGCATAAGGTGTACTTGTTTTTATGTGTGTGTGTGTGTACGTGTGTGTGTGAATGTTGTTTGTGTGTCTCTCGTTGCTGACAAAGGCTGTGGCTGAAAGCTACATATCTTTTAACTGTGCCTGTCTACAATCTGATGTGTCACCTTTACAGTAAGTAGCAATCTGTCTTTTCCTACACTGTTCATCTAATTTATTTTCATTTACAACACTAGGTTCTCAAGACCTGCCACACTTGAGCAGCCTTTGTGGTGCCTTAGGTTCAGGTGCATAGGTCAACAGATGACTCTGCCATGAAAGTTTACCCCAGCCCACCTACGCAGCCACTGCCGCAGCATTCAGGCAAACAGCTGCTCAGAGTGTGCACCACAACACTGACACAGGCTGTGGGGGTAGTGTTATGATATAAGGGACATTCATCGGGCTTCTATGAGACCTGTTACAGTAATTAAAGGCACCATGACACCTGTGGGGGGACCACCTGCATCCCTTCGTGGTAGATGTCTTTCCTGACAATTATGGCTCTTCCAAAAGGATAACTGTCTGAGCACACAGCCAGGATCATGCTACAGTGATTTCAAGAACATGATAGTGATTTCACACTGATGTCTTGGCCATCAAATTCACCTTACCTGAACCTTACAGAACACATCTGGGATGTTATTGGGTGTCAGCTACGTGCCTGCAAGTCCCTGGACTATAATTTTACAAGACCTGTGTGACCCACATGTAGACATCTGGCGCCACATACATCCAGAAACCTGCAAAGGACTTGTCGAATCTGCAGCATGCAGAAGTAATGCAGTATTGTTTACCAAAGGTGGAAGGAAGGAAGCAAAGGAGGTTAGGGAGTTTTATGTCCCATTGACAGTGAGGTCATTAAAGACAGCCCAAAGGTGGAAGAACACATTATTATGCAGGTTGTCATAAAGTTCTGATTCATCAGCGTATTTCTCACGAAATAACAATTTTTTCTATTTCCCAGTCAATTAAGCGTCTGCTTTAAAGGATCTTTTAACTGTTTATTACATAATGGTGTAACTATGCAACATGGATAATTAAAAGATCAAATTTTCAGAGCTCCATACTTACACATAATATTCTGCTTTGGTCCGCAGTCTTTCATATACTAATCTCCCAAATATATCTAAAATATCTGTTATTAGAACAAATTTACTTGGATAGAACTGAATAACAGATGTATCCACCAACAACTTTGAGCACTGCAAAGGAGAAAGACGGAATTAGCCATTTTTCCAGTTATGGTGATGCAACTAGTAGGAGGTAGTTACTTCACAAACTAACATAAGCCATTTAGCACATATATATAAAGAAAGATGATGAGACTTACCAAACAAAAGCGCTGGCAGGTCGATAGACACACAAACATACACACAAAATTCAAGCTTTCGCAACCAACGGTTGCCTCTTTCCTGATGAGGCAACCGTTGGTTGCGAAAGCTTGAAGTTTGTGTATATGTTTGTGTGTCTATCGACCTGCCAGCGCTTTTGTTTGGTAAGTCTCATCATCTTTCTTTTTAGATATATTTTTCCCACGTGGAATGTTTCCCTCTATATATATATATATATATATATATATATATATATATATATATATATATATATATATAGAGGGAAACATTCCACGTGGGAAAAATATATCTAAAAAGAAAGATGATGAAACTTACCAAACAAAAGCGCTGGCAGGTCGATAGACACACAAACAAACACAACATACACACAAAATTCTAGCTTTCGCAACCAATGGTTGCCTCGTCAGGAAAGAGGGAAGGAGAAGGAAAGACAAAAGGATATGGGTTTTAAGGGAGAGGGTAAGGAGTCATTCCAATCCCGGGAGCGGAAAGACTTACCTTAGGGGGAAAAAAGGACAGGTATACACTCGCACACACACACATATCCATCCACACATACACAGACACAAGCATATATATATATATATATATATATATATATATATATATAATAGAGGGAAACATTCCACGTGGGAAAAATGTATTTAAAAAGAAAGATGATGAGACTTACCAAACAAAAGCGCTGGCAGGTCGATAGACACACAAACAAACACAAACATACACACAAAATCTAGCTTTCGCAACCAATGGTTGCCTCGTCAGGAAAGAGGGAAGGAGAGGGAAAGACAAAAGGATTTGGGTTTTAAGGGAGAGGGTAAGGAGTCATTCCAATCCCGGGAGCGGAAAGACTTACCTTAGGGGGAAAAAAGGACAGGTATACACTCGCACACACACACATATCCATCCTCATATACACAGACACAATCAGACATTTGTAAAGGCAAAGAGTTTGGGCAGAGATGTCAGTCGGGGCGGATGTACAAAGGCAAAGATGATGTTGAAAGACAGGTGAGGTACGAGCGGCGGCAAATTGAAATTAGAAATTAGCGGAGATTGAGGCCTGGCGGATAGCGAGAAGAGAGGATATGCTGAAGGGCAAGTTCCCATCTCCGGAGTTCTGACAGGTTGGTGTTAGTGGGAAGTATCCAGATAACCCGGACGGTGTAACACTGTGCCAAGATGTGCTGGCCGTGCACCAAGGCATGTTTAGCCACAGGGTGATCCTCATTACCAACAAACACTGTCTGCCTGTGTCCATTCATGCGAATGGACAGTTTGTTGCTGGTCATATATATATATATATATATATATATATATATATATATATATATATATATATTTCTGACCACATATATATATATATATATATATGTGGTCAGAAACAGCCTGGAAAGCTTGTAAAGGTGTTGCAGGGTAGGTTGTGCAGAGAAACAATGGTTAAGAAAAAAATTTGATACACTGCGCCATTTCTAAGTTAATTAGTATTAAATCAGGTTGTTGTGCACACAGATTTTAGCGGCCCACTAAATACAATTAGTGTCAGTTGTTCTCATATTGTATACGACAGTGCATCAGACTATTCAGCCTTTGGCCAGGGTTTCATACTTACTACTGTCCCATGTCCAACTTTTGTATAGCTCTCTTGTTCGGTTTTAGGAAACCAAATGAAGAACACGTTTATTAACACCATCCCTGGCGGGCCACTTGAATCTGTGTGCACTATGGCCTGATTGACCAACTTCAGTGCTGATTAACTCAAAAACGTGTGTGTGTGTGTGTGTGTGTGTGTATGCCGCACCCCACCACTACTGCCCCCGTACACAAACACAGCAGTAGGGTAAGGTCCAGCAATTGGGTATTTACTCTTTATTCAATTTTACTGGTTTTCCTATTATCTACATGGACTGACTCACTTTTAGCTGCATATAAAGTGAGCTGCTATTCATAGCAGCAAATGTAAATGTTCTTTAAGCCTTTCTTGATATCCTAAGACCTTATGATGACACTTTCCTGTAAACTACATTTTCAGTGCACAATATGGAAGTACTACAAAAATGCTTTTTATCATAAGACATTGGGGTATCAACAAAGGCTTAAAGAAAATTTATATTTTCTAAAGTGAATAGCAACTCATCTTAAATGCAGCTAAGGCAAGTTAATGAATACAAATAATAGAAAAAAATCAATAATGTTTAATAAGTAAATAGTTTGGACAAGAAGAGAATAGAAGCTTTTGAAATGTGGTGCTACAGAAGAATGCTGAAGATTAGATGGGTAGATCACATAACTAATGAGGAAGTATTGAATAGGATTGGGGAGAAGAGAAGTTTGTGGCACAACTTGACCAGAAGAAGGGATCGGTTGGTAGGACATGTTCTGAGGCATCAAGGGATCACCAATTTAGTATTGGAAGGCAGCGTGGAGGGTAAAAATCGTAGGGGGAGACCAAGAGATGAATACACTAAGCAGATTCAGAAGGATGTAGGTTGCAGTAGGTACTGGGAGATGAAGAAGCTTGCACAGGATAGAGTAGCATGGAGAGCTGCATCAAACCAGTCTCAGGACTGAAGACAACAACAACAACAACAACAACAAGTAAATACCCAGTTGCTGGACCCAGCCACACGGAGTAGATTCCTATGGACAACGTTAATGTGAATGGAAGTAAACACATGGAATTAATTATAGGTAGACTTAATGGAAGCCTTCTTTTTTTTTTTTTGGTAGAATCCTGTAAAAGTGAAGTACATTTTCAAAATGGTCCATATAATGCGATCTGTATTGAGTATCTCTAAAATATTTGGAATTTTTTCAGATCAGCTTGTAGGTAGTGATAAAAGGAGAGAGATGATGGTTTTGTTCATGTGAAATGTTAGAAAGATGTTTAAAAATTTTTGAAAGCAAGGCAAAATAACTTATTAGTGAGACACTACAGATAAATTATTAAAAGTTGTACCTCAAAGACATGATCAAATTATTTTACAGCCCACTGTTTATTTTATTTTATGATGACAAGATAATAGAGGTTATTACGTTTACAGTCCTCCAGCACTCACGTCATCTTTGAACAGAACAAGAAAAGGGGATGACATATAATGGTATGATGTATTTCTGGTCAGACACTGCACAGTTGAGTATGAGATTCAACAACATCATATGAGAAACAACTTTCAGTCATTTAAATTCATTATTTTTACAGCATATTACATGAGATACTTTTCCAATAAGAACAAGAACATTGTGATGTTCAATATTCGAAACAGTACATGGAAAAAAAACGTAACAACACTGTATCTAACTATCTGTGCATTTCATCTGAATGTTTGAATTCCCTAGTTTTGAGTTGGTAAAACTACGAAAACTTGGGACCCATTGTGTTTTGTGTGTGAATGCTACCAACCTTAGCTATCAAACAATGTAGCGCGCAATTACATGACATATGTTTTCATTGGTTACTTCCAAGAGTGCCTTCCACCTTCATAGTCACATGGTACAAAGTGCAAAACGTAAGTATGTAGAGCGCACTGGGCAGGGCTTGCTTTAACAAAATCTTCCCAGGCTTCCATCCAGGTGGCTACATTGAAATTGTGTGACATTTCAATGTGTGTCCCTCTCATGATCTTCTGGTGAAGTGTTGAGATTTTGCGGTCAACCCATATGAGCAGTGGCTGTCTCTCCCCAACCGTCCTCCCTGGAGCAGAGTGTGGTGAGAGGCATAGACTGTAATTTGATTTTCAGTGCATTCAGTCTTGCCCAGAGCTGCAAAGTGTCGACTGCTGGGTGCATTCTTGGCACACAGCTGCTAGTGCCGGGTTCCATGCCATACTAATCTGGTGCCTCTTGCTCCTGTTGACGAGTTTGTCATGGAGACTTACCTCAAGACAACTGATTCTTTGATGATGCTTCACCAAAAGCCATGAGCTCAGCACAATGCTTTTGTTTTCTCAAATTCAAACGTAAATCCCTCATTGAGGAAGAGTTCTGCCACTGGAGATTTATCTTTATGCCCCACTTGTAACCATGTAATACATTCCATGCAGCACTGTGTTTACCAAATGTACTTGTGGCCACACTCACAAGGTACTACACCGGGTGTTTGGAAATTCCTACTGCCAACTTCTAGCACTTATACTGGGGAGTGAGAACATAATATTTTGAACAGGAACCCACATCTGGAAACATACTGTTTTCGTTCTACAATTGTTTCAATTCATATGATTATTTCATCCACTTCCGATTGAGGAACTGAATTAGGTGTGACGCAGTACAATTGTTAGGTAAGAATTTGAAAGGAAACATAATGAAACCTCCATTTATCACTCAGGCAGATTTGTTTGCTTAAACATTTAAACGTTGCGTGTTTACATTATTCCAAAACAAAAAAAGGACCCTGCATACTGTATGTAGAGAACAGTACTGATGCATTACAATAGTGGCTCAATGTGGCACCCACCAATGCTGTTATAGACACTGTATTTATGACACATGTTCTGGTATACACTCTCCATTTCATCTGGTGATTCTACAGCTTCTAGTGCAGTGGCCAGAACTCATACCAGCAGATCTTCCTCAGTTTCTACAGGTGTCTTGTAATTTAACTTTGCATACAATCCCCCAAGAAGTAGTCCTGTAGGAGTTAAATCTGAAAATTGTGGCTGGACCACATCAGCCTATCCATCCTTCACCATATCATCTGTTGAAATATCTCCAAACCTCAAGTGAGAAGTGAGGTGGTGCATTGTCATGCTGAAACCACATTTCCTGATGGACAATCAATAGCACAGCTTCCAAGAATGGGTTCAATTTGTTAATACCAAACCGGCGATGAAATTCCCGAACATGCATGGCACAAGGGTTTTCATCTGTCCTGTCAGTGTCGCAAATTTAGAAAACAGTCCCTAGCGGACTTACATCCATCTGTGACTAGAACTTGATGTGGAAACTGGGGTGTGTCAGTGCAGCAGTGCAGGAACCACATGCAACAGGCAATGCATTGTGGAAAATCAGACTGACCTGAGCATGTACAAGTTGTACAGATGTAATTGTTGCTCATGCAGAACATTCCAGATGACTAACACCCATTGCATGTGCAATTG
The DNA here is from genome assembly GCF_023864275.1 of Schistocerca cancellata. NCBI lineage: Eukaryota > Metazoa > Arthropoda > Insecta > Orthoptera > Acrididae > Schistocerca > Schistocerca cancellata. Next base: position 701,217,797 of record NC_064628.1, read on the forward strand.
TGCGTGTATTCATTGATGGGTTCCCTTCAATGCAATGTAGTACATGTACTTCAAATTTGAGCATGCGGCATTGCCGTGGAGCACCATGGTCCTTCCTTCTCATGATGAAGGTACCTGTTCCTCGGAGCCACAGCGTAACTTGAGCAAAAGTTTGTGCAATGGCATGCTATGTTGTGGAAAATGTTTTTGATGTAGCTGAGAACATGTACCAAACCGTGTTTAGTGTATTGGAGGTATACAGGCATTGAATAGGTCCTACAGCAAGGCAGATGTAAACTGACATCAGGTAACCATCCGATATAGTACACATTATTCTGTCTACCCTATTGCATACCAGGACAAGCAACTCCGAGACTTTCTCTTTCCATCAGCAGACGTGGACGCGTTACTTATCTCAACTGAAAACATCACAGAACAGAAAGTATTATGTACTCACTCCCATCTATAAGTTTTAGGAGTTTGTAACAGGAATTTCTGAATACCCTGTATGTACTGGGTAGTTTGTCCTGTGCTTCACTGCACCCATTTTAGTGAAACACATTTCTAATAATAAAGTAAAAACAGTCTCGATCACAATAAAATATTTATTTGGAATGGCTACCAGTTTTGGTCAGAATGTAACCATCATGACAATCTTCAGACTATTTATACCACGACAGTAAATGGTGGCAGTGAATGGAGCAGGTATTGTGACTCTACAAACTTCAGCTGCTTAAAATATTTCAGCAACACCACTGTTTTCTCCATGAGAAACATTCACAAAAATCAGCTGGGAGGTTATCTTTGTCACTAAAGACATGTGCCCTGTGTACTAGAGTCATCAGGTAGAGAATGAAAAAATGAAACTCATCTGTATCCTCTGTGTCAGGCCTTCCCCCAGTGATAATTGTAAGTAATGTCAGAAAAAATATCAAGACCACCTTTTGACCACCACAAAAAATGAATGATATGCTTGATTAAGTACAGGACAAATTACAACAGCAAATACCCTGTGTATACAGCATACCTTGCGAATGTGGCTGCCGGTGCACTGGACAAACACAGTGCTGAATCTCACAATGCTACATGGGAATCAGCAGTGGCAGAACATAGGCTCAACAAGGGATATACGTTCAAATTTGAGAAAACAAAAATGTTGTGCTGAGTTATTGGTTTTTGGGAGGGCATCACCAAAGAATCAATTGAGATAAGGCTGCATAACAATCTTGTCAACAAGGATGATGGCTATCAGCTAAGTTTGGCATGGACTCCTACACTAGCAGCTACACACCAAGAATGCAACCAGCAGTTGACATTTCATGACTCTGGGCCAGACTAAATGGACTGAGAGTCAAATGACACCCTGTGCCCTGCACATGGGGGAAGGGGTGGGGAGAGACAGCTACCACTCAGGGATATATGCAGGGCACCTGTAAAATCTCGGCACTTCACTAGAAGACAATGAGAATGACACTCATTGAAACATCATGCAATTAAAACACAACCCCCAGAATGGGAGACCATGAAGATTCCATGAACAGAATACAATGGGAAAATCCACATTCACATATATGGCTTGCTTTCTTGACAACACTCCACTGATTGGATCCTCTTTCATAAACAAGTAAGTTTAAGTATGCACACTAAATTAATGTATGTATCTCAATATTTTAAGTTATAAACGTTTTCCTGTTTTTGGTTACAAATCAAGATGCCAACAATGGTGATAATGATCATTAGAGACTGCATACTAATTTAGTTTCAACACGTATAAAGGAAGGAGATGTCCATGGCTTTACCAAATGAATAAACTCAGATTTAGATGGAGTAATTTAGGAAAATCATTGTCCCATATATGAAATGTTATATCAGAAAGTTCTCACGGGATCAAAGCCATTCTGAAATTATTGAAATCTTGACTGGAGCATAACACATTACAGGAACTTGCAGAAATGGATTTAATGTTTGATGCAGCAGGGTGTTGAGTACGGAAAGGTGAATGAATGTACAAAGGAAACTTTTGTTGTGGGCATCTTCCTAATTTATTGCCACAGATATAAATGCACAAGGGTCATTCAATACAAAGAGAGCTGATTCCTGACAGAGAATAATCTATACTGTAGAATTTGAAAAGATTTTATTGGGTCACACTCACATGGATTTCTTTTCTCTTGGGATTCATGAAGTCATTTGTGTATAAATCTGCAGTAGAAACTGGAGGGCAACAGGTTTGTAGTGTCTCATCGTGCACAGACAACAGAAAAAATTTGTGCATCATTGTAATGCTTCATGGAGACTGGCACATCAGTTTGAATAGACATTACCAGATTAAGGTGTTACTGTATGTACGGTGCTTGTTTATCTAAATAAAAAAAATTAATTAGCCAATACATTTTCAACAATTTTATGATCCTCTACCATCTGCAAAATGTTAACCCTTAAGGTTTGGGGCAGCCCTAGTCACATAATAACTGTTACACTTCAGTACTGGTGCATAAAATCATATTGTCATTAAATAAGTGGTAGCAAAGAAACAGCAGCTCAGTAGTGTAATGAGAAAGGCATTAGCTTTTTGCAAAGCAGCAACCATTCTACCAATTACATAAATTGTCCAGTTGGAGCCTTTTTAAGCATACTCTCAAGAATGGTAAATGCACAACTTCAATCATGTTGTTATGATGCTCTGCAGAAGGAGAATGTTGCAGATCCATGTTTGCAATCATGTATGTTTTTACTCTTCTCCCTCATGACGGCATCATAGTCATAATGAATATGTCAATCTGCCTACACTCAACTAAACTGGATACGAGGAATGAAACAGATTATAGCTTTACACACTTTCCTTCCAAACCATAACTTTACATTTAAGCAAAACAAATAACAAGCCACCTTTAAATTAGCTTCTTGTTCCTATCAGTCAATGAAACTAGTCATGTATTTTGTGACCAACCTTACTCACCCTTCAAATTCAGTGAATGGTTTACATGCTATTTATTCTATATTCTTATGACTTCTGGACAGCATTATTAAAATTTTTCCTATGGGATTTCATGAAGTCATTTGTGTATGAAACAGCAGCAGAAACTGGAGGGCAACAGGCTGGCTGTGTCTCCTTGTGCAACAAACAGCAAAATTTTGTGCACCACTGTAACAGAGTCATGGAGACTAGCAGTGATCAGTCTGAATAGACATTATCAGCTTAAGCTGTTACTGTATGGTGTTTCTTTATGTAAATAAAAAATAATAAATTGGCTCTGAGCACTATGGGACTTAACTTCTAAGGTCATCAGTCCCCTAGAACTCAGAACTACTTAAATCTAACCAACCTAAGGACATCACACACATCCATGCCCGAGGCAGGATTTGAACCTGCGACCGTAGCAGTCATGCGGTTTCGGACTGAAGCACCTAGAACCGCTTGGCCACCGCACCTGGCGCAAAAAATAATAGGTCCATACATTTTCAATCACTTTATGATCCTGTAACATCTGCATAATGTTAACCATTACGGCTTGGGGCAGTCCATATATGTCAATTAGCTGTCTTCATCATTCCAGAGTTAGTCACATAATAACTGTTATGCTTAACACTACTGTGTAAAACCACACTTTTGTTAAATAAGTGGTATCAAAGAAATAGCAGCTCAATAGCGCAGTGAGAGAGACATCAGCTTTTAGCAAGGCAGCAACCCTTCTGCCAATTATGTAAATTTCCAGTTGTAGCCTTTTTAGGTGTACTCTAGGGAATGGTAAATGTACATCTTTAATTATTGTTATTGACATGCTCTGCAGAGGAAGAATGTTGCAATCCATCTTTAGAGTGATATCTCTTTTTACTCTTTTACAACAAGTAGTCATACTGAACATGTCACTCTGCCGAAACTGAACTGTACCATACAGAAGGAATGAAACAGACATTTCCAAAAGAACAGACACCAAGAATATATACAGGGTGTTACAAAAAGGTATGGCCAAACTTTCAGGAAACATTCCTCACACATAAAGAAAGAAAATATGTTATGTTGACATGTGTCCGGAAACGCTTACTTTCCATGTTAGAGCTCATTTTATTACTTCTCTTCAAATCACATTAATCATGGAATGGAAACACTCAGCAACAGGCGTACCAGCGTGACTTCAAACACTTTGTTACAGGAAATGTTCAAAATGTCCTCCGTTAGCGAGGATACATGCATCCACCCTCCGTCGCATGGAATCCCTGATGAGCTGATGCAGCCCTGGAGAATGGCGTATTGTATCACAGCCGTCCACAACACGAGCACGAAGAGTCTCTACATTTGGTACCGGAGTTGCGTAGACAAGAGCTTTCAAATTCCCCCATAAATGAAAGTCAAGAGGGTTGAGGTCAGGAGAGCGTGGAGGCCATGGAATTGGTCCGCCTCTACCAATCCATCGGTCACTGAATCTGTTGTTGAGAAGCGTACGAACACTTCGACTGAAATGTGCAGGAGTTCCATCGTGCATGAACCACATGTTGTGTCGTACTTGTAAAGACACATGTTCTAGCAGCACAGGTAGAGTACCCCGTATGAAATCATGATAACGTGCTTCATTGAGCATAGGTGGAAGAACATGAGGCCCAATCAAGACATCACCAACAATGCCTGCCCAAACATTCACAGAAAATCTGTGTTGATGACGTGATTGCACAATTGCGTGCGGATTCTCGTCAGCCCACACATGTTGAGTGTGAAAATTTAAAATTTGATCACGCTGGAATGAAGCCTCATCCGTAAAGAGAACATTTGCACTGAAATGAGGATTGACACATTGTTGGATGAACCATTCGCAGAAGTGTACCCGTGGAGGCCAATCAGCTGCTGATAGTGCCTGCACACACTGTACATGGTACGGAAACAACTGGTTCTCCCGTAGCACTCTCCATACAGTGACGTGGTCAATGTTACCTTGTACAGCAGCAACTTCTCTGACGCTGACTTTAGGGTTATCATAAACTGCACGAAGAATTGCCTCGTCCATTGCAGGTGTCCTCGTCATTCTAGGTCTTCCCCAGTCGCGAGTCATAGGCTGGAACGTTCCGTGCTCCCTAAGACGCCGATCAATTGCTTCAAACGTCTTCCTGTCGGGACACCTTTGTTCTGGAAATCTGTCTCGATACAAACGTACCGCACCACGGCTATTGCCCCGTGCTAATCCATACATCAAATGGGCATCTGCCAACTCCGCATTTGTAAACATTGCACTGACTGCAAAACCACGTTCGTGATGAACACTAACCTGTTGATGCTACGTACTGATGTGCTTGATGCTAGTACTGTAGAGCAATGAGTTGCATGTCAACACAAGCACCGAAGTCAAAATTACCTTCCTTCAATTGGGCCAACTGGCGGGGAATCGAGGAAGTACAGTACATACTGACGAAACTAAAATGAGTTCTAACAAGGAAACTAAGCGTTTCCGGACACATGTCCACATAACATCTTTTCTTTATTTGTGTGTGAGGAATGTTTCCTGAAAGTTTGGCCGTACCTTTTTGTAACACCCTGCATAAAGGATTCCACACCACAACGTTACATTTACGCAAAACATACTATTAGTCATTTTCAAATTCTTATTCTTGTCAATTATGTTCTTCCACAAATGAATCTAGCCATGTATTTTATGACCAACCTTACTCACTTTTTCAATTCTATATTGTTATAACTTCTGGTCTGTCACATTCAGATGGATGGCATAATAATTTCCTGATATTGCTGTACCTATAACCTATCACTGCAGTTCAAAATGAAGTACATATTCTCTGAACTTTTGTGCAACACCCAGCAGTTTTACTATTTAGGCAACAGATAATCATAAGCTTCTTCCCACCTACCTGAATTGCAATTTTGAGTGCCTTTACACGTTGGTCAGTGTGCCATGCCTGTACCAGTTCTTGATTGAGCTGCTCTATGCGATTAGTATACTCATGCTGAGACAGATCCAGCATTTGCCTAACAGATCCTTCTTCAAAGTCATCAAGCTGTTCAAGCCTGTTCTTAACCTTGTCCACAACAGAACTTTGTGCTTTTACAACAACTGCAACATAAAATTAATTGCTGTCAAATTCACTGATTACAAATTAACTTTTGAGAGCTACATTAATAATATGTTTGGCTAAAATTTACAATACCTTTCTCTCCACCAGATAAAAAGCTTGTCATAATTGACAGTTTTTCTGACGTAGTAAATTTACTTAAAATGGCTGATTTCCGAGAAGACCATGGCTCTATATTATCTTGAGGAGCATCCTTTGCCTTTTTCTGTCCAGGTGGTTTAATTTCCCACTGAACATTAAATAATCATTTTACAATTAAGTGAGGCAAATTCATTTCTCCTTACACATGAGAGAAACAATTTGTAAAATAGTGCCTGACTAAAAACAAGTAAAAGTGTCATTATGAATCAGGGTAAATTGTATTATATTGTGGAATTGAAAAAGAATCCCTAGTTGTTAGTTAGTGATAGAGATGGTAAGAGTACAAGAAAAAAAAAAAAAAAAAAAAAAAAAAAAAAAAAAAAAAAAAAATCTTCACTATCTACCTTCTGTTACTGTTGGTTTCAAGAACCAAGATTAAATGATCCCTTTTATTCATGTTGCTGTTGGTTCTACTCTGGCTGCATCAATTTCAGAAACTGCTAATAAGTTATTCTTTCTCTGCTTAGCTTCACTTTTTTATTTTAAAATATAGTTATTTATTGCTGAATATTATTTTTTGTGAAATTGTTAATATACCTGTACCAGTACCAGTACTTACTGCTCAAATAAAGAGAGAGGTGGAAGTTGACAAAAATAAAACAAAAAACAATAAAACTGTATTATGCTGATGTTGGTTCACTTAGGCTTGACACCTTCTTTTAATTAAATCAACAATGTTACAGACTTATCTTCTTCCACTGGAATTTTTACTTTACACACAATATGAAAATCTCCCTGATACCAAATTTTCATAATGAAACAAGCTTAGAACAATTACCGGTATCTCAATGACTTCAAATTTAATCCACCACAATTTGTGTAGACCTACTATTTACAAACACTCTATTTCTTTCAGCAAGCACAAGATATAACAACATTTTATCATGTGCCTCCTGAATAGCTTTGCTGATCTTTTTTTGTCTCCCAAAATTGGGACTGATTTATGGAAGCTCTTGAAATATTTGGTCCATTCACATAGGAACATCACAAACTTGGCCTTAATTTTAAGGAGAAGACGGCACACTTGCAAGAAATCCGTCCTTCCCTCTCTTTTGCTAATGAGAAGAATCTGAATCTGAAAGTTAGCATTTCTGACAGCTCTTCTTTGTACACATCACTGTAATGCTGCATAGTAAGATCTTCTTTTAATATTTATTCATTAACAGAGTTTCTTATTTATCAACATTATAGCATAAAAATCTGAAAAAGAGTTGGTCATTACCATCCCCTTAATAACAAAATAAGTTCAACCATATTTGCTTCAATTTTACTATTCTGACACTTGCTCAAGAAGCATGTAATCGCAGACCATAGTTTTTCAAATGGTATGTGAAGCTCTGTGAACTGTGAATTAGTGCAATCAACTACTGGGGTTAACTGCTCGTTCATGTCCTGATATACCTGCAATCTCAGAATTTACTCAGAGGTCCTCTATTTGATGATGGGAAATTTGCGAATAATGTTCTTTTTGATGATCAAATGATTTATGCTTACTTCCGGCATTGAGATAATGTTAATTATCTTTTATTTAGAAAGGAAATAATGTAGCTTAGTGTTTAATGTTTCATTGCCGAGATCATTAGATATGGAGCACAAGTTCAGCTTGAACAAGAATAGAAAAAATATCAGAATTCATGATGTTGAATGCACTCACCTGAAGTGATTGTCTAAAAATTACAGGATTTAAATCTCTCTCTTCCACAATGTAACTCTAATGTTCTAACTACAGTGCCACATTTTACAGCCTTTTTACATTCAAAAACAGACCATCTTATGAGTTCTCTTTATGAATTCACTGAGGCTGATTCCCACATCTTCAGGGGACAAAAATAAAAATGAAAATAGAAAAATTCATTACAAAATACATCCTTCTTACACAGTTTAAATAGCATCTGAAACTCTTAACTGATGAGTGATTCAGGCTGCCATATTTAAGGAAGTATTATGTTACTTAGAAAAATTTAAATCAGTTATTGCACAATAGGTGAAGGGTTGTTGGACACCCCTTTCGTACCATGTCTGCTGCCATTTTTGATAAGGGATCCATCTCTTGCTTAGCAAACTGGCTGAGGGGATCACTGCCATCCAAGGCAACTCCCAGAGGATCCTGTGTAGGTGTTGGTGTTGAAGATCCTGTGCTGCTTGCTGTGCTACCGCACAGAGTCCGACGGGCTATACGACTCTCAGTCATCTAGACACAAACAAACAAACAATAAATGTAGCTGAAAGCTACAGAACAGTCAATGATGTGTACAAATTATACAAGTCATAATTACAGTTAGAATGAAATATACACAAGACATAAAAACAAGGAATCAGTCAAGAAGGAGCAATAACAACAAACATATTTCCTTTCATTCATTCTGGTCCTTCAAAAGAACTGTATAAAAAACAGAAGTACTGTGGAGGGGGGTGTTTTTATAATGGGGTTTCCAACAAAACAGCTCTGAACATATACCTCTGCATGAATGTACAGAAATAAAATGCATTATTTATACCCTCTCAATTCATAAAATAAAATGTAAAGAATTTCAGAATCTTAAAAATCTGTATAAAATGTGGACACCAGTGTGTGAGGTCCCAATGGAATATTCATAGCAGGGATGAATGCCATTGTCATTTGTAGGCTATGTTTCTTTTGTGTAGATGAGAGGTTTATTTTTGATGATCATGACTGAGAAGATCAAAAACCACACAAGCAAAAACAATTACATGTAGCAAACAGATCCATAAGAAACCAGCAATTACTGTTAAATTGTCAAACTTGATTCTTCTTTGTGATAGAGAGGGAGTGTTTCTCCCTCACCCTCCACTAGCAACTATACAAAAAACTAATCGAACTGACATATTTGACAGCAGAACACTATTTCACTGCTGTTCAAGAAACACTTAAGTCTGACCTTAAGTTTCTTAACTTTATGTGATGTCATGAAGGCTGCAACTGCAAGCTAATGTCTGCTTGATGGGTTATATTACTATACAGTTACTTGAAAACGACCATACAGCTGAAACTATGCAGCAGTGAATGCAAAACAAAGGGATTTTTTAACCCAACCAATAACAGTCAGTGTGTCACAATGTAACCATTCAGAGACAAAGATTCTCTTCTAACATACGGTGGCCTCTATGAATTAAAACTTAAAAGCTGTTATCTATGTAACGTTGCAGTCACTTTTTACTGACAACCTGTGGCACCACTACACATGGATTACACACATTTACAATGTGGATGGCAGTGACATTTTTAAGGACATTTGAAAAGCATCTCGTGTTTCTTAACAATCACACTGAAATGTAGATTAGACTAGATCCTGTTTTCATTCCATAGATGCAAAAATGAGATGTTTCTTGTGGGTGTGGAACAAGTCAGAAAGTATAATATAAAAAACATAATACATTTTAACTTAGTATTAACTACACTGATCATTTGTCAGGCAATTGTCAAAATAGGTGATTACATTACAGTAAACAGGAACTGCTAATATTTCGAGAATTAATACACTGTCAGACTGAAACACAGTTATGCACTTTTAATAAATTTAATATACACAAAATACCTAATCTTGACTGTTGTGACCAAGTGCTGGCAAAACTGAAATCTAACAGACTTTTTTACTTATGCTGGTCTAACAGTCCTTGTTAAGATATTCATCTATAGAGTAGGAGGAGTTGCCTGTCAAAAAGTATTTCAAATTCTGTTTAAACTGTGCTTTATCTGACACCAAGTTCTTTTTATGGTTGCTGGCAATTTATTAAAAATGTGTGTCCCTGAATATTGGTCCCCTTTTTAGACCAAGGTAAGTGATTTTAGGTCTTTATGTAAGTTGTTCTTATTCCTAGTGTTGATACTACGTACTGAGCTATTGGTTGAAAATAGATAGATTACTTGCAACAAATTTCAGTAAGGAACAAATATACTGAGAAGCAGTGGTTAGAATACGAAGTTCCTTGAACAGGTTTCTACATGATATTCTTGAATTTACAACACAAATGAGTCTTATTACACGCTTCTGCATGCTAAAAACTTTTGGTCGGTTTGTCAAGTTACCCCACAATATGATCCCAGGATGCAAGTTCTTTTTTTTTAATATATATATATATATATATATATATATATATATATATATATATATATAGTTATAATAGAAGGAAACATTCCATGAAGGAAAAATATACCTAAAAACAAAGATGATGTGACTTACCAAATGAAAGTGCTGGCAGGTCGACAGACACACAAACGAACACAAACATACACACAAAATTCAAGCTTTTGCAACAAACTGTTGCCTCATCAGGAAAGAGGGAAGGAGAGGGAAAGACGAAAGGATGTGGGTTTTAAGGGAGAGGGTAAGGAGTCATTCCAGTCCCGGGAGCGGAAAGACTTACCTTATGGGGAAAAAAGGACGGGTATACACTCGCGCACACACACACATATCCATCCACACATATACAGACACAAGCAGACATATTTAAAGACCAAGTCTTTAAATATACTGCAATACAAGCACCACGTATAACAATATGTGGTTCAGGAAAGACTTTTCAGTCAAAACTAGCATAAGAGTTAATTAATAGCACCTTGTAAGTTTTACACTGTTTTTACTACTCCACTGCTGAGAAACAAAATGACAATAGATACATTATTTGTGTTCCAACTTAATGATATTCAGGATGATTATCTCAAACTGCTCATTGTTTCAATTGAAGAACCATAGCTGGACACACACAGATTCTAGACACCCAGGATAAGGACACACATGTTATAATGCCAAACACTGACCCATAAGTCAAGATTTTATAAAAATTCCTAAAGCACTACTTTATCATTCCACCCTATGGCACAGGATTCAGTATGCAGCAAAGTTGTGGATTATGAACCAACATCAATAAGATGGCGGTGGAGAGACAAAAGCCACAGCCTTCACATTGAGCTCAATTGTAGTCCAAAGCAGCAGACTGACAATGAAGAATTTGCTTGGTGATTGTAAAGCCTTGGTGAAAGGAGTTACATCTGAATGTCTCAGTGCCTGGACGTGACAACAAGATCAGCCCACAAAAATGCTCAAGTGTCTTTCACAGATAGGAAGCTATGGCTGCATCGGAAAAAGTCTCTGAAATATTTTGCCCTTGTTTACAGAGAAGCAATGCTGCAATCTTTGTGTTATTTAGTATGAGTAGTTAAGAATCTCTGCCTGGCAATACGCGTATTCCAGGTTGGATTGCAACTTTCTGCCATTATTTATCACTTAGTATTGATGAGTTCTAGAAGATTATAGGATTTTCTTCTCAAATAAAAATTTGTATGATTAATGAAAACTGGATTATGTGTAAAGAGAGGACCATTTTCCAATATGTAGGCAGTTTTGCTCCATTTCCTTGTATTGTGTTTAAATAATAAATGGGATTTAATTATTAACTGTAAGTGTTCAATTATCAGCCTGTTCTCATATTCTATACATAATTCACGTCGAATCTTACAAGACTGCCTTTCCAGTACAAACACACATAACCCAAGCATAAACATCACCTGTTGCTGCAAAATGATAAAACTCACCTCCATATATGAGGATGTTTCAAACAGAAAGATTGGGTCAATGTACTGCACAAGCAAGTTTGAGCAGGATAGTGGCATGAAGATTTGAAGGTTGGTGTGTTAGGGAGGGGGCAACAGCTTCATCTGCTGCTAGTCTCTGTTCTGGTGTCACTACAGCCATGAGTGAACAAGAAATTGCTTTGTCTGTTGTGCAACAGTTTATCATAAGCTTTTAACCTGTGATATTGGGGAGGAGTCAACCCCTCAGATACTTTAACTTGTTTGAAGGCACATTTTGAGGATCCTACATTGTCCCAGAACCAATTGTTTGCTTGGCCAGACAATTTACAAGTTGCTGAGAAAGTGTAGAAAACGAAGGTCATCCTTGATACACAAGGTCACGTTTTACAGATGACAACATCTGAGCTGTCCAAGAGATTTTCGAATCTGGTCACTGGTGCACTGTTGAAAAAATTGCAACAGAAGTGCTCAATGGGTTTCGAAGTTCTTAACGGAACAGCAAAAACAGCTCAGGTTATATATCTGTGAGGGGCTTCTGAATCAATTCCAGCAAGAAGGGGAGGACTTTTTGAAGTGTATTATCATGTGTGATGAGACACAGGTCTATCATTACACTCCATAATCCAAAATGGCAAGTAAGGAGTAGCAAAGGAAAGATTAAGCCTGCCCAGTGAAGGCCAAAGCCTGCCTCTCAGCTGGGAAAGTTCTTGCGACTGAGTTTTTTTGACTACAGAGGAATGTTCCTTAATGATTTTCTTCACAATTGATGTATGGTGAATGCAGCTTATTGCTGTTAACATCAGCAAAAGACTCCCACCAAAACAAAAGATCAGGAATGTGCATTAGATTAGATTAGTACTTGTTCCGTAGATCATGAATACGACACTTCGTAATGATGTGGAACGTGTCAGGTTAATAAAAGGTGTCTATACAAGATATTACATTACACAAAATATTACATGACACTTAAATTTATTTATTTATTTATTTATTTTTGTAGGGATTGGGAAAATTACCCACCTACTACATCCAAAAATTCATCTGTAGGAGGAGTTGCCATTAAGAAATTCTTTCAATTTTCTTTTAAATGCTGGAGGTCATACTTCTCCATGACAATGCTAAGCCTCACACTGTGAATTTGAAATGGGGAAAAATCAATAAGGGCAAAAATTGGAGGATGTGCACTGGCTCAACCTTCCACCTTAGAGTCCAGATCTGCCCCCAAGACCCCAACTATATTTTCTTTGCATCCATGAAAGAATCACTTTGGGATCAAGAATACAAAAACAATGATGACATCAAGGATTGTGTGTGGAACTGGTTGATGTGGCGCCCTCAAACTTTTTATAAACAAGGAATGTTCAAGCTTCCAAATCACTGGCAAAACTGTGTAGCATGCGGAGGGCCATGTAGAGAAAAACTGAAGGTTCCAGTTGTGTAAATGATTAATAAATAAACATATAAAAAGAATTACCATTTGTATTTGAATAACTTCATATAAATACTGTCTCATGGGATTATAGTTAATAATGGCTGCATGTAATATCAGAAAATGAGAATAAAGTAAAAGCTCTCACTTCAGAGTTCGATCTTTTCATTATCATCCTGGAAGAACTGTAGTCTACAGTAACATCCATATTCAATAAATTTCTATAGGAAAAGTTATCAACTTAATAACCAGCAACTTAAGGCACCCATTCACAGCCTGACTGGTCTGCTGAAACTTAAGGCATCCATTCACAGCCTGACTGGTCCGCTGACCTGTCGGCCAATCTGTTCACCAACCTGTCCAGCTGTGTGTGGATATTGGCGACTGCTTGGCGGACCTTTCCTGCTGCATGGATGGATTGTGGGCTCACAGGTAGCGGATGGGCAAACAGGTAAAGATCTGCCAGTCAAAACAATGTATCCGGACCATGGACATGACCAAGAACCCACTGCTTACACACACAGGTGAACAGATGGGGGCAGTCCTGCTCGGTGGATAGGTTGACGGACTCATCCGCCTGAGTATGGGGGCTTTTACTTTGCAAATTAGTCAGAATACTGTTATATACTTTCAATTCATTGCAAAAGTGGATAGCTGTTTAGTCCCAACAATAAGTTAACTAATTTGTGTTATTTGTTGCTTTTTGTTCCAGTACACAATGAATGTTAACTGTAGCAATTTCTATATTATAATCTACTTGAAGAAAGATTCTCTAATGCATATGCTTTGCATCTACTGTTATCTGTCTGACATATTGCATTGCTTTGTATTGCAGCTTAGAAAATACAATAGGATACTGAATAAAAGCTAGCAATTTGAACAGAAACAGACAAATGACTAGAAATAAAGAATATGCTTTCCACAAGTATAAAAATTACACTTGATCCACTCACAGTAACAACCAAAGGTTTGAGAGGGTGATCCGTCACTTCTTCCCAGTTACTTTGCAGTTTTTGATATTCTGATGCATAGTCACGTGGTCGAGATGACCTGCAAGACAAGTAATGAATTATTTTAATTTTTATTCAATTGGGCCTCTATGTCAATGACGCTAGGTCACATACTACAGTCTAAGGTATCCACAACTTATAAAAAGAAAAGAAAAATCAAAACAAGAACAAACACTGCACTGTGGAATTGTAGAATGGAAACAAGACCAAAAACAACAATAGTAAAAAAACTTACAGCATAAAAATTTACTGGTTTACCAAATCTTAATAATGAAAAACAAAGGGAGAAATGTCTTCCATGGAAAATAAGTATGAATGCATCATATCATTCATCTGGAACAACCTCCATCTACATATACACTCTGCAAGCCACTGTGCAATGCACAATGCATGGTGCTTTGTACCAATATTGTCAATATCATTTCTTATTCCATTAGCATACTGATCAATGGAAAACTGTTTGTTTATATGCCTCCTTATGTACTCTTATCTCTTGCCTTATCCTGGCGATCCCTATGCAAGACATACAACAACAACAGCAGTGGTCACACATACTTTTTCTTATACAGGTTCCATAAATTTATTCAACAGGCTTTCATAAGAACTACATCAAACTTCCTGGCAGATTAAAAGTGTGTGCCGGACCAAGACTAGAGCTCGGGACCTTCGCCTTTCGCAGGCAAGTGCTCTAGCGTCTGAGCTACTCAAGCACAACTCACGACCCATCCTCACAGCTTCACTTCTGTGAAGTTTGGAAGGTAGGAGACGAGGTACTGGCAGAATTGAAGCAGTTACACCATCTTCATGCCTGACAGAAATGTTAACGGAAGTCAGTCTGGTTGCAGTCCTAGCTGGCCACTCATGTCACCTGCTCTGTCAGTGTGCGATTACTTTGTGTGGGGAGCCCTCAAGTTTAAGGTGTATCGCAACAACCCTCATAGTCTTCATGAACTGCAGCTGAACGTTTCGGATAAGACTGCAGCAATTTCAGCAGTCCAGCTTCGATCTGTCTTCAGCAACTTGCTGACCAAGGCCCAAAAGTGCCAAGAGATAAATGACAGCAACTTTCATATCCTTTCCTCTGCTGCATTTTTTTGTACCCTGGAACTCTGTTCTCTTGACCACTATCATTTGCCCCACCCTGTAAATGTATTACATTTTCCTTGAATCCTTCCAACAAATCTATGTATATCATTTGCCTCTCCTAACAGTGATTTTAACTCATAGTTGCAGTTCATATTGTTTCTTATTATTAGCCCCAAATACTTATATGATGTGACGTGCTTAAGATGTTCATTATTAATCTTGTAATCAGAAACTGTTACAGGCATTATCTTATGCTCATGCATATTTAAAGAGAGCTGCCACTCATTACGTTACGTGGATATTTTTTACAAGTATTTCTGCATTTCTTATGACCGAGCATAACTGCCCAACAATAACACTCACCTTTAGGCAACAGAATTGTTCATGAAAAATGTTACAGTGCTGCTGATTCTATCTGACAAACTATTTATGTATGTTATGAACACTAACTGTCCCATTCATTTCCTTGGTGGACCACTGATTTACTTTTGTATCTTTAGATCATTCGCTATGTAACATAACATAGTACATTCTGTTAGTCAAATATTTGTTGAGCCAATCAGATTTCTGTGAGGATACCCCAAAGTATTAGTGGATGATGAAATCTAGTGTCCAGCTGCATCTCCTGTCTGTAAAATGTTGCAAATGACAAAAGCAAGCTGTGGTTCAGATGAGCAGTTTTTCCTGAATCTGCACTGATTCTTTGTGAGAAGATCATACTCTTCCAGGAAAGTGATGATGTTTAAGTGTAGAATATGCTCTAGGATCTTGCAACAAATGGGCATCAGCAATAGTGGTCTGTAATTCTGTGCATTGTATCTTACATACATTTTGTACACAGGAATGACCTACGCTCTTATCCAGTCATGCAGGCTATTCACTGGGCAAGGAATTCTTGACAAATATGAGCTATGAAAGGGGCCAATTCTGCAGTGTATTCAATGTCAAATCTAAATACAATTCCTTACGATCTGGTGCTATCGAGTTTAGGCTCTGTTGGAATTTCTCTCTGACTGATGTATTTAAGTCTTATGGTTGGTAAAAAGGTTCAGTTATTAATCTAAGTGAATCAACCACAGTTACTCTGACCCATATTAATTTGCAGTGGGATTCATTTTGGACTTCACTAGACTTATTGTTTTTACTTGTTGCTATACACACTTCTCCTCCTGGAGACATTAACCTACCCTTCTGATACAGGTTCTCATGTACCCAAAATTTTTTTAATCTCTACTTCAGGTTTCAATTAACTATTAGCTCCTAATATGATGTGTGGGCAACCACTTTCTGGGTGAAGTGTGAGCTTTGGAATTTTGCTGGCAGTTAAAAATATTTTAACTGTCTAACCCTCCAGATGTTTGATCCAGCTTGTTGGAATAATTGCTTTATATGACACTACATTTATACTCAGAGGTCTTGGAGTTCTGTGTAATCAAAAAATGCCACAAATCCAACCTGAACATACTCCATGACTTGAGTAGCTGTTTCTGACGTATCCAGTGTGACTTTACAAGTCTCCATTGTGTAGCGTAGGTTAAGAAATCTACAGTTATCTCCTCACAGAACTGACAAAGCTTCTTGTTTAGACTCTTAACCAGGCAGCACATCATAGACCATCATATGCATTTTGGGAAAACCATGAAAAACGCCAAATTAGCATGTAGGGAACAAGTATGTAAACCTGTATCCCCTTCATATGAAAAGTTTTTTTTTTATTTTTCCATGCATTTTAGTGACTGCGATGAAGCCAATACACAAAACTAAACAATGAACACAATTTACAGCTGTGAAGCACGATAGATCTAAAGTTCCAAGGTTAGATCACAGTTGGCCAAAGAACTTCTTTCATCTCAGGTGATGATTTGTGAAAAATGTCACATTGAATCGTGGTTCAGAGTCCACATTATACTAACGTGGTCCTATAAATGGCCAGACCAGGATCATCAGTTTAAAGGTAGAGGAAGACAAGGGCAAATCACCTACAACAGGACAATGCCGTGTAAAGGACTGCAGTGCTCAAACCAACCATCAGCTTGAGGACAACTTTACCTTAGCTTTAAAATTGCCACTCATCATAAAGATGACTCGTTGAGTTGCAGACAGACACAAGGAAAAAACTGTTACACATTAGCTCTCGGAGAAAGGCTTCTTCAGAAAAGGAAACTTCCACACTTTCATTCACACAAGCAAGCACACCTAACACACGTATGAATGCCGTCTCTGGCAGCTCAGACCAGAATGCAGTTGTCACCTTGAACGAAAGCAGCAATGTGGAGGGAGTGGGCAAGGGGAAGTTATAGCAGGGTACAGGTTGAGGGTGTGTGTGTGGGGGGGGGGGGGGGGGGGTTAAGAATGCCGTCTGGTGGAGCGTGCAGGTACTAGATGGAGACATGACAAGACTGCCACCAGGCACAGCATTGGGAGTCTGTGGGGAAGGAGGATGGGAGCAGGGGAGGGGTATGGAACGGGTAGTGGAAAATAAGAACAACAGGAAAGGGCAAAGATAGGTGGGTGCATTGGCATAGGGCAGCACACAATGAGGGTGAGATGATGTCAATAGGGAGGAGGTGATAGGACAGAGGGGGCAGAAACTGTTGGATGGAGGATGTGGGGACAATAGGTTACTGTAGTTTGAGGACGGAATAATTTCGGGAGAGGAGAATGTGTTATAAGGATAACTCCCACCTGTGCAGTTAAAAAAAAATCTGGTGGTGGAAGAGAGGATACAGAAGGCCCGTGTTGTGAAGCAACCACTGAAATTGAGTGTGTTGTGCTCAGCTGCCTGTTGTGCCACTGGGTGGTCAACTATGTTCTTGAAAACAGCCAGGCAAGGCCATTCATCCTGGTAGAAGGTTGGTGGGTAGTCATACCAACATAAAAGGCTGTACAGTGTTTGCCACAGAGTTCTTACATGACATTCACACTATTGATTTGGAGCTTTGGTCATCTTGAGTCACCACATAATTTTATTTATTATTTTCTCTCTTCAGTAAAGAGTGCACTCCACCAGCTTCAAACTACTAAGTGGGTCTCTGAGTTCTCTGCAGTGATGAACTGCTGTGTACTTTACAACCAGCCTTACCATGTGTGCAACAAGTAGCTCGGGCTTTGCATGAACACTCCATAGGGTAGCTTGTACAGTAACTACACTGATGTATAAATAATTGTGAGCCATAAGCTAGTTGTCAATGGAAATGTGTTGAAATTAAGGGTTTAGGCAATCTCTCTAACATTCCAGTGTTTCCCTTGAAGTTCTTCTGTACTTCTGTAACATTCTCAGGCTCCCACTAAGGCTGCAAAAGCTTAACATGTTATCCTGATATATTACAACATTACTTTAACTACAGTTGATCTGGATTACTGAAGTAGCCAGGTAACCACTGAGCTGCTTCTCTCTCCTCAGGCATAATGAGAGGCCATTATGGAGAGTTTTAGATTTTAGGGTGCCAGCTAACCTCTGTAAGTCTTTGTGCTTGTATAAGGAATTATATGTGCTAGATATTGATGAGGAATGTCACTTTTTTAGACGAAGTACCTCAGGCTACCAAAAATAAGTCATATTAAACTGACTGCACAAAAAACACAACACCCAATAAATGATGAGCAATCATTGTGTAATTTTCTATTTAATCAATGTGAAGCACTTAAAACAATTTTTTGAGACAGGGTATGTTATTGGCATTTCTTTGTGGGCAAACAATGAAGTGTTGATTGTTTATTCCATTAGCCTCAATTGTTTCCTGTACAACCTGGAAAACACATATGAGCGAATAATGTTTTCCTGCTCTTGTAGTGTTTGCTGTTGTACCCTGAATTTTTCCCCTTTCAATCACGTATGTCTGTAGGATCTTTCTGTGATTGTTTTTATCAGATTTCTGGAGTAAACATGCTGTTGTAAGCCCTGACCAAGTTGTGAAAGCTATTGCTTTTGTGGAAGATGGCCGCAGCATGCATTACGCTGCAGAAATGTTGAGGACTACACCTTCCATGATTTCCAGAACTGTATAAAGGTAAAGGGAAACTGGAGGCTTTGCAAAGAGACCTGAAACAGGCCCAAGAAGAACAACATTGGACAGAGATGACTGCTTCTTACAATTTCAAATTTTCCGCAGCCATCACACCACTGCTACTGAAGCACGAAATTGACTCCACAAGGTCTGAGGGGTCAATGTTGGTGAGAGAACCATTTGAAGAAGACTGGAAGAAGCCAATCTTCAGCTCAGAAGACCTGCTACAGATCCGGAGCTCTCCAGAGAGAACTGCACAGTTCGGCTACATTTCGCAAGGGAACATCTTGGCTGGACAGTATGATGGGCTCAAGTGTCATTCACTGATGAGTCGCGATTTGGCCTCCGATCACCTGATGGAAGAGAAGCGGTCTGGAAAAGGTCATGGGAAAGGTCTTCCCCTAGCACAGTCTCATCTAGGACGCTTTCTCTGACTGGTTCTGTAATGGTGTGGACAGGAATCAATACAGCTGCAAGGACAGATCTGGTCTTTGTGGAGCATCGGAGCCTTACCGCATAACAGTACGTGAAGGAAATCCTACTGGAGCATGCTGTGCATTTTGCTCCATTTATTGGTGATGATTTTACACTAATGCACGACAATGCATGCCTACATGCTGCAAGAATTGTGCACGAGTTCGTGGATGAAACAAGGATTCATGCTATGGGTCAGCCTGCTTGAAGCCCTGATTTGAAACCTATTGAGCATGTTTAGGACCAGCTGGGGAGCAGAGCCCATCAATACTATCTAGAGGCCCTACAGGACCTACAGAATGCCCTCTTGGAAGAATGGGATATGATTCATCAACAGGACATTACCGCTTTAATTAGGAGCATGCCTGAAAGGTTGAATACTATCAGTGGTGCAGGAAGTGGCAGTACACCTTTTGAAGATGTGACCAGAGGTTTCCGAGGTGTCTGAAGTGTATAACATCAAAACAGACATGCATGACCTTTATGAGCTTACTCAAAATTTCCTTGAAGTGTGCATCTCTGGCTTAATTTGTTAAATTTTTTATAATCATCTTTCTTTTTTAATTGCTGAACACTTAGATGGGACGAAACCACAATATTCCATCATAAGATAGTGGATTAGTATCATAAAAGTGTTCTAAATTTAAAATAAATTTCAGTTTTTGTAAGAAATTGAAGTGTTGCACTTTTGTGTCGGTCAGTATATTAGTTTGCTAGCAACTGATAATATTCAACACATGACAAGTTATGTTTTGAAATGCAAGACAGCAGGTGTGAGATGGAGCACTCTAGACGAGTATGCAGCCCTTCAGCAGTGCTCACTGTGTGAATTTTGTGAGTAATCATATTTCCCACCTATGTCAGCTTGTTCGAAATTGGATGCTGAATTTTTCTGAAGAGTGGATAAATGAAGAGTTCTAAAAAGACAAATGTGGATCGGGGCACAGACATAAAGTGAGCAGACATAAGGGTAACAATATACACTACAGTAGCTGCTGTGGGTAGTTCATGTAAATCACCTAACAATAATTATAACAATAATAATAATAATAATAATAATAATAATAATTTGTACATGATGGCACCATGCAAGCTGATTCCATGCAATGACTATGTCTGGAATCAGGACATCATATTTACCATGATGAAGGATATTATATGCTATCCTGAAATGCATTGTTTTGAGAGTAAGACTAAGAACACATCAATAGAATAGGAAAACGCTGCACTATTTATGAAAAAAAAAGTTTAAGGTAAAACCATATGTCATCAAAGCGATGTTCACAGTTTTCTGGAGCCATGAAAGCATACTTTTTACTGTACTGCAGCCTCAAGAGCAAGTTACAAATTCCAACTCTTACTATAAAATTATCATGAAATTTCAGAGTCATTCAACAGAAGCAATGAGTATTCCTCCGAAATATTTGATGCTCTTATAAGAGAACATACATCCTTATGCTGTGTGCAATACAACTAAGACACTGTGAAATTTCATACACGAAGTTACCAACATTCAATGCCCAGCCGCAAATTTGATCCAGATGACTTCCAAATTAATTGATAGTCTCAGTCTTTCCCAGTGACACGATTTTAAAAAGAGGAATACATTGCTCAGTGACATTACAAGCCCTAAGAATTTTGTATTCCACGAATTCAAAGGTGTGTGAAATACAGCAAAAGACCCCAATATGCTGGGGATTATGCTGACAAATGGAGAAATTTTTAAAATTAGTATTCTTATTTGAGTTTTATATCCATCTGAAATTTCAGAATCAGTGTCCACTGTTCAGAAACTGTTACCTGCACTCAGATTCAAACCACAAACTTTGCCTTTTACAGGCAAGGATTACAAACTGACCTATCCCGGCACGACTCCTAATTCAAATTTACGCATCCAAATCTGTCCATAAGACAATGACCACAAAAGACAAGGTTCCAAGTTCAAGTCCTGTTCCTGCACACATATGATACTTATTACTGATTCACCCTTCTCAAAAAGAGTCTGCATTCCTTTTGATTACAACACATTTCTTCTGAAATAAGTCAGCATTTCACATACCCCACTGGAAATCTCTGATTAATATCACAGGCTCCATTTCAGCTCTACAAAAAATGGTAGTTATGTGTATGACGGTTCCACAAATCTGAGTGTGACCAGTACAACTGAGATATTGTACGTGTATCAGATATTGCATACTAATTAGGCTTCACCCAAAAGATCATCTGAAACAGCAACTCACTGTGCTCCAATATATAGTTTAAATAATTTGTGATTGATAAACGCTGTAGCCTTCTAAGTGCAGCACATCTTAACCCCAATTAGCATGAATAAACTCCTTGTGAATGAAAATGGAAATAATCGGCTACCCTCCCTTAGTTCCATGTTGTATGATTCTTAAGAATTCTGGAAATCTCCAGTTTACTTAGTAGCAAAGAAAACAATTTGCTGGAAATGAAACTCACATAACTCACTGGATTTCTAAGACTTATAATAGTTCTAATAATTTAAGTTATGGTTAGTTAAAACTTTTAAATAAGCTACGATTTGTTGTGAAAGTTGATGTGATTTGACGTGAAAGTTGAAAATTTAATCCTCCATTCCCCTATTAACATAACTTTAGCATCAATAGTTCTTTGTGGCATACAGTTCAGTGTAAAGAATGAGCAGGTATTTGGGAAATCGTCAAGAAGTAACGAGACATTAGTGGTTCATCTCTAATGAACTTTATATCTTAATAACAATAACAATGCATGTAACTAATCAAAGTTTCTTGAGTGACACTATTCTTTTGCATACATTTGTCTGAGAAACTAAGAGGGACAGAAAGAGGAATGTAATAGCATAGAGTAAATGAATATTGCTACAAGCTGTGGTGTATGCAGTGTGGCGTACTGGTTACTGTTGCTAGCTGATGTGCTATTGGTCACCAGTTCAAATATAATCATTGGCAATTATTTTTTTGTTTGGAATTTATCATTTCTGGAAGGTTCTTGAAATATCTATGTTTTTCATGTTTTAATATTCCAGAATATTCGACAGTTTGTATAAATAGCTGCACTCTGGGTCTAGGAGGTAAGTTCTGTTATGGCTGTACATTGATGTCAGTGATAAATGTGCTTTTAATACTAAATATTGAACTTCACTGACAACCCTGTATTCGGATTTGGACTTATTGTGATTAAGACAAGACACCATTTGATAGAGATGCCTGTTCCTTCAAAACAACTACATCACTGTCGTTCCCATTAGTAACATAAGAAACATTGTGAACATGGACAGAAATCAAAATACCAGCAGTACACCATTCCTAAGACCTGGATATTCAGGAGACAGGTGGATTCCAAAACAGAATTAGGTCAGTTGCACATCAGGCATTCATCAGCATTTTCCAGAGACGTTGGTCAGGACCCAACAAAATAGCCGAAGGTATCTGACATAGTTACAAAATACAACAGATATTATGACATGATGTGTTTGACAAATGTGTAATTTTGATTGGACAGGACAAAATGTTTTGGCTCTTTGTCACATTGTGAATTCTAACATGACAGAAGCCAACAAAATCTCACACCTGATGAAAAGAGTTGCAGAAGAGATAAATCAAGCTCTTCTGGTAAAGAATGTCATGACAACAGAGGACTATAAAATGGTGCCAATGAATCGAGGAAATAAAAGAGAGAAGAATAAGATGAAAAATGTATGACTGACTGCTGAATGTAGTTCTTATGGCAGTGGTGGAAGATAATCATGAGCTCGCCTCTCTCATACACAGCTAGTAGGGGAAGAGATGCATCAGAGTATGGCAGCCAGAAATGTTGGACTGAGTACACAAGAGATAGCAGCCTTGAATGTTAATTGGAATATAATGTTGAAGAAAAGATGTATCAGTCTTTAGCACAAATCACTGCCACCAACCGAATGCATCAGGAAGAACGGACTTAGACAACTCAGACTTATGCTGGAGCCATCAAATGACAACACAACATCCAACCAATGCGGCTACAACGGACTCCTCCACCAACTACAATGCCCCCCAGAAGAAGAGACATTTCCAGGACAGAGGACAATACACCACTGTGTTCACTGTGGATGCCCAGATCATGTTCTATGCAACTGCAGAGAAAGAAAGCAAGTTTTCGACAACTAATACACCACCAGATATAGACCATCACAACAGTTCTATTAATGCCAGCCAGCTGCAGTCAACAACAGCTGATCTATGGGATCATCATACACTGAATGAAATCACTCGTCAACATCCCATAGCAGTTCCCAGTTGTCCAACAGAGGTACCTGCCACTCGTCCAGCCGATAACTTCAGGAAACCAAGTGCGACAAATATCTATTGCAGTGAACCCCTCATAGATGCAAATTGTCCATATTTGACAGTCATACAAATGTCAAGAAATATCAAGGACATCATCATCAACGGCTGACATGTTTGGGTGCAAGTCGACTTGGAGGCTTCCTTTTCCCTATCTTATAATCATCGGCTAAAGAAGATTATATTCCTTGGTACAAAAGCAATTAAAATCAGAGCTCCAGATTGACAAAGCTATTCCAACAAGCACACATAACAAAGGTTGCTCTGGACAGTTGTTTGCCACTGAAGATATTATTCCATCATTATCAATGAGATGAGTTCCAGTCAGCAATCAATATGTTCATTTAAAATATGAAGATTTTGTCAATTGCAAGACGTTACTGAGGCTCACCAAACAAATCTACATGCCAGCAATGATTGAAAACACTGTAGGTGGACACGGAGAACTTTGAATCATTAATTGTGTCAAGAAGCATCTACTCATCCCTAAAGTTATGCGCACTGAGTAATCCCAGCAAGTCCATGGAGGGTAGCTTGGTGTTGGTAACGAAGAATTAAATACAATGCAGTGGAGGAAGCTAGTATGAACTGCTAATAGGGTCTGGCCTGACCAAGGAATAATGTCGCGAGTGACAGCTGTTCTGCATCTGTTTTAAGATGCTTTTATATCAGGAGTGGATAAAAACAGACCAAGCATCCAAGTTAAAACACCATATCAACAATGGGAATCATCCACCAATTAACCAGCACACATACAGGGTGTCACTGGCTGAATGACGAATAATTCAGAAGTAAATGGAGAAGATTCTGCAAGATGACAATCACTGAATGTTCAGAGAGCCCTTGGTCTTCCCCTGTGGTCCTTGGAAAGAAAAACGATAGCATATTGCGTTTCTGTGTTGTCTATCAATGACTGAACAAAATCACAAAGAAAAAGTCTATCCGCTGCCATGCACTGATGACACCTTAGACTGGTTGAAAGGAGCGAAGCATTTATCAACTACGGACATGCAGATGGGATACTGGCAAATTGAGGTTGGTGCGGCTGAGAAAAGACTGCCTTCATAGCTCCAGATGGTCTGTATGATTTCAAAGCTGAACTGAGCAGTGCTGCTCAATCCAGCCACCATCAAACATATGATGGATAACTTGCTTTGACACCTTAAATGGACAATGTGCCTTTGGCATTTGCACAAAATTGTTATTTTTTAAATACATGTGAAAAACAGCTAGCCACCTGACACTGGTACTGAAGTGTGTTCACACTGTAGGCATGAATCTGAAAAAGTGCCTCTTGTCACCCAAGAAATAAAAATCTTGGGGCACCTAGTGAATGGCGATGGAGTTCATTTCAACCTAGAGAAAATACGAACAGTCACCGATTTTCTGACTCTTCAACACAACTGTGATGTGCAATGTATTCCCAGAATGTGCTCGTACTACCATTGACTCATAAAGGACTTCTTTAATGAGGCACTTCCACTGCAAGAACTACTGCACGGAGGCCCCAAATTTTCCTGAAACAAGGAGCATACAAGACCTTTCGTTGTCCTTAAGGATGCCCTAACATATTCTCCAGATCTAGCACTGTACAACAAGTATATCGAGAATGATCTTCACACTGATGCTAATGGTTTTGGAATAGAGTAGTAGTAGTAGTAGTAGTAGTAGTAGTAGTAGTAGTTGTTGTTGTTATTGTTGTTGTACAAGACCAACAAGATGCCAAAAAGGTGATAGCTTATGCTTCCAGAGTACTACTCTCCAAGTCCAAGACAAATTACGCCACAACAGAGAAAAAAGTGACTTGCAGATGTTTGAGCCATCAAGTTCCAGCTGTTTTATTTGGCAAACCATTATTGTCATGACAGCCACCATTCTCCCTTCTGGCTGACTAGCCAGATGGATCCATTGGGTTGACTGACAAGATGGTCATGCAGGTTTCAGCAGTGCAATATCATAGAGGTATTCAAAAGTGGATAACAAATATAGGGATGCTGATGGCAGACAATCAACACAAAAACATGACAGAATGACAAGTCCAGAGTGTAATTTAATCGAGAGCCTAGACGTAGCAATATGTGAAGCCTAGCAATGCTGCATATGAGGAACTATACATAAATGCAGTCAGAACACCAATGAGGTATGGACTCTAGTGTGGCTCGCTTTATAGTGCAGCTGCTGGTAGGCTGGAGTGTGGTGTGTGGCTTGTGTCTAGTGCTGAGGTGGTGATAGCAGTACTCGCAAATACTAGGAGCACTGCCTAGCAGCTGCATGTTTTCAAACTCATTGGAGTATGAAATGTCGGAAGGCACCGCCCAGGCAACTGTAGTTGGCACCTACGAAGGTTTTGCTCCAAATAAATGTGTCCAGACTGCTGAACCTGGGTGTACCGCCCAGCATGTCAGACTTGGGATTCTGAGGGCGTGCCAACAGGTGGTGGAGAGTAGATGGCTGTCGCCCATAGAGGTGCTCTGGTGGGCTGCGATCATGAACAGGAGTGGTCCTGTAGGTGCTCAGGAACATCGTGAGTGCCACTGCTGAGTGGTGGATCTGCCGACTGCTTTCAACATTTGTTATTTAAACATATGCATCATGTGCTCCCCTTCGCCATTGGAGGATGGGTGGAAAGGTGGGCTAAAAAGGTGTTTAATGCCATTAGCAATGCAGAACTGTTCAAATGCGATCACCATGAACTGGTGCACATTGATGTGAACAAGGGTATGAAGAAGTCCTTTGATAGTGAGGATCTGGGTAAATGCATTAAGGGTGGTGGTTGTAGTGGTGGAAGCCATGTTAACCACATATGGGTAGTTGGAATAATCATCCATAACAATGAGTGGTATAGAGACCATAAAAGGACCCACAAAGTCCACATGAATGTGGTCCCAGAGGCGATGGGAAGTGGGCATTGGGGCAAAATATCAAAGTGGAGCAGCCTGACATTGGGCACATGTAGAACAGCTGCACATCATGGCATCAACATCTCTGTTCAGTCCTAGCCAGCGAGGCACATTGCCTGGCAAGAGCCTTCATCCATAACATACTCCAGTGCTCACAATGGTGGACTTCCAAGATATGAGGGCATAAGGTATTCAGGATGACAACAGGGCGGGTATCCGCCTCTGCATGCCGCAGGAGAACATCAGAGACAACACACAAACAATGAGAAAGGGGAGCCTAGGCCCTGAGTTCTGGATCAGCATATTTGGAAAAAATAAGTGGGCCACCCATTTTGCACATAGTGCTGCAGCAATGTGAGCAGCAGTAGTGGGAGTCCCATCCAAGGTGCATTGTCATTCGACGTCAGTGTGGAAACAGGATATCTCCTGTTGCTGAAATGCCTGGTCTGGCCCTGAACGTAGATGAGAGAGCAGATTGCATTTGCATGTTGCACAGTAGGCTTCTACTTGATTGAGTAATTCTAAGAATTAAGGGGCCTTTGAGCTGTCCACTCCACGAGCTGTGAATGTGGCCCAAAGAGCACTACCAAGAGTTTGCAGTAAATAAAGAGGGTAATTTAGTACCAAAGAGGTAATTTCTTAACAGCAAAGATTGTCTCCAAAGCCTCTTTCTCAAACTATGAGTAGTTTCATCAGTGTCTTTAACACTGAGTTGCTCAGTACCATCATCGTTATGATGCGCCAACCATGCACGAATGCCATGAGGGGAAGCATCAGCAGTCAAAGCTAGAGAATGTTATAGAGAAAAGGGCATCAGTCAGGGCACTGAGCGTAACACGTCCTTCAGCTGGCAGCTGACCACTGGAACTGAGCACCCTTCTTCTGCAACTGGATGAATGGGTGCATAATGTGTGCTGCTTGCAGGAGGAACTTAGAATAATAATTCACTTTACCCAAAAAAGCCTGCAGTCCCTTTAGGTTTTGGCAATGTGGGAGAGAGTCAACAGCTGCATTGTTGTGGTCAATGGGCTTAATCCCGTCTGTTGAGTAAGTGACCAAGGTACTCTGCTTGCTCCTCAAAAACTCGTGCCTGTGGGGCAGCGCTTGAGCCCAGCATTGCACAATGTAGTGAAGAGGGTGCAAAGTTGCGCCAGTGGTCTTGGCATGTAGCACCCGTAACTGTTAAGTCATTGAGTTAATTGGTACAAGAAGGAATGGATATGCTTAACTGTTCCAGGTATCTTTGGAAGACTGATGCAGCAGAAGAGATCCCCAAGAACAAATGTCTGCATTTGTACAAGCCGAAGGGTGGATTGATTACCATAATGTGTTGTGATTCCTCATCTAGTGGGATCTGTAAATAGCCATCGGAAAGGTCTATCTTAGAAAAATAGTCACTGCTAACAAGCTTCCTGAGGAGATCCTCTAGACATGGCAGGGGGTAGGTTTCTATGTGTCCTGGCATTGAGTGTTGATCCAGAATCTCCACAGAGCCAGAGGGAGCCGTTTCCTTTCTTCACTACCACGGGCATGGTCTAAGCAGTAGCTTTGAGAGGTGCAATTATGTCAGCTTCATGAAGACAATCAATTTCGAGATTAATCACCATCCACAGGGAAACTGGAAGCTGATGTGCCCAAACGAAACAGGGCACTGCATCTGGACATAGAGAAATATGCACCTCAAAGTTTGTGAAGCACCCTAGGGAGGTTAGAACAGAGATGCAAAGGAGGTACAAAGGTCATCAAGTTCTTGGGAGGGGACCATCTCACATGAACTTCATCCATAATGAAAAACCCAAACAGTGAGAAGGCATCCAGGCCGAAAATGTTGCTAGCTGAGTGATTATTGACTATGAACTGCATTATCGGCCATACAACCTTGTATGTTGCCGTAGTCATAAACTGACCTCTGAAGGGAATTGAACTGTTATCATACGCAACCAACCTGCAGGAGGGCAGGGCCAATACTGGGTAACCCAGATGAGCAAATGTTGGCAGTTTCACCACGGAAACAGTAAATGCCCTAGGGAATAATACACAGTAGCTTGATGCAAGTGGGGAGTGGGGTTTGATTGTCCCAATGCTTGATGGCAGGCGGTTCAGAGATGCCCATCCCTCCCATAACGAGTGCAGTGAGCCCAGCGATTTGGACTGTTCACATATTGGTGCATCGTGAAACACTCGCTGGCTTCTCAGAGGTCATTGACATGACCAAAAGTGACGAATCACACCAACGCCATCGGAGAAAGGACTTACAAGAATTCCGAGCCCTTGCCGGAGGGGACGAGCCATAAGACTTTCATTTAGTACCTGTGTGATCTCGAAAAAGAGTATGATTTTCAAAATATCATCCAAGGAAGAATTGTCCAGCTTGAGGGCGCCATGCATGCTTCCAGATCAGGTTCCAATTAGACCACCCCATCTCAAATCAAGGAATCTGCACGAGGCTTTGCATGATGTGTTTGTGCATGTGGAATCACACGGTCGACTCAGTCCTTGCAAATCCATCACATACAAGCAATAACATTGACCAGGTTGGTTGTGTAACTCAGGGCGCAATGTGACCACATGGAATCATCGTGTATATCAGTTCAACAGCAATGAACACATCTCCCTGCATGTGAGTACAACCAGATTTGAGAGGGGAGCCAACTTCTTTAGTAAGAAAAATGTCTCTGTGGGAGACCAAGAAAGAAAGAGTGACCATTAAAGAGCATCATCAGAAACTCTAAAAGTGGTGAAGTGCTGCTTCAGCTTCTGCAAATATGTATCCTAATCTTCTTTGGTGATATTAAACAGTGGGAACGAGGATGGGTGGGACTCTATCTGGGAAGCAATCACAGCCTGAACAGGTTATCAACTCTGTACCTGCAAGTGTTGTGACAAAACCTGAACTTCCTGACGTAACAGGTTGGTTTGCTGCTGCAGAGCAACTCTTGCTGTTACTGTTCCACATCTTTGCCTCTTTACTTCCACCTCAACTGACATCTCTGCCCAAACTCTTTGCCTTTACAAATGTCTGCTTGTGTCTGTGTATGTGCAGATGGATATGTGTGTGTGTGTGTGTGTGTGCGCGCGAGTGTATACCTGTCCTTTTTTCCCCCTAAGGTAAGTCTTTCCGCTCCCCGGGATTGGAATGACTCCTTACCCTCTTCCTTAAAACCCACATCCTTTCGTCTTTCCCTCTCCTTCCCTCTTTCCTGATGAAGCAACGGTTTGTTGCGAAAGCTTGAATTTTGTGTGTATGTTTGTGTGTCTTTTGACCTGCCAGCGCTTTTGTTTGGTAAGTCTCATCATCTTTGTTTATATATATATATATATATATCTCTCTGCTTGTCTGATATATGTCTGCTTGTGTCTGTATATGTGTGGATGGATATGTGTGTGTGTGCGAGTGTATACCCGTCCTTTTTTTCCCCTAAGGTAAGTCTTTCCGCTCCCGGGATTGGAATGACTCCTTACCCTCTTCCTTAAAACCCAAATCCTTTCGTCTTTCCCTCTCCTTCCCTCTTTCCTGACGAAGCAACCGTTGGTTGCGAAAGCTAGAATTTTGTGTGTATGTTTGTGTGTCTATCGACGTGCCAGCGCTTTCGTTTGGTAAGTACACACACACTTCCTCGAGTATTACACTTGATACCCTTTTCTCTAAAGGACACTCACCATCGATGACAATGTACTGGATCCCATTACTTAAGAAGTCTTTGAGCCATTCTCATATCTGGAAATTATTGTGTGTACTCGTACCTTCACTAACAGTCTGTAGCGTGGCACCTGTCAAACACTTTTCTGAAATCTAGGAGTATGGAATCTGCCTGGTGCCTTTCAGCTATGGTTTGCAGGTTATCATGTGACAAAAGGGCAAGCTGAGTGTCGCATGAGTGACACTTTCGAAAACTGTGCTGGTTTATGGACAGGATCTTTTCTGTCTCAAGGAACTTTATTATATTTGAAATGAGAATATGTTCAAAAATATTGGAGCAAATCACTATTACGGAAATTGGTCTGTAATTCTGTGGGTCAGTTCTTGCATCCCTTCTTGTATACAGGGGTAATCTGCACTTTTTTCCAGTCACTTGGGGCTTTGTGCTGGGCAAGAGAGTGTCAATAAAAGCAAGCTAATTAAGGGGCCAATGCCATAGAGTGCTCCTTGCACAACCAAACTGAGATTCCATCAAGATATGGTGGCTTTTTTTCAATTTTATCAGTTGCTTCTCTGCACCAGGTGTGACTACCACTATGTCCTCCATACGGGAGTCTGTGCGATGGTCAAATGGCAGTACGTTTGTGCAATCCTCCTGCATGAATGATATCTTTAATACAAAATTTTAAACTTCAGCTTTCCTTTTGCTATCTTCTATTGCTACATCACAATGGTCAATGAGTGACTGGACAAAAGCCTTTGATATGCTTAGCAATTTAATGTAGGACCACAATTTTCACGTTTCTGTTAGATCCTCTGCTAAGGTATGACAGCAGTAGTTGTTGCATGCTTCGCACATTGATCTTTTTACACCCACACAAATCTCTGCTAACTTTTGCCTGTTGTTTTTGTGCATTCTCTTCTGAAAGAAATGTGCAACAATCCATGTCACCGAAGTCTGTTATTATACCACAGTGGGTCTTTCCTCTCCTTAATCTACTTACTCAGCACACACTTCTCCAGAGTGCGATTTACAATCCATTTAACTTGACCCGTAATTCCTCTACTTCCAGTCATAATGGAACTAAATGATCTCTATTCATTGTTTAAGTTGGATGCTACCAACTGCTTATCTGCTCTTTCTAGCAGATTGATTTATTAACTTTGATAACCACCATTGCTGTGATGACATCATGGTCACTATTCCCTGCCACTATAGTGACACCATCGATAAGGTTGGTAGCAACAAGGTCTAAAATATTTCCATTGCATGCAGTCTGTCGAACTAGCTGCTCAAGATAGATTTCAGAAGACATGTCCAAAAGTACTTTACAAGATTGCCTGTCTGTACTCCTCACAATGAATCCATAGACGTCCCAGTCTACACTCAGTAGGTTAAAGTTGCCTCCAACTAATATTGCATGATCTGGGTATTTCTGTGCTACAGACCATAGATTTTCTCTGAAAGACTCTAAAACTATTACAGCAGAATCGGACAGTCAGTAGAAACATCCAACAATTAACTTGATTTTACCTATACATATTATACATGTCCAGGTAACTTCACACCCACACTCAAAACTGACATCATTGAAGACAGTATTTTCATCAACTGCAATGAACACTCCCCATCTATGATGTCTAATCCGTCTTTCCAATATACGTTATACGTTCAGACCCACTGAATACACTATACAGAAAATAAAAGAAAACCACTATGAAGGAATTATCTAGATGGGATGGAAGTTAGTAGATGTGACATACACACACAGACAAACAAATTAGTACAATTTCAGAAACATTGCATTATTTATTCAAGAGAAAGAGCTTTGCAAATTTAGCTGGTCAATAATATGTCAGTCTGTAATCTCACTGACTAGAGTAGAATTGTCTACAGTGATGAGTCCTGCTTCAAATTGAGCCCCAATGACCAGCAAATATAAGTCTGGAGATGCCCAGGACAGGAGTGGGATACTAACCCAATCGTCATCCACCAAAAGGCCTGAAAACCATTAGTGATAGTCTGTGGTGCTATTTTGTTTCATAGCAGGACCCCTTCAGTTATCATACACAGCACAGTGGCATGTCAGCGATATCCTACACTCCATTTTGTTGTCTTTCATGGAAAGCCATCTTGAACTTACACTTCAGCAAGATAATGCCCATCTACACATGGTGAGACCTTCTACTGCTTGTCTTCGTACTACCAAATCCCACCTGGGCCAACAAGGTCATCAGATTTCTCCCCAATTGACAAAGATTGAATCATTATGGGCATCGACTCCCAACCAGCTTGGGATATTGATGATCTAACATGCCAGTTGGACAGAGTTTGGTACAATATCCATTAGGAGGACATCCAATAACTCTATCAATCAATGGCAAGCCGAATTACTGCTTGCATAAGGGCCAGAGGTGGACCAAAGCATTATTGACTTGCTCAGTTTGCAAAGCTCTTTCTCTTGAATAAAACATCCAATTTTTCTGAAGTTGTTGTATTCATCATCATCCTTTGCGTTTTGTGTGTGTGTGTGTGTGTGTGTGTGTGTGTGTGTGTGTGTGTGTGTGAGAGAGAGAGAGAGAGAGAGAGAGAGAGAGAGAGAGAGAGATATCAGCTCTCGGTCACGAGAATAATCGGAGTGTGACGAATTTCCTGGAGGGCAGTAAATTTGGGAACTTCGTTACAAGATATACTTTGGCAGAACACATCAGAATTGATGAAATCTTAATCATCACTGCATTAAATGACACTGCTGCTGAACAGAGGGCTATTCCAGCTCTGCTGGAAACGACAGAAGCCTTGAAGGTGGACAAACTGACCGAAGGAGAATTCCAATTAATTAACAGAGCACTGTGTATGAGGAACTATGATCCAATGGGGCAGAAATGGTTACTTGTCATTCCAACTCGGCTATGGCCAGCTATCCTGAAGTTTTTCCAAGACACTTCGACATCTGTTCATAAAGACTAAAGAAACAGATACAGGTATCACTGGCTAAGTCCCTATGGATCTGTTAGACAGAATGTGAGCCACTGCAAAGTATTCCAACAACAGCACAGCTGGAATTATCTTCGGAGCATTTTGTACCAAACTCGCCTGCAACAGTGCCACTCCACAAAACTGGAATCAACCTCTTGTGGAAGTTCTTGAAGTTCACAAATAGGAATAGATGGACAATAGTCTATCCTAATTACCTCACTTGCTATGCTGTCACCAAGGCTGTGCTAACTGCTGAAGTTCCAGAAATTATAAGGTTACTTGCAGAAGATATCAGTTCAACACTTGGGCCATCTTACTCCCTCAATGCTCTGATTGTTGGAAAGTTTTCCACAAGAGACTAGTAAAAAAGGGAGTTTCACATTGTGACATCACCCACAGTATGACAACTGCTTATCATCCACGGATGAAGGTTCTCACACAATGCTTTAATAAGACATTGGCAGATATGTACATTTATGTTGAGCAGAGAGATCAAGATACAAAACTGCCTGTCATGACATTTGCATACAAAACAGTGAAGCGAGATACAGGCTTCACACCTTTCCTTCTGCACTAAGGCTGCGCGGCCAGAACAACAATCGATACACTGTTATCTTCTCAACCGAATAATACTCAGGGTGACTGTGTGAAGAACCTCATCACTAGGAATGAAGAAGCAAGGGAGTTGGCCGATGAATTACTGCTGTAAATTGAAACTTTTAGCACTGGGCAGAAGCATGTAAAGGAACGATAGCTGACAATGCAGTGAATAGATATGGACCCAGCACAGCAGTTCATACTGGGAGGGATCCTCTGTGGTATACAGTCACTGTAATGAAACCTTTAAACAGAGATTATTGCATAATAGGTGTAAAACAAAGCATAGGGCAATAGACAGAGAGATGCTGAATGAAATGCAATTGGCTGTCAAGAGAACAATGCGTGTAGCCTACAGTGACTGCTGTAGAAGAATACAGTCAAATGATCTTTCACAAAACCCAAAGAAATATTGGTTGTATTGACAGGCTGTTAGTGGCACCAAAGTTAGTTCCACTTCCTAGAGAATGAAACAGGATCTGAAACTGAGAGTAGAAAAGCAAAAGTGAAATGCTTAACTCTGTTTTCAAACATTCCTTAAAAAAACAGGAGAATTGCCCAGATTTAATCTTTATACTACTAAAAATTGAGTGAAACGAGTTCTGGTGTCAGTGGTAATGAGAAATATGTGAAATCTTTAAAACTGAACAAAGCTCCAGGGCCCGAGGGAATCCCTACCAAATTCTGTACTGATTTTGCAGCTGAGGGTAGTAGAAGTGATTCACAAAACTACCATCCAATATCCTTGACAACAACTTGTTGTAGAATCTTAGAACATATTTTGAGCTCAAATTTAATGAGGTATCTTCAACAGAATGGCTTCCTCAATGCCAACCAGCATGGGCTTTGAAAACATCATGTGTTATCCCACTCGCACTTTTCTCACATAACATATTGAAAGCTTTAGAGCAAGGCAATCAGGTAGATTCTGTATTTCTTGATCTCCAAAAAGTAACTGACGCAGTATCACACCTATGCTTATTGTCAAAAGTATGATAATATGGGCTATCAAGTGAAATTTGTGACTGGCTTGAGGACTTTTTGGTAGGGAGGATGCAGCATGTTATCTTGGCTGGAGAGTCATCATCAGATGTAGAAGTAACTTTGGGTGTGTCCCAGGAAAGTGTGCTGGGGCCCTTGCTGTTCATGTTGTATATTTACAACATCGCAGGAAATATTAATACTAAAATTAGGCTTTTGCAGATGATGCAGTTATGTATAATGAAGTAGTATCTGAAAGAATCTGGATTAATATTCAGTCAGATCTTGATAAGATTTCAAAGTAATGCACAGACTGGCAACTTGCTTTAAATGTTCAGAAATGTAAAATTTTGCACTTCACAAAATGAAAAAACATAGTAGCCTGTAACTATAATATCAATGAGTCACTGCTGGAATCGGCCAAGTCATATAAATACCTGGGTGTAACACTTTGTAGGGATCTGAAATGGAATGATCACATAGCTTCAGCCATGGGTAAAGCAGGTGGTAGACTTTGGCTTTTTGGTGGAGTATTGGGGATGTACAATAAATCTACAAGGCAGATTGTTTAGAAATCGTTCATGCGACCAGTTCTAGAATATTGCTCAAGTGTGTCGGACTGTACCAGATAGGACTAACAGGGGATATTAAATGTATACAGAGAAGGGCAGCATGAATGGTCACAGGCTTGTTTAATCAGTATCAGAGATATTGAAGGAACTGAACTGGAAGACTCTTTTAAGATAGGTGTAAACTATCCCAAAAAAGTCTACTGACAAAGTTTCAAAAACTGGTTTTAAGTGATTCCTCATGGAACATACTACAACCTCCTACATATTACTCACATTGGGATTGTAAGGACAAGATCAGAATAACCACTGCATGCACAGAGGCATTCGAACAATCAGTCTTCCCGCACTTCATACGTGAATAGAACTGGAAGAAACCATTATAACTTGTACAATGGGACATAACCTCTGCCATGCACCTCATGGTGGTTTGAAGAGTTTAGATGTAGAACTTCAGGTGTGCCCCAGGGAAGCGTGTTGCGACCCTTGCTGTTCGTGTTGTGTATCAATGATCTTGTGGACAATATTTATAGTAACCTCAGGCTTTTTGCAGATTATGCAGTTATCTTTAGTGAGACTGAGCCTGGCGTCAGCTGCCAGAGGCTCTGGTCATGTGTGTGTGAGTTGCATTTGCATGAGAGTGTGTGTATGTTGTCTGTTTCTGACGAAGGCCTTGTTGGCCGAAAGCTCACTTTCCGACAGTCTTTTTGTTGTGCCTACCTGTGACGCAGCATCTCCGCTATACAGTGAGTAGCAGCTATCCTTTTCATAATACTGTTACATTCCATCCTGGATTCTCCATTGTTAAATATGGACTTGTTCTACCAAAAAGTGATGGAAGAATCCATTAAAAAAGGGACTGTAGTTATGTAATGTGCTAACTTCTGTCTTATAATGCTGTAATACATTGACTACATACATTTATGTAGCTCCAACACATGGCTCTTAGACCTGCCAACATATCTCAAACACCAGTGGCAGTAACCAACAGCCACCACATGATGATCTCGAACGTTTGCTTCAAAGAAATATTGTGGGATTTACAAGTTTCCATCTAGCAGTAGGCCCAAAAGCCAATTACTGAACACATGTACTACGAAAGCTTGAAGAGTCACAGCCATGTTCCTGTTTCGGCGGAATAAAGCAGTACTTTTTCTCTTCATAACTGTTGCTAATGAAATATAACTTGCTCTGCTTCAACAGCAAAAACTGGAATCATTCTGCTGTTAATGCAGTTGCAAGAGTACATATTAAAACTCTGTGTCACAGTACAACACATTTGCTAGTGTGGCAGAAGTGTAGCCCATATTTTATTTCCCACAAAAATGAAGTGGAATTATTGCATTCATGTCAAAAACAAGGTCACATCCTCCACTATATGGAAATTCTCAATATATTTGTCAGATGCAGTTCGAATACTGTAGCACCACAATCGAAGGACAAAAAATTAAATGAGAAAATGGGTGCTCAATTGAAACAGGAAGATGGAACACAAGGTCTGCAAGGTCAGCTTGAGTATGAGCTCCAACACGACCACCGGAACTGCAGGCTGTTTAATGAATTAAGATATTCTGCTGATGGAAGCAATCTCAAATATTCTTCCATCTCTGTGTGTGACATGTACAGGTTTTTCTACATTTGTATCCTTTCTGCATCCAAATACTCTCTGGTAACTCTCCCAAAAAACAGAAAACAGTAAGTGCTGACAATATTCTATAAGCACTGGACATATATCTTGAAAAATTAATGAACATTTAGACCTTGAGAAAAATCGTACTCCAAGCTGCTTGCCACTCTTCTGCTGTGCCATCTATTGATGTTAACTAATCTGTAGCTAAGATAAAACTTTGCTCTTGGCAACACAGCAAGTCGACAGGCTTGAAAGTGAAAAACAGTGTATCTATGTGGAGCATTACATTAGCCTACTATTTTTTCCTAATCCCTTTTTATTCTCCTTCATAGATTTGCAGGCATTTTCCTCAGTGTATTCACAGTGATATGCTAACAATTACAGTTCCAAAGTATTTTAAATCTTTTCCTTCCAGTCCATCCATAATATACCATCAGCCAACATTACTCTGATTAATGATATTAATTTGGCTACGGAGATGTCAAAATCATTAAATCTGTTTTGGTTTCTTATAGAAGGTCAACTAGGATTTGAATCCAGCAACTCATGAAGGAAAAATCAACATGTCTAGCAAAAGATAGTTCAGGTATTTTACCTCAAGTGAACACTAGGAGATGGAGTAAGCAATGATTATTTTTGAGTTATGTATTTTTGACTACCCTGATTTCATATTTCAAATAGCCTACTTTTATGAGGATATTCCCTTCACACTCTCAACATTTTAAAACAACAAACAAAGTTGAAACTTCCTGGCAGATTAAAACTGTGTGCCGGACCGAGACTCGAACTCAGGACCTTTGCCTTTTACGGCACGGGAAGAAAGGATATTGCGGAGACATGGCTTGACCACACAGGAGTGCTAATCCTGCAAGGTTCACAGGAGAGCTTCTGTAAAGTTTGGAAGGTAGGAGACGAGGTAC
This sequence comes from Schistocerca cancellata, assembly GCF_023864275.1. Lineage (NCBI taxonomy): Eukaryota > Metazoa > Arthropoda > Insecta > Orthoptera > Acrididae > Schistocerca > Schistocerca cancellata. Next base: position 701,256,094 of record NC_064628.1, read on the forward strand.
TGGCAGAAATAAAGCTGTGAGGATGGGGCGTGGGTCGTGCTTGGGTAGCTCAGTTGGTAGAGCACTTGCCCACGAAAGGCAAAGGTCCTGAGTTCGAGTCTTGGTCGGGCACACAGTTTTAATCTGCCAGGATGTTTCATATCAGCACACACTCCGCTGTAGAGTGAAAATTTCAGTCTAGAAACAAACAATGTTATTTACAATCTGCAAGACTGTTCATATGGAACTCAGTTGTCTCTTTTCATCAGACTCTGAGGACACAAAGTTATTAATTTATACATCTATCGTTTGTTGTTCTATATCAAAAACAATATTTCTGAATATGTTGAATAAACTGAATATATGAAGGACAGGTTCTCAAGAACAGGAAATACTCACAATGTGGATCCATTCGAAATGTACACAATTACCATTCTTTGTTCATGAGATACTAAACATTTCTCATTCAAAATGTTTCTACAGTGTAACTGAATATGTTAGCTTACAGAAATACTAGATCCCAATTTCTTGTTAAGTAGGCCAAAGTTTTAATGTGTTACCAGGTGTACCATGTATGATGTGCCTATCATTGCACAAAAATGTTTCTCTTGTTGGTTTCCCATTTTCTCTGTTTCAGATGCAATGCAATACATCTCTGCAAGAATAGTTGTGATGCATATAGTGTTGGTAGGTGTTCATGTGTTTATATTTTTCAGAAACATTATATAATGTGATCATGTATGTACATTTTTCAGAATAATAATATAAAAAAGTTTCATGTTCTTATCATATCATAATTATATTTCTTGTGCATGATGTAAGATCCTTGCAGATTAGATACATGTTATTTTCTTTTCAAATCATATAGTACATAAAGTGGCTAAGCCAGTGGTAATGCACCAGACTGACATTCAGGAAGAGCAGGATTCATACCCCATTCACCAATCCTGACCTGGGTTTTCTATGGTTTCCCAAAGTTGCTCAGGTAAATGCTGAGATGGTTCCATTGATAAGGGCATGGCAGACATTCTGCCCTCTTCTTCTTCTTCTTCTTCTATTTCCTGGCCTTATACTGTGTTTCCATGGGATTGGGATGTCAATCTGGATTTGGCTGTTAGTAGTAGTGTGTGGCTGGATGCTCTTCCTGTCACCATCCATCATCCCATTGACATACACATAGTTTTTGGTGGCCCTAAGAGCATCTAATTTGCCATTCTCAAAACAGTTTTGAATATCAGTCATTATTAGAAGAAAAGTTGCCAAAGAAATGGAAAAGTGTAGAGGTAATGGGCATGATGTTTGGATTTCAAAGCAATGGATAGGCTTTGAAATTATATCAAAGTATTCAGCTGATGATCATTGTCATTGTATATCACTGTACTATACTTCCTTGCATTAAAGGATACTGAAACAATAACTGTGATGCAAATGACTTATTAATTGTTCGAATATAAATTAACTAGAAAGGCTAGTAAAATCTGGTATAATGCCCAGTTGAAGAAGAGATCGTTAAGACAGAGCATATGTAGAGACTGGCCAAGGATGAGGTTGTAAACTGGCCAAGGTTGTAAACTGGCCAAGGGCTTTCGGCGAAAGCTTCAAATGAACCAAGGAAATCATGAAAAATTCATACAATTTTGATCAAACGGGAATTTGATCATCACAGCTCCCTAACGTTATATAGTCCTGTGTTCTTACCACGGCGCCTCATCGCTATATTACTAATAGAATAGTCAACTGTTGTTAATGGCTGATGACCGATAACTAATCAAAACATAGGTTAATAAGCGTATCAACATTTCTCTTATTGTCTAACTTAAAATTTTCATTGCTTGTATTCGTGTAAAATTGTTGATATACTCTGACAACCGCACAGCGCAATATTAGCAACAGAAAGACAATAAAAACAAAGTTTTGATGCCTTTTTATTCCCCAACGATTACATCTTGCTCATGAACACTTATGTAACTATTGTAAATGATTTCATCATTAACTATCAATAAATAGTTGTAACGTCGGTTGATATTTACTTCAAGTTTGTCAGCTTTTTTGTATGTCATTAGATGCGAGAGCGGGGACAAAATTTGCTATATATTTACCGGTACTTGTAGTGCGAATGACACATGTCACCGCCGCTTTGAAAAACATAACACACAACTTTTTGACGACAGTAGCACTAATTGCACTTTGTTATTTATATTATAAAGCGGCGGTGTTATTGTGCCAATGTGAAAAATGAATCAGTCTTATCGGATGGAAAACTGTTATACACATAACCTCACCATTCACATGAAGACTGGCGAACAGCACTCATTTTGTTAGCGTGTAAGAATGTTGTGTAAGCTATAACACTGCAATAATAAACACAAAACTCAACACAGAAACATTCTATAAAAACAGTTTCGCAAACGTAAACATTTGTTTACTTGCTTTGACAGTTGATATTACAACATCTTTGATAGCGCAACAGAGACCGCAGTCACTCAGAGTTTCATCTATGAATTTCCGCGTCGCGTGTTAAGACTCCTGTCTCTGCATGCAGCAAACATTTCACATTTGTAAGCAATGTCAGATTCCGAGATTTCTTCACTTCAGCCGTGTACTAACGTGTGATCTTCCTTTTTTGCCCTTGTTATTCCTTTCACGGAGACTGTGGATAAACAAATCTATTAGTCATCGTCTGATCACAGCTCCTTGAAAAAGGTGAGTCACTGATAAGATGATTCACTATAGCTTAAATTACAGCAATAATCGTGAAATTACGTTGAAATCAGTGTTCTGTTATTTTACAAGTGCAGTTTGTGACGTCACTGTTGCTGCACCTCAATCGATACATCATACACAACATCTGGGAGATGGTGACAAGGCGTGGCAGACATCTCTGGGCCCAACAATGAGTTTTTACTGCTGCAAGTCTTCGAACGCGGTAGCGCGCTAGTCGTTATGTGGTGTCTTTAGATACGGACGGTTCCGAACTCCTTGTCGCAGAGAGCCAATTAATGTACTAAAGAGCGTTGGAAGAATATTGAATAGTTATTTGCATGTAGGAAATGTAGTCCAAGATTTAAGTTTTATTCCAAGCTTGCGGTTGTTTTGTTACAGTGACTCAATAATATATTTTGACAAAGGAAGGATATAATGCCTGGTGAACGACTAGTGATGTCTCAATCCATTGTGCTTAATAAATTTCATCGATCAGATCATTAAATAGTATTGGTGATGAAACAAAACAATGTCAACAAGGAGGATGGTAATAATTAACAAAGTGAGGCAAGTAGTTTAAAGGCTCCTGCTGCACTGCCTCACTCCACTCATAAAATACCTTTCTCCTCTTTTCATTTTTCCCTTTTTTCATCTACTGAATTTCGGTAATTCACTTACTTCCAGAATGTATGAGCAACACAGTTATATCTACACCTTATTACTCATTACAGTTCCAAAGGGTCTTCAAAGGTCTTTTGTGTAATATTAAAGTCCTTGTTGTGAGCTTGACAAATGAAATGCAAATGCTTTGTGAATCAAGATAACTGAGATAGTGTTAAGGGGAGGTTCTCGTTGAGAGGCATGTGAAATGGGTGAAATTAATATTTTTTAAAAATAGAATGCTTATTTTTATGAAAATAGGGGTTTCTCAACTTTATTATACAACCATTCACATATGACTTTTTCCTAACAAATTAAAAATGGTATTCGCACCCCTTGTCAAAGTATGAGCCTTGTGCCCTATCCTGGTTTGAGTGAAGCATTGTATGGACTTGTGGCTATTTCTGAAACCCATTTAAAATAGAAAATTCTTTAATTAGAATGAACCTGGGGAGTCATCATGATGGGGTTTTGAAAAATATCTCGAAAAAATGGCAGCTATTTGTAGAACATGTCAATTTCTTGACATGTTTTACTAAGTTCAATGTTTTAAAAATAAATTTTAAATTCGAATAAAAAGGTATCTCTAAGATTCCCTAAATTTAGTTACCTTTCATTTAAAAAAAAGCATAGTATGTGTCGAGCCTCTAGAGCACTTCCCGAGCTGAAAAATTTGTTTAAAGAAAACTGTTTTGGAAATCTGGAGTAACAAAATAAATTGTTTCAATGCTTATGATTAATTTGCCATCCCAGGATCATAGACACACCCTTCCTCTTCCTCAAAAATGTACTGGTTCTGAATTTCGTATTGTATTTTTTCAGTTCATGCTCTTTTAACAACCTGAGATATTCCTCACTCTGTGTCAGGCACGCACTTCCTGTCAGATAGCTCCACTAGATGATTGTGGGTGTGCACCACATATTACTCTTGGAGCACGATTTCCTTTCATAAAGATGAGTTACCCAAAACATAATTCCATACGATATTATTAATGAAAATACGCAAAATACGTCAATATACTAGTTTGCACTCCCCTAGATATCAATGATACTAAGTGCAAATGTGGCTGAATTAAGTTGTTTCAGGAGCTCCAAAATGTGGTTTTTCCAGTACAAATTCTAAATATACCTAAGAAATAATTTGAAGTTTCTATTCTAGTTATTATATCCTTAACATGTGTTACACTTATCATTAGTGTAGTATCCCTAGATGTGCAGAACTGAATATGTTGTGTCTTTTTAAAATTCAGAATGAGATGATATGCAGAAAATCAATGATACTTTTAACAACATTGTCTACTACTTTTTCTGAGTTTCTATGTATGTTTGGATTGATTATAATACTAACGCCATATTCAAAAATAACCAATTGTGCTTCTTGTGTATTAGATAAAATATCGATCACGTATATGAGGAACAATAGGAAACCTAAGATTGAGCCTTGGGGAACCCTATAAGTGATTTCTCCCTAGTAGAATAATGCCCTAGACTCCACAGGCTGATTTACTAAGGACAACTTTCTGCATTATTTCGGTTAGATATGACATTATACAGGGGATGGCTATACCATCAATTCCACAAAACTTAATTTATCTGAGTGAATATTGTGATCAGGACAGACAAATGCATTAGAAAGATTGCAGAATATACCAACCAGCACTATTTTATTATTTAGTGCTCGTAAAATTTCGTGAGTGAACATGTAAGTGGAATTCTCAGTAGAACAACTCTTCTGAAATCCAAACTGTGATTTTCTGAGGATATTATTGTTGCTCAGGAGAGATACTATTCTCAGTTTCAATACGGTTAAATCACGTCCTGCAAGTTCCTTTGTTGTTTAATAAATTATAACAAATCTCGTTTGGTATGTTACCACTCTTTTTTTCTGCTCTGCTTGCCTTTGAGGGACGTATTTTAGATCAAACTTACTTCGGTTAATATGTCTTCATGTTTTGTTTTATGTCAAATGTTAAATTACATAAAAATGTCTTTTTCTAGTTGCGTCCCTGCTATTGTATGAGTCATCCACTACTGTACCATAGAGTAATTTACATTTATTTATTAACAGTAATAAATTCTTATGAACAAATTCATCTAGCGTGTGTGTGTGTGAAAGAGAGAGAGAGAGAGAGAGAGAGAGAGAGAGAGAGAGAGAGAGAGAGCCATATTCGAGAAATATACATTCTTACTGTTTCATCTGTGAGTCCATCGGTATCAGTTTTTTTGTTTTATATTTTCCTGTACCCTTGGAGTGATATAATCTTTCAGGTTATCTCAGAGTGAATTTTTCCTTTTTCTGTGTAGCAGGTACGTCCAAATATTATTATATTGTGTCTTGCTGTGCCTATGAAAAAGCAACCTTACATCATTTGTAATATGCAGGTCAGCTTCTAATTAAGGATTCCCAACCTTGATTCTCGACAATTAATGCCACCTACGAGGGGCATTTGAAAAGTCCATGCAAATATAAAAACTAGTTATGTGTTTGGGTAAACCATTTTTACTTTTCGATATAGCCTGCTTTTAGACTTATATATTTCGTCCAATGCTGTTCTAATGTGTTAATCCTTTCCGAATAATAGGAATTGTCTAATTCTGGAAAATAGCTATTAGTTGGTGCAATCACCTCCTTGTTTGAATAAAATATTTGTCCCGACAGCCGTTTCTTCAAATTAGGGAACAAATAGTAGTCCGAATGAGCCAAGTCAGGAGAAAGGGGGGACATGAAACGACTTGGAATTCTGTTTCCATTATTTTTGCGACCACAACTGCTCAGATATGTGCTGGTGCATTGTCATGATGGAAAATGATTTTTTTGTGCTCCAATCGCCGGCGTTTTTCTTGCAGCTCGGTATTCAAACGGTCCAGTAACGATGAATAATATTCACCTGTAATAGTTTTACCCTTTTCCAGATAGTCAATGAAGATTATCTGCTGCGAATCCCAAAATTCGCCATAACCTTTCTGGCCGAAGGAATGCTCTTCACCTTTTTTGGCGCAGATTCTCCCTTGGTAGCCCATTGTTTAAATTGTTGTTTGATCTCAAGAGTATAGTAATGTATCCATGTTTCATCCACATTGACGAAACGATGCTTGAAGTCCTGAGGATGCTTCCTAAACAGCTGCAAACCATCTTTGCAACACTTCACACGATTCCGTTTTTGGTCAAGCGTGAGCAATCGCGGAACCCATCTTGCAGATAGCTTTCTAATGTCCAAATGTTTATGCAAAATATTATGTACCAGTTCATTCGAAATGGCCACAGCACTAGCAATCTCACGCAGCTTAACTCATCAGTCAGCCATCACCACATCATGGATTTTATCAATGATTCTGGAGTCATAACCTCCACAGGACGTCCAGAACGTTCAGCATCACTTGTGCCCATATGGCTACTCCGAAAATTTTGAAACCACTTATAAACTGTTCTAATCGAAAGTGCAGAGTCACCATAATGTTTATCAAGCTTCTCTGTCGTCTCCTGAGGCGTTTTGCCTTTCATAAAGTAATGTTTATTCACCACACAAAATTCTTTTTCGTCCATTTTTTGACAATCACTCGAGTTTCTTGACTCACATGAATGCCAAACACAAAGAAATAGACCAATATGGCTGAAACTTCGTGTGCGTTCTTTCCAAAGATGCTACTAACGAAACATGACCTCGATACGTGCCAGTGCTGCCATCTCTGAGACTTTGCATGGACTTTTCAAACGCCCCTCGTACATGGGGTAGTATTAGTTTATTCATTCAAAGACAGTTTACATTATATGGATTTCGACAGAAAATACACAGAGTAAAAAAAATTACGAGGGTGTATAGTACACTAGACAATACAGGATCTCATTCTAACCTGCATGTACAACTCTGATTAATTACAAGAGTGTATGAAAAAGTTATTTTACATGGAGTACATACTGCAGAGACAATATCCTATACCATTTTATTGAAACAAATTTCCTTGTTGTAAGATGTGGTAATTGGGTACATAGATAAGATGTAGACTAGCATTACTATCGTTTAAACTGGACATGTTACTCGGTCTTCAGTGTCTTCTACAATCGCTCTACAGTGTAAGCTGAATGTAATCTCAGCAAGGCGGCATAGTGTGCATAGGCAAAAGCTATATTAGTGGTGATTAAGTTGTGCAGGGAGGGGGGGGGGATGTTTCTTCTGGAAATTAGCGACAGGTCTACATCTACATAAATACTTTGCAGACTACTGTACACTACATGCTAGAGGGTATTTAGCATGATATCACATGTTATGGTTCTTTCAATGCCAATCGCTTGCAGAGAGGATGAAGAATAACTGCTTAGATGTTTCTGTGTATGTGTTGTAATTAGTCTAATCTAATGTTAGCAGTGCTTGTGGGAGCAATATTTAAAGGCTAAAGTATACTTCTAGAGCCCTCAGTAATGGTTCTGGAACTCTGAAAGTATGGCTTCACTGTATGATTGGTGCCTTGTCTTCAAGCGTCCTCTACTTCCGGTTTTTCATCATTTCTGTGACACACTCTCATAAGTCAGAAATACCTGTGACCAGTCATGCTGCCCTTCTCTGAAGACATCTAGCATCTCCTGTTGGTCATAGTTGGATTGATCCCACAGAATTGCAGTCCCCTTTGTGCCCTTGTATCTTGCCAATGAACCGAAGTCTGCTACCTGCTTTACCTGTGACTGAGCCTTTGTAATCAGTCCATTTCGTAAAAAAATTGTTACACCCAGGTATTCATAAGAGTGATGTCTGATTCTAGTTGTGACTCGCTGGTACCCTAGTTATAGGATATTACTTCCATGCATTTCGTGAATTGTAAAATTTTATATTTCTGTACATTTAAAGCAAGTTGCCTATCTGTGTACCACTTTCAAATTATATCACAATCTGACTAGAATTTTGTGCAGCTGTTTGTATACATACACTGTGATCCACTACTATGTACCTATTTTTATTTAACTATTATTCACTCATTAACGATGTGACAAGGTTGTTTTCAGTTCTGTTATGTACTATGGTCCTTGCCAATACATATTTTCACGTAGGCAGTAGCATTAGTAACACACCATTGTGGTCAGAATGCAACGTTCCTGATAGACCATTGCAACATATCGTTTGGTACCCACATATATTCTTCCCTGTTGACTGCTTCTAAAGTGTCCAAACCATGCTGTTTTCTGGCATACGTTTTCTCTTTCAAATATCCTCAGACGAAAAAATCCAATGACGCCAGGTCTTGACTTCTCGTTGGCCATTCAACATTGCTGCGGCGTCCAATAAGCGACCTGCAAAAGCTCTGTTAAGCCATTCTTGCGGAACCAATGCAAAATGGGGAGGTGTCCCACCATGCATAAAGTCCCTGGTTAAGACAAGGGGACGAATCAAAAGTTTCTGAGCATTCATCCCACACCACACAGTTAACAAAGGACGTGAATGGAACTTTTCAATCGTAACCCCACAAATGTCGTTTCTAGGAGTCCAGTAATGGATGTATGGCGATTTATGAACCCACCCATATCTGGTTCTTCTTCCACATGTTGTAATGAGGATTCACCAAACTCCATCGTAACATCAGTTTTCCGGTGACAATACTTGGACAAAGTGTGGTTTCCATGGTCTCCAATCGATCTCCTTATTTATCCATTGGACTGAGCCATGTGATAAACCAGTTTTCCTTTGATATTGTCACAGGGACTTCGTGGGACTTCGCGCAAACGCTGCAGCAAAGCTGGCTTTAGCCTCTGCTATGACAATTCTCTTTGAGGGCCCAGCACCCCTTTGCTGAGTGGCCACAGCAGTACGCAACAAACTTGGATGCAGTCCCTTTATTGTTTTCACGTCCAGTGTCGTGTGCCTTTCCCTCCGCCATCTCCATCACTGTTGCCATATTTCCATCCTAGCTGCAATCCGAACACAGACAGAAATGTGTAGTCTCTGCGTCATCTTCACTTAATTTGTGGTTAGAGCAGCAACAAACAACAAATACATAACAATACATAATGGCATAGAAGAGCATAATAAAATGGTAGAGTGACTGATCTTACATTGTTTGTGATAGCACAGCAGCAAAATAAAAAAGCGATATAACAACGGATCACACTGTAGATAGGATTCATTATAGATAACTGCGTCATCCGCAAAAGTCTAACAGTATTGTCGCTATAGTCTGCCAGCTCATTAATATGCAATATGAGCAGAAAGCATTCCCGCACTTCTTGCCCCGTAAATTCAGGGTAAAACCTCAAGCTTTCGACGATTACCTCCATCACCTTCGTCAGGAGCAACCGATTGTCAAAACTGCTGCCTTGGTGGCCTTATATAGTCCATGGACGGCCTCTGATTAGTCGGTAATTACGTAGATCTGTCGCTGATGGTATCAACGTGCACGCTGGTGGCGCCAGCGCTCCCTTAGTAGTGTAAACATTACGATGAATACATTGATCACAATAACCATGTGTCACTTTTGGCGACGTATCATGGCATGGAAGCAATGAGCTCTTGGTAGGTCGCTGGTGGGAACTGGGCCACATCTGCACACACAAGTCACACAATTTCCATAAATTCCGGGGAGAGGGGCGATGAACTCTGATGCCACATTCAATAACATCCCAGATGTGATAGATTGGGTTCAGATCTGGCGAGGTGAGGGTACAGCAGATCAATTGGAACTCCTCGAATCACTCCATCACACTACTAGCCTTGTGACAAGACCACAAGGCCACATAACCCCCTCTGCTACTGCGCCAACGTCCAGTGTCGATGGTCACGTGCCCATTTCAGTCGCAATTGCTGATGTTGCGATGTTGGTACATGCATGGGTCGCCGGCTGCGGATGTCGATCGTTAGGAGTGTTCTGTGCACACACTTTTACTCAGCCCAGCATTTAAGTCTGATGTTAGTTCCACCACAGTTGTCTTACTAGTCTGCCCAGCCTACGACGTCTGATGTCTGTAATGAGACTGCCCAAACCCAAGACGTCCGGAAGTGATTTCATCTCAGTTTCGCCACATGTTGAAGATACTCACCACAGCACTCCTCGAATACCCGGCAAGTAGTGCAGTTTCCGAAATGTCCGTGGCTTCACAATCTGTCCTCGGTGAAACTCAGATAGATCGCGCGCCTTCCCCATTCTACACACGGACAGCCCGCTCACTTATCCTACATCCATGCACCGTGAGTGTCTGACTAGCAGCCATTGCAGTCATTCCTCGCCAGGTAATGCTGCTCTCGCCTGGACGGGTTCATATCGGTAGTAGGTCAGCGGTCTTTTGATGTTCTGGCCGATTAGTGTATCTCTGCCTCATCTCTGCATCGAGAGCTCGCTTCCATGCACCACTAAGGGTAGGTCCGCTGTCACGATTGACGTTCATGTCGCACATTCTCATTTCTATAGCCTCTTTAATTACAGAATCCCGGTGTATAGGAGCGTGGGACAAAACCTTTGTTTTGTCAAACAATATTTTGTGTCTGTTTGTGAGGCTGTGCTCAGCAATTGCAGATTTCTATAGTTCTCGATTTTTCATATGCCGATGATGTTCTGCACAGCAGTCGAAAATGGTGAGGACGGACTGACCGGTGTGATTGCTAACGCACTAACAATGAATGTTATAAATCCCACGGATCACGAGACCGAGACTGTCTTTAACATAGCGTAGCATCTCCTTTGTCTTCTTAGGAGGTCGGAAAACAGGTCTTATACCTAACCTTCGCAGGACTCTGTCTATTTTTATGTATGGAGCGCCGCAGAAAGGAAGGAATACAGTCAGTAGCTCATCACATGAATGTTCAAATTTTCATGTTTCATTTCTCGGATAACACTGACTTAATATCACGTGAATCGTAGCCGGTCTTTCGGGACACGTACTTCAGACGATTAATTTCAGAATCCAAGTGATTCTCGTCGGAACCAGTGTATTTAAAACAGCTCTCTTCTGGACTGGATGATGAAAGCTGTGGGTACTAAGATATAAAGCATCGTACTAATTGAGGAATTCGAAAGTATATCTTCTCCATATCTGTCAGTTTACTGTCTGGAGAAACAAATACACGATTCAGATGTAGATTTGAACTGTAAGTCAAAAATGAAATTTGATATTATTAAAAATACGCCAAGCAAATATAAAGAGAGATTTTTTCTGCTGTAAATGTATAAGTAGGAACTAATAAAGGTTTTGTACAAGAATGTTTGTATTTGTATTCTCTACCCTGCCAAAAATCCTAAAAATCTCTCCTATTTATGATTATCTAGGTGTATGTGAAGTGGTAATTGGGTAACATTGGAAAGTAGTTGAAACCAGGTAATATTAAAAAGGAAAAATACCGTTTAATATTATTGTCATGATCTGGCAAGCACCGATGGAAAATTCAATTAATGAAACTAGGTAGTTGAAAGGAAGGCAACCCTTATTTCGCTCCTATATGGACCTATATTGGTTCAAGAATCATAAAAGAAGGTTGTATACCTGGAAGAATCCTGGAGATACTAGTAGGTATCAGATAGATTATATAATGGTAAGACAGAGATTTAGGAACCAGGTTTTAAATTGTAAGACATTTCCTGGGGCAGATGTGGATTCTGACCACAATCTATTGGTTATGAACTGCAGATTGAAACTGAAGAAACTGCAAAAAGGTGGAAATTTAAGGAGATGGGACCTGGATAAACTGAAAGAACCAGAGGTTGTAGAGAGTTTCAGGGAGAGCATAAGGGAACAATTGACAGGAATGGGGGAAAGAAATACAGTAGAAGAAGAATGGGTAGCTCTGAGGGATGGAGTAGTGAAGGCAGCAGAGGATCAAGTAGGTAAAAAGACGAGGGCTAATAGAAATCCTTGGGTAACAGAAGAAATATTGAATTTAATTGATGAAAGGAGAAAATACAAAAATGCAGTAAATGAAGCAGGCAAAAAGGAATACAGACGTCACAAAAATGATATCGACAGGAAGTGCAAAAAGGATAAGCAGGGATGGCTAGAGGACAAATGTAAGGATGTAGAGGCTTGACTCACTAGGGGTAAGATAGATACTGCCTACAGGAAAATTAAAGAGACCTTTGGAGAGAAGAGAACCACTTGTATGAATATCAAGAGCTCAGATGGCAACCCAGTTCTAAGCAAAGAAGGGAAGGCAGAAAGGTGGAAGGAGTATATAGAGGGTTTATACAAGGGCAATGTACTTGAGGACAATATTATGGAAATGGAAGAGGATGTAGATGAAGACGAAATGGGAGATAAGATACTGCGTGAAGAGTTTGACAGAGCACTGAAAGACCTGAGTCGAAACAAGGCCCCGGGAGTAGACAACATTCCATATGAACTACTGATGGCCTCGGGAGAGCCAGTCATGACAAAACTCTACCATCTGGTGAGCACGATGTATGAGACGGGCGAAATACCCTCAGACTTCAAGAAGAATATAATAATTCCAATCCCAAAGAAAGCAGGTGTTGACAGATGTGAAAATTACCGAACAATCAGTTTAATAAGTCACAGCTGCAAAATACTAACGCGAATTCTTTACAGACGAATGGAAAAACTGGTAGAAGCCGACCTCGGGGAAGATCAGTTTGGATTCCGTAGAAATGTTGGAACACGTGAGGCAATACTGACCTTACGACTTATCTTAGAAGAAAGATTAAGAAAAGGCAAACCTACGTTTCTAGCATTTGTAGACTTAGAGAAAGCTTTTGACAATGTTGACTGGAATACTCTCTTTCAAATTCTGAAGGTAGCAGGGGTAAAATACAGGGAGCGAAAGGCTATTTACAGTTTGTACAGAAACCAGATGGCAGTTATAAGAGTCGAGGGGCATGAAAGGGAAGCAGTGGTTGGGAAAGGAGTAAGACAGGGTTGTAGCCTCTCCCCGATGTTATTCAATCGGTATATTGAGCAAGGAGTAAAGGAAACAAAAGAAAAATTCGGAGTAGGTATTAAAATTCATGGAGAAGAAGTAAAAACTTTGAGGTTCGCCGATGACATTGTAATTCTGTCAGAGACAGCAAAGGACTTGGAAGAGCAGTTGAACGGAATGGACAGTGTCTTGAAGGGAGGATATAAGATGAACATCAACAAAAGCAAAACGAGGATAATGGAATGTAGTCAAATTAAGTCGGGTGATGCTGAGGGAATTAGATTAGGAAATGAGACACTTAAAGTAGTAAAGGAGTTTTGCTATTTAGGGAGTAAAATAACCGATGATGGTCGAAGTAGAGAGGATATAAAATGTAGACTGGCAATGGCAAGGAAAGCGTTTCTCAAGAAGAGGAATTTGTTAACATCGAGTATAGATTTAAGTGTCAGGAAGTTGTTTCTGAAAGTATTTGTATGGAGTGTAGCCATGTATGGAAGTGAAACATGGACGATAACTAGTTTGGACAAGAAGAAAATAGAAGCTTTCGAAATGTGGTGCTACAGAAGAATGCTGAAGATAAGGTGGGTAGATCACGTAACTAATGAGGAGGTATTGAATAGGATTGGGGAGAAGAGAAGTTTGTGGCACAACTTGATTAGAAGAAGGGATCGGTTGGTAGGACATGTTTTGAGGCATCAAGGGATCACAAATTTAGCATTGGAGGGCAGTGTGGAGGGTAAAAACCGTAGAGGGAGACCAAGAGATGAATACACTAAGCAGATTCAGAAGGATGTAGGTTGCAGTAGATACTGGGAGATGAAGAAGCTTGCACAGGATAGAGTAGCATGGAGAGCTGCGTCAAACCAGTCTCAGGACTGAAGACCACAACAACAACAACATGGACCTATTGCAACATAAAGTATGAAACTACTTATAGAATTCGCCGTGGGGCCTACTTTTTGAATCTATTGAATCTACTACAGTCACCAGTATGGTACTAAACTAATTAAACCAAAGCGACCCACACGTCTGTACGAACTATTATAACAAGTTTTCCTGTACAATCAGCATTACAATTCATCAAAAATGATTTACAAATCTCCTGAAAACATTTGTACGTATATATCCGTTATTTATGTATACTGAGATGAGGCATTTGCAGTCCCGTATAACGATGTGTGTTCTCGTGAATTGCAGGGAGTGCTCTACCACAGCTATATCAACTATATATGAGGGGGATGGAGTTTTGTGTGGCCTGTAGACTAGTATTCGTGAAAATGTGCGTGGACTCTCAGTTTCCTAGTTTTCGCGTTTTTGGATCTATAGGAGGTATTACTATCGTAAAGGCACGTACACACTATGCCAGCAAAGTACAACGAACGACACAAACGGGATACGGGATTTCGACTGAACGTTGGTAGCCAAAGCATTGGCGTTCGGTTTCTCATTCACACCAAACGAAGGGCTTAGGGCGAAGGGATTCGGCCATATGGAATCGCAGCTGGCTCCGATAAGTTGCCGACGTTACTCCCGTTCTGTTATTGTTACAATGTAGCGTTTTAATTACAATTTCGCCGGCCGATGTTATGGGAGGAGAAGAGGATTTAGCAGTCGTCAATTTGCAGCATTTATTTTAGTCCAAGAAGCCGATTGCCTGAAAAAGAAGAAGAGGGAGAAGAAACGGTGTTGGTGGACGGCAACCCTTTTAAAAAGTAGGGAGCAGTGTGGTGGGACGAAATTAATTTCTGCCTTAAAGCAGAATTGGAATATGGGCTATCTCATAATTTTTCCCTCATGAAAGCTACATATTTCGAATTGTTACTGAAATACGTAGGCACTGAAATTTACAGGGAGCATCTCTTTTAGAACTCTTTTAGGACTCCCAGTTTTGTTTCTTTCTCTTTGTCGTTCACGATGAAAAATCTCAATAAAGACACCATTTAGTTTTTCACATTATGTATATCACTTTCAGAAAGCTGAGTTTCCCTCCAAGCGTCTAGTCTTTTCAGTTTGGTTTTACAATCGCTGTTAGTAGGTGTCCATAAACATTCCCGTTCACTATACAAATCTTCCAGCTTTAATGCTCTCTCCATATTCCACTCTGTATTCCAGTATTTTTAAACGCAGTTAATACACACCCTTAGAGAGAGCAGGCATTGCCTGCAGGGGAAACAGAGACTATTGAAATTTAGTTTTTCAGGACAGCCATGAGATACACTCAGTGTGTTTCATTGGCTGGTTTCTCTCTTTAATTTAATATCCAACTATTGTACTTTAAACTGTAAATTTCAGAGTTTCTGATGATGCTCTTGTTAAATTAAAGAATGAAACTGGTCAATAAAACATATTAAGTGCGACTTGTGGCTATCCCGAAAAACTTAAATACACACCCATTCTAGAGACACAACAAATCGCTACTGAACCAACGAACATTCGACCCGGGGTCTACACTAGGAGAGGCGTCCCAACGCCCATCAACCGCCGAAGCTTTGATGTTACCACCAGCAGACCGAACAGCATCCAAAGCCAGCCACTTCGTTCGCTCCGATTTGACGCACGAACACATTGAGCAAATCTCGGCCAACTAAGTGGTTGACAGTCGTTCTTTGGCCTTCGTTGGCCCAGTGTGTACGCGCCTTAAGATGTCGCTGTTTCTTCATATACATCGTTGACAATCATTTTATAGGAATGATGTGTGTGTACCATAATTTTCAAATCAGAATCGGATGTGAATTACCTCACAGTTGACGTTATATACGTCTGGGAACCTATAAACGAGATGCGTCAGATACAATCAGTGTTGTATTTGGTGTACTAGATAGTATTTTCACCCTCTTTAAGTTTCTGCTCCAGAATCAAATGTTTCATAGAGTTTGTCTGGAGCCAGTTCTGCAACCTGCTCCAACATATCGGAGGCTGCATCTGCTATGTTCGTTTCAGATTTGTAGGCATTCTTCCTATATTACGAGCCCAGGAACTATATATGTTGTTGTGGCACTAGATATGGTACTTCTATACACTTCTAGTAGATTTGTGACATTTGAATCTTACTTTGCCTCCGTTCAAGTTGACATGAAAATTAGATGACTTGCTGTATGTATGTCCGCTGACACTGTTTAGGACTGCTATTGAGACTTCTGTGCCAACGGCCTTGCCGCAGTGGTAACACCGGTTCCCGTCAGATCACCGAAGTTATGCGCTGTCGGGCTGGGCTAGCACTTGGATGGGTGACCATCCGGTCTGCCGAGCGCTGTTGGTAAGCGGGGTGCACTCAGCCCTTGTAAGGTAAACTGAGGAGCTACTTGATTGAGAAGTAGTGGCTCCGGTCTCGGAAACTGGCATACGGCCGATAGAGCGGCGTTCTGACCACATGCCCCTCCATATCCGTATCCAGTGACGCCTGTGGGCTAAGGATGACACGGCGACCGGTCGGTACCTTTGGACCTTTATGGCCTGATCGTGAGGAGTTTAGTTTTAGTTTTTTATGGAGACGTCCGTTAAGTATTTCAATGTGGAAATTCCTACATGGAAAATTGGTTATATTATACAGCCACTCTCATTTTTCAAGAACTGACAGTAAATCTCATTTGTTTTCAGACCTTCAGTATTTCGACGTCCAGTGGAAACATCTGGCCTCACCTCCTGTCAGACAATTATGATCATGGAAACCTTTCGCAGTTGCAGTGGCAAAGTTCTTCGCTTTCGTAAAGTACATATCTTACTGTAATATAATGCGCATTAAAGGATGGACTCTACGATTGTGTCAGTGCTGTCAATAACAGTCTCTTCTTGTGTAGCACAGAATCGACGCTGTAATATATACCGACATGTAATATTCGATAGACTGCAGTCAGCTACCAGTACGTGGTAGACTTGGGTACAGGAGTGACGTCTGCCGCTCACTAGTGCTGTTTGCTGGCCTCTGTCGCCGGCACGCTGAAGTCCATGATTCATAAGGTGTTCACAGAGCGCTGCCTCTTCCTTTCTTCTGTTGTTATTTCATCCCTCCCCCGCTTAACGTGGCCGGGTGACCGGGGCGGTACAAATAACCTGTTCTTCAGCCAATAGAACTTCCCACTAACTGATATGCTAAAACAAAAATACAAAAAGCATGTGTACTATGAATGTGACGTGAAGGAACGGAAAATAAATAATACACACATCACCTCGGTTCCAAGAGATCCGGAACATGTACAGAAAACTGGAATAGAGATCAATAAACATCATTTCCGCTCTTTTTATTGCTCATGAAAACCACATATTACATCTTGTACCACCATACAGCGAGACCTTCAGAGGTGGTGGTCCAGATTTCTATACACACTGGTACCTCTAATACCCAGTGGCACGTCCTCTTGCATTGATGCATACCTGTATTTGTCGTGGCATAGTATCCACAAGGTCATCAAGGCACTATTGGTCCAGATTGTCCCATTCCTCAACGGCGATTTGGCGTAGATCCCTCAGAGTGGTTGGTGGGTCACGTCGTCCATAAACAGCCCTTTTCAATCTATCCCAGGCATGTTCGATAGGGTTCATGTCTGGAGAACGTGCTGGCCACTGTATATCATGTCTGAGATTAATACCTCTGATAACAAAATCAGAACTATTTGGAATATTATTACAAGGGCAACCAAGAGTACAGGATGTCGGTATTATCATCAAAGCGAATGGGCACTTGACAAACAACAAGTCAGAAGTCGAAAACAAATTGAATAATCATTTTTTAAATGTTGTAGAGAAAATAGGATCTAAATGTTCATTAGAAACAGCAAGGCGGTTAATGGAAGAGGCTTTACCCACACAATTTAATACAATTGGAATTCCATCCACCTCTCATTCTGAAATTAGGAAGATAATAAACTCTCTGAAGAATAAAAGCTCACATGGAATTGATGGCATCTCCAGCAGGATAATAAAAGCTTGTTTCCAAGAGGTAAGTGGGATTCTTAGCCACATATGTAATAGCTCTCTGAAGCAGGGTATTTTCCTAGATAGACTAAAGTATGCCATTGTTAAACCACTGCGTAAAAAAGGGGATATGTCTGATGTCAACAACTACTGCCCAATCTCTCTTCTGCTTCCTTATCCAAAATTCTTGAAAAAGTAATGTTTTGTACAGTAGCTTCACACCTTTGTCAAAATAAAGTTTTAACAAAATGTCAGTTTGGTTTCCAGAAAGGTTTTTCAACGGAAAATGCTATATATACTTTCACTAATGAAATATTAAATGCTCTGAGTAACCGGAAGTCACCCGTTGGGATTTTTTGCGATCTCTCAAATCTTTTGATTGTGTATATCATGGAATACTTCTAGACAAGCTCAAATACTGTGGTATGAATGGGACAGCGCTCATTTGGTTTGAATCATCTCTAACTGAAAGAGTGCAGAAAGTTGAAATAAGCAGTTCACATAATATCCAAAAAAACTGATGATTTCTAAAACTGGCGAACAATCAAGAATGCGGTGCCACAAGGTTCGGTCTTGGGTCCTCTGCTGTTCTTAATATATATTAATGACTTGCCATTCTATGTTCACGAAGATGCAAAGTTGGTACTTTTTGCCGATGATAGAAGTATAGCTATCACACCCAACAGACAAGAATTAACTGATGAAATTGCAAACGATGTTTTTCAGAAGATCATTAAGTGGTTCTCTGCAAATGGGCTCTCATTCCACATTGACATAACACAGTATATACAGTTCCACACAGTAAATGGAATGACACCATTAATAAATATAGACATCGATCATAAATCGGTAGCTAAGGTAGAATATTCAAAATTTCTAGGTATATGCATTGATGAGGGGTTGAACTGGAAAAATCGCACTGAAGATCTGCTGAAACGTTCGAGCTCAGCTACTTATTCTATTTGGATCATTGCAAATTTTGGCGATATACATCTCAGTAAATTAGCTTACCACACCTATTTTCATTCTCTGCTTTCGTGTGGCATCATATTCTGGAGTAACTCATCATTGAGTAAAAGAGTGTTCATTGCACAAAAGCGTGTAATTAGAATTGCGGGAGCTCATCCAAGATCATCCTGCAGACACTTATTTAAAGAGCTAGGGATCTTCACTGTAGCCTCACAATATATATATTCACTTATTAAATTTGTTATTAACAATCTGAACGAATTCAAAAGTAATAGGAGTGTACATGGCTACAAAACTAGCAGAAAGGATGATCTTCACCACTCAAGGTTAAATCTAATTTTGGCTCAGAAGGGGGTAAATTATGCTGCCACAAAAGTCTTTGGTCACTTACTTAATAGCATCAAAAGTCTGACAGAAAGCCGTATAGCATTTAAAAGGAAATTAAAAGAATTTCTGAATGACAATTCCTTCTACTCATTAAACGAATTTTTGGATGTAGTAAGTGGGTAATTTCGCCACCCACCACCCAAAAAAATTAAAAATATTAAGTGTCATGTAATACTTTGTGTAATGTAATATCTTGTATAGACACCTTTTATTAACCTGACACATTCCACATCATTACGATGTGTTATATTTATGATCTATGGAACAAGTACTAATCTAATCTAATCTAATCTAGTCGAGCAATGTCGTTGTCCTGAAGGAAGTCATTCACAAGATGTGCACGATGGGGGCGCGAATTATCGTCCATGAAGAAGAATGTCTGTCTAATATACTGCCAATATGGTTGCACAATCGGTTGGAGGATGGCAGTCACATATCGTACAGCTGTTACGGCGCCTCCCATGACCACCAGTGGCGTACATCGACCCCACATAATGCCATCCCAAAACAGAAGGGAACTTCCACCTTGCTGTACTCGCTGGACAGTGTGTCTAAGGCGTTCAGCCTGACTGGGTTGCCTCCAAACACGTCTCCGACGATTGTCTGGTTGAAAGCATATGCGACACCAGTCAGTGATGCCAATCCTGAGCGGTCCATTCAGCATGTTGTTGGGCCCATCTGTACCATGCTGCATGGTGTCGTGGTTGCAAAGATGGACCTCGCCATGGATGTTTGGCGTGAAGTTGTGCATCGTGTAACCTGTTGCGCACAGTTTGAGTCATAACACGACGTCCTGTGGCTGCACGAAAATCATTATTCAACACGGTGGCGTTGCTGTCAGGGTTCCTCCGAGCCATAATCTGTAGGTAGCGGTCATCCACTGCAATAGTAGCCCTTGCAGTAGGATGGAAGCTATGGGAAATTGTGTTGTTAATAATGACACAGGATGGACGATTGGAGAGGAAGGCAGCAATAAGTGGACATAGTTGACAGGAAGTGCAAAAGTTTGGAGTTTGGAAAGGAGACTGGAATGCCAAACATGGTCGTATGCTTTATTTAGGTCAAGGGAGACAAAGAAGGTGGGATTACGATTGTTGAGCTGTTGGGATAGGAGATAGATGAGGTTCAGGAGTTAATTATCAGCAGAGAAGGAGGGATGAAAGCCACAATGGGTAACAGAAAAAGATGGTGTTGGTGCAGATGGCGATAGATGTGTTGGAAGAGGATGGATTCAAAAACCTTGCTAAGCACTGAGGTAAGGCAGATGGGGTGGCGCAAGGAGTATCAGTGAGGGGGGGGGGGAGGGTTTGTTTGGTTTGAGGAAAAGTAGGGTTTTGAAGGTTTTCCACATGTTGGGATAGTAGCTTGTGTAGAGGATACTGCTATACAGGGTTGCAAAGGTGATGAGAAAGGAGAAAGAGCGTTCTTTGAGCTGTAGATAAGTAATATGGGCGTGACCAGGGGATGTATTGAGGTTTCTGTGAAGTACTTGTTTTATGTCCTGTGCTGTGATTGGGGTGCTTAATTCTGTTTCTGGTATATTGTTCAAGTACCAGAAGCTGGGAGTCAAAGGTGGGACTGTGGTATCTGTGCATTCATGGACAGTAGGGCATTTGGAGTAGTCAAACTGAAGGTCGTCAGGGATGGAGAATATGTTGAAGAGATAGGACGCAAAGTGATTGGCTTTGCCCAGGTCGTCAGGAAAGAGAAGGTTGTTGTGAAGCATCTGGTAGTGTGGGATGGGATGGGTGCCAGTAAGTCAGTGGAATACTTCCCAATACTTGGAAGAATTGAACTGGAGTGTAGCATTGAGTATGGTGCATGGCTGGCGCCAGTACTACCGTTTTTTGGCATTGAATAAATTCCTAATGTGTCACTGTATTCGCTGGCAGTGTGTGACTGTATCCCAGTCATGAGTCCAGAGGAAAGAGCGATATAAGTGATGGTAATCATGGAGAGGCTTGAGGTTAGGTGATGAGGATATACGGCTTTAGTTGGGATATAAGTGATGATATCATCTGACAAGGTCTGTTGCAGGCAGGCTATGGCATGGGGGATATCAATGGGTCGCTGGCAGGTTAGTGGGTGGCTTCCAATCTGGTTGTCAATGGATTCCTGGTAGGATTTCCAGTTGGCACAGGAGTAGTTGTGGACAATTTTTGGTAAGAGATTTGGACCAGGTACATGGGGACTGGGTAGTGTGTTGGATATGATAAGAAGGTGAGGAGGACAGGTATGTTATCGCTTCCAGCTGGACCGAGGACTTTTGCAGTCCGGTGTCCAAGGAAGTTGGGAGATGCTAGGACAACATGGGGAGTGGTGTTGTTTTCAGGATGGATGGGCAGTGGGATGGGGACAATGTCACTTTGGAGGTATTCAGTAAACTGACACCACTGCTGGGGATCTACTATGGATGTTGAGCTCAGCAGCAAAAATATAGGTGGAAAAGATATGGTCGTTGTGAGCGAGGGAATCATAGGGGATGGGATTGTTGGGTCAGGTGTAGACGGTAGCACAGATACCATTGAGGGTTCTGAAGAAGAGACTAAGGAAAAGGTGTTCTGTGAGGTTATGGAGTAAGGATTGTGGCTGAGAGCGGATGTTCCTGTGATGGTCAATTACTATTCCACCTCTGGCCAGCATATACCAGCATATGGTGTTATAAATATGGGGGGTGGGGGGCTACAGAGAGAGGCACAGATGGTGTGCCGTTTTTGAGGATGAAGGTATCGATGTTGTGGTGGGGCATAAAAAGAGGCTTGTTGGTGGGTGGGGAGCGTGTGTTGCTATATAGGATGCTATAGTGCTGTTGTACCATGATGAAAGGCTAGGAAAAGGGTTGTGAGGGTTAAGGGTGGAGAGGTTTGTATGGGGGTGTAGAGACAGGTGAAAATGAAGTTGACCTTGTTTAGAGGGTATGTGGCTTGGGTGTTCAGGTGGAATATTGATAAACAGCAAGAAGAGTGTGGGATGATTGGAAGAGGTGAATAATTTGGAAGACGATGGTAAGGAAACTGATGATGTCCTCAGCAGTGGGAGATGAGTGGAGGGCGTTATTGGGATGGCTGGGATTGCCAACAGGATGAACAGGCACAGTTAACTCAGGTTTGACAGGCGGGGGTTTGGCCTTGCACTTGGCAGAGTAATTAGGGTGAGTATCTTTGCAGGTGTTGCGGGGGAGTACCTAGGTTGGAACATTGCTTAAGGAAAGGAGACTGCTCACAGTGGGGGCGGGTGGGAGGATTCTTATAATCAGCAGTAAGATGGTCGTTATATAGGAGGCATTCTTGAGATCTGTAGGATTGGAGGAGGAATTTGTATGGTTCAATTTTGTGACAGCAGCTGTAGATGAGGGCTCCTTCTGTGAGGAGACAATTGATGGTGAGAGTATGCTTTGTGGGGGGAGGGGGGACAGCAGCAAACCTGGGGCTGTTTGGATGGGCGGTAGTGGCGAAGGAAGTGAGGGTGGCAAGAGGACCAAAAGGAGGGGTTGAGAATAAGGTCTGTGTGAAAGTTCAAATACGCTGATTTGACAAGGGCTGTATCTTTGAGGGGGATGATTTGGGTCAGTGAAATGTGTGGGACATACTTTTTGATTTCGAGAGTGAGGGATTTCGCATTTAGAAACGGAAGGTAAAGGCAAAATAGAAGGAAAGTAGGGATAGCTGGAGGTGCGGGAGAGGAAGCAGTGTTCATGTGTTCATTGGGTCTGTATTGGTTTGAGGTTACTTGGTGGTAGTACTGGCTGTGAGTTTGTTGGGGTTTGTTGGTGATATGGGATGCAGTTGGTTTTGAGGAATTGGTGAGGATGGTATATGGCCCTGGGCAGATCCTCCAAAGTGCTGGATTGAGCGCAACTATTGGTGGATGGTGCTGTGGTGTCTGGCGTAGCAACAAAGACACAGCGAGGTGTAACTCTTGCAGGTACTGCAGGGGCAGTGGTGAATGTGGGAGAGTTTCGAAATGGAGGACAGGTAAATGAAAAAGTGGAGGGTAGGGAACGTGATGTGACTGTGGATGGGGAAGAAACTGTGGGGAGGAAGGTGGACATATGGTAGTGGGCTGGAGGAAGCGCTCTGTGCAATGATAACATGAGCAGAGGAGGGGTGATGTAAATGACAGAGCTGGCTGATGTATCCAGGTCAGTGATAATTAACGACAGTGGAGCATAGCCGGGATGGCGGAGGATGACGGCAGTGGCCACCGGTGTGATTACAGCTAATAAGGATACCGGCGGTGGCGGTGGTGGCGGTGGCGAGTAGACTGCGGCCGTGGCGGTGCAGAGAGGCGACTGCTGCAGAGGCGACGGTGGCGGTTGTGACGATGGGAATACAGCTGAACACGATGGCGACGGCGACAAGAAAGCGCAAAGACATGACGTACACACACAGAAGAAAGTCTCGACGACACAGGCAAAAGTATGTAGATAAAAAGCATGGACGCAAAGCACAGAGGAGTGGTCCTGACCACTCTTTGCACAACAAGAGTAGCAACGAGTGAAAACTAGGCAGAGACAATTAGTCGGTTGGTCCTGATGCTGCACTGCTGCTTTCCTTGCATGATCCCTGTTAGGTTTCTGACAGCACTCTCGAGATATTGTGTTTATATTCCATCCTTAAGATGGAGCTAGCAACCTGCTGTTTAGCCTCTGGTGACAGCCACAGCCATATACCACCAGAAGGCACTGTACTCTGTTGGAGGTGCCAGTTCAGTTTTTCGTCTTGTAATGTGGTGTACAAGTATGGTGTAGACCATTACTCTCAGAAAATATCATACTTGCCCGTCATATGCATCTGCCATGTTTTGGCAGTTACAATTAAACTTGTTAAGAAATACAGGTGTGTTTCTTGCAAGCATGTGTGGGTTATAGTTTACTGGTGCTTCTCGGTAGCTGTCCCAGCATTCTTCTCTCATTCGCTATTGAGTAATCTTGGCTGGAGCAGCTATCTAGAGCTTCTCAATCTCAACATTCCTCTCTCATCCCCTATGCACCCTGGTATTGTATTCGTTTAAATCCCTCCCAGTGCGGAAAGATCGAAACTTAGAGTTAGAAGAAGCAGTATACACTGACCTCTGAGTAGATAGTACCTAGGAAGGCATGTCATAGGGCTGGAATTGCGCAAACATCCTTTGTCTCAGACACTGTAGTGCAACTTGGATTCTGATGTCATAGAACCCATCGGAATTACCTATTGCTATAAGCAGCACAACAGATCTGAGCAGGATTGTGACGTCATAGAACCAGGGCCAGTATTCCAGCTTTGTGCCAGAATGCCCAAGTCGCTATCTTGTGTTCCAAGTGCGGTAGCGTTCTCGCTTCCCACGTCCGGGTTCCCGGGTTCGATTCCCGGCGGGGTCAGGGATTTTCTCTGCCTCGTGATGGCTGGATGTTGTGTGCTGTCCTTAGGTTAGTTAGGTTTAAGTAGTTCTAAGTTCTAGGGGACTTATGACCACAGCAGTTGAGTCCCATAGTGCTCAGAGCCATTTGTGTTCCAAGTCAGCTATCTTGCATTTTGATGTTATAGTTAAGGTGGTATTCGTATTCGAAGTCTTGGATTGCGATGTCATAGAGCCATGGCCTGTATTCCAAGTAAGCCAGTATGACAATGCACCATTTTGAATTTTTCGCCAGTTTAGACTTAGGTCAAATGGTTCAAATGGCTCTGAGCACTATGGGACTCAACTGCTGTGGTCATAAGTCCCCTAGAACTTAGAACTACTTAAACCTAACTAACCTAAGGACATCACACAACACCCAGTCATCACGAGGGAGAGAAAATCCCTGACCCCGCCGAGAATCGAACCCGGGCGTGGGAAGCGAGGACGCTACCGCACGACCAGACTTAGGTCAACCACCACCCTTCCACACAGGGAACAGACGATCGTAATTGGGTAGTTTTTTGAATTTTCCGCCAAAAACTTGAATTTCCGGCCATTCCACATAGGGAAATTGCATTTGTCAGAAGGGGTGGGCTGGTGGATGGGAAAAATTCCGTGACTCACTGATGATGTCATCGATGCCACACACTGCACCAGAACCAGTCCATAATATCTAGTACTGTGCAGATGTTGGTTCCACCCAGAGGCAGACCAATGGTGTGCATTGTGCGACGTTGCAGGCTCTCACGATCGAGAATTACAAGAGCTGCCTACTTGAGGGCGTTGGCGCAGCTCCACATATGGCGTACCAAGTAATCTTTCAATCGAGAGCTTTTGAGGTACATACTGCATTGCAGCTGAATGCAGCACTGTCCTGTCATGACGGCAAATGGTTCATCTGTGGGGATGGGGTTGACACCGTCCCATATGCACACTATTCATTGGTGTGACTGAGTGCGCGCCTGTGTATTTATTTGTAAATTTTGTAAATTTGATGTTACGGGCGTAGACAATGTTTTCTTCTGAGGGGAAGGGGGATGGGGTTCAGTTCTGTTCAAACAGAAAATGTTCGTGCAGATTAGTATCGCAGAACATCAGCAGCTGAACTGTCATAAACAGTTTCAACGTGTAGAATTGGAACACAGGTTGCGTCTACTGCAAATTCTGTTACTATGGGGGTGAGTGATGGTGCTGGATTGAGAGGCATGCAACAACATTCAGGGAACATTTTTATTAATCACATAAAATCTTAGCTGACGAATCAAAATCAAGAGACTCCCCTCAACCATACAACAGGATACATAGCTTATAGTGACCTCAAAATGCGACCATTAAAAGAAAATTCAGAACAGAAATCCATCAAACTGAATTCTCTCAGTGGCCAGCTGCAAATGCCACAATTAAAATACACTGAAAATAGATGTGTGGCGCCATTTACATTTGCCTTTTCAAAACAGTTACATAATGTGCAGTATTATTTCAAATCCAGTTAGGTCCTTCACAAAAAAAGAAAAAAAATCCTCAAACAGTAACCACCAGAGTTTTTAAGAAACACAATGTAGTCGAAATAGGACCACTCAAAATACTTAATACTCAAAACATTAGGGATAAGGATGGCTACCGGCCTGTGTGGCCGAGCGGTTCTAGGCGCTTCAGTCTGGAACCGCGAGGCCGCTACGGTCGCAGGTTCGAATCCTGCCTCGGGCATGGATGTGTGTGGTGTCCTTAGGTTAGTTAGGTTTAAGTAGTTCTAAGTTCTAGGGGACTGATGACCTCAGATGTTAAGTCCCATAGTGCTCAGAGCCATTTGAACCATTTAAGGATGGCTACCATTTATCACAGATGTGCTCAGAAAAAAATTATTGCAATTCAAATGGCAATGTAAGTTAACATGTAACTTCATTGTGTCCTTAATGAATAGAAAACGTTTGAACAAATAAATACCACGGTCAACTTACTTGTTGATAGCGAAGTTCGCAGGACGTCCGTAACCGAGTGCCCCTGACACTCAACAAGCTCCTTTTCAGCCAAAAATACAATCAGCAGACTAAAGGCGAATATTTCCTCCTTAAAAGACTCTGACAGAGAAGTGGGGAACCACCAGCCTCAATTCTCATTCCAGCTTCCTCATCAAAACTTTCTGCACTATTAACAAAGAACATTCTATTTTTTTATATAAATCCTTCCACCCAGTCTCTCTTTGTAACTAAGCCTTCATACTCAGCATCTCCCTCTCACTGCTACTGTCTATACATGTCGCTCTGCCATTGTTTTCTTTATCTTCCATTGACTTACTGTATATCCCACCCCCATTGTCTCCTCTCTCATTTACACCGTCTCATTTTATCTTTCTTTCTCACTCCTACTGTCTCCGCCATACCTCAGCAGCTCAAAAGTTGTGGGGGGTCCACCTTCTGCATGAAGTGGCCATTGTGCAAGTCATAGGCCTTAGGTGAAAAACTGCTGACTATAGACGTAGTTTGGCCATTTCTGATCCCTTGCGATGATCGGAGAACTCTTGCTATGTGTTCGCTACGTCAGTTAACTACATTTACGCCTCAGACCGGATATTACGTGCATAATGCAGTAACTACGAATCTCTGGATCTCGATAACGGATAATGATATCGAAATGGGTTTCAGTGTTTATCAACAACATCATCTTAATGAGATATGGTAAAAATTTCGATGATTTACTGTCAACAGAAATTATAGAAGTGGCCACCCCCCGGAGTTGGTACTTTAGGTACGCAAATATCATGTTTTTTCTGGCGTATCTTGATGACGAATACGGATTTTGGTAAACGCGAAAATGGTGTTTGTAGATAGTATCTAAAGAATTACAGTTCAGCAGTTTGTTACGGTTAGTTATTTAGATTATTGCGGCCCACGGTACAAAAACGGATAAAAATCGGTTTTTGTGGTTTTCTGCATAAGTATGGTAAATCTGAACCTCTGGATCTCGGCAACGGGTAATGATATCGAAAACTTTTCGAAGCTCCCTGAGCACATCACATTAATAACATGAGGTACAAATTTCGACGATCTGCCATGAATAGAAATTACACAAGTGGTAATTCCCACAACTGAAACTTTTTGTATCCAAAAATCGTAGTTTCTCGGTATTTTCTCAGCAAACGCCCATGAGCAAACTGTGCTTTTACACTGAAGCGTCAAAGAAACTGGGATAGGCACGAGTATTCAAATACATAGCTATATAAACAGGCAGAATACGGTGCTGCGGGACGGTCGGAGTGGCCGAGCGGTTCTAGGCGCTTCAGTCTGGAACCGCACGACAGCTACGGTCGCAGGTTCGAATCCTGCCTCGGGCATGGATGTATGTGTCGTCCTTAGGTTAGTTAGGTTTAAGTAGTTCTAAGTTCTAGGGGACTAATGACCTCAGATGTTAAGTCCCATAGTGCTCAGAGCCATTTGAACAATTCTGAACGGTGCTGCGGTCGGTAACGCCTGTATAAGACAAAAAGTTTCTGCACAGTTGTTACTGCTGATACAATGGCAGATTATCAAGATTTAAGTGAGTTTGAACGTGGTGTTATAGTCGGCGCACGAGCGATGGGACACAGCATCTCCGAGATAGGAATGAAGTGGGGATTTTCCCGTACAACTATTTCACGAGTGTACCGTGAATATCAGGTATCCGGCAGAACATCAAATCTCCGTCACCGCCATGGAAGGAATAAGATCCTGCGAGAACGGAACCAAAGACGACTGAAGAGAATCATTCAACGCAACAGAAGTGCAACCCTTCTGCAAAATGCTGGGCCATCAACAAGTATCAGCGTGCGAACCATTCAACGAAATATCATCAATATGGGCTTTCGGAACCTGCTGGATGGAATTGACGTCACGAATCCTGCACGGCTGTGCATAAATCCGTAAGAGTACGAGGGGGTGGAGACCTCTTATGAACAGCACGTTGCAAGGCATCCCGGATATGTTCAATAACGTTCGTCTCTGGCGAGTTTGGTGGCCAGCGGAAGTGTTTAAACTCGGAAGAGTGTTCCTGGAGCCACACTGTAGTGATTCTGGTCGTGTGGGGGTGCAGTATTGTTCTGCTGCAATTGCCCAAATCCGTCGGAATATACAATGGACGTGAATGGATGCAGGTGATCAGACAGGTTGCTTACTTACGTGCCACCTGTCAGAGCCGTATCTGGACGTATCAGGTGTCCAACATCACGCCAACTGCACACACCCCACATCATTACAGAGCCTCCACCAGATTGAACAGTCCCCTGCTAACATGCAGGGTCCATGGATATATGAGGTTGTCTCCATACCCGTACACGTCCATCCACTCGATACAATTTGAAATGAGACTCATCCAACCAGGCAACATGTTTCCAGTCATCAACAGTCCAATGTTCATGCTGACGGTCCCAGGCGAGGCGTAAAGCTTTATATCGTGCAGTCTTCAAGGATACACGAGTGGGCCTTCGGTTCGGAAAGCCCATATCGATGATGTTTCGTTGAATAATTTGCACGCTGACAGTTGTTGATTCCCCAGCAATTCGCGGAAGGGTTGCATTTCTGTCACGTTGAACGGTTGACTTCAGCCGTCGTTGGTCCCTTTCTTGCAGGATCTTTTGCCGGCCGTAGCGACATCGGAGATTTGGTGTTACCGGATTCGTGATATTTATGGTACACTCATGAATGGCCGTACGGGAATATCCCCACTTCATCGCTACCTCGGAGATGCTGTGTCCCGTCGCTCACGCGCCGATTATAACACCACGTTCAAACTAACTTAAATACTGATAACCTGTCATTGTAGCAGCAGACTATTTTTGTCTTACATAGGAGTTGCCGACCGCAGCGCCGTATTCTGGTTGTTTACATATCTTCGTGCTTGAATACGCATGCCTATTCCAGTTTCTTTGGCGCTTCAGTGCAGATACTGAGTAGAGATATTCTCTACTGTGGCTGTAGTTGCAGGAAGGGTGGTCAATATCTTCATTTTCTTGATATTTGGATATATGTCTTTGTTGTATAATTACATTGCTCCCAAGGCTCCCAAAGTTCTGGAATCTCCTTTCACAGACTTCCTTCTCTATAAATGTAATTCAGCAAGAACATCTTCAGCTCCACATTCGATATCTTCAATGAAGAATTCAGTTAAGGCCTTGAACTCTTTTCGTTCTTCAATATTTAAGAGTAATCCACTGGCTAACACCAGGACCCCATAGCTTCTCTCAAACATGGTTTCTAAAGTGACATTTCCACTCTTTAAGTGTTTTTTCTCTAACGTGTCTATCTTCTTTTACCCATATTTTTAATGCATTTAAAGGACACTAGAAACAAACTATTTATGGTTTACTTAAAAAGTAACCCGTTAACCTTAACATTGACTTGATGATACAAAAGTTACATTTATTGTCACCACGGCTGTATTTAGGATGTGTGACGCCCCTGTGGAGTAATTTATTTTGTGCAGCCTGTTACAAAATTTCAGCATTGCTATTCATTTATGGACTACCAGCTATAAAGCTGCGTAATCATTAACTTCAATTCTAAACTTTACTGAAGTATTTAAATAGCATATAGCACAAAGCCACGTGCAAGTTAAATATTCAAAAATTAAAAATAACTGCTACAGCTCAATAACCGTTTTACTGAAAAATTCCCACAGAATCATCAAACTTGGACATTACATATGGTAAAAATACAAAGAAAATAATTACAGTTTAATACCCTATACCAAAATTACTTCGCTTAAATGTGAAATTTAAACAGTCCCAAATATGTGATATAATACCATTTAACTGTCTTTTCCAAAATACAGCAAACTTAGAGAAATGACTTGCTTCTCACTTTTGTATTTGCGAATTCATTTATCGCTTCGTGGAAATTCAGACTGACTGTCATGCCAGGTTCTATAACTAGTATTCCCTCTGTTGCCTGTAGGTAGTTCTTAAACCGTTTCAGAACAAAAAAGGACCTTTCTGCTGAATAGGTTGTTAGTAGTAGAGCAGACTTTGTAACACCCGACATTGCATTGTTGCCAAATTTATTGAAGATGGCGGATCCAAGTTGGTGGAGATAGATATGGTAATGTCGCAATGACGTCATGGCGCAAAGTACAAATTTTGGCGGGAAAATAGGTCAATTGGGCTACCTCCACTAATAACCCCATCCCCTCCCCTCTCTCCTCTCCCCCACAAAATGGCGGGAAGTTCAAATTCCATCAGGACAATGCAACACCCCACGGCTTCCTCCACTAACCTAAGAAAATGGTGGGAAAAAGGGCACTTGGGCTACCTCCACTAACCTAAGTCATCTGACCGCCACCTCTTCCTAGGAATTGGTGGGAAAAGGACACAGCATGTGCTGGATAGGATGTATGTATGTCTTTATTTAAACAGTCTTTATTTAAACAACTTGAGGCAGTGCCTCCATTCGGTGTGTTCACCATGGGGTCCCATGACGTAATCCAAGATGGCGGTCTGGGGTGGGGGAAAATGGCGGTTAATCAATAGGAACCCTTAATCCAATCACATGTTAGACTTTAGTTGGTAGGATGGCAGTATCTGGTACCATCATTGGAGGGTATATAGGGCAGGCTCAGCAGCTCTGTGACCCCAGTCTTGTTCAGTCAGCCAGTAGCAGCAGAAGAAGAAGAACCATGAAGTGTCAACAGCAGTCACAATCCAACACAGCCCTGCAGAACAGGAAGAAATGGAAAAGTAAGTATATCATATCACATCCTTCTCTGTGGTATGCATTATTATTATTATTAGTTGTTTCCGCGTCTTGGTCCATATGTCATCCTTCTTCAGCAGCAGCCCTCGATGGGTCGAAGCCCACTGGCTCGAGTGCCAACATGTCGATCTCTGCCACGTCCGGACCTGTATCAACCTCGGCTGCCATCTTGTTAAGACCTGTACCGACCTCTGGACCTGCCGCATCAACAACCTCCAGCATGTCTGAACCTGTAGCGACCATATGGGATCCTGTAGCGCACATAGCCCACTTGCTGGAGCAGGACAAGAAACTGTTGCTGTCTGTCCCACTCATAGATTTGTGTGATGAAGACACACGATCTGCTCCCAACACATTGAACGCTGCTGGTGGCCCTAAACAACAGCAAGATGGAGGACAGTACTGGTCACCAACATACGACGCATCCCAGCAGAACACCCCTGAGCTAGTGTAGCCACAGAGTGCAGATGCTGTGGACAAGAACGCACCGAATGAACCCATGCTTTTCAGTTCCGCATACAATTTAATTCCCAGTGGAACGAAACGTGTAAATGTTGGTATAGAAGCACATCATGTCTGGGGCTTGCATGTGAGAATAGAAAGTGAAAATGCATCAAAGGGTGTTAAAGTGCCAATTTCCGAGTTCGATTGGGACAA
The DNA here is from genome assembly GCF_023864275.1 of Schistocerca cancellata. NCBI lineage: Eukaryota > Metazoa > Arthropoda > Insecta > Orthoptera > Acrididae > Schistocerca > Schistocerca cancellata. The sequence continues at coordinate 701,288,303 of NC_064628.1, forward strand.
AATGTGTCGTGCAGAGCGCTACATCAATCAGTAGATGACTACAGACTATTAACCAACTCGTTATCCCCCAGACATTCGCCTTACTGGTGTGACACTACCTATTACAACAGTGTATGATGACTATGCACTATGTGTGTAATCGGGTGACAACTGTGTTTGTCTAAGGCATGCCTCAGTTATGAAGTTATACGATTTGGATACTGCACTACATCTTGCTTTGGAGAGATTGAACTGTTGGTTGCCGAGCATAGACTCTGCATACAATGATGATGTAAACTTCCCACGTGTGCATAGTGTACATGTTGATGATTTGAAGCAGTACCTTTGTTTGTCCACGAACGCTGAACCGAAAGAGAAACAGATTAAATATGCGTGTGAAAAACCTGAATGCTGTGAGGCATCCATTGGCTTGAGGGAGATATGTGCGGAATTTATTGCATGTCAAAAAGCTTTGTTTGGGAAATACTGTACAGGTGCGAAGAAGAAGATAGAGTCTGATGGTTTTCTTGAAATACTGCATCCTATGTATCATATTTAAATAAATAAATAATGTATGTATGTATAATCTCAAACCGTGTTTGTGCTTTATTTCATACCTCTCTCATTATAGTCAAAGTATTACGCTTATTAATATCACTATTTTTCAATGGTACACCAGTTATTCACAAAATGAATGATAGTTACTCATCATGGGTAATCAACTGCTTTCTCTGTGTAGTCAATATAGCACAGTCGGTTAAGTGATGGAGCTATAGTGGCTGCACATACTTTTACCGTCCCTTCAAGTGTATCTTTCTATATATGCCAACTACCTGTCTGTAGTTAGTATCATGGCAGGGTGGGTGAAACATCCTCATCACAAGGGCTTTGTTGTCGGTGACTGGTCATGTGAAAATGCAAAAGAAGACTTGAGGTAGAAGAAGAACGGAATTCTCCTTCCTGATAATGTACGAGCAGTTATTGTAGGTCCATCCAATTGTGGCAGCCGGCCGGCGCGGCCGTGCGTTTCTAGGCGCTTCAGTCTGGAACCGCGGGACCGCTACGGTCGCAGGTTCGAATCCTGCCTCGGGTATGGATGTGTGTGATGTCCTTAGGTTAGTTAGGTTTAAGTAGTTTTAAGTTCTAGAGGACTAATGACCTCAGAAGTTGAGTCCTATAGTGCTCAGAGCCATTTTTGAATCAATTGTGGCAAGACTAATGTCCTCATGACGCAGCTAATACTGTAGATTGAGTCCGATTTGAACATGTTTGTTTATTCTCAAAACCACTTTTTCAACCCAAGTATCAGCTATTACAGGAGATATTGCATGGTGTAGATGGTGTTACATACACGACATTCAGTGAAAGTGGTGATATCCCTCCACCTGAAAAAGTAAAGCCAAACACTGTCTTCGTATTTGACGATGTTGCTGTGAAAAACCAGGACCAAATTCTAAAATATTTCTGTTTCGGTCTCATATGGGTGCTGTGGTATTTTTTATAAGCCAAACATATTCCAGAATCCCGAAACAGTTGATTAGGGATAATGCAAACCTCATTATAGCCTTCAAACAAGATAATCTGAATTTAAAACACATTTACCAGGCACACGTCGGAACTGACATGTCGTTCAATGATTTTGTAAAGATATGTGCTGATTGCTGGAATCATTCACAGTACGGATTTCTCGTTATTGACAAAACAAGAAAACTGAGTGATAGTAGGTACCGGCGAAACTTTCAAGAGTTTCTGCATGTATATCACTGTAAGAGAGGTTAGTACATCAGTATACGCTGCACCATGGACAAGTTCGCGCGCATGTCTAGCTCTCAACCCGAGAGGATGGGTGTACATAGACCATATGTACATGGATGCGAAAATTCGGGCTATTGTACATAAAGTTGGAGGTATGCGCAGGGAACTACAGACGTATTACCAGACTCTTCTGAGAATGGCGAATGCGTTAAATGAATTATTTAAGAAGTCGGTAAGAAATTAACCGACTTAACTGAAAAGGTCGAGGCTATTGAGGGGAAAATAGATGTTGAGTTCCTTGTTGTTGAGAAGGGGGAGCAGGCACACAGTAAGAGGAGAATGATGAGCGGATATATAATGATATAATGCCTCACGCTTCGGAGATGTCTGATTAGTATACACCGAGATGTCAACGAGGCAGAAAGTAATTCAAGCGCGAAAAACAGTTCGTGAGAAATTACGGTTGCTGAGCTTAGGGCATATGGATCGACAGCAAACACTAAGAGAGACCTTTAAGCCAGTTACTGAATCTGTCAGACAACTCAAAAAAAAAAAACTCGATAATGATGGTGTTGCCATTGACGTATTCATTATCCGTCACGACCCTGCTCAGATAGATAGAACATTCGGCGTTAGCAGGGGAAGACCGTACATGTTGGGCATGCATCCTTGCATGCAACTGATGACACAATACAGATTGGTGATAGGCGGTTTGAGAGAATACCTGGCTTAATGAATCTTATTTTCCTAAGACCTACCAAAAAAACCTATAAATTATTCAGTTACTGATAGGGAAACGTATCGTGAAATACTGCACATGACTGACGTACATAAGATCGCGAAAAGCTTGAGCAACAAGAAACATAAAACCATTATAAAACCAATACTTGATGGCGAAAACAACAACAACAACAGCAGCAGCGGCGATGGTATTGACGTTGAGCATAAAGCAGTGAACAATCGAATCCTGCGTATACATATTATGACGACCCCAATGAGCTAATAGATCGACTACGGCTGCTCAAGGCATCAACTGCTGCAGGTAATACAGCTCATTCGAATGAGGCGTTTCAGTAATCTCTGAACTTAGAGAGAGAGGTATCATCGAATAAGTATGGAGACAGTAGTTCGAGAACTGCACAAACCAGCACGCAAAACATACCCTCGTAGACATGTTATGATTAAAGGTTTGGATGACTTATGGCAAGCTGATTGTGTAGATATGAGGGAATATTCACATGAGAATAATGGATTCAAATATTTTTAATGGTTATTGATACATACTCCAAATCTGTACACGCTTGTATTGTGTAGATATGAGGGAATATTCACATGAGAATAATGGATTCAAATATTTTTTAATGGTTGTTGATACATACTCCAAATCTGCCTGGGCATTACCCGTTAAAACAGTAACGGGTAGAAATGTCGCGGATGTTTTTGAGCGTTTGCTACAGACAGGGACGAATCGATGCTCAGACAGTCTCCAAACCGATCACAGCGGGGAGTTTTACAGTAGGTATTTCAAGGCCGTGATGCAGCGGTACGGAATACATCACTACTCAACATTCGTTCACCTGAAGGCAAGTATCGTGGAGCGTCTGAACAGAACAATAAAAGATCGAATGTGGATGCGTTTTAACTTTCGGGCTCATACAAATGGACAGATATCCTCAGAGAAATAATTGCTCAGTATAATCGAACCAAACATAGCACAATAAAAATGAGACAAATCGACATTCATGATAATGGACTCATGGATACGGTGTACTATCGCATTAAAATGCTGGATCCACGCAGACAGAAATTTAATGTAGGTGATTTGGTACGTATCTCAAAACACAAGATGGCATTTGAGAAATCGTACCTACCGAACTGGTCAACAGAGATATTTACAGTTTCAAAGTTGCAAAGAACGAATCCTAGAACTTATGTATCGAAGGATAGTAAAGGTGAAGAAATTGCAGGCTGCTTCTACACCGAGGAGTTGCAGAAAAGCTCAGAACCGGATGTGTTTCTCGTGGAGAGAGTCATAAGACGTCGGGGAAATAAAGCACTAGTCAAATGCCTTGTTTTTCCTGCAGCACAAAACAGTTGGATTGATGCTAACGGTTTGCTATATAATGGGGCCGGCCGCAAGGTTTACAAACACCGCAGTAGCATAACATGCGTGCTGGGAGACGCATTAGAGGAGGAAGTGGTATTCTAGACAAACTGCCAGTGGAATTACACACCCCTGGGTATAAATACTGTGGACCTGGGACAAAGCATCAGAAACGCTTGGCCCGAGGTGATAATGTGGTTCATCTGCTCGACGAAGCATGTATGGAACATGACATTGTATACACTGCAAATAAAGGTCTATCAAGTCGTCACATTGGAGATACGATTTTAGCTGATAAGGCTAGGGCGATACGGAGAAGAAAGGGTATTGGTATAAGTCAACGCATCGCAGCATTTGCAGTTGATAAAACCAAGCGAGGAAAAATTAAGTTGGGTTTAGGAGTGATGAATTTCAAGCAAGTTATGAATGCTGAACGTTGTGCACTAAACAAGAAGAAGGACAAGGGCGGGAAGCAGAGCTGTTTGAAGAACTGTATCCTGACAGCGATGTATGCAGCTGAAAACGCACTGAAGCAGAAAGGTGCGGGAAGAAGAAGAAGAGGATCGGTTAAACCACCTCGAGTTCTACCAATACCCAAGAAATCTGGCGGTTTTCTTCCACTTCTCATCCCAGCCCTCTCCGCGCTCTTTATGGTAGGGTCCCTCGCTGGTGGTGCTGCAGCTATTGCTCGAACGGTCAAGAACGCGCATAACTCCCAAGCGCAGTTAGAAGACGCAAGAAGACATAACCGCATGATGGGAGCCGCAGCCATCGGAAAAGGACTATACTGGAAACCGTACAGGAAAGGGCTTGGTCTATTCATAAATTAAAAGAAAACGCCCGTTAGCGGTCCTACCAGATCGACCACTCACAAACACTGATTTTCTCAAGTTTGTTAGAAACAAATTCTACATTCCAAGATTCCGTGGTGTGTTTATGCGGGATACATTACCGAAGACCATGTGGAAAAGTGGTGAATTTAGATGTTGCTGGAGGCCCCGGCGCCCACTGGGTATCATATGAAAAATGCGGATACCGTCTACTATTTCGACTCATTTGGTGACCTGCAACCACCAGAAAAATTACAACAATACTTCACTCACAGAGTCCGCCGCTTGTGGTCTCACGGTAGCGTTCTTGCTTCCCGAGCACGGGGTCCCGGTTTCGATTCCTGGCGGGGTCAGGGATTTTCATCTGCCTCGAGACGACTGGGTGTTGCCTTCATCATCATCATTCATCCCCATTACGGTCCGAGGAAGGCAATGGCAAACCACCTCCTCTAGGACGTTGTCTAGTACGGTAGTACGGCAGTGTGGGTCTCCCGCATCGTTCCCCTATGCTCTGTTAAGGAGTATGAGACATCATTATCATCTTCACTCACAGAAGACATGCGTTCTACAGTTATCGGCACTATCAGGACTTTAATACATACCTCTGTGGACATCTATGCATCATATTTCTCGTGACGTTTACAAAGAAGAAGAAGCATGCTATATAATGAGGAGCTTTAAACATTCCTTCATCAGTTGAGGTTCAGATGCAATGCCACACACTTTGATGTTAAAAGAACGATCATCTGTACTGCGTGCAAATTACTTCCCGCCAATTGATTTGAGCATTGGTGAATGGAGTATTGCATTGACTGGACTGGAGACGCACAACAGCATACCAAATATCATTGAGATTAATAACAAACTGCATCCGGATATTAATGGTGAAAAGGACATTGTGGAAATAGAACCGGGTGCATACGATATCGATGTTTTAAACGAAGTCTTAAAACAGTCTGGAAAAGGTATTGAGCTATGTGCAAACATCAATACACTTAAATCTGAAATAACGACTGTAAATGCAACGATTGACTTTAACCAGAAAGGTTCAATAGGGCGCCTACTGAGTTTCACAAAAGGGTAGGTTTTGAAGAAGGAGCCAAGTAAATTTTACAAGTCAGATCAGATTATGGACATACTTCCCGTCAGCACTATTCGAGTCGAGTGTAACATTGCAACGAACTCCTATCTCAACGATAGTCTGATTCATACTATTTACGGATTCTTCCCCTCAGTTGCAACGGGGTATAAGATTGTTGAGACCCCTGCCAATGCAATATACCTACCTGAGACATTGGACTATTTGGAACTGCGTTTGTGGACCAGAATAATCAACTTGTTGACTTTCGTGGTGAGGGAATCATTGTACGATTACATCTAAGGCAGGATGGGCGTACAGTATAAAACAAATGCATGCAATCCTCAGCACGTCACTTGGCTACCGAACCGCAAAGTGGTAACATGTGCGAACTACGAATTTCTTAAATCAGTTGGCTGGAAACCTCGCAATATAACCAGTCCAGTAGAGTATGATGAGAGAATTATACATCAGGAATACTTCTCGCATAAACCATACGCTTCAACCACATTTAACAAGAACGACGAAATTAGGATTTTCATCGAGCACCAAGGCGCACTGACACTTCCGTGCAAGAGTTTCATATATCTAGAGGGGTCATTCAAGAAAACCGACGGCGGTGATGCAGTAGAATCCAAGTTTACACGTAACGCTTTAGCATTCCTGTTCCAAGAGATACGCTGTGAATTCAATGTGTCTGAGATCGACCGAATGCACAATGTCGGCATAACATCGACCCTTACAACATATGTCTTCATCATCCACGGATTTGCATAGTTTAGAAAATGCGTGGTGGTTCAAAGACGATCCAGAGGATAGAACAGTTGCAGAGTACAAGCGACTTACTGAAAGCGTACCTCTAAAAATGCTTATGAGCTACACTCCTGGAAATTGAAATAAAAACACCGTGAAATCATTGTCCCAGGAAGGGGAAACTTTATTGACACATTCCTGGGGTCAGATACATCACATGATCACACTGACAGAACCACAGGCACATAGACACAGGCAACAGAGCATGCACAATGTCGGCACTAGTACAGTGTATATCCACCTTTCGCAGCAATGCAGGCTGCTATTCTCCCATGGAGACGATCGTAGAGATGCTGGATGTAGTCCTGTGGAACGGCTTGCCATGCCATTTCCACCTGGCGCCTCAGTTGGACCAGCGTTCGTGCTGGACGTGCAGACCGCGTGAGACGACGCTTCATCCAGTCCCAAACATGCTCAATGGGGGACAGATCCGGAGATCTTGCTGGCCAGGGTAGTTGACTTACACCTTCTAGAGCACGTTGGGTGGCACGGGATACATGCGGACGTGCATTGTTCTGTTGGAACAGCAAGTTCCCTTGCCGGTCTAGGAATGGTAGAACGATTGGTTCGATGACGGTTTGGATGTACCGTGCACTATTCAGTGTCCCCTCGACGATCACCAGTGGTGTACGGCCAGTGTAGGAGATCGCTCCCCACACCATGATGCCGGGTGTTGGCCCTGTGTGCCTCGGTCGTATGCAGTCCTGATTGTGGCGCTCACCTGCACGGCGCCAAACACGCATACGACCATCATTGGCACCAAGGCAGAAGCGACTCTCATCGCTGAAGACGACACGTCTCCATTCGTCCCTCCATTCACGCCTGTCGCGACACCACTGGAGGCGGGCTGCACGATGTTGGGGCGTGAGCGGAAGACGGCCTAACGGTGTGCGGGACCGTAGCCCAGCTTCATGGAGACGTTTGCGAATGGTCCTCGCCGATACCCCAGGAGCAACAGTGTCCCTAATTTGCTGGGAAGTGGCGGTGCGGTCCCCTACGGCACTGCGTAGGATCCTACGGTCTTGGCGTGCATCCGTGCGTCGCTGCGGTCCGGTCCCAGGTCGACGGGCACGTGCACCTTCCGCCGACCACTGGCGACAACATCGATGTACTGTGGAGACCTCACGCCCCACGTGTTGAGCAATTCGGCGGTACGTCCACCCGGCCTCCCGCATGCCCACTATACGCCCTCGCTCAAAGTCCGTCAGCTGCACATACGGTTCACGTCCACGCTGTCGCGGCATGCTACCAGTGTTAAAGACTGCGATGGAGCTCCGTATGCCACGGCAAACTGGCTGACACTGACGGCGGCGGTGCGCAAATGCTGCGCAGCTAGCGCCATTCGACGGCCAACACCGCGGTTCCTGGTGTGTCCGCTGTGCCGTGCGTGTGATCATTGCTTGTACAGCCCTCTCGCAGTATCCGGAGCAAGTATGGTGGGTCTGACACACCGGTGTCAATGTGTTCTTTTTTCCATTTCCAGGAGTGTATTTTGAGGATATGAGACAGATTTTAATGAACGCTAAACAGGAACTCATTCTGGTACAGAGTGCGACGGATAATAACTCATACATTCAAGGAGCTCAAGAAGAGAATGTGATCACAATCAGCTAGGTAATATGGAAAATGCCCCACATCAGTGTATCAGACGAGGAGCGTTTGAAGCTTAAGTCCTGAATTTGGGTACATTTCTATCACTGACATTTCGCTCCTGGAAGGTTTTCGAGTACTCAGTTACCGACTGAGAGCCGAAAAACATGGACTGTTAAAACCTCTTCGCAGCCAGAGACACCTAGATTCATCATACTTGCGCTTCAGACTGATAGAAGAAGTAATATAGCAAACGATTCCACCGTGTTCGACAACTGCAAGTTAACTAATGCCAAAGTCTACCTGAATTCAGAATTCTATCCATATGATAATTTACACCTGCAGTGGAATGAAAATGAATACAGTCTAGCATATGACATGTAGGCAAGGTTTCGTGCTTCTTACTATGAAATTGCTGAAGGAGAAGGAGGAGGGTGTCTACTCAGTCCATGGAAGTTCAAGGAGCTTCCACCGATCATTGTAATAGATTGCTCGAAACAGAACGAGATAATTAAGTCTGGACCTATAGATATGCGAACTGAATTTGAATCTTCGACAAATTTCCCAGAACACTAGTTCTACACGACCGTGTGAACAACTACTGCCCACTCACTAGTGTTGTGCAATGAGCTGTATAAATGAACAGGTGTTGCACCATACCTAGAGCATTTCACAATGGCATCTCAGGGCGTGAACATCATATCATGTAAGTACCTCTGTCCGCTCATACCTGTCGTCCTGTACAGTTGGTGCAGTTGACAGAGTATTGACTTCGCATGTAGAAGGTCACTGGTCCGATCCTGGGTTGAAGCATATGTTTTTTATTAGGTAAATGTAGTCCATGTGGTACAGTATCTGGCATTTTAATCATCAACAGCGACTGCAACGGGTCCTCTAGAGAACGTTTGCGCTTTCATACTACAATCGAAGATTGGTAATCTTCGAAAGAAGCCCTTTCCACGTCGTGGGTGTGAATTCGTACCACTTCATCTATTATACGCGAGACCTGGTCCCATAGATTAGTAGCAACTACTATTCTTGCCTTGTTCAAGTCCATTACATTTCGTTAGGGCCTTGCGTTACCAGTAGAACTAGCAACATGCCTTGCGAATCATGTCCAAACTTGGTTACCATTTGTATGTGTTATCACCATGGTCCCACTAATTACGCCTTTCAACATTGAGTCTGGTAACCGCATACTGTTTAGTACGTATATCAATGCATTATTATTATTATTATTATTATTATTCTATCGATGGGATCGTGGAATTATCACATCTATTACCGTTAGTGAAACTGTGTAATTCGAAACTGAACATTACACAATTAGCGATGTTGGGATAAATCATACAGAACAATATCTGCCAGAGGGGTGATGCACATTAGGTGGAACATCATGCAGGACTGACGGCGTGTTTATAATGTACGCGCTGCCCACCAGATAGGGACTAGTTACGAGCGGAGTAACACACCCATGACAGACTCCAATGTACATGTGCACACGTATCGAATTTTCTCATTGTAAACCTCTAAACCAGCGTGGCAGATGTGTGGCATACACAAACGATGAATATGCTCTCAGGTAGGACACCGACCTGATTTTCCTCCCGACCGAAATCAGCTAAGTGCTCAACTGGAAAGTGAGCGTCATACCCGCTCAAATTATGAAAGAAAACGGGTATGTGTCTTGCTAGCTGGTGCTTCAAATTGCACGCATTGTGAACTGAGCCACGGAACTTCCCCATAAGATGACAGTGGTCTCTATGAGGAGTTTCCACTTTTCTGTCTAGCGGCAACCCACAAATATGAAAATCAACCATATTATTATACAAATCTTCATTCTTCTTCGATCTGGTCATGGGCTCGTTGTTGCTGTAAAGTTTATTAACCTACTGTGAAAATTTTTCAAGCTCAGTGAACAGCCAAACCGCAGGATTATCCCCGACATAGGATTTATAGCGGTTAAGATCGGAATCACATGACGATACAATTTGGTACGCTGTCGCATATGGTACGTGTTTTTCTGTAAAGGTGGTGTGTTACCTTCACCATCACAGTGGGTCACAGGAGCGAGGAGGCTTTCGAAGTCGGCATACACTACAAACGGGCATCGGTCCTAGTGGTGAGCGTTCTTGAACTTTATGAATTTGTTGTCCTCCGCAGGCGTAATAGCGCATACTGGATCCTTGAAAGCACAGTCTATTAGATATGCTGTTAGTAACTTGTCTGAGGGGAAATAATTCAGATACCTTAAGCAAATATGTTTTACATGCCAGTCTGTTGATAGTTGGGAGGAAACGAGTCGGGACAGGTCTTTGATCCAAATATAGTGGTAACTATCACCTTCAGAGAAGAGCAGCATGTTTACATGTAACTCACACTCACCGGCAAATTCTGAGAAACGGAAGGGGCCAATAACAGTATGCTTGTCCTGCATATCTGACTTGCTTTTCTTCTCCAGGCAATAAACATGAACCAATATGGCGGTATTCTGTGCCTCAAATATAGGTATATCCTGGATCTTGACGGGGAACTCTATACCATCAAAGTTATAACATGAACGAATATTATCACCTACATGATATGTACTGGGACGCTCAGGATTATCTCTGTAATTGTAATTTCTTTCACAAGCGAGGACTGACCATGCAAAACAAGCCTAATCCTTTCTATTTTCGACATTAACACATGCATGCTTATTATCTATATATTTAGGGAGCTTATATAGCTTGACCCTCCATTACCGGATCGTAGACTTGTGTATGGATGTCCAGGTGTAGTATTCAGCTGAGTGCTTTAGCTGACCCTCTGACCTCCATATCGGAAAACCGGGCCAGCATAGCACTCAAGGTGGATTTACGAAACCACTCGGCGATTGATGCGGTCCGCGTTATCACGCCATTTTCCCCCCAAAGATAATGAAGAGTTTCTCTTCAATACCAGACTCAACTTTGGAGGGTGCGATAATTCGATGCAAAGCACCGCACTGCATTTAATGGTGGGATACCACAGATCATTGACTACCTTCAGGAGCCGTGTTTCAACGACAGGAAGGCACGCCCTTAGAAAACCAACAGGGTCACGGTACCTCGTGCCGGGTTCCCAATACTCGTGAACGAGATTCGCTCCTCAAAAGCGTCTACACTCACCGAGTATTCTGACTGCAGTATGGTACCACTGACCTGATGTCCTCCACTAAAAGGACGGGAGAGAGAACTGCCACTAACCACAGGATCATCTGTATTATAATTAATACTATTCTGAGTCCACCCCATTGATGATGGTGCTGGGGAGGGGCTAGGGTTGCCATAATCCATGGACAAAAATCAAGGACAAAATTCAATGATTATAAAGATGTGCTTGAAACATGGACCGATATGTTGTGCAAGTGACAATTTGTTTGCATTTTAGTTGAATCTTCATCATTACTTTACAGTGATAATTATGAAGATGTGTTTGAAACCTGGAATCACACAATGTCCTTTCACCTTTCTGCATGTCAGCCAAATCTTCATGATTATCATAATTAAAGCAGTAATTCTGTCAGCAAAGAAGTTGTAATTAACAAGGAAAATTAATTTAAGCATTAATGGTGTCTATAAAGGAGTGGTCTACCCATTTTCAAAGTGAATTCCATAAAACTTCCTGTTAGCTTCATTAAGATCCTCTTGAAATTGTTTGGACCCAGTTCTTTTGGAAACATTTACGTGATCAGTTAGTTTAACGTACAAATGTGGTAATTTGGAGTATTTGCGTTTAACTCTGTAAGCAACATATCCTGCAGTCAGCTCTAACAGCTCAACATTTTCTTTCTAATCTGGAACATTTTCCCCTTCGTATTTGTGCAATTCTCAAAAATTTCTCCCACCTGTGAAGCATTCTCTTCAACTTTCTTGCTGTCACGTTCATTTTCTGTAGACAATAAGTGCCCCGCTTCTCAGAATTTGACAGTTCTACAGCAGTATCTCGAGTTTCTGGCAATATTTTATCACTTAAAGTATCAAAGCCTTTCTCATTCTTGCATGTACTCACTGGTAGGATTTTGCACGCATTACAGTTGACAGATAGAAAAACAGCCCAGAATCACTTTTTGAACATGTTTTAATTTTAGTAATTCAGCACTACATCAAGAATGGGACAATCCTCTAAATCTGATTTCTTTTGTATATGTTATTTTGTTTCTGTTTTCATTATTTCTAATTCTTGCCGTAAGCATGCATTATCACATTCATAGCAGTGTTTATCTTCAAGGTTAACGTTTTGTCTAGTAGTAATTTCTTCATTAGTTGTTTATATAATTACCTGTCAGACGCCTTCTACTTCTTTATGGTAGCTTCATTTTTGTGCCCAAATATTTCTCTCATAACTTAATTAATTTCTGCGCCCTAAATCAGCACCTGAGGATGATAGATTTAGGGTTTGAACAGTAGCAATCTTTCTTAAGCTCGCGTTTCTAAGGAATATACAACATGTCCACTTTTCAAATCCCTTTCATAATCCGAATCGGTAAAATGTATTGAGCAGACATAAGCATTTTCAACTGAAAACGAATCTGTACGTTTACAAACATTTATCCATTTTCATTCGTGTCATGGGTGTAGTAGCGTAAGCACAGCACACACCACCAGGTAGCACCGCAGGCGTCGATAGGTCGACAAACCACTCTTGAGACGGGGTATAGCCCAGCAATTGCTGCGGTGATGCCGCCAGAGAAGTGTTACGCACCAGTTCCATAGCACAGTGGGCAGTTCCAAGTCAGCTCGACTGCAGAGAAGTCTGCCTTCTACTTGTTACTTCGTGCCGCATCGCCTGCTTCTAGCGATTCCACACCAGCCCATCTTCAGTGAACATTCTAGTGAGACAAGAACTGTTTACTAACCAGCCTTAGCTTCTGAAACAGTGGTTGAACTTAACTTCAGGATCTGCAGCCTGAGCCTGTTTGTACAGTGTTGTGTGTGTTTCTGTCATTAAACATTATCAGTGCCTCAGTGTCTCCTCATTCTCCTGTCATAGTGTTTCCCTTTCCCCCAACACACTGTAAATAGCTGAAGGTGGCGGCGAGTTAAATCTCCTTCTCTTGTTGTATCAAAAGTGTGATACAACACATTGCTTTTAGGAAATATATGAAACTTTTCCTAACGTACTTACTTGTTTGCTATGGTTAGAACAAGCGTAAATCATTATTTTTCACTTAAAAACTATCTCTAAAAATCCATCAGTACACTGAGGATTGCGGTGTAAATCTGTACTCAATCTTCAGTCACTAATTAAAATCCATTCTGCCTTAAACAACCTTGCTTTTGCTCGTAAACGCAATTACAGCACAATGCAGTAAGGCAATCGCGAGGTACTAAGCGCTGGTTGGGTTCACTCTGACGTCAGTGGCGCGGCTTGCTACTGGACATACAGCTCGTGATACCTACTGTGTGGTTATGTTGCCGTCGCACACAACACAATGTATCTCGTGTTTCTCTATTTAGCTATTTAGAACTAAGATATGCAATTCCAGTACTAACCAGTCATAGTGAAGTTGATTCTATTGTATTGGATATAATCAAAGTGCAGTGGACTCTCGATATGTGGCTTGTGACTATTCGGCCTCCGGACTATCCGATCTAGTTAATACCATAACAGTGCTTCTCTGTATTAAAATAAGAATTGATTTATTAAACTTACTGTACTTTTTTCAAAGCTTTGGCAAGCAGGTACCAGCTACAATGCTGTGTGGTCTTTCGAAATGTTTTATACATATTTCGTGCTTCTAATACATCTGAAGTCACAACAATTGTATCGAATAAATTACGGTAACCACTCTTCAAAAACCGATACTTTGAAGTGCTCACGAACGATAATGAACACACATAGAGAGCACCTCTCTTGGCAGCCCCATGTTCTTTGTTTCTTCAGTTGCATATCAGATGACCAAAGAACGTCTGCGTTGTTAAGTTGTTATGGGTAGACCGATTGCTGGGTGCAAGTCTTTCGATTTGACGCCACTTCGGCTACTTGCACGTCGATGGGGATAAAATGATGATGGTTAGGACAACACAACACCCAGTCCCTGAGCGGAGAAAATCTCCGACCCAGCCAGGAATCGAACACGTGACCTTAGGATTAACATTCTATCGCGCTGACCACTCAGCTACCGGGGATGAACAATATTAATAATAATACACTAAATCATGAAAAATGTCGATAACATTCGTACTTGCATATGAGTTAAACATGTTTGCACCATGTGCCTGGACGCTTCAATGCAGTGGGGCATGGCGAGGCACTTCATGGTCACGTCATCGACGACGGCCCGCCTATGTGTGTGACCCCTACCATGCATTCTAGTATCCGTCACCGTGACGACGTCATAGCATAGAGTGCAACACAGAGACCAAGGCGGGTGCCTGCACACGTTACACCCTCCATTTCTGACAGAGCTTTAATGTGCTCATACATGCCAGACGTTACGCAGGTGGAATAGTAGTAAAACCAGAGTTTAATGACAGGTACAAATATCTGTCAACACATAGCCAATAAATTACTGAATGCCTAAATGATGATGCAATAAACATTAAAATTATGCTAAATTTCTTTTTCGATTGCAACTTTTGCTGCCTTTCATAATTTTGCCACCCTGTGCAGGTGCACATGTTGCACCTGCCTAAATGTGGCCCTAAGTGTCACAAAAGGTTAGCGTGATTAAATTAAAATTATTATTTAATAACATTTCATTAATCCAAAATATAAATAAAAAAGCTTGCCCTGAAACACCATTTCAGGTTAACTGGAAAAACAACATAATCGCAGTTACACTGAGTACTGCAACTCCCTTGTTGCTACCAGCGTGACAAAATGTTTTAAAACTTCCACGGACTCTATTCATCGTTTAAGCCTCTAGTAATCAAACACACTCAGTCATTGGTCAGTGACCCTAGGACACAGTCACTGGGTGTTATTAAATAATTGGAAATAGGTCTAATTTATTAAATACATCAGTGTTGCTTCACTATGAATAAAACTCCGAGACACTCTAAAATCTGAAGCATTAAAAGTCTTCAAGTTTTTTGTAACAACTATGTTATTTCAGCCATGTTTCTTTTATTTCAAGTTTTGGTGATCTCAGATGCAACAGCTCCACTATATGGCAATCAGCAGAATTTGATATCAGTTGTCATTGCTAAGTTAAGCTTCGACTTCAGTGAAGCATGAGGTAAAAGGAAAGCAGGGGGGAGAACTTTGTAGACACATTGAGG
The DNA here is from genome assembly GCF_023864275.1 of Schistocerca cancellata. Taxonomy (NCBI): domain Eukaryota; kingdom Metazoa; phylum Arthropoda; class Insecta; order Orthoptera; family Acrididae; genus Schistocerca; species Schistocerca cancellata. The sequence goes on from NC_064628.1 coordinate 701,303,699, forward strand.
AGCGATGTAAGAGCGGGAATGTTGTCTGTCTCCTATTAAACGATGCAACTTTATCCATATGCACACATAGATAATCAGCAGCTGTGGTGTGAATTAGACACTGAAGTGACAAGGTTATGTGAAAGCGTATCATAGAGTTCTTTGTGTTCAAACACACTCATTACTAGTATGCTACTTATTTTTCAGCTGACACACAACACGAGCTCTCCACACTACTATAGTGCCACTGAAGTTGGGTGCAGTCATAAACAAAAGAAGTCGAGGGGGAGTGTAGCATCTTGTATCAATATCATGTAGGGAGCCAAAGCTCACAGACATCTCATCGACGATGTGCCACTTGTTGCTGCTGCCATACTTTGCAATCTATCTGTCACTGGAAGTATTCACCAGTCTTAATTTAATCTCACGTTCATTACAACTAATACTGCGTCATTGTGCACTTGGCAGAACCGCTTATCGTAGTTATGATGTGTTTGCATATGAATGCCTCGTTGCACAGTGTGTGTGTGTGTGTGTGTGTGTGTGTGTGTGTGTGTGTGTGTGCTGTATATTGTGACCACGTACACGACTACATACTATGCATGTAAGTGGAAATTTGTATATACATGTGTATGTCTGTATGTGTGTGTGTATGCAAAAATAAAATGACCATGTAAATACACCAACACGAAAATTGAAAATTATTCTATGTAAAAAGACTTTGAATAAAAATCAATGTGTATAAAAACTAGCTTGTCAGTAAAAAAGTAGTAATAAACAAATGAATGCTGAAATACATCGCAAAAAATAAATTGTTCATAATAAATTATTAGTTAATTTATTATATAATTGTTATTATTTCCGAACTCTGCCACTATATAGAATTATTGTGAATAACACACCTGAACCTTTCCCCATTATTCTGAGATCACGAATGAAGAGGCCTACACAGAGGTTACCTAGTTATAAAGGATGATAAGGGGGAGGGGGGGGGGGAGGAGGCGGAGTTCTGGTCTTACTGGTCCACTGGGTTGTCTACCATTTTATTGTGCTCTCATTGGTTGAGAAAGATAGGAAGATGGGAGGGGTTTCCTGCCAATTTTATATCACATGGCCAGTATCAAGTTATGTCATTCTCTTGAATATAAGTCACATAATTGTGTAAGATGTGTGTGTGTGTGTGTGTGTGTGTGTGTGTGAGGAGGGGTCCCCTGGGTGATTTTGATCAATTCCCAGTGGTTCCCTATGGGGGAGGGAAGTTGGGGTGACCTTGAATGTAAATCGCCCAATTGTGTAACCTTACACGGTAGGCATAATATGATATTAGAAGTGATAAGATTGTTATCTCACTCAGAACTCTCCTTGCTATTCTACTGCTTATTAGTCATGGTGTTATCAAATCACAAGACCATATTGATAACATGAATGTGAACTACCAAGATCCTGCAACTTTTCTCGATTCCTGTCAAGGTGTTTTGGAAAGGATGCTCATTCACCAGAAGTGATGCATCGCCGAATGTTTACCTGCACTCGTACCTGCCCTGTTATACTACTGCGTTGAATGTGACAAAGCCACTTACATACACTGTCTGTCAACATATCTCGAAGAGTCGTTTAAAGCTGAGACTATGTACGCATGGTCACTTTGTGGCACTAAGTTGTCAGCATGAGAAATTGCTCACTGAATTGACGAATATCGTCAAGGCGTTATTTGAACCTTCCGCCGCTATCACGAGACACAAGGCACTCTTCAGTGCACCCATCCGCTACCCACAACTGTACAAACTCTCCTGCAGCATGCTGTCTGCAAAAATTGGGTGAGGAAACGCATGGAATGGAACATACACTGTAGGAATAAAAATTCAACATCCTCAAGGACTGTGTTCAGTGACGCCAAGGAATAGTATGTGCATATTGAGGGACTGTAGAGTTAGTGATTCATTTATCAAAGTCATCGGTGATCAGATGGCGCTGAGAAGGACTGTCTGTGCACCCTCTGTTTTGATTCTTCAGACAGTGAAGTGCTGATCAACTTCAGCCACTGAATGGGGTCACACAGTGGGCCTGTTCGATGCTGGACGGACGTATCGGCGGATTGCCGCACATGTTGGGCACAATGTATCATTGGTGTTTCACTGCTTTCAACAGTGGTCTTTGGAACATTCTTACACCTGTAGACCAAGTTCTGGATGTCCACATAGTACAAACACAAGTCAAGATCGACGAATTGTGCGAGCAGCGGTGGCCGACTGAACATCATCCACGGACGAAATAAGGACACATTTTGCACCTACTGTGTTGTCAGTGACCATTGGAAAGAGTCTGCTTTGTAGCAGGATTAAGGTCACATGTGCCTCTGCCCAGGCTACCACTGACACCACGACACTACCAAGAGTGGCTACTATGATATCGTGAAAGAGCTGACGGAAGATTGGAATGGCGCTCTATTGTCATCAGTGACGAAAATAGGTTCTGACCTAAATGCGAGTGATGGACGTACACGCATATTGCATAGACCTGGTGAAGTGCCTAATCCAAGAGTGCATTCGCCCATGATACACAAGTCCCATCCCAGGCTTCGTGGTGTGGGAAGGGGCAGGTTAAGGAATTAGTCACGACTCGCGATAACGTTTGGTGTTTCTTCAGGGTAAAGTAAGCAGTGCTCGCCACGTTGCACGGGCTGTTATTCCTGTGCTAATTCTACTTCTTCGGAGAGAAGGTGATGTGGTTTTTCAGCAGGACAATGCACGTTCACATACCGCTGCTGAGACGCGGGTGCTCTTCGTGATGTACAACAACTGCCCTGGCCAGTAAGGTCACCAGATGTCTCGCCATTTGAACTCATATGGGACATGTTGAAATGTGAGATTCATGGCTTACAAGAATTATTGCTGAATTGCAAAAAATGACACAAGATGCTTGGGACAATCTATTGCAGGATGTCATTCGTCTCCATTATTATCGAAAATGTTCAAATGTGTGTGAATTCCTAAGGGACCAAACTGTTGAGGTCATCGGTCCCTAGACTTACTTACACACTACTTAAACTAACTTATGCTAAGAACAACACACACACCCATGCCCGAGGGAGAACTCGAACCTCCGGCGGGAGGGGCCGTGCATCCGTGACATGGCGCCTCAAACCGAGCGGCCATTATTATCGTTTGCATTCGAGAAAAAACGTCTGTGTTGTCTCCAGATGGGGGTACACTGTGTACTGATGCGACTATTTTACTGTGAAATGTACTTTTTTTGTTTGGTCTGAGTTTGTTATCAAACACTCTGAAGATGAACTACCTACCATCTCATTTGTCAATAAAATGATCTTGTCCTTGGGGGTGGTGCAGTTTTCTTCCGGCAGTTTAGATCAATAGAATATGTTTCTCTTTACTGACGAGTACATAATTTTCATGAAATTGATAGCAAGAATCCAGTTAAGAGTCCTTGATAACAACTAAAAATTTTAGTGCGTCGTCCCAGGAACTCTCCTTACGCAGTTGACCTTAGAAGGGGCGCTGTGGAAAAATTGGACGAGCTTGAGCAGTGGTGTCTCGTCCACGTTGTGGACACATGCCAAGGAGGGCAGGCAACCACGAATAGATAATTTGATAATGAACGGAAATGTGAAAAATAAAAGTAGTTGAAAAAACACCGAGGGTTGATCCAGTTTGCGTGTTCAAATGGATGCAGGTTGCATTAATTCCGCGGAAACGGAGGTACTTGTGTACAGAGCTGCATCAAAGCAGTCTTCCGCCTGAATACCACAACAGTAACAGTCATGAGATATCCAACGCTTGGGCTGATGTAGTGTTATCGTCTCACATCCCACCCAATGAACGGTGACGAGAACCCGGAGACTAGAACGAGTGAAACCTGTCGTAAGTGATACATGCCTGGTGGTTATCAAACCGTCACGCAACACCGGATATGCACATCGGCACAGCTGGGACAGTTCCTGGCGATAACAGTATGCGTAATGCTGAAGCGTGGACGGAAGCAGTGACTAAGTCGCCAGAGCACTACTCCCGCCCTGACGTCATCGGCACTTGCTAGAAACGACGGCGGCTGACGGAAGCTGCCCTAGGAGGCAAGCGACAGTGGCTGCCGAGTTAAGAGCAGTTAGGCCACAAAGCGCACCGAGCCGCTCTAATCACAACCCTGTCTGCTGCCTCTCGAGGGGGCCCACCAGAAGCCTTCGAAATGTCCGTACGACCTTTCGAAAGCGACCACCTCATTCAGCACACACTGGCCCCCGTAATTAACTTCGTTTCAGCACAGAAGACGACGAACTTAAATGTGATCATGTTACGTGCATCCTGAAAAAAACTTTTTATAGCCAAGGCCGCATTAATTAATATTACTTATCGGCGACCTGTTTCGACTGCTGAAACTATCATCTTCTGATCTTCAAAAAAATTTTAGTTGTAAATCCTCTTGCATTATGAGTCTGTCACTCATGTAACTTTGGTGAGGAATATACAGCATATTGTACATGGGTTTGCCACAATGTGCTGTATATTCTCCACCAAAATGACGACATGGCATGAGTGATAATCTCATAACGGAACAGGATAAACAACCAAAAATTTTTTGAATATCAGAAGAAGACAATATCAACTTTCGAAACCGGTCGCCAATAATAAATATTAATTAATACGATCTTGGCTGTAAAAGGTTTCTTCAAGTTAAACACAGATTTATTTATATTATTTTATTTTTTTATTTATTGTTCTGTGGGACCAAATTAAGGAGAAGTCTCCATGGTCATGGAACGAGTCAATACATGAAATTATAACACGATATTAAAAAAAGATAAAATGAAATATAAAAAAAAACATTTTCAGGTGACAAGTCGTAAGTTTAAATAAAGGAAATCAACAATGTAACACTGGAATTTGCTTAATTTTTTAGCTCTTCTAGGAGCTCCTCGACAGAATAGAAGGAGTGAGCCATGAGGAAACTCTTCAGTTTAGACTTAAAAGAGTTTGGGCTACGCTAAGATTTTTGAGTTCTAGTGGTAGCTTATTGAAAATGGTTGCAGCAGAATACTGCACTCCTTTCTGCACAACAGTCAAGGAAGTGCATTCCATATGCAGATTGGATTTCTGCCTAGTATTAACTGAGTGAAAGCTGCTAACTTTTGGGAATAGGCTAGTATTGCTAACAACAAACGACATTAAAGAAAATATATACTGTGCGGGCAATGTCAGAATTCCCAGACTATTGAATAGGGGTCGACAAGAGGTTCTCGAACTTACACCACATATAGCTCGAACAGCCCGTTTTTGAGCCAAAAATACCCTTTTTGAATCAGAAGAATTACCCCAAAAAATAATACCATACGACATAAGCGTATGAAAATATGCGAAGTAGACTACTTTTCATGTTGAAGTGTCACTTATTTCAGATACTGTTCTAATGGTAAATAGAGAAGCATTTAGTTTCTGAACAAGATCCTGGACATGGGCTTTCCACAACAGCTTACTATCTATCCGAACGCCTAGGAACTTGAACTGTTCCGTCTCGCTTATAATATGCCCATTCTGTCTGATCAAAATATCGGCTCTTGTTGAAGTGTGAGTTAGAAACTGTAAAAACTGAGTCTTACTGTGATTTAGCATCAAATTATTTTCCTCAAGCCACGAACTTATTTCATGAACTACATTATTTGATACTGTTTCAATATTACACACAAGATCCTTCACTACCAAGCTGGTGTCATCAGCAAACAGAAATATTTTTGAATCACCTGTAATACTAGAAGGCATATCATTTATATAAATAAGAAACAGCAGTGGCCCCAGCACCGACCCTTGGGGAACGCCCCACTTAACAGTGCCCCATTGAGACTGAACATCACTACCACTCTCAATATTGCGGAGAATTACCTTCTGCTTTCTGTTCTTAAAGTAAGAGGCGAACCAATTGTAAGCTACTCCCCTTACTTCATAATAGTCCAACTTCTGCAGTAATATTTTGTGGTCAACACAGTCAAAAGCCTTCGTTAAATAAAACAAAACACCTAGCGTTCGCAACCTTTTATTTAATCCGTCCAAAACCTCACAGAGAAAAGAGAATATAGCATTTTCAGTTGTTAAACCATTTCTAAAACCAAACTGAACATTTGACAGCAAATTATGTGAATTTAAATGCTCCAGTAACCTTGTATATACAACCTTCTCGATAACTTTAGCACACACTGATGTCATAGAAATACGTCTAAAATTGTCAACATTATCAATGTCTCCCTTTTTATAAAGTAGCTTCACTACTTCAGTACTTTAATCGGTCAGGAAATCGACCACTCCTAAAGGAAAAGTTACAGATATGGCTAAGTACTGGGCTAACATACATAGAACAATACTTCAGTATTCTGCTAGATACCCCGTCATATCCATGAGAGTTCTTGGTCTTTAGTGATTTAATTATTAACTCAATCTCCCTCTTGTCAGTATCATGGAGGAGCATTTCAGGTAACAGTCTCGGAACACTTTTTTTCTAAGAGCGCTATATGATTCCCTGTTGGGACTAGGTTTCCATTTAGTTCACCTGCTATATTCAGAAAGTGATTATTAAATAATGTACATATATGCGACTTATCAGTAACACGGACATTCCCACTACGCACTGATTCTATATCCTCGACCTGTCTCTGCAGACCAGCTACTTCCTTTACGACTGACCATATGGTTTTAATTTTATCCTGAGACTTAGCTATTCTATCTGCATACCACATACTTTTTGCCTTCCTAATAACATTTTTAAGCACCTTACAATACTGTTTGTAATGGGCTGCTGCATTTAGATTTTGACTGTTTCCAACGTTTTGATGTAATTGCCACTTTGTTCTACAAGATATTCTTATCCCTCTAATCAGCCACCCAGGCTGCCTGTTTGTGCTAGTACCCTGTTTTGAACGTTCTAACGGAAAGCAACTTTCAAAGAGCACGAGATAAGTCTTGAGAAAAGCATTATATTTATCGTCTACTGTATCAGCGCTATAAACATCTTGCCACTCTTGTTCCTTGATAAGGTTTACAAAGGTCTCTACAGCAACTGGATCAGCTTTCCTAAACAGCTGATGACTATATTTAACACGTGTTGCAACACAAAAATCTTTTAGAGTTAAAATTTGTGCATCATGATCTGAAAGACCATTCACCGTTTTGCTAACAGAATGCCCTTCTAGTAATAAGGAATGAACAAAAATGTTGTCTATGGTTGTTCTAATGTTCCCTTGCACTCTCGTTGGAAAGAATACGGTTTGCATAAGATTATATGAATTAAGGAGGTCTACCAGCATCCTCTTCCTTGCACAATCACTTATACAATTAATATTGAAGTCACCACATATAACTAACTTTTTGTATTTCCTATAAAGTGAACCAAGAAGCTCCTCTAGCTTTAGCAAACATGTTGTGAAATCGGAGTCTGGGGATCTATAAATAACAACATTTCCTCAATATGGGGAACTTTAGTTAGTTGGGCAGAGACCCCCCGAAAACATGGACCCAAGTTCTCAACAAGGCACTGTGATAACTGGTGGTGGATCCATAATCGTGGCTCCTTAATGGCGTTGAATTCGATTGTACACGAATTGATCACAAATAATAAACTATGATGCAGCTATGTGGAAATGTTTAAATTATTAATGAGATAAAATGACAACGGCCTTGCCGCAGTGGTAAGCCCGGTTCCCGCCAGATCACCGAAATTAAGCGCTGTTGGGTTTGGCTAGCACTTGGGTTGGTGACCGTCCAAGTCTCCCGAGCGCTGTTGGCAAGCTGAGTGCTCTCAGCCCTTGTAAGGCCAATTGAGAAGCTACCCGAGTTGAAGGTAGCGGCTCCAGTCACGAAAACTGACAACGGCCTGGAGAGCAGTGTGCTGACCACATGCTCTTCCATGTTCGCATCCAGTGACGCATATCGGCTGAGGATGTCACGGTGGTCGGGCGATACCGTCAGGACCGTCGGGCGTTTCGAGGCTTGTTCTGACGGCGTTTTGTTTTTAGTGTTCAATGGGATAAAATAAACAGGAGCGAAATCCTCATATGGATGTCCTTTCCACAGTGGATTCCGAGAAAAATAACAGGAATCATATAGGATGTTTTAAAAAAGTGTCACATATTCCTACTGGAGGGAGTACTGGCCAAAACAAGAAAAGTTCCTGTAATGACATGTCCAGAAATCAGTACCTCTTGAAAGATGGGACAATCTGTGCTCTCATTCTCACTGTCTGTTACGTAGAAATAGACACTGTAGGCAGTGCCGCGCGTGGTGACCACGCATCCTGACAACTCCTTCAACCCTTCTTTACATTGAATCACGGGCACGCACACTTTTAAATATATCTGGCTCCATTCGAATTGCGCCACATAAACTGGTCACACGCTCCTGTCTCTACATACTGCCGATGGTGTTCCAATAACCAGAAATCGAACGGACTGAGATCCGGTGAACGGGAAGTCCATGCTACCGGACCTCTTCGACCACTTCGCCGCCCATCAACCATTGCGGTGAGTTATAGTCGCGCGATCCTTACAAAATTGGGTGGTAGCCCGTCGTGAATAGAGCGCAGACATTGTCTTCCTGCAAGGGTAACATTCTCCAACAGCACTGGTAATTCACAGCGCGGAAATCGATGATATACAAGGAAGGAAGGAAGGAAAATTATTATAAGACCTACAGAATTTTTTTATATTTTTATTAATTATAAGACCTACAGAATTTAATTATAAGACCTACAGAAGGAAGACTGGGTTTAGTGTCCCATCGAAATCGAGGTCATTAGAGGCGGAGCACAACTTGAATTGTGTAAAAGATGAGGAAAAGATGGCTGTGACCCTTTCAAAGCAACCATTTGCCTGGAGCGATTTAGGGAAATCATGGGAAACCTAAATCTGGATTACTGGAAGCGGGTTTGAACCCTCGCTGGTTGTCTTCCAGAATCCGAGTCCAGTGTGCTAACCACAGTGCCACCTCGCTTGGTAGGTGGTGATACACAGCACGTCTACCTGGAAAATTTTGTGGCCTTATGAGTCTTGTCACCGACAATTCCTGCCCATACACCCTGCCTTGCACAATAACTGGAGAATCTGTATCTGTCGGCACCTGCGTATTGTGGTAATTTGCTGTGGCATCTCTTGTGAATCCAGCCTACACCACTAAATGCTACACATTACTAGTCATAAGTAACACGCAAGTCGTCGAAGTGGCGTCAACTAAAAGGACTTGCAATACGGCGGCCGAACCCCGAAGGGGTCCCGGCCAATAAATGCCATACGAACATTTCATTTTACAAGTAAAACGGCCCAAATTTCAACAGGTATTGGTTTCCTCACAGATAATTATAGTAACTTATCTTCTAATTTTGACAAATACTATCTGCTGTAGGAATTCGTTCTTCCTTTTTCAAAATCTCCTGTATAGTGTGTACAGGGCATGCACCCCGAAAGGTCAAATGATTCGTTTGACTGGCAAGAGAGGATAATAGATATGCTGAGATTAGTAGAACTTAAAATTGCTATTCGTGTTCAGGGCGAGTTATTTTACCTCACTGCAATATAGTAATTGTCTGATGAATTAACATTCGATTTTTTGATATGTACAAACTATAAACCAAACATACTTCAGAATGAAACGTTATTTGGGACCTGCCTGCTGGCTGAATGAGATTGTTGGACTTGTTGGAAACTGATCGAATGCAATAGAAGAACTTCCTTTGAATAGCTAGTCGGATCAATTCCTCACGAAAACAGAGGACCAGAAGATGATGCAAGGTAACGCTGCAAGATTCTCCGAACACAAAGTATTAAAAAATTATTGTTGTTCCAAAAGCGTCCCTTTAATGCGTCCAGTGATTATTGTTCAGTTCGGTTTGTTGTTGTCGTGGTCGTCAGTTCGATAATTAGTTTGATGCAGCTCTCCATTACAGTTATCCTACGCAAGTCTCTTTCTCTGTGCATAGCCACTGCAACCTTCATCATTTGAATCTTCTTATTATAGTCATGGCTTGGTCTCCCTCTATAATTTTCCCCAACACACTTCCCTCCGTAGCCAAATTAAGTATTCTAGACCGTCATGATGTGATCCGCCAACTTATCCCTTCTTTTAGACAAGATGCGTCGTAAAGATTTTTTCTCACTGACTTGATTCAGCACCACTTCATTGGTTATCCGTTTTACCCATTTACTCTTCGGCATTCTTTCGTAGCATCACAATTTAGCAACTTCTATTCTCTTCGCGTCTGTACTGTTTACTGTCCACGTTCCACTTCCAAGTAAGATTACGATTCAGTTGAATGATTTGAGAAAAATATTCTAATAATATTTTTTTTATTTTTGACACAATTGCTTTTTCTATGACAATGATTGTGTCACAAAAATGTCATTTTATTTAAAAAAATTGTAATAACTCAATCAATGTCTTCTTAAACGGAATGTTGTTTTTTACAAGGAAAGTTTTCCCATCACTCAAATTTATATTCGACATTAACATATTTCTCTTTCTCAGAAAACCTTTGCTAGCTGTTTCCCGATTCTACTTTATAACCTTTTTACTTCTACCATTGTCAGACGTATTGCTACCCAAACAGTATAACTAGTCTACTACTTTATGTGTTTTATTTCCTAATCTAATTCCCTCAGTCTCATCTGACTTAATTCGACTACATTCCATTGCCATTGTTTCAGCTTTATTGATTTTAATTTTATAACGTCTATTCAAGACACCATCCATTCAGATCAAAGAATCTCCCAATTTTATTTTCGTATCTAACAGAATTACAAAGTTGTCGACAAACAAAGTTTTTATTTTTCCTCCTTGAACTTTAATTCATTTCCGACTTTCTTCTGGGTTTCGTTGGGTCCTCTTCATCATTGCTGCGATCTCACTTCGTTTCACACATGCACACTACCACGAAAAGACACATTCTCTATTATTGTCTTCCTCAAAATTAACAAATTTCGTTTCTCATCCTTCCACACTCGCTGATAGTCACGACTGGCAACTAAAAGATCAATCGAAGAGAGCTGTTTTCATCTATGAATCCATCAGGAAAATCTACCTCCTACATTTGTGTTTATAAGCCACATGTTATTTTAACACTGTTTTAATGTTACTAATTTATATATAGCTATTTTAAATTTCCGCTGCTGGGAAGCGGGTATAAGTTTTACCGCTCACGGCCCAATCCTTTTCGTGGAGAATAAACCGGATAAAAGGACTGTGTAAAGGCAGAGATCATTTCGTTAATGTGTCTCCATCATTCTTAATCTACACATATCGAAAAAAGTTTTGCATCACCCCCGTTCCCAGAACTCCTGACGACAGACGTGGACTGTGGATATTGTATCACAGACGCAGTCCCTTTGACTGTTCAGAGATGTCGCTAAACCCGCCCAGAGATCTAAACAACCATGCTTGAACAGCGCCTATTAGACGGACGGGGTCCGACAGCCGATCAGTTCCAGTCATTCCACCAGGAAGGAGGTACACGGTTCGTATTGTCTGTAGTTCAACCATGCCTAGACAGTCAATACTGCGGTTCGATCGTGTCCGCGTTGTTACTTTGTGCCAGGAAGGGCTCTCAACAAGGGAAGTGTCCAGGCGTCTGAGTGAATCAAAGCCATGTTGTTCGGGCATGGAGGAGATACAGAGAGACAGAAACAGTCGATGAATATGCCTCGCTCAGGCCGCCCAAGGGCTACTATTGCAGTGGATGACCGCTACCTACGGATTATGGCTCGGAGGAACCCTGACAGCAATGCCACCATGTTGAATAATGCTATTCGTGCAGCCACAGGACGTCGTGTTACGATTCAAACTGTGCGCAATAGTCTGCATGATGCTCAACTTTACTCCCGACGTCCACGGCGAGGTCCATCTTTGCAACCAGGACTCCATGCAGCGCGGTGCAGATGGGCCCAACAACATGCTGAATGGACCGCTCAGGATTGGCATCATGTTCTCTTCTCCGATGAGTGTCACATATGCCTTCAACCAGACAATCGTTGGAGACGTATTTGGAGGCAACCCGGTCAGGCTGAACGCCTTAGACACACTATCCAGCGAGTTTAGCAAGGTGTAAGTTCCCTGCTGTTTTGGGGTAGCATGATATCGGGTAGACGTACGCCGCTGGTGGTCATGGAAGGCGCTGTAACGGCTGTAAGATACGGGAATGCCATCATCCGACTGATAGTGCAACCAAATCGGTAATATACTGGCGAGGCATTCGTCTTCATGGACGACATTTGGCGACCCAATCGTGCACATCTTGTGAATGACTTCCTTCAGGATAACGACATCGCACGACTAGAGTGGCCAGCACGTTCTCCAGACATGAACCCTATCGAACAAGCCTGGGATAGATTGAAAAGGTCCGTTTATGGACGACATGACCTACCAACCACTCTGAGCGATCTACGCCGAATCGCCGTTGAGGAGTGGGCAATATGGACCAACAGTGCCTTGATGAACTTGTCTACAGTATGCCACGACGAATACAGGCATGCATTAATGCAAGAGGACGTGCTACAGGGTATCAGAGGTACCGGTGTGTACAGCAGTCTGGACCACCACCTCTGAAGGTCTCGCTGTATGATGGTACAACATGCAATGTGTGGTTTTCATGGGCGATAAAAAGAGCGAAAGTGATGTTTATGTTGATCTCTATTCCAATTTTCTATACAGGTTCCGGAACTCTCGGAACCGAGGTGGTACAAAGCTTTTTTTATGTGTGTGTATTTTGTTTGTAGGTCATAACGTTAACTTGTCAGATAAATTTATTTGTTCCAAAGTAAATCTACAGGGGACGAAATAAAATATGGTAACACCAAAAACACAACACATGTCCATGTTTTTCTGTTACACTAATGTGACAAAAGTCATGAAATGGCGGTCTGCATACAGACAGATGGCAGTAATATCGCGTACACATGGTATAAAAGGGCGGTGCATTGGCGAACCTGTCATTTGTACTCAGGTGATTCATGTGAAAAATTTTACCGACGTGATTATGGCCGCACGACGCGAGTAACACACTTTGAACGCGGAATGGTAGTTGCAGCTAGGCCGGCCGGAGAGGCCGAGCGGTTCTAGGCGCTACAGTCTGGAACCGCGCGACTGCTACGGTCGCAGGTTCGAATCCTGCCTCGGGCGTGTATGTGTGTGATGTCCTTAGGTTAGTTAGGTTTAAGTAGTTCTAAGTTCTAGGGGACTGATTACCACAGAAGTTAAGTCCCATAGTGCTCAGAGCCTCAGAGTTGCAGCTAGACCGCTGACAATGCAGTGGCCGACGGCCGTCACTGTACCGAGAGCAGCGGCGTTTGCGTGGCTAACAGGCAAGCAACGTTGCGTTTAATAACAGCATAAGTCAATGTGTGATGTAGATGAACTTGCCGGTCAGGATAGTACGGCAAAATTTGGCGTTACTGGGCTGTGGCAGCAGATAACCGACGAGAGTGCCTTTGCTAACAGCACAGCATCGACTCTTCTAGACTCGTGACTATATCGGCTGGATCTATCGTTTGGACTTTAGATGACTGGAAAACCGTGGCCTGGTCGGATGACTCCCGATTTTAGCTGGTGAGAGCTGATGGTGGGGGTCGAGTGTGGCGCACACACAACGAAGCCATTGACCCAAGTTGTCAACAAGGCACTGTGCAAGCTGGTGATGGCTCCATAATGGTGTAGGTTGTGTTTACGTGGAATGGTCTGGGTACTCTGGTCCAACAGAACCGATCATTGACTGGAAACGGCTACGTTCGGCTACTTGGAGGCCATCTGCAGCCATTCATGGACTTCATGTTTCCAAACAACGATGGAATTGTTATGGATGACAATACTCCATGTCACTGGGGCATAATTGTTCGCGATTGGTTTGAAGAACATTCCGGCCAATTCGAATGAAAGATTTGGCCACCCAGACCACCCGACATGAATCTCATCGAACATCTATGTGACATAATCAAAGGTCCGTTCGTGCACAAATCGCTGCACTGGCTATACTTTCGGAATTATGGAGGGCTACAGAGGCAGCATGGCTCAATGTTTCTGCAAGGGACTTCTAACGACTTGTGCTACGTCGAGGTGCTGCACTACGCCAGTCAAAAGGAGTTACGACACGATATTAGGAGGTACCCACGGTTTTGTCGCCTCGGTGTATTAGTCTGGTATGAATGAAGTATTCATATCAATTAGTGTGGCCGGCCGCTGTGGTCGATCGGTTCTAGGCGCTTCAGTCCGGAACCGCGCGCATGCTACGGTCGCAGGTTCGAATCCTGCCTCGGGCATGGATGTGTGTGATGTCCTTAGGTTGAAGTAGGTCTAAGTGTAGGGGACTGATGACCTCAGATGTTAAGTCCCATAGTACTTAGAGTCATTTGAACCATCAATCAGTGTGCCTTATGCACTCTACTTTTATGCATGTAGGGTGCTGACTGAAAATGAATAACAAAACATGACACGCCAAGGCTGAAAATTGAAACTGCTGGTAAGGTGATATCTTCTGGAAAGCCAATACCACCTCTCTGCAAGTTGCACATGTTGCTGGACGCGGTATGATATTTGGAAATAAATAAGAATTTCTGCAGCCAATTTTTATTTCCTCAATGACCGGTATCGACAGAGGCTGGCTGTTGTCTTCTGATCTTCTGGAAGTAATATTACTGTGCATGAATTGCATATCATTACGAGAGAACACTCTACAAGTCAATGTGACGCCTTTGTTTTGTAAATGGAGTGTGCTCTCGTTATGGTTGTGCGATTCATGCACAGTAATATTATTTCCAGAAGATCAGAAGACGACAGCTAGACTCTGTCGAAACCGGTCGTTGAGGAAACATATTACAATGCCTAATACGGTATAAGAAAATCATTTATTTCAAAACAACTTCCAGCCGTCTCTCACTGCAAAAATGCAGGTCGTGTATGATTTTCAAGGGAATCTTATACCATTCTTCCTGCAAAATAGAGGCACGTTCAGGTAACGATGACGGAGGGGTGTAGCGATCACACACCCTTGTCTCCAAAGTGGACCACAAAGGCTCAATAATATTGAGATATAGTTACTGTAGTGGCCAGCGGAAATGAGACACTTCATCCTTGTGTTCACGAAACCAGTCCTGGATGACGCGAGCTGTGTGAATAGGGGCCCAGTCGTCTTTAGCATCATCGTTGGGGAACAAACACTGTACCAAGGGATGCACCTGATCAGCCAAGCTGGTCACATAATGCTTGGGAGTAATGCGACCTCGCACAGTAGCCATGGAACCCATGGAATACCACGATATGGCTGCCAAAATCATCATCAAATCCGTACCATGGTTCAGTCTTGGGACGTAAACTCGCCCAGTAGTTGGAAATAGCGTGAAACAAAACTCATTCGACCAAATGACTTTCTTCCCTTGCCCAAAAGTCCAGGTTTTATGGCTTCGACGCCACGTTTTACTGTTACAGGCATTTGTATCATTGTTGAATGGTTCTGGAATTTCATCTCAGACTGCAGTCCTCTGTGGAGCTCCCTTCGTGTTGTCTCGCTACTGGCACAGGGTACAGTTCAGCAGAGATTTTTACAGCTGTCGTGCTCTTTTTTTTGCGTCACAATCTTCTTCAATGACTGTCGTTCAGGATCACTCAAAACACACTTTCATCCGCATTGTGATGTAGTGGAGGATCTCTCTCCGTTTTCCATACAGCGGTATAAATCTTCAATCCGGTGTCTCCTGAAAAACCAAACACTTCGGCTCTCTTGGTTAAGGAAATACCCAACAGACGAACATCAACAATTTGTCCACGTTCGAATGCACTGAGCTCCGTTATAATGCCCTCACAACTACACAGACCCATGACTGACACTTGCAACGTACTGAGGACACTGCACAGGAGCCGTTCGTAGTCGAATACAACAGTGCAACCTGCAGGCTTGGCTAGCGCCTAGATTTACGTTCAAGCATGCATTTCTGGCGGTGTTCTCATGTTTTTGTCAAGTCCCGTACGTCTATAATCTGCAATCCACCCTATGATATATGGCGAAGGGTACTTTGTGTGTACCACTGTAACTAGCCCCCCTTTCATGTTCCATTCGGGAATCGTGCGCAGTAAAAACGATTGATGGTAAGATTCACCTCGAATCTCTCTAATTTCATTTACTTTACATGTGGTCAGTATACCGCTCTCCTGGCCGTTGTCAGCTTTCGTGACCAAAGCCGGTGCTTTTCAGTCAAGTAGCTCCGCAACGGGCCTCACGAGGGCTGAGTGCACCCAACTTGCCAACAGCGCTCGGCAGATCCGGACGGTCACCAACACAAGTGCTAGACCAAGCCCGGCACCGCTTAACTGCGGTGATCTGACGGGCACTGATGTTACCACCGTAGCAGGGCCGTTGGCTTCAAAGGATTAAGTGACAGATAGTATAACGATTGGGCGACTAGTAGAAGAAAACTCAGGTGACCAGCGTGGGGACTGGGCATTCACAAGGTGTACGAACTTTCATGACTGTGGACTTCTGGATGGTAGACTTTAATATGACGAGGTTAGAGACTGAAGCACAAATGGAATAAGAAATTTTGCGTATTTATGCTCAATACGTTACATTCGTTTATGTTGGGGGTCGACTGCCAATTCCAACAACAAGCGTCGATCCTTTGATACAATTTTCCATCGTTGCGACTGCTCTACATACAATAGTGTCATCCGCGATCACCTTCATGGTGTTTTCGACGTTATCCACTAGGTCATTTATATACACTCATTATAGTGAGTATTAACGCTCCTGTAACACTCTATTTGGGGCACCCCCAAAGTTAATGTCTCGACTGAAGATTTCTCTCCGTGAACTATCATGTACTGTGTTCCATTTGCTAGGAGCTCCTCCGTTCACTCACAGATATGATCTGATATTCAATAAGCTCGTATTTTATTCACGGGGCGACAGAGCTGTACTGAATCGAACACATTGCACCAGTTACAGGAGATGCAGTGAACTGCTTATCTTCAGCTTCACTAATTTCTAAAGTGTATATTTTATCTAATTCAGCGCTTTCGATGGGGCCGAGGGAATCACAATAAATTTTCTTAGCCAAATTATGAGATGCGAGTAGTACAACCACGCTACAGAGATACAAAAAACAGTGGGCTGGCGTTCGTTTGGATCTGGAAGTCCTTGAGGGCTCCGTATCAACCGACAGTAAGCTTATTTTGAGACAGAAAGTGTGAGGAAAGAGCTGCGATAAATTCGTTGTTTGAAACTGGTTCCGGAAGGAAAATCGTTACTCACCAGGTCAGGGTTAATTCGCAGGTAGTATAGCGACTGTGCGGACAGTAGAAGAAAACTAATGTCACCAGTGTGGCGATTCGGCATTCACAAGGTGTACGAACTTCGATGATTATGGAGTTCTGAATGGCGGACTTTTATATGACAGGAACAGAGACTGAAGCACAAATGGTCCACGCTGAAAGATAATGTCGCCACTGCTTGTCAAGAGGGCAATTATTGCAGCCATATCTAACAGACACTGTCTAATTCTGCGAGCACTGTGAATGAAAATGTTACACTATTCAGAAGTGGCATAAGCAAAACGCGATATGCGTTCTCAGTAGGAGGCTTCGCATGACACATTAACTGTCAACCCATATAGGTAATCAATGATTGACAGCTGCCACATATTGGCAACAGCAGAAGCAGAGTTAAGAGGGAGATATAACATAAATATTAATTTTGTATGACTATTCAGAATACACTACTGCCCATTAAATTTGCTACACCACGAAGATGACGTGCTACAGACGCGAAATTTAACCGACAGGAAGAAGATGCTGTGATATGCAAATGATTAGCTTTTCAGAGCATTCACACAAGGTTGGCGCCAATGGCGACACCTACAACGTGCTGACATGAGGAAAGTTTCCAACCGATTTCTCATACACAAACAGCAGTTGACCGGCGTTGCCTGGTGAAACGTTGTTGTGATGCTTCGTGTAAGGAGGAGAAATGCGCACCATCTCGTTTCCGACTTTGATAAAGGTCGGATTGTAGCCTATCGTCATTGCGGTTTATCGTAGCGCGACATTGCTGCTCTCGTTGGTCGAGATCCAATGACTGTTAGCAGAATATGGAATAGGTGGGTTCAGGAGGGTAATACGGAACGCCGTGCTGGATCCCAACGGCCTCGTATCACTAGCAGTCGAGATGACAGGAATCTTATCCGCATGGCTGTAAGGAATAGTGCAGCCACGTCTCGATCCCTGAGTCAACAGATGGGGACGTTCGCAAGACAACAACCATCTGCACGAACAGTTCGACGACGTTTGCAGCAGCATGGACTATCAGCTCGGAGACCATGGCTGCGGTTACCCTTGACGCTGCATCACAGACAGGAGCGTCTGCGATGGTGTACTCAACGACGAACGTGAGTGCACGAATGGCAAAACGCAATTTTTTCGACTGAATCCAAGTTCTGTTTACAGCATCATGATGGTCGCATCCGTGTTTGGAGACATCGCGGTGAACGCACATTGGAAGCGTGTATTCGTCATCGCCATACTGGCATATCACCCAGCGTGATGGTATGGGGTGCCATTGGTTAAACGTCTTTGTCACCTCTTGTTCGCATTGACGGCACTTTGAACAGTGGACGTTACATTTCAGATGTGTTACGACCCGTGGCTCTACCCTTCATTTGATCCCTGCGAAACCTTACATTTCAGCAGTGTAATGCACGACCGCATGTTGCAGGTCCTGTACGGATCTTTCTGGATACAGAAAATGTTCGACTGCTGCCCTGGCCAGCAAATTCTCCAGATCTCTCACCAACTGAAAACGTCTGGTCAATGGTGGTGGACAACTGGCACATCTCAATACGCCAGTCACTACTCTTTGTGAACTGTGGTATCGTGTTGAAGCCGCATGGGTAGCTGTACTTGTACACGCCATCCAAGCTCTGTTTGACTCAATGCCCAGGCGTATCAAGGCCATTATTACGGCCAGAGGTGGTTGTTCTGCGCACTGATTTCTCAGGATCTATGCACCTAAATTGCGTAAAAATGTAATCACATGTCAGTTCTAGTATAATACACTCCTGGAAATGGAAAAAAGAACACATTGACACCGGTGTGTCAGACCCACCATACTTGCTCCGGACACTGCGAGAGGGCTGTACAAGCAATGATCACACGCACGGCACAGCGGACACACCAGGAACCGCGGTGTTGGCCGTCGAATGGCGCTAGCTGCGCAGCATTTGTGCACCGCCGCCATCAGTGTCAGCCAGTTTGCCGTGGCATACGGAGCTCCATCGCAGTCTTTAACACTGGTAGCATGCCGTGACAGCGTGGACGTGAACCGTATGTGCAGTTGACGGACTTTGAGCAAGGGTGTATAGTGGGCATGCGGGAGGCCGGGTGGACGTACCGCCGAATTGCTCAACACGTGGGGCGTGAGGTCTCCACAGTACATCGATGTTGTCGCCAGTGGTCGGCGGAAGGTGCACGTGCCCGTCGACCTGGGACCGGACCGCAGCGACGCACGGATGCACGCCAAGACCGTGGGATCCTACGCAGTGCCGTAGGGCACCGCACCGCCACTTACCAGCAAATTAGGGACACTGTTGCTCCTGGGGTATCGGTTAGGACCATTCGCAACCGTCTCCATGAAGCTGGGCTACGGTCCCGCACACCGTTAGGCCGTCTTCCGCTCACGCCCCAACATCGTGCAGCCCGCCTCCAGTGGTGTCGCGACAGGCGTGAATGGAGGGACGAATGGAGACGTGTCGTCTTCAGCGATGAGAGTCGCTTCTGCCTTGGTGCCAATGATGGTCGTATGCGTGTTTGGCGCCGTGCAGGTGAGCGCCACAATCAGGACTGCATACGACCGAGGCACACAGGGCCAACACCCGGCATCATGGTGTGGGGAGCGATCTCCTACACTGGCCGTACACCACTGGTGATCGTCGAGGGGACACTGAATAGTGCACGGTACATCCAAACCGTCATCGAACCCATCGTTCTACCATTCCTAGACCGGCAAGGGAACTTGCTGTTCCAACAGGACAATGCACGTCCGCATGTATCCCGTGCCACCCAACGTGCTCTAGAAGGTGTAAGTCAACTACCCTGGCCAGCAAGATCTCCGGATCTGTCCCCCATTGAGCATGTTTGGGACTGGATGAAGCGTCGTCTCACGCGGTCTGCACGTCCAGCACGAACGCTGGTCCAACTGAGGCGCCAGGTGGAAATGGCATGGCAAGCCGTTCCACAGGACTACATCCAGCATCTCTACGATCGTCTCCATGGGAGAATAGCAGCCTGCATTGCTGCGAAAGGTGGATATACACTGTACTAGTGCCGACATTGTGCATGCTCTGTTGCCTGTGTCTATGTGCCTGTGGTTCTGTCAGTGTGATCATGTGATGTATCTGACCCCAGGAATGTGTCAATAAAGTTTGCCCTTCCTGGGACAATGAATTCACGGTGTTCTTATTTCAATTTCCAGGAGTGTATATCTGTCCAATGAATACCCGTTTATCATCTGCATTTCTTCTTGGTGTAGCAATTTTAATGGCCAGTAGTGTATCTTGTCAGTAGAAATCAGTTTAGCCATTAAACAATTTACGTGTGCAATTCGCTGTAATAACCATTATAGTTAAACACTAATTATTTTGCTTCTGCTCTCTACCAGTACCATGCCAAAAAAGAACAACGTACCTACTGCACTACTTGCAATTTACGCAGGTGAGAGAGTGTAGTTTGT
The DNA here is from genome assembly GCF_023864275.1 of Schistocerca cancellata. Classification (NCBI taxonomy): domain Eukaryota; kingdom Metazoa; phylum Arthropoda; class Insecta; order Orthoptera; family Acrididae; genus Schistocerca; species Schistocerca cancellata. The sequence goes on from NC_064628.1 coordinate 701,324,423, forward strand.
TTGAGATTTGTGCATATCTTGCTGTCAGGTTCGTAACGTTGAGATACCATACACACGTTTTAGTATTTTTGGCATTGGCTTGTAATTGAGAAAAGACATCACCAACTGAGGGAGAAACGCTATTGGAAGCTTTTAAATCCCAGAGTCAGAGTCATAGCTGCAAACTGAGACATGGTTTTGAGATTTCGTGACAAATAGCTCTGGCTGCACTTGTTTCTACGCAATATGGTTTTCTGTGTTTTTTTAAACCGATGACTGATATATATTTCCGTGTGGTGGGGCAGTTCGAGAGATTTGAAAAGATCATAAATCTTTTCTGTTGATGTGTGTACGTCGGCAGGGGGGTGGGGCAGCATTTTCGAGGGGAGGGGTAGAGATGCCTTTTCCTTCGCCTAGTTGAGTACTCCCTTATACAGTCAAAGCAGCCCTCGTCCAGGAGCAAAACATCGTCGACTTTCTGTAAAGATTTAGTTGGTCGTGTAATGGTTTTCGGTTGTTCACTTATGGTTTGCTGAAAGGACAGATTTCTGTTGATGTCAGATCATGTGAGTGGGCCCCTTTTAATCAGTGATTCAGAAGATGTTCCTAGGATGAGACTGCATATTGGAAGATGATAATGAGTTTACTCATCTTCCTGTTAATATTTAAGATTTCTTTGATGAGTACGAGGAAACTACGTCACCTCTGGTTTCCAGAAGCTGACGTACTTAATATTATCATGTCATCGATGCGTGAATTGGAAAAAATGTGGCTCATCTTTCGGTTCTCTCAAGGAAGTTGGAGGGTTTCCTTTCGAGATATATAATGCAGCCGGCCGCTGTGACCGAGCAGTTCTAGGCGCTTCAGTCCGGAACCGCACGACTGCTACGGTCGCAGGTTCGAATCCTGCCCCGGGCATGGATGTGTGTGATGTCCTTAGGTTAGTTAGGTTTAAGTAGTTCTAAGTTCTAGGGGACTGATGAACCCAAATGTTAAGTCCCATAGTGCTCAGAGCCATTTGAACCATTTTTATATAATGCAACAGTGCACCGTTAGATTACTTTGCATTGATATCCAATGTGTTTGGTGTGTCTATTTTGAAAGTCAATAATGGCGGATCCCCAGCAAATCATGTAAGAGTTTCCATTATTTCGTTAAAAGCCCTTGATTCCAAAGGAGCTAACTCATATCCCACTTTCCAGTGGGACTAAGTTGAGTTAGATCCGTGGACCCCTATTCTATTAGTATGATATGGTTTAGACTCTTCTCGTGATTTTGAAAGCAGACCGTCTTCGTAATTGTAGAAAGCTTTTCTTTCGTGCGATTTTACGGTGCAGGAATCCACAGCTTAACCGATACATGTTAAAAATTTCTTTAAAATTTTTTGTTAAAATCTTCTAAAAACTTCTGGAAACCGCGTTAACTGTTGATAATCTTTTATTTCAAGATTATACACGACAGGTTTCGCGATATTGTAAACAAAAACATAGATTTTTTGTAGACTTTTTCACCTGAAAATGCGAATACAGCATCGAGAAACAGGTCATGTATAATCTTGGAATGAAGGATTATCGTCAGCACATGCGGTTTCCAGAAGTTTTTAGAGGATTTTAACAAAGCTTTTCTTTCTGTTATTTCCTGGGAGCTTGCTTAGTATGGCAGAGTTCTCGGACCAACTAGATAAATCTTTTGCTAAGCGCACCTCTGTTTATCAGCTTCCTTCCTCTTCTCAGTCATTTCTGCTTGGTATGCATACCGTACAGATGAACAGTGGTCAGTAATGTGTAGCCTGTGAAGCTTGTAAGCCATCTCCTTGACAGATAAGCATCCAGTTAATCATAGGCTGACACATATTTTCCTGCTTCTGTACTTGCTGGTCGTTACACATCACGTGCCTCTGAGAATTGTTCCAGGAATTTCAGCGTACTGAAAGAGTGTAGCAGTCAACTGCTCATGACATACTCAGGTGATTCACTACTTTTGCGGCCTATAAATTTCTACGGGGGTTACCTGGAATTTTAACTCTTTTTCTCCAGTTATCCACTCTGTACATAACAGCGCCGTCCACAAAATGCCAAAAATAAAGCAACATCATCACTAAGGTTGGCACATAAAATATGACAGTTGTATCCTTAGATACATCATATCTGACACCTCCTTTATAGAAGGAAAAAAGGTAAGAATTTAATGATTTTTTTAACCTTTCCATCGTCGAAAAGGTCATTACAGACATTTCCTGCTGACGACGAATTCATTAGAAATCTAGCATAATCTAAGATTTGGCAGCATTGACGAGGAAGTCACTTTAAATGAACTGTTCTATTATTCGACTCGAGTAACGTAGAGAAATGACGAAAACCTGAGGATGATCAGGCAAGAATTAGAATCTCGCTCCACTCAATGCGAGCACAATGCCTTAACAACTCTGTTGGGTCTCTGAGTTCGAAAATTAGATTTTACGTTATGTTTGCCATAAATAAGTGACTCAGTTGATACCATATGTATAGGATATCAACAGGTCTTGTGATACAGCGTAGCTGGCCGGTGTGGCCGAACGGGTCTAGGCGCTTCAAGCTGGAACTGCGCGACTGGTACGGTCTCAGGTTCGAATCCTGCCTCGAGCATGGATATGTGTGAGTCCTTAGGTTAGTTAGGTTTAAGTAGTTCTAAGTTCTAGGGGACTGATGACTTCAGATGTTAAGTCACATAGTGCTCAGAGCCATTTGAACCATCTGATACAGCGTAACACCGGTTCACATCAGCTTACACTGATGAGCTAAAACATCATCAACATGTAGAATCATTCAAAGAAAGTTCACGCTCAGTAGTGCGGAAATACGTAGCTCATGAGGCAACTTTAACCCACCGAGTATAGACTGGGACCTTTATGAACTCATTACAGGAGGTACGGACAGCCAATCTTGTGAACGACTTTCAAACACGGCTTCCGAAAACTGCCACGAACACCTAGTTAGAAAATCCACATGTAATGGAAATATTTTAGACCTTTTAGTTATAAACAGGCCTCACGTTATCGAAAGTGTCAGTATAGAGACGAGGATTAGTGAGCATGATGTCATTACAGCGACGGTGGTTACTGAAGTTAATAAATCCACCAAGAAGACTAGGAAAGTATTTATGCTAGAAAATGTAGATAAGCAGTTATTAGCATACTACTTAGATGATGAATGCGCATCATTTAGTTCCAATGTGACAGACGTAGAGACTCCAGGGACAAAGTTTAAACTGATTGTAAATTACCCCCGGAGACGTATGTTCCAGGTCAGTGAATTAAGGATGGAAAAGATCCAACATGGTTTAACAATAAAACTCTGAAGTTCTGAGGATGCAGAGATTGTTGTACCATCAGTTAAAAAAAGAACACTCATATATCGACAGGGGAAAGGTAGTAAAAGTTCGAGCAGACTTAAGAAGATCGATGCGTGAAGCGTACAACTACCACCGTCGTACCTTAGCGAAAGATCCTGTGGAGAGACTGAGAAAATTCTGGTCATGTATAAAATCAGTTCCTGGGTCGAAGGCTGCTACTCAGCCACATGTCGACCAGTCTGAGGTGTCACTGCAAGACAGCAAAAGAGTAGATGATGTTTTAAATTTCGTGTTCAAGAAATCACTGCATCATACAAACATACCGCCATTTGACTTTCCCACAGACTCCCGCATGGAGGAGATATAAATATGCATCCCTACCGTAGAGTAGCAACTGAAAGAGTTGAAAACGAGTAAGTCGCCAGGTTCAGATGAAGTCTCAGATCGGTTTTACTGGTATACTCTGTGGTATTGTCCCCTTACTTAACTTGCATTTATCGCGAAACTCCCACCCAGCACAAAATCCCAAGAAATGGAATAAAGCGCAGGTGACTCCTGTATACAAGAAGGGTAAAAGAGCGGACACACAGGTCAATATCTCAACATAGATTTGGAGCAGAATTCTCGAACACATTCTGAGTTCAAACGTAATAAATAATTTCCTTGAGACTGAAAATCAGCTGCCCACAAATCAGCACGTATTTAGAAAGCATCGCTCGTGTGAAACATTGTTTGCGCTTTTCCCGCATGCTATACTACGAACCATGGATGAAGTGCAACAGGCAGCTTCACTATTTCTAGATTTCCGGAAAGCGTTTGACACGGTGCCCCACTGTAGATTGTTGACGAAGTCCGAGCATATTGATTAGGTTTCCAGACATGAGAGTGGCTCGAAGACTTCTTAAGTAATAGAATCTAGTACGCTGACCTGGACGGCGACTATCTATTACAAATAAAGGCATCGTCAGGAGTGCCTCAGGGAAGAATGACAGGAACGCTATTATTCTCTATATACATAAATTATCTGACGGACAGCGTGAGCAGGAATTTAGGCTGTTTGAGATGACGCTATGGTCTACGGGAAGATGTCGTTGTTGAGTGACTGTAGGAGGACGGGATGAATTAGAATTTCTAGTTGGTGTAATGAATGCCAGATTGCTCTAGATGCTGAAAAATGTAAGTTAATACAGATGAGTGGGAAAAACAATCCTGTAATATTGGAATATAGCGTTAGTAACGTGCTGCTTGACACAGTTAGCTTGATTATATATCTGTGCGTAACGTTGCAAAGCGAGATGAAATGGAAAGGGCACGTCCGGTTGGTGGTATGGAAGGCGAATTGTCGACTTCGTTTTATTGGGAGAATTTTGGGAAAGTGTAGCTCATCTATAAAGGAGAGGGCGTAAAGAACGCTAGTACGATTCATCCTTGAGTACTGTTCGAGTTCTTTGGATCCCACCAGGTCGGATTCAAGGAAGACATCGAAGCAATTCAGAGGCGGGCTGCTAGATTTGTTGCCGGTAGGTTTGGACAACACGCAAGTATCACGGAGATGATTCGGGAACTCAAATGAGAATCTCTGGCGGGAAGGCGATGTTCTTTTCGATGAACGCTATAGAGAAAATTTAGAGAAGCGTCATGTGGAACTGACTGCAGAACCATCCTACTGCAGTCAACCTATATTTCGTATAAGGACCAAAAAGATGATATAAAAGAAATTAGGGCCCATACAGGGGTTTATAGGCAATGTTTTCCCCTCACTCTATTTAGGAATGGAACAGGAAACGAAAGAGATACCCTCCGCCATGCAACGAAAGGTGGCCGGCGGAGTAGGTATATAGGTGTAGACAAGACAACCTACGCAATAACATGTTGGCCCACCTTCGCAGCACAATACAACATCGATTCTGCATAGCACGAATTCGACAAGTCCTTGGTGGTCATTTCGATGTTTGGCACCAGATGCCTACACATACGTCCTACAGTTCTCATCAATTTCGGGTCGGTGATTGGTGGTGGTGGTGGAGCTTGGAGACCGACAGCTTTCCACATCTCTTCTATCGGGTTTAGCTCATGCGAAATTAGTGGCCAAGACATCAACGTGCGTTCACTGTTATGATCCTCAAACCACTGTAGTAATATGATGGCCTTGTGACTAGGGCCGTTATCCTGCTGGAAAATATGATCGCCATCAGGGAAGAAATCAGCCGTGAAGGGTTGCAGGAACTCCATAATAATATTTACGTAGTTCACAAGTGCCGTGGTGCCTTCAATTACTTCCAAGGTCCCCTATACACCTATACCTAAGGATGCGTCAGTTGCCGGGTGCATGTTTCGAACAGGCTTTCACTTGGATGACGGCGTATTCAGAAACGACCATCGACCTGGTGTAACAAGAAACGTGACTCATCCGACCAGGCAACACGTTTCCGTTGGTGCAAGGTCCAACCTCAATGATTCTGTGCCCACTGCAGTCGTAATTGACGATGTCGTTAGGTCAATATGGGAACACTTAGGGGGCGTCTGCTGCGGAGCCACATTTTCAACAATTTGCGCTGAACGCTGTGCTACGAAACACTTTTGCCTGCATTAGCATTGTACTCAGTCGTCAGATATGTTACACGTCACCGCCTCTCATACTTTACAAAGATGGCAAGCTTCCGACAAGCATGTACTGTGATGAGACTAGACGTCCAACGCCTTGTCGCCTAATGCTGGTTTCACTGCCGTTCAGCCACTTTCCATACACGATCACGACAGTAGCACGCGAACATCCGACCAGCTTCGCCGTTTCCGAGGTGCTCGTTATCAGTTGCCGGGCCATAACAAACTACCCTTTTTTAAAGTCGCTTGTGTCAGACGATTTCTCCATTTGAGGCTCGTTTCGTCGACAGAATGATCACCCATATGTCTCTGCTGCGCTTATACACTTTCCGTACGATGTTACGTGATGGCAACGCCAAAGTTGGCGACATTGAGTGTCGCGGTGGGCAGAGGTCGTAATGTTTTGAAACACTCAAATGGTTCAAATGGCTGTGAGTACAATGGGACTTAACTTCTGAGGTCATCAGTCCCCTAGAACTTAGAATTACTTAAACCTAACTAACTTAAAGACATCACACACGTCCATGCCCGAGGCAGGATTCGAACCTGTGACCGTAGCGGTCGTGCGGTTACAGACTGTAGCGCCTAGAACCGCTCGGCCATTCCGGCCGGCTTGTGACACGCCAGTTTATTACTAGCGAGGTATCGGGTGTGAATATAGTTGGCTATTTTTCATACAACTGGTCTTTCCATTAACCAGTGTTACACAGTTGTAACAAGCTTCTTTTCCTCCACGAGTATGGAGGCAAACTTCTTGAAAAGGTTGTTGGACGTTGTACTGTCAGACGGAATATTCTGTCAAATCAGAACGCAAACCTGGATCATTGGCTCTTGAGTATATCGCCGCCAGTCTTTCGCCCCAAATCGAGCATCCGACACTCTTGGAGAAAAGGGAGAACTGGAGCTGAGATTTGTACCATGAGTCCTTTTAATAAGGACGAGGGGCAGATTTGGCGGTGGGCTTGTCTGATGACCTATTCCCCCCAAAGTTATTTTGGAAAATTATGGAACGGCCAAAGGAATATGACTGCTCACAGGTTCAATTGGGCCAGGTATTTAGGGCATACAGAATGTTAGATCTCAGTTTCGAACTCAGAGCCGAGCGAAGTGTACAATGGTAAAGGCAGGGGACCTTGTATTCGAATGGAACGATGTTCAAATTGTTGCCTGACCATTATGATTCTTCTAAAGTATTCGAGTCGAGTAATACGGTCCCCTTAAAGCGTTTTCCCAGCGATATTACCCAATTTTGGATTGTGGTATGTCTCTCAAAACGTTCAAATGTGTGTGAATTCCTAAGGGACCAAACTGCTGAGGTTGGTTGGTTGTTTTGGGGAAGTAAACCAGACAGCGAGGTCATCGGTCAAACTGCTGAGGTCATCGGCCCCTAGACTTACACACTGCTTAAGCTAACTTATGCTAAGGACAACACACACACCCATGCCCGAGGGGGGACTCGAACCTCCGGCGGGTATGTCTCTAATGAGATCACTGGCAAACGTTACATAGCATTAAAGTCTTTCATTATTTCCCTCTGTATGGGAGATGCAGCTAGTGGAAGTGTGATACAATCGTCAACTTTTGTATTTTATGTACCATACTAAGTGATGACTGGATGAGAAACCTGGCATTTATTTATGGTTCTGCCCGAGACTTCATACTCGTGGAATTTATTTTTGACTTATAAAGCTTCTTATATACAACGTTTTAAGCACTACGATTGAAGATGTGAACGAAGAGCTTGTTTGCTTCACTAACACGGGACAGAGCCACCTAGATCTGGCCATGCAAAAAGCAACCGACACCACGCCTGCAAAGCGAAGCGAATGGCGCTCTGCTTGTTTAATGTCACGCCGTAATAAAAGCTCAGCAGGAATTATACACGTTTAAAGTGAAATGATAAATTCTTAGGAATAAGTGGGATTCAGAGTATAAAAACTCGCTCCTCTGAGCTACTTCCTGTCAAAATTTTCGCTTTTATGATGTTACGTTGGAGATAAATAACTTTAAGCCTCTGTAAGTGAAAGATTCTGAGGAATGAGATAAGCATGATTCTCTCCACCAGTTATGCCGCACATCGCTTTTGGAAAGAGTTTTCAAAAGGTGAGTTGAAGCTTAATGTTCTCGAACCGCAGCATCTCTCACCTCATAACCTCGATTGGATTTTTGAGACTGCATATACCTAGTCTTTTGGCCGTTCTGATGTACTCAGTAAGACTCGAACATGTTCTAGGCATTTTTATTTGTAAACAAAACAGTTGAGAGGAATGTCATAAAACGCCTGAATGAGGACGATAATGTTATCATTCTCCCCACTGGCAATGGAAATGCAACGGTTCTTTTGAATGTGACCGACTATTATTGTAAGATTAACGACTAGTTAGATCCGCAGACACATAGGAAGGTAGGTAAAGACCCCACCGATAAAGTTCTTAGAACTGATACGCGATTGATTAAGAAGTCCTCTATCGAACAGAGCATTCAGAAAAGTCTGTTCAATTCAGTTGCGCTAGCACCAAGACCTCATGTATTGCCAAATGTGCACAAAGAACATGTTCCTCTAAGGTCCATAGTGAGTGCTACTCGTTCATCCACCTATTCAGTTGCCACGTTCTAATATTGTCATATTATTACGACCGTATGCGGGCCGATTGGATTTCTATATCAAGAATTCGGCACATTTTATCAGTAAATTAAATGGTGTAATGGTACAGTTCGAGGACATATTAGTTAGATTTGATGTGGTGTCGCTATTCCCTATGGTTCCACGCAATGAAGTGTTGCAACAGGTGAATCGGATTTTTCCTCCCGATGTTGCAGAACTGTTTAAATACACACAACTATGTATTTCAAATGGGTGATGAGTTCTATGACCTGACGGATGGTGTCGCTGTGAGAACCCCCTGAAGCCCAGTTATAGCGAACTTCTTTCTAGAAAAACTCAAGGAGCGAACAAGAAACGAATATTTGGTTCTGGTATGTGGATGATACTTTTGCTTTGTGGTGGTATGGCATGGAGGAACTGGATCGTTTTCACAGACATCTGAACGAGATCAATCTGAAGATTCAGTTTACCGTAGAGATTGTGGCAGGCGAAGATTACATTTTCTTGATGTTCTAGTTTTCAAGAAAGAAGATGGTAGCTTAAGCCACACGGTTTACGGAAAACCCACGCACACAGACCGTTACCTACACCTGGATTCGAACCACTACCCAAGACAAAAGCGAGGCACATCTCACCAATGCATTGTTGAAAAATGGTTATTCGTTCGCTGAGGTGGAAAGAGCCTTAAGACCACCACGTTGAAATCATAGCGATGCTCAACGGCCGGTGAAATCGAAAGTTTTCCGGCCATGAATTAAGGACGTTATTGACCGCATAGGAAAAACCCTGAAAGAATGGAAGATCGCGGTAATCTATACACCCACAGATCACCTAAAATCGGCCAAGGATGCTCGCAACCAGTGGAAAAAGCAGGAACTTATAAGTAAGATTCCGTGTAGCTGTAGGGAGGCGTACGTGGATACTACAAAAAGAACGGTTAAAAAACGACTAGAAGAGTACAAGGGCAATTGCAGAAAAAGGGTGTTTCATTCATTTTGATAAGACTCAAGTAGTGGGAGCCAAAAGCGGATACCAAGAAAAGCTGTAAAGAGAGGCTATAGAGATGGTAAAACACCCCAGGAATTTTAGTAGGAAGGAGGAGGGCGTGAAACTGGATAAAATGTGGATTCTGGTGCTGAAGAAATGTGCCACTCTTCGACCATTCGATGCTAGCAACAGCGGACGACGGCAGTTAAAAACGGCCAATTGCGCTCTCGTATCCAAATTATGTGACATCACGCTAGTCGGGGAAGCTCGCGGAATCGGAATTTTACAGTATTCAGTAGCGACCCAGGGTGTGAATCGGACATTCAAAGAAGCTTCGATCTCCCTTGAAAATGTCCTACGCAGATAGGGACGAAACGTTGGGTTTTAAGGTGAAATCCATTCGACCACGGCGTAATAGCCCAGAACATTTTACTAATTTAAACAAAACGAAATCAAAATGTAATGAGTAGCTAACCAAGTCATTTTTTTACTTACTGTCTTTCCATTCTTCCCCGACCCATATGGGCCGTGAGTGGGCTGTCAGCGGACACGGTTTGCCGCTCTTCAATACATGAGAGAGAAAAAAAAAAGTTGGGCATAGTGGTTGACAAAATAAATGTTTTGCACAATAAAAAGACAGATCTTCATTTGCATAAATAAAAATATAAAAGGTTGATTGGGTGATTACTAAAATAAAGAAACAGATGAATAGACAATGTGTGTCACGCACGAAGATATAAAAACGGATAGACAGTTCCATAAAGTAAAACGGGAAGTCTGATTAAAATAGATATTTAGATGACTGAAGAAATGGATGGATGTAGACTGGCAGGGAGAAGAGAAGGGTATCGAAAGAACGTAGCGTTTAAAGGTAGTATAGTACGTGGGTAGGGGCTTTTGTTAGTGGATGTTCGGAGGATGGATGGGGAGAGAGTGGAGAGGGTTGCGGTTCCGAACCAAGACTGAGGAAGTGAGTGGAGAGGGTTGAAGGGGAAGGGAGCCTTGACAAGCGGAGGATGGTAGGGATGGGATGTTCTAGAGCTGGCAGGATGTGTATATATCAGGGCGTATTTCATGGTCGGGTAAGGGAAGGAGATTAAAGCTTCGTTGGGAGAAGATGTGGATGGTGTGGAGGTGCAGTGGTGGGGGAATGTGGTGTAGAGTTGCGGCAGAGCACCAGGATCAGTGAGCGGGGGGGGGGGGGGGGGGGGGACTACGGGGTGGACAGTGCTGAGTTTACGCGGCAAGTGTCCACGCGTCGTTTTTGCTCCAGATTCAAGGAGTGCGGAACGAACTTTGTACACACTTTTCCGTTCTTCAAAACATTCTTGATAATGTCTCGAACACTTGATTCGGAGATGTTGCTTCACTGCGATATGAGACACAACAGCGTTGACACACTGCAGCCGCACTTCCACTGCTTCAACCTGGCTGCTCGCAACTGACTGATCTAACGGTCATCTATTGTTTACAGTTGCTGCTTTAAGCTCCTATCGTAGCTACTGCGCTGACGTCGTTTATACGTCAGGAATAAAATCAGTCTTGGAACTTTTTGGGTGGACGTTGTATACTTTTGCTACTCTAATGGCTCGTGTCTTCCTTGGCTACGACCACCTGTCTACTATGCTACTTGTAGTGATTTATATGCAGTCCTATTTTCTTATTCATTATTAGACCCACTTCTGTATTACCTCTGCTTGATTTTGTACTCATCTGAGCAGAAATACTTTTCTTCCTGGCAGCACACTTCACTTATTCTCACTAAATCTAAATTCAATCTATCGTATCTCTTTTCAAGATTTCTGATTTTCCTGTCCTCTTAAGAGATCTAACATGTCGCTATCCGTCTGGCAGAACGCCAGTTTTGTTTCTCCTGAAGACAACACGACCTCCTGAGCAATTGCCACCAGGATATGCAAACGGAGAATTATTTCACCTATGGGATATTTTACCCAAATAGACGCCACCATCATGAAACCACACAGTTGAGCTGCATGTCTTCGGGAAATACACCTATTGTAGTACCGGATTGGTTAATTATCCATATTGTTATCCATGCAACTACTGAAAAGGCAGCTGTCCCTATTCAAGAACCATATAATAGGCTGTCCTCAGCACACATACCCCTCTGATGGGGCTATCTTCACGTAGATGCATAGAAGGTCCTCCCTCGGCAGCTAGTTCTGTGCTTCGTGGCGGGGGGGAGGGGGGGGGTGTTAAGGTAATCGTAATAGATCTAATGGTTCAAATGGCTCTGAGCACTATGGGACTCAACTGCTGTGGTCATAAGTCCCCTAGAACTTAGAACTACTTAAACCTAACTAACCTAAGGACAGTACACAACACCCAGCCATCATGAGGCAGAGAAAATCCCTGACCCCGCCGGGAATCGAACCCGGGAACCCGGGCGTGGGAAGCGAGAACGCTACCGCACGACCACCAGATGCGGGCAATAGATCTAATATTTGGGCACAATCTGAACATTTACGTTCGATATTCGCGATCGAGACCGCATTATTTCGACGGCTGGACTTTATATTAATTAATCTGAACGGACAGCCAAATCGAGAGAGCTGTCGCAGTAGTTAACAATTTGGACTCGTATTCTCGTGTCCCAGTCGGTCTATCCAGATATAATTTTACGTTTTCTGTCGTTTACCTAAATCACTTCAAGGAAATACCGGGATGGTTTCTTTGAAAAGGACACACCTGCATTTCTTTCCCATCCTTTTACTGTCCAAGTGTGTGCTTCGTATCTAGTGACCTAGTCATCGACGGAACATTAACTCCTAAACTTCCGTTTTTCTTTCGAAGGACTACATTTGCACTTCTAGTGAGCACTTCGCGTGAAAGATATAACTGCGATTTCCAAATCGAATATGTGTCGCTTCAACCATTTTTAAATATTGAGCTGTGTTTTGGAAAATAAGTTCAAACTAGGGAACTTTAATCTACAAAGTTTTGTATTTCCAGATTTATCAGTAATTTAGTACAGTATCTGATAAGGTCCATGCAGGTAAAGCAAACTTACAACAGTTTCATAGTAGTGGTCTTAATCGTACAGATAACAACACTATTTAAAGCACTCTTGTCTTATTCGATGAGTTTAACTCTCCCTTCACTGTAAGTATTAGCAGACTCAGTTTTCTCTAAACTCTCTACCCTTACGCGACACGAAATACAGGATGCCCCAGGAGGAACGGTCAATATCAAGTATATAAGATGAACGATCATCCGAAGCAACAATATAGTACACTTTGGCTCTATAATGCGTACCTGAAGAGCTATGAGGACTTCTTCATCTTCGATGCTAGGAAACAAATCTCCTCTTCTGCAAACTCTTTGCTTTTCATATTCTGGGAGGAGGTAGTATGGACCATAACGAGAAAAACAGTATGTAGCAGACATGTGTTGTAAAGTGCGTGACTTAAGAACTATGAGCATTTGCTCATCAGAAGAGATGTGTTTCACAGTAGCGAACATTAAGAAGTGCCCGTAGCTCTTGAGGTATGCGCTTTAGAGCACATGTCTACTGAACATTTTTTTCTTGTTTTGGTCCATGGAAAGCAAAATATGGAAAGCAAAAAGCTTGCAGTAGAAGAGATTTGTTTGACAGTAGTGAAGATGAAGTGCTCATAGCTCTTAAGGTATGCATTTTAGAGCTTATGCTTACTTCACTTCTTTGTTTCCAGTGAGCGTTCTTGTCAAATACCTGAATATTGACAGTTCCTCATGGGACACCCTCTATACACCGTATGCCATTAAAATGGTAAAATCTGAAAGTATAGTAAATAAAAAAATATAATTAATTTGGTTATACAGGATAGTAGGAGGAATACGCGGTTAAATTTGTAGGTGAAGAAGGCGTAAACAGGGTGCGAAATCTGCGAGGGTCATTCACTTCTTTTTTTCCGGCCAGTTTTGTTTTAAGAAATACAGAAGTTGTTGTGGGACGTCGTCAAATATTCCCGCTTCAGCTGTTTGGTTTCATGAGGTTGCGATAGGTGGCGACGCTATGTGTAGCCTTCAAAATGAGGTCCGTGACGGAGGTGCTTTCCAAGCAGAGAACTGTCGTTACGTTTCTTCTAGGGGAAAACCAGAGCATCGCAGACGTTCATAGGCGCTTTGCAGAATGTCTATGGAGACCTGCCAGTGAACAAAAGCACGGTGAGCCGGTGGGGGTGGCGTTTGTTACCATCGCAACAAGGTCGCACAAAATTGTCCGATCTCTCGCGTGCCGCCGACCACACACGGCTGTGACTCCTGCAATATACTCATAGAAACGTGCGGACGCTCTCATTCGAGGTAATCGACGGATCACACTCAAACACCTCGTTGCTCAACTGGACGTCTCGTCCACCAGTTGAGTGTGCCCACTGGTTCAAATGGCTCTGAGCACTATGGGACTTGACATCTATGGTCATCAGTCCCCTAGAACTTAGGACTACTTAAACCCAACTAACCTAAGGACATCACACAACACCCAGTCATCACGAGGCAGAAAAAATCCCTGACCACGCCGGGAATCGAACCCCGGAACCCGGGCGCGGGAAGCGAGAACGCTACCACACGACCACGAGCTGCGGACTGTGCCCACTGGGTTCGTCGCCGCTTAACACAAGACCATAAAGAGCAATGCAGGAACATCTGTGCGCAACTGATTGCGTATTATTTAATATAACGTGGCGAAAATGTTCTTGTATGGTGAACTTTGGGATGTGTATCATTGCTTAACACAAGAAAAGCAATATACCACGTCATTTTACGGATATCCTCCACCAAATAAATAGTACGTATCTTGTGTAATCCGGGGTGCTGCTTCTTAATGCTGCCGTAGGTTCATCTTGATGTTACTGCATCGCCACACGGGAACCATGCAGTGGTTGAAGTAGGTTCCAGTATTTCTTGTTCACAAAGAGTTTTATTTCCCACGCTAGATGTTCGGCGGCGAACTACATGTGTAAAATTGACTTAACACTGTCTCATGACTGACGTAAGATTCACCTCAGACTCACCAATGGCGGTGTACAAATCGCCTCTATTTATATGATTTTAAACAATTACTGTCATTGTTACGTATTAAATTTTTAGATTTATACAATTAAAATTTTTACATACATCTTCCCAGATTACAAAGAAATTTACATGAAATAAGAGTGAATAATTCCATACAAAGACAGGAAAGAATCTGTTTCTATTAAGACCATAATTTACATGTTTTATTTTTCCAACAATATATTTCGTTAATTTGCATATGTTGCTTTATTTACTTATAGGATAATCAACGTATCATTTTCAGGTGAACAGAGGGATTAGTGTTATTGAATGAAAGGCCTAATTCTAAAAATTAAATTCTGTATGAGTAAAATATTACATTTTCTATACAGTCTTAATTAAAATTCCATTAACTAACGCCAATTAAAACATCAGTATGCTTAATTCTGACTGAAAAATTATCATGTCGTATATCTATTAGGGATACAAACAACTTTTAGCTTGAAAACATAAAAATAGCTGTCTTTTGATGACTAGAAATATCGGAGCTTAATTACTCCATGATTACAATAGCAAATTTATTCCTACCATGTGCCTGTAGTTTGTATTGTGTACAAATTGTGATGGTGCATTAACTTTTAATCCAACATGTTTCCTTCATTCTGCATACTGGTGAGACCCAACGTAAACAACGTCAAAAACAATAGCTTAAATTAGTGCAAATTACTAATTTGCTGCAAAAAAATCTTCGGTGTATTCGAACCCAGATAACTAGAAAAGACAAAATCATAGCAGCAGTTTAAATGGGTGTAAATTACTGATATTACACATATGCCCTCTTTAGGAGAATGGGGATGAGACTGGAAGAGGATACAGGATCCCAAAACGGCTGTGGTATTACAGTTACGAGGCTGGTTTTGACAATTTTTTTTCGAACACGTCACAGGTTTTGAAAAATGGGTTGATTGATCACTTCGAATCGGAAAGAGAAGGGCAATCCATGGAGAGGCGCTACACCACCTCTCCTACGAAGAAAAAGTTCAAAGCCGCGTTCTCAGCTGGTAAAATAATGGCCACGATTTTCTGGGTGCAACGATCATCTCTGAAGCGTATTATGCTACCCTCAGGAAGCTGAAGAAACGACTTCAGCGTGTTCGTTGCCAAAAAATGCAAAAGAACTTCTCCTTCTCCTTGACAACGCTAAGGCCTCATACAAGTCTGCGCACCCGACAGGAGCTCACAAAACTTCATTGGACTGCTCTTACTTATCCACCCTACAGTCCGGATCTCGGACCTTCCGACTTCCGTCTGTTTGGCCCAGTGAACGATGCATTACCCGGGAAGAAGTACGTGGATGATGGAGAGGTTATTGAGCAGCAAGACGTTGGCTCCGACGTCGACCAGGAGAGTGTTGGGTTTGTAGCCAGAAAGAGTGCAAATAAAACCAACCTAATTTCAGTTATTGAAATCCCCTCGTGGTACCCTGAGTTTCCACCTCTGCGGTAGCAGTGGCTCTGATTAGACTGAGAAACAAGTAGAACTGCAGTTGGATGACAGATACGGGTAGGGCATTCCACGCTGCTTCAACTCTGTGCTGAGTTTCATTTCTTACAGTGGCTGCTTGCTAGTGGTACCGAGGTAGTCTCGTGGCACCTATCAACAGCTGGGACTATGAACCGTCGTCCTCCCGCATAATAGTGTAGGATGTTTCTTCGAGACAATTTTCATTCATAGTGTTACCATACTGATGGTGGCTGAGCATAACAACTGAAGATTACCTACACTTTGAAATAGAATTAAAGACCAGATTTTCGAAACCCCATAATTGTCTCCCTTTCCGACGCATAAGTTTGAAAATAACTCAAAGGTGCCTACAACCGTCCTATGTGATGCTGCAAAGGCGTGGGTGGCAACCTGTGACGTCACCCTACGGCTCGACGATGCTCCAAACAGCAAGGTGTCGACACATGTGAAGAAAAGGCAACAGATCAGAACTTCCTGAAACTTGTCAAGTTGGTTAATGATGTCACATTGGCGCCAAATTTCACCATAATTCTGCCCAATGCCACAATGGGCAGGTCACATGGTAGAAAGATTGTCACGCCCTCTCTTACTCACATTTTACCCCTTCTTTTGACACCTCTGCGCTTGACATCATTACCTCGACGCCCAACGTTAAAAATCATCTGATTTTCTTATGGGTGATGAGGAAAACATTTCAGGCACGGCGCCGCTCACAATCGAAACGAAAAGACCTCAGGAGGAGCATAAAGGGCATCAATGAAATCATCCCTTTGCTTGGGACGTCGATTCTCACCATTTCGCAGCCGAAAACGACAATTTGCAGTTCAGTGAGCAACAGGAAGACGTTCTTGACAACTATGGACGTTGCTGACAGCCTCGGATGTTTCAACCATTTTCTATGGACATTATGAGGCTGCACGCCCATTGAACGTGATTGCAACCGTTGGGAGTGCAGCGTGACCTCAATGATTGCTCTCGTGTACAGGTTGGAAACGCTAGGGGCTGTTCAAAACCGTTCGACGATATCTGTGATCACGCCACAGGAGGACGTGAAACACGTGTACTGTAAAAGCATAAGGACCCTTTGCTGCTTCAGATCATGCTCAGAATTCGTCGAATGGTTGTGAACGGCCTCTAGTGGTTCCACATTATACAGTAGAGCGAAAATTGTGGTCGCACTGCACTCCAAACGTGTGAGGTCACGTTCACTGGTGTTACAGCCCCGTGATGTCTGTCGAGAAGGGTTGAATCGCTCAGGAGGTGACAGCAGCTGACTGCTACGGTCGCAGGTTCGAATCCTGCCTCGGGCATGGATGTGTGTGATGTCCTTAGGTTAGTTAGGTTTAAGTAGTTCTAAGTTCTAGGGCACTGATGACCACAGATGTTAAGTCCCATAGTGCTCAGAGCCGTTTGAACCATTTATTTGACAGCAGCTCCGAAGGTTGTCAAGAACGTCGTCCTTTTGCTCATCACACTGCAAACTGTCGTTTTCGGCTACGAAGTCTGTGGGATTCGACGTCCCAAGGAAAGGGGCGGTTTCATTTACGCCCATTATGCCACACTGTGACGCTTTCCGTCTCGATTGTGAGCGGTGCTGTGTCTGAAGTATTTTCCTCGGCCACTCACAAGAGAACAGCGTGATTTCAACGCTGAGCGTCGCGATTATGACTTCCATTGCAGATTCGTCAAAAGAAGGGGTGAAATTTGGGTAAGAGGGGCTGTGACGACCTCCATATCGTGTGACACGTCCGTAGTTGTGTTAGGCAGAACTGTGGTGAAATTTGGCGCCAATGTGGTATCATTAACTCACTTTACGAGCAACGTGACCTTCCTACCTCTGTCCTTTTTTCCGCATATGTCGTCACTTTGCTGTTTGCTGTTTGAAGAGCCGTCGAGCCCGTGGATGACGTACAGGGCACCATGCTTTTGCAGCGTTACGGAGGAAGCTTGTAGGCACCTTTGAGCCAAATTCAAAACTTGTGTGTCAGAATGGGAGAAAATTGCAAGGTTTAGAAAAAGTGATCCTTTAATTCTTTTGCGCAGTGTGCGGACACTTATTTTAATTGTTTTTAATTGTAACAAGACATGTTTCAGGCTTTTTCCCATTTTTTTGGCTCAATATCGTATATCGAAGGCATTATGAGTGCTGCAGCCGTGTTATGCACAATAAAAATTTCTTTAGCCGCTTCGCTTTCCGAGGTCCATATTATCGTCTACACTACAGCTAATGTACATCCACTTTCGTAGTGCAATGAGTAGCTCCTTCAAGTAATATTATGCCAATATGTGTAAAAGAGCGCATAGTGTGAGCGCAATAATGGAACAAGAGTAAACAGAGTTTATAATAAAAGTAAATCCTACTTTCCAGATATTATATACTGTTCTGTATCAATAATGCTGAGATGTTATTTCTCTGTAACGAGTGAGGCGTATTCTGTTTTGTGCATTAATAGGTTACGATAATTCTCCCGCAGAGCTCATGATGATCGAATCGCTTTATTGAAAAGGGGAAACCTATCTGTGATTTTTCGGATGTCTTGGGCAAGCCTTCTTGCTTGACGCCACTTACGACGACTTGCGTATCGAGGAAACCGGGATGAATGAAACGTTTAAGGCAATACAAACACGCCGTCCACAACGAAGGAAGCCTGCGACCCGACTCAGAACTAAAGCCCGCGGTCAAGAGACAGCCATGCTACCCACTAGACCA
The DNA here is from genome assembly GCF_023864275.1 of Schistocerca cancellata. Classification (NCBI taxonomy): domain Eukaryota; kingdom Metazoa; phylum Arthropoda; class Insecta; order Orthoptera; family Acrididae; genus Schistocerca; species Schistocerca cancellata. The sequence continues at coordinate 701,343,157 of NC_064628.1, forward strand.
TGAGCTGAGGTCATTATATTGATAACATTTGGCAGCTGTGAGCTGTATAATATCTTGGTTCACAACGCCCATAGAATTAGGGCTACCTAGCAGAAATGGTTGCAAGGGTTGCTCCTTCACAAGCAGTGACGACAGCGTCTTTCCGTGTGTTCCATGTGAGTTTCGGTTTCTCCCCAACCACACTCTCACACAAGAGCTCGCCATCCACAGTTCCAAAATCATCACAGTCCGTACTTATTATGAACGTCTCACTTCCAGTCTCATCACTTGAGGGTCCTTTCTGCCTCCACAGCAGACCACATAAACCTCACAGTGTGAATTAACGCTCTGGCCTTCGTTGGGGTTACCACCCGTTGTATTTAATGATCCCTTCTAGGGAATTGAGCCCGCTTTCACGTTCGCACCTGAAAACAAGTTGTGACCCTTGGCTGCTCCAGAGTTCTTGGGTTTTCTAGCTCCAGCGAGTGCCTGCCTGCTGATTGCTGTGTCTCCAAAATCTGGTTATTCATGAAGTGCAATATCGTACTCAAACATCTAGAGAAACCGAAGTTATATCTGGGGTTCCCCAAGGAAGGGTTATGGGCCCTCTGCTGTCCTGAATCTGTATAAAAGATTTGGGAGACAATCTGCAGAGCTCTCCTAGATTTTGTTGTTGTTGATGTCGTCATTTACCCAGTAAAGTCATCAGAAAATCAAAGTGAATAAGGAAATTATTTACACTACTGGCCATTAAAATTGCTACACCAAGAAGAAATGCAGATGATAAACGGGTATTCATTGGACAAATATATTATACTAGAACTGACATGTGATTACATTTGTACGTAATTTGGGTGCTGAGAAATCAGTACCCAGAACAACAACCCCTGGCCATAATAACGGCCTTGATACGCCTGGACATTGAGTCAAACAGCGCTTGGATGGCGTGTACAGGTATAGCTGCCCATGCAGCTTCAACACGATACCACAGTTCATCAAGAGTAGTGACTGGCGTATTGTAACGAGTCAGTTGCTCGGCCACCATTGACCAGCCGTTTTCCATTGGTGAGAGATCTGGAGAAAGTGCTGGCCAGGGCAGCAGTCGAACATTTTCTGTATCCAGAAAGACCCGTACAGGACCTGCAACTTGCGGTCGTGCATTATCCTGCTGAAATATAGGGTTTCGCAGGGATCGAATGAAGGGTAGAGTCACGGGTCGTAACACATCTTAAATGCAAAGTCCACAGTTCAAAGTGCCGTCAGTGCGAACAAGAGGTGACCGAGACGTGTAATCAATGGCACCCCATACCATCACGCCGGGTGATACTCAAGTATGGCGATGACGAATACACGCTTCGAATGTGCGTTCACCGTGATGTCGCCAAACACGGATGCGACCATCATGATGCTGTAAACAGAACCTGGATTCATCCGAAAAAATTACGTTTTGCCATTCGTGCACCCAGGTTCGTCGTTGAGTACACCATCGCAGGCGCTCCTGTCTGTGATGCAGCGTCAAGGGTAACCGCAGCCATGGTCTCCGAGCTGATAGTCCATGCTGCTGCAAACGTCGTCGAACTGTTCGTGCAGATGGTTGTTGTCTTGCAAACGTCCCCATCTGTTGACTCAGGGATCGAGACGTGGCTGCACGATCCGTAACAGCCATGCGGATAAGATGCCTGTCATCTCGGCTGCTAGTGATACGAGGCCGTTGGGATCCAGCACGGCGTTCGGTAATACCTTCCTGAACCCACCGATTCCATATTCTGCTAACAGTCATTGGATCTCGACCAACGCGAGCAGCAATGTCGCTATACGATAAACCGCAATCGCGATAAGCTACAATCCGATCTTTATCAAAGTCGGAAACGTGATGGTACGCATTCCTCCTCCTTACACGAGGCATCAGAACAACGTTTCACCAGGCAACGCCGGTCAACTGCTGTTTGTGTATGAGGAATCGGTTGGAAACTTTCCTCATGTCAGCTCGTTGTAGGTGTCGCCACCGGCGCCAATCTAGTGTGAATGCTCTGAAAAACTAATCATTTGCATATCACAGCATCTTCTTCCTGTCGGTTAAATTTCGCGTCTGTAGCACGTCATCTTCGTGGTGTAGCAATTTTAATGGCCAGTAGTGCGTCTAAAGTTTTCTTAGGCGGTACTCCACTCGTAGGAAATTATGCCAATTACTTGGAAGGTTCTACTAATCTACAGGGTGCGGCAGAACCTACTAAGCAGTTTTAAGGAACAATAAAAAGTAAATCTGGATGTATAGAGAACAAAAGTTTTTATTTTCTAAATTAGTACAATATACCATTTTACTTCATTTAGTTTTGAAAATAATGTCCTCAAGATGGCGGCCGTTAGCATCAATACATTGTTGTAGGCAATCCCTGAAGATTCGAGCAGCTCTTGCACACATATCGCGAGGTATGGCATTCACTTCGTCAATAATCCGTTCTTTTCACTCTGGTAGGGTGTGAGGGCGGCTTTTGAAAACCTTTCCCTTCAGATATCCCGAAAGAAAGTAGTCACAAATGCTGAAATCTGGTGACCGCGCAGGCCACCCAACATCAATCCGCACAGAAACGAGGCGTCCCGGAAACATTTCTCTCAAAACATCAAGTGAAATTCGAGGTGTGTGAGCATTAGCTCCATCCTGTTGGGACCCCAAGTCCCCCGGTCCATGTTCTTCAACAATCTCATCCATTCTGGGTTGCAGAAAATTTTGCAGCATTGACACATAACGTGTGGAATTCACTGCCACGGTCACTCCTTCCTCCTCAAAAAAGTAAGGGCCTACCACGCCAAATTGTGATATGGCACACCACACTGTCACTTTAGGAGAATGTTGTGGTCTTTCATGATTAATTTGGGAGTTATTTTCAGCCCAGTAGCGAAAGTTCTGCTTATTCACGAACCCACTAAGATGAAAAGGTGCATCATCACTACTGAAGAAAGCTGCATTCGGGGGGATCTGAGCAAACACTTGCTCACACAGATTTTGACGGTTGGCGTAGTCTGCTGGGCGTAATTCTTGAGCAATTATCATTTTGAAAGGGTGGAACTTCAAATAGCATTGCTGAATCCTTCTCAAACTGCGGTCTGAAGTCCCCAATGCAACAGCATGTCGTCGATCAGAATGTTGCGGCGATTGTTGTACTCCTGTTTTCACCCGCTGCACATTTTCTGGCGTTCTGACGGATCTGCGTCGGCAATGTGTATCTGTTCTTAGTGTGCTACCATTTACATCCAACTGCCGAACCCAGGACCGAATTGTATTTGCATTAGGAACGGCACTGTTGCGTGGATTGTTGATCTGTCGCCGAAAGGATCGTTGCGTACCGATCACAGATCTGTTGGTTTGCCGCCCGTTGTGGCCGAGCGGTTCTAGGCGCTTCAGTCCGGAACCGCGCTGCTGCTGCGGTCGCAGGTTCGAATCCTGCCTCGGGCATGGATGTGTGTGACGTCCTTAGGTTAGTTAGGTTTAATTAGTTCTAAGTCTAGGGGACTGATGACCTCAGATGTTAAGTCCCATAATGCTTGGAGCCATTTGAACGATTTTTTTCTGCTGTTTTCATAACAAGCGCGAACGGCAAAACCACGATGTGCACCGGTCCAGACCATGTTGGGTATTGAAATGGGATCAACGACTGAACAAAGGCAGTTCACGTGCAACTGCCTACCCCCACCACAGCCCCAGCGGTAATCGATAGAAACTGCGTAGTCGGTTGTGCCGCACCCTGTACTATAAAGACTGCGTACATTATGCTTGTCGGTCCTCTTTTGGAGCATTGCTGCACGGTATGGGATCCTTCCCAGTTAGGACTGACCGAGAACATCGAAAAGCTCAAGGAAGGGCAGCTCTTTTGGTATTCAGGTGAATTAGGGGAAAGAGTGTCACAGGTATGATAATCGAGTTGGGGTGGCAATCATTAAAACTAAGACGTATTTCGTTGTGACGACATCTTTCCAGGAAAAATCAAACTTTCTCTTGGTGATGCCAAAATATTTTATTGACTCCCAATTACAATGAGAGAAATGACAACAGTAATAAAATAAGAGAAATGAGAACTCACACGGGAAGATTAGATTTTCATTGTTTACACGTGCTGTTAGAGAGTGAACGGTAGAAAAATAGTCTCAAATTGGTTCTGTGCACCCATTGTAAATTGCGGAGTAATCATGTAGACGCAGTTGTTTGCTTAATCAATTTTTTTTACACCCATGACTCCATCTACAGCCATATATGACTTAAAATACACTCATCGGGCCGGCCGATGTGGCCGAGCGGTTCTAGGCGCTTCAGGCTGGAACTGCGCGACGGCTACGGTCGCAGGTTCGAATCCTGCCTCGGGCATGGATGTGTATGATGTCCTTAGGTTAGTTAGGTTTAAGTAGTTCTAAGTTCTAGGGGACTAATGACTTCCGATGTTAAGTCCCATAGTTCTCAGAGCCATTTGATTTGAACACTCATCGGAAACAAGTGAAGCTGAACACATACATTGGACTGTATCTCCTGTCAGTGACACAATAAAAGTAGCAGAGAGGTTACAGTTATGTTCCAGAAACAAAATGAATAGTAGAGCATGGCTGGAAGGCCTTTATGATATTCCCCTCTTCCGATTTATTATTATCCTCCTCGCTTCGTCTCGCCCCCCTCCTGTCTCGCCAAGTGCGGCCTCTCAACTATAACGCAAATAACCACTCTTCAACCAAAGAGGAATACTATATACAGAGTGATTCCATCATGATGTTACAGAAGTTAAGGGATGATGGAGAAGGCTAAATGTATCAATCTGAGGAAAGAGGCCCTGGTCCGCAAACAACTGAACGAAGTTATAAACGAAAATCGTTCTGGCACCTCTTCCAGTGGAATACATGTACTGGTGCTGTTGCTAAGATAGTGGGGTAGGCAAGCCCGACGAGAACTTAGGTATAGAAGTTGGGATAATAACTCAACTAATTCAATGCAGATGGCGCATTGTTCACTGACATGAGCAGTCCCGGGAACAACGTCCCTGTTGTAGTCTCTACTGAGTACAAGCTGAAGTACTAACGTCGATCACCCCTAACCAGGTGGAATTGTACCTGGTGGTGGAAGTCGTAGACGTAATTTTCGTTTATGGGGATGTAAATGGAGGCAGCAGAGAAGCGGAAAGTTTGTACAGAACCAAATATCCAAGTAGGAGACATCTGGCCCACACCAAGTTTCCAAACCTGTTCCAATGACTAAGTGAAACATGGTAATTGATACCATAGTACAACGACCGAGCAGGCCGATGAACTACACGGGCTCCCATCTTAGAAGATGCAATGCTTGCTCGAGTGAATGAGGCGCCAGCAATCGGCACCCGATCAGTTGCACGTGAAACGAATGTTATGCAGAGTGCTGTGTGGCGAGTATTACGGGAAGTGCAGCTACACCCCTACCATCTGTGGAAAGTGCCTTCTTCGACTCCTGCTGACTTCGGCCCCCGTGTCGTGCTCAACCAATGGTTTTTGCAGTGTCTTACAGTCGGTATTTACTTTGCTGCTTTGCACTTTCACTGATGAAGCTTGTTTCGCCACAGATGGAATGCTAAATAGCTGCAATAGTCATGTTTGGGCCGATGAGAATCCCGCGCTACAGTTGTGAAGAGCCATCAGCACTGATTATCAGTCAGCGCGTGAGCAGGCATAGTCAATGACGACATACTAGACGTGTTTCTCCTTTCTCCTCACTTGAAAGCGCCACTGTGCACAGTGTTGTCAGCTTCAGTAATTTTGGTCTGTTATGGGCTTTTTCTTGATTGCTTCGTAGATGGAGGCACTTTGTTAGTTTGTGATCGAGGGTTAGTCAAGATATTTCATTATGTTATTAAAATGAGAGGCAGATGATACGGGAAGTACACAGACTGACTGGCTGAGCTTGGAGAGGATTGTTTTTGAAATTCCAGGAGTTATAGTTATTGAGATGGATGTCGAGTCATCGTTGTGAGGCCTGGAGGGTTAGATGGAGGGTAAGGAACATGGTGTCACCGTCCTACTGGAGTAGATGGATGGAAACAAGTTATTAGGGCATACTAGCTGTGTAGAGGAGATACAGGAGAGGGGATAGGGCTGATTCTTAGGGCACTTGTACAAATGCATAGAAGGTGATACTGGCAGTGACAAAAGAGGGGCATTGTGCCAGGGAGTAAATTGTAAGACGGACGTAATTGGTTGGATATGTATATTTCTGTAGTTTGAAAAGGAATCCGAAATTCCATGGTCAAAGGCTTTTTCACGGTCAAGGGAGAGAAGAAGGCGGATTTATGTTTATTGAGTTCTATGGGAAGGAGATGTATGAGGTTGAAGAGCAGAGTGTCTGTGGAGTATTTGGGACTGCAGCCACACTGGATATTACAGAGCGTTTGCTGGGTTTCTAAGTGCTTGTGGGTTAGGATGGATTCTGGTACCGTGCTAATGATGATGTAAGTTTAATGTGTTACTAGGATGAGGTTTCATTGGTAAGATGAGGTTTCACTGGTAGGTTGTTAGATTTAAGAAACAGGAGTTTCTTGGACGTCTTCCACAGCTCTTGGTATACGCAGTGTGTAGGATGACAATGTACAGCGTTGACAGGTCTCGTAGGAAGAAGAAGGGATTTTACTCAAGTTGATGGCAGGTTCGCAGGTTGGCAGGTAATGAAGTTATGTCCTGCCACTGTGTTGTGTTTCATTGCAAGCAGAGTGTTGTTTTAATATCTTGTGCTATAATTAGAGTGTTTAATTCGGTTTGTTCCGTTGTTAGAAAGTATTGAAAGCTGGGAGCAATTGGTAGGATGGTTGTAGTGATACGTTGGTGGAAAGAGGTGCCCATGTAATGGTTGAAGTTCGGATCATTATGAATAGTGAGGATTCATTCAAGATGTGAGGCAAAAGCATCGGCTTTATTCAGATGTGTGGTGCAGGTTGGTTGTTGAGGAGGAGGGAATAATGACAGGAAGGATTTGCGCCAGTGAGGCCATGGAAAACTTTCTAATGCTTTGTTGAGGTGATGGCTAGAGTGGTGGTGAGTTTTGTTCGTGTCTCTCACCAGTCCCAGTGTTTATTGGCTTGAACCACGTTACAGGTGTGTCATGTAGTTACTGGTGGTATGTGAAACTGTTCCAGTCTTAGGTGTGGGGAAGGATTGGTAAAGTCGATTGGATTCTTTTAGGAGGAGTAGGGTACTGATTGGTGGGAATAAATGATGTGGATAGGGATAGCGATGGATAAGGCTTGAGATAAGATGTCTTGAAGGATGGATGAAGTGTGAGATTTGTCATCTGAAGTTTTATAGGGTAATTGGGTGGCATTTGATCTGGGTATGAATGAACTCACAATAGGCATTCTAGCTGCTACACAAGTAGTCTTGTATGAATTTTGAGTTGGGAAATGGTATGGGGTGGGTTGTGTTTGTTGGGTATGGGCAAGGGATAATGAGAAGGATTGAAAACAATTGCACTGCGTGTCCAAGGAGGTTGGGTGAGATGTGGATGAAGACAAGTTGGGGGGGAGGGGGGGTGAGTGTTACTTTAAGGAGTATTGGAGTAAGGAAGCCTTTTCACTATGAAGGGTGGCAATAAATCGACATCAACACACAAGTTCAACAGGGGAGTGATTCTGGAAGTTAAGGTCGAGAACAGTCAGCATGGATGAGGAAATCGTAGAGTTTTCAGTGATTGTGGCAGGTGTAGGTGATGGCACACGTTACTGTAAGAAACTTGAGGTAAATGGTAAAGATGAGGTACTCACTAGGACATTTGAATAAAGGTTGTGATATCTCGGAGATGACCACTTGCAGCTTCACCTCAGGCTGTTGGAAGAGATTGTCAGTGGGGTTTAGGGTGTAGGGTGACATGCAGACTGCAGGGCGAGTTTGTAGGGATGTTTCGTTAAGGATAAATGCAAGGATAGAGTGTTGAGATGGAGTTAGTTTTGTTGGAGCAGAGGGAATGGATATTATGGAATAGTATGTTTTGCTAATGTGTCATGATATGTTAGGTGATGTAGTGGTTTTGGGTAAATGTTTTAAACTAGAGTTTGGAGACAGTTGAAAAGGAAATGTTTGGAAGCATCAGGACAGCTGAAGAGGAAGTCAGATTTGGTTTTGGGAGTAGGTAGCCTGGACGTTAAGATGGAAGGCAGATCGAGTGGTTAAGTCTATTTCTTGTAGCTCATGTGAGCATTCAAAGAGAAGGATGTTCTGGAGGACAATGATAATACACTGGCGTTCAAAATTAAAGCAACAAACCGAAATTTTGCAAGATTGCGTTTATTTTGCCACAAAACAGTATAATTAGGTGATAGTAAAGTAGAAACAATGTAAGGAAAACAGAACGTAAACAACTGCAACATACCTAACGGTAGACAAAAAGTTCTTAGTTTTTTCTAAGTTAACGGATTTACACACACATTCCGAGAACTGGTTAAAGCACTCAGTATGGGGTGCGACCACCGCTGCCAGCAATACAGGCCTGACGAACAACGGGGCATGCTGTGAATGATATCATCAGTCTCATGTTGAAGCAATAATGTCCATTCTTCCTGCAGAATTGCTCTCAAGTCTTGGAGACTTGACGCTACTCGTGTCACTAGTGCACCCCCGATGTGCTCTATGGGATCCAAATCAGGAGAGGGAGCAGGCCGCGCCATGCGTGCAGTATCTTCCATTTCCAAGAAAACATCAACCACTCGTACTCTATGAGGTCGAGCATTATCGTCCAGCAGTACGAAGTCTGGGCTCACAGCACCTCGCAACAACCGCACATGAGGTACCAAGATCTCGTTACGATACCTGATAGCAGTTAAACCTTGCCGATTTAACTGTACAATTTCACAAAGAGATGTTCGAGTGGTCATCTTAATCCCTGCCCACACCATTAGGGATCATCCTCGATACCAGTCTCTTTCCACAATGATGGGGTCCCGAAATCGTTTTCCATGTTCCCTCCAGACGCGAATCCGTCGAGAATCACTGTCCAGACCAAACTGGGACTCATCTGTGAAAAGAATATTGGCCCACTGTTCGACTGTCCAGTTGGCATGTTGACGGCTCCACTCTAGACGTTCCTTTCTGTGAAGACGCGGAAGAGGTACACATACAGCAGGTCTCCATCAATAAAGGCCACTCTACCGAAGCCTTCTGTACACCGTTTGCCTCGCTACAGCACTTCCAGTGGATGCTGCGAGGTGAGATGCCAGTTGCCGTGCTCTACTGTGGCAGTACCATCGTGCCCTGACAGCCAAATAACGGTTCTCTCTTCCCGATGTTACACGTGGTCGGCCCCGAACTGGTCTTCACGATACAGTTTCGATCACTATAAACTGTCACCACATCCGAAAAATAACGGAACAATTCACATTAAACCATACGGCTACATCATTTTGCGACTGTGCTGCTTCCATTCTTCCCATGGTCCTCCACCGAAAAATGCCTGGTAGATGTATTTCCTGTACCACACTGCACCGTCTGTAACTGTGTACACAGCGACTGTGGATGTGGGACTACCCAGCAAACACTATCCCGTTTGATAGGTGCCCTGATGTCATCGTTGGCGTGGTTGTCCGCTGACCAGAATGCCTTCTTCCGTGCAGTACTCGATCGTATGTACATCTGTAGACAGTTTGTACGATTATATAGTGAATTAGACACAGGACGAGGAAATAGTGGTTTGTTGCTTTATTTTCGGACACCAGTGTAAAGTGGATGGTTCTTCAGCAGTAGGGATGGGATAAAATAGTTGTTTCGATGAAGAGGTGTTTCAATGGCATGGATCTGTACAGTAAGTTCACGTACTGGAGGGTAGTGGCTTTACTTTTCATTTATGGGACTAAGAGAGGTGGGACTGTTTTAGGTGCCACAGACAGGAGGGAACTGTAAATTGGGGCACTGTTTATGGAGGTGGATTCATTTACAGTGGGACCAAGGTGGGCGAGTTTCGGCAATTTTGCTTCATGCGGTCATTTTGACGTCTGTATGCTTGAGACTGTGATCTGCGTGGCTCTACACGGTTTCGACGGTAACAAATGTTCAAATGTGTGTGAATTCCTAACGGATCAAACTGCTTAGGTCATGGACCCCAGGATTTACATACTACTTAAACTGACTTAAACTAACCTATGCTAAGAACAATACACACACCCATGCCCGAGGGAGGACTCGAACCTCCGGCGGGAGAGACCACTCCGCGCGGCGGCGGTAACAGATGAAAGCACCATTTTTGAGAAGGTGATCTATTGTGAAGGTGGAATCAATAAATATATGAACCATGTAGGGATGAGATGGGAATATGAAGGGGGTGACGTGTAAAAATAATCTGAAACAAATTCTAGACAGAGTTCAGTCTTTTTCTTATCTAGTATGAGATTCGGATACATAAGTAATTATCAGCGCTAGGTAACAACTATTATTTGTCCACAACGTCCTGAAACAGGGCTCGCTAGTTCTAGATTGGCAGAAAGCGGTTGACCTTGGCCTGCTAATATTTTGACTCCACTTGGTGGCAACATTGGTGATGTAATAATACAGTACTCACTCATGTGTACTGTAGTCATTACGAAGTGACTGACGTGTTGTGCTGTGCCACTCGTTTGTAGTGCCAGCACTGCGTGAATCAAGCGCAGCTTTTTCCCCCTCCACGATCTCGCCCCTCTCGGCAGCCAATATTTTGGGAACCAGTGACGGTGCTTCATTCTTCTGCTAACCATTCCCCCTGTGAATTCGTTCAAGGCGTTGTGAAAACATTACAGTTTACCCACTACTTTTCCTAAGAAAGTCGTGCCGTGCCGTGCCGTTACATACTGTATGTAGTGCTAGACTGCATGATGCAAGCACGGTTTGTTCCTCCCGCACTGGCTCTCCCCCTTCAGCAGCCAATGTGCTGGGAGCAAGTGGGGAGAGCTTGCTTCTTCTGCTAACCACCCCCTCCCCCCCTCCACCACCCAAGTGAATTCACTTAAGATGTTGTGAATAAATTACAGTTTACTCGCTACAATGTCTAAGAAAATAACCTTCAGTTGGACTGTCACAGATTCCAAGCCAGGATTAACACTGATATTCCAAATCCGCCAATCCATCACGAGGTCTTCTTGTATACAGAGTTACACTCCATGTATTGAACGTTTCGACACACTAAAAAGTAACCATTATGCAGTTGCTGCTACTTTAATGTTACTTGCTGCTCCGTCCAGCAGCACAGCGTCGATTCCTCTGTCGTAATGCCAATTGAAATTGTACATACATAGAACACTGCAGTATATACTTCCTACAGTGTTGTTGTTGCTGTTGTAGTCTTCAGTCCTGAGACTGGTTTGATGCAGCTCTCCATGCTACTCTATCCTGTGCAAGCTTCTTCAGCTCCCAGTACCTACAGCAGACTACATCCTTCTGAATCTGCTTAGTGTATTCATCTCTTGGTCTCCCTCTACGATTTTTACCCTCCACGCTGCCCTCAAGTACCAAATTGGTGATCCCTTGATACCTTAGAACATGTCCTACAAACCGATCCCTTCTTCTAGTCAAGTTGTGCCACAAACTCCTCTTCTCCCCAATTCTATTCAATACCTCCTCATTAGTTATGTGATCTACCCATCTACTCTTCAGCATTCTTCTGTAGCACCACATTTCGAAAGTTTCTGTTCTCTTCTTGTCTAAACTACACTCCTGGAAATTGAAATAAGAACACCGTGAATTCATTGTCCCAGGAAGGGAAAACTTTATTGACACATTCCTGGGGTCAGATACATCACATGATCACACTGACAGAATCACAGGCACATAGACACAGGCAACAGAGCATGCACAATGTCGGCACTAGTACAGTGTATATCCACCTTTCGCAGCAATGCAGGCTGCGATTCTCCCATGGAGACGATCGTAGAGATGCTGGATGTAGTCCTGTGGAACGGCTTGCCATGCCATTTCCACCTGGCGCCTCAGTTGGACCAGCGTTCGTGCTGGACGTGCAGACCGCGTGAGACGACGCTTCATCCAGTCCCAAACATGCTCAATGGGGGACAGATCCGGAGATCTTGCTGGTCAGGGTAGTTGACTTACACCTTCTAGAGCACGTTGGGTGGCACGGGATACATGCGGACGTGCATTGTCCTGTTGGAACAGCAAGTTCCCTTGCCGGTCTAGGAATGGTAGAACGATGGGTTCGATGACGGTTTGGATGTACCGTGCACTATTCAGTGTCCGCTCGACGATCACCAGTGGTGTACGGCCAGTGTAGGAGATCGCTCCCCACACCATGATGCCGGGTGTTGGCCCTGTGTGCCTCGGTCGTATGCAGTCCTGATTGTGGCGCTCACCTGCACGGCGCCAAACACGCATACGACCATCATTGGCACCAAGGCAGAAGCGACTCTCATCGCTGAAGACGACACGTCTCCATTCGTCCCTCCATTCACGCCTGTCGCGACACCACTGGAGGCGGGCTGCACGATGTTGGGGCGTGAGCGGAAGACGGCCTAACGGTGTGCGGGACCGTAGCCCAGCTTCATGGAGACGGTTGCGAATGGTCCTCGCCGATACCCCAGGAGCAACAGTGTCCCTAATTTGCTGGGAAGTGGCGGTGCGGTCGCCTACGGCACTGCGTAGGATCCTACGGTCTTGGCGTGCATCCGTGCGTCGCTGCGGTCCGGTCCCAGGTCGACGGGCACGTGCACCTTCCGTCGACCACTGGCGACAACATCGATGTACTGTGGAGACCTCACGCCCCACGTGTTGAGCAATTCGGCGGTACGTCCACCCGGCCTCCCGCATGCCCACTATACGACCTCGCTCAAAGTCCGTCAACTGCACATACGGTTCACGTCCACGCTGTCGCGGCATGCTACCAGTGTTAAAGACTGCGATGGAGCTCCGTATGCCACGGCAAACGGGCTGACACTGACGGCGGCGGTGCACAAATGTTGCGCAGCTAGCGCCATTCGACGGCCGACACCGCGGTTCCTGGTGTGTCCGCTGTGCCGTGCGTGTGACCATTGCTTGTACAGCCCTCTCGCAGTGTCCGGAGCAAGTATGGTGGGTCTGACACACCGGTGTCAATGTGTTCTTTTTTCCATTTCCAGGAGTGTATTTATTGTCCATGTTTCACTTCCATACATGGCTACACTCCATACAAATACTTTCAGAAACGACTTCCTGACACTTAAATCTATAATCGATGTTAACAAATTTCTGTTCTTCAGAAACGCTTTCCTTGCCATTGCCAGTCTACATTTTATATCCTCTCTACTTCGACCATCATCAGTTATTTTGCTCCCCAAATAGCAAAACTCCTTTACTACTGTAAGTGTCTCATTTCCTAATCTAATTCCCTCAGCATCACCCGACTTAATTCCACTACATTCCATTATCCTCGTTTTGCTTTTGTTGATGTTCATCTTATATCCTCCTTTCAAGACACTGTCCATTCCATTCAACTGCTCTTCCAGGTCCTTTGCTGTCTCTGACAGAATTACAATGTCTTCGGTGAACCTCAAAGTTTTTATTTCTTCTCCATGCATTTAAATACCTACTCCGAACTTTTCTACAACTCTGTCTCACTCCCTTCCCAACCACTGCTTCCCTTTCATGTCCCTCGACTCTTATAACTGCCATCTGGTTTCTGTACAAATTGTAAATAGCCTTTCGCTCCCTGTATTTTACCCCTGCCACCTTTAGAATTTGAAAGAGAGTATTCCAGTCAACATTGTCAAAAGCTTTCTCTAAGTCTATAAATGCTAGAAACGTAGGTTTGCCTTTCCTTAATCTTTCTTCTAAGATAAGTCATAAAGTCAGTATTGCCTCACGTGTTCCAGTATTTCTACGGAATCCAAACTGATTTTCCCCGAGGTCGGCTTCTACTACTTTTTCCATTCGTCTGTAAAGAATTCGTGTTATTATTTTGCAGCTGTGGCTTATTAAACTGATTGTTCGGCAATTTTCACATCTGTCAACACCTGCTTTCTTTGGGATTGGAATTATTATATTCTTCTTGAAGTCTGAGGGAATTTCGCCTGTCTCATAGATCTTGCTCACCAAATGGTAGAGTTTTGTCAGGACTGGCTCTCCCAAGGCTGTTAGTAGTTCTAATGGAATGTTGTCTACTCCCGGGGCCTTGTTTCGACTCAGGTCTTTCAGTGCTCTGTAAAACTCTTCACGGAGTATCATGTCTCCCATTTCATCTTCATCTACCTCCTCTTACATTTCCATAATATTGTCCTCAAGAACATCGCCCCTGTATAGACCCTCTATATACTCCTTCCACCTTTCTGCTTTCCCTTCTTTGCTTAGAACTGGGTTTGCATCTGAGCTCTTGATATCCATGCAAGTGGTTCTCTTTTCTCCAAAGGTCTCTTTGATTTTACTGTAGGCAGTATCTATCTTACCCCTCGTGAGATAAGCCTCTACGTCCTTACATTTGTCCTCTATTCATCCCTGCTCAGCCATTTTGCACTTCCTGTCGATCTCATTTTTGAGGCGTTTGTATTCCTTTTTGCCCGCTTCAGTTACTGCATTTTTGTATTTTCTCCTTTCATCAATTAAATTCAGTATCTCTTCTGTTACCCAAGGATTTCTACTAGCCCTCGTCTTTTTACCTACTTGATCCTCTGCTGCCTTCACTACTTCATCCCTCAAAGTTACCCATTCGTCTTCTACTGTATTTCTTTCCCCCATTCCTGTCAATTATTCCCTTATGCTCTCCCTGAAACTATGTACAACCTCTGGTTCTTTCAGTTTATCCAGGTTCCATCTCCTTAAATTCCCACATTTTTGCAGTTTTTTCATTTTTAATCTGCAGTTCATAACCAATAGATTGTGTTCAGAGTCAACATCTGCCCTTGGAAATGTCTTACAATTTAAAACCTGGTTCCTAAATCTCTGTCTTACCATTATATAATCTATCTGAAACCTTCTAGTACCTCCAGGGTTCTTCCAGGTATACAACCTTCTTTCATGATTCTTGAACCAAGTGTTAGCTATGATTAAGTTATGCTCTGTGCAAAATTCTACCAGGCGGCTTCCTCTTTCATTTCTTAGTCCCAATCCATATTCACCTACTACGTTTCCTTCTCTTCCTTTTCCTACTGTCGAATTCCAGTCACCCGTGACTATTAAATTTTCGTCTCCGTTCACTACCTGAATAATTGTTTTTATCTCATCATACATTTCATCAATTTCTTCATCATCTGCAGAGTTAGTTGGCATATAAACTTGTACTACTGTAGTAGGCGTGGGCTTCGTGTCTATCTTGGCCACAATAATGCGTTCACTATGCTGTTTGTAGTAGCTTACCCACACTCCTATTTTTTATTCGTTATTAAACCTACTCCTGAATTACCCCTATTTGATTTTGTATTTATAACCTTGTATTCACTTGACCAAAAGTCTTGTTCCTCCTGCCACCGAACTTCTCTAATTCCCTCTATATCTAACTTTAACGTATCCGTTTCCCTTTTTAAATTTTCTAACCTACCTGCCCGATTAAGGGATCTGACATTCCACGCTCCGATCCGTAGAACGCCAGTTTTCTTTTTGTTGATAACGACGTCCTCCTGAGTAGCCCCTGCTCGGAGATCCGAATGGGGGACTATTTTACCTCCGGAATATTTTACCCAAGAGGACGCCATCACCATTTAATCATACAGTAAAGCTGCATGCCCTCGGAAAAAATTACGGCTGTAATTTCCCCTTGCTTTCAGCCGTTCGCAATACCACAACAGCAAGGCCGTTTTGGTTAGTGTTACAGGGCCAGATCAGTCAATCATCCAAACTGTTGCCCCTGCAACTGCTGAAAAGGCTGCTGCCCCTCTGCAGGAACCACACGTTTGTCTGGCCTCTCAACAGATACCTCTTCGTTGTGATTGCACCTATGGTACGGCTATCTGTAACGTTGCGCACGCAAGCCTCCCCATCAACGGCAAGGTACATGGTTCATGGGAGGGGGGGGGGGGCGGGGTATAGGCCCTCTATTGTTCCTGATCTATATTAACGACGTGGGAGACAATCTGAGTAGCCGTCTTAGATTGTTTGCAGATGATGCTGTCATTTACCGTCTTGTAAAGTTGACCCTGAATAAAGAAAAGTGCGCAGTTATTCACATGAGTACTAAAAGAAATAAGCTAAATTTTGATTATGCGATAAGTCAAACAAATCTGACGGCCGTAAATTCAGCTAAATACTTAGGGATTACAATTACAAACAACCTAAATTGGAACGATCACATAGACAACGTTGTGGGTAGAGCCAACCAAGGACTGCGTTTCATTGGCAGAACACTTAGAAGGTGCAACAGGTCTGCTAAGGAGACTGCTTACACCACGCTTGTCCGCCCTATTCTGGAGTACTGCTGTGCAGTGTGGGGCCCGCATCAGGTGGGACTGACGGATGACATCGAAAAAGTACACAGAATGGCAGCTCGCTTTGTATTATCACGAAATGGGGGAGATAGTGTTACAGACATGATACGTGAATTGGAGTGGCAATCATTAAAGCAAAGAGGTTTCTCGTTGCGACGGGACCTTTCCATGAAATTTCAATCACCATTTTTCTCCTACGATTGCGAAAACATTCTGTTGGCACCCACCTACGTAGGGAGAAATGATCATCACGATAAAATAAGAGGAATCAGGGCTCGCACAGAAAAATTTAAGTGCTCGGTTTTCTCGCGCGCAGTTCGAGAGTGAAACGGTAGAGAGACAGCTTGAAGGTGGTTCATTGAACACTTTGCCAGGCACTTTATTGTGAATAGCAGAGTAATCACGTAGATGTAGATGCAGACATTTATTGATCTATTGAGATTAAATGAAATCGAGTCCTGATACAGACAGTTACAAAAGTCCGATTCCACTATGTACGGGCTCTTAGTAGTTGAGTGGACAAGTATCAGGCAACAAATCCTATAGTCTGATATTCGTTACAAATTCCAACATAAGCACAGGCGTCCGCGGAAATGCAACCAAAATGCGAACAGATTCTTAAATTGCAATTTTTGAGAATGTGTGATACGCCAATAATTAAATGTAAGAGGAAGTACACAAAATCTGCTGTATTTCAAACGTATGATAGTTATCCACTGGTGATTGCAAAAGTTTTGTTTTTACTTTTATCCTAATTTAGTTCACCCACGCAACAAGGGTCTGTAAACCACTCAGGTAGGTAACCTGAAAGTAATGAGAACGAGTTACCTGTGGTTTGCATTCTGCTTGCTGACATTCCAGCTTTACCTAGCTGAAAAGACATATAAATAATGCGAGGTAACGAGTAAATTGTTGCTGAAGTTAAACAACCACAGCTCCAAGGGAAAATTCATGTATTTATAGTTTTATTGGCTCACTTGGCCAAAACAGTAAAATCTCATTTCTCAGAATGTGTTATACGCCAATAATTAAATTTAAGAGGAAGGACACAAAATCTGTTGTATTTCAAACGTATCATAGTTATCCACTGGTGGAGTGGATGCACATGTTGGGAAAGGAAGCAGATTCTAAATCCTTTCAGAATTCCATTAGTTGCATTTTCTGTTTGAGTGAAACACCAGACGGTCTAGTCAGCGATATATTGCTCACAAGAGGAGAAAGTTTAAAGCTCCATTCAGCACTGCATTTTGGATACGGGTGGCGCTCGAAACTTTCGAAACTGAAGCGGATGAGGCAATAGCACTATTTATTCATTTAGATTTTACTAAAATTCACGCGAAAGTCCAAATTTATGAAACATGAATTAGTTATAACCATAGTCTCACTCCGAAATACTTAAATTTTTGCCAGAAACAGCATCCAAGGCTAGCGCTCATAGGCGTCGTCAAGGTGGGACACTTGCACTTTGCTCTAATTTGGGTGCGGCAATTTTAATCATTACAAAATTTTGTTGGATTTATAACAGTCATTTCCGCAACTACACTAAATTGCAGATTTAACATTGTCTACTGCAATGAGGAATATCGCAGCTTTATCATTCACAATACATCTAAAGTTTTCTTAAGTGTTACCCCACTCATAGTAAATTATGCCAATTCCTTGGTGTGACTGTAATTTCGGCACAGATCTACAGTCAAAATACACATGTTGGGAAAGGAAACATATCTTCCTCTCTATTTAATCCTTATTTCTTTCCCCTGAACAAAATTCCTCAGTGCACACAATAATATTGGCCAAGCTTAGGATGCTTAGGGTGTACTAAATGACTTTTTAATAATTATATGTGATCATGCAAAATACATTATGACCCTTCATTAACATTTCTCTCAGTTTCTTTCTTTGTTTATCTGAAATGTGATGTATGGACTGTATGTTAAGTCCTGTTTCCGCAGTATATAATTTTCTTCATTTTCGCAGCTCATTCTCGCCTAAATGTATCTTCTTCTAAATATCTTCCTCTACATACAATTTTCTGTACGAACTTCACTGTTTTCAGCCTTTAAATTTCTTTCTAGTTTGTCTATATGTTCTCAAATTTGTCTGTATATTCCCATACTTGTGTTTTTAGTTCAACAATACAACTTGTAGGTGAATCACGTTTTTCATTCAAGTCTTGACTTAAACTATTCGTTTCAGACTTAACAGTATCGATTTCTGGCTTGACCTTACCCATTTCTTTCCCTACTTCAGTTTTTAATCCAGCTATGCAACTTGTTGAACCAACTTTTTCATTTGAGTCTTGACTCAAACTACTCATTTCGGATTTCGTTTCACCCTTTTCTCGCCTTACAGTACTCATTTCTGCCTTTATATTGCCCATTTCTCACTTTAATTACTCATTTCCAGTTTGAATGTTGAAAAAATAGTAATTGCCAATCTGGCAGGCTCACATCCACACTTTGCATTCGAACAGTGTACAACAGAGCTCCCTGCAATATTTGACTTGACTGTACTCCCGAATAATTAAAATGCTCAATGTCACTAGCTGATACTACTCCCTGCTCTACCTTTGTGTTAAACTGCCCTCTTCTCTAAACTACATTCTGGCTAATTGATTGAAAGCAGCCAACAAATAATTTAAGCAATCTTGATATAACTTATGCTGTATGTATTAACGTGTGATTCCACAAAAATGTTAACAGAAAACTTGAAGCAACGCAATGCGACGAGAGGAAACCAGCAGCAGCTGTTGTAAAAGAGTTGAGTGGCGCTGGTATCGCCTGCTTGCAGCAGCGCTGGGAGTGGCGGATGACGTCCGCGGAGAGGGGGGGGGGGGGGGGCGGAGTGGTGACAGCGCAAGGTCTCTTGCAGATCCTGGCTGCACCGTGATGACGGGCATGCCTCCGGTTCCCACTACACTCAATGCTGGCGACAGCAACAGCTATGTGTTGTCTCACTTCTGTTGTTCAAATGTGTGTGGATTTCTAAGGCACCAAACTGCTTAGGTCATCGGTCCCTAGGCTTACAGACAACTTAAACTAACTTATGCTATGAACAACACACATACACCCATGGCCGAGGGAGGACTCGAACCTCCGGCGGGAGGGGCCGCGTAGTCCGTGGCATGGCGTCTCAAACCACACGGCCACTCCGCGCGGCTGTCTCACTTCTGCTCGTAGCGTTCAACGCCATTAAAGGTCACATCCACTATTAGTTCGCCAAATTAGCGATAAATGAAATAAAATGATAGTGTGGCATTGCTGGTCGGGAGGCCCCATCCGGAGAAGTTCGGCCGCCCAGTTGCAAGTCTTATTGCAGTCGACACAACATTGGGCGACTTGCGGGTCGGTGATGAGGATGAAATTATGATGAGGACGACACAACACCCAGTCCACGAGCGGATAAAATCTCCAATTCGGCCAGGAATAGAAACTGGGCCCGCTGCATGGTAAGCAAACACAATTCCACCTAGCTAAGCGCACTACATTAGCGATAAAGCACTATAGTGGCACTACTTGTTTCACTTATTATGCCTCATTTGTTTCCACAGAATTCAGGTTTGGCACCAGTGCTGTCCAACTTATATACATCTGATCTCTCCGAAACAGAGCCGAGGAAGTTCATACATGTGGACGATATGGTTTTGGCCACTCAACAGAGAAATCTTGAAGCTGGTGGAGAGACACTCTCTGCAGATCTAAGTACAGTGCTTCAAAAAGTTGAGATTAACACCAAACCCAACGAAGACCAAAGTTAGCTGTTTTCATCTTAACAATAAAATGGCCAATTCAAAGGATCATTTCACCTTTAATGGTCAAGTCCTCCACCATCAAGACTTCTCAAAATATCTAGCAGTAACTCTTGATAGAACCTTGTTTTACAAGAAACACGTGGAAAACACCGCAGCGCCGGCCGCTGTGACCGAGCGGTTCTAGGCGCTTCAGTTCGGAACCGCGCTGCTGCTACTGTCGCAGGTTCGAATCCTGCCTCGGGCATGCATGTGTGTGATGTCCTTAGGTTAGTTAGGTTAAAGTAGTTCTACGTCTAGGGAACTGATGACCTTAGATGTTAAGTCCCATAGTTCTTTGAGCCATTTGAACCAAAACACCGCAGCAAAAATCAGATCGCGCAACAACATAATACAAACGCTGAGTGATGTCTCACATGGTACAAGAGCTACAACAATGCGATGTTCTTCCCACGACTCGTCTACTCTGCTGCCGAATACGGTGCTCCAGCGTGACTTAATAGTTCACACGTGAGAAAAATATATGTTCGGCTAAACACAGCAATGAGGGCAATAACAGGTTGCATCAGAACTACCCTTCTTGTCTGGTTACCAACTCTAACCAAATCTTCGAAACAAGAAAGCCCTCCCCAAATAATATGAAAAATTAACTAAAATTCCTCAGCTCCCAGTACACTGTGGCATGCCTGCACTTAAAATGAGCCGATTAAAATCCAGGCAGTCACTTATTGGCAGAATCGCCGCAAGCAGTGGGTTTCAACACGAGGAGGAGGTGGTCAGAATGGTGGAACAATATTGCCCATGAGGAATGTCAGACCCTCTTAAGGCCTGGCTTAAGACCATCCGACACGAAATTACCGCGACGTCCTTTGAAAACAGTTAACAGGATTTGTACAGGCCATGGCATCTGTGCAGAAAGCCTCCACCGATGGGAAACGCTTCATCTTCTCAATGTGACTGTGGCAACGAACATCAGACCATCAAACACATTGTGACGAGCTGTAGCAGACGAGTTTACCTGGAAATCTAGAAGATTTCTTTGAAGTGACAGTGGTAGGCCTTGAATGGATTGAAAATTTAGATAGTCGTTTACTTCCATCTTTTTGTAAAATTATGCAGTTCACGTATGTAAATTGCACTTCAGTTTGTATTGCCATACGGTAAATAAATGAATTTATTTCGTGTCATCTAAGTGCTTGTGCCTGCCGAGTCCGCTTTATTTCACCATTTTAGCTTTCTCACCGCTCATCAGCACTACATTTGAGCCGGCGGGTTGGTTATGTCAATGATATTCTTTTTTGTAAAATGAAATAATGATCTTTGTGGAGAACTTCCAGCTAGAAGAATGGACGGTAAGATCAAAAGTGCATATAAATTCCTTCCCACTAATGTCACAGTCAAGTGCCTTGCGTGTGGCTTTCAGTTTTCCACCATCCTTTGTCTACAGTTTAAGAATAACGAATAGAAAACGAAGTTCTTATTATGTCAATAAGCTCACATCTATATTTTAGTGAGAGGATAACTGTATCAACAATAAGGCAGAAATAATTTCCGTTAAAGGAGCGTCCTGTTTCACTTTCGTCAATAGGTTTTGTCGCTGGACTGACAAGTAAATTGGTTCTTTGCTCTCCTGGGGTGAGGGTGTTGTGTGATGTCCTTAGGTTAGTTAGGTTTAAGTAGTTCTAAGTTCTAGGGGACTGATGACCATAGATGTTAAGTCCCATAGTGCTCAGAGCCATTTTTTTCTCCTGGGGTGAATTTTATTTCATTCTTCAAAGTCTGAAAGAGATCGAAATTTGTCAATGAGCAAATTTGTATCCGTTAGCATACTATTGAAGCCCTCTTCTGATCTCATTTTCTCCAAAAAAATTGCCAACCCTTTCAGTTCCACAGCACACCGTATATATAAGGAAGCTCTTAGGAGGGCTTTTCTGACCTGGTTGATCCTAAACATAATTTCATGCCAGATCAATGTGTAACATTTAATCTGAATTCATGTAGCTTTCTTGCAATGCATTCGCAATCACTTCTCAATTAAATGGCAAAAGGCTCTTTTGGAGCATCATGCTCACTGGAATTTTTATGTTACTATTGTCGTGTGGTTACACCCGTGTCTATTTTCGCAACTAATTATGATAAATTCCGTACACAAGCTTTGCACGTGCGAACCTGTGATGGCTCTCTCAGCTTGTCGCGCCAGTCGGCCGCATATACCACTTGAGCCTAAATCCAAATAAATCGATGTATGTTAGCGATACTTTTTCCATCGATATATCGATATCAAAATAGTAGTACCAAGTGGCAATATTTTTATTTTATATTACATTTTTTTCACAGTTATTGAGAAATATTTGAAGTTGTTCTTTTGAAACTGTAGTAGAACATAATTTTACTTTCACTGTGCGAAGGGGTCTTACTACTTTCTGAGCTTTCATCACGTCCAATCTTTCTCTCTGATTGTGAGAAGCAAGCATATGAAGCATATGTGGTACAAAACAAGAAGTTCGATGGCACAGGGAAAGAAGGGGGGGGGGGGGGTGGGGTGGAGGGTAGTGTTGGCGATGTGAATGAAGTAACAAAATTTCCGATGTGAAGACATAGATCACCAGTTGCGTCAAAAAACAATTTTTAACACATCCAGTGTGCTACTTCTTCTCATCGGCATTCTTCAAAAACAGTTCTTGAAAATGATGAACAAAAATCTAAACCATAAGATCGGTCTTTGCGGTGGGCGGAGACTTGTGAAGGGAAATGCTCACGTAATCGGTGCTCGGTGCTATCAATAGAAACTCCAACGTTTAGCTTCACCACGCAATTTTGACACTACAAGTGCTAGGGCGCTGGCATTGGCAGAAATGAGAAAATAGGGAAGCGGACGTGAAGTGTTCCGGACAAATCCGATACGTGACGAAATCGGACGACGGACGCATCGTACACATTTTATTGTGCCACTTACATGCAGTTACCATTGTTAGCAGAGTGGTTGCCGCCAAGCGAGAACATCAGTCGTTTTCCTTTTAAGTCTTGCTCTAAGGGGGATAGGGAGGCTGCTTGTGGATGTACAGAATATCTATTAATAAATCATTACTATTTTCGCAACTAATTATGATAAATTCCGTACACAAGCTTTGCACGTGCGAACCTGTGGTGGCTCTCTCAGCTTGGCGCGCCAGTCGGCCGCATATATCACTTGAGCCTAAATCCAAATAAATCGATGTATGTTAGCGATACTTTTTCCATCGATATATCGATATCAAAATATTAGTATCGAGTGGCAATATTTTTATTCCCGCCGTTGGATAAGCAGCTGCAGCAGCAAGTCGTGTAGCATCGCGCTTTAGTGTTTACTTCGTAGATTCTTACTTAAATTGCGTGTGAGTTTCGTATAGGAGGTGTAATTTCGAGTTTTAGTTACTGTAATCGTAAATTCAGGCAGATTGTAGCGCAGTCGTTAGTCATTTGTACAGGTTAGTTAATACATTCTTTGCGTGTTTCCCTTGCGTTATCTAGGAACGGACACGTGTTTCAGTAACTGTTGTTCAACATCGATTAGAATGGACAAGGACTGTGATTGCTGTGTTCGGATGAGGGCTGAGTTGGCATCCCTTCGCTCACAGCTGCAAGCGGCGCTGACTTCGGTCGCGCAGCTTGAGGCTGTTGCCAATGGGCACCACTGTGGGGAGCCGGACTTGGGTATCACGGGGATGTCAACATCGCCTCGTCTGTCCCCAGATCGGTCTGCCGCTGTGGTTGCCCCGGTTGCTGCCCGCAGTGGGGCTGAGCCCTCGCCTGTAGTTGATTGGGAGGTCGTTCCAGGGCGTGGCAGGCAGCGAAAGACGTTCCCGGAGGCTGATCAGAAAGCCTCCCCGGTGCGTCTGACAAACAGGTTTCAGGCACTGTCTCTGGCTGAGCCAGATTCAGCTGCCTGCCCTGTTTCAGAGGATGATTGTCAGCCTTCAAGGTCCGGGCAATCACAGAGGGTGGGCTTATTGGTAGTTGGGAGCTCCGATGTTAGGCGCGTAATGGGGCCCCTTAGGGCTATGGCGGCTAAGTAGGGGAAGAAATCCAGTGTGCACTCCGTGTGCATTCCGGGTGGAGTCACTCCTGATGTGGAAAGGGTCCTTCCGGATGCCATGAAGAGCACAGGGTGCAGCCAGTTGCAGGTGGTGGCACATGTCGGCACTAATGACGTGTGTCGCTTTGCATCTGAGGAAATTCTCTCCGGATTCCAGCGGCTATCTGATTTGGTGAAGGCTGCCGGTCTTGCTTACGAGATGAAGGCAGAGCTCACCATCTGCAGCATCGTCGACAGAACCGACTGCGGACCTTTGGTGCAGAGCCGGGTGGAGGGTCTGAATCAGAGGCTCAGACGGTTTTGCGACCGTGTTGGCTGCAGATTCCTTGACTTGCGCCATAGGGTGGTGGGGTTTCGGGTTCCGCTGAATAGGTCAGGAGTTCACTACACTCAGCTGGCGGCTACACGGGTAGCGGAGGCTGTGTGGCGTGGACTGGGCGGTTTTTTAGGTTAGAAGGCCTCGGGAAAGTACGGGGTGGGCTGCAATCTCAAAGGGTGCATGGCAAATAGAGGACGTGCTTCGCTCAAAGAACAGTCGGAATTGTAGTTGTGCTGGGAAAGTCCCTGAGCTTCAAGCGCTAATAGAAAGCACAGAAACTGAAATCGTTATAGGTACAGAAAGCTGGCTAAAGCCTGAAATAAGTTCTGCAGAATTTTTTACGAGGTCTCAGACGGTGTTCAGGAAAGATAGATTAGGCAGAATTGGTGGTGGAGTGTTTGTGTCTGTCAGTAGTGGTTTATCATGTAGTGAAGTCGAAGTAGATACTCCGTGAGAATTGGTATGGGTGGAGGTTATACTTAACAGCCGAACTAAGTTAATAATTGGCTCCTTCTACCGACCCCCAGACTCCGATGATATAGTTGCTGAACAGTTCAGAGAAAATTTGAGTCTCGTAACAATTAAATACCCCACTCATACGGTTATAGTTGGTGGGGACTTCAACCTTCCCTCGATATGTTGGCAAAAATACTTGTTCAAAACCGGTGGTAGGCAGAAAACATCTTCCGAGATTGTCCTAAATGCTTTCTCCGAAAATTATTTCGAGCAGTTAGTCCACGAACCCACGCGAATTGTGAATGGTTGCGGAAACACACTTGACCTCTTAGCCACAAACAATCCAGAGCTGATAGAGAGCATCATGACTGATACAGGGATTAGTGATCACAAGGTCGTTGTAGCTAGGCTCAATACCGTTTCTTCCAAATCCGCCAGAAACAAACGCAAAATAATTTTATTTAAAAAAGCGGATAAAGTGTCACTAGAAGCCTTCCTAAGAGACAATCTCCATTGCTTCCGAACTGACTATGCAAATGTAGACGAGATGTGGCTCAAATTCAAAGATATAGTAGCAACAGCAATTGAGAGATTCATCCCTCATAAATTGGTAAGAGATGGAACTGATCCCCCGTGGTACACAAAACAGGTCCGAACGCTGTTGCAGAGGCAACGGAAAAAGCATGCGAAGTTCAGAAGAACGCGAAATCCCGAAGATCAGCTAAAATTTACAGACGCGCGAAATTTGGCACGGACTTCAATGCGAGATGCCTTTAATAGGTTCCACAACGAAACATTGTCTCGAAATTTGGTAGAAAATTCGAAGAAATTCTGGTCGTATGTAAAGTACACAAGCGGCAAGACGCAGTCAATACCTTCGCTGCGCAGTGCCGATGGTACTGTTACCGACGACTGTGCCGCTAAAGCGGAGTTATTGAACGCAGTTTTCCGAAATTCCGTCACCAGGGAAGACGAATGGAATATTCCAGAATTTGAAACACGAACAGCTGCTAACATGAGTTTCTTAGAAGTAGATACCTTAGGGGTTGCGAAGCAACTCCAATCACTTGATACGGGCAAGTCTTCAGGTCCAGATTGTATACAGATTAGGTTCCTTTCAGATTACGCTGATACAATAGCTCCCTACTTAGCAATCATATACAACTGCTCGCTCACCGATAGATCTGTACCTACAGATTGGAAAATTGCGCAGGTCGCACCAGTGTTTAAGAGGGGTAGTAGGAGTAATCCATCGAACTACAGACCTATATCATTGACGTCGGTTTGCAGTAGGGTTTTGGAGCATATACTGTATTCAAACATTATGAATCACCTCGAAGGAAACGATCTATTGATACGTAATCAGCATGGTTTCAGAAAACATAGTTCTTGTGCAACGCACGAAGTAATGGCCGGTATCGACAGGGGATCTCAAGTTGATTCCGTATTTCTAGATTTCCGGAAAGCTTTTGACACCGTTCCTCACAAGCGACTTCTAATCAAGCTCCGGGCCTATGGGGTATCGTCTCAGTTGTGCGACTGGATTCGTGATTTCCTGTCAGGAAGGTCGCAGTTCGTAGTAATAGACGGTAAATCATCGAGTAAAACTGAAGTGATATCAGATGTTCCCCAGGGAAGCGTCCTGGGATCTCTGCTGTTCCTGATCTATATAAATGACCTGGGTGACAATCTGAGCAGTTCTCTTAGGTTGTTTGCAGATGTTGCTGTAATTTACCGTCTAGTAAGGTCATCCGAAGACCAGTATCAGTTGCAAAGCGATTTAGAAAAGATTGCTGTATGGTGTGGCAGGTGTCAGTTGACGCTAAATAACGAAAAGTGATCCACATGAGTTCCAAAAGAGATCCGTTGGAATTCGATTACTCGATAAATAGTACAATTCTCAAGGCTGTCAATTCAACTAAGTACCTGGGTGTTAAAATTACGAACAACTTCAGTTGGAAAGACCACATAGATAATATTGTGGGGAAGGCGAGCCAAAGGTTGCGTTTCATTGGTAGGACACTTAGAAGACGCAACAAGTCCACTAAAGAGACAGCTTACTCTACACTCGTTCGTCCTCTGTTAGGATATTGCTGCGCGGTGTGGGATCCTTATCAGGTGGGATTGACGGAGGTCATCGAAAGGGTGCAAAAAAGGGCAGCTTGTTTTGTATTATCACGTAACAGGGGAGAGAGTGTGGCAGATATGATACGCGAATTGGGATGGAAGTCATTAAAGCAAAGACGTTTTTCGTCGCGGCGAGATCTATTTACGAAATTTCAGTCAACAACTTTCTCTTCCGAATGCGAAAATATTTTGTTGAGCCCAACATACATAGGTAGGAATGATCATCAAAATAAAATAAGAGAAATCAAAGCTCGAACAGAAAGGTTTAGGTGTTCGTTTTCCCGCGCGCTGTTCGGGAGTGGAATGGTAGAGAGGTAGTATGATTGTGGTTCGATGAAGACTCTGCCAAGCACTTAAATGTGAATTGCAGAGTAGTCATGTAGATGTAGATGTAGACGTGTTGTTGTTGTGATCTTCAGTCCAGAGGCTGGGTTGATGCAGCTCTCCATGCAACTCTATCCTGTGCAAGCTTCTTCATCTTCGAGTAACTATTGCAACCTACATCCTTCTGAATCTGCTTACTGTATTCATCTCTTGATCTCCCTCTACGATTTTTACCCTCCACGCTTCCCTCCAATACTAAACTGGTGATCCTTGATGTCTCAGAACGTGTCCTACCAACCGATCCCTCCTTTTAGTCAGGTGCGCTACAAATTCCTCTTCTCCCCAGTTCTGTTCAGGATCTCCTCATTAGTTACGTGATCTACGTATCTAATCTTCAGCATTCTTCTGTAGCACCACGTTTCTAAAGCTTCTTTTCTCTTCTTGTCTAAACTATTTATCGTCCATGTTTCACTTCCATGCATGGCTACACTCCATACAAATACTTTCAGAAACGACTTCCTGGCACTTAAGTCTATACTCGATGCCGGCCGGGGTGGCCAAGCGGTTCTAGGCGCTACAGTCTGGAACCGAGTGACCGCTACAGTCGCAGGTTCGAATCCTGCCTCGGGCATGGATGTGTGTGATGTCCTTAGGTTTAAGTAGTTCTAAGTTCTAGGGGACTGATGACCTCAGAAGTTAAGTCCCATGGTGCTCAGAGCCATTTGAGCCTATACTCGATGTCAACAAATTTCGCTTCTTCAGAAATGTTTTCCTTGCCAGAGGCAGTCTGAATTTTATATCCTCTCTTCTTCTTCCATCATCAGTAATTTTGCTTCCCAAATAGCAGAACTCATTTACTACTTTAACTGTCTCATTTCCTCATCTAATTCCCTCAGCATCACCTGATTTAATCCGACTACATTCTATTATCCTCGTTGTTTTGATGTTCTTCTTATATTCTCCTTTCAAAACACTGCCCATTCCGTTCGACTGCTCTTCCCGGTCCTTTGCTGTCTCTGACAGAATTACAATGTCAAAGTTTTTATTTTCTCTCCATGGATTTTAATTCCTACTCCAAATTTTTCTTTTGTTTCCTTTTTGTAAATATTAATAGGAGCCGCTCCAGTCCCACATTTGCATGGTGACCAGTCAAAAATATCTTTCATTTCTGCTTTCGATAGTATCTAAAAAGAATTCCGCTGAAAATGCATCAAAAGCAGCGATTTATTTCCGCCTGGCTTGCTAACTATGTATAGCTTTCAGAGAAGCGTCATGATTGGCGAATTTTGAGTAAATCCTACACATTCCTGTTGTTGACATAATAAAATTTGCTTCTTTTGCCAAAACATAGCGAAGTTTACACACTGTCACCTCAGTTACGTGTTAGACAGACGTAGTTGCGAAAGAATTTTGAAACAGTGGTTTGATAAGTTTATTAAGTGAGGAGATGAGGTAAAGTAATCATGTGATGATCGAAACCGGTCATCCCGTAATAAAGGTGCCTTTGCGATCTAAACTGTTTTATAATTAACGTAGCCGGCCGGGGTGGCCGAGCGGTTCTAGGCGCTACAGTCTGGAACCGCGCGGCCGCTACGGTCACAGTTTCGAATCCTGCCTCGGGCATGAGTGTGTGTGATGTCCTTAGGTTATTTAGGTTTAAGTAGTTCTACGTTCTAGGGGACAGATGACCTCAGATGTTAAGTCCAATAGTGCTCAGAGCCATTTGAACCATACAATTAATGTAAAATATTCTGTTTTGATTGTTGACTTTCTCCAGCAATGTTTTCAAAAATAAGTAATGTCTGCTAGGTTAAGCGCACGAGACAAAAAAGTTGGTAGCTCGCAGGAGACATCACGCTAATAAAGAGTATTACTATCACTAAACATGACAATGGCCTCAATTAAGCAAGGGAGAGAGTCTACAAGTTTCTTCAGAGATGCCACATGCAAATGAAGCCATTCATTGACGATTACATCCTGCAGACCAAGCCTTATTCTCGGGATGTTGATGGCAAAATTTCGAGCGCTATTTAAAACTATCCTTGACATTTTCTATGGAATTAATATCGAATGAGGTGCGACAGAGTTCCTAAGTGTTCATCAAATCAAGAACGTATGCATGTAGTCCTGTGAACACCGCTCTTGACATCTTGTAGAACAGGAGTGTCCACAGCATCCTCATCATGAAGATGTAGAAGAAAGGGCAACGCTTGGTCACCTAGAACGTTGAAACGAACTTCTTGTTTCATGTTCAAGGTATCCAGAATAAACTGTCCGAAATCTTGGTACCTAAAATACTACCAAAACACCATAGAACTACCTCCAGCCTGAATTACAACCTCAACCCACTGCGGGTTAACCGCCTCGCTGGGCCGTGGGTGCGCTGTGTTATACGACACAGGATATTAATTAGAGGGATACATAAAAAGAACTTAAGATTACCTGTAAAATTACAAAACATAGATATATCCATACTGATGGACAGTGGCTGTACACGGAGCGAAAACTGCTGAATGACGATAGTCAACTGCTGGGCGCTCGGGCGGGGCGACGTTTCAAACCCGCGTCCGGCTATCCTGATTTAGGTTTTCCGTGATTTACCTAGATCGCTTCAGGTAAATGCCGGGATGGTACCTTTGAAAGGGCATGGACGAAAACTTTCCCTATCCCCTAATTCGATGGGAAAGATGACTCTGGTCAACCAATCCCACGGCCCAACATGATCAAATTCCTAGGCGTTCACCTGATGTACACAACTTACATCTGAGAGAAGAAGACAACTGGACTGATAATGACGGGCGCACTGATCCCATTCCTGAACAGCACAGATCTGAATCCGCGCACGAAGCTACAACTCAGCACACCACAGTAGAACCAGCTTTGTCATAGGGATCAATATCAAAACCGACTAGTCCTCCAAAATCGATGTTTACGTTGGGCCACAGGAACCTTCTGATGGGTGAGAAACCGATCTCTTCATAGCGAACTCGGCGAGAAATACCGTAAAGACAAAATGAAAGACAAGGGCCAGTGTGAGTGGCCTAGCGGCTCCAGGCACTTCAGTCTGGGACCGAGCGACCGCTACGGTCGCAGGTTCGAATCCTGCCTTGGGCATGGATGTGTGTGATGTCCTTAGGTTAGTTAGGTTTAAGTAGTTCTAAGTTCTAGGGGACTGATGAGCTCAACTTTTTAAGTCCCATAGTGCTCAGAGCCATTTGAACCATTTTGAAAGACAAGGCCACAAGGACGTTCGACAAGTTGGACGCTCTCTGAGGCACAGTACACCAAATAGGTTCAGTAGGGACGGCTGAAGCCGCCGCATCAAGACACAAGTACGAAGTTCCCAAGTCAGAAGTTTTCGACCCTCCATAAATCAAGACTTTAAGATGGAGGGGGTGAAAATTTCCAATAGAAATTATTTGATTTTTAACTCGTACTGGCTCGGTTGGTTGGTTGTAGTTTTACTGTTGTTTAGGTGTGGGTGAGTATGCGTTTCAGACTGAGAAGGAAACCAAATATATCTGTTTGCGAGAATACAACATGAAATTCGTCCTGTTATATAATTCTTTAAAAAGATGTCCAAATTGATTAAATCCTGAACTTTACTAATAATCTCTTTAATTAAACAAAGTGGTTTCTGTGCATTGATATTATTCGTAGCTATTTGTCCTGAAATTAAAATACCTTACATCGTAATATAATTGCTTGGAAACGCGGTGCTTGCTGCTCTCTACGCGCCATCTGCAAATATCTAACTACAGTTGCTGAAAGCTTAGTGGAATGCTCCAGACAACAAGTAAACTACACTATCTTACACACATCGCTTGGGTCGAGGAGGTAGACAGTGCTTCAAGGTGAAATATTTCTTCAATAAATTGTTTTTAAATATTTTGATACATTGTTACTTGTATGAAATTCATGTTGCAACAGTCATTAACATTGACGAAGGACAACATTGAAATCAAACTCTTACTCTCACAAAAGTTAGACAAATAATTAATAAACATGAAAAATATCTTACAGTGAAAATTAGTTAATCTTTAATGAAAAGCTGAAGTTCCCTGATATGGGTCTATCATTGAGGAATGGTACCAAACTACGAGTGACTGCAATGCAAATAAATAAAAAATATTATCTTCATGCGCTTTTTTAATCTATTTACATCTCATTTAATTCTAAATCACTAATCGAATCTTTCTCCTCTATTTCACAATATTCAAACACAAATCATTTTACTTAAACACCGATGCACTAACTTTACGTCTAAACTGCCACAAGACCTCTTCTCGGCGTCTCTCTCGCAACTCCCCTTCGCTTCCAAGCAGTGATGACGTCTTCCAGCGACACAGCTAGTCTGACCAAAGACTGCGCGCGAATAATAAGCAATGCAAAATTGTCGCTTAGCGTTTGAGACATCTAAAGTACTTACAAATTCCAGAAATGCAAGTAACAAACTCCCAGTACACCTGTTTCACTACCCCACGGCCTCTCCAGCTAGAATTTTGCAGGATGGCCGTTACCTAAGGCACAAATAACACTGAAATTTCGTCGGTACAATGTTACATAAAAGTAGTAGTAAGCTAGGAAGTGAAATGAAACAGGCCTAAAACAGGTCTATTGGGAGATTGTTATTTACAGATTAGATTAGATTAGGCTAGTACTTGTTCCATAGATCATGAATACGACACTTCGTAATGATGTGGAACGTGTCAGGTTAATAATAGGTGTCTATACAAGATATTATATTACACAAAATATTACATGACACTTAATATTTTTTTGTTGGGTTTGGGGAAATTACCCACTTACTACATCCAAAAATTCATCTAATGAGTTGAAGGAGTTGACATTAAGAAATTCTTTTAATTTCCTTTTAAATGCTATATGGCTATCTGTCAGACTTTGGATGCTATTAGGTAAGTGACCAAAGACTTCTGTGGCAGCATAATTTAGCCCCTTCTGAGCCAAAGTTAGAATTAAACTCATATCTGGAACGTTACTTTTTTTTGCTCTTCCACACGTGTTTTAACTTATAAAATAAAAAAAAGATACTAACGACCGTAACGCTAGGCCCTATCGCTGCGAGCTGTTACGATATTGCGCTATACATATTTCAAGTCATACACTGATACCTGCAACAAAAGAAAACAAAACAAAAAATTACGTTCCGAAAAAGTGGAGCATCATGTGTGCACTGAGCTCTTGGGGAACAACCAACATAGCTTATTAAATGTTCCAAATTCCAGAAAGTTCACATATAATGAACGTCAAAGATCTCTGTCATGTATTTCAGTTAGGTGAAAAGGAGACACAGATAGTCTTTTCAGTTCGTTGTGTTAGAAACTGATAGTGAATGACTGATGGTTCGCTTTAAAAAACCATGCTACTTAATCGATGGTTATGGCATGTTGACTCCATGCCGCTCCATAACGCTTCAGATGATGAATTACTGAAGATGACGTGGCGATCGGTCGACTGTCGCGTAGTCTTCAGGGCCTGATCGCGGAATTTCCTTTCCCTGTCCTTTTCCTATCTACATTGAGGGAAATGATCACCGTAATAAAATAACTTCCCCTTCCCACCTGCTATTCCTTTGTGAGACTGTGAAAGTGGTTCTGTGTACGCTCTGTCAATTACTTTAGTGTGAATTTCAGACTAACAATGTAGATGTAAGTGTAGATGTAGATGGGATCTCGAGTGTGACGACACTGAACTTCGCTGTCGCCGTCCTAGGCTTTCAACATACACGATATTACAGTGCCTGTGTTGGTAAGAAATAAGATGCAATGCATTTTGCAGTGACAATGTCCACCGCTTACACGGGAATTACATATTGTGTACGAGTACAGGTTGTGACGCATGAGGGACGACATATGAAAGTTTGGGTCTGGCCATAGGTCCTACACGGATAACGAAAGCGTGTAGGCGACCACTCGAGTAAAGCGGGAAATCCACGTTCGTCCTGGATCGGCATAAATTTTCATTGGCGTCATTCCCATATACAGCTGACTGCGAATACATTTCATGTATCTCCACATACAGATGAGAGGGGAGCAGAGTGTAGCTGAGCCTGTAATAGTTGCTGACCTTACTGCCGACTGGCGAGAAACTGCTTTTGCACTCATATTCCTTACCGATCATGCTTTCCATAGTAGCTTGACAGCCGATAAGCTGAGGCAATGGACCAGGAATGGCATGTGTAAGTAGGGACACCGTAGCCAAAGTTAATATTTGTTACGTTTTTTTCCTCTGTTGGAATTTTCATCTTAATTCACCTGGAATCGTCACTGTGAGATGTGACCAAACGAAGGCTTAAGAGCTTTCTTTCTTACAGCCACAATGCCGTGGTTCACTTTCGAGCAATCTCTGTACTGATAATTGGCAGTCCACTGGCCACTGAGATGGTCTCCCATTGAATGCATTTTCATAGGGTCAAATAATAAGATTGTGATAACTGACTTTTATGCAAGAATAATCCTGTCGAAAATACTGACGAGCAAAAATGATCACTGTCCACCGTGTGACTGATTGCCGCCTAGTGGAGGGTCTGATGCTTGATGCGGTAAGGAAAGTATATCAGCAGAATAGAGATAAACAGGGTATCATTCTAGCGACGACATGGGCCGCACGTAATTAAATCCTCTGGCATAAGCGACTTTAATAAAGGACAGTTTGTTATGGCTCGGAGCCTGGGAACGAGGATCTTGGAAATGGTGAAGATGGTCCACTGTTCGCGTGCTACTCTCCAGAGCATCTGTAGAAAGTGGTTGAAGGGCAGTAGGACCAGTGTGGGCGACAAGGTGTTGGATGTCCACGCCACATCACACAATGTGAAGATCGCAGGTTTGCCCACTCTACAAAGCAGGAGAGGCGGCTCTTTGTGGTCGATTTGACGACAGGCGTAGAGTCCATCGTTTTGAGCTCATCGTTAAACACGTAGCTCCGCAGCAGACGACACCTACGTGACCCAACGACACCGACAGTTACGTTTGTAGTGGGTACAGGACCAGCCTAGTTGGCTGAATTACTTCTTTTTACACTATGTCGCTGGTCGTGTGCGAATATGCCGTCATCCAGGCAAACGACCGCTCTAAAGATGTATGCATTACGCCAGGGATGCTGGTCGTTGGGGACTGGGTTGGACGAGGGACATTCAATAACTAATGCAGCACATTTTTTCTCGGCCGGTTTCGCTTGAAAAAATGCGGAATTTGTTGTGGCACATAGTGGAGTATTCCCGCTTCAGCCCGTATAGTTTCATGCTGTTCCGATTGGTGGCGGCGCTATACGTATCCTTCAAAATGGCATCTGTAACGGAGTTGCGTTCCAAGCATAGAGCTGTCATTGAGTTTCTTTTGGCGGAAAACCAGAACTTCTCAGATATTCATAAGTGCTTGCAGAATGTCTACAGAGGCCTGACAGTGAACAAAAGCACGGTGAGTCGTTGGGCGAGGCGTCTGTCATCATCCAACAAGGTTGCACAAACTTGCCTCGATCTCTCGGGTGCCGGCCGGCCGCAAACAGATGAAAGTAATGCAATGTTGGAACGTGCGGACACTTCCATTCGGGGTGATCGACAGATCGTAATCAGACACCTCGCTGCTCAACTCGACGTCTCTGTTTGTAGTACTGACTCGCTCGTCGACCAGTTGGTGTACTCAAAGGTATGTGATCTTGGCTTCCTCGCCACCCAGCAGAAGACAATAAAGAGCAACGGAGAACCATCTGTGTGGAATACCTAGCATACTACGAGGCTGATCGTGACAATTTTTTGTATAACATCGTAATAGGAGCTGAAACATGGGTCCATCACTTTGAATCAAAAACTAAAAGGCAATTCATGGAGTGGTGCTACGTCACCTCTCCTCCTAAGACAGCGAAGCCACACCCTCAGCCGATAAAGTTATTCCGACCTTCTTCTGAGACTCTGAAGCGGTTATTCTGATTGATGTCCTCCATCATGGTGGAACAATCAACTGTGAAGTGTATTGGGCTACCCACAGGTAATTGAAGAAACAACTTCAGCGTTCACAAAACTTTATGGACTGTTCTTCCTCATCCACGCTACAGTCCAGATCTCGCTTCTTCTGACATCCATTTGTTTGGCCCAATGAAGGAGGGAAGCATTATATAGATGGGGAGGTTATTCAAGTAGCATGACGTGGGATCCGACTTCAACCAGTAGGGTAGTACCATATGGGTACACAGGTCCTGACAGTAAAGTGGCGTAAGGTCGTGTCATTGAATGGAAATTATGTTCAAAAATGGGCTTTTGTAGCCGAGAGAGTGGGGAATAATATGGTGTATTGGAATCCTGAATAAAACCAACCTGCTTTCAGAAAAAAAGTGTTGCATTACTTACTGAACGCTCTTCATACTATGAGGAATATTCACCTGGGTTTCCGTGGGACGTGCGGATGTAATCGAGGGCTCCATGACAACTGTGTACTACGATGACGTCATTGCTGAACTACGTGCATCCCTTATAGCTTGATGTCTTCCCTGACGGCGATGGCATCTTCCAGCAGGACAGTTGTCTGTGTCACAAAGACAGAATTGTGCTACAGAGGCCTGAGCAGCATTACAGTGCACTCATGTTGATTTCTTGGCCGTCAAATGCATCTGATCGGAACCCAGTGACAGCCATGTGGCACGCTGTCGGGCGCCAGTTCAGCGGCCGCGAACCAGCGGCCCGTGATTTACGAGAAATGAGTGATCTTTGCGTACACATCTGGTGCCACTTAGCTCCGAATGTCTTCTGTATTTCGTGCCAAAGGTGGACCAGGATGCTATTAAACAGCTGTTCATGACGTTTTGGTACATAAGTGTTTACATACTGTCCGCTGCTAAGAAGAATGCGCATGACAGGAATGCGGTAGCCAGTCCGGATAGCATTGTGACGTAGTCTAGCGACGACTAGTAAGCTCCGTTCTCAAAACATTATAGTTAATACCTTGGGTCGACATTACGTGAATGACTTGTTTACATCCGACCTATGTAGATACATTAACCAACAAATTTGTCAGCATACTTATACTTCTGAAATAATTTTGGAACTTTTTTTTTTTTTCGCGACGCACTTCTCGTCTTATTCAGTTAAAATATCTTGACACAGGGAACGCTTTCCTGCGATTCTTCCTTGCAATGATGATTTGATGTCAACATGCACGTTTTACAAGAATTCTCACCTCTGACACTGACACTGTAAATAAATGCCGGCCGGTGTGGCCCAGCGGTTCTAGACGCTTCAGTCTGGAACCGTGTGACTGCTACGGTCGCAGGTTCGAATCCTGCCTCGGGCATGGATGTGTGTGATGTCCTTAGGTTAGTTAGGTGTAAGTAGTTCTAAGTTCTAGGGACTGATGACCTCAGATGTTAAGTCCCATAGTGCTCAGAGCCATTTGAACCATTTTTTGTAAATAAACAAAAAAAAAAAACTGGCCAGGTGCGATTGCGACTCGCACAGTGAGAGTTCGGTACAAACTTAATTATGTATGTAGACAGTTTATCCATTCCGATGACCGAGTATACTGACGACTTTTACCTGTTATCGACATTGATACAGGTAAGACTGTAGGGATTCCAAGAGTTTCGAGAATGTATTAATTTCAAGTTTGAAGTCGGGTAACGAATGACGAAAGAAACATTTTTTTCGTGCAATATAATTGCAAATTAACAGTTTCGGATTTTTCCCTTTACTTGTGCTGCAACCTCACTTCTTGGCAAATTTCATGAGTCTGGGTCAACGGGACGTACCCTACAAGTTTTGATGAGCGTGGTTTCGAGTATCAAAACATATGACATAAATGGCCGTGTTGTTGTTGTGGTCTTCAGTCCAGAGACTGGTTTGATGCAGCTCTCCGTGCTACTCTGTCCTGTGCAAGTTTCTTCATTCCCAGTACCTACTGCAACCTACATCCTTCTGAATCCGCTTAGTGTATTCATTTCCTGGTCTCCCTCTACGATTTTTACCCTCCACGCTGCTCTCCAATATTAAATTGGTGATCTCTTAATGCCTCAGAACATGTCCTAGCAACCGATCCCTTCTTCTAGTCAAGTTGTGCCACAAACTCCTCTTCTCCCCTATTCTATTCAACACCTCCTTTACTTGTGCTGCAACCTCACTTCTTGGCAAATTTCATGAGTTATGTGATCTACCCATCTAATCTTCAGCATTCTTCTGTAGCACCACATTTTGCAAGCTTTTATTCTCTTCTTGTCCAAACTATTTATCGTCCATGTTTCACTTCCATACATGGCTACACCCCATACAAATACTTTCAGAAATGACTTTCTGACACTTAAATCTATACTTGATGGCCGTATCTTTTCATTAAATTGAGTTAGACGCTTAAAATTTTTACCCCTTTAGGGACCACATACCTTAATGTGACATGAATTTGAACTCGATACGTCTACTTCTTACTGAGAAAGATTGTTCTTAACAGACAGACAGACGACAACAAAGTGATTCTATAAGGGTTCCGTTGTTACAAGGTGAGGCACTGAACCCTAAAGAAAGGAGAAGAAAATCAGTGTCAAGTGTAAAATACGTGCCGCCCGGGGTGGCCGAGCGGTTCTAGGCGCTACAGTCTGGATCCGCGCGACCGCTACGGTCGCAGGTTCGAATCCTGCCTCGGGCATGGATGTGTGTGATGTCGTTAGTTAGGTTTAAGTAGTTCAAAGTTCTAGGGGACTGATGACCTCAGAAGTTAAGTCCCCTAGAACTTAGAACTACTTAAACCTAACTAACCTAAGGACATCACACACATCCATGCCCGAGGCAGAATACGAACCTGTGACCGTAGCGGTCGCGCGGATCCAGACTATAGCGCCTAGAACCGCTCGGCCACACAGGCCGGCGGAAGGCCAATACCACTGACCATTGGCAGCCGCGAGGCGGAAGGGCGAAAGGGAGCGAGGTGAACGACTGTTTCCTCGCATCCCGCTTCACCCCTCTCAGCCATTCTTCTGAGCTGCCGACTGTAGCGTACCATCTTTTATGGCATTACACCACTCCTTATACAATATCCTTTAGTTAGCTTTATGTACAACAAGACGGGACCGCCGTTACGATCTTCCGCCGGCGTCTGGTAAGTTAAGAAGAGTAAGATGAGGGCGGCGTTGACACTCTGTAGGGGTAATAACGTACCTCTTCCAGTTTTTTAGTGACGCCGCGATGGTCTTACAGTTACCCAAGGTTTACCAAGATCTGAAACGGGTGAATAGATTATGTCGTTGGTGTAGATTTGCTACTCCTTGAGTCTATTTCTCGACTGCATCCCGCTTGTCGTGTACTCGTAGAATTAGCAGTCTTGCCGCTTCCCGTATTTCCGCCTCCTTGTGTACCATCTGGTACCACTTAACGCCGGTCGGCTACGAGCTGTCCAAGCTTCGCACTGTTCTACTCGCTGTGGCTCGTATTAACGCTTTGCTGTTTCCTTGAAAGCGGAGTCTCTGTCCCCCAACATTCCTCTTCTCATTGCGCAGCTCGCCATAAAAGTTCTTCCGCGAGTGACGATGCTGCAGTCGGACTGCATGTCACGTCCGCCTACGCTGGTTTTAGATCAGGGAACTCCCAATTTCTTGAACACAAGACGGTAGTGTGGCGTCCTTGTTAAGTTGGTATGACAGCACGCACGAAACGATTGCAGAGACGCACTGCCAGAACCGTAAAAGTATAAAAAAAAATGGCTCTGAGCACTATGGGACTTAACATATGACGTCATCAGTCCCCTAGAACTTAGAACTACTTAAACCTAACTAACCTAAGGACAGCACACACATCCATGCCCGAGGCAGGATTCGAACCTGCGACCGTAGCAGTCGCGCGGTTCTGGACTGCAGCGCCTAGAACCGCGTGGCCACCGCGCGTAAAAGTAGAGCCAATACAAAAGTGTAAAGGATGCGATCAGTGAAATTAAATAAGAATCTTGTGATGAAACTTAACATAGTTCTCGTGAAATCGCGTTGGATAAATTGAGAGAGCGAGTATTCGAAGAAGACTGTGCAACAGTTCTGCTTCGCTCACCATATATTGCGTGTAAACACCACGAGAATAAGGGTGCTGATCGACTTTCAACGGACAGCCGCTTTTTCCTTGCTACATGCGTGAGTAGCATACGATAAAAAATCCCTCACACTATTGCAAAGTACGCTTCCCCATACAATGTACAGAGGCTTGCAAAGTACATTCAAGTTCAGAAAAAACAGAACACTTACCGGTAAAATATGCCTGCGGCTCTCGTTGGTTGGTTCAAATGGCTCTGAGCACTATGGGACTCAACTGCTGTGGTCATAAGTCCCCTAGAACTTAGAACTACTTAAACCTAACTAACCTAAGGACAGCACACAACACCCAGCCATCACGAGGCAGAGAAAATCCCTGACCCCGCCGGGAATCGAACCCGGGAACCCGGGCGTGGGAAGCGAGAACGCTACCGCACGACCACGAGATGCGGGCGCTCTCGTTGGTAATGGAACAGTGTGACTTGAGCAGACGTGCAGGGTGCCTCGGAGACGTATGCGCGAACCGTACCATCAAATCAGTGCGTTTGAAAGAGGGCGCATTATTGGCATGAGAAAATGTGATCCATCCGTCCGGGACATTGGTGCTCGTGTTGGACGAAGTGTTTCGGCAGTGCAATGGGTGTGTGCTGAATGGTTCAGGGAAGGCCGTAGAGCACGACGAGATTGGTTAGTTCGCACCACCCGGGTCACCCCCTGAGAGGATCGACACCTCATGCTAATGTTATTTGAGGACAGATCTGCGTCTTCCACTGCTCTGGCGCACTAGTGGATCAGTGTAACACATCGTACAATATCGAGGGTGACAGTCCTTCTGCGTTTATTACGACATGCGTTACGTACGTGTTGTCCACTTCTCCGCCTATCTTTGGCGAATGTGCAGAAACAGGTTAGATGTCGTTGGTCTACGGACCGACGTCACTGGGAACAAGAATGACACATATAGTGTTCGGACGAATCGAGGTTCTGTTTGTTTGAAAATGATGGCCGCAGTTTGGTTTACGCAGACAGGGAGAGTGGCATCACAGTGACTGTATTCGCACAAGGCATACAGCGCCAACTGCCATTAGGTGTAGCCACAAATCACAGTTGGTGCGTATCCGGAGCACTGTGACCAGTGTGACCAACGTGAATGGGATCCTGCGACAAGTAGCAGTACCCTTTCTGCACAAGACCCCACTAGTCATTTTTCAGCAAGACAATGCACGACAACGTGTTGTTGCACGAATGCGTGCCTTCTTGGTGTCACAGGATATCAGCCTTTTGCCCTGGCCATCCCACAAGATCACCAGACTTGTCGCGAATAGAAAATGAGTGGTATATTGTGGAACGAGGATGCAGCGCTCTGACCCAATGCCAACCACCACAGATGAATTTTGGAGCGATGTGAATGCAGCGTGGGTGGCCATACAACCGGATGCCATTCGCGCCTTATACACGTCGATGCCATCACGCATAGAACAAATTATGAGGACCCATGGCGGACCCTGTGCCTGCTAGGTAACAGGACACGTGCTGAAACAAGCTGACTGAAATACTAATCATTTCTGGAAAACATTCTAATATGCATGTCCTGAGAGCATGAACGTTCTATCTCTAGTCGTTCAACGTGTACTGTTTTTTCCTGAACATGAGTGTATATACTGGGTGAATTCGCGCATTCACATTTCCTATTGCAATTTTTTGTAGACCAGCAACACAAAAATATCTCGAACAGAATTTTAGTTCTGTGCATATTTTCGACGGAAAATGGGCATGAAAGAAATACAATGTGCTTACTCTGTAATCACAGGAATGTCAGTAATCGTCAGTTAGTACATAATAATACTGCCAAACTAGTACCGTACGTGGTCTGTCGCTTTAGAATGCTTGAAGCGGAGCGTGTCATTTCCTCGTGTAGCCGCGTTTCTTTCTTCTTAGAGTTCCGTACCTCAGTCGGTAAGAAACGGAACCTTTACAGCATCACTTTGTTGTCCGTTTGTCTGTCTGTCCGACCGTTAAAAACTCTTCCTCAAGAGGGGATAGACATATTAGATGAAATTTATGTCACATAATAAAGGTTACGGTTCCTCGACGGTATAAAAAATTGAAGCTTTTGAGTCAATGTAGTCAAAAGATACAGCCATTTATCTCACATATTTTGGTACTCGTAAAAATTAGCCTATAATCATGAGATTTGGCAATAAGGAAGGTTTCACAGTACAACCAAAGGAAAAAAACCTAAAAACTGTAAATTTGTAATTTTACCACAAGAAAAATGTTTTTTATCATTTCTTATCCGACTCTCTGTTCGTTCGCCAGTGAAGACCCCCTTTTCTCAGAGACGGGTGGACCTATCAGTTTGAAATTTACGTCGCATACTACGGTCTATAAGCTCTTGGCGGTGTGATAAATGTAAACTTCTAAGTTAATGCAGCCACATTTGTTCTCCGACGTCAAGGTTGAAACTAAAATAATCGATAGTTCTGCATTCGGGCTGGCTGAGCCATAATGGTAAGTCTGACATCAAGCGAGGTATGACTTTATTGTTCATACGGGGTGTTTCGGAATTTTTTCATCATCAGATATTCCGGAAACGCCATATCTACGAGGAGCAATCGCTTCTGGATAGCTGATGATGGATAAATTCCGAAACGCCTCATATGAGCAGTACAGTCATTCCTTGCCTGATGTTTGACTTTTACCATTGCGACCCAGTCAGCTGAGTGCAGAATTACTGATTATTATCATAATGATCGCCTGCCTCCAGAATGACTTCATGTCACATTTGCACAATTGAAATTAAAGCAATCTTAAAATCTAGGAATACCGGGACCAATATCTTGCCAGTATCAGTGTCGATATCTGGCAAAAATGGTCGAAATTCTCCATTCCTGGAATGGATGAACTGTCTACATGCGTAATTAATTTTGTACTGAACCCTCACTGCGCGAGTCCTTCCCGTACCTGGCCAGTTTTTTTTTATATAATTTGTTCGTTTCTGGAGACCAATGGAGTTTTATTTTATTTTTTAAGGGAGAGAGAGGGAGGGAAGGAGGGAGGTAGAGAGAGAGAATAAACCGTGGCCTAAGTGAAGAAGGGGAAGGTAATGTGAGTGAACCGGAAAGCGTGGAGGACTGTAATTTGGTAAGAGAAATGAGTGAACGCTTAAAGGCAAACTACATCTTTAAAAGTTCAATAATGAACATTATTGTGCTCTCATTTATGTATATAGGGACTACAAAAAGTATGTGATACATGTCGTCCTACACTAAGACCATTACACAAGAAGACCGATGCGTTCTCAGAACAGTATGCAAGTTCCGGGTTTCATGCAGACGTAGTTTCGCTGCGTTACGAATAACAGGTGCATCGAAGTGTGCGAATTTAATGGCGCGACGAATGGATTTGTGCTCCGAAGCTGAAGCGAGCAGAACAGTACGATTCTTGTGGGAGTCTAAATTGCACACACTAAATTGCTCACACTCCAGTTTTGTGCCATTTCCATCCCTCCTACAGGGGGTGCATAGTTTGTGTGCTTGTGTAAATAGTTAAAACTCTTAGTTTAAAGTTATCTGGTGTGTTGCAGATTTGCACCAGT
The DNA here is from genome assembly GCF_023864275.1 of Schistocerca cancellata. Taxonomy (NCBI): domain Eukaryota; kingdom Metazoa; phylum Arthropoda; class Insecta; order Orthoptera; family Acrididae; genus Schistocerca; species Schistocerca cancellata. The sequence goes on from NC_064628.1 coordinate 701,386,147, forward strand.
GTAGTCTTTCAGAGGCTGTTGTGAGCTGTTGTAACTACGACCGTGTCAAAACGGAGCGGCAAGGTTCTCTGCCCGAAAGCTCATACAGTCAAAACTTGTTTCTTTCTGCCTCTGAATAAATTGTAACTTTGATATTTAGAGGGTGCTTTCTGATTATAATTTCAAAATATGCTTTTATTCACTATTAAAGTGAATAAAATTCCCATTTGTTAAAAGGAAATTCGGTTATGATTTCATCAGTTACTCCCTGGCAACTACCTCCATGCTTACATAGTGTGATTAAATGTGTTAATGTTCTTGATGAATCGCTGGTAAATAAAATAAATTCTTAAGAATATTCTTTGAAAATAAATCACGGTTCAGTATCGACTGGGACAGTGCTATGGCAGTAGACGACCAGCGCAAGTGTCTTTGCTAGCAGCACGACATCGCCTGCGGCGCCTCTGCTGGGCTCGTGACCATATCGGTCGGACCCTAGACTGAAAAACCGAGGCCTCGTCAGGTGGGTCCCGATTTCAGTTGGTAAGAGCTGATGGTAGGTTTCGAATGTGGTGCAGACTTCACAGAGCCATGGACCCAAATCGTCTGTAAGGTACGGTGCTAGCTGGGGTGTTGGCTCCTTGACGGTGTGGGCTGTGTTTACATGGAATGGATCGGGCCCTCTGGTCCGAATGAGCTGATCGTTGTTTTGAAATGATTGTGTTCGGCTACTTGGAGACCAATTGCAGCCATTTATGGACTTTGTGTTCCCAAACAACGATGTCACTGGGCCGCATTTATTCGTGATTGGTTTGAAGAACATTCTGCACAGTTCGAGCGAATGAATTGGCCACCCAGATTGCCTGACATGAATCCCATCGAACATTTATGGGACATAACCGAGAGGTCAGTTCGTGCACAAAGTCCTGCACCAGCTACACTTTCGCAATTATGGACAGCTATAGATGCAGCATGGCTCGATATTTCTTCAGGGGACTTTTTTAGTGTGACTTGTGGAGTCCATGCCACGTCGAGTTGGTGCTCTACGCCGGGAAAAATGAGGTCCGATATGACATTAGGAGGTGACCCATAACTTTTGTCGCCTCAGTGTATTAAACCTGTCGTTAAGATAATGTTAATTCAAAAAATTGTTCAAATGGTTCGAAGCACTATGGGACTTAACATCTGAGGTCATCAGTCCCCTAGACTTAGAACTACTTAAACCTAACTAACCTAAGGACATCACACACATCCATGCCCGAGGCAGGATTCGAACCTGCGACCGTAGCGGTAGCGCGGTTCCGGTCCGAAGCGCCTAGAACCTCTCGGCTACAACGCCCGGCTTCATGTTAATTCTTCAGATGCAGTTATGATCAGTAAAATTCTACACGTTTTTAAAACTTGTTATGTACTGTGTGGACGGTTAAGCTGTATTTCGTCGGTCGTGCATTATCAGCTAACTTGAAACGTAAGAAGCTATTTTACCATGGAGTACGTCGTATTTGCAAATTAACTGAGTTTCTTTAACGTCTTAACAATTTTACCTGTTGTGAAAATGGAAATTCCTGTTACTTTCCTATGGCTTCTGTATCAAAATGTATTTAAATTGCAACTGGTTTTTCGACACTCTTTCCAGTTAATTTGATTTGACTTACCGAGTATTGGTGTATAGTAGATAGATATTGAATACTTTATTGAAAGGACTTTCTCGACTCCAACACTTTTAGATTTCAATAGAATATTTGATCCTAGATACGCGACTATATTGTATCTTGGACCATTTTTTCACATATGGAAAAACCTTGTTTTTCCAGAGTAACTTTTATATGACTGGAGCACACAAAAAGTGAATATTATCATTTATAAATGGAATAAGAAAGTATATCAAACTTCTACGATAGAGCTGGCTAGATGAAAAAGTCTGAAACACCATCTTCCCCTACTCTTTCGACTAAAGAAAATCGCTACGCAAAGGCACTTGCGTAAATGAAGCACAAGTAAATCTGCATTTTTAGCGTAATTCTTTGGACCGCGCTCTCTGTCCAAGTACTTAATACGCATCGTGGCTGGTGTAAACTGTTTAGTTTGTGAACAAGCCTCGAAAAATCATTTCTTGCCTGGACTGTCACATTACAGCAAGAAGAGCTGTGAGCAAGGAAAGCAGGCCGCTGAATTGGCGTACAGCACAGCGATGTTGTGAGACACAAAACAAGGAAGATCTCGTGGTCAATAAAACCAGACAGTGTACGCTACCAACCAGTTGCTGCTCGTAGGTACCCCAAGGAGACCGTAACTGAACTGTACAATTCCTTTTTGGACGTAACAGAAGGACGACGTGGATCCAGAGACTAAGCAGCCGACTCCACTCGTTCACTTTGGCCTCAGGCGTCCATTTCGATCAACAGTGATCGAAGAGAATGGGCAGCGAAGTACCTGGAATGGGATCTGAACCAATGGCGTCAGATTCTCTTCACCGACGAGTGAAGGATTTTGGACGCGACCAGGTACTAATGCACGTGCCAGCCATGAAGTCCCATGAGTTTTACAGGGAGGTGAGTTAGATATATTTCGGGCCAGTATCGCGTACGGACGTCTGGTGCAGGTTATCGTACTGAAGGGTAATTTCGGGGCTGTGAGCTCACATCTAAATACCTTCCACCAGCAGAAAGGAATAAAATGAATGGAACCATCATCGTCAGCAGTTTCCCACTCCAGTTGCCCTAGTATGGTTTATGAGAACTCTCCACTCGTGTCTGTCCATGTACCATTCTTCTCTCAGACTGTATCCCAGCTGACTCCTCGTTTTCCTAATCCTATTTCTATTGACCCTGCCATCTCTTCCTTGGTCTTGCAACCGGCCTTCTACCAATCTCATCTGTGTTTTGCAGCCGTTGTTTTGCTACCCTTTTCTGATCCATTCTGCTGACATGGCCAAACCATCTGGCCCTTGTCAGTTTTTCTTTCAAGGGTGTGTACACGCCAGTTTCTTCCCATATTTTTCATTTCTTATCCTGTCTTTCCTGGTTTCCTGAACCATAATCATAAGAACTTCATTTTTACAGCTTACATTTTCCTGTCGACCAGTCTAATTGTTATGTATGTTTCTAGGCCATACTCTATTATAAGGGTAAAGTATGTCTGAAGGGGAGTCTGCTTTTATCTTACAGGGACATGCTCGTCCCAGAGTAGAAACTGAACTTGATGGTAGAACTGAGCTGGTTTTTGTGTTTGGTTATTGCTCTCATCCTGTATACTGTTATCACTTGAAATTATGCACTCAATAAATTTGTACTGGTCTATCGATTGTACTTGTGTATCTTCCAGCCTGGCAGACGGGATCACACAAGACATTCAACTCTCACTCTTTAGCTCTAAGAGTTGTCACCTGGGCAATGGTCTTGGACCACCTGCCGACCCATGTGAGTGGAGTCTGTGCCTTGTAGGTTTGATAGAGTAGGGGACTACCAAAGCAACGGAACAATCCCCAACAGAAAGCCTCCAATAGTATTAGGCCTGGCAGTCCAATTGAAGGATAAATATTGGTTCTCTTCAACTACAGAAATGAATCGAATAGCCAATGGTAATTGTTGACAAGTACCCGTGACCAGTTGAAGCTTGCAGTTCGTCGTCATAGTAACTGTCCTCATACAATGGTGACACCATGAGGACCGCTGTTGATGAGCCGTGGGTAAACAAGGTATTGAATGTTACCCAGTGGCAGATTTTGTTTTCACAGATACGTGGGTATGTGCTCGTTCAAACAGACTACCTTTAAGGGTCTATTATTTCATTCTAGAGTCTCATGAATCTTCGCTCATGCACTTTCGCAAAATACGTAACTGGTGCAAAACTTTTTTGAGCCGTTTAGATGATGCGAAATAGCTTTTCCTCCTCCTAGCAACAGTTTATCGTGCGTCGCTGAACCAACAAAGCGTTGCAAGATCTTAGAAAATGACGCAGGTCGTCCACGTTTTCAAGAAGCTTCGTCTGGCAGATTCACGTAATAGAGGCCTATATCGCTGACGGTCAATCTGTGGTAGAATTATGGGACTAGTTTTATATTCTCATAGTATGATCTTCTTGAACGACGAAAATCTCTTCCATTCTTTGCCTTTAAAATGGTTAAAATGGCTCTAAGCACTATGGGACTTAACATCTGAGGTCATCAGTCCCCTAGACTTAGAACTACTTAAACCTAACTAACCTAAGGACATCACACACATCCATGTCCGAGGGAGAATTCGAACCTGCGATCGTAGCGTCACAGCGGCCGGCTCTGTGCCTTTACTAGGTGGGATAAACAGAGGAGTTCCGAAGAGGAGCATCACAGAGATGCTTATCGAACCCCAGTGGCAGACGCTACAAGAGAGGCGGTGTGCATCGGAAAGAGGTATCTTGTTAGGGTTCAAAGAGTGAAAATTCCAACAAAGCATCATGTAAAAGTGTTACTTCCTCCCACTTACATCTCATTCATTGACCATGACGGGAGCATTAAGGAAGTTCTACTTATTACTAAGGCTTACCGCCAGTCGTTCGTTCCGGCAAAAACCGGCTAATGAGACAGAAAAGTGGGAAGTGATAATAGCAATATTTGGTTTTTAATCAGCCAATTAAAAATTACTTGTAGAAAGATAGCTTTCCTCCATAACAGGTGCAATATTTTGAAGTGAAGACGTTAACACGCTCTTGATAGCCGAAGGATAATACATCACGCTTTCCGATACAGTCGCGTACTACAGTGTCGCTATTAGAAAACTAGCTAACTTTGGTCATATGTTATTTGTACCCAGACATTCGTTGCCTGTGCTTTACCCTGCCAACATAAAAACTAATATTAGTGCCAGAGGTTTTGGGAAGCAAAACATGTAGTATTAGTCAAGACCCTAAGGCTTACTGAATCTCTAACTGAATGACCTTCAATCTCAACCAAAATTTCCTATAGATCCCTTGAGTACAAAATTATCGGATGGTTATGTGAGAGCAAAATTCGTACACTTTACAAGAAGGCAGCAGAACGTCCATGAAGTTCCCGTGCTGTTACTCTGATATTAATCTCTTGCAGAATCGTTGAATAAATACAAACCCGGACTATCCTGGACAACACACCTTATCCAGGACAACTAGTTTGGAAATAAAAATAGCACTGATTCGAATTCGAACCAGTCTTATCGACCAATACACCTTGATTCTACCCTTACTGCATATCATGACAACCCGATCAGATGGCCTGCACCACTAACTGGCAACACTAACATTTTAATGCCTGTTTTCTAGACGATGTTTGGTCCCTTGACTTCCACACGAACAACCAACCAGCCGAATCGTCCTCCGGATATTGTATATTCTAAATTGGTGCTAGCGCTGCTTTAGACGGCAAGTTTTTAGTGACCGATCTGTTCTGTAAACCGTTTTCAATTATTGCTGGTGCAAGAGTACTGGAGGAGGGTCAACAACAATCAGATTTGTAGATGATTACTTGAAGGAAATGCGACTGATAGTGAGCCATGTACATTAAATAAATGCATTACTAATTAGTACTTTGAAGAATCCAGAAATGTAAACAATTGTTTGATAGACCTCTGAGTCATTCGGACGGGGCCGTTCTCTGAATTCAGCAAGAACTGACACGGGTAAAGTATGTCTGGCTATCTAACTGTGAATCTATTTTCCTAAAAACACTATCGCTAAACAAGGAAAACAGGTCACTGAGCACAGAAAAGAAATCGCTAAATAAGAAAAGAAGTAACAGACAAGGTTTACTATTAGTACACCCTGGCGAAACAGAAGAACAACGCCAGAAATGCAGTTAATTGTATCTCAAGGAAAATTCAGTCGAGAAAATTGTTAAATTAAGACAGACCAAATGGCTTACCGTCAGGGACGGATGTGCAAGTACTCCGATAGAAACACTTGTATCTTCATCTTCGGTTTTTTCCCCCTCATTGTGTTGGTTAAACTTTATGCTACTTACTACGACGGATGACAAACAAAGACTGAGGCTGATTTTTTTCACGGATGTTTATTAATCCATTTCAGTGTTTATGATCTTTTTCAAAGTACTCGCCTCCTACTTGAATACACTATTTACAGTCATGTTACCTTCCATTCAGAAGGCTGTTGCACTCAGCGACTGTTATATTGACTTGTAAATAATAAATTTCAGCTTTCAGTCGTCCCTTTTAAATTTTATTGGCAGATCTAGATTTCAGCTAGAAACTAGCCATTCTCAATGCACTATCATTTTTTATCAATGCATGTAATGCCTTCTGGTCGGGCTTCATCAACAGTTCATTGAATACTCAAAAATTATAGTGCATTGTGAATGGCTACTTTCTAGCTGAAATCTAGATCTGTCAATAAAATTTAAAAAGGATGACTGATAGCTGAAATCTATTATTTACAAGACTATTTACAGTGTCTCTGTTAGTTCTCGAACACGGTGCATACCATTCTTTGTCAGGTCCTTGAGAATCGCATCACTTTTATTGAGCATTGCTTCCCAAATCTAATGCCCGAAGCTTTGCCTTTAGTGATGGGAATAAAAAAAAATCACAGGGGGCAAGGTGAGGGTATACGGAGGATGCGGTGATGTTGAACTGAGCCTGAAACTAGGTGACTTGATTCACGAGGTGAGGCATTATCGTGAAGTCGCCACCAAGTCCGAGAAAGTTCTGGTCGTTTACTTGCAATGAGATTCCTCAGCTTAGCTATTACTGACTTGTAGTATGCTGCCGTAACAGAAGTGTGAGGGGGAAGTACACGCTGCTAAATCATTCCATGACAGTCAAAACTTGTGATCAACATCAATTTGCTGTGGATAAAACAACATTCGCCTTTCTTGGTGTGCCTATTTCACTGTCAGAGGTAGTGCATCTCCACCGTACGCTTGCTGCAGCTTTTCGTAAGTTTCAGTGGCTGTTTGGTTTAAACGAACACAGAGTTTTATTGCATACTGCTCCTACCTCGTCACCTCCATTGTGCAAAGAGCGTCTACGAAATGGAGCATTACTACCGATAAGAGAGTGCTGCAACCTATGAACATTATACGTAAAAACGCGCTCTTTTCAAATAGTCACGGTACAGATAGAAAACCATCACAGAAGCTACAGGGAAAAACCAGGTAGTCTTTGCTGATCAGCCCTCGCAAAAATAACATGTGCAGTGATTTTTGCCTCCATTTGTAACACAGGAAAGTTTACATGAAGAAAGGACAACCCACGAAACGCAAGAAATTATTAATTAAGACTCCAGTAAAATGCCACCATACTAATGATGACGCAAAGCTGTCGAAACATCTTTGAGCAAGAAACAGGCGTCTGTGTGGAAACAGGCGAAACAAAAGTAGAAAAAGCCATTCAAAGCTTCCGGAAATTTAGTGCACCTCCCTGAGTAAGAAAATAATGGTTGGCGAAGGTTGGGAAAGTTCCAGCCGATGGCGTTATTGGCGCCCAAGTTGCGATGGATGGAGACGCGAGTCGGTGGCGCGGTGTCGGATGACTCAGAAAAGCGGCCGCCTCACAGCGGTTGCAGTAATGTCTGTACTTTGGTTTCCGTGGCGGAACGATTATCGTACTATTAAAAGCCGACAGGGGTCAGCGCCAGCCGATAATCCTCGTCAGTCGGCACACGAGAATTCAGTAAAACGAAGAACAAGATGGGAGAGGCGGCGCTCTGCCGTTTGTTGCACGGCATTCGATGCAGCGATGGTCGTCTACTGACAAGTCCGCGTCGATTTGACTGTGTTCGATGTAACGTTCGCTTGGAATGGACTTACTCACTACGAAACTTGCACTTATAAAAAAGTGACGGATAAATCGGACAATTCTAATATTTGAATCTAAATCGTCGGTGTTCTTAATTCGTGAATTAAGCGCTCTGTTTTCTCTTATCGTAACAAGGTAAAGCTGGATCACGTTGTGACTACTCCAAGAGCCCCACTGAACACACTCAACCCATGTCAAACATGAATTCACGGCTTTGAAGACATCTAGCGCCGACCAGACAGAATTTTCCCAACCACTTAGTGTCGAGAAAATAACAATGGCACTCAAAGAAGTTAAAGTGGAAAAGGCACCAGGGTGTGATGGAATTAATCCTGAATTCCTCCTGAACTGTGGCAAACATATCAAAAAATGATATCATAATGAGAGAGAGAAACCCGAACAGAATGAAAAAGTCTAACGCCAGCTCTGTCCTTAGGCCAGGAAAACCACGCAACGAACCGAAAAGTTACCACACGATTGGCCTTGTTAGCTCAATACATAAGCTTCTTCAAAGAGTCATCTACAAAGAATCCCGGCTATAATACATGAGAAAATTCCGAGTGAACAAACTGGCTTTCGTCGAGAAAAAAGGTGTACAGACCAGATAATATCGCGCACAACCTACATAGAAGATGGCTTCCAAAAGAATTTAAAAACGTCAACTGCATTTACAGATATCTCAACAGCTTATGACACAGTATGGAGACACGGTCTTCTCTACAAACCCACTCGAATAATCCCATGCAGAAAACCAGTCCAATTTATTAATAGCATGCTCGATGGAAGGTCATTCCGGGTCATACTGGGCAATAGGATAAGCTCTTCGGGGATCTGTCCTCGTCCCACTCCCGTTGAGTTTGTACGTCTCCGATATGCATAAAACTAAACCTCGAAAGTGTGGATTCGCCGATGACTGGGTGCTTGGAGCCGCACATCGAAATTTTGAAGAAACGGGAGTTACGTTAACGTCTGATGTGGCGATAATCGGAGTATACTTTCGAAGAGGGATGCTGAAACTAAACCAAGACGGAGACGGCTTGCTTTTATTTGTGCAACAGAGCGCCAGATAGACAGCTCCAGGTCTATTTTGGTGACAGACTACTTTGCCACAATCAGCACCCAAAATATCTAGGGGTTGTGTTGTACCGGTCACTGTCCGACAAGAAGCATCTACCACAGCGAAGATCTGAACTAGGAACAATAACATCCTACATAAGCTGTGCGGAACAACCTTAGACTCCGCTGGTGAAACTCTGCGCACTTCAGCAGTGTAGCTTGTATGGTCTGCTGTCGAATGTGGTGCTCTGCATGGTTCAGTAGTGCACACACACGCTCTTGACGCACAGCTGACCAACACAATGAGAATTATCAGTAGTATGCTAAGATCAACCCCAATCGAATGGCTGTCGATACTGAGCCACATTCCGTCTCCTGGACTTCGACGAGAGGCAGCTCTACCCATTGAGTCTAAACGCATACAAGGCAATCCGTAACTCCCTACAAATCAAAACGCAGTTAACCTAGAAAGAAACCGGCTTCGATCAAGAAAACCATCAATGAAAACACTCATGGGACTGCACATGTCTCAGTTCGACGTAACAGACTCATGGGAACGAGACTGGACAGAGGCTTGCGCTCCACATTGCAAGAATTTGCTCTGCATAGCAAAGAAATTCGCTGTCTTTGACCAGTCGCGCAGAACATGGGCGATGTTTAACAGAATACACACCAATCGTGGCAGAAGCATGAACTCTCTTCATAGATGCGATAAGGCTCCATCTCTAAATTGCGATTATGGAGTAGCCAGGCAAACAGTGGTAACGAATGACGCAATTGATTGTATTAAAAATTACACTTGTTATTGTCTGTGTTACGTTTAATTTTGAGCTTAAAAACTATGCGATAAGTAAATAAATAAATATTATACACTAACTGCAAAAAAAAAAAAATACTAAAGATTCTCTTTGGTTAGGATGACAATGTTTCACATCATCAGAAAAAGTTTTGGCACGGCTCTGCAGTGAATAGGGTTGCATCTTATTACAAAAATTATAAACAAGGAAAGACGCAATGAACGAGGTCTTGGGAGTAGAGGACTAAGGGACGACAGTCACCTCAGTTTTGCTTTTGAAAACGTTCGCTGGGCAAGCCCATTTTCGGACTGAAAGAGCGGTGAGTTGTGTTGCCTACACTGTTGTCTCCTTCCTGCAAATTTTCTCGCGCAGCCTTTTCAAAATAAGCCAGTTGATGTCCTTATTTCATTTGCAAGTTTTCAGGATCTGCATGTAAAAGAACCTTGATTTTCTGAATTTGAGAAATACTATCGGTTTGAAGCCTTTCTTCTCGAATGGCAGTGTGTAATTGAATTAGGACCACTTTTGAACTGGAAGAACTATTCCTACATCTACATACACTATCTGATGAAAGTATCTAGCCACGCGGGGTAGCCCCGCGGTCTGGGCAATTGTCACGGTTCGCGCGGCTACCTCCGTCGGAGGTTCGAGTACTCCCTCGGGCATGTGTGTGTATGTGTGTGTGTGTATGTGTATGTGTGTGTGTGTGTGTGTGTGTGTGTGTGTGTGTGTATGTTGCCCTTAGCGTAAGTTAGTTTAAGTTAGATTAAGTAGTGTGTAAGCCTAGGAAGGCCCGCCCGGTTGGCCACGCTGTCTAACGCACGGCTTTTGGGCGGGAAACAGCGCCTGGTCCCCGGCACAAATCCGCCTGGCGGACTTGTGTCGAGGTCCGGTGAACCGGCCAGTATGTGAATGGTTTTTAGGCAGTTTTCTATCTGCCTCGGCGAATGTGGGCTGGTTCCCCTTATTCCGCCTCAGTTACACTATGTCGGCGATTGCTGTGCAAACAAGTTCTCTACGTACGCGTACGCCACCATTACTCTACCACGCAAACATAGGTGTTACTCTCGTCTGGTGTGAGACGTTCCCTGGGCGGGGGGTCCACCGGGGGCCGAACCGCACAATAACCCTGGGTTCGGTGTGGGGCGGCGGAAAGGTGAAGTGGACTACGGGAGTTGTCGTGGGGTTGTGGACCACTGCGGCTGCGGCGGGGACGAACCCTCTCCGTCGTTTCTAGGTCCCTAGTTAACATACAATACGGTACAATACAAGCCTAGGGACCGACGACCTCAGCAGTTTGGTCCCATTGGAACTTACCGCAAATTTCCAATTGGCACGGCTATGACCACTAGATGTCACGAGAGGGGAACCCGTCAATATAAAATAAGGCGGGAGAGTATTGTTTTGTCAGCAGAGAAGCAGTAACAGTGCAGTGCGTCGGTAGGAGACTTCTAACGTGGATTTGTCATTGGACGTCATCTGAGTAACAAATCCATTAGGGACATTTCAACCCTTCTAAAGCTGCCCAAGGTGACTGTTTGTGATCCAGCTGTAAAGCGGAAACGCGAAGGAACAACAGCTAAACCGACCTCTTGTATTGACGTACAGGGACTGTCGAGGTAGGATCCCACGAAATCGGCGAAAGGAATCAGTTGCGAGTTCCAAAATGTTACCAGCAATCCAGCTAGTACAATGATTGTGCGTAGGGTGTTAAAAAGAAAAGGGTACAATTGTCGAGCAGTTCCTCATAAGCCACACGTTTCTGCAGTCATTTCTAATCGGTGCTTGAGCTGGTGTAAAGAGCGACGCGACTGGTCGGTGGATGACTGGAAGTAAGTGGTTTGGAGCGATGAATCAGCTACGGTCGCAGGTTCGAATCCTGTCTCGGGCATTGATGTGTGTGATGTCCTTAGGTTAGTTAGGTTTAAGTAGTTCTAAGTTCTAGGGGACTGATGACCTCAGATGTTAAGTCTCATAGTGCTCAGAGAGCCATTTTAACCATTTGATGAATCAGTTTCACATTGTTGCAATCGTATGGAAGGGTTTGCGATTTGGCGAATGCCTGGAGACTGTTATGTGCCATCATATGTAGTGCCAACTGTGAAGTACGGAGGAGCTGGTGTTACGGTATGGGAGTGTGTTTCATGGTTACGGTCTGGTCACCTTATTTCGCTTTAGAAAGTGCTAAATTTGGATGATCATGAACACACTTTACAGCATTGTGTACAGTAGAAGAACAGTTCGGAGACGGTTTTTGCATCTGCTTGAGAATGCACCCTGTCATAAAGTAGCGTCTGTGAGGCAAAGGTTTGTGACCAATAACAGGCCTGAAACGGACTGGCCTGTACACAGTCCCAGCTTGAACCAAGTGGGACACCTTTCTGATGAATTACAACGTCGACTTCGCCCCATACTTCAGCATCAAACGTCACTACCTTCTGTGGTTTCGGATCGTGAGAAAGAATGGGCTGCCATTCCTCCACGGACATTCAGACACCTCACTGAAAGTGCTCCAGCAGAACTGAAGCCGTCATAAAGGCGATGAGTAAACGCGCCCAGTATTAATGTCCGCTAACACGTGTCCAGGTACTGTTCATCAAAAAGTTACCCCTACATATGTATCCTGAAAGCCACTGTATAGTGCTCGGTAAGGGGTATGTCGGGCCGCAATTATTGATTCCTTTTTCTACTCCATTCGCCTACTGAGTACCGGAAACATGTCCGTCTATATGCCTCTGTACGTACCCTAATCTCTCTTGTCATATTTTCGTGATTCCTACGCGAGATGTACGATGATACTAGCAGAATGGTCGCATAGTTTTCTTCGAATGAAGATGCTCTAAATTTACCCAGCAGGGTTTCACGAGAACCGTATGTGTTTCTCCAAGGATTCCCATATGTCCGACCATTTTGTATGCGCTACATCCATCTGTTTACTATCTTCTAGCAACATGTCTCTAAATTTGATCTATGCTTGCTGTCATGTCCGTTTGATAAGGACTTTAGTAACGTATTATTCTTTATTTTTGACTCAATCACTTTTTTGTGATACAATCATAACACGTATCGTCCTCCAAAGGCAATCTTCAGATGCCATTGGCGGCATTTGATGGACGAATCACTAAATGCTGCCCTTAGTATATGAAGATGGCCTTTGAAGGCCGAAACCGGTTGAATCAAAAATAAAGAAATAATATCTTACAATAAGTCAGTCACCTTCTCAACGAATAAAATGTCGATTTTCCTACAATGCTATAAAATTGGTCGCACTAGCGTCTCGTATTCCATTTCCTTTACCGAGGGAGGTGGCGCAGTGGTTAGCGCACTGGACTCGCATTCGGGGGGCGACGGTTCAATCCCGCGTCCGGCCATCCTGATTTAGGTTTTCCGTGATTTCCCTAAATCGCTCCAGGCAAATGCCGGGATGGTTTCTTTGAAAGGGCAGGGCCGACTTCCTTCCCCGCAGTTTGGTCTCTTCCCCCAAACAACCCCATCCATTTCCTTTAAAGATGCGTTGCATTTTGCCAGAGCCTTCCAAGCAAATCAAAGTCCTCCATTTGCTTTCCATGATACTGATTTTAAGTGTCGTACTAGTTCAGCTTCTTAGTATTCCCACTAAATACTTCTATGGTGTGGCGTAACCTGGATGTCAGATACTCCTAGGTTCTTTCTCCCTGTTATATCCATTGTCTTACATTTATCACTACTTTTGATCCAGAATATCATCTATGTAAACTTACTTAGAACTAACATTTCCGTTAGCGTTTTCCCCACTTTCAAATAAAATGTTTTGCCCCATTGGTGCTCCTATGAACGAGGCGTTGCTTCCGTTGCTACTAACATTGTACTACCTCTCATTCAAATAACAGCAGCACGGAAATTAAACGAAATATCATAAAAGTGAAGGACTGTAATAACGTGGAATGTTGTGGCGTGTGTGGTGGTACCGTGCCGCCAATGGTAGGTCGCGGTTGCTAACACCTATAATTGCCCGTGAAAAATATTTTTTTAGCAGACCCTTGTACGTCACGTGTTTCCGTGTCGTCCTACTACAGTTTAGTTCACAAAAGATAGTCAAGACGGAATGCTTTCCTCGTGGACCGCGAAATTTTTTTAACTTTTGGACATGAGTATTGTAAGTAGGTTGTTTAGGTTTTTATGTTGGTAACGCCACGTAGCGCTCTGTATGAAAATCACTGACTGTGCTGTGTGCAGTCTGAGGCGGTCGGCATTGTTGCAATACTTGCTATTGTAGTGTTGGCAGTTGGCTGTTAACAGCGCGTAGCGTTGCGCAGTTGGAGGTGAGCCGCCAGCAGTGGTGGATGTGGGGAGAGAGATGGTGGAGTTTTGAGAGCGGGTGATCTGGACATGTGTCCATTAGAGAGAGTAAATTTGTAATACTGGATATCATGAACTGATATATATATACAATGACTTTTGAACACTATTAAGGTAAATACATTGTTTGTTCTTTATCAAAATCTTTCATTTCCTAACTATGCCTATCAGTAGTTAGTGCCTTCAGTAGTTAGAATCTTTTATTTAGCTGGCATTATTGGCGCACGCTGTATTGCAGTAGTTCGAGTAACGAAGATTTTTGTGAGGTAAGTGATTCATGAAAGGTATAGGTTATTGTTAGTCAGGGCCATTCTTTTGTAGGGATTTTTGAAAGTCAGATGGCGTTGCGCTAAAAATATTGTGTGTCAGTTTAAGCACAGTCATTTATAATTTTTCTAAGGGGACGTTTCAGTGTATGTGCCGACTACATCTGATCACAGTACTCAAATGGACACACGAAGTTTTATACATGACGTTTCATTTATGCATAGGTACTTATTTCTAATACTGTTTGTTTTTAATTCCATAATATCAGATTGCGAGAGATTGAGATTTAAATATGTATACTGTGAACCAGTTGCAGTCTCACGAAATATCACTTCTGCAGATTCGCGAAATGAGGCATACGCGAGAAATAACTGATTGAGAGATATTGAAACATCGTGCGGAAGTATCTAAATAACTTTCGAAAACCTCCAGAATGAAATTTTCACTCTGCAGGGTGCGCTGATACGAAACTTCCTGGAAGATTAAAACTATGGGCCGGACAGAGACTCGACCTCATGACCTTTATCTCTATCGACCTTTTTTTTCTCGTCATTTGGTTTGGTCAAACGTCACATGACAGTCCTACAGTCCTTCGAGTTCATCGTTCAGTACTTCACTCGGTTTATTATTATTATTATTGTTACAACCTTCTGACGGAACACGCTGAGCCACCGTGTCGACAGACCGACTGGCCTACCCAAGCATGACTCACGATCCGTTCTCACAGGTTTACTTCCGTCTGTACCTCATCACTTATCCTCCAGACTGCACAAAAGTGTTCGGGTAGCTCTGTCAGTAGAGCTCTTGCCCGCGAAAGGCTAATGTCCCGATTTCGAGACTCGGTTCGACCCACAGTTTTAATCTACGAAATAGATTAGAAGAACTCGTTTGTGGTTTAGAGTAACAATATTTCGTACCATTGGCATGGCTCTTCAGTGATTAGAGTGTTTGCTCACGTATGGCCTCCTACATCACGTCATTACTTCACAGGTCAAAGCCCCGACGTCCGGCACTGATAGGTTCAGTCGAACTGTAGAGCGGAGCATCGGAAAAAGTCGTTTTATATAGCCACGTCCTTGATAGATTATAGATCAGCCATAACCAACAAGTGGTGGGCTGGGAATTGAATGTTGCTTCTAAGCCTCATCTCAAACCTATGGACGCGACTGCAGGACAGAGGAGACATTCAGCTAAGATACTATATGTGCTACAACCCACATTCAACAATATTACCTTCCTTTAAGATGACAGACGAAGTTTATCCAGAGCATGCATTTCAATGAACCGCACAAAGTAGGTAGAAGTAAAGCCATCTATATTCTGTATTAGATTACGCAGTGTGTCTCATTCAGGACCATACTCAACACCACGCAAGATCTCCACAGCCTCGTACGACTAGCGCCCGATAGGAAAGATACATTGTTCGATTGCTTGCAGAAACCAGATGCCGAACAGCCGTAAATTTATGGAGTAATTTTATTACGCTACAGATTTCGGTGGCTCGTCACCACCATCTTCAGTCCTCTACACACGAAACGAGATAAGCCATCCAGTCGATTGTGGTTACTAAAGGAACCACTATATCAAACTGGTTTTTGTAGGTATCAGACGTGGGCACTTGACACATCTAACATTGTCGTCCGAAGATGATGCCAATGAGGCACCGAAAATGATAGCGCAATACAATTATTCCATAAATTTGCAGCTGTTAGATATCAATGGCGTAGTCGATAGGTAAAGCGCTGGCATCTGCTATTGATACCACAAAGATGCTCATTTTTGTCAGAGCATCGCTGGCCACACCAGTGAGATGGAAGTAGCAAGACACGCCCAGAGAAGTTCGCCGCGCCACCGTCAGTGGTCTCTCTTGAAACAGACCGACACACTGGCACGAGGTCAGTTCTACGCCAGGCTACGTTCCAGTCAACGCCTGATCCACAGCGAGCAGTGAGAAGGGTACAGTGTCCGGCGACAGCAAATCAGAGACAACCAGTTAGACTCTTCAAGTAAATCCTCCAGGCGTGGCATATGTTCGCGAACTTCGTTTTTGAACAGTGCTACGAGAAAGAGTTTGTATTGAACGTACAGGGGTACTAGAAAGAATTTCTAATGAACAGTGCTCCGAGTTGTATTACCAACGACAGTATATTTCATCACAAGTGCTAGGCTGCTTCTAGCAGTATGTCTAACTGTACCTACGCTCTGACTCATAGTCACAGCAAAGAAGAAGTTGTATAATGAAAGATAAGAGCTCGACTGTAAATACAGGCTGTAAGAAAAATGTACAGCCCAAATGGCAGGACACATTCCTCACACGTAGGCGGAGAAATTTTGTTATATGAACATGATTATGGAAACTCTTTGTTTCCCTGTCACAACTGATGACTCATGGTAAACACACGAACAAAACGCTCCAACATATTACAGGCAAATCTTTCTCGCAGGAGACCTTCAATATGCCCTTCGTGGGCATTGATACTTGCATCAACCTGCCGTCCTAGTGAATCTCGAATGCGTTGATGCATATCTTGAGTACTGCATATGGTTTCGCAGTCTTCCATAATAGGGGCACGGAGATTCTGAACATCTTGTGCTGGGGTTCCACACACAAGGGCTTTCAAATGCCCCACAAATAATAGTCCGATGGGTTTAGGTCAGGAGAGCGTGGAGGCTAGGCAATTGATCCATCTATTTCGAAGCCAACGGCCATCAACACTAAAATAAGAATGTGCTCCATCGTGCATGAAGTATATGTATTGTCGCACAGCTAAAGGCACATCTGCTAACAGATCAGGTAGAACATTCTCCACGAGTTACGATAACTTTGTCCGTTGAGCGTGGGAGAAAGAAAGTGAGGCCCTATCAAACAGTCACCAACAAAGCCAGCCCAAACACCAACAGAAAATTTTTGTTGATGACTTGCTTCAACAGTAGCGTGAGGACTGACGTCTGCTGTATGAGCCGATCGCGAAAATTTACTATCTGATCTCGTTGAAACGACGCCTCATCTGTGAACACCATCGATGCACTAAAATTAGGGTTGACGCTTTATTGAATAAACTACACTCCTGGAAATGGAAAAAAGAACACATTGACACCGGTGTGTCAGACCCACCATACTTGCTCCGGACACTGCGAGAGGGCTGTACAAGCAATGATCACACGCACGGCACAGCGGACACACCAGGAACCGCGGTGTTGGCCGTCGAATGGCGCTAGCTGCGCAGCATTTGTGCACCGCCGCCGTCAGTGTCAGCCAGTTTGCCGTGGCATACGGAGCTCCATCGCAGTCTTTAACACTGGTAGCATGCCGCGACAGCGTGGACGTGAACCGTATGTGCAGTTGACGGACTTTGAGCGAGGGCGTATAGTGGGCATGCGGGAGGCCGGGTGGACGTACCGCCGAATTGCTCAACACGTGGGGCCTGAGGTCTCCACAGTACATCGATGTTGTCGCCAGTGGTCGACGGAAGGTGCACGTGCCCGTCGACCTGGGACCGGACCGCAGCGACGCACGGATGCACGCCAAGACCGTAGGATCCTACGCAGTGCCGTAGGGGACCGCACCGCCACTTTCCAGCAAATTAGGGACACTGTTGCTCCTGGGGTATCGGCGAGGACCATACGCAACCGTCTCCATGAAGCTGGGCTACGGTCCCGCACACCATTAGGCCGTCTTCCGCTCACGCCCCAACATCGTGCAGCCCGCCTCCAGTGGTGTCGCGACAGGCGTGAATGGGAGAGACGAATGGAGACGTGTCGTCTTCAGCGATGAGAGTCGCTTCTGCCTTGGTGCCAATGATGGTCGTATGCGTGTTTGGCGCCGTGCAGGTGAGCGCCACAATCAGGACTGCATACGACCGAGGCACACAGGGCCAACACCCGGCATCATGGTGTGGGGAGCGATCTCCTACACTGGCCGTACACCACTGGTGATCGTCGAGGGGACACTGAATAGTGCACGGTACATCCAAACCGTCATCGAACCCATCGTTCTACCATTCCTAGACCGGCAAGGGAACTTGCTGTTCCAACAGGACAATGCACGTCCGCATGTATCCCGTGCCACCCAACGTGCTCTAGAAGGTGTAAGTCAACTACCCTGGCCAGCAAGATCTCCGGATCTGTCCCCCATTGAGCATGTTTGGGACTGGATGAAGCGTCGTCTCACGCGGTCTGCACGTCCAGCACGAACGCTGGTCCAACTGAGGCGCCAGGTGGAAATGGCATGGCAAGCCGTTCCACAGGACTACATCCAGCATCTCTACGATCGTCTCCATGGGAGAATAGCAGCCTGCATTGCTGCGAAAGGTGGATATACACTGTACTAGTGCCGACATTGTGCATGCTCTGTTGCCTGTGTCTATGTGCCTGTGGTTCTGTCAGTGTGATCATGTGATGTATCTGACCCCAGGAATGTGTCAATAAAGTTTCCCCTTCCTGGGACAATGAATTCATGGTGTTCTTATTTCAATTTCCAGGAGTGTATTCACCCAAGAGTACCCGTGCAGGAAAATCAGCTGCTGATAGCACCTGCACACGCTGCAAATGGTATGGTTATGGCTGGTCCTCGTGTAACACTCGCCAGACAGTCATATGGTCAACATTCAATGTTGCGGCTACATGTCTGGTACTGACACTAGGGTCGTCATCAAATGCACGAAGAATTGCCCCCTCCCGTTGCGATGTCCTCGTCCTTGTTGGCCTTTCTCGGTCTCGAGGATCAGGCTTAAGTGCCCCATGTTCCATATGTCAACGATCAATGGCTTCGAACGTTTTCCTCTCGGGGCGGCACCTTCATCCTGGAAATCTCTCCCGGTACAAACGCTGAGCGAGAGCCCCATTTCCGTCAGGTGATCCATACATCAAAATGGGCATCTGCCATCTCTGCATTTGTGTACACGGGCCAAGTCAGTGATTAACTCGACGTAGTAACCCGTGTGCTTGCAACGATCGTACTGAACATCTCGAACAGTTGGTGTTACTTGTGAACAAGCAATGACGTACGTCGCATGGCACCGGGGACATGTAAAACAAAACACTGGCCGTACACAACGTAACCAAACGTCACCAAGAGTGCCTTTCCCCATGATTCTGACGTTCTGTTCTTGTGTATTTCCTATGATTAATAAGTTGGAGAAAATGACTTGTAACGTGGAAACAAAGCGTTTCCAGACCCATCTTTATACAACATAATTTCTTCGTCTACGTGTGCGCAGAGCATAACTTAATCATAGATAACACTTAGTTCAAGAATCATGAAAGAAGGTTGTATACATGGAAGAACCCTGGAGATACTAGAAGATATCAGATAGATTATATAATGGTAAGACAGAGATTTAAGAACCAGGTTTTAAATTTTAAGACATTTCCAGGGGCAGATGTGGACTCTGACCACAATCTATTGGTTATGACCTGTAGATTAAAACTGAAGAAACTGCAAAAAGGTGGGAATTTGAGGAGATGGGACCTGGATAAACTGAAGGAACCAGAGGTTGTATAGAGTTTCAGAAAGAGCATAAAGGAACAATTGACAAGAATGGGGGAAAGAAATACTGTAGAAGAAGAATGAGTAGCTTTGAGGGATGAAATAGTGAAGGCAGCAGAGGATCAACTAGGTAAAAAGACGAGGGCTAGTAGAAATCCTTGGGTGACAGAAGAAATACTGAATTTAATTGATGAAAGGAGAAAATATAAAAATACAGTAAATGAAGCAGGCAAAAAGGAATACAAACGTCTCAAAAATGAGATCGACAGGAAGTGCAAAATGGCTAAGCAGGCATGGCTAGAGGACAAATGTAAGGATGTAGAGACTTACCTCACTAGGGGTAAGATAGATACTGCCTACAGGAAAATTAAAGAGACCTTTGGAGAAAAGAGAATCACTTATATGAATATCAAGGGCTCAGATGGAAACCCAGTTCTAAGCAAAGAAGGGAAAGCAGAAAGGTGGAAGGAGTATATAGAGGGACTATACAAGGGCGATGTTCTTGAGGACAATATTATGGAAATGGAAGAGGATGTAGATGAAGGTGAAATGGGAGATATGATACTGCGTGAAGAATTTGACAGAGCACTGAAAGACCTAAGTCGAAACAAGGCCCCGGGAGTAGACAACATTCCATTAGAACTACTGACAGCCTTGGGAGAGCCAGTCCTGACAAAACTCTACCATCTGGTGAGCAAAATGTATGAGACATGCGAAATACCCTCAGACTTCAAGAAGAATATAATAATTCCAATCCCAAAGAAAGCAGGCGTTGACAGATGTGAAAATTACCGAACTGTCAGTTTAATAAGTCACGGCTGCAAAATACTAACGCGAATTCTGTACAGATGAATGGAAAAACTGGTAGAAGCCGACCTCGGGGAAGATCAGTTTGGATTCCGTAGAAATATGGGAACACGTGAGGCAATACTGACCCTACGACTTATCTTAGAAGCTAGATTAAGAAAAGGCAAACCTACATTTCTAGCATTTGTAGACTTGGAGAAAGCTTTTGACAATGTTGACTGGAATAATCTCTTTCAAATTCTGAAGGTGGCAGGGGTAAAATACAGGGAGCGAAAGGCTATTTACAATTTGTACAGAAACCAGATGGCAGTTATAAGAGTCGAGGGGTATGAAAGGGGAGCAGTGGTTGGGAAGGGAGTGAGACAGCCTCTCCCCGATGTTATTCAATCTGTATATTGAGCAAGCAGTAAAGGAAACAAAAGAAAAATTCGGAGTAGGTACTAAAATCCATGGAGAAGAAATAAAAACTTTAAGGTTCGCTGATGACATTGTAATTCTGTCAGAGACAGCAAAGGACTTGGAAGAGCAGTTGAACGGAATGGACAGTGTCTTGAAGGGAGGATATAAGATGAACATCAACAAAAGCAAAACGAGGATAAAGAATGTAGTCGAATTAAGTCGGGGCGATGCTGAGGGGATTAGATTAGGAAATGAGACACTTAAAGTAGTAAATGAGTTTTGCTATTTGGGGAGCAAAGTAACTGATGATGGTCGAAGTAGAGTGGATATAAAATGTAGACTGGCAATGGCAAGGAAAGCGTTTCTGAAGGAGAGAAATTAGTTAACATCGAGTATAGATTTAAGTGTCAGGAAGTCGTTTCTGAAAGTATTTGTATGGAGTGTAGCCATGTATGGAAGTGAAACATGGACGATAAATAGTTTGGACAAGAAGAGAATAGAAGCCTTTGAAATGTGGTGCTACAGAAGAATGCTGAAGATTAGATGGGTAGATCACATAACTAATGAGGAAGTATTGAATAGGATTGGGGAGAAGAGGAGTTTGTGGCACAACTTGACAAGAAGAAGGGATCGGTTGGTAGGACATGTTCTGAGACATCAAGGGATCACCAATTTAGTATTGGAGGGCAGCGTGGAGGGTAAAAATCGTAGAGGGAGACCAAGAGATGAATACACTAAACAGATTCAGAAGGATGTAGGCTGCAGTACGTATTGCGAGATGAAGAAGCTTGCACAGGATAGAGCAGCATGGAGAGCTGCATCAAACCAGTCTCAGGACTGAAGACCACAACAACAACAACAACAACATGTGAGGAATGTGTCCTGCAATTTGTGCCATACATTGCAACCTGGTGGTCAAGGGAAGGCAGGATTCGGTTATGATTGTGGACGGGGCCGTAATCAGTTACTATTGGTTGCCTTTTACAGTTACACACATTTATTCTTAAAACAGTAGTTACAGGCTCAACAATAAATAAAAAATACCACACGTTATTAATGAAGGAATAAACAACTGTGTAAATAATAGTGTTTTCAGTGCGTTACAATTTAGCAAATCACCATAAAATACAGATACAGATAATGTTAAAAAAAAATAACAAGTCACTGGGATCACGGTTGAAGGCCTTGCACGCCAAGAATGGTAATAAATTAAGAATGTTTAAGAACTCGCTGCAATTTACAACATACAGGTATTGAAATATTAAAAATTAAGTGGCCACAAACACAGCAGAAGGTATCAGACGCCAGGAATGGCAGTAAATAAGGTTTTAAGACTTACTGCTAAAATACAAATGCCAAACTTTCTTCAAAGCAAATGACCACAATCACGGCTGAAGGCCTTACACGCCAGGAACGACAAGTATATAAAAATTTAGAAACCTGCTGTAAAACAGAAAATAAAAGCAACGGTTAATTAAAAGAAACAAGCAACTGACCACCAAACGGGTGAAATAAGATGTTGGTAAACCTTGTAAGACAATCCTTACACTGCTAGATTTATTCTAGAAGGCGACCAGAACTATTAACTAGACATACATAACCTTTAATGTAGGCATTACAAGGTATGGTAATTGTGGTGTCACCGCCAGACACCACACTTGCTAAGTGGTAGCTTTAAATCGGCCGCGGTCCATTAGTACATGTCGGACCCGCGTGTCGCCACTGTCAGTAATTGCAGACCGAGCGCCACCACACGGCAGGTCTAGAGACACGTACTAGGACTCGTCCCAGTTGTACGGACGACTTTGCTAGCGACTACACTGACGAAGCCTTTCTCTCATTAGCCGAGAGATAGATAGAATAGCCTTCAGCTAAGTCCATGGCTACGACCTAGCAAGGCGCCATTAACCATTTCTAGAGAGAGTCTCACTTGTATCATCAAGAATGCTGTATACAAATGATGGATTAAAGTTAAGTATTCCAGCAGCTACGTACTTTTCTTTATAGCATTCATTACGTATCCTGTTTCAGACCTAACGCCAGCCGGCGTGTGTAAACGCGTGCCTTTCGGTTACCCGTCACTGTGGACTGGCTGTCTTGTCAGTCCACAACAGTAATAAATAATACAATAATAAAACTCAAGGACCAGTCACAGTCGGTGCTCCAGGAATCGACTTCTGAGAAGGTCTGGCAACGAACGCTTTCGCGAGCGATGAGATAGGTAGCCAAGAGATGCATTCACTGCACAAGATGGTAACTAAGACTAGTGGCAGTCTAATGAATGACTAATGATAATCTTGCTGAAGCTACCTGACGCCCGATAAACCAAATGCAACGATGGAACAATACGCCAAAGCCGGAACCGGCGGTCATCACTACATTCCCAGAATGTTTAGAGAGCCCGGAACGAGAAAGGAACCACCGCCAGATTTCTGTCCGATCCATGGTGGCACCAACATTCTCGATAGGGGTAACATTACACTCAGGTGAGAAAAGTCATCGGACAGTGATGTGCACCTGTAGAGATGGTGGTAGTATCGCATACACAAGGTGTAAAAGGGCAGTGCACTGGTGGAGCTATCATTTGTACTCGTGTGAGACATCTGAAAACGTTATCGACGGATCATGGCCGCACGAGGGGAATTAACAGACGCTGAAGGCGGAATGTTAATTGCAGCTATAAGCAGGGGATATTCCATTTCGGAAATCGTTAGGAAATTCAATATTTCGAGATCTACAGAGTGAAGGGTGTGCAGAGAATACCAAATTTCAGGCATTACCTCTCACGACGGACAACGCAGTGGCCGACGACGTTCACCTAACGATCGCGAGCAGCGGCACTTGCCTATAGCTGTCAGTCCTAATAGCCAAGTAACAATGAGTGAAACGACACCAGAAATCAAGGAAACAGCACAGCAAGATGGGTCGGCGTGGAGAGGGATATAATGGCAAGAAAGAGCTTTCGTGTTTGGACATGCCAGTAATCACATCGTCAATGAAGTTCCCGAGTTTGTTGGTGTGTCGACACGGACTGTCCAATGTATCTACGAGAACACTTATAGCCCTGCATAATGGCTTCAGTATAGTGCTGTATAAAAGATCTAACTGACAGGAATGGGAACAGTTGTCATACCTAGTCAATAACAATCGGTTTCATATTCAACAGGGACTGGTGCTGTTAGTAAACGCAGGTTCATCTCAGTCATTTTCTGACTGAATATTGCGAAAAGAACAGCATGAAGTGAAAATTTTGTGTTTGGTACCTCGCAAAAGACCGTTGCTCACAGCAGCAAATAAGTAGTGGATGAAGGAGAGTTCTGGTGGAGGCAATAGGAATGCTTCCACACCAGTGTCATGAGGGATGACCCCTCCCCCTCAAAACCAACCCATCCACTCTCTCATCCCCTCTCCTCTTCCTCTTAACTCCCCCTTCTCTCTCTTCCCCATGCAGCACAGCCAGGAAAAATTCGACATCTCTGTTCTATGCAATAATTCAGTGTTAACTGCAACCATGTTCAGCAGAAGCACTCAAACTCCCTTAGTGACAGTACATAATTATACTGTCTGCAGCAACGACTTCCCATGAAAAATGAAGATATATATAGACAGAAAATACATACATTTACAAAAGCATACTAGTTCATTAAAGAATTAAATATATATCAGCTTTGCTACCCAGTGTGCTGTCGATGAATGCATCAACTGACAGCCAAATATAAATTGCTTCTATGAGAATCTCTGAAAGAATTTAGTGGATCTCGCACGACAGAATATACCTCTTCGTTACTCAGTATTTTGATGCATGCTGTGCATCAGTATGTAATAATATGTATGACTCCTCCATGCCAGATATTGGCACAGAACTACCACCATATTTAAGCAAGTTCATATATCCACCTATATGCAATTTAAGATTTGTCTAAGCACAATAAACAAAAAGGTGTAAGCCATGTTTTCCCTATTGTTTCTGCCTATAAAATCCCTTCTTCCCAAATGTAATCATGTAGTCAATTTCATGACTAGATGAATAGATTTTTATCAACTGACTGGTCCTCCATACTACAGAAAAAATGTAGAATGGTCCAATTCTGCCTGAAAATATACAGTCAATGATTGTCGGTCCTTTGTATTAGGGCAAGATGAAAGTTATCATATCACTGCTTACATATCTCCATGGAGTTCACTATGAATATGAATAGGTACTATCAAAAACGTTAATTGAACTCCTCTAATAGCTATTACGAGAGATCGTCAATCATTGATGGTGTAACATCCAAGACACTCCACGAAAGTGATGGTGTTCCATCACCAGAAAGGGCAAACTAAAATAGTGCATTTATATTTGATGATATTGCCGTGGAAACCCAGAAACAGATTCACATACTTGTGAATTCCAAAACAACTGGTGCGGTATGACACAAACTTTATTATGATTTCAGATATCTGTCAAGCAGACATAGAAACTGACATGACGTTCACGGAATTCAGAACAATATGTTCTGTTTTATTTAAAAAAACTAATAGCTAAGATGTCAGTATACAGCACATAACAGACAAATACAGTTGTACAACACATACTTGTAACTGAATGTACATATATTATAGCACACCGTGGGTAAATATGGTTGTATGGTACATCCTTGCAAGGGAATGTTTACAGGGCGGTCCACTGATCATGGTCGGGCCAAATATCTCACGAAATAAGCATCAAACGAAAAAACTACAAAGAACGAAACTTGTCTAGCTTGGAGGGGGAAACCAGATGGTGCTATGGTTGGCCCGCTAGATGGCCCTGCCACAGGTCAAGCGGATATCAACTGCGTTTTTTTAAAAATAGGAACCCCATTTTTTATTAATATTCGTGTAGTACGTAAAGAAATATGAATGTTTTAGTGGACCACTTTTTTAGCTTTGTGATAGATGACACTGTAATAGTCACAAACATATGGCTCACAATTTTAGACGAACAGTTGGTAACAGGTAGGTTTTTTAAATTAAAATACCGGACGTAGATACGTTTGAATATTTTATTTCGGTTGTTCCAATGTGATACATGTACCTTTGTGAACTTATCATTTCTGACAACGCATGCTGTTACAACGTGATTACCTGTAAATACCACATTAATGCAATAAATGCTCAAAATGATGTTCGTCAGCCTCAACGCATTTGGCAATACGTGTAACGACATTCCTCTCAACAGCGAGTAGTTCACCTTCAGTAATGTTCGCACATGCATTGACAGTGCGCTGACGCATGTTGTCAGGCGTTGACAGTGGATCACGAAAGCAAATATCCTTCAACTTTCCCCACAGAAAGAAATCCGAGGACGTCAGATCCGGTGAACGTGCGGGCCATGGTATGGTATCGACGACCAATCCACCTGTCATGAAATATGCTATTCAATACTGCTTCAACCGCACGCGAGCTATGTCCCGGACATCCATCATGTTGGAAGTACATTGCCATTCTGTCATGCAGTGAAACATCTTGTAGTAACATCGGTAGAACATTACGTAGGAAATCAGCATACAATGCACCATTTAGATTGCCATCGATAAAATGGGGGCCAATTATCCTTCCTCCCATAATGCCGTACCATACATTAACCCGCCAAGGTCGCTGATGCTCCACTTGTCGCAGCCATCGTGGATTTGACGTTGCTCAATAGCGCATATTATGCCGGTTTACGTTACCGCTGTTGGTGAATGACGCTTCGTCGCTAAATAGAACGCGTGCAAAAAATTTGTCATCGTCCCGTAACTTCTCTTGTGCCCAGTGGTAGAACTGTACACGACGTGCAATTCCTGGTGCATAGAAATATGGTACGTGTGCAATCGATGATGTAGCATTCTCAACACCGACGTTTTTGAGATTCCCGATTCTCGCGCATTTGTCTGCTACTGATGTGCGGATTAGCCGCGACAGCAGCTGAAACACCTACTTGGGCATCATCATTTGTTGCAGGTCGTGGTTGACGTTTCACATGTGGCTGAACACTTCCTGTTTCCTTAAATAACGTAACTATCCGGCGAACGGTCCGGGCACTTCGATGATGTCGCCCAGGATACCGAGCAGCAAACATAGCACACGCCCATTGGGCATTTTGATCACAATAGCCATACATCAACACGATATCGACCTTTACCAAAATTGATAAACGGTCCATTTTAACACGGGTAATGTATCACGAAGCAAATACCGTCCGCACTGGCGGAATGTTACGTGATACTACGTACTTATACGTTTGTGAATATTACAGCGCCATCTATCACAAAGCGAAAAAAGTGGTCCAACTGAAACGTTCATATTTCTTTACGTACTACACGAATATGTAATAAAAAATGCGGTTTCCTATTTTTAAAAAAAAGCAGTTGATATCCGTTTGACCTATGGCAGCGCCATCTAGCGGGCCAACCATAGCGCCATCTGGTTTCCCCCTTCAAGCTAGACGAGTTTCGATCTTTGTAGTTTTTTCGTTTGATGCATATTTCGTGAGATATTTGGCCCAGTCACTATTAATGGACCACCGTGTATAGCCCTCAGAGTTCAATTACTGCTGAATCTTCTTATAGATCTACACAAAAATGTTAAACTGCTGCTACATAGCGTGAAATCTGCTATGGAAAGCTGTGGAAGAACTTTATACATGTTAATAAGTACGCCATAATACATTACGTCATAATACATTACACTATGGACAAATTCCCACACATGTCCCACATTCAGACTGAGAGGGTTCACGGGTAGAACATCCTTATATGTTGTTGCGTAAATTGAAATGATCAGCAAAGCCCTCATGGATATAAACGTCCCGGCAAAAACCATAATAGGATCATTGACGCAAAATTCGGGTATTTTTGGAGTATAACAAAAATGTTAACTGCAAGGGTTGTGGTACTAGAAAATGTAGTAACAGAGATGAAAAAAGAAAATCAGATAGTCTGAGAGTATGTAAGTTGCACACTGTCACAAAGTCTGTTTAGTGCACAACATCTGTCTAAATGACAAAACACAAAGTCCTGAGTCACATAAGGTAGTTCGACAGAAATTGTGATTGCTAAGAGCGTGTCACTTGGAGAGAGACCAGAGAAACATTTAAGCTTGCTACTTAAACTCCCGAATGCAACGGCGTATAAGATGATATGACTGACGAGTTCATTAACATCATAGCAATACCGAGATACATGGATCATACGGAGTCAGCAGGAAAAAACCACATATGTTGGGTGCATTACCTATAAGTGTAAGCAAGCGCAAAACATCGATTGGAAACAGAGAATTATATCTACTTTGTTGAATCTAATATTCTACAAATCTTTGAAACATGATGAATACTTAATAAAAGAATCAAAAATGTATGCATAAATATTATGTATGGATAATGTACATAGGAAAAATATTTCCCAGTACGATCAATAAAAAGCCTACACAGTAAAATATATAAAAAATATAATTAAACCAACATTAAGTGAACAAGGGAGTGGTGCTGTTGTTGACATTCAGCAGACATTTGATCTCTGCAGTAAATATATCGTGACTGCAGTCAGTTAGCAGACGATTAATACTGCTCACATCAATGGCCACTGCAGGAAATACTGCTCATATTAACGAAGTCTTGTCAATGATTTCAGAGCACAGAGATTATGGAGATGGTTGTTTGATAACTACACAAAGCAGTACATAAAACATTCTTGCATAGGCAATAGACAGCGAAAGCCTTAGATGACTTATGGCTGGCTGATCTACTAGATAAGAAGGAAACGAAGGCTTCAAATGTATTTTTATGCTCTTTGATAAGTATTTAATGTCGCTTGGGACTTACCTGTAAAACCTAAGACAGGGAATGCAGTTACAGTGACGACGATCCAATTGGTGCAGATGTGGACGAATTGTTGTCTAGTAAACCTTCAAACTGTTCATGGTAGTCAGTTACATAATAGAAATTTCAAGGCAATATCGGAGCAGTATGATACACAACACTATTCAACATTCTCCTAGATGAAAGCAAGTGTGATGGAATGTTTGAACAGAACGATAAAAACCCATATGTGGATGCATTTTTATCTCCATGGATTATACAAATGGATGGATATTCTTCCACAAATAATTGAGCAGTATAACTGAACCATACATCGACAATAACCATGAAACCAATTTACATGCATGATAATGAGCTTCTATATCTTGTACGCAGTCATATTAAAAAAATGGATGCATATATATTGATATTTAACGTAGATGATAGGTACACTTTTATAACACAAGAGTGTATTTGACATATCACGTCTACCAAACTGATCAACAGATATACTTACAGTATCCAGGTGGAGCAGACAAATCTGAGAATGTGCATTGTAAATGACAGTGGAGGTAATGAAATAATAGGAAGTTTCTGCACTGAACGGTTACAGAGAAGTATTCAATTGGACGCATTTCTCACACAATATTTCATAACATGCCAAGGGAACAAAATTATGATTGACCACATGCCTGAGAAAGTTTACTTCTGTTGCTGTAAAATGACATTTATCAATACTCTGCATTAAACGTTCTGTGCACAGTCTCTTGAACACCTCCTCCAATCATCATACGTGCTTCTCCATGTCCGTTGAAAACACTATGATGTCAGCCAGATGCGTCATACATCATTTTAGTTTGAACCCTCTACGTATCCTATCCTATAGTTTCTGAAAAGTAGACAGTACATTTTGAATTCTGAAAGGCATTCAGCGATCCTGGTAATGGCCCATTGGACCCTAAAAGCTGTCTTTGGCCAGTCCTCTATCATCACCTCCAGTTGGTGATAGTCATTTTTCAAATCCATTGTTGAAAACTATTTAGACTGCGCGAGCTTTTCCAGAATTTATGTTATGTTCGGTATGGTAATACAATGATTCTAGCTCTCGCGTTAATGTATCAATAAGCACAACAAAATCTTTGTTTTTTAAGTGTCATCTGGTGATTTTTTCATGACAAATACAATGGCTGTCCCCCATTGACTTTCACTATGTTCAAGAATCCCATCAGCCAAATGCTGATAAATGAACTCTTCCTTCAATGACTGCAGACATCTTGGGATACTGTACAGTTTTCTATTTACTGGCACATTGTTGCCAGTTAGTATTCTGTACTGTGTGACTGGTTTTACTGGTAGTGGACTATTTGAATTAAATAACTCTGCAAATTGCAGTAAAAAGGTTTCTATTGCTTTCCTATCACTTCTCATGTAATGCACATGCATCGACGGTTTGCTTCCAGCTAACGTCCTCACTTCACATATTTATATAATCCTTCTATAGGACATCTAAATTAGCAATCGGTAACCCCTACTGCAGACTCACCTTGTCCATTCCAAAATTATCAAGACTAAAAGGAACCATAAAACCTCCATCTATTTCCTTGATGTGTACTACACTTTTGAGTGGAAAACAATGTGACTTATCCAACACATCATTGCTTTCTAATGATTGTACAATACATAATGCTTCCTTTAGTAAGTCTGTACCTATACTATCCAAGGCTAATTTCCCTGTATCTTGCGGTATATTATCATGCAAACTGATCTTTAGCGTACATGTCCGCAGTTCATTTGGTTGCACGTCCACGATTGGTAAACCTCGCAACGTTGTCCCACTTGCAGCTGTTGCACCCAGTGAAACAATGTCCCACCGAGTTCAAATGTATACTTGCGAAGGTCAGTTTTTGCGTGATGTTTATCTAGAAAGTCGTCTTCCAGAATCGCTCAGTTCCCTTCAGCAATACATGGCTACACTTCCAAATACTTCTGAAAACTTTAGTTCCAACACTAAAACTGAGTGGTTCTGTCCCCAATGACGTCACGTCATTGTCACCTACTCCATGTAATCTATACCGTGGAGACTTCAGTCTCTTCCTCCGTAAGAGGACCAGACTAGCAATTGACACAGGAGCGCCTGTGTGCATCAAAAATTTATGTCCCCTACCGTTTACTATGCCCAACAAGCAGTACTCCATCTCTTCATACGTTTCTGCAATACTCCGTTTAAGAAAATTGCAGCCATGATAAATACTCATGATCAAGAATTAGCAATGCAAATGTAGGAAGCCGACAAGAGTTTTCCACGCAAATTAACACTACGCCTGCAGAGTGGATCGAAGAATCAGACACACGAATTTCTGCTTAGGTGAGTACTGCACTTACGGAGAGTGACGAAGAATTAACCACGCGAATGGAAGAACATGACAAAAGAATTAGCAACGTGACTGGATGCGCGATACAAAAAGTGGGCCACGCAAATAAAGACAATTAGTAAAGCAAGTAGATCTGGTTTCGTTAAATGTTTCAACTGAAATTTCACGCCTAAACAGATCTTATTTCGTCATACCCGATGCCGTAAGGAAACTAACAAGTGCCGTTCAGTCACTGCAGGCAGTTCAGGATACGAATGAAAGTAAAGTGCAGCGGGTGTCTCAAGGGGTTCAAAATTTAGTGCTTGAACCTGAAAAAAGTGTTATGAGAGTGCTTAGACGTTCAAGGGAAAATATGTTGCAATGAATTTACGAAGTGGTTAGATGAAAAGGACAAACATGTCAATGAAAAATTAAACACCGAACGGAAAGATGCGATACAGCGAGCTGGAGCTGAGACATCACCTGAATCAAGTACCACAGATGAAGCTATTCGGAGCGAGTCAGAACACATAAAGCATATGCCAGATGATGATATCGCCAAGTGGCGCAAACGCACACGTCACTCACCTGCGCCATGAGGTCACGGCTATTACAGGCCTGCCGCTTGACAGGTCGTCTGCCCCTGATTGTACTAGTCAAATGTATGAGACAACCAGTCCCTATGACCAAGTTTATCGTGATGAGGCAGGGCAAATTAGTCGGCACACAGGAAATAAACTAAAGACCCAAAGAAACTGGTACATCTGCCTAATATCGTGTAGGCCTCCACGAGCACGCAGAAGTGCCGCAACACGACGTGGCATGGATTCGACTAATGTCTGAAGTAGTGCTGGAGGGAAATGACGCCATGAATCCCGCAGGGCTGTCCATAAATCCGTAAGATTACGAGCGGGTACAGACCTCTTTTGAACAGCACGTTGCAAGGCTTGCTAGATGTGCTCAATAAAGTTCATGTCTGGGGAGTTTGGTGGCCAGCGGAAGTGTTTAAAATCTGAAGAGTGTTCCTGGAGCCACTCTGCAGCAATTCTGGACGTGTGGGGTGCCACATTGTCCTGCTGGAATTGCCCAAGTCCATCGGAATGCACAATGAACATGAATGGATGCATGAAATTACAATGAAATACAGACCATTAGCTGCCTACAACGGGGACAGCTGAAAATGTGTGCCTCGACCAGGACTCGAACCCGGGAAATCCTGCTTACGTGGCAGACGCTCTACCCGACTGAGCCATCGAGGACACAGAAGATAGTGCGACTGCAGGGACTTATCTCTGGCACGCTTCCCGTGAGACCCACATTTCCATCTTACTGTCCTCACACTACATTTGTAGTGCCCCTGCCCACTATACCCATTACTCGCTATAATCAATCAACAGATTCCCGTAAGAGTTTGAGCAATGCAGTGCATCCGCACTGAAGAAGATCATTGGCCGGTAAGCCTTATTTATATGAAGATGGTATCTATTCTTTCTGGCATGTCCGAAAGAACAGATACCATCTTCATATGAATGGGTGCAGGTGATCAGACAGGATGCTTACGTACTTGTCACCTGTCAGAGTCATGTCTAGATGTATCAGGTGTCCCATATCACTCCAACTTCACACACACTACACCATCACAGAACCTCCACCAGCTTGAACATGTCCCTGTAGGGTACATGGATTGGTGAGGCTGGTCTCTATATCCGTACACGTCCATCCGCTCGATACAATTTGAAACGAGACTCATCCGACCAGGCAACATGTTTCCAGTCATCAACAATCCAATGTCGGTGTTGACGGGCCCAGGCAAGGCGTAAGGCTTTCTGTTGTGCAGTCATCAAGGGTAGTCGAGTTGGCCTTCGGCTCTGAAAGCCCATATCGATGATGTTTCGTTGAATGGTTCGCACGCTGACAGTTGTTGATGGCTCAGCATTGAAATCTTCAGCAATTTGCGGAAGGGTTACACTTCTGTTACGTTGAACGATTCTCTTCAGTCGTTGTTGGTCCCATTCTTGCACGATCTTTTCCCAGCCGCAGCGATGTCGGAGATTTGATGTTTTACCGGATTCCTGATATTCACGGTAGAGTCGTAAAATTGTCATACGGAAAAATCCCATTCCATCGCTACCTCGGAGACGCTGTGTCCCATCGCTCGTGCGCCGAATATAACACCACGTTCAAATTCAAATAAATCTTGATAACCTGCCATTGTAGCAGCGGTAACCGGTCTAACAACTGCGCCAGATACTTGTTGTCTTATATAGGCGTTGCCGACCGCCGAGTCAACAGATGGGGACGTTCGCAAGACAACAACCATCTGCACGAACAGTTCGACGACGTTTGTAGCAGCATGGACTATCAGCTCGGAAACCATGGCTACGGTTACCCTTGAGTCCTTGACGCTGCATCACAGACAGGAGCGCCTGCGATGGTGTACTCAACAACGAACCTGGGTGCACGAATGGCAAAACGCAATTTTTTCGGATGAATCCAGGTTCTGTTTACAGCATCATGATGGTCGTATCTGTGTTTGGTGACGTCGCGGTGAACGCACATTGGAAGTGTGTATTCGTCATCGCCATACTGGCGTATCACCCGGCGTGATGGTATGGGGTGCCATTGGTAACACGTCTCGGTCACCTCTTGTTCGCGTTGACGGCACTTTGAACAATGGACGCTACATTTCAGATGTGTTACGACCCGTGGCTCTACCCTTCATTCGATCCCTGCGAAACCCTACATTTCAGCAGGATAATGCACGACCGCATGTTGCAGGTCCCCTACGGGCTTTTCTGAATTCAGAAAATGTTCGACTGCTGCCCTGGCCAGCACATTCTCCATATCTCTCACCAACTGAAAACGTCTGCCGGCCGAAGTGGCCGTGCGGTTAAAGGCACTGCAGTCTGGAACCGCAAGACCGCTACGGTCGCAGGTTCGAATCCTGCCTCGGGCATGGATGTTTGTGATGTCCTTAGGTTAGTTAGGTTTAACTAGTTCTAAGTTCTAGGGGACTAATGACCTCAGCAGTTGAGTCCCATAGTGCTCAGAGCCATTTGAACCATTTGAAAACGTCTGGTCGATGTTGGCCGAACAACTGGCTCGTCACAATATGCCAGTCACTACTCTTGATAAACTGTGGTATCGTGTTGAAGCTGCATGGGCAGCTGTACCTGTACACGCTATCCAAGCTCTGTTTGACTCAATGCTCAGGCGTATGAAGGCCGTTGTTACGGCCAGAAGTGGTTGTTCTGGGTACTGATTTCTCAGGATCTATGCACCCAAATTACGTGAAAATCTAATAACATGTCAGTTCTAGTATGATATATTTGTCCAATGAATACCCGTTTATCATCTGCATTTCTTCTTGGTGTAGCAATTTTAATGGCCATTAGTGTATTTAATTTCAAGTTATTTAAATGTAAATCCAGTATTTCGTATGTGTTTCAATATGTATGTGAGAGTGTGTTGTCTTGGAGACATGGCGGGAGCGCTCTAGCCAATCACAGCGCTCGTTACTACGGTAGGTGACTACGGAAGTCAATGGAGGGACTGTATGGAAATGGGGGAGGAGCATCGGGTCGCACAGGACACAGGAGAGTGCTGGATGTGAAGGCGCGACGTACGGTCGCAGGAGATACGTAGAGGGTGTTGAGTTTCGTGCGTGGTCGCGGGAGATAGAAATATTTCGAAGTGCTGACTTGTGCACCTGTGAGATTTCCGTGCTTTCTGCAGTGAAGACGTAGTATGCGTTTGGAAGTGAATATCTCGCGAGCTGTGTTGTTGTTTATAACTAATTGCGTGAAGCAGGAATCTATTCCAGAATGAGATTTTCACTCTGCAGCGGAGTGTGCGCTGATATGAAACTTCCTGGCAGATTTAAAACTGTGTGCCCGACCGAGACTCGAACTCGGGACCTTTGCCTTTCGCGGGCAAGTGCTCTACCAACTGAGCTACCGAAGCACGACTCACGCCCGGTACCCACAGCTTCACTTCTGCCAGTACCTCGTCTCCTACCTTCCAAACTTTACAGAAGCTCTCCTGCGAACCTTGCAGAACTAGCACTCCTGAAAGAAAGGATATTGCGGAGACATGGCTTAGCCACAGCCTAGGGGATGTTTCCAGAATGAGATTTTCACTCTGCAGCGGAGTGTGCGCTGATATGAAACTTCCTGGCAGATTTAAAACTGTGTGCCCGACCGAGACTCGAACTCGGGACCTTTGCCTTTCGCGGGCAAGTGCTCTACCATCTGAGCTACCGAAGCACGACTCACGCCCGGTACTCACAGCTTTACTTCTGCCAGTACCTCGTCTCCTGCCTTCCAAACTTTACAGAAGCTCTCCTGCGAAACTTGCAGAACTGGCACTCCTGAAAGAAAGGATATTGCGGAGACATGGCTTAGCCACAGCCTGGGGGATGTTTCCAGAATGAGATTTTCACTCTGCAGCGGAGTGTGCGCTGATGAGAGCTGGTAGAGCACTTGCCCGCGAAAGGCAAAGGTCCCGAGTTCGAGTCTCGGTCGGGCACACAGTTTTAAATCTGCCAGGAAGTTTCAGGAATCTATTGTTTCCCTGTTATTCAATTTATATTTTATTTAATTGCTGGACCATCGACACCAATATGTGTTTTGCCGTAATAAACGGCATGCTTAAAGATACTTCTGCTATCGTACTCATCATTTCAAGTCGATAAAAATAGTATCTGCAGATTTTATTTAATTCCCGTCTTTTATTTATAAATTTCTATGTTACATTCAAAATTTGCTATTGCCGAGTGATAGGAGCCTTCGACTATTCGATTCATGTGTATATTCATATTGTATACTGTAGACTCTGCAGTATTTGGCTTGTAATGCGGCAACTGCGTATCTCATCCCCTAGACAACGACACCAGCCAAAACTTTTAATATTTCAAGTCTGAGTCTGAGGGTACGTAGTTGAGGGTCACATTTTTTTAAAGAAAGCCCGCAAGATAATCACATGGAATGTCAACGAATTTCGCAGTGTAGATGTAGTCACGAAATGCAGTTGAACAGATGAGTCCAGTTCAACAGCACTTCATGAATATATCTACATTCTGAAACTGGTTGCCATTCCGGGTGACCATGTATAATATATATATCCTCCTATGAGTGAAGTTACTGTTGCCTGACCAAGTACTACTAGCGCAGCTTTAATAGACCTGGCTTGAAAATGAACTTGGTAGTTCGAAACTAGTCGCCAGCTTAATAAAACGCAAAATGTGTGCCCTGACCGGGACTCGAACCCGGACAGTTAGGAATGTGGGTCTCACGGGAAGCGTGCAAGGGATGAGACCCAGTAGTCGCGCTATTCATCTCTGTCCTCGGTGGCTCAGATAGATAGAGCGTCTGCCAGGTAAGCAGGAGATCCCGGTTTCGAGTCCCGGTCGGGGCACACATTTTTAGCTGTTCCCCTCGAAGTTTATCGACAACAACTGTCGGCAGCTGAGGGTTTCAATT
Source organism: Schistocerca cancellata (assembly GCF_023864275.1). NCBI lineage: Eukaryota > Metazoa > Arthropoda > Insecta > Orthoptera > Acrididae > Schistocerca > Schistocerca cancellata. The sequence goes on from NC_064628.1 coordinate 701,422,673, forward strand.
AATTATCATAAATTTTTTGACAGTCATTGAAGAGGGTTGTGACGAAAAGTAAGAGGACAGGTTCAAAGGTCATTGAGGAATTGAATATCACACTCGTGGCCCTACCAGCATGATAACAATAGGGAATTGACCAGGGAATTGCAAAGCGAACTGGAATATTCCAAAACTACTCATCCGTTGATGCAAATGGCCGTAACAAGAAAACGTGGTGCGAAACTATAAAACCTGGGCTATGGAGCAATGGGAGGTGTCATTTGGTCGGATGAGTCTGGTTTCACACTGTTTCTAACTCCTGACCGAGTTTACGTCTCTAAGAGTGAAACATGTTTCGTTATGATTGTGGCACCCATGTCGTGTATTCCACGGATCCGTGGTAGCTCTGCAAGGTAGAGCATTACTACCAAGGATTACGTGACCATTTTGGCTGATCAAGTCCATCCCATGGAACAACGTTTGTTCCTCAATGGTGTTGCTGTATTCCGAAACGACAGGGCCGCCGTTCAAGCAGTTCGCGTCATCCATGACTAGTTTTGTGAGCATGAGGGTGAATTGTTGTATCTGTGCTGATCACCAAACTCATCAGATCTTAATATTATTGAGCCTTTGTGGTCTATGTTGGAGACAAAGGTGCGTGACCTGCATCGCCTATAACGACCCTATCGCCCTCTTTCCTACTCTCGGATGTAGTATTCTCTTTACGTTTGTTTTTACGAGAGTGAAGCAGCATGACCTTGCTACGACTTCGTCTGTCTTCTGTCGTCTCTAAATCCGGACTCGGGAATCCAGGTAAAAATGTTAACACTTTGAACACCATGTTGGACTAATGCACTCTTTGACTAATCTTGACTTCGAATTTACCTGACAGAATTTTAATTTGGATATCGTACTACTTTCTTTAATAGACATACTATTGGAACGTTGTATTTAGCGACAAAGTATTCGTTTGCACTTCACTGGTTATCTTGAATTATCACGTTGATAATTTACGTTTACCACTAAAGCTAGTGACTGCATTCACCACTAGAACAGGAATCGTGATTAAACTCACCTTAAGCAGTTCCTCCTGAAATTTAACTCCACTATTTGCTATTTATGGTCACCACGGCCTGACAGAACAAATTTAGAAAGTTAAATCTGTTCATTGAACTTGTAACAGTTACTTAACTCATGATTTAATAACTTTAGAACTTGCTATTCAGAACCAGAATGAAACTGATAAGATAACTATCGACTTTCTTTCGTTACTTTAAGTCCTTCGAAAAAACGTTTAGCATTAATATTTGTCATTTGAATAAAGATGAATAATGTTAATATACTCCTGAAACTTTAAAAAAACTATTTTATACAAACTAATTTTACTCAGCTTCTGCAACAACGCCATCCATAAAATATGTGGAATACTCTGGAAGAACTGCCTATAACACACAAAAATTACTGTTACTGCTTTTACACTAGGCATTGATAAATTTTGATATAGGATTTAAGATTTAAGGAAAATGAAATTGGTACTTGAAATTAAATAGTCACAAGTATATAAATTAAATGTCTCTCTACTGACCAAAAACGTACTTGTTAACAGTACATGTTGAATTAAATCAGTCTCTCCTTTTACAAGAACAAGAAACAAATAGTGTGTAGCTTGCCTTGTTATGAGCAGTGCAGTAGAGGAGCTTCTGAAAATTCTTCGCGACTCTGGTTAAAATGATATGACAATGACGTCATAATGGCTACCGTTATTAAGCCTGCTTGAAGTGAAGTTGTAAAAACTTTGGAGCACCATGATTAAGCCTGGTAAATCTTGCATCCATGGCTAATAATTATCACAGACGAGTTCTTAATGCAGAAGTATTAATAAACTTAGTCTTCCAATAACATGTGCCTATATTAGCACAAACCAGTCATGTCTTGCAGAGCGCACCAAAACACGACCTGTTACTGTCACTGCTGACTGGCTACACTCACTGCTCAGGCTGCCGCAGCAAACTTTTCTTCCACAGAAAAGGTGTTCACCAAAATGGAAAGCGACAAAGCCACCTGTTACCCCTATCCCAGCACTGTCCGCTGGGCCCTCTTTCTTCGCCTTCTCCCGTGCAAAAAACGCGTTCACAAAACGGAAACGACAAGGAAAAAAGCTTGGCCTCTCTCAGGCCGAATTTCTTCCTTCTTTCTCATGTACGATATACTTTTCGTAATAATAATTAATACCAAGCTAAGGAGTAGCTCATACCACAGAGAAATCATTTATTTTATCTTATTAATTTGAAAACAACAATTTAATCGTGAATTTACATCTTAAATAAACTTTTACTAAATTACTAAATAAACATGTCAGATCTGACAACACACTACATACATATTCATCTTTTGGATCTGCAGCTCTCATACATGGATATTAACACTGTTTCGTTATACATCTACATCACTGTTAGCTCAACTTGCCACTGTTTTGCAGGAAGAAAGGTATAACATTTCCTCGAAGACCAGCAGGACCTGCATGTATCCAATCCGAGACGACTGGAAACCGTTTGGAATGTCAACGGGTTTCCTACACCATATTAGGCGTGGTAATTTGTTGTGTTTTTGGTATTTTCATATTTTTGTCCGACCCTGTATGTTGAGGCTCCGCTGCCAATCTTTGCACCAAGTGACGATAATCCACAAGTATTCCTGTATTTATCAATAATTTCCTAGGACTCTGCTTTCCGAGTACGCATCTGTGTTGTCTGAGAACGCCGGCCGGTGTGGCCGAGCGGTTCTAGGCGCTTCAGTCTGGAACCGCGCGACCGCTACGGTCGCAGGTTCGAATCCTACCTCGGACATGGATGTGTGTGATAGGTTAGTTAGGTTTAAGTAGTTCTAGGGGGCTGATGACCTCAGATGTTAAGTCCTATAGTGGTCAGAGCCATTTTTGTCTGAGAACAGCCAGATGACCTAAAAGCATCTTTTTTATAGGTTACTAAAGGAAAGTGTCAAATATTTTGTGAGATGGTGGTGCTCATCCAAAGTAAACAACTCCAATAAAGTTATCCATGTTTGTAGTGGCTGCGCTCTGTGGCAGTGGATTCAATTACCAGAAAAAAACAGGGCAACTAACCAGTTTTGTGTAGCTGTATTTTGTGCCAAGACGCGTTTTGGGCTTTCATCCATCTTCAACCGGCGTTAAGTATTCGTCGCAGGACAGCTGCAGAGTTAAAAATGCAGTTGATAGAAACCTTATACTGACGAATATTCAGGGTGGCTCAACTCCACCTACCTATCGGTTTTATGCAATCCACAACGCCTTCGAAAACCAAGTGCAACTTTTTCATATTCTCTCCCTCACGACATGCTAACTATTAGCACTACAGTAAAGATGAAAATAATCTTTTTGTAGGAAATTTAATATAGTTAAATTTTGTACTGGGATACGTTTTCGCTAGAGGCCGTAGTTTTAAAATTATTCAAGAAAAACGTACAAAAGTGACCTTCAAACGCGTTTCTCCTGAATAACTCGAAAACTGTGATCTTCAGTAGCTTCATGCATTTATACAGGGTCATTCATCTGCCCCTACCGATGGATTTTATACAACCTACAACGTCTTCAACGAGATTTTGATACACTCTCGCTCGTTATTCACGAACTATTAATCCTACAGGAAAAAATGAACACGACCTATTTGTAGGAAGTTTAATGTAGATAAATTTTGTATAGGGATACGTTTTCGCTAGAGGCCGTAATTTTCCAGTTATTCAAGAAAAATGTGCAAAAATGACATTCAAACAGGTTTTTCTTGAATAACTCGAAAACCGTGATCTCTAGCGGAAACGTATCCCACTACAATCATATGGTGGTATCTTTAGATAGCACTGACCTAGAAACTTAATTTACATCGTCAACGGACAGTAGATCTTAGTATATAAAATACTCCTCACCAGAAATGGAAACGCTATTTTTTCTGATGGTGCTATAGTCACTGTGAAGAAAATTCAGCCATATTACTCTACTTCCACTGACGTTTAAACAAAAGCGGAAGATAGTACTGGAGGTAACACACTTTCCCTTTCTTAGTACACATCGAATCTCCAGTGATCTGAAACGCTTTTTCTAACAGTCTTACATTTCAATTTCTTACTTCTTAATACATGACACAGCCAATCAGCCTTAACTGTATTGTTACTAATTGTCTTCTGAGGTCCTTATTGCATTCTCTGTTGCTAATGTGGCTTAATCCTCAACGGATTCTGTATTTTTTGAAAACGATGACACATAACAACCTCGTTTTATGGACCATTTTTTCCAATTAATGACAGCACCCTTGTGCCTGCTCTTATTTACTTCACCGGAAATTCATTCACTAGAAAAGCAACAGTGACAGTCTAAATCACAGTGCTACCCTCACGCGGAACTATTACTACTTGGAGACTTCAGTCAGTGACTATATCCGATGCGCCTTCTCCCCAGTGACATTAGAGCAAGCAGCCTTGGTTGCAGTATTTTGATGTATTGCTGTATCATAGTACTCTAGGTACTCATGAACCTTAGCATCAGGAAGTCTGCAGTCACTTGTGTGATTCAAGTTGTGTTGCACTAAATTTTCAGCAGTGTTGTGTTACTATACATAAATTAGTGGCAACTCTGGGTGTTGACCATTATTGTACTATTTGTACGCACTAACGGCTCAGTGCATTTTTTTCTCTCTTTTCAACCACTTGTTAGCAATGGGAGCCTGCTGCTCCACGAGTGCTACAGCGGATGCAATTTTCTGGTATGGTTTCACACAGGGAAGCAGCCTGCGAGCCGTACCCCCTACAGTGAAGAATATCCACTTCGCAGAGTAAATATCGTCATTATCATCATCAGTCAATTCGATCACTTGCTGATGTGGCCTCTTTAAGGGGAGACGGAAGGCAATTTTTATCCCTATTCTGCCAACGCTATTTTACCCTTTGAATAGCTACACTATGGGACTTAACATCTGAGGTCATCAGTCCCCTAGAACTTACAACTACTTAAACGTAACTAACCTAAGGACATCACACACATCCATGCCCGAGGTAGGATTCGAACCTGCGACCGTAGCAGAAGCGCGGTTCCGGACTGAAGCGTCTAGAACCGCTCGGCCACAACGGACGGCTCCTAAGGCACTTTGCATCGTAATTCAGAATAATACAGGCAGTGCAATATCGTATCGTGTCTGGTGGTTGCTGCCTTTTTCTTCTGGCATACGGCCTACATCGCCTGTCAACTGTATTCTCCTGCTCTACAGTTTCTGTAGGATTGTTGGTTCTTGCATCAAGAGATAAATTTCCTCGTTCTTCCTCCTCCTTCATTCTCCTTTACCATATCTTGCTCATGATTCTTCTTCAAAATATTAATAGATCTTTCTTTTCTCGTTTAGGCAAGCTCCAGGTTTCTGAATCGTACATGACTGCTGGGCACAGCACTGCCGTATATATCGTCATCCGATATTGATTTTGATCTGAGCGTCTCCCTAAGGAAATAGCTGCATTTCATCTCTACTGCTATTCTTTCCTTATTGTACCTTCACTTGTTGTTATCACTAGTAAACCAACATCACAAGTATCTGAACTGGTGATCTCTCTTGAACCTCATGCCATCTGTCTCAAGAAATTCTTCCTGATGTTGTCTTATTCGTAACTTCATGAACTCCATTTTGTCTTGGCACACCTTTAGCATATCCTGCTGTGCGTAGCTGTCCGTTTTCTGGTACATTTCTTTCAACTCATGGTTTCATTCACTTAGTACTCGTAGAACTATATCTCCGTATGCTAGACAGTTAAAATTACCATCCAGCTGTACCCCACCCCACTCCTGTTGCCTAAGTCCCCTTAACACTTTCTTTATGATGACATTAGATACAACACATGAGAGAATACAGTTGTCTGCGCCCTGTATATGTCTCGAACGTTTCTGATGCGATCCCTCAGAAAAACACTCCTGCTCTTGACGCGTCCATACATGCTTGCCCCATTCTCACTAGCTTCACAGGAATACGCAAAGTACCATTTGATAAACTGTTCGGCCAATGTTTCTAGGGTCGAAGGGACATAGGACTCTAGGTAGCAAAACATAAACAGTGAAACAACTCGTTCAGTCTGGACGCCAGAGACGGGTAAGGATATGCCACATTTAGCGTATGAAAATCTCAGAACCCGTGTCCAAAATTAATAGCAGTGGAAGACCTAATCATCTTCTTGTCTGCGCGGTACTGCATGAAAGTTACCGTATCCATACTATCTCCAGCGCGTCCCGACCCTAAGTCCATTCAACTAGCGTGGCAAACAGTGGTTCCGTCACTAGCTCTTGCGGAAGTGAGGTGAGGCTCCACTGTTTACCGTTAAGATTTTATTTACTAATAAAACGTTGTTTACAAAACATAGTGCTGTGAATTTTCGTATTCAGAAAGTGAGAGCTGATGACAATCCCTATGGAATTGTAGTAGGTCACTATTATTTAATTAACCTGTTGACGAAAGAGTTCATGGATGAACAGCTGGGTGTTAGTGTCCAACAGGCACAATATTTCGGCAAGCGACCACGTTACCATCATCAGGTACTCCGACGAACCGACCGACGAATCGCCGGCGCTAGGCTGATATCTCCTCCCCCCCCCCCCCCCCCCCGCCCCTCCAGGTGTTCCGCACACGGTCCGCAAGCGCGGAGTGTCCAGCATCCGTTCCTTTCGCAGTCCACGCCAAGGCCCCCTGCCGGCAGCGTCTTCTTAGTATCTCTGCCTGTTCTCGAAGTCAGTTCGTGGTGGGATGTCTTCTTTCTCCTTTTAATCAGATTCAAAGCGGGTTCCCAGGCCTTATTAAGGATGTAACTGCTATCTCGATTGATCAGCGGTTCTCGTACTCGAATCTCGATAGATTCTTTAATGACACAGCCCCAGTATTTGGATGTCCGTATCAGAACCTTGTTCTGGTTGTAATTCATTCTGTGTAGTTTCGAGAGTGTGTAGGTACATGATGAAAGACCCCCAGGATATCGTAAGGTTAAAATTTATTGAAAACAAAAAATAAAACTAATTAATTTTTGTCGTGTCACATGAAAGCTTGAATGATGACATTTCCAGGTATTTGAGAATGGTGAAAACTTCTTCATATTTCATACTAAGCTACACTGAATTGAAGTAAATAGCACTAGCACATGAAGAGTTAACATGATACTACGTGAATGATTAGTCAGTACACATTATTTCCGTGAAACAAAAGTTTCTTGGCAACTAGTCCATGTCTGTACGAGTAACATTTTCTCACAAATCCTTGAACCAGTAGATGAGTATTTCTTTTCTACCCTCCCAAACAAAGGAGGCGGCGCCAAGCGTAGTTAGGCCAGCAGTGCGTATTGTTTTAGTTCTCTTTCCAATGTTTTTCTCCCTCCTCTACCTAAGGAAGAAATGATCTCCCATAAGTGACAAAAGCCCGTCTATAAAATGAAGCATAAATGTATCATATGCTTGCATTGTATCATGATAATGTGTATGTACTTAAGTTGTATATGTGATGTGAACGAAGATAAGTTGAAGCTAACAAACAAACTGTAACAATAGAACCCAGTTAATGAAAATTTTACGACGTTTTAAAACTTAAGAAATCTATGTTCGTAATATAAGCGATAGATGGAGTGTCAGCCATAGGTATAAGCTATCATGTTATATATTTTGTTGTAACTCATACTTGTATGAATTTCCATTCGAAACAAAATTCCATATCAAGAACTGAACTTTAAAGACAAGCAATTTATACTATGTTTTGGACGGCTATATGTGTCTTTCAGCAAGTGGATGGTCGAGTGGGGTGACATGAACATGCGTGTGCAGCGAAATAACTTCTGAGTATCGTGGCCCCCAACACTTGAAACATTAACAAGTGAACTATAGTTGTTCGAGCCGCTACTTACCTCATCGACGGATGCTGTTGATCGGGGCTCTCCCCGCTGAAACTGCGAGTATGACAGGTAATAATGACGCCCAGGCCGTAAAAATGGAGATCTTCTGACACAGCGTCGGATTTTGACCGTTGGCGACTAGTTCTTAAGACGCCAAATCTACCAGTGCGCAAGCGCGAAACTCATTATTGTTAGCGCGCTAAATTCAAATATGTAATGGACTATCATATTATGTATATAATCTTTTAGTTTCTTGTAGAACTCTAACATGCATAGGATAAGCTCACATATCCATTCCATTAAATAAAAGAGAAGCCGACAAATAAAGGGCATCGATCGCTATCGGCAAATGTAAATATGTACAAGCAGAAAACACTGTAAGTCTCCGTACCAAGTCAACGTACAGTGTGGGGGCAATTGTGTAGGTACATAATGAAAGACCCCCAGAATATCGTAAGGTTAAATTTTATAGAAAAAAACAAAAAGTGAAACACCAATCGACCATAAGCGTTGGCAAAGACGTTAATTATGAATGCACGGTTACGCGCACACAAATGATAAAACCATCATTCATTTTCTTATACATGTTTATGTTTCTCATTCTCTCGTATGTAGAAGTCCTATTAACAAGTGCGGTGCGGAGGATGACGGGCTACGAGTGTTTTGTATCATACATGTTTTGAAATAAGAAAAAAATTGATACCAGTCTTAAGAATTTTTTATTCAATAGAAGTGAAACCAAGTGAGGAGGAATTTCTTAATTATGATACGCACTGGTGTACTTGGAGTCTGCTGCCTGCATCTACAATTTAAAAGTAAGAGAAGAAGTCCGATAGCCTAAAAATTCGTATAGGGGAAGGTAGGGGTAACGTGCGCACCTAAGCGGAACATTTTTTAAAAAATTTTGACCTCGTTAAATAAAGTTGATTTTGTATCAAAACTTAGAGCAACTATTCTAGTATCTATAAAAAATTAAGATAACCCAAAATATTCAAAAATAAACACACCAAAAACAAAATTCCAAGACACTACCTAAGCGCACGGTTTCCCAAACGTCGTGGAAACGTGCTCATCAGGTGGGGTAATTGTGCGCATGTTAGATGAATTGTTACGTAGTAATACCTGGAGAGGAAAAAAAAACAATACAATGTTTGTTCCAAAGATTATATTGATAAGGCACATATTAGATTAGGTTAAACATAAGTTTTAATCAAATTTTACAAAATTTAACATAGTTCAGGACTATTAGTTTTCAAATAAAATTCAAAGTTTTCTTTGATTTTAGGGGCCTACAGATTTAACGAGTTAGATAAGTCCTCCACTGCACATATCACATATAAAATCTTTAGCAGAATCATTTGCGGCACAAGCTGCATGGTACCATCTTCCACACAAAGTACATCTGTACCACAGTTCCTTGTCTTTACCATGTTCTCCACAAAGTCCGCAAATCTCGTCGTCGGCTCCTTGAAGTGCGCCAGGGTCAAACAGCTCCATGTCGATAGCATCTGACTCATCGTCATTACACAGTGGAACTTCGTCAACATCTCAATCGCCTGATTATTCTTTAATTGTCTTCTTTTTGTTTACCTTCTTTTGTTAATGTTTCTTGCCAAAAGTCTGATTATCCTTTTTCTTGTTTTGAAGTCTCTTCTTATCCATGCTTTCTTTTGCATTAGGCTTAGGCCTATTGCCGAGATTAAGCTTTCTAGCAACTTTTATGTTTTTATTGGCAGTTCTTTGCTGTTTCACCTCTTCTTTTTCCTTTTTCTTTTCTATATCCAACTCAAGCTTTATTTTTATGGGTGTGCTAGTTAGTATTTCAGAGTACTGCTTTTCTCTGGGCTTTCTTGTTTTAACCTCAGTAGGCTTAGGCCTATCAGATTTCTTCTTTAGGTCAAAAGCTGGTAGATAAGTCATAAACTTCTTATGGCTTTCAGTAAAACCTCCCGTGGATGTTGAGGAAGTAGGGTAATCAAATAGCCCCACAGATGGACTTGTAGCAGTCGATGGGGACTTACATGCTGCGGATGTTGGACTGTCACAATCTGTGGCTGCTTCCACTCTTAGCTCGTCTAGTTTTCGAGCTGGGGCAAAATCAAGTTCAGAAAACTTGTCGGGGCTGTATGGGTGAATACCAGCTGCACGAAAGCCAGATAAAGCATTTGACAATGTAGCAACTTTAAGAAAAGTATTCTTTTACAAGTTCAGCAACTTCGTACTCAGTAATTCTCTGGTACCCTGTTCTTATCATGAAAAGGTCATATTCTCTAGAAAGAGCATTCTACAGATGGCCAAAAAAGGTTAGGTGCAAGGGTTGTAGGCGGTGGGATGTGTGCGGTGGCAGAGAGACTATGTGGATGTGGTCTTCTTTACAAAACTTGTAAGACTCAATGGAAATATGGCTGTTGTGGTTGTCCAGTATGAGCAGCACTGGTTCATCAGCTGTTGGGCGAGTATGTTTTTTAAAATGAAGAAGCCACTCATTGAATAGTTCCGTGTTGGTCCACCCATTGTTGGAACAACAGTAAATGGCCCCATCTGGTTGATTTTTCTGAAGATTTGCACTCATTCGTTTTCTTGGATAAATCATCATAGGAGGTAGGAAATGACCTCCAGCACTCATACAAAGCACACCAGTGATGGTCCTGCCCCTCTCAGCACAAGTTGCAGCGCCTACCCTCTTTGAACCTTTGGTAGCGAACACCTTAGAACACTTTCTTTGTACAACGGTTATGCCAGTTTCATCTTGGTTGTACATTCTTGTGGGATCAATATTCAGTTTTTTTTAAAGTTAGCAGATTGTCAAAAAAATCGAGTAACTTCTTCCTTGCTGACAGCATTGATTCTATTCACACTACTATTTTCTGGCTGCCGCAGTCTGATGGTCGGGTGGCGCTTAAGAAAACTGCACAACCAATCTTTGCTGGCTAAGCCACTCTCTTTGTTGAAATTGTGGTTAATACCATTCTTCTCACCGTAGTCGTATGCCAATTTCTGCAAGCCTTTAAGGGGTTAGGTCATAGAACAAGTTGCAAAGAAGGACGATAAAATCAATCATTTCCTGCTCAACACTTCCTGGAATAATAGACTTATGCCCCAAACTTGGCTGTGTTACCTCGTTAATGGGCTCCGCTAGGTATTTTAGTATTGTTGATTCTGGTATTTTGAAGCTCCTACCGACTTCTCTGATTTTCCTGCCATATATTCTTACTGCATGTATTGCTTGTTTAAGCGTGTCTACAGTATAACTGTACTGCCCTGTTTTCCGGACGTACTTTCTCGGCATCTGAGAACAAAGGAAAAAAAAACGAACTGTTGGTGGCCTGCTGGTATTTAACTACATGAGGGGGAAACGTGCGCATCGGTGCGCACCTTTACTCCATAAGGTCTTGGAAATAAATTTTGGCCACAATTTTCTTAAAATAAATTACAACCAAACAGGAATCACGTAAAAACATACCCATAACATACAGGCTTTAACTACATCACAAGTAAATGTAGTCAACGTAATAAATAGGGACTTACCGTCTTAAATCCCGAGGACTGCAAATTACACTCCTGGAAATTGAAATAAGAACACCGTGAATTCATTGTCCCAGGAAGGGGAAGCTTTATTGACACATTCCTGGGGTCAGATACATCACATGATCACACTGACAGAACCACAGGCACATAGACACAGCCAACAGAGCATGCACAATGTCGGCACTAGTACAGTGTATATCCACCTTTCGCAGCAATGCAGGCTGCTATTCTCCCATGGAGACGATCGTAGAGATGCTGGATGTAGTCCTGTGGAACGGCTTGCCATGCCATTTCCACCTGGCGCCTCAGTTGGACCAGCGTTCGTGCTGGACGTGCAGACCGCGTGAGACGACGCTTCATCCAGTCCCAAACATGCTCAATAGGGGACAGATCCGGAGATCTTGCTGGCCAGGGTAGTTGACTTACACCTTCTAGAGCACGTTGGGTGGCACGGGATACATGCGGACGTGCATTGTCCTGTTGGAACAGCAAGTTCCCTTGCCGGTCTAGGAATGGTAGAACGATGGGTTCGATGACGGTTTGGATGTACCGTGCACTATTCAGTGTCCCCTCGACGATCACCAGTGGTGTACGGCCAGTGTAGGAGATCGCTCCCCACACCATGATGCCGGGTGTTGGCCCTGTGTGCCTCGGTCGTATGCAGTCCTGATTGTGGCGCTCACCTGCACGGCGCCAAACACGCATACGACCATCATTGGCACCAAGGCAGAAGCGACTCTCATCGCTGAAGACGACACGTCTCCATTTGTCTCTCCCATTCACGCCTGTCGCGACACCACTGGAGGCGGGCTGCACGATGTTGGGGCGTGAGCGGAAGACGGCCTAACGGTGTGCGGGACCGTAGCCCAGCTTCATGGAGACGGTTGCGAATGGTCCTCGCCGATACCCCAGGAGCAACAGTGTCGGGAAGTGGCGGTGCGGTCCCCTACGGCACTGCGTAGGATCCTACAGTCTTGGCGTGCATCCGTGCGTCGCTGCGGTCCGGTCCCAGGTCGACGGGCACGTGCACCTTCCGCCGACCACTGGCGACAACATCGATGTACTGTGGAGACCTCAGGCCCCACGTGTTGAGCAATTCGGCGGTACGTCCACCCGGCCTCCCGCATGCCCACTATACGCCCTCGCTCAAAGTCCGTCAACTGCACATACGGTTCACGTCCACGCTGTCGCGGCATGCTACCAGTGTTAAAGACTGCGATGGAGCTCCTTATGCCACGGCAAACTGGCTGACACTGACGGCGGCGGTGCACAAATGCTGCGCAGCTAGCGCCATTCGACGGCCAACACCGCGGTTCCTGGTGTGTCCGCTGTGCCGTGCGTGTGATCATTGCTTGTACAGCCCTCTCGCAGTGTCCGGAGCAAGTATGGTGGGTCTGACACACCGGTGTCAATGTGTTCTTTTTTCCATTTCCAGGAGTGTAGATCACAATGTCACATTTCACCATTTGCAGACTCACTGAACACGAAACTGTAATGACGGCCCAGCGACCAGACGAAAGTAGTTCGCTAACCTGCCACTAGGCGTAGCACTCGTTACATAGTTCAACAAAGCTTTTAAATCAGAGAAACAGCGATGCGCATATTTACCCGCTGCGCACGTTTCCCCTACTTTGAAGAAGAGACTTCAAAACAAGAAAAATGATATTCAGACTTTTGGCAAGAAATACTTACAAAAGAAGGTAAATTCCCCTATTTAATGTTTTTCGTATGTATATTTTTTATTTTTTTATTTACAACACAAGAGACAATGTTCTGCAACCGCCGACTCGTTAGTCTGCTGCAGTCTGGTGGGGCGTTGATGTTCTTGACCACGATCTTCGATAGTACGCGCTGTTTCACCTATGTAAATCATGCCACATTCACAGGGGATCTGGTAGACCCCTGATTTACGTAGTCCTAAATCGTCCTTGACATTACCAAGCAGTACCTGCGTCTTAATTGGTGGGCGGAGGACAGTCTTCACTTGACGTTTTTGAAGAATTCGATCTGTCTCTCCCGATAAAGAGCCACAGAACGGAATACATGCTATGCCCCCGTTCTGCTGAGGTTCCTCTTCTCTTTTCTCCTGTTGTACAGTCGGTGTGGGACGTAGATCTCTCCGAATTTGCTTCTCTGTGTAGTTGTTTCTCCAGAAAACCGACCTCGGAGGTTCAAGTTAAGGCTCTCATTGTCAGACAGGGTACGGGCCCTGTAAACCACTGCTTTGAGGACGCCGTTCCTCTGTGCTGGATGGTGGTAGCCATTTGCATGTAAGTGAAGGTCGGTGTGCGTCTTCTTGCGGTACACGCTGTGGCCCAATGTGCTGTCTGCTCTTCTTTTAACAAGAACATCTAGAAAATGGAGCACTCCATCCACTTCGACTTCCATTGTAAACTTGATGTTCTGGTGTGTGGAATTGTATGAGGAAACCATTCAGCTTGACACTTTTTTCATATGGCCACATGGTAGAGACAAGCTTACTAGTCTCGCCACTGTCAGGAGAGCGACGTGAGGGGTACGGACGACAAGGCAGCCGAACCAGCACTGACGAGCGACGACGAAGCGCCTCCAGGAAGAGTGCGCGAGAAGCAGCGAGCAAACGATGGCAACACCAGCAGTTCCAGCCAGAGTTTTGGAGGTTTCCCCTCGGCCCTAAGGCGAATTCCGGCACTGTCCCCAACATCCTCCTCTGCTCCCAAATGGAAAAACTAAAATCGCCCTCCACAAGGCCTAGAAGCCAAAAACAGAACCAATCCCAAACCCAGAAATCGCAGGAAATACGAACTTAAATTTAAAAAATGGTAGGATATCCCTCACCCACCTGCCATCTAACAACCTCCCTCAGAGGTGGATATGAAACGACGAAAAAGTGCGTCAGCAGTCAGTTCATCAGCGCACCTGATGATGGCAACGTGGTCGCTTGCCGAAATATTGTGCCCGTTGGATACTAACACCCGGCTGTTCACCTGTGAACTCTTTCGTCATGAAGTATGCCGTGAGAAACCTAAGAATCATATGTAACTGTTGCTTGTGTAACTCACATAAAGCAAACCCTGTACGTCAATGAAACTCTATAATTTCATTCTGTATAATCTCTTTGTTTCTATCCAAACTTACTTCTCTGATTCAATTAATTCCAGAATATTATTGCATGTTCATTTATCACCACGAGAAAGACTAACAAATATCAGAAATAGCAGGGATTACAACAGTGATTAACTTCTTCCAGATATGCTGTCGTCAATCATTCAAATTTCTGCCTCAGATAGACAAATAATGTATATGCAAAAACTTCCACAAATTTCTCGTAATAAAACCCTCTCAGACGAAGAAATAAAAATAAATCATCAATTAAATTTATTCTTCGTCACTTTAATAAAGTGGTCTGTGATGTTACTAAGGCTTGTGGAAAAGAAATGATCCGAATTTTTTATTCTATATTCACCATCGGCTGACGTACGAATGGCATTTCATAAATAACGCATAAGTTGGTATTAATGTGGATTGGTTGATGCAACAATAATGAAAATTACGTCAAATGTAGTTGGGAGCTTTCTTCGCTGTGTACTCTAATACAAAATTGGCGAGAGGTAGAAATGGACCCTGCAGGGGTCTCGGGTATTGTGATGGTTGACGACCAGAAAGAGGTCATACATCAAGATCGAAACTTTACGCGGTAAAATTCCGACAGAAATCCACAGTGCGTTAAGTGAAGTTTTTGGTGAGTTTACTGCGGACCGTAGTACAGTTTCGCGTTGTGTTAATCGTTTTCTTGGTGGTCGTACGAGCATAGACGATAATTCAAGGTTCGGAAGGCCGAAAACGTCAACAGACGAACGAAGTGTAAAGCTTCTGGCACAAGCTCATAGAAGATCGCAATGTGACTTTTGAGGAACTCTCTGAAGCCACAGGATTGCTCCATATCAATATTCCGTATTCTGACAAATGATTTGAAGAAGAGAGAAATTTGTGCGAGATGGGTCTCACACTGTTTAACTGCTGAAGAGAAACAGAAACGCCTCGACATTGCAACCTTGGCCGGCCAGAGTGGCCGAGCAGTTCTAGGCGCTACAGCCTGGAACCGTTCGACCGCAACGGTCGCAGGTTCGAATCCTGCCTCGGGCATGGATGTGTGTGATGTCCTTAGGTTAGTTAGGTTTAAGTAGTTCTGAGTTCTGGGGGACTGATGGCCTCAGAAGTTAAGTCCCTTTGTGCTCAGAGCCATTTGCAACCTTGCTCAAACACGATTCGACCGTGAAAGTCAATGAGTCTTGTGTCTAATTGTCGCTATTAATGAAACGTGAATTAGAACCGGAGTTGAAATCACAGTCCAATGAATGAAGAGCTTCAAATTCTTCACGTCAAAAAAAAAAAAAAAAAATTCTATATGCTCTATCAAAGCTCAAGCAAATGATGATTTTTGCTTATGATCACCAAGTAATCATCATGACAGATAGAGTCGGATGTGGAACAAGTGTCACAACAGTGTATCATCGTTCCTTCATGAAAAACCTGCGCAGAATAATGTACAAACCCGACCTCAGTTTCTCAAGGCTGGGCCACTCATTCACCCGACAGTGCTCGCCCGCATACCGGCAATGTTGTAGTCCAAAAACTGCGCGAATACGGGTGGAAAGTGTTGCCGCAACCTCCCTACAGCCCGGACATGAGTCCACCGGACTTCAACTTGTTACCGAAGTTGAAAAAACCTATGATTGGATGTCGATGTCTTTGTCTGGAAGAGATTTCTACCACCGTTACCCGAGCTATTCGACAGATGAACAGAAGTGGTGTCCCGGATGGCACAGCAGAGCTTCCGAGCCGGTGGGATTCAGTCATAGAGAAGCAGGGAGATTATACTGAAGGACTGTAATGAGATACTAAAAAAAGTGCAAGTAAAAACAAATTAATGTTCGTTATTCATGAAATGTCCCTCATATTACATGACACGCATGTTACTCGGTCGATCTTTCCACTTTGCTGACGCAAGTTGCAACCCTCTGCTGCTAGCAGGCTTCGAATTGTAGCGTGTTACATAATTATGTCTGTGTTCTGCGAGTCCCTCAGAAAACTGACAGCACGAATTCGAAGAGTTCGACCACACACGTAGTATCCTCTACCTCATAATGACAGTGTCAGATCACACACGAGCGCTGCGACATCCGCAACAATCCAGTGCCTTGGGTTCGCTGTCACCGATCGTCCTTCATGCAGTCCCCACTTGCCCCTTTCGATTTTCAGCTGTTTTCAGAACTTAAAGAACATCTTCGAGGACTTCACTTTAATACTGATGAAGCGATGTAAGAAGAGGTGAGGTTGTGGCTCCGTCAACAGAGTCAAATATTCTACACTGGCGGCAGGGGCCCATCAACAAACAGATCTACATCTACATCCATACTCCGCAAGCCACCTGACGGTGTGTGGCGGAGGGTACCTTGAGTACCTCTATCGGTTCTCCCTTCTATTCCAGTCTAGTATTGTTCGTGGAAAGAAAGATTGTCGATATGCCTCTGTGTGGGCTCTAATCTCTCTGATTTTATCCTCATGGTCTCTTCGCGACATATATGTAGGAGGGAGCAATATACTGCTTGACTCCTCGGTGAAGGTATGTTCTCGAAACTTCAACAAAAGCCCGTACCGAGCTACTGAGCGTTTCTCCTGCAGAGTCTTCCACTCCGTAACGCTTTCGCGATTACTAAATGATCCTGTAACGAAGTGCGCCGCTCTCCGTTGGATCCTCTCCATCTCCTCTATTAACCCTATCTGGTACGGATCCCACACTGTTGAGCAGTATTCAAGCAGTGCGCGAACAAGCGTACTGCAACCTACTTCCTTTGTTTTCGGATTGCATTTCCTTAGGATTCTTGCGATGAATCTCAGTCTGGAATCTACTTTACCGACGATCAACTTTATATGATCATTCCATTTTAAATCACTCCTAATGCCTACTCCCAGATCATTTATGGAATTAACTGCTTCCAGTTGCTGACCTGCTATATTGTAGCTAAATGATAAATGATCTTTCTTTCTATGTATTCGCAGCACATTACACTTGTCTACATTGAGATTCAGTTGCCATTCCCTGCACCACGCATCAATTCGTTGCAGATTGGCAGAAATCTGGTCTTCGCGAGGGTGACTATATTGAGAAATAAATATGTAGACATAAAGAATAAAGATGTAGAATGTTAATATCGTTTATTTTATTTCAAAACCTTAAAGAGTTTTCACATAAAAAATTGGGAAGCATTACTTTTCAGCACGGCCTTATATTTAACAGCACAGAAATAAATATGCCAACCTCTGAGTAACACTGATTTTCATTGACTCTGAAACAGATCTGATAATTTCTCTACAAAATTTCAACAATAATAGCTGATCCAATTTTATCTATCAAGAATAATACAGTGTCCAATCCTGTTAACAGAAAATAAGAGATTTCCAGTCTTTTACAAAGAACGGGACGTTCCAGGAAATATGTGTGCGCTTCTCCCGAGGAGCGATGGTCTTCGCCGCATTTGCAGCAGGTGACCAGCCACTCGACACATCTCTGTCTACGGAGGCGCCATGTAGTGTCTCCGTGATCGCCAGTAAAAATAAAAAAGAAACAGAACACAACCTTTTCTAGTTACAACATACGTCCCTTTAAAACATAATAAACCTTGTTAAAATACACTGACGGAAAAAATAGCACCAAGAAGGGCTTGTATGACATAAACGAAAGTTGGCTCTGAGCACTATGGAACTTAACATCTCAGGTCATCAGTCCCCTAGAACTTAGAACTACCTAAACCTAACTAACCTAATGACACCACACACATCCATGCCCGAGGCAGGATTCGAACTTGCGACCGTAGCGGTCGCGCGATTCCAGACTGAAGCGCCTAGAACCGCTCGGCCACACTGGCCGGCAACGAAAGTTGGTAGATGTCTTTCTACACGTGAAAGATGATATCTATTCATATTTCGCGCCAGTCGCATAACAGAGTGGCACTAGTAATGCCACTATGGGGATGCAAATCAGGTTTGCTTTAAATACCTCCAAGGCCTCTAAGGCGACAAAGACGCCATTATCAGCGCTTTACTGAGTTCGAACGAGGTCGTGTAATATGGCTACGAGAAGCTGAATGTTCAATCTGCGATAATGCAGTAAGACTTGGCAGGATTGTAGCCATTGTAAATGCTCGCTGGCAAAGGTGGTCACGAAAATGTACGGTCACAAGAAGAGTAGTCTCCGGATGCCTATGTGGCGCTATCGAGAGGGAGGACCATAGTTTTCGGCCTGTGTCTCTCGCGCATCGTATTGCATCGGCACCGCAGTGACGCAACGAAGTGTTACAAATCGGTAACTTAAAGGTCAGCTCAAAGACAGACGCTCTTTAGTGTGCATTCCACTGACCCGAAACGACCGCCATTTGCGAGTTAGTGGTGTCAAGCGAGAGCCCATTGGAACGCAGGATGGAATTCTGTTGTGTTTTTTCTGATGAAAGTCGGTTCTACCTCAGTGCCAGTGACGGTCGTGTGTTGGTTAGGGGGAGACCAGTTGAGGGCTAGCAACCAACCTGTCTGCGTGCCAGACACACTGGATCTACACCAGGAGTTACGGCCTGAGATATAGCTTTGTATGAGGGCAGGAGCATTCTCGTGTCTCGTGGTTATCCTACACATCCTGACTGCAGGATTGTACGTCAGTTTGGTGATTCGAACTGTTGTGCTACCATTCATGAACAGCATTCCAGGGGGCGTTTTTCAACAGGATGAGGCTCGTCCACATGTCGCTGTTGTAACCTAACATGCTCTACAAGGTCGACATTTTGCCCTGGCCTGCTCGATCACTAGATCTGTCTCCAGTAAGGGACATATGGTACATTATCGGACAACTCCTGCACATTCCGCAAACAGCCTTAATCCAGCATTAACCGTCCCTGGATTTACCGACCAACTGCAACAGGCATGGAAGCCCATCCCGCAAACCGACATCCGACAGCCGAACAACACAATTCATGCACGTTTGCATGCTTGCGTGCAACATTCTGGCGGTTACACCGGTTATTAATGTACAAGCATTTCACATCTGCAATGGCTTATCTCGCACTCACATTAACCTGTGATCTTGCAATATTAATCACTAAAATATGTTACCTAGACGGATGTATTCCCGAAATTTCTTTACGCTGCACTGATTTTTTTTTGTGTTGTGGTTTTTTCCTTCAGTGTAGATGCACGTGGCCGGTTGCTGCGGAAACAGGTGGCCCAAATCAGTTTGTGACACACCAAATTGCAGAAAGAGGGCATTTCATTTAATATATGGGCAGGCGTTCTTGGTGACAGGTTAAGAATGACAAAATATGCTACTACAGATATTAAAAGGAACTCATTATCAGGACTTTCTCGTTCAGATGTTGCCGAACTTACTGGGAAAGTGCCATATCAGCAAAGGCTAGAGATATGTTCCGTTCAGTAATGCGTGTGGACATCTGATACTGACATTCCAGAGCCATTCCATTATTTGGGAGACCCCAATCTTTGGCTTACCCGTTTCCCAGCCATCGTTACCTAAACTTACGCTGTGGAGACCTTGAAAGAACCGAATGTGCAGACATTATAAGCTAATGCATTATAAGGTTATGCATGTCAGCAGGTACAACAGCAAAACGAGTACGTGATTCTTTACTCTGAAGGGCAGAATGATGTGTTGCCCTGAATGGACGTTACGCAGAGCATCTCCTATGAACAAGTTAGGCCACAGTGTGCCCTTCCTGTGAGTAGGTCTCAGAAAGTATGTGTTTCTGGACCCTTGTTGACTAGACTTTTTTTCTTGTTTGGATGGATACTATCACGTCCCAAAGTATCCGACTCAGGGAGATGGAGCACTGGTTAGCGCACTAAGTCGCATTCACTAGGACGATGGTTCAAATCCCATACCGTCATCCAGATTCAGCTTTTCCGTGATTTTTCGTAAATCGCTCCAAGCAGATGCTGGGATGATTCTTTGAAAAGGGCACTGTCGATTTCCTTCCCCATGCTTTCGTAATCTGAGCTTGTGCTCCGCCTCTAACGACCGCGCTATGGTTCAAATGGCTCTGAGCACTATGGGACTTAACTTCTGAGGTCATCAGTCCCCTAGAACTTAGAACTACTTAAACCTAACTAACCTAAGGACATCACACACATCCATACCCGAGGCAGGATTCGAACCTGCGACCGTAGCGGTCGGACCGCGCTATGGGCCGGATGTTAAAGTGTAATCTTCCTTTCTTCCTTCTAAAAGTATTTCACATGTTTCTTTAATATCCTTCATACATCATCACATCGCACTTCATTAAGGTTCTGAGGCTGTTTCATCTGTCAGCCAACGATAGCTTTCCATTAAGAATGACGTACTGAAAAATGTTTTTCTAGGACGTCTTCAGTCCAGTTTTGGATCTGTATGGATATCCCTTACGCACGTGTTTTGTTTGCTAGGCGTCGGTGCCAAACTCTATCGAAAGATTTTTGAAAGTCAAGATATATTCACAAAAGCAAATCCAGCGCCAAAATCCAAGGAATCAAGTGGCGAACCTACTGCAACAGAGTATTCGTTGCTGTACAAGGTATTTGGCTTGCGCGCTCTGCGTCCTATGTGACAAATACTGCTCATGTCTTTCATGCGACGCCCAGTGTCGGCGTAATGCGTCAGTTTGTTTCTCGTTACAAACAAAATCATATTTAAGCTTACACAGCGGTTCCAAATTAGTCTAGTACAATTTTCGTTTTATTGATATGTATTAACAGGGACAGTAAAACACGAAGAATAACCAGTACTCCAGTAGAGACAGCACCGCCCTGGTCCGCGCTGACTTGTACCGCCATGCAACAGCGCTGCTCAGTCGATGCTGGAGTATCGATTATCTCTTAACACACATCGATAAAAAGAATATCGCACTAGACTAATTTGTGACCGCTCTGTCGAATGGGCCCGTAAAATTTCCGCTTTGAAATGTAAAGGAAAAAACTGCCGATTTCCGTCAACATTGGGCGACAATAGAATATGTGATGGGAAGTATTTCTTCCCGCTAACTCCAGCAACATGTTGTAAAAACGACATTGCAAATACCTGTCGACGCATCAGAGAAAATTCGTCTGAAGACTTTTTGGAGGGACACCACGCAGTGTTTAGTTTTGATAGATGCTTTGCTTTGCAGCGCAACTCCTATCCAATAACCGCCCTAATACGTTAAAAGTTAACTATCTAATCTAAAGTGTTCTGTGTGGACTTCTGTGTATGACAGTTATTTGAATCTGAATTTCGCAAGACATTCGGCGCTTAATTATCGCATGCTCACTCGTACATAGTAACTTGCTATTACCAGGCGAGGTGGCGCAATGGTTAGCACACTGGACTCGCATTCAGGAGGACGATATTTCAAACCCGCATCCAACCATGCTGATTTGGGTTTCCCGTGATTTCCCTAAAACGCTTCAAACAAATTCCGGGATGGTTGCTTTGAAAGGGTACGGCCGACTTCCTTCTCCATACTTCCCTAATCTGTTGGGGCCGATGGCTTCGCTGTTTGGTCCCCTTCACAACCAACCAACCAACTCGCTATCAAGGCAACAATGGATGATCAGTGTAGGCTGGAATTGTAGACTGGAAGTGTTACGCTGAAGAAATGATGGACAGCAACTGGATCCGCAACTGTGGAACTGCAGGAACTGGCTGAGTGGCGTCGCGCTTCTCCATTTATTCGCGACCGGTTTGATAATCTTGCATTTGCAGTCTCGTTGGCGAAAATAGAAAAGTAGTTCTGGTATCAGCGCCCTCTGTGTCGACTGGAGGAACTGGCTCTGAGCGCTATGGGACTTAACATCTGAGGTCATAAGTCCCCTAGAACTTAGAACTACTTAAACCTAACTAACCTAAGAACATCACAAACATCCATGCCCGAGGCAGGATTCGAACCTGCGACCGTAACAGTCGCGCGGTTCCGGACTGAAGCGCCTAGAACCGTTCGGCCACCGCTGACGGCTGACTGGAGGAACTATCAGCGAATGGATCTAAATCTCTCAAGGTTCCGTGTCGGAAGCAGAGATTGGTTCCCGATTGTGTGCGCTGTCTTGGCGGCGATGCGCCAGAAGTGTGTGCTTTGGCGGCGCTCTCCCAGTGCTGTCGCTGTGTATTGTTTAACTGCGGACACAGCAGCATCAGTATGAGTACCGCTGATTTAAAGCCTTCTAAAACTCGTTTACAATCGGAACAAGCCGATTTTCACTCGAGCAATGCTTACAGAATGCGTGCTGATTTCTACACAGGATCTCTTCGGTCATCAAAAAAGGCTTCGCATGCGACCACAAAACATGTTCCATAACTCTACAGCAAACTGTCTTCAGTGATGTATGAAGTTCTGCCCTGCGACCGTCCTTAATGACTGAAACAACCTGCACCTTTCTACAATCACATCGGCCACTCTGTTGTTCCAGAAATCTGAGAAAGCTAGAAGAGAGGTTAACGTTTCCGCTTATTCGATGTAGAATATAGCGCGTGCCTAACCAGGTCCATTTACGTTTCCTCCACATTCAAATGATTTTTTTCATTTCCAACTGTTTTCTAAGCCCCTGGCAATGGATCAAAAGCCTGCCATTCATCACCACAAAAAAGGGCAACCACAAAACTTGGTAATGAAGTGAGTCCTGCTCTACATATTCATCAGTCAGTTCGACATTATTTTCCTAGTGACAGATTAGTAGGTGGAGACTTTGGTTGTAGGAGTCTGTGTTTTGATCATTCAGGAAACACTTCACTTTGAAAACAGCCTTGGCCTCATTCTGGATGTGCCAGCCACGCAATGATTTCTCCGCTTGAGAAAACAGGAAGAAGTCATTAGATGTCATGTCAGAATACTCGGGAAGGGGGGAGGGGGAGGGGAGACGAAGTTCGATAACCCAAATAAGTAAAACGTGTGACTGGGTCTTATACAGAGTGAACAGGGCTGTTGTTGTGGAGTAAAAAGCACCCCCTTGGACAGCTTCCCACGAAGTTTCATCTTCACAGCTTTAAAAAATTCGTCAGGATCTGTTGGTAGTATATTCCTGTCACTGTTTGCCCCTTACAAGCATACTCCATGCACCACAGCATGGCAGTCCCAAAAGACACTCCGCATCACCTTGCCTCGAGTCTTCACTTATTTGGCGATGGTGGATCCACTTCTCTAAGGACTGCTTCGCTTTCTCGTCTCGTAGTATGAATGATAAATCTAGCACTCGTCCATGGTGGTCGGGCGCCTAAACAATTCATGTGGACAGACCTGACATGGCTGCAACATTATCGCTTCGTCCTGGGTTCAAAAAATGGTTCAAAAGGCTCTGAGCACTATGGGACTTAACATCTGTGGTCATCAGTCCCCTGGAACTTAGAACTACTTAAACCTAACTAACCTAAGGACATCACATACATCCATGCCCGAGGCAGGATTCGAACCTGCGACCGTAGCGGTCACGCGAATCCAGACTGAAGAGCCTAGAACCGCACGGCCACAGCGGCCGGCCGTCCTGGGATTGCCAGGTTCTTTGAGTGGATGTGAGCTGTCGTGGAACGCAGTGAGCGGCGACTTTTGTTATGTTCAAAACGTCCTCCAAAATGTTGAGAACTGATCCGCGACTAATTTCCACTTTTTCTACTGTCCCTCCGACTGCGATACGCTGGTCTTCGGGCATCAAGCCCTCCACTTTTCTTGCTGTTACCGGTCCTTCAGGCAGATGTCTGCCATTTCATTCTTCGTCATTCAAACTTATTTCACCACACCGGAAGCGTCAGCGCCATCTAACCACTTTGTCATGTCACGATGCATTGTTGCCGCACTCTTATACCAACTCAACATAGATTGTAGCAGCGTTATTTCCCTTCAAATGCTGAAAACGAGTTACCACACAATAATCCACTTTATCAACGAGCTGCGCCTTCGTATTTGGGTCCCTAGCGGCGTGCTACGGTACGGAGGCATGGAAATTTCAGTGTGAAGAAGGACTACAGACACATACCAGCAAACAAACATAAAATCAGTAACGTAATTTTATTTTTTCTGAGCTGATAATTAAAACTTTATGACTGCCTTGTGTAACTGACTGCAGTGGTGGTCGAAGTAGTAGTAGTAGTAGAAGCAATCATCTGTGGGTCGCTTTTACAAGGATATTGAATGTGTGAAGGTACTACAGTATAAGAATAAAAAACATTTTCTTATGCATTTATACACTACTGTCCATTAAAATTGCTACACCACGAAGATGACCTGATACAGATGCGAAATTTAACCGACAGGAAGAAGATGCTGTGATATGTAAATGATTAGCTTTCCAGAGCATTCACACAAGGTTGGTGCCGGTGGCGACAGCAACAACCTGCTGACATGAGGAAAGTTTCCAACCGATTTCTCATACACAAACAGCAGTTGACCGGCGTTGCCTGGTGAAACGTTGTTGTGATGCCTCGTGCAAGGAGGAGAAATGCATACCATCACGTTTCCGACTTTGATAAATGTCGGATTGTAGCCTATCGCGATTGGGGTTTATCGTATTGCGACATTGCTGCTCGCATTGGTCGAGATCGACTGACTGTTAGCAGAATATGGAATCGGTGGGTTCAGGAGGGTCGTACGGAACGCCGTGCTGGATCCCAGCGGCCTCGTATCACTAGCAGTCGAGATGACAGGCATCTTATCCGCATGGCTGTAACGGATCGTGCAGCCACGTCTCGATCCCTGAGTCAAGAGATGGGGACGTTTGCAAGACAACAAACATATGCACGAACAGTTCGATGACGTTTGCAGCAGCACGGACTATCAGTTCGGAGACCGTGGCTGCGGTTACACTTGACGCTGCATCACAGACAGGAGCACCTGCGATGGTGTACTCAACAACGAACCTGGGTGCACGAATGGCAAAACGTCATTTTTTCGGATGAATCCAGGTTTTGTTTACAGCATCATGATGGTCGCATCCGTGTTTGGCGACATCGCGGTGAACGCACATTGGAAGCGTGTATTCGTCATCGATATACTGGCGTATCACCCGGCGTGATGGTATGGGGTGCCATTGGTTACACGTCTTGGTCACCTCATGTTCGCACTGACGGCATTTTGAACAGTGGACGTTACACTTCAGATGTGTTACGACCCGTGGCTCTACCCTTCATTCGATCCCTGCGAAACCCTACATTTTAGCAGGATAATGCACGAGCGCATGTTGCAGGTACTGTATGGGCCTTTCTGGATAAAGAAAATGTTCGATTGCTGCCCTGGCCAGCACATTCTCCAGATCTCTCGCCAATTGAAAACGTGTGGTCAATGGTGGCCGAGCAACTGGCTCGTCACAAGAAGCCAGTCACTACTCTTGATGAACTGTGGTATCGTGTTGAAGCTGCATGGGCAGCTGTACCTGTACACGCTATCCAAGCTCTGTTTGACTAAATGCCCAGGCGCATCAAGGCCGTTATTACGGCCAGAGGTGGTTGTTCTGGGTACTGATTTTTCAGGATCTATGCAACCAAATTGCGTGAAAATGTAATCACATGTCAGTTCTAGTATAATATATTTGTGCAATGAATACCCGTTTATCATCTGCATTTCTTCTTGATGTAGCAACTTTAATGGCCAGTAGTGTACGATTAAATAATCTGGCAAACTGTTCATTTTACACTGGTGATGCAGAATGCCTTTTTATAATTATATTTTTCTTATTGAAGCCGCAGCTGGAGAAACCTTATAGACTGCTATAATAATTACATGTTGTCTAATGCTGATCAGTGTGGTACCATTAGCAATCGATACCACGTAAGGGGCATCATTCCGCTATACGAAGTTGGCAATAGCAGTTGTGTAGGTTACCGCGAGCTTCCTCCAACCGCCGGATGCCTCTGGGACACGTTCCCTCGGACTGGCGCCGCCAGCGCCATCCACCAGGTCCATAAGAGGCCACCTGAAGGAGCCTCGAGTCTCTAGTGTTCGGGCTCCAGCGTTCTGGCTATAGCGTTTGACTCTCCAACTTCTTCAGTCTTCGGTCTACGTTAGAGCCGCGAGTACAAGCGTAACAGACTCAGGCCTCTCTTTGTTATCAGACAGTGGTTAAAGTTCAAATGGGACTTGCTGTTAGTAGCGATATCTACACATACTCCAGGCTTCTGTCTGGATTTATATTAGAACATTCAGTGAAATCATTTTACGAAGTTGCGTATACAATTATATTAAAACTTTCACCAGTGTCTATGGTTTTCAGTGCACATTTTCTGCCATAGGATCCAACGACGTCCCAACAGGACACAACAATTAGTTCAACTGAAACTGGTAGCAAAGGAAAGTGTTTTGTCAGCAGCTCATAGTCATAAACAAAAATGACTTTCATCATACTCTAAGATAACAAAAGGACGCGCCACGAAGGAATGATCCTAATGGGACAGTCGTATGTAGATGCGTTGACATATACAGACAAGCAATTCCAGAAATAGTGGATGATTCATTCAAGAGAAAAAGCTTCACAAATTGAGCAAGTGAATAACTCGTTGGTTCACCTCCAGCCGTTTTGCAGGCAATTATTCGACTTGACATTGAGTGACAGAGTTGTTGGATATCCTCCTGAGAGCTAACGCGCCAAATTCTGATCAATTGGCACGTTAGCTCGTCAAAATTCCAAACTGGTTGGAGGGCCCTGCACATAGCGCTCCAAACGTTTCCAATTGAGAAGAGATTCAGCGACCTCGTTGGCCAAGGTAGGGTTTGGCAAGCACAAAGACCAGCAGCAGCAACTCTCACTCAGTCCGGGAGGGGATTATCTTACCGAAATGTAAGCGCAGGATGACTTGCCATGAAGCCATGTCGTTGATGTACCGCTGTGGTGTAAAGGTGCCGCGGATGGCAACCAAAAGGCTTGTGCTATGAAAGGATATGGCAGCACAGAATATCACTCCTGATTATTGAGCACTATGACGGGCGACAGTCAGGGTGGTTGGTGGTATTCCACTGCTGTCTGGTCTCTCTCCAGCCATCTCTTCATTGATCATTGGGGCTCAAATCTAAGTGGGGTGACTCTACTCCAGTCAATGAAATTCCGTGCCGAAGACATGGCTAGAGACGCCCTGGACAGCGGTGGGATAACAACCTGACTGTCTCCCGCCATACTGCCCCACAATAAGGAGCGATGGTCTCGGGTCCCAATTTATTTCATAGCAGGACCGCTTTGGTTGTCACCTGCTGCACTCTTACAGCACAGCGGTACGTCGGTGTTACTCTATGCCCCGTTTTGTTGCCCTTGTGGAAAATTATCCTGGGCTTACATTTCAGCAAGATAATGCCCACTCGCACACGGCGAGAGTTTCTATGGCTCGTCTTCGTACTTGACAAACCTTACCTTGGCCAGCAAGGTCGCCGGATTTCTCCCCAATTGGAACGTTTGGAGCATTATGGGCAGGTCCTTCTTACCACTTCTGGATTTTTACGATCAAACGCGCCAATTAGACAGAATTTGGCACGCTATCTCTCAGGCGAAAGTCCAACAAATCTGACAGTCAGTGCCAAATCGATTAACTGCTCGCATAAGGGCCAGAGGTGAACCAACACATTATTGACTTTCTCACTGTGGGAAGTTCTTTATCTTGACTAAATTGTAATAATCTGTTAACTAATGAGGAGATACTGAATATAATTGGTGAGAAGAGGAATTTGTGGCACAACTTGACTAGAAGAAGGGGTCAGTTGGTAGGACACGTTCTGGGGCATCAAGGAATCACCAATTTAGTATTTGAGGGCAGTGTGGAGGGTAAAAATCGTAGAGGGAGACCAAGAGATGAATACACTAAGCAGATTCAGAAGAATGTAGGTTTCAGTAGTTATTCCGAAATCAAGAGGCTTGCATATGATAGAGTAGCATGGAGAGCTGCATCAAACCAGTCTCTGGACTGAAGATCACAACACAAACAATCATTCGTTTTTCTGTACATGTTCATCACGTCTAGTGATTTCCGTCCCATTAGGATAATTCCTCCATGGTGAGGCGTTGTTGCTTTTTTTTTGTCTTAGAGTGTATTTACGAGTTATGCATCCATCACCAATTGCACAACATACGCCACAAGAACATATTTAATACATACTGGCCTCTGCATACCTACAGCTCTCGTTTAACACGTTTGGAGCAGGTAATCGTCCATGATCTTACAGTAGGTTCAAATGTTCAAATGTGTGTGAAATCTTACGGGACTTAACTGCTAAGGTCATCAGTCCCTAAGCTTACACATTGAAACGTCCCCTTAATAACAATTTATACTTATGAAAGGTCCACTTAGAACAATTGTACATGACTGTGCTTAAACTGACACACAATATTTTTAGCGCAACGCAATCTGACTATCAAAGATCCCTGCAAAAGAATGGCCCTGAGTAACATTAAACTGTACCTTTCACAAATCACTTACCTCACAAAAATCTCCGTTACTCGAACTACTGCAATACGGCGAGCGCCACTACTGCCAGCTAAATAAAAGATTCAAACTACGGAAGTCACTAACTACTGATAGGAATAGTTAGCAAATGAAAGATTTTAATAGAGAACAAACAATGTATTTACCTTAATATCATCACAAGTCATAATATATGTAATTTCAAAACTCCGCCATCTCTCTCCTCACATCCACCACTGCTGGCGGCTCACCTCTAACTGCGCAACGCTACGCGCTGTTCACATCCAGCTGCCGCTGCCCAACACTACAATGGCAGACAACAATGCAAACTAGCCACAGACTGCACACAGCACAGCCAGTGATTTTCATATAGAGCGCTACGTAACGTTGCCAATAAGAAAACATAAACAGCCTACTTACATAAAGAAAACATAAACAGCCTACTTACATAAAGAAAACATAAACAGCCTACTTACATAAAGAAAACATAAACAGCCTACTTACATAAAGAAAACATAAACAGCCTACTTACATAGACGTCCCCTTTATACAAGACTGGAAAATTCAGATTGTTCAAAGTGTTTCATCATCATGATGCTATGTTTTACTCGGTCTTGTGTAGCTTGTGACCAATATGCTGAGAGGAAGGCATGATAAAATTCTCCTTCACTGTGACAATCGTGTATGACCGATCGCATTCTTACAGCTGGTTCATTCTCCAAGTAGCCACACATAAATTCTAATCTGTGTTCTAATGACCAGTTGGGAGGAAAACAATGAGAGAATTGATGGAGCCACGCTTGTGGATGAATGTCGTTGGCAGAATTCTTAAACGTTTTGAATTTACGTGTAGTAATGAACAGCTTATAATCAAAATCATCGTGTCGGCGAGTAGCATATCGGTCATTGTTACGTCGTGTCGGCGGTTCCATCTCAAAATTCGGTGTACCTTGCCAATTTCTTTCATAATTACCGAAATGCCCTGTGTTATTATTTTGTGGCTTTTCCGTATTTCTAAGTTCCTCTTCCCGTGTTGGAGCGCGAGTGTCCTCTGAAATATGTAATTCTTGTATTACCTGTGTCAGCTGATCTTGTACTTCCCGGATTTCTCTTTGGTGTTGCGTATTAATTTGATTCTGATTTTGTTTGAATTTCCTAATTTGTTCGCCCTCTTCTGTGTCATTAAAGACTACTGGTTTTGTGTCATTCAGATTATCATCTACCTTCGTAGATAAATTATTTAGCTGATCCGAAAGTTCAACTACTTTCTCTGATAATGAACTAATTTCCCCCATGTGTCTTTCTACTGTGTCCTTTAAGTTTTCCTGAGTTTTTGCAAGTTGCGTAACCGAATCGGTAGATGCAACTGAGTCCATTTTAGCTTGCAAGGTCTCATGATTTTCATGAACAGTAGTCTGCAGTTCTTTTATGGCTGCTTCGTGATTCTGTAACGCATTCTCATGACGCGAAAAAATAGGTTGGAAATGCTCACAAATTTGTGTTTTTACGTCATTACAGACCTTTTGACATTTCGATTCGATGTTATGTAACTCAGTAGTTAAATCTTCACGTGTTTGTTCAAGTGTGGTGTCTAACTTTTGAAGATTTTGTTCCATTGTGTCTAACTTTTGAAGATTTTGTTCCATTGTGTCTAACTTCTGAAGCTTTTGCTGTGTTTGTCTCTGATTTTGTTCCATTGTGTCTAACTTTTGAAGATTTTGTCCCATTTGTTTCTGATTTTGTTCAAGCGTTGTGTCTAAATTTTGTAGCCTTTGTCCCATTTGTTGCATTAACTGTAATAACAATGCACTGGTGTCTGAAACATGTTCCTCAGTGCTTTTCGGCAGTGAATTTGCACCGGCAACATTCACATTTTGACAAGCGGAAAATGTGTCTTGACTCATTTGAGAAAATGGTGAGGACGCAAAACCTGAATCTACAGTATTTGCAAAATTGTGTCCTACCATTTCGGATTCCTGAGGCGAGCTGTGCCGACCGATCGATCGATAATGCTTCCCTGTTCACTACCTGTTTCACTGCCTACGCCATTGTTTGACGCCCGCTCCATTTCCCTATGCACAGTTACCAAATTACTACTTTGAATATTAGTTAATTCATTACATGGTGGGGCCAACACACTGCTTTCGTCTTCACTGTCATTTCTCAGTTTACTTTGGAGCCGAGTGTTACGTTTTTCACACGCCATTATTGTCACAATATTTCACACGATAACACAGAAAAGCACAATTTAAATAGCAAAAATAAGAGAACACATTAACATAGCACTGAAAATAATATCTAGTTAATTGCAGCTGCGAAATACTTGGTGCAAATCTACATGCATGCCACAACTGTTTTACAGTACAACAATGAAAGACTGCAACTACAAAGGAGATTCTCTCTACAATTACGCGCTAGCAATAAACAAAAGCTACACTAAATACACAAACTACAAGAAAAAAATCAGAAGATTCCAGTGAGGTACCCTAGGCTAAGGATCGACATATGAAACGTCCCCTTAATAACAATTTATACTTATGAAACGTCCACTTAGAACAATTGTACACGACTGTGCTTAAACTGACACACAATATTTTTAGCGCAACGCAATCTGACTATCAAAGATCCCTGCAAAAGAATGGCCCTGAGTAACATTAAGCTGTACCTTTCACAAATCACTTACCTCACAAAAATCTCCGTTACTCGAACTACTGCAATACGGCGAGCGCCACTACTGCCAGCTAAATAAAAGATTCAAACTATGGAAGTCACTAACTACTGATAGGAATAGTTAGCAAATGAAAGATTTTAATAGAGAACAAACAATGTATTTACCTTAATATCATCACAAGTCATAATATATGTAATTTCAAAACTCCGCCATCTCTCTCAAAAATGGTTCAAATGGCTCTGAGCACTATGGGACTTAACTTTCTAAGGTCATCAGTCCCCTAGAACTTAGAACTACTTAAACCTAACTAACCTAAGGACATCACACACATCCATGCCCGAGGCAGGATTCGAACCTGCGACCGTAGCGGTCACGCGGTTCCAGACTGAAGCGCCTAGAACCGCACGGCCACATCGGCCGGCCCATCTCTCTCCTCACATCCACCACTGCTGGCGGCTCACCTCTAACTGCGCAACGCTACGCGCTGTTCACATCCAGCTGCCGCTGCCCAACACTACAATGGCAGACAACAATGCAAACTAGCCACAGACTGCACACAGCACAGCCAGTGATTTTCATATAGAGCGCTACGTAACGTTGCCAATAAGAAAACATAAACAGCCTACTTACATAAAGAAAACATAAACAGCCTACTTACATAAAGAAAACATAAACAGCCTACTTACATAAAGAAAACATAAACAGCCTACTTACATAAAGAAAACATAAAACATTACTTAACCTAAATTATCCTGAGGACGAACACACACACTCATGCCCGAGGGAGGACTCGAACCTCCGCCGGGACCAGCCATTACAGTAGGTACCATACAGGTATTTGGCTGAAGCATTGTACTGAAATGATACGATCAGTGAATGGGGAACTTTACTGACATAAACGACTTTGCCAAAGAGCAGATTGTTATGGCCCAGCGACTAGGAACGTGCATCTCGGAAACGGAGACGCTGGTTTGCTGTTAGAGTACTACTGTCGTGAGTATCTATGGAAAGTGACTGAATGACAGTGAAACCACGAGGAGGTGACTAGGCGTTCCGTGTCATTCTTTATCACAGAATGATGAGGTCGGAGGTTTTCCTACTCTGTCAATCAGGATGAGAGGCGATCTGTGTCACATCTGAACGAGTTTCGAAGCACACTGTTCTGCACATATTGTTGAACTGGGACTCGCAGCACTTGACCTCTATATGTTCCCATGTAGGCCCAGTGGCATTATTCGTTATGATTGCAGCGGGCACATGATCACCGAGACTAGACGGTGGCTCAGTGGAAACGTATCACCTAGTCGAATTAAACACTTTCATTGCTACACCAGGTCGATGGTTGTATCTGTACTCGCCGTCATCTAGGCGAAAGGGTGTTTGGGCAGCATACACCACATTACGGACGCGGGTGTGTGGAGGCATGCTATGGGGAACATTCGCCTGGGTTTCCGTGGACCTATGGTAGTAATCGAATACACCTTAACAGCTGTGGACTACCTGAATATTATTGCAGAGCATCTGCATCTTTTTATGCTTGGTGTCTTCCCCAGTAGAAAGTCATATTCCAGCAGGATAACTGTCCATTTCACTAGGCCATGGTAGTACCACAGAGGTTTCAGAAACATGGTAGTCAACAAATGATAATTTATTTAGCACCAAATTGGCCTTATCAGAATCCAATGGGACACGTGTGGGACGCTATTGGGGCTCAACTTCGCGCCTGCACGCCACCAGCTCCTAATTTACAGAAATTCCTTGACCTGTGCGTAGATATCTGGTGCCACTCAACGAACTTATCAAATAGAGGCCTGTGGACTCTCTCTTGCACTGCATTCAAGAGGAGGCCACCACGCTATTAAGCAGGGGGTCGTAATATTTTGGTTCGTCAGTATATATCCCTCATGACAGGGCAAACCGAGAACTTAACCGACTCCATTCGCCCTTTGTCTCTGTCCCCACATACCCAGTAGGAGATCCTCTGATAGCACTGCTTGGAAATCAGACTCGGAAACATTAAAGGGAAAGTTTGAGTTAGTATTGAAAGCATGCTCAGTTAGCCGAATACTGTCGACTGCTGTGAACTTGTTGTTATGCCCTCATCTGTGGTTTAGCGTACTGCCCATAGGAATTAAGCGGTGATAAGCTCTCACTGATTGGGTTTGAAAGCATACACACTAATCACTAATATCATCACTAGGTGGAGTGTTTCAGCAGAGATAGCTTTCTCTTAATAAGTTGCCCTGGAACTCTTGGATCGGCCAACTTTTCTTAATAATAGTTTATCTCATAATACTTGAACTGAGAAAGCAGCTGGAAATAAAGGTTGATGCTAGTGTTCATGATACGCCTGCTAGTTCTAATGATGATTCCGACAGTAGATAATTAAAATGATAGTGGGTATCAAAGGGCATTTAGGGACATATAATGATCTAAGTCAATACCATCGCCAACGCCTCGGGGGCAAATGCGTGCGGCAAATACAGGGTTACGATGTAACCCTGTGTCTCTCACGTGTCAAGATGACAACACCCTTCCCCCTTCCGCCCACTGCCAGCATATGAGTTCACTTTCAAGGCCACTTTCATCCCATTGAGCTAGGCCAACAGGATGACTTTAAAATGGCGGGAAAATCACGCCCCCTCCCTCTCCCCTCTCTCACTAGTCCATTTGTATGAGTTTCGTCATTTGGCCTCTGTACACCGTAGTGAAAGGATCATCATGAAGTGCAACCAGCTGAGTTATCCTAATTAAAAATGACAGGAAATATTATCTTAATTTATGATTCAAAATCACGTAAGAAACTATAACATTACCATATGTGACTAAAAAAATGTGAGAAATTTGAAGGAGCACTATTATCCCATTGGCTGAATTACTATAATTTAATGACAGAATGGCTTTTTTCTAAGCACTCCAATGTATGACCAGTTCCCATTGCTACTGACAATTTTACGCCAGTTTGTAACATTTTTGGTCTTTTTCCCAGTCCAGTATTCCAAATACCCAATTTTCAAAATTGTAATCCAAAGACACACGAAAATACAGGACTTGTAATATTTAAGAATTTCCGCAGTGCATTATACGGGAAAATAAACTCTTGCAATGTAAAAAGCAGTGGCGACTCGTGACCAAAAAAGACGCTGGTGCACTTTGCACGTCAAGAATTACATTGACAAAGGAGAGAAAATTAGGATACTTACTATGTTTATGTAATGCCTGGTGTAAACAAATCGCTCGCTCATGTCACTGCAGAATCTACCCGTAATAACACCAAAACATGTACAAAGAATAAAATACTACTTTGCAAAACAAAAGAAATTAAAATGAATTGCTACTCATGGTCAGCAAAAAACAGTAGGCCTCCCTTACTAACCTTTTTCAGCAGAACCGATGTTAACATTATCCGATTATATCTCTGCATTTTGATGTAGTGATGAACACTTGTACAAGAGATACATTATTCTTTCCTATTGGCCTATACTTGCAAATTCAGGAATACCTAAAACGAGATCCTTGAATAGGGGGCTTTGAGAGTGCTGATAGCATTTCTCGGTATTCCGCAAGAAGGTTTTGATGTGTTTCGGTGATGAACAACAACGCTTTTGACGTGGTCATTGTAATTGTAATTACCGCTTTCAAGAGTTTCACAGTTTCGCTCAATGTATCACAAAAATTATTATCTATTACGTAATCGAGCAAGCTTAAAGCTCCACATATATTTTTGAACTCTTCTCTTCCATGTATAACAGAGGGTTCTGTTCAAAGTTTCTCTGCTGCCAAACAAGAATAACATTCAATTACAGCTCTGTACTGACACTCCTTGACGGGAAATTTCATCATGTAGTCACTGAACGCGGCAGTCGATTTCGTACTGTTTCTTCGAGAGTTGCTGTCCTTTGTGGAGATGTTGAAAAGAAGCTGCAATGTCCCTGAAGTACAGTGACAAATATTCGCACATTTTCTTTTAATCGAAGCTTCTACTAACATCAAATCAGCTGTTTTCTGTCTTCTGACACACTGTAATTGAAAAGAACCTGTCTTTTCGAATATCGCAAGCATTTACTCTATACTCATGGCAGACAACAGAGAAATGTCTATTTTCATTTCTTTGTATGTCGGGAACTTCTGTAGAGCTACTGCTGCCAAGTCACCTTCTTGTAAGAGAGCTTTACCAGCAGTTTGCAATCATGCCTTGAGATAGTCATGCCGAACAGTTCAGACATAAGCTGAGGGACAGTCGTATACCCCACGTCTTTTAGTTTGCATATTTGTCGCTTACGGCGTCATCTAGTGGTAAAACTTTCGTTAATTTTTTTGTTTCCACGACGTTTCCCCATTCTTCTTCCGTTCAGTGGTGACATCATTCTGCGCAGTGGTTCTTTTCTTATGGCATTTTGAAACTGGAACTTTAATTACAATCACGCAGTATGTATTAGATAAAACTTATATTGTACATAGCAATTAATTATAAGAAATTTAAAATGGAACAAGAAATTGGTCACTACACAAAAAAGAACAAAGCAGGCCAAATGAGACTGAAATGGGAACGAGGAATGGAGGAATTGGATTAAGGCATGAGACTGCCTGAACGAGATCAAGGCAGGAACAAGACCAGCCATAATGAACAGTGAAAGACTATTCCCAGGAACGAGACCAACTGACCAAACAGAATGGTGAATGACCGCTCCTGAAAACTATACTGACAATAACCATAACGAACGGGAACATTTGTTCCTTTGAAGTTGTCCCTTGGCCTTTCTGTTCACTTTAGTCGACTGTTCATTTGGGCCCTGTAATTCATGGATGGTTCACCTCTAGCAGTCACTGAGGCACTTGCTGATGCAACAAAGGGTGGCCTAGTGATTCTGATGGTTGCTGGTCAGCATGTGATGTCTGCGGTCTGCTGACTCTTATCAACGCTGCAGCTTCTGACATGTCTGGTCAGTGCCCAGCAGCAGTGATCAGTTGCAGCATTGGGTCCTGAGATGGCTATCTGAAGAGTCTCACATGATCACAAAGACGATTACATCCAGGACTCCACCACACACTTTTAGTTTATTTTAAATAAAGTGCATGTCTCTACCATTTCTATCTAATGTTGGTTTTGGTTGCAGGGGTTTGAGGGTAATGTAGCAATATCATGCATGTGTATATATATTTGGATTTTCCATCATTATTTACGAGTCTACTATAATCCTACAGTCTCCGACTCCCGTAAGGCAGCATTATAGTGCCGTTATTGTTTTTAATGCACTATGATGTCAGTATTTTTTAATGTTCTAGTGTGAGTTCCTTACAGTGAAACATACAAAGAGTTTATTTGGTTTAATAATGCTCTGTCGTAACTGATAAACATTACGGGTTCTATGTTTATGTGTGACATTGGCTTACTATCTTGAAAAGTGGATATTAAAATATCAGGGAGGGGGACACACCAGTAAATGTAGTAACTGCTCCTAAATTGTAAACAGCAATAGTATGTGATCATATGTTAGAGTGCTTAGAGAAAATGTCATAACATCCCTGAAATATTTAGTCACACACCGTAATATCAAAGTGTCTTACCTCATTATGGATCATAAGTTACGATAATATTTGATGGATTTTTTTAAGTAGCATAACTCTGCTGCTGGCAATTCGTGGTGATCCTTTCACTACAGTGTAGCGAGAGCTCAAATGACAAGACTTCCATAATTAGTGATTGAGAGAAAGGAAAAGGGAGAGGGGTTTACTTTCCTGCCATTTTTAAGTCTCCTATTGGCTTAGATCAATGGGGAAAGGGTGGCCATGAAAGTGAGCTTCTGTGGCTGGGTGACCTTCATTTTCTCACATATATTTCATGTAATACAGTTGGTGTGGGCAGACGGGTAGGGGGTTGTCTTGTCACATGACAGGTATCAAGTTAAATTGTGACCTTGAATTTACCACTCACAATTTCCCGAGAGTCGCGGGCAGTGAACCTGACATAGATCATTATCTGCACTTGTGTGCCCATCGATACACTACTGTCAGTGACCACAAGTATGAAGAAGAGAAAGACAATTTACATGAGAGCAATATCTAAAATTTACCTGATAGTGTTAGGAATAGATCACATGTGAATAAGGGGTGCCTGAGTTCAATAGACAGCTAAAAAGCTCAGTACATGATGCAGAAGCTAGAATTAATGGCACTATATATGTTTTTGAATAATACTATAAAATTATCTGTTGTGTAAAATCTCAAAATATCAGTCGTTATCAATTCTATCTTCCTATTTGCAATTAGCCTCCTCAGTCTTGGGAATTTGTTTTCAGTGTGTTTGTATTTTGTTTCATTTTATGAGTAATAATTTTCTAAAAAGGCTTCATAAATGATTTTAATAAATCCTACCTCTTTACTGTTTATAACAACTTATGTCCCCTATAGGAGACATCAGGACATTAGGTACCACAATACTCAGTATGGGCATTATATGTAATACTACACTTTATGTTAATTTCCCTTTATTTATTTGTGTTAATGATAGTATAAACTGACTGTACAACAAATAAAGCGTTCCATGGATATTTGAGTGGAGTTTGCTTCCTACACTCATACATAGAGACAAAGATCTAGTTGCAAAAAATTTTGACATGTAACAAAAATAGCATTACTTAAATCAGTCCATAACTCTGGACTGTGTATATGTAACATAACTTTTTCACATTTTTAACCAACCATAATCAAAGCTCCTGATACAGTTTGAAACAGTCGTGTGCATCTTGCAAAGACAATAACACTTTGCAGATACAACAACATATTTGTGGTGAACATTCTGTAAAATGACAGCCGTTTTTGGTGACAGGTTTGGGGAATTGTGAGAGATGTAAACCATATATTTCTCATAGAATATCTAGTGATTGAGGAACTATGGTCTTCCATCTGTGTCGTCTTTTGGTGCTGGAGGTTCACAGCTTGGATCAGCCTTGGATGACAAATCGTTTTGGACAGTATGGCAGAGATATTCTTCATATATTCCTCTCAACTTTAGACAGTCTAAAATTTCTTGGTTGGGGGCTTTTAGGGGCTTCTGGTCACATCTTTACTCTATCTATGAAGCACAGATTGCAAAATTGATGAAATGCATAATCACTTGTAGAGGCCATTTCCTTCTTCTTGCTGTTATTCTATACAGACTAATCAGCCTACCCAAGAAGTCAACACTGCCCATACTTGTGATGTATGCTTTTATGATATGAGTACCTTTTACTTCTTTGTATTTCTTTTCTTTTGGGTACCAGCACTGACACTTGCCAACATGATTGACTCCTTCCTTGCTGGATGTCATTGCCCCAATTATCAAACCATCATTTCTGTCCAACAGATACACTGAACTCCTTTCTATTTTCAGAATCTCTTTGTTGCACACGTCTTTTGATAGTTGAAGAATTTTACTTTTATGGAATACCCTGACACTCAGTTTCACTGTGTAGCATATTCAACAGAACTTCAGACATAAAGTATCTATCCATATATATTGTTATACATGGAGTTTCTGAAAGTTTTAAAACCGCTCTTCCACATACTTTAAAATTTTTATAATGGTCGTCACCTAAAGTCAGATCACCTTTTCCTTGATGAATAAGGAGATTCAGTTGTTGTTCTTCAGGGGCAGCTAAGACAAAATTCTTTAAACCACAGGGGTATTTTTTGTTTTGATAACCTGCCACACTGATATATAGCTCCAGAAAGAAATCATCTGCTCACCCACTCCAACTTTTGGATGTCTTTGATTTAATCTACATCCATTCAGATCATACTGATAAATGGGTTTTTGGAACTTGTTCCTTTCTTTGTTGGTTTGTGCAAACTTCATTGTCATAAATAAGTTTGAGGTGCTTCCTTATGAATAAATACCTGCCATGGCAGATATTTTCTGCAGTAGCCCTTAACTCTAGTTTTATTGCCTCAATACATCCTAATCCTGGGATATTTGAGAAATGACACCATTATTGTTGCAGAATAATCTTTTCCGTTTCTACAAGTACACACTTTAGAGGTTTACGAGTTTCTTTTAAATATCTTCTGTTACTACAGTCAGTCAGTGTAACAAAGATATATTCAAGGAGATATTTATTCACATATTGTTGAGGTTTGAAATGCGTGTGAATTACCACTGGTTGCTTGTATTCAAGTGCTGCTGGGAGTGGAGCAAAGTTTAAAGTTTTCTTCCAGAATGTTCTTATATTGGTAGAATGGTTTAGAAGCAGTGGAATTACCATACTTTTCTTGTCCACCTTCCTCTCCTTCCCTGGTATCAATATTTTCATTCCTGAGAGCGGTATCAGTGACCTCAAAATCTCCATCTGTATCATCGTTGTGATCAGAGACTCCTATCTCACTATCATCCTCATTTAAAACTTCATTAACAAAACCCTGAAATTACTTCTAATTTTAAAGGAAAGAAGAACACTAAATTTACAGAAATTTTAAAAATTTCGGAAAATTTTAACTGCTTGCTTACATTTTAAAATTGTTCTACGTTTTATGATGAAAACCTGTTACAAAGTAGAATGAAAATGTAATGAAACCTCTACCAATACGTTTCTAATCTAAGAAAAATAAACATGACTTTTTATAGTGCTGAGTCCAATTGTCCCCTCCAGGGGACATCCAAAATTTGCAGCATGGTATGAATATGCAAAATTTATTTTATGTTATTTTACTGTAATGTTTTTAGTTTGAATATTAAACACTGTAACTGCATTGAAAGTATCGTCTTAATTAGTGAACCATGACTGATAAAAACTACTTACATCCTTGAGCACCAACAAAATGCCTTCCCCTTCTGTCAGCCATTTTGGCACTGCCGTAGAGCAAACAGAAGGCAAGTTGTGTGACTTGTTTCAGTTCCAGCATGTGCTGCCACCTTCCGTTTACGCGTTGAAATGGCTAACGCTCTGAACAATGCTTGAATTTTGTCACCACAATTTTTTTAATAGTATATGATCTTTGTCTCCTACAGGGGACACAGATACTGAGAGGTTAAACTATTGCCAATGGCTTAGTACTCAATAGAT
Organism: Schistocerca cancellata; assembly: GCF_023864275.1. Lineage (NCBI taxonomy): Eukaryota > Metazoa > Arthropoda > Insecta > Orthoptera > Acrididae > Schistocerca > Schistocerca cancellata. The sequence goes on from NC_064628.1 coordinate 701,463,225, forward strand.
TCCAATAACGATGCATTTAAGCCATCGTCCTAGAGGGTGATTTTTGACAAGATCCATCAGCTGACATCATGGGTGACTTTAATTCCACTAGTCTATAGCTGACACAAATTCCAGTGAGGTATTAATTTAACCTGCGATATAGTTTGATCAGTCCTGGCACGAAGCTGCGCAACAGAAGACTGAAATGTAATTGAATGATTAAACGAAAATTTTGACCAGTAATCTGCTCTACTCTCCTTCCCCACCACCAGCCAATAGCTTACCATACTTATTGCTAATCCATCGGGAGTAAAATTAATTGCGGTTATTTCATTTGAAAATTTGTGTTCCTGTAGCAGGAATATTTTATCCAAAGACAGAAGTTCAGCAGTACTGGTAACAAGAGTTTAAGTATTACTCACTGTATCCAAGTGAAAAACCTTGCTCATGCCCTGCGTAAATACACAGCTACATCAACATTATTATTATTATTATTTCTAGCTAAAAGATTAATCTTTTATTGTATGCTGCATAAAAAGAGCTCATACGAAGATAATCATTTTTCGTAATGCGGTTGACGCGAAGGATATTTTTTTACGTGTTGTCGTCATGATTCCTTTATGAGAATTTGTTTCTCGTAACTGGAGGTAACTAATAATAAGTTTTTGTCGTACCATAACAGCAATATCGTGAATTTATCGACTTACGTTTTGAAATGTTCAGCCAAATTCTTCCCATTGTTATAGGAAATTATTTCATAAGGAGAAATAATCCCCATTCTGTTAGTGTTTCAGCTGTCACAATTACAACTTTACGCTCATCTAAAAGTCGGAATTTATCATAGTTGCGAATGGTAAAGATGAAACATGAATACCATTTTCGAACAATAAAATAAGCGTAAATACCATGTCAGTTTGCCGTGTGGGGATGATGTTCCATAGAAAGCGTTGTGTTTTAATTCTTTTATGTCTATTATAATTATCTAACATATAGGCTTCGATTATTTTCATTCACGTTGAAGTCTGGCCGTCAGCGCTTTCGTTGTTAAGTGAAATTATTATAATTTCACCACAACAATTCGCTATTCATTGACACTAGGCGTTTGGCGTCCAATGGTACGTCGGTCTTGTGACGTCATGAAGCTAAACAGTTTCTGTGAATGCTGGGTGATCTGTTGAGTAACAGTGTTAGGCAAGATGGCGGCCGGTGTGCGGTCGTGTGCTTGCTGTCTGCAGTTTAAATTCAGTCCTGAAGAAATAGAACAGCGACACAAGAGCCAAGAAATCGACAGACTTATTGAAAAAGACAAGCAGACGTTCCGACGGCAAGTGAAGCTGCTGCTGTTAGGTGCTGGTGAAAGTGGGAAGTCAACTTTTCTTAAACAAATGCGGATCATCCATGGGGTAAAGTTCGAACCTGAACTTATTAAAGAATATCAACAAGTGATATATCTTAACATTGTGAAAGGTATGAAAGTTTTAGTTGATGCGAGAGACAAATTACAAATTCCATGGGAGAAGCCAGAAAACAGTGAAAGTGGAAAACACGTCTTGAGTTTCGAAAACAGCATGATTCTAGATGCTAGATTGTTTTTACAGTACGCATCGTCCCTAAATAACTTGTGGAAGGACGCTGGAATAAGGCATGCCTACGATAGAAGAAGCGAATTCCAGCTTGTAAGTATATCGTATTTTAATTATTATTACTTTTTTTATTTGGTAACTGCGTGTTTTAATCGTCCCAGTAGTGAGAGCTTGTTAACCCAGGAGATTTTTCCATTGTTTACATTATAATAAAGTCATGGCATTGGGTGATTGTGAAGTGGAAGTAATGACTGGTAGGAGCTAATGCCAGCGTAATGTTTGTGCAGTTGTGTGACAAGTACTTTGTACCCGTAGACACAAATATTAAAGTGTACTTACAATATTTCTCATATCTTTACCTGGATTACTAGCTTAGGCCTATCAGTAAATTCAATTTTATGTCCACTTTGATAATGAATGAGGAACAAAATCTAGCTTGTTAAAGTTCATTTAACATTTTTTTCCCATTGTACTGCCTGTAAGTGGGTGTGGCATTGGTATTTGTACTCACTTTTCCTTACTCCTTTTAAAAAAAGAACTTAGTGTCTTTGAATACTTCATGAAGAATAGAAATGCTTGTGTGTGCATTTCAGTTATGGTACTGAGAATGATCAATCTATTATTTAATTTGTATTATAGCAATGATTATGTGTATCATCATCAAAGTAATTCTTCATACACGTGCTGACTAGAGAAGCGAGAGGGACTTGATAATTTTGATAATTAAGAGATTTTTACATTGTAATGTAACCGTCATTGAGAAGGCTTGTTGTAACCTTCCATTGCCTTGTATGTAATTTGGACAGTAATTTATGACCAACAAATTGCCACCTATCCCTAGATGCAAAATTGGTCTTTATATTAATAGAGGCGTTTCTTGAAGTTCGGTGTAATCTGTACTTTAGTCTCTCTCACCCTCCTTGTTTTCAACAAACATATAATATGAAATAAAATGAGTGACATATGACTCACTGATATCCTGTGTAAAAATTGTAACCATGTATGTGCTAATGATACTTAAATGGTCATTACCATTAGTGGAAGAAAACTAGAGAAATATGTTAGAGGATACAGCTTGTGAAACCTCTTTGTGATTAATGTTTTTGGATTTGCATGTTCTGTAGAAAATAAGCCTACAGTTGGATGAGAGGATAATCACTATAAGAGGCTTATTGTGTACGACTGGTTAGTTAACATAGAACATAATAGAGCCTCAGAATAGTATGTTGTTGAAGGTGATGTTGTAAGGCATCAGTTGTACATGTAACTTTGTGACAAGGTCGATTCAAGAATGGTATCCAATCCTTTTTTATGAGTGTCTGAGAAGATTGCTATTTTTATATGCGTAGACATGCTCCATGGAATGACAAAATGACTCTCCTATACGTTGGTTCTGTTGCATTTCTAACTTGCATTCAGTAATAAATTCCATCTGGCATATAGCGTGGAAGACTCTCAATTCTTGTGTTCATCTAAGTGTGTTCTGTGCAAATAACCTGTGCCCTTCAGTTGTTGTTCATAAAATTGCCTCATTTTCTTGAACATCATATTCTCTATTACTTTATTGTTGATATCTGTATTAGGCATAGGCCACATTATATCAAGACAGTGTAAGTAGAACCCTGACAGCCCTCACCACTGTTGCCAGCTTTTAACTGCAGTGTTAATGGCTGTATGCGAAAACAGCAGCTGTCTACAGAGTTTTGACAACACTGAGGTGTTGACATAGAGATGATTACAAAATTGTGTAATGTTTTTGGTTGTGGTAGGCCCTTGAAGCTGCCACGCCCAGCCCGCCAATGGAACTATAGGTCTATTCCATGGTAACATGACTGAGATTGTTGCTATAGCAGTCTTGTACTTAAGGTGCTAGCTTTATGAAAGATGAAGTTCCATTGAGAATGGAATAAGAATAAGGATTATCTGAAAAATGTTATTTTCTGAGAAAAGTAGCTATCAGTCTCAGGATGGCAGAAGAAAATTTGTTTGCTGGGGAATCCTTCATGAACTGCATGACAAACAGTTTCACCACACTGCTGTTCATGCCCGTTTGGAGAATATGTGGATGGTGCGAACTAAATAGACAAGCTCTGAAGTACACAACCCAAAAACATTGGGCTACTGTAAATTATCTTGCTGTTGGTGGGCAACCAAAACCTCCTATTTGATATTCTATCTGTGAGATAGTAGGCCTATGTAGATGTTAGTTTTAGAAATTTTTCTGGCATAGAAAAGTTAAAATATGTTTTAAAACTCCCTGATTATTTATCATGCCCTCTGGAAGTAATTTTCTCATTTTGTTCCTCATAAAAGAAGCGTAAACTTTCACAAGAATTCCGTGTCCTTAATAGAGGAGAAGAATGGGCATTCAGCATTGTATAACACGTGCGACCTGCAGCACCTCGGTGAGGGCATATCCTTGTGCTGACACTATCGTGTAGCTGAGCTTTTATTTCTTCCATTGCACTTGGAGTAAATGAACCCTTAGAAACTTTAGCAGGTTTTTTTCTCCACGGGAGAAATCAAATACCAACACCTATAAGAACAACACACATTGTCACCACATACCATGTATTCAGATTTGTTGTTGAATATTTCCTGCCACAGACAGTATACTTCTTATAATTAATAAGAAATATTTGCAATATGAACCATTATTTTGCATATATTGAATGCTGGGGCACTCGTGCTGAATCTTTTGACTGACTCCAAAGTTGCAGCTATTATACAAACTATGGAACTGCCAAAAAGTAAAAATTCAGTTAAGTAACATATATCATTCTTTCCTGTGCCCCTTTCAACCAGTAAGCTGAGAGGAGGTTCTTGTAATAGATTTCTTGTTTTGTTTACACTACTTTGGGTCAGTATTTAATGCACTAAAAGCCTTTAGGATTTCTGTGTGAAGCCAAATGTGAGGAGTAATTATTTAAGGAAATGGCCAATTAATAAATTATAGCATTTGGGTTGTCAATGTGTTTAGTAACTGCTTGCTGGAATTGTCTCAGAAGATTGATGTAGAGAATTTAATGGATAAAGTAGTAAAATAGACAAACATACACACAGTCTGGCAGCCAAAGACAGTGGTTCTCTCTCTCTCTCTCTCTCTGCGGGCGCTAAAGACTACCTTGTTGAGCACCCATAACACCATATCCATCCATCTCTCTCTCTCTGTCTGTGTGTCTGTCTGTGTGTGTGTGTGTGTGTGTGTGTGTGTGTCAGAAGGCTTTCCGGCTAAAAGCTTACATGTTTATTATTCTTTCTGTTGTGCCTGTCTGTGGCTCTCCATCTCTGCAATATGGTGAGTAACAATCTGACCTTTTCATAATATTGTTGTGTAACCATAACCTAGTAATTCGTGACATACTCGAGAATAATTTTTTAAAAAAAAGGTGAAATATTTACAACAGCAGCGAAGAAGAGAATGGTTTCTATTTCGGCTCTAGAAATTCATTGCCTCGCCCCCTCATTGATTATGTGGTAGTATTATCCCAAGAGCCGGCCGGGGTGGCCGAGCGGTTCTAGGCGCTTCAGTCTGGAACCGCGCAACCGCTACGGTCGCAGGTTCGAATCCTGCCTCGGGCATGGATGTGTGTGTTGTCCTTAGGTTAGTTAGGTTTAAGTAGTTCTAAGTTCTAGGGGACTGATGACCTCAGATGTTAAGTCCCATAGTGCTCAGAGCCATTTTTTTTATTATCCCAAGCTGATGTGTTGCCAACCTGTGAGCAGTAGAAAATCTGAAATGGCTGCTGGCTCTGTACTAGACTTGAGACATCCTATTCGTCTCACCTAAGTGATATATTCAGTCACATATGCAAAACCAGAAAAGAAGAGAATCAAAGCACATTAGATGTGGTCCTGTAGAAGGATGTTGGAAGTTAGGCAGATTGATATAAGAAATGTGGGGCTTATCTACAGAATCGGCGGGCCCGCATCTCGTGGTCGTGCGGTAGCGTTCTCGCTTCCCACGCCCGGGTTCCCGGGTTCGATTCCCGGCGGGGTCAGGGATTTTCTCTGCCTCGTGATGGCTGGGTGTTGTGTGCTGTCCTTAGGTTAGTTAGGTTTAAGTAGTTCTGAGTTCTAGGGGACTGATGACCATAGATGTTAAGTCCCATAGTGCTCAGAGCCATTTGAACCATTTGAACAGAATCGGCGGGGAAGAAATTGACGTGAAGAGGAGGCATGTGTTAGGACATCAGGGAATAACTTCCATTGTGCTAGAGGGGGCTGTAGAGGGAAAACACTGTAGAGGTCGATTGAGATTGTAATATATTCAACTAATAATTGAAAACATGGGATGGAAAGGCTAATGTGAGAGCTTGGCAAATGAGAAGTCGCAGTAGCCCACTTGGCAAAAGACTGATGACCCAGAAAAAGAAAGAATTCAATATCATGGGGGATATTTCCAGACAATACCATTGTCACTCTTTCACAAGAAATAAAGTAAGACAGCCATTAATTGTTACTGACCCGTCCCATTGCCTACCTCTCTCTGATTTACAGGAAACCGTAACATATCTCTCTCAAAAATAAAGATGTTCGGTCTTTATTTGAATTTGAAAAGCATTTCTGTACATAATGTGTTTCTTAAATCAAATTATACAAAATTTTGGCAGCTAGTGTTTCCTGTGAATTGTCATAATCTTTTGATTGTTCAGTTTACAATACCCTGCTACTCAAATATCACGGTATTAAATATCTTACTGGTTGCTGGTTTCCATCCCATCTAACTAAAAGCATGCAGTGTGTCGCATTAAGAAATTCAGGGGGTGTACACAATGAAATAGCATCTTCAGAATCGGGAATAAGAAGTAAAAAGTGTGCTACAGACATTTTGTCGCAGTCATTCTTGTTGTATGTAAATGAGCTATCATCAAATGTCTAAGAACAGGAATAGTTTTATTTTTTGATTGTGCAAGTATTATAATGGAACACAATGAAGAGACTTTAATACTTGAAAGTGAATAAATTTTGTTGGAAATTCATAGCTGACTCAATGGACTGTCACTGAAAGACAAGGAATTCTGTACTGCACAAGCCAAAAACTAATTGGGAATAATCCACAAGCATAAATAAATAAGTAAATGAAAAACAGTAGTCGAAATTTATGCCTGAAGTGTTGATGTCGTTAAGAACCTGGAGTAGAAGTCCCATGTTCCAGATCCTCTTAAACATCAAAGCTGTGCAACTTTTGCATTACAGATAATATCAGTTTTTGGAGATGGAAATGTCAAAAAATTAACTAAAATGTACTTTTCATTCGCTGTTGGCTTCAGGCATAATATTATGGTGTAACTTGCCATTGAGGAACACAGCATTTCTTTCACAGAAGTATAGAATGAGAACAGTGTTTAGTATAACTCTGTGTAGATTTTAGAGAAGTGTTCCCAAGTTTAAATATATATGTTGTAACATGTTGGTGAACCAGACTGGTTGGTATGTTGGTGAGCCAGACTGGTTGGTATGGATCCAAAACACTTGAACAGTACTCAAGAATGGGTCACATTAGTATCTTATATGCTGTCTCCTTTACAGATGAACCACACTTTCCTAAAATTCTCCTGGTGAACCAAAGTCAACCATTCGTTTTCCCTACTACAGTCCCTACTTGCTCATTCCATTTCACATTGCTTTGCAACATTACTCATAGATATTTTATCGATGTGACGGTGCCAAGCCGTACACTACAAATACTGTATTTGAACATTATGGGTTGGTTTCTTCTACTTATCTGCATTAATTACATTTTTCTACATTTAGAGGTGGCTGCCATTCACCACACCAACTAGAAATTTTATCAGTTGTCCTGTATCCTTGTACAGTCACTCAACAATGACATCTTGCCATACACAACAGCATCATTGGCAAACAGCTGGAGACTGCTGCTTTTCCTTTCTGCCAGATCATTTATGTATATAGAAAATAACAGCGGTCCTATATCACACTTCCCTGGGGCACTCCTGATGATACCTCTGTCTCTGATGAACGCTCACCCACCAGACTCCCAAGTTGTTATCCCCCCATGGGGCTCACCACTCTTTGGTATGTGCTTGGCTTAAATGGGGCCACAGCCTTTGCAGCACTACTTTCCTTTCCGTGCTGCGTGTGAATCCTCCTGCTATACTTTTCCTCCCTCCCATGGGGACCGAGTCGTATGCCTCCTTCGGCAAACTGAAGTTCTTGGTAAAACTGTGTATGGATTTGCCCTGCCACCTATCATTCTTTCCCTGTCCGTCCTCTTCTTACCCTTCCTTCGCTTTGGCATTTTAAGTCTCTCTCTCTCTTTTTCCACTGTGCTTTCCTGAAGGCTGGCCTATACATTTGACACGCAAAAGGTGACTGGGTAAAGCGTAATTTCCAACCCCAGGTCAACAAGTAGGGTTTGTATGTACCCCCTGGTAAAGCCAAGCCCAGGGAGGGTTGATTGCTTGAGGTGGTACCTTCCCCTATGCCGATTGGTCCTTCTGTCTGGAGTCTGAGAGGTGTGATCTGAGTTGTGGTGAATCACCTAAGGCGGGTGAGCCTCCCTAAGGAGGGCCGCCAGCAGGAAGGAGCGCACCATTTGAGACGCTGGCAAGCATGGGGATTTTTCTGCAAAGAGTTCCTCATCTCAGAAACATGAATGGGTTGAGATGAAAGAATTGATGCCTCTCATGGCTGCACCCTGTAATTTGGGGTATCATGCACATAAGATGGTCACAATTTCATGATGGTTTCCATTTGTTAATTCAGAAGGCTGTAGAGGCCCTTGCCGGTCCTGTGAAGTTCTACTCTTGGTTGCATAATGGGACCTTGCTTCTGGAGACAGGTAGAGCTTCTTCACGCACAGAAACTGGTTAATGCAACGCTTCTACACAGCTATCCTTTTAGAGGTAGACTGTGCTCTGAATTTCTCCCCTGGTGTCATATACACTCAGCTGCTTGATAGCCTAACCGAGGCTTAAATAACAGCCTATCTCGCTGTCAAGGTAGTGGTTGAATTCACCATGTCATGAAAAGAGTTGATAAAGAATTAGTGCCAACCCGCACCCTATTCCACACATTTGACCATAAGTGGTACTTCAGTCAAAAATTACAGCTGTCTATGCAGCGGTTAATGTCAGACTATATATCCTGAACCTCACAAGTTGCTATAAATGTCAGCGCTACAACCACACCTGTGAGTCTTATGAAAATGCAGCATTTTTGTTTCTGTGACTATCCAATCTGCCTCAAGGAGAGGCATTCAGAAGATCCAGGTGAAGTTACAAAGGTTCCTACTCACATTGCTCAGAAAATTTTGACTACCACAATCTTTGTACACTACCCTCTGGCAGTTACAGTACAGTTCTTGCTACACCTTGACCTAAGGTGACATGGCTATGCAGATGTGTGACATTGTTATCTGTCTTGGTTGCGGAATTGTCCAGCTCAATAGCCACACCCTCATCTTCACCTGCTCCAGGTGCACACTGTACCAATAAACCTTCGCCTGAACTAGTGAAATTACATGCCTCACAAACAGAAGTGAGGAAATCCAAAGAGGAGTACTCCCGCAATGACTTTCTGCTTACATCTAGCCAGCTAACGTCTGGGTCTGCGCCTGACAGATGCCAAGGCTCTAAGAAGTTGAACAAAGGTAGACAATCTTCCCCTTCTCCACCTCAGCATTCTTCTTCAGCTGTGTCACGACCCAATACCCTCACCTGGCCGATCTGTTTTGCGTGGGTACTTTGCCAACAGCCAGTTCGTTGGCCAACCGAAGGCAAGTACCGACATCTCTGCGGAACTGATGGACCAGGATCCTCCAACCTCTGAACCTGGTTGTTCTGCATGTTCGAATTCTGGCACTTGGAAGCCACTGCTGTGATTGTTCCCTTTTTTCATCCATCTCCTGTCTATCATCGGATATGGTTATTCTCCAATAGAACATTCATGGCATCAGATCCAATAGGATTGAATTACAGCTCCTCTTGTGATCATACTGCCATACTGTCCAGTTGTTTTGTCTCCAGGAAACAAAATTACGTCCTCACAATAGCTTTCATCTCCTACGCTTAACTTCAGTCAGTTTTGGTCACACCCCTAAGGTGAGGATGATGTCTATAGTCACACGATTTCCTTGCACACCCAGCTTCAAACTGTTGCTCTCCCTCTTTCCCTTCTCAGTATCACCTTCTCTCTTTGCAACATCTAATCACCCTCGTCTTCCTCTATCTCCAGGGCAGACTTTTTGCAACTTACTGCACAACTTCCGCCTTCTTTGTTGCTGCTCAGCGACTTCAATGCCAACCATCCCTTTGGAGCTCTCCACACCCGTCTCAGAGGCTCTCTCTTAGTGGATATCTTCATCCAACTCAATGAACATGGGCACCCATGTTTCTCTCTGACTCCAAACTCTTTTTCCCACTTAGACCTTTGATCTGTACTGCTCAGCTTGTTTGTCATCTCTAATGGTCTGTTCTCTTTGACACACACTCAAGCGACCAATTCCCCTGTGTCATTCATTTGCTATCGCCTATCCCATCTGTGTTTTCAATCAACTGGCAATTCTCCTAAGCTTACTGGCAGCTCTGTTCCTCACAGGCCTTGTTTGATCAACATTCCTGCATTGATGACCAGGTAGAATACCTTACAAACGCTATCCCTACTGCTGCAGAATCTTCCATACCTCGTTCCTCTTCCTCACAGGTGGATTGATATATGTCACAACACAATATGCATGCGGAGATGAGCTGTCCACGTTTATAAACGCCATCCCAAAATGGCGAACTGTATCCGTTGTACACAGTCATGTGCGCAGTGTCAACACCTTTTTAAGGGATGGCAAAAACCTAGTTGGCTTCCTTTCCAAAGCCCTTTTAACAGTTTTACACCCTCTTCTGCTGTTTGGGGTAATCTCCATTGGCGTCTAGGAACAGTGATTCATTCCCTGCTTCCTAGTTTGATCAAAGCAAACAATGTCATTGTAGACCATCTTGATACCTCTAACACTTTGGTTTGATATTTTGCAAACATTTCAAAAATGTCCACTACCAAATGAAATGGGCAGCGGTGGCAAGTATGATATCTTTCTCCTCCCAGAATCATGAATTTTACAATACTGCTTTTTCCATGAGGGAGCTTCAACATGCACTTTCTTTGTCCCAGCCATCTGCACCAGGACCGGATGACATTCACATTCTGATGTTGCAACATCTATTTCCTGAGGGCCTATGCTTTCTGCTCCATAGTTATAACAACATTTCGGCAGGTGGCATATTTCCCAGTCTCTGGCATGAGGCCATTGTCATACCCATAGCTACACCCATTTTCTGTCACCAGTAGCATATGCAAGGTGATAGAATATATGATTAATGGTGGGCTGGTGTGATGACTTGAGTCTTGGAATCTCCCCCCTAATGCCCAATGTGGATTCCACAGGCATCACTCTGCAGTTGATCATCACCTTGTCAACTCATATTACGAACATTGTTTCTGTGAAAGTGCCAAACTGTGGCCATGTTTTTTGATTTGGAGAAGGTGTATAGCACCCGCTGGAGGATGGGTGTCCTCCGTATTATGTACGAGTGGGGCTTCCAGGGTCGCCTCCCCCTTTTTTTCTGGGAATTTTTAAAAGACTGCGTTTTTAAGGTACATGTGGGCGGCTCTGTCGGACACTTTTACTCAAGAGAATATGGTGCCTCAGGGTTCTGTGCTCAGCAGCATCTCATTTGCCATAGCCATTAACTCTGTTATGGATTGTCTCCCATCAGGTATCTCAGGCTCTCTTTTTGTTGATGACTTTGCGATCTATTGCAGCTCTCATTTAAACTGTGTACTTGAGCAGTGCCTTGGATCATGTTTACTCGTGGAGCTTTTCTGCTGACAAGACTATTTGTATGAACTTATGGTGGTGGTGGGAATTTCTTCCCCCATCCTTACATCTCGGCCCATTCCTTCTTTTGTTCGTTGACACATCGAAATTTTTGGGACTCGCGTTTGATAGGAACCTCTGGTAGTCTTCCCACGTTTCATACCTGCCAGCTCGTTGTACTTGCTCCCTCAGTGTTTTATGTGGTGCCATGTGCGGAGTGGATCGACCATCCTCCTCCATTTAAACCAGTCTCTCATCTATTTGAAACCGGATTATGGATTTTTAGCCACTGGTGCCTCCTATACTAGGCCTATAGTCTGTGTCATGTAGGAAGGCAGCCCAAATTTCAGCTGTTCTGTGCATTCCCCTCCACTAGCCACTGGCAGCCAATAATATTCATTCTCTTCCTGAGCAGCTAGCAGTCAGTTACAGCCAGACAGTGAGATTGTCGCTCCTACATTCTGCACTGTTGCCGTACTTTGCGACAAATGAATTATTCATTCAATGGTCAGTTTTTTTAGCAGTATAGCTGTGGATGTGTATCTGTAAATATTTAAATGTGATTAAAAAAAGTCAGGTGATGGCAATAAATGTCAAGTGCTTCACAAGCAGGTGAGTGGGGTTATTTACCGCATTTATAACCATTTCAAACGTGAATTTGAAAGCAGGTCTCCTACTATTGACATTTGAAGACACAAGAATGGACTCCAGAACCGTTTGTTGTTGGCAAGAGAATTACAAATGAAAGTGTCAGAGATATAGGAACCGTAGAAAAAGTTGGTTTCGTGTCATCTGGAAAGCGACGAAATTGCAAGGAACCTGTAACACAAATGGATGGTTTCAACAACGTTGTTTTCAAGTGCTACATGTGAATGATGAACGATAAACATCACAAAAATGTGTTAACAGTTATGCAGGAGAAAATCGGCTTCAGTGGTAAGCGCTTCGTCAGTGTAAAGTATTTTAAAAGACATTGATTCCATATATCTTAAGAAGATACGAAGATAGTTTTTAGTTCAAAGAATTGACTTAGGTGCAGCACGAACTACATCCCAAATAAAGATTCATGATACACGAAGAGGAGGTAGTTCAACAGTGTATTACCTTGATGAAACATGAAACAGCAAGAGTCATTCCGAGATGATCTGCTAGAAAATTAGTGCTGGTACTAGCGGTTTTAAAGTACTCATAGGAATAGGTTCTCGAATAATTATTCTGCATGCTGACTCTTCTTCTGGTTTTGTTTCTGAAGATAAACTGGTATTTATATGTATGATAAACAGCAGTGACTACCATTCGGAAATGAACACTGTCAGTTTCATGGCATGCTTCACAATTCTTGTTGTACCTTGCTTCTAAGTCAGTCATTGCCAGTCATAATTCAAATGCTACAGAGAAAACACCAAGTACAAACATCAGAAAAGTGGATATTTTTCCCTGGCTTAGAAATAAAAATATTAAGCACAGTATAAACCAGACTTGTGCTGATCTCCTGCAGCTCATTAATTTATACAAGTCATGTGACAGAACGTACAAACTTGACTTCCTTGCATGTGAATGGGTCTCACAGTTTTGTGTTTACCCATGAGTCACTGTCATTGTAGCCCGATGGAATTAATTTGGGTGAAGGGTTAATTAAGGCTATGTGGGAGATAAAAACAGAACATTAAAGATAATGTACACTGAATCGCTTAGTGCATTAGGCAATAGACAACATCCCACCTGTAGCATGGGTACAGTCTGTGCGACATGCTGAAAAGCTTCAGAAAGAAGAATTTGACTGGGAAGTGATGATGGATATAAGCCTTGAACCTATCATCGTAAATTTACGATCAGATTGTTCAGAAACACTCAAATAGAAGTGGTGGTGGTATTATGATGTAGACTTTGGAACAAATTAATAATATTTCTTAGTTTTAAGGACTATTTGTTTAAAAAATGTGTTTGTCAACATATCAGTTGCATACATAATAATGAGAACTTCCTAGCCTTGTGATTATAACTTTGTATCCTTTGAATTATGCAGACTATAATGTGCAACATATCATCCAAGGAGAAGTTAAGCTTCTCCCACCATGTTATATGCTGTAATAACATGCGAGAATGCGGCTGGATAAATTCATCAGAAGTCTGATACTTCCACATGCAAACCTCTGTCATTTTCAAGGCACGAACGGGATAAGGCCCTAAAATGTTACTTGTTGAGATATCAGAGGTTTTCGATGTTATCAGTCAGCATTCCATGGAGTTATTTGCAGATGATGGTTAATTGTTTGCTTGTTAAATGGTTTATAAATGCAGTCTGTCATTATAATGTCAAACGAGTTAGCTTACACTCATAATGCCTGTTAACAGCGAATAATATGACGCCTTACTGACCACTTGTTGCGGTAGTCTGTTACATGAGTCTTTTCTACCACTAATTCTTTTTTATGCACAGTGATTACACTTAACTATAGTCAAAACACACACACGAGAGAGAGAGAGAGAGAGATAGAAATTGTACTTCATGTCTTCACAAAGCTGTGTCAGCTGTTCTCGTCTCCCAACGCCACACAGAGTACATCCGTGGTGCCGGTGGATGCAACGTCTTCAAGACGTGAATTAATATTTCTCTCATGACAATTGATATAATTTGTTTTTAATATTTACTGTTCCCCTCATAGATTTGAACGTATAATATGATGTACCGTAGGCAAATGAGCCTGACTGTTGTCCACAGCAGTGCAGTTCGGCAATGTGGACTTTACCTGCTCTCTGCTGCTCCGCTTGCACGGTCCTCATCCTTGCTTGCTTCCTTAATGCTCTGGCTCTAGGTGAAGAAGCGCCATCCTAAGTGACGCGGGCTATAGTCCCGTTGAGAGTCTTCATGCTGTGGCTGCTGACTTAATATTGCCATACCTGTGGGATATTCTCCTCAGTCGTTATACGAGCCATCTGTCTTCTATGCCTGGTCATCCATCCTATGCTTGCATTTTTGATGATTCCCTTGACCACCAGTATGGGCTGTGCCTGTCATGTGTTGCCTCCAGGAGTTCCTGGCTTCGTGCCAAAGTATGTGTTCACTTCGGACTTCATTTGCTTCCTATGGACACTCCTACTGGCCTGGTGTATCGTAGCAAGTTTCTTGCACTTAGCAAGCGGCTTGGGGACACTGTCTATGTTTACACCGACCAACCGTGGTGTTGGGTGTGCTTCTGTGCTTACCGATAATCCTTTTCACTATTGGTTTCTTGACCACTGCTCGATTTTTATTGTGGAGCTCTACACCCTTTATCTGGCCACCCAGTACATCCGACGACATGGCCTTCTGAATTGTGTCATGTGCTCAGATTTTCTCAGAGCCTTCGTGCGCCGTACCCAGTCCACTCTTTTTTTACTGTGGATCCAAGAATGTCTCCACTCACCTACTCACTGTGTGGGGAGCCAACGTGATGTTCCTGTGGGTTCCTAGTCACGTCAGCTTTCCAGGGAACGAAGCTGCTGATGCTGCTGCAAAGGCTGCAGCTCTCCTCCCTCGGCCTGCTAGGCATTCTGTTCCCTTGGATGATCTCCTTGTTGCTGTCTGTCGACATGTAGTATTGATTTGGAGTGCACAATGGTCTTCTCTCCAGAGGAACACACTCCGGGACATTAAACCTTTCCCAGTAGCATGACCAACTTTCTCTCAGCATTCATGTCACAAGAAAATCATTTTAGCTCAGCTGTGTATAGGACACTGTTGTTTTAGTCACCACCATTTATTAAGTGATGAACTTGCCCCACTCTGTACCTACTGCTCTCAACCCTTGAGGGTGCACCACTTTCTGATGTGGTGCCCATTTTTTTAACTGTTTACGTCTATGTTTGCTGTCTACTTTGTCAATTGTTTTAGCAGATGACACACATTCTGTAGTCGCATCTTAATTTTTATTTTCTGCAGTGGCATGACACACTGACTCGAGTATAGATGTGATTGTACATTTTGTGGAGCATCATTAACTGAATAGGTAGTTGGCATTGGAATAAAAATGGGAGGCTTATGAGCATTACCAAGCTGGTGTATGATCATCAGCTTTCCAAGTGTGTTTGGCATACCTGTATGACACAATATTTTGGAAAATTGACTTCGTGCCATCCGCAAGTGTTCCTAATGGCAGAATATCTTTTTGTGTGTTCTATGTTACACATGTGCACCCACCAGCTGTTGAGGTCAGGCCTTTGGCAACTGGGTGTGGCTTAGTTGACAAGGTGGAGCAGGAAGTGAAGCATCAGAGCACAAGTTATAACGATCAATCAGTGGGTCACTGCCATGTTCAGGGAACAGCTGTAGCAGAGGCAGCATGTTTTCATGACAGTTGGTGCGATGTGAACAAAGCTACTAATTCACAGGTGTTTTGCTTGGAGCAACTTCAGAATTCACTTAGCAGTAACTGATGGTGTTCTGGTGTAACATCAAGTGCTGGCACATCGGCCTGGAATGTTACAGCAGAGAGGGCTGTAAGACGATGTCAGCCATAGTACACTGATTAGGACAACACCAAGACAGGGGCGGAGAGAATATAAGCGCCACGGCTGGAGTGGATGACGAGCCATCATTCAAACGCTATAGCAATGACTTATGAACTGTTTTGTTTTGCTTGCATTGAAATTGTATGTACCAAAGGACATTGATTATTTACATGTCACCATTTGCTTGCGGCACATCTTTGTCAATACGCAAAGTTAAGTATTGTCAATTTAACTTACTGTAATAAATTCCATTAATATAATTTTCTAGAATTGTTGTCTAGTAGTCCGAGAAAACAGCTTCCCAGGCACCCTATAGTAGATGAGTGGGCAGGATACTACGGATGTCCTTGTAAATAAGGGAGATCTCCGATTCCTTTAGGATGTAATCCCAGAATGTATTGGCATGTCAGAACACTGTGGTCCAGTCATTATTCATGCTACGTCCCGTGGAGAAGTAGTGCGCAGTAACAGAACACCTGGCCTGTACACTAGAGGTGCACAACACACGTGGGTTCTCAGAATTTTAGTAGTAAATGTTTACAGGGGGAGATGTGAAAAGAGTCTTGAAGCTAGCCTTATATCACATATTATCATGAATACTTGAACATTTCATTATATTTGCATACTACATATGACACTGGAAAATTTTAAAAAGATATAATTCAGTGGATTCCCCGTTTCTAAATGTAATTAAGAGGTTTGCCATTAAACATTATTAAGAAATGTTGGTTGGCTGTGCTAGCAGTATATGGATTTTAATGTTAGTACAGAATGGAATTATTTGAATTAACCTCTGGCAAATCACACTGCTTGAATTGTAGTTGCAGTTAAATGTTTCGCATCATGACCTAGACTTTAGCATTCCGTAGAAAGCCAAATTTTAACGCCAAGTGATTTATTTAAATATTACAAAGAAAATGTGTGGTATCTAATTTATTTTGTTTAAAAAGAAGAAAAAGCCAAAGTTGATCATAGGATCAATGCTACTTTGTGTCAGTTGATGAAACAAGACTTCGATTTGACAGTGTTTCAAATGATGGAGTATCATTTGTGATCAGTATTGATTAGAATGGTAAAGTAATTATATAGACATTACACCCAGCCAGTATACCACTTGTGTTTATGAGAGATAGTGGATTTGAAGTGTTTCTGCAGTTTCATAGGAGCCTAAGTTATGTTTATTTCATGTGTCACTGTGGAGCTGTTCAGTCCTTCTCCTGGGCCACTGGAGATAGATGCTTGCCTTTTCTTTGCCACAATGCAAGTTTGGCGGACCACATCACCCTGGCTGCATTTCACCCCCTCAAAAGATACCTGTTACTTATTTGATAGCAGACTGAGTGGACCTGGCACTGTTTTGGAGGGACTGGAGCAAGGAAGTGTTCCCATCCCTATCAGAGATTGAACTCGGGACCTCCAGGACCAGAGTCCAATGCTTTAGCTGCTAGACCACTACCACATACCTCACCAAAACTGAAAATTGTTAAGGTGCAAGTATCTTTCTAGATTTTTTCACGTGACACGGATCAGCCCTATTTTATATGTGCAGTATGTACGAGGGGTGCCCGCAAAATAAGTTCCCAATTTTTTTTTTCACAGTGTAAAACATGTTTATTTCATGAATGCGTACATTTTTGGAAAGTGCAGACTTTAACCTATTTTCCTACATAGTCGCCACTGAGGTCAATACATTTTTACATGCGGTGTATGAACTTTTGAATGCCCGAGTCGAAAAAAGAAGCTGCCGCCAAGCCGCACAGATACCTGAGAACCACTTCTTCCAGCTCTTCTCTGTCGTCGAAATGCGTTCCACCCAGGTGTTTCTTCATGTTGGGGAAGAGATGGTAGTCACGTGGGGGCTAAGTCCGGGCTGTAGGATGGGTGTTTCACAATACCCCATCAAAATTTTGCGATGTGCTCGTTGTTGGCTGTAGCGGTGTTCGGTCGAGCATTATCCTGATGCAAACGCACCCTCTTGGACAGCATACCCCTCCTCTTGTTTTGAATTGCACGGCACAATTTTTGCAGTGTCTCCCAGTACCCGGCAGTGCTGACTGTTGTACCTGTGGGCAAGAACTCGCACAACAATACCACCTTCCTGTTCCAAAACACTGTTGGCATCACTTTGCCGACACTTTACGTTTGTTTGAATTTTCGGGATCTCGGCGACTGTAGGTGCTTCCATTGTTTGGACTGTTCTTTGGTTTCGGGTGTGCGGTAGTACACCCAAGTTCCATCTCCAGTGACGATGGAGTCGAGGTATTCCTCGCCATGAGTTCCATGATCTTGAAGTAGTTCTTGGACCTCTTCAGCACGTTGATGTTTCTGGTCTTCAGTCAGCATCCTTGGCACCCACTTCGCGCAAACCTTAGCGTACCCTAGGTGCTCCGTCAAAATCTTGTCAATAGAGGTTTTGCTGATATCAGGGATCATTTCGTAGAGCTCATGAACCATCACTCTTTGATCTGAGAGCACTGCTGCCTCCACTTTTGCAATTGTTTCATTGGAAAAAGATGGCCGTCCAGAACGCTCCTCATCATGAATGTCAGTACGCCTGTTCTTGAACTCTCTGCACCATTTGCGCACGTGTTGTATGCTCATACACTTGTCTCCATAGATTTCGCATAGCTGAGAGTGGATTTCTGCCAGCGAAATGTTTTTTGCAGACAGGAAACAGATCACCGAACGCAGCTGACACCTGGCAGGCGAAGCGAGGGGGAGATCCATCACATACGGCTGCCAAGCCAAGACTGAGCTCCGCAGGCAGCTCGCTAGGCAGGAGATTTGGAGTGGGGGAACCAAGATACACTACAGAATCGTGGGATCCACCGTAACAGCGCATTTCGGGACTGTAGTGCCATGGGAACCTCATTTTATGGACAACCCTTGTACTTGTTTTCCAAGTTCAAAAGTACACAGCAAATATCATGAGAAGCGGCCACCACACAAGAAGAACCACTTGCCTGGCGCCTCTCAGTTCCAAACAGCATCCTCCAAATGGGGCTCACTTGTGCTGCCACTTCCATCAGAACTTTGTATTCATCAGCCGATAGTGTTGTTAGCCACCAAAGACAGAGCTGAGATTGAGGGATTACTATGGTTCCTCCTAGTGCTGCTGGAGTGGATATCATTCTGCCTACATGCATAGACACATACATAGCCAGCAAGCTCAGTGCAATTTTTGCAGTTAAATTACAGAGCTCAGTTCCATGAGTTGCATTCTGAAGACTACATCCCAACTTAGTGTTTATTTATGGAGAACTAGATGCAGTCGACCTAGAGTGTGCACAATGACAGTCAGTCATATTGACTGTTTCATAGACTGCAAGAGACTGGAAAATTATTTGTATTTCTTTTATTATATACACAGCATCAAGTGCCATGAGTCACACAATTACCAGAAGTAAAGTAAAGTTTTTATCATAATTCTAAATAAATATTATTGATTATTTCTTATTGTTCCACCACATTTCTGTTCTAGTGCCGACCTGTAAGCAAATGTGTCATTAGCGATAGTACTAGTGTACATCCTGCCACCCATTTTAATGAACTAAAAAATAAACAAGTTTTTTGCTACTGTACTTGTTTGGTCTGAATTAATAGTAACATTCTATTACAGCATCATAACAGTACTCAAATACTGAATAATTCAATATCAACTGAGTTGGACTGTTTCTAAAATTAATGAGAGGTACTTTAAAAAGTATAAAGTTGATGTTTGTAGTAGTTTTAATGTCACAATTTTGTATTTATTGCACATTTTAGATTTTTACTAAGTATTTAATTTTATAGCATCTTTTAATCTTTGTCCACTTCTAAGAAATAGAAGCTTTTGAAGATTAGTAGAGGTATATTTTTATGAGCATTTTCTTCTGAAGTGTGAAATGTAAGTTGGTTTATTTTTTCATGTTATTTGAAGTCTGAGCATAGTGTCTAATAATCACAACATTACATGCTTGTAATGCACTGTATGAATGGATACATTTACCTCCTAGAAGTAGTTACACTGGTTTGTGAGCACATCCTGCACCTTTTTCTGCTTGCCGCAGCCTTCGACATGTAACTGTGTCACTTGCACAAACTCTTCTGAATAGCACGGGAGCACAAATTTTGCGCAGGCCTGGCCTTAAATATCTGGGATAGAAGGTGATATTTTGCTGGTTTTGCAGGCATGTGAGAATTTCGGGCAACTAACTGGCATTTGCTACAGGATTTGCCCAATACCTCCTGTTGTGCAGCAATTTATTTTTTAGGCTTAAGTTTATGCCTTTTTGTGAGGAGAATCTGCTAAAACTGAGGAACAACAAACTGGTTGGTAAAAGCTATCTGTGGTGTAGCTATAATGTCACAATGTTCATAACACTTCTGTATTATACATTTCTCTTGGACATAAAGATTCCTTCTGTAATGAGAGGACTCTGCAGTATGCAGCTACAACACATACCAGTCAGTATGCGTCGTATTGGAAGAGTGCATCATATATTTTAAGCAACTGAGTGAGGCAGCTCAGTGGTTAGCACAGTGTTGTCGCATTTGAGAGGGCGACAGTTCACCCCTCGTCTGGCCGTCCTGAATTGGGTTTTCCATGTTTTCCCTAAATCGCTCCAGGCAGATGTTAGGATCTGTGTGTCTGTTGTTGTTGTTGTGGTTGTGGTCTTCAGTCCTGAGACTGGTTTGATGCAGCTCTCCATGCTACTCTATTCTGTGCAAGCTTCTTCATCTCCCTGTACCTACTGCAGCCTACATCCTTCTGAATCTACTTGGTGTGTTCCTCTCTTGGTCTCCCTCTACGATTTTTACCCTCCATGCTGCCCTCCAGTACTAAATTGGTGATCCCTTGATGCCTCTGAACATGTCCTACAAACCGATCCCTTCTTCTAGTCAAGTTGTGCCACAAACTTCTCTTCTCCCCATTCCTATTCAATACTTCCTCATTAGTTATGTGATCTACCCATCGAATCTTCAGCATTCTTCTGTAGCACCACATTTCGAAAGCTTCTATTCTCTTCTTGTCCAAACTATTTATCGTCCATGTTTCACTTCCATACATGGCCACACTCCATACAAATACTCTCAGAAACGACTTCCTGACACTTACATCAATACTTGATGTTAACAAATTTCTGTTCTTCAGAAACGCTTTCCTTGGCATTGCCAGTCTACATTTTATATCCTCTCTACTTCGACCATCATGAGTTATTTTGCTCCCCAAATAGCAAAACTCCTTTACTACTTTAAGTGTCTCAGTTCCTAATCTTATTCCCTCAGCATCACACGACTTAATTTGACTACATTCCATTATCCTCGTTTTGCTTTTGTTGATGTTCATCTTATACCCTCCTTTCAAGACACTGTCCATTCCGTTCAGCTGCTCTTCAAAGTCATTTGCTGTCTCTGATAGAATTACAATGTCATCAGCGAATCTCAAAGTTTATATTTCTTCTCCATGGATTTTAATTCCTATTCCAAATTTTTCTTTTGTTTCCTTCACTGCTTGCTCAATATACAAATTGGATAGCATCGGGGAGAGGCTACAACCCTGTCTCACTCCTTTCCCAACCACTGCTTCCCTTTCATGCCCCTCGACTCTTATAACTGCCCTCTGCTTTCTGTACAAAGTGTAAATAGCCTTTTGCTCCCTGTATTTTACCCCTGCCACCTTCAAAATTTGAAAGAGAGTATTCCAGTCAACATTATCAAAAGCTTTCTCTAAGTCTATAAATGCTAGAAACGTAGGTTTGCCTTTCCTTAATCTGTCTCCTAAGATAAGTCATAGTGTCAGTATTGCCTCACGTGTTCCAACATTTCTACGGAATCCAAACTGATCTTCCCTGAGGTCAACTTCTACCAGTTTTTCCATTCGTCTGTAAAGAATTCGCGTCAGTATTTTGCAGCTGTGACTTATTAAACTGATGGTTTGGTAATTTTCACATCTGTCAACACCTGCTTTCTTTGGGATTGTAATTTATTATATTCTTCTTGGTCTCATACATCTTGCTCACCAGATGGTAGAGTTTTGTTAGGACTGGCTCTCCCAAGGCTGTCAGTAGTTCTAATGGAATGTTGTCTACTCCCAGGGCCTTGTTTCGACTTAGGTCTTTCAGTGCTCTGTCAAACTCTTCACGCAGTATCATATCTCCCATTTTATCTTCATCTACCTCCTTTCCATTTCCATAATATTGTCCTCAAGAACATCGCCCTGTATAGACCGTCTATATACTCCTTCCACATGACTATAGAGATGACAAAAAGTACAAATTTTCATATGGTCATGATGCATACATTGCTTTTTGCAAAAAGAATAATATTAAGAAGATTTTTCTGTGAGTGCATTGCAAAAGAAATTGTTCTAGAGATGCTAGGAAGATGAATCAGAAGTCATTGTAAAGCCTTTGTTTAAGTTTTAGTCTGGCATAACACATCTAGTGAATCCAGCAGTGCTTCACAATTGCTAAATATGTGTGGGAATTGGGTATAAGAGGTCTGTTAGAAAAGTGTCTGGCCTTTGACTGGCAGGTGGGACAGGCTTACCTGGAGCGTTGGGCACCTAATCACCCTTAAAGTAGTTCCCTTGGGACACCGGCACTCCATACATATCTCCCAGCAGCACTGCCATTGTTGGAAGCAAAATAAGAAAGTCTATTTCAGAATGGAGTTTAGCTTGGCTGTTGTTGCTGCTGCGTAATGCCCTCTCTTGTCTAAAATCACATTCCTTCCAGTGGCCTCTTGAGTTTGGGGAACAAGCAGAAGTCGCAGGGAGCCATATCAGGAGAGTAAGAAGCCTGTTGAAGCACAGGCATTTGCTTTTTGCCAAAAAAAGTCTGAATCAAGTGCGAGAAATGTGCTGGATCATTGTCGTGATGGAGGCGCCAATTTCCTGTTGACTGCAAGTTCAGTCTCTTGTTCTGCACAGCATCACATAAGTGACAGGAGGATATCCCTGTACTTCTCCTTGGTGATTGTTTGACCCTGTGGTGCGTACTATTTGTGCACCACACTGCAGGAGTCAAAGGAAGCAGTCAGCAAAAATTTGGCATTCTTGTGCACTTGACGGGCCTTCTTTGGTGTTGGTGATAAGGAATGCTTCCATTGTGATGACTGGAATTTGGTTTCTGGGCTGTACCCTTACACCCAGGCCTCGTCGCCAATGATTATGATGTTCACAAAGTCAGCGTCACTGTTTGTGGAGACTAGAATGTCCTGAGAAACTTCTACGTGAAGTTGTGTTTGCTCCATCAATTTGCTGACACTCTCCTCACGGCCAAATCTTTGATCACAGTGAAATGTGCCAAAAAAGTGCTAATGCCCACCTCTTTCACAATTTTCTGATAGTCACACGATGGTCTCATAGCGTCACAGTGCTCACTTTGGCAATGACCTTGTCATTTTGGCATGTGGACGGCTGACCAAAGCATGTCTCACTATCCACCAATGTGCAGCCATCATTAAACCTATTGAACGTCTCCTTAATCTGTTCAATGCCCATAGCATCATTACCAAAAGCCATCTGAACCTTCCACCTGGCTGTCACCCAGTTTCCTGTAAAATTTGGTGCAGTAGTGCTGCTCCAGTTGTTCCATCATTTCTTTTACAATAAACCGACGTGAGCACTACATACTACCTGACCCAACTGTTTGACCCAACTGTTGCTTACCAGCAGCAGATTCTATCAACAGGCAGGAAAAAATTCATGCATGTACATGAAGGTAGATTCAAATCCATCAGGTGGTAACAAAAAAAAAAAAGGTCCCATGATTCTTTATCAGGCGTCGTATGTCCTAACTGTGGTCTCCCGGGGAACTGTCAGAATGCAAATTTCAGCTCCTTGTAGCAGCTTCGCCCACTTTAATTGTATCACTTGAAACTATAATAAATCATATATAATATGAATGAAACAAAGTCCTGTGATTTTGGTTTTTCTTGTATTTAAGATTTTCCTTAATTATTTACAAATAACAAAACTACAAAAGTTCAGGATATACACTTTTCACTTTTTTACTATGTATGGTGGGAATATGAACTTATTTTCTAAACTACTAGTGAAAGTATAAATAAAATTGACCATGGTAAGAGCACTCTTTTTGTAAGTAAATCCAGATGTATTTGCCTGTTGACCTTTTGATAAACACAGATACAAGTTTCCTAATATATAGTTTCTCTGTTGAAACTTCCTGCAAGAAGAAAACAAAACTGCACATTTTTCACAGACCAGCATTTTCTTTCTCACAGTCAGTTTTAATAGAAAACCTGCAAATTGTTGATTAAAGAAATATATAGCACTTGTTTGTTCAAATGTATGTTAGAGTATTGTGTAAAAATGTGAAGTAAATCAGTCAGGTACATTGCAAGATCTTTGGAAACAATGTTTCCCCCTTATATATTAGATAATGCTATAACGTTTGGTTGAGTTCAAGGAAATCTGAAAAATCCCTTGTGGAAAGCATAAAAACATCCCTTTTATTTTTAAGTATGTCTTAAATTTTAAGACTGAAAAAGAATGGCTTTTTGAGATGTAAAGTTAAGAACGTCATATTACATACTTCAGAACTAAAACTTTTTTGTATCAAATCGTGTAGTTACTACTTTCCTCAAAAACTGAACTGTGGTAGTAAGCTTATTGAGAAATGGGTTACATGTTTATTATAGTAATAATTTCATGTGACTCAGTAGCCTGATGCAAATCTTTCAATTGGACACTACTTCAGTGACTTGCATGTCCGTAAGCTACTTTAACTGGTGAGAGGGACTTACAGTTTAATGGGGAGCAGATAATACACCACCCATGCAAATTATTAGTAATTTATTAAAACTTGAACATGGTAAATACTTAACTTTAGAAACAATTAGTGTTCATACAGATGACATGAAATTGATGCTGTCACTGACACTTATTAATATTTAGCACTTAATTACAGAATGATAATTTCATATCAGAGTACAATAGTCTTTAACTGATAATAAGCTCAGAATAACTTTTCTATTCACATATAGTCAGATCTACGATGGCGAGACTGGCGTACTAAATTGATTGCGGATTACATAGTGATAGGGCCGAGCGGCACTTTGCTCGGGCATAAATAACTTCCACTTTTGGCAGTGTCAGCATAAGGAAACATTTAGGGGCGTGTCTATGCCAACTTCTCTGATTTGTTACTGTGTCTTGCAGGAATTGTCTTTACTTATGGTGCCATCATGAGGTACAAACTTTTGCATGAGACCTCATTTTAGACACCCACCACACAAAGTGCCAGTTGATTCTGACAAATCTTAATATCACTGAGAGGTGAATTCTAGGTTAAAGACAGACTGTAAAATCTTTGGTCTGTCCAGGATTCAATCCTGTGATCTTTGCTTCCAGACACATGCTTTAGTGCTAGATAATCCTTGAGTTTAAACCTGATAAAATATTAAGCAATAAAAGTTACCTGAAACAGAATCACGTGTGTAATAATCATTTTTAACGAACACCATTTTCTTTTTTAGAAAAGTTTTAAGCAATATTTTTCTGAAATGGAGAATAACAATAAATAAAGAAGGTACACAAGGAAATCAAAAGTACTCACTTGAGCTATAAGTGAAGTCTTACAAATAAGTCATTATATTGTATCTAATCAACTGTCATTGTAGAGATTCTTGATGTTAACATACAGAGTTCAACCCTTCTCATGTTACAGTCAAGTAATGCTTCTAAGATTTCGTTGTTTAGGTAAGGATTAAAAAAACTGCATAGACATCTTAGGACGAATGACACTAAACTTTAATTTTGTAGAATTATTGTCCATTTCAAGATTTTACGCAATGTACCACCAACTGGCATAATTTGCTTAAGATAGTTGTAACAAATCCATTTTCAGTCATGACCGAACCATCTAAGAAAGCATGTTGTTTAAAATTGGTTTGTGTGCTTGATTTACCGTTCAAGACTTAATTGCAACCTGAAAAATCAGTCACTGGAATGAGAGAGCGCGTTGTGAGCCCGTGGGATTATTTTTGAATTACTGAATTGTGATAGTAGCCCTGTTTCATTTTTCTTGTATTTCTGTGCTGTAAGTAATTAAAAATTGATTTGATTTTCATTTGGCCTTAGTAAACTGGTTTTAGCAGTGGGTTTTTTAGTGTCCACCGTGTCCATAGAGAGCACTTTTGCCATGTGCTGTGGCATAATAGTGCAATTTTATTTCACCAGTGTAATCAGTCTTGTGGAATTTTGTGTCAAAAATTTCTTTCTGTTTTTATATGGTGCAACACTACCACTAGGAAAGTAGAACATAATTTTTATGTTGGGGCATCTTTCACTGGAGAACATTAAATGCCACTGTATTGTGCTTAAAACAATAAAACACGAAGGCCTAAGTCAGTTTGCGTTATCATCATTGCAGTACACAACCAAAAGAGGTTTAGCTGATCATCCAGCTGTACAACTGAGTTTCATCTTGAAGGAGTAAAGAGTAATTTTGAACAAAATAACAGATCATGAGAACATGTTCTGTTCGTAAGTTTTTCGTATAGCCAGAAAACTGGTTTGCCTCATTTTCTACATGAACTAGAAGCTGAGGCCAATTATTTTCAAAAGTAGCTTCAGCAATGGCTATTTTAATATTAACAATAAGTACATAAACCAATTAATTAGCAATATCTGTAAACACTACAATACAAAAACTTTTGCCTCATAGTAGAATAAAAGGTGGAATAAACTTTCTCTTGTTAGTTCCATATTCCGTGACTGGTTTGTACTATTAATTGTAATGCTATGGAACAAATCATTTTACGTTCACGCTACACATTCATATGTAAATATTTAAACATACTGACAATTCACAAAGTTTTATTTATTTCCTACCCACCTTCTACACATGGCAGAAACAGGAATTTTTATACAGAATAGTAGTTCTCAAGGAGGAACTTTTTACATTTGTTTTCGATTTTATCACTGCTGTCGGTCAGACTTTCTGTGCCCTTGAGTAAGAGACAAAAAATTTTGTGGCAGTATTGTAATTCATAACAGTGAATGACATTTTTTCTTCTGTTATTGTAATTACATACATCATTGTTTCTTTTGAACTGTAGTGGGTTATTTACAACACACTTCATGAGGGAATAAATATACCGTGTTGTGGAAGAAGTCAGTGTTCATAACCCCATAGGCAGATGTCGGCAAGATGATCATGGGGAGCACCACTTTATTTTGACAGCATTCTTTTAAGCAATGAAGACTTTCATAACCATCGAGTGGCCATGTTGATTTACATAACATGAGTTGATGTGTGGCGTACTTTGTGTGCACTAAAGATTAGCTGTCTTGATGTTACCAAGGTAAACATGTATGAGCAAAATCTCCATTTAATCATATTTTAATTAAACAACAATAACATAAACTTATCAGAGTGTAGTTAAACAATAATAAAATAAACTTGCATTTTATTGCTCAGTTGCCATGTACAAGTGTTACCCCACAGCAATGACCCCTCGGAGCATTAAACAGCCTAGTTCCATCAGCACCATGCCAAACATATAGTAATTATGTCTTAGACAACAGTTTCATTGTGAGATTGTGCTGCTAGCTCAGAATCTGGGTCATTTTCTCGCTTGGATAGTAAATTTTTTCTCACCCCTATTATTTTACATTACTGCTGCTCATTTGGACGTATTACAATACCATTTATTGCTGTGTTAGCTGAAGCAATGATGAAGGAATAGGTACAGACTCGCAGTTGTAAAAAACAGTGGAATGGTACAAGACAGTGTTGCTTGTCATTGGCACGCACTTTATACATATGCGCACCCACTCATGGGCTAAAGGTGAATTACCCAAAACATTAATCCATATGAAAATACACAGAATACCGTAACTTACTGATTTGTCTCTCCCAAAAATTTGCAGCAATTCAGAGTGCTAATACGGCTGAACTAAGTTATGACAGGTGTTCAAAAGAAAAGACGCCCACAAAACAGTGGGTATAAATGAAGTCTTTAGTCAAAAGTAATCACTAGAGGCTTGAGCACAATTATCCTACTGCTTCATCTTGGCCATTACACTTTGTGTGACCTTGGAGATGTGTAGAGACTCATTATCGTGGAACAGAATCACTCTCTCCGCGAGCTCAGGATGTTTGCTCTTGATGGACTGGCATAGGCTATGGAGCGTCTCTCAGTACACATTACTGTTAATGGTATTAACAGAATCTTCCGTTGGTTCTTGGTAGAACAACATTATAATAATAAATGAAAAGCACCAGTTTGCTTTTGTTCTACAATATTGTAGAGCAAAAGCAAACTGGTGCTTTTCATTTATTACTGTTAATGGTTTTTCTGTGTTCGAGGAATTCAATGAGTATTGTATCTCAAAAATTGAAAAAGATGATGAGCATCACCTTGCCTGCTGAGGGCACAGCTCTGAATTTCTTAAGGGGAGGTGACAACACATGCTTCCATTGTATGCTATCCTGCTTTGTCTCTGGCTTGAAACAACGGCACCAGCTCGTATGTCCAGCAGCAGTCCGATCTAGGAAAGCGGTATCTTGAAGATACTGGAACAAGTGTTGCTTTTGTGGTTCGCTGAACTGTTTTGGAACCCATTGCGCCTTCACATTCCGGTAATGCAACTTGTGCACAGTTGCCCACACTGTTCAGACACTGGCCCCCACCACCTCTATCAGCATTCGTATTGTGACACACTGATCACTTCTTACCAGGTCGTGCACCTTGACAATGAGTTCAGCCATAGTTCGCCTGGCCTAGTGTTGCGTCCTCACTCAAAACACATCACAAAAATGGGCACTCCTTTTTCTCACTGACATGTTGGACGCACAGACTCCCACGTATACAACCACCATCTGGTTATGAATATTGGTTGGTTTAACCCCTTCTGCAGTCAGAAATCTGATAACGCCTTGCTGCTCCTCAGTCGTTAAATTGAATTTTGCAGTGTGACCCTTGGTGTCATCACACACACTGCTGCATCAAGTGGATGGAACATACAACTGCCTTGTTCTTTCCTGTACCATGTGCCCGAGCATGTACACAACCGTGCCGAAAATGACATTCATGTCCCTAGATGTCTCACTATGTTGTCCCAAAGTGGTGTATAGAAATTTCAGTAGGCTTGGATGTTACAGCTTCTCGTACCTTTTCATTCGAACACTCCTTATACTTTGGGAGTTGTAGAATGGGTTTCTTCGTCTAAATTCTCATTAGCCTGGATGCCTAAAAATTTTGAAGTTCCCAGCCTAGTTACTATTTCCTTGCTCTTATCATTGGCGTAGTACCTCTAAATGTGCAGAACTTAATATTTTGTGTCTTTTCAAATTGAGAGTGGGGCCATTTGCAGAAAACCATTCAATAATGCTTCTAAGAACATTATTTACCGGTTGTTATCTTGTTGTATATATATATATATATATATATATATATATATATATATATATATATAATAGAAGGAAACATTCCACGAAGGAAAAATATACCAAAAAACAAAGATGATGTGACTTACCAAATGAAAGTGCTGGCAGGTCGACAGACACACAAACGAACACAAACATACACACAAAATTCAAGCTTTCGCAACAAACTGTTGCCTCATCAGGAAAGAGGGAAGGAGAGGGAAAGACGAAAGGATGTGGGTTTTAAGGGAGAGGGTAAGGAGTCATTCCAGTCCCGGGAGCGGAAAGACTTACCTTAGGGGGAAAAAAGGACGGGTATACACTCGCGCACACACACACATATCCATCCACACATATACAGACACAAGCAGACATATTTAAGACCGTCCTTTTTTCCCCCTAAGGTAAGTCTTTCCGCTCCCGGGACTGGAATGACTCCTTACCCTCTCCCTTAAAACCCACATCCTTTCGTCTTTCCCTCTCCTTCCCTCTTTCCTGATGAGGCAACAGTTTGTTGCGAAAGCTTGAATTTTGTGTGTATGTTTGTGTTCGTTTGTGTGTCTGTCGACCTGCCAGCACTTTCATTTGGTAAGTCACATCATCTTTTTATATATATATATATATATATATATATATATATATATATATATATATATATATATGGATTGGTTACAGTGCTAGTGTTATCTGCAGAAAGAACTACTTGTATGTTAGACAGGTAGTAATTTACATAATAGGGAAACAATAATGGACTTAAGATTGGGACTAGTGAAACCCCCTATGTGATTTCTCCCTGGTCAGATAATCTCCTCTGTTTACATTGGTTGAATCATTAAATACAGCTTTTTGCCTTCTTTTGATTATCCTTTGGTTGGCTGAATTCTATAAAACCTCAATTTATTTAGGAGAAAATTGTGATTCACACTGTCAAATGCCTTAGGTCATAGAAAATACCAACCAATGCTGTTATGTTATTGAATTCCTGTAAAATTTGAGGAGTGAACTTCCAGATAGCATTTTCAGCAGAGAACTCTTCTTTAATCCAAACTGTGACTTGCTGAGGATATTACTATTGCTCAGGTGGGATACTATTCTAGAATACATCTCCTCAAATATTTTGGAA
Source organism: Schistocerca cancellata (assembly GCF_023864275.1). Taxonomy (NCBI): domain Eukaryota; kingdom Metazoa; phylum Arthropoda; class Insecta; order Orthoptera; family Acrididae; genus Schistocerca; species Schistocerca cancellata. The sequence continues at coordinate 701,493,612 of NC_064628.1, forward strand.
TATGTCAGTAATGAAACTGCCGGCAGTTATTGATATCTGTATTACCTTCCTTATAGAGTTGTTTACAAATTACATTCAAACCCTCTGAAAAAATGTCCTGATTTAGTTATAGATTATGCACTTTAGAAGAGACTGCACTATTTTATGGGAGATGAAGGTAGCTTTTCTTTCAAAATGAAATTTTCTTAATTTTAGAATGAGAAGTGAGCAAGAATTGCTTGTTCTTAAATTTTCTACTACTTTTAAGAATTCAATATTGCTTTTTCAACAAACTGCTTTGATTTCTCTCCTGAGCTGCTTGTTCTTAAATTTCCTACTACTTTTAAGAAATGAATATTAAACAGAGCCGCTACCTGTGACTTTTAAGTCAATAGTGATGTTATCCTATTCTCTGGCCTGTTGTCCTTTCTTTCATTTTACTATTTTCATTATTGATTTAAGTTTGTTGTTGAAATACTTATTTCTGACATAATATGCATGCTCTTAGTTTTTAAAAACTTTTTGTAGTAATTTTGGGTGGTTTTGCAACTACTAGGATTGTTACTTGTTACTTGTTCTTGACAATAGGCAAATTTCTGTTTTCTCGTCAAAAAATACTTTAAACCTTCTAGTGATCCATGTTCTTTTTTACATGGGTGATTTGTTTATGAGAACAACTATTTTCAGATAATGATATGAATTTATCGTGAACTAAATTAAATTTTATGTCGGCATTTGGTTCATTATATGGGATCACAATTATTGAACTATGTGAAAAAAAAGTAAGTTACTAAAAACTATTGGGTCCACACAATTTATTCAACATGTAAACGTCGTCATAAATATTCGGATTTAGGTTACGGCACGTTCGCTATGCTGACCACCATTGGCGATCATGCGGCGCAGACGGATAGCGAAATTCTGCATGACCTGCTGAAGTGTCGGAACATCAATGTTGTCCAGGCTGTTTTCAGCTCAGCAATGGTTTTGGGATTATTACTGTACACCTTGTCTTTAATAAAGCCCCACAAAAAGAAGTTGCATATGTTCTTTAGATCCGAAGAATATGGCGGCCAATCAAGGCCCATGCCAGTGGCCTTTGGGTACCCCAGGACCAGAATGTGGTTCCCAAAGTGCTCTTCCAGGGCATCCAACACTCTCCTCCTTCAATGGGGTTGAGCTCCATCTTGCATGAACCACATCTTGTCAAAATCAGTGTCACTTTGGAGAATTGGGATGAAATAATCTTCCAAAAGTTTTGTGTACCGTTTGGTAGACACCATACCATCAATGAATATCGCACCAATTATCCCATGACTGGACATTCCACATCACACAGTCACCCATTGAGGGTTAAGAGGCTTCTTGCTCGCAAAATGCTGTTTCAGTCCCCCAAATGAGCCAATTTTGCTTATTAACGAACCCATCCAAATGATAGTGAGCTTCATTTCTAAACCAAACCTTGAATGCGCATACTAATTCCTGTCATGCCATGCGATCAAACATGAAGTTTGGATGTCCTAACACAAACTGTTCAGAAATTATGATGATTTAATTTCATGTAGTTTAATAATTGTCGACCTGTAAATATCATCCCAGATTATCTCTTGTAAACTTCTCCTTCTTGCGAGTTTCATACACCATGTGGTGTCTCTTGCACCTAGGTTTTCATAACCTATCTTGCCAATCTTCTTCGTACATAGCTCTATTCTGCATTTCATGCCTCACTCCAGTTTCCCAGTTTAGTTTGGGTCTTCCTCTTCTTCTGTGTCATGGAGATTTCCAGTGCTAATTTTAGGAGGTCATATTTCCTCTGGTGGTCTCCTAACAAGGAAACATCACCAATTTAACCTCATATTTTAAGGAGAAAAAGGCACACGTCGAGATACCAGCCCCAGCAATCGATCGCACAAAAATTTGGTTCATAATTCTGAAAGTATGCAGTTATGGCTGACTGAGTATACAGCTTTTAAATTTCACGCTCACCAGTTGTTTGCCTCTCACTCAAGCCCAATGCAGCCACCTAAAGCTCAAGTGTGAAATGCTCTACAGCAGAGCGAGTAAGAGGTTCATGTTCATATGTCAGTGAACAAACAAGTGATAGTGCTTTGTTCATAGGCATCGTGGTGTGCAGTTTCCAACAATTACATTGAGATGATAAAAGTCGTGGGATGCACTCCAATATCGACTCGATGTGGCATGGACTCAACAAGTCGATGAAAATCCTCTGCAGAGATATTGAGGCATGCTGCCTCTATAGCTATCCATAATTGCAAAAGCGTTCCCGGTGCAGGATTTTGTGTATGACTGACCTCTCAATCATGTCTCATAAATGTTTGATGGGTGGTCAGATAATTTGTTCAAACCGTACAGAATGTTTTTCAAACCAGTCATAAAGAATTGTGGACTGGTGACATGGTGTATTGTTATCCATAAGAATTCCATCATTATTTGGGAACACAAAGTCCATGAATGACTGCAGATCATCTACAAGTAGCCGAATATAACCATTTCGAGTCAATGATCAGTTCAGTTGGACCAGAGGACCCAGTCAATTCCATGTAAATACAGCCCACATCATTATGGGCCACCACCAGCTTGCAGAGTGCCTTTTTGACAACTTTGGTCCAAGGCTTCATGGAATCTACACTGTACTCGACCCTGCCATCAGCTCTTACCAACTGAAATTGTGACTCATCTGACCATGCCACGATTTTCCAGTCGTGTAGGTACCAACCGGTATGGTCATGAGCCCAGGAGAGGCACTGCAGGCGATGTTGTGCAGTTGGTAAAGGCACTTGCATCAATCATCTGCTACCATAGCCCATTAATGCCAAATTTTGCCACACTGTCCAAACAGGTACATTTGTTGGATGTACCAAATTGATTTCTGCAGTTATTTCACACAGTGTTCCTTGTCTGTTAGCACTTACAACTCTACATAAACTCCGCTGCTCTTGGTTGTTAAGTCAAGGCTGTCGGCCACTACATTGTCCGTGGTGAGAAGTAATGTCTGAAATTTGGTATTCTCCACACACTTTTTACACTGGATCTTGGCATATTGAATTATCTAATGCTTTCCAAAATGGAACGTCCCATGTACTTAGCTCCAACTACCATTCTGCCTTCAGTCTGTTAATTCCCATTGTATGGCCATAATCACGTTGAAATCTTTTCACATAAATCACCTGATTACAAATGACAAGTGCTCCAATGTACAGCCATTTTGTATCTTGTGTATGCGTTAGTACAGCCAGTGTAGTTGGTGCCAGAGATCTCGCTACTTTGAACACTTTTATGTTGTGTTTAGCAAGAGAAGTTCAAATTAACAAAATGAATTAGTGCATCATTAAAGAAGTAGCATAGTACTATTATATTATTAACATCACTGTTGTGAATTATTATCTTTGGATGGGAAATCTGACACTGTTAAAGAGAAGTACATTTGCAGGAGATGCAATATTCTTCAATGTGATTGACATGATTAAATTGTACATCAAAAATCATCAACTCTTTCAAAATTATTCTTTGGTTTCTTAGGTTTATTCATTTTGATTTTCAGGCAAAGTAATATTGCATGTGTGTGAGTTGGCATATTAGGTACTATTTTCCTGTAAAACAATGTGTTCATGAACAAGATTTCAAAACACTTTCAGCAGAAGTGACCCACTCTCCCCTCATCTTCCCTTGCCATTAACATCCCGTTAATAGGATGGCTCTGGTTGACACTCTACTGTACATTACTTCGCACTCGGGTAATTAAGAGGCTGCAGTGGGATGGAGTGAATGACAAACAACCTGTATTCATCAAATTTAAAAGCTGCACAGTCAGAAAGTCATAATTGGCCAAATTTTCACTCAGTATCCATTGCTAGGACTGATATATCGTGAGTGTGCTTTTTTCTCCTTAAAATATGTTAAGTGGTGATGTTTCCTTGTAAGGTAACCATACCATGTTGGGAGTTCATTTTCAATATCCTTGATCACTCCCTTCTGTCCTTGTAGCATTTCTTGTAAAATATTGTTAAATTTCTGCTGAGTAATATCTGTACAGTAAGGCAGTATCTTATTTATCCTAACTAACTGTGTGTTGTGATCAGACAGAACATTTGTTACTTTATGTATGGTTCTTGTCATGCTTTGAGCTACATCAAAGAAAACATTATCAGAGTCTTAGTTTCTTTACATGCTGTGTTGGAAAATTAATTACTGAAATCAAATTGTTGGACCAAATAAATTTTGCAAATCATTTTACCCATCAGATTTCTTTACAAAATGTGTACTGAAATCACAACAGACTAAGAACAGCTTGTTGCTGTCTGGCGCAGAGCATAGTAAGAAATCCGTAAGCCTCAAAAAGAGTTTAAAATATCCTATGATGGATCTGTATACAGTTACAATTAAAAGTCAACTATTTTCATTATTAATTCACAAGCACAAACTTCTGTGCGCTTATTCGTAATAAATCTACTTGTTTCAATGGTTTTGAACTTTTGTTCTGTCTTAATATATGTGACAACGCCAGTAAAACGCTACTCAATAAGAGTTAGAGTTGACTGTTTCTTGGAGTATGAACTGCTAAGAAAAATTGGTGTAGTGTTGTACTGCACTTAAAAATTAACTTCCCATTCAGTACATCCTTTCCCCACTTCAAATTTTATTATTAACAGTCAGAAACAGGTGACACAGACATATATTTTTGAGGAAAAATAAAATGAATGATTTGAGATTTTAAAAAACATGAATAAATAAAAACTTTAGATTTTTGGAAAATTAACCTTACAGTATTGTTGTTACATATCAAAGTGAAGCACAACTTTAAAAAGGCACCAGTTACCTGTAGCTGTAGTATTTTAGGAGCTATACTCCAATTAATTCTTCAAAATGTTTGGAAAATCTGACAAGTTTTTCTCAAAAATGAAACATTGGCACAATCAAAAACTCTTCAAATTTGCAGTATTTTTTTTAACTATATGAGTTGCATCACACAAAAATTTAGAGAAATGTAAGACAAAAAGTTCTAAAAATTAGGCAGAATTGGTTGATTGCTATGGAGTGATCCAGATGTAAACGAGTATAGATATTGGGAAGATGGTTCGTATCTAGAATGGTGTGATGTACTGCAGCTAACAAGTTCCTGATTTGAATTGAAGTGTTGAATGTTGGAGACATTGGTCAAAATGCTAGGTTTTTCACTGTGGAAGAGTTTGAGAGTCTGAAATCCCAGAATCAGCTGTCCATGTTTACCAATTGGCCTGTTTAAGCTTTCCTTGTACCATGAAATAATGTAGTTAGTTGTTGCAGCACTGTTGCAGGTGCATTTAGATGCATGGAAACTGTCTGCATGTATGTTGTCCAACACTGGCTGTATCAGATTGATTCTTATACAATACCACTTTTTTGTATTTAGAAGTGCTACCTGTTTTGGAGTAATTAGCTGATATTCCTCTGCTTCTTTCCAGAGCGATTCTGTTCAGTACTTCTTTGATAATTTGGAGAGGATAGCAAGAATGGTGAGTAAACTGGCCATTTACAGAGAACAATAAAGTCTTTGAAATTGGCATTTTGTCACTTATAGGAAAATAATTGCAGAATTTGTTATTTAAGAAACAATACCATGTTAGAAAGCAGTTCTAAAGTCAAGGCCTTCATTAATAAGTATGAACAGCATTTCACTATATGATATGTACACTGGGAAATAAATTGTGGCTCACTTGACAGTAACATGAGAAAGTGAAGATTTGTTTTGAAAGTTGACAGCTGCCAGTCAGTACCCAGTCATCAATTCTCAGCAGACCTGGCTATGATGTCTTTCGTGACAGTGTACTTGTATAAAAAGTTCCTGCTTTACTTGTTGCCTCAAATTTGGATAAGATCCCAAGGATTCTTGGAGGATTTTGAAGAACAAGCATTGAAAAAATGCACCCTTCTGTCCATCCTATTTTTAATTTGATCACGTGGCAGTGAGGTGCTGCAGCAGTTCATTGACTATTTGAATGATATAAATCATAAGATTTACAGTGAAGGTGGAAAAGGGTGGAAAGTTACTTTCCTAGTTGTGCTAATCGAACAAAAAGCTGATGGACAATTTGGCATTCTGCATAAAGAAAACTGTTGCATACAGACCTGTATCTCAATGAGTGTACCTTCCATCATCCAATTCAAAAGAGAGCTAGCTATGCTGCATAGCTTAGGCAGGATTATTTCAGACTAGGATCATATCAGCTCAAGATTAACCATATGACAACAGTGTTCAGAAGGAACGGTATTCTGCCAGTTATATTAGATCAGTGCTGTTGAGGAAACTAAGGCATGACACCTTTCAAACAAGCAGAGAAGACCAGCATGTACCACAGTTTCCATTCAGTGGCACAAAAGCTACTAAGAGAGGTAGAGTTCTAAACAGCCAAGAAACTTAAAGAAATATTGCGACCCGTTGGAGGTAATCTCGACCTGAGAGTGCCAGAAATTTGTAATAGTCCTTCCAGTTGTGGAAAAAGTTACTGTGCCACTCTATAGGGACTATTAACCATTGTTGTGTCACCTTAAATACAGGTATTTGGAAAAATCAGTGCTGACCAATCACAGCCAGTTAAATAAACACAAAATTTGGTTCGAACGAATAAGAATACTTGCTCATGAATTGAACTACTGGGACTCTGTGGTCTTGGCAGCAGTTAAAATTAGACTGTGTGAAAACAACGTAGCATGGAAGCTTGCAGTTGATAAAGGAAAAGCAAAGAGGAAGTCTACCACTTGTCATGGATGGTGCTGCAAGCAATTTATGGATGTAGAGAGGCCCACTTCCATATGTGCTATCTCCATGTTGTTGTCATGACGTAATCCAGCCAATCTCATGCCTTCCTCAGATTGTAAAAGTGGGAGCCTTGCCTGTTTCACTCCAGTCAAATTTAGTCCCTGATGATGACAATGATAATGATGGAGGCGATCAACGAAAACCTCTGATTTTATCCGAATTTGATGTGGCAAATAAGCCAAGAACTTTTTACTCTCTGCAGATCCTCTGGCACTTTGTTATAGTCTACAGATGTTGCATCCTCCCTATAGACAAAATCATCGTCTGTGAACAGCCTCACAATGCTTCTGACATTGGTGTTACGCAAAATTTCATTCTTTTGCATTTTCACAGAATTTACACATAAAAACTACTTGTGTGGCATAGATAGTATTCTTCCAGCTTCATTTTCATTGTAAAGAAGTGAAATTTCATCATTCTATGGTAAAAGCAGGCAAGTTTCCCAACTGACCGAAACCAGGAAAATCGGAAAAATCAGTTATGTGGTATTGTTTCTTTAATAATGACAAGCATTTGTGTAAAAGTCAGTTCCTCAGTTCCTCTAGAAAATTCTTGGTTGACTGTTACTTTCCCAAATAAATTCTGTTCCATCTGTATTTCAGCCAACTGTTAGTTTATATATGTTTTTATTTCTTATTTTTTCAGGATTATGTACCCACACATCAAGACATCTTGCATTGTCGTAAAGCAACCAAAGGAATCTCAGAGTTTGTAGTTCTGATCAATAACATTCCATTCCAATTTGTTGATGTTGGGGGCCAGCGATCTCAGAGACAAAAATGGTTTCAGTGTTTTGACTGTGTCACATCAATACTCTTTCTAGTATCATCATCAGAATTTGACCAAGTTCTGTTGGAAGATAGGTGAGTTTAGAGATAAGCACTCTTATGATTTTGGATACATGCTAGTGTGAATTAGATGAACTTCTTATATTTGTCATTTTGTATCAAATACTTCAAGCTCTGCTACCATTACAATCTTCAGTCATAAATGATGAGGATTTGGCTCTCCAGATGATATGAAGTCGTACACAAGTACGCATGTAATCTTTCAAATCTCTCTTTAAATTTTTATGCTGTTGAATTTTGATTTTTAAATTCCAAATTTCCTTGGTTTCTCTCTTTTATACTGTACAAGTAGTATTTTGCTGACTGTATCTCATTATAAACTATTTGTTCGTTGCATTTTGTTCTTTCATTGTTGAAGGAGCAAGTTATACAATTTCAATATACCACTAGTTTTAATCTTTTACCATTGTCCCTCAGATCAACTAAGAAGAGTATGACAGGGCATAACATGTACTGTGTGAAAGTTCAGTGAGATACAGTCAAGCACAGTGACCAGTTAAAAGGTTATTTACGTAATTTTTTAACTGTTTAAAATCAATGTGAAATAACATTCCAAAAGAGTAGCACACTAAAAAACCAGTTGAAGATGCCTAATGTGTCCTTAACTATCAGGAACTACAGAAATGAATATTGTTTCTCAGGAAGCTGGAGGATACAATATTATTATTTTGTATTGACCTAAAAGAAATACAAACCAAAAGATTTGGAGATTCCAATTCTTCTTGCTCTTTACTAAGTGTTCTTAATGGACTTGAGTTGGCGAATAAATGATCTTTCAAATCCGTTGACTAATAAGAATAGGTATTGACACACATCGTCGTCATCTTATCAATGCTTTTTTGAGATTGGAGGAAGCATTTTGATATTTACCTGTAGGGATTCACAGGGTAGGCACGAAATCAAAATCTGCTACAGAAACTTTGACACTTTTTTAGAATGTCATCTTAGCGCTTTAAACATTGTGTCAGATTGGATAGAAAAGTGATATCTGCTGTATATCAGTGATATGTCTTCAATGCTTCACTCTTTTAACAACCACTTACATACAGTGATGGTTTTTGTTCAGTATCACAAAGCTCACAAAATCTGGATCTTAAACTCAATCCTAGGAAGTCACAGGTCATCATCATATCACTCAGAAAGTTGATCAGCAGACATTTTTGTGAAATAGTTCCTCCATCACTCCTCAGCTGTACCCAGTTAACATTTCAAAAAAACAGTAAAAGGCCATGGCATAATCTTGGATGAGCATCTGAATTGTGAAGAACAAACTGTTGCAGTATACTGGAAATCTCTTTCCTGCCTACATGCAATCCAAAAAGTAGGAAAATATTTTCTCTTCAGATTAAACAAAAATTAGCCCAGTCCTTAGTCCTGCAAAATCTTTACTGCTTTAGTATAGTTCAACATGACACAAATAGTGAAAACTGTAGATGACTCAAGCAAACTATGAATACTTGCCTAAGATGCGTGCAACAGTCAAGTGTTAAATGGAATCAGTCTTTCCTATACTGATATTGTGTGCGACTTTATACGCGGTTCAGTTTTCACACACTTTGTTCACTTCTTTTGTTTCGTAGTCTCTGGTATCCTCAGTACCTCTCTTTCACACATATCAGATTTATCTTGATTCCATAACTGCAGTTCCAGATCAGATATGCCCAGTACCTTGGCCATACTTTTGCGTAAAATTAAGTCTTTCTTCATCTCTATTTCCATTTAAGCCATACAACTAGGGAACAAATTAATCTGCAACTAGCAACTTACCCAAAGCTCCAATTGTTGCAATCAGTGTAACTTCCCTCCCAGCATATCTCAGCTGGTTTCTTTCTGTCCAATAGGGAACGAGTATCTCTGCCGTGTTGTAAGCAATTTATGCTTTTCTCATCCCTCCTTCCATCTCATTTTCTTTTTGGTGTTATCGCTTTGTTTCTCACCCTTTATCTGGCCAGTCGACTACTTCTTTGTTTTTATTACCACCATACTGGTGTCATTTCTGTTAGATTTCACTACTCACATTCAGCGAGAATGAACTGAGGAAATTGCTTAATGTTAAGAAGAACGACATTTCATAAATCCACATAACGTTTTTATCAGCAAAGGGGACATCTGTCTATGCTGCAATTGGCCACCTCCTAACTACCCCTACTGTTTGGGGTCAGACTCCCAATTGGCACAGGGGAGACTTAGGCAGGGGACAAGAGGGTGTGGGTGCAGGATAAGTGGAGTTAGGGTCTTGGGAAAGGGGAGCTGTAGGTGTAGGGTGGGGTAAGTGGAGACTGAAGCCAAGAGGATTACAAGAACAAAGGATGTGTTGCAGGGGTGATTCCAATCTACGTAGTTCAGCAAAAATTATGCTTCGGGGAAAGGAGAGATCCAGATCGCGTAGGTAATGAAGCAGCTATTAAAATCGAAACATGCTGAGCACTGTGTTCAGTGACTGAGTGGCCGACTCTGCTTTGTTCACAGTTCGGTCATGGCCATTCATTCGGATGGAAATTCTCATAACTGCAGAAGTGCCATGTTTCTGGCCATACCCACATAAAATGCTGTTTAAAAACTGCAGCAGATCTACTAAATGATGTGGCTGCTTTCACAGGTGGCACTGCCTCTGATGCAATACAATAAGCCTATGCTGGAACTGGGGTAGGTTATGCTGGGTAGGTGCACTCTACAGGTCTTGCACCTTGGCCTTCCATATGGATATAGCTCATGTGAAAGGGACTGGGAGAGTGTGTGATGGACTAGGATATTGTATAGATTGGGTGGGCAGCAGACTACCACTTTAGGAGAATTGGAAAAGCATTACAACATTCCTTATTTCCTGGCGGAGGACATGGTCAGTTGTCAGGAGTTGCTCTTTTGCAGCTCGTTCTTGGGGACAACAGAAGGATTAAGGGTGCCTGAGGTAGGAGATGGGAATCAGATTGCGGACTTGGTTTCGGGGATAGTGTGTCTGCGATGAACTTAGTGAAACCTTAAGCATACTGGGCAAGGAATTTCTCATCACTGCAGATATGCCATCCACAGGTAGAAAGACTATATGAGAGCAGTTTTCTGGGGAGGGAAGGGATTACAGCTGTCAAAATGCAATTATCATTGATGGTTAGTGGCCTTGCTATGAATAGAGGTATGTATGGAGTTATCACAGAAGTAGAGGTCAACATCAGAAAGAGGACATGTTGGACTGAGGAGGATTAGCTGCAGCGAATGGATGAGGAGTTGTTGAGGCTGGGAGGTATGAGGACAGGGTGTCTTTGACTGGCTAAAGATCATGATGATATCATCAATGAACCTCAACTAAACAAGGGCTTTGTCAGCACATTCTGCCCGAACTTTCCATACCATATTTATAAAATATAACTAACAGACCTGCTGACCTGTCATTAACAACATGTTTCTCTATTTCAAGAACTAATTTAATTATTTATGCATCAGGCTGCCACAGCGAGTCAACTTTACAATTTGTACAGCACATGAATAATAGACAGGGTGTTTGTTTTAATTAACTTTAAACAACTAAATATCTTGAAAATGGCACATTATACAAAAGAAAAGTTGTAGGTTAAATGTTGATATTAGTAAAGAGGACATCTGCCTGTGCTGCAACCAGCCTACCTCCTAACTAACCCGGAGTGGGTGGGATCAACTTTGTATTTTCAAATGGAAACACCCCCCCCCCTTCCCCATTTTATTGCATACTTCAATTATACGCCAAAAATTATGTTCATTTAACTCATACAATTGTTTCCCATTCATGATAGATGGTACTCTCATCTGCCAGCCCCAGCTAAATGCACCAGGGGACTCACAACTCTTTTGTATGTGCGTGGCACACATGGGGCCTGTGTCATTGCAATATACCTTCCTTTTTCCATGTTGCATGTCTATCCTCCTCCTATTCTTTCTCCCCTCCCGTAGGGACCATGTCTAGTGTACAATAAGGAAACCGAAACTTGTGAGAGTATCGGGAGACTTAGGTGGATTTCATTTTTGTCTCTCTCTTTTCTTTTTCCAACCTCTCCTGTTCTTCCTCCGCGTTGGTGTTTGTGGTCTCCCTGTTCGCCTTTTTTGCTCCCTGTGTGTACGCCTGAAGACTGGCTCATGACTTTGATACATAAGGGGCAACTGGGTAATGCGTAACTCCCAGCATGCAGATCAAGAGGTACGGCTCATGCATACCCCTGGTAAAGGCCTGAGCTTTTACCTTCTCGATTGTCAATTTGTCTCTCTGTCTGGAGTTCAGGAGGTGTGACCGGAGGTGGCAACGGTTACCTGAGATGAGTATGTTCTCCCTCTGTGGGGCCCTCCCAGAAGGAAGGAGTGCACCATCAGAGACACTGATAGTCATGGGGGATTCACCCGCACTTCTGTCTATTAAATGGAAATGGAATGAGGCCAAATACCCTATGAATTTTCCAGTTGCACCCCACCACCACATAGTATCAAGCTCAGGAGGAGGTCAGAACTTTGCTGCAGTGAACCAGTTCATCATTCAGCAAGGTGTGGATACAATTGCAGACCCACCAAAGTCCTGCACTTGCGTACACAATCTGTGTTTGCTTCTAGACAGACAATGCCTTTCAAGCTCAAAAGCTGTTTAAAGTAACGCTCCTTCACGGATAACCTATTCATGTAAAGGTCTATCGAACACTGAATTTTTCACATGGTGTCATAGACACTCGGCTGCATGATGGTGTGACTGAGGGAGATACACAACATTATCTCTCTGATCAGGGCATAACAACAACAGTCTACGAGGTTATGAATAGGGTTGATGCAGAATTAGTGCCTACCCACACTCTTTTCTTAACATTTGGTACAGTAGAGCTCCCATCGAAGATCAAGGTGGGCTATGAAGTCATCATCATCTGACCCTACATAAAAATCTCAATGTGTTGCTACCAATGTCAGCATTATAACCATACTTGCATGTCCTGTAAAAACACAGCCAAATGTGTAACTTTTAGCAAGGATGTTCACGAGGGAGACTGCCCACCACCTTCTCCCTGCTGCATCAACTGCCGTGGCAATTGTGCCACTTTATCCTGCGAATGCCCTTTGTACCTCAATGAGCAAGTCATTCAGGAGATTCAGGGGAATGATAAGGTACCCTTCAATGTTGCAAAATGTTAGCTAGCAAAAAGCCTTGCCTACCACTATCCAGGAGTTACAGTGTCATTGTTGCTACATCATGATCCACAAAAGATAGGATCACACAGACCTGAGACCTCCAGTTCAGTGCTACAGTTGTGAAATTGCCTGGTGCTAAGGTGACATTATCATCTCCATCCACGAAAGCTGCTCAACACACACAAGAACCTTCACCCACACCAGTGAAGTCACCTGTGGTGTGGTGCGACCAGAACAACCGAAATTGAAAAAGGAATAATCTTGAGATAATTTTTGCACACCTCAAGTGAGCAAACATCTGGGTCCACATCTGACAAACGCAAAGGTACTAAGAAGTCGAACAAAGACAAAACGTTCTTCCCCGTCTCCAAATCAGAGATCCTCTCTAATGTTGACACCGCACAACATATCTGTCCGCTACACCTCCATTTCACCCGTGTGAATCACCAACAGATTCTCCACCTGGAAGGTTACTGGTACCTCTGGAAAAATAATGGAACAGGATTCTCCAGGCTCAGGACCCTGTAGAAGTATGCAGCCAAAATCTGGCACCTTGCAGCGACTGAACTAATTGTCCCTTAGGAGAGAAATATATCCTATCATCTAACATGGCTGTTTTCCAATGGAACGTTTGTGGCATCAGATCACACAGAGGAGACTTAAAACTCCTTTTGCAATCGCAATGCCCAGTTGATTTGTGCTTCTAAGAAACGAAATTACACCCTCAAGACCACTTTGTCCTCTTACGCTTCACTCCAGTTATGTTTTGAGTTTCCTTCAGAGGAAGGAACTGCAGCTCATGGGGGAGTCATGATGTTCATTCTGGATGACATCCATAGTCAAACCATTTCTTTGAACACCCAGTTACAAGCTGTTGCCATTTTGTCTTTCTCTCCCCAGTTATATCTTTTCTCTTTGTAATATCTACATACACCCGTCATCTGATCTCGCCACACTACACACACTGCTGCTAATCACTCAGCTCTCTCAACACTTTCTTCTACTCGGCAATTTTAATGCTCACCATACCATTTGGGGCTCTCTGAGAACCTGTCTGTGAAGCTCTTTCCTGTCAGATATTCTCAACCAGTGTACTCTCATTTTCTCAATACTGGTGAATCCACATTTCTTTCAGATTCCACACACACTTTCCCACATGTGGATCTCTCATTCTGAAATGCACAGCTTGCCCATAATCTAGAGTGGTCCATCCTCTCAAACCCATATGTCAGTGACCATTATCTGTGCATAATTCATCTGCTCAAGTGTGTCCCATCTGTGTGGAAGACCAGCTGTCAGCTTGCTAGAGCTGGCTGTAGGCTCTGCTCTTCACTGGCAACCTTCGATAAACGACATTTCCGCGGCAGGGACGATCACGTAGAGTACCTTACGAATATTATCCTTACTGCCTCAGAATGTTCGATCTCCTGATTCTATTCTCTACCTCGACATATCCCAGTCCGCTGGTGGACTGAGGAATGCTGTGATGGGTTTTGCACACAGACACATGCGTCTTTGAATGCCATCACACAGAGGAGAACTGTATTCATTATGAACAATTGTATGCAGAGTGTTGTCACTTTATCAGAGATAGCAAAAAAGCTTGTTGGCTTATTCTTCTTACCATTTTACTCTCTCTTCTGTTATGGGTAACCTAAGTTGGATTTCTGGAAACAAGGTACATCTCTCGATTTGTGGCCTGACGGTAGCAAATGTTGTGGCCAGACTGTAGCAAATTATGTCATTGTGGACCCTATTGATATTTCCGACACCTTGGGTTTATACTTTGCAGAAATCTTGAGCCCTGCCCATTACCATCCCGTCTCCCTACCTCAGAAACAAGCAGAGAAGGCTTGGGAGATATCTTTCCCCTCTCAGAATCACAAATGTTACAAATACCATTTTTACTATGAGGGAGCTTCAACATGCTCTCACCTCATTGTGATCCTCCACTCCATGACCAGACAATAGTCATGTTCAGATGTTACAGCACCTTTCTGTTGATGGCAAGCATTTCCTCCTTTGTACGTAAAATCGCATCTGAACAGACGATGCATTACTATAATCCCCATATCCAAGCCTGGTAAGGATAAACACCTTCCATCTAGCTACCATTCAATTTCCCTCAACAACAGTGTCTGCTAAGTCATGAAACGATGATCAGTTGTCACATGGTATAGTAGCTTGAGTCCTGGAATTTGCTAACAAATGAACAATGTGAGTTTCATAAGCATTGATTTCTGGTTGATTATCCCATCATCCTGTCAACAATTTTCTGCAGAAATGCCAGACTAGTTTGTTTTTTGATTTGGAGAAGGCTTAAGATACGTGCTAGAGGACAGGCATCCTCCGGACAATGCACACATGGGGCTTCCGAAGCTGCATGCCTCATTGTACTCGGGAGTTTTTAGAGGACCGGATTTTCAATGTGCGTGTGGGTTCAGTTTTGTTAAATTCTTTTATTCAGGAGGATGGGGTGCCTCAGGGTTCTGTGCTGAGGGTATCCGTATTTGCCATAGTAATAAACCCTAAATTGGACTGTCCCATCAGACATCTCGGGCTCCCTTTTTGTCAACGAGTTTGCTGTCTACTGCAGCTCTCAATGGACCTGTTTACTTGAGCAATGACTTCAGTGATGTCTTGACCGTCTTTACTCGTGGAGCGTTGACAATAGCTTCCACTTCTCCACTGAAAAATCTGTCTGCTTGAACTTCTGACAACGTAAGGAGTAGAAGTGTCTTCTACATATCGGTCCAGTTGCTCTTCTGTTTGCTGAAACCACTCTTGTTAGGAAACTCCATTGGTCCTGTCACATATCTTATCTGGCAGCAAGCTGTACACGATATCTAAATATCCTGTGTGTTTTAAGCAGTACTTCATGGGGAACGGATCGGACAAATCCCTTCTCTGATCAAAAGTGGACTTTGTGTGTCTCATTGGTCTCTATGCAGATGCTGCTGAACTACCTCTGTCATACCAGCATGATGTTCTTGTCAGCAGATACATGTGCCATCTGTCCTCTATGCTCAACCATCATCCTTTGTGTCCTTTTTTATGAGTCCCTTGACTGCCAATACAGGGTAAGTGTAACTTCTTTGTTGCCTCTCGCAGTTCACTTTCGTATACTGCTTCAGATGCTTAACCTTAACAATACCTGCCACATTCCTGATGAGTGAGACCCCTTCACCGTGCAGAGGTCCGCATTCATCTTGGACTTAGTTTGCTTCCCTAAGAACAGCACTCTAGATTCAGTCTGTTGCTGTAGTTTCTCGAACATTGCATGCAACTTGGAGTTGCACCTTCGTGTACACAAGTGGCTCTAAAGACTGACCGTTGTGTTGGATGCACCTTTGTCATTGACAACAAACATTTTAGATACCAGCTTCTAGAAGAGTGCTTGGTTTTTACTGCAGAGATTTCCACCCTCTATCAGGTCACCCAGTGCATCTGATGACAAAGGCTTCTCAATTGTGTATTATGTTCCAATTCACTTAGTAGCCTCCAGAACATCTGTGCGCTATACACTACCATCCCTTAGTACAACAAATCCATGAATGCCTCCACTCCCTTGCTGATGATGGAGCCAGAGTGATGTTTGTGTCCGCCTGGTCACGTCGGAGAGTTGGAGAGTGAAGCTGTCAATGCTGCTGCCAAGGCTGCAGTCAACCTACCTTGACCTTTTAGCTATTCTGTCTCTTAAGATGTGCTGCATGTAGGACCATTGTGTCCCTCTGGCGTGATGACTGGTCTTCTCTATAAGGGAACAAATTCTAGGAAATTAAACATATCCTAACAGCTTGGATGACTTCTTTTCATTGCGAGGAGATACATTGGGCTTGTCTGTGTGCTGGGCGCTGTCGTTTCAGTCACCATCATTGGTTAAGTGGAGACCCCGCACCACTCTGTGCTTACTGCAAGCATCCACTGACTGTGCGCTGTTTTCTGATCCATTGCCGATTTTATAACCGTTTACGTTTTAATGTATGTTTGCCATTTGAATTATCGGATATTTTAGCATATAAAGCACAAAATGTAGATCACATTTTATGTTTTATTTGTCATGGTAATATCACAAAGGAACTTTACTTTTCAACCGTTTGAGCATCCCCTTCGAAAGGGGAAGTGATCGTTTCTAACTGTGCCTCTGCTGTAATAGAGTAGGCTCAGAGTATTCTCGACTTCAACTTCATTCGGTAGTTGACCATTTTAAGTTACGAAATGGCCGCTTATGTTTTCATAACAAATATGGTACTACTTTTTGATTTTTTTCTTGAGAACTTAAAATAAAGCATTGAAGTTTCAAGGGTGTTTTTTGTATACTTCCACCTAACTAAAATTTTTAAGTGGGTAAACTAAGACACAGGTGCAACCAACAGTATTTAAAAAAGCTCAAGTTAATTGAACTTTTCAAACAACATTAGATACAGTAGCATAATTAAATAACATTAATTGTTTTCTAAGTAAAGCACATACACTCATCTGGAAACTGTTTAAGTTCTTCCTTGCTGTTTCGCCGGCCGGAGTGGCCGTGCGGTTCTGGGCGCTACAGTCTGGAACCGAGCGACCGCTACGGTCGCAGGTTCAAATCCTGCCTCGGGCATGGATGTGTGTGATGTCCTTAGGTTAGTTAGGTTTAATTAGTTCTAAGTTCTAGGCGACTGATGACCTCAGAAGTTAAGTCGCATAGTGCTCAGAGCCATTTGAACCATTTGAACCTTGATGTTTCAGGATGTTCAACAGCAAGCACATCAAGAATGGAAACTGGGTCAATGCAGGTGAAGGTTTTGAAGGATGCATAAATTGTACAGTAACAACACATTATGTTGGATTTGGTTAAATGTTTATCCTAAAGTACCACAGATTGGAATATTTAAAAGTGACAATCTTGATGGGGTCAAATTCTCTTCCTTTGCAAAGAATGCCAATTTATGCATAAGTTATATTTCAAGGTGGGCCCCACATTACTACTGATCCTCCTTGCCTCCAAATTGCCCAAACACACTTATGGCTGAAATTTTGGAAACTTTTGGTTCTGGGAAGTGTTTGAAATTCTGCAAAGTGTTCTGCAAGTTCAGAATGTTTCAGATTTACATATTCTTCAGAAATAAAATAAAACTTAATTTTGATGATGTTAATATTACAAAACTGGAACAAGCCTGACGCAGATAGTATTTGATTTCCTAGAGATCTTTGTAAAATTCCCCTTTTGTGCTAATCTGGTAACTGTCTCTCCTACATCTTCACATTCAGTTCTTCCATGGCTAGTTATGAAGAATGACCACTCAGCACTGGTATTTAAATTGTTTTAATGAAGACCTAATTTTATAAAATTAAATTTATTCTTTTATTGGCCTGCACATCCATTCCAAAATGTTGGATATTTTAGCATTTGGATGTTTCTTTGGCAAATTCAGACACAGTTTCCTGGACCGTAGAGACAGGTGCAGTGCAAGAATGTTCATTGGTATCATTGGGCTTCATCCTGGGTAGTACAAGGGTAATTTTCACTAAAGGCCACTGATACTGTACAGCAACTTTTGCATCAGATGATTCTTCAAGTGTCGTATAATATTTTGATTGAGAATTGGTAATATATAATGTGGAGCAACCTTTTCCAATTTAGATGAGAAAGTCAGTAAAGTTTGTGTGCATGTAATCGTTTGTGTTTTGCCTGTTATAATCTGTTAATGAAAATCGATGATTTCATCTTCAGCACTGTTGTTTAGTACACTTGTTACAGCACAGTAGATACATGCAGAGGTTGTGCTTTCATATACTGCCATTTTTGCGAGATGCTTACAGCTTTCTTGAAATAATGATACATTTATGTTGTGATAAATTGTGCAGGCACATACTGAAACGATACCATCAGCCCCTGGCAAAACACATCATTTTAGGCAAAGTGAACCAAATGTAGAAAAATCTACTTACCTTTTGGATATTCACTTTTAAAATTTGAGTAAGATTGTATAAATTGTCTAAAACCAACCTCTTGCAGTTTCTTATTCTTCTTCTTCTTCTTCTTCTTCTTCTTCTTCTGACTAAGTTTGCCATGTTTGTCTGTGTTATTCCATGTACTGGACAAACTGCTGTCCCATTTGTGGTCATCTGGATAGTCGTTTCCCTTGTGGTCGACCATGTTTACAAATTTTAGCTAGTCTTGAAGGGTCCATCATTTCCATATCATCCTTCCAATTACTTTCAGTAATTGTGGTTCCAGTTAATTGAGACTGCAGACATGTGTGCCAGTTGAGTTTGTGTGTGTGTGTGTGTGTGTGTGTGTGTGTGTGTGTGTGTGTGTGTGTGTGTGTGTGTCAATTTATTGCTGACAAAGGCCTTAATGGCCAAAAACCTATTGTGACTCAGCATCTCTACTATATGGTGAGTGGTAACTTTCCTTCTCTAATATTGTTACATTCCATCGTGGATTTTCCATTGTTTGATTCCAATTACATTTATTTTTATTTTGTATCCCACGCAGTTTCCTTATCAACACATTTGTCCTATTGTCGCACATGATTACTCCTTGGATCTGTCTCAGCACCTTAATTTCCACTGCCGTTAACTTTTGTTTTATCTTTATTGTTTCTGCTGTAGTTCCTGCTGTGTATGATAAATCAGGACGTACCATGCTTATATGTATTTATATTTTCACCTCAGTTGTCATAAATTTGTTTCTCCATACAGTATTTTGCTGGCATCTGGCCAGCTTTACTGCCTTTGTCACTTGATTTTCCACTTCCATGGTTAAGTCTTCTTAGCAAGTGATAACAGTTCTTTGATAATTAAAGCTCATCACTTGTTCAATTGGCACACTATCTACTACTGAGCAAGGTGGCACAGTGGTTAGCACGCTGGACTCACATTCCGGAGGACTACGGTTCAAACCCTCTTCACGTTATCTGATTTAGTTTTTCCATCATTTCACTAAATCGCATCAGGTAAATGCTGAGATGTTTCCTGTGAAAGGGCACGGCTGACTTCCTTCCCCGTCCTTCCTAACCCGATGGGACAGCTGACCTCGCTGTTTGGTCCCCTCTCCCAAATCAACCAACCAACACTATCTAATTTTAATTTACATTTTACAGGTGCTTTTGATATTACTTTTAGTTTTTTTAGATGAGATTTCCTTGTTGTATTCCTTTTGTGTTATTAAGTTGGTGAAGTAACCTTTGTAAATTGCCCCCATTATTCGCTACCAGTACAGCATGAGCAGCATAACATACAATATTTACCACATCAGTTTTTAGTTTCTTCTGTTATTCAGGCTTGGTTCTGCTAGAACCCTTTTTGTTAAAAATATTTTGTGCTTGATGTGCTGGTATTCAGAAACATTGGAAGTATTTTGAAATTTTTGCTGAGAACAATTCAGTTACCTGGGGATAGTCTGCAACTGAATTTGTTTCTTCTTTGTACTAAGTGTAACTTGTTATGGTTATGTTACCAGTCAGCAAGTCCATATTCCATCAAGACATATAGCTTGTAAATATTTCCAATCTTTGGTACTTTAACACAATCATTTAATTAAATGGAATAGAACATTGTTACTGTAAAATTTCTGTATCCTTCAGAACATTAGCCATCATTCCGTTGGCTGAAATGGGAGAATATCTGCCCAAGTTTCATTCCTAGTGTGCTCGTTATCGAATGTCCTAAAACATCAACTGAAAGTATTTCCCAATTTTTAGATGACTGTATCTGCTTCATTCAGGAAAAAATGAGTCTACTGTGTCTAGTATTGCTCAGAAAGTTGAATTAACTTGAGCTGTTTTTAAAAAGATGTTGGTTGCATCTATATTTCTATAAGTTTAAAACTTAAAATTTCAGTTGGGTCAAAGTACATTATTCAAGACCTTTGAAATTTTAATTGTTTATTTTAGCATTTTAAGAAAAAATTAAAAGCTATCATTTATTACAAAACAAAAAACTAACAAAGGAAAAACCATTAATTTTATTTTTCATTTGATTGACCATTGATGATTATTTTAAAAAAGTTTTTTTACAGATTCTCTCTCTTCATTTATGAGATATTCAATGTAATGGCAAACCATGTTTTTTGGAAAATAAAATATTAAAATGTCATTTGTGCCTTTCTTTATGCTTATACTTAAATATATGAGGGGTTTTCATACAATCCTTGTATTATAGTGTGTGGAACCTGAAATTGTATGTGTTTGGATGAAAATTAAATAAAATGGTAATTTATTTTCAAAATATTAACAAGTGTCATTTTGTGTCATAACAGTGTTGAAAAGGACAAAGTATCCAAACTTTTAAGTGTCATGAAATAGAAACAGAAATAAAAATGCTGAAAATTGTTGTGGTTGTTTATCTCCATAGTGAGAATAAATGAGTTAAGTTTCATCCAAATCTGAGGTGGTGGGAGAGATGTCCTGGATGACTCTACATGGAATGATCCTAAACTAAGAAATGAACATTGACAGGCTGGTACTCTGTGTGTACTTCTTTTATTAATCATTCATTTTTCAGTTACAATAAACTAATTTCAATTTAAGCTCAATACACATGGAAAGAAACTCTGTTGTGTACCATATGAAGTACTCACTGCTGTGCACTTCATATGCTGTGCCCTGATATGTGTGTGTTTACAAAGACATCCTGTTTCCTTAAACTTCTACATCCACTGATAACTGAATCATCTGGTAGATAGAGCCTTGTTTAATGTGGACCTGTATTTCCGGTGCGCCACAGTTGGTGACTCACTCTTGCAGAACTCCATCATGTAAAATGCCATCTCTGTTGGTCTGGCATCCATGTTATTGTAAGTCACTGGAGGGAAAACAAGTTTCTTGAGTTGCTGCATCCATACATACAGAACATTTATAAATTAGTTGTACAAAAGTATCTTTTAATTGTGAAAAAGATAAATAGCTTCCAAAAATATTTGATACGCCACTGAATGCAGTATATCATCAAGTTTTATTTAAAAATGTATGCTGTGGCTGTTTTTTGTAACATGACAAATGCCCCACCTCTAATTAGTTTCCTGCCAAATCCTGTGAAGTAGGTCTTGATGTATTGTGGCAACTGTTTTTGTTATCTGTTGCCACAGATACTTGCTGTTTCCCAGAAGCAGAGGAACAAGCACTCTGTATTTAGTGTAATCCCATACACAGAAGACCATTGGGTTAAATCTGGTGATCATGGTGGCCAGGATATTGTTCCATCACATCCAGTCTTAAGTCCACACATTCCTATGGAAATATGTGACATCTTCCATATGATAATGTGGTGGTGTGCCATTCTGCTGGAAAATAAATTCTTTGCCCATGTCCTGTTGGGACTGAGGAATCGGATAATTTTCAGGTATGTCCCGGTACAATGTGCCAGTCACAGTTGACTTGGCAGAAAAGAAAGGACTATAAATCTTGTTACAATTTAAAGTGCAAAAACATTTATCTTAGGCGAATCCCGTGCGTGTTCAATTAAGTGACATGGTTTCTGTTCACACCATATCCGAACATTATGGTGATTAACTTTACCGCAGGTATGGAAGGCGACTTCTTCAGTCTGCATTTTGTTAAACATTTCTGCGCAAAACTAATTTCATTTTTCTTTGTCACTTTCTCTTAAAGTTTGCAACATTTCTAGTTTTTAGGGTTGAATGATAACTGTTGATACCTTGCACGCTGTAACACTAGGCACATTCAATTATAAGCGACATGTCTCGCTGATTTACCTGGACTACAAATGTGAAACTGCTGAATTTCTTAAATTGGTGCATCAGAGACCAATCCTGGCGTGGTGCCCTATGTGATATGCAACTAGTTTGGTTTAAATAATTATACCAGTTCGTCTTTGATGCTGTGGTTTGTGCTTTTTGTCCTGAATTGTTTCTAAACTGTAGTAGCAGATTTGGATTCATGAAACCATAAATAACACTACACACACTCTGTGCTGTTAATACTCCAACATTCATCGCTGTTATGACTCCATGATGAATGTTGGAATAACTAATTTGCGCTTTCCATGTAGCAGGAATGTTGGGAACTAAGAGTGTTAGGCAGGAATAAAACTTGAAGATACACTGCATTCAGTGCTCTGTCAAATGTTTCTGCAAGTTCTTTACCCTTTTAACAAAAGGTTACTTTTATATAACTTATTTATAAACACCCTGTATAATCATATAGTACTTTACCCCTATACAAAAGTTTTTACAATTACTTGAAAGTGATCATTTTGAATAACCCTATGTAGGTGCAGAAAGAACCACAGTCCAAAATTTGATTGTGACTGCAGACCAATGAACATTTCTCTGGTATCGTGCTGTTTTTATTATGAAAGCTTTGCTATAGCAAATGAGATGATTAGAAAATTTTTCTCTTGAGAACTTCTTGCCACTGATAACGCATTACTCTCCAAAAAGAAATGAAAGATCAATTAATAATCATTATGAGAGATCACGCAGGTGTAATGTACAGCAATTAAAAATACTTTCATTGATGTTTCAGTGAGATGAGTAGTAAGGGCCATCCATCATTCAATGTACCATTTGCTCACTGTGTTGACTGTTTTGTAGACACATGCAGCACCTTGGGAAGAGTGGCTGGCTGTGCACCAGCAACACTGTCGCCCAGTACTGCAATCTGTCAATCACAAAATAATTTTAAATGGAGTAAAATGGTTGTTACTATTATTATTATTATTATTATTATTATTATTATTGATTTAAGCCCACTAAGGAGTGCTTATGACTAGTTAATCTTCGATGCTCCCTTCCATTCCCAATATTTCTTGAGCCGTGCTGATAATTTCTCCTTCCTCTCCTGTGATAGGGGCTTCCGATGTTTAGGGACTCTAGGCGATGGGTCCAAGACTCTACCATAGCACAAAATTTGGAATGACCCTCTACCTCAAGATCAGAGATCACTGCTGAATCCAAGTCCTTTAGTACTTCATTAAGCCACAAGCTTCCAGTCTTCTAGCTTTTAACCAATGAGAAGATTTTCTTGGTAAGCCTATTGTTGTTTATTCATTGTGGGTGGCCATAGAACTTGAGCCTCCTACGTCGCATACTGGTGTTGTCTGATTCTAACTGTTGATACAGTTCAGGATTAGACTTCAGTCGATAGGTTCCATCTGGGAGCAATCTTGGGCCGTGAATTTTTCTGAGAATAAATCTTCTCCAGGTCATTC
This sequence comes from Schistocerca cancellata, assembly GCF_023864275.1. Lineage (NCBI taxonomy): Eukaryota > Metazoa > Arthropoda > Insecta > Orthoptera > Acrididae > Schistocerca > Schistocerca cancellata. The sequence goes on from NC_064628.1 coordinate 701,517,546, forward strand.
ATTGTGCCTCTTTTGTTCATCAAAGGGGTCTCTATGGCTTACAGAAACTGTGGAGTGACAGCAGTTCTGCAATGACAGACCTTAGCAGTCTTTGAAATGCACTTCTTACTGTACACATTGTGGGACAGATGGTATGCTGCGTTGAGCTTTCTCTACCATTGGGGTGGACCCTTTCAGCAAGGTAAAGAAAGTGATTGACGCTCCCATTCGTTCCATGTATGGTCATCAAAGGTGTATTTGGGCTTGTCAAACGATATTTGTAACCCTGACTTCACCGCTGTCTCATGCAGGGCTTGGCCAGCAGTGAAACATCCTTAGAGTTGTTGGTTAAGACTGCAATGTCATCTACGAAAGCAAGACACCTTATCTCGATTCTTTAGGTCTCGACTCCAATGGTAACTGGTTTGATCCCTTAGTGTACATTCCCAGGTTTTGATGACTTTCTCAGGCTCTAGATTAAACAGAATGGGTGTTGTGCTCCAATTTTGATGTTGGAACTCTGAGATAGTTCTCCTCTGAACTTCACCGTAGAGGCTGTATCTGTCAGTGTCTGTCTGATGAGGGTGTCACACCTCGTTCTTGAAGTACTAAGAAGAGTGTTTGGCGATCATATCATATAGGAAAAGCTCTTTCTCATACTGTGGTCTTAACAATTTACTACTAACTTCTCCAGTCATATATTATACAGGTCCTTACAATAGTTACATAATTTGATGCAGCATGACAAGTATAAAGTTTAGACATCCTGAAACCAATCAACAAAACTTGTATAAGATCATGTGTGTCCTTTGTTTGGCACTGATGTCAGCCGAAAGGGGTGTGTGAAGTAACTGCAGTGGCAACTTATGAGATAAAAATTAGGATTGAAACATTATTTTTAGCATTATCAGCTAGTGTGTTTGGAAGTTTATACACACACCGCCCAGTCACATTAATGTGGCCACCTGTCAGAAGCCAGAATAACTGCCTGCGAAATGTGCAGGAAGAGTGTCATTGAGGTTTTGGCAGGTACCGACAGGGGTGTGGAGCCATGCCGACTAGGGTTGTGGCCATCTGTGCTAGGTTTCTCAGTTGAGGATCCAAAGTGCCAATGGTCTAATTGACATGGTCCCACAGATACCTGATTGGGTTTAAATGCAGGGAGTTTGGTGATCAGTGGAGTATGGTAAACTTTTTGAGGTGCTTATCTAACCACACACTTATGAAGCGATCTGCATATGTAGAGCATTGTTCTGCTGGTATATGCCAACATTGACATGTCGATGAACACACTGTATATAAGAGCAGACATAGTCCCCATGGATATGTGCATTCATGTGTTGATCCATTGTGCCTTCCAGAATGTCAGTCACCCATTGAATGCCATGAAAACATTCCCCAGACCATAACGACCCCTCCTCTGGCATGATCACTTCCAGCAATTGTTGCTGTGTGTATGATTTCAGACTTTCCACATAGTATATGCCAATGGCCATCTCCCCCCAGGGGGCTCGCTACTCTTTGGTGAGTTCGAACATGGCTGCCAAAGGGTCCTAGCCTTTGCAGCACCTCTTCCCTTGCCATGCTTCATGTCTATCTTCCTGCTATTGAATATTGCTCATCAGTGTGGGATCCGTACCACGCCGGGTTGACAGAGGAGATAGAGAAGAACCAAAGAAGAGCGGCGTGTTTTGTCACAGGGTTATTTGGTAATACTGATAGCGTTACGGAGATGTTCAGCAAACTCAAGTGGCAGACTCTGCAAGAGAGGCGCTCCGCGTCATGGTGTAGCTTGCTGTCCAGGTTTTGAGAGATTGCGTTTCTGGATGAGGTATCAAATATATTGCTTCCCCCTCCTTACACCTCCCAAGGAGATCACGAATGTAAAATAAGAGAGATTCGAGTGAGCACGGAGGCTTTCCGGCAGTCGTTCTTCCCGCGAACCATACGCGACTGGAACAGGAAAGGGAGGTAATGACAGTGGCATGTAAAGTGCCCTCCGCCACACATCGTTGGGTGGCTTGCGGAATACAAATGTAGATGTAGATGTATCTTCTCCCTTGGGGAGCATGTCTGGGATGTTTTTAGGAATGTGTTCTGAAGTTTCGATAGCCTTTCAGCTTGCCTTCAGAGCAGTCCCTCATCTGTTTCTTCTTTCTTTCTTTCTTTCTTTCTTTCTTTCTTCCTTCCTTCGTTCTTCATCTCCTACCCTTCCTCCACTTCAGCATTTGAAATTTCTTCTTCTTCCTCTTCCTCTTCCTCTTCCTCCTCCTCCCTGTGCACTCCTGAAGGCCGGCCCATGTGTTACACAGGTAACAGGTGACTGGGTAATGCATAATTCCCAGCACTGGGTCGACAGGTAGGGTTTGCATGTATCCCCTGGTACAGTCCAGGCCCAGGGAGGAGTAACTGCCTGAGCTGTTACTTTCCCAGATTGCCAAGTGGCCCCTTTTGTCAGGAGTAAGGTGATTTTTCACACCTGAGGTCATAACTCCCAAAGGCAGGTGAGCCTCCCTCAGTGCGTGTGTGTGTGTGTGTGTGTGTGTGGGGGGGGGGGGGGGGGGGGGTAGTTAGGAGCACACCATCAGAGATGCTGGCAGTGATAGGGGATTTCTTCACTATGAGCCAGTCACCTTCATCCGAGTCTCTGTCAGGCTAAAGATTCATAGACACTCCCAGGTGCACCTCGATTCCTCGTGGTATCACACACCAAAGGAGGTCAGTCCTTTGTTACAGTTAATTCATGTATTGTTCAGAAAAGTGTTGATGCACTTGCAGCCCAGTGAACTCCTACTATTTTGTACGTAATGGAACTTAGCGAGACCAGTTGTGATGGACAAGCCCAAAAACTGCTTACAGCTTCACTCCTCCATGGCTATCCTGCTCACGTCAAGGCCCACCAAATGCTGAATTCCTCGGGTGGTGTCATTTACACTGGGGTGCTTGATGGGCTGATGAGGTAGAAATCCAAACTTGTCACTCTGATCAGGGATTCACTGCAGTACAACGGGTAATAAAAAGGTTGATGCAACCTCAGTGCCCACACTCACTCGTTTTCTCACCTTTGATTGAGTAATGCTTCAACCAACGATCAAAGCAGGCTATGAAGTCATTATGGTCCAACCATATACCCCAAACCCACTGCGTTGCTACCAGTGTCAACATTACAACCACACTCGCATGTCCTCTCAAAATGGCCAAATGTGTTGTTGTGGTAGGGATGCTCATGGGGGGCGATTGCCCACCGCCTCCTTACCGCTGTATCAATTGTAATAGCGACCATGCCACCTCATCCTGTGAATGTCCCTTGTATCTTAATGAGCAGGTAGTCCAGATCGGGGTGAAGAAAAAAAGTATATTACCCTGTCACTCGCAAGTTATTGGCTAATCGAAAGCCTTTCATCTTATCATCTGGCACTTACAGTACCATTCCTGGCGTGCCTCAGTCCATGAAGGATATGGTCGTGCATACTTGTACTTGTGACCTCCAGTTCAGCATTGCAGTTGTAAAATCACCCAGTATCTCGATAGCATCCCCATGTGCTCCTCTTCCTACTCCTACTGCTGCACAAGAAGCCACCAAATGTTCGCCCCTGGTGGCGAAATTACCTGCTACACAACTAGCAGGCCAGAAAGGACAAAAAGACTACTCCAGTGAAGACTTTTTACATCCTTCCAGCTGACAGACATCTGAGTCTTCATCTGTCCAACTGCAAAGGCTCTAAGAAATCAATCAAAGGCAAATGGTCTTCTCTTTCCCAGACTAGGAGATAATCTTCAATGGTGTCGCCACATGATACTATTTACCCAGCCAACCTCAGTTTCACTAGTCTGTACTGCCTACCGTTTTTCTGCTCTGGAATCCCCAGACTGACTCAGGTAGTATGCCAATGCCTCGATAGATCTCATGGAACAGGATCCTCCAGCCTCTGTGCCCTGTAGTAGTGAGTCTTTGAAGGCTGGCACGTGGCGCTGCCAAGGTAAATTCTCTTCATTTCTTCTCTCCTTCCCATTCCCCTTTCTGACTCTTCTGCAATGGAACATTTGTGGCATTAGAGCCAACAAGGAGAAATTACAGCTGCTCATGAAATCACAGCATCCACTTGTTTTCTGACTCCAAGAAACAAAATTACGTCTTCACGACCACTTTGACCTCTCGCGTTTCCTTTTAGCACACTTTGACCTTGTGAGGAAGTCATAGCCATATCATCTCAATGAACACTCGGCTGCAAGCTGTTGTAGTCAGCATTATCCTTCCTTGCTTCACCTTTTCTCTTTGCAATGTCTGCATCCCTCCATCCTTCAGTGTCACCAAGGCAGACTTCCTCCAGCTTGTTGGTCAACTCCATCACCCCTTTTTCTGCTCAGTGACTTTAATGCACTCTTCCAGTATGTTTCCAAGAGGTTTCCTTTTGGCTGACAGTCAACTCAACCTCATCAGCCTTAACACTGGAGCACCCACGTTTCTTTCAGACTCCACACACACCTGTCCCCATCTGGATCTCTCATTCTGCACTGCTCAGCTTGCCCATCATCTCGAGTGGTCTGTTCTCTGTGACATGTGCTCAAGTGGCCATTTTTTGCGTGCTATCTGTTTGCTGACTCCTACTCCACCTACGTGTACACCCAGCTGTTAGTTTTCTAAGGCCAACTGGAGGCTTTACTCCTCCTTGGTGATCTTTGACAAACAACATTTCCCCACTTGTGATGACCATGTAGAGTACCTTATGAACATTATCCTTACTGCCACAGAACATTCCATACTTCGCACTTCATCCTTGCCGCTCCATATCTTGTTCACCCGGTGGACTCAGGCATGCACGCAGAGACGTGCTCTCCGCCTTTCTAACCATCATCCTACAATGGCAAACTGTATTCCTCATCAACAGTTGCGTGTGCAGTGTCTTTGCATTCTTTGGGATAGCAAAATAGTTAGCTTCATTCACTAATTCCTTCAACAGTTTCACTCCCACTTCCGTTGTGTAGGGCAATCTCCAGTCAGCTCTCTGGGACCAAGGTCCATTCCCTGATTCCTGGCCTAACCTTAGCAGATGATGTCATTGTGGACCCTATTGCTATCTCCAACACCTCATGCCACTATTCTGTGGAGATTTTGAACTCTACTCACTATCTCCCCATCTCCCTCCCTCGGAAACGAGTGGAGGCGGCTCAGGCGATACCCTTATCCTCTCAGAATCATGAATCCTACAACATTGTCTTTATTATGAGCAAGCTAGATCATGCTCTCGCTTTATCCCGATCTTCTGCCTGCCGCAGGGCCGGATGATGGTCACATTCAGATGTTGCAGCACATATGTCGTTCAGGCAAGCAATTTCTCATTCATACATACAATCTCATTTGGGCAGATGGCATGTTTCCCAAATACTGGCGTGAAGCCACTGTCACACCTATACATAAGCTCGGTAAGGACAAAAACCTTCCTTCTAGCTACTGCACCATTTCTCCCATGAGCTACACTATGTGATCAAAAGTATCCGAACACATGGCTGAAAATGACTTAAAAGTTGGTGGCACCCTCCATTGGTAATGCTGGAATTCAAAATGGTGTTGGCCCACCCTTAGCCTTGATGACAGCTTCCACTCTCTCAAGCATACGTTCAATCAGGTGCTGGAAGGTTTCTTGGGGAATGGCAGCCCATTCTTCATGGAGTGCTGCACTGAGGATAGGAATCGATGTCTGTCGGTGAGGCCTGGCATTAAGTCCTCATTCCAAAACATCCCAAAGGTGTTCCATGCATTGCTGTGATAGTGCCATGCAAAACAACAAGGGGTGCAAGCCCCTTCCATGAAAACCACCACCACACCATAAGACCACCATGTCCAAATTTTACTGTTTTACTGTTACTACACACAGTGGCAGATGACGTTCACCGGGCATTCGCCATACCCACACCCTGCCATCAGATCGTCACGTTGTGTACCATGATTCATCACCCCACGCAAGGTTTTTTCACTGTTCAATCATCCAATGTTTATGCTCCTTACACCAAGCAAGGCATCATTTGGCATTTGCCGGTGTGATGTGTGGCTTATGAGCAGCCGCTCGACCATAAAATCCAAGTTTTCTCACTTTCTGCCTAACTGACATAGTACTTGCAGTGGATCCTGATGCAGTTTGGAATTCCTGTGTGATGGTCTGGATAGGCGTCTGCCTAATAGACTTTACGACCCTCTTCAACTGTAGGCAGTCTCTGTCAGTCAGCAGATGAGGTCAGTGCGTAAGCTTTTGTGCTGTACATGTTCCTTCGTGTTTCCACTTCACTATCATGTCAGAAACGGTGGACCTAGGGATATTTAGGAGTGTGGAAATCTCGCATACAGACGTATGACACAAGTGACACGCAGTCACCTGACCACGTTCGAAGTCCGTGAGTTCTGTGAAGCACCCATTCTGTGTTGGTCCTCCTATATGTCTTATCTGGCTGCATACTATAGGTGGTCCCTTAGTGACTGTCTCCCAAGCACTACTTCCTAGGGAGTTCATTGGACCACCCTGTTCCGTTTGTACCTACTCCGTGTCTGTTCCAAACTAAACTGAGTGTTTTGTTCATTCATCCACATGTCCATCCATCTTACACCGTCTTTATACAATCCACCATTGTGGAACCCATTTGGCCACTGGCCCCTTCTTTACTAGCCCAATTGAAAGGCTGTATGCAGAAGCTGCTGGACTACCACTGTCATACCGGTGTGATGTTCTCCTCAGCCAATATACATGCCTTTTGTCTGCCATGCCCAACCACCCATGCTACGCCTCCTTTTTCGATTACTCACTTGACCGCCTCAGTATGGGCTGCGCCCTTCTCTGTTACTTCCCACAGTTACCTTTCGGCTCCTGCTCCTGCAGCTCAACTGCATGATACCTGCCACATTCCCAATGGGTGTGAACCCTTCACCACCTTGGCTTCATACAGTGGCCTGTGTCCATCTTGGACTTCATTTGCTTCCTAAGGACTCTACTCTGGATCCAGTTTATCACTGTAAGTGTCTCAACCTTCACACGCAACTTAGCAATAGCTCCTTTGTGTATACTGATGGCTCTAAGACTGACTGTGGTGTCGGGTGTGCCTTCGTCACCGACACTGACCCATTTTCGGTATTGGCTTCCAGAAAACTGCTCAATATATGCAATAGAGCTCTTCGTCCTCAATCATGCCGCCCGGTATATCCAGTGACACAGGCTCTTTAATTGTGTTGTATACTCTGCTCAGTGCCATTCAGATCCTGTGTGTGCTGTACACAGTCCATCCCTTAGGGCAACAGGTTCAAGAAAGCTCCCACTTGCTTGCTGTTGAGGGAGCTGCTATGATGTTCACCTGGGTTCCTGGTCACATTGATCTGGTGGGAAATGAGGCTGCTGCCAAAGTTGCAGTCCTTGCCCCTTGGCCTGCTAGCTCTTCCATTCCTTCGGATGATCCCCATGTTGCCGTCTGTCAGCAGGTGGTGTCACTTTGGCATCACCACTAGTCTCCTCTTCATGGGAACAAGCTTCGGGGAATTAAACCTTTCCCAGGGACTTAGCCGACCTCCTCTCGCCACAAGGAGACCATTTTAGCTTCATTGTGTATTGGACACAGTCTTTGTAGCCATTGCTATTTATTAAATGGTGATCCACACTAGTATGTGCTCATTGTCATTTGCCATTTCCTTACTGAATGCTGTTTTTAACTGCTTACTTTCTAGTGTATGTTTGCTGTGTGAGCTATTGGCCGTTATAGTGAACAACATGTGGGCTGCTGATTGTATTTTACTTGTTATCCATCAAAGTGACACGGTAAAGGACATTTAATCTTTGGTTTGGGACCTCTGTTGTCTCTACAGTGTATTTTGTGAACCTTTCACCAAGAGGAAGTCCTTGTTCTTAGCTCTTATTTCCTTCCGTCAGTTGGGCTTAACTTTGTCTCTTTTTAACTTCCTTTTTGTATTAATGTTCTAAGGTTGATATGTGGGCGCTTAAAACAAAAACAAAACCAATGACCACCTGTCCAATGGCGCATAAAACGTGATTCATCTGTAAAGGCCTACTGTCACCACTCAGTGGACGTCCAGTCGCAGATTGGAATGCAAATTCCTGGAACAGCAGTCAACAAGACTGCCTTAACCAGATGCCTGCTGCAGAGGCCCTTACGCAGCTGTGGTCCCTAAATGGTTTTTGAGGAGACACTGTTGGGTACTCTTTTATTCACTTGGAGAATCAGTTACTCGGCAGTTTCATCTTTTGCCCCATACACATCTCTGCAGCCATCGTTCACCTGTCATCTATAGCTTGCGGTACACCACAGTTGCCTCTGTGTTGGTTCGGGATAGGCCATCAGTGTACTTTAAACACAGTGGCTCATGAACACTTTGCAAACTTAGCCAAACCTTTGGCCCGAAAGCCACTGATTGTGCCCTCTTGGATGTCAGTTACATGGTTGGATAGAAAATAATGGAAACACGGTTATAATTCAAATCACATTTTGTCAGGCGTTCACTGTTACATGCCTTCAGTATAATCGCACTTCATCTCGATCACCTTCTTCCACACAAATGGAAGGCATTGTACATCTTTGGCACATCCATCTCTAAATGACATCTTGCAAGGTCGCCCAATGGCAGGGATGATGTCTTTTCTTGTGTTATAGTGTGTGCCACGTAGAGGTTCCTTCATTTTGGCAAACATCCCATAATTGTACAGACTCATATTGGGTGAATATGCTGGATGTTCCATAATCTCCCACCCCTACGAATGCAGGAGCTTCGTCATGTGGAATCATGCACTGTCTTAAAGGATGATGGAATGCAGTGCCAGAAGGCAACGTTTTGCACTCAGAGCACCAGCCACATCAATCATGAACCATGCATATAGTTCGCATTTCCTAAACATATTGTTAGGGCCTTTGAACTGGCCTTCCATGCTTTCAGACAGTACACACAGTAACTGACTCAAATACAGCTGCCAGCAACCGTGCGACCGCTACGGTCGCAGGTTCGAATCCTGCCTCGGGCATGGATGTGTGTGATGTCCTTAGGTTAGTTAGGTTTAAGTAGTTCTAAGTTCTAGGGGACTGATGGCCTCAGATGTTAAGTCCCATAGTGCTCAGAGCCATTTGAACAGCCGCCAGCTCTCACTGCACTACTTCAACTGACCTCCTACTATCATCTACAGACAGCAGGCATGCCATGTGACACACATCCTTTGTGTGATGACAGTGTTGCCATCAGTTTTTATCCAATCCGTGTAAGTCACTGCGTTTCTGTATTGTGGTGACGACTGCACTGTTTTCTGCATCCTCCCGACATGTTTTATACCCTCCACTGCTAGTACTGCCATCTGTAAGTGGTTATTGCACGTTGATGTCGAACGTAGGTGGTGGTCACATTAATGTGACTGGACTGTTTATAAAAGAGCATTGTTCACAGTGTGTAAATCACTGTGAAGTTAGACCTGTTTAGTATTAGTAATTGCCTACAGGAATGGTTTTATTAACTTTTAATGTTGTTTTACTTTATGTTGTGTTTGTTTATATATTAAGTTGACATATCTATTCATCCACAGATTATTTTATAGTGATATTACCCAGCTAACTAAAACTTGTAATGAGTGTAGCACAGTATATGATTTATCTAATGTCTTGGCAATCTAAATTAATAAACTGCCATCCCAGTTCATGTTCCCCAGTCCCAGTGGTAGGTTGCGTGTAATGTTTTCCAGGGGAAACAAAACCATAATTTTTAGTATTTTATATAATTATTGGCTGAATTAAAAAAGTTTAAATGCTATCATAATGAGCTCATTAGGAGTATAATCTTACGTTAAACTTTCAACACAGTAATTCAAGTATTAAGGTTAGAAACCATGTTCGTGTCTTGAGGCAGACTATATTCATCATGTATTTGAGAATGAGAGCACTCGGTGACTTCCAACAAACTTCATGTATAATACCAAACCTTTTCAGAACTTTTTTTCCCTGGCAGCTCACACAGAATAATGAAAGGAAAAGTGTGTAATGCATTTTTCCTGTTCATGCAGTAAAACTTCAGCATTAGGAATGATGATTTAATTTGTTAATTCTACACAACTGAATCTATTTTCAGCTCATTTTGCATACAGCATCCACATATGTCACTGAATGTACTTGCAAAATTATATCATTGTATTCAGGAGATGTGGTGCCATGAAAGTGATATGCTTTTTATACACCGATTTTTTAAGAATGGAGGGGGGGGGGGGGTTACTGGTACCTATGAAAACTGTAGAACATTCTTTAACTACCCCACTGCTACAGCTACCCATCCCTGAAACAATTTCTCAGTGATTTCCATGTTATCCAGAACGACATTGCTTTCCAAGAGGAGTGTGGAGCATCTTATGTTACCCGTGGAAATTTTCATTTCAGTGGCTAACCCATCCTTCTTGTTCAATATATAAATCAGTCTGTTGTTCCATTTGTTTCTTCCCTTGTTTCTTTCTTTTTTAATTTCTTATCTTTCTGTAAGTTATGCAATCACAATTACATCTCCACCTTCTCTTTCGTGCAGTTTACCACAAGTCTGATCTGGAATCTATGCTGTGTATTTGTGATTCCCTTATCATCTAATGTAGCCACATTTTACAGATATACTAAAAATTGAATGTTTTTTTGTTATACTACTATTAATTTACCTTTAGTTGTAACCATGGCACAATGCGCAATGCAAAATCAGTATCACCCAGAAACTGAAACGTTTAATTGTGCATAATTTTGAGAATGGATTTTGAGAATTAAACCCCTCATGTTGTCTAAAGAAATTGTTTAAGTTGACAACTTATGTAATGTATTGAAATTAACCCTTTGATGATGGATGTGTAAATACTCTGAATTGGATTATAAAAAGCAAAATTGACTAGTTCCAAACAGACTTGCTTCCTTCATTTTCAGTTATTACTACTCTGTTAGCATAAATTTTACTCATCCAAAATAGATTTTATATTTCAAATAGTGCCAATGTTGTGTTTATAATCATCATTACAAAATTAGTAACACCTAACTTGAACTTTTGTTTTTAGTTGAATACTGTTTTAAAGTAACTTATTGCAGAATGACTGTTTGTATACAAGAGATGAGCCTCTTGGCTCTGATGTTACTGGGTCAAGTAGACTTCAAAATAAGTGACTGCATAAGTATTATCAGTCTTCCCTTCTACATATAGATTTAGGAAATACATACTGTTGCTGCTCATACCAATATCATGTGTAACATACATCATTCTTTGACATGCAGTTGGGTGATGCTGTGACAAAATGTCCTGAAGGAAATATTGCAAGAACCTTTGTCTGGGCTTAGAGTAAAAGATAATTGTAACAAAAATTCTTTTTTGTGACAACATCTGTACTGTTAGCACTATTTCAGTTTTGAGTAAAAATCTTAACTAGTATAATCTGTTAAATTTTTGAAACGGCATGACTTGAATTTGTTGTGTGATGTTTCTTGGCAGTGTTAATTTATACACGATTTATTTATATTTTTGCTACACTTAAATATAGCTCTTCAGTGAATGTTGGTCACTAATTCAGATTTAATTTTTCTTCTTTTGCAGGAAAACAAATAGGTTGGAAGAATCTCGAAATATTTTTGATACTATTGTTAACAATGTTGTATTTCGTGGTGTCTCAATCATTTTATTCATGAATAAAACAGATTTGTTAATTGAAAAACTGAAGTCTAGAAAAACGGACATTAGAAAACATTTTCCACAGTATGTAGGAGACCCACATAATTTGGTTAGTGTACAGACATTTATTCTAAACATGTTTTCTAATGTGAAACGTGATCCAAGGAAGCCACTTTTTCATCATTTTACAACAGCTGTTGACACTGAAAACATCAAGGTTGTGTTTAATGCCGTAAAGGATACAATCCTACATAGAAATTTGGAATCTCTTATGCTCCACTGAAACTTAGTTTTTATCAGGGAGCACAATATGAGTTTCTGCACTGTATATTCATTATGGGACTACTTTATATTGTATATTGAAGCATTAAAAATGTTCATATTTTTTTGATGTTGGAAAGAAACAGTGTAAGCAAGTGTTGTTACACACATTAAGAACGAAGTGCCTTACTAAGTGCTGTCATAAAAGAACATTTCTGTACTGACTTTTTGTAGAAGGTTTTCATAACATGTTTTGTAATATTTTTAAGCTTACAACATACTATTTTTGAGAATCTCCTTACTGGAGTATGTAAGAATCTTCGTTTAGCTCATGAATAACTTATTTTGTGAGCTTAACGATAACTTTCAAAGACCAAAGCTTAAGCCAAAAATTGTAAACATTAAATGGCTAGTGTAAATTATCAGAACTAACATCTGTATCGATAACCAGTTCTGTTGTGATGCCTTTTAATATGACTACTTGACAGGAAATAGCATTTAACTTATTTACAAAATGGTCTTAATTAGTGCCTTTAGAGACTGTGAACCTGTTCACATGTACTCATGAGATGCCTTACTTTTCAGCACTAGAATTAAATGTAACCATTATAATGTAGATTGTCAACTCTTTGTCAGTTGTGTCAATTAAATTTTATTATTTTTGTATTATTAAGTGTGTTTTATGGAGATCAGCTCAAAGAAATGTGTTCAAAGATCTGGTTTCTAACAGATAATACTGATTTTTATCTGAGCTAGTGTTCAAGTAGTTTTACTCGTCTATGCTAAATTAGAATTCAGAAATACATACTAAATTAAAAGAATTGAACTAAATGGCTGAATTTATTCCACATTTGAAACTTAATATTGAAATTGTTTTTGTTTTGCTCAGTTAAACTGTATCCTAAAAAAATGAATTTTAATACTGTATCTCAGGATAGTAATTTGCTACTTGAAATGTCTTGTTTCTAAATTTTACAATTGTTGGCATTTATTTTCTAGTTTCATACAATCTATTTTTGATAGCAGGTGGTTTAAATGCCACCTCTTGTCATTTTTATGACTAATTATTATTATTATTATTATTATTATTATTATTATTTGTAAGATATTTTTGTAGATAGTTCCTGAATGTAACAGTAGTTGTACTGCGGTACCAAAATGTTTTACACCATAGTGAAAGGGAAAACTGTGAAAATTGAGAAGTAAAGATCAAGAAGGTAGATAAGCATTGTTAGGAAATCTGAAAGTAATGTCTAGTATAGGATTGAAGCAAATGAAAAACTAACAAGCATTCATCTTTATTCAGTGTGCATTTAATTCCTCTGATAGTTTGTTTCAGACTAGGAAGCCAGCTGGACTATCCTTGTTTTAGTAAGTTATCAGATCCCCCTGGTCACTTTCAAGAAAAATTACAGCTCACCAAAAGCTTATAATTCAAATCAATTAAAAAATTTTTCCTTCCACATTCATCATAAACCATCCCTGGAATAGACTGAATTGACATTGAGGAAAACATTCCATGTTCAATGCATTTACTTGGACATTCCATAATGAATGTGTAAGAAATATTTTCCACTTTGTTGGGGTGGTAACTTTTACACATTGTTGTAATTTCTGACTGGAGCAAATGTATAAACAGATTAGTTTATTTGCACAACACTGAATAAACAATTTAAGCCTCAAGAAATTTAAATAATGACAATTCAGATTAGTAAATATACCTAATTGTGCATCCCTGTCGTGGTGCTAAATGGTGCCTTAAATGAGTGGCAGATAAAAGCAGGTGACTGAGTTTTTCACCTGTTCAATTCATAGAACACTCGAAATTGTCATCTCGTCCACGATAGACATATGCCCAATTTTGAAGTATGTCACATCTGAGCCCATTGTGATGTCAGACATTTATGGTAAGCTGCTTGTTTGGCAATAATGAAACACCATTTTCACAGTACATATAACATGCCATTGGTAATTATGTACCCAAGTAAGAGACTAATTAATCTTTGAAATTTATAGTAGAATGCTGACATTGTTTCATTATAATTGATTTTCAATTTTTTTGAATTTGATGTACATTTCATCAGATGACTTAGTCAAGGTCAGTACATACCAATTAATAATGTAGGTACTTTTGGTAATGCTGCTTAAACATTTCATTACCATATGTCACTTTCTTGAGAGCATCAATTATGATATGTAGTATTTTTTGATCCATTCTCAAATCATTGAATACTTCTCATTTGCATTTGTTAAAATAATTTATACATTTGATATTCAGGTTTAAGTGACTTACCCATGTTTTAAATGAAGTTGTTAATTCTCAGATTCCAAGAGATGCTGTTTGTGTATAGGGGAGGGGCTTTGTGAATGGGTCTAATGTAGTGTTCTAGAAATGGAAATACATGTACTGAGATATAAGTAATTAAACTTATTGTTATATTTTTTTGTTGTTGTATTGTCTTTATGTTCCACTATGCATATTTTTCTTCTGAGACAGTTACAAATATTGTATTCTAAAACCATTCATAATGTCATCGTAATGAAGGATAACATAATTTTGTAATGACTGTATCGCAGTTAAAAATAAATGTTGTTGATTACTTATCTACATAGCTATTTATAGGGTTTCAGGTGCTTTATAATTTGGAACCAGAAAGTTAAGGACAGAGACCCATTAATTCCAATGCACAATTGTTTACAAATGATGTCTTCCTGTGTTAAAAGTATTATTGCTGAAAATGTAGACAATGGCAGCATGCATAAAAATTTACTAATAATTATGTCTTCTACTTGCCGGTGTATCTTTCTGATCAGACATATACCATTCATCCAGAATTCAAAATTTACAAGGGATAATTTTTTTTGTCAATCAGTGTATTGATGGAGCACATATAAAGCCCTTCATCTTGTGTTAGGATTTTTTAATCATTGTACAATAATTGTGAAAATACAGTACATTACTGCCATAAATGAAGATTTATGACCAATAATTTTGGAGAATATGTATTATTCACATGGTTGTTACGTTTCAGTATATTTTCATTCAAATTTCTGAATGTGCTGTATCAGTTTGTGTCCATTTGTGATGCACATGGGTCTTAAGTGGAATGTTGCATTCATAAAGTAATATAACATGCTGTTGAAATCTGATGCATTCTTACACTTCACAAATAATAAGACTGAATTTAGGTATAAAGTTAATATTAAGCTACCATTGTGTATGTAAAGTTTTAACTTTCTAATGTCAGTTATGTGTAAGACACTGCTACTGTAGTGGTGGTATTACAGTTAAATGTAAGAATTTAAGAGATATTTTAAAATAATCGTGTTAATGATAGAATTAGTACTGACTGCCTTATAATTAATATCAGGACTACCACAGTGTTTCTACACTTAAATTTCAAGAACAGTTTAACTTTGTTCATTGAGTTGGTGTCAGTATCTATGTGTCCTGGACAAAAGAATTGTTACATAGTATGTGCATTGTTTCTGTTATTATCTTTAGGGTTGGTTGTTTTCATCCGACTAAAAGCATCCAATTTACACAAATTACATAAATAATGTGTGTTTCTTTGTGTGACTCAGCAATATACATAAACTATTAATCCTTGCCTGTGCATTCTGTTTACACATTGTCTGTGTAAGTGTGTTTTCTGAAGTGAGTTCGTTGACAGAGTAAGCTTGAAAGTGCGTTCAATTAATTTGCCTTACAGTGCTAACCTCTTAATTCATGAATTCATTATTTTTTCCCCTGCCCTTCTTTGTGTGTGTGTGTGTGTGTGTGTGTGTGTGTGTGTGTGTGTGTGTGTGTGTGTTCACATTTGTCCAAAAAGAGTTTGCCTCAAATATAAATGCTCAATGCACTGAAAGCTTCCCTCACTTTCTGTGCATGTTATAGATTCATGTGTACAGTGTAAGAATTGTACATATAACTTTCCACTAAATATGGTATTTATGTGTAAATAGTGTAAAAATTATGTAAATTACATTTTCATTTATTATTGATCATTCATTTAGGTTGACAATTGCATTATGCCTGAAAACATGTAAGCTTTGGGATGTTAAGGCTCAGGCTGAAATTTAGGAAGGAATTGAAATGCCTTCATTTGAAATGTATAAATCTGGGAGCACATAAAGCAGAGAATTTTGTGTTTGTGGTATGTAATGATTCTATTTTATATTTTGTACACAATTTATATGTATTTAAAATGTTACTTTAGTTATTCCAAGAGATGTTGCACAGCTATTTTACTGCATTTTGAGCATAATATAATGAACAGTTTTTGCCAGTGCCTTGTCTTCCAGTTATTTATAAGAAATGATAATTAACCCTTCAAAAATTTGTGCGCTTTGTTCAAAATTGTTAAAGAGTTCTTGTAATGTGTGCTGAGATTTTTTTTGCACACCAGGAAGTAGTAGATTCTCTTACTTAGCAATAATAATAAATTTTGTTTTACTCTTCATGGTGCTCTTTGGTTAGTGTGATGTTTGCTTGGTGTTAAGAACAAAGTTCAAATGTATCATTCATGGGCTTTAACTTAGGTAAATGTCTAGCCCTTACGAGAAAAAGTACACAAATTTAATTTTTCAGTTATTGTATTTATATTATTTGAACACATTGTTTCATGATGTATTTGTCATGCATTTGTTTATTGTCAATCATGTGACTGTTATAGAATTTAAGACTATGTTGTTACACAATAAAATGTTTTGCCTGTTTGAAAGAAATATGATGTGCAGTTTTATTTCAATTAGTAGTAAAATCTCATTGCACCATGTTCTGAAAGAAAAAAAATTATAAACATTTTAAATGAAGCTTCTTCCTACAGGCGGCTGTTCAAAATCTGTAAGAACCAGCATCATCCTATAGCAGTTCAGAATATTCGCATGTGATAGCGCAGTGAAGATTAGCTTATACAAAATATGAATGAAACAATACATGTGAAAAATATTTCAATTAGGAAAATGGCAAAAATGTATCTTAGTGTTCCTTTAAGTCTCTGAAAAAGCCCAGTTGGAGAGAGTACTGTAAAAAGATATCAAGATGCATGACTGTCTCATATATTCAGCGAAATGCAAGATATATGTGCCCTTAGAAATGGCATGAGCAACTGGTTAGAAGATTTTTCTAAGAAGATTTCTCCAACAGCAGTATAAAGAGAAAGTCAAACATACAGGGTATTTATTAATTGACAGTCATTTCACCAAAACTGTCTGTGTGTCACATAGGATGCCGTGTCAGGGTAAGCCAGTTGTCTGATGCAGCAATTGAACTAGTCTTATATTCGTAGCCCGGGTAAGTCAACGAGATGTGCCAGCTTAGAATTAAATATGTCTAATGCTGCAGTGTGGAAGGTATTATGAAATGCCTATCATTCAGAAGTTGTTGCGTATCTCTGTAGGAATATGCTGACTTGGATTGAATGGGGTGGAGCAGTATCTTGGCCACCACAATCATCTGATTTAACCCCAGTGGTCTTCTGTGTGTTTGTTCCTCCAGATCAGGGAAACGATGAACTGCCACAGCAGATAAGACAAGCTATACATCAAGATTTCCCTTGTAGGATTTGGCAGGAAACTGATTACAGATAAGACAGTGTTGTATCAAACATTTCTGTAAGTTGTTTACTTTTTCCACAATTACTAAAGGTTTGTTTTGTAAAACTAATTTTTAAATGGATTGTGTATACCCCCATACATGGATGCCCCAGAAATTTATCCAGGGGGTGGGAGGCAAGAGTCTAAAATTGACAATTTTGATGCAAATGAGTTTGTCAGTTTTGAGACAAGTCATGCCACAAAAACTTAAATGTTTTAGATCATACAAAAATCACTTTTCCACCAGAGATATGGTGGTTATCCACTCACTCCTACAACTGTGTGAGAATTCTGCCATAAACAAACACTCTGTACTTCAGTTTCAGGGGGGGTGCGGCATGTCCCACCTCTTTGCTGTCTCCCCCCCTCCCCCTTTCCACCAACCACTCGCCTCCTCTCTCTTAGTTGGCAATGTCACAAAGGATCAATAAACAAGTCATCGAAAATGTGTCTGTTTGGAACCTTTTACAAAAGAATTGGGTGAAGCTTAAAATAACTCCGAGTGTCATTAAACTGTGCTAAGCAGTTAAGCAAATTGCCCATGACCAGAGAATTCTGTTAGAACATTTTAATGAAATTTAATTATAAGACAACACACTATTTGAATGGACCACATATGTAATTACTCTGACATCCAATCCGGGTAAAGACCAAAGCCTTGCTTAATTATATCAACCATTAACATTGGCTTCGTCTGTGATTTAGACATTTGGATGCATAATAAAACTGCCTCAAGTGAGGGGTAGAACACAAGATCCGTTACCAACTATACAATACTTTTCCAGTCCTTGTCCTTCATCCTCTTTCTTCCCCTTCAACCCTTATGCCGGAAGGAGGAGCCACTGGCTCTGAAAGCTTGCACTCATAAAACCTTTTTTTTTTTCGTGTGTGTATTCTCCTGCCACTGCTTGGTGAGTAGATTTTTTTCTATCCAATTATATTATGTTGTAAACAACTACAGAATTTTGTTTTTGAAAAGGGGAACATTTTCACATTTGATGTCAAAATTGCCTTTGCTATTCGAGGTTTACTACTACTCTGGTCCTGTATGTAGGAAGTGCATATGACAAAAAAGATGCATCACTGTTTCTAAGTCTACTTTGGCTAACATATTTATCTTTGAGGGCTTTACCAGATATCACACCAGTGCTCTGTCTTGTAAAGTGAGCACATAGTGAATTATATGAACCCTGATTTATAGTAAGAGGACCTCGAAAGGCGAAATCTTGAGCCACCTACTATACATCATGTTTGTTACTGATTTAGATCAGCAGTTTAGCCTGACTGTGAATGGCATCTATAGATTGGATGTAGAAATCTAAAAAATGAGCATTGCAGCAAAAATCAAAGTTGCCATTAACTACTGCAAACACTCTGAGCCAAGTAATTTAAGAATCATTTTTTACCTTTACCAGACAATGCTTGATGTATGGCTCATGCAGACTTTATCCTGGCCCTTTTCTGTTTAATGTGAAAATTTTGATGAAATTAGTGGGACTCCGCCTGGACAGCAGGCTTAGTTGACAATGACAAATAAAGTACCCTTGCTCAAAGTTTGAGAAAGCATGTTAGTCATGTACAGTGGGGCATGGAATGGAATGTTATGATTGCTGAATGCTGTCATACAGTCTCTCCTTATCTATGGATGTTTTATCTATAGAAATGCCCCACAATATGTACTATACTATGCTTAAAATTGACTGACACATGCAGTGTTGTTGGTGTGCAGCCGACCACACTTCTCAAGGTGCTGCACTTACCTGCAGCATGGTGAGCATGTGGCGCTCAAAGCATTGTTACGATTGGATGGCGGCTGGCTCACGCTGCTTGGCTTATTGAAACATCAGTCACAAAGTAATTTTAATCAGAGCATACTGAAGCTTGATATTAAGTCCCAAGACCTTTTAGGATCCATCAAATAATTAGCGACAAATACTGTTTTAGTGGAAGCCAGAGAAATTCTGCTTGCCATAAAGTGAGAATTTCTAGAATACCTACTGCAAAGAGACTCAATTACACATCAGCTTGTTGAAAAGCTAAAACAGCTTTTAGAAGTAAAAATAGTATTTTAATTGTGAAAGAAAAAAAAACGCTAGTGATGATTCATCTTTTTAAGTGTCTGCAGCAGCCTGTATGAAGTCTGTCTTTCAGCCTGATATATTTTACTCACCAGGTCAAGTAAACCAGTCAAGGTCCCCCCTGGCTAACATGAATTTATGGATTACATGGCAAGTAAATGGTCAAAGTTTACACAGATCTATAGAAGCAGATCTAAAGTGGTATGCAGATGGACCTGAAATGCAGGAGTTCTTCTTTTCTTCTTCTACCTGATCAGGCCCAGTGGACCGCATGCTGCTACAAGTTTCCTCCTCCATTTTATTCTGTCCACTGCTGCTATCCGCCATCTGCCCACGTGTTTGGTTTAAATCATCACGAAGGCCATCCCTCCAATACCTCTTGGGTCTCCCTGGGGATCTCTTTCCTGTAGGTGTGAAATCCATCAGCTTCCAAGGCCATCTGTGATCTTCCATCCTGGCCACATGGCTGGCCCACTGCATTTGTTTGGCTTTGACAGTTCCTGTTATGTTGGGCTGCTGGTATAGTTCCTGAAGCTCTGGGTTGTGTCTGATCCTCCATTCCCCTATGTCTGCACCCAGAACCAGACCAAAGATTTTCCAAAGCACTTTTATCTTAAAAATGAGGAGCTTGTGGAAGTCCTGTTTCTGGATAGAGGAGCTTATGGAAGTCCTGGTCCTGGATACTTCATGTCTCTCAGCCATATAGAACAACAGGCTGGATCAGGGGTTTGTATAGTCAAATCTTGAACTGTCTGGAGATATATCTGGACCGAAGCAGTTGTGCCAGAACGTGGCAAGATTGGTTTCCTGCTTATATTCTGGCATTGATCTCCACTTCACATGAGTTCTCATGAAAAGTGCCTTTGGTATTCAAATTCATGCACTCCCTTGTACAACTGGTCTCCCACCAGCAGTGATTGTAGATGACCAGATGTCTGACTTTGACCACGTGTCGTAATGAGGTACTCTTGTTTTTTGTACTTTGTTTATGATTAGCCCAAATTTGCTTGCAGCCTTCTTTAGTGCTCTGGTCATTTGC
Organism: Schistocerca cancellata; assembly: GCF_023864275.1. Classification (NCBI taxonomy): domain Eukaryota; kingdom Metazoa; phylum Arthropoda; class Insecta; order Orthoptera; family Acrididae; genus Schistocerca; species Schistocerca cancellata. The sequence continues at coordinate 701,538,157 of NC_064628.1, forward strand.
TCCAACTCCTCTCCAGACCTAGAGGGTAAACAGATGTTGTCTGCATAGGCTAAGTATGTCAGTCTCTTTCCTTTGATTTCAATCCCTTCGTTCCCTTGGAAGGTCTCATGTACGATCTTCTCAAGGGCAAAGTTGAACAGGATAGGAGACAAACCATCTCTTTGCCTGAGTGCTGCCACAATTTCAAATTCCTCACGTAACGTGATTTCCCATCTTCACCTTTGCATGTGTTTCACTCAGACAGATCTTTATTAGATTGATGAGTTTCTCTGCCATGCCAAACTCCCTTAAACAGCTGAGGAGGCTCTTGCGATGTATACAATCATAGGCCTTCTTAAAATCAATGAAAAATATGCAAATCTTTACTATATTCACCCAATTTCTCAGTGAGCTGCCGCAGATTGAAAAAATTATTTACTGTTGACCGCCCTGGCCAGAAACCTCCCTGGTACTCCAAAATCACCGATTCTGCCACTGGCTGAATTCTATTTATGAGTCGATTAGACAGGATCTTATAGCAGACATTAAGCAGGGTGATTCCTCAATAGTTGTCACATTTCAGTTTGTCGCCCTTCTTATGTATTGGACAAATCGGAGCTGTTTTCCATTCTGCTGGTAGTTCTTCTTTAGTCCATTTTACCTGCATCAGTCAGTGTATTCTTTCTGCAGGTTTCTCTCCCCCTGACAGGATCATTTCAGCCTGTATTCCATCTTCACCTGGACTCTTATTCTGCTTAAGGTGTGTGATTCTGGTTTTTATCTCATCCAGGGTAGGTGGAGGATAATCTGCATCGGCTGTAATTGGGTACTGGAAATGAAACTGCAGTTCAGGTTCATCACAATTTAGCAGCTGTCGAAAATACTCTTTCCATCTCTCAGCTATATTGCTATCGTTCGTCAGGATCTTATCATGGGAATGTTTGACAAATTTCTGCCTGGCCTGTTGACCTTTGCAGAGGTACTTCACCTTCGGACACATTTTCCTAGCCTTTTGTCCTCTGAAGTCTGTTTCTGCTTCAATGATGATATCCCTTATATTTCCTCTTTGCTCTTCTCAGAGTTGCTTGTGCAGTCTTTCAGACCACCTCAAACTGAGCTTTGCCCTATGCCAGATTTCTCCACTTCAGCAACTTGTTCCTGGCTTCCTTCCTCCTTTCCAGAGCATCTGCACATTCCTTTCCAAACCAGATCTTCTTGCCCATTGTGTTTCCCATAAGTTTTTCCTTTGCTGTATCCCTAACTGAGCTCTGTCTGTTTCCCCACATTAGTTCAAGGTCATGATTCGCGTCCATTTCACTGAGTGCTTCAAAGCGGTTACTAAGTTGTACCTGGTATTCAGTCGTCATTGCTTCATCTTTTAGTTTCTACACATGGTACCATTCAACTCTTTTTAACTTAGGCCCTGTTCTTCCTTTACACTGCATATTTAAAAGGCCTCTGACCAGGAAATGACCACTCCCACCTTCGGCACCCTGTGCTGTCTCAACATCTAACACCCATATCTTGGCTCGTAGATCAATGATAGCATGGTTTATTTGATTTATAGTTATCCCATCTGGTGACACCCAGTTTCCCTTATGTATGTTTTTCCACTGGAAGTTAGTGCTGGAGGTGAACAACCCCGATGATGTAGCGAAGCTGATGAACCTCACCCCATTGTCATTGCTTAGGTTGTGTAGACTGTGCCTTCCTGGTGTGTCTTGGAATATTTGTTCTTTCCCACCTTGGCATTCATATCACCAAGGGGGATCCTCAGGTGCCCATATGGTATAGCGTCCATCACTGCCTCTATCTGTGCATAGAACTCGTCTTTTACTTCACTTTTGCTGTCTTCTGTGGGAGCATGATAGTTCACAAAAGCTGCCTCAACATGCTTTACTTCCACTGTTGGAAACAGATATTCTTGGGTTGACTGACACGAACTCTGAGACATTAGTGGCCAAAGTCTTACTGACCCAGAAACCAGTGTCTAACAGATGAACTTGTTTGCAGACTCCATACAAAATAGTACAGCTTTCAACATCTATGCTGCCAGCATCCTCCCACCAGATTTCTTGCAGTGCAACTAGGTCTAGTTTGTACCTCTGAATTTCTTTGACAACACTGATTGCAGCTCCTGTCTTGTACTGACTCCTTACATTCCACGTTCCAAATTGTATACCGTTTCTTTGCCACTGACATCATCTAGTATTATCAGTAATGTTCCAAGGCTCACTTGTAGTCTTGAAAGCATGTTTCCTTTTTTTTATGAAGAGAGGGTGCTAGCCTCTTGTTCAACCTGCAGTGTTACCCTCACAGCATACAGGATTACTGACTTTCCTTAACGGGTGGGCTCCCCTCAGGAGTTGGGTTAGAGATAGGAATAAGAAAATTGGAAAGACACCCTCTGGCCTCGAAACCTAATCTTGATGGTGTAATGGTCGCCTGGTCGTAGATATTGCTAATTGCTATAATCGCACTATTTCACTCCCATTTACGGAGCTTGTTAGCACTTGATGTTAGGTTGGCGCCATTAAAATGCATTGTAGTAATCACTGCTGCTTGCTGGATCGCTGCTGTGTCTCGATGTTGATGCTGGCTCTAAATCTGATTGTCTAGGGTTAAAAACATGAGGTCCCGTGTTTTTTATGTGCTTTTGATGATAAAGAATGAACGAAACCAACAAATATGTAAACTTCAAATATTTATTTCTCTGGTGGCCATCTTAATTCCACTGTCCACCAAAGACTATGACACAACACAACTTCCTTTACATGTTCTTTGGATTGTTTATCCACCTCAAACAAAAACACACAAACACACTGTACCAAAGTGACATTCTGACTGCTCCCTCGACCCTTCTTGCTGCTCGTATTTATAACATTGTCAAAGAACTACTAAAAAGAGATATAGTTTACAAGTCACATGTACATCTGTTATCCTAATTTGTGCAGAAAAGTTATTAATTTGCATCGAGTGACATAATTTAACATGTTTTTAATATGACAGACAGATTTGTTGACTTGACAGAATTATTCTTTGTTACAAAAAGTCCGTTTTCTAGAAGTTTGTCAATTGACTTCTCTAATTTGCATAAATAAGTAATTAACATGAATTATTAAGAAATACATTGGTTTTCGTCTAAAACAGGATTGATTTCGTGAATACTAAGTGAAACCGCTCCTAGTGAACAAATAGGTTTCACTGGGTGATTTTTATTTAAGGAGATCCAAAATACCTAAGTTGTACACTATTTTTCGTACTTCATATTAATTATTTAAGATGAACTCAGTGTTTTTACATGATGACATTTGCTGTATCCGTGATCAAGCAATATTAACTTTTGTGTGGGTTAGTTATTCAGTATAATTTAATGGGTTGACTGTTTATGGAGACATGTTACGCAATCATTGTTAACATACACAATAACTTTTCTATAATCATAAATACTCGTTAAACTGGTTGAATTTGGAGGGTATCACATACTTCGGTACAGTAAAGCCTTTAATATGTTCCGTTACAATGGGCTCAAAAAAGCAAGAGTTGGCCAAGGGAGGCCAACAGGGAAGGAAAAACAAGGAGCCAGACAAAAGTAAGTGGAGGCAATGTCAGACTCAGCTCAGGGCCCCGCAGATGCCACCCATGTTACTTCTAGATGAAGTCCCCTGGAGGGAGAAATGCAGAAGTTAGTTATGCAACTTGTCCTGCATCAGGAATTATTGATAATTTTTTGAAACCGCAAGGAGCAAGTATATATGGGGTGAATCCAAACTCAAGTGACAAAATCTTGGGGGTAGTTTAGCGATATTCTCTGACTTTTTGTGTAAGATCTCTGCTGGCTTCTTATAGAGCAATAATGTAATCATAATTTATTTGGTTTGTTATCCAGTTATCTTTTTTTTACCTTCACAACAGTAAAAAAGACTTAATATGGAATCACAAAAATGTAGAACATGGAAGACAGTAACCCTGAGATAGATGCAAAAGTACTTGAATGTGATTTCTGTTGCTGCAGAAACAGCTCAATATAGTGTTGTTGTGCTGCTCTTCAATTGCATTCATTGGACCTATACATGAGGTATGAGTTAGCCAACAATGCAACAGTAATATTACTTGTACTGTTGTGTATCACTGTTAATCAACAGCTAAAACTGCCAGAAAGACAAATGTGAAACAAGAGTTGAGTAGCACTGAATGCAAGCTTAAGGGCGAAGAGTAAAGTGGTATTACTGGTATCATCAGCAAGAACTGTGAGCGAATGGAACATGTTAGTTTCCAAACAAGACATACAACACATACTGTCAACATGTCCACTGTTGAACAGATATTTACAGTGCAGTGCAGATAAAAGGATAAATGGGAGTAAGAAATCTGCAAAATGAAATTACTCTACAAGTAGCCATTGGAGACCGCTGGTTCCTTACACCAAAATACTCAGACAATATCCCTGAACAACCCCTTTATAGATAATTGCATCATCTGCGAGACGTCTGGGATTAATATTAAAACTGCCAGCCATATCAATTAGTATGTAACACAGTCAGAAAGAGTCCCAACACACTTCCTGATGTTACTTCTACATCTGTCGATGAGTTCTACATCTGTCGATGACCCTCCATCCGAGATAACATGCTGTGTGCTACATACCAATATTTCCTCAGTCCAGTGACAAATAATGTTTGGTACCACACATGATACCCCCATGAATCTTGCAGATGTATGGTTGCTTTCATGCTTCAATGATGCAGAGAGCCATATGACAGGTACAACTATAATGTTGGGGTAAGTGTGGAGAGATCATCCTAACCTATGGTTTCTGAAGAGGGGCAGCAATCTTTTCAGTAGTTACGAGGGTATCGTGGAATATTCTAGATGTCAAATAGTTCCCCATTCAGATCTAGAGGCAGAGACTACTCAGGAGGATCTTTTCATAAGGAAAAACAAAGCTGGCACCCTGTTGGGCAGTGTGTCAGATGTTAGATCCTTTAATTGCGTTGGTAGGCTAGAAAATTTATAAAGGGACATGGATAGGCTGAAGTTAGATACATAAGGATGGTTTGAAAAGTTTCCAACCTAAAAAAAGACATATTTTCTTCAGATTTATTTTTATTCTTCAACATAATCTTCATGTGAGTCTATATGCTTCTCCCAGTGATTCTTCCATCTCTTTAACCCATCTAAATAATAATTAGTGTCTTTCTCTGCAAAATTGTTGCTTACAAAGGTGATGGACTCTTCATTCGATGAAAATTTTTGCCCTCCAAACTCATCTTTTAGCAAAGGGAACAAGTATGAAGTCATGGGGCTAGATCTGGTGATTAAGGGCAGCAGTCAAGAAGCTTAAATCACAGTTTGTGAATTTTTACCATGGCAACTGCTGAGGTACGAGACAACACATTATCTTGGTGAAATAATTTTTTTTTTTTTTTTTTTTTTGGGACCAATTTTTCCTCAATTTCAGCTTGTCGAGTAATATCACTTAGTATGATACTGTAATATTTTTGTCATTTTTCTCCAGCACCATTTGGTAAACTCAAGCAGTGTTATCAGTGGGCACAGTTTGTGGCCATCCTGAACTCCGGAGATGGGAACTTGCCCTTAAATACATTCTCTCTTCCCGTTACCCACCAGGCCTCAACCTCCACTAATTTCAAGTTGCAGCCCCTCGTACATCACCTGTCATTCAACAACATCTTTGCTTCTGTAATTCCGCCTCGACTGACATCTCTGCCCAACCTCTTTGGATTTACATATGTCTGCCTGTGTCTGTATATGTGCGGATGGATGCGTGTGTGTGCAAGTGTATACCTGTCCTTTTTTCCCCCAAGGTAAGTCTTTCCGCTCCCGGGGTTGGAATGACTCCTTACCCTCTCCCTTAAAATCCACATCCTTTCTTCTTTCCCCCTCCTTCCCTCTTTCCTGATGAAGCAACCTTGGGTTGCGAAAGCTTGAAATTTGTGTGTGTGTTTTTTATTGTGTCTATCTACCAGCACTTTCTCGTTTGGTAAGTCCCAGCATCTTTGTTTTTTATATATATTTTTCCCATGTGGAATGTTTCCCTCTATAATAAACAGTACTATAAGACTGATATAAATATTGCAAAGCACGACTTTATTGTAAGAAGTTTCTGAAAACTTCATTTTAATGTGAGAATGTGTGTGTAGGAGAATAAATGTATTTTTTTATTTGTTGTTAGTATTTATTTTGTATTGTGCTCACCAGATGTTGATAATGGTATACCTATGGCACGCTGTATTTTGGATGTTGTACCATAGTGCCAAGTCAACAGGAAAAAAGCCAATTCTTAGACATAGTAACAGCTAGAAATGAAAGACAAGTGTCTGAGCAGCAAGACAAGCTAAGCCACGGAGCAGTTTTTAGTCAAGCCATGACAGTGCAGAGATCCCAGGCTCCTGGACAATTTGCACACAATAAAAGACACAGACAGAGTCTCTAACAGAGGAGGGCCACATCTTTACTGGGGCAGTGGGCTCTGAAAGTCAATGCATTAATGTTTACTGTGATAAAGATTATCACAACCAACTACTATTATGACACAATAATGCTGAAGCTAGCATTCTTGGTGATACAGAGGGTGTGGGAGGTGAGAGACAAAGAGAAAAGGCTCACGGCGGGAATCCATCACACCATTGATGACCACTGAAAGAACTGAGAAGCAGTGTTACTTCATCCATAGACCATACTAAAAAGAGCACCTCCTACCTCTATATAGCCCTTGGACATAGCCAAAAGTGGAAGGTATAGCATTACTTCTTTGCAGCTAATGAAGAAGAGAGAAGCATTTCATCTTACGTCACTGCTATGGCAGGGGAGGTGTGAGAGGAAAAGCAAACAAAAATTGCAGCTTGGACACACCAAGCAGGAGTTGCAGATGGAGAGTTAAGGTTGAAGCTGAAGTTAGCATTTGACAGAGTTGCTAACTGGTTGGCAGCTGGAGCCAATATTAATCAGTTCATGGGGACTAAGAGAAAACAGCGGTCTCTGTACTCCTGTGGGAACCATTGACAGATTTCACTGAGAGTTGAAAGAACAGTGAAAGACTGTCATCACCACTGTGTTAAGACTAGGCCACTTGTGAGTACATAGCAGCCATGGCAACTGACATCGTATCTGAGATTTCAGAATAAACTGAGGAGTAATATAATTAGAAATTTTAGGCCATTATCATTATTATCTGTATTTTCAAAAATAACTGAAAGAATAATGTATGATAGATTGCTAGACTCCCTAAACAAAAACAAAGTTCTTTGTAAATACACAGAATGGTTTCAGGAAAGGCAAATCAACACAAACAGCCCTCTTCAATTACCTAAAACTTGTTTACAGAGCTGTTGAGGGCAGTGAACTAATTTGTGGGTTGTTTTTGGACTTTTCAAAGCTTTTGACTGTATATATCATAATCTATCACTTTTTAAACTATATAGTTATGGTGTCTGAGGTGTTTCTTATGAGTGGTTCAAGTCATATTTATCGGATAGGAAGCAAAGAGTGCGAATTTTTCAGGATGGTAACGTGTACTAGTCTGAATATAATAAAGGTTAATTATGGGGTGCCCCAGGGCTCAGTATTAGGCTCCTTGTTGTTCTTTGTTTTTATTAATGACATACCACAACAATTTTCAGTAGCTGATACTATATTATTTGCTGATGATACTAGCTTCTTTATGAAAGGAAAGAATGGTTATGAGTTGCAACAAAAATTGATAAAACAATAGAAGTGGTGGGAAATGGTTTAAAGATAACTGTGTGATTGTTAATGACAAAAAACAGTATGGGTTAACTTCGAGCATATAAGAAACAAAATAGGACCAATGTGAAGTTTACATTATGGAATAGTCAAATTCAGCTAAAGAATCACATAAAATTTTTAGGACTATGGCTGGATGAACATCCAACATGGAAAAAACACACAGAAATGTTTAACAAAAAATTAAGCAAGTGCTATTACATATTAAGGATGATTAAAGATTGTTGCAATGATGAAACAGTGTTAAGTACTTATTAGACCTACATGTATAGTCTGCTAAGGTATGGCATATTATTCTGAGGAATATCTCTTTTGTAAAGCAGTCTTTTGAACTTCAACAGAAAGCTGTTAAATTAATAAAGGATGCTGCTTACAGAGAACCATGTAGAGGTGTTTTTAAGGAATTAAAATTATGACCCTACCATCTATGTTTAGATTTGGAAGTATAGGCTTCAATAAGAGCCACAGAGTTTTCAGCATTGAACAGTGAGATCCACATTAAATGTAAACATAGGCTTCTGTGGCCATTGTCACAGCCAATAAAATTCTTCTGGGTTTGTGACAATGTGCATTGCCACATAACATCAAAAAATCATTAATACATTTAAAAAAGAACTAAAAATCCATCAATAAACAACAGCTTCTACAGTATTAATGAATATCTAGAATGGTGCTCAAGTCTGCATTTGTATTTGTATTGTATTGTATTGTATTTATTTGTCTGGTTGTCTACAAAGCATCTTTTGCATAAGACATTGGAGAAGTCAAGTTACAAGTACACTTCTGAATGTGATTTCTAGGCATACTTATTTAAGGATTACAATAAAACACTATATGCATTAAGTATTAGTATAACACACTTCAAAAATTTATATATTCTTAAATGGGGTAAAAGCAATGATGCTGTAAATATGACTTTAGAGATTGTCCAAAGGTTTTTGACCTCAGTAATAGCTTTTATGTTTTTGGGAATTTTGTTATAAAGTTTAATTCCTATGTGGAAAGTACCTTTAGTCACAGAGATATGTTGATTTGTTTTATATGTAAATTATTATTATTATTATTGTAAAATGATCATGTATATCACAGTTTCTTGCAGTCTTCAGTCCTTACCTATTACAATTATTTTAATGCATATAGGGGTTCCCATAATGTATACATATGTTAAGGGAATAATATCAGACATCTTAAACAGAGGTTTGCGAGAGTCTCTAGTTTTGCATCCAAACATGATTCTAATGGCCCGTTTTTTTAGACTGAAAGTGCTATTAGCTGTTTAGAGTTTTCTCAGAAAATGACTCCTTATTTAAGGTGAGAATGGAAGTAGGCATTCATAACTGTTTTCTCACTGCAGCATTATTTTAGTGAACAAGGATGGTAACATGCCTTTCTCAGTTCTACATTAAGGTATTCGATATACTTATTCAATTTAACATTGCTCTGTAGCCAACGTCCTAGGAATTTAGTTTCAGTACTGTTACTAACTAGTTCGTCATTGATAGGGACCAATGGTCTCATCTCTCTAAAGAAAAAAATCATAATCATCAATGTATTCCTATGTAGAACTAAATTCTTTTCACTAATGTACTCAAGTGTCTCATTATGTACCTATCTTTTGTGCCATATACACATCTCAACAAAAGTTTTGTGCATCATAGACTTTACTACGATGACTTCTTATAGTATACCCTTTGAGGTTTTTACAGTAACTTGTTAACACAATTACTTCTGAAAACAAAAACGATTTTGGTTAGTTACAAAAAAAATCATTACAAGACAAAGCAGCCTCTCTCCTAAGTGTACATCTTAAAAACAAAAGGAGTGAAAATATTTTATAATGATGATTATTAGTCTTTATTAGTATGTCCTCCTCACACATGGATGAGTTCTTCCACTCAGCAAAGCATGCTCTGGATGAGACCATCATTTTTATCTTGGGGTATGAGATCCCACTCCTCAATGGTAACTTCAGTGAGGTCCTGAAGACTAAAAGGTAGATTCAACACTGTGCAACGGCCACCTTCAACAATCCCATGGCTGCTCAGTTGCATTCATGCCTGCGGACTGTGCTGGCCAATGCATTCAGTTGATGTTGCACCTTTGAAGATACCAAGACACTGCTAAAGTACAACGCGGTCTTGCATTGTCATTGACTAAGATGAAGTTGTCACTGACTATACATCTGTAGGGCCTTACAATCATTTGTAGGACATCTTGGAGGTATCGTGGACCAGTAAAATTGCTGTATATGGGAGTTAGAGGGACCTGACATGTATTAGGATGTTTTTATAGACCACCAGGATCCGCAAGAAACGTCGCAGAATGTTTCAGGGAAAGTCTTGAGTACATAGGAAGTAAATATCCAAATTATCCATTAGTTATAGGTGGAGACTTTACTCTGGCATCCATTGACTGGGAAAATTACACGTTTATCACAGGGGGCAGAAGCAAAGATTCATATGAAGTTATTCTAGGAGCTCTCTCAACATACAACCTTGAGCAATTGGTTAGAAAACCAGCTCGAGATGGGAACATATTAGATATCTTGTCGACAAACAGACCTGATCTTTTTGAGGAAGTTAATCTAGAAGAAGGTATTAGCAACCATAATGTTGTTGTAGCTTCTATGTCAGTAGAAGTTGCAAAAAAATCAAAGAAACAGCATAGAGTTTTCTTATTTGGGAAAGCAAATAAAAGTGTCATTAATGAATATCTTCATAGTCAGCTCCAAGCATTCACTGCAGGACACAGAGATATTGAGCATCTTTGGTCAGAATTTAAAGGTATTGTCCACCATGTTCTAGAGAAGGATGTGCCTAGCAAAGATATAGGGGAGGGAAAAGATCCACCTTGGTACAACAACCATATTAGGAAGTTGCTGAGAAAGCAGAGAGTTTTTCACAGTTGTTTTAAATGTAGTCACTGCCCCACTGACAAACAGAAATTAAGCAAAATGAAAGGACAATGAGAGAGTCTTTTAACAAATTTGAAAGCAATATTTTATCTGCAGATTCTAAAAATAACCCCAAAAAATTTTGGTCGTACGTAAAATCTATGACTGCTACAAATAATTCAATACCTTCTCTTACTGACAGTACGGCTAATGTAACTGACGATGATAAACAAAAGGCCGAAATTCTAAACCTAGATTTCAAAAACTCATTTACGGTAGAGGACTGCAGCACCATTCTCCCTTTCAATTATCAAACAAACGCAAGGATGGCTGACATAGTGTTTAGTGTATCTGGTATTGTAAAACAGTTAAGATCCTTAGATGCCAGGAAGGCATCTGGCCCAGATGGTATCCCCATAAGATTATATGTTGACTATGCTACAAATATAGCACCATTCTTATCCATCATCCATCAGAGATCACTGGAAGAGCAGAAAATTCCATGGGACTGGAAGAAGGGCCAGGTCATAGCAATCTATAAAAAGGGTAGAAAATCAGATGCACATAATTACCGGCCAATTTCACTGACATCGATTTGTTGTAGGATCATGGAACATACTTTTGTGTTCAGACATAATGACATTCCTAGAATCTGAGAAGCTCATCTGCAGAAACCAGAATGGTTTTAGGAAACAGCGGTCATGTGAGACACAGCTGGCTCTCTTTGTGCATGATATACAACAGGCTCTAGATACCGGCTCCCAAGTTGATGCCATATTCCTCAATTTCCGTAAGGCATTCGACTCAGTTCCGCACTGTCGCTTGCTCCAAAAAGTGTGCACGAACGATCTATCAGATGACAATTGTGGTTGGATAGAAGGTTTTCTAACAGACAGGGAGCAGTATGTCATCCTGAACAGGGCGACTTTAACAGAAACAAGTTTAATTTAAGGTGCCCCAGGGCTGCATAATAGGTACGCTGCTTTTTACGATTTACATAAACAATCTGGTTGATGGTATTGACAGTGGCATTAGACTGTTTGCCAATGATGCTGCGGCGGCTCACCTGAAGATGACTGGCAGGTGCCCAGTTGAAATATCGTGCGAAGTATTGAACGACGACCGGCTGCAAGCCCGAAATTTGTTTAAACAATGATGCTGTGGTCTACAGGAAAGTAGTCCCAGCTAGCACTCAAGCTTATTTCAAGGTGGATATTGAGTTTACGTTCAGTTGAAAATTCAAGATTGAAAAATCAACCTGTTACACAGCTTGTTTCAAGGTGGGTATTGAGTTTAGGTTCAGTTGAAAATTCAAGATTGAAAAATCAACCTGTTACACAGTTTACATCAAGCTGTAAAAATTTAGCTTGAATTAAAATAATTTTCCCAAGCTTGAAATAAACTGTAATTTCCCTGGAAGGCTGTACAGCAGATGCGCGCGCAGCATAGCTTCCATAGACGTCCACGGGAAGCGCCACAAGCGTTTATAAGCCGTGACGTAAGGGTGTTGTGTGTGACGTCATGACGGCGCGGAGTTTGGTTTGAGTGTGGCTGTCTCCAGTTCTGTTTTATCTTATTTTATTTACTTTTCTGAGCCTTGCTATGTTTACGGCTATTTTACCTTTGTGACGCGCGTTAATGGTTGTGGTTTGTTGACAAGTTTGTTTTATACTAGAAAACAGTTCGGTACGTTAATGTTATAAATGTTAAATATTACGTAACGTAAAGTTACGTTTACAGCCATTTTACCTTTGTGACGCGCGTTAATGGTTGTGGTTCGTTGACAAGTTTGTTTTATACTAGAAAACAGTTCGGTACATTAATGTTACAAATGTTAAATATTACGTAACGTAATTAATTAGGTTCAATAAATTCAGATTAATATTTATATAGCTTAAAACAAGCTGTAAATACCAGGCTGTATTCCACGTGTGTAGATACAGCTGGAACCAAGCTTGATAAGTCAAGCTTGAAATATAGCTTGAACTCTGCCAACTTTGATGTTTATTTCAAGCTAGAATCCAGCTAATAGGCTTGAATATTCCAGCTTTGATCAAGCTTATATACTTGAACTTTACAGCTGGAAACAAGTTAGAAACCGGCTTACTGTGCTATCTGGGGTATCACACGAAAGTTGTGAACAAATCAATGAGGATTTGCAGAAAATAAATGCGTGGTGTAATGACTGTCAGTTATCTCTCAATATTAGTAAGAGTAACCTACTGCATATAACAAGGCAAAAATCCCCATTAATGTACGAGCACAAAATAAATGCCCAGTCTTTGGAAGCAGTAACATCCGTCAAGTATCTGGGTGTGACTATTCAAAATGATCTCAAATGGAATGATCAGATTACACAATTAACAGGTAAGGTGAACTCTAGATTACAGTTTATTGGTAGAATCCTGAAGTGATACAGTCCTTCAACAAAGGAAATAGCTTACAATACATTAGTTCACCCAGTCTTAGAGCACTGTTCATCTGTATGGGACCCTTACCAGTTGGGTCTGATTCAAGAGATTGAGAAGGTCCAAAGAAGAGTGGCAAGATTTGTGACTGGTACATTTAGCCATCGTGAGAGCGTTACAAATCTCATAGAAAGTTTGAAGTGGAACACACTTGCAGATAGACAGCGTGCTAAACGGGATGGGCTGCTCACTAAATTCCGAAATCCGATCTTCCCCAAGGATGTAGAGCATCTATTACTACCACCAACTTTCAAATCACACAATGATCACCATTCAAAGATAAGGGAAATTAAAGCTCATACTGAGGCATTCAGACAGTCGTTTTTCCCTTGTGCCATCCGTGAGTGGAACAGAGGGCGGGATATATGACTCTGGTGCAAACTGTGCCCTCTGCCACACACTGCTTGGTGGCTAGCAGGGTATATATGTAGATGTAGATGTAGATTATTATTGCCACCCAGAACATTACACCTACATCTGAAAATGGATGAACTTTCCGAACGTATTGGCATTCCTAGTGTTGCGTAGCACTTCTCCAAACCTAACATGTCTAGTGTCTGGTAGCGGACCAATCCTGCTCTCATCAGCAAACATGATATTACTCCATTCTGCAACTGTCCAATGTTGATGTGCAAGACTTCAGGTCCTTCAATTGCTTTGGTTCCATTGGTTCAGTGCAGATGTTCTCATTGGTCTTCTGGAATGACGACCACCCTGATGCAATCTTCTATGCACTATCTGGCCTGAGATATGGATCCCTGTTGTCCAGGAGATGTCGTTTCCAATATTTCTAGCAGATGGTGTTGTGGGCCTGCTAACTGACAGTTGGAGGAAGTGATCCTGCATTGGTGTTGTTGTATGAGCACGATCATTGCGAGATCCATCGTTCATATTTCCCATTTTTCTGTACTTTCTCCACACTTTAAACACACCGCTTGGAGTAACTTGAAACCAATCGACAACATCTTGCTGTGTATAATCTGCTGAAAGTAAAGTCACTATCCTGACACTATCAAAGTGTTGTATGCCTCTACATTACATGTTACTGCAGAGCTGAACACAAACTGAATGAAGTTGTTGTTGATGCTGGACTGCTGTGCCACTGTGGCAGTGGTATGTTAGCATGACTAAGAAATGGCCGCAAAGCTTGCCAGTTGTAAACACCATGCAGTATATGGGTTCTAACTGGCATGAAATGCCTAGGTCAGTGAGTCCTCTAGTATTGTAGACTGTATTTTACTATAGTATTCCAAACTTTTGTTGAGCATTATATGTGGATATGAAATTCTACATGTTATTATGCCTATTTCACTATTATACTTTAGTAAAATTGACCAAGATGTTTCAGTAACTTCTCAGCAATATGTCTATTTTCTCTGTATGTATGTACAATTTTTTTTGCTTATGCCTAGTTAAGTAGAAAACTACTTATGTTACTACAGTCATGAAGATGTGTTGATAAGAAAGCATCTAACCTTAATGAAATATTTCTAGTTATATGTGACTTTATTTTGTGCATGAATGTAAATAGGTAACACTTAATACTGATTTGTACTTTGATAAGTCCAGTGTCACAAATGTGATAAAATGGGTGCTAACTAAATACATAAATAAATAAACTCCAATGAGTTTTATTGTCCAAGTCATCACCTCATCACACCATGGATTTCAACATTCAGCCAGACCAAGTTTCCCTCTAGCCACTGTCAACCAGCTGAATAACTGTATGGCTGCACTTTACACAACTAGTCAGAGCTAGAAGTCACTGTGCAGTGGACCTTAGTTCTGAGATTAACTGTTGCATACATTGGCACTTTCATGGAACCTTTCCTTATGGAACATATTAATAAGAAAGAAAGCAAAACACCAGTAGTTACATAAAGACTGACCAAAATTGAGAAATGAAGTGGTGAGGCAAAGCTGAATCCCTAAAAGAAACATCTATGACCCAAAGGCTGAGACACAAAAGGGAGGCTCATGTACCAATTTTTCCCAGTTCACAAAAAGCAAATAAAATTGAATACATTATCCCTGTATGATTATAATTCATTGCCTCTTCATGAGATGTATATGCCAACAGCATATAATGAAGAAGCAGTAGTAATGTAACAAAGAAGGCTTGTAGTCAGTTCAGATACAGAAAGCAAGATAACTGAAACGAAATACTGCATGAAACTTAGATAGAAGCGGTTTAGTACAGGTTAAATGAAATGACTATGCATTCACTCATTTTGTTACATACATTCCGTCAAGAAGGAGAACCGTCAAGATTGTGGAATGAGTGAAGTTACTATGTATTAATAGACAGAAGCAGATGCTTAAGGGGAGTTAGAATGGAATTTTTTTTTTGCATTTTCAGGTTTTCATCTCATTGTAAAATTTGCAATTTTCCAAATAAAATGGTATATATGTATACCACTTGAGAAGTATTTTATTTTATTTTTTTAAATATAAACTACATCAGTTTAAGATGTTAAAATTTTGACATGCTTTACTTCAAGATCTAATAAAATTGGTAATTTTTGTATATAGAAGTCTATGGATTGCAGTGTTATAAAGGTTAAATTATGGATTATGTACCTAAATCTTTCAAAAAGTAAAGTACAATGCCAAAATGAAGTGTTTTTAAGAAATGTGGGTGTCATAGTAATAGATTTTCGAATTTAGGGAAACATTGTGTTCAACATGCGGCGTGTGAAGTTACAGACAATGAAATACAGGCAAACGTGACTGTATCTAGAGAAACACACATCAGTGCTTCGAAGATTAAAATAAAACATTGTGGTACACAGTTTTCTCAAAACAAAAGTGATGTAAATGGTAGGTTAGGTTATATTCAGATAGATTTACACATCCTAACAAGGGTGTTAGGTTAATGTATGTGTTGTAAAATATGTGGAAGGCCAGTTAGTTTACATGAAGACAGTGAGGTATCAAATGAACTAGCCAGGAAACTTATCATTAATTGTGCTAGTTGTAAATATACTCATTCATTTTGGAATTCTGGTAAGTGTAAAGATGATTATTTTTAAGTAAACATTAGGTGGTTTTATGGATTGAGAGCTATTGGCAAAGGACCCACTGCAGCAGAAACAATGTGTGCCGTGATGGATATGCCACTCTCATTTTGTAGAATCGACAAGTATGCAGGATTTATTTGAGCTGTTGTGGAATCTGTTGCTATGTGTCAGTGAAGGATGCTGCAAACAAAGCTGTTGAAATAAATGATGGTATGACTGACATATCTGCAGTGTTTGATGGCACTTGGCAGAAGTGTGGCTACAGTTCTAAGAATTCTGTTGCTATGGTGACCAGTGTGGATACTGGAACGGTAATAGATTTCCAGATTTTAACCAAACATTGTTATAAGTGTAAATGAAGAAGGGCATATCTGTGACAGAAACTATGAAGGAACAAGTGGTGGTATGGAGGCCTCTGCAGCTGTTGAAATTTTTAGTCGATCTGTGAATGAAAGGGGAGTGTGTTACATCAAGTTCTTAGGTGATGGAGACTAAAAAATATAGGTATAACAGTGTAGTAGCCACTCAGCCTTATGGTGAGAAGATTATCACAAAACTTGAATGTGTTGGCCATGTTCAGAAGAGGATGGGCACCAGGTTGAGGAAGTTAAAGCAAAGTTTGAGAGACAAGAAACTTTCTGGTGGTAAAACCATAAGAGGCAGGCTGACAGACAAAATGATTGATGAACTACAGCAGCATTATGGGATGTCCATTAGAAATCATACTGAGGATTTGCCGAAAGTGGAGCAGGCAGTATGGGCTACCTTCTTCCCTACTGTCAACTTATGAAAAACCAGTACACCACCTTTGCCCTCCTGGACCTGATTCATAGTGCAGTTACTGCAATGCTCAGCACTCAAACAGTTCATACAGCCATAAACATTCCATCCCAGCAGCAGTCTTGGATATCATAAAACCTATTTACAGAGACCTGGCAAATCCTGAATTACTGAAGAAATGTCTGCATGGTCAGACTCAAAATCCCAATGAATCGTACAGTATCTTATATGGACTCGCTTACCAAAAAATGTTTTTGTTGGGATGAAGACACTGAAGTGTGGGGTCAGTGATGCTGTTATTGCTTTTAATGATGGCAACATTGGTAGGGTGAAAGTGCTACAGCATATGGAAATTAATCTTGGAGCAAACTGCATCAGATAACTTGAATGGATAGACAAGGTTCACATTGATAAAGCAGAGTATACAGCATAGTTGGCCACTTAGAAGTCCAGAAAGAAGAAAAGAAGAAAAAACTTGGGAAAAGATCAAGAGGATGATATACAGTATGGTGCAGGGTGCTTCTGAGTGACTAAAAATTTAAAAAAAGTAAACATATATATGGAAGGAATATTGAAGGAGCAACCAACCAGTAGTGTTAAAATGTCCAATTTGGGCCAGAAGTCATCAAATACTATGTTGACTGTTGATCATCAGTCAGTCAACAAACTGAAAAGTGAAAGTAAGTCCAATTGTGATGGAATAATACCTGACACGTCTTGTGAATGTTGTGAGCAGGAACAAGATCCCTTTGTACAGAGAAGGTGTGTGTCATGATTGAAAGTGGAAACCAGCATCTTTAAAAGCTGGCAGTTTCCGACTTTCTCATCAGAAAAGGACAACATTCATCCCAGAATTTTTATCAATCAGTTTAAATGTGTTTTTCCACATACCTGGTCAGAGCAGGACAAGCTGCAATTCATCGTGTCCAAAATCACTGGTGAAGCTGCACTTTGGGTGGCAGAGGCCAGCGAAAATTGTAACACGTGTGGAATTTGAGCAACGTTTTCTATCAAAATATTGGTCTAAGAATAAACAGGAACGATTGTGAAAGGAAGTTTATCAGCCGGAATATTACAATAGCAACAAGAGTTCGCTTAGGCAGTACCTTGAAAAATACATCGACAAGACTCGGTATTGAAGCAGCACTAACTGAGTCTTGTCGATGTATTTTTCAAAGCACTGCCTAAGTGAACTCTTGTTGCTATTGTAATATTCTGGTTGATAAATATAAATATAAATAAGGCCTACATCTACGAGTACGTGCATAAAGTCTGAAACTGAAAAGTCATAAAACAAAACAAAAACAATCTGGATTGTAATAAGGAGAGAAACTGGCAGAGAAACAGGAGACGTGACACTGATAGAAATTATACAAGATGACAATATTATAAAGAAACCTGAAACGGTTTCAGAAATATTAAACAAACATGTTTTGACAGCAGTGGAAAAGGAAGGCTGTAACAGATCTGTGGACAAAGCTATGGCTCTTTTATAGAAAGCTACCAGCAACAGAAACTCATGGATATCCCTACCTTCTGTTACATTAAATGAGATTGAAATAATAATTAAGTCATTAAAAAATAAAAAGTCATTGGTGCGCACATTTCTAGTAAAATATTGAAATATTTTTATAAATATGTAAGTGCTATCTAATACAACATATTCAGTACATCACTGAAAGAAGGAATTGTACCTCATAAACTAAACCCCAGGAACCGTGGACCTTACCATCAGTGATACAGACAGCCGTACTGTAGGTACAACTAAACAGAAGGATATCTGTCAAGGGGCCACACAAAAATGTCATTCCTGAAGAGGGGCTGCAGCCTTTTAGTACTTGCAGGGGCAACAGTCTGGATGATTGACTGATCTGGTCTTGTAACATCAATCAAAATGGCCTTACTTTGCTGATACTGCAAATGGCTGAAAGCAAGAGGAAACTGCAACCATAATTTTGCCTGAGGACATGCAGCTCTACTGTATGGTTAAATGACAATGGAATCCTCTTGGGTAAAATATTCCAGAGCTAAAATAGTCCCCCATTCAGATCTCCAAGGGGAGACTACTCAGGAGGGTGTCATCATCAACAGAAACAAAACTGGCATCCTATGGACTGGAGTGTGGAGTGTTAGATCTCTTATTTGAGCAGGTAGATTAGAAAATTTAAAAAGGGAAATGGATAGGTTGAAGATAGATATAGTGGGAATTAGTGAAGTTCAATGTCAGGAGGAACAGGTCTTGTGGTTCGATGAATACAGGGTTATAAATACAAAATCAAATAGAGATAGTGCAGGAGTAGGTTTAATGATGAATAAGAAAATAGGAATGCAGGTAAGCTACTATGAACAGCATAGTGAATGTATCATTGTAACCAAGATAGACACCAAGCCCACACCTCCCACAGAAGTACAAGTTTACAAGCCAGCTAACTCTGTAGATGATGAGGAGATTGAAGAGATGAGAGACAAAAGGAAATGTTCAAATAGTTAAAGGAGATAAAAATTTAATCATGATGGGGGATTGGAATTCAATTGTAGGAAAAAGGAGAGAAGGAAAACTAGTTGGTGAATGTGGACTAGGCAAAAGGAATGAAAGAGGAAGCTGCATGGTAGAATTTTGCACAGTGCATAATTTAATATTTGGTTTAAGAATCATAAAAGAAGGTTGTATACATGGAACAGACCTGGAGACACCTGAAGGTTTGAGATTTATCATATAATGGTTAGACAGAGTTTTAGAAACTAGATTTTAAATTGTAAGACATTTCCAGGGGCAGATGTGGATTCTGACCACAATTTAGTGGTTATGAATTGTAGATTAAACTTGAAGAAATTGGAAAGAACCAGAGGTTATTGGGAGTTTCAGAGAGATCATTATACAATGGTTGACTAGAACAGGGGAAAGGAATATAGTAGAAGCCATATGGGTAGCTTTAAGAGATGAAATAGTGGAGGCTGCAGAGGATCAAAGAGGTAAAAAGAGAAGGCCTAGCAGTATACCTTGGATATCACAAAAGAGATTAAATCTAATTCGTGAAAGGAGAAAATTTAAAACTGAAGCAGGTGAAAAGGAATACAAATGTTTAAAAAATGAGAATGACAGGAAGTGCATAATTGCTAAGCAGTAATGGCTAGAGAACAAATATAAGGACATAGAAGCATATTTCACGTGGGGAACATAGATACCACCTACAGGAAAATTAAAGAGGCCTTTGGGCAAGAAAAGCAACTGTATGAATATCTAGAGCTCAAGTGGTAAACCAGTCCTATGCAAAAAAGGGAAAGCTGAAAATTGGAAGGAGTATGTGTTTGTACTTGTAAGCAACATTATAGAAAGGGAAGTGGATGTAGATGAAGATGAGGTAGGAGATAAGATAATGTGAGAAGAATTTGACAAAGCTCTGAAAGATGTAACTCGAAACAATACCCCGGAAGAAGACGATATTCCGTCAGAATTACTAATAGCCCTGGGAGAGCCAGCTATGACAAAACTCTTCATCTGATCCACGGGGTATGTGAGACAGGCGAAATACTCTCAGACTTCAAGAAGAATGTAGTAATTTCAATTCCAAAGAAAACGGTTGCTGAAAGGTGTGAAAATTACCTAACAATCAGTTTAATAAGTCATGGTTACAAAATACTAACACGAATTCTCAACAGAAGAATGAAAAACCTGGCAGAAGCAGACCTTGGGGAAGATCAGTGTGCATTCCAGAGAAATATAGGAATACATGGTGCAATACTGACCCTACGACTTTTCTTAGAAGACAGGTTAAGGAAAGGAAAACCTACATTTATAGCATTTGTGGACATGGAGAAAGCTTTTGACAATGTTGACTGAAATTCTGAAGGTAGCAGGGGTAAAATACAGGGAGCGAAACAGTATGTACAACTTGTACAGAAACCAGACAGCAGCTATAGGAGTCGAGGTGCATGAAAGGAAAGCAGTTGTTGAGAAGGGAGTGAGATAGGGCTGTAGCCCGTCCCCATGTTATTTAATATGTATATTGAACAAGCATTAAAGGAAAGCAAAGAAAAATTTGGAGTAGAAATTAAATTTCAGCGAGAAGAAAGAAAAACTTTGAGGTTTGCCAATGACGTTGAATTCTGTCAGAGGCAGCAAAGGACTTGGAACAGCAGTCGACCAGAATGGACAGTGTCCTGAAAGGAAGATATAAGATGAACATCAGCAAAGGCAAGACAAGGGTAATGGAATGTAGTCGAATTAAATCAGGTGATGCTATGGGAATTAGATTAGGAAATGAGGCAATTAAAGTAGTAGATGAGTTTTGCTATTTAGGCAGCAAAATAACTGATGAGAGCCAAAGAAGAGAGGATATTTGTCCAGAGTGTAGCCATGTATGGAAGTGAAACATGGACAATAAACAATTTAAACAATAAGAGAATAGAAGCTTTCGAAATGTGGTGCTACTGAAGAATGCCGAAGGTTAGGTGGGTCCATCACGTAGCTAATGACGAGGTACTGAATAGAGTTGGGGAAAAAGGAATTTACGGCACAACTTGGCAAAAAGAAGGGATAGGTTGAAAGGACAGATTCTGAGACATCAAAGGGTCACCAATTTAGTACTGGAGGAAAGTGCGGGTGGTAAAAATTGTAGAGGGAGACCAAGAGATTAATGTGGTGTCACCGCCAGACACCACACTTGCTAGGTGGTAGCTTTTAAATCGGCCGCGGTCCGCTAGTATACGACGGACCCGCGTGTCGCCACTGTCAGTACTTGCAGACCGAGCGCCACCACACGGCAGGTCTAGAGAGACGTACTAGCACTCGCCCCAGTTGTACAGCCGACGTTCCTAGCCATGGTTCACTGAGAATTACGCTCTCATTTGCCGAGACGATAGTTAGCATAGCCTTCAGCTACATTTGCTACGACCTAGCAAGGCGCCGTATTCAAGTGATATTGATATTCTTTTAATGTATCATCAAGAGCGATGTTCTACAAATGTGGATTAAAGTTAAGTATTTCAGAAGCTACGTACTTTTCTTTATAGCATTCATTACGTATCCTGTTTCAGACCTCACGCCAGCCTGCGTGAGCTTATAGCGTGCATTTCGGTCTCCTCTAACTACAGTGTTGGCACTTCTGCCAACACTTCATATTGGCGACGAGTCGCAAAAAGGATCTTGTTCTTTCTACTTGCTTTGCCCTAATTTACTTGTGTAATGGCTTCGCCGCATTCTCCAGATGTACTGTCCGAATTTTATCGCTTACAGAATCAGCAGACGCAGGCGTGGACGGAGTGGTCACGCCAATTTGGATTCCATCTCGCCGCCTACAGAATTCAAGGTAACGAGCGGCAGCCTCACTTATTATCGTGTGTCGGCGTCCAGACGTACAGAGTGATAGTGAAATTGTTTCCCCGACGCGATGTAGCAACTCTGTCCTACGAAGAACTTTTGTCTGCTTTAGATGCCTATTTCAAGGAATCAGTCAACGTAGTTGCAAAAAGGTATCAGTTCTTTTGTACAAAACGTACGGCCGGTCAGACTAATCGGGAGTGGGTTGCAACTTTGCAAGGCCTTACTAGGGATTGTGCTTTTGAGTGTGAATGTGGACTCCCTTATTCAGATACTATGGTGCGTGATGCAATTGCACAGAACGTTTCTGATGTTCGCATAAGGGAACAGATTTTGAAACTAGTCAATCCCTCCCTTCAACAAGTGATAGACATATTGGATAGGCAAGACACACTTGACTTTGCTCAGGAATCATTTGAAACTTCGCCAACTGTGTGTCACATTAACCGGCCCGCCGGGCGAGCTGCACGGAACTGTAAACTGCCCTCGCGCACCAGCCACGTGTGCCGCGCAAGCACGCAAATGCAGTGAAATCATGCCCGCGGTGTGCTACTAGACATTCGCGTGAGAATTGCCCATCACGCCAATAGCTATTTGCTTTTTCTGTAATAAAAAAGGTCATGTTCAAAGTGTTTGCCAGAAAAAGCTTAGATCGGACACTCACAACCATTCCAGGCCCTTTGCTTCGCGCCGGGATCGAACCCAGAATACTCGGGCTTGTGAACCTTCGCCCGTGGACATTCATGTAGTTAATGCCACTCCGTGCAGTGCTTCTCTCTCTAACAGTGACTGTGTTCGTCCCACAAAAAGTGTGCGTCGACGTCGACGGAAATCACGTCAAGTCGCAAGTGCTTCTGTACCAGTGTCTGTTCACGTTGCAAAAAACAGTCGCTCTTGTCGTCAGCAGGACAATAAACTTTTTGTAGACTTGGAAATTAATGGCAACGTGATTCCATTCCAGCTCGATACCGGAGCTGCAGTTTCATTGCTCAATAAAGTCACGTAAAAACAACTGGGCAAACCTCCGTTGCGTGCCGCAAATGTTAAGTTACATAGTTATTCCGGACAGCATATCCCTGTGTTAGGACAGTGCAGCCTTCTTGCAACATACAAGGGACAAACAAAACTTGTGTCATTTTACGTCCTTCGTTCTTTTTCTGCGGTGAACTTGTTTGGTTTAGATTTCAGTTGCTTAACTCGTCTATAGTCAATCAGGTCCTATCAGTGAACCAGACTGTGCCTTCAGCCAGTGTTTCTCGTCTATGTGAAGAATTTGCAGACATTTTTGCACCGGGCCTTGGTTGCGCTAAGGACTATAAAGCACATTTGGAACTGAAAGTAAACGCGCAACCGAAATTTTTCAGAGCGCGCAATGTTCCCCACGCATTGCGTGATGAGGTCGCAAGAACATTAAACGATTTAGAATCACAAGGTGTAATTGAACGAGTGCAGGCTTCTCTCTGGGCTTCACCCTTAGTCATTTTGCAAAAACCTTCCGGAAAATTGAGACTTTGCGTGGACTTAAAGGCAACAGTGAATCCACAACTTGTGACTGCTACTTTTCCTTTACCCCGCCCGGAAGATCTTTTTGACAAACTGTGCCCGGGAAAATATTTTTCGAAGTTGGACCTAGCAGATGCGTACTTGCAAATACCGGTGGACGAAGAATCCCAGCTCGTATTGGTGGTTAACACGCATCTTGGTTTGTGTCGATTCATTCAGTAATTTTCCTTTTGTTGTCCGGATGTCTTCCACGACGTCTTCTGCCACCATCCAAGCGTTGTCCGCTATCTTTTGCATTGAAGGTCTTCCACAGACTTTTGTTTCCGACACTGGCCCGCAATTCATGTCCGCAGAATTTCAGTCGTTCTGCAAGGCCAATGGTATTCAACATCCGCGCCGTTTTCGCCACAGTCAAACGGTGCCGCTGAACGTTTGGTCCGGACTTTCAAGTCACAGATGTTGAAGTTGAAAGAGTCGCATTCTCGGGAGGACGCGTTATTGCTCTTTTTGTCTTCGTATCGCTCTCAGCCCCGAGATGGTCGCTCGCCGGCTGAGTTGCTCCACGGTCGTCCTCATCGAACCTTGATGTCTTTGCTGCATCCGCCGCATCAGGTTCCTCTGCAGCGGCAGACGCCTGCTTTTGCTCCAGGCGACGTTGTCTATTATCGCAACTATCGCGGTTCACGGCGTTGGCTCGCAGGGCGCATTCTTCGCTGCCGATGTATCTGGTTTTGGGGGCCTCTGGTGAGGTGCGTCGGCATCTCAATCAGCTGCGTGTCTGTCGTCGCACGGGTTCTGCCACTCCCCGTCTGCTTTCAGCGACGGTGCCGTCCGGTCAGCGCCCTGGGGACCCATCTACTGGCTCGCCTCATCCCCAGGTGTTACCGACGACGCCTTCCATTTTGCCCCATGGCGTCGCGCCGCAGCCGCCGCCGGCGCGCCCGCAGTGGACGCGTCGCTGCAACCGCCGGGCGCCTCCCTGGGTCACGCGCCGCCGATCGCTTCCCGTGACCAGCTGTCCTCCGCCACGGAACTCTTGCCCGCTCCGGACCATCTGTCGTCTTCGCCAGTCGGGTACTCCGACTCGATGGAGGTCGACCCTTCGGCCCCTCCTGACTATCTACGGGCGCATACACCTCATGTTGGCGTGCACCCTGGACTAGGTTTTCAGGCGTTTCCTAGCTCCCCTCGGACCGAATGGCCGGGTGCGGGTGGCACAGCCTCGCCTGTTGTTAGGCTTCCCACCTCATCGCATACGTCAACATGGGGTCCTCCCCACGGCGGGCGGAAGCCTTATAATACAACCGTTCGCCGATTTGCGGGGGAGGAATGTGGTGTCACCGCCAGACACCACACTTGCTAGGTGGTAGCTTTTAAATCGGCCGCGGTCCGCTAGTATACGACGGACCCGCGTGTCCCCACTGTCAGTACTTGCAGACCGAGCGCCACCACACGGCAGGTCTAGAGAGACGTACTAGCACTCGCCCCAGTTGTACAGCCGACGTTCCTAGCCATGGTTCACTGAGAATTACGCTCTCATTTGCCGAGACGATAGTTAGCATAGCCTTCAGCTACATTTGCTACGACCTAGCAAGGCGCCGTATTCAAGTGATATTGATATTCTTTTAATGTATCATCAAGAGCGATGTTCTACAAATGTGGATTAAAGTTAAGTATTTCAGAAGCTACGTACTTTTCTTTATAGCATTCATTACGTATCCTGTTTCAGACCTCACGCCAGCCTGCGTGAGCTTATAGCGTGCATTTCGGTCTCCTCTAACTACAGTGTTGGCACTTCTGCCGACACTTCAATTAATACAGTAAGCAGATTCAGAAATATGGAGATTGCAGTGGTTATTCAGAGATGAAGAGGCTCGCACAAGGTAGAGCAGCATGGAGAGCTGTATAAAAACATCCTTCGGACTGAAGACCACAACAACAACAATCGGTGTGACTTTTCGAGCCCACTAGGCGCATGCGGCCGTTGTACGCATTGACAAGGGGGCGCAACGGCTGTGCGCAGTTGCGCATGCCTCTGATGCGTGTGCAGACGCAAGAATCTCCCTTCAGTCAGGAGAGACGCGCAACAGTCGTGGTCATGCCCGCGGTTCTCTGCGTTTATTCGTTTCTTTGACTGCCATCGACAATTGAAAGATTCAGTTTTTGCCCCGTGTTAGCATTAGAACAACGACTACTTGGGCTAAAGAGAAACAAACAGAATTAGTGGAGAATTATCGTTACTTTCCTTGTTTGTGTTTCGTCACTTCTTCCAATTATAAGGACAGAATTAAGAGAAATAATTGTATACAGTTTTTAGCATATAAGTGCAACACACATATAACGTAAGCAGCACTGAAAAAGTTAAAAACAAACCTTCGTACATAACGACTACATGTCGAAGAAGAATAGTGGTTCTGGAGCCCTTGGGGTGCCAAAGCCGTCCTGGTTCTTCCAGGAACCATGTGCTTAATTCTCGTTGGGGGAGAGAGAAAGCTTGGCAGAGAAAGTTTAACGATTACATCGGAGAGAGAGCTCAGTTTTCATCATTTCAAAACTACATGCTTGCTTCTAACGCCACCATTGTCGAAACTCCTTCATCATTTCAAAATCAAGTTTAACTTAACAACCATTCTTCTCTAGAGTTTGAAAAATGGCTCTGAGCACTATGGGACTTAACATCTATGATCATCAGTCCCCTAGAACTTATAACTACTTAAACATAAGTAACCTAAGGACAGCAAACAACACCCAGTCATCACGAGACAGAGAAATCTAGAGTTTGAAAGCTAAGTAGAAACAAAAAACTCGATCTCTCTCTCTCTCTCTCTCTCTCTCTCTCTCTCTCTCTCTCTCTCTCTCTCCTCCCCCTCTCTCCCCCACTCTGTGTGTGTGTGTGTGTGTGTGTGTGTGTGTGTGTGTGTGTGTGTGTGTGTGTGTGTGTGTGTGCGCGCGTGTGGTGTGTGTGTCTGTCACACACACACACACACACACACACACACACACACACACACACACACACAGAAATAAGATGCCGTTTCACAAACGTATAAGGAAATAACATTATATCTTTGAACAGCTGTGTGTGTGTTTAAACAACCGCCAATATTTTCATATCACTGCCATACGTAGTGTTGCTTTCATATAATTATTCATTCTTGGCGGCGAGAGCGAGAAGACTGGCGGTTCCATGGATGATCCCGCCACTGTGTGTAAATTATATCTGAAGTATCGTAATGGGGGAGCAGAACAAGGAAATGGAGCCATCAGGCTTCGAACGTTGGACAATGGTAGTTGTAGTGTTTTTACTGAAAGATACGTATGAGGAAAAAACAACGCAACAAAAAAATGGTTCAAATGGCTCTGAGCACTATGGGACATAACATCTGAGGTCATCAGTCCCCTAGAATTTAGAACTACTTAAACCTAACTAACCTAAGGACATCACACACATCCATGCCCGAGGCAGGATTCGAACCTGCGACCGTAGCGGACGCGCGGTTCCAGACTGAAGCGCTCAGAATGGCTCGGTCACTCCGGCCGGCTCCTCAACAAATTGTCAGGGTTGCGTAAAACGCAAACGCAGAGTAACTGGCGACGTAGACCATGCAAATAGCCGGCCAGAGTGGCCGAGCGGTGCTAGGCGCTACAGTCTGGAACCGCGCGACCGCTACGGTCGCGGGTTCGAATCCTGCCTCGGGCATGGATGTGTGTGATGTCCTTAGGTTAGTTAGGTTTAAGTAGTTCTAAGTTCTAGGGGACTGATGACCTCAGAAGTTAAGTCCCATAGTGCTCAGAGCCATATGAACCATTTTGAACCATGCAAATTACGAGCCACTTACCCTCCTGCACTCAGTGAACCAAAATTTCACCTAACTTCTTTTGGAGAATGTATCTGTGAAAAAATCAGTAATCTTAGTAGCAGAAGTCTCCAGTCTCTAGCAGAAAGTACGTTTCGATATGAAAATGAAATCAAGGTGTAACATCTGGTGTCGTTGCATTCCCAACTAGCGTTACTTCATCATCCGCCAACAAGTCCATTCATGGTGCAGCTCCAAACAGTGCAGAAACTGTTCCCTCCTGTGCTTCAAAAAACTGAAAAACTTTACAACATCGTTGATTCGGTGATTTTTAATTTTTTCTTAATATAAAGCAGTCTCTCGTTTATAATTTATCACCATGAATACAAGTGTTATGAGGTACGAAATAAAATACACTTTCTCGCATATTCTTGACCTGTTTGTTGTAATAGTTCTGAATCTACCAAATGCTGTTCCTCAGAGTAAGTTTTATAAGAAGTGTCAGGTGATCCTCACTCAGCCTGCCATTAGCGGATACGTTAAAGATGCAGTATTTGATCTGCAGTTGTAGCTGCACGCGCGTGATCAGCGATTACGCATGTGAGCACAGCCAGAGCCTGCAGCATAAACATACCCTTTAAATCAGCTTTGCGTGGATTTCATCGTAACCTCTGAGATGATACAGATCTGTGTGCATTAAAATTCACCTTTTTTAAAAAATGTTTGTAATAACTAAAGTCTAGAGAGACTTTCAGGAGTTTTAGAATTTGTACATCAAATGCTGAGAGTGGCGCAGCAAATTTTCTTACGTGAAATGTAATTGTAGGAGCAGTACTGTTTCGCTTAAATACACATGTCTATTCTCACAATAAAACAAATTAACGTAAACTGGGGCAACTTTGCCAAGCAGAATGACTTTGCCACTTTTTGAATAAGAACATCTCTGGCGTCCTACCAAGATCCTGTATCATCGAATAGAGGCGCCAGTGCTCTCACTGCACAACGCCACAATGAACGACAGATGTCACGCATTTTACATTTACTGATTGTTTCCTGGTCTTTGACAGTGTTTTTCATTCCGGCTTATGGAACACGCGTTTTCTGGTGGTCTACAGAAGTGTCTCATCGTTCACACTCGTTCTAACGTAAGTGAAAACTATTTCTTTTGTTCAATACAGTATATAATTACGTTTCAGAATCACTATCAGATATGAAATTGAATGTGTATTTAATATAATAACATAACTAACATAACTTTGTAGTGTTGCATCAGGAAGCTTGGTAAAAATGGGACAACTTTGCCAATCTAGAATTTTGCCTTTTTCTTATCTCTTTCACGGTTTTTTCTTTTAGTCGAACATTTTTGGGTCTCTGTACAGGAGGTTGAAATGCCGAGGCTCATTATAACCAAACTGGGAGTACGCAGGTATCAAAATTATGATGACACTACGCTACAGCTAGCTGTCTCTGCAGTGATCTATAAGCGAATGGGTAGTGGAAAAGCAACAAAAGAGTTCAATATTCCTCAAAGAACAACTGAAAACAAAGTGAAGAGTATCCATAGAAAGAAACCATGGCGTGAGACTGCACTGAGCAGTGAAGAAGAAGAAGAAGGTGCAGATTGGGGAATGCCTCTTGATGCCCTTGATCTACGGCTCATCGTGAAAAATTTCTTGGATTCGATGAGAAGGCCGATTTCACGATTTAAAAATAACTAGCATTGGAACAGCTTAAAGCATACCTTACTCACTTGAAAGACTCGTTAGAAGGAATTCCTCCATCCCACATATTAAACTATGACAAAATAAATTTGACTGATGATCCAGGGTAAAAGAAAATGTTATTTGGTAGGTGATGCAAATATACAGAAAGAGTTATAAATTTTACCAGTACAAGTGTTCCTTTAATGTTTGCAGCTTCGGCATCAGGAGAACCGCTTCCTCCTTTCGTGGTTTATCATTCAAAGCCAATATGGGACACATGGATTTTAGAAGGACCGAAAGGAGCAATATATGGTAATACAGCAAGTGGATTCTTTCACACTCCGCATTTTGAAAAGTGGTCTTTCCATGTTGTTGTGCCATATGTAAGAAACCTATCTGGCCCCAAATGTTCGATAGGAGATAATCTTAGTAGCCATGTGAACATAAGAGTTATCAATTCATGCAGAACTCACGAAATTCGCTTTGTGTTCCTGCCCCCAGCATCCACTCATCTGTGTTAACCTCTGGATTTTTCAGTCTTTTTCCTCCTGTAAAAGAAAATGGAGAGCCGTACTGACAGATTATAAGATGAAAAACTCATCTAGCTCTAAGACGCTCGAGAAAAGAGCATTTTCCAAACTGGTGGCAAAAGTTCTCATTGCTTTGGACGAAGAGGAGAAAATGAAATCGAACATCGTACCAGGGTTCAGGAAACGTGACAGTGCCACTAAATTCCGAAGACGTTTAGTCTGGAATTTCAGATGCAGAGAGAGTTGATGGTGATGGCACACCTTCAAGAATTAGTGATTCGCTCATGAATTATCTTCAAGCCTGTCACGCAAATAATAGAGTCCACTGTCGAGGAGGAAAGGAGAAATGATGTGACACCAGGAAAAGTTGTTGATGAATCACACTTGATGAACCACCAATCTCTTCGAGTACCTCTGTAACGAAACAGATTGAGGGGGTTTGTAGGAGGAAGGAAACTCAGAGGAACAGTCATCACATCAGCGATGAATCTGACTGTGCTTTTACTTTACATGACACATCTGACACCGAATGTGAAAAAGGTGCAGAACCTGCGGAAGAACTTGGTAGTCAGGAATTAGTTGATCCTATTGATCTCGCTTTTTGCTGTGAAGAGGATCGTAATTCAACCATTTGTGAACATACTGAAATTAATGCCAGAATGGCCCAGGATGCCCGCATCTCGTGGTCGTGCGGTAGCGTTCTCGCTTCCCACGCCCGGGTTCCCGGGTTCGATTCCCGGCGGGGTCAGGGATTTTCTCTGCCTCGTGATGGCTGGGTGTTGTGTGCTGTCCTTAGGTTAGTTAGGTTTAAGTAGTTCTAAGTTCTAGGGGACTGATGACCATAGATGTTAAGTCCCATAGTGCTCAGAGCCATTTGAACCATTTTTGGCCCAGGATCTTACAAAATTAAAGCTCGGAATGTTCGTTGTAGTAAGGGTCCTGACAAAAAAGTGCCAAGCATTTTGTTGCCAAACTTATTCAATTCTGCGGAGACGGGGAGTTCGAGATGTCGTATCTTCATCCAACTTCTGTAATTACTTTTATTACTAGGTCTGCGTCATTTACCAGTCGAGACTGGATAGACAGACAAGGGTAAAAGTTTTTACTTCCCAGATGTGTCATATGAAGCATCCCTGAATGTTGAAGACATTGTGTACGTAATTAATAATCCTCAAAACCGAGGCAAATTTTTCTTTTCTAGTTAAAATGTTAACCTTTTCTTTTAACTTTGAAGATTTGCATTTTGTGTGTACCTTTCTGTATCACTTTCTTTATATCTATCTTAACATTAAAGTGTTTAATACTAATGTGTAAGTGGTTTTCAATGTTTTGAACTTATTTTTCGGTAATTTTTTGTGATTTCCACTGATTTTAACACAGTTGGCAAAGTTACCCAGTTTGCCAGGTAACTTTGCTAAACGTGTTTTTAATTTTTTTAATATATAAATACATAAATAAGTTGTCATCTTTCGCCGGATTATGAAGTCGGAGGTTAAGACTCATATTTTAGGTTGGTTTCAAAAACTTTTTTTTTCATTATTAGGTAACAAACCAGACTGAAGGGAAAAAATGTGGCAAACTTGTCTAAGTTCATCGTAGTCAACGAAGTACTGCAATGCGTAAAACTAGTTTTAGTTACAAGTAAAATTACTCTACACATATTTGTCTTGCCAGGTGCCAAGACCGTAATCAGAAGTAAAGTAATTCAGAAAGTTTTCTCGGAAAGATCTGGGGTTTCATGAAGTTCCTTGAAGACCCATAAGTCCTATGTTACTCCCAATATCTGTCCTCCATTTCCCTGATATTACTCTTCCTTCTGTAGTATTTTACCTCACGGTATCAATGTATCCAGGAGGATAGTATAGATGCGATGAAGGTGCACTTCTTCGAAGGATGTTGTGTAGGGAAGCACATGTGAGAACAATAAACTCGTCTGTATCAGTTATCATATTCATTGACTTTCCAAAAATTCCCCATGCAGATGCTAAATCACAAACGCATTCTCTTCTAGATACCGTGCTCCTGACTGTCTGTAATTGTACACACGCCGCGGAGATCCAGAGTGCAGTTCACTTGGCAATGGTTACATTATGCAGGATGATAACGAAAAGACATCATGTGTAATGAACGCACATAGTGTTGAGTTAGTACTTCCTGGAAGAGGCTCTTTCACGGGACATTTAAGTTTCTATGTTCAGTATAATCACGTTTGGTGAAATGTTGCACCATCAGATGTCCAGCCTGAAATACCTACGTTTGAGTATCGAAATAAATAGTTTGCATCGACGACAGCCAAAAAACCAACACTGACATTTTTCTTATAGTTGAAACAGCTGCTTCCACTGTTGTGTAGGCACTGTAGAACCACATGTTTGGCGTCCAAGGACCCCAGTGTAGGGAATTCCATATCATTTAAAAATCCTGCACGACATCCAACCACCCTTCTCTAAAGTTTGGAAGCTGAAAGTAAACAAAAAAGAAATTCTGATCTAATTAAACGCTTTTTATAAAATGAGCCACCCTGTCTTAGCTTAGTCTGTGAAGTATTTATCTCTGTTGTCCTTTCTGAGTTGACTGATATGTTTTAGTTTGCGTAGATACTCTGGTAGCAGCTGATACGCACTGGCTGTTGTTCCTTGGCTGACATTTCTTTTTGTAAGCTTTCTTTGGAAAACCCATCACATATAGGGACATGAAAGTACTAGAAAGTGCATTGAATGATTCATTCGTTGCTATTTTTGCAAATACATTTTCCTAGGCTTCTTTTGCTAACACCTGCATACAAATATTCACTTTTTCTGTGATGCAGAAGTGCCTTTTATATTCCCAATTATATTTTATCACCTTGGGTGTAGAAGAATTTATCTTGTGTGTGATGTGATCTGAAAGACCTAAGTTTACATTTAGTGCCTCAGTGACACCATTTTTCATATTTGTGAATATGGGGTCCTGCCCACTCGACTCTTATAGGGTGCTTAAAGGATGCTGCTTTCTCGCGCGGGATTAGCCGAGCGGTTCAAATGGTTCAAATGGCTCTGAGCACTATAGGACTTAACTTATAAGGTCGTCAGTCCCCTAGAACTTAGAACTACTTAAACCTAACTAACCTAAGGACATCACACACATCCATGCCCGAGGCAGGATTCGAACCTGCGACCGTAGCGGTCGCGCGGTTCCAGACTGTAGCGCCTTTAACCGCTTGGCCACCTCGGCCGGCTAGCCGAGCGGTCTGGGGCGCTGGAGTCATGGACTGTGCGGCTGGTCCCGGCGGAAGTTCGAGTCCTCCCACGGGCATGGGCGTGTGTGTTTGTCCTTAGTCCACTTTAGGTTAAGTAGTGTGTGAGCTTAGGGACTGATGACCTTAGCAGTTAAGTCCCATAAGATTTCACACACATTTTTTTTTTTTTTTGCTGCTTTCTCGGATAGCTATACAACAATTCAAGCAAATCACGTTAATGGTTTTTTATTACAATAAAGCAGATTGACAATACTGAATTTTGTATTTACAACGAGTTGTCGCAAGCGATGGGCGACATGGAAATAATCAATGTCCTTCGCGATAGACCAAGTCCATGTAAGCAACTGATATAAGGCACAAGTCTCAGTATAACAGTTAGGCTGACGGCTCTTGCAGTGATGCTGCTACTGTCCTGGTATGCTAGTGCCGGTCTACTCCTTTGCGGCCGAGCTGGCAGAAGCGGCGCTTACGTTCTCTGCAGTTAGAGGCCGCTCCTGTAGTGGTCCGGTCCTAGTCAGCAAACTATTGGCTGACGTCATCTCACAGCCTTCTCTGCTCTTGCGTTCGTCTTCTAATAGGGAAGATGAAATGAAATGTCGTGTGGCGAGGGCCTCCCGGCGGGTAGACCCGATCGCCTGGTGCAAGTCTTTTGAGGTGACGCCACTTCGGCGATTTGCATGTCGATGAGGACGAAATGATGATGACGAAGACGAAACAAACACCCAGTTCTTGAGCAGAGAAAATCTCCAGGAACAATCTTCTGAGTTTAAACACTTCCGCTGGCCGCTAAACTCCCCAGACATGAACATTATTGAGCATGTCTGCGATGCCTTGCAACATGCTGTTCAGAATAGATCTCCACCCCCTCATACTCTTATGGATTTATGGACAGCCCTGCAGGATTCATGGTGTCTATTACCTCCAGCACTACTTGAGACATTATTGGAGTCCATGCGACGTCGTGTTGCGGCACTTCTGCGTGCTCGCGGGGCCCTACAGGCGTACCAGATTCTTTGGCTCTTCAGTGTATATTTATTTTATTAATATGTACAATTGTACTGAGCGTATGCTCTATGGTATTATCACAAATCCTATATCACATAAGTGATGCAAAGAATGCTAATAAAGTAAACTAAACTAAATAACCTTAAGGAAACGTTGCACAAGGTGGCATATTAAAATTAGATGAACTTCACACTTACAGGGAATCTGAATTAGAATTTCAAGTTAAATACTGGAGTGAAGGAGCACAGAAGAAATTGAGATTGGAATTCTTAGGATCTAGAGCACAGTCTAATACATAGTCAATGACACTCTCCGGTGCAAAAGTTATTACCATTTCACAGCTGGAACGACTTCTGGTCATTTATTGCTTCTAGTACAGTTGTCAACATCTAGCGCAACTGTTATTTTTATAGCCGGTCGGAGTGGCCGTGCGGTTCTAGGCGCTACAGCGACCGAGCCGAGCGACCGCTACGGTCGCAGGTTCGAATCCTGCCTCGGGCATGGATGTGTGTGATGTCTTTAGGTTAATTAGGTTTAATTACTTCTAAGTTCTAGGCGACTGATGACCTCAGAAGTTAAGTCGCGTAGTGCTCAGAGCCATCAGAGCCATTGTTATTTTTATGCTTATGTGTGTGTATCGGTTTCAGATGGGGGGTCCTCAGTGGCATAGGATAGGTTGTGGACGGGCCTGAGGTAGAACTCGTAGGAGGATCCACCGCGCGTTACGTCAGGAATAGCGTTCGAAGGGGGATGCAGCATGCAATACGGCTGGGATAGGGTTCAAAAGTGGATTCACCGTTCGTTATGGCCAGGATAATGTTCGAAGGTGAATCCACCACACATTATGGCCAGGAGAGGGTTCGAATGTGTATCCATCACGAGTTATGGCTGAGACAGGGTTCAGAGGTGGATCCACCATGCGCTACAGCAATTATAGGGTTCTAAGGTGAATCCACTCGCAATGTGTCTGGGGCGGTGTCTGAAAGATGGATTCACCTGCGGTAGGCCCAGGGTAGGCTCTAGCGGCCCCCACGCAAAACCGACACACACACACACACACACACACACACACACACACACACACACACACACACACAGAACAATAACAATAGCGCAGTTTCACTAGGTGTTGCAACTGTACTACATTTACAAGCAATTTGAGAATACACGCCTGGAACTGAGGTCATGATCACATGAGTAGAAGTAACATAAAATCGGTAAAATTACGAAAATTGATGGAAAATACGTATAAATTGAGGGAAAGTACGACAAAATTTGGGAACATTGAGGGAGAATGAAAGCGTGCTAACATGTGTGCTTGGTGCAGGAAAATTCTTGTACACGAAAACGAGTCTGTGACAGCAAGAGGAATACGAGGAAAAGTCGACATGGGAGCGCTGGGAATCAAGCAAAGAGCCATTTTTCGTCGACAGCGATAAGATGGCTGGAATAGATTGTTTAACATGGATGACCACCAAATGTAGAGTAATAAAATTATATATGTAGGATCACATGCTCAGGTGTGACCAAAGGTATCAGCAACCACTTTACAGATTTTTATAAAGTGATCAAACATGTGACTACGATAAACTTTACGTTCTCCTTAGCTAAAGAGCATTGTATTACCAATTTGGGGCTGCAACATACAACTACCGAATCGATCGCATGTTTGGCCCTGTACAAGACTGTGTGTTTTAAACTCTAACAGTTAATATTTACAGTGTGGTTTTGTGTACACTCTAACAACCACCTGCGATGTCATCTAACAGGTATCTTATAGAACAATTGCTGCGTGGTTTTTAACAAAATTCTGCAGTACGTCTACTGAGGTAATAGGAATACATGCAAGTTGACTGCTATCTTGGATGCTTTCGTAGAAAAGAGAACCATCTGTCTCTAAATTGCCATGGATCTTCGTTGACGGATGTTAGAAAGTAGATGGAGTAATCAGTTAAGAGAGGTTGTAACGAGGTAGGATTTAATGGTAGACTGATGATGCATTCTAGAGAGAGGGAGATGTTGTGGTAGGTAATTTATTGCACACTGAACCATTTTTTTCCATTGTTCTCTTGGGCTGTATCAGTTGTGTGGGATAACCTGTGCTCGACTCATATACAAGTGCTTTTTCTGTGTGTGACTTAGAGCGGTGTCTACCCAGTGTCGTTAACAGAAAACCCTCCTCCCACCCACTGTACCACAACCAGCGGAGGACTTCCAACGCATGTGTGATGAGTCAAGTCCACCAAACCGATGGAAAACCTATTCCTGCATCCTCCTCTACACGAACGATGATGTATGCGAAGTACTCCAATTCGCTGCCACATCTTGGTCATAAATCGAGTCTTCATTTTCATAACTGCAGTGATTGTAAGTCAGTGACAGAGATTTCTGAGGTACTGAAATTCGTGTGTATACAATTGCTTGACAGATGTTGTGTGAGGAAGAGATGTAGGTCTATTCTGTTCATGGAGTTAGTACAGCATGGCGTGTAATTTCACATGGGAAATTATTTTCTGCATTGTTGTATTAACAGTATTGCATTCCACACCACTACTATATCGGAAACCACATCGCTTTAACATTATAGCATGTTTAAGTACAGAGCCGTGTAACCTTAGGAGCGTGTGTTTACTTTCTACGATCATTTCTCTTTTTCCAGAGCCTTCTTGGCATGGAATCCAAACATTACAACAATACTACAGAATTGACAGCCAAGTGATTTACGTAAAATGTTTCATACACCTTCTGTCTGGAGCTCCATCATACATAAACCGTACGTTTCTTCTTCTTGTTAACCATCTGCTATATCGCCACAATACTCTCAAATGTATCAGGCTCAGTCTAACCATACACCACTAAGGAGGGCTAACCTCCTTAGAATGCATGCATCTAGAGTATCGTGTGTACTTGGATGGTTGACGTGAGCAAGATTGGTATGGAACAGTCTTCGCAGAATGGCATTTACGGTATTGGAATGAGAATAACAGTCGGTATTACTAAAGTCAGTCATTTGTGCCAGTTTCGAACAGGTGTTATGCTCTTTCCAGAAGCAAAATATCGAAATTTATTGATTACGTGGAACTCAGTTCGTTCCGTCCGTTCACGAGACGTCGAATGCAGTATGTATAGAGCCCTCCTACTTCTGGTCAGTTCCAAATTAAATCGGAGACAATGTTGCAGGAAGGGCTCGTTAAAGACAGAGGAGAAATTAAAGGTGTACAGAGAGGCCATCTAGAGTTCTGCTCAGGATCCACGAATGCGAGAATGCTTAGTGACACCTGACTACGTACCGAGAGATGGGTAATTACAACAAAATATTGCTGAATTTATAAATTATTTCAGCTAAGGAACAAAGTTTATGCACCTCATCTCTGTTGATAGCTATTTCTTTCACTAAGAAACAGTATTTGTGTTATGTGATGTAGACAATGTAACAGGATTCGCGATTCTCCACATGTTTATAGCACTCTCAAAGCAGTGGAGGGGGGTAGTTTAGCTTTGATACCAAAATTGAGAATCACGCTGCAGTGTCATCGACTGATAACATCACGAGATCGACGCGATGAGACGTTTTGTTGACGTAACAGGTCGCCGAGAGTGGTGGTTTGGAACTCGAGTAATTGTGTAAAATGCTGTTAAATTAAGGAAAACGTAGAAAAGTTATGAAAATTGATGAAAATATGTAAAACTGAAGTAAATACGACAAAAATGTGGATGTGTGAGGATACTTACATGCACGCTTGGGTGATGAAAATCAGAATGGAACCCGCCCATACACAGCCATTGTTGTTCTCGACTGTCTTCAAGAAATTTTTGGTGAAAGAATGTTGTCTTATTGCTTTCCTCAGCACCTTTAATGTGTTCATATTCGGCCCTCTCACAGTCCCGACATCAGCTCCTGCGATTATTATCTGCGGAGATATTTAAAAGAAGAATTCTTTCGTCGCTGTCGTCGAGATCTAGTGGAACTCAGAATCCGCGTAATGAAAGTGTACAATACACTCGACGGAGATCTGTTCCAGCAAGTAGTGTGGAGTATGACTGTTAACCTTAAACAGCTGTGGAAGAATAGTAGCCACATTGAACGTGTTATTCATTGACATCAATTCTCCATGAGTTTGTGATTCTTTGTTTATGTAGTTCATAATGTTGTGTGTCAAATATTCAAATAAATTTAAGTGGTTCAACATCTCTTGCGCCACCCCACGTATTTACCTCTGTTGATTTCGTTCCCTTAAGAATAACGTATTGAGCTCTGTCTCATAGAAATTCTTGAGTCCAGTCGCAAATCCGGTCCGATGCTAAGCTCATATTTTATTCATTAGAGAAAGTGCGGAACGGCTTCGAAAGCCTTCAGGAAGTCAAGGAACATGGCATCAACCTAGGTGCCTTTGTCTACTGCACTATTGTCTCTATAGAAGAGATTTTCGTTCTCCAAAAGCATCATAATGCGTACATGTTCCGTAATTCTGCAGTAGATTGATTTCAGCGATACGGGCCCTTAATTTGTGCACTATTTGGACGATCCTTCTAGAAAACAGGAATGACCTCTGCTTTTTTTCCGCTTGGTAATCTCCGTTGTCCCAGAGACCCACCATAAACTACTGCTAGAATGGAGCAAGTTCTTTCGTATAATCTGTGCATAATCATACAGGTTTCTCCCCTGGTCCAAACGCCTTTCCACTAATGAGCGACGTTAGTTGTTTTTCTATTCCACTGTCACTTGTCTCATTTTCCCACAAATTATTATACCTGTATAATGTATGACTTGAATGATTCCATTTGCGATTCATTGATGTATGTTGCAGTCATAGGACAATACGTTTTTGTGCTTTGAGAACTGCACAACTTTACATTTCTGAACGTTTAAAGCAAGCTGCCTATCTTTTGCATCACTCTGAAATCTTATCACGACGTGACTGAATACTTGTGCAACTTTTTTCAGCTAGTAATTCATTCCAGATAACTGCATCAACCTTAAAAGGTATACACGAATAAATAAGTTTCATATAAAATACGGGTATGAGCTTCTTTTGGGAAGTGAAAAGGGATGTACCCAACTACCTTCTCTACGAAATAATATGCCTCAACGTACTAAAGACTGGTGGCTCCACATTCTCTTCAGCTGCGATGATAACTAACAAACACGCACACAGCCATTGTTTCGGACACGATGTTGTTGCTAGGCAAATATTGCTGCCTAAGCAGTCCGTGGTGGTTCGATGTGCATTGACGGAAGCGCGACTGAGGCTAATCCCTGGAGCAGTCCTGGCGCCTACCTCAGCCCTAGCAGCCCCAGCATCAAGCCTCGTGGACCGTCGTAATCAGACTGGTATGTAAAAGCGCCCGGCGCTGTCGCGTTCTGTAGCCAGCGAAGCTCCTCTAGTAGACCGTGACTTCATATTTGAGAGCACTGCGGTCTGCTCTTAGTAGACTCTTTGTAGTCATTGGCCATCTTTAAACAAATAATTTTGTTTCGGATATGGATTCAGTGACACAATACTCAGTGCCCCAAGTCAAAGGGCCTCCGGTAAAATAAAATCTTATGAAGCAACGAATGTATGAGGAGTTTATAGGAAATTAGGAAGATCAGCGTCAGATCCATTGCATTTTTATACTTAAATTCGTAAAGATATTTTGCATGACGTTAAATTATCATAACGGCAGACACATCTTTCTGAATGTCTCTTCGATCAAGCTGCGTCATGTCGAGTCGATGGTTAGATTGTGACCTGAGAGTATAAAGCAGCAACGATTATTACATCGATAATTGGCATCATTTTACGTCGTTCCCTTAGAATGTGTTGTATATTTCGAGGTGATCGTTTAGATGAGGGAAATAGCATAGCTTTAATTGCTGTGAGCAAAGCGACTCCAGTGGAAATTGCAATAATGATATAGTCGTGCCAAAATTTTTCTTATACACAGATGGTGGTGAGATTGGGACCCGAAAGTATATTATTAGTTGCTGGTAACAGAGCGGTCGGCAATAATAACTCTCGAAACAATGATGTTAGTTTATTTTGAATGCTATTTTTGTTTATCAATGCCGTTTCGTCGTCATTCAATACTCGTGTGAATAATGTTTTGCGACCCATTCTGCCGTTTTTAATTTTGCACGATCTCAGATGTTGCCAACATGTGTATCATAATTAGCATATTTCTCATTATACATTACTAAACCTACAAGGTAAAACGAAAACTTTTGTTTTATGTGGTAAGGAAATCCACGAATTTCAGTGCATATTATTTACATTTCAGCTTCGCCACTTGTGAAGAAATCTGTTTGTGTTGGGGAGATGGGATTAATTAAGAGGCGAAATATCTTGCTGGCTTCTTTTGGTTTGTATTAGAAACCAGCACTATGCAAACTTAGTAGTGTTCCAATAGTTGCGGTATTGCTTGCAGTGTGCTGAAGCCAACATGGAACTTGATAGACAATTCTCTCGTTGCAATCAGTCGCATACCTTCGACGAGCTAGTCGGGATGATCAATTTTAAGAGCGTCATCTACTTGTGCTCTGAGTTCGCAAAGCACACGGTATTCCATAATTTCCCAAAATTACTTCAGTGATGTATCACTTGAAAAAGACTATGGGCGATTTTCTGACTCATCCTTCTTCAATGGGAGATTGTGCTCAGTCACCAACCAAGCTTAATGCTCCTTCCTTACTTTGCATGTATTCCTCGTCGAACGGGCCTTCTCTTTCATTTTAATTTTGTTACTGAAATTCGACAACCACCAGATTTCTGAAATTCGTCCCAGTCAGTAGGCTAAGTGGTTTTCCCACATCGTCATACTTGAATACACCCCTACACACCCTACACCCTACTCACCCTTCCCCGCTTCAGGATTAGTCGACGGCCATTCATCGTTTCCGAGTGTACCTGGTTTCAATCTTATTCCGCTTAACGTAATTTTTGATGAAATTTACTTTCACTTTCAGCGGACTCGATGGTTGGAGGTGGTCGTAGATGAGAATTGTGAAGCCTTCTTGTCTGACACTTGCAGTCTTTATGCCAAATGTACTAACAGCTAGAAAAACATATTCGTGCGAATATTTACGTTTACCTGTTAGTTCCTTCCAGGTCTGCTGGCTGACCTTGTTTCAGCTCAACTCTTTACAAAAAGTGGAAACCGGCGACCATCTGCTGTTAATAATTCCATTTATCAAAAGCAAAAGCGCCCTTGCCGGTTACGAATAGACAGGTTCATCGTTAGTCGACAGATACTGGCAGTTCTTAAATTATGGAGCATACAAGGTGTCATCTGTTTTTGGTTGTAGCAAAGGCTTTGGATAGCGGTACCATCGAGAATTCTGCGTCACTATTACGACAATGCTGACTGTTTATGAAAAGCGCTATATTCTGCGATTTATTATGCACGATTGAACAGTTTTCTTTTTTTTGGAGACACAGGCAGTGCACAGCACTGTAACTTCCGTCACAGCCCAAAACACCATTTTCCTGTGTGCAGCATAATTTAACTTAAAAAATAAACATCAACTGCTGTCTGACTATGAACAGGACTATTCGAAAATGGCAATGGTGCCATTTGTTTTTGACAACAGTGGCTGGTAGCTGTTTTTTTTTTTTTTTTTTTTTTAAACATAGCATACTAATGGGTCGTCCGCGTGGTACGTTTAAGGTGAGCTTAGGAACACATTACTGGAGCCCCGACGTGGGTTCTGACTACAGTACACTTCACCGCAAGGAATTTGGCGGGAAGTCAGGTGTCACTTAAACGGAGAAAGCGTTCAAATTAGCTCAGCTGACGCTGGATTAAGGTACCCTCTCTGCAGATGATATGCGCTCTTTCTAGGACTAGTCTGTTGGTGACATAGTCCTCTCACTTGATCCTCAAAACTATTCGGAGATTTTGTTGGTGGAAGCGCTGATGTTTGTTGACGTCACGAAGACTTTGCGTTCAGGTTTCGCTACTGGATAGTAAAGTAGGAAAGCCAGTACCTTGACACACCACAAGACTTGTGTGCACTCTAAGATCTTTGTTCATGAAGACGCCGCACGATAGTCTTCTTAAGGCTGTATGAGGTACACATATCATCTTCCCCACACTAGGTGTGCGGATATTAACCTTACACATGGTACTACCCAGATAAGAAAACTAATCCACTTAATATCATACTCCGTCGAAAATGCAGATAGGAGTGTTATTGTCTGAGAGGACTGGAGCTGATGCAGACTGTGCAAGAACTACGGGACATCTAAATCGATCATATGAATTCATAACACAGTTGTAGTTCTTCCGGTATGAAAGCAGGTAATGTAGCGCCATCTGCATAATCTTAAACACAAGACGTCAAAAAAAAAAAAAAAAAAAAAAAAAAAAGACACGTAAAATGAAGGAATTGTCAGAATGAGACCAAAGTAGTTAGATGTAATGTACATCATACAGACGGACAAAGGATTATGGTTCAAATGGCTCTGAGCACTATGGGACTTAACTTCTGAGGTCATCAGTCCCCTAGAACTTAGAACTACTTAAACCAAAGTAACCTAAGGACATCACACAGATCCATGCTCGAGGCAGGATTCGAACCTGCGACCGTAGCGGTCGCGCGGTTCTAGACTGTAGCGCCTAGACAAAGGATTAGAATTACAGATAAACTGCATGATTTATTGGAGAGAAAGAGCTTAATATATTGAGCAAGTCAATAACGTGTTTGTTCTCCTCTGGCCCTTATCAAGTAGTTATTCGGTTGGCATTGATTAATAGAGATGTTCGAGGCCCTCTTGAGGGGTATCTTGACGAATTCTGTTATATTGTAAAAATCCCGAGACGGTTGGAGAGTCCTGCTCAAAATGCCCCAGATGTTCTCAATTGGGAAGAGATCCTACTGACAATCGTTGGGTTTGGGAAGCACAAAGTCAAGCAGTAGAAAGTCTCACCGTTGTCGGCGCGATTTGTCTTGCTGAAATGAAGGCCAGGACGGCCTGCCTTTAAGGGCAACAAAGTCGTCGACGGACCTGCTGTGCTGTAAGGATGCTGCGGTTGACACCCAGAGAGGTCCTGCTATGAAAAGAAATTGCACTCCAGACAATCACTCCCCTCTGTCGGGCTATATAGTGGGCAACAGTCAGATTATTATCGCACCACAGTCTGGGACGCCTCCAGACACGTCTCCAGCCTGGAATGGCATTGACTTGAGTACAGTTGTCTTCAGCGAAGAATCCCTCTTCGAGCTGACCACTGATGAACAGCGAAGACGTGACTGGAAATGCCCTGGACACATATGGGGTACCAAACCGATTGTCGCTCTCCACGCGCCCCAGCAACCAGGAGTGATGGTCTGCAGATGCCATTTAATTTCATAGCAGGAGCCATTTAGTTGTCATCCGCATCATCCTGATAGCATAGCGGTGCGGGGACGATATTCTTCACCCCGTTTTATTACCCTTCATGGCAAACCGTCCTGGGCTTACATTTCTGAAAGATAATGTCCGCTCTCACACGGCGAGAGTTTCTACTGATTGTTTTCGTGCTTTTCGGCAAGGTCGCCGGGTCCCCTAGTTGAAGACGTTTGGACATCACACACATCCATGCCCAAGGAAAGATTCGAACTTGCGACCGAATTCTGGTTCCGGACCGCTTGCCATGCCATTTACACCTGGCGCCTCAGTTGGACCAGCGTTCGTGCTGGACGTGCAGACCGCGTGAGACGACGCTTCATCCAGTCCCAAACATGCTCAATGGGGGACAGATCCGGAGATCTTGCTGGCCAGGGTAGTTGACTTACACCTTCTAGAGCACGTTGG
Source organism: Schistocerca cancellata (assembly GCF_023864275.1). NCBI lineage: Eukaryota > Metazoa > Arthropoda > Insecta > Orthoptera > Acrididae > Schistocerca > Schistocerca cancellata. The sequence continues at coordinate 701,581,936 of NC_064628.1, forward strand.
GTGGCACGGGATACATGCGGACGTGCATTGTCCTGTTGGAACAGAAAGTTCCCTTGCCGGTCTAGGAATGGTAGAACGATGGGTTCGATGACGGTTTGGATGTACCGTGCACTATTCAGTGTCCCCTCGACGATCACCAGTGGTGTACGGCCAGTGTAGGAGATCGCTCCCCACACCATGATGCCGGGTGTTGGCCCTGTGTGCCTCGGTCGTATGCAGTCCTGATTGTGGCGCTCACCTGCACGGCGCCAAACACGCATACGACCATCATTGGCACCAAGGCAGAAGCGACTCTCATCGCTGAAGACGACACGTCTCCATTCGTCCCTCCATTCACGCCTGTCGCGACACCACTGGAGGCGGGCTGCACGATGTTGGGGCGTGAGCGGAAGACGGCCTAACGGTGTGCGGGACCGTAGCCCAGCTTCATGGAGACGGTTGCGAATGGTCCTCGCCGATACCCCAGGAGCAACAGTGTCCCTAATTTGCTGGGAAGTGGCGGTGCGGTCCTCTACGGCACTGCGTAGGATCCTACGGTCTTGGCGTGCATCCGTGCGTCGCTGCGGTCCGGTCCCAGGTCGACGGGCACGTGCACCTTCCGCCGACCACTGGCGACAACATCGATGTACTGTGGAGACCTCACGCCTCACGTGTTGAGCAATTCGGCGGTACGTCCACCCGGCCTCCCGCATTCCCACTATACGCCCTCGCTCAAAGTCCGTCAACTGCACATACGGTTCACGTCCACGCTGTCGCGGCATGCTGCCAGTGTTAAAGACTGCGATGGAGCTCCGTATGCCACGGCAAACTGGCTGACACTGACGGCGGCGGTGCACAAATGCTGCGCAGCTAGCGCCATTCGACGGCCAACACCGCGGTTCCTGGTGTGTCCGCTGTGCCGTGCGTGTGATCATTGCTTGTACAGCCCTCTCACAGTGTCCGGAGCAAGTATGGTGGGTCTGACACACCGGTGTCAATGTGTTCTTTTTTCCATTTCCAGGAGTGTATATCCAATCCCTATTTCTCATCATTAGAACATGTGTGGGAATTCATACACTTTTATAACACCCTCCAACCACCAAGTTTCATGAACTGACACAGTATGAATTTCAGACATGGCAAGAAATTCCTCGGGTGACGTTCTGAGGCTGTTTGCTGCCCTGCCACAACGGTGCGGCAGGTATATTTGTGCCTGTGGAGTTGGAATTTACACTTAACAAAAATATTGACAGTGGGCATCAGTTCAGAAGCAAATGAAAGTGTAATCATTAAATATCTGTTATGTCGTGGTCATCCTCCCCGCCCCCCCTCCCCTTAACATCTGATATCGGTGATGACGATGAATCTGGTTTTCAAGGGTCTAAACAGTGTTTTAGACACTAAGTTTGAAGAATATCGGACTTGTTCTTTCATGGTGTAACACTCTGTATTTCCGCCAGTCTACTTAAATCACAGTTACAAACAGAATTAAGTCTATGTAGGTTGGAGACTGTGGCAATGTTAATAAACAGGAAGGGCGTCCAGCCACAAACAGAAAGGTCGGAAGGAGCTGTGAACTTGGATGAAACTAAGAGGAAAGAGACACATATGCGTCTTCGAAGACTGTAAATTTGGTTTCATTGTACTTTTTATTTAATGTTTGGCTCTCTAGTTCTCAATCGGTAAAAGTCGGAAGACTAAGGACGCTAGTGTTTTAGCTCCAATTTCTACCTGTCTTAGTAAATAAACAACACTGTGTCATCTCTCAGGTTTTCTAACCATGATTGATTAATGGTGTGTTTCCAAAATTATACAACCGAGTTGTCGTTTGTATTTTACACATAATATTTCGGCGACCAGTCGTTTGCTTGAGATGCTGCGAGTCTTGCTGTCATGTGTACTCGCTGCCTGGACTCTAGTTGGAGTCGGGGAGCTTGGGAGTAGGTGTGTTGCTCCCAGATTTACTAATCGTGTTTTAAGTGGTGTAATTTTCAAGGCCTCACGTAGTTTCTCACTGGGCGTGTTGTTATTCATTCTCATGAAAATGCATAGCAGTCTTGTCTCCACAGAGTACATGTTGTTTGCTTCTATTGTCGTCATTCCTCCTCTGCCACGGGTACCATATTCTAGCAGTTGTCTTGTACACAGGTTTTGCGTGTGTGAGCTGCTGTTTGGGATCTGCATCTATTGGGCCTCCCTTATATTCGCCATACTAGCCAATCGTTTTTTCTTTTTTCGTTAAGTATTTATTCTAAAGTGTTGAAAGTCTAAGGGTTTGTCACAGGAAAGTCCCAGATATCTAGTTGTCACTGTCACTAGGTTTACACGGGGCACCCAAAACTGAATTCCATAAACCGATTTCTCATTACAGCTTCTGGTTAGTCAAGTAAACACTCCAAAACTAGTTCTCTAAATGCAGTCTTACATGTCAGATTTCCTCTACCACAGACGAGTTCCGTTTCCATGTAAAAGCAAAATCGTTTTGAAGCGTGTGCTTGGGTTGCCAATCTACAATTCGGTTTTAAAAGATTTTGGCTAATCTGGACGGAGTGACTTTTAGTGCAGTGATGAAGAAGCAGAAACATTGGAGTGAGCATGAAGTTCACCACCGTTTATTTAAATGAGAGAAACAGCCATTGCGGTGACACAATCAGGAACTGGAAAAGCTGACTTCTGGAGGTCATTTGTGTAAAACAGCTGACGAAAGGAAAACTGATATTTGAATACTTTACCAAAACCGCCTCAAGTCTTAAACACACAACAGCAAAAAGCGGTTTCCGAAATCCTTTTTTCGTCTTCCGAAAGTAGTGTCTCACGTAAATGTAGACTGTGTAGACGACGACGTGAGCTTCAGTACTGGTGACTCTTAACTTCCAGATTAAGACGAAGTTTTGACACGTTGGCTTATTCTTATGTATTACTGTTTTCATACCATTTATTTTGTATTTTTGGAAGTGATCTAATTTGTCTTTTGGTTTTCTTCTAATATTTTTGTATTATTTTTACTTTATGTTGTTTTTCTTTTTGCTACTGAGTGGGATACACACAACTCCAGCATTTGCCACTCGGCTCAGGGAAACCCCTAAAGCCGCAACTGGAGTTGGGTAACATTTCTTCGTTATTCTTTTCTTCTGTTTTATTGCATTTGTAGATGTCCTGGTAATTCTTTGTCTTCAGTGCTTGACCTCATTTCTGCATGTTTGCCTGGCTGTATTATTTCTGTTGCCATAGCCGTGACGTGTGGTGGGTACGGGTATTTATATCTTGGTCTGTTGGAATGGAATGGAATTTCCTGCAAAGGTTGCTTGATGTTGCTGGTGATGAGTCTATTGTCTCCATATGCTGTCACTTGCTTTATTAATCTTTACTCTATTGAATCTGTCGCTAGTGTGATGTGTAGTGTTCTATTGGTTGATATGGTAGTTTTGCGATAGTTCTCAACATTCTCCGGTCCGCGGATTTTATTTTATTGCACTGTATTTCTGTGTCGCACCATGCAATCGCAGCGTATTCCAGTACCGGTCTAACAATCATTTTGTAAATGTGGAGAACAGTAGGGATCGCAGCTCCTCCGTTTCAGTGCTGAATAGCCTGATTTTGGTTAATTTTATACTTGCTGCTCCCATTTTTTGTGCAGTATTTTTCTCTCAATTTAAGAGGTTGTCGATTTCCAGCCCGAGGTATTTTGCTGTTGTCGTTGGCTCTACTCTTTTTCCCCAGAGTGTGATTAGTGCGTTATTTGGATTTTGTTGTCCGTATTGCGTAATGGGCCTGTGCTTTATTATCAGTAGTTGTGATTTTGTTGGATTAGGGCGTATCCTCCACGTTGACTTCCATTCTTTGAGGGCCTCGATTCATCTGCTCGTTTTTGCTGATATTAGTTCTATTCGTTTTTGTCGATAATAGTTCTGTGCTCGCGGCCTATCGTCAGAAAGCCGTATCGTCGGAATATAGAGCTATGTCTTCGTTTAATCCGGTTGGTTGTGGTATGTCTGGTGTGTATAAACTGTATAGCACTGGTGATATCGCCTCTCGCAGTAGTCCAGGTTTCCGAGAATTAATTTCCTACCTTTATTTTTAGGTATCTTTCTGTTATTATGTTTCTAATCAGTTTAATTATCTCTATTCGGATTTCGTATTTTATTACCTTGATGAATAGCCCTTTGTGCCATACCTTGTGAAAGACCCTTTCAGTGTCTAGTAGTAGCAGCTGCTATACTGTCAATGTTCATTGCCTCAGCGCTGCTACTGACCAGTCGCAGTATTAGATCGACAGTGCTTCTATTTCTTTTTCGGATGATAGCTTGTTCGTCCGGTAATATGTTCTTTTGTCAGTGAATTTTTGTATTATGTTTGTAAAGACGGCGTCAGACGTTTTTTGATAACTGGTAGGAACGCTGTTGGTCTACTGAATTATTAAAAAAAAAAATTACAAACTGACGCGGTACATCGATCATACAGGAGGGATCAGTAATCATGTAGGTATCAGGGGCCGCAAAGGCCATCCGGGGCTACTAAATAACGTTGCAGTTCTTTAGTCACAGGCTACAAATGGACGCCGATTACAGGAGATGCTCAAAGTTTTGACCAGCTGCATCGAGACACATCTGACATCGACGCTGCATTCAACGGCGCACTCTCTCGTAAATACTTGGTGTACCTCGAAGACATCCTGCTGCCACAACAACTCTGCTCACTAGTTCCTCCGGCGATGTAACGGCTGTTTCATACACAATGCCCTTCAGATACCCCCACAGGAAAAAATAGATTGGGCCAGATCGAGTGGTCGTGTTGGCAATGCGACTGTGCCACCGAGACCAAAAGGCTGCCTACAAATGTGCCTTCACTTGTCAGCTGAAATGCGCGGGGACTCCTTTGTGCTGAAATCGAATGCGGCGACGTATGGGAACATCATTCAGCATGCTCGGCAGAACCTCTCGCTGAAATATGAGATATACGTGCGACCATCAAGCTGGTCAGGGTAATAAACGGCCCAACTAAACAGTCTCCGACGATGCCAGTTCACACGTGACCGTAACGCCCTCTCGTGGTCTTTGCGACCCTCGATTCCCTTTTTGTGGTTCCGGTAGCATTTTAACTTCAGTGTTTTTTCCATTGTTGTGGTCTTCTTTGTAATTTAAATGCGGCATTCAATAGTTATTGAAGGTGTGATACAGTAATTTCTGTGTCGCCGCTATGCACTGTCTTATACAACCCCTCCCCTCCCGCTGGCGAGGTGAAAGGAGAAGTGCATGGCTGGGACACAGGTCGTAGTCCTCAATCTCTGTGGTACCATCACGGAGGTCGGGACGCTGTTGATGCGCCTCTGCGTGGTGTGATCTTAGCTCTTCAGTTTGCGTGGTCAGAGTGAATTTTTTCACAGAATGTCGTTGTGCGATGAGTACGCTTAAGGCTGGATCCCCAAAGTTTAGTTACCTGCAAACTGCTGTCTGTATTTATCAGTTTATGCTGTAGCCGGATATCTACAGATTCTTTTGGAACGCAAGCCCAGAATATGTTGTTCTGTTTTAATAACTCGGTGCCGCTATAATTCATGCTGCGTTCATTGGAGATACAGTGGTCTACGACAGCTGACGTTGTTGGTTATTCTCAATCTCTGTGCCGCACTCGCCCTCTGCACATTTTTCCTGTGCCATTCGAATAGAAAATATTGAAAGGCAATGGACATAAAATGTCTGATGATGATCATGATGACACACATTTAATTTTTAATGCTACTATCACATTTTACTACTGTATAAAAAGAAAATTATTTAAATGCTGTTGAGTCACACAGAGATTAATGACCATGTTCAGGTTCAAATGGCTCTGAGCACTATGGGACTTAACATCTTAGGTCATCAGTCCCCTAGAACTTAGAACTACTTAAACCTAACTAACTTAAGGACATCACACACATCCATGCCCGAGGCAGGATTCGAACCTGCGACCGTAGCAGTCCCGTGGTTCCGGACTGCAGCGCTCAGAACCGCACGGCCACCGCGGCCGGCAATGACCATGTCTTCACGCGCTCCATTCTTAACAGTACCACGAAGAAGTAGTTTTAGTATGCCAAGTAAACACGTAAATGTAATATAAAAGATATCTCCTACGCAGCAACATACAATTAAAAGGCGGGTATCTAAATATGTAGGTGCAAGGTTGAGTTGCGTGGAGAATAATAGAAAGAGAAGAATAAGAAAGGAAGATTAGAATTTAAAGCATTGTTGACAATGAAGTCACTAGAGAATCGGTCTTGGCCTTTCAGATGACCCATCCCAGCAGTCATCTTTAGCGATTTAGGAAAACCATGGAAAACCTAATTCAAAATCTCTGTTGATACGGGACAGCGGCGGGTCAGATATTTACCAAAGAAAAATCGCCAAACAGCCGTCAGTTTGACGGGACGGTGATAGTTGCCACCGGCTGCTGTGGCCGAGCGGTTCTAGGCACTTCAGTGTGGAACTGCGCGACCGCTACGGTCGCAGGTTCGAAACCTGCTTCGGGCATGGATGTGTGTGATGTCCTTAGGTTAGTTAGGTTTAAGTTGTTCTAAGTGCAGGGGACTGATGACCTCAGATGTTAAGTTCCATAGTGCTCAGAGCCATTTGAACCATTTGATAGTTGCCAACACTTCCGGTTTTTGGGACAGTGTTTATACAGAGGCAATCGAAATTATGTTGTCAGACAACTTGATTAACAGAGACAACGGCTTTCCACTAGCAAGACCTGGAACCCTGCACTGGTCCGCATCAAAACAGAACGTTCTTCTATGTAGCCAGTCCGAGTGTGAAAATAGTCTGTGAGAGCGATATATAGTTGCCGCCGGTGTTCTACTAAGGGCGACACCACCTTCCAACTCTTGGAGGCAGCAGCTGTGATGGGAGACCCATACGGTGTGTACGGTGCGGATGCTTATATGGGATGACGATCTGCAGCTCTGGTATCAGTTTTCAGCGGGACTAAGCAGCAGCAGCGTTCTCCTGAAGATGCCGAGCAGTTGGATCGCCGAAATACTGAATGAAGTTGATTTTGGGATCCGGCAGGAAACCCGAAGAGACTTAAAATCTTATTTTGCCGGGAAAGCCTAAGAAGTCAAATCATGGTGGATTGACTTAACAAAGGCCGTATGATAAATTTTCCACACTGCTGCGCATTCAAACATTTCAGAACATTAACATTTATTTGCTTGAGAAAATATGTGCGTACAGACACATCAACAATATTCAGAAGACGATGAACAGCGCCTGTTTACTTTATCCTTCGCATCTCATAACCGCCAAATAACACGGAAAATTATTTTTCTCGTTCAGTAGACCTGACCTTTTTCACTATTGAGACAGTTTTCGTTAAAAACGTTTATCTGCTTACATTATTATTTATGCACAAGGTAGGTTTTGGCTTTGTCTGGTTATTGCAAAATTTGAAAACTTTTTGTTTTGAGATATTTGGTCCCTCTTGTGGGAGAACAGTAGAAGGAAAGATATCAAGCTATCATACAATCTACATCTACATCTACGTGATTACTCTGCCATTCACAATAAAGTGCCTGGCAGAGGATTCAAAGAAACACCTTCAAGCCGTCTCTCTACCGTTCCACTCTCTAACGGCACGCAGGGAAAACGAGCACTTAAATTTTTCTGTGCGAGCCCTGATTTCTCTTATTTTATCGTATTGATCATTTCTCCCTATGTAGGTGGGTGCCAACAGAATGTTTTCGCAATCAGAGGAGAAAACTGGTGATTCAAATTTCATGAGAAGATCCCGTCGCAATGAAAAACGCCTTTGTTTCAATGATTGCCACTCCAATTCACGTATCATGTCTGTGTCACTATCTCGCTTATTTCGTGATAATACAAAACGAGCTGCCCTTCTTTGTACTTTTTCAATGTCATCCGTCAGTCCACCTGATGCGGATCCCACACCGCACAGCAATAATCCAGAATCTCCAGAATAGGGCGGACAAGCGTGGTGTAAGAAGTCTGTTTAGTAGACCCGTTGCACCTTCTAAGCGTTCTGCCGATGAATCGCAGTCTTTGGTTTGCTCTACCCACAATATTATCTATGTGATCGTTCCAATTTAGGTTATTTGTAATTGTAATCCCTAAGTATTTAGTTGAATTTACACCCTTTGCAGCGTGTCACGAAAACAAAGCAAAAAATAAAAATAAAGATTAAGAAGATACAAAAGCATAAAGTGCATTACAACAACATGAGTGAGCTGCTGCAAGAATATGCTTACTTCCAATGTTAGCAGACGACGTCACAATCCTGTGTTCCTGAGGATGTGCGGTCGTCAGCATACTCATTATTCTGTAGCTCTAAACTCGGCATAATCAGTTGATCACTGACGTTATCGAGTCACTCGTGACGTGGTTGGTGGTGATTTAGACCCTAGATTATGACACGCACCCACCACTAGTAGGCAGTTTGTTTCAAACAGACTTAGGACGAAGAGACCGACTCATTGCGTGGCTTGTTATTCTCAGAATTTGCCGCAGGAATTGTGAGTCACCCTGCGTGGAGATTCTATGAAGGTCAGGTGTGCTGGTTTCTTCGTAGGTATGATGCGAGATGTTCTTTCTTTTAGTTTCTGGATGTAGTTGTCTGCTGGAGTGTAGTCTGACTGTAGAATATAAAAAGAGGACACGCTCACTGGGCGTAGACAAGGCAAGTTTCGAGCCTCTGGTGAAGCTTGTTAATAGTAATGGTGACATCACACGGGTTGCGTTTCGCAATGTAAATTAATCCAAACGTGGTTTCTATCTCGGTTGGTGCAAGCTCAGAAACGAGCTGGTACACTACACGGAACGTACTGATCATCGTGATCTGCAATCGCAGCGCTCTCCACTGCTGTCGATTATGTTTGGTGCGCAAACCACAGAATTTGTTTACGAAAATGGACGCCCGTAAAATAGCTCTGTTTTAGAACCCGCACTTACTCCCTTGTCCACGAGCTAGTCGTTATGGTCTGTCTGTATTACTGATTGTGCTGAACTGTGAGGGAATCAGCCAGTGAATCAGACAGCAATCTTGCAGTGCAGTGTTCCATGTTTCTTAGCATATTCACAAGATCAGACAGACAGTACTCACTCCTGAATGGAGAACATTCTTATTTATACAAAACATCGAATATTCCAAAACATACTTCTATTAAATTAAAAAAGGTCTTGGAATCTTTTAGGAAAAATGAAAGAAAATTTAAGAAAAATTTTCGAAAAGGAGTACACAAATCAACAACCTTCCCGTTCAGATTCCGCTTCGTTATTCACTGCGCAACGGTTGACAGATGTTATTACTTAAGTCTGTGTCTACTTTTACTATGCCCTGACGGCTTTAACTGTCAATATGTCATTACCTAACATTTTATTGCAACAAGTCGTATCAAAAGCGATGCTATTTTTTTAATATAAATCTCTAATGAGGCGGTGCCTTGGAACAGCGAACTTTCGCAGCATACACAGATCTGTTAACCACAGATATACAGACTGAGTTAGGAGGGAAGGTACATGCTTTGAGGGGTGATAATATTAGTGATTCCGATAAAAAAAATTAATATGTACTTATTCCCTATTCAGAATACTTTCAGAGATGGAAGACATTTAATGCACATTGTTACTTATTTTCTCTATTATTCAAACATTGTCACTGTTTGCAACGTACCACAGCAGTGTAGAGGAAGTCGAGACGAAAATTTGTCACGGGACACTTGTGGAACATCAGTCGGGAAACAACCTCAAATTGGCCTACCAAATTTACCTAAGCTGCAGCGCTTGCACATCGCGCGAGATTTTCAGTATTCTCACGCTCCCTTCGCTCGACTATTAGTCCTAGAGAAAAAGATGAATGGGACCTTTTTTGTAGGAAATTTAAAGTAGTTTAATTTTGTACTGAGAGACGTTTTCGCTGGAGGGCGCGGTTTTCGAGTTATGGGAGGAAAACATACAAAAGTAATATTAAATGTGCACAATGTCGGAAACCATTCGGAATAGGGCATACACCCTTATGAAATTTGTTGTTCAGAATCACTAATATATCACATTTCAAAGCATGTACCTTTCCTCCTGACTCACCCTATATCATTTCCCGCCACATGCATCCGCAAGGGGGGGAGGGCAATAATGGGCACTCGAGGGAATTTCACGAAAATTGCGTCGATTCCTAGGTGTGACGACGATTTCGGCGCTCTTCTGCAGTCAAGAGGAATGCGAACCTTCGAACCGTACCGAAATAGTGTCTTCAGTCTTTTCTCTGTCCCCTCCTCATACAGCCATTATCCTGCAGGTCACCTGGTGCGCGGATTTCGACGCCATTTCGCAGAACAACATAAACATGGTAACAGGATACGTGCCCGACATCTTCCCCCAATTCGCATAAGGACGCGCCCTCCCTTTGTTGTACAACGGACTCGACAAACTGCACAGTTCTCTGAAGAACACTTCATTGCTATTGTTTCGGTATATACATTTATACGTAATCTTGATAGCCAAACAGACGAAAAAAGATAACACCGTTTTCTGAAATAGAAGAAATACAATAAGGTGTGAAAAGTCAAGGTCGAAAAGATGTCTTCTCCAGTGATTGTCTGCGATTTTGCGGGCACTGGAGCAGATGAGACGCTCTTCCGTCCTAAATTTCTTGTCTGTTCCGATTCACTAAGTGCCCTTCACTCATTGCAAAGTTCAGCCGGCCGGAGTGGCCGAGCGGTTCTAGGCGCTTCAATCTGGAACCGCCCGACCGCTACGTCGCAGGTTCGAATCCTGCCTCGGGCATGGATGTGTGTGATGTCCTTAGGTTAGTTAGGTTTAAGTAATTCTAAGTTCTAGGGGACTGATGACCTCCGCTGTTAAGTCCCATAGTGCTCAGAGCCATGTGAATCATGTGTGCAACGTTTGTATCCAGCAGATAAAATAGTCCAGACCATCCAGGATGCTCTCCTCCAACTACGAATGAGGAAGAAGATGGCTTTCTGCCGGGTTCCAGGGCACATCGGCATTGCTGGGAATGAAAGGGCAGATCTCGCAGCCGAGGAGGCGTGTCTCGGTCCGCAAGTATTTCAGTGTGCCATCCCCCTGCACGCACTCACGTCGCTGTTGCTCACGAGTCATGCGTCGGTGGGAGAATGAGTGGCTGGAAATGACTGACAATAAGCTCCGTTTAGTCAAGCCCACAACGCGTGTGTGGTGTACTTCCTTCCAGCCACGTAGACGGAACGAGGGGCGAGAGGATCCTCCAATGTGTGGTGCTTGTGGCGTCCAGGTCACTGTGCACCACGTTTTATTGGATTGCGTTTTATTTTCCGACCTGCGGGCCGAGGTTGCCTTGCCGGCGGATCTGCCATCTCTTTTAGGAAATACTCAAACGAATGTGGTTAAAGTTTTAAAGTTCTGTGACTTGTCCGATGTTTTTACCAAGGTTTTAGGGACAGGGTCTTAATTTGTTCACGGGGTGACTGGTTCGCCCATATAGTGGCCAACCAGTGACAATTTCCCGTGGCATCCTTAACGATCCTTTCTCGTTTTCCTTACGTTTTATTTCCTATACAGCATTTTTCATCTTTTCCCGCTTTCTTTGCGTGTATGCTTCCATTTTACTAAGTTTGTCAAATGGCTCTGAGCACTATGGGACTTAACATCTACGATCATCAGTCCCCTAGAACTTAGAACTACTTAAACATAACTAACCTAAGGACATCACACAACACCCAGTCATCACGAGGCAGAGAAAATCCCTGACCCCGCTGGGAATCGAACCCGGGAACCCGGGCGCGGGAAGCGAGAACGCTACCGCGCGACCACGAGCTGCGGACGCTAAGTTTGTCCACATTAGTTTCTTTTAGTGTCAGAGCGCTGATGACCTCGAGCACCCGTAAGCTCTCCCCCCCCCCTCCCCCCCCCCCACACACCTTGGACCTTCTCAAACTCTATGACGTGCAACAATTGCAGTTAACCCATCATCAGAGACAAGAGTGGCCCAGCGAAGTGTGACAGGACTGCTGTTATTTTGTGCCTGCGGCTGTTTGCTGATGACGGTGTGGTGTACAGGAAGATGTCGTTGAGTGACTGTAGAAGGATGCAAGATGACTTAAACAAAATTTCTAGTTGGTGTCATGAACTACAGCTAACTCTGCATGTAGAAGAATTTAAGTTAATGCAGATGAGTGGTAAAGACAAACCCGTAATGTTCGAACGTAGCATTACTAGTGTGCTGATTGACAGGGTCACATCGACTAAATATCTAGGCCGAACATTGCAAAGCGATATGAAGTGGAACGCGCATCTAAGGACTGTAGCAGGGAAGGCGAATGGTTGACTACGGTTTATTGAGAGAGTTCTAGAAAGTGTGGTTCATCTGTAAATGAGGCCGCACATAGAACCTGGTATGACCCATTCTTACCTCTCGAGTCTTTGGAATCAGCACCAGCTTGGATTAAAAGAAGACATCGAAGCCCCAGTTGTGATCAAAGTTAAAAAAGGTTTTTGAAGTTTATTCCCTTTTTCTCCACGTTGTGGAGCTTTGAAGTGGCATTTTCTTGTTGGTTGTTTTTGTTGATATGTAAAAGGATTTTTCTCATTCGTTCCGAATTTTTATATTTGATATTTTTCAATTCATTGTCAGTGCAACATTAATACAATATAATAAATTTTATGTTTTTTTTTTTTGCTATACTTCATAACTGAGTGGTTTCACTGTATGTAATTACATGATAATGTAGGCCCAATTTGATAGTTGAATAAAAAAAGATATCACCCATTTTCATATTAATAATATCAAAACACTGTTGTTGTATAGAAATGTGCAAACTGTTTACATATGTAAGTAATCCAGCGTAAGCCCGCCCGTCTAGCCGCACGGTCTAGCGCATTGCTTTCCGAGCGGTAAGGCGTGGGTGCCTGGCACGAATTCGCCGGGCGGACTAGTGTCGAGGTCTGGTGTGCCGGCCAACCTGTGGATGGTTCTTAAGGCGGTTTTCTATCTGCGAGCTGGATCTCCTTCTTCCGCCTCAGTTACACTATTTCGGTGATTGCTGTGCACACACTGTCTCCACGAAAGCGTACACCGTAATTACTCCGACCACTCAAACTGAAATGTCCCCTTTGAAAAATTATACAAGACTGTGCTTAACCTGACACACAATATTCTTAGCGCAACGCAATCTGACTTCCAATAATACCTACAAAAGAATGGCCCTGACTAACATTAACCTATACCTTTCACAAATCACTTACCTCACAAAAATCTTCATTACAGGAACTACTGCAATACAGCGAGCGCCACTACTGCCAGCTAAATAAAAAGATTCAAACTACGGAAGGCACTAACTACTGATAGGCATAGTTAGCAAATGAAAGATTTTAATAGAGAACAAACAATGTATTTACCTTAATAGTCATAACATATATAGCAGTTCATGACAAATTTCAAAACTCCGCCATCTCTCCCCCCACATCCACCACTGCTGGCGGCTCACCTCCAACTGCGCAACGCTACGCGCTGTTCATCCAGCTGCCGCTGCCCAACACTACAATGGCAGACAACAATGCAAACTAGCCACAGACTGCACACAGCACAGCCAGTGATTTTCATATAGAGCGCTACGTAACGTTGCCAATAAGAAAACATAAACAGCCTACTTACATAGCCCCCATGCTCCCCACAAAAAAATTTACAAATTGTTTTGGGCACTGGGCAATACATATTTGTTAAAATTTTTCATAATCGTAATTACAATAACAAAGAAATGAAATGCACACACTTATTGATACAATGTTGGTCAAAAGCTAAAATTTTCTCACAGTCCATAAAGACAGTCCCGATTGTTCATCACAGTAAAATTTCAGTGTTTTTATTTTTCAAAGTCTGAGCAGTAAAAGACAATGTACACGGAAGTAGTGGATTTTCATGCAGTCTTGAAGAAGTAGTGTTGTCCTTCCAACGGAAAGACAGTGCTGACTCTTGACATGCAGACAGGTAATGGGCCACAACAGAGCAAACCCACAGCAGAGTCATTCGAACTTTTGAAGAATATTGGTAGGTAGGTCATCACAGGGCAGACCCACTGTAGTCCTGGTAGAGAGTATGGTATTGGTGGGCCACCAGAGGTGCAGACCCATTGCAGTCCTTCTAGAAATTGTGGACAGACCCACTGTAGTCTGGGTAGAGATTGTGGTATTGGTGGGCCACCAGAGGTGCGGTCCCACTGTAGTCCTTGTAGAAACTGTGGGCAGGCCCACTGTAGTCCTGGTAGAGATTGTGGTATTGGTGGGCCATCAGAGATGCAGACCCACTGTAGTCCTTGTAGAGATGGCCAGCAGCCATCTGCTGTGACTGTGCAGGTGCACAATCACCATTGAAGAGTCTTGCAGATAATATAGCAAGTCCATAAACCACCACTTGTGCACTCACAAAGTTTTTGGAATTGTCCTTAGAAGTCTTGCAGACATTATAGCAAGTCCATAAACCACCACTTGTACACTCACGAAGTTTTTGGAATTGTCCTTAGAACCAGCAATGCTGTTATCCAGCCCCTTGCTGAATTAGTAACACACGTGCAAACACTAACAGTCCCAACTTCTCACATATTGTGCATTACTATGACCAACAGAAATGTGTGCAGTGAAATGAATGCTTACAAGTTACTTAATTTGATGAACTGGTGTCAATTACAATATTATAACATAAGAATACAATAACAAAGGTACAAAATACATAATTAAAGAACATAACAATACAGATAACATTTGTAGTACAGGCTTTACAACAGAATAGAAATAAACATATACATCAATGTTACAAGAATTATGAGATAAGTAGATACATAAAAGATTAGAATAAATTTTGAAACATCAACTTTACACATGAGCATTAAAACAAAACAGAATAAATGTCTAAGCATCTTTACAAGGTAAATAACATATTATTAATGCCAATGGTATTTGAGGATAACAGTATTCTTCATCGTAGTGAATGTAGCTTAGTATTAGAAGAAAAAAAATTCTATGAAACTACACAGAGACAGGAAGAAAACAAATACACAAGGGTACACAAACACATAGTCGAATAACACAAAAGGAAAGGACAGGGTTCGTTTTCAGTGTAACATTTGGTACTGCAGTCCCACCCAAAACTTCATTCCATAGATCTTTCGTCTTATTTCGATATTTGCTCCAGCCAAAAAATTCTATCCAAGCATGCTTTCTGTATTCTGTTCACACATTTCTTACCTCATTATTTATTTACCATTATCTTACCTCAACATTTATTTCCAAGAAAATCCTACTTAAACCTGTTGTCCCTAAACCCTACTTTTTTTGTTCATATCCTCTTTCAAAATTCTTTTTTTTTTTTGGCCACACCATTTTCTTATAGCTTCTCAATGCATTTCTTCCAATTCATCATAGTTAGTTTCTTATATAGTCTACCCCCTCTTAAGCTAACTTAAATCTACTGAGCTCAGATGCATAAACTACGGGACGAAGCTATGCAGCAGCACAAAACAATTAATACAAACAGCAATGACAAAAAAAATGGAAATTGGTGAAGCAACAATATTACAACTAAGATAAGGCACTGTGCAGCAAACAAGAAAAATAAATCAGTAGTAAAACTAGCTTAGAAGAGTAAGACAAATTAAAATTCAGTAGCACTATGCCTGGCAAACAGCAGCAGCAAATATAAAAAATATAAAACTTATATCTATACATGACAAAGCTCAAGCAGAAAAAATATTACAGTAAAAATGGCCATGTTTAATACTTATGTCACATCTTAACACTAGAGTGATGCATCACAAAAACTTACTCTACCAAAAAAATTACCAAGTAGTTGAAAAGAAAATTCCGTATGCAATTCCTGTGAAGGGAAATGTGTTTTTGTGCCCCTTCGTTTTTTTTTTAAAGTTATTATTTACTGGATCTTAATAGTGTTGAAAAAGCATAATATACATAGCAGTTCATAATATCCATTCTGTACTCAAAAATCCGCCATCTCATTTCCCACATCCACCACTGCTGGCGGCTCACCTCCAGCTGCGCAACGCTACCCGCTGTTCACATCCAGCTGCCGCTGCCCAACACTACAATGGCAGACAACAATGCAAACTAGCCACAGACTGCACACAGCACAGCCAGTGATTTTCATATAGAGCGCTACGTAACGTTGCCAATAAGAAAACATAAACAGCCTACTTACAAAACATTTGGGGTTACACTCGTCTGGTTCAAAAAAGTGTTCAAATGTGTGTGAAATCTTATGGGACTTGACTGCTAAGGTCATCAGTTCCTAAGCTTACACACTACTTAACCTAAATTATCCTAAGGGCAAACACACACACCCATGTCCGAGGGAGGACTCGAACCTTCGCCGGGACCAGCCGCACAGTCCATGATCCTCGTCTGGTGTGAGACGTTACCGGGGAGGGGAGGCCCCCGGGGAGGAGAGGGGTCCACTGGGGGCCGAACTGCATAATAACTCTAGGTTCGTTGTGGGGCGGCGGTGGGGCAGGTGGACTGCAGTGTCCTATTGTGGGGCTGTGACCCACTGACGGCTACGGCAGGACGAAGCCTCTCCGTCGTTTCTAGGTCCGCGGTTCAATATGCAATACACGCAATCCAGTGTAAATGTTCTAAGTTAATGATTAGCAATCGTTTGACGTACAGTTACTTTCGTAAACTGCCTGTCAGTAATAGACTTTGGGGCGCAACACACTTTCAAACTAACTGAAACGTTTATATAAAAAATGGCAATTTTACAAGAAGCGTTCAATAACTAATGCAGCGCATTTACTTTGTCGCCCAGTTTCGGTTGAAAAAAATGGGGAATTTGTTGTGGAAATTCCATGGAATAGTCCCACTTCAGCGCCTATAGTTTCACGAAGTTCCGATAGATGGCTGTGCTATCGTAGCCTTCAAAATGATGTCTGTAACGGAGGTGCGTTCTAAGCAGAGAGCTGTCACCGACTTTCCTTTGCGGGAAACCAGAGCATAGCATCGCAGTTATTCATAGACGCTTGCAGAATATCTACGGAGACCTGGCAATGAACAAAAGCACGGTGAGTTGTTGGGCGAAGTGTCTCATCATCGCAACATAGTCATGCAAACCTGTCCCATCTCCAGGGTGCCGCCCTGCCGCACAGAGCTTTGACTCCAGCAATGCTGGAACCTGGGGACACTCTTATTCGAGGAGATCGATGAATCACCATCGAACACCTCGCTGCTGTTGGTGTTGTTGATACACCCATTCACCGTTGGGGGACTCAAAAATGTGTGCCCGCTGTGCTCCTCGCCGCCTAACAGGAGACCATACAAGACTTCAATCTGTTTGGCCCAATGAAGTACTCCGGGGGAAGCAGTACGTAGATGATAGGGAGGTTATTGTAGCAGTATAACGTTGGCTCCGACGTCGACCAGTAGAGTGGAGGGACGCGGGCATACTGGCCTTCTCAGTGAGGTGGTGTAAGGCCTTCTCAATGAACGGAGATTACGTTGAGGAATAGGATTTTGTAGCCAAAAGAGTGGGCAATAATTTGGTCTGTTGGAATCCTGAATAAAACCAACCTGCTTTGAGAAAAAAAGTGTGCATTACTTATTGAAGACTCCTCGCAGTGTGTTGCTACCTGCTGGATAAATTTCTGCAGATGCTCATCTCCCGTGCCACTTTATTATAACATGTCCTATCAAAAACAATGCGTTTTCAAGAAATCCTCAGTGTGCCGATGCTTTGAAACAGAACATGTACATACCATGTGAGTTATAATTTAAAAACCCCTAATACGGTCTTCAAATAAGAGCGATTTATCCAGTACGGCATGTCCTAAGATGTGCTTGTGACGTAATAACTACACTCATGCTCATAAATTAAAGATAACTGCAGAAGGTGGTGCCACACAACGTGGCACTACACAAAACTGCGCTAATAGCATAGGCACATAGGGAACACACCGGACACAGATCTGTAAGTCCACGGTATTGGTGATAACTTGAGAAAACCGTCCCGTAACACGTGTGCTACAAAACGCCATTGTTTCTTGCACATGCACCCCAACGTCGGTATGGGATATGATCACCATGCACACGTACACAGGCCGCACAACGGGTTGGCATACTCTGGATCAGATGGTCGAGCAGGGAGCTCCTGAAGTGTCATAGGGGTGTGAAGACATGCAGCGATACGTCGACCGAGAGCATCCGAGACGTGCTCGATTGACCTTAGGTCTGGAGAGCAGGCAGGCCATTCCATTCGCCTGCTGTCATCCATCAGGAGGAAGGTGGGACCCACTGCACCCCTGAAAAGGCGGTCATACTGGTGCAAAATGACGTCCCGATACAGCTGACCTGTTACAGTTCCTCTGTGAAAGACATGCAGGGGTGTACGTCCACCAATCATAATCCCACCCCACACCATCAAACAACGACCTCCATAGAGGTCACTTTCAAGGGCATTAAGGGGTTGGTATCTGGTTCCTGGTTAACGCCAGATGAAAACCCGGCGAGAATCACTGTTCAGACTATGCCTGGACTCGTCCGTGAACATAACCCGGGACCACTGTTTCAATGACCATGTACTGTGTTCTTGACACCAGGCTTTACGGGCACTCCTGCGACCAGGGGTCAGTGGAATGCACCTTGCAGGTCTGCGGGCGAATAAACCATGTCTGTTCAGTCGTCTGTAAACTGTGTGTCTGGAGACAACTGTTCCAGTGGCTGCGGTAAGGTCCCGAGCAAGGCTACGTGCAGTACTCCGTGGCCGTCTGTGGGCACTGCTGGTGTTGTAAACTTTGGACGTCCCGCTCTGTAGCGCCTGGACAAGTTTCCAGTCTGCTGGAATCGTTGCCATAATCTTGAAATCACAGTTTGTGGCACACGGAGGGCACGTGTTACGACATGCTTTGTTTGACTAACCTCCAGTCGCCCTAGTACTCTAGCCCTCATAACGTCATCAACATGTGTTCTTTGAGCCATTTGCAACACGTAGTCACCGTTAGCACCGTACTGTGACATGCACCAACACACCTCTGCGTATGTGGACTGCTGGCAGCGCCACCGTGCGACGATCGCAGGTTAAATGCACCGCAATGTCATACCCCTAGGTGATTTAAACCCGCAAACCGCCCACCAGAGCGTTATTTCACCATGTATCAACATTATCCTTAATTTATGAGCCTGAGTGTATTTTGCATCTAATTACCCATATTCCTTGCCACACTGCAAAAATATGACGCTTCTGTTTCTGTCTGTTAAGCACGGAGATGCTTCGCAACATGAAATTCTACACCTACAGCTACATATATACTGCGCAAGCAGCCGTATAGTGCGTGGCGGAGAGTACTCCGTACCACTACTAGTCATTTCCTTTTCTGTCCCACTCGCAAATAGAGCAAAGGAAATGGGACTGTCTATATGCCTGCGTACGAGCCCTAACCTATCTAATCTTCTCTTCACGGTCTTTACGCGAAATGTACGTTGGTGGCAGTAGAATCGTCCTGCACTCAGCCTCAAATGCCGGTTCTCTAAATTTTCTCAATAATATTCCTCGAAAAGAACATCGCTCTCCCTCCAGTGATCCCAATTTGAGTTCCTGAAGCATCTCCATAATAAATGGGCGTTGTTAGAACGTATCGGTAAGAAATCTAAAAGCACGCCTCTGAATTGCTGCGATGTCTTCCTGTAATCCGACATGGTGCAGACCCAAAACACTCGAGCGGTACTAAACGATGGGCCACACTAGCGCCCTATATGCGGTCCCCTTTACAGATGAACCACACTTTCCTCCTTACATGCTCATTCGATATCATATTGCTTTTCTGCAATTCATCACGCCAATTACAAATAGTGTCTAAGTCATCTTCTATACTGCTACAGCCACTCAACGACGACAGATTCCCACAGACCACAGCATCATCAGCAAGAGAAGCAGACTGCTGCTTACCCTGTCCGCCTGATCATCTACGTATATAGAAAATAACAGCGGTCCTACCACGCTTCCCTGAGTCACTGCTGACGATGCCCTTGTCTCTGATGAACACTCGCCGTCGAAGATAATATACTGGGTTCTGTTACTTAAGAAGTCTTCGAGCCACTCAACATACATGAGAACCTATTCCATACACTTGTACCCCCGCTACAAGTCGGCAGTGTGGCACCATTCAAATGCCTTAAGGGAATCTAGGAGTATGGAATCCGCCTGTTGCCATTCACCCATGGTTCGCACGATGCGAGAAAAGGGCAAACTCAGTTTCGCATGACCGATGCTTTCTAAAACCATGCTGGTTTGAGGACAGAAGCTTTTCCCTCTCAAGGATACCTATGATATTCGAACTGAGAATGTGTTCAAGGGTTCTATACCATACTGACGTTACGGATATTGGTCTGCAAATTTGCGTGTCCGTTCTTTTACCTTTCTTACGTACAGGGGTCACCTGCGCTTTTTTTCCTGTCGCTTGGGATTTTGCTCTTGGTGAGAGACTCGCGATAAATGCAATCTACACTCCTGGAAATTGAAATAAGAACATCGTGAATTCATTGTCCCAGGAAGGGGAAACTTTATTGACACATTCCTGGGGTCAGATACATCACATGATCACACTGACAGAACCACAGGCACATAGACACAGGCAACAGAGCATGCACAATGTCGGCACTAGTACAGTGTATATCCACCTTTCGCAGCAATGCAGGCTGCTATTCTCCCATGGAGACGATCGTAGAGATGCTGGATGTAGTCCTGCGGAACGGCTTGCCATGCCATTTCCACCTGGCGCCTCAGTTGGACCAGCGTTCGTGCTGGACGTGCAGACCGCGTGAGACGACGCTTCATCCAGTCCCAAACATGCTCAATGGGGGACAGATCCGGAGATCTTGCTGGCCAGGGTAGTTGACTTACACCTTCTAGAGCACGTTGGGTGGCACGGGATACATGCGGACGTGCATTGTCCTGTTGGAACAGCAAGTTCCCTTGCCGGTCTAGGAATGGTAGAACGATGGGTTCGATGACGGTTTGGATGTACCGTGCACTATTCAGTGTCCCCTCGACGATCACCAGTGGTGTACGGCCAGTGTAGGAAATCGCTCCCCACACCATGATGCCGGGTGTTGGCCCTGTGTGCCTCGGTCGTATGCAGTCCTGATTGTGGCGCTCACCTGCACGGCGCCAAACACGCATACGACCATCATTGGCACCAAGGCAGAAGCGACTCTCATCGCTGAAGACGACACGTCTCCATTCGTCCCTCCATTCACGCCTGTCGCGACACCACTGGAGGCGGGCTGCACGATGTTGGGGCGTGAGCGGAAGACGGCCTAACGGTGTGCGGGACCGTAGCCCAGCTTCATGGAGACGGTTGCGAATGGTCCTCGCCGATACCCCAGGAGCAACAGTGTCCCTAATTTGCTGGGAAGTGGCGGTGCGGTCCCCTACGGCACTGCGTAGGATCCTACGGTCTTGGCGTGCATCCGTGCGTCGCTGCGGTCCGGTCCCAGGTCGACGGGCACGTGCACCTTCCGCCGACCACTGGCGACAACATCGATGTACTGTGGAGACCTCACGCCCCACGTGTTGAGCAATTCGTCGGTACGTCCACCCGGCCTCCCGCATGCCCACTATACGCCCTCGCTCAAAGTCCGTCAACTGCACATACGGTTCACGTCCACGCTGTCGCGGCATGCTACCAGTGTTAAAGACTGCGATGGAGCTCCGTATGCCACGGCAAACTGGCTGACACTGACGGCTGCGGTGCACAAATGCTGCGCAGCTAGCGCCATTCGACGGCCAACACCGCGGTTCCTGGTGTGTCCGCTGTGCCGTGCGTGTGATCATTGCTTGTACAGCCCTCTCGCAGTGTCCGGAGCAAGTATGGTGGGTCTGACACACCGGTGTCAATGTGTTCTTTTTTCCATTTCCAGGAGGGTATATAAAGAGCCAATATTGTGGAGTACTATTTGTAAAACCGAACTGCCATTCTATCAGGACATGGCGATTTATTTGCTTTCAACTCTTTCAGTTGTTTTTCCCCGCCAGCGATGTTTATTACTATGTCTTCTATACAGCAGTCTGTGCGTTGGTGCGGTGTGTCTGTACGATTCTCTTGCGTGAACGACATCTTAAATGCGAAATTTAACTTCGGCTTTATTTTCCCTATTTTCTAGAGCCTTTCTGAAGCGCCAAAGAACCTGATATAGGCACGTGTATTCAAATGCAGAGATATGCAAACAGGCAGAATACCGTACTGCGGTCGGCAATGCCTATATAAGACAACTGTCTGGCGCAGTTGTTAGATCGGCTACTGCTACTGCAGTGGCAGGTTACCAAGATTTAAGTGAGTTTGAACGTTGTGTAATAGTAGACCCACGAGCGATGGGGCACAGCATCTCCGAGGTAGCGATGAAGTTGGGATTTTCTCGTACGACCATTTCACGAGTGTACCGTGAATATAAGAAATCCGATAAAACATCAAATTTCCGACACCGCTGCGGCCGGAAAAGGATCCTGTAAGAACGTCACCACCGATGACTGAAGAAAATCCTTCATCGTGACAGAAGTGCAACCCTTTCGCAATTTGCTGCACATTGCAATGCTGGGCCATCAGCAAGTATCAGCATGCGAACCATTCAACGAAACGTCATCGCTATGGGCTTTTGGAGCCGAAGGCTCACTCACGTGCCCTTGATGACAGTACGGCACAAACCTTTACGCCTCGCCTGAGACCGTCAACACCGAGATTGGACTGTTGATAATTGGAAACATGTTGCCTGGTCGGAGTAGTAGTAGTAGTAGTAGAAGGGTTTTGTGGGCGCACGACAGCAAGGTCTTCAGCGCCCGTTCAGTATCATAGTGAGACGGGTGTCAAGAAAAAACTCAGAACATTTACATCTAACGCAACATAAAACGGAACATAAAACACGGGGAACAATCATTGAAAAATATGTGCTCACCCACACCGAAGCGTGGGATGAAGCAGGGCGTCAGCAGTAAAACATGGACAACACAGGAAGAAAAAGGTAGAGGGAGCTAAGACAATGGAGCAGATGGAAGTGGCTGGCTGACCGCAAGGAAAAAAGGGAGGAGTCAGCCACTCTGCAATACACTAAAACCGCCAGCCTAAAGCTTAGGCCAGAGTCCAGACACATCACAAAACTTAAAAACCCTAGACACACACGTCTCATCATTAGCTAAAACACAGGGCAGATCCCCATCAACTTGTGCTTCTGCCCTTGCATCACGGTATAAAACGCAGTCTGTCAAAATGTGCCGGACAGTGATATGCACACCACAAGCATCACAATACGGAGGATCCTCCCGCCGTAATAAATAGCTATGTGTCAGAGGACAGTGCCCGATCCGAAGACGTGTGAGCGCCACCTCTTCCCGCCTGAGCAGCCGGCAGGAGGAACGCCACGGCCGAGTGGTTGACTTTACTAACCGCAGTTTACTGGCCGTCACCGCCAGCCATTCAGCCTCCCACAACTCCATGCACTTCCTGTGGAGTGCAGCGATGACTGACTGCAAGGGGATAGGACACTGGACCACATCCTGCTCTCTGCAGGCCTCCTTGGCAGCCCGATCAGCCTGTTCGTTGCCCCATATGCCGACATGACCAGGCACCCAGCAGAAGGATACCTCTTTACCCCGCCGTTGGAGCAAGTACAGTTTGTCATGTATCAGCTGGACCATCTCTTCAGTCGGGTACAGGTTCTGCAGTGATTGTAAGGCACTAAGAGAATCGGAGCAGAGAAGAAATCGATCGCCCCGAACTCGATTCATCTGCTCCAGTGCCGTCAGGATCGCGTGGAGCTCCGCTGCGAAAACGGTATATTCAGCAGGGAGGCGAATCCGGGTAACATGAGCAGGGAACACCACAGAACAGCCAAGGAAAGTCTCCTGTTTGGAGCCATCAGTATAAACGACAGTGAAACCGCGATGCACATCTAAAAGGTTAAAAAACAGAGATTGGAACGTAAAATCTGGTGTGCCATCTTTCTTAAAATTAGTCAAATCTAAAATAAGTTTGGGTCTCCGGAGGAGCCAAGGTGGAGATCTGCTCCAACCGCGACGTAAAACACGAAGACCAGCCATAGACATCGCACTGAGGCAATCCTGTGCGCGAATCCCATAGGGCTGCGTCGCACGTTGCCGGTTATGAAACAATCGTGCCAGAGGAGGCTGAGCAACGGTATGGTATGCAGGGGTGTAGGGTGTGGACAAAGTTTTATACGCCTGGCGCACTGTAAGTAGCCGTCGCCGCATATGAAGTGGCGGTTCACCAGCCTCTGCACAGAGGCTGGGGATAGGGCTAGTTCGGAATGCCCCAGTGGCCAACCGAAGCCCTTCATGGTGCACAACGTCCAACATTTTTAAGTAAGAAGGCCTCGCAGACCCATACACCGTGCACCCATAATCGAGCCGAGACCGCACAAACGCCCTGTAAAATTGGAGCAGACAAGTCCTGTCAGCTCCCCATGTACTGTGGCTAAGACATTTTAAAATACTTAAAGCCTGAAGCGACCGCCGTTTCAGGTCTTTAAGATGAGGTAACCACGTGAGCCTCGAGTCAAAAATGAGCCCCAGAAATCTCACCGTGTCTTTAAAAGTAAGAATAGTATCCCTCAAGCGCAACTCAGGAAAGGTTAAAAGCGAACGAGAACGGTTAAACAGAACACATACAGACTTCTCGGTGGAAAACTGAAAACCACTCTTCTTCGCCCAATCATCCAAACGCCTAATCGTAAGTTGCAACTGACGGGTTGTCGTTGCAAGGCTTGAAGAAGAGCAGAACAAAGAGAAATCATCCACAAACAAAGAACACTGGACAGGACTTTTCACTATGGACGTAATGCTATTAATAGCGATGGCAAACAGAGTCACACTTAAAACGCTACCCTGAGGGACACCATTCTCCTGCTCAAAGCGATCAGACAGGACGTCACCAATTCGGTATCTAAAATATCGTGGCGAGAGGAAAGACTGAAGAAAAAGAGGAAGACAACCACGAAAACCCCATTCGTGAAGCTGCTCCAGGATGAGACGCCTCCAAGTAGTATCGTAGGCCTTCTCGATGTCGAAAAATACACCTAGAAGGTGATGACGGCGTAGGAAAGCCTGTTGGATAGCCGCCTCCAGGAGGGCAAGGTTATCGAAGGTGGAACGAAACCTCCTGAACCCACACTGAAAGCGACTAAGGAGTTGCCGGGATTCTAACATCCAGACAAGGCGGCGGTTGACCATCCGCTCCAAGGTCTTCCCTATGCAACTAGTGAGGGCAATGCTACGGTAGCTACTTGGGCTCGAGCGGTCTTTCCCGGGTTTTAAAAAAGGGATTAAAACCGCCTCACGCCACGCGTCAGGAAAGTGACCCGACGCCCAAATGGCATTAAAAAGTGCGAGGAGGATGTCTTTGTTGCGCATTGTGAGGTGCCACAGCATACTGTAATGGATCCTGTCGTGGCCAGGGGATGTGTCACGAGCGCCAGACAATGCAGAATCCAGCTCCCACATAGAAAATGGGCAGTTGTAAACTTCATGAGAGGTGGAATGGAAGTCCAGACGACATCTCTCAGCAACGGCTCTATGGCGCTGGAAACCAGGATCCTGACTGGTTGTTGCAGTAACTGTGGCGAAATACGCTGCCATAGTCTGGGCAATGTCTCGCGGATCCGTGTGGAGAGTGCCATTATTCATTACAGCAGCTATGGGGCACCTCCCTCCTCTGCCAGAAAGTCTCCTGATGGTCTCCCACACAATGGAACTTTTGGTGGAACGATTAATGGTGTTCAGGAACGTTTGCCACGACCTCTTCCTGCTCTCACGAATAATGCGGCGACATCTTGCCCTCGCCACCCGAAAGGCTGCAAGATTCTCAGCAGTCGGCCGACACTTGAACCGACGCAGAGCCGCACGCCGGGTCCTGATCGCAGAGCGGCATTCGGCACTCCACCAAGGCACAGGTGGCCTCTTCCGGTGGCCTGTGGACTGTGGAATGGATGCTGCAGCGGCGTGGTGGACCGTTTTGGTAATATGATCCACCCACATCTCAACATTCGCACAGTGGTCGAATTGGGCCAACTGGCTATAAAGTGTCCAGTCAGCTCCACTGAGCACCCATCGTGGTGGTCTCCTTTCGGGGCCCACGCCATCGGGCAGGTGAATCCAGATTGGGAAATGATCACTGCCGTGCAAGTCAGCGACCACTTCCCAGTGAGCACTGGCGGCAAGAGCCGGAGAGCAAAGCGAGAGATCAATGGCAGAGAACGACCCAGTCGCTGTGGAGAAATGAGTACTCTGTCCTCCATTGAGCAAGTAGGCACAGGATGACAGGAGAAGCCTCTCAATTGCTCTACCCCTGGGGCAGGTAATTGCAGAGCCCCAAGGCACATTGTGGGCATTAAAATCACCACAAATAATGAATGGCTGGGGGAGCTGGGTAAGAAGGTCGGTGAGGGCTGCTTCATCAAGAGCATCATGTGGGGGCAAGTAAAGTGAACATACCGTCAATGGATGACGCACGTGCACGGACACAGCGACGGCCTGTAGAGTCGTTGTAAGTGAGAGAGGCGAGGAGTGGTAGTCCGTCCTGACGAAAATACCTACGCCTCCTCTAGCTCTCTCTCCACGCAGGTCGTCCTTTTTATGGAGTGTGTAGCCTCGTAGCTCAGGGGAGTAAGATGGATGGAAATACGTCTCCTGGAGACAGAGATACAGTGGTCTACCCTGAGAGAGTAGACGAAGTTCCTCCACATGCGTCCTGAACCCTTGCAAGTTCCACTGGAGTATGGGAGCCATCTATGTTGGGGGTAGCACCTTCATCCTGTCTCTCCGACGGGGCGGGGAGACCGCAGCAGGTGTAGGGGCAGGCGTGGGACGAGATGATTGCCCCACACATACATCGTACTCCATCAACTCTGGGGAAGAGTCAGATGAAGCCTCATGTAAAACAACATCCGCATGGTCCGATGGTTTACCACGGGATTTGACGCGCTGTTGCTGCTGGACGGTAGCTTTCTGTGGTTTGGTGGACTTTGGGGGAGCTGATGTGGGAGTGGGAATTGGCGCACTGGGTTTGGGAACAGCCTCAGCTGTTGGAGGCGCTAGGGGCTGGCCCAAGTTCGCCACTGTACCTTTGTCTGCCGTTCGAGTAGGGGCTACTGGCTCTGAAACACTGGGTGCGTTGCAAGTGCACTGACAGCTACAGGTGTTAGTGCCAACACTCACCACCTCGGTCTGCGTTGAGGCATCGACTTTTGGAGTAGGCTTCTGAACCAGGGAGGCAAAAGATGTAGCAAATGTGGGAGGTTGCATCGACTTAAAGATCTTCTTGGCCTCACCATAGGGGATACGCTGGGTTGTTTTTATTTCCTGGACCTTGCGTTCCTCTAAAAATATGCGGCAGTCCCTACTCCAAACAGGGTGGTGCCCAGAGCAATTAATACATTTTGCCGGACGCGAGCAACCAACTCCTTCATGAGCAGCCAGACCACAGTTTCCACAAGTCGCTTCGCCTTTACAGCCTAAGGTGGTATGCCCAAAACGCTGGCATTTGAAACAGCGCATTGGGGCCGGGAAATAAGGCCTCACACTAAGGCGAAGGAAGCCAGCTTTAACATGTTCAGGAAGTTTTGTGCTACTGAAGGTCAGAATAAAGGAGTCGGATTTGACAAGAGTGCCATCAACCCTCTTCATGATGTGTTGGACATCAACGATACCTTCTGGAGCCCACTCACGTTGCAGTTCTTCCTTGGGAATATCAGCTAGATCTCGGCATGTCACAACACCTTTGCTGTAGTTCAAGGTGCTGTGCAGTTCAGTGTCTATGGCATACTCTCCAAGGCATTTAGCAGACTGAAGTTTATTGGCTTGCTGGGAAGTGGAAGTTTCCACTAGCAAGGTTCCATTACGTAAGCGCTTTACCGATTTTAAGGAGCCACAGATTCCCTCCAATCCCTTTTGTATATAGAAGGGCGAAACCTTCTCGAAACTACCCTCCTTCCGTTTCACAATGAGAAACACATTCGGATTACCAGAATGTATTCTGTTACCTAAGACTGGACTTTTCAAAGAAGCGCCGGAGTCAGGGGGACTGACTGCACGGGCCCTCTTAAGAGACTGGGTGTTAGAACCTTCCAGCGGCCCACCCTTTCCGCTGGGAGGAAGAAAAGAGGAGTTCGAAGGATCCATCTCGGTCCCACGAGCAGCTAGGGAACTAGAAGTCCACCTAGACAGAGCCCCGCGTGCCTAGGTAAGCCTTATACAATTGAGGTGCGGCAGGTTCCCCAGAGGTTGCCCGCTATCGACTGTTCCACCTCAACAGCCATGCATCTCATCAGCGCGCTGCACACCTTGAGATTGAGGTTTTTTTTATAGAGGTTTGTTCCATCCTCGCGATCCGGGCGGTCAAGCCAAGATCCCCATTCCCTGAGACACACAACGTTCCACCGCCGCGCCGCACGGTGGTCGCTGAAGTACGCTCAGAGCTTACGGTGACGGGGGACTGGTGGCGCCTACCAGTCTCCAGCTCAGGAACCCCGGGGTCGCCAAGCCCGTACCCAGCAAATAAATGCTGAGCCCCTGGGGGCTGGTCGGAGGAGTCGCGTTTCAAGTTGTATAGAGCGGATGACATGTACGGGTACGGAGAAAACTTCATGAATTCATGGACCCTGCATGTTAGCAGGGGACTGTTAAAACTGGTGGAGGGTCTGTAATGGTGTGGGGCGTGTGCAGTGTAGTGATATGGGATCCCTGATACGTCTAGATACGACTCTGACAGATGACACATACGTAAGCATCCTGTCTGAACAACTGCATCCCATGTCCATTGTGCATTCCGACGGAACTGGGCAATTCCAGTTAGACAATGCGATAACCCAGATGTCCAGAGTGGCTCCAGGAACACTCTTCTGAATTTAAACACTTCCGCTGGCCTCCAACCTCCCCAGTCATTAACATCATTCAGCATATCTGGAATACCTTGCAACGTGCTATTCAGAAGAGATCTCCACCCCCTCGTACTCTTACGGATTTATGGGCAGCCCTGCAGGATTCATGGTGCCAATTCCCTCCAGCACTACTTCAGAGATTAGTTGAATCCATGCCACGTCGTGATGCGGCGCTTCTGCGTGTTCGCGGGGGCCTACACGATATTAGGCAGATGTACCAGTTTCTTTAGCTCTTCATCGTATATAATAGGCTGAATCATCCACCATGTTTTCCACAACTCTAAGGATTCGGCTATGTTTACATTTTAAGTGGATAAAATGGTTCAAATGGCTCTGAGCACTATGGGACTTAACATCTTAGGTCATCAGTCCCCTAGAACTTAGAACTACTTAAACCTAACTAACCTAATGACATCACACACATCCATGCCCGAGGGAGGATTCAAACCTGCGACCGGAGCGGTCGCGCGGTTCCAGACTGAAGCGCCTAGAAGCGCTCGGCCACACCGGCCGGCTTAAGTGGATAATTTTTAAAATATCAGATATTGCATGTATGAAGTGTACCGAAGAGTAATTATTATGTATAGGAATATTTAAAATAATCTTTTCATAAAACAGAAAGGTTGAAATGTAATATTACGCACTAATATTAATGTAGGTTCGGAACTTGCGTGGTAGTTTGTAAATATTAAATGTAATGAGTTAAGTAGTCGGTACCAATGACTTCAATTATGGGTGTTATGCAGTAACAACCCATTCGTTTTTATTAATTTTTCGGCAAGACACTTGTAAGAGCGGTGTTTATTTTTTAATCATAGGTAGGTACTTTAAGAAATGCGCTTTGTTGTTGTACAAGGGGGGAGGGCGGCATAGTTTCATGTTACAGTGAAACAGATTTTTACTAGTAGTTTCACCTATTATTTAACCAGCATTCATTTTGTGTACTTCAGGATAGGTTTGTTGCTTGTTAAGTTGTAGTAAATCTTTATTCTTTGAATGTTGTATTACGTGTGCAGGTTCTCTCACAAAAACCAATCCGGTAGAAAAATATCTTAATTATCACTCGTCCTACCGTATCTATATAAGTAATGGATTAAGAATTATTCAGTTTGCGTATGTATGTTTACGATAACGACGTAAAAATACATCACAAATATTCCTCTTCACTTCACCTACTACGAAAATATCTCATGACTCAAAAAAATTTGAGATGAGCTGCTCGAGTACAGTTTTCGACTGGGGGAAGAAATGCAACGTATATTTACAATACGCAGTTGAGCGCCCGATCCTGATTCCCAGTTGTCTCTCCTACAATTCAGGCCTATCTTTTTCTTCATTCTGAGTCACCTGGAAATAAAAACATACGAAAACCATTTTTGCAATAGTTAGTGTAGTTCACAGCCGAGCGAACACTCATATTACGACGAATCCTTCAGTTCATTTAATTAGAAACCACCACTCGAATTGTTACTCATATGTAAGAAAGGATGAATATCCTATATTTTGGAGAAAACGTGATGGACAATTCAGTTCAGGTTTAGGAGTCTTAGGCCGGTACTACACTGTCGTATTTCTTTGTCAAAGTTGATATGTCAAATATTTATGTCAAAGAAATTTGATGGCAAAATCTCGCCTGTAGTCAATTATTTGACGATGGGCGAGATTTGACGAAGTTCCCTATTACAACATCAAACATCATATGATCAAATCTAGGGACTCGTTGTATATTTGATCAAAAATGTAGATTGTCTTCTGTTCACTGCAACGTGAAATGTTACCACTTGGAGCGCTAGCATCGCTGCACCGTTCTGTCAGCAGTTGTGCGTTTATAAACATGGCTGCGAAGTTTAATTGGTGTGTGCCGTCAACTGCAAAATTAATAGAAGTGTATGAAGCTCATGAGGCGCTTTACGACGCGAGGCACCCTGAGTACAGAAATAGATTAAGAAGACTGGAGAGCTACAAAAAATTGCGGAGGTCATTAGACGTGAGATACGGCCCAAGTGCACGGCTGAACACATAAAAAAGAAAACTAATGGCTCCATTCAAGCTACTCTCACGAGAAAGTAAAAGTACGTATCAACATACTTATTTCATTTTATTTATTGAAGTAATGTTTACATGACATACAAATGATTTACATAAATTTATTCACTACAGGTACTTGAAGTAACACAATAACGTGGAACACCCACGTTCGAAGAAATTTTTGAGGTAGGTATATTTGTTTGCATTTTACATTACGAAACGTGGTTTGCACTTTCCCAGCACCGGTTGTTAAATGTTTTAAACCATTCTCTAATTGCTCTCCCATGTACTGAACGTCCAGAAGCAGCTTGGCAAACTATTGGTTCCATTCGCTGTAGGTCCTCAGTGCTCTGAGACTCAAGATAAGTGCAGTTTCCTACTACTGAAGACTGTTTCCAGACGAGTGTACATGAGTTTTCTTCTCTCAGTTAGCAAATTACGCAGTGAGCAGGCAGCCAGTGTAATTGTAGTAACTGTCTCTGGAGGCGGATTAATGGTGGTAAGAAAAATCCTGGAACGACTGGCAAGATTGCCAAAACTGCTTTCCACTAATCTTCTTCCTCATGACAGTCTGTAATTGAAAACCTTTTCTTCCTTACTGATTCCCTTTAAGGGGTACGGCTTCATAATGTTGTAACTCAGAGAAAAAGC
Organism: Schistocerca cancellata; assembly: GCF_023864275.1. NCBI lineage: Eukaryota > Metazoa > Arthropoda > Insecta > Orthoptera > Acrididae > Schistocerca > Schistocerca cancellata. The sequence continues at coordinate 701,613,516 of NC_064628.1, forward strand.
ATCATCTGCCACTACAACCATTGGAGTTATAATGTTTGTGTTCCAAAGCTTTCTGCCTTCAGGAATGTTCAGAATAGATCGGTCAATGAGACACTTCCGAAGTTTGCTTTTTGAGAACACTCCAGGATCACCAACAAGCCCACAAGTTCCTACATCAACATACAAGAATTTGTAGGTAGCATCTATCATGGCAAATAAAATTATGTTGTTGAAGGATTTATAATTGAAAATGTGAGATCCACTATCTTGTGGGCATTTAATGCGAATATGCTTTCCGTCCATTGCTCCTATAGTGTAATGATAGTTCCACTTCTCCTCGAAATCATTTGCAATTTGCTTCCGCTCTTCTCTGGTTGTGGGTACCTGTAAATAAAATTTATGTATGTGTAAGATAGTATGTAACTAATGGCTTTCATTTCTATATTTATAGCATGAAGTACGGACTCAGTACTCGTCTCAAGAAGAGACTGATGTCGCCTTCAGTGAGCCACAGCAACAGTCCCAGCATTATGACCGGGTTCCCACAGAGCGAAGAGAAATGACGACAGACGTTCTTGTGGAGGCCACCAAAACGTTGAAGGCTGTGGCTGATATGAGGAAAGCTCAGCGCCAGCCTGCCCGGGAAGATCGGTTTAGTGCCTTTGCCACCCACATCGCTGCTGAACTGCGGGACATGGAAAATGTGGGTGGTAAAGTATTCACAACGGGCACTATGAAGGGTTAAAATGGTTTTTTGATGGACAGGTGTGATTTGCTGCAAGCGACAGTTACACAGCCACAACCATCCACATCTGGATACATCCAGGCAGGCTTCCAGCAAGCTGGTATACAGGAGGAGAACACACTGTTTTATATATATGAGCTCTCCAGTCTTCTTAATCTATTTTTATACTCAGGATGCCTCATCAGCTTCATACATTTCTATTAAATTTGTAGTTGTGGGGCACAAAATGTAATTATTACTTTGATCTACAATAAAAATAGTTCTTAATGTACATAAAGTGTATTGTACATTTATTTACCTTCAGATATTGCTCCTTCAGCGCTTTATAGATTGATTCACACGTTTCAGATATTATTTTACTTAATGTGCACTGTGGTATTCGAGTGCTGTACTGTACACTAGAGTAACTCTCTCCTGTAGCAAGAAATCAGCCTGTCTTCTGCAGATGCAGCAGTTGTTAACAGAGTATTGCGCTTTGTGATATGAGGAGACACTTCACTGAGCAAATACTGAGACGTATGCTCGTCCATTCTTAAGTAATTTATGTACGACTTGACGTCTTCCACTTCAAGCTCACGTAACAAATTTTGTTGAATGCTTTTATCGTCTCGTCGTAAAACCTACGCCTTCACCCATGTACGTTTCCTTTTGTTCCTCCGCTGCTCTTCCAAATGCGGACACAGTACAATTGTGGTACATGCAATTGCTGCGCATAATAAGTTGTTTTTGTCAGCCATCTTGAACTTTGACGAAAAAATGATGACAATGTACTGCCCCTTTTTAGCGCCACGTCAAAGATCTTTGTGGAAGAAATTTGACGAATATTTGGTTATTTCTTTGATCAAATCTTTGTCAAGGAAATATGATAGTGTAATACCACAGTCTAATATAACAGTCGCGACACTTCGCCTCGATTTTGTTGCCTACCGCGCCAGCAGCGCCCCAAGCGGCCAGTAATTTAAACTGTGAGTTCGGCGCGATCGTGAAAGCGAATAGTGGTTGTTTATTTTGATTTCTACTACGGTTTTCTACAAGCGGGAGCATTTTCAGCGCAATAAATTGCAGCAACAACAGGAAGAAGACACCACAGTTGTCTTTTTTAGGTTTCCTAAGGATCCTGAGACGTATATACCATCTTGTTACTAAATTGTATCGTCAGGATTCACTTGAAAACTACATGTATATTAATGATTAATGTTTCGTTTCAGGAGCAGAAAATGGCTAGTTAATAGCAGACGAGAAGACGTTATGAAAAAAAGACCCAGTTTACCTGTGTAATAATATTAGGTTTTGTTCGCTACAGTTCGAACAAAACCAGTTCATGAACGCAGAGAATAATAAACTCGTGTGGAATGCCGTACCCACACTGTTTGACATCCCAAATAAGCCACCTCAACTGACGATGAAGGAGAAACTGCCATAAAGATTCGACAATCCATCTAAAGCTGTTGTCTTGTGACAGCCAGAGCGAGAGCACCAGCAGCAGCGAGTACTGTTTGTATAAAGCGTTTTTGTACTCATTTGCTGCGCTTAGCTTTTAAATAGTTTTTCTGGGAAAACCTAGCGTAGTTTTCGCGTCTCGTATTTCAGTGAGTGTTTCTTGATTATCAGAGTAGCTCATCAGAAGATTATCTTGGGAATTTGTCACCGTATAGGGTAGGGTAAACATAGTCATGTGTAGGGACTGTGGTTGTTGTGAGCGGACGCAAGGAGAATTGGCCACTCTTCGGGGGCAGGTGGAGGCTTTGTCTGTTAGGCTCATCGAGCTCGAGGCGCAGGCGTCGGCTCGTAGTGGCGTTGGGGCAACTGTGGTGAGACCTATGCCTACTTCGGTGGTCTTGGAATCACATGGAACCCCTGATGTCGCTGCGTCTTCCGGCAGTGAGCATCTTACCGGTCAGCCATCACTCCAGGGTGAATGGCGGACAGTGGTGGGCTCGCGCGTGCCTGGCCGAAAGGCGAAGGTGGGATCTGGCCGCGTGGCAGCTGCGTTACCCCTTTCCAACAGGTACGGGGTGCTTCCTAGTGGTGATGACATCGTTTCCGAGCCACCACAGGATGCCTCGCCTGTTGGGCCAGTGGCCGATTCTCCGGCAAGGTCCCGACAGTCACAGAGGGCGGGCCTATTAGTTATAGGGAGCTCCAACGTTAGGCGGGTTATGGAGCCCCTCAGGAAAATAGCGGGTAGGTCGGGGAAGAATGCCAGTGTGCACTCGGTGTGCTTGCCGGGGGGTCTCGTCCGTAATGTGGAGGATGCCCTTCCGGCAGCTATTGAACGCACTGGGTGTGACCGGCTGCAGATAGTAGCACATGTAGGAACGAATGACGCCTGCCGCTTGGGTTCTGAGGCCATCCTTGGTTCCTTCCGGCGGCTGGCTGATTTGGTGAAGACAACCAGCATCGCACGCGGAATGCAAGCTGAGCTTAATATCTGCAGCATAGTGCCCAGAGTCGATCGCGGTCCTCTGGTTTGGAGCCGTGTGGAGGGTCTAAACCAGAGGCTCAGACGACTCTGCGACTATAATGGTTGCAAATTCATCGACCTCCGTTATTGGGTGGAGAACTGTAGGGCCCCCCTAGACAGGTCAGGCGTGCACTACACACCGGAAGCAGCTACTAGGGTAGCAGAGTACGTGTGGCGTGCACACGGGGGTTTTTTAGGTTAGAGGGACCCCCCCTTGGGCGAAACGATAAAATACCTGACGGCTTACCAGAGAGGACATTATCATCGTTGATAAAGAACGTCCGTCCTCAGAGACCAAAAACAGGAAAAGTTAACGTAATATTGGTAAACTGCAGGAGTATCCAGGGCAAGGTTCCTGAATTAGTATCTCTTATTGAAGGAAATAGTGCGCATATAGTATTAGGAACGGAAAGTTGGTTAAAACCGGAAGTGAACAGTAACGAAATCCTAGACACAGAATGGAATATATACCGCAAGGATAGGATAAACGCCAATAGTGGAGGAGTATTTATAGCAGTAAAGAATTCAATAATATCCAGTGAAGTTATTAGCGAATGCGAATGTGAAATAATCTGGGTTAAGCTAAGTATCAAAGGTGGGTCAGATATGATAGTCGGATGCTTCTATAGACCACCTGCATCAGCAACCGTAGTAGTTGAGCGCCTCAGAGAGAACCTGCAGAACGTCGTGAAGAAGTTTCGTGATCATACTATTGTAATAGGGGGAGACTTCAATCTACCAGGTATAGAATGGGATAGTCACACAATCAGAACTGGAGCCAGGGACAGAGACTCTTGTGACATTATCCTGACTGCCTTGTCCGAGAATTACTTCGAGCAGATAGTTAGAGAACCAACTCGTGAAGCTAACGTTTTAGACCTCATAGCAACAAATAGACCGGAACTTTTCGACTCCGTGAATGTAGAAGAGGGTATCAGTGATCATAAGTCAGTGGTTGCATCAATGACTACAAGTGTAATAAGAAATGCCAAGAAAGGAAGGAAAATATATTTGCTTAACAAGAGTGATAGGGCACAAATCGCAGAATATCTGAGTGACCACCATCAAACGTTCATTTCTGAGGAAGAGGATGTGGAACAAAAATGGAAAAAATTCAGAAACATCGTCCAGTACGCCTTAGATAAGTTCGTACCGACTAAGGTCCAAAGCGAGGGGAAAGATCCACCGTGGTATAACAATCATGTACGAAAGGTACTACGGAAACAAAGAAAGCTTCATCATAGGTTTAAGAGTAGTCGAATCATAGCTGATAAGGAAAAGCTGAACGAAGCGAAAAAGAGCGTAAAGAGAGCAATGAGAGAAGCATTCAACGAATTCGAACATAAAACATTGGCAAACAATCTAAACAAGAACCCTAAAAAGTTTTGGTCATATGTAAAATCGGTAAGCGGATCTAAATCCCCTATTCAGTCACTCGTTGACCACGATGGCACCGAAACAGAGGACGACCGAAGAAAGGCAGAAATACTGAATTCAGTGTTCCGAAACTGTTTCACTGCGGAAAATCGTAACACGGTCCCTGACTTCAGCCGTCGCACGGACGCCAAAATGGAAAATATTGAAATAAACGATATCGGAATTGAAAAACAACTGCTATCACTTAGTAGCGGAAAAGCATCCGGACCAGACGAGATACCCTTAAGATTCTACAGTGATTATGCTAAAGAACTTGCCCCCTTTCTATCAGCAATTTATCGTAGATCGCTGGAAAAACGTAAAGTACCTAGCGACTGGAAGAAAGCGCAGGTCGTTCCCATTTTCAAGAAGGGTCATAAATCAGATGCGAATAATTATAGGCCTATTTCGCTTACGTCAATCTGTTGTAGAATAATGGAACATGTTTTGTGTTCTCGTATTATGACGTTCTTAGATAATACAAATCTCCTTCATCATAACCAACATGGATTCCGCAAACAGAGATCATGTGAAACTCAGCTCGCCCTATTTGCCCAAGAAATTCACAGTGCCGTAGACACTGGCGAGCAGATTGATGCCGTATTCCTGGACTTCAGGAAGGCATTTGATACGGTTCCGCACTTACGTTTAGTGAAAAAAATACGAGCTTACGGAATATCGGACCAGGTTTGTGATTGGATTCAGGATTTCCTAGAAGAAAGAACACAACATGTCATTCTTAACGGTTCAAAATCAGCAGATGTAGAGGTAATTTCGGGAGTACCGCAAGGAAGCGTGATAGGACCTTTATTGTTTACAATATACATAAATGACTTAGTTGACAACATCGGTAGCTCCGTGAGGCTATTTGCAGATGACACGGTTGTCTACAAGAAAGTAGCAACATCAGAAGACTCGTACGTACTCCAGGAAGACCTGCAGAGGATTAATGCATGGTGCGACAGCTGGCAGCTTTCCCTAAACGTAGATAAATGTAATATAATGCGCATACATAGGGGCAGAAATCCATTCCAGTACGATTATGCCATAGGTGGTAAATCATTGGAAGCGGTAACGACCGTAAAATACTTAGGAGTTACTATCCGGAGCGATCTGAAGTGGAATGATCACATAAAACAAATAGTGGGAAAAGCAGGCGCCAGGTTGAGATTCATAGGAAGAATTCTAAGAAAATGTGACTCATCGACGAAAGAAGTAGCTTACAAAACGCTTGTTCGTCCGATTCTTGAGTATTGCTCATCAGTATGGGACCCTTACCAGGTTGGATTAATAGAAGAGATAGACATGATCCAGCGAAAAGCAGCGCGATTCGTCATGGGGACATTTAGTCAGCGCGAGAGCGTTACGGAGATGCTGAACAAGCTCCAGTGGCGGACACTTCAAGAAAGGCGTTACGCAATACGGAGAGGTTTATTATCGAAATTACGAGAGAGCACATTCCGGGAAGAGATGGGCAACATATTACTACCGCCCACATATATCTCGCGTAATGATCACAACGAAAAGATCCGAGAAATTAGAGCAAATACGGAGACTTGCAAGCAGTCGTTCTTCCCACGCACAATTCGTGAATGGAACAGGGAAGGGGGGATCAGATAGTGGTACAATAAGTACCCTCCGCCACACACCGTAAGGTGGCTCGCGGAGTATAGATGTAGATGTAGATGTAGAAACAGTCCTATGACACAGAAGCAGCCAGTTCAGCTCTCCATGTATCACTGCCACACTTCGTGTGAATCGTCAACACAGACCTGCTTTGACGATGAAGTGGTTAGATTAAGTGCAGTTATTCGTGTCTTACAAAAGCGTAATGTTTGGTATGTATTTCATTCACTTCTGTTTGTTAGTCACTTAATTTTTCTTGCTTCCTTCGTGTGATGACATTATTTTGTTAGCACCTTGTTCACTGACAGATTCTTTGAAAATTACTCAAATATTTTGTGTTGCGTGAAATGTAATGTAATCAGCTCTTTATAATGTTTTTAACATATTTCACCCACTATTTGGGAGTTGCTTGTCCCACTTAGAATAATATAGAGATGAACGTCGTACTTGTGGCAACAGGCGACAATGACAAACACAGTAGGCCTACAGAACGATAAATGAGCTGACGATCGCTTTTGCATGTACTAGTATATGTCTGTGTTTCTTACGTGTGAATCTGTGTGTTTACATTCTTTTGATATCAACGAGGTAAGGTGCAATTCTCTCCAACGCCACAAGTGTTTCTTCACGAATGTGTTGTAGCTTGCCACTCGATTCGTGGTTTTTGTCCTTACGTGCGCTTGTTTTACAATCATTTTTAGAAACATAGATGCCTTCTGATACTACACAAACCCTTGGAGGCAAGAAAATAGCTCAAATCTTTCGTAAATTACGTAGGAAATGGATGCAAAACAAGCATTATTCTTACGACGCGTCTGATGTTCACCCTACTCGCCGCTTGGAGCGCTATTGTCGCTCCATCTGTCAAATGGTAACAATTTTTACAGCAGTGAGTGTCGCGACTGTTATGTTAGACTGTGTTAATACCGGCCTTAGCCATTCCATGACAACGTTGTGACGTCACAAAACTCGTCCAGCTCCACGTTCGCTTTCACTTGCCGTATGAGGACGGCTTCAGAGGTGGGCAATGCAGACTCGGGTGCGCCGGTGGGAGGCGCACCACGTGGTCTGCGAGTTCCGCAGGCGTGTGTGGCGGTGTGCCGCGCGCAGTTCCGCGTTGAGTCACGCACGGCCGCGTCCGCGCCACAACACGGAGCCAGCGCAGCGCAGCACTGCACGCTACAGGTGGCACAGTCAGTCTGTGCCGGAGCCGGTCCCCAGTCAGCACCTGTCCGCAGCGCCGCCATGAGGCTGCAGCGAGTGTTCACCGTGTCGCGCCCCGCCGAGGAGGCCGGCTCGCCGTACGGCTCGACTGACGTCCTTCAGGTAACGGCACAGCTGTTGCTGCTTCACGACGCGCGCGCCAGCTGTGCAGACCGAGAGAGAGTTACTCTACTGCGCTCATTCGGCGTGCCCGCATGCGAAACAAAACAGGCGCGACACTGCGCGCCGAGCCCTGACATCGCTTTCGCCCGCAGGGGACAGTTACACAGGGCGTCCCAAAACTTTGGATTCAAAACAATACAGCGCGTACCCAGGGCAGTCTCGGGTCTACGATATTTCCGAACCGGGGCGAAAACTTCAGTGGCAAGCGTTTGAGACAGGACGTCAAAAATTTTCAAAAAATCGATTTTTCAAAAATATTTTCATTTTGTAGCGCACATCTTTCTGAAAAGTTTGACGTATAAAGCATATACGTTCGAGGAAACGTAAAACATGTTATTTGGTCTGAAGTGTGCCAAAGTGCAGCGCCATATCTCTTCGCATAGCATTCTTCTATCGCATGTCACTGTATTTTTCTGTGTGAGATTCAAGCTGTGTATTTTGTAATGGAAGCCATACCTATATTCAGGACAGTGGAAATTAATATCTCCTGTGGTGCCTCTCCTGCACCAGTCGGCCGGTTTGACATCCTACACTTCTTAAAAAAAAAAAACTCACTGTTAATACTGAGTGGAATTATTTGTGACTGGTAGAATAAGAACCTTCAGAAAATTGGCGCTCTTTATTGCCTATTAGCTAACAACTTTCTATTCTGTGTGACATAAAATTAAATATAGGAAATATAAAACAGTAAAGACAAGAGACAAGCAAGTCAGTACACATTTCTTCAATCCTTAGGTCCCAGCATTTTTTTCTCTCTAATCTTGCTACAGCCTTATACGGCGTGCTTTCCTTTCTACGGAAGAATCTTTTACCTCATCAAAATTCGTCATATGTTTTGCTACATGAAAAAATCAAAATGTCATCTAATTCTCAAAAAGCTGTTTATACGAATAGTACCCAAGACTGGTGCGCGTTTTCGATATAATTACGTCTATTTTGTTACTGTCTGCTATATAAAACGAAATAGGCACTTCTAATATTGCAGTAATTGTAAAACACGTCAAATAAGCGAGATTGTTTCGGCACACATGATCATTTTTATGTACCTTGTTTACATAAACAATATGACAGAATATGATTCACGAAGTACCAATATAAAATGCTTATGAGGCCTACTAGCAGCAAACATTTTTATGGTAGGAAATAGTTTTACATTTCATTCATATGCTCCAGTTTCTCAAGCATGTTACCGAAAAATTGAAGCGCGAAGTTTTTGTATAAATTTGAAATCTTCATATCTGTGTGTTGTCCCCTTTCCCTCTCCTTCCTCGTTCTAGCAAACAATCTTGTCATCACTAATTCTGTAATTATTATACCCAGTGACAAAACCTATTCACCGGATAACTTCACTAACCCTGTCAGAAACACCGTTCAGTAATCCCGCGTATTTTCGCCGGTTAGGCATCATTGCGTATTTGTAAAACGCGTTTTCGCGCATTTCCGAGAATAGAACTTAAAGCGGCTGCTAACCGGGGACTGTACAACTGGTCTAGTAGCGTGCGTTCTGGCAAAATTTCCTGTCAAAATTTCTTTCTCTTGGATACACCGAGAAAATACTATGCAATCTTTCTGGAAATACGGAAGCGTCCGATCCAACCCATCGGCTTTGACCCATGACGTCACAAATATGGCGGAAACGACCATAAACGACAATTCCAATATGGCGGATATAAAAACGTTGCATACGTATCACAAAGACGAAAACACATAGAAAAACAACACACACAAAGGTTTCACAAGAACAATCTGCTAACATTGATAGCAAACAAAGATAATAATAAACAAGTAGTACTCAAGGCCAGGTAGGGGGGGCTGCGCCCCCCCTGACGCCCCCCCCCCCGCCAAAAAAAACTCCCAACCTAACCTCGTATTCAGGGCTACGCTACAGATCAATGTGTAGGTCAATCAAAAGATAAAAAAAGAAACAAATAAAAAAAAAGAAAAAAACAATATTGATTCATTAGACATAACGAGTAGCGACAAAACATATAGACCATAAAGATTGAACAATCTAATGGCAAACTGATAAAAGCCTCATAGACGACGTTAAAACAAAAAGTACAGTAAAAAGGTAAACTATATATTACAGGCCCTAAAACTCCTACTAAGGTAACGTCAACGAGGCAACATCTACAAACACGCCACACTCACAAGCCAAACTCCGCGCCGTAATGACGTCACACACCACAACACCCTTACGTCACGGGTCAAAGCCGACGCGTGAGATCGGATGTTTCTGTTGACCCATCTTTCTTACCTGATATTCTTGTTAGTCATTTATTTCGACTCTGGTAGTCTGAATCTATGGATTTCGCTGATAACTATAACAACGCCGATCATTCGCACACTCAATCAACCACATAAACAAACAGCGATTGACATTCACCCGTTCGCGTTTATTCGGCTCAACTCGTATAGCCAGTCCCCTTTTGTCTGCGGGAAAGGTTTTTATTTCTAGATGTGACAGGTATTCCCCTGGCAGAGACGTCAAGTACACTATGCATGCAGTCAAAAATGTTCAGAAACCAATTGCGATGCGTATCAAAATCGTATGAATAATGGCCAAAATCGTATGAATAATGAATAGACCAACTTGCACTGGATGCTAGTCGGTTTGTGAAACCAGGTTTTTTCCTTCAAGAATATGAATTTGGCACCCCCTGAAATTGTCGCCAGGAGCAGATACCACGGTTTGTCCCCCCCCCTCCTCCCGCCAGCCGCCTTCCCCCCGCCCCCCTCCCCCCCGTGGCCGGCCGTGGTGGCCGAGCGGTTCTAGGCGCTTCAGTCCGGAACCACGCGGCTGCTGGACTTTTAATTCCTACACCAAATTTTTCTTTGGTTTCCTTCACCGCTTGCTCAGTGTACAGATTGAATAACATCGGAGTAGGCTACAACCCTGTCACACTCCCCTCTCAACCACTGCTTCCTTTTAATGCCCCTCGATTCTTATAACTGCTGTCTGGTTTCTGTACAAGTTGTAAATAGCCTTTCGCTCGCTATATTTTAGCCCTGCCACCTTCAGAACTTCAAAGAGTGTCCCGGACAACATTGTGATAAGCTTTCTCCAAGTCCACAAAAGCTATAAGCGTAGGTTTGCCTTTGCTTAAACTATCTTCTAAGATAAGTTGTCGGTCAGTATTGTCTCGCGTGTTCCAACGTTTCTCCGGAATCCAAAGTGATCTTCCCCGAGGTCTGCTTCTACCAGTTTTTCCGTTCTTCTGTAAAGAAGACAGTTTGATAATGTTCACACCTGTCAGCACGTGCATTCTTTGGGACTGGAATTATTTCATTCTTCTTGACGTCTGAAGGCATTTCGCCTGTCTCATGTATCTTGCACACTAGATGGAAGAGTTTTGGGCTCTCCCAAGGCTATCAGTAGTTCTGAAGGAATGTCGTCTAATTCCTGGGCCTTGTTTCGATTTAAGTCTTCTACATCAGTGATTAGTTCATCGATTTAGCATAATTTTCAAGAAATTACAGTTCATAGAAACACATCACCTGAATAACATTCGTGCAAAAATTTGAGAAATACCTGTATCATGCAAATGATTTAAGAACCATAATAGAAACAAACTTTCATAACTTTGACAACATAATTTATGCGGTATGAAATTGACATATGCGCTCGCCATATCAGCATTTTATTTAAAACTAAGATTATGAACACAAATGTGCAGTTTATGGCTATACCAACATGCAAACAGGCGGAATACTCTTTCTTTCAGTAGTGTTCGCCTGCATTCAGGAAAGTTAGTCATTCTGTTATTATAATCCTAGTCGAGCGTTTTTCCCCTTCTCTCTTACTTTAGTCAACGTCTTATGGTTTTCCGGTTCCACCTGCCGACTCATGAACCGTGTCGAGTTTGTGTTGTCAGCAGGTATTGTTAGTCTGCCAGTGGGCATCTTTTCCTGTCTGAAATGTTTCTACAGAAAGTTAGGCCACACACCTGTTCACATGAACTAGACCTCAGGAAAGAAACGAAAAAGTGTCCTGATTCAAATTTGTTAGAATTTTTTGCTATTTTCTACACTCCTAGTTTTCACGCTGCTTTTTTCTCCGAAAGATAGCTGAAATATTTGGATGTTAATATATGTAAAAATATAAACACTTCTAGTAAAATATCGTTTCGGTAGGTGGGGTCTGCTTGAATATTATTACACTCATAGATTTTCGAGATTTGGAATGACTAGAGAAACTTCCTAGTGAGCACACAGATTCTTGATCATATACACAGAATTAACGAATATTTTGATGATATCATTCTTAGATCCGCGCAAGGTCACGTTCGCACGCAGCACAACTTGCGGAAGACGGAAGCCGATTTCGGAAACCGCATCTCGCTGTCTTGTTTATATGTAAGGAGAGGACCTCGTTCTGCCCCATAAAGAAAAAAAAATATATTTTTTTGTGTTGTCGGTTAATAACTTTCCGGTAAGTCTAATACTACTACATTTCCTCCACTCCACACCAAATCACTTCGTCCACATTAAACAAGATTTTTAAAAGCAAGAAGCAACCTGATAACCCGTTAGCGAAACAAATTTAGTAGAGTGTCTGCATGGAGCTGAAAACAGATTGTGGAAGTTGAGATCCAGGATCCAGAACTGCCTTTGCAGAATCAAAATTGAAGGGTGTACATGACAGGTCACAAACGGAGTTATGACATCGGTGAATGGAAAATTGAGTTTGGGAGACCACGTAAACGTTGTGACTGAAGAGGATGCCAAATGGAATATTTTGACGTAAGAAAACAGTGGTCGGAAGTGATTATTTTCGGCGGTATTAAGTCTTGAATAAGCCATGCGTGCATGGCACATCTTGGTGAATTGCTAATGATTCATGAAAAACTACTACATGTCGCATTTACGCCGGTAGTGCTACTTGGAAAATAACACTCGATCGTGTGTGATGCGTTCACGCTATATTTCCCACTGTTTGCAGTTTATGCCTCGTTACCGAAAGTGAGGGACCACTCGTTACAGGAGCCTGCAGACATGCAGTATGGATATAGTGCCAGGAAAGCTGAATGAATGTGTACACATTTATTTATCTATTATTACTTAAATTTTCGACACCTGTCACCGAGAATGTAGCGTGCGTCTTACTTTCTCGCAGCTACAGAAAGTTATATGTAACTGTAATTATAAATGATTTGAAGATTAAGCAGTTCTCTCGCAATTTTATCCACGGCGATAAATTCCTTCAGATTAAAATGACACCCGTAATCAGTCTTCTCACTGTACATTCGTTCAATCCAGTGGCGTACACAGAAGTGTGTGCTGTTGAGACTCACAGACGAGCCTTTAGGACAACAGTGGTGGAGGGACTATTAGTCATACTAGGCATGTGCCCAACAGATATTACCGTAAGGTACAGAGGCTCTCTCTACTGACTTCGTAAAGGGAACCTTCCCAAGGCGAGACATATTATGGGCAAGGAATTAAAAATCAGACTAGATCTAAAATTATGGAAAGCGCTTGAGTGACAAAGAGATGGGACAGCACTACAACAGGTCGCAAAGTGTATCGTATATTTCCAAATATTCAGCAGAGGGTGCTTATAAGGCATGTAAATCCATCTAGAGGCGTGATTCGTTGCCTGACAGGCCATGGACCATACCTAGAATCTTTACATAATATAGAGAAATGTCCGACAAATATGTGTGCATGTGGCGACATTGATACACCATACCATATCGTACTAGAGTTCCCCGCCTACGAATACTTGCAGAGTCAAATAACAGACATCGGTGCACTAAGTAATATTGTTAGAGTCAAAGACAAATGGCAACTGGTGAACGAAGGGGCAAATAAGGTAAACATAATTTTTTTGAGTCAACATTCCTTTTTCTCATCACATACTAATCGTACAGGGATGAATGAGATATCGTTAGAAAGGTTTTTTAACCGGCTTCTGACATTACATGTCTATTCCGCGGTAAATCTTCCTTTTTGTGGAAATTGTTTACGTAAATGAGACTATTAACTATCATAGGCAAAATTGCGTGATGGATGTCCAGCTTCATACTAATATTTTACGAAGCTAACTTATTAATCACGAATAAGAGATTCGCTTTTCGTATTATCTTATTACAAATACCATTCTGTTTGTTTTAAAGTACTTATTAAATGGATAACGTGTACACAGCAATTTCATAGATAATAACTGTGACCACTGCGGTAGTCCATTATATCTGCCCGTCGTACAAGCTGACTTTCATCAACGAATATACTTCCCGAAACGACATTGTCGCCTTGAATTGTAATTCCCCTATTGCTACTACCGCTTAACGTACTTATAAGAACAAAACTCAATGAATTCACACTTAATTCTCGGCTGAATGATACCGGGAAAACTGCTGTAACACCACGAATGATCTTAAACACCATCTCAATTCAATGGTGTGTGAAATCGTATGGGACTTAACTGCTAAGGTCATTAGGCCCTAAGCTTAAGCTAAATTATCCTACAAATACACACACTCATGCCCGAAGGAGGAGTCGAACCTCCGCCGGGACCAGCCGCACAGTCCATGACTGCAGCGCCCTAGACCGCTCGGCTAATCCCGCCGCGCGGCACACCATCTCATCCAATCATCCTTTTCAATTAACAGGAAGATATTTACCTACTGAAATTGCATTTGCGGTCACTATTAACAAATCGTGGGTACAAACGCTTCAAAGAGCAAGATTGTGTTTAGCAAATCCCGTCTCAACTCACGAACAAATGGTCCAAATGGCTCTGAGCACTATGGGACTTAACATCTGAGGTCATTAGTCTCCTAGAACTTAGAACTACTTAAACCTAACTAACCTAAGGACATCGCACACACCCATGCCCGAGGCAAGATTCGAACCTGCGACCGTAGCGGTCGCTCGGTTCCAGACTGAAGCGCCTAGAACCACTCGGCCACAACAGCCAGCTCACGAACAGCTGTATGATGCCTTTTCAAGGGTAACTAAATCAACCAAAGTTTTTCTATCCCTTGAAGTAAATGAAAAAAAACAGAACGCGAAGATTACATACTACTACAAATACCATTTACGCTGAGGTATTGTAATGCTTCGTAAAGAATTTTGTTCAAAACTGCGTGCAGGGAAATACGCTGAAGAGCCAAAGAAACTAGCACACCTGCCTAATATCGTGTAGGGCCCCTGCGAACGCGCGGAAGTGTCGCATCACGCCGTCGCATGGATTCAACTAATGTCTGAAGGAGTGCTGAAGGGAATTGGTACCACGATCCTGCAGGGCTGTCCATAAATCTGTAAGAGTACGAGGGGGTGAAGATCTTTTCTGAGCAGCACGCTGCAAGGCATCCCAGATATGCCGAATAACGTTCATGTATGGGGAGCTTGGTGGACAGTGGAAGTGTTTAAACGCAGAAGAATGTTCCTGGAGCCACTCTGCAGCAATTCTGGACATGTGGGGTGTCGCATAGTCCTGCTGGAATGTCTCAAGTCCGTCGGAATGCACAATACTCATGAATAGGCGCAGGTGATCACACAGGATGCTTACGTACGTGTCACCTGTCACAGTCGTATCTAAAAATATCAGGGATCCCATATCACTCCACCTGCGTATGCTCCACACCATTACAGGGTCTTCAACAGCGTGAACAGTCTCCTGCTGACATGCAGGGTCCATGAGTTCATGAGGTTATCTCCATACCCGTACACGTCCATCCACTCGATACAATTTGAAGCGAGACTCGTCCAGCCAGGCAACATGTTTCCAGTCATCAACAGTCCAATGTCGGTGTTGACGGGCCCAGGCGAGGCGTAAAGCTTTGTGTCGGGCAGTCATCAAGGGTAAACGAGTGAGCCTTCGGTTTTCAAAGCCCATATCGATGATGTTTCGTTGAATGGTTAGCACGCTGACATTTGTTGATGGCCCAGCATTGAAATGTGGTGCAATTTTCGGAAGGGTTGCACTTCTGTCACGTTGGACGATTTTCTTCAGGCGTCGTTGGTGCCGTTCTTGCAGGATCTTCTTGCGGCCGCAGCGATGTCGGATATTAGACGTTTTACCGGATTCCTGATATTCATGGTACACTCGTGAAATGGTCGTACGCTACCTCGGAGATGATGTGTCCCATCGCTCGTGCGCCGACTGTAACACCACGTTCAAACTCACTTAAATCTTGATAAACTGCCATTCTAGGAGCAGTAACCGGTCTAACAACGGCGCCAGACACTCGTTGTCTTATACAGGCGTTGGCGACTGCAGCGCCGTATTCTACCTTTATTCACGTGTCTGTATTTGAATACGCATGGCTATACCAGTTTATTTGGCGCTTCAGTGTATATATGCAAGTATGTACCATAAATTCATGGTTATTATTTCACGTCGTCCGGTTCATCTTTAAAGAACTCTTCCGTTCATTTCCTCAGCTACCGTGATCTCAGCGACTACCCCTGTCCCAACGACTACCCTTACGTCTCTACCGTACCGGGACGCCACGGCAGGTCTGCTGGCCGTTCTGCTGGCAGCCGTCAGGTCTATCAATACAAGACGCCAGAGGAACGCCTTCAGTCTCCTCTCAGTAGAAGAGCTACAAGCTCTATGTGCAAGTTCGAAATAAAAAGAGAATCCAGGAAAAGGAGTTCTGGGCACATACTTTCATTGCTGATCGTGACAGTAACGCGTTATTTGACACGCTTTATAATGATTTAAGAAATTACAATGCTAAATTTTCCAGTAACCTGAGAATGTCATTCTGTTCACTTGGCGAGATAATAGAGATCTCCCGAGATTAACTGACGAAACAGGTCACCGCTTTAAGGAAAGTAACTCCATCAGAGGAAGAGATTTTCGTGACCTGTTCCCTCAGTAGCTAATTATTTGTTGTCTGCAGTGATATTTACAGTTTTAGTTGTAACTGTAGAGTATACATGGAAGTGTTATTTAGCTTTTATTTGAAAAGTATGTTACAGTAAACTTAAATTAAATTTAAAAATGTTTTAGACAAGAAGTCGGAAACCTGTCTCTTTTGTTTACATATCTTTTATTCTAAAAATGATTCTAGCATGTCTGATGTATTTGGCCCATTAACATCACTTGCTGCAGCAAGAGATGTAGCTGTGCTGTTTCGGTCTGGAAGTAGGTTTCGAGGAAAACTGTTCTTTTTGTTTTGTTTTTTGTTTCTTTGAGTCATTAGTCTTCTGACTGGTTTGGTGCGGCCCGCCACGAATTCCTTTCCTGTGCCAAAAACCTCTTCATCTCAGAGTAAACTTACATAGCTCAGATAATGAATGTGCTTTGTTTTTGGTGTAAAGCTCTTGTGGTTAGAGTGGAGCATCAGGAACAGGGTGGAAGGAAATTAAGGATCGATAATTTCCACTATCTCCAGCCAGCCACAGTCCAGAAAGTGCATTATTGTGAGTAGTTTGAAAGCGATTGTAATGTGGAGAGGCTTACTATTCGAACTGTGCTTCACCTACGACCCTCGTAATTCCCAACACTTTTTTTTACAATTTGCGTTTTGAATAATTCTGAGATGGAGTGTCCCAAGTTACTGATCTCATCTGTATCTCGCAGATAGAAGTTTCGGTGTCAAAACTATCCATAGCGCTCACGTGGGCGGATAAAACTGGGTAGAGGTTATAGCAGCGCCCCCTATAGAGGAAAGCCTGCGCGCCCGCACACAGTCTGGTGCCGGTGCTCGCAGTCCGTTTAGCCACAGCAATAGACAGTAAAGGGATCAGGACGACGAAAACTCATAAAGAACCCCTCGGATACATAAAAGCATGACGATTCCAAACTCACACAGGTGTGGTCCAAAGAAACAACTGTGAAACAGAGTAACAGAATAATTCAAAGTAATTCTCAGACTGTGTATCCTGTAGAACTATGAAATACTTAATGGTAGTGCTTTTTATGAGATGGACACTGTTTTGCTTTTGTATTTCAGCTGCTATTCTCTACCCGATATATCAGTTCATAACTTACGTAAAAACTGACAATATGATGAAGCTAATACTGTGCCAGTTATGTGCTACCCATTAGGCTAAACATGAGCACACAATTACTTTAGTTGTGTATCTATAAGACATCAGTGTAGGCCACAGGCATTTATCTGAAATTCCAGACCCAGAAAGTAAGAATTTGTAAAATACACATGTATTTTTTTATTTTTTGCATGTTTTCACAGTTTCTCCCTTTGCATTTTCTGATAGCCTATTGATCCGTTCATGTACTCATTCATTTCTCTTTTCTGTGGCTTTAAAGCAAAATATTTATTCGTGCATTATAAAGTCGGGAGCTTACTATAATCACTAATAGTAACATTCCTTGCATTGAACTTCAAATTCCCATCAATAATTTATTAAAAACAAGCGACTGAGACACTGTTTTTACTTAATTTTCAATTTTTGGGTATACCACATTCCTTGTTTTTGAACACGCAACTTCCTGAAGACTTTTACAGCAGAAAAAAACAGAACTAAATACTAGAACCAGAATACATCGAAGCTCGTCTGTATCTTATGTGCATGTACTTAATCATAAACCGACTTTTATTCCTAACAACAAACAGTAAGCATAAAGATATACTGAGATATTTAACTACTTAAGTATGAATGTGCTTAGGCTATGCTGCTTGAATCTGCAGAATATAGAATTCATACAACCTAAACCAGCTAAACTGTAGAATTGCCAGGACAAGAAAACGAAACACTGTTTTCTTCGGCACTTATGTTGTTAAGATCTTATATATTAGTCAAAATGTCGCTGACCTTCCACACTGCGTAAGTGCCTACTCTTTTTTACCGCACTTAACCTCTTTTAAGAAATAAACAAAACAAATACCCACTCTTGAACTTGAAGAAGGAGTAAAGTTATCTCTGCGAATACTTGACAACTGTTTATTCCTCATTGCTTCATCCTCCGGAAATTTAAACAGTTACTTTTGGTCCACCGTCGTAATTACCTCTACAATTCGGCGCAGAGCATCGAAACGGCATTTGGCAGGCAACGAAATTTTCACAGGCAAGAAAAACAGATCACCAGTTTAGTGCACAGAAAGTAAACAACCAAATCACGTACACTAACGCAGGAACACCATTCACTATAATAGTAAACGGACACACGACTGTCCCATAAAACTGTTGAAGACTAGATAGACTCCATATGTAACCATGCTGTGACGTCACGCACTACGTGGACAGGCTTTCTTTTATAGGGGGTGCTGGTTAGAGGCAGGTAGCGCTTGGCAGATCTGCTTGCGACCTGGTGCGGGAGTGACAGTAAGCCGCCGTTGTGTTCCACTGGCAGCGCCGCCAGGCTGGCAGTAGAGATGGGTAGTTCGCGAACGAACGAACGGGTGCAAAGGAACGGTTCACCAAGATGAATGAAAGGACCGAGGAACGAATTCCAAGGAACGATCGTTTCATAGCTCACTAGTTCACTTCGGTCGCGGCGGTCACTTCGGCAGTTCTCGTTCCAGCCTCGGTCGCGTTCTCGTCTCAGTCTCGGTCTCCCTCGGCCGCACTCGTTCTTCGCATGACCACCTGTCTCAGTTCCACTGCCGAATGCTCCTAGTTAGTTCAGTATCCAGTTGTTCGTTTCGTTCACTGTCCTCGCCCATTTTACATGTGTTCCAAACTGTTCTTGCAGTCTGGAACCGCGCGACCGCTACGGTCGCAGGTTCGAATCCTGCCTCGGGCATGGATGTGTGTGATGTCCTTAGGTTAGTTAGGTTTAAGTAGTTCTAAGTTATAGGGGACTGATGACCTCAGATGTTAAGTCCCATAGTGCTCAGAGCCATTTGAACCAACCAAACGATTATTGTTTACAACGTAGCATAGCTATGTAGTGGAAGTCGAAACGAAGAATTTTATGCAAGACACTTGTGGTCTATTAAGTTGGGAAACAGCCACCAACAGGTTTACAAGACCACATGTGCTATAGCCCATGCACGTTGCGTGAGATTTTCATGTTCTTTTTTCCAGCTCTCTATACATCGTCATCGATTGTTTCGCCATTGTTGCTTGCGTTAGCTTGTTATTTCTTCACTGCCTAATTATTACATGTTTGTCTGTTTGTTGTATCTGCTCGTAACGGGCAACACATCGTCCGTAATTGGCGAGCAGTCTGTACTCGGGGCCGGTTTTCCGTGCGCCACCCTATATTACGTATTTCCCTGCGATCAGCCACACAAGGCTACGGTTGACTAAACGAGAGGTTCTGCAGAATCACAGAAATTACTTCTAAAAGTGTGTAAGAATTCTGTAATGAATAAAAACTCTGTACTCCAGGGGGGAGGCAAGTGTCCCCTGCTGGTGCCCTCCATCCTTCAGTCACATACACTACTAGTTTTCAGTTTTTCATAAGAACCATATACCAAGCACAAATGAACGGTGAACGAGTAAAAATGAACGGTTCCCAAAAAAGAACGATCAGCAGTGAACTAGTTCCCAAGGATGAACGAGTTTTCCCATCTCTAGCTGGCAGGCCTGCCAGCAGAACCTCACTGCGGCCACCCTGCCGGGAGAGCTGCCACAGTCAGGCAGATGCCAGAAGCGGGAGGTTCCATTGTGTCCCAGGCTTCCGTCTGGCGCCTCTGTTAGCAGACCAGTGCAGTAGGGCTTTTACACCAACGACTACCCTTATGTCAGAGACTACACTTACTGCAAATACGGTCATTATTTAAAACTTTAAACTGCGAAACTTTCGCACGGGTTCCCTAGTTTGGAAAATAAGGGCACTGTAAGAAAACACCCAATTGTACGTGATAATGCTGAAGTGAAAACTGTGAGTGCAGTGAATATCAGCGAACATTCACCGACGCCGAAATTAACTCCTACACAGAAAACGACCAAAAGCCGTGGATCTGTGACGAACAGCGTGGTAACTATGGCAGAACCAGCAGAATGAATGAAAATTTACAGGTGACTTATGTGCTTCTCCCAGAAAGAGCAGGTTGTGCGGGTTTGATGATGTGGATTCCTTAGGTCCAATTGGTTGACTGCAATGCGGACGGTGGCGCTAACTCATCTCCTTTCCATGAAATCTTCAAAAATTACTCATTCTGCAGTCGAAAAGATTATAAGCATGACTTATCCTGCCGATGGTTGAATACAAAAATTTTTGGTTTTGGCCGAGAGTTATGGCGTAATTCTCTGGGCGATACTTTCGTTTCAGGTTGGTGATAGTGCACCCAATTTGCATCCTCTGTAACAGTTATATCTAGAAATCGACTATTTTCCACCTGAAATGACACAAATGTTTCTCACAGACACCGACCGGACGATGCCCTAGTTCGGCAGTCAGCCCACGTGGCACCCACCTTCCGGAAACTTTGAGTAGCAGCACATTATGCACAATGTTATGTGCTGGACCAACACCAGTATCCTAAACAGTGTCTACTTCGTTTACTGTAATACACCTGCTTTCCTTCACGAGCTCTTCCACTGCGGCAGTGTTTTCGTTAGTCAATACGAGATGTTCAAAAATGGTTCAAGTGGCTCTGAGCACTATGGGATAACTTCTGAGGTCATCAGTCCCCTAGAACTTAGAACTACTTAAACCTAACTAACCTAAGGCCGGCAATACGAGATGTGCCTGGACCGGTGCGGATCGTCTTCCAAAACCTTCTGCACGACTCGTATGCCTGCTGCATGGACACACACGAATCATCTTGCTGCGTTTGTATTCTGCGATACATTTCAACAGATGTAACAGCTTCACTACACAAAAAGCTTGTCACAGATCGCTGCTCCGACGCGGTGCAAACAGACAATGGGACAGCCTTCTTTGTTCTGATAGCTTCCTTTCCTGTGATGCAACAACAGGCTGCCAACTGTCTATCATTTGCCGAAATAGAAGGATAACTGCTCCCCACTGCAATATCGAGAGTACAACGGTTAGGGATGTTACTGCACTTTTAAAGTTTTCAAAATGTTCAAATGTGTGTGAGTTCTTAAGGGACCAAACTGCAGAGGTCATCGGTCCCTAGACATACACACTACTTAAACCACCTTAAACTAACCTATGCTAAGAACAACACACACACCCATGCCCGAGGGAGGACTCGAACCGCCGGCGCCGCGCGGGATTAGCCGAGAGGTCTTGGGTGCTGCAGTCATGGACTGTGCGGCTGATCTTTGGTTGGTTTAGTTACCCTTGAAAAGGCATCATACAGTTGTTCGTGAGGCGGAGGTTCGAGTCCTCCCTCGGGCATGAGTGTGTGTGTTTGTCCTTAGGATAATGTAGGTTAAGTAGTGTGTAAGCTTAGGGACTGATGACCTTAGCAGTTAAGTCCCATAAGATTTCACACACACATTTTGAACCTCCGGTGAAGGGGCTGCGCAGTCAGTGACACGGCGCCTCTAACCGCGCGGCCATTAGGTTTTCATTTGATGCACAGTAATAACTGTGACAATATCCCAATAGAAATGTAATACGGCAAGTTCATTAGTTCGTGTTCTCCTCTAAGCCAGGCCTCTAAGCCAAGTCTTCAGGTGACGAAAATCTGAGAATGTGCATTCTGCTGTTGTTGTAATTCACTGGCAGCAGATCCAAAATTTTAAAACAATGTAAGTACACTTGTCGGTGAGCTAAAGGAGGGATTCAGATATTTTATCACTAGCGTCGGCATGACGTCTGCGTCTACTTTTTCTGCTGCTCTATTCATCGGCAATTGGTTGAAAAATTGGAAAATCAGTAAATATGAAATATAAATCATTAAAGTGTTCTTCCGGTGAGGGGATAGTTATTGTGACCGTGATCTCGACCTACGTCTACACAGTAGTGCTTGAGAAGGGCGACTGTCTATAAACCTCTGATAAGCTCTAGTTAATCTGATTTTCTCCTTGTAATTTGGCGAACTGTGTGTGTGTGTGGAGGGGGGGGGGAGTAAAAATGTTTCCCGACTCTTCTTGGAACGTGAGCTGTCGGTATTAAACCTCTTCGCGCAGCACAACGCCTCCGAAATAGCGTGCGCTCAGTAACGTTCCCTCTGTTAAATGATATCCTGAAGAAACGTGTCACTCTTCATTGGATCTTCTGAATCTCTTCTATTAATTCAACCTGGCAAGAGTCCCACACCCTCTCGCTCTAGATGGTTACTCCTTGGTAACCATCGGTAACGACACAGTGCAATAAAAAACACTGCACAAGAACTCTACATCTGCATACGTACTGCGCAGACCACCGTACGGTACTGTCAGATTGTATCCTGTACCACTACTAGTCATTTCCTCCCTTGTTCTGCTCGCAAATAGAGTGAGGGAAAAACGACTGCGTAAATGCCTCCGCACGTGCCCTAGTTTCTCGTATCTCATCTTCGTGATTCTTACGCGAAATGTACGCTGGTGGCAGTAGAATTGTCCGGCACTCAGCTTCAAATGGTGGTTCTCCAAATTTTCTAAATACCGTTCCTCCAAAAGAACGTCGTCTTTCCTCCAGGGATTCCCATTTGAGTTCTCGAACCTTCTCCGTAATACTTGCGTGTTTTTCGAACCTACATTTAAGAAATCTAGTAAGGGAAGGAGGTTTGGTTTAACGTCCCGTCGACATCGAGGTTATTAGAGACGGAGCACAAGCTCGGATTGTGTCAAGGATTCGAGGATGGCGAAGGAAATCGACAGTGCCCTTTCAAAGGAACCATCCCGGCATTTGCCTGGAGCGGTTTAGGGAAATCACGGAAAAGCGTTTTAGGGAAATCATGGAAAACTTAAGTCTGGATGGCTGGACCGTGCTTTGTACCGTCGTCCTACAGAATTCGAGTCCAGTCTGCCATCCACGAGCGCCTGGTCCCCAGCACGAATACACCCGGCGGATTTGTGTCGGGGTCCGGTGAACCGGCCAGTCTGGATGGTTTTAGGCGGTTTTCCATCTGCCTCGGCGAATGCGGGCTGGTTCCCCTTATTCCGCCTCAGTTACACTATGTCGGCGACTGCTGCGCAAACAAGTTCTCTACCATTACTCTACCATGCAAACATAGGGGTTACACTCGTCTGGTATGAGACGTTCCCTGGGGGGGTCCACCGGGGGCCGAAGCGCACAATAACCCTGGGTTCGGTGTGGGGCGGCAGAGGGTTGAAGTGGACTGCGGTAGTCGTTGTGGGGTTGTGGACCACTGCGGCTGCAGCGGGGACGGAGCCTCTCCGTCGTTTCTAGGTCTCCGGTTCACATACAATACAATACAATACAATGCCATCCACTGCGCCACCTCGCTCGGTTAAATCTAGCAGCCCGCCTCTGAATTATTTCGATGACTTTCTTTAATCTAACCTGGTGGGATCCCAAACACCCGAGCAGTACTTAAGAATGGGTCGCACTATTGTCCTATATGCGGTCTTTTTTACAGATGAACCACATTTTCCTAAAATTCTCTCAATAAACTGAAGTCGACCATTCGTCTTCTCTACTACAATCGTTATATGGACGTTCCATTCCAGATCACTTTGCAACTTTACATGCCGATATTTAATCGACGTGACTCTGTCAAACAGCACGCTATTGATGCTGTATTCGAACACTACGGGATTGTTTTTCTGCTCTTCTCGACGCAAATACGTAGCTAACTCATTGCGCTTGTAGTTTTACACCCAAAACACGTATTTATTATTTGAAACACATAGTTAAAGTTTTAGTTTTAAAATGGTGTAGAAAGAGAACCACTGCTCACAATGACGTTCAATGACAGGGGAAAAGTGACAAATGAGGAAAACAGTGTTTGTGGTATAATTAAATTGACGATTTATTGAGTTGCAGACAGGCACAACGAAAACACTGTTACACACTGAACTTTCGACCAAAGGCTTCTTCAGAAAAGAAAAGAAAACAAATACATTCACACAAGAAAGCACACCTCACGCATACATTCCGCTGTCTCCGTCCGCAGCGGACTGTTAACTTGTTTTTCAGAGGCCTGCGAGAAATACATTCAACTTCGTTTTTTCGTGTTTATTTGCTGAACGCGGAGATATTAATACAACACAACAAGAGGGTTCATCTTCTCTCTGGTCATTTCGTATGGATGTGACGACACGCATCTACCAGGCTTGTTTACCAGGATGGCGCGGTGGTTAACGCGCGTTAGGAAGGACGACGGTTCGAATCCCCGTATGGACATCCGAATTTAGGTTTTCCGTGATTTCCTTAAATCGCTTAAGGCAAATACCGGGATGGATTTTTTGAAAGGTCACAGTCGATTTCCTTCCCCATCCTTTCCTACACCGAACTTGTGCTCCTCTTATGACATCGCTGGCGACGGGACTTAAACTCTTATGTTTCTTCCTTCCACCAGGCTAGGTTCGTTGGAGGTCTCTCATGGTGAACCTACAGGCAGGTTCCACGACGGCTGAAGTTTATACTGAGTACCCACACATAAGTAATATTCTGAGTTCACTGATTACGAGAATCAGAATACACGCCCAGAATAATGTCTTGCACCGAAACCATGGGACGACAAGTTTACCTGGCCAGGTTGTCTGTCGTTGTTTCTACTGGCGTTATGTGCTCTTTCACATATAGCTTATTTTTCTATTCCTCTTTTCAATCTTGAATGAATTTTTGAAGGGATACTTAACTGCAGCTTTATTCGTAAATGGACGACATTGTTAGTAGATATTTTGTCAATGCTACTATTTTTCTATACACTCTTTGTTGCCATTTCAGACCCATTTATAATTTGATGTATATGCTGCACTTGCATTTTAACTATTTGATGAGCATAATTAAGCTCTTAATTCAGGCCCTCACTCCCATTGATAAAAATCACAATCATAACTCTGGCTTCATGAGACAACTGCTAAATTAGTCGTTCTTGTACTACAAAATGTAATGTGTTCGTCGGCGATATCTTTTCATGTATGTGCTAAGACTTACACAACCAATGTCAAATTGAAGAAAAACCTTTTGGGCATTAGGTCACTTTATTTTGTGATTAAAACCACTGTTGAAACCGATGTTTCGACAATCTTTGCAGTGGTGCTCTTCAAAGCCTCTTGGTCACATGGACTACATCGAGAAATACGTACATCTTTGCTCTACAAAACCCTGCAGGTTGAGAAATTTTCTCCTTGCCTCTTACAATCAATCATAGTAAACTAGAAGACTGAAAAAGTATTTGAGAGCTTGATAATGGGTTCGTTCTCTGCGTCAGTGCTCACATTTCTGCTTTTCGAGGAAGTTAAGCGGAGCTACAGGAATGTTTACAGCAAACCGCGAATTACATTGATTGACGAAAACAGTGGAGCACCAAACAGGAGAGGAGGAAACGAAATGAAACTTCATGGGATGAGTGTGTGTGTGATGTTATTTCAGTGATTACAAAATCGCATGCAATTTACCGAAAACTTGGCAGTACGAGAACAAGATGCTCTCCCGGAAGAAAATACAACGCTATCAAGCACTGTCTACAGTGGCCGTGGGTGTAAAATGCGCATACTGTGGGGCTGTAGTGTTAGTGATACATTTGTCACGGTCATCTGCGATCAGATGGCTCTCAGGAGGCCTACCAGTGCACCCTCTGTTTCTCTTCTGCATCATGTTTGTCCGCAGCTCGTGGTCGTGCGGTAGCGTTCTCGCTTCCCGCGCCCGGGTTCCCGGGTTCGATTCCCGGCGGGGTCAGTGATTTTCTCTGCCTCGTGATGACTGGGTGTTGTGTGATGTCCTTAAGTTAGTTAGGTTTAAGTAGTTCTAAGTTCTAGGGGACTGATGACCATAGATGTTAAGTCGCATAGTGCTCAGAGCCATTTGAACATTTGCACCATGTTCAGAGGTGAACAGTCTATGCAACATTCATTCTAGGGGAAGGCAATGCTCCACCAACGAGTACGTACTCCAATTGAAAAGCTTCAACCCTTTGAATGGGGTGTCATTGTGGGCCTGCTGAAAGCTGGGTGGAGGTATCGACGGATTGCTGCACGTGTTGGGCACAGTGTATCAGCGGTGTGCTGCTGCTTTCAGCAATGGTCTCTGGAACATTGCCACACCTGTAGACGAGATTCTAGGCGTCCGTGTAGTATTATACACGCGAGCGTCAAGATCGACGCATTATGCGAGCTGCGATGGCTGACCAAATATCATCCAGGGATGATATGCGGGCACAAGTTGCAGCTGCTGTCAGCAGGGTCCATTTGGAACCGTCTGCTTTCAGTAGACTAAGATCACGTTGCCTCTGGCAGGCTGCCATTGACACCGCGACACCACCAAGCTTGGCTACTCTGGTATCGTGAAAGAGTCGACTGGAGTGTGGAATGGAGCTCTGTTGCCATCAGTGATGAGCATAGGTTTCAGCTGTAGGCGTAGACCTGGTGAGCTGTCTGTCCCAGAGTACAGTCGTCCACTACACGCAGGCCCTGTCTCATGCTTCATAGTGTGTGGGGCCATCAGTTGCATCTCGCGCTCACATTTGGTATACCTGCAAGAATAAGTAGCCAGCACCCGCTACATTGTACGTTGTTATACCCGTGACATTGCCATTTTTGCAAGAGAAGGGCGAAGTGCTCTTTCAGCTGGATAACGCACGTCCACATACGTCTGCTGCAACACAACGCGCTCTTCGTGACCTAAGTCAACTGCCCCGGTCAGCAAGATCACCAGAACTCTCGCCAAGTGGACACGTATGAGACATGATGGAACGGGAATTTACTCCATCTCCAAAGCCTGCAAGAGCCATCACCGATTTGCAAATTCAAATGGCTCCAAGCACTATGGGACTTAACATCTGAGGTCATCAGTCCCCTAGACTTAGAACTACTTAAACCTAACTAACCTAAGGACAAAACACACATCCATGCCAGGGGCAGGATGCGAACCTGCGACGTAGCAGCAGCGCGGTTCCGGACTGAAGCGCCTAGAACCGCTCGGCCACAGCAGCCGGCGTCAATTTGCAACAAAAGGCGAACGATGCTTGGGACAATCTATCGCAGGATACTGTTCGGCGCTTTTATGATAATTTGCATGTGACAATACACGCCTGCGTTGACGCCAGAGGAGGGTACACTGTGTATTGATGCTACTGTTTTGACACCCTTTACTGTGTCTGAATTTGTTATCGTATACTCCTAAAATGATGAACTACCTGTCATATCACTTGTTAATAAAATAACCTTGTCCTTGAAAGTGTTGCAACTTTTTCCGCATGTGTACTTATTTTTATGACACGGTAATAGCCTTCAAAGAGGACTTTAGCGGCATAACATGTGTGGAACTTCAAATAGTAACGAGATAACAGCGCTGCTAATCACTGTCCCTCTGGCAGGAGAAAAGTTCCTACAAACGTTTACCCTGCACCAAATGTAAGCAAATACGTAGCTCGGCTACCGTTCGTCTATTTACGTGTACACACAAAGCCCATCAGATTGCGCTCTACTGTTGTAGCTATCAGACAGAATGTTTGTGAACCTGTTCGAAACGCATATGACAGCGTAAAAAGGAGATTTGGTTCTCGTTCACGGCGTATGTCGCGATGGTATGCTGAAAGGTACGCCAGGAGTACAAAGACCTCGTGATATGTCTTTGCAAAGACTATAAAAATATTTCAAGAGACTGGAAGTGTGATGAGTTACACACGCCAAAGAAAAAGAACTGCAGCGGATGAACGAAATGCAACCAACAAGTTTAGCAGCGGCGAGATATAATTTACACGTCACTACGAGGCTGCTTGGAAGTGCGAGTGGGATTAGTCAAATGATTGTTACCCGAATACTAATTCCTGACGCAGTTACTGAAGGGCTGGAATGTGCGCCGATACAAGATTCATAGCGAACTGAAACGGAGTGCCGAACTGAGACCCGCAATATCCGCTCTTCCAGGAGTGCTAACCCTGCAAGTTACGCAGGAGAACTTCTGTGAAGTTTGGAAGGTAGGAGATGAGGTGTTGTCGGTAGTAAAAGGCAAAGGCTCCGGGTTCGAGTCCCACTCCGGCACACAGTTTTAATCTGCAAGGAAGTTTGTAACTGTTTAATGAAGTTAGACGTGTTATGCAAATGTAGTTTTCTTCGAAGGCTATTTCCAATGAGGAAGAAAATAGGTATAGAGTTTCATTTGAAAAGAATTCTTTATCATAAGTCAATAGCTATACACGTTAAAAGTTACTTGTGTTACGTCAGAAAATTCATCTACGTGATTACTCTGCTATTCACAATAAAGTGCCTGGCAGAGGATTCAATGAACCACCTTCATGCTGTCTCTCTACCGTTCCACTCTCGAACGGCACGCGGGAAAAACGAGCACTTAAATTTTTCTGTGGAGCCCTGATTTCACTTATTTTATCGTGATGGTCATCTCTCCCTATGTAAGTGGGTGCCAATAATGTTTTCGCAATCGGAGAAGAAAACAGGTGATAGAAATTTCATGAGAAGATCCCGTCGCAACGAGAAACGCCTTTGTTTTAATGATTGCCACGCCGATTCACGTATCATGTCTGTGACACTATCTCCCCTATTTCGCGATAGTACAAAACGAGCTGCCCTTCTTTGTACTTTTTCGATGTCATCCATCCGTCCCACCTGGTGCAGATCCCACACGAGTCGTGTGAAGTTAGCACCCTTTTTTTCAAAATGTATATTTTTTCAGAGTTCTTGATAGATATGAAATAGTTCTAGAGTTCTTTGTACAAAATTTCAATAGTTCTGCAGAATTTAGCGAAGAAAACAACAATACTCGAAAAAATTTTCGTATCGAAAACATTCTTTGTCAATTTCCGCAAAATGTAAATAAGTACGACAGTTCTGAGCACAGTTCTGAATAGAGCTCCAAGAGTTCTATCGAAAATCCCAGTAACATTTTTTTGTGCAGCTAGTAGTTTACGAGATAATTGCAATTTAAGGAGAAAATCTTCTCACTTACTGTGAAGTTGGCAGCCTTTTTTTCAGAAATGTATATTTTTTTCAGAGTTCTTGACAGATATGCCATAGTGCTAGAGTTCTTTGTATAAAATTTCAATAGTTCTGCAGAATTTAGCGAAGAAAACAACAATATTCGAAAACATTTTCGTATCGAAAACATTCATTGTCAATTTTCGCAAAAATTAATCTCGTACAACAGTTCTGAGGACAGTTCTGAACAGAACCATGGACCTTGCCGTTGGTGGGGAGGCTTGCGTGCCTCAGCGATACAGATAGCCGTACCGTAGGTACAACCACTACGGAGGGGTATCTGTTGAGAGGCCAGACAAACGTGTGGTTCCTGAAGAGGGGCAGCAGCCTTTTCAGTAGTTGCAAGGGCAACAGTCTGGATGATTGACTGATCTGGCCTTGTAACAATAACCAAAACGGCCTTGCTGTGCTGGTACTGCGAACGGCTGAAAGCAAGGGGAAACTACGGCCGTAATTTTTCCCGAGGGCATGCAGCTTTACTGTATGATTAAATGATGATGACGTCCTCTTGGGTAAAATATTCCGGAGGTAAAATAGTCCCCCATTCGGATCTCCGGGCGGGGACTACTCAAGAGGATGTCGTTATCAGGAGAAAGAAAACTGGCGTTCTACGGATCGGAGCGTGGAATGTCAGATCCCTTAATCGGGCAGGTAGGTTAGAAAATTTAAAAAGGGGAAATGGATAGGTTAAAGTTAGATATAGTGGGAATTAGTGAAGTTTGGTGGCAGGAGGAACAAGACTTCTGGTCAGGTGACTACAGGGTTATAAACACAAAGTCAAATAGGGGTAATGCAGGAGTAGGTTTAATAATGAATAGGAAAATAGGAATGCGGGTAAGCTACTACAAACAGCATAGTGAACGCATTATTGTGGCCAAGATAGATACGAAGCCCACACCTACTACAGTAGTACAAGTTTATATGCCAACTAGCTCTGCAGATGACGAAGAAATTGAAGAAATGTATGATGAAATAAAAGAAATTATTCAGACAGTGAAGGGAGACGAAAATATAATAGTTATTGGTGACTGGAATTCGAGTGTAGGAAAAGGGAGAGAAGGAAACGTGGTAGGTGAATATGGATTGGGGCTAAGAAATGAAAGAGGGAGCAGGCTGGTAGAATTTTGCACAGAGTACAACTTAATCATAGCTAACACTTGGTTTAAGAATCATGATAGAAGGTTGTATACATGGAAGAACCCTGGAGACACTAAAAGGTATCAGATAGATTATATAATGGTAAGACAGAGATTTAGGAACCAGGTTTTAAATTGTAAGACTTTCCAGGGGCAGATGTGGACTCTGACCACAATCTATTGGTTATGACCTGTAGATTAAAACTGAAGAAACTACAAAAAGGTGGGAATTTAAGGAGATGGGACCTGGATAAACTGAAAGAACCAGAGGTTGTACAGAGTTTCAGGGAGAGAATAAGGGAACAATTGACAGGAATGGGGGAAAGAAATACAGTAGAAGAAGAATGGGTAGCTTTGAGGGATGAAGTAGTGAAGGCAGCAGAGGATCAAGTAGGTAAAAAGACGAGGGCTAGTAGAAATCCTTGGGTAACAGAAGAAATATTGAATTTAATTGATGAAAGGAGAAAATATAAAAATGCAGTAAATGAAGCAGGCAAAAAGGAATACAAACGTCTCAAAAATGAGATCGACAGGAAGTGCACAATGGCTAAGCAGGGATGGCTAGAGGACAAATGTAAGGATGTAGAGGCGTATCTCACTAGGGGTAAGATAGATATTGCCTACAGGAAAATTAAAGAGACTTTTGGAGATAAGAGAACCACTTGTATGAACATCAAGAGCTCAGATGGAAACCCAGTTCTAAGCAAAGAAGGGAAAGCAGAAAGGTGGAAGGAGTATATAGAGGGTCTATACAAGGGCGATGTACTTGAGGACAATATTATGGAAATGGAAGAGGATGTAGATGAAGATGAAATGGGAGATACGATACTGCGTGAAGAGTTTGACTGAGCACTGAAAGACCTGAGTCGAAACAAGGCCCCGGGAGTAGACAACATTCCATTGGAACTACTGACGGCCTTGGGAGAGCTAGTCCTAACAAAACTGTACCATCTGGTGAGCAAGATGTATGAAACAGGCGAAATACCCTCAGACTTCAAGAAGAATATAATAATTCCAATCCCAAAGAAAGCAGGTGTTGACAGATGTGAAAATTACCGAACAATCAGTTTAATAAGCCACAGCAGCAAAATACTGACACGAATTCTTTACAGACGAATGGAAAAACTAGTAGAAGCCGACCTCGGGGAAGATCAGTTTGGATTCCGTAGAAATACTGGAACACATGAGGCAATACTGACCTTACGACTTATCTTAGAAGAAAGATTAAGGAAAGGCAAACCTACGTTTCTAGCATTTGTAGACTTAGAGAAAGCTTTTGACAATGTTGATTGAAATACTCTCTTTCAAATTCTGAAGGTGGCAGGGGTAAAATATAGGGAACGAAAGGCTATTTACAATTTGTACAGAAACCAGATGGCAGTTATAAGAGTCGAGGGGCATGAAAGGGAGGCAGTGGTTGGGAGGGGAGTAAGACAGGGTTGTAGCCTCTCCCCGATGTTATTCAATCTGTATATTGAGCAAGCAGTAAAGGAAACAAAAGAAAATTTCGGAGTAGGTATTAAAATCCATGGAGAAGAAATAAAAACTTTGAGGTTTGCCGATGACATTGTAATTCTGTCAGAGACAGCAAAGGACTTGGAAGAGCAGTTGAACGGAATGGATGGTATCTTGAAGGGAGGATATAAGATGAACATCAACGAAAGCAAAACGAGGATAATGGAATGTAGTGGGATTAAGTCGGGTGATGCTGAGGGAATTAGATTAGGAAATGAGACACTTAAAGTAGTAAAGGAGTTTTGTTATTTGGGGAGCAAAATAACTGATGATGGTCGAAGTAGAGAGGATATAAAATGTAGACTGGCAATGGCAAGGAAAGCGTTTCTGAAGAAGAGAAATTTGTTAACATCGAGTATAGATTTAAGTGTCAGGAAGTCATTTCTGAAAGTATTTGTATGGAGTGTAGCCATGTATGGAAGTGAAACATGGACGATAAATAGTTTGGACAAGAAGAGAATAGAAGCTTTCGAAATGTGGTGCTACAGAAGAATGCTGAAGATTAGATGGATAGATCACATAACTAATGAGGAGGTATTGAATAGGATTGGGGAGAAGAGAAGTTTGTGGCGCAACTTGACCAGAAGAAGGGATCGGTTGGTAGGACATGTTCTGAGGCATCAAGGGATCACCAATTTAGTATTGGAGGGCAGCGTGGAGGGTAAAAATCGTAGGGGGAGACCCAGAGATGAATACACTAAGCAGATTCAGAAGGATGTAGGTTGGAGTAGTTACTGGGAGATGAAGAAGCTTGCACAGGATAGAGTAGCATGGAGAGCTGCATCAAACCAGTCTCAGGACTGAAGACCACAACAACAACAACAACAACAACAATAGTTTATGAGATAAATTGATTTCATGTGGGACACACTTTCTCTACAGAAAATATAAATATATTCGTACAACAGTTCTGATGACAGTTCTGGACACCACGTGAAGAGTTCTATCGAAAATCCTGGTAGTATTTTTTTGTGCAGGTAATAGTTTAAGAGAAAATTGCAACATAATTAAGAACTCTATAAGAGCTCCCACTGTGAAGCTGGCATCCTTTTTTACAGAAATATATATTTTTTTCAGAGTTCTTGATAGATAAGCCATAGTTCTAGAGTTCCTTGTACAAAATTTCAATAGTTTTGCAGAATTTAGCGAAGAAAACAATAGCACTCGTAAAAATTGTGGAATCGATACGATTTTTTGTCGATTTTTGAAAAAGTAAATTCGTACAGCAGTTCTGAGGACAGTTCTCAACAGAGCCCCAATAGTTCTATCGAAAATACAAATAACATTTTTTTCTGCAGCTAATTGTTTGCGAGATAATTGCAATTTAAGGAGAAAGTCTTTTCACTTACTGTGAAGTTGGCACCCTTTTTTTCAGAAATGTAAATTTTTTTCAGAGTTCTTGATAAATATGCCATAGTTCTAGAGTTCTTTGTACAAAATTTGAGTAGTCCTGCAGAATTTTACGAAGAAAACAACAAAATTCGAAAAAAATTTCGTATCGAAAACATTCTTTGTCAATTTTCGAAAAATATGAATTGGTACAACAGTTCTGAACAGAACACCAAGAGCTCTATCGAATATCCTAATAACATCTGTTTGTGGCGATGATAGTTTATACAGTAACTGCTTTGATGGTAGACCTACTGTATCCACAGAAAAAATTTAATTCGTGCAACAGTTCTGGATAACACCGCAAGACTTCTATCGATAATCATAACAACATTTTTTGTGGTTATAATAGTTTGTAACATAAATGATTAATTGTGGGGCTCACTTACCCTAAAAAAAAATTATGTCTATTCGTATGTTCTGATGACAGCTCTGGATAGCAATGTAAGAGTTCTATCGAAAATACTGGTAACATATTCTGTGCAGGTAATTATTTACGTAGTAACTGCATTTAATAAGGAATGCTTATGAGCATTTCCCGTGAAGTTGGCACCCCTTTTACGAGAGATATACATTTTTTTCATGGTTCTTTATATGTATGCAATAGTTCTAGATTTCCCTGCTCAAAACACGAATAGTTCTGCAGAATTTCGGGTAGAAAACAATAACTGGGCAAAATTTTCGTATAGTAAAAAATTATTTGTCGGTTTGGAAAAAATAAATTTGTATAACAGTTCTATTGGCAGTTCTCGATAGCCCCCGAAGAGTTGTATTGAAACTGATAAAAACAATTTTATGGCGATAATAGTTTATACGATAATTGTTTTAATCTGATACTCACTTTCTCTACGAAAACAAAATTCGTAGAATAGTTCTGATGACAGTTCTAAATAGCACCTACAGAGTTCTACCAAAAACTATAATAACATTTTTCGTGACGATAACATTATATGAGACAATTAATGTGGGACTCACTTTTGTCATGTAAAAGTAATAAATTCGTAAAAACGGTCTGATGGCACTTCTTAATAGGACCCTAAGAGTTCTACCGAAAACTGTAATAACATTTTTTGTGGGGATAACAATTAATGAGATAATATCATTTACGAAAGATCCGCTTGGTCTACATTATAATAAATTGGCACAACACTTTTGCTGACAGTTCTGGATAGCACCGAAAGAGTTCTTTTAAAAACCCTCATAACATTTTTATGGTGCCAATAGATTATAAAATAGATTGTGTGTTCACTCTGCAGTGGGTGTGCGCCGATGTGAAACTTAGTGGCAGATAAAAACTGTGTGCCGGGCCGGGTCTCTAACCCCAGGCTGTGACGAAGGAACATCGTCACAATATCCTTTCTTCCAGGAGTGCTACTTCTGCAATTTTCGTAGGACAACTTCTGCGAAATTGGGAACGCAGGAGATGAGGTACTGCTAGAAGTACAGCTATGAGGACGGATCGTAAATTCTCACTTTTATTTTGGAATTATGTGAGACATAATCAATGTTACAATGTGCAGTGCGTTACACAAGAAGCTCTTTTATCCGGACGACGTGGGACCGGAAGTAATCTGGATAACCGAAAATCCGGATATATATTCTACTAAATACAAAAGGTCTAAATGTTCAGCACTGTACAAATGCCGGTACACCTTCTTAAGACTGATTGTAGTAACTGTAGGTGGAAGCGTGGGATGTGCACGCTTAGATGATTCAAAGAGAGAAGGCTCGTCAGTGCAAAACAGATGGCTGAGAGAGCAGATACATTCACACACGCCACTAACTAGGTGGTGTCACACCTGTCGAGAAGCGCACCAGAGGTACAATGAGCTCTGGTGGAGTGCGGTTGGCGTGGTTACTATGCAACTTACTTGATGGACACCAATACACCGCTATATTAATGTACAATACTTGAGAAACAATGTCATTCAAACACTCTGAGCTCCTTTATCACTCAGTACTAGACTAAATTAGCGGCCTAGTGATAAGCAGCCTATGTACCTCACCTACTGCATATCTTCGTTTTATAAGAAAAAAAGAGAAAAATACCAAGGCACACGAAATATGAATCAGGATAAACCGGAAATCCGGATTAGTGAGGACCAAATAAACGAGGTTCTTGTTTACAAATTTCAAACTCCTTAGTAACGTTAATACTTTATTCCCTCAACATAATAACGCCTCTATCAGTCATGTACTGAATTACGATTTAAACATACTACTTAGTTCGTTTGTACAATATATTCATTTAAATATACTTACATTTCTATACATTGAAAAGACCTTTGACTCTCACTGTAGTGTAACTCATCAAACTTCCACGCTTCCTTTCTAACTAGAACAAATGTTTGCAACAATATTAACGATAGCAATTTCAAATTTATTCGTTACACACAGCACATGTTTTTATGTATCCTAGCGTCTGGTGATGTTGCCACCTAACTTTCATCCATGAGGGTCCTGGGCATATTTTTAGCTGTTAGTCGGTCCTGGATGTCATGAGAGCTCAAAACAATTACAGTTTTACGTAATAAAATTCTTCTGGTTCTTCCTGATTCTAAAAATATACACTTCATGTACAGTACCTCGTCATGCTGATGCTTAAATGTCATTTTGTTTAATTTGGGCGCCGCAGTTTCCGTAGAACCTCGTTTATGTAATATCTTTGAAGAACCTGTCGACTGTCGTGTGTGCAGGAAAAATGTTTACATGGCATAAAACAAAATCAGAATGCGTTTCAACAGTAGCAATTTGTTTTTAATGGCGGAGTAAAAATGGTTCAAATGGCTCTGAGTGCTATGTGACTTACCTTCTGAGGTAATCAGTCCCCTAGAACTTAGAACTACGTAAACCTAACTAACCTAAGGACATCACACTCATCCATGCCAGAGGCAGGATTCGAACCTGCGACCGAAGCGGTCGTGCGGTTCCAGACTGTAGCGCCTAGAACGGCTGGGCCACTCTGGCCGGCCTGGTGCAGTAAAGATTAAAAACAGTGAGCAGAACAGGCATCAAAACTAGGAACAACATGAACATTGTGCTGGTATGGACGGACAGGCAACATGTCACATAAACTGAAAAAGCTGCTGAAAGCATGAAAAGGAGGCCAGAATAACAAAGAAAAGAAGTAAAAATAAAGAAAATGAAAAGGACACGAAAGGTATCAACAAGATTATGGAGCAGGAATGGTTTGCAATGTCGTCATTGAGAAGAGAATGACATACAAATCCTTAGTTTTAGTTTTCTGTAATCAACATGTTTGCATTCCGAGATACTGTTACCGGTATCTCATCCACTATTAAAGCTACATAAACAAAGCTATGGATGAATAATAATATAGTGCTTGCCTACACACTGAACCACATTATTCAACAATGGATTAAGTATTTTAAGCTGCAGGATCTCATATTATGTTCTTAAATCATTAGGAGAAAAAATTTACTCTTACAATACATTATTTTAAAAATAATCAAAACATGAAACGTAAATATTACTGGTTTGCTGTTTCAACAATGTAATAATTCAAAGAATAAAATTTGTTTTTTGTTTGGAATAGCGTTAAGTACATTGAACCTAAAATAACATTTACGTGTAATTCAGTATGTAAGAAAACATCAATATTCACTCCACAGTGTATTCCACAGATTTACAATTTTTTTCACCTGGAGCTCACAATATACCAATTCTTTGATAAAAGTTTCATTCCTGAATCTATTGACAGTCTTGCATTATTAAATTTCAAAGTACCAGTAAAACTACAGGCTGTGATGTACAGGTCCCGTTAACAGCTCTTCTTCAGGATACACTAAAACCTAAAAGGAAATACATATGTAGGGAATTCAGTAATAAATAAGCATAGAATTTATGAGGTGTGAAACAACTAAGAAAAATATGTCCAAAAAATATATACGTGAAATTTAGGGCATAAAATGATCTTATTCTAGTAACCAAAACAGGAGGCTGCGATACCAGAAACAAAGATACTAAGAATTAACAAAAGAGCTGTATTTGTAATATTTAGATACCAACTTTTAGCAATTGCTTACCTTATAAAGCAAAGTTCCTATGTAGGAACTACTTGTTTCGTCTCGTCGGTCTTGTAGCTGCCATTTGAAAATTTTCCTGTCGTGACATACATGAACAGGTGTGGGGAAATTATCGTTTCTTTTGAAACTTTCTGTACATCTTTATACACGTCATCGTACTGCTTCCAGTAGGTTCCATCGAAGACATATGCCGTGTAGTGTTTGATGGAGATATTAGAATGAATGGCTCCAACGAGAGTGTACTCTTGATTGTTGACTACGATTTCTTTCGTGATCGTTTGCAAAACACATTTCTTCCTTTGATTCGGAGGAAACTGATCTTCAGTTAGTTGACAAATTGTTGTACTAGTATCCATCATCAAGTAGCATCCGAATTTCTTTTCTTCGACTGCTTCTCCTTTACATTTCTTGCATTTTAAATTGTCTTTAGAACTCCATTTGTTGCATCTACAGCCTCTTGCATGAAATTATAACCAAGTCTGAAAAGAACATACGTATCAACGGAAATATAATGTCGTTTCACATAGCGTGAATTTAGGCACGTCAGACACGATATATTTTTGTTGAAAATCGGGATATCTTTTAATATTTTCTCTTATAATTCCTGCATTCAGAGACAATATTTTTCGAGAGATTACTCCTTTTTTTTAGGAAAGGTATCACATAAAATATCAAATCTCTGCTTAAAATGCTGGGAGTTTATAATTTTTTTGTCCGAAACATCCAAAGCCAGATCCAAAAATGGATGGCCCACCATTTGAATTTTACTTTTGAAATCATCACTGAGTGATATTGCTTGGATGAATAAGGTCATCAAAGAATCGAAACCGCACGTTCCCTTCAAGTTGTAGGTAGCAGATTTGAATTTGCTTGAGGACCCCTTTAGGAAAAGTGGCAAATTAATATCTATGAATTTCTTAGTCAAATTCCAGTTTGGGCAATCATCTAAGTAGTTTTTCTTGCTCTTAGCTTGTATGCTCTATGTGACAACGATTTCATTTTGAAGCTTTTTCAGCATTGCACTCTCCTCCATTTTATTGTCACAGATCTCTCTGTTTTCTTCTGTTTTAGAACCACAGGATGAAATTTCAGTGACATCCCTGGTGAAGTATGATTCTTGATAGTCTTTTGTGGAATGAAATATCTCTTTAGAGTCCAAATTGGGCAGTAAATTATTATCTGAAGAGCGCTGAAAACACACACTATCACTCACTCTTGACTGTTGTTCTCCGCATTCATAATAAGTGAGCTCGAAGTAGGAGAAAATCTGTATTCAAAACTATTAAAATTTTGTCTAACTCTGTCTCATTGCCATCTTCGTGTTGGGTCTCACTTCGTAAGGTTTTGTTCAGTGTGCTCTCAGAATTATCGAGTATATGATTGCTTTTGGGGTTTGTTATCTTCAGCTTCTTATTTTTTCCTCTCCAGTTTTCTTCTTCATGGTAAGGCAATGATGCTTCAGTTTGTTTGTGCTTCACAGTTTGCTTTCAATCTTCTTTTTCCATCATAAGTAGCGATAACAGTTTTGTTTCCTCATGCAGCCACTTCATATGTTGAAAAATGAATTTGTCTACCCGTAAAGGCAGCTTGTCAAAGCCTATTGTCTATAATTATGAAAATTGTCCTTCCATCGCTGCTGGTGAACGAATAGATAAAGGAATACGGGAAGAAGGATACATCACAGCTGTCCACAGTCGTATATAGTTCATCAACTCTTTCAGCGTCTCTGCAGCATTAGGAATGTTGTACAGATTCACATCAAAGAGATTGTCATCATTAGTCTGATTCGTGATGACTTCAGCTTCATTGTAGATACGTTTTGCCTTATCAACCCACGAGTTTGCAGTAGATTCCTTAGAGTTCAAAATTGATTCCAAAAGACAGTCATCACTGTTTTCAACATCATCAGTTTTCTTGTCATCATCTTTCTTTTCGTCAATATATGAATGACGTGGACCACCTCTGATAGTGATATCAAGATGGCGCTGATGTTCCATTGATGAATATTCTTGACCACACTCATCAATACCAAGACATTCACTCAACGCAACAACCAAAAGTGAGCGCAAAGCACTTTCAATATCACGAAAATCTATCATCATGCAAATATAGGCCAAAACTCGAAGATAAAGTTGTTTTACTTGTGATTTACTTCTTGAGAAGCATTTCTACCTCGAAATCATGACCATAAAATGGTTTAAATCTATTCGCAAACAACACGAGGGTAGAATTACTCTTTCATGCAAAACAATATGACTATAACACCTATTCAAATAATCTGTTAAGTCCGAGCAATTGGCTATTGTTCTAGAAATGGCAACCAACAAAGCCTTACCAGAATCAGTTACCATGATTTTTGGTATGGGAGCTCCAGATCTGACGATTTCCATAAAGAAAAATGACAAGAATTATGCATCATGCCTAGAGGATATCATCTGATAAGTTGGGCAACTGATTGATGATCGATTGACGATATTTGGATCTTTACTAGTGACGTTTACTTCGCGGATGCACACAGTCAGCCCTGTTTGATAGATCCCCAAATCGTGAAATAACTCGAAATGCAATGCCACCTTTAGCATCTATTGAATCGTATACACTGCTATTGACTTCATGACAATATTTGTGCAACTGACTTTGATCTTTCAGCCAATATATACAGAAGAATGGGTCCAATCCGACTGCATGAATTTCGTCCCGATGAGTTGTATGCTTTGCCATTTACAGGTTTTCAAAAGGCTTACTCGTTATTATACCAAATCGTTTGTCTCTTTCGTGTTCTTTAGCCTTTCTCAAGACATCAGCATTTAGTAAATTTGGAGGAATCATGTCTCCGAAAGATATATTTTTCGCTTCATCATTTCGTCAAAGAGTTGCAGGCATCCTGTAATCAACCAGTTTAGCAGCTACCTGTTGTCTTCTCGTGTCATGAAGTTGTCTTCTTTTCAGGGGATTACTATCATCTGAAAAGTTTGAAAGTCTGCAGTTCAGAATAATATCGTTGTCCTTTTTTCGCTTCTTCAGAGTAATCCCTTCGAAAGTGGCTCCGCATTCTGTACATCTTCCTTTGATCTTCAAGAAGTACTTTGAACTTTCACACACTTTGGCATATTTGAAAGAAAAGGCACATGGAATTTTGTGATGTTCATAAATTTTACCAGCCATCAAATCGGTCCACTTCCCTATTTCCAGTCTTGAAGGCTTTCAAAGTTTCCTCTTTGTTGGTTTTATGGAAGACCATTTTTCTGCTGACAGTAGTAAGTCGAATTGCTTTGTCATGTCCTTGTTGCACGAAGAACCAAAAAGATTCCACGACTCATCTTTGCTGTCGTCGTCTCTTTCTTCAACGAAACATTTCAGCCTGAAGGTGTTTCTAACAAAAGTAAGCAGGCCATGGCGATCTTCTTTAATTGTTTTGTAAATACACTCCTGGAAATGGAAAAAAGAACACATTGACACCGGTGTGTCAGACCCACCATACTTGCTCCGGACACTGCGAGAGGGCTGTACAAG
This sequence comes from Schistocerca cancellata, assembly GCF_023864275.1. Lineage (NCBI taxonomy): Eukaryota > Metazoa > Arthropoda > Insecta > Orthoptera > Acrididae > Schistocerca > Schistocerca cancellata. Next base: position 701,654,562 of record NC_064628.1, read on the forward strand.
CAATGATCACACGCACAGCACAGCGGACACACCAGGAACCGCGGTGTTGGCCGTCGAATGGCGCTAGCTGCGCAGCATTTGTGCACCGCCGCCGTCAGTGTCAGCCAGTTTGCCGTGGCATACGGAGCTCCATCGCAGTCTTTAACACTGGTAGCATGCCGCGACAGCGTGGACGTGAACCGTATGTGCAGTTGACGGACTTTGAGCGAGGGCGTATAGTGGGCATGCGGGAGGCCGGGTGGACGTACCGCCGAATTGCTCAACACGTGGGGCGTGAGGTCTCCACAGTACATCGATGTTGTCGCCAGTGGTCGGCGGAAGGTGCACGTGCCCGTCGACCTGGGACCGGACCGCAGCGACGCACGGATGCACGCCAAGACCGTAGGATCCTACGCAGTGCCGTAGGGGACCGCACCGCCACTTCCCAGCAAATTAGGGACACCGTTGCTCCTGGGGTATCGGCGAGGACCATTCGCAACCGTCTCCATGAAGCTGGGCTACGGTCCCGCACACCGTTAGTCCGTCTTCCGCTCACGCCCCAACATCATGCAGCCCGCCTCCAGTGGTGTCGCAACAGGCGTGAATGGAGGGACGAATGGAGACGTGTCGTCTTCAGCGATGAGAGTCGCTTCTGCCTTGGTGCCAATGATGGTCGTATGCGTGTTTGGCGCCGTGCAGGTGAGCGCCACAATCAGGACTGCATACGACCGAGGCACACAGGGCCAACACCCGGCATCATGGTGTGGGGAGCGATCTCCTACACTGGCCGTACACCACTGGTGATCGTCGAGGGGACACTGAGTAGTGCACGGTACATCCAAACCGTCATCGAACCCATCGTTCTACCATTCCTAGACCGGCAAGGGAACTTGCTGTTCCAACAGGACAATGCACGTCCGCATGTATCCCGTGCCACCCAACATGCTCTAGAAGGTGTAAGTCAACTACCCTGGCCAGCAAGATCTCCGGATCTGTCCCCCATTGAGCATGTTTGGGACTGGATGAAGCGTCGTCTCACGTGGTCTGCACGTCCAGCACGAACGCTGGTCCAACTGAGGCGCCAGGTGGAAATGGCATGGCAAGCCGTTCCACAGGACTACATCCAGCATCTCTACGATCGTCTCCATGGGAGAATAGCAGCCTGCATTGCTGCGAAAGGTGGATATACACTGTACTAGTGCCGACATTGTGCATGCTCTGTTGCCTGTGTCTATGTGCCTGTGGTTCTGTCAGTGTGATCATGTGATGTATCTGACCCCAGGAATGTGTCAATAAAGTTTCCCCTTCCTGGGACAATGAATTCACGGTGTTCTTATTTCAATTTCCAGGAGTGTACGTTTTGAAGACATTATCGAGCCGATGTCGGCCACGGCATCGGACAGTTTTTGGAAGACCGGATGAGACAGAGTGAATTGAATTCCTCTATCATTGATTACTTTAAATTCCTCCATGCTGAGAAGACGTTTCAATTCTGGCAAATTGTACATTTTTATGGGTATTACAGTTCATAAATATGTCTTACACAAGAGCACCGACTGCACAGCAGGCACCGACTGCACAAGAGCTCTGACTGAACGAGCATAATGATAATTCGCATGAGAGTGAGCAGTATTGTTACGTATAGTCATTAGGGGCAGATCAAAGAGTGAAATGCAGCGCTGGCGGGCGCCTTCACACGACGCGGCGCGCGCGCCACCCAAAAAGTGCAGCTGTGTTGTCATTAGCTTTGATGCTACCGCGAGAAGCTTTCATGCTACCTCTATTGTAACTGCTACGCTGACGTCATTTGTCGATTGTTTAAAAGACGCAGTTTACGTGTTCATTGTTTCCAGATGTAGTGCCACGACATTTGCATTGTTGCTGTGCTTTGTTTATGATTTTTTGGTCTTGAGAGGTCTCAAGGACGTATCATAGTTCTTATTATCCTTCCATCGGGCGCAGCTATTCAGATTGATACATGTCGAAATTTTCTGTAAATTACTTTTCAACAATTTGCAGTATTGGTGCCTTCTCGTTAATAGCTTCCCTTTTCCGTATGCCTTTCATTGTTGTGTGATTCTGTAAATTACTTGTCAACAATTGGCAGCACTGGCGCCTTCACGTTATAGCTTCCTTTCTGTGTATGCCTTTCATTGTTGTTTGATTCAGTATCGACGCTAATGCTCTCTTGATGAGATATGAGCCGATTGCTCGTTTTTATCCACTGTGCCCTTTCGTATTTCATTTCAGCAATTAATTTATTTGTTTATCAACGTAGTAAGTAGTACAAAGCTAATCCATAATGTAAAATGCACTTAAATTCTGTTTGAACTGTTTAATCGTCAGTGTCCGCTGTCTGAACGTCAGATATCAAATTAATACACTGCGCCTGGTTGCGTTATGTTATAGGAATTTTATTATTTTAAGTGGGATGTACCAGATCATGTTGAAGAAATCCAAAGCATATTGTTCGAAGAGGATAATATGATTAGAAATTTATCTGGACAATAGGCGCAGCCAAAGCAGCCTTTGTGATGCTGTAATTGCCTCATAGATGACGACATTTGTCTATTGTAGTTTTGTGTTCTATTCAGCATTTTGAGAGCGTCAAAGCTTCATTTCAGCGTGAGAGAGCGGCAAAATCAATAGATGTTATTGAATTGAAAGCCTTCATCAGTCTCTTGTTTTTAATTGTTGTTAACAAAAGTAACAGATAAAGCCTGGAAGATCTCTGTGGAATTGATGTGGATGGAACTGAAAATTTTCACCTCGCAAATGAACTTAAAACGTTTCAAATTTATTGTGGAGTACCTTAGATTTTACAGTCGCGCTATTCGTGATGAAAGGAGACAAGTAGACAAGCTAACAGCAATTCGGGAAATATTTACTGTGTTTGTACGCAACAACCAGAAATCTTACACCCTCGGAGAAAATGTTACAGTAGACAAGAAGCTGGAAGGATTCTGAGGAAGGTGCAGTTTTCACCAATATGTACCTATCGAAACAAACAAATATGGATTTAAAATCTATGATTTTGTGGATTCTTAAGTATTTTACCTGTACAATTTTGAAATACACACTGTGTTGCAACCAGAAGGATTTACCATCTGAGCAACAAACATTTTGATGTTGTTCTGTGACTGTGTAACATATATATCAGTCAGGTCGAAATGCGAAAGCGGACAACTGGTATACTAGCATTGGAATGATAATAGAGCTATGAAGGGAGAATTTTTCTTTTGTTGGCACTATGAAGAAAAACAAGCGTGAGACTTCTCTAGAGTTTGCTATCAGTAAAAGAAGGGCTGCCCACAGATCCCTTTTTGGGTTCCACAAGACTGAACTCAAGTTTCCTTCGTACCTAAAAAGGGGAAGTGTGTGATCCTGGCATCACTTTTGCATGAAGATAATTCGATAGATGCTGACACTGTAGATAAACGGAAGCCATCCATCGTAAATTTTACAATAGCGTTAAGTGTGGTATTTTCACGGCAGATAAGCTGAATGCTTTGTACAACGCTGCAAGAACTGTGCGCCGTTGGTCACTGGTTATATTTTTGTAATGATCAATACGGTTGGAATCTATGCACAAGTGTTTTATTGTGGCAACAGTAAGAATTGTACCAGAAGGAAAGGGCTTCTGAATCAGCTATGTTATACATTGTTGTTTTCTTCGCTAAATTCTGCAGAACTATTGAAATTTTGTACAAACAACTCTAGAACTATGGCATATTTATCAAGAACTCTGAAAAAAATTTACATTTCTGAAAAAAAGGGTGCCAACTTCACAGTAAGTGAAAAAACTTTCTCCTTAAATTGCAATTATCTCGCAAACTATTAGCTGCAGAAAAAAATGATATTTGTAGTTTCGATAGAACTATTGGGGCTCTGTTGAGAACTGTCCTCAGAACTGTCCTCAGAACTGTTGTACGAATTTACTTTTTCAAAAATCGACAAAAAATCGTTTTGATACCACAATTTTTACGAGTGCTATTGTTTTCTTCGCTAAATTCTGCAGAACTATTGAAATTTTGTACAAAGAACTCTAGAACTATGGCTTATCTATCAAGAACTCTGAAAAAATATATATTTCTGTAAAAAAGGATGCCAGCTTCACAGTGGGAGCTCTTATAGAGTTCTTAATTATGTTGCAATTTTCTCTTAAACTATTACCTGCACAAAAAAATACTACCAGTATTTTCGATAGAACTCTTCACGTGGTGTCCAGAACAGTCATCAGAACTGTTGTACGAATATATTTATATTTTCTGTAGAGAAAGTGTGTGCCACATTAAATCAATTTATCTCATAAACTATTATAGCCATAGAAAAATGTTATTGCGATTTTCGATAGAGCTCTTGGGGTTCTGTTCAGAACTGTCCTCAGAACTGTTGTATGAGTTTAATTTTTGCGAAAATTGACAATGAATGTTTTCGATACGAAAATGTTTTCGAATATTGTTGTTTTCTTCGCTAAATTCTGCAGAACTATTGAAATTTTATACAAAGAACTCTAGCACTATGGCATATCTGTCAAGAACTCTGAAAAAAATATACATTTCTGAAAAAAAGGCTGCCAACTTCACAGTAAGTGAGAAGATTTTCTCCTTAAATTGCAATTATCTCGTAAACTATTAGCTGCACAAAAAAAGTTACTGGGATTTTCAATAGAACTCTTGGAGCTCTATTCAGAACTGTGCTCAGAACTGTCGTACTTATTTACATTTTGCGGATATTGACAAAAAATGTCTTCGATACGAAAATTTTTTCGAGTGTTGTTGTTTTCTTCGCTAAATTCTGCAGAACTATTGAAATTTTGTACAAAGAACTCTAGAACTATTTCATATCTATCAAGAACTCTGAAAAAAATATACATTTCTGAAAAAAAGGGTGCTAACTTCACACGACTCTGGGAGATGAAGAAGCTTGCACAGCATAGGGTAGCATGGAGAGCTGCATCAAACCAGTCTCAGGACTGAAGACCACAACAACAACAACATCGAGTTCCTGTGATCTATATGAGCCAGTTTCGTTATAATCAACAGTCAAAAATCGTCAGAAGTCTATTCCCGGGATTGATGAGGTATCTCTATACATAATATTTACGGAACCCTCAGTGCGGGAGTGCCACTCGAAATGGGCTAGCTTTTATGGACACAGGTAAGTTATGTACGGAAGAGTGTTTCTCTTTATTCTCCTGACAAATGTGAGATTTTGCATTTGGAACGTTTCGAACTTCGTTCTCGAAACGATCAAAGGATGTGCGCCAACGCAGTGTAACACTGACAGTCTCGCTGGCTACATCGTGACCTTCCGCCTGTTGCCCGTTGGACGAGCGTGTTTCAGTCCTCAGTCGCCGGGCGGGTGTGAGCGAGAAGCGAGTGATCGCCTTACGCGCTGACGGCGCTACGGCGCGAGGGTTCACCTTGCTGCGCTTCCTCCTTTGGCGGCTTTAAAAGCCCAGCTGTGGTCACCGGTTGGCCACAGCATGGGGATCCGCCGAAGCCGTTCCTGCGCCATGGCGTTGCTGGTGCTGTGGCTGGCGATTGCCGCCTCTGCCACCGAGTGCCCGGGGGTCGGCATTTGGAGACACTACCGGGCGCGGGAGCCCCTCTGCAGGTACACCGTGGACATCTCACCGCCATTCCCAGAGGTCATCTGTGAAAGCGCACTGGAAATCTACACAGTTTTAGTAGGGAACGATAGACGCCTATACCAGTGCATGCAGCTCGAGTACGGCATGCCCCGGCGCAGGGCAGGCTGTATCCCTGTGTTGATTAAGACGTAAGGACACGCAACGAGTGTTTGCGCTTTAGGCTGCCAACTTCGTCGCAACTGTGATTCCATGGAAATCGCCTGTTGTAATTGGATTTGTTGAATAATGTGGTTCAGTGTGTAGGCAAGCACTATATTATTATTCATCCATAGCTTTGTTTATGTAGCTTTAATAGTGGATGAGATACCGGTAACAGTATCTCGGAATGCAAACATGTTGATTACAGAAAACTAAAACTAAGGATTTGTATGTCATTCTCTTCTCAATGACGACATTGCAAACCATTCCTGCTCCATAATCTTGTTGATACCTTTCGTGTCCTTTTCAATTTCTTTATTTTTACTTCTTTTCTTTGTTATTCTGGCCTCCTTTTCATGCTTTCAGCAGCTTTTTCAGTTTATGTGACATGTTGCCTGTCCGTCCATACCAGCACAATGTTCATGTTGTTCCTAGTTTTGATGCCTGTTCTGCTCACTGTTTTTAATCTTAACTGCACCAGGCCGGCCAGAGTGGCCCAGCCGTTCTAAGCGCTACAGTCTGGAACCGCACGACCGCTTCGGTCGCAGGTTCGAATCCTGCCTCTGGCATGGATGAGTGTGATGTCTTTAGGTTAGTTAGGTTTACGTAGTTCTAAGTTCTAGGGGACTGATTACCTCAGAAGTCCCATAGCACTCAGAGCCATTTGAACCATTTTTACTCCACCATTAAAAACAAATTGCTACTGTTGAAACGCATCCTGATTTTGTTTTATGCCATGTAAACATTTTTCCTGCACACACGACAGTCGACAGGTTCTTCAAAGATATTACATAAACGAGGTTCTACGGAAACTGCGGCGCCCAAATTAAACAAAATGACATTTAAGCATCAGTATGACGAGGTACTGTACATGAAGTGTATATTTTTAGAATCAGGAAGAACCAGAAGAATTTTATTACGTAAAACTGTAATTGTTTTGAGCTCGCATGACATCCAGGACCGACTAACAGCTAAAAATATGCCCAGGACCCTCATGGATGAAAGTTAGGTGGCAACATCACCAGACGCTAGGATACATAAAAACATGTGCTGTGTGTAACGAATAAATTTGAAATTGCTATCGTTAATATTGTTGCAAACATTTGTTCTAGTTAGAAAGGAAGCGTGGAAGTTTGATGAGTTACACTACAGTGAGAGTCAAAAGTCTTTTCAATGTATAGAAATGTAAGTATATTTAAATGAATATATTGTACAAACGAACTAAGTAGTATGTTTAAATCGTAATTCAGTACATGACTGATAGAGGCGTTATTATGTTGAGGGAATAAAGTATTAACGTTACTAAGGAGTTCGAAATTTGTAAACAAGAACCTCGTTTATTTGGTCCTCACTAATCCGGATTTCCGGTTTATCCTGATTCATATTTCGTGTGCCTTGGTATTTTTCTCTTTTTTTCTTATAAAACGAAGATATGTAGTAGGTGAAGTACATAGGCTGCTTATCACTAGGCCGCTAATTTAGTCTAGTACTGAGTGATAAAGGAGCTCAGAGTGTTTGAATGACATTGTTTCTCAAGTATTGTACATTAATATAGCGGTGTATTGGTGTCCATCAAGTAAGTTGCATAGTAACCACGCCAACCGCACTCCACCAGAGCTCATTGTACCTCTGGTGCGCTTCTCGACAGGTGTGACACCACCTAGTTAGTGGCGTGTGTGAATGTATCTGCTCTCTCAGCCATCTGTTTTGCACTGACGAGCCTTCTCTCTTTGAAGCATCTAAGCGTGAACATCCCACGCTTCCACCTACAGTTACTACAATCAGTCTTAAGAAGGTGTACCGGCATTTGTACAGTGCTGAACATTTAGACCTTTTGTATTTAGTAGAATATATATCCGGATTTTCGGTTATCCAGATTACTTCCGGTCCCACGTCGTCCGGATAAAAGAGCTTCTTGTGTAACGCACTGCACATTGTAACATTGTTTATGTCTCACATAATTCCAAAATAAAAGTGAGAATTTACGATCCGTCCTCATAGCTGTACTTCTAGCAGTACCTCATCTCCTGCGTTCCCAATTTCGCAGAAGTTGTCCTACGAAAATTGCAGAAGTAGCACTCCTGGAAGAAAGGATATTGTGACGATGTTCCTTCGTCACAGCCTGGGGTTAGAGACCCGGCCCGGCACACAGTTTTTATCTCCCACTAAGTTTCACATCAGCGCACACCCACTGCAGAGTGAACACACAAACTATTTTATAATCTATTGGCACCATAAAAATGTTATGAGGGTTTTTAAAAGAACTCTTTCGGTGCTATCCAGAACTGTCAGCAAAAGTGTTGTGCCAATTTATTATAATGTAGACAAAGCGGATCTCTCGTAAATGATATTATCTCATTAATTGTTATCCCCACAAAAAATGTTATTAGTTTTCGGTAGAACTCTTAGGGTCCTATTAAGAAGTGCCATCAGACCTTTTTTACGAATTTATTACTTTTACATGACAAAAGTGAGTCCCACATTAATTGTCTCATAGAATGTTATCGTCACGAAAAATGTTATTATAGTTTTTGGTAGAACTCTGTAGGTGCTATTTAGAACTGTCATCAGAACTATTCTACGAATTTTGTTTTCGTAGAGAAAGTGAGTATCAGATTAAAACAATTATCGTATAAACTATAATCGCCACAAAATTGTTTTTATCAGTTTCAATACAACTCTTCGGGGGCTATCGAGAACTGCCAATAGAACTGTTATACAAATTTATTTTTTCCAAACTGACAAATAATTTTTTACTATACCAAAATTTTGCCCAGTTATTGTTTTCTACCCGAAATTCTGCAGAACTATTCGTGTTTTGAGCAGGGAAATCTAGAACTATTGCATACATATAAAGAACCATGAAAAAATGTATATCTCTCGTAAAAGGGGTGCCAACTTCACGGGAAATGCTCATAAGCATTCCTTATTAAATGCAGTTACTAAGTAAACAATTACCTGCACAGAATATGTTACCAGTATTTTCGATAGAACTCTTACATTGCTATCCAGAGCTGTCATCAGAACATACGAATAGACATAATTTTTTTTAGAGTAAGTGAGCCCCACAATTAATCAATTATGTTACAAACTATTATAACCACAAAAAATGTTGTTATGATTATCGATAGAAGTCTTGGGGTGTTATCCAGAACTGTTGCACGAATTAATTTTTTTCTGTGGATACAGTAGGTCTACCATCAAAGCAGTTACTGAATAAACTATCATCGCCACAAACAGATGTTATTAGGATATTCGATAGAGCTCTTGGTGTTCTGTTCAGAACTGTTGTACCAATTCATTTTTTTCGAAAATTGACAAAGAATGTTTTCGATACGAAATATTTTCGAATTTTGTTGTTTTCTTCGTAAAATTCTGCAGGACTATTCAAATTTTGTACAAAGAACTCTAGAACTATGGCATTTCTATCAAGAACTCTGAAAAAAATGTACATTTCTGAAAAAAAGGGTGCCAAATTCACAGTAAATTAAGAGGTTTCCTCCTTAAATTGCAATTATCCCGCAACCTATTAGCTGCACAAAAAACTGTTATTAGGATATTCGGTAGAACTATTGGGGTTCTGTTCAGAAGTGTCCTCGGAACTGTTGTACGAATTTACTTTTCGCGAAAATTAACAAAGAATGTTTGCTATACGAAAATTTTTTCGAGTATTGTTGTTTTCTTCGTTAAATTCTGCAGAACTATTGAAATTTTGTACAAAGAACTCTAGAACTATGGCATATTTATCAAGAACTCTGAAAAAAATATACATTTCTGAAAAAAAGCGTGCCAACTTCACAGTAAGTGAAAAGACTTTCTCTTTAAATTGCAATTATCTCGCAAACTATTAGCTGCAGAAAAAAATGTTATTTGTATTTTCGATAGAACTATTGGGGCTCTGTTGAGAACTGTCCTCAGAACTGTTGTACGAATTTACTTTTTGCAAAAATCGACAAAAAATCGTTTCGATACCACAATGTTTACGAGTGCTATTGTTTTCTTCGCTAAATTCTGCAGAACTATTGAAATTTTATACAAAGAACTCTAGAACTATGGCATATCTGTCAAGAACTCTGAAAAAAATATACATTTCTGAAAAAAAGGCTGCCAACTTCACAGTAAGTGAGAAGATTTTCTCCTTAAATTGCAATTATCTCGTAAACTATTAGCTGCACAAAAAAATGTTACTGGGATTTTCAATAGAACTCTTGGAGCTCTATTCAGAACTGTGCTCAGAACTGTCGTACTTATTTACATTTTGCGGAAATTGACAAAGAATGTTTTCGATACGTAAATTTTTTTCGAGTATTGTTGTTTTCTTCGCTAAATTCTGCAGAACTATTGAAATTTTGTACAAAGAACTCTAGAACTATTTCATATCTATCAAGAACTCTGAAAAAAATATACATTTCTGAAAAAAAGGATGCTAACTTCATACGACTTCCCACACGGCACAGCAATACTCCAGAATAGGGCGGGCAAGCGTTGTGTAAGCAGTCTCTTTGGTAGACCTGTTGCACCTTCTAAGTGTTATGCCAATGAATTGCAGTCTTTGGTTTGCTCTACCCACAATATTATCTATGTGATCGTTCCAATTTAGGTTATTTGTAATTGTCATCCCTAAATATTTAGTTGAATTTACAGCCCTCAGATTTGTGTTACTTATCGCGTAATCGAAATTTAGCTGATTTCTTTTAGTACTCATGTGAATAACTTCACGCTTTTCCTTATACAGACTCAATTGCCAGTTTTCTCACCATACAGATATCTTATCTAAATCATTTTTCAAGTCGTTTTGATCATCTGATGACTTTACAAGACGGTAAATGACAGCGTCATCTGCAAACAATCTAAGACGGCTACTCAGATTGTCTCCTATGTCGTTAATATAGATCAGGAACAATAGAGGGCTTATAACACTTCCTTGGGGAACGCCGGATATTAGTTTTGTTTTATTCGATGACTTTCCGTCTATTACTACGAACTGTGACCTTTCTGACAGGAAATCGCGGATCCAGTCGCACAATTGAGGAGATACTCCGTAGGCACGCAATTTGGTTAGAAGACGCTTGTGAGGAACGGTGTCGAAAGTTTCCTGGAAATCTAAAAATATGGGATCAATTTGACATCCCCTGTCGATAGCACTTATTACTTCATGAGTATAAAGAGCTAGTTGTGTTTCACAAGAACGATATTTTCTGAATCCGTGCTGACTATAAGTCAGTAAATCGTTTTCTTCGAGGTACTTCATAATGTTCGAATACAGTATATGTTCTAAAACCCTACTGCAAAACGACGTTAGTGATATAGGCCTGTAATTCAGCGGATTACTCCTACTTCCCTTTTTTGGTATTGGTGTGACTTGAACAATTTTCCAGTCTTTAGGTACGGATCTTTCTGTGAGCGTGTGGTTGTACAATCTGGACCGGAGGCCTTGCCTTTGTTAGGCGATTTAAGCTGCTTTGTTACACCGAGGATATCTACTTTTATGTTTCTCATCTTAGCAGTTGTTTTTGATTGGAATTCAGTAATATGGCTATTTGAATGCCAAATCACAGCAAAATGGATTGATGTGATCCTGGTTTCACAACCTTTATCATACGTATGTACGTTAATGGAACTCTTTAAAGTAAACGTTATCCACGTTAATAATGGGATGTACCACAAAACCACTCCCACATGCTCCTGAAGCTTCTCAACAAAGCCCATCGTGGAATACCTACAATTAATTATTGACGTGGAATATTCAATTTTTCAGTAGTTATGTTTACTGTGCCATTGCCTCTCCTCCGTCAAAGAATTCTGATGGTTTAAGTTTTGCTTTATGAAGAGTTCATTACATACATAAAATTTATTTCAATACTAGCTGAGGACTCGCAGTTGCCCAGTTATGTATTTATTCTAGTCTTCTACTAGTCCACCTCCTCCTACGCCTCTCTCTATGCACCTCCTCCACACACCCCTCCCCCTCCACACGTTGTGTCCATCTCCTTGTGTCCACCGTCTCTGCCCATCTCCACCTCTCCAGTCTGTTTCACACCTTCTCCTTCCTCACTTTCTCTGTTACTCTCTTCCTCTTCCCTTTCCCTGTCCATATCCTCCTCTCCCCCATCTCTTTCGGTCTCCTCCTCCTCTCCTCATTCTGTCCTACTCCCACCTCCCTCTGTCCACTCCTCTTCTCCCCTCTGCCCGCTCGTTTCCTTCTACCCCCTTTTCTCTGTCCATCACCATGTTATCACCCCCAAGCAAATCGGAGGTTGGTGCCTCTTACCCCCAAAGTGTTTCTTTCCAGATACTGAGTAATATGTAAACCATGTTTGGGTGAAATAGATCCCGAGATTCACGACAAGGTGCACACATATTATACGTATTTCCCTTTTATTTAACATATTCCACACATATTTATATACATATTACACCTATATCTCTAGCGAACTTCGCCTTGCAATTACGTTTTCACGAAACTCAATGTTTATCGCATCAATAATATTATTTTGCAGGTAGTTTCAGTGGTATAAGTTAATGCTGTCTGCAAAATTTATTGTGAATAGAATTAGTAGTAAAGAAGTATTAAATTAAAATGTCATGCTTGATGCGGCAACCTTACTGCATGAACAGTGAAAATATAGTGAGTGATAAACGTTTTTCTTTCCTCATTTTGGGTGGAGGGCGAGGGGGGAGGGGGTGACAGCGAGAAAAAGTTTCGTGGAGGGTTGAAATTGTGTATAAAGTTTTTTGCAAGTCACTAACTACTCTCATTCTCAAATACTGGATACATGTGGTCAGGCTACAGACGCGTCGTGAGCTACGCTCCTTTCTCCCACCTCTCCCACCCCTTTGAGAGGTAGGTGGTACTTACCCCGCAGTGGTTCTTTTCGGACAGTATTTAATATGTGTATCAAGTTTGAGTGAAATCGCTCCGATCATTTAGGAGGAGACGTGGAACATACATACATACATACATTTTTATAATGTGTGTGGATGTAAGTTAAAATTTACATTTGAATTGTAAGATATTTATATATTTAAGATATTATAGACATAAATTTTGTGCAAAATTCGACGAGCATGACTTGCCTAACATCTGCAGCAGTGGCCTAGTATACATAAACGACCAGTAAACGAATGTAGTGCGAAAGCTGTTTTTGTCCATACAAAAAGCTCTGGCCGAAATACTGGAGATGTCCATCCTAGGAGGCTTCGTACAGCTAATAACAGGGTCGTGTTATAAATCGTGCACACATTGGCGATACAGAGGAATGGATGACTCAACAACAGTGAAATTTTCACAAGTGGAGGGTGAGGAAGAAAACTGTTTTGCTTCATACCCAATATTCAAGTAATGCGAGCTTGAAATGGAACGTTGTAGATGTCGGGCATTAACTGCTGGAAATCACTGGTCGTACGTTAAGATCAAAATTTGGTGCGATCTGATGGTTTCCCGGTGTATTTCTTACTTTTAGAATTCTTGGGTGTCCGCCTTGTTTACATAGTAAGTTCTTCGCCATATTTTGGCAAACAGATGTGTTGTCATGTTCACGTGATTCGTGGAGAACTTGAAGATAAGATATGTTTTTGAGTGGGGTCAGCCTTCAGAAACACACGATTTTGTTTTTTGTCCCAGACTTGTTTCACTGCAGTTCCAGAATCATCAGTGGTTTATTATTCTTGTGGCTGTTAAAAATCAGGAATGTTCTTTACTGTTTAAATACATACAAATATTAGTTGCTAAATCGTAATTACAGGTTTTTGAGGAGCACATAAAATTGTGTATTCATACTTTCTTACCACATGGTGTGGTTTTCCTGCTGCATTACGTTTATATAGTGTCTGTTTTTCTTTACAGTTTGTCACCTGCAATATATACAACTTAATGCAGGCAAAATATTTACGCAAAAATTACGATTTCCAAACTGTTGTGGCTATGCCTGAGATTAATAATTTATGTGAAAGGTTGTGTGTGTGTGATGACGAAAAAAGAAACTGTAAGTGAAACATAATGTAAATAGATACACACACACACACACACACACACACACACACACACACACACACACACAACCTTTTCACATAAATTATTAATCTCAGGCATAGCCACAACAGTTTGGAAATCATAATTTTTTGCGTAAATATTTTGTCTGCATTAAGTTGTTTACAGCTGCTGGTGACAAACTGTAAATAAAAACTGTAAAGAAAAACAGATACTATATAAACGTAATGCAGCAGGAAAACCACACCATGTGGTAAGAGGGTATGAATACACAATTGTATGTGCTCCTCAGAAACCTATAATTACGATTTAGAAACTAATATTTGTATGTATTTAAACAGTAAAGAACATTCCTTATGTTTAACATCCATAACAATGAAAAAACCCACTGAGGATGCTGCAACTGCAGTGAAGCATGTCTGGGACAAAAATAAAACTCGTGTTTTGCTAAAGGTAGACCACACTTAAAAACATATCTTATTGTTAAAGCAAACACAGACAAAAGAGCTTCAACATCAAGATGATTAGATGGTTCAAATGGCTCTGAGCACTATGGGACTTAACATCTATGGTCATCAGTCCCCTATAACTTAGAACTTCTTAAACCTAACTAACCTAAGGACATCACACAACACCCAGTCATCACGAGGCAGAGAAAATCCCTGACCCCGCCGGGAATCGAACCCGGGAACCCGGGCGCGGGAAGCGAGAACGCTACCGCACGACCACGAGCTGCGGACAAGATGATTAGAACTTGAAGAACTTACTACTTGACTTAGACGGAAACCCGACAATTCTACAAGTTGGAAATAAGCCAGAAAACATCATACCGCATATCAAGTATCTTTACGTGGACGAAATGTGATGGGGTAACAGCCAACGTAAATTACGAAGCCGACCCGAATAGAGCTGAAGGTGGCAACGAGTCTGTTTGCCGAACTGTCGTGGAGAACTTCCGATGTGACCAAGGCGGACACCCAAGAATTCTACAAATCAAGCTTTGTGACGAAACCCTGACAGAAATACACTGAGCTATGAGTGAAGTTTGAGGTGAATTAACAGCGGACAGTGCATGGTAAAACAGTTTATCGTCGGTCTTTTTCTCTTCTTGGTTATCGTACAAGCATAAGTGATGATCCACGATCAAAAAGGCCGAAAATATCAACAAATAAACAATATACGAAACTGTAATATATAAGCTTTTGAAGAAGTTCGTTGTGCTACATATGAGGACACCAGAGGTCCACCAAAACCGGAATCATGACAAATGATGTGACGAAAGAAAACTTTGTGTGCAATGAAGACCTTACGGCTGAACGGAAGCGGAAAGTGTGTACATTGAATGTTGCTGAAACAATGCTTCAACGTTGACGATCAAGCATTTTTTTGTTGTTGAATTTCGTTACTGAAGGAACTTGACGAGCTCAGTCACTGAATTAAATCACGATACCTAACGTACTGTCATCCACATATTTCCATGACAGGCAAATTCCACGCTAAACAAGTGACACGGCAATTTATCATTGTGACATGATGAAATATTGCCTAGAGAATCCGTAAAACCACGTTTCAGTTACTCAGTACTGGACCACTTATTCTCCGTTACGACCCTTACTCGCACAACGGAAATGTCGTAACCTAAAAGCTGCACACAACTTGCTTCACGCCCCCAACAGTCCGGATATGATTCCTGCAGAGTTCGAACTACTCTCGAAGTTGAAACCGCCTATGCGAGGACATTGTTTACCTCCTGTGCAACTCCTTTCTGCGGCTGTTATCCGAACCATTCGACAGATGAACGCAGGAGTCTTCACTGCAATAGCACTCGTAAAACGCCGGGAGATATCACACGTTCGGTATCTATAAAAAGTCGACAGAACAGTCTTCTACACGTGGTATTAACAGTCTTTAGTTTGGTCACTTCATCAATGCAATGCAGTTTTTAAAAGGAAGAAATCAAATCAAAATTACGCAACAAGCGAGAAAGAAATTAACACTTCCTTGCTATTTTGAAATAGGTAGTATTTTGTGGCGTGTACCAGAGCTCTGGTATACCCTGCACAAGTTGTGCTTTCTAGGCATAGCGTTGGAACATTTTACGAGCTCACTGCAGAAATCTAACAATTTTCTTTTAAGATTGAGGTTGGTGGAACCAGTGGATGGAGCACTGTTAAGACGGGAGTGTTTAAAGCATAAATCCAACGGCTTTTGCCCGTATTCAATGAAGACGATCCAGTAAGCAGTTAGGTAACATTACGGAACAGGCAGAAAATTCACGGGGAAAATTAGCCTTTTCCGACGAATACCGGTTGTTATTGAACAGAACTGCAGGCATGCTTGTGCGCACCGGTCAGCAGGCAATACATACCGGTCAGCAGGCAATACATGTGGTTTTGTAGAAAAAATGTTACCGTATGTATGGAGCTCTAATTGCTCCGTTCTTTTTCGAGAAACATTAAGACACTAAAAGTATTAGGCATGCTGAGCACGTCCGTCTTGCTACTATTCGTAGACTATAACTTATTTTCAGTAGAATGATGAATCGGAGACGTACGAATATGTCGTTTGTCTAAGATTTGTTTGATTTGGTGCAGTTCTCCAGTCCACTTTCTACCTATCTCTGTATCCTCTTCATTCATTGTGTTTCGTGCATTCCATCGAGAAGCAGGTGGTTGTACCCCAACTGTAGCCATTCATGAAACAAAAACATTCGCAGACTCCTCTGTTTCTACCCTCCGCCTCTGGAACAAGCTGTCCAGCACTCTGCTACTTAAATGCCCTGTTGGTTTTAAGTAGCTGAAATAGTTCCTCCTGTCAACCTCATAACGCTTCACCAAACACAAGGTGGCGCACGGAAATACGAGTACTAGACTGCTAATTGACGCCCCCCAGTTGTCATCAATTGTTTCGAAGCTGTTGCTTGTTATTTCTTTATTATGTAATTATCATGTGATTATCTATTTGTTTTATCTGTTCTTAGCGGGCAACAATTCGGGCGTAACTGACGACGAGTAGTCTACTCGGGGCTGGTTTTCGTGCGTCCCCCCCCCCCCCCCCCCCGCCCATATTAACGCGCATGGCCAGTTTCCCCGTTGTCAAACACCAAAGCAAATCTCTCACGGTCTGTCAGTTACGCTTCTTGCTCTTTTCATTTCGCAATCAGCCTTTTCCCCTATCTTCATAATATTCTGTTTCATCACATTCTCCTTCTCCATCTCTTCTCCTACTTTTATTGTGTCTATTGCTGCTGCTAGCCCCCATAGTGTGAGACTACTCCCTGTAACCTCTCTATTACTGTACACATGAACGACTGTAAACTGTCCTTTTCTTCTCTTTCCGCACTTGTTAGTTACTAAGTGCTTTGCAGAGTTGTAAACTAGATATAACTTGCGCTCATACCAATGAATACAGAGTGGTCCATCGGCCTGCGGGACCGAGCGGTTCTAGGCTCTACAGTCTGGAACTGCGCGACCGCTACAGTCGCAGGTTCGAATCCTGCCTCGGGCATGGATGTATGTGATGTCCTTAGGTTAGTTAGGTTTAAGTAGTTCTAAGTTCTAGGGGACTGATTACCTCAGAAGTTAAGTCCCATAGTACTCAGAGCCATTTGAAGCATAGCTCGCGTGCGGTTGAAGCGGTATTGAATAGCATATTTCATGATAAGTGGATTGATCGTCGAAGCACCAAACATGGCCCGCACGTTCACCGGATCTGACGTGCCCGTATTTCTTTCTGTGGGGTTTGTTGAAGGATATTTGCTACCGTGATCCACCGACAATGCCTGAGAACATGCGCCAGCACTTTGTCAGTGCATGTGCGAACATTACGGAAGGCGAACTACTCGCTGTTGAGAGGAATGTCGCTACACGTATTGCCAAATGCATTGAGGTTGACGGACATCATTTTGAGCATTTATTGCATTAATGTGGTATTTACAGGTAATCACGCTGTAACAGCATGCGTTGTCAGAAATGATAAGTTCACAAAGGTATATGTATCACATTGGAACAACCGAAATAGAATGTTCAAACGTACCTACGTTCTTTATTTTAATTTAAAAAACCTACCTGTTACCAACTATTTGTCTAAAATTGTGAGCGATATGATTGTGACTATTACAGCCCCATCCATCACAAAGCGAAAAAAGTGGTCCAACTAAAACAATCATATTTCTTACGTACTACACGAATATGTAATAAAAAATGGGGGTTCCTATTTAAAAAACACAGTTGATACCCGTTTGATCTATGGCAACACCATCTAGCGGGCCAATCATGACGCCATCTGGTTTTCCCCTTCAAGCTAGACAAGTTTCGTTCTTAGTAGTTTTTTCGTTTGACGCTTATTTCGTGAGATATTTGGTCCGGTCACGATCAATGGACCACCCTGTATAATGCAAAACATATAGAACGTGAGATTAGACGAAAAAGGGGGCCTCGTGGTCCTAATTTTGTCAGGTTAAATAAATAAAACGTTCAACAACGTGGAAAGAGTGCAGGTATTAGGCTGGTGCCTTTTTATTTTTTTAATAAGTTCGTAGCGTTTTAGTTAGGCATGTTGATATTCGGATGGCTCTAGGTTCATTTATCCATTGACATTTTTTATTTGTATTTCACTGTTGCTACAGTATTTGAGTTTATATGTTGTTATTTTGATATTTTGAGATAGTGAGTGAAGCAATGGGCGCAGAAAATGGAGTGCCACGTAGAGAAATCGGAACATCTCCGGCATATTCTTCTGTCTGAGTTCAGTAGAGGGGTGACAGCAGCGGAGGCAGCCAGAAACATTTGCGCCTTGTATGGGGATAATGCAACTGGACACAGCACGGCAAGAACATGGTTTTCTCGAATTAAGGAGAATCGTTTTGACATTAGTGACTCTTCACGTTCAGCAGGAAGACCTTCAGGGTTTGATGCAGATCGTTTAAACGCATTAATCCACAATGACCCACGTCAGTGTACTAGAGAAATGGCAAATGTGGTGAATTGTGACCATTCGATCATCGTGCCCGACATCTGCATGCAAACGTTTGCACGCAATGGGGAAGGTTCAAAAAGCAGGTGTGTGGGTACCACATATTCTAAGCCAAAATCACAAAAATCAGCGGGTGGCCATATGTGCATCTCAGCTTGCTCATCATCAATTGGTTCGGGAACAACACCAACCATTCCTTTCCTGTATCGTTACTGGTGACTAGAAATGGTTTCTTTATGCTAACGCAAGGAAACGAAACAAATGGTTAAGCCCAAGCAACGCAGCAACTCTCCGTACAAGGACTTACGCGCACCCGCAAAAGATAACGTTATGCGTCTGGTGGAACAGCGACGGTGTGGTGTACACGAATTGCTTTCGCGAGGGGTAGCTTCACTGCTGACTTTTATTGCCAACAACTGATACGTCTCATCTTGCACACGCAGTCCAAGAACAACGACCAAGAAGACTTACTGAAGTGACGCTACTCCACGTTAACGCCCGCCCACATTGTGCTGCATTGACAAGAAACGCTATATAGGAGTTGGGTTGGGAAGTCATTCCGCACCTACCTTATTCACCTGATCTTGCGCTCTCAGATTTTTACCTTCTCCGCTACCTATCGAACAACCTACAAGGAACTTCCTTTCCGGATGAAAATGCGCTCCGAACACGGCTCCACAAGTTCTTCGCCTCAAAACCATGTGATTTCTACAATCACGGAATCGAAAAGTTAGCACAGCTTTGGCAGACTTATAAATAGTGAAGGAGAATATATTCTTGATGACTAAAGTCTCTGTTACATGTTTCTGTTATATTTATTAAACTTATGGAAAAACGCGAAGAACTCATGCACCACCCTGATCTATCGATATAAATGCTACATCCTACATGATCAATGGTCCTCATCATACAGCGTGTTACAAAAAGTATCCCATATTTTGAGAGATGGAAGTATAAGAGATGTATTTCACAGTAGCGAAAATGAGCAAGCGCCATAGCTCTTAAGGTATGCATTTCAAAGCCTATGTTTACTGGATATTTTTGTCTTGTTTTGATCGACACTACCACCTCTCATAATGTGTTTTTTTTTAATACTCTTTATATTCATCTGTAAGGCTTCCCCTGCGATTCTTTCCTTCCACCACCACTCTAAGGGGGGGGGGGGGGGGGGACGTATTAGAATATACATGGGTACTTATAAGCTACTGCCACTGTTAATGTTCGAGAAATAATTGAACCAAATTTTGCAAATGTTGTCGTTATGTTAACGGCTATAATCTGGATTTTTTTCTGTCTTTTTGCTGGATCCTTTTAGAACATATTCAGTCACATGAGGAACATTTTCTCAAAGGTAACTATACTTAACACGTTCAAAGTGTGGTACATTGTTCTTAGTAATTTGATAAATAAATATGTCTACCAGTTTGGTAATATCAGTCTTAGAACTCTAACAAGATTTCTTGAAAATTTACATAGCAATTTTTGCTTCACAAAAAATTAAATAAATTTCACAGTAATACACTGAATAATTTGTACCTCAGGAAGTTATATTATCGTACATAAAAAGTCTGTAGGAAATTTCATCTTTTTATCTGCAATAGCTCAGAACCAAATGATCCTTATTCTCTGAAAAATGAAAGCTGCAGGAAATGCAGAAAAAAGATTTTTTTTTGGCATTTATGTCAGAAACAAACATTAGTGTTGACCATAACCATACATTTGGCCTTTTTGGTCTTCATGTAGCTCTTTTCTTCTAGTCTGATCCTTTCGGCTTGGTCTTTCGGCAAATCCCTGACTGACATTTCTGAACTTGCAATGCATCCATCATCAATCGTCTTCAGCAGGTTTTCAGTAAAGCAACCTGCATCAACTCCTAGTTTCATAAGTTCCTGGTGCTTCCAGTTCTTGAACGCGAGACAAGCATCATATGAATTAATTTTGACAATAGTAGATGAGCTAAATGTCGTCGTTGAGCGTCTCTTGTAAATGAGGTTGTTTAAGCTTTCGTTCGAGATTTTTGTTCCACCATGCCTGCATTTCTTTGATAAATCGCATAGTAAACTGGCTGACACCCTTCTACACTCTACACATATCTTTTTTGATGGCTGGAAATAATAAAATATGGCAAACAAGGACAGAGCCCTTAGAAAAGAGGACGATGCACTATTGTCTGAAATAAGATGGCTTTTAAACATTTGTAGCTCGAACTGTAGACGAAATTTCTAACATGCTACAGAACTACCTGACAGAAAAAAAGAAAAAGAGAATAAAATTTTTTATCAATTTTATGTACATCCCTCCTTAACTGTAGTTTTGAACGCGTCCCACAATTCCCTTTCTTTGATTAATTAAGTTCTTTATTAGAAACTTTTTTATCATTGACTGTTTAAATGATGGTTTTACTCGGTAAGACCATCCGATCTTCAATGTCACATTTGAAAGGCTCCTAATTGTTCCATTTCTGTCTTCCCCATTGTTCATGTTTTACACGCCTATAAACCTGTGCACCAAACTAGCAACGATGGGCGAAAACATTCTGACCACATGCTTAATGCTTTTTGATCCACCTTTGGAACGCAATGCAGCAGCAGTTCTGTGTGGCATGGATTCGACAAGTCTTTCGTAGTTTCCAGTGGTATGTAGCATTACATGTCGGCGCACAGGTCACCAATTCCCATAAATTACGGGCTAGTAGATTGTCCGCGCGGAGCTAGCACCCAATAGCGTTGCAGATGTGTTTCATCGGGGCCAGATCAGGCGACACGTTTCCATTGTTCCACGGTCCAGTCTTGATGATCCCGTGCCTGCTACAACCGTTGCTGACGATATCCTTGGCTGATCTGCTGCGAAGCCCCGTGTTCAACAGTCGGCACTGAACGGTGTGCCAAAGCACTTGTGAGTGGACCAGCATTGTACTCTTTCGTCATATCTTGCACAGGTCGCCACCTATCCTCGTATATAAAGCGAAACAAGCCTCAGACCTTGCAAGAGCCCCCCAGTTGTGCTAAACGTCCAGAAATATTTCAGTTTAGGTAGTGAGCCAGTAGATGATGGTTTAAGAGGCATACAGAATGACTGGCCGTGCTTTTCCATTCGAGTTTATGGAGAAGACTATCTTATTGAGTCGTCTTGTAAGATTCTTTCCACCTGCTTTTTTTAACGTCCCTCATAGAAAAATAATTGTGCTGCTTTCCTGTAAAGTGCAATTCTACTTCCTGTGATTCTAAGTGATGGAAGCGGGAAGCCATGTTATTTGGAAAAGCGTTCATAAGGGATGCCATTATTATGTATTTATTTACTAAATACCATAAACTGATAATATGGTCACAGTTAATAATGATTAACAGAACTAGATCGAAAGGCACCCTGTCGGCGACTGGCGACATTGGCGCGCAGCCTGTACCTCGTACTTACATTCGTGATGTTTCGTAACCGTTCGTACATATTCGTTATCTTGAACATATCTCATTTATTTATTAAGATGATCGATATCTGGCGTTGCAAGAAGGTACTTATGACCCGTAGCCGTCTCCTAATATCAGTATTGGAAAAGCGACTTTTATTAGCAAATATTTATTTAGTGAGATTACTTGCTTCGCAACAGAATAATTGTGATTTCCCTACGTACCTCGTTGCTGAAGTAACAGGCTTTCTCATATTTAGCCACAGCGCCTCACACCGCAGTCCACTGTCAGCGCCATATGGTCCACCGGCTCCTTCAGCCAACGTGGGAACTGAAATCTTACTCCTGATGTATGCATTCTGCAGTATCGCTTTACTCGCTGAATACTAAATGATACTTGTAGACGTGACAAAAAAATGTAAAACTGGAAAGTAAGGAATTGACATGTGGCTTGACCAGAAGGGGTACCTTATAACATCCAGGTTCTGTGATGAGGCGTCGTCTAATCGTGTTATCACCGTCCTTCAGACCACTTTCCACAGCTGCTCAGGACAGTAGCTCGTGAATAGGCGACCAGCCTAGCCGTTTCCGAGATCTGTCTTCCCTGAATTTTTCTTCTTTTTCTACTTCTGAGATAGCAATTTATCCCTCTCTTCAGTAGTCTCTTGATTTACTTTAACATCTGGATGTATCCCATATCCACCTGATGTGCAAACTACAGGGCTATTACAAATGGTTGAAGCGATTTCATAAATTCACTGTAGCTCCATTCATTGACATACGGTCACGACACACTACAGATACGTAGAAAAACTCATAAAGTTTTGTTCGGCTGAAGCCGCTCTTCAGGTTTCTGCCGTCAGAGTGCTCGAGAGCGCAGTGAGACAAAATGGCGACAGGAGCCGAGAAAGCGTATGTCGTGCTTAAAATGCACTCACATCAGTCAGTCATAAGAGTGCAACGACACTTCAGGACGAAGTTCAACAAAGATCCACCAACTGCTAACTCCATTCGGCGATGGTATGCGCAGTTTAAAGCTTCTGGATGCCTCTGTAAGGGGAAATCAACGGGTCGGCCTGCAGTGAGCGAAGAAACGGTTGAACGCGTGCGGGCAAGTTTCACGCGTAGCACGCGGAAAATTGGCTCATGCCACAACTGGAGACCGACAGCGCCGACTTCATCTTTCAACAGGATGGTGCTCCACCGCACTTCCATCATGATGTTCGGCATTTCTTAAACAGGAGATTGGAAAACCGATGGATCGGTCGTGGTGGAGATCATGATCAGCAATTCATGTCATGGCCTCCACGCTCTCCCGACTTAACCCCATGCGATTTCTTTCTGTGGGGTTATGTGAAAGATTCAGTGTTTAAACCTCCTCTACCAAGAAACGTGCCAGAACTGCGAGCTCGCATCAACGATGCTTTCGAACTCATTGATGGGGACATGCTGCGCCGAGTGTGGGAGGAACTTGATTATCGGCTTGATGTCTGCCGAATCACTAAAGGGCCACATATCGAACATTTGTGAATGCCTAAAAAAACTTTTTGAGTTTTTGTATGTGTGTGCAAAGCGTTTTGAAAATATCTCAAATAATAAAGTTATTGTAGAGCTGTGAAATCGCTTCAATCATTTGTAATAACCCTGTATTGCTGTAGCTTTCTTTTTCTTTATATGTATATTGTGGCCATGTTATAAAGCGTCCACTTAATACCTGTTCATTTTCGGCGACCACGGCTGTGTCATTAGCAAACGGTATCATACTTATTTTCTGACAAACCATTTCCGCATCAGGATAGTTATTTACTTACTTCATTGTCTCTTCAACTGACAAATGAAATCCGTGGGTAAAACAGAAGTCTTAACACCTATCGTGATCTTGGCCTCTTGCATCATTTCGCCAGTGCCGACGGCCTGCTTCACATAACAAAGTTGAGACCACCCTGCCTAAAAAGAAGAACTTTTTATTCGTTTGAGGTGATCAAAAGCCACCTACAGACATACCAATGCAATGTACTTTTCATTCTTTTTCCAAAATCTGCCCTTTGTTACTAGCTGCAGTGCTGAAATTCCTGCTTCTCCTAAAACTAAATCATACTCCACTACTGTGTTTTTGCTCTTCTTCTTCTATGAACTGATAGTGTGAATATCTGTATGCACGTGGTACCAGGGTGTACGATAATTTACCCTTTCATCCGCTCTGTTGTTCTCGAGCGACGTAATAACTGCGCCTCTCCTATCGCCCTTCAGCCTGGTGCACACAAGTGTTCTGCTGGTATTTCAGCAATAATTGTTTATTTGCTCCTTCTAAAAAGTCGTTGCAGAGTTTTTTGAAATTTAGAGATTCATTTGTAGTCTCTCTTATCTTTTTGTACTTGTCCTCATTTTCAATTGGGCCCATTTCTTCTGGGCAACTACAAAGTTTCTTCAAGAATTTTTTCCAACTTTTCCTCTTATTTTTTGCTGCCACCACTCAGTTAGCTTTTTTATCTTGGGTCAGTGCATTCTGTCTAAAATAATTAATACTCTATGTGCAGCATCGGCACCTAGAGTAAATCCAGCATGCGAGTTTCAGATAGTTTTCTAAATGTTCGTGTAACGTATGTGTGAGGTGGGGCGTGGATACCGGCCCAGTATTCACCTGGCAGTATGTGGAAAACCGCCTAAAATCCACATATAGGCTGGCCGGCACACCAGCCTCGTCATTAATCCACCTGGCGGTTTGCAGCTGGGGTCGGTGTGCCCCCCCCTCCCCCCCTCCCCCGTCACTGAAAGCACCACTTTAGCCACGGCTATCCGGGCAGATAATTCCATCTCCAACTGCTGCTAGTCTCAAACCAGTGTTCTGGGATGACACAGAATATTGCAGGCTGTCCATTTCTAGATCTCGGATGACAGGCGCAGATGTGAAGCGGTTACACAGTGCTTGGTGCACGGCACGGCGGTTCTCCCTTGTGGCAATCAGACACAGTCGACTGCAACCCAGACAACGAGCATGGTGTCCTCACGCTCCCTTGCAGTCCAACATCGAGCTAGCAGACTGGACTCACATTCGGGAGGACGATGGTTCAAATCCGCGTCCGGTCATCCAGATTTAGATTTTCCGTGATTTCCCGAAATCGCTCCAGCCTTACGCCGGGATGGTTCCTTTGAAAGGGCACGGTCTGTTTCCTTCCCCATCCTGAAAACATTCTGACTTAATGCTCCGTCTCTAATGACCTCGATGTCGATGGGACGTTAAACCCTAATCTTCCTTCCTTCGACACCAGGCTACTGCCACATCCGAATGCACCACAAATATGGATATTGCACGACTCGACGAGCCGGCCTAATAGAGACCCACAATGGCACCCCTTTCAAACTCTGTCAAGTGATGATAACGCTGTCTAACATGCGTATGCAGCGTCTCCTCGTCGTTCAAAGCGATCACTTAACATCTGAAGTTGTTCACGCTGTTTTGATACTCTACCAAGCCTGGTAAAAACAATAAACATGAACAACACTAATGCATTCTAGTGGCCTTTCTACCAGACGCAGAAAATTGCAACTTTAATCATTTGCAAATGCGACCATTTTTTGTGGGCACTTCATTTTTTTTCTCAGGCGGTGTACACTGTTGCTTTGCAATTTCAAAGTTTTCGCATTTCAGAACTGTCCCAGTAGCGCATCTGTTGTTAAAGACTGGCTCTTTTTTAACTTTTTCAAACCTAGTACATTTTATATTGTATTAATTACACATCTTTTAACGCTATTCCATTGATTTTCCACATCAGTAACTCCTCTAAGCAGCATTATTTCTATTGTCATATTTTTTTATTTTTTTATTTTTTATTTTTTGAGGCAGTCTTAATTTCTGGTAGGTTGAACTTGCTTTTAACGCTATTCCATTGATTTTCCACATCAGTAACTCCTCTAAGCAGCTTTATTTCTATTGTCACATGTTTTTTTAATTTTTAATTTTTTTCTTTTTAAGGCAGTCTTAATTTCTGGTAGCTTAAACTTGTTTAGGTTTTACCGTTATAACTGCTTTCTCTCTACCTTCTTGGACTCCAATTTACGTTTATTAATACTACCTCGATAAAAACCTCCTCGGACACTGCGTAGAATAAGGATATGTAAATAAGCTTCCCCCACATTCTGCAACACTAACACCGCTTCACTTCTCTCTAATAGGTGGCATACAGGACGTTGCCTACCACAGTAATGAAGTTACGTAGGCATAACATTGGGCAATAAATTGAGTTCCTGCACTGAAGACTCAAAGAAACTGGTACACCTGCCTAATATCATGTAGGGCTCCCGTGAGCACGCAGAAGTGCCGCAACATGACGTCGCATGGACTCGACTAATGTCTTAAGTACTGCTCGAGGGAAAGGACACTATGAATCCTGCAGGGCTGTCCATAAATCCGTAAGAGTACGAGGAGTTGGGGATCTAAATAGCACGATGCAAGGCGTCCCAGATATGCTCAATAATGTTCATGTCTGGGGAGTTTGGTGGCCAGCGGAACTGTGTAAACTAAGAAGAGCGTTCCTGAAGCCATTCTAAAGCAATTCTGGACGTGCGGGGTGTCGCATTGTCCTGCTATAATTGTCCAAGTCCACCGGAATACACACTGGACATGGCTGTATGTAGGTGATCAGGATGCTTACGTGCGTGTCACCTGTCAGAGTCATATCTTGACGTATCAGGGGCCCATATCACTCCATTCGCACACAACGCACAACATTACACAGCCTCCACCAGTTTGAACAATCCCCTGCTGACGTGCAGGGTCCATGGGTTCATGAAGTTGTCTCCATACCCGTACACGTCCATCTGCTCGATACAATTTGAAACGAGACTCGTCCAACCAGGCAACATATTTCCAGTCATCAACAGTTCAATGTCGGTGTTGACGGGCCCAGGCAAGGCGTAAAGCTTTGTGTCGTGCAGTCATCAAGGGTACACGAGTGGGCCTTCGGCTCCGAAAGGCCATATCGATGATGTTCCGTTGAGTGGTTGGCAGGTTGACACTTGTCGATGGCCCAGCACTGAAATCTGCAGCAATTTGGAGAAGGGTAGCAGTTCTGTCTCATTGAACGAATCTCTTTAGTCGTCGTTGGTCCTGTTCTTGTAGGATCTTTTTCCCGCCGCAGCGATGTCAGAGATTTGATGTTTTATCAGATTTCTTGTATTCACGGTACACTCGTGAAATGGTCGTACGGGAAAATCGCCACTTCATCGCTACGTCGGAGATGCTGTGTCTCATCGCTCGTGTTCAGACTATAACACCACGTTCAAACTCACTTAAATCTTGATAACCTGCCATTGTAACAGCAGTAACCGATCTAGCAACTGCGCCAGACACTTGTTGTCTTATATAGGCATTGTCGACTGCGACGCCATATTTTGTCTGTTTACATATTTCTGTATTTGAATAAGCATGTCTATACCAGTTTTTTGGCACTTCAGTGTTTGACCAACCTCAGTGAACAATCTGCGCCGGCCGCTGTGACCGAGCGATTCTAGGTGCTTCAGACCGGAACCACGCGGCTGCTACGGCCGCAGGTTCGAATCCTGCCTCGGGCATGGATGTGTGTGATGTCCTTAGGTTAGTCAGGTTTAAGTAGTTCTAAATCTAGGGGACTGATGACCTCAGATGTTAAGTCCCATTGTGCTTAGAGCCATTTGAACCATTTTTTTGTGCAACCTGCTGGACGTTGCTCAAGTAGCTGTGGTCCTTGGGAGCAACTTCAGTAAGTGCTGGACTGTAAGGCTTAAGAATCATCCATATTGATGTTTGCATCAATTTAGTATTATCATATGCGTATAACTTGTTATTTTATTCAAATATGTATACATTTTCTGCCACCCTCTCTATTCACCTTAGATGAATGATGTACAAAGCTGTATAGTGAACACAACAATTTTATTAGTCGCTTTTAAGTTGTTGTAGCAAATTGGACAAATCACACTGCGAAGAGGTATTCTGGAAGAAGTACAGCTTTGAGTGTGGGCCGTGAGTCATGGCTGGGTAAACGGACAGTAGGCCATTGCCCGTGAAAGGCCATGTTCTGTGTTCGGGTCCTGCCCTAGCGCGAACTTTTAATTTGCCAAAACGTTTCATTGTTTGTTACTTGATAACTATCTCTCCAGGAAAGTTGGTTATAATCGGTTGCCTTAGGAAAAAGCTTTATAACAGCGATAATTTTCATTGTTGAGAATTCAAATTTATTTCAGTGAAAGATAAACAAGGCATAGACAACATATATGAAATATTAGGACTTATTTTTGATGGATAAATTGTATTTGCTATAACTCAATACTGTGGAGTATATGGTTTACCCCGTATTTTGGGGTAAAAGCAGGTATTCTGTGTGGCAAAAACGGGCAATATTATACTTTCCGTCTGAGGCATGGGACACATGCAATTCATCTTCCGTCCACCCGGTACGATCCTCAAGGGCCAACTTCTCACACTTCAAATACTTTACCCATTTACCCAATCCTTTGATTTTCTTGTTGATGAGTAGGTCTCTTTGCAAACAACAGAAGGTGTTTCATTATTATCTTCAGAGGTGCTGTTTGCCTCACAAGTCTCCAGACTCTTATGACCCTTTCTTATGGTCTAGACCCGGAGACCTTCAATTTTTTTTAACCTATTAGGAAAATGCTTTTGTTGCATTGAGTTCATTTTTGTAGGGAGACTACGTGATCACTGCGCATTTTCCTCTTCGCGCTACCTTTACACTCTTCGGTGGTACCCTGAATAAAGACTGTTTGCGCATCAGCCGACGGACCAGGATATGGAGATGAAGAGATAACTGACTCTGTTGTGTTCTGGGAATCTGTTGTATCTGATGGTGAAATTTTCTCTTCGCCAAATGGATTTGCACTAAGCTTTTTAAACCCAGATAGGTTATTTTACATTGTTGCTGTTCTAGTGCATGCAAGTCCGAGTAACTGAACTGTTTGGTACTGTGCTGCCACTCTTCCCAGACGACTATGAAGCTATGTCTTAATTTTCTAACCGTATCAAGCACTTAATGGTCTCATCTCAAAAGAAAACGTCCCTCTAAAATAAGGGATAATTAATCATTTTATTAGTGACAAAATAATCTAAAAATTGAGGCAAGATAATTATGAATTCAATACGTGATTCTTAAACTGTAGTTATTAAAACACGTACTAGCAAGTAGCTTACCGTTCAAAGCATATACGTCTTACGTCACACATACAAGCTATGTTACGAAGTCACAGGCTGATATCAGATAGTTCCGGTTTTACGACGTTGCATCTACAGTTTTACCCCAACTGTACCCTGTCTGTAAAATTCCTTCTGCATAAGAAAGATGGTGAAGAATCGTTTAACACGGCATATGTTCACAAATATTCATTGTATTATTAGTTTGAAGTTGCAATACGACGGTGTAAATTCCTTATGAGGGCAAAATATTGCAGATTAACATATACAGCCACAAGAACCTAGTAAATTATTTTGTTTAATAACAACGCATCTGACACTATCAAACCTCGGGGCGGTACTGAAGTTGCTAGCTGTCTTCATGGTCTAACGGGGGAAAAAAAAATTGTTACCAACTCGTAACGAGAAATATGAGGGTTCTCGGTTTCACTCTCATACCCTATTCTACCTCAGATTTTCCTACCTATATAACGTGTGTGTGTGTGTGTGTGTGTGTGTGTGTGTGTGTGTGTGTGTCTGTCTGTCTGTTGCGTCAGATTCAAACTATCTTTTGATGTTCCTGACTGTTTCTGCAACACAGTGCAAGATAGACGTATTTTATCTCCGTGTTTTGAGAAAAATGACTTGCTGTCTCGGAGAATAGAATGACTGACTTACGTTATTTTAATTTCGTATGTTTTCGACAGAATATATGAGCTCATAAGAAAAAAGAATAGAACTTCTGTATCTCAAGGTGCCTGCTGCACCTCACAGTACACTAAAACTCAAAGGACTCTTAATCGTTACCGTGCGATTCATCGGCGCCATCTGTTTAGAATATTCATCTAATGCGAGCCTTCAGTACGATGCTTAGAGTTCGACAGTGTGACAGAAATTCTGTCATCTGCTTTACCTGGAGGGAGTTACAGTTAGGAAAAAACAAGTTCTTTGAGCCCTGACACCTGTGAATGAGTTGAGCCAGTAGATGAGTCAGTACACACACACACACACACACACACACACACACACACACACACACACACACACAGATATTAAGATAACGGCGGCTACTGTCACCTGCTACCCGGGTGCAAGTGGCGACGTTGCTTTTCACTGCGTGCTAGTACCCACACAGTTCTTAACCTACCTGTATATCCTGGAGCTGTGTTGTAAAGCGTGATATAGAGATCCACGTAAGTGCACAACGTCTTTCTCGAAAGACTACTCGTTTCGCAAAGCAGACAGTCGAAATGTAACAAACGAGCTTTCCTTGGACGATACTGACAACTTAGCAAAAGGGCCAACTCGCCAGCGGAGCTCGCACTGCGTGACCGCAGGTTCGAATCCTGCCTCGGGCATGGATGTGTGTGATGTCCTTAGGTTAGTTACGTTTAAGTAGTTCTAAGTTCTAGGGGACTGATGACCACAGCAGTTAAGTCCCATAGTGCTCAGAGCCATTTGAACCTTGACATAAACAAATGTAACGTACGCAAGAATAAGTGGAAGCAGTTCCATCCATAAATATCAGGAGTGTGTGTACGGACCTACTCAAACTGAAACGACCATATAAAACTTATAGCTGGTACGGCAGATACCACACCGAGATTCACTGGAAGAATCCTCGGGAAATGTAGTCAACGCACGAAGCAGTAGCTTACAAAACCGTTGTTCGGCCAACATTTCAGTATTACTCGTCAGAATGGGATCAATAACTTATAGGATTCATAGAGAAAGTAAAGAAGATGCAAAGAAGAGCGGCACGTTTCGTTACGGTTCACTTAGTAAGCACGAAACTTCATCGAGATGCTCAGTCAGCTCAACTGGCAGACCCATTACGGTGCGGTTTATGGTTAAATTTCCGAGAGCGTAAGTTCCTTGTAGAGTCAATTAAAATGTTGCTTCCTTCTACGTACATTTCGCGAAAAGACCATGAAGGTAAAACAACGGAGATGCTGTCTCGCCGGCCGGAGTGGCCGAGCGGTTCTAGGCGCTTCAGTCTGGAACTAGGTTTATGTAGTTCTAAGTTCTAGGGGACTGATGACCACAGCTGTTAAGTCCCATAGTGCTCAAAGTCATGCTGTCTCGCACGGAGGCTTACCGGCAATCGTTCTTCCGGCGAACCATTCGCGACTGGAACAGGAAAAGGGGAAAATGACAGTGGTAGCCAAAGTACCCTCCGCCACACACTGTAAAGCGGCTTGCCATATATAGATGTAGATGTGTCAGTTAAAAAAAAGCTAGACAGTAACAAGTCTCCCAGAGCTATTTGTCGTGAAATTTCAAAAATTATTTCGCCGTACGTTGTTCTACGTGTAACTGAAAATACCACGTGGCTCTGGGCTCTGTAACTCATCTATTATTCGCAGATAAGTAAAAAAATGGAATAAGTGTCGTAACGTTCATCGTTCCTTAACGGAACACTCTCACCTGTTGATCTTCTGTCATAGGCATCGAATTTCGTCTCCTACTACAGGGCCGGCCGGTGTGGCCGTGCGGTTCTAGGCGCTTCAATCTGGAACCGCGTGACCAACACGGTCGCAGGTTCGAATCCTGCCTTGGGCATGGATGTGTGTGGTGTCCTTAGGTTAGTTAGGTTTAAGTAGTTCTAAGTTCTAGGGGACTGATGACCACAGATGTTAAGTCCCATAGTGCTCAGAGCCATTTGAGCCATTTTTTTCCTACTACAGGGTACCTCCACCTAATAGTGAATTGACTAAACAAAGAGGGACAGCAGGGAAGCTCCAGGCCGATGAAAGTTAGTAGATGCTGGTAATGAAATCTTCTGCTCAGAATTAGCTCACATCTGCTTGGGAGCCTTGTTACAAATCTTCCTTAAGGCATACCTCACAGTTAATAACCTCTTGGCGGGCAGTTGACTTGCTGTAAGACAAGTCAGAAGTTACCAAAAGACCCGCAAATGGATACAGTAACAGAGTAAACTCCGATCACTAGAGAGAGTCCAGAAAGTAAATCAAACTGATACAGGACGATGAAAGAGTCCAGCCACGGGTAAAGAATACTACCCCAGAAAACAAGGGTCGGACGATAAAACTTGCCACGCTACGTCATGTGGATTTGCAGTGCCGGTAACTCGCGCTGTAAATGTCACGAAAGCACAGTCGCAATCATCGAAGTTGCGGTGCTCACCCTGAAGTTGCGTTTATACCCGAGTGCGCCTTGCAGCTAGTCTCCGTGCGGCTGTGCTTGCTCCCCGTCTGTACGTCATTCATCGTAAGAATAAACCTCATGTAAACATCACACTATGTGTTCTTCCGCGTTTGCTGGAACCTCATTGGATTTCGGTTCACGTGGAGCAGAAGCCAAGCTTTCTCGACTACAGTCAAGTACGATAATGAGGATACGTTTTGTGCTGTGCTTTACGCGTACATCGACTCAGCGATAACACGGGACAACGGCTTACCGTCGCATTTCACTTGGAAATCGCTGGCCAACCACCTGGTCCAGCTAACCTGCAGTGATGTGAACAGGTGTGGTAAAGACGTGAAAAGAGACGAGTAGTGAACAATATAACCTTGAATGTCATATAATTTTTGAACATAAGGAAATAATGGTAAAACTCAGGCGATACGCTTCTTAGGTGAGCTTATGGAAAACATGACATACTCTCGATCTTAGCTAACATAGTATTGTAATTAAAAACGGGGGCGATGAAAATTCCTGGCTTTAACAAGGGTAATTTTCTGCAGATTAGATTGGGTAATTTTCTGCAGATTAGATTAGATTAGATTAGTTTTTCGTTCCATAGATACGTGCTGAGGAAATCCTCGTGGATGTGGAACATTGTCAAATTCTTTTAAGCTGAAATGACGATACTAATAGTATGAGTATATACAATACATCATTTTTTAAGCTGAAATAACAATACTAATAGTATGAGTATATACAATACATCATTTGTTTCTGTTAAAAAATTCGTCAATGGAGTAGAAGGAGTTGGCCACTAGTAAGTCTTTCAGGCTCCTTTTAAACTGATCTTTATTTGTAACTAAATTTTTTATGTTTTCTGGCAAATTATTGAAGATGAGTGTTCCTGAGTAGTGGACCCCTTTTTGAACTAAAGTAAGTGCTTTTAAGTCCTTGTGTAGTATTGTATGTATGAACTGAGCTGTTTGTTGGAAAAAGAGATATATTATTTAGGACAAATTTCATTAAGGAGTAAATATACTGAGAAGCAGTAGTTAGTATACCCAGTTCTTTGAAGAGGTTTCTACAGGACGCCCGTGAATTTACTCCACAAATAATACGTGTTACACGCTTTTGGACTCTGAAAACTTTTGTTTGACTTGAAGAGTTACCCCAAAATATTATACCATATGACATTATGGAATGAAAGTAGGCAAAGTATGCAAGCATTTTCATTTTTATGTCGCCTATGTCTGCTAACACTCGAATTGCAAATTCAGATTTGTTAAGGCGTTTCTGCAGTTCTGTGGTGAGTTCTGTGGTGTGCTCCTCCCAACTGAATTTATTATCAAGTTGTAATGCTAGGAATTTAAGACTGTCAACTTCTTCTATCTGCTCTTCTTCATACTTTATGCATATGCTGGGTGGAAACCTCTTACAGGTTCTGAGTTGCATATAATGAGTCTTTTCGAAGTTTAATGTCAGTGAGTTGGCTTTAAACCATTTATTAATATCCATGAAAATATTATTAGCAGATCTTTCTAGAACTACACTCAACACACTATTTATTGCAATACTTGTGTCATTTGCAAACAAAACGAATTCTGCTTGTGGCAGTGTAACTGATGAGAGATCATTAATATACACAAGAAAAATCAATGGCCATAAGATGGATCCTTGTGGGACACCACATGTAATTTCTTCCCATTCTGATGATGACTCATGACTTAATTCACTAGTCCCTTGCACTGACACCCTTTGTTTCCTGTTAGCGAGGCATGACTTGAACCATTTTGCAGCACTGACCGTGACACCATAGAGTTCTAATTTGTTTAAAAGGATGTTGTGGTTCACACAATCAAATGCCTTTGTCAAATCACAGAAAATACCTGCTGCTTGTAATTTGTTATTTAATGAATTAAGTACATTTTCACTGTAGGTGTAAATAGCCTTCTCGATATCAGAACCCTTCAGAAATCCAAACTGTGTTCTTGATAATATGTTATTTGTGGTCAGATGGTTGAGAAGCTGCCTGTACATTACTTTTTCTAAAATTTTTGAGAATGCTGGCAAAAGTGAAATCGGTCTGTAGGTTGATGGTATCTCTTTATCCCCTTTCTTGAATAGAGGCTTAACATCTGCATATTTTAGCCAGTCAGGAAATGTCCCAGTTATAATTAATTGACTGGTTACACAAGTAACTTAGAATTGTACTAAACTCACAAGAACATGCCTTAATTGAGTTATGTACGGCGTAAGAGCGCACTGCTGGGATTTCACCATGTAGTTAAATATTGAAGCCATTGAAGGTATGACAGTCAGTCGTCTAGTAATCTCTGAACTTCATATCGGACTCGGAGGAATGCGGTACATATCAGTACTGCTACGTTGATAAAGCGGCGACCAGCAATAGAATCACAAGTCACCAAAAAGTTCACATTTCCTCCTCCCCTTTTAAGACGCGCTGTGCTGCATTTCACCGTCGTCTGGCAGTGATGTCTCACAAAGCTCATTGCATTAGTTCCAGTTAGTTTGGCAGCTTAAATGTCGTGTTATTTCTCGCGACAAATCGCTTAACTTGGCTCCAGATCAATTCTATTGGATTCAGATTGCAGTGTTAAGGTGACAACTGCGAAAATACATCATTTGTACAGTGTGCTCCACACCGTGGAAATGATTGTTTCCCGTTTTTCTACGACGCGTATGACTCTGGCTCGTGTGAGACCACATCTTTCCTATAAAACAATGGGCATATTCAAACAAAGAGTATTTGACTTTTCATTTTTCTCCAAAAAATTTAATTCTGTAATGTTTTCTTAACTTCAAAACCTTTAACAGTTATAATAATAAATCGATCATTAAGAATGTGTATTTACAATGAAAGCAAGATTTTCTGTGTGTGGTTTGTAATTAGAAACTAGACGACGTGGATTTTTCTTGAAAAATGGAGGTTAAGTATGAGATAATTAACACAGATTTGATAAATTTCATATTTAAATGATTTAGGTATTCGAACCGGATAAAAAAATTGCAGGTCATATCGGATTGCGAACCTCGCGAATCACCGACGCATTATCAATCTACGACGCTACCGGTCACGCCACGAATATATCCGAGACACCATCACTAAGATTTATTACATAACGTTTCTTGAAAAACGTCAAAGCTGATTTTTCTCTGTAATGTTGTGAAAAACATTAAGAAACAACTTGTTTCTAGCCAGTAACGGTGTTCCGCGCGCGCGTTTCACAATGAAGCAGGAAGTAGTGTCACCCACATTCGCGTTACATATGATCAGTGAGACAATCAGAGTAGGAGCAGCGCTTAGAGAGATTGTGACTGTACATGATTTTTGAAATAAAAATTACGCAGCTAAAGTAGGATTAAGAAAAACTTTGATGGCTGTTAATACATCAGAATGTCTTAAAGTTTCCTTTACAGTGGCATAGTAATAAGGTTTCTAATACATAAGTTGGACCTACTTCCAACAGCGGAACAACACCAGTGTACGAGAGCTACGGCTGCTGACCAGTCATCGCGTCTGTGTTTGCTTACGTCAGGTTTATTCTTATTGTGAACGGAGTATACTAAGGAGAGACTCGTACACCCTACTTCTATCGCTTGCGCCTTGTCCCACGGTTACGCAGGGTCGGCCATGGTTAATCGGATTTGGCATGTTAAGTTTTAAGAAGAGGAGTTTGTGGCACAACTTGACTAGAAGAAGGGATCGGTTGGTAGGGCATATTCTGAGACATCAAGGTATAACCAATTTAGTATTGGAGGAAAGCGTGGAGGGTAAAAATCGTAGAGGGAGACCAAGAGATGAATACACTAAACAGATTCAGAAGGATATATGTTGCAGTAGGTACTGGGAGATGAAGAAGCTTGCACAGGATAGAGTAGCATGGAGAGCTGCATCAAACCCGTCTTTGGACTGAAGACCACAACAACAAGTTTTAAGGGGTGGCCGGATGCCCTTCCTACCGCCAACCCGTACCCCCCAGGACGGAATTAGTGTACCCCAACTGTCTATGTCTAGTGGAGTCCATGAAATAGTGTGAATCTGTTGAGATGTCTGCGAGCTGTGTAACTGAGGCGGAACGAGGGGACCAGCCCGGTATTCACCTAGCGAGATGCGGAAAACCGCCTAAAAACCGCACCCAGGCTGGCCGGCACACCGGCTCTCGTCGTCAATCCGCCAGGCGGATTCGATCCGGGACTGGCTCGCCTACCCGAGTCCAGGAAGCAGCGCGTTAGCGCTCTCGGCTACCCTGGCGGGTGGAGAGACTCCTACACCCTCGTGCGCACAAATCAGAGGCATGCGTGACTTTGCGCCGATGCATGTGCCTCCCTGCCTCTTACTTCGTGCAACGGCTGTTTGCACCTAGTGCGTGTGGAAAATCACGCAGGTGTAAACACACCTGTATGCAAATCAAGAACAGATCGTGGATGGGGAGTATTGTGTCGGCTACTGCGGGAGTCAGCACCGACGCAAACAAGAAAGGAGATTGTGGTGGCTGGCGGTCGGAATCCAAAATGATCTGTACATACACATTCAAATTAATAAAACACTTTATTTCTAAAAAGGAAAGAAACCTAACTTCTCGATATGATGTGGTTTCCTGTGCCTCTTATATGTGAAACGTCCCCTCAGAAAAATTATACGTGACTGTGCTTTAACTGACACACAATATTTTTAGCGCAACGCAATCTGACTTTCAGAAATCCCTACAAAGGAATGGCCCTGACTAACATTAACCTGTACCTTTCACAAATCACTTACCTCACAAAAATCTTCGTTACTCAAGCTACTGCAATACAGCGAGCGCCACTACTGCCAGCTAAATAAAGATTCAAACTACAGAAGGCACTAACTACTGATAGGCATAGTTAGCAATTGAAAGATGTTAATAGAGAACAAACAATGTATTTACCTTAACAGTCATAATATATATTAGTTCATGACATCCAGTGTTACAAATTTCAAAACTCTGCCATCTCTCTCCCCACATCCACCACTGCTGGCGGCTCACCTCCAACTGCGCAACGCTACGCGCTGTTCACATCCAGCTGCCGCTACCAAACACTACAATGGCAGACAACAATGCAAACTAGCCACAGACTGCACACAGCACAGCCAGTGATTTTCATACAGAGCGCTAAGTGGCGTTACCAATAAGAAAACCTAAACAGCCTACTTACACATGTGATTACTTTTCTCTACAACTACTCGCAGAACGCAGGCTAAGTATCGCTATTACTGTGTACTGATGCTCTCGAAGTCTGGACCGAACTGGGGCCGACCAGCGATGGACGGCTGGTTAAGTCAGCGTTGACAGGGGGCGCTGAACTCTGCTTTCCTGAAGGTGTGGCGCTGCCCGCTCTTTTGCCGCGCAGGTCAGCGCATTCTTCATGCCGTTTCGAGGCGCTGTGCTGGTCGGTGTGCAGTCGACGCTTTAGGACTGCACTGGGAAGTTCTGACGAAGAACAGCGCGTTTCGTTACGGGTTCCATTAGCAACCACGAAATCATTACGGAGATGCTCAGTCGACTCCTGTGGCAGACTCTGCGTGACAGCCGTTCTTATCACGCTGTGGATGGCTGAACACAAGACTGCTCCCAAAGAGTAGGAAGGTAACACTGGCAGCAAAATGGCGGTAATTGCCTCACTATACCTCTCGCGATGTGGCCTCGTTCAGGAACTGCAAAAGAATGGGGCAGAAGAGAGGCTCTCTGCGCTATTTGTAACCTCGGGTGCCACACAATCGAGTGCGTCCGCGGTTAACAAATAGTTTCACGTAGCCAACATAGCAAGGACCGGACGTGGTACCATTCCCACAGACCCGGCCTGGGGGGTTTGCACTGTCCTGTTGACACCCAGGATGGGACGTCTGTTTGGACCCGAATTCTCAGAAGGAGAGATGTAATTATGACTTCGCCACCTCATGGCTTCAACTTAAATTTGAAATAATGGGCAAGGAACTTAGTGGACCTCGCTATCTTCGCGTTTTCTACATTAATTAAACTAGGAACGTTAAAATTACCCTGTCCTCTCCAACCGATGGTCCTCTGCATAGACAAGACATCGGCGGCGGTGTCTGCTGGCCTCGGAAAATTAACTCGATATTATGAAAAAGCTAATTAAATTTGGCGACTTTTAACTAACCAACTGACCGTTTTGAGTTCAGTATCAAATTATTCGAAATTTTTTCAGGAGCCCAAATATGAACCCGAAATTATATAATTAATTTTATTTCTGTGTCTTACTTTGCGATAGGGACTGGTCTGGCCTGTTGCTGTGGCCTCACGAAGTGCACTATCTGTACTTACAAAAATCACTGTGTTACAGATTTAAGTAGCGTTGCTTCTGCCATTCGCCATGTTTTTTGTTATCGACAAATATCAGAAACTATTAATAATGTGGATATAGAAAGCATTCGAATCTGCCTGAACGCAAGCTGTTTGACAGCAAAATTCTGCATAAATCTCATAAATGCTGTACTCTATCAATTAAGTGTTGTACATTGTACGTTGTAGGTACCTGTTATAAAGTGGTTCGTTACTATGATTGGTGATAAAGAATTTTCAGTTCTTTTTCCAATAAATTGTGCTTCATTTCATCCATACAGTCGGTGGTGTCTCGTCGAAATTGCAAGATGGATCTTGTACTTTTTTCCCTCTGAAAACAAAATGCTTACTTCATTGTTTGTACGGATTCTATTAGCTGTCTTCCATG
Source organism: Schistocerca cancellata (assembly GCF_023864275.1). NCBI lineage: Eukaryota > Metazoa > Arthropoda > Insecta > Orthoptera > Acrididae > Schistocerca > Schistocerca cancellata. The sequence continues at coordinate 701,693,746 of NC_064628.1, forward strand.
TACTTCGATGTAAATCGAAACTTGCTGGTTAAATGTGGTAGTTCAGTTCGTTTTGAACTCCTGGAGGTACATGCTTTATCCATATTGGTACTTCGTCAAGAAGTTCTACAATAATTTTTGTTGCTGTCTGTCTGGATTTTAGTCTGCCGGATGCAGCACTGGGGTATATTCTTGAATGGGAACCCTGGTTTTTCCAATGTCTTCTTACACTTACGTAATAAAGTTCCTGCCCTCAGAGTTCAATAGCAGAGTTATAGCTCCGAACCGGGAGAGTTTCTTGACAGTATGGGATCATACGCATTGTTGTATTTAATTTGATGTTGACCTTGCCGGTATGGCTGCTGTTTAGCCACCCAGGAAAACAATGGAATAATGGACGGAAAAATAGGTAAAATGAGGCCTTGATTGCAAAACGAAAAACAAATCGTATTTTCGGCTCAATAGTATTAGGTGCTTTGGCCAGGGAAAAACTGAAGTACGACTTATTGAAGCATCTACACCATTCGGCACTCTTATCATCCTCTGACTTCAACCTGTTCTCACAAGTAAAAAAGTTTGTGGCTGGAAAAATATTGAGTGCAATGAAAATAGCAATTTAGGTTAGATGTGAGAGTCGCATTTCTGGTGTGGTGTGTGTTTGCATACTCACTGCAAAAATGTTGGACAAAGTCCATTGACTTTAAAAGGGGATTAGGTGGCGGTGGCGGTAGTGGTTGTGGTGGCGGCGCCGGCGGCGGCGGCAACGGCGGTGATGATAGAAATGTTTGCCAGTACAGAAATGGCTCACAATAATTAAATGCTATTCTAAAATCAGCATACAGCTCTCAACCTATAAAATCTTACACTATTTCAGAAATGCTTTATATAGGTCTATTTTCACCCCTCGTACGACTATTTCACGAGTGTACCGAGAATACCAGGAATCCGGTAAAACATCAAATCTCCGACATCGCTGCGGCCTGAAAAAGATCCTGCAAGAACGGGACCAACGACGACTGAAGAGAATCGTTCAACGTGACAAAAGTGCGACCCTTCCTCAAATTTCTGCAGATTTCAATGATGGGCCATCAACAAGTGTCTGCGCGCGAACCATTCAACGAAACATCATCCATATGGGCTTTCGGAGCCGAAGGCCCACTCGTGTACGCTTGATGACTGAACGACAGAGAGCCTTACGCCTCGCCTGGGCCCGCCAACACCGACATTGGACTGTTGATGACTGGAAACATGTTGCCTGGTCGGACAAGTTTCGTTTCAAATTGTATCGAGCGGATGGACGTATACGGGTATTGAGATAACCTCATCAATCCATGGACCCTGCATGTCAGCATGGGACTGTTAAGCTGATGGAAGCTCTGTAATGGTGCGGGGCGTGTGCAGTTGGGGTGATATGGGACCCCTGATACGTGTAGATACGAGGCTGACAGGTGACACTTACGTAAGCATCGTGCCTGATCACCTGCATCCATTCATGTCCATTGTGCATCACGACTATTTTGCGCAATTCCAGTTGGGAAATGCGACACCCCACACGTCCAAAATTGCTACAGAGTGGCTCCAGGAAGGCTCCTCTGAGTTTAACCATTTCCGCTGTCCCGCAAAATCCCCAGGCATGACCATTATTGAGCATACGTGAGATGCCTTGCAAACTGCTGTTTTTCTAAACTCTTACGAATGTATGGACAGCCCTGCAGGATTCATGGTGTCAGTCCCCTCCAGCACTACTTCAGACATTAGTCAAGTCCATGCCACGTCGTGTTGCGGCACTTTTGCGTGCTCGCTGGGGCCCTGCACGATATGAGGGAGGTGTACCAATGGCTCTTCAATGTAAAACCCGCACAGGTAAAATATTTGTCGTACTAAATTTTTTACGAGGTTCTTTGTGTTGTTTTATCCGTTATTGTTGGCCACAAGCAGACAATAAAGTCAAAGCCTGCTCAACTGGCTTGCGGAAGTGCATATGACGAGTTATTTTAAATTCCATATCCGTGATCGTTTAAGGCGCGGTTCGAACGGAGGCGACAAGATAAACGACGCGACACATTGTAATAAGCGTCGCGTGACGTAACGCTCATCAGTGCGACACTTGTGTTCCCACTGGGGCGATACAAGGCAGTAGTCTTTTTAAATCACACACCAACCTGTCAATTAATAAACTCATTTCCCGCGTACCATTCGCTGTGAATTTTTGTGCTGTATGCCTGAAACAATTTCGGAGGTATTCAAAATTTTATAACTTTCCATTACAAGAAAGATATAAGATTTTCTTCAGCTCAGTCATAAGTAGAATGGCATTCGAAGATTTCATGTCTTGCCAGTCAGTATTATTGGAAAATAAGAATTTGACATTAAAGTTCAAATAAACGATAAACATTTGCAAAAAGAAAGAACATAACTTCACTCTTGGATGTCTTTGTTCTTCAGAGACAGTACTAAATAAAACTGATACAAGTAAATTATTAGTTGCGGTAAATTTCTTAACGACGTTCTTTGTGTTGTTTTATTCGTTAAGGCTAGCCTTCTTGCAAAACTAAACTCCGTGCTAACAGGCCATAATGACCCAATGGTACCGACCGGCCGCCGTGTCATCTTCAGACCGCAGGCGTCATTTGATGCGGATATGGAAGGGCATGTGGTTGGCCGTGAGCACTATGGGACTTAACATCTGAGGTCATCAGTCCCCTAGAACTTAGAACTACTTAAACCTAACTAACCTAATGACATCACACACATCCATGCCCGAGGCAGGATTCGAACCTGCGACCGTAGCGGCACAGAGTAATATCTTTGTCTGTGGTAGCGGTCACGCGGTTCCAGACTGAAGTGCCTAGAACCGCTCGGTCACATCGGCCGGCTGAGGGGCACGTGGTCAGCACACCGCTCTCCCGGCCGTATGTCAGTTTACGAGACCGGAGCCGCTACTTCTCAATCAAGTAGCTCCTCAGTTTGCCTCACAACAGCTTGTCAACAGCGCTCGGCAGACCGGATGGTCACCTATCCCAGTGCTAGCCCAGACCGACAGCGCTTAACTTCGGTTATCCGACGGGAACCGGTGTTACCACTGCACCAAGGCCGTTGGCACTGTTCTTCTTGTATCTGCATTATATTCAAGCTGCTCGAAATCCGTCTTTCGAGACGAAAATTTGGGGTTCTAAATTGTTGAATCTGTGACTCACTGTTGGTTTTATAACGTCTCTCTGTCTCACAATCGCTTATTCTATCGTTTGAATATTATATTTCCTGGAAACCGTCCATTGGACTTCTGTTGCGTTAATTTCGGGAACTCCATACATGAAATGCTGTTCAGTCATTTACGGCTTTGATGTAGTCATTTCTACTGTCCTGGCACACAGCACTATCCCAGCTGCTTTAGTTAAGGATGGCAATCAAGCATAGCCTTAAACTAGATTATAGTTGAAGTGATACAAAACACGTTGACGTCAGCTCTTCCCTGGTGTCTGGGGAAATACAGAGTGCCCGCTTTCGTTCCTCTGTGTTTCACTATACAGTAGGTAGAGTTAGGGGGCACAGTGGTGGCAGCATTAAATCTATAAATAGAATAGTCAGGTTCAGTTCCCCAGCGTATAATTCTGATATAGGGTTTCTGTAATTTCTCTGAAACACTTCAGGTTAAAAAACAGGCTGGTTCCTTAAAACAAGATCACCGTCGTTTTCCTTCTGTCCTCTTATCCATTTGAACTATCATCTCCTCTGGTGCAATGCTTGAAGAAACGGTAGATACTACCTCCCTTCCTTTTACAGTAAAAATTGCAGTACCAGTAAATTCAGCTCAGTTTAGCCTTCTGTAGATACTTTCACTGAATACTGTCCTGTGGCATTATCTCCTGGGACAATGTAATTGAGGTCTAATGTGTATTCATTCTATAGCACATTTAATCTACTGAGAACGTTACGTAAAACTGTAACCTGAAATTCTTGCAGAAGTCTCTTCTGGGGTCTTGGGATTCTTACACTCATGTGCTAGTAGATTTACTCCGCTAATGTATTTGAGGGTAATAATAAGAGTGAATGTGGGATGAGCTGTGAATTCCACAATACTAGAATAAAAGTAATTTTCATATAGACCATATATCCCTGTATAGTGTTCAGAACAGAGTGATTTAAATAACGAATCACTACACCAGTTACGTAATTTTTATGCTTAACACAAAGCATTTCGAGAATTTACACGAGTGTTATGTATGATGCTTGCATGTCTGTTTTTTCGTCTCTCTTGTACTGTGGTCGTCTTTTTGAGGTTATACTGCAATCAGGAAGTCTGGGATGTTTCTTACTTGCTAATGTTAGAAATAGTATTTTTGCCTGTCTGCTTACAGGTACTGTGTCTCTTCCGCCATGCAGAATACACTCATGTGCAAATCATCGGTCACATTGTTTGTTTTTGAAAACAAAATATGTTACAAAGATATTATGACAGTACTGTTTCAAAAAACAAACAGTGTGGGTGATGATTTGCATGTGTGTGGTATTCTGCGTAACGGAAGAGGCAGGTTACCTGTAAGTAAACAGATAAAAATGCTGTTTCTAACATCAAAACGTAACGAAAACCAACATTTATTTCGTCCGTTTTCAGATTGCGTCAACGGCCGTGTGGCGGTGAATACACAGATCCCCTTCAGATCACCGAAGTTAAGCACCGTCGGGCATGGTTGGCACTTGAATGGGTGACCCTCCGGGCCTCCGTGCTTTGTTCAGCAGAATGCACACAGATTCGTGATGAGCTACTGGACCGAATACTAGCCGCTCCAGGTCACGAAAACTGACAAACCTCCATACCCGTGTCCGATGACGTCATTAGCGAGAATGACGCAGCGGTCGGTCAGTACCGTTGGGCGTTCCAAGGCCTGTCGGATGGACTTGCTTCCGACTGCAGTATAACCTCAAAAAGACGACTACAGTACAAGAGAGGCAGGAAAACACACATGGAGACATCGCACATAGTACTCACGTAAATATTTGCTCTTAACAAAGAATAAATTCTCGAAACACGTAGTACTGAGCATTAAAAAATACGCAACTGGTGCAATGTTTCATTATTAAATCATGACTGACAGTTCCAAGCCCTCCATAAACATCGATTATGATGAATGAAATTAAGCTATAAGAGGTTTCCGGTAGATATCAAACAGGAAACAGTAAAACATCATACACTAATATCAAAGAAAAAGAGCGCCTTATTCGCCACTCTTCCTATAATTTATCATCATATTATGATTCATAGAAGTGAATTCCGTTTAACAGTAAATTTCGCAATAAACATAATTTTAAATTTTCCCGCAAGTTCAACGGACAATTAATTCTTCTTCTTCATGTGCCGTCTCCTCTAAGAAGGTTGGCTGTCATCATGGCAATTTCTGATCTTGATTTGGCTGATCTAAGGAGTTCTGACGTTGAGCAGTTGTACCAATTTTTTAAATTGTCAATCCAGGATGTCCGTCTTCTACCCCTCGTTCTCTTCCCACAAATTTTCCCTTCTAGTATTATTTGCAATATTTTGTAATTTACTCCCCTAATAACATGGCCTAAATATTGTAGCTTCCTTACTTTAATAGTTTTAATTAATTCTTTTTCCTTTCCCATTCTTCTTAGGACATCTTGATTAGTAATCCACGACACCCAACTAATTCTAAGTATTCTTCTATATGCCCACATTTCAAAAGCTTCTAAACTGTTCATGTCCTTCTTTTTCAATGTCCACGCTTCCATTCCGTATAGTAATTTTGAGAATACATAGCATCTTAGCAACCTCATTTTTGTGTTTAAACAAATGTCTCTCGAACAGAATGCATTTTTCATCTTATTAAAGATACTTCTGGCCTGTCCTATTCTCGATTTAATTTCTTCTGAGCTTTCAATCTCCTCATTTACAATTGTTCCGGGATATTTAAATTTACGTACTTGATCGACTCTTTCCCTATTGATTGTAAGATTTTCTTGTTGGTGTGTTTTAGATATCGCCATGAACTTAGTCTTGCTTACGTTAAGAGTCAAGCCAATTTCTGCGACTTTGTCAAGAAGTAATTGTAGATCTTTGAGGAGTAGTGCAGTGTCATCAGCAAACCTAACATTGTTAATGTTTAGCCCATTCACTTTAATGCCAGCTATTTCATCTGATAGAGCTGCCTGGAATATGTCTTCTGAATACATATTAAACAATAAGGGTGAGAGAACGCAACCTTGTCTCACACCCCTCTTTATTTCTATATCATTCGATAACTCATTTTCTACCTTCACGGTTGCGGTTTGATTGTAGTAGAGGTTATATATAATGCGGATGTCTTTCTTATCAAGTGTTTTCTTTTCTAACAATTCTATGAGATGATCATGACGAACTTTGTCAAATGCTTTATTATAATCCAGGAAGCACACATATAGTGGCTGATTAACCTCCATACATCGTTGCGCTAATATGTTAAAAGCAAACAATGCTTCTCTTGTACCGAGGGAACTTCTAAAACCGAATTGTGTTTCACTTATACCTTCTTCTACTTTTTTGTATATTCGTTGGTGTATAACTTTTAGAAATATCTTTAAGGTGTGACTCATTAAGCTTATTGTACGGTGATCATTACAAGTTTTGGCATTAGCCTTTTTGGGTAATGTAACAAAGGTAGATGTCAACCAATCCCTAGGAATAATTCCCGAATTATAAATATCATTAAACAATTGTACAAATATATCTATATGGTCTATTCCTATGAGTTTCAGGATGTCATTTGGTATCTTATCCGGTCCAGGGGCTTTTCCTGTCTTTGATTTGTTGATAACATGTAATATTTCTTCTTTCGATATGCTTGGTCCTCGTTCTCCGATCATGTTATCATAAAATTTTTGATCTTTTCTTGTATCTTCAAATAGTTCTTTGACATATTCTGTCCACCTGTCCAGTTTACCTTTAACATCAGGAATTATTTTGTCATTTTTATCTAACAATAAACTTGTACTTTTCTTTTTATTAAGTCCAGCTAAATCTTTAACTTTTTTGTGTAAGTTGAAACTATCATGTCTTGTTTCATAACTCTCAATTTCAGAGCATTGTTCCTTGTACCATTCTTGTTTTGCTCGCCGTGTTTCTTTTCGTATTTCTGCATGTAATCTTTTATACTCACTTTCATCTCTATTTTTAAGTATTCTTCTTTGTTCCATCAATTGTAATATCTTCTCTGTCATCCACTTCTTTTTCATGTTGTCGTGTTTGGTCGCCATTGTGTTTTTACATGCATTATTTAATGTGTCTTTTATAAGTTCCCATTTGCCATCAATGTCTTCTGTTTGATTATTCTTTATCCTAACTAATTCCTTATTAATCTCTTCAGAAGTCTTTTGTTTAGTCAAGGGGTCTCTTAGAATAGTTGTATTTATATAGTCCTTTTGTTTCTTTTGTATGGCTTTCAGTTTCACATGGAACTTTGCTACTAAAGGGTTATGATCAGAAAATATATCAGCTCCTGGATATGTTTTCACACCATGAATAGAATTTTTGTACCTCTTGTTTATAAGTATGAAATCGATTTGATTTCTGCAAACTTCTTCATTACAGTCTCTTGGTGATTTCCAAGTATAAAGTCTTCGTTTAGGGAGTTTAAAAAATGTGTTTGTAATAGACAGATTGTTTTCCTGGCAAAATTGTGACAGCAAATCTCCTCTTTCATTTCTTGTTCCTAAACCAAAAGGTCCAATAAGATCACCTTCACTTCCTTCACCTATTTTGGCATTAAAATCTCCCATGATGATAATAATGTCTCTGCTTTTTGAGGTTCCTATTGCTTGTGTTAATTCTTCATAAAATTTTCCTATTTCTTCTTGGTCTTTGTCGGCTGTTGGAGCATAGATTTGGATTAAATTAATATTTGTTTGTTTCGTTTGTAAATGTAGACTGATTACTCTATCTGAGATTGGTAAAATGCTTTTGGCAGATTTACTAGCATACTCATCTAAAATTATTCCTACCCCATTCCTGTGCTGGCTATCAGAATTTCCCGAGTAATATACTTTCATGTTGTCAATGGTCATTTCTCCTGAGTCAGGCCATCTTGTTTCACTTACACCCAAAATGTTAATTTTTAGGCGTTTCATTTCTTGTATAACATTATTTACTTTGCCTGGTTGGTATAATGATCTTACATTCCAAGTTGCTATTGTTGCATTATTTTTGTATTTACTTGTGGCATTGTTCAAGGCTCTCCCCCCCGGAGATCCGAGTGGGGGAGTTGAAACTCCGGATAATTTGACATTGAACCCTGCCATGATGAGTTTTCCTGGGGATATCCATTGGATCTTTAATGCTGTGGTTTCCCGTTGCCTTCAGCATCGTATGCCGTTGACCACCCTTGGTGATTCTTCCGTCTTTAGGAGTGATTTCTCACTCCAAGGACAAGAGGGTGCCCTTGCTCTATCAGCTCATCCGCCCTTCTAGAAGGTCGTTGACTTAGTAGAGGGTTCTCCTTATCCCGGGAGAAACTCGGTCGCCAGAGCCTCGTTAGCGTAGCAGGGGATACCACGTGTCGGAGAGGTTGACATTTGTGTGGGAGAGGCTATTGGTGACGCATCCCACACCTTACCCCCCGACAATTAATTAGTCACCTCTTAAAAGAGGACACTGGTCGATTTGGAACGCTGCAACCCTACACAGCTGACGTGAGTGACAGCAGAGTCATGTTGTGTATGTGCCAGTAGGGAGTGTGGAGTTACCGCAGTAAGATCGAGAAATGTGGAGAAGGGCAAGTTGATGTTTGGACATGCCGGTCATCACACCGTGGAAGAAGTTAGCCGATTTGTTGATGAATCAACGCGGTTTTTCCATCGTGTCCACAAGGAATGGTGTGCTACTCACAGCCACGTACCATAGCGTAAGTACATTGGTCGGAAAAATGTCCTAATCGAAAGGCACTGGTAACGATTGTCAAGCCTAGTCAATGAAAGCCGATTTCAAACCCGGCATGAAGTGTTGCTATGAGTGAGTGTTCCCCCTTTAAGTGGTAAAACGCGCTCCGGAATACAATTTGGCGTTTTAGGTTCAGAGGGAATATCTTCGAAACGATAATACATAAAAAATATTTTGCATATAAAAGTTGATATGTAAATAATGTTCTTCACAACTATGTAATCAACTTTTGTAATAGTTTGAAATTTTTCAAAATACTCCACCACCAATAATTAATTCTGATAAATGAAAACTTTTGTTGCAACATAAACAAGATTTCAAGCCGCACACACCCTGTGTAATAAACCTGATTTCTGAATGTCATTTTTGGAAATAAGCTGTTCATTACGTGCCGTCGGAGTATTTTAAACATACTTGGTTAAAATATCTAAACATTCAATACTATTCTAATCATTTATTTTAATTTTATTTGTTTTAAATTTTAAATTGTTATTTTACATTTTAGTTTTTTTTTAGTTTACCGTTTCACATATTTGTATTCTGTTAAATGAAAAAATAAGTAACTCATTATTATAATAGAAAATAATAACAGCTGGCCGCTGTGGACGAGCAGCTCTAAGCGCTTCAGCCGCAACCGCGCAACTGCTACGGTCACAGGTTCGAATCCTGCCTCGGGCATGGATGTGTGTGATGTCCTTAGGTTAGTTAGGTTTAAGTAGTTCTAAGTTCTAGGGGACTGATGACCTCAGATGTTAGGTCCCATAGTACTCAGAGCCATTTGAACCATTTTTTGAAAATAATAACAATAATGGTTCAAATGGCTCTGAGCACTATGGGACTTGACTTCGGAGGTCATCAGTCCCGTAGAACTTAGAACTACTTAAACCTAACTAACCTAAGGACATCACACACATCCATGCCCGAGGCAGGATTCGAACCTGCGACCGTAGCGGTCGCGTGGTTCCAGACTGTAGCGAATAGAATCGATCGGCCATTCCGGCCGGCAATAACAATAATGATAATCTTTAAGGAAACCCTTAAAACATAGCATTTCTTGCACCATGCACATAAAAGGAACGAAATTTCTTCACGTAATATACACGATGGAGAAAACAATGTAAAACAAAATTCAGCAGGATTTCAAACTGTGACGGATGATCCTCTGAACATCCTGACTCGTATCAGGCATATTTCAGTATATTGATAAGCCTTAATGAAGAGAATAGTTCATTATGTACCAATGACTACAGCTTGGTTGTATTGTTTCTCAAGTGGACATTGATATCATAATCATTCAACAGATCTAGATTTGAAAATCTTCTCACAAAGATCTTGCAACATCGAAAACCGTACACACTCCAAGGCTGTACCTGTGCCATGGAACCCTTTACAGTCACCAGATCTTTCCTGTCCTCGGGTAAGACGTTCAAAACTTTTTTTCCACATTGAACACCTGTCTTTTTACAGTTTTAGAAACTAATGGTGCCTTTGGACCGAGAATCTCTTTTTGAAGCGCCAAATGTTCTTGTGGCAGCATCGAAATCTGGGAAACGAATGTCTGACTAGGTCAAAAGATATTTAAAAAAATTTTCTTTCTCAGTGAGGGAGAAGTATCTGTATTATCGTTGGTCTCTTGCGGCGGTCAGAGTTAAAAAAATCATTTAGAGCATCGCAGCTGAGGACAAGGAATACGTTCATCCGGTGATCCCAAAGAGCTCGATGGCACAGATTCAGCTGTGCGACGTAAACAGCTTTCGTTGTTGGAAGAACTTTGTGAGAAAACTTCCAAATCTAGAATGTTGAATGATTATGATGTCAATCTCCACTTGAGAAACAATATAATCAAGCTGCAGTCATTAGTACATAATCAGTTCTCTTCGCCAAGGCTTATCAATGTACTGAAATATGCCTGATACAGTACAAGAAATTTAGAGAATTACATGTGACAGTCTGAAATCCTGCTGAATTTTGTTTCATATTGTCTCCTCCATCGTGTATATTATGTTAAGTGAACTCGTTCATTTTATGTGCATGGTGTAAAAAGCGTTATGTTTTAAGCATTTCTTTACAAATTATCATTATTTAATTTTTTTCTATCATAATTATGAGTTACATATTATTTTCAATTAACTAAGTACACGTATGTGAAACGGTAGACTAAAAAACAAAAAAGTTAATTTAAAACGTAAAATAATAATTTAAAACATGAAACGGATATACACTACGTGATCAAAAGTATCCGGACACCTGGCTGAAAATGACTTACAAGTTCGTGGCGCCCTCCATCGGTAGTGCTGGAATTCAATATGGTGTTGGCCCACCCTTAGCCTTGATGACAGCTTCCACTATCGCAGGAATACACTCAATCAGGCGCTGGAGGGTTTCTTGGGGAATGGCAGCCCATTCTTCACGGAGTGCTGCACTGAGGAGAGGTATCGATGTTGGTCGGTGAGGCCTGGCGCGAAGTCGGCATTCCAAAACATCCCAAAGGTTTCTGTAGGATTAAGGTAAGGACTCTGTGCAGGTCAGTCCATTACAGGGATGTTATTGTCGTGTAACCACTGCGCCACAGGCCGTGCATTGTGAACAGGTGCTCGCTCGTGTTGAAAGATGCAATCGCCATCCCCGAATTGCTCTTCACCAGTGGGAAGCAAGAAGGTCCTTAAAACATCAATGTAGGCCTGTGCTGGGACAGTGCCACGCAAAATAACAAGGGGTGCAAGCCCCTTCCAAGAAAAACACGACCACACTGTAACACCACCACCTCCGAATTTTACTGTTGGCACTACACACGCAATTAGATGACGTTCACCGGGCATTCGCCATACCCACACGCTGCCATCGGATTGCCACATTGTGTACCGTGATTCGTCACTCCACACAACGTTTCTCCACGTTCAATCGTCCAATGTTTACGCTCTTTTCACCAATCCAGGCGTCTTTTGACTTTTACCAGCTTGACGTGTGGCTTACGAGCAGCCGCTCGACCATGAAATCCAAGTTTTCTCACCTCCCGCCTAACTGTCATAGTACTTTTGGTGGACGCTGATGCAGTTTGGAATTCCTGTGTGATGGTCTGGATAGATGTCTGCCTATTACACATTACTATTCCCTTCAACTGTCAACGGTCTTTGTCCGTCAACAGACGAGGTCGGCTGTACGCTTTTGCGCTGTACGTGTCCCTCACAGTAGGTTGCAGCACAATGCATCTAATATGAAAAACGTATGTTTTTTCGGGTGTCCGGATACTTTTGATCGCATAGTGCAAGTATAATAGATAATAAAAATAAAATGAACGTTCAGCTATTTTATTTAGGTGTCTTGAAAATACTCCAACAGCACATTGCGTACAGTTTATTTTCCAGTAATGATATTTCAGGATCCAGCTGCAGCACACAGGAATGTACACTGATCCATCAGAACAACAGAGGGAGTTAGCACCACATCTGCATACACAAGTCACCTAATTCCCGTAAATTCCGAGGAAAGGAGTGATGAGTTCCGACACTAAGTTCAGTCACATCCCAGCTGTGTTCGATCGCGATCTAGCGAGTTGGTGGTACAACACACCAACTGGAACTCGCCACTGTGTTCCTTTAACCACTCCATCACACTCTTGGCCTTGTGTCATGGGACATTATCATGTTGAAAAATGCCACTGCCGCTGGGAAACATGATCGTCATGAAGGGGAGTACGTGCTCTGCAAGCAGTGTACGATGCTGCATGGCCGTCATGGTGCCTTACATGATCTCCACCGGAACCACGGATACCCAAGTGAATGTTCCCCAGAGGATAATGGCGCCGTCGCCAACTTGTCTCTGGCCCGCAGTACAAACTTCAAGGAGCTCTTCCCCTGGAAGACGACAGATTTGCGCCCTTCCATCGGCATGATGAAGACGATTTTGGGATTCATCAGACCATGCAACATTCTGCCACTGGGTTAACGTCCAATGCGGGTGGTCACTTGATCAATTCAGTATTAGTTCCCGATGTCGTGGTGTTAGTATTGCCACATGCATGGGTCGCCCGCTGCGGATTCCCACCGTTAGGAGTGTTCGGTCCACGGTGTGTTCAGACACACTTGTCTCTGCCCAGCATTAAAGTCTAGTGGTAGCTCCGCCACAGTTCGCGACCTCTTCTGTTTCACCAGTCTGCTGAGCCTACGACACACAAAATCTGTAAGGATTGGTGGTCGCCCAACACAGCGACGTCTGGACGTGTTGAAGACTCACCGCAGAAGTCCACGAACACTCGACAAGTCGAGCAGTTTCCGAAAATATCGTGCCGAGCCTCCGGGCCATCACAATCTGCCCTCGGTCAAACTTAGATAGACCGTGGACCTTCTCCATTCTAAGCACGGTCAGCACATTCACTGACACTATATTCCGTGCGTGTGTCTGACTAGTAGTCAATCTTCGCCAGGTGGCGTTACTAACGCCTGGACGGATTTATATCGATAGTAGATCGATGGTCACAGTGTTCTGGCTGGCCAGTGTAGTTGGCTTGAAAGCTTCTTTGAGTTGGTGTTGCACCAAAAGTTTTCATTTTTAAAAATTAATTATTGGCGGTGCGGCATTTTGCAAAATTTCAAATTATTACAAAAATTGATTATACAGTTTTCAAGAACGTTAATTACATACCGGCTTCTACATGGAAAGCATTTTTTATGTATCATCGTTTCGAAGATATGCCGTCTAAACCTAAACTGCCAAATTACCTCTCGGGGTGTGTTTACTCTTTAAAAGTGAAATTGGGCACAAACAAAAAGATACGTATCGTATTATTTTCCCCCCTCTACATACCAGTCAAGTTTCATCAAGTTCGTTTATTATTGATCGAGGTGGCACTGGACTCGCATTCGGGAGGACGACGGTTCAAACCCGCGTCCGGCCAACCTGATTTAGGTTTTCCGTGATTTCCCTAAATCTCTTCAGGCAAATGCCGTGATGGTTCCCTTGATAGATCGCGGCCGGCTTCAATCCCCATTCTTCCTTAATCTGATGGAACCGATGATCTCGCTGTGTGGTTCCCTCCTCCAAATCAACTAACCAACCAACCAATCGTTTATTTACACGTGGGAATGTTCCCTTGTCAGCCTGCTCTGGAGATGTGTAGCCATAGGCTAAGCCATACTGACCCTATGGTTTATCACAGAAGACAGACTTAAGAAAGGCCAAACTTTCATTAATAGCAGATAAAAGGCTGGAAATTGGATTTACTAGAAGAACTTGAAATTTATAAGAGAGATGGTAACATTCTAAACGATCAGTTGCAACTCGCGAGTAAGCACTTTCTTGATGGATTTAAACCGCTGTTCACGGACACACAATACTTGTCTACCGATCTCTGTTAACAATGGTGAATGTGCCGTTTTCCTCAAATTATTTTTTCTCTACTGTTGAGCTACTGTCATATCACCAGGTTTCATTTTTCGTGGCCTTATCAACATATGTTCCAAGAGTTGATATTCCAAACATGTTATTGGTACATTTTTTTATGTTGTGATGTAACTTTATCCATTTAATTATGTCCTCCACCCCTTTTTGGTAACAGAAGTAATTTTTTGTAACTGTTATCTACTACACACTAAAGCTACGTGGAGTATCACTTTGCTACATAAATGCTTTACAGGTAATTTTATATTTGATGTATACCTCTAAAATTATTGCGTTTATTAGAGGCCTTCTATAAGAAATTGTCATTTTGCTTTATTGTAAAATTATGCTACATAACACCAGCAAGACGCAGCGCATGTACACTCCTGGAAATTGAAATAAGAACACCGTGAATTCATTGTCCCAGGAAGGGGAAACTTTATTGACACATTCCTGGGGTCAGATACATCACATGATCACACTGACAGAACCACAGGCACATAGACACAGGCAACAGAGCATGCACAATGTCGGCACTAGTACAGTGTATATCCACCTTTCGCAGCAATGCAGGCTGCTATTCTCCCATGGAGATGATCGTAGAGATGCTGGATGTAGTCCTGTGGAACGGCTTGCCATGCCATTTCCACCTGGCGCCTCAGTTGGACCAGCGTTCGTGCTGGACGTGCAGACCGCGTGAGACGACGCTTCATCCAGTCCCAAACATGCTCAATGGGGGACAGATCCGGAGATCTTGCTGGCCAGGGTAGTTGACTTACACCTTCTAGAGCACGTTGGGTGGCACGGGATACATGCGGACGTGCATTGTCCTGTTGGAACAGCAAGTTCCCTTGCCGGTCTAGGAATGGTAGAACGATGGGTTCGATGACGGTTTGGATGTACTGTGCACTATTCAGTGTCCCCTCGACGATCACCAGTGGTGTACGGCCAGTGTAGGAGATCGCTCCCCACACCATGATGCCGGGTGTTGGCCCTGTGTGCCTCAGTCGTATGCAGTCCTGATTGTGGCGCTCACCTGCACGACGCCAAACACGCATACGACCATCATTGGCACCAAGGCAGAAGCGACTCTCATCGCTGAAGACGACACGTCTCCATTCGTCCCTCCATTCACGCCTGTCGCGACACCACTGGAGGCGGGCTGCACGATGTTGGGGCGTGAGCGGAAGATGGCCTAATGGTGTGCGGGACCGTAGCCCACCTTCATGGAGACGGTTGCGAATGGTCCTCGCCGATACCCCAGGAGCAACAGTGTCCCTAATTTGCTGGGAAGTGGCGGTGCGGTCCCCTACGGCACTGCGTAGGATCCTACGGTCTTGGCGTGCATCCGTGCGTTGCTGCGGTCCGGTCCCAGGTCGACGGGCACGTGCA
Organism: Schistocerca cancellata; assembly: GCF_023864275.1. Lineage (NCBI taxonomy): Eukaryota > Metazoa > Arthropoda > Insecta > Orthoptera > Acrididae > Schistocerca > Schistocerca cancellata. The sequence continues at coordinate 701,709,419 of NC_064628.1, forward strand.
CCTTCCGCCGACCACTGGCGACAACATCGATGTACTGTGGAGACCTCACGCCCCACGTGTTGAGCAATTCGGCGGTACGTCCACCCGGCCTCCCGCATGCCCACTATACGCCCTCGCTCAAAGTCCGTCAACTGCACATACGGTTCACGTCCACGCTGTCGCGGCATGCTACCAGTGTTAAAGACTGCAGTGGAGCTCCGTATGCCACGGCAAACTGGCTGACACTGACGGTGGTGGTGCACAAATGCTGCGCAGCTAGCGCCATTCGACGGCCAACACCGCGGTTCCTGGTGTGTCCGCTGTGCCATGCATGTGATCATTGCTTGTACAGCCCTCTCGCAGTGTCCGGAGCAAGTATGGTGGGTCTGACACACCGGTGTCAATGTGTTCTTTTTTCCATTTCCAGGAGTGTATATAGCGCCCACACCTTTTCCATTTTCCTTATCACTGCTTAAGCTTGCGTAGTGTTAAGCAAAAGTTTTTTCTTTTTTACTCTTTAGTGACGTTGTTTGTTCTTCTTATTTTCCCCTTTATTGTGATTTCATTTCCCTGCTCCACATGGGCAGGGGAGAGCTGTCAGCGGCACAATCCGCCGCTCTTCAGCCAAGTGATATGACAGCTAATACAAGAAGAAAATGTTACATATATAAGGCGATAAAAAAGGAGGACATAAAACAGAGTAAGGGGAGATAATGGAGGTAAAAATACACAGACATGGAGACGTTCATGGGAGGACAAGAAGACAATTAAAGGTCGACATAAAGTTAAAAAACACATTTGGCGATTCTTAAAACACAAAGGAGACTCTGAAGGCACACGCACAGATTAAAAGTCGGCCACAGTATGAAAAACACTCCAGAACAACACACTTAAAACCCACTTGGAACATACACGATGAAGAATAAAACTGCCAGGTGGGACCTGCCAAGGGAGAGGCGCATGAGAGGATGGGAAAGGGGGGGGCAAGAGGCAGCAGGGGTGGGGGTGGGATGAAGAGAGTAGGGACGTCAGTGGGTGCACCAAGAGGCAGGCGACAGGTGGGGCAGATGAAGGGGGAAGACAAGGCAGGAGGGAGTGCAGATTTGGTCTTCTGTCCCCACGCTGTGTAACAGGAATGTTTTGTAAACAGAATTCTACCTTCTGCACACTGAATTTGTGTACAGTATTACTCTGTCAGCAGATGTATTAGTAATTTTATACGTAATGTATACCCGTAAATCTATTACATTTTTAGCAGCCTTGTAGAGGAAATCTCATGCTTGCTTTAATGTAAAATGCAGTTATTCAACACAAGCAAGGCGCAGTTCTTACCCGCATGTATTTAGCGCCCTCTGCAGCCCAATTTTTCCTGGTCGCTTGAGCCTGTATATTCGTTAACAGCTGGCCTTAGTCTCTGGCATGATGTAAACGTAACTTATGGAAATATTTTATCCTGTGATTGCTGTTACAATTTGATGTTGACAAGAGCCTCTACCTGTGGGCATTTACTAGTGAGCATTCATTCTGAAGTACGATACACGTAATCTGGCTGCTATCTAAAGCCATGGTTTGGAATAATTCTTGTTTAGTCAATTTTATATATAACAGCCTCTCGGCTTCAGCTAATCTAATGTACCACCATGTGATGTAACAAGTGAATACGCTTGCCTGACAAATATTTTTCTATTAATATTTTGTTATGTTTGTAAAAATAATTTTGTAACTGGTTATTTACATTTTAGGGTCTACTCCTTATGAAGAAGATATTTTTAGAAATATCGAAACCTAGGTCAAGGGCTAAAAGTCTTTGTTGTGGAACTGACTAGCTGATTATTTCAACCTCTTCAGATTTAAACAGTTGCTGTTTTGCAGCCATGTTCAAGATTCAGAGAAAGCTTTTGACAGTATTGACTGGAACTTATGATAGCATCAGGGATCAAATACAGGGACCCAAAAGTTATCTGACCTGTTAGTATGTCTCAAGACTATTATAGTAGAGCGCCGGCCGCAGTGGTCTAGCGGTTCTGGCGCTGCAGTCCGGAACCGCGGGACTGCTATGGTCGCAGGTTCGAATCCTGCCTCGGGCATGGGTGTGTGTGATGTCCTTAGGTTAGTTAGGTTTAAGTAGTTCTAAGTTCTAGGGGACTTACGACCTAAGATGTTGAGTCCCATAGTGCTCAGAGCCATTTGAACCATTTATTATAGTAGAAAAATGTTTATGATGAAGGTACGGCAGGTGTAGAGGGATATTTTGCAGAATTTCCGCACCGTTTTCGTGGACTCAGTGATGACAACACAAAACGGAAACAGATTTGATAAAACAGAACTCGCAACAAAGTTGGCGGTGAGTATTCATTATTTCTAAGAATTTCTAAGAATACCGACACCAGGTGTGACAGTAGATTTTCAACTGTGGTAACAAAGAAGACAAAGGGAATTGAATAAAGAACTTGCCTCGCTGGCTCATTAATTGTTGGTTTAATAAAAACCAGCAAAAATACATTTTATTTAACATTAAGTAAATTTTAATTACCTTTCATCACTTTAAAAATAGGAGCTATTAACTGTAAATTTTAGTTTGGTACTAAACTTTGTTACCGGTATTCACTGTTCCCGTTCGGAGATGTTTGTCTCAGTAAAGTTGGAACCACTGCTCTAGTGAACAGCGAACTGCTCGATAAAAAGCTGTGCTGTGGGACACGTCACCTCCTTACGTAACTTAACACAATGCCACTGCACTGACAGAGCATTGTAACCACGGAGTCAAGTGTGTGTTTTTGCAGGAAGTATGCGCTTACGTGGCGCTCAGTAACACCCCGGCACTCACACTGCATTGTTTTAAAACTTTGGGGCCTGTGTAGCTTCCTACGTATTAAGCTAGCTGGAACTGAATGTATTAGCACATTACACAGTAGCCTGATGATCATTGCAATATAGATCACTCGATAATTGGTGATTTTTACGTATTCTGTGTAGAACTACATCATTTCATATTAAAAAAAAAAAAAAGGTTCAAATGGCTCTGAGCACTACGGGACTTAACTTCTGAGGTCATCAGTCCCCTAGAACTTAGAACTACTTAAACCTAACCTAAACCTAAGGACATCACACACATCTATGACCGAGGCAGGATTCGAACCTGCGACCGTAGCGGTCGCGCGGCTCCAGACTGTAGCGCCTTGAACCGCTCGGCCACCCCGGCCGGCATTTCATATGTCATCACAATCATTAAATTCCTCCCATACACTATGTTCCAAATGCTTCCAATTCCTCCTCTCCTTGCTTTCCCCTAAATTCACAACTCACTTTCACGTTTTTATGCTACTAACCTATACACGTTTACTGCGAAACATTTGCGCTTTCGGAGCAAGTGGTGTGAGGCAAAGATGTAATACAGCGAGAGCGACGTCTTAAAAATTCTTCATAAAACGTAGATCCCTTTAACAAATGTAATATTTGCGGTGGAAATGGGCTCAAAGTGGTCACTAGTTGCGACATGGTTGTGATGCTGGTACCTGCCAGTTTTTAATCCAGACTCGGCAGATGCTTTCACCATTCCTGGTTTCTTGAGATGATTGCAACTCGAGGCTTTTGTCGATTACTTGGGGATAAATTTCACAGATAAGAGGAAAATATATTTGGTGCAGTAGGTAAATTGACAACTAACAACCGCAGTTAACATGCCCTCGCCAGTGACATCAGGTAAATCAGATTCATCGGCTTCAATACCAGAATAATTCACCATAGGAGACGTATCTGCGGAGAGACCACACGGACAAATGGTTCCTGGAAAGGGTCGATTCTGCGCAGAACTTTCTCATTCCTTATATTATCAGTCCACCTAATTTTCAACTTCCTGTAGCACCACATTTCAAAGGCTTCGACTCTCCTCTGATCCGGTTTTTCCAAAGTCCATTCTAATTATCATACATTGCAGTGCTCCAAACGTACATTCTCAGAAATTTCTTCCACAAATTAAGGCCTACGTTTGTTATTAGTAGACTTCTCTTGGTTAGGAATGCCCTTTTCGCCAGTGCTAGTCTGCTTTTTATGTCCTCCTTGCTGCGTTATATATGCATTGTTTTGCTGCCCCGGTAGAAGAATTCCCTAACTTCATCTGCTTCGTGATCAACAATCCCGACGTAAGTTTCTCATTGTTCTCATTTCTGCTACTTCCGATTACTTTCGTCTGTATCAAAAAAGAGAAATGGATAGATTGAAGTTAGATATAGCGAGAATTAGTGAAGTTGAGGCTGTAGGAAGAGTAGGTATTCTCCTTAGACGAGTACAGGATTAAAGAGACAAAATCAAATACGGGGTAATGCAAAATTAGTGTAAGAATGAATAATGAGACAAAAATTCGGGTGAGATACTACGAACAATATGTTGTTGTTGTGGTCTTCAGTCCTGAGACTGGTTTGATGCAGCTCTCCATGCTACTCTATCCTGTGAAAGCTTCTTCTTCTCCCAGTACTTACTGCAACCTACATCCTTCTGAATCTGCTTAGTGTATTCATCTCTTGGTCTCCCTCTACGATTTTTACCCTCCACGCTACCCTCCAATACTAAATTGGTATCCCTTGATGCCTCAGAACATCTCCTACCAACCGATCCCTTCTTCTAGTCAAGTTGTGCCACAAGCTCCTCTTCTCCCCAATTCCATTCAATACCTCCTCATTAGTTATGTGATCTACCCATCTAATCTTCAGCATTCTTCTGTAACACCACATTTCGAAAGCTTCTATTCTCTTATTGTCTAAACTATTTCTCGTCCACATTTCACTTCCAGACATGGCTACACTCCATACAAATACTTCCAGAAACGACTTCCTGACATTTAAATCTATACTCGATGTTAACAAATTTTTCTTCTTCAGAAACGCTTTTCTTGCCATTGCCAGTCTACATTTTATATCCTCTTTACTTCGACCATCATCAGCTATTTTGCTCCCCAAATAGCAAAACTCCTTTACTACTTTAAGTGTCTCATTTCCTAATCTAATTTCCTCAGCATCACCCGACTTAATTCGACTACATTCCATTATCCTCGTTTTGCTTTTGTTGATGTTCATCTTATACCCTCCTTTCAAGACACTGGCCATTCTGTTCAACTGCTCTCCCAAGTCCTTTGCTGTCTCTGACAGAAGTACAATGTCATCGGCGAACCTCAAAGTTTTTATTTCTTCTCCATGGATTTTAATACCTACTCCCAAATTTTTCTTTTGTTTCCTTTATTGCTTGCTCAATATACAGATTGAATAACATCGGGGATAGGCTACAACCCTGTCTCACTTCCTTCCCAACCACTGCTTCCCTTTCATATCCTTCGACTCTTATAACTGCCATCTGGTTTCTGTACAAATTGTAAATAGCCTTTCGCTCCCTGTATTTTACCCCTGCCACCTTCAGAATTTGACAGAGAGTATTCCAGTCAACATTGTCAAAAGCTTTCTCTAAGTCTACAAATGCTAGAAACGTAGGTTTGCCTCCCCTCAATATTTCTTCTAAGATATGTCGTAGGGTCAGTATTGCCTCACGTGTTCCAACATTTCTACGGAATCCAAACTGATCTTCCCCGAGGTCGGCTTCTATCAGTTTTTCCATTCGTCTGTAAAGAATTTGTGTTGAAATTTTGCAGCTGTGGCTTATTAAACTGATTGTTCGGTAATTTTCACATCTGTCAACACGTGCTTTCTTTGGGATTGGAATTATTATATTCTTCTTGAAGTCTGAGGGTATTTCGCCTGTCTCAAACATCTTGCTCACCAGATGGTAGAGTTTTGTCAGGACTGCCTCTCCCAAGGCCGTCAGTAGTTCTAATGGAATGTTGTCTACTCCGGGGGCCTAGTTTCGACTCAGGTCTTTCAGTGCTCTGTCAAACCCTTCACGCAGTATTATATCTCCCATTTCATCTTCATCTACATCCTCTTCCATTTCCATAATATTGTCCTCAAGTACATCGCCCTGATATAGTCCCTCTATATACTCCTTCCACCTTTCTGCTTTCCCTTCTTTGCTTAGAACTGGGTTTCCATCAAAGCTCTTGATATTCATGCAAGTGGTTCTCCTTTCTCCAAAGGTCTCTTTAATTTTCCTGTAGGCAGTATCTATCGTACCCCTAGTGAGATAAGCCTCTACATCCTTACATTTGTCCTCTAGCCATCCCTGCTTAGCCATTTTACACTTCCTGTTGATATCATTTTTGAGACGTTTGTATTCCTTTTTGCCTGCTTCATTTACTGCATTTTTATATTTCCTCCTTTCATCAATTAAATTCAATATTCCTTCTGTTACCCAAGGGTTTCTACTAGCCCTCGTCTTTTTACCCATTTGATCCTCTGCTGCCTTCACTATTTCATCCCTCAAAGCTACCCATTCTTGTTCTATTGTATTTCTTTCCCCCATTCCTGTCAATTGTTCCCTTATGCTCTCCCTGAAATTCTGTACAAGCTCTGGTTCTTTCAGTTTATCCAGGTCCCATCTCCTTAAATTCCCACCTTTTTGCAGTTTCTTCAGTTTTAATCTACAGTTCATAACCAATAGATTGTTGTCAGAGTCCACATCTGCCCCTGGAAATGTGTTACAATTTAAAACCTGGTTCCTAAATCTCTGTCTTACCATTATATAATCTATCTGATACCTTTTAGTACCTGTACCTGTTTATAATTTTTTAACATATTTCTGTGCACTATCTTTACCTATGTTTGTATCTTAGGATAGATATTGGTTTTGGTGGTCTAAGATTGAAACTAGCTAAAGAAATTCAATAAAACAACTTATGATTAAATGTGCATTTCATAACTTATTTGACGCCTGTTAACACTCACCTAGCAAAAATCTTGAAACAGTTATTCGAATTTCAACTACAGGTGATACTAGTATATGCAAATCTTTAAATGTATTTTCTGAAGATGTTTGTGTGGAATGTAGACTTGTAGGGAAGTGAAACGTGGATGACAAGCAGTTCAGAAAAAAGAAGAGAATAGGAGCTTTTGAAATATGTTGCTACTGAAGACTGCTGGCGATTAGATGGGTAGATTGGATATCTCCTGAGGGGGTGCTGTATCGAATTGGGGAGAAAAGAAGAAAAGAAATTTATGGCACAACTTAAGTAAAAAAAAAAAAATAACAGGACACGTCGTTCTGTGGCGAAAAGGAATCGCGGATATATTGTGTGTGTGTGTGTGTGTGTGTGTGTGTGTGTGTGTGTGTGTGTATGTGCGCGTGTGCGCACGTGTGGGATGGGATGGAGTAAAAAACTGCTGAGAGAAACAAGACTTACCTGCAGTACGCAGGTTAAATAGATATAGATTGGATTAGTTATGCAACTTGTTTAGTTTGCCTCTTTTCACTCTGTTCTAAGGTTTGGTATTTCGTAGTGTCTCTGCACAGTCGCAGAGGATATTCTTACCCCAGGAAACGACTAATTTCGAGTAGGCCACTGAATAATGGTATCAAATTTCTGGTTGTAGGTACTATCCCATTACTACCGGACAAGGTAATATCTGATGTCCGCATGATTACGTCTGAGAAAGAGACTCTCGATCTAGAACGAGAGGATGTGAAAGCTTATAATTTGCTCAAAACAATACATGTTGACAGGTGCAGTAGTTAAAAGAGGCATTTTCCGAAACAGAAGATGCTGTATAGTCGTATGTTCTTCTTGTATTCTTCATCGCAATGTAGGTGTGGGGTTTCAGTTAAGTGATTGAAACACAGTGGAATGAAACAGTTCGTGGCAAAGATCTGGATAATGTAAACACCATGGCTATTGGTGTTGGACTAATGTAGAGCAGATACAAAGAACGTAGTGAAGGACGCCCACATGCTGCCTTTGCGAATGTGCGTGCTGTTCTATTCTGATCTGTTTGAAGCATCTGATTGAAATTCAACATTTCCACTAAGTGAAGACCGTACGGCAGTACAAGAACTATTTTGAGAAATATTACTAAGAAATGCGTGTGTTCCAGAATGAGATTTTCACTCTGCAGCGGAGTGTGCTCTGATATGAAACTTCCTGGCAGATTAAAACTGTGTGCCGAAACGAGAGTCGAACTCGAGACCTTTGCCTTTCGCGGGCAAGTGCTCAACCATCTGAGCTACCCAAGCACGACTCACGACCCGTCCTCACAGCTTGCCCGCGAAAGGCAAAGGTCCCGAGTTCGAGTCTCAGTCCGGCACACAGTTTTAATCTGTCAGGAAGTTTCAAATGCGTGTGATGACATATATTGTTTCAAACAAATGTTTACCTTTTCCCAAATAAAACCTCATTAATAACTCGTGAATATGTTGGTCAAAAACGTTTGTTAGGCGCCATTGTTTCTTCAACGACTTGAGCTTCTATATAGACTTTAGGATTCGTTAATCTCGAACACAGACTGTACACAAACGCAATGTATGACAGGCACATGAACGTAATAGGAGGCAGAAGAGCACATGTCTGTATTTTGAAAGTCATTTGTACACGGTTGCCACCGTCCGATATGAGTTATTTCTAAGTAAATAAAGCTCAACCCGAAAGTTGCTTTGAACACAACAGTGCTTTACTGGGGATGTTCCTGTTGGAGGTGATATGCCTTTTTCTTCCAACAACCTCAACTGATTTACCGAGCCACTTATACAGGGAATGATAGTTTACCGTGGACTCCGATACTCGGTGCAGCTTCTTGTTCTTTCCATTGACAGATGATAGACAAAGGTACCGTTTGACACAGTGCCCTCTGTTTACTATTTACAAAGGTCTGAGCATACGGCAAGTGTTCCAAGATATGTGATCGACTCGACGACTTCCTTGTTCCCTATATACATAAACGACCAGATGGATAGGGTAAGCAGCAGTGTGCTACTGTTCGCTGATGAGGCTGTAGTTCACGGGAAGGTGTCGTCGTTGAGTAACTGTAGGCGCACACAGGATGACTTAGACGGAATTCTAATTGTGTGATGAATGGCAGCTCCCTGTAAATTTAATAAAATGTAACTTAATGCGGATAATTAGGAAAAATAGTAAAATAATGTCCGAATGCAGTGTTGGTGGTGTGATATTAGACGCAGTAGCGACGATGACATACGTAGACGTAACACTGCAATGCGATGTGACATGTCACCAGCACGTAATGTCGGTAGCAGGGAAGCCGAATGGTCGATTTCGGTTCGTTGGGCGATTTGTAGGACAGAGTAGTTAATTTATAAAGGACATTGTGCATAAAACACTTGTGCGACCCATTCATGGTTATTCCTCGATTGTTTGGATTCCTCACCAGATCTGAATAAAGGAAGACATCGAAGCAAATCAAAGGAGTCTGCTAGATTTGTTACTGGTAGATCCCAACAACACGCAAGTATCACAGAGATGTTCCATGAACTGGAATGGGAATCGCCAGAGAGAAGACAACATTCTTTCCGCGAAACAATATTGATAAAATTTAGAGAACCGCCATTTGCGGCTGTCAGCAGAATGATTCTACAAGCGCCAGCGTACGTTTCGCGTAAAAACCACGAAGAAAAGAAAAATTATGGCTCGTACGGTGGCGTATAGACAGGCGCCCTTGCTTCACTTGAGAATGGAACAGGAAAGGGAATGACTGGGAGTGGTAAAGAGTTCCGTCTACCATGCATCGTACGTGGCTTGCGAAGTACGTATATGTAGCTGTAAAAGGAGCGATAAGTGACAGAAAAAAGTCCTAGAATCGACTGGGTATCGACCTATAGAGCTTCTGATTTGTAGTCTGGGATTTACCCACAGATCACAATCGCACTACAGGGATGGACTCTGCTAACTGGAAAAAAACTTAGAGAAATTGTTTTGTCCTAAAAAGAGATTTACCTTGTAAGATGAGTGCGTGCAGTCTCTCAATTCCAGGGGTACTTTCGTCTTAGAAGGAACGACGCTGCTCCCGCTTCTAAGCAGCTGTTTGTCGTGGCGCACTCATGGGCGACTGTTATCGACGTCGAAGTCCGTCATCAGTATTCAACCTTCCCAGCGGCAGTGAACGTGCACGTTAACATGCTCGTATTCTTGGGCAGTATTTTAAATTGTACGGAAAAATTTTAATGCGAGAATGCGCATTATGTCGAAATTCCGTTTTATCCTAATCTTTTTTCCTTAATCAACCTCCCTGACAGATTAAAACTTTGTGCCGGACCTGGACATTGCGTTTGTCGGGTGAAGCTGACCCGTCCTGCCACGACTTAAGAGTAGCCCTAGCAGCTTCTGCCAATACCTGTCTTCTACTTTCCACCCATTACTTAATACTTGGCACGTGTCTGACCAATGTATTTCTTTAGTCCAAGAACGCCTTTTCGCCAGAAGTACATTGCTTTTTACAGCAAGGATACTCGGGTTGCTGAATCCTACGCCTACGTCACATTGTTTGTATTACGAAATGGTCATCTGGACTACCATTTCTTTCTTTCAGCTATCCTCTACGACTTCGTTCGAACAGCAAGAAATATTTCTTTGTCTGCAAGGACGCGCTGTGTACTAGGTGACTTTCTACTTCGGGCCAAGAATGTAACTTTCACTTCTGCGCGATGCGATACTGTGCTGTACTCGCCTCCGTAATGCATGCCATTAAGGTACTTTACCGCTGATGGTAGAAGAAATTTGGCCGCCAAAGTAAGAAAACAGAATGAGGTACATTTTCCGAGTATCTGATCGTCTATAAGTATGTGGAGCTACATACCAAATCTCTCCGCATTGTCTCGTGGAATTGTAGGGTATGGGATACAGTTGCTCGAAGTTGTAATGTCTCTTGCAGCGGTCTAAAATTTAAAAACCTCTCTCACACCGGCCTGATATAGCTTCACTGATCAGGATAGTAAAACATGCGTATATTAAGGGAATTTTCATTGACAAAGCAGGCTTATCACATTCACACAGTTCAATACTGTTCTATCCTGATTAAATTGCGCTTAACTTAAATTCCATGAGGCAGTGAAGCAATTTCGAAGTCTCGGTGCGACGAAAATTGTCAGTCGATCTCCTGGAAACATTTGTAATAATTATTAACTTTCGGTGATCACATGGGGAAGACCGGAGATCTGCTGGTAAGACCGTGTTAGCCTATTTATTTGAAGTAACTGGATATCTTGAGCATACAAAACGGCAGGTTCGTCCAGTGTAAATCAGACGTTCCCCACTGATCCCGTGCAACACAGCGTAGTAAGCAGACACTGTCAATAATAAACAGTTAAATAATACGCGAACACACTTTAGTTTAGTTCATGTATTAAATTCCTTTCCATACAGAATCTCATCAAGATGGCGACTAGCCCAACAATACATACATATACATCCTCCTTTCACGACTAATCGCCAAGAAGTCCTCTTTCTTTTTCCTAAGAGAAAACATAGATAGCAGAGAAGCTATTCCATGGAGTAAATGGACGCTCCAAGGAATTATTGGGCTTGAAACTACTTTGCATTGATAATCGGTAAGATAAGAAGATCTATTTCGAGATATGTACTGAGTTATATAATTTATAAAATTTCTGAAAATATCGCGGAGAGACCGCTGCAAGAGACATTACAAAGTCTTTTCATCAGATTGAAACCTTAAGCGGTCAGTACAGTCACACGACCAGATACGCGCAAAAAGCACAAAACAAAAACGTATTACTCTACTTTAATATAGTGCCGCCTCAGTGTTGCCACTATCCTATTTATTAGATTCGAATCATCTGAAACTGTATCTCCCGTCACTCTGTTAGTAACTGGTCTAACTCAGTGAACACTCCAGAACTAACCGCAACTACCCACTTCATCCGAGACGGCTCCTTTTGTTATAGTAGCTTGCGAAGTCATTCTCATAGCGTGAACCAAGTCCTCTATCAGAATTACGGAGAGTCTTGTGGATCAAACGATCGTTTGTGCAATTACCAGTGGCACCTAAGGCCGATTTTCAGTAGAATTCAGTTGATCAAAATAGAATCCCTCACAGACTACCGCATCTCTTCGTATGAAAATCATGTTTATAATACAGTGAAGCGCCAAAGAAACTGGTATAGGCACACGTATCAAACACGGTGATGTGTAAACAGGCAGAATACGGCGCTGCGGTCGGCAACGCCTATATAAGAGAACACGTGTCTGGCGCAGATGTGAGATCGGTTACTGCTGCTACAATGGCAGTTTATCAAGATTTAAGTGAGTCTTAACCTAGTGTTATAGTCGGCGTACGAGCGATGGGACACAGCATCTCGGAGGTAGCGATGAAGTTGGGATTTTCCCATTCGACCATTTCACGACTGTACCTGAAGATTAGGAATCCGGTAAAACATCAAATCTCCGACATCGCTGCGGCCGGAAAACATCCAGCAAGAACGGGACCAACGACAACAGAAACTCCTGTACCCTTGATGACTGCACGACACAAAACTTTACGCCTCACCTGGGCCCGTCAACACCGACATTGACTGTTGATGACTGTCAGTCATGGACTGTGCGGCTGACCCCGGCGGAGGTTCGAGACCTCCCTCGGGCATGGGTGTGTGTGTGTTCGTCCTTAGGATAATTTAGATTAAGTAGTGTGTAAGCTTAGGGACTGATGACCTTAGCAGTGTAAGTCCCATAAGATTTCACACACATTTGAACATTTTTTTGTTGATGACTGTAAACATGTTGCCTGGTCGGACGAGTCTCGTTTCAAATCGTATCGAGCGGATGGAAGTGTCAGGGTATGGAGACAACCTCACGAATCCATGTACCCTGCCCATCAGCAGGGGATTTTCAAGCTTATGGAGGCTCGGGTAATGGTGTGGGGCGCGTGTAGTTGGCATGATATGGGAACCCTGATACGTCTAGATACGACTCTGCCAGGTGACACGTACGTAAGCGTTCTGTCTGATCATACATCCATTCATCTCTATGGTGAATTCCGACGGACTTGGGGAATTCCAGCAGGACAATGCGACACCCCACACGTCCAGAATTGCTACAGGGTGGGATCAGAAGTACTCTTCTGAGTTTAAACTCTGCCCCTGGCCACCAAATTCCCCAGACATGAACATTATTGAGCATATCTGGAATGCCTTGCAACGTGCTGTTCAGAAAAGGTCTCAAAGTCCTTGTAATGTTACGGATTTATGGATAGCTCTGCAAGATTCGTGATGTCAGTTCCCTCCTGCACTACTTCAGACATTAGTCGAGTCCATACGCCAGCAGCTGTGGCCGAACGGTTATAGGCGCTTCAGTCCGGAACCGCACTGCTGCTACGGTCGCATGTTAGAATCCTGCCTCGGGCATGGATGTGTGTGATGTCCTTAGGTTAGTTAGGTTTAAGTAGTTCAAAGTCTAGGGGACTGATGGCCTCAGATGTTAAGTCTCGCAGTGCTTAGAGCAATTTGAACCATTTTTCGAGTCCATGCCACGTCGTGTTGCGGCACTTCTGCGTGCTCGTTGGCGCCCTAGACGATATTAGGCAGGTGTACCAGTTTCTTTGGCTCTTCATTGTATATTGTATAATATACATGGGGATAGAATGGCTAAAAACGTACAAAAGTGGAAATACTACAAAAGTATAAAAATTAATTCCTGAAAAAAAGTGAAGCACACAGAAGGAGAAGAGGAAACTAATTCAAGCTTCACTGATTGAGAGGATATGTGATGTTATTTCTGTGATTACAAAATCGAGTCAAATTTGTAAAGAACTTGGCAGTATGAGCCGCACTTATCGGTATGACTTTGCATCCCCTCTGGCTTTGATTCTCTGATTCGGTTGGCAACACTGTCACAAAGCCGTTGTATCGTCTCGTCAGGCAAGCTGACCCACAACTGTTGTAAATGGTCCTCGATATCTGATGCGAATATTATGTCTTCTGATAGTTTCAGATTCGTTGTAGTTTTGAGATGTCATCTGAAACTAAATAAACCTTTTATTACTCATGGCTACTGGCACTAGGACGGGAATTGACGTCTGAGCTGGTCCTACGGATCTTCTATAGGAGACGGGTCTGGGGATCTACGTAAGTACTTAACATTGCATAGACAGTTCTAGAGACACGTCCGATCTGTGGACGAGCATTGTCCTGTTGGAAAATGGGACCACTATCTCGTTACGTGAGAGGTTACACGTGAGGACGCAGGATGTCCGTGACGTACCGTCGTGCTGTCAGAGGTCCCTCAATCACTACTAGCCGTAATTTGAAGTCCGACTCAGTGGCTCCCCACACCATGAGGCCCCGAGTACCTCTCTCTGAACATTGGAGGAATTGGAGCACTCCCCCAGAACCGCGGTTCATCATTAAACAGAACGCGACGCCATTCATCAGCAGTGGTACATCCTTTCTGGTCACGGAATCACTGCAAACGCAGTCGTTTGTGTCGTTGTGTTAACAGCAATCTACGCATGTGACGGTAATACCTTAGTCCGGCTACTGCTGAACTCCGGCCAATGGTGAGGGATGACACAGAATACTGCAGCGAGTCCCTTACCTGTTCCCGGATGACAGGCGCAGTTGTGAAGGGGTCGCGGTCTTCCTTCGTGGTGGTCAGACTTGAGCGATTGGAACTTCGATGACGTGTTTGCCTGACTTCACGTTCCCATGCAGTCCATCATCCGATCACTGTCACATCCGAATACCCTGTAAATCTGGCTACTGCACGATTCGATCAGCTGGCTACTTGGAGACCCATAATGAAGTCATAGTCAGGTGCTGATAACGCTGTCTCACACGTGTGTCCGTCACATCAATCATGGAACACATGACGGTGTTCGCGCCCCTTGTGTACCGTAGTAGGCTTGGTAGCAACACCAAACATGAAAAACTTCCTGACAGATTAAAACTGTGTGCCGGACCAAGACTCGAACTTGGGACCTTTGCCTTTCGCGGGCAAGTGCTCTATCAACTGAGCTACCCAAGCACGACTCACGACCGTCCGCACAGCCTCAGTTCTGTCAGTACCTCGTATCCTAATGAACTCTGGCGGCTCTTCTAGTGTCACAGAGAATTGTAACTCTAATAATTTACATACTTGCCGAGGGTGTGTACATGTACGAAATAACACTGACAACCGATCATGTCTTCTGAGTGCAGTGCTTTTCATATGTAGTGTCGAAAAGTGGGATGAGCAGTGCTCTCATATCAGTCTTCGCGGGATTAGATAGTGGAAGTCATGTCAGAGCGAATAGAAGATAATTATGACTAGCAACGAATGATAGTAATGCTGGAAATCATTTCTACAAGAGAAATGAAATACGAAAGCTTGATTCATAAGAAAAAAATTGTCCAAGTGCGAGTAGGGCTCGCACATCCTTACGAATTTAGGTATGTATATAGACAGTTCATCCATTCCAGGAATCGAGAATCTAGACCTTTTTGCCTGTTATTTGCATGATACTGCCAAGATAAAAAATGGTTCAAATGGCTCTGAGCACTATGGGACTTAACTTCTGAGGTCATCAGTCCCCTAGAACTTAGAACTACTTAAACCTAACTAGCCTAAGGACATAACACACATCCATGGCCGAGGCAGGATTCGAACCTGCGACAGTAGCGGTCGCGCGGTTCCAGACTGAAGCGCCTAGAACCGCTCGGCCACTCCGGCCGGCACTGCCAAGATATACAGCGTGATTTTTTTCCACCGTGCACAAACTCTACGGATTGCTCGATGAGAGGATACGGAACAAAAAAGGTCTAATGAACTTAGTCCGGAAATGCGTGGTTTCCACGGCAGAGACCATTTATTCAATCATACATTGTGACAGAGACTGCGATCTAATACGCACTGTACCACGGAGCCACAGTTACAGTATGCATAGTTTTCTCCAAGTGGGTGCTGCTGTTCCTCATACGTCATGCCCTAGGCCCTCTACTGTCATTGTAATTGGTAATGTTGTGTCCGATTCACTTCTCTTGCTGACTCACCTAGTAGTTGATGTGATGTAGCGTTGTAGACAATGAATCTCTATTCGAATCGAGAGCTTGTCGACATGGTGTTTACTTACGGAAAGACAAATGACAACGGGCGACAGGCAGCAAGGTTGTATCAGGAGACCTATGCCCGACAACAACCACAACATTCAATGTTTGCAACAGTGTTTCGCCGTTTGTCTGAGGTAGGGTCGTTTCAGGAAGCACGAAATCATGACGAACGTACTCGAAATGTTCAGACACCAGATCTGGAGGAAAATATGATTTAACACTGTCGAAGGCGACCGCCGTGGCAGTACCAGACAGTTGGCCCGCCAGTACAGCGTAAGCCAGTTGACCGTGTGCAACATTCTTCTTTACAATTGTTATCACTTACGGATTGCGGAGGGCTTACTAGCGACAGACTTTCCACATCGGGAGTAGTTTTGTCACGATTCCGGGATTCTATCCTGTTCCCAGACCATGGACGTCGCCCACCCGACTCCCGCCCTCGGGCGGGTTTACCAGTTGGGCTGCGCCTTGCGTCTCTTTGCCGTGATTTTCAGCTTCCTTCTTTGTCCTGTCTTCCTCGCTCCCTCACCTCTACCCTGCCTTGGTTAGTTCCTCGGCCTCGAATTCGGATGGATCTCCGGCGAGGTCCGAGAGATTCCATCCCCCCGGTGGTGTTCCGTTCCTTTTTCCACCAAATTTTATGGGAGTTTCGGGATGCTGTTGTTTTCTACACTGATGGCTCTAAATCTGCTGATCATGTGGGGTATGCCTTCACGTCCTCTGTTGGAACGGAAAATCATCTGCTGCCACCTACATGTGGGGTGTTTACTGCGGAATTGATGGTGGTTTCCCGGGCCCTTGCCTTTATTAAACAGTCCCAACACAACCGCGTTTTGTTATGTACGGACTCGATGAGTGGCCTTCTTGCTATTGACCGGAGTTTTTCGCGCCATCCCTTGGTCTCTGCCATCCATGACCATCTCGCTGATATTCACCGTGCTGCTTGTTCCATTGACTTCCTTTGGGTCCCTGGCCATGTGGGTATCCCGGGTAATGAGCTCGCTGATCGTTTGGCTGGGGGAGCAGTCACTTTCTCCCCGTTTTCTGTAACCCCTCGTGCAGCGGATTTACGGCTTCACATCAAATCCCACTTCGCACAGTCATGGGCCACTTCTTGGGAGGCTACTCCCCTGTCTAATAAACTTCGTGCAATTAAGGTGACACAAGGCCCGTGGCGTTCTTCCTTTCGCCTCTCCCGAAAGGACTCAACCACACTGTGTTGTCTCCGCATTGGCCATACCAGGCTGACCCATGGTTTTCTTTTGCGTGATGAGCCACCCCCACTATGTGGTTGTGGATCCTTCCAGTCAGTAGCCCACATTTTGGTTGAATGCCCCCTTCTTTTGGCTCTGCGTGCTAAGTATAGGCTCCCCAACACTTTACCTTTCATGTTGGCTGATGATTCCCGGGTGGTCTCTCTGGTTCTCGGTTTCCTCCGGGAAAGTGGTTTTTATTCTCAGTTTTAAGGTTTTTAATCTCTCTCTGGTGTTGGGGCAGGGCGGTGAGTGTTTGGGTGTCTCCCACTGTAAGCAGTGTTCGGAGATTCCCGATTCACCTCCCTGACCGAAATCCTCTTTTCTTCCCCTTTTACTCTGTTTTTACCCTTTCTTTTAAGGCTTGGTTAGTCTTTCTATTCCCATACGTACTTTCTACATTCTAGCAGTTGTACCTTTTACGTCACAGGTGGTCTTGCCTATGCTGCTTCAGCATAGTGTTGGGTTCGTTCTCTTGCCAACTTCCCTCATTTTGTTTTTTACCAATGACAACATGACTGCCCTTTTACGTTTTTACCTTTTTCCGTTTTATTTTTCTGACTTTACTGCGAAGTCCCATTAGCGGAATGGAGCCTATTTGAAACAAGGGACTGATGACCTTGCTGTTTGGTCCCTTAAACCTCAAACAACCAACCAACCAACGATTCCGGGATTTGTGTCGCCAATCCTATTCACAGATGAGACCACATTTACGCGGAGTGGTATCTTCAAGTTTCATAATAGTCATCCGTGGGCTAGTACGCAGAAACCCCGTGATATGGCGACAGCGAATCATCAGCATCGGTACAGCCGGAATGTGTGGACCGGGATAATTAGCGACCGTATTTTGGGACCAGTCTTCCCTCGACATCGCCCAAAACCCCATGAAATGCGTTTTTTACGGGTGACTTTGCCTCCCCTGCTCGAGGAAGTGCCATTGATGATTGTAAGGATTATGTGGCTGCTACATGACGGTGCTCCATTAACGTCCGTACGCATTTCAATCGTGTCTTCCCTGGTCGATGGATCGGACGAGGACGTTTAGCTGCGTGGTCTGCTCATTCACTGGATCTCAAATCCGTACGAGTTCTGGTTATGGGGCCACCTCAAAACAATCGTGTATACAGAGATCATTCCAGATGTGGAGACACTGGAG
This sequence comes from Schistocerca cancellata, assembly GCF_023864275.1. Classification (NCBI taxonomy): domain Eukaryota; kingdom Metazoa; phylum Arthropoda; class Insecta; order Orthoptera; family Acrididae; genus Schistocerca; species Schistocerca cancellata. Next base: position 701,727,728 of record NC_064628.1, read on the forward strand.
CAGCGTGCTCATGCTGCCTTTGACACTTTCCGGATGCAGCCTGGCTGAAGTGAACGTGCCAGACAGAACGTGCTACTGCGCGTACACGCAAATGGAAACCATTTTCAACACGTAGTGTAACTTTGCATGATACAGCGCTTATTAGACCGCACTCTCTGTAACAATGTATGGTTCAATAAATGGTCTCTAGCATAGCAACCATGCGTTTCCGGACATAAGTTCATTAGACCTTTTCTGTTCCATGTCCTCTCATCGAGTAGTCTCTAGAGTTTGTACACCGTAGAAAAAATGATCTGTGCATTCCCTAAATTTCATTACTCCGAATTAATTATTTTGTGTCGCGAGTTTTCCCGTCGTTATATTTGTAACCAATCCCTAGAGATTGTACACGGTGAAAAAAATCACCCTGTAGGCCCCAGGGATTCGAAGACTTTCGAGAATGTTTTAATTTCAAGTTTAAAGTCGGATGACAAATAACAAAAGAAACATTTTTCGCACGATTTAATTATAAATTAACAATTATCTAACTTTACTTGTAGAGTGAATCCTTCCTTTTTTCGAAATTTCATGGTTCGAGGACAACGGGAAGCACCCTGTAGGTTTTCATGACTGACTTTGCGAGTATCAAAATTGTGACCTAAATGGCCGTAGCTTTTGGTTACATTCATTTAGATGCTATCGTTCATTACACCGCCAAGGGACCATAGACCTTAGTATGTGACATAAATTTCAACTTGATATGTTCACCTCTTCATGAGAAAAAAGAGATGTTAACAGACGGACGGAGAGTGAGTCTGACGAAAAAAATATTTTCTTGTCATTTGTTATCAGACTGACAGTCCCTCCGTCTGTTAACAAACGATAAGAAAGTATTTTTTTCGTGTTTTATAATTACAAATCTGCAGTTTTCGGATTTTTTCCTTTGATTGTACTGTGAAACCTTCCTCTTTGCCAAATTTCATGATTCTAGGGAAACGGGAAGTACCCTACAGGTTTTGATGAGTGAGTTTGCGAGTATCAAAATACGTGCCATAAATGGCTGTACATTTTGACTGAATTAACATAGAAGCTACAATTTTTGACACCGGTAACGGATAATAGACCTTATTATGTGACATAAAATTCAACTTGTGACAAAAAGGACTTAGAGACAGACAGACAGACGGACGTAGAGACAGACAGACAGACGGACAACAAAGCGCTCCTAGAAGGGTTCCGTTTTCACTGACTAAGGCACGGAATCCTAAAGTGAGTACAAGTAAAACGATCGATATGGAAAGTGATGGAGAGCTTCACGGAAATTTACATTGTATTCGGAAGTGTGTCATGTCACATAAGGACCACCTTTCGTTACATGAGGTTATGATGAACAAAATACACTCCTTATGAAGCAATAGATTAGGCACAGATAGGATGCTTGCAGTCGATCTTTGACTTACGAAAGGAGTGGATAATACAATAGAATTTATTGTATTACGCAATGGTTCAAGTATAAGGCCATGAGACCAGTGCCCATAGCCTGTCATTCTTCCTGCTATCCAGATTTAGCCGCGATTCTTGAAATGAACGGCAGTCGGTAGCTCAGTCTCCGTTTAAAGAAATCATTATCATTCGCGTATAGCGCCAGATGCAGGCGAGTGGTCTCAGGGACATCGGCAGTGCAGGTGCTGTGCAGTAGAAGGCCGAGAACAGACTCCTGTGGCGCCCTTCCTCTCGTGTAGCGTTGTGTTGAAATGCCACCTCCGGCACTCACGAGCGATGTCCTGTTTTCGAAAGGCATGTTCTCACGAGTGAACTTCAGATGGCCGATTTTAGTTGATCAGCAAAAGTTGAAAGAAACTTGGATCAGTTTTGGCTCAACTTAAATCGATCAAATGATTTCACTTTTACAATGGATTTTAAGGCCAATTGAGCGATCTGGAAGGTTCACACGCATCAATACTTGGTTCACCTCAAAGAGTACTCATCACTTGAAAGATAAAGGTTGATTTGGTCAAACTTTTCTTGATCCATTACAAAGTTGATCAACTCTATTGAAACAAAAGGTTCTGACTAGTTTTTTCACTCAACTTTTGTGACCAAGTAAAGCCGGTCAGTTAAACTAGTGAGAACGCGACTTAGACTGCAGAAGGTGGACCTGTGGCGTTGGTAGCCTCCTCCCCACTCCCCCCTCCATCCATCTCCCCCTTCCCCATAAAAGGGCAAGGAATTTGTTTGAAAGGCCCGCATGAATCAGTCACAGCAGTTTAGTATGTTGTGGAATGCTCGTTACGAAAACCCAACCGTGCGTCCGGAAGCGCTTGTCCGAAAGTGTTTATCACTCGAAATGTTTAATTCCACCTGAAATTTCCATCCTTTATCGAAGAACGATATCAAGAGACACTGTTGTCACTTCGCCTTTTCCGCCCTCTGGATGCCATCTTCGCCTAGCTACTATAGGAGCTCTTTACGTCATAATATTCGTTACCTCATGAACACGGCTTGTTAGGTTTTCCACGAAACGAAGAGATAGGGATGGGTGTAGCATTTTGACAGCCCAGGACATAGCACGTGGATGAAACAGGTGACCCGGTGGGATGGACGATGGAAGAAAGAACAACGGCTAAATAGAATCTTCCGACGATTTGAACTGAGCTGCAGGACGACTCTGGACAAGATGGAAGTTCTGCGGAAGCTGGTGAACATTAATGGACGAAGACATCTGCATGAACAGATACACTTGACATACGGGTTCGTGGACGTCAGTGAAGAACGCTATTCAGTCCTCCAAATACTCTCCCGTGTCTACTACCTATGCATATGGCAAGAATGACGTTTAAAGATAAACAACTCTTTCATTTTTATGCATAATTTTTTTCGCGTGTTTGCGACTGAAACAGACTACATCTACATCTCCACCTCCTGTCTGTATGTTTTTAGCCCTTCTGTTCCAATGTCACTTGAGTCATAGAATACATTACGTTATGTACATTATTTTCATGCGAACAGACGCGGTAGTCTGTGTAGGACTCTAATTTTATTTTGATCAACCGAATCGTACTGAAAATCGGCCTTCAGTGTCACTGGTAATTGTACAAACGACCGTTTGATTCCAAACACTGCATAATTCTAATATAGGACTTAGGTGGCCCTTTGAAAATGACATCACAAGCCACCATAATAAAAGAAGCCGTCTCAGATGAGGTGGACACTGGGCAGTGGCTCAAATGGCTCTGAGCACTATGGGACTTAACTTCTGAGGTCATCAGTCCCCTAAAACTTAGAACTACTTAAACCTAACTAACCTAAGGACATCACACACATCCATGCCCGAGGCAGGATTCGAACCTGCGACCGTAGCGGTCGCGCGGTTCCAGACTGTAGTGCCTAGAACCGCTTGGCCACCGCGACCGGCCACTGGGCAGTGACGGGTAGTTCTGGATAGTTCTGCCAGTTACCAGCAGAGTGACGGGAGAAACAGTTTCAGATCGTTCGATTCTAATAAATAGTATGGTGTCAACCAACACTGTGTACCTTGTGTATCATTGTATTACCTCCTGCCCCCTTTTCTTGTTCCATCACGAACGCTGCGCGGCAAGAACAACTATTGGAAAGCTTCTGTCTGAGCTCGAATCTCTCTAATTTTGTCTTCAGGTGTACGCATGAGGAAGAAAGTTACTGGCTGAATCTTCTAAGAACATATGCTATCGGCATTTTAACAGGAAAACAAAGCGTGATGCATAATTCTCCTCTTGTAGTGATTGTTACTGGAGTTGGATGAGCACTTCCCTGTTGCTTTACCGCTTAGCAAACGGGCCTGTCTCGATACTTTTAACTAAAACTATATTTCCCAGAATTTGAATGGACTAGTGAATAAACAAATTTCCACAGCTAGCTATTAAAAACAAAGGGTCTATTACGTTACTATATTCTTCGTGGATCGATGTAGTAGTTGTGCCGATTGGCGTAGAGAAGCAAGTTGACAAGATGTGTACCCGGTAATAGATTTTATAAAATGCAGACGATCTACACCAGAGTCATAACTGAGTTTTGTGCCAGTCAAGCTGCGATATAAAAAAAAGGTGATAACCGGTTTTGGTCGTTACTGGCAGTCCAGGGTAAAACTTTAATAACTGACGATGGCCTAATCCTAACAAAAGTGTCCTATTAGAGGGTGAATAATTTATTGGTCGGCGATTTCTGCTAAGCAGTGAATAGGAGACAACTATACGGAGTAACGAACTTGACGTATTAGAATGAAACCAAGCTGAAAGGATGCGAAGATAGCCGGCCGCGGTGGCCGAGCGGTTGTAGGCGCTTCAGTCCGGAACCGCGCGACTGCTCCGATCACAGGTTCGAATCCTGCCTCGGGCATGGATGTGTGTGATATCCTTTGGTTAGTTAGGTTTAAGTAGTTCTAAGTTCTAGGGGACTGATGACCTCAGATGTTAAGTCCCATAGTGCTCAGAACCATTTGAACCATTTTTGATGCGGAGATAGCACATAATGACCGAAACGGGTAAACACTTATAGCAACTGTGACTATAACAAATAATCACTTGTAACTGTCGAACACTTACTGAATTTCTCTACAGACAATATGACTACCCTTACAGTATATTTCCTCATCAGTGTGTGCTCGGCTCTTAACCTGTAACACTGTGTATCTGGTAGTGGAAAAAAGTTGATGACAGCTACCAGCGACACCAGCTTCGCGCTGTTAGTATTTGTCACCTCCAAAAGACCGTTAATGACGTAGCTGTCGCGCAGGCTAACGGAGGCATTTAGTAGTGTGCTGCTGTTGAACGACGTTGTCTCATCAGAATCGCTTAGCTCTGGAAGGCGCAGTCTTAAAAGTCCTTGTAGTTGAATTTTCGCTTTAGAAGACCTTCCCATAAATCACTTGCTGCATTAACAAATTTTTTTTTGAACTCTGTTTCTGTAATTTTGACGTTTCAAACGCTCAATGGAAGTCATGTAAGCAATTTTCTAAGAGCTACAGAGATCAGTTCTCCGGAGAGTTTATTGTCATGCTTTTCATTCCAGCTCTGTTTCTTACGGTCTTATACACTCCTGGAAATGGAAAAAAGAACACATTGACACCGGTGTGTCAGACCCACCATACTTGCTCCGGACACTGCGAGAGGGCTGTACAAGCAATGATCACACGCACGGCACAGCGGACACACCAGGAACCGCGGTGTTGGCCGTCGAATGGCGCTAGCTGCGCAGCATTTGTGCACCGCCGCCGTCAGTGTCAGCCAGTTTGCCGTGGCATACGGAGCTCCATCGCAGTCTTTAACACTGGTAGCATGCCGCGACAGCGTGAACGTGAACCGTATGTGCAGTTGATGGACTTTGAGCGAGGGCGTATAGTGGGCATGCGGGAGGCCGGGTGGACGTACCGCCGAATTGCTCAACACGTGGGGCGTGAGGTCTCCACAGTACATCGATGTTGTCGCCAGTGGTCGGCGGAAGGTGCACGTGCCCGTCGACCTGGGACCGGACCGCAGCGACGCACGGATGCACGCCAAGACCGTAGGATCCTACGCAGTGCCGTAGGGGACCGCACCGCCACTTCCCAGCAAATTAGGGACACTGTTGCTCCTGGGGTATCGGCGAGGACCATTCGCAACCGTCTCCATGAAGCTGGGCTACGGTCCCGCACACCGTTAGGCCGTCTTCCGCTCACGCCCCAACATCGTGCAGCCCGCCTCCAGTGGTGTCGCGACAGGCGTGAATGGAGGGACGAATGGAGACGTGTCGTCTTCAGCGATGAGAGTCGCTTCTGCCTTGGTGCCAATGATGGTCGTATGCGTGTTTGGCGCCGTGCATGTGAGCGCCACAATCAGGACTGCATACGACCGAGGCACACAGGGCCAACACCCGGCATCATGGTGTGGGGAGCGATCTCCTACACTGGCCGTACACCACTGGTGATCGTCGAGGGGACACTGAATAGTGCACGGTACATCCAAACCGTCATCGAACCCATCGTTCTACCATTCCTAGACCGGCAAGGGAACTTGCTGTTCCAACTGGACAATGCACGTCCGCATGTATCCCGTGCCACCCAACGTGCTCTAGAAGGTGTAAGTCAACTACCCTGGCCAGCAAGATCTCCGGATCTGTCCCCCATTGAGCATGTTTGGGACTGGATGAAGCGTCGTCTCATGCGGTCTGCACGTCCAGCACGAACGCTGGTCCAACTGAGGCGCCAGGTGGAAATGGCATGGCAAGCCGTTCCACAGGACTACATCCAGCATCTCTACGATCGTCTCCATGGGAGAATAGCAGCGTGCATTGCTGCGAAAGGTGGATATACACTGTACTAGTGCCGACATTGTGCATGCTCTGTTGCCTGTGTCTATGTGCCTGTGGTTCTGTCAGTGTGATCATGTGATGTATCTGACCCCAGGAATGTGTCAATAAAGTTTCCCCTTCCTGGGACAATGAATTCACGGTGTTCTTATTTCAATTTCCATGAGTGTACATACAGACAATGATATCTACGCTTCTGCACACCATACTGTAGGTTGAAATTGTTACTGGCAAAACTAGAAACGACAGAATCGTGTTGAATGTGTTTGCAGCACCTACAGAATCTGTAGCAATTGCTCAGGAATGCCATCTTTCCACATTAAGTTTTCGTATCTCTTAAATACAAAACTAGACAGAATTTTCTCTTCGTTAACGTTGTGGATATACACTAAGGTGACAAAAGTCATGGGATACCTTCTAATATCGCGTCGGACATTTCAAAACATCAACATTTATTTGCTCGAGAAAATATGTGCATAGAGACACATCAAACACTATTTAGAAGACAATGAACAGCGCCTGTTTACTTTATCCTTCGTATCTTATAACCGCCAAATAACACGGAAAATTATTTTTCTCGTTCAGTAGACCAGACCTTTTTCGTTAAAAACGTTTATCTGTTTACAGTATTATTTATGCACAAGGTAGGTTTCGCCTTTGCCTGGTTAGTGTAAAATTGGAATAACTTTTTGTTTTCAGATATTTGGTCCCTCTTGTGGTAGAGTACTAGAAGGAAAGATATCAAGCTATCATACAATCGCCGGCTGCTGTGGCATAGCGGTTCTAGGCACATCAGTCTGGAACCGCGCGACCGCTACGGTCACAGGTTCGAATCCTGCCTCGGGCCTGGATGTGTGTGATGTCCTTAGGCTAGTTAGGTTTAAGTAGTTCTAAGTTCTAGAGGACTGATGACCTCAGATGTTAAGTCCCATAGTGCTCAGAGCCATTTGAACCTCCTTTTCCCCGGTGTAATGCAGCAACGCGATGTGGCGTAGACTCGACAAGCCGATGGAAGTCCTCTACAGAAATACTGAGCCATGCTGCCTTTAGAGTCGTCCATAATTGCGAAAGTGTTGGCGGTGCAGGATTTTGTCCACGAATAGTCTTCATAATTATGCGCCGTAAATGTTCGATGCGATTCATGCCAGGCGATCCGGGTGGCCAAATCATTCGTTCGAATTGTCGAGGATATTCTTCTGACCAATCGCAAACAGCTGTGGCTCGGTGGCATCGCGCATTATCATCCACAAAAATTCCATCGTTGTCAGGGAACATGAACTCCATGAAGAGCTCCAAACGTTCTCCAAGTAGTCGAACATAACCATTTCCAGTCAGACATCGGTTCAGTTCCACGTAAACACAGTTCACACCATTATAAAGCCGCTACTAGCTTGCAAAGCGCATTCTTGACAACTTGGATCCATGGCTTCGTGGGGTCTGCACCACACTCTAACGCGACCACCAACTCCTACCAACTGAAATCGGGACTCATCTGACCAGGCCACGATTTTCCAGTCGTCTAGGGTTCAACCGATATGGTCACGAGCGAAGGAGAGTCGCTGCAGACGATGTCGTACTGTTAGCAAAGGCACTCTAGTCGGTCGTCTCTTGCCATAGCCCACTAACGCCAAATTTCGCCGCTCTGACCTAACGGTTACCTTCGTCGTACGTACCGTACTGATTTCAGCGGTTATTTACCGAGCGAGGTGGCGCAGTGGTTAGACACTGGACTCGCATTCGGGAGGACGACGGTTCAATCCCGCGTCCGGCCATCCTGATTTAAGTTTTCCGTGATTTCCCTAAATCGCCCCAGGCAAATGCCGAGATGGTTCCTTTCAAAAGGGCACGGCCGACTTCCTTCCCCGTCCTTCCCTAATCCGATGAGACCGATGACCTCGCTGTCTGGTCTTCTTCCCCAAAAAACAACAACAACAACTCAGCGGTTATTTCACACAGTGTTGCCTGTCTGTTAACACTGACAACTCTATGCGAACGCCGCTGCTCTCCGTCGTTAAGTGAAGACCGTCGGCAGCTGTATTGTCCATGGGAAGAGGTAATACCCTAAATTTGGTATTCTCGGCACATTCTTGACACTGTGGATCTCGAAGTGCTGAATTCCCAATGATTTCCGAAGAGGAATGTCCTATGCGTCTAGCTTCAACTACAAATCCGCGTTCAAAGTCTGTTAATTCCCGTCCAGCGGCCGTAATCATTACGGAAACCATTTCACGTGAAGCAGCTGAGTGCAAATGACAGCTGCGCCAATGCACTGCCCTTTTATACTTGTGTTCGGAATATTACCGCAGGCATATCGCTATCACATGACACTTTCTCACCTCATTGTACACTGCAGACCATTAAAGCTGCCATAGCATGAAGGCAACACGGGATTGATGTCAAAATGGTAGGAAGTATACTACATACTAGGGTACGCAAACGATTAGCATTTCAGTGGAACAGCACAAATTGGGTAAGACTGAGACCATCTACATTCTGCGTATAAAGAAAGAATAATCAGCGGGTTTCTCATCCAGAAGTCGCATTTCAATTTTGGTTGGTTGTGAGAAGCTCGTATTGTTGCTTTCATAAGAAGGAGAAATTTCTACCAACACGTGACGAAATTCGACAGCGGCAGGATCGTATCCTATCGAGATTGCGATTTATCTTTCGGCGATATTTCTGATCGCTTTGGTCGCGATCCCACGATTCTCGTGCGAATATGGATTCGATGAAACCAAGAGGGCCATACTGAACGCCATATTGGATTTCTACGTACCTAGCGCCAGAGAGGACATGCTCTGAACTCGCTCCGGCGTGCTGGATCGTACACCCTCGTCAGAAACGTTGAGTCAGGACGTTTGTTGTTTCCAGCAAGGAAAGTATCCACACAGAGAGTATGATGACGTCTGGAGCACCGTAGAGTGCCAGTACGGCAACCATTGTTGCAAGTTCCCTTGAGGTCGCAGCATAAAGGTGCGCCAACGATATATCAGGGACAGGTCTGGCACCACATCGTCTTTTAAGACGAGTTTCGATTCTGCGTACAACAGCATGATACGTGGAGGCCAGGTGGAATTGTCACACGAGCGCACCTCCTGCCGTGATGATATGGGACGCAAATGGATACATAAATACGATCACTTCTGGTTCACATAGCCGGTAATGTGGTCGGCAGGCGTAACACGTGTCATGTTAAGGCAGGTGCCTATGAGCAACCAGGAGCATGTAATAAGTAACGCAGCACAAATTTTTTTCTCTGCCAATTTCGATTGAAAGCATGCGAAACTTGTTGTGGGACGTGGACTATGCCTGTTTCAGCTCTAGTTTCATGAAGGTCCGATAGGTGGCGGCGCTAAACGTAGCCTTCAAAATGGCGTCTGCAATGGAGGAAAACCAGAACACCGCAGATATACATTGGTGGTTGCAAAATCTCTACGGAGAACTAGCAGTCAACAATAGCACCGTGAATCGTTGGACGAGGCGTCTGACATAACTGCAACAAGGTCGCGCAAAACTGTCCGATATACCGCGTGCCGGCCGACCGCACACAGCTGTGAGACTCCTTCAATGTTGGAACGTGCGGACACTCTCACTTGAAATGATCGGTGGATAACAATCAAATGCCTTGCCGCACAGCTGGACATTTCTGTTGGTAGTGCAGACACACTCGTCCACCAGCTGGGGTACTCAAAAATGTGTACCCGCTAGGATCTTCGCTACCGAACAGAAGACCATAATGTTATATCCTAGCCAGTAATGCCAACCGAGCCCGCTGCCAAAAGGTTGGCAGCATCAAAGTCCGGACGCCGTCCGCATAAGCAGCGCCAGCGATACAGGAAATCGCCGCAAGTCTGCGCGCGCCACCGCTGGCTTCTGGCTTCTTAAGCGCTGGAGTCGCGAGCGCTAGGACAGTTCTGTATTCGCCGCTCAGTTGTATACTCGCCACCGATTTGTGTACTTGCTAGTCAGTTGTGTGTTCATCGCAGCAGAGTTGTTGTTTGTCGTCAGCCGACGCTGACCTAGCTGCTCCGACTCGAACTAGACTGATTTCTGTAGACACGGAGTTCACTACTGTGTTTCTGTATCTTCGTTAATAAAGATAAGTACCGACTTTTATTTAATCAGAGTGTTTGGGTTTTCATCGTTCTGTTCACTGTTCCAGCGGACCGGTCGGCCCGCTATTAAAAGTGTGGCGGTGACTTCGTAAGCCGTTTCTACAGCGAAGTGTTTGTCGCTACGAACCCCGCCACAAAACATAAAGAAAACGAAGAACTATCTGCGCGGAATTGCTTGCGGGTTAAGAGGCTGATTTTTTGTCAAACATCGTCAAACGTGATGAAACTTGGGTTCATCACTTCGGACCGAAAATAAAAAGGCAACCCTTGGAATGGCGCCACACCATCTCTCCTTCGATGAAAAAGTTCAAAGTTGCACACTCAGCCGGTAAAGTGATGGCGACGATCATCCTCTGAAGGTGTTATTCTGTTTGATGCACTCCTTCACGGTGCAACGATCAACTCTAAAGCATTCTGTGCTACTCTCAGGAAGTTGAAGAAACGACTTCAGCGTGTTCGTCGCCACAAAAGTGCAAACGAGCTTCCCTCTTTCCATGACAACGCAAGGCTTCACACAACTCTATGCACACGAAAGAAGCTCACAAAGTTAGTTGGACTGTTTTTCTTCATCCTCCCTAATTCCAGATCTCACAGCTTCTGACTTCCATCCGTTTGGCCCAACGAAGGATGCACTCCTCGCAAAGCAGTACGTGGATAATCAGGAGGCAATTGATACAGCAAGACTTTGGCTCCGACGTCGACCAGTGAAGTGGTACCATGAGGGCATAGAGGCCCTCGCAATAAGGTGGAGAAAGGCTGTCGCTTCGAATGGAGGTTATGTTGAGAAACAGCGTTTTGTAGCCAAAGACTGACAAATAGTGTGATGTATTGAAATCCTGAATAAAACCAACCTGCTTTCAGAAAAAAATATGTTGCATTACTTATTGAACGCCCCTCGTATCTTCAGTATCGCTGAGTCGTTACCTTTCAACAAGATAACGCAAGACTGCAACCTGCCCGTGTTCTCCACACTTACCTTGATAGAGAAGGTGTTTGACTGTTACCCTGGCCAACACGTTATCCAGGCCAGTCACCCATTGAACTGACACGTCATGCTTTGTCGAGAGACTGCAATGCCACCAATCGCCAGCTGCTACGATTGATAAACCTTGACACAGAATTGAAGTAGGATGGAATTATGTACCTTTACTGGTCATTACTTCTACTTGATGGCCAGCTGGGTTAAAACCGTTGTTTCTGCCAGATGTGGCAGCTCTATGTACAAAATTACGCAGTCTGTACACCCTTAAGTCACCTCCAAATTTAGTCAGGTATTCTTCCTACTATACTGTATACGCACAACATCTAAAATTCTGTTATTGCTGTCCTTCCTGGTGTTGTAATTTTAATGACCAGCGATGTATAATGATACATTCCATGGCGGAGATATATCAACGTAAAATTCTTTCGGGCTGGAACTAACTAAATAAATAAACAAGGTGTAAGATTTACCTAAGAAAGGCACTGTCTATCAGCTTGTTAATGAAAACGTCATAAAAGTAAAGATCTCTAGAGAACAGTTTTAATAATACTTAACATAATGGCTTTCATACTCGAAGAAGGCTGCAGGTTTCAGATAATGTTCGCGTGCGAAGTTCATTGGATTTTTTAAGTGACCAGTTAAATATTAATTTTCTCCCTTTACTGTTTTGCTAAAATTTTAGTATCGTTCGTTACGTAGGAATGAAGCATTGAACTCGAGCTAATATAAGAGATAATAATGTTCTCTTCGGCCTTCTGCCGGTGAGGAATGAAGAACAAATCAATAATAGTAATTTCTGGATAAAGAAAAAAGAAAAAAGAAGAGAAACTGTCGCCGTTGACCAATGTCACACACCAACGTCTGGTAACCAGCAACAGGCATTAGGTGCAGAGTACACTGAGAACAGTACGCCAAGGTACTATCTGCCTTATGTACAAATTTCATAGAGGCATTTCGCGCACCTGGATTCGAAAACACGCCTCCTCATACTGTAGCAAGACTGTAGTGTACAACAACCTGCTCTTTTTGAATTCCTGACGTCTGAAGAATTTTCAGAATGTGACTCACGACCGGATATGACATAATTTCCTGACCAGTCCATTGCCGGACTCCTCATTATGTGATTACGAACTTCCTGTTAGAGTACTCGTAAAACTCCCACGGGTTTGAGGCGACTAATCGGATGAGATGGCACATTGGTTTGAGCAGTGGCTTGTTATTCGCAAGGTGCGCGCAACAATTACCTGTCGAGATATCTCATTTAGGTTTTAAATTGTTTGCTTAAATCATTTCAGACGAAATCTATCCTGGTTCCTTTAATATTGCTGTGGTCGAAGACTCTCAGATGTTTTTCCCTAATTGAATTACTCTTCTTCTCTAATGAATGCATGTCAAAGAAATATTAATCTCTGTCCTCGCTTTGCTTCTTTCGTAAAGCCTCCAGCCATTATTTACGAGCTAAACAAGCGTTCATTTAAAAATCGTTCAAATGGTTGTGAGCACTATGGGACTTGACATCTGTGGTCATCAGTCCCCTAGAACTTAGAACTACTTAAACCTAACTAACCTAAGGACATCACACACATCCAGGCCCGAGGCAGGATTCGAACCTGCGACCGTAGCAGTCGCGCGGTTCCGGACTGAGCGCCTAGAACCGCTAGACCACCGCGGCCGGCGCGTTCATTTAAAAATAAGAAACATTCACATCGATATGTTCGGTGAATATGGATAACTGGCACTGCTCGTCTTATGATTACCCAGTTATTGCGTATTCCGTCTACCAAAACTGTCAGTTTGGATGCAAGATTTAGGACTTGCCGTGCAATTTATCCCGGTTGCGTTTTCGCATGACTCGTTGACTATTGCACAGTGTGAGGTGGCGCAGTGGGTTAACACACTTGACTCGCAGTCGGGAAGACGACTTCATTCACCATCCGGCCGTCTACATTTAAGCTTCGTGGTTTGCATAAATCGCCTAAGGCAACTGATGGGGTGATTCCTTCGATCAGGACCTGGCTGATTTTCCTCCTCACCCTTCCCAGAGTCCGATCATGTGTTCCGTCTCTAATGGCATCGTCGTCAACATGACGTGTAACCCGAATACTCCTTTTTTTCGTTTCTTGTTTCATACTGGTGTAGGGACCAGAAGATGAATATAAGGAATTGCATTCTAGTGAAAACGAGACGAAGTAAGATGTTTGGGAATGAAAACGCTGAAAACGGTAATAAAAGACACAACTGTGGCTTACTGCATGTATTGTGAGAATGTCACTTGAACAGGATATGTAAAATAATGCGAACAAGTCGAGTGAGTGTTTAGACATTGATCTGCTATTTAAAAAAAAGTGTAGTTCAAATCCCCCTAGGACCAATCACTTTTGGTTTCCTGAAGCTTCCCTTTCTGATTTTGATGAATGTGCCTCGGAAAAGGAAATGCTGTTTTTTTCCATCATTGTCTAATCCGAGCTTGTCACTTGCCACAACAGCTTTCCGTTACGTGTAATGGAACAGTCAAGCGACAGTCGGAAGTACGCAACTACACTTATTGCAATACTTAACAAATATGAAATGTTGATGGTAGCCTTAAAAATGTTGCAATTCAAGAGGCTAATGAGATTGGGTGCTGCCATGAACCAAACATTTCAAGCAAACTGCTCGCGGATTTGCTTACGCCGTATTGCAGGAACGAGGACAAAGAACAGTAATTCTTCGTGGTACTGGAAGCTGATTCAAAGTTAGCAGTGCTGTCTCCAACGCACAGTGTTTTTTCGGTGCTGCCCATCATACCTTTTAGTACTATACTCAAGTCAGATAAAACCATACAATTTATACCATACTTGAAATGCACATGAAATAACAAAAACTACTGAAAAATGACATCACTTCTTTCGCTTAGTATGGCAAAAATGTAAGACCTTAATTAACGTAAACTAGGAAAGGACCTTCCACGTTTTCAGTTAATGACGCGAAGTTAACGCTAATGTTACACATGTGGACGCAAGAAAGCTATTGTACTACTTGTTCTATGTTTTTATTTTCATTTTATGCAATTCAGATGTAAGTTTCGCTTGTTGGAAAGTGCTAATGAGATTTAAGATGTCACCGAAAAGGACTTTTACACCGAAAACAGAAATTCCAGATTAGGAGAAAAAGTAACTGAAGAATTTGCGTGAAATATGTTTTAGGATAACAAGTAACAAAGTTTCTATTTTATTAAATATCGAAAAAGGAAAATGAAGGTACTGAAAAGTTAATGTGTAACAGAAATATGCATATGAGGACTTGTGTTAAGACCGTCAATTGGAAAGACAGATAAGTTTTTCCCAAGTGTTTATCGCCGGAGAAAAAAGTGTATCACAATTTCTAATGTCAAGATCAAAGGACAAGAAAAACTCGAAGATGCAAGATGACGTCTCGTGACAACTTATAGACGTACAGTATCATCATGTTATCAGGAACTGAGCAAACCATTGTTTAACGGGCAACTGGCAGTAGCAAAACTTGGCTGTTCTATCTAGATAGGATAAATGTGGGATATCTGACAAGCCTGTACAATACATTCTGCAGCGGCATTCAACACTAACGTTTTTGTAATCTCAGTGTCCGTAATATCATCAAAGTGTATGTCAAAAGTTGTTTGATCGTGGAGTGAAGATAGTAATAACGGGTGGACAAGTGGTCTACCAGATTTATCCTCATATTTCTCAACTGTGTGTTGTTACAGTCTCCGTGGATTATTTCTCTCGAATCCTGTAATCAGCATAATGAGAGATTAATTTCTGTTTGGGCTGTATTTTAGTGCGTATTTGAAGTTAAGTCTACATTCTAGTTTTGCCACACAAGATGAAAAATGGGGGAAAGGAGAACAGCGCCAGAAAATACCGTCAGCATGGAATTCGAAGTAGGAATTCTCGTAAGAACTGCATGAAATTGTTACCACACAAGGTGAGATAGTAGTTACGATGCTAGACTAGTCACCGAGATATATGAGCCTCAAACCCGTGTCCGGTTGTTCTGTCCCAGAGAGAACAGCGTCGCCGTTTTCCAAAGATTCCCACTGAAGTTCCCGAGCGTCTCTGTTACACTTCCATTTGTGCTGGACCGTCCTTATCATAGCAGCGCGACTCTGAATAGCTGTTACGTCTGCTGTCATGTCTACTTGGCAAGGACTTCAAACTCTGGAACACTTCTCTGGAAATGGCCGCCCTAATGTCTTGTACGTGGTTTTCTTTACAACTGCTTTTTACTTTCCCTGACCTCTTCTAAGAAACTTGTCTTCCGTTACCTACTGCATATTTCTTTTTTGTTTTTGTTTTAGGCCGCAAAAATAACTAGGGTCATACGCGCCCATGTCAGAACCGTGAACACGAAAACAAAGAAAAATGAGTAAAAAACGACTACACGTTAAGCTCAATCGCCGGAAGGAGGGCTAAAAACAGGGACTTGGAGAGCCGAGCGGTCTAGGGCGCTGCAGTCATGGACTGCGGCTGGTACCGGCGGAGGTTCGTGTCCTCCCTCGGGCATGGGTGTGTGTGTGTGTGTTTGTTCTTAGGATGATTTAGGTTAAGTAGTGAGTAAGCTTAGGGACTGATGACCTTAGCAGTTAAGTCCCATAAGATTTCACACACACAGGGACTTGGAGAAAGGTCCATAAAATACGCCATAGAGGAACGGAGGTCCTGAACTAAAGATTAAATCTGCTTCGCCATATTGCTACGACGGATAAAAAGTAAAACGCGGTCGACAGCCCGCGCGTCGTCGCTAAAACGGCCGCTAACTCAGACGGCAAACATAAATGAGAACGTAAGTGCTTAAAAAAAGCGCATTCCGTCAGGAAATGGCGAACTGTCAAAGGTTGAGTGCAATGAGCACGAAGTGGGGGGAGGGGGGGGGGGGGGGGAGAGCACCTCTTAACAAATGGCGATGGTTAAAAATACAGTGCCTGAAACGCAGCCTCTCCTTGCTGCGAGCCGGCCGGTTTGGCCTTGCGGTTCTAGGCGCTTCAGTCTGGAACTGCGTGACCGCTACGGTCGCAGGTTCGGATCCTGCCTCGGGCATGGATGTGTGTGATGTCCTTAGGTTAGTTAGGTTTAAGTAGTTCTAAGTTCTAGGGGACTGATGACCTCAGAAGTTAAGTCCCATAGTGCTCAGAGCCATATGAACCATTTGAACCTTGCTGCGAGACATAACGTGTACTTACTATAACGAAGTCGTATGTGCGAAACTGACATCGCAAATAACTAATGGCAGCTGAACTAAGTGTTAATGTCAGACAGATAAGTCAATACTAGCAAATTAGTGCAATAATGATTATTTTGGCTACGGTGAATTACTACAGCAGCTTCTAGGCGCACCGCAGCGAGTCAGAGAACCGCTGGCTGTGTTTCTGAGCCGTTGAATGTTAGACTAACTCGAGTGAAGTTCGCTGACTGGAAGGACAGTCTTACGGGAACTATGCCGAGCGGCTGTTACTCACAGTGCGTGACATGCCTGACAAATTAAGGTCAATGAAAGTCTGTTGCTGTTGGTATTCTGCGAAAATGACGCGTACACGGTGGGCTTCATTTTCTTAGGCGTTGTCTTGTTCGAAGGAAGAAAGATAATGTTTTAACGGTCTTGCTGAAATGTAGTGGCACCGTTATTGTAATCGAACACAGGAAAGAAGCTTGAATTCTTATAGTTCACAGATCATACAGAGAACAACACACAAATGGCCAAGGTTGGAGTCGAATTCGACATTTCTTTCACGATGCACTGACGGTACGCTAACACGGCCGATGTTTAACAAGTTGCAGAGCGCGAAGGGGCTGGATGAGAGGAGAGGGATCGGGGGGGGGGGGGGATGCTGATTCCATCGCTACAACGCGCCATTAATTCGTGCCCAGGACACAGAAGCCTCCTCTGCGCAGAAAATATCGTTTGTCTGTGGTTTTGCGGCTGCGCGCAGGTCGAACGGATCATTCAGCGCAGAACGGTGCAGTCGACCGTTGCGCCAATTCGCGACCTGCCGGTGAGCGCATGGAGCGTCTCGCCTTCATCGGAACCGGAACTGCCCAAGGCTGCGCCTGAGCGGTGTTTTCACCGTGACGCCAACGCCGTGGCAGCGCATACAGAGAGAGAGAGAGAGAGGGGGGGGGAGGGGATGGGACGGAGGGAGACAGAGGGAGAGAAGGCAAAAGGGAGTAGGGAGAGGGAGGGGGGAGGCCGAGGTGACGCGCACCATGACGTCGCAGGCTACCCATTACTGCTGTTGGCATCACGCTGTCAGTAACATACGAAAAATACAGTATCTGTCTGGCCACAATTTCATGTTACGACTATCGAAGAGCGTTTACTTCTGGTGGCCCAGTTATTTGGTTTTTTGTATATATTTTCCGGATTTTCGTAAGTATTGCATTGTGTAATATGGTGATTGACCCACGTAATGAAATTAATATATATAGTTAACTTTCTAAGCCCACTGCGGGAAGCTGATTTAGGTGGTGAAGCATTTTTATGCTATACAGCTCGAGAAAATGGGTCTGCAGTAGTAACATTTACACTACTGGCCATTAACATTGCTACACCACGAAGATGACGTGCTACAGACGCGAAATTCAACCGACAGGAGAAAGATGCTGTGATATGCAAATGATTAGCTTTTCAGAGCATTCACGCAAGGTTGGCGCCTTTGGTGACACCTACAA
The DNA here is from genome assembly GCF_023864275.1 of Schistocerca cancellata. Taxonomy (NCBI): domain Eukaryota; kingdom Metazoa; phylum Arthropoda; class Insecta; order Orthoptera; family Acrididae; genus Schistocerca; species Schistocerca cancellata. Next base: position 701,745,811 of record NC_064628.1, read on the forward strand.
CGTGCTGACATGAGGAAAGTTTCCAACCGATTTCTCATACACAAACAGTGGTTGACCCGCGTTGCCTGGTGAAACGTTGTTGTGATGCCTCATGTAAGGAGGAGAAATGCGTACCATCACGTTTTCGACTTTGATAAAGGTCGGATTGTAGCCTATCGCGATTGCAGTTTACCGTATCGCGACATTGCTGCTCGCGTTGGTCGAGATCCAATGACTGTTAGCAGAATATGGAATCGGTGGGTTCAGGAGGGTAATATGGAACGCTGTGCTGGATCCCAACGGCCTCGTATCACTAGCAGTCGAGATGACAGGCATCTTATCCGCATGGCTGTAACGGATCGTGCAGCCACGTCTCGATCCCTGAGTCAACAAATGAGGACGTCTGCGAGACAACAACCATCTGCACGAACAGTTCGACGACGTTTGCAGCAGCATGGACTATCAGCTCGGAGACCATGGCTGTGGTTACCCTTGACGCTGCATCACAGACAGGAGCGCCTGCGATGGTGTACTCAACGACGAACCTGGGTGCACGAAGGGCAAAACGTCATTTTTTCGGATGAATCCAGGTTCTGTTTACAGCATTATGATGGTCGCATCCGTGTTTAGCGACATCGCGGTGAACGCACATTGGAAGCTTGTATTCGTAATCGCCATACTGGCGTATCACCAGGCGTGATGGTATGGGGTGCCATTGGTTACACGTCTCGGTTACCTCTTGTTCCCATTGACGGCACTTTGAACAGTGAACGTTACATTTCAAATGTGTTGCGACCCGTGGCTCGACCCTTCATTCGATCCCTGCGAATCCATACATTTCAGCAGGATAATGCACGACCGCATGTTGTAGGTCCTGTACGGGCCTTTCTGGATACAGAAAATGTTAGACTGCTGCCCTGACCAGCACATTCTCCAGATCTGTCACCAATCAAAAACGTCTGGTCAATTGTGGCCGAGCCACTGGCTCGTCACAATACGCTAGTCACCACTCTTGATGAAATGTGGTATCGTGTTGAAGCTGCATGGACAGCTGTACCTGTACTCGTCATCCAAGCTCTGTTTGACTCAATGCCCCGGCATATCAAGGCCGTTATTACGGCCAGAGGTGGTTGTTCTGGGTACTGATTTATTAGGATCTATGCACCCAAACTGCGTGAAAATGTAATCGCATGTCAGTTCTAGTGTAATATATTAGTCCAATGAATACCCGTTTATCATCTGCATTTCTTCTTGGTGTAGCAATTTTAATGGCCAGTAGTGTATTATTATTATTATTATTATTCTGGTAACAAATAAACATGTTCCATGATATTTTCTTTTGCATCCACAAAATTTATCTGTTTTAGACTTACTTACTCTCTACACACTTAATAACTCTTTCTGAAATAAATATCGTATTATATTGCGAAATTAGATTAAAACGAAGAAGCAATAATACACCCATTATATCAATAAAAAATCTCAAGGTCGCTTTTATCTACTGGGTTTTAGTTACTAGGGACAATAGAGGAGCGACTTCAAGTCAGGTCCATTTCTGTCCTTTATTACAAGGTAGTGAGGTGTCGATGGACGTCAGAATTTACAGGTGGAGAGTGCTCCTTCCGTGAAGCTACGAGCCGACTACGCTCTACGTTCACCAGCAGTAACTGTGGATGATCGTCTTGCGGAAGAGAAATAACGAATAAACCATTGAAAGAAACACATTTTAATTTGCAGATGAGAAAGTAACATTTGTTAACTGAAAACCATATTTACGTTCTAGGCTACAAACGTTGCTCAGCGTGACGAATATCTGCGTTCACGACAGACTGGAAACGCACTAGAGGTTTCTCTACTGCAGCCCGAAACGCTTTAGGTGGGATGTTGGGTGCCTCTCTCGCTATACCCATCTTTACCCTCCAACGTGTATCAGTGTACCATTGATAAGCCTACAGACAAATATCACAAGAGTTCAAATCTAGTGATCTGGGTGGCCACACAGAATGATCGGCCAATTGATTGGGTTTTCTCCAAAAGTGCTATGGAGTAACTGAGAGACCTCACGGGCAATGTGCGGAGGAGCTACGTCGTGCTTCAAAACGATTGAGCCCAAAGCACCTCTGTTCCGTAGAGCAAGTATCACACGTTGGCGAAGCAGATCACAGTAACGGGGCAGATCACAGTAACAAGTATTGTTCCCGCTGCATATCCTTGGTGCTTTGGGTACGACTTCCTCAGAGAAAAATGGACCAATCATGAACTGTACTGTGAATGCACACCTCACTGTGACGCGTGCACTATGCGAGGGAACTTCATTAACGTTCGTTGACTGTGACGATTCCCTAGTGCACTGCTCCAGTGAGTGTAATGTGTGCTTCATCAACCCACAAAGAGTTACAAGGCTACACATCGTCAAGTTCAACTCTTCCAAGGAACATAAGAGCAAAACCTACTCGAATGTCCGTTTCCCGTGGCAAAAGTTGGTGAGTAGTGTGCAGTTCTTATGGATACCCTTTCACAGTCGTTCGCGGCACTTTTCGAACGGTGGACCATGGAATGTTCAGCTGTCGTGACGCAGCTCGTGCATTGGTAGAAGATCGCACATTGCGTCCAGAATTCCGTGGCAACAGTAATTTCATCAGTTTTTGGCGCAGTTGTCCGTCAGCCTCTCCTAGCAGCAATTCCCAAATCGCCAGTTACACTGCACAACAGAATTGGAGGATAACTTTTTCGAAGCCTCGTAATTGCCTCCCACTGTCGACACACAGGCTTAAAGTTTGGCTCAAAGGTTGGTACAACCTTCATCTGTAATGGTGCAAAACCGCCCTGTGACGTCACCCTCGGGCTCGACGAAGCTTCAAACTGCTAGGGGTCCCCACATGCGAGAGAAAGGCCATGGCTCAGAAGTTCATGTGAGGTGTAGGGTGGATTAATGATATCACGTTGGCACCAAATTTCACCACGATTCTACCCAACGCCACCGTGGACCGTGGGAAGGTCACCGTGGGAAGGTCATCACAGCCCCTCTTGCACACTTTTCATCCCTTCTTTTGAAACCTCTGCGTTTGGAGGTCAGAGACGCGAAGCCCAGCGTTGAAATCACGTCGTTTTCTTTAGAGTGGCCGAGGAAAACATTCCAAACACACCACCACTCACAATCGACACGAACAGGATTAACGGGGTAGCATAAAGGGCGTCAATAAAACCGCCCCTATCCCTTCTGCGCTAATTTCCACACATTTCGCGGTCGAAAGCGACATTTCGCAATGTGATGAGCAACAGGAAGACTTTTTTCGACACTGCTGACACCCTCGGACGCTCCACCCCTTTTACACAGACATTGTGGTACTGCATCCCCATCAAAGCTGATCGCACTCCTTTGGAGTGCACCATGACTGCAATTTTAGCTCTCGCCTACAGGTTGGAACCAGTAAGGCCCGTTCAAACCTATCCGACAAAATCGGAACGTGATCCGAAGGAGAAAAGGTTGTTTATGGTTTCCCAGCCCTCCTGTTTTGTGTTCTCCTGTGTTGTGAACACTGATGGGTGCGACATCGACACATGCGTGAATAAAGCGGCAAAGGGGCCCTCTCAGAACCCTCAGTTTGGAAAAATCCTCGGCGGCACCCGTCCACCATTAGTGAGAATTTTAAAAATGAACGTACATACATACAACCTGTAAAGCGGTACGAGGCACTTGCATGCAGGCAACTGGAATCGCAGAGATGTCAAGGAGTTGCTTACCTGCAGGGCCCTCGGACTACTACACACGTTCTCTGCGCACAGGTTCATTTTTAATATTATCAGTAAAGGTGGGTGAGTGACGCCGTGGGTTTCGAAGAAATAAGCCTTCTGAGATGGAACCTTTGCCGTTTTATTCGCGCTTGTACCAATATCGCACCTCTCTGTTACCACGACAAAGGAGGACGCAAAACAGGGGGGCTGGATAAGCATAAGCACCCTTTCCTGCTCTGGATCACGTTCAAATTTCGTCGAATGGTTTTCAACGGGCCCTGGTGGTTTCAACCTATACACGAGAGCAAAAATTTCGGTCACGCTGCACTCCAAACGGATGCGTTCCCGACCGCGAAATGTGTGGGAATCGACGTCCGAAGAAAATGAGCGGTTCTGTCGACGCCATTTACGCAGCCTCGTGAGGGCTTTTCGTGTCTATTCTGAGCTGCGATGTGTTTGAAACCTTTTCCTCTGTCACTCGTAAGAAAACAGCGTGATTTCAACGCAGAGCTTTGCTGTTCTGACCTCCATCACAAAGGCTTCAAAGAAGGCGTGAAATGTGTGTAAGAGGGGCTGTGATGACCTTCCAATGGTGTGAAACGTCCACGGTGGCGTTGGGCAGAAGTGTGGTGACATTTGGTGGCAATCTGAGATCATTAACACATCTTGCACGTCACATGGATTTCTGAGCTGTGGCCTTTTTCTCGTTGTTTGAAGTGTCGAGCTTGTGTGCGACTATACTGGGTGAGTCTGTGATGATGTTACAAATTCTCAGGGATGACGGAGAAGAGCAAAGTATCAATGTGACGTAAGCGACACTGGTCCGGAAACGACCGATTCGAAAGTATAAGCGAAAACCGTTCTGGCACTTCTGATAGTGTAAGAGTAGTGTTGCTGCTAAGAACGTAGGGTAGGCAACTTTCAGAGGTGCTCGTATGTACCAAAACACGAAAAAAATGTCTATTAAATAAGGGCTCTAAAATGCATACCTTAAGAGCTATGAAACACGTCTCTTCTACTGAACAAGTGTTCATAGTTCTTAAGATATGCATTTTATAGCCCATATTTATCGGACATTTTTTCTTGTTTTGGTCCATACTACCACTTCTGAAAGTTGCCTACAGTTTAATCTTAGCAACAACAGTACCGGTACATGTATTCCATTGTCAGAGGTATCAGAACGATTTTCGCTTATAGCTTTCGACTCGGTCGTGTCCGGATCAGGGTTCCTTACCTAAAATTGAAACAGTTACGCTTCTCCATCAGTCCTGAATGTTTGTGACATCATCACGAATCACCCTGTATAATGTTCTCACAAATTTTTCGTGTAGATGGATCTGCTAAAATCTACTCTGTGCCCTGCAGCAATACGTCGACTATTCTTAGCAACAACATTAATGTAGCCTTGTCTCAAAATATCTCAGAAACTAAGAATCTTTGTGATTATATTGCCTTTATTGTAAATACTTGTACTAAGAAAAGACCAATAATGTTTCTCTGTGAAATCTTGTGTTTCTGCGTGACCTATTTGTAATGTGCTGCATATCAGAATTGCAAACGCCTCGCACAGTAGTTACAAATATAATGACGGAAAAACTCGCGACACTAAAAAATCTTATGCAGAGTAATAAAATTCACGGAATACACGAATGGTTTTTTCTCTGGTGTGCAAACTCTAGGGATTGCTCGATGAAAGGGCATGGAACAAGAAAGGTCTAATGAACTCATGTACGGAAACGCATGGTTGCCACGCTAGATACCATTTATTCACTCATATCTTGTTACAGAGACTGCGGTCTAATATGCGCTGTACCACGCAGGCGCAGTTAGAGTATCTGTTGAAAACTGTTTCCATGTGGCTCAACGCATGCGTGTACGCGCCGGAGCATTTTCTCTTTCATACTTTCACATCGGCCAGGCTGCATCCTAACACTGTCAAAGGCAGCATAAACACGCTGCTCCAGTGTCTCCGCATCTGGAATGGGCTCTGCATACACGATACTTTTGAGATCGTCCCCTTAACCAGGAATCGCACGGGTTAAGATCCGGTGAATGAGCGGGCCATGCAACTGTACCCCCTCGTCCGACCCATCGAAAAGGGAAAACGCGATGGAGATGCGTCCGGACTTAACGGCTAAGTAGCCTGGGGCACCATTATGTAGCAACCATATAACCCTTCGAATCATCAATGGCACTTCTTCCATCAGGGGAGGCAAAATCACCCTGCAAGAAACGCCGATAGTTTCGGCCTGTTACGCGTCGAGGAAGGACTGATTCCAAAATACGATCACCAATTGTCCCGGCCCACACATTCCTGATGATTCACTGTCACCGTACAGTGGGAGTTCTGCTTACTATCCCACAGATGGCTTATTAAAGTTGTAGATACCACTCCGCGTGAAGGTGGCCTCATGAATGACACAAATCCAGGTTGTCTGGTGAAGAAACCAGTGACAAAACTGCTCCCGATATGGAAAGTCTGTCGCTAGTAAGTCCTCCACACGCTGTAAGTGATAAAGGTAGTAACAGTTGTCATCGAGAATGTTCCACACGGTCGTCCATCTCACCCTGTACTGGAGTGCCAACTGTCTGGTACTGGCACGGCGGTCACCTTCCACAGTAATAATCACATTTTCCTCCAGGTCTGGTATCCGAACATTTCGGGTACGTCCTTCATGATTTCCTGCTTCTTGAAACGACCGTCTCTCAGACAAACGGTGAAACACTGTTGCAAACATTGAATGCTGTAGTTAGTTGTTGTCGGTGGGGATAGGTGTTTTGATACAATCTTGGTACCCGCCACCCGTTGTCATTTTTCTTTCCATAAGTTAAACACCATTTCGGCAAGCTCTCGATTCGAATACGGAACCGTTATGTCCAACGCTGTATTACATCCACCACAAGATGAGTCAGCAAGAGAAGTGAATCGGACATAACATTACCAATTACTGTGGCAGGAGCGGGGGCTAGGGCATGACGTATGAGAAACAGTACCATCCTTTAGGAGCAAACCACGCATACTGTAACTGTGGCTGCATGACACAGCACGTATTAGACCGCAGTCTCTGTAACCAAGTATGATTGAATAAACGGTCTCTAGCATGAAAACCATGCATTTCCGGACAGAAGTTCATTAGATCTTTTTTGTTCCGTATCCTCTCATCGATCAATCCTTAGAGTTTGTTCACGCTGGAAAAAACACCTTGTATTTGTCTAGGTAACATATTCAAGTGATAAACACTGCAAGCTAACAAGTTAATGTAAGTGAGGTAAGCCATTGCAAATGTAAAATCGTCGTACATTAATAATCAGTGTAATCGCCGGAATGTCGAATGCAGGTACGCAAACGTGCATGCATTGTGTCGTCCAGGTCCCGGATGTCAGTTTGGGAATTGGAGTTCTATGCCTGTTGCACTTAGTCGGTCAATATAGGGACGTTTATTGCAGGTTGCGTATGGCGTTGGAGTTGTCGTCCGATGATGTCCCATATGTGCTGGACTCAAGGTAGCACTTCGACCATCCTTAGAGATGTTTGGTTACAACAACGATGGGCCAGCGTTATCCTGTTGGAAAACGCCCCCTGAAGTCGTGTTCATGAATTGCAGCGCAACATGTCGCATCAGCAGATTAACGTACAAATTGGCAGTCAGCGTGTGTGGCATAACCACGAGAGCGCTCCTGATGTCACACGAACTCACACCCCAGACACTCCAGGTGTAGGTACAGTGTGCCTAGCACGCAGACAGGTTCATTGTATGCCCTCAACTGGCCTCCTGCTAACCAACAAACGACCATCACTGGCACTGAGGCAGAACCAGCTTTCAGCAGAAAACACAACAGATCTCCAGCCTGCCCTCCAATGAACTCTTACCTGACACCACTAAAATCGCAAATGGCGGTGGTTTGTGGTCAGTGGAACGCATGCTGCACAGTGTCAGCTTGGAGCTGTCCTTGAAGTAACCGATTTGTAACAGTTCGTTTTGTCACTGTGATGCCAACAGCTGCTCAAATTGCTGCTTCAGTTGCAGTACGATGCGCCAGAGCCATACGCCGAACGCGACGCTATTTCCTCTCGATACGTGGTCGTCCGGAACCCGGTCTTCTTGTGACCTTACATTCTCGTGACCACCGCTGCCAGCAATTATGTACAGTGACTACATTCTTGCCAAGTCTTTGTGCAATATCACAGAAGGAACACCCAGCTGCTCGTAGCTGTATTAACACAACCTCGTTCAAGCTGAGTGAGGTATTGATAATCGCGTCTTTGTCGCTTAACGGCATTTTTAATAACATCACCGCACTACGTTCTGTCTCAAAGGTAACTACAGCTCACGACCTGATTTGTATCTTCATAGTGGCGTTACTAGCGCCGCTCTTGTGCGACTGGCGCAAAATTTGAATGCACATCATCTTTCACATGTAAAACACGTACAAAAACTTTCGTTTATGCCGCACAACCTCTTCTTGGTGTTGCGACTTTTTTTCCGTCAGCGTATATGGAAACACCCTTTCAAATTAGTTAATGAGCATCGGCAAAGTTGATCAAATCAAGAATATTGATAAGAGAGGTCATTAATTGTCTTCGAAATTAATTCGCTGATATCAACTGCATTAGGTATAGATATACTAGCTAATAGACACATGAAAATTTTTGCCAGATCGGGACTCGAACTTGAGTTTCCCACTTATTGCGACCAGTCGCCTTAACAACCTTGGCTAACCGTACACGCTCCCCAGACCGACCCAAACTTCCATATATCACACTGTCTGCATCCTTTTATGTGCCCACTAAATTCGTCACCTAATGCTCGGAACCTTACTTGGGTTCCCGGAACAGGAAGAATGATAGAACTGAGACCAGTGTTGTCGTCGCGTGCCCGTCTATGCTTGTGATACTTACACGCCTGTTTGAAAGGGGACATTGTTGACGATCCACAGCTTTACGAAATACTTCAGAATTAATTAGCTGATTGCGAAATGCCTGACATCAGGTGTATTAGGTATAGATCTACTACCCAACAGTGAACGTGCACGCATAGCTGGAGTCTTCGTACATCCATAGTTGAAATAGAGGACAGTGGGACGTCAGCTTCTATAAATTTATATTAAAAATGAAGAAATTCCCCCAGCTGTATTTAAGGTGTCGATTTTGTTTTGGCAACTAGTTTCAACGTTGTAACAACATCTTCAGGCCCTATAACATATACCATACATACAACAACCAATCTGACATCACGTCAGTACCCTATGAATTGTTATGTAAACAAATATATTATAACCATATTACATAATGTACGAATTCAAAAAAAAATTACATTTTGGCCGTTTTCATTAAATGCAATCGTTCTGCGAATTAATTTATATGGTACCAATAAGTACAAATGAAATTATATATACATGATCATTTTTATTACAGATCAATGTCAAGCATTTATAGGAAACCAACTACCACAGATGCAATCATTTTACACAATTCTGCACACCACGATAGATATAAGATGTCCTTCTTCTATAGCGCGATCAGCAGACTAGTAAAAATTCCCTCAGGATTAGAAGAGATTGAACATGAAAAACACATCCTCGAAGACATTGCATATAATAATGGCTTCAGACCCGAAGTAGTTGACAACAACCATTCCCAGATTTTAAATAAAAATTCCGATCACTTGAAGGAAATAACCCTCGAACGTTACACGAAGAAAAAGGTATTTTACGCCAGTATGAACTTCATTGGCCCAATATCTCATAACGTTGCACGACCCTTTAACAAAATCAGCATTCATATAAGTTTTAGAAACAAACACATGCTTTCTAGATTAATGACACATTCGGTTGAACAACCTGAGCCACTCCAAAAATCTGGGGTCTATAGGATTACCTGTGATGATTGTAAATGCACATATATAGGCCAGACAGGAAGAAGTTTTAAGGAAAGATACCGAGAACATACAACACTTCACACTGTAAAACATTCAACATTTGAACAACACTTACTAACCGGGAACCACCATGTCACTAGTGTTGACAAGAATTTTAAAATATTGCATTTTATAGACAAAGGGGGGACTATGGACCTATTAGAAGACCTAGAAATTTATATTGCGTCACAGAGAGAACCATTGAACCTCCTAAATGATCATTCTTCAATATTTTTCGGAATCTCTTATGTAACTAAGAACCCGCGTGACCCACGTTATAGGTTTATTTTGTTTATTTTACCTATATGACTGTCATTGTTTTACATTATTCAACCAAGAAATCTTACACTTGTGGATGTAATTATATACACATATAGCTTACTTATCTGTACGTACAGACAACAACAATTGTGAGCCATTATTATTTTTTAAAGTACAAATATGTGACACCATTATATTTTCTTTATGTAGATTGAAATCTACTTTGATATACAGCCTATGCGCATTGCAATCAGACATATGACGAAGTATTCCATATGACAACCTTTCAAAAAAATTGTTTATTAACTGCACTTTTGTGGATTTGAAAGGCTTTTAATGTTCATCGGCCAGTGATAAAGTTACTATAAGAATTACATACGATAAGGGTTAGAAGATGTTTCGGAGTAGTTTGCATTACATTTGCATGACTTTCATACGTATGCACTCAATATTCGGCTCGATAGTGTAAGTTGGTTACTCCTTGATGATGCATCTGTGGCGATGAAGCTCTCTTGGTTACTATCTTTGAACTACCAATCTAAAAACTACATACTAGTTACTACCCACCTTCCACACGGAGCACGTCCATATCTCACCACTGACTTCTACTATCAGCCGCACGCAGTTGCCGTCAACAAGTGTATGGTGAGTTAGTCGTAACATGTTGTCTGTTTAGACGTCCCATACATCGTAATAATGAAGAACGACCGTTTCTCTATCCGCATACCACGCGTTACTGGCACATCTTAGAGCGACGTAGCTTCCTAGAAGGTTTGTTGACAACGTATTCGACGGTTATTACGAACGTCGTTAGACGTCCCTTAAGTAGTATGGGTAAATAACATCGCTTCTCTGCTATACACCATGTGGTTTTGTCACATTTTCGGAATGCCTTGGTTTTTTGTAGGCTGGAATTTCACGCGTTTGACGTTCGGTATGAACATAGGCATATAAACGACGTGTTTACAGAGAATCCGCTTCCCCTAGTTACGTTATTTCGGAACTTTACCGGATTACATTAACAAAATACCGTATGCTGACGTATTACAAAATATGATAGCATAATAGATTTTGACGTTATAACAAATATGAAACAATACGCCAGTTTGCAGAGTTAACATGTTTTTTTGTAATATTTAGTTCCCCTATTACAATGCGTTTACAAGAGTATACAACTAGTGGTAAAGGAACGTTAGGTTAAGCAAAGTAGGAATAGCATTTTCAATTTAATAGATTTTATTCTGTGCCTCATATCCCTCTGTAGGCATTAACGTGAAGTTTAATTATGTTAGTCATGGTACTGCCATGATGTTTTTATCGTAAAGAATATCTTTCTTCTAGAACGATTTGTCTTCATATAGAGCTGTATTTTATGTTATGATTACATATTAGTAGAAGCTACAGAATTAGTATATGGTTATAATACACTAGTGGGAGTGATAGTAACGGAGTTCATCTGTGAAAATATGAGTATGTTCACCTTGATTTAGTAATGCCGAAGAGTGTAATCGGAGTTTGACGATGAAAGAATGATGTCGATGTGTTCTACTCCACGAGCATTGCACGATAACGATTATGTATTTGGGTTTCAAACTATTTGATCAGATGACATCGATACAGTTTTAAATACTACTTTCGTTTTCCTTTGACATACAGTATAGAGCAGTACTGACTTCTGTATGAACAGGAAATAACCACTCACTTTGAAGTTAATTTTGTCGATAGTGCAGATAAACAGTAGTATAAATATTTACAAAACTTGTGGTGTAAGTAGGACCGATATTATTCCTTTGATTAGATGACGCGTTATCGCGAGGGATGTCGGCCTGTTAACGATTACCCGATGCCAATCATACGTATAGATTCTCATGGTTTCCCATATTGTGGTTGATGATTAGCCTCTAGATTATGTGAATCACGTACTTGGATTTACACCCCTCTATATGGAGATTTGTCCGTTGGTATTGATTATAAGGTAGTAGTTCATGTGTTTGTGCTCGGTTATACCTACTATGGAGTTCACTATGTGGTCAATTCGATAGAGAATTCTGTTTCCCTTGTCAGACTCCATACTGGACACATTATCGTCGTTCGCTGTTAAGTCAGTTTCATCCTAATCACTTAAGAGGCCTTTTTCAGAATAATTTTACTTCCCACTTTCATGCTTGTTCTCGTAATCCGTGGATAGCTTATATTTTAACTATTAATTTTACACAAGAACTGATTTATATGGATAAGCGAAACTAATGACTACCCATGGCGTAGTGGTGATATTGATTGTTAGACTTTCCGCCGTCCTAATAAGTAGTGATTAAGCATGTCATTGAGTGTAATTAACCTAATCTACCTTTGACAAGATCACATTTACAATACGAGTGTTATATGCTGTACACTTTACTGTGTGTCTTCGTTCTGATGTGTGTTTATTAGAGGAACAGCAAATATTTTCAAAAAATTCAAGTGGCTTTGAGAACTATGGGACTTAACATCTGAGGTCATCAGTCCCCTAGAACTTAGTACTACTTAAACCTAACTAACCTAAGGACATCACACACCTCCATGCCCGAGGCAGGATTCGAACCTGCGACCGTAGCGGTCTCGCGGTTCCAGACTGCAGCGCCTACAACCGCTCGACCACACCGAAATATTTTACAGGTGTGAAGAATTGTTTCGACTGTCAATACCTAGTTACTTCTTTTGGTGTACTCTATGAATTTGATCGTTCTATTGACCGTGTAAGCATACTAGAATTACACTAAGTATGACCAAGGTTACTGCCGTCGATGAGACAAAGATGTTGAAATAGGGTTTTTCAGCGACATGTTAACTTACATTTTTATTCGAATGAGTACGTTTTAGATTGATTAGTACGTATTTTACACCACAGACTATCTTTTTTAAGTAGATTATATATTAGTTTTCCGGTTTCTTATTATTCGTTTTGCGACGTTATTATTGACGTTAAGTAACTTGCTACACTGTCACATTAGTATGATGACAATGCAGTGTTATGCAAAAATAACTCTGTTTCTACCTTTCCCTCCCTTTACTAGACTATTCTTTAATAATGGATCTTACCCTACATGTCTGATTAGCAATGCATATTCTCTGTAGCACTGTTTATGATCCGTAAGTTTTTTATATATACTCCCATTTCATTTATTGCTTGACATTGATCTGTAATAAAAACGATCATGTATATATAATTTAATTTGTACTTATTGGTACCACATAAATTGTTAATTTCCAGAATGATTGCATTTAATGAAAACAGCCAAAATGTAATTAATTTTATTACATTAGTCCATTATGTAATATGGTTATAGTATATTTGTTTACATAATAATTCATAGATTACTGATGTTACATTGGTTGTTGTATGTACGGTATATGTTTTAGGGCCTGAAGATGACGTTGTTACAGCGTTGAAACTAGTTGCCAAAATAAAATCGACACCTTAAATACAGCTGGAGGAGTGTCTTCATTTTTAACATAGCTGAAGTGGTCATGGGACCACTTGCGATTAGCGGGAAATCTTGGTTCGAGTGCCGGTGAGGCATAAATTTTCCTGTGTCTGTTTGGTAGTCAATCTATACCTAATACAGCTGCTCTCAAGGAATTAGTAGTCAGCGAATTAATTTCGAAAAATTTCTTAGAGCTCTGGATAATCAACACTATCTGTTCCTCGCAAGTCTACATCTACATTAATACTCCGCAAGCCACCCAACGGTGTGTGGCGGAGGGCACTTTACGTGCCACTGTCATTGCCTCCCTTTCCTGTTCCAGTCGCGTATGGTTCGCGGTAAGAACGACTGCCGGAAAGCCGCCGTGCGCGCTCGAATCTCTCTAATTTTACATTCGTGATCTCCTCGGGAGGTATAAGTGGGCGGAAGCAATATTATTCGATACCTCATCCAGAAACGCACCCTCTCGAAACCTGGACAGCAAGCTACACCGCGATGCAGAGCGCCTCTCTTCCAGAGTCTGCCAATTGAGTTTGCTAAACATCTCCGTGACGCTATCACGCTTACCAAATTACCCTGTGACGAAACGCGCCGCTATTCTTTGGATCTTCTCTATCTCCTCCGTCAACCCGACCTGGTACGGATCCCACACTGATAAGCAATACTAAAGTATAGGTCGAACGAGTGTTTTGTAAGCCACCTCCTTTGTTGATGGACTACATTTTCTAAGGACTCTCCCAGTGAATCTCAACTTGGTACCAACAATTAATTTTATATGATCATTCCACTTCAAATCGTTCCGCACGCATACTCCCAGATATTTTACAGAAGTAACTGCTACCAGTGTTTGTTCCGCTATCATATAATCATACAATAAAGGATCCTTCATTGTTCCGTTCAGCCACGCTTCGTACTATGGTCGCGCCCGTGATAATCTCTGTTAGTGGAACGAGGCGCGCGGAAGAGGAAAGTGCGCTGTGCGCATCCGCATCACGATTAACAAAGTCTCAGCGACAAACATCATCCGTCTCAGTGTTAGCGTGATAAATGGGGCAAGGTTGGCAGGTCAGGTTGCAGCGCCAGACCCAGATGACACACGTACAAGCTGTTGCGATTTCTCCTGGCTTGGGGAAGCAACCGATACGCATACTGGTCAGCTGATTTAAGTTCGTGACTGGTGAACACAAACACAACAGTCGTTTCTTCGAGAACTACTACCGGTTAGGCAATCCGTCTAGCTTACCTTCCCACGCTACGTCTTGAGGATACTTGCTAGATTTCATAATCAGTGATTCTCAGCCGATCTATGCAATGGAGAACTTGATATGCTGTCGCAATAAAACGAACCAGCTCATAGATCTTCACAAAGGGAAATAGTATGTTACCTAAGAGGCGAACGATGCAGGGAATTATCCGTGGGTACACAAAGAAAGCTGGTAGTCTGCGTGCCAACTCTCCCTGCTGTCCAGCTCAGTTATATGCGCCTGCGGGTGCATACAGAAGGAAGGATGGAAAAGTGGGTTTAACATCCCGTCGACATCGAGGCCATTAGAGACGGAGCACAAGCTTGGATTGTGTCAATGATGGGGGAGGAAATCGGCAGTACCCTTTCAGAGAAACCATCTCGGCATTTGCCTGGAGCGATTTAGGGAAATCACGGAAAACCTAAATCTCGATGGGCGGACGCGGGATTGAACTGTCGTCTTTCCGAATGCTAGTCCAGTGTGCTAACCACTCCGCCACCTCACTCGGTACAAGCACACACAGAACTTTGGTTAGGCCGCTAATGAAGGTGCAGCAAAGCCACTTAGCCCAGTTAACGAAGACCGAAAGAAGGTCGAGTAGATGGAAGAAAGTCGTGGCGTCGCAAATTTTTGAACAGTGATAAGAGGGAGTATCACGAACACCGTAATAAGTATCCCCAACGTTGAGATGTGAGCGTGGATGTGAGGCGTAAGCCGGCCGCGGTGGTCTAGCGGTTCTAGGCGCGCAGTCCGGAACCGCGCGACTGCTACGGTCGCAGGTTCGAATCCTGCCTCGGGCATGGATGTGTGTGATGTCCTTAGGTTAGTTAGGTTTAAGTAGTTCTAAGTTCTAGGGGACTGATGACCTCAGACGTTAAGTCCCATAGTGCTCAGAGCCATTTGAACCATTTTTGTGAGGCGTAAACATTAATTTAATTCCATCAAAACAATATTTTAATAATACGCGATTTTTTCATCCACTGCAATACGGAAACTATTAGTCAAAGAGAAAAAATGAATAGGATCTTGTTTGTTTCTCTTGAACAAGTCGAAAACCGCGACTTCTAGCGAAAATTGTTCCCACTACAAAATTAAACATTAAGTTCCTTACAAACAAGACTCTCAGCAAGCAGTACGAACTGGCGACCAGTACGGACGTAGCAAGCACATCGACGCTACGACAGATTCCGACACCCACGTCTTCGCGACCGCCGGCGCGCGGGCGCCACCGGCAAAGAGAGCGGCCCGCGGGGGGAGGGGATTTAAGACGGCCGCCCGCCCTCAGGAGCTCAGTTCGTCAGCGCACCTGACGATGGCGACATGTCTGATCGCCGAAATATTGTGCCCGTTGGACACTATGAATCGGCAGTGTACCCGTGGACTGTTCGAGCAAGATCTTATTTATTTTTCTCTGGACTAATAGTTTCCCCATTGCACAGGATGAAAAAATCGCATATTATTAAAAATAGTGTTTTGGTGGTAAAAAGTAATGTTTACTGTCAAATAAAGTAGGTTAAGAGCAAATATTAAGTATATGTGCCACTTTAAGTCCAGTAGAGCCGTACTAATGGATAAATTGTGTCCCGGGGATGTAATATGGTGGAGGGTAGAAGCGCGTGTGGAGGTAGGTCGCCGGATTTTGGTCACGCGCTCCCCCCCATAGGTCTGCACACTGAAGACCGAGAAGATGATTCCCCAACCTGTCTACCCTACTACGTCACGAAAATCAACGACAGAGAGTTTCGCAAAGTTATACCTACCCTTCCGCAGCTCGCCTTATGAGTCACTGTTGACGCACTGAGCAGACTCATTTCACCAGTAGTCGATGGCCCTTGAAAATTACATTATTCCATCAAAAAGCCCGTTGTTAATCGTCTACCGCAGCAGACAAGAAAATCTGTCATGTTAACCGTATGGCAAAATACTCTCTTCTTGGCATGTTACCATACTCTAAAATATCGTTTCGATATCTCGACTTGTGTATGAGATTTGAGGGTTGTTATAAATATTTCACTGTCGCTGTGTAGTTAGCGCGCGCGAGTGGAAGTGAACACACTATATACAACTGGTGGAGCTGTCATTTGTACTCAGGCGATTCTTGTGAAAAGATTCCCGACCTGACTATGGCAACACGACGAAAATTAACAGACGTTGAACGCGGAATGGTAGATGGAGCTAGACGCATGGGACATTCGATTTCGGAAAACTTTAGGAAATTTAATATTCCGAGATCCACAGTGTCAAGAGTGTGGCGAGAATACCAGATTTCAGGCATTACCTCTCACCAGAGACAACACAGTTTCCGACGGCCTTTACTTAACGACCGAGAGCAGGGGCGTTTGCGTGCTAACAGACTCCGTGAAATAACCGTAGAAATCAATGTGGGCCGTATGACGAACGTATCTGTGGCATTAATGGGCTATGGCAACAGACGACCGATGGGAGCGCCTTTGCTAAAAGCACGACATCGTCTGCGTCACCTCTCCTGGGGTCGTGACCACAACAGTTGGACCCTAGACGACTGGGAAACCGTGGCCTTGTCACATGAGTCCCAATTTCAGTTGGTAAGAGCTGATGGCATGGTTAGAGTGTGGCGCAGACTCCACGACCCAAGTCGTCAACAAGGCACTGTGCAAAGCTGGTGGTGATTACTTAAAAGGGTGGAATGGATTTGGTTCTCTGGTCCAACCGAACCGATCATTGACCTGAAATGGTTATGGTCGGCTACTCGCAGCCATTCATGGACTTCATGTTCTCAAGCGATGATGGAATGTTTATGGGTGACAATGCGTCATGTCAGCGAGTCACGAGTGTTTGCGATTGGATTCAAGAATGTTGTGGACAATTAGAGGGAATGATTTGGCTACCCAGATCGCACGAAATGAATACTATCGTATATTTGTAGGATATAATCGATAGTGGGTTCGTGCACAAAATCCTGCACCGGCAACACATTCAGAATTATGGAAGGCTATAGAGACAGTATGGCTCAATATTTCTGCAAGGGAGCTCCAACGACTTGTTGAGTCCATGCCACGTCGAGGTCCTGCACTACGCCGTGCAAAAGGAGATCCGGCAAAGTACTGCGCCGTATCCCATACTTCTATTCTCTCAGTGTATGCAAGAAGTGCAATTCGTAGCGATTCCTATTTTTCGCTGAACAATACTCGAAGTTCGTGATGTGAAGTACGTAATCTCGACATATCGCAGTGACTATGACTGTTAATGAAAAGATTGTCAGTCCATCATGAAGCTGATATGTGAAGCTATAATTCACGAAAAACCAAAATTTGTCACAAAATAGTTTTTGTAACATCGTTTCAGAAAGACTGCAGAGTAACTGATCCGAGCGCGATTCCAATCTGCAACAGAATCGTGTGTCCCGTATCTTCGGTGCTGCCACCATGTTGCACTTCGAGATCTGACGAAGACATTATTATTGAATCACAGGCGACGAAGTACTTAAGCAGTATCGACGGTGTCTTTGTCGATCGCACGCGCGCACGGCGCGCCGCTAACATCTCGGCGGAAGAAGATACTCCTGTAGTTAAACCGGCTACCAGCGCGCCACCGCGAGCCACGCTCACTCTGTTGTGGCGTTGCAAGAGCCACGCCACTCTGAGGTAGCCGAAAGGCACGCGATGTAATGCAGACGGGCGTGAATTCTGGAACAGGATAACTATTGAATGGTAGCAAGAAAAGTACGTAGCTTATAATATACTTAACTTTAATGTATCCTTTGGTATACAGCAATCTTCATGATACAAGTGAGACTCATTAAGATACATGCAATGTTACAAATGGCGCCTTGCTAAGTCGTAGCCATTAACTTAGCTGAAGGCTATTCTAACTGTCTCTCGGCAAATGAGAGGAAGGCTGCGTACGTCTAGTCGCTAGCAATGTCGTCCGTACAACTGGGGCGAGTGCTAGTCCGTCTTTCTAGACCTGCCATGTGGTGGCGCTAGGTCTGCAAGTACTGATGGCGGCGACACGCGGGTCCGACATGTACTAATGGACCGCGGCCGATTTAAGCTACCACCTAGCAAGTGTGGTGTCTGGCGGTGACACCACATTCCTCCCCCGCAAATCGGCGAACGGTCGTGTTATAAGGCTTCCGCCCGCCGTGGGGAGGGCCCCATGTTGACGTATGCGATGAGGTGGGGAGCCTAACAACAGGCGAGGCTGTGCCACCCGCACCCGGCCATTCGGTCCGAGGGGAGCTAGGAAACGCCTGGAAACCTACTCCAGGGTGCACGTCAACATGCGGCGTATGCGCCCGTAATGAGACAGGAGTGGCCGAAGGCTCGACCTCCATTGCGGCGGGGTATCCGACGCGCGATGACGCCATGGGGTCCGGAGAGGGCAAGAGTTCCATGGCGGAGGACAGCTGGTCACGGGAAGCGATCGGCGGCGCGTGACCCAAGGAGGCGGTTGGCGGCTGCAACGAAGCGTCCTCTGCGGGCGGCGCCGGCGGCGGCTGCGGCGGCGACGGCGGCTGCTGCGCGACGCCATGAGGCAAAATGGAAGGCATCGTCGGTAACACCTGGGGATGAGGCGAGCCAGTAGATGGGTCCCCAGAGCGCTGACCGGACGGCTCCGTCGCTGAAAGCAGACGGGGAGCGGCAGAACCCAGGCGACGACAGAGGCGCAGCTGATTGAGATGCCGACGCACCTCACCAGAGGCCCCCAAAACCAAATACATCGCGCGGCCGAGGCAGCGAAGAATGCGCCCTGCGAGCCAACGCCGTGAACCGCGATAGTTGCGATAGAATACAGCGTCGCCAGGAGCAAAAGCAGGAGTCTGCCGCTGCACAGGAACCTGATGCGGCGGATGCAGCAGACACATCAAGGTTCGATGAGGACGACCGTGAAGCAACTCAGCCGGCGAGCGACCATCGCGGGGCTGAGAGCGATACGAAGACAAAAAGAGCAACAAGGCGTCCTCTCGAGAATGCGACTCTTTCAATTTCAACATCTGTGACTTAAAAGTCCGGACCAAACGTTCAGCGGCACCGTTTGACTGAGGCGAAAACGGCGCGGATGTCAGATGTTGAATACCATTGGCCTTGCAGAATGACTGAAATTCTGCGGACATGCATTGTGGACCATTGTCAGAAACAATAGTCTGCGGAAGACCTTCAATGCAAAAGATAGCAGACAACGCTTGGATGGTGGCAGAGGACGTCGTGGAAGACATCCGGACAACAAAAGGAAAATTACTGAAGGAATCGACAACAACCAACCATCGAGCATTCCAGAATGGACCAGCAAAATCTATGTGTAAGCGTTGCCAAGGGGAAGTGGCTTTCGGCCAAGCAAAGAATTTCCGCGGCGGTGCGGATTGTTGTTCGGCACACGCCATGCAAGAAGAGCACATATTCGTAATCGCAGCATCGATTCCGAACCAAGTACAGTGCTGACGAGCAAGTTGTTTCGTACGCACTATACCCCAATGTCCTTGGTGGAGAAGCTTTAAGACAGATGACTTTAACGAACGTGGGACCACGACCCTAGACTGATCATTATCAGAACGCAACAACAAAACACCACGTCGTACAAAAAGTCTCTCCTTGTGAGCAAAAAATCGGCGAACCATCGGATCCTCGATCCGCGACTTCGACAAGGGCCATTGCGTAGTAACAAAACGCAAAACGGTAGCAAGGACTGGGGCAGCAGCTGTGGCTGTAGCTACACGACGAAAATCAATCGGAAACGATTCGACCACGTCATCGGTTTCCGCATCAATGAACATGCAAGCAAGTTCGGAAGAATCGAATGCTTTATCCTCGGCAACAGGCAAACGGGACAACGCATCTGCGTTTCCGTGCTTAGCAGTGGACCGGTACAAGATATCGTAGCGGTACTGCGAGAGGAAAAGAGACCAGCGAATGAATTTCTGCGCTGTACGTGGAGGTACAGGCTTGTTCGGATGAAAAAGCGATGTCAAAGGTTTGTGGTCTGTAATGATGGTAAAGTGACGACCATACAAGAAATCGTGAAACTTCGTAACACCAAACACGAGAGCCAAAGCTTCTTTCTCTATCTGGGAATAATTTCTTTGCGCTGACGAGAGCAATTTGGACGCAAAGGCAATAGGGCGATCATGCGAACCATCTTTGTGCGCAAGCACAGCACCGATCCCGAAATCCGATGCATCTACCATCAACAAAAGGGGTTTCTGGGGATCGAATGGCGTAAGGCAAGTAGTTGAAAGCAACGCAGATTTCAATTGGCGAAAGGCGCGTTCGCATTCCGTCGACCAGACGAACGGAACACCTTTACGGCGTAAGCGATGAAGCGGAGCTGAAATGGAAGAGGCATGAGGAAGAAATTTATGATAATAGTTAATTTTTCCCAACACACTCTGTAGCTGCTTCACATTTTGCGGCGAAGGCAAGTCCTGTATGGCACGGAGGTGCTCCGGACTCGGATGTATGCCTTGGGCATTTATGACATGTCCCAGATACGGCAAGTCACGAGCAAAAAACACACATTTGTCCTTCCTCAAGCGAAGACCATTCTGTCGCAAGACCTGAAATAGTGTTCTGAGATTTTGTAAATGTTCTGCTTCTGTCTTTCCTGAGATCACTATATCGTCCAGATAGTTAGCAGCAGTAGGGACCGACGCACAAATAGTTTGTAAATATTGCTGAAACAATGCAGGGGCGGATGCACACCCGAATGGCAGTCTTTTGAATCTGTACAGTCCAAGATGCGTGTTAACCACCAATACGCGCTGGGATTCTTCGTCCACCGGTATTTGCAAGTACGCATCTGCTAGGTCCAACTTTGAAAAATATTTTCCCGGGCACAGTTTGTCAAAGAGATCTTCCGGGCGGGGCAAAGGAAAAGTAGCAGTCACTAGTTGGGGATTCACTGTTGCTTTGAAGTCCACGCAAAGTCTCAATTTGCCGGAAGGTTTTTGCAAAATCACTAAGGGTGAGGCCCAGAGAGAAGCCTGCACACGTTCAATGACACCTTGCGATTCTAAATCTTTTAATGTTCTTGCGACCTCATCACGCAATGCGTGGGGAACATTGCGCGCTCTGAAAAATTTCGGTTGCGCGTTGACTTTTAGTTCCAAATGTGCTTCATAGTTCTTAGCGCAACCAAGGCCCGGTGCAAAAATGTCTGCAAATTCCTCACATAGACTAGAAACACTGGCTGAAGGCACAGTCTGGTTCACTGATAGGACCTGATTCACAATAGACAAGTTAAACAATTGAAATAAATCGAAACCAAACAAGTTCATTGCAGCAGAAGAACGAAGAACGTAAAACGACACAAGTTTTGTTTGTCCCTTGTATGTTGCAAGAAGGCTGCACTGTCCTAACACAGGGATATGCTGTCCTGAATAACTAGTGAGCTGAACTTTTGCGGCACGCAACGGCGGTGCGCCCAGTTGTTTGTACGTGGCGTGATTGAGCAATGAAACTGCAGCTCCGGTATCGAGCTGGAATGGTATCACTTGTCCGGCAAAGTCCAAATCTACAAAAAGTTTATTGTCCTGCTGACGACAAGAGCGACTGTTTTGTGCAACGTGAACAGACACTGGTACAGAATCACTTGCGACGTGACGGGATTGCCGTCGACGTCGACGCACACTTTTTGCGGGACGAACACAGTCACTGTGAGAGAGAGGAACACAGGGCGGAGTGGCATTAACTACATGAATGTCCATGGGCGAATGTTCCCGAGCCTGAGTGTCCGTGGTTCGATTCCGGCGCGAAGCAAAGGGCCTGGAACGGTTGTGATTGTCTGATCTGAGCTTTTTCTGGCAAACACTTTGAACATGTCCTTTCTTGTTACAGAAAAAGCAAATAGCTTGGCGTGACGGGCAATGTTCACGCGAATGTCTAGTTGCACACCGCGGGCATGATTTCACTGCATTTGCGGGCTGGCGAGGCACACCTGGTTTAGAGCGCGGCGTCAGCTGCGTCGAAGTGCGCGAGGGCCGGTTACCGGGCCGCGCAGCGCGTCCAGCGGGCCGGTTAATGTTACACACTGCTGGCGAAGCTTCAAAAGATTCCTGAGCACAGTCAAGTGTGTCATGCCTATCCAATATGTCTATCACTTGTTGAAGGGAGGGATTAACTAGTTTCAAAATCTGTTCCCTTATGCGAACATCAGAAACGTTCTGTGCTATTGCATCACGCACCATTGTATCGGAATAAGGAAGGCCACAGTCACACTGAAATTCACAATCCCTAGTAAGGCCTTGCAAGTTGCAACCCACTCCCTATTAGTTTGACCGGCCGTACGTTTTGTACGAAAGAACGTATACCTTTTTGCAACCACATTAACTGTTTCTTTGAAGTAGGCATCTAAAGCCGACACAATTTCTTCGTAGGACAGTGTAGCTACGTCGCGTCGGGGAAACAATTTCACTATCACACGGTACGTTTGCACACCGACACAAGACAATAAGTGAGGCTGCCGCTCGTTACCTTGAATTCTGTAGGCGGCGAGATGAAAAGCCAGCTGGCGGGAATACTCCGCCCAAGTCTCTTTAGTGGAATCGAAGGGTCGGAATGGCGGTGCAACTGCATGTGGTGGCTGCGGCAGCTGTGACGCGGCGGCGGCCGCATCATTTTGCAGCGCACGTTGACCCTGGACGAGCTGTCCCAGGGCATCCAATAACGCCTGCGTCTGCTGATTCTGCAAGCGATAAAATTCGGACAGTACATCTGGAGATTGTGGCGAAGCCATGACACAAATAATTCAGAGCAAAGCAAAGAAAAAGAGAACAATCCGTTAATCCGACGTCGCCAAACTGTTGTGGCGTTGCAAGAGCCACGCCACTCTGAGGTAGCCGAAAGGCACGCGATGTAATGCAGACGGGCGTGAATTCTGGAACAGGATAACTATTGAATGGTAGCAAGAAAAGTACGTAGCTTATAATATACTTAACTTTAATGTATCCTTTGGTATACAGCAATCTTCATGATACAAGTGAGACTCATTAAGATACATGCAATGTTACAAATGGCGCCTTGCTAAGTCGTAGCCATTAACTTAGCTGAAGGCTATTCTAACTGTCTCTCGGCAAATGAGAGGAAGGCTGCGTACGTCTAGTCGCTAGCAATGTCGTCCGTACAACTGGGGCGAGTGCTAGTCCGTCTTTCTAGACCTGCCATGTGGTGGCGCTAGGTCTGCAAGTACTGATGGCGGCGACACGCGGGTCCGACATGTACTAATGGACCGCGGCCGATTTAAGCTACCACCTAGCAAGTGTGGTGTCTGGCGGTGACACCACACACTCCAAGACTCGACGTCTTCCTATGGGTGGCACTGAATAGTCCAGAATCACTATGCCAATCGGGCAGAATCTACGTGAGCTTTGAGGCAATCATCACACCACGTTGAAGGTAGCCGTTTAGTAAATCACCCTGTTCTGCTGCGTGAAGAAGACCGCAGCTATTCGCTACACGTCCTCGTACGACTGCTATAGTCGACCCATCAGGACCTTGTTCAAGGGACCGAAGGTATGATAATCGCATGGCGAGAGACCAGGATTCTAGGACGGCTGCTCAAGTATCTCCCACTTGTTCTCCGTAATGGGTGAGGCTAGCCTCCCCGACTGACTGGCGTCACATCGCGACCAGCACAGAACTTGGCACACCATTCCACAACGATGGTTTTCGACAGACACGCTGACCCGTATACATTCTTCATTATTCGATGGAAGTCCACCGTTTTTTGTACTTCGACAACCAAGAAAAGAACAGCACTGTGTTCTCTTTTCGACGTATAACGTAGCCGTAATTCACGTTTCCGTTTTTACCGCACGCACGTCGGAAAGACACGAATGTCACACTAATCCCTTGCATACATGTCGATGCTTATATACGCGCATAGGAGTTGCGCTACGTTGCACATACGCTGCAGCAGCACCCTCAAACGGAAATTTTTTGATCATCCCTTAAATACATTAACAAACGAGGGCGGCACGTTATAGTTTACTACGCTACTGCTGGCGAAAACCCGAAGGTGTAGTTGGCAATCTGCACTGCAGCTGCTACGGTAGTTGTTACAGGGTTGCCGAGCGCCAATCATACTACTCAACTGCTATCTGCGGCATTATTAGAGACCGGAAGGTTAGATTTTATAAATCATTAAAACAGACAGGCAAAAATGCATTATAATTTGCTAAAAAAAAGGCAATAAAAGACTGAAATGTCTGTCTATTCCGTACATTTTGTATCGTGTGGCGTGCGAGTCGATTGAAGTTCGGCACTCGTTCATGCAAGCTTCCTGCCACTGTCGCAAACTCAACACACAGATGACCAAACAAGCAATTTTGTGCTTTGATAGAATATAAGACAATCGTACAACTACTACAATAATAATTATTCACGCTGCTAAGAAAGGAATATACACTGAAGCGCCAAAGAAACTGATATAGAGATGCGTATTCAAATGCAGAGATGTGTAAACAGGCAGAATACGGCGCTGCGTTCGGCATTTGTTAGATCGGTTACTGGTGCAACAATGGGACGTTATCAACCTAGCTAACCTAAGGACATCACACACATCCATGCCCGAGGCAGGATTCAAACCTGCGACCCTAGCAGGCGCGTGGTTTCGGACAGAAGCGCCTAGAACCGCTCGGCCACAGCGGCCGGCTTACGAGAGTTTGAACGTGACGCACGAGCGATGGGACACAAGCTGATGGAGGCTTTATAACTGTGTCGGGCGTGTGCAGTTGGAATGATACGGGACCTCTGATACGTCAAGATACGATTCTGACAGCTGACACGTACGTAAGCGTCCTGTCTGATCACCTGCATGCATTCATGTCTATTGTGCATTCCGACGGACTTGGGCAATTTCAGCAGGACATTGCGACGCACCACACATCCAGAATTGGCTCCAGGAACACTTTTCTGAGTTTAAAAACTCTTCGATGGCCACCAATTTACCCAGACATGAATATTATTGAGCATATCTGGAATGCCTTGCAACGTGCTGTTCAGAAGAGATCTCCAGCCCCCGTACTCTCGCGGATTTATGGACAGCCCTGCAGGATTCATGGTATCAGTTCCCTCCAGCACTACTTCAGACATTAGTCGAGTCCGTGCCACGTCGTGTCGCGGCACTTCCGCGTGCTCGCAGGGGCCCTACACGATATTAGGCAGGTGTACCAATTTCTTTGACTCTTCAGTGTATTTCTCGTAATGGCACCTGTATTACGTCGAAAACACCGTCACAGCGAGATTGCGATATAGTGAGCTACAATCCTTGGACGATTTTTAATATAATAGAAAGATCGCCTCATCAAAACGGTTCGGAGGAAAAGATGGAGCGAGGAAAAGCTATATTTAAATTGCTAATTTATTTGCCCTCAGTCAGTTGTATGAATATACAGTTACTTTCATCAAATATGTACATATCAATATCCATACAATGTCAACATTTTATTTTAAACACCATCAATATTATCTTCAAAATCAGAAACATTATATACGTGCAGAAGACACCTGAATGCTTTTTGGAGGACTGTAAATTGAGGTGCAAATCGCTTTCCAAAGTCTGGGAACTCATAAAAGGCTCATGTACTGGATAGCATCGACATTTGATACCAGGGCGATAGAGAAGCATCGATAAAAACCAATCACAAGTTGCGAAGCAGACTTGCAAATTGCCAGCTATGCAGTGCAAAGATAACGCAAACGCTGTACTCGACACTTAGTCCAAAACAGCTAAAGAGGCACAAGCTGAAGACGGTCATCGAACAGCGACTCTTCAACGACGAGACATGGACGGCCACTATGCACTCACCCCCAAGCGAGCTACAGACTGACTCTCGACTCTCCTATACTCCAAAAAATTACCGTAGAAGAGGAGGAAATTGCGAAGTTTTACACAGTTACAACTTAAAATTGTCCCCTCTTTTCCCTCATGCAGGGAAAACCTGCAGAATTTACTCCTCCGCCGCTTGTTGTGTTCCCTGTTACTGAAGTGAAGGTTGGCAGTGTAGTGGCCCTCGTCTTATGATTGACGGAAAGATGTCTGGGCGTGAAAATGCAGCTCGCTTCCACTGTTGTTATGGAAACATAGTGGTAGTTCTTTCTCTGCATTCACTTGTAGGAAAACCTGTGGGATCTTGAGTAATTCTCACGGGAACTCACGTGACTACAATGCTTTCAAAGGTACTTTTGAAGTACTCTGGCGTAAAGCCACACAAAGCGATTTACTCACGTTCTCACTGCCCGTGGGATTTCAGGGTGGGAAACCTCCTGGATTTCCGCTATTGCCCACCAAACGTTTAATGCATGCTGCTGTCCTTTCTTGCCACATTCCAACAAGTGGGAAAAACACGAGCTAAAACGTCAGAATTCACAGGCTCTGTTTTCCCATTCAGAAAATTTACGAGACTACATCTTAAAATGATTATACACACATCAAAAAAAGTTTTGTATCCCCTCGGTTCCGAGAGTTCCGAAACCTGTACAGAAAACTGGAATAGAGATAAACATAAACATCATTTCCACACTTTTTATTGCTCACGGAAACCACACACTGCATGTTGTACCACCATTGTACCACCATACAGCGAGACCTTCAGAGGTGGTGGTCCAGATTGCTGTACACACCGGTACCTCTAATATACAGTAGCACGTCGTCGTGCGCTGATGCATGCCTGTATTCGACGTGGCATACTGTCCACAAGTTCATCAAGGCACTGTCGGTTTGATTGTCCCAATCCTCAACGGCGATTCGGCGTAGATCCCTCAGAGTGGTTCGTGTGTCACGTCGTCCATAAACAGCCGTTTGCAATCTGTCCCTGGCATGTTCGATAGGGTTCATGACTGGAGAACATGCTGGCAACATTTAGTCGAGCAGTGTCGTTATCCTGAAGGAAGTCATTCACAGGATGTGCACGATCGGGGCGCGAATTGTCGTCCACGAAGACGAATGCCTCGCCAATATGCTGCCGATATAGTTGCACTATCAGTCAGAGGATGGCATTCACGTATCGTACAACCGTTAGGGCGCCTTCCATGACCACCAGCGGCGTACGTCGGCCCCACATAATGCCACCCCAAAATACGCACCATCATCGGTGAAGAGAACGTGATGCCAGTCCTGAGCGGCCCATTCGGCATGTTGTTGGGCCCATCTGTACCGCGCTGCACGGTGTCGTGGTTGCGAAGATGGCCCTCACCATGGACGTCGGGAGTGAAGTTGGGCATCATGCTGCCTATTGTGCACGGTTGGAGTCGTAACACGACGTCCTGTGGCTGCACGGAAAGCATTATTCAACATGGTGGCATTGCAGTCACTGTTCCTCCGAGCCATAATCCGTAGGTAGCGGTCATTCACTGCTGTAGTAGCCCTTGGTCGGCATGAGCGAGGCATATCATCGACACTTTCCTTGTTGTGAGCCCTTCCTGGCACAAAGTAACTATGCGGACGCGATCGAACCGCGGTATTGACCGTCTAGGCATGGTTGAACTACAGACAAGAGCCGTGTACCTCCTTCCTGGTGGAGTGACTGGAACTGATCGGCTTCTGACTCCCTCCGTCTAATAGGCGCTGATCATGCATGGTTGTTTACATCTCTGGGCGGATTTAGTGGCATCCCTGAACAGTCAAAGGGACTGTGTCTGTGATACAATATCCACAGTGAACGTTTCTCTTCAGGAGATCTGAGAACCGGGATGATACAAAACTTTTTTTCGATTTATGTATCTATTGCGGATTAGCGACATGTGACAAACCAGTGTTGTCACAAGACATATATAGAAAATTCTCACATTATGCCTATTTTTACTGGATTGCACTATTCAGCAGTCTATACATCTGTTAACATTGTGTTGTTTTATATTTTTACAGTAACTTCACAGTTTTAAACAAAATGCAACTATACTTGACATAAAAAAATGAAAATGTTCCTTGAAATCTTACGGATTTTAATACATTATCAGCTTATTGGGTGCACTTGACAACGAAATGCTATTTTTTCTGGAGTCATACTGAGTATCCTGTCAGATAATACTTTATTCATCTGAAAAAATGCCCTCTGAATATGAACAGAGTTATTGGACCAAATCTAAAACATCGAACTATTAATGGCCCGTTTCTCCTGCAATAGAATTGTCATCGTGTGGGAATTTTGAAAAGTCTCTAAGTTCAAGAACATGGTTTTTGGAAACACGGTTTTACACTTTTCCCTAACTAATGAACCCCATTTCCCTGTCAGTCTTCAATTTTTGCATTTCATCAGCCATAATTTTCACTGACTTCGTCAAAGGCTGCCCTGTTTCTTGAAGCTGGAAGATCACTTGCGGCAGCTCAGCTGCGATGAAATTTAATTAATTTCTAGAGTTCTGAAGATTGGAGAAATTTCTTTGCTGCTACAATTAGAAGTGCTTCATTCTCTAGAGCGATGACCACCTCGGGAAATTTGAAGCGTAGCAAGCTGCTGCTGAAACCCATGTCCCCCATATCGTTGTGGTATGCTGAGGGAGCAGAGGTATGTCTGGTGAAATGTTTTTAAATGTCAGAATCCTTAACGAGGCTTTCAGAAAGATTTTAATATTGGAAATAAATTTGTCACCATCTGAGAAGCTTCGTATCTCTTCTAACAGCCTGATGAAATCATGTGCCACGCTGGTCACGTGTGTTTGGAAATAGCACCAGCGTTTTTCACGTTTGGTACAGTGTCTGAGATGAAAATTAATACACTGTCGTATTGAAATTCTCAAGGCCACAGTAACTGTAATGAATTGGTAAATGACTATGCGAAAGTTGACTTATTAACTTTTGGCAAACCCTCCGTTGTAAGCAAGAGTGATTTTATTGATTCACCATGTTGAGGATCTAATCGTCCAAAAATGACGTCGGCAATAAAACGACCCGTAGGATCAGTCGACCGGTCGGATGTGAAAAATTTCTTTTCGTAGTTAAATTACTGCTCAATTATTTTACACTGAAGTGTTTTACTGTCAGAAGAAAATACATCGGATCTGGAAGTATTGATGTAATTTCACAAGTTACTGCGTAAAGAAAAACCTAATTATATATGCGGCGTTTCAATCACAAAGATGTCAATCATACCTATTAAAGTTCAAATTGAAGATGGATTTAACACATTTAAAGAGACACTCTGCGAAATTTTCGGTCTCTGGTCATAATATTTGAGCTTAGAATATGCTCTGGGATCCTGCAACTAACAGAAATCAGCGATAATGATCTGTAATTCTATACATCCCATCTTTAACCTTTTTGCAAATTGAAGGCCTTGCTCTTTTTTCCAGCCACACGGTACTGCGCAAGACGTTCTCGATATTTTTATGCTAGAAAGGACCTGATTGTGCGGCGTATTCAACGTAAAACGTAACTGCAATTTCGTCGGAACGTGGTGCCTTGTTCACTTTAAGTATAGACACGAAGCCCATGCCAACTACAGTAGTAAAAGTTTATATGCCAACTAGCTCTGCAGATGATGAAGAAATTGATGAAATGTATGATGAGATAAAAGAAATTATTCAGGTAGTGAAGGGAGACGAAAATTTAGTAGTCATGGGTGACTGGAATTCGAGAGTAGGAAAAGGGAGCGAAGGAAACATAGTAGGCGAATATGGATTGGGGGTAAGAAACTAAAGAGGAAGCCGTCTGGTAGAATTTTGCACAGAGCATAACTTAATCATAGCTAACACATGGTTCAAGAATCATAAAAGAAGATTGTATACATGGAAGAATCCTGGAGATACTAAAAGGTATCAGATAGATTATATAATGGTAAGACAGAGATTTAGGAAACAGGTTTTAAATTGTAAGACATTTCCGGGGGCAGATGTGGACTCTGACCACAATCTATTGGTTATGAACTGTAGATTAAAACTGAAGAAACTGCAAAAAGGTGGGAATTTAAGGAGATGGGACCTGGATAAACTGAAAGAACCAGAAGTTGTACAGAGTTTCAGGGAGAGCATAAGGGAACAATTGACAGGAATGGGGGAAAGAAATACAGTAGAAGAAGAATGGGTAGATCTGAGGGATGAAGTAGTGAAGGCAGCAGAGGATCAAGTAGGTAAAAAGACGAGGGCTAGTAGAAGTCCTTGGGTAACAGAAGAAATATTGAATTTAATTGATGAAAGGAGAAAATATAAAAATGCAGTAAATGAAACTGGCAAAAAGGAATACAAACGTCTCAAAAACAAGATCGACAAAAAGTGCAAAATGGCTAAGCAGAAATGGCTAGAGGACAAATGTAAGGATGTAGAGGCTTCTCACTAGGGGTAAGATAGATACTGCCTACAGGAAAATTAAAGAGACCTTTGGAGAAAAGAGAACCACTTGTATGAATATCAAGAGCTCAGATGGAAACCCAGTTCTAAGCAAAGAAGGGAAAGCAGAAAGGTGGAAGGAGTATATAGAGGGTCTATACACGGGCGATGTACTTGAGAACAATATTATGGAAATGGAAGAGCATGTAGATGAAGATGAAATGGGCGATATGATACTGCGTGAAGAGTTTGACAGAGCACTGAAAGACCTGAGTCGAAACAAGGCCCCGGGAGTAGACAACATTCCATTACAACTACTGACGGCCTTGGGAGAGCCAGTCCTGACAAAACTCTACCATCTGGTGAGCAAGATGTATGAGATAGGCGAAATACCCTCAGACTTCAAGAAGAATATAATAATTCCAATCCCAAAGAAAGCGGGTGTTGAAAGATGTGAAAATTACCGAACTATCAGTTTAATACGTAACAGCTGCAAAATACTAACGCGAATTCTTTACAGACGAATGGAAAAACGGGTAGAAGCCGACCTCGGGGAAGATCAGTTTGGATTCCGTAGAATCTTAGAAGAAAGATTAAGGAAAGGCAAACCTACGTTTCTAGCATTTGTAGACTTAGAGAAAGCTTTTGACAATGTTGACTGGAATATTCTCTTTCAAATTCTGAAGGTGGCAGGGGTAAAATACAGGGAGCGAAAGGCTATTTACAATTTGTACAGAAACCAGATGGCAGTTATAAGAGTCGAGGGGCATGAAAGAGAAGCAGTGGTTGGGAAGGGAGTAAGACAGGGTTGTAGCCTCTCCCCGATGTTATTCAATCTGTATATTGAGCAAGCAGTAAAGGAAACAATAGAAAAACTCGGAGTAGGTATTAAAATCCAAAGAAGAAATAAAAACTTTGAGGTTCACCGATGACATTGTAATTCTGTCAGAGACATCAAAGGACTTGGAAGAGCAGTTAAACAGAATGGACAGTGTCTTGAAAGGAGAATATAAGATGAACATCAGCAAAAGCAAAACGAGGATAATGGAATGTAGTCGAATTAAGTCGGGTGATGCTGAGGGGATTAGATTAGGAAATGAGACACTTAAAGTAGTAAAGGAGTTTTGCTATTTGGGGAGCAAAATAACTAATGATGGTCGAAGTAGAGAGGATATAAAATGTAGACTGGCAATGGCAAGGAAAGCGTTTCTGAAGAAGAGAAATTTGTTAACATCGAGTATAGATTTAAGTGTCAGGAAGTCATTTCTGAAAGTATTTGTATGGAGTGTAGCCATGTATGGAAGTGAAACATGGACAGTAAATAGTTTGGACAAGAAGAGAATAGAAGCTTTCCAAATGTGGTGCTACAGAATAATGCTGAAGATTAGATGGGTAGATCACATAACTAATGAGGAGGTATTGAATAGAATTGGGGAGAAGAGGAGCTTGTGGCACAACTTGACTAGATGAAGGGATCGGTTGGTAGATGTTCTGAGGCATCAAGGGATCACCAATTTAGTATTGGAGGGCAGCGTGGAGGGTAATAATTGTAGAGGGAGACCAAGAGATGAATACACTAAGCAGATTCAGAAGGATGTAGGTTGCCGTAAGTACTGGGAGATGAAGAAACTTGCACATGATAGGGTAGCATGGAGAGCTGCATCAAACCAGTCTCAGGACTGAAGATCACAACAACAACAACAATTGTTTCTTCATATCGGACCTGCTCCTACAGCTACAGCGTAACGCGCAGTCGTGGGAGATATGGAGGTTAGTCTGATCCGGATCGAACGCGCGCCACAAATTAACGATCGTGGGATGGTACACCGCTTTCAGTGTGCTGTGAAGGCGGTTTCCCGCATTCGCGTAGGCGAACGCTGAACTGCTCCCCAATCTGCATTCTGTCTGACATCGTCAGTTTCGATGCATGGCGGATCCATGAGGGTTTGAATGGAAAGTTTACACACGCACGCGCACACACACACACACACACACACACACACACACACACACACACAATTATAGTGCTTTGCCTGAGACAAACTGACACGGAACTATGGTGGAAATAGCTTCAAGGTGTAATCTCCCCACTCTATTCGTTGTGTCTGAAATTTAGCCGAACTTTACCTCCCACTCTATAAAAGTCTACTATTACCAACACTATGTCCCCACAAACTGGTATCCAACTTTCACTCGTATGCTAACGTTTAACTAAACAGAACCTAATTTGAACTGAACTGTAACTGATCTGAATGCAACTTGTCTTTATATTAAATGTGCAACTGAAGTAAAACTATTATCTGGCCCTAATCGAAATTTCTAGTTACTTCTCATCTTAACACTGTTGCAGATTGCTCGAAAGCACATCATCAGACAGCAAGCAGGCAGCGGCTAAGTTAGATTATTTCTAAATAAAATTTCCAAACTATGCTCACACTGTTATCTACTACATGGTACAATGTGGCAATGTGTAATGGTAAACAGTGGGATGGGGGAGAGTAACTATTCCTACAAAGTGATATTCCAAGACAACGAGTTTAGAATGAAGTACGTATTCAAAAAGACAGAGAAAAACTTCACGTGATCTTTACACATAACATAGGTCTGAACAATACTATGCTTAACAAAGTGAACAATGGAAAGGGTACAACGTTAACACAGAATTTCTATAAAAGTCAAACAGCTTAATAGATTAACATTTTAATGCTTGACTCAGGGAAGTGTTTTGGTCATTCTTTCAGCTCTAAGCAAGTTAACTAGCTGGCAATAATCATTCTGACAAACTAGCTGCGCAATGATGCAGTCTTATTTCAAATTCATCTCTTCAAAAAATAACATTATTCGAATTTTTATTCCTTTCACCTTTCAATGTACACATCATATTCATCCTTGCTGTCCTTTACCAGGTGCATACAAGTTCTAAGGCCTCCGATTTTTTTTCTCCGGACTGGAAAGAGATAGAAGCATGCGCATTGTTTTAAAATGAGGCCGCATTCATTGTCAATACGTCCCAGGGATGGCAGCACCGTACGGCAGATGGAATTTTACCGCCAGCGGCGAGAATGAGAACTGTTTTAAATACTTAAAATGGCGACGTTTTCCTTACTTGAACAGCGTGCAATCATTCGTTTTCTGAATTTGCGTGGTGTGAAACCAATTGAAATTCATTGACAGTTGAATGAGACATGTGGTGATGGAGTTATGGATGTGTCGAAAGTGCGTTCGTGGGTGTGACAGTTTAATGAAGGCAGAACATCGTGTGACAACAAACCGAAAAAACCTCGGGCTCGCACAAGCCGGTCTGACGACACGATCGAGAAAGTGGAGAGAATTGTTTTGGGGTATCGCCGAATGACTGTTGAACAGATCGCCTCCAGAGTTGGCATTTCTGTGGGTTCTGTGCACACAATCCTGCATGACGACCTGAAAATGCGAAAAGTGTCATCCAGGTGGGTGCCACGAATGCTGATGGACGACCACATGGCTGCCCGTGTGGCATGTTGCCAAGCAATGTTGACACGCATCGACAGCATGAATGGGACTTTCTTTTCGTCGGTTGTGACAATGGATGAGACGTGGATGCCATTTTTCAATCCAGAAACAAAGCGCCAGTGAGCTTAATGGAAGCACACAGATTCACCGCCACCAAAAAAATTTCGGGTAACCGCCAGTGCTGAAAAAATGATGGTGTCCATGTTCTGGGACAGCGAGGGCGTAATCCTCAGCGATTTTCCAGTGGTCAAAACAGACTCCTAAAGAAGCCTTCGCCGCTGCCATTGAATCATGGCGTCAGCGTTGTGAAAAATGTGTACGTCTGCAGGGCGATTACGTCGAGAAGTAACGCCTGTTTCATCGATTTCGGGTGAACAGTTAATTAGAAAAAAAATCGGAGGCCTTAGAACTTGAATGCACCTCGTACAGTCAATTTTTCTTCATCTAACAGATGCAAGTCCTCACAACACTACTAATTATGTCCATTGCCTACCACATTTCAACTAAGGATGTATCAGAATGCGCAGATACGAAGACTGTGCCACGACGAGACCAAAGATTGTATTAGTAACATAACTCGCTTCCTCTCTGACGTGCACATCGATAACAGACAAAAACCAAAATGACATGGCCACCTTACAAAGGTATTCGGGAGATTTCATTTGTCCCAAGTCTTTCCAATTGGGAATCCTAATGAAATTTCAGCGTCGCTCTACATCCAACAAAAAGTTGACTCCTAATTTATATTTCAGTATGCATAAAGAGATTTGCTTTATAATATAGTATGAGCATAAATGTTTTTAGCTCAAATGGATCCCGTACCTTCAACCAGTGGGACGGCACGAAATTGTAACCGTCAAAAACGACTGATTTTCCTGATGAAGGGTTACTGGAGACGTGGAAGAAAGAGATTTTAACGGAGGTGATCCAGCATTATCGGAATTTTCTGACGGAGGACATGCGTTTGAGGACACAACTCATAGCGACAGCAATGACGATGTCAGCGATTGTACTGGTAATGGTGATGGCAATGGACTGCAATTTCTTTTTCCTTTATTGTACGAGTATTTCAATGCCCCATCTGGGGCGGGCTGGCAGCAGCACATGCGCTGCTCTTCAGCCGAAAGACATTACTCATACAATAGAAGACATTTAAAATAACATAAAGGAGAGAATATGGGGTACATATATACAAAAAAGGGGGCGACTGTATAAAGGAGATAAAAACGGTAAAAAATGAGCGCACACAAAACAAAACCACACACTGGATCATAAAAGCATCGACGGACGGCGTAGTACATAACAATCGCTGACAATATGGACAGCAAGAAATCTGTAGCAATTAAAACTGTAAGAAACCAAAACTGCAACCGAGATTAAACTGATAATACCTTGCCAGCCCAAGATCTCATTTACAAGCTTCTTTCACCCAAAGAGTACATTTCATCAAGAAGCAGCGTGAGACTGTGGTTGTATTGCAAACACGCCATCGAAAGATGTACAGCACTAAACAGCCGCGGGCTCGCAGGCGCCGGCGGGAAACAAGACACCAGGCACGAGGCTCTGCTGTGACTGCCAGTTGCATAGTGGCGGTCGGCGTGTTAAGGAATTCTGCCGCACCAAACCGTCACTGGTCGTTATGCTTAACAGGATTGGTTGATGTACTCACTCATCAGTCATTTTATTTGCTACAGTTGTGTATCTTTTTACAATATATACTTTAAATGACTAAAAATCTGATAGTTATAAATAATGTTCTGCATATATGATTCATTTATGGTGCATTTACGAGTACATCTCTGGTAGCTCATTTTGAGACACTGTATATACGTAGCGTATGGCTAAAATTAAAGCTGTCCTCAACTCGTAGGCTGCTTTGAACAGAACAGTGCCTTACTAGAAATAGTCCTATTAGCAGTGAAATGCCATTTCTTTCCTCCAACTTTTCAAAAATCAAATGGTTCAAATGGATCTGAGCACTATGGGACTTAACATCGTCTCCTAGAACTCAGACCTACTTAAACCTAACTAACCTAAGGACGGCACACACATCCATTCCAGAGGCAGGATTCGAACAAGCGACCGTAGCAGTCGCGCGGTTCCGGACGGAAGCGCCTAGAGCCACTCGGCCGCCGCGGCCGGCCAACTTTTCAACTGACTTATGCAGACGACTACAGCAGTACCTAGAGTGTAACGTGGACTCCGAATCACGGCACTGTTTGTCATTTTTCAAATTAACAAATCATTGCCAGAAGTGGAATAAAGCGATAAATGACTAACTAAGAACTGCCTCCTAGAACTAGATTTGGCACTATCTGTTGACCTACCAGAACGATACTGGAAGTGTTTAAACACTGAGTGGCGTCCATGTGTGAGTTCTCAGAATTACAAACAAGTTAAACGGACTAGTATCCGTGGTTGGTGACAAATTTATTTAATTTCTTATTTAACTAATTTATTTATTTGATTAATGGGTTGGTGCATAAGTTTTCCATAAGTTTAAACACAACAGATACACACAACAGATACACACAACAGAGAACTTTAGTCATGAATAATATGTTCTCCTACACTCTTGACAACAGTCTGCTAACGCGTGGGTAACTTATTGATTCCGCGGCTGTAGAAATATACGTGGTTTTCAGGCGAAGAACTCGTCGAGCCATGTTCGGAGCGCATTTTCATCTGAAAAGGAAGTTCCTTGAAGGTTGTTCGACAAATAGCGGAAAAGGTGAAAATCTGAGGGCGCAACATTAGGTAAATAACGTGGGTGCGGAAAGACTGCCCAACCCAACTCCTGTATGATATTTTTTGCCAGTCCAGCAAAATGCGAGCTCGCCTCATCATGAAGTAGCATCACTTCACGCAGTCTCCCTAGTCGTTGCTCTTGGATTGCGTCAGCAAGACGCCCCTCTTGTAGACACTAAATGTCAGCAGTGATACGGTCGCAGGTTCGAATCCTGCCTCGGGCATGGATGTGTGTGATGTCCTTAGGTTAGTTATATTTAAGTAGCTTTAAGTTCTAGGGGACTGATGACCTCAGAAGTTAAGTCCCATAGTGCTCAGAGCCATTTGAACCATTTTTTGTCAGCAGTGGCTGTTACACCTTTGGGAAGCAATTCGTAGTGCTCCACAGCGACGGTGTACTGCCAGATGCATAACATTCTTATGTGGATGCGCGCAGGTCTTTGTAGG
The DNA here is from genome assembly GCF_023864275.1 of Schistocerca cancellata. NCBI lineage: Eukaryota > Metazoa > Arthropoda > Insecta > Orthoptera > Acrididae > Schistocerca > Schistocerca cancellata. The sequence continues at coordinate 701,783,334 of NC_064628.1, forward strand.
GGGATTGGCTGTTTGTGCTCAACCATTCCTTTAGGAATGGTCGGTGTTGTTCAGGAACCAATTGATGACGAGCAAGCAGACTTGCTCATATGACCAACCGCTGATTTTTGTGATTTTGGCTTAGAGCGTGCAGTACCCATACACGCGATTTCCCCGTTGCATCCAAATGTCGCACGATGGTGGAATGATCACAGTTCATCACATTTGTCAGTTCTCGAGTACACTGACGTGGATCATTGTAGACTAATGCCTTTAAACGATCTTCATTAAACTGCAAAGGCCTCCCTGAACATGGGGAGTCACTAATGTGAAAACGATCCTCCTTAAAACGAGCTCTCTGTCCGGTGGCATTATACCCATACATGGCGCAATGTGCCTACATTGCTGTCACGCCTCTACTGAACTCAAACGAAAGAATGTGTCGGAGATGTTCCGATTTCTACATTTGGCACTTCATTTTCTACCGTCCACAGCTCCACTCACTATCTCCAAACGACAAAATGACAATATGTAAACTCAAACAGCAACAGTGAACTACAAATAAAAAATGACACTCGATAAATGAACCCATAGCAACCAGAATACCGACATGCAAAACAAAAACGCTACGATCTTATGCACAACCCATTATTTAACGCAGTCTTGACGTATTCCATAAGCAATAAGATAACGTATTTGTTATTAACGGGCATTTCGTCAGCGGCTGTAGCTTATACTCTAGAAATATTGTTATTAATACACTGCTTCAATCACAATATTTTATTTTCCTGTTTTAGTAGAACGCGTTTCGTAGGTACGACACTAGTTTCAAACGTACATTAACGTTTTTTTAGCGTTACATCGCTTCAGTTTCTCACCTAGCAGTAAGTGAACGACATTCGGTATCCGATCGAATGTATCCGGATACCTATTAGTGGACATCAGTATGGGGTGTGTCGACCCGTCGCCTTTATGAAGCCTTGAGCTCTCCTGGGAACAATTTCAAAGAGGGTGTCTGGACGGCTGTGGAGGAACTTCAGCCCATTCTTCCTCAAGAGCCGAAAGCAGAGAAGGTAGCGATTCTGGACGTTGTGGTAGGCAGAGAAATAGAGACCATATCTCATCCCAAAGTTGTTCCATTTCGTTCAGGTCGGGACTCTAGGCAGGGCAGTCCATTTCAAGGTTATTATTGTCCACAAACCACTGCTTCACAGATGCTGCTTTATGACAGGATTCATTGTCATGTTGGTACGAATAATCAGTCTCCGAACTGTTCCTTTGCTTTACACAGTAGACAGTGTTGTAAAAGGGGTTCATACCCTTCCTCATTTAGCGATTTCTTTGGCGCAATAAGGGGACCGCTTCTTAAGCACGAAAAATATTTCTATATCGTCACACCATCTCTTCCGTACTTCACTATTGGTACTACACATGATGGGAGGTAACATTCTTCAGGCCTTCGCCAAACAAATCTTTCCATCGAATCGCCACACAGTATAGTCATGCACTGCCAAGTGGCCTCACTGTCATCACACTAGGTCTATTTGGTCTTTGTTTAGCTTTGGCTTCCCGTTTCCACTTCCCAATCACGTCACCAACAGTCGACTTGGACAGACTGAAATGTCCCTGATGGATTAGTCAGGTGACCTCTAATGACCAGTCCCCGTTCGAACTCACTGAGCTATCGTTATCGACCTATCCTGCTGTTACTGCTGCAGTACTGACAACATAATAACATAAGTCACAGCAGAACTGAACTTTAAACTCGCAAACCATGTCAGCACAAAGCAACACGTATGGCACTCCTTAAGCTGGGAATTGCAGGGTGAGCTGGAATTCGAAAACCACCCAGTGATGTAAATGCCCATACTAGGAAAACGTGGTGCCGAAGCTATAGAACCTGCACCATGGAGCAATGGAAAAAAGACATTTGGTCGTATGAGGCTTCATTCACGTTGTTTCCAACTTCTGGCCTAGTTTAGGTCCCTAGAGTGAAACAGGACAGGGATTCGGTATGATTTGGGCAGCCAAATCGTTATGCGAACTGTGCAACGTCATATTACTGCCAAGGATTACATCACCATTTGGACTGATCAAGTCCATCTCATGGTACAATGTGTGTTTCCCAACGATGATTCTGTGTTCCAAGACGACATAGCCCATGTTCACACAACTTGTAACGTCCACGACTACTTTTGTGAGCACGCGGATGAATTGTCGCATCTTCCCGGGCCGCCACTGTCACCAGATCTCAATATTGTGTAGCCCTTGTGGTCCACTTTGGAAAGAAGGGTACGTGATCGCTATACACCTTCATAATCGTTACATGAACTTACCACCGTTTTGCAGAAAGAATGGTGTTAAGATTCCCTTGAAAACCATACAAGAGCTGTATTTCTCCACTCCGAGACGACTGGAAGCTGTTTCAATGCCAGTGATTTTCCTACACCATATTAGGCATTGCAATATGTTGTGTTTTGGTATTTATACATTTTTGTCCGTCCCTTATAAACACAAGACATTAAAACTCTGAATATCCTTTCTTACAGGAGTGCTAGTCTTGCAGGAGAGCTTCTGTGAAGTTTGGAAGGTAGAAGATGGGATACTGGCGGAAGTAAAGATGTGAGGACGGGTCGTGAGTAGAGCTTGAGAAGCTCAGTTGGTAGAGTAAGTGCCTGCGAAAGGCAAAGGTCTCGAGTTCGAGTCTCGGTCTGGCACACAGTTTCAATCTGCCAGGAAATTTCATCAAAGTTCATAATAAAGAAGAGCTATTACAGAATTACTATAGCATAGACAATATTTCGGTTGGGAAACTAAATATTCTATGGGCAAGTAAGAGTTAAAAAGCTGTTACCAGTACACATATGCGTAGACTTTAGTAATACATAGTCTATCCATGACCTAAAACCTCACCAGCAAACTACAACAACCCTTACAACACACCGAACGAATGAGCTACCGTGCATCACATATCATGATCTTATCGACGCACTCTGGCGCATAAATCATCTGCGAAGAGTTAATAAGTATATGTCCGGTAAGCAGAAGTTATCATCTGCGTGAGACCTTTCGTGACTCAGATTAGACATTGAAGTCCTGTTTGTTAATAGATACCGTTTTGTTACAGAGTGCTGCAAACAGAGAATTTAATATACAAGGTGATCAAAAAGTCAGTATAAATTTGAAAACTAATAAACCACGGAATAATGTAGATAGAGAGGTAAAAATTGACACACATGCTTGGAATGACATGGGGTTTTATTAGAACAAAAAAAAAGTTCACAAAATGTCCGACAATTGGTGCTGGACAGCAAAACTGCTATCGTGACGGGTGAGAGGTATGCCGATATGTCACAGAATCGCATCATCCCCAGCCTGGCTGATAAACACGTGCTGGAACGTACGATGCTTATGCACTCCACCCCATATTGCTAGACGCGTGACAGATGTCTTGCGCGCGTCGTTTGGTGGTGATCGTGTGCTCAGCCGCCACTTTCGTCATGCTTGGCCTCCCAGGTCCCCAGACCTCAGTCCGTGCGATTATTGGCTTTGGGGTTACCTGAAGTCGGAAGTGTATCGTGATCGACCGACATCTCTAGGGATGCTGAAAGACAACATCCGACGCAAATGCCTCACCATAACTCCGGACATGCTTTACAGTGCTGTTCACACCATTATCCCTCGACTACAGCTATTGTTGAGCAATGATGGTGGACATATTGAGAATTTCCTGTAAAGAACATCATCTTTGCTTTGTGTTACTGTGTTATGCTAATTATTGCTATTCTGATCAGATGAAGTGCCATCTGTCGGACATTTTTTGAATGTTTGTATTATTTTGGTTCTAATAAAACCCATGTCATTCCAGGCATGTGTGTCAATTTGTACCTCTCTATCTATATTATTCCGTGATTTATTCAGTTTTGAAATTTATACTGACTTTTTGATCACCCGGTACTTAGCTAAGCGAATGGTATAAAATTTGATGTATTGTGAGTACAAAAGCATAACTAATTTCACCTCTGTACAATCATTTCAGCTGTTTGAACTAACAGTAATAACCGGCAGAACAATTGCAGTTTTCATGTGAAGAAAGATTTTGGCAGTGGAAGCAGTTAACTGGAAAAGATACAAATAATTTCACTCTAATAAACTGCTTGTTGATATTCAGTGTGATCCTTGCAGTATGAAACGCTCACACGAAGTTCTTCAACAGATTATAGGCGTTTCTGAGTGAACCGTTCCGACTAATAGCCGGTCTGTCCCAGATCATGAGCTACTGGAATTAGGCAGAGACGATGTGTGTGTAGGATAGCGGATGGGGATTCAGTTTAGCGAAGTGTTGCCAACTCGGTGGTACTGAAGGTCCCCAAATGCCATTTAAAAAGTCGCCGTTTACAGTCAAAATACCCCAAATTTAAAACAAATGTAGAAATAAAATATCAAATTTCGCTTAAAATTTATTATTATATTTAAACATAATTGATAATGATAAGATACTACTTAAAATAAAGTGTTTTTAAAAACTTCTCATCCTCACTTCGATATTCCTCCGTTCGCCGATATTCCTCAGGTCCAACTGCTCCACTGTCAGGAGGAGACTGTCTGGTGTAACTTGACATTGTACTTATCAACTTCGGCACAGTCAGGTGGTTCATTTGAATGACAAAACTTTCCTATGCGTTTTAGCGCTCTTCGCAATGTAAGAATCGATTCAGAGTTTCGATATTCATCCTTTTACGCAATTTTGATTTCACAATGCTCATTTGACAGAAAACTCTTTCCACTTTCGCATTTGAGTAGGGGAGACTTAACACTTGAACTGCGAGACACCACAACTCTTGGAAGGAATTCATGCCTGTGGAACCTTTATAAGCACCTACTTCAGCCCAAAAATACACGATATTACTAATGTTGCGCCATTTTTATGAAACTGATATTCCAGCACAGACTAAAGACGGATTCAGCTACGTTGGGCTTAGTATAACCAAATATTTCTGCTAATTCAGTAATCGATTCCTTAAGACACTTGCGAACCTCATTGACAGAGAATATGTTAATTTTTTTTAAGGACGTGAATGTTATTAGGAAGAAAATTCCTTAGTTCTGTAGTGAGTTTTATTGTGAAATCTATGCGCCGTTACGAAGGTGATTTTCATTTTCAGGTCTGCGTTTAATTTCTGAAGTCGTTAAGTCAAATCCATACCCCATATATGGCTTAGGATCTACATACGAATCCGTATCACTTGTCGGGATACCTTCTTTCGCTGTAGGTATTATAATTCTCCTACTCACAGTCTGAATCAGATCTGTCATATCCTGAAGTAGTTTTGTAGGGTCAACGTTCTCACTTTCAAAAGCCTTGGTTGTCTTTTGCACTTCCTCTACTACTGGTTGTAAATAACACAAATTTTACTTATTACCAGGTTCGTAATACATGTTGTACAGCCTTTCTGCTATGTAGCTGTTTTCTTTAGATCTGACAATCTGAAAGTGAAGTTTCATTTCTTCCTACTGTCATTATTTTCTTGTAACAACGGGCCCAACAGAAAGCCATCGAGTCTCACACACAGCTGGAATTTTCAAAGGTTTTTCCCCTTCATTTAACGTTTCATGAATGTCCGTGTGTTTTCTCGAACCACAAAGTCGATATTTCTTCCCAGTGTCTCTTCTGTTGTATGAGAGATTGCTAACTGCATTGAGTGACAAACACAACGCATCATAATCAGGTGTGGTAAGTTTAAATCTCTTTTCAGCCTCTCATATACACCTTTGTTTATTCCTGTGTTTACGGGAGCAATGTCAACCCCGACCCCAATCATGTTTTCTGGGTTAAGTTTGACATTTCAACAAAGCTTTTATTGATTAACAGTGGCTTCCACTGTGCCAATTTATAATTCCACAAAACCCGAGAAAGCGTACACTATTATTTCCCTTGAGGCACTGAAATAGCGCATACAAACACAGAGTGATTTTGTAACGGATATATCTATTGATTCATCTAAAATTAAGCTGAATTCATTTTCACGAATATCTTGACGCAACATTTCCGAAAAGTGTGGCAACATTTCCTAAAAGTGTGGAGCTAACACGCTTACGACCATTTCTCTGCACTTAGTTCTGTGTAAATGGAGTTCTCTCGCACATTTGGTATCAGGAAATTGTCTTTTATGTAATTCCGTGATCACACGAAAGAAATGAACTGTCCAGCTATGAACATGCAGATTTATGCTTCCAATAATTTATTGGCATTTGTTTTAGTCTCCCTTTTAAACGGAAGCTTCTGTTGTCGAGAACTTTCGAAAGGATCCGAAAATTTACTGCGTTTGTAAGTTTTACATTCTTTTTAATGTCAGTTAATTTTGAATTAATTTCACACTTGCAGAAAGTACACTGGGCTTTTGTTGTGTAATTTTGAACAATTCGTAACCACTCTTTAAACTGAGGATGGGACTCCCAAACCTGTCCGTAATGTCGTTCGTATTTAGGATTAGGTCCCATCGCGAAACATCAGCGAAATGCACAATTCTTGCTCACGAACACACTTGGCATAAAACATTGAAGTGAATGTAACTCAACATTGGAAGCAAACTGTATAACAGTACACTGCATACGAGATTCATTGTTAACTTGTTTTGTTCCTTAGATTAGAACGAGGGAGTTCACAGCGCAAGTTGCTCTTGCTTCGTAGGTGGTGCAATGCGGGAAGGAATCGTGTTCATTTACTCAGCAAAGCTCTTACTGATTGTTGTTGGTATGTAAGATGAGTGCTAGCGTCAGGAATACGCGGAAACAAGGCTTACTCATCTCTTACAATGGAAAACAAGTTCTTTCTTTCCCCTCACGCACTACAGAATCCACAATCGCATAAGAAGTACTTGGTACACCAGTACATATTTTCTCCCTATGCCTCTCTACATTACTGTATTGCAAAAGTATTGTAGAAGTACAGAGTATAATTTTGGAGTTATATTAACGGAAGATCTTCAAATTTTACATATTATATCCAAGCCGACCCCAGTCCCAACATGAATTTTAGTCGCTGTTGTTAGATACACCATATTTAGTGACTTTTCCCTCAAATTGGCAACAATGGTTTAACGTTGGGTGCGCACTGGAGTAGACCAAGGATCATGGAATGCAGCCCGCGAAGAGACTGGAGACTACAAATTACCTACACCGTGTACCTCCGGCGTGGTAGTTCTCACAGCCGTCGAGAGATGGCTCTGCCTTGATACTTCTTGTGATATCCAGAGATGGCCGTAGTGATTCGCTTCTGCCTGGCTCTCAATAGATGGCACAAGCTAATTCTTCGGTTTATAAACATAATAATTTACCATTTCCAGCCGAAATATTTTACTTTTCTATTGACGTACTACACGTTTAGGAACTGAAACTCAGTTTAAAGGAGCACATTCAAGTTTTGATAGCGTGACTACATCAGTACTTCACGTAGGCATAAAGATAAAACAGACAACAGTTATTTTTGCAACAATAGCTTGTTAGAAACGAAGTCATATAGATATAGCCATCAGTCAACAACGGAAAAGCAATGAGATATTATTTGCTTAAGTGCCCGAAGAAATTTATACAGGACAGGGGGAGAAAGTCTAAAATTGCAATTTGTTATAAAAACTAGTTGGTTAGTTTCGAGGCGTGCCATGTTGCATGAGGTAAATTTAATAGGTGACAGAAAATACTTCTTACATCCCAGAGAAATGTTGGTGCCACACTCTGTGTACTCCAAATTCGGCAGGGGAAGGCAACATGTCAGCATCTGGACATCCTTCTGCAGTGAAATCGCACTTACGTTGAAAAGCAAAATTTTGGTACTGAATGCTGCCGGTATGTTATTAACAAAATAGTCATAATCTAAAAAAACGCGTCACACCCTGAGCATAAAACGCGTCACACCCTGAGCATAAAACTGCGAAATGTCTATTAATAATATAACAACCTCTTCATAGTGGATACTCTCGTTTGTAGTTCCGTCGTGTTGCGCAATTCGTGAACTGTAGAGGGTAATAACTTATCTTTGCGAATCTGTACGATGTGAAGAAACAAACGAAATTACTTCCAAAACGGGAACGCGGAAGGATTACAAATGTGCAGCTGCATATTACGGCGAAATGACTGTCTAGCGAACGAAACATTCTCCTCCGGTTGGGGTGAATTTCTTTTCCTTTCCTTTTTAAATAATATCTTATAAGAGAAATCTGATGCACTGCACATACTGTCACTAATTTGGACCTATAGTCAATTTTGCTTCTGTTGTTTGAACAGCGCTGGATGCCACTATTTCGAGGAAGGAATTGAATTCCTGGGAAGAAGTCCACTAATACCAAACGTAAGTCTTAATTTGAGGAAGAAATTTCTGAGTATGTACGTTTGGAGCACAGCATTGTGTGGTGGTGAAAGATGGACTGTGGGAAAACCGAATCGGAAATAATCGAAGCATTTGAGTTGCAGTGCTACGGAAGAACGTTGAAAATTAAGTGGATTGGTAAGGTAAGGAATGAGGAGGTCCTCCGCAGAATCGGTGAGGAAAGGAATGCATGGAAAGCACTGACATGAAGAAGGAGCAGGTGATAGGACATGTGTTAAGACATCAGGGAATAACTTCCATGGTACTAGAGGGAGCTGTAGAGGGTAAAAACTGTATGGGAAGACAGAGATTACAGCATTAACTGAGAAGGCAAGTTGCAAATGCTATTCTGAGATGAAGAAGTTGGCACAGGAGAGGAATTCGTGGCGGGCCGCATCAAACTTGCCAGAAGACTGACAAAAAAAACTGAATAAACATCGCATTTGATGCTTCGTCTTGTGATTGTGTAGCCCGGCGCTATTAGATAGCGTATAGCTGGTTTCTGTAACATGTAAGTGGTTAAGATATACTACTGGCCATTAAAACAGCAACATCGGGAAGGATAAAAAATTACAAAGTTTTACTCACTAAGCGTATACATTATAAGAGAATATAGGTACATGGGGTTATACAGGGAGTGAAATTTAGTACGGAAAGCTGCCACTTCTGGCAGCAACTGCGGACTCTCGCCCAGTTGGTCACTGCAAGGAACTTAGCCTTAATGACAAATAGGGGAAGTCTTTCCATGCTGCTTCAACGCTGTGCTAGAGATCTTCAATCGCAGTGACCGGCAAATGCTGGCGTTACGGTCTTTGGGCAACTTATGACCCGTTGTCTTTAGTGGGTGGGAGATCTGGAGAACGTCAGGGCAACAGTCAGTCGAACACCCTCTATATTGTGTAGGTCAGGACAGCAAGGGAAACATGTGGCCTTGCGTTATCTTGTTGAAAGATAATGTCTCAGAGACCTCGGAAATAGGGCACAACCACGGTCCTTAACACATCAGAAAAGTAACGCCTGCTCTTCAAATTACCTGCTTCGAGAACTATAGGTGATCTTGCTGTGTACCTAATGGCACACCATAGCTTCGTCACGCGCTGGGCCCGTGTGATGACAAATGCAGTCTAGCAACGTTCATTCTCCTCCGAATCTTCACACAGTGACACGCTCATCACGGTGCTGTACGCACCACTGGGACCTGTCTGAAAAGACAACTTGGCGTCACACCTGTGTCCACTGTGGTCACTAGGAGTATCACCGTCAATGCGACTCTGTCAGTTGCTAGAAAAAGAGAAGACCCAACAATGATGGCCGTACTTTACTGACTGTGGTGTCCCAGACGTCGCTCTGCCCATGTGCGTACCTGTCCTGCTACGAAAAGCTTATTTTATGACTGAACTTACAAAGTGTTGCTGTACGACCCTGCACAACCGAGGGAACAGTATGTCCTTTTTTCTCTGGCGCTCGTCACTTGATGCCGAACGGATCCTTCGTGGCGTTTGGTATGGCCCTCCTGAATCCATTGATTCCGTATCCGCATGATGTTCGAGGATCCCAGCCAACGTGTGCTGCAATATCGGGGAACGATAAACCACTCTCTCTACAGGCCAAGATTCTGCCTCTGTCGAATTCCGACGCGTCCTGGTATAAGTTTCTCCTTCTTATTTTTTCTTATGCCTTTGTCTCGCATCGGCACAGAGTCGGCATGGTCATTAGAGGATTTGGCATCGTTATTTTGAGGGGTTGCTGGATGTCCTTCCTATCACCACCCCTTTACCCCCTGGGACGGAACATGTATACCCCAACTGTCTGCGTGTAGTGGGCGCTGCCCAGTATTCAGGTAGCGGTATGGGGGATACCGCCTAAAAACCAAATCCAGCCTGGCCAGGACACCAACCCTCGTCGTTAATCCACCGAGCGGATTCGATGCCAGAAGCGGCGCATTGACACCCACGGCTATCCGCTCGGCTAGACGTTTCTTCTTCTTGCACCAGGCATAACGCCATCTTCTCGCAAAGAGCCAAATTCAGATGCAGGTTTCTGAGTGAGATAACGGCTGCATATAACCTTTCCTTTAATAATGAATGTAGATTGTGTTACTCGTACTTTGTATAGTTGCGCAGAAATTAAAATCGTTTGCATACCCAAGAATATAACAGACCTCATGCCAATTTCAAGTTTGTTACAAACATGTTCACGATGTTGCAATCTTAATGGCCGGCAGCGTATTTTTTATTATGTAGTTGCGGATCATTGGCAGTTTATCAGGATTTTTGCCCTTGCTCCACATGCATGGACGGTGAGCTGTCAAAGGTTCAAACATCCAGTTTCTTCAGCCAATAGATTTAAAAATAATAAAGTGAAACAATATAATTAAACTATGAATAATATACATTTGTTTTTAATATTTTGGAATAATAAGTTTCATGTATAGTTTCAAAAAAAAATGATAAACTGTTCACTTTCTTTAATTTTAATTTAGAAAGTGAAGTTACAATAAATACGGCACAGAAAAATATTTGAAAGCTAACAAATTTGAATACTGCAGAAACAGACCTGCTGCAGAAACAGCACTGTATAACAGGCAGTAATGAACATCAGAGACACAGGAGTAATAAACGAAGTCTTATTAGGCAGATCGCTGAACATTTGCTGCAATGGTGTATTGTAACACATGTAGTACTTACAAGAGACATATTTGCCGGATTATGTTATATTGTGATACATTACTCCTTTTGTTCTTCATCAAGGTGCACACGTAGACTCTCGATGAACTGTCGAAAACACAGCGGAATGGAATGTCATTCGATTATTGTAGGGTTGCTTTCTGAAACGGTAAGTAATACAGTAAGAAACGGCAGGTATTTTCTTTTGTGTTATAGTTACACTTCATGGTCACCTCACAAGTATGAGGATCTGTGGCCGACACACTCAAACAGCACAGTATCCAGTTTAGGCAGAGATCACTACACGTGACTGCTGCTAGGCAACATTCTCACTGCTGTTTTATGCAGATTTTCAAAGTGATGGAACACACAGTTGCTTGTTAGCAGAGGGCGTAAGTAGCCATCTCATATGCTACGTCATCCCTGGTGTATCTGAAAAGCAGTAGTCCAATATAAAAAATCAGTCATCAAAAATAGTAGCCTGTGGGGGTCATGGGAAGTCTGGATTGTTGCCGGATTTCCAATGACATTACGCAACGTTGTCAGATTTCACCCCCTGTTCCCCCACACCCCTGTGCGGTCACAGTGGACATAGGCCAATTTTGCTATGTATAAAATTGGCAAGAAGTTCAAAGATCGGCAATAAATTAAAAAATCAAGATGGCAAAGACAGCTCAGTTCTCATAAGTTTAAAATCCAAGAAGGCGGACCTCAGGATAAATTACATGGTTGCCAAATCACTTGCGCTCAGAGGTCGTGTTTAAATCCCCATCTTTACTGTTTAAACGCTTGTGATGTATGTAATAGGACAGGATACGAGAAACTTCCGTTACATAGACAAAAACGGACGCACAGGGCAGGCCCACTGTGCCGCGTTGCCTTCAGAGTTCGGCAGCCATCCGCCTCCTACGACGGCCGCTAAAGCCGTCGGTACACGGGACGAGTGGGCTAACTTTCACGTGGCGTTCTCCGAGTTTTGTGACGTCACTTTCTGCTGTTTCACATTGAGGAGCCATTTCGTCACGTGAAACACAAAATAAATTCTGCGATATTTCGGCGACATTATCATGTAAAGTAGAAGCAATTGGAAACAAGAGCGCTCCCTATGTCACAAGTTGAAAGCTTGAGCCTCACAGAAAGCAAGACGCCATATTGCATTTGCGTGTTCAGTAGATGCCCATATTTGGTGGGTTGCATATTGTGCCGTACAACACATAAATGTGTGCTGTTTCTTTAGCACCAACACTTTCAAGAACCAATCGTTACTGGCACGATTTGTTACAATGAAACGGCGGAAACGTCGTACTGGTGATTAAAGAATTTTCATGTTTAGTTATTTTCGCATTATAACCCATAATTTTATGAGAGTAACACATTTTAAGGTAATGGAACAAAGAAGATTCATGATAAACTTTTCATTCTTGTTAGGATTTGTTACAATTAAATGTAAATTAAAAACTTTGCGCCGATTAAAGCCTATAAAAAACTGTAACATAAGATACAATGCCATTTATCACGAAGCTCAGCCTAGTTTAGATAGCAGAGGCACAACGCTATGGAACTGAGATTGGGTAGGCAGAGGGTTCGAAAAAAATTAGAATAAAAAATTGTAAAAGAAATATACTGTTGCATTTACTATTTTTTCCCTTGACATTTTATAAATGGTTATGGGATTTCGTCACGAAATCAATAGAAACGCTTTTTGTAATACTTGTCATGCAAATACAAATACTGTACGTTCTCAATGAAGAATGAGTTTGTTTGATTTGATGAACTTTTATAATCTGATGGCCTTCTGGCTGGTCATGTATCTTTCCTTCTTGTGTTATTACATGTTCACCGACATTGAAGTTTTAATTTATGTATACAACACACAGTACAAAATGACTAGCAATTCTACGCACATCCATTTTGGTGAAAAACTGTATGGTTTGCGAGCCGAATGAAGCCGACAACTGCCTCCAGAGAGCGCCGAGAGCGCAAAATCACGTTAACTTTATCGTCCCGTGTGCCGACGACGCTGTGTCTCGCGACGTTGGATATCCTGTTTGCTTGCAAGTCAACGTTAGCTGCCTGCTCCCGTGTGCCAACGGCTTAAGGTTCCGCACCACGCCGCAGCGGGCAGGACTGGTCGCTGCAGCTCTACTCATTCCAGCTAGCCCTAACTGCCTATGTCGTTGTCTTGGTCAGGCTGACTCACCGTTCTGCGGTCGCCTGCCGACTGGGCAGCATGCAGTTGTGTCTAGCTGGCTACTTCTCCGGCACGGTGCAGCCCAGTGCGGAAATGTAGCAGCTGGTGGTGGTGATTCCCGTTCCGGGAGGTGGGCGGGCGGCTGTCTTGTCTCAGAAATTTGGAAATTTGTGTTAAGGTCTTATGGGACCAAACTGCTGTCATCGGTCCCTAAGCTTACACACTACTTAACCTAACTTAAACTGACTTACGCTAAGGACGACACACACACACACCCGTGCCCGAGGGAGGACTCAAACCTCCGACGGGGGGGAGCGGCGCGGACCTTGACAAGACGCCCATCGACCGCGCGGCTACCCCGTGCGGCTTCTTGTCCCAAAACGTGCCATGCGCGGTGCAGATGGTCTCCCTGGTACATCCCACATTTGATTAAATAAATACGCAATGTTCATATCCTATCTTACTGCACACATTGTAAATGTTTAAACAGTAAAAGTGGGCTAGCAACTGCTGTGGTGGAAATTGTTTATAGCACAAATACATTAAACTTAGTATGAAGGCATGCTGAAAAGTAACGGCTAAGAATTTTTCATTCTGCCAGCTGAGGTATCACACGCCATCCATGCTATTCGGCCGAATTTTTCACTTCACTGAAGCAAGTTGCAACTCTCTGCCGCAGAAGGTCTCTGAATTGTACCGTGTAAGATGATGGTAAAGCACTCCGTCTTCAGGCCACGAGTGGCCTACGGGGACCATCCGACCGCCGTGTCATCCTCGGTGGAGGATGCGGATAGGAGGGGCGAGGGGTCAGCACACCGCTCTCCCCCCTCCCCCTCAAGGGGGTAGTTAGCGCCTGCGTCCAGAGACGGACGGTTCCACGACCTATATTTGCGGTCATTTTGGTTTTTCATTTCTTCTGGTTTCTTCCTTCCTTTGGTTGGTTCCTTTCTTTGTTCTTCTCCATCTCACTGTCTTACATACTCTTTCCCTTGCCTTCTTCTCCTTGCCTTCTTCTCCTTGCCTTCTCTGGTCTCCGTCTCGGCGTTTGAGACAGTCTGTCCTTTCTCTCCCTCTCTCCCTTCTTTTTCCTCTTCTTCCTTCCTCCCTGTGCGTGCCTGAAGGCCGACCCACGCGTTCGCACGCGTAGCCGGTGACGGGGTAACGCGTAATTCCCCGCTCTGGGTAGACAAGTAAGGCACGCACGTACCCCCTGGTAAAGGCCTCCGTCCGTTTCTCGGGAGGTGTGACCTGAGGTGTAAACATTCACCTAAGGCGGGAGTGCCCTCTGAGAGTGTCCCCATAAGGAAGGAGCGCGCCATCGGAGACGCTGGCAATCATGGGGGATTCCTCCGCAATGGATTTCTCTCCTTCTCTATCGACTTCTGCCCAAAAACGTAAACTTGACCAGCCACCAGTGACAAAAGTACTACCGCCTGCCCCACAGTTTCTCGTAGTTTCTCGATCTGAGGACGGAAAGGATTTTTCCTCTGTCAACCCTTTCGTTATCCAGAAGGCCGTAGATTCCATACCGGATCTGTCAAATCTTGTACCAGGTTGCGTAACGGTACCTTGTTACTAGAAACTGAGAGCGCCTTTCAGGCACAAAAACTGCTTCGGGCCACACTCCTGTACACGTTTCCTGTCCGGGTGGAGGCTCACCGCACTTTGAATTCGTCTCGTGGTGTGGTATATACTAGATCACTCGACGGATTGACTGACGAGGAGATTCAGTCTTTCCTCGCTGAGCAGGGCGTGGCGGCTGTCGATAGGGTCACGAAAAAGGCCAACAATGACCTTGTACCGACCCGGACACTTTTCTTGACGTTTGATAGTGTTAATCTGCCATCGCGCATCAAAGCGGCCTACGAGGTTATTTCTGTTCGCCCCCTATGTCCCGACACCGACACGCTGCTACCAGTGTCAGCGTTTTAATCACACTCGTCAGTCTTGTTCCAATGCGGCTAAATGTGTCACTTGTGGCAGGGATGCCCACGAGGGTGACTGTCCACCTCCGTCTCCTCGCTGTGTGAACTGTCAGGGTGACCATGCAGCGTCCTCCCGCGACTGTCCCATCTACAAGGAAGAACGCTGTATACAGGAAATTCGGGTCAAAGAGAAAGTGTCCACCTCGGCTGCTCGCAAGCTATTTGCTAGTAGGAAGCCCACGCTGCTCCCAGCGGGTAAATACAGTTCGGTCCTCGCCTCTCCTCGGACTACCAGGGAGGTGGCGACGCAGACATGCGATCTGACCTTCAGCACTACGGTCGTCCGTTCGGCCAGTGCTAAGATCGCCCGGTCGACGTCTCCTCTTCCTCCCGTCACCCCACAGACACAAGCACCTTCATCAGCTTCTGCCAAGACGAAGACCCAGAAGTCAGATGCACGGGCCTTCAAGAAGGAACCGTCCCGTGCAGACTTCCTACGTACCTCGAACTCCCAGCCATTGACCAGTACTTCCACCAAACGACCTTCCAAGAAGGCTCATAGGAAGCACAGTTCTCCTTCTCCGCCACGGCGCATTTCTTCTCCTGCGCCACCCAGCGGTTGCCGCCCCAGGCCGTCATCCGTTTCGCCTGGCTGCACCGCTGGTAGCCGAACATCTGGCCGCTCACCGGCGGAGGAAGCTCCCCCTCCCCGCCATCTTACCAAGATGGCCGATGAACCTATAGAACCAATGGACGATGACTGTCCGTCTACTGATGGCGGCGGCAGTGCTCGCTCGAAGCCAGGCCCTCAGCAGCCTTCGAGGTGACCCCTTCTTGTATCATCTTTTTCTTTTTCTTCTCACGATGGCACTTATTCACTGGAATATTCGCAGCATTCGCTCCACCCGAGAGGACTTGAAGTTGCTGCTCCGCTTGCACCGTCCGCTCGTCGTAGCCCTCCAGGAAACGAAGCTACGCCCATGCGATCAAATTGCCTTGGCACACTACACCTCTGTGCGTTTTCACCTACCCCCTGTGGCAGGTATTCCGGCTCATGGAGGGGTTATGTTGCTGGTCCTGGATGATATTTACTTCGATCCCATCACATTGCACACCGGCCTGCAGGCAGTTGCCGTTCGAATTACTCTCCCCACTTTTACATTTTCCATTTGTACCGTTTACACTCCATCGTCGTCTGCCGTTACCAGGGCAGACATGATGCAAATTATTGCACAGCTCCCTGCACCATTTTTGTTAACTGGAGACTTCAATGCCCACCATCCCCTTTGGGGCTCTCCAGCATCCTGCCCGAGGGGCTCCCTGTTAGCAGACCTTTTCAACCAGCTCAATCTTGTCTGCCTCAACACTGGCGCCCCTACTTTTCTTTCGGACACATCTCACACCTATTCCCATTCAGACCCCTCTATATGTACTACCCAACTTGCACGCCGGTTTGAGTGGTATGCATTTTCTGATACATATTCGAGTGACCACTTCCCGTGTGTTATGCATCTCCTGCATCATACACCCTTTCTGTGCTCAACTAGTTGGAACATCTCCAAAGCAGACTGGGGGCTCTTCTCTTCCAGGGCGACCTTTCAGGATCAAACCTTCACAAGCTGCGATAGTCAGGTCGCACACCTCACGGAAGTCATTCTCACTGCTGCTGAATATTCCATCCCTCACACTACTTCTTCTCCACGTCGCCTACCGGTCCCCTGGTGGACCGCAGCATGTAGAGACGCTTTACGTGCTCGTCGACGTGCTTTACGCACCTTTAAACGCCACCCTACAGTGGCGAATTGTATCAGTTATAAACGATTACGTGCGCAGTGTCGTCGTATTATTAAAGAAAGCAAGAAAGCCAGCTGGGCTGCTTTCACAAGCACCTTCAACAGTTTTACTCCTTCTTCTGTTGTCTGGGGTAGCCTGCTCCGGCTATCTGGCACTAAGGTCCACTCACCATTTTCTGGCTTGACGGTCGCGAATGACGTCCTTGTGTCCCCTGAGGATGTCTCCAGTGCCTTCGGCCGCTTTTTCGCAGAGGTTTCGAGCTCCGCTCATTACCACTCTGCCTTCCTCCCCCGAAAACAGGCAGAGGAGGCTAGGCCACCCAACTTCCGCTCCTCGAATCGTGGAAGTTATAATGCCCCATTCACCATGCGGGAACTCGAAAATGCACTTGCCCGGTCATGGTCCTCCGCTCCAGGGCTTGATTCTATTCATATTCCGATGCTGAAGAACCTTTCTCCTGCGGGTAAAGGTTTCCTTCTTCGTACTTATAATCGCATCTGGATTGAGGGACATGTTCCCGCATGCTGGCGCGAGTCTATTGTTGTACCGATTCCTAAGCCGGGGAAGGACAAGCACTTGCCTTCCAGTTATCGACCCATCTCGCTTACCAGCTGTGTCTGTAAGGTGATGGAGCGAATGGTTAACTCTCGTTTGGTTTGCCTGCTCGAATCTCGACGCCTACTTACCAATGTACAATGTGGATTTCGTAGGCGCCGCTCTGCTGTTGACCATCTGGTTACCTTGTCGACCTTCATTATAAATAACTTCTTGCGGAAGCGCCCGACCGCGGTGGTGTTCTTTGATTTGGAGAAGGCTTACGACACCTGTTGGAGGGCGGGCATTCTCCGCACCATGAATACATGGGGCCTTCGCCGTCGCCTCCCTCTTTTTATTCGTTCCTTTTTAATGGATCGACAGTTCAGGGTACGTGTGGGTTCTGTCCTGTCACACCTTTCTCCAGGAGAATGGGGTGCCACAGGGCTCAGTTTTGAGCGTCGCTCTCTTCGCCATAACGATCAACCCAATAATGGATTGTCTCCCAGCTGATGTATCAGGCTCCCTTTTCGTGGACGATTTTACCATCTATTGCAGCGCGCAGCGTACATGTTTCCTGGAGCGCTGTCTTCAGCGTTCTCTTGACCGTCTTTACTCCTGGAGTGTCGCCAATGGCTTCCGTTTTTCTGCCGAGAAGACGGTCTGTATTAACTTCCGGCGCTACAAAGAGTTTCTCCCACCGTCCTTATGACTCGGTCCCGTTGCTTCAAATGTTCAAATGGCTCTGAGCACTATGGGACTTAACATCTATGGTCATCAGTCCCCTAGAACTTAGAACTACTTAAACCTAACTAACCTAAGGACAGCACACAACACCCAGCCATCACGAGGCAGAGAAAATCTCTGACCCCGCCGGGAATCGAACCCGGGAACCCGGGCGTGGGAAGCGAGAACGCTACCGCATGACCACGAGATGCGGGCAGGTCCCGTTGCTCTCCCATTCGTGGAGACAACAAAATTTTTAGGTCTTACATTCGACAGGAAACTCAGCTGGCCTCCACATGTCATATTTGGCTGCCCGTTGTACCCGTTCTCTAAATGTCCTCCGTGTACTCAGTGGTATGTCGTGGGGAGCGGATCGAGTCGTCCTACTTCGCCTATATCGGTCGATCGTCCGCTCCAAGCTGGATTATGGGAGCTTCGTTTACTCCTCTGCACGGCCGTCCATCGTACGCCGCCTCAACTCCATACAACATCGGGGTTTACGACTTGCGATCGGAGCATTTTATACTAATCCCGTCGAGAGTCTTCATGCTGAAGCCGGTGAATTGCCACTCACCTACCGGCGCGATATACTGCTTTGTCGGTATGCCTGTTGGCTACTGTCAATGCCCGACCATCCGTCTTATCGTTCCTTTTTTGACGACTCTCTCGACCGTCAATACGGGTTGTATGTGTCTGCCCTGCTACCCCCTGGAGTTCGCTTTCGTCGCCTCCTTCAACACCTTCATTTTTCACTCCCTGCAACCTTTCGAGTGGGCGAGAGCCACACGCTACCTTGGCTCCAGGCTCAGGTTCGCGTTCACCTTGACGTCAGCTCGCTCCCAAAGGAGGTTACCCCCGGTTCGGTATACCACTCCCGTTTTGTCGAACTTCGTTCGAAGTTCATTAATATGACCTTGATTTATACAGATGGCTCTAAGACCAATGACGGGGTCGGGTGTTCTTTTATTGTCGGGGCACAAAGTTTCAAATACCGGCTCCATGGCCATTGTTCGGTCTTCACAGCTGAGCTCTTTGCCCTCTACCAGGCTATTCTTTACATCTGCCGCCACCGACATTGTGCTTATGTCATCTGCTCCGATTCCCTGAGCGCCATCTAGAGCCTCAGTGATCCGTATCCGGTTCACCCTTTCGTGCACCGGATCCAACGCTCTCTTCAGCATCTGGTGAACGACGGTTCTCCGGTTAGCTTTGTGTGGGTTCCTGACCATGTCGGTATCCCTGGGAACGAAGCTGCAGATGCCGCAGCCAAGGCTGCGGTCTTCCAGCCTCGGACAGCTTCTTGTTGTGTCCCTTCATCAGATTGTAGCAGGGTCATTTGTCGGCGAATTTTATCGCTGTGGCATGCCGATTGGGCTGCACTTACGGGCAACAAGCTTCGGGCCTTGAAACCTCTTCCCGCGCCTTGGACGTCCTCCTCACGCCCTTCTCGGCGGGAGGAGGTCGTATTGGCCCGGTTACGAATTGGACACTGCCGGTTCAGCCATCGCCATCTGCTGACGGCTGCGCCGGCGCCGTTCTGCCCATGTGGGCAATTGCTGACGGTCCGCCACATTTTAACGTCCTGTGCGGATTTTAATACACTGCGTCTTGATCTTGGCCTGCCATGTACTCTAGATGCCATTTTAGCGGATCACCCAGGAGCAGCTGCTCGCGTTCTTCGTTTTATCAACTTGACAAGCCTGTCTAAGGACATTTGATTATGCTGTTTTTTTTAATCCTATGCCTGTCAATCTGTCTTTTATCGTGTTTTCCCTTTTAGTTGCTGGGTTAAACTTTTGCCTCGCGGTGCATTCCTAACGTAGTCTGGGCGCTAATGACCATTGAAGTTGTGCGCCCTAAAACCACAAAAAAAAAACACCGCTCTCCCGGTTGTAAGATGGTATTCTTGACCGAAGCCGCTAGTATTCGGTCGAGTAGCTCCTCAATTGGCATCACGAGGCTGAATGCACACCAAAAAATGGCAACAGCGCATGGCGGCCTGGATGGTCACCCATCCAAGTGCCAACCACACCCGAGTAATATGATGGTATGTGACATAATTCGGGCAAACAAAGTTGACATTCGGAGCGGAGGCTGGTGGGAGCGACTGTAAATGGGAAATACCTTTATGGTCGCTCCCATGAACCGCCGCGCCTAGTGTCAACTTTGTTTGCGCGTGTAGTTAGTGTAGTTACTATGTCAGTGCGGAAGAGACCCTCAGAAAACTGAAAGCAAGAATGCGAAGATTCCGTCCATACGTGGAGCACCCTCTCCTTCAGCATGACAATGCCAGGCCACACAAGCGCTGTGCGCTGTGACTTCTGCAAGAATCCGACGCCTTGGCCATTGTCATCTGTTTCCAAAACTTAAAGAATACCTTCAAGCACTTACCTTTTATAGCGATGAAGGAGTGCAAGCAGAGGTGAGGTTGCACCTCTGTATACAAAGTCAAACATTCTGCAGTGACAGTATCAACAAACTGGTCTCTCATTGGGAGAAACATGTTTATCGCCGCCCGCATCTCGTGGTCGTGCGGTAGCGTTCTCGCTTCCCACGCCCGGGTTCCCGGGTTCGATTCCCGGCGGGGTCAGGGATTTTCTCTGCCTCGTGATGGCTGGGTGTTGTGTGCTGTCCTTAGGTTAGTTAGGTTTAAGTAGTTCTAAGTTCTAGGGGACTGATGACCATAGCTGTTAAGTCCCATAGTGCTCAGCGCCAGCCATGTTTATCGCCAGGGTGACTATGTTGAGAAATAAATGTGTAGACATGAAGAATGAAGAAAGTTAGTAACATTTGCTTTATTTTAAAAGCTTTAAGAGTTTTAACGTAAAAATTCGAAGGCATAATTTTTCAGCATATCCTCGTAGAATTATGAAGTTCTCAACATTTTACACTCAGGGCAATTAGATTCTTAGCACAAGTGGCCTGGAAACTACACAGCCTGACCTACGATCTGCCATCTGTCATTCTATACCTCCAGCATCAAGCATTCTGATGCCAGAGGGGCGGCGAAAACCAAGTAGGATAAGTAGCCATCTGCGTTCTGTACTTACACGATCTTGGATTTTAGCCAAGGAGTTGAGAGATGTGACGTCGTAGAAACTGTCCTAAGATCTGCCATCTTGGATCGCCATACTGGATTATGACATCATAGAGGCTGCCCTAAGACCTGCCATCTTGAATTCTATATTTAGGACGAATGAATGAAGCCCACTGTCGTGGATTATTGAAATTCCTGCCATTGAATACATAGGACAACTGGACTATGTCACTCTCTGGCATTAGAATGATGGGGGTAGCAGGGACTGAAATATCGCAACATTGCATGATACCATTGTGATGTCATCAGAAATCTGGCAACAGTGCATACCATCTTAAAACATCTATAGCCCAAAATATTTTTTCTACAGAACTATCACAATGCTGATGCACCATAAATGATGTAGCATGTTTGCATGTTGCCGTTGTTATCTGTGCATAATGTTGTATCACTGCAATGTAGTAGTTCCTTCTGTTTCTATGAAATGTAAGACACCGGCTATTTACGTCATCTGTTAACAAACAAAGGCGTCCTGCATCTGTTTGAAAAACTAAATAAAACCACAGTGAGATTGATGTCTATCAACAGTTACGTCAAGTGCTCTCTCCCTAAACTGGATGCACTATTTGAGCATGTTGACCAAAGATCCTCGTACTTTGTTTTTGCCTAATTATAACACGGTGGCCATTAAGTGGAAGTAGAAAACAAAAGAAAATAAACAGGTTCAAATGGCTCTCAGCACTATGGGACTTAACATCTGAGATCATCAGTCCCCTAGACTTAGAACTACTTAAACCTAACTAACCGAAGGACAACACACACATCGATGCCCCAGGCAGGATTCGAACCTGTGACTGTAGCAGCAGCGCGGTTCCGGACTGAAGCGCCTAGAACCGCTCGGACACAAGGGCCGGCAAAAGAAAATACCTTTCAGGTTTGCGCCTGTGAGGTTCTATTGCATCAGATTTCCCAAACATCTCGAAAAAAACCTGTTTCAAATGGAATGCAATACCGGTGGCAGTTTTTCTGTCTCAATGCCAGACATCAATGTGTTTCGGACATTAACTGGCGGATTAGAAAACTGATTTTGCTTTACTGTCAATTATCCTTTACCGATTCATTCCACTGGTGCGCAAAACGATAGGAACCACAGTAAGTAGGAATATTGCGTGATGTCCCAAAACTAATACTATATTTTTTCAATCGAAATTGGCCGAGAAAAAATGCATTTCATTACTTATTGAACGCTCATTGTATTATGTACCTGTGAAAAATCCTGCGTCGTAGTTGTGTTCATTACTACGGAATATGTGGCAGTTTTAATAGGCATTCGTCGTACCACAGTGGTTCTGTTGTACCGATTCCTTCTCAGCTTCATCGGTAGCTCATATGTGTACAATGCAATGATTGTCTACGTTCGGTCAAATCAACGCTAGTAGTGCGGTTTCCTCATATTACAGTCACCCGTGGTACTTAACCCGTGTAATTTATTTACCTCTCACGCGCCCATCAAGAACACTTCACTCTTAAATGGGGAAGCACTTAAATGCAATTTGAGGAAGAGGACCAGAGTCGCTTGAGACAAGGCTTGTACCGTAGGGGATGGGGGAGTTTATATGACGGAAGGCAAAGGACGTACTTCGTGTCACGCCTCAAGTGGAGCCGCTTGTAACGTTGGCCTCCGGACATTCGAGATCTTTAGTATTCGTGAGGCACAGGGCCGGTTGCAGGAATTTAGGATTGGATTGTTTGGGGGAAGAGACCAAACAGCTAGGACATCGGTCTCATCGAATTAGGGAAAGACGGGGAAGGAAGTCGGGCGTGCCCTTTCAAAGGAACCACCCCGGCATTTGCCTGGAGAGATTTACGGAAGTCACGGAAAACCTAAATCAGGATGGCGTCCTCCCGAATGCGAGTGCGGTGTGCTAACCACTGCGCCATCTCGCTCGGTCAGGAATTTAGGTTACCGCGCTGTAGAAAAGTAACGTATTCGCCCCCTCCCCTCTCCCTTCGCCATCAACGCTAATTATTGACCTCTATTCCCTCCCCCAACAAAATAAATCTAAATTGTCATGCGCTGCATTATGCTGTTTATCTCGTAGACGAGAACCTTATTATTCTTTTGCTATTAAATTCTTATTATTGCTTTTAACCAGTGTTAGTCAAATGCAGTGAAAAACTAGTTAATGACACGCTACTGATCGAAAAACTATCAAAGAAATTTGTGTCAAGAGGTGCTTATACAAGAGCCATTGGACACACAAAAGTTGGTAAATATAAAAACCATAGGAGGAACGTAGTAAATTAGATGAAACAAGTTTGGTTAGAAGCAATAATAAAAATTCTCTTGGAAAAAGGACTATACACTACTGGCTATTAAAATTGCTACACTAAGAAGAAATGCAGATGATAAACGGGTATTCATTGGACATATATATTATACTAGAAATGACATGTGATTACATTTTCACGCACTTTGGGTGCATAGGTCCTGAGAAATCAGTACCCAGAACAACCACCTCTCGCCGTAATAACGGCCTTGATACGCCTGGGCATTGAGTCAAACAGAGCTTGGATGGCGTGTACAAGTACAGCTGCCCATGCAGCTTCAACACGATACCACAGTTCATCAAGAATAGTGATTGGCGTATTGTGACGAGCCAGTTGCTCGACCACCATTGACCAGACGTTTTCAGTTGGTGAGAGATCTGGAGAATCTACTGGCCAGGGCAGCAGTCGAACACTTTCTGTTTCCAGAAAGGCGCGTACAGGACCTGCAACATTCGGTCGTGCATTATCCTGCTGAAATGTAGGGTTTCGCAGGGATCGAACGAAGGGTAGAGCCACGGGTCGCAACACATCTGAAATGTAACGTCCACTGTTCAAAGTGCCGTCAATGCGAACAAGAGGTGACCGAGACGTGTAACCAATGGCACCCCATACCATCACGCCGGGTGATACGCTAGTATGGCCATGACGAATACACACTTCCAATGTGCGTTCACCACGATGTCGCCAAACACGGATGCGACCATCATGATGGTGTAAACAGAACCTGGATTCGTCCGAAAAAATGACGTTTTGCCATTCCTGCACCCAGTTACGTCGTTAAGTAAACCGTCGCAGGCGCTCCTGTCTGTGATGCAGCGTCAACGGTAACCTCAGTCATGGTTTCCGAGCTGATAGTCCGTGCTGCTGCAAACGTCGTCGAACTGTTCGTGCAGATGGTTGTCTTGCAAACGTCCCCATCTGTTGGCTCAGGGATCGAGACGTGGCTGCACGATCCGTTACAGCCTTGGGGATAAGATGCCTGTCATCTCGACTGGTAGTGATACGAGGTCGTTGGGATCCAGCACGGCATTCCGTATTACCCTCCTGAACCCACAGATTCCATATTCTGGTAACAGTCACTGGGTCTCGATCAACGCGAGCAGCAATGTAGCGATGCGATAAACCACACCTTTATCAAAGTCGGAAACGTGATAGTACGCAATTCTCCTCCTTATACGAGGCATCACAACAACGTTTCACCAGTCAACGCCCGTCAACTGCTGTTTGTGTATGCGAAATCGATTGGAAACTTTCCTCATGTGATCACGTTGTAGGTGTCGCCACCGGCGCCAACCTTGTGTGAATGCTCTGAAAAGCTAATCATTTGCATATCACAGCATCATCTTCCTGTCGGTTAAATTTCGTGTCTGTAGCACGTCATCTTCGTGGTGTAGCAATTTTAATGGCCAGTAGTGTATGATGGTGATAAACACTATGTAAATAGTATCCGAAGGAGAATGGCAGAAAATGTTGACAGTATAATATGTTGTGTCCAACATAATACATTGTGTTTGTAGATCGATATTAAAATTTTAGTGCGTCAGAAGTTCGTTTGGTAAAAATATACGACGTTTGGTTAGGGAAAAGAAAACAGCAGAAAAACTACAAATTAACGAAGTGTCAGAAGTAGATGCAGTTGAGAAACAATAATAATAATAATAATAATAATAACTAGCCTTCACCTACTGTGTCAAAGAACAGCGTTCACATACCTGTCCATTTTTATTTTCATGTCTATGGCAGAAGTAACAATTTGAAGACGAAATTACAAGTTTCACTTTTACCGGAAGTAAATTAGAGGTTCTCCTGTGTTCTTTTGGTGGCTAGATTCTTTTACTACTTGGTGTGCGGAGGACTTGACAGCATGAGGGGAAAATACAATCACTGACATCAAGGAGTTTTAGGTTCGAGTGAAGAAAATAATCATGACCTTAAATGAATTTGAACCTGTGCATTTGAGAATTAGTGACTGGCGCTCTAACCACTTATCACTTGGTGCCGGCAGTAATAACAATAATCGTATAATAACTAGATTGCAGCGCCTAGGTTATTAAGAGAAACATGGCATTGTTCTTCCTAACAACACAGGCTGAGCAATATCGTATTTATCCGTCCATACCAGGCGGCGACTTTCAATTGAAATGTTCTCCCCTGTACGGGAATTACATAATGTGTGTACGAGTACAGGTTATGATGCACGAACGAGGACAAACGGAAGATTGGCTGCGACCGTTGAGTTGTGCACAGATAGCCAAAGCCCTTAAGGCGACGGCTCGCATAAAGAGAGAGATCAGAGTTCAAGTCCCGGTCCACGACAAATTTTCATTGTCGTCATCCCCTTGTACAGCTGATGGTTGTTCGTATTCGCACCTGCGAATATGTTTCATGGAAATCATATAATTACTAAGTAAGCTAACCGGAACTACGACTAATTTTAGTAACAGAACATATTTTGGGGTATAAATGAAATTTAACGCTTAGAATGGACAAACAATAAAAATGATGTTCAATGCGTGAAGAACTCCTTGAATACATATCTAATTATTTTCTACGTTCTATTTAAACACTAGCGATAGCGTCTTACGTAGCTGGTGCTTGGGTGACCCCAAAAGGGCAATTTTTATATTATGCTGATCTGGAAGCTAAACCACTAACAGTGCAGATGTGCAGACAATGCGTTTTCTTGAATGTTATCTAGATTTCCGCCTAAAATTTGGCGCTTCCCAAAAGTCGTGCGCCCGCGTGGGTCTGTAAGGTAGAGTCTTCCCACTGTTCTCGAGTAGTATACTCGAGTAGTATACTCAAGTAGTACGATAAAAAGGGAATGATTAGTGTTTATACAGCTGGGTTTTCAGTCACGTATCATGTAAGCAGATCACTGTACAGTGTACGTCGAACGGAATTTCGAGCCATCGTTATTGTCTCCCTTTCTTGGTCTATTTGTGATTTCAAGGAAAGATGCCACTTTGCCTGCCTCCTTGTGTACACTAATCATGTTATCGACCTTCAGCGAACATACGATAATGGACAGGATATATACTCTGATGGAAAAAATCGCAGCACCAAAAAATAGTTAATGTAGAGTAATGAAATTTCGGGAATACGTTTGTCTAGGTAACATATGTAAGCTAAGCGATTAGCATTGCAAGCTCACAGGTTAAGCAAGCTGGTACATTAATAACCTGTGTAACAGCCATAATGTTGAATAAAAACACGCAAACGTGCTTGAATTGTGTTGTAGAGGTGCCGGATGCTAGTTTGTGGGATGAAGTTCCACGCCTGTTGCACTTGGTTGGTCAATGCAGGGACGGTTAATGCTGTTTGTAGGTGACGCTGGAGTTGTTGTCCGATAGTGTCTTATATGTAATCGATTGGAGACATCTGGTGACCGAGCAGGCCAAGGCAACGTGTCGACACTCTGTAGAACACGTTAGGTTACAACAGCGGTATGTGGGCGAGCGTTATCCTGTTGGAAAACACTCCCTGGAATGATGTTCATGAATGGCAGCGCAACAGGCCGAATCACCAGGTTGGTGTACAATTTTGATATTAGGGTGCTCCTGCTATCATACGAGATGGCACCCCAAATCATAACTCCAGAAGTAGGTGCAGTCCTCCTGCTAACCAACACACGACGTCTCTGGCGCCTGGGCTGGACCATCTTCCATTAGAAAACACAACAGACCTCCACCCTGCCCTCCAATGTGCTCTCGCTTAACACCACTGAAGTCACAAATGGCAGTGGTTTGGGGTCAGTGGAATGCACGCTACAGGGCGTCTGGCTCGGAACTGTTCTTGAAAGTGATCGGTTTGTAACAGTTCTTTGTGTCACTGTGGTGCCAATTGCTGCTCAGA
Source organism: Schistocerca cancellata (assembly GCF_023864275.1). Taxonomy (NCBI): domain Eukaryota; kingdom Metazoa; phylum Arthropoda; class Insecta; order Orthoptera; family Acrididae; genus Schistocerca; species Schistocerca cancellata. The sequence continues at coordinate 701,810,737 of NC_064628.1, forward strand.
TTGCTGCTGCAGCTGTAGTACTGAACAAGATGTTGTTCCCTCTCGGTAGTGCCACGTGGCCGTCCGGAGCCCGGTCTTCTTGCGAATGTACGTCCCCCTGACCACCGCCGCCAGCAATCATGTACGAGTACAGTGGCTACATTCCTGCAAAATCTTTCTGCAGCATCGCAGAAGGAAAATGCAACATCTCGTAGCCCTATTAAACAACCTCGTTCAAACTCAGTGAGGTGTTGGCAGTGGCGTCTTTGTCATCTTAAACGCGTTCTTGACGAACGTCAACTCACCACGTCCAGTCTCAAAAGTAACTAACGCTCACAACCGTATTCTAGCGCCACACTTAAAACGACTGGCTGAAATTTGAATAGAAATCATATTTCAGATGCAGAAACACGCCTTCCAAATTTCGTTTATGTCTCACAACTCTTTTTTGGTGTTGCGATTTTTTAACGGTCAGTGTAGTATAGGTTTAGTAGTTATTTCATAAAATTCCTCGTAGCGTTTTTCGGAAGGACGGTCTTTTTAAGTTACGTGTTCACTGAGTACTTCCTATTACCATGACCGTGCGGACTTAACCGACCGGTTCCATACCTTTCAGCACATATTTCAAACCCTTCATTCTGGTTAACTTGGTGAACATTCCATTCAGTCGAGTATTCCAGTACTCAAGAATGGGCTGCACTAGACTCTAGTAGCGTGTGTTTAGCAGATATGTTACACTGTTTCAGAATTTTATGAATAAGGTAATATCGCTTGATCGCCCTCAGCAATACTAGTATGCTGGTTAGGTATTGCGTCAAATTGCTCCGTAATTTTACGCTTAGATCTTTTAACAATGGGACTAAAGAGGTGCTAAATAGGAACAGTATAAAGCAAACTATAAAAAAATAGGCGGTTTGCAGAGAAAGATAATAGATAAACAGATAGGTAGATGGATAGAGAGAGAGAGAGAGAGAGAGAGAGAGAGAGAGGAAGTGGGAGAAGTTCCAGTTTGTCAATTTTGTTGCGTAGAGCGATGATTGAAACTGAATAATTGCCACTGAAGCATGGCTATGATGTAGTCAAAGAAATTTGTGACTACGTTGAGGGTTTCTTGGTAGGCAGGATGCAGCATGTTTTTTTGGATGGAGAGTCATCGACAGATGTAGAAGTAATTATTTCAAGTATGCCCCAGGGAAGTGCATTGGGATCCTTGTTGTATATTAGTGACCTTGAAGATAATATTAGAAACAATCTCAGACTTTCCATAGATGTTGTGGTTACCTCTAATGAAGTCTTGTCTGAAAAACGCTGCAGACACATTCTGTCAGTTGTGATTAAGATTTCAAAGGGGTGCAGATTGAGAACTTTCTTTAAATATACAGAAAAGTAGAATTATGCACTTCAGAAACAGAAAAAGGCGTTGTCCTAGGACTATCATATGAATGATTCACATTTAGAATCAGTCAACTTATACAAATATAGAGGCGTAAAAAATTGCGTACATACCAAATAAACTATTGAGAGATGATACTGCTCCCCTTGGTACACAAATCAGGTCAGAACACTGTTGCAGAAGGAGCGAAAAAATCACACCAGCCTTAAAAGAACGCTAAATCTCCAAGATTGGAGATGTTTTACTAAAGCTCGAAAATCAGCGTGTACTTCAGTGCGAGATGCTTTTAATAGTTTCCACAGCCAAACTCTGTCTCAAATCTCCGAAGAGATTCTGCTGGTACGTAAAAAACACAAGCGGAAAATTATAATCAATACCTTCACTGAGCAATAGCAATGATGATGTTACCGATGACAGTGCCACTAAAATGGAGGTACTAAACACGGTTTTCCGAAATCCTTCATCAAAGAAGACGTATTAAATAAACCAGAATTCGAATAGAGAACAGCTGCCAATATGAGTAACTTAGAAGCAGAAAAGATCGGGGTAGCAAAGCAGCTTAAGTCACTTAATAAAGGCAAGTCCTCCGGTCCCGGCTGTACACCAATTAGGTTCCTTTCACAGTATGCTGATATAATATCTCCATACTTAGCAATCATATACAACCGCTCGCTCGACCGAATATCTGTTACTTAAAGAATGGAAAGTTGCAAAGGTCATGTCAATACTCAAGAAAGAAAATAGGAACAATCCGCTGAATTACAGACGTGTCTCAGCAACGTTGATTTGCCGTAGAATTTCGGAAAATGTACTGAGTTCCAAAGTTATGAAGTACCTCGAAGAAAAAGATGTATTGACACACAATAATCAACGAATCAGAAAATGTCGTTCTTGTGAAACGCAAATAGCTGGCGTTCTCGAAGGAAGTGTTGTAGGCCCTTTGCTGTCCCTGATCTACATAAACGATATAGGAGACAATCTAAGCAGCCCTCTTAGATTGTTTGCAGATGACGCTGTCATTTACTGTTTGCAGATGACGCTGTCATTTACCGTCTTGTACAGTCATCAGATGATCAAAACTAACTGCAAAATGCTTTAGAGGTATCTGTCTGTTGGGGAAAGTGGTAGTGGACTCAACATAATGAAAAGTGTGTTGTCATCCACACGAATGCTAAAAGGAGTCGATTACACTATAAATCGCCAAATTTAAAGGCTGTAAATTCAACTAAATGGTTAGGGATTAGAATGACGAATGACTTAAACTGGAACTATCACACAGATAATATTGTGGGGAAAGCTAACAAAAGACTGCGATTTCTTGGCAGAACACTTTGAAGACGATACAGGTCTAATAGAGAGATTGCCTGCACCACGCTTGTCCGTCTTCTTCTGGAGTATTGCTGTGCGGTGTTGGAACCTCATCAGATAGGATTGCCGGAAGACGTCGAAAACGTTCAAAGAAGAGCATTTGGTTTTGTATTATTGCGAAAGAGGAGAGAGAGTGTCACGGTGTCACGGGAATGAAACAAGAGTTGTAGTGGCTGTCAATAAAATAAAGGCCTGCTCTGTTGCGGCAAGATATTCTCCTGAAATTTCAGTATTCTCCGAATGCGAACATATTTTGTTGGCGCTCACCTACAAAGGGAGTACTAATCATTGTAATAAAATAAGAGAAATTAGAGCTCTTCGGAGAGATTGAAGTGTTCGCTATCCCCGCGCGTTGTTCGAGAGTGGAACAGTAGAGAAATAGCTTAATGGTGATGTAATGAACCCTCTGCCAGGCACTAAATTGTGAATTGGAGAACAGCCCTGTAAATGTATTGTTCCTTTCGTGCTCATAGGTCTGCGTGGCACTGTGGAAAATGGTGCGGCAAGATACTTCATTTGCGGTCTTTGGAACGGCGCTCTGGCGCCATTTCATCGCTCATACTGCGTGATGGGTAGATCATATAACTAATGAGGAGGTATTGAATAAGATTGGGGAGAAGAGAAACTTATGGCACAACTTGACTAGAAGAAGGGATCGGCTTGCAGGACATGATCTGAGACATCAAGGGATCACCAATTTAGTATTAGAGGGCAGTGTGGAGGGTAAAAATCGTAGAGGGAGACAAAGAGATGAATACACTAAACAGATACAGAAGGATGTAGGCTGCAGTAGGTACTGGGAGATGAATAAGCTTGCACAGGATAGAGTAGCATGGGGAGAGCTGTATCAAACCAGTCTCAGGACTGAAGACCACAACAACAACAACTGCGTGTGTCTTGGTAGATAGCAGTCACGTGGCCGTCTGGTTTTATCCGCAAGTGTGATGTGTGAGTACAAAACGTAGAGAGCTCGCGGGTCAAGCAGCTGTGCCAATACGTCACCGACCGTGTCGAATGATGCAAGCCAAGTGCGGCTACGTTTCTTACGATCAGGCCGTCGACGCGACGTTAAATCTCAACGACGCACAAACGGAGCGGAACGACCTCAGTTTTATACACTCTGAACGTGTAACAAAAACTAGAAGTCGTATGTGCTGGTACGCAGATGTTGCGATATACTTTCTTTGCACTGTTGAACTACATACGATTGAATATATTGACACGTGCTCACACGAATTAGCACAGCAAATTTGCCAGTTAATCCTGGCCTTGAAATAAGTAATATGAACGTCATTGTAAAATTAACTCATACGTGGGGCTTGTTTTCTAAATTATGTCTAGATTACCAATATTGTATTCTGTTTTCGACCTCGCTATAACATACCTAGAAGTTTTCTGACTCGCCAACACGCCTGTAATCTTTGTGGTGGTGTGTTGACCTGTTATCATGTTGGATCTTACGCACTTCCAAACATGGAAAGTTGTCGATGCATGCTTTTTTACTGCATTCGTGACTACTATTGCAAATAGATTCAAAGAACTGTACGCCTTCCCGCCATCCTCAGAAGCGCATTTTGGGCTTCCAGAAGGTGAAAAGAAGGGTGAGCATTCATGAGCTGCTAACACTCATACAATTCAAAATGACGTTTCTGTTTGAATTATCTATAAAGTGTATGTAAACGAGTAAATTTATACTCTGCAAGCTGCGTTAGGATGTGTGGTGTAGGGTGCCTGTTGTGTACCAGTTTTACTTTCCAACCCTCCTGTTTCAGTCGCAGATGGTATACAGGGAGTATGACAGTTAAGACTGCATGCCACGTGAATCTCTCTCATTTTGTCTTAGAAACCTTTTTGTGACACATATGTGGGAGGAATCAATATATTGGTTGACTCTTGCAGGAAATACGCTCTCGGAATTTCAACAGTAAATCACCCCGCGATGCAAATTGTCTTTCTTGTAATATCTATCATTGGAATTGGACGAGCATCTCCATGAAGATTTAGTTCTTGCCGAACGGGCTGCGACGAAACGTGCTGCTCTTCTTTGGAGCTTCCAGTTTCTTCTGGCAATGTTACAGGCAAGTCTTACAGACAGAAGCACAATCGGTTTTGTAAGACAGCTCCTTCTTGAGTAGGCTTCACTTCGTGAAGATTATTCCAGTGAATCTCAGCCCGCGATCAACCTTTCTTACGGTCAGTTTTATGTGGTGGATCCACTTTAAACCGCTCCGTTCGCATACAGACAGTTAATGGGTACGACTGTCTCCAGTTATTGTTCAACAATCCTGTAATTAACCAGTAAAGGGTCCCTCCGCCGTACAAAGTGTCCCAGGGGAGAATGGTCAGTACTTAGGGACACGACTGGAATGATAATTCCAAGCAGAAAGGTCTGGTAAAAATGAGCTCTGAAATGCACACCTTGAGAGCCAAAAGCACTTCTTCATCTTCGCTATTGTGAAACACATCTATTCTACTGAAAAAGTGCTCACAGCTCTTAATAGACGCATTTTAGAGCTAGTTCTTATCATACGATTTTTTCTTGTTCTGGTCCGTATTAACTTCTCTCAAAATATGGAAGGCAAAGAGGTCGCAGCGGAAGAGATTTTTTTTATCACAATTTCGAAGGTAAAGAAGTGCTAATAGTTCTTATGGTATGCATTTTAGAGCCCATATATACTAGACACTTTTGCTTCGAGTGACCATTCCCGTCATATCCCTGGATATTGACCAAACCTCCTGGAACACCCTCTAGATGCGTAGTACGCTACATTTCTTTGAGTGTCAACTGCCAGTCCATACAATGAATACCCTAAACAAAGCTGGTTTACGAAACAAATATTAATTTTTCCAACATTATCAGGCACGGCCTTGATTTTTCTTCTTTTGTTTCAACGAACTGTGACATCAGAGATGGGCACTCTTAAACTATATCCGAGTGTCACACCATCTTTTGATAAACTTTTCTGAAAAACAGGCGCATCCATAACTTTAAAGTTTTTATATGGTGTAAGAATAAAAGAAATATGTCTTAAATAGTTCAGTATCGTCTTATACCCAAACACTTAAATAAAAGTATTTTCAATAAACATATTTTCAGGATGATGTCTCTTTTTCATGCATAGTTGTTACCTGTAAGAACTGAGTGTTGTTGAAATTTTTGTAATATGTATTTTTTGATTATTTTCCAAGTCATGAAACTGTGCTGTATAAGATTTTCCAATTTAATAACTGCTTAAACAATTTTCGGGTGAAGCTTCGGAGCTTTTGTTAACCCCACAATATTCGTACTAGCCAGTTGCTCGTCCCATTTAGATGCAGACGCAACTGTAGTAATTTCGTTTTTTATCATTACATGTATTCTATTCTCAAGTTTTTCCGTGATGGATATGGTTCAAATGGCTCTGAGCACTATGGGACTTAACTTCTGAGGTCATCAGTTCCCTAGAACTTAGAACTACTTAAACCTAACTAACCTAAGGACATCACACACATCCATGCCCGAGGCAGGATTCGAACCTGCGACCGTAGCAGCAGCGCGGTTCCGGACTGAAGCGCCTAGAACCGCTCGGCCACTCTTGCCGGCCCTTGATGGTTAGCCCGTGGGCTGTTCCGTCAGACGGTTGAATGATGCAGACTAGGCCTTTTATCAGGATGATTTTCCATAGTGTCGATAAACAGTCTACTGTCAGCATGTTGCAAGAACGAGCTTAGCTCGACTGCAGGTGCGATCACCTTGAGACATTGTGCGCTGCACTGTGATGCCCAGGTTGTAGATATTTCGGCCGTCTACGTTTATCGTAGATGTCAGCGGCCGATTGGCTAAAACTCTCGTGGAGGATCTCGATACTGCATCCTCTATAGACCACCCAGAAGATTATCAGCAACATTTGCCCAGATTCCAGAACTGGGCGCAGCAGTGTCACGAGCAGAACAGTTTCAAGGTCCTGTGGGGTGTTGACATCGGGTTCAGCAGCAGCCTGAGCTGGTGTAGCTTTCCCATCGCGTTGGACTTGAGTTCTTTCTCATGCTGTTGCCAAATTAGGACGCTGTCATGAGCGACACCACACAATTCTCTGTGCTTTCGAATTTGTAAGACTCCACCCAGGATGTCTGTGTGCTTTGAAGAGTGCTTGGATCTCCGCTGCATTGAAGGCCGGCCTCCAGTTTTTCCACTCACACACCAGACCGTCTCAGAGGCCTGGATACTGTGTTGTGTGAGGTGGACATTTATGATCGAGCAGGACAGCGCAGGTAGAAAAACGAGCTCATGTTCGGAAGGATGAAAATTCAAATAGCCATCTGGCCAACCAGAATTATATGTTCCGGGCTTAACGCGAATGCTGGGATGAGTCGTTTGAAAGGGCACGGCCAATTTTCTGCCCCAAATACCCATAATATCAGCTTGTGCCCTGTCTCTAATGACCTTGTTCATCATGGGACAGGAAACCCTAGTCTTCAATCTTTTGGACATGCAAGCTGCGAGTGTACGTAACCTTATCGTCCAAGTACAGCGCGAATTGAAAATGTGAACTTGTTGGCATATCGTCTGCGTGCAGCAACAGACTGAGCACCGATACTTTCAGGATTCCTCTTACTAATGGTACATCTCTCTTGTGCACGGAATAACAGATTTGTATTCACTATTTGATTGCCGGCCGCGGTGGTCTAGCGGTTCTAGGCGCTCAGTCCGGAACCGCGCGACTGCTACGGTCGCAGGTTCGAATTCTGCCTCGGGCATGGATGTGTGTGATGACCTTAGGTTAGTTAGGTTTAAGTAGTTCTAAGTTCTAGGGGACTGATGACCACAGACGTTAAGTCCCATAGTGCTCAGAGCGATTTGAACCATTTTGAACTATTTGATTTTTTAAATTTCAAAATGAAAAAACTTAAGAGATCAAAATGCACAAAGATAGTTCACCCTAAGTGAATAATATGCACTCACAGAATGTAGGTTATATCAATTTTTTGAAAAGGGCAAAGTAATCATTATATTTAAACTTAGACTACTCATTTAATATGTTATCAGGTTCTTTAACTTTACTCTTATAAATTTCAAATTCTTTCAGAATATCAAGCTTCAATTGGAAGGTATATTTAATAATATAGATCTTTCGATGGAGCCGGCAATATGGCTCGTGTTGCGTGAGTTATGGCGTTGCAATTTTAATACTTCCTGATTTTGTAAGGTTTTAATGGTACTTTAACTGTTTAGTAGATTGCATTAGCTGACGTGAAATTTGTAGTTGGATTGGTGGTATTTGATTCAGCGGATGATTACCATCCCGCAAGTATGAAGTATGTAAGTCTTCCCAGTGCATAAGAACGTCACATGTAGCAGTTAGCGACATCTACGGAGTTCACTTTTACACGCTCCCAACATGGACCTTTTGTTCACCACCTGCTTTTGGAAGGAGCCTTCACTGCTTGCCTTTGTGAAGTCATGCATCTTGTATTAGCATTCCTATTCAGTACATGTGTAAATACCAGTTATGACTATTGCTTATATATACGCTGGTGGAAATTTATGTTAACCTTTACGACGAACAAAGACAAAACAGTCTTGGTCGGCAGAGATGGTTGAAGGGATCGCTATAGCAAACCAGAAATCTAATGCCAGTATTGCTGGCCCCTGTTTTGACCAGAACAGAGGTAGAATCTTCCTAAATGTCGGCCAGGAGCCTGAAGATGGCGTAGTAAATCGCCGAAACTGGTAGCCAAATAACATAAGTTTTGAAACTGCTGAAAGGTGTTTGGTTTGATATCCTGAAAGTGTGGAATGTTAATTACGCTAATGAGCGTTGTTTTAATTCATGGAATGAAAATATGTAAAGAAATATGTTAACAGCTATAGCCGGCCAGTGTGGCCACGCGGTTAAAGGCGCTTCAGTCTGGAACCGCGCGACCATGCCTCGGGCATGGATGTGTGTGATGTCCTTAGGTTAGTTAGGTTTAAGTACTTCTAAGTTCTAGGGGACTGATGACCTTAGATGTTAAGTCCCATAGTTCTCAGAGCCATTTGAACAGCTATATATTGTTCGTAGGGTATGTTTTGAGAATGAACAATGTAGTCAATACAAATGAAAGTTCTTTACTGCAACTGTGACAGAAACAGTAATAAAATAAAATTTAATAATCTAAGTTGATGATCCTCCTACATTATGTTAGACCTTCATCACAGAGCTTACTTGTTAGCGTCTTCGTTCAGAAAGAGGGTTCTGAGGAACAGATCCGCCGGGTATGTCGATTCACGCGCGTTAAACATCATGAGTAGCCACAAGATAAAGAGAACCCTGCTAGGATGGGTCTCTTGTCACCTTACGTCGGAGGCTTCTCTAAGCCTGGCACACTTTTTTTTCCCAAGAAACACAGAATCAAAAGTGCTCTAAGTCAAGAGCAAACGTTGCTAGGTTCCGCTGAAGATAATCTGCGTAGGCCAGGAGTATACGAGATTCCTTTGCCAGTATGGAAAGTCGGACATCGCTCACACGTATCGCCCCATGAAAGGGACTGCAACGTACACAATCGTCACGGAAACTATATTAGACAGGAAAATCTATCGTTACTGAGGACTGTTCCTCATTTGGGGCAGAGTATGAAGTATAGAAGACAAATATCCCCTTGGTCCCCTCAACGTGTTGGCTCAATTATGTAAGAATGAGTTAGGAACGTGTAAAGAACGAACCGAGCAATTCGGATTCGGGCAATCAGCTCACCGTTCTAAGACTTCACTGGCCTCAGATCAATAAACTGACGAGAACACATCTGTTGGGCATCGAAGCCAGGAAAAACGAGTTGGACACTAATAACTTGTACGAGCTAATACTTTGGTGTCAATGACTCCAAACCCGGTTTCCCACGCTTGAGCACCGTGCTCCAAGGGGAGAGAGCATAGAGTTTAATGACCCCTCGAAGACGAGGTCATTACAGACAGAACAAAAGCTCAAGTTGGGAACAGGGGTGGGATATCAGTCATGACCTCTCTAAAGGTTCTGTCCCAGCATTTGCCTTAAGCGACTTAAGGAAATCACTGTAAACCAAAATCTGGATAGTCGGATCAGGATTTCAACCGCCATCCTCCTGGAGTCCATTGTCCTAACCACGAAGCCAACTCGCTCGGGGACGCGAGGTTCGTAGTTCGTATCTCTGCCACGGGCGAAACCTTTAAACAATCATAAAACTGTTAATATATGTTAATTTACAATCACACTGAAAAACAATAAAGGAAACTATGTGACAATTTAAAAAAATATGACTGATTTATTAAAGAAGAACGCCTTTGTTTAGAAACTGCCACGAATTCGAGATCTGCGATTCTGAAGATACTCAGACATCAGGTTGAGACATATCGGACGGCGAATATTGTACTAGAGGCAGTCCATAACTGCGGACCCTCGTCATAACTTTATTTCTTAAGGAAGCGTGATATTGATCTGTTATAAATTTCAACATTTCAATTTCATGTACTACAAAACAGTCTTACAAACGTGTGAACGTAATAAAAGTTCGTAAAAACAAAAATTTGATGGGAGGCACAGGGTAAAAGACATATAATGATTACGAGTATATGAAGCTGCTGTGTCTAGTGTAATGACAGCATACAAAAAATGTGTGAAATCTTATGGGACTTAACTGCTAAGGTCATCAGTACCTAAGCTTACACACTACTTAATTTAGATTATCCTAAGGACAAACACACGCACCCATGCTCGAGGGAGGACTCGAACCTCCGCCGGGATCAGCTGCACAGTCCATGACTGCAGCGCCTGAGACCGCTCGGCTAATCCTGCGCGGCCGACAGCATACAGATTTCATGAGAAAATTTCATCTGTTGTCTGTAGCAGATGAAGTTTTCTCAACAAATCTGTAGAAAAAAGGCCAATAGTAAGAACAGAGTATAACATTAGAGGAATTCTGTGTCTAACGAGAAGGCCATTAACTCGAAAGTGATTGCTGGGACAACAAGAACAACGTAATAAAAATTATAATAGTAGATCTGTGCTTACTAAATCTCTTATTAATCAGATGAATGTAAAAGAATCTTGACCTTTGTATTACTTTGTATATGTCGCCCATGCACAGACGATGATGAAAGTAGAGGTACGACGGAGGATTAATCAGAATTCATGTCTGACGTAGTTAATGGCCGCCATTTACTCTGCTAATGGAACACTTAGAGCGTTTGCTTTCTAGATAGCGGTGTGAGTCAGACACGCACGGGGTCAATGCACCATTGTGGTGTAGCGGACAGCGTGAGTGTTATTTTCAGTGGTTTCTCAAGACCTGTTTAACAAACACGGAACTAGAGTGCCTATTTATGCTTCATAGTTCGAACGTGAAAGCTAATAAAATACGAATGATTCAGGATAGAGATTATTCCAATTACAGAGTAAGTGTGACAAGTCAGTGATTAAGCCGCCTTAAAGCACTCTGTATGATCCAGCCATCCAGATATATATTTTATGTGGTCTCACAGAATAATTTCAGGTGAGTGCTTAAATCTGTAATTTAGTTAAAACAGACGATTCCTTCCTCTTACTCTCGCTCCTCTTGTCGCAAAACTTAGTTCGCGCTCCATCGGTTATGAACTTGACTTTGTCGAAACAGTAGAAAAACATCTGAGCTTCGCTCCCAATACGCATGAACAAAATGTTCGCTGCAAAACAAATAACCCCATTCCAAAATTTGTCGGGTTTGTAAGCTATAAACGCATGTTGCTCAGAATACACGATTTTCAGGAAGCAAACGCAGATGCAACACTCAGCTGCGTGAACTGGAATTTCTGGGTCCAACTGCTATACTCCGCCCATTGATTATAACCCACCAAATGCTGTGCGAAGATTATACGCGAACTATGCAGGAGAGACAGTGCATTTATGGTAGACCACGCTCTGTCCGACTCCGAAGGATTCGGAAGTTTCAACACCTACGTTTTCCATGAACGTGACGGTTTTATCCCCTGCAGATAATCAGTGAAGACGACCGTCGTCTCTGCCTAGTGCATCCGTTGGTATCTTACCAAGTCCACGTAAGGCATGTCTCCACACGCGTCTTCGGCCTGGAATCTCACTGACTGGAGCAGAATCGTCTTCAGTAATCAGTCCCGCTTTGAAGTGAGCCCCGATAACCAGCGAAGGCGTGTCTGGATCTGCCCCGGGCAATGGTGGGATACCAACCAGACTGTTGGCCGCCATACAGCCCAACAACCAGGGGTAATGCTCTGGGGTATCACTTGTTTTCATAGGACCCCTTAAAAGAGCACACTACTCACTTTGGAGTGTTTCAGGTGGCGTGAAACTGCCACCAATCAGTCCATGTTACCCTCCACCTCGCATGTAATTCACGTCGGTGAAATGGTGTGCATGTGCCATTCGGTTTTATGGAGTCAGCACAGAAAGATGACTCGCCTTGGAGGGCAGACAGAATTATAGAAGTCAGACATCGTGTTTGGACGTACCCATAGCCACGCCGTGAATGGAGTTGTCCCATTTGTTGATATAGCAACGCAGACAGTCTTGTGTGTCTACAAGGAATGACGTATTTCTAGCAGTCATATGATACGGCGGAAGAATAGTCGTCGTGAAAAGATCGTAACCGGCAGGAAGCGGAGATGTGTCAGTGACAGTCGGTTTCAAACCCAAAAGGAATACTGCTCTTAGTTAATGCAGACACGTCTCAACCATTTACCTAGTGAACACTACGAAAGAAACTGCTTACAATGGACATCTGGAGTCAGCTTTCTCGCAAAAGACCATTACTCACAGCTGAGCGTAAGCCTAAACGTCCTCAATGGGCCAAACAACAAGGAAATTGGGTGGCAGTATGCTGGATGAGAGTACATCTACATCTACGTGATTACTCTGCTATTCACAATCCAGTGTCTGGCAGAGGGTTCAATGAACAACCTTCATGCTTTCTCTCTACCGTTACACTCTCGAACGGCAAGCGGGAAAACGAGCACTTAATTTTTTCCGTGCGAGTCCTGATTTCTCTTATTTTATCGTGATGATCATTTCTCCCTATGTAGGTGGGTGCCAACAGAATGTTTTCACAATCGGAGGAAAAAACTGGTGATTGAAATTTCATGAGAAGATCCCGTCGCAACGAAAAACGCCTTTGTTTTAATGATTGCCTCTCCAATTCACGTATCATGTCTGTGACACATCTCCCCTATTTCGCTATAATACAAAACGAGCTGCCTTTTTCGATGTCATCCGTCAGTCCCACCAGATGCGGATCCCACACCGCACAGCAGTACTCCAGAATAGGGCGGACAAGCGTAGTGTAAGCAGTCTCTTTGGTAGGCCTGTTGCACCTTCTAAGTGTTCTGCCAATGAATCGCAGTCTTTGGTTTGCTCTACCCACAATATTATCTATGTGATCGTTCCAATTTAGGTTATTTGTAATTGTAAGAGTAGTGTTGTCCGACTAGCGGTGATTTTCTCTATTTTGAAATGACGCAAGGCGTCGAGAGTGTGGGAGGTCCAGTGAGGCTTATAACCCGCATATCAGGCTGGAGGTGGATCTGTGATGTTTTGGGTGTGTTTCTCGTACTGTGACTTCGCACACACATTCAAGTTACGAACTAAATTGCCGTTCCTGCTGCTTGCATGTTAGAAGGAACAGGCGCTGCGGCGGCCACAGCTGCTAAGAAAGACATGAAATGTATTCGCGGCTGCGAATATAACCCACCTCAAGCTGTATGACGGAATGACAATGAAAATTTGTGCCGGACCAGATTTGCCGCCGGAGGGTCGCTTTAACGGCTTCGGCTACGCGAGCAGAGTCATGGCCAGACCCAGAACTCCATACGTCCTCGTCAATGAGAGATTTGAAAGCAAATAAATCACTAGGTCCGGATGGAATCCCAGTACGATTTTACAGCGAGTACGCCGTGGCATTGGTCCTTTACCTAGCTTGCATTTATCCAAATCTCACGATCATCACAAAGACCAAGCGATTGGAAAAAACGCATGTGACTCCAGTATATAAAAGGGTAAAAGAACAGACCCGCAAAATTACAGACCAATATTCCTTACTTCTGTTTGCCGCAGAATCCTTGAACGTATTCTCAGTTCGAATATAATAAACGTTCTGGAGACTGAGAAGCTTACGTCCACGAGCCAGCATGGTTTTAGAAGACATCGCTCGTGCGGAACTCAGCTTGCCCTTTTGTCACTTGATACACTGCGAACTATGAATGAAGGGCAACAGGCAGATTCCATATTTTTAGATTTCCGGAAAGCATTTGACACGTGCCCCATTACAGGCTGTTAAAGAAGGTACGAGCATATAGAACAACTTCACACATATGTGAGTGCCTCGAAGACTTCGTAAGTAATAGAACCCAGCATGTTGACCTCGACGGCGAGTGTTTATCGGAGACAAGGGTGTCATCTGGAGTGCCCCAGGAAAGTATGATAGGACCGCTTTTGTTCTCTATATACATAAACGATTTGGCGGACGGGGAGGGAGCAATCTGCGGTTGTTTTCTCGTGATGCCGTGCCGTACGGTAAGATGTCGAAGGAAAGTTCCGTACCTAAAGACTGCAAAATTGCTCAAGTCACACCAAAAAAGGGAAATAGGGGTAATCCGCTGAATTTCAGGCCCATATCACCAACGTCGATTTGCAGTAGGTTTTGGAACATATACTGTGTTCAAACAGTATGAATTGCCTAGAAGAAAACGATTTATTGACATACAGTCTTGTGAAATACAACTAGCTCTTTATACTCATGAAGTAATGAGTGCTATCGACAGGGAATGTCAGATTGATTCCATATTTTTAGATTTCCAGAAGGCCTTCGACACCGTTCCGCACAAGCGTCTTCTAACCAAATTGCGTGCCCATGGAACATCGCCTCAGTTGTGCTACTGGATTCGTGATTTCCTGTCGGAAAGGTCACAGTTCGCAGTAACAGACGGAAAGTCATCGAGTAAAACAGAAGTAATATCCGGAGTTCCCCAAGGAAGTGTTATTGGCAGTCTATTGTTCCTGATCTATATTAACGACATAGGGGACAATCTGAGTAGCCCTATAGATTGTTTGCTGATGATGCTGTCTTTTACCGTCTCGTAAAGTCTTCAGATGACGAAAACGAATTGCAAAATTATTTAGATAAGATATCTCTATGGTGTGAAAAGTGGCAATTGACCCTGAAAAAAAAGTGTGAAGCTATTCACATGAATACTGAAAGAAATCCACTAAATTTCGATTACGTGCTAAGTCACACAAATCTTAAGGCTGTAAATTCAACTAAGTACTTAAGGATTACAAGTACAAATAACCTAAATTGGAACGATCACATAGATAATGTTGTGGGTAGAGCAAACCAAAGACTACGATTCATCGGCAGAACACTTAGAAGGTGCAACAGGTCTACTATAGACACTACGTACACCACCCTTGTCCGCCCGATTCTGGAGTATTGCTGTGCGGTGTGGGGTCCGCATCAGGTGGGACTGACGGATGACATCGAAAAAGTACACTCCTGGAAATGGAAAAAAGAACACATTGACACCGGTGTGTCAGACCCACCATACTTGCTCCGGACACTGCGAGAGGGCTGTACAAGCAATGATCACACGCACGGCACAGCGGACACACCAGGAACCGCGGTGTTGGCCGTCGAATGGCGCTAGCTGCGCAGCATTTGTGCACCGCCACCGTCAGTGTCAGCCAGTTTCCCGCGGCATACGGAGCTCCATCGCAGTCTTTAACACTGGTAGCATGCCGCGACAGCGTGGACGTGAACCGTATGTGCAGTTGACGGACTTTGAGCGAGGGCGTATAGTGGGCATGCGGGAGGCCGGGTGGACGTACCGCCGAATTGCTCAACACGTGGGGCGTGAGGTCTCCACAGTACATCGATGTTGTCGCCAGTGGTCGGCGGAAGGTGCACGTGCCCGTCGACCTGGGACCGGACCGCAGCGACGCACGGATGCACGCCAAGACCGTAGGATCCTACGCAGTGCCGTAGGGGACCGCACCGCCACTTCCCAGCAAATTAGGGACACTGTTGCTCCTGGGGTATCGGCGAGGACCATTCGCAACCGTCTCCATGAAGCTGGGCTACGGTCCCGCACACCGTTAGGCCGTCTTCCGCTCACGCCCCAACATCGTGCAGCCCGCCTCCAGTGGTGTCGCGACAGGCGTGAATGGAGGGACGAATGGAGACGTGTCGTCTTCAGCGATGAGAGTCGCTTCTGCCTTGGTGCCAATGATGGTCGTATGCGTGTTTGGCACCGTGCAGGTGAGCGCCACAATCAGGACTGCATACGACCGAGGCACACAGGGCCAACACCCGGCATCATGGTGTGGGGAGCGATCTCCTACACTGGCCGTACACCACTGGTGATCGTCGAGGGGACACTGACTAGTGCACGGTACATCCAAACCGACATCGAACCCATCGTTCTACCATTCCTAGACCGGCAAGGGAACTTGCTGTTCCAACAGGACAATGCACGTCCGCATGTATCCCGTGCCACCCAACGTGCTCTAGAAGGTGTAAGTCAACTACCCTGGCCAGCAAGATCTCCGGATCTGTCCCCCATTGAGCATGTTTGGGACTGGATGAAGCGTCGTCTCACGCGGTTTGCACGTCCAGCGCGAACGCTGGTCCAACTGAGGCGCCAGGTGGAAATGGCATGGCAAGCCGTTCCACAGGACTACATCCAGCATCTCTACGATCGTCTCCATGGGAGAATAGCAGCCTGCATTGCTGCGAAAGGTGGATATACACTGTACTAGTGCCGACATTGTGCATGCTCTGTTGCCTGTGTCTATGTGCCTGTGGTTCTGTCAGTGTGATCATGTGATGTATCTGACCCCAGGAATGTGTCAATAAAGTTTCCCCTTCCTGGGACAATGAATTCACGGTGTTCTTATTTCAATTTCCAGGAGTGTATAAAGAAGGGCAGTTCGTTTTGTACTATCGCAAAGTAGGGGAGATAGTGCCACATACATGATACGTGAATTGGAGTGACAATCATTAAAACAGAGGCGTTTTTCGTTGCGACGGGATCTTCTCATGAAATTTCAATCACCAGTTTTCTCCTCCGATTGCGAAAACAGTCTGTTGGCACCCACCTACATAGGGAGAAATGATCATCACGATAAAATAAGAGAAATCAGGGTTGTCACAGGTAAAATTTAAGTGCTCATTTTTCTCGCGCGCCGTTCGAGACTGGAACGGTAGAGAGACTGCTGGAAGGTTGTTCATTGAACCTTCTGCCAGGCACTTTATTGTGAATAGAGGAGTAATCACGTAGACGTAGACGTAGACATGAGTGACTCTAGAAAGATACAAGACGATTTAGACAAAATTTCCAGTTGGTATGATGAATGGCACTAGCCCTTAATGTCGAAAAATGTAAGTTAATGTGGATGAGTAGGAAGAGCAAACCTGTAATATTTGGATACATTATCACTAGTGTCCTGCTTGACACAGTCAAATCGTTTAAATATCTGGGCGTAAAGTTGCAGAGCAATATGAGATGGAACGAGCATGTGGGAACTGTGGTGGGGAAGGCTAATGGTCGACTTCGGGTTATTGGAAAATGTTTAGGAAAGAATGGTTCACCTGTTAAGGAGACCGCATGTAGGACGCTGGTGCGATCTATTCTTGAGTACTGCTCGAGTGTTTGGGATCCGTAACAGGTCGGATAGAAGGAAGACATCGAACCAATTCAGAGGCGGGCTGCTAGATTTGTACCGGAAGGTTTGAACAACACGCAAGTGTTACCTAGATAGTTCGGGAATTCAAATGCGAATCCCTGGAGGGAAAACGACGTTCTTTTCGAGAAACACTGTTGAGAAAAATTAGAGAATCGACATTTGAAGCTGACTGCCAAACGATTCTACTGCTGCCAACATACATTGCACATAAGGACCACGAAGACAAGAGGGCTCATACGGAGGGACAGAGAGAGTCGTCCTTACATCGTTCTATTTGCGAGTGAACCGGGAAGGAAATGACTAGTAGTGGTGCAGGGTACACTCTGTCACGCACAGGACGGTGACTTGCGGAGTATCTATGTAGATGTCGTACCTGTACTCGTACATCCCATTAATGTTATTCCCGTACAGGGGAGACACATTATTTTTAAGTCGCAGGCCCGGTATCGGTCGATAAATACAGAATAGCAGTGCCTGTGTTGTCAAGCAGTATGATGCAGTGTTCCTTCAAAATGGATGCATGCATATCCGAAAGAACAGGCACTGCGGCTACTACACCCTTTCAGACAGACATGGAATATATTCGCAGTTGCGAATATTAACCACTTCCAACTGTGGGAATGACACAACACAAATTAAAGTTAACGTAAACATGAAACACACTTCTGGCCATCAAAATTGCTGCACCACGAAGATGACGTGCTACAGACGCGAAATTTAACCGACAGGAATAAGATGCTGTGATATGCAAATGATTAGCTTTTCAGAGCATTCACACAAGGTTTGCGCCGATGGCGACACTTACAACGTGCTGACATGAGGAAAGTTTCCAACCGATTTCTCATACACAAACAGCAGTTGACCGGCGTTGCCTGGGGAAACGTTGTTGTGATGCCTCGTGTGAGGAGGAGAAATGCGTACCATCACGTTTGCGACTTTGATGAAGGTCGGATTGTAGCCTATCGCGATTGCGGTTTATCGTGTCGCGACATTGCTGCTCGCGTTGGTCTAGATCCAATGACTGTTAGCAGAATATGGAATCGGTGGGTTCAGGAGAGTAATACGGATCGCCGTGCTGGATCCCAACGGTCCCGTATCACTAGCAGTCGATATGACAGGCGTCTTATCCGCATGGCTGTAACGGTCGTGCAGCCACGTGTCGATCCCTGGGTCAACAGATCGGGACGTTTGCAAGACAACAACCATCTGCACGAACAGTTCGACGACGTTTGCAGCAGCACGGACTATCAGCTCGGCGACCATGGCTGCGGTTACCCTTGACGCTGCATCACAGACAGGAGCGCCTGCGATGGTGTACTCGACGACGAACCTGGGTGCACGAACGGCAAAACGTTATTTTTTCGGATGAATCCATGTTCTGTTTACAGCATCATGATGGTCGCATCCGTGTTTGGCGACATCGCAGTGAACGCACATTGCAAACCTGTATTCGTCAATGCCATCCTGGCGTATCACCCGGCGTGATGGTATGGGGTGCCATTGGTTACACATCTCGGTCACCTCTAGTTCGCATTGACGGCACTTAGAACAGTGGACGTTACATTTCAGATGTGTTACGATCCGTGGCTCTACCCTTCATTCGATCCCTGCGAAACTCTACATTTCAGCAGGATAATGCACGACCGCATGTAGCATGTCCTGTACGTGCCTTTCTGGATACAGAAAATGTTCGACTGCTGGCCTGGCCAACACATCTCTCACCAATTGAAAACGTCTGGTCAATGGTGGCCGAGCAACTGGCTCGTCACAATACGCCAGTCACTACTCTTGATGAACTGTGGTATCGTGTTGAAGCTGCATGGGCAGCTGTACCTGTGCACGCCATCCAAGCTCTGTTTGACTCAATGCCCAGGCGTATCAAGGCCGTTATTACGGCCAGAGGTGGTTGTTCTGGGTACTAATTTCTCAGGATCTATGCACCCAAATTGCGTGAAAATGTAATCACATGTCAGTTCTAATATAATATATTTGTCCAATGAATACCCGTTTATCATCTGCATTTCTTCTTGGTGTACTAATTTTAATAGCCAGTAATGTAGGATGTTTATTTGAACAGTCTCTGTGACCAAGTGTTCCCAATCTTCTACCTCTTCGTGGTGAGTATGTTGTGGGCATCCGCGTCTTCCAAAGTGAGGCAACTGCTTTGTTTACAGGTTCCACGATTACGTTCCCGACCTTGATTCCATGGAAAATGTTTGCGGTTATTTGGAATAGCGGGTAAAAGGTAACATTCTATTTGTAGAATGGATTTTCACGCTGTGCGTTGATTTGAAACTTCTTGAGAGATTAAAACTGTACGCCGGACAGGAACCCGAAACTGGGACCTTTGCCTTCCACGGCAAGTGCTCTACCGACTGAGCTATCCAGGCACGAATCACGGCCCACCCTCGCAGCTTAATTTCCGCCATTGCCTCATATCCTACCTCCCAAACTACACAGAAGTTTTCTGCGTGCCATGTGGGATTAGCACTCCTTGAAGAAAAGATGTTCGTGGTTTACCTACAGCTTGGGGTATTGTTTCTAGAATGCTTTTTCACTCAGAAGAGGCAAAGGTCCCAGGCTCGAGTCCAGATCCGGTACACAATTTTAATCTACCAGGATCTCTGTAGTTTTGTAGCTCTACAGGAAATAATCATCAACGGGTGGCTTCACCCGGATACGGCGTACCTGACAGTGGTTAGCACGCTGGACTCGCATTCGGGAGGACGGTGGTTCAAGCCCGCGTCCGGCCATCCTGATTTAGGACTTCTGTGATTTTTCTAAATCGCTAAAGAAAATGCCGGGATGGTTCCTTCGAAAGGACACTGCAGCTTTCCTTCTCCACCCTTCCCTACTCCATACTTGTGCTCCGTCTGTAATGACCTAGTTGTCAACAGGGCGTTAAACACTAACATCCTCCTCCTACTCCTGCTTCTCTTCCTCCTCCTAACGGCACTCTCTTCTTCACCGAATTAAGGCCATTATCAGGGAAAGAGATGGTGGTATACTGTATAAGGGAGGCGTCTTATAGCGGTGACTAATGTTTTGTCCTGTTTGCTTAGATGTCTTGACCATGACTCCGTGCTGCGAAACAGAGGTTCTTTTTCATGGAGACTTATAACAGAGGATGGAATGAAGATGGAGGTTAACGTCCCGTCAATACAGGGCTATTAGAGACGGAGCACATGCTCAAACTGAGGAAGGATGGAAAATGAAATTGACCGCGCCCTTTCAAAGAGACCTTCCCGACTTCCGCCATTAGGGATTTACGAAAATTGTGTAATACCTGAATCTGTATGGCTGGGGGGGAATTCTAACCGCCGTCCTCCGGAATGCGAGCCCTATGTGCTAATAACAAATTTCGTCTTTGTTTCCCTTTTACTGCCCGTTGTTCGCTTTAGACATTTCGTTTCACTTCAGCTGGTGTTCCGCTCCCTGCACCTTTTTTGGCGGCCCCACTTCCTTGTGGCCGGTGCTGACGACTGAGTTTCAGTCCAACTTTCCTATTACTGTGCGTTGTTAAGTTCTATTTTTATTGTTATTTCTATTATTTCTCGCATCGCCTGCTCCAGGCTCGTCGGCAAGTCCATTGTAATTTCTTAAATATTTCTACATCTACGCCTGTAGTCTACAAACTACCTTACAGCGTGTTGTGTAGGATTCTTCAGGCACCATTGTGATTCTGCCTTTGCTTTCCTATCCGCGAATGGTGCACAAGAGGAACAAGGCTTCATAAGTTACCGCATGAACTGTTATTTCTCCGATTTTTTCGTCGTGATCATTTCGCGCATTTATGTCGGAGGAAGTAATATGTAGCCTGACTTCTCGCACCGAGCGAGGTGGCGCAGTGGCTAGCGATGACTTCGCTGTCTGGTCTCCTCCCCCAAACAACCCAACCCAAACCCCTCTTCTCGCAACGTGCAAACAGGCTGCTCGGTTACAGTGAAAACAGCGAGCAACGAAATCCGCTCTTGCCACCGGACAAAGACCACTACGGAAGTTGCCAAAGTGTATTGAAAGGAAATTTACAGCTCGGCTGCAAATTTAAACAAGTATAATCCATGACAGGCTTTTCTTTGCCAACTGCTATTTGCTTTACAAAGTCAAATATTTTTGTCACATGTACATTCTATGGTATGTTAAATGTTAGACAATAACAAAAGTAAATTGTAGAGAACCAACTCTAAAGTGTGTTTCCTTAGAGATATCATTATTGACAATATTTTTTCCAAACTATATTACTATGATTATTTCGTACTTCTCATTAACACTATTTTCAAGTATTTACTATCAATATACAACAAGAATCGTCTCCCAGTATTTATATGATTTGGTGCTAGAATGAATAGTAGATAACATGCTTATTTTCCATCAGCAGTGTCTTAGTACTTTGACGAATCAAGATATACTCACCTGATCTGTAATGAAATACGGTAGTTCATGATTATCGTATTTAATAGTTAAACGAATTTTAATGCAGTGTACCTAATTCTATGGTTCTATCGTTATTGATATTCGTATGGCCACTGATTAGAACTATTTGAATTATAGTTAAACAGTTACCTCAATAAATTTTATTAATTAATTTATTTATTTATTTCTTGCAGGTATGTTCTAGAAGCTACACTGGGCATTTGTAAGTAATTTTCAACCAGTTCTTCAGAAAGTGAGATTTGTACCTAAAACGTAAATCAGTAGTTTTGTAGGTGTTTCACCAGTGTGAGAACAGCGTGCCTTAATTTTCCTAAACTCTGAAAATATTCTGCAATATGAAACTTATTTTTTTTTTTTTTTACGAAGTGACTGTATCTCGAATGAAGGCTTCTTTAAGTGACAGTGATACTTTGAAATCCTAATTACAGACCTATAAAACTATAAAGGGGAGTAGGACGTCAAACGGGCCGACTTTAAGCATGAGAGGCAGTACAGGACATTTTAATTTCCGCTCTCTATACTTTTACAAATAAATTCATAAAACTTTTGTCAGCGTGACCAGGAAGGATTCAGGATTCACACTTATAACAGTGGAAGTTCAAAAACATAACAAAATAATTTTTTTTTTGCAACTGAAATTTCATCATTTTTTCACTTGCAATTGGCCGAATTGGCCGCATTGGTTGCTATATGTACACTTTTCTTCATGAGTAAGAGATTTTTCGATTAATTTTGCACAGCATACAAACTATACTTACAGGTGTATGAAACTCTAGAATTTTCCAAATCTATTAAAAACTGTGGTAGAAATTGAGATAACTAACTATAAAATTTAAGTTTTTTTCTAATCATGAAGTTTAAAATGTAACAGCTCATTCATTTTTTTTTCATAAATGAAAGAAATTCTAGAGTTTCACACACCTGGAAGTATGGTTTGTATGCTATGCAAAATTCATCGAAGAATCTCTGTTATTTATGTAGAAAAGTGTACCTATGATGAATCTATTTTGTTATGTTTTTGAACTTCCACTGCTATAAGTGTGAATCCTGAAACCTTCCTGGTCATGCTGAAAAAGTTTTATGAATTTATTTGTGCCTCTCCTGCTTCAAGTCGGCCCGTTTGACGTCCTACCCCCTTTTTAAACAAGATAGGTTAGCTTTGTGTTGTTCAGAACATTGTCATGTGACTGCCACTCTCATGTTGACGAAAGAAAAATCATTCACCTTAATATTTTTTGTAACAGCAGGAAAAATGCGAGGCCGCTTTATGTCGTGGCCATTGAACGTACGCTCCAAGCTACTCTATATCTTAACTCAAAGTCCACTTCAAGGAATTATCCCTGGCTGCTACGTACCTTATTCAGATTTCAACACCTGTATTTGATAATGAGTATTATGGTGTATTTCGTAGGAAAATACCGTAGTCTCCTTACACTCAACGTAGCAATCATACACGAATATGCAGTAATTTATATTTCAATTTCCACATATCTGCTACGAAAGATTTTAATTTTCTGACGTTCAGGACCCACGCTTAGACTGTTTGCTCTCCGACTGAACATTTTTTTTCTCACAACACTGCTGTGCTATGGTGCCGCTTAAGTCCCAAGTACACTTTAAGTATAGGAATATTTTAAAAACGCCTTTGTGTCTGTTTTGCAGCAGATTTCCGACTTCTCATACCAGGAATCTTGTAGATTACTGATACTGGGAGACATACATAGTTCTGAAAACACCGCAATACCATTAGCTCCCAGAAAACGTGTGTCCAGTCATCCTCTTTATGAAGAGTGCTGGAGAAAGTATATTCACGCACAATAAATATCTTCCTACGTAGTAGCTATTCGTTTGGCAATTAATAACTTCTTCGCAGAATGAACAATACAGTTAGGTCAAGGAAAACGATTTATTGATAAATAAACAATACGGATTCTTACGAAATAATGAGTGCTATCGACAGTGGATCTCTAATTGATTCCATACCCCTATATTTCCAGAGGGCGTTTGTTCCTCACAAGTGACTTCCAATTAAATTCCGTGCCTATGGAGCACTGAACACCAGACTTAACGGATTTGTTGTCCTGCCACTGAGCTACCGACCAACAGACACTGCTTTTATAATTCAGACACGTGCTCGCTGTAGTTAGTTAAAATTGCTCGTATCGCTGAATTGCGTGCACAGGACTGAGAAATACTGTACCTGGCCAACTTGAAAATAAAAGAAGGAATGTACTTGTGTCGCAGTTCTGGTGATCGCTGTAGATCGTTTTGGAAAGCCTAATTTGGTTTGCAAGTAAGATATATTAGACGTGTACTTTGCGGATTCTCTCTCTATTTTCTTCGTACTTACAGAACCTGGAAGTCGGTGCCCTGTCACCAGTTTCCTACAGCAGTACAACACGATACTCGAAAGCCGATGAATTACAGACTCATATTGCTAACGTAGATTTGCAGTAGTATTTTGTAACATATGCTGTGTTCAGACACTATGAAATATGGTACCTCGAAGAAAACGCTGTATTGAGAAACCGTCAGCACGGATTCAGAAAATGTAGCTCTTGTGAAACATAACTATCTCTTTAGTCTCATGAAGCAGTGAGTGCTATCGACAGGGGATGTCAAATTGATTCCGTATTTCTACATTTCCAAAACGCTTATGGTACCATTCCTCACAAGCAGCTTTTAATCAAAGTGTTTGTCTGTGGTGTATCGTCTAAGTTGTGCGACAGGATTCGTGATTTCACGTCAGAAACGTCACAGTTCGTAGTAATTGACGGGAAGTCATACAGCAAAACACCAGTAATATCTGGCGTTCCCAAAGGAACTGTGATAGGCCCTGTGCTGTACGTGATACATAAACGATTTAGGAGACAATCTGAGCAGTCGTCTCAGTTTTTTGCAGGTGATGCTCTCATTTACCAGCTTTTAAAGACATCAGATGATCAAGACCAACTGCAAAACGATTTAGACAAGATATTTGTACGGCGCGAAAAGCGACAGTTGACTCCAAATAATGAGAAGTATGAGTACTAATAGAAATCCGCTAAGTTTCCTTTACACGATAGATCACACAGTCCTAAACACTTAGGGGTTACAGTTACGAATAGCTCAAATTAGAACGAACTGTGGGGAAAGCAAACCAAAGAGTGCAATTTAGACACTTAGAAAATGCAATAGGTCAACTAAAGAGACTGCTTCCACTACGCATTTTCGCCCTCGTCTGGAGTACTGCTGTGAGATAAGGGATTCTTACCAAGTAGGTTTGTCGGAGGTCATCGAAAACATTCAAAGAAAAGCAGATCGTTTTGTACTATCGCAAAATAGGGGGGAGAGTGTCGCGAACATGATACGCGACTTGAAGTGGCAGTCATTAAAACATAGGCGTTTTTCGTTGCAACAGGATCTTCTCATGAAATTTCAATCACTAACTTTTGCCTCACAGTCTGAGAATATTTTGTTGGCTCCCAAGTACAGAAGTTGAAATTATTGTCGTAATAAAATAAGAGAAATAGAGCTCACACGGAAAGATTAAAATGTTCGTTTTTCCAGAAAAATAGTCTGAAGATGGTTCGATGAACCCTCTGCCAGCACTTAAATGTGAACTGCAGAGTAATCATGTAGATGTAGGTGTAGATGTAATAAAAATTTTCACTCTTGGGAACTAAATCTTCCACAGAATAATATAAGCCAGTAAAGATTGTTCTTCCGTGTAGTGGAAGGAGTGAATACAAAAAAAGTATAAAATCATTTTCCACTATCTTATAAATATTTCCCATTAATCATCGTAAATAGAAAGTAACATTTAATGAAGGTGGTGAACACACAGTTTAAGAGTGTTTCGCGAAGAGGTAGGTTTTGTAGTAAACTCGGGCGATTTTGGCCACTTGATTATAAAAAAACTGAGTCACATGTTAGGCATATTCGTTTGTTGACCTCACCTCTGTTTTCTAAGAGCAGTTTTGTTGCTGAAAACATGAGTGATAAAAGCCGCATTCTTACAGATAAAGTAGCTAACGTAACAGAGCATACAACGAAAGAGGCCAAAAAAGGCAGTCATCATGGAAACAACAGTAAGTTCGTTGCGTGATGTAAATGCTGGTTTTCCCAGAATGTAAGGAACTTATTTAAGGGAATATCCTCGGGAAATCACAACACCCGCAAGTGATTAGTCTGTGTGGTGGACCGGGACTTCAATCCTGATCTCAGAATCCTGCAGCAGTGATCCTGATTAGAGTCCCGACACAGTCTAATGTCTTCGCCTGTGAGACAGGTTCACTCTACACTGTGTCCAACAGGTCCCTCTCTAACTGCGACTTTGTGTTTCGTATGTATACCAAGAAGACTAATTTCGAAATTTAGCACCCTCGAAATGCAAACTCACAGAGTCTAACAGAAATGTCAGCATTTTAGTTCTCCTGCTTACAAGTCACCTACAGGATGGAAGAGTTGGATACAAATTATAAAATTCTGTTCGAATATACCTGTCTTGTTGTTGTATAGGAGATGACTGCTTCCCAAACATATTTCCAAGGCTCTTTGATGTTCAACACCAATTCATAAAAAAATCGTGGTTCCTGCTGCAGACAGTTTGTTTTAAGTTCTTGATTCCGTCCTTCATGTAATAACAATACAATATTGCCAATCGCGACCAATTCACATTCATACAACATACTCACACTCTTTCACAGTTGAGAGCATACCAATATTATATTTTTGATGTAAATGTTTACTTTATTTACTATCTTATCAGGGTGGTCTGCTGATCTAATTATTTATATATTCTTAGTCAGATTACTTTAATGAAACGGTATATGCAATAAGAATCTATTACTTTGACGTTAATTGTACATATAACATTTTTGCACGAAAATTGTTAAGTTAATCAAATTTTAAATATATTGTTGTACAGGTCATAATTTTTCCTAGCAGTTTCCAAAATGTACAAAAACAGACGTTGTAGTGTTATTTAAAATTCATTTGTTCAAATATAGAGTTTTGAAAAATGCGAGAAATTGCCAGTGAAGAGTTAATTTTTGAATAAAACAAATTCTTCCATACGGAATAGTGAATAAATACTGAAGATAATTACTAGTTCATTCAAGTTCACATTTGCAGAAAATGTTATCTCTGTCCGCGTAAAGTGTATAAAAAGTTTCGATCGATGTAAAATGAAAGCATTGTTCTCACAGCAATCGCTATTAAAATATTCAAAATGAATCGATGTTTTGGTACAATTTTAGCGTTACGTGGGTAATCTACATGTGAATAAATGACAGTAGCAAAATAGCAGTAAATATTCTATAATGCCTAGTTTCAATACAAGAGCGAGTTTCACTCTGGATCTACAGGATCTCTTCTGGTATTTTGTTAAGGTCAATATGCCTTGGTGAAACAATACAGTGACAAATTCTGAATTTACAGTCAAAATATGGGGAACCAACACCATGCCCTGTGTGTAGAACTGACCTTATTGCCAGAAAGGAACAGTACTGCACTGGGGAAAGACACAGTGAGAGTGTCATTGACAAATTTTAGATTTCGGTGAGACACTCGTAAAGCTCAGATGGCAAAATTATAGCTGTGAAAGGTAGATCTCTGTATTCGATGCACTGAATCGTGCAAGAAAATCTTTAGAAGTATTTCAGTATTGCTTTAACGTTTGAGGAGGAGTAGCACTGAACGACACAACGTTGCTACGGGGTCGTGCTGAAAAGTAACGTCTTCGAATTTTTTATGTAAAACTCTTAATGCTTATTAAGTAAAACAGATTTTATTAACGTTCTACATCTTTCTTGTTCACTCCTACATATCTGGAGTCCTCTGGCACTAGAGGAGTCCGAATTGTAGCATGTAACTTTACGGCGTGTAACGTAACTGTATCTGTGCGTGAAAAACAGTGTGATGTAATCGTGTTTCGAATTCTAAGAGTTTGCCCACACGTGGAGCACCCCCTCATTCAGTATAACAATGCCAGACCCCACACGAGCGCAGCGATAACTGCAAAATACGACGCCTTGGGTTCAGTGTCATCGATCGTCCTCCATACAGACCCGACTTGGCCCCATTTTCATGTAATAGGGAAACGTGGTTCTGCCTTGAGCAAACACAGATATTCAGTTTTAGTACCCAGTCATTTTTCGGAGAAGTTTCTACTATAACCTAATTGGTGTACAGTCTGGACCAGAAGACGTACCTTCAATAAGTACTTTAAGTTATTTCGCTAGCCTCGAGAATTTCTGCTTCTATGTAACAGATATTGGGAGATATTCGATTTATGTGTTTTTACCGCTTCTGTGTTCGCTTCTGTAAGATACTGTTTTAGTAAGAGTAACAGCTGCTACACTTATAGTTTGCCGATGTGAACAGCCAAGTACCGTTTGCAGCATGTTGAACAGTCCTTCCCTGATCACAAAAATTTTTATTCCAAGAAACTATACTATACACCGCTATGCTGAAAATGGTAGCTTAAACGATAGCATTTTTATGGAAACGTTTCCACGTGTGCTCCGTTAGTTGCCCGTACATATAGTACGTTTAGGCGATA
Source organism: Schistocerca cancellata (assembly GCF_023864275.1). Taxonomy (NCBI): domain Eukaryota; kingdom Metazoa; phylum Arthropoda; class Insecta; order Orthoptera; family Acrididae; genus Schistocerca; species Schistocerca cancellata. The sequence goes on from NC_064628.1 coordinate 701,839,133, forward strand.
CTCAATTTCTCTCCGTGTATTTGGCAACATCTCTTCCGTCACTTCCTCTACAGCATTTCGTATTTCTCCTGTAGGAGACTGCTTATCAGAAACTGGTGAACTGGACACATCCTTAACATAACCCCACAAAAAGTGAAGAGGGACTATGTCTGGTGAACCTGGCGGCCAGGATGTTGGACCGTCTCTACCGTTCCATCTGTCCGGAAAGGTTGCATCCGAGAACAGGCCATCAAATAACCCCAGTTTGGTGGCCCTTCATTCTGTTGAAACACCACTCACCGTTGAAATTCCAGTAACTGGGATACAACGTAAAGTTCCAATATGCCCAGGTAAACTATTGCTCTAATGGTAGGCCAAGTGGGAAAGAACGGTTCAGTAATCTTGCGTTAAGCGACACCACACATAAAGTTACGGGCTGTCTCTTCTCTACCGTACAATCCGACGCCTTTGGTTAACTGTTGTCTATCATGCCCCATACAGTCCCGACTTGGTTCTATCCGATTTTCACGACACCCAGATCCGGACATTAGGCCTGTCTACTCTCTCGGAGATACGAAAAGTCGCTTCTTCGGAAAAACGATCTTTGTTAAGCTATCGTAGCAAAATCAGCAGGTCGGGGCCTGTCACCTGACTGAAAAACTTTCAGGAGTTGCATTTTGTATGCATTTAAAGGCAGCTGTTTGTGCAAAATGTTCACTGCAGTGCTCTGAAGTATGCCTGTTCCTCTGTATATACAGCTTGTCTATTTCCGTACACTTCCTTGAAATGCCGCATACACGGTACCATTAGTGTAGTTACTCACTCCAGATCTACCGCTTCTTGACTTGTTGCCACCGTTGCCACTGTTTTCAAATTTTTCGTTCTATGATGCTTTCCACTGCGGAACTGAACTGTAATAGGCGACCGCGTTTCATGGTACCACAAAAAAGATTGCACTTCCTACTACATAGACGCCATTGTGACAGTATCACTCCTAAATCAAGCTACCTGTAACGGTAAAAGTCTGGCGTGGGCCTTTCCATAGGTCTCAGTGCTAGTTTTTTCCTTGGTGAATTCAAGCGGAGTCCAGGTCTCGCAACGATGAGTCAGGAATGTTATAACGCACAGGTCGTAAACTGTTTTTTTTTTTCAGATTTATCGTTATCTTGATCTGGTGATTTCTGAATATTTTCCAACCCTAGTTTGATGGACCGGAATATTCAGGTCTTCTATCATCCCTCGCATACACGATCCAATCAAGACGAATGCAGGTGTTGGCCTTTTTCAGATGTCAGTGTAAACGTTTCTATCTGCAACCCGCGTGTTCAACGTGATTTTCGTTTTATAAATATTCAGAAAGAGCGCAGCTACCTTACGTTTGGAGATAATATTAGTAACCATAGACTGCTGTCCCTCTGACATTAGCCAATAGTACCATATTTTCCCCAAATCTCTAGTTCTTCGGCATTTTTCCGTGGATTTGAATCTTACAAATTCACTTTCTACACTGCCATTTTCATGGCAAATGTGAACGTCTTAGGTGAGATAGTCATCTTTCCTGAGGTCACTTTCTGTGGAGAAAGCATCCACGCGTTCGTCGAAACTGAGGATGAAGGAAAGGAGCAGGGAACAAAGATGTCTTTAGAATCGGAGTTGAGGATGTAGCGTTAGTGTTGTACATCAGTTACTAGGCTTGACTAAAAAGCAATACCTCCACCTTCCTAACTCGTCAACAGTTGGCAGCATTGGTATGCGGCAGGTACTGGCTTGTTCCGTAGCCTCTTCTATGCAGCTCCAGTTGGCGAGAAGCCTTAGCATTGAACGGTTGTGTTGTTACAGTGTAAAGTATGGAACCTTGCGCAGGCGGTAGGTCAATGCGATTTAAGGAACGTGCAGTCATTGAATTCTTGACAGGAGAAGGTTTCACCCCAAAGGTGATTCATCAGAGAATGAAAGCAGTTTATGGTGATTGTATTGATGTGAGTACTGTACGTCGTTGGGCGAGTAGACTTAAAGATGCTGAGGCGTGAACGTCTGACCTACGTGACAGAGTTGGACGTCCTGTGACAGCGAACTCCGAGTTTCACAAGAAAAATGTTGACAGATTGATTCAGAACGAGCGTCGTATCACAGAGAGAAATTGCAAGCATAATCGACGTTTCACAAGAACGTGTGGGTCACATAATTGCTTTGCTTGGCTATCGGAAGATCTGTGCACGATGGGTACCCCGGATGCTGACTCCTGAAATGAAAGCGCACCGACTTGAAATTTGCCAGGAACTCCTCTCGCGTTACGAGAATGAATATGCACTGTACTCACATCAATATAATCACCATAAACTGCTTTCATTCTCTGATGAATTCTCCTTTAGGGTGACACCTTCTGCTGTCAAGGATTCAATGACTGCACGTTTCTTCAATCGCATTGACCGACCGTCTGCACAGGGTTCCATACTTTACACTGTAACAACACAACCGTTCAATGCTAAGGCTTCCCGCCAACTGGAGCTGTAGAGAAGAGGCTGCAGAACAAGCCAGTACCTGCCGTATACCACTGCTGCCAACTGTTGAAGAGTTACGAAGGTGGAGGCATTACTTTTCATCAACCCTCGTAGATATACGTTAACACTTTGCGCAACTAATGCCTCCAGCACCGCTATGTGACTGGCAGAATCCAATCACTTTCCGGAATTGACGACCGCTGCGCAAAGAGGCTTGTGACACTCGTTAGGGTTACGGATCACTTCTCAGACGGCAAACATATGGTGTGCTGTACAAACGCAAATTCAGAATCGTGACGGAGCAAGGTGGCGCAGTGGTTGGCACACTGGACTCGCATTTGGGAGGACGACGGTACAAACCCCTATCCGGTCATCCTGATTTAGATTTTCCGTGATTTCCCTAAATCGCTTCAGGCAAATGCCGGGACGTGTCCTTCGAAAGGTCACGCCGACTTCCTTCCCAATCCTTCCCTAAATCGAAGGGACTGATGACCTCGCTCTTTAGTCCCCTCCCACGAGTCAACCAACCAACCATCAGAATTGTGTTTGCTCTTTGAGGAGTGTGCAACGAAGTATGAAACTAATTTAATTGAAGATGATCCTATTGATAAACTTCATACAGCACTGAAAATTGTTGGAGCTATAGTTGTGGGCACTTAGAGAGATCTGTGCATATACAAAGACCAATAATTTGAAGAGGAGACTTGGGTTGATGCATATTATTTATGAATATTCTTATCAATGAAGAAAGAACACAAAGTATTGCGAAGAAATTGATTGTGAGAAGTGGCGTTTACATTGAGCACGTTCTTTCGTTGACCGTCTTACCTTTGGAAAAACTGTTCTGTTACGGCAGACGTGAGTGATAAAAAGAACCGTATTTATACTGAAAAGGAGTTACGTGACAGAGTAACAGCAACAAGCGATTAACGGCGAACTTCATGAGTACTGCAGTGACGGTCGTGCTTCTACGGATGTCGCTCCCTCTGCCGCCACCAGCAGCCATAATGGCGATGGTAAGCTTGAAGATGATCTGAGAAAAGGATCGAAACCGGTTCCTAACAAATAAAAAATCTGAAAACGCTATCGAAACTGTTTTAATTAATTTTTATCATTTTATACTGATCACTGTACTCCAATCAACAATGATTTCTGAAATCACTCATCGAAACCTATAGGGTACTTCCCATTGGCCTAGAATCATGAAATTTGGCAAGAAGCAATGTTCCACAATAAATGTAAAGCGAAAAGTTCTAACTTGTTAACTGGTAATTATATCACACGTGAAAGCGTTTGTTTGGTCATTTGTTATCCGACTTCAAACTTGAAATTAAAACATCCTCAAAATTCTTGGAATCCCTGCGACCAATGTCTTGCGAGAATCAATGTTGATAACAGGCAAAAATCGTCAATATCTTCGATTCCCGGAATAGATAAACTGTCTGCATTCATAACTAAATTTGCACGGAACCCTCAATGCGCGAGCCTTATTCGCACCTGGTCATGTTTTCTGTATGTCTTGTGATTATCGCGCAGTCTTTTCCTGAAAGCCCAGAGTTACTCTTGAGTTGCGTGAAATTTGTAACAAGTGGTAATATTCGGGTTTTAGATGACTAAGGCCATGTTCAGATGTAAAACACGGAATGAATGGTAACTTGGCATCAGCTGGTCGTAAAATACGTGTCTAGACTGTAGTTTGTTCATAGAATTATTTTCCTCTTGCGAAACAATTCTACACTTCTGTGTAACTGCAAACTGTTAATTTGTTTGATTATATTCTACTATTAGTTACAAATAGAATGTCACTGAAGTTTTCTGCAGCATTAGTCACAATGATAATTCAGGTACAAATCGAAAGAATTACTCTTTAAGCAACCGTTGGAGATCACGAGTTTTTTTTATATCAAAGAAGTCGGCGAAGAGTTTTATGAACCTCTGAAAGAGTGGGATTTGAGGTCGAACTGTGTAACGACAGCGAATCTCAATACAGCTATGGGGCAGCTGACGCCTGGAATCCATGCAACCAACTGTACTTCCTCGTCGTGCCGTGAGTGTACTCTTTGTGTGTAGGCGTCACGGACAAAAAAGCCTTCCAATAATCAGGAAGACGTTGTTTTAGTAGTTCAGTCTCATTTACATATACGATATTGCAGTGCCTGTGTTGTTCAGAGAAACAACTCAGTCATTGCAATATCGTATTTATCCACCGACACAGGCCAAGCGACTTTTAGTTAAAATGTCTCCCCCATACAGGAATATACATAATGAACGTACGAGTGCAGGTTGTAGACACATGTTTGACAACAAATGGAAGTTTGAGTCTGATCATGAGTCATGATCGGATAGCCTAACGGTAAGGCGACTGCTCGCAATAAGCGGGTAATCTGGGTTCTAGTCCTTGTCCGGCACGAACTTTCATCGTCGTCATTTCATTATAAAGCTGATGGTTGTCCACATTCGCAATTGCGAATACATTTCATGTGCCATATACATATATACCTTAAATACCATTTCACTCATGAGGATAATATTGTCCTATTGCGAAGTGGGGGAATAATAGAGCACACTGTCAGCTTACAGCAGATTTGTCGGGTCTGGTGGTAAAGCGCGTGCCTGGAAACAAACAGATAGCGCAATCGAATCCTGGTCGGACCACAGAAATTTTCAGTCTACCTATAATCTAACCTCCTGCTTTCAACAACGTGAGGGTCATCACAAGCAACACGTTGTTTGGATTCCATGTTACATTGTAGGTCCTTTTCCCTGATTGGATAACTGTGGTATGTTGGGGATGCACAAGACGCCGAAAAGGTGTTCAGCTGAAACACTTGCACCTGGCCATTGGGCCACACGATGTTATCACATCATCAGATTTTAAAATAAGACACATTTCTCTTACACACTACGCCAGGCTAAAGTGAGGCTCGTTCTGGTTCAAATGGGCTCAGGTCATCAGTCTCCTAGAACTTAGAACTACTTAAACCTAACTAACCTAAGGATATCACACACATCCATGCCCGAGGCAGGATTCGAACCTGCGACCGTAGCGGTCGCGCGGTTCCAGACTGAAGCGCCTAGAACAGCTCGGCCACTCTGGCCGGCGCTCGTTCTGGCGTGGCTGTCAGAACAACATAGGTAATGTCGCAGTTATTTTCGTGGACTCGTCAGTCGTGTGTAGTATACTGAAATTAGATAATTTTATGGTAGTTGTTGACCCCAGCCCCAACCCAGTTTTGTGTCATCTCCTGCATATCAAGTATTCCGGGCGGTTCCGTGAGTCTGGGTATCGTTCAATTGCACTGTGCATCCCATTAGCAACGAACTCCACTTCCACACTTCCGGTCGTCAGGAGCCATATGATATACGCAGTACGCTTGCATTACCTATAATCGCGGCAGCAATATTCACTGGTTTTAGGTCTTAGCGTTTCCATTATCACTCTTTTAAAATAATTTTCTTATTAAATTCACAAAACTCAAGTGTAATTCTTGATGTACTTTGCTGCCCCGTACATTTTACGAAAAATCTAGAGTTTTCATACCTCTTCAAATCCACTGCGTAATGTCATTATAAGTTATGCAATTTTAATGTTAACTTGTTCTATTTCCTTTTTGAGCTATCCATTGAACATTATTATGGTGATGTTCTAGTTGGTTTTCTGAACTACCTCAAAACTTGCCCTGTTACATTACTCCATTATTTCAGGGACATTATTTGCGCTAGGGGCAAACCGTACAATGTTTATCTGCAAAACAGATGCGACTAACACAGAATCCAATCAAATTAATGTTACCACCTATCAAAAGTCAGAATATCCTTCCCCAGGGTAGTGTTATAGGCCCTTTACTGTTCCTTATCTATATAAACGATTTGGGAGACAATCTGAGTAGCCGTCTTATGCTGTTTGCAGATGACGCTGTCGTGTATCGACTAATAAAGCCACCAGAAGATAAAAAAACTGCAAAACGATTTAGAAAAGATATCTGAATGGTGCGAAATGTGGAAGTTGACCCTAAATACCGAAAAGTGTGAGGTCATCCACATGAGTGCTAAAAGGAACTCATTAGACTTCGGTTACACGAGGAATCAGTCTAATCTAAAAGCCTTAAATTCAACTAAATACCTAGACATTACAATTAAGAACAACTTAAATTGGAAGGAACACAGAAAATGTTGTGCGGAAGACTAACCAAAGACTGCGTTTTGTTGGCAGGACACTTAGAAAATGTAACAGACCTACTAAGGAGACTGCCTACACTACGCTTGTCCGTCCTCTTTTAGAATACTGCTGCGCGGTGTGGGATCCTTACCAGATAGGACTGACGGAGTACATCGAAAAAGTTCAAAGAAGGACAGCACGTTTTGTATTATCGCGAAATATGGGAGAGCGTCACAGAAACGATACAGGATTTGGGCTGGATATAGTTAAAAGAAATGCGACGGAATCTTCTCATGAAATTCCAATCACCAACATTTGAATGCGAAAATATTTTTGTTGACACCGACCTACATAGGAAGGATCGACCACCACGATAAAATAAGGGAAATCAGAGCTCGTACGGAAAGATATAGATGTTCATTCTTTCCGCGCGCTATACGAGATCGGAATAATAGAGAATTGTGAAGGTGGTTCGATGAACCCTCTGCCAAGCATTTAAATGTGTTTTGCATAGTATCGATGTAGATGTAGACACATAGGAAGAGTGTCAATGAGGTTCTGGAAGGTACCGACAGGGATGTGGATCCATGCCTACTACAGTACCGCGACCAGCTGCAATAGAGTTCTTGGTTGAAGATCCAGGTTGGGTTTAAATCCAGGGAGTCCGGTGGCCAGGGGAGTACGGTAAACTCATTCTGGTACTCTTTGACCCACGAACGTACACTGCGAGCTGTGTGACACGTTGCATTGTCTTGCTAGTAGACGCCATCGTGCCGAGGAAAAACGAACTGCATGTAGGCTTGGGCCATGGTCCCCAATCACGGATGCATACATTTGTTGATCCATTGTGCGTTCCATAACGACGAGATCACCCAGGGAATGCACCGAAACATTCCCCAGACCGTAACGCTCGCTCGTCCGGACTGGACCCTTACGATGATTGTTGGGGGCCCATGCACGCTAACGACCATCCTTCCGCTGGAGCAAAAGCGTGATGCATCTGAAAATGCCACCTATCGCCACTCCACTCGGTGGATGCCCAGTTGCGGTAGTGGCGTGCAAATTCCAGCATTCGTCGGCGATGAACAGCAGTCAGCATGGGTGCACGAACCGGACGCCTGCTGCGGATGCGCATATGCAGCATCGTTCGCTGAAACGTCGTTGAGGAGACAACATTCTTGGTTCATCAGGGCGGTCAACTGCTCGACTGTTGCACGTCTGTTCCCCCTGTACACATCTTCGCAGCCGTCGTTTAGCTGTGTCATCAATGGCCTGTGGTGCACCAGTGTTGCCTCTGTGCCGGTTCTGGATGAACAGTTTTGCCATGCACTATATATTTTAACCATGGTTAACAGTTTGTAGACATAGCAGTTTCGGAAATGCTTCAGCCCTTGGCCCGAAAGCCAATGGTCATGCCCTTTTGGACGTCAGATATATCGCTCCGATTCCGCATTACGATAACGACTGCACGCCAGACACACATATATATATTAGCAGTGGAGGGTATATACACAACGACAACGACTACACTGTTTACCGCGTCCCCCAGACACGCATATACAGGTTGGTCCATTGATAGTGATCGAGCCAAATAGCTCACGAAATAAGCATCAAACGAAAAAACTACAAAGAACGAAACTCGTCTATCTTGATGAGGGGAGCCAGATGGTGCTATGGTTGGCCCGCTACATGGCGCTGTCATTGGTCAAACGGATATCATGTGCGTTTCTTAAAATAGGAACCCACATTTTTATTACATATTCGTGTAGTACCCAAAGAAATATGAATGTTTTAGTTGGACCACTTTTTTCGCTTTGTGATAGATGGCGCTGTAACAGTCACAAACGCATAAGTGCGTGGTATCACGTACTGTGTGTAAACTTTTAGATGGCAGACCTCTCCCTAGTCCTGAATCGGTAGAAGTCGGTAAACGTCGGGAGGCTTCGGTAGGCACGCAGTTTCGACTGCTGCCGACAGTACGTAGCTGACTGTGTTGTACAAGGTAGCCATTGTCGTCTGCTTCGTTATTGTTTTGTGCTGTACTGTTGTGCGTGTTTTTATTGTGCAGTTGTGCTAAACATTATCAAAATGAGTGAAGAGGCAGTTGCTGGCCCATCTCGGGAGTCGCCAACAACCCCTACCGGTAGGCCTACGGTTAGAAGGAAACCAGTATTACGTAGCGATGCTCGCAAAATTATATTGCGTGTTATTGAATGCTGCGAAAGGGAAAGGGAGCAGAAAAAATTGCTTCACCCCATTTACAATTCTTCAGTGAGAGCTGCTACATACACAGGACAAAGCATGCGTAGCACTGGAAGATTCAAACAGTTTTCCAAGAATCATCCTGGCGTATCACCACAAACGCCTGGCAAGAAAAGGTGAATTTCCATTTCAGATACTTTGTTCGCGATCACTTTGAAGGAGCCCCCTATTTCGTCCGAATTACCTTGTATTTCATTTTTGCTTGCTACCGTATTGCTTTGTATGGAAACACCACTGGTTACTGTATTATTTCGAAACACATTCATATTACAGTACTTTGCAATTGGATGAATGGTTTGTGAGCGCACAGTAGACAAACATACATACATACATACATACATACATTCATTTACATATATATAGATTTTAATGTACATGACGATTTCAGTTTCGTTTACGAACAACATTTAAAGCGAGTTTTACTTCCAAGCCTTTCGTCTGCTTTCGTATAAGCGTGACGCGCAATTTGTAGTGCCAGCACTGCAACTGGTAGGCGTGCCTTGTCCCCCCCCCCCCCCGCCAACGGCTCCTCCCCCTCGCCAGCCAATGCTTGCTTCCTCCTCACTCCGCACTCCCCTCACAACTCTGCCGTCTTACAGTTAACACACTGTAACATTCCGCCAGTGCGACGGTATTTGCTTCGTCATACATTACCCGTGTTAAAATGGACCGTTTACCAATTGCGGAAAAGGTCGATATCGTGTTGATGTATGGCTATTGTGATAAAAATGCCCAACGGGCGTGTGCTATGTAGGCTGCTCGATATCCTGGACGACATCATCCAAGTGTCCGAACCGTTCGCCGGATAGTTACGTTATTTAAGGAAACAGGAAGTGTTCAGCCACATGTGAAACGTCAACCACGACCTGCAACAAATGATGATGCCCAAGTAGGTGTTTTTGCTGCTGTCGCGGCTAATCCGCACATCAGTAGCAGACAAATTGCGCTAGAATCGGGAATCTCAAAAACGTCGGTGTTGAGAATGCTACATCATCGATTGCACACGTACCATATTTCTGTTCACCAGGAATTGCATGGCGACGACTTTGAACGTCGTGTACAGTTCTGCCTCTGGGCAAAAGAGAAATTACGGGACGATGACAGATCTTTCGCAAGCGTTCTATTTAGCGACGAAGTGTCATTCACCAACAGCGGTAACCTAAACCGGAATAATATGCACTATTGGGCAACGGAAAACCCACGATAGCTTCGACAAGTGGAACACCAGCGACCTTGGCGGGTTAATGTATGGTGCGGTATTATGGGAGGAAGGATAATTGGCCCCCATTTTATCGATGGCAATCTAAATGGTGCAATGTATGCTGATTTCCTACGTAATGTTCTACCGATGTTACTAGAAGATGTTTCACTGCATGACAGAATGGCGATATACTTCCGACATGATGATGTCCGGCACATAGCTCGCGTGCGGTTGAAACGGTATTGAACAGCATATTTCATGAGAGGTGGATTGGTCGTCGAAGCACTGTACCATGGCCCGCACGTTCACCGGATCTGACGTCCCCGGATTTCTTTCTGTGGGGAAAGTTGAAGGATATTTGCTATCGTGATCCACCGACAACGCCTGACAACATGCGTTAGCGGATTGTCAATGCATGTGCGAACATTACGGAAGGCGAAGTACTTGCTGTTGAGAGGAATGTCGTTACACGTATTGCCAAATGCATTGAGGTTGACGGACATCATTCTGAGGATTTATTGCATTAATGTGGTAGTTACAGGTAATCACACTGTAACAGCATACGTTCTCAGAAATAAGTTCACAAAGGTACATGTATCACATTGGAACAACCGAAATAAAATGTTCGAACGTACCTACGTTCTGTATTTTAATTTAAAAAACCTACCTGTTACCAACTGTTCGTCTAAAATTGTCATATGTTTGTGATTATTACAGCGCCATATATCCACAACACGAAAAAAGTGATCCAACTAAAACATTCACATTTCTTTACGTACTACACGAATATGTAATAAAAACGGGGATTCCTATTTAAAAAAAAACCGCAGTTGATATCCATTTGACCTATGGCAGCGCCATCTAGCGCGCCAACCATAGCGCCATCTGGTTTCCCCCTTGAAGCTAGATGAGTTTCGTTCTTTGTAGTTTTTTCGTTTGGCGCTTATTTCGTGAGATATTTGGCCCGGTCACGATCAGTGGACCATATATAGTGTAGTCGTTGTCGTATATATACCCTCCACAGCTAGTGCTGCCACACGCCGTCTATGAGTTGTTATTGTTCGTTGAGGCTGAACTTAGGCGGTAGTCACATTAATGAGACTTGCCTGCGTATATGTTCCTTTAATAAGCCATATTCCTTCTTCGCTTTCCGGGTTAAGTACTTGAAAACTTGCTGTAGAGTCGCCGAGAATTGCTTTGGTAATGTGGAATCAGTTTGCCTGACTCAGTTCAGTTTTCTATTTTTCACTATTATCATGAATAGTGAATACGGAATGAATACTACAGTAATGACGTATTTACTCTTGAGTATGTTCACATAGGTTGGACCAGTGATTAGCTTCTCAGGGGCTGCTAGAAAAGATTTGCTGGGGATTAAATCAAAAAGGTTCTCAAAGAATCTGAAGCTATACGAAACGATAATCCACATTCATAACTCCGTGGCATGATTTCGTCAACCACTTGCATGTAGTCCATTTTTCTCTATCAGTTTATAGCCAGCCTGTTTCTTTGCTGGCTTAAATTAAATCCTTCTCTTTCAATTCACGTGGTGTGTGTATTAAAGTGTCGTACATTCTTCTTTCTCTGCGGGAAACATCCACGTGGTACTCGAAAACTTTCACGAGTCTCACGACGTCGCAGATGTTTCCTTTTGTAAAACGTCCGGACACACATGGAAGTCCGATGTTTACACCGATTGTTGACCAGGGGCGTAGCTGTTTGTCGCCGTCGGCGTGCACTGTGAACGGATCGGCAGCTGCGAAGCAGTCGCGCACACAAGCAGAGAGGGCCTAGCTGACTCGCTCCTCCGCCTCCCATTGTCAGGGTGATTGGCTGTTTCGCCAAACACTTAGCAGCCTTTCGCATCCGTGTTGGTAAAGGCGCGGCACAGACGAGGCCCCTATTAGAACTGTGCTTAACTGTGCAGTTGACAACCGGATTTTGATTAACTGCCATTTTGTCCACACGGGAGGCACCTATCAGCTCTGATCCATTAGGAAGGAAAAAGTGACCGCGATAATTCAAATGAATGTGTATAATTATTCGTATTTCAAATGGCTCTGAGCACTATGGGACTTAACATCTGTGGTCATCAGTCCCCTAGAACTTAGAACTACTTAAACCTAACTAACCTAAGGACATCACACACATCCATGCCCGAGGCAGGATTCGAACCTGCGACCGTAGCAGTCGCGCGGTTCCGGACTGAGCGCCTAGAACCGCTAGACCACCGCGGCCGGCTATTTGTATTTGTAACATTAGTAAGTACTGTGCTGTCACTATGTTATATAACATTTTTGTGCGCTTGGAGCTACTTTACATTCTGAATAAAATGCTCCCAGTTACGGTACCGCGTCGTAATGTTGCTTATGAAGCCAGCTTTTTGACCAGTGTAAACTACAATGGCTGAAACAATAGCTTTATAACCAACATGACGAAACCATCACATAGCCAAAACGTTTTACTGTCATGGACTCCACATTCCCGCCGGCTGACACTGTTACAATGATATAAGGAACCTTATAGACAGGTGTGGATCCAAGAGGGAATCATGGGAGTCATGACCCCCTCCCCCTGTCCCCTTCTGAAAAACGAATTTCACCTGAAACGTTTGTACAGTGTGATTCACACCCCTACATATGGGTTTTATGCAACGTTCAATACCTTCAAATACCACATGCCAAGTTTTCATATTCTATCGCTTGTTACGCGCAAACTACTACTCCTACAGAAGAAATGAACAGGATCTTTTTCTAGGAAATTTAATGTAGTTAAATTTTGTACTGGCATACGTTTTCGCTGGAGGTCGTAATTTTCGAATTATTCAAGAAAAACATACAAAAGTTACCTTTGAATGCGTTTTTCTTGAATAACTCTAAAACCGTGGTCCCTATATAGTACAAAATTCAACTGCAATAAATTTCTTACACAAGATTCTGCTCATTTTTTCTGTTAAGACTAACAGTTTGCGACTAGCGAACGAGAGAATATGAAAATTTTTCACGTGGTTTTTGAAGCTGTTATGGGTTGCATAACGCCCATTGGTAGGCGTGGCTGAATCACTCAAGGTAAGTGGTAGTCATATAAAAACGAGGCAGATGGAAAGAAGTAAGTAAATGGTTAATTACTTGAAAAGTAATCGCCATAACTGTTAAGACATTTATCTCACTGTGAGAAAAGACGAATAATGCCTTCAGAAAAAAAGTTTGCATTTGCCTACGGAATCATGATTGTACCCAGGTATTCACCTCTTCGTCCGAAGCGAATCGACGGCCACGAATGTCTTTCTCCAAGATCCCAAAAACATGGAAATAGCATGGGGAGAGATCGAACCTGTATTGAGGGTTTGTAAAGACTTCCCAGCTAAATTTCTACAGTGTGATCGAAACAATCTTGGCAGCATGTGGCCATCAATTTGCTTAGGATGGAGAGGTGGGCACCTGGGTACAATTATGGTTTCGTTGGCAACGTGAAATGATTTTCCATGAAGGCGCTGATCGTGTTTTCTCACAGAGAGATAAATGTTTCAACCGTTATTATGGCGATTAGTTTTGATTAAACAGTTTATTTCCTTTTTTCGTCTATCTCGTTTTCATTTGACTGCTCGTTATATTTTTGTATACACGGTGGTTCAGATAAGCTGTTCACATCATGTATTACCGGGACCGATTAAAGTATCGGTATTCTGTTTTCACGCTGATGCATTGTGAAAAGACGCCATTTAACGGCGTATAATCTCTTTTTATAGCTACATTAATTACAGAGATATCGACATCAACTTCGCTTTTTCAAATAGAACCACTGTAATATCTGCTGCCAGTATCGTGGTTCTTAATGAGACGAATTCAACAGGCGTTTCACTCTTCAAAATCCTATTAATGATTTCAGAGTAATAACAATATTTACAGCTTAGAGTATATTTTGAACATGGAAATAATTAGTGTCTTATGTCGAAGTTCGTCATGTCATACGCAAATAAGGAAATAAATCACGTCGGATAGGAGGAAGAAGAGTGTTAACACCGACGCGATACCAGTCTAACAGGGCGCGGAGGAAATGCATCTTTCATTGTCTCTATCGTTCACGAGTGTCGAATGCTGGTTATATGTAAAACATAAATGTCTTTCGCAAACCAGTAGAAACAAGGTATGATACTTTACGGAGAATGCAGAACAAAGACGAAGAGAAAAGATATGTTGGGGGAAGAAAGTTACCCTAACTAACGGCTTCAAACAAGAATCGCAGTCAGCGAATGTGCAAAAAATTATTATTGTAAGAACACTGGAATACTGTGCAGAGGATAAATAGGAAGCCTGTAACGAGCGGAGTGAACGAAACAGACGAGACAGCCCAGTGTTGTTTGGATTGTGCACCTTCTATCCGTATCATTTGTCAGTTAACCAGCTGATATACCAGCGAGATTGCAGGAGATGCGTGGAATTCTGTCTCTCGGTTCTGATGCGACGTCGGGAGGGTAGATTCTTTCCTTCAAGAATTCTATTTACCGGTGAAGCTATCTTTGCAAATCTTGGAAAGTTGAACGTAAGAAATTAGCACTATTCGGCCGCTGAGAATCCGCACTGTCTGAGGAAGGATTTAAAACGTGACATTGTTGCAGCATGTTGTTATGCTATGGAAGTAATCTCTTCAGTGTTCCAGAGGTTCTTGCACCAGGGAGTACAAACGCGTATTGCCGTATACGGTGTACATATTGAATACTTCTTGGCATAAAAGAAGTTTTAAATAAGTATTTGTAAGCACATTCCTTTGCGATTTTATTTTTCTGCCATCGCTGGTGCAATTTGGCAATGGTAGTACGTATCTAGATATTCAGCTCACCATGTGCGCTATTCTTTCAGACCTCTGGTAGAAAACAAGAGCAGAACTGTTACCGCACAGTATTGGTGAATCATCCTTGGAGCCATCCCCTTTACCTTCCAGTTGGTGTGCTGGTCGAGCCACATGTAGCCTTGCGTGCTTAGGATCAGTTAAAAATTAAACTGTTCTAAACTGTTCCGCTTTTGTACGCAGATTCTTAACTGCGTCGAGGTGAAGCGCCCACCAGCCTGACTTGTTAGTTCCTTGTAATAACACAGACATAAGCCAACAATGGAGTGCGTGTTCAGAGGAGGTAAGTCTCGTGTTCTAAAAGCAATTTCTGTTTTGATGAGTGAAATGCCGTTGGATTTTTCAGTTTTAGAGGTACGATACCAGCCACATAAATTACTATAGTTCCATTTGAAAAAGATTGGTTGCTACCGATATCCATAATAAAATACCTGGTAAAAGAAACTATACGTCATTAGTCACGGCATTCTCTCAGTTCATTTGAGTGATTACGGTTCAGTAAGTATTTAGGATGAACGACCTTGTACATAATTTTCCAAATTTCAAGGTTAACTGTCGGAGAATAAAGTTGCAAGGACACTAAGGATTTCGAAAATGTCAAGGTGTTATACACATTACAAGTTATATGTAGCACATAACTTTTAAATTTCTTGTGCAGGGTGTGCCCACATGAATGAACTCCAGACATGACACGGAGTATTATAGCCTAGTAAAGGCTCACATTCCCATGCTGACCGCACCTACAATAAACAACGAAACTGACATGGTTTTTGAGTCCACAGGTAGAACCGACAAACCACAGGAAGTTGAGTAAGGGAAGAGAAAGACCCTCCACTAAGAAAAGGTAACAACAGAAAGTCTGACATTCCGAACTTCTGTGAAAACAGCAGAAAGAAACTCCTGCAACCTACGTCCCCAGTTATTTGCTAGATGTATTGCAATCTCTGTCTTCCTCTACAGGTTTTTCCCTCTACAGCTCGCTGTAGTATCATTGAACTCAATCCCTGATATCTTAACAGACGTCCTACTATCCTGTCCCTTCTTCTTGCCAGTGTTTTCCTCATATTCATTTCCTCTCCGATTCAGCGCAGAATCTCGTCATTCCTAACCTTATCAGTCCACCTAATTTTCAACATTCGTCTGTAGCACCACATCTCAAATGCTTCGATTTTCTTCCGTTCCTGTGATATTATATGGTGTAAATTATGATGTTACCAAAGCTATTATTTACTGTTGCAGTTCTTAAAGTAATTACGTGACTCATGGTCTAAAATTTTTGGACAAATCCAGTTTCTTGGATGTTACACTAAAGCAATATACTAAGTACTGATGTAAATAAATAAACATTATTACTCTATTAAAACATTTTATTATTATTATTATTATTATTATTATTATTATTAAAATCGTAGGTATCCGTGGCACGTTAAAAGTGTGGATGACCGCAAATAATATTTTGCAAGGGTGATGTGGAAGACAGTAACAAACTGTGACCACTAGGCACAAATGCCTCTGCTTACAGAAAATCACATGTATACGCTGAAAGAAAAGAAATAACTGAAAACAGAATCATATAGTCTGAAATTTTATATTCCATAATCTACACACTTTACTAAATTCACGTCACCAGCAATGTTTCTCTGTTCAAAAATGGTTCAAATGGCTCTGAGCACTATGGGACTTAACATCTGAGGTCATCAGTGCCCTAGAACTTAGAACTACTTAAACCTAACTAACCAAGGACATCACACACATCCATGCCCGAGGCAGGATTCGAACCTGCGATCGTAGCGGTCGCGCGGTTCCAGACTGAAGCGCCTAGAACCTCTCGGCCACACCGGCTGGCTTCTCTGTCTGTATGTGGAGGCTAATCTCAGGAACTACCGTAGGGCCTTTAATACGGTTTTCAGTTATAGATACACTGATTCATTGCAAAGAATTGCGTATATAATTTGTTAACGCTACCCCAGATAAAAGTCCCTCGCGAGACCGGGGAAAGTCTGTAGTGTAAACATAATTTTGTGAATGACAGTGGAATACATACATACATTCCTCAAGAGCTTTCAGCTAAATCTAAAATTCCTATAAGTGCTCCACATGTAGTGTACTTATCACCCTAATCAGTAACTTGACATTATCAAAATTATTTTCGTCCAACACACTGCATGACAAACGCGTATCAGCTCTAACTTGGGCATTGCAGTTAATAATACACATTCTTTATGATCTCTCAGTTATGAAGGTTTGTAACCTCCCCCTCACTTATCGTCCTTAATGACAGTGAAAAATTAAACCGCGTGTACCTAATGGAAATTTGGGAAAAGCAATCGTCACCGAAGTTAATTTGTCGGTAAAGAGGGAGGAAAGGGTTACATCTAAATGAAAGGAAAAATGCAAATGAAACTGGTGGAAATTAATTTTGAAAAGGGGTAAAGTTAATAAAGAAAGTAAATGTGCGGCCGTTACGTTAACAATCAACTAGCGGTAATTAGATATTTGAGATTTGGGGGAAATTATGGTCGCCAGTCCTAAGGACAATTAATATAGTAACTGAAAAAGAAAGATTATTACACATATAATCAGCACTAGAAGCGTGGCAACTGGAGGTTGACAAGTGTAGTGTGAAAACTGAAAGTTTGTCAGAAGTAATAAATTTCGCTACACTCTGACTTAATTTAGCAAAAGAATTAATAAAACCGGAAAATCGAAAGTTAATTTAGTGACTGAAGTTAATAGTGAGCTTTCTTTCTGAAGCACATCGAAATTCAGTAAAATACGGTTAGTCTTGGACTACCTCAACAATCATTTCAAAAGCTACTTGAATCTACGCAATTTAGAAATAAGAGATTTAACTTTGAACTTGAATTAAATGATTCTGAACAATTAACAATAGTAAAATTTAGTACATACCAAGCTGAGCTGCAGTCACAGGTAAGCTAAAATATGGTAACAAAACTAGCACTCTTAATATGTGCTTGTGTAATCTAAGTATTGTAGCCAGCTATGAATACTTTAACTGAACTTTGAAATTAAAGCAGTGAAATCTAATTACATTATTTTAATGCTGGCGTTTGAATTTCAGCGACACTCGGGTTCATTTCGGAAAAGGAAGGGACCCTGCTTGGCAATGCAATTGGGACAATGAGCAACAAAGTTTCATGCTAAGTTGCTGTAATTATAGTTACGAAAATGGTACAGTTTGAAAAGCTGAGGTCTGCCATACAGTTCTAAAACTTTACGTGCTTCCAGTCTTCCTTGTTGGTTGATGGAAGATTTGAAGCCGTCGATCGAGGAGGTGGCGACAGTCACTAATTGTCGGCCGTCGCTGTTGCAGAAGCTGGATGTTGGCGCGCCTTCTTCTCGACACCGTCACCAGGCGAAACGGGCTCTTGATGTGCGCCAGCTAATGCTTCCCGTCCGCGACACCATGTCAGAAACTATCATCGCAAGTCGAGCGCAATTACATGCTGCCAAACCCCGAAAGCGCGGCAACTCGCGGGAGCTTCACACAACACACCTGCTCCACTCGCTACTCCCGCCAGACTCCTTCTCTGCCCGCGCTCCACGCGGTAGAGTTAACACTACCAAAGATCCTACACACTTTGATTCTTCACACGACCTATCGATGTAATAGTTCGATAGCAGTTTTCCCTAGGCAAGACTCAGCGTAAAAATACAAATAATATTTACGAAACAAACCAATTATACATCGACATAAATGCATAAATAAATAAATAAATAAATAAATAAATATATATATATATATATATATATATATATATATATATATATATATATATATATATACAAATAGTAAAACAATTACAATATACGAAGACACAGAAATGTTATATAGTCAGGTAACGAAAATAAGGAAAACAAATTTATAGTACAATAGATGGAAATAGGAGGATATGCATTTCCGGCGTTACAGGTTGACCTACCCTAATGTCCAAAGGCTAAGTGTAATCCTGTAATCTATACACGAGACAGTATTTGCTGAATAAGACGCAGTTGAGCTTTACCTTAATCCGTAGCCCTTTCTACAACACGTATGACACACGACAACGTCCAGGCACGTCATTTTAAAAATTCTGAATCGAAAACGAATTTTTGATAAGTACGGAAACAGGAAAGTCGCTACTAAAGTAGCAAAACATTTAATCATGTGTATGGTGATCCAATATGATCCGTACTCTAAGTGATGCTTCGAAATCTCGTATTGCTATTCGATTCCGCTCCTGACACACGCGCTGGTATAGAGTGCTTAGAGGCGGCTGACGATCTGCAGATTTTTTTCCCTAACACATTCCAGAGATTCTCTGTACAATTATCACGCTTTTTCTTCTTTTGATCTCTAACGCTTTCTTCCGTGCTCCTGAAGAGTAGGTGCAGCATGCCTCCCCATGTCGTTGAACATGCCTGACAAAAAACAGGAGCGCGTAGGAGAGAAGGGAAACTTCACTGGTTCAGAGGATGTTTGATATTATACGAGGGTAATCCCAAAAGTAAGGAAAAGTAAGGTCTCCTATTTTTTGTAAGTGCATTGACCTGTTTATTTCTACAATGGTTTACAACAGTTTACAGCTTGAACATTTAGCTATTTTTCGACGTAATCACCATTTCTGTCGATTCATTTTTGTAGGCGCTATGGCAGTTTTTGTATGCCCATATCATACCAGCTCGCCGCCATGCTGTTCAGAAAGTTCTGAACCTCTGCTTTCACCTCGTCGTCGGAGCTGAATCGCTGGGACCATAATTAACGCTGACAGCTACTGTGAGACTCTGAAGAAACTCAAACTGGCAATTCAGTACCGGAGAAGAGGAATGTTGAGTAAGGGCGTACACATTCTCCATGACAACGCTCGCCCACACATCGCTCGGCAAACCGTTGCTCTCCCGCAACTGTCTCAGTGGAACATAATCACCCACCCACCCTATAGTCCAGTCTTGGCTCCCAGTGACTATCACCTGTTCCCTAGGTTAAAAGAACATTTGGCCAAAGTCCTTATGAAGCCATGTTTGGCGTTAAAGCAAAAAGAGGCATAGCATCGTCTTTTTTGCGTGACGAACAAATCGCAAATATTGAAACTGAAGAACAACTCGAAGAAATTGCCAATACTTCTGAAACCGGAGAACAGCTTGAAGAAACTGTTAATGCTTATAAAAATTTTGAGCGGTGCTCATACCGAAAACCATATTCCAAAGAAAAATATTAAAGAGGACCTACAACCTACAACGTCGTCACATCAAATTCTGTCTGAAAAACACGAATTGATTTCTACAAAAAGAGCGGCCGCGAAAGAAAATCTTCTAGTGCAAGCAACAAAGATGTTACGAATCTCTCAGAAACAGTTTCCTCCTGCTCAAATTGGTGATAATGTACGAATACAAGTCCCTGATGTCGACCGTGGCCGTACAGATAACCGAAATGTGTTTGCGGTTGTTGTTGGAATAGAAGACTCTGACTTCTATAAACTGGCAAAAGAAATGGTACCCTGAAGCAACTTTACATACGTAATCAGTTCGTAATTCGTAAAGAAAACTTACTTTCCATAGATGAGATTTCTTTTCAAGAAATGTCGCTGAGAAAAGCAGCTGCAGCTAATTCGAGAAGCGGCTGACAAGGCTATACACGCTGTCATTGCAGAAGGAAGTGTTCCACAAATAAATGCAGTTGTAAAAGCAAGGGAATATTGTGCAATTCAAAGTGTCATAATAGTTTAAGTTGTTGCAATAAATAATATTTGACTCGCATAAGTAATTTTTTATAACTATTTTCTTTTCTCATGTAGAATGTACTGTGTATTTTAAATTCTTGGTCATTTCTTTCAGAAAGACAGGCGAAAAAGTTAAGTCTCCCTTGTGACGTTCTATAGCGACTGAATTACGGAGGAGAAAATATAAATCTCCAACATTTTCAACATTCACCATTAGTGCATGGTGAATGTCAACATTTACCGGTGTAAGTCAGAAATAAGGGTATTTAGCAAATATTTCGGACATACACTAAGCGACTATGCGAATGTTGACATTCACCGGTGAAAGTCGACATTCTCCAGATTTCGGTGTTTCACTATAACATCAACACTCTTTATATTATCTCAAATTTCAGCATAAAAATACCGCTAACCATATCAAAGATGGGAACAGTTACATGGTATTGCTCACAGGCACATAGAAACAACTCTAAATCATCTTTTGTTCCCCCTTGTATAGGTTTTTCACCCCCAACTAAAATATATTCCCTTGAACTTGATTAAATTTGTGACAACTAAATCAACATTTTAAACGCACTACCTGATAAAAAAATGGAGAAAACCCAGAAGACATGGTCGGATGTCATTGTAACTTCGCACACGTACACATCATCGGCGGGTCTGTAAGTGTTAAGGTAGCAGTTGTCTGTGACAGAGAGAACGGCTACCATAGAGCATTAGTGGTGTTCGTATTTAGCGTTTTTATCAAGCTTGGCAGGATATGTAAGGGACCTGAAGAGCGTCACATAGTGAGTAATCACTGCGACCGATGCGGAAATGCCACGTACTCTTGTGAGACCGCGTTATCAGCTCTTTACAGGGTTTTACAAGAGGTCTCATTGCGGATCTCCCTCTAGCTGCTGGTCAAATCGTGCAGTATCCAGATTTGTGGGGTAATCAGATGTGACAATGGACTGATATTGGAATGCATAGCAATGTGACGGCAGGAATACTCGTAGTCGAGCTTTCGGTCGACCACGTCTGACCTCCAGAAGGAGCATTGTCGTACTGTGCACCAAGTCCATCATAACTCCATCACACGTGCGCCTGCCATCCGAGAAAAAGTGATGAACTCCTTGCAGTCATCCCACATTATTGATCAGAGAATAGCAGCTCCTTGACTG
Organism: Schistocerca cancellata; assembly: GCF_023864275.1. Classification (NCBI taxonomy): domain Eukaryota; kingdom Metazoa; phylum Arthropoda; class Insecta; order Orthoptera; family Acrididae; genus Schistocerca; species Schistocerca cancellata. Next base: position 701,860,966 of record NC_064628.1, read on the forward strand.
GAGAATACCGTTCCATGCGTAGGATGCCGATAACTCCCCAACATTATGGATGGTTTTGTAGCGGTGCCGTGCCCGAGAAGTACTGATTGCTCATCAATGTTGTCACGTTGTGTGTTTAGGTACGAGTCGCGGTTCTTCACTTTCCCGGGTGATAATTGTCAGCGAGTATGGCGGCGAGCTGAAGAAAGATCCCATTCCCCAATGTTCTGGATAGACACAGTGGTGTTATTCCTGATGTCACGTCACGGCTGGCAGTCATTAACGGAATTCTGACGGCACAACAGTACGTACAGATTTCCCGCGTCCTCATATGTTACAGTTCATACGATAGAACAATGCTCGTCCGCACATGGAACGCGTCTCTACGAACATCTGCGTGATGATGAAGTACTCCTGTGGCCATCAAGGTTCCCAGCTGTGTTCCCAATAGAACTTGCTTGGGGCCAACTGGAAAGTCAACTCCGTCCCAGGGCCAGTACCCAAGATACGAAGGACTAGTTGTGGACCAACTAGCCTCAGGACAGTACACAACGGTACGTTGATATCCTTTCCAACGGAATCGGTGACTGCATCCAGGCCACAGGGGGCGCAGCGTCATAAAGATAAGTGGGGTCATACTCCCACGTTCTTCGTAAATTTGACTCGATTTCGTAATCACTGATGCGAGGGTAATCCCTAAAGTAAGGTCTCCTATTTTTTTGTAAAGAAAATATACCTGTTTATTTCTACAGTGGTTTACATCAGCTTACAGCTTGAACATTTAGCTATTTTTCGACGTAATCACCATATGTGGTATGTAGTGTTCTTGGCAAATTGAACAAAGGATAAACCATCTGACCACTTATTTGTATCGTTATCGTTCATCCATGCAGTTAGCATATTCTGTATATCCTGATCGGCTCTTTCAACTGAGCCTTGTGTTTGACTGTGACGACGCTTTCCATGAACTATTTTAACATTGTTCCACATAACGCATATTTCGGGTGTGACTTGATTACTAAATTCTCTACCATTATCTGACTGCAATATTGCTGGTGCACCAAATGTTAAAAATGTTGAAAGAACGTGATGCGCTACTTCTTCAGCTCTTTTAGTTTTCAAGGGTCGCAGCTGGACAAACTTAGTTACATGATCTTGATACACCATTATGAACTTATATTCGCCATCTCTGTTTGACTGCAGATCTATCAGATCAACTTGAAATCTTGAGTTTAATTCAGAACTAACCATTGGCTTCACAACAAGACCTTTCTTAGGTGCATTGTGTTTCATTTGACACTGTCTGCATAAATTTAAATACAACATTACAACTTCATATGTAATATTTTTGTATTTAACTTCCAACTCTTTAAGCATACGTGTTCTTCCTCCGTGGCCTATTCTGATGTGAGTTTCTTATAGTGTACTGTACAATTCTTCATTGGTAACATAATACTGTATGTTCGTTTCCCCTGGTTTTAATGGTACAATTAACTTCTCTTCATCAGTAATTTTTGAAACATCAAAACGTTTTAATCGTCTGTAATCCAAAGGTGTGTTGCATTTAATTTTAGCAGAAACCACTTCAGAAAGTATTTTAGAATACTTTTCTTGAGAAAAATATAAACAATTGTCTTCTCGTTTACCCGCAATTAATGCATTTAACTTTTCATGAAAAAGATCACGATTTACTGCAGTATCCATTTAGTATAAATTAGGGTATCGAAAAAAAATTAAGGAAACGTTTCTCGCGTTGTCAAAGCTTGCATAAGACTGACAAAGCTGATTGACTCCGAGCAGAACAAAGGATTTGGCGGGGGAGAGCCAGTCGCTTGTTTTTTGACTCTTCTGTTTTGGACCTCCACCAGAGCATATCTGTGATTGTATACACACACCGGAGAGGGTCCGAATGTACAACAATGTAATGAAATAGTCGATCTTTCACCGACGTATTTGGTATCTGTTGACATTCACCGGTGATAGTCGACATTCTCCAATTTCGGTCATTCACGGTATCATTGATATGAAAAACATATTCAGAATTAACTCCTCTGAATTTTTTATTCGGAACTCTTAAAGCTCTTTAAAAAAATCGTCACTAACATTTTGCATTTTCATTCTTCATGTATACATACATACATTTGCAGCCCTGTGCCCTAGAGGGCTCCGAGTTGTAGCGTGTAACATGGCGGTGAGTAATGTAACTATGTCACTGCGTGAAAAACTGCGTGCTACAATCGATGTTGTCCACACATGGTGCATCCTCTCCTTCAGCATGTCAATGCCAGAACACACACGAGTGCCGTGACATGTGCAACAATCCGACGCCTTTGATTCGCTGTCATCGATCATCCTCTATACAGTCTCTCGAGTTGGCCCCATGGACATTCTTCTGTTTCAGAACTTAAAGAACACCTTCTAGCACTTCACTTTGATAGTGATGAAGCGATGCAAGCAGAGGCGTGGTTGTGGCTCCGTCAACAAAGTCAAATATTCTACAGTGAACAAACTAGTCTTGTGTTGGGAGAAACGTGTTCATCGCCAGGGTGACTGTGTTGTAGGAATAAATGTATAGACATGAAGAATAAAGATGTACACAGCTAATAGATTTCTTTTTATTTAAAAAGGGTTTAAGAGTTTTCACGTAAAAAATTCGTAGACATTACTTTTCAGCATGCCCTCGTGGATAATAAATAAGTGTTACTTGGAAGTAATATCACTGTTTATCACACAAACAAAGTAATTTAACAATTTTTCAGCTCGCACTCACAGTAGTGGTTGCTATCATACGGAGATCATTTGGGGTATCGACACTAGAATATTTGCCATAAAATGGACTGAAGCTAAAATGTAATACCGTTTCGTGCAAGCACCATCTCTCAGCATCTTTAAAATTTGTGACACAGTCTTCCTGAACACATTTCGCTCATAACTTCTCAATACGTTACTTTCCACGGGATTCTTTAATTCATGTTTCCGTTTACTCCACTTCAATTCATTACCTTCGTTCATTAGCTTACATTTGTATCACTTCAGTAACCACAGTATTAGATATATTCGATTAAGATTTTACCTACTTCTCACTGCTCCACACTTCCGTGCTCGACACTCGGTTCCTTTCCTTTACCTCATACTCGTTCTGACTACTCGTTGCTACTAACCAAACGAGCAATCACCTACGAAACCCACACCGCGCAGCAAAAGTCCTTCTCCCAGAGACACCAGCCGATACCGTATCCTTGTTGCTTAAAGTGAGGGCTAATGTGTGTGTGTGTGTGTGTGTGTGTGTGTGTGTGTGTGTGTGTGTTTTCGTTTGTCGGTATATGTATGTGTATGCAAGAAAGTAAAGTCGATCACTTACTAGACATGAACAGTGTACCTGTCCTATCGATTTCAGGCTGTGCGACCGACGACGGTTGATGTTTCGATTTAATGGGTCTCCGTCGATAACGAAGCGCTCAAAAATTTACAGCAGATGACTTAATTAGCAGAAATACAGTTCAGCTCTCGAAAGCATAAGAGCCAGCTTTGTTGGTGATAAGAGATCGTCGGCCGGAGGAGAACGAATAGGAGAACATGCCGATTGGGGCTCGAAGCCAGGACATCTAGGATGGTCGATAACAAAATGCCCGCACGCCTACGGTTGGATCCGCGACTTGCGACCCGTCTTATCACGCGCCGCGCGTGCAGTCATGAGCTCGTCAGCTCATCTCTCTTATCTGGGAGCTTTGGAGGGTAACGACCCCTGTGATGACGGTATAGCGTCTCTCCTCCTTGTGGCGCGTGTACTTTTTCTAGCAAGCTAGCGTATAAATCACCAATACGGCTCACTTGGTGCATCTCAAATACAGTGGCCTCACCACTGACAAGACTGATTTGGCGATCGCATATAACAGTGCGGTCAACATAGGTTGCAGCCTGTTGTGTCAGTTGTACCTGCTCGTTAAAAGTGAGGAACTATCGGCCGACGCAAAACTATCTGGCGCACGAGGCTGGTTTAACGCCGACGCTACACAAGCGGTCGCTTCTGGCGTCACGTCGGGAGGGTCCCCAGACGAGCCCAAATGCGAAATTTGTATCCAGGGTGAAGAATAATTAGTAGCGAAAATAGACACGATTGGAGGTACACGATAATAGAAGCAAAAACGTTTCAGTGAAAACCATAACGCAAACGAACCGTTTGCAAGACGATTTCCGGATGTTTGCTTACGAGCAGTTGCTGACTACAGTATCAAATATTGTCGTCGCTGCTTTGTCGCCTCCCCCAAATCTGCCAGTCAGCCAACAAACATACTTGCATTTTCCTGTTCCGTTGCATACATAAAATATTTGGCCATGTTTACCAATTTGCAACTACATTCATGGAAAATTTTCCTCGTATGCATCATAGAACTTACGAAGATAAAAAGTATCTTATATTTAACAAAAAATGCAAAATTAGACGTTACTTTTTGTATTTCTGTCACGTTTTTTTACTGGAAAATGAAATATTTAGTAAATTATAGAATTGAAGAGCACCATTATTAATTTAAAAGAATTTGCTTTTACATTTTCATTCTTTCCACTCAGTTTTATAGACAGCACTTTTTTTTATTAAAATTAGAACTGTTCAAAACGTCTACTTCTTTTGGCTTCCACTAACACCTTTTAAAGATCTCAAGAATTACCTTTAATGGAAATTATGTCGTCTTTTACGTTTTGCGCTGGACTAACATGCAGCAATTCATTTCTGCTGCAAAGGATTACGTAATATTATTTTAAATGAAACATACAACCCATTTCCAAGAACATGAGATTTAGAGTTACTCATAAACATCTTACCAAGAGCCCAAAGAAAGGCAAATTATGTCTATGGCAAGGAGAGTGAGGGGCGCCAAAGATGTAACGCTTAAACTGACCCTCCTTAAAAGTCTGCTGTCTATTCAAAACAAAATTTTTCGTGTTATGTCAATGTGTTCATCATATTCTCAATAGACATACACTCCTGGAAATGGAAAAAAGAACACATTGACACCGGTGTGTCAGACCCACCATACTTGCTCCGGACACTGCGAGAGGGCTGTACAAGCAATGATCACACGCACGGCACAGCGGACACACCAGGAACCGCGGTGTTGGCCGTCGAATGGCGCTAGCTGCGCAGCATTTGTGCACCGCCGCCGTCAGTGTCAGCCAGTTTGCCGTGGCATACGGAGCTCCATCGCAGTCTTTAACACTGGTAGCATGCCGCGACAGCGTGGACGTGAACCGTATGTGCAGTTGACGGACTTTGAGCGAGGGCGTATAGTGGGCATGCGGGAGGCCGGGTGGACGTACCGCCGAATTGCTCAACACGTGGGGCGTGAGGTCTCCACAGTACATCGATGTTGTCGCCAGTGGTCGGCGGAAGGTGCACGTGCCCGTCGACCTGGGACCGGACCGCAGCGACGCACGGATGCACGCCAAGACCGTAGGATCCTACGCAGTGCCGTAGGGGACCGCACCGCCACTTCCCAGCAAATTAGGGACACTGTTGCTCCTGGGGTATCGGCGAGGACCATTCGCAACCGTCTCCATGAAGCTGGGCTACGGTCCCGCACACCGTTAGGCCGTCTTCCGCTCACGCCCCAACATCGTGCAGCCCGCCTCCAGTGGTGTCGCGACAGGCGTGAATGGAGGGACGAATGGAGACGTGTCGTCTTCAGCGATGAGAGTCGCTTCTGCCTTGGTGCCAATGAAGGTCGTATGCGTGTTTGGCACCGTGCAGGTGAGCGCCACAATCAGGACTGCATACGACCGAGGCACACAGGGCCAACACCTGGCATCATGGTGTGGGGAGCGATCTCCTACACTGGCCGTACACCACTGGTGATCGTCGAGGGGACACTGAATAGTGCACGGTACATCCAAACCGTCATCGAACCCATCGTCTACCATTCCTAGACCGGCAAGGGAACTTGCTGTTCCAACAGGACAATGCACGTCCGCATGTATCCCGTGCCACCCAACGTGCTCTAGAATGTGTAAGTCAACTACCCTGGCCAGCAAGATCTCCGGATCTGTCCCCCATTGAGCATGTTTGGGACTGGATGAAGCGTTGTCTCACGCGGTCTGCACGTCCAGCACGAACGCTGGTCCAACTGAGGCGCCAGGTGGAAATGGCATGGCAAGCCGTTCCACAGGACTGCATCCAGCATCTCTACGATCGTCTCCATGGGAGAATAGCAGCCTGCATTGCTGCGAAAGGTGGATATACACTGTACTAGTGCCGACATTGTGCATGCTCTGTTGCCTGTGTCTATGTGGCTGTGGTTCTGTCAGTGTGATCATGTGATGTTTCTGACCCCAGGAATGTGTCAATAAAGTTTCCCCTTCCTGGGACAATGAATTCACGGTGTTCTTATTTCAATTTCCAGGAGTGTATTAAGCATTACATCATATCACGATATCATCAGATAGAACTCCATCGAGTTTTATACCGAAACAAATTCTTCTCACTACAGTCTCATACGCTCATTTTCTTAAAATAACCTAGATAACCCTCACAGGAAACTTTGGGGACTGACAAACACATTTACAGACGAGGCAGACACACAAACTACCATACGGATCACTTTCCGTATAGAAAAAATTTCTGTTACAACATTTTTGGAGTTATAGTAGGGACTTATTAGATAAAGTTCAGATAAGGCATCCCTGTTTGGAGATATACCGTTTAGATGTAAAATAAGTTTGAAGATCGGATAGTTTCCAGATGTGCCCCTTCGTGGTAACCACACAGAGGAGATGATGAGCTCTGACATCTGTGTTCTACAGAAGCCGCTCTACGTGGTGAATACCTGCAGTTCGTTGCAAGGCGTGTACCTGCGACTCATTCTTTCATAGAGAGGGTCCACAAACGCTGGTGCGCCTCTGTGGACCACCACAGTCAACCCTCGTAGTAGAGAATGTACCAGTTCTTAGCAGCCGTTGAACTCTAACGAAAATGATACGTGATAGACTGAAGCGAACGAAAAACTTCCTTGATACATGCGTTAAGCAGCTCTGCCATTACGTACTGTACTGTGAAGCGGAGATTATTTTCAAATCTTTTCTTAAAATTTGTTTTATATCCAAACGGTACAGTCCCGGACATGCATACCTGATCAAAACTATCTACAAATTCCACTACACACGCCCTTCTAGAAGCCTTCAATAGGAACTGTGGAAAAGCCTGCATATAAAGGGTGAAGAAAAATTCGGACTTTGCAACACGATTCGTCACATAGGAGCAATACAAAAATGTCTCTCACGGAATTTCGTCCAGCGCATATTTTGGGCTGTAAATGGACGTAAAATACTGGCAATCTGGCAACACTGTAATCACGTGCACACGATAAGTACCTCTGTAAGGGTATAGAAGTAGTGGTCTGCAGTTGGGTTGGTAGGCAGGAGGTCGACGGTTCGAAACTGGGTCTAGGCTTATTTCTTTTTATTTGCTTAAAGTAGTCTGTGTCGTATGGTATCTGGCATCTTAATAGTTATACATCGGTGGGTCCTCTACAAAGTAGTTGCAGTTACGTACTACGAAGACAAATATGGAAATACAATCGTTTTCATTGGTCATCTTTTAAAGAAGCCTTACCCCTGCATCTACTAAATTCCAAACTTATTTTCTGTTTCCCTCCCCCAAAGGTCTCATCGATTAATCCCAACTATTATTCTTGCCACGTCGATGTCCATTACAATTCGTTAAGGTCTTACGTCACCAGTAGGGCTAGCAACGTGCTTTACAAATAATTTCAACGGGATCATTGGGGGAGTGTACACAGAAGGCACGTTTGGAATCTAGTAGATGCAGTGGCGCGAAAAATTCGCGTCCACGACGTGCAAAAAGCTCCTTTAATCACTGACAAATGAAAACGATTATACTTCCATTTCTGCAATTTTTTTTTTTTTTTTGTAGAAGACCCACTGTAATAGGTGTGTGACGATTAAGACGCCAGGTACCGTACCGTGCAGACTACTTTTAGCAAATAAAAACAAGTAAGCCTCGACCCAGCGTCGAACCCTCCACCTTCTGCATGCTAACCCGAAACGCTAGCCACTACACCAATTGCAGAGCACTGTAGTATCTGCTGACAGTCTTAGTTATCGTACATGTGATCAGAGTGTTGCCAACTTCCCAGCCTTTAACGTCCGTTTACTGCCGAAAATAAGCGGAGGATGAAATTTTGTGAGAGACATTTTGGTATTGCCAGTATGTGAGGAATCGGGCTGCGAAGTCCGAGTGCACGAATTCTCCTTCACCCTGTACAACACTCTCAGAAGTCTGAGAGGCCCAATGCCTGTTACCGGAAGACCAGACATCCCCATCCCGTCCTTGACACGTGAAGATAACAAGCAGCCGCCTCGTTGAAACGCTCCGCAGTTTTTACACCAATTGCAGCGCAACGCCCAGGTACCTTTCAAGCACTCTTAACGAATGAATCTGCGTTCGTGATAGCTGGCTTTGCGGGAGGTATCGAGGTAGTGGCATCTGGCTCCCTATCTGCGGCCAGACCACCCAGGAGATGGCGGGTGGCTTATCGTGCGCGCATCTGCCGCCACGGCTCGGGATAACTTCCAGCCAACCTCCAGGCCTGCGGCCGACACGTTACCTACCATCGGCACCCACTTCGGGAGGTGGGAGGTCGCGCTCAGGAATCTGGGAACCGTGAGCTGCGGCAGTGGGTGGAGAGCGGTGGGTGTGGGGTGTGTGAATCAGAACACAGGGACCTACAGAAAGGCAGGCAACACCGCCGCCTGTTCTCTGGAGGACCTTGCCTTCAGTCAACCAGGAACATTTTGTCACTTGTTCATCACAAACACCCGTCCCCATTCCAGATGTCTATCTTGTAGCAGCTGCGTGTACATCATTGCACGGATTGAAGTAAACAACACAAGCGACCAAAAATACAGTGTGTTATAACTGAACTTTCGCTACTTGAGAGGAGCCCTCGTCAAAAACGAGTGTTCGCAGGACAACGAAACTTTTGTGGAAACATTTGTCAGGACATACGAAAGAAAATGAGCAATAGACATTTGATAGAAAGTGTGGTGTCACCGCCAGACACCACACTTGCTAGGTGGTAGCTTTTAAATCGGCCGCGGTCCGCTAGTATACGACGGACCCGCGTGTCGCCACTGTCAGTAATTGCAGACCGAGCGCCGCCACATGGTAGGTCTAGAGAGACGTACTAGCACTCGCCCCAGTTGTATAGCCGACTTAGCGAGCAATGGTTCACTGACAAATACGCTCTCATTTGCCGAGACGATAGTTAGCATAGCCTTCAGCTACGTCTGTTGCTACGACCTAGCAAGGCGCCATTACCAATTGATGGAGATTGTATTTATGTATAATCAAGACCTATGTTCTCCAATTATGGAATAAAGTTAAGTATTACTTCAACGACGTACTTTATTTGCTATGTTAATAACCTTGTAATGTTCCAGACCTCACGCCAGTCTGCGTGAGCTTATCGCGTGCATTTCGGCCTCCTCTAACTACAAGGTGTTGGCACTTCTGCCAACACTTCAGAAAGACATTTTAATTTCACGGTGAGTGGGCAACATTTGTTACTTGCATACCGCATTTATGATCCAGGTTACAAAGGTTGCTCATTCCGTACCAGATAGGGTTGATAGAAGAGATAGAGAAGATCCAACGGAGAGCAGCGCGCTTCGTTACAGGATCATTTAGTAATCGCGAAAGCGTTACGGAGATAGATAAACTCCAGTGGAAAACTCTGCAAGAGCGACGCTCAGCAGCTCGGTACGGGCTTTCGTTGAAGTTTCGAGAACATACCTTCACCGAGGAGTGAAGCAGTATATTGCTTCCTCCTACGTATATCTCGCGAAGAGACCATGAGGTTAAAATCAGAGAGATTAGAGCCCACACAGAGGCATACCGACAATCTTTCTTTCCACGAACAATACGAGACTGGAATATAAGGGAGAACCGATAGAGGTACTCAACGTACCCTCCGCCACAGGTGGCTTGCGGAGTATGGATGTAGATGTAGAATGTGACGAACATCTGCATCCACCACAGCCTGCAACTGCACTAGAGATTGCTCTAATGCTGCTAGAAATAATGGTGAACGATGGAAGGTTCATTTGTCAAAACACAGCTCGTGCAATGGTTGAATCTCGCACATTGCGTCCAGTATTCTCAGCCATTGCGACAGTAATTTCAACAACTTGTGGTGCAATTGTCCGTCGGCGTCTCCCAGGAGCAATTCCCTAATCTCCAGTTAATTCGAACTCCTGAACCATGTTCTTCGCACCCGGTACGGTAGGACCACCTCTCTGCATTCCTGTATTGCGTCGATACTCCAGGAGAGCAGCAGCGCTGTTGGTGTTACTTTAATAGTACAAATTTACGAGTAAAGGTGTGCTCACCTAGTCCAGACCCATGTTGACTGTCGGCAACTTTAACGCACATTGATTCTTCTGTGTCAACCCTACGTCGCCCGCATTCGGAAAGGTCGACGGTTCAAACCCTAGTCCGGCCATCCTGATTTAGGTTTTCCGTGACTTCCCTAAATCGCTTCAGGCGAATGCCGGGATGGTCCCTTTGATAGGTCACGGCCGATTTCCTTCCCCGTTCTTCCTTAATCCAATGGGACCGATGACCTCGCTGCTTGGTCCCCTCCCCCTACTCAACCAATTAACCTACGTCGGCGTACCAGTACCAGCGCCTAACGGCAAGTCGTGACGCTAACACAACTAACAACGCAAATATTGCAGCGCACGGGCTGAACATCATTCCTATAAAGCTGAGTGGCTATAAAGTAGACAGTTTTCTGTTTACACTGGCTGAAGAAACGAAAGTTTAATTGTAACCACCCTGTATTCTCAGAGCGATTGCAGCTATTGCAAAGACACAAAGGACAAAGCGGCCAAGTTTCTTAAGTATGCAAGTAATTTTCAGCGTTTATAGCTGCTGAACTGAAACACAAACTCTTTTTATTTACCTATATACTGCCTTTCGACGCATCGGAAAGAGCCTTCGGGAGATCGCGAATGGCATTGTATAATATTACAATAACATCGATGGTCAGAGGCAGACATCATAGAGGCTCTTTGAAATAATGCAAAGATACTATTTCCACAAGTTGCTTATTTTCGGAGGAAATCAGTATGTTTACATAGTGAATCCATACGCCATATGTCTTACAAGAATTTTCCGTAGAATTAAAATACCGGGTGATCAAAAAGTCAGTATAAATTTGAAGACTTAATAAACCACGGAATAATGTAGATAGAGAGGCAAAAATTGACACACAGACTTGGAATGACACGGGGTTTTATTAGAACAAAAAAAAAAAAAAATTGCTAGACGCGTGAAAGATCTCTTGCGCGCGTCGTTTGGTGATGATCGTATGCTCAGCCTCCACTTTCGCCATGATTGGCCTCCCAGGTCCCCAGACCTCAGTACATGCGATTATTGGCTTTGGGGTCACCTAAAGTTGCAAGTGTATCGTGATCGACCGATATCTCTAGGGGTACTGAAAGACAACATCCGACGCCAATGCCTCACCATAACTCCGGACATGCTTTACAGTGCTGTTCACGACATTATTCCTCGACTACAGCTATTGTTGAGGAATGATGGTGGACATATCGAGCATTTCCTGTAAAGAACATTATCTTTGCTTTGTCTTACTTTGTTATGCTAATTATTGCTATTCTGATCAGATGAAGCGCCATCTGTCGGACATTTTGTGAACTTCTGTATTTTTTTTTTTTGTTGTTCTAATAAAACCCCATGTCATTCCAAGCATGTGTGTCAATTTGTACCTCTCTATCTACAGTATTCCGTGATTTATTCAGTTTTCAAATTTATACTGACTTTTTGATCACCCGGTACAATAGTTATATTTGCTCAAGAACAGCGACATTTAGCCGTAGAAAATAGTTTTAGAAAGTCAGAATGTGGGGAAGTTGTAGAAATCTTCGTTATTTTGGACGGACTACATTGTGTCGGAATGTGGCGGAAGCAGCGCAAGTGATAAGGGGCCCAGACACATATTGCTTGGGGTCTTTACCTTGGGGCAGCGCTGGAGTGTGGATGTGACCACCAAGCTGGAACAAAGCAATATGCTTTAAACAGTGATTCCTTTATGTAGCCCAGACAGCTGCAAATATCACTAAACGTTAGTATTGGCAGGATGCTAAGCGAAATCGTCCTAGAGAGCCAGTAAGTTAACACAAAACAACAAGATTTTTCGTAGTGAGTAGGGCCGTTTAGCGTTACAGTTGGTCGTGACATATGCAGTTATCCGGACCCACGTCTGAAGTGCATAATTTATCGCTATATATCACGAGACACGGAGCCGCCACTGTAAAAGGAGGTGGGAAGTACTGCGTTGTCAGCAGAGAAGCAGTGACAGCAGTGTAGCTCGGTCAGGAGGCCCCAGTAACTTAGAACGTGGACTAGTCACCAGATGTCGCCTGATAACAAATCTGTCAGGGACATTTAAACGTTCTTAAAAATGCACAAGTCTACAATTCGTTGTCTGATTGTTAAATGGAAAGGCGAAGAAATAACCACAGGTAAACAAAGACCAGGCAGACCGTAGGGTGTTGCGGAGGGCAGCCCTAAAAATCGCATAAAATCAGCGGAAGGAGGAATCACTCGTGAGTTCCTAAGTGCTGCCAGCAATCCAGCTAGCACAATGACTATGCATAGGGAGTTGAAAAGAATGGGGTACAACTGTCGAGTAGATCCTCAGAAGTCACACATTTATGCAGTCAGCGCTAAGCGACAGTGGAGTTGAAGTGTGACGCAATCGCACAATGGATGACTGGAAGCGAGTGATTTAGAGTGATAAATTACTCTGTACCCTGTGACAATTTGATGGGGTGGTTTGCGTTTGGGTTTGGCGAATGCATGGAGAACGTTACTTGCCATCATCTGTAGTCCTAACAGTGAAGTAAGGAGGAAGTGGTCATATGGTATATCGGCGAGTTTCGTGGTTAGTAAGCGTTCTTCTCATCGAACGCAAGAAAACTCTAAATTCGAAAGGATATGAACATACAGGGTGATCAAAAAGTCAGTATAAATTTGAATAAATCACGGAATAATGTAGATAGAGAGGTACAGATTGACACACATGCTTGGAATGACATGGGTTTTATTAGAACCAAAAAAATACAAAAGTTCAAAAAATGTCCGACAGATGGCGCTTCATCTGATCAGAAAAGCAATAATTAGTATAACAAAGTAAGAAAAAGCAAAGATGATGTTCTTTACAGGAAATGCTCAATATGTCCACCATCATTCCTCAACAATAGCTGTAGTCGAGGAATAATGTTATGAACAGCACTGTAAAGCATGTCCGGAGTTACGGTGAGGCATTGGCGTCGGATGTTGTCTTTCAGTATCCCTAGAGATGTCGGTCGATCACCATACACTTGCGACTACAGATAACCCCAGAGCCAATAATCGCACGGACAGAGGTCTGGGGACCTGGGAGGCCAAAAATGCGAAAGTGGCGGCTGAGCACACGATCATCACCAAACGACGCCCGCAAGAGATCGTTTACGCGTCTAGCAATATGGGATGGAGCGCCATCTTGCATAAACATCGTACGTTCCAGCAGGTGTTTATCAGCCAAGCTGGGGATGATGCAATTCTGTAACATATCGGCGTACCTCTCACCTGTCACGGTAGCAGTTACCTGCTGTCCAGCGCCATCTGTCGGACATTTTATGAACTTTGTTTTTTTTTGTTCTAATAAAACCCTATGTCATTCCAAGCATGTGTGTCAATTTTTACCCCTCTATCTACATTATTCCGTGGTTTATTAAGTTTTCAAATTTATACTGACTTTTTGATCACCCGGTATTTTACAGCGTTGTGTATAGTGTGCAGTAGAGGAACGATTCATAGACGATGATTATATGAGAATGGCAGTATCCCCTGTTGTAATGCATTCGTGAGGCAATGGTTTGTGGACAATAACACATCTGAAATGGAGAGGCCTGTCCAGAGTCCCGATCTGAACCCTGTGGAACACCCGTGGCATGAGTTAGAAGCTCGACTTCGCTCCAGACCCCAGCGTACCATATCATTACCTTCTCTGATTCTTGAGAAACATTCTTGAGGAAGAATGGGCTGCTATTACTTCACAGACATTCAGACACCTCAATGAGAGTGTCCCCGGCAGTGTCATTAAGGTGAAGAGTGGACGCACCCATGTTAATGGTCACTGTTAAGCCTCTAGATACTCTTGGCCAGATAGCGCATGATTACCGTTGGCCAGAATCATCGCTGGTAGTGCCGAAGGTGTGATCCAGCCCGGTCCACAAACAGGCGACCCCCCCCCCCACCCCCACCCAATGATCCTGCCTATGCACAGCCAAAGCTGCGAGTCTCGCAACATCAGCCTACCATCACTTATCATATGGTAAATGAAATTCACTAGAATATGCCTATAAAAGTACGCGTGCCAATGTTCCATTCGACTTAAATTAGCAACCAACGCTGTAGAAAGCGATCCTAAGATTTCCATTAATATAATTATAAATGCCACACTCAAGTTCAAATTTTGTAGTTATAAAAATGTGTCAATACAGGACATATCGTCCCATTCTGTCATCAGATGAAGATCGGATTGCAGAAGGGACGGATTTGTTGTGTCCTTCTCAACGAAACTATCCTGGTATTAGCCTTAAATTATTTAGAGAAATCATGGAAGTTTTAAATTCTTACTTGCTTACTTGCTTGCTTAGGCCCTTTGTTCCACGTCATGCGGGGTCAGCCATGTTACTATTGACGTGGCAGTGTCAGTTACAGAGGGTAGCCGGGCGCCCTTCCTGCCGCCATCCCGAACCCTCCCCCCCCCCCTCCCCAGGATGGAATTAGTGTACTCCAGCTGTCTCCATCTAGTGTAAGCCATGGAATAGTGCCAACGTTTTCAAATATCTGCGAGTCGTGTAACTGAGGCGGGATGTGGTGACCATCCCGGTATTCACCTGGTGGGATGTGGAAAACCGCCTAAAAACTACATCCAGGTTGGTCAACATACAGGCCCTCGTCGTTAACCCGCAGGGCGGATTCGATCCGGGGCCGGCGCGCCTACCCGAGTCCACGAAGCACCGCATTAGCGCACTCGGCTACCCTGGCGGGTAATTCATAGAACTTTTAAATGTGGATGGTGAAATGAGGAAATGAAACCAGCTGCTTCGGAAACCACGCACAATGGCTAAACAACGGCGCACCTCGCCCGATGACAACTTTTTGGCCCAAATCAATAATTACGATGTATTCAATAATTACGGAGGTCTTCCATTTACTCATTTATTTCATTGAAACAACGGAGGGAGGTAGCGACGAAAAGTAGCCTCTACAATGTCGGTACTACATGTTGCACTTCCGCAAACAGTCCAGCGTGCGTGGGTTTTCTGTGTGACCGCTGTACTTTTAAACGGCATTTCTAATGTCTCCAACTCTTGTTTATAGACTGCGTGGTAAATGGGTACCAAACAGTTGCCTTATTCTAACTCCTTCTACTTCATTGATTCGGTGATGAGCTATCTTGAAGCTCAGCAGCTGTTGACATTTACGTCGTCCAGCGATAGTTTGCCGAGGGTGAATTTATCGTTAGTATGTGCCTTCACGTTTTACATACCCCTGTCTCGTGACCCGTTTACTGTAACTTATATTCAAATGCCTGTATTTTGCCTCTACTTTCCAACATTATCATAGATGATGCTTACTTATGCGAGAAATGCAACATGAAGCCCCGCTAAGGCAAATGTTTCCTAATCTCGTAAGCGAACAATGCGTCCGAGTCTCCGCACTCATCTGCATATGGAGATCGCCTAAAGTGACGTGATTTAAGAGCGGCTCGGCGGTGCATTCCTCAGGCGCTGAGTGTCGAGAAAGCCGAGAGGGTAAACAAACAGAAAGCAGACGCGGCGGACGGCAAGTCGACAGATGGAGCAGTTGAGTGCAATGGCGCGCCACGCGCTCGAAGCGCAGATGGCGCGATTCTGCATGTTCCACACGACTGTCCACCTTACCACTCTACCCTGCCCTATGTTCACCACTTACAGCCTGAGGGGCGGTTTAAGAACCGTAAGACACAGGCGGCCGCTTGGTACTTGAAACTGAGAGGGGACGCCATAGGTGTTGAGTATGCAATCTGTACACAAGTTGTACCAGGGGCGAAAACTAACACCTATCAATGATAGGGGGAGAGGGTTGAGGGCCAAATGACATGTTCTTTGCATAGAGGAGGAGGAGGAGGAGGAGGAGGAGGAAGCAGCAAATGACATTTCACTTGTATGCAAAAATGTTTTCGAAGCGGCCCTGCCAATAGTAGGTATTCAGGAGTAAGATTAAGAAACGAAAGAAGTGGTTACCGGGCAGAAAAGGAGATCTGAAGTGAATAAGGTGAAAAGCAACAAAATTTGGAAGAATCAATTTTCGTAATACGACGCTGCGGCATGTCAAACTGAATAACATGCAAATGAAATGAGAAACCTTGTGAGACCTGTCCAAGTGATACAAGATTTTGACAAAAAGTGACAGGCGAAGAATACTTCAGACTGACAAAGAATGTAAAATTATTTACTGTAACCTTCACAAACGATTCATATTTTCTGCGCTCACAAATGACTTGCAAAGTAATGTGAACGAAGAATTTTAAATCCAACGCTGAGTGCACTCTGGCGGTTTATACTCCATTGGAGGAACAATAACCGATATTGAAAGTCTTTGGCATGAAACTGGTAACGGAAAGGATGAAATCCGCTGGAAGTTGCAACTCGCAGACTAGTTGTTTAGCTCAGTTCAGTCGGACGTTGAAGCTGCCTCGTAGTGATGTGTAGATTGTGTGCTTGTTGTTGCTATGGCCTTCAGTCCAAAGACTGCTTTGATGCAGCTCCCCATGCTACCCTATCCTGTGCAAGCTTCTTCATCTCCCAGTACCTACTGCAACCTACGTCTTTCTGAATCTGCTTGGTGTATTCATCTCTTGATCTCCCTCTACAATTTTTACCCTCCACGCTGCCCTCCAATACTAAATTGGTCATCTCTTGATGCCTCAGAACATTTCCTACCAACAGGTCCCTTCTTCTTGTCAAGTTGTGCCACAAACTTCTCTTCTCCCCAATCCTATTCAATACCTCCTCATTAGTTATGTGAGCTACCCATCTAATCTTCAGCATTCTTCTGTAGCACCACGTTTAGAAAGATTCTATTCTCTTCTTGTCCAAACTATTTATCGTCCACGTTTCACTTCCATACAAAGCTACACTTCATACAAATACTTTTAGCAACGCCTTCCTGCCACTTAAATCTATACCCGATGTTAACAAATTTCTGTTCTTCAGAAACGCCTTTCTTGCCATTGCCAGTTTACATTTTATATTCTCTCTACATCGAGCATCAATTATTTTGCTCCCCAAATAGCAAAACTCATCTACTACTTTAAGTGTCATTTCCTAATCTAATTCCCTCGGCATCACCCGACGTAATTCTACTACATTCCATTATCCTCGTTTTGCTTTTGTTGATGTTCATCTTATACCCTCCTTTCAACACACTGTCCATTCCGTTCAACTGCTCTTCCAGGTCCTTTGCTGTCTCTGACAGAATTACAATGTCATCGGCGAACCTCAAAAATTTTATTTCTTCTCCATGGATTTTAATACCTACTCCGAATTTTTCTTTTGTTTCCTTTGCTCAATATACAGATTGAATAACATCGGGGAGAGGCTACAACCCAGTCTCACTCCCTTCCTAACCACTGCTTCCCTTTCGTGTCCCTCGACTTTTATAACTGCCATCTGGTTTTTGTACAAATTGTAAATAGCCTTCCGCTCCTAAAATGTTAGTTAAATTTCTCTCACCAGTCACTATTCCTTTCATTGGTGAATTTTATTCTTCGAACTTCCAGATATTTTAAAACGTCTGTCAGACACATCACGAGGACTTAGCGCGATCACGATACATTCCAGCATATAACCGCACAGCGGATCAAACGGATCCCGATATTCGCCATCAACTACAACCATGTCAACTGTAAAAGTGTGAATAGCTTCATGAGCCGGTTGTCTGACGGCTGCAACAGCAGAGCACTGTCGCATCTGCTTCTAACAAGGGAAACTCCCTTTCGCGCCTCCCTCAGATTTTGTGGAAAGATGGCCTATTGGTTAGCCCGTCAAAATTGAACACAGACCATGCATGAAATCAGGAAAAATGTGTACTGGACTGTGAAAAAATAAGCAAAATAGAAACAGTGAACGGTCCAAGTTCAAGATGTGCAACATTGTCCGCATTTGAATAGTTAGGAGATCGTGGTTGTGTGGTCACGGTACTAGGCTGCGAAGAGGGAGATCCTTGTTCAAATCTTCCTCGTGCTCCACAACTTTTTCTCACAAAACTACAAACTGTCCGTCCAGTCATAACGTGTCTGTTCGCTGTATTCAAAGTTGTGTCTGTGTCGTGGTGCAACGACCGATTGCAATAGCGAGGTGTACGTACCTCCTTGAATGTCTCTTCGGGTTTGCCGCCGGATCATAAAATCAACTCGATTCAATATTTCGGCGACCCAACTGCTTGCCATCTTCAGGAGAACGCTACTTCTGCTGATTAGTCCCGCTGATGAATCCCGCAGTTCTATACAAGTACCACATGTCATGACTCTTGTGTTCCGTTTCGGAAGTTTTGACTCTTGAATTTTTTTCTTATAACATAGTTACACCCTTTTATTTGTTGTTTTCATTTCTGTGAGCGCTCTATGCGGCATCTCGCGTGCCGTCACCATTCATCACATTTGCTTGTGACGGTAATATTTTCTTACCACACGGCTCATATTCTGCACCCAATGTATAGTATGACAATTCTCAAGACTACAGAAGAATAGAGACGTGAGTGACCGTATGGAGCCGGCCGCTGTGGCCGAGCGGTTCTAGCCGCTTCAGTCCGGAACCGCGGTGCTGCTACGGTCGCAGGTTCGAATCCTGCCTCGCGCATGGATGTGTGTGATGTCCTTAGGTTAGTTAGGTTTAAGTAGTTCTAAGTCTAGGGGACTGATGACCTCAGATGTTAGGTCTCATAGTACTTAGAGCCATTTGAACCTTTTGACCGGACGGAAAGTTCATAATTATATGTTTAAAAAAATGGGATACGAGGGAGATTTGAACTTGGGTCTCCCGCTTTACAGTTTAACACCAGGACCACACAGCCACAACGCCGTGGTTCTTGCAGTTCGCTCGATGTTGCTCATCTTGAGCTTGGACAGCTCACTGTTTCTATTTTGCTTCTTTTTCACAGTTCAGTACACCTTCTTCCTGTTTCCATGGTCGATGTGTTTAGTTTTTGGTGAGATATCCACTGGGCCACTTTACCACTAAATCTGAGAGGAGTGCGATGGGGAGTTTCCCTTGCGAGCGCCAGGTAAACAAACAAAACGTAGCTAAGTTACGTGTCTGATTCCGTTTGGTAAAGGAGGGCAGGCGTTTGTGGTACTACTTCTCCAGATGGCGGGAAAGTAGTTGCGGCAATAGTATCTTGTTACTATTTAATCAAGCTCCACACACGTTACGTCGATGAAGTGTTTTAGGTAGGCAGGTTCCAATGCCAAAGGAAAAAAAATGTATATTTCCAGTGGAAAAAAAATCGATGTCATAATTCGACAGCTATAAACGCAATAAATTAGTTGCGAACATCAGGTAACTACACCACACTGTACACAATAAGTTAACGAAAACCGCACCTCGATGCGTTGTAACTATATTTGGGGCGAGAAGCATTACCTGTCTCTGTCTGTATCTATATAATTTCAAATCAAGGTAAGAACCATTTTTCTGCACGATTCAGCGTATAATAATAGTAGTGCTAGTTCTCTTTCCATGCAGATCACGTTTATAATATGTTTATCGAAATGTGCTGACATGTGGATAGAAGGAGTAAAACCCTACACACACACACACACACACACACACACACACACACACACACACACAAATGTACTACAAAATTGACGAAATTGAGTATGAAGTTGTTCATGTTATTTATATTAAACTACGGCATTTTATTTGGAGAATTGTACCTGGAATAAGATTCTGTCAAGGCAGTATTTTTGGAAAGATTTCGATGTATTCTTATTGCTCTTTTAATTAATCAATATCAAAAAACATTGTATTTTTTGTTAAAGCACTTATCCTAATTGAAGTATTTGGACAGCAGAACTTTTACTGAGATGGCTCAGTAGTTTCAAAACATTATTTCAAAAAACCGTGAAAAACCGTCAAAAACAAGTGTAGCAATGATATGTCGTGCTTGGAGGGATTAGCTTGTGAAAGCTATCTCCCGCAAAACCTATTATCTAACTGCGATTAAGAAGTGGTTCTGCCTTTCAATAAATTTCATAAATTTAGGAATGTTAGGCATAATCTCTAAAATGACTGCAACTGATAGAGTAAATATAGATAATGCCCGTTTCTCCGTCTCAACCTGAGATTAATTAATTGCCTATGACTCGTTGACTAAAAATGTTCGTGTCTCCACAAGTAGAACGATTGGTTTGAAAGAAGACAGCTAATGGAAAGCAATTTTATATTTTAGCCGAAAGTTATTATTGTTACAACAGAACCAACTATTTTTACGTGAAAATTGAGTTTATAAGGAGAAAAGAGTTTCCACTGAGAAACAATCGATCATACACCGATCGATGTTTACAATCGGTCAACTGAGTCTGACAGTGATGAATTCAGCATAGTCCTATATCGTAATTGTACTGTTTTCGCAACTGCTTCGCTGTAATCCTACAAAATCAAGACACAGTTTGGAAATTCACAACAATATTTTATTCAATTTACCTATATAGATTCTATCTTCGACAATACAGATAGAGTGAGGAGAACAAGAGTAGTAGAACAACCTGTAATAAAACATAACTCACCTCAGTGATTAATTAAAAACCCATGCTAACGAATATGATACTTCTTGGCATCAAGACAGCTAAGATGGCAATAAATAAACAGTAAGGAATACAAAGACAGTCATTGTAGGAGTGGTGCAGCAAATGAAACGATATTGATGGTGATGGTGTATAGGGGTTGCAAACAGTAGATTATAGCTGTAGATTCTGAAGTAATATTTACTCATTTCACCCTCAGTTCTCTGCTCTCTAACCTGCAACAGGCAGAAGTCGCAAGTCTTTGGCCGAAGAGTGAATATGGTTTGTATGGTTGGATTTTTCCGTCCTGTTTGGACAAACAACGTGGTGGTGCAGTAGTACATGTAGTGCCATTATTGTTATTGACAGGTCAGTCATTTCATGGTACTGTCTGATTGTTCTAAGGTTTCGGTTTATGCGAAATATTTAAGAGTTCATTGTCTCTGAAGGCTATCTTTAAACTGATAGTCGCTTCGCTCAAACAACAAAACACGGTTCCCATTTCTTGGGATGTGGGCTACGATGAGAGAAGAAGCTCCTTTCTCCTTCACGTGGCAGCTTTGAAAGCCACACTCCTCTCTGACAAAGCTAAACAAAACGAGAACAAGTTTTATTTTCTGACAGCATGGGGGTACCTAGCGATCAGCAGGACAGAACAGATGCTCCCCGTAAAAAAATGTAATAATAATAATAATAATAATAATAATAATAATAATAATAATCTTCGCAATCAAAATTCGCATCCATCTCCATCACGTCTGCAGTGGCATCAATTCTCTGTAAGTTTGAAGGGAGTCGGAACATGTAATGGATACTGACTAGTTAAAGTGTACGCATTTGTCCTGTAATCTGAAAACTGTTTCGTCCTTGGACGTTCACATATTTCAAGACAATAACAAACTGAAACCGGCTATATGATTGTTTCATTATAATTAACAATCACTTCCCCCCTCTTAATGCGAATTCCCCCGTCCTTGCAGATCAACTTCTGGCTACGCTCTCGTCTGACGGACAGACTACTGCGAATTCTGCAGACTTCGTGAGTGTGCCATATCAGTAATCGTGACAATTTCCTCTTTAGAGGAGCATCCTACCATAGAACGCTGGTCAGTTCGAAGCCACTTTCACACTATCTGAACACTGATAAGTAGAACAGAAAAAAATCGGTGTCACAAATGTTACAGGTAGAACAGTTTGAAGTGTTCTCCCCCCTCCCCCTCCCACCCCCTTTCATTGGAAAAGACAGATGCCGACCTGTGGGGCAAGTGCGTCGGGTGGCCACGTTACCACACTCTGTGTGTACACATTGCGTTGGTTCCTCGTTTTGTCGAGATATGATCGCTTTGTTTCTGTTATGAAAGATAAAACTGTATTTTTATTTATTCACCTGCTTCCCATCTCGTTGTTCTCAGCTTAGGCGTAACTACCTCCTGAATTTCTGTCTAAAAAGTACCGAGGTTCATTCTTGTAACAACCGTCTTATTTCATTTACAGAGATTCGCTATACTTTTTATTCGCTTAAATCTGTAGAAAATCGAAATTCTGGGTTAAAATCGTGACAAGCGTGAAATGAAAACTGTTGTACACCTACTAAAATCTGTGAAGCTTGCTCAGTAGAATATACCAGAAAATGGTAATTCGTTTATTGAACGAGAACATTGTTTCGCACCTTTTGGGAGAATAGACAACAAATTGCGGCCTATGTGGTAGAATATGACATTGACAGTGCACTATAGGAACTAGGTTATGATGTCATCATAAATTGAAGTTCTCAAGACTTTTGTTTAAACAGGTGTAGGCAAATTAACAAAAGGAAGTCTGTAACCCAAGTTGCAAATGTAAGAGTATTTTTCCGAAGCCAGTTTAAATTAACGACTTTTTGTAATCTTTCTAAAACATTACAAATAATTATGCCGGAGCTGGTTGTCTAGCGGAGAAGTCGGGGGATCGAATCCCGTTCGGACCATGAATTTTTCAATGAGTGCTTCTTTTTTGTCGAGCTTCTGTACTTCGCCATAGTACGTTGTATATGATGGCTGAAATATTAACCTGACTTTTATTTTGAAGAAAGCTGCGTACTTTGCTTTGTACTTTTTGGTCTTAGCCAGTATGTGATGTATAGTGAGGTAGATCCGAACTACCCGGCTACGTGGGAGGTCAGGCGTTCGAGAAATGAGTTAAAATTTAAAGACCAGGCGGCTGTTGTATTGTAAACACGCCAAATGGGACGCAGACTCAGACTGTCTGCTCGTTTCCAAAAAGCTGCTCATTTAAAATAATTACACGCACATGTTTGAAATAGGTTTCCTAAGTCTTTCTGAGACGTAGAAGTTAGGACGTAATTCCATTTACTAATATTATAGCTCACACACTGTCTGTGTCGTATAACCACAGGACCAAGAGGAAAAACATTTTATTTAAGCAACACAGGCCTATCATTTTCCTGCAAATAACAATGGAGCCTGTCATGACAGCCTCCACTTGTGGGAGATTACACCGCAACAGCCTTTCCCGGTTGCCCTGCCATACAATTTTAGCACTTTCCTTGGATACGGCTGCGAGAAGTTTCAGTGCCAACTTTAGCGAGCTTTATTACACTGTATTCGTCTTTTCAAGAGTTTTAGAATGTCGTTAAGAGTTAATCGTCCCATTAAAAACAGAAACAACATAATTATTTCAATACCTCGGTAAGTACAAGGGCTCAGAGAGTCAACCTTACAACAAAATTATGTGGCCTTTTTTCGTAACACCGCGTGGTTATAATTGAAGTGCAGCTACTCAGAGGACCAGTGTGGGCTGTAATTATCGTATGACAGCAAAACTTGGCAGATACACTAATGCGTTAATGAGGCACCGATTTACGCTCGAAAAAAGTTTCGATTTTGGCCACCAGGAGCAAATCTGACGCTGTGAATGGAAGAAAAACGTATAGAAATGGTACCGCGTGTAATAGAATACACCTGAGCGCCTGCCAGGTGTACATGATGTCTGCATGTCATCGAGACCTCCTCCTAAGATCTGCTTAATGCATCCTTTCACGGACGTGTTATCTTCGGAGGTTGTCCCGATGCATGGCTTGCAAGATCATCTGATCTGAACCCATGCGACTTTTGGCTCTGGAGATACACAATGAAGAGCCAAAGAAACTGGTACGCCTGCCTAATATCGTGTAGGGACCCCGCGAGCACGCAGAAGTGCCGCAACAGGACGCGACATGGACTCGACTATTGCCTGAAGTAGTGCTGGAGGGAACTGACAACATGAATCCTGCAGGGCTGTCCATAAAACCGTGAGAGTACGAGGGGGTGGAGATCTGTTCTGAACAGCACGTTGCAAGGCATCCCAGATATGCTCAATAATCTTCATGTCTCGAGTGTTTTGCGGCCAGCGGAAGTGTTTAAACTCAGAAGTGTGTTCCTGGAGCCACCCTCTAACAGATCTGGATGCGTGAGGTGTCACATTGTTCTGCTGGAACTGCCCAAGTCGGTGGGATGCACAATGGACATGAATGGATGCAGGTGATCAGATAGGATGCTTACGTACCTATCACCTGTGAGAATCGTATCAAGATGTATCAGGGGTCCCATATCACTCCAACTGCACACGCCCCAAACCATTACAGAGACGCCACTAGCTTGAACAGTCCCCTGCTGACATGCAGGGTCCATGAATTCACGAGATTGTCTCCCTACCCGTACACGTTAATCAGCTCGATACAATTTGAAACGAGAGTCGTCCGACCAGGTAACATGTTTCCAGTCATCAACAGTGAAATCTCGGTGTTGACGTTCCCAGGCGAGGCGTAAAGCTTTGTGTCGTGTAGTCATCAAGGGTGCACGAGTGGGCCTTCGTTGAATGGTTCGCACGTTGTTACTTGTTGATGGCCCAATATTGAAATCTGCAGTAATTTGCGGAAGGGTTGCGCTTCTGACACGCTAAACGATTCTCTTCAGTGGTCGTTGGTCCCGTTCTTGCTGGATCTTTATTCTGCCACAGCGATGTCGGAAATCTGATGTTTTACCGGATTCCTGATATTCACTGTACACGCGTGAAATTGCCGTACGGGAAAATCCCACTATATCGCTATCTCGGAGATGCCGTGTCCCATCGCTCACGCGACTATAATACCACGTTGAAACCTATTTAAATCTTGATCACCTGCCATTATAGCAGCAGTACCTGACCTAACAACTGTGCCAGACACTTACTGTCCTATATAGGGGTTGTTGACCGCAGCGCCGTATTCTGTCTGTTTACATATTTCTGTATTTGAATATGCTTGACTATATCAGTTTCTTTGGCGCTTCAGTGTATAAAAGAACGCGTTTACGAGGGTCACATTCGGTTTCTGCCTGATCTGAAGGACAGTATACAGGAAGATGTCGCTCATATTCCATCGGAACTGCTGCGAACAACTACTAATCATGCCATTTTACGGATGCGACATATGTGCACGTATCTAGCGCTCATATTGAATAAATTACATCAGCGGCGGTTAATAATAAAAATCAACATTGTTCCTTTCTAACTTGTTTGACCTTTCATAGACACGTCCCGTCCCTCATTCATTACGTATGGAAACATTTGTATACGCCTTTCTTGCATTTACAGCACTAGATTTGTTCCTTGTGACCAAAATTATAAGTAACTTTTTGTCAGTGTAAATGCCGCATTAACAGATTAGAATATCAACCAAGTTTCGCTGTCATACGATAATTACAGCCCAGACTGGACCTCTGTGAGTAGCTGCACTTAAATTATAACCACCCAGTATCATTTGCCGAAAACGTCGTTTCGATTTCTTGCGCCGTTCACGAAATACGAGAGGTTTTACGTCTTACTGTACCCACCCTGTATAACGAATGGAAAAAGGGCAGCTGGCAGGTGGAGACTTACTGCAACAGCGCTCTACAAAGCAAATAAAAGAAAAGGCGACCGAGGACGGAAGGAGTAGGCGTTAGAACATCTTGCCAGAGAAGGATAAAATTATAATAATAATAAAAAAAAGTACTTCTCTTTAGAGCTTTAAGCAGATGCACAGTAAAGTGTAGTTATTTATGGCCCGTAACACTCTCGGTGGGACCTTGGGCGTGAATAACGCGGCCGATAGCCTCCGGAAGGCGGCGAAGCACCGTGTTGCGTGGTGCGTGGGCACGTGTGGGCGGCGGGGCTTCCGGCAGGGCACGTGCCCACGTGGGCGGCTCCGCTCTCTGTACAGCACCTCGGCTCTCGGAGCGCCGGCCACGGGGCTGAGACACAACCAGAACTATAGCCTTCCCTGATTATAAAGGAGCTGTGGTATTAGGTTTGTACCTAAGTTCGTAACGTTTTTTCATAAGTTAATGAACACAACAGATACACATAAAAAAGACTTTAGTCATCAATAATATACTCTTCTTCACTATTTACAACAGGCTGCCAGCGATGAGGTAACTTTTCGATTCCGTGCCTGTAGTTTTGAGGCGAAGAACTAATCATGTTCGAAGCCCATTTTCATCCGGAAAGAAAGTACCATGAAGGTTGTTCGACGGAGAGCGAAAAGGTGAAAATCTGAGGGCGCAAGATCAACTAAACAAGTTGGGTTCCGAATGACTTCCCAACCCAACTCCTGTATAGTACTTTCTGTCAGCCTAGCGGAATGCGGGCGGCCGTTATTGTGAAGTAGCATCACTTCACGCTCTCTTCCTGGTCGCTGTTCTTGAACTGCGTCTGCAAGACGCCTCACTTGTTGACATTAAATGTCAGCAGTGATGGTTACACCTCGGGGAAGCAAATTGTAGTACGCCTCGCCGTCGCTGTTCCACCACATGCAAAACCAATATCTTTTGTGGAGCTCTTTCTACGGGAAGACGCTTCTTTGTTTGGGCTCAACCACTTCTTTCTTTTCCTTATGTTGCCATGAAGGCACCGTTTTTCGTCACCAGTAACGATACAGAATAGGAAAAGTGGATGTTGTTCACGAGCTAATTGATGACGAGCAGAGTTGCACACATGACCACCGGCAGATTTTCGTGATTTTGGCTTTGAGCATGCGGTACTCGTGCATCTGATTTTTTAACCTTCCCCACTGCATGCAGATGTTTATATGTAAATGTCGCACGATAGCGGAAAGATAAGTCCATCCCATATGAAGAGATTTATGGCAAAATGAAATGAAATTTGTGGCCTCGCGTTGGGTAGACCGGTCGCCTGGTGCAAGTCTTTCGATTTGACGCTACTTCGGCGACTTGCGCGTCGGTGGGGATGAGATGATGAAGTTGAAGACAACACAACATCCAGTCCCTGGGCGTAGAACATATCTGACCCAGCCGGTAATGGAACCCAGGTTCAAATGGCTCTGAGCACTATGGGACTTAACATCTTAGGTCACCAGTCCCCTAGAACTTACAACTACTTAAACCTAACTAACCTAAGGACATCACACTCATCCATGCCCGAGGCAGGATTCGAACCTGCAACCGTAGCAGTCCCGCGGTTTCGGACAGCAGCGCCTAGAACCGCACGACCACCGCGGCCTGCTGGAACCCAGGCCCCTTAGCATGGCATTCCGTCGAGCTGACCACTAAGCTATCGTGGCAGACTATGGTATAATGCTTTTGTGGAACAGGATTTAAGTACTACGTTATGCAGTAGAAACTGCACTCTTTGGGATGGCATAGAGGTGTATGTAATTTATGGATGACAATGCGCCATGTCACCGCGCCACAGTTGTTCGTGGTTGGTTTTAAGAACATCCTGGACAATTCGAACGAATGATTTGCCCACCAATCGAACGAACATTTGTTGTTGTTGTTGTTGTGGTCTTCAGTCCTGAGACTGGTCTGATGCAGCTCTCCATGCCACTCTATCCTGTGCAAGCTTCTTCATCTCCCAGTACGTACTGCAGCCTACATCCTTCTGAATCTGCTTAGTGTATTCATCTCTTGGTCTCCCTCTACGATTTTTACCCTCCACTCTGCCCTCCAATACTAAATTGGTGATCCCTTGATGCCTCAGAACATGTCCTACTAACCGATCCCTTCTTCTAGTCAAGTTGTGTCACAACACCTCTTCTCCCCAATCCTATTCAGTACCTCCTCATTAGTTATGTGATCTACCCATCTAATCTTCAGCATTCTTCTGTAGCACCACATTTCGAAAGCTTCTATTCTCTTCTTCTCCGAACTATTTATCGTCCACGTTTCACTTCCATACAAAGCTACACTCCATACAAATACTTTTAGCAACGCCTTACTGACACTTTAATTTATGCCCGATGTTAACAAATTTCTCTTCTTCAGAAACGCTTTTCTTGCCATTGCCAGTCTACATTTTATATCCTCTCTACATCGAGCACAAGTTATTTTGCTCCCCAAATAGCATAACTCATCTACTACTTTAAGTGTCTCATTTCCTAATCTAATTCCCTCCGCATCACCCGACGTAGTTCGACTACATTCCATTATCCTCGTTTTGCTTTTGTTGATGTTCATCTTATATCCTCCTTTCAAGACACTGTCCATTCCATTCAACTGCTCTTCCAGGTCCTTTGCTGTCTCTGACAGAATTACAATGTCATCGGCGAACCTCAAAGTTTTTATTTCTTCTCCATGGATTTTAATACCTATTCAGAATTTTTCTTTTCTTTTACTGCTTGCTCAATATACAGATTGAATAACATCGGGGAGAGGCTACAACCCTGTCTCACTTCCTTCCCAACCATTGCTTCCCTTTCATGTCCCTCTACTCTTATAACTGCCATCTGGTTTCTGTACAAATTGTAAATAGCCTTTCGCTCCCTGTATTTTACACCTGCCACCTTCAGAATTTGAAAGAGAGTATTCCAGTCTACATTGTCAAAAGCTTTCTCTATGTCTACAAATGCTAGAAACGTAGGTTTGTCTTTCCTTAATCTAGCTTCTAAGATAAGTCGTAGGGTCAGTATTGCCTCACGTGTTCCCATATTTCTACGGAATCCAAACTGATCTTCCCAGAGGTCGGCTTCTACTAGTTTTTCCATTCGTCTGTAAAGATTTCGCGTTAGTATTTTGGAGCCGTGACTTATTAAACTGATAGTTCGGCAATTTTCAAATCTGTCAACGCCTGCTTTCTTTGGGATTGGAATTATTATATTATTTTTGAAGTCTGAGGGTATTCCGCCCGTTTCATACATTTTGCTCACCAGATGGTAGAGTTTTGTTTTTACTGGCTCTCCTAAGGCTGTCAGTAGTTCTAATGGAATATTGTCTACTCCTGAGGCCTTGTTTCGAATTAGGTCTTTCAGTGCTCTATCAAATTCTTCACGCAGTATCATAGCTCCTATTTCATCTTCATCTACATCCTCTTCCATTTCCATAACATTGTCCTCAAGTACATTGCCCTTGTATAGTCCCTCTATATACTCCTTCCACCTTTCTGCTTTCCCTTCTTTGCTTAGAACTGGGTTTCCATCTGAGCTCTTGATATTCATACAAGTGCTTCTCTTTTCTCCAAAGGTCTCTTTAATTTTCCTGTAGGCAGTATCTATCTTACCTCTAGTGAGATAAGCCTCTACATCCTTACATTTGTCCTCTAGCCATGCCTGCTTAGCCATTTTGCATTTCCTGTCGATCTCATTTTTGAGACGTTTGTATTCCTTTTTGTCTGCTTCATTTACTGTATTTTTATATTTTCTCCCTTCATCAATTAAATTCAATATTTCTTCTGTTACCCAAGGATTTCTACTAGCCCTCGTCTTTTTATCTACTTGATCCTCTGCTGCCTTCACTACTTCATCCCTCAAAGCTACCCATTCTTCTTCTACTGTATTTCTTTCCCCCATTCCTGCCATTTGTTCCCTTACGCTCTCATTGAAACTCTGTACAAGCTCTGGTTTAGTCAGTTTATCCAGGTCCCATCTCCTTAAATTCCCACCTTTTTGCAGTTTCTTCAGTTTTAATCTACAGTTCATAACCAATAGATTGTGGTCAGAGTCCACATCTGCCCCTGGAAATGTCTTACAATTTAAAACCTGGTTCCTAAATCTCTGTCTCACCATTATATAATCTATCTGAAACCTGTCAGTATCTCCAGGCTTCTTCCATGTATACAACCTTCTTTTATGATTCTTGAACCAAGTGTTAGCTATGATTAAGTTGTGCTCTGTGCAAAATTCCACCAGGCGACTTCCTCTTTCATTTCTTAACCCCAATTCATACTCACTTACTACGTTTCCTTCTCTTCCTTTTCCTACTATCGAATTCCAGTCACCCATGACGTAAATTTTCGTCTCCCTTCACTATCTGAATAATTTCTTTTGTCTCATCATACATTTCATCAATTTCTTCATCTGCAGAGCTAGAAGGCATATAGACTTGTACTACTGTCGTAGGCGTGGGCTTCGTGTCTATCTTGGCCACAACAATGGTTTCGCTGTGCTGTTTGTAGTAGCTTACCCGCATACCTATTGCTTTATTCATTATTAAACCTACTCTTGCATTATACCCCTATTTGACTTTGTATTTATAACCCTGTATTCACCTGACCAAAAGTCTTGTTCCTCCTGCCACCGAAGTTAACTAATTCCCACTATATCCAACTTTAACCTATCTATTTCCCTTTTTAAAATTACTAACCTACCTGCCCGATAAAGGGATCTGACATTCCGCGCTCCGATCCGTAGAGTGCCAGTTTTCTTTCTCCTGATAACGACGTCCTCCTGAGTAGTCCCCGCCCGGATATCCGAATGGGGGACTATTTTACCTCCGGAATATTTTACCCAAGAGGACGCCATCATTTATCCATACAGTAAAGCTGCATGCCCACGGGAAAAAATTACGGCCGTAGTTTCCCCTTGCTTTCAGCCGTTCGCAATACCAGCACAGCAAGGCCGTTTTGGTTAGTGTTACAGGGCCAGATCAGTCAATCATCCAGACTGTTGCCCCTGCAACTACTGAAAAGGCTGCTGCCCCTCTTCAGGAACTATACGTTTGTCTGGCTTCTCAACAGATACCGCTCCGTTGTGGTTGCACCTACGGTACGGCTATCTGTATCGCTGAGGCATGCAAGCCTCCCCACCAACGGCAAGGTCTATGGTTCATGGGGGGAGGAAATATAGTAAAAGAATTCTGTCTGACTACACATTCGGAATTATCGGTTCCGGAAAGTTATTTCTAATGGAACTATCGTTTTGAATACCTCCTTCCTATCCTAGGCATGGTCCTGCGGGAATCTAGAAGCATTTACCTTCCTCTGACCTGTGAATACACTAACCTAATCATTTCTCGGAGAACGTGTGTGGTACAAATCTGCTTTAATCTGCAGAAGCCTCTTCTATTCTTCTCGGTAACTGCGCTGGCTCCAAAAGTGGCTGAAAGGTATTTTTTTTTTAGCAGTGCTGTGATTGACACCAGAGGCAGATTTAAAACACTTTAGTTACACTATTTGTGTAAAGTATGCGCTGATACGGCCACTTTCGGGTCTCACATATAGTCTAAATTAAAGGAAAACATACTGTAACCTACCACAGTAATTCGCAGATTGGTAAATTGTCCTAGTGCAGTAATCACACAACGCAGTCCAGTGGTTCAAAATGATTCACATGTGGCAAAAATTTGACGCATTAGTTAACCGTATCATTGTCCTCTTACACATTTAAGGAACTAGAAACAATTAAGGTAGTTCACAAAAATAATCAGTAAGTCCATCAACACTGCAGTGGTAATCAGTCATTGTTCATAGGAGTCAACAATCACTGTTTTCCTCTAACAAGTTCTCACTCGGAATTAATTGGTAATTACTGTCACAGATGTCATAAATTAAATCAATGAGTGACGAAAACGAAGTGTACGCAATATATGGGAATATTTCAGAATGTTAGTTATCGGACTGTGGCAACGCTCGCGGAAGGAGTCATAGGTGTTGCCCCTTCACTCTGTCGCAGACTGCCTGACCTCAGATGCGCTACTTTTATGTATGTAGTTCCATGTACGGACAACAAGTTTTACACTAATCAACAGTGACGGCATTCATGTTAAATAAAATATTTTATGACCCAGAAAATAATCAATTAATTCGGATGACAATAAGTTTCAGAGAATTTAGATACGTTACGGAAGTGTTGGAGATAAATACTTTCAAATGAAAGGCGTTGATATGCCGAAAGCGATTTCCTACCACTCACTAAATATGTAAGGTCGTACTGCATCAACCTTTTGAATTAAGAATGTTTCGTAATTAACACAATTTCTGAGTTAACTAGATTACTGCAACTATATTAGCAGGTAGTACGCAATGAGCAATGTAATTCAATGAGACTAAGCTTATTTATGAATTTGAAATTACTATGCACTCATTGGGTACACTATTATACTGTCATAATCATAGTTCAGGAAAAAATTTAGAAAATCTTGGGTGGCCGAAAAACATAGCAGATGAGACTGGATACTCGACTTGCTTCATCTCATGTGGTCTAATGTGAAATTCGAACCATAGTATAACTTCATGCATTTCACATATATAAAGCAGAGGTGAACGTCGCATTAAACAGACACCAAAGAGTCTTACGGTCAATCCAAATCGTACCGCGGTTCGAATTCCACAGGTCACTCGAGGTCCAACAGTATGGACTGGATAAGTCAGCTCACAGGCTGCGGGAAGGCAAGTATGTATTAACTCCTATGGGAGTTGCTCTAGTTAGTAGAGCACTTGCCTGCGAAAGGCGAAGCTCCGAGGTTCTAGAACCGTTCCGGCAGACAGTTTTAACCCGCTAGGAACTCACAACTCTCTCTTATTTTCTCATCATGGTATTTGCGCGAGTTTTATATCGCAGTAACTAATATAGAGGTTGTTCAGGATGTCATTGACAAACGTGGAGGCTACACACAGTGTATAATTTTCAGTTGAGGAACATATTAATTTGAACTAGTCATTTATCTGCCAACGGCCTTGCCGCAGTGGTAACACCGGTTCCCGTCAGATCACCGGAGTTAAGCGTTGTCGGGCTGGGCTACCACTTGGTTGGGTGACCATCCGGTTTGCCGAGCGCTGTTGGCAAGCGGGGTGCACTCAGCCCTTGTGAGGCAAACTGAGGAGCTACTTGATTGAGAAGTAGCGGCTCCGGTCTGGGAAACTGACAATACGGCCGGGAGAACGGTGTGCTGACCACATGACCCTCCACATCCACATCCGGAGACGCCTGTGGGCTGAGGATGACAGGGCGGCCTTCATGACCTGTTCGGGCGGAGTTTTAGTCATTTATTCTTTAATACATGATTGAGAAGTGCATTGATCGTAGCATCGTAGCCAATTTATATTTAGTAGTTGTCCTACTTGCAAGCATTTAGCGTGTCTTAAAGATTTGTCGAGGTCTACGAGTGAAGTATGTTACAGCATGAGTTACAGTGCGGCGAGGGACATCGGTGAAGAAATCTACTTCAAAATATCTTTGTAGCACTTTATCGACGCCTTCGAGAAACAGTCTTCGTTCTGGGGATGTTTACGGCGGAAGGCGTGATGTGAGAAAGCCGGATGCCTTGATAAAGAAGTTTGGTAATGCACCTTCAGCCTGTCAGCTGCGCCGTAGGACTTCCTACAGCCACAGATCTCGTGAACATCTGTCGGCATTGTAGGAATACAAACTGAAGATATGGGCACTGGGTTCAAAATGGCTCTGAGCACTATGGGACTCAACTGCTGTGGTCATCAGTCCCCTAGAACTTAGAACTACTTAAACCTAACTAACCTAAGGACATCACATACACCCATGCCCGAGGCAGGATTCGAACCTGCGACCGTAGCAACAGCGCGGCTCCGGACTGGGCACTGGGAGCACTCAATTTTTCATCTCGTATGGAATTTGTGGAGCGATTTTTTTTTTCATCTAAATGCTATAGAAGCCATTTAGCGAGGTTGCGCAGTGGTAAGACACCGGACTTGCATTCGCGAGAATTGCCAGGGATCCAGATTTTGCTTTTCAATCGTTTCCCCAAATCTCTGAAGGCAAATGGCGGGATGAATTTCCTTTCGCATAATTCCCCATTCCGAACTTGTACTCCGTCTCTAATGACCTCGGCGCTTAAGAGCACATGTAATGCACCCAAATAAATCTATCACCACCATCGCCTATTGACATTCTCATGGACGAAACGTTAAGCTCTAATCTTCCTGGTGTTTGCTGAATACACTGTCCTCATCCTCCTCCCCACCGTCCTACACACACACACACACACACACACACACACACACACACACACACACACACTTCATTTTATTCACATCTGCGACGTACTTTGCAAATGGGATTATTTTAATAAAGAAAAATATCGGAATTTAACATCACGACGAAGCATAAGTTCAAATTAGCGAAAGGATTCAAAATAAATGAACCGTGGTTTTCCACCCAAGAAATGAATACAGCATCTATCTATCTATCTATCTATCTATCTATCTGGTGATTAAGGGGAACTACGGAAGACCTATGTGCGGATAGTCGGGCGAGGATTTGATCTCCCTTCATGTTTGGACTATAGTGGTTGGCAAATCATCTTCTAGGACTTGTACTTCCTGCCAGCATTATTAACTTGAGCGGCTACTATTGGGTTATGCCTGTCAGACTTCCGTATCTACTGGTCACAGTACCGTTTGATATGTGAAGCAATCTTCGGTTCCAGCATGATGGAGTCCCAACATATTGCGGTTGACTTGTTGTAGCTACCTTTATTTTTTTTATTTTTGAGGCGTGGTAAGTGTGTACTCCATATTATTTTTATATTATTACAATTATCACGAGATCCGAGATGGTTACCTGACGCTGTGATGACGTATTACACTACACAAAACACTATCCTCCCATGCTAGACGGTTATGGATGGCTATTGTTGCGAAGATAACAAGCATGCAATGACACTGAGGATACAGTGGTTAAGCACCTGTTGTAAACACATTCGATCATGGCTTAATGAAATGCAGTTTGTCTACAGTAGTTGTTATTAATTCTCAGAACAGAACAGGATTATAGCTCATACAAACATTTTAAAAATTAAGTTGTTTTCAGCAATTAGTGGTGGAACTTACATAGTTCCGTAAAGCTTATCCCCGAGTTCCTTAAAAATTTTGCGTTTGTTGATTTGCTTCGGAATGTGCAGCTCTCCGCATTTCAGGAATGAGACTTTCTGTGGTGTACCACTTCCTTTCAGAAATATTTTCAATTGCAGTTGTTTGAGAACTTCTGTGGCACTCCTGATTGACCGAACCTACGAAGGGGTCACACAACTCTTTTACCTCTTTTACCTATTTCCCTATCTCATTTGCCAATTTAAGAACTTGGTAAGAGTCCCAAACTGGCGAATAATACTCGCGAATCTGTCTGACGAACATTTTGTAAGCGAGCTGTTCCTTATTCTTCTAATGAATTTCGATTTGGAATATGTCGTTTTCGACAACTGGATCTGAGTTGACGTTTCATTCCATCTCAGATAGCTCCGCCAGTTATCTGTGGGTATTTGACGATAGTCTTACAGGGTATGGATGCATATATGTGATAATAACATTTCACAGATATGCCGAAGTTTCTTCAGATGCGCCGGGAACTTTGTGTGTGTTTGCGACGGCGTAGATCATCCTCATAAAATCAGCATCACACTAGACAGAGGGAGCAGTACTCTTAGTCTGTTTCGACAATGATGCATCTTAAAAGAAGAGAGTCTGCAATGGGATATCTAATATCTAAAACTATCTTTAAGGAGACTGTCACGCTTTGTACCGAATGATAGGATGAATGTATGATATTTAACAACAAAGTGTAAGAAGTTGACAGTTTACTACTGCATTACTGAAGTGCTTGGCGATACAGTTATATGTACACTATCTTTTGACTACAGCCCAGCAGCATGACAGAAGGAACACAAAGTTCATCGGTGGAAGGGAAAACTAAGTTGCAGAATCTTCTTTATTGGAAGACAATGGAAGGTGTGCTCCGAATCCGCGAAGAAGAGCGCTTGGAAACTTCTTGTGCCACACGCTTCTCTGTACTGTCTCGGTATTAGTGATCCATACGAAGTGCTCTCGTAAAAGGTCACAATAGCATAAAGACCCATTATTATACTTGTAATTCGGTTACGAATTGGCGTAACTGGAAGAGACGCTACGACTCTGCTGAAAACTTTTAACACTGAATTTAGACACTCGTAGTTCGATACGTACAGGGAAATGATTCGACTTTTCCTGCGTATATTGACGTACCAGAACATTAGTATCACCTAATTAACACTGTGTCTGTCGTCCTTTTGGCAGCGAAACAGTGGCATTTCGTCATGGCAGAGATTCTACAACTAACTGATATGCGAACGGAAATAAATAGCATCACAAGTCCATGCACAGACTAGAAATAGCCGTAAAGAGCCAACTTCCATAGTCTCGCAGTAGCGTTGTTGCCTTTTAAGGCGGAGTCTCAGGTTCGATTTCCGTTACAGCCATATGTGCAAATTTTTAATGATTTATTTCCGTATGCGCCACTATATGGTTCAAATGGCTCTGAGTACTATGGGACTCAACTGCTGTGGTCATCAGTCCCGTAGAACTTAGAATTACTTAAACCTAACTAACCTAAGGACACCACACACACCCATGCCCGAGGCAGGATTCGAACCTGCGACCGTAGCAGCAGCGCGGCTCCGGACTGGAGCGCCTAGAACCGCACGGCCACCGCGGCCGCGCCAATATATTAGAATGTAACTCGTGATGTACTTTGATATGAACTTCGTGTTTCCTCTAAGTGACCTATGTTATAATGTAATAGTCTATGTTGATGGGAATGGGGCTGGCCGGTGTAGCCGAGTGGTTCTAGGCGCTTCAGTCTGAAACCGCGCTACCGCTACGGTCGCAGGTTCGAAATCTGCCTCGGGCATGGATGTGTGTGATGTCCTTAGATTAGTTAGGTTTAAGTAGTTCTAAGTTCTAGGGGACTGATTTCCTAAGATGGTAAGTCCCATAGTGCTCAGAGCCATTTGAACCATTTTTGATGGGAATGGGAAGCGTTACACCATGATGCGCCAGTTCGATAAACATCAAACTGTGTAGAAATGTTCATCACATAACGGGTATTAAATATGTTGTGACCAACAAATTAGTTTGGTGCCCAACATAAAGGTATCAGGAAGAAAACACTGTACCATGGAAAAGTAGTTGCTCTGCTGAAGGCGCTTACAGCTAGATTAGTCAGTAACAGAAATAACGTGGGCGACACAGTGTGAAAAAGGTCATTTATTAAAAGCATATACAGTACCAGTACTCATCTTAATTTGATGAAGATGAGTGGCACTGAAATATAAGTTCTTAACACAGTGCGTGATGACTATCTAATCCAACAGAAGTTCAGTCATGGGCTATTGTCTACTCGGAGTCTATTAGTTCAGGATGTGTGGAAGTTAAACACGTTGACACTCGGTGTTTGCTGTCCGGTGATCACTCGTTGCTGGGTTGTATCTTCCGGAACAGTACGTAACTGTTCCGCAGCTGCAACTGCTCGATAATTGCCCGAGTGAAGCCGTGCGTCCGCAT
The DNA here is from genome assembly GCF_023864275.1 of Schistocerca cancellata. Lineage (NCBI taxonomy): Eukaryota > Metazoa > Arthropoda > Insecta > Orthoptera > Acrididae > Schistocerca > Schistocerca cancellata. The sequence goes on from NC_064628.1 coordinate 701,898,378, forward strand.
TTATCCACAAACAGCGGAAGTATGTCCATCTGTCATCTGTTTTGCGGGTGAGACCAGTAGTACTTTGCATCGGTGTCTTCTCTGTCGGCTGACATAATTATTGGCGGATGGAACGCTCTATGTGTTAATCGTGTGGTGGAAGCATAATGCCCGCATCTCGTGGTCGTGCGGTAGCGTTCTGGCTTCCCACGCCCGGGTTCCCGGGTTCGATTCCCGGCGGGGTCAGGGATTTTCTCTGCCTCGTGATGGCTGGGTGTTGTGTGCTGTCCTTAGGTTAGTTAGGTTTAAGTAGTTCTAAGTTCTAGGGGACTTATGACCACAGCAGTTGAGTCCCATAGTGCTCAGAGCCATTTGAACCATTTTTTTTTGGAAGCATAATAAGGTTCCTGTTATGTGCGCCCTGTATGAGACAAATGACCTGAACTATGTGGCACCATCTGTAGACTGCCTGGCTAGTGACGCCCTCTGTGGTTGTAAGCTGTTTATCGCCTGTAACGATGGAAGCAGCAAAATTATTAAACTTTCATTCCACTCAAGACTGTAGTCCTCAATCAACATCAACATCAACACGAGGCGTGACATGAAAGAAAGCAGCCTCAGAATGTAATCTTGAGGAATTTCTTGCCGTGCGTGAGACACATGCTGTGTCAGTTGAAGACTGCCACGTGGAGGCTGGTATGAAAGTACACGTCTTCCCATCGCATCCCAGACTTGGTTTATGGGTGACAAACAATGGCCCAGGCAGGTCTGTCAAGGATCTGTACACTCCTCGTGGTATTTGTGTTATGAACTGCAGTGTGGTTACTTGCATTATCCTGCTGGAATATGCCATTTGGTACCCTGGCTATCATCGGTGTGACAACAGGGTTTCTCATTCTCGCTAAATATTAGCCTCCTTCACAGTGTTCAATCAAAATCTGGCGCTGTTTACGCTCGTTATATTCACTACCACGCCTGGTAACTACTCTAAGCAGCAACAACACTGATACACTCTGGTAGCAGCTCCACTTACCACAGACAACAGCAACTTTAATCATTAACGTATACGCTGCTGGTGTGTACGTATACGAAGTTACACTTCCATCCGACCATATCTTCTGGGTGCTTCACATTTTTTGCCATGCGGTGTCTATCGTTGCGTTAGTTATATGGTTCAAATGGCTCTGAGCACTATGGGACACATCTGAGGTCATCGGTCCCCTAGAACTTAGAACTACTTAAACCTAACTAAGCTAAGGTCATCACACACATCAATGCCCGAGGCAGGATTCGAAACTGCGACCGTAGCGATCGCGCGGTTACAGACTGAAGCGCCTAGAACCGCTCGGTCACAGCGGCCGGCTGCTTTAGTTATATCTCAATGGCAAAGATGTCTTGTTATATTCAGAAGAAATGCATAATGTAGGAACAATAATAATCAAAATAAAGACCACAGGAACGAACGTAAGATTTTTTTCTTCACCTAACTTACCGGCTGGTTATAGTTAAACTTTCCCTATTTCACACGTTATAACACGGAAACTAATTACCGTATGAGGACCAAACTTGGTGACATTAATGTCAATGACACAGGGGAAGAGAAATAATGCAGAAACAATTCAATTGAAACACTTTTAATGTGGTGCTACGGTACGTCATACCATTACATACCGGTACCATTACTGCTACAAAAGGGGCTCCATATGGCGCCCATCTGTGTCCAGAAGTGTTTGAAAGCGCAGGATTGTATTCTGCACAGCAGAACGAAGCATGGCCGTAGGTAAGTTGGCTACTTCTCTTGATATGCTTCGCTTCAGATCAGCACATATGTGAATGTTCCCCTGGTAAACCCTGTCTTTCAGGTATCCCCACAACCAGAAATTACAGATCAGGTGATCGTGTTGGCCAAGCATTTGGAAACAATCGGCTGATAATTCGATCGTTTCCAAATGTGTTTCGAAGAAGCAAGTTAACTTCACGAGCGACATGCGTTCGAGCCCCATCTTGGATGAAAACTGTTGAGTTCAATGCATCTCTCTCCTGTAGGGCGGGTATGACGTGCTGCGAAGCATATCGCAGTAGCGCTGGCCAGTCACACTGCATCACACTGCACGTCTTTGGTCCTCGAACGCCAACCTGTTCGAAGAAGAATGAGTCAATGATGAACGTAGCCGTGAAGTCACACCACACCATGACACGTTCACTGTGCAGAGGAACTTCATGCACAGTGACTGAACATGAAGATCCCCACACTCGGCAATTCTGTGTGTGCAACTCAACCGTCAGAGAAAAATGAGCTTCGTCTGTCCATAGCATGGTCCACGACCAGCCATCGTCAGCTTCAATCATTGCGAGAAATTGGAGAGCGAAGTCAACACGTCGTTGTGCGTCCTGTGGTGGAAGCTGCTGTACGATATCTTGTACGGTGTAACCTCCCCACAAAAATTTAAAAAGAAAATATTTAATAAAAATGGGACCAAGTGAAACCTCCCTAGCAATTAAATATAATGACAATAAAAATGTGAGAATCGCAATCTGACGCAACTATAACCTCCTCACAAAACAAAATGAAAGTCAACTCAGCGATAAGAAAATCTCAGTGATAATGAAATTTCAATTAAACCGAAATATCGGTCTTTGGCCCTGTACAAAAATCAGAATTAAATTCTTACCTCATTGTAACTGCTAGTCACATTTCTGCTCTTATTCTTGCGCACAGCTTGGAGGAACTGCATTGCAAATAATAATATTCCCTTTTTTTTTTTTTTAATTTAACTGAGACTTTTGTTTAAGGGAAGTGGAACTTCAATTAAATAAATTTTTTTGTAAAATTGCTTTTGAAATCAAAATTATTATTGGGGCACTTGTTGGAAATTAATTACAATAAATAAACTTTACATTATCTGATGATTACCTTAATTAACAATATACCTCATTCAGCATCTTGACCAGTGTTGCCCACAGACTGCTCTGCATGACGACTACTAGCGTACTCCACGACGACTACCACTGAACTGCTCTCAACGACTACTGACTGAGTACTGCCCTCAACTAGACAGAGCTACAGACTCGCAACGACTGACTGACAGACTGAGAACCGCTCGCAACACTCGCGCGGTCAAGCGCATACTCTCTGGTCACAGATGCTACAATGCCTCGCCATCGCTGCTATGTTACATACGTGTTTCATAACCCTCCACTGGGGGGGCAAAAATTTGGCAGCGATGGTGAGTCATTTGGACTTGCCAAGCGCGGCAAAATTTTTCTTTAATTAACAAACTTCTACAACTTACAGAATATTTAGATGTAGTACATGAATTAAATGTTGTGCACATGCACCGAGTACAAAACATATCAGACAAAGACAAAATGTGAGTACAAAACATAGTAGCAAATCAGAAAAATGTATATACAAATTATTTGACAGATAACAAAGTGCACAGGCACTGCAGTTGAGAACATATCAGTAAATGATGAAATGTATATACAATTAGTAACAAATGACATAAGTGCATACGCATTGAAGTATTGAATATACAGAATAGTACAAATCATATTGAAAAATGAGAAAAGTGCACAGGCACTGGAGTTCAGTAGAAAACATATTAATACACAACATAAGTGCACATGCACTGTAGTTCAGAACATATCATTAAAATAAAATACTAAAAAATTGTATATACAATATAAAAGACAAGAGTGCACATACTGTACTTGAGAACAAATCGAAAAAATGTCTTAGGCATTTTTGCAATAAATAAACATAATGGCAAAATCATATCGACAAGTGACATAACTGTACTCGCACTGGAGTTCAGCGAATCAAAAAAAAATGTATAACCCATGAACATAAATAATGTTAGCAAAAAAATGATTTTCACTATGTGACAAGAATTAGGATAGGAAAGGGAAGGATTGCATCATGGTTGTAGCACTTTAGATTGCACACAGCTGTTCTGAAAGTCCATATCTTTCCACAGAAGTACAACACCAAGTGACACAATTTGCAGTTCTTTTCCCATCAGAATTCATCAGTGTAGCCAAGACACTGAACTCTCGTAGTAATATTTCATGTTCTCATTTTGGCAGTACATTAGGTACACCAAACAGTGGGACCATAATAACGTCTTCATCGCTCATGGTGGTGGACAGCATGTCGTGTCAACACCACGCTTTTACAAGGCACACCAACGTAGAAGTAGTGCAAACCCAAAGGTAGTGCTCCATGATCACTAGGATAGACAGGACAAATGGACATTGCAGTAATTCAGGGTAGTTAGCTCATGAGGTGAAGGACACTAAGTCACATAATATTGACAATTACAGTTTTCATTTGGGGCATTCATAGCCCAGTGTTGAACATTTCTGTACCATGAATGTAGTATTACAGAAAAATGTTCATAAAATTAAATTATTGGCATCATGGGTAATCGTATTACAATAAACAGTGGCAGTCCTTGGACGGTTACAAAGCATATTTAGTATGACAGAATAATGTACATCATTGGCACTCAGTGGCCAGCAAGTATTGAATATTACAGAACATTACACTCATTCTTGGCACTCAGTGGCCAGCAAGTACTGAATAGTACAAAACATTACACTCAATCATTGGCACTCAGTGGCCCAGCAATTACTGAATAGTACAAAACATTACACTCAATCATTGGCACTCAGTGGCCCAGCAATTACTGAATAGTACAAAACATTACACTCAATCATTGGCACTCAGTGGCCCAGCAAATATTGAATAGTATAAAACATTGTTCCTCATTCAGTATTATTCAGATCATTAAGAAGTAATAACAATTCATTGAGTGACATTCAGATCATTACGAAGTCATTATTAAAAATCAGCTAATTACAGTCATAGCATTAATAATCATACACATTATAAGTAGTCTCATTACAATAAACAGTGGCAGTTATTAGCCAGTTACAAAGCATTATTTTATACATATATTTTTTTTTGTATCTTTACGAAGTCATTACTGAAGTGACATACTATTCAGAGTTGATCAGTATTATTCAGAACTTTCTCAAACTGGTATCACTATTTGGGACTGGTAATACATTTTCGTTAGCAATGCATTGCGTTTGGTAATTATAAGAGAAAGCAAGAAGAGAAAAAGAGAGAAAAAAAAATAATTGGTAGTGGGTTGTTCCTGTAAATGAAAAATGTGTAACGTCATTCGTCATGAGTCAGCTGTAGCAAGGTTATGAAACAAGGCAGTATATGTGATCACATTTATAAATGATAAACACAAATGGGTAAAGAAAAAAAATGCAAGTACTAGAACAGGTATAATAAGTAACAGGTTTAGTATGTATCATGAAAAACTTCTCCTGGAAAAAATACAAAATGGATTATTGACCTGAAAGAAGAAACGCACACTATGCTGAAAAGTAGTGAACTTCGAATTAACAAGTAGTGAAATGTGTATAAAATGTGTTCCATAGCTGTCCTTTCCAAAACTTTCCGTCATCCTACTATGCAATATAACACCTGCTGTCAAAACAAACTGCAACAAATACTTAAATAACTATGTAGCATAAATACATAACTTCAACATTATCCTCATCTGTAAAGAAAAAACTTCATTATTCATCACTTCATTATTCATAACTCCATCATTATCATCACCTGTAAAGAAAAACTTCATTATTCATAATAGCATATTCTTCATCATTATTCATCAGTATTCATTATCATCTGCAAAAATATCACTTCATTACTCATTATACAACTATTCCTTATCTCTAACATATTTCATCACTAAAACTAAGATGTGTAGTTCTGTCTGACAGCCTGCATCAATCACCTTGTATTCTGAAAAAAAATTAGTTAAGACTGCTATTCTACGATGAGTATAGTATATTCTTGTTAATGCTTGTTAATCCTGATCCATTTACTCTTCCTCATAAAGTTATTGCATCTTCTATCGTTTATTCCGTAGGTGAAGTTCCCATTTCTGTTTAATTTATTTTCTTTACACGTTATTTCTTTCTGAAAATGACGAACAGAAATTAACGTCTTGCATTTAAATCATATACCCACTAAATAATGACTGGTTTATGGTGACACAATTAACCATACAGCATAACATTACAGACAACGTAATATGTCAAAGACATTGATAGTGTTCAAAGCCAAAATGTACAGAGAATATCACAATGCAGCAGCAAAAAATGTAAAATTCACGATGTTGAGATGTCATAAAGCAAAAATGTCAAAGTCAAACTAATGCATACTAACAAAACAGAAAAACAATCATACATACAAAAAAATGGCAAATATGCACGGTCTGAGGTGTATAACGACAAGAAAAGCGACCTGTTAACCTTACCTCGCCGGGCACTTGCCAAGAAAAAAAATACGACAATCATCAGTAGGTAATCATATAAATATAATTGCATAAATGGTCATAAAGTGTGTAAATTCATCTGGAAAAATATGCACGGTCTTATGTGTAACGACAAGAAGAGCGACCTGCTAACCTTACCTCGCCGGGCACTTGCCAAGAAAAAATACGATAATCATCAGTAAGTATTCATGAGAGTATAATTGCATACGTGATCATAAAATTAGCAAATGGCATTATAGCTTGTTAAATCATAAAGTGATTTCATTCAATAAACGGTTTAATGTTTGAGATATGGTGGTTGCCTTTCGATTTTCTGGTTCTCAAAGTTTCGACGTGTACAACATTGGGATGAGGGATGCTGCGAATCCGATATGGACCTGCGTATAGAAGTTCAAATTTACTGCACTTACCTTTTAATTTGCTGGATAAATAGTGTGTACGTACTAATATTTTCTGTCCAACGTGAAAGTCGCGGCGTGTACAAACCTGTTTTTGCTGTCTTCTCCGGCGCTCTGCGGCACGTTTGATGTTGTTCAGCGCAATGTCAATTATTTCGTGGTGTCGTAAGCGACGAGATGTAGGAAAATGTACAAATTCTTTAATTTTGTTTGGTGGTTCAACATTTTTCAGTATAACAGACGGAGATAGCATAGTGGATTCATTTGGAATGGAATTAATTACATCTTGGAATGAGAGTATGTGTGTATCCCAATCAATATGTCTTTTGTGGCAGTATATTCGGCACAGCTTACCAATTTCTTTCATTAACCGTTCACAAGGATTCGAAGAAGCATGGTACTTGGATATATATATCGGAGAAATGTTTCTAGCTCGTAACATACGTGTCCATATTGCAGATCGAAACTGTGGTCCATTGTCGGAAATTACTTTCATCACATGCCCTACATGAAATAAAAAATGCTTTACAAATGCTTTTGAAACAGTTTTAGCAGTAGCTTTGCGTAACGGAGTGAAAGTAACAAATTTTGAAGTGAGCTCAACAGCGACAAAGATGTAGCAAAAACCTCTGTTAGTTCTCGGAATCGGACCAAAAATATCTACTGCGGCCATGTGTCTTAATTTAACAGGTACAATCGGATATAAAGGAGGAATATGTGAAGTGGTGTCTGATTTAGCTTTCTGGCAAATTTTACATGACGCTAAAACTCGTCGTATACGTTTCTCCATGTTGTTAAAATAACAGTTCTGTCTCAGTATAAGAAAACATTTTCGTGCTCCGTAATGTGCGTAACTTAAATGAGTGTACCAGATTAATTTGTTAACAAGTTCGTCAGGGATGCATAATAACCAATTGTTGCTGTCAGGATGAGAACGGCGAAACAGAATGTCATTGCGTACAGTGTAATGGTTTCTAATCGTAACATTATTCTTATCTTGCCAAAGGTGTTTAATTTCTTTCCACACATTGTCTTTACTTTGCTCCTGTGCTATGTCCTGTAATGACGACGAAATAAAATTTTCAAATGCAACTTGCTGGATGTACATGACGCTGAAATTTGCTTTGCAGAAGTTGGTTGCGACGTCTTGCTGATTGTTGCAAAGAGAACGGGATAATGCGTCTGCTACAACATTTTGTGTACCGGGAATGTGAACTATTGTAAAATTAAATTCCTGTAAATATAATTTCCATCTGCTTAATCTGTCGTGCGTGAATTTAGCCGAAAGTAAAAATTGTATAGCTCTATGGTCTGTGTAAACTGTAGTGTGTCTTCCATAAAGAAAGTGCCGAAATCTCGTAAAAGCCCAAACAACACATAATGTTTCAAGTTCAGTAACGGAATAATTTCGTTCAGCAGGTGATAGAATGCGGCTTGCAAATGCGATGTTTTTAATTACTGTAGAACCATCTTCTTCAATTTCCTGAAAAATATGTACGCCTAAAGCTGTGTTGGAACTGTCGGTGGCAATGGAAAAATTTCTGGTAAGATCTGGGTGCGATAAAAGTGGAGCATTCAACAAAGCGTATTTCAAATAACATTTTCGTGGACAAGATTCTGTGTGTCGAAAGTATTGCTTACATTATTGGAATATGCAACCTGTACTGTATTTAATCATATTCTGACGTGTTATTGAATGTACGCTGAAAATTCAGCTAATTAATTTTACGTATGTCGTGATAGTCATTTCCATACGGCGCATTGCGATAGAGATTGAAATACTGTTTTTTCTGTACGTAGTTATTTCCTCGTGGCTATGCGTTACTATTTGTTGTACCAGGGACTATACGTGCACGCGGCGAAACATTAGAGTTTGGTTGACCTTGTAGACTGCATTGTTGGTTACATATGCTAAGCGGCTGACTTTCATGCTGTTACGGTGGAAAACGTCTATTGTTACAAAAATGTGTTTACTGTTGCTGATAATTTTACACGTACTGATGATTAAAATTTTGTCAGTTATTAAAATTACGCTGGTAGTTGTGGAGTGCCTAATAAAATTGTCACTTTCGGTATAACTTGTCAAATCCGGTTTTCTTTACATATTCTTAATTCTAAATAGGGCAATAGTTAAAGAGCGGTTTTGATAGATGTAAAGGATAGTAGAAGAGAAGGCAGCAGTGCAGAAAACTAAAGATGAAACAACACTACTACAGCTCGGGGCCCTATGCTCGCTACGGCACATCTTCATTAAAGCATAATGAATCCCCTGAGGTTTATTATGCGCTACAAATAAATTTTAGCTTTTGCGTTACACGCAATGGCGGTAAAATTCCAAAATCAAATTGCTGTATTCTTGCTAATTCAAGTTTCCTCATTACAGGCAATGCTGATAAAAATGCAATAGCAAATTGTCGCATCAGGTTCAAAACTCGTTTCCGCATTACAGGCAATAGCGGTGAAAGTACAAAAATAAATCGTCGTATACAGTCCAAATCGTGTATCTGTGCTCTGTCATTATTAAATTCCTTAGTTTTTCTTACGGATAAAAACTGCTCGTAATCAACGTTATCGTCTCTGAATTTGTGAACACGTTCAGGTTTGTGCGAGAATCGGTTTGTCTGTGTCAGTTCGGAATCTACGTTGTGTACTCTCTGTTGATTACCTAAATTACACGCGCTGCGCGAGTCTGACAAATGTTCATAAAGTGGTGTCTGTTGTATGTTATTATTAACTGAAATATTTTTAATCTCTGTTACTTCTTGCTGTAAACTTGACAGTTTTCTACGCAACGTGTTGTTAGACGAGTCGATCTCATTAATTGTCTGCTGCAAATTTTGAAATTCAGGTGTTTGGTTAAATGAAATCGGTGAAGTATCGTCTGATTTATTGTCATTAGCACTTTCGATAGCATCAATACGACTGGCCAATTCATCATATTTTTCAGTCAGTATTTTTGCCTGATCATCGGTTTTAGAATCGGACGCATTAATCTGTTTTTGCAACTTACGCGTAGTTTCGCTCAGTTTTTTAACATCAGCTTTGATGACATCGCAATCCTGTGTCAGTTCTAATTGTTCGAATCTGTCTGTTACTGTTTGAATATCTACTGTGTGTGTATCTGTTTTTGATTTAAGATCAGAGATTTCATCCCGTAATTCCGCGTTCAACTGTTCTATGGTATTAATTTTGTCGGACACTGTAGTAATATTATTGTCTACATACGTCTTCGCTTTCGCGAACATTTTACGTTTGTCTTCTTGTCTTTGTGCAGTGATTGTTTCCATGACCTGACGTTTGACTTTATTTTGATCCTGAATAAATTTGCGGAAACGCGTATTATTGTTTTCTATGTGCTGATTAAAGCGCTCGTTAATCTGAGTGTTCTGCTGTTCGAATTTCGCGTCTATCTTTTCATCCATTGTGCGCGAAAGTTCTGCTGTCATTGCTTTAAACTCGTCGCGTAATTGTGTAGCCTTATCAGAGCATTGTTTAGCGACTCCGCTAATTTCGTTTCTGAGTGTTTCTGTTGCGGCTGTTTGCATTTCCCTTAATTCTTGCGCAACAGACTTAATTTCTTCGCTATTTTTACGTGAACAAGCCTCAATTTCCACGCGCAACTGTTCCTTAGTGTCATGGCACTGCGCGGCAACGGCTCTAATTTGTTCACTAAGCTGTCTGGAATTGTCGTCTAATTTTTCATTCTGTTGTCTGACCTGTTCACTAAGTTGTTTGAGATTTTCGTCATTATTGTCAAGTTTTTCATTTAAGTGTTTGTTATCTTCCCTCTGTTGTTTAAAATTTTCATTAAACTGTTTGAAATTTTGCTGCAAAAATGCCATAATTGGATCCGATTCAAAATTAGCATTTCTATTCTCTGTGCTATTCAATGGTCGATCTGGAATTGTCTCGTTTTGCGTGACCATTTGGTCATTCTGTATTTTACAAAAAGGTTTGCCAGTTAAACATACACTGTCAGTCCCTATTTCGGAATTAAATAAATCCGTCGTACTTTCAGTATCCTGTTCATTTTCATTAGACAAATTTGTCTGTACGTTACTTGAATTTTCCAAATCGGGTATGTTAGGCTGGCCATCGCTCATTACAATAGAGCGTTCCGCATCATCGATTGTCGTCAAATCAACAGAAGACACAATCGAGTTCGTTCGTTCATCATTAAGACAAAAGTCATCATTACTGTTTGGAATGCACTCATTGTTAGTGAACGCAGGACTGTCATCATTACACTGCGTGTCACAATTTCTATCGGTTAAGTTGTTTGAGTCAGTAATTTCGTTCACAATACCTCGCGATACACTATTCACAGTCTTTCGCGGCATTTTTGCAATAGTCACAATTATTCACAAAACAATAAACAAATGCAAAAACAACACACAAATACAACAGAGCAACGAATTGCCGTTGACCTGTAGAAAGAAAGTCACAAGATTAGTAAAAGCGTAGCGCCAAATCCTAATTATATCTAAGCAAATAAGAGCAGATATCTGACTGTTTTTCGGAAGACTCCCACGAAATACGATCCTGGACTGGGTGTCGCCAAGTGTAACCTCCCCACAAAAATTTAAAAAGAAAATATTTAATAAAAATGGGACCAAGTGAAACCTCCCTAGCAATTAAATATAATGACAATAAAAATGTGAGAATCGCAATCTGACGCAACTATAACCTCCTCACAAAACAAAATGAAAGTCAACTCAGCGATAAGAAAATCTCAGTGATAATGAAATTTCAATTAAACCGAAATATCGGTCTTTGGCCCTGTACAAAAATCAGAATTAAATTCTTACCTCATTGTAACTGCTAGTCACATTTCTGCTCTTATTCTTGCGCACAGCTTGGAGGAACTGCATTGCAAATAATAATATTCCCTTTTTTTTTTTTTAATTTAACTGAGACTTTTGTTTAAGGGAAGTGGAACTTCAATTAAATAAATTTTTTTGTAAAATTGCTTTTGAAATCAAAATTATTATTGGGGCACTTGTTGGAAATTAATTACAATAAATAAACTTTACATTATCTGATGATTACCTTAATTAACAATATACCTCATTCAGCATCTTGACCAGTGTTGCCCACAGACTGCTCTGCATGACGACTACTAGCGTACTCCACGACGACTACCACTGAACTGCTCTCAACGACTACTGACTGAGTACTGCCCTCAACTAGACAGAGCTACAGACTCGCAACGACTGACCGACAGACTGAGAACCGCTCGCAACACTCGCGCGGTCAAGCGCATTCTCTCTGGTCACAGATGCTACAATGCCTCGCCATCGCTGCTATGTTACATACGTGTTTCAACGGATATAATTTGAGGATGGTTCAACTGTCGTGACAGCACGCACACTACCTGACGATCGGCAACTGCGCGCGGCATTGTCTGCCCTAGCGACAGCGATTCGATCAACCACCTGTGGTGCAACCTTTTGTATCCCGCCTGGAAGGCGGCTCGTGGGTCTGCTCTTGTAAGCTGAAGGGTAGGGCGAATAAAGGAAGTGAGTAGGAGCAGGAAAAGGTGAAATGCTTCGGTACTGCGTGTAAATTTAGATCACCTTTACTACAGGAAGAATATGAATAAGTAACTTTGCACTGAGGAGCACGTAGGTGCGAAGCCGGATGTCTCAAAGCTCACAAAAAGTTACACGGGCAAAGTCTGTAGTGGCTCGTCCACTATGAAATAGAAACAAATTTGCTTGGTCGTCTACTCGGAATCAAATTGGGCTGAATCCGGAGCGGCGCTCGTAGAGCTGCACAGCGCCGGCTAGAGGGCGCTGTCGTCGGTGTCTGTGTCGTAGTGCCAACCTAGCAGAGCGCACCTACGTTATGGCATCGTAGCTATCGATACCACACAACCGGTCGTCGGCCTCTTCTGGGAGTGACGCCCAGTTCTCCAGTTGATTCGAACTTCATCATGCTCCGCACAGCAGTTGGAGAAAGAGGACGCTTCCGTGAACCTTCCAGCCGGCGATATTCTCGAGATGCAGCTGCAGCGTTACTGTTGTTTTGATAATAGAGCTTGGCCAGTAATGCCCTTCTCCTTTTGTCCAAGCTCATGTTGACACGTCAACAAGTGCACTGCGACTAGTCAGGTGTGAGAGACCATGAATCACGAGACTGATCACTGCACCTGGTGGCCATAGTTGAAACTGGAACGCCATACTCTGGACATTAATGCTAGCAAGTTTGGTACTCGTACGGTAACTACACTACTGGCCATTAAAATTGCTACACCAAGAAGAAATGCAGATGATAAACGGGCATTCATTGGACAAATATATTATACTAGAATCGACATGTGATTACATTTTCACGCAATTTGGGTGCATAGATCCTGAGAAATCAGTACCCAGAACAACCACCTGTGGCCGTAATAACGGCCTTGATACACCTGGGCATTCAGTCAAACAGAGCTTGGATAGCGTGTACAGGTACAGCTGCCCATGCAGCTTCAACAGGATACCACAGTTGACTGGCGTATTGTGACGTGTCAGTTGTTCGGCCACCATTGACCAGACGTTTTCAATTGGTGAGCGATCTGGAGAATGTGCTGGCCAGCGCAGCAGTCGAACATTTCCTGTGTCCAGAAAGGCCCGTACAGGACCTGTAACAAGCGGTCGTGCATTATCCTGCTGAAATGTAGGGTTTCGCAGGGATCGAATGAAGGGTAGAGCACGGGTCATAACACATCTGAAATGTAATTTCCACTGTTCAAATTGCCGTCAATACGAACAAGAGGAGACAGAGACGTGTAAGCAATGGCACCCCATACCATCACGCCGGGTGATGACGAAAACACGCTTCCAATGTGCGTTCACCGCGATGTCGCCAAACACGGATGAGACCATCATGATGCTGTAAACAGAACCTGGGTTCATCCGAAAAAATGACGTTTTGCCATTCGTGCACCCAGATTCGTCGTTGAGTACACCATCGCAGGCGCTCCTGTCTGTGATGCAGCGTCAAGGGTAACCGTAGCCATGATCTCCGAGCTGATAGTTCATGCTGCTGCAAACGTCGTCGAACTGTTCGTGTAGATGGTTGTTGTCTTACAAACGTCCCCATCTGTGGACTCAGGGATCTAGACGTGGCTGCACGATCCGTTACAGCCATGCTGATAAGATGGCTGTCATCTCGACTGGTAGTGATACGAGGCCATTGGGATCCAGCACGGCGTTCCGTATTACCCTGCTGAACCCACCGATTCCATATTCTGCTAACAGTCATCGGATCTCGACCAACGCGAGCAGCAATGTCGCGATACGATAAACCGCAATCGCGATAGGCTACAATCCGACCTTTATCAAAGTCGGAAACGTGATGGTTCGCATTTCTCCTCCTTACACGAGGCATCACAACAACGTTTCAGCAGGCAACGCCGGTCAAGTGCTGTTTGTGTATGGAAATCGATTGGAAACTCTCCTCATGTCAGCACGTTGTAGGTGTCGCCACAGGCGCCAACCTTGTGTGAATGCTCTGAAAAGCTAATCATTTGCATATCACAGCATATTCTTCCTGTCGGTTGAATTTCGCGTCTGTAGCACGTCATCTTCGTGGTGTAGCAATTTCAAGGGCCAGTAGTGTAGTTTAATTATAAGCACCCAGTATGGAGTTAGGTGCGTCTTAGTGCATTGACTTCTTTCAGCAGCATTTCTAGCAACCGAGCTACATCACCACAAAGTGCTTAAAAAAACAGCTGCTATGTGCAGGAGAAATGATTTCGCTTACAAGCCCGCTAGCACAGACCTCCTCCAAGAGTAACATGGGATATCAGATAGTGGAAAGTAACGAGTGACTTGTTTTGCGATATGGCTTGCAAGGTCTCAGCATGTGCAGCGCGACGTACTCGTGGGCGGGACTGCATCGGCGGGACACGTGCGCAGCCGTGTAGGCGGGAAGGCGGGCCGTGTTGGGATCTCCTGAAGGCCGGCGCCCCGTGTCGCGTGCTGCTCTGCGCTCGCTGCGCCACGGATCCTCAGCCATGAAATCTAGCGCAGCTGGCCATCACACTGGGCTCCACATAGCTCCATATCCCTGCTGGTACCCTCTAGAATGTCGTTGGCGGTTGGGGACTTCAATGTCTACCACCCGCTTTGGGGATCTCCACATCCTTGTCCGCGTGGCTCACTATTGCTAGACGTCTTCCACCAAGCGGATCTAGTTTGCCTCAACACTGGGGTCCCTACATTTTTGTCTGCCTCCACGACAAATTTATCTCATTTGGACCTTGCGGTCGGTACTGTTCCGCTAGCTCGGCGCTTCGAATGGTTCGCCCTTGGAGATACACACTCGAGTGACCACTTTCCATGTGTCCTTAGACTGCAGCCTCCACTGCCATATATGCGCTCGCGACGCTGGAAATTTGCCCAAGCCGATTGGACACTTTTTTCGTCTCTAGCGACATTCGATGACCGTCGCTTTCCCAGCGTCGACGATGAGGTCACACATATTACCGACGTTATTCTTACAGCTGCGGAACGTTCAATACCACGCACCTCCGAATTGCCCCGGCGCCCCCCAGTTCCTTGGTGGAACGAGGCATGCCGTGACGCAATACGTGAGCGGCGACGTGCTCTTCGCATTTTCCGTCACCATCCTACTTTGGCCAACTGTATCCGCTATAAGCAGCTCCGTGCGCGATGCCGTCGCGTCATCCGCGATAGCAAGAAGGCAAGCTGGAAATTCTTTATTAGCTCATTTAACACCTTCACTGCCTCCTCGGAAGTTTGGAGTCGGCTTCGACGGTTCTCAGGCGCGCCTAGTTTCTCCCTGGTCTCTGGGCTCACTGTCGCGCATGATACCTTAGTGGACCCCGTCGCAATTTCTAACTCATTGGGTCAGCACTTTGCTGAGATTTCGAGCTCTTCAAATTACCCGCCAGCGTTTTTCCCGAAGAAACGTGCAGCGGCAGTGCAACATCTTGCTTTCTCCTCTCAAAATCGCGAAAGCTACAATACTGTTTTCTCCATGCGGGAACTCCAACATGCACTCTCTTCTTCTCGTTCCTCCGCCCCAGGACCGGATGGTATCCACGTCCAAATGTTGCTGCATTTATTAACACATAGTCTGCGTTACCTCCTTCGCCTTTATAATCGAATTTGGAACGACAGTGCTTTTCCCAGACGATGGCGGGAAGCTATCGTCATTCCTGTTCCGAAACCTGGAAAGGACAAACATCTCCCCTCTAGCTATCGCCCCATTTCTCTCACGAGTAGTGTCTGTAAGGTTTTAGAGCGTATGGTGAATTACCGTTTAGCTTGGTGGCTGGAATCCCGCAGTCTTTTAACACCTGCCCAATGCGGATTCCGAAAGCATCGTTCTGCAGTTGACCACCTTGTTGCTCTCTCCACTTACATCATGAACAATTTTCTCCGGAAACGCCAAACAGTAGCAATATTTTTTTGATCTGGAGAGAGCATACGATACCTGTTGGAGGACAGGCATCCTCCGCACACTATTCTCTTGGGGCTGCCCCTTTTTCTTCGCGAATTTATGGCAGAACGCATATTTAGGGTGCGGGTGAACACTACTCTCTCCCGTATTTTCTCCCAAGAAAACGGGGTACCCCAGGGCTCCGTGCTGAGTGTTGTACTGTTTGCCATTGCCATAAATCCAATTATGGATTGTCTCCTTCCTGATGTCTCGGGCTCCCTCTTTGTGGACGATTTTGCGATCTACTACGGATCTCAACGGACCAGCCTTCTTGAACGACGTCTTCAAGGATGTCTCGATCGCCTCCACTCTTGGAGCGTCGAAACCGGCTTCCGTTTTTCTCCCAGTAAGACCGTTTGTGTTAATTTTTGGCGACGTAAGGAGTTTCTTCCACCCTCCTTACATCTAGGACCTGTCAACCTTCCGTTTTCGGACGTCGCTCAATTCTTGGGTCTTATGTTTGACAGGAAACTGTGCTGGTCCTCCCACGTTTCCTATCTTTCGGCTCGCTGTCGGCGTGTCCTGAATGGTACCTCCTGGGGAGCAGACCGAGTGATCCTTCTCCGCCTCTATCGCGCCTTAGTGCGCTCGAAATTGGACTATGGCAGCATAGTCTACTCCTCTGCTCGGCCGTCTATTCTTCGGCGTCTCGACTCTATCCACCACCGGGGATTACGTTTAGTGTCTGGAGCTTTTTACACCAGCCCTGTGGAAAGCCTTTATGCTGAGACTGCTGAACCTCCGCTGTCCAATCGGCGAGCAGTCCTTCTGAGTCGTTATGCTAGCCATCTGTCTTCCATGCCTGCTAATCCAGCCCATGACATTTTTTTCGACGCCTCCTTTGATGTAGAGTATGCAGGCCGCCCCTCCTCCCTACTACCACCGGGAGTCCGCTCCCGTCAACTGCTCCGTTCTCTTTCCTTCCGCTTTCCTAAAACCTTCTTGACAACTTGGGGTACAGCACCGCCTTGGTTCCGTCCCCGGATCTGCCTGCTCCGTGACCTTTGTCGATTTCCCAAGGATGGTACCCCTTCACTTGTTTATCGTCAGGCATTTGCTGCTCTATGTGCACAAATGAAGGAAGCCACATTTATTTACACCGATGGCTCGAAAACATCGTTAGGTGTAGGGAGTGCCTATATTGTTGGCGACACCCCAAATCAGTTTCGGCTTCCCGACCAGTGTTCGGTTTATACTGCGGAGCTTTACGCTGTTCTGCAGGCTGTCCACTACATCCGCCGCCATCAGCGGATGCAGTACGTTATCTGCTCAGATTCTCTCAGCTCTCTCCTCAGTCTCCAAGCTCTTTACCCTGTGAACCCTCTGGTCCAACGGATTCAGGACTGTCTGCGCTTGCTCCACCTGGGGGGCGTCTCGGTGGCGTTCCTCTGGCTCCCGGGACACGTTGGTATCTGTGGAAATGAGGCGGCCGATATAGCAGCCAAGGCTGCAGTCTCTCTTCTTCGGCCAGCTATTCAATCGATTCCCTTCGCCGATCTACGGAGCGTTTTATGTCGTCGTGTTGTTCTTTTATGGCACGCACATTGGTCGACACTTCCCCATAATAAATTGCGGGACGTGAAAGCTCTTCCTTGTGCTTGGACCTCTTCCTCCCGAACGCGTCGTCGGGAGGAGGTAATTTTAACTAGACTCCGGATAGGGCATTGTCTTTTTAGCCATCGACATCTTTTAAGCGGCGATCCTCCCCCACTCTGTCCCCACTGCTCTCAGCTGTGGACGGTAAGACACCTTTTAATTGAGTGCCCCTATTTTAATCCGTTACGCTCCCGTCTACAGCTGTCGCCTTATATATCGTCGATTTTAGCAGATGACACGCGCTCAGCCGATCGCGTTCTCAAGTTTATTAGTGCCAGTGAAATGACGTCAGTCATTTGAAGCTTTTTTTGGGGACAACCAACCCCTTCTGTAGAGGATTTTTAAGCCTTCCTTCTGTTTGTAGTTTCTCCAATTTTATGACTTTGGTTTCCTTTGCTGCTGGTTTCCATTTTTGGTTTTGTAGTGTTTCTTAAGTCCCGGACCGGGCGCTAATGACCATAGCAGTTTTGCGCCCTAAAACCAAAGCAAAACAAAAAAAGAATGTCGTTGACTGCAGGTGGTGTTTTTTCAGGCTTTTGACAGATTGTCTCATTAATGTGACTGGACCGCGTATGCTTGTCATCCTACTGCGTGCTGGGATAGAATGTCGCGCCGGGTATACATATTTCTATAAGTTTATAGTTCACGTGACGTTTGGAATATGCTTTGCTCGAGGAACGTGGCAACGCACGACTTCGTCCTCCAAGCAGAGAGACTTGTATAGAGCATGCATCAGGGCTTGCTCGCGTGATATTACGAAAGTCGTATGCAGGAAACAGAGCGAGGGCCCAATAGGCGAGTGTGGCTGCTAGTGCAGAAGATCCTCGCCTGCTACCTACGTATCGCGCCTCGCACAACTGAACCACGGCTCCTCTTTTGTCCGGAGGATACTTATTTCCCGCCTGCGAAGACTCACGCTCTTACATGGCTTAAAGGCATGTCCATATACTACCTCTTTCGAGATGATGAGAAGATGATACTTGATTACTGGCAATTTCTCCAGGACAGTCATAGCACACTTGAGCGTACACCGCGATACCGACAGCTATTTGCGAACTATTTGCGCTGTGTCTTCGATATCCACCCTCACAGTTGGGGAGTACCGGGCAAAGGATGACCGCCGTCATGGGGCTCCACACGCTGCGAAATGTTTATCAACTCGGAACATGGCATTTGTGCGCAGATGGGCCATGCACACGGAATGGCGTGCAAGATTTGCTTACAGCTTACATTTCTTTTTCTATTATGTATCATTTTACTATTAGTTTTAAATTCTATTTTATAGTTTCGAAGATACTCTTGTTTTGTTATTGATATGGATGTAAACTTTAATTTTGCTTATCGTAAGTGAAAGACGCCTTTTTCCTAACACAAAAAGTGGTAATCGTCGCGAATTCTAAACTTATAATCGCGTGTTCGCGTCTAACTGTATTTTTTTACCACATTCCAGCCCTCGTCTACAAAAAGAAAAAGAAAAAGAACAAGTGGTCAACGCGACAGAATGTCAATCCTCAGGGCCCGTTTTAGATTCCCGGCTTGGTCGGAGATTTTCTCCGCTCAGTGACTGGGTGTTGCGTTGTCCTAATCATCATCATTTCATCCCCATCGACGCGCAAGTCGCCGAAGTGGCGTCAAATCAAAAGACTTGCACCCGGCGAACGGTCTACGCGAAGGGAGGCCCTAGTCACACGACATTTCCATTGCAGGCAAACTGTGTGCATTTGGCTCCATTACCGCGATACTGAGAAATGAAGATTATAGCATGTATAATTGAGCCATCGCGAGTTCAACTGGCCGTGAATTGGTGTCGGTTTATTTTTGGGTCTACTTTCAAAGCCGCGCCAATTCATGGCACAACGGTTTCTTTGCTATCCATGTCAACTTAAGTGACTACAAGTTTTGCTGATTCCAGTGATTACCCGATAATTTTTCCCTTGTAGAAGATTTATTTATTAGCACTGATAAGCCAATGTTTGCTTCTTAAGATCACGTGATCATTCATGTAGTCTGACTACCGTCCCTGTAGCTTTTGTTATGACTATGCGACAAAATAATATAGAAACGTAAAAAATGTCAATATTTTCCTATTTACGGGGCTATGGTCATCTTTTCTTTGAGAAACCCAGCCAAGATATAAAAACAAAAGAGAATATTTCGTAGAAACATAAAAGAAAGACACTTCCAGTGTGTGCAGATCTACTATCAACATTAAAATTCTCCTGCACGCGAAGCGAGGACCGTTGCATCGTGATCGGAAGGAAATCGCTTGAAAGTACTTGACCAGGATACGGAAAACCTCGCCGTGAACCAATGAAAATTTTTAGGATGATTTCAGGAGAGTAGATGACGGACATAATTAATTCAGAAACACAGCAATATTTCAGTGAAATGGAAAGACGTACCTCCTCCTTTCTATCAGACCTTAGCAGAAACTTTTCCCTGAAGACATGTCACTCAATGTGCAGTACTCATACACATTATGACACTGTCACATCGATAGCTTTGTTTCGTAAGTAAGCATACCATAGCATGTGACACTGTAACCATGTCCTCGAACGCCAGTTCGAAAATATGGATGCTGAAGTGTTACTGAAGATGAACTCGCTGTCGTTTTTTTTTATTTTTTTAACGAGCGTGCTTTGTTCTTTGTTTAAACAATACGTCTCTTTGACTATATTTGTAGTATTTAATATCAAATGAGAACATTTCTTAAGTAGGTCCAATACAACGTCTACAGAGTGCGCCAGCTTAACACATACTGTCAAAGAGCTACTGTACGTTGAAATAAAGTTTCACATATTATCCATATATGGATGTAATATTCAAATTGGTTAGTTGAGTAAGGCAGGCAGTATTCGATCCACAGCTAGATATGGCGATTTTGGATGAGCAATCAGTCGCTGAAGCTCGCTGGGGAGCAATCATTTCACCTTAGGCCCCTCACCTGTGTTTTGTTTTTCTCGTGTGTGCCCATTACAGCGTATCTGCAACGTGGCTCAGCATTTCGGAAAATTGACTGTATTTGGACATTTTAAAATACAGTAGCCTGAGATGCGAAATAGCTGTTGAGGTAATGCGTGCAAATGAATTTGTATTGGATGTGTTTCGTAATTGTTAGTAGTAGGGCATCATAAACGAAATTTTTCGTATGGCTGGGGACTTTGGAACAAACGGCAGTTGTTGCAATAGGCATCTCATAAACCTGTGGGGTCTACCAGCGAGTCATAGGTCGTGACGAAAAATAGCAAGCACGAAGCCCTTAATGTGAGATAATATTAGTACAAAATTTTTCGATGGAGGAGACTTCTCCAGATTGCGACTTAACTGGATCTCACGAAAGTGTTAATATTTATTTTTTAAAGTATATCATCTGGAAATAAATTGAATGAACATCGAAGAAAAGTGAGGAAATGAAATGATTTTGATCTTACTGTGTCAAGAAAGCAGAGGAGAACTCCATTGTGTTTCCTACCACATGCCTTTCGCGTCTGCCTGATTGTCACGAAACTGTGTTTTGAATAACAGTGCCTCTACACAATTAGGTTACTGTGAGAAGAAATCCGATTAAGATTTATCAGCCTGGAGCTATCGCCTACTGAAATGTATGGACTGTTATACTAATGTTCATCGCAATGCCTACTTATCTCATTATCTGATATCTTTTGAAATGAAACGTCTCGGAGCGAGCAGTGGGAACACGCCCTTGTCTCCCATTTTAACAAGCAAAGCAACACACCATCTCCCGTAGACTTCCGGCTAACTTTTAAGAACAGGGCGTTACTGTCTTTCGAAATCTCTCCCTCATTTACACTGAAGTGCCAAAGAAACTGTATTCCAACACAGAAGTATATAGACAGGCAGAACACGACGCTGCGGTCTGCAACGCCTGAATAAGACAAGTGTCTGACGCAATTGTTGGATCGGTTACTGCTGCTACAATGGCAAGTTATTAAGATTTTAGTGAATTTGAACATGGTGTTATAGTTGACGCACGAGCGATGGGACACAGCATCTCAGAGGTAGCGATGAAGGGGGGATTTTTTCCCGTACGACCATTTCACGAGTGTACCATGAATATCTGGAATCCCGTAAACCATTAAATCTCCGACATCGCTGCGGCCGGAAAAATATCCTGCAAGAACAGGATCAGCGACGACTGAAGAGAATCGTTCAACGTGACAGAAGTGCAACCCTTCCACAAACTGCTGCAGATTTCAATGCTGGGCCATCAACAAGTGTCAGCGTGCGAACCATTCAACGAAACTACACTGATATTGACTTTCGCAGCCGAAGGCCCACTCGTGTCGCTTGATGACTGCACGACACAAAGCTTTACACCTCGCCTGGGACCGTGAACACCGACATCGGACTGTAGGCGACTGGAAACGTGTTGCTTGGTCGGACAAGACTCGTTTCAGATTTTATTGAATGGATGGACGTGTACGGGTATGGAGACAACCTCATGAATCGATGGCTCCTGCATGTCAGCAGGGGACTGTTCAAACTGGTGGAGGCTCTGTAATGGTTTGGGGCGTGTGCAGTTGGAGTGATGCGGGACCCCTGATACGTCTACATACGACTCTGATAGGTGATACGCACGTAAGCATCATATCTGATCACCTGCACCGACTCATATTCATTGCACATTCCGACTAACTTGGGCAATTCCAGCAGGACAATGCGACAACCCACAAGTCCAGAAATCCTAGAGAGTGGCTCCAGGAAGACTCATATGAATTTAAACACTTCCGCTGGCCACCAAACTCCCCAGACATGAACATTATTGAGCATATCTGTGATGCCTTGCAGTGTTCTGTTCAGAAGAGATCTCCATGCCGTCGTATGCTTACGGATTTATGGACTGCCCTGCAGGATTCATAGTGTCAATTCCCTCCGGCACTACTTCAGACATTAGATGAGTCCATGCCACGTTTTGTTGCAGCACTTCTGAATGCTCGCGGGAGCCCTACACTATACTGGGCAGGTGTATAAACTTCTTTGGGTCTTCTACTACGAAATATCATACATTCATAAGGTGTGTTTCCTAAGAGAGACCAGACGCATTTTCTCTGCATTGGCATCAGCCCAAACAAATAAACAATTCCTGCTCGTCATGTCTTCCATGCGACGCCCAATGTTAACAGAAAGCATCGGTTTGTTTCCGGTTACTAACAAAATTATTTTTAAATCGAGATTTTACGTGCCTATTAGACAGAGCGCTCCGAAATTAGTCGAGTCCGATATTCATTTTTTAGATATGCGTGAACAGGGACAGTAAAACGCGAAGAATAAACAGCAGCTCAGCGGCGATTTTTGCTTGGCTGTAGCTATCAGCGCGGGCCAGGGCGGTGTTGTCACCATTGGTTATTCTTCGAGTTTGTACAGTACCTGTTAATACGTTGAATAAAAGGAAAATTTCACTAGACAAATCTGGGGCCGCTCGATCGGATGGTCACGTAAAATTCCGATTTAAGAAACATTTTGTTTGCAACGGTTAACAAACCGACGCTTTCCTTTCCATGAAAGACTTGATGAACGTTTTTGTTTGGGCTGACTCCACCCACACAAGGCAAAAAGAAATTGCAGTTATTTGCTATAACTGAATTCCCAACAGACCGTTCTTACGTGAGTTTCCCTCAGGTTCCCTGTAGCAAGTTAGCCGTACAGAAGTTTCATCACAGAGGACGCGTTCGCTTAACTTCTTGATCATTTTTCGTACGCGATAGCTCTTAGTTTCCGACAACGAGCTATTAAATAAAAACGTGTCATCTTTTATTTGTGCCAATTTAGATAGTATGCGTGGTAGTAAGAAATATCATAATTTGTAACACGAAATAAAATATCAAGAGGAGATGCTTTTTGTGCTACACATTTTTATGAAATGCGGTAGTAGGAAACACATACACCTTATGTTAGAAGCACATTTCTTGGCCATGCGGTGGAGAAAGTTATTTTTCACATTAGAGAACTGCACCCGAGGGAAATAAAAAATGGTTCAGATGGCTCTAAGCACTAAGGGACTTAACATCTGAGGTCATCAGTCCCCTAGACTACGAACTACTTCAACCTAACTAACCTAAGGACATGACAAACATTAATGCCCGAGGCAGGATTCGAACCTGCGACCGTAGCAGCAGCGCGGTTCCGGATTGAAGCGCCTAGAACCACTCGGCCACAACGGCCGGATGGAAAATAAAAAAAATGATTTTTTATAATCGTACGAAAGTAGGTTTTATTCACTTTACAACACCTCCAACGATTGTCCCTGAATCCCTGACATTTTTTGAGGTAGTACTCCACGTTTGTAAGGAAAACAAACAGTTTGGTTCTAATATGGGGGTTTCAAGACCCGCCCGTTTGTTGTGACTTAGCTTTTTGGCTGTTTTATAAAGAACTTCAGCCTCGTTCAGTAAGGCTACACTCGATTACCTGACCAAAAAGTTAAACGTAATTAAGAAAAGAGGTAAGTGGTAAGATAAAGGGAGGGCAAGAACGGAAATTACTATCAAGATTCTCAAGCAAATCGGTGTCACGCGTAAGAAATAATTATCTCAGCTTTGAATAAGCATGTGAGCTAGAGATAACGAAAATCAACAGAGTAGACCCACATAGCCTTAGTAGCACATGCTCTTTCTTTCTTAGCAGGGTATATTGTTTTCGAACGAAATTCCACAAAGATTCCAATTTCATCCTGTTTTACGGGGCAGAATCCACGAAAACATCGAAGCAGGTAAATACACACTGTAGTCGCAGCAGAGTTGAAAAACGTTGTTCCAGGACTTTCTCCAGGGTTCTGAGACACATACAAGACCGACCAAGAGAAACCATTCCGCAGCAGGACCTATATCTATGCTAAACTACAAATTTATTTCGGTTTAATAAGACGAGAAAGCTTTCTTTTTCTTCTTTTTTTTCTTTTTTCAAAAAAATGATTAGAATTAAGTTAACGAGGATTGCACTCGAGTACTTTGTATGACAAATAATGCTGGTGCTAGTAGATGGAAGAAAAAAATTGTACAATAGAAGCTTTTGAGTCAGGGTGCTACTGAAGAAGATCTGGTACGATTGGGGGCGAAAGCAGATCTGTGGAATACTTTAACAACGAAGAGAAACATATGGGTTTCGAAATGTTTAATTCCAAGTATATTTTTAAGCAATAGAAACTGACGGGAAAAAAAACTGCAACACGAAGTAGGAGTTGTGCGACATAAAAGGAAGTTGGTAGGCGTGTTTCTACATCTGAAAGATGCCGTCTGTTCAGATTTCGCGCCAGTCGCATAAGAGCGGCGCTAGTAGCGGCACTATGAGGATGCAAATCAGGTTTCCTTTTAAACACTCCGTTACGGTCGTGAGCGTTAGTTACCTATGAGATCGGACGCGGTGAGTTGATGTTGGTCAAGAATGCCTTTAAGGCGACAAAGACGCCATTATCAACACCTTACTGAGTTTAATCGAGTTCGTGTAATAAGACTACGAGAAGCTGGATGTGCCTTCTGCAATACTGCAGAAAGACTTTGCAGGAATACGAGGTGAGACAATAAAGTAATGAGACTGGTGTGAAAAAAAGTTGCTTACCCTTTTAGTCAAGTTAGTGTTTCTCCTTCAAAGTAGTTCCTTTCTGATTGCACACACTTTTCCAGCGCTTCTGCCATTGATGGTAACATTTCTGGAACTCATCTTCTGTAATATCCTCCAAGACCATCGTCACAGCTTTTTGGACATCTTGTATTGTTTGAAAATGGTGTCTCTTCACTGCCGTTTTGACTCTTGAAAATAGAAAATAGTCACACGGAGCGATATTTGGTGAATAAGGTGGCTGTGGTAGTACTGAAATTTGTTTTGAGGTTAAAAATTGTTGTAGTGACAGAGCAGTATGGGATGGTGCATTATTGTGATGCAGAATCCAATTATCAGCAATGTTGGCACGGTCACGAAGAACTCTTTCACGAAGTCTTTCTAAAATTTCTGTGTAGTAATATTGGTTAACTGTTTGTCCAGGAGGCACCCACTCTTTATGAACAATTCCCTTGGAATCATAGAAGCACATAAGCATGCATTTCACTTTTGACTTTGACATGAGAGCTTTTTTTGGTCTGGGTGATCCCTTTGAGCACCACTGCAAACTTTGTCGTTTTGTCTCTGGATCGTACTGAAAAAAACAACATTCATCACCAGTGATAACACAGCTCAACAATTCTGGATTGATTTCCGTTTGCTCTAACAGATCGGCTGCCACATTTTTCCGTGTTTCTCGCTGTTGTGGTGTGAGATTTTTGGGGACCATTTTTGCACAAATCTTTCTCATACCAAGATCTTCAGTTATTATTGGACGAGCCGTTTCTCGATTGATGTTCAGTTCTTCTGCAATCATTTTCACGGATAATCTTCGATCAGATCGTACGAGTTCACGCACCCTGGCTAAGTTGGCATCCGTCCGTGAGGTTGGTGGTCGTCCACTGCGGTCTTCATCTTCAACATTCGTTCTGCCTTCACTAAACATTTTATGCCAACGAAAAGCTTGAGCTCTTGACATAATCTCCTCTCCAAAAGCGTTCTGAAGCTTACCGTAAGTTGTCGTCACGTTTTCACCCAATTTAACGCTAAAAGAAATGGCACGCCGTTGCGCAATATTATGCGGTTCCATTGCTGTGACGAGAGAAGCAAACACGTGTTAACTTATTACAGTACAACTCACGACTGAGCAGTTGCATCGATGTGCCGCTTGAACTAGAAGCAGCTTATAGACCAAGGTCAAAGATATTGTGCCTAAGCAAGCCTGCAGGGTTGCCACATCTTGCATAGAAAATCAGTCTCATTACTTTATTGTCGCACCTCGTATAGCCACAGTACATGATTACTGACAGCGGTAGTCACGAGAATGTACAGTCACAAGAAGACTGGTCTCCGGACAGCCACGTGGCCCTACCGAGAGTGAAGAAAATCGTGTTCGGCGAATGGCTGTAGCGCATCGTACTGCATCTGCAGCAGCCATTTGAGCAGAAACTGCCAGCTCTGTGACACAGTGAACCGTTACAAATCTGTTACATCAATGACACCCCAGAGCCAGACGCCCTGACCTTAAACCACCGCCGTTTGTGACTTCAGTGGTGTCAAGCGAGAGCTCATTGGACGGCAGGGTGTAGGGCTGTTGAGTTTTTTGATGAAAGATATTTCTGCCACGGTGCAGGCCATGTGTGGGTTAGGAGGAGGCCAGTTGAGGACCTGCAGGTTGCCTGCTAGACAGACTGGACCTACACCTGGAGCTACTGTCTGGGATGCGATTTCGTATGGCAGCAGGAGCACTGTCTTGGTTATCCCACGTACCCTAACTGCAGAATTGTACGTCAGCCTGGTGATTCGACCTGTCGTGTCGTGATTTTCTTTTTCTTTTTTTCTTTTTCTTTTTGAGACCAAACTGCTGAGGTCATCGGTCCCCAAGCTTACGCATTACTTAATCTAACTTAACCTAACTTACGCTAAGGACAACACACACACCCATGCCTGAGGGAGGGCTCGAACCTCCGATGGGGGAAGCCGCGTGGACCGTGACAAGGCGCCATAAACCGCACGGCTGTCCCGCGCGGCACCGTGATTCATGAATAGCATTCCAGGGGTTGTTTTCTAACACGG
Source organism: Schistocerca cancellata (assembly GCF_023864275.1). Taxonomy (NCBI): domain Eukaryota; kingdom Metazoa; phylum Arthropoda; class Insecta; order Orthoptera; family Acrididae; genus Schistocerca; species Schistocerca cancellata. Next base: position 701,925,799 of record NC_064628.1, read on the forward strand.
TAACGCTCACCCAACACACTCTACTGAGTGTCGATACGTTGCCTTAGCCTGGTCGATACCCACTTCCGTCTCCAATCGAGCACGTGTGGGTTATCATTGGACGACAACTCTAGCGTCACCCAAAACCAACATTAAACGTCCTTTAATTGATCGACCAAGTGCAACAGGCATGTGAATTCCATCCCACAAACTCACATCCGACACATTTACAACGCAATTCATGCACGTTTGTATGCTTGCATTCAACAATCTGGCGATTACACTGGACATTAAAGTATGAGTACCATCCTTTCACATTTGCACTGGCTTATCTCGCATTAAAATATGTTACCGAGACAAATGTATTCCCAAAACTTCATTACACTGCATTAATTATATTTTGGAGCTGCATTTGTCAATGTACTAAGATATGAAGGACTGGTAAAGACAGTTTTGGAACGAACAGTGGAAGGAAAGAATAGCAGAGAACGACTTAGGCTAAAGCACATTACTCAACTGATAAAGAAACAGTTACATCTAGCCTAAGAGACTAGTTGGAGACAGAACATGCTGGAGAATAGCGACTGTAAATGCACATGCAGGTTGATCACAGAAGTCGTGGGAGAGCTGCGCGGCGAAATCTAACAGCAGCCTGAAAACTTAAGACTGCCCCAAGAGCTGCAGTATCTTGATAAAATATGTACCCGAAATTCAGAGCAACTGGTCTATGCGCCAGACATCCGGCAGTGCAAAGACGAGTACTTATATTATGGAAGAACCCGGTTTGGGTTTCCATGACAATTCTTGTCGTGGTTCGTCTGAAAGGAAAATAGTACCCGGCCCGAACCTTGGAATCGCTGGAGACTAACCTGCCGACGACGGGCCCTTGTGCTGGGAGGAATCTTACTGAGTGACCCGCAGGGTACTTTACATCGGGGAAACGTTATTAATGTTCAGAGATTCTAAGCGTGTAGTATCTGGCAGTAATACAGTCTTTGGTAGGTAGATTTACGTATTAAGTGTCTGTACTCTTCTGAAAGTTCTTGCTTGTGTTGTATGTCGTTTTTGAACAGGGCACTGTTGAGCGCTTTCAACTATGCGCTTTAGTTAATGAGCAGTCATGTGTGATTGGCTAATGCGAAGTTTCAGTATATCAAGTATGCTGAGCGGGAAAAAAAAGTTGGTCGAGGCTTTCGTGAAGTATTGTAATAAGTGACGTTTTAATGAAGACTGATAATTGTGAGTGAAAAACACATGTTAAAAATGTAAATCAAGGAAAGTAATTCGTTTCGGAATACAAGCGTGGAAGCTAAAGGAATGCATGTCGCTTCAGGACTAAAATAGCTTACTCATCATTTTGTAAACTACGAGCTAGTGATGTCGCTTATCCAAGAACTAAAAGAGAACTGTGATGATAGTTAAACAGAGCGACAGCATATCGATAGTTCGGGATGGTTTGAATTGTGATTCCAATAAATGTGATATTCGTAGGCTATAAAGTATATTCATTTCAGAAAACCCGATATTTGGTAAGAAATTATATGAAATGTTATCACTGATGAATGTTGTGAGGGTGGAAGGGTAGAATAATAAGATCTCTAAGTTTAAATTAACCCATATACCTCTTTTAGAAATAATATATAACAAATCATTGCTCATAATGTTGTTGTTGTTGGTTTTAGTCGTCAGTCCGAAGGCTAGTTTGATGCAGCTCTCCACGCTACTCTATTCTGTGCGAGTATGCTCATCTCTACATAACTATCGCGACCTACAACGTGCTTACCGTACTCGAACCTTGGTCACCCTGTACAGTGCTGACCCCAACTCTTCCTTCCGTTACCAAGTTGACGATTCCTTGAGGCAACAGGACGAGTCCTACAAATCGATCCAATCTTTCAGTCACTCTGTGCCACAAATTTCTTTTTTCCCCAGCTCGATCTAGTACCTCCATATTAAGTATTTAGCCCTCTAGCCGTCAGTGTCCTTCTATAACACACAATTACAAACGTCCTATTCTCTCTTTATCTCCGCTGTTTCTCGTCCGCGTTTCACTTCAGTGCAAGGCGACACTCCACGTACACTGAGGTGACAAAAGTTACGGGACGCCTCCTAATATCGTGTCTGTTCTGCTTTTGCCCGGAGGTGTGCAGTATCTCGACGTGGCGTGGACTCAACAAGTCGTTGGAAGTCCCCTGCAGAAACACTGAGCCACGCTGCCTCTGTAGCCGTCCATAATGGCAAAAATGTTGCCGACGGAGGATTTTGTACACAAACTGACCTGTCGATTTTGTCCCACAGATGTTCAATGGGATTCATGTCGGGGCGGTCTCGATGGCCAAACCATATGTTCGAACTGTCCAAAACGTTCTTCAAACAAATCGTGAACTCTTGTGGCCTGATATGGTACATTGTCTTCCACGAAGGTTCCATCGTTGTTTGGGAACATGACGTCTATGAATGGTTGCAAATGATCTCCAAGTAGCTAAATATCAATAGGACTCAGTCCATTCCATGCAAGCACAGCCCAGACCAATGTGGAACCACCGTCTGCTTGCACAGTGTCTTGTTGACAATCTGGGCCCATGGCTCCGTGGGGTCTGCACCGTGCTCGAACCCTATCATCAGCTCTTACCAGCTCAAATCAGGAATCGTCTGACCAGGCCACGGTTTTTCAGTCGTCTCGGATCCAAACGATACGGTGACGAGACCAAGAGAGGCGCTGCAGGCGATGTCGCGCTGTTGCCAAAGGCATTCACGTGGGTCGTCTGCTGCCATAGCCTACAACGCCAAATTTCGCCACACTGTCCTAACGGATACGTTCATCGTACGTCCCACATTGATTTCTGCACGCAGTGTTGCTTACCTTTTAGCACCGACAACTCTACACAACCGCCGCTGCTCTCGGTCAGTAATTGAAGGCCGTCGGCCATTGAGTTGTCCGTGGTGATAGATAATGGCTGAAACGTGGTACTTTCGGCACACTGTTGACATTGTGGATCTCGGAATATTGGATTCCATCACGGTTTACGAAATGGAATGTCCCATTCGTCTAGTTGCAACTACCATTCCACATTAATATACTCTGAATTACCATCGTGCGGCCATAATCACGTTGGAAAGCTTTTCTCATGAATCACCTGAGTACAAATGACAGCTCCGCCAACACACTGCCCTTGTATACCTTGTGTGCGCAATAGTACTGACATCTGTATGTGTGCACATAGCTATCGCGCGATTTTTTTCACGTCAATGTAAATTCCTTCAGAAAAAAGTTCCTTACCTTTAAATTTATGTTCGACGTTGACCAATTTCCCTTTTTCAGAATCCTTTTCTTGCTGTTGAGAGTCTGTATTTCATATCCACTCTGCTTCGGCCATCTTCAGTTATTCTGCTGCCCGAAGAGCTATGCTGCTTTTAGTCTCTCATTTCCTAATCTAATTTTATCAGCAATACCTGATTTAACTAGACTACATTCCATTATCAAGACATCAGTTCCAAATCCTTTTTCATCTGTGACAGAACTACATTGTCGTCGGCAAACATTAAAGGTTTTGTTTCTTCTCCCTTAACTTTAATTCTGTTTCCAAATTCCTCCTTGGTTTGCCTCACTGTTTCCTCAATATACTGATCGTCCGAGCGAGACGGTCAGTGGTTAGCACATTGACTCGCATTTGGGAGGACGACGGTTCAAACCCGGGTCCAGCCATCCAGATTTAGGTTTTCCGTGCTTTTCCTAACGGTTTTCTTCCCCATCCTTCCCTAATACCAGCTTGCGCTCTGTCTCTAAAGACCTCGTTGTCCACGGGACGTTAAACACTAATCTCTTCCTCCTCCCCCACAGTATACTGATCGAATAATGTCGGGGAGAAGCTACAATCCTATCTTCCTCCCATCTGAATTACTACTTCCTTTTCATGCCCTACGTTTCTTATAAGTTCTTATAAGTGCGGTTTGTAAAAGATATACACACTCCGTCTTCAGGCCACGAGTGACCTACCGGGACCATCCGACCGCCGTGTCATCCTCAGTGGAGGATGCGGATAGGAGGGGCGTGGGGTCAGCACATCGCTCTCCCGGTCGATATGATGGTATTCTTGACGGAAGCCGCTACTATTCGGTCGAGTAACTCCTCAATTGGCATCACGAGGCTGAGTGCACCCCGAAAAATGGCAACAGCGCATGGCTGCCTGGATGGCCACCCTTCCAAGTGCCGACCGCGCCCGACAGCTCTTAACTTCAGTGATCTGACAGGAACGGGCAGGGCCGTTGTAAGATATACACAGAAGAAACAAAATCTTAGAAAATTAAAAAAAAGATATGCCCCTACAACAGAACGTACGTAGACGATATCTAGAACCTGCTGTGGCTGAGAGACATCGTAAAAGAAGAAATATAAAAAAAAAAAAAAAATTCTGCGTTACGTTAAAGAATCAGTAGGACGGAACGCATGTGTGGTCGTAGTGAAGGCCATCAAGCACAACTAATTTATGGCAGCAATGCGAAAGTTGTACAAGGTAAAACTAACAATATTTGCGAATTAATGTCGTTAATGATTCATAGGTAGGACAGATTAGAGACGAGGAAATGAAGTAATATAGGTATACATTATGCAAAATATGCTGGATTCAGGTATCTTGCAAAGAGGAATCTAAGAGGGTTGCCCAGAAAGTAATGCACCGCATTTTTTTTTCTCAGCCGAAAACAATGCTACGAATGCGAAACGTTACGTAGGTATTATTTGAAGTCTCCTAAGTGAGCGCGAAAGTTTCCGTCACTTCCGGCAGATAGCGTAGCTGCAGGACAGTTTCAAATTGGCGTCTGTAGGTGATGTACGTTAAAAGAAACGTGCCGTCATTGAATTTCTCACTGCAGAGAAAGAAACTGTGGGGAATATTCACAAACGCTTGTGCAAAGTCTATGGAGCATCTGCTGTCGACAGAAGCAGAGTTAGTCGCTGAGCACGGAGGCTGAGGTCATCAGCAGGCAACTGGTATATTTTGTGATCTGTCAAAGGCATTTGACTGTGTAAATCACAATATCCTTTTAAGTAAACTAGAATATTATAGCGTAACAGGAAATGCTGCAAAATGGTTCAAATCTTATATCTCTGGCAGGAAACAAAGGGTGTTATTAGGAAAGAGACATGTATCAAGCTATCAGGCATCATCCAAGTGGGAACTAATTACATGTGGGGTCCCACAAGGTTCCATTTTGGGGCCCTTACTTTTTCTTGTGTATATCAATGACCTTTCATCGGTATCATTACCAGATGCCAAGTTTGTTTTGTTTGCCGATGATACAAACATTGCAATAAATAGCAAATCAAGTGTAGTCTTAGAAAGATCAGCCAATAAAATATTTGTGGACATTAATCACTGGTTCCTAGCCAATTCTTTGTCACTAAACTTTAAAAAAAACGCACTACATGCAGTTCAGAACTTGTAAGGGGTGTCCCAAGAGTATATGTCTAACATACGATGACAAGAAGATAGAAGAAGTGGACAGTGTTAAATTCTTGGGATTACAGCTTGATAATAAATTCAACTGGGAGGAGCACACCACAGAACTGCTGAAGCGTCTTAACAAATCTCTGTTTGCAATGCGAATTTTGTCAGACATAGGGGATATAAAAATGAAAAAGCTGGCATACTATGCTTACTTTCATTCCATAATGTCATATGGGATTATTTTTTGGGGTAATTCATCAAGCCAAGCTAAAGTTCTCCGGGCACAAAAACGTGCAGTAAGAATTATATGTGGTGTGAACTCAAGAACATCCTGCAGAAGCCTGTTTAGGGAACTAGGGATACTAACTACAGCTTCCCAATATATTTATTCCTTAATGAAATTTGTCATTAAAAATATATCACTTTTTCAAACCAACAGCTCAATTCATGGAATCAATACTAGAAATAAGAATAATCTTCACAAGGATTTAAAGTCACTTAGTCTTGTACAAAAAGGTGTGCATTATTCAGGAACACACATTTTCAATAACTTGCCAGCAGCCATAAAAAGCTTAACAACCAATGAAATTCAGTTTAAGAGAAGCCTAAAGGATTTATTGGTGGCCAACTCCTTCTACTCCATTGATGAATTTCTTAGTAAAACCAACTGATTTGTATATAAGTACAACATAACTTCTGCACCATTTCAGTGCAGTAATGTGTTCATTGTAAATAAGTATTACAGTAGTTGTATTACATGTTTATTACCTTATAAATAAATAAACTTTTTTATTTTACTTTCAGTGCATTAGTATTTGTAAAATGACTCTTAGTGTTCATTAAAAAATGACGATCATTCCACTTGGGACCTGTGGAATGGTACATTAGCTTATTTGTTTTAGTTGTAATTAGTTATCATGTATTGTTGTTTTTCTGACATGTTCCACATCCTGGAGGACCTCCTCACTACGGATCAATTGGAATGAAAGTAAATCTAATCTAATCTAAAAAAGAAGGCGGTTCTGCGGAGCTCCACGATCTGCAGCGGTCGGAGAGACCATCCACGACTGTTGCATCTGACATGTTGCAGCGAGCTGATGTTGTCATTCGCGAGGACAGGCGCATTACGACTCTGCAGTTGGCGCTGCATCTGTCAATCAGCAAAGGAAGTTCACGCAGTGAAGCACTGTTTCCGCCACCAGGACAAGGATTGGTACCGACAGGGTATGCACGCCCTTGTTTCGCGCTGGAGGAAGGCCATTGTACGGGGTGGAGATTACGTGGAAATGTTGGGTGTGTAGATAAAACGCCATTCTTTCGTGTGTATAATTCCCATTATGTTTAATAAAAAATTTTTGAAGAAAAAAATGTGGTGCATTACTTTCTGGGCAACCCTCGTATAATGTCTTGGATCAAGGAAACCCATAAAGACCCAGAAAGAAATAAAATCGATGACTGGGCAGCGACAGAAAGAAACACTTTCAAGGACGGGGTATTAGATTGAGTCCGAAGGGCACAGAATTCAATAAAGAAGCAATCGTTGGAGGGAAAAATAAATAGAAACAACATGAAGTGAGGATAAAACATAATGGCGAAAATAGAAAACCTAATACGAAGCTGAGGGTCCTATGTCGGGACGGTGTGATTAACTTTCAGTACTAAAATGCAAAAAAATTCATTTATTTTGGGCTTAAAAAAATTCAGTGATCGATATTACTTACGACTGTATTGAAAATAACTGCTTTTTATCTATAACTTGCGTTTGTTCCCGACAGTGTTGTTCCGCGATGTTGATGCACTCTTATATAGCGCTGTACGCCGTTAAAAGATAGAAACTGTAGCTTTAGATCATCCGATATTAAATAGTTAATTCAGTACTGTTGAGTCATGCGCATCTCTTTAATCCACCCACAGTGTTTTTGAAATCTGACTCCCACGACCAATTTCGAGGCGTGGTCACCCAAGCGCACAAGTATGGCAAACGCTTTTTCATTTATTTTTTGATTTTTGTAACCGGTTATGCCAATAGCCTTACCACCCAGTCTTGTTGACGGCACTTCACCATTAAATACTACCATCGGCTCATGGCTTGGACTCATGCATGCATAAAACGCACCGTTCCGTATTAATCACTCCATAAATATTCCCACACGTCCTTCTCTTGAAGTGAACGTCTCTCACCACTTTTACGACGTCATCCTAGCTTAAGAACGTGTTCTGTGAATTAATTACCACCCATTAAAAGCTAACATCTGATTAGTTGCGAATCAAATGTACGAAATTACATTCTCCACCATTTTATTCCACACAGTTACGTCCTACATTTCATTTCTCGTACGTTAGTAAATTATTACATCCAGATAGGATCGGAGATCCCGATTCTGATCATATGTTGACTGGAAGCTGTGTATTTATCGCTCTTACGTCACATACTTTGCAATTCACTACAAATACTGTCGTGTTAAAACATCACTTTACTTTTGCAACTTCACCATCTTTGGTCTATAACGAATCATTGATTCTGCAGCGGAATGTGCGCTGTTTTGGATTTCTCGGGAGATTAAAACTCTGTGTCAGACAGCGACTCAAACCCACCACCTGGCCTATTGCTGGAAATGCTCTTATCAGCTGGGCTACACGAGCACAATTCACGCCTCACGCTCACAGCTTCAATTCAACAGTTGCTTCAGGGCGATCGTGTTGTACAGCCAAGTTATATATTGTAAACAGATGAATCACTGGAGTTAATTAAGGAGGTCTCAAGCTCACTGTCACCAATAATTACTCCTGGATCATTGCAGATAAACAAATAGGAAATTGTTCAATTTTATATAAACACTTTTGTTGAAGTGCAATGATAACATAATAAAAGCAATATTCACTGCTGAAAATACAGTTCGGTAAATTTGACGAGGGTTTAGTAATCTAAAATTAAATTTATAAAAGACGGCTGCCATACCTACGTAGAAACAATGCTAGCATCATTTACCCATTTTTAGTTTCTAGGCCGGCCGGAGTGGCCGAGCGGTTAAAGGCGCTACAGTCTGGAACCGCGCGACCGCTACGGTCGCAGGTTCGAATCCTGCCTCGGGCATGGATGTGTGTGATGTCCTTAGGTTAGTTAGGTTTAAGTAGTTCTAAGTTCTAGGGGACTTATGACCACAGCAGTTGAGTCCCATAGTGCTCAGAGCCATTTGAACCATTTTTTAGTTTCTAGACTGCTGTTAATGAAGTCAGACTGACACGAGAAGCAAAAAAATTCATGTTGGATTAATTATTGAAAATATTATTAGGAAGTATTATCTGAGTAAGTTTCACAAACTTTACTGCAAAAAACACGTAGTTGACCACAGTTAACGGCACGAAACTGTTTCATTACCTTTGTACGTATGTAATGAACATTTACGTTATTCTTACCATTATGTGGTGCTATTTTATATCACGTCAGGTTTAATTATCCGAGCTTGTGTGCCTTAGCATTGTATTCACTAATAATTTGTTACGCACTGTGTTGATAAGAGTAGGATTCTGTGTGTATTTCAGATCTTCTACATGTGGTATAAAATGAATTAGTCCTCCTCCCAGTCTCCGCCAGCTGTAGATATCCTAATGAATTGTTTTGGAACTTTCAGCACCGTTGAACAATAGTCGCGCTTCACCTACATGCTAGGCTGTCCGTAACATGACAGTGAATGTTCGATCTAATTCCACATCCCTAATTAGGGGATTTACTTGTAGTAAGCAATAAATTCTACATAGTGAAGCAATTCTTAGATAACACAGAGTACGGGTTTGTAACACAAATAAATAATATCCTTAGTAAATCAGTACCAAGGTGCGTGGGGGCGGCCCGAGTAGGTTTCTGAGAAAACGAGGGGTCGACACCAAAACCCGCACACAAAATCCGAAAGGACAAACCGAGAGGAATCCAAAACGTGAAGACTAAGAATCGTAAACTGCGTACAAAGCCACAATAGGATACCGAAAGAAAAAACCAACAGCAAGCGAGTGACTTTGTGCAAATTAACGTCGGCAATCGGAAAGCTTTGGAAATATCAACACTACTGCACGAGGGAAGCGCGCCCACTCTCCACCTAGCGTACGCCGTTAGGGGGGTCTTGCCGACCGACTCGTAGTCCATACTGCCCGCGGTGCGGCCGTGAAGCCAACCAACTCTGGACGGACACGCTGCTGCGTCTATCTCGACCATGTCTAGTCCAAGTATTATCAAGAAGTTACTGCAAAAACGAAGAGCGTGTATAAAATTAGATTCCAAGTAGAATCTGTTTCATGGAACTCGATCCAATAAATAACAATAGTTCGTAAAATTGTAAAAAACTGTTTTTCTTAAATAAATAGCTCCTATCTAAAATGTTAAAGCCTAGGGCTATAAGTGACAAATTTTTAATTTTGGAGGTAAATGTAGATTTCAGTAGTTAAAGCAGACACAAAAGGTACAAGTAACAAGCAGTCTGGTGCTGACATCTAGTGGCTGAAAAGAAAACTTCTAAGACAATCTCATATTTTCTTTGGAAGTCAACATGTATAAGCGCATCTGTATCTCTTGGCTTCAAAGTTGCTGCAAACAGCTCTTTGTTTTCCTGGCTGAGTCAAGCTGCTCGTCGATGCCAAGAAATTGTCTCCTGTCTTTTACACTATACGAGTAGATTGCTACATGACTTAAACACATCACAGCTTTCAGTGACAACGCTAGCGCTCAAAATAAAAGTAATTCATTGTAAAGTTCTGGTATTACATTAGCTAGAATACACACACAAATTCCTGATATCTTGTCGTTCCTATATGGAATGCTACCACGATTTTGGATTTATTGAGGATTACAGGAAATATCCTTGGAGTTTTGTATCTCATGAATGGGCATTGCTCATTTCGAAACCCAGCAGGAAATTCAGATGAATGACAAAGATTTCATCACACTAAGTGGTCTCAATGAGTGTCTCAAGTACTCAGTGAAAGATTTAAGAAAAATGCAGTGGTTACATTTTCAAAAGAAGTCACCTTTCATATTCTTTTACAAAGAATCCTTCAATGAAGAGCTGGAAGATTTACAAAATATTAATAACAATAAAGCACATCGTTGTGGCAGAAATACCAGTGTCCTCCCTGCTCTAGAAATAAATAATGAAAAACCGAAGTTAAAATATCTGAGAGCCCTACAGACTCTGCTTTCATTTGTGCCACCAATACATCACGAATTTCATCAGAAACTTCCACACCTTACAGTTGCAAGAATACTGAAGACATTTAATCAGAATTATGAGGAAGTTGATTCAGAAAAAAACATGACAGGATGTTGGAAACAGACTCTGAGTAGATTCATAGTCATGTTCATCTCTAGTATTAAGTTACTGCCTGCCATTAAAGCGTTCCTATTAATGTCATTGTGATCCATGATTTTTAATTATTAATAAAAAAAATTGATAAATACCAAAACTCAGCATTATTTGTTCTCTATAAGACAGGCAATAGAGGTTCACAAGTGTGCAAATAATTCCTTAAGTTGTTATTTGGATTTTTTGACATGTCTCAACTTTGAACATCATTTACTCAGAACTAATAATTTGTTACTTGAAACGCCTGACTACTCTCCGTGTCATCCTCAGCCGATAGGCGTCACTGGATGCAGATATGGAGGGGCATGTGATCAGCACACCACTCTCCCGGTCGTTGTCAGTTATGACCGGAGTAGCTGCTTCTCAGTCAAGCCTCCCAGGAGCTGAGTGCAACAGCGCTCGGCAGAACCAGACGATCACCCATCCATATACTAGCGAAGCCCAACAGTGAATGCTTAACGTGGGTCATCTGACGGGAACCGGTCTTATCACTGCTGCAGAGCACCCCTTGGCTTTTAGGGTCTCAAATAAGTGATGTATGACTAAGAAATATCTATCGAATGCTTCTTTAAAATTATCGACTGACTTGTTACGTTCCGAGATACATCGAAAAAGTCGTTAAAATATCTCGTTAACATTCACCTTAAAAATCTCGTTAACACGCACGTTTCCATAATTGCTATTTACTGTAAATATAGCCTGCGGTAAGTCAAAGAGAAACTGTCTGACAAATTATAAAATATTATTTTTCGAGATGCACCGATCTTTTGAAAAAAGGCTTTTCAATGATTGGCTACATCTTCTCAGCCCTACAGTACTGGTTTTAGGTTTATTTTCTTTGCAAAGAGAGAAATTGCTGACATTTTTTCAATAGTTAAAAAAAGTTTCCTATGATCTTCTGGAGTGAAATGACTTTTGAAATATCCAGTGGACGCAATTAACATTTTACAGCGATACGCTTGATGGAGGTTGTAGTGTTATAAATAATATAATGTTGAAGATATAATTAAATTTTGTGGGTAACTTTGCAATAGAATCAGAGATTGATTGTACTATCGTAACAAGTCACTGTAATGATTATTTCACCTGATAAATATTTTTAAATACTTGATTGCTTTCTTTTGACATAGAGCAGCAGATTAGTTTATTTGAGATTGGTAGGAAGCAGCATTATCATTTCCGCGCGTTTTCATGACCGCGATTCAGTCATACCCAGATCGACACTAAAGGACCAAAAGATTTACTGACCTTAAAAGAAAAAAACAACACTACATAATTAAAATGAATTGATTCAGAAATGATAAGAAAACGATAATGTTCCTCCTGCCTCAATGCTGGGTTTGGTCCATCAGCGTGATCGTAAGGTCTGGAGATAAACTGATACAAAATGTTTAACATTCAAGTAATGAGGAGATGGATATACTTAAGGATAATTTGTCTAAATAAGCACATTTCATATATAACACACGTTTTTTAATGCTACGTACCTTTTTATATTACAGCTACAATCGCTGGTGCGTATTAACAAAAGCGTTGCACATAATAGGCAATACTTGAAATTAATGCCCTCTTGATGGTTCCTGCTCGTAATTAATTACATAAAACTACATGTTCTCTGATTGAGAAGACAATTAGCACATTGACAGAGTATTATTCACAAATTGCAAAATACAGATTGCGGAACGCAGCAAGTCCGCGTCCGCCTTTCAAGGGATTAGAAACAGTAAAAGGTGAAGCGCTCAAAGTCTCATTTGTCTTGAAACAACTGAATTCTTTTTATATCATTAATCGATAAGTGTACATAGAGATAAAGAATAATACATTCTGTCACTGCTATTGCATTACAATTGTTTGATAACTTCAGACCATCAGGCGTTTAATATTGAGCGTATCCTAGCGTTTGTGAGGCGAAAATTACCAATATTACACTGGGCATGAGGATGAAAGTAATACCTTCGGTATTCCTTCCCTCCTCATGGGAGGAAGTATAATATTGGTAAAAATAATTATTACAGTGACTATTTCGATAATACAATCAATCTCTGATTCTGTAGCCAATGTCAGCAGTTACTTTCTTTAAAAGTTTTTTCGTAAAATAAAAATTGGGATAGTGAGTAAACACGTCCAATAAAACTGCAAGTTTTTCTAAATCATTTTTTGATCGTAAAAATTATCTTATAGCACGTTTTACAACTTTTTGCGAAGGAATAGACACCACATATTTATATGCTACTAAAGGGCCTTCCACTGAGATAATCTAGCCAATTATCGTGAGAGACTTATTTTTAAAAAATCGATGCATCTCGAAAATAATTAATATTTTTAATTTTTCTGGTAGGTATCTCTTTGACATATCGAGGGCTATACTAAGAGTAAACTGCATTTTAGAACATGAAGTTAACGAACGTTTTAACAGATTTCTCGATATACCTCGAAACGTAACAAATCAATTGATATTTCTAAAAAACCAATCGATAGATCTTTTAGTGGCATACAACTTTCTTTTTTAATAATTTTTACTTATTTAACAAAAGCTGTTTTTCACAACTTTGAGAATTTTCTTCGCCATGTTCGCCATCTCGGATCGAGTTTCATGAAACAGAAATTCTATTTAAAATTGAATTTCCCATACGCTCATGTTTTTTGTTTTCAAGTAATAATTTTTTTGCAAATTTAACATAATGCCATCATAGAATGCTTGAACTAGTCAGAGTGCGACGAGGCTACCAAAATAACGCTAATAGAACGTCTATCATTTCACGTAACACTTTCACACTATCTTTTTCCTTCTTTTTTTTCTTTACTCGAAATCCGTACTTCTAAAGCTATGCAATGTACTCGTATAACAATAACAGTTTATCTTCTTCCGGAACTCCACATATCAGTCATTATAAAGGAAAGCTGACTTAATTTTTCAGACTGGCAAATGGGAATCTGCGGCGCACAAAATAAAATCAAACATCGTCGCTACGGTTGACATCAGCGGATAGTGTGTGTAATATTACATTATGAAACAGTCTGTACGGCATGTAGCGTGTGCATGGATTGGGAGTGAGAAAGGAATTAATAGTGTAGTACTAGCCTTCTATGTTTGTTAATAGCATCTTTGCAAAACTAGTGCACAATAGGAATAAACCGAATGAGGTATCGCTGTTTTAAATAGACTGGCGTTTAATTCGGGAGGGTGGTGGCTACAACGTTCATCTGGCCATACTGATTCAGATTTTCCTTGGTTTACCTGAATCACTTCAGGCAGACGCGGGAATGGTTTCTACCTTGAGGCCGCGACCGACTACCTATCCTATCTTTGTCAGACTACACCTATAAATATGTAAATGCCTATACACAATATCTGATGAAAGCTATTTGGACGCCCGTTAGTGGACACTAGTACGGTGTGTGCTCACCCTTCCCCTCTACGACAGCTTCAGATCTGCTGGGGACACTTTCAATGAGAGTGTGAGGAATACCAGTCCATGCTTTCACAAGGGCAGAAGGTAGTGATGTTACACGCTCTGGAGCGAAACGACATCATAACTCATTCTAGAGGTGTTCCATTGGGATCAAATCTGGCTGGCTAATCCATTTCAGAAACGTTGTTGTCAACAAATCCTGAAGATGCTGCTTTGCGACAGGGTGCAATGTCACGCTGATACAAACACCCATCTCCGAACTGTTTCTCTACCGACACTGAATGTTAATGGCGTAAAATGTGTTCATATTCTTCTGAATTCGTCATTTTCTTAACGCAATAAGGGGACTTCATACTAATCACGAAAAACACCCAATACTGTACCTCCACCTCCTACGTTCTTCGTGTTGGCGCAACAGATGATGGCAGGTGACGTTCCCCAGTTACTCGCACAAACCCAAACACTTCCATCGAATTGCCACGGGAGATAGCGTGACTCATCACTACAGATCACTCACTGTCCAGTGGTGGCACAATTTGCAGCACTCAAGTGTCACTTAGCATTGTTTATGGATATGTTTGCTTTATGAGGTGCTACACGACCTCTGTATCCCATTCATTTTAACTTCTCATGCACAGTCATTGTGCTAGACGACTTTAGAACTCACGAGTGATTCCTTCCGCTGATTTCATCTGTCCGTCAGTATATGAAGTCTGCGTGGTCTTGGTTTAGCTGTAGTTGTTCCATCGCGCTTCCACTTCACAATCACATCACTAACGGTTGATTGACTTGGGCGGGCAGCTTTAGGAGGCTTGAAATACCCATGACGGATTTGTTACTCAGGCGACGTCCAGTGATAAGTCAACGTTCGAAGCCACTGAGCTCTCCTAACGGACTTGTTCTGCTGTTGCTGCATCTTTGCTGCAAACACAATACTCGCGCCTTTCTTTTGTTTTGGCGGTTTCGCCTCTCATGTAGTGGTCAGTTCGGCGTTACATAGTGGTGTTAGAATACTTTTGGTCAGATAGTACAGATGAATTATGTTACTTTTGTTGTTTCTAAATTGTACTACAACAACATTCCAATATCCTCGTAAAAGTGATCTGCAGATGACTAAAACTACTACTACTACTACTACTACTGCTACACGGCCGCACGAGACATATCAGTCAACACACTGAGACGTACACTTGAGGTTTTCTTTGTTTCCAGAGAACAAGAAAAGTCGTTGGTTACCAAGTCAGATGCTATGTCTGGTGAAGCACAACACACTCCTACTCCAATCGTAGTTTTATTTATGTAAGATTTCCGATACTCACTGAGAGAAGCAGTGCGCATCGTGAGCGCATTGGTCGAAAAGTTAGTCTCGTCTAGACTTTTCTGCGCATTATGTTCTTCAGCTATATTCTACCATACTGCTTCTGCATATCTTGTATGCTATCTACCCACATTTCGTTATGTGTCGTCCTAAGCTTCTCTCACTGCTTCCAATCCAGCATAGAACTTCCTTGGCACATCTGCCACCCATTCGGCTGGCCACATGTTCCGCACATCTTCATTTCATTTTCAGTATGGTCATAATTAAATCTTCAACTGCCGTCTGTTCTTTGATCACTTCGTTTAATTCTTTGTGTCTCCCAGTAATTCTAAACATTAATGTCTTCTCTGTTCACTGAGCAACCGTGAGCTTTTGTATGCCTTTGAATGGTGTTTGTATTAAGAGTTCTTGTCTCACAGTCATAAGTCAATAGTGACAATCCACGGTGATTGTGGGCTATCCGTTTCAGACAACGAGAAGCTTAGTTTTGCGTACTGCACTCAGTTTACAAAAACCATTGCAGGTCATTTTTTAATCTTTTTTGCCAATTTCTTGGATTTCGAGCCGTGCCCTCTGCCACCTCAGTAGTAATGTCAATTATGATGATATGAAAGTAACGACAACGCAACACCCAGTCTCCGAGCGGAGAAACATTTCGACTCGGCCGGGAACTGAACTCGGGCTCCTTCGCTTAGAAATTGCCGTGCTGACAGCGCAGCTACCAAGGCGGACATTTTTAACCTTTTGCTTTCGTGGGGAGGGCCTCTTCCACAAGCCTGCCCACGTGTGAGAGCTGTGATAAATAATAGTGGAATCGAGGATAATCATTTCGAAGTCGGGGCTAACCATCATCAATAATGGCGATTGTCAGGATATTCGAACAACATAGGAGTAAACAGAAATTCTTAAAGAAACAGGAAGAAGGGGAGGTCTCCAAATCTGACTTGGATAATAAAGTATATCTCTAGCAACAATCTGGCACCTCAAATTGTAGAGAAACGTACGACGGAAAAATAGCGTTCAAATACTTAGTCGAAACTATTCGAGACACATTACTTATTCAATTCTGTGCAACAAAATGGAAACAGCATTAAGCTGAACAAAATACGTTTACAGCGAAAACTAGAGTTCAAAATACACAAAACGGAAGTACTTCCACGCGGTTATGAAATAAGATGGGCTTTGTGGGATTGAAACACTCAGTTTAAACAAAAAAAAAGTAAGATAAGAGTTTAACGTCCCACCGACAGCGCGGCCATTAGAGACGGAGCACAAGCTCGGATTTTGGAAGAATGGGAAAGGAAATTGGCTGTAGCCTTTTCAAAGGAAACATCCCGGCATTTGCCTGGAGTGATTTAGGAGATCACAGAAAAATTCAGATGTGGATGCCCGGACGGTGATCTGAACCTTCCTCCTCCAGAACGCGAGTTTATTGTGCTAACCAATGACACTTCAAACGAAAGAGATACAACGAAGTCCAAAAAAGAGAACAAAAAGTAATGAGGAAAACTTTATGTCCAAAACACACTGAACAAGAATCAAACAGACTAAGAGTAAATAAGGAATTTCAAAGGAATAGCAACATTTATTTAGATAGACCAAAAAAAGAAAATACGCAGACTAAAGTTCTGTGGGCATGTTAAAAACATGGAACCAACCAGATTACCTAGTGAGGAGCCTTACGCGAACTAGAACTGAAACAATGAAATGGATCTCATCAGAAAAGGAAGACATAAAAGAAGTAGGGAAATATAAGAAAGAAAGATGTTAAAGCGGAAAATCCTTGACCGGGTATTTGGCATCCAGAGAATTCCAGTATTATTGGAATCACCTGATTGCCAATGGAAAAAGAGCCCATTCTAGAGAGTGAAAGTAACTTTAAATCAAAGGAAGATCAAAAGAAAGTATGTGAATACCATTTGTACCGTCAAGATCCTGTGCTGGGCAGATACTCAATTTAGCAAGTGATGAGAAGCAGAGAGACCGTGTGCATCTTTTTAGATTTCATAAAGGCGTATAACTCTATAGATAAATCATCACTGATCGAAGAACTGGAAGAGAGGGACTTGGAAGAGAAGACAGTGAACATTATCAGAACTAACAGATATCAGATCCAAAATTAAATTCATAGAGTGTTATCAGAGCTCTTCAAGGTAAGAACAGGAGTGAGATTGGGAGATGATATTTCACCACTGTTATTCAATATACCATTAAACAAGCTTTTCAGGGGATGGGCAAAAGCATTGATGATACAGGAACTTCATAAATCAGTCAGATTACGAAGGCAAACCAGAGGACTGTCTGACGTTGCTGATGACTTGGCAATACTCACAGACAAGACATAAATTGCAGTAAAGCAAATCGAGGTCCTGAAAGGGGAGGGTGAAAAGGTCGGCACAGAACACATGTCAAACTATAAAAATGCACTAAAAAATACCACGGCAATGTATGGTGAGATCAAGAGAATTGGCAAATTCAAGTACCTTGAGGAGATGATACAGGTAAAAGGAGTAGAGGGAGAAGGTCACGAACAAAGAAATCGAAAGATGACAAGAGCATTCTTGTAGACTGGTAACGACTACAATAAATTATGCCTGTCGCGTAATATAAAAGTGTTATATTACAACTGTCATCAAGCCAGAAACCTAGCATGCATCAGGAACGTTGGTCATGGATTTGAAAGGTGCACTAGATAATATGAAGAAACTAAAGAAAAGAATAATCAGAAAAATCTAGGCCGCAGTAAGAAAGGAGAAATCTATAGATGTCGTGTAAACAAAAGAACGAACAGATATCTAACATAGTACACGAGATTAAAAAACGTCGACTTCCAGACACCTGACAAACTAAATACATCTTGGAGCACGCAGAAAGCATTAAGAACATGTAGTGAATCACCAAAGTCAGAAAAGCCCTGCAGGATACTTCATAGCAGACTCAGATATACAAACATTTATCCAATAGAAAATCGTGTGAAGTCAGTGGGCATAAGTTGTTTCTTGAAACTTCCTGGCAGATTAAAACTGTGTGCCGGACCGAGACTCGGGATCTTTGCCTTTCGCGGGCAAGTGCTCTACCATCTGAGCTACCCAAGCACGATTCACGCCCCGTCCTCACAGCTTTACTTCTGCCAGTATCTCGTCTCCTACCTTCCAAACTTTACAGAAGCTCTCCTGCGAACCTGGAAGGTAGGAGACGAGATATACAGCGCTAGAAAGCCCTTACGTTCCTTGATTTTCAAACAGCTGAGCAAAACTGAACGTACTCAGACATTTATCTCTTTACTTATTCTGACCAACACTAAACTGACACACAATATTTTTTTTGCGCAACGCAATCTGACTTTCAATAATCCCTACAAAAGAATGGCCCTGACTAACAATAACCTATACCTTTCATGAATCACTTACCTCACAAAAATCTTCGTTTCTCTACTGCAATACTGCCAGCTAAATAAAAGATTCGAACTACAGATAGGCATAGTTAGCAAATGAAAGATTTTGATGGAGAACAAACAATGTATTTACCTTAATAGTGTTCAAAAGTCATAATATATATATCAGTTCATGACATCCAGTCATACAAATTTCCTTTTTCTGACGGGCACACGTCCAGATCGTCCGCTCTCAAAACTCCACCATCTCTCTCCCCACATCCACCACTGCTGCTGGCGGCTCACCTCCAACTGCGCAACGCTACGCGCTGTTCACATCCAACTGCCCAACACTACAATAGTAAATATTCCAACAATGCAAACAAGCCACAGACTGCACAAAGCACAGTCAGTGATTTTCATACAGAGCGCTACGTGGTGTTACCAACATAAAAACCTAAACAGCTTACTTACACAATTAGTTCCTGTTTTCACCTTTAAGTTCCTCCTGCTTTTAGAGGTGGCTCTACTCAGAAAATGGAAGGAAATGAAGGAATCACAAATACTTTCGGAAGTTTTTGGCGATGATTACGCTGCTGTGACAGTGTTTTAAAGTGATTCCGAGAACAATGATGGTCTTCCTCCTCTTGCGAATGATTCATTTCGTCGTAATGTTAATATACAACCTGTGGCGAGAACAGTTACCTGGAGTTAAGAAGAAAAAAAAAAAAAATTGGCGAGGTCCGAGTAGGATTCGCGGACTGAGCATTGCGTACGAACTTAATTATATATACAGACAGTTCATCCTTTTCGGAAATCGAAAATCTCGACAATTTTTGCCTGTTATCGACATTGATACTGGCAAGATGTCGGTCCCAGAAATTCCAGGAATTTCTAGAATGTTTTAATTTCGACGACGGACTACAGATATCAAAAGAATTATTTTCTTACAAATGAACGATTTTTCCTTTACTTGTGCTTGAAGCCTTGCTTCTTTCCAAATTTCATGATTTTACGTCAATCGGAAGTATGCTCTAGGTTTTAATGAGTTAGTTTCAAGTATCAAAATCTGTGACATAAACGGCCAAATCTATTGGTAGCATTGACTTAGGAGCTTCAGTTCTTTACACCGCTAAGGGACTGTGGACCTTAGTGCGTGATATAATTTCAATTTGATTCGTCTACCTGTTTCTGACAGAAAGGGTTTTTAACAAAAAAAATAGCTCTGAGCACTATGGGTAACATCTGAAGTTATCAGTCCCCTAGAACTTAGAGCTACTTACACCTAACTAACCTAAGGACATCCCACACATCTATGCCCGAGGCAGGATTCGAACCTGCGACCTTAGCGGTCGCGCGGTTCCAGACTGAAGCGCCTAGAACCTTCGGCCACAACGGCCGGCGGATTTTAAGTCGGACAGACGCAGGCAGACAGACGGGCGGACAATTAAGTAAAGCTATAACGGTTCCGTTTTTACCGATGGTGGAACGAAACCATAAAAAAAGAAACATTTGGCCAAGTGTCTTCATTTATTCCCTAGCAAGTCAACTGAGATATTCCAAACATTTCATATTAATATGGCAGCTGAAGACTGCTCCACTCATGTCTTTGCTTTACTGACTGGAAAAGATTCGCTGCCTGGAGACTGTACAGTATACTATTATCTGGTTTTCCTTCTTGTAAACTATTCCCCAATATCTAAATTTGACCATCGTTGGGTTTCCTCCAATGGTCTGGCACACCAGCAATTACTAAAAGCTACTGCTAGAACTGTAGGGTTCTACACAATGTGGCTTCTGGTATGAGCCTGCAAACCAAACCATTACATAATTTCACACATACTGTCCTGCCAGAAAAAGTAAAAACTACACTATTACCAAGAACTTCCAAATGGTTATCTTACTGCATCTGGTTGCTGTCTAGATAAGACGTGTGTGATTAGTAGAGTAATTAGATGCTAATGTGTCAACCGCATTGCGTTCTCAGCCGAAAGAGAGAGTTGGTTCGACTTCGGCCTTTGGTGGCCGTGCACAGTGAGTCAAGGCCAGGAGTAAAGCGGGCGCAAAAAGTGTCCCAACTCGTAAACGCCGGGCGGGGAGCTAACGACCGCGGCCCACAGCAGCTGCTGTCAAAACGCGGAGAGCCGCTCCTGCTTAGCGGCGCATCTCCGTCCCTCGTTACCACATGCCGAGGAGTAAAAGTGGCTGTCACAGCCGGTCAGATAAGTGGCTTTCTTTACGGCGCGGGCGGCACCCAAACCAGTCGCGCTGCCTCCTCCCAGAAGCGGTGCGTGACCCGTGGGGCTGCGTGCCCGCTTTCCCACTGTTCGCCACGGGAAGGTCAAGCTGAGCACTTTGGGAAGATTGTTAGGTGCGTAGGCGTGTTCCTTTCCCTGCGCTTCCGTGAGAGAGAGGCTGACTTGAAAGAGAGGTATCCTCCACTAATTTTCGTTGTGAAACACGTGTTTCATTCTTCTAGCGGTGAGCTTTGGTGTAACCACACCCGTCGGGTCAGGGATCCTCAGAGTTCGTCGGTCGCTTGGTATAAGTGAGTTACTGTTAGCCTGTGTTAAGCCAACAATAACACGTGAAGCATTTCGTAACATGGTGATGGGAAGAACAGGACCAGTTCAAACGATCGTCAGTAGAACATAGTGAGGTTGCGCCTGGCAGTGCACTGTACTCAGTTCTGTACGGCTGGTGATTTGTCTTTAGGGTATGCATGTTCGAAAGAACAGACACCGTTCATATACATTGTGGTCCACTGATCGTGACCGGGCCAAATATCCCACGAAATAAGCGTCAAACGAAAAAACTACAAAGAACGAAACTCGTCTAGCTTGAAGGGGGAAACCAGATGGAGCTATGGTTGGCACGCTAGATGGCGCTGCCATACGTCAAACGGATATCAACTGCGTTTTTTTTTAAAATAGGAACCCCCATTCTTTATTACGTATTCGTGTAGTACGTAAAGAAATATGAATGTTTCAGTTGGACCACTTTTTCGCATTATGGATATATGGCGCTGTAACAGTCACAAACATATGGCTCACAATTTTAGACGAACAGTTGGTAGGTTTTTTAAATTAAAATACAGAACGTATTGGTCCACGAAAATGTTATCATATTCTTCGGACGACTTGTTATTTTAACAATATGGAAAAGAGAATTCGAAGAGTCTTGTCTATTTGTAAACTTTGTCAAAAGGCGAAACCATCTACTATCTCCCATCCTGCTCCGCTGTTTCCTATCATTCCTTCTAAATTAAAATAATTTGCTGCTGTTGATCTCTTGGGACCGCTTGTCAGAACATCTAATGGATTTTCGTACGTTCTAGTCGCTATTGACATTTCCTTGTTGAAAGCATACTGTGGAGCTCGTAATTTATGATATTTACTAAAATGCCTAATGAAACGATGAGAAACATTTCACGGCTATTGCCTTGCTAGTTGAGAGAAATGCCATATGGCTTGCTTTATGTATTTATTTACTCATTTTGTTTAGTATCAAGTTTCTAGCAGCAGCAGCACTAAATGTAAATTGGCAAAGCAAACAAGCAAAATTTCCGGACTGTGTCTTGAATCCTGGCAGGGTCGCCATATGAAACGTCCCCTTAGAACAATCATACAAGACTGTGCTTAAACTGACACACAATATTTTTTAGCGCAACGCAATCTGACTTTCAGAAATCCCTACAAAGGAATGGCCCTGACTAACATTAACCTGTACCTTTCACAAATCACTTACCTCACCAAAAATCTTCGTTACTCGAACTACTGCAATACAGCGAGCGCCACTACTGCAGAGCTAAATAAAAGATTCAAACTATGGAAAGCACTAACTACTGATAGGCATAGTTAGCAAATGAAAGATTTTAATAGAGAACAAACAATGTATTTACCTTAATAGTGTTGAAAAACCATAATATACATAGCAGTTCATAATATCCAGTATAACAAATTTCAAAACTCCGCCATCTCTCTCCCCACATCCACCACTGCTGGCGGCTCACCTCCAACTGCGCAACGCTACGCGCTGTTCACATCCAGCTGTCCAACACTACAATGGCAGACAACAATGCAAACTAGCCACAGACTGCACACAGCACAGCCAGTGATTTTCATACAGAGAGCGCTACGTAATGTTGCCAATAAGAAAACATAAACAGACTACTTACAGTTGTTCCAATGTGATACATGTACCTTTGTGAACTTATCATTTCTAAGAACGCATGCTGTTACAGAGTGATATCGTTTACTCAGCTCAAGAGTTGCTGCACACAATGCTGGCAGATCAAAACAGAGTCCAGAGAGTTCCAGGTCCGTAGCCAGATCAGTAATGCACTAATCACCGAGAGAGAGGCTGAGTACTCCCATGCTTAGTAGCACTGGATTGAAGGGGGCTGATGATAGACAGTTGCTGCCTCTTACACAGTAGGGTTGATAGAACAAACAGCGATATACCGAAATAACGATATTTCGATATCAGTTACGCGATATTATTAATCGACATTAATTCAACCGACATATCAGTAACATCAATATTTTGTGGCGACGTAATCGGATAATATTATTATTATCATCGTATAACTCATAAAAGAGAGAACACAACACTACTTTGTTTTTAATATTGAAATATTTAAAACGCGAGAACGCTATTTGCTATTCTTTTTGCATTGAAGTTGAAACTAAGTGTTTAATTATTTTTCATTAAACACTGACCTACACAATTTTCCCTGACAAAGACAACTCGAACTTAACCTATTCATTTATCACTCACAATGTACAAGCCCAACGCAATCTGATTGCTGTACATTGAAAACATGACTACCAATAATTAACACAAAAGAATGGCCCTGAATTGCAAGAAATCCTAACAGTAATACAAATCAAAAAAATATGTAATTAAAGAAATATGAAATTGCCTCCAACTCTGTTAATTGCCTAAACTCATTTCAATCACGAATCCCGATAGTGGAAACCCCATCCTTTTTCATAAGTCACTTACCTCACAGAAAATCTTCATAACACGAACTACAGCAATTACAGCTAGTAGCACCAACGGATAGCTAAATAAAGAGATTCTGACTACTACAGGCTCCAACTACTAGGAGGCATATGGTTAGCAAAAGAAAGGTTTTTGTTGAAGAGCAAACAATGTATTTAAAAAAAATTCATGTGACGTCCAGTTCCAAAAATTATATAGTTGTCAATAATTCTACTGCCCAAACATTATCAACCATACATCCATTATGATACATTTCCTTGCATATTTTCTTATAAGAAATTTCATCTCACTGTACATTGCTTGTCCTACCAACAGTCTCCACTAAGAAAAAATATATCCACACACTTCTCTATCCACTCGCTAACTGCTAGTCCGTCCAACCACAGAATCTCTTGCCGAGGGCGCAGAGCGATGTCAGCGATATTAACACCGTCTATAGCGTTGCCAACATACAAACAGGCTACTTACATGCTTCTTAGAGAAATTTTGACTGTTGTCAGTGTGTATTTTCGTAACCTCTCCTTGCTCGAAAGTAAGGTTGGTAGAAATGTTTGAAATGCAATCCTCGAAACTTCGCTTCATGTGTTTATAGTAGTGATTTTGCAGTGTGCGAAACAAAAAAAGAAACTCTTAAAAGTAGTGTGTGGAAGTATTTGAATCAAACGATAGAAGTGTAAATTGCAATTATTACGGAAAGGCACTCCAAACTTCAGGTAACACCATAAAAGCTCATTTAAAACCCAGTATCCGAAAGCTTTTCATCAGAAACGGACGGCTACGGACCCGTCCAGAAACACCGAGTTAAAGTGAAAGACCGATAGTGTTTCTATAGCAAGTAGATCTCTTAATTCCACTTCCAGTCCAGTACTTGCTTCGACTTCGTCAGCTGCTTATTCAGACTGTGCAGGAGGAGGTACCGCCACTGCTTTGAAGAATGTTGCTTTGTTTGTAGGAGGAGGAAAATAAAGCGGATTTATTTCATATTTGCAGAGATTGTGTGTATTTTATACTGTGGAGAACGAAGGTTTCATTACTCTTAGAAAAGTTGTACAAGACAAATAGGAAATGCTTCATTTTATAAATAAAAACCGCCTTTTTCTTGCTGCAGAGTAGTGTATTTTCTCAAGATGCATTTAGAATTTTTACTTTAAGGCATCTTCACTGGAATTTAGAATGATATAGTTTCGTTTTGATATGCGATATTTGTAGAATATAAAACAGTTAATGACTTGTTTTTTAAGTAAATAAGTGATTACTTACAGTTTTTGGTTGACATCTACATTTCCTCTCATCTGGTCACATGCTGGAGGAAAAGCAATTCCCAACCAAAAATTCAAATAACTGTAAGTGATCACTTATTTAGTTATAAAACGAGTCAATAACTATTTTGTGTTCTAAAAGTATGGCATATCGAAACAAAACTGTACCATTCTAGATTCCACTGAAGATGCGTTAAAGCAAAATGGCGAAACGCGTGTGGAATAAATACAATACGTTGCAGCAAGAAAAAGACATTTTTTATTTACAAAATGAAAATTTCTATGCTTGCTGCTGATGATGGTCACGAAAAAAATTTCTTATGAAATGCTTCGTTAGCAGTTTCAGGAAGAATTAAATAAGCTAACAACAGTAACATTAATTGCTGATGTATGGACTACGAGATATTAAACAAAGTTTTCTGGGTGTCATCACCACCCATAATGTGGTTTCTGATAGGGATGAGATAAGCTCAGTTTCTTTGGAATTTTTTTCAACTTACAGAATGGCATAACACAGGCCATACGTCTTGTGTTCTCAAAAGTATTTGTGAATAGTTAAAAACACCTCGTGATAAGATCACAGCTGTAGTTGCAGACAGTGGAGAAAATAAGGTCAAGGCAGCAGTGTCTATGTACTATTGTTTAGGCACCTGTATATCGAAATATCAACATCTTTCGTTCGATTAGTCGTCGCTGCCGATATACGACACGTGCCGTTCGATTATATCGAATATCGATATTTATATCTAGGTTACCCATCCCCATTACACACTTGGATCGCGGCGCTGCCGGCACCGGCCGTCGATTGGGTTCAAAAATGGCTCAAATGGCTCTGAGCACTATGGGACTTAACATCTGAGGTCATCACTCCCCTAGAACTTAGAACTACTTAAACGTAACTAACCTAAGGACACCACACACATCCATGCCCGAGGCAGGATTCGAACCTGCGACCGTAGCGGTTGCGCGGTTCCAGACTGTAGCGCCTAGAACCGCTCGGCCACTTCGGCCGGCCTGTCGATTTGGGGGCCGCCGGTTGCTGCTCTGGCGGCAAAACTCGTAGCGTCTGGCGCCAACCTACGAAATAGGAACCAACACGCCCGGTATGATGTCTGTGGCGAACGACACCACGTGTAGTATCACACTTGTTTTGCCTATGTTGATGTTCGTCTTATAACTTCCTTTACTGCTCGTCCAACTTCTTTGTAATCCCTGACAGAATTACAATGCCATCGGCAAAGCTCAGAGTTTTGATTTCCTCTCCCTTAACCTTAATTCCCGTTCTAAATTCATCCCACATTTCCTTTATTGCTTGCATAAATGTACAGATTGAGTAATATCCGGAATAATGTACAACCCTTTCTCGCTTCCTTCTCATGTCCTCCGACTGTTGTTATTGCCGTCTTCTTTCTATACAAATTGTATATGGCCTTTCACTTCCTGAATTTTTTATTCGTGATGCCTTCGAAAATTCAGAGTGTCTATTCCAGTCAAAATCTTCAAAAATTTTGTATAAATCTACAAATACTATAAACGCAAGTTTTCTTTCCTTCAGCCTATCTTCTAAGATAGTTCACAGGATCAGTATTTCTCTTGTGTTCCTACATTTCTCCGTAATCCAGACTGAATTACACTAAGGTTGGGTTCTACGAGTCCAGCTAAGAAACAGAATGAGAAGGCGCAGTGTTTAAGTCATTGGATTCGTAGTCGGAAGGATTCAAATCCCCGTCCGATCATCCACGTGTAAGTTTACCGTACTTTCTCCACATCGATTATAGAGAGCGCTGGAATGATTATTGTGCAACGGTTACGCCAGTTTTCCCTCTTAGGTCTTCCCCACCGCGAGCTCTTAGTCGAATTTTAATTACCTCGCAGTCAACGGGACTTAAACCACTTCCTACCTCGAAGAAGAAGAAGAAGAAGAAGAAGAAGAAGAAGAAGAAGATGATGATGATGATGATGATGATGATGATGATGATAACAGCGACGACGACGACGACGACGAGGGAGAACGGAAGTCGTCACAACCTGATAGCACCATAGGGTTCACCGAGCTAATCTGACAGACAGATCACCATCAACAGCGTCACATGTCCTCAGTCTATTTACGCGACTCTACGGAGAGATCTGGTATTTAACCCAGAACTTTGGCGCAACAAAACTCCGGTGACCAAGAACTTGCTCGTACATTACTACTACTCCTCTTCTCACTTGTGAAATTGTGTTAGTGTAAATTTCTTCAGCCTGCAGGACTCGAACTGGCTACCAAGCGCCACCTAAAAAAACAGAAAACTAAACTGCACTTACCAGAATGAGATTTTCACTCTGCAGCGGAATTTTCGCTGATACGAAACTTCCTGGCAGATTAAAACTGTGTGCCGGACCGAGACTCGAACTCGGGACCTTTGCCTTTCGCGGGCAACTGCTCTACCAACTTTTTTTTTTTTAATCTCGTTTTGTTCGCTTTTGTTCGTTGCATCTGCTCGGGGCGGACGTCGTAAGACAACCGTTTAAGTTCGTTATTAGCCGGCACGGTAGCTCAGCGTGTTCGGTCAGAGGGTTACGTGCCCTCTGTAATAAAAAAAACTGAGTTAATCGACCAATAACCAATTGAGCTATATTTTAAACTGCACTTGTCGGATTACATTAGATTTGTTCCCCAGCTCCGAAGGGTATAACCTCCTTTGCAACAAAATGGCATTCTGCGATATTGGCTCTTTTTAACATTAAAATATAATCTCAGTGCATTTTGACAACTAAAATGTTAACATATTTCGCTGGACTGTAGAACATACCGTGCAAATTTTCAACAGGTCGAGGTTGACCATTCCCTTGTGAGAGGAGAAGAAAATTCTTGACTTCAGTACATATCTCGATAGATCTCTACATACGGGAACTAGCTGTGGCCCTAAAAAGGAAAAATAAATGCACTCACTCAAAAGAAAGTCGCAAAACAAAAAAATAATACATGTAATCAAATTTCTGGAATACATATATATAGGTAACATATTTCAGTGACTCACATTGAAAGGTCACAGATTAATGTAAACATGATAAGCCATTGAAAATGTAAAATTCTGATGCATTAATAACCAGTGTAAACCTCCAGAATGTTAAATGCAAGCATGCAAACGCACATGCATTGTGTTCCACAGGTGTCGGATTCAGTTTGTGGGATGGAGTTCCAGGCTTGTAGAACTTGGACGATCAGGACAGGGATAGTTAACGCTGTTTGTGGATGACACCGGAGTTGTCTCCGATTGGAGACAGATCTGGGTATCGAGGAGGTCAAGGCACCAAATCGACATTCTGTAGGGCATGTTGGGTTACCAAGGTGGTATGTGGGCGAGCGTTGTCCAATTGGAGAACACACAATGGGATAGTATTCATGAATGGCAGCACAACATGCCGAATCATCAGACAGACGCACAGATTTGCAGTGAGGGCACGTGGGATAACTACGAGAGTGCTCCCGCTGTCATTTGAAATCGCAGCCCAGACCGCAACTCCTGCTGTACGTCCAGCGTGTCTAGGGCAGGTTGGTTGCAGGCCGTCAACTGACCTCCTTCTAACTAACAGCCAACTCTGGCACCAGGGCAGAACAGGCTTTCATCAGAAAACACAACAGACCTCCACCCTGCCATCCAACAAGCTGTCGCCTGACACCACTGAAGTCCGCAAATGGCGCTGCTTTGGGTTCAGTGTAGTGCATGCTGCCGGGTGTCCAGCTCTGTGCTGCCCTTGAAGTAACAGATTTGTAACAGTTCTTTCTATCACTGTGCTGGCAACTGCTGCTCAGATATCAGTTGCAGATGCACTATGTTGCGCCAGAGCCATACACTGAACACAATGGTCTTCCCTCTCGGTAGCGTCACGTGACCGTCCGAAGCCCCGTCTTCTTGCGACCGTCCACTCACGTGATCACCACTGCCAGCATTCATGTGCAGTGGCTGCATTCCTGCCGAGTCATTCTGAAGTATCGTAGAATGAACATCCAGCTACTCGTAGTGCTATTACACGACCCCATTCAAAATCAGTTAGGTGCTGGCAGATGCGTCTTTGTCGCCTTAAAGGTATTCTTGACTAATATCAAATCACCACATCCAGTGTCAGGGAACTAACGCTCACGACCATCACAGCGTGTGTTTCAAAAATGTTGAGCTGTGTGTGAAATCTTATGGGACTTAACTGCTAAGGTCATCAGTCCCTAAGCTTACACACTACTTAACCTAAGCTATCCTAAGGACAAACACACACACAACCATGCCCGAGGGAGGACTCGAACCTCCGCCGGGACCAGCCGCACAGTCCATGACTGCAGCGCCTTAGACCGCTCGGAGCGTGTGTTAAAAGCAAACTTCATTTACATCCTTATAGTGGCGCTACTAGCACCGCTGTTATGCGACTGGCACGAAATCTGAACAGATATCTTCTTTCATGTGTATAAACACACCTACCAACTTTCATTTATGTCGGATAACTCCTCCTTGCTGTTGCGATTTTTTTTTTCTTTTCGAGCAGTGTATTTTTGTATTCCCCGATTTTCTTTTTTCTTTTTTCCACTAGCTCCACTTGCTGATCTCATCGTTACATAGTGGAGATATCGGAGTAAAATAGCTCCAACTTCAGCCAGCTTATAAGATGCAGAAATTAATCTAAGTACGCAATCTACGTCATCGTAAGACAGTGACAAAATTGTCACTGTGTAATCTTTCCCCACACGACATTTAAACAGACATCAATAAATACAGTTAATCGGTAGAACTAAAAGCAAAGATAGGTTTTGTATCTCCACGGGTCGTCACAACCTCGTGAACCTTCACTGTCGCCTCAAATGCAGACTATGGGTGGCGGTGGTTCGACTGCAAATACGGGGAGCTGAACCCGGAAAGAGGGAGCGAAACTCAACGTGTGAGTCAATTTACCGGGGGAGCAGAGGATCGGAACACCGCGTAGAGACGGGCGAAGAGAAAAAAACACAATGTAAGCTGTGTGAACGACGGAACAACTCGTCACGCAGACCACAGACCACGACACAAAGCGAGAGCCAGGTCCGAGAACTGTTAGTTGCTTTGAGCAGACGAGACTACAGTCGTCTGGGTTCCCTGACATCTCTGGCAGATGGGTCATCTGAACTGCAGCATATAAAAATGAGTTCTTTTTATTATTAGATTAATTAGAAATGATTTACTTATCTTGATACAATACTTTGCCCCAGGAGTACTTGATAATGAACAACTATCATTAACTATTAAAGTATCACTTGATGCACTAACCCTTCTTTTGAAGTACGACGTGCGACGTTTACAATAGTACTTTTCCATCTCACACTTGAATAACAACTTAATCTACTCGATGAAGTTGACTGCCTCAGCCGAGGTCACGAACTGGGACAGAGCGCTTCCGTGCTCGGTTCTATATTGACTCTGTGTGGGGACACTACTGTGCTGAGAGAATGGGCGTGTCTTCTTCAGCCTCTCCCATTCGTCGTCGCGGATAGCAGCGAGACCACGCTAACGTCTGTGGCATCGACATGCGTTACCGACTTTGGTGTCGCACCGCGATCTCTGGACGAAACCACATTGATGTCAGCGTAGGAACTGCCGGACCCGGCCTCCTGCTGCGGTCAAGTAAACACTTGGGTCAGTGGCGCTGCCCGTACCACGATTGACGTGCACACACTCTGACAGCGTTCTCCGCAACTCCGCTGCGACACGCACGCCAGCTCATCTCCATCCATGTCGATGTCCGTGGGCGGGGATATTAAAACAGGAATAGAGGATGCAGAAAAACAAGCTGATTATAAAGTGAGAGCAGGGCAGGGGACGTCGAATTGAGTAACATTTTCCTGGTGATCAAAAGTCGGCCGTGGACAGTTTTGCAGCTACAGCAATAAAACGACAGCCAATAAGTGAAGAGCGCAAGAAAGTCAGTCCGGTAAGTGACCGTGTTTTTAATTACCAACAACGCTGTTTCGTCCTGCCAATCATTTCTTCGACGACGTGAACCTTGTAACAATGTTGGAGGAAGAGATTTTGAGCATTTACTATTAAAAATTTTTGATTTAAAAAGAAAATGCTTTCTTAGTTCGCACTTAGCGATCTACTGTACTTGTTAGAAATGAAAATTCATTCGTGCTCTCTGTACATTAGCAAAAATTACAAGTAACATTATGCCATAAAGTACCATACACTGACTATCTAACTGCAATGCTGCTTCTGCAGTACACCTTACTATTTTAATAAATTGACACTACGGTACTTGTAGCATAGGTGACTTAATAGTTTAGCGTCCAGCGTAACCACCCATGAATAGGAATTTAAAGTTTATCTAGCTCTGACGGTTTAACTGAATCCATTATCTTCAGCTAATTTAATCAGTAACTGTATTCTTTACCGTAATAGATGTTCTGGCGTGACCACAAGCGCCGGAACGAAGATGAAAAACACAACAGAAGAGAAGATGGTGAAACGACGTCGGCCAATGATACGCTGATTAGGACCGCACTACGATAGGATCGGCCTCTACAAGAGGAGAATATAAGCGCCGCCCCTGCCAGCTTCGGCCGCTCAGTATCGGCTCCGTATTCGGACAGTATAGGCACAGTTGCAGTCCGGGACTCGCAGAACAGTTATTAGTGGTCCATATCCATTGCTTGTTTGGACATTGCCTATAGCGAAGAACATTACTGTTTTCATGTCGCCCATAGCTTGCGACTACTCCTTGTAAATCCTAAAGTTTTGTCAATCCTCTTATTTGTAAGAAAGACTATTAATGTTATTTGCTTGAATTGTCGTATAGCATTCCGAGAACGCATCATCCATTAGGTACCCTATACGAGACGACTGGGTAGGACCCCACTTTTTTCCGCAGATGCGTGACACTGTTACGTCATCTGTTCTAAAATGGTTCAAATGGCTCTGAACACTATGGGACCTAACATCTGAGGTCATCAGTCCCCTAGAACTTAGAACTACTTAAACCTAACTAACCTAAGGACATCACACACATCCATGCCCGAGGCAGGATTCGAACCTGTGACCGTAGCGGTCACGCGGTTCCAGACTGAAGCGCCTAGAACCGCTCGGCCACACCGGCCGGCCAAAGTGACTGCGACACTTCTTTTTACAAAACTTGAGGGATCAACACACGTGACTGTACACTGTCATTTTGAACAAGAATTACACCTCCCTGTACGGCGCGGCTTTGCCGACGGGCGAAGTATCGGTGCACTACAGAGTTCATTATGCTGTGCAACGAACGAGGCCAGGATGTGCGAATGTATTTTAGCAAACTGTTCTGACGTAACCGCAAGCGCTGGAACGACGATGAAGAACGCAAGAGAAGAGAAGGCGGTGAAACGACGTCGGCCAATGGTGCGCTGACTTAAGACCGCACCACGACAGGAGCGGCCTCTACAAGAGAAGAATTGAAGCCCGCTCCTGCCAATCTCAGCCGCTCAGTATTCGCTCAGTACTTGGAAAGTATTAAGACAGCATACGGACAGGCCTAGCAGAGAAAGCTACGATAGCAGTTATTAGTGGTCCACAAACTGTGTGTCAAACTTGCATGAACATAGTATATAGCAAAGGACTCGGATTTATGTTTGCATGTCGCCCATCACTTGCGACATTGTTACTTCCAAGTTAAGTATTGTCAGTCCTCTATATAGCATTCCGAGAACGTAGCATTCTATAGGCATCCTGTAAGCGACGAGTGGGCAGGACCGCACAATAGGTATTATCTGTGTTAAGTTGATTTAAATGCAGGTCGCAGATTGGTTGCCGTTTTATGACTGTACCTCTACAAACTTCATTTCTGGCCTATGGCGTACTGAAGAGTTTTGCTTCACTCGATGTCCCCTGCTCTTATTATCACATTGTTTCTCTCTACCATGTATACAAATATTTATTTTTCCTTCACGAAATCGTTATCAGCTGATGTTCCCGCCGTCTTCCATCATTATTGGAACGATCACATAGATAATATTATGGGTAGATCAAATGTAAGACTGCGACTCATTCGCAGAACACTTAGAAGGTGCAACAGGTCTACTAAAGAGACTAGTTACACCACGATTGTCCGCCGTATTCTGGAGTACTGCTGTGAGATGTGGGATCCGCATCAGGTGGGACTGACGGATGACATCGAAAAAGCACAAAGAAGGGCAGCTCGTTTTGTATTATAGCGAAATAGGGGAGATAGTGTCACAGACATGATACGTGAATTGGAGTGGCAATCATTAAAACAAAGGCGTTTTTAGTTACTACGGGATCTTCTCATGAAATTTCAATCAGCAGTTTTCTCCTCCGATTGAGAAAAGTCTGTTGGCACCCACCTACATAGGGAGAAATGATCATCACGTTAAAATAGGAGAAATCAGGGCTCGCACAGAAAAATTTAAGTGCTCGTTTTTCCCGTGTGTCGTTCGAGAGTGGAACGGTAGAGAGACAGCTTGAAGGTGGTTCATTGAACCCTTTGCCAGATACTTTACTGTGAATAGTGCAGTAATCACGTAGACGTAGATAGAAGTTACAAGATTACTGGTGACTCATCATCTCCTTGAGTGGTTCTCGATTCGAATGTGACCGATTAGAATCATGCTAGTGGAAAAAAGTTTCATCCACAGTATTTTGTTGGTAAAGGAGGTGAAGGTGTAAAGTTGCTAAATTCCAGGCTTTGCTTTACTGTCCTGCATTGCTTTCCAAACACCGCATTCTCTCTTGGAGTGACGGAAATCCGCTTAAAATTTAGTGCTATTAGCCAGGAGTAGGCTGCATTCCGACACCGGTTCCTCCCTCTTTCTTTCTTCCGCCATTAACAACACAATCAAAGCACTGTATATACACTCATCACAATTATCCTTAAGACACAGATACGCACCTATCACTTCGTAACACCTCTACTAAAGCCTTGCTCAGGATGGTAGTGTGTGTTCTTTATCCGAGTATCATACTGACATTTTGATCCATGTTATTTTTGTATATATCTGTTGTTGCACATGTTTTCGGAGCAACCAAGCTGTATTTATGTCCACGGCATGTTGCATGTGATATGTGAAATCGGACTGTCTGTTTTGTTTCAGGTAAGCGGGTGTCCAGTAACCTCTACAGATTTCCAGGCTCTGCAGTTCGCAGTATGTCCAACTTTAAAGTAAATAAAAGGTAAGACCCACCAGCTAAACGACTGTAAGGTAATGTTATGACGCACACTGTGAGGATCTGAGCAGCACAGATACGCATTAAGACATCTAGCATGTCACTGGAAACATTGTTGGATCCAGATAAGATCTTGAAGTGTGTTTATTTTGAGATCCGCAGCAACTATGAACAGATGTGAAATCACACGGTAGTGGTAACAGGTTCGAACACAGATACTTTGAAATCGACAATTTTTGATGGCACC
This sequence comes from Schistocerca cancellata, assembly GCF_023864275.1. Taxonomy (NCBI): domain Eukaryota; kingdom Metazoa; phylum Arthropoda; class Insecta; order Orthoptera; family Acrididae; genus Schistocerca; species Schistocerca cancellata. The sequence goes on from NC_064628.1 coordinate 701,960,354, forward strand.
ACTTAATATGATTTGAATTTGTCGGACCTGGCAGCTAACATATGTCACCTGTGATAAACACTTTAAACAGATAACTGCTGGATATTGTCAGCAGATGTGAGGACCACTCGCGGTTGGCCACTGCGTAGGGTAACGCGTCTCGTCTGTGTCGAATGTTTCACTGTCAGAAAACAGTTAATTTTTTTTGTCACGTTCGTAGTACCACTTTAGTAATAATTTAATTGTAGATTTGACAAGTGACTCTTGAATATTAATACTTATGACTGTGTGAATGAAGAATAAAAATTAAGTTAAAGATATGACTATGCCTGGTGATTCCGACATTTTATGATCCAGATATAAAAAGTTAACATAATTCCTCAGTCACTGCGTGAATTTCGCCTCTGTCGAGCTGGACAGAAGTTAAGTTAATACGTTAAAAAGATAATTCGCATCTGTGACCATTTTTCCTGAAGTCACGTGCTAAAAGTTGGAATTGAATCAAATTTACCTCACTTCGTACAAAATGTTCGATAATGAATCGACTGAACGATGTAGCGGAGTGGATAACGCACTGGACTAGCGTTCAGGAGGATGACTATTCAAATCCACGACAAGCCATTCAGAATCAGATTTCCCATCATTTCCCTAAGTCGCTTACGGCAAACTTCGGGATAGTTCCTATGAAAGGACATAGCCAATTGCCTTCTCCAATCTATCTTAATACGAGCTTGTGCTCAGTCTGTAATGGCCTCGACGTCGACGGGACGTTAAAACATAGTGTTTCTTACTTACTTACTCCCTTCCTTCGAGAATGGGCCTTTCACCTTGCGGCAACCTGTATACATTTATTTGCAAGACGAATTAGAACCGTGCACTGGACCAGGCCGTCAACTCTTAGCGGGGCCATAATGCCCGTAGGTGGTCCTGTATACCGTTCCTTGACGTACTGCGCTTGCTTCTACTTTCATCGTAAACGCCGCACTCACAAATCACCGTCGCTAAAGTCAAGGCAATGCTGTCAACACGAAACACAGTTTTGCGCTATTCATCTCACCAGCTATGTCAGTAGCTTTACCAACGGAGGCAGGTTGTATACTGATGAAGTATGATAAAAGGGTTGGTGAGTGACATTGTTGCTCATAGCCTGTTTTTCAGTAAACAATTCCAGCTGACACACTGGCTGCGACATTGGCCGTGATTTGCACAGCAGTGGCTGCTCGTCTAATGAATCATTCTTAACATGAACCTGTTACCATCTGGAAGCAGACAGACGAATAAATCGACTGGCATCAAGCTTAATACAGACGAAACACCTCAAGTACAACGTGTTTGGCATTTCTTCAAAAGGACCACGCAATCTCACGTTGTACCATATCCGAAAAACTTTACGTCTCTGGTCACATTCGTATCGGATTTCGCTATTATTCCGTCTAATTTCTGTTAATGGTACTTAATGCTTGAAGCCTCCCTGAAGAACGGCTGCCATTACGATCACACAATTATGTTGGAGGAATACTTCTAACAAGTGTTGCCCCATAGCAACTTGTGTGACGAATACGAATGTGGTAATGTTTGCTGCATTAAGTTCAAATAAACTTTCTGAGTAAACTGAATTTAAAACGTTGAAGGAACATGGTAAATCAAATTATTAAAATAAAATAATCCAATAATCAAATTAATATTTCGTATTATCTCCCACAGTACTGTTCCGTTTCATTTGCATCCACATTCTTTTTTTATTTTGTGAGGCGTGGCAACGATAGGTGCACAAGGCAAACTGGAATTAATACATTTTACACAAAAAACGGAAAATCCGTGGATATTTTTGTGCCAAAATGCCTTTGCTTCATTCTTAATTTTCTCTTCTTGGTAAGAACATGCCCCTGACAAGCGACATAGGAACTGTGAAAAATAGCTAGAGTAAAACCTTTTTTGTTCGATAACACTTACTTATTCAAAAATAAGTTAATCAGTTTACGTGTTCCTAATGTGGTCGAAAGCATCCTAGGGCTGACAGTATCAAATTTCGACGAGTACTGTTAGGGTCAGTTCTGGAGTGCGTGTGCGTCGATTGGGGAAAGGACATGGGTTTCGAATACGCTATTACAATTTGGGTTCTGTATAGGCTACACTGTTGAGCGATTGACACAAACACACCCACCTATTAATGCGTAGTATACAATCTCGCCCCGATGACGGCGAAAGAGTATTGTGCTTTTGGCACCAAGACACCGAAAGCATCGAGGATGCATCTAAATCCATGACTGAACAACCTCTGCCCTCAGCACACAGATATTGTTCGGAGCTAGGTCCAAGGCTGGCAGGTTTCCCAGTACTGATCTCAACTGATCTGAGGAAACACTTACGTCCGCGCGGTATTCTTCTAATAGAATTCAGGAACGTTCTGTGGTGCGTTGTCTTGCTGAAGGTTCAGACGCTTCCATAGTGCAGCAGATGAGCAAAAGGATGTGGTTAGTTCCAATGGGTCGGGATGGCTCCCCACCATTTGCAGTGTGTCATAGTATCCCTATTGTTATTAGGGCAAAAATGATTGCTTAATGGATCTTGGTAAACGTCTCAAATTCAGATCGTCATGCAAGCTCGTCTTCTGTGCACAGGCAAAGTCCGAGAGTCTGGCCCCCAGTAGTTTCATTCCCACAGCGGAGAATCTCTTTTAGTAGAGTTTGAAAATCATAGCTGGAAACATCAGTGAAATGGAAGTGTGAATCAGGCCTGGAGGCGAGCTCATATAGCCTAATGGTTAAGTCGACTGCTCGCGATAAGAAGGTAATGTGGGTTTGGGTCGCAGTATGGTGCAAATTTTCAGTTGTCACTATAGGTGTAGAACGTGAGTAATACGGAACCGAGTAAGAACGAAAGACAATGTTAGAACACGACAAGGGCCCTTCTCAAATCTTCACTCTCTCAAGTTTTCATAGCAAATGCATCAGAAAAAAATTCATTGAATGGATAAATGCTTTTGCTGAAAAAAGTACTTCTGAATCGATGGGATTCACAGTGAATGAAGACACTCCAAGCCGTTTTTGCCGCATTCGTTTGTTGGAAATACTGCCGGTGATGCAATGATTAGCCTCAGACAATTGGGAAATTACGATTCCCACAGTTTACTTCCAAATCGAAAATGTTGATCCATTATAGGCAGTTGTCAGTAGCAAAATTGGCATTAAACACTAGCAGGTGGACGTCATGCTGAACACATGGGATGATCAGATCACTTAGCAAATGTGAAAACGGCGCCTGTTTTTATGCCAGTGCTACGGACTGATAAGTGGCAGGTTTGGAGTCTGCGACCGGAGGAAAGACGTGTGTGTGTGTGTGTGTGTGTGTGTGTGTGTGTGTGTGTGTGTGTGTTTGCGTATGTCTGTGTGTGTGTATGTGAAGACTTGCGTGAGGGCACAATACAGATATGGTTAAATATCACATCCTGCTAAAAACTGAGAAAAACAGCAACCGAAGCACATACTATATCGCTCACGTGTGTACAGTATGACCGAGCGAGGTAGCGCAGTAGTTAGCAGCACGTTGGACTCGCATTTGGGAGGATGACGGTTCAAACCCGCGTCCAGCCATCTTGATTTAGGTTTTCAGTGACTACCCTAAATCGCTTAAGGAAAATGCCGGTGTAACCTCCCCCTCACTTATCGACCTTAATGATAGTGAAAAATTAAACCGCGTGTACCTAATGGAAATTTGGGAAAAGCAATCGCCACCGAAGTTAATCTGTCGGTAAAGAGGGAGGAAAGGGTTACATCTAAATGAAAGGAAAAATGCAAATGAAACTAGTGGAAATTAATTTTGAAAAGGGGTAAAGTTAATAAAGAAAGTAAATGTGCGGCCGTTACGTTAACAATTAACTAGCGGTAATTAGATATTTGAGATTTGGGGGAAATTACGGTCGCCAGTCCTATGGTCAAATACTATAATAACTGAAAAAGGAAGGTTATTATACATATAATTAGCACTAGAAGCGTGGCGACTGGAGGTTGACACGTGTAGTGTGAAAACTGAAAGTTTGTCAGAAGTAATAAATTTCGCTACACTCTGACTTAATTTAGCAAAAGAATTAATAAAACCGGAAAATTGAAAGTTAATTTAGTGACTGAAATTAATAGTGAGCTTTGTTTCTGAAGCACATCGAAATTCAGTAAAATACGGTTAGTCTTGGGATACCTCAACAATCATTTCAAAAGAGATTTGAATCTACGCAATTTAGAAATAAGAGATTTAACTTTGAACTTGAATTAAAAGATTCTGAACAATTAACAATAGTAAAATTTAGTGCGTACCAAGCTGAGCTGCAGTCACAGGTAAGCTAAAATATGCTAACAAAACTCGCACTCTTAATTTGTGCTTGTGTAATCAAAATATTGTAGCCAGCTATGAATACCTTAACTGAACTTTGAAATTAAATCAGTGAAATGGAATGATATTACTTTAATGCTGGCGTCTGAATTTCAACGACACTAGAGTTCATTTCGGAAAAGGAAGGGACCCTGCTTGGTAATGCAATTGGGACAATGAGCAACAAAGGTTCATGCTAAGTTGTTGTAATTTTAGTTACGAAAATGGAACAGTTTGAAAAGCTGAGGTCTGCCGTACAGTTCTAAAACTTTACATGCTTCCAGTCTTCCTTGTTGGTTGATTGAAGGTTTGAAGCCGTCGATCGAGGAGGTGGCGACAGTCAGTCATTGTCGGCCGTCGCTGTTGCAGAAGCTGGATGTTGGCGCGCCTTCTTCTCGACACGGTCACCAGGCGAAACGGCCTCTTGATGTGCGCCAGCTAATACTTTCCGTCCGCAAAACCGTGTCAGAAACTATCATAGCAAGTCGAGCGCAATTACATGCTGCCCAACCCCGTAAGCGCGGCAACTCGTAGGAGCGTCGAACAATACACCTGCTCCACTGCACTACTCCAGCCAGACTCCCCTCTGCCCGCGCTCCACGCGACCGAGTTAACACTACCCAAGATCCTAAACACTTTGGTTCTCCACACGACTTATCGATGTATTCGTTCGATAGCATAGTTTTCCCTAGGCAAGACCCAGCGTAAAAATACAAATAGTATTTACAAAACAAACCAATTATACATCGACATAAATGCATAATATATATATATATATATATATATATATATATATATATATATATATAAATAGTAACACAATTACAATATACAGACACAGAAACGTCATATCTTCAGGTAAGAAAATAAGGAAAAAAATTTATAGTACAATAGATGGAAATAGGAGGATATGCATTTCCGGCGTTACACCGGGATGGTTCCTTCGGAAGGGCACGGCCGATTTCCTTCTCTATCCTTCCCCAATCAGAGTTAGTGTTCCATTTCTAATGACCTCGTTGTCGATGGGACATTAAACACTAATCTCCTCCTCCTTCTCCTGTACAGAGTGAAGAAAATGTGTCCACGGCTGGTTCCCGTCGACGGCGAAGTCATTAAAGGCATCACTAGCCCATATTCGGAAAGAAAATCGCTAGATCCATTCTAAAATTAGCTTGAGCAGTTCAGCGAAACCACGGAAACCTAACTACTTCGTCCTGGCACATGCGAGTTCGGTGTCTTTCAACTTTGTTAGCTCTCTCGATAAAATGGTACGAATAGGGATAACTCTAACTAGTTTCAACTACTTGTTCCAGTTACGCTTCTTCTTCCTTCCGTTTTACGTCAGTGCAGTCATGTAACTTTTTCTTCTATTTTCATTGCTTAACCTGCACAACTTACCTACATGCCGTTTCTCTTTCGGTCCCATATTTTCTCTCATCTCATTACGTGAGTAATGCAGTGTCAGTCTCCCTGCCAGTAAATTCTCTCTCTTACTCTAATCTTCACAATTAAATATATACTGTGGCTCTTATTCTGTTACAGCTATCCCAATTCAAAACAGCCGGCCGCTGGTGGCCGAGCGGTTCTAGGCGCTTCAGTCTGGAACCGCGAGACCGCTACGATTGCAGGTGCGAATCCTGCCTCGAACATGGATGTGTGTGATGTCCTTAGGTTAGTTAGGTTTAAGTAGTTCTAAGTTCTAGGGGGACTGATGACCTCAGATGTTAAGTCCCGTAGTGCTTAGAGCCAACCAATTCAAAACATAATTGTTTTATCGTAAGTGTTTGACTCCATGCTAAATTCACGAACTCTTGTAAAGCCTGTATCGTAATAAATGTTATAATAAAATGTAAAGAATAGTTCGTTACATGTAAGATAGGGCAAAGTGGCACATATCTAACCAGGATACGTAGATAAATAAAAGAATGAATAAATTAAAATAAATAACTCAGCCAATATTTTAAATGCACTGTGAGGTACTTTTTATTCTATTCTATGTATAGGAAGGCTTATTCGGAAACTGTTCTTTAAAGCATTATTTTTTTAAAAGAAACTTCCCATGCAGATGTTTTCAAATGGCTCTGAGCACTATGGGACTCAACTGCTGTGGTCATAAGTCCCCTAGAACTGAGAACTACTTAAACCTAACTAAGCTAAGGACATCACACACCTCCATGCCCGAGGCAGGATTCGAACCTGCGACCGTAGCGGTCGTGCGGTTCCAGACTGTAGCGCCTTTAACCGCTCGGCCACTCCGGCCGGCCAGATGTTTTCACCACAAAAGAGTAGTAGTAACGCAGTATGTAAATTTTATGCCTTTAGTTTAAAAGTTAATGTTGAAAGTGAGGAACAGACGTCCTCCTGCCTGTATTTTTTTAAAATTTTTAATGACTTTCTTCTCTCTGCTATGAACTAAATCCAGTGGTGATATGTTTTTAATTGTGAGACAGAGATGGCTGTTTGGAAAAATCGTATCTGTCACTGCTCATGCTGAGTAACAGAGTTCGCTGTTGCATATGTATACATAAAAAGTGAAAAGTCACAATTATATAAATTTAGCTACATAAGGCCGAGAAAGAACAGAATCGCTCTCTCTCTCTCTCTCTCTCTCTCTCTCTCTCTCTCCCTCCCCTGTTGTTATCGCCGTTAGAGACAACACGTATCGTGTAATATCTCATTAACAATGTAGAAATCGATTGTATTGTAAAATTAAGAGTGGTTTAAGCAATTCAGAGGAATATTAAATTGCTATCCTTTCATTTCGTATCCCAGAACGGCAAACAGGTGATTGACTGAAGTAAGCTTGGATTGATTTTTGAGCGCGAACAGTCTGTTTAGGAAATTTTTGTTCAAGAGTTTCGATACTAAGTACGGAAGTTGAAGTACTAATTTGTAAGGAAATGTGTATTCTGCACTACTTTGAGAGCGTCTTGGACACAACGTATACGTGTTGTTAAGAGTGATTTTTCGGACAGTGGTAGAGTACTGTGGCTACTGTCAGTCGATTATCAGACTGAAAGAGATAACGCAGATTTCTTTTATTTCTATGATTCAAAAGAGTGTACCATTTGGAGCGCGTCTGGCAGTTTCCGTAGCTCTCGTACACATTTTGACGTTATTTAACGTAGTTTTTTTGTGAACTGTTGCATTCGAATTGGTGAAGAAAACCGTAGAAGAATAGTATTCCGACATTGTGTTTGAAGGTTTGTTTCTCGGAATAACTACACTCAAGAACTGCGCCAGTACATTGTCCACATGGAATGGCACGAAATTTCACAATTTAGGGCATTACCAAGGGCAGTCACAAAGTTTTAATTGTCAGGTCGAAAACATTAAGCCCACTTCGCTTCCCTAGTCGCGCGGTCAGTGCGGCGGATTGTCAAATGAAGGGGTCCGGGTTAGATGCCCGGCTGGGTCGGAGATTTTATCCCCTCGGGGAATGGATGTCGTGTTGTCCTCACGTTCGTATCGGCATAATTGGGCTTCCACTATTGAGATGGCTTCATTTGCACGTCCCGAAAGCCAATAAATTTAAAAAAAAGTTAAGGTTCGACAATGAAACTTTGTGACAGTTTTAGTCCTTCTCTACGTATGCACCTTTCAATGCGATACATTTTTCCGAACGACGGATGACTTAGTGGAGCCTGGTTGTAGAAGTCTGCGTTGTGGGTGCTCAGGAAAGATTCCATCTCGAAAAATCACCTCGTCGTCATACTAGAAATGCATAGCATGCAATGGTTTATTCAACCGAGGAAACAAAGCGTCTCTGGGTGCCGTGACAGGATGAAGCGTCCCCTTAGAAAAATTATGAATTACTGTGCTGATAAACCTCCTACATTATTTGATTTTCAAACAGCTGAGCAGAACTGAACGTACTCAGACATTTCGCTCTTTACCTATTATGATCAACACTAAACTGACACACACTATTTTTAGCGCAACGCAATCTGACTTTCAAAAATCCCTACAAAAGAATGGCCCTGACTAACATTAACCTATACGTTTCACAAATCACTTACCTCACAAAAATCTTCGTTACTCGAACTACTGCAATACAGCGAGCGCCAATACTGCTAGCTAAATAAGAGATTCTAACTACTGAAGGCACTAACTACTGATAGGCATAGTTAGCAAATGAAATATTTTGATAGAGAACAAGCAATGTATTTACCTTAATAGTGTTCAAAAGTCATAATATATATATATATATGATATCCAATATTACAAATTTACTCTTTCTGAGGGACACACGTCCAGATCGGCCGCTCTCAAAATTCCGCCATCTCTCTCCCCACATCCACCACTGCTGGCGGCTCACCTCCAACTGCGCAACGCTACGCGGTGTAACATCCAGCTGCCCAACACTGCAATGGCGAATATTACGACAATGCCAACCAGCCACAGATTGCACACAGCACAGTCAGTGATTTTCATATAAAGCGCTACGTGGCGTTTCCAATATAAAAACTTAAACAGCCTACTTACAGGGAGAATAGAGGGCTGAGGCAAAATTCGTTAGCTCAAAGCAGCTCCGGTCACAATAATGTGATCACCACCCATGTTTAACTTCAACGTGCAATAACCACTCACAGACGGAAGATGACAGCGCTAGTAGTGGATAGCACATAAAGCGCGCCGGGAAGGGGCGGGGGAGGGGCGGGGGGAGCGGAAAACAGTGCACTCGTTGTCGTAACGTGGAAACGGAGCGATCTATCTGATGTCCGAAATGACATGATCATTATCTTTCGGGCCAGGGGTGGAAGCATTTCCGAAACGGCTAGGTGTGTAAACTGTTCGCTTGCCGCAGTGGTTAAGGTTCACTGCGCATGGCATAATGGCGCTATCCGATGCCGGTGCCGAGGCAACCGTGGTGCACCACGGGACATAAGGTGGATGAATGACGACTGCAGGGACGTGTATGGGCAGAAAGGCGTGCAACTGTTGAGCAACTGACCGCCCAGATGAACCAAGGGTCACCAACAGTGTCTGCTCAACAACGGTTCAGCAAACGTTGCTACGTATGAGCATCTGCAGCAAGCACATGTTTGATGGACCCGCGCTGATTGCTGTTCATCGGAGACGAAGGCTGGTATTTGCATGCCAGTAGCGCAAGTGGATGTCCACTGAGTGACGACAGGTGGGCTTCCCTGATGAATCACGTTTTATGCTCCATCGGCTTGAAACGTCTGAGAGTAAACACTCTCCAACAATCGTAGGAAGTGTCCAGGCCGGAGAAGGAAGCGTTATGGTCCAGGGATTGTTTGCGTGGCATTTCCTAACTGATTTCGTCATTCTGGAAGACACAATGGATCTTTGTGACCATGTTCATCTCTATATGCAGTTTGTTTCTCCTCAGCCCGATGGCATCTATCAGCAGGACCATACAACGTGTCAAATAGCTCGCAGTGTACATGCGCGGTTGGATGAGCACCAGTATGAGTTAACCGTACTCTCTTGGACACCAAACACTGCGGACTTCAACTTAATCGAGAATCTGTGGGATCACCTCAATCGGGCTGTTTCGCCGGATGGATCCTCAACCGAGAAGCCTATTGCGCTGGCCATGGCACTGGAGGCATCATGGCTCCACATTCCTGTCTGTCTCTTCCAGAATCTCTATCACTCTCTTACTGAACCTCTCGCAGCAGTACAAAAGATGGTTATTCTGGCTTTTGAGAGGTGGTCATATTAATGTGACTGGGCGGAGTCATGGTATTGCGAGCCGGCCGGAGTGGCTGTGGGGTTCTGGGCGCTAAGTCTGGAGCCGAGCGACCGCTACGGTCGCAGGTTCGAGTCCTGCCTCGGGCGTGGATGTGTGTGATGTCCTTAGGTTAGTTAGGTTTAAGTAGTTCTAGGTTCTAGGCGACTGATGACCTCAGAAGTTGGGTCGCGTAGTGCTCAGAGCCATTTGAACCATTTGTTATTGTGAGCTCTTGCGTTTAGTTTTAGCAGAAGCTTCGTCTTGAAAAGCTCCTGTAATCTCGCCAGAAGATTTCGGTAGTAGTATTCCTGTGTCGGTTTCCCAAGAACGAGAATAATTTGTCAGCACCACACTGTACAATCCCAAGGACACACATTGTCACTTTTCCCAGTGATGGTTGCGTCTTCACCTTTTTCAGCAGTGGTGAACCAACACGTTTCCGCTACTAGCTTTGCTTATTTCTCTGAGTCACAGTGATACACCCAGAACTCGTCCATGGCGATTAGGCGGATAAAGAAGTCACCTAGTATGGCCTGATATGGGTGCAACATTTACGTTGCTGCCTCGGCTCGGCAGACTTTTTGAACGGATGTGAGCGATATGAGCAGTCGCAGAACCCAGTGAGTGGCGACCTATGCCGTGTTCAAAGTGTTGTGCAAGATTGTGAAAACTGCGCCATGATTTGTTTTTCAGTTTTTACGCTATCGCCTCGATTTTGATTCGTCGGTTTTAGATCACCAAGGCCTCCACTTCTCTTGCAATCACAGTCCTTCACAGGCAAATAGTTTGGCACTTTGTTCCTACTCATTTAGACTTGTTTGACCACACTGGAAGCGTCGGCGCCATTCAGTCACGGTGTGAAATGGCGTTGCATTGCTACCCTACACTTCCATCAACTTGGCATGGATTGTGGTCGGTTGGGAGGGGACGAAACAGCGAAATCATCGGTCTCATCAGATGAGTGAAGGATAGGGAGGGAAACCGGCTGTGCCCTTTCAAAGGAACCATCCCTGCATTTGCCTGAAACGAGTTAGGGAAATCACGGAAAACCTAAATCAGGATGGCCGGACGCGGGTTTGAACCATCGTCCTCCCGAATGCAATCCAGTGTCCTAACCTCTGCGCCACGGCGCTCGGTGGCATGGATTGTGGCAGAGCCGTTCCCCTTAAAATACCGCGGTGTGTTACTGTATTGTAACGATGCATGAGTGTCAAGATTACAGACATGTATCTGCAAATAAACAAAATACAGGGTGTTCTACAATGTTTTGACGGTTTCAAATTTGAATAATGCGCGCTTAACACAAGATATAGCGACGCTGGTGCCGTCTAGTAGTGGTGCGAAGGGTCAAGTTTCATTACATGTACCGGTCAGTAATCATGTCGTACTGATTGAAGCAACATCGTGCGTTCACTTTGGAGTGCTATTTTCGCAACGTAGTACCTGACGTGCGCGTGTAACGTGTCTTTCGTAAGCATTTCAAGATTCAGGTGCGAGATATCCAGTTATTGCTCGTGGAACAATATCTAACTGTTTAAGAAACTTCTGTGCAACTGCCAGTGCGTCGTATCGAAAGTCAGTGTGCCCTTGGAAAACCGTCCAAACTTCCGGGAACATCGAATGCGACGGTAGCAGTTTACAGGTAAGTCCTCGTCGTTCGGTACGAATACGTTCCCAAACGACCGGCCGAGAAGCTTGCAACAGTTAAAAGAACGAATTGACAATTAAATTTCCAGAACTGTTCCACGAGTTATGAAAGATGTGTTCAGAAACTGGGACAAACGCCTCGAGTGTTATATAGCCTCGAATGGTCGTCATTTGTCCGATTTAGTGTTTCGAATGTAAACTTGAACAAATGATATACCTTGTGTAAAAAGTTCAGCTCCGTTTCGAAATTAGTTTATGCATTTTTCAAATTTCAAATAGTGAAAACATTGTGAAACAGCCTATAATTTCGTACCGGTATCTTGTCTCCGAGATGACAACTAAAACTTTATAACTGCCGCTCAAATACATTTTTTTAATTAAATTAGATATCTAATGACCTGGCATCCATCAGCTTGTTTCATGATTTTTACTGTTCAGGAAGGATCTATTGATAGAACACATTTTGAGACACCAAGGGATCACCAATTTAATAATGGAGGGAAGCATTGGGGGGGGGGGGGGGGCAGGAGGGGGGCGTAAAAATCGTAGAGGCAGACCAAGAGATCAATAAAGTAAGCAGATTCAGAAAGATGTGGGTTGCAGTAGTTATTCACAGGATAGACTAGCATGGAGAGCTGCATCAAACCTGTTTTCATAACAACTGTTTAGGAATTGCGCGGTTCACACTTACGAAAGAGTTCCGATTAACAGAAGTGTGGCTGTAAACGCTTCGTGCAAGATGTAGGATAACACTGATGTTTCACAGTAACAAGGGCAGTGATACATGCAGGCTCACTCCTTCCCCTGGGGCCCTTAATGGGAGGTTTAGAGCGTATTACTTGATGCGTTGATCCTCAGAGGGGGCTCACGAGCTCCGCTAGACTCGTTGCGCCCGGGCCGCACTCGCCGGCAGACGGCGTCGCAGAATGGTCTCGGCAAACAAGTGCGAGCGCGGGTGATTAGCCATGCGGCCCGGCGCGCCCTTCCTGTTTGCAGCTCTCCAGGACCGCCTGTTTGCTTTCCATTAGGCGCTGCCGTCCTAGCCGTAGCCACCCAAGTCTGCTGCAGTCGCTTTTCCTAGCGCCGAGGCTTCTGCTTGTGGGCCGTGTGGACGCGAAAGTTCCAATACTGTGAAGAAACTGTTTAGTGCTTCCGAAAAATCTGTAAACATCCGCTTACTGGACACGCACTCAGGAAGACTGAGGTTCGATACATCGCCCGACCATACAGATTCAGGTTTTGCGTGGTTTCCCCAAATTGGTTAGTGTCAACAGCGCTATAGCTACTTCCTAAGACGACGGCGGATATCCTGCCCTATCCTTTCCCAGCTCGAGAGTGGGCTCCGTCTGTACTAACCTCGTCACAGACGGGTCGTTAAACTTAGGCGCGAAGGTCACCGTAGCCTCAAGGAAATTCTTAAGGAACTTAAGCGGGAGAAATCGGAAGATAAGTCTCTTACTTGCTAGAGTTTGCGACAGGGCGCCGAAGTACTTACTCATGTACACAGACGTAATTTCTCGTATACAGCAAAACAAGTGTAATGAAACTATTACAGTAATGGAAAAACAGGTACTAGCCTAATCAGACTCACAGGACCAATGCATGCCACTGTAATCACGTGCTATATGGCGTCAATCGGATGCAGCATGGCGGGGCGTGGGGTCAACACACCGCTCTGCCAATAGTTCTTTTTAAATGGTTCAAATGGCTCTGAGCACTGTGGGACCTAACATCTGAGGTCATCAGTCCCCTAGACTTAGAACTACTTAAACCTAACTAACCTAAGGACATCACACACATTCATGCCCGAGACTGGGTTCGAACCTGCGACCGTAGCAGCAGCGCGGTTCCGGACTGAAGCGCCTAGAACCGCTCGGCTACAGCGGCCGCCTCTTTCAATAGCTCTCGGCGTTACAGACGTTGGAGGCGCTACTTCTCTTTAAAATTGCTTCACGAGGCTGTCAACACCTCTTTCCTGTCCTCCTACCACGGAAAAATTCCTGGCTGTACTGGGGATTGCACCCAGGTCCCTCCACATGGCAGTCAGACACGCTGACTGGTCAGATGACGTAGTGGACAATATTAGCTGTAATCTCGAACTTTCCGCCCATAATTTGGTTATTTACAGTGAAGCGCAGAACAAAATTACAAATATCGACTTATACGTTGAGAATGTGTTAGTCGGGCGCAAAGATGGGCAGCTAAGCAAAGGAAGTATAAAGCTCCGCAATTAGAGAAATGTCAAAAAGCAATAGCCTTTGCTTATAAGATACATCATCTGATCCAAACCACGCGTACAGCCCTATATAATGCGGAACTGAGCAGTGGATATCACGTGATGCGTAGTGGCCAGTGTAAAAGGAAGCGGGAGCATTGCGTTGTCAGTAGAAAAGCAAGAACAGTGGAATGGATCGGTCAAGAGAGCTCAGTGACTTCGAAAGTGAACTAGTCACGGGATGTGACCTGAGTGCGAAACCCATCAGATACATTTCAATCCTCCTAAAGCCCCCCCCCCCCCCTCCCCGTCCCCCGCCCCTAGTCGACTGTTGATGATGTGTTTGTGAATTGGAAACGCGAGGGAACAACCACAGCCAAACAAAGACAAGGTAGACATCAACAGCTGACGGACAGGTACCGTCGAGCATTCCGGCGCGTAGTTGCAAAGAATTGCATGAAAAGTGCTGCCAGCAGTCCAACTAGCACAATTAATGTGCGTAGGGAGTTGAAAAGAACGGGGTACAATGGTCAAGCAGCTCCATATAAGCCACATATTTCTGTAGTTAATACTTAGCGACACTTGAGGTGTGTAAAGAGCGACGCCATTGGGCTATGGATGACTGGAAATCAGTGATTTGGAGTGATGAATAGCTTTACCCAGTGACATTCCTGTGGAAGGGTCTGAGTTTGGCAAATGCCTGGAGAATGATACCTACTATCATGTGTAGTGTCAACAGTGAAGTATAGAGCAGGTGTCATTTATGTCCACTAATGAGTACCCTTATATTTTTTATCAGGTGGTGTACATGTATCATATTGGTGTCCAGCAAGTCATTCAAATAGCCATCTTCAAGGCAATCATCCCAACACTTGCCTTAAGCGAATAGGGCAATCATGGGAAACCCAAACGTGGATGTCTGTACGGAGATTTGATCTGCCGACGTGCATCGGCATGTGAGCACTCGTCGGGCGTCATGCAGATCTTGTACTCGACTGTGAAGAGAACCCGACTTCAGTATTCCAGGGCAGGCGTGTATTCTCGCGTGCAAACGATCATAAAGGGTGCTAAATGGCATCCTGCGAAAGACTGTCCTAACAATATTTCGCCCTTTGATGCATTGTGGTATTGGTGCTTGCAGGGCCTGGAGAACGAGTAAATTTCCGCTTCATCGCGTCCCATACGTGTTCAATAGGAGACAGATCTGGTAATCTTGTTGGGCAGGTCAGTTGTTACACACCACACAGAGCACGTTGCATCGCTCCGACCATATGTGGACGTGAATTGTCCAGTTGAAAAAGCACATCACCTTTCTGTTGAACAAATGACAATAGCACGGGGATAAGAGTCTCTGCAATGTAGCGGGCACTGGTTGCTTTATCCTGCAGAAACGCCAAATGTGGCCTCAGGTTGCTACTGATGGCTTCTCGCGTCATGATGCCTGAGAATGGACTGTTCGGGAATGCCATCCGGAAAAGTCAGCTCCTACATCTTCAACGACGTACAGTCGTTAATCATGGATGTACTATCTACGTCGACACAGCCCTTCCAGTTACCTCCAGAAAGGTAGTGCCCAATTATGTTGCGTTCTCTTCGAGGCACCTACTAACTACAATTTGTAGGAAGCGGGTATCAGCAGGTGGTGTTCACTGCGGGCGACCGCTACGAGGGAGATCTTCAAAGTTTTGCATGTTGGAACGACGTCGCTGTGGTGTTCGCCAATTCGTTGAGCAAGCTCAAGTTCTGATAACACCTTTTGCAGTAAAGTGACTCGCCGGGCACAGTCTGAGCTTCGAAAGGCCCTTCGAGGCTTGTTGACAGAATGAACAGTTCACAATTGGAGACGCAATGCACGTTACTGAACCTCATTGAGAATGCAGATTTAGCTTTGCCTCCATTACGCAGTAGAGATTTCGTGCGGTCTAAAGGTCGTTGAGAAATGTCTTTCTGGGCAGAAAACACTAACTAGGCAGGTTATGAGGGCGGTGTAAAACTTGTTTTGAGTGAAGAATTCTTGGCGTCATGCTAGAATTGTAATGAATAAATTAATGAATTAGCGATTGCACTTGTTATAAATGAAAAGCATCAGCTTCAGAAAAATAGAATACCATAGAGAGGCAACACCCCGAACAAAGTCAAGCAAATTCAACAGCCCACCGCTACTGCACAAAACAAAGAGGGCTTGGTACGTGATAGTGTATGAGGAAAGCTTTACAGGTGACTTGGAAAATCGAAAATACTCGGCAAAGGTTGTTAAACAGTTCCTTTTACGATTCACTTCGTCCATAAAGTGGCTTCAAAAGATGGAGAACGAATCGTTCCCCTAGAAGAACAAAGACACAGCTCAAAAATCAAATACTTGAGAAAACTCGTCTTAAGTAATCAATTCTGTAAAACTTATATTGAAACAGTATAAACTTCTTTTAAATTTCAAGTAAGAATTATTGGCAGTAAATTCCATAATATTTTTCATGCACTTTGGGGTATTTCACAAGACGTACTTTTCAGTGACAAACGAAAGATGCCACTTTTCGGTTTGTCACATTTCTTGCTGGGGTGCGAAATGCGAGTGTGTTCTGTCGGAAACCAATTTTGTCATCGCAGAACCCATTCGTTCGTCACCAGCTTGTTCTTCAGTGGAAAACAACGGTGAAAAATAAACTCACACATGCACGCAAAATTAAACACTCAAAACTAGGTTCTGTTCGCGGAGGTATATTTCGTCTATGCAACTAATTGAAGGCAGTTTGTTTATTGCCATACGAGTTTCGCTTCTTTTATTTGTGAATCATCTTCAGTGGCCTGTAATACATGTTTCTTTTTATACATATAGTAAATTTATTATGTGTTAGTTACAATATGTTAATAAGTGACGTTTTGTCTTCGTTAGAATCAATTTTTATAGCACAAATTTCGTGATGTGAAACTATTGTTCCGTGTCACAATTTTCAGAGCTGCTGGTCTATGTGTGTAGTCCTGGAGAAGTGTTCATTAGTCTCCATGCTCCAGTTGCCCGGTTTCCTAAGTTCTTTCACACACATTTGATTCAACACAACGCATACATCACCTGCACTTTACATTTTGCAACAACGACAGTTGGCAACACTACTCACCGAAAACGACCACATGTTAAATACAAAATGTAAAGTGCAAGTGATGTATGCAATGTGTTGAATCAAATGTAGGTGAAAGAACACCGGAAATCGGCCAACTGGAGCATCGAGACCAATGAACGCATCTCCAGGACCACACACATGGGCTAACAATACTGGAAATGGTAAGTAACAGCGAACGATTGTTTCACGTCACGATATTTGTGCGACAAAAGTTGATTCTAATCTAAAGAACAAGAGAAAAACAAGTCAGAGAAAGGGACGACGGAAAACAGAAAAAATGACGACTTCTTTCTGTGCCGGTGTAAAAGACAAATCTACAAAACCACTAACAGATAATACTTTTAAGCAGTACTCGCTTCAAATGAAAAGTATTCCTAATTTTATGCTTCTGTGCGTACAGTTATATACAGCGTAAACGGCAAGCATGATCTGGAAAATGAATTCGGCGATTGCTTATCTTAAAAGATCACACACGAGCTCTCCCGTCTTCAGAACAACCGCAGAATGTGCTTACAAAATATGGCGGCCAGTAGCACAGCGTGACAAGGCAGGAAGTACTAAATGACGTGTCACAGCCTCTCCTCTGCTTAAAAGTATTAGTTAAATAATAATCATGAAACCAGTTTCTGAAGAACAGAACAGAAAATGAGTCATAGCAACAACAGCATACACATATTATTCGCAGCAAATCGTACCAAACAACCTCAATAAACTATCAAGTAGACCTGCTACAGTCGAGTCACTGTAATTGACACTTGCAGTGGGGTGCGGGCAGCAGCTTCGCACACCTACCACAACCAGGCATGATGCACGAATTTGTAAACGTCTCTATAGGAAGGCCTCATTGTTGCCGGAGCTCTACAGATGGCTATTGTTTTCGCCTGCAGCCGTTAGCTCTTCGTAACTGAAATCTAGCAACAGGGGTGCCAGCTATCAGGAATCAACTTTCGCCGACATTACTATAGCACGAGTACAGCGTAAAGTAGTCGGCCAGCGGTGCATATCCCACTGTTTACAAGATGTACGGGCGTAGAATTCCCACGTTAGCTCTATTAAAATGCAAATTTCTTCCCTTGTCCATATACTGGTCATGTTCTGTCTGTAGTATACACAAATAAAACCTTCAATATCCATGGACATGTTGTAAGGCGAAAACGAAAGGATCATGTCCACTCAATATCAAAACGGACATCGGCTTATGGAAGTTCCATTACAAATAGTGCGATACAAATTTACCGTAGTTCTCGAAGGATAAAAATTATTCATCATTCTCACTTTTTAATAAAATTCTAAGATCAGTCTCATTTGATCACTGTTCATATTCAGCACCAGAATCTTGTCAATATGTGAAATACAAAACGTAAAACAAAAAAGTGCAAGTCTTACAGTAAATAGTGGAAGCTGCCTTACAGACTAAGCCAATAGAACAAACTCGCTCCTCAGAAAGAGCACATTTACATCTACTTAACATCGAAACTAATAAAGAAAGTGTCTGAACCTATTAGAAAACGCGAAGACTAGATAAAAAGTTTTGCAGACAGTGAGACGCGAGCCAGCAACACAGCACCCGATACCTCACAATTCTGCGAATATACTCATTGCACTGCACTGACCATGAGTAGTGTAGGACCATACTTTTTATTTTATAGTCTCCTGAAAGCCTTAATCTTAGATATATTATCAACTGACATTTAATTATAACAAACTGCACCAAGAACGTTGCATTTCTTATACTCAATTTGGAATGCACGAACTTTCGCCGACGGCTTAACGCGCAGCCCGCTAGCTTCCAAATAGGGAGGTGAGGGAGACTCGGATCGAATTCGCTCGGAGGATCAACGCCGTGGCTGGTGCTCCGGAAAGCTGAGTGTCGTTTCTAGGCGGTTTCCGACGCTCGAGTAGGGAAATTTTGGGATAATCCCCACTTTCTGCCTCGGCAAATATGATAAACAAATAATTACAATATGATCACACATCCAATACAGTACACGAAGTCAGCAGACAGGGCGCGCACGCCACTGAAGACTGCGGCGAGAGTTAAGAGCTTCGAGTCACTAAAGTTAAATAAAAAATAATTTGCCATAGGTTGAGTATAGCGGAGCATGTACTTAAAAAAAAAAAAAAAAAAAAAGTGCGCTTCATTTACGACGGCGGCCGAGTTTAGGTTCGTTCTGCGCATCTGACGTCACAAAACATAGTCAGCCAATGAACAGAGAACGACATTGCAAGAGCTCGACTGCAGTGCAGAACACGGACGAGTGTCTTCAGTTTTAGAAACGTTCAGTCATAAATAAAGTAATTGAACAAAAGCAATGTCTTGATAGCAGACTTTCTATAAAAGATAGTTTGGAAAAAGCATTCTTTATACCAACTGCTTCATATTCTATTAATTAATTAAACCAAACAAGCAATAAGCCTCCTAATTCAGGCGATAGCAAGGAAATTCATTCTCACTAACCGCTTTTTCGCAGTAAAGAACAGCAGTAATTGTTTATTTCTTATTGTATGGTTATGAGCACTATGGGACTTAACATCTATGGCATCAGTCCCCTAGAACTTAGAACTACTTAAACCTAACTAACCTAAGGACATCACACAACACCCAGTCATCACGAGGCAGAGAAAATCCCTGACACGCCCGCATCTCGTGGTCGTGCGGTAGCGTTCTCGCTTCCCACGCCCGGGTTCGATTCCCGGCGGGGTCAGGGATTTTCTCTGCCTCGTGATGGCTGGGTGTTGTGTGCTGTCCTTAGGTTAGTTAGGTTTAAGTAGTTCTAAGTTCTAGGGGACTTATGACCGCAGCAATTGAGTCCCATAGTGCTCAGAGCCATTTTAACCATTTTGAAAATCCCTGACACCGCCGGGAATCGAACCCGGGAACACGGGCGTGGGAAGCGAGAACGCTACCGCACGACCTCGAGCTGCTTCTGTTGTACTTCGACGAAACGCGAGTAATTCATAGTCATACCAACAGTGTTTGTCGGTGTTTAGCGCGACTCTTTAAAGTACTCCAGGAATGCAGGTAAACGACGAGTTACGTTAGCGTAATGGGGAAGGTGTTTGGCTGTTTAGCAAAAGGCTCCGAGTTAAAATCTTGTTCGGTACCTAATATTTTCTTTATTTAAAATCGATATCGAAGTGTCTTACTTCATGATTTTTATTCGTTTGAATGTAATTTTTTGAAATTTCTAGTGGCCACTAAAATCTATCATACGGAAAGTATACTCTGTGCACTTTTACCTCTGCAAATTCTTCAAAATTTCGTGCAATGGTTTACTACATTTAATGCTGCACGATAACTGCGTTGACCATCGAAACAAAATTAAGTCATTTATGGGGGGAAGGTATCAGTCAAGATTTGTATGTGAAATCGAATGATAAGTGTGTTAAAGCAGTCGGAACACCATGTGTCTACACAGGCGAGCAGTGCAGTGATGACAAAATCGCGCACAGCATGGAATGCGTGGAGCACGTCTCTGAAGCAGCGAAAGGGTTAATGCGGCCGTAGTGACTTTATTTCATAAACTGCGCCCCCCACCCCCCAAACGTAAGTTTGCGAACTATACTGTACCATGGCGCTGCTTCTCTTGGCGCGTGCAACTGCCAACGCAGCAATCTTCCGCGTCTGGGCGGGCGTGCGCGAGCCGCCAAGATAAAAGAATTGAACTATAGAAGGTATTGACGCTAATAAAAGAAGGAAGAAATGAAAACAGTGGCACAGCGGCGCCGTGCACTGATCCTGTAATATTTCTGGCTTAACAGCCATCATATTCGGCTACAAGAAGCCCTTCTTAAAGCAGTCGTGAAGGCAGAAGTGGGAAGACGACGTAATGTGGTGTGAGGTACCGATGACAAATGGTTTATTCGTGACGGGTATCGTGAGAAAGACGGTCTTAATTGTGGAACTTCTCCGCAATTGGCTGCTGCGTTCGGTAGTTGCGCGCCAAAACGATAATCTTCTGTTATTAACATTAGAAAAACTAAACAGCGTATTTACTTGCATTATATACTGAAGCACCTCTCAATAACGTGCTATCATTCCATTATTTCATAAGTATTAATAATCAGCAGAATAATAACTGCTGAACGTGAAGGCAGACGAAGCACTTCGGAGATATCGCGTAACTTGGATGGCGGGCGAAGTAAGACCAGAGCTGGTTCGGTAGACTCGGAGGACAGACGTGTTGGCTGCCGCGGTCAGTGTCAATTAAGACTTTATTAGCAATTCCTGGTTCTGTGGACATGTAATTGAGAACATTTGATAGCAATTACGCAAATGCGCAGTTCATTCGTATGTTTTTATGAAATTATGAGGATTGTGGATTATTTGCGATTCAAAAATGGTTCAAATGGCTCTGAGCGCTATGGGACTTAACTTCTGAGGTCATCAGTCCCCTAGAACTTAGAACTACTTAAACCTAACTAACCTAAGGACATGACACACATCCATGCCCGAGGCAGGATTCGAACCTGCGACGTAGCGGTCGCGCGGTTCCAGACTGTTGCGCCTAGAACCACTCGGCCACACCGGCCGGCCTTTGCGATTCATAAAGTGGAATATAATTGTGCAGTTTCTCGTATTCCGCTAATAAACAGCGAGTGGCTTCCCGTATAAACAAACTAATTTGTAATTTAATTATTTATAAAATATCGTTCATTGCTAAGAGTTTATTGCAGCCTCGAGATAACGGATTCCGGACCTACGTGCTGTTTTCTGTGCAGGGGACTACAACTGTAGAAGACTGCAGACGTGAACATTAAATTAGAACGTATGCATTCCACTCAGGGCGGTGGAAACAAATAGGCACCTCGCGTGTACTGCAGTCTTAGTACAAATGAGATCAGTGACACGTCATCTGTGCTAACACAGAGGAGATGTGAAGGAGAGAAATTTTCCAGGGAAGGGGTTTATCATACTCATATATATATATATATATATATATATATATATAAACTAGTAGAAGCCGACCTCGGGGAAGATCGGTTTGGATTCCGTAAAAATATTGAAACACGTGAGCAATACTGACCCTACGACTTATCTTAGAAGCTAGATTAAGAAAAGGCAAACCTACGTTTCTAGCATTTGTAGACTTAGAGAAAGCTTTTGACAATGTTGATTGGAATACTCTCTTTCAAATTCTGAAGGCGGCAGGGGTAAAATACAGGGAGCGAAGGACTATTTACAATTTGTACAGAAACCAGATGGCAGTTATAAGAGTCGAGGGGCATGAAAGGGAGCAGTGGTTGGGAAGGGAGTGAGACAGGGTTGTAGCCTCTCCCCGATGTTATTCAATCTGTATATTGAGCAAGCAGTGAAGGAAACAAAAGAAAAATTCGGAGTACGTATTAAAATCCATGGAGAAGAAATAAATCTGTGAGGTTCGCCGATGACATTGTACTTCTGTCGGATACAGCAAAGGACTTGGAAGAGCAGCTGAATGGCATGGACAGTGTCGTGAAAGGAGGATGTAAGATGAACATCAACAAAAGCAAAACGAGGATAATGGAATGTAGTCGAATTAAGTCGGGTGATGCTGAGGGAATTAGATTAGAAAATGAGACACTTAAAGTAGTAAAGGAGTTTTGCTATTTGGGGAGTAAAATAACTGATGATGATGGTCGAAGTAGAGAGGATATAAAATGTAGACTGGCAATGGCAAGGAAAGCGTTTCTGAAGAAGAGAAATTTGTTAATATCGAGTATAGATTTAAGTGTCACGAAGTCGTTTCTGAAAGTATTTGTATGTAGTGTAGCCATGTATGGAAGTGAAACATGGACGATAAATAGTTTGGTCAAGAAGAGAATAGAAGCTTTCGAAATGTGGTGCAACAGAAGAATGCTGAAGATCAGATGGGTAGATCACATAACTAATGAGGATGTATTGAATATGATTGGGGAGAAGAGGAGTTTGTGACACAACTTGACTAGAAGAAGGGATCGGTTGGTAGGACATGTTCTGAGGCATCAAGGGATCACCAATTTAGTATTGGAGGGCAGCGTGGAGGGTAAAAATCGTAGAGGGAGACCAAGAGATGAATACACTAAGCAGATTCAGAGGGATGTAGGCTGCTGTAGGTACCGGGAGATAAAGCAGCTTCCACAGGATAGAGTAACGTGGAGAGCTGCATCAAACCAGTCTCAGGACTGAAGACCACAACAACAACATATATATATCACCCACTCCCTCTCTCCCTCTCTTTTTCAGCTTGCTGTTAACCCCTCATCTGAATTTGAAGTTATTTTGGCCTTTTACTGATTTTGTTTTATTGTGGTTCCTTGTTGAGAATACTATGTCATCTCTTGTTGTTGTTGTTGTTGTTGTTGTGGTGGTGGTGGTTATGACCCATTATGTGCTGCTGTGTAATCGAAACCGGTAACCACAATAAAATTAAAGCGATTTGATCTGGTACTGATCGTTGAGCAGTTCAGAGCAATTGTGGCTGGGCTAGCCCTGTTCTGGAGACCACAGCGTGACGAAGCACCACAGCTGGCCGGCTTTGATACTGCTCTCCGCTCGCGGCAGCTGGGGCTCGCATCTCCCACTTGTCGATGGCTGTTTGCTTTCATTGGGTCACGTGTCCCCGAGATTAATGCCCCAGATATGGGACGGCAGGGTTAACAAATAAACCGCCGCCCTCTAACAAGAGAGGAGGTGGGGGCCCTATTTACATAGAGAGAACACTTGGCTGCTGTTAGGTTAGGAATGCCCCTCCGAACACAGCGGGGCGTCTCTCAGCACGCCGCCCGGCAGAACTGCTGCCATCTGGTGGAGATGCGCGCAGCTACAGGCTGGACAGGCGCTCTGTTTACAACACTGTAAGCACTTTGTCTCATTGTCGTCCGCGTGAAGCAGGGCCTGAGAGTCTCGTCAGGGACACGAGAGGGGTTGTTACTGCCTCGTTGTCGCTGCAGAGAGGAACAAACGTAGTGATCGCTTAAATGATTTTTACACACACACACACACACGCAGAGAGAGAGAGAGAGAGAGAGAGAGAGAGAGAGAGAGAGAGGAAGGCAGGGAAGGAGAGGACGACGTCTCGCCGACCGTGAATGATAGCAAGAAAGCCGGCAGGGATGACCGAGTGGTTCTAGGCGCTACAGTCTGGAACCGCGCGACCGCTACGGTCGCAGGTTCGAATCCTGCCTCGGGCATGGGTGTGTGTGATGTACTTAGGTCAGTTAGGTTTAAGTAGTTCTAGGGGACTGATGACCTCAGATGTTAAGTCCCATAGTGCTCAGAGCCATTTGAACCATTAATAGGAAGAAAGGGAACTATTATTTCTTAGAGGATAATTCACCAGTTTCTTGCCATTTTCGAGACTCCCTCACGCAGCTTTATTCGCAAATCTGGAAACAGGCACATCTAAAAATATAGATGTTTGTTCTCATGGGAGTGTGGGTTTTGGGATCTTGGCTCTGATAACCCTCCCTCCAACCCCCTCTCTCCTCCTCCTCCTCCTTTTGACGCGTTGGCTCCACATCTGTCTTCAGTTCGAAGTCTTGTTTCATGCAGCGCTCCACGTTGCTCTATCATGTGCAAGTCCATTCATCTCTGCGTAGCTACTACAACCAACTTGCAGCTTCATCTGCATAAAGCTTTGATGTGTCTCTGTAATTAGATATGAAATCAACGACGTCAAATAATAACCATATGGTGTGACAACGATAACAAAATCATGGGTGTATTATGTAACGTCAATGGTTTATAATCACCTAATATGATGCTGCACATACTTTTAACCCTAGACTACTAAATCCTTGTAAAATTTACGATTATAGTTGGCACCAATTCACAGTTTCGCCTATCTGATATCGTCAATATAGGGTGTCAAGCCGGACATTGAGTACTTATCTTGTACATAGTATACCGTTAGGGACTTCATGATTTTAATTAACTAGTGCGTAAAATATAAATTATTATTCCTTTGAATAAAGTGTGGAGTCGTAAAATTTACGATAGTTTAGTAACAATATAACATTTTCCCTCCTTTAGTCTTCTAAGTTGATGATGCCGGTCGACCAGATCCGTTTCTTTAAATAAAGATTATCAATATCTCAAGGCAGTAATTATGACATTTTTCGAACACCACAGATATTTATCCTAAATTAAGTCATATAGGATTCTGCCTCTTGCTTGGAAAGTCTATGGTTTCCCAAACATGAAATTTTATGAAATTATTGTTGTCCCGATATTATTTTACGGCTGTGACGGTTTCGAAGCATCCTTGTTGGATGTATTTTCATACAACGATGATTAAGAATTTACTTTTTTTAAAGAACAGCCAGCTGTTTGACTCTTTTTATTGTTTATTTAAGTACAACCCAGGTTTCGGCCTTTTATGCCAATTTCAAGTATTTGATTTTATGTCTTTAACATATATTGCAGGACACTTAACATGTTGTCAAAGACGAACCCTGGGTTGTGCTTAAATTAACAATAAAACTGTCAAATGGCGGGGTGTTCCTTTAAAAAATATTGACTAACTGTTGCTCACCAACATGAAAAACTGTTTATTAACAATTTAATCCTACACTAATCCAAGTTACTGGAGAAATTGATTTACCTACCTTGTCACTCTTCCTTACTGATATCTTTACTTTCTTAACCCTATAATTCCCACCAGTTTAGATACAGATAAAAATACATATGAAAAAAGTTAGAGAATGCAGGTAGGAATTTAACAAAGATCCTCCGCTTCCTAGCTTGTTGCCTTGGTCGCTCAGTCGCCACCGTTTCCCTTGGACGGCATTAACCTTCTAGGACACAGACCGTCCGTCCATTGTTGTTCCCAGCCTGATTTGATTCCTGGTGTGTAAGCGACGTCAGCACAGTAAATTCGATGGCAGCTTGAACAAACAACTGCAAAGAACAGATGGCCATTAGACCAGTCTGTTGTCAACAGACATTGTTACGTAGTGGACGTGGGGTCGTAGTGTGTCAGCATTGTTCTGCCATAAATCGCAATTAAGGTATGAACTCATCATCTCTAAACGAAGTGTTCAAGACATTCTCTGGCATGTGATAGTGCAGTGCGTCTGTTGTTAAGAACGATGCAACGTTCCTTTGGACATGCATGTATTTCGGAAGGAATGTTGCATCGTTCCTCTTAATAACGCAGGCACTGTACTTTGTAATATCGTATTTATCCGCGGATATGAGCAGCGACTTTCAACGGAAAGTATCCTTCCGTGTAAGGGAATTGCATAAGGTGTGTACGAATAGCAGGCTGTGCCGCAGGAACGAAGACATCTGGCCGTGGGTCATGCACGGATAGTCAAAGCGCTTAAAGCGACCACTCGCGTGAAGTGGGAAAACCGGGTTCGAGTCCCGCTCCGGCACAAATTTTCATTGACGTCATTCCTTTATACAGCTGATGCTTGTTCGTATTCACAACTGCAAATGCATGTCATGTACTCTGCAAAATATCACCACAGGTCTCGAGATGCGATGTTACCAAAAAAACCTACCACAAAACGAAAAAATACAGAATGGGTCTCTAATCTTATGCAGAGCCAAAGAGAGTGTGCCGCAGAGGAGTGTCGTAGTACCGTTGCTATTCTCAATATACATAAATGACCTTTTGGGTGACATCGGAAGTTCACTGAGGCTTTCTGCGGATGATGCTTTGGTATATCGAGAGGTTGTAACAATGGAAATTTGTACTTAAATGCAGGAGGATCTGCAGCGAATTGACGGATGGTGCAGGGAATGGCAATTGAATCTCAATGTAGACAAGTGTAATGTGCTGCGAATACATAGAAATAAAGATCCCTTATCATTTAGCTACAATATAGCAGGTCAGCAACTGGAAGCAGTTAATTCCATAAATCATCTGGGAGTACGCATTAGGAGTGATTTAAAATGGAATGATCATATAAAGTTGATCGTCGGTAAAGCAGATGCTAGACTGAGATTCATTGGAAGAATCCTAAGGAAATGCAATCCGAAAACAAAGGAAGTAGGTTACAGTACGCTTGTTCGCCCACTGCTTGAATACTGCTCAGCAGTGTGGGATCCGTACCATATAGGGTTGATAGAAAAGATAGAGAAGATCCAACGTAGAGCAGCGCGCTTCGTTACAGGATCATTTAGTAATCGCGAAAGCGTTACGGAGATGATAGATAAACTCCAGTGGAAGACTCTGCAGGAGAGACGCTCAGTAGCTCGGTACGGGCTTTTGTTGAAGTTTCGAGAACATACCATCATCGAGGAGTCAAGCAGTATATTGCTCCCTCCTACGTATATCTCGCGAAGAGACCATGATGATAAAATCAGAGAGATCAGAGCCCACACAGAGGCATACCGACACTCCTTCTTTCCACGAACGATACGAGACTGGAATAGAAGGGAGAACCGATAGAGGTACTCAAGGTACCCTCCGCCACACACCGTCAGGTGGCTTGCGGAGTATGGATGTAGATGTAGATGTAGAGTGCAAATTTGAAGTGAGAGTTGAACAACGATCCAAAGAACAGTTTTTCATACAATTTGATACTTGTACGAATATTCTGCCGCAATAGTTTCTTTTCTCAAATTCTCGGGAAATAAAACGTTTGTGACTCCCATATATGGCGATGAGAAATGTTCAGTTTTCAATTATCTATAGATTCCATCAATTCTGAGTCGATTGCGCATCATGGACTTTGCGGATGATTTCCTCAAACCACCACCCGGTGTGGCCGAGCAGTTCTGGGCGCTTCAGTCTGGAACCGCGCGACCGCTACGATCGCAGGTTCGAATCCTGCCTCGGGCATGGATGTGTGTGATGTCCTTATGTTAGTTAGGTTAAGTAGTTCTAAGTTCTAGGGGACTGATGACTTCAGATGTTAAGTCCTCAGAGTCATTTGAACCATTTTTTGAACCTCAAAGACGGGAGTGGACGGGTTTTCATTTTAGGTAGTACACAAGCCACTGATAAAACATGAACGGCTGGCAGTTCCCATTCTTAACAGCCTCATTCTGATTAAAAGTTAATGACTGTTACAAGCAAAAATGTTGTTTGAAAGACTTTTTTACGCTTGGCTGGCACGTAGGAGTAAATGTCATGAAACTGAAAAATAGCAGTTGTTAAAGGCATTAAAGTAGTTCATCAGGGAGTGTGCTGGTGCTACTGATATGGCGATATGAATAAAACGCCCAAAGGTACAGCAATGGGATAAGTTTTTTATGCTCAAAACTTTCAGGTAATCCATCGAACTGGCTAATGAAAACATGTTGCAGTATGCATTCCGAAAGTGAGATGATAAGAATGTGATAGTGAGATGTGGGGTGTAAGCCAATGAAATGTTGTCAGTGATGAGTATATATGATGAAGTACTACACATTAGTATAAACAACATGACAAAACCTTTACAGTCGAATGACGGACTAAGAAAAACAAAATTTTACTGGCTGATTACTTAGCAAGGGTCTCCCAACGTATCCCAAGGAATCGACAGACACACGTTATGTTAGATTAAGCGTCATCAGCAACAGAGTGGTGCTATTGTTATACCACATATCGTTTGCACACATGGAGAAAAAATCACACTTCCGTCAAGTACCCCTGATGAACACTCGTCCAAAATCACAGAGGTTAATTTACTAGTAAAGTTGGCTGCATGAGAGAAAGCAGGGCTTTCATTCGGGGAAACAAGTGATGCGGGTTATGTGGTTATTATTCTGATGAGGGCCGTTGCAGAAAGTTGACTCCTGTAATTAAATCCACTTCACGCACGACGAGAAAAGTGCATTAGTAAGGTACGTATCTTCTATATGAACGGGTGACAAGTTTTGTGTTGCTGTTGCACGTTTACGAAGAGTTATTCTCATTGTTCGTGTAGTTACCCCTTGTTGTGTTAGCAAAAACTGAATGTTACGTTGTGATGACTGCTTTCATTGGAACCGGTTGGCTTAAAAGGAAAAGAGCAGCAAACATCAACATACCTCAGCTGATAACATGTTTTCTGCAGTGGATGTAGTCAACTGTAAAAAGCATAATTATTTCTTAATATAATTAACTGACACATACAATGTTTTGAGTGTTTGTGGAATACCAAAACTTGAAAATAAAAATTCTTAAGCTCCAAGCAAGATGCATGGTTTAAAATTCTTATCATTTCTGGAGTGGTAGCTGGAGTCAAGAGAAAACTTAAGATCATGATGCAATAATTTTTAGAGACAGAAAAAAGTCCCGCATCGAGAACACGTTTGGTTGCAAATTATCTGGCTTACAGGAACATGCTGTAAACTGTACGAAACAGAAGTAAGTTATTTTCAGATTGAACGCCTCTGAACTTTATACAGATACATTATGGAGAGCTAAAAATCTTTGTGCATAATAAATTTACTGTCATTATTGAAAGGTCTCTGTTGGATTCCTTTCATGTTAATTTCTTAAATCTGTTGTCATTTACGGCATAAATTCCTCTTCTAAATTTACTGTGGTGTTTCTGATTTCAAAGTCACAGAGATAAAGTACAGTAGTTTGCAATGTAGGCACCAGCTCTCTGTCAAGAGACTACCATTCGTTCAGTTCCTCGACGAATGAAACTCGCACCTTGATCACGGAGCCATTCGAGAATCGGCTTGTGAGCGTCCTCATGGCTGCAAAATCTGCTGCTGTTGCGAATCAGTTTCTCGACGGCTTACACATTATCGTCTGTGCTCGATACCTTTCTTCCGTACCAACATTAGCCTCGTCTGTGCGGCTTTGGTCAAATTGTTGGCACAATTTCACTTTGGCCAGACGCTACATTACATTTGGTACCATAGACCTCCAGAATTTCACATTGAATCTATGTGAAACTTAAAAGTTTTTCCCACAAGAATCATACTGTCCAGCGTACCTCACCTTTGGTGTACTTTACGGTTTGCCGCGCTATTTCAGTTCTACACTGTGCCGCAGAGAAATGTCTCTACAGGAAACATGGAACATGTACTCTCTTCTGATAATGTGCCACTCCAGTTGCGCAATGTTCTCACCGTAGGACGGCGTGTGTAACACACTTTTAAAGTATTTTCGTGAGAATTTTAAACATGCTACGCACAAGGCAGTAATATTATTGTTAACACATGCAGACGTGTGTAACTAGGATACAAGCAAAAGAAAGGGTCGAGTACTGAGGTAGAATGCAGAAAAATTTAGTAAGTAAGTAGTGTTGTAATAATTAGGAAAGTAACTACAAAATGTTATTTTTCTGAAAATAAATTCTAAATATAATTAAAGAATAACATGTACTATGAACAGTGCGAAATAACCTTCTACTTTATTACACTACTGGCCATTAAAATTGCTACACCATGAAGATGACGTGCTACAGACGCGAAATTTAACCGACAGGAAGAAGATGCTGTGATATGCAAATGATTAGCTTTTCAGAGCATTCACACAAGGTTGGCGCCGGTGGCGACACCTACAACGTGCTCACATGAAGAAAGTTCCCAACCGATTTCTCATACACAAACAGCAGCTGACCGGCGTTGCCTGGTGAAACATTGTTGTGATGCCTCGTGTAAGGAGGAGAAATGCGTACCATCACGTTTCCGACTTTGATAAAGGTCGGATTGTAGCCTATCGCGATTGCGGTTTATCGTATCGCGTCAATGCTGCTCGCCTTGGTCGAGATCCAATGACTGTTAGCAGAATATGGAATCGGTGGGTTCAGGAGGGCAATACGGTACGCCGTGCTGGATCCCAACGGCCTTGTATTACTAGCAGTCGAGATGACAGGCATCTATCCGCATGACTGTAACGGATCGTGCTGCCACGTCTCGATCCCTGAGTCAACAGATGGGGACGTTTCCAAGACAACAACCATCTGCGCGAACAATTCGACGACGCTTGCAAAAAAAAAAAAAAAAAAAAAAAAGGTTCAAATGGCCCTGAGCACTATGGGACTTAACTGCTGAGGTCATCAGTCCCCTAGAACTTAGAACTACTTAAACCTCACTAACCTAAGGACATCACACACATCCATGCGACCGTAGCAGTCGCGCGGTTCCAGACTGTAGCGCCTAGAACCGCTCGGCCACACAGGCCGGCGACGACGTTTGCAGTAGCATGGACTGTCAGCTCGGAGACCATGGCTGCGATTACCCTTGACGCTGCATCACAGACAGGAGCGCCTGCGATGGTGTACTCAACGACGAACCTGGGTGCACGAATGGCAAAAAATTTTTTCGGATGAATCCAGGTTCTCTTTACAGCATCACGATGGTCGCATCACGATGGTTTGGCGACATCGCTGTGAACGCACATTGGAAGCGTGTATTCGTCATCGCCATACTGGCGTATCACCCGGCGTGATGGTATGGGGTGCCACTGGTTACACGTCCCGGTCACCTCTTGTTCGCACTGACGGCACTCTGAACAGTGGACGTTACATTTCAGATGTGTTACGACCCGTGGCTCTACCCTTCATTCGATCCCTGCGAAATCCTACATTTCAGCAGGATAATACACGACCGCATGTTGCAGGTCCTGTATGGGCCTTTCTGGCACATTCTCCAGAACTGTCACCAATTGAAAACGTACGGTCAATAGTGGCCGAGCAACTGGCTCGTCACAAGACGCCAGTCACTACTCTTGATGAACTTTGGTATCGTGTTACAGCTGCATGGGCAGCTGTACCTGTAAACGCCATCCAAGCTCTGTTTGACTCAATGCCCAGGCGTATCAAGGCCGCTATTACGGCCAGAGGTGGTTGTTCTGTGTACTGATTTCTCAGTATCTATGCACCCAAATTGCGTGAAAATGTAATCACATGTCATTTCTAGTATAATATATTTGTCCAATGAATACCCGTTACTCTTCTGCATGTCTTCTTGGTGTAGCAATTTTAATGGCCAGTAGTGTATCTAGATAGCAGGCCTACATGTTGTTGTTGTGGTCTTCAGTCCTGAGACTGGTTTGATGCAGCTCTCCATGCTACTCTATCCTGTGCAAGCTTCTTCATCTCCCAGTACCTACTGCAGCCCACATCCTTCTGAATCTGCTTAGTGTATTCATCTCTTGGTCTCCCTCTACGATTTTTACCCTCCACGCTACCCTCCAGTACTAAATTGGTGATCCCTTGATGCCTCAGAGAATGCCCTACCAACCGATCCCTTCTTCTAGACAAGATGTGCCACAAACTCCTCTTCTCCCCAATTGTATTCAATACCTCCTCATTAGTTATGTGATCTACCCATCTAATCTTCAGCATTCTTCTGTAGCACCACATTTCGAAAGCTTCTATTCTCTTCTTGTCCAAACTAGTTATCGTCCATATTTCACTTCCATACGTGGCTACACTCGATACAAATACTTTCAGAAACGACTTCCTGACACTTAAATCTTACTCGATGTTAACAAATTTCTCTTCTTCAGAAACGCTTTCATTGCCATTGCCACTCTAGGTTTTATATCCTCTCTACTTCGACCATCATCAGTTATTTTGCTCCCCAAATAGCAAAACTCCTAAACTCTGTACTACATTAAGCGTCTCCTTTCCTAATCTAATTCCCTCAGCATCACCCGACTTAATTCGACTCCATTCCATAAGCCTCTTTTTGCTTTTGTTGAGACTCATCTTATACCCTCTTTTCAAGACACCGACGATTTCGTTCAACTGCTCTTCCAAGTCCTTTGCTGTCTCTGACAGAATTACAATGTCATCGGCGATCCTCAAAGTTTTTATTTCTTCTCCATGGATTTTGATACCTACTCCAAATTTTTCTTTTGTTTCCTTTACGGCTTGCTCAATATAGAGATTGAATAACATCGGGGATAGGCTACAACCCTGTCTCAGTCCCTTCCCAACCACTGCTTCCCTTTGATGTCCCTCGACTCTCATAACTGCCATCTAGTTTCTGTACAAATTGTAAATAGCCTTTCGCTCCCTTTATTTTACCCCTGCCACCTTCAGAATTTGAAAGTGAGTATTCCAGTCAACATTGTCAAAAGCTTTCTCTAAGTCTACAAATGCTAGAAACGTAGGTTTGCCTTTCCTTAATGCCTACATGTACTCCAACAAAAAATAAAGAAACGAAAATCGCGCCGAACAGTGACATTGGTAGAAACCGCTAATGTTTCATGATGGAGTTCTTCGCTGAGCATGGTGCTGGGATATTGGCGATTACATGACACCAGTTTTACAGTAAATCTCGACTGTTTGTGGAGGGCCAAATGTATGGTAGATCTATTTTACTTTTAGCTTTGTACGTCCCATTTCGTTTCCATTTCATCCATGGACACAATTAGCCTAGACACGTTCACGGCAAACCACAAAAGCTAGATAATTCTCAGTTCTGGCTATTGTGCAGGCCTAGGAAAAGGGGTTATTTCATATTCAAGCTCATAGAACCAATCTTCACGTATTGGCCTTTCCAATAAAAAAAGTCCATGTCTCTAGATAGATCTACTATTAACCGTAGTGAGAAGACAACATTCTCAAGTTCTTTTTGTTTCGAGTAGGTACCAATTTATGATGTACAGCGTCTTTCGGTGACGATGATACAAACTTAAAAGGAAGACGGAGATCAGATGTATCAATTTGAGATGAGTCCTGGTCCGGAAACGACTGGAACAAAAGTTAAAAGTAAAAATTTGTAACTTTCATTTTTTTCGTTTATCTAAATAAAACCCAACTAGACAATACTGTACAATAGCATCCCTCAGTATATGGTATGAAGGAAATCACGGCACGTGAAGCAGACACTGCGTGTCAGACTGCACAAGGCAAAAGATCGTTGCACCGGAAATTTTAATTCAGGAACGTCAGCGGGCCTCGACCTCTTCCGTCATCTCGACACAATGGACCCATTCTTGGTAAAGGGAGGGACTTAGCCAGAGAAATGCCTCGGTGCTGGAATGTCGCGGCTTACCATCCAGCCGGAACTCGGTATTATTGATTCCACTTAGCGACAATGTCGTAAGCAGAGCTAAAGAACTTTTGAGACGTTATCAATTATTTTGTGGATTCACGTCATCCTATAATGCAAATCATTGTTCCTTTTAACGCCCAAACACATTTCGGCACATTTGTGCCGCATCATTGGGTACTTTTATTCAGTTCTGTAAAATGCAAACATGTTTTAAGCAATAATTTTAAGAATGAAAATTAGGCCCAACTAACATTTTATTTCTGTTGTGACTATTACTGTATCTTCGGGAATTCTCAGGATCTGCAAGAACGTCTACAATGATGTAATCGTGACGTTGATTGGTGAGTTAACAACTCACATTATCTGTAAGCGAAATTTTGTTGCTTGAAAAACACTGAAGTACAAAAGTCATGGAACAGCCATATGCACTTATACAGAGGCGTTAGTATCCCGTACACAAGGTGTAAAAGGGCAGTGCGTTGGCAGAGCTGTCATCTGTACTCAGGTGCTTCACGTGAAAAGATATCCGACGTGATTATGGCTGCACGACGGGAATTAACAGACTTTAAATCAGGAACAGTAGTTGGAGCTAGACGCATGGGAGTTCCATTTCGGAACCTTTAGGAAATTCAGTATTCTGAGATCAACAGTATTAAGAGTGTTTCGAAAATACCAAATATCAAGCGTTACCTCTCACTACGGACAACGCAGTAGCCGACGGTCTTCACTTAACGACCGAGAGCAGCGCCGTTTGCGCAGAGATGTCAGTGCTAACAGACAAGCAACGCTGCGTGAAATAACCCCAGAAATCAATGTGGTACGTACCAAAAACGTCTTCGTTTGGACAGTGAAGCCAAATTTGGCGTCAACAGGCTACGGCAGCAGACAACTGAAGCGAGTGCCTTTGCTAACAGCACGGCATCGCCTGCAGCGCCTCTTCCGAGCTAGTGACCATGTCGGTTGGACCATGAACGACTGGAAAACCGTGGCCTTGTCAGACGAGTCCCGATTTCACTAGGTAAGAGCTTATGGTAGTCTGGTTAGACCTGAAGAAACCCTGGACCCAAGTTGTCAACATGGCGCTGCGCAAGCTGGTGGTGGTTCCATAATGGTGTGGGCTGAGTTTACATGGAATGGACTCGGTACTCTGGTCAACCTGAACCGATCATTGACCATCTGCAGCCATTCATTGACTTCATTTTCCCAAACACTGATAGAGTTCTGGATGACAGTGCGCCATGTCACTGGACCATAATTATTCAGTTGGTTTGAAGAGTATTCTGGACAATTAGAGCGAATGATTTGGCCACCCAGATCGCTCGGCATGAATCCCATATTTATGGGACATAATCGAGAGGTTAATTCTTGTACAAAATCTGCACCGGCAACACTTCCGCAATTATGGTCAGCTATTGAGGCACCTCAGTATTTCGGTAGGGGACTTCCAGTGACTTGTTAACTCCATGCCACCTTGGGATGCTACACAACGCCGGACAAAAGGAGAACTGACACGATATTAGAAGGTATCCAATGACATTTGTCATCTCAGGGTAATGATTCAGTTGTCTTCATCCTCGATACGGAAGTAGTTTGAATTTTACTCTCTCTCTCTCTTTCTCTCTCTCTCTCTCTCTCTCTCTCTCTCTCTCTCTCTCTCTCCCTCTCTCTCCCTCTCTCTCCCTCCCCCCTCCCCCTCTCTCTGTCTCTCTTTCTCTTTCGTGTTTGTGTATGTCGGGAGGGGGGAGGGGAAGTAACGCTATCTCCACATTGACGATTATGTCATACTTGACGTAGAATCTTTGTCTTAAGCTATATTTTTTATAGGTTAGTATGTTTTAATTCTCTCCATTTTGTTCATTTTCCTGTTCCTTTGTTTCCCCGTCTCTGATTTCCTTGGTGGTGGTTGTTACTCTAGGTTTATGTGCTTGTTTCTTCACTCATTTGCAAAGCTGTATAAAGAAAAAAAAATTATGTGAACAATTGTTCCAATTTCGTGGTTTAATGTACTTAAAAAATAGTCGGTAGCTCGCTTTAAATTACCAGACGCTAAGCCCAGACTACCGATAAATGGCATTAAAGAACAGTGTCGTTGCCAAGATGAGTCAGGAGATGAACACTTGCCTGGAGGCGCTGATTGCGCTGAATGAAACATCTGGCCTCAGGCGCCAGAGCAGAGGCGGTGGAAACGAGGCACAAGTGGACAGTCACACGCCAGCAGGCCTGCATGACGATACCTCTTAAAGTGATCCGGAGCTCCTA
This sequence comes from Schistocerca cancellata, assembly GCF_023864275.1. NCBI lineage: Eukaryota > Metazoa > Arthropoda > Insecta > Orthoptera > Acrididae > Schistocerca > Schistocerca cancellata. Next base: position 701,996,482 of record NC_064628.1, read on the forward strand.
CGTGTACGTCCGTTACAGCCGACGGCATCCATTCAGCAGTGGGAGGTACATACTGTTGGAAAAAAATCGCAGCACCAAAAAATGATTAATGTAGAGTAATGAAATTTCGGGATTACATTTGTCTTGGTAACAAATAAGTGATTGACATTAGATCACAACACCTCGACACTCTGTAGAGCACGTTGAGTTATAACAGCGGTATGTGGGAAAGCGTTATCCTGCTGGAAAACACCCCCTGGAATGCTGTTTACAAATGGCAGCACAACAGGTAGAATCACCAGATTGACGTACAAATTTTCAGTCAGTGTGCGTGGGATAACCAAGAGAGTGCTCTTCCTGTCATACGAAATCGTACCCCAGACCATAACTCCAGGTGTAGGTCCAGTATGTCTAACTCGCAGACAGGTTGGTTGCAGGCCCTCAACTGTCCTTCTGCAACCAACACACGGCCGTCACTGGCACTGAGGCAGAATCAGCTTTCATCAGAAAACGCATCAGACCTGCACCCTGCCCTCCAGTGAGCTCTCGCTTGGCACCAATAAAGTCGCAAATGGCGGTGGTTTGTGTCAGTGGAATGCACGCTACAGGATGTCTTTCTCGAAGTTGTCCTTAAAGTAATCGTTTTGTAACAGTTTGTAGTGTCATTGTGGTGCCAACTGCTCCTCGAATTCCTGCTGCAGATGCACTACAATGCACCAGAACCATACACCGAACACGACGGTTTTCCTTTTCGGTAGTGCCACGTCGCCGTCCGTAGCCCCGTCTTCTTGGGTACATTCCTTCAAACATCTTTCTGCAGTATCGCAAAAGGAACATTTAGCTTTTCGTAGCCCTTTTACACGACCTCGTTCAAACTCCGTGAGGTATTGATAATGGCGTCTTTGTCCCTTGAAGGCATTCTTGACTAACATCAACTGACCACGTCTAGTGTCAAAGGTAACTAATGATCACGACATTTACAGCTTGTATTTAGAGCAAACCTGTTTTGCAACCTCACAGTGGCGCTACTAGTACCACTCTTACTCGACCGGATGTCATCTTTCAGATGCAGAAACACGCCTGCCAGCTTTGTTTATGTCGCACAACTCCTTGGTATTTGTGATATTTTCCCGGCAGTGTATTTCCTCGTGTACAACCGCTTTGACGATCTCATTTTTTAACGTAATTCGTGTTTCTACGACTGAGCAAGTGTGTTTGTTCGGATATTGCGAGCCGTGATCTTCGATTTCTTCGCTGCCTGAACGGCACTCACACTGACTGATAGACTGGACTCGTATTTGGAGGAGGACGGTTTCAATCTCCATCTAAATATTTCGATTTAGGTTTGCTCTGATTTATCTATATCGATTATCAGAAGCGCTGGCGTAGTTGCGCTGAAAAGGACATTGCCGATTTTTTCCCAATACCATCTTGTGCTGTGTCACTAACGATCTCGATGTCGATGGGACCTTAAATCCCAATCATCCTTATTATTCCACAATGGAAGTGTGGCGGATTAAGCGTAGAATAATAATATTCTGGAGTCGGCATTCAAATGTGCAGAACAGAATTTTTGTCCCGAATGTACACTATATGATCAAAGGTATCCCAACACCCCTAGGTAATGTAGAATTGTCCACTAGATGCTACTAGAGAAGAGCCCGCATGTAAGACGAGGCGGGGGTATTGTGTTGTCAATAGAAGCAGTAGCAGCAGAGTATCGCCTAAAGGAGTTCAGTGACTTTGAACGTGGATTAGTCATTGGATGTCACCTGAGTAGCAAATCTATCAGGAAGATTTCAGCTCTTCTCAAGCTGCTCAAGTCGATTTGGCTGAGCAGTTCCTTAGTAGCCGAACATTTCTTTAGTCAATGCTGAGGTGCTTCAATTGATGTAAACACCGACGTCGCTGGGCAGTGGGCAGTGGATTTACATTGATGAATCACGCTACAATCTGTGGCAATCCGGTAAAAAGTTTTGGACTTGTCGAATGGTCGTAGAATTTTTCTTATCACCGTGTGTAGTGCCAGCAGTGAAGTACGGAGGAGGTGGTGCTACTTAATAGTTGCGTTTCTGATAGTTAGGTTGTGGTCCCCTTATTGTGCTTGAGAAAACGCTGATGTGGAAGTATGTGAACACATTCTACAGCATTTTATACTGCGTACACTAGAGGAACGGTTCGGAGATGATGAGTGTTTACATCGGCACGACAATGCAGCCTGCCGTGAAGCAGCATCTATGACGCAATGGTTTGTGGACAATAACGTTCCTGAAATGGACTGGCCTGTCCAGAATTCCGACCAGAACCCAATAGAACACCTTTGGGATGAATTAAGAAACGTCGCCTTCCCTCCACGCCCCAGCGTCCAGCATCATTACCTTCTCCGGTTTCGGCTCTTGACGAAGAATGGGCTGCCATTTCTTCACAGACATTCAGACACCTCAATGAAAGTGTTCCCAGCAGAGTTCAAGCCGCCATAAAGGCGAAGGGTGTATTAATGTCCACTCATACGAATCCGGAAATTTTTTGATCACATTGTGGTCCTTGACTCCAAAAGTCACAGGATTGTGGTGCAGCGATAGGTTTGAAGCGTTTTATTGGTTTTGAATGTTCTTTCAACAAAGACAGTCCGTCGTCACCAGAAGAATAATCTGCAGCTGCTGAGCTAAAGCTACGAACAAAATCATAGCCGCTCGTTTCAAAGGCGTTTTGAAAGTAGCATTCCAATATCTGGGACTAATATGGCTTAACGTTTTCAAGAGATAAAATCAAAGGGATACTTGTCACAAGTGTTGCAGTTCAGATGACACTGCATTCTTTATACAAGAATAGAAGTGGTAGCCACTGTCATTTTTTAGATTTCGTACAGCATTTGATCGTATGCTCTGTTTCAATAAATTACGCTGAGCCGGCATTAACACTGCGAAATGACATTTTAGTTCGACAAAGTGAAAATGTCCCGAATAACTTCAAACTTGGAGCTACGACTTGCAAGAAATGATCGATTTATTAAAATTTTAAATATTTTAGGGACTAAAGTTTTTCATTATTACTTTCTGATGCATTCTGTTTAATCTTTGTCCACCCTTAGGGAAACTAAAATATTAATCACACGTAGCCGTTCACCACTTCATAGGTATTGTATGACTACTGTAGAATAAACAAAAAAAAGGTTCAAATGGCTCTAAGCACTATGGGACTTAACATCTGAGGTCATCAGTCCCCTAGACTTAGAACTTCTTAAACCTAACATCATACACATCCATGCCCGAGGCAGGATTCGAACTTGCGACCGTAGAAGCAGGTCGGTTCCGGACTGAAGCGCCAAGAATCGCTCGGCCACAGTGGCCGGCCTTAAAATAAACGCAATGATTTGGAAAAGTGATTAGTACGAAATAAATAACCCAGAAGGTCATACAAAAATCTTATCAGCAGGTTAAGAGTGTACGACAGGTGTGTACACTCAACGGATTGACTTGTAGCACACTCCCACAATACCGAATTACTTCACCATTTCCGTCATACATATATAGCCATACAATCACGTACGTTGCCTGTACGATCTTATGCATTCATAAGACAATGTGCCGTTACCAATCGACCCATATAGCTCTTCTTACTAGTATAACAGCTGTGATTTCACTTTTGTGGCATTTACCAAAGAATAATTATTATTCCTACCCTGGTATAAAAATATGTTCCACGTTAACATTATATCTGATTCGTGTGTGTACTCCTTGACATACAATTTTTGTGTTTTCTCTGTGTCAATGAAGTAGAAGTAGTTGTTGTGTAGAAAGTTGTGCGTGATGGTTATTACTCAGCGTTTTTTACTTTTTATCGTTTGTGGCCGAAATCCGGGATGCAGGGATCTAATAGACGCACGTACTCGCGGTAGACGAGCAGTCGCCGTTTCTATCGTCGACAGCGATGGACAGAGAAACACGACGGGTTCGGTATGTACGCCCACACAACAATGAGATCATCGCTCATATCGCTTGTAGCAAAGAGACTAGATAGATTTTAACTTCCTTGTTTTGTAGCAGATTCAATTTCAAACACGCTCTGCATTGTTGTCGATTTATAGCCCTCTCGCTGGGCGCAGTTGCAGTGGGTAAAACAAATTTGACAACAGTGGAATTTAGGACGTACTGCGACGTGTGTTATAATTGTCTTTGGCAACAGCTGCTACAAGCGACCAATGGAAGTGATTAGATTTTTTAAATTCTGTGCATCCCTATTACTGAGCTGATGGTCGTTTTAGCCAGGTTAAATACCTCCATTTTACCCATTTTGCGTCTTTACTTGGCTGCTTCAAAATTCATGGAGATGTATTCCGGTTTTGCAACTAAATGAATGACAGTTTGCTTTTTGCCATATGCGTTTCACTTTTATTTGTGAAATATATTCCGCGGCCATTGTTACATGTTTGTTTTTCACTGAAGAGACAAAGAAATTGGTACACCTGCCTAATATCGTGTAGGGCCCCCGCGAGCACGCAGTGGCGCCCTAACACGACATGGCAAGGACTCGAATTACGTCTGAAGTAGTACTGAAGGGAACTGACACCATGAATCTTGGAGGGCCGTCCAGAGTACGAAGGATGGGAATCTCTTCTGAACAGCACGTTGCAAGGCATCCCAAGTATGCTTAATTATGATCATGTTTGGGGAGTTTGGTGGCCAGCGGAATTGTTTAACCTCAGAACGGTGTTCCTGGAGCCATTCTGTGGCGATTCTGGGCGTATGGGGTCGCATTGTCCTGCTGGAATTGCTCAAGTCCGTCGGAATGCACAATGGACATGAATGGATGCAGGTGATCAGACAGGATGCTTACGTACGTGTCACCTGTCGCAGTCGTACCTAGACTCATCAGGAGTCCCATATCACTCCAACTGCACAAGCCCCACACCATTACAGAGCCTCCACCAGCTTGAAGAGTCCCCTGCTGACACGCAAGGTCCATGGATTCTTGCGATTGTCTCCATACCCGTACACGTCCATCCGCTCGATACAATTTGAAACGAAGGCCATCCGACCAGGCAATATGTTTGCGTTCATCAACAGTCCAATAGCGGTGTTGACAGGCCTAGGCGAGGCGTAAAACTTTATGTCGTGCAGTCATCAAGGGTACACGAGTGGGCTTTCGGCTCAGAGAGCACATGTCGATGATGTTTCATTGAGTGGCTCGCACGCTGACACTTATTGATGGTCTAGCATTGAAATCTGCATCAATTTACGGAAGCACTGCACTTCTGCCACGTTGAACGGTTATCTTCAATCGTCGTTGGTCCGTTCTTGCAGGACCTTTTTGTCGGCGCAGCGATGTCCCAGACTTGTTGTTTGATATTCAGGGTACACTCGTGAAATGATCGCTCGGGAAAGTCCCCATTTCATCGCCACCTCGGATATGCTGTGTCCCATCGCTCGTGCGCCGACTATAACACCACGTTGACACTTACTTAAATCTATATAAACTGCCATTGCAACAGCTGTAAGCGATCTGAAAACAGCGCCCGACACTCGCTGTGTCGGCGCTTCCGACCGCAGCGCCGTATTCTTCGTGTTTACATATCTCTGAATCTGAAAATGCATGCGTTTGCCAGTTTCTTTGGCGCTTCAGTGTAATTGGTTGGTTGATTGATTTGGGGGAGGGGACCATACACCGAGGTCATCGATCCCATCGTATTAGGAAAGGATGGTGAAGGAAGTCAGCCGTGCCATTTCAAAGGAACCATCCAGCCATTTGCCTGGAACGATTTTGGGAAATCACGGAAAACCTAAATCAGGATGGTAGGACGCGGGTTTGAACCGTCGCCCCCCCCCCCCCCCCCGAATACAAGTACAATGTGCTAACCACTGCGCCACCTCGCTCGGTGTTTGTTTTATGCGTGTAATAAATGGGTAATATAAAAATTCGAAAATGTTACTATATTACATTTTCTCTTGTTTTTCCCTTATTTTTCAAGTTGAAAACAACTTTTGCAACACGAGTTTCGTTAGATTAAATTATCATTTGGTTTTACTTACAATTTCTGATGATTTGAATCCTTGTGTGTAGCCCTGGAGATGTCTCTACTCGGTTAGCATACTCCGGATGACCGATTTTAGGCCTTTTTCCGATCACATTTATTTTAGGACTTCACTTCCTTTTTTCGCTGTGTGGCAGCCATGTCATTTACGTCGTCTGATGCAGCTCACATCTTCACTGGTCACACTTTCAGTATGTGTGTTTACAGTTTGCAGTGTCGCCAGCTATTGTTGAGTGCTTATCCTTCGTCTTTCGTTTGTGTTGTGGTGTCTATGTGTGGTTTGTTTTTTGTTGTGTCTGTGCTTGTGTTGGTATGTGTAACTGGATTTATTTGTGTGTGTGTGTAGGGGTGGGGAGGGTCATGAGCGAAAGAGGGGGGAGGGGGTGTAAGGCATCTGACCACCCTCTATCACTAATCCAGAATAATGTGCCGACTTTGTGAAGACACGGGATGCTGGATAAAAATAACAAAGTTTCGTAAATGGGTATCGCAGTGTCCATTTGAGCTATACAGTACGGCTAAAAAGAGAGAGAGAGAATGAGAGAGAGATATTAAAAATTTAGCCAGGTTATATTTTATATTACTGTTTGTTATTCTTTTAGTGGCTAATATGATCAGTAGATTATTGCTTATATTGACTTGGTAATTAATTAATTACTTGTTTGTTCACGGCAATATCTCGTTGTATAGGAAAGTTTTCCTGTAATGTCACGAGCTTTTTTGTAATTGTTCACTCGTATAATTTTGATGTGCTGTTGGATGGTTCTTGTTCATGTTCTATCAAGTGTTCAGCATAAGAAAAATGGCTATTTCCGCATATGGCAAAAAACAAACTGCCTTTCATTTAGTTGCAAAGCTGGAATACGCTTCCATCAAGTTACATACATTTGCATTAATAATGGTGAAAAAATGGGAATTGCAGAATTGGCTATGAGCTTTGACCTGTGAAGTCAGTCGACGTGAACGATATGGCTGCTACATCAAATATCCTTGACCAAGGATTTAGAAATTTAAAGAAAGGTCAGGTTTGATTAAGAGTATATACTGCATCTGAAAAAGAAGCATTTCGATGTACAACTACGATACTCAATCACAGATTATTTAGAGAAACATCTGTCGGAAAAAATACGAACCGAATAACGGCTTTTACGCAGCTGTAATGGATACAATAACACACAGTAAGAAGTTCAATAAGTATTTCAAATGGTTCAAATAGCTCTGAGCACTATGCGACTTAACTTCTGAGGTCATCAGTCGCCTAGAACTTAGAACTAATTAAACCTAACTAACCTAAGGACATCACACACATCCATGCCCGAGGCAGGATCGCTCGGTTCCAGAACCGCACGGCCACTCCGGCCGGCAATATGTATTTATTTCGTAAAGGGATCGAGGGCATTGCCATAAAATGATCTTTAGCCATACTGTATGGCTACATCTAAATCAGCATCTATATACATTTATCTACAGGGTTATTACAAATGATTGAAGCGATTTCACAGCTCTACAATAACTTTATTATTTGAGATATTTTCACAATGCTTTGCACACACATACAAAAACTCAGAAAGTTTTTTTAGGCATTCACAAATGTTCGATATGTGCCCCTTCACTGATTCGGCAGACATCAAGCCGATAATCAAGTTCCTCCCACACTCGGCGCAGCATGTCCCCATCAATGAGTTCGAAAGCATTGTTGATGCGAGCTCGCAGTTCTGGCACGTTTCTTGGTAGAGGAGGTTTAAACACTGAATCTTTCACATAACCCCACAGAAAGAAATCGCATGGGGTTAAGTCGGGAGAGTATGGAGGCCATGACACGAATTGCTGATCATGTTCTCCACCACGACCGATCCATCGGTTTTCCAATCTCCTGTTTAAGAAATGCCGAACATCACGATGGAAGTGCGGTGGAGCACCATCCTGTTGAAAGATGAAGTAGGCGCTGTCGGTCTCCAGTTGTGGCATGAGCCAAATTTCCAGCATGTCTAGATACACGTGTCCTGTAACGTTTTTTTCGCAGAAGAAAAAGGGGCCGTAAACTTTAAACCGTGAGATTGCACAAAACACGTTAACTTTTGGTGAATTGCGAATTTGCTGCACGAATTCTTGAGGATTCTCTACCGCCCAGATTCGCACATTGTGTCGGTTCACTTCACCATTAAGAAAAAATGTTGCTTCAACACTGAAAACAAGTTTCGCACTGAACGCGTCCTCTTCCATGAGCTGTTGCAACCGCTCCGAAAATTCAAAGCGTTTGACTTTGTCGTCGGGTGTCAGGGCTTGTAGCAATTGTAAACGGTAAGGCTTCTGCTTTAGCCTTTTCCGTAAGATTTTCCAAACCGTCGGCTGTGGTACGTTTAGCTCCCTGCTTGCTTTATTCGTCGACTTCCGCGGGCTACGCGTGAAACTTGCCCGCACGCGTTCAACCGTTTCTTCGCTCACTGCAGGCCGACCCGTTGATTTCCCCTTACAGAGGCATCCGGAAGCTTTAAACTGCGCATACCATCGCCGAATGGAGTTAGCAGTTGGTGGATCTTTGTTGAACTTCGTCCTGAAGTGTCTTTGCACTGTTATGACTGACTGATGTGACTGCATTTCGAGCACGACATACGCTTTCTCGGCTCCTGTCGCCATTTTGTCTCACTGAGCTCTCGAGCGCTCTGGCGGCAGAAACCTGAAGTGCGGCTTCAGCCGAACAAAACTTTATGAGTTTTTTTACGTATCTGTAGTGTGTCGTGACCATATGTCAATGAATGGAGCTACAGTTAATTTATGAAATCGCTTCAATCATTTGTAATAGCCCTGTGTATACAAATATCTAATATACAATTTTTTATAAATTTAATAATAGGGCAACGTTGTCACAAACAGTCGCGCACGCACACACACACACACACACACACACACACACACACACACAAGAGAACCTAAAATACGCCTGTATTAGAATGCAATGTTGTGAGAAAATTTCAAAGGAATTGGTCAAGAAATTTAGGAGATACACGTTCTTCAACAAACGAACATTTACATTTCTAGTTATGTAGATAATACAAGTCAGAGATACAGCATTTTTTTAACTAGTAGAACTGTAGTCAAAAAAAGCCATTTCTCATATATTTAAATTTTTACGAGGGAATAACAAAATTAAATTCAGGAAAAGAAATCTTCTATATTCTATTTGGCATGATCTTCTCCACTGATTTTGAAGGAGCATTTTACTGGCTGGTCCGTAACCGGCAATGACCGGCCGATTCAACAAGAAAGAACAGATTTTTCACTATAAAAGATACAAACACCGTACGCTTGTCACTGGACAGAGGCAGGTTCAGAGTTTTGACACAGCTGCGCTGTTGTGCGTTTGTGGCAACACGGTGACTACACCACTAGAGAAATCATTTTGTGTGTTTGAATTTGCCGAAGTCAATCCATTGTTCAAGTGCAACGAGCACTCCGCCATCGATTCGGCAAGTAGCTGCTTCTTCGCCAGCTTATTTATGACTGGTATACAAAATTCTTGGAAGCTGGTTGCAGATGCAAAAGGAAGGTGAGTGATCGGATTAGGCACGTCTTACGAAAATGTCGAGCGTATCCGAGTGACACGGAGACCTCGGAAGTCCACAAACGTACTCAAACAACGTTGTTGCGCGTTCTGAAACAACGCATGCTTACGATGTCTTAAAAGTTGTGGTTAATGCAGCAGTTGCGTCTCGGCGACCGTAACATAAGGTACGAATTTTACATTTCAATTCTACAGGACATGGCAAAGGACACGTTTTCCAAACGACTCTTCTTTTCAGCCACATCGACGTTGCATCTATCGGGTGAAGTAAACCGCCATATTGTATGGATGCGGGTGTCACAAAATCATGGCGTCGCCGTCGAACATGAAAGAGACTCACCGAAACTGAATGTGTTTTGTGCCATTTCTGTTCACGAAGTTTGTGGCTCTTTGTTTTTTTGCGGAGGAAAATGTGACAGAAATGTCACACCTGGACATGCTGCACGTTTCCTCAACTTCACGAAGATTTCCAATGATTTCATTTTTATTCAGAACAGCGCCAGCATCACTTTCACCTTGAGGTGCACCGTTATCTTAACACCATCCCTCAACGTTGGAGTGGAAGAGGTGGACAATAAGATCTTGTGCATTGCTTTTGGCCTCGCAGATCACCAGACTTCACACTTTGCGATATTTTTATTTGGGCTACATAAAAGACACAGTCTCGGTTCCGCCGATGGCAGCTACTCTCAACAGCTAAGAAATCGAATTATTGAAGCTGTCGATTCAGTAGACGGAGACCTGTTGATTCGTGTGTGGAATGCAATGGACTACCGTTTCGATGTTTCTCGAGCAACGCACAGTGCTCAATGTTGAATATATAGTATAGCATCTGTGCGAACATAAAACTTTGAACCTTCCTGTACCCAGATAACTTGAAATTGGGGTTGCGAAGCCGAAACTAGTCGCAAAGAACGAAAGATGAACAAATAAAATAGAAACATGAGGTAGCTGTCGACTTCCAAAACAAATCTCACTGAATGCGCGACGTCACATGAATCCACAAAGTTCCCTCCAGTTCCCATCCATTCCAACTTTCCCAGTACTGTGACGGAAACAGTGTGAATAATTTGGAGGTGAGTAAAGGTATTTTATTGGTAGCTCTGGCTTTTTGTGATACCATTAACTGATGCGCCTTCAAAGCTAGACTGGGCAGAAAGAAACGGGTGAAATAAGAAAACATAAAGAAGAGCAGTAGGGTTTTTGTGGGGCAGGACGAGACGAAGACGGAGGCGACGTGCAGCGGATTAGGTTGCAGCTGACAGCTGAGAATAGTGTTAGTCAGCTCCTGAGAGGCAGATAAAGCACAGCACGGGTCTGCTACGTGTCTTCCGTGTCTGGTAGACAGCGGGCGCCAGAGGACCGTAGCCCGGCGGCCTTCACGAGCAATCTCGCTAGCGCTCTTCACCTGTCAAGAGGCGCTACAAATGCTGACAGCCTCATTGCCCCGCTTGGTAAGCATGTCAGCTCTTTCTAGAAGGGCTCTCTCACCAGAAAAAAAAGAGTTCCCTGTGCACAGTACTGCATTGTCTACATGTCGTTAGGAAGTTACCCAAATGGCAGTAACCAGTGCCTTTTCTACCTTTATGTAAGACTAGGCGGCCGCCTAGAGCGACAAATGGCGGATAAAATTAATTTCAAATCAAAAAGCGAAAAAATTGAACAAATGAGGGAGGAAAATGAAAGAGGAAAAAATAAAATACCGGAGTTTTTTTCAAGTTACTTAATGCATGTAATAAAAAGGAAGGCGTTGATAATTTCCATCCGTATGTTCAAATGTGTGTGAATTCCTAAGGGACCAAACTACTGAGGTCATTGGTCCCTAGACTTACACACTACTTAAACTAACTTATGCTAAGGACAACACACACACCCATGCCCGAAGGACGACTCGAACCTCCGGCGGGAGGGTCGATCAAGTATGAGACAAGCATTCAATCGGTTGGCTTTGTCACAAATGGTGCCATCAAAGTTTTTGCTTCATAAGTGACTTGGTGATTGTTCATGCTTTCATATTTTCTGGAAGCTGAGTAAATAAAATCAAGGCTATCAAGTTCAGTCGAGTTTTCGAGTGCGGAGACAGTTGATTGATAGCCTCTCAACTTCGTAACTGAAAGGGAGACTGCTAAGCTGTCCGAGAAAAAAAAAATGAAGCATCAGCTGAGGATGTACGACTTGTCAAAGTAGTGGATTCCTTTCCCTTTTCGGAACAAAAATACAGACATCGTTATTTGTTTCTGTAAATTCAGATTCGCCTATTATGCAGACAACTATTAGCTTTGTAAGCGTAGACTTCCGCGGGCGTTGTCACTGTCAATAAAATTCTTTGGGGTATGTGACCGCTTTGTCAATATATGAAATTCTCCGATGTTTCGGGTACTGTTGGAAAGGCCTTTCTCAGGGTGTTTTGTAAAGCACCCTGAGGAAAGCCATCTGTAACAGTGGACGACTGTGAGAGAATTTTATATACTGACAATGCGGTCACATACCCTGAAGAATTTTGTTGACAGCCACTGACATTTTCTGATCTTACATGTTGAAACGTCCCCTTAGAAAAATTATACATGACTGTGCAAAACATAAACACTTACAATGTTGTACCATCTTTATGTAATAATCAGTGGGTATTTATATTAAAGTCTCTGAAATCCAAGTAATAACTATTGTAACACTAAATTAGGCCTAAAACCTTTCAAATCTATTGTAACTTTCACCTTATTCTCTGGATAGCTAGGAACTATAACACCATTTTTTCATTATTCTATAACTTGACATCTGCAACGAAATGGCTTTATTGTGACGTTAGTTGGCGAGTTAACAAATAATTTTTTCTAGAAAAGTGATTTGTTTCCCGAAAAATTTCGCGATTATATTTTACGATTACCTACTGTTATTTTCGTCGTATCTGCCTTCACAAAGATACAGAGTTTAGTTTGCACCTCTGTGTGTTTGCCCCTGTACCCGACAGACTTTAAATGTTTTAGGCATAACTTTTTTGCCGTAGTAGTTATTACCGAAAAGATGTTTAACCCTGCTTTTAATTATGGCAGACTCACCAAAAGAAATTTTCTAAAACTTTACTGCACTTTATCCTGTTCTTAGCCCGCATCTCGTGGTCGTGCGGTAGCGTTCTCGCTCCCCATGCCCGGGTTCCCGGGTTCGATTCCCGGCGGGTCAGGGATTTTCTCTGCCTCGTGATGGCTGGGTGTTGTGTGCTGTCCTTAGGTTAGTTAGGTTTAAGTAGTTCTAAGTTCTAGGGGACTGATGACCATATATGTTAAGTCCCATAGTGTTCAGAGCCATTTGAACCATTTTATCCTGTTCTTACAGGATACTCTAATACAAATTTTCCGATCAGTTTTATACAAAATAATCAGTTGCCAATACTACCGAAATACGTGCAACATTTTTGACAGCTGACAACAGACTAAACATCCGATACGGCTAACATTCTACAGATACTTTTTAGACATGGATACCAACACAACGACGAGAAAATCTCACCAACCAGGTAATACAACACGTGAAATTATAAAAATTCCGGTTCCTTTTGAACGCACGTCGTATACACACACCTGGAGCAATTTCCCACTTTGTACAGTTTCCGTAAATTTCGTGGATAATAGCTTTTTCAGTCGCAAATTTTGGTATTAAAAGTTGAAATAAAATTTTGCGATTTAGTGAACGACCTTATAATCTAAGGTGAATAAAGTTATATTTCAGTTTTTTTTATGTTTTTGTGAAGTTAGAGAAATAATTAAGGATTCCGCCGAGCGCCTTCAGCTCGCAAGCCACCCGCATCGCCATTCAAACGCTGCTTCAACAGTCGTGGCGCCATCCGAGATGCCGTCGGGGCCTGAGTTTGTAATACGGATGCTCGTCTAATGGCGTCATCTGCAAACTTTTGCGTGCGATCGTCGCGGACGTGGATCTGAGGTCACGCCCGCGACTTTTGGCAGCTCGCCTGATGTATGCGGCTGTGACTGCGCACTGCCGCACGGGCGCCGCGCCGCGCGTCTCGCCGAAGGCCGCCTGCGACTACGAAGCGAGCTGCGGGACCGAGGGCTTTGTTGTCATGGGCGGTGCTGTATCGGGAGCCCGAACATGGTCGGCTTGACCGCCACACGGGAGGAATACTGTTTCCATTTACAGTTTTTATATGCGAAATGCGTCTTATAATGTTATTCATTTCCTTTATTTATTAAGGTCCCGTCGATGACGAAGTCATTAAATTCAAATGGATCTAAGCACTATGGGACTTAACTTCTAAGGTCATCAGTCCCCTAGACTTAGAACTACTTAAACCTAACTAACCTAAGGACATCACACACAGCCACGCTCGAGACAGAATTCGAACCTGTGACCATAGCAGCAGCGCGGTTCCGGACTGAAGCACCTAGAACCGATCGGCCACAGAGGCAGGCTACGAAGTCAGTAGAAGAGGAACGCAAGCTCGGGTTGGGGGAGGAAATCAGACATGCCCTTCTTTTTTTTTTTACGGTATGTGCCTTAACCGATTTAGGGAAATCACAGAAAACGTAAATCTGACGGACTGGACAGGGGTTTGAACTGCAGTCCCCCTTAAGACGAGCCCAGTACCTCACCACTGCGCCACCGCGGGATTAGCCGAGCGGTCTCAGGCGCTGCAGTCATGGACTGTGCGGCTGGTCCCGGCAGAGGTTTGAGTCCTCCCTCGGGCATGGGTGTGTGTGTTTGTCCTTAGGATAATTTAGGTTAAGTAGTGTGTCAGCTTAGGGACTGATGACCTTAGCAGTTAAGTCCCATAAGATTTCACACACATTTGAACGAATGCCGGACATTTGCCACGCCGGACATTTGCCACATTTGCCCCTTCGCCAGGTAGCTTGAGTAGCGATCCCTCAGGTAAGGGGCGCCCTTCCCAGCACTACCTCTGTCCGCTTTCAAACCGCCGTCTCCACATCTTACTCGATACAACCAGTACGTAAGGGACCTTTTTCTTCGACATCTTGGCCAAATACAGAGCTTCTTTTCCGAAATCGAAATATTTATAACTTTTGGGAAAAGAAAGCAATACCGACGATTATGTCAGTATGTAATTAGTTCTGCCAAGTATAAATATAGATTCCTCTGTCTGTACGGTAGCTTCCTTTCACGCTCACTAAATGCGATAGAAACAGTCCATTGGCATGAGAGCAACAAGAAAGGAACGATGAAACGAGAGCGCAAATGTACGCTAATCATTTCCTTTTTATCACTGCATTTGTGCCTACTTTAATTACTACAACAGCATACCCAAAAGACAATAGGGAAAGAATAAATGGGTTTGTGAATGTTTGAAAAGAAGAACGACATACTCCATATTAATTTACTCTCTAAAAACATTAGTTAATAAAGTGTAGCGGGTCAATGTTCAGAACATAACTGAAAACACGTTCACTAAATAGAGATAAGAACATCTATGACTGACATGTCATCTAAAGTCGACTTGCAATTTTAAAGTGTTAGAAATAAGGAAATGAAGTAATACAGAATGCTACACTTGTAACGTACGTTGTTGTTCTACATTGTTTAGCTCTGGTATTTACAGGGTCACAGAGAAAGCATCTTAGGTTCTGGAGGGAAAAGCCGTAATTGTAATTATCTGCACTACAACAGAAACAAGGACAACTTAAGGAAAGATAATGTAAGCTCACAATCGACTTTGAAGCAGATAGTTCCTGTGACTTAGTATGGGCAGAGGTTATATTCGACAACCGAAATAAATTAATAACTGACTCCTTTTACCGACCCCCTGTCTCAGATGAAACAGTTGCTGAACAGTTCAAAGAAAAGAAAACTTGAGTCTCATCACAAATAGGTACCCTACTCATACAATTATAGTTGGCAGTTACTTCAATCTACCTTCCGTATGTTGACAAAAATACATTTTCGTACCCTATTGTAAATAGAAAACAACTTCCGTAATTGTTCTAAATGTTTTTTTAATTATATTTAACAGTTAGTTGACGAGGCCATTCAAATTGTAAATGGTTTCGAAACCACACTTGACTTCTTAGCCACAAATAAGCCTGAGCATCACGACGGATACAGGGATTAGTGAACACGTAGTCGAAGAGAGGCTCACTTCCGTAACAAAGAAATTCACCAAAACTAAACGCGAAATATATCTATTTATAAAAGCAGCTAAAAATTCGGGTGACGTCTTTCTAAGAGATAGTCTCCAATCCTTCCAAACTATGTAAATGGAGACCATATGTAGCTTAAGTTCAAAGAAATAGTATCAACAGCACTCGAGATATTCATACCAAATAAATTAATAAGAGACGGAACTGATCCTCCATACTACACAAAACACGACAGAAATATGTTGCAGGAGCACTGCAAAAGGCACGTATAATTTAGACGAACGTAAAATCTGCAAGATTGGTGAAGTTTTACTGAGGCTCGAAATTTGGTGCGGATTTCAATGTGAAATGCATTTAATAGTTTCGACAACGAAACTCGCTCTAGAAATGTGGCGGAAAATCCAAATTGATACTGGTCCCATGTTAAGTAAACCAGCGGAAAGGTTTAGTAAGTACCTTTACTGCGCGACAGCGACGGCAATGTTACTGATGACAGTGCCACTAAAGTGGTGTTAGTAAATGCATTTTCCTAAATTCCTCCACCAAAGAAGACGAAGTAAATATTCCACAATTCGAAATGAGAACAGCTGCAAACATAATTTAGAAGTAGATATCCCTAGTGTTGCAAAGCAACTGAAATTACACTGTCAGTGACAGAGGAAATGATCAAATATCTTTTCAAAAAGTCTCTAGTGTATAAGAAAAGTGGGTCTAATACATTTGTTTCTGATGTTCTTTAGTAACAATTAATTTTCAGTAGTAAGCTCCTTGCTTTTACTGACCTGTTTAAAGATAATCAACAATTTAGTAAGAAATTTTAATTTTTATAGGACTATATCTAAATGTACTTAAGTAGATTTACATCTACTATAAATGTTTGCAGCTAAACCTAAATAAAAAATATTTGAGGTGCCAAAATTGTCAACCTTAGCATCAGACCAGTTTTGGGATGTCAATTTTAGGTGCAATTCAAAGGTTCAGTTCCCATTTTCTTTTACGAAAGCGTATACTATCAGCTTAACAAACCATGATATTTTAGGTGATAGTTGCGATTCTGAAGCTTCAGAAAATTATTTTAGAACTCACAATTATTTAATAGTATGGCCATAACATTGGAAGGTAGAAAAAAGTTATCTTAACGTGACAACAATAGGAATACTTTTGTGAGGCTTGAAACACTTTTTAATTTTTACATTAAAAGCTGATTCGCATCACACTTTGCACAGGCTTTGGACCGTGATAATGATAAATGACCATCTACCATTCTGGCGTGTGTGAAATCAGCCTAAACACGCTGAACTAATGTACACTCTATTTACAATTACAATTTAATATTAGCTCCGATAATGCTGCTTCAATGTTTTAATAATTTTATCTCAGTAACCTGCGAGGACTCAGTGGTCTTCATAGTTTTTAATACATTATTTTTAACGTATTTTAGTCCAGTTTCTGAATATGGGCAATGGCTTTCAAGCAAGGCCTAATGTTGCCAGTCTTTTCATAATTCTTTACGATTCTCTCTATGCTGTCGTCCAGCTTCAAGTACTACTTCTTCCTCTTCTTACCCCGGCCGCGGTGGTCTAGCGGTTCTAGGCGCGCAGTCCGGAACCGCGCGACTGCTGCGGTCGCAGGTTCGAATCCTGCCTCGGGCATGGATGTGTGTGATGTCCTTAGGTTAGTTAGGTTTAAGTAGTTCTAAGTTCTAGGGGACTGATGACCACAGTAGTTAAGTCCCATAGTGCTCAGAGCCATTTGAACCATTTTTGAACCTCTTCTTACCTTCAAGGTTCATTTCCAATTTCATGTACATGCAGTTTATGAGCCCCGCTTCCTTTTCCAAGCACTCCACCGTATAGTTGATTTTAGGGTGAGGGTTTCCAATAATACTATTTATTTTGTTGTGCCATCCTTCAACAGCATTCGTCGTTCGGTGCCCTTTTCCGTAACAGTCCCACATTTCTATTGCGATATCCTCATTCTCTAGCCAGTTATCCACAAAGTAGTCAAAAAATTGAGAGAACTTTCCGTTATCAGGAGCTTCTGCATGAATCTCAATCCATCCATTGCTTACGACCTCCGGTTTTACAACTGCCAGCGCTGCACACATGCTGATGTGAAGTCAAATCCTCGTTCTAGCGGTACTCCTCAGTTAGACCGATAACTCGAATTCTTCTCCATAAACTCTTCTTCATATGGAAATAGAATCCATTTATTTCAGTTGTGGGAAAAACTTGACGAATGGCCGATATCGCAGCTGCCTCAAAGTCCACCTTTACTTGTTTAGGACACCACTCAGGGACTGCCTGTTTTATCAGACGAAACAGACGAACATATGTGTCTTACTTCTTATTAGGGAGCAGTGCAAATACAGTAGGAAGAATGTTTGTTTCTTTAATCGGGCCTCCTAAGTCTACGCGTATGGTGTGGATCTGTGCAAACTGCTTGCTGCATCTCTTAAATGTTCCATCCATAAAAAAATGGGAACATGTTTTTAAACTTTCTTTTCCTTTGCTTCCACTAAAAATCATTATTCTCACCTCTAATCTATCGCCTTCCAGAAGAAAACTACTGCCATCTCCGATTTTTAATAGATTTTTATGAAGATCAATTTCATAAGAGTTCTTAGGCTCTCGTTGGCTCCCCCACTCTTGACTCCATCGGCGACGCATGGTTCTCTTCATAGATTCTGAATTAGGCATCACTGTAACAAAGTCATAAACTTTATTATGTAGATTTCCCATTTCATCCTCGTATATCTCCGATAACTGTGTAGTTTCTTCTCGAGACCTTCTCTTCGTTCTTTCCACTTGTTTTCTCACTTTCAGAGCTGCACCGTCAGGTGGTCCTCAGAGATGTTCTAATAAGCTCAACACTTCTCCGTTCCTCGAAAGCAGCTTTCCCTTGTAATGATCCGCTCTTCGGCGTAAGCACATCCATGTAACAACACCTTCTTTAGATTCCCTCTGGTTAAGATACGCGTAACCGTTCTAATGAGCAGACTGAGCGGGCGGGTGAGGAGGTGGAGGCGGCGGGGGGGTGGGGGGGGGGGGAAGACAAGGGACCGAACCATTCGGAGCAGGTAAAACCGTGGCAAATGTCCGGCGTGGCAACTGTCCGGACACACACATTTGAACTGCGCCACCTTGCTCGGTCCCTAAACAGACTGAACCCCAACTCCACCAACAAAATTTCGTAAGTTATTCAGAGTCTAATATGGCTCTGAGCACTATGGGACTTAATTCAAAAATGTTCAAATGTGTGTGAAATCTTATGAGACTTAATTGCTAAGGTCATCAGTCCCTAAGCTTACACACTAGTTAACCTAAATTATCCTAAGGACAAACACACACACCCATGCCCGAGGCAGGATTCGAACCTGCGACCGTAGTGGTCGCGCGGTTCCAGACTGTAGCTCCTAGAACCGCTCGGCCACTCCGGCCGGCCGGAGTCTAAATTATCCACACCCCCGATTCTTTGAAGAATAGTACACACGTTTATAGAATACCGTACCTCAAGAACTATATCTCGTACAATAACATAAATTTGCAGTTATGTTCAGTCGTATACGTGGACACTGTCTGCAAACGCGTTGCGAATACAATTATTTATAGTAGTAAAGAAGCAATACATTAAAACGTCGTGCCTGATGTTGCAGTTCACTATATGAACAGCGAAAATATAATAAGCAATATAGTAAGCAATATAGTTTTTTTCCTTTTATCATTTTATGGTGATGTCAGCTACAGCAAGTTTCGAAAAGATTTGAAATTATGTGTAAAGTTTTTTTAGATGTTGCCAAGAGCTCTCATTGCCATATAGTGAGTCAGTATAGTCTGGATAATTTGCACACCTCGAGTTACGCTGCTGCCGGCCGGTGTCGCCGTGCGGTTCTAGGCGCTTCAGTCTGGACCCGCGTCACCGCTACGGTCGCAGGTTCGAATCCTGCCTCGGGCATGAATGTGTGTGATGTCCTTAGATTAGTTAGGTTTAAGTAGTTCTAAGTTATAGGGGACTGATGACCACAGATGTTAAGTCCCATAGTGCTCATAGCCATTTCAGAGCCAGTTACGCTGCTTGAAGACATACAATCAATTTACAACTGGAATAGTTGTCGGACCTGGTGTTGTAGCGGTAGAGCGCGTGCCTCCGAACCTAACTTCGTCAGAAACGAAATGTGGTACGGCTTCCATGCAAGATGCCTTCTGCCTGGAATACGAGTGACTGGAGTAGAATTGTCTTCAGTGATGAGTCCCGCTCCGAAATGAGCCCCTATGATCTACGAAGACGTGTGATTTCCTTTCAGAGAGGTCACAGTTCGTAGTCACTGACGGAAAGTCATCGAGTAAAACAGAAGTGATTTATGGCGTTGCCCAAGGTAGTGTTATAGGCCCTTTGCTGTTCCTTATCTATATAAACGATTTGGGAGACAATCTGAGCAGCCGTCTTCGGCTGTTTGCAGATGACGCTGTCGTTCATCGACTAATAAAGTCATTAGAAGATCAAAACGAACTGCAAAACGATTTAGAAAAAATACCTGAATGGTGTGAAAAGTAGCAGTTGACCCTGAATAATGAAAAGTGTGAAGTCACCCACATGGGAGCTAAAAGTAACTTGTTAAACTTCGGTTACATGATAAACCAGTCTAATCTAAAAGCCGTAAATTCAACTAAATACGTAGATATTACAACTACGAACAACTTAAATTGGAAGGAACACATAGAAAATGTTGTGGGGAAGGCTAACCAAAGACTGCGTTTTATTGGCAGGACACTTAGAAAATGTAGCAAACCTACTAAGGAGACTCCCTACACTAGGCTTGTCCATCCTCTTGTAGGATACTGCTGCTCGGTGTGGGATTCTTACTAGATAGGAATGACGGAGTACATCGAAAAATTTCAAAGAAATGTACCACGTTTTGTATTATCGCGAAATATGGGAGAGAGTGTCACAGAAATGATACAGGATTTGGGCTGGAAATCGTTAAAAGAAAGGCGTTTTTCGTAGCGACGGAATCTTCTCACGAAATTGCAATCATCAACTTTCTCCTCCGAATGCGAAAATATTTTGTTGACACCGACCTAAATAGGGAGGAACGATCACCACGATAAAATAAGGGAAATCAGAGCTCGTACGGAATGATATAGGTGTTCATTCTTTCCGCGCGCTATACGAGATTGGAATAACAGAGAATTGTGAAGGTGGTTCGATGGACCCTCTGCCAGGCACTTAAATGTGATTTGCAGAGTATCCATGTAGATGTAGATGTAGACGTGTCTGGAGACGCCCTGGACAGTGGTGGGATTCCAACTTGACTGTTGCCCGCCATACGGCTCGACAAGCAGGGTCGCCATTTCTTTTCATAGCAGAACCCCTTTGCTTGTCATCCGCGGCACCCTTACATCACAGCGGTATAAAATACCACAATTAAATGTGTGAGGAGAGGGAAACATTTTCATTACCACTGACGCTGAGTGAGAATAAAATATACAGTTTCTGTAGTTCTATCTATAATTGGACAGTGAATAGTGAATTGTCAATCATACCATCGGAGCACCTTAATAGTTTGGGCTACCATCATTCACAAGTACGATGAATAATAACAACTAGAAAATTTCAGTCACAGTTAATGAAATTTCCCATATTAACTGAGCTGCTCCCTATGATAAGATACTCAACTTTGATATCCTCATGGGTTGTTGGTTCAAGAAGTCCCAGCGTTCGACGTTACTGATGTACTGATTTTTAAATAAAACACAGTGTGTATCACTTTTCTTGCTTTGTATTGTGACCGATTTGGACGTACATTGATGATACATACATTTCTTGTCTGAAAGCCTCCGAAAGAGTCTCACACACACAGCTTTAAGGCAATAATGCAGGTTCACTGACTCGCTGCCTCTGACTCTCTTTTTTACGCCTCTTCCTTTCTGCCCACTGCCTGCGTGGCTCATGCGCTACTTCCTTTTATATAAAACTAAACAATCGAATACATTGTTAAACGTAAGATTTATAGTCATTAGATGATTTCATTACTTACATCGGAAAAGGGTCACATGTTACCCTACATGTTCTGATATTCGATTTGAAAAAGTTTACTTAATTTCATATACAATTTCAACGAGTTTTACAATACAACAGTTTAAATTACATTTTAGTTGATTATAAACAAATCACTTTGAATAAAATATTGTTAAGGGTATTTTGGATAGCTCTCAAGTAGAGCTATCATTTTAAATAATCATAGTGAATACATATCGTAGCTTTTCAGAAATAGGCGAGAAGTAAATTTTCAAGAATATGTAGTGCAACATGACTGCACAGTTAGTATCACGAAATTTCAAAGTTGGATTATTAACAAACGGCTTACTCACCTTAGTTGCTAATATAAATCGGGTAATATATTAATGTGAAATTTAATTAGAGGTAGTAAACTCATTTGTACTAATATTTGAAAGAGCAGTTTACTACTGGAACTGGGTAGAGACATAACAGTATAAAGTGCAGAAAGTTAAAAATTCGAGCTAAACTGACCTCTTCAAAGAATACTGACATGAGGAAGGGAATTACAGATAGGGATGGGAAGCTAGTCCCATTTCAGGTAGATCAACGATATTCTACGCCCAGTTTTGTCGCCCTTCATGGCAAGCGATTCTGGTCTTACATTTCAGCAATATAATGACAGCTCGCAAACGACGAGAGTTTCTACTGCTTGTCTTCATGCTACCTCGGCCATCTAGGTCGCAGGATCACTCCCCAGTTGAGAACATCTGGAGCATTATGCGCAGAATCCTCCAAACATCTCGCGATTTTGAAGATCTAACCGACACCAACTGGACAAAATTTGGCATGATCTCCCTAGGAGGACATCAAACAACTTTTTCAGTCAGTGCCAAGCCGAATAACTGCTTGCATTAAGGGCCAGAGGTGGACCAACGCGTTACTGACTTGTTCAGTTTGTGAAGTTCTTTCTCTTGAATAAATCATCCAATTGTTCTGAAATTGTAATCATTTGTTCGTCTCTTCATATATTTCACATCTACCGAATTCAGCACCATTCGGATAATTGCTTCGTGGCGCGTCCTAGTTTTTGTCTTAGAGTATATTTTATGAGTGTATTTTGGTATGAGGCACCTGCGGTCTCTCTTGGTTCGTTGCAGAGTAATTGCTTTTCGATTGATTTCTTACCCCCATTTACCTCTGAACTCGTGTTGCACTGAAAAATACCTCCACCGCAGTGGATTAAAGGCAGAAAGCGTCTTGCATGGGAACCGTACCACTTGTCGTTTCTGACGAATCTTAGATTTCTAGGCACGCGCGCTACCACTGGAACACCGGACCCGAGAAGTATTACAGTTAGTGGTACGCGCCGTGCGTCTTGTTTGGAAACAAACTTGTTCCAGTCACTCACGGTATAGTGTGCCCACTTTTGAGTAGCAGTCGACCGCGAGCGTAAACAAAGGAGAACTTGCTCCCCGCACCTCCCCTCTCATTTCAGTTAGATATCGGCTCTGTCAAATTTCCGTAGAGTTCTCGTTAGCTTTCCATACGGATTCGGTCGTTTTCGGGGATGTACTTGTTTGTTTCAGTCGGTAGGCCAGTCTGTACCAGCAGTATACTCGTACTTTCCTCTCTTATTAGCTCACCAACAGCCCTCGTCGCGGCCAATGGGCCACGGCCAACAAGCAAGGCCTACGAGAGTACACTGGCCACCTCTCGCCTTCTCTCAGATTCCGTCACGCGCGTCGTAGCGTAGTCACGTTTTCCCGGCCCACAAGTGTCTCTCAAACATGCAGAGTCGGCCGGACGTAAAAGTCAATATGACGGATTGCGTCTCGTAAACTGTGGAACGTGCATTCTTAGGATTCTGGATTTGTTTCACTAGGTGAGAGGACAGATGTTTTAAGCTGACGTAAGAACCCGTGACGGATCTGCAGGGCTCTTTGACGACGGGAACGCGTGTTACATGTTTATCTCCGTTTCTGCGTCCGTTGTCAACCAGACTGACGAGTGTATGAACATGAATGAACGCTACTGTAGCATAGCACCTAGGGAGAGGTAAACTAAACAAATCACTTTACAATAATTGTTTGTTTATTAAATCAATTTTTTTTGCTTGTATAACTATTTGGCGATTCAGATACGATGCTATGGTCACATAAATACAGATATACATAACAGGACTCTAAACTGAGTGTTTCGAAAGAGGATCCAAAGCTGGAAAAGAATATATCTGACGGTATGGGCTCTTGGATGATTAAAACGGAGAGGTATGAGTGAATAAACTACTTTTGGTTCACAACAAATAACTTCCTGCGCCATCGGAGTAAAAAAGAAGTAAAGTCGTATGACATGATTAGCTGGAGACCCCGAGGAGCAGCTTCAGCCGCCTAATTGGAAAGATTTCGTCCATGTTTTGAACACACTAACACCTTTTCTTCGCAAAGTGTGAGATCTGTTTGCTTAAGTCTGCCTGATACGTGCATATGACTGCAACTGGTGTGTATGTAGTGTGGTGTCACATTTGCGTTGCATGACGATGAAAGAAGAAATACGGTGAAACTCGATGCCGGCATATAGCCTGCTCCTCTCTAATAGCACCAAGGGCGCCTCCGAGCTTAACTTCCCCATCCGACGGATGGATCACCATCGATATGACAAACTGCGGAGAGGATTGGAATTTAATCCAAGACACTGCACAAAGTCTGGCGATAAGGAACTTTACGCCACCACCCCTCCTCCGCTTTGGCGAAAAACTAAAGGGAAAGTCGCCAATAGCGTGTGACGTCCTCGGATGGTCACCCATTCAAGTAGCGGTTACGTCGTTCGTTGCTTAACTTCGGTGATCTGACGGGAACGGTGTGTTCAACGAGGCTAATCCACTGTCACCATCGAAATTAGTGACGCAATTTATTACTGTCTGTGTTGTATCCCCGGTGGAGTTAACTGCATTTTCATCATTTACGTGTATACTCCGCGAGACACCTGACTGTATGTGTTGGAGGGTACTTTAGGTAGCACTATCACTTCACCCCTTTCTTTTTTCCAACGCGAATGGAGCGTGGAAAAGAGCGACTGTCGATAAACCTCTGTGAGCTCTAATTTCTCCGACCTCCGCGATATGTTCATTTGGTGAGCCGCATGTGGCAGGAAGTAATACTTTGCCCGGCTCTGGCCGGAATGACCCGCTCGGAAATTTAAGAATTTCGACAGTAAAGCTCTCCGTGATGCACACAGCCCCTCTTGTAGCGTCTGAAACTGTGTTTTCTTTAGCATCTCCATAACACCCTCGCGCAAGTAGCCTACGTCTACATCTACATCTACATCTACATCCATACTCCGCAAGTATGGCGGAGAGTACCCTGAGTACCTCTATCGGTTCTCCCTTCTATTTCAGTCTCGTAGTGCTACACGAACCGATGACAAAACGCGCTGCTTTTCTTTGGATCTTCTGTATTTCTTCTGTCAACCCAATCTGGGAAGAGTCCTACACTGATAGCAACACTCGACAATCGGTTGATCAAGTGTTTGGAACGCACTTCTTTGGTAGGTAAATGCATTCCCTTAACATTCTTTCACTGAATCTCAACCTGTCATCTCCTTTCTTATCTTCAGTTTTATGCAGTCGTTTCACTTCGGGTCGTTCTCGATTGTTACTCCTGGGTATTTTACGATAGTTACTGTTTTCCGTTGTCCTGGGTGTTTTATGGTAGTTACTTTTCCCGCTGATTTGCCGACAATAGCGTAATCTAACAGTAGTGGATTTCCTCGCCTCTCAAAGCGCAATACATGACAGCTATTTACGTCATTCGTCAACTCCCATTCACTGCACACATCACTGATCCTCTGCATGTCTTCTTCCAGTTTTCTACAGTCTATTCACGTTGCTACCTTCATAATGAGCCAAATACCCCTCCTAGAGCTACCGACGTTATCCGCTAGATCATTTACAAACGCTCTAAACAATAAATGCCTATTACATTTCTTTGCGGTACTCCGGAAACTAGTGATACATCTGTTCAAACAATTTTCGGGCTTGCAGCCGGTCGTCGTTCAATACTTCGCACGATATTTCAACTGGGCACCTGCCAGTCATCTTCAGGTGAGCCGTCGCAGACTGGCGAAAACGTCCTCCGTTCCGCAATATATAGCTAGCGCACTGTAACTATTCTGAACCACACTGCCCGCCCGCAGCGCCCTCGTTGGTGGAATAGCGGAACTGACGCACTCTGTCGTCTTCGATTTGAGCAAATCGTGGAGATGATGGGATTCCATGCACTGTCCAGCTGGTAGCCACTGTCACGGTTTAACAGATTTTCCGCCAGTCGTATTTCTACCCATGCTTTAATAATGGAGTCCCAGAAAGACGTTGCTGTGGACAAAATCATTGTTTTCTCATACTCCATTGAATGTCCAGTAGAAATACAATGTTCAGCAATAGCGGACTTGCTTGGCTGCAAAAGGCGGGTGTAAAGTTGATGTTCAGTGTAGCGTTCTTTCACGGTGCGTGTGGTTTGACCTATGTAAGCCATACCACATTGGGACGGTATCTTGTAAATTCCGGCCTTTCGTAGTAACAGATTGTCCTGAACTGATCCCACAAGGTCCGCAATCTTCGATGGTGGGCGGAAAACTACTTTTACCTGAAATTTTCGGAGGATTCTTGCTATTTTAAACGAAGTGTTGCCAACGAAAGGAAGAAAAGCTAAAGATTGTTCCGGCATGTTCTCCTCTTTATTCACTTCCTGCTTCTTAGTTTTAACTGTTAGTGCCCTGTTAATCTGCCGGATGGAATACCCATTTTCGCTGAATACTGTCTTTAGATGGGCGAGTTCTTGAGGTAAGCTGTCTAGATCTGAGACAGTATGAGCTCTATGAACAAGTGTTTTAAGCAAACTCATGGTTTGTGATGGGTGATGACAACTCGATGCTTGCAGATACAAATCAGTATGAGTGGGTTTCCGGTAAACTGAATGCCCTAGAGAACCATCTTTCTTCCTTCGAACCAGGGCATCCAAGAAAGGCAAACAACCTCTTTCTCTATTTCCATGGTGAACAGGATGTTACTATGAATGGAGTTGAGGTGATGTAGAAACTCCATTAATTTATCTTCTCCATGAGGCCACACTATGAAAATGTCATCCACATACCGCCAAAAAACTGTTGGCTTCAGGGCAGCTGATTCAAGCGCTCTCTCTTCAAAATCCTCCATAAAAAGGTTGGCCACCAAAGGAGACAGGGGACTACCCATGGCGACACCGTCAGTCTGTTCAAAATATTCTTGATTAAACATAAAATAAGTTGAGGAAAGAGCGTGCCTGAACAAAGCAGTGATATCAACAGGAAACATGTTACCCATCAGTGTCAAAGAATCTGCAAGAGGGACTTTTGTAAAAAGTGAGACCACATCAAAACTTTTAGAAGGTCTACACTGCTAAGACGAAGAGCCCCCAGTCGATTGATAAAATCAGCTGAGTTTCGTATGTGATACATCTGTCGATTTTGTTCCGCGAAGAATGGTGTGTTGAGTTCTTCCTGCAAAGAATTTTTGAATCCGGTAACAAATCTGTTCCGATACTCGGTAAGTTTGTATTGTGTTCACTGAACGACTGTATCGAACGCCTTGCGGAAGTCAGCGAACGCGGCGTGAACTTATGCGCCTTTGTCTACGGCGCTCTGGATCTCGTGGACGAAGAGAGTGAGCTGATTTTCGCAATATCTCTGTTCGTGGAATCCGTGCTCATTTTTATAGAGGTGATTCACGGTCTCCAAAAACGTCATAATGTGTAAGCATAAAACATGTTTCATAATACTGCTGCATACAGAACAAGAGGACAATTACTCGTTACAGGAACCTGAAAACACGCCTTTAATGTTTGGTGCAGGAGGAAACAGCACCCTGAAATTTGAACGAATTAATGGAGAAATGTTTCGGATCCTAAATTGAAAAAAATTGCTGCCGTCGATAGGAAATTTGGAGGATATCGTTGGAGCAACAACTACACCCATATCATGAGCAACATGTGCAAGCAATGCGGCCAAATGATATCAAGCACAGACTTCATTTCTGCCTATGAATTTTCCGGCTCAGTGCAGTGAAAAGCGAAAAATTTCCTTTAGTTTATTTTGTTTGCTATAAGGTATGAGATGTTTAATGTTAGTAAAAACTGTATTTTTGACAGTTATTTCCTGATCTTTGAATACTCTAAACCAGTCTATGTATACAGGGTTAAGGAAAAAATGCCGCACATGGAACACAGCATGAGATTCCTCAACCAGTTTCACGACAAAAGTTTATGTAGCAAAATCAGACAGGGTACATTTTGAAAACACATGTATGAAAACGAGGAGCTGGGAATACTCATCCAATCGTGTGGCGTATCGGAATGTACAGAGGTTCGTGTTCACGCTGCACTACCGTATCAGCCGTCGTAGCTCGCTGAGTAGACTTAGGAAATCCAACGCACGCCCACCATAGAGCTATGGTTTGAATCTTTTCAGGTTTTTTATTTTTTAGATGTCTGTTCCGTAGTTCTCGTCGCCTATAAGCAACACCCTATCACGTGACAGAGGACAGCGCAAAGCCACAACTGGTCCTGTCAAATTCGTATAG
Organism: Schistocerca cancellata; assembly: GCF_023864275.1. Taxonomy (NCBI): domain Eukaryota; kingdom Metazoa; phylum Arthropoda; class Insecta; order Orthoptera; family Acrididae; genus Schistocerca; species Schistocerca cancellata. The sequence continues at coordinate 702,024,771 of NC_064628.1, forward strand.
GTTGGCTTCCCGGTGGAGTACATAAACAATGAACACATCGATATGCTTTTGTGCCGGGTGCATCCGATAACCCAAGCTGCACGGTACCCTCAAAGCCGCCATCCCAATGAGAATGTTTTTCGTCGCCTGGAGCAACGCCTCTGGGAAACCGGTAATCTTCGTCCAAAAGTAATGAACAGACGTCGTCCAGAGACTAGACGAACTCCACAAACAGAGGAAGCGATTCTTCAACCGTTCACCAGTCACCTCGGCGAAGTACCCATGATGTTGCAAGGTAGTTCCAGATATCTCAAAGACTGATTATTGAAATGTTACACGATGAAGAACTGCATCCATATCATTACACGGTAACTCAATGCCAACGGACAGAAGACCGCATTCGATGGGTACAGTTTTGTGAATGGCTTTTTCACCGCGTGGAAAAGAACGAACATTTTATAAATAACATGATACGGCCTGACGAATCCAGCTAGCCATTTTCAACCTCCACATTGAGTCGGAATACAATCCGTATGTCACCCATGAATGTGACTTTAGGCATGCTTTGGCATAAACCTGTGGGCTGATATCGTGGAAGAAGTGCTTTTGGGCCCTTACCTATCGTACGTTTCTTTGTAATTCTTTGCCTGACGCATTAAAAAACGTTCCACTTGTTCGACGCCAGCACGACTATGCACCGTCATACTTTGGAATGAATGTGCATAACTATTTAAATGAAGAGTTTCCGGGGAAGTAGGTTAGTCTTGGAGGTGCAATGTTCTAGCATCCAGGTTCGACGGATCTTAGTCCACTAGATTTTTATTTGTTTGAACACTTAAAGGAACATATTTATGGGACATGTTTATAGTACTCCACCCATGTTTGTACACTATCTAATAGCTCGCGTGCTTGCCGCTTCGGCAGTGGTGGATACAGGTGTGTTGCATAGGGTCCAACAAAGTATGATCCAGCGAGGGACGAAGTGTTTGCAAATGCAAGGTGGTGGCTTTGAACATCTTCTCTAAAGTGGCCATTGCTCATACGTGAACGTACCGGCTCTGTGAAGATTGATCTGGACGTCAAACGTACAAATGCAATTATTGTGCGTAGCGTAATATGCAGTCTACTGTAGCCTGCCTATAGTATTTTTTGTACTTCATTGGATACAGACGATGTTACTATATCCATTATTATTTTCTGTTGGCTTATAATTGGCGTATAATTTTGACCCTAAGTGTTTGGGACACCCTCTATAAATCGTGCAAAGCGATTCTTATACTGACGAAGACGCAAAGCTAGATACAAACTGAAGTCTACCCATGGTGTAATCCTGCTACTAACGTACCTTTCCTAAAACTAAAATACGGCAAGGCTGGGCCAACCCACTGTCATTGGTAACGACAGGCGTTTCCAGACAACCAGTGCAGCACCATACAGTCAACTGAAGTAACTAACCCTAACCCCTTTAGTCCCTTCTATCACATTACCGGACTAAGCAGTTTCCTCAAACTTACCGCTAAATTACAATTACGTGTTGCATCACTTCGTAAGGGTTCACAAGGCTTTACTCAGCGACTTTCACCCATCAATGTCACCGGTGCTTGTTTCTGAAATTGTGTGCGGTACTGTACTTGGATTGGGTGAGTGTGATAACAGAAGTTTCTTGCATTCGTACTGGGATATAGAGTGTGCTCCATAGGTGCTGAACAAAACACGACCACAAGCAGAAAGTGTAAGTTAAGTAGTATGAGATATGAGAGAGCGAAACCATATTATCAATATGGCGGCCATTTTGGAAGCCGCCATCTAGATTGCGACACATAATTTTCAAATCGAAAGGGGTCGGGGGTCGTCGTCTGACATATCAAACAGGTAGAGAATTACACGACAAAAACAATGGTGTATTTAGTTTGAACATAGCTTTATTCATTCTCGACTTGTGTTACATTTTGTACAGAACGTGAAAATGGCGATGACACATAAAGATTTCATAATATGTTCGATATGTTGTGCAGGATGTTGCAATATTGTCATTATCTGCTTATCATATTCCTCATGGACTTTAACCTGACATGTATCGAAGTTAGAGCATAAGTGGATACCAAAAGTGCATTTCTTGAGGTGAGGTGTCTAAAGCCTCTGATCTTCACTGTATACACAGATACCTTTACATGTCGCCACAAAGAGAAATCTAATAAACTTTAATACAGAGAACGTGGTGCCACTCCGACGGACCTCTAAGATCTATCCATCTCAGTGCAGCCGGCCAGAGTGGCCGAGCGGTTCTAGGCGCTACAGTCTGGAACCGCGCGACCGCTACGGTCGCAGGTTCGAATTCTGCCTCGCGCATGGATGTGTGTGATGTCCTTAGGTTAGTTAGGTTTAAGTAGTTGTAAGTTCTAGGTGACTGATTACCTCAGAAGTTAAGTCTCATAGTGCTCAGAGCCATTTTTGTGGGGGCCCGATTAGCTGGAGCACTAGTAATCAAGACAGAAATCTCATCGAATGTTTCAACAGCAACTCTTTCAACAGTCGTGGCAGCCTACACAAAACATGGAAAGACACCATCGTGTAAACGTAATAGTCGGCGCAAATCAGTACTAAATACAGAGGTCGTCGTACGCTAACACGAATTGTGTCAAAATATCACAAAACTACGGCGTCTAAAGTGACTGCAGAGCTCAATAGCCATCTTCGAGACCCCGCATCTATCGACACTGTACGCCGAAAACTCCATAAAGCGAATATTCATGGACGAGCTGCTGTACCGAAAGCATTAGTGACGACAATCAAAGCAAGGAAGCGTAAAACATGGTGTCGGGAGCATAAATCCTGGACAGCGGATCAGTGGAAACACGTCATTTGGTCCGACGATTCAACGTTTTCGTTATTTCCAACATCGGGCCTACAGCATAATTCCAAAGGTTAAGCATGGAGGTGGAAGTGTGATGGTGTGGGCAGCCATATCATGGTATTCTGCTGGTCCCATTATTACTCTCAAAGGCCGTTTGCGGCGAACGATTAGGTGATGAGGAGCACTCCATGTTTCAAATGTCGTTCCCCAACAATGATGCCATATTTCAGGACGATAATTCACCCATTCACACAGCCAGGACAGTGCAGTCGTGGTATGCAAGCAACTGAACTGCAGCGTCTTCCCTGGCCAGCACAGTCCACAAACTTGAACATTATAGAACCCTTGTGGGAGGTATTGGAGTTCAGACTCCGGAGCATATTTCCGTCTCCTTCGTCACTACAGGAGTTAAACGAGGATCTGGTCGACGATCGGCATAACATTCCACTGGAGACTATACAATCATTACATGTCAGTATTCCAAGAAGGATCGCAGCTGCACTACGGGCAAATGAGGGTCCAACCCCTTATTAATAAACCATTCTCAAGTAAGTACAGGTGTTCACGTTATTTTGCCTATCTCCTGTGTATACGTATATAGTTCAGTGTGTGCGGAGCCTTCAGTGCGCGAATCCTACTCGCATTTGGCTTATATTTCTTTTACATCTTTGAACTGCTATATTAGACTCGGGTTACTAGCAGTCGTACGTCAGCGCCATCGGCCTCCACGGCTGTGGACGTGTCATGGACCACCATGTTTCCACAGTCTCCATTGGTCTGGAGGTAGACGGTATCTCGCCTTTGAAAGTGTCGGGAGCATACTGAAGCAAGCAGAAGGACAGAATGGACTGTGAAATTTTGTCAAGATGTGGTCTGTGAGAGATGTGTGTGTTTGGTGCGTGGCGCAGTTGCACAGCGTTCTCGGTTTGCCTCCCGCGGTGTTTTTTCCGGCGCCATATGGGGCCGCGACACGGTGAGCGCACACAGGGCTGGAATTGCCGCAGCCGCGGCCGCCCTTCCCGGACGCCCCGCGCGCTTTGCTGTGTTTTGCTTTCTGCAGACACTGCTCTTGTCGCTGCTCCAGGCTGGTGCCTAGCTGACTAGTGGCGAACATCCATTGCCCCAGCCAGAATTACTTTAACTTTTATTAGCGTCTGGTGTGCGTACAAACACCTTACTGCACAAGTGGTACGTCTAACAATTACAAATTGAATGCGGAAGGAAATCGTAACAGATCGCAACTGCCTTCTTAGGAGGGGAGGCGAGTCGAAAAGTTTTTCTAGCCTAACAAATAAAGAATGAGGAAATTTCATAATACCAATTTACATTTCAATATAAAACCTGTGTACAGTAATACACTTTGTGCACGCTCAGGTAACTACTGCATACCATTCAAATACAAGGTATTCGATTTCGAGTACAACCAAGCGTTCACAGCATCAATAACTGCATCGTCATTGTCAAATCGTAGTCCTTTGAGGTAATTTTTTAGGTCTGCGAAAAGAAAAAAGTCTGAAGCCGAATCTGGAGGATATGGCGGATGACGTAAGAATTCGAACCCGCAGTTAATGCAGAGTTTGCAGTGTTGCAAGGGCTTTGTACGCCGGTGCTTTGTCCTGGTGCAAAAGAACTCAGCGCGCCAATTTTCCGCGCCTTTTTATCTTTATCTCTTCTACAAACGACGCAGGAGGGTGCAATAGTATGATGCATTGACAGTTACGCCCTTTTGCAAGTAATCCACCACAATTACCCCTTCTCCATCTCAGAAGACCGATGCCATCATCTTACCGACTGATTTTTGCACCCGGATTTTTTTTTGGGGTAGGGATCAAATTGGTGAACCCACGTTTCGTCCATTGTTACGTACCTTGAAAGAAAGCCGTCTTCATCCGCTTAAAATTGGCGGCCGATTCCTTCACAACACTACACATCCTTCCATTTCTGATCTACATTCAGCTCTTTCGGGACCCACCGAGATGAAATGTCATGAGCACGTCCATGAGAGATACCAGATGTGGTTTCAATGTGCTGCAACGTTGTTCGACGATCTTGCAAAATCGTATTGCAGGCACTGTTTCATCAGTGGCAACGGTGACACGCTTTCCCCTCCTTGACGCATCTTCCACACTCTTTCTTCCACGTTTGAAGTCGGACACCCAGTTTTTCACTGTTGCATAAGACGGAGCACTGTCCTTAAGTGTATTCCGCATGTCCTCCGCAATTTCCTTGGGCGTCATTCCCTTCAAATGATGATATTCAATCACAGCACAGTTCTTGCTCTCTCTCGATATTCGCCATTTTGCTTACACTATTGTATACAACGTATCCTAGCGGCGAAGCTAACGAAGCTGGAACGGTCACCATAAAAGTAGGTGGTGCTATTTGTATGAGACATTACGGTAATTATCTCGGGCTAGAAACTTTTCGACCGCCCCTCATATTCTGCCACAACATCAACACCTCTTGGACCTGGATCTAGGGAAGGCGGTTATCGCCGAAACAACTGTTTTCGATTACATTTTTTTTGTACGCCACTTTAACGTGACCGTTAAAACCACTCAAAATAAGCAATTTCTGAAATAACCGATTTTAGTTTTTTTTGTTCCTATTGTTTCCTGTAATAAGCGTAAAAATCGAATAAAACTGTAACAGTTTGATTGTCTCAATTCCCAAGATATATATAGAGTCAAAATATTAAATAGTCAAATAAAAGAAAACTTAGCCCCTCCAGCGTTTGCTGCTTTTTTAGAAAAGTGATAAGCGGTTGAATAGTACAAAAAAATCTGCAGTATCCGCCTACTGCTTCTAAATTTTTGAAACTCTGCTCAACTATCATGTAGTCGGGAATCAAACTATTATTTGGAAATAACGAATAGTCATTGTAAAACGATAAAAACTGAGGTTGGAGAACTCTGCTTTTCATGTTAATTTGTTCGTTTATAAGGGCTGCAAGTGGATAAAGGCATATTATATAGACACAGGGAGCAGATTAGCTACTTTCTATTATTATTGTGTACCATGATTGAATTGGTAAGGTTTTAATTTATTACTGTTTGTATAATTTCCTCCCTCTGTTATTATTTCATAGAAATGGCAGACATATCGTTGCTCTTTTAAAGCAAATGAAGCATTGAACTTCACTGCTACGCCACTTCCACACTAGTGTTGGTGCCAATCTGCAACACAATGGGTGGCCGCCGACGACAGCGAAAAAAACTACCTTATAGATCAGGTTGGGGCAGGTCTTGGCAACTGCACGTACAAGCGTACCTTAAACCCGCGACACACGGCAACAGGCTCATTATTGTCTCAGCATCACCGTGCTAATTCTCATGCCATATGTTTGTTGCTCATTTATGTCGGCATTGTCATTAAAATAGCACTGATCGCTTTTCCCGTTTCCCATAATAAAGCAATATTTCAAACCAATGCACATTTTACAAGTAAAAATGACTTCTTTTAAAAAAGGCTTATTTAAAAACGAAAAATTTTAGCACTGCTGTTGTGGCTAATGTATATTTCAGTTTCTTACTCGGTTATTAGTAAAAAATAAAAACATCTGTTATAAATGGGACCAAACAAATACCAGACGATACTGGATATTCAGAACCAAAACGCCGATATCGGTTTAATCTGGTCGGTTTTTCCCATCCCTAACCTGGTCTCGAGCATGGAACTCTATCTGGATTGCGAAATAGGTGACCAGATTGAGAATTTTTAGTAAGAAGGACTCAGCACTTTGCCTTTGATGGAGAGTCATCGACAGATGTAGAAGTAACTTCAGGGTTGCCGCGTTGGGACCCTTCCTGTTCATATTGAACTGTAACGGCCTAACTGACAATATTAGTAGTAACTCCACACTTTTCGCAGACGATGCATATATCTATAGTGACCTACTGTCTAGAAAAAGCTGCCCAAACAGTCAATCATAAACTGATAAGGCGTCAAACTTCTGCGAAGATTGGCAACGTGTTTTAAACGATCAGAAATGTAAAATTATAAACTTCACAAAACCAAAACATGTGTTTTCGTATGACCAGAATATGAATGAGTCACAGTCGAAATTGGTCAACTCTTACAAATACCTGGATGGAACTGGGAAAAATGCAGGTAGTATAAAATAGAGATTGCTTACAAACTAGTTTGCGACGCATCCTAGAATATTGCTCAAACATGTGGGATCCATACCAGTTACAACTAACACAGTATACTGAACGCATCCAATGAAGGTCAGTATGAATGGTCACACATCTACATCGACATCATATTCCGCAAGCCACGTCATGGAGTATGGCGGGCGGTACTTTTGGTACCACTAACTGATCCCCCCCTATCCTGTTGAATGGTGCATTGGAAGAACGACTGTCATTAAGCCTCTGTATTGGCTCTAATTTCTCGAATTTTTTCGTTGTGGTCATTACTCGAGATGTATGTGACAGGAAGTAATATGTTATCAGACTCTTCCCGGAAAGTGCTCTCTCAGAATGTCATTAGTAAACCTGTCCGTGACGAACAACGCCTCTCTTGTAACGTCTACAAATGGAGTTTGCTGAGAATCTCGGTAACGCTCTCGCACCGACTAAACGATGCTCTGACGAAACGAGCCGCTCTTCATTGGTTCTTCTGTATCCCTCCTATCAGTCCTACCTGCTGAGAATCACATTTTGATTAACAGTGCATGGCCCTACCCGTAAGAAAGCGTCACAAATATGCTGCGAACGTGAACTGGCAGACGCTTGAAGATGAAGGTCCACTATCACGCAGTCGACCTCATTAGCTGAGTGATAGCGCTTCTGGCTGGCATGCAGCGGGCCTGGGTTTGATTCCCAGCAGGGTCGGAGATATTCTCCGTTCGGGGACTGGTTATCGTGTTGTCCTCATCAGCAATTCATCATCATCGACACGCAAGTCCCCCAGTGTGGCTTCAACTGAATGGACTTGCAGCTTGGCGGCCGAACTTCCCCAGGTGGGGGAATCTGGGTCCTCAGTGCCGTACGATCATTTCATTGCAACAGTCACACGAAAGCCTACCTACATTGTTTGAAGAAGCATTGTCAAGCGGCGAAGCTAAGAGTATTGCAACCCCGTAAATATCGGTCCGCAGGGCCCCCGAGCAAAATTTTTGACTAATTACAGCGCGCACTTATTAAACAGTCACCCTTCTGTGCCCCATATGCAAAAGGAACGAAAAGAAAACTTAATTTGTGGCACGGTGAGAAGTATCATCTACCATGTACTTCACTGCCTTTCAGAGTATAGGTGAAAATGTAGTACCAACTCCCAACCCCGCCCCTACAGGTACTCCACCCTAAAAAAAAAAGTTCAAATGTATGTGAAATCTTATGGGACGCTAAGGTCATCAGTCCCTAAGCTTACACACTACTTAACCTAAATTATCCTAAGGACAAACACACACACCCATGCCCCAGGGAGGACTCGAACCTCCGCCGGGACCAGCCGCACAGTCCATGGTTGCAGCGCTTTAAACCGCTCGGCTAATCCCGCGCGGCCCACCCTCAAAGAACAATTTTTTCAGATACAATATTGTACTAGCACCAGGTGCGAACTTTAGTTCTAATTGTTAAATGTATATAATCGTTTATTTTGAGCTCGTGCCGAGTTATCGCCTATTTTTGTCAGAGCTGCTCGTACTTACAAGCAAACCGGCCTTAACTCGCATCTGTGTGTCGGCTCAGTTGCCGTCGTTTCAATGGAGGATACCTTCTGCTTCGTTGTAGATGCGCTGTGTGGCTTTATCACTGGCAGTTTAATATAGGCAGCTTTTATTCCTACAGCAGTAACGATAAACAACTTGAACAGACCTACGCCCTTGCAGTCTACCCCCCACGTGGCTTCCATTATTCGAAGTAAGCGGCAGAAAGAGCGGCAGTGGGCTGACGCTGTAGCAGCTGATATGTGACCCTTTGTACCTGGGCTCATCACGGGCGGAAACAGCACTTTAAATCATTTTGTAACACTGCCCGCAGAGACGGGGCCGTTTCACTGTCGCCATTATACGATGGGCAGGGCGTGGTCGTTGCTCGCAACCAAGGGTCCTCCGATGTATTTCCAGGCCCTCCAAAGTGGCCAGGTTCTCTTTTGCTTCTCTAGCGAAAGCCATCGTGTTCCGTCTTCATAATTTGGATGTAATGTATCCACGTATGTTGGGATTCGGTTTTGTTCTTTGTTTTGTTGAATTATCACTCTCTTGACTGTGTTGACACAATTTGCTTTCCTGTGCCAATCTCTTCACAGAGCAGCACTTTCATCCAAGGTCCAGATTATTTCTTCCCCTACAATTTTTATCCTGTACTGTCCTCCCTGCTGCTGTGGAAGTTATTCTGGTATCTTAGCAAAGGTCGTATCGTCCTGGCCCTTCTTTTATTTAGTGTTTTACACATATTATGTGTTTTTCGTATATTCTTTCCCTCGCGATCCTATGGAGGACATCCACTTTTCTCATCATCAGTGTACTCAGTTTTCGGTTTCGATTCTTTTCTGCTCCATGATTCATTTCCATACAGTTTTGTGCTCCAACGTACAAACTCACGAACTTTTTCCTCAAATTAAGGACTTGTGTCGATAGACTACTAGTAGAGTTTTCTTTTGGCGAGCAATGCCCTCCTTGCCTGTGCTGGGGTACACGTGAGTAATTAGCTTTGGAACCATTTGAAAGAATCGTATTACTACATGAACAATTTTACTTGAAGAACCCATTTCTGTCGTCTTCAAAAATTGTGACTATGGCCGCCACAAGAGCCTTTGTGAACTTTAAGCTTCCAGACAATGTATTGCATCTATACAATGAAGCCATAGTTCTGTTTGTCGCCGCACTTGGGAGCATAAGCTCCAGCAGATATGACCAGATAGAACCTTGTGGAGAATGCAGTGGAGAATAGTCCTCAGTCTCGTGGTAGCTTGCAGGACTACGTCACTGGAATTACTTCTGCGATTTTTCTGTTGCATTCAATTAATTCGCCAATCATGCAGCGTGGAGAAGTCTACTAGCTATTTGCAGCAAATGCAGAGTGAAAGTAAAGGTCGGAAGTAAGGATAAGTTACAGGAATGGGTCGAAAACGATTGGGAGAATATATGGATCAAAGCATAGACAGGAAGATGAGTGAATCAAATGTCATGGACAGGCAGCATCTGACACCTTTCAGGAGTATGATACACTTAATTTGTGGCCACAGTCCAGATTCAGTTTGTTTGTTTAGAAAAATCCGGTTTTCTTACAAGTGTCCACGTGGTGATGTGAGGGCACCAAGTAGAATATAATGTTAAAAACTACTGTGATGTTAAGAGTTCAAACTGAAAAGGACATCGTGAGAGGCAAAAGACTGAACGACATTCCACGCCAGTGTGAACTACACGTAGATGTAAGAACTGTGGCAAATTGAAATCCTATACACCGAACCATCCCATCCGCCGTGCCAACAGGTGCACTGTCTCTGTAACACAGCAGCTGCGATTCTCATGCTCATGAGTGTGTTTACCCTGATTCTAATATGGGTAACAGCACTGCAGAAAGAAGGGTGAGACAAGTTTGTACCTAGATCTATGCCGGCCGCGGTGGTCTCGCGGTTCTAGGCGCTCAGTCCGGAACCGTGCGACTGCTATGGTCGCAGGTTCGAATCCTGCCTCGGGCATGGATGTGTGTGATGTCCTTAGGTTAGTTAGGTTTAAGTAGTTCTAAGTTCTAGGGGACTGATGACCTAAGATGTTAAGTCCCATAGTGCTCAGAACCATTTGAACCATTTTGAACCTAGATCTATACTCCGCAACGCACCCTACAGTGTGGCGCGGAGGTACTTAGCGATTTTCTGTCCATTTCCATTCGAGTATTGAGAGAAGGGAAAATTTCTGAATGGTTCTGTAAGCGCCTTACAACCCCTCGCATCACACATCGCACGGCCCACAGTCTCATTCATATAGATGTAATCACAACAAAAAAGGCTGACAGCGCTCAAAGCGCAGATCGCGTCACATAACCTGTAGGAACGCTAAAAACATAGATTGTGACGCTGTAACATTTGGCTACTCAGAAACCCTGTGACTTCAAAGAATCAGAGCACTCACATTTGAAGGCAAGATTCACGAAATGAGACTGCTCTACGACAAACATGCCCCTATACCTGATATCCGGCTACAATACGGGTAAGAAAAACTCCTGCTCCTTGGTTGACAATTGATTTACATGAACTGATGAACAACAGGAATGCAGCTCACGGAAGTATCAAGCAAATTCGAAACCAGAACGGTACAGAGAATACAGAAAGCTGCGAAACGCAGCGTTTGCAGTTCCAAAATCAGGCACGATTGTCCATACGCCACGCGCGATTCTATGGAAGAATCTCTCGTAGCTTTGGCGTCGGAGAGTGAGTATCAGGACTATTTCTCAGGTCTCAGCTGACGAACTGAATGAATATTTCTCAGCATCAGTCATGGCCGTGCAGCAAAGAACTATCGCCCGCAAGAATCCGTAGACTCCATAATTAACTGCGACACTTTAGAGCTAAAGCGCAATAAACACAACAATAAAAGCAACAATTAGAATATTTTCTGAAGCGATAGGCAAATATGAAATGAACATCTTACCCGCTGTAATAAAGGGAATACATTATGCACGACCAAATTACTGAATACTTTCGCATTTTGAACTTGCATGACAAATATGTCTGACTTTGGTAAACTTCATGGCACTAACACTGAATTAATTAACGTAACTAATGACGTACAGTATGCCTTTGACAATCGCGAGGGCGCTGTATTTGCGAGGTACCGGGGCTAGCAGTGTATTTAACATTAAATTCTTCTAGAATCGTCATATGTAAATGATGCTCTCAGCCCCCCCCTATTCTAACTCTGACTTTTGCTGTTGCACATGGATTAAGAAGAAACGCGAACTGACTGTAATCGGCCCTGCAAGTGGACTAGACAAGAGTTTGGCACCTGCAATAATTTAATTTGATAGAAACTAGTTAAATAAGGGAAAGTTTCATTAACGTAGTGAGAAATGAAAGGGTTGCTCTACCGATTAACAGAATGAAAGTTCTGTCCAAAATAACAATATGATTTATTATGACTAAACTCAAAATAGTAAACAAAACACATGAAACATTTACAATACATCAAATTGGCTCAAATTGGATACTCAAATGCTGTGAAAGTGAAGTTGTCCATAAACTAGATCTGACATTTATGACGATGTGGTATGTGGAGCCAGTTCCTTGCAACTCAAATCTTAAGAGAAACTCACAGCCAACCCAACATTAATTGCTGCTACAGTAGTGAGACTTAGACAATGAACACCCAAGACAGAACAAAGTTAGAAAAGACGAACAGGCGCGCTCTGCTGTGCTCTGATTATCACCTAGCAAAATCCCTAATTTGCCGGTGCTGCGGACATACATTACCAAGCTGTCTTCTTAACTGCAAGAACACGATCTGGCGTACCGGAGGCGATGGCTGGTTGCTTCGACGCCCCGTCGTGGTGATGATAATGTCGTGAGTATAGGCCGAAACAAATTATCCTGGTCTGGTTGTTCCAGACTAAAGACTTCCTAGCAATACAAATGCGCCTCTGAGGGAGACGAAGAAGGCTCGCCACACAATCACTGACAGTACAGTGATTGATTTTAACAAGCTAAGTCACACAGTAACTCCGATACAGTCAACTTTAGCCAAAAATGCTCAAGACGGACAACATAGGCCGCTTGTACACAGAACGCTCAATTGCCAACTGTACTCGGAAAGTTACGTTGAAGTCGAAACTTCAGCAACTTCGTCAAACAGTTACAATTAAATAAAAGCATATTAGACAGCCAACGGAAGGCAGACTGTCCAGAGCAGCGAGAGCTCAGTCTTGTAACCTACCCCGACCGAAAGGCGAGAGCCGACTCTCTTCAAGAGCACCCGTACAAGCCGAACACAGAACATACCCGCCCCCACGACAGTAGTCGTGGTTAAACGTTTCAATCAGCAACTCGAAAAACGGCGGAAAATTCCCCTCTATTGCCGACGCAATTCTATTCCACCAATGGAGATACTTGGCGCCAATTTCTGCGCCGATTTTGCTACGTCACGGAGCTATTCCCTGAGCAAGCCAATCACAGTTATGATTTTGCAGAAAACGCGGGAATTTGCCCGCCAAGACTGCCTGGGAACACAAGTCATTCCCAGACCTCGGTGGCAGCCCGCCAGAAACGGTTTTCACTAAGTTTCTGCGAAGTAACCGAATCTCTAGCCCAGCCGCCCCTTCTGGCCCCTCCGGGTCTGTCGCTCTCGCTCTTATGACAATGTCGGCGTCTGGAAAGCATCCACTCGACTCCCTCACACCCGTCCGCGTAACCCTTTCAAGCTTAGCAGAACTCCCCTGTCACCGGACCACCCAGGTGACGAGAGACGCTGCGTGGGAAGTACGCATGTGAAGGAATAGCAACTTTTCACCACATGCAATTAGAGAGGAAAATCGAATTACTCAGAGTAAGATAGAAATATGGGAGGGGGCTCATGCCACCTCTCATATTGACACAACTAGACTTCAGGAAAGAATATGACTCCGTCAATGTTGCCATGTTTGTTGTTGTAGTCTTCAGTCCTGAGACTGGTTTGGTGCAGCTCTCCATGCTACTCTATCCTCTGCAAGCTTCTTCATCTCCCAGTACTTACCGCAACCTACATCCTTCTGAATCTGTTTAGTGTATTCATCTCTTGGTCTCCCTCTACGATTTTTACCCCCCACAATGCTAAATTTGTGATCCCCTGGTGCCTCAGAACATGTCCTACCAACCGGTCCCTTCTTCTTGTCAAGTTGTGACACAAACTCCTCTTCTCCCCAATTCTATTCAATACCTCCTCATTAGTTATATGATCTACCCATCGAATCTTCGGCATTCTTCTGTAGCACCACATTTAGAAAGCTTCTATTCTCTTCTTGTCCAAACTATTTGTCGTCCATGTTTCACTTCCATACATGGCTACACTCCATACAAATACTTTCAGAAACGACTTCCTGACACTTAAATGTATACTCGATGTTAACAAATTTCTCTTCTTAAGAAACGCTTTCCTTGCCACTGCCAGTCTACATTTTATATCCTCTCTACTTCTACCATCAACGGTTATTTTGCTTCCCAAATAGCAAAAGTCGTCTACTACTTTAAGTGTCTCATTTCCGAACCTAATTCCCTCAGCATCACCTGATTTAATTCGACTACGTTCCATTACCCTAGTTTTGCTTTTGTTGATGTTCATCTTATATCCTCCTTTCAAGACCTGTCCATTCCTTTCAACTGCCCTTCCAAGTCCTTTGCTGTCTCTGATAGGATTGCAATGTCATCGGCAAACCTCAAAGTTTTTATTTCTGCCCCATGGATTTTAATTCATACTCCAAATTTTTCTCTTATTTCCTTTACTGCTTGCACAATATACAGATTAAATAACGTCGGCGAGAAGCTACAACCCTGTCACACTCCCTTCCCAACCACTGCTTCCCTTTCGTGCCCCCTCGGCTCTTATAAGTGCCATTTGGTTTCTGTACAAATTGTAAATAGCTTTTCGCTCTCTGTATTGTCAAAAGCTTTCTCTAAGTCTACAAATGCTAGAAACGTAGGTTTGCCTTTCCTGACTCTTTCTTCTAAGATAAGTCGTTGGGTCAGTATTGCCTCTCATCTTCAAACATTTCTACGGAATCCAAACTGATCTTCCCCAGTCTTTCCATTCGTCTGTAAAGAATTCGCATTAGTATTTTGCAGCTGTGACTTATTAAACTGATAATTTTCACATCTGTCAACACCTGCTTTCTTTGGAATTGGAATTATTATATTCTTCTTGAAGTCTGAGGGTACTACGCCTGTCTCATACATCTTGCTCACCAGATGGTAGAGTTTTGTCAGGACTGGCTCTCCCAAGGCCGTCAGTAGTTCTAATGGAATGTTGTCTACTCCCGGGGCCTTGTTTCACTCACGTCTTTCAGTGCTCTGTCAAACTCTTCACGCAGTATCGTATCTCCCATTTCATCTTCATCTTCATCCTCTTCCATTTCCATTATATTGTCCTCAAGGACATCGCCCTTGTACAGGCCCTCTATATACTCCTTCCACCTTTCTGCTTTCCCTTCTTTGCTTAGAACTGGGTTTCCATCTGAGCTCTTGATATATACAAGTGGCTCTCTTTTCTCCAAAGGTCTCTTTAATTTTCCTGTAGGCAGTATCTATCTTACCCTAGTGAGATTAGCCTCTACATCCTTACATTTGTCCTCTAGCCATCCCTGCTTAGCCATTTTGCACTTTTTGTCGATCTCATTTTTGAGACGTTTGTATTCCTTTTTGCCTGCTTCATTTTCTGCATTTTTACATTTTCTCCTTTCATCAATTAAATTCAATATTTCTTCTGTTACCCAAGGATTTCTATTCCACCTCGTCTTTTTACCATCTTGATCCTCTGCTGCCTTCACTACTTCATCTGTCAGAGCTATCCATTCTTCTTCTACTGTATTTCTTTCCCCCATTCCTGTCAATTGTTCTCGTATGCTCTCCCTGAAACTCTGTACAACCTCTGGTTTAGTCAGTTTATCCAGGTCCCATCTACTCAAATTTCCTCCTTTTTGCAGTTTCTTTAGTTTTAATCTACAGTTCGTAACCAATAGATTGTGGTCAGAGTCCACATCTGCCCCTGCAAATGTCTTATACCTTCCATAGTGCTCAGAAAAACGCGAAACCAGAAAATTTTGAGATGGTACGTTGAAGTGGTTTGAAAGCTGGTTGAAAAACAGACAAATGGTATTGGAATGTCGTCCTAGAAACATGTTCTCTCACGAGTGCTACTGGGGTCAGTTCTGGGCCCGTTATTGTTTTCCTTGTATTTCAAATATATCTCGACGGTTCTGTCCTGCAAATATCATTTGCCGACCATCTCCAGTTTTACCTGAGTGCCAGGCCTAAAGGCATCTGTACTGAGATTGTCCAGGTTAATGATGTGTCTTCAATGTGAGATGGTTACAAAATCTGGGACTGAAACTAAATGCGAAAAATGTTAACTAATTTTAGTATCCCGCCAGAAAGTAATAAGTTCTGGATCTCGTGAACAATTGTCTCCTCTGCGTTTCGGCGGCATGCAAATACCTTATCAAAAACAACGAAATACTTGGATGTAACTTTGTATGAGCATCTGACGTGGGCAGAAAATCCTGATGTCACATGCAGAAAAACGTACGCTTCCCTCTGTGTCTTTAAAAAGGTTCGGGACGTATTTCTACATAATGTGAAACGTAAACGTATCACTCGTTCTACCAACTTCCGCTGTTGCGATGTAATCCACCTTGGCATACTTAGTGAGAACACTAGATAGTTAGAACCATGAATGCTTGTAGAATTGTATATGCTCATCCGTCTATTTGACCATGTTTCAGTTTTTCATAAGCACAGTCAGGCAGGTTGCGGCTAAACAAGTTACGTGATTACCGTACGCTATGTTCACTTCGTCGATTCCTCAGTACATATGCACTCCAGTAACTCGTATCATAATCGAAACACAAGATCTCACTTATCTAATACCCTAGCTGTGCTCACCCGTAACACAAAAAAATTCGCAAACTGCCACTCTGTTGCTGCCGTCCACTACTGGAACAAGCTAGCCTGCGCTTTACGCACACTTCAGCGCCCTGTTGCTTTTAAGAAGAAGCTGAAACACTTCCTTCTGTCACCATAACGTTTCACTAAGAATTAATTTACACGGTTAGTTTTCCCCTATCAAGCAGTACAGCAGATTCTCCTATTTTCTCTCGGGTGCTTCTCCCTCTTTTCATTTCTCAATCAGTCATCTCACGTTCTTTTCCCCTTTTCATTAATTGTACTCATTCGCGTTTCTCTTTGTCTCCCTCTTCCACCTCTTCTCTCACGTTCATTGTTGTAAGCGATCATAATTTAAATCGTAAGCCCCTGTAACTTGTCTTTATTGTTGTACTTCTCAGCCGGCCGGAGTGGCCGAGCGGTTCTAGGCGCTACTGTCTGGAACCGCGCGACCGCTATGGTCACAGGTTCGAATCCTGCCTCGGACATGGATGTGTGTGATGCCCTTAGGTTAGTTAGGTTTAAGTAGTTCTAAGTTCTAGGGGACTGATGACCTCAGAAGTTGAGTCCCATAGTGCTCAGAGCCATTTGAACCATTTTGTACTGCTCATGAGCGAATTTAAACTGTATTTTTGTCTTCCTGCGCTACAATAATTATTAAGAAAGGAAATAGGAGTAATCCGCTGAATTACAGATCCATATCACTATCGCCGGTTTGCAGTAGGATTTCGGAACATATACTGTGTTCGAACATGATGAATTGCCTCGAAGGTAACAGTCTGCTGACACAGAGTCAGCACGGATTCAGAGAATGTCGTTCTTGTGAAACAGAACTAGCTCTTCATTCGCACGAAGTAATGAGTACTATCGACAGGGAATCTCAAATTGATTCCATATTTATTGATTTCCAGAAGGCTTTCCACATCGTTTCTCACAAGACCCACAAAATAAAATTGCGGCCTATGGAGGACCGCTTTTGTTGTGTGACTGAATTCGTGATTTGTACCAGAAAGGTAATTGACGGAAACTCATCGATTAAAACAGAAGTAATATCCGGCGTTCCCGAAGAAGGTGTTACAGGCCCTCTGTTGTGTCTAAGCTACATAAACGGTTTAGAAGACAGTCTCAGGAGCTCTCTTTCATTGTCATTTACTGTCTAGCAAAGTCATCAGAAGACTGAAACCAATTGCAAACTGATTTCGACAAGATATCTGAATGATGTGAAAAGTAACAATTCTCTCTGAATAAGGAAAAGT
Organism: Schistocerca cancellata; assembly: GCF_023864275.1. Taxonomy (NCBI): domain Eukaryota; kingdom Metazoa; phylum Arthropoda; class Insecta; order Orthoptera; family Acrididae; genus Schistocerca; species Schistocerca cancellata. Next base: position 702,042,432 of record NC_064628.1, read on the forward strand.
GTGAGGTCATTCACATGCATACAAAAATCCATTAAATTTCGGGTACACGATAAATCACACAAATTTTAAGGCTTTCAGTTCGACTAAATGCATAGGAATTACAAATACGGACAGTTTCAATTGGTACGGTCACATAGACAATGCTGTAGGGAGGCAGAGCAAAGACTACGTTATATTGGCAGAACGCTTAGAAGATCAAACAGTTCTACAGAGGAGACTGCCTACATCACGCTTGTTCCTCCTTAACTAGAATATTGCTGTGCTGCATGATATCCTTACCAGATAAGATTGACGGGACACATCGAGGACGCGTCTTCGATGTCTGTTGTCATGCCTACCTGATAAATACTCCAAACACTGGAGCAAAATCGGTCACACCAGCTTCTTGTATGCAAATTCCTTTTACAGGTCCATTACACTTCCCAGAATCGTCTCAACAGATTTGAGTCTTCCATTCCTCTTTCCTACAGCTGATTTTACGTGTTCGGGTCAATTCATGTCTCTTTCTCGTATCACCCTTAAATATTTAAATGATGTGAGACGTGCTTCAAATGTTCGTACAGATGATGCTAACGGATCCTTCCTCTGTGTTACAGTCATTAATTCTCATTTTTCCACATGGAAACGGGGGTATCATTTACTACACCAAGTGGAAAGTTTGTCCAGGTTTCTCTGCAGTTCCCTGAATTCGTCCAACGACGATAAGTTACTGTAGATATCAATATCGTCAGTGAAATATGTGATAGTGCTGATGATCCTATCTGATAATCTGTTAGATGTGTTGAGAACAACAGAGATTCTACAACGTTTTCTTGGGTCAAGCCCGGTGTTATTTATCTCGGTGTTAAGCGTTCACCTTCTAGTATTATGTGGTTATAATTAAGCTAACGGTGTTCCGAGTGTTGTGCGGTCTGTATACAATTTGATGACGCTAAAATATCGTAGGTAGCGCGGCATTGCGTGAATATCGCTACACAAACAGCTGCAAAGAGGTCCTGTGTCAATGCATGGGCTAAAGAATATGATTAAGACATTTGAAGTAACAATTGAATTGGGTGGTGCAGATGGGAGAGGGAAGCGGCCCATTTCCATGGTAGTTGTTGATGAAATTGCTTTGCAGCATATGCCTAAAATTCTGCAACCGGTGCTCGAGCTGTATCGTGGAAATTCTCTCTCCCATGGTCAACAGTTCAAAAGATCTTGTGGCACATTTTACAGTGGTATCCCTTCAAGATTCAGAGTGTGAAGCCCCAAGATAGGTTACAACGCCGTGACTTCGCCCTTCATTTTCTTGGCACGCATGGAAATACGAGGTGCATTCAAGTTCTAAGGCCTCCGATTTTTTTTCTAATTAACTACTCACCCGAAATCGATGAAACTGGCGTTACTTCTCGACGTAATCGCCCTGCAGACGTACACATTTTTCACAACGCTGACGCCATGATTCCAAGGCAGCGGCGAAGGCTTCTTTAGGAGTCTGTTTTGACCACTGGAAAATCGCTGAGGCAATAGCAGCACGGCTGGTGAATGTGCGGCCATGGAGAGTGTCTTTCATTGTTGGAAAAAGCCAAAAGTCACTAGGAGCCAGGTCAGGTGAGTAGGGAGCATGAGGAATCACTTCAAAGTTTTTATCACGAAGAAACTGTTGCGTAACGTTAGCTCGATGTGCAGGTGCATTGTCTTGGTGAAACAGCCTATGCGCAGCCCTTCCCGGACGTTTTTGTTGCAGTGCAGGAAGGAATTTGTTCTTCAAAACATTTTCGTAGGATGCACCTGTTACCGTAGTGCCCTTTGGAGCGCAATGGGTAAGGATTACGCCCTCTCTGTCCCAAAACATGGACACCATCATTTTTTCAGCACTGGCGGTTACCCGAAATTTTTTTGGTGGCGGTGAATCTGTGTGCTTCCATTGAGCTGACTGGCGCTTTGTTTCTGGATTGAAAAATGGCATCCACGTCTCATCCATTGTCACAACCGACGAAAATAAAGTCCCATTCATGCTGTCGTTGCGTGTCAACATTGCTTGGCAACATGCCACACGGGCAGCCATGTGGTCGTCCGTCAGCATTCGTGGCACCCACCTGGATGACACTTTTCGCATTTTCAGGTCGTCATGCCGGATTGTGTGCACAGAACCCACAGAAATGCCAACTCTGGAGGCGATCTGTTCAACAGTCGTTCGGCGATCCCCCAAAACAATTCTCTCCACTCTCTCGATCATGTCGTCAGACCGCCTTGTGCGAGCCTGAGGTTGTTTCGGTTTGTTGTCACACGATGTTCTGCCTTGATTAAACTGTCGCACCCATGAACGCACTTTTGACACATCCATAGCTCCATAACCACATGTCTCCTTCAACTGTCGATGAATTTCAATTGGTTTCACACCACGCAAATTCAGAAAACGAATGATTGCACGCTGTTCAAGTAAGGAGAACGTCGCCATTTTAAGTATTTAAAACAGTTCTCATTCTCGCTGCTGGTGGTAAAATTCCATCTGCCGTATGGTGCTGCCATCTCTGGGACGTATTGACAATGAACGCGGCCTCATTTTAAAACAATGCACTGTTTCTATCTCTTTCCAGTCCGGAGAAAAAAAATCGGAGGCCTTAGAACTTGAATGCCCCTTGTAGGTGGCGTGTGGCCGGGGAATATTCTTTGGACGGATGAGGCGCATTTTGCTTTGCACGGTGCCGTGAACGCACAGAACTATCGCATATGGGGTTCTACTCCGCCATAGGGTGTGCAGGAACATCCACTGTACCCATGTTATGTGACTGTGTGGCATGGTTTCTGAAGCTCCTTAATTCTCGTTCGATTTTTCTTCAAGGAGATGACACCTTGTCAGCCTGCTAGGTATACAGCGACATCTGCACGTTACAAGGACCTTCTTGTGCAACATGTGACTCGAGCTTCGCAAGAACGCAACTGTGTCCAGATCATAATTTTCGTGCAAGTTGGAGATACACGACATTTTGTTTTCCAGGTGAGAGATCTGCTTCAAGAAACTTTCGACAACAACTGCAGCATCTCTAGCCTTTCACACTCCGTGACCTAAATCCTTGTGACTTCTGATTTTGAGAATATCTGAAAGATCGTGTCTATCAGGGATGTATCCGGACTGTTCTTGAGCTGAAGGATAGCATACGACGACATATTGCTCTGATTACATCGGATATGCTGCGAATAACTATCGACCACGCCGCGTTATGAACGCAGAATGTTGCTGAGTTTGGGAGACCAAATTGAACACATGCTGTAATTTGTGACCATATCCTAATAGAAGTGCCATAACGACAGTTATCTTGTGGCTGATCTTTACTCCCCTTTCCTGTACCCTCACCACATTTCGATTGCTTACATTTCTATATTTTCACCTGGTGACAGAAAGTGGAAATATTTTTTTCTTTTTTTCTTCCTTTTTTTTCAGAATACTCTGCGAGCGTACCGATTAGTGAACATACCTACTATGTTACAGCTTCTTGCAATGCATACGGCCGCACTGCAGCACTCGGAAACCGTCATTTTAATTACAACCACCAGGTATAACGTCCTGGATTCTATGAATCAAAAACTAATCGAGCCAATCATTTATCTTTGAAGATTTCTAGCCGGCCATTGTGGCCGAGCGGTTCTAGGCGCTTCAGTCTGGAACCGCGCGACCGTTAAGGTCGCAGGTTCGAATCCTGCCTCGGGCATGGGTGTGTGTGATGTCCTTAGGAAACGTCCCTTCCATGTGAACCTACTGTTTGTAAGATGTAGTGTTTGAAGTTATATTTCATATGACAGCTTTCTCTCTAAATCTGTGCTGATTTGTTTAGACTTTCTACAATTATGAAATGGAATGTTAAAAAAAAACACCCTACATATATCATTCAAATGTTGCGAAGGTCACCTTTGGTCTAGCGGAGTTCCAGACATGGTTGATACTATATGCGATGATGGGCGCACACGTAATTGTAAGCTTGACGAGCATACACGATAAAGCGTAAGCATGCACAAATACCGTTCGCCTTCACATATTACAAGCAAGGTTGTACAAGAATCGGTTTGTGCTTCGAATGTGTGGAGCTGCAGTGAAGTGTATGTTACTTTCGACCGGCTTTTCCTTTATGATGCGGAGAAGGAACGGGAAAAAGAATGAAAGAAGAATGATGATACGTACGGTGGAGACTGGTTAATGAAATGGTAATGACATTCTCACGCCAAGTTACTTTGTAGTAAAGATATGTTCTTATGATTAGTACAATTGTTTGAGGATAAATAGGGGAACATGTTTGAACCTCGTATTACTCACACCATCTCCCACTAAAAAGTAAGACACAATCATGGGAGAAGCCAGTAACAGCACGCAAATGATTAACAACAATATTACGATTTCTCGCTTACTAAAGGGTTATGAAGACTTCCGATATGCATTTTTAACCTACCAATCAGTCAGACGCAAATGTTGACTTCCTCCCATGAATTAATAAAAACCTTCGATTGTTTCCCTTCCCGTCGTTGGTATCTTTTTAATAGTGACATGCTACCCTATGATTGTTTTGTATTTTGTTAAACGTATAAGAAATGCAACATCCTTCTCTGCCTTACCATGATAGGCTTTTGATTTAATGCATTTGATACAAGGCCAGCTGTTGTATACTCGAGTAAGCTTTTCGCTTTGGGACTGATTTGTCTCGTGGTGTGATACATAATAAATTAGCGGAATTTCCTTACCAATTACCAAGATTGCCTCATGACTGACGATTGCTTGTACAAGCGTTCACACTCAAGAATATACCGAGCGAGGTGGCGCAGTGGTTAGCACACTGGACTCGCATTCGGGAGGACGACGGTTCAATCCCGTCTCCAATCATCCTGATTTAGGTTTTCCATGATTTCCCTAAATCGTTTCAGGCAAATGCCGGAATGGTTCCTTTGAAAGGGCACGGCCGATTTCCTTCCCAATCCTTCCCTCACCCGATTTGGGCTCCGTCTCTAATGACCTCGTTGTCGACGGGACGTTAAACACTAACCACCTACCCAACCACTCAAGAATACTTGGTTTGGTATACTTGCACAAGTTTGCACAACTGAAAATCGATCAAGCTGCAAGCTGCTTGCGTGACATTACCCTACAGTCGGTCAAGCCTGTTTACCCAAAGTAATTGAACATACGTATTTGTTAAGCTTAGAGTTACGTCCGTATCAACGTTATACAAGATGGTGGCCCAATACATTGAGGTAAAAAAAGTCACGGGATACCACCTAATATCGGGACCTCAGTTTGCCCGGAGTAGTGCAGCAGTTCGACGTGGCATGGACTCATCAACTCTTTGGCAGTCACCTGCAGAAATATTGAGCCATGCTGCCTCTACAGCTGCCCATAATTGCGAAATTGTTGCCGGTGTAGAATTTTGAGCACGAGCTGACATCTCGATTTTGTCTCATAAATGTTCGATGAGATTCATGTTGGACGATATGGATGGCAAATTCATTCGCTCGAAATGTCCAGAACGTCCTTCAAACCAATCGTTAACAATTGTGGCCCCGTGGTATGGCGCATAGTCATACATAAGAATTCCTTCGTTGTTTGGGAACATAAAGCCCACGAATGGCTGTAAAATGGTCTCCAAGTAGCAGAACATCCAGAAGACCCAGTTCATTTCATGTAAACACAGCCCACATCGTTGAGGAGCCAAAAGAGATTGCAAAGTGCCTTGTTGCAAACTTGGATCCATGGCTTCGTGAAGCCTGTGCCACACTCGAACCCTATCATCACCTCTTACCAACTGAAACTGGGACTCACCTGACCAGGCTACGGTTTCCCAATCGTCTAGAATCCAACCGATATGGTCACAAGCCCAGGAGACGCGCTGCAGGCGATATCTTGCTGTTATCAAAGGCACTCGCGTCGATCGTCTGGTGCCGTAGCCCATTAACGCTAAATTTCGCCACACTGATCTAACGGCTACGTTAGTCGTACGTCTCATATTGATTTCTGCGGTTATTTCACCTTGTGTTGTAAGTAGGCTGTTCAGGTTTTTATGTTGGATAACGTCACCTAGCCTCTGTAGAAAATCACTGGCTGTGCTGTGTGCAGTCTGTGGCTGGTTGGCATTGTTGGAATATTTGCCATTGTAGTGTTGGGCAGTTGGAGGTGAGCCGCGAGCAGTGTTGGATGTGGGTAGTGAGATGGCGGAGTTTTGAGAGCGGATGATCTGGACGTGTGTCCATCAGAGAGTAAATTTGTAAGACTGGATGTCATGAATTGATATATACACTCCTGGAAATTGAAATAAGAACACCGTGAATTCATTGTCCCAGGAAGGGGAAATTTTATTGACACATTCCTGGGGTCAGATACATCACATTATCACACTGACAGAACCACAGGCACATAGACACAGGCAACAGAGCATGCACAATGTCGGCACTAGTACAGTGTATACCCACCTTTCGCAGCAATGCAGGCTGCTATTCTCCCATGGAGACGATCGTAGAGATGCTGGATGTAGTCCTGTGGAACGGCTTGCCATGCCATTTCCACCTGGCGCCTCAGTTGGACCAGCGTTCGTGCTGGACGTGCAGACCGCGTGAGACGACGCTTTATCCAGTCCCAAACATGCTCAATGGGGGACAGATCCGGAGATCTTGCTGGCCAGGGTAGTTGACTTACACCTTCTAGAGCACGTTGGGTGGCACGGGATACATGCGGACGTGCATTGTCCTGTTGGAACAGCAAGTTCCCTTGCCGGTCTAGGAATGGTAGAACGATGGGTTCGATGACGGTTTGGATGTACCGTGCACTATTCAGTGTCCCCTCGACGATCACCAGTGGTGTACGGCCAGTGTAGGAGATCGCTCCCCACACCATGATGCCGGGTATTGGCCCTGTGTGCCTCGGTCGTATGCAGTCCTGATTGTGGCGCTCACCTGCACGGCGCCAAACACGCATACGACCATCATTGGCACCAAGGCAGAAGCGACTCTCATCGCTGAAGACGACACGTCTCCATTCGTCCCTCCATTCACGCCTGTCGCGACACCACTGGAGGCGGGCTGCACGATGTTGGGGCGAGAGCGGAAGACGGCCTAAGGTGTGCGGGACCGTAGCCCAGCTTCATGAAGACGGTTGCGAATGGTCCTCGCCGATACCCCAGGAGCAACAGTGTCCCTAATTTGCTGGGAAGTGGCGGTGCGGTCCCCTACGGCACTGCGTAGGATCCTACGGTCTTGGCGTGCATCCGTGCGTCGCTGCGGTCCGGTCCCAGGTCGACGGGCACGTGCACCTTCCGCCGACCACTGGCGACAACATCGATGTACTGTGGAGACCTCACGCCCCACGTGTTGAGCAATTCGGCGGTACGTCCACCCGGCCTCCCGCATGCCCACTATACGCCCTCGCTCAAAGTCCGTCAACTGCACATACGGTTCACGTCCACGCTGTCGCGGCATGCTACCAGTGTTAAAGACTGCGATGGAGCTCCGTATGCCACGGCAAACTGGCTGACACTGACGGCGGCGGTGCACAAATGCTGCGCAGCTAGCGCCATTCGACGGCCAACACCGCGGTTCCTGGTGTGTCCGCTGTGCCGTGCGTGTGATCATTGCTTGTACAGCCCTCTCGCAGTGTCCGGATCAAGTATGGTGGGTCTGACACACCGGTGTCAATGTGTTCTTTTTCCATTTCCAGGAGTGTATATATATATATATATATATATATATATATATATATATATATATAATGACTTTTGAACACTAGTAAGGTAAATACATTGTTTGTTATCTATCAAAATCTTTCATTTGCTAAGTATTCCTATAAGTAGTTAGTGCCTTCAGTAGTTAGAATCTTTTATTTAGCCGGCAGTATTGGCACACGCTGCATTGCAGTAGTTCGAGTAATGAAGATTTTTGTGATGTAAGTGATTCACGAAAGGCATAGGTTATTGTTAGTCAGGGCCATTCTTTTGTAGGGATTTTTGAAAGTCAGATTGCTTTGCGCTAAAAATATTGTGTGTCAGTTTAAGCACAGTCATTTATAATTTTTCTAAGGGGACGTTTCATATGGTCTTTGTCTGTTAGCACTGACAGCTCTACGCTAACGCCGCTGTTCTCGGTCGTTAAGTGAAGACTGTCGGCCGCTGTGTTTTCCGTAGTGAGAGGTGATGGATGAAATGTGGTATTCTTGGCATACACTTCAACACTGTGGATCTCGGAATATTGAATTTCCGTATGATTTCCGTGATGGAATATCCCATGCGTCAAGCTCCAACTACCTTTCCGCGATGAAAGTCTGTTAATTTCCGTCGTGCGGCGTTAATCTCGTCAGAAACCTTTTTACACCAATCACTTCATTACAAATGACAGCTGCGCCAATGCACTGCCCTATTACACCTTGTGTACATTATGCTACCGCAATCTGTATATGTACATATCGCTATCCGATAACTTTCGTCAACTCAATGTACTCTGAAGGGCCAAAGAAACTGGTACACTTGCCTAATATCTTGAAAGTCCCCCGCGAGCACGCAGAAGTGCCGCAACACCACGTAGCATGGACTCGACTAATGTCTGAACTAGTGCTGGAGGGAAATGACACCATGAATACTGCAGGGCTGTTCTTAAATCCGTAAGAGTAGAGGGGGTAGAGATCTCTTCTGAACAGCACGTTGCAAGGCATCCCAGACATGCTCCATAATATTCATGCCTGGTGAGTTTAGTGGCCAACGAAAGTGTCTAAACTCAGAAGAGAATTCCTGCAGCCACTCTGTAGCAATTCTGAACGTGTGCGGTGTCACATTGTCCTGCCGGAATTGCCCAAGTCCGTCGGAATGTACAATGGACAATAAAGGATGCAGGTGACCAGACAGGATGCTCACGTACGTGTTACCTCCCAGAGTCGTACCTAGACGTATCAGGGGTCCCATATCACGCCAACCGCACAGGCCCCACACCAATATGGAGCCCCTACCAGCTTGAACAGTACCCTTCTGACATGCAGGGTCCATGAATTTATGAAGTTGCCTCCATATCCGTACGCGTCCGTCCGCTCGATACAATATGAGAAGAGATTCGTCCGACCAGCAACATGTTTCCTGCCATCAACAGTCTTTTGTTGTTGTTGACGGGCCCAGGCGAGGCGTAAAGGTTAGTATCGTGCAGTCATGAAGGGTACACGAGTGGGCCTTCCGCTCCGAAAGCCCATATCGATTATGTTTCGTTGAATGGTTCGCTCGCTGACACTTGTTGTTGGCCCAGCATTGAAATCTGCAGCGATTTGCGGAAGGGTTGCACTTCTGTCACGTGGAACGATACTCTTCACTCGTTCTTGGGTCCCGTTCTTCCAAAGGATTGGAAAAGGGCACAGGTCATCCCCGTTTTCAAGAAGGGACGTCTAACGGATGTGCAGAACTATAGACCTATATCTCTAACGTCGATCAGTTGTAGAATTTTGGAACACGTATTGTGTTCGAGTATAATGACTTTTCTGGAGACTAGAAATCTACTCTGTAGGAATCAGCATGGGTTTCGAAAAAGACGGTCATGTGAAACCCAGCTCGCGCTATTCGTCCAGAGACTCAGAGGGCCATAGACACGGGTTCACAGGTAGATGCCGTGTTTCTTGACTTCCGCAAGGCGTTCGATACAGTTCCCCACAGTCGTTTATTGAACAAAGTAAGAGCATATGGACTATCAGACCAATTGTGTGATTGGATTGAGGAGTTCCTAGATAACAGGACGCAGCATGTCATTCTCAATGGAGAGAAGTCTTCCGAAGTAAGAGTGATTTCAGGTGTGCCGCAGGGGAGTGTCATAGGACCGTTGCTATTCACAATATACATAAATGACCTTTTGGGTGACATCGGAAGTTCACTGAGGCTTTTTGCGGATGATGCTTTGGTATTTCGAGAGGTTGTAACAATGGAAATTTGTACTTAAATGCAGGAGGATCTGCAGCGAATTGACGCATGGTGCAGGGAATGGCAATTGAATCTCAATGTAGACAAGTGTAATGTGCTGCGAATACACAGAAAGATAGATCCTTTATCATTTAGCTACAAAATAGCAGGTCAGCAACTGGAAGCAGTTAATACCATAAATTATCTGGGAGTACGCATTAGGAGTGATTTAAAATGGAATGATCATATAATGTTGATCGTCGGTAAAGCAGATGCCAGACTGAGATTCATTGGAAGAATCCTAAGGAAATGCAATCCGAAAACAAAGGAAGTAGGTTACAGTACGCTTGTTCGCCCACTGCTTGAATACTGCTCAGCAGTGTGGGATCCGTACCAGATATGATTGATAGAAGATATAGAGAAGATCCAACGGACAGCAGCGCGCTTCGTTACAGGATCATTTAGTAATCGCGAAAGCGTTACGGAGATGATAGATAAACTCCAGTGGAAGACTCTACAGGAGAGACGCTCAGTAGCTCGGTACGGGCTTTTGTCAAAGTTTCGAGAACATACCTTCACCGAAGAGTCAAGCAGTACATTGCTCCCTCCTACGTATATCTCGCGAAGAGACCATGAGGATAAAATCAGAGAGATTAGAGCCCACACAGAGGCATACCGACAATCCTTCTTTCCACGAACAATACGAGACTGGAATAGAAGGGAGAACCGATAGAGGTACTCAAGGTACCCTCCGCCACACACCGTCAGGTGGCTTGCGGAGTATGGATGTAGATGTAGATCTTTTTTCGGCCGCAGCGATATCGGAGATCTGATTTTTTACCGGATTCCTGGTAGTCACGGTACATTCGTGAAATGGTCGCACGGGAAAGTCCCCCCTTCATCGTTACCTCGGAGATGCTGTGTCCCATCGCTCGTGCGCCGATTATAAAACTACGTCCAAACTCTCTTAAACATTGATGACCTGCCATTGTAGCTGCTGTAACCGATCTAACAACTGCGCCAGACACTAGTCTTACATAGTTGCCGACTGGAGCGCCATATCTGCCTGTCTACATATCTCTGTATTTGAATACTCATACCTATACCAGTTTCTTTGGCGCTTCAGTGTGTGTTGTTAGGCATGAGCTAGACAGCGGCGCCAGAGAGACGACGACAGCAGGAGCTGCGGCAGAGCAGAGCAGTGATGGGAAGGGTAGGGCGGTGCGACATGACGCGCCGCCTCGGGGCGTCACACACGGGCCGCTGAACAGCTCGCAGGGCAGAGGGCCAGATGGCAGCCAGCGGAGGGGACCCGGCCGCCCGCTGCGTCTGTCTGCCGACACGCTGGCTTCTCGGCACCCACAACACAGCAGCCGCATTGCGTTTTCTGTCCTAGCGCAATAAGCACTGTGATAAACTGTGCTTTATGCGCTGCTTGTCACAACTTGGAAGGTTCCACGACACCATCGTTTCAACAGCAGAAACGTCATTTCGGGGATACTAACGTTTTCTCTAGGGCCAAAGAAGGGAAGAAAAGATCATAATTTCATTCTAAAACAAAAATGATGTTTCGCATATACGGGTTTAACTGCCGACAAAACAAGTGAAAGAGGCACATCATCCGCGGAATGTGAATTATCATCTATTACCTGTCTTATTTTTAACTGTTACGGGTCGACTGTCGTTATCACAAACTGTATCGTTTAAAATCTCATTTTACTTATTATGAACTAAAATTGGAGAAACATTAAATATCAACATTAAAACAGAATGCGACTACGGTAGTGGTTAAAGCGCTGGACTCGGGTCGCAAATCCTGGCTTTCCCTTCCGTTCATTCAGGTCCTCGTGTTTTTCTAAATAAATTAAGGCGATCTCTGTTATAATCCTTTTTGAACGGGCGAGGCCGATTTTCTTTCCCATCTTTGTTCTATTTGAACTTCTGCTCCGCGTGAAACGGTCTCGTTCTCGACGGGACTCTATCCATTGGCTTCCTTTCTAGATTAGATTAAATATACTTTTTTTATATAGATCGAGTGTGAGGAAAGCGTCAGTAAAGTAGTAAAGGAGATATGCTAATATCTCTTCCCTAGACTCTAAGTGAAAAGTCCTCATGGATGTGGAATAAGTGAAAAAATCTTCAACACACTTTCATGAGAAAGGTAATAACAAAATTTTCATTAAACTTATAAATGTAAAATACACTGTGGTTCGTGCATTATTCATAGTCTTTTATAGGCACATATGATCAAACATTAAATCAGGTTACAACCCTAATTTACATTGATCACATTAATCAACTAAAGATGTGCATTTTACGTAACGGTCAGGTTATCTAATATAATATATACGTCTAAAATATTACGTCAGCAGGTAGCAGAGGCTGACAGTGTTAAACTGTTGGGATTATAACTTGGTAATAAATTGAATTGGAAGAAGCATATCGCTGAACTAGTGAAGAGCTTAAACAAATATTTAGTTGCAATGTGGATGTTCCGAACACAGGCGACACAAAAACAAAAGTAAGCCTGTATGCTTCGCTTACTTTCATTCAGTATGTCATACAGGAACGTTTTTTGCAATAACTCACTGGGCCAAGGTAAAGTTTTCAGAGTCCAAAAGCATGTAATGCGGATTATTTGCTGTGTTAACTTAAGAAAGTCCTGCAGCAGCTTATTTTAGGAACTTCCTATAGTAAGTACTGCTTCTCAGTACATTTAACCCTTAAGGAAATATGTCGTAAATTAATTTATTTACCTAGCTTACGTCCAAATTTGAGCACTAAAATCAAACATTATACAACGGAGTGTACAATGAATAAATGAATATGTTGCAAATCACAAATCTCTTTTTCAAACGAACTGCTGAGTTCACAGATTCAGTGTTAGCAACAAAAGTAATCTACATAAAGATTCAACGTCACTTACTACTATCCACAAATGTGTGCATCATTTAGGAATATGATAAATACACATTTCCAATAACACACTGGCTATTATCAAAAAAATGTTTAGTTATTAATAAAGTTCAGTTTAAGAGGAGAATGAGCGATTTATTGGTGTCCAACTTCCTCTACTCCATTGGTAAATTTACTGGTATAACCGATCGTTCTACAGATTATGCTAATAAATTCACCATTGGAGTAGGAGTTGGCCACCAATAAGTATTTCAAACTTCTCTTAAACTCAGCTTTATTAGTAGCTGCATTTTATAGTTGTTATCTTGCATGTTATTGAGAAGGTATGTTTCTTATATTCGTGACTAATGCACGTATTTGTGGACCAAAGTAAGTGACAGTGAATCTTCATGTAAATTACTTTTGTTGCTAACACTGAATCTGTGAATTCAGCTGTTCTTTTGAAAAAGAGATTTATTATTTACAACATATCTCATTAAGGATTAAATACACTGAGAAACAGTACTGAGTACAAGCAGTTCCTAGAGTAGGCTTCTGCGAGACTTTCTTACGTTAACACCGCAAATAATTCGCATTACACGCTTGATATCAGTAGTCAAGAATAGGCCGAACGAGTCACCAGTCTTTGTGCCAATGTCGTGGATAAAATTCCAAACCTCTTCGCAGTGTCTCATATTGTGGGTGATCGTCTGTCGGATAGGGACGTTAAGCTCGGCGCCCACAGCTGAACCTGCCCTTTAGTGTCTCCAGCCATTCATGGCATACGACTTTACTTTAGCATTTTGTGAGCCTTGTTTCGTGGATGAACTAAATTTCCTTAAAATTCTTCCAGTGACTGTAAGTCTGACGTCTGTCTTTTCTAAAGCTAAGAGGTCATTTCACTTCAGGTCGCTCCAGATGGTTATTCCGTGGTGTTTTGTGGTGGTTACTATTTCCAGTGATGTATCGCCGATGTGTGCCTGAACAGTATCAGATGCTTTCGCTTACTGATTGGTAACATGTTATGTTCATTTGCATGAAGTTTCAACCGCCTGTCTTTGAACCCGCCGTATTCTCCCACAGGTCTTACTGAATTTCGCTATCGTTCTCTAGCGTTGCGACCTTCCTGTAGACGAAAACCATTGTTTGTGAGAAGCCTCACGGAGCTTCCGAATTTATCCATTGCAAAGAGAAACGGACACTCCTTAAGGCATTTCTGAAATTTACAATTGAGATTTTACAGTTTAGTTCATTTTTACCCCGTCCGACAACTACTTTAATTTATTTCATTGTACTACACTTGAGTTACGTCTTCACGAAAAAGGATCGGACACTGCCTATATTTTTATGTCGTTAGTATTACATAAACACCGTGCGCCTTGACACAGGAAATGTGAAAACAGCTTTAGAACAGCGTATTTGCAAGCACGGGAATTTTTAACAAACGTCAAGTAGATGAGAGCGACCATTCAAAGAGATGTGAGACAGAATTTTTCCAGTGCAAATTATTCATTAGATCGTTCTGAGTAGGCTTCTTTCGCTACAAAATAAATGGCTTGTGTGAATTATGTTCCTATTATTCGTGTACATACACTGTGTGTTCCAAAGTATCCGGACGCCCCCGAAAACATACGTTTTTCATATTAGGTGCATTGTGCCGCCACGTACTGCTAGGTAATCCATACCAGCGACCTCAGTAGTCATTAGACATCGTGAGAGACCAGAATGGGGCGCTCCGTGGAACTCACGGACTTCGAATGTGGTCAGGTGATTGGGTGTCACTTGTCATACATCTGTACGCGAGATTTCCACACTCCTAAACATCCCTAGGTCCATCGTTTCCGATGTGACAGTGAAGTGGAAACGTGAAGGGACACGTACGGCACAAAAGCGTACTGGCTGATCTCGTCTGTTGACTGACAGACTGCCGACAGTTGAAGAGGGTCGTAATGTCTAATAGGCAGGCGTCTATCCAGACCATCGCACAGGAATTCCAAACTGCATCAGGATCTACCGCAAGTACGAGGGCAGTTCAATAAGTAATGCAACACATTTTTTTTCTCGGCCAATTTTGGTTGAAAAAACCGGAAATTTCTTGTGGAATATTTTCAAACATTCCCGCATCGTCTCGTATAGTTTCATTGACTTCCGACAGGTGGCAGCACTGTACGGGAGCTGTTGAAATGGCGTCTGTAACGGATGTGCGTTGCAAACAACGGGCAGTGATCGAGTTTCTTTTGGCGGAAAACCAGGGCATCTCAGATACTCATAGGCGCTTGCAGAATGTCTACGGTGATCTGGCAGTGGACAAAAGCACGGTGAGTCGTTGGGCAAAGCGTGTGCCATCATCGCCGCAAGGTCAAGCAAGACTGTCTGATCTCCCGCGTGCGGGCCGGCCGTGCACAGCTGTGACTCCTGCAATGGCGGAGCGTGCGAACACACTCGTTCGAGATGATCGACGGATCGCCATCAAACAACTCAGTGCTCAACTTGACATCTCTGTTGGTAGTGCTGTCACAATTGTTCACCAGTTGGGATATTCAAAGGTTTGTTCCCGCTGGGTCCCTCGTTGTCTAACCGAACACCATCAAGAGCAAAGGAGAACCATCTGTGCGGAATTGCTTGCTCGTCATGTGGCTGAGGGTGACAGTTTCTTGTCAAAGATTGTTACAGGCGATGAAACATGGGTTCATCACTTCGAACCTGAAACAAAACGGCAATCAATGGAGTGGCGCCACACCCATTCCCCTACCATGAAAAAGTTTAAAGCTATACCCTCAGCCGGTAAAGTCATGGTTACAGTCTTCTGGGACGCTGAAGGGGTTATTCTGTTCGATGTCCTTCCCCATGGTCAAACGATCAACTCTGAAGTGTATTGTGCTGCTCTTCAGAAATTGAAGAAACGACTTCAGCGTGTTCGTAGGCACAAAAATCTGAACGAACTTCTCCTTCTTCATGACAACGCAAGACCTCACACAAGTCTTCGCACCCGAGAGGAGCTCACAAAACTTCAGTGGACTGTTCTTCCTCATGCACCCTACAGCCCCGATCTCGCACCGTCGGATTTCCATATGTTTGGCCCAATGAAGGACGCAATCCGTGTGAGGCATTACGCGGATGATGAAGAAGTTATTGATGCAGTAAGACGTTGGCTCCGACATCGACCAGTGGAATGGTACCGTGCAGGCATACAGGCCCTCATTTCAAGGTGGCGTAAGGCCGTTCATTAAATGGAGATTACGTTGAAAAATAGTGTTGTATAGCTAAAAGATTGGGGAATAACCTGGTGTATTTCAATGCTGAATAAAACAACCTCTGTTTCAGAAAAAAAAAATGTGTTGCATTACTTATTGAACTGCCCTCGTACTATGACAGTTAGGCGGGAGGTGAGAAAACTTGGGTTTCATGGTCGAGCGGCTGCTAATAAGCTAAACGTCACGCCGGTAAATGCCAAACGACGCCTCGCTTGGTGTAAGGAGCGTAAACATTGGCCGATTGAACAGTGGAAAAGTATTGTGTGGAGTGACGAATCACGGTACACAACGTGGCTATCCGATGGGAGGGCGTGGGTATGGCGAATGCTCGGTGAACGTCGTCTGCCAGTGTGTATAGTGCCAACAATAAAATTCGGAGGCGATGGTGTTATGGTGTGGTAGGGTTTTTCATGGAGAGGGCTTGCGTCCCTTGTTG
Organism: Schistocerca cancellata; assembly: GCF_023864275.1. Lineage (NCBI taxonomy): Eukaryota > Metazoa > Arthropoda > Insecta > Orthoptera > Acrididae > Schistocerca > Schistocerca cancellata. The sequence goes on from NC_064628.1 coordinate 702,058,898, forward strand.
TTTTGCATGGCACCATCACAGCACAGGCCTACATAGATGTTTTAAGCATCTTCTTGTTTCCCACTGTTGAAGAGCAATTCGGGGATGGCGATTACATCTTTTAACACGATTGCTACTTATTCATAATGCACGGCCTGTAGCGGAGTGGTTACACGACAATAACATCTCTGTAATGCACTGGCCTGCACAGAGTCCTGACGTGAATCCTATAGAACACCTTTGGGATGTTTTGGAACGCCGACTTCGTGGGAGACCTCACCGACCAACATCGATACCTCTCCTCAGTGCACCACTCCTTGAAGAATGGGATGCCATTTCTCAAGAAACCTTCCAGCGAGAGTGGAAGATGTCATCAAGGCTAAGGGAGGGCCAACACCATATTGAATACCTGCATTACCGATGGTGGGTGCCACCAACTTTTAAGTCATTTTCAGGCAGGAGTCCGGATACTTTTGATCACATAGTGTAATTCAAGTATATGGTATCCGTACCAAACGAAAATGACTGAATACAGGAAAGTTAGAGAAAAGGTATGTGGCCTGTGATTGTTTCATCTGGGCAACACAAGTCGTAACAGATCTACTCGAGAAATAGCATTGGAAAACACAGAAGAAAGGAATGAGATGTATGACTGGTAGATAACAGTTTGAAACAAACTAGACATTTAGAGATGACGGGAAGCACCGAATAAAACAAATCAGATCCACAGTGTTATGAGATATGACCAGTCCAGTTAACAGTTATCATTCGATAAATGATTCATTAATATTTAATCTCCGTTTAATGTGTGTTGCATACTGCTCAGATAAACTGTGTAAATAATTCTCTTCGCTTTGAGGTTCTACACGACCGATTTCGCGCTAGCTGCGTGGAAAGCGGCAGCATCATTGGTTCCTAGTCTCAGTTCTTTCATCTTCTGTTTTGCTGAAGAGCTGGAAACGGTAACAGTATACTATTATTGCGTAGAATAACTATTTATTCTGTTTTCTTGGACATTAATTCCAAACAGCTGTATTTGATGATGATCACTTATTACTATCGATTTCGAAGTTATGATGGCTTCATCATAAGACATGCTGTGGCAATCAAATCGTTACACACCCGCAGAGTGTATACCTGCACGATCATGGAGCGCTATCATGTATAGCTGTATCTTAACTGGCACCGAGCGGGGTGGCACAGTGGTTAGCACACTGAACTCGCATTCGGGAGGACAACGGTTCAGATCTGCGTCCGACCATCCAGATTTAGGTTTTCCGTGATTTCCCTAAATCGCTCCAGGCAAATGCAGGGATGGTTTCTTTGAAAGGGCACGGCGAATTTCCTTTCCCATCCTTGACACCATCAGAGTTTATGGTCCGTCTCTAATGACCTCGATGTCGACGGGACTTTCAATCCAGTCTTCCTTCATTCCTTCACCTTAACTGACAATGTCAACCAAAATGCTAAGTTCAACAGTGATTGTCATGGATATTAATACATAAAATACATGCATGAAACATTTTGGTTGATGGTGCTATTTAAGATGAATATATACGTGATAGTGTACCATAATTGTCCAGATACACACTTTTCGGGGGCGCAGCAATTTGATTATCACTGTATGCGCGTGATGATGGAGTCATCATAGCTTCGAAATTAATCGTTATAAATGAACATAATCAAATACAACTGTTTGGAAATCATTTCAAAATAAAGACAATAAATAGTCACTCCATTCAACAACAGTCACAGTTGATCATGTACCCATCATCTGAAATGACCGCGATATTTACTGATTATATGCTGGCAACAAATTCTGGTACAAAATGCGAGGGGAACTTGTTTTAGTACCTGAATGTTTCAAACTGCAGTGCCTAAACTAAATTAATCATAATTCCGTTTTGTTGCAAGAAGAACGGAATACCGCAATGGGTTGCACACTGGACTCGCTTTCGGCAGGACGACGGTTCAAAACCGCGTCTGGCCACTCTGATTTAAGTTTTCCCTGACTTCCTTAAATCGTAAGGCAAATGCCGGATGGTTCCTTCCAAAGGGCATGGCTGCTTTCCTTCTCCATCCTTCGCTAATCCGAGCTTGTGCTTCGTCTCTAATGTCGTAGATATCGACTGGACGTTAAACTCTAATCTCCTCCTCCTCCCTCTCTCTTTCGTTCCGTAAGTGCCTCCTCAGAAACGGGACGTTTAACACTAATCTTCCTTCCTTTCCTCCTTCCATAACGCTTGAGTGGATCAACACGAATTTTTAAATTACGTACATAATTATCCGTCTAGTCAAGTAAAGAGCTCTGAAGTCGGCTCAATCACGACAGGGATTCTAGCTAGGGTTGTTGCCTTTTGCGGGAAAAGCTGAGGGTCCTAGTTGAAGCTCTGACTGGGTCCACTGTTTTCTGCTGTCCGGTGCGTCAGAATGTACGTAAAAATTCGCTTTTTCAAAGTACGTTGTTCTTATTTCCATTCTATTACAAACCGATCAAGGGAAAAAGCCAGCGCTAAAACAGCCGTCCTATTTCTAATTTTTATTTTGTTGTTTATTTGTGGATGGGATTGTAACCGTTGGTGGTGAATCGAGAAGGCTGCACGTGAGAACCGGCTGCATCTTTCCCCTCTATAAACTTAACAAGGTGGCGTAGTGGTTAAGAACACTTGACTTCAATACTGAGGGGTTCAGTTCATAGGCCATCCAGATACAGAGTTAGATTTTACATGTTTTCCATAAATCGATTAAGATAAATAGCGGGTGGTTACTTTGGAAGTATCACGGCCAATCTATTTCCTCGTCCTTGTAAATTCTGAGCTTGTGGTCGCCAGTGACTTCATGGTCGACGAGAGGTTAAGCACTATACTTCAGTCCGCTTTGGCTGCTCTTTAAAGCAATGGTTGCAGGTTCGAGTACCGACACGGGACTGGATATTGATATTTAGATATATTATCACGGCGTGTGGCCTCTATGGTGTTAATTGACAGGAACGGCTGTATATGTACGTATTGGAAGTGATAGTTCCGGAAAAACAGTGACTGTTTTTGAGTGTAAGTTTCCAAACGAAAAAAAAAAGAACAGGTAAGTGCAAGTAGAACTTGCGCCCTGAGGATTCCGTACAGACTTAATTATGTATGTGAGCAGTTCATCTATAGTTTTGCTGAGTGAGTTTGTGAGTTTCAAAATATGTGACATAAATGGCCGTATCTGGATGCGTTGACTTGGAAGCTTAATTTTTTTACGCCGCCAAGGGACCGTAGACCTTAGTATTTGACACAGATTTCAACTTGACACCTCAACTCTTTCCTGAGGAAAAAGGGATCTTAACAGACGGACTGACCGACGGGCAATAAAGTGATGCTGTAATGGTTCCACTTCCACCGATTGGGGTACGGAACCCTAAAAAACTAACAGAAGTGGAAAATAGTACTCTTGTGAAGACTGGGTCACCAGTAATGTACGGTAAATGGAAAAATGCGGTCATTATCACCATGAGTAATTTGATATCGGCTCCTGGATAAAAGGACTCCTCTAGACTTTTCCATATGTTATAGTTTTCAGAAATGCGTGTCCATGCTGCTCCTACCAGTTTTCTAATATCATCTGCCTATCCTAATTTTGGTCGGCGTATCTGTGGTTTCGTATATTTTGGATCCAAAAGAGAACTTCCTTGGTACATGTATCATCCATTCGTCTGGCTACATAACCCTCCCGCCTCCACTTCATTTTTATTACCACCATGATTACGTCTTTCAGTCCAATCTGTTATCTGAACTTTTTGTTTGTATTCCTCTATCAGGGCAGTTAAGAACTTAATGACCTATTAAAGAAGTGACAGGCATCTATACATATTATAAGGCCCCCGCTGCATTTTTCTGTCTGTATTTAGGACTAATCTCAGGAAATATTGTAGCGATTTTGATACGGTTTTCACTAGCAGGTAGACTGTCTGATGAGGAGCGTTTATGTGTATCTATAGATGTTATAAAAAGTTGACTGGCGATAGTGCTACCGGCGCGAAGGGGCGTGGGTCGCTAGTGCTTTATAAATCATAACATTACAGATCTGTGGAGTCTAAACTGTCAGACTGTAGCAGAAACAAACTATCATTATGGTAGCCAACTCGTTTGGCGAAATGGCGTAATGATGACTAATTTCGTGGTGTGAGCGGACGCCGCCAGTCATCACTGTTTCAGTTTTGTATCTCATCTTCGGGAGCTATTTGAGAGAGACGAAATTTTCCTCCCTCCGCTGTGGCGAGTTATCGGCGGAAGAAATGTCATCATCCGACAGTCGCTTTCGGCCTTGTGAACACGCTGCCTGTGAGGAACTTCCTGCATCTCGATCGGAAATCTTACATTGTATTAGACAGAGCGCGGAATTTCTTTCTCGGCTCTTCCTTGTTCCTTGGGAAATTACACACACACACACACACACACACACACACACACACACACACACACACTCGAGACAGAGAGAGGGAGAGGAGGGGGGGGAGTGTTTCTTCTGAGATGTACAATACTCGTTGATAAACTTGCAACTATACAATTTCGCCACTAATTTCATAAGAACGGAAATAAAACCTCTGTAAGTTGCACTTCAAGAAATTTATTTGTTCCGCGCATGTACTAGCATCTAAAACGGCCGGCCGCGGTGGTCTCGCGGTTCTAGGCGCTCAGTCCGGAACCGCGCGACTGCTACGGTCGCAGGTTCGAATCCTGCCTCTGGCATGGATGTGTGTGATGTCCTTAGTTAGGTTTAAGTAGTTCTAAGTTCTAGGGGACTGATGACCACAGATGTTAAGTCCTATAGTGCTCAGAGCCATTTGAACCATTTTTTTTAACCATCTAAAATGTGAAACGGTGGTATTATAATTTTAACCGCACCCGATAGTATAAGAAACTCCTTTATTGCAGTAAATTAAATTACTGATAAGTAAGAAAAGTATTCAGCCAAGTTGAGTAACATTTATTCATGCCATTGGCAGTATCGAGTGACAAAACTCACTTCAAGACGGTGAGCATTATTCTCTATACCGAAAAGGATAAGCATCATGAACTAAAAAAATAACTACAGTGGAACGAAAAATAATCAGTAACAAACATAAAGGCAGCCTGTTTGAAACTGCATATCTTTGCACATCTGTGATAACATAATCTTCTGCTTGGTGACATTCAATTCTGTGTTGCGTTGTAATGAACGTGGGTGCTCCTTGGTCTGCTACCTTCTTTGTTGAGAGTTCCAGTGACGTCACTGTGGTGTACGACAATCTGGCAGGCTGCTTCGCGTGGTGCGAACCTTCGTGTCGTGAAGTGACAACTCACGCACGACGCGCGGTCTAAGCTTGAAATGACCTTTCGAGATGTGTCAACAAAATGAACAGTGTACACAGGCCGCCATTGTCCCGTTTACGATGTGAGACCCGCGCACCACTGAACTTCACGGAGAATGCAAGTTTGCTTTTACTTCCTTGCACTTGCGGCCGTATGCAGTGGTTTTCTGTCGTCGAAGGAGTATTGAAAAAGATGTTGCCGTCCGAAAAAGAAACACATACATTGTGAGTCCTAAGAGTGTCGCTAATACTTTTCTGAGCAGTATATGTGAAAACATCTGAAGATGTAACGTGACGTGGAACTCTAAAAGTATATCATAATTATACTACACTGAAGAGCCAAAGAAACTGTTACACCTGCCTAATATCGTGTAGGGTCCAACGAGCACGCAGAAGTGCCGCAACATGACGTGGCATGGTTCAAAATGGTTCAAATGGCTCTGAGCACTATGGCACTTAACATCTGAGGTCATCAGTCCCCTAGAACTTACAACTACTTAAACCTAACTAACCTAAGGACATCACACACATCCATGCCCGAGGCAGGATTCGAACCTGCGACTGTAGCGGTCGCGCGGTTCTAGACTGAAGCGCCTAGAACCGCTCGGCCACCTGACGTGGCATGAACTCGACTAATGCCTGAAGTAGTGCTGGTGGAACTGTCATGATGAATCCTGCAGGGGTGTCCATAAACCCTTTTAGAGTACGAGGGGGTGAAGATCTCCTCTGAACAGCACGTTGCAATGTATCCCAGATATGCTCAATATTGTCCATCTCTGAGGAATTTGATGGCCAGCGGAAGTGTTTAAACTCAGAAGAGTGTTCCTGGAGTCACTCTGTAGCAATTCTGGACGTGTGGGGTGTCACATTGTCCTGCTGGAACTGACCAAGCCCGTCGGAATGCACAATGGACATAAATGGATACAAGTTATCTGACAGGATGCCTACGTACGTGTCACCTGTCAGAGTCTTATCAGGGGTCCCATATCACTCAAACTGCACACGCCCCACACCATCACAGAGCTTCCACCGGCTTGAACAGTCCCCTGTTGGCATGCAGGGTCCGTGGATCATGAGGTTGTCTCCATACCTGTACAGGTCCATCCACTCGATACAATTTGAAACGAAACTCGTACAACCGAACAACGTGTTTCCAGCCATCAACAGTTCATTGTCGGTACTCATGGGCCCAGGCGAGGCGTAAAGCTTTGTGTCGTGCGTCATCTAGAGCACACGAGTGGGCCTTCGTCTCCGAAAGCCCATGTAGATGATGTTTCGTCGAATGGTTCGCAGGCTGACACTTGTTGATCGCCCAGCGTTGAAATCTTCAGCAATTTGCATAAGGGTTGGGTTCCACTTCTGTCACATTGAACGATTCTCTTCAGTCGTCATCGGTCTCGTTCTTTGTCGCGCGGTGTAGCCGCGCGGTCTCAGAGCGCCTTGTCACGGTTCGCGTGGCTCCCCCCTTTGGTGATTCGATTCCTCCCTCGGGCATGGGTGTGTGTGTTATCTTTAGTGTGAGTGAGTTTACGTTAGATTAAGTAATGCGCTTACCACAAATTTCCAAAAAAATTTCCCGTTCTTGCAGGATCTTTTTCCGGCTCAGCGATATCGGAGATTTGATGGTTTACCGGATTCCCGTTTTTCGCGATACACACGTCAAATGGTTGTACGGGAAAATCCCAAATTCATCGTTACCTCGGAGATGCTGTGTCCCATCACTCGTGTTCCGACTATAACACCACGTTCAAACTCGCTTAAATCTTGATAACCTTCCATTGTAGCAGCAGCAAGCGATCTAAGAACAGTACCAGACACGTGTTGTCTTATATAGGCGTTGCCGACCGCAGCAGTTTCTTTGGCGTTTCAGTGTATTTGGTCACTCACAAAAGGAGTGTGGTGGACTGCAAACGTCTGAAACTAAGCATAGATCTTCTATAAATTGGTCCGTTTGAGTTTAGAGCATTCAATTTCGAGGCTGTTAGCGCCCATCATTTATGAAGCCAAAACGCCTGTGTTAATGTTAAAGACTTAAATGGAGTAAATAATAATTTTGTGTAATGTAATCTGTAAACTATGATGGATTTTCGTGGTAGAGTTTAATCTTAAGTTATAAAGTTGAGTTTCTTTTTGTTTGTACTTATTTATATGAACTAATTTTTAGCTCGGTGTCTTAAATTTATGTAATACAATAACCTAGAAAAGAAAATATTCGCTTCAGTACATCTGTGAATCGCTATTCAACATTAGTTAGAACAACGAACATCTGTCGAAGAACCTATTATACATTCTAAATTGGATAATGAAAAAGAATATCAGACATTTGACTTCATATTCGATGAACTGTATGTAAAGAGGTTGCATTAAACATATTTCGGATATGATAACTCGCACATATTTACGGATACTACAATTTGTTCTATAATCAGTAATGAAGAAATAATATAAAAAATTGCTTCATGTTGCAAGATGAGTTAGCTGAATGAAGTGTTTGTAACGGTCAGTTGGATGTTGTCGACAGTTTTATCTTGCTATATTACCCAGTACTTAAAAGTATAACTCGCCCTAATAACGCAGCAAAGATTATCTTTAAGATAAATTATTCTATTTTTAGAACTGCTGTAAGTTCTTTCTCTATCAGTCAGATAGGTCAGCACTTAACCAAACGTTACATGAACCATATTTGGCGGAAACAACCATTTTCCCTACAAAATGTACTTTTTTCACGTTGTTCAATACTAGTATCTGTCACAAGCAATAACAAGACAAAACGAAAGTCATAAAACTTAGTTCCGTTTTCGTTTATCAGAATATCTGCGTCGTAGTTGAATACACATTTTGAAGTGACGTTAGTTTAAGTGGTGTCAACAACCAGTTTGTTGACTTTTCATAAAGTTTGATAATAACGAAAAGTTTTAGTTCTGCACTACCCCATAACATGTTTTCTGAACCGTGTGCTTCGCTTACAGAACACGCGCACGACCTCGTGTGGGAGGGCGGGGGGCAGCATCTGTGATTCTCGTAAATTGGGGTCAGGAATTTCATGCGACCAAGAGCCTAAATTGGTGGGCACGTACCAAGTTTAAATCTGTGTTATGTTTATACGCCCAGTAATGTTAGCTTGAGTCTTGTACAATAGCAGATACTGAATTTCATCCAGGTAGTAGTGCATCACACCCTTACTATGTTTGCTAGCTACTATAGTATTATTTGTGTAGTCAGTCATCACGTTATAAATAGACACTGACCATTTCTTTAACGTGTTGTTGTCAATATACCTATAACATTCTAATTTTCTTACCGCAAAGTCTAGCTATGATCGATTGTCAGCCTATACTACGCCTGGTAAGGTAGTAATGCAAAATCCCCCACTTGCCCTTAACCTTTCTATCGACCCTCTTCAAATGTCAATTCTGTTTCATACACCGATTAATTTGTTTTCTGCTTGTCCCAGGCCGATCCAGTGTGTCATATTTACTGCTGCGAACGTCCTCCTGGCTCTGTCGGTGTATCAGTAACTCTCATGCTGTGGAAGTATTGAATATGTCTACTGCTCTTCCGAGATTTCGTCGTATATGAAAAAGTTAAGAATCACAGTGGGTTATGTTGTTTCAGCAAACAGTTCACTCAAGAACTCATGTGGCATAAATAAGAGAGACCTCGTTCTTATTCTTTCTACTCGTTGCGGCAATTGGTCTTCTTCCTCTGCAGATGAATTTCTTCTCAGCATAGTAGATTCTATAATCTAGTTTGGTTCGATCTGAAATAAACTATAAGCACAAGTGGCTTGATATGAGGTTCTGTATAGTAAAATCATGATGTATTATCAGGTTGTGATGGGTCGCCCGACCATTCACTGAAGTGCACGAGCAGTGCCGTCGCTGGTATCTACATTTAGAAGGCCCTTTCTCGTTTCTGTCCCTCTAACAAAGGAAATATCCCTGCTAAATCACCTAAACGTGAATAAAAATGATTTTAAAATACCGAGATGTGTCATGGTCAGTTATGTGTACAACACTGCCTTTGTGTGAAATCGATATTTGAATATTATCGAATCTAAAAAATATACAATCCCAAAACCCTGAAGAAACAATACCGTCTAACAGTTATGACTAGCAGATTCACGAGTGTCATAAATTGGGCCTTACTGGGCAGAAACAATAGATGGTGTACCATAATTAACGGCATCAATGCGTACAGCTGAAACTACATGATCCTAAGCGCTAAGAAGTCTAGTAAATATGGGCTCTGAAATGCATACATTAATAGCAACGACCACTGTTCAGTAGAAGAGATGTATTTCACAGTAGTGAAGAAGTGCTCTCCTAAGGTATGCTTTGTAGAACCCACGTTTACACATTTTTTGCTTCTAGTGATGTCTGTTTCCAAAGGCATGCGTTTACGCCACCAATTATGATACACCCAGTATATGATTTGAGAAATATAATTGGCGAGGGATGCATCAATATCAAAGGCTTACACAATGGGTAGGAATGCACAATCCATAATGGTTAACGAACACGAAGTTAGGTCTGGCAAACGTATGTTTTCTACAAAAATGAAAACTAAAGGTGTAATTATTGATGCCAGACTTGGTTTTACTGATCTAAACTTCAAACATTCTGTATAAAAAACAGAAATGTATCATTTAAAAAAACTAACTTTGTGTTGCAAGAGGTGTTCGTTGACCATGAGGGATTATGCATTCCTGCCCACAGCGTGGGCCCCTGTCATAAGTTCATCCCTGGCCAACGGAATTTTGGCATTTTTCACATTTTGTTTCATTTCAGAAATCTGTGATGTAGCAGAATCAGGTGGGACACTTTGTTTACAATACTTACAACACAATGTATCCCAGAATAGAAGTTCCTTTTTTGTTGCACGTTCTTGACTTATTCGTCACTGAAGAGCAAATGTGGAATTTCAGTGACGGGGTTAAAACAAAGTAGAGTGAAAAAACAGCGCGTGACAGAGAACTGACTAACGTGATCACTGGCTTTTAACATTGTACTGCTGCAATGCGGACACACTGAAAACAAAGTACTATGTCAACACGTTGCCTTTGTCAAGTGCGCATACTATACCATTACGCTTTTTGCCAAGTAATACTTGATTTATGATTTGTAAATCTGTTGGTTATAACTGATATGGTGCAAAGAAAGCGCCGACACGCCCGTCGGAAACGACAGGGCAGAGAGGACTGTGACAAGACATCAGCCAATTACACGCTAACCGACCCGTTCCAGGACGACAACACGACAGCAGCGGCCTCTATGCGAAGAGAACATAAGCACCGCGTCACACTGGCCGCGGCCCAGTTCGAAGAGAAGTTTCAAGACTAGCGACCTGGATAGAAGAATCAACTGAATTGCTTCATTTGTATTAGGAATTGTATATACTGAAGATGCTTGTTCGTTTTTTGTGTCGCCCTTTGCTGCAATGCCAGCCCAGTCTGTAGGCGTTGTGGACCAGCGTTGCACATGAACATTCCTTGTGCTCCTCACCCCATCTCTATCAGCTGTGGAGAGCACCATTCTCCTTCTTCACTAAACTGCATTGTCTTTCAGAGAGAGAAAAAAATACAAGAATATAAGACTCTGGACGGACTGACACACCAAGGTGCCAAGGAAAAGCATGAGTGTCTGTTTTGCATGCATGACAATGTCATACGCCACAGCTATGATGTCATTCTCTCTGCCTATGGTACTTTCCTCCATTATGCATTCTACAGCAGGCCCTCAGAGCCACTCGAATTTGCCGCCCCCCCCAATAGTTGGTGGCTCTCCTCCTACTGCTTCCCTAACACCCACTTTGGGAGCAATGACCCCCTCCTACTGGGAACGCCGATCCCCATCCCCCAAATGGAGACACATCATCGTTGTCCAGCTTCTCACACCAGGAAGGGGCCCCTACTACAGTCCCCTCCGAGGTTTCTGTCAGTTCATCCGTAACTGGATACCAGCCAGTGGCTGAAGGAGTCACAGGCTGATGGTTGCAGGGCCTCATGAACATCTTCAGTCCCTGAAACCATTCAGGAAAGCCCTGAAAGTGATCCAAATCTCCTAAAGAAAAGAACAACAAAAGAAGCCTTCCAAGATGATGGGAATTACGGTGGTCCACACATCACTGCATCCCACACTGCTTCTGTGGCTGCAGCAGCAATCCCAGTGGCCCCTGTAGCTTCAGATGACAGCACACAATGTCTCATAACCTATGTGTCTTGATACCATACCCTCTCAACCAGTGGCAGCAGTGGACCCTGGGACATAAGCTGCCTCCTTGGTCCCTTCACACCCTCATAGTATGCCAACAGCACGTTTCTCCAGTTGAATAGTGGTAGTTTTTTCCACTGCCTGGCTGAACTATATCTCTTAACCTCCTCCCCTGCTTTCCGCATTGCCCTCCAGGAAATTTGATTTCCAGAAATGTGGATCCTGCCCTTCGTGACTACTGGAGATATTTTAAGAATCATGTTGATTATGATAGGGTGTCAGGTGGAGATTACACATATGTTCTGCACTCTGTATATAGCAAACTTGTGCCTTTTGATACAACTTTGGAGGCTGTGATTATTCACGTAAGGACATTTCAGGATTTTTTCATCTGTAATGTTAATCTCCTTCCCAATGGTGAAGTGCCTCAGAATGATTGATTTCTCACCTCCTCCCACTTTTCCTAATCATGGTCAACTTCAATGCCCATAACCCTTTGAGGAATGGAACCATGATCACTGGCCATGGTAAAGGCATCAAAAACTTACAGTTAGATCTCAATCTGTATCTCTTGAACGCTGATGCCTCCACACACTCAGCCACTGATCTTTCAATTTGCAGCCCTGGTCTTCTTCCATCCATCCACTGGAAGATCCACGATGACCTGTGCGGTCGTGACCACTTCCAAATAGTCTTACACCTCCATCAGCATCACTCGCCTGGCCACCCACCTAGATGGGCTCTCCACAATGACGACTGTGGTGCTTTCACCTCCACTGTTGTTCTGAACTCCCTGCTAAGTGGAGGCACTGATGACACTGTCCAGAATGCAAAAGCAGGCATTCTATTAACAGCCAACTTAGCAATCCCCTATTCTTTGTGATCCCCATGTTGTAAGGCTGTACCTGGATGGACCTCAGAAATCGTCAAGACCAGTAGAGATCATAGGCAGGCTCTCCAATGCCAAAAGTGGCATTCATCAATCGAGCACTTCATTGCCTTTAAATGGCTCTGTACCTGGGTCTCCCCTAGAGATGGACAGCATTGCTCAATTAGTCTCATCAGTGTTCTCTGTAAGTTGCTCAAACACATGGTGAACCAATGGCTATGTTGGCGCGATGAGTCTCGGGGCCTACTTGCTCTGTCCCAGGGCGGCTTTCACAAGGCTGATAATTTGGTTTTCCTGAACTGTGCCATCTGGACAGCATTTGACCGACATCAACATCTTATTGCTGTCTTCTTCAGCCTACAAAAGGCTTATGATATCACATGGCAACACCACATCTTCGCTACATTGCATGAGTTGGGTCGCTGGGGCCCACTTCCATTTTTGGCCAGAACTACTAGTCGCACTGTACTTCCCACATTAGAGTTGGTGCGTTACACAGTACCCCCTATATCAAAGAGAATGATGTCCTGCAGGGCTCTGTATTAACTCCCTCTCTGTTTAGTGGCCATCAACGGTCTTACAGCAGCTGTGGGGTCTTTGGGATCACCTTCATTGTATGCTGACGATTTTTGATTTTACTATTCCTCCTCTAGTGAGAGTGTTGCTGAACGCCTATTGCAGGGCGCCATTTGAAAGGCGTAGTCATGACCCCTCTCCCATGGCTTTCAATTTTCCACTGCCAAGACTCGCATCAAGTATTTCTGTCGCCTTTGGACTGTTCAGCCACAAACAGAACTTTACCTCTATGGCCAATTACTCAATGTGGAGGAGGCTTATCGCTTTTTGGGACTGGTCTTTCATGCGTGGCTGCCGTGGCTTCCCCATATTAGCTAACTAAAGCAAAAGTGCTGGCTAAACCTTAAATACACTTCGCTGCCTCAGTAACACCAGCTGGGGTGCAAGCCAAACTCCCCTTCAGCAGCTTTACAAAACCCTGATCCTGTCACGTTTTAATTATGGGAGTCCTAGCATATGGTTCAGCATCACCTTCAACATTGTGGTCACTGCACCCAACACACCACTGTAGGGTCTGACTTACAACATGAGCCTTTAGAACTAGCCCTGTGATCAGCCTATTCATGGAGGCTGGGGCCTCTCCACTCCAGGTCAGGTACAACAAGAGCTATACAATTATGTAATACATGTTCACAGTTCCCCTAACCATCCAAACGACCGTGACCTTTTTCCTGGTAAGGAGATCCCACAGCAGAGACCTGGAACTGAGGTCAATTGCAGATCGACCTTTCAACTACTGTGTCTCTGCTCTCCACTCCCTACTTAGTCCACTGTCGCGTCTTCTCAAGGAGCAATCGGTTATGCCCCCAGGGCATGTACCCTCGGATCTGGCTCGATTTGTTCTTTGGACAGAAAGATTCAGTTGCCCTCATGGTGTTCCGCCACCGGTTCCTGGCTGTCCTCGATGCCTTTCCCATTTCAGAAGCGGTATACACTGACATCTCAATGGTCGATGGATGAACTGGTTTTGCATACACACATGTAAGGTGCAGTGAATTACTCTCCTTGCTGAATGGATTCAGTGTCTTCACTGCGAAACTGGTGGCCAACATATGAGCCTTTATATGTATGTATGTATTTATTAAACTGGGGACCTAGAAATGACGGAAAGGCTTCGTTCCGCCACTCCACACTGAACCCAGGGATATTGTGCGGTTCGGCCCCCAGTGGACCAGCCTGGGAACAGCTCATACCAGACGAGTGTAAACCCAAATGTTTGCGTGGTAGAATAATTATGGTGTATGGATACGTGGAAACGGTGTTTGTGGAACAATCGCCGACACATTGTAACTGAGGCAGAATAAGGGGAACCAGCCCGCATTCGCCGAGGTAGATGAAAAACCGCCATAAAAATCATCCACAGACTGGCTGGCAAACCATACCTCACTAATCTACTGGGCATATTCGTGCTGGGGACCGGTACGCCTTCCCACTCAGGAAGCAGCGCGTTAGACTACGCGGCCAGCCGGGTGGGCAAAATGGGCCTTCAGCCATGCTCGCTCTTGCTGGCAGGATGCTTCTAACCTGCAGCGACTCTCTGAACAGCCTGCAGGCTACAGACCAGTGCTACCATCGTCGCTCGTTAGTCACGATTATCTTCTTTCTGACCTCCATTAGACTGGACAGCCAGTCGTCTTTGTTTGGACACCTTGAAATGTTGGGATCTCGGGGGATGAAAATGCCGTCTGCTTGGCAACGTTGACTACATGGATGCCATTTTGGAAATGGAGTCCCAGTATTGGACCTCCGTTATCAATTGTTGGATGTCTGTACTCGAAATAGTTTTCCCCAGACTTCCCAAACAAACTAAGTGCTATAAAGGAGGCGACAACCAAGTGGAAGTTTTACCTTCATATTTCTCACAAGAAATCCACTGTCCTTCATACGCATTGGTCACACTTCATGGACCCACAGCCACATTCTCCGACGTGAGGACCCACCTTACTGCCAATGTAGTGCCCCCTGATGGTGGCTCACATCCTACTAAACTGGCCAAATTCGGATGCTTTGTGGCAATATCTTAAACTTGCTGACACGCTACCTCTGTTGCTAGTGGGTGACTCCAAAGCACCTGACCTGGTTTTAATTTCACCTATTACGATGGTTTCTACTCGTGTCTCTGAGTTGGGACACCTTGGCCTCTGACTGCCTGAGGAGTCCCATGAACGCCATTGCTCAGAGGTCTGGTTTGGCCCCTACATTCCCACCTTTTTGTTCTCCTTGTTCTTTCATGTTTGCCGTTTTAAATGTTTTATCTTTCCTAAACTTTTATTATCTTGTTTCTGTTGTTTGTTTTCTTGGGATAACAGACGCTGAGGTGGTGCTGGTGGGATGCAGATGGTTCATCTCCAAGCGCATACCATGCTCCGGGGACCTCTAGCTGCGTTCTAGCAGTGAAGCTCGCCCACCTTACCCCTTCTCACTCCCCTCCTACGTCTTCTTTATTTTCTCTCCCTCTTATTATATCTTGCTCACAATCGGGCTTCCCAGGATTGGCCTTTGGTATTCTCCTTTTGAAGGTTATTCCTGTTCAATATATATAGGCTGAAGGGATTGATGACGTGGCAGTTTGATACCTTAACTCCAACAACCAACCAATCACCCACATCCTTCCCACTAGGCAGCTTAATCTGCTCTTGGAGGTCTCCCAGCCAACAGCGTCATACGACTTCATTGGATAATCCACTCAGCTGTTTTGCTGATGGTACCTAATTCGCATGGTCGATTTCGATATAAATAAAGAAAAAATAAGCCGAGGGACTACAAATATTACTAGATACAACATAATAACTGTGGTGTCACCGCCAGACACCACACTTGCTAGGTGGTAGCCTTTAAATCGGCCGCGGTCCGTTAGTATACGTCGGACCCGCGTGTCGCCACTATCAGTGATTGCAGACCGAGCGCCGCCTCACGGCAGGTCTAGAGAGACTTCCTAGCACTCGCCCCAGTTGTACAGCCGACTTTGCTAGCGATGGTTCACTGACAAATTACGCTCTCATTTGCCGAGACGATAGTTAGCATAGCCTTCAGCTACGTCATTTGCTACGACCTAGCAAGGCGCCATTACCAGTTACTATTGATGCTGTAAAACATGTACCGTCAAGAGCGATGTTCACCAATTATGGATTAAAGTTAAGTATTCCAGAAGATACGTACGTTTTTTGCTAGTCTCAATTCCTTGTCCTGTTCCAGACCTCACGCCAGCCTGCGTGAGTTTAAACGCGTGTCTTTCGGCTTCCCCATAGTGGGTTGGCTGTCTTGCCAATCCACAACAATAACTGTGGTTTGTTCATTGCAGGCGGTACATGCCTTCACATCACAATATGGCGTTGTCCTGTCCAGATAGACGACAGATAAATCAGGATACTTCCGAGATTTCGTTGTACATTTCACGCCTCTGCTTTAGCCACACAATCTCGTTTTACTTTCATGACTGGTACCAATGACCGTTATTATGCAGACTAATCAGATGATGATAACTTTTTGTATGTGTTTCGATGAGAGATTTACGTTGTGGCTATGTCATCTCTGACAGACCAACAGAATAATACTTTAATCTGCTTTCTTAAAACTGTAATAAATAATTATTATTTTTACATTTTTGGCTACATATTTCTTAAGTCTTTTTGTATGTTGGTGCATTGCAGTAAGATTGTATGCACTTTTGTCATGTGTTTTGCTTATAGGACATCTGAAAATAAAACTGTATATTTCCGAAAACGATCATGTGAACTGAGCACCATAAATAAAAATGGATGAACAAAGTATCCATTAACAATATGTTAAAGAAATAGTCACCGATGACTATTGATCACAGAACAAAAAAGGCACTTCATCGTAATTTTAAATGCGTTTTTATTCAATTGTAGACGTTCGAGATTCATTACTCGTTGTAAGAATGCCGACGGGGCTAGCCGATGAAGTTATACGACAAAGCAGTACCTCGTGAATCGCTTCCGATCCAACATCCCAGTCACGTATGTGAATGCTGCATGACCTCGGCGGCTATCGATTGTCGCTCCGAGCTATGAGAGATGTGTCCTGACCCTCTGGTGCCGACAATGGAGGGAACATTCCCCATTCAAGTCACGCGTGCGGCCTCTAAACGTGTAATTCCGTAGTAACTGGCCCGCTCCGTAATTATGGAAATAACCTTGAGCGCCATGTCCCCTAATGACTTGATTGTATATGGAGTCGGCCTAATGAACGCACGTGCCCACAAAACGATGGAATACGCAGCCTCTCGGCATACACTCTGCCACGCGTACCACCCCTGATGGAAAAACGGGGAACCGCTGCGATTATTCAGCTTCCAGCTAGTATGTAGTGCTCGAGAGGTCAACATCTGACTTCAGAATGCAGTCTGCTGCCATCGGAAGAACACCATTCTGCGTCAGCTTTCTCCCTAATATGACCTTACCTATCCACAGAACTGAAATTGTATCCGTCCACACGTCGTTCTGTTGTTGTTGTGGTCTTCAGTCCAGAGACTGGTATGATGCAGCTCTCCATGCTACTCTATCCTGTGCAAGCTTCATCTCCAAGTACCCACTGCAACCGACATCCTTCTGAATCTGCTTAGTGTATTCATCTCTTGGTCACCCTCTACGATTTTTACCCTCCACGCTGCCCTCCAATACTAAACTGGTGATTCCTTGATGCCTCAGAACATGTCCTACCAACCGATCCCTTCGTCTACTCAAGTTGTGCCACAAGTTCCCCTTCTCCCCAATTCTATTCAGTACCTCCTCATTTGTTACGTGATATACCCATCTAATTCTTAGCATTCTTCTGTAGCACCACATTTCGAAAGTTTCTATTCTCTTCTTGTGTAAACTATTTATTGCCCATGTTTCACTTCCATACGTGGCTACACTCCATACAAATACCTTCACAAACGACTTCCTGACACTTAAATCTATACTCGATGTTAACAAATTTCTCTTCTTCAGAAACGCTTTCCTTGCCATTGCCAGTCTACATTTTACATCCTCTCTACTTCGACCATCATGAGTTATTTTGCTCCCCAAATAGTAAAACTCATGTACTACTTTAAGTGTCTCATTTCCTAACCTAATTCTCTCAGCATCACCTGATTTAACTCGACTACATTCCATTATCCTCGTTTTGCTTTTGTTGATGTTCATCTTATATCCTCCTTTCAAGACTGTGTCCATTCCGTTCAACTGCTCTTCCAGTTCCTTTGCTGTCTCTGACAGAATTACATTGTCATTGGCCAACCTCAGAGTTTTTATTTTTTCTCCATGGATTTTAATTCCTACTCCAAATTTTTCTTTTGTTTCCTATACTCCTTGCTCAAACTCGTCATTCTATCATACAAAGATTAGTGAACCAAATGAGCTGGTATTTTGCACAATATTTTTTGGGAAAGTTTATGCTTATTTCTGTTCTGAAATTTGTATCATTTTGAGACGGCAGCCGTTTAAGTCACTAGAGGAAATTTCCAACGTTTTTGAGATTTAACAGCTGTAAGTCGTACCCAATCAGATTTGACTATATATTGCTTCTTCGTAAGAAAACATGCTGCAATAAAGCACATATGGATTTTCATGTATCTTCAATTGTTTAGTAACAAACTAAAACAAAACAGTAGTTTCCACGCCGCAGTTTTAATGCGTTTTCGAAAAGTAAGGCAGCTTAACGGATTCCCCGTTTCATCTTTTGTAGCTTACTCCATATTAAACACCCAATTTATTAAATCATTTGACCTTTTGCAGTATATTTAACAGTTTTCTGGTGATTTGTACAAAAAAATGTGTGTTTATAAGTGGAGCACTTGTAAGGCCTGAACGATATTCAGAAAAGAAGTAATAAGTAAGAGCTACAACTTTCTTTGGAAATCGTAGATTAATTTTCTACAAAATCTGTATCTGCCTAAATACACAAATCTCATTTACATATTGTAAAGATTTTCACTAGAATCATTACCAACCGCACAGAAGGAAACCTGGAGTTTAATCAGTCAAAGGAAACAGATGGTTCCAGAAGTAGATATAGCACAATGGAACCCTTGCAAATCTTAAACGAAATTTTGACCCGAAGAATGAGTAGTATTGACCGTTTTGTCTATGATTCATAGGTTTTGAAAACCCCTTTGACTCCTTATCTACAAAAGCGGCACTATCAGCTATTAAAAAAAGCAAAGCATTCCTTCATCCTGTGTTAGTATACATTAACACATTAAAATACACTAATTCAAGGAACTATATAGGTAGAGAAGTAAAAATTGACACACATGCTTGAAATGATATAGGGTTTTCTTGAAACCGAAAAAAGTGCACAAAGTGACCAACAGATGGTGCTTCATATTGTAGAAAAGCAATAATTAGTATAACAGTTGATTTGTAGCAAAGTCCGCAGCTCGTGGTCGTGCGGTAGTGTTCTCGCTTCCCGCGCCCGGGTTCCCGGGTTCGATTCCCGGCGGGGTCAGGGATTTTCTCTGCCTCGTGATGACTGGGTGTTGTGTGATGTCCTTAGGTTAGTTAGGTTTAAGTAGTTCTAAGTTCTAGGGGACTGATGACCATAGATGTTAAGTCCCATAGTGCTCAGAGCCATTTGATTTGTAGCAAAGGTGATGTTCTTTAGAAGAAATAGTCAACATATCGACCGTCATTCATCAACAATACCTGCAGTCGAAGGCCAATGTTGTGAACAGCACTGTACAACATATCAGTACGTATGGTGAGAAACTGCATCGTATGTTGTCTTCTAACTTCCCTATCGGACGATCGTGGTAGACAGGCGACTTTACGTAACCTCACAACCAATAATTACTCGGATTGAGGTCTTGGGACCTCGAAGACCGACCATGAGAGAAGTGTGGCTCAGTACGCGATCCTCACTATACGATGTGCACAAGAAATCTTTCACACGTGTCGCAATATGTAGTGGAGCACCACCCTGTATGAAAGTCGTACATTCCAGGTCTTTATCAGCCAGGTTACAGATCATACTATTCTGTAACATATCTGCGTATATCGCGCCCGTCACGATGAGAGTTTGAAAAACAGTTCCCCGCATTTCCTCGAAGAAAATGGGTACGATCACGATTGATGTGGTAAATCCAGATCACATCGTGACTTTCTCGTCATGCAATATGGTTTCCACGACAGTTCTAGCATATTCTGTAGCCCAAATCCGACAGTTGTGGGTCTTGACAGATCCTAGGTCCACAACACGCTAGACAACCAGTCGTCATGTTATCGCATATTCTGAAGTGCGCACACCGCAGATGCTCTCTGCGTCACTAAATCAGTGGCTAACAGTTCATGGTGACGCTCGACTTTCTATGGATAACATTGGAGGATACGTCGTATTGCTCTCCAAAGACTAGTACGTGGAACGCCGCTACGACGTGCGACCTCTAGAGTGCTGACTCCGTCATGCAGATATGAACCCGCTGAAGTCTTCATTTCTTCCTGAATGTTCGAGCAGCAGTACCAACTTGCGTTTGGTCTCCCACTCCGGGACCGATCGTCTAAACAACCCGTGGCTTCGAACTTCGTGACCATTTTCTTCTCAGCGACAGTTGTCACACGACTTTTACCCATTCGAATACCTTCTTTTGCCGATAGGATCGTAATGCTGTGGTAACGGAGCCTTCGTTCTGGTAGAAAAGCTTCACTAACAGCGCCTTATCTGATAAAGTTTACAAGCCGCAATTACTGGTTCATATGAATCCCTCTCTCACTACAGAGGGTTTTATACGCGATTCTCTCTCCGCTTTACTGACATGTTACTGTCGAGCGCCATCTGTTGGCCTGTTTCTGCACTCTTTTTACGCATCAATAAAATACCACGTTATTTCAGACATGGGTATCGGGTTTTACCTCTCTACCTACATTATTCCGTGAATTAATGCATTTTCAAATGTTAACGGACTTTTGGGTCAGCCTGTATATCAGTGCTACTGCTTACATTAGACTTCACCAAGAGAATGAAAAATATTAAAGACTGTAATACGGATGTCAAAGCAAATATATTACAAGGAAAAGATAGTCATATCAGATAACAAAATAAAGACAATATGGGATATAGTGAAGGAGGAGACCGGTAGAACCAGACATGAAGAGGAACAAATAGCATTAAGAGTAAATGATAGATTGGTGACAGATGTGTATAGTGTTGCAGAACTTTTTAACAAACATTTTATAACGGTTACTGAAAAGATGGGGTTGTCAGGTTCGGTAGATGCTGCTATGGATTACCTTAGACCAGACATTTCAAGTAACTTCCATAAAATGAATTTGACCCTCACTACCCCAACAGAAATAATGTCCATCATAAAATCTTTAAAATCAAAAACATCTAGTGGATATGATGAAATATCAACAAAGTTAATTAAAGAATGTGATTCTGAGCTAAGTAAGGTATTAAGCTATCTGTGTAACAAGTCGTTTATCAGTGGAATATTTCCTGAATGGCTGAAATTTGCTGAAGTTAAGCCACTGTTTAAGAAGGGAGATAAAGAAATAGCATCAAATTTCCGTCCAATTTCACTGTTGCCAGCATCCTCAAAAATTTTCGAAAAAGTAATGTACAGTCGTCTTTATAACCATCTTATCTCAAATAACATACTGTCAAAGTCACAGTTTGGATTTTTAAAAGGTTCTGATATTGAGAAGGCTATCTACACTTACAGTGAAAATGTGCTTAATTCATTAGACAAAAAATTGCAGACAACTGGTATATTTTGTGATCTGTCGAAGGCATTTGACTGTGTAAATCACAATATACTTTTAAGTAAACTAGAATATTATAGCGTAACAGGAAATGCTGCAAAATGGTTCAAATCTTATATCTCTGGCAGGAAACAAAGGGTGTTATTAGGAAAGAGACATGTATCAAGCTATCAGGCATCATCCAACTGGGAACTAATTACATGTGGGGTCCCACAAGGTTCCATTTTGGGGCCCTTACTTTTTCTTGTGTATATCAATGACCTTTCATCAGTAACATTACCAGATGCCAAGTTTGTTTTGTTTGCCGATGATACAAACATTGCAATAAATAGCAAATCAAGTGTAGTCTTAGAAAGATCAGCCAATAAAATATTTGTGGACATTAATCACTGGTTCCTAGCCAATTCTTTGTCACTAAACTTTGAAAAAACACACTACATGCAGTTCAGAACTTGTAAGGGGTGTCCCAAGAGTATATGTCTAACATACGATGACAAGTAGATAGAAGAAGTGGACAGTGTTAAATTCTTGGGATTACAGCTTGATAATAAATTCATCTGGGAGGAGCACACCACAGAACTGCTGAAGCGTCTTAACAAATCTCTGTTTGCAATGCGAATTTTGTCAGACATAGGGGATATAAAAATGAAAAAGCTGGCATACTATGCTTACTTTCATTCCATAATGTCATATGGGATTATTTTTTGGGGTAATTCATCAAGCCAAGCTAAAGTTTTCCGGGCACAAAAACGTGCAGTAAGAATTATATGTGGTGTGAACTCAAGAACATTCTGCAGAAGCCTGTTTAGGGAACTAGGGATACTAACTACAGCTTCCCAATATATTTATTCCTTAATGAAATTTGTCATTAAAAATATATCACTTTTTCAAACCAACAGCTCAATTCATGGAATCAATACTAGAAATAAGAATAATCTTCACAAGGCTTTAAAGTCACTTAGTCTTGTACAAAAAGGTGTGCATTATTCAGGAACACACATTTTCAATAACTTGCCAGCAGCCATAAAAAGCTTAACAGCCAATGAAATTCAGCTTAAGAGAAGCCTAAAGGATTTATTGGTGGCCAACTCCTTCTACTCCATTGATGAATTTCTTAGTAAAACCAACTGATTTGTATATAAGTACAACATAACTTCTGCACAATTTCAGTGCAGTAATGTGTTCACTGAAAATTTGTGTGTGTGTGTGTGTGTGTGTGTGTGTGTGTGTGTGTGTGTAAGTATACTCTAACTTCTGCACCATTTCAGTGCAGTGATGTGTTTATTGTAAATAAGTATTACAGTAGTTGTATTACATGTTTATTACCTTATAAATAAATAAAAAACTTTTTTATTTTAAATTCAGTGCATTAGTATTTGTAAAATGACTCTTAGTGTTCATTAAAAAATGACGATCATTCCACTTGGGACCTGTGGAATGGTACATTAGCTTATTTGTTTTAGTTGTAAATATTTGTCATGTATTGTTGTTTTTCTGACATGTTCCACATCCTGGAGGACCTCCTCACTACGGATCAATTGGAATGAAAGTAAATCTAATCTAAATCTAATATAATGAGAGCTTTCACAATTGAAAGAAGAGCCAACTATCCTCAGCAGTACTTCAGAAGGCTGCTGCTTCTCTACCTCCACATCCCACCAACTCTTCACTTGCATACCCTCCATATCCTCTCGCAAAGAAATTTCAACCACGTCCTTCTCCCAGACCATGAATTCTGACCCGACATATACCCATCCTACCAATTCTGAATCCACCGCATCCTATCCATTCCCCAATCCCTGCCCAAAGGGCTCCCTCCTCTCCCATTACCACACCTCCTTGTTTTCCCTTTCCATGTCGTACTCCACCCTCTTTTCCTATTTATAGATCCCAATACCAGCTACCTGTCTCACCACCATCTCTCACCAGTCCTCACTCCTCATCACCACCACTCTCCTATCTCCCTACGTACCACCTTTCTTTCCATCAACAATCTACCATCCCAGGGCAGATCCTTTTGCAGTTTTAATGAAAGTGTACAGCGGTTGTTAATGGTCAGCGTCTCTTCTGTCATGTTCAGTGATGTTCAAGTATTTGTTACAGGTGTCTAGCATTTTTGAAGTGTTTTTCTAATGTTTTTAACTGTGCTGTCTATCCACATTTTTATCATTGTTTTTGAACTATTCATGTTTTCAGCATTGTTTCCTACATTCTCCCATTAACATCATCTTTTAATACAATTTTAAATTCATTGTAAATATGTCTCCTTGATTTGTGTTTGCCGGCCGTTGTGGCCGTGCGGTTCTACGCGCTTCAGTCCGGAACCGCGCTGCTGCTACGGTCGATGTTCGAATCCTGCCTCGGGCATGGATGTGTGTGATGTCCTTAGGTTACTTAGGTTTAAGTAGCTCTAAGTTCTAGGGGACTGATGACCTCAGATGTTAAGTCCCATAGTGCTCAGAGCCTTAGAGACTTAGAACTACTTAAACCTAACTAACCTAAGGACATCACACACATCCATGCCCGAGGCAGGATTCGAACCTGCGACCGTAGCGGTCGCGCGGTTCCAGACTGTAGCGCCTAGAACAGCTCGGCCACCTCGGCCGACACGTGAGGATAAAATGTATCTGATCTCCCTACGTTTTGCTGTTGACTTTATACGGCTTGCATCCAGTGCAAAAAGAAGAGGAATATGTGTTCACAGAACATGTGAGATACCTTTACCTCTAGCAAATAAAATTTAGTAATTTAAGGACTTAATAGGTCAAGTTTGAAAGTAGGCCTTAAAATTAATCATAACGATGATAACAGAATTTTGTTTAAGATACATCGGAAAGAACGTAGTACAAAAGTAATATTGAAGTCATAGAATCAGTTGGTTTGCCCGCTCGAAATACCTTCGAATCTGACCATAGTGCAAGGAGCTATACATTTGAAATAGTGATAAATCTTTATATTTATTTCGTCAATATTCCAAAAAGAAATCGTACTTTGAGGCTGGTAGTATCTCACTTTTTTAATCTGCACGATTCACCTGATATATTGACCATATTGCTTCATTTACATGCAGGAGAAAAGGTATCAGTACCTGAATATACTGTTGGAAGCAATGAATAATGCAAAAAATACAATTAATTATACCGGAGAAATAATACGTCAGTTAAGGAACCAGCAAAATTACCCATTATTCAAAGAGATATCAGGAAAATGAAAGAATAAGAAAATCAGTGGTGTCAACTGCTTGATAATAAGGAACAAATCAGAAAAAAATCTGATAGTAAAAGAGAAAAATGTTGAAGTAATCTAGTGGCTATAGGCAAAGCACGAAGGAAAAGGAAATAAGAAATAGAGAGGCTACTCTTTGACACCAGTAGGAGTGCCCACTCTTAACGATCAAGCGGCATGGTCACACCTTGCTAGCGTGTCCTCTGTTCTCTCTGACAGATCGTCGCTTTCAGCATCCAGAGCATTCGTCGACCTCGCTTTACGTTCGACATGTTAATCAACGACCTTCAGTGTTCAAAGATCGTAAAATTGTACATTAATTATTGAAAAAAGGATTTAAAAGTATTTCTAAGGACTGAAAAGTGTGGGGAAAAGAAATAGCAAGGACTTTTTAGGGTCCCGCACCTCAGTCGGTGAAACGAAACCCTTATGGGCTGCCTTCGTTGTCCGTCCGTCTGTCCGTCAGTTAAGATCACTTTTTCTCAGTAACGGATAGAGTAGTCGATCTGAAACTTATGTCAAATACAAGTATGGTCTCTTGGCGGTGTAAACCACACAGTCAAAAGTTACGGCCTTTATGTCATATATTTTGATGCTCGCAAACTCACTTATCCAAACCTATAGATGAACCATCTACTTCCATAGTCCACCAGTATTTGGTCGACTATGGGAGTAGAGATCGTGGCGTACAATTTCTGATCACCAGACTTCGCTCCAGTGTCAAGGACTGAAATTCAAACCTCTCCGCGATCTCTCACGCACTTAGGGCCTGTGAGACCTTTGATGATGATCCGTCTGTCGAATGGGGCATCATGCTCGGTGTTATTCGATAGGAGTATGTACCAGCATGTGGATTCACACATCGTCGTATAGCGCCCATATAACACCACGCTAGACGCTCGCCCATTAGACACGTACAAATGGTTCAAATGGCTCTAAGCACTATGGGACTTAAATATCTGAGGTCATCAGTCCCCTAGACTTAGAACTACTTAAACCTAACTAACCTAAGGACATCACACACATCCATGCCCGAGGCAGGATTCGAACCTGCGACCGTAGCAGCCGTGTGGTTCCGGACTGAAGCGCCTAGAACCGCTCGACCAGTCACCTACACTCAAATGATACACTTAAGACACAACTCTTATACACAGCAAGGAAATGGGTCACTGTGCAGATGAACGGACACCCTCTGGGTCTACCACCCTACACTTCTTCACGAATCTTGTTTCTTAAAGTCATAATTAATTTGCCCGCTTTGCTCCTGGCCTTCATCTTTTCGTGTCTGGTGCTAATCCCTTCATTTATAAATACACATTACACCTATCAGCATACGTAATTTGTTTTACACACTCTGTTTATCATCACAGTTTCCTCGCTCTGATGTTCTCTCCAGTGTGATGTTGACAACTTTAGGATACTTTACTACAGCACCAATAACTTACCGATGTTCTCTCCGGTGTGATGTTGACAACTTTAGGATACTTTAGTACAGCACCAATAACTTACCACTTATTCTGGTAACGATTTTCTGGTGACTATTTCCAAGGGACCTAGCCTTTATGTTTTCTTGAACCTCTTGATACTGCCAGAATGAAATTTTCACTCGGATATGAAACTTCCTCCCAGGAGAGCTTCTGTGAAGTTTGGAAGGTAGGAGACGAGGTACTGGCGGAATTAAAGTTGTGAGGAGGGGTCGTGAGTCGTGCTCGGGTAGCTCAGATGGTAGAGCACTTGCCCGTGAAAAGTCCCGAGTTCGAGTCTCGGTCCGGCACACAGTTTTAATCTGCCAGGAAATCTCTTGATATTGTACTGTATGTGTTACCTAACTTTTTGACGCCTTTCTATAGCACAATATTTCATTCATAATATTCTGTATGCATGGTGTTTCACAATTTCTATTAAAGGCTTCTAGGGGCTGTAGACGGGACTTGCCAAATAAATTTTTAATAAGGAACTCATGTCCGAAAATGCAGCGTTCGGATGTAAGATAAGTTTGAAGATCGGATCACCTTCAAGTCTCCCGTCTCATGGTACACACAGAGCTCTGACCAATTTGCTCTACAGGAGCCCATGGAGTGGATAATATTTCGAGTACTCGTCGTCGGTTTCTCTTCTATGTGACGAAGAAAATCCACTTGAAAGCTAGAGTGTGGCGCGTACGTGGAACACCACTGTCAAGCCTAATAGTTGCGAACCTACCAGTTTCTCGCAGCCCTTTTTCTATCATTGCGAACCTGCCAGTCTCTCGCAGCACTTTTGAAGTCTGACGAAAATGTATGTGACGATATCCTCGAGGAATCAGATTCAGGCCATGGCTAACAATAGCCCTGTTACGGCCACTAATAAAATGTTAGCCTTGATACGACCCTTCGATATTTATCGACCATCATACGACCACCAATATCAGTACCCATGTAGCTGTGTTACCTATTGCCTGCCATCGCAACACCTTCACCGTTCACTCCAATGGTGTCATTGGGATGACATAATTGTAGGATAGAACAATTTTACCCTTGCATCAAGGCAGTTTGACCGAGAGCCATTGGTAACGCTGTACCTTAAAAAAAAAAAAAAAAAAAAAAAAAAGCACGGACTGACGGCACTGCTCTCAGTTGTGCGACTATGGTAAAGCATGAGATCTGAAATTGATCGGATATTTAAACTTATTTTGCTTCCGAACGGTAAATTTCGGGATATGGGTTCTTTATCCAATCATTACGTATTACGTCCCCTTTTACAAAGTGTGGAAGCATGTGAAAAGAATTGTGGAACACGCTGTGGGTCGTAACAGTATTGAGTACACGCCTTGTCTATCATCAGATTCATCTCGATGTAATCTCCCGGTACATGGGTACGCACAGCTAGTAAAAAATGCCGTTGTGTCTGCAGTTGACAGTACCGGGCGTTTCAGATACCTCCATATTTCCCTCGCGCCGCGTCCCACAGTCACACGATGCTCTGCTGGCGACGTATCCCTTCCGGAATGTAGTTATCCAAAAATAATAGCATTTGGGAAGTAGAGGTGAGCTGCTAACTAGCTGTTGACGATAACATCGGCGTCTCCGGACGACACCAACTCTCAAATGGGTTCAGGAGGTCTGACTGGTTTCACCGGTGTATCTGCCCCTTCCCCCCCCCCCCCCAAAAAAAAAAGGCACGCTTGTCGTTTGTCACCGTCTGTGGGCGGCCGGGATTGGTGCTCGCTGCGCGCATGTGCAGGCGGCAGCCCGTGGCGAGATGACGGATGAGGACCCGCCGTGCCGGCGTCTAATTAGGGCTCTAGAGCCGGCAGTCCGGCTTTCCCTCCTGGCCGGCTAACAGCCGCTCCGTTGAATGTTAATCAGACACAGATTGGTTTTTGATGTCCGAGACTCCTCGACCGCGTCCCGCGCGGGCTGCATCCTTCACGTCTGCTCTGACGCCCGACTGGACAAAAAGAGGAGGCCACGTGCTCCGCTGCGGCGTGCCCGCAAGTTTCACGTTACACAACGCAACATCCATCGTCTCTTCGCTGCTACTGTTCTGTCGTCACGGCGCATTCCTCGATACCAGACGCTACAGGCTCTTTGGCGTTTCGGCACGGGCAACACCTGTAATGGGCAGCCAAATGGAAAGGAGACAGATGGCAAAAATTGGCGAAATGCGAGTAGGAATCGTGCACTGAGGGTATATACAGGGTGTCCCATTTATCTTGATCACCCTAAATAACAGTTTGTCCAGATGCAAATTACAAAATGCTTCTAGCAAATGTTCTTTAGCCGTCAGGGGGATATCAATCAGTATGATTGCCTTCGTTGTAGCTTTATTTTTCCAAAGATATGAACAGCGGTATGACTTTTTTAACTGGCACCCAGTATTTTTTATTCGGTAATTAATTTCCTCTCCAAATACCTATTCAGAAGTGTATCACAGTGTACGTTATTAATTACGTAACACAACATTGACTTTGAGCCCGGGATCACAAACTCGTCCACTTGCTGCAGTTGTCAGAAAACAAATGAAAACCAAGTAGAAACATAACACAAAATTGACTTCGGCTCTCCTGTACCACTGCCCAGGAGTATAACATTCAAAGGTGCTCAGAGTGGTGGCCTGGGACACCGATACACCTGCTGCACTCGTTGAATGAAAGAATTATTTACTGCTGCCAGTGTTGCCTGCTGAAGAGAATTACAAGCAAGCGCGATACGTTCCTGCATGTTCTCTGGAGTTGTTGAAATATGGCGGTAGACAACGTCTTTAATGCATCCCTGGAGGAAAAAAGTCCAGAGGATTTAAATTAGAAGACCCAGCAGGCCAAGTAATTGTTCCTCCTCGACCAATTCATCTGGTAGGATATCTTCGGTTCAGAACACGACGTGCACGCTAGGCATTATGTGCTGGACATCCATCGTGTTGACTGTGACCGAGCGGTTCTAGGCGCTTCAGTCGGGAACCGCGTGACCGCTACGGTCGCAGGTTCGAACCTGCCTAGGGCATGGATGTGTGAATTGTCCTTAGGCTAGTTAGGTTTAAGTAGTTCTAAGTTCTAGGGGACTGATGACCACAGATGTTAAGTCCCATAGTGCTCAGATCCATCTGAACCAATTTTTTGACACCACATAAACATTCTGGTTCTTAGCGGCACTTCATCCGGAAGAGGAGGAAGAATTCGTGTGAGGAAGTTGGCATATACTGTGCCGTTTAGAATACCATTGATGAAATAAGGGCCAATAATTGTAGGACCAAGCATCCCACACCAGACGTTAACTCTCCATTGACGCTGATGTTCCACCTGTCTAAGCCATCGTGGGTTGTCGCTGGACCAATAATGCATTTTACTTGTATTTGCCTGTCCTTTGTTTGAGAAGGAACATTCATCGGTAAATATAACATTGGAGAAGAAGTTCGGGTTCGCGAGGATTTGCTGCTGTGCAGAACTGTACACGATTCTGTAAATCATTCCCATGCAATTCTTGATGTATGTGTACATGATAAGGATGGAACCGGTGACGTGTAAGAATACGATGTACACTGGTTTTAGAAATGCCAATCTCGTGTTGAAGCTGTCGTGTGCTCACATGTGGATTCATAGCAATGGAAGCGAGAAAAGTAACTTCAGCAGCATCGTCTGTGCGAGTGCTACGACGATTGCGTCTTTGTGGGTTGAAACTTCCCGTTTCCTGAAGCGTCGCAACAAGACGAGAAAACACCGTCGGGAAGGTGGGTCCTTGTCAGGATATTGCTGTCTGCGCAGTCCCGCTGCCTGCTTAGCATTTCGCCTACCTTCAACAACAACACTAAAAGAAACGTTATGTCGATGCAGTTTGTAGGAAGGACAGCCTTTACTGTTTGCCTACACAACAATTTTAAAGGGACTAACTACTGTACTAAATGTAGCCGTACATAAGAAAACAGCACTGCCATTACTGTTCTGCTAACTTACATTCCCCCTAGATAAGTAGCATTTCTACTTTCTCCTCGGTGGTGTACATTCTACTCACACAATTCCTCAACTGACGATGGTTGATGGAATGACGGGTGTGCATTCTACTTACGTTTACATTTGTCCTGTATTAACGTTAGCACATGGATGTGTTCCATTACCCCGAGTACTTGCACTAAGCGCTGAGAGAGTGTGTTTTCAGTGAATGGTGCAATTTGGTAATTTTTGAATAGGTCTTTAGGACAGGAAATGAATTACCGAATAAAAAATACAGGGATCCATTTAAAAAAGTCAGACCGCTGTTCATATCTTTGTAAAAAACAAAGCTACAACGAAGGCAATCATACTGATTGATGTCCCCCTGACGGCTAAAGAAAGTTTACTTGAAACATTATGTAATTTGTATCTTTATTAGTGATACTGGATAAAAATCTTCATATGGTGTTATGCCCTACTCCGAATGGTTTCCCAGATATAACACATTTAATATTCATTGTTATTTATATTCTGTAATGTCAAACATTGTCACTGTTTACAATGTACCACAGTAGTATAGAACAAGTTGAGACGAACTGTTTGATACGGGACACTTGTGGTCTATCAAGTCGAGAAACTACCTCATATTGGCCTACAAAAATTACGCAAGCTGCAGCGTACGCACGTCGAGCTAGTTTTTCAACATTCTCGCGCTCTCTTCGCAGAAACCATTAATTCCAGAGAAAAAAATGAATAGGACCTTTTTTGAGGGAAATTTAATACTTTACTGCGACACGTTTTCGCTGGAGGGTGCGGTTTTCGAATTATTCAACAAAAACGTACAAAAGTGATATTAAATGTGTTCTATCTCGGAAACCATTCGGAGTAGGTCATACGTCCACATGAAGTCTTTTGTTCATAATCACTAATACTATCACCCCTCAAAGCACGTACCTTTCCTCCTGACTCACCCGGTATATATATATATATATATATATCTCAAAGAAAGTATTGCATCACCTCGGTTCCGAGAGTTCCAGAACCTGTAGAGAAAATTGGAATAGAGACCAACGTAAATATCATTTCCGCCCTTTTTATTGCTCATGGAAGCCACACATTGCATGTTGTACCACCAAACAGCGAGACCTTCTGAGGTGGTGGTCCAGATTGCTGTACATACCGGTACCTCCAATACCCAGTAGCACGTCCTCTTCCATTAATGCATGCCTGTATTCGTCGTGGCATACTATCCACAAGTTCATCAAGGCACTGTTGGTCCAGATTGTCCCAGTCCTCAACGGCGATTCGGCATAGATCCCTCAGAGTGGTTGGTGGGTCACGTCGTCGATAAACAGCCCTTTTCAATCTATTCCAGGCATGTTCAACAGGATTCATGTCTGGCCACTCTAGTCGAGCGATATCGTTATCCTGAAGGACGTCATTCACAAGATGTGCACGAAGGGCGTGCGACTTGTCTTCCATGAAGACGAATGACTCGCCAATATCCTGCCAACATTGTTGCACTGTTGGTCGGAAGATGGAATTCACGTATCGTACAGCCGTTACGGCGCCTTCCATGACCACCAACGGCGTACGTCGGACCCACATATTGCCACCCCAAAACAGCAGTTAACCTCCTCCTTGCTGCACTCGCTGGACAGTGTGTCGAAGGCGTTCAGCCTGATCGGGTTGCCTCCAAACACGTCTCCGACGATTGTCTGGTTGAAGGCATATGAGACACTCATCGGTGAAGAGAACGTGAACTCAATCCTGAGCGGTTCATTCGGCATGTTGTTGGGCTCATCTGTACCGCGCTGCATGGTGACGTGGTTGCAGAGATGGACCTGGCTATGGACGTTGGAAGAAAAGTTGTGCATCATGCAGCCTATTGCGCACAGTGTGAGTCGTAACACGACGTCCTGTGACAACACGAAAAGCATAATTCAACGTAGTGGCGTTGCTGTCAGGGTTCCTCCGAGCCATAATCCGTAGGTAGCGGTCATCCGCTGCAATAGTAGCCATTAGTCGGCCTGAGCGAGGCATGTCATCGACAGTTCCTGTCTCTCTGTATCTCGTCCATGTCCGTACAACATCACTTTGGTTCAGTCCAGACGCCTGGAAACCTCCGTTTTTGAGAGTCCTTCCTGGCACGAAGTAACAATGTGGACGTGTTCGAACCGCGGTATTGACCGTCTAGGCATGGTTGAACTACAGACAACACGAGCCGTGTACCTCCTTCCTGGTGGACTGACTAGAACTGATCGGTTGCCGGACCCTCTCCGTCTAATAGGCGCTGCTCATGCATAGTTGTTCACATCTTTGATCGCTTCTCTTCAAAGCACTAGTCTAAAATGAGATAGATTGATTTGCAAAACCTCCATGTATATCTTCTTAATCTACTGACTTCTTACTTTTCAGCATAGTCTCTATTTCTTTTTACACATTTTCCTCGACCGTATTGCAATTCTGAAAGTTTGCTTGCGGCATAATGTTCGTTCCGGCTGTCCGAAGACACTGACACCACTTTCTGGATGCCTGCAGCTTTTCGTAGTCTTGGCGTCGCAGCTGCATTTTCACATAACCATAAAGCTGGTACAAGGAAGGTGCTGAGTCGAGACGATAGGGAATGTTGCGGAAGACTTTTCGACCGAAATGTACATCTGGATGTAGCGGACCGCATTTGTGACGTGCTCCGGTTAAAGTAAAAAAAAAAAAAAAAAAAAAAAAAAAATCAAAATGCAACACATTACATGCAAGAAGACGCTTCTCAGAAGATCGAACTGTTCTTGCTTTCGTTTTTAATGACGCAGGCTTTAAGTCGTTTCCTGCACTGCACTATATCCTACTGCTATTTTTGTTGTGTTTTGCCGAGTGACTTAACGCAGAAGTTGGCAACTTCCTCATTCGGGAGGACGACGGTGCAGATCCGCGTCCGACCGTCCTGATGTACACTGAGGTGACAAAAGTCTTTGGATACCTCCTAATATCGTGTCTAACCTCCTTTTCCCCGGCGTAGTACATCAACTCGAAGTCTCCTGCAGAGGTGTTGAGCTATGCTGTCTGTGTAGCCGACCATAATTGCTAAAGTGTCGTCGGTGCAGGAGTTTGTACACGAAATGATCTCTGTATCCCGTAAATGTTCGATGGAATTCATGTCGGACGATCTGCGTAGCGAAGAAATTAGCTCTAATTGTCCAGAATGTTCTTCAAACCAATCGCGAACAATCGTCACAGTTGTGACATGATGCGTTGTCATCCATAAAAATTTCGTTGTTTGGGAACATGAAGTTCGTGAATGGCTGCGATATAAACATTTCCAGTCAATGATTGGTTCAGTTAACCAGATGCCCCAGTCCATTCTGTGTAACCACAGTCCACACCATTATGGAACCACCTCCAGGTTGCACAGTGCCTTGTTGACAATCTGGGTCCGTGGCTTCGTGGGGTCTGCGCCACACTCGAACCCTACTATTAGCTCTTACCACTGAAACCGGAATGTATCCGACCAGGCCACGGTTTTCCAGTCGTCTAGGGTCCAACCGATACAGTCACGAGCCCAGGAGAGGCGCTCCAGGCGATGTCGTGCTGTTACGAGGATAATCCCAAAAGTAAGGTCTCCTATATTTTTATAAGTACATAGACCTGTTTATTTCTACAATAGCTTACATCAGTTTACAGCTTGAACATTTAGCTATTTTTGTACATAATCACCATTTCTGTTGAGGCATTTTTGTAGACTCTGTGGCAGTTTTTGTATGCCCATGTCATACCAGTTCGTCGCCATGCTGTTCAGAAAGTTATGAACCTCCTCTTTCACCTCGTCGGAGCTGAATCGCTGGGACCACAATTAACGCTGGCAGGTATGTGAGACTGAAAAAACTCAAACGGACAATTCAGAGCCGGAGAAGAGGAATGTTGACAAAGGGCGTACACATTCTCCATGACAACGCTCGCCCTAACATCGCTCGGCGAACCGTTGCTCTCCTGCAACAGTTCCAATGGAACATAATCACCCACCCATCCTATAGTCCTGGTTTGGCGACCAGTGACTAACACCTGTTCCCTAGGTTAAAAGAACATTTGGCCGGAAAGCGATTCAGCTCCCACGACGAGATGAAAGAAGAAGTTCAAAACTTTCTGAACAGCATGGAGGCTAGCTGGTATGACATGGGCATACAAAAACTGCCACAGCGTCTACAAAAATGCATCGACAGAAATGGTGATTATGTCAAAAAATAGCTAAATGTTCTAGCTGTAAACTGATGTAAACCATTGTAGAAATAAACAGGTCTATGTACTTATAAAAAATAGGAGACCTTACTTTTGGGATTACCCTCTCGCGTCGTTAGCCTGCTGCCATAGCCCATTAACGCAAATTTCGCCGCACTGTACTAATGGATACGTCCAACAGTGATTTATGCCGTTATTTCGAATAGTGTTGCTTGTCTGTTAGCACTGACAACTTTTCGAAAACGTTAAGTGAAGGCCGTCGGCCAATGCATTGTCCGTGGTTAGAGGTAATGCCTGAAATGTGGTGTTCTCGGCACATTCTTGACTCTGTGGCTCTTGGAATATTGAATACGCTAACAACTTCCGAAATGGAATATTCCATGCTTCCTGCTCCAACTGCCATTCCGCGTTGAAAGTCTGTTAATTCTCGTCATGCGGCGATAATCAAAAATGGGTCAAATGGCTCTGAGCACTACGGGACTTAACATCGGAGGTCATCAGTCCCCTAGAACTTAGAACTACTTAAACCTAACTAACCTAAGGACATCACACACAACCATGCCTGAGGCAGGATTCGAACGTACGACAGTAGCAGTCGCGCGTTTCCAGACTGAGGCGCCTAGAACCGCTCGGCCACCGCGGCCGGCTACGGCCATAATCACGCCGGAAACGTTTCCATATGCATCACCTGAATACGAGTGACAACTCCGTCAATGCACTGCCCTTTTATACCTTGGGATGCGATACTACCGCCATCTTTATATGTCGATGTCTATCCCATTACTTTTGTCACCTAGGTGTAGGTTTCCCGTGGTTTCCCTAAATCATTGCAGGCAAATGCTGGGATGGTTACTTGGAAAGGGCACGGCCTATTTCCTTCCCCGCTCTTGAAGCAATCGAGCTTGTGTTCTGTCTCTGAGGACATCGTTGCCGACGGGACGTTAAACCCTAATCCTCATTGTTAAATTGTTGTTGCCATTTCATTCACAGTGACTCATCTGTTTACTTTGATGAAGTCGTCAAATACTTCCTTTTTCCATGTCCTGAGACAGTTTGAGGTCTACAGCTGCGAGGTTTGTCTCGGATACCACGTTCCCATCTCTGAACTGCTTCAGCCATTTTACACTGCTGGCGTCCACTCAACACATATCTCCATATTGCTCTCAAATCTCAGATGAATTCCAGGGTTAGATATTTCCTCCTTAACGTGGAGTTTAATGACAACACACCATGGAATCGATAGATCGATGTAGGCTGTCCACAACTCGGCTCTTGGGGAGGAATGGGCTCACTCACGGAAAATACCCCAGAAGAATTCATTCCGTCATAAAGGCAAAGTGTGGACGGCTGCAACGAACGCTCCTCAATCCATCACGCGGAGGATAGTCATAGCTCAATAAATTCCTTTTGCAACGTGCGCGCTAGCACTTAAAACGCGAGCAAATAGTTCCTCCGTTCTATCTGTAGACCAAAATCTATAATGTGACCAACTAATGGAGCGGAGAAAGATCGAATGGTCTTGGGTAACCATGCGAAAGCATTGCTGCCATCTGAGCAGCACTTCTTTAGGTTTCACTTAGGATCCATGCCACAGATCAAAACGAGCGAGGTGGCGCAGTGGTTAGCTCACCGAACCCGCATTCGGGAGGACGACGGTTCAAACCCTTGTCCGGCCATCCTGAGTTGGGTTTTCCGTGATTTTCCTAAATCGCTTCAGGCAAATTCCGGGATGGTTCTTTTGAAAAGGCACGGCCGACTTCCTTCCCCATCCTTTCATAATCCGCTGGGACCGATGACCTCGCTGTTTAGGGTCCTCCGCCAAATCAACCAGCCGCAGATCGCGAGGAAGATGTAAGAGTTTCACATTAACAGAACATTTGTATTTAAATAGATGCTTAGTCAGTATTTTCTACCTAAGGAGGTTATAAAAATGAAATCTGAAACACCGTGGCGCTGTTGTTCGGAAGCTACTAATCGACCACCTAACAGAGACATGTTTTAACGCTTGTCTTTGGTATGCAAAATTCTGTCGATGTTTCACAGTTCGAATTTGTTTTGCTGATCGAACGGTGTACAGAATAGTCAACCGTAATTAGATATATGTGCGTTGTTTCTGGTAACGGATGTTCTTCACCAGTAGAGAAGACGCCTAATTGGGTTCCTCATCCCGACCGTCATCATTATGAAATATTATTGATGAGAGGAGAACAGCAGACAACACTGCGAGAGGCGGAGATACGTCGCATACGCCTGCTGCCAAAGGAATATCATCAAAGTACTGTAGAAATAGATCTACAGAAGCTGGAGGTCTTGTGCTCCGTTTGGACTGGACCAGCGTGTTGTGCGTTTCCCCGTTTCCCTTTCCCAAGTTGTCTCCCAGGATTTTTTTTCTGGTGCTAAACGTGACTTTCACGTTCAACAATGCTTTCTATATGCGACAAATGTCAAGTTGCCGCTTTGCTTAGGATTGTACACGAAACTATAAATTAAAAATTAATTCTCAGGTAGGAGGAAGGCGAGAATATACCACAACAAATAGCGGTCATTCCTAGTAAAGCTATACGGTATTCAGGCAATCTATCAGATAAATGACAGGTTTTGTACTTTTACAAATGTTGTACGTATAATTGTGATTTGCTAAATCGCTGTAGCCGTAAAGACTGACTGATGACAAAAAGCAAAATTGGTACACTTTCTAGCTGATGACGTCCCTTTCAGTTCTGACTACGTTTACTCTTTGTACTATGCGCAAACCTGATTAGATTTGCTTTGATCTAATTACAAAATTAAGAATTATTCGGCAGAATGGAAAACAATTACGATTACAGTTCTTTTTTTCATTTCTACCGAAGTCTCTGCCTACATAGCTCTACTGAAAAAGAGATTTTTACGATTGCTCAACCGAGGACCTCACTTACTGAGATGTTTGTTGTTGTTTGAATTTGATGCTCTCAAAATGTATGATATTAGTGCAATTAAGATGTTCTGCGACGATTGTCACGTTGAAAATTCATGAAGTGAACGTGTATGGGTGTTTTCTGACATTTGCTATAATTATTTCATCACCGACTAGCATACAAGATTCCTTTTTCCGTTGTTGATTCAGTTCATTGCATTTAGTTGTCATGTCGGCTTAGTGAAGAAGCCGTCAACTACTCGTGATACCTTTATCTAATCAGAACGAAAGTTATGTGGGCAAAGACATTGAATATGACGTTTCGATAACGTGAGACCTTGTAAGGTTATATAAACGTCAGCCGCCTGCGCGTGAAAATTGCTAGTAAAAGGCCCATCATTTACAGAATGGAAAATATTCATGACTAAAGTTTAAGGTGGCCATTGTAATTGCCTTTTTTAAACATAACGAAAGAGCGGCTTGTAGGATCTCATATTCCAAAATACAGGGCGATCCGCAGGTATGGCACAGCTCTTCTAAAAGAAACACGTAAAGGTAAACAAAAATTTAAGGTCAAGTAGTTTGAGGTTGAAGAGTAAGCTATTTTACTAGCCGTAATATTCAAATGGAAAGAGGTCGTGTGACATGTCAGTTACACGAGAGAAACAAAGGCATCTTTCGTTCGAGCATAGCTTTTACTCATTCTTTAGTGTGGCGCATTTCGTACAGAACAAGGGAAACGCTGGTGATAATACACAAAGGCTACAGGACGTGCTCATCGTGCTGCCCAGCGTATTGTAATGTGATTGTTAGCTGATGCACCGATTCATTACAATTTTTAACCAATAAATGTACCGACGTGCAAGCTCAGTCATGAGGTTTCAGATCTTCAGCGCATGTGAAATTGCTTCCATATGTCCCAGCAGATAGAAGTCTTATGTCCAGAGTAACCATAGACCTCGCGATATGGCTGCCCATATCATTAACGAACCCCCGCCATGTTTCATTCTCGGGACGTAAACTCGGCCAGAACGTAGAAGCACTCATCGAACCAAACGACTTTTTCACTCATCCGACCGAACGACTTTCTTCCATTGCTCCAAAGTCCAGGTTTTATGGCTTTGACAACATGTTCCTGTTACGGGCATTTGCATCACTGATAAGTGGCTATGGAATTCCAGCACCCCCTGCAGTTCCCTATTTATGGAATTCCCTTTCTTGTTGTTTTGGTGCTGTCAGGATTCGCGAGAGCGTCGTTCAGTTCTGGAGTGACTTTTGCACCTGTCGTCCCTTTCTTTTTCGTCACAATCCCCTTAAATGAGCCCCTGCCACTATCAGTTAATACACACTTTCATCCGCGTTGTAACTCAACGGATAATGTTTTTCCTCTTTCCGTGTGTGCAGTGGAAATCTTCGATACGTGGCTTCTTGAAACACCAAACACTTCGTGTACCTTGGTTACGGAATCATTCACAGTATGAGCAGCAACAATTTGTCCACGTTCAAATTCACTTAGCTCCGAAGCCGGCCGGCGTGGCCGAGCGGTTAAAGGCGCTACAGTCTGGAACCGCACGACCGCTACGGTCGCAGGTTCGAATCCTGCCTCGGGCATGGATGTGTGTGATGTCCTTAGGTTAGTTAGGTTTAAGTAGTTCTAAGTTCTAGGGGACTTATGACCACAGCAGTTGAGTCCCATAGTGCTCAGAGCCATTTGAACCATTTTGAACTTAGCTCCGACATAATGCACTCACAACTGCGCAGAACACTATTCTGCCCCCGACTGTTACTTGCAAGGTACTGAGGATATTGCACAGGTTAGCATCTGCATTTATTTTCAAGCACGCATTTCTTGTGGTGTTTCCATATTTTTGTCCAACCCTTGTAGCTTCATCCATAAACAGTACGTGATAGGGAAAACGATGGTTTTCGTCCATCTTGCATGTCTCCTATTCTGCACACTGAACTCAACAATCTCGGGCGCCCTCGATCCGATGTAAAATTTGCACTTAGCAATGAGTGATCCAGCTTATCACATGTTATTTACTGTATTATTATTATCATTATTATTCAGTATATTATTCATGGATTCATCACCTGACGACAACGATTTTATGTGTCACCTAACATGACGTTGTGAATAGTTTTATGTGAGTTTATGACTTTCCGTTACATGTACGCTGTTGTTAACATTTACATCGGTTAACAGTTTTGTGATAGTAGAAGCCAGCAATGTAAATTTGTATTATTTTATTTGGTGTATAAGAACATATTGACGATCAGACGACTGAAACTGTTTGCATAAAAGAGTACATTTTCAGCGGCTCAAGGCAGTAATACGAAAATTTTCAAATGGCAACATAAATTTTTCTCCTCTCCCATCTCATGCTACTTCACTATAAATTTGTGTTCATCCACCTCTTTTTGCTTTATAGGGTGGTTCCACGCCTGTAAGCTCACGTGTATAGCCAGCTTCATGTAAGCAATCGTAAATACAAATGATCTTATGAACAGCCCATTGATAAAGACATTGAATTCTCTTGAAATTGACAGCGCACATGTGCTGTTGAGAAAGAACGCAAGCGACACTGCGAATGGAATAGTGCCGGCAGCTGGTGGTCTAGTGCTTAGCACCGCTGTCACTGGATCACGAGCTGTAGTATTCCATTCCTGACCACATCGGCTATTTTCTTCGCTCTGGAACCGGCTGTTTGGGTTGTCTTACTCATTTCATCTTAACTTAATCGTTGCTCAAGTCTTCGAAGTGCTTCAAGTAGAAAAGACTTACACCAGGCTGCCATCTACTCCAGACGAGGTCTCCCGGACAGTAATGTCATACCATCATTTAAGCAGAATAGTTCCTCGTGTCCCGAGCCTGGCGCATTATCTGACCTTGCACTGATCGTTGGCGGGATAGTCGAGGGCAGAATTGCCGAGAGGCGCGACATTCCAGCATATGATCATAGCTACACTGAGAGCGCTCATCACTTGGGCATATGCATGTATAAAGTCACAGGCCAACAGAGATAAGCATGGCCGCAGGACTACTACCGTTAAGTGCTCGAAGCATGGTAAAAGGTCGCCTACACTGGTGAATATGGTTGTTCTTATTTCTCAAGCTACATAATTCCTTTGTGCAACCCGCCAGTTTGGTTCCATTGCACGTCAAAATGAGTTGTGTCTAATTTGAACTCAACAGAAAACGAGAGAGGCGATCCCTAGACGCCTGCCTGTAAAAAATTAGAAAACAACACAACTATCTTACTTATATTTTAAGCTCAAAAAATATTGTTTGGAAGTAGCTGTCAGCGAAGACTTCTCTTCAAATCAATCGAGGCACTGGCAATACTCTTCCGTAGGAAATCTTCCTGGGAAACCGAAACTGTGTGGTGAACGGTGACTCGAACACAGTATTTTTAATTTATTATCCACTGAATGTACACGCAAGATCCACTACCTGCTGTCACGTCATCACTTTGCTAGTAACTCTCCCCGCAGTATGCTCTCTTGCAGGTTTGCTAGACCAACAAGATAAGCAGAACAACTTCTGAGACGTTTGGGAAGTATGAGAAATACCCTGGCAGAATCGAATCTGTGAGGGCGAATCGTGACGCGTGTCCAGGTGGCTCAGTGGATAAAAGAACTTCTTGAGAGCCGGCCGCGGTGGTCTAGCGGTTCTGGCGCTGCAGTCCGGAACCGAGGGACTGCTACGGTCGCAGGTTCGAATCCTGCCTCGGGCATGGGTGTGTGTGATGTCCATAGGTTAGTTAGGTTTAAGTAGTTCTAAGTTCTAGGGGACTTATGACCTAAGATGTTGAGTCCCATAGTGCTCAGAGCCATTTTTTTGAACTGCTTGAGAAATGCAAATATCTAGGTTCGAGTCCTGGGGTGGAACACAGTTTCAGTCTTTGAGTAAGATTCAAAACAGCGCACATTAAGCAGCAGAATGAAAAGTTTATTCTGGAAAATTCCTCTTGTCAGAAAGTGTTTCCCCAGTCAGTGGTCAGTCAGCATGTTGGTATAAGTGTGGTGACACCTACCGCCAGCTGTTCGCATCGAGTAGTAAACTGGCTCATAAAAATCAACCTGTTAAAGGGACGGGCCCTCCGAGAAGAATCACCTTAAGGCGCTAGCCAGCAGCGATATTCCGACCAGTGCCCGCGGAGAACTACAAGGACACTCTTCTGCCAAAATATCTACACAGTCAGTGTGGACCCTATGTTCTAAGAGGCCAGATCTACCCCGTATCGAGCCCAGTTTGTTACTAGGCAGTACCCAAGGAACACACGGGAGTCGCACTGGCGAAACTTCTGTCACCGCG
Source organism: Schistocerca cancellata (assembly GCF_023864275.1). Lineage (NCBI taxonomy): Eukaryota > Metazoa > Arthropoda > Insecta > Orthoptera > Acrididae > Schistocerca > Schistocerca cancellata. The sequence goes on from NC_064628.1 coordinate 702,100,664, forward strand.
TTGCGCGATTCGTCACACAGATTGATCAATTCTTCCTCACATTTACCCTGCAAGTTACGACCATTCCCCCTTTACGAGATGTTGCGTAGTCCAGTGCTTTGGAGGTGAACACCGTGCGATCTACCCAAGGTCTTCGTTGTGGACGAAAAGATATCTCGAATAGAAGTAAATCGTCGCTAGGCAATGAAAACCTCGTAACTCCATCTGACAATGAAATCAACGTAACTGCATTACCAAATGTAGAAAATAATGCCACATAGGCTGTTGAAACCTTCCATCTTCGAGTTGAACGGTGTTGCCATCTAGCGGCAATTATGAAAACCTCACATCTCCAGCGATATGTAGTTTGCGCTGTAAACCTCGCATCTCCGATAATCGCCATTGTTAGTGTGCAGGGCGAACACATACTCCGAGATTTAAACGTTTTTTGACGTGATAGTAACTTTTTTGACTGACAGACCCAACACTGCTTTATTGCTATAGGTACGTGTTAGTATTTCTAGGTATTTATGTATTGTATTTTAATATACAGAATTAATAATGACCTCGTTAAATACAATGTTGACTTACGAGTTTTTCATCGCGCATAAAGCAGACTGCGCTCGGTACATAGGAGGTTCTAATTTTAGAACTGAACAGAATCCTATACATTCTACAGTAACTACTTTGTTTTCAGCTATGGGTAAAAAGAGTAAATTCACTCTTCACCTTGTGAAACAAGCCGACAACGGATCATATCGTATAAAATCACCGGAAGAAGATTCTAGTCAGGTTCCTCCTTGTCCTGCACCAAAAGAAAGGGTAGACCTACAAAATGAAGGTAAACTGTAGTTTATATTGTTGTAACTGGAAGTAAGATCCTTGTTTGGAAGTTGAGGTGATTAAATTATTAAATGTTATTGATGACGTTATGGTTTACACTACAGATAATGCAGAAAAAGAAGCCAATACAGAGGCGAATTCCACTTCTGAGTTTGAAAGTCTTTTCGAACACAGCAGTGGCAGTAGTGAGGCGTACGATCCAGATAAAAACAAAAATGACCTCAACAGTAACAAGAGCAAGGAAGACGACGATGACGAAGCTGATGTGGGAGTGAAGAGTACTAAGCAGCGCCGTAAAAGGAAAAGCAATCAATCACTTCAAAGTTTGCAGAAAGAAAAACGTATGAGGGGACAGGATTATTTAGGAATGCAAAAAGATGAGTTTGGCAAAAAGAGACCAACAATGAGCAGGAGCAGGAGGGAAATGAAACCACGATGTACTTGTAAACATTCTTCCTTAAATCTGAACAGGAATTGCAAGGATATTACAGAAGAGCAGAGACAGCGAATATTTAATCATTTCTGGCAGGATATGTCTTGGGGTGAAAGAAAAATTTTTGTTAGAAGCCATGTCTACTACGTTCCAGTTAAAAGACGCAGAAATAATTCAGAATCTAATCAATCTCACCGTTCTAACACACTATATTACAATTTTATAATAGGACAGAGAAAAACTGTCTGCAAGACTATGTTTCTGAATAGTTTGTGCTTAGGCGAATGGAGTGTCAGAACATGGGCATCTAGTGCATCAGGAAGAACGCTTGCAGAAGGGCCTCAAATGCAGGAGAGATCAACAAAAGTTTCAGGTGGACGACAATCAGCATCAGATTTTTTTGCAGAGTTGCCGAAACTGGAATCGCATTACTGCCGTCGTTCTTCCACAAAACTCTACTTGGAACCTAACTGGCAGAGTAAATCAGAACTACATAGGGAATATACACAATTTTGCTAGAAAAGAGGACAAATCCCAGCTGCTTACAAACAGTTCTGCGAGGTATTCGATGAAAATAATCTTAACTTACTTTCGCCTAAAAAGGACCAGCGCGATCTTTGTTGTTCTCACCAGACAGGCAATCTCTCAGACAATGAATACTCTTTGCATATGGCCCGAAAAACTGAGGCAAGGGAAGCGAAAAATAGTGATAAATTAGGATCAGCTAGAGTGTTTACAATGGACCTTCAAGCACTTCTCCTTTCTCCCAGACTAAAAGCATCTGCACTGTACTATAAAAGCAAACTGAAGGTCCACAACTTTACCATCTATGATTTAAAAAGTAACGATGGTTATGGTTACCTTTGGCACGAGAGTGAAGGTGGACTAACAGCTTCGGAATTTGCCAGTATACTCGTGCATTTTATAGAAACGTACGTCCAAAATGATTCAGAAGCTATTTTCTATAGCGACGGATGCACGTACCAGAATCGAAACTCAGTCATGAGTAATGCACTGGCTTATCTCGCCAATCAGAAAGGCATTACAATAGTGCAAAAATTTCTGGAGAAAGGTCACACTCAAATGGAGTGTGATTCTATGCACTCCACCATAGAAAGGAAGTTAAAAAACAGACACATTTATACTCCTGCTGGCTATGTAGAAGTTTGTGCTACCTCAAGACAAAGTCCTAGACCTTATGTTGTCAATTATTTGGACCACACTTTTTTCAAGTCCTATGATAAACTCTCGTTGTATTCATCTATTCGGCCAGGATCCAAAATTGGGGATCCAACAGTGACTGATATCCTGTGTCTCAAGTATGATCCCTCCGGAAAAATGGAATATACATTGAAATTCAGCGATACATGGGAACCACTTCCAAGAAGGATGTCAAACATACCCAGCTCACTTACAGTGCCCCCTCTCTACAGTTCACCACTAAAGATCAGCGCAGAAAAGTTTACGCATTTGCAACAACTAAAGCTGGTCCTTCCTAAGGATGTGCATTCATTTTATGACACACTGCCTCACATTTGTAATGAGAGAACATGTCCGTGCATAAAAAAATGAGGCCGAAATTAAACTTGTTTACAGCCACCTATGACTGTCAGTGTAGCAGCAATAGTAACAATAATAAATGTTAATAAACTGCGCAAATGTTTACAGTAAGAAAAGGTTAATTAAAGCTAACAACATTGTTTCTATGCTTTTTAAACACTGCAATTTATTAACACCCAGATTCCAATATTTTGATCAAAGTGAAATTATTCATTTCACTTTATATCTGTAACAATGTATCGTTACAGACGTTTCATAATACACAAATAATGTAAAATTTAAGTAAGTTTTTTAAAAACAAATTCATTTCAATTCTTAACCGTGCACTCGTTACATGCCTCTTATCTCCATCACTACCAAAAAAATAACTGTGAAAACCTCGTAACTCCAAAAACCAGCAGACAATTTCAAGTGCATAATAAAGTCTTATGTACCAATGACCGGATCCATATGGTGTAGCAGAAACCACTACATTTAACTAATCAGGTCCTCATGTGATTTCTATAATTAGTTTTTTGTTTATCCTGTAAAATTTGACCAATTTGAGCTACGAGGTTTTCATTGCCTAGCGACGAAATACTACAATGTGTATGGCTGTGACGTCCCAGCTTGCACCCTACACGCGCAACCCATTATCAAGTTATCTAGGTACGAATTGGGTGCGACTTTCGTCCAGCCAACATGAAATGGTAAGCAAGACGGAACAATGCTTGACACAAGCGAGCTACATCCATCTACATATACATACATACTCTGCAGACCACTGTGAAATGAAATGCATAGGGTATTTAAAGTAATACCATATGTGAGGGTTTCTCGACGTTCCGATCACCGGGTAAGATGGCGCAATTGTTAGCACACTGGACTTGTATTCGGGGGGATGACGGTTCAAATTCGTGTCCGGCCATCCTGATTTAGGTCTTCCTTTGGAAGGGCACTGCCGATTTCATTCCCCATCCTCGCCACTATCGAACTTATGATCCCTCTCTAACGATTTTCATGTCAATAGGTCGATAAATCCTAAGAATGTCTGCTTAAATGCCTTCCGGAATTCTGTAATTAGTATAATACTGTCTTCACAATTGCTGCAAACGCTATACACCGGGAATTGAAGAATATATCTAAATTTTTCATTTACTACGGGTTCTCAAAATTTCGTAAGTAAGGTTTCGCTGAATAATTTTCGTCTAGTTCAAAGATTCTGACATTCAGGTTTTTAAAAATGACCTCGACTTTAAGGGAAACGTGTGCGAAGTTGTAATACTTTGAAAAACAGCCTTATAAAGTCCAAAGTTTTCAAGGTAATGTAGCTAAATTTGGCACAGTCGTTAAAGAATGTTGTATGCATACACATATACGTTTTCATGCTTATCGAACTTACACGTTTTAATTATAAACATTTTAATATTTTTCAACAAGAAGAGCACAGATGTTCCTTTTTTGAGAAATCTGTCCGAACGAAAGTAATGTATTTTTGTACAAAATTTGATACAACATTATTACAAATGTTTGTGGAACAGTTCTCCAAATATCAATAAAAATTTAGCAAATCTTAGAGCTCTTTTCTTACATAATTGCCTTACTATTGTAGTAAATGAAAATACCTTCTGCAGAATATTTCATTATAGTATTGACTAATTGCATGCCAAATCTAAGCCTATAATGTCAATGGTTTTTGAGGAAAATGGACATATATTTGCCAATATGTAAGTTGCGGGAAACCTGAATCAAAGATTTGATAGTGTTTGTATTTGGCCTTTATCTGGGTGAATTAGTGGAAACCATATGCGCTCTTCTCTTCATACTCAAGCAGTCTTCTTTTTGCTCGTCCTCTTAGGTTAACCTGATTTTCAAATTAGGTGACAATGTCAGCTGCATCAGTATGTTATCAGATTTCCTTGAATATCGACAGTGTGTATGCTCTTGGATCAAATCCTAGGCTCCTTAGAATTGGTAGACAGTCAAGATTAGCACAGTTGAAAACTAAACAAGCATCATACGCTGCAGCTTCGTCAGTAGTTGTGGAAACAAATGTTGTCTTGGGGCATGGTTTCCCTATCAGAAAGTTGTGTTGGTTGGGATTTTGAGTTTTTCCATGCGTATACTTTTGTAGAAGTAATAGATTTGCTAAACATCGAAATATTGCCCACATTGTGACTGCATAAAACTGGAAGAAGACACCACAGAAATAAATAACATGGAGAAAAACAGAACAACAATAGGTTCAAATGGTTCAAATGGCTCTGAGCACTATGGGACTCAACATCTTAGGTCATAAGTCCCCTAGAACTTAGAACTACTTAAACCTAACTAACCTAAGGACAGCACACACACCCATGCCCGAGGCAGGATTCGAACCTGCGACCGTAGCAGCCTCGCGGTTCCGGACTGCAGCGCCAGAACCGCACGGCCACCGCGGCCGGCAACAACAATGGGGCGTGGGCCCGTGCAAGCTTTTGTTAATTATTATTTTTATCTACTTGGAAGTGGATTTGGAACGTAATACTCAGAAGATACAATAAAAAATATTTTCACAATATTGGTCGCTTTCGTGTTCGAACCCCCCCCCCCCCCCCCCTAAACAAACCTTCGCGAAACCGGCGATCCAAATTCGTGTCGGGCAGCCACATTCACGTTTGACTTTGCTTCTCGAAAACGCATACTAAAAATACGGGTGTTGTGTTGGCAGAAGAGCCAACACCGTGTTACTAATGGAGGCCGAAATGCACGCGGTTTAGCTCACGCAGGCTGGCGTGAGGAGGGAAGAACTATGCTGACGTGAGGTCTGGAACATGACAAGGAATTAGAAATCAGAAAGCGGACGTAATTAGTTTGATACTTAACTTTAATCCATTAATAATGAACGTCGCTCTTGACAGTTCATGATTCACATTATTGTCTGTTCAGATTATAGTAACTGATTATGGCGCCTTGCTCGGTCGTAGCAAATGACATAGATGAAGGCTATGCTAAACTGTCGTCTCGGCAAATGAGATCGTATGTAGACAGTGAACCATCGCTAGCAAAGTCGGCTGTATCACTGGGGCGAGTGCTAGGGAGTCTCTCTAGACCTGCCGTGTGGCGGCGATCGGTCTGCAATCACTGATAGTGGCGACACTCGGGTCCGACGTATACTAACGGACCGCGGCCGATTTAAAAGCTACCACCTAGCAATTGTGGTGTCTGGCGGTGACACCACAACGGGGATGATTCCTTTGAAAAGGACCCGCACGATTTCGTTTCCAAATACGGGCTTGCCCATTGTAACGACCTCGTTGGCGACGGGAAGTTGAAATGTAATCTCTCTTTATAACATGGGGTGCTGAGATGACTCATCGAAGTTACGAACACAATTAGTCCATTTGTCAGAGAAAGACGTAAGAATGGGCGCAACAAACACACTGAATCTTCGGTCACATTTGGCCCTGATAGTGCTGGGCTGCGAGTCGCTTATTATCCAAAACATACCGAGCCCGATATGCACGTGGTATCTGTCACAACACACATCAGCTCCAGAACTTCACACGTCGATAACCGATTGCGCTAGTGACGCAAAGGATTTAAAAATTATAAGAACGCAGTAAGCAAGAAATGTTTACGTCAGTTCTAACTGCTGATCACTCCGAAGAGTCCACAGACAAGAGAGGGATTTGACAGTTTAGTGCACCGCGACAAGTGGAGAGATACAGTTTGTCTGGCGCTGGCGTCCTTGCGAAGCCGATAAAGTGTGCGGCCGCTACACATACCTAATTCCGCTATCTGCGTGCGGAGACCGCCGGGACGTCAGTACACAGCAGCGGCCGACACCAGCGAGACATCGCCAGATGGTACGTGCTCTCCCGGCTGGCGCCGCTGCTTCTCCCGTCTGTGTGTTACCGTGTCTGTTTGTTGCTCGTTACTCGTCCTAATGTCGCACGTGTGGGACTCAGCTCCACGTTTCACTTGTTGCTCTCGTCCGTTTATTGTTGGAGTAACGTACGTTCCAATACAGCTGTGCTTGTTTGGGAAGTGGTACTCGAGTATTGTCCTCCTCTAACCGCTCTCTCATGAGACAAAAGATGACAGAAGTGAAATTAAATTTGCAGCGATCCCTAGTTTCCGCGTAGTTAGAAAGTCGTGCTTAGTGAAGCTCGCAGGTAATTCATAGTTTACGTATGTTCTCATTCTGTTAGTACCTATACAGGTTGTCCCAGGATGAATGGTCAGCGTTCAGGGATTTGGGAAGTGGTACTCGATTACTATCCTCCTCTAACCGCTCTCTCATGAGATAAAAGATGACGGAAGTGAAATTAAATTTGCAGCGATCCCTAGTTTCTGCGTAATTAGAAAGTCGTGCTCAGTGAAGCTCGCAGCTAATTCATAGTTTACGTATGTTCTCATTCTGTTAGTACCTATACAGGCTGTCCCAGGATGAAGAGTCAGCATTCAGGGATATGACAGAACGATCATTCGAAGGAAAAAAAATCCGCTAGATAAGGGCCCTAAAATTTATACCTTAAGATCTATGAGCACTTGCTCAGTAGGAGAGATATTTTTCACAATAGAGGAGATGAAGTAGTGCTCATAGCTCATAAGGTATGCATTTTTGAGCCCAAATTTCCTAGATTTTTTCCCATCGTATGATCTTCCAATCGTGTCCCTGAATATTGATCATTCTTTCTTGGGATACCCTATACAAGGTGAGTCACCTAACATTACCGCTGGATATATTTCGTAAATCACATCAAATACTGACGAATCGATTCCACAGACCGAACGTGAGGAGAGGGGCTAGTGTAATTGGTTAATACAAACCATAAAAAAATGCACGGAAGTATGTTTTTTAACACAAACCTACGTTTTTTTAAATGGAACCCCGTTAGTTTTGTTAGCACATCTGAACATATAAACAAATACGTAATCAGTGCCGTTTGTTGCATTGTAAAATATTAATTACATCCGGAGATACTGTAACCTAAAGTTGACGCTTGAGTACCACTCCTCCGCTGTTCGATCGTGTGTATCGGAGAGCACCGAATTACGTAGGGATCCAAAGGGAACGGTGATGGACCTTAGGTACAGAAGAGACTGGAACAGCACATTACGTCCACATGCTAACACCTTTTTATTGGTCTTTTTCATTGACGCACATGTACATTACCATTAGGGGTGAGGTACACGTTGACGGGCGTTTCATAGGACGTGGAGGACGCATAAATTGGCCAGCTCGTTCTCCTGATCTTACACCTCTGGACTTCTTTCTGTGGGGTACGTTAAAGGAGAATGTGTACCGTGATGTGCCTACAACCCCAGAGGATATGAAATAACGTACTGTGGCAGCCTGCGGCGACATTACACCATATACACTGCGGCGTGTACGACATTCATGACGCCAAAGATTGCAATTGTGTGCAGCAAATGATGGCCACCACATTGAACATCTATTGGCCTGACATGTCGGGACACACTCTATTCCACTCCGTAATTGAAAACGGAAACCACGTGTGTACATGTGCCCCACCCGTCATGGTGATGTACATGTACGTCAGTGAAAAAGACCAATAAAAAGGTGTTAGCATGTGGACGTAATGTGCTGTTCCAGTCTCTTCTGTACCTAAGGTGTATCACCGTTCCCTTTGGATCCCTACGTATTTCGGTGCTCTCCGATACATACGATCGAACAGCGGAGGAGTGGTACTCAAGCGTCAACTTTAGGTTACAATATCTCCGGATGTAATTAACATTTTACAATGCAACAAACGGCACTGATTACGTATTTGTTTATATGTTCAAATGTGCTAACAAAACTAACGGGGTTCTATTAAAAAAACGTAGGTTTGTGTTAAAAAACATACTTCCGTGCATTTTTTATGGTTTGTATTAACCAATTACAATAGCCCCTCCCCTCACGTTCGGTCTGTGGAATCGATTCGTCAGTATTTGATGTGGTTTACGAAATATATCCAGCGGTAACGTTAGGTGACTCACCCTGTATATACAGGATGGGCAAAGTAAAATTTGCCCGGTGAAATTTCGTGCTCTTTAAGATAGCAACCAACTTACATCATCTTCCCCAAGTGCGGCTGCTGTTATTTGGGTTATCTGTCTTAATGTACGTGAAATATGTTCTGCGCCAGTTGTGTTTTGCCTAGGCGGTACAATGGTGACATACGGAAACGCCTGCAGAAAGTGCAGATAATTTCCAGATGAAAATACCCATTGCATTTTTGCTTGGCGGACAAGTTAGTCAACAATTTATTTAGAAGATTTTTCTTTGTTTGTAGGAAAGACATTTGGAAACCGCCTGTGACCTGAACAGGCAGCCTTACGCCATGTCGGCAGAAGTATTAGGGAATGTCGTGCACAAGGAAAAGATAAGCGCTGCAGGACAAGTCCAGAGAAAGTGCGGTGCTTCCGAAGTTACTACCCATCTTTCCTTTCTTCACCAGTGAAAAATTTTCGTGCATTTTGCGACGAACATACTTCTTTTACATGATACAACTTCATTAAATCTTTATAAGCTGATCATTTTACATACCTGTGGTAGGCAATAAAAACCTCTTAACTTAATCTGTCTGCCAAAACTCGAAATTCCAGTAACCTGTAACTTCACAATCAAAGAGATATTTGAGAGTGCGTGGATCTCTGTAATATGCCAATAACTAGGCGTATTGTATACAGTTACACGTGTAGCAACTTTTTGTATCTCTTTATATTATTTTCTAAGAAATTGTTTTCGCTTCGCCTGCCAAATTTAACAAAATTGCCTACCATCGATATTAATTAGTTTTATGTTCGCCCAGTTTGTTTTGGTGAGCTACAGAAACATTGTAATAGCACCGCAAATATTAGCTTGCGTGAACCCCCAGTAAGGGAACTACATAATCAATTACTTAGTGGCTCGTCCCACGGACCAATAGCTTTAGCTTAGATTATTCTATGAATCTGATGAAAAGAGGGAAAGGAACGGAGAGAGAGACAGAGAGAGAGAGAGAGAGGAGAGAGAGAGAGAGAGAGAGAGGGAGGGAGAGGAAAAAAAGACACCCACACATTACGTTTGCGAAACTAAGCTAAATCTACGTGTTTATGGGACGAGCCACTAAGTAATTCATTATGTAATTCGTTTAGTTGTATGCCTGCCATTACTGTTGAAATTGTACGTGAGTGTTCATGCAAGATTATGAACTCGATTTATACCCTAAAATATGTCCCAAGACGTTGAATAACGCTGAATTACATGGAAGTAACGGAATTGAGTTTTGAACTTCCTCAAAGTGTAGTAAAATCGAGCCTTGGTAGGTTCAATTTGTGCAGGAGAGATGTGTTTGTGATCTGTTGCGAACACTAATAACCTGAAAATAGGGAGCTTGTACAACGGAGGCATTAATTTACGACGTCTCCGTCTCTGCAGCCATGTAGCTCGTAGAGCTGTATTAGCATTGCCTTATCTGCATTGTTGAAAAGTTGTTACGAAAAATAAATATAAGATCGGTAAGACTATGTAGCATAGATCTTAGCAAATTGCAATACAAGCGAAGGAACACGTTCTTCGTGAAACAGTTATTAAGTATTCAAATATGGAGAAAGGGTACCTGAGGTGGAATTTTTGAACAAAGGAAAAGTGTAATATAATGAATTTGGGAAGGCCAAATATATGAAAATTCTAGCATAAAGCGTAAACCAATCTGATATGGAAGGCAACCACTGTGGCTAAGCACAGACATCGAATTAGGACATTTAACATCCCCTCCGAACATAATGGCACTAAAGTATATGAATATAAATTTACAAAATGTCGCTAAATAGCCTTGCGAGTGAGAGAATATGTAAGTCACATGAATTTACAGATATTTAAATCAGAGACGGATAACGACCACTAGCCGGCCGAGCGGTTCTAGGCGCTACAGTCTGGAACTGCGCGACCGCTACGGTCGCAGGTTCGAATCCTGCCTCGGACATGGATGTGTGTGATGTCCTTAGGTTAGTTAGGTTTAAGTAGTTCTAAGTCTAGGGGACTGATGACCTCAGATGTTAAGTCCCATAGTGCTCAGAAACATTTGAACCTATACCGACCACCACGTGTTCTGATGCATTCGAAAGCGAGATACAAAGCACGGCATTCATCATCATTTACTTCTGTCTTGTCCCGCAGTTTTCGCAGGGTCGCCATTGTTACAATCTGATTTGTCATGGTTAATTTAAAAGGGTGGCAGGATGCCCATCGTACCCCCTGGGATGGAATCAGTGTATCCTAGCTATCTGCGTCTAGTGTAAACCATGAAAGAGTGCGAACGTGTTTCAAATGTCTGCGAGCCGTGTAACTGAGGCGGGATCTGGGGACCTGCCCGGTATTCACCTAGGGTATGTGGAAAACCGCCTAAAAACCACATCCAGGCTGTCCGGCACACGGGCCCACGTTGTTAATCCGCCGGACGGATTCGATGCGGGGCCGGCGTGCCTACCCGAGTCCAGGAAGCAGCGCATTAGCGCTCTCGGCTTACCTGGCGGGTGACCAGAGCACGACATTATGCACGGTAATGTCGAAATGTAAAATGCAACGCGAAAAGGACGCCATTTTACAGAACTTCAACACCCTCATTGTTTCCTGTCATGTGAATACAACCCGAATGCTCACTACTTGCTGTAACGTCACGGTTTCGTTGAAGGCTGCTGGTCGAATGGGCCCGTATCAAACACACAAGGCAAGAATGTGAAACATTTCTGCACCGGTGTGCTGCCCTGGGTGAAAGACGACAGAAAACTGCTTTTGTTCTTCAAACTGCGTGAGTCGATCAACCGTACTATGCGTACCCGGCATTCTGATTGGCATTAGCCAAATCTCTGGCGTTGCTAAAAGAGATATGTGCTCTTTCCTGTTTGGTAAAGATGTGCCGCTTCCGCTGACAGGGACGGCCGGCGACTGATCACCTGTGAGCCGAAAAGTGACTTGAGCATGGTGCGCAGGTGCCTGAAGTATGAAAGTTACTCGCAACAAACACCACCGCCTTTCATACTACTGGTTACAAAAGGTTTCAACAAACAAGACATTTCAGACGACATATTGATACGAATAGTGCAACGCAGCGATAGATTATAAGCTACTGTGACGAATCGCGTACAGTAAAAAAAAGTATGCTACAAAGAACCCAACCATCAAACAATGAGGTGACAAAAGTCACGGGAAACTTCCCAATATCGTGTTGGACCTCCTTTTGCCCGGTGTAGTGCAAAAGCGCGACGTGGATTGGACTCAACAGGTCTTTGGAAGTCCCCTGCAGAAATATTGAGCCACGCTGCCTCTATAGCGGTCCAAAATTTCGAAAGTGTTGCCGGTTCAGTATTTTGTGCACAAACTGACCTCTCGGTTATGTCCCATACATGTTCCATGGGATTCATGTCGGGCGATCTGGGTGACCAAATCATTCGCTCGAACTGTCCAGAATGTTCTTCAAACCAATCGCGAATAATCGTGGCCCGGTGACGTGGCGCTTTGACATCCATAAAAATTCCGTCCTTGTTTAGGAACATGGCGTCCGTAAATGGTTGCAAATGGTCTCCAAGTAGCTGAACATCCAGAGGACCTAGTACACTCAAAGTAAACACAGCCGACACCATTATGGAGAACCTCAGCTTGCACAGTGCATTGTTGACAATCTGTTTTATGGCTTTGTGGAGTCTGCGCCGCACTCGAACCCTACCATCAACTCAACTCTTACCAACTGAAATCGGAACCCATCTGATGGTTTTCCAATAGTCTAGGGTCCAACCGATATGGTCACGAGCCCAGGGGAGGCGCTGCAGGCGATGTGCTGTTAGCAAAGGCAATAGCGTCTGCTGCCATAGCCAAATAACGCCAAATATCACTGCACTGTCTTAATGGATAGCCGGCCGCTGGGACCGAGCGGTTCTGGGCGCTTCAGTCCGGAACCGCGCTGCTGCTACGGTCGCACGTTCGAATCCTGCCTCGGGCATGGATGTGTGTGATGTCCTTAAGTTAGTTAGTAGTGAGTAGTTCTACGTCTAGGGGACTGATGACCTCAGATGTTAATCCCATAGTTCTTAGAGCGATTTGAAGCATCTTAATGGATACGTTCGTCATATGTAACTACCACTTTTATTTCTGCAGTTACACTCCTGGAAATTGAAATAAGAACACCGTGAATTCATTGTCCCAGGAAGGGGAAACTTTATTGACACATTCCTGGGGTCAGATACATCACATGATCACACTGACAGAACCACAGGCACATAGACACAGGCAACAGAGCATGCACAATGTCGGCACTAGTACAGTGTATATCCACCTTTCGCAGCAATGCAGGCTGCTATTCTCCCATGGAGACGATCGTAGAGATGCTGGATGTAGCCCTGTGGAACGGCTTGCCATGCCATTTCCACCTGGCGCCTCAGTTGGACCAGCGTTCGTGCTGGACGTGCAGACCGCGTGAGACGACGCTTCATCCAGTCCCAAACATGCTCAATGGGGGACAGATCCGGAGATCTTGCTGGCCAGGGTAGTTGACTTACACCTTCTAGAGCACGTAGGGTGGCACGGGATACATGCGGACGTGCATTGTCCTGTTGGAACAGCAAGTTCCCTTGCCGGTCTAGGAATGGTAGAACGATGGGTTCGATGACGGTTTGGATGTACCGTGCACTATTCAGTGTCCCCTCGACGATCACCAGTGGTGTACGGCCAGTGTAGGAGATCGCTCCCCACACCATGATGCCGGGTGTTGGCCCTGTGTGCCTCGGTCGTATGCAGTCCTGATTGTGGCGCTCACCTGCACGGCGCCAAACACGCATACGACCATCATTGGCACCAAGGCAGAAGCGACTCTCATCGCTGAAGACGACACGTCTCCATTCGTCCCTCCATTCACGCCTGTCGCGACACCACTGGAGGCGGGCTGCACGATGTTGGGGCGTGAGCGGAAGACGGCCTAACGGTGTGCGGGACCGTAGCCCAGCTTCATGGAGACGGTTGCGAATGGTCCTCGCCGATACCCCAGGGGCAACAGTGTCCCTAATTTGCTGGGAAGTGGCGGTGCGGTCCCCTACGGCACTGCGTAGGATCCCACGGTCTTGGCGTGCATCCGTGCGTCGCTGCGGTCCGGTCCCAGGTCGACGGGCACGTGCACCTTCCGCCGACCACTGGCGACAACATCGATGTACTGTGGAGACCTCACGCCCCACGTGTTGAGCAATTCGGCGGTACGTCCACCCGGCCTCCCGCATGCCCACTATACGCCCTCGCTCAAAGTCCGTCAACTGCACATACGGTTCACGTCCACGCTGTCGCGGCATGCTACCAGTGTTAAAGACTGCGATGGAGCTCCGTATGCCACGGCAAACTGGCTGACACTGACGGCGGCGGTGCACAAATGCTGCGCAGCTAGCGCCATTCGACGGCCAACACCGCGGTTCCTGGTGTGTCCGCTGTGCCGTGCGTGTGATCATTGCTTGTACAGCCCTCTCGCAGTGTCCGGAGCAAGTGTGGTGGGTCTGACACACCGGTGTCAATGTGTTCTTTTTTCCATTTCCAGGAGTGTATTTCACGCAGTGTTGCTTGTTGTTAGCACTGACAACTGTATGCAAACGCCGCTACTGTTGGTCGTTAAGTGAAGGTCATCGGCTACTGCATTGTTCGTGGTGAGAAGTAATGCCTGAAATGTGGCATTCTCGGCAGTATCTTCACACTGTAGATCGCAGAGTACTGAATTTCTTAACGATTTCCGAAATGCAATGTCTCTTGCGCCTAGCTTCGACTACCATTCCACGTTAAAAGACTGTTAATTCCCGTCGTGCTGCTATAATCACGTCGGAAACCTTTTCACATGAATCACCTGAGTGCAAATGAGAGCTCGCCAATGCACTGTGCTTTTATACCTTGCGTACGCGATACTACCTTCATCAGTATATGTGCATATCGGTATCCAATGACTTTTGTCACCACAGGGTACAGCTGAAAAATCTAAGCTTTATCGCACCGATATTCCATTTTTGTTATAAACCTAATGAAAACTAAGTAGACATAAAATTATGCAGTGGTGAAAAGAGAGTTATCCAGCTGAAAATTGGTACATGGAGCAGTTTCATTTTTAAATGACTCGGTGTAATTATGAAACCGCTGAGGGATTATACTTGATGGGGAGACAGCAAGTTTGGAGGGACATTGTGCTGTGATGAAAATACTGCCGAACGGAATCTAAGTAAAACTAACTGGAGCACGCCCGGTTAGCCGTGCGGTCTAACGCTCTGCTTTCCGGGCGGGAAGGCGTGCTGGCCCCCGCACGATTCCGCCCGGCGGATTAATGTCGAGGTCCGGTGTGCCGGCCAGTCTGTGGATGGTTTTTAAGGCGGTTTTCCATCTGCCTCGGCGAATGCGGGTTGGTTCCCCTTATTCCGCCTCAGTTACACTATGTCGGCGATTACTGCGCGATCACTTTCTCCACGTACGCGTACACCGTAATTACTCTACCACCACGCAACCATTGGGGTTACACTCGTCTGGTGCGAGACGTAACCGGGGGGTCCACTGGGGGCCGAAACGCACAATAACACTCGGTTAGGTGTGGGGCGGCTGTGGGTTGAGTGGACTACTGTTGCTTGTTGTGGGGTTGTGTACCACTGAGGGCTATGGCGGGGACGAAGCCGCTCCGTCGTTTCTATACAATACAAAACTAACTAACTTAGGTTTCGTTGGGCAGGCATGAAACTTAGGTTACTGTAGTTAGGTCTTCATATTGCTGCACACATGAACTGACATTTATGCTACAGTAAGCAGCATTACTGATTTTCAATGCTGTTGCTTTGTGGATACGTTTGTGAACTTCAGTGTTTCGTTTGAGTTGGACTGCCTCAAATACGTCTGAAGATGAACCTGTACAATATCAAAATCGATGATGTTTATTAAATACGAATAATAAAACAGGTAAATGGATTATCCAGTAACTGTATGTTACTGATATACAGCTGAACGGCTTTACATTTCTATTCATGAAGATCAGTCACATCAAAAGAACTTTTTTCTTGATGACAGTGAAAATACGTAGTCGTAAATATCAGTCTTTAAAAGTATTAGGTGGTTCGGAGTCCACATTAAACTGTAGGTTCTCCTATAACTGACTGGGTATGTTAAGTTTAAGATCTGAGCAAGTAAAAGATACATCGTCACCACGCTTAGTAGAAGAACTGTGGTGTTCAAACCAACCCTCTGGATGATGATGATCAAATCAACCTTTTGTATGAAGATATCTTTCCTAAAGATTAGATTTCTGTTCGTTGCCATCGTGAATTATCGTACTACATTCCATTTCAAAACAAAACTAACATTCAGAACAATGGATTAACGCGAGCTATTCTGAGCAGCCGTTTGCCAGACTTCATGCAGTATAACTTAATATTGATTCGAATTTTATTATGAAAACCGCTGTAGCAAAATACGTGTCATAAGTCAAAATTTTTCCTGCTCGCGTGCCGGGGCGGTAACTCTTAGGTTAGCGCATTTAGTAACCATGAACCGTTATTGGGCCTGATGTCCGAGGAATTTCTGAAATATAACTCCATCTTCTGGCTTTGGATTCAGGTTTTCAGCCTTAGGTCTACTTAAATTTTTCACCTGAGATTAGACGAAGAAGGATACCAATTCATTGTTCGAAAGAGTGAAAGTAGTTGTAAGAAATACTTTAATACTTTCCGATAATTACCTACATTTTTCCACTGAATTTCACGCAGGTTGTTGTAAAATTAAAACTCAACTTGTCCTTCAAAACATGGTTGTAAAAACAATGTAAATGCAATTAATGTATCTTGACTGGACACTTCTAAAGTGGTACTGCTATTTCCAGAAATATACTTCATCGACTACTGACCCACAAATTATCCTTCGTAAATACGGAAAAGATGGTAAAAAACTAGTAACAATTAACCTAAGTTTCGATCTCGTACAACTGCATTCCGTGATTTAATGCCCTAAATTGCGGTATTTACTAAAACACGTGGACGGGCGATTTGTTGAGTACTTAGATACTACTTCATGAACACTTCAGAAAGGGAATTTTGATGAAGATAAGATTGCTGTTGATTATATAGCGCCAGATAATCTTTATAACTTTCTCACGGATGTTAGGTATCACTGACGCATTTCGACGGCCTATACGAATAGCTTGCAAGAGGTACATGTTGTAGGGTTTGCTTATGTTCGGAGTAAAAAGAATTCGCAGGTGAGAGACAGGTCCATTTACAGCTCTCACTGCGTCTCGTTACCGAAACTATACCGTAGTACTGTGGAAATCTGGATGGACAGCATGTTAATTGTGGCAGAAGGGCTTATTCAGTTATAACTGCAAACATTGTGGAAAAGACTCCCCTATGTTGGAAAATGAGATCAATGTACAGTAACTGAATATTTTAACTACCGGCAATTAACAGCACTTCAATTGTCAATGCAATGATACTGCTGTCTTCAACACATACGAAGCTATCGTATAGATATGTTGCTGTTTCATGCTCGATGTGTTACGAACAGCCGGCCGAAGTGGCCGTGCGGTTAAAGGCGCTGCAGTCTGGAACCGCAAGACCGCTACGGTCGCAGGTTCGAATCCTGCCTCGGGCATGGATGTTTGTGATGTCCTTAGGTTAGTTAGGTTTAACTAGTTCTAAGTTCTAATGACCTCAGCAGTTGAGTCCCATAGTGCTCAGAGCCATTTGAACCATTTGTTACGAACAACTTCTAGCAGAAAATCCAAATCTCTCTATGTAAGAGGATCCTTTTCAATTAAAAATGTGTTTTCGCTTTTTCTTTTAATTTTATATGTAAGGATTATTGTCGTAACAAGCTTTCACCGCACCCAAACAGTCGTTTTAGCACAGACGCTTATAGCTTTTGTTCCCCTCCATGTGTCGCAATCATGTATGAGAGATACTTTCTGAAGTTCCCTTCATTATCGCAGTGCGATGCCAAATTTCGGCTTCTAGAATTTGTGCAATTAGAGCCAGAATACAGATAAAGTGTGAATGAATAAAATAAATACATTAATATTATACTATGGTAGAATCTGTCACAAGTCCTCAAAAGAGAAAATATGGAAAGGAAAAGGACAGTGAAAAAACCCCTGTTTACACTGAGTGATGTGGGTGTTGTATTGTAGCCCGAAATCAGAAGACGCTGTTGAAAGAACAGACGCTTCAGTCTGGCACCGCGAAACCGCTACGGTCGCAGGTTCGAATCCTGCCTCGGCCATGGATGTGTGTGATGTCCTTAGGTTAGTTAGGTTTAAGTAGTTCTAAGTTCTAGGGGACTGATGACCTCAGATGTTAAGTCCCATAGTGCTCAGAGCCATTTGAACCAAAGAACAGAAAATTAGGATTTAATGTCCCGTCGACTACGGGGTCATTTAAGACCGAGCTTAAGCTCCACTTAATGAAGAAAGTCGTCAGTGTCCCGACATTTACTTTAAGTTACCCAGGGACATTGTGATAAACATAGACCTCGATGGGCATATTGAAACTCGCACCGTAGAACAAAATATGCCATCTTTGTAAGGCACTTCAAGTTTGCATCTGATAGTTCCAACCTAATATAGTCACGTATAAATATTGAGAACTTAGAATTAGTCTCTTCATACTTGTATTTGACACTGATTTGCTGCATAAATATGGAACAGTGTTACTGTAATGTATCCAATGTGACTTGGTGTACAAGCTTGATAATAATACATAAAGCCTAAATTTTAATCGCTGTGATCTACATCGAGATGAATACATGTCGTAAGTCGATGTAGAACGGAAGGCAGGGAGTACTCCGTGCGTAATACACTAATTTTGAGAAAAAAAAACAGAGCACTTAGAACGAACAGAGATCGGACGTTCATATTCACAAGACATGTACGTTAGTATGTTCTCCAGAAATGATTAGCATTTCAGTCAACTCGGTTCAGCATGTGTCCGGTAGCTTAGTAGGCACGGATCCCCCATGGGCTCTGATAACATGTTTCTTGCGTGATGGCATCGACGCGCAAAAGGCCGAACGGCGTCCTGTGATATAGCCATCCATGCTGTATTCACCTGTTTCCCAAGTACATCTGTGGTGGTTGGCATTGGGCCACAGCGCTGCACCCGTCGTTTTATCAAATCCCACACATTTTCGATTGACGACAAGTCTGGTGATCTGGCGAGCCAGGGCAAAAGGCTGACATACTGCGACACCAAAAACGCACGTGTTCGCACAGCAACATATGGTCGTGCACTGTCTTGCTGAAAAATGGCATCTGGGATGTTGTGCAGAAAGGGTATTGCTACGGGTCGCAGGATCCCACCCACGTAGGCCACACTGGTCGCAGTGCCCTGGTCACACATCAGCCATGATTTGTGGTTGCACCCAGTAGCACCTCACACCAAAAGGCCTGAAGTTAGCGCTGAATGTCTTGCGCGAATGCGATCACTATGATGCCGCTCCCCCTTTCTGCGGCGAAGCAAAATGTGGCTATCATTTTGAAAGAAAGAGAACCTGGATTCGTCCGAAAATACTGTCTGATGCCATTCCTATCGCCAGTTCTATATATTATTGCCGTCTAGCATGTTTCTGCATGTTCGTCAAATGTAGGCGTAGAAGTGGAAGGCGCGCACTAACCTATGCTGTAACAAACGGCGACGAACTGTCAGCTCTGATAGAGTACGATGTGTTCCACTGTTGAACCAGAGCCGAGGAGGACGCAGATCTATCCTGCAATGCCATTCGTATGAAATGTCGATCTTCACACACTGCCGAAACACTTCGTCCCACACGAGCAGCAACTTCAAGGAAGGATGCATCACATTCTCTGATGCCAACAATGCGCCTTCTTTCAGACTCACTGATTTGACGGTACGGGTCGCGCATACGTCTACGAGGCATCCTTGACGTCTGCTGAAGTCACACTGATCCATTACCTTCGACAACGAGAGCCGCAGGCACATTTTACACGTAGGTGGTGTTGCGCCGCGATATCGAAACAGAGGGCTGCCATGATTCAAACGCTAACCATTTCTGCAGACTATGCTAATGTACATAGCCTGTGAATATGAATGTCCTATCTCTAGTCGTTCAAGGTGTTTTGTTTTTTCTGAACATGGCTGTGTATCACTCCCTTTTCTGTTCGTGTCTCTCTAATGCAGTACGGGAAAGAGATTGTTTGTATGCCTCCAGACGCGCCCTAATTTCTCTTATCTTGCCTTTACGGTTCCTACGTAAGATATACGACACATGCAGTAGTATGGTTTTACAGCCTGTCTCAAGTGTTGGTTGTTCAAATTTGCCCCTCACTAACTTTCCATATAGAACACGGTCTTCCTTCCAAAGTTTCTCACCCAGCACTCCTCACTATCTCTCTAACACAGGGAACCGACTTGTTGCAAATCTGGCTTCACGCCTCCTTATGCAGTTGAGTAGTGCGCAAGAATAGGCTGCACAAGAATTTTGTTTTCTCCTTTACAGATGCAAACTATGTGGGAAGTGATGTATTCTCCTACTGAATTTCTACTTATGCATAGACTACAGTGGTAAAAACTCACCTTTTCTGATATTATAATGTCAAAATACGATTCCCAGTTCGTTAGGAGCATTAAAAATGTATATCCATTACTGAAAAAAATAATCGAGAACATTGTTGGATGTAAGGTTCGCCAGCTATACAAAACACCTTTTTTTCTAAGTTCCCAAACATCTTTCAGCTCCTCCGTGCCTTCTTCAGTGAGTTTCTTTTATATTTAACCTTTACATTTAAATAAAACAGAAACCCACTGATGATGGCACAGAGGTACTGAAACATGTTTGGGAACTTTGAAAAAACGCTGTTTTGCATAACTGGCGGACCTTACATCCAACAATTTTAACTGCAAACACGAAAAATACAAGAGCTGCAAATCCAAATGATGAATAGTCGAGAACAGTTTTGTTTATCAAACTACAACAGATATAACACTAAATGAGCATCCCTAGGATTCATTTTTTTGCGGTAAAGACGACGACTTGCGTTGGCTATTCGGAAAGTAAGGAACGATCGGTCACGAAATGGAAACCGCAGTGAAAATTAAAACTCTTTCATTTGCAATAGTTAGCATTACCTTCCAGCCATTTCTTTACATAGTTGCCGCTCCGACGTTGACATCTGTCGTAGCATTGTATCAGCTTCCCCATACTCTCGTCATAGAGAGCAGCCTCTTGTGCTTTCCATCAATTTTCTACGCTGGACTGCAGCTCGTTGTCTGTGCCAAAACATTATCTTCAGGCCCAGAGGGTCATTTGAGCAAGATCAATATCAGAGGGAGCCACGTCCGGCCTCTATGGTGAATGATCAAACACTTCCCATCGAAAACGTTGGAGGAGCGTCCTCATATCACTCCAGTGTGCGGCCGATAACTGTCACGAAGAAGGAAATGTATGACAGTTATGTTATGTGGGGTTGCATGCAATTAAGCGAAGTCTCCCGGCAGGCATCCACACATAGCGGGAGGCACTATTTGCTAGGCATCTTTATGCGCTCACTCTGCAGTCGGAACTGAGGAGAGAGAGCAAGCCGTTGACGACCTTTGCGAGAGTAAAAGCTTTTTTGTTTGTAATCCATTTTGCACATGAGTGTGGTGTGTCACTTAAAAGTGCAAGGTTTTTACCTGCAGTGGGAGCTGTGCAGTACTTTCTATGTAAATGTTCAGAACTTAGGATTCAAATTGGTCGCCCTATTCGGATGACTGGGCGATAGTTTCGACGTTGTAATACGTTCATGTTTTATCAGTAGCTAAAACTCGCGAGCACCTCTGGATCGTCTTAAATGCCATTCACCAACTCCTGAGCAATACGGATTCGGCTTTGGTTTTGTTAGGATTTCAACAATTCCGGAACATAGTTTGCTGCCACACAATTCAAGCCCAAAACACGGAGGCAAACTTTAACCAGCATCAGCAACGATTCGCTGACTATTAACAGTAAATTTCTTAACTCTTCCAATTCGCCGCACGGGGTAACCGCGCAAACTCACGCGTCTTGCCCCAGTTCGCGCAGCTCACCCAGTCAGAGATCTGAGTCCTCCCTCGGGCATAGGTGTGTGTGTTGTCCTTAGCGTAAGGTAGTTTAACTTAGATTAAGTAGTGCGTAAGCCTAGGGACCGATGATCTCAGCAGTTTGGTGCCGTAGCAGCTTACCACATATTTCCGAATTTTTTTCTTCCGATGTTGTCGTCTGTTTGTTTGTTTGTTGGTGTACAGCGATGTCCAGAGTCACCGTCATTTTCAAAGTACTCACGGTCCTCTTGGATGCAGTTGTACCATGTGGAAACGCTTGTGTCGTTCCTAGAAGATACCCCAATACAGTTTTCTAAAAAAATAAATAATAATAATTTAATGTAAATAATATGTTCCGTTTTTCCACATCTTACAAATTCAAATGGTTCAAATGGCTCTGAGCACTATACGAATTAACTTCTGAGGTCATCAGTCGCCTAGAACTTAGAACTAATTAAACCTAACTAACCTACGGACATCACACACATCCATGCCCGAGGCAGGATTCGAACCTGCGACCGCGTCGGTCGCCCGGCTCCAGACTGTAGCGCCTAGAACCGCACGGCCACCCCGGCCGGCTTTACAAATTCCTGAGCGTTCCAACACAAGAGTAGTTTTTCCGGCAGTCAAAAATGTACTATACAGACGATTACACCAAGATAATAACAACCAAACTTGTGAATTAGAAGGGTACAACCCGCAAAAATTTTTAAAAATCGTTATTTCTTTTTTATCAAACGTGTGATTGATACCAGCGAACCGATAAAATTCAAGGTAAACGAAATTAAGACGCTCATTCTCCCTGCTCTCCATTCGAAGATAAAACAGAATAGGAAAAGGCAAATACCGAAGGCGAGAGCATTAAGGTTTGGCGTTTGGGCGACAATGTGATCAGACACGGAGCACAAGCTTGATTTCAAAAGAAACGAAGGAAATTAGTCTTGTCTTCTTAAAGGAACCATCCTGGCATTTACCTAACGCGATTAAAGGAAAAAACATAAATCCTAAATTTGGATTACTGC
Source organism: Schistocerca cancellata (assembly GCF_023864275.1). Classification (NCBI taxonomy): domain Eukaryota; kingdom Metazoa; phylum Arthropoda; class Insecta; order Orthoptera; family Acrididae; genus Schistocerca; species Schistocerca cancellata. The sequence goes on from NC_064628.1 coordinate 702,123,518, forward strand.
ATAAGGATTTAAAACGACGTACTCGCAAATGCGGATCCAATGTACTAACAACTACGCCCCTTCGCTTGTTGCCGGCCGGGGTGGCCGAGCGGTTCTAGGCGCTTCAGTATGGAACCGCGCGACCGCTACGGTCGCAGGTTCGAATCCTGCCTCGGGTATGGATGTTTGTGATGTCCTTAAGTTAGTTAGGTTTAAGTACTAAGTTCTAGGGGACTGATGACCTCAGAAGTTAAGTCCCATAGAGCTCAGAGCCATTTGAACCATTTTTGAACTTCGCTTGTTGAAAATGTCAGTATAGGCGCCAGACCTTCTGGGGTGAATTGCTAAGTATTGGCCTATATGCTGACTAATTTCTTGCTTCGGTTCTTCTGCTTATAGGGTAGGAAGCAAACAATAAGTCATACTGTTCCGGAAATCACATTCCTTTTTCTCCTTGGTATTCATGTACCTCCAGTGTTGCCTGACCTGATCCTTTGTGTACTGTAAGACAATGTGCCGAATTACAATCCTGCTGTTTGATCAGTCCTGTGTTGCATATTCTTGTCGCGCCATCCCGTTAAGACGTATTTGTATGGATGGCGCCCGTACTACTGGGAAGGCTAACGCCCTTCTACGCATTTGTTGCGTGTGGTCGTGTGTTCTTCAGCACTTAATGCAAATGTTTCGGACACACAGCGGAAGAATCCACAACACAATGGATCCAACAAGGTCAGGACGACCAGAAGGATTTTATTGCAAAAGTGTGGCGGAAAATACTCGGCGAATGCTTATAAAGGTAAAAGTGCATTGTTTCTAGCACACACGAAAGGTTATCATTCGTAATTTATTTTGATTTCCTGGTCCACTTCCTAGAATCCTCAAGAAAAAGTTATGTTGAAGCGACTTGGAACAGCATTTCTTCCACTTCAAGACACTACTAGAAAGAAAGTTGGGTTCTATTTCGCTGATATGTGCATCATAAAGAAGCAGATGAACCAAAGCAAGAAGTCATTCAGATCGTGGAAATAATAGCAGTGATGAAAGAGAAGACGGCTGTATTTTTAAATAGATTAAAACTGACTACCACATTTTAGAAAACTGTCACGTGAAACTGAAAGTACAGTTACTGCTATAGGTTCTGCATATATGACTCGGTGCACATCTACATTGGCTACGCAAATCGCTGTATAGTACGTGGCACAGGAGACACTATACTGTACCTTGTCCATGGGTGGCCTTATATTATTATCCAGGAGGTGGCAGGATCTAAAACTGCCATTATTAATATAGCTAATTCATTGTAGTATCCCGAGAACTAAATATTGCAGGGAATACGTAAAAGTGTTGTATCTCAAAAGAGTGATAGGTGTCCACTCAATTTTTTTGGAAGGCGGAGTACTTTGATACCCAACAAGTAGTCAGACTAAGTAGCGTGTAAAAAGTGCATCTTTTGTATCATTAATAAAATTATGAACGCCATACTTTAAGTAATCCAGTGAATTGGGAAAAAAGCTAGAAATGTTAACAAAAATATTTTGTTCATATACCAATAATGCTAGGTTAACACTGAAAATCCGAAATTGGAGAAAAAAGAACAGAACAGAGAAATTCAAGCTGAATATTAAAAAATATAACTGATAACAGATACAATTGAGCAACACTCTTCTAAGTGTAATACAGTAAATAAACTTTAGAAAATCCGTATTTAATTTGATAGCATCTAAAACACTTTGCTTGCAATGCTTCACGTGTGATCGTGTTGATGGATTCCTTGAATTATTTCAGGACCTCCATTTTTTCATATAGAATGATATGAAGCTAAAGCAAATGTGTTTTAGAAGTTACATTCTTTTAAATTGTTTGGGCAAATTTTATCCCATGCCCGCCATTCAACAAGAGGAATGCGAAAAACCTCCGTAAATTATCTTCAGATTATCCGTTAGAACCACTTCTTAACATCTTATGACTAAACCAAGATTTGCTTCACATTTCCGACCACACAAGTTATACAGCCACTCCATTTGGATTGTAGATTTATAACGGACAGCTTGATAAGGGCTGTATAAGCTAGCAGCAGAGGGAAGACTGGCGACTACCTTGACAGTGTTCTGTTACACATTGACTGCAGAGCAGTGCCAAGAAGACAGCATCATTTCCCTTGAACTGTGTCACCACTAAATAAATGTAAGTTGTTGTGTAGGTACTACTAAAATCATAGTATTCGCTTCACGTTCAGCAATTCCGCATCTGATGTTTCTAGAGTAACAGACATCCATTTCTAGAAATAAATGAATGAAAAGTTTACACCGCAGATTCCGAAAGGGTGATACTGCCTCTTCCCTTTGCACCCCTCTCCCCTTTGCGAACCTCTATGAGTTTATTTTTAGGTTTCTTCACATTCAGTTCAAGGACGAAGCGCACTAAGAATGTTGCTGTGTCTGTTTTTGTCTTTTTTATCTTCGCGATCCGCACAGGAACTTTAATGAGGAGCCGAATACCATAACTGGAAAAAAGATATATCATGTGTATTTACTAAAGTGTCAGCCGCGAATTAAGAAAGCCTGTAAAGTGTTCGCGCTGCCTTTCTTCGTGAACGTGAGATGTCCATTTTGAGTCTGACCTATGTGAATCCCACAGATTTGAGCAACATTCCAGATAGGGGTCGAATGAGTGTTTTGTGGGTAGCCTCTGCTGCAAACGTAACACGATTTCCCAGTATTGTAATAATTAGTCTTAGCCTACCTATTTTATTATTTGTTCATCACAAAGGGAACATTGTCGTTCTACTCCATCTATCTGCACATTGTTACCCAGAAGTTGCTACTTCAGTTGAGAAAAATTAGGGAAATTTTCAACACAGCTACGTTTTAACGTATGGTAGAATGGACAACGCTACGTTCCTCTCTGTTAGCAGATGGTTGTCGTCTATCTTTGTCTCAGGATGAAGCTGGGTCGAGTTTCGTTAGATGTTATTGTTTACGTCATTCATTTGGCCTGTGACTCGATTTTAGTCTATGATTCCAGATTTTCCTGGGTCTTTCCAAATATCTTTTTACCTTTCTGTAGGTATTCCGTATCTCGCCTTTCCAGGCTGACGTTGTTCGTTCGAAGGATACGCTTAGTCAGTTTTAGACTGTTATATTCCATTTCTCCGCCCTCGTCAGTGGAATATGAAGTTCCGCTGTTTCTACAGTTATTAAGAATGGCATCATTACTCCACTCAGGATGTGCTTTCAGCACGTTTGCGCATGAGGAGGTGAAATTCGGCTTTCCCCACATATTGCCCCCTCAGTCTGAAAAACCGACGATCTTCCATTTTTATAACACATCTTTCTTACAAATAACAGCGGCTAGCAAAATTAATATAGACATGACATCGGTCGCCTTTTATATCTACTTCTTGTGAAGCCGCTTGCTACTTTTTCACAAATAACTGCAGCTAACATAATTAATATACACTTGATTCAGTCGTCTTATATATCTGCTTCTTGTGAAATGAGCCGCTTGCTGTTGCAACACATGCCTTTTTATTGTGATACGGTACAATACAGCATCACCGGTATTTCGCGGTCAAACTGTGCTGGTGAGGCACTAAATTCAACCATAGGGCAGTGACGCTGCGGAGTCGCGTACCACCCTCCAACGGTGATAGTACTCACAGCGCATGCATAGTCCGCAGCCAAGAAGAATGAGCTGTCAATATTGAGGCTGCGAGCGGGTTACGTGCTCCAGACAGAACAGCACACACCATTCCAGAAACAGTTTCATGAATTCACTTATAGCGGTATTGAAACTGTGGCAGATTTAAGGAGATTCGACCGAAGGAAATATATTAAAGCGTGTCATATCTACAGCATACTGATACTTCCAAAATAGCCTCGATCAAATTTTCAGTTTACATTGATGAGCCAAAACTTTATCGATGCTGCCCATCGTGAGATTGCATGGACCCTGATGAAGTTGCGGACACATGCGGTGTGGAAGCTAAGTAATCACAATTAGGAAACCACTCTGCCCCACTCTCAGGCTACTGGGATATTGGCTGAAAAGACGTAAAGAAAAGTGAGGAATCATTCTGGGGACGATACGGCCGGGAAATAAATCAGCAATGCTGCTGCAGGCACAAGTGTTTCGGAGTACATCAAGCAGCGCTCACTGTTGAACATGGGCTTCCGCAGTAGACGACCCCTGTGTGATCCCATGTTCACCCAACGACATCGTGAACTGGGAACGGGAACGCCGAGACTGGACCGTGGATCAAGGGAAACGTGTCGCATGGTCGCAGGAACCACGTTTCTTGTTGCACAAAGTCGATGGTCGTATTCAAATATGCTGTCATCCAGGGCAACGGCTGCTCGAAACAAGTACCGCGCGACGGACACAGGCCGGCGGGGCAGTATTATGCTGTAGGGGACATTCACATGGGGTTCCTTGGCGCCTGTTGTAGTAGCAGAAACGCATAATGTCTACTGTGGACTACGTGAACGTCGATGGCAACATTCAGCTGGATAACTGTCCATGTCAAAAGGCCGTACTCGTGCTATAGTGTTTTGGGAAACATGATAGTCAGTTCACGTTGATTATTTGGGCACCAAATTCACCTGATCTGAACCCGACACAGTTCATCTGGCACGCTATCTGGTGCCAGCTTGGCTCCCATTAATCACCGGCGCGTAATTTGCTGAAACGCTACATACCACCATGCCTAATACGATCTAGGAATCCAGTAGACATTCAAAATAGCTTCTAATTGTCTCGGAATGGGTAAATACAATTTATGTATAGTTTTCAGTGGATTCTTATACTATTCTGGCCGCAAAATAGCGGCAAATTCAGGTAGTCATGAAAGAAGTGGATAACGATCAAGCACCCCTCCCCAAAGTAAACAACAGAGGTTCCATAACACTGAAATATGGTGACTAGCGTGGCCAGGAGAGATGCTACTATTCATCCTCGAAGTCACCAAACCAGTCCTCGACGATGCGAGCTGTGTGAACAGTCGTCTGTTGTCTTGGAACACAGCATCACCATTCACCAACAAACATTGTACCGAGGGATGGACCTGATCAGCCAAAGTGAAGACATAAAACTTGGCAGTAATGCAACCTCACAGAGTAACCATGGGGTCCATGGACTAGCACGATATGGCTACCCATATCATCATCGGAACCCAGCCTTGTTTGAATCTTGGACATAAATTCCGCCACAAATTGGAAACAATGTGAAACAAAGCTCCTCCGACCAAAGACTTTCTTTCACAATTCGCAGCTTATGGAGCTGCCTTCATATTGTTTTGGTGTTGACAGAGTTCGCCAGTGCTACATGCAGTTCTGCAGTGACTTCTGCAGTTGCGGTTCCCTTGTTTTTCGTCACAATCCTCTTCAGTGACCGTCTGTCACGTTCACACACACATACTTTTATCTGCGTTTTGACTTAGCGGATGGTGTTTTTTTCCCGTTTCTTGAGACATCAAACACTTGGGCTGCTTTGGTTACGGAAGCACCCACCATTTGTTTCGCTTTTCTTTTTTTTTCCGTCATCAATGGTCTGACTCGTTTGATGCGGCCCGCCACGAATTCCTACTTTTTCATCTCAGAGTAGCAATTGCACCTTACATTCTCAATTATTTGCTGAATGTATTGCAAGCTCTGTCTGCCTCTATAGTTTTTATCCTATGTAGCTCCCTTTACAACAATGTAAGATATTCCCTGATGTCTTAAAATCTGTCTTATCATCCTATCCCTTTTTCTTGGCAGGTTTTTCCATTTATTCCTTTCCTTGCCGACTCTGCGGAGAACCTCCTCATTCCCTATCTTATCAACACTCAATTTTGAACATTCTTCTGTAACACCACATCTCAAATGCCTCGACTCCCTTCTGTTCCGGTTTCCCCAAAGTCTATATTTCGCTACCACCAAACGTATATTCCCAAAAATTTCTTCAAATTAAGGCCTATGTTTGATACTAGCAGACTTCTCTTAGCCTGGAATGTCCTTTTTGCCTGTGTTAGTCTGCTTTTTATATCCTCCTTGCGCCGTCCATCATGGATTATTTTGCTGCCTAGGTAGCAAAATTCCTTTTTTCATCTACTCCGTGATCATCAATTTCGATATTAAGCTTATCGCTTTTTTCGTTTCTGCTACTTCTCATTACTTTCGTCTTACTTCGATTTACTCTGTCTCAATTCTGTCTCGTTAGCCTGTTCGTTCCATTCAACAGAGTCTGTAATTCTTCTTCACTTTCAGTGAGGATAGCAATATCATCAGCAAATCTTGTGATTTATATCCTTTCATCTTGAATTTTAATCCCACTCTTGACCCTTTCTTTTATTTCCGTCATTGCTTCTTCGATGTATAAATTGAACAGTAGGGGCGAAAGACTACGTCTCCGTCTTACACCATTTTTAATTCGAGCACTTCTTTCTTTGTCTTGCAGTCTTGTTGTTCCCTCTTGGTTCTTGTACATATTGTATATTACCCGTCTTCGCCTGTAGCTTATCCCTATTTTTCTCAGGATTTCGAATATCTTGCACCATTTTACACTGTCGAACGCTTTTTCCAGGTCGACAAATCCTATGAACGTGTCTTGATTTTTCTTCACTCTGACTTCCATTATCAACCGCAACTTCAGAATCGCCTCTCTGTCTTTATCTTTCCTAAAGCCAAATTCATCATCATTTAACACATCCTCAATTTTCTTTTCCATTCTTGCGTATATTATTCTTTATTATTCTTGTCAGCAACTTGGGTGCATGAGCTGTTAAGCTGATTGTCCCACAGTTCTCGCACTTTTCGGCTCTTCAAATCTTTGGAACTGTGTGGATAATGTTTTCCCGAAAGTCTGATGGTATATCGCCAGTCTCGTACATTCTGCATACCAACATGAATAGTCATTTTGTTGCCGCTTCACCCAACGATTTTAGAAATACTGATGGAATATTATCCATCCCTTCTGCTGAGTCAGTTCTTCCGAGAATCATTTATTTTTCTATTTCTTCACATCATTAATGCGGCCATTTCACCTTAGCTTCCCTGCACTTCCAGTTCATTTCATTACTGACTTCACTTGTACTTCCGTATTCCTGAATATCCTTGAACACTTTTATACATCCGTGTTTTGTTCATCAACTGCAGTATTCTTTTGTTACCCATGGTTTCTTCGTAATTACGTTCCTGGCACCTAAGTTTCTCTTTCCATCTTCTGTGATTGCCCTTTTCAGAGATGTCTATTCCTCTTCAACTGAACTGCATACTAAGCTATTCATTATCGCAGTATCTACAAGTGGCTCTGAGCACTATGCGACTTAACATCTGAGGTCATCAGTCACCTAGAACTTAGAACTACTTAAACCTAACTAACCTAAGGACATCACACACATCCACGCCCGAGGCAGGATTCGAACCAGCGACCGTAGCGGTCGCTCGGTTCCAGACTGTAGCGCCTAGAACCGCACGCCAGTCCGGCCGGCGCAGTATCTACAGCCTCAGAGAACTTCAAGCCCATCTCTTCATTCCTCAGTGCTTCTGTATGCCATTTTCTTGCACAACGATTCTTCCTGACTATTTTCTTAAACTTCAGCCTACTCTTCATCGTTACTAAAATGTGATCTGAGTCTATTTCTGCTCCTGGTACACCTTATAATCCAATATCTGATTTCGGGATTCTGCCTGATCATGATGTAGTCTAATTGAAATCTTCCCGTATCTCCCGGCCTTTTGCAAGTATATCTCCTCCTCTTGTGATTCTTGAATACAGTATTCGCTATTAGTAGCTGAAATTTATTACCGAACTCAATTAGTCTTTCTCCTCTCTCATTCCTTCTACCAATCATGTTTTCCCCCATAACCCTGTCTACTACTTGTTCCCCTACAACGGCATTCCAATCCCCCATTTACACTTAGATTTTAATCTCACTTACCGTAGTGAATAAACCGTTCAGTATCATCATATACTTTCTCTATATCCTCGTCTTCTGCTTGCAGTATCGGCATGTATACCTGAACTATTGTTGGTTGGCTGTCGATTCTGATGAGAGCAACACTACCACTGAACTGTTCGCAGCAGCTTATACACTATCCTATCTTCCTCCTGTTATATAATTTTCTGCTGCTGTTGATATTACCCTTTCCTCATCTGACCAGAAGTCCTTATCTTCTTTCCATTTCACTTCACTGACCTCCACTATATATAGACTGCTGGCCGGTGTGGCCGTGCGGTTCTAGGCGCTTCAGTCTGGAACCGCGTGACCGCTACGGTCGCAGGTTCGAATCCTGTCTCGGGCATGGATGTGTGTGATGTCCTAAGGTTAGTTAGGTTTAAGTAGTTCTAAGTTCTAGGGGACTGATGACCACAGAAGTTAAGTCCCATAGTGCTCAGATTGCCCCACTATATATAGACTGAGTCTTAGTGTTTCCGTTTTCAGGTTTTCTAAAGTCCCTACCACGTTCAAAGTTCTAACATTCCACTCGTCGACTCCAAGAACGTGATCGTTTTGTTGTTTATTCAATCTTTTTCTCATGGTCACCTCCCTCTGGCAATCCCCTCCCCGAGATCCTTATGGCAGACTAGTCCAGCATCTTTTTTCAATGGAGAGTTCATCTTTACACCTTCTCAGTTACAGGCCACAGGTCCTGTGGATACACATTATGTGTCGTTAATGTCGTAGTTTCTATTGGTTTTACATTCTCGTGCCGTTGATCATTGCTCATTCTTCCGCCTTAAGGGACAGTTTTCCATCCCAAGGGCAACAGGGTGCCCTGAAGCTCTGCTCGCTCCTCCGCCCTCTTTGACAAGGGCGTTGGCAGAAAGAGGGTGACTTGTTATGCAAGAAGTTTTAGGCCACCACTGCTGATGATTTTTATTCCAAATTTAAACAGTGGCGGGGTTCAAACTCGGGACCGAGGACATTTGATTACTAAGTAAAGACGCTACCCCTAGACAACGGGAGCATGCCCCATAAGAGAACCAATAATTTGCACATCTTCTGAGTCATTTTGTTCCGATATACTGCACTCACAACTACACAGAACACTGTTAGGTCTACCTCTGACACTAGCAACGTATTGAGAACATTTCACAGGCGCTGTTTTTAGTCAAATACAGCAGCACAACTTGCAGTCTGCCTAGCATCGCCATTTATGTTCAAGCATGTATTTCTCATGGTGTTTCCATGTTTTTGTCCAGTCCCTGTACCTCCGGAAACCAGCCAATTGCCTGTCGAATACGTGCCATGCAGAATCGCTGCTGTATTGCGCTCCAAAAGTGGACGACCACCGAATTAAGCTGGTGCTAATAATGTTTTTTCTCATTGTTCTCTGTGTAGACGGTATCAGTAACAGATGTATTCATAATTTCTTAATTCTGGCAATTTGTACGCAATTACTAAAATGCGTTTCTTCGTCAGTGTCCACGTTCCATTATACTAAGTTATCGTTAGTTTTCCTCGTCTGCTTCTTGCTTCCATTATTAATCTGATGTATGCATGTACATTTCATTTGAGGAGCACATACCAAATAAAAGAAACTGAGAATCCATAAATGGCGAACAAAGAACCATAACAAGCCTGAAAATGAAGGCTGCTACTAGGGCGGTATTTTTCTGACGCTCATTGTCACACACACCATGCGCAGCCGCGAGGAGGGAGGCAGCAGGATGAATGACTGGCTTCTCGGCCGCACCTCACCCCTCGCAGGAATTCTTCTGCTCCTGGCTACCGTAGTATCTTTTCATAATAATGTGGCTCTACAGTGGACACAGGTTTCGCACCACGGTAGCGCTATTAGATTATTTCCCTCAGCTGTCTCGTGCGTGATTCCTGGCACTTGAAGTGTAACTGAGCTCCTTGGAAGCAGACTATCCAACTTACAACCCGTGACGTACCTCATGGGAGACGCGCTGCTGACTTGAGAAGTTACTCAACTTTACCTAACATTCGCAGTTTACAGCGAACTTTCCTTGTTGGCGCGAGTGTTATGAACTTTAATTCGACACACTGATGATGTACTGTGGTAATGTTTCCCACTATCTGTTGCAGCGCGGAGAAACGATTTATATTACTTACGAAGCCCCCATTTTTCTTTCAGCGTTCCCGGTCGAATCCCAGGAAAGTGCGACACAAGAGAGAGAACACGTTTTACTGAGACCTGGCGCTTGAGGACTCCTGGAAGTCTCGTTGACCAGAAGAATTGTTCAGTGATTCTTAGCATCTTATAAACGTCCGTGTCACATAATTGTTACCGGTGTCCAACCCGCACCTGCGCTGCACCCAGTATTCTACAGACGCAATAACCGGGCACTCACCGATGTAGAATCTCCTGGGAAACAGACGGTGGTGAAGTTTTACACAATGGAGAAACTTTCTAATCGTACCTACCATGAAACGCCGGTACATCGTCGGGGTCGCCATCGCCCTCTGCGCCGTCAGCGGTGTCTCCACCGCTTGTTCCACAGTGTTGTCTGTGGCCTCGCAACAACTTGTATCGTTAGTAATTCAAAATACTATGTAGTTGTGAGTGTTGCGTAAGTCGTGTACTACAACGTATCTTTGCTACAACGTATATATTCTGCCTTGCTGTCATCAAAAAGTCGCTAGTCGAAATTGTTCGCCTTTGTCTTATTCCTGTGCGTCTCCATGAAATGTGAAATGTATGTCTGCGACTTGTGACCTCTGTAGTGTATGTATGAGCAGTGTAATATTACATGAATGAGAACGAGGAAGAAGAAGAATTACTTGGCAAGATAAAAAAAAATTGTGTCAGGAAATAGGTGTACAGTGTGCTGATTGGGAAGTATTACTTGGTTTAACAGCTAGTCATACTCCTAGACGTCTCTTTAGTTCTGTATCGAATTGTAGGTGTAGCACCTGTCTCTCTCTCTCTCTCTCTCTCTCTCTCTCTGTGTGTGTGTGTGTGTGTGTGTGTGTGTGTGTGTGTCAAGTACTTCATTACATTTTTTAAGAAGGAACCTGACGGGCAAATATTTAATCCATGTCTGCTGCTCGTGTTCTGATGCCCTTGCCCTGTTTTATCTTGGTGAAAATTTACCTAACTTAAATAAGGGTAGATTTCCACATTTGGAATTTATTTTCTTCTGATTTGTGTGTCTTATATACGGTGTTCAGAAATTCCCGTTACGTACTTCTAGGACTTGTAGAGGGGTAGGAGTACATAATATTTCGAATAGGAACCCATGTCTGGAAACGTACCATTTCCGTTCTATGGCGGTTTCAGTTCGGATGTGTAATGCGTCCACGTCTGTTGAGGGGAAGATAAAAGTCTTGAGTTGCTTGTACTGGTGTACAATAGGGTAGACTGGATGGCGTGTACTACGTCAAACGATCACCTGTTGTAACTTAACGTACGCAAAGCTTAATTTACGAGACTCCTGGAGAAACTGAGGAAGACCTGCTGGAACGAGTTCTGGTCGCTGCACAAGAAATTGAAAAGACAGCAGGTCGGATGGAGACTGTACCGTAACATGCTTCATAAGTACAATGTGTGCAACAACGTTGCTGATCGCCACATTGAACCGCTGTTGTAACGCATCAACACTTTTCTGTAGGTACAGTATGCTGGGTTCTTTTTTTTTTTTGTAATTATATACACGCGTAATGTTTAAGTGTTAATACAGACAAATGTGCTTAAGTCATAATGGATGTATCGTTATGTTTCCTTTCAAACTTTTACCCAATACAAAGTAACTGTACTGCGTCAGGACTAATTAAATTTCTCAAGCAGAAGTGAATGAGTGAAACATCTGACCTGAAACCGTCGTAGAACGAGAACGGTAAATTTCCGGACACGGGTTCCTGTTCAAAATATTATTTACTCATTTACTTAACGTCTGATGTCATCAGTCCCCTAGAACTTAGAACTACTTAAATCTAACTAACCTAAGGACATCACACACATCCATGCCCGAGGCAGGATCCGAACCTGCGACCGTAGCGGTCGCGCGGTTCCAGATTGTAGCGCCTAGAACCGCTCGGCCACCCCGGTCGGCTGATGTTCTGGTTCAACCTTTATAGAACCTTCATATGGCCTTCTGAACATAGTTTATCAAGGAAATATGATGTAGACCCTCTGTGGAGTTTGAAAGTGGAAGAGAGATAATGGCATACGGAAAAAATGAGTCATATCTTAAGATTTTATCGGGTAGTTGAGCTAGTGAGAGCATTGGTCCTGAAAGGCAAGAATCTAGTTCGAATCCTGGATCAACAAGCAATGAGAATATTTCATATTCTGGATATAAAAATTTGCGCTTGTGGAGAAATAACAGTCAGCTCAAAAGTCCATAAGGCCTCTACGGCTCGAATTAAATTATCGTAAGAAGGCCACATCAGCGCTGTATTACGGAAGTCTCCTAGACACTTACGGTAATACCTACATCTGCCTCCGACGCTGAGCGAAAGAAGCGAATGAGGTGGTAATCACGTTATGCCGGCACGTTGGGTTCTCGCCGGCCGGAAGGGCGGAGAACTGGGTGGACCAGCCAGCTGTGTCTCATTAGCGACCCGTCCTACTTCCGCTCACCCCAGTTCCCCCGTGGAACGACTGCATCACGCACGGTATTTAAAGCGACGCACCAGCCAAGCAATGCCTTCTCGACATGTTTACCTGCAGGAGAACGAAATCTGTGTCCATAATAGACGGGAAAAATGTAAACACTAGCACACATGGAGGAAAACGATCGTCTCCTGTTTCCAGAATCGAAAATTACCTTACAGTGATACAGAACGCCCTACGACAGTGGAACTACACAAAATGAAACCATCTGCTGATTCTCCTCTTTTCTGTCACTTTGACTGTTCCGTTTACATTTCAGAAGGGCACTTTAAATTGTAATTCTTCGTCGAAATAAAAATTGTATCTGGAAAAATTTTGTGAATCATTTTTCTATCTTGAGATACTAGACATTAATAGAATATAAAAAAAATAGAAATGTTATGTTGACTTTATTTTATGCAATCAATTCAATTTCGGGAGACGTAAAACTTCCGTATGTGGCTGACTATTGTTTCCTTCTGCCACCTGTTTTGATTTACGTAAATCTGTAAGAATCCTCGTCGGCCGCCGTGGTCTCGCGGTTCTAGGCGCTCAGTCCGGAACCGCGTGACTGCTACGGTCGCAGGTTCGAATCCTGCCTCGGGCATGGATGTGTGTGATGTCCTTAGGTTAGTTAGGTTTAAGTAGTTCTAAGTTCTAGGGGACTTAAGACCTAAGGTGTTGAGTCCCATAGTGCTCAGAGCCATTTGAACCAAGTGACAGGCCTCAACGGCTGTAACTTCGACGCACTGTAGCGTTGTTGATGACGTTTCCGGACGCGGGTTCCTGTCCTTGATTTGTTTCTCAAAAAATCTCCTACAATCCCTAGAAGTTTGTCGCAACATTTCTGGGACACCCTGTACACAGGGTTTTCTAAAACTTATGTTAAAGGCTTAATACAAGTAAAACAGGTAGGAATTGTGTACATGTCGTGAGGCCGCATAGCTCACTACGCTCAAATTACTCTGACAATATGCATCCAGCATTTGAAAATAAGAGCACTTGGCGCCTTCCAAGAAGCTTTACACATAATTTCAAACCTTTACGAAACTTTTCGCTAAAACCTCACAAAAAATTATCAGAGGAAAGTAGCTTCATCGCTTACTTTTACATTTTCTCTGTTCATGCAGTAAAACTTCAGCATCAGGTATGATGTTTCAATTTATTGCTTCTTTATTACTAACTCTGCTCGCAACATTTTGCAGACCGTGTCCACATATACACTGTACGGAACATAGTTCAGGAGATATGACGTTGTAAACACTGAGAAGCGTGAAAAACTAGTTTTTGCTTGAAACGGAATGCAAATTACCCCGACTACCGGTATCCAGTGTTTCTTAATGAGAACCCTTAGTGACTTCCAATAAACTCCACACACAATTTCAACACTTTGGAACTTAACCTCGCTCACATACTTAACGACAAATATTTAACACATTAACTGATTTTTAAAGTAATCAGAAGTTTGAAGCTCTTTTAAGCATTGAAGCTCGATTCTTTAAAGAACTGGGGTTACTGATTTTACATTAACCATTACCATTATGTACATTCATTTTGCCGCAATTCGCGTTTCGATATCTCGAACATGTTATGAAAACTGGGAACGTTTACATTTTGTGGGGGATAATACGTATATTCGAAACTACAACTGTTTAGTTGCAGTTATTATTTTGTGGTTACACTTTAGGTACTTATTTCCAAAGTTTCTCATTTTGCCGGACGGAGTGGCCGAGCAGTTCTAGGCGCTTCAGTCTGGAACCGCGAAATCGCTACGGTCGCAGGTTCGAATCCTGCCTCGGTCATGGATGTGTGTGATGTCCTTAGGTTAGTTAGTTCCCTAAGTTCTAGGGGACTGATGACCTAAGATGTTGAGTCCCATAGTGCTCAGAGCCATTTGAACCATTTTCGTCTCATTTTCAGATGCAAGTCACTTAACTGGTTGCTAGTTTAGATGTGTAGCTGTGTGTAGGCAAAGACTCTGAGAAGCTTGTGTTGGGGGTAATGTTTGTGTTGTCAATGATGATAATCTAGACTTTCAGTTTTTATATTGGATTGACCTGTTATGTTCAGTCATTTCTACTTTATTTAACTATGATTTTCGTTATGATGCTCCATTGTACTTATTCTTCAGTTATACAAGTCAACTGAAAATGAATAAAGCAATTACAAACAGCTACAACTATTTGGTGCATAGCGATAGATTCATAAGAATTACAGAGACTGCACAGGAAAGTTCAGAATTTAGATCGTTGTATAAATACAGCGAATGTGAAGTTGGCGCAGATTTTACAGGAATTGAAACAAGAAAACAAAAAACGTACGAACTATGCTATGGCAATACAGGAAATCATGGAGGAACATCTCATTTTTAGCGATGAGGTAACTTTCCAAATAAGTGGCAAGGTTAACCGGCGCAACTCTCCAGTATGATATGGGGGAGAGGCTCCGTGTGTAACTGAACATGTGGGAGACTCTCGCCGACAGTTAATGCGTTCTGTGCCACGTCAGCACAAGGAATGTACGCTCCATTTTTCTTCATTGAGTTAAGTGTTTCAACGAACATTTTCCTTGTCACGCTTGAACAAAGACCGATGCCACAGCTTCATATATACTCCACCGATTACGTCTTTCAGAAAAATGGAGAACCCTCTCATTGGGGTATGGAAGTTCGCTCTTAAGTAAATGTGTCCAAACCGTCGCATCTGTCGTACTGGACATAACGACGCTGTGTTCTAGTCTAGGCCACCTATATCTCCCATGGATTTTTGGTTATGAGGACGTGTGAAAGGCCTTGTTTATGTAGCTCTTCTGCCGGAAACAATTTCAAAATTAAAAATGCGTTTTTGTCTTTAGTTCCACATACGCTTCAGAATGTATGGCGTGAAATGGATTATTGCTTGATTTTGTTCGTCTACGCAGAAAAAAATCTGAACTCTTTTTTACGTTTTCCGTAATTCTTATCCATGTATCGCCATGCATTAATGATTGTAAACTTTTATAATCGCTACATTAATTCCGAATTTCTCTGTACAATAAAAAATTACTATATTTAATATGACATCCCACATAAGAACAACACTCATAAAATTATATAGGCCACAATCAGTGTAATGTATATACACTACGTGATCAAAAGTATCCGGACACCTGGCTGAAAATGACTTAAAAGTTCGTGGCGCCCTCCATCAGTAATGCTGGAATTCAATATGATGTTGGCCCACTCTCAGCCTTGATGACAGCTTCCACTCTCGCAAGCATACGTACAATCAGGTGCTGGAAGGTTTCTTGGGGAATGGCAGACCATTTTTCACGGAGTGCTGCACAGAGGAACGGTATCGATGTCCGTCGGTGAGGCCTGGCGCGAAGTAGGCGTTCCAAAGCATCCCAAAGGTGTTCCATATTATTCAGGTCAGGACTCTGTGCAGGCCATTCCATTACGGGGATGTTATTGTCGTGTAACCACTCCGCCACAGGCCGTGCATTATGAACATGTGCGCAATCGTGTTGAAAGATGCAATCGCCATCCCCGAATTGCTCTTCAACAGTGGCAAGCAAGATGGTGCTTAAAACATCAATGTAGGTCTGTGCTGTGATAGTGCCACGCAAAACAACAAGGGGGTGCAAGCTCCTCCATGATAAACTCGGCCACACCACTTTGTGTGTATTGTGTATTGAA
This sequence comes from Schistocerca cancellata, assembly GCF_023864275.1. Lineage (NCBI taxonomy): Eukaryota > Metazoa > Arthropoda > Insecta > Orthoptera > Acrididae > Schistocerca > Schistocerca cancellata. The sequence continues at coordinate 702,139,715 of NC_064628.1, forward strand.
CTGGTAATTATGGTGTATGCGTACCTGGAGACAGTGTTTGCGCAGCTATCGCCGACATAGTGTAACTGAGGCGGAATAAGGGAAACCAGCCCGCATTCGCCGAGGCAGATGGAAAACCACGTTAAAAACCATCCATAGGCTGACTGGCCCACCGGACCTCGCCACTAATCCGCCAGGCCGATTCGTGCCAGGGACCGGCAAGCCTTCCCGCTCCGGAAGCAGCGCGTTAGACCGCGCTGCTAGCCGGGCGGGCTGCCACACCATAACACCACCGCCTCCGAATTTTACTGTTGGCACTACACAGATGATGTTTACCAGGCATTCGCCATACCCACACCCCGCCATCGGATCGCCACGTTGTGTGCCGTGATTCGTCACTCCACACAACGTTTTTCCACTGTTCTATCGTCCAATGTTTACACTTCTTACACCGATCGAGGTGTCGTTTGGCACTTACCGGCGTGATATGTGGTTTATGAGCAGCCACTCGACCATGAAATCCTAGTTTTCCCACCTCCCACCTAACTTTCATAGTGCCCCAGTGGATCCTGATGCAGTTTGGTATTTCTGTGTGATGGTTTGGATAGATGTCTGCCTATTACACAATACGACCCTCTTCAACTGTCGGCGTTCTCTGTCAGTCAACAGACGAGGTCGGCCTGTACACCGAGCGGGGTGGCGCAGTGGTTAGACACTGGACTCGCAATCGGGAGGACGACGGTTCAATCCCACGTCCGGCCATCCTGATTTAGGTTTTCCGTGATTTCCCTAAATCGCTCCAGGCAAATGCCGGGATGGTTCCTCTGAAAGGGCACGGCCGACTTCCTTCCCAATCCTTCCCTAATCCGATGAGACCGATGACCACGCTGTCTGGTCTCCTTCCCCAATCCAACCAACCAACCAATTGGCCTGTACGCTTTTGTGCTGTATGTGTCCCTTCACGTTTCCACTTCACTATCACATCGGAAAAAGTGGACCTAGGGATGTTTAGGAGTGTGGAAATCTCGCATACAGACGTATGACACAAGTGACACCAAATCATCTGACTACGTTCGAAGTCCGTGAGTTCCGCGTAGCGTCCCATTCTGCTCCCTCACAATGTCTAATGACTACTGAGTCGATGATATGGAGTACCTGGCAGTAGGTGGCAGCACAATGCACCTAATGTATGTTTTTGGGGGTGTCAGGATGGTTTTGACCACATAGTGTATTATATGATTAGCTATAGGCACATAACCAAATACGTCTTCAAACAATACATAAGCGTTGATACTGGTGCGATGGGTGAAAAAGGATAGTAATCGGTGCTGGCACATAGACTATTCCTCCCGTCTAAGAGCCAGGATACCACTTAACTTAATGCCATTATCCGACAGACGGATCACAAGCAACAATGTCACACGCTTTCATTCCATCAGACACTGTGGCGAATTTTTGAGGTGTATCCCACCGCACTAACAGGCTGTCTGGTGATCAGAAACGTTACGACCCCATCTCATCAACTCACCTTGCTGGCTAAACATTGGCAAGGAAAGTATTTCCTAACCTCAAGAATCAAACCGATTACCTTCTAAGCGAGCGCCATTGAGCATGCCCACCAGGGCGACCTGGGCTATGGAGACGAGAACATTGTGGCTTTGGCATCGGAAAATTAGTAACACATTTTTTCGGTATTTATTTATCTAATACTTGCTTTGTACTTACTCTATTTATATAATATGTCGTATTTTAACATTTTTTGAAGTTGTTACTTGTAACTGATTAAAAAGTCGTGTCTCAACATAATAATAATAATAATAATAATTATTATTATTATTATTATTATTGTTATTATTATAAGCAATGTGAAAAATTTTGTGTGTCAATAAAAGAATTAGTTGAGAGAATATACCCATGTATAGAGACAATGGAGGTTTAAAAAGGAGAATGCATACTAGACAGACAATATTTAACACTAAGAACTATTTTTGAGTTGGTTCTAAGTGCGCAGAGGGCAGAGAGGAACAGTTTGAGAGAATATAGTCATCCTGTGTATATTGCCAGGTTTCTTTCGACTACACTGCAGAAGTCTCGCTGGGAAGTCCTTACAGTAGTCCTCCATATAGTCACACCTCTCCTAATGTGATTTCCAATTCATGGCCGTCGATTTGCTTCGAACGAAAAGGTGCATAGGAGGCAACCGCAAACATTTTTCCATGAAGGCATTGACCGTCTTCTCTCACAGTGGCATAAATGTATTAACAATTATGGCGATTGCTTTTGAAATAATAAACAGTTTGCATACTTTTTTCGATCTGTCTCGTTTTCTTTTGACTGCCCCTTACACATTGTCTCTAACCCTCTTACAAACTTCTACGACTTGTAGAGGAGGACTGAGCGGACAATATTTTTAATTAGAACTCATGTCCGACAGCCGTTTGGAAATATATTTGCTAGTAGGTATGCAGCAGGGTAGTCATGGGAGAGGGGGAGCGGTGCTTACGTTGGATCGGCTGATGTCATTTGATGCCTTTCCTACCTCTCTGATCTGGTTCAAGCCTCATTCAGATTTCTATGGTGTTAAAGCGACATCGTTGAGTACACATTTTCAGAATACACCGATATGATCCTTCTGTATGGCGGAGTTCACGGTAATGGAAGAGCTGGTCGTCGCCTGTATGAAGATCGTTCTCCACAACGTCCGACTCCATCGAATACCCTTTCCGCTACAATTACGCAACGGCTTCGAGAAAGGGGCACCTTGTCTTTCAACAGGAGTGACATTGGTGCTCCAGGCAAACACCATACATCTGAATTGCAAGAGGCCGTTCTGCACGATGTGTGATAGCGTAGGTACACTCAAGAGCCAAGGAAACTGTTACAACTGCCTAATATTGTATAGAACCCGTGTGAGCAAGCAGCAGTGCCGCAACATGACGTAGTAAGGACTCGAGTAATGTCTGAAGTAGTGGTGGAGGGAATGGACACCATGAATCCTGCAGGGCTGTCCATAAATCGGTAAGAGTACGAGAGGGTGGAGATCTCTTCGGAACAGCACGTTGCAAGGTCTCCCAGATATGCTTAATAAGGTTCATGTCTGGGTAGTCTGGTGGCCAGCAGAAGTGTTTCAACTCAGAGGAGTGTTCCTGGAGCCACTCTGTAGCAATTCTGGACGTGTGGGATGTCGCATCGTCTTGCTGGAATTGCCGAAGTCCGTCAGAATGCACAGTGTACATGAATGAATGCAGGTGATCAGACAGGACGATTACGTACGTATCACCTGTCAGAGTCGTATCTAGATGAATCAGGGGTCCCACATCACTCCAACTGCACACGCCCCACACCATTACAAAGCATCCACCAGCTTGAACATGGAGGTTCCATGGAGTCTCCATACCCGTAAACGTCCATCCGCTCGACACAATTTGAAACGAGACTCGTCCGACCAGGGTACATGTTTTCATTCATAAACAGTCCAATGTCGGTGCTGACGGGCTCAGGCGAGGCGTAAAGCTTGTATGGCGCAGTCATCAAGAGTACACGAGTGGGTCTTCGGTTCCGAAAGCCCATATCGATGATGTTTCGTTGAAAGGTTCGCACGCTTAAACTTGTTTATGGCCCAGCATTGAAATCTGCGGCAATCTGCGGAAGAATTGCACTTCTGTCACGCATGCCTGTACCAGTTTCTTTGGCGCTTCAGTGTATAATATGTACACTGAAATTGGTGGTTGACTCATCGAGGCTTACTTATAGTGGATTAAAATGTTAACAGTTTAACTGTAGACTACAGTGTGTGTGAAAACTGATTAAGTTTCCTTTTTGTTTCTTTGCTTATCAATGTGCGTAACTGTAAAACAATTGATGTACTGGGGCATACCTAGTAAATTACCAACCTGTTGTCAGATCGTTGTAGCACGGAAGCGGTACGTTTCCGGATATGGATTTATTATTATTATTATTATTATACAGGATTGATCAATACAAAGATTAATTAATAACAACATCTTGTCGTACTCCTGTTATCCTCCGCCAAGCCTCTTTATCCAGCGCATCTTCCTTGTCGATGCTGCGATGTTCCATTACTGCATTTATGTGCTCTGTCCAAGAACGTCGTGGTCTTCCGCGCTTACCTCCGCCGGGTGGTTTACATTCATAAACCTTCTTTGGCCGTCGATGATCTGGCATTCTCATCATATGCCCGTACCATTTTAATACCGTACTGGCCATTAAAATTGCTACACCACGAAGTTGACGTGCTACAGACGCGAAATTTAACCGACAGGAAGAAGATGCTGTGATATGCAAATGATTAGCTTTTCAGAGCATTCACACAAGGTTGGCGCCGGTGGCGACACCTACAACGTGCTGATATGAGGAAAGTTTCCAACCGATTTCTCATACACAAACAGCAGTTGACCGTTGTTGCCTGGTGAAACGTTTGTGGTGCCTCGTGTAAGGACAAGAAATGCGTACCATCGCGTTTCACACTTTGATAAAGGTCGGATTGTAGCCTATCGCGATTGCGGTTTATTGTATAGCGACATTGCTGCTCGCGTTGGTCGAGATCCAATGACTGTTAGCAGAATATGGAATCGGTGGGTTCAGGAGGGTAATACGGAACGTCGTGCTGGATCCCAATGGCCTCGTATCACTAGCAGTCGAGATGACAGGCATCTTATCCACATGGCTGTGACGGATCGTGCAGCCACGTCTCGATCCCTGAGTCAACAGATGGGGACGATTCCAAGACAACAACCATCTGCACGAACAGTTCGACGACGTTTGCAGCAGTATGGACTATCAGGTCGGAGACCATGTCTGCGGTTACCCTTGACTCTGCATCACAGACAGGAGCGCCTGCGATGGTGTACTCAACGACGAACCTGGGTGTACGAATGGCAAAACGTCATTTTTTCGGATGAATCCAGGTTCTGTTTACAGCATCATGATGGTCGCATCCGTGTTTGGCGACATCGCGGTGAACGCAGATTGGAAGCGTGTATTCGTCATCGCCATACTGGCGTATCACCCGGCGTGATGGTATGGGGTGCCATTGGTTACACGTCTCTGTCACCTCTTGTTCGCATTGACGGCACTTTGAACAGTGGACGTTACATTTCAGACGTGTTACGACCCGCGGCTCTCCCCTTCATTCGATCCCTGCGAAACCCTACGTTTCAGCAGGATAATGCATGACCGCATGTTGAAGGTCCTGTACGGGCCTTTCTGGATACAGAAGACGTTCGACTGCTGCCCTGGTCAGCATATTCTCCAGATCTCTCACCAATTGAAAAGTCTGGTCAATAGTGGCCGAGCAACTGGCTCGTCACAATACGCCAGTCACTACTCTTGATGAACTGTGGTATCGTGTTGAAGCTGCACGGGCAGCTGTACCTGTACACACCATCCAAGCTCTGTTTGTCTCAATGCCCAGGCGTATCTAGGCCGTTATTACGGCCAGAGGTGGTTGTTCTGGGTACTGATTTCTCAGGATCTATGCACCCAAACTGCGTGAAAATGTAATCACATGTCAGTTCTAGTATAACATATTTGTCCAATTAATACCCGTTTATCATCTGCATTTCTTCTTGCTGTAGCAATTTTAATGGCCAGTAGTGTAATTTTCTTTCAATTCTATCTATCAATGTATTATATGCCTTCATTCTAGGTCTTACTTCATCATTAGTTTTCCTTTCGATTCTTGATATTCTGACACTCCTACGCAAATGATCCATTTCCACAGCTGTTAGTCTTCTTTTGAGATCCGCATTTAAGATTCATTGTTCTGATCCATAGCATAGCACTGATTCAACCATTATCTTGCTTAATATTTTCTTATTGTTGTTTGAAATATTCTTATCCCACCAAAAAGAATGCATACACCCTAACACTATTCTGCTTTGCTGTATTCTATATTTTACTTCTGTATGGCCCAATCCATTTTTATCAATATGTGCCCCAAGATATTTAAATTTCTCTACCTGTCTCATAACTGCTTTGCCACTGATGTGTACTTCAAATTAACATCACTATTCACCACCAGATACTCTCTTTTTCTTAGACTCACTTGTAGTCCCCATATGTTGTGTTCCTGATATAATCGTCGTATCATCTTGTGCTATAATAGCTTGATTGTCAGCAAAACTTAATGGAAAACATCTCTACATCGTTGACAGTTATTCCCATTCCTCTGCAGCTGCTCTTCCAATTTCGGAGAGCCACTTCTGCATATAAATTGAACAAGATGGGTGGCATACTGCAACCTTGTCGCAAACCTTTAGTGACATTAATAGGTTCTGATAACCGTATATGGGTTCCAGTTCAGAATGTTATCTACGCAGTCCTTTCTATAAGACCTGGAAGTTTGTAAGGGAAGTTTTAGAAAACCCTGTGTACAGGGTGTCCCAGAAATGTTGCGACAAACTTCTAGGGATTGTAGGTGATTTCTTGAGAAACAAATCAAGGACAGGAACCCGCGTCCGGAAACGTCATCAACAACGCTACAGTGCGTCGAAGTTACAGCCGCTGAGGCCTGTCACTTGGTTCAAATGGCTCTGAGCACTATGGGACTCAACATCTGTGGTCATCAGTCCCCTAGAACTTAGAACTACTTAAACCTAACTAACCTAAGGACATCACACACACCCATGCCCGAGGCAGGATTCGAACCTGCGACCGTAGCGGCCACGCGGTTCCAGACTGAGGCGCCTAGAACCGCACGGCCACACCGGCCGGCGGCCTGGCAGTAGGCGCAACGTTGTTTGTGGTTCAGTGGTCACGAGTGATTGCGATGATCGCCAGAGGGGAAGATGGAGCTAGCTTCTGTGTAGAAGGTCTTGTCTCCTATGAATGCGATGGTATTTTGCCTCGGTCGATGACGGTTTCACGCACTGGTTTCCATATACATTTTATTTTTCTCCTGTATAGGGAAAAACAATGGCGATTTTAGAGTGTTCCGGAAGAAAAATAAACTGTGAATAGAAACTCGTGTTCGTAACTGTCATCCACCGAGGCAACAGAGCATCGCATTCATGGGAGACGAGATCCTGCTACGCAGCAGCCAGCCCTATCATCTCCACTGGCGATCGTGGAAGTCATTCACAATTACTGCATAACTAACATTGCCTTGAGACGTTCCGCCCATGGTCCGTCAGCGCACAGTCACGTTTGCTGTCGAAGGGGTGGCCTAATGGCAGGCGCTGGCGCCTGTGACTTCGACACCCTGTAGCGTCGATGGACAAAGTTATCCTCGATTTGTTCGTTAGTACGCCCTCTACAATCCTCAAGTTTGTCACATTTCGGGGACACGCTCTCTCTCTCTCTCTCTCTCTCTCTCTCTCTCTCTCTCTGTGTGTGTGTGTGTGTGTGTGTGTGTGTGTGTGTGTGTGTGTGTTCTCGAATGGCGTCAAAACACCGTACTGTTCTACCTCTGCCTTAACAATCACTTTTTTGTGTTTAAAGTAGTCTAGAAGTAGTATCGGAACTGTTTACTGCCCTGTATTACACTTCATGTGTTATGCACCTTTCTCCTACGTGCGTCTTCTAGAAATTATAAGCCACAGACATAAAAAGTCGCTTACAAAACCTAGTTCGACCTATTTTCGAGTAGCGTTCGTCAATAAGGAGCCCTTACCAAATAGTGTCAGTGGAATAGTTAGAACAGACTCAAAGACAAGCTGTACAGTTATTCAAGTGTTGGTGTAGTCAACGTAAAAGTCATAGAAATGTTTACAAACTGGAACAGGTGACGCTAGGAAGAAGACGCCGGGCAGCACATACAAATAGTATGTTGAGAGCAACGGATGTTGACTTGAGAAGTAATATACGCTGAAGCGTCAAAGAAACTGGTATAGGCATGCGTATTCAAATACAGAGATATGTAAACTGGCAGAATACGGTGCTGCGGTCGGCAACGCAAATATAAGACAACAAATGTCTGGGGCAATTGTTAGATCGGTTACTGCTGCTACAATGGCAGGTTCTCAAGATTTAAGTGATGCTGAACGTTGTGTTATAGACGGCTCACGAGCGATGGGACACAGCATCTCCGAGGTAGCGATGAAGTGGAGATTTTCCCGTACGACCATTTCACGAGTGTACCATGTATATCAGGAATCCGGTGAAACATCAGATCTCCGACATCGCTGCGGCCGGAAAAAGATCATGCAAGAACGGGACCAACGAAGACTGAATAGAATCCTTGAACGTGACAGAAGTGCAACACTTCCGCAAATTGCTGCAGATTTCAGTGTTGGGCCCTCAACAAGTGTCAGCGTGCGAACCATTCAACGAAATGTCACTGATATGGGCTTTCGGAGCCGAAGGCCAACACGCGAACACTTGAAGACTACACGACACAAAGCATTACGGCTCGCCTGGGCCCGTCAACACCGACACTGGACTGCTGATGATTGGAAACATGTTGCGAGGTCGGAAGAGTCTCGTTTCATATTATATCGAGTGGATGGACGTGTACGGGTAAGCACAACCTCATGAATCCATGGACCCTGCATGTCAGCAGGGGACTGTTAAGGCCGGTGGAGCCTCTGTAATGGTGTGGGACGTGTGCGGTTAGAGTGATAAGGGACCCCTGACGGTCTAGATAAGACTCTGACAGGTGACACGTACGTAATAATCCTGTCTTATCATCTGCATCCATTCATGTCCATTGTGCATTCCAACGGATTTGGGCAATTCCATCCAGACAATGCGATATCTAACACGTCCAGAATTGCTACAGACTGGCTCTAGGAACACTCTTCTGAGTTTAGACACTTCCGCTGGCCAGCAAACTCCCCAGACATAAACATTATTAAGCATATCTGGGATGCCTTGCAACGAGCTGTTCAGAAGCCATCTCCAAACCTCTCGTACTCTTTCGGATTTATGGACAGCCCTGCAGGCTTCATGATGTCAGTTCACTCGCCGGCCGTGGAGGCCGTGCGGTTCTAGGCACTACAGTCTGGAACCGCGCGACCGCTACGGTCGCAGGTTCGAATCCTGCCTCGGGCATGGATGTGTGTGATGTCCTTAGGTTAGTTAAGTTTAAGTAGTTCTAAGTTCTAGGGGACTGATGACCTCAGCAGTTAAGACCCATAGTGCTCAGAGCCATTTGAACCATTCAGTTCCCTCCAACACTAGTTCAGACATCGACTCCATGCCACGTCGTGTTGCAGCACATCTGCGTGCTCTCGGAGGCCCTACACTATATTAGGCAGGTGCACCAGTTTCTTTGTAACGTTCATCTCGTCTTGTATGGGATCCGTCTCTTCACGATTTGGTAAATTTCATTTTATTATTAAGTTTGTCGCCGGATGCTCTTTCTGAGGCCAATGGATTGGGGGTGGGGGATGCGGGGGTCTGGAGATGTGGGGGGGGGGAGGGGGTATGGGAGATTCATGTGCATCTGTCTGTGGCTTGTGTACTTCGTTCTGAGTGAATGTAAACCTTCCCGACGGATACTGCTGATAAAATTTTCTCAGATTTCCATCAGAGTGGCTGCCTTAGTATTCCGCGACGTTTCGATGCCACTCACCTTCGCGAGCAGAAAATGATTAGTGTTGTGTACATAGTTCCGCGTAGTCAGCGCATACACAACTTTCCCACTAGAGCGCGCCCCGCTAAGCACAACAGCACAGGCGCAGCGCTCGTCCGTCTCCGCACTAAGAGATGGCGCTGCCTTAGAGATGGACCAAATTCTGCTTCCGCCGATCCGCGTATTCATATGTAACGCAGCCAATGAAATCGCTGCTAACGTAGAACCTTTTCTCCTCGCGGACCACACTCGCGCAGTGATACCTGAACGCGCGAGGTATTATAACGAGTGTACAGACCTCCGATTAGTCAGTCTGCACCAGTCTGTACTAGTTCTACATTTGTCTGTACCAGTCTATAGTGAAGTTTCAGTCTGCGCCTAATAAGATTACCATATTCCTGTACATAGCCATGAAGATAAATGAATAGACACTTTGTCAAGTATCAGAGATATGTGAGAATAAGATTAACGTACCAAGACCAAAGGAACTTCAGATTGTCAATTGTAAACAGCATCCAGAGTCAAGTTACGTAATGTCTATGCTTTTTACTATTTTAATAAATGTGTGTGAAAATTAATCAAGTTCTGTTTAAAGTTGGTCATTGTCAATCTGCTACACTAAGCGTGCAAGTGGCACTTCTATCGTCTGACCTAACGGCAGAAGATAAACACGCCACGATAAGACCACGAGACATATTGCTGACACTCGCCTACTTCGTTAGAGCGACAAGTCAAATAATCTGATGGTGTGTGTACCGAAGGTCTTACAGTACGCACACCACAATTAGAGTGGCACTCGTGGAAACGGCGCATTTTAACTGTTTGTGTGTCGTATTCCCTTAGGTGGATTTTTAGGTACTAGCCCAGCATCATACACAGGTCGGCCTGTGTACCAACCAACGATAGCTAATCCACCGCACGGATGAATCGATGTCGGTCAGACCCACCTCCTTGTCTCGCAAGCTAGTGCGCTGCGCGTTTCGCTATGCGAGCAGGTCACTGGTCAGAGCTGAGACATTGTATCGTATTCTTCGCTACTTCTATTCTACGCCCAAGTATCAAATAGAAAGGACTGCACCAGGCGGTCAGACAACCCCAAATACGGCCTACCGGCCGACAAGGCCGTACGGTAATTTCATTTTACACTACTTCCGTCGTACGAATAGCTTTCATCCGAACTTGGGGTATTCGTGGACGAGTGCCAGCGATGGCCACGCAGCGGCGTCGGAGGCGGCGCGGCCTGTGGCTGCGGCGGCCACTGGGGGCGGAGGGCGCTAGCGGTGGGGGCGGCGCAGCCAGCGGCGGTCCGCGCACGCGCAGTGAGTGACGCGCGCTTGTGTCCGCAGGGCCGGTGCAGCAGCCGCCGCTCGCTCGAGTCCGCCGCAGCCGGCGACAGCGCACGCATGGCGGCGCGTAGACCCGCCTGGAAGTACATGCTCGACTTCTCCATCTTCGCCGTCGGTGAGTACCGCTGCGGCGCGGCCTGTCGCGCGATTTCCGCTACCGGTGCGTGTGGACGTGCCGCCGGGTTCCGGCAGCATTTTGTTTACGAGACTTGACTTCCGCAGTTTTGCTGTCATCCCCATAATTTTTTTTTCGTCCCTCGACATCTGTCGTTTTGTCTACTGTCATTTCAAGTGCGTAATAGGAAACACTGTTCTATTATGGATGTTCCTTCGAGCTGTCGATATATCTCGTAATGTTCCTTACCGAGTTGTTTACTATTCGTTTAAAAGACGAGGAAATGCAGTCAAATCTCATGGAAAAGATGTTACGTTTGCTTTATTAAAAGTGTTTGGGCATTATCGCATACCGTTGTAAATAATTACGACGCGCGGACATCTACTGCCAAGTAAGTTGCTAGCTGAGATAACGTCGTGTGCAGTGTCATACGTAGAAAATGACGTAAAAGCAACTGTTCTGCACTTCTGTGATCCATCCGTGTCTCGTGCTTCCTGAATAGCTTTCGTTAAAGTTTATCAATGATTTAATAACTGTATGCATCTGTTGTAAACCCATAATGCAACTATATCGCGATCTCACTATGGAGATTATGACGCGTCAGTTGTGTATATCGCAGCGCAGCAAGTAAAGTGACAAGTCCAAAAATGGCAGTTGTAGTGTATGTCAACTGAAAAATATATGTGAAGTGCCGAAATGCGGATGGAAAACATAATAAACATATTGCCAACAACTCTTACTTGAAATTTAAAGAAAGCTTATACTATTTCAATATAATTTTTACAGAATTAATTCTTTAAAAGTCGAGTTTTCTCGAGTACTGCATTGTTGTCACTACTCTTGCCGGAGTGCGATATGTAGAACGTGCGGGCACATGCCTTGCCTACAGGTAATGACAGTTTTCGGCTACTGGTGCGTTATAATCCCCAAATTCACAGTTTTATACATTTTTGTACTGTGATGATGTTCGCATTTGAAACTAGCTTACGTCAGTCACTTCTGTTTCTGGTAGGAAAAGGTTACTTTCTTCAAACATCGGTAAGCAACATAACACGCACATTAAGATATGTAGCTATCACTGACAAGGTAAAACATTTCAGTACTAAGTAGTGCCTAAGACCGTATGGAATGTCTTGACAGTTTTAGAATTATGTAGCTCCATACTTAATATCACGATGTAATGCCATCAAGAACAAATATCATTGTATCATGAATAACCAAAAATCAGACGGAAGCGAGCGAACTTCAGAGCAGCGTGCGAGAATACAAGTAATGATTTACATCTCAGGTTTGACAGTACATTAATTTTACAATGTGTGTGTTCCTTTGCGCTGTAAGTAGGAAGTTCCTATTTTAGTTATATTTATCATTCAGTCGCAAGACCAGGAAACTTTTGCAGGACAAACAAAAGGAAATTTTTGTATTGTTTATGTTATATTTGTTTTATATTTCACGTGCTCCTTTGTTATAAAAGTAATGCAGGTACATTCTAATGGCAAGAAATACCTTAAATCCTTTAACGGTTCGTATGTGGTATTTACAGCACGAGTAGCAGAAGATATGTGAAATATTAAGTCGCATTTATTGACCGTTTATCGTAATTAATTCATGACACAGTTATGAAGGTACAGAAACAAACAATGAAGCGGTACTGTAGCGGGCGTTCCCAGATAAGCGTGTTGCAGACTTGACAACGGCAGCCGCAGAGAAAATAACGGCGCGCGCGTTAACATATTTCGTGGTACTGTTCCGTATCCTGACTTCACACCACAAATTAGTCAAGACAGATTAGGTTATTAATTATGTATTATTATTATTACTAGTTTTCCTGATTACAGAAACATTACTACGAGATGAAACATTATCGCAGACAGTGACGCACAATGACAGTGTTGCGTACATCTATTACATGTCTGATTGGATGCGAGATGGAACAGCGGATGAGATTATATCTTGTTACTATGCAATTTTAAATATTTGCATGACATTCGTATCAAATGATTTTTGATAAAGGCGTTGATAATCTCAACCTTCGGTGCCCCACTATCGCCTTTCGATGGAACTAGATAGTAAACCGTGACAACAGTGGTGTGTAAAACAGCGGTTTCAAGACATCCTGGACGTTTCTGAATATAAGTTCGTCATTGTTGTCAATAAAACGCTGTCAGTCGCTCTGTAACAGTTACCACTGTTACTACTACTCGGACAGTTGTGGATACTATAAACATGAAGGAACATGAAGTGTACCGCATTCAGTCGATGTAACTCTTATCACTTGTGACATTACAGTAGAAAGAAAGAATCTACATGACATGAGGAACAGTATACTTTGCGATCCGCATGTGGACAATACAGATTTAGTAGTAATAACCGAATAGACGTGCGGTTGACACCCCTTATGTACACAAGGATCTAATCAGATAACGGACGCACTATTCTCCGGACGTCTCTAAAAACGGTCACTATCTCTATATGAATACGTCATACAATCTTTCATTCGCCATTTATTTTACAGTCTCTGAGAGAATATTACACATTGGTTAAATCCCCGCTTGAATGGTGCAGATGTAGTAAAAATCTTTGGTGTATGTCTAATGAAGGAAAATTAAGTTACAGGTACCCTCCAAGGAGGCTCATCTGTACCTAAAGAATCGCTTATTTGAATGTTTTTGTTAACATAATATATTGATTGCGTTGTCTTGTGTTTTGATCGTGCGGCGAGTGTTGAGAGTACGTTATTACTGCGGCCAATCAACCTGACAAGTAGACCGTCATCGTAGCTGAGTGTCAGCACGGTAGCTCAGCGTGTTCGGTCAGAGGGTTACCGGCCCTCTGCAATAACTAAACTGTGTGAACGGATCAACGATGAACTTGAACAGGTGTCATGGAACGTCCGCCCCGAACAAATGCAACGAACAAAAAAAAAAAAAAAATATCGGCACGGTAATTCAGCGTGTTCGTTCAGAGAGCTGGTTGCTCTCTGTAATACAACAAACTGAGAGAAAAGATCAACAACGAACTTCAACGGATGTCATGTGACGCGCGTTACGACCAAACACAACGAACAAAATGCAAAACAAATAAGTGGACAGCGCGCCGGCCTGTCATGCAGGGGATCCGAGTTCAATTCCCGGCTGAGTTTGAGATTTTCTCCGCTCAGGGACTGGGTGTTTGTGTCGTCTTCATCATCATCATTTCATCCTCATCGACGCGCAAGTCGCTGAGGGGGGGGGGGGGGGGGGCGGTTACCTCAAGGCTTGCACCAGGCGATCAGGTCTACCTGTCAGGCGACATTTCAATGTAACAAATTCTAGTTAGGCAATGAAAGTTCCAATTAGGCAAGAGAGGAAAGATTTAAGAGAAGAGGAGAGGAGAAAGTGAAAAAATGCAAATTCCTTTGCTTCGCTCCTTTTGTAAAACCTGTATGTGTAGGTAGATACCTAAAGTTATTAAACGTCTTAAACTTTATTTAGAGATTCGGAGAGCAAGTTAACGATGTCCCACGCTACGATCATAGCTCAACAAGAATGGCGCATTGTTAGAGGGGTACACATGTTCCGGGTTTTCTGCTGAGACAGTTCTGCTGCGGTACGGATAACAGGTGCTTCTCAGTGTGCTAGGGAAATGGCGCGGGAACTGGAAAGTTACACCAGCTGTGAAATCGCGTGACAATACAATTGTTGTGGACAAAATGTCTAAATTACACACACATTCACTGTGAAATTGTGGCGATACATGGAGCAGATGCAATGCCGCATCCAGCCATAGTGAAAGGGTGGCAACAATTTCACCAAGGCCATACAGATGTGAGTGGTGCTCATAGGAATGTTCACATCTTCCACCTTGCCATTTCAATCTTTTCGGCACGCTGAAAGAGATTTTCCGACGATGAGGACGATCGCACAGCGGTTCTCGTGACCAAAGAGCGGATTTCTATCGTCGGGGAAGTGAAAGATTGGTAGAATGCTCCAACCATTGTTTACAGAGACTTGGTGCCAATGTTGAGTAATACAGTTTTAAAAATGAATATCGGGGTTTTAACGCTTTATATTATTTATTACGTTAAACTTAAAGTTATAAATGATATGTCCAATGAAAGAGCAACTCAAACAGTTGTTCGGCCCCAGTGCGCATGCGCAGCGCCAATGTTTTGTGCCGTATCCCGGCGGAAAGTTTATGGGCCTTTCTTTTTTGGTTAACCTACTGTAACTGGCACTTCTTACCTTGATACACTAGAGCAATGGCTCTTCCCTCAGTTGGAAGAAGATGAGCCAGAGAACATTTTCCAGCAAGATCATGCGCCACCTCACTGGGATAGCGATGTACGGGATTGGTTGAAGTTCACTGTACCCAAGCGCTGGATAGGCCGCAAGGGGCCCAATGACAGGGCTTGCTTTGCATGGCCTCCACGTTCATCCGACCTAGCGCCATGCGATTTTTACCTTTGGGGCTTCATCAACGATCGTGTGTACGTGCCTCCGCTACCAGCAGACCTCCCTGAATTAAGAATCCGGATTGAAGCAGCTGTTGCTACAATCACAGAAGACACACTTATCAGCGTTTGGGAAGAACTCGGTTATAGACTTGATGTGTGCCGTGTGACAAATGGTGCTCACATTGAACATTTATAAGGTTCTTGGTAAAACTATTCGAGTTGCTCTTTCATTTGACATACCATTTATAACTGTAAGTTTAATACAATAAATATTATAAAGCGTTAAAACCGCGATATTCATTTATAAACACCCTGTAGTGTCCTATATCTGTGTCATTTTGACGAGTAGTGCAGCATTCAGTAAGCTTCACTTGGCTTGCCATAATAACGTGTAGCTTAATTTTTGAAACCTCCTCGTATATAGTTACATTTCTGCAGAGAACCTTATCGGGTTTTCATCAATCTTTAATTGGCGTAACACCTTTATATTTTCAAAACCACCGTGCTGATGAAGATATAGATGCATTAGACCAACTGAACATCGGTGGAAAACCTAAACGCATCTTGACATAAAGCTGATCTAAAGCGGCTGGTTGTTGCATTTCTTCCAGTAATTCAATCCACAGTCACGGAGATGAGACACCATGGATAAATTTCTTGGATCTGTTACCCCATATTACTTTAAAGCTAGGCTGAAGTGGCATTCCTTTCTAATTAACGCGATCGACATCAGTCTCCGCTTCCGTCACCGTAAGACTCGTCTGCTCTGTACTATGGTAATTTCTTATGACTTTTAGCTTTATTGTAGGTACTTTTCCTGATTATTTTAAGCTGTCATGTGACGGAAAAGTGATGAACATTTTTCACACGGCGTCGCACTTTTCATTAACCTTGGTGATCACCTTTCGTTCCATTTGAAGAAAGCGAACTTTTCGTGTCTTCTTTGCAAGACGAGAGACGCTCCCATTCAGTTACCATATCTTCTTACGTGCTTTAAGTATATACAGTTGTTTATTTTCGTACTTTCTTGACAGAATCGTTGTATAAACCACAAATGAACAGATTTATTGAGCAGCTATCATTGTCGCGTTATTCTTCGGTCTCCAATGAGGAAAGAACCTTCGTCAGTGCAAGTTCATAATGCAAGCACAGCTTGTGTCAGGTTGCGCGGAGAGGACACTGTTTATAAAACCGGTAATAGTACTAAAAGTTCTAATGAGCAAATAGACAGAAATGTCTTATGACTAAATGCGTAGATCTGAAAACTCTACACGCCTACAGAATTAGACGCGAACCATCGAAAAGGGGGAAAAATAACCTGGTGAATTATGCAGCCACCGCCACACATAAAACGGTAGACCGTGCAATACTGAGGCAGATGTAGAGCATCGTGCGGAATAACTCAACAGAATGCCCAGCGGTAGTTATCCGTGCAGTACACACGGTGGATGGCAGGCAGCGAGAAAGATTCATTGTTGTGCGATCAAACGGAATTCTACGGTGTTCGTCTGTTTTTGTTACTAACACGTGTTTTACATGTTGTATCATAGACGTACGTGTGTCGACTTCAGAATAACTTTTCGTATGTTGTTGTTGTTGTTATTGTTGTTGTTGTCTTCAGTCCTGAGACTGGTTTGATGCAGCTCTCCATGCTACTACTCTCTCCTGTGTAAGCTTCTCCATCTCCCAGTACCTACTGCAACCTACATCCTTCTGAATCTGTTTGGTGTATTCATCTCTTGGTCTCCCTCTACGACTTTTACCCTCCACGCTGCCCTCCAATACTAAATTGGTGATCCCTTGATGCCTCAGAACATGTCCTACCAACCGATCCCTTCTTCTAATCAAGTTTTGCCACAAACTTCTCTTCTCCCCAATCCTATTCAACACCTCCTCATTAGTTATGTGTTGACTAGAAAAAAGAAACACGCTTCATAACTCCGTCACCGAACAATGTGGCGCAGTGGTTAGCACAATTGGCTAGGATTCGGGAGGACGCCGATTCAAATCCCCCTCCAGGCCATACGGATTTAAGTTTTCTGCGATTTCCGTACATCGCTACAGGCAAATGCCGGTATGGTTCCTTTGAAAGGGACCTTCCGATTTCCTTCCGCATCGTCCCCTAATACGAGCTTGTGCTGCGTCCTTAATGATCTCGTTGTCGTCAGGACCTAAACTCTGGTTTTGCTTCTCTTCTTTCTTCACAACAGTGCCAGTTTGTCAGACAAATGTGTGTATCTCGCAACACGATAAATCTCGGTAATGTCTTCGTTGTGTGCACTATTTCATGTCCATAGATTGGACTGTCATATGAATTTCTGAAGATAACGTTTGTAAATTACATACTATACAAATACAAATTCTAAAGGCTAATGCCTTGTCGACGCAACCACTGTTCTCTGTCACTGACTGTCGTTTCAGTTCTGTGTAATTCACATCACATCCTCTTTTCGATGTGTTTCAAATACTTCTTCCTAGGTCGTCCTCTCCCTTTCTTCCCCAGTGCTCTGTTTTCTTTCTGTCCCGAATGAAATGTCCAACAAACTTTATTTTTCTGTTTTCCATTTCCTTTAGAAATCTCCTTCGCCTAGCTCGTTCCTGTCATTTTCCACCTTATCCACATTTCAGCAGCTTCAAGTCCATTTCTTTCAAATTTACACAAAGCTCAACTTCGTTTCACAGAGCAGCGTGACCCCACAGAAACGCTTTTTTGAAACATTTTCTGACGTCTGTATTTGTATGTTTGCTGGTTAAAATGTCTGTCTTAGTCATTAATGCATGTGTTGCTAATTCAACCCTTCTATGCATTTCCATTAAGCATTCATTGTTCTCTATGAGTTTGCTACCGAGATAACAAAATTGTTTCACCTATCAATTCAGACGTCATCAATTTTTGTATTGGTGTTAATTCCTTCCCTATTTTTTTCGCACCTCCGTTATTGTAGTTTTCCTGCTCACGTTGAGTTTCCATAGTTCAAAAGTGTGTGTTGGAGCTTGCAGAATTCTATCCATTTGTTTTTCGGAGTCTGCAACTACTACGATATCCCCTACATCCGCATATGTACCCCACAAGCCACCATATGGTGCATGGCGGAGCGTACCTTGTGCTATTATTAATAGTCATTTCCTTTAGTGTTCCACTCGCAAACAGAGCGAGGGAAAAACGGCTGTCTGTATCCCTCCGTACGATCCCTAATTTCTCTTATCTTATTCTCGGAGTCCTTGCGTGAAATGTACGTCGGCGACAACATAACCTTTCTGCATCAGCCGCAGATGAGGGTTATCTTAAATTTTTTCAATAGTGTTTCGCGAAAAAGAACGTCGTCTTGCCTCCAGGGATTCCCATTTGATTTTACGAAGCATCTCCGTAGTACTCGGGTGATGATCGAACCTATCGGTAACAAATCTAGCATTCCCTTCTGAATTGCTTCGATGTTTACCCTGAGTCCGACGTGGTGGGGATCACAAACACTCGAGCAGTACTCGAGAACGGCAAATCTGATGCAGTGGATCCTTTCACCATTGACTTCTATTCCCTTTTTTCTATTCCCTATTATTTTTCTGTTTTCCATTTCCTTTAGAAATCTCCTTCGCCTAGCTCCTTCAGGATCTGAATAGCTTCCTCAATTAACACATTAAGTAAATGTTGAGATAGGGGACATTCTTGTCTAACTCCTTTTGTAAGCGCGTTTGAAAAGTCCGTGCAAAGTCCGAGAGACGGCACGACCGGCGCGTATTGAGGTCATATTTAATTAGTAGCGTCTTTGGAAAGAACGCACACCAAGTTTCAGCCATATTGGTCTATTTATTTGTGTTTGGCATTCTTGTGAATCAAGGAAGTCGAGTGATTGTCAAAAAATGGAGGAAAAAGAATTTCGTGTGGTGATTCAACATTACTTCATGAAAGGCAAAACGCCTCAGGAGACTAAAGAGAAGCTCGATAAGCATTACGGTGACTCTGCACCTTCGATTAGAACAGTTTATAAGTGCTTTCAAAATTTTCGGGGTGGCCATATGGGCACAAGTGATGCTGAACGTTCTGGACGCCCTGTGGAGGTTACGACTCCAGAAATCATTGATAAAATCCATGATACGGTGGTGAACGACAGAAGAGTTACGGTGCGTGAGATTGCTTGTGCTGTGGGCATCTCGAATGAACGGGTACATAATATTTTGCATAAACATTTGGACATGAGAAAGCTATCCACAAGATGGGTTCCGCGATTGCTCACGCTTGACCAAAAACGGAATCGTGTGAAGTATTGCAAACATGGTTTGTAGCTGTTCAGGAAGAATCCGCAGGACTTTAAGCGTCGTTTCGTCACTGTGGATGAAACATGGATAGATTACTATACTCCTGAGAGCAAAGAACAATCTAAATAATGGGTTACCAAGGGAGAATCTGCACCAAGAAGAAGAAGACTGTTCCTTCGGCCGGAAAGGTTATGGCGACTGTCTCCTGGGATTCGCAAGGGATAGCCCTCATCGACTCTCTGGAAAAGGGTAAAACTATTACAAGTGCATATTATTCATCGTTATTGGACCGTTTGAAAACCGAGCTGCAAGAAAAGCGCCGGCGAGTGGACCACAAAAAAGTCATTTTCCATCACGACAATGAACTAGCACACACCTCAGCAGTTGTGGTCGCAAAATTAATGGAAATAAGATTCCAACTCGTTTCACATCCCCCCTATTCTCCAGACTTGGCTACCTCGGACTACGATTTGTTCCCCATTTGAAGAAATGGCTGGCGGGACATAGATTTTATTCAAACGAGGAGGTGATTGCAGCAGCTAATAGCTATTTTGCAGACTTGGACAATTCCTATTATTAGAACAGCGTTGGACGAAGTGTACAACTCTAAAAGGAGACTACGTCGAAAAAATAAAAAAGATTTACCCCAAATACGTAAGTAGTTTTTATTTTTGCACGAATTTTTCAAACGCCCCCCGTAAACAGAAAAAACGTAGGCAGTTGATGTTGAACTTGTCAGACTCACGTTCTTACAGACATTTATTATTATACGAATTTGGAAACTCTATGAGGTCTTCAAAAACTAGTTGTTTCATGCAACGAAACTTCGCACCATCCGACCGTGTTTACACCGGAGCGTAAAGGCAACAGCAGCTCTTTTACTGACGGCAGCAGTCGTGTGTCGGTGGAAGCTTTCAGCAGGCTGCTGTCATCGGGAGGAGAGGCTCTTGAGGCAGTGTGCCGGCTGGGGCCTTTGTTTCGTGGCGGGGCGTCGGCAATACGGAAGAGGGCAGCAAAAACAAACCCGCGCGTGGCGCTGCCGCAGCTGTTATCAGTAACAACACGGCGCGGCCGCGGCCAGATGAGCGAAGGCTCGCCCTGCTTGCACGCCGGGCCGAGCGTCTGGAGCAGATCTCTCGCGGCCGGAAGAGCAAACGCGCCCCGTACAAAGGCCACGGCCCAGGCGGGCACCTGCCTACAAACACCGCGGCCCGCGCGCTGACAGCTCCCAGCCGCCGAGCCAGCCTCTCACCGCCAGGTCGCCGGCCCGGCCGGCCTGCAGGAATGCAAATTTACAACTTCAAAACGCCGCCCTGTGACCACCGCGCACGCGTTTTGTTTACGGGAGTTTGGACGCCTTTAGAGTCTCGCTTATTTATCCGTGTCAACTGACCGCTTTCAATACAGGAGGAATACACTATTGACCGTCATCTCTGCAACACGAGGAAGGATGACAAATAGTCATTTTGATATACCGGGTGATCAAAAAGTCGGTATAAATTTGAAAACTGAATAAATCACGGAATAATGTAGATAGAGAGGTACAAATTGACACACATGCTTGGAATGTTATGGGGTTTTATTAGAACAAAAAAAAAACAATCGATCAAAAATTGTCCGACAGATGGCGCTTCATATGATCAGAATAGCAATAATTAGCATAACAAAGTAAGACAAAGCAAATATGATGTTCTTTACAGGAAATGCTCAATATGTCCATCATTCCTCAACAATAGCTGTAGTCGAGGAATAATGTTGTGAACAGCACTGTAAAGCATGTCCGGAGTTATGGTGAGGCATTGGCGTCGGATGTTGTGTTTCAGCATCCCTAGAGATGTCCGTCGATCACGATACACTTGCGACTTCAGGTAACCCCAAAGCCAATAATCGTTCGGACTGAGGTCTGGGGACGTGGGAGGCCAAGCATGACGAAAGTGGCGGCTGAGCACACGATCATCACCAAACGACGCGCGCAAGAGATCTTTCACGCGTCTAGCAATATGGGGTGGAGCACCGTCCTGCATAAACATCGTACGTTCCAACAGGTGTTTATCAGCCAGGCTGGGGGTGATGCGATTCTGTAACATATCGGCGTACCTCTCAACCGTCATGGTAGCAGTTTTGCTATCCAGCGCCATATGTCGGACATTTTGTGAACTTTATTTTTTGTTGTTGTAATAAAACCCCATGTCATTCCAAGCATGTGTCAATTTTTACCTCTCTATCTACATTATTCCGTGGTTTATTAAGTTTTCAAATTTATACTGACTTTTTGATCACCCGGTACATGATGCGCCCAGGAAACTGATATAGGCATGCGTATTCAAATGCAGAGATATGTAAACAGGCGGAATACGGCGCTGCTGTCGGCTACACCTATATAAGACGACAAGTGTCTGGCGCAGTTGTTAGATTGGTTATTGCTGCTACAATGGCAGGTTATCAAGATTTAAATGAGTCTGAACGTGGTGTTATAGTCGGCGCACGAGCGATGGGACACAATATCTCCGGGGTAGCGATCAAGTAGGAATTTACCGGTACGACCATTTCACGAGTGTACCTTGAATATCAGGAATCCGTTAAAACATCAAATCTTCGACATCGCTGCGGCCGGACAAAGATTCTGCAAGAACGGGACCAACGACGATTAAAGAGAATCGTTCAACGTGACAGATGTGCAAACCTTCCGCAATTTGCTACAGATTTCAATGGTGGGCCATCAACTGTCAGCGTCCGAACCATTTAACGAAATATCATCGATATGGGCTTTCAAGGAAGAAGGCCCACTAGTGTACCCTTGATGACTGCACTACACAAAGTTTTACGTCCCGCCTGGGCACGTCAACATAGACATTGAACTGTTGATGACTGGAAACATGTTGGCTGGTCTGACGAGTCTCGTTTCAAACTGTATCGAGCGGATGGATGTGTACGAGTATGGAGACAACCTCAAGAATCCATGGACCCTGCATGTCACCAGGGGACTGTTAAAGCCGGTGGAGGCTCTGTAATGGTGTGGGACGTGTGCAGCTTGCATGATATGAGACCCCTGAAACGTGTAGATACGACTCTGACAGGTGACACGTACATAAGCATCCTGTCTGATCACCTACATCCATTCATATCTATTGTGCATTCCGACAATGCGACACCCTACACTTCCAGAATTGCTAGAGAGTGTCTCCAGGAACATTCTTTTGAGTTTAAACACTTCCGCTGGCCACCAGACTCCCCAGACATGAACGTTCCTGAGTATATCTGGGATGCCTTGCAACGTGCTGCTCAGAAAAGATGTCCAGCCCTCGTACTCTTACGGATTTATGGACAGCCCTGCAGGAGTCATGGTTTCAATTCGCACCAGCACTACTTCAGACATTATTCGAGTCCATGCCACGTCGTACTGCGCCACTTCTGCGTGCTCTCGGGGGCCCTACACGATATTAAGCACATTTATCAGTTTCTTTGGCTCTTCAGTGTAAAATATGTACAGGATAAACCATCTAAAATTTTCACCGAAGATATTGCGGAAATGGAAAGTGTTATTGAGGAGCAGTTTTCACAGAATGGATTGGAAGTCAGGGGTTCGTGTTGTTATCCTATCAACAGATTGTAATAACACTTAGAAAGTGTATTTTGTGCAAACATACACTTTTTTAGATGGAACAATGCCTATTGACATTAACAAGCTAAAAGTAGGATAAATTAGAATGTCAGTGGTGTTTGTTGCAGGAGTCTAGTGAGAGTCGTTTACGAGATGTATTTTGAAAAGTTCGCGACACTTGCACAATACCTGTGGTAGTTCACACTAAAGAACAACACGAGTGCATACACTAGTTATCTGTATTCTGAAAAGCAACGATACAATTGGCCATCACATGCTGTGTTCAAAAGGACCATCGGAAGCAGCAATACACGCTTCTAGTCTGATACGGAATAACTACTGCACACGTGCTAGCATTTTAGCGGAGATGTCCAAGCAAGATGCAGTAATATGTCGTTGTGTATCATCGGGTGCAGTTGGTTTGTCCCTGTAGACAGTGTCTTTCCCAACAACAAAAAGTCTCCAGGCATCAAATTCGGGCAATGGACCGGCCAAGGTGCAGGCCCTGTGCGTCCAGTCCAACGATTTGGAGACAATTCGTGAAGACGTGCTGTAGTACTTGGTGCACTACATGCTGGACAGCCGTCGTGTTGGTACCACAGCTTCCTCCTAGTCTGCAGAGGAACGTCTCCTAGCAGCCGTGGAAGGTTGTCTGTTAAGAGGCTGTGTTAATTGTACGCGTTCACTGTTCCGTCTAGGAAAAACAAGCCTATGAGCTGATGGTTCACCAGCACACACCATACATTTAAACTCTTTGGACGCTGACGTTTCACCTGAACAAGCCAACGGGAATTATCAACAGACTAATTGTGCATGTTTCGGCTGTTTACTTGTCCATGATTTGTAAATGTGACCTCATCACTAAACGAAATACCGGATACATCTGGAGTATCCTGTCTTAATGCCCATTTATAGAATTTAGCAAGATTCTTATAATCTCTTGATGGAGAGAGATGTGATAGGTATGGAACCTATGTCGACACTTCCTTGCCTCATGCCACTTACTCATGCAATTGTGCGGGAGCTAACTTGCGCGTCAACTGCAACAGTAGCAAAACATTAATTTCCTCCGCTTGTGGCGTCACTTGTTTCCTTTTCTTACTTTGCCTAGGGGTTACACTATCACTTTCAGGGAACGGCTAAAAAGGTTGATGAATAACTGCCGAGATGATTGACTTCTATTGGGATATCTTGCCGCAAACACTGCACAAGAACGAACTGCGTTATTCCTATACTCTCCATATACCATGAGCATATCTGCTTTTTCTGCATTGGTAAATCCCATCGTCCGCTCACGACTTGCCGCCTGGACAGTCACACACTAACTGACTAGTAAGTCGTGATGCGCTCAAGGGGCACACAACCACACTGCAAGCAAACATAACAACGTATCTAGCAGTTACGCAGTTTGAATGGCACAAACAAATGTCGGTGTGGAAACTTTTCAAAATACGATATCCAATAAAAGACTTGCATTGGATTCCTACAACAAACACCACTAACATTCTCATTTATCCTACTTTTAGTTTGTCAGTATCAATAGGCATTGTTCCTTTTAAAAATCTGTATGTTTGCATAGAAAATTCACTTTCTAAGTATTATTACAATCCGTTTATTGGTTATTAATACGCGCCCCTGACTGCCAATAGATTCTGTGAAAACTGCACATCCATAGCATTTTCCGTTTCCACAACATTTGCGGTGCAACTTTTAGCTGATTATATTCCTGTCTTTCAGTGCGGATGCACACCGTGAGCGATCTCTTACGGGAGTCTGGAACTGCGAGTAAGGGGTTCGTGGGTACGTGACGCTACGTCAGTAGCGGGTAACAGGTTGGGAATTTGGGTCGTATGGGACGGGTGCTCGGATAGTCCCGTTCGCGATGAGCGGGAGATCGAGATTCGAGTCCCGGACCGGCACAAATTTTTACCTATTACCATTGATTCATTTCAATGAAAAAATGTCATTGAAACCTTTGAATAAACAAGTTTTACGTATTTTGCGTCTGGAGTATAGTAGAAAGAATAAAAGATGAAATTGTAGAGTGATTTCGGACTAAACCGCCGCGCGGTCTAGGGCGTCTTCTCACGGTTCGCGCGGTACTGTGTAAGGCTTGGGACCGATGACAGCAGTTTGGTCCCATAGAAGCTTACCACAAATTTCCAATTTCCTTAACAAACAGGGTGCGAAATTCAGTACACAGAGCTGCCAACTCTCTCAGCAACAGTGCGTTTAACTCGACTGGAAATCGACTTGAACGGGTACGTCATTCCAAACTGCTTCCACACTGTCAAGGCCTCATCAGCTGTAACGGCTGGCGAGTGATGGAGTGCCAGAAAAAGTAAAGTCGTATGCTATCGTTGGCTAGGGGACTCCGAGAGGCGGGTTCAGCTGTCTGAGAAGGTTTCTCCTATTTGCGCACACTGGCACCTTTCCTTCGCGAAGTGTAAGAGTAGTTTGTAAAGTATGTCTGACACGCGTGGATGACTGATGTTCTGTGGTGTCATGTTTACGTCGTATGATGATGAGAGAAGGGAGAGCTTGAAACCTGGTGCCAGCACATAGCCTACTGCTCTTGAGTAACACCGATGTCTTGGAGGCGGCTACACATCGGAATACATCGGCTCGACGGATCTATGAAGCTCTCCTAGGATGACCCCCAGTGCACATCGTGGAAATACGGATGCCCACGGTCGTTTGGAAGCAGGTATGGGATAATATTAACAACCAATTCCTGCCGTCGGACATCAGTTCGTTGTGGTACCGAGTCGTCAATGACACCTTTCCGACTAAACAGCGTCTAGCAGACATTCATTTCAGCCAGACGAACGAGTGCAGCCAGTGTGGAGCTGCCGACACCAGAGACCACCGTACAGCGTGCCGCTACGTGTGAGGAGTGTGGGAGTTGGCCGATTGATGGTGGGGTTTATCAACCAGACTGCAGCTTCCAGTGTGACACCAATGTGGATTCTCCTTCCTGACTTTAAACTGCACCCAAAAACGCCCTGGTCTGGCTACTGGGACACACTGCCAACGCCATTTTTGAGTTACAACTCAGTGACGCCGTGCAGTACATGGCCTACCTGTGGGAATGTCATCAACGATTGCATCGTTCACCGCAGTACCGCGAACATTTTGCCAACACTTTATCAGTTGCGTTTTTCTACGGCTTTCACAGGACGCTTCACTTACAGTGAATACTTTCGCTACAAGTATCCTTTTTGTTTCTCTTTCCTCATATGTGTTTTCAATTCTCTATTAGTTTCTTACCTGATGCACTTATTTAACTTTTTGTTTACATTTCACAACACATACTGATTTTTTTTTTTGTAGCATTGTTCCTAAAAGATCTCTGTGCATAACTTGTCACACATGTCAGTTGTATTTATTTCTGTTATTAACGGATTTCGACTATGTGAAATATTGATCAGCTATTCACAATTACATGTTTCTGTACATGTATTGTTGTATCAATGTTATGTTCCTAAATAAATGAATACAAAAAAAAATGTGCGTACCTCGGGCGCATAATTTTTGGTAGTCGGGATTGCGTTCGCGTTGCCCGAAGTTAAAAGGGGGTCGCCGAGCTTAACTTCCCCATCCGACGGACGGGTCGCCTTTATCAGTCACATGTCCTCAATCCGCGAAGCACTGCTAGCAAGTTTGGAATTTAATGCAGTACATTGGCGTTAAGTCTGCTGAACAGGAATTTTACGCCACCAACCCCCCTCCCCTTTGCCAGAAAGTCAAAGCTCCAAACAGCACGTGCCGCACCCGAGCCTTTAACCGTCCAAGTGCCAGCAACGGCCGACGTTGCTTAGCTTCGCTGATCTGACTGCAGCTGGAGTATTCAACGACGTCAGGCTGGTGGCTGGCGTGCCATTCTCTTGTCAACACCTTTGGTATCGAGACAGATCAGGACAGCACAGGTGGCTTTACGTTATCTTGTTGCTGGAGACCTCGAAATGTCAGCCATTGCCTAAACACTGGACAGATGTGACGCCTCGTCTCAAAATTACCTTCTATGCGAACCAGAATAGTTAATGTTCCGCACTTCATGGCAGCCCATACCATCTCATCTCATCAGATCAGATCAGATCCTGGGGTCGTATGATGAAGAATGCAATCTTGCCACGCTCTTTACGGCAGCCTCCACACAGGTATACGTCAAACGTAATCCTATGCAGTCGGGACTCGTCTGGAAAGATGACGTGGTGCTACTACTGTCTGCAGTGTTGTTGCGCGAAGCGTGCCTCTCTCTCTGATGCCGTGGCAAGGGAAGCTGCCCAAATGTTGGTCGTGTTGACATCCACGTTGCTTCAAACGTCGCCAGACCGTCGGTTTTTTAATTTAATCGTATGGCTAGGGCCCCCTTCGGGCAGACCGTTCAACAGGTACCGGTCTTTCAATTTGACGCCACTTCGGCGACCTGTAGTCGATGAGGATGATAGGAAGATACTGACAGCACAACACCCAGTCCCTGGGCGGAAAAATTCCCCGACCCATCCGGGAATCGAACCTGGGCCCAGAGGATTGACAAGCCGTCACGCTGACCATTCAGCTACCGGGGGCGGACAGACTGTCGGTTTGGATACTTTTCTTCCTACCAAGCGAATTGGCGCAGTTGTTAGCACTTTGGACTCGTATTCGGGAAAACGACGGCTGAAATTCCGTTCGGCCATCCAGATTTAGATTTTCCGTGATTTATCTAAAATAGTCTCAGGCAAATGGCGGAATCGTTCCTTTGAAAAGGGCGCAACGTGTTTTCTTCCCCGACCTTTCAGTTAGCCGAGATTGTACTCCGTCTCTAATGACCGTGGTATCGACGAGACGATAGACTCTAATTTTCTTTCCTCCTTCCTTACTTTTCTTGCTGCAAACAACCCCAGTTCCTGACTTAAGGTACATGGTATGGCTGTCGAATCTTTCAATGAGGGCGAACAATACATACTGTCTTGGGCGGTAGTCGTGTGGGGAAGCTGAGAGTCTGTTCTGTGTTTGGGATGGTCTCCTGAACCCAACTATTCAATCCTCGCAGAACAGTAAACCGCAGTCTCGATAGGACACGGTCGTGTCACTGTCGAATTCAAACATGTGCTAGTAGAAATTTCTGATTCTTACATTAGGCATAACACGTCCCCCCCCCCCTCCAAAGAAAAAAAAACGCTACATTCAACCGTGATTTATAAATGAAACTGCCAGTGCAATCCTGTCTTGTATACAGAATGTACCTACATTCTGTATTCTACCTGCTGGGTGGTTATAATTAAAGGGCACTACTGATGGAGGTCCAATGTGGGCTGGCAGCGGAACTCGGTAGATAAGCTTTGGAAAAAATTAATTAGTTCCAATTTTATCCACCAGCTGCAAATCTGGCGCAAACTGCGGTGGGGTTAATAATAAAATCAACATTATGCCTTTTTCACTTGTTTGACCTTTTCTGCCCACGTCCCATTCCTAATCTTTTACATACAGAAACATTTCTATACATCTCTCTTTCGTTCACAGTGCCAGATTTACACCTGGTGGCCAAAGTGGGAACTAATTTTTTTCAGCGAGAATCGGTCCCGTGTTGATGTATTAGAATATCTACCAAGGTTCGCTGCCATACCATAATTACGGCTCTCACTGGATTTCTGTGAATAGCTGTACTTTGATCATAGCCAACTGGCACTTTGAGCGGTTGCAGTGAAATGCTAGTCATTTGCGTATCCAAGTATGTAGTACATATCACGCCAGTTTGACGTTTGCTGCATTCTGTTTTCATGGTCTTGCAATTTTAATGACCAGCAGCGTAACATGAACACCCACCAAATACGGAGAACGACCAACTCTGACATCCAAAACAGCTCGGATCCACTTCTGTATCTATGCACGTAAATCTTAAATTGTGGCCAATGCGAGATCAAATGCTTTTTAAATGACATTTTCAACCCGAGCAACAAAGGTTATCTTATGAATGAATCTTTGGTGAATGTCCTCTTTATACTAATATACCAAAGCGTTCAACAAATTGAGGTCGTGGACGTCGCCCCAAATGAGAAGACTGGAAGATGAACGTCTGACGTCTCGTCGATTCTGTCGTTAAAGATGGAACGCAAGCTGTGGTGGGGAGGAGTAAATTAAGAAATCGGCTCTGTTCTTCTCAAAGCAACCATCCAGGGATTCGAAAGTAAGCCATTTTGGGAAACCGCGAAAAACCTGTACCAGGCTGCCGGACGGGGATTTGAACCGCCACCCTCCCGAATGCGAGTTCATTGCTTTAGTACAGTGACCACGTCAGTTGGCGACAGCAAGCCTCGGGTCACAAATTAAATGTGATACGGGATGTGCATTACCCTGCTCTTTTGGAGGTAAAAAGTAGCCTGTCGGTTGAAGGTAGTGCTGATGAGATGGGAATGAACGTACGTTGTAAAATATGAAATTAAGTTTACAAAGTACACAAGCAATCTTACACAATCGCTTTGTCCGTGTTTGAAGGTCCATAATTACGTACTGAGGTTTTCACTGGAAGATGGATACAGTGTTTTGCTGATCTTGTTAGTGCCGGTACAATTGCCTTGTATTCACCAGTAGTATTTCGTTCTTTCGCAGAAGACAATGTCCGTTTTCTTCTTCTTTAGCATATCTCGTACGTTTGACTCGCATCTCTTCGCGTTAATTAGTGACGCTATGTGAGCATCTCGCGGGAACAGTGCCTGCAACAGTTCAAAACCTCGTGCATCTATCGATTAGTACAGAAAAAATATCACACCTACGTGTAATCTCTCCCCACAAGTGAATCATTGAAATCTCGCTCCCCCTCCCCCAAATCTCCCCGGCAGCTTTGTCAGCTCCATACACCTTTTATGAACGCAAAGCCAGGGGCGACATGTCATGAACGGCGTTACCCATCTGGAAATTCTGGACATTACTGCTCTCCGATTTATTCACACTAACCCCTCACACAAGAGTTCCTGCTGAAGCGTGATCTGTCCTGACACGCTTCATTAGTTTATATTGCGAAGTTATCGATTAATAACAATATTCCGTAAGTTTTCTTCAGAGAAAAGAAATAGAAATAATTGTATGAAATTGTAACATTTAATACACAAATATTAGGTTTATAACATTGCTTTCGCCATTTTTTTCGAAGTTCGCGGCTCTATTGGGGAAGACTCACAAGAAATCTAAGATTCAAAGTGTTAGCCATCGCTGGCCACTATTGTCTCCCAACTTTCGGGCAGCAGACGAATCCTGCAGCGGAAGAAATGGGCGTCTTTTGAGATGGTCAGTGAATCGATCCTATTACGCTCTTGTCCATACGACCGGAAGTGATGGTCAGCCAGGCCATGTGCCATTGATCGAAAAAGGAGCTATAATTGGAGAATAGGGCGGATGGGGTAAGACTTCCCATTTCAATGTTTCCAAGTATGTTTTGACAAGTTTTGCGACATGGGGCCGCATTACTTTTCAATACGCCCTTTTACCAGCATGGCCGTCCACCTGTGATCACGTCATAAAGCTGCATCAGTGAGGCAATGGCTTGGTGACCATAAACTTTCTGAAATGAACTGGTTTCCCAGAGTTCCGACCTGAAGCCAATGGAACGCCTTTGGAATGAAGTAGAACGTCGACTTTGCTCCAAACCCCAGCGTCCAACATCACTGCCTTTTCTGGTCTCGGCTCTTGACGAAGAATACGCTGCCATTTCTCCACAGTGTCCGCAGCACAGTTCGAGACACTATATAGGCGAAGTATGGCCTTGTACCAGATTAATGTCCTTTAATGAGCGTCCGTCTACTTTTGATCATATAGTCCACAAATGACGTGCCAGGTAATGTATGAATCTCAACAATGCTGTTGCCACATGGTGTAGTTGAGAACACGGAAGTGGTAAGATTAAGTTATTATCGTGAAATGAATACACGCTTACAGATAATCAGCGCTTGAAACAATTATTGGCAGCTGACCGCGAGCATAAACGAAAGTAATAGAAACCGTGTAAGTAAACTAAAAGGGTCGACATCGGCAGTCATTCGCTGGAACCAGTCACAAGTGTCATGTATCTAGGAGTACCTTTTTTATGCACCGTAGAGAAACTTAAACAATATTCATAGAATGTTTATTCTGAAACGAGTAACGTGGCATTTTTATTCCCTACAACATACATTTGGCGGAAAGAGAATTTCGGGCTTATACTGCATGTCGACAGTCTCTCTCTGTCAGTATACAGGGTGTTACAAAAAGGTACGGCCAAACTTTCAAGAAACATTCCTCACACACAAATAAAGAAAATATGTTATGTGGACATGTGTCCGGAAACGCTTAATTTCCATGTTAGAGCTCATTTTAGTTTCGTCCACCTGCGCTCAATGGAGCACGTTATCATGATTTCATACCGGATACTCTACCTGTGCTGCTAGAACATGTGCCTTTACAAGTACGACACAACATGTGGTTCATGCACGATGGAGCTCCTGCACATTTCAGTCCAAGTGTTCGTACGCCTCTCAACAACAGATTCGGTGACCGATGGATTGGTAGAGGCGGACCAATTCCATGGCCTCCACGCTCTCCTGACCTCAACCCTCTTGACTTTCATTTATGGGGGCATTTGAAAGCTCTTGTCTACGCAACCCCAGTACCAAATGTAGAGACTCTTCGTGCTCGTATTGTGGACGGCTGTGATACAATACGCCATTCTCCAGGGCTGCATCAGCGCATCAGGGATTCCATGCGACGGAGGGTGGATGCATGTATCCTCGCTAACGGAGGACATTTCCTGTAACAAAGTGTTTGAAGTCACGCTGGTACGTTCTGTTGCTATGTGTTTCCATTCCATGATTAATATTATTTGAAGAGAAGTAATAAAATGAGCTCTAACATGGATAGTAAGCGTTTCCGAACACATGTCCACATAACATATTTTGTTTCTTTGTGTAAGAGGAATGTTTCCTGAAAGTTTGGCCGTACCTTTTTGTAACACCCTGTATACCGTCCACGAATGGTATTCGAAGGTGGGGTAATGGACCTAGTACAAAATCAATCTTCCTCCTTACACCGTATAGTGGCTTACGTCGTACAGATTATGTATCGTAAACTTAGTTGCCATGTTCTGTCCGCTAATGGAACGGGAAGAAACTGTATTATGTCGTACCCCTGCTACGTTCTTGGCAACGATACGAGAATTCCAATCTGGATATAGATGCTAACTCATACCTCTAGTGCGAGTCAGAATGTTCAGCTGATTGCTGCCGAATATTCAACACGTGAAGCAGGTGAGCGTGACTCTATGGTCAGATGAGGGACGTAACTTGGCATTACCTCCGATCCACTACACTCCGATACAGACCTTAGCTTCACGGATTATTATTTTTTTTTTCTGTGTTCCGGTCGCAGGTATCCTTAATCTCATCACGTGGGGCAATAACTCGGGAGGGTGGAGTAGACAATCCTTCCCTAATAAGCGGCTTCCAGAAGAACCGGATTCTGGGATTTGAGGTCCTCTTCTTATTTCCTTTCTTGTCCTCCGGTGAAAAATATCGAGTGACCGCGGCCGTGACCGAGAAACAAAAAATGTGCGGCTAACCCTTTCAAAGGAGAGACGTATGCGACGGGAACGTGATGACCCACAGAAGAGCTGTCTCCTACGAGAGTGGCTAGCGTCTAATGGAGTTGCTTAGTCAGCCGTCAGTGTCCGAACAACAAGGCCAGAACAAAGCGTGCAGCTGATGGGCGTAGCGTCCTTCCTAGATGTGAATGCAGTGGGGGGAGTGGCGTATATCAGTCCACATTGTGCCACTCAGCGATTTTTGTCGAAATCGTTGGGTGAGTGAGGGGAGGGATTGGGGTGTACTACATTGGTGTGCAAACCTTAAGAGCGGAAGTCACAGCATGATGTGCTACTTGCCAAGTAAAACAGCTCGATGAATCTTGGACAATATTCACAAAGAACTGCCACAGTATACGAGTAATACAGAAGGCAACTACGAAATAGATAATGGGTGAACAGGAATGACACTTTCATTCAGAGACAATAATTACTCTGAAGCCACCGCGATTCATTATGGGTCCCTAGGCACTACAAAAAGCAGGACAGGATTCTTAATAGGGTGTGTGATCACAACGAACCTCAGTGCGTGTTCTGCAGTGTGCTCCCATACTGATCACAAGGTTGATCAGGAGTTCTTGCGGTAAGGCGTTCCATTCCTACATTAGCGCAGTTTACAGTTGCTGGATGGTTGTTGGTGAATATCGACGTGTTCCAGTACGTCTTCCCAACGTATCCCAAACTACTCGGTGGGATTTAAGTCAGAGGAACGGACAGGCCAGAACGTTCGCCGAATATCCTGTCGTTCCAAGAGCTCCCCTACCTGGGCATTTCGATGCGGTAGCGCATTGTCATCCGATAAATGAAGATGTATCTTAATTAGCACAGTGCTTTGACTTTTGGGTGGTGTCTCTCATATGTATTGCCGGTGAAACTAATTTCCAGACGTACCGCGAGAATGTCCGTTGATGAGATAGGTGGTATGGGATGCTCTTTTCTCTCGCTGGATGCAAGGAATTATCTCGTGCTGCCGATGACATCCACATAGCCTGCCAGTACTGCCTTAGACAAGACAGCTGCTAAGGCGGATTGCAGGAAAATAAGATAACCTCTTTGAAACGGCTTGATGCACTGCTCGGCAGTTGCTAAGAACTTAGAAACTGTTGGGTAGGAATAACTTCAGGCAATGATGGACGATATGAAACACAGTAGATACTTAATACAGGTGGGGTGGTACATTTATAACGAAAAATGGTAGACAAATCATAACAAGGGAAAGCAGGTTACCAGACGTAAATAACGTTCATGTTTGACGTAGGTCAGACTCCCGACATTAAGATCGATATCGGACTCTCAGTAAGGAATATGCCCTCCTCGGTCACTAATGCACATTTTGCGCCTGTCATTCACGCTGTCTACCGAATCGTTGAGATATTGTCCCGCTCCTCTCTCAATACCATTTTCAGTTCTGGCACGATTCGAGGAGGGAGTGTTCGTTGAGAAACCGTCTGACAGGCTGTCAAGAGCATCCCAGGCATGCTCTATAGGATCTAGGTCCGGGGAGTGCGCAGGCGTTTCCATACGTTCAGTATCTTCCCTTTCCAGTGTGTCCGACACCTCAGCGGTCCTGTGCGGGTGGGCACTGTCGTCCACAAACAGGAAGTCTGAACCTACCGCTGCCCTAAACAGACAGACATGATTCATAATAAGCTCCCTGCAATACCGCTGTGCTGTAACAGGACCACGCGTGAAGTTATGCAGCAGTGTTCGGCCACTGTGCATCATTCTTGCCTACACCATAACGCCTGGGCTTTACCGATGATGTTCATGAATATTCTGTGGTGTGTAACCTTTTCCCCTCACTCTTCACACCAACTGGCTGCAAGAATCACTTGCCACAGTGAAGCGGGATTCGTCGGAGAAAATCACTTTGGGCCACTGTTTCTGCCCCCAGAAAAGATCCTCCCTACACCAACGAACTCTTTCTCGACAGTCGCGTGGTTGAAATGGGATGCATTTAACAGGCTTCCGAGCAAACAACGCAGCCTGATTTAATCCCCACAAAATTGTTCTGGCAGAGGCACGTGTAGCGGTAGCGGTAGCGGTTGCAAGGTCTGCAGCGATCTACTTACGACTGAGATGTCTGTTTCTTTTCTCCACTAGGGCTACATATCGATCCTCTCACGGTGTGATGGTCCGTCTACGACTTCCAGCATCCTTTCGCATAGCATTTATACCATCAGCGACCTTTTAGAATCGCGAGATGACACTTTTGGACACACTTGTTACTGTAACCACAATAGTGACACTTTGACCGGCTTCAAGCCGTCTAGCTGCTCGTCCACGATCGTAGGCAAGCAAATGATGTGTTGCAGATATGTTTCCGTACCATACGGAGTGTCGCACTAATCATTTCAACAACCACTTTGTTTTGTATCCCGCCCGGAAGGCGGCGTGCGGGTCTGCTCCTGGAAACTGAAAGGTTGGCCGAATGAAGGAAGTGAGTAGGAGTAGGAGCAGGAAAAGGCAATACACGTCGGTACTGCAGTATGAATTTAAATCACCTTTACTCTAGCAAGAATACATAACTTTGCAATGAGGTGCGAAATGTCCCGGCCGTCTGCTCTAGATCAAATGGGCCGAATATGCAGCGGAGCTCGTAGATCTCAGCAGCACCTGCTAGAGGACGCTGTCGTCGGCGTCTCGTAGTAGTGCCAACTTAACTTACGCCGTGGCATCGTAGCTATCGATACCACGCTTTTGTCAAACACCGTACTGCATGAACTGTGGAATGCATACAAAGCGTTCGAATACACACTTCGCTGAGGTCCCGTCCTCTACATTTCCTTTTATTATCATTGGGCGGGTGCTCCGTAGCAATTGTCGGTTGTTCCGTACCAATTGGGAGTTGTTCCATAGCAAGTGTCAGCTGTTCCTTAGCAATTATCAAGCTATGTAAACACATTGAAATTCAGGTCCCGAACACAGTTTTAACCTGTGACTAATGAATAATGATCAACACGGGGGAGGGCGGGGGGAGATATTCTGTCAAGAATTAAATTTAAAAGAAATACCATGTGCAGTAACACCCTGCCTTGTCCAGTTCGGTAGCTAGACGGTCAGAGCGGAGGATTGCTGACCGAAGGGGCTCTGGTTCGATTCTTGGCGGGGTTGGAGGTTTTCTTTGCTCGGGGACTGGGTGTTATGTTGTCCTCCTCGTATAGTCATAACTGACATT
The DNA here is from genome assembly GCF_023864275.1 of Schistocerca cancellata. NCBI lineage: Eukaryota > Metazoa > Arthropoda > Insecta > Orthoptera > Acrididae > Schistocerca > Schistocerca cancellata. The sequence continues at coordinate 702,175,750 of NC_064628.1, forward strand.
CGAACATTCATATATTGAGACTGCTGTATAGGCATGTCCCGAAAGCCAGTAAACAACAGGAAAAGGCTCACTTAAGGAAGAGTCGCATTGTAGTTTTTAATAAGCTGAAGCGACAATAGCTGGGTCATCAGAAAGGCACTTGAGCACTGTCGCCAATGCGGTAATGGCCGAACCAAGTGTTCTAGGGGCAAAGAAGATCAACGAAAGTTTTGCAACTTTGTGAGGAGCAGTGATCTCATTGCTTCTTCGTTTCTCATTTTCTTGAATTCTTTCTTCGTAGTGAAGAACATTAACAACTGTAAAATATTAACTTAGAATTGGGATTTTCATTTTCCTACAATTTTGTCCCATGTGTGCCGGCAGTGAGGCTACAGCCAGGACTGCATCAATACTGGCCCGCGTACCACGGTGACATGGAGATGGCTGATGTTTCCGTCAAGGACTTTGCTACTCGTCTTACGCATGCGCACAGGCCACATTCCTGCTTCCGTGCTCGTAAACCCCCCCCCCCCCCCCCCCCCCTCGACAACTAATGACATTTCGTGGCGCGACCATTGTGCGCAAATAGCTCCATCTGTTACCCTGCGAAGCGCACCACAATACAAAACAGTTCTGCACTCAACTGTAGGCATATACACTATGCATCACTTGGTCGGGCTACACTTATTCAGGCAGGTGGATAAACAAAACGCGGCCTTTGTCGGCGAGTGATTTCCTTATACACAAGCTGGAGCTCTGCACTGCAGGCACGGCTGCAGAGTGGATGCAGCGACTTAACGCACGTGGGTGCCGTGTACACACACACACACACACACACACACACACACAAACCAGCCTCTGTCGCCGTGGCCGCTCTATATGCAGCGTCGTCAACTCGACGCGGCCCTGCGCGGGCGTGACTCGCGTCGGCTACCGGCCGTGTCTTTGACCCTGCGGTCGCGCACCAAACCCTTCTTCACGCTGTCGTCTGCCTCCGATCTGAAGAGACTTTTATCCAACAAAGGATCTTTAAAAGGGTGGAACTTTATAACTGCTCTTCCTCTTCTTCCAGATGATTTCGGTGCCTGCCGTGCTTTAGCTCACGAAGCAGCTTTCACACACCTAAATAGTATTTCTTCTATCTATTCTGGAAAGTTCCTGATAATATTCTCTGAACATAAACTTTCATGTAACCGTTATGAACACTCCTACATTCAGGCAAAACTCCTATAGCCTAGCTTAAATTTTAAGAAAAGAGATTATCGAAGCTAACGTCTGCATAAATCAGTTGTGGCGCAACCACCATAACAACTTTCTCTCTTGAAGTAATTTACTTACCCAACACTCTTCTTAGCCAAATTCATCTGGTATTACTTATAAACAAATCAAATTTTTTTGCTTATCCCTCTCTTTACGACTAACTGCCTTTCTGACTGTCAGCAGTGCCAACTAAAATTTACTCGTATTACTGTTTATCGAAACGCCATTCTGAAAAAGAAAAAAAAACACACTTCGACGCCGCCAGACTGCTCTCAGGAATACATTAAATGTTTCCGCAGTTGCGAATATGGACAACCTTCAGCTGTGTACGGAATGACAATGAAAGTTTATGCCTGACTGGAGCTCGAACCCGAATTTCCCGCTTATCGCGAGCGGTCGCCTTGCCATTTGGCTATCCGTGCACGAGCCAAGAACAGACCCAAACTTCCATATGTCGTCAACCCTGAGTCTACAACCTGTATTCGTACACCCATTATGTATATTCTCGGACGGGGGAGAACTTTACTTGAAAATTGCTTGCCAGGTGTCGGCTGATAAATACGATATTGCAATGCCTGTGTTATTCCGAATTACGATGCAAAGTTCCTTCGGACATGGATGCACGAATATCTCCCCTGTACGGGAATCTACATAACCGATGTACGAGTACTGGCTGCAGACGCATGGGTGACATGTAGAAGTTGGCTCTGGTCGTAGGTCTGTTCGGATAGCCAAATGGTAAGGCGACCACTTGCAAGCGGGAAATAGGGGTTCGAGTCCCGGTCCGGCACAAATTTCGATAGTCGTCATTCCGTTATACAGTTGATGGTTATCCATATTCACAGCTGCGAACACGTAACATGTATTTCATAACGGCACTGGTCTTCGCAGTGCCTATTCGTTCTGACATACATGTGTGTCCGAAGGAACATTGCATCGTAATTTGGAATAACACAGGCACTGCAGTATCGTACTCCCAGTACCTTCCCATCAGCGAGAAGTCTGAACTGGGACCCGATCACTGGAATCCCAAAGTACATAGAGTTTAAGTTCGCTCGAGCGCGGTCACGATATTGCCCTGCTTCCAAAACTAGTGGCAGTTCACACAGAAAAAGACGTTAAAAACAGAAAAACTCTCTTCTGACACCGCCTCTACCTGCATCTAATCCCTTGTTCTAAACGATACTGGCTTCTGCCGTAAACACCCGTAGACTGACTGGAGCCAAAATTACTTAGGCGTCGTACAATATTGCTTGGCGGTTAGCTGTGTAGGTCAGAGAGTTGGAGAAGATTTGATGAATGTTGAGTCAACTAACTACTACGCCTTTGGAGTTTTAGTCTGATGACAGAGAAAGCTGCTCAGACGAGTCTTGAAAAATGAGAATTGAAACTATCTGAGTATGACTGAAATTTATAGAAAGTGTATCGAAAAAGTGAAAGTAACAGAAGCTACTGAATGATACACTCAAATACACGTGAGACATACGCCATGACGGGCAGAGTGCTCCTGTTGCCAAGGCGAACAAAATGGTTCAGCTTGTTGCGTGAATGGGATGTCGTCAAAACTTGTAATGGGTGTCCGTGTGACAGTAAGTGCACGATGATCAATATCGGAGATATCAGCGCCTTTGGTCACCGCCAGATCGTGGGTGCTTGACATATGGGGAAACTGTTTCCGACGTCACGCCTGCATTTCGATTTACATACATACGCTCATCAGCGGTGTACCGCCAGTACCTTCAGTTAAGGAAAACCACGTCCGCGACACTGGGCTCGTATCAGGACGACGACGGTTCAAATCCCCTTTCAACCATCCACGCTTAGGTTTGTCATGGATTCCGCTATTCGTTCAATACATTACCGGAATGGTTTCTTTTTGAAAAGTATACGGTCGATTTCGTTTCCCATCCTTCCTACAGTCTGTGCTCATCTCCGGTGATGGATAGTTAAACCCCAGTATTCCTTCTTTCTTAATGACGTGGATCTCCATCGACTGTTGTGTGTCTAAGACCAGACAGCTGAGACGCACTGCAGCAAACCACATGCTAATTCGATGCTGAAAGACATTTACCGCTGCTCAAAAGATGTCGCAAGGCACAAAGATTTGTAGCGATTGGAGGCCAGTGTACGCCCATAGAAAGGAAGTCGCAGTGCATGTTGGTACACGCCGGTGCTATGATTATTGTACGTAGAAAACCACATGGAGCTATGCATTCTGCTTGCTATCGTGCCACTGCTCAGGCAAGTGGTTGTGATATCGTGTGAGTGTCGTATACATTGGATGTAAAGGTCCAATTTATTAATTTACTGTCGGCTCTCACCAGCGATCGATACAGGAACCTAATGCCTAAACACGTCATCATTCCGCAGTTGTGACAATGTACCACTCCAACGCATGTGAATTGTCATGGGAGTTTGAGCAGTGTTCTTGGACATGGTTTTAGTGAGCCTCTCCTCCCTCCACCTTCTCCCTCATCAGCACCCTCACCCCAATAACACCCAAAAATTCCTGTCCTGTTAATTACATCTGGAACACGATCAAGCGAGAACTGTGCCTCTCGAAGGCAGTTCCAAGCAATCTCTGTCACTTGTCGGAGGCAGTTGTTCGATTGTAGATCAGGATGTCTCTCTAAAGTTCAGTGTCTCAAGAAGGAGTCTATAACAATACTCGTCGCCGCTGTCACAGGGACTATGGTTGGTGCTGCTCACTACTAGGTAGGTCTCTGTCATTCAGTTACTGACGAACATATGAATAATACCCAGGGTGCGCAACGTTACGTGCACGCGGCTAATATTTCAAAAGCCATAAAGTATGCCGAACAAATATTTTTGACCAAACATGGCAGGCAAAGGGAACGAGTAAATTGCGGTATAAGCAATACACGTGACTTTACGGAAGTATTGAAGGAACCACGACTTTTTAAAATGGAATTCGACAGTTCTTAAAAATAGTAATACAATGACAAACACATGTTAGTGCTCGAAATCAAAAGATTCGCATACGTAGCTAGGAAATGTAAATATTCAACCAGTGCTGGGTTGCATGTCGCCAGTCGCCCTTACGTCTCTATTTATGCTATGATAAGCTAGGGAGGCTGCTTAGGAGGATCTCTCTCTCTCTCTCTCTCTCTCTCTTAGTTTGTTTACCAATTTTTATGTGAAAATATCCTGCAAACATTACCAAACGTTGCATCATGTTATCCCTCTTTCGATGACCCCTTGAAAGTCATTGAATGAAGTAAGTCGTTTCATGTTTAATTTTGACGTTTGTTTCTGAAGTAACTTGCATTTTTTTGAAATATGATGTTATATACGTGAAACTACACTTACGTAGCAAAGTGTTTATTCATATCGCCAATGCTGACTTTAAAATGGATATGTAGCCGAAACTGGCCCATGGTGGTTGAAATAAACTGTGTTCTAGGCAACTATAGCCTCGAAGGAATGGCCTTTCAGATACCCTGTTTCATTTTAAAAATCAAATTTGCTTCATTTCAACGATGGATATACCGATCACGAGTATTAATAGCGCAGAATAATTCTCGCACCCCTTTGCCTAATACAATTTGTTGAAAATCTTGTTTAGATACCTTGAAAAGTTTTTGAACTATTGAGGGTACCCTCAATACATGTAGCATGTCACACAGCAGTACATAATCTCTGTATATATGGAATGTCGCCCTTCGGTTTACGGAACTACATGCTGTCTCACATGACACGACACGGTGAGTCACAAACCAGATGGCGCCTCCCAGCCTGCCAGTGTTATTCACCCACCAACATCATGCGGGAGAGTTACAAATACTTCACAGCAACATCCCTAGCAAAGTGTAATAGAGAATTTTGTGTAATACGATTGTCTGTCTAAAATATCGACGGAGGTGATCTAAAACAAGGAAATCAAATAATTACATGGTGCTGTTACGTAGATAATGGTTTTGTTTTTCATCTCTTCCTAATTGAACTACTGACATAATTATACCGCCTATTTATCCCTCTGCACTATCTGTTATTGTGATATCACTTAACATTCGAACGTCTGCTCTTAATGAAGTCTGTTGATCTACCTTGGTACCTTGACAGAAACAAATATTTGTGACTACTTGTGGCTCTGAGCACTATGGGACTTAACAGCTGAGGTCATCAGTCCCCTAGAACTTAGAACTACTTAAACCTAACTAACGTAAGGACAGCACACACATCTATGCCCGAGGCAGGATTCGAACCTGCGACCGTAGCGGTCGCGCGGTTCGAGACTGTAGCGCCTAGAACCGCTCGGCCACTCTGGCCGGCTGTGACTTCTGTGGAGTGTAGGAATATCCCAGTGTCCCGCAAATCACTTGATGGCCTCTCCAATCTCGTTACCGCCGATTTCCTTCCCAATACTTCTCCAACATGGCTGATGATCATCTTCTAACGGACCTTGATGACTTAGGATCGCTGAACTCTAAACAGATTTCCTTATTCCTGTCAGCCACATTTTGCGGGTCAAAGTGACCCTTATTTAGCTCGGTGGTATATGTGTAGCAATGCAGGAAAAAACCTGGGTCCGTCAACAAACGTTTCCGTTTAATCTGCGGAACGTTGCGTTGCAAAATTTGTCTCGCCCTCCGCAAATTGCCAAGAGCGCGTGGATTCTGGACGCAGTCTTCGCCAGACGCTACCGATAGCCCCGAGACGACAGACATGAAGGAACATTTCATATTATCGTCGAGGTAGATAACTTTTAAAGTAAAAGTATGTAATGCTAGATCCAGACTGAGATTCGGACAGAGTCGTGAATTTGGACCGTGGCTTCCACTAGGTAATGCCTTACCCTCTGATCTATCCTATTATAGCCCACAACTTGCATTAAAGCTTCAGTTGTGTCAATAATTGTCCTACTTTCGAAAAGTCGCAGAAGCTCTGATGCGTATATTGTTGGTCTAGCATTGCCGGAAAAAATGATACCGCACAGAAGTTGCTTGGCACAACCTATGGTGCATATTATGTACGTTGCTTTAAAGTTTCCTAACTGTTTTTATTTATCGGGAAGTTTCAGAACATCACATTCTCCGCTGCAGGGTGAAAGATTCCCCTACTTTTTTAAAAATTAACTCATTATCCGCCTTTCGCTGTAAAATACTTATTACAAAAACATAATTTCCAACCCAGTACCTTACAAATGCATAATGCGCTGCAGCATGACCATCTTACATAAGTGTTAGACAGCCTTTTGTATAAGCTGTACTAGTGCAATGCCTGCAGGGAACCATACGTTTCTAAAGACGGTGTCATACCCTCGAACTCTACACTTGCAATTGTCCATTCACAACCTGCAGAAACAGTTTTCCAATCGTAAAAATAATCGTAGACTAATCAGCTAAGAACATTTTTCATTGAGACAAGCATTTTTTTCAAAGTTATTGCTTAGTCGTTGACAAAGTTGTCATGAGACACTGCCAGTTTCCAACGTGTTTCTCAAGCAAAAGTTACCAAATCAGGACGTTGAAAACCAGAATTTCCACTGCGTCATTTGACTTTATAAGCCACAATAAATTCCTGCTACAGATTTTATACCTGCCGTTCCGAAATCAGATTTACATTCCACGATTTTTATTGGTTCAGCACTTTAATATATTCCATCTGCTGGTGACATCAATGAGCACTTCATTGGCCTAAGGAAAGCGCAGCTGTTAGGCCCTTTCGAAAGAGTTCTGCAACGCGTGAGATGGAGACCAGCCACTTTCATATGTAAGTCCTAGCACAAACTTTATTTGCCAGTTGATATATTCACACTCATTCCATCGCGTACTTTACATGCGACGGGAATCTAGATTTCGAACATGCGCTGCGTACACAGCCCAGTTTATTCTACTTATACTGTGAGTATAAGAGACATTCAGAAAGCGTAAAATGTGTTAATGCTACATCTCAAGAGGCTCCAGGGTGTGTCACTGTGGCGCATATTTTATAAGGCAACCACCTCACAAACCCGTCATTTCCCGGGTATTCATTTCGCCAATTTTCTATTAGAATCGAAAACGAAAAATCAACTGCACAAAATATATACCTGACTATATTAATGCAATACAAAATGCCTATTTAAGATTTATAAGACGTCAGCGTACAACCGAAACGCATCGTTTCCGTTCAGTGTGAAATAAGCAGGAGTGCATGACACAGCAATGGTTTTAGTAATGTAGTGAAGTTTTTATATGCAGTGACTGAAAAAGTTAAGAAATGAGAAGGCTTTCCATAGAATAGGTGACAACAGAAGTACGTGGAAAACATGGACAAGAAGGAGGAACAGAATGACACGGCATGTGTTAAGAAGAAGAAGAAGAAGAAGAAGAAGGAAGGAAGGAAGGAAGGAAGGAAGGAAGGAGGGCAAATTAGGGTTTAGCGTCCCATTGACACTGAGGTTATTACAGACGGAGTACAAGCTGTTGATTATAGAAGGATGGGGAAGGAAATCGGCCGTCTCCTGTCAAGAGAACCATCCTGGAATTTGCCTGGAGAAATTTAGGGAAATCCCGGAAAACCTAAATCGGTATGGCCGGATGCGGGACTGACGTGTCGTCCTCTCGAATGCGAGTTCAGTGTGCTAACCACTGCGCCGCCTCGCTCAGTATGTATTAAGGCATCAGGTACCAGAGGGAGTTGTAGGGGGCAAAAACTGTAGGGCAAGCCAGAGACTGGAATATATTCAACAGATAACTGAGAAAGTTGAATGTTATGTGCTACTCTGAGGTGAAGCGGTTGGCGCAGGGGAGGAAGCCCTGGTGGGCCACATCAAACCAGTCACATGGCTTATGACCCAAAAAATGTATGACATCTAAATTCCAATCGTTACGTGGAACAAATATATTAGGCCTAAAGTATGGAAACTAACCATTTCCACTCCTGTTGCAAGCAAAGCTGTTCTCAATCGGAAGATTGGCTTCAGTACATCAGTGCTTTTAGAGATGGTCCTATCGGAAGCTGTATGCTCTTAGGTTTTTCAGGCATTTATATTGACTTACCCACTCATTCTGGGCGAACCTACTGCTTGACTTGGGCTCCGAAACACGGAGAAATTTCGTATTTTTGCATTATTTTTGACAGACTAACAATTCCAGAGTGTGAGATGTTCCTCTGTTTTGCTGCATTATACGCGATGCTACGTGTATTTTTGAAATCTAGAACTTTAACACAACTACATATTTTGTCAATTTTACTTATAATCTCGCGAAACTGGCTCTTAGTGTATTAAATAATGGTTCTGCTTTCAGTAATTACATGTGTTATGTATGGTAGGTACAAATATTATAATGCAATGAAATATTCGTTTTCAAAATGTGATTTGCCACAGCGACTTAAAAATGGGGGAAATGTATCAAGAATAATGTGTCATTGTGTGCAAGTATCTAGGGTTCGCATCGGGAGAAAAGCTTATTACTGCCAGAAAAATCACTGAAGAGTACAATAAGGAATCAATAATTTCACTCGTAAAATCACTAAACATACACTACACATACTTTTGAATTATTACGTTCACTTTTATATACTCATAATTAAAGTCATTGCGCTCGAATTTTTTCCTCTCTTAATCACTATCACTCTTCGTTATACGTAATCCGTCTGAAAAACCTATACATTCATGAACTTTCTCTTAAGCTCTGGTTTTTCAAATGTTTCGTATCTTATGTATGCGCCTATAGCACTCTTGGAAAATTCAAGTCAAAATATTGCTACGTTAAATTTATCATTATTTAAAATTTTTACTCTCTCTGTTCCTAAGTAGAACATTTAATGAAGGCTACGCGCCTGAAGCTTTCCTAACGTCTCATATTATCTTACTTCGCTCATGTGTTCGACATCTCGTCAAAGATTCTAAGTTGGTGTCGGAAAATTAAACTAAACTGCAGGTGTTACCTGCCTGTCATTTCTATTTTATGTCTTAATTTGATTCAGGTTCGTTTTTTCAACATCAATCTGCAACCCTTTTTTCTCGGACATAATTGAATTACACAAGCCACATGCGCTTCCAGTATGTCCATTCGATCGTCCTATTTTTTTATAGTACAAGTAACGTATCACTCAATGTTTGAGACCTACGATAGAAGTCGAAATTACCTCGCAATATTTGTAATTGGAACATATTTTCATTGTAACATCCCTGTCTTCCTCCTCAAAGCATTATATCGTCGATACTAAGCTAGTGAAGCAAATCACTTCTGAACATTAAACTATATGAATAATAATTTAGTCTTCGTTAAACTCACCAGGGTTTATTATTGATATTTTCTTAAATAGTTGCTACAAACATGCGTATTTCGCTCAATGACCAAGAAATAAGTTCTCATCACCAGAGACTACCTTAAGTCTGAGACATCCGTTTCTCTGGATAGATATTTTGCAGATGGCTAACTGACCGAACCTAGCACTCAACAATACGAAAAATACAACTAAATGATGATGATAATAATAATAATAATCAATAAATAAGTTGCTGCCGTTGAGGAAGGAGTGTATGACGTAATGGAATCGTGGTCTATTGGTTTTGACCTGGACTCCTCTGGCCTTTCGGAACTGCTCATTTTCAAATCCAATTTTCTCAAAGTATCAGACATGGTTTCACTTCCGTTAATGGCTTATGTAGAAGGGAATCATCTCGTCAATAAGTACTTCAGATTTCACATTAAACGAGAAGTTCCTAAGTAATTTATTTTCTAACTTAACTCCCAAATCGGAGAGATGTATGTCGTCTTCAGTGTCACCATGCAACCAAAACATGCAACATTAACCATTAACTTCCTGAGTGCTTCGTATACGCAGCAAGATTTGTGAGCATTTTTATCAAAGAGGGAGTACCAGATTTTCACCAAGTCGTACGCATACAGACAGGGATTGATATTAGCCTCTGATAGAGTGACGCTAGACGAATGGGCTTTAACGGATAGCGGCGAGGCGCGTGTCCGAAGCCCATCGAGAACAGACGTCCGTGTTAATGCGCTTAACGCGTTGGCTAGTCTCACCATCTCCGATAAGGCGCACAAAAAGCCGTGCCTTCTCCCCCCCCACCCTCCCCTCCCCTTCCCACCCAGCTCCAGAGGCCATCGAGAACACAACATCCCGGTTCCTGAGAGCTAAGCCGTAAGCCTGGAGAAACGATGCCTCTTGAGCTCTCTCTCTCTCTCTCTCTCTCTCTCTCTCTCTCTCTCTCTCTCTCCGCTATGTCTCTCGAAACCAATTTCCATTCAGTAGGCACCCCAGCGCGACCGAACCCCGACGGCGTGCAGAGGAGTATGCCGGAGGAGCGCAGAGATAAATATAACACGGCAGGTAGTGGATACGATTGGCAGCGCTCTCTGACATCGAGGACAACATAGCTGAATGCAGAGAAGCTGCAACTTCAGCATGCACATAATCAACGCTTGGCCGCGCGGGGTAGTCGCGCGGTCTTAGGCGTCTTGTCACGGTCCGCGCGGCTCCCCTCGTCGGAGGTTCGAGTCCTCCCTCGGGCATGGGTTTGTGTGTTGTCCTTAGCGTAAGTCAGGTTAAGTTAGATTAATTAGTGTGTTAGCCTAGGGACCGATGACCTCAGCAGTTTGGTGACATAGTCCATGTAAGTAGGCTGTTTAGGTTTTTATGTTGGTAACGTTACGTAGCGCTCTGTATGAAAATCACTGCCTGTTCTGTGTGCAGGCTGTGGCTGGTTGGCATTGTTGGAATATTCGCTATTGTAGTGTAGGGCAGTCGGATGTGAACAGCGCGTAGCGTTGCACAGTTGGAGGTGAGCCGCCAGCAGTGGTGGATGTAGGGAGAGAGATGGCAGAATTTTGAGAGCGGACGATCTGGACGTGTGTCCATCAGAAAAAGTAAGTTTGTAATACTGTATATCATGAACCGATATATATATTATGACTTTTGAATATTATTAAGGTAAATACATTGTTTGTTCTCTATCAAAATCTTTCATTGGCTAACTATGCCTATCAGTAGTTAGTGCCTTCAGTAGTTAGAATCTTTTATTTAGCTGGCAGTATTGGCGCTCGCTGTATTGCAGTTAAGAAGATTTTTGTGAGGTAAGTGATTCATGAAAGTTATAGGTTATTGTTAGTCACGGCCATTCTTTTGAAGAGATTATTGAAAGTTAGATTGCGTTGCGCTGAAAATATTGTGTGTCAGTTAAGTGTTGATCAGAATAAGTAAAGAGATAAATGTCTGAGTACGTTCAGTTCTGCTCAGCTGTTTGAAAATCAAATAACGTAAGAGGTTCATCAGCACAGTGATTCACTAATGTTTCTAAGGGGATGTTACATCCTTACCACAAATTTCCAATGCTTGTCACTACCAACAGAAGTAGACACACAATTTAAATTGTGGTCGTACACTTAAATAAACGAATATATACGCTAGCGATTCATCACACTATCAGCGGACGATCAATCGAACGAGCACGTATACAAACCTCGCGGTTATAATTAAAGTGCAGCTACTCAGAATTCCAGTGTAGACTGTAGTTGTCGTATGGCAGCGTAACTTAATAGACCTTATAGTGTGTTAATGCGAAACCGATTTACACTGGAAAAAGAATTAGTTCCTATTTTGGCCACCAGGTACAAATATGGCGTTGTGAATGCAAGGAAGACGTATAGAAATGTTTCCATGTGTAATGAATTAGGAATGGGACGTGGGCAGAAAAAGTGAAACAAATGAGAAGGGCATAATATTGATATTGTTAACCGCCACTTGTGTAGTTTGCTCAATATGAGCATTGAAGATATGAACGACAGAATGTACAGTGTCAGATTTGTACCTGGTAGCTAAAATTCGAACTAATATTTTTCCAGCGTAAATCGGTTCTGCAGTCATTGCATTAGAATATCTACTAAGTTTCGCTGCCGTACGATAGTTACAGCTCACACTGAACCTGTGTTTTGTAACTGCAGTTTAATTATAGCCTTCCGGTACGTTACAGGTACAGAAATGCCACAAATGGATCATTGGGGATGAAATCAGTGAACACGTAGTGACATGAGGTGATATCAGTGGAACACTTACACATATGCCGAACATGGAATGTAATGGTTGTCCTCGTCCAGCACAGATTTTCGGTTCTCTTTGCACATTCATTACATTGCAGGTTCGTCCACTTTGCACTGATATTTCATGTCATTGCGTCTTCACCGATTTCATTCCCATCGCACATTTCAGTGCATTTAGCTCATTTCATACATGTACCTTGTGACAGGGTAAGCCCACAGTACTCCACCGACTCCGTTGCCGCAGAACCACCCCACCGTTCCCCGGGGAAAATACTCTGGCCCAACGTGCCACGAACCCGACGCAATAACCTCTTGTGGCAGTGCGTAAACAGCGAAGGTGGAAACGTCCGTGACTCCGGCCTGGAGAGTTGCTCATACATCGCGGTGTCAAAAGTCATAGCGATAAGCACATGTACAGATGGCTAGGGTCTCGTATAGTTAAGGTATAAAAGGGCAGGGCATTGGCAGAGCTGTCATTTGTTCTCGGGTGATTCGTGTGAGGAGGTTTCCGACAAAATTATGGCCGCACAGGGGAATCAGGACTTTGGACGCGAACTGATACTTGAAGCTAGACTCGTGGAAAATTCAGTTTGGGAAATCGTTAGAGAATTCAATATTCCTAGATTCACAATGTCAAGAGTGTGCCGAGAATACCAAAGTTTAGGCATTACCTCTCACCACGCACAACACAGTGGCCGACGACTTTTCACTTAACGACCGAGAACAGCGACGTTTGTGTACAGTTGTCAATGCTAACAGATTCCGCAGCTCGTGGTCTTGCGGTAGCGTTCTCGCTTCCCGCGCACGGGGTCCCGGGTTCGATTCCCGGCGGGGTCAGGTATTTTTTCTGCCTCGTGATGACTGGGTGTTGTGTGTTCTTCATCATCATTGACGCTCAAAGTCGCCGAAGTGGCGTCAACTAAAAAGAACTTGCAATACGGCGGCCGAACTTCCCCGCACGGGGCCTCCCGGCCTTGTTGATCGTCCGCCATAGGATCATCATCAGTGCTAACAGAGAAGAAACACTGCGTGAGATAACCACAGAAATCAATGTGGGACGTACGACAAACGTATCCGTTAGGAGACTGCGGCGAAATTTTCCGTTAATGGGCTGTGGCAGCAGACGATCGACGGAGTGCCATTTGTAGCAGCACGACATCGCTTTCATCGCCTCTCCTGGGCTCCTGGTCATATCAATTCCACCCTAGGCGGAAAACCGTGGCCTGGTCGGATGAGTCCAGAATGAACTTGGTGACAGCTGATGGCAGGGTTCGAGAATGGCGCAGACCCCACGAATCATGGGCCCAAGTTGTCAACAAGACAGTGTGCAAGTTGACGGCGGCTCTATAATGGTGTGGGCTGTGTTCATATGAAATGGCTGGGTCCTGTGGTCCAACCGAACCGAATATTGACTGAAAATGGTTATGTTCGGTAACTTGGAGGCTATTTACAGCCATTCATGAATTTCATGTTCCCAAACAACGGGGATAGACTGGTGGTCTGTATTTCCTTACCTAACGACCTACCGAATGTGCCCTAGTTAGCCTCCCTAAAACTGTATCTCGTTCTAATCTGCACCTTTCGTGGTCAGATAGTTGGTAGCGCTTGGCACGTTATTAATTGGTGCTGTGTGTTCAGAAGAGGAGGTCAGAATGATTTGGAACAATGCTGTGCTGCTTCCTCACTCACGAAAAGGTCAGCGTTGTACCCACGGAGCCATCTTCCGCTTTTGGAAAACGCAGGTAGTTTGTTAACGCGAATAAGTGACAATCGACTGGATTCTGCCCAGTCACCTTTGATGAAGATACTCTAGGTTTCCTAGTGACTTAAAGCTGAATTTCTCATCTGGAGACATATACACTGAAACCACTGTGTAATCCCTGAACCCAACCGTGATAAAACTTCCTGGCAGATTAAAACTGTGTGCCGGACCGAGACTCGAACTCAGGACCTTTGCCTTTCGCGGGCAAGTGCTCTACCAACTGAGCTACCTAAGCACGACTCACGCCCTGTCCTCACAGCTTTACTTCTGCCAGTATCTCGTGTCCTACCTTCCAAACTTTACAGAACTTCTCCTGCGGACCCGGCAGGACTAGCACTCCTGAAAGAAAGGATATTGCGGAGACATGGCTTAGCCACAGCCTGGGGGATGTTTCCAGAATGAGATTTTCACTCTGCAGCGGAGTGTGCTCTGATATGAAACTTCCTGGCTCAGTTGGTAGAGCACTTGCCCGCGAAAGGCAAAGGTCCCGAGTTCGAATCTCGGTCCGGCACACAGTTTTAATCTGCCAGGAAGTTTCATATCAGCGCACACTCCACTGCAGAGTGAAAATCTCATTCTGGAATCAACCGTGATGCTCTCAGTATTATTCTCGTCCGTGTCGCATGTGGTTCTTGGAGGTCAAGTTTGGCGAAGAATGCATTCCTATAATGCGCGTGTGGTGTTTATGAATCTGTAGAACGTTTGATCGTTCCCGACAGATGTCCCTTTGTGTTTCTTGCACGCAGAGTAAGTTACATTTTTTTTTGATCAACATAACTCGTGTAACAATTGTTCTTTGCAAGATGAAGGACCTTCTATGTACACGAAGTTGATTGCCGAAAGTAGTTCTGATAAGACCTTTTAGTTTCCTTGCGAGGCATTTGAAATGTCTCTATTGATTGTGACGCTTCTGGTTTGAGAGAATTAGCCAGCTGTTGCTGTTGTCCAGAGGAAGCCCAAAATCAGTAGAAAGTTCTGCAGGAAGACTTTCTTCATATTCCCCGTTTCCTACTAACACTCTTAGCACTTGTCTTAGAACAAGTGGTGCTGCTTCCTCCCAACCCTCTGAGTAGTCTGTTTCTTAAAAGGTATTAAGAAACACCGGCTTTCAAGTGGGAATCCCTCGCCTTTGAAAACAGCAGGGTCGAGCCCGACCACTACCTTGAGTTGGATGAAGGGAAGGCGAGCCCGTTATCTCCAGGCAGAAGAATAGTCCCCTTCCAGCTGAAACGGGAATACCGGCGCTGGAGTTCACAATAGCGGCCAGCACCAGCCGACGAGCGCGGCCACCACTTGATACGTTATAAATACAGCTTTGGCGACGTTTCTGAAGTTACTGAAAACTTTCAGCGAAGGGCTCTTCTCAATTCGATATAAGTATAATAACTTTGTGTCTCTGGATTTTCCGTCCTAACGTGATGTACACAAGTGCGCACTGCGGTTGTTGCAGGTGGCTGCTCTGCTCCGGAACTACTTCACTGGTCACACAAGGTTCCATCCCACGCGATGACACTTTTCCTGAAAAGGCGGAGCACCGTCAAACGTGTCAATGAAATCTCCTTCCTCTTGCTCGTTAGTAAACGTGTGTGTGTGTGTGTGTGTGTGTGTGTGTGTGTGTGTGTGTGTGTCACAAACTGAGAACATATATTCCATTAACGAGATACCTGTGAACATTTCTTGTGCATGCTGTTCTGCAGGCTCAACAAATTTATCAAAATATAAAAAATGCAGCGTTGGTGGGTTTTATTACAGTATGGATTTCATACCTGTGAACGATGGTTAAACACTCTCCTTGCTAATCCCCAATTTTTCGTGACTCTGTCTGTATCGCTATCTGTCGCATTTTATCGAGGTTTGTTCTTATGGTTCCTATCACACGGAACGTGATGCATCAACAAGAGTTTCCTTTCGGTGTTACTGCTTTTGCACCATATGTGAACAGATTTCCTGCTCGCAGATTCTGTCTCGACATTGAATGCATCTGTTACCGTAACTTTCTCTTAACTAAAAAAAAAAAAAAAAAAAAACTCTATGTTGATGCCTTGCACCACATAACTGTCAGGAGACTTGAGGCACACAATATTTGGTTCGCCACAGCAGATTTACTTGCTGTAGCATAGTGTGTCGGCGCTCTACATGACACTGCCCGACATGTCCCTGCACGCATTTACTGGACAGTTTAGACGCAGCTTGTATTAAAATATATGCGCGTGGGAAATATCATTGGAATCCGCGTGAATTATTTAAATACGCACGGGACAAAGAGCTGAGTGTTGCAGAGGAAGCAGTAAACTTGGGCGGAAGCAATAAGTTACTGTGTACGTGGGTTGGTCTATACTGTGCCTAGAATGCTCATCTGTAATCAGACGCACGCCTGTAAAGCATTGGTTTGTCCTGGATGAATTATAAACGAAGTGGGTGGAATTCTCATCGACGGAGTGCAGAGATTATACGTTGAAAGGCAACCAGGAAATTTCTTATATAATGTACGAGGCGTGCTTTTTTAAGTAAGTACCGTTTTGAAATTAAAAAATGACGTGCTAAGATATCTCAATAATTTTATTTTTACATGAAATCCTGTACTTTAATCTACTTGTCTACATAATTTCCGTCAATATTGGGGCACTTGTCATAACCTTGTACCAGTTTTTGAATACCCTCTTCATAGAAGTCTGCCGCCTGACTTGTTTACCACTGCATCTCCACTGTTTTGATTTCGTCATGAAGACGCTGACCGCCAAGGTGTTTCTTAAAGTAGAGGACCAGATGGTAGTTACTGGGAGCAAGATCGGGGCTGTACGGAGGATGATCTAGAGTTTCCCATTGAAAAGATGTGATGAGATCTTTGGTCTGATTCGCCACATGCGGACGGGCATTGTCTTTGCAGCAAAACGATGCCCTTGCTCAACTTGCCACGTCTTTTGTTCTGAATTGAACGGCGCAGATTGTGCACTGTCTTACAGTAAACTGCTGCATTGATTGTCTCTTTACGAGGCAGAAATTCTACAAGCAATACTCCTTTGCTGTCCCAAAAAACTGTGCACATGATTTTCCAAGCAGAAATTGTTTGCTTAAACTTCACTTTTCTGGGTGAATTTGAATGCCGCCATTACATGGACTGTTGCTTTGATTCTGGTGTGACGTAGCCACCCATGTTTCATCTTGAAGAAACACCTGGGTGGTCAGCGTCTTCAAGACGATGACGTAGTCAAAACAGTGGTGATGCAGTGGTTAACAAGTCAGGCGGCAGACTTCTATGAGGAGGGTATTCAAAAACTGGTACAACGTTATGACAAGTGCATCAATATTGACGGAAATTATGTAGAAAAGTAGATTAAGGTACAGGCTTTCACGTAAAATAAAATTATTGAGATATCTTAGAATGTCTTTTTTTTATTTTAAAACGGTACTTAAAAAACACGCCACGTAGAACTGCAAGGACATCCTATCGCATTCAGACATTTCATTTAGGCATCTGCGTTAGAATTTAATTTTTTCTTAACTGTTTTCGACCCTGCAGTCAGACAAGAGATTTTGTTAATGTCTGCAGCCATATCAAATAAGGTTATCGAGTAGACGTGGAAAAACAGCAGGTTACTCAATAGGAAACAAGTCATAATGTGTATTACTTCTTTTAGTTATTGTTTGAAGAACATTATACGATAATACATCATCTATTTGCAATGTAAGCTGACCCAGGTTGTGATGATGCTGACAGTTCGCTGGAATTCATAACTTCTGCATACGTATAAACTTGACCGAACATGGACCATCACATCACTTAAGACTCCGAAACAATCCATGTACGTACACTAATATTTTCAGGATAAACTTTATCCATTATGGGCATTGCAGAATACGTGACTGTATTACCTGAATATAAATACAAACAAGTGCGATTAGACATTTGCGAAATATTTGTTTTTATAAACTGGTTTTCCAGCCTTTTCAGGTTATCCTTCTGCCGGCGCTTTAAGAAGTAACATATTTATTTTTGTTGACTGATGCTGGGTACCAGCGTGCGCTCAGTGAGCGGTATTGTTGTTAATATTCACCTGGCAGATTTCATTGCTTATTGTAGCCTGACCTGGTGGTCTAGCGGTACGGTTCGTGCCTGGAAACGAAGACGCCACGGAGATCTTTCGTTTGCCTTTAATCGAGCCCTCACCTCTCAGTGATGTAGAGATTAGCGAGAGACAACAGGTGCTGCGGATTCCTGGTTAAGATGGGCTAGACTGGATTGAAACGTGCAAGTCATCTAAGTAGCGTCCAATTGGGAAGACTTACACTCCGTCATTGAGCCACACGAAATTATTATTACTGCGAATTGGTGAGAAAATTAATCACTGTTCATTGTAAACAATCACCACAATTTCAGCAGCGTTCGGCACTTGCTGTTAAACTCATGTTCTGTGCTTCTCCTTCAAACGCCAGATCTCGGAGTAACAGGTTAGCACTAATACAATGCACTGGTCGTGAATAACTTTCTAACTTATATGGAGACACGAGATGAAAATCAGATTTTTAGTTGTCCAGTGTTCCAAGGGTGTAAGTCTTGAAGGAGTTGAATGCTATGTTTGAGACGAGATTAGGGATGAAATATTTTGCATAATGTCGGTGGTCTGGTTTGTTTCGATCCACAGCAGTGGCTCGACATCAGTGAAGCGACGGGGGAGCCAGATGTGGCTGGGCGCCACTTATCCAATCTCGCGACTCTCCCACGGCACCGCGCGGCCCCATCTCAGCTGTGGGTTACCGCCGCGTGCGCAGTCTGCAGTGTGCACGGGACGGCTCTCCATACCTAATGGCCTCTTCAAACAGGCTATCTCGCGGAAACGCCAAATACACAACACATTACCCTACCTAATACGGTTTAAGAAAGCCGTTGACATTCAAAACAGCTCCGAGTCGTCTTGGTATGGGTAATTGCAGGTCGTGTACTGTTTTCAAGGGAGTGTTATACCATTCTTCTTGTTAAATAGTGGCAATGTCAGGAAACTATGATGGGAGTGCAGAGTAAACACTCACCCTTCTCTCCAAAATAGATCACAAAGGCTGAGTAATATTGAGATCCAGTGACTGGTGGGGCCAGGGAAGATTCGAGAATTCATCCTCGTGCTCACAAAACGAGACCTGGACGATGCGAGCTGTGTGAACGGGGACCAGACTTGGAACACGGCATCACCACTGGGGAGCCAAGGGATTGACCTGGTAAGCCAAAATGGCCACATAATCCTTGACACCAATGCGATCTTTCAGAGAAAGGTGGGATACCACGGTATGGCTGCCCAAATCACCACCGAACCCCGCGATGTTTCAGTCTTGGGACGTAAACACAGCCAGGAGTTGGAAACAGTGTGAAAAAACACTTATCCGACCAAATGACGTTCTTCCACTGCTCCAGGTTTTATTGCTTCGACATCCCATTTTCCGGTTAATAACATTTGCATCACTGACGAGTGGTTTTGGAATTCCAGCTCACCCTGTAATTTCCTTCTTCTGGAGCTCCCTTCGTGTCGTTTTGGTGCTGACAGTGTACGCGAGTGCGACACTCAGTTCTGCAGCTGTCATTTATTCTTCGTCACAATCCTGTTCAATGGTCATCCGTCACGATCGCTCAGCACGCACATTCGTCTACGTGGTTCAGCGGAACACGTTTCTCAGCTTTCCCTGTATGCGGTGCTGCAGCGGTAAAGCGCGTGTCTGGAAGCCGAAAGATTGCGGGTTCGAATCCCGGTCAGACCACGGGCTTTTGAGTCTGCCTTTTAACCTAACACTCAACTCTCAACGATTTGGAGATTCGCCAGAAATGAAATATTAAACTATATGTCCCCTTTACGCGGTTGGATAACACAAAAGTCGCCCAAGCGACGTCCAATTGAAAGAGCTGCGCCAAGCCATTTAGTGACACGAAATTATTATATTGTCAACAACAAAAGTTAACGGTGGCATCATAATGTACACGTTAAAAATCTATTTCCGCATCAACAAAATTACAGACCAATATCCGTAACTTCTGTTTGTTGCAGAATCCTTGAACACATTCTCAGTTCGAATATAATACACTTGAGGCTAAGAAGCTTATGTCCACGAATCAGCATTGTTTTAGAAAGCATCATGCTTGCGAAACTCAGCATGCCCGTTTCTCACATGATATACTGAGAACTATGAATGAAGGGCAACAGGCTGATTCCATATTTCTAGATTTCCGGAAAGCGTTTCACACGGTGCCCCATTACAGCTGTTAACGAAGGTACGAGCATATGGAAAAAGTTCACAGATATGTGATTAGCTCGAAGCTTCTTAAATAGTAGAACTCAGTATGTTGTCCTCGGCGGCGAGTGTTCATCAGAGACAAGGGTATCGTTAGGAGCGCCCCAGGGAAGTGTGTTAGGACCGCTGTTGTTCTCCTCTATATACATTTGTCAGACAGGGAGGGCAGCAGTCTGTGGTTGTTTGCTGCCGATGCCGTGGTGTACGGTGAGGTGTCGCAGTTGAGTGACTGTAGGAAGACACAAGACGACTTGGACAAAATTTCCAGTTTATATGCTGAATGGCAGCTAGCCCTATATGTTGAAAAATGTAAGTTAATGCGAATGAGTAGGAAGAACAAACTTGTAATGTTCGGATACAGCATTACTAGTGTCCAGCTTGACCCAGTCAAGTCGTTTAAATATCTGGGTATAACGTTGTAAAGCGATATGAAATGGAACGAGTATGTGAAAACTGTGGTAGGAAAGGCAAGTGGTCGGCTTTGGTTTATTGGGAGAGTTTTAGGAACGAGTTGTTCACCTGTAAAGGAGACTCCTTATGGGACGCTGATGCGACCTATTCTTGATTACTGCTCGGGTGTTTGGGATCCGTACCAGGTCGGATTGAAGGAAGACGTCGAAGAAATTCAGAGGAGGGTTGCTAGATTTGTTACCGGTAGGTTCGAACACAACTTAAGTGTTACGGAGATGGTTCGGGAACTCAAATGGGAATCCCTGGAGGTAGGGCGGCGTTCTTTTCGGGAAACATTATTGAGAAAATTTAGAGAACGGTCATTTGAAGCTGACTGCTGAACGATTCTGCTCCCACCAACATACATCGAGCGTAAGGATCACGAAGGTAAGATACGAGAAATTAGGGCTCATACGGAGGCGTACAGACAGTCGTTTTTTCCTCTCTCTATTTGCGAGTGGAACACGAGGGAGAATGGCAAGTGCCGGCCAGTGTGGCCGAGCGGTTCTAGGCGCTTCAGTCTGGAACCGCGCGACCGCCACGGTCATGGATGTGTGTGATGTCCTTAGGTTAGTTAGGTTTAAGTAGTTCTAAGTTCTAGGGGACTGATGACCTCAGATGTTAAGTCCCATAGTGCTCAGAGCCATTTGAACCATTTGAATGGCACCTTACGATCGCTTGCGGCGTATCAATGTAGATGTAGTACGAAGAAATGAAATAAAACAAGGCACAGTTAATTACGTTGTACAAAACAATGTATAAGCGTCCAGTTCTAAAACACCACATGCTCCACGCAGCCGTACATATTATAAAGTTTCTTATCTTCCATTTCTTAAACTGAAGTGTCGGACGGGCTGTTGGAAGTCTGGCACGTTGTAGAGCTCGATTGTTTTCAGCCAAATCTCAGAGACCTAAGAGAGAGGCAGAAAGATTCCAAGGCGAGAATATTTGGGATTACCAGTTTTGGGATTCATCGTAAAAGCAATGAAAACCCCGAAAACTTTCATAGGAACTGAATATTGTGTTCATTTTTATTGAAGAGGAGGACGGCACGATCGCGTTTTTGTGATGGCCGTGGTTTTACGAACTTTCTGGGATAATACATATTGTACATTTGATGTCAAACGCAAATATGTGGTGGGAAGAGAACCCCCTACCGCCGAAAGTAGGTGCTGTTACTGAGGCGGCTCCGTTGCGCGCAATGCGTTTACAGCCTCGCACAGCAATAGCTACGACAAAAATATTGCCAACATAGGTTAGCGAGAATTTACAATAATTTATTATTAGAAATACTTCAGTACTTGGATTTAGTTCGAAGATGATGTGCGGAGCTACTTTAAAGCTTACATGCACTGACCAGTCTGGTCTAGAGCTCAGTACAGTGAACGATAACTTCCATCAGTTGTAGAACGTCCAATATGGCTCTTCTTGGTGGTCCTGATGCTGTCTTGACTGTTGATTCTGTGCGACATTGTTGATACTGGCTGCTGAGTAACCCTCACTGGGTTCCTCGGTAGTTTCCAGTCGTTGAGTTGTTGGGTACAGTGTTTTACCCGCAGGTATTGCTTGCTAGGCCTGCTGGTGGGTGTTACATTAGAACTTCTAGAACTGAGCGTGTCTTCTCTTGTAGCATACTTTAATTGCTAGTATTTGATGTGATGGAAAATGATCGTATGGTGTCAGACGCCGGGAGTTCCCAGACGGGAAATTCAGCCGCCAAGTGCAAGTCTTATTGAGTGCGACGCCACATTGGGCGACTTGCGCGTCGTCAATAGGAATGAAATGATGAGGACAGCACAACACCCTGACACTGAGGGGAGAAAATCTCCCACCCCAGCCGGGAATCGAATTCGGGCCCCCGTTCAGCTATTGGGGCGGATATCTGATGTGATGTGGACCTATTACATGTCCATTAGAGCAATGGGCCGCTTGGAGCGGTGTGTCTTCTCACTACACTGACCTAAGCGCTGTATGATAGCATTTGCTAAGTGTCACGACTTATTATAGAAACGTTCTTTGTGCTCCTCGAATTTCTAGAACACTTATTTCTCTCATTTCTCTCCTTCAGCTTAGTGAAGATAACAAGCTGGGAAATTGCTGGGAGCGTGTGTATGCTCGGAAGCGCTTTATTCTGGATGCGTTGGACTTCACCAGTACCAGTTGTAGCTGCAGTTCCCCACACAGGACAGGCGTAGTCCATAATTGATTGCGTCATCGCTCGGAAGATCCTCAGTGCGCAGTCTCCATAGGGGGCAAAGCCCTCATTAGGCAGTGGGTAAATGGCTCCCAGGATAGCAATGATTTCCTTCATCTGTCGTCGTCGTGATGTTTCCACGTGAGTTGCGGATCACGTGTGATGTCTACTATAGCTCTGGACCGCCACATTGTGAGTAGAATCGCCTGAGTGCTGAAGCGTTAAACCTGATGTGCCAATTTGGTGCTCATAAATCTGTCTCTGGCCGGCCGGAGTGGTCGAACGGTTCTAGGCGCTACAGCCTGGAACCGCGCGACCACTACGGCCGAAGGTATGGATATGTGTGATGTCCTTAGGTTAGTTAGGTTTAAGTAGTTGTAAGTTCTAGGGGACTGATGACCTCAGAAGTTAAGTTCCATAGTGCTCAGAGCCGTTTTTGAATCTGTCTCTGCAAGCATCCTGCGGTCTGAGTTGTGTGACGTCTGGTCGTCTGTGCCGCCACATCAAGGCGACTGCTGAATGGAGCCGCGTGTCTGCTTTTATCCGCTTTTAGGGGATGGATGTCCACTTAGGGACTACTTGCGTGACGTATTGCGGAGGCACAAAATAGTTCAGGCTGTGTGGCGCTCACTGTGAAGTCTAGCCTTAACTCAACTGCACTCGAAAACGAAGCAACTCGGCGATCTACTATGTAGGTTGTTTTCCGTATCTCTCGGAGGACGCAGCAATATAAAAGGGCAAATGTATCGATTTAAGATAGTGAACCCTCGTCCAACAGATGAATGAGTAGTTGCCAGTATTATCAGGTGGGCAAATCTGATCAACGTGTAGTCGTTAACCATGAGTAGTCCTGTTTTGTGCCCGCCTAATCTTACCTCCACAGTTTCTGCATGTGTCTTCATGTGGAGAGATTTCTATGCGACTCCGAAGAGGGGCCCATGACAGGAATTCAATCAGTGTGTGGCGCTACTACTATAATCCTTTTAGGGGATAATAGGTACCTTTTAAATCCTCTTGTTTTCGCATACATCTTTAGACTGCCGTAGCGGAGTAGGGCTCCCTTCTCAATTTCCGCTTATTCATCATTCAACATGAATGATTGTGACGTCACTACGAAAATATGACGTAAATATATCCTGAAACACGGAGTCGGCAAATGCACACACATGTTGCAGGGGGCATTTAAAAAAAAAAAATGTTTCAAATGGCTCTGAGCACTATGGGACTTAATATCTGAGGTTATCAGTCCCCTAGAATTAGAACTACTTAAACCTAACTAACCTAAGGACAGCACACACATCCATGCCCGAGGCAGGATTCGAACCTGCGACCGTAGCAGCAGCGCGGTTCCGGACTAAAGCGCCTAGAACCGCTCTGCTACAAGGGCCGGCGTGCCATTTTCCGCAGAAACTATAAGTAAAGGCTTTTAATTCATAAAACATGTTCACGGTTCGAGCTAGTGTGATACCGTCAGTATGCAACGGAAGATTTGAAAATTTCATTCTATGGTATCGATTTATTTATGGATGATGTAATTTGTGTCTTACACGTCGCTCATCAACGACTGTGTTCATGAGGAAACGGTCCTCGTGTTGTGGAGAGTCAGGCAGAAGACTCGTTAACTTTAAAGGCGTCAGGTTTCCAAATCATACGCTACAAGAACTGGAAATGTCGATGAGGCCATAACAGATGCTGTAAAACCGAGTCTAACCTCGAGAGCAGTAAGGCTGTAAACCAGTCCTGTCTGCGGTGTAAATCCTCGAGAAGAGAAAGGCGCTAATAAGGTGGAGCGTAGAGACGAACGAGGACCTAAAAAGCACGTCCAAGAGGTAAGGAAATTAGCTACCCTTTGTTCATGTCGCTGTCCACTACGGAAAAAATAACTTGAAATACGTTGTTACCTCTCTGCCATACTATGTAGCAGCTGTAATGAGCGGTAGCATTTCATATAGTGATTAGTCACAAAGTTCTGTCTACCACCTCGAAAAGAATCGACACGTTTTTTCCAAACGATGAATGACTTGGCGTAAACTTCGATTGTAGATGTCCGCAATGTCACTGTTTAGGAAACGTTCCACTTCGCAAAACACCTCGTCGTCATTCTAGAAATACCTGTGGAGGTAAGATAAGGGCAAAACCACCCCCTTGGATACTTTCTCGTGATGCTTCATCTTCAGAGTTTCCTATTACCTCGGAAAGCGATTGCAGTAGTACATATTTCTTAGCGCCACACCATGGTAATCTCAAACATACGCAGTATCATTGTGTCCTATGATGGACAGGTTGTCCTTGTTTGGCAGCGACAAATTCGAAAAGTTTCAAGAGTGGGATTAAAATTCAAGGAGTAAGGATATCAATGATAAGATTCACTGGTGACATAGCTATGTTCAGTGAATGTGAAGAAGAATTACACTGTCTGTTGAATGGAATGAACAGTCTAATGAGCAGAGAAAGTAGATTGAGAGTAAATTGAAGGAGGTACCAGAAACGAGAACAGTGAGAAACTTTACATCAGAATTGGTAATCACAAAGTGGACGAAGTTAAGAAATTCTACTACCTAGGCAGCGGAGCAAGCAGGACGTAAAAAGCATACTAGCATTGTCAAAAAGGGCATTCTTGGGCAATACAAGTCTTCTAGTATGAAACATATGCCTTAATTTGAGGACGAAATTTCTGAGTATGTACGTTTGGAGCACAGTATGGTATGAAAGTGAAGTATGGATTGTGGGAAAACCGGAACGAAAGAGAATCGAAGCATTTGAGATGTCGTGCTACAGAAGAATATTGACAATCAGTTGGACTGATAAGGTAAGGAATGAGGTGGTTATCCACAGAATCGGCGAGGAAAGGAATATGTGGTATAAAACTGTAGAGGAAGACAGAGATTGGAATACATCCAGAAAATAATCAGGATGTGCGTTGCAAGTGCTACTCGGAGATGAAAAGGTGGCACGGGAGAGGAATTCGGGGCGAACCGCACCAAGTCGGTCAGAAGACTGATGACTCAAGAAGAAATCACAACTTGCTACTGCATGCTTCGTTCCTTGTCTCGGTGTCTTACTGATACATCCGGAACTCCTCTTTGACGATTAGGTGGCTAAGGAGCTATCTGAATTGGCCTGATACAGATGTGGCCTTTCCGCTCCCGCTTCGGTTCGGCAGAGCCCAGTGGACAGTGACCTCTGTGATGTTTAAAATGTCTTGCCAGATGTTGAAAACGATACATGAATGATTTTTTCCACTAATGCCTCGAATGTGATTCGCTGATCTCCGAGCATCAGGGCCTACACTTCTCTTGCCCTTTCCTGCACGGAGAGTCTGCCAGTTTGTTCATCGTTAGACCACAGTGGAAGCGTCTGCGCTACCTTGCAACTGCTACATATAATGGTGCATTGTTGTTGTAAACATCCATCTTCTCAGAATGTTGCAGCGTTGTTCCCTCTCAAATGCAGAAAACGAATTACCGCAGGCTATTCCACTTTATGAATGGTTTGCACATTTTTGTTTTGGGTTCTATTGCTGTGTGTTTCAGGACTGCAGACTTGTACCTGCAAACAAACAAATCTAAATTACGTAACTTCATTTTTAGGGGTGATAACTAAAATTTGATTACTATCCTCTGTAGGAGCAGTAAACTCCATGCAGGATGGGATATGAAAAACAATGGTTTCGATAGAGGGGCGATTGTGGTACTTCATCTAGGAAGTGGGAGACTAATGTAAAGACAAATGTAACTGCACGGTTCCAGAAACTTTTTCAAGTTTCGTGCATCTATTATGTATATAAGCAGACTGAAGCGACGAATGAAAATTTGTACCAAGGCCAGGATTCGAACCCAGGTCTCCAGCTCACAATGCAGATGCGCTAACCACTACGCCACCCTGACACAGTGGCTTTGCACAATTGTACAAACTACGCTAGTACGCCTCCATGCTCAATCCAAATTCATATTCACACCTCAGCGTTCTTGGTATTGCCCCTAAACCCGAACAGCCTTACAGAGGCTCCCCCAACTGTATTGCAATAAGACCTCCGCAACGAACGAAAGAGGCCATCCTGCCTGAGAGCCAGGCGTTGGCGTTTTAATCAAATGAAACTGTATGGTTCTAGAGGTTGCTGTTTGAGTTTAGGGGGAATACCGTGTGGGCTGAGGCATGAATGGGAATTTGGACAGAGGAGGGAGGCGTGTTAGAATAAACCGTACAGTTGGGCAAAACCACTGTGCCAGGGTGGTGTAGTGGTTAGCGCATCTTCATAGGAGCAGGACCTGAGGTGGTAGCAGACCCAAGTTCGAATCCCGGCCTCCGTACAAATTTTCATTCGTCGATTCAGCTTACCTATATACATCACAAATATATAGACCAATTGGAGAAGGGTAGAAGGATCAATCACATCCACCCCTCTGTGATAAAATTTTAAGAGCTCTGCTTCCCAAATGTAACAGCAGTTGTTTCAGTGGCCCGCATACGATTTAAGGAGGCCACGAGACACCTTAAATCATTTAAACGCAGCTGCTCTGAAGTCCGAATGCGGCGTCCTATCACTGCAGAACGTCGCTCACTGTTGAGCTAGTCACTGTTATTCTCAGTCTCTCTCTCTCTCTCTCTCTTTCTCTTTCTCTTTCTCTTTCTCTTTCTCTGCGGCTAAGTAAAAGGGCCTTGGTTACGAATTCCACAGTGCGAATGGCAGCAGGTGCTGAGGTTTTAAATGGCTCTCAACGTTGCTTTCGCAAGTGGCCATCTTGTTTGCGTAAGCGAAGTGTGCTAAGGGATTTTGAGACGATGTTTAAAAGTATATATGTGAAGACATCGGATAAAGGCTTCTGTGCGGCACTGCCAAGAATTTTTTTAATAGCCCACTGCTAATTAGCTGAAACTGATTTTGAGGCGACCCATTTATACCTACATGTCTCTACAGAAGTGGCCAATTACTGTCGTTAGCTGAGTCGATAAATATTTTCTTTGTACATTTACTCGTTGGTATTTAAAAAAATCGTCCAATGTCACAGGACAATGTCTTCTACATGTCTGGAGACAAATATGAAGTAAATTACAATCCACGCGTCGAAACTGTAAGTTAACGATCGCGCTAGTTATAAGTGCTTTTTCATATGATTGTCAGGAGTCGTCTTCTAGATGACCGTAGGTAGCTCCTCCGTTACCAAAAGTGCGTAGACTCGAAATGGCGACATCACAACAATAAAAAGGCGTTTTGCGTACACCATTTCGACGTGTTTAATTCACTTTTAACTGTGGCACAGTGAATATATTAACTTCAAAAAATGGTCCAAATGGCTCTGAGCACTACGGGACTTAATATCTGACGTCATCAGTC
This sequence comes from Schistocerca cancellata, assembly GCF_023864275.1. Taxonomy (NCBI): domain Eukaryota; kingdom Metazoa; phylum Arthropoda; class Insecta; order Orthoptera; family Acrididae; genus Schistocerca; species Schistocerca cancellata. The sequence continues at coordinate 702,204,015 of NC_064628.1, forward strand.
CCCTAGAACTTAGAACTACTTAAACCTAGCTAACCTAAGGACATCACACACATCCATGCCCGAGGCAGGATTCGAACCTGCGACCGTAGCGGTCGCGCGGTTCCAGACTGTAGCGCCTAGAACCGCTCGGCCACAGCGGCCGGCTATTAACTTCAGACATCTCACAGAAATACGCGACTAGTTGGAATATCGTCAGGTTGTTAGTAGTGCGTCCGGTGGAGGGCACATTGAACATTTATGAAATGTAAATGAAAAAAAAATTCATCCTAAATGCAATTATAAAAAGTACGCTGAGGTTATATGTACATACATGCAGAAGTTACTTTCTGAAAAATCGAACGGTTCGTTTGAAAATAGATCATTTGTAGTTCTGTGCGAAATTTAAACATCACCCCAAATTTCTATCTTCAATCATGTGGAACATATAGTCTTGTGAGATCGGACCAATTTTTTTGAAACACCCTGTATTTTGTTTAACGGCTTTGATACACATAGCATTCATAATTTTCTGCTCCGTAGTCGGATCTTTATTAATTCGTATCTTATGGGACAAATGAAAAGTTTTTCTTCCTTTCAAGACAAGAGGTTTTGCGCACTGCTCTCATGAGAAACAATTTTGGTACCGTACTTAAGTCGAACTCAGTGCTGTTTTTCCTTCATTGTGCTTCTGATGTTCACGCCTAAGATCTGTAATTTGCCCTAGACAGCGCGGCTACCCCGCGCGGCCAAGTTAGAAGCATTATTCGAGATGACAGCCTCGAAGATGATGATGATAATAATAATTACATATGGCTCAACGGCCTGGTACAAGTCTTTGAAGTGGAAGCCACTTCCGCTTCCCTGAACCAAGAGCACCTGGCTTTCACACCTGGTCATCTATCCAAGCAGTAACCGCGCCCGACGTCGCTTAATTTTGGTAACCGGACGAGAACCGGTGTATCTAACCGAGGCCGTCGACGCAGACTTGGAGACCAGTACACCCAGAGAACAGTGAGACGTCAGACTGTGACGGACGTAAAATTAGTGGAGAAATGTCAAATCAAGGAATTTTGTCTTATTCTGTTAGTGTGTGTCTGATTTTAGGAACTCAGCTGCGTCCTTATCCTGTGACAAGTTCACGAGTGGCAGTTTACTAGCGGTTCACTTCAGGTGAATACCCCGAAGGCAGAGACGGCGGAGATCCTGCACAACCTGACAGAAAACGAGCTGCAGATGTGCCTCTACTATAAATGCGACCTCTACTGACTAACCGCATTTGATAAATACCCAAATAAGCAGCAGCCTCTCTTCTTTTTTGTACCATTGAGTGTCAATGTATTTCGATACTGCTTCTTGTGTCGTGTGAAGCACAACCAGGTATTTGAGGATACTAAACAGTTAAATACTTAACAAAGGTAGTAGAGTCCCTAGGCGTATGGACTCAAGGAAATGCTATTTGTGGTGACAATCTATTTTGAAGATTGGATACAGAGTAGAAAACTGTATGTAATGGCCGTTGTGTATGCGAAAACTCGGGCTGAGTAACTTTCTAGTGTACACAGATAGTCACAAAAAGCACACCGCAGCCGTTGACAGATTCAGACACCATAATAAGCAATGTACTTGTTCGTGGGAGTTATGGAATTGAATGCGGTAAGAGTTTTAATAATGACCTGACGGCATGTCGAATGAAGCAATTTCTAACGATTATCACATATACCTTAATCATCTATTAAGGGGGCTACAAGATCTAGATGCAGAAGATCTCCACTAAACATAATGATGAGGCATACCATCCTGTTTGCTGTGATGTGAAAATAAAGAAGACAGAGACGCATATCGCTCGCCTCTGTTTCTGTTGATCATCTAATGTTTCTGAGAATGAAAAGAAATAGCAGAATTACATTTTCAGGAAGGAGAATTAGAACTAATTGTCCTGTGATGTCGAAATCACTGAGGTTAGCAGCAGCCCAGTTGAACACTGACTGGAGAACAGTGTACAGTGATATTCGGAACTACCCCGGCACTGGAGAGATTACTGAGGAAAATTGTGGAATTCATTGGATGGTTAGGAAGTTGACACCTCCCTCCGCTTGTCTGCAACGCGAGTGCAGTGGGTTTATCCCGGCGCCACCTCGCTCGCAGTGCGATCGCCTTACGCGATGAATACGAACTGCGCGCGTCATGCTTGTTTTCTGTTGTGTAAACATTAGGCGCGCACCGTCGCACGAGCTGACGTACTCGGATTGCAATTTTGGCTCCGAGGCATCAACAGTCATCGTGTCCTGCCGTCATCACGGTTTCTTACATGTGATCACGAGCACTGCGCCTGACCGCCAAGTGCACACAAAACAGCGGAGGCGGTGCTGGTAGTCTAAGAAGTAATGAGGTTGGCTGCGGACAGAACGCGTGAGGGCGTTGAGATAGTCAGCCTGTGTCTCGTAGGAACGCAGTTCGAATGCTCATCCCGCCTCGCTGTTTTCGGTTTTTCGTTGTTCGCCCAAATCCACTTCAACCTTTTGAGACGGTGCCGTCGATATGTTCGTGGTCCATCTACTTCTCCGCCCTTTTTATTTTATTTTTTCCAGTGCTGTTGTGTAGATCCGGTAAAGAACCAGTAAAACCCCACCCCCAATTCTTTAAGAAATCTACATCCATACTCCGCAAGCCCCTGACGGTGTGTGGCGGAGGGTACCTTGAGTACCTCTATCGGTTCTACTTTCTATTCCAGTCTCGTATTGTTCGTGGAAAGAAGGATTGTCGGTATGCCTCTGTGTGGGCTCTAATCTCTCTGATTTTATCCTCATGGTCTCTTCGCGAGATATACGTATGAGGGAGCAATATACTGCTTGACTCCTCGGTTAAGGTATGTTCTCGAAACTTCAACAAAAGCCCGTACCGAGCTACTGGGCGTCTCTCCTGCAGAGTCTTCCACTGGAGTTTATCTATCATCTCCGTAACGCTTTCGCGATTACTAAATGATCCTGTAACGAAGCGCGCTGCACTCCGTTGGATCTTCTCTATCTCTTCTATCAACCCTATCTGGTACGGATCCCACAATGCTGAGCAGTATTCGAGCAGTGGGCGAACAAGCGTACTGTAACCTACTTCCTTTGTTTTCGGATTGCATTTCCTTAGGATTCTTCCAATGAATCTGTCTGGCATCTGCTTTACCGACGATCAATTTTATATGATCATTCCATTTTAAATCACTCCTAATGCGTACTCCCAGATAATTTATGGAATTAACTGCTTCCAGTTGCTGACCTGCTATATTGTAGCTAAATGTAAGGGATATTTCTTTCCATGTATTCGCAGCACATTACACTTGTCTACATTGAGATTCAATTGCAATTCCCTGCACCATGTGTCAATTCGCTGCAGATCCTCCTGCATTTCAGTACAATTTTCCATTGTTACAACCTCTCAATATACCATAGCATCATCCGCAAAAAGCCTCAGTGAACTTCCGATGTCATCCACAAGGTCATTTATGTATAATGTGAATAGTAACGGTCCTACGACACTCCCCTCCGGCACACCTGAAATCACTCTTACTTCGGAAGACTTCTCTCCATTGAGAATGACATGCTGCGTTCTGTGAGCTTACGAACTCACGTGTATCAAACCCCTGAACTATGCACCATATAATTTTGAAGATACATTCAGTGGTATATGAGACTACTGTGTGCAAAATGTGTTGCGAATTTAGTAGTAAAGAAGTAATAAATTAAAACGTCATGCCTGATTCTGCTGTTTTACCACATAAACAGCGAACATATATTAAACAATAAACTTCTTTCCTTTCATAATTTTTGTAAGTGTAATATATGATTTACTGCGTTAAAGGCTTAACATAAGATTATAGCGCTAAACGAGTATATTGTGTCAGCATTTGAAATTTTAAAAATCGGATATTACTGTATGAAATATCGATAGTCAAGTTTTTGTTGCCTCTGGAAGCTGTTAGATAGGTACCGTGTAGCTGGGATCATGCCCCGGTTTAGCTGTTCAGTAATACAGGGTGAAAAGTATTTAAACCGACAAACTCTGGGAGGTTGTACGGGACATCAAGACAAATATTTTCCCTAATGTCATTTTTTCCTATGAGGAGTATTTAAACCGGTAGAGGAACTGTGCTCTGGGTGGACAATCAACTGGTTCCAGGTTGTGGACACACTGTAAGTGAAATGGACGTAACAACTGCTGTCGAAAGACTGTTCTTTCATTCATCTGATTCGTCCCCATGTTACGTGCAATTGCACGAGTGCTGATTGAAAGATCGAGTAGTGGTGGTCACTACGCGAGTTCTTGAAGTTACAGGTCTGTGATCGATCGCCCCTTATAGCGCTGAGCATCGTAGTGGCGCTGTTAGAGGCACAAGGAGCTGCAGAAGTCTGATTGCAAGAACGCAAGCTTTCAGTGTTTGTAATCACAGTATCACTCACAGCATTTGTTGACCATCGATAATGGAGCTGTTGGTGATCTGAAAGCTGCAGGTATCTTCGCATGGTTTTCACGTGATAATGATAAAATGAAGGCGCACTGCGTCATGATATATTTTGTCTCTTTTCTCAAGCTCCCCCCCCCCCTCCCCACTCGCCTTTCCTTCTTATGTGTTAGTTGAAGATAAAAAAAAAATGTGACTGATGTAAGATTTCCCGTATGGCAGAAGTGTATCTTTCCTCTTAGAGGTATATGTTATTGAAATTCAAATCTCTAGCACAGAAAAACAATATTTAATTATAAGGAGAATTCCAAAGAGAATTGCTCCTCTGAAAAAACATGCAATTGCAGTAGGAAAACAGATATTTCGACATAAAGTGATGAGATGCTCGTGTTGACACATGCACGTTGTAGTAGGAGTATATGGCTTGCTCACATCTTTGGAGTGTTTACTCTTAGATGCCAAAACGATCCGGCTGTTATCGCATTGTAAGTACTAGAAGAAGTATCACGTCCCCATAGAGAAAATATCACACTCCTCTTAGTACAGATGATGTGGTCAAGACATAGTACCTGCCTATCAGCGAACTGCACCTCATGCACTGCTGGCAAGATGCTCTGACACCAAAACATAAAATGCGAATGAATGTTTGCACAGTATCATTTGGTTCAAGTGTTCCAAAAAAATTTTGGTGTCCATAAGGAAGATACTTTTGGGTCTTGTAGAAGCCGTTTCTTAGTTAAATATGGGATGTTTGAACACTGAAGAGAGCACGAGTCTCCCCACTCCTTTATCATCCCCACAGAGATGAACGAAGCAGTCCATAAGACGCTGCCTGAAGAAGGAAAAATTCAAGAAAAAGGTTACCCTATCTTGAAATTAAAAGAAGCGGCCTTACAGAGTAGGAAGGGGAAACGTAAGGCGCCAGTGAATTTTAATGGGCATGTATCTTTCAAATACAATTTCAGAATTCCTTTCCTCATAAGTTTATCTAAGTTCAATGCCCACTATTTTATCCTAGGTATTAACCAAACTCAATGAAATTTTTGCAAGAAGTAAAGTTGAGATATTTGCATGCTTCTATGCATTAATGTTATAGGAAGTTTAAGTTGTCTATTTTACCATATTTATAAACCGATAATTAAAGAAAAGTTAAGTTTGAAATTTGGAAAAAAATACTGAAAGTAAATTAACATTACTCATTAAACGAATGCGTCGAACGGTCTTGTGAATTTTCTAAAAAGAATGTGGAATGTAAAAATTGAGGTCTGAGTACCAAAAATTGGTTCTCAAGAATACCATTAAAATGATATTAAAATTCGAAACTCAGTATCCAATTAAGTTGTGGGCTTAAAAACTTTGGTATTGCTACATCTTTACATGATAGACGTGATATTAAAATTTGGCTGCAACCTGCAAAGTAAAAGCAAAGTTAAATTTTTCGGTGCTTAATATGAAACTTCCCCTTAGAAACATTTATGAATGAGTGTGCTGATAAACCTCTTACATTATTTGATTTTCAAACAGCTGAGCAGAACTGAACGTACTCAGACATTTCTCTCTTTACCTATTCTGATCAACACTAAACTGACACACAATATTTTTAGCGCAACGCAATTTGACTTTCAAAAATCCCTACAAAAGAATGGCCCTGACTAACAATAACCTATACCTTTCATGAATCACTTACCTCACAAAAATCTTCGTTACTCGATCTACTGCAATATAGCGAGCGCCACTACTGCCAGCTAAATAAAAGATTCTAACTACTGAAGGCACTAACTACTGACAGGCATAGTCAGCAAATGAAAGATTTTGATAGAGAACAAACAATGTATTTACCTTAATAATGCTCCAAAGTCATCATATATATATATCAGTTCATGATATCCAATATTACAAATTTACTCTTTCTGATGGACACACGTCCAGATCGTCCGCTCTCAAAATTCTGCTCTTTCTCGCCCCACATCCACCACTGCTGGCGGTTCACCTCCAACTGCGCAACGCTACGCGCTGTTCACATCCAGCTGCCCAACACTACAATGGCGAATATTCCAACAATGCCAACCAGCCACAGACTGCACACAGGACAGCCAGTGATTTTCATACAGAGCGGTAGGCGACGTTACCAACATAAAAACCTAAACAGCATACTTACAAATATCATTGTGATATCTTGGTGGCTCCCAGATGTCCTTCCTTCACCGTGTTAAGATTCAGATTATTACCCCAATACAAAACACGTCGAAATGAACACACGCAACCGACTGAGAATCTTGTAAACGCGACACCTGACTGCTACGTAAATAGGGGGGAAGGGAGGAAATAAATGAGGCAGGCAGACAAGTAGGTAGGACACAGTTTATCGTCTCATCGGTAGTCAGGTGAAGAGAGATGTATCACTTACACAGTTCAACATACATGCAAGGGATATGTGTGCGTGTTCCAGTGTGGAAACGTCTCCGCATTCGCCATAAGCAGAGGTAATTCGGAATGGGCGGAAGTATATGTAAATACAAATGATACACAAAATGTTGTGTTTCTCCAAATCTCTTCTTCCTCTCCCCAAATCTGCTTCCTTATGTGTTAAATACAGCCTAGTCGTCAAATATTATGCCTCCATGCTCGTCGTCAAATATGTGGAGTCTAGGACTCATACATACTCGGTTCGCTAGACAAACAATTCAAACAAATCGTATTGATGAGTTTTATTACAAAATGGAAAGCTATACTTAACTTTGCAATTACACAGATGTGTCGCAAGCAAAGTGCGACATACGAGATAATGAAACTTCTTCTGTATAGACAATCACAAATCTGTGATACATAGACAGCACAAGCAATGTGAGTAGTCTTCAAGCTACTATGGTACTGGGTTGTCGCCAGTCGGTGCGGCGCTTATGTTCTCTTCACATAGGGGCCGCTGTTGTCGCATTGTCGTCCTGGAGAGGGGTCGGTCAGCGTGCTACTGGCTGATGTCTTCTCATAGCCATCTCTTCTCTATCGTTCCCGACTGCCGTGCCGGCGCTTGACTTTACGCCGTAACACTTTGCCCCCTCCCTCCCTCGTTTTCTCTCTCTTTCTGTGTAAACCCCATTCTTCTTCATAAAATAATAGTCATATTCATCAGAAAACTTTCCCAAGTTGTGAATATTTATAGTCTGTCTGCAAAAATTCCTTTAAACAAGATTCCATATCCTCTGTTAGCCACGCTAGTTACTGCGTAAGTCGATCTGTAGTCACCAAGCCACACATTTCGGCGGAGGTTATAGAAAAGCGATTTTCAGTTTCTTTCCTGTCGCATATTGTCAAAAATGTACCGTATTTGACAATATACACTTCCAGTTTGCTGAAAAAACGAAGTATTCATTGTGAGTGGCTTGCGACTCTGCTGATGATCGAAGCAGTTTCATACTGCTTTCCGAAACATGGGGCAACTGTCGTAACTCAAACAAAGCTGGTGTGGTGTGATCTGGACAGATAAAAGAATTGCCCTGCATTTTGAGCAGTTGTAATGTGAGCCATAAACAGCAGATAACAGCTATCACGTGCCAAAACGTGACGCGTTGTGTTTGTGACACTGTTTTGTTCGTGCAATCTGTGCATGCTGGATAGAAAAAAACCGCGGCCGATGGACGCTAGCAGAACATTGTCAGACGAAGACATCGAGGTGGTAAATCAAATAGCTTTTGTTCAGAATGTTCCTCTACCCACCATAAACCCTAAATTGTCTTACAGGATTTGAGTACAAAAGTTAAAGACTCCATGGAAGTCCAAAGTCCACAAGAGGAAACAGGGAATATCAACAGCACTGACTACTGAAATACTAGAAATAGCAGAAGCTGTAAGAAACTCATATTACTGTTGTTATTAGTATTATTAAGTTAAAGGAAAATTATTAGAAAACAAGTAACTTGTTAAATAAATGACATGACATTAGGGTAACCTAGGGAAACCTTTGTAAGTGTATACGTCAGCTTTGCATTCACTACTGATAGGATATGAAACCGAGCGATAATAATAAATTCATACACAGTACCTCGGTGTTCAACCGCGCGGCCGCTATTGTCGCAGGTTCGAATCCTGCCTCGGGCATGGATGTGTGTGATGTCCTTAGGTTAGTTAGGTTTAAGTAGTTCTAAGTTCTAGGGGACTGATGACCTTAGAAGTTAGGTCCCATAGTGCTCAGAGCCATTTGAACCTCGGGGTTCAGTAGACAACGACAAATCGCATGCAAGGAGACTTAGTGAAATCATATTGTATGTCAAATGCGGATTAGTTTGTGTGCTAATTTATCGCTTTAATTTCAAGTGCAATAAAGCTATATGGATTCGAATGACGACCAGGCAGCCTCCTTCAGAAGAAACGACGAGACATAAAAGCCTGCAGCGGAACTGATTGCTCGGAAGTGATTTAATTCCCAAATCAAAATAATTATGTAGTTATGTAGCTGTGCAGTAATTTTGTAAATCATGTTAAACATAAGAGAACCGGGCAGAACAGAAGAGTATAAATATCTGTATTGAAGCAGAGTACTATAAATAAATTATTGTAAAAAATAACATTAAGAATTTAGATAATGCATCAAAAAGACAAAGATAAGGTAAAACTATGGTGGAAATCAAACCAGGGCAAAACATATAAGCAGTGGTTGGAAACATGTACTCTTGACAGATTTGAAATATTTTATGTCGCAAATGTCATCCAGGTCTGCTGAATTATATTCGTCTGCGTAATTTCTGTTAATTATTTTATGTATTTTTATGATCTTCGTGTTGTGTTGGTAAACTGTATGAGGGCTCAGTCAGCAATCGTTAACTGCTTGTAAATGTATTTGACGGAACAAAAACAATATGGGTGGCAACTATAAATCGAATGATCGAGAGTTTGATCTTCGGTAGGCCATAGACCTTTTTTCTGTCCCTTATTGCTTCTTTCACACCAGTCAATTATTTATATGTGAAATATATAAAGACAGCCACAGGTCAGAGTAGGTATTCCTACAACTAGCTAAGTCGTTTCATACATGTCTTGTAAAACAATGTGGTGCTCAGATCTCGCTTCAGGAAGAGAACAGTACCCCGTTTCACTTATTTTTTCAATTACTTCTGCACGCTGTAAAATTAATTTTCATACGCTCTTTCACGCAAAATTAATCTAGCAAAATACTGGAAACATATTTTTTGTTTGGAGGAAGTACATGGTTTCTCTCAGTTAAACTTTTCATATAGTTACACTTACGTTTCTCATTACTCTCAATAAGAAAGTTATTATGAATATACTAATACGTCAATGGATCACCAATGTAGTATTGGAGGGTATGGTGGGGGGATAAAAATTGAAGAGGGAAACCAAGATGTGAATACAGTAAGCAAGTTCAAAAGGATGTAGGTTGCGGTAGTTACTCGTAGATGAAGAGGCTTGCACAGGATAGAGTAGCAGGGAGAGCTGATTCAAACTAGTCTTTGGACTGAAGGCAACAACAACAACAACAACAACAACAACATTAATAACATGAACATTTCACTTTCAAAAATACGTTCTGAAGATAGTAAAAGAATTGAGAAAGAACAGAACTTGTCTACACATTGTCGAAGTCACTAGAGAGTGAGAAAAACTTAGCTCGCGAAGGATAAGGAAGCCTTATTGATGGAACCATCCCTCAAATCACATGAAGTGCGTTAGGGAAACCACGGAGCACCCACATCAGGATTGCGTTTCTCCCGAATTTCAGTCGCGTCTTTTCTCATGCTTGATGATAAAATCAGAAAACATGTACGGAAAAAAATTGGAAGAAAAGTTGTACTCTGTCATAAGGCGTAAGTCTGGCAGTAATTTCCCCTGTAAATATTCTTACCTCTTTTTGGCTAGGCAATGAATACATTCCATTGCATTACGAAACAGGCCAACAGGGGGAATTCTTAGCGGATAATGTGTTGCAGTTTCAGACTCTGGTCTCCGAGGGACACTCAAAGGGAGGGAGAGAACCGTAACAAATAAGGCAGCGTCAATACTTGCCCAACATATTTAAGCAGCATATCACTTTATTATGTGATCTTGGTTAACACTGACAACAGGTACACGCACGGAACTGCATAAGCAGTAAATGTAGTCTCTGCGTTTCTAGCTTCTGTTGTCTGTCTTCCTTTTAATGGTAACCTGGTGAGTAATAAAAGTGGGACTCAGTTTCCTCGCTGTCACTGCGGTGGAGCAGTAAAAGCAGGAGCCAACCACGCTTATGCCTCGCGTTACTGGATAATAACAGGGAGCTCGGGCAGCAGTAATCGGCTCCTGTGGCCTGCAAGGCAGTTAAAACTACTTTCGTCTGGTGACTCACCCCACGAGACACAGCTGTAATTGTTTCCTTTCTTTTCCGTCTTCTCTTTCTGTAGTGTCACGTAGAAAGTGAAGTCGGATTTTGCCTTTTCTTCAAGGTCACCATGAGAGAGATCAGTTTCATCATAAAACGACCGTTAGGGGTAGAAAGTCGTGTGGGTTTTGTTTGCGTTTTCATGTGTGCGGCTTCCCTGTCGTTGCCGGTCTGTCGATTGTATGAGCTTAGATGGCAATACCAATCACATTTGCTGTAATACAATATTTCGCTGAAACTGCGTTGTCTCTGTGCTTAGTTGAAGCTTGCAATAGGCTGTTAAGTGTCCTTAAGAAAAATTCGGGCCCCGTAGTGAACAGAACCAACGGGAAAGGGCGCACAAATTGTCATAGGTCTGTGTGACCCACAGGGAACCACCACGGAGGTGCTGGAAAATCTGAAATTGCAGACGCTTGAAGAAAATTACAATTATACCACGAAAACTTGATTAGAAGCCCTCAGGAATCTGGATTTAGTGAGGAAACTGGGAATATACTGCCGTCTCCTGCGTATCACTCCATTAGCGACCTCGGAGATAAGATCACACTATTCACAGTATGCACAGAGGCAAATGGTTCAAATGGCTCTGAGCACTATGGGGCTTAACATCTGAGGTCATCAGCCCCTAGAACTTAGAACTACTTAAACCTAACTAACCTAAGGACATACACGCATCCCTGCCCCAGGCAGGATTCGAACCTGCGACCGTAGCGGTCGCGCGGTTCCAGACTGAAGCGCCTAAAACCGCTCGGCCACAAAGGCCGGCCACAGAGGCAAAACATAGTCACAGTTCCGGCGCTCCACAGCAGAATGCAACGGGAAGTAACCCCAATATGTAGTTCAGTGTGAAGCGTCCGCTGCCATCCTTATCAGTGATTTGCAGACAGCAGATGCAGATGTAGATGGAGAGGAATAGAGAGACTTTTTAATTTAAGATTTTAGGCCGTTGAACGGCAAGGGTACCATACAACGCTTCTTTCACCGAACGTAAGTTGGATAGAAACAGTAATAAACATGCTTGTCACCAGTGTTCCTTAGAGCGCCACCACTTCGTAACGGTGGCGCTGTCTCTTAGATGCAGAGTATGCTGACTCTGGGACCCCGCTGTCGGACCTCCATGCAGTACATCATAAGGCCAGCGCCCCGTTTGTCACAGCAGGCGGCGGCGCGACCGCCGTCGACTTGTCTTTAGTCCCGCCTTGCCCACTGTAAACACTATAAATCTCGTGCTCTGGTCCTGCACCGCGGGCTGCCGGATTTGGGAAAACGACGTAAAACTCGCAGCCAGTTGCGTAACGCACAGCGGCACAAACCGCCGACACAATCTCTTCTGTTTGTAAACACCTGCAAAACTGTCGGCGGTTCGTAAACCGTCCTCGCGGTACTTTCCATTACAGTACGCATTAGTGGGACAGGCCATGTGTTTCTCATCTCTCAGAGCGCTATCCTGCGTCACGCGAGTCTTTATTAATCGCGATCTCACGTCTCTTAAGACTTATTCTTACATATACTACTCTCTTCGAATCGTATACTAAGATTTCATCTACCTCTATACTCTGCAAGACATCTTATTGTGTGGCTGATGGTGATTGTGGTAACTCTCCCCCTCTCCCCCTCTCCCCCTCTCCCCCTCTCCCCCTCTCCCCCTCTCCCCCTCTCCCCCTCTCCCCCTCTCCCCCTCTCCCCCTCTCCCCCTCTCCCCCTCTCCCCCTCTCCCCCTCTCCCCCTCTCCCCCTCTCCCCCTCTCCCCCTCTCCCCCTCTCCCCCTCTCCCCCTCTCCCCCTCTCCCACTCTCCCACTCTCTCTCCGCCCCTTCACCCCGCCCTTCCATGTCGCGAAATTTCAATAGTAGACGTCTGTACATTAGTGTTTGCCGAGAATCTTTGTAACATTCTCCCGTCGACCATATGATCCCGTCACGAAACGTGCCCAACTGTGTCGAACCTTCCCTATCTTCTACGAGATCAGCCGGGCAAGGGTTCCAGTTTGATGAGCAATACTAAAGAATCGGCCGAACAAATGTTCCTTAAGCCACTTCTATCGTGAATGAATTACTTTTCTTTAAAATTCTTCAATTTAATCTCATCGTGGCATGCACTTTTCATGCAGTTTGGTTTACACCGTCATTCCAATTTGGTCACTTCAGATGGGAACTCCGAGGCACTTTGCGGTAGTTATCATTTCCAATGATTTGCCACCATAGTGTAATCGAAAAGTAATCGATTTCTTCGCCTTTTTATGAGCGATACGTTACATTTATTTATTTTCGGGTTCTGCTATCCGTCGCTACGCCAATCATCGACCTCCTTCAGATCTTCCCCAATTCGCTACTGTCTTCCGGAGTTGCTACCTCCCTATAGACAACATTTTCTACGAATACCCTCATGAAATTTCTGAAGTTAACCGCTAGACCATTTACACCCTCTACTCACATTAATGTGATTACCTGTCAAAAGCCTGAATAGCCAGCTGTTGCAGCGCGTACCGCTGGAGACGTACAGGAAGGGAGTCAGGAAACTCTGAAAGGTACCGACAGGGATATGGCGCCGTGCTGACTACAGTCCTCTGGCCAGCTGCGCTAGGTTCCTCGGTTGAGAACCCAAGGCGTGTGCAGCTCGATCGAGGTGGTCCCACAGATTATCGACTGGGGAGTTTGGTTGCCAGGGAGTACGGTACCAAACACTTACGTACACTGCGAACTGCGCAACGCGTCGCATGATGGTGCTGGTAGATGCTATTATGCCGAGGAAAATAACCTGGGTGTATTGGTGGTCATGATGCACACGGATAGATGCATACTTGTGTTGCTCCATCGTGTCTTTCAGAGTGATGGAATGTGACGAAAACATTCTCCAGACTTCCGAAGATTTTTACAGGGTGTTTGCATTCTGTCCGATGGATTATAAAATTTGACTCATCTGAAAAGCCCAGCTGTCGCCACTCATGGACGTCTAGTTCCGATACTGGTGTGCAAATTCCAGCCTTCGTCGCTGATGAAAAGCAGTCAGCCTGAGTGCATGAAGTAGGCGCCTGCTGTGGAAGATCGTATGCAGCAACATTCGCTCAACGGTCGTTGAAATTGGAAATTTGTGGTAAGGTCTTATGGGACCAAACTGCTAAGGTCATCGGTCCCTAAGCTAACGCACTACTTAATGTAACTTAAACTAACTTACGCTAAGGACAACACACACTCCCATGCTCGAGGGAAGACACGAACCTCCAACTGGGGGAGCTGCGCGGACCGTGGCAGGATGCCATAGACCGCGCGGTTACCCCGCGCGGCCAAACGGTCGTTGAGGATACGCTCTTGGAAGCTCCTTGGTTCATGTGGTTGGTTATTTGCTCAACAGTTGCACGTCTGTTCACCAGTACACATACCCGCAGTCATCGTTCACCCATGTCATCTCGGCGCCGATTTTGGTTATTGCCATTTTTCTATGCATGGTACAGTTTAACCACGCGGACAGTTTACAGGATTAGTCATTTCGGAAATGCTTCCACTCTTGCCCCGGAAGCCATTGATACGGCCCTTTTGAACATTAGATAAATCGCTGTGTTTTCGCGTTACGTCTAAGACTGCAGTGGTTTCCGCATCCCCGACATGGTTTCTACACCCTCCACTGCTTGTCTTGACAGCTGCCGTCTGTGAGCTGTTACTCCTTGTTGACTTCGAACAGTAGCGGTGGTCACACTAACGTGACTGGACTGCGTATACATATTGTAAACATTAACGGCTATTCGCACTTTCTTGTGGTATTATGTTGTATTATATGTTAACGGGGGCCTAGAAACGACAGAGAGGCTCCGTCCCCGCCGCAGCCGCAGTGGTCCACAACCCCACGACGACTACCGCCGTCCACTTTACCCCTCCGCAGCCCCACAACGAACCACTCTTTCAAGGTTATTGTGCGGTTCGGCCCCCGGTGGATCCCCCCCCCACCCAGGGAACGTCTCACACCAGACGAGTGTAACCCCTATGTTTGCGTGGTAGAGTAATGGTGGTGTACGCGTACATGGAGAACTTGCTTGCGCAGCAATCGCCGACGTAGTGTAGCTGAGGCGAAATAAGGGGAACCAGCCGCATTCGCCTAGGCAGATGCAAAACCGCCTAAAAACCATCCACAGAGTGGCCGGCTCACCGGACCTCGACACAAGTCCGCCGGGCGGATTCGTGCCGGGGACCAGGCGCTCATTCCCAATCCGGAAAGCCGTGCGTTAGGTCGAACGGCTAACCGGGCGGGCTTCTACATCTACATCTACATTTATACTCCGCAAGACACCGAACGGTGTGTGGCGGAGGGCACTTCACGTGCCACTGTCATTATCTCCCTTTTCTGTTCCAGTCGCGTATGGTTCGCGGGAAGAACGACTGTCTGAAAGCCTCCGTGCGCGCTCGAATCTCTCTAATTTTACATTCGTGATCTCCTCGGGAGGTATAAGTAGAGGGAAGCAATACATTCGATACCTCATCCAGAAACGCACCCTCTCGAAACCTGGCGAGCAAATTACACCGCGATGCAGAGCGCCTCTCTTGCAGAGTCTGCCACTTGAGTTTGCTAAACATCTCCGTAACGCTATCACGGTTACCAAATAACCCTGTGACGAAACGCGCCGCTCTTCTTTGGATCTTCTCTATCTCCTCCGTCAACCCGATCTGGTACGGATCCCACACTGATGAGCAATACTCAAGTATAGGTCGAACTAGTGTTCTGTAAGCCACCTCCTTTGTTGATGGACTAAATTTTCTAAGGACTCTCCCAATAAATCTCAACCTGGTACCCGCCTTACCAACAATTAATTTTATATGATCATTCCACTTCAAATCGTTCCGCACGCATACTCCCAGATATTTTATAGAAGTAACTGCTACCAGTGTTTGTTCCGCTATCATATAATCATGCAATAAAGGATCCTTCCTTGTGGTACTCCAGAAATAATTTTTACCTCTGTTGATTATGTTCCGCTAAGGGTATGTTGAGTTCTGTCTGTCCCATATCCGTTCACAAATTATGTCCGATACTCGATAGCCGGCCGATGTGGCCGAGCGGTTCTAAGCGCTTCAGTCTGGAACCGCGCGACCACTACGGTCACAGGTTCGAATCTCGCCTTGGGCTTGGATGTGTGTTACGTCCTTAGGTTAGTTAGGTTTAAGTAGTTCTAAGTTCTAGGGAACTGATGACCTCAGATGTTAAGACCCATAGTGCTCAGAGCCATTTTTGATACTCGGTAAACTCGTACTTTGTTCCCTAAACGAAATGCGAAACTGTATAAAATGTCTTCCGTAAGTCAAGGAACGCGGCATTAACGCGGGTGCCGATGCCTACAGCTCTTTGGCTCTCACGGACATAAGAGCGGGTTGAATCTCTGTTTTCGGAATCAATGTTGAAAGATTTTCGTTCCCCGAAAAAGTCATAATACATTGTGATAAAACGTGTTTCATAATAATGTACAACAGATTAACTGCGTTTTAGTGTTCGGAAATACATCTCTCAGGTGAAAGTTAGTTTTTCAGCAAAGCTAAAAATTTGTTTGCGACCATTAGTTTCTTACCTCAAAGCACTCATTTCAGGCTGGTCTACCATCTGCACAATTTTGGCCCTAAGGTTTTACAAGACCCTGCAGAGGTCGTCACAGGAGCAGCCCAAGATCCGTTCGAAGAGCTGGATGAAAGAACAAACCTGGGACAATCGAAGGAATATTCCTGGAACGAATCTGCAATGTCTTAGTGGAAACAAGCAAAAAATTGGATTAGGATGGCAGGTCAATGTCTCGAAACATGTTAGTCGTTTTAGAGTTAATGCTGGTCCTAGATGGGAGAGAAGAGACGTGTTGGTCCCCGGTACGGCCATTCTCTTGCACAGCATCAGCCTGCACTTGATAACGGCTATCACAGTCGTCCATATTTAAACCAGCACGACTGTATCTGTGAGTAACTGGGGTACTGTTAGAAACGCGTGCGCACTGGACTCTGACATCTGGCGCGGCAATGTTGATGTCATGTGAAGCGGGCGCCTCCAACCGTGATCACGTTGTGGTGCCAGCAGCTGCGCATTGCAGTCTAAACAAGGCATCAAGTCGCTCGTAGCCGCAGCCCGCAGCACGTGCACAGCACCAATAGACCCGAATAGTTGCCACCGGTGGCACTGATCGTCGTACTTCCGGTGCCGTGCTTGTAAGGCCGGTATTACACTATCAAATTTCTTTGTCAAATATCTTTGCCAAAAATCTTTGTCAAAGATATTTGATGGTGTAATAGGGAACTTTGTTAAATGTCGTCCAATATTTGATCAAATCTAGGGTCTCGCTGTAGATTTGATCAAAGAAGTCGCTTCTCTTCTGTTCACTGCAATGTGACATGTTACCACATCGCTGCAACGTTCTGTCGTCTGTAGTGTTTTTATAAACATTGCTGGTAAATTCAATTGGTGTGTGCCGACAACTACAAAATTAACAGAGATGTATGAAGCTGATGAGGCGCTTTACAACGTGAGGCACCCTGAATACAAAAACAGATTAAGAATATTGGAGACCTAATCTAACCTAACCTAACCCTCACCTGTTGCAAGGAATAGAAGTGTTACAGTGAGCCTGTTTTCTGCAGATGTAGCAGTTCTTACGTGAATATTGTGCTTTGTGATATGAGGATACACTTCACTGAGCACATACAGAAATGTATGCTCATCTATTCTTAAGTTATTGATGTACGACTTGACGTCCTCCTCTATAAGCTCATGTAACAAGTTTTGTTGAATGCTTTTATCGTGTCGTCGTAAAACCTATGGCTTCATCCAGGTATATTTCCTCTTTTTCCCCCGCTTCTCTTCTACATGTGCACATAGTGTAATTGTGGTACATGAAACTTCTGCGGTAAATAACAAGTTGTTGTCAGCCATCTTGAACTTTGACGAAAAATATGATGACGGTGTAATACCCCTTCTAGCGCTTTGTCAAAGATCTTTGTCGAATATATTTGACGGAATATTTGATTACATCTTTGATTAAATCTTTGACAAAGAAATTTGATAGTGTAATACCGGCCTAACTTACAAAGGGTAAACAAAAAAACCCTAAAGAAATTAACGAAGTGTGATCGTCGCCCTCGTGTTCTTCCCACGAACTGCTCCTCTCGTAGGAGAAACATATTCGTCCCTACTTCTGAACGAAAGAAAAAAAAGCTATTAGCGTATCAAAATACTCCTTCCACTCTAAAAGCATAGTTCACAATTTTTCGCAACCAAACTTAAAGAAAGGTGTGTTTAATACATTTAATACCAAAATAGTAAAATTGCGTAAAAAAGATTGACTGTTTTCGTGTGTGTTCTAACACACACACAACTGAACACGTCGTTAGCACCAACCTGTGTCGTCAGATGTCTGGAGTATCATAAAGGAATATTATAGAGCTGTTACTGTTTCCAATATACGGGGTGGTTCTTGTTAACGTTTAAAAACTTCCGAAGCCACAGAGATGACGCTGAGACAAGTAATTCGATGTGAGACAAATGGGGCTGCAAATATCGGGAAATACCACAAAAGTGGAAGATAAATGTTGAACATGGTACGTCACCACATGACGTACTTCTCGGCACGTGCAGCGGTGGAGCCTTTAGGTCTGTCGCACATGATCAGCACAACCCAAGTCAAGTATTTCCGTCAGTACGGCTCTGAGCCCACTTGCGCGACTTAAGCGCGTGAGCCCGGGGTTCGAATGTTGCGTCTGGCAGACATTAAGTTTTCCGTTGTGTTAGACAGTTATGTATTTACTTTGAGGTAAGATTTATTATTTTATTTACCGGTCTCGCTGTCTCCGTTGGTTTATTGCAAAGTACAGTACAGCAAAAAACTACCGTATTGCCTCGGAAGTAAATAAGTATAAGCTTCCGAATTGCGTCGTTACCTGTAAATGACGTACTTTTATTTTATTGCCTCGCGGGGTAGCCGCGCGGTGTGAGGCGTCTTTCACGGTCCGCGCGGCTGCCCACGTCGGAGGTTCGAGTCCTCCCTCGGGCATGGGTGTGTGTGTGTCGTCCTTAGCGTAAGTTAGATTAAGTAGTGTGTAAGCTTAGCGACCGATGACCTCAGTAGTTTGGTCCCATAAGACCTTGCCACAAATTTCCAAATTTTTTACTTTACTAAGTACTGACTGTAAACAAAAAAAAGAAGGGACCAAAGGAGAGAAACGCTAAATAAGAAGAGCTACAGCTAGCACTTAGTTACAGTAAGGACAATAATTTTGTAACTTCTATGTTTACATGAGATCATTTACAAAAGGTGGTCGAAATTTGCACCGTTGCACGAATACAAGTATTGCGTCGCTCCGTCATTCCTCACCCTCAAGCCCAACAGCTGCACGGGTGCGGCGAGGAACGTAATCTGCTGATGTCACATGTTCAACATTTCTTCCATTCTGGGGGTATTGGCCGACATTTGCGACCCCGTGTGTCTTAAATTACTTGTCTCAGCGTCATCTATATGGGTTCGAGAATTTTCAAACGTTAATAAGAATCACCTTGTATACAGATGATGTAGTGGGTAGCGTCAGAAATCCCCGAACTTGGTGTTCAGAAGTTGTATGAGGAGAAAAACTGTAGCGATGTACGGGAAAACCTTCAGAGAATCGACGCTTTGTGTTAAGGAACAATAGTTGATCATCAAAATAAAATTAACTTATTGCACATAAATAGGCGGAAAGACTAGTCATTGTTGCTGCCCGTTCGGAGCGGATGTCTCTAATTCCTTTGTGTCTTGATTCCTCGGTATTGCTCGCCACCTGAGACTCTTACTAGGAAGAAGGAGAAGATAAAAATGAGGGCCGCCTTTTTCGTCATGGATCTGGTTAGTGAACGCGAAAGCGTCATCGAGATGATAATCAAATTCTAGTAGTGGACGCTTTAAGAGAGACGTTCTGCATCACGCAGATTTTGGGACTTTACGATCCAAGAAGAGTCGTCCGACAAATTATGCCCTCCCATATACTTACAGTGATGAGGAAATAAAGAATTTAGAGCTCATACGGAGGATTCCCGACAGTCGTTTTTCCCGTTCGCGAAAGGATCTACAAAAGAGGAATGACAGTGGTGCCAGGTGGTACCAGAAGTATCCTCTGCGACACACAATAAGAAATCTTGTGGAGTATAAACGCAGATTTTATTATATAGCTAGTGACATAGTTGCACGCCATAGGACTTCAGTCAAAATATTGCACTATAATATATTGGCGTTCCAATCTGCCATTGCTTTATGCTTTGTCTGGGACGTCAGTGACTGGCGGGGCTGTGTGGCCACTGGGCACCAAGTTCGTCACCTACCTACCAGCGGTGTCTTTCGGAATATGAAGCTTTGAAAAGTAATTTCTCAGTTGTCATAATTTGACAGTTGTTTTGAGTAGATCACAGCAGAATTACCGACGAATCCTTGGCCAGTGCCTGATTGAGCTCTGTCTCCAATGACCACTTTGTCGTTGCTAAACTAAACAACAATATTTCTTCCCTAAGCTATTCTGAGGAGACTACGATGATAATATTAGTTCTCCCCTCTGAAGACTGAAAGTGTAGTCGGATCGTCGCTGTGACAGTAACACATAGTGGTTAATATGTACATTATCTGACTAAAAGTATACGGAAAACCCTGTGTAATGCGGAACTGACCACTAGATGCGGCAAGAGGGGAACCCGCCAATATAAAAGGCGGCGGGGAATATCGTGTTGTCAGCAGAGAAGTCGTAACAGTAGAATGGGTTGGTCAGGAGCAGTCAATGACCTCGATCGTGGACTATTCACTGGGCGTCACCTGAGTAAAAGTCTACGAGGAACATTTCAACTCTTCTAAAGCTGACCAAATAGACGTTGGCGATGTGACTGTGAAGTGCAAATGCGAAGCAACCACAGCTGAACCAACACCAGGCAGAACTTATGTAGTGACGGACAGGAACTGTCGAGCATAACGGAGAGTAGTTGTAAAAAAAATCGCATGAAAGCAGAGGATGGAATAACTCGTGAGTTCCAAAACGCTTTCAGCAGTCCAGCTAGCGTAATGATTGTGCATAGGGAGTTAAAAGAATTTGAGTGCAATGATCGAGCAGCACCTCATAAGTCAGTGCTAAGTGAGGCTTGAAGTGGTGTAAACAGCGTCGTACCTGGATAGTGGATGACTGGAAACGTGTGATTTTGAGTGACGAACCACGCTATACCCTGTGGCAAACCGATGGAAGGGCTTGGGCTCGTCGAATGCCATCATGTGTGGTGCCTACAGTGAAGTACGGAGGAGGTTGTCTTCCGGTACGGGTTTTTTTTGTGGTCAGTGTCGTCCCCTAATAGCGCTTAAGAAAAACCTAAGTGCGGAGAGATACAAACATATTTTACAGCACTGTGTAATGCGTGCAATAGAGGAACTGTTCGGAGGCGATGACTGTATCAGCATGACAATGCACCCTGTCATAAAGCTGCATCTGTGAGGCAGTGATTTGTAGGAGACAATATTCTTGAATGCACTAGCCTGCCCAGAGTTCCTACATGGACCCAGTTAACTACATCTGGGATGAGTTAGACCGTCATCTTGCCTCCAGACTCCAACATCCAACACCACTACCTGCTCTGGTTTCGGCCCTTGAGGAAGAATGGGCCGTCATTCCTCCACTGACATTCAGGCTCCTCACTTAAAGTGTCCCCAGCAGAGTAGTTAGCCGTCATACAGACGAAGGATGGACACACCCCATATTAATGTCACTAATGATTGTCCAGATGCTTTTAATCACAGAATGTATAGCGCGACCCGTGGAAAATGTACGCATCCAATATTTCATAAACAATTGAAGATAATGAAACAACATTTTCGGCAAATAATTTACAAAAGAAAATATTACGCTGCATGACGAATGCTTTGTTTTCCCTTCAGACCGACTAGGTGGCGCAATAGAAAGACATTGGATTTTCATTCGGGAATCTATCCACGAAGATTTAGATTTTTCCTGGTTTCCGGGATGGGTCTTTTTGAAAGGGCAACGCCATCTTTACTCACTCCAAACTTGTGTTCCTTCTATAATGACCTCATCGTCTTGGAGGCGTCAACCTAAATCCTTCTGTTTTATCCTCAGCGATCTAGATGCAACGTACACTCATGTTCAGACAAACAGAACACTTTGAACGACTATAGATAAGACGTTCATATTCACCGGACATGTACATTAGTATGTTCTGCAGAAATCATAAGCATTTGAACCATGTAGCACTTGAACCATGTCGGCCAGCCGGTTCAAGGTCAACATCGGTATCGCGGTGCGACACCACCTACCGGTGAAATGTGTCTACGGCTCTCGTTGTCGCTATAAGCCGAAGGTAATGGATCAGTGTGACTTGAGCAGACGTGCCTCTCAGACGTATGCGCGAACCGTACCGTCCAGTACGTAAGTTTGAAAGAGGGCGCATTATTGGCATGAGATAATATGATGCATCCATCCAGGAAATTGCTGTTGGTGTCGGACGAAGGGTATCGACAGTGCAACGAGTGTATGCGGAATGTTTCTCGGAAGGCCGTGGAACACGAGGAGATGGGTCACGTCGCACCACCCAATCTCCCCCCCCCCCCCCCCTCCCGAGAAGATCGACACCTCGTCTGAATAGCATCGCAGGACAGATCTGCGACCTCCTCGGCTCTGGCGCAACGAGGAACCTGTAACGCTTCGTACACTGTCAGAATTCACAGTCCGTCGCCGTTTATTACGGCATGGGTTACGTGTGCGTCGTCCACTTCTCCGCCTACCTTTGACAAATGTGCAGAAACATGCTAGACAGCAGTGGTGTATGGACCGACGTCACTGTGGACAGGAATGGCGTCCGATAGTGTTTTCGGACGAATCCGGGTTATGTTTGTTTAAAAATGATGGCCGCATTTTGGTTCGCCGCAGACAGGGGGAGCGGCATCTCAGTGACTGCATTAGCACAAGACATACAGCGCCAACTCAAGGCCTTATGGGTGGGTTGGTGGGAGGGGTACAACCACAAATCACAGTTGGTGCGTGTCCAGGGCACTGTGGCCAGTGTGACCTACGAGAATGACATCCTGCAACCCGTCGCCATACCCTTTCTGCACAACACCCCAGACGCCATTTTCAGCAAGACAATGCACGACAACATGTTGCAGGAACGCCTGCCTTCTTGGTGTCACAGGATGTCAGCCTTTTGCTCTGGCCCACCAGACTCGTCGCCAACTGAAAACGTGTGGAGGTATGTCGAAATGACGAGAGCAGCGCTGTGACTCATTGCCAACCATCACAGATGAACTTTGGAACCAGGTGAATGTGGCACGGATGGCTTTCCCACAGGACGTCATTCGCACCTTACACGTGTCGATGCCATCACGCATGGCACAAATCTGGGCCCATGCCGGACTATGTGCGTAGAAAACAACAGGACACATGCTAAATAGAGGTAGTAAAACGCTAGTAATTTTTTTCCTGTGAATACGAACATCCTATCTCTTATCGTCCGAGGTATTCTTTTTTCTGAATACGAGTGTACTTTTATTTTTTAATATTTTGTCTGAAATCTGTAAAAAAATTCCGTGGGAGTATGTTAAATGCGAACCAGTACTCGACGAATAGCAGTCAGTGTGGATCATGTATGCATTGTTGCACTTCGGTATTCTTCGACTTCTCATTTCGAAGATTTACAAGCTATTTTTGGTAAATTATTTCCTTGTAACATTGACATGACGCTAGAGTACAGATTCACTGTAAAACCGTTATTACCGTATTTTGGTATTAAATATCAACCACCCAAAATACACTCCTGGAAATTGAAATAAGAACACCGTGAATTCATTGTCCCAGGAAGGGGAAACTTTATTGACACATTCCTGGGGTCAGATACATCACATGATCACACTGACAGAACCACAGGCACATAGACACAGGCAACAGAGCATGCACAATGTCGGCACTAGTACAGTGT
The DNA here is from genome assembly GCF_023864275.1 of Schistocerca cancellata. Classification (NCBI taxonomy): domain Eukaryota; kingdom Metazoa; phylum Arthropoda; class Insecta; order Orthoptera; family Acrididae; genus Schistocerca; species Schistocerca cancellata. The sequence continues at coordinate 702,227,761 of NC_064628.1, forward strand.
ATATCCACCTTTCGCAGCAATGCAGGCTGCTATTCTCCCATGGAGACGATCGTAGAGATGCTGGATGTAGTCTTGTGGAACGGCTTGCCATGACATTTCCACCTGGCGCCTCAGTTGGACCAGCGTTCGTGCTGGACGTGCAGACCGCGTGAAACGACGCTTCATACAGTCCCAAACATGCTCAATGGGGGACAGATCCGGAGATCTTGCTGGCCAGGGTAGTTGACTTACACCTTCTAGAGCACGTTGGGTGGCACGGGATACATGCGGACGTGCATTGTCCTGTTGGAACAGCAAGTTCCCTTGCCGGTCTAGGAATGGTAGAACGATGGGTTCGATGACGGTTTGGATGTACCGTGCACTATTCAGTGTCCCCTCGACGATCACCAGTGGTGTACGGCCAGTGTAGGAGATCGCTCCCCACACCATGATGCCGGGTGTTGGTCCTGTGTGCCTCGGTCGTATGCAGTCCTGATTGTGGCGCTCACCTGCACGGCGCCAAACACGCATACGACCATCATTGGCACCAAGGCACAAGCGACTCTCATCGCTGAAGACGACACGTCTCCATTCGTCCCTCCATTCACGCCTGTCGCGACACCACTGGAGGCGGGCTGCACGATGTTGGGGCGTGAGCGGAAGACGGCCTAACGGTGTGCGGGACCGTAGCCCAGCTTCATGGAGACGGTTGCGAATGGTCCTCGCCGATACCCCAGGAGCAACTGTGTCCCTAATTTGCTGGGAAGTGGCGGTGCGGTCCCCTACGGCACTGCGTAGGATCCTACGGTCTTGGCGTGCATCCGTGCGTCGCTGCGGTCCGGTCCCAGGTCGACGGGCACGTGCATCTTCCGCCGACCACTGGCGACAACATCGATGTACTGTGGAGACCTCACGCCCCACGTGTTGAGCAATTCGGCGGTACGTCCACCCGGCCTCCCGCATGCCCACTATATGCCCTCGCTCAAAGTCCGTCAACTGCACATACGGTTCTCGTCCACGCTGTCGCGGCATGCTACCAGTGTTAAAGACTGCGATGGAGCTCCGTATGCCACGGCAAACTGGCTGACACTGACGGCGGCGGTGCACAAATGCTGCGCAGCTAGCGCCATTCGACGGCCAACACCGCGGTTCCTGGTGTGTCCGCTGTGCCGTGCGTGTGATCATTGCTTGTACAGCCGTCTCGCAGTGTCCGGAGCAAGTATGGTGGGTCTGACACACCGGTGTCAATGTGTTCTTTTTTCCATTTCCAGAAGTGTATAACAGCGCCCTCCACGTACTTTAGCTTGCCTAAAACATTTTTTTTTTTTTCAATACATCGAATGCATTCACTATCTCGTAGCTTTTATGAAATATCGAATGTGTGCGCGTGACGCAGAATACCTTTTATAGCTTTGCTCCTGTTAATCGATAATTAAGAAATAATTACGTATTTGAAATATACGAGGGTTGGAACTTGAATGGTGGCAACTATTTATTTACAGCGCGTACAAACTAGATACGTGTTTCAAAGTTTTACTGACCTTCAGAGTAGTCACCAGCATTGTGTATAACCCGTTGCCAGCGATGTGCAAGTCGTAGTATACTCTTAGCAGTGCCAGTTGTGTTGCCAGTTCGAACGGCGCGGTCTATTGCCCGACGAATTTGTAGCAGTTCTGAAGCAAATGCCGTGAAGCGTTTCCTTCAGTTTAGAAATCAAATTTACGAGGGCTTAAGTCAGTGGAGTGGAGTAGGTGGTGTAGCACTTAGCAGCCCCATTAGTCAAACGAATCAGTAACAGCATGCACTGTACGTGCTTGAGCATTGTCCTGCAAAATGATGGTCAGGTCCTGCAGAAACTGTCATCACTTCTGTCTCTGTTGTTCATTTTTGGAACACAACCTGCGACCACGTTAGAAACAAAAGTGATGACACTTTCTGCAGGACCTGACCATCATTTTGTAGGACAATGCTCAAGCACGTACAGTGCAAGCTGTTACTGATTTGTTTGACTGATGGGGCTGCTAAGTGCTATACCACCAACTGCACTCCCCTGACTTAAGCCCTCGTAAGTTCAACTCGATTTCTAAACTGAAGGAGACACTTCATGGCATTCGCTTCAGAAGTGCTACAAATTCGTCGGGCAATAGACCGGGCGCCGGTCGGAGTGGCCGAGCGGTTCTAGGCGCTTCAGTCTGGAACCGTGCGACCGCTACGGCCGCAGATTCGAATCCTGCCTCGGGCATGGATGTGTGTGATTTCCTTAGGTTAGTTAGTTTTAAGTAGTTCTAAGTTCTAGGGGACTGATGACCTTAGCAGTTAAGTCCCATAGTGCTCAGAGTCACTTGAATAGACCGAGCCGCTCGAACTGTCAACACAACTGGGACTGCTGAGAGGAATGCTGCGATTTCCACATCGCTGGCAACGGGTTATACAAAATGCTGGCGACTACTTTGAAGGTCAGTAAAACTTTGAAACACGTATCTATTTTGTACCGCTGTAAATAAATAGTTGCCACTACTAAAGTTCCAACCCCCGTATTATTAGGTCATCAGTGTCAATTTACACGGAAGGACAAATGTCTGCATTGTACGAGAGTGACTCCGTTGTTGTCAGTCGCAGTATGATATGTGGTGGGAGATGGTACGAACGTATTAACATTGTCCGAATGCTCCCCCTCCCTCCAACGCCCCCCCCCCCCCCCCTCCATTTGCTACCTATGTTTGTCCAGGGTACAGCAGACGCACATTTAGCGACACGACAACCGCAGCTTGTGCACATAAGTTGACGGCGAGGACCCAGGCGCATCCCGGCCCATTCCCGTGTTGCTCGTTTTGGCTCGGCTACCGTTAAGCGTATATCGCGGAACGGGTTGCTGCGTCCCCGGCTATAAACGGCGATGACTCCGTACAAGGCCATGCCTTGTACTGACTCTTGACGGCTCCCGAGTTGTTCGGCTGACCGCTCAGTGTTTTTTACCCCGTGTCCTGCTGGAACACTGTCCTCCCTCTGAAGCAGCCGACGCGCCATGTCCCAGCGCTTCCGGCTGCCTCGCCGAAGCACCACTTTGCTTAAAGCTGTACGCCACTTCTTGTCTTCGCCACTCGCGAACTAACCGGTTATCCCGATCCCCTTTTTGTCCTTCTAAAGCGCTGAGCAGATTTCGTGACATTCTCCACAAGGGAACGCTGGGCGTTCTTGAGAAACGAGCAGCCAGTGGAACATCTGTACTTTGTTTGGCAGTAGCAAATATTTCGTGAACGGTTAGCGATTTGCAGACATTTTCTGAACGTGGTGCTACGACGTCAAATCATTTTATACTTGTATCTTGCATAAACAATATAAAAGTCAAAAGACTAGTATAAAATTGAGTACGGCTGAAATAAATATTAGTCCTGCTTTGGTACTACAGGTCAATCCAATTGTCATTATCAAGTAAGGTCGCATATGTGGTCATACTCGTGGCCTACATATCGCACGTACCATCAAAAATACACTTCTGGCTATTAAAATCGCAACATCATGAAGGTGCCGTCCAAGAAATGCCAGATTTTGTCGAAGGATACTTACCACGTGCTTAGATAGGCAAATGCTAACCTTTGAGTACAACAGGGCAAAGTAGGCAGTAGTAATTCCATCTGCATCCTTTTAATTATGTTGGTGCATAAGTTGGTAGTGTTTTTCAGTAATTTTAGTAAAGAAAAATATGTTCAAATGTGTGTGAGCCCCTAAGGGACCACAAACTGCTGAGGTCATCGGTCCCCATGCATACACACTACTTAAACTAACTTATGCTAAGGACAACACATACATCCATGCCCGAGGGGGGGACTCGAACCTCCGGCAGGAGGGTTTAATAAACACGGCAGAGACTTGTGTCATCAATAATATATTCTCCTTCGCTATTTACAACAGTCTACCAACGCTGGGGTATCTTTTCGAATCCGCAACTGTAGAAATCAAGTGGTTGTGAGGCGACGAACTCATCGAGCGATGTTCATCCGGAAGAGAAGTTCCTTGAAGGTTGTTCGATAGAGAGGGAGAAGGTGAAAATATGAGAGCACAATATCAGGTGAATAAGGTGGATGCGGAATGCCTTCCCAACCCAATTCCTGCATACTGTTTTTCGTCAGTCTGGTAGAATGCGGGCGGGCGTTGTCGTGGAGTAGCACCACTTCACGCAGTCTCCTGGGATGGGGTCTGCAGGATGTCACAGTTGTTGACAATAAATGTCAGCAGTGATGGTTACACCTCGAGGAAGCAATTCGTAGCACACCAAACCGTCGCTGTTCCACCAGATGCATAACGTTATCTTTTGTGGATACGTGCGAGTCTGTGTACAGGGAATTGCAGCTCTGTTTGGGCTCAACCATTCCTTTCTTTTCCTTATGATAGCATAAAGACGCAATTCTTGCCGCCACTAACGATACAAGATAGGAATGGTGGGTGCTGTTCATGATTCAGTTGATGACGAGCAAGCAGAGATGCACATATGGCCATCTGCTCATTTTTCTGATTCTGGCTTGGAGCGTGCGATACATATAAACCCGATTTTTGAACCTTTTCCATTGCATGGAAATGTCTCACGATGGTAGAATAGTTCACTACGTTTGCCAGTCCTCGAATACTCTGACGTGGATCATTGTGGAGTAATGCATTTTCCTGAACGTGGAGGGTCACTAATACCAAAACGGTCGTCCTTAAAATTTTCTTCCCGTGCTGTGTCCAGTGATATTATCCCCATACACGGCGCAGATGTTTATGGCTGCCTCCGCTGCTGTCATCCATCTATTGATCTGAAGCAGAAGAATATGTCGGAAATGTTCCAATGTTTCCGCTTGGCACACGATTTTCTAGCGTCCACAGCTCCACTCACTATCTCGAAATGACAAAATGACAATGTGAACTCCAATAGAAACCATACTACAAATATAAAAATACCAATCGATAAATAAACTCACAGCAAAGATTAACCAGCGGATTTCTCATTCAGAAACCACATTTGAATGCACTGAAGACAGTAACAATTCCGTGGCGTATCGAAACTGAAGTTCATCGTCCTGCGATATCTCTGTTCCCGTTGCTCAGGATCCAACGACCTTTGTGCAAATATGAATAATTGGTACAGGACAGCTATTCCAACACCATAGAAGATATCACTGGGGCCACGCGACTAGCTTCATAAAGGACAGACGTATTGATTCCGGAATTGCCTGTTGGAGTAAGACAAGTACCAACGCGGACAGTGCGTCAGTGTATGGACTATCACGCATTGTTACTACAGTGATAATTGTTATGGCTTTTTCTCTGCCTCGTGATGACTGGGTGTTGTGTGCTGTCCTTAGGTTAGTTAGGTTTAAGTAGTTCTAAGTTCTAGGGGACTGATGACCATAGATGTTAAGTCCCATAGTGCTCAGAGCCATTTGAACCATTTGTTATGGTTTATGCACCAGGAGAAGGCAGGGCTGACAATGGTCTGACCAATGGCAGCACTGAATAGAGGAATGACACCAGTCGTCTTGTCATTGGAGGCATTCGTCATGGTTATCAGAGTCCAGCGCCTGTTGTGATGGTATGGAATGCAACGCGATCACCTCTGGTTCGCACATCTGGTAATTTGGCCACCAGCCATTACATTTTCGTAGTGTTAAGGCCGATGACTGAACCGTGTCTTCTATCTATCCGTGTAGTTGTCTTTCTATAAAATAACGCGAGACCGCATATCGCCCGTGCTCTCCTAAACTATCACGATACGTAGTATCCAACTGTTCCGTGAACACTCAGTTCACCTTATCTCTCATCCCACTGGAAACATCTGGTCTTACATTGCCGACAGACTGGCACACCAACTACGCCATCGCTTCACCGCTACGGCGATTGGTGAACTCGAGCCTAGAGTTTAAGGCGCGTTCAATGGCTTGTCTGTAACTGTCATCCAAGCAAAGCTCGATTCTGTGCCTACCTCGGTTAGAGGCGTTGTAGTTGATAGAGGTGACAGACCTATGAACTAAATTTCGTACCCTGTGGACACACAAATCTCCTACAAATTTGATCACGTTTTGTTCCTAGTGTACTCATTATTTCCTGTCATTTCTGGTGTTGAAATTTTAGTGGTAGGCAGTGTAAAATCCATCCGCATATACCATGTACATCGACACACATTCCAAGCTGACTGTAAGTCAGCATATGGGACAAAAATTAATATTCGTTCGATTCCATCATTGGCTGCCTGGTGCAGTAGCCGGTTACGATATTTTTTGAATAAAGGCAGTCTCTGTTGCAACCAACAAAAAACACAAAAACAGTTAATTTAGTCATACATCTACATCTATGTGATTACTCTGCTATTCAAAATTAAAGCCTGGCAGAGGGTTCAGTGAACAACCTTCAAGCTGTCTCTCTACCGTTCCACTCTCGATCTGCATGCGGGAAAAACGAGCACTTAATCATGATGATCATTTCTCCCTATGTAGGTCGGTGCCAACAGAATGTTTTCGCAATCGGAGGAGAAAACTGGTGATTGAAATTTCATGAGAAGATCCGGTCGCAGCGAAAAACTCCTTTGTTTTAATGATTGCCACCCCAATTCACGTATCATGTCTGTGGCACTACCTCCCCTATTTCACGATAATACAAAACGAGCCTTCCTTCTTTGAACTTTCTCAATATCATCCGTCAATCCCACCTGATACGGATCCCACACCGGACAGCAATACTCCAGAATAGGGCGGACAAGTTTAGTGTAAGCAGTCTCCTTAGTAGATCTGTTGCACCTTATAAGTGTTCTGCCAATGAATCGCAGTCTTTGGTTTGCTCTACCCACAACATTATCTATGTGATCGTTACAACTTAGGTTATTTATAATTGTAATCCCTAAGTATTTAGTTGAATGTACAGCCTTCAGATGTGTGTGACTTATTGCGTTATCGAAATTTAGCGGATTTCTTTTAGTACCCATGTGAGTAACTTCACACTTTTCTTTATTCGGGATCAATTGCCACTTTTCGCACCATACGGATGTCTTAGTTAAATCATTTTGCAATTCATTTTGGTCATCTGATGACTTCACAAGACGGTAAATGACAGCATCATCTGCAAATAATCTAAAAGGGCCACTCAGATTGTCTCCTATGTCGTTAATATAGATCAGGAACAGTAGAGGGCCTATAACACTTCCTTGGGGAACGCGGGGTATTACTTCTGTTTTACTCGATGTCTTTCTGTCTGTTACTACGAACTGTGACATTTCTGACAGGAAATTACAAATCCAGTTGCACAACTGAGGTGATATTCCATAGGCACGCAGTTCGGTTAGAAGACGCTTGTGAGGAACGGTGTCAAAAGCCTTCTGAGAATCTAAAAATATGGAGTCAATATGACATCCCCTGTCGATGGCACTCATTACTTCATGAGTATAAAGAGCTAGTTGTGTTCCGCTATGTCAGTAAATCGTTTTCTTCGATGTACTTCATAATGTTGGAATACAGTATATGTTCCAAAACCTTACTGCAAATCGACGTTAATGATATGGGCCCGTAATTCAGCGGATTACTCCTACTTCCCTTTTTGGGTAGTGGTGTGAGTTGAGCAACTTTCCAGCCTTTAGGTACGGAACTTTCTGTGAGCGAGCGGTTGTATATAATTGCTAAATATGGAGCTATTGGATCTGCATACTCTGAAAGGAACCTGACTGGTATACCATCTGGACCAGAAGCCTTGCCTTTATTAAGTGATTTAAGCTGCTTTGCTACACCGAGGATATCTACTTCTATGTTTCTCATCTTCGCAGTTGTTCTCGACTGGAATTCTGGAATATTTACTTCGTCTTCCTTGGTGAAGAAATTTCGGAAAACCGTGTTTAATAACTCTGCTTTAGTGGAACTGTCATCAGTGACTTCACAGTTGTCATCGCGCAGTGAAGGTATTGATTGCGTCTTGCCACTGGTGTGCTTTATATGTGACCAGAATCTCTTCGGGTTTTCTGCCAGATTCCGTGACAGAGTTTCGTTGTGGAAATTATTAAAAGCATCTCGCATTGAATCACGTGCTATATTTCGAACTTCTGCAAAACTTTGCCAATGATATAGGTGGGACGTTCAATAAGTAATGTTCTCGGCCACTTTCTCTTGCAAAAATGCGGAATTTGCTGTGGTACATCGTGGAATATTCCCGCTCCAGCTCCTGTAGTTCCATAAAGTTCCCACAGGTAGCGGTGCATTACTTGTCTTCAAAAGGGCGTCTGTAACGAAGGTGAATTCCGAGGAAGGAGCTGTCATTGAGTTCCTTTTGTCGTAAAAGCAGAGCATCGCATTCTTAGGCGCTTGCAGAATATCTACGGAGACCTGGCAGTGAACAAAAGCGCGGTGAGTCGTTGGACGATGCGTAGCAAGGTCGCGCAAACCTGTCCGATGTCCCGGCCGCACACAGCTGAGACTCCTGCAGTGTTAGAACGTGGAGTACTCTCATTCGAGGTGATCGACGGATCGCAAACGCACAACTCACAGGTTAACTGGATGTATCCATTGGTAGTGCTGACACACTAGCCCACCAGTTGGGGTACCCAAACGTGTGTGCCCACTGGGTTACTCAGAACATAACAGAATACCATAAATAGCAACGATGGACCATGTGTGCGGAAATGCTTGCGCGTTACGAGACTGATTATAATTTTTTATCGACCATCTTCCCAGACGATGGAACACGGGTTCATCACTTCGAACCAGAAACGAAACGGCAATCCATGGAGTGGCGCCACACCATCTCTCCTCCGAAGAAAAAGTTCAAAGCCGCATCCTCGGCCGGTAAAGTCGTGGCGACAGTCTTTTGTGACACCGATGGGGTTATTCTGTTTGATGTTCTCCCTCATGGTGCAAAGGTGAACTCTGAAATATACTGTGCTACCCTCAGTAAACTGAATAAACGGCTTCGTCGCCATAAAAATTCAAACGAACTTCTCTTCTATGACAGCGCAAGACCTCATACAAGTCTGCACACTCGAGAGGAGCTCACAAAACTTCATTGGACTGTTCTTCGTCATCCGCCCTACAGCCTGGATCTCGCACCTTACAACTTCCATCTGTTTGGCCCAATGAAGGATCCACGTCGGCTCCAACGTCGATCAGAAGAGTGGTACTATTCGGGCATACAGGTCCTCGCAGCCAGATGGCGTAAGGCTGTCTCACTGAAAGGAGATTACGTTGAAAACTAGAATTTGGTATCCAAAAGAGAGGGGAATAATATGGTCTATTGGAATCACGACTAAAAACGACCAACTTGAAGAAAAAAACAGTGTTGCATTACTTATTGAACGCTCCTCGTAGATAGTTTCACACACTTCACCCTGCGCACACGTCAGTCAGATTTTGAATACACGACGTTTAAGGACCGTACAAAAAAATGCAACTGCATAAAAATTAACGTTTTACAAAATTTTCCATTGTTTAACTCGCAAGGTAAATTTTGGTAGAGCTGTTAATTCTTTGGCTTAAAGGCATCTCGCTAAAAGACCTTGAAAGTAAAATTACAGAGATTCGGGAAACAGCGAATTACCAACATGATTTTTCCTACGCACCACTCGTCCTCGGAACAGGAAATTGTCCTCCACTACACACCGTAAAGTTGGCTTGAAGACTATAAATGTAGATGTAGGTTGTTTGAGAACACTGCAGTCTTATTCGCGTGTGCGGTCGGATTTCACCATACGGGGAATGGTGGCAGTGAAATCCAGAAAGCGAGAATGTTATGATTGTTAGTCACTAGTATAGCCGCTTTTACAGTCAAAAATCTGTAACTGAAGTCGTCTACACTACATTGCCAACAGAACACAATTGAGAGCCTAGCTGACTTCGGTTACCGACGAAATACTGTGAGTGAAACATGTAAGTGCGTAATTTTACTGCTGGCCAAATAGCTGGATAGTAGACCTATAAATAAAATTAAATGTTAAAAAAATCCCGTTGACTACTTGGTCATCAGAGGCGAAGCACTAGCTGGGATTCAGTGCAAATAGAGAAAGTCTTTTTCAAGGGAAGCATCCCGACTTTCGTTTCGAACGATGTAAGTACCGAAGATAACCCGATGGCCGGATGTGGATTTGAATCACGTTTGTCCCGAATGTGCGCCCATTGTGCTAACCACTGCTCCACTTCTCTCACTGAGAAAAACGATATTCCTCCGCTTGAAGAAATGCAACGCTGTAGTTTCGAGAAGGTTATCCAGCGACCGAAACAAAAACCAGATCCAGCATGGACAAGAATCGAACGGTGCGCGCCATGTAATCGAAGCATGACGGCGCCAAGCAGACAAAGAAAACCCTTGGCGTACAAGGCGCATAAAGTCCGTGTGAGGTTACGCACCAGTTAAGATACTGGGCTCACCTTCCAGAGAAAGCGGGTTAAAATTCTTGTCCTGCAATCTAATTTAGAGTCTCGTGATTACCATTATTCATGAGAGGCAAATGTAAGGGTGATTTCTTCGAAAAAGTTACTATCGCTTTTATTCTCCATCCTTCTCCAAATGCGCTCTACGCCGATGTGACGTCGAACTAATTGCCTTCATTTCTTATACTTGTTTCCAACAAGGCCACGCTAGACGTTCCACACCTACAAGAGTCGTTCAATAAGTAACGCCCCACATTTTTTTTCTCAGCACATAGTTATTGTTAAGAGTAATAATTTTGTGATACTGTACATCAACATGTCTTGTCCGTGTCCTATTTTTTACGTAGTCTCCATCACTTTCTATGGACGTACGCCAACGTAGTGAGAGAGCATGTATTCCCTGCTGGTAAAAACGCTTGTGTTGTAGGCGTAGCCATGTTTTCACTGCATTACCGACACTCTCGTCATCTTCAAAGTGTGTTCCCCGTAAAGAATCTTTAAGCAGCCCAAAGAGATGAAAGTCAGAGTGTGCCAGGTCTGGAATGTAGGGTGAATGAGGAAATGATGTCCAACCCAGTTTGGTGATGTGTTCCCGGGTTCTCAGACTAGTGTGTAGACGTGCATTATCGTGTTGGAGCAAGAATTCTGCTAAAGTCTTGTCCGATCGAACATGTCGGAAACGGTTCTTGACTTTATTCAAAGTCTTAACGCATGCCTTTGTATTGCTGGTTGACCCTCTTGGCACCACATCCACGAGAATGACGCCCTCACAATCCCAGAAGACTGTCTCCATCTCTTTTCCGGCAGGAGGGGGGGGGGGGGGTTTGTCTTGAGACTCTTCTTTTGTGGTGAATGAGGATGATGCCACTCCATGGACTGCCTTTTATTTCCGGCGCAAAGTGGTGCACTCAGCTTTCGTCCCTCCGAACGATCAGATGAAATGGCCTTTCTGTGGATCTTGTGGTCCACTGTGAGCATTCGTGGAACCCACTTTGTGCACCTCTTTGAACATGAGAGAGTCTTGATCATTGCAGACGTACTTCCAATGCTGACCGGCAACTGTGGAGCCAATTGTCGAGTTGTGATGCGTCGGTCGGCATGAATAACGGCATCCGCACGATTCAGCATGTCTAGAGCAGTGCCTGTGACAGGACGTCCCGAGGGTGTCTGATCATGGAGCTCAGTTTCTGCATTTCCTGAGGCTGTAACTTCTTTACCCATCGCCAACTGTACTCCAATCAACTGCAGCATCGCCATGCACTGCACACAAACTTTTATGGATGTTCCCCACGGTTTCCTTTGCTGCACGCAGGAATTCAATAACAGCACACTGCTTGTACCGTGAGTCGTATGTAGACACCATTTTGACGCTGTACTACGGCTCTGCCATCTGCCAGTATGGTTCGAAACTTCACCGGTCGACAAAACAAACATCAAATGTGAAGCACCAACAAGGACGTTTGTCTGTGTACACTACTGGCCATTAAAATTGCTACACCACGAAGTTGACGTGCTACAGACGCGAAATTTAACCGACAGGAAGAAGATGCTGTGATATGCAAATAATGAGCTTTTCAGAGCATTCACACAATGTTGGCGCCGGTGGCGACACCTACAACGTGCTGACATGATGAAAGTTTCCAACTGATTTCTCATACACTAACAGCAGTTGACCGGCGTTGCCTGGTGAAACGTTGTTGTGATGCCTCGTGTAAGGAGGAGAAATGCGTACCATCACGTTTCCGACTCTGATAAAGGTCGGATTGTAGCCTATCGCGATTGCGATTTATCGTATCGCGACATTGCTGCTCGCGTTGGTCGAGATCCAATGACTGTTAGCAGAATATGGAATCACTAGCAGTCAAGATGACAGGCATCTTACTGCATGGCTGTAACGGATCTTGCAGCCACGTCTCGATCCCTGAGTCAAGAGGTGGGGACGTCTGCAAGACAACAACCATCTGCACGAAGAGTTCGACGACGTTTGCAGCAGCATGCACTACCAGCTCGGAGACTACGGCTGCGGTTATCCTTGACGCTGCATCACAGACAGGAGCGCCTGCGATGGTGTACTCAACGACGAACCTGGGTGCACGAATGGCAAAACTCCATTTTTTCGGATGAATCCAGGTTCTGTTTACAGCATCATGATGGTCGCATCCGTGTTTGGCGACATCGCGGTGAACGCACATTGGAAGCGTGATTTCGTCATCGCCATACTGGCGTATCACCCGGCGTGATGGTATGGGGTGCCATTGATTACACGTCACGGTCACCTCTTGTTCGCATTGACGGCACTTTGAACAGTGGACGTTACATTTCAGATGTGTTACGACCCGTGCCTCTACCCTTCATCCGATCCCCGAGAAACCCTACATTTCAGCAGGATAATGCACGACCGCATGTAGCATGTCCTGTACGTGCCTTTCTGGATACAGAAAATGTTCGACTGCTGGCCTGGCCAACACATCTCTCACCAATTAAAAACGTCTGGTCAATGGTGGCCGAGCAACTGGCTCGTCACAATACGCCAGTCACTACTCTTGATGAACTGTGGTATCTTGTTGAAGCTGCATGGGCAGCTGTACCTGTACACGCTATCCAAGCTCTGTTTGACTCAATGCCCAGGGGTATCAAGACCGTTATTACGGCCAGAGGTGGTTGTTCTGGGTACTGATTTCTGATGATCTATGCACCCAAATTGCGTGAAAATGTAATCAAATGTCATTTCTAGTATCATATATTTGTCCAATGAATACCCGTATATCATCTGCATTTCTTCTTGGTGTAGCAATTTTAATGGCCAATAGTGTATATTAATGGCTTTTTTTTTAAATGTGAGGCATTACTTATCGAACGTCCCTCGTACGTCAGTGCTTATGCTCCGCAAGCCACTTCGTACTAATACTACTCATTTCCTGTCCTGTTGCATTCGTATACTGAGCGAGAGAAAAGTGACTTCTATTTGCGTCTATACGCGGTCTCATCATTTTTAGCTTATTCTCATGATCGCAAAGCAAGGTAAACATTATCGGATGAAAAGTATCAGGGCACTCCTATGTAATGCGGAACTGACCACTAGATGCTAGGAGAGGCAGACCCGCCAGTATAAAAGGAGACCGGGAGTTTTTTGTGTCAGTAAAGAAGCAGCAACAGTAGAATCGTTCGGTCAGGAGAGCTCACTGACTTCGAGCGTGGAGTAGTTGGGTATTATCTTAGAACAGATCCAACAGAGACATTCCAATCCTTCTAAATCTGCCCAAGTCGCCTGTTGGTGACGTGACTGCGAAGTGGAAACGCGAAGGAATAACCACAGCTAAATTAAGACTAGGCAGACGACATGAACTGACGGACAGGGAGCATCGAGCATTGCTGATGGTGTTGCAAAAAATCTTATGGAATCACCGAAAGAAATCATTCGTGAGTTCCAGAAAGCTACTTGCAGTCGAGGTAGCACAATGACTGTGTCAGGAATTTAAAAATAATGTAGTACAATTGTCTAGCAGCTCTTCATGAGCCACGCATATCTGTAGCCAGTCGTAAGCGACGACTGAGATGGGGTAAAAAGCGACGCAGCTGGACAGTTGATGAGTGGAAACGAGTGATACTGAGTGATGAATCACGCTCCTTTTCCTAAACCAGCATTTGTGAGGCAATGGTTTGTGGAAAGTATCATTCCTGAAAAGGACTGGCTTCCTAGTGTCTCGACCTGAACCTTCTGGAACTCCCATGGTGTGAGTCGGAATGTCAGCTGCAGACTCCAATGACCAACATCACTCCCTTCTCCGGTACCGGCTCTTGAAGAATGTGCTGCCATTTCTCCACATTCAGCAAACGAAGCCGTCATGACGGCGAAGGGTGGAGATACCCGATATTAATGTGCACTAATACGTGTCTGGATACGTTTGATGATAGTGTACGTTGATGGCAGCATAATGGTCGCACAATCTTCTATGAATACAGGTTCTCTAAATTTACCGAGCAAGATTTCAGAAGAACTACGTTGCCTTTCTTGTGAGGATTCTCAATTTTAGTCTCCCAAGTATTTCTGGTAAAATGAGCTTAACAGCACGTTTGAATTATTTCAGTATCTGTTTGCTCCGCTTGTCATGCCTGCTTGATAGAGACTTCAAACACTGGAACCACATTCTAAAACTGGTCCTACCAAAGCCTTCTCTGCTATTTCCTTTACAGACTGCACTTTCCTAGAACCAAACCAACTCTTCTTAGTATTACCAGTATATACGTCACATGCTGAAGGTGTTGCCCACTAATCTTGTAATCGCGTACTATAGGGCTCTTTCTCCGTGTTGTAGGCATTCTTTCATTTGCCCACATCTAAAGAGTGATAATTTTGTCAGTCTTCTGCAGTTCCCTATGATTATCCAACGACGATCCGCTCCTATAGACTACAGCATCGTCCCTGAACAATCTCCTGCTGCTGATCCTGCCTAATAACGCGTTTTTGTATATTGAGGATATTAGAGGTCATATTGTGCATCACTAGAGGTAACCCGACTTTCGCTCGTTGCTGTTGTACATTCGACATCCGTCGTCCGGTAAACTTATTGTGTTGTGTCAGTCAGCTGTGCACAGAGCCAATCACATACCTGCCTAGACATTCCGTGAGAGCGTTACGTCTGAATTGTCTGTCCACGTGAGAACATTGCATTTGTTATCCTTCTTTGCGCAGGACTATTCGACAGCATTTGGAAATATTCAGTAACGTTAACCGTTACAACGGAGTTTCTTGTATACTATAATAAATAACTAGCGAAGATCTTGTGCCGTTCCCGGTAGAACGATGAGAGAAGCCAGACAGCGCGCCTGGTCAGCGCAGGAAACTACGGCACGCCTTCCCCCGAGATTAGGTGTGTGGAACAGTGGAGGCGCCTGGCCGCATACCTGCAGGTTGGGAGGCCGCGGCGCGGCTGACAAGTTCCCCATCTACCTACCGGTCTGATCGCCGGCCGCTGTCCACGGTTTGGTGGGGGGAGCGGCGCGTCTTGCGCCCCGGGCTCTCAGGCGTCAACGGCTCGTAAGGCAGACGCAGGTCTAATGGTCACCTGTCTTACTACACAGCTGCCGTCAAGGGCCCGCAGCCACTCCCTGATGCATTCCTACCATTCCTCCTTTTTTTCTTCTTCTTCTTCTTCTTCTTCTTCTTCTTTAGTGCTTGCTCGTTGGATTTTGTTTCATTCCACAATCTTTTGTGACTTCTGTGGCCAGCGGCTGGATCGAGACTCCGGTTTATCGTTGGGCGATTGTACTACTCGCCTTGGTCAGGATCCCACTATTTTCCTGTGAATACGGAATTGGAGGGCCATACTGAAACCCATGCTGGATCTCAATTGTCCCACGCGACTAGCGCCCGAGTGCGACGACGTCTGGAGCACCACAGAGTCTCAGCATGGCGACCATTGTTACGGTCTTCCAGTGAGCGACAGCAGACGGGCGCGCCGGCAGTGGTGCGCACAACAATAACACTGGACGTACACCGATCAGCCAAAACATTATGACTGCCCACCGCGACGTTGGTTGCCACCTGGTGGCGTTGCGGACATGAGACGCGGTAACTTAAGAATGCAAGCGGAGCATACACGGAAGGGCGATGATCCTAGCGATGAAATGGTCTGCAAGCGAGAAAATCGGTTGAGATAAACGACTGTGACAAAGGACAGATTATTATTACAAAGAACCTGTGAACGAAAACGGCGAAGCTGGTCGAATGTTCATGTGTTACTCTCGTGAACATGTACGGAACGAGGTAGGACAGTGAAGCTACCACTAGGTGCTAAATGGTTGGACGCTCACGACTCTTCACAGAACGTAGGTTTCGGAGGCCTGTCTGCTCTGTAAAGTAGTATAGATGGTGATTTGTGGCATCTCTGCCGAAAGAGCACAGTGCTGGTGCATGCACAAGTGTTTCAGAGCACACCGTTCATCGCACATTGTTCAACATGGAGCTCCGCATGTTTTCACATGTTCACCTAGTGACATCGTCAATTAAGATTGCAGTGAGCACGGGACGATAAGGATTTGACTGTCAATCGATGGAATCGTGTCGGATTTTCGTGTGAATCACATTTTTGCTGCACTAGGTCGCTGGTCTTCTCCACAAACGCCGTCATCGCGTTAAACAGCGGCTCGAAGCGTGCATCGCATCATGGACGGAGGCTCTTAGGAGCAACATTATGCTGTAGCAGATATTCTCCTGCGCTTGCACGGGACCTTTGGTAGTAATCGAAGACAAGCTGATAGCTGCGAACCACCTGCATCCGTTCATGCTTGATGTCTTTCCCGATAGCGACGTCTCGGTGCCAGAAACGTGCTACATCGGTTTGAGGAGCACTGTAGTGAACTCACGTTCATGTCTCGCCGGCTAAACCTGATGTAAATCCTATGGAACCCATCTGGGTTGCTACCGGGCGCCATCACAGCGTACGCAAATTAGCGGCCCGTTATTCACGGGAATTACATAAGCTGTGCGTACTCATCTAATGCCGCATACCTTCACAAGCGTACCAACAAACTGTCGGATCCCTTACAACGCAGATTCGGTGATGTATTTCGTTCCAAAGACAAATACGCTAAAAATGGTTCAAATGGCTCTGATCACTGTGGGACTTAACATCTGCGGTCATCAGTCCCCTAGAACTTAGAACTACTTAAACATAACTAACCTAAGGTCGCGCGGTTCCAGACTGAAGCGCCTAGAACCGCTTGGCCACACCAGCCGGCTGGACAAATACGCTATTAAGCAGGTTGTCATAATATTTTGGCTTATCAGTGTAAAAGTGACACCGCGTCGTCTTTTAAGACGAGTTTCTTTTCTGTGTATAACGTAACCATGCACACATTCTGGAGTGGAAACGTGGAGGAGAACGAACGTTGCCAGGCAGAATTTTCATCGTCATCTGGCCTAGCATGTGATTAACATTCATAAAGCTGTGGTGCAGAACTTCTGAGAATATGATGAATACCTCGTTGTCTTCACTGGTGTCGGGTAAGGAATCCATGAAAAGTTTCGTAGTGGTAAGGATTGCCTGCACTGACATGCTTGTACAGTATATCCAACGCTGGTCACTATGAAAGGTCCTCTCGAGGTCATTTGGCCGCAATCATGCATCTCATGTATGCGAAAAACTCCAATGTAATATAAAAGACTAATACACCTGGTCGTGATGGGCAGCACAGCTACGTTCATGTCGAGCCACGGCAGCTGAAATAATTGTTTTTATTATGTAACTTTTCTATGGCTCTCAACCTGTAAAATATATCCGGGGTAAGCTTGTCCATTACGGCTGTTTTAGAAGCCCTGACACTTCATTCAATCTAAATACATAAAACTGCAAACAATCACTTTAAAAAAACGTTATTTATTCATTCCATGAACCGATTTTAGAACATTTTCAGGCTCATCTTCAGCTGGTTTTCCAGAAGTTAAGTAGCTATTTAAAGCATAATGTTGGGTGCTGGCTTGCGACAGTATGGGCGGCTTTTGTTGTTAGTATCCATCAGTCTGCTTCCTTTGTGATGGCCAGTTGGTACCACGTCACTCAGTTTTACGCAATATGTTTGCATATTCACTGTGACAACGAAACTTTTGCCAGCATCCAGCAGGTGCTATACATATGTGCCGGATGCTGGCAAAAGTTTCTTTATCACAGTATATATGCATACATGTTGGGTAAAACTGAGTGATGTGGTGCCAAATGGCCATTAAAACGGAAAAAGACAGATAGATACTAACAACAAAGCCCGCCCATACTGTCGCAAGCCAACATGCAGCATAATGCTTGAAATAGCTGTGTAACTGCTGGAATACCATCTGAAGATGAGCCTGAAAAGGTTCAAAAACCCATTCACGAAATAAATAACTATTTTTAAAAAAGGTGACTGGTTGCAGTTTTATATATTTAGATAGTCGGGTTAATTTTATAACGTCCGTCCACTATCTCAAATGTTCCAACTATTCTGATTGTCTCATCACTCAACCCAAAGCTTCATAAATTGAACTGGATTTTAAAAGCGTCTTCTTCTCGGTGTACATCGCAGAAATACGGTAGACGGAAAAAGTCCATGGTATTCTACTCCGTGTATTAATCGCTCTCATGTAGGTATGACCCAGTCTGCGACACTCATGACTACAGTGTCAACGTCATATTCAATAATTTTTCGAATGTGATAAGGTTGTTGTTAACCTAACACACGTATCCAAGACGGGTTAACTGTAGTAACAGTTAAGATAGTAACTAACGAATGGCTACACTATCGGTTACGACATTACGTCAAAAACAGCGTTAAGTTAACGCGCCTCTAATGACGGGGCTCCACAGCTAAGCCTGGAGCTGAGTCCCGTCGCTATACAGACAACTCCGATCACTGCTTTTCGTCACTGCTTATTTATATGAGTCATCTACTCTGCTGTCAGGCGTCTTCATTGTAAGTACAAGCTTTCTGTGGGTCGAGTCCTCTCCGTTCTTTTATCGCACAGGGGGAAGCAAGCGAACGGCAAGATTTGAAGGCTGGTTGCGGGCGTGGTGGGTGAGTTATGAGAGTGAGCGAGTTGACCTTGGGCCTTTAGTTTCGTTGAAGCTCAGTGTAGCACGGTACAGTGAAGCTGAGTGTAGTTTACCTCCACGACTTCCCTACCCATTTTTTTCAACGGTATCGACCTTTCGGTGAGAAACTTCGAAGCTACTGGTACAACCACAGAAAAAATAGGTGGTGGTGTAAAAATAGCCAGACCCAAGAGCTTCCGAATGTTGTGCTGGGATTTGGGTTCCATTTTATGCACAATATTTCAACGACTGACCAACCGTCTCATTCAGGTGCTGAGAGTTTTGCTGTTATGTGTACTCGCTGCCTGGACTCCAACCATTCTGAAGAAGACGACTGCGTCAGTCGTCGAAATATCGTGCATAAAATGGAAACAACATCGCAGCAGAATACTCGGAAGTACACTATGAATCGCTACGAGAAAAACATTGATACCAAGAGAATACTTATCGTGTGCTTTTTTAATAGTCCGAAAATAATCAGCAAGATGGCGCAGCGCAGATCTTGGTTTCAGCAACAGATAAGAGAAGGATTTTGAAGAATGATCTCCAAACCGAACGCAGGTTGTGCAAGCCCGCCAACCTCAGTATTACAATAAGCGCATGCGCCTTTGCCAACTTATGTTATATGTTATTGGAGAAAATGGAGAGTGTTCACAGTGAATGAGCTGGCCGTCAAAAGCTCGCCAAGACGAACGTCAATGTCTGCGGACCCAGAGGTGTGGCGCCAGTGTGGCAGTACACGCAAATCAAACGCTGCACCACCTCTCTCTGGGAAGACACGCGACACGAACGCCCTCTCCGGCGCTGGCATAAAGGACGCCGACTACAGTGATCGGGAGCTAGTCTGTCAGTGCAGATAGTCTCCTCAGTTCGGCAGCTAAACTGCACGGTACATCATAGTTAGCCGGCCGGTGTGGCCGTGCGGTTCTAGGCGCTTCAGTCTGGAACCGCGTGACCGCTACCGTCGCAGGTTCGAATCCTGCCTCGGGCATGAATGTGTGTGATGTCCTTAGGTTAGTTAGGTTTAAGTAGTTCTAAGTTCTAGGGGACTGATGACCACAGTCCCATAGTGTTCAGAGCTATTTGAAGCATCACAGGTCTGTGAGAACCAGCGCAGCTAGAAAGATAGCTTTCTGTTGAGCTGATAAGACGTTATTCAGAGACTTGAAATGCTTGGTATGTTCAACATAACTGTTTCTCAGAATATGTAAATGTGTTTCACTATTCAATTATAGCACTGTCTATTTATGTTCTGTAGTGTGCCCAGCTATCCATGTCTGTCTCCTACTTCCTAGTCTACGAATTACTGTTGTGACCACCAGAGACACAACAGACGAAACCTATTTTCACCTTACCGGTTTTTTCAACAAGCAGAACTTTTGATGTTGGTCTCATGAAAACCCACATCGTCTCCATAAAACATCTCTCCATTCAAGAAAGTAACTTTGGTGCGCAGTATCATCTCAGACAATAAGCTGACCTTACTTTTTTCAGGGTGAACACGTGACGTGTTGGTAACGCTTTCTCTGCCTGAACTCGATGCCTGTTATCCAAGTGAAGAAACATGCTTCCAACAGGACGGTGCGACAAAGTCATACTGCTGCAGTGTCAATGGATTTACTTAGGCTCGCATTTCGGTGTCGTCTCGTCAGCAGAAATGGCGGTATTCCTTGGCCTCCCATTTCAGCAGATTTATCAGCTCCAGATGTCTTTGGTGATTACCCCAAGTCAAAAGTTTTCCAGGAAAGTCATTCAAGAGTCACAGATGAATTTGAAAAAGCTAACTCGCCAAGAAATAAACAACGTTCCGTTAGAGATGCTTTGCAACGTCATGGGCGAATTCACCGTTAGACTCCGACAATGTATACGAAGCCAAGGACGCTGTCTGGATTCATATCAAAAGTAAATATGATAAGCTCTCCACTTTGTACCATTTTTTTAATATTCCTATTTGAATGCCTCATCCTGTACAAAGCAACAAAATACTTTCACCCATTAGCCTCCTACACTCAACAGACACATGTCTCACACCATGAGGACATAGGGTCATTGTGCGTGGAGAAAGAAAGCGCTATTCGATTAGGCAGCTGAACCTAACCCTCGGTATTTCCCAGCCAACAATGCCGTACGACGCTTTCTTTCAATGCTTTCTGCATGACAGCCTGCAGAGAAATTTAGAACCGAATCCCAGAAATTGGCACACAGCCTGGTTATCAAGGACTTTACGCTATCTGCATGTCTTCGCGTAGCCACTCAAGTCAGTTTTGTACCGTGGTTCGGGTTCCACGTTAAAGTGAAGTCCCCCGGTAACTAGCAGAGTGAACCAGTTCTCAGAGCTGATTTAAATGGGGTAATTCTAACTCTGCTATTAGTATATCTATAACATTTTGGTGTTCGACCACATTTAGGGTTGATGAGTACTTCAGTTTTGTACTTTAATTTTTGGTAACGAATGTAATCCACGCTACGTCATTGGAAACTTCTGATAACAATAAGAAAGGAGAAAGATGAAATATAGACTTATCAGCCTCCTCTCCGTAATGTAAGAGGTATTCACTAAAAAGTAAAATAACTGAGTAGGAAAAAGACACTGACTTTTATTCAAGCAAAGAAATAAGCAAACTGAAAGACGACCGCAAAGGTGGTATGAACAGTGAAGTACTATACTATTAATTGTCCTGTTGGAATTGGTACGCTCTTGCCTTACGCCGACCTGCGGACTGTCTCACTTAGCCAATTATGGGGACCTACAGTTAATGTGGACTACGAACCACAGTGCAACTTAGCATTTTCTGCGTAAGAAAACAGTGCCGGAGATAAAAAAAGTAGTGATATAAAAACGCCAAAATAGAGCGCGAATTAAACAGGCATTTGACTTTGTAGGCTGACACGTAACTACCTTCTTTTTAGTTTTATCGGGCAGCCAGGTCTGATATTAGACACAGCTACATCAAGAGAACGGAAGAGCAACTGCATTTAAAAATAATTATGTAAATTGTAACACATTCATATCAGGAGAAAGCGGAATGTTCGTTTTGTATCCCGCCTGGAAGGCGGCGCGTGGGTCTGCTCCTGTAAACTCAATGGGTAGACCGAATGTAGGAAGTGAGCAGGAGCAGGTGAGATAAGATTCTCAGTACAGCTTTTTACGTGAAAGAACATTTAATTATTAGTCAATGACATACGTAACTTTACAACTGAAAAGCCCGTAGGTGCAAAACCGTATTCCCGTCGTAAGTGGTACAAAGTGTCAATAGCTAGCCAACACCCTCTGAGGTAGGGGATGTTTCCAGGCCGTCTGCTCTTGATGAACTGAGCAGAATCTGGAGCGGAGTTCGTAGAGCTCTCCCGCTCCGGCTAGAGTGCGCTGTCGTCGATGTCTGTCGTAGTGCCAACGTTGTATTTATGCCGTGGCATCGTAGCTATCGATACCACGATTCGGATACAGTATTACTAGTGTCCTGCTTGACACAGTCATGTCGTTTAAATATCTGGGCCTAAGGTTCAAAAGCGATATGAAATGGAACGAGCATGTGAGAAGTGTGGCAGGGAAGGCGAATGGTCGAAGTCAAGAATTTTAGGAAAGAGTGGTTCACCTGTAAAGGAGACGGCATATAGGACGCTGGTGCGACCTATTCTTGAGTACTGCTAGAGTGTTTGGGGATCATACCAGATCATATTTAAGGAAGACAGCGAAGCAGTTCTGA
Organism: Schistocerca cancellata; assembly: GCF_023864275.1. Lineage (NCBI taxonomy): Eukaryota > Metazoa > Arthropoda > Insecta > Orthoptera > Acrididae > Schistocerca > Schistocerca cancellata. The sequence goes on from NC_064628.1 coordinate 702,250,387, forward strand.
GGCGGGCTGCTATATTTGTTACCTGTGAGTTCGAACGACATACAAGTGTTATTGAGATGCTTTGGGAACTCAAATGTGAACCCCTGGAGGAAGATGACGTTCTTTTCGAGAAACACTGCTGAGAAAATTTAGAGAACCGTCATTTGAAGCTGACTGACAAACGGTTCTATTGTCGCCGACATACACTGTGTCTAAGGACCTTAATGATAAAATATGAGAAATTAGGGCTCATACGGAGGCATCTAGACAGTCGTTTTTTCCTCGCTCTATTTGCGAGTGAAACAGTCCGGTCCTCGAGCAGCATGGCCTTCACATCTTGTCGGAGAAATGGTCCCCCTCTTCGTCATTCGTCATTCAAATTTGTTTGACCACTGTGGAGGTATCTGCGCCACCTAACCACTGTGCCATACAATGGTGCATTGTTGCCCAACACTTTCACCAAATCAGCATGGTTGGCTGCAGCTTTTTTCCATTCAAATACAGAAAACGAATTACCGCTCGATAATCCGCTTGGGCAGCGGTGTGCATTGTTGGATGCCTGGAATTCGGAATGGTTCGCCCTGGACTTCCCAAACTGAGGACAACAACGAAGAACATAACCACGTGGCATTCTTCCTTCGCGCTCCTCGCAGGGAATGCCATGTCCTTTCTCTGATATTCAATGGCCACACTCGGCTGATCCACACCTCATTATCCGACGTGAGGACCCACCTTACTGCGTATGTGGTGTCTTCCTGGCGGTGGCTCACATCCTACTAGACTGCCCAAACCTGATTGCTTTTCGGCGATCTCTTAATCTTCCTGACACACGACCTCTGGTACTACTGGACGACGCCAAAGCGGCTGATTTGGTTTTACGTTTCACCCGAGATAGGGTACTTCGGCCTCACTGGCCGCCAGGGGGGTTGGAGGGGCACCCCTCGCCTGCTCTGGCCCAGGAGTCCCATGGCGCCCCATTCTCAGCAGTCTGCCCTGACTCCTACCCTTCCCACCTTTTTATTCTTCTTGTTCTTTCATGTTTGTCGTTTTTAATGTTTTATCTTTCCTACAGAAACCAGATGGCAGTTATAAGAGTCGAGGGGCATGAAAGGGAGCAGTGGTTGGGAAGGGAGTGAGACAGTGTTGTAGCCTCTCCCCGATGTTATTCAATCTGTATATTGAGCAAGCAGTAAAGGTAACAAAAGAAAAATTCGGAGTAGGTATTAAAATCCATGGAGAAGAAATAAAAATTTTCAGGTTCGCCGATGACATTGTAATTCTATCAGAGACAGCAAAGGACCTGGAAGAGCAGCTGAACGGAATGGACTGTGTCTTGAAAGGAGGATATAAGATGAACATCAACAAAAACAAAACGAGGATAATGGAATGTAGTCGAATTAAGTCGGGTGATGCTGAGGGAATTAGATTAGGAAATGAGACACGTAAAGTAGTAAAGGAGTTTTACTGTTTGGGTGGTCGAAGTAGAGAGGATGATGGTCGAAGTAGAGAGGATATAAAATGTAGACTGGCAATGGCAAGGAAAGCGCTTCTGAAGAAGAGAAATTTGTTAACATCGAGTATAGATTTAAGTGTCAGAAAGTCGTTTCTGAAAGTATTTGTATGGAGTGTAGCCATGTATGGAAGTGAAACATGGACGATAAATAGTTTGGACAAGAAGAGAATAGAAGCTTTCGAAATGTGGTGCTACAGAAGAATGCTGAAGATTAGATGGGTAGATCACATAACTAATGAGGAGGTATTGAATAGAATTGGGGAGAAAAGGAGTTTGTGGCACAACTTGACAAGAAGAAGGGACCTGTTGGTAGGAAATGTTCTGAGGCATCAAGGGATCACAAGTTTAGCATTGGAGGGCAGCGTGGAGGGTAAAAATCGTGGAGGGAGACCAAGAGATGAATACACGAAGCAGATTCAGAAGGATGTAGGTTGCAGTAAGTACTGGGAGATGAAGAGGCTTGCACAGGATAGAGTAGCATGGAGAGCTGCATCAAACCAGTCTCAGGACTGAAGACCACAACAACAACAACAACAACAACAACAACATCTTTACTAGACTTTTATAATCTTATCTGTGCTGCTCGTTTTCTTGTAGTAGTAGACGGTTGGTTAGGTGACAATGGTGGGATACAGAGGGTGTCTCTCCCACCAGATACCATGCTCTAGGGACCTCCAACTGCTTTCTGGTCATAGCAGCTGCCCCACCTTACGCCCTCTAACTCCCTTACTACTTCTCCTTGATGTTATCTCTGTCTTATTGTATCTTCCTTACAATCTGGCTTTCCAGGATTTTCATGTTGTATCCTTCTTCCGAGGATTATCCCTGGTTCGATACATATAGGATAAAGGGACTGATGACCTTTCAGTTTGGTTCTTTTAACCCCAAATGGTTCAAATGGCTCTGAGCACTACTTCTGAGGTCATCAGTCCCCTAGAAGTTAGAACTACTTAAACCTAACTAACCTAAGGACATCACAAACATCCATGCCCGAGGCAGGATTCGAACCAGCGACCGTAGCGGTCGGGCGGGTCCAGAATGTAGCGCCTAGATCCGGCCGCCACCCCGGCCGGCCCTTTAACTCCAACAACCAACCGATCAAGCAGGCAGTGGGGTGCGCCATTTTGTTTTGACTCCTCTAGCGACCTGCTACAGTACTGTGGAACGTATAAGAGGACTGAAGACATGTACCCGCAAACAAACAAAATTACTAACTTTATATTTTGGAGTTTATAATTAAAACTTGATGACTACCTCTTTTAGTAACGTGCGTGGACTTCTCAGTGTGTCTGGATGTTGCGGTTCGTGGGCTCGCCCTGCCGCCTCGGGCACGCACACGCCCCCGCGCTCCAGCACGGCGATGCGTGGTGGCTGCGTGTGAACCGGCGACACGCGCCTCGTGTTTTTTGCCGCGGTGCTTCCTTGGCGGCCTTGGAGCGGAGATTACTTAGCACGCTGCCGAGAATGGTCCTCGTTGAGGCGCGGCCCGCTGCGTCCCGGGGACCGGCCAGCCGCCACCCACCCCCGCCGTACACACCTCTCCACCACTCTGACCTCATTATCGCCTATATGAAAATGTCCGAAAGAATAGGTACCATTGGTGATCTTGCAGCTCTCGAAGAATGAAATTACAAAGCAATCCAGACCATTAGCTGCTTACAGGTATTGATAAATATCAACGGGGACAGTTGAAAATGTGTGCTACGACTGGGACTCTAACGCGGGATCTCCTGCTTACATGGCAGACGCTCTATCGGACTGAGCCATCGAGGACACACAGGATAGTGTGACTGCAGGGACTTATCTCTGGCACACTCCCCGTGAGACCCACATTTCCAGCTTACTGTCCACACACTACATTTGTAGTGCCCCTACCCACTACACTCATTTCTCGCGGCAGTCAATCTACCGATTCTCATAAGAGTTTGAGCAATGTGAGTGCATCCGCACTGAAGGAGGTCATTGACCGGTAAGCCTTATCTATATGAAGACGGTATCCGTTCTTTCGGACTTCTGTCCGAGAGAACAGATACCATCTACAGACTATATAGATTACATAGGCAATTTCAATAAAATAAAAGAACTGAATGAAGACCGGACAATGAGGAAATATGAAGGAACAGGCAGTGCTAGAAGTAACGAAAAACTGAGAGGATTATGTGAAGTTTAGAAGAGGGAAAGTATTAAGTTGTGTAGGCTGTGTCTATACTCTGTTGTGGCCTGCTTTCATTTTTTTTGTTCAATTATCACGTCCTGTGCTAGCTTATTAAAATGTCTCACAGAGGATTTTCTATTGTCTGACTAAGTAACTGGAAACATAGTACGTTTCATTATCATTCATTCCTTTCCCAATCCGTCCTTGAATAATTACTAGGAAGTGTGGATGAGTGAATTTAAATGCGCTGGGCCGGCCGGAGTGGCCGAGCGGTTCTAGGTGCTACGGTCTGGAGCCGCGCGACCGCTACGTCGCAGGTTCGAATCCTGCCTCGGGCATGGGTGTGTGTGATGTCCTTAGGTTAGTTAGGTTTAAATAGTTCTAAGTTCTAGGGGACTGATGACCACAGAAGTTAAGTCCTATAGTGCTCAGAGCCATTTGAACCATTTCTAAATGCGCTGGTAGTAGTCAGAGAAGTTTGGTTTCTTTCAGACGAAGGTAGTACAACATCACTAAGACTCTCCATAGATATCAAGCAGCGTAGCTTGTTGTCGATTCAGAACTTTCCTACTTCTTTAGTTCGCGTGAGTGTCTAGGTCCAGCAACGCAAAGCACACCCACTACGCTAAAACCAGGACCCGCTTCCCAGCGGGCGACCGTTGGCCATTTGTTGACTCACTCTAATTCCCACTGCTGACCTTTGAGTATCTCTACTCTTGGGAACATAGTCTAGATGTAAGCTCACGTTTCTTTACGAAGACTGAATGCTGATTACTATTAGTGAATCATTCATCTCAACTACGTGTTCAGAAACGCTTTTTCATGTAAATCGCGATATTATTTGGTGAAATCTCTGTGAAATTTATGGTTGGTCATAATGCTTTCTTTCTCGGTCAAACCTGGTTATGTGCCTTCAGCATATCTGTTAATTAGCTTAATTGATTCCCCTCAAGCCTAATAATTAATATGCCCCATTTCACAAAGTATTACTCTAATTGGAGCAAGTAACTTCTATGAAATTTTCGTGATACAATCAGATTCGTGTGACTTGAGTGATGGGCCCCTTACTTGTACAAATTGTGAGAAGTCCTTAACTATTGCCGGCCGCGGTGGTCTAGCGGTTCTGGCGCTGCAGTCCGGAACCGCGGGACTGCTACGGTCGCAGGTTCGAATCCTGCCTCGGGCATGGGTGTGTGTGATGTCCTTAGGTTAGTTAGGTTTAAGTAGTTCTAAGTTCTAGGGGACTTATGACCTAAGATGTTGAGTCCCATAGTGCTCAGAGCCATTTGAACCATTTGAACCTTAACTATTCTGTGAGTAATAGCCGTTAGTGATTTGCTAGTAGTGGTAAATAATTGAGTACGTAGGTTGCAAGTGCTACTTTGAAGCGACTAAGTTGGCGCAGGAGAAGAATTCGTGGCATGCCGCATCAAACTAGACAGAATACCGATGACAAAAGTGATGTGTGCTATTTACTGAGCTTCTTGTGATTTAATAGATTTTTCCGTGTATTACATTCTGATTCTTTGTGTCGACCAACTGCCACATGAAACGATCACAATGGTTTTCTGCTGGAGAGTAGTCCTATTCGATAGAGTAAATTGTCCCGAGTAAAACGAACCCGGAATTTATCAAATTTAATGTATTTTTGTGGGAAGTCTCTGAACATGATTCCATATCACCATAACTTACCTCCTTTGGGTTAGGAGGATATCGTAGGCTCGAATAGTGAGTAGAAGCTCCTTGTAATTTCATTCGAGTGATTGGTTATGTAAATTGTGAAAGAGAATTATTCTTCCACTAGACATTCGTGGAGCCCATGTTCTAACTCTCTGGTGAGGTACCCATACTGATATTCATGTACACAAAAGTGATCAGCCGTTCATAATTAATATTACATCCATAAAAGTCATGAGTGGTTGTGAACTAGTCAACATTTGATAGCAATACACGTCAATTTATTTGTTTATGATCTGCCTTCATTCCCACTCACCACCCATTCTGCCCCCCTTAGGAACTCTCCCAAAAGATCATAAACAAAACACAACACTCGAAATCCTAGTTCTTTTGCTCAATCAGATCATCAGAAAAGGAAAGATCGTTACTATGTGTAATACAATAACAATAATAATAATTATTATAATAGTATGAAAATCGTCACAGAATAGCTGTAGCGAAGCGATGGCGATACCTGTTGTACACTTGACAAACGTAAGTTTAGAAAAACTTGCTGGCCTGAGAAACATTACTACTGGCTCGCGTGGCGTTGTAGACACAACGGGCGAGAATCATACGAAATAGGATGACCGATTTCTCCCCTCCTTTTTGATACATAAATGTATTTGATAAAGTCCGTGCTATATGGCAAAAAGAGGCAATTTAAAGATTTGTGATAGTCGTCATAACAGGGTAGGTTCTGTCCTCAAATAACGATCTCGCAGTAAGAAAGCCGACGCACCCCTCTTACTTGGCGATTCCCGTCAGAATCTTCTTGATCGCCATTAATAGAAATTAGTGAAAACGGCACGCACTTCTTTTACCTCTAATGCCTCTAAGCATGTCAAAAATCTCATCTGATACATATCTTGTCCGTAAAGCACACTTTTTGTCCGTGTCTGTTTTCAGATATACGTTTAGGGAAATTTGGTTCTACCTCGAACAAACACAAATTCTTCTTTAAGACCCAAACATTTAACAGTTAAATGTTGCTATCGTCTCTGGGTTCACTGACGTATATTCTTAACAGGTCCCTCTTGCATACTGATTTCATGTTATTGTCTTTCATTAGCAGTACATTTTTTGCTCCAATTTCTAATTTTTTGTTGCTTCCGCTTTTTCGTGTGTGTGTAAAATGTACTTGCAAACACACACTGCGTCACACTTTATCAAATGTACACGTCTCTTCTTACTTTGAGTTATGGCTGTAGCAAACTTTATTTTTCTTCTAACTGGAGTAATTTTCGCTGTGAGAAGTTTCGTATATGAGAGCTGACGGCCACAATGCCTTGCGCAGCGATAGTGGCAACACATTGTGAACCGCCAATGCCAGCCTCCATTGGTGTTTTGGAAGAGCGGACTGCCCATCCAGCTGGATGCCAAATGCCATCTGCTTTGCACTGGACTATAATGATGGGCATGATCGAGAACGTAAGGCAATCGAAAACTTCTTGTTGAGAACGAAACGAATACACATCCGAGAAAGGAGAACAGAAAACTTTTAAGAGTGCAGCCTAATATCGTACACTTCTCGGATCACGGATATGTATCCTCTGTGCTCATGTCAATAATTAGGTATTTCTTGTCGTATGCTGCACCTCTAAAGAAAATAATTCTTGTAAATGAAGCAAAGCTACACTCGTTTCTGAAGTTAGGTTTTAGGATAACGTTGTACTTTTACACAGAAAAAACCATTTCGTTTGGACTAGAATACTTTCTTTGCTACGCAGTCTTTCTCGTGCTGTCATTATCGATGTAAAAGCGTGAGGTATTTGACCATTCACAACAGAATAGTGCCCCTATTAACAATTCCTTCGAAATGCTAGAACGAGTCATCAGAGGAGTGACTTTTGAAATTTGCATTCTCTTTAGTAATAGTCACGAAAATCTCGCAAAACGCTCGTCTCTTTCAGAGCCATCAGGCTGCCTGTTGTACAGTTTCCACTGCAGTTGGTTCCGTAGGATATACACTGTTTCTGTAGATATCTAACTGCTGACATGCTGATTTCTGGGCTCTCTTTGGAAAAACATTCATAGATTCTGTCAACTGTATCTTCACTTACATTTGAACTCAAATGCACATCTTTCGCCCTGAAATTAGATTCACTATGTAACGCAGAAAGATTTCTGCCACCTCCGGATCGATGTGTTAGGAGCAGTATGGTGTTAAAATTGACGCTCAAATAACAATCATAAAGCAATACCACTATTCACACCCATACCTAACTAGTTAAATAACAACAACAATAACATAATTTATTCTTAAAATTGAAATTTGTTAACTCTTGACTTTGAGCTAGTGGCGCGATCATAGACTCAGAGTGTGTGTGTGTGTGTGTGTGTGTGTGTGTGTGTGTGTGTGTGTTTGTGTGTGTGTGTGTTCTTCAAAACAGCATTTAGATATCGTCCAATTATTTGTAAACAGTGCAATTTTGTGACAAATAACAGAGATTCGAACGGAGGGGGAAGACAAATGGTTCAAATGGCTCTGAGCACTATGCGACTTAACTTCTGAGGTCATCAATCGCCTAGAACTTAGACCTAATTAAACCTAACTAACCTAAGGACATCATACACATCCATGCCCGAGGCAGGAGTCGAACCTGCGACCGTAGCGGTCGCTCGGCTCCAGACTGTAGCGCCTAGAACCGCACGGTCACTCCTGCCGGCGGGGGAAGACCATCTTCAATGCTTTGAGAAAGAACAAGCACATTGTGCGTTGCCTCTTGTTTGAAGGAATAAAAACAGTGTTACCATACTTAGTTATTTTACCTGAAATCCGACACAATGCACCGTTGACGCAAAACACTTACAACGTGACTTTGTGACGACGAAACCAAGCCTGTCCAGGATTTATTCCACCGTAGATCCTGTGTAGTCATCTCGGCAGACCGGAACCATGTGTGACCTTCAATCACCTATTCACATCCCAGGCATCCCGTTTATCATTTCCCACTTGACGCATCACATACATTACATCGTTCCTCGTGTCAGCATTAACAATAACGACTCCATATTTCATCTGTCCGTGGGCGTGCCTCAAGCTTCTGTCGTGTCTCCTCTCGCGTAGCTCCCATACATCGCTGGCTGGCAAGGGCACACTGGTGGATACATCGTATTTAATGTACAGGGCGATTCAGCTGCCCCTACCGCTGTCGACTATGTTATATCTGGCCTTCAAACACCACGCGCGAGATTCTCTCGTAAACCAATTGTCCTACAGAAAAAAATGAACAGGACGTTTTTGTAGCAAATTTAATCTAGCTAAATTTTGTATTGGATACGTTTTCTCTAGAGCCCATAGTTTTCGAGTTATTCAAGAAAAACGTACAAAAACTACCTTCAAATGTACGACCACTAACACACTCAGACCTCACCGGTCAGGATTTCTGGTATGTTGGACATGCCACTACCTCCCACAGTATACAAAAATTTGCGACTACACAAATTATTTTTCACGTTCGTCCTTTTTTTTTGTCTTCACTGACTGGCCTATTACGCCACTGTTCTAGTCGAGCACTTGCAGAGTGTAATATTGATGTCTGTGTAAATTTTACCTTACAGTTTTGTGAATGTTAACAGCAAGAAGCCGGCCGGAGTGGCCAAGCGGTTCTAGGCGCTACAGTCTGGAACCGTGCGACCGCTACGGTCCCAGGTTCGAATCCTGCCTCGGGCATGGCTGTGTGTGATGTCCTTTGGTTAGTTAGGTTTAAGTAGTTCTAAGTTCTAGCGGACTGATGACCTCAGAAGTTAAGTCCCATAGTGTTCAGAGCCATTTGAACCATTTTTGAACAGCAAGAAACAAACAATTACGCCGTGTTATTCGCCAGGCCTAGTGACTACAAAACTACTGTGCTTGTAAGGCTTAAACTTAGATCGAACTTTCAACGCAATTAGTTTTAGCGTAACGTTTACAAAAGTTGTTTTTCGCTCATCACCCTCACAGGCACGTTTAAATTTATAATGTTAACGAAATTGTAGACAATGTTGGTGGCGTAATAGCACAATTAATGGAGATAAAGAAATGTCGAAAATCGGGAATACTTCGTCTAGTTGGAAATTTTTGTACAGCAGTACGAAGGAGTGCCACGAGCAACATACTAGACATCCTGACTGGCGAGGGACGAATGTTGCCGTGGAGGTTCGATTGAAGCTCATTTTTGTACGTTTTTGTTGTATACTATGACCACCAGCGAAAACATATCCTAGTAAAAAATTTAACTATACTAATTTCCTACAAAAGTTCCTGTTCATTTTTCTGTAGACTAAAGGTTTTCACTTAGCGACCAAGAGAACATGAAAATCTCGCATTTCTTTTTAAGGTCAGGTATAACATTGCACGTTGCATAAAATGACAGCGGTAGGGGCAGCTGAATTACCCAGTGTACACTGCTAGTCATTGAATTTGCAACGCCATGAAGATATCACTAAAGAAACGCAGGATTGTCGTGAAGTGGCTACAGCCCTGCAAATCCAAATTATCATCATTACAGCGCAACCGCTTCTGTATTCAAGCATTACACAGCAGGTTATTCACCGACAAATAGCATTTGATTGTTGATTTTTTGTGGGAAGTTCGTATTGCGCCTCTTTTGAGATGGGTGAAATGTCTACCGGCGCGTTTCGGAATTCGACGAGAGGGCATCACGTCGTCTTTTCAGACTATTCGCGGTTCTGCTTACAGCATCTCGATGGATGTTTCCGACTGCGGAGTCTTCGAGGAGAACGAACGTCGCCAGATTGCATTCGTCATGGTCGTGTCTGCCCGGCACCACGCACGGTGGTATGAGGTGTCATAGGGTGCAAAACACGATCACCAACTGAATTCGATAAGTTTAGATGAATTTCTGGTATTGAGCAATACCATATAGTTCTGCAGTTGTATTTGAAAACTGAACTCATTCTCAGATCTGGAAAAACGCACTTTATGATAAACTTCAAATACTTTGTACATCTTTCAATAAAATTTAAAAATACTTTCCACCGAAAAGAAGTTTTAAAAAGAAGTTGCACTTGGGGGTTAATATGCAGTAGTCGGGAGATATGGAATACGGTTGTAAAAATAAAGATAACAAGTAATTAGGGGGAAAAACATATTAATGTACGTAAAATATAATTCAAATAGCAAGTTTGATGCACAACACTCTATGCAAGTGCTTGTATCTTCGACTATAAGGTGTGGTTACCCAGAACCAGTGTCCCTTCCAGACGCTAGTCAGTTGTTTCCTGAAGATGGTCTAATAGGTGAAAACTAGTTCGAAATAAACAAAAAGCGGTAGAACAAAAACAGTGTACTTGTTATTTAACCTTAAAACACCGATGGTATTCGATGCTGAAGTTTTACTGCATGAAGGGTGAAAATGCAGTCAGGAATAAACATTTTCTTGCCATTATTTCTGTGGGATATGACCAAGAAAAACTTTCAAATTACCCTTTCGCTTGAAGTCGCTAAGTGCTGTCATTATCGAATACTGGAGCAATATACAGGGGTTGGACAAAAACACCGCGAGAAATACATGCTTGAACACAAATGCAGATGCTAGTCAACCTGTATGTTGAGCTGTTGTACTTGACCACTAAGAGCACCTTATCGAAGATTTATACCGCATGAAGGAAAAGAGGAAGTACATCATCCGCTAAGTCACAACACGGACGGAAGTGTGTGTTGAGTCATCGTGACAGACGGTCAACGAAGATAACTGTGACGAAAAAGCCGGCCGGAGTGGCCGTGCGGTTCTAGGCGCTACAGTCTGGAACCGAGCGACCGCTACGGTCGCAGGTTCGAATCCTGCCTCGGACATGGATGTGTGTGATGTCCTTAGGTTAGTTAGGTTTAATTAGTCCTAAGTTCTAGGTGACTGATGACATCAGATGTTAAGTCGCATAGTGCTCAGAGCCATTTGAACCATTTTTTTGTAACGAAAAATAAGGGGACGACAACTGCAAAAGTCGCGGCAGAACTGAATGTCGCACTCCCGTACCCTGCCGGCACTGGAACAACACAGAGCTCCATAACTAGAGAACTGGGGGGCAGAGCTTGAATTCCAAAACGTCTCATTAGTGCTGCAAATCCCCGTAAAAGTGGGGACTTGGCGCCAAAGTCGTAAAACCTTGGCTATGGAGCAGTGGAACAAAATCATTTGGTCAGTTGAGTCTTGTTGCACACTGTTTCCAACTTCTGGCCATGTTTACGTCCCAAGAGCGAAACATTGCAGGGGTTCTGTGGTGATTTTGGCAGCCATATCGTGGTATTCCATGGGCCCCATTGATACTCTGCAAGATCGCACTACTGCCAAAGATTATATTACCATTTTAGATGATCATCTCCATCCCGTGGTACAATATTTGTTCCCCAGTAGTGATGCTGTGTTGCAAGACAATGGGTCCACTGGTAGCACAAAAAATGGCTCTGAGCACTATGGGACTTAACATCGGAGGTCATCAGTCCCCCAGAACTTAGAACTACTTAAACCAAACTAACCTAAAGACATCACACACATCCATGCCCGTGGCAGGATTCGAACCTGGCACCGTAGCGTTCGCGCAGTTCCAGACTGAAGCGCCTAGAAACGCTCGGCCACACCGGCCGGCATGGTAGCAGAGCTTGCATCGGCCAGAACTGATTTTGTGAGCACGAGGCTAAATTGTCGCATGTGGCCTGGTCACCACAGTGACTAGAAAGCAATATTAGTGAGCGTTTGTGGTCTGCGTTGGAGAGAAGGGTGCGTGATCGCTATCCGTCTCCATCATCTTTATCTGAACTTGCCACTAATTTGCAGAAAGTATGGTAGGCTACAAAATTTCTTTGAAAACCATACCATGTTTATCCATTCCGAGACTACTGGAAGCCGTTTTGGATGTCAACGGTTTTCTTACACCATATTAGGGATGGTAAAGTGTTGTGTTCTTGGAGTTTCAGTATTTTTGTCCACCACTTGCATATGCATTTGTAGACGTTATGCAGTAGTCTGGGTAATTTGTGCAATATTAGTTACGCTGCCTCAAGGCATTCACAAAGTTGTTAACTCTAATAACTTCTTCGATGTTGCAGTGCCTGTGTTATTCTGATTACGATGTGAAGTTCTTTCAGACATGCAAGCATGTCCAAAGGAACAGGCACTGCAGCGATTACAGGCGTTATGAGATCCAAGAAATGTATTCGCAGTTGGATCGTAATTCGGAACAACACAGGCACTGAAATATCAAAAAAATGGTTCAGATGGCTCTGAGCACTATGGGACTTAACGTCTATGGTCATCAGTCCCCTAGAACTTAGAACTACTTAAACCTAACTAACCTAAGAACATCACACAACACCCAGTCATCACGAGGCAGAGAAAATCCCTGACCCCGCCGGGAATCGAACCCGGGAACCCGGGCGTGGGAAGCGAGAACGCTACCGCACGACCACGAGCGGCGGACACTGAAATATCGTTTTTATTTGCCGACACTGGGCAAGTGCCTTTGTACAAGGGACGTTCAATAAGTAATGCAACACGTTTTTTGTGAAAGCAACTTGGCTTTATTTAGGATTCCAATACATCGTATTATTCCTCAGTCTTTTCGCTACAAAACCCTATTTTTCAATGTAATCTCCATTTATTGCGACGGCCTTTACGCCACCTTACTGGGAGGGCCGGTATTCCCTTATCGTAGTACTCCATTTGCCGACGTTGGAGCCGGCATCTTCCTGCATCAGTAACCTCCCCGTCACCCACGTACTGCTTCCCACCGAATGCATCCTTTAGTGGGCCAAACAGATGGAAATCTGAAAGTGCGAGATCCGAACTGTAGGTCTGGTTGGGAAGAACACTCCAATGAAGTTTCGTGAGCTCCTCTCTGTGATGCCTCACGTTGTCATGGAGAAGTAGTAGTTCATTTTCATTTTTGTGTCGGCGAACACGCTGGAGTCGTTTCTTCAGTACACTTCAGATTTGATCGCTGCACCGTGAGGGAAGACATGAAGTCCATTCAGAGTTCCAGAAGACCGTCGCCATAACTTTGCGGCTGAGGATGTTGTGGCTCTGAAGTTTTTCTTCCGAGGAGAGGTGATGTGGCGCCACTACATGGATTGCCGTTTTGTTTCCGGTTCGAAGTAATGAAACCATTTTTCATCGCCTATGACGATGTTGGACAGGAAATTATCACGATGAGCCTCGCAAAGCTCAAACAGTTCCGCACAGATTGTCTTTCGTGGCTGTTTATGGTTTTCTGTTAGGTAGCGTGGAACAAACGGGCACAGTCTTTGAGTACCCCAACCTGTGGAGGAGTGTGTCAGTACAACGAACAGGAACGTCCAGTTCTGCAGCGAGATGTTTGGTTGGGACCCGTCGATCACCTCGAATGAGTGTGTCCGCACGTTCCAGCACTGCAGGAGTCACAGCTGTGTGCGGCCAGCCAGCACGCGGGACATGGAAAGCATTCGCGCGACCTTACTGCGATGATGACAGACGCCTCGCCCAACTACTCACCGTACTTTCGTTCACTGCCAGGTCTCTGCCTCTGAATATCTGTGAAGCTCTTATTTTCCACGAAAAGAAACTCAATGACAGCTCTCTGGTTCAAAATGGTTCAAATGGCTCTGAGCACTATGGGACTCAACTTCTAAGGCCATCAGTCCCCTAGAACTTAGAACTACTTAAACCTAACTAACCTAAGGACATCACATACATCCATGCCCGAGGCAGGATTCGAACCTGCGACCGTAGCGGTCGCGCGGTTCCAGACTGTAGCGCCTAGAACCGCTCGGCCACTCCGACAGCTCTCTGCTTGGAACGCGACTCCCTTAAGACACCATTTTTCAGACTGCAAATAGCACCGACACCTACGGGAACTTGATGAAACTATAGAGGATGAAGCGAGAATCTTCCAAGATATCCAACAAATTCGGCATTTTTTCAACTGAAATTGGCAGAGAAAAAACATTTGTTGCTTTTTTTACTCAACGCCCCTCTAGAATAGCCTTGGAAGCGTCTCTGTATTCGCCTTTGTTCGGGTACGGCACAGCGTGGCAGTGGACGTAGCCGTGTTGACTAGGAAGCGTGTGCGGCTGTGTCGTGGGCGGAGGTCGCGACCCGGCGGTCACGGCCCGCTTCCTGCCCACTCGCAGCAGACCTCAGCACGCTCCACTCCTAGCCGGGCACGGCTGCGGCAGTGGCTGCCCGCCGTTACGACCCCTGATGGCTGCCGTAAGCACGCTTGTTTGCGGCTGGAATGCTAACTGCCTGCAGCCGCTGTGATGCGATGGCTGGCTGACAGCACGAGGAGCATCAGCCTGTAAATTACAGAGCCAGCCACATGCATTACCAATGTTACGCGCTATAGATTTCTGACGTCTAGGGCTCCGGCTAGCCTTACGTCATTCCAGTTACTGCGGCGCTTGGTTACCGGCGGGATCGGCAGCATTGGAAGATGTTCAATTTCACCAGGTGGCGTGAGGGGTGCGCGGGGGGGGGGGGGGGGAGGGAGGAACAGGAGAAAATTTCGAAGGATGAAGAAGAAGTAGTAATCCTGTATCACTTCCATTCCTGACCGCCTTTTTCCCCTGATCCCTGATTGTGACTCTGTAACACCTCCTATGTAATACACCTGAAGATATATTGGCTCTTAATAAATGAAAAGCTCAGAAATGTAGATATTCTGTGCACTAATTCAACCAGTTTTGAGTTGTTGGCTGTTGTACACACATCAGAAAAATGTTTTGCATCACCCCTGTTCCTAGAACCCGTGAAGATAGACGTTGATTGTGAATATTGTATCACAGATGCAGTCCCTTTGATTGTTCAGAGATGTCACTAAACCCGCCCAAATATGCAAACAACCGAGTATGAGCAGCGCTTATTAAACGAAGAGGGCCAGACAGCCGATCAGTTCCAGTCATTCCACCAGGAAGGAGGTACACGGCTCGTGTTGTCTGTAGTTCAACCATGCCTAGACGGTCAATACCGCGGTTCGATCACGTCTGCATTATTACTTTGTGGCAGGAAGGGCTCGCACCAAGGGAAGTATCCAGGCGTCTCGAAGTGAACCAAAGCTATGTTGTTCGGACATGGAGGAGATACATAGAGACAGGAACTGTCGATGACATGCTTCGCTCAGACCGCCTTAGAGCTGCTACTGCAGTGGATGACCGCTACATACGGAGGAACCCTGACAGCAACACCACCATGTTGAATATTGCTTTTAGTGCAGCCACAGGACGTCGTGTTACGACTCAAACTGTGCGCAATAGGCTGCATGGTGCGGAACTTCACTCCTGAGGTCCATCTTTGCAACCACGACACCATGCAGCGTGCTACAGATGGGCCCAGCAACATACCCAATCGACCGCTCAGGATTGGCATCACGTTCTCTTCACCGATGAGTGTCGCATATGCCTTCAGCTACACAATCATCGGAGACGTGTTTGGAGGCAATCCGGTCAGGCTGAACTCCTTAGACACACTGTCCAGAGAGTGCATGAAGTTGGAGGTTCCCTGCTGTTTTGGGGTGGCATTATGTTGGGCCGACGTACGCCGCTGGTGGTCATGGAAGGCGCCGTAACGGCTGTGCGATACGTGACTACCATCCTCCGACCGATAGTGCAACCATATCGGCAGCATAGTGGCGAGGCATTCGTCTTCGTGGACGACATATAGCGCCCCCATCGTGCACATCTTGTGAATGACTTCCTTCAGGATAACAACATTGCTCGACAAGAGTGGCCAGTATGTTCTCCAGACATGAACGCTATCGTAGATGCCTGGAATAGATTGAAAAGGGCTGTTTATGGAGGACGTGACCCACCAATCACTCTGGGGGATCTACGCCGATTCGCCGTTGAGGAGTGGGACAATCTGGACTAACAGTGCCTTGATGAACCTGTGCATAGTATGCCACTACAAATACAGGCATGCATCAGTGCAAGAGGATGTGCTACTGTATTACAGGCACTGGTGTGTACAGCAATATGGACCACCATCTCTGAAGGTCTCGCTGTATGGTGGTACAAGTTGCAATGTGTGGTTGTCACGAGCAGTAAAAAAGACGGAAATGATATTTATGTTTATCTATTACAATTTTCGGTACATGTTCCGGAACTCTCGGAACCGAGGTGTTGGAAAACTGTATTTGATGTATGTGTGTTTGCTTGAAAACAATAACATAAATACAACCAGACGAAACAATTTATATAACAGACAGCGCTTACCAACGGCAAATATGGAATTACAGGGGTGGACAAAAACATAGAAACACCAAAAACAAATACATTACCTTGTCTAAATCGGTTTCCTACACCGTTGGCATTCAACACAGCTTCCACTCGTCTCGGAATGGATAAATACAGGTCGTGTATGGTTTTCAAGGGAATCTTACACCATTGTTCACACAAAACAGTGGCACGTTCAAGTAACGGCGACGGAAGTGGATAGCGATCACGCACCCTTTTCTCCTAAGTAGGCCGCAGAGGCTCAATAATATTGAACTCTGGTGACTGTCGTGGCCAGGGGAGATGCGACAGTTCATCTTCGCGTTCACAAAACCAGTCCTGGACAATGTGAGTTGTGTGAACAGGGGTCCTGTCTTTTTGGAAAACAGCGCCACCGTTGGGGAACAAATATTGTACCACGCGATGGACTTGATCAGTCAAAATAGTCTGACAAACCTCGGCAGTAATGCGACCTAGCAGGGTAACCATGGGACCCATGGATTCAAACGATATTGCTGCTCAAATCATTACTGAACACCTGCCATGTTTGACTCTTCGGATGTAAACTCGGCCAAAAGTTGGAAACTGTGTGAAACAAGACTTATCTCAACAAATGACTTCCTTCCATTGTTCTATAGTCCAGGTTTTATGACTTCGATAACAGGTTTTCCTGTCGCGGGCATTTGCGTTGCTGATAACTGGTTTCCAAATTCCATCTCGCCCTCCAATTCCCTTCTCATGGAACTCTTTTCGTGCTGTTCTGGTACTGATATGGTTAGGGAATGTAGCATTCAGTTCTGAAATCACTTATGCAGCTGTAGTCTTGTTATTTTTTCGTCACAGTCCTCTTCAGTTATCGTCCGTCACGATAGCTTAAAACACACTTTCGTCTGCGTTGTAACTTAGCGGATGATAATTCTCGGTTTTCCCTGCATGGAGTATAATCTTCGATGTGATGCCACTTGAAACATCAAATACTTCAGCACCCTTTGTTAAGGAAGCACCCACCATATGAGCAACAACAATCTGCCCACGTTTGCGTTCACTTATATGCTATATTATCCACTCACAGCTACTCACAACACTGCTCTCAACACGACTGATATTTGTAACGTATTAAGGACATTGCACAGATGCCGTTCCTGGTCAAACACAACATTGAAAACTGCAGCCTTGGTTAGCATCTGCATTTACGTATGTTTAGGCATGTCCATATTTTTGTCTACCCCTGTACTTGTTGCACACTTGTGGTGCATTCAAATACACAAAACTCAGACTAAATATTAAGTAAGTGAAGGTAAGAACTCAATTCCAGTGACCTTTTCAGTTGGCTTAGTTAACCAGTTTTCGGCTTACAAGACCATCATCTTACAATGAAAGTTACTGCATGATGATGGCCTTGTAAGCCGAAAACCAATAAACTGAGCAAAATAAACGCCTCCGCGAAGAGCTCACTAACATACGTTACCGAGTGAAGTTAATTCTTAATGCAGTGGTCTCTCATTCTGGAGGAGCAAGGTTCAAATCCTTATGCGGCCATTGACTTAAGGACTCCCGTGAGTCCAATCAGTCCTTTGAGGCTAATAGCGCGATGGTTCTTTTTAGAAGTCGAAAACCACGTGAAACGGTGTATTCTTCATAATAACAAGGCAACATTTGGGTAGTTAATTGAGGTATTCTCGTGTGGGGCCTCCTAATACGTCAGCCGTACTTAAGAATGACACTGGTGTCTCCTACCCGGTCATGTACGTTCGTTTCTTCATTTACAGCATCCTGCAGGCGACCGTGTCTTCAGAAAGATAATGCACCATACTGCCACTCCAGAACTGTGTGAATGGTTTGATCGATGGTCCACGAACATCAGCACGCTTGGTCGCCGCAGCCCCCCCCCCCCCCTCGCACCCCCTCACTCACTCACCCATGTCACCGGAATTCAGTACTATTAACCGTCCACGAACATCGGGTGCTTGTGACGACGAACTTCTGTTCCATATAAATACATATGTAATTTATCTCCGTCCTCGCCAAGGACGTTACTCTGTTAACAAAAATGTTAAGTGAAACAGCAAATTTACTGTTAACGGACACTGTTTATTTATCTCCACGACGCGTTTCAAAGGTTTAAACCTCCATCATCAGGTGGATTTACATTTGTTAGTATGACATTTGTGTGTGTTGCGTTACGATTTTTGGATGAACTTGTGGCACCGTGTAGTGGATGAAACAAAACAATATTTCAGAACATAGCTTTGGGTTTCTTTTGACAAAAAACTAAACGTATATCTAACGGTAAAAATAAAATAAGTAAAATAGAGTACCTCCAGTGGTCGCAGGTTCCTTTTACTGTCGTAACACATCACATTTATACATGTACTCTATTTTACTTATTTTATTTTCACCGTTAGATATACGTTTAGTTTTTTGTCAAAAGAAATCCAAAACTATGTTCTGAAATATTGTTTTGTTTCTCCCACTAGACAGTGCCACAAGTTCCTCCAAAAAATTGTAAAACAACTCACAGGCACATGTCATACCAACAAACGTAAATCCACCTGATGATGGAGGTTTAAACCTTTGAAACGCGTCGTGGAGACAAATAAACAGTGACTGGTAACACTAAACTTATTTCATTTAATGTCAATAAGTCACAGTAAAGCCTAACCAAAAATGTTCATTTATAGTTAAAACAGTTAACAAGGTTGTTTGTGCCGCGATCCGTTAAGAAACGGAAAGCACACAGGCCACTCTAACGAATTCGAAAATTTGCCCTGTGTGGTTAACAGATTATTCGGTGGCTGCATTTAAGCAAGCCGTATCGACGCCTGTCAGAGGTTTCAACTTAAATTACATCCAACTATTGAACATGCGTTAGCTATGTGTGTCAGCTTTAGCAAGCGCTTGGAACAAAGCAGCTGCCACCTTTTTAGGACTCCATTCCGGCATTTGGCTACCACTATTTATGTAAACCTCGGAAAACTTAAAATAAGATGGTGTCAGGGACATTTAAACCAACTTCTCCTGAATAAGTTTACTGTGTTAACTACTTACTTTATAAATAATAAATTTTAACTTCAAACACAACTACTATCCAATAGAACTAAACGTGCGAATTGTTGCTTACGTCATCACTTCAATTCAAAACACTACGTAAACGAAAACGGAAAAGTTTGTAGGTAGTTTGTATATTACGGAAGCTGTACATGAGGTTCAGACTGGCTTACCGGCTGCCGACTATGCACAGCTAGCAAAGAAAAATTCGCAGGCCGACGGGAAAGGAAGTGGAGGGAATTCCACGACAACCGGACACTGGAGAGTGACAACAACAGGATGTGTTCTTCAGCAGTGTCGGAAATATTGTGTACCTCCTTCCGTGTGCCAGGTGGCTTTCACGTGGCGGATGTTTGGTGTGAGAACTGCCGGATGATAAAGAGATCTGAAGTTACGAAACAACAAATGTCACTGAACGAGGTGGCGCAATAGTTAACACACTGGTCTCCTACTGGGGTCTGCAGGGGCTCAAACACTCTTTTCGCACTCCAGACCAAGTTTTCTGTGTTTCCTAAATGATTTGAGCGAAATGGCGGGAATGTTCCTCTACAAAGAGCACGGCCCCTTTACGTTCACATCCTTCCTTACTCGTTTCTTGCTCCTTTTCTGATGATCTCGTCGTCGACGGGACGTTAAACCATAGTATTCATTCCTTCCTTTCTTTGGGAGATATCTCACTTTCAATGCAGCATATTTTTTATCCGTGGTGCATGACGTATTCGGGATGAAGCAGTATGCAGCGAGATTCACTTCAGATACCACCTTAGGATGATATGTATTATTGCATACTGTAAGATGGATTTAGCTCCAAAACGATGTACTTATTTCCACCAATATTATACTGTATTTTGAAACTTGCGGGACTGGCACTCCTGGAAGAAAGTATATTTCTGAGAGAACTTCCGTGAAGTTTGGAAGGACGGAGATGAAGTACTGGCGGAAGTAAAGCATTGAGAACGGGTCGTGGGTCGTGAGTCGTGCTTGGGTCGCTCAGTTGGTAGATCACTTGCCCGTGAAAGGCAAAGGTGCAGAATTAGAGTCTCGATCCGGCAAAACGTTTAATCTGGGAGGAAGTTTCATATCAGCGGACATTCCGTGCAGCTCGAAAAATGCTTTCACGGTATATTTTCATCAGTGTTTCACCAGCGTTCTAAGGTTAAATGGATTGACCCCCTCTGGTGAGAATATTTTGTTGTTGTTGTTGTTATTGCAGTCTTCAATCTGAAGACCAAATTGACAATTTCTTGATGCCTCAGGATGTGCATTATCAGTCGATCCCCTCGTCTAGTGAGCCTGCGCCACAAAATTTTCTCCCTAATCGAAATGAGTAACTCTTACGTAGATATCAAGTGTTTAACCAATTAATCTTCACCATTCTTCTGTAGCACCATGTTCCATAAGCTTCTACTCTCTTCTTGTCTGAACTGCTCATCGTTCGCGTTTCAGTTTCATACAAGTTTCCACTCCAGACAGACATTGCGAAAAGATTTCCTAACATTTAAATATATATTTGCTGTAAACAAATTTCTCTCTTTCAGAAATGATTTCTTGCTATTTACAATCTAAGTTTTACATCCTTATCCCTTTGGCCATCGTCGGTTTGTTACAGTCATGCTTCTAACTTTGGAAGGATGCACTTCTGTAACCGTTGTTGGTCTTAGTAACACAGGACACGAAGCGTCTAGGAACATTCACGTTGGGCGGAAACATTGGATTTACGCTAAAATTGGCTAAAACAATACGGAAAGCTGTCATCGACATAGAGGACCGAGCGAGGTGGTGCTGTGTTAGGAGTCTGGATTCGTATTCGAGAACTCAGCTGTTCAAATCCCTGTCAGAACGACCAGATTTAGGTTTTCTATGATTTCACTTACAGAAAATGGCTTGGATCCTTAGGGGTTGGGAGAACATGTCAGATTCCCTTCCCATCCTTGTCCAATCCGAGCTTGTGCTCCGTCTCTAATGATCTCTTCATCAACGTGTCGTTAAATCCTAATATTCTTTCATTCAACCTTAGTTTGAGTGCCTTGATAGGTACCTTCCGCTAGTAGTCAATGTGTCCATGTGTTCCTCAGATCTCATGACTGAACTACCAGCCAGTTACTGGGGAACCAAGAGTTCAGTCTGCACTTGAAGTCTGGTTTGTAACTGGGTATTGTATCATCATTACCAGAAGTGAAACAAAGATATGTAATGGAAAAATTTCTAGGACCTGCATGGGATTGAACCCCGAATCTTTGGATCTATAGTCTGACACCTTACCATCCAACGACGAATTCTTACCTACGTTCCTGTAAATGCAGATTAACGTTTGTGTGTTTGCATTTCTAAATAAGACTCTGGTGAAACTTTGATTGCAAGGATTCACGGTGATCTTAAAGCTGCAGTTAATCTGTATTTTCGCAGTTGTTTATTTCTCAGTGTCCCACGTTACAAACAAACATTGATTCATTTATACAAATAACCAGCCTCATAAAATCTGTAAAGGTTGACAAGATAAACACTATCAAGATTTCCAAGTCCACTATACACTGAGAAGTATGTAGTGAGCTTCGTAATGTGCAGCGTTACGTCGAAGGTAAGGTCGTTCTAAATCTAACTCTACTCACGAAAAATGAACAAGAAATTAGACCAACATTATTCTATATTCATTAAAACAGAATAACTGAATAAGAATGAATGAACGAGGATTCGAATCGCTAAAAGTGCGAATTCAGGCATTTGTTCTGTGTGACACCGTTGGTATTACTTACGTTCTCAGAATGATACAATATCGTTTTGCTAAGAGTACATCGCAACAAAATGCACTTCGTAGCGGGCAACGACCAAGTCGAAACAGATTTGATCAGATTCTTTTAAATATGGACCTACAACATCATTATTTCAAGATTGAGACAAACTCTGTAATAGAAATTTCGTCTGGTGAAAGAAAACTTTTTGCGTAACTTTTTCCGAGCCTAAGTCCATCTTCACAGCAGACCTTAATGTTGACGAGAATTCAGACAAGTATTATCAGGAAATAAAGGTGCGTAGGGTATGCGTAACATATGTTAGATTATCGTACGAGAAACTGTACACACAAAGATATGAAATATAGTGTTAAAAGTGAATAATCAAATTATTCCTTGAAACTCAGGCGCTAAACGGTCATATTCAATGCGCTTGCCTTATTTTTTCCTCATTTCACGACTGTTAAGTAGCAGGTCACAGCGGACTGCGTTACCAAATATTGACTTCGAATAGCGTCAGCAGTGATCGGACGTTTAGAAGATAACGCGACGGTGACGATTTGAATAACAGTCATGACGCTTCTTGTGTTCAGAATACAAAAACACGAGAAAATTTACATTGGCGAGGTTCACGGTTATGTTCAGCACTTTTGGTATCAGAGATACGGCTGTCAGTCTAAAAGATTTATTGCCACTGACTTTCAATACCGCCGTGCATGGAAATATGTTTTCTTCTTTCTCTCGGCGGTCAACGACTCGCGCTGGAGCATCCTGTTACTCTACGTAAATACTCTCTCGAGAAATTCGCTTCTAATCTGAAGAATTCTTTCCGATTCAGTCAATATAAAAAATCTTTTCTCGCCCACGTAATCAAATACGACGATGAAGCTCGAGAAAGGAGGGCTTCCACTCGTCAGAAAAAAACTTAGGAGTAACCATGTGGCAGGCTCCACCCTAAACAAATACACTTTGGGCCCTAAGTCACTAAGTGGTTATAACTGTAAATAACTTTTTATTTACTCTTTTCTACTTTCTATTGTACATTGTACTCGCAGGTGTAAACAATTCTTCCGTCCTTAGTCTTTGTTTATGAAATATCAGTGGAAAGTCGTGATAAATGGAGTTATGCCCAGTTAAACTCCTTTGTGAATTTTGGACCACCTTATTCGACGATCATGGACCGAAGCGAAACGGCGGGTGATAACTTCATAGATTTTAGACAGATGTATGGTACGTCTGGAAATTGTTGTCTAATGGACGACGTAGTCTGTTTGAGCGAAGAATCATCAATGCATCATAAAGAAACCTCCGTGTTGCACACTGTAAGGAAATTAGGACTGTTTGAGTCATATTTCCAATTCGTATACTAAAAACCTTTCGTCTTAAATAAAAATAAATGGAAGATAATCTATGTAAACTTCAGAAAATCAGACGATTCGATGACAGCGTGAACGACATATCTGTCTAGTATGTCAAGTAGATCGCATATCTAAGCTTAATGTTTGTTGGCAGAATGAAGCTGAACGAATAGGTCAAGTCATTTATAGGCAGGAGAAACGGAATGCTTGTACTGATGGGGAAAATACTGCGAGATATCATAATCCACGCAAAGGCGGGTAACAAACCTACACTCAGTCCGTTCATCAATGGAATCCGAAAGACTGCGCCTTAAAAAAATACGTACAACATTCAGCCATGGCTCGTGGAGGTGTTTCCTTCGCCCTGTCGACCTTCCCTGCCATCTACCGGCCGTACCTGTAAGTACCGTTGCTTACATAAATACCATCATTTCTAATGTCTCATCAGCTTGTCTATGCACTCCCACAATGTTAGATATTTAAGTTCCAGTTATATACGTGGCGTCCAAGGAGTAATGAATATTCCGGAATATGACAAGAACGATCATTCGTTGCAAAAAGTCCACTAAACATGGACTCTTAAAATGAATACCTTCAAAGCTATGAACACTGCTTCAGTAGAAGAGGTATTTCACTGTCGCGAAAATTAATAAATGCTCATAACTTTCAAGGTATGCATCCAAGAGCCCACGTTTAGTAGAATTTGTGGCTTAGAATGATCGTTCCTGTCATGTCCCTGAAAACTAACCATTTCTTCTGGGATACTCTGTATATTATTTTCTGAAAGTGTAGACGAGTTTTTATGCAACACTATTTTCTCTATTTGTTCTTTGACGATGTCTGTTATTGTATTTGTCATACAACTTATACGACTGTAATTCGTTTGTCAATATTGCTTACACCCAAACCTCCAGCTGTCAGGCACACACTGTCGTCCAGCAGAACTGGTGTAAACTTTAATTAAAAGTAACACCGGGACTACGGAGCACAGGTAAATCATAACTGTGAGTAGTTAATATGCGTAGCTTTCGTGGGGACGTTGCTATAACGTTAGATCGTCGTGTGAAGGGTCCTGGGTTCAAACCCCTTTGTTGACACTGTTTTTTACTGTATTATGAGTGAAAGTGTTATATGGGACTAATAACACTTCCGCACGTGTGATGCAATTGTTTTTTATTCTTCTATTCCTATTGTTTATGTTAATTCTCTGACACTACAAAGGTACTACCTGCTTCATTACGAATGGTGTCCATTCTGTCACACATGTCCGACAAAACATCACACCTATGTATCCAAATGTATTCTATAGGTTTGCTATTTTCAACTAAAGAAGCGAAAGCAAACTGCCAAAACAACATTGCTACAAACTCCGAAAATTCCTTTTACATATCAGGAAAATGTTCTCCCATATAACAGTCTCGCGCGTGAACAGTTAAAATATATTTGTCATCGGTGGGATTTGAACGGATGACCTTTGCTACGATGATCTCACGTTTTATCAACTCATCCAGGCGAGATTTCCACCTTTCAGTCTCCTTCTGACCTCCGTCGATCAAGTGTTACTTTTAATTATCGTTTACGCATGTTCTATTGAACGACAGCACATTGCACGAACTAAATCGGTGTTTTGGTTGATACTCTATCGATATACAACGTTTGGTACCGATCTGAGTGTCTGATATCTGGAGGTTTGGATATTGGTGTCTGAAACCTGTCGTGGCATTTAAAATAAAAATAGAAGTGCAGCTGGCGCTTTGATTGGATTACAGTTCTCCCTCTTTCCTTTGGCGAAGACATCATTGTATGGAAAGCGTCTACAAAATGACAGCGAGATGATTTTCATGGCAGAACTTTTCCTGAACAGAAAAAATATATGTGCATTTTCAACTTCTCGCGGCGTAATAAATATGGGTTTAATATGGACAAAGCATGGAATCCGGCTCTTGGAGTAATTAAACTGCAGAGAAGTCGTCATCGTGTCACCTGCGCCGATCATACATCGATAAGCGAATCGAATGTCTGTACGCCTTCGCCACAGGCGGCGCATGTGTAAGCGTATGTCTCTGCCGCCGACCAGCATCTGTGACCGGCATGCACAGTACCGCAGCGGTGGAGCATATAAGGCCGCGTTTGACGTCTTGTCGTCTGTCCTGTGACTCACTCTGAGGATTATTTATTTAGCGTATGTGGTTTTCAAGTACAAATGGTTTCATGTTTAAATACATACAGACAGATAAAGATAAAATCAACATACATTATAACATATAAATAATGTCTCGTCTTATGGACATTCAATTAAGGATAAAGTAGGCATACACAGGTTGTTACAATAAGGTGTCTTGTCATAGGTAAGATAAAATTATCATATAGAAATTGTTGCTAAGAGGTCATTCAGCAATCACATATATGGAATTTATAGAGTCTCTCTAAAGTTCTATGTCTAGGTTTTCCATCCACTCGACGGATGCAGGGGAGGCTGCATAAAGTTCTCGAATGGATCCTTTAAACGCACTTTTAGGGCATTCCTGAATGATGTGCTGGATCGTTTGCTCTGGATGTCCACAATCGCACTGTGGTGAATCTCGTATGCCCCATCTACAGAGCATCTCGCCGCTTCTGCCACGACTAGTTCTGAGTCTATTGAGTATAAGCCAAGTTGTTCTTGGCGGGTCTGTACCAGGTAGGTTTCCACCAGGTGATATTTCATTGCAGTTCTTGGATAGTCCAGTCTGAGACCATTCATTTTTCCATGAATCCATAGCATCGTAAGACGTAGCCATAAGGTTTTGAGCTGTTCTCCATGGTGGTCTTCTAGATCATAGTCGGGAAAGATTTGGGGCAATGTCCTGATGGATTGGAAGGTTGGTATTGGAGGAGATTTTACGCCATTCATTAACTAAGGCGGTTTGCCGCCTAAGATGTGGTGGAGCTATACTGCAGAGAACAGGAAGCCAAGGTAATGGGGTGGATTTAATGGTCCCAGTTATGGTTCTCATGGTATTGTTTAGTTGAGTATCGACTTTAGACGTGTGGCTGCTGTAAAGCCAAACAGGGCTGCAATATTCCGCAACAGATTATACCAGCGCTACAGAAGAAATCTTCAGAGTTTGTACATCAGCTCCCCAGCTAGTATTGGCGAGCTTTTGAATAATAATATTTTTTGTACGTATCTTAGTAGGAGTATCTATTAGACATGGTTTGAATGTAAGCTATCTATCCAATTTAATACCAAGATATTTTGGGTTTGGGTTATACTTTAACTTTCTACCAGCAAAGGTAACGTCAAGGGATCAGGTTGCCTGTTGGCTGTTAAATGAAACACTGTAACTTCTGACTTTATTGGGTTAGGAATTAATCTCCAAGATCTGAAGTATTTACCCATTACTCCGAGGTCTTGGTTAAGGGAGTTTTCACACTGTTCAAAACTTTCATGTTGCACAGCCAGTGCCATGTCATCTGCGTAACAGAACTTCCGCGCATTTATTGTTGGTATGTCGCTTATGTACAAATTGAAAAGTAATGGTGCCAATACAGAACCTTGTGGTAAGCTGTTGTTTGAAACAATGTTTCGACTCTTCTTTCCTTCTAGATGAACTTCAAGGGTTCTATTGCTGACCATATCACTTAGTAGTTTGTACAAGGTCTGGCAAGGGATAATCTCAAGTATCTTGCTAAGAAGACCATGCCTCCACACAGTATCGTATGCAGCGATTAAATCTACAAATGCAACAGCTGTTTTAAGTTTCCGCTGTTGCATTTGTTGCATCTGAGGATGGCCGGACGATACGCGGCCGAAATATCAGTGGAGGAAATTTTATTTGCGCGGCTGCATGCCCGAAATTTAATGGATTAGAAAAAATATACACTTCTATAACGAAGATCTCTAACCAGCCTACTATCTTGGGAAAAATGTGTCGCACTGATGGACGAATATGTAGAAAAGAATCAAACCGTCACCAAGAGTCACGGTCTCGGCTTGATTCTGTCGAGGTGATAATTAAAACTTTGTGGATGCAGCAAGTTCGTAAGGTGCATTGCGTCCGGCTGCAGACACTGTGACGCCGCTAGCCGCGCACTCGGCCACGCACTCCTTTGTTGGTCTTTGAAAGTACTTGCGGGAGAACGACGCCCTCCAGTACGCGGCGAGGCCAAGGCACTCGAGAGGGAGGGCGGCAGCCTCTCGGAGGACGTTGATGTTTCGATAGGCGCGCTCAGGAGCCGGAAGATGGGCCCATCAATAAGGCTGCGCGCGGCGGGGTGTCGGCTGCCACAACGGGACGCCGTGTATTTTTAAGTAGGCGTAATGACCGTGGGGGGCGCGCCGGGCCCTCGGCCGTCAGCACACAATGCGCCGTGACCCTGGGTCGAGAGCCTCGGGCCGTGTATCACATACGTAACGCTGCCCACCACAGAGATGACGCTGCAGGATTTTTGTATTAGAATGTGTTCGTGTTTTCTTACTTTATCACCGTGGTATTTACCCGCGTAGGCGTATATTCGGGTGCAGGCTCCTCTCAGTTCACATATACTAAATTTTTGCTCCTGAGTACGTAAATGTCTTATTCAGTGAAAATCTTGTATCTCCTCTTATTACAGTAAAGCAGTGATTCCGAAGCCGAAGGAAGTTACACCCGGGGCGGGCGGGGGACTATCGACGGTGGGGGGTACGTGGTAGTCACGAAATTTTTTCAGGTACAAAATGAAAAATGTTTAGCTCACTATGTCCTGTGTTATTCGTTACTGCAGAGAGTTTTGAATTTCAACTGGCAAACAGTCTGTTTTCACTTGAGTGATACAGCACTGCCTCTTCTTTTATTATTGGATGAATGACGATTTCTTTCGCTTTGCCCGCATCTCGTGGTCGTGCGGTAGCGTTCTCGCTTCCCACGCCCGGGTTCCCGGGTTCGATTCCCGGCGGGGTCAGGGATTTTCTCTGCCTCGTGATGGCTGGGTGTTGTGTGCTGTCCTTAGGTTAGTTAGGTTTAAGTAGTTCTAAGTTCTAGGGGACTGATGACCATAGATGTTAAGTGGTGGTGGTTGTTGGGATGTTTAAGGGGGGGGGGGGGGGGTAAACAGATGTTAAGTCCCATAGTGCTCAGAGCCATTTTTTTTTCTTTCGCTTTCAGGAAAAGATAATGAAGGATAATAATGGTTTTCGGATTAGGAAAGGATACCCCGTGCAGTGTTACGTGGCTTTATGCTTAATTACAGACTTACTGTTTCATCAGTTGATTTGTTTTCACCACGTAACGCCCGCGGTTTACGCCCTTCTTCGTTGCTGAGCGATGTATCACTTTTCGTTCTGACGCCGCAACTCTTCCTTTCCTATACATTTACTACTTTTTATCTATTTAAATGATGAACTATTGGGTTTGCCGTTTAACACCTTTTTAATAACTGTGGAAGTATTACAGGCATCGGGTCCCACCTAATGTGTCACCCGCCTACACGTTTTACATGAACCTTTCAAGATTCGATCGATCTGTTTACAAAGAGAAAGCAGAATGTCTCTTCCTTTGACGTTGTCCAACAACGACCTAGGAAGCTCGACGCCCTCGCGGCCCAGGCTCTTCCATGGCTCGCGGTAGTTTGCAGTATTCGTTTTATTCCTTGCCCACTTGCCGCTACGTCGAACTTTTGTGGTGATGGTTGGGCAACGTCTTCCACATTATCTGCAACATAAATAAACTTTCTTCCCACAGTATTTCTGAAAACCCAAAACAAACTTAAAGAACATAATAGTACCAACTGTTCTTACAATTTTTCGTATAAGTCTAGGTCGATTTAATAAGAGGTGGGACAGGCCTAAGCCTTGTGACACCACACCCGTCATGGCTTCTCAAACGTACTAAGTAGGCATTCGCCTTTATCGAGTAAGGAAGATCACGGGTAACCTAATGCTGGACAATCGGATGGGGATTTGCTCGTAAACCGTCGATCTCCCGAATACAAGTGTCTTCACCACTGTGCCACCTCGCTAGTTTGCAAGCAGGATTTGTTTGGTCTGTCAGATCAGATATTTTTATTGGTGTCTGAGGACAGCGTACTGCATAACATTGGGCTATAAGTCCAGATACTTCCATCGGCGACAGAGGACAGCGTACTGAACAATATTGCATCAGTATTTGCTTCATTTGCAGAGTAATAATTATAGTTATTAGAAGTTGTACTTTTTAGATTGGTTAAATACCTCAAAGTACACGTGGCAAGACCAAGCCATGAATGATTATTTTCCCCTGGATAGCAGGTCAGGTGTTAATGTGTGGATGCTTGGACACTAAACGGTTAGCCTATACTGACAGGTGTAGTTCACTTAGTGGTGCATTTACCATCGTGCAGAAAAAGTCAGGTAGTAAATTGTGTGACGTGTTTGCGGGAAGACAGTTGGATGCAGAGAAAAAAACGACACACACACACACACACACACACACACACAGGATGTTTCAAAGATTTTGCAACAAATGACTAGGGGTGATAGATCACATCATGGGCAATAACTTTTTTTATAGACGAAATTTGCCCTTACACTTCCCAGCAACACTGCGAGGGTCGTTCAAAAAGTTATGCTACGCATTCCTCTCTGAAAGCAGGTTCGTTTTCCTCAGGTTTCCCTTCACTTTTGGCTATGAAACCTCATTTTTCAACACAATGTCCGTTCAATACGACGGCGTTACGGCACATTACTGGTAGCCTGTATGTCCGCAGGTACCACTCTAGTGGTCGACGTCGAAGCCAACGTCTTCCTGCGTCAGTAACCTCCTCATTATCCACGTACAGCTTTCCGCGAAGTGCATCCTTCATTGCGCCAAAGGGACAGAAGTTAGGAACTCCGGGCTGTAAGGTGGACGAGGAAGAAGACTCCAAAGAAGTTTTGTGAGCTGCTCTCGGGTGCGCAGACTTGAGTGAGGCCTTCAGTTTTCGTAGACAACGGGAAGTTCGTTTGCATTTTTGTGGCGGCGAACACGCTCAAGTCGTTTCTTCAATTTTCTGAGAGCCGTCCGACACTTGGGAGCTCGGACAAGTTTGAGGGACCTTGTTGCAGTGATGACAGACGCCTCGCGCAAGCGCCGATGAGTATCTGCGTTGCTCTGGTTTTCCGCCAAGAGTAACTCAAATGACAGCGCCGTGCTTGGAACGCACCTCCGTTACAGAAGCCAATTTGAAGGCTACGAATAGCGCCGCTGCCCATCGGAACTTCATGAAACTATGGGGGCTAAAGCGGGAAGATTCCACGATGTCCCACAGCAAATTCCCCAATTTTCGACCGAAATCAGCCGAGAAAAGACAGTATTGCATTCCTAGTCTTCCCCGTCCCTGCGACGATGAGATTTCAAAAGTGGCTCTGAGCACTATGGGACTTAACATCTATGGTCATCAGTCCCCTAGAACTTAGAACTACTTAAACCTAACTAATCTAAGGACATCACGAGGCAGAGAAAATCCCTGACCCCGCCGGGAATCGAACCCGGGAACCCGGGCGTGGGAAGCGAGAACGCTACCGCACGACCACGAGCTGCGGATGACGAGATTTCACCGAACTGGCAGGATCTGCCAATCAGGTGTGCAGCATACTACCTACTCTAGTAAACTGATAGTGATTTTCGACAAGAAGAATCATAAGAAGAATGAGTGTCTCTAAGTGGAGAAAGATATTTTAGAAGGGAATCAAGAACTTCAGTTTAGCGGGGCATGGCACCTTTCATACGGAGCATTTGACTAGATGATAGGCAACACACATTGGATCGAACGCTGTAGAATGCCTATACCATCGCGCCTCCGAAGGGAATAGTGAATAGTGTGTCTGAGGAGGAGAGGTACATGCTTTGAGGGGTGATATCAATTTTGAACAGAAAACGTCGTATGTACATATGTCCTGTTCCGAATGGTTTTCGAGACAGAACATGTACTTAATGTATTTTTTAAAAGGAAAACATATTCGCAGCTCACTGTAGAAATTATTTATTTGATGATTGCAATTTCGGTCTTTGGGCCATTTTCAAGAGATACTGCAAAAGATTTTGCTCCAGACATATCAGACTTCAAAAGCCTCCGACTTGTGTACGCGTCACCGTCAAAACAAAGCTTTCTCGCTATAGAAATACAGTAACAGCACACTAGTGCGAAGCTCTGTACATCGTGAAATGGTGTAAATTACGTGAATTGTTAGGAATGTTAGCAGCCTCCTTTGAAGTTACTGTATTTCTACGATGAAAAGGCTTAGTTTTGACGATGACCTAATGCAAGTCGGACATGCGCTGACACAAAATCTCTTGCACTATCATTTCAAAATGGCAGAAAGGCCGAAACTGCAATTATGAAGTAAATAATTTCTACAGTCAGTGGTGAATAGGATGTTCTTTAAAAAATTCTACATGACTGTGACTCGGACCATGACAATTTAACATTTAATGTACTTTGATATCTGTTTTTGTGTTATTCAAACATTGACATTGTTTAACACAATATTATAGAGGAGATAAGATTAACCGTTTGATACAGGACACTTGTGGCCTATCGACTCGGGAAACTACCTCAGATTTGTCTATGAAAACTACCTATGTTACAGCGAATGCGCGTCGCGCGAAATTTTCAGTATTCTTGCACTCTCTTCGCCCGAACTATTGGTCCTATAGGTAAATGAATATGATCTTTTTTATATGAAATTCAATGTAGTTTAATTTTGTACTGCGACACGTTTTCGCTGGAGGGTACAGTTTTCGAGTTTACTCAAGAAAAATGGACAAAAGTGATATTAAATGCGTTTTATCTCGGAAACCATCGGGCTAGGGCATATGTCCGTACGTAGTTCAGAATCACTAATACTATCACCCCTCTAAGGATGTGTGTGTACGCGCGCGCGCACCTGGAAAATAGGACTGACGCTGAAATGACCCTGGTAATGTATAGGAGAATCGTTAATCACAGAAAATAAACTGTGATTTCGATGCACCAATGGCCTGCTGTCACACTCCTGTGTCATTTCGCTTGAGTTATTGAGAGGAACAGACACGTTTAGTGACAAGCTGAAAGCAACACAAAATTCTGCTCGCGGGAAACTAGCACGTGTTCATTCTCGAGTGTCAGAGAACCACAATTCGTGAAAAACGTGTGCGGAACTCTTTGCGCTAGAGTTTAAGGCTGAAAATGTTTTGGAAAATCTTCCAGCAAAGTCTACATGCAAAGCTTAGTGAGTAAATGGTGCGAAATGGGCTCTGTAGCGAAAAAAGCTGGGAAATGTCCGAAAAGAGGTCTAAATCCAGAAAACATTGCGGGAGTGAAGGAAAGCATGGGACAAAGTCCGAAGAAATCTCAGTGCCGATTATCTGCGCACGGTGCGAATTAAGAAATCGCCGTGTCCAAACAATATCAGAAAGAACCTGCATCCGTGTAATTACAAATTTATTGTTGTGCTTCAGTTAAAGCGTCCAGACGACTGTCACTTGACTTCTGCTGGCGATTTCAGAGAGAGGTGCAATCAGAACTTTTGGATCCTCAGTTTCTCGATTCTTCATATGAGGCCTAGTTCTACCTGTCCAGGTATCTGAAAGCACAGAACATGCGTCATTATCCATCAGAAGATCGCCATCAGTTCTTTGAAGAACCTGTGCGTAACCTCAAGACTTGTGTTCGGCGGGAAATGGCTGGTGTCCGCATTGTAACACAATTATTTCACCAAACTGTTAATGCTAGCCGGTACGTCCAGAAATTGTTCAATCCGAATGCAGATCAACTCAAAAAAGATGAAAGACTATATGGATATTTTGAGCAAGACGGAGCAACAGGACAAACCGCCTTGACAACCTTGTCACGCACCAGTGTTCGATGAAGAGAGGACAATCAGCAGAGGCAGTGCTATCCCCTGGCCTCCCCAACCGCCTGGTCTCTCTGTCCGCGTGATTTTCACCTGTGGAGCGAAGCTGTACGTGGATGATGGAGACGTTATTGATGCAGCAAGATGATGGTTCCGACGTCCACCACTAGAGTGGTACCGTGCGAGCATACAGAGTCTCTTTTCTCAAATAATTCTCACACGCTGGAAGAGCTGCAACAGAACATTGGAAACCAAAACTGCTGCTATCTCTCAGGCAGAACTGCTGTTGTTGGATAAGTCGACCCAACGCTGCATACATGTTGACAGTGGCCACTTCCAGAATTTCTGTGATGTTCATTAACAAGGATCAGCCCTGCATCAGTCTTATTCTAATTTTTTTCTGGCCATTGTTATGTTGCCCACACTTAACTACTCTCAAAAGTTAGTGCATTCCTCATTCTTTATATCTTAGACCCACGAAAGATTGTTTTTAGTGATCTCTCTATGTTGCTACTGACAACACACCAGAGTCTTGCTCTCCCAGTGCTTTCTGAGAGAGCTCTTATTGACTTACTGTGCGTGTCTCAGAGTTTCACTTTCCTGGATCAGACCTGCAAGATCATTGTTTTTTCTTTATTTTACGATTTACCGTTTTGTGCTAATAGTCAAAGTCATGTGTCCAACGTTTATTTCTACGTTGCTGGCTATTTCAGTTAAACTGTAGTAAAAAAAAATAAGAATAAGACTAAGAATAAAAATAAGTTATGGAGTGTTATCAAGACGGTTAATAAGTACGAATCTAGCTCAAGTTTCAGACAATGACTTCGGTGGCTTAAATTTCTAAACCTGTACACTGTCTGAAAGGAAGGGGCATGAGGGCTTAACGTTCTATCACCAACGAGGTCATTAGAGATAGATCAGGAAACGATGGGGAAGGAAACCAGCACACTCTTTTCAAAGCAGCTACTCCAAACGTTTGCCTTAAGCCATTTGGGAAAATCTAAATCATGATTAGCCGAACGGATATTTGAACCCTGAGTCTCCTGTATGTCAGACGAATGCATGAGTCACTGTGAATGGGTGCAGGCGTCTTTTGGAGAGCCAGTTATGTACAAGCTACCCAAATATGCTAAATAAGCAGACTTATTCGTCACCTGAAACTCTGCACTCTGCAGACATGCCAAACACTGGCGAAGAAAGGGAGTAAAATGAACTGTAACAATTTTTTTCACTGTTGAGCTCGTAAAAGCCAGTGAAGGTATCTGAAATTAGAAAAGACAGAGCGTATTTTTCACAGCTGTGTTTCAAAAGATCCTAAAAATGTGGATAAGTGGTTGTATTTTTTGTCTGTTAATAACGAGTTGCATGCGGTATTCACAGATATTACAATGCTTACATCTTGTTGACAGTTGTAAGCAGAGAATCAAGGAGAGAGAAATAATTTAATCTGCTCTTCGAAATGCTCCCTACTAACAATAGCCGACCGGAGTGGCCGAGCGGTTCTAGGCGCTACGGTCGTAGGTTCGAATCCTGCCTCGGGCATGTATATGTGTGATGTCCGTAGGTTAGTTAGGTTTAATTAGTTCTAAGTTCCAGGGGACTGATGACCTCAGAGGTTAAGTCCCGTAGTGCTCAGAGCCACTTGAACCACTACTAACAACAAGCAGTGTCTATGCAAACAGTTTCAACGTTTATGCAGAAAAGTAAAGACTCATCCCGTCTGATTTTTTTAAAGTCTGTCGCGTGGTGGCAGTATTCTGTTGATGGACGACATGGTTTCTCGGAAGTGTTTAGTTCTGGTCCACGTTCCTTCCAACTGGTGGCTCAGGAGGTCACATCATTTCAGTATTTAGGGGGAATGCTGAAGAGCATTTGAAATGGAACAAACATATAAAATCAATACTGTTGTTGTTGTGGTCTTCAGTCCCGAGACTGGTTTGATGCAGCTCTCCATGCTACTCTATCCTGTGCCAGCTTCTTCATCTCCCAGTACCTACTGCAACCTACATCCTTCTGAATCTGCTTAGTGTATTCATCTCTTGGTCTCCCCCTACGATTTTTACCCTCCACGCTGCCCTCCAATACTAAATTGGTGATCCTTTGATGCCTCAGAACATGTCCTACCAACCGATCCCTTCTTCTGGTCAAGTTGTGTCACAAACTTCTCTTCTCCCCAATCCTATTCAGTACTTCCTCATTAGTTATGTGATCTACCCATCTAATCTTCAGCATTCTTCTGTAGCACCACATTTCGAAAGCTTCTATTCTCTTCTTGTCCAAACTATTTACCGTCCATGTTTCACTTCCATACATGGCTACACTCCATACAAATACTTTCAGAAATGACTTCCTGACACTTAAATCTATTCTCGATGTTAACAAATTTCTCTTCTTCAGAAACGCTTTCCTTGCCATTGCCAGTCTACATTTTATATCCTCTCTACTTCGACCATCATCAAAACGATAAACTTACATTTGTTGGGAGATTGAACGAGAGTGCAAAGCATCTGTACACTAAAGGGAACCGTGTACAGAAGTCCAGTTGCTTTCAAATGTTTCCTTACTCGCTTGAAACGAAATCCGGATGAGCCTGACGACACTGTACAACTTCCGATATGTACAGGGTTATTACAAATGATTGAAGCGATTTCACAGCTCTACAATAACTTTATTATTTGAGATATTTTCACAATGCTTTGCACACACATACAAAAACTCAGTTTTTTTAGGCATTCACAAATGTTCGATATGTGCCCTTTAGTGATTCGGCAGACATCAAGCCTATGATCAAGTTCCTCCCATACTCGGCGCAGCATGTCCCCATCAATGAGTTCGAAAGCATCGTTGATGCGAGCTCGCAGTTCTGGCACGTTTCTTGGTAGAGGAGGTTTAAACACTGAATCTTTCACATAACCCCACAGAAAGAAATCGCATGGGGTTAAGTCGGGAGAGCGTGGAGGCCATGACATGAATTGCTGATCAAGATCTCCACCACGACCGATCCATCGGTTTTCCAATCTCCTGTTTAAGAAATGCCGAACATCATGATGTAAGTGCAGTGGAGCACCAACCTGTTGAAAGATGAAGTCGGCGCTGTCGGTCTCCAGTTGTGGCATGAGCCAATTTTCCAGCATGTCCAGATACACGTGTCCTGTAACGTTTTTTTCGCAGAAGAAAAAGGGGCCGTAAACTTTAAACCGTGAGATTGCACAAAACACGTTAACTTTTGGTGAATTGCGAATTTGCTGCACGAATGCGTGAGGATTCTCTACCGCCCAGATTCGCACATTGTGTCTGTTCACTTCACCATTAAGAAAAAATGTTGCTTCATCACTGAAAACAAGTTTCGCACTGAACGCATCCTCTTCCATGAGCTGTTGCAACCGCGCCGAAAATTCAAAGCGTTTGACTTTGTCATCGGGTGTCAGGGCTTGTAGCAATTGTACACGGTAAGGCTTCTGCTTTAGCCTTTTCCGTAAGATTTTCCAAACCGTCGGCTGTGGTACGTTTGCTTTATTCGTCGACTTCCGCGGGCTACGCGTGAAACTTGCCCGCACGCGTTCAACCGTTTCTTCGCTCACTGCAGGCCGACCCGTTGAT
Source organism: Schistocerca cancellata (assembly GCF_023864275.1). Lineage (NCBI taxonomy): Eukaryota > Metazoa > Arthropoda > Insecta > Orthoptera > Acrididae > Schistocerca > Schistocerca cancellata. The sequence continues at coordinate 702,287,484 of NC_064628.1, forward strand.
TTCCCCTTACAGAGGCATCCAGAAGCTTTAAACTGCGCATACCATCGCCGAATGGAGTTAGCAGTTGGTGGATCTTTGTTGAACTTCGTCCTGAAGTGTCGTTGCACTGTTATGACTGACTGATGTGAGTGCATTTCAAGCACGACATACGCTTTCTCGGCTCTTGTCGCCATTTTGTCTCACTGCGCTCTCGAGCGCTCTGGCGGCAGAAACCTGCAGTGCGGCTTCAGCCAAACAAAACTTTGAGTTTTTCACGTATCTGTAATGTGTCGTGACCATATGTCAATGAATGGAGCTACATTGAATTTATGAAATCGCTTCCATCATTTGTAATATCCCTGTATTTTACAAATACTACGGAACTTACAAATTCGTGGTTTGTGACAAATGAAATATTGAATCCCAAGTTTTTGTTACGATGTCAATGAATTCCAATATGTGCGCCGTCTGTTACTCGAAGAATGTCTAATAGATACTAGATTTCGCATCATATGTTTGACAACATTCCTTGTGTAACACTGGCAACAGCATCTGTTATACTTATTAATGTATCCAGATCAGATACTTGTGTAACGTACACTCTGTCTTTTACGTAGCCCCACAAGAAGAAAATCTAAAGGCATTATGTCTGGTGATCTTTCCCGACAGGCAGACGCCCAATCCACCTCTCAGAAAATGTTTCATTGATAAAACCACCCCATCTTGTTGGAAAATCGCGCCAGCCTGAAAGCCCCTCAGTTGCGGTTCCACAAACTGTTCTAGCAAGTCCAGATAGATGTTAGCTGTTACTGATTTCTCGACGAAAAAAAAAAAAAGGCCCAATGACTCCGTTGCGCGTTAAACTGCACTACACATTGATTTTATAGGAATCCCTAACGTATTCTAAGGCAACGTGTGGACCTTCCGAATCCCAAATCCTCAGATTGTGGTCGTTAACTTTACCTGATATGTGGAAAGTAGCCTCATCTAAAAAAAAAAAAAAAAAAAAAAACAAACAAACAAACAAATTCGTTGAAGGTACTCATTGCTGGTGTCGATTCGCGCCAATATCTCAGTCGCAAAAGCTGCTCGACAATTTGCCCATCTGCTTGTAATGCGTGTCTTATCTGCAACTTATAGGCAAGCAAATACTATCTGTTTCGTAGAGTTCTTCACCCAGTAGTCCTACGAATCCGTAATTCATGAGATGCGCTTGGAGTAGATCTCGAAGGGTAACGTAAGAACGCCTGTTGACAGCTCCGACACTTTGTTCACTGGCCGAAGGCTGCCCTGGACTCAGAAGATCCAACACACTGCCGATCTGTTTAAACTTCAAGTACCACGCAACAATACTACTACTTTTGATATTTCTGAGCAACTGTCGTTCAATAATTTTAAAATGAACACACCTTCATTTGACTGTATTTTTGTTTATTTATTTACAACCGAGGATTCGGTCTTTTATGCCATTTTCAAGTGTCTGAGTTTATGGCATTAACATAGATTGCAGGACATCAAACTCAAAATTTGCCATAAATTAAGAAAAATATTCTCTCCTCACGAAACGCCGGATGTAATATCAGGCTTCTCTGACGAAGAGTTAATATCAGCATATACAGTGAAAAGTACGCGAGGCTACCTGCACCTTCGTAGAAACATATGTGCGCTCAGGCATCTAAATATTGGCCCTACTGGTAATTGATAATCACTGAAGAGGACCGCTGCAAAGATGGTCGAAAAGTCGCTAGTGTTTTACAATGACGGTGCCCTCAAAATATTTTTATTCGAAATTACCGATGTAATGGAAAGGGCAGACGAACCTCAACAATGTAGAGCTTCAGGAGGGCAGTGAGCTGTCGGAAACTTAACCGATAACGGTGCCACGACCATTGTCTTAAGTGCGCACAATTTATCTCCTAGCCTGCGACGGAAGCGGCGCAATAACAAGATATAAGCGAAACATGCTCATGCTCACAAGTGCCACTCGAAAGTCCAACGGCTTACACTATCTGGCGAGTGACAGCTGGTTGTTTACGGGTGCTGACTCACTGCGTCTGCCCGGAAAAACCCGTTCATATATCTTCTTTCCCACATGGCTGACAGTTTCTCTGAAACAGCCCTTGTTTTACGGCGAACTTTGCCTTCTACCGTTAAAATTAGTCATATGACATTCCGTGGAAGACCCTAGTGAGTAGGTTATTAACGAAGAGAGATCTCCTAACATAAAATCATCTTTGGGCTTACCTACAAGGGAATTTTAGAGGTCCGTTATTGATCAGAATACACGCTCCAAGTGCCGGCCGGGGTGGCCGAGCGGTTCTAGCCGCTAAAGTCTGGAGCCGCTCGACCGCTACGGTCGCAGATTCGAATCCTGCCTCGGGCATGGATGTGTGTGGTGTCCTTAGGTTAGTTAGGTTTAAGTAGTTCTAAGTTCTAGGGGACTTATGACCTCAGAAGTTAAGTCCCATAGTGCTCAGAGCCATTTTTGAACACGCTCAGAGTCAAAAAAAGACGCACCACAAAGGAATTATTCGAATAAGATAGAAATCGGTACATGTATAGACAATCAAATTAAAATAAAAAAAAAGAATGATTTATTTAAGTTAAAGAGCTTCGTAAATTGAGCAAGTCAATAATGCGTTGGTCCACATATGGTCCTTATACAAGCGTTATTCGGCTTGCCATTGTTGGATGTCCTCTGAGGGATAGCGTGCCATATTCCCTCCAACTGGCGCTTTAGACTGCCGAAGTCCCGAGCTGGTTGGAGGACCCGGCCCATAATGATCCAAACGTTCTCAATTTGGGAGAGATCCGACGAGCTTGCTGGCCAAGGTAGAGTCTGGAAAGCACGAAGACAAGCAACACAAACTCTCGTCGTGTGTGGGCGAGCATTATCTTGCTGAAATGTAAACCCAAGATGGCTTGTCATTAAGGGTAACAAAATGGGGCGTAGAATATTGTAGACATACCCCTGTAAGTGTGCCGCGAATGATAACCGAAGTGGTCCTGCTGTGAGATGAAATGGCACTCAAGACCTTCGCTCTTGGTTGTCGGGCCGTATGGCGGACGACAGTCTAGTTGATATCCCACCGCTGCCCAGGGCGTCTCCAGACACGTCTTCGGTGTTCATCGGGGCTCAGTTCGAAGCGGGACTCATCACTGAAGAAAATAATTCTGCTCGAGTCAGTAAGATTCCATTCCGAATGTGCCTGCCACCACTGCAAATGGGCTTGTTGGTGTGCAGAGGCCAATGGCAGTCAGCGCAAGGGGCGCCGCGAGCTCATCCCCCTTTCTTTGAGCCTATTAATGGACCTTGTGGTCACTGAAGCACCAGCTGCACATAGGATCGATGATGATGATGATGATGATGATGATGATGATGATGATGATGATGATGATGATGATGAATCCGGGGCTCCGAGTGACTCTCTGACGATTGTTCGGTCCTCATATTGTGTTGTCTCTCTAAGTCGACTGCTTCTTTCTTGCGCTGAGTTTGGCCATGGTTCACCCATTCATTCCAACATCGTTGAGTAATGGTATCGCTCCTATTCAAATGTCCAACGATTTGCCGATTAGTCCAACCGGCTTCTTTGAGTCCATCTACGCGTCCTCTCTCAAATTTTGACATTTGTGTTTCATGCTCACACAACTGAGAAGCACAGTTACTGTCCAACTGAGTACGCGGAATGAAATTTGCAGAGACTTTATGCCTTGGTGTCAACATGTCCCCTGTTTACTGTCCTTGCCAGCCGCACTGTGATATTGCACTGCAGCCTCACACATTCATTCATCGCCCACTAAAGTTTACAATTTTGCATTTTTCCCGTCAGTACCTGTATGAGTAACATTTTCTCACCAATTTGAATGAATCCTTCCTGGTACGTCTCTCGCTTTTCTTAGAGTGTATATAGACGGCCTAGTGGACATCGACAGAAAGTGCATGAGGCTGTTCATGTATGATGCTGTTGTACGAACACAAGTCACAACGCTAAAAGTTTTTAGCACAGTGCAGGAAGAACTGCAGGGAATGGACATTTGGTGCAGCTATTGGCAATTCACCCTCAGCATAAAGAAACGTAACATACTGTGCATAAATAGACGGAAACCCGTTATTATTCGATTAACATATTGCGGAACAGTCATTCAAACAGTTGCATACACAATGTATCTGACAGTATGCAGACATAGCGATTTAAAGTGGAACTATCATGTACAGTTAATCGTAGAAAAGGTATAAGCCAGACTGACATTCATTGAAAGAATTCTCAGCAGTCGAAGGCAATTCATGGAGGAGGTAATTTACAGAACTGCCGTGCGACCGATAGTAAAGTATTGCTCATTGCCTGGGACCCTTATTACATAGAATTGACAGAGAAAATAGAGAACATCAAAACAAGAGAAATGTGAAAGCGTCACAGAGGTGATCATCCAACTCCAGTCCTGCATCACAGCATGGTTTACTGTTAAAATTTGAAAAACAGTCAATATTTTGGTTTTCGCTGTTAGGACAGAAAAGAGATGTCACAGCAGTACATGAAATACCCTCTGCCACACACCGTAATGTGGTTCATGGCATATATACGTAGATGTAGATCCAGTTGCTTTGTTGGAAAGTTGTTTTTCGCACACATTGTCCGTTGTCTTAGTCTATCTGTTGAGTGTGGATGACGGTGATGATGTGTGGCCCGCATCTCGTGGTCGTGCGGTAGCGTTCTCGCTTCCCACGCCCGGGTTCCGGGTTCGATTCCCGGCGGGGTCAGGGATTTTCTCTGCCTCGTGATGGCTGTGTGTTGTGTGCTGTCCTTAGGTTAGTTAGGTTTAAGTAGTTCTAAGTTCTAGGGGACTGATGACCATAGCTGTTAAGTCCCATAGTGCTCAGAGCCATGATGTGTGGAGTTTGTGTCCTGTTTGTGCAGTTATTGACCATGAGGGAGAAGGGAGAGATTGAAGCTTATATGTAAAGTGTAACGTCTCGAGGTAATGGAAATACGGATGTCAAAATTTTATAATCACGTTTACTGTAGAAGTTTACTATTTTACATGCTACCTTCGATGGAAGTGAAAATGTCATTTGATATGGAATTTGAAAAGATGACAATTTCCGACTACTGCTGGCGAGCATTTTCAAAATTCTATCTATTTGATTTCAGTAGCAAGCAGAGATCTCATTTCAGGTTAGTGAATAAGAGTAAATTTCTCTGTGCTGTATTTCGCCGGAAATATTTTAATCAAAAGATAAGTAATAAATCAAATGAAATGTCATTTCTTCCATTTGCGTACGGGGAAAGTCATACAACGGCAGAAAACGAGCAAGGTTACGCAGTGATTATCTCACAGGACTCGCATTCGACAGGAGTGGGGTTCGAATCATTAGTCGTCCATTCCAGTTTTGGTTTTCCTGGTTACTCTGTGAGACTGGTTTGATGCAGCTCTCCATGCTACTCTATCCTGTGCAAGCTTCTTCATCTCCCAGTACCTACTGCAACCTACATCCTTCTGAATCTGCTTAGTGTATTCATGTCTTGGTCTCCCTCTACGATTTTTACCCTTCATGCTGCCCTCCAACACTAAATTGGTGATCCCTTGATGCCTCAGAATATGTCCTACCAACCGATCCCTTCTTCTAGTCAAGTTGTGCCACAAACTCCTCTTCTCCCCAATTCTATTCAATACCTCCTCATTAGTTATATGATCTACCCATCCGATCGTCAGTATTCCACATTTCGAAAGCTTCTATTCTTTTCGTGTCCAAACTATTTATCGCCCATGTTTCACTCCCATACATCGCTACACTCCATACAAATACTTCCAGAAACGACTTCCTGACACTTAAATCTATACTCGATGTTAACAAATTTCTCTTCTTCAGAAGCGCTTTCCTTGCCATTGCCAGTCTACATTTTATATCCTCTCTACTTCGACCATCATCAGTTATTATATTCCCCAAATAGCAAAACTCCTTTACTACTTTAAGTGTCTCTTTTCCTAATCTAATTCTCTCAGCATCACCCGACTTAATTCGACTACATTCCATTATCCGCGTTTTGCTTTTGTTGATGTTCATCTTATACCCTCCTTTCAAGGCACTGTCCATTCCGTTCAGCTGCTCTTCCAAGTCCTTTGCTGTCTCCGACAGAATTACAATGTCATTGGCGAACCTCAAAGTTTTTATTTCTTCTCCATGGATTTTAATACCTACTCCGAATTTTTATTTTGTTTCCTTTACTGCTTGCTTCAATGTACAGGTTGAATAACAACGGGGAGAGGCTACAACCCTGTCTCACTCCCTTCCCAACCACTGCTTCCCTTTGATGTCCTGCGACTCTTATAACTGCCATCTGGTTTCTGTACAAATTGTAAATAGCCTTTCGCTCCCTGTATTTTACCCCTGTCACATTCAGAATTTGAAAGAGAGTATTCCAGATGCCTGTTTCAAGAGGACAGTCTGATTTCCTTTCCCGCTGTATCCGAGCTCGTGATCTGCCTCTAATGACCACGTCGTGGACGGGGTACTAAACCCTAATCTCGCATCGTTCAAAAACAACAGACGAGATTAGGAGCTCGTGCAGCCCAGTTCTTTATCACTTTGTCAGAAAGACTAGTTTTGTAGAACCCCAGTCTAGTCAACCACTTTTATGTTGTAGGTTCCATAAATCATGACAATACCGGGATCGTTTCTTTGATAAAAGACATGGACGATTTCTTTCAGCATTGTGGGCCAATATGAGCTTGCGCTCAGTCTCTAATGATCCTTATCTTCCTTCCTTCCTTCTTCTGCTCCGAAACATCTGAACTCTTCTCCCTACATTTCAGTATACGCAAACTAGGGCGTTTCTGTTACTACAAAACAGCCTTACTTCGACACGCATTCTGAGAGACACAGAACTACTGGTTCCACGAAACTACTTATGTCCATTAAGGGGAAGACACGTGGATTTGATACACGGTTACAGCTGAAACGATTCGTTCGTTGTACTTGGACGACACGTTGTTGACCAAATGGTTGCCTGGGCCTGTTACGGAAAGAGAGATGCCTCTCCGAACGACAAACTGGCCTGGAGACGCGGACTGAGTGACCTTCCGCAGGCTGGCTTGGCTTCAGGAGCTCTCGACATCTGAGGTCCAACTGTCGCAGCAGCCGCGTGTGTACGGGACAGGCCGCCCTAAATCAGCCAATCAGCGCAATGGTGGCACGGCGCGGGGGCATCGTCCCGTTGCGTCAGCGCTGCCAAGGCTTAGGTCAGGGTTCCGCGCCATCTCCGCTGCCGCTCCCTCCACAACAAACATATCACAGCAAAGCGACGCGCTGCCGCTCCTTTGTGTCATAAGTCCACCGCTCTTCCTTACCCAGCACAAAATGATCGTGTTTCAGATTGATATAGACCCTCTCATTCCAGACTGTTTGTACGGTTTCTGCAGTTAGCTACATAGTCCAGCAGAAAATCTCGGTCATGTCCTTATTACATTTTCGAAAAACTGCAGATCATAGACATTATACCAATAATTTCAAGTCTTTAAATGACTGTACAGTTACAACTGGTCTTTCTCGATACCATCGAAAACCACATTCAGTTCTGTCTGGAAATTTGACGCACTGTCGACCGATATTTTGGGAATATCTCCCATATGTAGATCTCGATCTTAAATTTCTCTTCCTTAGCGAATATTCAAGGAACTATTGACGAAGATCACAGTACTCGTCCGGATGGCGGCGCGCGTTAGCACGCCGCTTCCGGGATCCGGGAAAATGCCTTTTTCTTCTCGATTAACGAGGGTCGGTATGCCGGCCAGCCTGTACGTGGTTTTCAGGTGGTTTTCCACATCCGACTAGGTGAGTACGGGGCTATTGCCCACGTCATGTATCAGTTACGTGATTAGCAACCATTTAGAAAACGTTCGCAAACTTTCACAGGGGTTAACGCTAGTCACAGGCAGATGACGTACGCAAATTGCGTCCCTGAAGGAACAGGTGGCAGCAGAAAGGACGCCCGGCCACCCTTTACCACTGAAATTACCATATCCAGTAATTAACATGCCGACCGTAAAGATACGGGATACAGGCGAGGAAAACAAGAAGGAAAAGGCTGGCTCTGAGCACTATGCGACTAAACTTCTAAGGTCATCAGTCGCCTAGAACTTAGAACTAATTAAACCTAACTAACCTAAGGACATCACACACATCCATGCCCGAGGCAGGATTCGAACCTGCGACCGTAGCGGTCGCGCGGTTCCAGACTGTAGCGCCGTTAACAGCTTGGCCACCACGAAAAGATTGAAGTTTACTGTAATAACAGCTGCGATATGACTGCAGAAATAGTATACTGCGTCAAAGGTTCATATCGAATAGGAACAAAGAAGGGGAGCTTCATTTTCGCCTCGCTCCATTTGCGAGTAGAACAGAAAGGCGATGACCAGCTATGGTTCATTGTGCCCTGCGCTAAGCACTGTATGGTGACATTCGGAGTATTTATGTAGATGTGAAAATGGACGTTGTATGGAAACCGAAACTGGGTTGAACGCAATTACAATTTCTAACATGTTATCATTTCTGCACACAGCTCAAGAACAGGAGCCCCTTTTCCTTCTCACTTGAAAAAAGTACAACTTTTACTTTTAATTATTGATTAAAATGTCGTCCTCCAAAGAACTTCTCAAGACAAGACATAGAACCTGAAACCGCTAATGAACGCCTGTGTAAGATAGGTATATGACGTTTCGTCCTTTTCTGTCATATTTCACCATTTTATACACAGTTACACCGATTGTGTGCGGATAAGAACCTACATTTCCGTACACATAAGAACATACATTTCCGTACACACTGCATTGCCAGGCGATCAATGGGTGCAATCTCTCCTTGGCCTTAATATCTGAACAAGATAGGAGAGATAATCGTTGTCATCAGAGTAAAACTATTTTCGTTCCACTCCATGACCCGGCAACTTCTGGTAAATCCATTTCCTTAGCGGGAACCCTACTGTGGAATTATCTATTACTTTAGCATAGAATTTTCTCATAAATTTGTCTCCAGAAGACGGCCACTGATTTGTTTGCTGAAACGACAATAACACTTCTCCTTGAGACTGAACACGTCCTTTACTCTCCACTGCCTCCCAGCTCTTCCTATATACCATAGCCTCTAAAGCAAATGGTCTCCTGACATTTCTCCTTTTTCTTTTATTAATCCATAGGCCATTACGGTCTTCATTATGTACGTTTCCTCGTTTGTATTATATTATCTTCTACAATTTCTATTACTATTTATGGTAACAGTCACCCGTCTTTCTTCTCACGGGATACCTTTTACACTAACGGAAAAAAGTCTTCAGCCCGCGCGATTGGTACGGTCGCAGGTTCGAATCCTGCCTCAGGCATGCATGTGTGTGATGTCCTTAGTTAGGTTTAAGTATTTCTAAGTCTAGGGGACTGATGACCTCAGATGTTAAGTCCCATAGTGCTCAGAGCCATTTGAACCATTTGGAAAAAGTCGCTACACCAAGGTTGTTGTGCGACATAAACGAAAGTTGGTAAGCGTGGGTCTACATCTGAAAGATGACGTCTATTCAAATTTCGCACCAGTCACACGAGTGGCGCTAGCAGCGCCATTATGATGATGTAAATCAGGTTTGCTTTAAATACACGATGTTTATCTATCTTTGAGATTGGACTTCGTGAGTTTCATGTTAGTCAAGAATGCCTTGAAGGCGACAAAGATGCCATTATCAACACCTCACTGAGCTCGAACGAGGGCATGTAATCGGCATGTAGGCAACGTACATGATTCCTGGCAGTGGTGGTCATGAGAATATACGGTAGCCAGGAGACCAGGCCCCGGACAGAAGTGAGACACTACCGAGAGGGAAGACTGTCGTGTTTGGCGTATGGTTCTGGCGCATCGTACTGCATCTGCAGCAGCAATTTGAGCAGCCGTTGGCACCACAGTGACACAACCAACTGTTACATATTGGTTACTTCAAGGGCAGCTCAGAGCCAGATGCCCTGTAGCATGCATTCCACTGACCTCAAACCGCCGCCATTTGTGGCGTCAAGCGTAAGCCCATCGGAGGCAGGGTGCAAGTCTGCTGTTTTCTGATTAAAGCTGGTTCTGCCTCGGAGCCAGTAATGGCCGTGTTGGTTAGGAGGAGGTCAGTTGAGGGCCTGCAACAACCTACCTGCGTCCTAGGCACACTGGACCTAAACCTGGAGTTATGGTTTTGTGTGCTATTTCGTACGACAACAGGGTCACTCTCGTGGTTATCCCACGCACTCTGACAGCAAATTTGTACGTCAGTCTGGTAATTCGAACGGTGTTGCTGCTGCCATTCGTGAAAAGCATTCCAGTAGATGTTTGGCTACATACTGCTGTTGTAACCCAACACGCCCTACAGAGTGTCGACATGTTGCCTTGACAAGCTCGATCACGAGATCTGTCTCGAATCGAGCACATATGGGACATCATCGAACGACAACTGCAGCTTCAACCACGACCAGCATTAACCGTCTCTGCATTCACCGACAAACTGCAACAGGCATGGAACTCCATCCCACAGCCTAACATCCGACACCTGTACAGCATATTGCACGCACGTTTGTGTACTTGAATTTAACATTCTGGTGGCTACACCGGTTATTAATGTAAGAGTACCTTCACTTCACATTTGCAATGGCTTATCTCGCGCTTATATTAACTTGTGATCTTTCAATATTAATAACTTAAATATGCTACCTAGAGAAAGGTATTTCCAAAATTTCATTACACTACATTAATTATTTTTTGGTTTTGCGATTTTCTCCGTCAGTGTATTTCACGAAAAGGCAATTAACTCATTTTTATCTTTGTGGCTGGATTCCGTTTTTAGCACCGCAGTTGTCATTTAATCTACGGAAGAAAGTCGTGTGCGTCATCTCTGAGCTGCCTCAACTTCGTTAAAATACGATCAGGTGCAGAACAGTTTGTGTGTCGTATTTCCTGGGGCAGAGATTGGAGATCAGCCTGCCATTTGCGTAGACGATTGCTGGAAACAGTCTGAAAATCACACTCGGATTGGTCGATGTCCTTGTCCAGATCTACACCGTCAGTACAAAAGTTTTAGAGATTGGAGTAATCAAAAGTAGAGAAAAGTGAAGATGCTGGTTTTAAGGCTTCATGTGTTCTACTTGAGTGAAACGTACATTTGAAACTCTCAGAGAAGTTTTTCTTGGTATGTTGTTAAACTCATGCGTCACACTGGTTTAAATGTCGGTCACATCGTCATACCGTTGACTCTTGATGTGTATTTCTGCACTTCGTCGTTTTGTGATATGTTCGTATTGATGATTTTTTCCAGAAAAGAATGGTAGGTATGTTGTATTTCAATCACGTCGCGGCAAGCGTCCACGCTTCATTGTTTTTGTGTGGGAGCCATGATGTGGGGTACGAACTTCACACACAGCTTTCCCTTCTCCAAAACGTTCTGGAAAATGTCTTGATCAATTAACGTAGAGATATTGCTCCACTGCGGTTTGTTACACGGCGATGACTGACCAGGTCGCTCGTCCACTAAACACTAACTGCTCACAACTGACTTGTCGAATTCACCTCTTTTGCTTACAGTTGTTAGTTCAAGCTGCTACCGTAGTTACTGCGCCGACATTCCTTGTACGCCAGGAATCAAATATGTCCCAGAACTATCTGGACGGATAACATACGATAGTTGATCCAGTATACGGATTCGATCCAGGTGTCGTTCGGCTCTCTGTAAGCTATACGAGCAGGTCTATGTAATAACTATACTAATTGTCATTTATCTGAATTGTAACGTGATAAATTTGTGCGTAAAATCCTGGTTTCAGGAAACTGGTAAGATAGACAAATACAAAAATAGTGAATGGCCCTTTCTTTTAGCAGTTCTCATAAGGTAGCATCTTGCGATACCGGTACTGAGTGACATCCGATATTTCTAAAATGATTAAGACGCGAATGTAGCAGCAGTGACTTAATTCCGTCTTTCCCCCCCCCCCCCCTCTCTCTCTCTCTCTCTCTCTCTCTCTCGATCTCTCTATCGTTTCGAATTTATATACCTCCTGCAATACGTTATCACAAACCACGCGGTAGGTCGCAGTGAGAAGACACCTAAGTTTTATTCGGGAGGACGGCGGTTCAAGTCCCTCCTGCTCCCTACCCCGCCCCCATCCTACCCCCTCCCCCCACAGCCCACAGTGCACATCCGGATGTCGCAATGAGAAGACACCTAAGTTTTATTCGGGAGGACGGCGGTTCAAGTCCCTCCTGCTCCCTACCCCGCCCCCATCCTACCCCCTCCCCCCACAGCCCACAGTGCACATCCGGATGTAGTTTTCAGTGAATTCGGTAAATTGCGTGAGGCGAATGCCTGGATGGTAGTTCTTTTCAGTGAGCACTACCGATTTCCTTCCCCATGTTTCACCATTCGGGATTCTGCTCTGTCTCTAGTGACCCCATTATGGACCCTAACCTCCCTTCCTTCTGTTAGCGAAGTCCTCCGATGACCGTAATTACTGGGTGTTTTATGACGAGCTGGAACTTGTGGCGCAGTTCTGTCCGCCATAAAAAACAGGGATAACTTTTTTCTGCGTCCACGAAACAAGTGAGGAATTCCGCTTGTAAAATCTTCCGTAACGAATGGCCACTCTGCAGTGTGAAGTCGTATCCTCGGGCGTGACGAACGAGCGTTCGACTTGGAAACGCGTTGATGGATGCAGCAAGGTGCGAATCGAATTTCGGAACTATCCCTTCATGATCGACTCCGGAGAATATACCAGGCTCGAATAGTTGCGTTTATCGGGCGCCAAGCATCAGGACTGTATCTTCCAAGATTGCACAACGTATTATATACGTGACTTCCTCTCGATTAGATCGATTGAAATAAAGCAGTGGAAATAAAAAGTCGATTACGAGGAACGCAAGTAAGCAGTGCTGTTAACTTCATGGAGAATTTCACTCCTGTTTGGACGAATTCAGAGTTGCCCCTTCTTAATACCTTAAATGTCTGCTCGACACGAAAACATTACTGTATATTAGTGTGAGGTATATGGCCATAGTTTAAAAAAATGAACTCTTTGTCCAGCAGTGGATGGAAAAAGGTTGACGAAGAAAAACGGATGATAATTATCTCTTTGGCAATGCCTGCTTTGCATATTTCGGTTTTTCGTTCGTACGTTCACGTGTGAAATTCTAGTTTTATAAGCTTATCTCCTTGGGAGAAATGACTTCAAATTTGTTTTTACTCCGTAGTTTAGTTCTCCCGACGACCACCCGGCCGCCCTAATGACAGGCGTTCTTCTGCTTAAAGGTACACTGGATTCGCATTGTTTTCTTTCTTCACCTGACTATACAAATTTTGATCCGAGTCGGGCCATTTTTTATACTTGGGTCTATTGAGGTCATAATGAATAGGGACCGAGCTCTTTTGTAGTGTAAAAACAGGGAGAAGTAGGAAGTGATGCCAAGATCTTGCTGCCACAAGCGATTCGCTACTCCAAGCAACAAATTCAGGCATTGCAAGGCAGTGGGTTTATGAGCTTGCTAACATCGTCGTTAAGTCCGCCTTCGTATCTGAGTGGCTGGTGTGTCTGGCTGCTATGCGGAGGACCCGGTTTTTAATTCCCGGTAGTGCTAGGGATTCTTCCCCGGTGGGAGCACTGGAACGGAGTACACTCGGCCAGCTGAGAAGCTGACCGAATGAAAAACAGCGGCTCCAAGGTCTGGCAGTCAGACAATGGCCGGTACCATACACCAATAACATCATAAGGATGAAAGTGAGAGACTGAGAACGGAACTGTGGCCATCAGTACAGTATGGCCACTTACGGCCATAACGCGAAGCTGGTAATAACATGGTAATTTTTTCCAATATTAAAACTTTTGCAAAATAATCATTAATCTTAATAAAATTGTTCGCGTCCGACAGCAGATTATTTTCTCAGGAAAATATTTCCATCTCTGCGTAAACTCCATTCTGTTCGGTGTAAATTTGTTGTTTGATTTTGCACGACATTTTTCTGAAGTTAGGTAATACTACAAAATGGCCAAATCGAAGCCATAAGCTGATTTTGGAACTATTCTAAAGCACATGTGGAGCACTATTGCCAATGCAATGCCAAATGACAGAGATGCTTCGTCCTGATTCAAGACCATTTTCTCGCGGGCTAATATCGGTCGACTCTGCTTCAACTCAACGGCCCAAAACCGTTACGTAATAACGTTCAGTCGTTGTACCACTTTTCAGTATTTTCTGAAAATACTGAACACAAGATAAGTTACACACCTCAGCAGACATTGTACGAGGCCTATTCGACATGTAAGGTCCGATCGGTCACAAAATGGAAACCACTATGAAAATCAAAAATTGTACAAACTTTGTAATAGCCTCGTCGTAGAAGAAAGCCGCCTGTGCTTTCTGCCAATTCTCTACGCTGGTCTACAACTCGTTGTCTGTGCCAGAACGTTGTCTCCATAGCTAGCTGTTGATGTGAGCAGAGATGAAACTCAGGGAGTGCCAATTACCGGCTTTGTTGTGCGTGATCAAACACTTCACATCGAAAACGCCGTAGGAGCATCTACACTGTCCCTTCAGACTGCGGCCGAGAATTGTCATGCAAAAGGAAACGTATGACAGTTATATTATGTGGGCTGCGTAACATCAGGCGAAATCTCACACCAGGCACTCATACTTGGCAGGAGGCACTATTGTTCTGAGCATCTTCACGTGCTCAGTGCGCGCTCAGAACTGAAAAGAGCGACTTGACGCTATCGACGGGCATAATAGAGACATTGCCCAACATATCCGCGCAAAGCTTCATCTGATTTTCATTGTGGGTTCGTACCCCATCGGACCTTACTTTCCGAACAGCCCTCGTAACATTTTACATCTGTAGTTACTGGATGCTTCGGAAACTGAAATAGTATACTATGCTCTATTAGACTAAAATTTCAGTTTTAATGCTGGTACAAAGTTAAGCTTTCATTCAGGATAACCTTAGACTAGTCCTAAAAAAAAAAAAAAAAAAAAAAAAAAAAAAGGTACTGTTCCTATATCTAATGCTCCGGGTTAGTTTAGATAGTGCCAGAAGGAAATCAGGTGTTAAGAAGAAGTAAAAATGTGTTAATTCAGTGCTGCAGATTTACTTTGAAATGTCAAGATATTTGTTTCGACCTGGCATTGTTAAACTTAAATCCCCGTCGCCAGAAACACTCTCCAGAGCCAACTCAGTTAAAGGATAATCAGAAGCCTAAGAACTTGTAGGAAGTTGGAACGACAATTGAAACACTAACTAGAAATCAGACATAATAAAACTGTTACTTCTAGTACGAAATAATGCAAGTGGGTGGAGCAGCAGCCATTTGAAGCAAAAGTGCTATATGCTATAAAGTTACCACGACTGGTAAAAAGTTACCTTGATTGACTGTACTTCTTACAAGTAGCGTATCGTTATGACACGTCTTGAATCCCAGTTCACAGGTTCCACCACTTTTTCGCTGAGAAAGCGGCTCCCACATTCTGTTATGGACACACAGATTCGTCAACCCTTTTGTAGACGAACGTTTTATATCCGTTGTGTAAAAGTATCCCCAACTTTTGTTTACACCAACACAACGACAGCATAATTACTAAGAACTCTCACTTTTTCCAGAGTTAGTTTGATACACTGTCGGATCAAAAGCATCTGGCCACCACTATGCAAAGCGGAATTGTCCGCTACACGTCACTAGAGGTGGACTCACTGGTATAATAGGAGAGAAGGA
This sequence comes from Schistocerca cancellata, assembly GCF_023864275.1. NCBI lineage: Eukaryota > Metazoa > Arthropoda > Insecta > Orthoptera > Acrididae > Schistocerca > Schistocerca cancellata. Next base: position 702,303,228 of record NC_064628.1, read on the forward strand.
GTATTGAGTTGTCAATAGAGAAGCAATAGAAGGAGAACTGGTCTGTTAGAAGAGCTCAGTGACTTCGAATGTGAACTAGTCATTGGGTGGCACCCGAGAGACATGGTCATCAGGGAGATTTCAGCCATTCTAAAGCTACCTAAGTCGACTGCTGGGGATGTTACTGTGAGGTGGAAACGCAAAGGAACCACCACAGTTAAACCAAGACGAGGCTAATCTCCTGCACTGACGCACATGGCCGCCCAGCAAGGCAGAAGGTGGTTGTAAAAGTCGCACGAAATCACTGGAAGAATTCACTCGTGAGTTCCAGAGTGCTACCACCAGTCCTGCTAACACAATGTCTGTGTGGAGGGAGTTAAAAAATAATGGGGTACAATGATCGAGGAGCACCTCGTAAGCCACACATTTCTGAAGCCAATTCTAAGCGACGCTTGAGGTCGTGTAAAGCGCTTACAACAAACTCGCCGCTTAACAAAACCTGATAGTATTTCACCAGCTTCATCCCTGGTGTAAACAGCGATAACGCTGTCCGCTCCTACATCTGTATTCTGCAAGAGGGTACTTTGTATACCACCATGACTCCCTCCCTTTTCCGTTCAAGTCGCGAGTGGTTCGCGGGAAGAACGATTGCTGATAAGTCTTCCGGGAATTTGGCTCTGACGGGAAGCGTGTCCGGATGGCCGATGCGGTTAAGGCAACGTTTCTAGCATAGCGCAGCGTTCGGGTTCGAGTCCACGTGTGGCACAAATCTTCAACTGTCGCCGCTGCATTGTCGCAATGCTCTGTGCGGCTGGAACTCATTCTTTCCTGCCTATCTGTTTCCAACGCCATTTCCTTTCCATTCCTCTCACCCCAAGTATTCACGGCGAGTAATATTCAAGTACTGGTCGAACGAGGTTATTGTAACCTATCACCTTTCCGGGTGGATTACATTTCCTGAGAATACTTCCAGTGACTCTGTCTGGCTTCTGCCTTACCCGCAATTAGTTTAGATGCTCATTAGACTTTAAAAAGCGCCAGACGCATCCTAGTAGATATTTTATGAATTTGAATGCTTCCGTTGGCTCTACTACACTCGTGTAATCAGATACTAATAGATATTTTCCCTATTTATGCGTAATACTTCACACTTGTTTATTTTGAGGGTCAGTTGCCAATCCCTGCACCAAGAATAGACTCTCTGCAGATTTTCCTGCACTTTACTGCAACTTTCTAACGTTATGCCGCCTCCTGTATACAACAGCATCATCTGCGGAAAGCTTCATTGAACTACCGACGTAATCCAGTAGGTAATTTATATACAGGAAAACCTCGTTATACGGTCGCAGGTTCGAATCCTGCCTCGGGCATGGATGTGTGTGATGTTCTTAGGTTAGTTAGGTTTAAGTCGTTCTAGGTTCTAGGGGACTGATAACTTCTGAGGTCAAGTCCCATAGTGCTCAGAGCCATTTGAACCATTTTTTAAACCTCGTTATATTGAGAGTAATTTTATATGTAAAATATGGGGTTATGTTCTCATTTATTTATGTATTAAGTGTACATTTGCAGAGGTTCTTAGTACTTTTACCAAAAATAACCATTATCGCCTTTCTGAAATGCATTTTAATGAAAAAATAATACACTTAAAATTACGAAGCTGGAACACACAGTAATATGGGAAAACCATATAATTCAATCCATCCACAACCTAAATTGCCTCTGAATCATGTACATCGGAAGAATCTGTTGGTCCTGTAAGCAATTCAGTATCCTTAACGCATTTCGTTACATCCAAATCTTCTTTGCTCAGATCCTCAGAAGGAGAGTTTAGGGGGTGACGGACATTCTCTTCGTAGACGTCAGTGAATCCAGCATGCCGTGACATGTCCGCAGTTTCTCTCGTTGCAGTGGTGACTTCACTTCGTCTGTTTCAGCATCAGGTCACAGATTCCTCCACACCATTCACACATTTTAGAGTGATATCAGTCCAAGCGACTCTAATATCACCACTCGCTACCTTAATATTAAACAGTCGCCAAAAAGTCTTGACGGTACGTTCCACGTTCTTCTATGAGATTTTTTGAAAGTTTTATGCAGATAGTGTACCTTAATTGTAGAAATAACTTCCTAATCCATGGATTGCAGTATAGATGTAGTGTTTGGTGGCGGAAACGGACTTCAGTGTTTTGACTTGAATCAGTAATGAAAGTTGTGTGGCTGGGAGTTTCTTCTTTCTCACAGTAGGCTTTCAGTTCTCTATTCATTTCCATAACAAAATGGTCACTGAAAATAGAAGAAGTCATCCAACCTTTTTTACTCCATCCAAGGCTGCTCCTGTTAAAACCCTTTAGTGCCCTAGGATTTTGTGTTGTAGATAATAGGGGGCTTTAATTTATAACCCCCTTGCAATTATTTCCTCCGAAAAGAAGAGTGTGTTAGTCCTTGGTAGTCTTAAAGCCAGATGGTGTTTTTTCTTCAGTAGAAATGAACTTGCGGCTAGTCATTCATTTCCGAATAAGTTTGTTTCGTCAAAGTCGAAAATCTGTTTCGCAATATAGCCTTTTTCTGTCAGTTTCATTAAACATCCTTTTAAAATCCTCGGTGCCAACTTTATCTGCTGCAGCCGCCTCTCATTTCAGTTTAAAAGTTGTGAAAGCCAAAACGCTACTCGAACCGAGCAAACCAACCAGATTTGATCGAAAGAGGTGCTGGATTTTCCTCTTCCTTCGTTAAATTTGCGTACAAGCTCTTGGCTGTAAATTGAGTAGCAGCTCCAGAGAGAGGCACGTGGTGTTGGCCGAGGTTCTTTGTCAAACGGCTTAGCATTTTTTCCAGTCTTCCTATTGCTTCCAGGCGAGATCTGCTCACTCTAGGCACTCTTACATCAGTTGAAGATTGAGCTGGTTTCCGAAATGATTCCGCATTGCTACGAAGAGTTCTCACAAAGGATTCCAAAGCCGGATGAATGTCAACAGTACGCTCACCCTTCACATAGCGATCCAGATGTTCTAGCTTTGTTTCTAGTGAGTAAGACTTTTGTACACCCGTCTTTTCCTAGACAGGCACAGATTCCTTCCTTTTATCCGCTGTTTTAAATACAGACCTGTCAACTGCAGCTTCACAGCTCCACTGATCAGAACTGACGATTCACGTTACGACGATCACGATAGAAGATGGGCGTTGAGTTGCGCTAACGGATTAGTGCTTCCGCGTACTGTAAACAAATGGCAGCTCTGTACTTAGCACTAAAATCGTGCATATGTGAAAACAGGGTAACGAATCCGCGTATAACGGGGTCCGTCTGTATTATGTGAAAAGTAATGGGCCTAAAATAATCCCTTGGAGTACGCCCAAAATTGAGGGAAATAATTACTAAGGCGCTTTGTGTGCAACGTATATTCATCAGTGTATACAACAAAGCTCCGCGATTGCTCGAGAACCTACCGACGCTGTTGCCGGCTAGCGCGAGCGTCCCACGCCGTCAGACGGGATTACTGCGGGCTGGTCTTGCAGCTTGTGAGTGCGGGCGCAGACTGCCGTCTCTAAACACGGGCGCGGAGGTGTCACACGGCGACGCCTTCTTGGGAGAGCAGCGCATGACTCAGGGCTGCAACCGAGGGCGAGCAAGCCGAGCCACTGCCCGTTTAAATATTGCTCTCCCCAGACGCAAGGTCTTGTAGCCCACTCACGCCCATTTCATTACTCGTTGATATAGTTGTCTCGCCCGTTTTCTAGACGTACTTGGTGCTCACGAGTTCGTCTGCGTAACTGCAGAGGTGGAGTTCCTGACTGGGCGCATTCACTTCACTAAATGCATATTTCATGAGCATTAAGTCTTACTGCCGAAGGAAACTAATAACGCAAGCCATCTTCATTTGTATACCGTTCAGTCACATCAATGTGACCACCTGTCAAAATCCTGAATAACCATGTTTCGCAGTGCAGGTCACTGCGACACGTACAGACAGGGATGTGGAGCTGTGCCAACCCCAGTGTCGTGGACAGATGCGCTAAATTTCTCGGTTGAGGATCCATAGAGCGAACTGTCCAATCAAAGTGCTCCCAATACTTCCGACTGGGCTACAGTCAGATGAATTTGGTGACCATGGGAATATGGTAAACTCATCCTGGTAAACTTCAAACCACGCCAGTACATTGCGAGCTGTGTGGCACATTGCAGTGTCTCCCCAAGGGGTTTACGGATCTTATGGGAGTTCGTACATGGCACGCACAGGGCCCCGAGCTATTGCAGCCCATTCTTCCTTCCCTGGCTGCATTTCTTTCGCCGTGCCCCTCCCTCCCCATCTTCGCTTCTTCCCCGCTGCTCCCTCCTTCCTCTTTCTCGGTGTTTTGATTTATGTCGATCTGACTATCCACCTGGTTCCCTGCATGCCTTAAATTCATCTCGCCTGATCTTTCATCTTTTATGGCGTTTTGGTCCCCCCTTAGGGTTTGACCTACACCTCAAAATTTTCTGTTTTTAGTGTCAGCCATTTGGGGAAGAACTCCCTTCCTAGTGTCTACGACATAGATTCCTCTCCCCCCCTTCCTTCCCCACCATAGCTCCCCCCCCCCCTCTGCCCCGCTATGTTTCCAGCACATATAGCCAGACCCTGTGGTGGGGCTGTTATGTATTCATACAGGTGAGTGCCCTGGCAACACAGGAATCACACTACTGACAGTTGAGCTGTTGCCTCCTCATGTACGCCAAGAAGTGGTTGCTTATCATCGTGGAGCATCGGAACTCCCGGCAATGGCCACCATGCCAGATGGCCCTTGCTTTGGCTAGGTGGTTCCCATTGGGCGAATCCCTGATTGGAGTGGGTCGTGTCAAGGTGGATGCTTGGCACATGAAGCGTATCAAGCAGCGAAAATCTGGCCATTTTCCAAGAGCCTTCATTGAGCGCTGCTTCATATGACCCTGCAACCTTCCTTTCCCTGGCTACACTCTGGGAGGAGGGCCAGACTCACCTTCTTGGGATGAAACACTTTCCCCAGTACCTGGGAACCCATCCAACGCCGCAAAGCCATCGATTTTTGTGGAGAATTTTAAGGACATGTTTGGGGAAGTGGAGTCTCTTGGCAAGATGCAGTCGGACTCCTGTTGATCAAAGCTGCTTCTACTACCCAATCTGCAGCTCTTCGTGATTGTGATCGTCGTGGCGACGTCGCGGTGTCTATTACCTATCACCAGTCACTGAATATGTTCCACAGAGTGACTTTTCATTGAGACCTCATCCTGCAAACTGATAAGGAACTCTGGAATAATTTCTAGCTACGCGGCGTTTACTCTGTTTGATATGTGCAGAACGGTCATAAAGACAATCGCACCAACACTGGCGCCCTTAATCTGATTTTCGAGGGAGATACTCTCCCAGAGAGGGTCAAGGTCATGTGTTACCAATACGATGTGAAGCTGTGCATCCCACCACCCATGAGGTGTTTCCAGTGTTTGTGTTTTGGGCATATGTCTTCCCATTATATGGTGGACCATCTGTGTGGTGACTGCAGACTCCACTTCATAAGGGAAGCCGCTGTGTTCCACAACCTGTGTGTGTAAATTGTCGTAACCGCCACTCTCCGTGCTCGCCAGACTGCCCAGCCAACAAGAAAGAAAAGAAGATCCAAGAGTACAAGTCCCTGGATCACTTTTTTTATGCTGAGGCTCCCAAAAATGTGACAGACTGCACCCAGTGTCACTTTCTTCAACTTTTGCCTTTGTTACATCCTTCCTCCTCTTCCTCCTTACACCAGCCTCATCTCCCTCAACCCTCCCCCTCCTCTGCAGCTCCCGTGCCTTCTCCTCCAGATGCCACACCCCCTCCACGGCCGAGGAAGTGCCTCCCGTTCTTCGGCACCCACCGATGATGGGGCTCCCCCCTGGGACTCCCCCCACCCCCACCCCCGGCGTCACTCAAGCCAGAAGCCTACTATCACAACTTGGACACAAGACACCCCATCTGTTACGTCCTCCTCAGCGACTTCAATACCCACCACCCCTTATGGGTGAGTGCCACTTCGATGGGTAGGAGTCTTCTAATTGACCAACTTATTACAGCCTTTGACTTGTGCCTCCTCAGTGACGATTCCCCTATCCAGTTCAGTGCCACTCACAGCACCTCTTCTGCTATCGATCTCACGATCTCGTCTCCTGCTCTCGTGGCTTTCCTGCATTGGTCACTCCATGATGATCTTTGTGACAGTGACCACTTTCCAGTGATCCTATCGTTCCTCTGCCGCTGCCAGGCAGACAGAGCCCCACGTTGCGCATTCCACAGACACAGTTGGCCTTTATGTATGTCTGCTGTGCACTTCAACACCTCTCTCTCGGATGCAATGATGCGGTCGTGCAAGTAGTGGTGGTGATGGTTGTTAAAATAATAAAGTCAATTAATTATATCCACTGTGGATGGCAAACTCCAACTGTGATTTATATTGGCGATTTATTTGGATATAATATGCAGCTAGTCACTGTTTTTGAATGTTTCATACAATTTATTTTTCATACCATTAACTAGTTCCCAAGCTGCTACAAGCTCATGATGAGGCGCAGGTGTTTAGGTTGAACGTAATTTTGTGACAGCCTTTCCTGTTGGCTGTTGCTGTGGATAGTGTGTCTTCCTCTCCTAGTCTTGTGACTGAGTTGGATGTTGATTACAAATGTGCTGCGATACGTAAAATGTGTATCCATACATATTATGAAAATTTATATATGTATGTTTGTATGTATGTCCCACATTTCCTGTTAAACCACTGCCCCAATTTCTGCCAAACTCGTTACGCATATCACTTACTGTCTGGAAAGAATCGCTGTGCCGTAAGAACCACCTGCCTATCAAAGGGGTGAGGGTGGGGTTGAAAAAGCAATGTTGCCCACGCCGCTCGAATACTCACAAATTTGGCAACCAGTATTTGAGAATAAGAGCACTTAGTGGCTTGCAACAAACTTTACATGTAATTTAAAACCTTTTCTCTTTGACAACCTCCACAAAATGATGGAAGGAAAAGAGTTTATCGGTTACTGCGTTTTCGATGTTCATGCAGTAAAACTGCCGCATGAAGCGTGGACGTTTTTATTTATTATTTCTTTACTACTTGCTCTATTCACGATACATTTCGAAGACAGTATCCACCTATGTCACTGAATGTACCTACAAAAATATATTATTCTCGACACATAATTCAGGAGAGATGACGTCAAACACTGGGATGCGTGAAAAATACGGCATCACGTTTGACGTTTTAATTTGTTACTTATTATTTCTAACTCTGTTGGCAACACATTTCGCAAACAGTAGCCACATATACCACTGGATGTACCTGCAAAATTACATCACTGTACAGCACATAGTTCAGGGGATATGACATCACAAACATTGAACTGCGAGAAAATGAAACTCCAGGGCGAAATTCGCAAGAGATACATGTGAAATATGTGTACAAATGCGTGTGAAATGTTAAATATAACATGTGAAATGTATTTGACATGTGGTTACATGGCCAGAAAGTTGGTTTTGAACTCCGAAAATAATTTCAACCAAATTTGGTGCATATATTAGTTACGATCTGGAAAGAAGGGTGAAGAACCAACAGCCTCCTCTTGGGGTGAGCACGATAACTTGCAGAGAGAAATGGAAAGAGGTGATGGGTAAGAGAGGGGAGAAGGAGATGAGCAAAAAGGGCGTGGGAGACGGGGTGGAGGTGGTGGATAGAGATCGACATTCAGGGGGCGAAAGAGATGGAAAGAGAGGGGGAGAAGGGGGAGATGGACTAATAGAAGATTAGAATAAATACATACCCGGGCAATCCCCGGGTATTCAGCAAATACGCATGTAAAGATGTCTACTTATACAAAGCTTGAAAACCATGTAACCACGACTGGAAATAGGCCAGTAGTAACCTACTAAATTCTAAAAACGATTTAAATTGACCAGGCACCTGAAGATGAGCCCCCAGGGCTCGAAATACATTGTCTTGAAACAGAAATCACTATTTGTGATTGGAAGCAGTTCGATTCCTTCGTATTTCAGTGCAGCGTTTACTACAGACGCAGTGAAAGAGGAGCATTGCTCGTAAAATGCTGAAACAATTACAACAGTAAACACATTCATGAACATGTTGAGGTGGAAGGAATGGAGAACGAAAGGGATGGCAAGGAGGTAGGAAGGAAATAATGACTTCGAGTTGCACAGGACATTGCGGCAATGCAATGGCGAGAGCTGAAAATTTGTGCTGGGTCGGGACTCGAACCCGGCTGCTCCGCTTCTGTAGTTTGGTTGTCCTAAGCGCATGTCCATCCGGACATAAGATCAGAATTCCCAACATCAGTCACGTCTATAAGTACATCGGGGCGACAGTTGTTTGTTCCAGTGGGGATGCACAACGAACGTCCGAACTCCTTCGAGAAGGATTAATGGGCGTGGGTCATTGCGGTGTCGCAATCGAGAAGTTGAGAATTTGAGTCTTACGGAAAATGTGTACGGAGGGCCGAGGCGGTTAAAGCAACCGTTCTAGAGAAGCTGAGCATCTGGGTTCGAGTTTTGGTCCCAACTTCCAACTTTCGCCCTCGCATTGCCGCAATTTACTGAGTAGCTGGAAGACATTATTCCCTTCCTATCTCTTTCCCGTCCCGTTTCCTATCGATTCCTTTCACTGCAAACTGTTCATGTATGTGTTCAAGCTGCTTCATCGCGAGTGGTGTCTGTCCTGTCGAACTCGTCCAACAGAACAGATACGGCTGGTATTAAGAAAACACATTGTCGAGCTGAGGCGCTTTCTCGCGTGTTATGAAAGTCAAATACACGAGGGGCGATCGAAAAGTTTCTAGCCCGAGATAGTTACCGTAATGTCCCGCACAAACACCACCACTTACATTTATGGTGACCCTTTGCGGGTGTGAAAGTCAAATTTCGCAAATCCAGCTTCGTTAGTTTTGCCTCTACGATGCGTTTTATACCGTATAAGCAAAATGGCGAATATAGAGAGAATCGAGAACCGTACTGTGATTGAATATCTTGATTTGAAGGGAATGACGCCCAGGGAAATTGCGGACGACATGCGGAAAACACTTAAGGACAGTGCTCCGTCTTATGCAACAGTGAAGAACTGGGTGTCCGACTTCAAACGTGGAAGAAAGAGTGTGGAAGCTGCGTCAAGGAGGGGAAAGCCTGTCACCGTCGCCACTGATGAAACAGTGACAGCAGTTCACGATACGATTTTGCAGGATCGTCGAACAACGTTGCAGCACTTTGAAACGACATTTGGAATCTCCCATGGGCGTGCTCATGACAATTTTGTGGATATTTTGGGAATGTGGAGCGTTTCATCTCGGTGGGTCCCGAAAGACTTGAATGCAGATCAGAGACGGGAGCGTGCGCAATGTTGTGAAGAAATCGCCCGCCAATTTGAAGCGGTTGAAGACGGCTTTCCTGCAAGGTATTTGACAAGGGACGAAACGTGGGTTCACCACTTTGATCCTGAGACAAAACAACAGTCATAACAACGGAAACATCGTTCATCCTATACCCCAAAACAATTCCAGGTGCAAAAATCAGCCGGTAAGATGACGGCATCGTCCTTTTGGGATACAGATGGGGTAATTATGATAGATTACTTGCAAAAGCGTGTAGCTATCAATGCATCATACTACAGCAGCCTCCTGCGCCCTTTGAGAGAAGAGGTAAAGAAAAAATAAAGCGTGAAAAAATTTCTTTTGCATCAGGACAAAACTGCCATATTCTCCAGATTAGTCTACATCACATTTTTTTTCTTTTCCAAAACCTAAAAAAAAGACTTTAAAGGACGACGATTTGACAATGATGCAGTGATTGACGCTGTGAACGCTTTGTTGGACTCGAAATCGAAGACCTTTATTTGAATGGTTTGCAGACGTTACCTGGGTATGCCCGCAAGTATATTAGTGTACACGTGTATTATATTGAAGAATAAATTGGTGTTATGAAATTTCTGTCATTCTTTATTTGTTCGGCTAGAAACTTTTCGAGCCCTACAGCCGCACGTCAAGTATCGCCGGAGAACGCTGCGGACGCAGATCACATTGAGGAGCAAGTTCCTTGTGATTTACCAGCTCGTTTCTGAGCGTGCAACAACCACAGTGAATACTGCGTTTGCCGTGTTTCACGGTGAGAGACCCGTCCCTTCCGAGTACGGCATCAGGCGGTGATACCGGCCACTCCCTCCTCATTATTTACACAGGAAGCGTGCGTATTTCTGCTGGATGCACTCGGACCATAACTGCGGCTGTGTGACCTTTCGACAGACGCAGCTATATCAGTCGTCCGCTGGCTTCCGCCGGGCGTGCACCTGTTCGCGGTCGCTGTCAGCGAGCATCTGCTCCGCGCTGCTGTGTGCTGGCGGCCGCTGTTGACTCGCCCGTGACGTCAGCACCGCCCGTTTTTGCGGCCGCGTGCCCCATGCCCCATGCCACACGCACCCGTAAGCCGCGCCGCTTATGAATGGCGCCTGCAGCCCGCCCGCGTCGCCACAATGGCCGCCCTGTCGTCTGCGGCACCGCGGACTTGGGATTGGCAACAGCCACGTATCACTCCGCGTTCCTGCCGCAAGTTATCTGTTATTAGAGAATAGTTCCTTCGTGGGGAACTATTTAATAAGCGTTAAAATTGTGCCGTACTTCTCTAGTGGTGATACGTAAAGCCGTCCTCCCTTGCGACGAGGCAGTTAAAGTTGACAGTGATGCGGACAGGACATCCGACCTCTCGTGAGGCAGCGCCGACGCCACACGGGACGAGCTGCTTAACGTGATTTGCGCTCACCAGCGGCCGTTGTCTGTTTTATTTGATTCGCAAACCATAGTGTTTCTTTACCAAAAAGGACGCGCTTAAAATAGCTGCGTTAGCTCTGTTCGCGATTGTCGAAGAACAGCAAAGAAAATTAAAAGGAAGGTCAGCGTTGGCCGTAATATTCATGTTTTATTGATGGCAAAATCGATTTTCAATCACATCTTCAGTGTTGTGGTGTACAAATTAAACTCATAGACACTGGTATCTAGTTATCGTTAACCAAAGCTGAGAAGCGATCACAATAACGGAAGTTATTGTGATCGCTTCTCAGAGTATGAGGGGGTGGAAATCTCTTCTGAACCGCACGTTGCAAGGCATCCCCGATATGCACAATAATGTTCTTGTCTGGGGACTTTGGTGACCAGCGGCACGTTGGCGACTAGCGGAAGTGTTTAAACTCAGTGTGGTCCCTGGAGCCACTCTGTAGCAATTCTGGACGTGTGGGGTGTCGCATTGTCCTGCTGGAATTGACCAAGTCCGTAGGAATGCACAATAGACATGAATGGATGCAGGTGATCAGACAGGATGCTTTGTCCGCAGCTCGTGGTCGTGCGGTAGCGTTCTCGCTTCCCACGCCCGGGTTCCCGGATTCGATTAGGCGTTGTGTGATGTCCTTAGGTTAGTTAGGTTTAAGTAGTTCTAAGTTCTAGGGGACTGATGACAATAGATGTTAAGTCCCATAGTGCTCAGAGCTATATATATATATATATATATATATATATATATATATATATAGAGAGAGAGAGAGAGAGAGAGAGAGAGAGAGAGAGAGAGAGAGGATGCTTACGTATGTGTCACCTGTCAGTGTCGTATATAAACGTTTCAGGGGTCCCATATCACTCCAACTGCACACGCCCTTCACCATTACAGAGCTCCACCAGCTTGAACAGTCCCCTGCTGACATGCAGGGTCCATGGATTCATGAGGTTGTCTCCATACCCGTACACGTCCATCCGCTCGATACAATTTGAAATGAGACTCGTCCGACCAGGCAGCATGTTTCCGGTCATCAACAGCCCAACGTCGGTGTTGATGGGACCAGGCGAGGGGTAAAGCTTTGTGTCGTGCAATTATCAAGGGTACAGGAGTGGGCTTTCGGCTCCAAAATCTCATATCGATGATGTTTCATAGAATGATTCGCACTGTAACTCTTGTTGATGGCCAGCATTGAAATCTGCAGCAATCTGTGAAAGGGTTGCACTTCTGCCACGTTGAACGATTCTCTTCAGTCGTCGTTCTTGGGAGATGTTTTTCCACCCGCAGCAGAGATTTGATGTTTTACCGGATTCCTGATATTCACGGTACACTCGTGAAATGATCGTACGGGAAAATCCGCACTTCATCGCTGCCTCGGAGATGCCATGTCCCATCGCTCGTGCGCTGACTGCAATACCACGTTCAATCTCACTTACATTTTGATAACCAGCTTTTTTGCAGCAGTAACCGGTCTCACAACTGCGCCAGACACTTGTTGCCTTATATAGGTGTTGCCGATCGCAGCGCCGTATTCTACCTGTTTACGTATCTCTGTATTTGATTACGCATGCCTGTACCAGTTTCTTTGGCACTTCAGTGTATTTCTCGTCGGAAACTTCTCAGTCCAGGAACCTAGCCAGGGATGACACAGCTCGTATGCGTAGCAAGGAAAATTTCAACATTTTGCGTAATAAGTGTTGGAGCGTTATCGTGCAGAAGTATGGACCCAAGATAGTATTCCAGTATTTGAGACGTAGCGTTATTAGTTCTCACGGACGACGTTCGCTATGATATCACACAAGGACACCAGCTATCGTATATACGCTGCTGCAGAATAATAATAGCAACAGAATGGGCTTTCGATACATATTAATGCCTTCTACGTAATTTAGTGAAATTTAAGACTAATGGACAACTTTCTGTTTCATTGAACAGTAGTTTCACAGTAACTCCTAAAACATGTTTTAAGTTGTTATATAAATGACGTTAGCACTTTTTAAAGAAACTGTGGGGCACTCACGGTTCTGTCTAAACGAAACATCCACATGTGCTGTTAAGTCAACCGATAAAAATCGCACGGTCTAGTGAGCCCGGATTTAATTAGAAGGGACGTTGCTTGAACAAGAATAAACAGCATCTGACGAAGGCATCTCCGTATCGTCTAAAACCATTTTCTGACTCTATTGGAAGGAGAAGATGTTCTCATCGATTTGTTCTGTCATAAGTCGGTGTCATTGGTGATACGTTGCTGCCCATTGAAGATGCTTGTCTTCTCAAAAGTCTAGTAGATGACCTGCTACAGTGCAGAGGTGAAACCTACCAGATTTCAGGACCATGCGTTTTCGGAGGGCTTAAGTTGTATTGAGCATACCAGGCATGTTCTCGAGAGACCCACTACATGTCAGCCAGGAAGTCGTATCGCTCTTCCACAAGCGGCTGAATATCGTCGAAATAAAATAGTCTCATTGGTATGTTGTTGGCTAATTCGATGCTCTGTTACCTACCTGACTTGATCACAAGCCACGCAGCATTATCGGCAACGTAGTAGCCTCGCCATACTTCCACATACACCTCCAGATGTCAGACACTCAGTGGGTGAAATGGTAGGTCGTCGTACCAAACGTGCCGCGTTTAAATCCTACCAGTGACAATTAGTTTTCACTGTTTACGCATGAAATTGTTATAGGGGAGAACATTTTCCTGACTTGTGAAAGAATTTCCCGGAGTTTGTAGCAATGTTCTTTTGGCAGTCTGCTTTCGCTTCGTTAGTTGAACGTTATGTACTTATTGTTGATCTTATTATTTTGTTTATTATTAATTATATTATTACTACTATTACTTCCGCACATGTGATGCAATTGTTTCTTTATTTTTCTATTCTGATTGTATATTCTGTGAAACTGCAAATGAACTCTATAGGTTTAGCCGGTCGATGTGGCCAAGCGGTTAAAGGCGCTACAGTCTGGAACCGCGTGACCGCTACGGTCGCAGGTTCGAATCCTGCCTCGGGCATGGATGTGTGTGATGTCCTTAGGTTAATTAGGTTTAAGTAGTTCTAAGTTCTAGGGGACTGATGACCTTAGAAGTTAAGTCCCATAGTTCTCAGAGCCATTTGAACCATTTGAACTCTATAGATTTACTACTTTCAAAGAAATGAAGTGAAAGCAGACTGCCAAGAGAACATTGCTGTAAACTCCAAACAGCCCTTTTACATGTCAGAAACACGTTGTCCCATATAAAACTTTCACGCATAATACAGTTAAAGATTGTCATCATTGGGGTTTGAACTCGGGAGTCTTGGTAGGAGGATCGAAGGCACTATCAACTTTCCTACGGAAGCAACATGTGTCAGTTGCTCACATTTATGCTTTTGATGTGCTCTGTAGTTCTGGTGTTACTTTCAATTAACTTTTGCACCCACCCTGCTGAACAACATCTCATAGTACGAACTAAATCGGAGCTTTGATTGATTCTCTATCGACATACAACATTTGGCACCGATCTGAGTGTCTGACACCTGGAAGTGTTAGCTGTTCCACGGTTACACATATTCTTACCTTAGGCCTTGTAGAAAACAGCGCTCCTACGTAGGATGTATTGCAGTATTTATTGGAACATTCTTAACGTCTTCTACAACCAGATGAAGGGTTAACTCGTATGATCGCCAACTTATTTTGAGCAATGTACAGTTTTCCACAAAAAACACAAGACGAATGACTGATGAACTAAACTAATATCACTTTCACTACGAAAGCATCTTCTCTGAGATCTGTTATTTTTAAAACACTTGACGCTATAGTACCATAAAATGGTTGTAAGTCATAAGTATTTGTCATCCATCTGTCTGTTGGCCTACATAAAATGCATGTATTATGAAAGGTGTGCAAGAAATAGTATTTTCTGCTGTGGTCAGTTTTAGGGAAGTGTAGTTGGGACCAAAGTGAAAGAACAGAATAGGAATGTATGTCGAAGGTTTCATGAGCCATGAATCTCGCGTAATAGCGCGGGTTCTAACGCGTCTACCGGATAACACTACAGACATTCGAAATCCTCATTGTCAGTTTGAGCGTAAACAGAGATATAAAACGGAGAGCAGACTCGTAACCCTGTGAACGGCCGTTTTCTCAGCGGCTGGTGAGAACAATAAAAGGAAGCGAGCCATAAAACTCTCTCCGTGCTGTCGGACTGGGAAGGTATTTACAGTGCTTAGCACCACCTGCTCCAGACTCTGTTCCTCGGCACGCACTGCAGTTGCTGTCCATCTATGTGACTCCGGCAACCTCCTCTTGTGGTACCGATGCTACTAGTTGTCCGAAAAACGAGAGCGATTTACTGTTGTTAAACATATTAGTTATTTGGTGTTATCAATGGAAGATAGCAGTTTAAAGATATGTGAGGAGGCATATTTGTAAGATGCCATCAAGTGTCATGAGATGCCAGGAAGCTCGTCCATAGCATTAACCTATTTGTGTGGTAAAGTGGAAAATGTGAGTCTCGTTCTCGGAGGAAAAGGGTTCAACTTGACACCCTGCTCTCTAGTTTGTATCCTATGGTTACCCTAAATCATTTCAATTTAACATTGTGAGTTTGCATTCAAGAAAATCACAGCAGATGATATTTTCGAACCTAAATACACTTAGCTTTCGACTTGATCCTGGAGAATAAACTCTAATCATTCTTCCCTTGCACCTCTTTGTTTCCGCGCTCTTCCCGCCTCCTCTTGCTCCTTGGGTATCTTTTCCCACGCCACTTGTTTCTCAGGTTTCTTCCTCCTGCCCCTTAGTGCTCTGGTTTCTCTGCTCTTGTCCTTGTGGTTTCTCTACTTTTGCTCATTGGTCACTCCTCCTCTACTTGCCCCTCTGGTGCTTTCTTCCCTCCATTTGCTCCAGTGGTTTCTTCTCCACTCTACTTGCGTCAGTGGTTTCTTTCTCCCACCACTTGCTTCAGCGGTTTTTCCCCCACCACTTACTCCAGTTCTTCCCCTCACCACCTGCTCAAATGGTTTCTTCTCCCCTTACCACTTGCTCCAGTGGTTTCTTCTCCCCTCAACTGGCTCCAGTAGTTTCTTCACCCCTCAACTGGCTCCAGTGGTTTCTTCACCCCTCAACTGGCTCCAGTGGTTTCTTCACCCCTCAACCGGCTCCAGTGGTTTCTTCTCCCCTTACCACTTGCTCCAGTGGTTTCTTCTCCCCTCCACTTGCTCCAGTGGTTCCTTCTCCCCTCCACTTGCTCCAGTGGTTCCTTCTCCCCTCCACTTGCTCCAGTGGTTCCTTCTCCCCTCCACTTGCTCCAGTGGTTCCTTCTCCCCTCCACTTGCTCCAGTGGTTCCTTCTCCCCTCCACTTGCTCCAGTGGTTCCTTCTCCCCTCCACTTGCTCCAGTGGTTCCTTCTCCCCTCTACTTGCTCCTGTGGTTTCTCCTCTCCTCTCCTCCACTTGCTTCAGTGGTTTCTTCCTCTACCATTTGCTTCAATAGTTTCTTGCTCCCTACCACTAGATTCAGTGGTTTCTTCCTCTACCATTTGCTTCAATAGTTTCTTGTCCCCCACCACTAGATTCAGTGGTTTTTCCCCCTTCATTTACTTCAATGGTTTCTCCCCCTATCCCCCCACTACTTACTAATCTAGTTTCTACACCCAACCACTTGAACCTCTGGTTTCTATCCTCCCCCATCTCCCCCACATCTTCCAGGCCGCACAGAGTGGCCGCGCGGTTTGAGGCGCCCTGTCACGGATTGCGCGGCCTCTTCCTCCGGAGGTTCGAGTCCTCCCTCGGGCATGGGTGAGTGTGTTGTACTTAGCGCAAGTTAGTTTAAGAAGTGTGTAAGTCTAGGGACTGATGACCTCAGCAGTTTGGTCCCTTAGAATTTCACACCACACACGCACGCACGCCCCTGCGGTCTCCCTCCCCTTTCTCCTGTGATTTAACCTCCAACCTTGCTCATCTGCTTTCTCCCCCTCCACTTGCTCATCATCTTTCTCCCCCTTCCCTCTTTGATTCCCTCCAACTTGCTTCTCTAGATGATAGAAGAAAGAAGAAATATAGAAAAAAAGGTCAGAAAATCAGATCTAATGGAAGTTGGACGGATGGTATTAGGAAATAAGGAAGAACAATGTAGCAGGAGGCCGTAATGCTTTGTAAAGTCTAGATGAGGGCCTCTACACAATAGTTAATGTAGAATATCTGCTGCTGTTCATGATATGATATTTTGCCAAAAGATAGAGGATTAATTATCCGAAACTAATAATAATAATACATTGTGGCGCATGTATTATTTTATTTACTGTTATCAGTAATCCCATATAAGTATTACAGCGCAGATAAGCTTAAGGCAAAACATGTATATACAAACCATACTGAATTATAAACTGTTGCTAGTGGAATGTACATCTGGAGCACAGCATGTATGGTAGTGAAACGTGGACTGTGGGGAAAATCAGGACAGAAGAGAATCCAAGCATTAGGGACAGGGTGCTACAGAATAATTTTGAGAATTGCGTAGCCTGATAAGATAAGGAATGAGTAGGTTCTCCGCAGAATTGGCGAGGAAAGGAATATATGGAAAACATTGACAGGAACAAGAATCAGGATGACAGGACATCTTGTAAAACATTGGTGAATAACGTAAAAACTGCAGAGGGTAAAAACTGTAGAGGAATACAGAGATTTGAATACGTTCAGCAAATAACTGAGGGCGTAGGTTGCTAGTACTACTCTGAAATAAAAAGGTTGGGAAAGGAGAGGAATTCGTGACGGGCCACATCAAACCAGTCAGAGGACTGACGACGAAATAATAGGGGTTGGGATGAGACATCGAAAGAAATTACTGTTAAGTCTTCACGAAGTTGTGATATTTAGTGAAACAAAGAGCATGATGCGTATGGCATAGCTGTACGTTCAAGCGTACAGGATTCTACGACTGCGTGCGCCGCCACGCCAGGGAAAGTGATTGTCGCGTCAGCAGCAGTCCCTGGCTACGAGCCGCAGGCGCCGCTTAATGGCCCACAAGCGGCAACCCCGGCACAAATCAAGCCCAATTACCGTCGTTGTCTCCGCTGACTGTCGCTGCTGCAGGGGCGTCACCATTAGTCTTTGGAGGCTGTTAGCATAGCGCGTCCGCCACGCGCGACACAAGTTGTCTGCGGCTCTTTCGGTACTCCGATGTTTCCTTCCCTCACGCATACAACCCCACTCCACTCCGTTGTCCTCCCCTCCCTTTTCCACCCCGCTACTCCTCTCCCACTAATCCACGTAACTCACGCAGATTCATATCAGGCTGCACGAAGTTTCAAACTCTAATCTGACTGAACTCATTTTAGTTCTACACGCTATAAATCACTTAACCAGAGTTAACAAGGCCAGCCTCTCCCTGATCTATTTTTGTCGAACAAGCCTATAGATAAGTAGAGGACCGCGTTCCTTTAATCCAGTTGAACCAAGCTTTTTCTTTTCAAGACTGGGACGTTCCTGATAGATGACAAAGTGGTAAAAAAAATTGAAGTTCACGGCGTACGAATATTATTTATTTATTAATTACTGATCGCTAACAGTTATGATATAATAAGAAAAATACTGGTTTGTTGGAAGACCGTATGCTCAAATAAGTGCCATATTACAAATATTTAGGATGTACAGGGTGATCAAAAAGTCAGTATAAATTTGAAAACTTAATAAACCACGGAATAATGTAGATAGAGAGGTAAAAATTGACATACATGCTTGGAATGACAAGACGTTTTATTAGAACCAAGAAAAAATAAAGTTCACAAAATGTCCGACAGATGGCGCTGGAAAGCAAAACTGCTACCGTAACGGGTGAGGGGTACGCCGATATGTTACAGAATCGCATCATCCCCAGCCTGGCTGATAAACACCTGCTGGAACGTACGATGTTTATGCAGGATGGCGCTCCACCCCATATTGCTACACGGGTGAAAGATCTCTTGCGCGCGTCGTTTGGTGATGATCGTGTACTCAGCCGCCACTTTCGTCGTGCTTGGCCTCCCAGGTCCCCAGACCTCAGTCCGTGCGATTATTGGCTTTGGGGTTACCAGAAGTCGCAAGTGTATCGTGATCGACCGACGTCTCTAGGGATGCTGAAAGACAACATCCGACGCCAATGCCTCACCGTAACTCCGGACATGCTTTACAGTGCTGTTCGCAACATTATTCCTCGACTACAGCTATTGTTGAGGAATGATGGTGGACATATTGAGCATTTCCTGTAAAGAACATCATAGTTGCTTTGTCTTACTTTGTTATGCTGATTATTGCTATTCTGATCAGATGAAGCGCCATCTGTCGGACATTTTGTGAACGTTTGTATTTTTTGGTTCTAATAAAACCCCATGTCATTCCAAGCATGTGTGTCAATTTGTACCTCTGTATCTACATTATTCCGTGATTTATTCAGTTTTCAAATTTATACTGACTTTTTGATCACCCGGTATTTCAGTTTCAGTGGAGATAATGACGCCATTAGGGAAAATAAAACTAGTTGAGTTAGATGTATATTACACTACAAAAACCTCTGCGGAACAAACGAATAAGAAACAAATTTTGCAACAGAATGTTGATTCCGATCCTGCTGTGCAGAAACGAAACATGGACGTATGCAAACAATAAAGCGATGATGATGGAGTTTACCGAAATGATTCTTTAGAGCAATAAAAGGAAGACGTATAAATAATATATAGGTGGTTTACAGCATGCGGAAACAACAAAAACACAGCACATACCTTCCCTATTGTGCTGTAGGAAAACCGTTGGCATTTAAAACAACTTCCAGTCGTCTCGGAATGGATAAGTAGAGTCCTGTATAGTTTTCAAGGGAATCTTATACCATTCTTTCTGCAAAATAATGGCAAGTTCAGGTAACGATGATGGAGGTGGGTAGTGACCACGCACCCTACTCTCCAAAGTAAAGCACGAAGGTCAGTACTATTGAGATCTGCTGATTGGCGACCAGGGAAGTTGCGACGTCCATCCTCGTGCTCACAAAACCAGTCCTGGATGATGCGAGTTTTGCGGATAGAGGCTCAGTCATCTAGGAACACAGCATCACCACTGGGGAAGAGACATTGTTCCATCGAATGAACCTGATGAGCCAAAATCGTCACGTAATCCTTGGCAGTAATGCGAGCTTGCTACACTGATTATTAATGTAACTTCCCAGCATTTTACATTTGCAGTAGCTTATCTGGCACTTACATACACCTGTGATCTTGCGACGTCAGTCACTTAAATATGTTATCAACACAGATATACCACAAAAGTTTAATTAGACTACATTCATTATTTTTTGTTGTTGCGATTATTTTCCGTTAGTGTAGACGGAACTAAGTGTAGTGCGCTGAATAAAGTAAGGGACTATAGGAACACTGGGTGATTACCATACATTTAATGTCGCTTTCTTTGAAAATATGAACATATCGAGCTAGTGCCAAGTGGGACCCGGAGAGACCAGAGAAACAGTGGGCACCGAAAAAGGCTAATTAGCGTAAACCGTCAATGAAGATGTCGAATATATTGTTGCTTAGGTGGTGCTAAGGAGGCTCTCGTCCCAAACCTTCCACAAGTTAAGACTTGAACTATTGTGTCTGCCTCCTCTGAGCGCAAAATTTCGCCAAGCTCGTACGCCGCTAGATTAGTATTGTTCGAAAAAATAGCTACAGACCATACATAAACCAGATGTCAATCGAGAGGACGAATGTTTTTCAGCAACATTACTTGGTAATATTTGCTAAAGTTTCCATATCTTTGATTCAGTAAGAGCCAACTGGCTTTTTGTGAAATCGAAATGAGCATTTAAAGTGAGTTAGTGTGATCTCTTCGAGACTTCTGTGATTGTAAGAGAGTTCCACGGCCGAAGATCCTTGGTATAAATATGAAGATATTTTCTTCTCTTGTCAATTAAATTTAGTATCTCTCTCGTAATTCAAGGGTATCAAACAAAATATGAATTCTGTAACTTCATCTTTTCGAGATGATTGCGACTCTTTATAGTCCGCGCAGAATGCCGTGGCCGGTAGATGCTCCGACGGCAGGGCACGTGTGAGGAGAGCGATAGTGGTGGGGGTTACGGGGACAACCGTTGTAGCGGAAATGCCGAGCGCTGGCTCACATTTCTTATAAATATTAAGTGGGACCATTCCATGCTCACACTTGCATGTTGACCATTCAAAAAGACCTATTGTCACCTCTCCTTTGGTTAGTATATGACAAGAATTCCGCCGAAAATGAAGCGATTTATTTTCGCCTCGCTTGTTAACCATTTGTAACTCACAGTACCGTTATGAGAGGCAAATTTTGAGAAAAACCTACACATTTCTCTGGGTGCCATGATAAAATTTGCTTCTTTTGCCAAAACAGGGCTGTTTACACTGTCTCACCTCATTAACACCTTGCGTAGGCACAACTGCGAGAGAATTCTGAAACATTGTTTTAGTGTGTTTATTAAGTGAGGAGCTGAGGAAAAGTAAGGTCAATAGCTTATGAAAAACCACACCCTCTGTGCAAAAGGTGGCAGGCCGGGGTGGACGAGCGGTTCTAGGCGCTACAGTCTGGAACCGCGCGACCGCTACGGTCGCAGGTTCGAATCCTGCGTCGGGCATGGATATGTGTGATATCCTTAGGTTAGTTAGGTGTAAGTAGTTCTAAGTTCTAGGGGACTGATGACCTCAGAAGTTAAGTCCCACAGTGCTCAGAGCCATTTTTTGCAAAGGACGTGTAATGTCTTCACTTACGTTGTTCCAAAATTCATAGCATGTCTCATTTCACCATCTATCGACGGCCTTTAAAAATAACATTCTTTCATGGAAAAAGTCTGTAGTTAGTGGAATAATGCGGTAGGTAATGAAATTTTACATAGTAACGATATGGCAAATTACTCTCCTCTTCGGTACTATTATTTGCCAAAATCTCATTTCGATATCTGTAACCGTTTATGAAATATGAGGAACGTTTTGGATATTTCAGTCTGGCTTTGTTACTGGAACGGCGCGATCGCAAATGAGTGTGCTACGTCAGATCTGTTTTCTCGAGATTGGTGACAGATACCTCACCCAAGACTAATGAAAAATTCAATATATCGCTAAATTTCACAATGAACTACACATTATGTAATATGCACCGAAGGAAAAATCATACCGACCTCTATTTTACATTGCAAACTTTTTCGAATTTCGCGCGGTGCCTTATTTCCACGTAAATATCACAGTAACTATGGTCATTAACGAAATGATGGGCACATCATCAAAAAACTGACATACAAAGTTATAAGTAAGGCAAAAATGAAATATTTTTTCCGAATAGTTTCTGTAAAATCGTTTGAGAAAGACTGCAGTGCGTGCGCTCCGATTCTGTCATCGCTGACCGGCTGAAAGTTGGAGAACACTATAGTCGGCCTCCCCTTTCGAACAAACGAATGAACTAGACTAGCACACTGGACAGAAACTGGTCACCGCGGGTCGGCTACCGTGTCCTGCGCGGACCCTACAAGCATGTATGCCCAGTAGCTGGTGCGCCTGCGGCAGAGAGGAGGAGCGCGGCTGGGACGCACGTCGGACCCAGAGGGCCGGCCACCTGCGCGTCGCCTGCTCCACGTTCCCTACGCAGTCCCTCGGTGCGTGGGAGTGCCCCTCCGCTTTACGCGCAACGCCAGGAGACCTCAAAAGCAGGCGGCCTGAATGGCGCGCAGGTGTGCGCCGCCGTGGCTCCTTTGTGGCGGTGGGTCCGCCGCCCCCGCGCCCAGTTCCACCTTTAACGACGCCTTTTGATCGCCGAGCCGCCCCGCTGTGCAGGCGCTACTGTGCGGGGTGCGTCCGTCAACTAACGGGACAGCCTCGTTTAAAAGCCCAACATTCCGCGACTAAACGCGCCGCGCGAAAAGTGGTACCGCATTCGGCACGTATTCCAGTGAAGCAACCGCCCAAGAACTTTCACGGAAGTAACGTCAGTCGTTCATAACTGGAATTGCAATAGGATCGTTGCTCGGAAAGAAGGTTCGACGTCTTTGGCTAAAACGACCTCAGTGTTCCTGCCCCATCAGATTAGAGTAAAAACTTGAGCTTTGGACGATAGCTTCATCATAATTTTCGTTCACAGCAAATGACTGCTGTGACATGTTAATTGCTCTTTTGATTCCCCTCACTCCCACCCCCTACTCAATAATGGGGAGGGGGAGAAAGTTAATGCCCTTTACTCTAATAGTATTGAGAAGTAGTTAGTAGTAAGATTAAATTACGATAAAATACGATTGCTTATAGTTTTGCTATAAAAACACGTATCAGTGATGTAGATGAAGATATTGCTCACAGGAATTCCAGAAGTAAGTACTGTTAGGTAAGGGACGGAGGAGGGCAGAATGAAGAGCTCATGGATGGATTGTTATATTTGGAAGAGGTATGGGATGGATAGAAGTGTTTGACCCATAGGTGGAAGCTGGAAGCTGGAACACGGAGGAGTGACGGTGGCGTTATGGTGATCACGAAATTGGATGAGGTATCGGAACCCAGATATTAGGGAGGGGGCTGGGGGCAGGGCTATATCTGGTAGGATGGGTAGATGTCAGCACGAAGTTCTTAATTAGAGAGTGGGAGTCTTTCCAGTTTTCTTGGAATATGGTATGGAGGTGTGGAAGTGGATGACAGAGAAGATGTCTTTGATACTGGCATGACAGCAGCCCAGAGTGGAGAGAATTGGGGGCGGGGGTGAATGGGATTTTGCGCTTCTACTGTATCGGACGTGTAGCATTTACGAAGAGATTTGGATCCGTCTGACGAAGTGGGATAGACATAGAGAGCGTGAGAAGGAGTGGGTGACTTTTAGTACCCGTAAGGAGAGCTAAAATGTTGAGGAGGGGGGATTGGTCCACTTTTTGAATGATTAACTGGCAATGATGCTGCCAGAGACCGTAAGTGATATTTGCCATGGAGATACGCTAGTGGTGTCACCGCCCACGTTGTGAGCGAAACAACGTAAAAATTTCCCTGTTGTTTCACAACTGAGGTTATACCCGTACTGTTTATCAGTAACTTAGAGCGGAACAGCGGCTGCAAACTTAATGGTGCATGGAAGTCTCTATCACCTATCATAATTGGCTTATGACGACTTTGGAGCGTTGCTGTAGACGTAGCAGGTTAGAGTACTGCCTCGGATGTGTGTGTGTGAGTGAGTGAGTGAGAGAGAGAGAGAGAGAGAAGAGAGAGAGAGAGAGAGAGAGAGGGGGGGGGGGAGTGGGGAAGGGAAGGAGAGAGTGAGTCCAAGGTCTAACTTAAAAATTAATAAATGAACGACACCTATATCTATGTCTTCAAGCGAACAGTTGCTGACAGATGTATTTTATCATGTTGTTTCCCGCTTAAGCTTATCATGACATCCGTCCCTTTCTATTTTTTCGTTAATTTGACAGATTCTCGCGTCGGTCCATTATACAAACGGCCAGGTTGGTAGAGTTATTACAGCTTTTACAGCAAAATGTTTTCGCACGGGCCGCGCTAGGTAGCCGCGCGGTCTGGGGTGCCTTGTCATGGTCCACGCGGCTCCACCCGTCGGAGGTTAGAGTCCTCCCTCGGGCATGGGTGTGTGTGTGTGTGTGTTGTCCTTAGCGTAAGTTAGTTTAAGGTAGGTTAAGTAGTGTGTAAGCTTAGGGGCCGATGACCTCAGCAGATTGGTCCCATTGGACTTAACACAAATTTCCAAAATCTTTTCGCTCGAAGACAGGTAGATACAGCTCAGATCGTCTTCTGAAGGCCGTATGAAAAACTAAACAATAAATCCCATAAGATTCCATTTTAAGTGTAGTTTTATCCTCCATCTTTACAACAAAGAGACAAAGTACGTTGTGAGACACGCATATATTATCAAGTTTCTTAAAGAAAAGCCAAAACCTAAGGTTACTGACATAAATGTTCAAAATCTAGAAAAAATATTCTTATCCCATAAGCGACTAGTGGAGGTTTCATATGTAGCAATAAAACCATCACTTTCTTAAAGACTTCCAAAGAGCTTACACAGGTTTACAAAGAACTTGCCATGCAAACCCAGATCAATAATTATAATATAAAATATACGGTTCAGTTAGTGTGTAGGCACTGAAATATACAAGAGGAACTGTACGCCACATACAGGCTAGTAACTCACGTACAAATGTGTGCGTCATCTGACGTGGTGCGACAGCCATTAGGTGTTAAAAAAGACATCGATCGTTTGCGTCATACTTCTTCACCATAGCCTACGTAGAGAAATGTTGAGACCGTTAAACATTACTACTTTCAAATTCTAGAGCCCATTTTATCAGACTGTCGTCAGCGCCACATGATGGCAAGTTCGCAAGCGTATCTCATATAAACATCCTGGCAGATGTTAATTACAATTAAAGACTTTTCACATATCAGACGACACATTTGCCGATGTATGATCTGAAAAGGAGAAAGAAACTACAGGACATGCAAAGAAATCGGGATTTTGAGTGATGCAATGGTCATCAGTTGTCTGTAAACACACAAAAATCGTAAAGTTGGGAACTGCCTGTAGTGGGAATACTTGGTACATTAATCCGTAACTACGTTCTAGACGAGTAGTACCCCTCCCAAGTATGTCACAGTGACGAATCGTAGTGATATGTAATGACACGATCGTATCAGGTGAGTGGTGGATAAAGCAATGAATGGCTTAGATTCACTGACTGACAAACTGCATTGTCTCTACGAAAGATGTTGCTTAAATATGCTTTTACGACTAGTACTTGAGCACTGCGAAAGGATATCAGCTCCACAAAATCTTGAGTTATGCACTGCTTTACAGCGATGAAACGTTGACATCCCGTGTGATGCAATATGTAATCGTCGGTGGCTTTCTTGGATGACTAAGGAACCAGCAGGACGTGGTCACTCAGAACGATCATGGGTAATCCATTCAAAATCACACCTTATTCCTCTCATTAATGTTTGTTCTCGTTTACAGATTACGCAGCTGTTAAACACCAAAAGAATGTAAGAACGCCGTACGTGGAATGACGGGATGTGGCAGATGAGAGTGTAAAGTTCAGATTGTAAAAATTAAGGGAGGCGGCATATCGAATACTGGTTTATTTTTCTTCTGGTAACAATCTGTTGATTTCTAGTTCGTTTAACCAAGGACGCTGAAACAGAAATCTACTGTCCGCTCTGTGTTACTGATTTGTAACTAACCTGTTTTGCTTTCAACCCAACAACGCTTTATTTCATAAAGAGGTAGCCATAAATTGATGACGCCACAAAAGAAATCGCCTTAGCGCACTGTTCCCTACCGAACTCACCGCGTCTGAGATGAATTACTGCGCCAGGAAGTGGCCACACAAGACCACTCACAAACGACTGAAAAAAATCTGGCGCCATCTTTCAGGGCGTATGTAAAACACCTGTAGACAGTTGACGTATTCATAGGCATGCGGAGGCAGTTACAGCATATTTACTATATTACAGTTCCAGGCAGGTAATTTCCTTCAGGTCTCCGGTTAACAGCCATATATAGTACTTCGCGAGTATAGCCGCATCTTTTATTTTTTTATGTTTAAGAACTTTGAAGGACCTTCGTCTCTCTGACAGAAAATGGAAGATTGTAATATATCTTATGTCTCCACAAGGTCTTTTTATCGATCGATTGGGAACGGAAATGGCTTCATAACGTTATGCTTCGGTTCAAATATTTGTTATTCCGTACGTATAAATGGAATGGCCGAAAACAGAAGTTACTCTTCGACCAGCGAGATCACGACCACCACTTTAATTAAAAACAAAAATAAGTAAAAGTCCTCAGAAACAGTCACAGCTGTTCCAAAGTCATGAAAAATTTACTGAATTTCAAAATTACTTTTGATACGCTTAGTTAGATAACACACCCAGAATGCTGTATATTATAAACAGTATGCGCAGTTGTTAAGACACTGACTTCCCAAAACCAACAAAGGCGGTTGCTGGGACGAACTCTTGAAAGGAAACGGTCCTTTTCCGAGCTTGTTCTCAGTCTCTAAAGACATGGTCGTTGACACGACGTGAATCCTTAAACTTACTTTGCTCTTCGCTTGACTGTTCATGCATTTCAGCTGTAGATGCCAGGACAGGAATGGTTTTCTCAGTACATGCTATACGTACCCGTTAAAAACAATGACTTATTAAAACTTTTTATGTATTGTTCTTATTTCCAAGAATGACTTCTATTTTACATTACCTGGCACTGTGTTGACACAGAAGTTATTTAAATGATAAAAATTAATTTGGAGTCTTAAAATTAGGTATGTAACGGTTGTGGCCTAAAACTATCACTTGATTGGGACCCCGTAGCGTTGCTTCGACGGACTGGAGTCCAAGAGTCCGCTCATTGGCTGAGTAAGTTTATTGTTTCCGAAGTCCGTTTTGTTGTCTTGCTGTGAAGCACCTTGCGTTCCACGGCTTTTTTTTGTAGTGAGAAGCCTTGGATATGAACCAATTACTCAAGTTTTAATGGAGATATTGCCTTGTTGCGTGAAGCAACTGAGTACCCGAAAGGACGCTGCCCGCATCCGGGAAATGCCACTGAACCCGTGAAGGCAATTAGCTACGCTCTAGCGCTGTCTACAACGGCAGAATGCACCTAGCGTTGTGAGAGCTTTTCACTCCTTTATAATGGAGTGGCCTGGAAAGAACAAAGCAGCAAGCTGAGTGCAGAAAGCGTCGTGTCGTATACCGGCCACAAGTAGGGAGAATGTGAATTCTGAGTAACTGTTGATAATGTTAAAGAGTAGTAAAACGACGATATGCTTGTGCACTACATTTCGTAGTTCCAATCTTGATCTTTCTTCTGTCTGTCCTGCGCCAATCTCATTTTTTCATACCACTTAGGCCCTACGTCCTCAGTCTGTGATCATCCTGCAGACACTTATTTAAAGAGCTAGAGATCTTCACTGTAGCCTCACAATATATATATTCACTTATGAAATTTGTTATTAACAATCCGAACGAATTCAAAAGTAATAGCAGTGTACATGACTACAACACTAGGAGAAAGGATGATCTTCACTACTCAAGGTTAAATCTAACTTTGGCTCAGAAGGGGGTAAATTATGCTGCCACAAAAGTCTTTGGTCACTTACCTAATAGCATCAAAAGTCTGACAGATAGCCATATAGCATTTAAAAGGAAATTAAAAGAATTCCTTAATGGCAACTCCTTCTACTCATTAGATGAATTTTCGGATATAGTGCGTGGATAATTTCCCCAACCCACACCAAAAAAATTAATTAATTAAAAATATTAAGTGTCATGTAATATTTTGTGTAATGTAATATCTTGTATAGACACCTTTTATTAACCTGACACGTTCCACATCATTACGAAGTGTCGTATTCGTGATCTATGGAACAAGTACTAATCTAATCTATAATCTCCGTGGTTTTGGCACTACGGATATCTTAAAGAAAGTGTTTACCAGAGACACGTTCGGTTTCTACCCTATCTGAAGGCCAGCATATAGGAACACGTTGCTTTGATTCCATTGGAAGTGCTGCGAGGAACTGTTGATCACTGTCTTTCACGGATGCAGCATCTCGTGGACGTTGCCAGTGCTCATACTGAACGAATTATGGAAGCCTCAGTTAATAATGAAATCAACAATTCACATCGCCAAATTTGCACTTGGTGGCCAAACTTGCAACTAAATTTTTTCCGGCGTAAGTCGGTTCCACATAACGCATTAACATCTGTACCAAGTTTCGCTGCCGTACGATAATTACAGCCCACATTGGACCGCCATGAGCACCTGCACTTTAATGATAACCACCCGGCATTTAGCACATTAACGCGCCGGCCGGCGCGGCCGTGCGTTTCTAGGCGCTTCAGTCTGGAACCGCGTGACCGCTACGGTCGCAGGTTCGAATCTTGCCTCGGGCATGGATGTGTGTGATGTCCTTAGGTTAGTTAGGTTTAAGTAGTTCTAAGTTCTAGGGGACTGATGACCACAGATGTTAAGTCCCATAGTGTTCAGAGCCATTTGAACCATTTTAGCACATTAACTCATCTATAAAGCAATCAGACTTTGAAGCTGTTATATACGTGCGATTTCGAATTTATAAAGAATCGCAGGATTATAGGTTAACTAACTAAATGATGTGGTCATTGAAAAGCCGGTGTTAATCAAACAACTGGGTATTTAAGATGCTCACGTAGGTGATCGATGTTGCACTATAAAAGAAGAAGCCAGTAGTGAGTCTGCTAGTTCAACTACGTAAGTGAAATGCGGTCTTGGTCTTACACACAACCGGTTACCTCAGATTAGCTAAGAGTGCATAGTTCTTTGCTAAGTTCAGTGTACGTGCATAGTAGAGAAGTGTGCTAGTGCTGACTGCACATCATACTGAGGCGTTAGTTCAGGCTGTTAAGTGGCTGTCTGAAATGTATCGCATACTCAGTCCACAAGAGAATTTCGATTCTACCCAGAACATATGACAATTTGGTGAACAGAAACTGTTCACCACAGCCGCGCCCTAGCAGGAGATGGATTTTTTTCAGCCTGCATCCTCCTCCTCTGCCCTCCATCCCTCCCCCACCTCCAGCCCCTCTCTCAATCCCACACCGCCCTTACCGTCACTCGAGACGGCCACCTGCGTATCGAATTCCACGATTTCTCAGGCCTCGACAAGGTCGCATAGAATTGTGTAAGCAGTACCATTTGTCTCAACATGTTATAGACCGCACACTATGTTTGGTGAAGAGTATTTTGTACCAGTATTAGAGAGATTTTCTGTCATATTCTATTCGCTCATGGAACAAGAGAAAAATAACTTTTTTGGCTGCGTACTTTCTTCTATCTCTCATATTTTCCTCGTCATGTCTATAGGAGATGCACGATGCCGGCAGTCTCCCCCTAAAACCAGTGGTCTGAATTTGCCCAGCAGGACTTCCCAGGAACAAAGTCGTTATTCCTCCAAAAAATTCCATTGAAGCTTCCCGAGCATTGCTGTTAACTTTTGGATCTGCTAAACCGGTGTGTTGCAATCCCAGCAACGCGTCTCTGAAGTCGTTAGATGCCTGTTTCACTCTTGATTGATAAGGAATTGGAACGCTGGAGTAGGCATTCTAGAAGTAATTTGGCTAGTCTTACCCGCGTTTCCTTTACAGCCGCACCGCTCCAAGAACACTATAAGGGAAAAAAAAATCTGTCACTCATCCTTCTACCATTGGTTTCACTTGTTCTTCCCATTTAGTCTCCCTTCGTAGTATTACCGCAAGGTATTTGACAGCCTCCAGGTGGAAACTGCTTATCCTTAAATCGGATCTACCTGCTTCTCTCTTTCTTCTTGGCATTATATTGTATTTATCCATATTTAAATAGAGCCACCATTCATTGCACCAAGTGGAAATTCTGTCAAAGTTCTGCATTTCGTTACGATCGTCAAAAGACGAAATATTCCTATAGACAATAGCATCCTCAGCGAACAATCTGATAGCGCTGCTGACACCATATTTTGATATTTTCTGTTTTCAGAAAACGATGGCGGTCCTATTACGATTCCATGAAACATACCAGATGTTAAAGTACAGTGGAAGCTGTTGGTACGACCAAGTTCGACATAAACAAATTACATATATTTAAAAGCGAATTCTGTAATTTTTCTTTTACATAAGGTGTCCATATCAAAGTTTGTTCCCATTGTTCTTACAATATTTGTAAAACAAATGTACATTTTCAGTTTGAAAATTTTTTTCGGCTTCACCCATGACTCACTAAAATGTAAGGCCTGGCGGGGAAATAAGAATAAGAATAAAATTTTATAAAAATTGGTTTCTACATCTTGGGATGCTTGAAATACAAATTGCTGAAACGCAATTTCTGAAAAGAACTGAGCACATAAGAAAAGAAAAAACAATGCTTTGCTACCGCAATATGTGATAGTGTTTTTGAATGTCATACGAGAAACCGTGGGTGACTCCGAAAGGATTTAAAACGTACTACTTTGACATTAAATGCTAGTAACAGATTGGAAACAACATACGGCTTCCCAAATTAAGATTAGCTTATAAACCAGATAGTATAAAATATTTAGGAAGCCTGACGAAATGGTTAAACAATTCGCGAAGAAGAAATGAGATTCATGCTTAATCAGCCTCAAGCATAAGAAGAAGAAGAAGAAGAAGAAGAAGCAATATAAGTTATCATTATTACGCTCTGTGACGAGTTAGTGCCATTTTTACTCAAGAACATTGTATGAAAGACACAGTGAACTTGGCGCTTTGCTTGCCTCCGTCATCAAGGTGTAGTGTTTCGCGGTTTAAGAGTCTCGTTCGGGAATTTGTGTAGGTTTTGAAGTGTAATTCTTGTGTATACACTGAAAATATATCATATTCATCAGAATATGTCATAATCTGGGTAGGCTTATATTTCGTGTGCTGTATCCTATACATGTACAATAAAGTGTAACTCACTGAATATATTGGATTTTGACTCCTTGTTGATCTCTGATTAAATGTATGATGTCCAAAGGATACTTAAGAAGAAGTTACGTAGGAACACTTAATAGACGGATTTTTACAGAAATAATGGATGTACTATGAGCTGCAGGTGGTTGGAGAGTGAGAAATACTGCTAAAATATACAGAAAGTAACAAAAATGTTCAGATGTGTGTGAAATCTTATGGGACTCAACTGCTAAGGTCATCAGTCCCTAAGCTTAGATACTACTAAACCTAAATTATCCTAAGGACAAACACACACACCCATGCCCGAGGGAGGACTCAAACCTCCGCCGGGACCAGCCGCACGGTCCATGGCTGCAGCGCCTTAGACCGCTCGGCTAATACCGCGCGGCAGGAAGTAACAAAATTGTTCGAATGGCTCTGAGCACTATGGGACTTAACATCTGAGGTCATCAGTCCCCTAGAACGTAGAAATACTTAAACCTAACTAACCTAAGTACATCACACATCCATGCCCGAGGCAGGATTCGAACCTGCGACCGTAGTGGTCGCGCGGGTCCAGACTGAAGTGCCTAGAACCGCTCGGTCACAGAGGCCGGCCAGAAAGTAACAGAAATAATCCGCTTTGGGCACCTCTGCCCAATGAATGAAAACAGCCTAACGAAACAAACATAATTGTATATCTGAAAAAAAGGAACTGAAGAAATAGCGTGGACTGGAGAAGTAGGAAAAGAACTAGAAAGAAACAAAATAAAAGAATCGGAAGAATTAAATACTAAATTTAGAAGGCTTTAAAAACAGAAACTAAGAAATAAGGAACAACATAAACTAAAAACTCAACTCCGTCCGAACACGCCTTGGAAGCCCAACGGCGCCGACCGGCCGCCTTATCATCCTCAGATCACAGGCGTCACTGGATGCGGATATGGAGGGTTATGTGTTCAGCACAGTGCTCTCCCGGCCGTATATCAATTTACGAGACCGGAGCCGCAACTACTTAAACAGGTAGCTCTTCAGTTTGCCTCACAAGGACTGAGTGCGCCCCGCTTACCAACAGCGCTCGGCAGATCGGATGGTCTCCCATGAAAGTGCTAGCGCCGCCCGGTAGCGGACTTCGGTGATCTGACGGGAACCGGTGTTACCACTGCGGCGAGGTCGAAAGGAACAACACGGACAGAAGAAAAGTGAAGGGAACATATGGAGAGCACGAAGTAATGGACAAAAGTGAAACACACAGAAATGTGATCATCTGGAGTTGGTAGTGATCCCAGCTGACCAATAAGAAGGTGAAAATAGCATCGAAAAACTTGAAGCTACCAGTTTTATCGACGGGAATAAGCAGACAGTGAATGCATAGTTGACAGAATAATCGACACGGAGTGCGAACTGTGGATGGCGCGCCGCCTAGCGACGACCGCTTGTGACCGGAAGCAAGGTGTGGGCGTGCCGCGCACACCTCCGGCCGCGCCGCTACGCAGCCGGCAGCAGTAGTAGCACGCATGTCTGGACACCACGCTGTCTGGATCTCGGTTACCCGGCCACTCGCTTGTTGGCTTGAAACGCACTTCCCGCGTCCCTTTCCACATTCTTTCAAGAGAAACTTCATTCATAATCTGAAATCCATTCGCTCCCCTACAGAAAGTTCTGGCGTTTATAAGATCTGTGATACCTGCTCCTCCTATTATATAGGGCAAACTGGACGTGCTTTCACCATCAGATATAAAGAACATCTTTTGAGAAAGAACGGCACCAGTCCCCTAAATTCATCCTTTGCCGATCATCTCTTAATTACTGGACACGTGCCTAAAGCCATAGGCGATAGCAATATTCTGCATACCGAAAAGAAGGGGCTTAGGTTAGATGTTTTAGAGGAATTGGAGATTTTCAAACATATCTCCGTCATGATGGCCTCATTCTCAACGAACAGCTGCAGCTGCGAAATAAAAACTTTTTCGACTGTATAAAGCCATTGCTAGAGCTTTGATTCAGATTTCCTCACGCAGTTTACCGAAATGTTGTTTTCCTGTTACATCTTTCCTGTTTTCGTGTTTGTCATAACTGACGTTTTTTTACGTCACAAAATGTATCTCTGTTTAAAGCAGATAAGTATGTAACTTCATCCTATTATTGTTAGCGCTTACGTTATGCTTGAATCAGCTGCATCACAATATCATGTGTCTAATTTTGAATGTACAGTAGCCTAGTTGTTTCTGCGGCTACTAGATGGCGCTCGTAGCAACACTATGTCTACTTGCCCACACTTTCTAACGTGGGCACCTCAGTCTTGTTGCAACCCTTGTTCACTCAAGTACGAGCAGCCCTTAGCGGCTCGCCATCTTATTTACAACTTTCATGACGTCGCCTTTCCGGCTTAGATTTTTTTAAATGTGACTTGTAAGTACTGCATCTCTTTCCAGTCAGTACAAACTTTAATTTTTTAATGTATTATATACTTAACATGTTTTAGAACAGTTAGTTTAATTCTGAAGACGACGCTCATAGTAGTGTCGAAACCTGATCAGTTTTGACTTAATATTTGTGACCGAGGGCTTATTTGTTCTAATATAATTCTAGTATTACATACAATCATTGAGAAATGTACGAGAGCATCATAATATTTTCGAAATTAGATGCTGATGTTTTTCGCGTTTCGGAACGAAGCGAGAAAGTAAAAAGAAGAGTGCAGCGATACAGAAGCAGAATAACACACGGACATTTTATTCAAGAATTATTTCCCACGGCACAAGTGAAAGCAAATAAATTCTCGAAAGGATTTGTGCTGTGCGTGGGGGAAAAACTGGTGCACTAACTTCATTATATACGTCGCTATTGATACAGGTGCGGCCTTTAGAAAAAAAACGTTGTTTATGATGGAGAGACTAACCTCCTGTATATCATCATTCTTTCCAAGGAATGCCGGCCGTTGTGGCCGAGCGGTTCTAGGCGCTACAGTCTGAAACCGCAAGACCGCTACGGTCGCAGGTTCGAATCCTGCCTCGGGCATGGATATGTATGATGTCCTTAGGTTAGTTAGGTTTAAGTAGTTCTAAGTTCTAGGGGACCGATGACCTTAGCAGTTAAGTCCCATAGTGCTCAGAGCCATTTTTTTTCCCAAGGAATACGGAACGAGGACAAGTCCTCCCACACGGTACCAAACATGTATTCTAATAACACTATTTGTCTTGACCACAGTAGTGTGTGGTAAAGACAGGTAATGTTACTATAGTGCAACTAAATGACGTCGACATCTCCTAGAGCTTTCATACAACATACAGTGCGATCAGAAACAGTCTGAAAAGCTCTTAAGGGCATTGCAGCATAGATTGTGCTGACAAATAATTGTTAAGAAAAAAATTTGGTACGTTCCACCGTTTCCGAGCTAATTAACACTGTAGTTAGCCCATCAGGCCGTTGCGCGCTCAAATTCACACGGCCCGCCCGATGCTGTTAGTGCCATTTCTCGTGACATGTATGATAGCGCACGAGCCTGCCCAGCCTTTTGGCTCGGGTTCGATTTTTACTACCGCCCCATGTCAAATTTTTGTAGCGCTCACTTGTTCGATTTCGGAAAACCAAACGAAGAGCACGTTCGGTGACATCGTCTCTGACGAGCCGCTTGAATTTGCGCGCCAACGGCCTGATTGGCTACTTTTGACGCTAATCAACTCGGAAATGGCGCAAAGCATCGAATTTTTTCCTAAGTCCTTTCCGAGAACGACCTATCCTAAGTTGCTCTTACAAGGTTTTCAGATTGTTTCCGAACGCCCTATATATCAGATCGTTTCTTCTCAGGTCCTGAAATTAGTTAGTCTCTCTTCGGGTATATAAAGCCCGTTGCATGCCTTTCGATTTAAGTCCGCATAGGCGGCTGGTGTCTCAATCCCTGTGCTAATTTATTCAATCATTTTCCTATTTGGCCCGTGATGACTGGGTGTCGTGTGATGTCCTTAGGTTGGTTAGGTTTATGTAGTTCTCAGTTCTAGGGGACTGATGACCATAGATGTTAAGTCCCATAGTTCTCAGAGCCAGCCTCTTTGGCCTCCGAAGGCTATGTGGTCCATAGAAAAATTTGAGATAGCTATCAGGAATCTAACCTAGGAACTCCACATTACTGTCTAATAACACTAATCGATAGACCACGGAGACGATCTTCTCATGGATTTCGTCTCTTGCTGAAAAGGCAGCCTCTGCGAAAAATCATAATGTGCCCGGAACCATCTCTAAATGTTTGATACGCATATATATATTTCTGCTGTTACATTATACTGCACAGAAGAGCGTTTTAAGTTAGCAGAGTTCAGTAAAGTGAAATGAGGTAAACTGGTGTATAAAACATTCCGGGACTTATCTCCGCGTCAATACAGGGCAAAAACTGAAGCCTTTGACGATTGCCTACATCGTCTGTGTCATGAGCAACTAACTGTCAAAACTGCTAGTGTGTTGGTCTCACATAGTCATAGATCGCTTTTGAGCCGGATGGTTGTGGCCCAGCGGTTCTAGGCGCTTCAGTCTGGAACCGCGTGACCGCTACGGTCGCAGGTTCGAATCCTGTCTCGGGCGTGGATGTGTGTGATGTCCTTAGGTTAGCTAGGTTTAAGTAGTTATAAGTTCTAGGGGACTGTTGACCTCAGATGTTAAGTCCCATAGTGCTCAGAGCCAGATCGCACCTGATTGGTCGGTAATTATGTAATGCTGTCGCGGATGGTGTCAACGTCTGTGCTAGTGGCGCCACCGCTTCCGTAGTAGTGTAAACAATGCTACGAATGTCTGTTTCTCTTCCCTGCATCTAGAGTTCCCTTCCAGGTTATATCCGCTGTCACGGTTGAAGTTCCTGTCACACATTCTCATTTCTATAGCCTTTTTAATTATGGAATCCCAGTATGTAGGACCCTGGGACAAAACTTTAGTTTTGACACACAATCTGCGAAAACGTTACGTAATTACCGACCAATCAGAAGCCATCTAGGGGCAATATAATGTTACCACAGCAACAGTTTTGACAGCCAGTTGCTCCTGTCGAAGACGGTGGAGGTAATCGTCGAAAGCTTGAGGTTTTGCTCTGAATTGAGGTTGCAAGGAGTCCTTGAATGTTTTATGCAACAGTGCCGTCATGAAAGACTTCGTTCTCAGGTAAATTGGCCCGTGATACTTGCGAGTCGACCGTCGAAACGTGACCGATTAGAAGCAAATACAGCGAAGTGGGAAGTGCCTCGGTGCACCAACGTCGCGAGAGAACCTGTCTCCGCAGCTCGTTCAGCACGGTGCAGATGAGACGTCAGCAATCAACCGGCGACAGATAAGGAAAGTGACATCTGAGCGGATGTGACGTCCGGCCTGGACCGGATGGCAATGCCCTCGCCGCTCCTGAGCTGGCGCAATGAACTACGCAGCCTACGCGTAACTCGAACCGGCTGGGTGGAGTTGGCTTCGTGTCTCTCCAGGCTTGCAGATTTGCATGCCGCTTTGGACGAAGAAAATTGTTTCACCCAAGGCTTGGTAGAAAACAGAGATCGCCGCCTCCGTAGCTAGGTGGTCAGCGCGTCTGACTACCATTCAGGGGGTCTGGGTTCGATTCCCGGCCGGATCGGAGATTTCATCCGCTCGGGGACTGGGTGATATATTGCCTTCATTATCAACGTCATCGACATCCAAATCGCCAAAATGGCGTCAAATAAAGAGACATGCACTACGCGGCCGAACAACCCGAGACGGGAGCCAATAATGCTATACGATCATTTCATTTCAGAACAGTGAGGTGTAAAGGGCTGGCAAGTTTGTACTGCATACCCAGTCCAGAGGCCTCTGCTCATGCTTATCACCACTGGATCGCCACACCCGTCCGCTCTACTTGTTGATGGCAGTGGTGAACGTGCAAATGAGTGATTACCTGACAATTCATTCAAGCCAAACGAAGAAACTAGGTGGCGCTAGATTCTCAGAATGGTCTTTCCGCGGCTTCCTTAAAGCGATAGTAACGAAGGCCGGGATAGCTGATGCAAATTTACTGCTATTTGAAACTTGGAAAGCGTTGACTTTTTTGTATGACGGGAGCTACTACTACTTAGCGTGTCTATGATAACCACTGTATGGCATTTAAATGAAGTGTAGCGACGAAGTGGCACATCGTCTGCTTGGCACCACATGCAAAGAACGCAACTAAGTTATCGCAGAGTCCCTATTTTAGAATGGCAGGCTTACTTCGGCCGATTCTCAGACGAAGCCCTCTAAGTGATCAGGCTGCTTTCAAGAGGGCAGCTCATCTTTTGGTGGTATTCGACCATGTTTAGTTCTGTCCTGCCAGCGTTGCTGCCTCTCTTCTGCGTTTGAGTTCACTAGGGGAGCGGTACTTCAAATAAAGTTTTCCTGCAGCGAAGACGTTGAGCAATAGGTTCATGCTCATGAAGTGTGTGCCTATTAGCAGTGTTGACTTTTCTCCTTTCGGATTTGGCGGATAGCTATCTACACGTGTATCAGTCTGTATAACGGAGAAGCAAAGACGAAAATAAATAGGTTACAGAGTGGGATAAGATTCGCTGATAACATTGCTATTTCAGTGAAAGTGAAAAAGAATTACTGGAAGTGTTGCATGGACTGAAGAGTCTAATGAGTACAGAATGGATTGAGAGTAAATCGAAGAAGGACGATTGTAATCAGAAGCAGCAGGAATGAGAACAGCGAGGAATTTAAAATCAGAATTGGTGGTCATGAAGTAGAAGTAGTTAGAAATTCTGCTACCTAAGGAGCAAAATAATCCATGATGGACAGAGCAAAGAGGACATCAAGAAAAGACTAGCACTCACAAAAGGGGCATTCCTGGCCAAGGAAAATCTACTACCATCAAACACAGGTCTTAATTTGAGGAAGAAATTTCTGAGAACGTAATTTTGGAAGACAGCATTACTTGGCAGTGGCATATGGACTGTGAGACAGTCAGTACAGAAAAGAACCGAAGCAGGGGAGATGTGGTGTTACAGAAGAATGTTGAAAATTAGATGGGCCGATAAGTTAAGGAATGATGAGGTTCTCCGCAGAATCGGCGAGGAAAGGAGGAAGAAGCGACAGGATAGTAGAACATCTGGCTTTCAAAATTACATTCTCAGAAATGTCTTCCTCAAATTAAGGCCTACGTTTAATACTAGTAGACTTCTCTTGGCCAGGAATGCCCTTTTCGCCAGTGTTAGTCCGCTTTTGATGTCCTCCTTGCTTCGTCCTTCATGAGTTACTTAATGATCACCTATTCTGATGTCACATTTCTCGCTGTTCTCTTTTCTGCTGCATCTGATTACTTTCGTCTTCCTTCGATTTACACTCAATCCATATTCTGTATTCATCAGACTGTTCGTTCCATTCAACACATGCTGTAATTCTTTTCCATTTTCACTGTTCTCAGCGAATCTTATCATTTGTGTCCTTTCACCTTGCATTTTAATTCCACTCTTTAACACCTGGGAATAAATTACATATTACTAGATTGAACTGTAGAGGATAAACACTGTACTGGAAGACATAGATTTGAATACATCCAGCAAATAATTTAGGACGTAGGTTGCAATTGCTGTTCTGTAATGAAAAGGTAGGCACAGAAGAGGAATTTGTGGTGAGTCGCGTCAAAGCAGTCAGAAGGCTGTCTTTTTTTTTTTTTTTTTTAGTCTGATATCGGGTGGTGCTGTTAAGACGAGAACTTGAATTTTCTGGAGCTCTATAAGGAATAAATTAGTTAGAAAGAAAGAAAGAAGCCAAACAACTTGTGGCTTCGAGACGGGTGCAAGCCTTTTTATTCGACGTTAATTCCGCAGTTTGTGTGCATGCTTCACTACTTATTTATTCTAACAGCTTCATTTAGACTCAAGAGACTGGATGGACACATTTCCAGACGTTTCTTCGCCAGAAAAATTAGAGTATGCCACCGGAAATAGAACCTGTAACTTTGGTGTCAGTAGCTTCGCTAACCATTAGAACTAAGAGCGAGCTCGAAAATACATTAAACCGTACAGTACAATCTGTCGTCCCGCATCGTGCGGAGCCGCTAAGGACACTCAAAGAGGAAGTGAGCAGCGCCTGGCATCTCCTAAAACCGCGCCATTGTTTTTCCAAATCGAGGCACATAAATACGGAACCGCTGAGGGGTGTGCTCCATTGTTTCCCCCATGTCGGCGTATCTTTTTTTTTTTTTTCACCGACAGAGAGATCGTGTCCTGTTTTATCGAGTGGCACGTCCTTCGGCTGCAGCGAGGGGGGTAGGAGGGGGATGACGTGGTGTTGGAGGGTGGGGGGGGGGGGGGTGCGTGCGTGCGTGCTGAGGCCTACAATGTGCTCGCCGGGCCCTCGTAGGGAGCTCCTGACGGTCTGATGCCCCACGGCGGCAGCTGTGGCCACCACAATGCCACCTCCCCCAGCCAGCTAAGCTCGTTACTATAAATACAGTACAGCGCAGATACAAAAATGGGACACGTCATGCGTGCCGCGCTGTCCCCGCTGCGTTACCAAATCACGTCAAGCACTGTCCGTTTCCCACGGTGCAACAATGCGACCCCTTCACCCGCTCTGCGCGTTTCGCAGCGCCGGTCAAAGATAGTCGCGTCCCGTAGGCTGGCGTGCAGACTGTCGTGCCTAGCTTGCAAACAGCTCCGACTTATTCGCGGGCGACATCGCACATTCGTGACAATTCGTACTGTACGCCGACGAAATGTTAACAAGTGGATCGGGAGGTCGATAACTGTAAAAAGCGGAAAGAGATCAATGTTACATCTACTCCTCCCGATGTATACAAGGTGTTGACCATTATAGGTAGAAACAAAACGAGGAAATAGAGCCGGCCGCTGTGGCCGAGCGGTTCTAGGCGCTTCAGTCCGGAACCGTTCTCTGGTACGGTCGCAGGTTCGAATCCTGCCTCGGGCATCTATGTGTGTAATGTCCTTAGGTTAGTTAGGTTTAAGTAGTTCTAAGTCTGATGACCTCAGATGTTAAGTCCCATAGTGCTTAGAGCCATTTTTTGAGCAAATAGAGGACAAATAAACAAGCAAATAATCCAATACGTTGTCCGGAAACCAATGGGTTCTCTGACACGATGTGTGTACGAGTGTAGTCATGCCAATGTTAAGACACCATTGACATTTAAGGCTACGTTTATTTCGAAACACCGCAAGTGAGGTGTAAATTACAGAGTGATAAATTGCTTTCGTTTGATTTTATCGTCATTTCGGATGCCAAAGTACTGGCGAACAGCGTTTCGACAAAAAGTGTTTCGGTCGTGTCTCGCCTGTTCAAGAGCCTCTAACAACCCTACCACAACAAAGGTCAAAAATTAATTATGATTGTAGTGTTGCTCACTCTGCTAAATATTGCATTTTCGGGCAACAACAAAGTTATGTTACGTGGGAGGTATCATTAGAACACAGTTAATAAAGTCATTTCTTGAAATAATGGATAAACTAGGCACTCATCTTTTCGTGTTTCCCACGCTGGTCTCGTTGTGAACTGGTGGCTCAATCGTCGAAAATCTAGGTAGTGATGATTCCAAGCTCGGATGCAAAGAAGCCTAGGTGTTATTCTGCGATATTCAAAAGTTTTATAGATGTGTTTCATAAACCATTCTTCAAGATTAAACTTTTGAAAGTTAGGACAATGGTGATGTAAAAAAGCAATCAGCACTCCGATTTTAAGTTACACATCTTTTTTATTGCTTTTGTTGCAACATCACTTCACAATATAAAACATACTTGAAAATATCTTCCTCACTGTTAAAGTTCACATGTCATAATCTGACTACAATTTGCGTCTTTTCAACATGACGACCAACACTTGACTCACTAATAACCGCTTACGCGCCTAAAATTCAGAGTTACAAGTACGTCAAAGATCATAGTGACAAAGGAAAGAATGCACATA
Organism: Schistocerca cancellata; assembly: GCF_023864275.1. NCBI lineage: Eukaryota > Metazoa > Arthropoda > Insecta > Orthoptera > Acrididae > Schistocerca > Schistocerca cancellata. Next base: position 702,344,318 of record NC_064628.1, read on the forward strand.
AGAATAATATAATTGCAATGTAAACATATCGATGTATCAAAGTTCCTCTACATTAATGAACTCCAATCTGAATGTTGTCACAGAAATATGTTAACTATTTTACAGAAACACAGTAGAATATTGCTGGTATCGAGAGGTTGAGGTGAGGTGCCTTAATGGTTACGTAATTCAAGTACCATTACAAGCCTCCCAGGGAGGTCTCCCGGTTTCGACCCGTTTGATTTCTTTGTGTAGGGATATTAAAAAGCATCGGTGTATTCCAGTCCTCTTGATAGTGTCGGTGAACTCCTGGATCGCATGGCGGTTGGTTTTCAATCCATTCGCAACACCCCTGGGATTTTCAGATGTGTGCTGGCATCAGTGAGGAGACGTGCTGAAGATTACCCCCCCCCCCCCTCATGAGCGGTGGCCATGTGGAACATTCGTGACGTTTTTGTCTTCAAGCGCATATCTGTAGTTTGGATTCCTAGAGAACCACTTGCGAAGTGTTCTATTTTGAGCCGTAATACGTCATATCGGGGAAACCATTGATTTACGGACCTACGTTTATTAGGATTATTTGCTTCTTACATTGTCCTTTATTCACCTTTCTCGTTGAACCCAAGATTGTCTCCAACTGAGTGTGACAGTTTTGAATTTATTGACCCATGTAAGCGCTTCCAACAAGCACTTCACTTTTCGAGACTGGGATTGTATTATAACTAAAGATAGCCAGACAGTGAAGGCAAGCTACATTAATGAGATCAGAATTTACAACAGGCAATCAAATATATCTGTTTTGTATAAATGTAAGATTTGCACAATTATTATGGCATAACGTTTAAATAAACTTGTGGTCACAGTCGTCCTGATCCTGTATTGGGTCATTAACTTACTATCCTACTTCTCAATCATGAAATCTGTTCTCAGTCATGTAACAGCAAGAATAATAGCGGACTTGTACACATTGTAACATCCGCTCACAACTGCTACGAACTCAGGCGGTCGACTGCGCTCGAACGATCTGCGCACAAAAGCTATTGTTTCGTACAGAGATGCAATTCTACTTCTTCCTGCAGCTCGCGATGCTATTGGTCAAAGGGTATAATATACTTCCCACGATAAATAAGTGAGTATCCTTGGAGCTTAACGCAGAGGAAAGATCCAAGCTGAGAAAACCAAAACAGAATCATGTCCCAAAAAGTTACGTAAGTCAAATATAAATCACACAGTACTAAAGGAAATTATAAGAAATAAAATTATAAGAAATAAAAACTTACGTGTCTAATGAGAATATAATATACAAACCAGCTAAGTAAACAATTATTTAGATGACATATTTCAAAGGGTATCATCATCTTCGTGCGACAGTTTTGTTTTACTTCATTAACGTGGCCACAGTTTTTAAAAGCATGGAAGAAACTTGAAAGTAAATGACACTTTCTTATGAGCGAAAAAACCGAAGAGAAATAATTTGAGTCAATTAAAATAGGAACGTGTGTGTGTGTGTGTGTGAACATTAGGTTGTTAATAAACGAGGATATATAAATAGAATTTGCAGCTAACGCGTAGCTATATTTCATACGAATTCCATCCACACTGGATGTAAGAGTAGTATTCAGTATTACAGTGTAGCACAAAATTTAAGCCTTCACAGTAGAGAACCGTCGGTACTTATGTACAAAACAATTTAAACGGAGCTTAGTAATTAAAAAAATTAGGCTCTGTAAACTTTTCTCTACAATCTTCATTAACACAATCGCTGGACGGATTGTGTATAGAAGTTTGTTGCAGTAAATATTTTCTAAAAAGTATGATTAGCATGGAGTAAATATAGCATTGTGATTGTAGATACAGAATGTTCTACTAGCAATTATTTTTCGAATATCGATTACCTAAAAAGGCCATCTTCTGGAGATAACTGACTATCGTCAAAGATGTTCATTTAGTCAGTTCCTGATGGCCATTTAAGATACGTAAAATACGAGTATCAATAAAATATTAACAGTTGTATCCTTTACATTCTTAAATGTGAAATTGTGCTATCCAGCCGCGATGGATGATGTCACTGATCATTACAGTATCAAGTTGTCATCTTCGCTTCACTCGAAGCCTCTTAGAGGGACCTACATTCTCACTTACGAAGAAACTAGGAGAAGTGCCATCAGCTAATTACAAAGCGAAGAACCCCGCACACATTTCTGAATTTCTTTCACTTATCAAACTTGAACCACCTGTCTCTCACATGTGATCCGTATGTAACGGAAGAAACGATAGTGTGCCCGTTTCAGAAACGTAATAGCAGTGTTACCTCTGCTATTAACGATGCTCCATATGGAGCAGTCGATGATCTCCAGCTGTCCGTGGCTCGGCAGATTGAGAATGAATCTATGAAGACCAGCTTTACGTTGGCCAATATTCTGACTGAGAGTGAAATATTTCAACGGAAAAGCCAGAGAAAACATGAAGGCGAGAGTATAATGGAAGGCAATGATATGCAACTCCAGTTTCGTCCTTGTTATAGGTGTTTTAGTTGTGGGCTGTTCTTCAGGTATCTCTCTTAACACACAGTTCACAACGTAGCGTAAAAGTTGAAAGAAACAGAAAGAAATTGTAAGGAATACAGAAATATGATACCTTGTAACTATGACAAATAGTGATGCTACGAAATGACGAAACTTTTTAACACATATTACTAAATTGTTGCCACTGAAAGGCGAATCGCTAAATTTGGAATAAATTCAAGCAAAAAACTTCACCTCGAAATTGAGTGAAAAACGTGTATTTGTGTATGTGAGATTATCTGCTGGATTGTTTCGATTGAAATCCATGGTTCACTGCTAGTGATTTGCGGAAGATTCTGAAGTACTATGAGTTGCGATATCGTTTGCCGTGCATCTCAATTATTGACACACGTGGAAGACTAACATCACAAAATTTAGTACGTTTTTCGGATCATTTTTGGGTTCTGGTGCTATCGTGTTTTCTTGTTGGTATGCAGTGCAGAAGGAAGTTTTTTACTTTAGCACCTGAAACTTCACGTTGGTCATTTTTGTCACGGGCATCTTTTCGTCGGCTGACCGAACTGTCTTAACCTCGGTTTTGGTTTATACTTCAGAACTGAGTCTGGTGTTCAGGTTTGTTGCAGTTTTCTTGCATGCTCTTTCCATTTGTTCTTATACTACACTATTTCTTCACCCACATTAAATATTCTAAGTTTGTCCTGGAATCTACATTTCTCTTCCTACCATTAGGACACAAAAACGCTGAAAAATGCCACTACTGTGTCAGGTAGCAAATCTTACTTCCATGTCGTCCGCTCTCGGTAGCTGAGTGGTCAGGGCGACAGAATGTCAATCCTAAGGGCTCGGGTTCGATTCCCGGCTGGGTCGGAGATTTTCTCCGCTCACGGGCTGGGTGTAGTGTTGTCCCAATCATCATCATTTCATCCCCATCGACGCGCAAGTCGCCGTAGTGGCGTTAAACCAAAGACTTGCACCCGGCGAACGGTCAACCCGACAGGAGGCCCTAGTCACACGATATTTACATTTACACTTCCATGTCCTCGAAGGCGAATGGCGCGTAACCCCTAGGCAGTACACTACATCTGTGATGTAGGAGACTGAAGCGATTTGAAGACGAATCTCCGGCGGTCTGAAACAGGGTGTATTTTTGCTAAGGGAAGCTACCTTGTCGGAGAAATAGGCCTCGAGGTCTAGCTCCACCCTCAGACTAATCCTGTACAGCGCTCTTAAGGAGGGCAGGGTACAAAAAATTTACTCACTGAAAACACTTAAGCTGTCTGGGGCTGTACTGATCTTTCCGCCAAGATAGTATAGTGATAGCAAGTGGGTGAACGTCAATTAATGAAAATCGCGATGCCCGATACCATCATTTCCATTTTTAGCCTTTCGTAAAGCTCTAATATGGTGTGGAGATGAACATGAACTGTGGGCGCCTCAGTTTACATTAAACGCTGGAATACCTCCAATAGAATCCGTGTTCAAGACAAGTTACATTTTTCGAAAAATTGTCGCTTGTCTTAAGTTACAAGAATGGGTACATACGAACTTCGCTACTGAAGTATCTGTGCGCATATTGGAGCATCGTGCTGAGAGAGTCACAGATATGACAACATGATGTGCATCTCATATCATTCTCGATCTAGAATGTGACTAATAACACATGCCCCCCAACAGTAAGTTGTATGATCCAAAGTCATATTCTTCTTTCAATTCAGAAGCTGTCTATAATCCAACAAAGCAGTGCCCTACCATCATTTCCCCATAATTTTGTAACCTAAGAAATAGGAGCAACTATCTTTTGTCTGATAGCCTGCCTGTGTTGACCTACACACGGAGAGAAGTATCGAACACACCAAGCTGAAGAGTATTTGTCTATTGAGGCTGAAGACTCCTATCATATCGCAATCAAGTAAGGCATAAACGTAAAATTAAATTTAATTTCTGATAAAAACCGACAAAGACAAACATTATGTCGGTAAAAGTGTATGGAAGAAAACCCATTAGTATAAAATGTATTTAAGACTGGTTAAAACGTTTTGGAGACGAAAAGGAAGCCTTTGGTAATACACCAATTCTGGTCATCACCATCTATAAAATTAACGAGAATGAACAAATGTCTCAGAGATTGACGTCGGACGAATCGGGGGCCACGTTATGGCCTCCATTCGCTAAAATCTGAGTAAGCGTAACGTTTGTTCTCGATTTGAGTTATACAAATTGACTTTCTATCTGAAGACAATGCCGAAGAGTTCAGTGACACATCTGACAGAATGAGATCTCATTCTGGAAACGTTCCCCGGGCTGTGGCTATGCCATGTCTCCGCAATATCCTATCTTTCAGGAGTGCTAGTTCTGCAGGGTTCGCAGGAGAGCTTCTGTAAAGTTTGGAAGGTAGGAGGCGAGGTACTGGCAGAAGTAAAGCTGTGATGACGGGGCGTGAGTCGTGAATGGGTAGCTCAGTTGGTAGAGCACTTACCCGCGAAAGGAAAAGGTCCCGAGTTCGAGTCTCGGTCCAGCACACAGTTTTAATCTGCCAGGAAGATTCAGACATGTGACATACTTAAGTTACATTTCAGATTTATCATGGTGGATAAGGCCTGGAGCTACCAGTTGCACGGAAAATAAAGTCGTGCACCGTTATCTGACGCGTATTTCGATAAGCGTCCAAATGCGTGTGACGTCAGTCCTTTTCTTTACCCCAACTAATGACTTATACACTTGCCAAAGAGTGTCGTGAATACGAGCAATAGAAATTACTATCTACATCTATATGGCTCCTCTGCAAATCACACTTGGGTGGCAGACCACCTTCACAATAATTCTGTTATTCCACTATCGAATCGCGCGTGGAAAAAAACGAACATCTGTATCTTTCCGTGCGAGCTCTGATTTCACTTACTTTATTATGATAGTTTCTCACTATATAAGTCGGCGTCAACAAGATATTTTCGCATGGGAGGACAAACTTGGTGATTGAAGGTGAACAAGGTATTTTCTTAGTATCTGCTGTTTTATTGTTGGGTAACACACATCAAACTTTTTAGACATTTCTTGTAAATCTTCCACTATCACAGGATATTAAGCTTTGATGGAAACAATCCTGCAGATCCTAAGACCTGATCATGAAACATAGCAGTTCTGTGCGGACACCTTCACGAAGACACTTTAATTCACTGCAGCTCGTGGTAGTGTTGGTTCTTAACTTCGATAGTTTATTAAGTGAGTCATACACCAGTGATCCCTCGAGCCGATTCTTTAAAGAATCCCCCAGCCGATTCTTTAAAGAATCCCCCAGCCGATTCTTTAAAGAATCCCCCAGCCGATTCTTTAAAGAATCCCCCAGCCGATTCTTTAAAGAATCCATCTCTCAAATAATTTTTCTGGGTGTCACTAAGTGCTTTCATTCTCAAATACTGCATAAAAATAACCAGTGTAATTTGCGGGCTGTGAGTTGCGCTGACACACACACACACACACACACACACACACACACACACACACATACACACACACAGTTTCTAACTTTTAGTATTTGGTTTACTTAATGTAAGATTATAGATAACGTTTTAAACTTTTAAATTCGGCCAATAAGTATATGAAGTACAGAAAATCATATTTCTGATGCTCCTGGAAGCCATTAGAGAGGCTACCTGCAACTGGGTTATGGCTGATCGTTTTAACCGTTTAGTAATATAGATGTGACATGTTTTTTTTTCTGGTGAATATTTGCTCCAGCAGAGCACGCACAAAGGTACGTAGAATCCTGTAACAGCTGCTTTGCGAAGTTTATGTATGAAGACCATAAGGGACCAGCGATATGTCTTTGTGCAGCCTCGAACTCAGCCACTTGAACTCAAGTACAGCGTCTCCTGTATTTGGCTTTGAATTTGTTACGTCACTTGCTCTTCAGAAGCGTGTGCAAAAAGTGAGCTGACGTACGTTAGTTTGCTTATATTTCAGCATACAAACACTAGCAATGTTTGTGTTTAAGGTCTGCTGTCTTCAGACCAAAACAAATGTTCTGCGAAGTTGTTTATCGGCGACGAAAGGAATGCTGACCGTCAAGACAAAAGATACAGACTGTTGCGAATTGCTGTAGCCCTCCTCCGTCGCGCTGTTACGTCGAATGACAGTAAACGTCGGAGTTTGATGAATCTGAACATGGAATGCATTATTTCTGAACCCTTTTCTACTTCTTCTTCTTGTTCTACTACTACTACTACTACTACTACTACAACTAATGAGAATTACATAACCATTCACTAGTCCTGTTTTTGATGTTTCTGTTGCTGTTTCGTATAGCATTTTAAACAACCAAACTGCGGTAAGGATGGAAAGAGTTGTCCGATGGGACAAGGAAGGAAGAAATATTCCTAGTACAGTGATGTTGAGCATTGTTTTCTTTCAGGACGACCAATTACATCTACACCGTTCAAGAAAACTTACATCTCCTATATAGTTTTTCTCACACCTTTATTATATGATATATGTAAGGTGAGGGCGACCAATTTATCATTTCAGTGCAGATGCACACCAGGCTCGAACTGCGACGAGAATCGGCGTCATACCGCGAGTAATTAGGATGATGGGTAACGAGCACTACATCTGTAGTGTGTGGATAAGTACAGAGTTCGGGTCTGACAGGAGGTGTGCTATGCTACTCTATGCAGTTGCGATGACGACTGTGTCCGGATGGCGCAGTGGTCAGCGCATCTGCCTACTAAGCAGGAGACCTGGGTGCGAATCCCAGTCCGGCACAAATTTTCAACTTACCCCATTGACTTAAGTCAGTGCCCATTGGCAGCTAATGTCATTAGTTCCTTTGTGTCTTCATTAGATTACGCTGGAAAATGAGTTGGATCTCGTCAACCATACGCCTGCAATTGCCACATTCATGCTTCATTATAGATTGGTTCAAATAGCTCTGAGCACTATGGGACTTAACATCTATGGTCATCAGTCCCCTAGAACTTAGAACTACTTAAACCTAACTAACCTAAGGACATCACACAACACCCAGTCATCACGAGGCATTATAGACTAAATCGGTTATTTTGTAGTATAGGCTTTAGTTGTCGCAGTACAGCTTCATACGTGTCTTAGCGCGGTATCCGCGACTCCGTATTACTCGTCATAGGATTTCCGTGTGTAGATTGTTACGATTAATCAAATATCTTTCGACCAGTATTGTCCCTATCCCCAGTTATTTGAGGCATCGAACTGTCATGCATAAAATGTCTTCCAACATCCATTTTTTTGTCACATCTCAAAGTTTATGACGTTATATCTCCTGAACTACAAGTCATACAATAATATACACTCCTGGAAATTGAAATAAGAACACCGTGAATTTATTGTCCCAGGAAGGGGAAACTTTATTGACACATTCCTGGAGTCAGATACATCACATGATCACGCTGACAGAACCACAGGCACATAGACACAGGCAACAGAGCATGCACAATGTCGGCACTAGTACAGTGTATATCCACCTTTCTCAGCAATGCAGGCTGCTATTCTCCCATGGAGACGATCGTAGAGATGCTGGATGTAGTCCTGTGGAACGGCTTGCCATGCCATTTCCACCTGGCGCCTCAGTTGGACCAGCGTTCGTGCTGGACGTGCAGACCGCGTGAGACGACGCTTCATCCAGTCCCAAACATGCTCAATGGGGGACAGATCCGGAGATCTTGCTGGCCAGGGTAGTTGACTTACACCTTCTAGAGCACGTTGGGTGGCACGGGATACATGCGGACGTGCATTGTCCTGTTGGAACAGCAAGTTCCCTTGCCGGTCTAGGAATGGTAGAACGATGGGTTCGATGACGGTTTGGATGTACCGTGCACTATTCAGTGTCCCCTCGACGATCACCAGTGGTGTACGGCCAGTGTAGGAGATCGCTCCCCACACCATGATGCCGGGTGTTGGCGCTGTGTGCCTCGGTCGTATGCAGTCCTGATTGTGGCGCTCACCTGCACGGCGCCAAACACGCATACGACCATCATTGGCACCAAGGCAGAAGCGACTCTCATCGCTGAAGACGACACGTCTCCATTCGTCCCTCCATTCACGCCTGTCGCGACACCACTGGAGGCGGGCTGCACGATGTTGGGGCGTGAGCGGAAGACGGCCTAACGGTGTGCGGGACCGTAGCCCAGCTTCATGGAGACGGTTGCGAATGGTCCTCGCCGATACCCCAGGAGCAACAGTGTCCCTAATTTGCTGGGAAGTGGCGGTGCGGTCCCCTACGGCACTGCGTAGGATCCTACGGTCTTGGCGTGCATCCGTGCGTCGCTGCGGTCCGGTCCCAGGTCGACGGGCACGTGCACCTTCCGCCGACCACTGGCGACAACATCGATGTACTGTGGAGACCTCACGCCCCACGTGTTGAGCAATTCGGCGGTACGTCCACCCGGCCTCCCGCATGCCCACTATACGCCCTCGCTCAAAGTCCGTCAACTGCACATACGGTTCACGTCCACGCTGTCGCGGCATGCTACCAGTGTTAAAGACTGCGATGGAGCTCCGTATGTCACGGCAAACTGGCTGACACTGACGGCGGCGGTGCACAAATGCTGCGCAGCTAGCGCCATTCGACGGCCAACACCGCGGTTCCTGGTGTGTCCGCTGTGCCGTGCGTGTGATCATTGCTTGTACAGCCCTCTCGCAGTGTCCGGAGCAAGTATGGTGGGTCTGACACACCGGTGTCAATGTGTTCTTTTTTCCATTTCCAGGAGTGTAATTTCGCAAATACATTCAGTGCTATATGTGGATTGTATTAGCAACATTTGTTCCGAATAGAGCTAGTAACAAAGAAGTAATAAATTAAAGAGTCATGTCTGATCCTGCAGAAACTGCGAAAATATAGTAAGTGGTAAACTTTTTCCTTTCATTATTTTGCTGGGGTATCAGCGAGAAAAAGTTTCAGAAAGGTTTGGCACTATGTGTAAAATTTGTAGCAAGTCGCTAAGTGCCCTCAGTCTTAATCACTGTCTGAATGTAGTTTGGGTAATTTACGCGCAGTGAGTTTACTATTACTCAAGACACACGTAGTTTCTAACTTTACTACTTGAGTAGAATGATAAAATTTTAATTTTTAAAGTCAATCAGTAATCAAATGAAATACTGAAAATCGTATCTTTGTTGCCCCTGAAAGCAATTGGCTACCATCCTGAAACTGTGATCGGCTGACGGGGTGAACGATTCAGATAGTAATGTGCAGGGTGGTCAGGAACAGACTGAAAAGCTTGTAAGGTTTTTGGAAGAGAGGATTTCGATTTGACGCCATTTCGGCGACTTGCACGTCGATGGGGATGAAATTATGATGATTTAGACACCACAACCCCCAGTCCCTGAGTGGAGAAAATCTCCGACCCAGCCGGGAATCGAACCCAGATCCTTAGGATTGACATTCTTTCACGGTGACCACTCAGCTACCGGGGCCAGATACAATGGTAACTGCATTTAAATGACACAATAAAAGGTGTCCACTAGGTCCGTTTTGTCACATACGGGATTTGTCCGGAATCCTTCACGTCGACTTCCCAGTGTTTTCATTTATGCAAGCGGCAACGACGTAGCAGTTGTAGCGTCAAAATTGCTTGGTGAAGTTAAATGTTGCAGTTTATGTTGGCACCGCCGTGCGCCGATTACATCAGCATTTCCCCCTCCCCCTGTGCAAATGGTTCAAATGGCTCTGAGCACCATGGGACTTAACATCTGTGGTCATCAGTCCCCTAGAACCTAGAACTACTTAAACGTAACTAACCTAAGGACATCACACACATCCATGCCCGAGGCAGGATTCGAACCTGCGACCGTAGCGGCGACGCGGTTCCAGACTGAAGCGCCTAGAACCGCACGGCCACACCGGCCGGCCCCCCTGTGCAATCGGACTACTACTTTGTGCCACCTTTACTGACTTCACTCAGTCAAAGAGAAAGACTGGACGTGACGAAAGCTCAAAAAGAAGTAAGACTCCTTCATACAGTGAAAGTCCAATTACGTTCTTCTGCAATTTCAAAAGAACAGTTTCATATCTTTACCGAAAATTGCGAAAAAATAAAATATATAAATAAAAAAACCGGCACTCGATGTTGCCATATCAATATATCGCGTAAAAATATTGCTGATATATATCAATACTTTTTGGAAAAATATCAGTATATCAATATTTTATCAACGGCCCTAATTGGAACGTAGTATCACCATTGGAGAATAGAGCTTGTTCTATGGGATGAACCTGATCATCCAAAATGATCGCGTAATCCTTGGCAGTAATGCGACCTTGCAGAATAACCGTGAGACCCATGGAACATCACGATACGGGTGCCCGAATCATCGCGAAACCACCGCCATGTTTCACTCTTGGAACGTAAACTCGGCCAGAAATGGAAACATTGTGAAACAAGACTCGTCAGACCAAACGACTTTCTTCCATCGCTCCATAGTCTAAGTTTAATGGCTTCGGCGCCACGTTTCCCTTTTTACGTCAATTTGCATCACTGATGAGTGGTTCTGGAGTTCAGCTCGCCCTGCAATTACCATCTTCTGGAGCTCCTTTAGCGCAACATACGGTTCTTTAGTGACTTTTCCAGCCGTCGTATCTTCATTTCTCGTTACAGTCCTGTTGAAAGACAGATTTCACGATGACTCAACACACACTTCCATCGGCATCGTGACCTAGCTGATAATATTGTTCTTTCACTTTCCCTGTTTGCGGTATGCATTCAATACCGTACCTCGTGGAACACCCAACACTTCGACTCCCTTGGTTATGGAAGCACCCACTGTGCGAGGACCAACTATTTGCTCGTGTTCGAATTCAATTAGTTCCGACATAATGCCCTCACAATTACACAGAACACTGTTCTGACGAACGACTGACACTTGCAGTGTATTGAGAACATTGCACAGGTGTCGTTTATGGTCAGATACGACGGTGCAAAATTCAGGCTTGGCTAGCATCTGCATTTATATTCAAGCATGTATTCCTTCTAGTGTTTCCATATTTTGTCCAACCACTGTATGTGGCGCTGACAAATCAACCGCCGCTCGTCTCGACGCAGCCTTGCCCCCGCAAGTAGGCAACTCGTCCGTGTGACGTCACGGGGACGGCAGTAGAGTGCGAGCTGAATAATGTGGCCGGTAGACGTGCAATCGGCAGGGCAAACCTTGGGGAGAGCGAAAGTGGTAGGGGTGGCGGCAGGAGCAGTAGGGCAAATACCGAGCGCTGGAGGGGAATTGTCTTTCTAAACTGAAGATCGCTTGAACTGAAGAGCCCCTCCACGTCCAAACTTGCGTGGTGACCATTAAAAAAGGTCTGTCACCTCTGTTACAGTTAAGTCTAGAAAGAATTCCGCTGCATACACAACAAAAGCAGCGATTTATCTTCGCCTGGCTTGTTAACTATTTACAAATTTCAGAAAAGCGACATGAGACGCGAATTTTGAGTAAAATGTACATTTCCCGTTTTTCCATGTTAAAATTTTCTCCTTTTGCCAAAACTCAGTGGAATTGACACAATGTCACTCCACTAACATGTTGTGCAGACGCAGTTGCGGAAGAATTCTAAAAACATGGCTTGTTAAGTTTAAGGACCTGTGGGAAAGTAAGGTCAATAGCGTATGAATCAGTACATCCTCGATACAAAACTAAATATATGTATTCACTTACGCGGTTACAAAACCCAAAGTATTTCTCGTTTAACCAATTACCGGTGGCCCTTAAAAATCGTACTCTTTCAACAAAAAAGATTGTATTTAGTAGAAAAGCACGGTAGATAATGAAGTTTTGTATAATAACCATAAGGCAAAATAATCTCCTCTTTGCATGCTATCATTTGCCAAAATCTCATATCGACATCTCAAACTATTTATGAAATATGAGTATTGCTGTGGATATTTCATTCTGGCTTTATCGTTGGCGCACGCGATCGCAGATGAATTTGCTACATCAGACCAATTTACTCGAGACTGATGACAGAGATCTGTATCCAATTCTAAAGAAAAATTCAATATGTTAGCTAAATTTCATATGCTACAACACATTATGTAATATATATCATATGCAAATGCAAAATTATATATTTTTCGTTGCAATTTTTTTCAAATTTGGTGCAGTGTCTTACCTAAACCCAAATATCACAATAACTATGACGATTAACGAAATGATGGGCACGTCATCATGAAGGTAACATATAAAGCTATTAGTAATGCAAAAATGATTTTTTTACCGAGCAATTTCTTTAAAATCGTTTGAGAAACACTACAGGGTGTGCGTCTCGATTGCGTCATTGCAGAGAGAAGCCGACCGGCTGAAAGAAGGTAATGTCGACCTCCCTTTCCGAAAAAGCGAATGAACTCGGCCAGCGCTACGGAAGAAAGTTGGTCATTGTTCATCGACCACAATATCCTGCGCAGAATAGGTCAACGGTATGGCACTAAGTCCATAAACCGTAGGCTACAATGTGTAACGAGACATCGTCCTATAGCATTACTTTTCTTCGACAGTAGTTGTCGATACTAGTATTATTTTTCGAATTTTGGACAGGTTAATATTATCTCAGTTGCTTTCCTGAAAGCTTTCATATAATTTTGTACACGATGTGTTATATTTCAAGCTGAAATTTATGAAATCGAATTCATTAATTTTCGATGCTTTGATCGATAAGTACTGAATGTACTGTTAAGCCGGCCGGAGTGGCCGAGCGGTTCTAGGCGCTACAGTCTGGAACCGCGTGACCGCTGCAGTCGCAGGTTCGAATCCTGCCTCGGGCATGGATGTGTGAGGTCCTTAGGTTAGGTAAGTTTAAGTAGTTCTAAGTTCTAGGGGACTGATGACCTCAGTAGTTAAGTCCCATAGTGCTCAGAGCCATTTGAACCATTTTGTACTGTTAAAATAATTTTATTTAGAAACATTTGAAATTACGAATTATTTGGCACACTTAAAATTTTGTTATTAATTACGCAATTTAGTACTATTTAATATGTTTATTTCTGGATTCATTTATGAAATAATCGAAATTAACAGAAATTTATTTGTCAAGAAAAATTGTAAACCCTTTGGAATACGGTTATTACAGCAGAGTGAAGGAGTAGTAAGCATGCCTGTGGTGTGATCGGACGTATTTTTGTATTTTGGGCGAACAGTGTAATTTTGGCTTTGTTAATGTGAAAATTAAAGACTGTTGTTGTTGTTATTGTTGTTGTTGTGGTCTTCATCCTGAGACTGGTTTCATGCAGCACTCCATGCTACTCTATACTGTGCAAGCTTTTCATCTCCCAGTACCTAATGCAACCTACATCCTTTTGAATCTGCTTAGTGTATTCATCTCTTGGTCTCCCTCTACGATTCAAGACTATGATATACTAAAATGTGACAGAATATATTAACGTAACAACAAAAGTTCTGCAACAACAAACTTCAGATTTATTTAGGTTAATTCAACAATTAGGGCCTAAAATGTGAGAATTTGAGCTTCAAGAATCAGACCCCTAGACAAGAAGAACTGGAGCCAACTCTACACGAAAAGCTAAGTAAGCTAGAAAGTTTATTGAAACCTTCGCTCTACTCAAATTTTTCATAATAGACTTTGCATATTGTGGACAACAGCTGAAATTAGGAAGGCGGAGAGAGATTACAAACTTTGTTAACTATGGCAGTTCTGTGATATTTGGAAGTTAGGCTGGATAGCTCAGTTGGTAATAGCATAGCCCGCAAAAGGCAAACAAGGTTCTGAGTTCGAATATCGGTCCGGTACACATTTTTATCTGCTACGAAGTTCTTAAGTTTGAATTGTCCACTGCCTTCTAAGCGTGTCCTCTGTGACAAGCTCTATTGCAATGGGTATCAAATGGTCCAAATGGCTCTGAGCACTATGGGACTTAACATCTGAGGTCATCAGTCCCCTAGAACTTAGAACTACTTAAACCTAACTAAGCTAAGGATATCACACACATCCATGCCCGAGGCAGGATTCGAACCTGCGACCGTAGCGGTCGCGCGGTTCCAGACTGAAGCGCCTAGAACCGCTCGGCTACACAGGGCGGCCAATGGGTACCAATCTTCCTATTGTGGCGTTGTCCTGGTAGCGTGCTCTGAACTGTGAGTACAGCACGGCATGTTACGCCGGCCGGCGTGCATTAGTATTCGGGCAGGCAACATGCCTGCTGGCCTAGCGCCGTGAGGGAATGCCCTGTGGGATGGAGCGCGGGATTTACTGCCCCTAGTTGAGCCGGCAAGTTTGTTACGACTGAGGCGGCCCCATCCGGACAAAGGCTCCTCCACAAATTTACGGTCGGCAACGCCTTTCAGTTAACGCGCCGGCAATTAAGATAGCCGCTAGTGGTCAGCCGGCCTCCTCGACCTTGGGTAACGTGACCCCATGGACTCCCAATTCACTTCTTTTTCTCTTTATTTGAAAGCAAGTCTTTTACGAACAGCCTCCCCTCCAGGCGGTCTAGCCCCTGCCCCATTTTATAGTCAGCACGGTTTCAGAAAATATTGTTCTTGTGAAACACAACTAGCTCTTTATACTCATGAAGTAATAAGTGCTATCGATAGGGGATGTCAAATTGATACCATATTTTTAGATTTCCAGAAGGCTTTCGACACCGTTCCTCACAAGCGTCTTCCAACCAAACTGCGTGCCTACGGAGTATCGCCTCAGTTGTGCGACTGGATTCGTGATTTCCTATCAAAAAGGTCACAGTTCGTAGTAGTAGACGGAAAGTCATCGAGTAAAACAGAAGTAATATCCGGCGTTCCCCAAGGAAGTGTTATAGGCCTTCTATTGTTCCTGATCTATATTAACGACATAGGAGACAATCTGAGTAGCCGTCTTAGATTGTTTGCAGATGATGCTGTCATTTACCGTCTTGTAAAGTCATCAGATGATCAAAACGACTTGCAAAATGATTTGGATAAGATGTCTGTATGGTGCGAAAAGTGGCAATTGATCCTGAATAAGGAAAAGTGTGAAGTTATTCACATGAGTACTAAAAGAAATCTGCAAAATTTAGATTACGCAATAAGTCACACAAATCTGAAGGCTGTAAATTCAGCTAAATACTCAGGGATTACAATTACAAATAATCTAAATTGGAACGATAACATAGATAAGGTTGTGGGGAGAGCAAACCAAAGACTGCGATTCATTGGCTGAAAACTTGGAGGGTGCAACAGGACTACCAAAGAGACTGCTTATACCACGCCTGTTCGCCCGATTCTGGAGTATTGCTGTGCGGTGTGGGATCCGCATCAGGTGCGACTGGCAGATGACATCGAAAAAATTCAAAGAAGGGCGGTTCGTTTTGTGCTATCGCGAAATAGGGGAGATAGTGCCACAGACATGATACGTGAATTGGGGTGGCAATCATTAAAAGAAAGGCGTTTTTCGTTGTGACGGGA
Source organism: Schistocerca cancellata (assembly GCF_023864275.1). Classification (NCBI taxonomy): domain Eukaryota; kingdom Metazoa; phylum Arthropoda; class Insecta; order Orthoptera; family Acrididae; genus Schistocerca; species Schistocerca cancellata. Next base: position 702,360,232 of record NC_064628.1, read on the forward strand.
TCTTTTCATGAAATTTAAATCACCAGTTTTCTCCTCCGATTGCGAAAACATTCTGTTGGCACTCACCTTCATACGGAGAAATGATCATCACGATAAAAAAAAGAGAAATCAGGGCTCGCACAGAAAAATTTAAGTGCTCGTTTTTCCCGCGTGCCGTTAGAGAGTGGAACGTGAATAGCAGAGTAATCACGTAGACATAGTGCTTCATTGGCCTTTTGAAGGCAGTGTTCGGATTCGTCTAATTGTCTCACGTTGTCTGCGAATCTAACCGTATTATTGTTTTCCCCGTGTGTAATTGTTCCTGAAACATGTGTAGCTTTAAGTTTGTTTTTATTTTATCATCAGTGTAGATGCGAACAGCCTGTCTCCCTTCGTGCTCGTCCGGGTCGGAGATTTTCTCTGCTCCTGGACTGGGCGTTGTGTTGTTCTTACACTCGTACCGTCGTAACTGACAAAGTCGCCTACAATACGTTATCTTATCGTCCATCATTACTGAGTTGACTGAATGGACACGATTCGAAAAAAAAGAGAAAAAATCAATGTCGTATTAAAAGACCACTTGTCTTAGCTAAGTTGCTCTTTAAATTTCTTTTCTCCCTAATTCGATTCACGACAACGTTAGTTATCCGATGTATCCATTTAATTTTCAGTATTCTCCGCAACTTAACCTGATCATTTGTCATCCACATTTTACTTTACTCTTTCATAACTTGCGTAGGTCATGGAGGGGAGGAGGGTTAATGTAAAAGTCTTTATTTTGTGGGAGTAGTAATACATAGGGAAAATGTGTTCCATTTCAGAAACACATAATACGTAATAAACAAGTACAAAATTGAAGCCATGGTAGCAAAGTGTCAGTGTCAACAAACTTAAATCTGGGCGGGGAAAACATGAAAATAGTCACCAGGTTTATGTATCTACGTGGCAGAATGAAAGAGAACCCTAGAAACTGCTAGTTAATTAAATTGAGAATTGCACACGCTGAAACAGTATTCAATGAGAGGAAGAAACTACCAACGTTAAACAGTATTACGTTAAACAACATGAAACTATATTTCAGTAGTTTAGTTTGAAAAGTTGACCTCTATGGTTCAGCTATATGAGTAGAAGAGGAGCAGAACAAAAACGTTTGCAAGCATTTGATGCTTGGTGTTGGAGAAAGATAGTAAAGATCCTTGGAGAGACTGAATGAAGAGTACAGCAGGAGCGTTCCATAAAACAGGACAGATTGCCGGTGTGTGGTCGGGGGGGAGGGGGGGGCTGTCAAGGTAGGAGGGACCGTTGGAGCAAAGAAGAAAAATTTTTGCCTAATGGACAAGCCTGGATAAAATTAAGCATGTGGAAGTGGAACCACGGAAAATCTAAACCTGGGTGGACTGATTGGGCATTGAACCCCACTTCTCAGAAGGTGATTCCAGTGTCTCACCCGCTGGGAGCGGTGGGCACCTGTACAGACATTGTCCTATCGCAGAGCAGATGGTGGAAGAAAAAATGCCGGGACAGAACGCACGAGGGAGGCCAAGGCTTCCGTACGCCAGTCAAGTACAAATGTAATGTGAACTGAAGAGACTGCAGAAGAGGGCTGAGAAAGGGGGACGAGGTATGTTGCTAACAAATCTTCAGATTGAGAAGAAATGGGAAATGTCATTAATGAAAATGGAAAGATTGTCTAAAAAAGTTACTAGAACCCTCCGTTCCCCCCTGCCCCAATTTTATAAACGTCCATGTACAGCGTGAATTGTAATTATTATTTAATGGTGTTCGTGCACGTACGCACTTGCATGGCGGCCATCACAAAAAGTTCTACAGTCACCTTTGCAAAAGGGTTAGTATTTCTATCGAGGAGTCATGAGAGGCGCGAGTGTGGTGTCCGTACGTCTGGGTGCGATCACCCACTTTATGCCTCATCTAGAACATAGAAAAGTGATTGCATAATAGCAGGCGTATGTCGGTGAAAGGAAGATCAGGAAAGCGTGATGGCAGGCACCGTGTAGAAAGTCTGGACGGGTAGTACGGCTACGGGCGTATTTAAGCTTCTAGCAGCGACAGTTCATGCATGGTGATGAGGAAATGCTCACAGTGGCCAGGTTATCGTTGTTGCTGGGCACCAACTACGTTGCTGGAAAAAAATTAGAGCGTCCTTTTAGAAATTTGCAGTTCGCCGCCACTGTTGCTCTTACCATCCTGGAAGGCGTCTGTGCTGCGAGTGCGTCCACAACCTACGGTTGTGAGAATGTTCAAGTGACCACTGATGGCAGCATCGTTACACAACTGACGCAGCACGTCCAATTTGTGTAGCAGTTCTCCGAAGGAACCATCCCGCCACTCGGAAGGCCACAATTTGACCCGCTTCAGATTCGCTCAGTTAGTTGTAGGAAGCAGAGTGCATCTCTGTGGCATGGGTGCCCGCTCGATTTACACGTTTGCATCACACTGAGCTTTCCGGCTGTGAGCATTCCCTATTAAAGGGTTGACACAGGTGACACCCTGATGCACTACTGGCCATTAAAATTGCTACACCAAGAAGAAATGCAGATGATAAACGGGTATTCATTGGACAAATATATCATACTAGAATCGATATGTGATTACATTTTCACGCAATTTGGGTGCATAGATCCTGAGAAATCGGCACCCAGAACAACCACCTCTGGCCGTAATAACGGCCTTGATACGCCCGGGCATTGAGTCAGACAGCTTGTGTGGCGTGTACAGGTACAGCTGCCCATGCAGCTTCAACACGATACCACAGTTCAAAAGAGTAGTGACTGGCGTATTGTGACGAGCCAGTTGCTCGGCCACCATTGACAAGACGTTTTAAATTGGTGAGAGATCTAGAGAATGTGCTGGCCAGGGCAGCACTCGAACGTTTTCTGTATCCAGAAAGGCCCGTACAGGACCTGCAACATGCGGTCGTGCATTATCCTGCTGAAATGTAGGGTTTCGCAGGGATCAAATGAAGGGTAAAAAAAAAAAAAAATGGTTCAAATGGCTCCGAGCACTATGGGACTTAACATCTATGGTCATCAGTCCCCTAGAACTCAGAACTACTTAAACCTAACTAACCTAAGGACGGCACACAACACCCAGCCATCACGAGGCAGAGAAAATCCCTGACCCCGCCGGGAATCGAACCCGGGAACCCGGGCGTGGGAAGCGAGAACGCTACCGCACGACCACGAGATGCGGGCAAATGAAGGGTAGAGCCACGGGTCGTAACACATCTGAAATGTAACGTCCACTGTTCAAAGTGCCGTCAATGCGAACAAGAGGTGACCGACACGTGTAACCAATGGCACCCCATACCATCACGCCGGGTGATACGCCAGTATGGCGATGACGAAATCACGCTTCCAATGTGCGCTCACCGCCATGTCGCCAAACACGGATGCGACCATCATGATGCTGTAAACAGAACCTGGATTCATCCGAAAAAAATGACGTTTTGCCATTCGTGCACCCAGGTTCGTCGTTGAGTACACCATCGCAGGCGCTCCTGTCTGCTATGCAACGTCAAGGGTAACCGCAGCCATGGTCTCCTAGCTGATAGTCCAAGCTGCTGCAAACGTCGTCGAACTGTTCGTGCAGATGGTTGTTGTCTTGCAAACTTCCCCATCTGTTGACTCAGGGATCGAGACGTGGTTGCACGATCCGTTACAGCCGTGCGGATAAGATGCCTGTCATCTCGACTGCTAGTGATACGAGGCCGTTGGGATCCAGCACGGCGTTCCGTGTTACCTTCCTGAAGCCACCGATTCCATATTCTGCTAATAGTCATTGTATCTCGACCAGCGCAAACAGCAATGTCGCAATACGATAAACCGCAATCACGATAGGCTACAATCAACCCTTTATCAAACTCGGAAACGTCATGATACGCATTTCTCCTCCTTACACGAGGCACCACAACTACGTTTCACCAGGCAACGCCAGTCAACTGCTGTTTGTGTATGAGAAATTGGTTGGAAACTTTCCCCATGTCAGCCCGTTGTAGGTGTCGCCACCGGCGCCAATCTTGTGTGAATGCTCTGAAAAACTAATCATTTGCATATCACAGCATCTTCTTCCTGTCGGTTAAATTTCGCGTCTGTATCACGTCATCTTCGTGGTGTAGCAATTTTAATGGCCAGTAGTGTAGCTGTGCCACTACACTATCTGTTGGGGAACGACGCTACCATTATCAGTACATCTAGCATCCCCCAGGTGGCATATGCCGTCATCGAAATCGACGTCATATTTCCAGGAGTACTAATTTTTTTTTCCGGCGGTGTTTGTCTTTTGGGTCAATTCCGGCGTCAGCATATCTATAACATGCCAAAGTCGCCATCAGAGAGGTCAATTTGATCATAACAGTTGCCTCTCATTGTAGGATGTCGGGTGGGTAATGCATGTTCGGCTTCTTGTTGTTGTCAGTTTGTGGGCTATAAGACCTACAGTGGCAGCGCCAGTCATTTGTCATAATACAGTGGCTCGGCGACAATGCGTTGTCTGTGTGCCTAGTTTAAGCTTGCCATATGTGATTAAAAATCCCGAACGAAAAGTATTTTTGGGCCTCACCTTTGGTTATGGTTGTAGTTCCAAAGTTGTGGATGAAGGAGTTGTTAGTGTCTCGAGTTCGTGTACAGTCACGTTGTGAATTCCGTTGCTGTCGAAGCGTAATTGATTGCGTATGTCCGCAGTGCATGTGTATCGTGAGGCATTGCTTATGATTCGTAGAACTGCGTTCTGTACGACAAGATGGCAGCGCACATGTGTTGGAGCTGCATTAACCCAGATTGTCCTAGCGTATGTCAGTGTAAATGAGCGCCAGAAGTGTGACATATAAAAAAATAATTGAAATGGTACGTAAGGCAGTGCATTTTGCTTTAAATTGCGTTCTTAAGGGGTGTCTGTGCACGACGCTTAACAACACCGAACATTTTCTGTTTGTTATTTTCTGAGTATTGGGTGTCTGTGTCTGCATTGGAATAGCTACGATACGTGGTTTCGGAATAGTTGCACTCCCTCGCCAATTGGAGGGCACTGTTTCGAGTTCTGCGTCGTGCATAAATTTGTCATCAATGTGTCAGTACTGTGTACGTCCTGCGTATAAATTTAGAATATAATTGAAAAGATATGTCCGCCTCAAACTTCATATAAGATGATTAAACTAATGAAATGAAAATATAATTTGTGTGATAAGTACAGAATAAAAGATGTCAGAGATTACGAAAACACTGATGTACCGGCTATATGGCTGAGTAGCCAAAAACCACACAAAAAGTTTCGTATACTTGTTTTTATAGTGAACTACATTGGTATAAATCCAACAGGATAAGATCCGGAGATATAAAATATCTACCAGTATCAGCAAATAATAGGTCTAAAAGTGGAATAAACATCAGTCGTTTGGACAGTTCTGTTTGTTGACTCTCATGTGGTCCTTGAGTTAGGTCACGAAATTTTCTAGAAATTGATTGAGGTAATATCCTCCGTTGATGGCGTCATTGAATAAAATTGGTCCAATAAAGAGCTGCCGATTTATGACACATCGTTAGCAATTTTCTGGTCGATGCAGATGCAGTATAATCCACTGGTGAAGGTTGTCAGCTCAGTCAGACGAATATTCTGACTGCAAACGTGTCCAGGTAGAAACTACACCTCATTAGCGAAAATGGATATACACAGGATGTTCTCAAAAGAATCACGAAAAAAATGATTAAATGAATTTGAGCAGTCAACGTGAAACCTCTCCAGCATTATGGAATGGCTGCCTTGTGTTCTGACAAGGCGAAGAAGGAAGTGAAAAACATTCAAAGAAAGCAGGTGGCTGTCCCATTGTCCGTATATTACAGCGTCCTCTTGGTGTTACCTATCACATACCTAGAAAAATTACAATATAGTGTCTGACGTACCCACTGTGTTCGCTACGAGAGCAGGAAACTGCTGTTCGTCTGCGCACCGGTGTAAGAAAAAGTCTGCCGGATGCAATCATTGAACACCCTGTAGACTTTGAGTGAATTATTGTTCATGTAAAAGGTTCATACACATTTATGGTTGAGTATCACATTTCGTTTCATAACTTATCAATATTGCACAATCATGAGAAACTGAAAAAAAGCTCTTACGAATTGTCACTGTGAATGACAGGACTAACGAAGTGAACTGACACATTTTGTGTCAAGTCTGGATACGCAGATGCGCCTTCTTGGTAATATGGCGGGACACCTTTAAATAGCACAGAGTAGCATCGTATTATTCCTTACAATAAGACGTACGAGAGATACATCAAGTGATTCGCTTAAGCAAACAAATCTACACACAGTAGGTTGGTCAAACGTGTATGTACCTGGCAATGAGAGCAACGCTGTATGGGGTTTTACTCTGGAGTGAGATATGGGCTGTATGCTACAAGAAATTACTGCACGTGGAAAAGAGAGGTGTAGGTGGAACATTGAAATCCGTCTTCACACTCCTTTTGCAGAGGAGGAGAGAATATGCATATAAGAAACAGGGGACTGACGCCTGAAACTGATGAACTAATCTGACAGCGATATACAAGATAACACTCAATATAAAAAGTCTAACATTTTTTAACAACTTCGTCCACTGTTTCCGTAGCACTAATAACATCTTTTCATCTTCAAAGCGTAAAAGCACTCCATCGATAGCAGACAGCTTCTGTGTCATTAGGGCTTTCTTTACGATATTTCAAACTACTATTATTACTATCTCGAAGACCGAGTAACGCCGCTTCTTCGCGTTAACTGTATCTGTTTTGTTAACTCGAATTAACTTTCTTTTCTTTGGTAATTGTCGTCTCTCAGCTTCTAGACATTCTTGTCTTATTTTGCAAATGGTATTCCTATAAAATCAAGTGCTCGTGGTAGCACAATATATAGTGCAGTACAAAGTTATGCGAAGACACTTAGGAATTTCCTGCTCTAGAATACCGACGAAAGTGAAGAAGGGTGAGTGATCCTATTGGCTACTTTTTAAAGACTTTCTCAGCTCGGTAACACTAGGCTGCCGTGGCTGGCTGGCACTGTTGTGTACTGCCACCATAAATGGATGTATTTACAAAAAGGTTGATCACGTTTACAAATGAGTTCTGAGGGAATTCTGGATGTGTTATGTCGCCGTTACCTCACCGATCCTAATCACCATCCTTCTGCTTGTCTTTCCCTTTCTTTCTCTTAGGAAAACATGCAGAAAAGTTAATGAAAATGTTTGAATACCTTAGTTGACAACTTATTTGGTAGGCAAAAATTATACTTCAGTTCAAGTAATGTCCTTGTATTTGAGCCATACAGGTATTAAAATCTGCACCGTTCAGCGTGCACATGCTCCCCCGCACCCTACTTTCCGTACGACCTCTAACGTCGTCATGCTTATTGTGGTGTCACCGCCAGACACCACACTTGCTAGGTGGTACCCTTTAAATCGGCCGCGGTCCGCTAGTATACGACGGACCCGCGTGTCGCCACTGTCAGTGATTGCAGACCGAGCGCCGCCGCACGGCAGGTCTAGAGACACTTCCTAGCACTCGCCCCAGTTGTACAGCCGACTTTGCTAGCGATGGTTCACTGACAAATTACGCTCTCATTTGCCGAGACGATAGTTAGCATAGCCTTCAGCTACGTCATTTGCTACGACCTAGCAAGGCGCCATTATCAATTGCTATTTATCTTGTGATGCATGTACCGTCAGACCGATGTTCACCAATTATTGGTTTAAAGTTAAGTATTCCATCAGCTACGTACTTTATTTGCCAGTCTCAATCCCTTTAAATGTTCCAGACCTCACGCCAGCCTGCGTGAGCTTAACGCGTTCCTTTCGGCTACCAATCGTAGTGGCTTGGTTCTCTTGCCAAGTCACAACACTTATTTTGTACCCTTAGCTGAAAGCTCGTTTAAGAATACCAGTTTGGATCTAAAACTTATTCACGCAATGGGCAATCCTCTTCCTCTGTTGACATTTTGTTTCGCTTTGCTTCGCTTGGGAGTAATTGCCACGTCAAGTGTATCTCGTGAATGCTTTTACTGAGTTCACACAGTTCTTGTTCTCACGTGCAACGACTGCGCTGACCACTTGGTACGCACTTATACAAGTTCGAAAATGCGTCGCTATCGCGCTAGGCGCACACGATTAGTTACGTAAGGCTTCACTGGCTCTCGACAGTGAGGGAAACCACTAGTACCTTACGTGGAAACATTGAGACTACTGCCATTAACACGCGCTTGAGCATAGATGGGCAGTGGTAAGCGCTGCGGGGACGTCCAGGAAGAGAGGGCATTAGGGCAAGCTGCGGCGAGCGGGCGTGACCGAGATAGAGCAATTAGGACCGCGGCGCAGCCTGGCGCTCCCACGGCACACCTGCCAAGCGGCCGAGTTGACCAGCACCCCTGCCTCATCAGACTGTGCACCCGCTGTGCTGTGCTAAGATCTTTACTTCAAATAACTTTCGTTTCGTTAAATGTATTTGTAACTTGTTTCATCGGAATGAGTAGTAACCAGGGGCTCATGAACTTCGCAACTTGATTATCGAGAAACAGTACGTGATCGGAGGCTTTCCCTTCGTATGTGTTGTTTCCAGGGCTCTCGGGTGTCCAGCCGGATGCGATCGTTGAAGTCCCACGATATTTCGGCGAATAACCTTTCCGCCATCATCAGGTGGTTCTGATGGAATGGCCTGTCTGCTCATTGTCAGTGTTATTTATATCCGTCATGGAACATAGAGAAACAGGCTTCAACTATAAAAAAAATTACAACTGTGATATATCTTGGGCTAGAATAGCAGATTTTTGAGAGACAAATTCAGTGACACAGCTTTTCTGTAAGCCTGACAAGAAGAAGACATTAGATATGTGCATTTCTATGCTGTTGTCTCCGGCTGATGTTACGCCGCCTTGGAGTTCACGCAAACCGAAGTGGCCGCAGGGCGAGCGACACGTAATATCTACATCAGTATCGATAGAGAGGTGCAATAGAGCAAATTTCTGGAAAGCGTGCCATTCAAATAGCTGATATTAAAAGTATTTTCACTCCATAGTTCTTCAGATCAACAAAAAAGCTATATCAATATATACCATTATACAGATTCGCTGGTCTGGTGAAGAAAATTCCACAATTCATTTTATTTTAATGTAATGCCTGTACCTGAATGATAGATGAAATTGCAAAATCGCGTTTGCTTTTGTTTCTTGAGCCCCTGGTCTAGGTGAAAAGAGATTACAAGCGTATCTGAGCCAGAAGTTATTAGAAGTGAAAATGTTAAGCACCTCAGCCTGTATGCCCTGGTGGACAAAACATTGCCACGCCGTTGACAATTTTATGGGCTGGGAGGACATGCATGGTATAATTAATCGATTGAGGTATGACTAGCACTATGAAATCCGAATTTTACGATGCTACTATTAACTGAAACATAAACCTCTACAGGTGACGGGATGGAATTAATGCAGTCCGCACATGGGACCATGCAACCCCACTTGGCGACCTACCTTTCAGACAGGTAGAATAAATCAACAAATAGTTTCCTCTTAAACTGTAAAAAGAGATGGTCACTGTGACCGTAATGAGGTTGGGCGTTTTCTTGTTGGCATGTAATGCACTGTAGAAATAGTGCTAGTTTGGTGTTTACTGCTGCACTGAAATTTTGCTTGCTGTAAAAAGGAAGGAACGGTACAGTATAGCATTCTTAAACAGTAAGGTAATTAAAGACAGGAACCTCACATTTGAAGAGGACTATGGGAACAAAAGTCGAAAGAAACATCCAGGAATTCGGCCTACGACAGAAACTAAATTTACGTGGTTGGATAGGAATTTTAATTAAATGAACTCAGTCAGTCGCCTGGTCCCCCTTCCCCCTCTCTCCCTGCCTCCCCCATCCCCCACGGACCAAAAAAAAAAAGAAAAAAAAAGGCTGAGAGAGAAGGAAGAGAATGGTCAACAGTTCGCATGCACTGGACTTACATTTCGAAAGACTGAGTTGCCTGTGGTTTCCATAAACAACATCGGGCAAATCCTGAAATTGATTATTTAATGTCCTGTCGACATCGAGTGGGAGAATGACAGTTAAAAAAAATAGGAGCGAGTGTGAATGGGTCTTGCACTCTAAGGCTTCCGTACAAACTTAATTATGTATGTAGATAAGGACAATTATTTCGTGTGGTTCAATGGTCTGGTGCAAGTCTTTGTATTGGACGCCACTTCGGCGACTTGCTTGTCCCTAACCTACCTCAGTTCAACATCTGAAGGTCCGCCCCCGGTAGCTGAGCGGTCATCGCGACAGAATGTCAATTCTAATGGCCCGGGTTCGATTCCCGGCTGGGTCGGAGATTTTCTCCGCTCAAAGACTGGGTGTTGTGTTGTCCTAATCATCATTATTTCATCCCCATCGACGCGCAAGTCGCCGAAGTGGTGTCAAATCGAAAGACTTGCACCCGGCGAACGGTCTACCCGGCGGGAGGCCCTAGTCACACGACTAGCAACCATACAGAGATTGGGGACCTATAGTTTAACGTGAAATCCGAACCACCTGTTGTTCTGGCTACCCCTCACATCTCTGAGGGGTGAGGACTAGGTTAAGACAAAAATCTGTGGTCCGACCGAAGTTAAATTCCGCACGCTCTCGGTTTCCAGGCACGCGCTTAAGTGCTAGACCACCAGGCTCGTTATGCATATAGATAGTTTATCTACAGATTTTGATTAGTGAGTTCGTGGGAATCAAACTATGTGACATAAATGGCCGTAACTTTTGACTGTATAGGCTTAGAATGTTAAATTGTGTATACCGACAAGGGACCGTCTTTGACATAAATTTCAAATTGATATCTCTACCCATTCTTGAGAAAAAGGGGTCTCGACAGTTGGACAGACATACAGACATATAGGTAGGCAGAAAAGTGACCCTATAAGGGTTTGATTTTTATCGACTTAGGAACGGAAAAAAGGACCAACCTTTCATCTTTCGAGCAGATTGAGAGGCTAACGACCTGAAACTCGTGGTGATTATTGTTTCAGAGGCTGGTCACGATCCAGGTGCGGTCACCAGTGTCTGTGCTGCAGAAGTGTGGCACGTGGCGGCTGGATGGCCCTGGGGCGCCCTTGAATGCAGGCGGTGGTAATGGCGCTTCCCGGCTGTCGCGGCCCCCTCCGGGCCACGGTTTGCCAATTCGCGGCACCGTGGGAAACCCTCGCGTGCCTCACACGCCCACCGCTCAACGCCCTGCAGCGTCAACGCGATAACCAACCGAGCTCCGGCGCACAATAGTGGCCACTTGCGCTTCATTCAGTCGCAACAGTTTCTAAAGTTACGTTTACAGGGGACATAAAAATGTCATATTGCCGACAGTATACCCCGACAATGTTGTCCAGCAATATTGGGGCCGCACGAATTGCGGCCACATGCACCGCAACAGTACCGGCCGCTATTTCCCGGCAATGTTTGTGGCAGTACATTTCAGGGCCAGAAGCGCTTACACGGGGGCACACTACTGCCGCAAAATGGACGGACGCGAACTAATAGAAGTGCATGCGATTCTACTGCTTTTACAGCACACAAGGAATAAAGCTAGAAAAAAAGGAGAACTCTACTTTGTGGATGCGCTCTTTTTTAAGTAAGCGGAATGTTTCAGAAAATTTAACTCGTGAAGTGATGCTGGCTACATACCTTCTTCCGGTATTTTACCATGATGTCCAGACACGATATCGAATATCTCGTACAAGCAATTGGTCCGACAATTGCTAAAACCAATATAAATCTGAGAGAGCGTACGAATATACCAATAACAACCCGATTGGGGATCACTCTTCAGTTTTTAGTTACCGGTGGGTCGTACAGAACTCTATCATACATCTTTAAAGTGCACTACTCATCAATGAGCCTCTTGGTACCGGAAATATGCGACGCTTGGGTAGCAGGGCTGAAGGATTTCATTAAGGTAAGTTTGAAACGAGCATACAGTTTCTTATATTTTCTTTCTGTTCACCAGCACACGGAAGCACACGTGATAAACCTCACAACAGACTCAGTCGTGATTCAGAGCTCATCAGCAACGACTTACCAAACGTTATTTTTCAGAATGTGATCTTTGTATACATTAATTTCGACGCCCCACAGCTATGGTCGTTGATGAATTGCATTTATAAAATTCAAAGTTCTGTCGTTTGTCCACTTCGCCACTGCTGGACACAATAGATTCACAATAAGAATAAGCTAACAAAACAGATTGCCAAATTTACGAATGCAAACTTCCGAACAAAAGCGAAATTAAGTCATAAAGAATTTTACTTATGAAATGACTGTTACAACTAATTAATATTAAAAAGTGAATTCCAATTAATATTTTCTTTTTAAAAAGTAGACTAATTTCAACTGCATTTTTAATGGAGGTAAATCTAAGCTTTAATAACCACTGTAACAAAATTTCAGGTAGAGTGTTATTTATATGAAAATGAAAATGTTTACAATATCGCCGTTTTTTTGTCAATTTCGTATTTTACAGACTAGTGCCAGAATGATAATTGTCGTAGAAACATCGAAGCCAAAAAAGAATATTTTGACATTTTGCCCAGTTTATGGAGGACTATTGTTTACATGAACGACATTTTTTTTAGAGATCTATTGGAAAACATACTCCATTAACATTCTTGTAAAAATTTCTTTCATCAGAAATCTGGAAGCACACCACGCATACCGGAGCATTTCATTAAAAAGTGACAATGATGGTTGATGATGCATCGTAAACTGTAATTCACATTTTATGTTAATTTTGTTTATGATGTAACTGATAACATTTTAGGTCATCAACATTACTTGCAAGTTATGATTTTTTGAAATACTTAAAAAAAATGAGAAGATATCCGAAGATGGAGCAGGACTTGGATCGCCGACATGTCAAACGAATCAGCTGCAGACGCTGCCATTTCGATGTGCGAAAGTTAGAGCTCTTTTTCTCTACAATCTTCTGGCTAGTGCGCTTTCAACTTTTATGGGTGGACATCTTTGAGGTTTACTGCTAACCAGCGACGTCTCATCCTGAACTGAATTCCCGAAACTGTAAGGTCTTCTCGTCAGTGCAGCGCTGTCGATGAGAGAAGCAAAAAACAAAGGTGAAAGCGACAGGGAACCACTTACAGACGAGGACAGAGTTACATAGTGCCCTTTAGTACGAAATATTCTCCAACCTTGGTGGTCAATACCGGCAACCCCTCGGTAATATGTCTGCAATAACCTTCAGCAGTCTGCAACATCAGCAATATTGTCCGGCCAAGGCGCAAAATTGTTGTGTATTGCTGCCACATTATATCAGTGCTGACGGCAACGCTATTTCGAACAAATATCGACGTAAAATATTGTTCGTGTACATGCACCTTAACACTGTGATATGTCGCAATGCTTGCACGAGTATTGATGAAGACAGGTTTTATAAGCATATCTGGATATCGGGAGTCTGAGTTTTTACTTCCGTCGTTGTTTTTTTCCGCAGGCAGCAAAACTTGTCGACTAATTTTGGTGCCACATTTCCTAGTCTTCATTCCCTCAATATCGCCCAATTTAATTACACTACACTGTATTACATTTGTTTGCTTTACTTTTATTGGTGTTCACCTTACGATCTATTTTTCCACACACTGTACATGCCATTCAAATGATCCTCCAACTGTTTCCGTCTCTGACAGAATAACTGTCATCGGCGAATATGAAAGTTTTTGTTTCTTCTACCTGGACTTTTCTTCCCTTCCCAAATTTCTCCTTAGCTTCAGAGACAGAATAACATGGACAGATAGGTTACAAACATGTCTCACCCCCTTCTAAACTACTGCCTCCCTTTAAGTCCTTTGATCATTTGATCCTTAGAACCGCAGACTGGTTTCTGGTAAAGTTAGATCTCTGATAACTTCAGATTCACACTGTAATCCATATGAACAGGAGCGGAAGATTCTATTTTTGTTATGTTATTGATTACAGTTTCGTTTGAATTAGCAGTAGTAATAGTATTAGTAGCTGTGGTAGTATAATTATCCACGGATTATTTTTACAGTATTAGTCAGTTTACTAGGAAAGAGGGCATTATTGAAAGTTAAATAATTCCTACGTGAAAAGATCCAGCTATTCTCAATCCGAAGGTTGTTTCGAACACCAGTTCTTTTGTTAGGCATAATCCTGTTGAAAAGCGTCCCTCTCCTTTCTTCTACCCATGAAAAGGCTAATCAGTTGTAGGAGAACCTACAGTTTAACGTACAGCGAGGTATAATTGCTACTGTTTTTATGCAGTAATCATCTTTTAGTGCTTTTAGTGCATAAACATACATTTTTAAAGTATGCACTCCAAAATAAGTTCATAAAATACTCGAACAGAAACAACAAATAGACGTAGTGGTCTAATGCACTAAATGATCAAATATCAGTAAAACATGTAATGAAACCAACATTTTTAAATCCAAATGTACAGAAAAAGTTACTTGAACCGTGATGAGTCGAGAACATCGCGGTGGTTTTGGCTAATACCACAGAATATCTTTCAGTGATACTTACAGAACAACTAATATACGTATATTTAATTTATTATTTCCTCATGTTTTGTTAAATTAATTCTCACGTTCGTTTGTTTGGACACTGAAGGTCATAAAAATGTTTCTCAAAATTCTTTCACCCTCACCAATATAGAATTTTTACATATGTCTTCACAATTCCTTTTCCAACTGCTGCTGATACTAATTTGATTTAGACTTTTCATTTGTTTTCACTTTCGGTAAGGAAATTAAACAAGAGTGTTATCTCAGCACCAGATGCTACTTACTACAAATATGAAAATAACGCAGTTGCAATTGAAAAAGCGTGTTTGATGGGGACGTTGGAAATTGACAAATTATGAAATTTATTTGTCGCGGGTTCTGTTTGTAGTAAAACAATTCAAAAAATGGTTCAAATGGCTCTGAGCACTATGGGACTTAACATCTATGGTCATCAGTCCCCTAGAACTTAGAACTACTTAAACCTAACTAACCTAAGGACAGCACACAACACCCAGCCATCACGAGGCAGAGAAAATCCCTGACCCCGCCGGGAATCGAACCCGGGAACCCGGGCGTGGGAAGCGAGAACGCTACCGCACGACCACGAGATGCGGGCTAAAACAATTCAGATATTAATTAAACATCGACAAAATATTTTTTTAAATTACAACTGAAGTATGGAATTACGGCGCAGTATCGAAATTTCGACTTAACCGTTTTCTAGTCGCGCCAGTGAAACGTGGGTATGGGACATGGGAAGTTACTTCAGATACGCTTAGTCATCCCGTATTAGCGATAGCATGACAGATTATATCACACAGAGACGCAATTCGGAGTCCTAATTTAGAAGGAAAGGAAGACAATAGGAAAAATTAAAGTTAATTTTACAACGAATACTGGAAATTTGAACAAAAAAATCTGAGAACAATATAGTAAACATCTGAACGCAAAACAAGCACCATAAGTAAAAGTTTCGGCAACATAGCACTAATCTGCACAACAGGCTAAATGTCTTCATACTCTACATTAAATCATTGTTAAATGGGAAAGACAAATAGAAATTTCGGCTGAAATCCCACATTCGGTCTACAGCAAAAAAATATAAGACGCATTTTTAGCAGATGATCCCTTTGTATTTAACTGTGGATATAATTTGCCGTTTCTCTCTCTCTCTCTCTCTCTCTGTCTGTCTAACACACACACACACACACACACACACACACACACACACACACACACACACCTCTTCGACAGACGCCAGGGCCACGATGATGATGCTGCATCTCCATTATTTCTTTTGTGGCTTCCTTTTTTTCTGTCTGAAAACCTGGGTCTTCATATGTTTGTAGTAAACTGCTCGTCCACTGCCACTAGGCTGATAGATTTTGATACATTATATTGCTAACGTTGTTTAGAGTAGACAGCAGAAGTTTTGCTGGAAAGCCATTACACATTCTGCATAAAGTCCCGATCTCTCCCCATCCGATTTCCATATTGTTGGATGTTGGAACGCTGAAGAGAAACATTCGTGACCGTCGATTGGCTTCGGACGAAGCAGTACACTCCGGCATAGTCATGATTCTGTAGGCAACCGCAATCATTTTCCCATGAAGGCATTGACCGTCTTGTCCCACAGAGGGATAAATGTATTAACAGTCATGGCGATTACTTTTGAAATAATAAACAGTTCACTTACTTTTTTCATTTGATTACTACTCATACTATTCCCTACAAGACGATCACTATCACGTGAGCGAGTGCAGAGCTTAAGAGACTTCCATAGGTAAGTGTTAACAACAACAGTGCCACGGGAACAGCAGAAACAAAACATTAAAACGAGAACTGCAACAACGTAACATCCCGTAAAAAAGCTCTTACTTCTGTGTTATCATAAAGAGATTTCCGATATCTGATAACACACTATAGATTACACATTTTCAGGCATTTATGAAAGCGAAACGCGTATTTTGGATAGGGAACTCATTTAAAATGTTGTGTTGAAAAAGCATATACCCAGGACATATGTAGTAGAAGGAGGAAGGGGGTGGGCGTGGCGGCAAAAGTCGCTTTGCAGCGACTGAAAAATAATTTTAAGATTTCACTACAGTTGGCTTTAGGTACTTTCCTCAATTAGGCAATGTTCATTTCATATTATGCCTTTTTTCAAACTGATGGGCTCCGTTTGAGGCCCAAGCGACACCAACCGCCACCTGGGGCGACAAGCTGAAAGGTGTACCGGAGCTGTTACAGCTGTAAGATTTCTATAGCTGGTGCACAACAATTGGTAGTAGCAGCTTGGAGCACGAAGTTCAGAAAGGCTCCATGTCAATGTGTAGGTCGCCCCTGGCCAAGTGCAAGATTGTGTGCAGTACGTAACATAGTAGTGTAAATTTATGCGGGTGATAATGTACGAAGGAAAAGAAGGGGAGCGTCGCCAAATTATTAGTCGCTTGTTTGGAAATATGCCCTCGAACCCGCCTTGCTGAATTGATAAGTCTCTCTGGGCAGGATGCGAGTTCGATTAGCGAAGATGTTTTTTTCATGGGGTGAGACGGTGGTAGACAGCTGCCCCTCGCTGGGTAATTCTGTAAACGAATATATTGTCAGTATGTATGTGTAAAATTTTAACTGTCGACAGCGTTCCCGGAAATGTCCGATACTATTGGCTGCAAAGTCAAACAATCTAGCAGTTTTAATTTGTTAGAAATGTGGTTTATTTATTCAGCATTAACACTGAATGGTATACAATATACGGAGAGCTACGAAAACAGATGCTCTTTCGTCTACACGCTGGAGGCGTCCCTATGCAGTGGAGTCATCTGGCGGTAGCCTTGAGCAACACGATTCAGTTTCGGCGAGCAGCCGATAGATGGCTGTGTATCAGCTAAATAACGAAGAGATCGCCGAATTGTTCTCGTTTACTGGTCTTCCTTTTTCGCAAATTTCTGCTTGCCGTCTGCTGCACCATACAGTGAGCATTCATAACAGAATTATTAAAAAATAAAGTGTAGTAAACGTCGAGCAAAGCATTGACTTACAATCGGATGCGCAACATGCGCGGATTTTACGGCGGCGTCATGAAGGCCATGACTGAGTCCCCTCCAACGCATTTATTAGAAACGTTTAAATTTCTTCATATGCCAATTTCTAAATTTCACAGCTAACTTATACAGAGTAAAGTTGCCTCGAAACTAAGTTCCAAAAAGTCAAGAAATTCCACAAATTATAAGCTACATTTGTTGTTGTTGTGGTCTTCAGTCCTGAGACTGGTTTGATGCAGCTCTCCATGCTATTCCGTCCTGTGCAAGCTTCTTCATCTCCCAGTACTTACTGCAACCTACATCCTTCTGAATCTGCTTAGTGTATTCATCTCTTGGTCTCCCTCTACGATTTTTACCCTCCACGCAGCCCTCCAATGCTAAATTGGTGATCCCTTGATGCCTCAGAACATGTCCCTTCTTCTAGTCAAGTTGTGCCACAAACTTCTCTTCTCCCCAATCCTATTCAATACCTACTCATTAGTTATGTGATCTACCCACCTAATCTTCAACATTCTTCTGTAGCACCACATTTCGAAAGATTCTATTCGTCCAAACTATTTATCGTACATGTTTCACTTCCATACATGGCTACACTTCATAGAAATACTTTTAGAAACGACTTCCTGACACTTAAATCTATACTCGATGTTAACAAATTTCGCTTCTTCAGAAACGCTTTCCTTGCCATTGCCAGTCTACATTTTATATCCTCTCTACTTCGACCATCATCAGTTATTTTGCTCCCCAAATAGCAAAACTCCTTTACTACTTTGTCTCATCGCAGCATATTTTTCAGTTGATTGCGAGAGGCCCTACCCACTTCGATGGGCTTCCGATATGACTTCGTAACAAAACGAGTGTAGTCTGCCTGGGCCACATTGGAAGAAGATTATCGTTTTTGGGCCGCAAATATTATACTTGACACTAATAACCGCAGCAACAGAAGAAAAGACGGGATGGACCAGTGGGAGAAGAGCAGTGTGGCGGGAGTTTCAAGCTGAAAATATTCAGTTTATCATAACTTTACATAAACGGAATTTTATGAACTTTTTTATGGTGATAGATGTTCACTTATTGCACCGTATTGAAGCTTACAACGGGCCGCATGTGGCCCGCGGGTTGGCCACCTCTGCTCAACAGAGATAGCAGCAAATGTCAACAAAAGTTAAGGAATTTGTTTGTCCATGCTTAGTGAGACATTCATCAAAATTTCGTACATTTTGGACGCACAGTTGTTGTTTGACAGTCGTTTTAGTGAATCGATGAGTGTTTTCGTGAAAATGGACAGAATCGAGTATCGACTGCCATTAGATTTTTGTTTTTGAAAGGCAATACGCCTGCGCAAATTAAACACGAGTTAAACGCTGTGTACGGGGACTTCCTACCATCATTTTCCACTGTGAAATTTTGGGCAGTATAGTTTAAGCGGTGCGGTCGTACCAAATTGGGTGACGACGAACATTCGGTTGGCCACAAACTGCAACCGCTGACGATAACATTCCTTAAAGTTCACCAGTAAAAGGAGAAACTATTACAGCACGGCATTACTTGACAAGCTGAAAGCTTGACAAGCTGCGTGTGTATGCTGTTTGGTTAACTCGGCTGGCACAACGGAAAAGTACACCATATTTACTCAGTGAAGGTTGAAGTTTACTTGGAATTATATTCTTACAGACATTCTTGTTTTCAGTGTCAGTATCCCTAAATAGGTACTGGCAACCCCCTTCCGTTCGTGCTATTACAGAGGAGTAGGCTAGGTGCTGCCACCTGTATTCAATCTTCATCATCATCGTCATCATCATCAATGCATCCCTAGTTGCGAAATCTTAAAAGGTATAAAGCGAGGAAGTAAACGGAGAGGAAGGATGGAATCCTTCCATTCAAGGCTACGTCGAAGGCTGGTCGTGGATAAAGGGACAGGGACAGGTTTTCGCAAAGGATAGTCGGGCGGAAGAGTTCGGGCTGACGAGGGGAACTTTGTCAAGTGTTTTCGTGGGAGCTGTCGTTGGGAAGTGGTCCCATTTGCTGAGGAGAAATTTGATGATGATGGACATTTCAGAGGATGAGTATTTACGGGATCAGAATATGCTGCACTCTTGCATAATGATCATAGAACTGCTCTGCTGTGAACGTATCCATTCGTAAAGTTGCGGTCGTATTACTGGCACAACTTTTCGTGCGAGAATGCCGAAGTACGAGAGTTAACCGAGCTTGGTGGCGCAGCGGTCAGCACACTGGACTCGCATTCGGCAGGACGACGGTTCAAACCGGCGTCTGGCCATCCTGATTTAGGTTTTCTGAGATTTTCCTAAATCGCTTCAGGTAAATACTGGGATGGTTCCTTTCAAAGGATACGTTCGATTTACTTCCCCATCCTTCCTAATCCGAGCTTGTGTTCCGTCTCGCTGTTGGCGGGCGAGTTAATAATGTAAAAGCCGGCCGGAGTGGCCGAGCGGTTCTAAGCGCTACAGTCTGGAACCGCGCGACCGCTACGGTCGCACGTTCGAATCATGCCTCAGGCATGGATGTGTGTGATGTCCTTAGGTTAGTTAGGTTTAAGTAGTTCTAAGTTCAAGGGACTGATGACCTCAGGAGTTAAGTTCCATAGTGCTCAGAGCCAGCCAATAGGGTAAAACGCTCTTAAGAATGTCCCATATTTTTCTGTTGTTCCGCCAATTGATAAATAATTGCATAATAAGGTTTTGGACAATGGCTTAACGCTAACAGCAGAATGCTACTTACAGCGGCTATATTGCCTGATATGTATGGCTTCAACCTTAATAATATTGAAAATTTGAAACATAAGTATTTGTGTGCGTCGCTTAGTCTCCATAGTTCATGGTCGTAACTATTAAATATGGAAAAGTAGCTGGCCATTCTCTTTTGTATACTGCGAGTGACACTGAGATAAAAAAAAATTATGAAGTAAAATTTGATCACAGGATCCCAGAATGTAAATTTGTTTTTTTGAAAGGAGTCATAAGGGAAAATTTTTCCATCGTGGTACCGACATCATACAACAGGCTGATGATTTTGGTTTTTCGCGAGTAAAACGTCCTTGTTTCTTCCAAAGAGTCCTACCTAAGATCACTGAGTATCACTCTAACGGCATCTGGTTGTACCTGGAGAATAACACAGACAGATTTTGTTTCGGGATGTGGATGCATGTGAAATAGTTGTTAAAGGAAAAACGGTCAACAGCGTTTTATTTAAGGTGAAATTTCTATACTAGTTTCTCTAATTTTGCGATAACTATATTAGCAATAATCCAATATCCTTGCAAAAAATCCTGAAGAGTATTTTGGAGACGTCGGTGGATGCAAAGCGAGCTTAAAACGGTGAGAAGAAACTTAAATAACATTACAATTCTTTCTGGATCCTGCCGAATGGTAAGCGTCGCTGACTATGGTGCAGAAGCCGGGTTCGATTCCCGGTGCCTCAGTGTCTGCTTCTCTTGTGTGTGTGTGTGTGGGGGGGGGGGGGGGGTAGGGGCAGCGGGGGGTGTAGGCAAGTCTTGAACGTGGGCCACTAAGCCTCGTAATGCTTATGAGGAGTTGCTTGAGTAAGCAAGCAGCGGCGTCATCAGGATTCATCTACTGGCAGTAGTGGCTGTAGAAGTTGGCGACTGCTGATTACATGGCCCACGATTATAGAGCGCTCCTTATTACAGAGTCGGCCAGTAGGAACAGCCATTGAGGCTTAATCTCTGAAGGGTAGTAACATTTACGTTTTACAATTCTCCCTAGACAGAATGTCACTTACAACTTATTTGGAAAAGCAAACGAAATTTGGAACATTTATGAGGAGTTATAATTTTATGCTCGACCAGGAAAGCAAATCTAAAATTCAAAGTTTTCGTTGTAGTACACTATCAGTTAAGTGGAGCATGGGTCATGCCTATCATTAAACTTCCCTTTCTTCCACCATATCTTCTAATGTCATCTAAGCCTTTACTTCTACACGATCACTGGAGATGCACGCAGAAATCTGTCGAGTGAAATGTCTACAGAGCTCTACTCGTATATTGCCATCCATAAACTCGCACTTAAGGATGTAGTAGTAACCACCAACGTACCGTTCTCGAGCTGCATTGTAAGAAATCACACCAAAAACGACGCGTTCATTTTGAATCGTTAGTCCGCCGTTTTCATAGCACGCAAATTTTAATATAGAAACCACCAAATGAGACATCTTAACTTCATAAAACTGTATTCCTAGATGGCGTCTGCGCGGTTAGGCTTGTGAGATGGAAAATAGTCTTGCGTTACAACGTTTCACATTTCCTAACGTGTTTTGGGAATCCAGTATTTGGTGATGCTCTGTTGTTCATTATCGTAGAAGTTTCACAGCCTGAAATTCCGTCTTACAATTCTACAAATCACGACGCATTTGAGGATGGCTTAACGACTGGGCGAGAGATTGAGTGAACGTGTAATTTAAAAGTCTCTATATCGGAAAAAAATGAGTAGTCAGTAAACAAATTCTTATCGCCCTTATTACAAAATACATCATGCTCTGATGTTTCTTACAGTACAGCATACAAGACAGATCCCCAATAAGGATGATTGCGTGCATTCAGTGGCAATGCCCTACGTGGATGCACGGTACAATTGCTCCGTCTCGCTTCGGCGAACAAGAGGAGAAACACCATGGTTAGGTAGGCGATTTCACTGGATGCAGCTTTCAGAAACACACACACCCGTTGCACCACAACGTAATTTGTACCACTTAAACAACTAGTGAGTGGCATTTTTTAAATTCTGCATTATTAATTCTAGAGGGTTATTTAACCCATACTTCTCCATTTTTATATATTAGATCCAAATGTAGCCAATATTGACGACGTCCCACCGTTGCAATCACGACGTAGGAAACTGCCAAAGATCACGCCACAATGCTGCATGCTTCACTTGAGACTGCCTCCATCCTTTGGTGGTGGTCTCTTACGCATATACTGCTATAGTCGCTTTCCTGCAGTATCCCTGTCAGGTATTTCTTCACTTTCAATAGGCTTGTACGACAAGTGGCGGTACTTATTCTTTCAGATTAAAAAAATGTAATAATACGCCTATGGTAGAGCTGAACCTGCGAATATGGTTGTACCTGTCACGTTCACTGTGCTTTTAGAGAACAGATGGTTAGCGACAAACCAGACTCGAGCGGGAGGACAATGACAAGTGTTTTCTCTCGGTGCTACCTCTTCAGTGGGCACGACGCGCCTTGCAAACACAGAAGGATCTAATCCCTGGGAAAGCACTGCTGCTGTTTACCTAAAGCCATTGTGCCGCTGATGACGCAAAGCCCGAGCATAGTTCGGCAGGCAATGTCGCGATGAGTTGCTGGTAAGAGCCACTGAGTTATTTATTTTCTTCCAGTCATCAGTTTTAAGACTCTTCTCCTAAGGAGAGGTCACTGACGCTCGCTATTGCGGAGGCGTTCGAACCAGGAGCAGCAGGCCCAAATCTTGGCAGTCGAAGAAACTCTGCTGTTCTGATTGGAAAAAGTAATAGACTTAGAATCCCTGGTCAACAACCTATGCGCCAGTGTTCCGGGTTAATACCCAAACCAACTCGCTCCGGCTCACGGAATGACGGCATATGAAACTGTTATTTATCGTTTGCTCGTCGGACAGGTATATTAAGCTCGACTGCCCATTTGGTCCTTCCAGAGAGCAAGACACTGTGTGTTGGAACTATTTTTCATTTCTTTCTTTTATTTCCTTTCCACATTTATCCAAAGTACACGTTACACTGCCAAAAGAGCCATCAGTCACCCACACTACACATAAATACAGGGTGTTACAAAAAGGTACGGCCAAACTTTCAGGAAACATTCCTCACACACAAAGAAAGAAAATATGTTATGTGGACATGTGTCCGGAAACGCTTACTTTCCATGTTAGAGCTCATTTTATTACTTCTCTTCAAATCACATTCATCATGGAATGGAAACACACAGCAACAGAACGTACCAGCGTGACTTCAAACACTTTGTTACAGGAAATGTTCAAAATGTCCTCCGTTAGCGAGGATACATGCATCCACCCTCCGTCGCATGGAATCCCTGATCCGCTGATGCAGCCCTGGAGAATGGCGTATTGTATCACAGCCGTCCACAATACGAGCACGAAGAGTCTCTACATTTGGTACCGGGGTTGCGTAGACAAGAGCTTTCAAATGCCCCCATAAATGAAAGTGAAGAGGGTTGAGGTCAGGAGAGCGTGGAGGCCATGGAATTGGTCCGCCTCTACCAATCCATCGGTCACCGAATCTGTTGTTGAGAAGCGTACGAACACTTCGACTGATACGTGCAGGAGCTCCATCGTGCATGAACCACATGTTGTGTCGTACTTGTAAAGGCACATGTTCTAGCAGCACAGGTAGAGTATCCCGTATGAAATCCTGATAACGTGCTCCATTGAGCGTAGGTGGAAGAAACTAAAATGAGCTCTAACATGGAAATTGTTTCCGGACACATGTCCACATAACATCTTTTCTTTATCTGTGTGTGAGGAATGTTTCCTGAAAGTTTGGCCGTACCTTTTTGTTAACACCCTGTATATTTAACACACCACCATGAGGAAAGTATGACCCACTAAAGTACATGCAAAATGGGTACGTTATGTATGAGTACTACCTTGTGAGTAAGTTTCAATTTTAGATTCCATTGTTCATCCCGTAACATCCCTAGGTATAAGAAGTCGTGAAGGTGAGTGACATACTCGTGTCTATTATTAGCGGTAGTTGCAAAACCATCTCCATAGCAGGATGCAAATAGTGTTACTATAATGGTGATCAGCAATGTGCGTCTAATGCGAGAGGTGCATTTATTAGAAAACTTCCTGTAGGTAACGTGAATGTGTCATTCTTCTAAATCCAGGAATTTCATATAGATTTCGGAAACCATTACATCCACGGGACTGCACTGCGTCAGAAACGCTGGACCCCCTGAAGGTTTGCTTTGGGGGTTAAAAAATTCTCATAAATGTGTTGTTTTAGATTCTCTGTCCGGAATTTCCTTCTGCTCGTCATCACCATGTACGGATGCCAGTTGTTAATCATATCTGCTGTCCAGAACACCATTGTACTCTCCAGCTGTTTATTTTTTCCATCCTCCAATGAATTTCGCAGGAACGTAGCAACTGTTGGTTGGGGGAACCACCTATGATGCACATTTATGTCCGAAAATCAATCCTACAGTACTGGGGTTTTAAGAGATGTTTCCAGCATCTCCAGTCTATTAAAGTGGTGGCACCAGGGTATTAATTTATTTTTTCATTTGTTTCGTGGGAGTTAGGCGAACGCAAGCTGCGCAATCATGGAATAAGATACTGCGTAATTCACAGAAGTAATTTAAAAAAAAAAATCAAAGATTAAAAGAAAGGGTTTGCTGAAGTATATACCACTGAGGAACCCATTGTACCGAAAGACCTAAAGTATTGTGAGCAATTCCTGTATACTACTGAGTCAACAGCTAAGAAGCTTTCCTACTTGAACATCCGAGTGATAACACGGATCCTGATATCCAAGTTATGTTGGAAACCTATTGAAAATGAAGCCTCAACAATTATGTACATGTTTGTGTATAATGTTTAAGGATTGGTGATCCTAGTACAATTTTTTTCTGTATTTGTTCACTGAATCAATGATGCATTTTCTTTTGAATGCGTCATTACTATTAACCACAAATCCCATGTAGGATTTTATGTGCCGGAATGGCACTTCAAATTCCGTGACGCTCAAACAACGGCCTGCTTGAATTTCGTGAACTGACACTGCAGACCGTCTTCACTGCTCACCCCTCATCTGTGTATACTGTTTGTGAACGCGAAGAGCTGTCCAGTAATATCATACCATAGGAGATAAAATAAGCAGAGTAAACAAGTTTTCGTTGTTTCTTTTGCTTGGTCTTTATATTTTACCCCTTTCTAGCGCTATCATTATCACTCGTAACATTGCCTGTGTTTTGTGAAAATGTATGTCATTCCAAGTATGCGACTGTGATTGTAACCACATACACTGTAAACGGCCAGGTTAATATCGTGCAGAGGTAGTTTTGGATTCTTGATTTGGTTTGGTTTGACTTAGAAATTCTATAGAGGTTTTTTAGGGCGCTGCGGACAATAGCTACAAAGCTGAATTTTATTTACCAGCTTTATCCTTAGTGGAAACACACAGCCCGAATGTTAGTTTCACATGTTTACATTATTTCTGAAGGTATTGCATGTTTTGCACTTACACCTCCATACCGTAAATCACGGATTTTGATGCGCTTCAAATATGTTGTAGAAGCACTTACCTTGAGTACCTGGCTATCTGGTTTTTTGGCGATGGGCCTTGGATTTTGAGAACATCGATTTTGAAGTTCATTGCGAACTTTGTATACCCGTAACATTAATATGTATTCCAAGCAATTCAGCGCAGTGCAATGATAAATGTTCACGGCTACCGCGCTGGAGTTACCTGCTCGTGTACCTTCTTTTTTTTTTGTTTTTTCAAAATATACCGAATTTTTCAATTTTATTTCAAAGAATATCAACAAACAGTGTAAGGTGTGCGAAATTATAAAGATATTTTCATTTATTAATTTTTCAAATATTATTGCCCGCATCTCGTGGTCCTGCGGTAGCATTCTCGCTTCCCACGCCCGGGTTCCCGGGTTCGATTCCCGGCGGGGTCAGGCATTTTCTCTGCCTCGTGATGGCTGGGTGTTGTGTGCTGTCCTTGGGTTAGTTAGGTTTAAGTAGTTCTTAAGATCTAGGGGACTGATGACCATAGCTGTTAAGTCCCATAGTGCTCAGAGCCATTTGAACCATTTCAAATATTATTTCCTTTTGTGGATCGCAGTTGGAGTTCCAGATGTTCGTACAACGGTCGCTTCTTGTATTACCTGAAATCGATCTCCGCCCATAATCGCCCCCTCTCCCGTGAATCGTTAGCCGTTAACGGGAACCCCAGCTCCTAGTTGCGGCCAGTGAGGATGCGAGTTGCATTCCTTTACCTTCGCAAAGCGTCTCTAGTGCAATGTGTTAGAAAAATTCTGTGAAATGGAAGAACGAAGTGTTTCTGCAGTAGTGCAGCCAGAAGAAGATCCACAAGTAGAGGAGTTGAACGAAGAATCAAAAGGCGAAATCGCAATTACCATATGCTGCAAATCTACTCCGCTAGCAGGATTCGAACACGGTAGCCGTGAACCTTTACGCCGAGCTACGCTGACTTGCTCGGAATATATGTAATGTTACGGGTATACAAAGCGCACAATGGACTTCAAAATCAATTTTCTCAAAAACCAAGGCCCGCTGCTAAAAAACCGGATAGCCAGGTACTCAGGGTAAGTGCCTCTACAACATATTTGAAGTGCATTAAAATCCTTGATTTACAGTATGGAGGATTCCCTTGTTAGTATGTTAAGAAAGAAGAGTTATGTCTTAAACACTTCTAGAGCTTTATCTCACACATTTAATAAGAATGTGCAAAATTGGAACCGCACTGAGTCAAAACTCCATTAACGGTGATTTTATTTCTTAAAGCCATCTTGTATATGAACCAAACACGTGTTCGACAATATTTAGTTTTTAAAATCTAGTGAAAATAATGAACTGTTGCCAGCATCATATGTTTTACTCTTGATGACAACATAATAAATAACGTAAAACGTGTTTCATTTTTTTCGCCTTTACCTGTGAATCATTGTATACACAGACCACATTTAAAGTACTGCTAAATACTTCAAATAACCTATTTTACTGATGGCATACACATTTGTTTGCACATTATGAGAATGACGGAGCACCGGATATAAAGAAATGCTTTATGTATGTGGGCAACTACTTATCGAAATGACAGATTGTACCACATCACCGAGCGTCCGCACACAAGCAACAGCTGTGGCAGACTGGCGAATCGTAACCTACCTACAGCTCTTCCCGGCGTGACTCATGGCCGGAGAGAGACGCGAGTCATGTGATGTGACGTCAGACGGGTAGACCAATCAGCGTCCTCCTTCCGCTTTCAGCTGTCTCCTCGTTCTTGACAGTTTGCGCCGAGGACGGCAGCGGCAGGGAGTATGCGTGTGCGACGCTTAGAATGAAGGCGCGGAAGAAACTACTTATTGGTAAGTACCCGGGTCCATACAAGCAAATTATAAACGGATTTTGCATTAGGAAGCTACCGTTTGAATTAGTTACGGAAATCGGCAGCTTCCGGCGAGGGAGAGCTTCTCACACTGCCTTGCTAAGTGTGATGACGTATGTTTTGCAACACCGCACTCTCTCCTTTCACCCTTTCGTGTCTTGGATGTCTAGCGAGATACACACGGTATTCTAATGTCTACTGTAAAACAAGGAAGGCTTAAGGAGGCGCAAATATCCCTCCTCCTACACCACCACGAGCAGAAGCAACTTACCGATAAGTTTGTTTACTCATGTTAGTGCTCTCATCTAGATTTATTAGAAAACAAGCCATGTGTGTGGAAGACGCCGTACAAAATCGAAACTTTTAAAGAAATGACCTTTTCAAAACAATATTGCGACAAAAATATAGCAGTCTCTTAAAACATGATTTCTACTAGCGAAAATATTTGCAGCACTTGTGGAAACATGTCTAGAATGACACTATTGTATTTTTCCAGAATTTTGAAGCTATGTTTTAATATTTTCACGTGTTAACTACCTGGCCTATGAGATGTGTAGGATGAAAGGACAATGGTCCTTTGCAGTCACTGAGAGCTACCTTATTCCACGGAGTCTCAATTCTTCAGTAACTCTTTCTTGAGAGAAGAGAGTTTTGTCTGCAAATGTTTCTACTTACTATTCTATTTGCATATTTATCCTGAGTGGACGGTTGGCTCTGTTTCCCTCGGAAGCACAGTTCTTTACAGTGCTGACATCATTTGCCTTATTCGGCCTACAAAAAACTATGACACGCGTGGAACATAAAACACTCAAGTTCGCCAACCAAAAACCGCGTAAAATTTGCTGTGTGGAGACATCTTGCATTTATGTAGCCGTGGCACAGTACGTGTCATTTTTCAGCAACGTAAAATACACTATTAATTTGGACAGGTCATTAGTGGCAGGTTAACATAATCATCACAATCATCGAAATTATCGGTATTTATGAATGAAGCCAATTGAGAGGAATCTTCCAACTTATTGTAACACAAAAAGTTTTCAGTTTGTCAGTTTTATATCGGAAATCAGTGAATGTTGCATGCCAAATCTGTATTCAGGCAGTTGGAGATGGAATCTCAAGGACTGGCGGAGGCAATTCACACAGTTTTAATAGTTGCTAACGTAATTAATTTTTATAGTGTCTTTTACTCGTCATGACGATAAAATTGTGTGTCAATTCAAAGCATTTAAAAAAAATCAATCTATTCTGTACGCAGAAGTCTGCCAAACATGGAACTAGCTTAATCCTCCTCCTCGCATCTAGGGGTAATTATCTTCTACTTTAGGGTCCAGGGATACTGAGGAAGGAAAAACAAAAGCATTGTTATCCAGGTAGGCCGTGTTGTTCGTCCTGGCCTGGAGCTGGTCACCGGATGCGGTTAATGGTCGAGTAAGTCACAGTTTCTTAACTTCCGTTAGCCGGCCGGTGTGGCCGAGCGGTTCTAGGCGCTTCAGTCTGGAACCACGCGACCGCTCCGGTCGCAGGTTCGAATCCTGCCTCGGGCATGGATGTGTGTGATGTCCTTAGGTTAGTTAGGTTTAAGTAGTTCTAAGTTCTAGGGGACTGATGACCTCAGATGTTACGTCCCGTAGTGCTCAGAGCCAACTCCGGTTACGCGGAAACGGACGCGAAGGTCTGTGACGAAATACAGCGCTGGAGGTTTCATACGGTTTGTTAAGTTGAATTTCAGATTCTTTAGTGGTGAAGAAAGAGCACAATACTCACCCAGAGAGGACTTATTTGTCTTGACATATCTTGGAAGTAACGTACAGTACTGCATGATTACAAACATGTGTGGCAGTTTTTCCAAGAGCGGAGAACACAAAATATTATTCTCTTTCTTAACATAACTGCTCACTCACGTAAATTTATTATTTGTGAGGAGTTAAAATATGTTTCTTCATTTGCCTTACTAGTTTATTTTTTCTGCTTTCCAAACCTAACTATGTATGTCTGTTGGTTTAATTTCAATCATTAGCAGCAGACCTCACCACCAGTTTGGCAGTTTCATCCTCTTGGAGAACAAAATGTAACATGTTCTGCAAAATATCGATCTAGTTTACACGGAGCATAATGATTTGGACATTCTGTATCCATACTTTCAAAAGATGACAATGGATATGAATACTTCCGCGCACTTATGATTCCCCTGAAACATTCGTACACATAAAAATTTCTGGTATTTTTTGTCTGCAGGTACATCAGACTTATGAGGAAAACATAGATACTTGTCTTACGAAGCAGGTGCTTTTGAAGATCCCATGTATTCTACGAGTATTCAACCGGAGGCAGTCGGAAACGAAAGCTCCGCGTTCAAAGAAACTCCGTGAACAGCACACACTCCATTTGTAACACCTCTCTACAGCATGGAAAAAGGATTCAAAAGATGTATTGTGCATGACAAATACAGTACATTAAACCTGCAATTTTACTCCAAATGACACTTTTTGTACCCTGAACATAGTTTTCTCTTTGCTGGATATTCTATGACTGCCTAAGTCAACGAGTCGTTAGCAGTATTTGATAATGTACTTTCTTCAGAGATGAGTTAATTTCAAAGGTCCGACAGATGATCTAGACTTAGGTTCCGCAGTGGTTCATTTGAAAGGGAAAAGTCCAATTTCCTTTCCCATCTTGAGTTTTTATTTAAGAAGCTAATTCTTCCACCTCTCGATGAAATGCTCTACCTTTTAGTGAGTTCTATATAAAAATTACGGTTTTTTCTGACTTGGCTCAGATTTATATTGAAGGCATAATTCGACATGCCTGATTATACATATGTGCACTCGAAATACTGAGAGAGCATCTTCAAACGCGAGCAACGCCAATATTGATTTTAAGCATTACTTATCGTTCATGTGCTGGGCATTGACAAAAATATGGAAACACAAAAAATACAACACATTACCATGTCTGTTGTTGTTGTTGTTGTTGTTGTTGTTGTGATCTTCAGTCCAGAGACTGGTACGATGCAGCTCTCCATGCTACTCTATCCTGTGCCAGCTTCTTCATCTCCAAATACCTGCTGCAACCTACATCCTTCTAAATCTGCTTAGTGTATTCATCTCATGGTCTCCCCCTACGACTTTTACCCTCCACGCTACCCTCCAACACTAAATTGGTGATCCCTTGATGCCTCAGAAAATGTACTACTAACCGATCCCTTCTTCTGGTCAAATTGTGTCACAAATTCCCCTTCTCCCCAATTCTATTCAGTACCTCCTCATTACTTACGTGATCTATCCATCTAATCTTCAGCATTCTTCCGTAACACCACATTTCGAAACCCTTCATTCTCTCCTTGTCTAAACTGTTTGTTGTCCATGTTTCACTTCCATACATGGCTACACTCCATTCAAATACTTTCAGAAACAACTTCCTGACACTTAAATCCATACTCGGTGTTAACAAATATCTCTTCTTCAGAAACACTTCCCTCGCCATTGCAAGTCTACATTTTATATCCTCTCTACTTCGACCATCATCAGTTATTTTGCTTCCCAAATAGCAAAACTCATCTACTTCAAAAGTGTGTCATTTCCTAATGTGATTCCCTTAGCATCACCTGATTTAATGCGACTACGTTCCATTATCCTCGTTTTGATTTTGTTGATGTTCATCTTATATCCCCCTTTCAAGACACTGCTTATTCCGTTCAACTTCTCTTCCAGGTCCTTTGCTGTCTCTGACAGTATTACGTCATCGGCAAACCTCAAAGTTTTTATGTCTTCTCCATGGATTTTAATTCGTACTCCAAATTTTTCTTTTGTTTCCTTTACTCTTTGTTCAATATACAGATTGAATAGCATCTGGGATAGACTACAACCCTGTCTCATATTCCCTTCCCAACCACTGCTTCTCTTTCATGCCCCTCGACTCTTATAACTGCCATCTGGTTTATGTACAAATTGTAAATAGCCTTTCGTTCCCTGTATTTGACCCCTGCCACCTTCAGAACTTGAAAGAATATTCCACTCGACATTATCATGCCTAATAGCGTGCAAGAAACATGTTGGCTTTGAAACGAGTTTCCATTTCTCTTGGGAAGGGTAGATACAGATCCTGTAAGGTTTTTAAGGGAATCATATACCATTCTACCTGCAAAGTAGTGCCAAGTTCGTGTAACGGTGATGGAGATGGAGCGCGATCATGCACCCTTCTCTCCAGACTAGCCCACAAAGGCTCAGCAGTATTGAGATCTGGTTGGTGGCCAGTGGAGACCGGAAAATTCATCCTAGTATTCACAAAACTAGTCCTAGACGATGCGAGCTGTCTGAACAGGGGCTCCATCGTCTTGGAACACAGCGTGATCATTGGGGAACAAACACTGAGCTATGGGACGGATCTCATCATCCAAAATGGTCACATAATCCTTCGCAGCAATGCGACCTCGCAGAATACCCATGGAATACCACGATATGGCTGCCAATATCATCACAGAGTCCCCGCCTTGTTTCCCTCTTTGGAGGTAGACTTGGCCAGAAGCTGGAAACAATAGGCAGTAACTCATGCGACCAAATCACATCCTTCCATTGCTCGATATTCCACGTTCTATAGCTTTGGCACCGCGTTCTTTTTTTTTTTGCTATGGGGATATGCATCACTGATGAGTGGTTTTGAAATTGCAGCTCCGTGCTTATAGAGAGCTCTCTTCGTGTTGTTTTGGCGCCGACAGGTTTCGCCAATGCTACATTCAAAGCCGGCCGCTGTGGCCGAGCGGTTCTAGGCGCTTCAGTCCGGAACCGCCCTGCTGCTACGATCGCAGGTTCGAGTCCTGCCTCGGGGATGGGTGTGTGTGATGTCCTTAGGTTAATTAGATTTAAGTAGTTCTAAGTCTAGGGGACTGATGACCTCAGATGTTAAGTCCAATAGTGCTTAGAGCCATTTCAACCATTTCAGCTACATTCAGTTGCGCAGTGACTTTTGCGGATGTCATCCCCTTATTTATCGCCACTATCCTCCTCAACGGCCGTCTGTCACGATTACTTAACACACACTTTCCTCCACGTTGTGACTTAGTCGATGTTTTTATGCTTTTCCTGTATGTGGTATAAATCTTCCATACGATGCCTCTTGAAACACCAAACACTTCTGCTCTCTTGGTCACGGAAGAACCACCATACGAGCACCAACAATTTGCCCACGTACGAATTCGCTTTACTGCGACATAATGCACTTACAACACAGAACACTGTTCCGATCAGCACTGACACGTGAAACGTATCGATGACATTGCGCAGGTGCCGCTCATGAGCATATTACAAGAGCGCCACTTCCAAGCTTGGCTGGCATCTGCATTTATGAAACGTCCTGACAGATTAAAACTGTGCCGGACCGAGACTCGAACTCGGGACCTTTGCCTTTCGCGGTGAGTCGTGCTTGGGTAGCTCAGTTGGTAGAGCACTTGCCCGCGGAAGGCAAAGGTCCCGAGTTCGAGTCTCGGTCCGGCACACAGTTTTACTCTCCCAGGAAGCTTCATATCAGCGCACACTCCGCTGCAGAGTGACAATCTCATTCTGGAAACATCCCCCAGGCTGTGGCTAAGCCATGTCTCTGCAATATCCTTTCCTCCAGGAGTGCTAGTTTTGCAAGGTTCGCAGAAGAGCTCCTGTGAAGTTTGGAAGGTAGGAGACGAGGTACTGGCAGAATTGAAGCTGTGAGGACGGTTCGTGAGTCGTGCTTGGGTAGCTCAGTTGTTAGAGCACTTGCCCGCGAAAGGCAAAGGTCCCGAGTTCGAGTCTCGGTCCGGCACACAGTTTTAATCTGCCAGGAAGTTTCATATCAGCGCACACTCCACCGCAGAGTGAAAATCTCATTCTGGAAACTTCTGCATTTATGTTCAAGCATGTACTTCTCACAGAATTTCATATTTTTGTCCAACCCCCGTAATTCAACATGCGGAGGACGCAGTATTTCTCAGCCAACGATCATGATAAGTTCAAAATTCGTAATTCTTTCGAAGGACGAATGTAGGTAGCCTGAGCTTTTCTGTAATTCTGTGGCTGAAAACGGTGGTTTCCTGAAAAGCAAATACCACACAATACGACTGTTGTCTCTGCGACAGAGGCTGTGTCGGTTCCCAGGAGACTCCCATGTATAAGGAGCACACGAGCTCCACAGTTGCCTGTTAGTGTTTGGAAAACATAAACTGTTTAGATATTGCCAAGGTCAGGAGCGCCTGAGGCTTGCTCTGCGAAGACTGCGGAATCACGAACGTCAAACATTTGCGTCGGAATTTCCTGTGTGTATACAGACGTTTACGAGCCTGTACCTCCGAGATTTCACGGCTGTAGGTTTCGAAGCTTCGCTGAACGACACGTAATATAAAGTAACTGTGGAACATATACCCTTGTGGTGGAATGCAGTCAGTTAACTTACGAAATTTGGGTTTTTATGTTTGAATGTATGATCTCAATTTCAATGTCGTACCAACTCTACGACCGAGCGAGATGGCGCAGTGATTAGCACATTGGACTCGCATTCGGGAGGACGACGGTTCAAACCCACGTCCGGCCATCCTGATTTATATTTTCTGCAATTTCCCTAAATCGCTTCAGACCAATGCCGGGCTGGTTCCTTTGAAAGGAATCCGATGGGATCGATGACCTCGCTGTATCGCCCACGCTTGTCTTGAACTTCCGGAATTAAGTGTTGCTTCATTCTGTACTTTAAAAGAGTTTATTTACAAATAGATGACGATTGATAAGTAACTTAATGCCTTTGGAACAAATGCTGTAGATATTATGCTATCTGCGTGACAGTGTCATTATCTGATACAGTGGTGGAAGATAGGTGGCGTTATCACCATTGTTACTGATTACATAACTCTTTTTGGCTGCTTTAATTTGCTGTACATTGTTCAGCACAGCTTTGTGCGTTTGTGGGTTTATTTTGCAGGCTACGCCTAATAGCACTTCTCCCGTACTGCTTACGGCGTGTCAAATCTGGATTGGTTTTGATTCTGCCTTATTTTTGATTTGATCGAAGGTGTTGGATTTACAGTGCGTAGGAGTATATTCCGCGATCGTTCACTGTTATGCAGCTTTACTTTTTTCTCGAAGCTTTTGTGTAATTAGTTTTTGATTACATAACTCGTAATAGGAATGATTCGCTATCGCCAAATTCTGTTTTATTCCAGAAAAGGCAATCGATTTGCATATGATACAAAATAAAGTAAAATTGTAAGAGTGCCAGAAAATTAACTCGACTGCGTACTCTTAAGACGGGAATTGTCATATTCCAATCGGCGAGTTGAAAGATAGTGACTACTACAGCTATTCATTGTCTTACGAGGAACACCGACAAAAAGAAATTAATCGTTGCAGAATACTGCTATAATACTCAACCCTCGCAATACCTGGGGGGGGGGGGGGGGGGGTGTATATATGCCTACCTCTTGAAAGTATTGTAATCTAGTCAGTTACCTTACATTTTAAAATTCTGAAAAAAAGTATTGTCTTTAATGAAGTCTTCTAGCAGATTCCAAACATTTAAATGTCACTTTCTCCAGTGAATGTCAGGTTTAGGACCTTAATACACATCAATATCTCTTCAAAAAGTATGTTGTGAATGACAGTCAACAACAACCGACGAAATTTTCATTTTTAAATTTTCTTAGAGGGGTTCTAAAGTGGCCACCCTTGGTAATACACGTTATTGGGTGATGATGTTTAGAGTGTACCGAAAGATTTTCAGGACATTTCTAACACATCTGTACGTCTTTAAAAAGAATTTTTTGTTAACACAAGTCAACAATAATTAACAGGTTGAGTATTTTTCAATTTTTTAGGGTGGACATAAAGTACTCCCCCTCCCCTTCCTCCCATCCCACCCCTCGGTACTGCGCGTTATGCAAAACGAGTCCACCGCAGCATGGCAGGTATTTCGTTAGAATTGAAAAAAATGTTTGCCGAGTGAGATGGCGCAGTGGTGAAGACACTATATGAGCAATCGAGAAGAAGCCAATTCAAATCCCCGTGCCGACACAGATTTAGGTTCCGTAGTTTCCATTAATCCATTGAGACGATTACCGACATAGCTCCTTTGAAAACGAGACCCCTGGTTCCCTGTTAAGCCTTTTCCGCTGCCTAACGTCCTCATTGTCGCCGAGAGAGACAACGCTTATCTTCCTTCCTTCCTTCCTTCGGTTCCATGACTGTCGGCGAATGAAAGTGGCGTCCAATAATTTACGCAAAATATACATGTCCAGTGAACTGAATGAATGATGGATTTATATTTAAGATGAATCAACCTTACAATCACTCTCCTAATATTGTTGTAGGTTCTCTTTTCGTTTCTCCAAGTCATTGCAGATGAGCTTAAGTTTTTTTGTCCCTGAGCTAGTCATAAGTCCTCAATGTTGGCTGAATTTCTATCATAAAAGATGGAAGAAATGTTTCGAAAACAAAGTTATTGCTTTTATTTTCTTTCGGATTGTCACTCGTCAGTGCTTGGCTGTCTTTCGTGAATGAAGAATTCATTTGTTAGAGCTTCACAAGGAAACTTACTGTTGCACCTGTTCTATAACAAATGAAAGAACCACTTTATCGATTTCCCTTTCAGTTTCCGTATTTTATTTCGATAAATACAATTTCTAAAGAGTGACTGACATGTTTCATCACACTTATTTCGTTGACAATTGTCGGTTACTAGTTCTATTCGACAGACCGCTAACTGTTTCGTGAGAACAGGATAAAGTCTTTGTTATCAGAAATATAAATCATCGTAAAATAGCTTTTTACATTTGTTCCACCATAAGTTGTCATGTAAGTGACATAAAACTGTGTGTACAGCACTAGTGAAAATTAAACGAAGAATACTACACTATATTTTTAATTTCCTTTCAACATTACGTTGCTCCTATATTGTAGATTTTAGTCTGAAACGCCGTCTCACACTTAACCTTCGGTGCAACACCAACGTCTATTCTTACTCTTATTTGTCCTAATTGTGCTAGTGTTCTTACTCTGTCTTAGCTTTAGACCAAGGTGTCCAACCTTTTCAGCTTGATATACAGGAGATAAAATCCCGTCTGAGGCCTGCGATCATTTTTACGTTAATAATTGGCAACCAATGCTGTACAATCGCAACAAAGTTTATGAACGTTTCAGCTTACCTGGGCCACATTGGAAGAAGACGAGTATTTTAGGGCTGCACATGGTGTATTTATCACTGATAATAATCGGTGAGCAAAAAAAGTCTAACTTCTTCTGACTTGTAATTGTCACACCTACGACGAAAAGGTTCTTTATCACAATCGAACAGAAATAACACATAATTTCTTTATATTTGCTTATATTAATTTCATTATTAGTCCCTAACTCTTTAATTTCTCAGTTGCAACTGAAGTAACGGTAAGATAACAGGTCGGCACGTCTGATGGTCTGGCTGGTTATAAGAACGAGTTATAAGACTCAAGTTGCACGGGCGATTTTTTTTTTTTTTTATTTAGATCGTGTGCCGCACCGCATTGATACTTGCTTTAGGCCGCGTGTTGGACACCTTCTGCTTCAGACGGTGTTCGAAGCGTCGAAAAGGGCTGCGGAATTTAATTTACCCATAAGACGGAACAATCTTGCCATATGGCGCGGCAGACAGATGATTGAACAGAGTTGCCTAAGTTATCACAATGTCTGCTCACTAGCAACGGAACGCACTCACATCCTACCCCAATGTCACGAAAATTCTGGTATAAAAGTTTTCTCTCTGACTATAACTGAAACCCGCTATGCACGGAGCGACGATGCCCCAAAAAATGGCAACGTGAGCTGCTGAGGGAGGCCGTCTATCTTTAACCCAGAGTTGTAGAAGAGCTGGAGCACGGGTTCTTAACGCCAGGTTCACAGCGCTAAAAACTGTCTGCGTTATGTTGATCATAAAGCTTTTATATTTTTCTTATAGACTACTTCCGTTTAGAAAATAATTTAATATTCTGATCAAATCGTTTCTGGTTATCATCTGAGAAACAGCGTTTCAACAGTTTTACTGCTCATCTTCAGATACTGCACTTCGCATCAATGTGGAGTTGCGGCACGGCTGATAACCGGATGTAACATCACCACTTTAATTCGACAGAAATCCTGTGTTCTCGGTTTTATTTGAAAGAATATCCAATATTCATTTCGGAGCGTAAAGCGCTAACCGTGTGGAATTTACTCTTCCGTGTTACAGGAAAGGCTTTAGATCTCGTGGACTGATATGCCTTCCACCAATCATTTAAATAATTGCACCCTCTGTAAACTTAATGATCATTGCAACAGTTAAAGGTTGTTTCCATTTTAATGATTGTAAGAAAGATAGTTACACGAGTCTAAAGTTTAACTGTAGGCTTACATTAGGTAAGTGATGTTATCTGTATATCCTTGCAATTTATTTTTATGAACGATGCCTCAGTGTGATACTGTTGAATTGTGCGTTACCTGAATGAATGACGCTTTTGTTACCTTGGTGCTAGATCGTCTGGCG
Source organism: Schistocerca cancellata (assembly GCF_023864275.1). Taxonomy (NCBI): domain Eukaryota; kingdom Metazoa; phylum Arthropoda; class Insecta; order Orthoptera; family Acrididae; genus Schistocerca; species Schistocerca cancellata. The sequence continues at coordinate 702,398,411 of NC_064628.1, forward strand.
GCTGTAGTCATTTGCTAAAACTACTGGAATCCGATCCACACTCATTGCATGCATGTCCGAAAGAACTTTGCATAGTACTTGTGAAGAAAACCTGCACTGAAATATCGTATTTATCCGCCATCATTGGGCATGCGACTTTCAAGTAAAATGACTTACCCGTAAGGGAATGTAGTTAATGAATGTACGAGTGCAGATTGTAGACACATGGTTGACGACGTATGGAAATTTGGGTCTGGCCGTGATTCGTACTCGGATACCTAATGGTAAGGCTACCGCTCGCGATTAGCGGGAAATCTGGGTTCGAGTCCCTGCGCAGCACAAATTTTCATTGTCATTCCAATATAGCTGGTGGTTGCCCACAATGGCAAATGTGAATACATATCACGATACTTTGTTAATCTGTTAATGAACCGGTGGTATGCTAGAGATTTGTTTCGACATGAATCTATTCGCAAGTATTTCGCGCCTATTACTCAATTATATTTTGTTTGCAACAGAAAACAGAAAATTCGTTCGGGAGGGTTACAGGACCCAAATGTGTGTTCCAATACGGCGATAGTGAAGAACGTCGGTAATTAAATTTTTTCTTTCGCGAACTTCGCATACTGTGGTGCAAGGTACTACAGTGTGTACTCGCAGAAAGCGTACAACGTAGAATTGATGAATGTCTCTGGTTCAGGGAGCGAAAGTCGTGATTAATATACGTAGTTAGATTTAACCAGAACCGTGACCTATTGCAGCTGATAAATAACTTTAAATCCTAGTGCTTTCATGACGAGAAACTGAAGCGTTAGGCTTCTGAAGACATGGTACTCTTTACTTTGTAGAACGTCCCTTCGTTAATGCCATTATTTTCCACATCCTGAAAACTATATAGGGTTTACTTAAAATATAAGAGTATATGAGCACTCATTGTTGTGAATCGTTAGCGTGATTTAAGAGATTTCTCGCTGAATTGTCACAGTTCGAATTTTTAAAAGTGTTTTACGTGTATTACGACGTAGTAGTATTCCATTGGTTGTGTTTTTCTTCTGTGGAATCTTACCTGCACTCACAGGCGAATATCTTTCCTACTTTAAGCCGATGATTCTGTTGTTGCCACATAGATCACAGCCAGTTCAACTGTCATAGTTCCCTACCACAACAACATACATTTGTTTTTGTTCCTGTGTTATCTGAATGGGTAGGAGCGCTTGAAATCAGTTCGAGAGGAGCGGTTATGATGAATATCCATTCTTTTAGGAAGGCCACTATAGATTTACTGGTTCATCTTCGTCCAATCGGAGCTAGTGCTCAGTCTTTAAGGATTTAGTTGCCTATGGGACGTAGAATCTCAATCTTGATTCCTTGTTTCTTGTAACTCACCAGGCAAAATACTAGTCATTCGCTTAAAAGAGGACACCAAGTGCTTTGGAACGTAGTAGATGGTGTAAAACTGGTACCATCCAATCATGTGGCCTTACACCGCTGATACAAGATGCGGCTCTTAAATCCGAACAAATGGAACTTTTTAAAAAAGCAGATTTGTTAAAACAAAATACAAATGAAAATGAAGATCTTTTTACAATTAAATAATGGTATCTTTCAAGCGTAACGTTGCTAGATGTAACCCACTGCAGCCGCAATGACCAACTCAAACTCTTTTAAACAGCGCTGTCCATATTCACGAATACTGTTTCGATAGCGGTGCGTAGAGATGCGATATTAAATTCCTTTGACCAGAACACGCCAACGTTATCCGAGAGACGGTTTTGGACTAAATGGTTCGTATGAGGGCCTCCTCTGCCATCACACTCATTTTTCGCTCGTTGACATTCAATACTGACGACAGTTTCCTTAGCGATTGCCCTAGGTCCTCCGAAATCAGCGCCTGAGTCTTTTCGACGACTGCCGCAGTTCGTGACATGCGTCTCCTCGAATGAGCTTTTTTCGCCAGTTTAGCGGAACCTTCTTCAGACTTCTCCGAAGCATTATTCTTGGCAACAATATCGTAAACAGGTGATCTCGGGTACCCAAAGAATCGAACTATTTCAGAGGGCGAACGCCCAGCGCGAAGACTTTCGATAATCGCGGTTGTCAGTTGTACTCCGCATTCTTCCGTAACGTCTCGGCCATTTTGAGGTTCTGACTGTTTACTAGATGCCTATGGCTTTCAAGAACGCCGATTGCGACCTCCGGCGGAACTAAGATATGGTGCGAAATTCAAATTGAAATTTGTCCAGATTTAAGAGCTGCACCCTGTATATGTCACGACAGAGACAGAGTGAGTCAGCTGCCCCTACCAATGGGTTTTATGCAGCCCACAACGCCTTCAAATACCAAGCACGAGATTTTCATACTCCCTCGCTCACTACGCGTAAACTATTAGTCCTACAGAAAATACAGGACCTTTTTGTGGGAGATATAATGTACTTATATTTTGTACTAGGATACATTTTGCTAGAGGCTGTAGTTTACGAACTGTTAACGTAGAAAAGTGACCTTCACATGCGTTTTTCTTCAGTAACTCTGAAACCGACGCCTCCAGCGAAAACGTATCACAGTACAAAACATAACTAAATTTCGTACAAAAATGTCCAGTTAATTTTTTTGTGTGGAACTAATAGCTTGCATGTAGTGAGAGAGAAAATATGAAAATTTGACACGTGATGTTTGAAGGCGTTGCGGGTTGCATAAAACATATCGGTAAGGGCAGGTGAATCCTTGTATCGTGGTCCGCTGTAATCATTTTAGTGCTCGCAACATTACTTAGATTCCATTGTCTCATTCTCACTGTTCCAGGAATCCAAGTAATGTTGCTATATAGTGCTATATAGTGGACTACGATATCAGAATGTAGGCAGTGTGATGTGTGGAGGTTTGGGATGGTCCAGGGAGCGTGCACGGAAAGCCAAAGTGGTTAAAGAGAGACCTCGCAATTAGCGGTAAATCCGGGTTCGAATCCTGGTACGGCCCAAATTCCCATATGTCACTGTTGGGTAGTAGATCACTACTAGTACGCTGATGTCAACGACTTCACAGTCAAGGAATTAATTTCGAAGTAATTTCGTACATTATAGATCGTCAATAGTGTCCGTTCCTTCAGAAATAATAATAATAATAATAATAATAATAATTCAGTGTCGTCCGTATAATGAAAAAGCTAATATCGTTCAATTTGGAAGCCCACTGTTGATTCCATTTTTCATTCTCGTCCAGTCGGAGCTCGAAGTCAGGATTTTGTGGGCTATGTGACATTAAACCGTAACCCCGCTTCCTTCTCGTCATTATCTAATCGTGTGGCTAACTGCTAACAGCCTGCCGTAAGGAAGCCTTTCTGGTTGACGTCACATGCGCGGCCTACGTGTTAAATGCCTCAACTGTAACGGTATCCTGTATGCAACATGAGTGCTTGTGGCGTTACTGTTGTTGGCGTTGATAGAAGAAAATGTTATCTCCTGATTTATTTTCTACTTATAGAAAAGTCTAAATTATCGTGCGTCGTTAATCATATTTACTGATTCAAATTTCAATTTTCCTGCCGGTAATGTGATCGATCTTGCACAGACCTGCTTTTGATCTGTAAGCGCATTTTCGTCACGTGTTGCATAATCGACGAAACAGTGATTAAGAAATCGTAGTGACAGATAAGTCTTTCCCAGCGAGCCATGAATATTCCTATCAATAAGGACACGTGTGTTCTGTGTTATTCTTTGTCGCAAGAAAACATGGCTAGTGACGCGGTAAAGTAACGAGATAAGATAACACTTACTTCAGGATATTGTGATACCTCAGGATCAAACATACTTTGCATATAGATTATTTTTTATTTTATTCTTGGCATTCTGCCTTTGCAGGACCCGAACTTTTAACACCCCCCACCCAGACTGAATCTAACATTGTTCCCCTCTAACCAGATACACTTACGCACATACACGGCAAAACAAAAGTGATCAGTCTCCCAGCCAACAATGTTGTGCGACTCATGATTTTCCTGTCTAATAAATGCATGGTAGCATCCCATGATTTATGTCAGCAGTGTATTCATAAACTGCTTTGTTGTTATTCGGCGCAGCGTTCCAAGATTTTTTTAAGTGTGCCGTGCCTTAAGGTTTGCATTTGTGCTAAAATTTGTGTTCTCCATCACTGATGTGTGTGATTGTGGCAGACTTTCTTTTGATGTGACGTATTGGAATTCGTTTATATCTTTCTGGAATACAGTGTTAACGTTGCGGCCAGTTGGTACTACGTTTTAGCTTGACTGTCAAAATCGATAACGATAGAAGTGAAATCTCTGTGAGCTACTCAAGTTAGATTTTCCTTCGTTTTAATTTACCCTTAAAAACATACGCCATAATGGAAGAAAATTTTATTCTATAAGCTTCTCCAGTATTCTTATAATAAAAGTTTTTCTCTTCGTTAGAGTTTGTGGCTTTAAAAACTGTTGCCACAGACTTGGCCTTATAACCATCAATATTCTTGCTGCAGGAATTGTTTAATCATACTTCAGTGCCTATGTTATAACAACGCTTTTATCTGTAAATATGGAAAATTCTCCAGAAAACTGGTTTCCGCTGGCCTTAGAGTAAGTAAATTGTTCCAAAACCACATATTGCATGACTTTGTTTTCGTTTTTTATCGTCTTGCAAATATTGAGAAATTGGCTCTTTTGTAGTATAACATAAAATTCAAATGGAACAGGCTGGTCATAATTCCTCAGCTTTCCTTTCATGAGTGTCGATCAGACATGGATTCGAAATAATTAGTCACATATTAGAGTAAAGTTTAGACGCATGTTCAGTCTGTTTGATCCTGCCATGCTACGTAACTGTAACATAATACTGGTAGTTATCTGTAAACTCTTTTACCAACATATTCCTTCGCCCGTTTTAAAGGAGTTTCTATCGTAATATTAGGATGATACTGTGATTTTCATGTCTGAGGAATTTGGTTTTCTTGTCGTTCTGTTATTATTGTGTTCTGTATTTACACTGTGATCGTTCCTTCATCACAGAAGGACACGTTTCGTACGTAATTCGTTGGTGAGCGATAGCCTTGTGATAAAAACGACCTTGACAGACATGGTATCTCTGCTGTAGTACACTGTCTCTGTCGCACGAGGTACGACACCTTTTTGATGGGTATATCGCGACCACGTTATCAGTATATATGACCAACCAGAGTCCTGTTAAGATAAGCGCCTGATGGATGGTTCCCAGACTGAAGCAAGCAGTACGGCTGCGGCTTGTTCCACTCACTTCTAAATTAATAACCTCCCAGTCTCTAAATTTGTACACATACAAGTGGATAAGCATTACACCACGGCTGGGATTTGATGCACTGGGATAATAAATTAGAAACGAAGTAATCAGTAGCTCTCACAAATTGCCAAGGAATGTCCATCTACAGTGTTGATGTTCTACATTTACAGCAGTACTCCGCAGCTACCCCCCTCACCCCCCCCCTTGCTCCTCATCCCCCCTCGTCTGTATATTGATTACTCTTCTAGGGTCAACTGCCAATCCATGCACCAAACATTGACCTCTGCAAATCTTCCTGCATTTCGCTACAATTCACTAACGTTGAAGCTGTTTTACATACAAAGATTATCTGCGAAGAGCCTCATCGGACTTCAAACGTTGTTCACGAGACCATTAATATACTTACAACGCCCTGACAAAAAGTCATAAAAGGATAGCTCGAGTGGCAGGTATACTTACGCTGACGAGGTGCTTTCCCTCATTGTGCGTAGGAGACCACAAGGAATCTGGAACTTAAATAGCTTTATAAGCAATTCTTTTGTTGTTATATTGTTTCTACATCGTATGCGTTGCTATGTGGCCAGTCTGCATATAGATCGGCAGTCAATCCTAGGACTTTTTAACAGCTCTCGCTTCTTTCCTCTCGGCTAATGATGTCTCAATGTGTCAAATGTCGAGTTGCACCAAAATTCGGCGTTTATGTTAAACTGTAGGTTCCCCTAAAACTGGCTCGGAGGAAGGAAGGGCATGCCACCTTCTATAGGACCATGAACCTAAAGCACTGCAGTATTCAAACCAACCTTCGGGCTGGCAACATCTTTACTTACTGACTTTCTGCCCGGTTCACGGCCCATATGATACACGATGAGACCTCCAGTCTCAGACATTCAGCACTTCACGGTTCGTGGTCTCTTATAGGTTTACCGCGAGTTTGCGGTAACACTGCATTTAATTATCTGGTGAAGTATTCGGAGGTACACTATGTGATTGAAAGTATCCGGACACCTGGCTGAAAATGACTTAAAAGTTCGCGGCGTCCTCCATCGGTAATGCTGGAATTCAGTATGGTGTTGGCCCAGCATTAGCCTTGATGACAGCTTCCACTCTTGCAGGCATACGTTCAATCAGGTGCTGTAAGGTTTCTTGGGGAATGGCAGTCCATTCTTCACGGAGTGCTGTACTGAGGATATCGATGTCGGTCGGTGAGGCCTGGCACGAAGTCGGTGTTCAAAACATCCCAAAAGTGTTCTATAAGATTCAGGTCAGGGCTCTGTGCAGGCAGTCCATTACAGGGATGTTATTGTGTAACCACTCCGCCACAGGCCGTGGATTTTGAGCAGGTGCTCGATCGTGTTGAAAGATGCAATCGCTATCCCCGAATTGCTCTTCAACAGTGGGAAGTAAGAAGGTGTTTAAAACATCAATTTAGGCCTGTGCTGTGATAGTGCCATGCAAAACAACAAGGGGTGCAAGGTCCCTCCATGAAAAGACGACCACACCATAACATCACTGCCTCCGAATTTTACTGTTGGCACTACACACGCTGGCAGATCCGTTCAGGACGGAGTTCTCTAGTTTTATTTTAGCTTTGGTAAGTTGACTAGTCAACGGCTTATAGTATTACATTGAACAGACAGACAATCTTTCAACAAACTACGCACAATTATTTGTATACAAAATATTATTACCTGTAGTAACTACCGTATGCGAAACGAACATTACGCTTCAAATATACACGGCGTAGCAGAAACGCACCTCGAGAGTTTCAGGACTGAGTCTTCAAGTAAAGAGGAAGATATGTTATAGGGACATGGATCCGAAAACGCTTTATTTGCGTGTTAGACCTCGTAGTCCGCCAATAGCGGCAAACAAAAGGAGCACAGTGTACCAGCATAGCACCCGACACACTTTCTTAGATGAAATATTAAAAATTCCCTCCACTAACACTGGTACATGCATCAACGTGCAATAATATTCAATTAAATTTTTAGTAGTGGGCGAAATGACAGCAGGAGAGAGTTTTCGTCGCTTTTGGTTGGTAGAGATAGAACTATTTAGTTTTGTTACCGTTTTCTCTGGTTTCTTGCCGAAAGTTACTCAAATGTCTGCAATTCGTGTCACTGTCACTGCGACAGACAGCCTCCAAAACTCCATCTCGCAGCCTGTCTGTCTCCGCACGGCCAGGGTCTTCTGTCTTGGAGGGTATTCCACTCCCACTGAAGCAATTAACACGGGCCCGCCAAGCACCGCCGCGCAAGCTAGTACTGGCAGAGCTCCGTCCAGCAACACGGGACACCGCCTAGCCACGTATTACGCTGGAAAATATTAACAACATCACTTTTATAAAAGCCCTTTTGTAAATATCTGACAGTATTCGACGGGTACTTTTATAAAAGACATTTGTGTTATAAAACAATATTTGATTAAGTTGGAGCATGGTCCTATCTTTTCCCTAAAAAGTAGCCATTACATATTTGGTGCTTCTATGAACAAATGAAATACTACTACTTCTACTTGTAGAACAAGGAGATTTACCGTACTCTGCAGACCATTGTGAACTGTGTGGCAGAGGAAGCTTTCCGTAGTACTGTGCGTTAGTTCGTCTATATGTTCTCTGCAAACACTGTGAAGTGCATCACAGTGGTCTCGTTGCATTGGTACCATTTATTAGGGCTTTATCCCATTCCATTCACGTATGGAGCGCTGGAAAAATGATTTCTTAAACGATGACGCTCTCCCGAGAGTTAAGCAAAACTGTGACCATTCGTGCTGCCCTTCTTTGTTTCCTAATAGTCCTGTTTGATATGGATTTCACACACCTGGTGGGTCGCACTAACGTTTTGTATGCAATCTTCTTTCTAGACTGTACTTTCCTAGTATCCTACGTGTGAACCGATGTCAGCCCCTTGCTATACACATAACTGATCCTATGTGATCATCTCATTTCATATCGCCACAGATTGTTACACCCCTGGCCACTTAGCAATATGAAGAGAATGAAACGCTGCATAATCCAAACAATGCGGATAAAAAACCGCAACAAGCGGTTAAAAGCATATAAGAAACTAGCTGTATCGCTCAGCGGCATTTAAGCAGGTACTGGCCCGCGAAGTTAGGAATAATTGAAATGGCTGAACGCATCTATACGTGACAAGTAACAAGAGTTTCTTTTATGGATGGGTTTATAGCCGGTGTAAAATTCTTGAAAGAAGTCTTTTTTCTGCGTAGGCTGTGATTTTATTTGAAATGAACACAATGTTTCGTCTATCGCTTAGTCTTACCATAACATTGAGACGGTCTTTAGCAGAAATAGCATATGTTAAGTGGGTATCTCCTTTACAGTTATGATGGGCTCCTTTCATTGGCACAAAGTGAAATGTTTGCTCGTCCATCCTGGATTAATTTCTGTACCTCTGTTACGTCCTCGCATTGTAGCATAATTGAAATTCTTGTGAACACTTGGATCTTCTCGCTATCCACGATATAGCACCCACACACATTTCCGTTTCTCTTTCCATTAAAAAAAAAGTGCTCGCCGCTTATATTACATGCTGGTGGACAGATGATTAACTGTTAGGCATCCATTCTCGAACACATAGGATGACGAAATATTTTTGCAATATTGTATTGACTCCATTATATACTTTGGTCAGAGAGGTTGTATAAAATCATTGACAGATATTTTCGCCTGAGTTATCTTATAGATATGGGTCTATTGTTATGTTGTATATTGTTCTGTTGTATTGGCACCGTTTCGTGTATTGTGCAAACGGGGCATATTTTGGAAAAGTTATGTAGCTGACAGTGCATGTGTGAATCTTCATGCTGTATTCCATATGATGACCGCTGCCAAGGCAATGTTCTGCAATAGCAGATTTGCTCGACTGGTGTATGCGCCTGTGACGGTTATGCTTAATGCACTGGTCCTCGACGGTCTTAATGGTCTGACCAACGTATGACATGCCACGACTGCAAGGAGTTAGGTAGGTAGCTACCTACGTTACGCAAATAAAGTCCCTCTTTTTAAGGCCCTAAACGGGCATTGATATAAGATGGGTGATCGAAAAACAAATATTACGTTTTCTCAGAATACGACAAATTCTGTTGTAAGGCCATCAACTTTCGTGCCACCTCGTTATTTTCATCGCTCATCTGATTCAGTTGGCAGCGATAACGTGCGTCTTAACAGGGTGAACCCCGTATAAATATTGGCGGTTGCCGAAGACGTCACCTGTCTCCATTCCCGTAAGTTGTTTGAACATGGTTCTGTTTTTATATGTGAACTGTCTGTTGACGCAAGCGTGGAATACATTGTGAATATAATTTCTCCACCTTCGCTTGTTGTCCTACATCAAGTCTTTTAGCTACAAAAACAATTAAAAAGTTGCTGCGGTAATGCCCTAATGTGTTGGATCCGACATACGTAGTGGCTTACATGGAACCGATTAAGTAGTTCACAGGTTTTTTTCAACCTATTATCTCGCTGTAATTAGAACTTTGTAACTGTTTAGTCTATCTGTACTACGTGCACTGCTTTTGCTGCGCACATATTCACGCGAAATGTGATGGCCAGTTTTACTTAAAAGCTCTGCCCTTCGATTAATTATGGAATCTTTATTCCACGTTTTGTACTTCGGCAGTGATAATTGCTTAACTCAAATAAACTGAATATTGAAATGGATTTATCAGTTAACACATAGTGTGTTGTGGGGCGATCACTCTGTTGTATAAATAATTCAAAAGCCAAGATAGCTTAAATACTGTTTACTGGATGACCGGTTTCAACACACTAAAGGTGCCATCATCGGATCTGAATGTAGATTAACATTTATAAACCATTTGGTTCTAACGCTACATGAGGCAGACCGGCTGATATAAAATCATTGTCGCAGAAATACAAATTAAAAAACAACCATGAGATCAGTTGTTTTTTAATTTTCATTTCTGCGACAATGATTTTATATCAGCTGGTCTGCCTCATGTTTTATGCATGTTAAGCTATATTCAGATCCGATGATGGCACCTTTAGTGTTCTGAAACCGGTCATCTAGTAAACAGTGTTTAAGCGATCTTGGCTTTTGAATTTTTATGTAATGGACTTACGTGATGATAACGCTGAGCGAACGTTAAACTTTATTTGTGAAGCGCTCAGACTCAGCGAATGCCACCTACTAGCAAAGTGATACAGATGGTCGATGGGGGCCCCAGCTTCTTGTGGTGAAGCGACCTTCTAAGTTACTGCCTTACGTAATGTGACAGAGCTAGAGAACGTGTTCATTGTCGAATATGCAGCTTCTACATGCAGAATCTCTAGGTTATTTAAAAACAGCATTTCGATGTGAGAACATCTGTTCACCTTATTGGTTCAAACGTCTCTGAGCACTATGGGACTTACGAGGGCAGTTCAATAAGTAATGCAACACATTTTTTTTTCTGAACAGGGGTTGTTTTATTCAGCATTGAAATACACCAGGTTATTCCCCAATCTTTTAGCTACACAACACTATTTTTCAACGTAATCTCCATTCAATGCTACGGCCTTACGCCACCTTGAAATGAGGGCCTGTATGCCTGCACGGTACCATTCCACTGGTCGATGTCGGAGCCAACGTCGTACTGCATCAATAACTTCATCATCCGCGTAGTGCCTCCCACGGATTGCGTCCTTCATTGGGCCAAACATATGGAAATCCGACGGTGCGAGATCGGGGCTGTAGGGTGCATGAGGAAGAACAGTCCACTGAAGTTTTGTGAGCTCCTCTCGGGTGCGAAGACTTGTGTGAGGTCTTGCGTTGTCATGAAGAAGGTGAAGTTCGTTCAGATTTTTGTGCCTACGAACACGCTGAAGTCGTTTCTTCAATTTCTGAAGAGTAGCACAATACACTTCAGAGTTGATCGTTTGACCATGGGGAAGGACATCGAACAGAATAACCCCTTCAGCGTCCCAGAAGACTGTAACCATGACTTTACCGGCTGAGGGTATGGCTTTAAACTTTTTCTTGGTAGGCGAGAGGGTGTGGCGCCACTCCATTGATTGCCGTTTTGTTTCAGGTTCGAAGTGATGAACCCATGTTTCATCGCCTGTAACAATCTTTGACAAGAAATTGTCACCCTCAGCCACATGACGAGCAAGCAATTCCGCACAGATGGTTCTCCTTTGCTCTTTATGGTGTTCGGTTAGACAACGAGGGACCCAGCGGGAACAAACCTTTGAATATCCCAACTGGTGAACAATTGTGACAGCACTACCAACAGAGATGTCAAGTTGAGCACTGAGTTGTTTGATGGTGATCCGTCGATCATCTCGAACGAGTGTGTTCGCACGCTCCGCCATTGCAGGAGTCACAGCTGTGCACGGCCGGCCCGCACGCGGGAGATCAGACAGTCTTGCTTGACCTTGCGGCGATGATGACACACGCTTTGCCCAACGACTGACCGTGCTTTTGTCCACTGCCAGATCACCGTAGACATTCTGCAAGCGCCTATGAATATCTGAGATGCCCTGGTTTTCCGCCAAAAGAAAAAATGGCTCTGAGCACTATGGGACTCAACATCTTAGGTCATAAGTCCCCTAGAACTTAGAACTACTTAAACCTAACTAACCTAAGGACACCACACACACCCATGCCCGAGGCAGGATTCGAACCTGCGACCGTAGGAGTCCCGCGGTTCCGGACTGCAGCGCCAGAACCGCTAGACCACCGCGGCCGGCTCCGCCAAAAGAAACTCGATCACTGCCCGTTGTTTGCAACGCACATCCGTTACAGACGCCATTTTAACAGCTCCGTACAGCGCTGCCACCTGTCAGAAGTCAATGAAACTATACGAGACGAAGCGGGAATGTTTGAAAATATTCCACAAGAAATTTCCGGTTTTTTCAACCAAAATTGGCCGAGAAAAAAAATTTGTTGCATTACTTATTGAACTGCCCTCGTAATATCTGAGGTCATCAGCCCCTAGAACTTAGAACTACTTAAACCTAACTAACCTAAAGACATCACACACAGCCGACCATGGTGGCCGAGCGGTTCTAGGCGCTACAGTCTGGAACCAAGCGACCGCTACGGTCGCAGGTTCGAATCCTGCCTCGGGCATGGATGTGTGTGATGTCCTTAGGTTAGTTAGGTTTAAGTAATTTTAAGTTCTAGGGGACTGATGACCTCAGAAGTTAAGTCCCATAGTGCTCAGAGCCATTTGAACCATCACACACATCCATGCCAGAGGCAGGATTCGAACCTGCGACCGTAGCGGTCGGGCGGTTCCAGACTGAAGCGCCTCGAACCCCTCGGCCACACCGGCCGACTATTCACCTTAATGTAGAAAAGAAGGGATCAGCTGGTCTACTGGGTATGCGACATAGCGTGCTATTACTAGAGAATTCATTTAGCGTATGTATTAAATATGTAATTCCAAAAACACTACATATAAACGATTTCGGACTATTTAGATAAGGTAAAAAGAAACACTTTATGTGACAAAAGGCACAGGTGCTCCGTTTCTCTGCTTGGGGTCCATGAAGATTTTAACGCTAGCGATGTTCAGACACGGTGGTCAAGCTCTAGGTAATGAATATTGTTTTAGAGAAGCTGCTGGCCACCTATGGATTCCATTCGGGGGGGGGGGGGGGGGGGGAGGGAAATGAAGCGTTTGGTGTACATGACAGTGATACATCCCAGAATAGCTGATTGCCCATTTGGCTGAAGCCGCAGCCGTTATTCGTGAGACGCCTGGTTGTTTTGAGCGTGATAAACAGTTCTCAGTGCGCAGATGTCACTTGTACATTAATGCAAACGGACGACATTTTCAGTAACATCTCTAATTAATCGTGGGGGGTGTGGCAGAGCGAATGACTGCAAAAGTTTACGTTCCACGTCTCGTGAAACATAATTCAGGCATTTCAGAATGCTTAGAGACATGAAGTCTTTCTGTGGGTCGCGACAATGTTGTCTATCTAGCTGAAGTGCAAATTCATATCCATTACAATGAATTGGTCCTTGGTCGGCGTGGAGGAATTAGAGGATTGAGAGCAAGCCCTGGTTCAGGTTTCACTATATCACTTTAGGCAAATCTCGGAATATACATTATGAAAAAGTCACTGCCGATTTTTTTCCCCATTTTGTGCGTTTCGAGCTTGAGCTCCATCTGTAATGACCTCGTCGCGCTCAGTTTCGTTGAAGTGGGGCTCTCACTTCACACTTCACTTCAGAGTAAATCAGTCCCAAACCCGAGAAGATCCATTTGCACTGCCTGACACAGAAAGAAACACACATAAGGGGAGGAGGAAAAGAAATGAAACTTGACGAGTTGAGATGGTATGTGATGTTATTTCACTGATTACAAAGTCGAGCTACATTTAGAAAGAACTTGGCTATATGAACCCACTTATCAGTATGATGTCGGAACCTTCTGGTACGGATGCATGCCCTGATTCGGTTGGGAATGGTGTCATAAAGCCGTTGTATCCTCTCCTGAGGAAAAGTGCCCTGTAGCTGTTGCAACTGGTCCTTGATATCACGGATACGGGCACTGGGACAGAGCTGACGCCCGAGGAGGAGGATATTGATGTGCCGTCGACAAAGCGGTCGTTAGAGACGGAGTTCCGGTTGCGGAAGAATGGAGAAGGAAAGCGTGCACTTTCGAAGGAACCATCCCGGCATATGCCTTAAGCGATTTAGAAAAATCACGGAAAACATAGATCAGCCGGACGCGGATTTGGATCGTCGTCCTCTCGAATGCTAGTCCAGTGTTGTAGCCACTGCTCTACCCCGTTCGGTTTGATGCTCTAGCTGGTCTCACGGACAGATATGTGAATCTTGATGGCCACGGGAGTATCTCAACATCACACAGACAATTCATAGGTACACGTGCCATGTTACAGGAGCATTGTCCCGTCGAAAAATGATAGTACCATACTGTTATGTGCGAAGTATTACATGAGGATGCAGGATGTCTGTGACGTACCACTATGCCATCAGGGTTCCTCCGATCACTACCAGCCATGAGCTGAAGTCACACGCAATGGCTCCCCACACTATGACGTCAGAAGTAACATCGGAGAATCTCTTTGAAACATTGCAAGAATGAGACCTCTCACCCGGTCTCCACCATACTCACCGTTGATGAACATACGAGATAGTGCATAACCGTGATTCATCACTGAACACAACGCGACACCATTCATCAGCAGTAGATGCTTCCCAGTCAAGGCACCACTCCAACAACAGCCGTTTGTGTTGTGATATTAACGGTATCCTACGCATGGGAGGTAATTCACTCGTCCGGCTGCAGTTAGTGTCTGAACAATGATTCAGTATGATACAGAATGTTGCAAGTAGCCCATTACTTGTTCTGGGACGGCAGGCGCACGTGGGAGGGGGTTGCTGTGTGCTTGGTGCACAGCACAACAATCCTGTTTTGTGGTGGGCCAGTGCGGTCGTCCGGAATCTGGTCAACGAATACGCATGGCGTTAAGTTTCCATGCAGTCCAACATCGGGCCACTGTCACATGCGAATGCCCTAGAAATGTGCGCGTGGCACGATTCGAGCAGATGGTAAATTAACACCCACAATGACGCCCGTTTCAAATCCTGCCAGGTGTTGATAACGCTGTCTCAGAAGAGCATGCAGCATCTCCTTGTCTTACGCAGTAATAATTCACCATATGGTACTGTTCACCCCTCTGTATACCTTACCAGGCCTGGTAACACCGCTGAACACGAACAACACTAGTGTACCCTCGTGCCTGTTCTGTCACAGAGAATTGCAACTGTAATCATTTATATCCCCGTCGATGGTGTGTGCGTGTACGAAGTTACATTGACGTCCGACCATGTATGGGGTAATTCACGTTTTGTGTGAGGCGGTATATAAATTACATTTATTGAGTATGGTCATTTTAGAAGCGGCGTACGTCTGTGTTTGTCCGACATGAAATATGGCTGATCCAAACAGTTTTAAAGGGCCACAGTTTTAACATAAAGCTCCAATTACGATTGGACTTTGCACATTTGTGCATAAGGCAATAACAACCTGGGATGGAACCCCGATCCTATACCTGACACTGGCTCGTTGAGACTCTACACAACTGAATTTTATTACAGTTACGAAGCTATTAAAGTGCTCTGTACTGAAAATTATCGACCAGTAAATAGCCTTTTACTTTATATAGTCTAAGGATTGCTAACGTAAACTTCTTTAATAGTCTTAACCGACGCTTTGGTATCCGGCGATGTCTAATAAGATAATGCATATGCATCTTTTGCAGTTAACAAAATGCTGTTTCACTGAGCACGTTTACACAGTACATTGGTATGTAATTCAACTTGTTTTATTAATTGAGATTTCTCCTGTTGATCTTTATATTCCTCCTTCGCCTGTTTCAGTTGCTGTTCTTCTCGCCTTGCTAGAGTCTGGAGTTATTCCCAGTGCGAAGACAGGGTATTACTGTGGTGACCCAAAAATTTCGTTCAAGTTCAGGGGCGACACCATAGGCATTACCACACTACTTCTGGGAACATTCTTCTTGCCTCTCATCTTTGTAAGTAGCCTCACTGACGTATTAACGCAATTTTTTGTTTATTACTTTTCTTAATGGCCCGTAGGAGTTGCATTATGGACAATGGTTGGACTGCAGGTGGTACAACCGCAATGCACAGAATAAATCAGAAATTGCATCATCTATGTATTGCTTACAGTGTAGAATACTTAAAATTGCTCCGAGATACAGGAAACTTATTTAGAAGACTGGCGAGAAAGAATACGCAGAGCTGACAAGTAGTTTGCGCTAAATGATAAGCCTTCCGACGGCCAAACTCGAATCAAACCGGAAGAGAATGTCGAACAGAATTTTAAGATACAATTAGTTTATGGCAAGCATGTGTTTGACAGTTACTATCTTCTGTTACTATTATACATACAGAATTCAGAAGCACTGTGGTGTGAAATAAAAGTAGGAGTCACAGAAGAATGGGGAATGGAAGAAACAAAATAAACGAAGTAATGAGAGGGGGAATAACTGAAGAATACCTGGGTTACAGAACAATGAAAAAGTATTGAAACTTCCAGAACTGATACCCAGACCATAGATATTGTGGAATGGGGGGCTAAATTATAAGAGCAGCGGGAGGGTCCTGTTGCAATGACAGTGGAGGGTTACGAGTCGTAAAATAAATGTCAACAAGCCATTTTAAAATAAACTATTTTATTCCTGCGATAATGCATGGTCCGGACACAGGTTATGACACGTGGAGCAGACAATAAAATGGATTCGAAGGAAGTAAAAGTAGAACAACGGCGGGGAAACTTCAATGAACATAAGTCAAAAGGACACTGCAAGTAAATGTTCATTGGAAAGCTCAAGGAAAAAAATTAGAAAATGGTAACTGGCAAGACGTAGCTGAAGCCAAATGCTGGGAAAAAAGAGGGTAATACGAAAGTAGTTTTTCAACGGTGGAGAATCAAGAAGCGCAGATAAATCAGTGATCCAGAACGTTATTTGTAATCCGATGGACAAGAGAAAATTAAGAGGTGGACGAATATAAATTCTGAACATCTCAAAGATTGCAGCAATTATAAGTGGTGTTGTAGTTTAAGTACTATTCTAAATTAACAGGTGGGAATCTGAGTATGGAACGTTAGACTAAAAGTTACAAGGTACATAATGAGGGTGAGCTGTTTTGAAGCTTCCTGGTGATGATGAAACGAGTCTCGAACCTGGCCATGGTTGTGAGTAATAATAGTTTTATACAGGGTAGTTAACTTTAGCTAATTGAGCCATTGTAAACGGAAAACTATTTACCATATGGGTAAATAGGAATGATATTTAGACTGGGCGCTGCAGGATATGCATTGTTGTTAGTGTTAGTGTCGTGACTTGCCGTTAGATGCCGGTACTGGTACGGCGACATGGGATTGAAACACATTATAACTGCCGACAGTCGATATGGGTGTGGAACAGGTGAGTAGGGCTTTACTCGTCAAGCTGTTTTATAAAAAACAAGAGCACTAGTGGTGCTGCCCTTCGCGAATATTGACTCGTTAAATGAATACGGAGAGGTTCTCTTTCCGTACCGAGGTTGAAGAACATGATTCAGAAGTTCGAATTAATGGCGATTTGAAAATTGCTCCTGGGAGAGACCGACTGCAAATTGCGGCACAATTTGTTGATATCACTCTTGCTACGTGAAACTTATTTATGCTTTAAGCTAGTAATTTTAATTGTCATCTTCGTGTCGCAGAAATATGTAAAATTTATTAAAACAACGAAATTTGTGAGTCTTACGCAGAGCAACAGAACCAAATGAAAATTTTACGATGTGGAATCCAGAATAACCTGTACATCAAACAATTCGGCTGCGAGAAAGCAATCCATTTTCAATGAAATTTACGTATGGCATCTGACTACTAAACAAAATGACTCTGATTAAAATGTTGAAACTGAATATTGCTAATCTTTATCCTTAGTCCTGCAAACAATCACTGTATATGAACTGTTATTGGAAATGAACATAAAAATTAATGCATCTAACTTCCTGATAGAATTGCTTGAAAATTCACAAGATAGCACTTCACTAAAGTCAGAACTGAACGGATCTGATGTATTATTTTCACAAACACAATGTCAGAGTACAATCACTGGGCATTACAGTGGACATCAACTTTGACGATAATTTAACTTATTGGCCTACGTGTGCGCACGGAACGCTCGTCTGCTCTGCTACTTTTCGCTGTTACGAATAACATGTGACTGCTAAAAATCAAATTTCATTTGTCGCACTTGCGCTGTGCAATGCAAGAAGGCATCTTATCAATTTGCATAAAATGCTTCTCAGTATACAACTCACGATGTGCAATGCGAGTGTGCAAACAATCTTGAAAGGAAATTGAAAATAGGGAACTGATTTTAACAATTGATAAATGAGAAGAAAGATTCCAAGTTTAACTATGCTTAATTAACCCAAGACAACAATACACCTTTTCATAAAGTTAGCAAAAATATTTCTTAATAAGTCCTGTGTACAGTTACTTGATTAAAGTATAAGACAGGACGATATGCTGCACTGTAAAATTTCTGCAGCCAACTTCAACCATATGTAATGTTGTAAATGGACTACCTTAAAGGCTGGTTTTTATCATTCTTCCACTAACATAATCTCATTTTCTCAATAATTTTCCTCAAAACATATTATCTGATTTACTCTGACGAACATCTGTGGTCTCAAACACAGTCTTACAACTAATTTTGAAACGTCCCCTTAGAAAAATTATACATGACTGTGCTTAAACTGACACACAATATTTTAGCGCAACGCAATCTGACTTTCAAAAATCCCTACAAAAGAATGGCCCTGACTAACATTAACCTATACCTTTCACAAATCACTTACCTCACCAAAAATCTTCGTTACTCGAACTACTGCAATACAGCGAGCGCCAATACTGCCAGCTAAATAAAAGATTCAAACTACTGAAGGCACTAACTACTGATTGGCATAGTTAGCGAATGAAAGATTTTGGTAGAGAACAAACAATGTATTTACGTCAATAGTGTTCAAAAGTCATAATGTATATAGCAGTTCATGACATCCAGTCTTACAAATATAAAAACTCCGCCGTCTCTCTCCCCACATCCACCACTGCTGGCGGCTCACCTCCAACTTAGTGATGGGGAGCTCGTGAATGAGTCGTTCAAATGAACGCTTCACTCCTGTGAAGTGTGAACTAACCACTCAATTTCAATGAACTGGTACTTCAAACTCTTCACAGATGGCACACCCCACACTTTTTTCTAGTTCACTCACTCTCTTCCCCTCTCCCTCTCCCACGTCACTCATCCTCCCTTCACTTCAGTCCTCCCTGTGCTGCCTGTCGACGAATCGCGCGGTGTTTGTGGGGAACGATAGGTTTAGGAGGGGCGGGGGATGTGAGGGGCGAGAGAAGACAGCGTCAGCTGCTACCTGCAGTGCTGACATCATTACCCGTGACTATTTGTGCAGTTAAACTTCGCGTGTACGGGTAGCCTAACCGTTGGCAGCGCTTGAAGACAAATGAATATTAAAGATGGAAACGAAGAGGCTATCTGTGTGAGCACGCACAGCCAACATGAAAATAAAAGGTTTGTTAATAACACTGAAAGAGGGATTTTACCTGAAATCGTACCAATGACTACAGGTGACAGTTTACGTTTTGAATCTAGTGGGTTATTATTGTCAACAAAAATAAAATCTACAGGAAAACTTCTGAATAATTACTTAACGTAGGTATATAGACTTTGTGACTGTGTTAAACATACTCATTCTATTTTGGATTAAATTTTAAAAGGAACATAAAACTGGACTGCATTTCGTTGGTAGCCCTATTTTTCAGTCCATGAATACAACAAATAATGTTTCATTTGGCAGATAAAGACTTTTTTGGGCGCTTCACGAGAAAATGTCGAGCAAGATTAAATGTAGTACCTTCTTTATACGTGACAGCCTTCTCTGTTTATCTTTCCTTTGTGCCCTTCGACCATGCTCTATTTAAGATAACTCAGACGCTGTAAGAGCGTAAAACGTTGCGTGCACGTTACTCCATAGTTCCGCCATCTGTTGGTAAAATTGTGAAGTATTACGAAGCTTTATTATACGAGCGAGACGAAGCGAGCGTAGCAGCGGCTGAGCGGCGAACTGGGCAACTTCGCTAGGCTTCCGTACTTCACGAATGAACTACTTCATTTGAACGCTTCACGGCAAAGAGTGAAATGAATGAAGTAGTTCACGGGAATGAACGAGTTCGACCCACCTCTACTCCAACTGCGCAACGCTATGCGCTGTTCACATCCATCTGCCCAACACTACAATGGCAGACAACAATGCAAACTAGCCACTGACTGCACACAGCACAGCCAGTGATTTTTCATACAGAGCGCTACGTGGCGTTACCAATAAGAAAACCTATACAGTCTACTTACAATTTGATTATATCGATATTAGAGAGATTGAGTACATTTATCAAATTCACAACTTCATTCACATTTATGCCCAAAACATCCTGAAAATCGTCGTGGTAAATAGGACAGCCCCCTTTCACATGGCTGAGAATGCTGGACGCAATCTGCGATCTTGGAGCAGGGTACGAGTCGTGCCACGATAGCTAAACATTCCGTAGTCCACCGTCGGAAAAGTGCTGCGAACAGTTGTGAAATGCAGTTCCAGGATGTCGTGAGTACACTGAGCAACGTTTGAGCCTGGAACGTAAGCATGGTACACAATTAACAAATGTTACTCTCATGCGGAAATAAATGTGGTTCTTCCAGTGGGCTATTCGTTCTCTCTCCTCCGTATGTCCTTACACATGTTTTCGCAAAGTTTGTGTCCTACGATCACTCGTTGTCATGGGACGCCTCTGAAGTAGCGAAAGTTCCCAGAATGAGATTTTCATTCTGCAGCGGAGTGTGCGCTGATATGAAACTTCCTGGCAGATTAAAACTGTGTGTCGGACCGAGACTCGAATTCGGGACCTTTGCCTTCCGCGGGCAACTGCTCTACCATCTGAGCTACCCAAGCACGACTCACGCCCCGTCCTCACAGCTTTACTTCTGCCAGTATCTCGTCTCCTATCTTCCAAACTTTACAGAAGCTCTCCTGCGGACCTTGCTGAACTAGCTCTCCTGAAAGAAAGGATATCGCGGAGACATGGCTTAGCTACAGCCTGGGGGATGTGCTAGTTCTTTCAGGGCTGCTAGTTCTGCAAGGTTCGCAGGAGAGCTTCTGTAAAGTTTGGAAGGTAGGAGACGAGGTACTGGCAGAAGTAAAGCTGTGAGGACGGAGCGTGAGTCGTGCTTGGGTAGCTCAGATGGTAGAGCACTTGCCCTCGATAGGCAAAGGTCCCGAGTTAGTCTCTGTCCGGCACAGAGTTTTAATCTGCCAGGAAGGTTCATAGCGAAAGTTTAATTACTTGTATAACCCACATGTTGAGTGCATGTATTGAAATTGAGGTATGTAGTCTAGTTGCCTGTCAACATGTATGGGCAGAGGATAGAATCAATGTGTTCGTACTCTGTAGGAAAATTTTTGTTATATGAAGGAACATTCATTATTAACTTCAGCACGTAGCTTGAAGAAACGATTTCACCTGATTACTCAGAGCTGACGCATCCTAATAATCACCTCAGAGCAATAGCCATTATTAAATCGTACACGAAATACCGAGAATTTCAAATTATGTGGGATTTTGATTAATAATTAGCAATAGGGATTACAACTCGAAATTCGTTTTATGTAGTCAACGAAAACACAAACATTGTTTTGCACTGGCTCTTTTTAATAAACGACCATAGAATAAATCAAGTAAAAAAAAATCTCGACGTTGTAGAAGCTTCCTATCACTTATGTGTGCTGTTGGCTGCTTTACACACAGTCAACGACAGAGTATTAATGGTGCTAGTCCACAATTAGTGAAACTTGAGGGTTTTGAAACATGCAGCTACTATTCGGTAGTCCATGTCATTTAGCTTTACAGTCAAAATCAGTACACTTTCGTAAGCAAACTGCATGGTCTCGCTACCACCCACCAGCCACGACACCGCACTTTCAGCACGTCTACAGTGGCTCGCCGCTGACGTCGAGCTGGAGATAAAACACCGACACCGGGCCGGTGCAAGACACATCGCATCATGCTGTGCTTAACTACCGCGTGGTTATCATTAATGTGCGGCTACTCACAGAGGTGCAGTGTAGACTGTAATTATAAGATGCAGCCAAACTTGGTAAATCTGCAGATGCGTCAAAGCGGAATCGATTTACGCTGGAAAACATTAGTTCGCCGCGCGGTTTGAGGCGCTATGTCACGGATTGCGTGGCCCCTCCCGCCTGAGGTTAGAGTCCTCCCTCGGGCATGTGTGTGTGTGTGTGTGTGTGTCGTTCTTAGCCTCAGTTAGTTTAAGTAGTGTGCAAGTCTAGGGACCGATGACATCAGCAATTTCGTCCCTTAGGAATTCACACACACACACACACACACACACACACACACACACACACACACACGCGGTGCAAATATGGCGCTATACACTGTTCGTATGACATCCACGCTGTCATTTGACAAGCAAAAACGTGAATGAGCAGTATGGTTATCAAGAAGAAAGACGGTGCGCTATTGGTGAAACTGTTTTATATGAACAGGAACAATTAAAGTGCAGCATTGTTTGAGTATCGCCGACTGAGAGGTCTGAAGAGAGGGACGATCGTTAAATGGTTTGAAGATGGTGATGATGAAATTCGATATCATGGGAGCTCGGTGTGGCACCTGGAAGAGGAAGGTGTCCTATCCCAGTTGAAGTTACTGACGAGGTTGCCGTTGCTGTAACTGACCATTCAGCATGCGCCCCAGCTAATGCTTTTATGTCTTGAGAATTGTCCATCCCATCGTCAACAGCACAAAGTTTTTCGGTCTATATTACAAGATCCAGACGGTGCAGCAACTGAGACCTTATGATCCGTAGCCAAGTTCTGAATTTCCGCTTTGGTTTCTGGCACGGATCGAAGTTAGATTACATGTGGCCGCCAAATAATATTTTGTGGAGTGACGAGGCACATTTTATACTACAGGGTGCAGTGAATTTACAGAACTGCCGAATTTGTGGCACTGTCAAACCGCGTGTTGTGCACGAAGTGCCAATGCACTGGCCGTATGTGAATGTGCCGTGTGGATTCAGAAGCATCTTTAATCTTAGTCAGTTGTTCTTTGAAGAGAATACACCCAGAGGGTCTGCCAAGTGTATGATGACATCTGCACGTTATCGACACCATCTTGTACAGCACGTGATTCCTGCTTTGGAAGAGCGCAGCTGTGAGGAAACCACTGTTTTTCATGCAAGATGGGGCAAAACCTGATGTCGCTCGCCCAGTGAAAGATCTGCTTAATGCAACCTTCCACGATTGTCATATCTGCCGACGTCTTCTAGATGCATGGCATGCAGGATCATCTGATTGGAATCCATGTGACTTTGGACCCTCGGGGACATCTATCAGAACCAGTTACACGTTCGGTCTCTACCTGATCTGAAAGATAGTATACAGGGACCAGATTCCACCGGAATGCTGCGAGCAACCGTCAGTAACGTCGATTTACGCATGCGGCATCTCGTAGATGTCTCTGGTGCTCACAATGAACGGCGGTTAACAAAAAAAAAAAATCGTTATTATGCCTTTCTCACTTTTAACCTTTTATTCTCAAGTCCCGTTACTAATCCGTTACACATGGAAACATTTCTGTTCGCCTTTCTAGCATTCACAGCGCCAGTTTTGCTCCTGGTGGCCAAAATTGGAGCTAATTTTTTTTCAACATAAATCGGATCCTCATTGACGCATTACAGTAACTACCAAGCTTTGCTGCCTTACGATAATTACAACCCACATTGGACCTCTGTGATTTTCTGCACTTTAGTTATAACCGCCCGTTATTTACCTTGCTTACACAGCACTTTCGAGTCACGACTGTTTACTGGGCTTCGTTATGGGTTGCTGTTCTACGGATTAACTTGACCCAGGCTACATGGATGATTGTTACGTATGTTCTAGTTTGTGACGACTCGGTGCGGACTGGAATTGCGAACTATCACTTGATTACATTGTACCCATATTTTCTGTGGAACAGTGTAATGTACCGTAGCGAGTATAATACTTAATATATAAGTAATATATAATACTTAATATATAATAAGCTTACGTCTACGGAGTGAGCACAGCGTTGTGTGCGTTTCGCAAACGTCAACCTGGAATTAATGCGTGATTTTCTTATAACATTGTTCAATATAACATGTTTATTGTGTAACAGCAATGGTGTCCGCCCCGATAGCTAAGTGGTCAGTGTGACGGACTGTCATGCCAAGGGGTCCGGGCTCGATTCCCGGCTGTGTTGGAGAGTTTCTCCGCTCATGGACTGGGTGTTGTGTTGTTCCCCATCATCATCTCATCCCCATCGATGTTCAAACCGCCGAAGTGGCGTCAACTGAAAAGACAACCGGTCTTCCCGACGGGAGGTCCTAGCCGTACGACATTTCATTTCATTTCAGCAATGGTAATTGTTGCTGCTACGGATGTAAATCGAAAGAGGTAAGAGGAGGAAAAGTTACTTTACAAAGATGAGTACTAAAAATATCCAGTTATGGTTATCGTAGCAGTAAGAAGCACTTTGCGTGTTGAAAGACATCGCGATACGATGTAATAAAGAGTTAATACCGTAGGGCTTATTTATGCGACTACGTGGTCATGTACATATTTATGACACAAGTATTTGATTAATTCAGTAGTTTGCTGTCAGTCAATCCGTTCATAGTACAAACATTTCGAGCAATCGTCTCCTGCTGATACGGTTTATGTACGACAGCTTGACATTGCTTCAGAACAACCACCACTATCTTTGCTTTAAAAAAGTTTACAATAGTAAACTGTGTTATTAATACATATGGCGTGAAGAAATGATTGTGTGATTAATATTTTGGTTTTGTTAAGGTTAAACTAAACGTAAAGATATTGTTTTTCGTCCAAATTCGAAGACTTCCGAGTCAGTTTCACTTTGGCGTCACAGGAAGAGAACTCCCAACTCCTCTGCAGCATTAATTTATTAAAGCGAAGACTCGGTAGTACGATGAAGTGCAGCACAGATTATAAAAAATAACAGAGCCTATCCCTTCTTTTGTGTAACAAAAAACGTATAATGTAAGCTATGACATTTAGTGCAAACTCTCGAAATATCCTTGCCTTTTTTCTTCAAAGCTTGAAAAGCAGTCGATTCCAGATACTGAATGCAGACTGTTACGATGCGTATTAGCTGCGCGTACAAATTACATGATACTTCTGAACGGAATATGTCTTTACTAGCGATGTAACGAATTCAATATCTGCTAGCGTATGCGGCCAAATTTTATACCGTGACTTTGGAGGAATTGTATGCTAGCAACATAAAATTCCGTTTTGCTCCTCTGAATGCTCACTACATAGAAATTCCTATTATATGCCCGTCGCGCTTATGAGAGGAGTATTCTTCCTTCAATGCATGTTAGCAATCTAAATCGTAAGAATCTTCCCCTTTAAACAAACTCCATGCTTGTATTATTGTTTTTCAACACATTACACTTGCAACATACAGTAATATCAGTAAGGACTTGTACAGAACTTTTATTACAAACCTGGTGTGTACTGCTAAGCCATAAGGCGAATTTCCTCTGCTGCTTCGTAGATATTTGCAATTCCGTTTTTGAAGATACGTAAACTGAGTCAGCCGAACAAATCGTCCTCACTATGTGCTGCATACTACGCCCTACGGAAACGAAAACTTTCGATTTGTTTGTCGTTGCCAGCATTGCTTTTGAGAAAGGAATTTTGTGTGCCTGTTAGGTACAGGGGGACAAAGTAATGTAGTGCGATAGTGGGCTTGAGGTTGTCGTCTACAGCATCTGTCATATAGGCAGGATGGGTTTAAAGCTCAATCAAGACAAGTGGCCGCTTGTGGCGCCAAGCTGAGAGGTGTCCAAGTATGCAAATGCAGAATTCGTATACGGGGTGTACAATACACTGGTATGAAGAACTTATGAACGAAAGTAACTTTCGCATGATATGTCGCTGCAAAGTAACACAGCTCGATGAAACTTGGGCTACACATAGAAAGGACGGCTACGGTATAGTGCAGAAGGCAAGTGAAAGAAGTAGGCAGTGAGACGAACGGAAATGACACTTTTATTCGAAGGCAATAAATTACACGGAAATCACGGCGATTGATGGCGGTCCCGTGCACATAATTAATAATGGGATATGATTCATCGAGTAAAACAGAAGTGATTTCTGGCGTTCCCCAAGGTAGTGTTATAGGACCTTTGCTGTTCCTTACCTACGTAAACGATTTGGGAGACAATCTGAGCAGCCGTCTTAGGTTGTTTGCAGATGACTGTGTCGTTTATCGACTAATAAAGTCATCAGAAGATCAAAACAAATTGCAAAACGATTTAGAAAAGATATCTGAATGGTGCGAAAATTGGCAGTTGACCCTAAATAACGAAAAGTGTGAGGTCATAAAAAATGAGTGCTAAAAGGAATTCGTTAAAATTCGGTTACACGATAAATCAATATAATCTAAAAGCCGTAAATTAATACCTAGTGATGTGTTGGCAAATGTGCCAACACCTTGTAGATAGAGGAGGCCGAAATGCACGCTATAATCTAACGCAGACGGGCGTGAGGTCTGGAACAGGATACGTTATGAATGCTATAAAGAAAAATACGTAGCTGCTAGAATACTTAACTTTACTCCATCATTTGTATACAGCATTCTTGATGATACAAGTGAGACTCTCTATAGAAATGGTTAATGGCGCCTTGCTAGGTCGTAGCCATGGACTTAGCTGAAGGCTATTCTAACTATCTCTCGGCAAATGAGAGAAAGGCTTCGTCAGTGTAGTTGCTAGCAAAGTCGTCGTACGACTGGGGCGAGTGCTAGTACTTCTCTCTAGACCTGCCGTGTGGTGGCGCTCGGTCTGCAATTACTGACAGTGGCGACACGCGGGTCCGACATGTACTAATGGACCGCGGCCGATTTAAAGCTACCACCTAGCAAGTGTGGTGTCTGGCGGTGACACCACACCTAGGTATTACAATAAAGAACAACTTACATTGGAAGGAACACACAGAAAATGTTGTGGGGAAGGCTAACCAAAGACTGCGCTTTGTTGGCAGGACACTTGGAAAATGTAACAGATCTACTAAGGAGACTGCCTGCCTACACAACGCTTGTCCGTCCTCTTTTAGAGTACTGCTGCGCGGTAAGGGATTCTTACCAGATAGAACTGACGGAGTACATCGAAAAAGTTCAAAGAAGGGCAGCACGTTTTCTATTATCGCGAAATATGGGAGAGAGTGTCACAGAAATGTGCAGGATTTGGGCTGAACATTATTAAAAGAAAGGCGTTTTTCGTTGCGACGGAATCTTCTCACGAAATTCCAATTACCAACTTTCTCCTCCGAACACGAAAATATTTGGTTGATACCGACCTACATAGGGAGAAACAATCAGCACGATAAAATAAGGGTAATCAGAGCTAATACGAAAAGAGAGGGGTGTTCGTTCTTTCCGCGCGCTGTACGAGATTGGAATAACAGAGAATTGTGAAGGTGGTTCGATGAACCCTCTGCCAGGCACTTAAATGTGATTTGCAGAATATCGATATAGATGTAGACTCTTAATACTTTGTGTAATAACCGCTGATGGCAATGCATGCTGTGCAACGTGCTTCCGTGCTGGCCGCAAGGTTCTTTGGGTAGGGCGTTCCATTCCTCTAGCAACACGGTTGACAATTGCTGAATGGTCATTGGTGCATGTGGACGAGCTGCTATACGTCTCCCCAGGGCTCGATGGTACTGTAGCCGAATGTCGTGTCATTCCAAGAGCCCCCAACCTGCGCTGTTCGACGCGATCGCGCATTTTCATCCACAAAAATGAAGTCTTGGTCGAATTCTTTCCGGAAACGATGCACATGGGGAAGGCGTACGGTAACCGGTGAGTATATCGTCTTTAAAGACTTTTAGATCAGTTACACATGCGATAGCGATATCCGCATATGCAGTTGGCATTATCGCGTGCACGAGATATAAAAGGGAAGTGTGTACTCAGCTGATTCACGTGAAAAGGTTCCCTAAGTGATTGCACGATGAGAATTAACAGAGGCATGGGATATTACATTTCGGAAATCGTTAGGGAATCCAACATTCTGCGATCCATAGTGTTAAGAGTGCCTAGAATTCCAATTTTCAGGCATTACCTCTCACGACGGATAAATGAAAGGCCGACAATTTTCGTTTAACGTTTGAGTTCACGTGACGAGGCAATGATGTTTTCTTGACGTAACGGATGTTGTCCTATGATTGACTGACCGTCGTGGTAATTTTCACATCGTATTCGTCTATTTGTGTATTACAAAAATACAAGTGATGAAGCGCGCGTAACTATTTAGCTGGATTGTACATTGCTCTGTTAAAATTGCGTGTATAACTGTTGCTTGGGTTTACACTGATGGGTCTGGGCGCATCAAGTTCCTTCACATTCATCCTAACGGCATGTTCCAAAATTTTAACTGATATACTCCACACTGAATTTATATTGTACTACTTTCGAACTCGTCGTATGCTGCTGTTACTCACAAGAAAGTAAAACTCCCAAAACTCATGTATAATACACTCAAAAAAAGAAACTTACTAATAACGCACTATAGCCGCAGTCAGCAAGCAAGGAAACTACAGTAACGGGACATATTTTGCACATGAGGTATATATTCGCGCACTTTTTCCTCTAATCATTCGTGAAACTCTCGCTATATACGCGAGGATAATCCTAAAAGTAAGGTCTCCTATTTTTTTTTTTTTAATAAGTATAGAATTCTGTTTGTGTGGCAGTTGGTCACACTGTTATGAAGTGCTTCACGCGCTGTGTGTAAACATGCGCACGCCGCGCTGAGGCGCTCAGTCTTGGTTTGGCTTGAGAAAGAAGCCTCCGTTGGATGTTTCCGCCAAGTGCGAATTGCGCGCAGTTATTCGGTTTTTGAACGCAAAGTGTACTGCACCGATTGAACTCCATCGCCACTTGACGAAATTGTATGGTGAGTCGTGCATGGATGTCAAAAATGTTCGTAAGTGGTGTAGAGTGTTTGCAGCTGGTCGGACCGAATTCACGACGAACAAAGGAGCGGGAGACCGTCAATTTCTGAGGAGACAGTGTTGAAGGTTGAGCAAAGCATGCGTGAAGATCAACGGATCACCTGGATGATCGCTGCATGTTGGTTCCTGAAGTTTCCCGAAGCACCGCTCACAGAATTTTAACGGAAACACAGAACTACCGGAAGGTGTGCGCAAGATGGGTGCCACGCATGCTGACTGAGGACCACATGCGGCAAGGAGTTGATGCTTCCCGCGCATTTCTTCACCTTCTTGCAGCCGAACAGGACAACTTTCTGGACTCAATTGTCGCAGGTGACGAAACTGGGCATACCACTTTACACTTGAGACCAAGCAACAATCACGCCAGTGGCGGCATCGTTCTTCGCCAAAGCTGCGGAAATTCAAACAAACACAGTCTGCCGGTAAAGTCATGACAACCGTTGTTTGAGATCGGAAAAGGTTATAGTTGGTCGACTTTCCGCCCACTGGGACCACAATTAACACTGACAGGTAATGTGAGACTCTGAAAAAACTCAAACGGGCAATTCAGAACCAGAGAAGAGGAATGTTGAGTAAGGGCGTACACATTGTCCATGACAACGCTCGCCCACACATGGCTCGGCAAACCGTTGCTCTCCTGCAACAGTTTCAGTGGAACATAATCACCCACCCACCCTATAGTCCTGACTTGGCGCCCAGTGACTATCACCTGTTCCCTAGGTTAAAAGAACATTTGGCCGGAAAGTGTTTCAGCTCCGACGACCAGGTGAAAGAAGAGGTTCATAACTTTCTGAACAGCATGGCGGCGAGCTGGTATGACATGGGCATACAAAAACTGCCACAGCGTCTACAAAAATGCATCGACTGAAATTGTGACTATGTCGAAAAATAGCTAAATGTTCAGGCTGTAAACCATTGTAGAAATAAACAGGTCTATGTACTTATAAGAAAATAGGAGACCTTACTTTTGGGATTACCCTCGAGAGAGAGAGAGAGAGAGAGAGAGAGAGAGAGAGAGAGAGAGTTGGTGATACGGTACTGCACTCTGCCCAGACATTTGCAAACATATTCCAACGGTGGTTAGAATAGCCAAAAAAGCTGTCTAAAACACTATCAAAATAATAATACTAAATGTCGATTAATGACGCATGAAAGCATAACGCAGAGACAAAGGTACGTTAGCAAAGTTTCAGCGACTCTGTTCATTATCTTTTGATGTAAGCAGTGGAACGCGAAAATTGTCCGCAGGTTGGTAGGATACCCTTACGCCGAAACACCATAGCCTCCAACAACGCCCGTAAGCCACGCCCCCATACCTATGCTACATAGACCTAAGCGGCATTTCAAGGCGCAGCGCGCTGTGACATTATGATTATCTACTACCTGTTCGAAAAACATCACATACCAGCAGTTCCAAAAACGTTAACCGATGTTATTTACATCCGTATGGGAATATGCGAAATGCGTTCTGATTATTTAAAATCCTTACGTTACAGAGAAATTTATTGTATTATATATTTTCGGCGGCTCCGCCTCAGAGTCTCTAATCACAAGCCGCGCCTGCTCACGGTATAAGCCTTGGCTGCTATATTGTCATGTAGGCATTCGCTGAGCATCAGCAACATGTCATAGTACTCGGCGGATGTGTTTGTCTTGCTTATTCCCGTCAGTGCCCATGGCTGACCGAACATCGTCTGTTCCTGTATTCCGAACTGCCTTGTATACGAACTGTAAGGATACGTTGCACAGTCTAACATAACTGAACGTTACTTCAAACAGCGTGTAGAGGAAGCTTGTCGCTCCATGATGTCACTAAATTTACATCTCGCCAGCAGGTCATTAAGATGGCACATCAAGCTGCGCATTCAGGAAAATGGACACTTCTTTGGACATCTTCCTTAAAATGAACATTCCGACACAAGAGCACCATCCGAACACAGCCAAATATGTACAGCATGTAGCACCCATCCCAAAAACTCCGAACGTTTCTAGAGCTCAAAATTAAATTTGTATAAATTTGTTTTAAATTCATTTGTACGCAACACAACAGCTACCTGATAGAACAACATGAATATTATGTTTAAAAAACTGTAACTTATTGCAGTAACTCCCTGGAAGATAACTAAGCAAACTATGTTCGAACATCCACAGAAAGTGTAAGGTTTCTTGCATCCATCCATCTAAATAAACATACCTTTTCCTTTCTATTGGGTAACATAAGGACAAAGACACCTTATCTCAAATGTACTTAATATAATGACTTTACATTTCCTATAATAGAAGCAGGTCCCTTAATCACTCAAATATGGTGTTGCCTTATTTTATAAAATTAACTGAGACACATTCGTCTCAGAGTTGCAGTGACAGTATATTTGCTTATTTACTAGACACCGCATTGATGCATACCTTGCTATATAGACACCAAATGCCAGGTAGCAGATAGTGGCCTGTCTAACAGAACTTTCATCTTGTTGGTTTGTTTTGGACTAGATCTGGGTGGTGGAGACACTGTGCGTGGCATTCCTAAACGAGTATGACGTGCCCAAGACGAAGAAGCAGTGCTGCATGCAGGGCCTGTGGGAGGCGTCGCGCTGGTACCGTGACTTCCTGCTGGGGCTCGGCATCGTCTTCCTCACTACCGAGGTGGGCAAGGTGCTCGTGGGGGAACCCAGGCCGCACTTCCTAGACACCTGCCGGCCCACGCAGCCGCCAAACTGTGACGGGTGAGTCACAACACTAATTATTTTAAAATTACAACCACAGAAATGTAAATGGAAAATTTTACACCACAGACACCTTGATCAAACATTTCCAAACTCCAGGATTGCTATTCCTGTGGGATATGTTGTTTAAAATTTCATTCTTATGCAAGCCTCATTTCAGTCCAGGAAAAAGTCATTCCTACATATGAATAATGACAAGTATACGGTAACTAACCAAAGCAAGTGCAAGTGGAGCTTATCACCATCTTTTTGACAGATTGCACCAACAGTTAGCTGTTGTACTGTGACTGTAGGAGGAGTAGTGACAATATGGACTCAACTTTTTTTTCCGGGGTACCAGTGACACATTCCAACAGGATAACACAAGACTTTGCAATTCATTTCACACTACAAATGCCACAACGCATACATGGATCCTGAAGTGTCGTACCTGGTCATCTGCATCACCCATGAAACCCATGTGGGATGCAATAGGAGGATGTATACTTTAAAACCCACCTCCAGCCATCAGTCTTCATGAACTGACACATCATGTGTTTTAGCCATGGCAAGAAATTCCTTAAGATGGCATTTGGAAGCTGTTAGCTTCTGTGTCACAATGAGCACTAAAGTCTATTCCTGCCAGAGAAGAAAGACGTCATGCTGATGTTGACAATGGACATCAACATATCCAACATATCTTTTATATACTTTTGCATGCATTTGAATAAATTCTGGAAAAATTTTTCCACTCTGATGTTGACATCTTAAAAACACTGTTTTAAAGAGATTCAGCTGCTACTTGGAATGATCAGAAGCACAGTCCATGCATTTTGTTTGATGTAAGGGAACAAAAAGAAGTCTGTAGATGATGATTCAGATGAATGTGGTAAATGAGACATTAATTTGATGTTTCTATCCAGCGATTAGTTGTTTCACATGCAGTGTGACAGATGCCATTGGTATGGTGGGAAAATCATGTGAAACTTTTGGTTGTTTTTCCTGATGTCATGCATAACTTGAGGGTATACAAATTACTGGTGTGACATTCATCATTAACTAATCTTTGATCCTCTAAACCAATGTCATCATGTATTCATTGTAAGCAATGAAATAAGCAATGACATCTTTCTTTGAAGGACAATGTGGTGTTGTTGACCATGTTTCTTTTGGAGATTTTGGCTGAAGGCACACCTTTATCTGGTATCCATCTGCTTGAAACTCAAGGATATGACAGTTTCTCTCATTTGAAACAAGAGTTTCAAGCGTTTTGAAATGAAGGATTCTTGGGAAGATAATTTCAGACAGCAAATATTGGAGGCAGCTTTACTTTCACTGTTGGCAGGATGCTAGTGCATTTTTCAAAATTAAAGGGGAATATTTTGAAATCATTAATGTTAATCCTACCCCTGCCGGCATATTATTGTTTCAGTTGCAATTTTAAAATACTGTAAGTAGGTATAAAGAATGATAAAAGATCAGAATACGGTGTAATGTTACATAATCTCTTAAAAACATTATTAAAAAAGAATATTTATTGTATAACAATTCCAGACCACACATGAGCACTGCGATATTTGCAGCAATTAGATATGTCGGATTCACTGACATTGATCATCCTCCATACAGTTCCAACTTGGCCCCATTCAATTTTCGTCTGTTTCCAAAAGTTAAAGAAAACCCTTACAAAATTAAACATTCTACAAACTTGTCTCTTGTTGGGAGAAATGTTTGTCACCTTGGTGACTATGTTGAGAAATAAATATGTAGACATGGAGAATAAAGATGTTGAATGTTAATAAAGTTTGTTTTGTTTAAAAAGGTTTATGGTTTTTCACATAAAAAATTTGGAGGTATTACTTTTCAGTGCACCTTCATACACTGATGTAAACATTTATCATAGCTGAAAAAACCTGAGAAATGAAGAGTAGATTCCTATTAAAACACAACAGTATTATTCATCCCCAGTTCAGTTTTTCCTTGTTTTACTATTCTTTACTAGTTTTATTGTATTTTTGCATGCCTAAGTAAATCTGTAACTGAGTCATTTATTGTTGCAGTTAGTTGCTGCATCATTCTTAAAATGAGTGAGAGCTCTTAAATGTGTGCAACACTTGTCTTTTCATTTCAGATATGTGAATAATTTCACATGTACCAATAAGGATGTTGGGAACTGGTATGTACGAGACTCAACAAAATCCTTCCCCTCAGGTCATGCTTCATTATCAGTGTTTGCATCAGTTTTTACAATGGTAAGTTGTTACAATAAATGTCATTAAAATACTTTGCTGAAATTAATAATTGCACTTGGGACATTCAGATGGCTGTACAAGACAAAACATATTCTGTGAACTAGAAACAATGAATCAATATTGAATTTCTTTTTCTTGATAGCTACTTTAGAAATCTGTCGTACTGGAGTAAAATATGACATTGTTCCTAGTTTATGTTAAGCACATCTTTCAGGTGGATTGTAGGAAATCTGTCTGCTCACTCTAACGCTAAAGGGGCAGTCTTCACTATTCTGGTGTGGTAGTATTTTCGTGTAGTTTTAACTATACTGCCTAACTAATGTGGCAAAAAGGTGGAAAGAACTAAGAGTATAGATGCAATGTGGTGGTGGTGGTGGTGGTGGTGGTGGTGGTGGTGGTGAAGGTGAAGAACTTTGGTATCTGTCATTCTACACTTTCCTTATCTAGCAGCATAATCTCCTCTCTTGTTGTAAATTTTCATACATATAATTTACGTGATGCTACTGTAGTTGGATCAGTAAGACAGACACTCCATGCCCCCCACCCCCTTTCAGCTAGCCACTAACTTTTAGCAGAAGGATCAATGAGGGATCAATTACTAAAACTTCCAAAATCAGTTTTTCATCTACATCTTCTCATATTATTATAATAATGCATCTGGAATAACATTTCATGTGCTATTGATATTTAGGTGTTCATCAGAACATTGTCACATTCACTTAAATACGTTGACAGACTGACGGGTCTTCCATTGACACTTCTGCCCAGATTGAGTGTAAAATGTCTAGTTAAGGAGTATAGCTATGTAGATACTGATTATTCAAAACACGTGTTCTTATTTCTAACATGAAATCTTGAAAGCTGTGGATCAATGCAATTGGATGGATGCAGTATTTTTGACTTCCAAATATTTCTTGGTATATTGGATGAGGAAAGTTATCTTGCATGAATAGTCATTGGCAGAAGTAGAAGTAATTTCAGCTGTCTTCCAGGGAAGTATGTTGGGAGACTTGCTGTTGGTCTTGTATATTAATGAGCTTGTAGCTGATATTAACGGTAACCTCAGATATTTCGCAGATTATTCATTTATCTATAATCAAGGACTGTTGGAAAAAAGTTGCATACATATTCAGTCAGATCTTTGAAAGTATTAAAATATTGCAAAGACCAGTCACTTGATTCACAAGTATGTCACAAGACAGAGAATAACAGTATCCTATAACTAAAATGTCAGTGATTCACAACTGGAATCAGCCAACTCGTATAAATACCTTAGTCTAACAGTTTCTAGGAATATTAAATGGAATGTAAGATAGGCTCAGTTTAGGTAAGACAAGTGGCAGATACTGGGAAAATGTAGTTGGTCTACAAAGGTGATTTCTTAAGAAACAACCTTGGACCCCAGCCCAGGATATTACTAAAATCTGTGAGATGCATACTAAAATGAACTAAAGCAAAGAATGGTGGCACTAATGGTCACAGGTTTGTTTGATTCAAGCATCATAGAAAAGTTGGAAGCCTGAATTAGTTACCCAACAAAAGCCTACTTACAAACCTGCAAGCACCAGTATTAAGTGAAGAACCCAGATATATTCTTCATGCTCCTATTCGTGACTCCTTTATTGCCTATGGAGACAAGATTAGACTAGTTATGGCATGCATAGAGTTATTTAAGCAGCTATTATTCCTGTTCTCCAAATGCAATTGTAGCAGGAAGAAAACTTAATAATGGATCCATGCTTCATGGTGATTTGCAGAGTATGCATGCACATGTAGATGAAACAATATTAGAGAAGGAATTAAGGCCTTTGTCACCAGTAGACACACACACACACACACACACACACACACACACACACACACACACACACACACATACACACACCAAAATGCAACTTCCACACATGTCTGCAGTCTCAGACAACAGAAACCACACTGCGAGCAGCAGAGTATGGAGGGGGTGGTGGACAGCAAAGTGCTGCAGTTTAGATGGAGGGCAGGAGAGAAAGGGGGGAGGGGTAAGTAGCGGAAAGGAGAGAAGTAAAAAGAAAGCTTGTTGGTTGTCATGCCTACATGGAACGCAGCACAGTGGTTGCAGATGAGCTTATAGACCACATGACTTGTTTCACAGGTAGCCCTGCCTTTGATGGGATAGGTGATGTTAGTGACTGGACTAGAGTAGGTGGTGGTGGTGGGAGGATGTGTGGGACAGGTCTAGGATCTAGATCTATTACAAGGGTATGAGTCATGAGGTAAGAGATTGGGAGCAGTGGTTGTATAAGGATGGACGAGTATATTGTGTAGGTTCGGCCGACGGCAGAATACCACTGTAGGAGGGGTGGGAAGGAGAGTGGGTAGGACATTTCTCATTTCAGGGCACAACGAGAGGTAATTGGAACTATAGCAGAGAATGTAATTCAGTTGCTCCATTCCCGGATGGTTCTGAGTTATGAGGGGAATGCTCTTCAGTGGCCGGACTGTGGGACTTTTGGACGGGGTGGGAGACTGGAAAGATAAGGCACAGAAACAAATCTCCTGTGCTGACAAAGGCCTTAATGGCCAAAAGCTATAATTATGTGAATCGTTTTTGTTGTGCCTATCATGACTCAGCGTCTCTGCTATATGGTGAGTAGTAACTTTCCTTCTCTAATATTGTTACATTCCATCCTGGATTTTTCATTGTTTGATACATGTAGATGAAGTTATAGATGGTACACTACATCACTATTAGTTATGTGTAAAACTGATCAGAATGCTACGTAATACGTATGGACATTCTTCATGTTTGCCAACAGTGGTTCGTGCAGTGCCGTGTGCCAGGAGATATCACATACCTGCTGGTGCCCTGGCTGCAGTGTCTGTGTCTCACATGGGCTCTCCTGTGCTCCCTCACCCGCATAACAGACCACAGGCACCACTGGTGGGACGTGCTGGGTGGCTTTGTGTTGGGTTTTGGCCTAGCAGTATTTACTGTAAGTACTTATTATGCATCATTTGTCACTGAAAGTTTTACGTAATTTGCAGTAAAGTAGCATCTAATGTAATGAACTGTTAAAATCTATTTAAAACAGTGCAGTGCTTCATAGACACTCAGTTGCAAAAGAGAGCTGATCAGCATTGAAGTGTGCTCCAAGTTTTTCACCACAAAAATTTTGTATGTTTAATGTGACATGTAAAATATAGTTAGATTTTTATAAAAACTATATAAGTATGAAAACAATTGCTTGAAGCACAGCTGATGAACAAGAAATCTAGATTTGTCTCAAGATCATCAAGTGAATGTTAGGTTGTTAGTTGTTACTTTTCCTTCCTTCCTTTCACTTCAAACACTGAATTATGAAAGCCTACATCTACATCTAAAGCTAAAATTATACTCTGTAGGCCACAGTACAGAGTATGACAGGGAAATTTGTACCAATATATGTGATTTTCTGTCCTATGCTAGTCGTGTATTGAGAATAGGGAAAACTGACTGACTATTTCTCAGTCAAAGCCTTTATATCTCTTATCTTCTTCTCAGCAACCCTATGCAATGATGGAGATAGCTGAATATTTGCACAGTCTTCCTCGAATACTGGTTTTCTATATTTACCCAAATATGTCAGTGCAACCAGTTACAGAGTTCGTTCCATTGTTTGGAGCCCTTATCAAGGGGGCACGACAAGATATCAAACAAATCCAGGAATGGGTTGCTAGGATCATTACACACTGGTTTGACACAAAAAAGTGTAACAGAAATATTTGATGATGTAGTTGATAATAATGTAGTTGATGTGAACCCCTGTTAGGAAAATTTACAGAATCTGTATCTGAAGAAGACAATGAACAGTATGCTGCCACTATTGTATATCTTGTGTAGGTATGATGAGAATAACGTAAGAAAAAACAGAGCATGAAAAGAGGCATAAAGACAATTATTTTTCCTCCCCCAATATATTGTCACATAGAAGAAGGTGTAATTAGATGAATGACGAACACTAAAGTCACTTAACGAAGGTTTATTCAGCATTTGCACATACAAGAGTGCAGAGTGAACTGCCTTGGGCCAGAACACATATGGTATATATACAGTTACAGAACATTCCAGTACAATGATTCTTGACATTTGTGGATACTTCTAGAATGTACTCATACCGAATATAGAAATTAAAATTTTACAGTTCAGGTGAGTTTTGAACTCATGACCCTCCATGCAACAGTCTAGTATCAAACCACTACAGCACAGTGACTGCACTACTCAGCTTCTTCTGCAACAATATGAATGGAATAGGAATGAAAACAGATAATACTGGTACAATGCCCCCCCCCTCCCCCCACAGTGCACTGTACCATGGCTAGTGAAGTATGTAACCCCATCAGTACAAAATGCTTTGAGACAGGATTAATGAAAAAAGTTTAGATGATGGCTTTAATGCTTCAGGTGACTGAGGTACTCACACATCGCCCCACCCCTCCCACTCTCTCTCTCCCCACCTGCCCCCCTCTTTGAGTACAATGTACAGAACATTCATAAAACCGTGTGAAGCTGCCATCAGAAAAATCATTCTTTGGAATTTTGTTCATCTTGTGCATCACATTGGCATGAATGTTGGTTATGTCATCAAAGTCGTGACGCCTCACGTGAATTTCTGCACCTTTTTGTTTTGTGGTAGTTGATAACACAAGGTATCAACAGACATGATGATGTTTTCTGTTTTGCATTACAATCAAGTTGCAGCAGGTGCACACATCATTTTTGTTTGGCAGTCACATTGTATGGGACGAACTCCACACACACTTTTCTCTTCCTCAAAAGAGTCTGGAAAACATTTTCAACACTTGATATACAGATGTTACTCCATTACACTACGCCATTGACACAATGTGGCCACAAGTCCAACACACAACACTGCCTTTTCATAACTGGCTGGTCCAGTGCACATCTCATGCTTACAGTTTTAGTTCAAGCTGCCACCATAGTTTCTGCACTGACATTGCTTATATGCCAAGAATAAAACATTTCTGGGAACTACTTGGGTGGATGGTGAATGTATAGCGAGGTTTTATGAGAACAGTGCCTTCCAGCTGCAGTAATCTGATTTTTCTATTTGATTCCCCTAATAGTGATTTGACAGGTTTGTCCCAGTTATCACACTGTAGTATAACCCCTAAATATTTTACAAAGTGACATGCTTGTGAATGACCATGTCCTTAATTCTGTGTTGTGTAATATCTGTCTCTTGATTAAAGAAATGTTTGTCTTTACAGCATCATTATCAGAAGTTGAGAGGTCAGCTGTTGTACTCACTTATTGTATTCCTACACCAAAAGTCCAAGAGTCATCAACTTCTTCACATTTATATTATAACATGTTTCATTTAAATTTTCCAAATCAAAAGATGTAAAAAACCATCCACAGATATTAACAGCTTAGTAAGAGTTCTATGATACTGGCAGCTATTACGAATTATATGAGTATTTACATGCAAAGTTATACAAAGTAGAGGTTTTCCTGTTAATTATGTGAAAGCCTAATCTGATGTCTTTGTAAGTGTAATAGGCAAGGAGGGATCTTCATAAGTAACTTACTACCATTAATGATAGTCTACAGATAGTTATTTACATATCTAAAAACAAAGATGATGAGACTTACCAAACAAAAGCACTGGCAGGTCGATAGACACACAAACAAACACAAACATACACACAAAATTCAAGCTTTCGCAACAAACCGTTGCTTCATCAGGAAACAGGGAAGGAGAGGGAAAGACAAAAGGCAAAGATGGCCAAAACTCTTTGCCATTACAAATGTCTACTTGTGTCTGTGTATGTGCGGTTGGATATGGGTGTGTGTGCGCGAGTGTATACCTGTCATTTTTCCCCCCTAAGGTAAGTCTTTCCGCTCCCGGGATTGGAATGACTCCTTACCCTCTCCCTTAAAACCCACATCCTTTCGTCTTTCCCTCTCCTTCCCTCTTTCCTGATGAAGCAACGGTTTGTTGCGAAAGCTTGAATTTCGTGTGTATGTTTGTGTTTGTTTGTGTGTGTATCGACCCGCCAGCACTTTTGTTTGATAAGTCTCATCATCTTTGTTTTTAGATAGTTATTTACAGTTAGATGTATGTAGTAACAAATATTTTGAGTTGTTTCAAATATTTGAGAGTTCTCGTCTTGATGTGCCAGTGTAGACACAGAATTTCAGTGACTACTTCCTCAAAATATAAATTTTAATCTTTTCCTTGTCTAATTTATCACTATGAAATTTTACATTATATTAAAGTAGTACATTAACTTCACAGGTAAAAACATCAGACCAGTTTTCATCATCCAAGAAGATTACCACAACCTACACAAAAGCAAGCAAACTGGACAATGTAGTACGAGAAAATGGACATATTTCAAACAATAGGCACCAGTCAGTGCGAAGACTTCTGTCATCCACATCAAGTTACTCTGCTGCTCTGACACCTGAAGAGAGGGAATTAAGAGAAGCAGCTCTTAGCTGAAGATAATTGTGGACATCTTTGCTAACAGTGTTCTTTAGGTATTTTCTTGAAATGTACAAAGAAGGCCAAATGTCGCAATACAGTGGGAATTATTTTTTGAATGACGAGTGTAAGTTTAAACATTGATATTGTAAGAGTTGAAGTTTCTGAAAAGATTGGTGTGATAGTGTTGAGTGATAGTGGATACCATTTCTTGATGAACTGTATTTTATTTTACTTTCAGTGAATCCATAACTCTAACTACCAGCAGCACAATTTCTAAGGAAATGTGAGAGAATGATAGTGTTTCAGTATAAGTATGACAGGATTCCTATTTGACAGTTGTGCATATGAAGAAGCTTAAGTGGAATCTAAAAAGTGCCTCAGATTAAGGTATTAATATCTACAAGATAAAGTGTACTGTCACGTATACTATGTAGATACTGTGCCTTGTTCTTGTGATTTTGTATCAGCTAATACATGCAAAATACCGCATATGGGATACTGCAAAAAATATTAATGGCTAGTTTTACAGAAAAACTT
This sequence comes from Schistocerca cancellata, assembly GCF_023864275.1. Classification (NCBI taxonomy): domain Eukaryota; kingdom Metazoa; phylum Arthropoda; class Insecta; order Orthoptera; family Acrididae; genus Schistocerca; species Schistocerca cancellata. Next base: position 702,439,293 of record NC_064628.1, read on the forward strand.
GAAAGTTACTGTTAACTAAAGAGCTTTGTAAATATTTTTTTGTAAATTCTTCTGGTGGAACAGTGCTAAAAAAAGCTGTAACTCTTCAAGCATCAAGAATGTGATTTATAGTACATTCCATAACACTAATATATTTTGAGACTGACATATGTTCTTTATTGTGAATAATGTAAATCTTTCTGAATAATAAGCCTGTGAAGAATTTACCACAGACCATTTCTTGCTACAATAAAATACAAAATACTGTCACCTGAGTACTTCTTCATTTGACAAGATGAAGTGTTATATTTACAAGTAATAATAATAATAAAGAATACAGTAAATAGTGATTATTATATAAGTAACTTAAATTCTATAGAATTTATTTACTGCAGACATATTTCATTTATCCTCTTAAGAATTTAGGTCAGTTAACGTCTTCCGCTCAGTTTCTGCTTATTTTATTGTAAGTGTCGCATACATGTGCATTTTATAATGAAATTGTAGGTACATGGAAAATTAATTTTACTTACTACACCTAGGCATGGTTGACTTAGGCACCTGACTTATCAAGATGAAGCGACTTTTTTCTCAGTTCCTACAGAAATCCATTGTCTTTTAAAGGCACTCTGATCTCTCTAATACATGATTTGGTGATGCTAATTGGATAATATAGTGCAGGAACTGCATCTTTGACTAGTAATCAAAACTTACCGGGGCCTGGGTTTAAACCTGTCCATTGCTTAAATCTTGAAAAAAAAGTCAACGGCCTGTCAAAGAGAGTGGAAGAATAGACAGAATTTCAAGTCAACCTCGTGTCCTTGGAGTGGGAAACTGCCAGTAACAGGTGGATGAATTGACTCAGATTAATGGCATGCAGATACAGAAACCAATGGAAATGGCTTCATTAAAGCCACATAGTGTATAACCACACAATATGTGGCCAGTAATTGAAAGTACCACAGTGATTTCTCCAGTGGCAAAAGATTCTGGATTGGTCCTCCATTCAGGTCTTTGAGAGGGGACTAGTAAGGGGGAGAAACTATGAGACACAGATTGAATAACCAAGTGTGGAACATCAGAAGTTTGAATGTCATAGGGAAAAAGAACATCTGAAAAAGGAAATGGAAAGGCTCAGTCTAGCTATAGTTGGGATCAGTGAAGTCAAATAGAAAGACAGGGATTTCTGATCAGATGAATGTAGGGTACTAGCAACAGCAACAGTAACTAAAATGGTACAATGGGTGTAGAATTCGTTGTGGGTAGGAAGGTAGAGCAAAAAGTGAGCTACTGTGAACACTGACAGCAAGCAAAAGCTAACAACAGTAGTTCAATTATACATGCCGATTTCACAAACAGAAAATGAAGAGAGAAAGGAAATGTATGAGGGTATTGAGTGGGTAATTCAGTATATTTGTTAGTTTCATGTTCAATGGGTCATTCGTATGATAAATTACAATGATGCAGAACAAATTATTTTATTACCTTTTACACATTAAAAAAAAATACAAATTTTCCTATGGAATAATGGAAGTTGTCAAGGAGACACTTCTTCAGTTTTTTTTGAAATTTTACTTTGTCTGTCAGACATTTTGTATCACTGGGTAACTGATCAAAAATTTTGGTTGCTGCATTGTGCAATCGTTTAGTGCTAAAAACAATCATAATATGAAGTAATGAATGTGCTTCTCTCTTCTGGTATTATTTTTGTGTACATCATGGTTGTAAATGATCAACTGCAGTTCCAAAGGGACAAACTTAATGAGGGTATAAATATACTGTGAAGCAGTAGTCAATATGCCTAAATCTTTAAACAAATGTCTACAATAAGGTTGTTGGTGACAGCTGCACATTATTCTTACAGTACAATTTTGAGCAATGAAGACTTTCTGATGAGTTACGCAAGAGCATTATTCTTTGTGACATTGCTGAATGAAAATATGTCAACTTCACAATTTGTATCTTCCATAGATTTACAATGGTTCTAAGTGCAGATGTGACCGAACCAAGTTATTTTAGAACTTCTAAAATGTGCTTTTTCTGGTTCAAATTCTCATGAATATGGACACCTATTTATTATTTCCTTACCATTTGCTGCACTTATTATTGGTGCAATATCTCTAGATGTGCAGAAATCAATATGTTGTCATTTTGAATTTGAGAGTGAGACCATTCACTGAAAACCATTGGTTAATAATTCAAGAACATTATTTACTATTTTTCTGTTGCTGTATGTATGTGTGGATTGATTACAATACTAATGTCATCTGGAAAAAGAACTAATTCTATTTCTTGTATATTAGACAGAATGCCTGTTACATATCTGAGGAACAATAGTGGACATAAAGTTGAGCTTTGTGGAAGCAGTTACTGATTTAGTACTGGTTACACAATGACTTGTCCATGGAATGAACATTTGTCATTATCCTGGATGCATTTGCATTGAAGGGTATATTCATTTTACTAAATATTTAGCAGATTGTCGTGAAGTTGGCTTCATTGTCTTATTATAAGGGTATGATAATGCTGCTGGTCTGCTTTGTACAAAGAACACACACTGATGCTAGGTTGATGAAAATCTGATGTAACACTATCAAATCAGAAAAATATCTGCACTTTCAGTGTTTTCTTTTAACTCTTCAAACATCAGAATAACAAAATCTAACATTCATTCACTTTCCGTAAGCTATTAGTTCCAGCTTCATTGTCTACTTTTTACCACATCACATACATGACTTGTCTCCAAACAACTTCCTGCCCAGTGTTCCCAAGGAAGAAGGTAACATTTGAAGCAAAGATATTAACTTTGTCAAAGACATTAACTGATGAAGATGTAATAAAACTCGGTAGATTTGAAGGTCCAGATTTTTATGTTAAATTTTCTTTGTTTATTCTAAGAATCTCTCCTGATTACATTGGTTTAATTACTAAATACAACTTTCTGCATTCTTTTGGTTAGATATGACTTTATCCATTGATTGGCTATATCAGCAATTCCATAAAACAATATTGAGAAAAGGATAAATTGCAACTGACCTTAAAGATGACATATTGAGTTGCAGACAGGCACAACTACAACTCACATTTATCTTTTGGCCAAAGACTTCTTCATAAAAGAAAAGAAAACACACATGCACATTCACACTCGCAAGCACACTTCATGTATACATGACTGCAGAAAGTGTATCATCTCTATGGTGTGTAGCAGTCTATCCTTCTCTTAATATGGATATAATAGAGGGAAACATTCCACGTGGCAAAAATATATCTATAAACAAAGATGATGTGACTTACCAAATGAAAGCACTGGCAGGTCGATAGACACACAAACAAACACAAACATGCACACAAAATGCAAGCTTTCGCAACCAACAGTTGCTTCATCAGGAAAGAGAGAAGGAGAGGGAAAGACAAAAGGATGTGGGTTTTAAGGGAGAGGGTAAGGAGTCATTCCAATCCCGGGAGCGGAAAGACTTACCTTAGGGGGAAAAAAGGACAGGTATACACTCGCGCACACACAGCCATATCCAACCGCACATACACAGACACAAGTAGACATTTGTAATGGCAAAGAGTTTCGGCCATCTTTGCCTTTACAAATGTCTGCTTGTGTCTGTGTATGTGCGGTTGGATATGGCTGTGTGTGCGCGAGTGTATACCTGTCCTTTTTTCCCCCTAAGGTAAGTCTTTCCGCTCCCGGGATTGGAATGACTCCTTACCCTCTCCCTTAAAACCCACATCCTTTCGTCTTTCCTTTTCTTAATATTGTTGACATTCCACCCTGGACTTTCCATTGTTTAACTGCACAAAATCTCAGTTTATCTAAAAAGGTATTGTGATTTACACAGTCAAATGCCTCATATAGGTCAGAGAAAATACCAGCTGGTACTGTTTTTTTTTATTTAATGCTTGTAAAATTTGGTGAGTGAATAGGTAAATGGCAATTGAACATGTGTACAGTGTGTGTACTTGTAATATAGGACAGTATAAAACAAGGAACTATTTACATGCACATACCTGAATATTTTCAGTTGATTACAGGACATAAATACATACATAAAGATAAATAATAACAGCATTCCTCATTCTTTATGCATATACGCCTCTACACTACCAAAATTCTGTAACTAATCATTTGGAAGTTACTGGAATGTAATTTCTGGAGTATCCTTTCACTCACTGTCCTATAGCCTCTTAGGAAGATTCTTTACCAGTTGGGCATTTGGGTGTCGAGGACCTTTTTCAGCAGTTCTGTCTGTGAGTAATATGTCTCAGATAGCCTTTCTTGTGTATGAATGAACGTCTGCACTTTTTCTAGGAATGTATTCCCTGTGGTTAATGAAAGTACTGATTTGTATATGTGCATGGATGGGAAAGACAATATTTGCAGATTACAGCAGGCAGTTCTGAACAAGTTGGTTTGTTTCTATTCAAAATTGTTCTAATAGCCCTTCTTCTTATACAAAAATTCTTTTTATATTATTGCTACTGGAGTTTACATAAACAGCAATTCTATACTGTGAGTATGCTTCAAATAGTGAATGTTATACTGTACATAGGAGTTGCTTACTAGCATAATGTCAATCTGTTCCATAATAAATATTATGGTGCTTAATTTGCGAGAGAGATTGTCTCCATTGGAGATTATTGTCGACTGTAGATCCCAAAAATTTCATAGAGATACTTTCTTTCAATTTTGTTTCATCTATGAATATATCTGTATGAGCTTTCTTTTCTCTATTTGTGAACGCCATGAACATTGTCTTTTTTTAGATCCATGGTTGAGTCATTCTGTACGAGCCACTGTACCGCATTTTTTAATGACACAATCACTCCTCTTTCCAATGTTTACAGGTTTTCTTCTGCATTTGCTATCATGCCATTGGTATAGATTTTTTAATCCTTCTCGCTGGCTCTGATTTGTTTACAAATAGGGTGAACACAAGCCGGCCAAGTACAAATCTGTTTGGTGTTTGGTACTTAATATCCCAGATTTCACATCTGCATCCAGATTCTGTTGTCACATACAGCTTTCTGTTACTGACATATGATTTTATCCATTGTGCTGCATGTCCATGTATGCTGTAGTTTTCAAATTTATCAGTTAGTGTTCTATGAGTGATTGTGTCAAAAGCCTTAGACAAACCCAAGGACATAGAAGATAGAGTTTTTTTGTGTAATGCATCTTGAACAGATTCTGTTAAGCTTGAGATAGTGGTTTCTGTAGATTTCCATTTTGGGAAACCATGTTGTGTCTGGATCAAAATCATATGTTTCTCTAGGAATTTGGTCATCCTACTGTATATGAGCATATCTAATATTTTTGAGAACCCATAGATTAAAGATACTGGTCTGTAGTTATTCAAGACATGTCTGTTGCCTTTTGTATATATTGGTACTACTACACTTTTTAATTTTTATGGAAATAATCCTCATCTGGATGAGCCGTCTGATATATCCAAAAGTGGTTCAGTTATTTCTTCATTCACATGCTTCATTAATTAATTTGATATTTTATCACCTTCTGCAGGCTTCTTTCACTTTATTTTCTGAATTACTTTCGTGAGTTGTGTTTTTGTTACTGGTTGCAGAATCATCAAATGGATTGGTTCCCAAGTGTTCTAGGATGCTTTGACCTGTGATGATTTCATCTCCTTTTAAATTTTGCACAGCAACTGTTGTTGAGCCTACTAGCAATTTCTGTCCCGTCTGTAGCTATATTGTTCTCACTTCTCATTGACTTAATTTGTCAGTGGTGATTATGTTCCATGCTGTTTTACTTTTATGATTTGAATTTGCTTGTGTGTCTTTTCATTGAATTGACTTTTGGTTCTCTTATTGACTGCCTGTACTTATTCTGATACTGTTTGTCTCTCCATGTTCCATGTTTGAGATCTTTCACTGTAATCCTGAGTTCAATTATTTCTTTAGTAATCCATTGCCTACTGTGAATGTGCTTTTCTTGACAGGTAATTCTGGAGAAGACTGCATGAAAATAATGCATTAGTGTGTTAAGAAATGCATCATTCTTCTCATTTGTACTGTGTTCTTGAAGTGCTTCAATCCAGTCTTCTTTCCTCTGTGTTATTTTAAGTGTTTTCTAGATTTATAAACTTGACTTCTCTCTTGTCTTGATGCATTTATATTTTTGAACTCCTGTTTTTGTACATGCAAAACAATAACCCATTATGATCAGTGACTGCTGTTTGCAGAACTTCTGCTTCACAGTCTTCAGTATTTGTGATAATGTTATCAATGATGATCTGATTCTGATCAGCCACTCTTGTATTCTTCCATTTTTGCACCCAAATTTTCTTCCATCATTTATTTTTTACTCAGAGTGAATAATTCTCTATTTCATATTTAATTAAGTCTACTACAAATTTTATTTATGGAATAAAAATAATCTTCCAAAATGACTTCATTACAGTTTCTATGGTTATGTTGAATTTCATGAATGTTGGCAATGAGTGAGCTTCCAAACCAAAACAACCAATGACAGTAATTTGATTATTTTCTCCAGCAGCTAAAGTATGATTCAAGCATAGCATGGTTCAGAGTATGTTCTTAGTCTGTTAGTCTTTGCTGAAAATTTAGGTTCAAGTTAAAAATGTTTGAGGGCAAAGAAGATCCATCAAAGACTTCTCCACAAAAAAGTTTAGATCTCAAGGCAAACTTAACCAAATACGTCTCAAGTAATGGGAAGATACATTTTCTTGGGTTAAGACAGGACCAGACAAGAGCCAAATATTTCGTTCTGTGCTTAGGAAATGTATTAGTATTTTGATTGATGGACAGACTGATCTGAGGCAACATTCACAATACAAAGGATGTCAACTTAAGGTAAAGGGTAATTCTGGACGATCAAATAAATTACTGAGCTGTTTTGTTAACTTAGATAGTACAGAAGAGTATGATAAAAGCACTACTTGGTTTAGTGTACCATGCAATAAGATATGATGTAAGTTATTCAAGTGTGGACTGCTGAAAAAACTTGTCCCATATTTTTAGTGGTCCTGCAATTGCTTCCAAAAATTCATGTGGACACACTAACATGGAAATGATTGTGAAGAATGATCTTGCTTCTAAATGTGTTAATGACTTGGTGCCTATTTTAAGGTATCCAGAAAAGACTGTAACATTGTTTTTCATTGGTAACTGATACATCAAAGCAAAGGAATCAAAAAATGTTCCTATTTTGTATCCGATACTTTGCCATTTTAAAGGGAGTGCAGAATAAACTTCTAGATTTTACTGAATGTGCTGAGGAAACATCTATGACAGTTATTGATATGGTACTGGAGAATGTAGAAAAACACAATTTGCATGGGAATTATGTGTCATAGTACTGCACTGTCAATGCCAATGTGAACACTGGAGAAAGACAGTCCATGTATTAGTTGCTAAGAAATAACAACCCTAGCATACTGAAAGTGCAATTGTTCTAATGATGAACATAACATAATTAAGTTTGCAATTGACAGATTAATGTTGAAAATATAGTGCCAGAGATATATAATCATTTCTGTCTCAGTCTGAAGAAGAGAAACACATTCTTTGAGTCCATAAATCTGGGATGGACTGAAATTTTGAGGCATTTTCCATGACTCTCATTAACACCAGCCATTTCTAGACCATTTCAGAACTGGGAAGCATTTAAAATTTACTTCTTGTGTGTTCCTGACTGCCCAAAATTACTATCTAACAGTTTCATGGAAGATAACCCAGAGGAAGTAGAGAGAGAGAGAGAGAGAGAGAGAGAGAGAGAGAGAGAGAGTGTGTGTGTGTTTTTAATGAATATATTTTTATAAGTTGTATGTAATGTCGTATGATGATATTAATTATACTAGATCTTGCACTCACGGTAATTTCCTTACCAATATTTGTGCAGATTGGAGAGAGAGAGCAGATTTTGTGAACTGCATTGCATTGGTTCTCGATTGTGTCCAGGAGGAATAGTGTTTGATTACACGAAGGTGGTTTGAACCTGACATTTAACCCAGATAGCCTTCACGCAATCTGATTTTTCAATACAAATGCCTAAAGGACCTAACTGAATATTGAAAGGGAAATGGATGAAGGAAAGTGGGTTATGGTAATGGTTATCAAATCTGTGATTGAATATATTAGTAGCCTCCCAAAAACAACCAAGATACCACTGTAAAGAGCTGCTGTGTAACATAGTTTGCATGCAACAGAAAAAAAAACTGAGGTTACTCAAAGAAAAGAATAGAAGAAGGGATTTCATTATAACACATCAGTATATGATGAAATAATCCATACCACTAAGCATGAACAAATAACCATGGAATATAAAACTTACATTTTGCACTTCTTATGCACATTCCATGCTATGACAATGTCCTTTCTTGTATGTCCAATATTTTCTCAAAATTAATTTTCCTTGCATGCACATGAATATTTCATAGTGTCGCACTGTTTATCAAAGCATTCATTCTAAAATTTTCATTACTGATACACAAATATTAAATGAAACTTGTCATGATGCTTTACTGCGCTTCTTAACACGTCAGCATCGAAACAGTAAAAGGTGACCAAGTCTCTAGAACTATTCATAACAAAGGACAAAATTTTTTATGATTCATTTGTTTAGTATCTTATTGGGATCGAGCGCTGCAGCAATTATTTGCGTATCTGCGTTTGGCAGGTCATAGTGTTTGTTTGATGCAGTTAATGCTGGACTTGCATTTTTGTGTAGACGCACACTACAAAAATATTTCTTTTCCTAACATTTGTGCTGTGATGCATAATGTTTTACCAACTACAACTCGATGATTGTTCTTCCCTTTTATGACAAATATTTTATATACAGACCATCCGAAACCCAATAATATTACAAGTGCTAGAAAGGTCTACGGTCGCAGGTTCAAATCCTGCCTCAGGCATGGATGTGCGTGATGTCTTTAGGTTGGTTAGGTTTAAGTAGTTCTAAGTTATAGGGGACTGATGACCTCAGATGTTAAGTCCCATAGTGCTCAGAGCCATTTGAATTTTACTAGAAAGGTCTGACGTAAGTATACTAGAGACATACAAACAAATGAGACTTCTCAGTTCTAAAATCAAGCAAAGAAGGAAAGACAACTTCTTTGACAACAGAGCAAAAGAACCCCTGAATGGACTAGAAGAAGGTAGACGAAAGAGAAGAAGGTAACTGAAGACCCTGAGATCTTTTATAACAGTATGCTTCAGTATCTGCAGAAAAGGTAAGATATGACAGGTGACGGCCTCTATACATCCCTTGTAGGATTTTCTCTGCAGAAAGGGATTGAGTTCCAGGATTTTGAAAAGGCTGTAGAATTACTTCATAGAAGTGAAAATATTTGTACAGATGCTGTCATGAAGATTACGATAGCAGCAGTGTTAACAAAGATATTGATTACTAGAGACCAGATTATATCCATCATAAAAATCTTAAAACATGCATGCAAATATGCATGAAAAATGCTTAAAATGGATGAAAAATTTTGAAATATGCACAAACAAACAATTAAAAAAAACATGGTAGTTACTGCATGCATTATATCTCAAAGTTGAACCTGTGCATATCGGTTATGAGGAAGAGTGCTAGCCACACGAAAAATCAGTACATTTAGAACACTGATATCATTTTGTCAATACTTTCTCATAGAGGTTAGGAAGGTGGCCTTTCTGGGACTATTTGCAAAATGGGGATGCATGCCATGTTTCAAGAATTGTTACTTCTTTGCTATTGTTGTCGATAACAAGTGGATGCAATGTGAGTGAGTCACAGTGAAACAATCAATATGTACAGGACCAACTTCAAGATAGATCGTATGCAGAGGGGCACCCTCAAAAACTCCGAATATTTTATTTAAAAGGCAACATGCAATCATGAATTTTTTGAACAGTATTAACTTTTAATTAATACTATTGGACCAAAGCATAATTTACAATTTATTTTACATTTTTCTAATGTTGTAAACGTGATCACTCAAAACATTTTTATAAGCAGAGAAGGTAACTGGGCAATATTTGAATCTGCTTGCTATGTTGGCACTTGTTGTTTCTGGTAAAAGTTCATCCATCCCATTAATAAAACAATCAATTTGGCACAAGGGATCAAAGCCTGAGTTATTGTTTAAACTGTTTTCAAACTTTTCTTTGAGTTTTCTTGGGAAAACCTCCGGCAATGAGGAGTTCACTAGACTAATTTTATTCATTAGCTGAATATTTTCATTCAATGCCAAACCGCAAGTTTCAAGTTGTAATACTTGCAAGTATATGGGAAAATGAGTGCTAATCACAGCAATGTCTTTTTTAGTGCTAGAATCATGAAAAGCTTCCTTACACTGGCAAACTGCCAAAGCCTATGCACTAACGAAGTCATTTACTACCCCTCTAATGACCTCAATTTGTAAAACAACACAGTTTTGACCCACATAACCCAATGAATCATCACTGGTTCAGGATGTAAAGGCACATTTGGTAGTTTTTCTTTGTAGGTCTTGATGCGAGCAGGACCTTTTAGAAACACTTTCTTTGTGGATCAAATCAGTTTATTTGCATTCACAAATATGGAACGTACTTCCTCATCAAGGAGATGTACTCCATGACCAATGAATGTCACAGAAATCAAATTGGGATAAAGTACTCGGAGGGCTTTTCCTGCTTTAATCATATAGGGAGCAGCATCTGAAATAAACACAAACACCCTTCCATCTGCAAAAGATTCTGGAAATATTTTTGTGATACCATCATTCACAAATCTGGTGATCCTAGATTTACTTTTCAAGTTATTTGCAGGCCGCTAAATAGGAAGAAGAAGGCTCTTCTCTTAAAGCAGCAACAATTATATTTGCAATGTAATGGCCACAATTGTCTGTAGTTTCAGCAATTGAAATACAGATAATGCTGCTCTTGAGTTCACTGTGTATTTCTTCCAGAACATTTATGTAAATTGTCGATATGTAATTTTTACGCAATGTTGATTCATCTGGTATATTTTGATTTAAGCAACATTTGCGCAGGAGGCCCTTGAGGATAGGGTTTGAAAGTTTGTGAAGAGGAATACTTCTAGCAATGAATGCTTCACATAGATCCATGTTAACCCCACGGCAGTCGCATGAGTCTGACAGACCCGACAATTCCAGACATACTCTACAGGAAATAGACGGTGTGAAGGTAGTGACCTGATGTCCAGTGGGCCTCTCCCTCAACTCGTCCTGTGCAAGCAGGAAACCTCAGCATGACAGCAGTTCTCACACTGCTGTCTAAGTGTACTTATCTTTGTTGCGTTTTCATCTCCGGGTCCCCTTGACCTTCCCTGTCACAGTAAGTTTTATTTATTTTTCCTTCTGAGTATAATATTTTTATCAGATTGATTATTGACATTATGTAATGCATTTATTGTATAGTAGGATTCCTAAATAGGCCCTTGGGGCTCAGGGGTCTGTCAGACCCATGCAACTAGTGATGTTACTTTTCTCACAACACTTTTGTGCATGGAGATGTCAACGTATTTTTATTTTGCCTTTTTAGGTATGGAGGGAGAAGATTTATATTACCACCTGAGGACGACTATAGTGTATGACGAATTCATTCAATGCTCCTTGCTGAATTTCCTGAGCAGGGCTTATGCAACACCCCTAAATTTGAGGGTGAGAATGAATTTGAAGTTGAGGATTCGGAAGATGCGGCGAGCGATGACTATTTAGAATCGAGGGAGGAAACATCTGACACAGAACAAGATAATTCCTCGGATGAGGATGACATTGGCAACATTCTTCTTGGTCATGATGGTGAAAGTATATGGACCAAAAAACTTCTGTCTGGAAAAAGGATAACCCCGGAAAAGGAACATTATTACACATTTACCTGGTGTGAAAAGAATAGCACAACGTGCTACGGCCCCTTTTAGCCTGTTGTGAACTTTTCTTTGAGGCCGACATAATGAATATTATAGTTCAGTGCAAAAACTTCCAAATTAGCACAAAAAAGATAATTTTTTCTCAAGAACGGGATGCAAAGGATACAGATGCTGTAGAATTGAGGGCATTTGTGGGCGTAATATATATGCTTGGTTTGAAAAAACTGAATTGTACAAACCTCGAGGAAATATGGGCTAATGGTACAACCGGTGAGGAGTTTGCCAGAGCAGTGATGAGCATGCAGAGGTTTAGATTTTCATTACAAAATTTACAATTCGATGATGAATGGACTCATAAAGAGACAGAAAAAGGTAATAAACTAACTCCAATTAGAGAACTTTTTGAACGAGTAGCCGGTAATTTCCAAAAGTGCTATACTATTGGGGAATATGCTGCAACTGACGAAAAGCTTGAGTCTTTCAGAGGAAGGTGCTCTTTCAAGCAGGTACAGTGTAAAGATGTTTGGTCTTACCGATGCATGGACCTTTTATACCCTCAGTTTGGAAATTTATTCTGGAAAACAGCCGCCTGGACCCTTCTCTATTGGCATGTCTCCATATGACGTGGTGATGCATCTGACGAAGCCTATACACAATATCGGCAGAAATATTACTCTGGACAACTGGTTCAGTAGCTTTTCACTGGCTGAAAAACTGTTGAATGATAGGTTGACAATGGTTGAGACGGTAAGAAAAAATAAAAAAGAATTACCACCTGGAACTGCAAATAAACAAAATTTGTATTGCACCCAATTCTTGTTTGATGACACAAGAACTCTTATTGCATATATATATAAAAAAAAAGTTATCCTCTTATCTAGTATGCATCATGACGCTGTGATTGAAAGTGAAACAGTTGCCAAAAGGCCAGAAATAACTTCTTTTTACAATGCCACCAAATCTGTGGTTGACACAGTGGATAGGATACGCAGTTCTGTGAATGTGGCCAGAAATACTCGACGTTGGCCAATGACTGTTTTCTATTCATTGCTGAATGTTAGTGGAATTAATGCAATGGTAGTGTAAGTTTGCAAAAATATAATCTTCTGAAAAAAGGCCTTTTGAAAGAACTTGTTTTTGGTCTTCTTGCTGAGCAGGTGAAATGGAGGAAATACTTGCAAAATCTTCCCAGGCAACTGAGATCATCGATCGACAGCTTATTTGCAATATTGTATCCACAATCATCGAGTGGAACCAGTGCCGAGATATTGAACCAAGGCAGGAAAAGATGTTACATTTGTTTGAGTAATATTGATATGAATTCGAAATACCAATGTACATTTGCATAAAAGACCAATCCATTTTTGTTTGTAAATATTGTTATAATTACTATTTAGAAGTAAATAATAAGTAAAGATTGTTCAAACGTAAAGCATACTATTAAAATTTGTTTCTCATTTATAAACATTGTTTATTAGCATATATTTCCTATAACATTTCTTTATAAATATAATTTGCAAATACATGTATTATATATATTATTATATTAAGTTTCATTTTATTGTATTCTAGAATGATGGTAAACATATGACATGACTTAGGACAACTAAATATACAACATTAAACGGCTAAAATGACACTCGGGTCTGTGGGACCAGGTGCGACCACGGCCTTTACCACGATGAGGGCAACCTCTGGACGGGTTAAACTGACTTTTTTTGGTTGCGTTTGGACAAATCCTTGTTACTGCAACTTGCTCTTGACAGAAGTCATTGTCGCGATCCTTTCTTCTGCATTCCTGGGATATGAAGACTTGTCTTGACATGCTGGTCTGTTTGAAACTTTTTTTTTTTTTTGCATGAAATGTTTTTCTTACAAACTCGACAATATAAAAATATTCTGTCATATGTAAATTTTCCAGGATTGTCAGCTATCCATGAAAAAACATTTCTTTTTTCGGACGGCATGGCGCACACCACGTTATACACTACATGTTGTAAACATGTTCAACTGTGTACAAGAAAACAGAAAGCTAAACTGAAACAATGGATGCGCGACTGAAAGCTTGTGCAGGTTAAGTTAACTGTTGCCGACATGTATGGTATGAAGCGGAGGGGATTAACCGTGGCTCGAGACTTGCACACATTTCCAGGTCGCGGTCAATCCGTGAGATGTCAAAACTAGATCAAGCTAGAGACCACCCATCTAAATTGTCAAAATATTATAAACATAGAACAAAAATATGCATCGTCACTAGTTTTTAGTTAAAAAAATGCAATAACCAGTGAAAAGGAGCCAAATATGTAAATGCATATGCAACATGCAAATAAACGCATATAATCCATTCTCCTACTGATTATGATGGAAAATGATTTAAATTCTTTTCTTCAGTTCCTGAGCAAGGTGTACCAAATATTTACAAGATGATAGGATATTTATTCAGTAGCCATGACTTCAGTGCTTTTGTGGAGCAAATTTTTCCATTTGTGAAAAATAAGTGGTGTGGTACAAATAGATGTTCGACATATTTATTAAAGGAAGAATCCAGATGACATGGAACTCTATACATCTTTTAATCTTAAAATATTGTTGTAAACAAATAATGAATCAACATTGCTTTTTTTTATTTTACAAAATGTAGCAACCATAGTTGAGCAACTCTTTTGAGATCCAAACTGTGATGTACTGAAGATATTATTCTTGCTCATGTGGGATATTGTTTGAAATAAATAGAGGGAGATGATAATTTAACACTCGTAGAGAACTGGAACACAGTAGTAGTGGAAGAAATAGAAGTCAGACTTATGGGATAATATGGGTGTGGTAGTAGGGATTAGAAGTAAGGAAGAGTAACTGAGTTCTGCAATAACTTTCACTTAGCAATAGTGAATACTTTGTTCAAAAATCACAAGAAGTGGTGGTATACTTGTAAAAGACCTGGAGACACAGAAATATTCCAAGTGTATTACACCAAAGCTATACAGAGATTCCAAAATCTAATATTTGTATTGTAAGGCATACCCAGGAGCAGTTATTTACTCAGATCACAGTTTAGTAATAATGAAGAGGAGACTGAAGTTTTAGAAAATCCTCCAGAAGAATCAGTGTGGAGAGAAGTGTGCTACTGAGATACTGATGAATGATGAGATATGTTTGAAGTTCTTGAGGCTGTAGATACTGCAATAATGAATAGTTCAGTCGGCAGTTCAGTTGATGTGAAATGGATATCTCTGAGAAGGGCAGTCTCATAAACTTGGCA
This sequence comes from Schistocerca cancellata, assembly GCF_023864275.1. Classification (NCBI taxonomy): domain Eukaryota; kingdom Metazoa; phylum Arthropoda; class Insecta; order Orthoptera; family Acrididae; genus Schistocerca; species Schistocerca cancellata. Next base: position 702,454,379 of record NC_064628.1, read on the forward strand.
CACAAACATAGGTACAAGGACGATAACTATTAATAAAAATTCAGTAGCAGAAATACTTCTCTTGGTTGATAAAAGAAGTGCAAAAAGATTTGAAGAAAGGCAGAAATACAGCAGTATAAATCACCTAGGAATCGATGAAATAAGAAGTGAAGGGAAGCCAATGTGAAATGGCTGCAGGAAAAATGCAAAGAAATTGAAAAAAGTTCATCAGGAGGACTCAGCCTACAGGAACATTGAAAGAACCTCTGAGGGTGTCAATGTTAAGAACGTGATGGGGATTCCACTGTTAAACACAGGTGGGAGAGAGCAGACGGATGAAAAGAATACTTGAAGACCTCTATGAAGGTGACAACTTTTTTGATGACATGATAGAAGAAGAAATGGGAGTTGATATGGAGGACGTAGGGAATCCATTATTAGTCAGAGCTTAAAAGACTTTTGGAAGACTTGTGATTAAATAAGGTGGAAGTAACAGATAATATTCCTTAAAAATTTCTAAAATCATTGGGGGATCTGGCAACCAAATATAAATTGAAATTCGTGTGTAGATTGTATGAGTCTAGTGACATACCATCAGACTTTCATAAAAATATTATCCACATAGTCCTGAAGATAGCAAGGCAGATAAGTATGATTACTATCACACAATGAGCTTAATGTCTTTTGCACAGAACTTACTGACAAGAATAATATACAGAAGAATGGGGAAAAAATAGAGATAAGTTAGGTGACTATTTTCTTGCTTTCAGAAAGGTAAAGGCACAATAGAAGCAGTTGTGAGGTTCCACTAGATTATGGAAGCAGGAATTATGAAAATTTGAAACACAACTGTAGTATTCATCAACCTGCAAAAAGTGTTTGACAGTTTAAAATGGTGCAAGATGTTCAAAATTTTGTGAAAATAGGAGTACAGTATAGGAAGAGATAGATGCCCAATATTATATGTATACAAGAGTCAAAAGAAAACAACAAGAGTGTAAGAACTAGAATGAAGTGTTCAGATTAAAAAAAATGGTGCAAGACAGAGATGCAGTCTTTCTGTTCCATCTGTACACCAAAGGAGCAGTTACAGAAATGTAAGACATAAAATTCACGATGAAAAGATATCAGTGATAAGATTTGCTGATGACATTGCTAGCTCCAGTGAAGGCGAGGAAGAGTAATTGCAGGATGTGCTGAATGGCATGAACAATTTAAGGAGTACAGACTATGGATTGAAAATAATGAATATCATGAGAAACTTAACATAAAGATTCATGGTCACAAAGTAGATGAACTTAAGGAATTCTGCTGCCATGGTAACAAAATAATCAATGACAGGTGAAGCAAGAAAACCTATGTCTTAATTTGGGGAAGAAATTTCTGAGAATGTACATTTGGTGGGAAAACTGGAATAGATGGGAATCAAAGCACTTGTGATGTGATGCTACAGAAGAATGTGGCTTTCAGACTTCACTCTGACCTACTCCCATATGGAACTCTCCTTCTGCACTGCCCAACATCTTGAGTGGTCCAGTCTCTCTGACACATACTTGAGCAAACTTTTCCCATGCGCCATCCAATTGCTGATTCCTACCCCACCTATATGTCCTTATCCCCCCCCCCCTCCCCCTCTCCCCCTCGATGGCAGCTTCCTAAGGCTGACTGAACGCTATACTCCTCTCTGGCAACCTTTGACGAACAACATTTCACTAGTTGCTATCACCAGGTAGAATATCCTACAAACATTATCCTTACCACTGCAGAACATTCCATTTCTCACACTTCTTTTTTCCCATACCACGCCCCAGTCTGTTGGTGGACTGAAGCGTGCCGTGATGCCTTTTGCATTCATTATAAACAGTTGTATGCACAGTGTCATTGCATTCTTTGGGATAGCAAGAAACCTAGCTGGATCTAATTTACTAGTTCTTAGTCATGTGGGCCCACCTCCGATGGCTCTCTGGAACCAAGGTTCATACACCAATTTCTGGCCTGACAGTAGCAGACAATGTCATAGTGGATCCTATTGCTATCTAGAACATCTTGAGCCACCATTTTGTGCAGATTTCGAGCTCCTACCACTATCACCCTGCCTGCCTCCAATGGAAATGAGCAGAGGAGGTTTGGGCAATACCCTTCTTTTCTCAGAGTAGTGAGTTCTACAATGCCACCTTTACTATAAGGGAGTAGATATGCTCTCACTCCATCTCGATTCTCCGCCTCAGGATCAGACGATGTTCACATTCACATGTTGCAGCACCTTTCTCTTGTGGGCAAGCACTTTCTCCTTCATACATACAACTGCATCTGGACAGAGGGGACATTTCCCAGAAGCTGGTGTAATGCCACTGTCAAACTATGTCTAAGCCTAGTAAGGACAAACACTTTCCTTCTAGCTGCTACCCCATTTCTCTCACAAGCTCTGTTCACAAGATGATGGGATGTATGATTCATGCTGTGAAAAAGTTAGCTGGGATCTTTTTACTTCCTGTTTTGCCATCTGCCTCCTTAAAATCATTTTTTTAAATTTATTTTTGACTAATTACCAATAACACACTGGGTGATCAAAAAGTCAGTATAAATTTGAAAACCTAATAAACCATGGAATAATGTAGATAGAGAGGTACAAATTGACACACATGCTTGGAATGACATAGGGTTTTATTAGAACCAAAAAAATACAAAAGTTCAAAAAATGTCTGACAGATGGCACTTCATCTGATCAGAATAGCAATATTTAGCACAACAAAGTAAGACAAAGCAAAGATGTTCTTTACAGGAAATGCTCAATATGTCCACCACCATTCCTCAACAATGACTGTAGATAATTTTTAGTACTAATGATTATTTGTCTGTTATCTGTTACTTTCTATTTTAGTCCATTCATCAAGTGGATAAGTCTTTTACGAGAAAGCTTGTCCAGCCTGCAGAATTATTTATACTTTAACATCAAAACTGATGATTTAAAACAAGTTAGACAACGCAAAATAGTAATAGTCACATTTATTTCTATAAATAGGTGGATTTTCCTATATGAAAAAATATAAATTATTCATTTTTAAGCTGGCTGCTCCAAATTAATCTCTTACTTGCTATGGGAAATACTATAATTTATATTGTATATATGCAGACACCACACCATATGATCACACCATGTGGTTAACTCCAAATCCTACTTGCCTGCTGGACTCTTTTACTTAGTATAAACCTGAGGACAATATTTTAATCTTTATTTATTCACCATTGATCATTTTATATAAGAGATGATATGTCATATATAAATAACAGTAGTGTAATGAAATTAAAAGGTACAGCTAAAGTCTTAAATACTAAAATCAATATTGTTCACATCAATCTTAAGTATTATCATTAACATTGTTCATAGCATAGAACTATTTTATGTCATAATATGATTTTTTTAGCCAGTTACACAATTTTTTCCCTTTTTTGAAATTTTAAAATGAGTGGATGAGCAGAGAGAGAAAATTTATTAAAAATTTTGGGGGAGTTCATTTTGTGGAAGCTCCCTGTTCTTATTAGCCTGTGCCTTGGAATGTCAATGTTTGTCTTATTTATAGAGATGTGTTTGTGAATTACTTTTCTTTGAACACGTTCTTTAAAATGTTAACTGCTGCATGCTCTTTTAGTGATGGATGTTTCACCTTAGGCCAGGCACACGGTGTCAGGTGTGTGTTTCTGCTGTAGCCAACAGCGGCCACATGGCAGCCAACATGTTAATGTTGTTCCTGACAAAGAGTGCAAAAACGTGGATATAAAGGTTCTTAACCATTAGTCTTCTAAGCCTGGTTGAAAGAGGGTGAGAGTGCCCCATAGCATCAGCCTTGTGTAATATATAGCCTTTTTTTCTTAAATGTTACTAGTAGAAGTAGTGTGTTCCCATCTGAGTAGGGCATATGAAATATGTGACTGAAAGAGCCAGAAGTATGTCATACGGAGATAAATAGTACCGACTATATCTTTCAGTTTGATGGGGAAGGACACTCATGATATCTTTTGGTGACATTGGTGGTCATGCTGTTCCCAATTGAATTTTTGTCTCAATATGCATTCATAAAAGTTTGACACCTTCATTTCCTATATTCTTAGGAACTCCTAACATAAGCTTTTGGGTTTTGTCTGGATTACAGGTTTATTGCCTGCATACCAATTTAATGCAGATTCAAGAGTTTCTTGTATAACCTCATCAAAAGTCGTGGTGATATAATGCAAAGTTGTATTATGAGAATAACAGATTATAGACTTTGATTCACAATGGGATAACTCATTTATGACAACAATGATAATGAAAGGGTTAAGAACAGAGCCCTGTGGGACACCACTAACAATTTTTACTAAAGAGGCATGTCTTTTTCTAACAGAGAAAAAAGTCTTCTGTTGTTCAAGTAAGAGGAAATTACTGCTAAATAAGATTTGTAAAAACAAAAATAATCAATTTGTGTCAATATAATGTAAATGGATAGAAAACAAATCTACTCACCAAGTGACAGCAGGAGAACACATACGTAAGAGGTTTTACTTGTGCAAGCTTTCAGAGCCAGTAGCTCCTCCTTCTGGCAGAAGGGTTGAAGGTGAAGGAAGAGGGGTAAAGGGAAGGAACTGGAGAGTTTTAGGAAAAGGGGTAGAGTTCACAAAAGTCACCTAGAGCTTCTGGTCAGGGGAGACTTACCAGACAGGATGAGAAGGAAAGAGTGTACACCATAATACTATAGGTCTGTTAGTACTGTAACATGTTAAAATGAATGCAGTCAAAGGCTTTACTTAGACTGCATAATGCAAATGACACCATCTTTTTATTTTAAAAAACTGTTAATGTCTGATCAGCTACTTCCAGAACAGTACATGGAGGACACTTGTTTGTGAAATACAAATTTAAAGATCTTTTATCATGTATACACTTAAATGCTGTTCTTATGATTCCAAAGTCAGTCATAGCTACTGATTGCTGAAAATGAGGTCAAACTTTTCAAAACAGTTACATAATTCCATGTACAGGAGTAATTTAAATAATTTTGAGAGTATTGACACAACAGAGACTGGTCAGTAGTTCTTTGGGAGTTATTTATCATCCTTATTAAGAGCAGGGAAAACTTTGAAGAATGTGAGTGAATCCAGAAAAACTCCGTACTCTGAACATCTGTTAAAAATAAAAACTAATGACCTACTTATCAAGTGAACTATTCTTTTAATAATATAAATAGATGTCAAATATCGTTCCATATTTTTGGAATTAGCAAATTTGGAAACTGTTTGACAGATCTCATTGTGTGTGATGATATCCCAATGAGAGACAGATCTTTCACACAACTTGGGACCAAACAAATCCCATATGAATGTGTCTGTGATTTGTCTCCAAACTCTCTGACTCAAGTGACAAAGTAGTCATTCAATTCTCCTGAGTGAAGCAAAGTTTGATATATGTGAGTGGAAGAATTATCTTGCCTAATAACTCCCCATGCATACTGCCTTGCATATATTTGGGCTTTAAATGTTACTATGAATAAGTTTGATTTAATATCGTGTACTCATCATTGCAGACGATCTGTCACAGCCGTAGTCCTGGATTCTTAGAGTTGCTGTAATATTTAACTATAAAGTTAAATGAATATTTAATCAAGTATTTTGTTAATTGCATAGTTTAATTATTTCACAAAAAATCAAATCATCTTTACAAAACTGAAATAAGTAGTAAAATACTTACAATAATGAAATGAATCTTACTCAACAAGCTACATGCTTTCTGTCCAAATACTCACAAATTACTGGCTCCCTATGCCAATATGGTTACCCCTATGTATATAATCTAAACAATCCTCAGCATTGTTTAAAATGATTTTTTCACTAAATAACAATTAAAATATTAATCCTAAAACCAATGACTTATTTCAATAATTACCATAGCTTCCACAGAGTAAATACATAATTGATTCCACAAGCATATTGTATTTCATATGTGTAAAAATGCATAAAATTATTTTGTTGACAATGTTTTTTTTTGTTTTTATTTATCGCAAGTGACACAGGTTATAAAAAATGTTCCTACCAGTTAATGGACTTCTACAAGTTAGCGAAATTATCATTTTGTAATTAGTTTTTTTGTACCCTTTCACAAGTACATATTTGCCAACACTTCTACATCAGAAATTACTGTTTATGGTTAAAATTTACATGTTTCAATAGGTTTCAATTAGACTGTTACGTTTCAGGATACCTTCTATGTACCTTTCATATGCTGCTTGTTTGCCTTGTAAAAGATAAGCTTTGTAATACTTTTTGCTTCTAAGATAAGCATTGCAAACCATATCCCTCTGCTCAGTCTCTCAATTATCCTCACTTTTATGCAGGGTTGTCAGAAACAGTCTGAAAAGCATGTAAGGATGTTGCAGGGGAGGTTGTGCTGAGAAATAATTTTGAAGAAAAAATTTGATATGTTACACTATTTCCAAATTATTTATGATTGAAGTTAGTCAATCTGGTCACTATGCATGCAAATTCAAGTACTTGCATGTGCTGAAATGGGATAATGCACAGACATATGTGGGGCTGTGAGTTACCATTTGTGCAAATGCTTAGTGCCAGTTAAAAAAGTGCAATTTTTGGAAGTGGTAAAATTGCTGATAGAGCAAAAGCTATATTTGTTTGGTTTGAGGAAACCAAATGAAGAACAAGTTTAGCATCACTGTCTCTGGCAAGCAGCTTGAATGTGCAGGGTCAATGACCTGACTGGCAAACTTCAGTGCTATATAACTCAGAAACGGTGCAACCTACAGTGTTTTAATTTTTTCTTAACTATTACTTCCCAGCAGTATCTCCCCTGCAACAATCTCACTAGCTTTTCAAACTATTTCCGACCACCCTGTATATTCAGTATGGTAGAAGATTTGTTTTTCTTAATTTATGCTGGTTCTTTATACACCAGTTATCTTTTTTATTTTTATATTTACCTACAGAGCTAACTTTTATTGGTGGGGAAGAAGAATACCATATGTCTCCATATTTAAAAAAAATTATCAAAAGAATTTTCATCTTCAGCTTTTCCTATTTTACACTTGTGTACTAAGTACCAATTTGTGTTCTTTAACTTGTCAATAAATCTCTTTGGTCTGTTACTCATTCCACAATAAATTCATTGGAATAAGGTGGTTGCTTATGATAAAATGATGAAAGCAATGGATCATACTCTGGAAAATCACCACTGTGCAAGCTGATCACATATTCTTCTCTATGTAAATTAACAATAATATTATCTATACATGCATTATTACATGTAGTACACTTGTCTGTGCAATGCAAATTTAAAGATCTTAATATATTACAACAATTTGTGAAATCATGTTGCTCTGAATCTTCCATTTCAATATTAAAATACTCACAGAAAACAATGTTTGTTTTAAACCTAAACAGTTTCATAAATACTAATTCAAACTGAATGAAAAATAAATTTATACCAGCATTTGGAGACCTATATAGGGTAACAATTACATTTTGTTCAACAAGTTTTAAAGAACTAAAATTTTAAACTACTCTTGATGTAAATTCCAGCACCACCATTTCTTCTGTGTTTTCTACACATTATGTCCACCACAACATATCCTTGAGGGATGAAACTATTGTCTTGGTTTTCTGTTAGCCAGTGCTGTGATACACATCACATCTATATCCTTAATGTTACAAAATTATTCCAACTGTGTGTGGCATATCATAATTACACCTACTGCCACTGGAACTGCTGAAACATTTTGATTTCCCTAAAAAACCTTTATTTTCCACAACACTCTTTGTCTTAGGAGAAATTTTACTCTTTTATCATGTACATTCTCTAATTCTGTTCTCATAATTGCAAGGTCAGACATAGTTACTGCAACTCCAATGCAGTTAAAAAATAACTCTTTAGGAGAGTGTTACCAGTTCATCATCTCTGGACCTATCTCAACTTACGTGTTCATTCAACTGTCATTCAACCAAAAACTACACAAAACCCGAAGAATCCATTTTGATTACACTTATGATATATTGATCCTCTCCAGGATGTGGATGAATTCATTCTTTAGTAATCAGAAATAACTGATATTGGTGAGGTACACTGATCAGGAATCCAAAGTAAGCACTGAAATATTATCAAGTGAGGGTATAGTTAAAAACAAGGCGCTACTAGGGATCAGTTATGAGACACCTTCCATACATGCTGTATACGCTGGTGGCCATTAAAAGTGAAACACCATGAAGGAAGTGTACAAAAAATATCAAATTGGCATGAAGTATGCTACATGCAGATTGTTATCATTTCAGCACAACTGCACTGCTGTCTATATCCTGTATGTAAGGAAGGATTATGCAGCAGCTTTCTCATTCAGAACTGACCAACGAGTGGCACTGTAAGTATCAGAATATGCATACTAACAGATTCATAGCACACAGCTCTGGGTCTTTTACAATGGTAGTGACTGCATACCAGTAGTCCTACAGAAGCTACTGAAACTCAAAAGTATGAAACAAGGTATTTTTATTATGTTGATATAGGTTTGGAGAAAAGATTACAAAATTTAGAAAGGTAAATACCAGGGGCAGGAAAGCTGTTGATTTAATGTCTGACAAAGCATTGCAGTAAGTGTCGGGCAATGAAGTGCAAACATGCAGTGCATGAGGAACTGCCCAAACATTGGACATGCCTGTGGGCATAGTGCATAAAATCCTATGAAATGTCCTGCACTGCCACCCAAGTGAAATCATCCATATTCAAGAATTGCCTCCTGCAAACCTACCAGCAAGACAAATGTTCACTCTGGAATTTCTTGCTCACATGGAAGTGGACAGTGAATGATCGTGGAGCATAGGATTGCAGGAGTGGGCAACAAAAAATCCACATGCACATCAGCCAGTACCACTTCATTCTGAAAAGGTGACTGTATGATTTGGGTTGACAGCATAATTTATCATAGGGTCATATTTCATCAAGGGGATGAGTCCTGTGAGATCTGTTACCGGTACTACCCCTAGTAAATGCTATGAGAGTCTTTTGCGTATCAGTGCTATGGATGTGTGGGTAGGATTATTTTCATGGAAGATGGAGCTCCTGCACACATTGCATAGCCATTGAAGCAGCTGCTTTGAAGGCATTTCGGCAATGCTAGAATTATCAGCCATCAGTTCCCTACAGCCTAACTGTGCATAACGCCTGATCTTAATCTGCATGACTTCTGCCCATGGGTTAGCTAAAAGATACGCTCTCCACTACTCCAATTAAAAATATAGCTGAAGGCACTAATTGTGCAACACATTCTGAATGTGACCCCCAAGACACTACAGTCTGTTATGGAAAATGCTATTTCTCAGTTTAAACTTGAGGCAGAAAATAGTGGACACTGTCTTGGTCATGTCCTATGCCTTTTCATGATGATTTGAAACTGATGTCATTTTGTTTTTTATGAAGTTTTAGGCCTAAAGACAATTAAAAACTGATTTTTCCCATACAAGGTGGTACAACCTTGCCGTGGCAGAGGGGCTTACCTGACAGACAATGCCAAAACTGTTGACTGCCAAATTTGTGCAGTCACGCAAACTGAACAGTACAGATGGTGTAATGTGCAACACGAGCCACAGGCATCATACTGCAATTCATATGTCATCTATAGCCAACCCCTTTCACGTTTTGATGTTTACAGCACAATCTATTGGTAAAAATTTTCGTTCAATACCTTTTGTTCCATGATGTTTCCCCTTGTGCCAATAATATGCTGTTCAAATTTGACATCATTATGAGCAGTGGCTTTCTTTCCACAGCATTTTGAAACCTCAAATTTTAATTACAGACACCCTGTATTCAATAATACTGGTATACACCCATGAAGCCTACATAATTATTTATTCTGTGTAAAGCTGAGATACTCAAAGTCTAGTGAGTAGTATGAGTTGCCATTTAATATTCTTTTTAGTCTGGTTTTAAATTTTGTAGTGGGGAGAGGTGTGGCAACTTGGAAATGTATTGAGAAATCTCAGCCCTGCACATGTAGAGGTTTCTTTCTTTCTTTTTAAATTACAATGCAGTTCTGTGGTTTATAAGATGAAATTCATCTTTGTTTCTAGTGTTGTGTTTGTGAAGGACAGAGCTTACATTTTGTTATGTGTACGAACCAGCATAATCAATTTAAAAATATACATATGAATATAATAGAGGGAAACATTCCACGTAGGAAAAATATATCTAAAAAGAAAGATGATGAGACTTACCAAACAAAAGCACTGGCAGGTCGATAGACACACAAACAAACACAAACATACACACAAAATTCAAGCTTTCATAACAAACTGTTGCCTCATCAGGAAAGAGGGAAGGAGAGGGAAAGACGAAAGGATGTGGGTTTTAAGGGAGAGGGTAAGGAGTCATTCCAGTCCCGGGAGCGGACTGCCTCGACTGACATCTCTGCCCAAACTCTTTGTCTTTAAATATGTCTGCTTGTGTCTGTATATGTGTGGATGGATATGTGTGTGTGTGCGAGTGTATACCCGTTTTTTTTCCCCCTAAGGTAAGTCTTTCCGCTCCCGGGATTGGAATGACTCCTTACCCTCTCCCTTAAAACCCAAATCCTTTCGTCTTTCCCTCACCTTCCCTCTTTCCTGATGAGGCAACCGTTGGTTGCGAAAGCTAGAATTTTGTGTGTATGTTTGTGTTCGTTTGTGTGTCTGTCGACCTGCCAGCACTTTCATTTGGTAAGTCACATCATCTTTGTTTTTAGGTATACATATTTATAATGGTTAATATACCTGCTTTAGAGAATAAATTCCAGCATGAGTTTTATTTGTATCTTTTAGCCTTTTCATGTAACTTTAAAAGATTGTAAAGGTTTGCTTATGTTGCACCAACACATACTGCTGTTCCATAATTTACATTGCATGACATCAATGAATTATATTCAAATACCTGTCTAGCCATGCAGATTTAGATTCTCGTTGATTTCCCTAAATCACTCCAGGCAAATACCACCCTGGTTCCTTCAAAAAGGGCATGCCCAATTTCTTTCCCCATAATTCCGTAATCTGAGTTTCTGCTCCATCTGTAATAACCTTGTTGTAAACAGGACATTCAACTACAATCTCCTCTCTCCCCCCTCCCTCACCCCTCAGTGCGTGATAAGCAGTCCTTTGTACATAGGTATGATTACATTATTTGTTAAATATATTTAAAAAAAAATTGTATTGTAATTGCTTCCCAGGTCAGTTGTCTGACCATGAAGGGCCAACTGCATGGCCACCTCTCTTCCAACACTTGACGTCACTGGATTTCTTTTCCTGGGGTTTCATCAAAGACCATGTGTCTGTTCCTCCCCTACCAAATAATTTAGTCGACCTGAAAAATCAAATCTACGCTGACAGTTGCACAAGTTATGCCTGATCTGCTGCAATGAATGTGGGAAGAAATTGATTATTGTTGGGATGTTTGCCACATTGCAAAGGGTAGTCACATCAAGCCAAAATGTCACTTAGCACTTCTATGTGAAATTTGAGATTGTTTGCTACAAAATGACACATCTACCATTTCTGCTAGATGTCTCAAGAAATTTCTATATAATTCCAACCTTGTAAAGTCCTTTTTGACTCGCCCTGTATTTTCGGCCAGTTTGCTTGCCAGAGAGTGACAGTCATATCCCATAGAAGTGTATTTTGTGCTGTTTTTCTCAGTAGTTTTACATAGTATCTTTAGTGCAATATGAGTTCCAATATACAGGTGTATTTCAAATTCTGTCTTGTGGAATTAAATCAATTACTGCTGTTTCTTTGTTATGACACTGAAGTAACTTTCACTGGCATACTGAACTGTTTTATTTGTTATTAAGTTTCACAACATTTCTAACTGGTGAAAATCAATATGCTTGCAGGTCAGCATACAAAATTTCTTTTGGATTTGGGGAGCAGTATTTAATGTTACTTACAAAAAATCAAGAAAAGAAGGGATCCTTGTACTGAGGCTTGATATTTCATATCATTAATGCTAGATCTGTGAAGGTGACTCACAATTTTTAATAGTACAAATTGCTTTCTCTTGAATAAGATTTTACTAGATCATGAGCAATTTCAATGATGCCTATGTTCCATAATTTCTGTAAGAGTATTGCTGTACTGATACAGACAAATGACTTTTCAAGATCAAAGAATATGTCTGTAAGATAGTCTTTGTTCTTGATAGCAGCTGTTACCTCCAATAAACTGTGCAGCAGCTTCTGCAGTTGGAACCATTTATTTACAGTAGCAATGTGACCCTTTAACAGTGAACTATATTTTCATTTGGCTCAAAGGAATTAAAACTAGGTTTAGGCTATGAATCAGACAGTGCATGGACAGTGATTGGGATAGTGTGAATTATGTTCAGACAATGAGTAGAGATTGTGAAGCTAATAACAACAGAATTAGAAAAATGTGTGAAAAGTGGATGGAAGCTGTTGCTGATTCTTGCCAGAAGTCTCAGAATTTAATTAATAGAATTTAAGAAATTTTTTCTGACAGTAGGGATGACCTTGAAAATAAAATTTAACAAATCAAAATGGATCTGGATAGCAAAACAGGAACAGTGAAAGAGAAGTAGAAAATAAATGTATGATTCCTGTTAAATAGGAAATGGAAGACGTAAATGATAATATTGAATCTAAGCTGTCTGAAATAGAAAACAAAGTACAGTTCAGAGAGCAAATCATATTGTGTGTACCAGTTCATCTATATCTTCTTTTGTTATGTGTAAGAAGGTCAAAAATTTTGAACCCTTTGACAACATTTATCCACTTGATTTCATCAGAGTTTAATGATTTGCTCATTATTTGGATTGATAAAGAAAAGGCATCTTTTGTGAGAAGTTATTTGAATTCTAATGCTTATGGAATGTTAGCAGAGTTTAAAAACTACTTTTGGAAAAGTATTGTCTAAAGATCAGCAGCAGAGGATCTTGAGTGAAATTTGGGGTGATGAGAGGAATGATTTAAGGAGAGTCACTATTAAAAGATTTTGTCAATATTAGATTAACAAATTTAAGTATTTGGGCAAAGAACTGAATAGTGAATACATAAAGGGTTAGAAAACAAACTTCCCCAGCAGGTTAGGGAATTGCTTTTACCTGTTATTAGAAGTGACACTAACAATGTATTGAACTGTGTGGGAAAAGCAGAGTGAGTAAAACCCCTTTTTGAGAATAGTGGAAGGAATTTTGAACCAAATGCAACTTAGGAACGTAATTGTTCTAAAGTTGGGGTGCTTCACAGTGACCACCACAGGAATTAAATATAAAAAGCATAACTGAGCAGAGTAATAATGATCTATTACAACTTCTGCTGTGAATGGTCTGGTATAATTAATTGGATTAACTGCTTTGCTGGTTGCCAGGCTCTGAACTGTTATTGGTGAATGGATAAGTTTGGTGACTGTGGATCATGTTTGTATTACATGCAATGCAACAAATAATTGCATTACATTGAACAATGGAAAATCCAGGATGGAATGTAACAATATTATCAAAAGGAAAGTTGCTATTCACCATATAGTGGAGATGCTGAGTCACAGATAAGCACTACGAAGAGACTGTCACAAATAAATTTTTTGACCATTAAGGCCTTTCTCAACAATAGATGTAGACACACACACACACACACACACACACACACACACACACACACACACACACACACACACAGAGAGAGAGAGAGAGAGAGAGAGAGAGAGAGAGAGAGAGAGAGATAGAGAGAGAATTGCAACTCACTCACATGACTGCAGTCCCAGGCAACTGAAACCACTCTGTGAGCAGCAGCACCAGTGCATGATGGGAGTGGTGACTGGGTGGAGGTAAGAAGAAGGCTTGGGTGAGGAGGGGGAGGGATAGTATGGTGGGGGTGGCAGACTGTAAAGTGCTGCAGATTAGACTGAGGGTAGGGGAGAGGTGGAGAGGGGGGGGAGGAAGTAGTGGAAAAGGAGAAAGACTGAGTGTGATGGTGAAATGATGGCTGTGTAGTGCTGAAATGAGACTTCATGTAATAAATTTAAATTATAAAGTTTCAACTTTTCTATAGTGTGCAAATTTACGTGTAATTGTGTGTGATTGGTGCACAAATCAACATATCACCAAACTGATCTCCTTCCAACTTCATTTACACTGAAACAGAGTAAATTTTTCATACCTTTAGTGACAAAAGGTAACAACAATGATCTACAAATGAAGCATGGACAAAAATAGTAATTATGGTTATTATTACAAAATTTCTTACATGTAATTACAATGATGCTTACATGATAAGCAGCTGCAAAAGAGAGAACCAGAAAGGAAGTGACAAAGGATAGAAGAGGAATCATGCCTCTCTTATTTACAAAGGAATGCCATAATTCACATCAGTGATTTCTGCATTAATTTGGTAGCATCATCTTAGGATCACTTTCACAATGAAATTGTATTGTATTTTGTTTTATTGACCCAAGTAATCTTAATATTGTACAATTTGCACCTATGATACTGAACAGGTCAGAATACATTTTTTACAAGTAATTTTTACAATTCTATCATTACAGTTTTAACTGTTTATGAAAGTTTGTTCAATATTACAAGAAGGTAATAGACATCACATTGTACTTTCACTTGTTCATATTTGAAGGGAACATGCACTGTAATCAGGCTTAAGTGGCCAATTATTATGAAATAAGTTGGCATTTATTACCGTCTTAAAAAAAAAATCACTTACTGTACAAAAGTTTTGCTCCAAAAGAAGTTTTTTTAATTTGTATGTGAAAACTCTTGGTATTTCCGTTTTTTCTTTAATTTGGTAAGCTATTATACATCTGTATCCCAACATGTAGGACACTTTTTTGGTAACAAGTTTTTCTGAACTGAATCATATGTGGGTCAGATTGCTGTTTTGTTTCATAGCAGTGAATGTGTTCATTAAATGTTAATGGACTGTCTTTGCTTAATAGGTAGGTTTTAACAAATGATATAATACAATAAATGTAAACAGGTGTTGCCTGTCTGATTCATTGTTTCAGATTGCATATTACATGTATTGCCTTTTTTTGAGTTTTAAAGATATGTCTGCTGCAAAGTGAGTTCCCCCAGAATATGATCCCTAATTGTAATATGGAGTGAAAGTAAGAACAATATACTTGCTTGTGTAGGGATTAATTTTGTGACTGATTTGCTGAGTACCCTTAGAATACCACACACTTAACAGCTTGCTTGAGATATAACTGACATGAGTGTTCCATTTAAGATTTTCTGCAAGCCATATACCAAGAAACTTTATGGAGTTGACACTGGAGAGCTGCTGGTTGTTTAGGAGCAAGTCAGAGATTTCTTGTTTTTGAGATGAGAGCCTGAAACTGATATAGGTTTTCTTTTTGCACATTCATGATGAGATTGTTGTCATTGAACCATTAGCTCAGTGATGACAAAGTGGTTTAACCTTTCGATCATGCTCAGATTTGTCTGTGTCTGTTACCAGAATACTTTTCTCATCTGCAAATAGTGCAGTATGCCCTGAAGTAAGCTTCATGTTTTTGTCACTAAGAAGTAGCAGAAAAAGTATGGGTCCCAGGGTTGGACCCTGGTACACCATCTCTCTCAGAGGAGTGCGCAGTATACTGATGAACATTAGTATTCCTTGTTTTCAAATTTCATTTCAACTTTTTGCACTCTGTTTGACAGATACGATTCTAAGCATTAGTTTGCAGTTCCTCCCACACCCTTATTAGCTAACTTTCTAAGAAGTGAGGTGTGGTCAGTAACATCAAAAGCTTTGACAAATCTCAAAAAATACCATAAGTAATTTCTTTATTAGCTAATGATTTTAAGGTTGTGTTGAGATATTCTGGAACACGCGACCGCTGAGGTCGCAGGTTCGAATTCTGCCTCGGGCATGGATGTGTGTGATGTCCTTAGGTTAGTTAGGTTTAAGTAGTTCTAAGTTCTAGGGGACTGATGACCTCAGCAGTTAAGTCCCATAGTGCTCAGAGCCATTTGAACCTTTTTTTTTTTGTTGAGATATTCATGCACTGCTGTGCTTATTGTTTTAGCTTTCTAAATGCATGCTAATGCTCCAATATTAAAGAGACTCTGTTAATAAAATTTTCTAATCTGGTGTAAAACAATTTCTCAAATATTTTTGAAAATGTGCTGAGTTGTGCTTCTGGCTTGTAATTGGCTACATCATTTTCTGGTCCCTTTGTGTGGGGCGGGATAACTTCAGCAACATTTAGGTGCTCAAGGAAAAGTCCATTACTAAAGGATGCACTAATTATAAGGGTTAATGGTTCTACAATGTATTTCCCACAATTATTTACCAAAAAATTTGGTATGGAGTATTTATTCTTTTAATCTTTTTATAACTGGGAGCACTTTAGTGTTTGAGGTTTCCACATGCATTGGGTGTTAAGTACGGGCTCTGTAGCAGTTCTTCTTTATCAGATTATCAGCTATTGTACTGAAATAGTCATTAAAAACATTTACAGTTTTTTTCTGGTTCTGATGTCACCTCATCATTCAGATTCAGTTCCAAAGTTTTGTTTGTAGCATGGTACTCACTGTTAGTTTCATTTTACAGAACTTTCCAAGTGCCTTTCATTTTGTTTTTAGATACTGTTATTAATTTATCATTATATAACTTTAATGGCTTGCTGAATTACCTTTTTGTAAACAGTACAGTGAGACTTACAGTATGTTCTAAACTTGTCATCAACCTCAGTGTGTTTCATCTAGTTCTTCAGCTAGTGCTTTTTTGGCTAGAGATTTATGTCCCTTTTGTTATCCATTAATTTGTACTTCCATTTCCAATTCTCCTTGACTTTAATGGAAATGCACTATTGAAATAGTGAAGAAATGTTTTATGAAAGGAATTAAACATGCTGTTAACATCATTTGCTTCATACATCTTTGACCATTTCTCAGTCCTTAGAAGATAATTAAAAAGCATTATGTTTTCATCATTAACCTGCCTTTGCACTATAGTTTTTTTAGGACATTGCTTTTAGCAGTTTAAATTCACTGCCAGCATCTGGGCTTCATGGTTACTGTAACCTGTGTTAATGATCTCAGTTGAATAGTATTGTCTACCTACATTTGTAAAGACGAACACTGGAATTCCAGGTAGAAATATCAACAATGTAGGAAAAGACAAATTGCTACTTACCATTAAGAAGACACATCAAGTTGCATTCAGGAACGATTAAAACACACACACACACACACACACACACACACACACACACACACACACACACACACACACACACACACACACACACACACGCGCGCGCAACATTCACACACAGTCATTAGTAAGTACACCTCATGCACATATGACACCAACTCCAGTGTCTCAGGCCGAAGTTGGCAGTCATGTGTGCGTGAGGTGTGCTTGCTTGCGCATGTGTGTGTGTCTTTACTGTTGAAGCTGTGGCCGAAAGCTATGTGTGTTTGTCTTGTAATCAAGCCTGTCTGCAACTTGGAGTGTGTTGTTTACGGTGAGTAGCAGCCTATCTTTTCCTATGTTTATAAAGATCTGGTTGAGAACTGATTTCAAGTTTTCAGTGATTCTGGTTGGGGTATCAACAGTTGGGGATAGGTGGAATGAATTAGTAATATTTAGAAATTCATCTTTTTTTCCAGGTTTAAGGAAGTTGATATTTAAAATCTCCAGATATTAGCAAAATTTTATTGAGTGCATAAAGTTCATTTAGTAGTGCTTCAAGCAAGTGACTGAATGTCTGGATATTTTCTGTGGGAGATCTATGCACATTCAATATTAGCACTTCAAAGTCTGTCAATCACAATTAAAGAAAATTCAAAATCTTTTTCTATTAGCACATTATTATGCTTTGTGAGAAGTTTGTACTTCACATTCCTTTTAACATATATAGCTTTACTACTTCCTTTACTTTCATTTTGACAAGAGTAACTAGCTAGATTATATTGTCCAACAAGGTTTTTTTTCTATTTTATCTTTTGTTAGCCAATGCTCAGTATTACAGAGAATATATAATTGTAAATTAGTCTTCAGGAATAGAGCTATTTCTAATAATTTATTGAACGTTGACTGCACATTATGGTATAATATATTAAGAGTCTGTTTTCCATTGGGACAGATGGCTTCTTTATACACTTTAGACTGTAGATAAAGTTTTGAGGCACCACTCACCAAATTGTACTCTAATGCACATTTATGGAGTTTGCTTTCTGCACCTGTTATATTCTGATGAGCTGCTATCTGGGAACTGTTGTTCCTGCCCATAGAAAATCCTGATTGTAGGCTGGAGATCTGCATTGTCGTGTAGAAGATCTTGTCACAGACTTCAACAGTGCTGATTCAGAATGAAGCTGCACATTTCTTCTTGTTGTATCTTGAACTTCTTTGGTTGTGGAGCTTAGTTGAGTTGCTATTTTTGGACTAGATGCTGTTGCTGGTATCACACCCTGGTTTGGTCTTTGATAGTTTTATTTTGCTGCATCTTCTTTGAGTGATGATGGTGTTGTATGGTTCTTTCTTGTGGCTCCTCATTTCTCTTTCATCACTGTTGAGTTGTATAAATCCATTTTTTCTGTGGATTTTTACTGTGTTTTCACTTCCATCTTTATTGAAAGTTTTTCATATTATATGTGTGTTAGAGCTGGTATGTGCAGACTGGTCTCTTATTACTAGCTGCAGATGTCTACATAATTTCTCTTTACCTTCCATTTGTAAGTGAAGTCCATGCTTTGTATAATCACTTCTACTGAGAAATGAATTGACATCCATTACCATTGCATGCTCGTAATTTTTCACAGTGTTAATTAAAAATTTCTTTTTAGCATAGATTCTGTTGTTCAATTTTTGCACATCATATCTGTATGGAATTGTGCACAAGATTATTTTTGTGTGGACTGTCTTTTGAAGAGAATCAGTTAGGGCACATTTGAAATCCTCAAATTTCTTTGTGACGTCATTTGCCCCACCTAGAATGATAACACAGTCTTTTTTCATATATTCTTTCATCTTCCCATCTATGTTACAAACAACATCCTTCAACTGACCATAAACTTACTTACATTGCCCCCTCAAACAGTGATGATATTATTGGTAACAATATTGGGGCAAACATTAAGTTATAATTTTTTAGGTTTACTTTCACATAACATGCTACATATACATTACTGGCCATTAAAATTGCTACACCAAGAAGAAATGCAGATGATAAATGGGTATTCATTGGACAAATATATTCTACTAAAACTGACATGTGATTATATTTTCACACAATTTGGATGCATAGATCCAGAGAAATCAGTACCCAGAACAACCAGTAGCCAGAACAGCCTTGTTAAGCCTGGGCATTGAGTCAAACAGAGCTTGGATGGTGTGTACAGATACAGCTGCCCATCCAGCTTCAACACGATACCACAGTTCATCAAGAGTAGTGACTGGAGTATTGTGATGAGCCAGTTGCTCGGCCACCATTGACCAGACGTTTTCAGTTGGTGAGAGATCTGGAGAATGTACTGGCCAGGGCAGCAGTCAAACATTTTCTGTATCCAGAAAGGCCTGTGAAGGACCTGCAACTTGCGGTCATGCATTATCCTGCTGAAATGTAGGGTTTCGCAGGGATCGAATGAAGGGTAGAGCCACGGGTCTTAACACATCTGAAATGTAACGTCCACTGTTCAAAATGCCGTCAATGCGAAGAAGAGGGGACCGAGACGTGTAACCAATGGCACCCCATACCATCATGCCGGGTGATACGCCAGTATGGCAATGATGAATACATGCTTCCAATGTTGTGTTCACTGCCATGTCGCCAAACACGGATGCTACCATCATGATGCTGTAAACAGAACATGGATTCATCCGAAAAAATGACGTTTTGCCATTCGTGCACCTAGGTTCATCATTGAGTACATCATCGCATGCAGTGTCAAGGGTAACCACAACCCTGGTGTCCAAGCTGATAGTCCATGCTGCTGCAAATGTTGTCAAACTGTTCGTGCAGATGGCTGTTATCTTGCAAATGTCCCCATCTGTTGACTGAGAGATCGAAATGTGGCTCCACGATCCCGTCTGTTGACTGAGAGATCGAAATGTGGCTCCACGATCCATTACAGCCATGTGGATAAGATGCCTGTCATCTCGACTGCTAGTGATATGAGGCCGTTTGGATCCAGTACGGTGTTCCATATTACCCTCCTGAGCCCACTGATTCCATAGTCTGCTAACAGTCATTGGATCTCAGCCAACACAAGCAGCAATGTCACGATATGATAAACCGCAATTGCGATAGGCTACAATCTGACCTTTATCAAAGTCGGAAATGTGATGGTACGCAATTCTCCTCCTTACACGAGGCATCACAACAACGTTTCACCAGGCAACACCGGTCAACTGCTGTTTGTGTATGAGAAATCAGTTGGAAACTTTTCTCATGACAGCACATTGTAGGTGTCACCCCCAGTGCCAGCTTTGTGTCAATGCTCTGAAAAGCTAATCATTTGCATATCACAGCATCTTATTCCTGTTGGTTAAATTTCGTGTCAGTAGCATGTCATCTTTGTGGTGTAGCAATTTTAATGGCCAGTAGTGTTGGTCATAGTAGCAGTACACTATCACATTTTATTACACAGAGGTTACACTATCTTTTACTTGGTTCTTGCATTAATCTGAAAAGTCCAAAACAACTGTTATAAATAATACAACAGTTTTGATGAATAATTGCTCTGGAGACAGTCATTACAAATAATTTAGTGCAGGGGTTTCCAACCCACAGCCCACAACCCACATGAAGCCCAATTAAGTTTATGTAAAGTTCTAATAACTTTATTTTCTCAGTGGGTATTGTTAGTGTTAAGTGTATTATGTGTGGTCCAGAAACACTCATTTTCTTCCGTAGCCCAAGTAAGCTAAAATGTTGCACACCCCTGCTTTAATGTTTCCATCAGTAACACGTGTGCCTAGCATTTGTTTTAATGACTTGAATTCAGTTTGCTCCAGATAGTTTAAACAAGTAATGATTGGAGAATTACACTTTTTGAAGCAAGTTGTGATTTAAGTAAAGTTAATGAATTTTAAATGTTCTTATCAATGTTGTATCATTACATCAGTGATTACAGAGGTTACACAGTATAAATTTCGTTTATCGTTTACAGAATTGAGGTGGAACAGTTCATGTCGGTTGTGCTGTGATTGAAGGTTGAAGGCTGTAGCAGTATGATCAGATGTGACAGGCTGGGGATTTGTATGAGGCTATGTAGTCATTTGAGACTGGACTCAGTGGAATGATTAGATTTTGGGCAGGAGATTTCATCATTGAAGAATGGGCATGGTATTTTATCCAGAGTTTCTTGTCTCTTATTTCTGTCTTATATAGCATTATGTAGTTGGATCACATGAAACAATTGTACAACTGAATGAATACTATGCAGGGGAAACTTACACAAATTACATTGACAGAATATTTCATTAGCTTATCAAAAACAGTTTTTTCCTTATGTTAAACACAATAATAACATGAATTGAAACATGGGATGAATTTAGCTTTTACTTGGGGGGGGGGGGGGGGAGGGGGGGAGTTCAAGAAGATTTTTTTATATTTCTCATTTTTGAAGTGTCACTTTTGTTTACATAACATTCAATTACTAAAGTTCATGGTGAATGAGTGCTTGAACTAAAGTCATTACTTTATTTGATGTGTATAACATGCACATCTTTAGTGTCTCGGTCAGCAAGTCTTTTTAGTTTTCAAAACATGATTTCCTATTTAACAATGTTGGTGCACCAAATGTCCACAATGACATTCCTGGTGATCACTATGCTCAGCAGTGGTTAGGCACATTCAAGGTTGCCAACTCCTGCACATCATAACAGTGGATCCTTCAGTGTGAGTCTCTGTGTACGTAGCAAGCAGAAGTCACATTTCACACTGGTTAACACTATCATATATTTGTATCACACCAGCAGCAGATGACCCATTGATGAGTATGTCACTGGTGAGTATCACATCCTGATACAAGCTTGTGCTGGCAATCTTTCAGTTTGTTTTGCAGTCCACAGCAACATTCTTTGACCATGCCACAATTAACTTTGTAGTGTTCATCACTGACTTATCATGACACTTATTTACAGTCATAAGAGTCTCATTTTCTGGAAACTGACCTCATATCATCATAGTCCAATGTTTTAACAATTTATAGTCTAGACCTGATGAAGAGAAACTCCTGATCTACACCTCCATGAGGTAGAGTGTGGACAACGTCACTTCATGTGATGGCTAACATAGACAGGGACCGAGGGATGACCGGGATAAGTCATCACCTGAGCATTTGTTGGACAGTGCACCCTCTTGCCCTGGAAATGAGAAATCATTTCTAAAGACTGAAGAACCAGCTGATGGTCAATGGCATAGGATGTGAAACCACCACATTAAAGAACTACCGTTATCCCAAGAATCAGCAGTAAACCATGTCAGTATCTTCCATAAAATTTTCCAGAGATAAAATAGTTCCCCAATCAGATCGCC
The DNA here is from genome assembly GCF_023864275.1 of Schistocerca cancellata. NCBI lineage: Eukaryota > Metazoa > Arthropoda > Insecta > Orthoptera > Acrididae > Schistocerca > Schistocerca cancellata. Next base: position 702,476,879 of record NC_064628.1, read on the forward strand.
GGGTGGGGACTGCAAAAGATACAGACAGACAATGGAAAAGAATCCCAATTTTAACATAGCCACTTGGAATGTGAGAACACTGCTTCAGTGTAGCAAGCTAGAAAATGTAAAACTTGAAATGGAATGACTGGAAATCGATATCCTAGGCATATCGGAGATGAGATGGCCCCAACCAGGTGACTTCTGGTCTGGAGAATACAGAGTCATTCACACCAGAACTGACCAAGACACACCACGAATGGGAGGAGTTGGAATAATTTTGAAGAAAAACTATGGCTCACGTGTCAAGGGATATGTGCAATATAGCTTTCAAATAATACTAGTCAAACTGGAAACTAAAACGAAGGACACTGTGATAACACAAGTATACATGCCAACATCCAAAGAAGAAGATGCAGTCATTGACAAAATATACAAAGAAATAAGTAATGCAATAAGAAATGTTAAGCAAGATAAAAACCTGATTGTCATGGGGGGACTTGAACGCAATTGTGGGTGAAGAACCAGAGGAAGGAATTGTTGGCAAGTATAGACATAGAAGAAGAAATGAAAGAGGAGATGGACTAATCGAGTTCTGCTCAAGGCACCAATTAGTTGTTGCAAACACACTTTTCCAGCATTACGAATGAAGAAGATACATGTGGAAGGCCTCTGGAGACCTGAGGAGACAACAGATTGATTACATTCTAGTGAAAGCACGTTTCAAGAACCAGATATAAGATTGCTGGAGCTATCCATCTGCAGTCATAGGCAGTGATCATAACCTGGTCCTCATGAAAAGTTTACTGAGATTCAAGCATTTGAAGAAGAAGCCAGTAAAATTTAAATGGGAACTAGAAAAACTGGCAAAGCGCTATGCTCATGAAACAGACAACCTAGCTAAAAATTTTCAACATGGTGGAGTAAATGAAGACTGGGATCAAATTAAATCTGTTATATACAAAAGCAGCAAAAAAGATAGTTGGAAGAACTAAACCCAAAAACAAGAGAAAATGGATTACTGCAGATATTATTGAGCTTATAGAAAACAGGAGATTACACAAAAATGCAACTGATGAACAAGGAAAAGCTGAATACAGAAGACTAAGGAATTTAGTTAATAGAGAAGCTAGGAAAGCAAAATAAAATTTTCTTGAAGAAATGTGCAGAGAAGTGGAAGAAAATATGCAAAATGTAAGAACTGATTTAGCCTACAGAACAGCAAATCAATTTTTTAACAAACATAAAACAACACTCTCAGGCACAATAGAAAATAAGAGGGGAAAATGCCATTTGGTGAAGACATGGTGAAGAGATGGAAAGAATACATAGAGTTGTATGCTGAAACACTTCTTTCGGAGGAAGTAATAGGAAGAGAAGAGCAAGTAGACGAAGATGACAAGGGATATGACATTCTGCAAGAAGAATTGGACAGAGCTCTAAAAGAACTACGGGACAACAAAGCAATGGGTATTGATGACATTCCTGCAAAACTAACAAAGAATACTGCTGACAGCATGAAACTGATGCTGCTTAAACTTATTAGGACCATCTATAATACAGGAGAGATACCAACAGACTTCCAGAAATATATCATTGTTTCTATACCAAAGAAGGCAGCAGCTAGTGCAAAATATGAACAGTACCGAACTCTAAGCTTAATATCACATGCATAAAAAATTCTCATAAAAATAGTTCTGAAGAGAACTGAAGAGAAGGTGGAGGATATGCTGAGTGAAGATCAGTTTGGTTTCAGAAGGGGATTGGGAACAAGAGAGGCAATTCTGGCCATGAGACTCATTATCGAAAAGCAATTACAGAAAAATAAACCAACTTATATTGCCTTTGTAGACATGGAAAAGGCATTTGATAATGGTATCTGGCAAGAGCTGTTCAGAGTGCCGAGGAAAAGTGGAATAAAGTACAAAGACATCCATGTGATACTCAGTTTGTATAAGAATGAGGTGGCAGTGATTAGGAACTGTCACCAGGAACAAGAAGCAAATATTAGAAAAGGGGTAAGACAAGGATGTGCTCTCTCTCCTCTTATATTCAATGCTTACATCCAGGAAGCTATAGACCAAGTTCGAGAAACTACTGAAGTGGGGAACAAAATTAATGGGCAGAAATAGACATGCTACATTATGTAGATGATATTACTATAGTCATGGAGACAAACAAAGATCTAGAGGAAGTGCTGATAACAATGGAAAAAATTATATGCAATCAGTATGGAATGAGAATAAACAAGAAAAAGGCTAAAGTGATGGTATGCAGTACAGGAGCAGAATATGAACCTCTGAGAATTGGAAGAGGGGAGCTGGAAGTGATAGAGGAATTTACTTACCTGGGAAGCAAAATCACAAGGGATGGTAGAAGCCGGAAAGAAATTGTGAGCAGAATACAAAAGGCCAAAATTGCATATAATTGGAGAAGGATCTTACTCACCAGCAACAACAGCAGTCTGAAAATAAGGAAACATATCATGAAAGGTTTCGTTTGGAGTGTGACCCAATATGGATGTGAAGCTTGGACAAATGGAAGAGAAGAGAGAAGATGGCTAGAGGCCCTGGAGATGCGGTGCTATAGAAGGATGATGAAGATCAGCTTGAGAGATGAAGTAACAAATGAAGAGGTGCTTAGAAGAGTACGGGAAACCAGATCTCTGTGGAGGCACATCCAAACAAGAAGAGACAACCTTGTAGGGCACATCCTAAGACACAACAACATCATTGGAACAATAGCAGAAGGAGCTACTGAGGGAAGGAATTGGCGGGTGTGAGCCCGCATCTCGTGGTCATGCGGTAGCGTTCTCGCTTCCCACGCCCGGGTTCCCGGGTTCGATTCCCGGCGGGGTCAGGGATTTTCTCTGCCTCGTGATGGCTGGGTGTTGTGTGCTGTCCTTAGGTTAGTTAGGTTTAAGTAGTTCTAAGTTCTAGGGGACTGATGACCATAGATGTTAAGTCCCATAGTGCTCAGAGCCATTTTGAATTGGCGGGTGTGACCAAGGATATCATAGATGCAACAGATCATGAATGACGTTGGATGTAACACATACGTGGAAATGAAGAGGAAGGCAGACAGAAGAGAGGAATGGCGCTCTGCTGCAAACCAACTTCAGGGTTAAACACTAAAAGAAAGAAGATAGTCTACACCATTTCCTTCCCCACAGAATCCAAGTGCCTTTAACATAATATTCCTTATTGTCATATTTACAAGACATTTATATAAAGATTATTGCCATACACTGCAATGAAGAGAGCTCACTATCATTTTCTCATATCAGTTATTCATTCAGACCTGACCAGCATGTGTGCTTACTTCATATTAGGACCACATGATTGACAGGTTAGGCTGACATTGTATAGTTGTAGAGTGACAAGTCTAACCATCAGATAGAGTATCAGGTCAAGTTAATGCATGGAACATGGATAGGTTAATGAAAGTCGAAATAAAATTGAGGCTCAAAGCTGAGGAATGTTCAAAATTGCAAGAAGCCAGGAAATTGTTCTCATACAAGACTTCCTTGCTTGTTTTACTTAAGACTAATATTTACAAAGTCTTAGTAATATATCTAAATAATGTATTGCAACTATTTGTGGTAACAAAAAAATTTAATAGGATGTACATGGAGTCTGTAACACTTTCTCACTGTGTCCTTGGAGTCTTACGCAATGGCATACATGAATAAATTCGAATTGACGTAGCTGGAAAACCGAGAACATTTTATTCACACTTTCTCATTGTCAAAAATACTGCGGGCTAACCAAGTAGCTTATGTAACGTAACACTACAGAGTTTCTGGTCAATTCATCCTACAACTACTACTTACATACATCTTCTAATATGTTTAATGCTCCAGGCAGGGCAATGCCTAGCAAATAGTGCACTCTATGTGTTTAGTCTAGCAGTAGGAGTTTTGTTCACTTATCCTTCACTATCCTAAATTTTCTCCTAGAACATTTAACTACTACTAGCAAAAACATCTGAAGTCTTTTCTTAGTTGATACAAATCTTATCTCAAATATCATAAATTCTTTTACCAGGAGCACTTGTTAATCCAAATTCACTCATAACTGATAGTTACACTAAGTACTAAACATTAATTCAGTAAAGATAAATTCCTTTTTACATGTGAAAGTATTTCTTCAGATTGTGATTGATATACAACCCCTTAATCTGTTTGACTATGGGGTGCGCCAGAAGATAACTCCCTTCTTGCAGAATAATCACAGTCTTATGTGGACCTGTGTGTAACAGCTGTTTGCAGTTTTTTTCTCATAGAAGTGTTGACACTGGGTGAGTTTTCAGCAAAATATGTTTTCATACCTGGTACTTCTGTTGTCATTGTAATATTATGTTATAATGTAATTCTTCCATGGAGGTGCTTGTTCAGTAAGTGAAATTAGAGCTCTTCTTATCTTTTCTTTCATGAACACGAGTCTCTGCATATTTGAGGAAGAGGATCAATCCATTCATTGCTCTCCTTCATGCTACTTATAAGTTCTGCTGGTGTAATTTGTGTGTTGTGTAGTGGCAAATCATTCAACCCTGCTCAGAGACCTAAATATTCTACCCTGCTGGATTGATTACCATATGCATAAGTCCTAATGAACTGACTGATTTAAAAAAAAAAAAAAAAAAAAAAAAAAAAAATATACATGTGGTCAGATTTCCTTGTGGATGAAAGTATCATATAGGTATTTGTCTAATATTTTTTTCATGTAAAAATGTTTTTCATTTGTGGCATGTAAGGTTTGTAGTATTATCTGATAGCAGAGTAGCAGGTTTGGCAACTCTTGGAATGTAACTGTTTATTATTCTTTTAATGATGAATCCTCCTGCAGTGGACTGTGTAGCATGTAACTTAACATACTTGGTAAAAATGTCATACAGTGTGCTCACATATTTAACCCTATCTCTATCTGATGGGGTTGCCTGCAACAGCAATTATGGTTTCCAACAGTTTTGATGTTATTATGGGTGTAGTTCTGTATTATAGCACTTGTTTGTTAGTTTAACTTTTTGATATATTTGGCATATTTTCAAGAGTAGCTGGATACGTCTCCTCATGTTTGGAAAGTAGCAGTATAGGGTGATCTTAGTGCATATGGATGCACCATAGTGGCTCCACAAATTAAGGGTATTCCAGATGAAAGCATTCTAGTATGAAGTTGGAACACAATCACAATACACATCAAATTTTGGATCATACCTGTAAAACAGGACATAATTTTGTGATGTTTACTGTTATTTTATCTTATCTGATAGATTTAGTGTAAGCAAAGTTTTAACCTTGTAGCAGTGTGGCTCAGTATTCCATAGTTCTGCCATGTTTTTGTTCATATCTAGGTAGTATTGTCTGCAATTGTTACCTTTCATGAGTGTGACACTGTGGTCATTAGATTGCTCATTAAGTTCTGTGTATCCTGGTGCTCACTGTGGTAATCATGATAGTGCATTGGCCAAAATGTTTCTTTACTGGAAATATAACAGTGTTCTTGTGGAAACAAGGACTAGTGCACTAAGAGTGGGTGAGGTATTTTGCAAGACAACAGTAAAAACTTTTTAAATGCCCATACTATTGCTAATGTTTCCAGTTCTGTGGCTGAGTAAGTGTGTTCACATTCTGGTAGTGTCTGGCTTGCAAAGCTAATAAAACAAACATTCTGATTTCAATCTTCATTGTTGTTGCTGTGGTCTTCAGTCCATAGACTGATCTGATGCAGCTCACCATGCTGCTCAATCTTGTGCAAGCCTCTTCATCTCTGAATAACTACTGCAACCTACATTCTACTGAATCTGCTAACTGTACTCATCTATTGGTCTCCCTCTACAATTTTTACCCCCATACTTCCCTCTAACACTAAATTGGTGATCCACTGAGCTCTTAGAATGTGTTCTACCAACTGATCCCTTCTTCTACTTAGGTGCTGCCACAAATTTCTTCTCCCCAATTGTATTAGTTGCAAGATCTGCCAATCAAATCTTCAGCATTCTTCTGTAACATCATATTTCTAAAGCTTCTATTCTCTTCTTGTACAAGCTGTTTATCATAATATTTCACTTTCATTCCAGGGTAGACTCCACCCAAACTTCTTAACACACAGATCTGCATTTGACATTAACAAATTTCTCTTCTTCAGAAATGCTTTTCTTGCCAATGCCAGTGTACATTTATTGTCCTCTCTACTTCGACCATCATCAGTTATTTTGCTGCCCAAAAAACAAAACTCATTTATTACTTTAAGTTTCTCATTTCCTAACCTAATCCCTAACACCACCTTATTTAATTCGACTACATTCCATTATCCTTGTTTCCCTTTTGCTGAGTTCATCTTATATCTTCCTTTCAAAACACTATCTATACCATTCAACTGCTGTTCCACATTCCTTGCTGTCTCTGACAGAATTACAATGTCATCAGCAAACCTCAAGGTTTTCATTTCTTGTCCCTGAGCTTAAATTATTACTCCACATTTTTCTGTGCTTTTCTTTCTTACTTGCTCAGTGCACAGATTGAGTAACATTGGGGATAGGCTACAAACCTGTCTCACTCACTTCTTAACCAATCCTTCCCTTTCACAATCATGATAACATGTAGCCATAATTTATTCAGAAAATACACTTTCAAAGAGAAACCAGTATCATACGCACATTAAAAACATAAAAGACACAAAACACATGAAAGTTGAAGATATCACTTTGCACCCCTCCCCACCCATCACCCCTTCTAAAGTTATATGTTGTGCCTCAACTTTCTTCTTTCCTCACTGATGACTTTGGGATAGTGACAAACACATCCCCTTGGCAGGCTGCTGGGACAGGGAAATCCCTGGCCCATTTCAGAAGCAGTCAAGGAAAGAAGAAAGGGGGCGACCAACAGAGAATGTAGAAATTTTTACGGAAATTTCCTTCAGCTAAGTGACAGTGTCCTGACACTGTCTGTCTGCATGATATCCTGGAATGCTGGGAACATCCAGGTACTTGCATGTGATCAGTCTGCCTGTGCAAGTCATTACAGGAGGTGTAAGGGGGGGGGGGGGGGGGGGGGGGGGAGCAGAAAGTATGACAGATCCCACCCAGATATTGCAGGATTTAGAGTGGAGAGGAGCATAACTGCTGCATGTTGTTATCATGCTGGTGCCAACCAACCCAGAGAATTGTCAAACTGTCAAGGAAAGCAGATGTAAGTCGCTCAATGGATGCATTTTGATACATGCTGCCTTTGTGGATGATGAAGACATTTGTTCCTTTTGATATCACTTGTGGGGGGTGGGTGGAATATGTAGGAGTAAGAGGCAGATGTAGAGTGTCATTACACAACCGATCTGTTTGCAGTTTTCAATTCTTTGAAAATGAAAGGATGACATTGTCTATGGTGTTGTAGGTTATGTGGCTGAAGATCCTGTGTGGTCACAAGATGGCTGAGTTGTAGGGAGTGTTAACATGGTAGAGTCACCATGAACACACAGCTGTTTGCCAAATACCAGTTGCATTCATGATAAAGACATATCATCCTTTATGGTCGTCCATAGGCCTATCTGAGCTCACGCCAATTAATTGATCCAAGCATCTGTGTGCCACATGAGAATAGATTTCAGGGAGTGGTGCATGCACTCCATCATGCCATTACTGGCAGTGTGATAGCTTGTAGTATGAATGTGATGACTACCACAAAGGTTACATAGTTCATTGAACAGATAACCCTCAAACTGTTGCCTGCAGCCCTTGGTGGTTATAAGAGAAATTCCATGATGAGAAAACCATATGCTGGCAAGTGGCTTGACAATGAGTTCAGCCATGTTGTCTGCAGGTGGTACAGCCTCTGGCAAATCAAGAAAGAATTTTAATAAGATTTCTGATGCACAACATGAAATGATGTGTGCATTGTTTGCTGCTGTCAAGGAACGATAAGTAGCTGACATCAACTTATATCACAGATGCCATGAAAAAATGCTAATCTCAGATCCTCAATTGACTAAAACATCGCATCCTGTGTTTCTGCCTTCAACAACCTGTTGCACTGTCTGAGCTGCTACTGCAGCATTGGAGCACTGTACACTCTGAATGTCTGTGTGGTACTGCATGTTCTCTAGCTTTCTGTCAAAACTTTATGTTCATCCAACATCAAGTAGCATCTTTTGTGCAGAATTTGTATTGTCATTAGAGTTCAGTTCTCTATACACAAGAAATTTTTGTGGCAGATGCAGACCTAGGTGAGAAATTATATGGACTGGTATTGGTAGCATTGGCTGAGATGGCATGCATGGTTCAAAACTGGTAGCAACAGCACTCAGTATATGTATCCCTAGGGCCACACCCAGAAAACAGAGAAACCTCATCATTGAAATCATCTTCTAAGTAGCTAGCCATAATGTCGGCCTACTTTGCAAGTTTCACCAAAGGTAGGTTAGTATCTGCCACCAACATGGGGCATAATTTGGTTGGGAGTTTGTTAAGCAATGTGAAATGTAATGCAGTTTCCTTTAGGAGATCTTTATGTGCAAACAAGTGCAGTTCCCTTAAAACTTAAGAAGGTTTCAACTGAAAGTTTGAAGTGAAATAAAGTTTTTCAAACATTCACGCTGAGGCAACAAATTAAGTTCAATCAATGTGTGTTTCAGAGAAGTGTGTGACTAGTCACGTAGCACATCCTCAATGTTTTCTATGTGATCATTGTCTAACTGTGCCAGTACTTGCACTTATCTGTCAAAATCACTATGCACTTAGTGTTTGTGAAAAATTGCTTCTGGGTGAAGAAACCTCAGTTTACAGCTTGTTGACCAGAATGGTGGGATTTTCACATTAGCAAGCTTGCCAAAGATGAAACATCTTGATCAGCTGAATTGGAGTGAGAACATACGTGTTTGGAGTTGCAGTGATTGGAGTAGAGAGCAAAGCATTGTTGGTTTTTGATGCAGTAGAAGGTGTCTTCAGAGGAATATGCATTGTCTATGATGATGAAACTGTTGACTCTGTTTGTAAATATTCTGCATGAAATAATCAGAAAGTCACCAATGTAGGAGTCATTTTCTGGTGTTGCCATAACTTCAAATGATGAAATGATATACTATATTATATAACCATAATTTACTCAGAAAATACATTTTGAAAGGGACACTGGTAAAATATGCACATTACAAACAGAAGACAAAAGCCGCCAGCAAGGTAAAGATATCACCTTGCACCATATTGCACAGTGCACTTCAATCAGTTGCTCTCATAACTGCAGCAGGGCTATAGACAGAGAGATGCTGAGTGAAACACATTAAGCTGTCAAGAGAAAAATGCATGAAACCCTCAATGATTACTGTAGCAGGATGCTATCAAATGATCTTTCACAAAACTCAAAGAAATTGTGGTCATATATAAAGACTGTTAATGACACCAAAGTTAAAATCCAGTCACTCATGGGTGAGACAGGAACTGAAATTGAGTGTAGAAATCAAAAGCAGAAATGATTAACTGCACTTTCAAATGTTCCTTTACAAAGGAAAATCCAGGACAATTGTTCCAGTTATCCCTCACACCACTCAAAGATGAATGAAATGCATATTAGTGTCAGTGGTGTTGGGAAATGTCTGAAATCATTAAAACTGAACAAAGCTCCAGGGCTCATGGAATCTCTATCACATTCTATACTGAATTTGCACCTGAGTTAAACACCTTTTTTAACTGCAATCTGTCATAGATATCAGAAAACATGCCCATTAGTTGGAAGAAAACACAAGTCACATGCATTTACAATAATTAATATTGATTTGTTGTAGAATTTAAGAACCTTCAACATCGCAGCGCGTCAGCAATCATTGGTTAATATATTAAAAAACTAAAAAACCACTTCAATTGTGAAAAAAAGCACCTAGCGTTAAGTGTTAACCCAGGTTTCAGCGCAGATAACTACACCTTCTTCAGAACAACAATAAAACCCACAAGTCCCTAAGAAGGCCTTTTTCAATGATTAAAAGAACACCATAGCTATACATTTATAAACGAAAAAGGAGTTCCTCCTGTTGTCACAGGTAGCTTCAAATTATAAGTTTCTTTACTAGCATAAGCAACCATGTGCAGTTATTTTTAGGTTTCATCTCCTATTTAGCTCATCTCTTGTTCTATCCATTTCATTTTTTGATATATGTTGATTCGTGGTTGGGAATATATGGGCTATTTAGTCCCGACCCACGTATAAACTTTCTCGTATTTGTATGCGCATGTGCATTCAAGTAACTTCCCTTGTCTTGCGCATATGCATGGATAGGCTTGTAAGTGAGTGACCATTTGTAGCTGCAGTTTATGGCGGGTCATGGCCCATCGAACATAGGCCGGTGTGAGGTGGAGCATACACCATTAAGTTAAGTAGTGGTTTTGACTTTGTACATATGTACTGTTTGTGTTTTCCTTTTCTTTTTCATTTATAAATGTATAGCTATGGTGTTCTTTTAATCATTGACAAAGGTCTTCTTATGGACTTGTGGGTTTTATTGTTGTTCTGAAGAAGGTGTAGTTATCTACGTCGAAACCTGGGTTAACACTTAACACTAGGTGCTTTTTTCGCGCTCGAGGTGGGTTTTTAGTTTTTTAATTGTTGTAGAATCTTAAAACATATTCTGAACTCCAATATAATGAGATATCGTGAATAGGATGATCTCCTCAATGCCAGCCAGCATGGATTCCAAAACATTGGTCATGTGAAACCCAACTTGCGTTTTTCTCATCCAACACAGTGAAAGCTTTGGATCAAGGCAGTAAGGTAGATGCAGTATTTCTTGGTATTTGGAAAGCATCTGACTCAGTACCACAACTACACTTATTATCAAAAGTACTATCATATAGGATATCAAGTGAAATTTGCATCTGGACTGAGGATTTTTGGTAGGGAGGATGCAGCAAGTTATTTTGAATGAAGAGTCAATGGCAGATGTAGATGTAAGTTTGGGTATTCCTCAGGGAAAAAGTGGTGAGACCCTTGCTGTATTAATGACATTCTGGGCCTCAGACCTTTTGGAAATAATACATTTATCTGCAATGAAGTACTATCTGAAAGAAAGTGCATGAATATTCACTCAAGTCCTGATAGGATTTCTAAGTGGTTCACAGATTGCTAACTTGCTTTAAACGTTCATAAATATAAAACTGTACACTTCACAAAATGAAAAAAAATGTAGTTTCCTGTGATATAATATCCATGAGTCATAGTTGAAATTGGGCAACCCATACAAAAATCTGGTTGGAATACTTATAGGGAACTGAAATGGAATGATCACAGAGTCAGTCACGCACAAAGCAAGTAGCAGACTTTGATTTATTGGTAAAACACTAGGAAAATGCAGTCATTGTACAAAGAACACTGTATATGAAACAGTGTGACCCACCCTAGAATATTGCCCAAATCTATGGACGCTTACCAAATAGGATTTTGAATGTATACAGAGAAGGGCAGCACAAATGGTCACAAGTGTGTGTGGTCCATGCTAGAGTGTCACAGAGATGATGAGGAAACTGAACTGGCAGACTCTTGAAGATCGACATAAACTAGCTCAAGAAATCATACTCACAAAGTTTCAAGAACTGGCTTTACATGATGACCCATTCCCATACATCTCACTCCCATACTGATTGTGAGGACATGATTAGCGTAACAACAGCACACAGGGAGTCATTCATATGATCATTCTTTCTGTGCTCCACATTTGAATGGAATGAGAAAAAACCCTAATAATTGGTGCAATGATATGTATTCTCTGCCATGCACTTCACGATGGTCTGAAGAGTTTAGCAGTAGATACAAGATAAGGGGTAAAAATCTGGAATGTGATGTAAATAGCTAGGGGTAATACTGTGAAAAAATATGATATGGAACAAGTACAGCAAATGAGTAACAGAAAATATGAATGGAAAATACAGAATTCTTGGGTAGGTCACTGCATTTGTGAAGAAATTTGTTATGGAACAAATGTTTTAACAGATCTAGAAAATAGTTTTGGGTAAGTTCCATGCAATCAGAAAGAGACAGATAACTCTCTTCACTATGTATTCTTTGAAATTATGGAAGTTTTAAAGGTATAAATTAGATATTATTTAGTTACTGAGAGTAGGAGATTTTTCCCCCATTTTAATTTCAAGTTATAAAATAAGTCTATAATTTATTGATATAATTTTCACTATATCCATGCATACAGAAGTCGTAAAAAGTCAATAGTTTATCTGATCATGATGTCAATAGTGAATTTTACTGGTCAGTTAGGTGCAGATCACAGAAGAAAAGTGTTGTATCACAGAATCACAAACAGTGCTAAGAGAAAAATCACAGGAAGGATTATGAGGAAAAAAAACTTATAAATTAAACAGTGTCAATTGAAAATTTAGGACTTTCTTGAAGATTTTGATACAGTGGTTTGTGTCTTGTTTTCCACCAAAGAGAAGTGAACACAAGCAAGGGTAAGGGGTGGTCAAATCTTGGGAGAGAAAGCTCTACATAATTCAGAGGACAAGCAATAATCAAGGTTTGAAACTACATTACCACCAACATTCAACTACATCAGACTTTTACAACCACTATTAAACACACTGTGGAAGGTATTATCCAGAAGATATTACCCAGAAGGTATTAGCCAGTACCAGTTATTACGGCTTCTTTCTTTTCCATTCACATGTTGTTGTGGTCTCCAGTCAAAAGACTGGTTTGATGCAAATTTCCATGAGACTCTAGCCTGTGAAACCTCTTCATTTCTGAATATCCACTGCAACATATATCCTTTTGAACCAGCTTACTGTAATCACTTCTCTGTCTCCCTCTACAACTTTTACCCCCTCCTCTTCCCCTCTAGCACCTCCTCATTAATTATGCAAATTACCTGTATAAGCTTCAGCATTCTTCTGTAGCAACATATTTCAAAAGCTTTTATTATCTTCTTGTTTGAACTGTTTATCATCCACTTTTCATTTTCATACATGGTTACACTGCAGACAAATGCCTTTGGAAAAGACTTCCTAACAGTTAAATCTGAATTTGATGTTAACAAACTTCTCTTCTTCAAAACATTCTTCTTGCCACTGCCACTCTACACTTTGTGTCCTCTCTACTTTGGTCATTAACAGTTATTTTACTGTATAAATTGCAAAAATCTTCTACTACTTTTAGGGTCTCATTTCCTAATCTAACTCCCTCAGCATAGCCTGATTTAATTCATCAACATTTCTTTACCCCTGTTTTGCTTTTGTTGATGTTTATCGTACATCCTTCTTTCAAGACACTGTCTGTGCCATTTAATTGCTCTTCTAAATCCTTTGCTGTCTTTGACAGAATTACATTGTCACTGACCAACCTCAAAGCTTTTATGTCTTCTCCTTGAATTTTAAATCCTTTACTGCTTGCTCAATGCACAGATTGAATAATATCAGGGATCGGCTACAACACTCTCTCACTCTCATCTCAACCACTGCTTTCCTTTTATGCCCCTTGACTCTTATATGTACCATATGCTTTCTTTACAAGTTTTAAATAACATTTCACTGCCTGTATTTTGCCCCTGCTGCCTCCATAGTATCAGTAGCGCCTTGTGTGTTCCTACATTTCTTCAGAATCTAACCTGATCTTCCCCAAGGTCAACTTCTACCATTTGTTCCACTCTTCTGTAAATATTCATGTTAGAATTTTGCAAACCAAGACTTATTGAACTGATAGTTCAATAATGTTCACACCTGTCAGCATTTGATTTCTGTGGAATTTGAATTATTATGTAATTCTTTAAGTTTGAGGTTACATTGCTTGTCTCATACATCTTGCATGCAAGGTGGCATAACTTTGTCATGCTCAGTTCTCCCAGGGATATTAGTAGTTCTGACAGAATGTCATCTACTCCAGGGGCCTGGTTTCTATTTAGGTCTTCCAGCACTCAGTATCATGTCTCCTATCTCATATTTGAACTCTTTCCTTTTGATAATGCCTTCATGTTCATTTCCCTTGTACACATTTCCTTCTTCCACCTTTCAGCATTCCCTTCTGTGCTTAGTACTGGTTTTCCATCTGAGCTCTTGATATTTATATATGAAGCATATTCAAAAAGTAAGGTCCAATTAGGCATGAAATGGAAACCACTGTGAAAATCCAATGGAAATTTGCACAGATGTGTTGGACAGTGTCTTTAGTGGGCCTGCTGATTGCTTCACATGGCTCTTTTCAGTTCAGAGCACAAAATGATCAAGTAGAAATGCCTAAGACAATAGTGTCTCCCACCAAGTATGTGGATCTAGTGAGAGATTTCACCTGAAGTTGTGCAGTCCACATAACATAAATGTCATGCATTTTTTTCTTCAAGACAATTTTCAGCCACAATATGCAGGGGCAATGAAGACACACCTGCAGCATTTTCATGAAAGTTTTTGATCACCCAAATACAGCCCTTAATTGGCTCCCTCCATTGTTCATCTCTGCTCACATGGACTGCTGGCCATGAAGACAACATTTTGGCACAAACAATGAAAGGCAGACCAGTGTAGAGAACTGGTGGAATGCACAGGTGGCTGTTTCTGTGATGATGGTACTGGGTAGTTTGAACAATGCCATGACAAATGTCTAAGTTGGAGTGGCAACTATTTAGAGAGGTAGCTGTAAGGTGTGGCTAATTGTTATGAATAAAAAATTTTTGATTATCACTGTGGTTTTCATTTGGTGACTGATCCTACCTTACTTTTCCAAGCAGCCCTCATAGCTGATTCTTTTTTCACCAAAGACCATTTTAATTTCCCTTTAGGTGATATCTATTTTTCCCCTCATTATATATCTTTACCTTTATATTCATCCACTAGCAGTTCCTGCATAGATTCAGATTCTTTATTAGTCATTCAGCATTATTACATGCAATAGACTTCGTCAGTTCACTTAACCTATTAATTTTATAAAATAAATTTTTACATATTTAAGTTGATATTGGGCATTTCTAAAAATTCTTCTAATGAATAGAATGGATTAGTTAACAAGAAGTTATGAACATTGTCTTTAAATAATTTGTCAGGCTTGATTGACCCATTTTTAGACAATTTGTTATATATTTTAATTGCCATATACTTATGACTATTGTTAGTTTTAGCTAATCTATTTTGTGGCAACAGCAGAGAAGTACATGTTCTTGTATAGTAGCCATGCCTTTCATTTGTTACACTTAAATTAGGTAGTTCAGCAAGTATGTAGTTAACACTGTCAAGAATATATAAATTAATTACTGTTAAAATTCTATATTTAATGAACAATGGTTTACAATGTGTTCTATTATCTACCTTAGCCATTACTCTGATTGCTTTCTTTTGGATCACCATAATTTCATTTATTTTTCTGCTGTTTCCCCAGAGTATTAACCCATACCTTAAAACAGATTGAAAAAAGGCAAAGTACGCTGTCCTTACATACTCAACTGTCACACAACACATCAGTCTCTTCAACAAATATATAACTCTTGACAACCTAACCACTATGTGATCAACATGAGAGTTCCATGTTAGACTGTTGTCAAGTACGATACCTAAAAACTTTGTCTTTTGTTTTTCTATTTTTGTAGTCTTTGATAGACTGAACCACATATTCTGGGTCTTTTCCTCATTTAATAGCAGACCATTGGCATTAAACCATGATGTTGCATTTTCTTTTGCCAATTTCATATCACTTACAAGTTTACCAAGTATATGGTTTACAGATAGAAAAGTTGTGTCATCTGCATACATAAATGTCTTTACATCTATATTTCCTGGTAAGTCATTTATGTGTACAAGGAAAAGAAGTGGTCCCAATTTAGATCCCTGTGGCACACCGTGATGAACCTCGAGTATGTTTGACAGATGACTTCCTGAACTCACCACCTGCTTTCTTTTATTGAGGTATGATTTGATGAGTTTTAAACTTTTATCACATATTCCATAGTCCTCAAGTTTAGAGAGCAGAAGTGAGTGGTCAACACAGTCAAAAGCTTTGCTCAGATCACATAAGGTTACCTGTGCATGCGCATGGTCCTCAAATGCTGCTAGAATGTCTCTGACTAAGAGCTCTATGGCATGTATAGCTGACCTTGAAAGTCTTTTCGGGTTTGCTGCCGGATCCTAAAATCAACTTGACTCGATATTTCGGCGATCCAACTGTTCGCCATCTTCAGGAAATGTTGCTTCTGCTGATGAGTCCCGCTGAGAACTGACGCAAGATTGCAATTCGACGTCCTATATAGGCCACCGTTCAGTACACGGCGCATGCGCCGCCCATCACGGTTTCTGCCTTACAAAACAGGGAGGTGGCGCCGCCCTTGGTGAAACATAAGAAAGAATACTTATTCTGTGGCAATGACTCCTCCAGAATTTCAACTTTATTTTCAAGACCCTGAATGTTTAAAAATAGGATGTTGTTGTGACTTATCTGTGAGTTAGCAGGCTGGTTTTTCACATTTTTATTGTCTTCTTGGCTTGAAACCATAAAAAATTATCACTGAATGACACAGATGTATTTTTCCTTTGGCTCCTCCTTAAGCGTTGCTGTGTTGCTGCTCCAGTCGTTGTTGGTTCTGCTGCTGTTGCTGCTTCTGCTGATAATGATTGTGCTGCTGCTGTTTCACTTATTTCTGGTGTTTGTTGTTCCATAACTGCTGTGCCTTTCTGTGAATTATTAACATTTGGAGTGTTCACTTGCATTAATAAAATTTCACATTTGTCTTGGAGAGGTGTAGCTTCACTGACAGCAGATTTCACATTGGAGTCTACAGGATACACACACTTCCTGTCCATGAGAGGTATGACTTTTCTATCTTCACACTGCACATTTGAGATTTTATTTACAAGTTCTAAAATTTTTGTTACTATTACGTTTTTTCCAAGTACATTTAGATGGGAATCATGTGTTGTGTGAAATCTTTTCCCTAAATTGCTGATGTTCACAAATGTTACATTTTCAAACCGCTTGCAAATATTTTGCATCTCTTTATTTGCAGTTTCAATTTCTTTATTTACACAGGACCATCCTATCAAGTCGTAACGGTGTGGCACTGAAAAAACAATAACATTTGTTCCTCTCAGCTCATACAGTTTTGTTTTTAGCGAGATTAAGAGATCTTTTTTTTCGTTCCTAGCTATATCATTTGATCCCGCCAGGAAGATGGAAAAGTCCTTTTTGCTCAGTGAGGAAATTTTTTCTTGACTCATTGACGTAGCAGCACTGAATTTTGCTCCTGGTTTTATTGTACAGTTTAAACTAAAATTCTGACTACTTGTACGCCGAAATTCAGCGGCTGTATTTCGTCCTTGGCTGTCGGCATACAGTTCAATTTTACCGGTACTTGCTGTTCCGAGATTACCCGTTTTCTGCCTATCTTTGCAGTAAGCGAAGTCTTGTTTGGCACTATTTATTATGACTTTTTTGCTAACACATGTCGATATTGTCTCAGTAGAGCAACTTAGAGGTGGAAGATTTTTCGTGAGCACTTTCGCATATGATCTTTTACTTAACTGCTGCTGAAATATTCCATGTTTTACCTTATTCACAAAGTCGTTTGGTTTTCCACATGGTACACACGCACTGTTAACTTCACTTTCACAATCCGTAGTCGAAAGAGCTTGAAAGTAATTTTCGTTCACTATATTTGTTTCTTTTGCCGTTTTCTGTATCTTGTATTATCTGTTTGCGTCTTTTGTACTTCATTTCCGTCCAATTCTCCGACATATTCGTATTTTCATGGCGCGAGTTTTTCATGTTCCGTTCACTTTTTTCTTCTTTAAGTTTCTTGATATCCATCTTCAAGGAACTGATAATAAATTGTAAACTAGACACCCGTTCGCTGAGCTTTGTAATTTTATCCTTACAACTGTCACAATTTTTCTTTTTCACGGCAAAATTCGCACTTTTTCTCGGACACGCACAACGAATTTTCACACTAGCCGCCATCTTGTTGCTCCTGTTGACACTTTTGTCATTCCCTTTGAAGCATCTATGTCTTTAATGTTGGCCTTGTTCTTGAGAATAGTGCAAATATTTGATGCAGACCGACTCTATGTGTGTACTAAATCAGCAATGCTCACATCATGTTTGCATTTTTTAATAATGTTAGATTTCATTTCTAACGTTCTTTTCTTTCTAGTATAGTTATAATAGTTGTCTTCGTGTGGCTCTATCTTTGGGACATTTCTACAAAGATTTTGCACTCCCTGCCAATCCCATGTTTTTAGGTGTTTGTGTTCTCTCTCACCATCTTCATTTACTGCATTTTTGTTTCCACCTTTTATCAACTAAATTCAATATCTCCTATGATACTTGAGGATTTCTAAGAGAACTTGTTTTTTTCCTTATGTGATCCTCTGCTGCATTCACTACCTCATCTCTCAAAAGCTACTCATTTTTCTTCTACTGCATGCCTTTCCCCTGCCTAATGCTCCCCATGAAATGCTCAAGAACCTCTGGTTCTTTCAACTTATCAAGTCCAATCTCCTTTATGTCCTACATTTTTGCAATGTCTTCAGTTTTAATCTACAGTTTATAACCAAATTGCGTTCAGGGTTCACACTGCCAGGGAAATGTCTTACAGTTTAAAATCCAATTCCTGAACCTCTGTCTGGCCATTATGTAATAAATCTGAAATCTTATGATGTCTTCAGGTCTCTTTCACTTATACTAGGTGATATCCAAAAGAAAATGAACTTTTTTTCACATTTTAAGCCCAAACCTTCACTCTCTTTCAAATTATTCTCTACTTGCACCTCCACACTTGTCTAATCTTTTACTTCTTTTTTCAAAACATTGCTTCAATTAATGTCTCTGTCATTTATTTCTTCACCTCAGTAATATCAGCAAACACTTTCCTTTCTGGTTTCTTTTCATTCTAGGAAAAAAAACTCACACATGATACAAACAGGGTTTTGTGAACAGGGGCATTGTCTTGATGGAAAAACTAATTACCCAACTACCACAAATCATGCTGCTTCTGCTGCATGCTGTTGTACAGTACTTTCAAAACTTCCAAGTTGGAGGCCTGGTTAACCATCTTACCATGTGGAACAAACTCTGCATGGATGAATTCTCTGATCTTAAAAAAAACAAATCAGCATTGTTTTAATGTTTAGTTTCACCTGATGAGCTTTCTTGGGGTAAGGATCATAGCCTAGTACCAATTTTTCATCACCTGTGATAATTTTTGAAAAAAAAAAGCAATCCATGCTTCCACATTACCTTATTTCTACTCAGCATTCAGCAGTCATGGCAAGAATTTGGCAGCCACCCTCCTCATTCCCAAATCTTCTGTCACAACTCACTGCAATGAGCTCTGAGTCTCTCCCAACAGTCCCGCAATATCTTCCATGGTCCATCATCAACTTTGGCTGATGACTGCATGAATCTTTTCAACATTTTCATGTATTCTGGCTGTGGAAGGATGACTAGAACAATGTCTGTCATCAACTGACATTTCACTATTTTTGAAATGGGAAACCACTCAAACACTTGAATTTTCCCTATAGCATCACCCTTTTAGTATTTAAATAGTTTCTGTTCCACTGTTTCTGACTAAAAAGCAGAATTTCACTGCTGTTTGCTGTTAATGAAAATCCTTCACAGTGATAATACTTGGCTTATTGATTGTGGAATATTTGCTCTTTGTGCTCCTAGTGGCAAAATGTGGTACTATGAAAGTTCTTCCCACCAAAAAATTAGTTCTGTTTCTTTTGGGTATCCTCTTGTACAGCCCTCTTTCACAATTCATAAACCAAGTGTTAGAAATGCTTAGATTATGCTCTGTGCAAAATTCTACCAGATGGTTTCCTCTTCGATTCATTTCCCCTAATCCATATTCAGCTACTATTTTTCCTTCTTTTCCTTTCATACTGTTCAATTCCTATCACAATTAAATGTTCCTCTCCATTTACTACATGAATAATTTCTTTTATTTTATCATGTGTTTTTTCAGTCTCTTCTTTATTTGTGCAGCTAGTTGGCATATAAATGTGGACTACTGTGGTATGTGTTGTCGTCATGTCAATCTTGGCTACAATAATGCATTTATTATGCAATTCATAGAAGATTACCTATGTTCATATTTTCTTATTAATTATTAGACTTACTCCTGCAATACACCTGTTTTATTTTGTATGTATAACCCTGTACTCACATGATCAGAAGTCCTATTCCTGCTGCCAATGAACTTCACTAATCCCCACTACAACTAACTTCAACCTGTTGATTTCCCTTCTTAAATTTTCTAACCTACCCCCCTGATTCAGGGACCTAACATTCCACCTCTCTGCCTCTTAGAATGCCAGCTTTGTTTTCCCTGCCCAGAGATCCAAATGGAGACTGTTTTACGTCTGGGGGTATTTTACCCATTAGAATACCATCATTATTTAACTCTACAGTAGAGCTATATGCCCACAGGAAAAATAAAGGCTGTAGTTTCCCCTCACTTTCTGCAGTTTGCAGTACCAGCATGGCAAGGCTACAGCCATCCAGACTGTTGCTTCTGTGAAATTACTGAACAGGCTGCTGCTGCTGCTCTTCAAGAACAATACGTTTGTCTTGGCTAGCTACAGATATATCTCCAGTGTGGTTGCACCTGCTGTATGGTATCTGTATTGTTGAAGCATGCAAGCCATCTCACAAGGGCAAGGTCTGTGATTCTTGAGGGTGTCCATTCACATAAGGAGCATGAAAAGAATAATTGCATAACATGTGTGAAAAGAATGTCTGCATATCAAGTGTCAAAAAAAAAAAGATTGCATATGGAGTATGAAAAGAATGATTGCTTAAATGCCTCTGTACGCATGGTAATTAATCTTGGCCTTTTAAGTCCCATGGGAGTGATGTTTAGGGGTTAGTCAACATCTGTCTTCAGGCATCTGACAGGTCAGTTTCATCTGCATCTTTGTGACACCCTCCCATGGTTCAAAAAACCTGTCACAATTTGCGCTGTTCGTTTTTGTGTTACATTCAGTATCCCCTGTTGGTCCTGTTTGATGCACATTCCACCCACTTGACCAATATTCTAGGTTATGTCATATGTGTGTTGAGTGTTTAGTGAGCAATCTCCTTTGTAGGCTAAACTATGAGCTAAAGTCTATCACCTATTCTACCTAAGACTGAGCCTATGTGACCATTCCATTTCAGATCTGTACAGATTGTTATGCCCAGGTATTAATATGTAGTGACTGATCCCAGTTGTGATTCACTGATATTGTAATCATACAATACTACTGCTTTTTCATTTTCTGTAATGCACAGTTTTACTTTTAATGCAAGATGCCAACTGATGCAGCACTTAAAAGTCTTATCACGATCAGACTGATTTTTTAGCAGCTTTTTGCAGACACTAATATAGATAATAACATCGTTTGCAGGAAGTCTGAAGTAAGTAAATAATGGGTCAACTGAAAAAAAAAAAAAAAAAAGTAATGAAAATTTGAGTTATAGGTGAAATTCCACTGTAATCACCAATGCCAATAACATCTATTTTGATACAAGTACCAGAACAGTGCAAAACAATATTTACAGCTGTCACAAGATGGCACTTGCGTCTAACACCAACATCGATGTTCGAATAACGAGTCGTGCACCCTCTGTTCTCTGTTATTATCTTTGGCATGCACTTGTGTGAATTGTTGACAATTGAAGTAGCTCTGTGGTTTGTCTGCAACAATAGGACACTGTTGAAGTAATTACTACAGATAAATAATACACAGTATTGAAAAATGGAAAGGGAAGCTACACCAAAACAGAGGAAGAGAGGTGAAAGTAGTGCTCAAAGTGGAAGGTACAAATTATGCAGTGAAAGAAAAGAATATACTCCAAAAGACAGCACTGTGGTTCCAGCTAAAGGTGGCCGAGCGGTTCTAGGTGCTACAGTCTGGAACCGCGCGACCGCTACAGTCGCAGGTTCGAATCCTGCCTCGGGAAGTTCTAGGGGACTGATGAGCTCAGAAGTTAAGTCCCATAGTGCTCAGAGCCATTTGAACCATTTTCCAGCTAAAGAGGCACCCAAGCATGAGGTAGGCCTTAATTGCCATTTTAATTTTAATAACAAGGGTTGGAATCTGCATAAGTTATGTTCTAGTATTTTAAAGCATTTAATTTGCATGGACAAAAATTATTATTCTGATTATGAGGTTATGGTTAACTATTGTATGTAGCAGCACCACCATTTAGGATAGGGAAAGTTAGTTTTATGCAATATTATGAGCACAAATTACAGCCAGGTGCAGGCTGGATTGCAGTGAGTTAAGCATACCAACAATTGCAAAGTAGAATAGAGGCCACAGGGCCATCAAATTGCTGAAAGAGTATACGTAGTAGTTTTGCATGTCGCAAATCACAGGCAGAAGGGGCCTACTGGCCAACCTAGTGTGCTAGTGTGTTATGAGTACGTGACGCGAAGTGGTGCGTATGACAAAACAGAGGCGCACAGCCGTGTATAAGTAGGTGCGGGTTTCTAATAAGATTCATTCAAGTGTGGTAACTCTCCTGGGTGGCGGGCCGTGTCACACCGCCAGATACATGCAGCAGCAGATGGGGAACCAGCATTCCAGTCCACGGTGGGTCCTTGGTTCGTTACCGTGGGCAGACGTCCTGGCTGGCACATGCTGGAGGCAACCCGAGGTGCGGGCTGCAGATTTGGATGCCAGATTGTGGGTGCTTGTTGTTGCTGTGATCTTAGCCATGCTGGCGAGAAGCACGCAGCTGGCTCCCTGTGGCTCACACCAAGTGCCGCTGAGTCGTCAGAGACGCAGACCACTGAGTCAACTGCCAGCACCCTGATGATGCCGCAACTCTGCTGCCGTACTAGGCCGACACACAGCAGTGTGTGTACAGGTCGCTGAGGCAGCCATTCTGTGCCAAGCTGTTTCGCAGACAGTGAAGTGGTGTCCTCAACATTGCAGAATCTAGTGACGCAGATCGAGAAGAATGGGAGCACTATAGATGGAAACAATAAATCACTTGGAAAGCTCAGATGAGTCTTAATATGGTGCCTTCTACCTCTTCCCGCTACATTTGGTGTTGCTGTTACATTTGGTGGCAGAAGTTGCCACTATATTTGGTTTCAGAATAGCGGACATCATCTGTCCAGTACGATGTTCGAGCCAACCACCCGCATTACATTCACATGATGTGGTGAGTTTTGACCAGTTTTCTTTTGAGTATTGGACGTTTTCTTGCTTTTTTGTGTTTTTGAGTATGGCTTATGGCAGGCCGTTTTAGATGTTTTGCATACTGGTAGGCAGTTTTTTTGTGAGAATAAGTGTTAGTGAATTTTCGGCAGTAAGATTTTTTTTATTTTCACGGCATTTGATTACTTTTGTGTTGGTTTGGGTATGATGTTACCGAGTATGATGATACTGAGGTGTAGGGAGTCGGGTTATTCTTGTATTTAAATGTTTTGTTTTGGGACTAACTGGGAACGAAAGCAACACAATGACAGAGTCAGGGATGCGAGGTGTGTCGGAACCAGAAGTGGTACAGATTTTGTTGGAAAAAGTAGCACAACTGACAGCAGACATTATGCAGTCGAGAAATGAATTACCATCTAGTAGTGAGCAGGAAACTGCATCTGATCGATTGATCCAGTTGCCGTGAGTTTGATTATTCTGTTTTCTGGCAAGGCATCTGAGGATGTGCGTTTGTTTGTGGAGGACTTGGATACTTCAGCAGTGATGAATGGTTGGTCTGATGAGCAGTTGTTACATGTAGCCAAGATTAGATTAACGGGTGAAGCGAAAACATATGTAAGGTGTTCTGAGGCCTTAAGGAAGGCAGGACAGTTTAATCAGTTAAAGGAAGGGCTTTTACAAAGGTACAAAAAACAGAATAGCACTCAGTACTTTAGACAGAGGTTGAGTACAATGTCAAAGAGACAGGGGGAGACGATGGAGAAATTTGCGGACAGGATAAGGGAAATTAATGAGTATACTTATGAGATGGGTCAGAGTGATGAAGTGAATAGTGTTTTGTTGCAGGAGGCCCGAGCAAAGGGCACTTGATGTATTTTTGAGAGGGTTACCAGCGCATATGTCATGGAAAGTGCGTGAAGGGACTCCGAAAGATTTGTATTCGGCCATTCAGTTGGAAATTCAAAGTGACGAAATAGATGTGGCTCAGGGGTACATGAGAGTCAAACAGTGTTTACAGTGGGTGTGAAATGTTTTAAGTGTGGTTGTACAGGACAAGTGCAGAGGCAATGTACCCAGTCACTGAGGAATTAAGGAAGGGGTGGATATCGGCAATGGGGAGGATGGAGAAGTGGAGATAGGAAAGATGGACAAGCGTTAAACAATAGAGGGTGCCCAAGACCCATCCAAGGGAGTTCCTGTTTAATTTCAATGCTACGAATATGTATGCAGAGGTGGAATGTTCAGTGGTAGGATCCATAGGAACTAAAAAGTTTAAGATTTTGTTGGAGACAGGGGCACAAGTGTCAGTGGCTACTACGAATATAATGGCATGAAGGAAGCGAGACCCACCACATTATAGGTTGCGTTGAGTGGGGGATAAGGAGGTCACACCTTTGGGGTCAGTGACAGTTGACTTTTGAATAGAGGGAGTCTGATTTAATGCATGCATGGAGGTAGTACCACAGGTAAGTGAAGGCTATGACATGATTCTAGGAGTAGATTTCTTGCATCAACATCATGCCAAAATTGAACTTGGACAATGAACTGTGGAACTTGGTGGAATGTTATTTCAGCTAGGGGAAACTGTTGTCAATGAAGAGTTGTCTTGAGGGGTGTTCAACATAATGAACAAACCAATTGAACCGCGTACATTATCATTAAGGCTTAATTCGCATGAGTGTGTGTCGAGTGACACTGGGAAGTCACTTTGGGTAAGTGTGGAGTAAAATCTACCTGTGGGTACAGTAAGTGTTCGTGAACCATTGGAGGATAATGAAGTTTTGGGTCCATTGGGTTGTTTTGTGAAATGTAGTGTTGTACGCGTACTGGAGGGGAATGACGGGCGAATCACTCCCGTGAACGTGGATAATTTTAGTAAGCATAGGTGTAGTACTGAGTTAAAATCTTTCTGGAAGTCACAAAATACTGCAGCCACCCAACTGCTTTGACTCTTAGTTTTCAGGATGTCATGTGAGAAAGGTGCAGATTGGGTTTCACATCATCAGCATTCTCAGAAACCCTGCTGATTCACATAAACAAGGTCATTCTGTTTGAGATAGCTCAGAATATTTATAAGTTTGTACAACAAATGGATGTCAGGAATATTGGTTGGTAGTTTTGTGGACGACTCCTCCTGCCCTTCTTGTAGATCTGCGTGACCTATGCTTTTTTTCAACTACTGGGCATGGTCTTTTATTTTATGTTATGTTATGGCCAAAAAGGGGGTCTAACTCAGTTGAAAATCAGATACAGAATCTGACTGGGATTCCATTGGGCCCATGAGCTTAGCTCAGTTTTAGTGATCTGATCTGTTTCTCAACACCACTGACACTAATGTCCATATCATTTGTCTTTGTAGTCTTACAAGAATTCAATTGAGACAATATTCATTTATTCTTCTTGTAAAGAACCATTTTTGTGAACTGTATAACTGAGATGAGATGTGGGTAAGAGCCTAGCATTCAATTGGTTGGTTATGGGAAACCGCCTAAAACCCTTCAAGGGTGGCTGGCATGCCAGCCTTCCCCAGATCCCAGGAACGGCATGCTACTGCATGTGACTATCTGGGAATGAAAAAATGTATGATTAGAAAAAATAAGTTATTAAGATAAATAAGGGAGATGAAAATTTGATATTGATGTGGGGCTGAAATTTGATAGGAAGAGAAGGAAAAATAGTAGGAGGATGTGGATTGGGGGAAAGGAATTGAAGAGGGAGCTGCCTGATAGAAACAGCACTAGAAACTATTTGGGATTTAAGGAATATATGATGAGATAAAATGAGTTATTATGGCAGTTAAGGGAGACAAAACTTTCTTTGTGATGGGGCACTGGAATTTGACAGTAGGAAAAGGAAGAAAAAGAAAAATAGTAGATTAACATGGTCTGCAGGAAAAGAATAAAAGAGGAAGCCACATGATAGAATTTTGCAGAGAGCATAATTTAATCATTACTAATACTTGGTTAAAGTATCATGAAGGAGGGTTATATGTAGGTAGGAGTTAAACCACTTCTGTGAACAGTATACCATGTACTCTTTGAACCATACCTGTAGTATGGAGCAGCAGTGTGCGAAAACTCAAACATTCAAGAAATAAAAAGAGTGTGCACAAGACTGGAAAAAAGCAGTTAGGATCATTTTAAGAAAAATTACTTCTGACACATGCAGAAAGTGCTTAAAAATATAGGTTTCTTAATATTTACATCTTTGTACATTCACAAAACAATAATATATCACAAAATATTATGCAGAGTAGATTACAAACATTAGTGAATGCACCCACAATATATGGAGGAAGAACATTATTAAAAGCATGCCCCAAAGACTGACAGTGCTTGAAAAAAGACCTCAGTACCGGGGTATCAAATTATTAAGAAATCTGCCTAAAATCGTAATTGATAGTGTTAATGACACTGACTTTCCAAAGAAAATACTATCTGATGGGAAAGAAATTTTACAGTGTTGAAGAACACTTATCATGTTACATTTGTGTATCAGTAATGGTTAGGAAATAAGTGATAATGAATGTTTTTTGTTTTTGACATGTCCTACATTACCCACAAATTTACTGTACATAGTGTAATTCTACAGCTCACATAAAAATTCACTTCAGTACAAAGACTAAAAATGGAGAAATTGCAAAAAGATAGGAAATTAAGGAGATAGGATATGGATAAGTTGAAAGAACCAGAGGCTGTTGAGAGTTTCATAGGGAGCATCAGGCAATAATTGACTGAAACTGGGGTAAAGAACACAATAGAAGATGTGTGGGTAGAATATAGAAAACACAAATTCCAATAGAAATCCTTGGAAAACACATGAGATATTGGATGTGGCTGATGAAATGAGAAAATATAAAAATGCAGCAAATGAAGCAAGCAAAGGGGAATATAGATATCTAAAAAGTGAGACTGGCAGGAAGTCCATAACTGCAAAGCAGGAAAAGCGAAGTGAGAAATGCAAGGAAAAAGAGCCGTGAATAACTACGGGAAAAATAAATGCCCCCTATATGGATATTAAACAAACTTTCGGGAAAATAGAATCAGTTATGTATCAAGAGCTCAGGTGGCAAGATAGTAGTAAGCAAAGAAGAGAAAGCTGAAAATTTGAAGGGCAACACAACAGAAATGAACTTGAAGGTAATGATACAGAAAGGGAAAAGTAAGTAGGTGAAAATATGTTGGGAGAAATGACACAGCGAGAAAAATTTGACAGACCATGGGAAGATATATGTTGAAACAAGGTCCCTGGAGTAGATGACATTGCCTCAAAATTACTGAGATTCTTGGGAGGTCAACAATAACAAAACTCTTCCATCTGGTATGTAAGATATATGAGACAGGTAAAATACCCTTAGACTTCAAGAAGAAAGTAATAATTCCAATTCCAAATAAAGAAAGTGCTGTCAGTTGTGAATATCACAGGGTTATCAGTTCAAAAATTCATGCTTGCAAAATACTGACACAAATTGTTTACAGAGGAATGGAGAAACTAGTAGAAGCTGACCTCAGGGAAGATGAGTTTAGGTTACAGAGAAATACAAGAAAATGTTATGCAATATTGACCATATGGCTTATCATAGAAGACTTTCCGTAGTTTTACGGAGCTGACTGGACTTGAATCTTTGGAATTTTGAAGGTAGCAGGGATAAAATATAGGAAGTGAAGGGTTATTTATAACATGTAAAGAAACCAGATTCTGGTTATAAGCATCAAAGGACATGAAAAGGAAGCAATGGTTGACAAGTTTGTGAGGCATGTCTACAGTTTATCCCTGACGTTCTTCAATTTGTATCTTGAGCAAACAGTAAAGGAATCTCAGGACAAATGTGACTGGATATTAAAGTTAAGAGGGAAGTAATAAATATCTTGAGGTTTACAGATGACATTGTAATTCTGTCAGAATAGGAATATAATGGACAGCATCTTGAAAAGTAATTATAAGATGAACACCAATAAAAGTTAAACAAGGGTAATGGAATGTACCTGAATTGAATCAGGTGAGTCTGAGAGAATTATATTAGAAAGTGAGACACAAACAGTAGTGGATGAGTTTTGCTATTTAGGAAACATAATAACAGATGAGAACAGAAATAGAGAAGATATAAAATGCAAACTGGCAATAGCATGAAATGAATGTTTGAAAATGATGAATTTGTTAACATTTCACATAAATTTAAAAGTTAGGAAGTCTTTTCTGATGGTATTTGTTTGGAGTGTAGCCTTGCATGGAAGTGAAACACTATAGAAACTTATGAATTGTGGCCCTACAGAAGAATGCTGAAGATTAGGTTGGTTAGGTCAAAAAATCCCCCCTAATGGCCTTACCATCAAATTATCCATATCTGGCTGCCACCCGTCCTTCCACACTGACCTACAACTGTTCAGATTCCACCAATTCCTAGCCCTCACCAACATAGTCCTACAAAACCATATCAACCAAGCCCAACCTCCTTGTAGTACTTTCTCTCCATCCACAAAATTGTCCTGCTATGCAATGCCAAATTCCTGGAACCTGTAACACACAGTGAAACTCTTGCCCTGCAGGAATTTGGGCAATATGCACAATGCCACCTCACAAAGCTCTCCATCCTGCTCACTTACTACTCCTGACTTGTACTACCACTGTCCACCACCTCTACAACCTCCAAACCTCCCCCAAGTCTCATCATAGACCCTGTCTCGCAGACCTACTATGTCCACCCCACCATCCAAAACTCCATCCCACAGAATCCAGAACCTAAACAGACCCACAACAGAGTCATGAACCTTTCCTTCAGAAGCCTTAGCCCCACAGAAATATAAGTCCTTTCCAAAGGCTTCACCTTTTTCGCCACTCCCAATTTCAATCATGCAGGACTTGTTAAAGACCTTCTCTCCTTCTCCAGGTCCCTACAGTGGAAACACTTTTTTGCCACCAACCCTACTGATCAGACTTAACCAGAGACCAATATTGAACCTTGCCTAACTCAGTTCACTCCTCCATCCAACCATGATCCAACCCCACTGACCCCAAACGAACTGCTGTTAACTTTCCAGAATTTCTTAACCTTGAAGCTTGCCTCACCATCATTTCCCAAATCCCTCAACATGCAAACTAATCTTACATCCACAGAAAGAACCGCAGTCCACCATCTAAAAACTGATCCTGACCTTATAATCCTACCTACAGACAAAGGCTCCACTACTGTTGTTTTGAAATGCAAAGCTTACCTGACAGAGGACTCTGCCAGCTGTCAGATACTTCCACTTACAAACCTTGCCACAGATACCCCACCCCAGTAATTTAGCAGGATCTCCAGTCACTACTCAAATCCTTAGGCCCATTCAAGAACCTGTCCCTGGAGTCCATCTCTCTGCTTACCCCTACCACTCCATGCACTCCTACCTTCTACATGCTTCCTAAGGTCCATAAACCTAATCACCTGGGATGCCCCATTGCAGCCGGTTACTGTGCCCCCATTGAGAGAATCTCTGCTCTCATAGACCAACATCTTCAACCTATTTCCTGGAGCCTACCCTCCGATATAAAGGATACCAACCATTTCCTACACCAACTCTCCACAGTTCCTGTCCCTTTACCACACGATGCCCTGCTCATCACTATTGATGCGACCTCTCTGTACGGTAACATCCCTAATGCCCATGGAATTACTGCTATTGAACACAACCTTTCCCAATGCCCAACAGATTCCAAACCAACAACGTGTTTCCTAGTCGCCATGACCAACTATATCCTCACCCACAATTACTTCTCCTTTGAAGGCATTACCTACAAGCAAATACTGGGTACGGATATGGCCACCCACATGGCACCATTCTAAGCCAACCTATTCATGGTCCGTATAGAGGAATCCTTCCCAAAAAGCCCCTCACCTGGTTCCAATTCACTAATGACATCTTTGCTATCTGGATCCAAGGTGAGGACACCCTATCTACATTCCTTCAGAATCTCAACAACTTCTCCCCCATTTGCTTCACCTGGTCCTATTCAACACAACAAGCCACCTACCTAGATGTTGACCACCACCTCAAAGATACCTCCATCCATATCAAACATACTAACCACCAGCAATGCCTCCACTTCGACAGCTGCCACCCATTCCATACGAAGAAGTTCCTTCCGTACGGCCTAGCCACCTGTGGTCATCGCATCTGCAGTGACGAGCAGTCCCTCTCGACATACATACTGAGGGTCTCAATGAAGCCTTAACTAACCATAATTATTGTCCCAACCTTGTACAAAAATAAATCTCCTGTGTCTTATCATTACATTCTCCCACCACCTCCCAAAGTCCCACCAACCAGCCACAGAGGAGCATTCCCCTCGTAACTAAGTACCACCCAGGACTGGAGGAACTGAATTACATTCTCCACTATAGTTTCGATTACCTCTCACCATGGCCTGAATTGAAAAATGTCCTGCCCACTATCCTTCCCACCCCTCTCACAGTGCTATTCCGCCGTCCACTGAACTTATACAATATACTCATCCATCCTTATAAAACCCCTGCTCCCAATCTCTTACCTCATGGCTCGTACCCTTGTAATAGATCTAGATCGTAGACCTGTCCCATACATCCGCCCACCACCACCTACTCCAGTCCAGTCACTAACATCATCTATCCCATCAAAGGCAGGGCTACCTGCGAAACCAGTCATGTGGTCTATAGGCTCATTTGCAACCACTGTGCTGCATTCTATGTAGGCATGAAAACCAACAAGCTGTCTGTCCACATGAATGGCCATCAACAAACTGTGGCCAAGAAACTAGTGGACCATCCTGTTGCTGAACACACTGCCAAACATGTTATCCTTCATTTCAATGACTGCTTCACAGCCTGTGGCATGTGGATCCCTCCCACCAACATCAGCTTTTCTGAACTGCACAGGTGGGAACTTTCCCTGCAATACATCCTATGTTTCCATAACCCTTCTGGCCTCAAGTTTCGTTAGTCACTGTACTCACGCATCCAGCCCCTTCCCTGTTCCCATTCCAGCACTACACAGCCGTCATTCCACCACCACATCCAGTCTTTTTATTTCTTTCCTTTTCCGCTACTTCCCCCCCCCCCCCCCTCCCCATCTCTCCCTTGCCCTTAGTCTAACCTGTAGCACTCTACTGTCCACCACCCGCACCATACCGCCCTCCCCCTTTGCGCTCCAGCCTCCTCCTTACCCCCACCCATTTGCCACTCCCATCATGCATTGGTGCTGCTGCTCACAGTGTGGTTTCAGTTGCCTGAGGCTACAGTCATGTGTGTGAGTTGCATTTGTGTGTGTGTGTGTGTGTGTGTGTGTGTGTGTGTGCGTGTGTGTGTGTGTGCATATATCTGTATATTGTTGATGAAGGCTTTAACGGCCAAAAGCTATAATTGTGAGAGGCTTTTTGTTGTGCCTATCTGTGACTCAGCATCTCTGCTATATTGTGAGTAGCAATTTCCCTTCTGTCCTGGATTTTCCATTCTTTAATAATCTCCTAATCCTTTTGAGCACTTTTGGCATGTCACAAATGATGCACAGTACTATAAGGCTATCAAAAAGGTCACCATAGATCAGTACTTCAGATACTGACAGAGAAAATTGTGAAGTATTTACAAGCATTCTTAGCATTTCAGTTCATTCCTGTCAGATAGTAAAACCAGCAAAACTCCAAACCTACAAAAGAATTTTCTTGGAACGTAAGATACATACTTTTTCTAGGGCACTTGCAAATCAAAGGATGTCAAAAACAACATCAAAGCAAAATTCTCTAAATTCTGCACATCGTTTAAATTCATTTTTGAGGGGACATTTCCAAAAGTAACCACTTCTTCTACAGCAGCTAAGGAAAATAGATGGATAACTGCAGGTATTAGAAATTCCTCCCAGTCACTTATATTTATCAATTCTTTATAAAAGCACTGCACTAATCCACAGATCCTAGATTAGTATTACAGGTTTAAAAATCTACAGTAGGGTACTGCTTGCTGCACAAAATCATTCACTGACAAAATTGTATATAATGCAGAATATAAAAGCCAAGTGGTGTGAAGCTATAAAACAAGACACTGTGAAAGGCAAAGGCAAGTATAATACACTCCTGGAAATTGAAATAAGAACACCGTGAATTCATTGTCCCAGGAAGGGGAAACTTTATTGACACATTCCTGGGGTCAGATACATCACATGATCACACTGACAGAACCACAGGCACATAGACACAGGCAACAGAGCATGCACAATGTCGGCACTAGTACAGTGTATATCCACCTTTCGCAGCAATGCAGGCTGCTATTCTCCCATGGAGACGATCGTAGCGATGCTGGATGTAGTCCTGTGGAATGGCTTGCCATGCCATTTCCACCTGGCGCCTCAGTTGGACCAGCGTTCGTGCTGGACGTGCAGACCGCGTGAGATGACGCTTCATCCAGTCCCAAACATGCTCAATGGGGGACAGATCCGGAGATCTTGCTGGCCAGGGTAGTTGACTTACACCTTCTAGAGCACGTTGGGTGGCACGGGATACATGCGGACGTGCATTGTCCTGTTGGAACAGCAAGTTCCCTTGCCGGTCTAGGAATGGTAGAACGATGGGTTCGATGACGGTTTGGATGTACCGTGCACTATTCAGCGTCCCCTCGACGATCACCAGTGGTGTACGGCCAGTGTAGGAGATCGCTCCCCACACCATGAAGCCGGGTGTTGGCCCTGTGTGCCTCGGTCGTATGCAGTCCTGATTGTGGCGCTCACGTGCACGGCGCCAAACACGCATACGACCATCATTGGCACCAAGGCAGAAGCGACTCTCATCGCTGAAGACGACACGTCTCCATTCGTCCCTCCATTCACGCCTGTCGCGACACCACTGGAGGCGGGCTGCACGATGTTGGGGCGTGAGCGGAAGACGGCCTAACGGTGTGCGGGAGCGTAGCCCAGCTTCATGGAGACGGTTGCGAATGGTCCTCGCCGATACCCCAGGAGCAACAGTGTCCCTAATTTGCTGGGAAGTGGCGGTGCGGTCCCCTACGGCACTGCGTAGGATCCTACAGTCTTGGCGTGCATCCGTGCGTCGCTGCGGTCCGGTCCCAGGTCGACGGGCACGTGCACCTTCCGCCGACCACTGGCGACAACATCGATGTACTGTGGAGACCTCACGCCCCACGTGTTGAGCAATTCGGCGGTACGTCCACCCGGCCTCCCGCATGCCCACTATACGCCCTCGCTCAAAGTCCGTCAACTGCACATACGGTTCACGTCCACGCTGTCGCGGCATGCTACCAGTGTTAAAGACTGCGATGGAGCTCCGTATGCCACGGCAAACTGGCTGACACTGACGGCGGCGGTGCACAAATGCTGCGCAGCTAGCGCCATTCGACGGCGAACACCGCGGTTCCTGGTGTGTCCGCTGTGCCGTGCGTGTGATCATTGCTTGTACAGCCCTCTCGCAGTGTCCGGAACAAGTATGGTGGGTCTGACACACTGGTGTCAATGTGTTCTTTTTTCCATTTCCAGGAGTGTAATATACAAATCAAAGATGGGGGAAGATTAATAGAATGTCCTCAGGAATAAGCAAATTTTGTAAATGATTGTTTTCCTCTTTTCTTATGGAGGGTCTGCAGCAAAATTTTCCTAAAACACATATAGCACCTTTCAAATGATAGAGCACAGCAATCAACTGATTGCTGTGTCTTATCACTTGAAAGTCATGTCACAGTCATTAAGTGCACCCACATTCCTAATGGAAGGTAGCTTGACATATAGCACCCACAATGACTTGCACAATGAGTACAATGATATTTCCCAGAACAGAGTCTGAAGTTAGGAACAGGACAACAATTAAATATAAGAAGTCAGCACTTATAGACGAGGTTCCTGTTTCTTTTCTGAAGGCATGCATGGACAGAATAAGAGCTCTCTATTAACAAACATAATGGAGTCTTTTAGTTCAGGTATTTTCCCAGAGTAGCTAAAGCATGCCCTTACTAAAGAAAGGTAATGCAGAAAGCATTGAAAACCACATGTCAGTTTAACTACTG
Organism: Schistocerca cancellata; assembly: GCF_023864275.1. Taxonomy (NCBI): domain Eukaryota; kingdom Metazoa; phylum Arthropoda; class Insecta; order Orthoptera; family Acrididae; genus Schistocerca; species Schistocerca cancellata. The sequence goes on from NC_064628.1 coordinate 702,510,990, forward strand.
TCTTCATTCTCAAAATTAATTGTATTAATCATGAAAGAGAGACTAATAAGTTGCACAAATAAATAAAACCTTTTTAACAAAGCACAGTTTAGTTTCTGAAATTGGAAAAGTACAATATTGGCTATAACAGAGTTTACGAAAGTGGTACTTGAAGTTCTTGACAAGGATAGTTGTGTTACAGCCATATTTTTAGACTTTTTGAAGGCTATTGATCATAAAATACTACTAGACAAGCTAATAGTGCTGGATCTCAGAGGAATAGCAAATGAGTGGTTCCAGTCTTACCTGGAAAACAGGGTGCAAAAGATGGAGGCAGTTTACATACCTGTTGATAATAAATTTTTTGTAAAACAGTTGTCAGGCGTGAAATATATAAACATAGGTGTTCCTCAGGCTAGTGTGCTGGGTCCTGATCTGTTCTTAATATATATCAGTTAACTTACCTTCCAGACACTTCAAGGTATTGAGAAAAAGTTCTTTGTTGATGACAGCAACATTGGGGTCACTGATAAAATACAAAAACTTCTATTGGAAAAAGCAAATTAAATCCTCAAGGATGTGTACAATTAGGTAGTAAGTAATAAATTAAGATTCAACATAAAGAGAACAAACAATATGCATTTCAGCATGAAAAGGGGAAACAGCTCCATCAATTTAAGCATAGAAGATAAATCTATAGTCTGTGTAACAACAATAAAGTTTTTAGGGATGATAACTGATTGTCAGCTAACAAACATGGAATGAACACACAAATATTGTGGCAAAAATAGTATAATCAACATGTTATGCTCTTAGAATTTTAGCATCAGTTGGTAACAGCCAATGTCTTGTTTAACACACTATGCCTGTGTACACACAATTCTTAGCTGTGGATCCTTTTAAGCTGCAGGAAAGGTCAGTAAGAATAAAACTTGAAGTAGTAGTTGGTCTCACTGAAAAGAAAAATTTAAAAAATTGGGCATCCTTCCTGCGTCAAGTGAGTACATCTACAAATCTGAGATGCATATTAGAGGAAACGTTACTAAGTATTTCGCTAATAATTGTTTGCATAATTAACAAAAAGAGCCAGTTTGGCTTACATTTACCCAGGAAAAACTAAAGAAAAACTCAAAACAGCAATTTATCTTAGGGAATAAAATTGAGTAATAAATCACCAAAGGAAATGTAAAAGTCTGCTAGAATACAAATTTTTAAAAGGCAGCTAAAATGTTCTTCATAAGTAATACGTATTACATAATTAAAGATTACTTAGAGGTGTAGTAAAGAAAGAAGATCACTACAACACCTTGTCACACTTTGCTACATGACCATGATTTACTGCTTTTGCAAGGAAAGCACTTGTGAATACATAATATCTGGTTATTAGGGGTTTTGACTCAGTCCAGGAGTCACCAGTGGGTGTCCTTCATATGTGCATTGATGAAGAATGAAACTGTTTTATATTATGGGATAGTTGAAACAAATTGTGTGTAAATCAAGGAACATTGGACAATGGGCACTTTCGAATGAAACAGGACAGTTGTTAAGACATTGGCCTCATATTTGGGAGTATGAAGTTGCTCTGTCCAGCCATTTTGATTTAGGAATTTGGGTTTTTCTAAATGATTTAGGCACATACCAGGAAGGTTCTGTAAGCAGGACCATGGCTGACCACCTGTCTTATCCTCTTAAAGCATGTTATGTATTCTGAGTGATGCAAATTTTGTGCCATTGGTTTGCATTTTATTATCTTGAGAATTCTTGTACCACTGTGAGATGGTCCTTGAATGAATAAAGACAGATAAATAAATAAACATAGTATCATGCAATGCTTATCTAACTGGTTCCAGTGATTGTCTGTAGTCCAATACGTACTACAGTTTCAATTTTTCGATATTTCTTTGGAGATCTTTTCCTCTGTTCATACCATTTCGCTGTTATGACATACAGATAACATACATATGTGTCTTACGTCGTGCCACGCCAATGTGTCTGTGTCTGCCACGACTTGATCTGGTGAGCATCGTGTGTACGCAGTTAAGCAATTTATTAAAATTGGCGTACTGCCAACACTGACACAGCGATCTTTCCACATCCCCTTTGCACTTGGTCTACACGACATCGGTCCAGATGAGAAAACAATCTATACATAGATTAGGAATTTTAGAGAAACAAATCTGCTTTGAAAAGGAAATCTCCTGGCCATCCTTGCACTGCAGCACGACAGGAAAATGTTGCTTTAGTAAGCAATTCAGTTTAGCAGTCTTCGTGGCACTCAGTGATGAACCTAAACTTATCGGATCGAAGTGTTTGCATGTTGTCACTGTGACGTAGGCCTAAAGATGTTTTCTTATAAGGTTGTGATGACTCAAAAATTAATGACAGAAATGTTGAAATCTGTATGAGATTGTGTCAAGCCACTCTGCAAAGGTGCACTGAATAGATGTTCTCTTTACAGACAACGCCAATTTTCATCTTTCAGGTGCAGTAAGTAAACAAAACTTCAGATACTGGCGTAAAAACAACCCCAGAGAACTTCAACATCTACTTAATAGTCTAAAATTAACAGTTTGGTGTGTTGAGTCCCTACTTTATTTGAAGAAGACGGTGTGACAATTACAGTAAACAGTGACCGTTATCCTACGATGTAGTAAAACTTTTCTCTGGCCCAAACTGGAAGATATTATTAATGTAAATCGAGCAGAAAACGCTTGATTTCAGGAATATGGTGCAACCTCCCACACAGCTCGTCGTTCGTTTGAATTCCTGACACGTTTCCTGGGCACGTGGCACCACGTTGCTACCTTATAAGGTGATATCGGATGGCCTTAGCGCTCACCCGACGTAACATCGTGCGACTTTTTCCTGTGGGAATACATAAAATCCAAGGTGTTACAATATCGCCTCACAACCGTGAAAGCTCTTAATAAAGCGATAACAAACGGTGTTGCTGGCAAAGCGCCATAGATGACTTACAGAATCGTGGAAATCTTCCAAGAGAGGCTCAGTCAGAGCATCAAGAATGGAGGCCGCCATCTGAATGATGTAGGCTATTGTTCAAAAGCCGCTAATGTAAACTGTTGCCGTAAACTCCATTTTGTATTGTTTATTTCTATGTTAATGATCTTCGTAACTACCCTCCACTAGCTACTACATCAGTCTTTCCACATGTGTAAACTAATAAATGCAATTCAAATCCAGTTCGACAGTCACAAAGAACAAATCTTTTTATTCCGAAAGTAATTCCTTTCGAAGGAATATACTTCGTGAATGCCAGGCGCCATTTGGACAGGACACCAAAACGTGCGTTTTGAAATGGAGTGAAAGTAGGTCTGAACCTTTCTGTTGCGTACCTACGTACAGACCTTGTCTTGAACATTTTAACTACTGGAAGGCGAGTGCGAGTAACGTGAAGAACGATTTTCTCGGCCTCGGGATGCTGAAGAGGCAGGGTCGCCATAGCCACCGTGCCCTCACCTGGGAAATGAAAGAAAATTACGTTCGTCCTATCACTTTTCATAAGTAACCTTTACCCTTCCGTGTATATTAATCCGTGCTTGACATCTTCGAACAACTTCGTACGACGCTTCTACACTGTAATCGTGGCAAGAGAAGTTAAAGACAAATAAGAAAAGTCTTTTGCCACTTATGGGTGATATTAATAAAGTTATTAGTACGACAAACATGAAGTGTTGTTTCTCACGAGCTGTATTCATCTTGCTGCAAATCACCGAAACGTAGGCTAGGGGAGAGTGGGGCACTCTGAACCACAGGGCACAATGAATCAGGCAGCATAATTTCAGTATAACGTGGTAAATTATTTTTTCCTCTGGGCATATGTTGTCAATACTGCTCTACTGACTGCCATTTGTTTTCTGCAGGATCTAGTTCCCGCCATTAGTGTTGTACTGGTGATATGTTAGTTTTGCGACAGTGAAGTAATTTTTAGAGACATAGGTAGACTGAATTTTGTTCAGTCCTTTGTCACCAAATTTTAGAGAAAGTAAGTCATTGTAACAATATCAATACTGTATTTTAATTATATAGATTTCCAAATATTAACAATGTTCATACATAACCACACATGAGCTTTGTTTGAAATAAGTACTGTTGGGGCACATTGAACCAAGCTGCCCTGGGGCACAATGAGCCATGGTCCATTGTGCCCCAGGGTGGTCCATTGTGCCCCAGGACTCTTTTAATTGTCCAACACAAGCACTCTGTACTTTATTTCCTTAGCAAGGGTAAAAATATATGTGTAGGTATTTAAGGCTTGTGGATGTGTCTGGTGAATCTGAGTACAACTTTGAAGAATTGGACAAATTACCAGAAGCTGATGATTTTGTTTTGACCAAATTTGAACTGGAAAACAATACACCGGTTTACTATGTGGGGAAGATTTTGAAACTGAAGGATGACGCAGGAGAATATCGGATATCATTTTTGAGAAAAAGTGAAAAAAATGGGATAGAAGTTTTATTTTCCTCAGGTAAAGGATGAAGCTTTTGTTCCAGCTAGCAACATACTTTACATGCTCCTATGACCTGCTACTGATGGTGTGAGAAAGAGACAAAAATCATATTTAAAATCTGGACTCAGCTTCGAGTCCATTGATGTTCGGTAATTCCAAAATAATTTACATGATTGCGTGCAGCTAAAAGGCAATTAATGACAATGCAATCATATAAGGCCATTTGATACTTTAAGGATTAAACTGTAACATCGGTAAATCACTACTCTGTAATAAAATTATTGGATAAGTAACACGGGGAAATTTTTTAATGGTTCAGTGTGCCCCACTCTCCCCTATACATCCGACATACGCGCAGCTGTCGCTATTGACTGCTGGCGCATGCTTTATATGCCATTAACACAGGGCGAGCACAAATTCACGAGCAGTTAAAGGTTTAAGTTATGTTATGGTTCTACTATTGTACTAAATGACTGAATCTGTTTGCAAGAATTTCAACCAATTATCAGTCGCGTGAAGTAAAAGACCTCTGATATTATAAAGGTTCCACCATAGTATTCGTGACTGGGTCCATTGAATTTAATATGTGATTGCCTACTAAAAGTTCATCTCACTGCGACAAACAAATTCCGCAGCTCCGGGAGTGAATCAATAAAAGCGAAGAAAACAACGATACAAATTTAGACACAAACACTGGCCCCAGCTTCACACAGCAGTTAGAAGTAAAGAGAGACTCCACAGTGTATAACGAATAGAAAATAAGAAATCAAATAGTCACACATTTCTCTAAGTAAATGAAAAACCACCTTTTGCACTAAAAATCCTTATACATGCTGCAAAAACCATACAACCATCGCGTCTCATGGTAACAGCTTGCTAACGTTCTTTAAATGGAAATCAGACCACTTATTAGCTTAAACAGTCCTGACCTGGCGCAAATAAAATAAACGTCAGTCAGAAACGAAAACAAATAAAAGACTGACTGGTGCCATAGACGTAATCTTCATCGTTTTCTCTCTCAAGTAGCAGCGAGTCGTAGGCACCGTGCAGTTGCACAGTGTTATGATGATGATGATGTTTGGTTGGTGGGGCGCTCGACTGCACGGTTATCAGCCCCGTACAAATTCCCAACCTTTGCTCAGTCCAGTCTCGCAACTTTCATGAATGATGATGAAATGTTGAGGACAACACAAACACCCAGTCATCTCAGGCGGGTGAAAATCCCTGACCCCGCCACGAATCGAACCGGGGACCCCGCGCTCGGGGAGCGAGAACGCGACCAAGAGACCACGAGCTGCGGACACACAGTGTTCTGCGCTCCCACCTCGATCGCACCTATTGTCCACGAAATTCTTTTCCTGGAGCTCGAAGATGAGTAGCGGCTAGGAAGCTCTTAGTCGACGAAAATATGTAACAGATTTTCACTCAATGATTGATAAACGATTTTCTTCCCACTTACTTTCCTCACGTCACGTATTATCATATGGCTTGAGATTTTCGCTTTCAACGAAGGCAACAATTAAAATCATTAACCAACTGTTGTCTCCGTTATGCATTACAGAAACAGGTGACCGCTCAGTAGGAAGTGAGTACCGCTGTCCCAGTGCTTTCTAGAGTGGTACACAGATGGCCGTTGTCCTTCGTGGACGTTGTATTCAACATCTACATCTACATCTGTATCTACATCTACGTGATTACTCTGCTATTGACAATAAAGTTCAATGAACCACCTTCATGCTGTCTCTCTACCGTCCCACTCTCGAACGGCACGTGGGAAAAACGAGCACTTAAATTTTTCCGTGCGAGCCCTGATTTATTTTATCGTGATGATCATTTCTCCCTATGAATGTGGGTGCCAACAGAATGTTTTTGCAATCGGAGGAAAAAACTGGTGATTGAAATTTCATGAGAAGATCCCGTCGCAACGAAAAACGCCTTTGTTTTAATGATTGCCACTCCAATTCACGTATCATGTCTGTGACACTGTCTCCCCTATTTCGCGATAATACAAAACGAGCTGCCCTTATTTGTACTTTTTCGATGTCATCCGTCAGTCCCACCTGATGCGGATCCCACACCGCACAGCAGTACTCCAGAATAGGGCGGACAAGCGTAGTGTAAGCAGTCTCTTTGGTAGACCTGTTGCACCTTCTAAGTGTTCTGCCGATGAATCACAGTCTTTGGTTTGTTCTACCCACAATATTATCTATGCGATCGTTCCAATTTAGGTTATTTGTAATTGTAATCCCTAAGTATTTAGTTGAATTTACAGCCTTCAGATTTTTGTGACTTATCGCGTAATCGAAACTTAGCTGATTTCTTTTAGTACTCATGTGAATAACTTCACACTTTTCCTTATTCTGGGTCAATTGCCATATTTCACACCATACAGATGTATTATCTAAATCATTTTGCAAGTCGTTTTGATCATCTGATGACTATACAAGAGGGTAAATGACAGCATCATCTGCAAGCAATCTAAGACGGCTACTCAGATTGTCTCCTATGTCGTTAATATAGATCAGGAACAACATAGGGCCTATAACACTTCCTTGGGGAGCGCCGGATATTACTTCTGTTTTACGCGATGACTTTCCGTCTATTACTACGAACTGTGACCTTTCTGACAGGAAATCACGAATCCAATCGCACAACTGAGGCGATACTCCGTAGGCACGCAGTTTGATTAGAAGACGCTTGTGAGGAACGGTGTCGAAAGCCTTCTGGAAATCTAAAAATATGAAATCAATTTGACATCCTCTGTCGATTGCACTAATGCAGTGTTTGACCCAAAAAGAATGGAATTTCAGTCAGTGTTGATGCAAATGGTAATGTCTCTTCACCTGTCATCCGCAGATCGCGGAAAGACAGATCAGCACACAAATCGAATTGGACAAGATCGCCGACACATTGCAACCTCACGTGTAGACCTATATTTGGCCGTCTCTGTGTTTCGGCGTCGTACGGATACCCCCAGAGCGCAGCAAGACGATCTCACTAGGGCCACTGGAGCTGCTGTGTGCGATCTGACTGTAAGGAGCAGTTTACGTTAAAGGATCTTATGACTCAGACTCCTGTTCAAGCACTCCGCTTCACACAACAACATATTGCATCTCGCCTTCAGTCCTGCCGTTCCGACCTCAACTGGCAGCTTTGCCACTGGCGAAATGTTTTAATCACAGACATCCTCTGAGGCATGATGATGGCCTTGTTCGTCTATAGAGACTCGCGGTGAGCGGTATCTACCAAATGTTCTCCAGGAAGCCGCCAGAGTTCCAAGATTCTGTGATGTTGTGAGGAGGCTTCAGTGTTGACGGCCATAACGATATTGATGATGTCCATGGTCGCCTTACCGCCAGGCAGTACATCGAACAGGTCCTGTTGGACCGTGTGGTGGTTGCTCCGTAAGGTGGTGGCCCTGAATTCCATCCAAAGCCAGGGCCTATGCGATGGGGATATCGTTCGAAGCCTGAACGTTGAGGTAATGGAATGGCCGGCAGTGAGTCCCTACATAAAACCCATCGTGCGTAAGTGGGACATGCTTGACATCCGCATTCGTGGTCGTCCTGTTCCAACACAGACTCTCCAAGAACACTCTTGGGCTTTTATTGACGATTGGCAACGGATACCATATGGTGACCTCTGTAGCTGTCAGGCAGTGATAAACGTTCACGGATGTCACTGAAGCTCTCAAAGTCCAATGAAAAGCACTTAGGACGACGGGATGGATGACTGTTTCCACTTCGTGTTCGACACCTATCGGACATTTCAGTTCTTTTTATGCAAACGATGGCAGATGTAATTATGTTTTGTTGTGAGCTTAATTTGTTAATTGCTCCGTGGAGCACGGCAGACGCCCAAAGTCATGTTACCCTAATTCTTTTGAGCAGTGGACATTGATCTAGTGTAGCATTCTGAACTAATATTTCACGGGGGAATGAAAGAAACGGATGTACTGGACTTAACGGTTATTCTGTTCATTGTTGAAGTCCATCTAAAGCAGAGGATATTTGCATGCAAATGAATATCTCGGGATATACATAGGGGTCCAAAAAAATCTATCCACTGTTTAAAAGTCCGTAACTGGCAATCTAATTGACGGAGTTCTCATCTTTGGTAGTGTAATAGTTTTTAGTTCCGGCAATCGCCACACAAGCGTTGCATTGCGTTGTTTTGTTTTGTCAGATGACAGTCGCCAGATAGTGTTTGTTCTTAGTTGCACCTAGTTACTCGAGTAAACATGGCTGGCGCAAGGCTTACATTCGATCAAAAGAAGTCAGTTTTGAAGTGGTATTTTAAGTACGAAAACATTAATGAGGTTCAACGGCAATGGTGAAATGAGTATCAAACAGAGCCACCGACACGTTTAACAATTCGTCGCATTCGAGACAAATTTGAAGCAGTAGAGGTGCTGTGGAGTATCCACCACGTTCCCCAGACCTAACTCCTCTGGACTTTTACCTGTGGGGAACAAAATGGTTCAAATGGCTCTGAGCACTATGTGACTTAACATCTGTGGTCATCAGTCCCCTAGAACTTAGAACTACTTAAACCTAACTAACCTAAAGACATCACACATATCCATGCCCGTGGCAGGATTCAAACCTGCGACCGTAGCAGTCGCGCGGTTCCGGACTGCGCGCCTAGAACCGCTAGACCACCGCGGCCGGCTGTGAGGAACACTAAAGGACGTCGTTTATCGACAAAAGCCACGCACATTGGACGAACTTCGAGAATCCATCGTACATTCATGTGCAAATATCCAACTGAACATGTTGCAGTCAGTAGTTCGTGCTGCAGTTCGGCGGCATCGTTTGCGTGTGGATGTTAATGGTGACCATTTACACACCGACAGTGATATCTCTAAATTGGACTTTAAGGTACATTTTCACCAGAAATGAGACAATTCCATCAATTAGTTTGCAAGTTATGGACTTTTAAACAGTGGATACATTTTTTGGACCCCTCTGTATTTATAAGCAAGTTCACTGAAGAATTTCGAAAAGCCTCACTCCAACGCTAAGTCCTTTCACTTGCTGTTGCCGTCTGAGACAACTGAAATCGCAGTTACCTCCGTCTTCGGAACAACCGCTTCGTGAGCAGCGCTCTTCTACACCTAAGGCCTCCTCAGTGTGGTCGCAGATACTCCTTCTCTTAAACGTAAAAGACGGCCTTGGAAGACCAGGTATTGCAGCCTGGCTGGAATGCTAGGACACTGGCTGGGGTCTCGTTGTTCTCGATCTGGCCGGTGAGGAGAGGTTTCTGTAGGTGGGATGAGCACCCACCATAGCGAGGTGGCGGCCTCACGGCACGAGATTAGCGCGGGCGGCGCCTGCACCTGGCCACGCCTTGTTTATCGTTTTAATCTGCAGGTCCGCCCAGCGGCAGCGCCCCCGGCGGCTCCTGAGGAGCCTCACAGCTGTCAGCCTTTATTAGAATCTGCGAGGCGGCGCACGCTCTGCCTTGCACGGCGGACATCGTGTCTGGCGCCATCCTGCTCCCAGGCCGCGTTTCGCTGCAGCACACCGTTCCTATGCAAAGTAAAGCAGTAATCAGCCGCGAGACTGTCGTGGTCCTTTAGTAGCTATGCTCTTGGCGGAGGTACTGTGTCCTTATCTGTAGGTGATGTTATGACTGGCTCACTCTGTTATACACTACTGGCCATTAAAATTGCTACACCAAGAAGAAATGCATATGATAAATGGGTATTCATTGAACAAATATATTATACTAGAACTGACATGTGATTACACTTCCACGCAATTTGGGTGCATAGATCCTGAGAAATCAGTATCCAAAACAACCACCTCTGGCCGCAATAACGGCCTTGATATGCCTGGGCATTGAATCAAACATAGCTTGGATGGCGTGTACAGGTACAGCTGCCCATGCAGCTTCAACACGATACCACAGTTCATCAAGAGTAGTGACTGGCGTATTGTGACGAGCCAGTTGCTCGACCACCATTGACCAGACGTTTTCAATTGGTGAGAGATCTGGAGAATATGCTATCCAGGGCAGCAGTCGAACATTTTCTGTACGCAGAAAGGCCCCTACAGGACCTACAACATGCGGTCGTGCATTGTCATGCTGAAATGTAGGGTTTCGCAGGGGTCGAATGAAGGGTAGAGTCACAGGTCGTAATACATCTGAAATGTAACGTCCACTGTTCAAAGTGCCGTCAATGCGAACAAGAGGTGACCGAGACGTGTAATCAATGACACCCCATACCATCACGCCAAACATGGATGCGACCATCATGATGCTGTAAACAGAACCTGCATTCATCCGAAAAAATGACGTTTCGCCATTCGTGCAACCAGGTTCGTCGCTGAGTACGTCATCGCAGGCGCTCCTGTCTGTGATGCAGCGTCAAGGGTAACCGCAGCCATGGTCTCCGAGCTGATAGTCCACGCTGCTGCAAATGTCGTCAAACTGTTCGTGCAGATGGTTGTTGTCTTGCAAATGTCCTCATCTGTTGACTCAGGGATCGAGACGTGGCTGCACGATCCGTTACAGCCATGAAGATAAGATGCCTATCATCTCGACTGCTAGTGATACGAGGTCGTTGGGATCCACCACGGCGTTTCGTATTACCCTCCTGAACCCACCGATTCCATATTCTGCTATCAGTCATTGGATCTCGACCAACGCGAGCAGCAATGTCGCGATACGATAAACCGCAATCGCGATAGGCTACAATCCGACCTTTAGCAAATTCGGAAACGTGATGGTACACATTTCTCCTCCCTACACGAGGCATCACAACAACGTTCACCAGGCAACGCCTATCAACTGCTGTTTGTGTATGAGAAATCGGTTGGAAACTTTCCTCATGTCAGCACTTTGTAGGTGTCGCCACCGGTGCCAACCTTGTGTGAACGCTCAGAAGAGCTAATCATTTGCATATCACAGCATCTTCTTCCTGTCGGTTAAATTTCGCGTCTGTAGCACGTCATCTTCGTGGTGTAGCAATTTTAATGTCCAGTAGTTAATATGGGTCTTACTACACTACTGTTTGGGAAAGGTGAAACACCAAGAGCGAGATATGTGATTACAGTGAAATTTATTCCATTGATTAGGGACTGTACACTACACAAATGATTAGAATTACACACATGTACATGCACTTTGACTGTGAAAATTCAGTACGCAGTAGCGCCACCACGTTCTGCAATCATAGTCGTTAAACGTAGTGGCATGGTATCAAAGAGAGCTGGTATATACTGCTGGAGAATACTCTGCCACGCGGTCTGTAGGGGCGTCCACAAAACATAAACTGTGGCTACAGCAGGACCTGAACGAACAAGTTGCCAACTAACCATGTCCAAGATATGCTCGATGGGAAACATGTGGGGCGAGCAGGCAAGCCAGGATGTAGTTGTATTCGTCGTTCTTTGAAGAAGGCTTGCACAGTCCCCGCCATATACGGCTGGGTGTTGTCCTCTTGAAATATGGCGTGTGGAACGGCCTGCAGGAGGGTGTAATCTCCCCCCTCCTTCCTAATTTCAGTTATTGTCCACGTTAAGCAAAGTCTCTTATGAAAAATTTGAGAGGAGCGAAGATCACAATAAACTTTCTAGTTTACTTAGCTTTTCGTCTAGAAATGGCTCCAGTTCTTCTTGCCTAGGGGTCTGATTCTTGAAGTGGAAATTCTCACATTTTTTTGTCGTTGCAGAATTTTTGTTGTACGTTAATATATTTTGTCTTATTTTAGTGTATCATACAATCCTTTGAATTTTCACATTAACAAAGCTGAAATTATATTGATCGCCCAAAATCCAAAAATACGTCCTATCACATCCGAGGCATGCTTGTGTATTCTGTATTTGAACCAGGGACCTAGAAACGATTAGAGAGGCTTCGTCCTGCCGTACCCCTCAGTGGTCCACAACCCCAAAAACAGGCTACAGCAGTTCACCCACCATACAGCCGCCCCACACCGAACCCAGGGTTATTGTGCGGTTCGGCCCCCAGCGGACTCCCACCGGGAAGGTCTCATACCAGACGAGTGTTTGCATGGTAGAGTAATTATGGTGAACGCGTACGTGGAGACAGTGTTTGCGCAGCAATCGCCGACATAGTGTAACTGAGGCGGAACAAGGGGAAACAGCCCGCATTCATCGAGGCAGATGGAAAATCGCCTTAAAAACCATCCACACAGGCTGGCCGGCACACAGGACCTCGACACTAATCCGCCGGGCGGATTCGTGCTGGGGACCGGCACGCCTTCCCGCTCGGGAAGCAGTGCGTTAGACCGCACGGCTAGCCAGGTGGGCGAGGAATGCTTACTACTACTTCACTCAGCCGGAATAACAATATTCCAAAGGATTTACAGTTTTTCTTGACAAATGAATTTCTATCAGTTTCATAAATGAATCCAGAAATAAACGTAATGAACAGTACTAGATTACGTAATTTTTAAGCGTGCCAAACAATTCGTAATTTCAAATATTTCTAAAAAAATAAACATTCAGAGCTAGTTCTTATTGATTGTAACATCGAAAATAACGTAATTCCTTTTCATAAATTTCAGAAAAGCAGCTGAGATAATAATGACCTGTCCAAAATAGGAAAAATAATACTGGTGTCGATAACTACTGTTGAGGAAAATTATTGCTAGAGGAGGATGTCCCGTTATAAGGAGCAGTTCCTGAGGCTGTAAAACCTCCTTGATGTAGTGGTAGCTGTTCAAATTGCCTTTTAAGACGTAGGAGGAGAGATCGTGTGATGTAGGCAATGACGCTTCAAACTCTCGCACTTGGCGTTCGCCTGCTATGCCACTCAACAATAGTATACCCCACTACGTTCACAACAGCGGCATTGAACGTGTATGCGGCCATCACTGGAGGACAAGCTGAAGTGGGACTCGTCCGAAAACACAACGTTTAGCCACTCAGCGCGCCAGTTTCGGCGTCACGTGCCCGTTGCAGTCTGCAGGTTTTTGGGTTCTGGTCAGTGGCAGCCGACGCAGTGGCAAAAGTGCCACCAGTCTAGCCTGCAGAAGACGGCGTCGAACCATCGACGCAGACATGTCCACACCCGTTACAGTGCTCCAACGTCACGCCAGCACTGTGGACGAAGTTGTTCTGCCCGTTACGGCCAAGCGGACAAGACAGCTGTCATCTCGTGCTGTGGTCGCATTGTGTCATCCAGTACCCTGTCGGCGCTGTGTATGGCTCTCTTCTCTTCATTGGTTCCACGTGCGGCTCACTGTTGAAGCAGCTTGCTCTGTTCGAGCCGCAGTCTCATGGAACGGCACACTCGCCTCCCGGAAACCAATCACTCCGCCCCGTTCAACCGCACTCACACGCCGATATTCCACCCTGTGATGTCGGCTAGCGGCGAGTTATAGCGGCAGTATTTACACGTTTCCATTTCATGTGACGGCTTCGCACCGACTAAGCGTTGCGTAACACTGACGTGTCCGGTCACACAAAAGAGGGCGCTGCTGGGCCTACGTGCACGACACCTCTGTGCCATTTAAATCATTTATTGCGGTTACGCTGTTCTACACGTCCTCTTATCGTGGCGTATTGCAGACCACTGCTTCTGAGTGTTTCTCTTTTTATGAACAGTAGTGTACCTACAGCGGAATCTGAACCACTATTTAGTTCGGATTCCTTCATACAATGTGTTGCAGAAGGAGGATGAAATACATCAAGAGATACGAGGGGGCCGGCCGCGGTGGTCTAGCGGTTCTGGCGCTGCAGTCCGGAACCGCGGGACTGCTACGGTCGCAGGTTCGAATCCTGCCTCGGGCATGGGTGTGTGTGATGTCCTTAGGTTAGTTAGGTTTAAGTAGTTCTAAGTTCTAGGGGACTTATGACCTAAGATGTTGAGTCCCATAGTGCTCAGAGCCATTTGAGCCATACGAGGGGATTTCAAAAAGTAAATTACACGTTGTCACAGCAGCCGTAGTAGCTGTTATTAAATGCTGCACTATACTTCAAAGTGACACAAATACGTGACACTATTTTCAGCATACTCGCTAAGTTTTTTTTGAATAAAACCGTCTACTGGCACTGAATCTAGGTTTGCGAGTTCTAAGTTTTTATCTGATGATGGCAGTAGCCAAAATGGAATAAGAAATGAAGAAATACAGGGGTGTAATTTCCTGTCAGAAACGTCACAGTTCGTAGTAATATACGGAAAGTCACCGAGTAAAACAGAAGTGATATCCGGCGTTCCCCAAGGAAGTGTTATAGGCCCTCTGTTGTTCCTGATCTATATTAACGACATAGGAGACAATCTGAGTAGCCGTCTTAGGGTGTTTGCAGATGATGCTGTCATTTACCGTCTTGTGAAGTCATCAGATGATCAAAACGACTTGCAAAATGATTTAGATAGGATATCTGTATGGTGCGAAAAGTGGCAATTGACCCTGAATAAAGAAAAGTGCGAAGTTATTCACATGAGTACTAAAAGAAATCAGCTAAATTTCGATTACGCGATAAGTCACACAAATCTGAAGGCTGTAAATTCAACTAAATACTTAGGGATTACAATTACAAATAACCTAAATTGGAACGATCGCATAGATAATATTGTGGGTAGAACAAACCAAAGACTGCGATTCATCGGCAGAACACTTAGAAGGTGCAACAGGTCTACCAAAGAGACTGCTTACACTACGCTTGTCCGCCCTATTCTGGAGTACTGCTGTACGGTGTGGGATCCGCATCAGGTGGGACTGACGGATGACATCGAAAAGGTACAAAGAAGGGCAGCTCATTTTGTATTATCACGAAATAGGAGAGACACTGTCACAGACATGATACGTGAATTGGAGTGGCAATCATTAAAACAAAGGCGTTTTTCGTTGCGACGGGATCTTCTCGTGAAATTTCAATCACCAGTTTTCTCCACCGATTGCAAAAACATTCTGTTGGCACCCAACTCACAGGGAGAAATGATCATCACGATAAAATAAGAGAAATCAGGGCTCACACGGAAAATTTAAGTGCTTGTTTTTCCCGCGTGCCGTTAGAGAGTGGAACGGTAGAGACACAGCATGAAGGTGGTTCATTGAACCCTCTGCCAGGCACTTTATTGTGAATAGCAGAGTAATCACGTAGATGTAGAAGTGCAGAAATTTTTATAAGTGGTACCTTAGTATGTACACACATCAGCGTGTTGGTGCTTTTCTCTATGTCCAACAGTCTTCCCACAAACAGATCACAAACTTTACGATCTGATGTTTCCTGCCTGGTCCTAACTGCGCCACTAAATGGACTATTTCTGTCAGTATAGAGTAAGAGTTTTATGTGCAAGTGTCCACACTTTTGAAGTCTGACCTACTGGCTAAGGAAAAATAAGCATTAATGGCTTTCTCTTGCCACTTGTACTTGCAAGTACTAACCAACCTAAAAACGTACGGCTTCTAGTAGCTATAGTTATTAGCCTGCAGATGACGTAAATACTGATGTAATGTTGTTCAGTACACCATGCTCAGTGACCAGCAGAAATATCTGCAATTATACCTGTTACGCCCTGATGCCGGCCGGTGTGGCCGAGCGGTTCTAGGCGCTTCAGTCCGGAACCACGCGGCTGCTACGGTCGCAGGTTCGAATCCTGCCTTGGGCATGGATGTGTGTGATGTCCTTAGGTCAGTTAGTTTAAGTAGTTCTAAATCTAGGGGACTGATGACCTCAGATGTTAAGTCCCATAGTGCTCAGAGCCATTTGAACCATTTGAACACCCTGTATATTAATCGATTTAGACGGTTTCACTCACAAAATATTCACAGTGATCGCAGACTTCTATAGAAAATTTACACTGAAGGGCCAAAGAAACTGATATATCTGCCTAATATCGTGCAGGGCCCCCCGAGCACGAAGAAGTGTCGCAACACGCCCTGGCATGGACTCGACTAATGTCTAAAGTAGTGCTGGAGGGAACTGGCACCATGAATCCTGCAGGTCTGTCCATAAATCCGTTAAGAGTACGACCGGGGGGGGGGGGGGGGGGTTTGGAGATCTCTTCTGAACAGCATGTTGCGAGGCATCATCCAGGTTATGCTCAATGATGTTCGTGTCTGGGGAATTTGGTGCCAGCGGAAATGTTTAAACTGAGAAGAATGTTCTTGGATCCACTCTGTAGCAATTCTGGACGTGTGGGGTATTGCATTGTCCTGCTGTAACTGCCCAAGTCTATCGGAAGGCACAATGGACATGAGTGGATGCAGGTGATCAGACGGGATGCATACGTACATGTCACCTATCAAAGTCGTATCTAAACGTATCAAGGGGTCCCATATCACTCCAATTACACACGTTACATACCATTACAGAGTCTCCACCAACTTCAACAGTCCGCTGCTGCCAAGCAGAGTCCATGGACTCACGAGGTTGTATCCGCTCGATACAATTTGAAACCAGACTCGTCCGACCAGGCAACATGTTTCCAGTCATCAACAGTTCAACGCCGGTGTTGACGGGCCCAGGCGAGGCGTAAAGCTTTGTTTCGTGGTCATCAAGGGTACACGAGTGGGGCTTCGGCTCCAAAAGCTGATATCGATGATGTTTCGTTGAATGGTTCGCACCCTGACACTTGTTGATGGCCCAACACTGAAATCTGCAGCACTTTGCGCAAGGGCTGCACTTCTGTCAAGTTGAACGATTCTCTTTGACTGTCGTTGGTCCCATTCTTGCAGGATCATTTTCCGGCCGCAGCGATGTCTGAAATTTGATGTTTTATCGGATTCCTGATATTCACGTACGGGAAAATCGCCACTTCATCGCTCGAGCGCCGATTATAACACTATTCAGACACCCTTAAAATTTGATAGCCTGCTATTGTAGAAGCAGTAACCGAACTAACAACTGCGCCGGACACTTGTTGTCCTATATAGGCGTTGCCGACCGCAGTGCCGTGTTCTGCTGTTTGCATATCTCTGTATTTGCATACGCATACCTATATCAGTTTCTTTGGCGCTTCAGTGTAAGAGACAATATTATGCAAGATAGGCTTTACAGCATGGATCGACACCAATTCACTGTTCTGGATTACTCGTTGCACTGTCAGTCTTCCATGGGAATTAGACGTTACAAGAGAAAGTAAGTGTTCGTCCAGCGTTAGAGAGTCCTGGCTAGTAAATCGTGGGAAACCACGTTGAGACTAAGATGTGAGATCTTGTTGACCATGAGAGAGAGAGATACGAGATTTGAACGCAAAGTATGGCAGGCGTGGCAGTTATTACCCAAGCAGCACCAGTGTATGACGTGCAGTCAGCTCGCAGAACAAACTGCGTTGCCATGGTGGAGACACAGTGAAGTGTGTAAATCAGTAAAAAGTAGTTGATGCAGCCAGGTTTACTGGACAGCCTGCGCTGAGCACTCCTGTTTGCTATTTAGGCACAGTGGGGGGGGGGATTCATTGGCGCTGTGTGTCAGTCAGAAAAGGTCTCACTGAGCGACAGCATGTCTGCAAAGCCGATTAGAACACAATTGCTCTTTTCTTCAACGGTATACGCTATACTGTGACATTTGTATACAGTGTAATTAGCGGACATTAAAATTACTTTGACTTCACTATCCGATGGTCCTGTATGTCTACAAAACATCAGTGCGTCTAGTGTACTGACAAAAATTGATATTTTACTAGAAATTTTCACATGGAATTTTGTAACTTTTTAAATACACTCCAAGGCAAAGAAAAAAAAAGAAAAAAAAGACGCACCACGAAGGAATAACCAGAAAGTGACGGAAATCGTTACAAACAAATTATTACAATTTCAGAAAAATTGGATGATTTAGTCAAGAGGAAAAAGTTCAGAAATCGAGCAAGTCAGTAACGCGTTGGTCCACATCTCGCCCTTATGCAAGCAGTGTTTCGGCTCGGCATTGACTAATGATTGTTGAATGTACTCCTAAGCGATAATGTGGCACATTCTGTCCAAAGGGCGCCTTAGATCTTCAAAATCCCGAGATGGTTGAAAGGGCCTGCCGAAACGTTTTCAACTGGAAAGAGATCCGGCGATCTTGCTGGCAAAGCGAGGGTTTAGCAAGCATGAAGACAAGCAGTAGATTCTCTCGCCGTGTTTGGGAGGACATTACCTTCCTGAAACGTAAGCTCGGAATGACTTGCTATGAAGGTCAACAAAACGGAGCGTAGAATATGGACGACGTACTGCTGTGCTGTAAGAGTGCCGCGGATAACAACCATAGGGGTCCTGCTATGAAATGAAATGGCACCCCCGACCATCGCTCCTGGATGTCCCGCATAGCGGGTGACAGTCAGGTTCGTGTTCCACAGCTGTCTGGAACGTCTCCAGACGCGTCTTCGTTGGTCATCGGGGCTCAGTTCTAAGTGGGACTCATCTCTGAAGACAATTCTACTCCGGTTAATGAGATTCCAGGCCGGAGACGTGTCTGGAGGCGGCCCGGAGAACGGTGGGATACCAACCTGACTGTCGCTCGCCATGCGGCCACAACCAGGAGTGATTGCCTGGTCTGCTATTTCCTTTCACAGTAGGACCCGTTTGGTTCTCATCCGCAGCACCCTTGCAGCACAGCGATACGTCGACGATATTCTACGCCCCGTTTGGCTGCTCTTCATGGAAAGCCATTCTGGGGTTTTACAGCAAGATAATGCTCGCCCGCACACGGCGAGAGTTTCTACTGCTTGTCTTCCTACCTTGGCGAGCAAGATCACCGGATCTCTCCACAACTGAGAACCTTTGTAGCATTCTGGACAGGACCCTCCAACCATCTCGGGTTTCTGACCATCTGACGCGCTACTTGGACAGAATCTGGCACAATGTCTCTCACGAGGACATCCAACAGCTCTGTCAATCAATGCCAAGCGGAGTAACTGCTTGTGTAAGGGCCAGAGGTGGACCAACGCATTATTGTTTTGCTCGATTTCTGAAACTGTTTCTCTTGCATAAATCATCCATTTTTTCTGAGATTATTATCATTTGTTTGTCTGTACATGTACATCACATCTATCGATTTCAGTTCCGTTTGGATAATTCTGTCATGATGCCTCTTTTTTTTGTCTCAGAGTGTATTTATGTAACCGACCCGCGACTGCAGTTATCAGATTTGTCATTTTCCTTCTGCTGGATTTATTATTAATCGAATAACTACGTACACTTTCTTTATGAGGGGTCTCCAAACATCCTGGAAAATTTTCAGGTTATGAACCGTTTTGGTTTGTCAAGAGCCACGATGGCCAACATGAAGTCTGAAGGATGAATCGAGCCCCTTTTGTACGCGATCGATACAAACGTGAAATACAGGGTGTTCGAAAATTCCTGTTACAAGCTTCCAGTGCTTGTAGAGGAGAGTGAGTGCATTATATTTTAAATAGCAACGTAAGTGCGAAAGCGTTGTCGAACGACGCTGCAGAGCCTCAGAGTTATAGGCGCCAGCACCTGTAAACGAATTTATATACTATAGGGTGATTCCGTGATGATGCTACAAACTTTTTAGGGTGATGGCGAAGGACGAGTGTATCAGTTTGAGGTAAGGTCCCTGTAACAGAAACGAACGAGTCGAAAGTTAGAGGTAAAATCGTTCTGATACCTCTGACAGTGGAGTAAATTTACTGGTACTGTTGTTGCTAAGATGGTAGGGTACGAAATTTCAGAGGTTCTGGTATGGACCAAAGGAGGAAAAATGTCTAGTAAACATCGGCTCCTTTTCCATCACCTTTGAAAGTTTGTAACTTCATCACGCAATCATCTTGTATATACATACAGTTACAAGCGCTGGCACACGCAACTTTGACGTTCTGTACCGTCGTTGAATGACGTTTCCAGGCATGGGTTCCTTTTCAAAGTATTATGCACTCACTCCCCTCTATAAGTCCTTGAAGTTCGTAACGGGAATTTACGAACCCCCTGTATATTTTGTGACAAAGGCTACTGACTTATGACTGTGGAAGACGACAAGAAGAATCCGTCGTAGAACTCAATGTAGAGGTAACGAGTATCTCGTAATCTCCATGCGAGATGGTGTAGTGGGGTTGTGGTTGCGCTTACTGCTGAGATGGCAAAATTAAAGTGCTCATGATCTGCAAACGGCGTGTTTCTCGCTATGCAATCATGCGAATTTACTTGTAAAAGGTAATAAAAGAAGTTGCACCATGGACAACATCTTATTAAATCTGAATTTAGCAGCGGTAAGTCCACCTTTAAAAGTTAATAGTCATGCATGAAAAACACAGATCAACCACCACACGACACCTGAGATTAGTTAAGAGAGGCATCTAACAATCGAGCGAAAATGCACACTTATAAAAGATGCTATTTATTTCCCTTAATATGCGTTACAGTGGGAAAACCTTCAACCAGATGACAATGAATACGAAGTTAAAAAAACAATAACATTTAGCTCCGATCTTGGTACCAATTACGGGACCGCGTAATTAACATTGCCAATGTTCATGCGAAAAGCGTATCAGAAAGCGCTAATGAAAAGTGAACTCGAAAGAGCTAACACCGTTCAAAAATGCGCAGTGCATCTTGCAAATCACAGGACTAATTGCGGTCATCAGTTACCGCAAAGTTAGAAAAAACCGCGCCCCCTAAATTATGGCACGGAAAATCATTGCTGCACGAATCTCACCAAATAAATTCCAGGACTCGTAACTTTGAACGCGCCGTCCGTGTGTGGCAGTTTACAGTGTGGAAGTTAGCATCTTTTTGGGCGCGGCCCAAGAGGCTGCAGCAAGACCATCGGTCTTGGCGGAAGAAGGAATAGTGTCCTTACTAAAATTCTAACCTCTCTCTGGATTTGGGAAAGCTCTAAGTCATCCACCGATGGCGATAATGCATTGTGAGCGCCGTCAAATGTCTAGCCAAGTTTTGCCGAGATTGCTACTACCGCCCCAGTGAAATTTTAAGACTTTGACTGAGCGTTAGCAACAGCAAATTTTTTTTTATTTTTTAGACGTGGACAAGGGCAGAAGTTAACCGTTTGTCGAACCATTTACCAAAACAGTTGCTGATTTCAGTTTCCACAGATAATTCCAACCGTCGCGTTTTTAAATAAAGGAGACATTCCTTCACGTAACCATCGCATCTTTGCACAAGTGCTACCTCCCGTCAGGTTAACGTGGCCAGCCCCAATCCGTGGCAGACAGCGAGGTTGGAAGCTGGTGCAGCCCTTTTATAATGCAATGTATCGTTTTCTGGATTTCAAGGGGTACAACGCTGCAACAGTTCATACTTAGTTGGTCGAAGAGTACGATAACAATGGACCATCATGTAACACAATGGTAAGGTCGCGTAAGCGCTTCCAGCGTGATCATGCAAGTTCGAATGACGAAGAACGAAGTGGCAACCGAATGTCTGTGAAAAACCAAATTTCTCAAGAGAAGTGAAGGACATAGTGCTCGAAGACGACCGTACCAGCGTCGAGGCGATAGTGGAAAATGTAAAAATCTGTCATGGATCAGTGCTCAGCGTCTCGCACTACATTTTTTCCGCGACAAACCTCGCCGCCTGCTGGATTCTGCGATTGCGCATACAAATTCACACCCATGCACAAGACATAGTCGCAATCGCTGCTACCATGCATTACCAAATTTGCTCTCACCCCCAAGATTCTACAACCCAGTGCTTCACGTATTTTTTGGATACTTGATTTCTCAAGTTTATAACAATTTTTTGTAAATAAATGTATTAATGAAATTTGGTCAGTAATTAACGTTTATGAAAACGTAATGTATGTAGATAGGATAAGTAAGAATTATTTATGTAAAATTGCTGTAGTAAACACGCTGGTCATGTCAGGGAAGTTTTTGTTGTATAAAGCACAGAAAACAGAGCACAGAATACCGTTGCCGGCAGATGCGCGGGCGGCAGGGCACGTTTGGGGAGAATGGTAGTGGTGGGGACTGCGGCAGACGCTATTGGGGATAAGTCGAGCACTTCAGAGGAAATGCCGTTCTAAACTGAAGCCTACACTTACACGTCTTGTAAATATTAAGCGAGCCCCTCCACGCCCGCACCTGCGTGTTGGCCATTGAGAATAATCTATCACCTCTACTTCTGTTAGTACTCTATCTAATAAAAATTCCAGCTGAAAATGCAGCGAACAGTGAAGGCCTGGCTTGTTACTCATACGTCACTTTCAGCGCAGTGTCACAAAACTTGAGTAAATCTTACACAATTCTCACATTTTAGTAACGATACTATTACCAAAACATAGCGGTTTATACACAGTCCCAAGTTAAAGAAATACTGCGCAGATGCAACTGCGAGGAAATTATGTAACAGTGGTTTATTAAGTTTCGCACTGAGGAAAAGTAAGGTCAGTATCTTATGAGAAAGCACATTATCAGCACAATATAAACGTGCAATGTCTTCACTTATGTTGTTCCAAAATCGACAGCATTTCTCGTTTTACCAGCTATCGATGGCTCTTAAAAATTACATTCTTTCTTCGAAAAAGTCTATAGTTTAGTGGAATCGTCGTCGTCGGCTGATACTCGTATCCGAGTTTTCATTTCTCTCCTGAGATTTCCTTTGTCACGGTTTCAGGCGTGGAAGTGTCGTTGATGGCTTAGCAATCCAATCCTAGCGTGGAACAGGCGGCCACAGACATTACAGCTGATGGAAGGTGGAGGACGTGGCTGAACCTGGAGGAGTTTACGTCTCCGGCGTTTGTCATTCTCCATTCTTCGACGTTCCAGCTCAAAGTTTTGAAGAGCATTTGAGGTAACTGAGCGCCAGCGACTTCGATCTTCTGCTATTGTGGACCAGTTACTCGGATCGATGTTCAAGTTTTATCAGATTTTTCTTGTGCTGGTCCTTATAACGTTTGAGGGGGGCACCTCGTAGCCTTTTGCCTGTGCTCACTTCGCTGTGCAGCATTTGGCGTGGAAGTCTGTCATTTTTCATCCGCTGGACATGTCCGACCCATCTGAGTCGATGCCCAATGATAAGAGCTTCCATGCTATACGTTTTTGCTTTCTCAAGAACAGCCGTGTTGGATATGAAGTCATCCCATTTCAGGTTCATGATATATCTTAGCTTCTGTTGGTTGAAGCGTTCTAGTTTCTTCAGATCACAGCAATATAACGTCCAGGTTTCGCAACCATATAGCAGGGTGGAAATGACTACAGCTTTGTACACCATCAGTTTGGTGGAATAACACGCTAGATAACCAAGTTTTGCATAATTCTCTCCTCTTTGCGTACTATCATTCGTTAAACCTCATCATGATATCTCAAACCGTTTATGAAATGTGGGGAATGTAGTGGATATTTCACTCTGGATTTATCGCTGGCGCGGCGTGATCGCAAATGAGTGTGCTTCCTCAGATCAATTTTCTCGAGATTGATGACAGATAGTGGCCTTTACCCAAGTCTAAAGAAAAATTAAATACGTTACCTAAATTTCATATGCAGTAAAATATTTTGTGATGAGCACCAAACGCAAAATCATAGGGATACCTATTTTTCACTGCAAAGATTTTCGAATTTCGCGCAGTGTCTTACTTCCACGTAAGTATCACAGTAACTATGACCAGTAACGAAATGATGCCTGACATATAAAGCTACAAGTAAAGCAAAAATGATATTTTTTACCGAATAGTTTCTGTAAAACCCTTTGAGAAAGACTGCAGGGCGTGAGCCTCGTATCTGTCATCGCCGATTGGTCGAAGAGTTGCAAACAGTGTCGGCCTCCCCTTCCGAACAAACGAATCAACTTGTCCAGCGCTTTGGACGAAAACTGGTCACTGCGCATCGGCCATGGTATCCTGCACGGACTGTACCTTTCGTATGACAATAACATCGTTGGCGCAAGCGAGAGCAGTCACAGAGGTGAAGGCAGAGAGAGACTGCGAAGCATCTGTGGAGTGGAGAGTGTTTTCCGTCGAAAATGTTATGTGTGACTGGCAAATTATAAGTGGGCGAGCAAGTACGTGGGCTCAGTATATGGTCGTAAGAAGATTTTGGAAGTAGTGAAGAATACAGTGTGGCCAAAATTTATTCAGACTGCTCCGTAATCAAGAAGAGCCCGTTGCCAACATAGATCCCATTATAAACACATCACAAAGTAAGATCCAGCCAGTATTCTGTGCAGCGCCTTAATAACTCTTTGGAACACTGTAATGTGTTTAGTCAAAGAACAAACTTCTCAAGAGAAACTTCATTATGCTGAGACGTTAATCATCAGCAGGATCCTACCACTTCACCATAAATTCCGGAAAGTGACAAGTGAAAAATATAGTCAAAAGAAGACAAATCTAGTTAAATTTACAGTCGATTTTCAGTCAACACTTACCGTGTTCAGAAGCAGTAGCAGCTATAGTGGTTCAGATAGTACTGCGTTACTAATGCAGACAATGAGCTTAATTTAAAAGTGATTTAACTGAAATTCATTTTCTATGACAATAATATGCTGGCTTGCTTGTAGTCAATTTAGTTTTAGAATTTTATGTTGTATTTTGAAAATCACATTATGTGTGTACGTCTACGTAACATTAGTAAAGAAAAGTAGGTGTTGCAATAGATGGAAGTTATGATGGTATTAATCTTAGACACAGTCATTTGTAAAGCATGAAGTAAATAATGATAAACGGCTTTTGTCACGTTTAAGCATTTTTTTCAAACAGATGGCATTGTACTGAGTTACGTAATACGACACAGTTTCCATAAAATGTTGCTAGTCATCGTCTATTATTGGTGATCATTCATGGTAACTAACTTCATTGAATTCCAAATTAACGTCTTTTGTGTTCATGGTATAAGTGTCTTTCACGTGTAGGTTAATGCGTGTGCATTTTGTCCAGTTGCTGTTTTATTTATCATACGATATTTACGTGATTTCAGTCATCACAGTCATTTACAAAAATTAACTTTTGCTCGTTTTGGAACTGGCGACCGATTTAATCTACAGTCTGAATTCGTTTAAACTAAATTCTGGCATTCAAAATTACTGCTGATACAGCGGGATTTTAATTTATTACCATCTTTACGTTTCGATCGTTGTTGTACGCAGTAAAAAACACTCGTGCGATAGTGAATTATATTGGTAGGCATTGATCTTCCGATTCGACGCCTTGTTTGATCTAACAGCCAACAGTAGGTACACGTGTTACAATAAAACCTTAGATACACCGTAGAGTATTGGTACGATATAATGACACCAGCAACTTCTTCCTCTTTGCTTGAACAAGGAGATCGCTGCGTGTCAGGATTTTCCATAACGTCGAGAGGTGAATTTATAGTAGGAACGTTTACTGAAGAGTCAAGATGGGAACTTCTACGACAAAGATCTCCGTCAAGTCACCCATTACTGGGAAAAAAATGTCGCACTGAAGGGTGAATACGTAGAGAACTAGTAACGTCAACGAGTTTCGTACCTGACATTTCAGAGATTATGATCCAAACTTTGACTGCCACTCATGTTATCACTGGAGGGGAAATACAAGATGCAACAGAAAACTTGTGTATATGGCAAAATACAACATTAAGAATAATAACTGGGTAGAAATAAGACGAGTGATCTATTGTCTGGCAAGTATTTGGTGATTATAATTAAACCGACGGTTTAACGACGGTCCAGAACGCTGAAATATCGTAGGCTTGTTCAGTAATCGGTGCGCTAGCGGAGTAGGCTGAAACGAAAGTAGATCGACTTTCTGCCATCAGGTGGAACAATGGCGCTGTAAGCAGTCAGAGTGTGGTGTGCCTGCAGGAAAAGGGAAGAACGATCAAACACATAACGGTGGTTCTGACACGTTTATTAGGGTATGGTCACAAATTACAAGATGTGTTGAAATGTGTTCAATATGGTCTCCCGACTCAGAAAACATGCTGCATCCGTAACACGGCACAGTCGACAGTTGCTCGCAATGTATAACCTGTGTTATCAGAGCGGGCGGAAGAGTTCGTATACATCTCTGATAGACACGATCTTTACATATCTCCACAACCAGATGTCGCAAGGATTTAGATCGGGGGGATATGGAGGGCCATAGAAATCTTGAAAACCGAGCGAGGTGAGGCAGTGGTTGGCACACTGGACTTGCATTCGGGAGGACGACGGTTCAATCCCGCGTCCGGCCATCCTGATTTAGGTTTTCCGTGATTTCCCTAAAGTCTCTTCAGGCAAATGCCGGGATGGTTCCTTTGAAAAGGGCACGGCCTACTTCATTCCCTAATCCGATGAGATCGATGTCCTCGCTTTTTGGTCTGCTCCCCAAAACAACCCAACCCAACACAAATCTTGAAATTGCCTGGAGATGAAGCGATTGTTACTGAAGATTTCTTGAAGAAGATCTTTCATCTGCCAAGGGACACGTGGTGTCGCCCATCTTGCCTGAAAATAGTGATGTGGACACTTCTTGAAAGGCTGGAATAACGTGTAGCATAAGGAGATCCTTACAACGTGCAGATGCCACTGTACACCTAACAGGACCACGAGGTATCACCTCCTCGAAGAAAAACGGACCAAGAATGAAGGAGCTTGTGAAACCACATCACACAGTCAGACTAGAATCCAATAGTTCTGCGCATTCACGGCACTATACAGAATAAAATGTGTCTCGTCCATCTAAAGAATATTTTCCGGTCACATGGCATCCATTTTCAAGCGTATAAAAAAAAAAAAAAAAAAAAACGAAGAGCAAAGTCACAGCATTATAACCTATTCCGTGGTTTCATTTGGTGCACATTCTCAGTCTTGTAGGGATACCAGTGTAAAATGTTCCATAAAAGCTTTTGAACTGTTGAACAGAGGAGAAACAATTGCCATGATACAGCTCGAGCACTGGCTGCAGAATTTGAGGTATCTTTTGCGCGGTCCGCTATACTATAGCTACGGCAACTTCAACTGCCATGGGGATTGGTCACCTCTCTCTCCCTGTTGGATCACCTATTTCACCTGCTTTTTTTAGATTTCTTGATCATATTCTTTAGCTCATTTATTGATATGGGGTCTCTTCGTAGCAGCGAATTCCCGCAATGCAGCGCTGCTATAACAGCGGTTTTGATAAAACAACTTTACCAGCAGTATCTATCCTTCCATTGCGTTTCGTACCAAAAACTTCAAACTTCTTAACCCTTTACACAAACAGTCACTTCACAAAAGAAACCAAAACGCGTTGCCAATCGGAAAACAGAATACTGATCTCAAAACAGACAATTTCACATTCTGACTGGTTACAGTGGCATATTTTCAACTGCACTCATGATTTTTTCAGTATAGTCCGCGAATGCATCGAGTAATGAATATACCTATGATGTTTCAGCACCCTGCAATGGATAGGGTTGTTCAAGCAGAAGGAAAAGATTTCATGCGATTTCTCTGCGGACAACTGGACTTCAGTATTCCCCCTGGGACCGCGTGTCAGAGAATAAGTTTTCATCCTGGCGGCTCTCGAGGACACGAGGTGGCCGAAGTTATTCCTACCGCTGAAATCTGTCGTTGTGGCGTCTTGGTTAAGATGGAAGCGTGGCGTCTTAAATGCGGAATGCACTTCGCAGTTGAATAATGGGTTGACTTCGCTCAAATTTCAACAGACTGATCATTTCTCTTGTAATGTAGTCACCATGTTGCTACAAACAAACAACAGCGCAGCTGTGTCAAAGCTCTGAACCTTCCCCTGACCAGTGAGATGCGCAATGTGTTTTTGCGTCTTGTAATTAGTCTGTAATAAAGAACTGAAATCTATTCTTTCCTCTGAACATGGATGCAGGATCCATCGGTGTAACAGTTGCAAATTGTCGTAGCTGTGTTGAGAAAGTACCAGAGCTCCAAGCGCTAAGTAAAACCACTGATGATCAAATCGTTATAGTCTCTGAAAACTGGCTAAAGCTGGAGATAAGAACCTAACGGTCTTCCGAAAGGATAGGCTAAACGCAGTTGGCAGTGGCGTGTTTGTTGCTGTTGGAAGTAGTTTATTTCTCTGCCTCGTGATGACTGGGTGTTGTGTGATGTCCTTAGGTTAGTTAGGTTTAAGTAGTTCTAAGTTCTAGGGGACTGATGGCCATAGCTGTTAATTCCCATAGTACTCAGAGCTATTTGAACAATTTTTTTGAAGTAGTTTATCTTGTTGCAAAATTGAAGTAGATAGTACCTATGACTTATTATGGACAGAGGCCATTCTTGGCAACCAGAATAAAATAATAATTGGATACTTTTACCGACTTCCCACTTCAGATGATACAGTTGCTAAAAGTTTCAAAGAAAACTTGAGTTTGATTTCAAACATGTACCCGAATCATACAATTATAGTTGGTGGGAACTTTAATTAACCCTCGATATGTTCGCGAAAATACATGTTTAATTCCGGAGGTACGCATAAAACATCATCCGAAATTGTGCTAAGCGCATTCTCTGAATATTTATCGAACAGTTAGTTCATGATCCTACGCGAATAGTTGTGAAAACAACTTGACCTCTTGGCAACAAATACACTACTGGCCATTAAAATTGCTACACCACGAAGATGACGTGCTACAGAAGCGAATTTAACTGACAGGAAGAAGATGCTGTGATATGCAAATGATTAGCTTTTTAGAGCATTCACACAAGGTTGGCGTCGGTGGCGACACCTACAGCGTGCTGACATGAGGAAAGTTTCCAACCGATTTCTCATACCCAAACAGCAGTTGACTGGCGTTGCCTGGTGAACGTTGTTGTGATGCCTCGTGTAAGGAGGAGAAATGCGTACCATCACGTTTCCGACTTTGATAAAGGTCGGATTGTAGCCTATCGCGATTACGGTTCATCGTATCGCGACATTGCTGCTCGCGTTGGTCGAGATCCAATGACTGATAGCAGAATATGGAATCGGTGGGTTCAGGAGGGTAATACGGAACGCCGTGGTGGATCCCAACGGCCTCGTATCACTAGCAGTCGAGATGATAGGCATCTTATCTTCATGGCTGTAACGGATCGTGCAGCCACGTCTCGATCCCTGAGGCAACAGATGAGGACGTTAGCAAGACAACAACCATCTGCACGAACAGTTCGACGACGTTTGCAGCAGCGTGGACTATCAGCTCGGAGACCATGGCTGCGGTTACCCTTGACGCTGCATCACAGACAGGAGCGCCTGCGATGATGTACTCAGCGACGAACCTGGTTGCACGAATGGCAAAACGTCATTTTTTCGGGTGAATCCAGGTTCTGTTTACAGCATCATGATGGTTGCATCCGTGTTTGGCGACATCACGGTGAACGCACATTGGAAGCGTGTATTCGTCATCGCCATACTGGAGTATCACCCAGCGTGATGGTATGGGGTGCCATTGGTTACACGTCTCGGTCACCCCTTCTTCGCCTTGACGGCGCTTTGTGGACGTTACATTTCTGATGTGTTACGACCAGTGGCTCTACCCTTCATTCAATCCCTGCGAACCTCTACATTTCAGTAGGATAATGCATGACCGCATGTTGCAGGTCCTGTACGAGCCTTTCTGGATACAGAAAATGTTCAACTGCTGCCCTGGCCAGCACATTCTCCAGATCTCTCACCAATTGAAAACGTCTGGTCAATGGTGGTCGAGCAACTGGCTCGTCACAATACGCCAGTCACTACTCTTGATGAACTGTGGTATCGTGTTGAAGCTGCATGGGCAGCTGTACCTGTACACGCCATCCAAGCTCTGTGTGACTCAAAGGCAAGGCGTAACAAGACAGAGGTGGTTGTTCTGGGTACTGATTTCTTAGGATCTATGCATCCAAATTGCGTGGAAATGTAATCACATGTCAGTTCTAGTATAATATATTTGTCCAATGAATACCCGTTTATCATCTGCATTTCTTCTTGGTGTAGCAATTTTAATGGCCAGTATTGTATGTAATCCGGAGCTAATAACGAGCATCAAAAGGAGTACAGGGATTAGTGAACACAGGGTTTCCGTAGCGAGATTGAATATTGTAATCCCCAAATTCTCCAAAAATAAACGAATAGTATACCTATTAAAAAAATATAAAAATTCTCTTGACGCGTTCCTGAGAGACAATCTCCACTCCTTTCACATTAACAATGTTAGTGTAGACAAGATGTGGCTTGAATTCAAAGACACAGTACAGGCAGCAATTGAGAGATTTGTACCAAATAAATTAACAAACGACGGTGCTGATCCTCCTTGGTACTCACAACGGGTCAGAACACTGTTGCAGAAACAACGAAAAAGACATGCCAAATTTAAACGGACGCAACGGCTACAAGACGCGATTATTTACAGAAGCGACTTCAAAGCGAGATGCTTATAACAGTTTTCACAACGAAACTTTGTCTCGAAACCTGGCAGAAAATCCAAAGAGATTCTTGTCATATGTGAAATATGTTAGCTGCAAGACACAATCAGTGCCTCCTCTGCGCGATGGCAGTGGAAATACCATCGACGATAGTGCTGCCAAAACATAGTTACTGGACACGGCCTTTCGAAATTCCTTCACGAAAGAAAACGAAGTAATTACTCCAGAATTCGTATCAAGAACAGCTGTTAACATGAGTAACTGAGAAGTAGATATCCATGGAGTAGTGAAGCAACTTAAATCACTTAACAAAAGCAAGAAAAAGTCTTTCGGTCCAGACTATGTATCAATTAGGTTCCTTTCAGAGTATACTAATAAAATAGCTCCATTCTTGTTAAAATCATATAACACCGTTCGCTCGACGAAAGATCCGTTTCCAAAAAGTGGAAAGTTGCACAGGTCACATCAATATTCAAGAAAGGTTGTATGAGTAATCCAGGCCCATCCGTTAATGTCGATAAGCAGCAGGATTTTGGAATATGTATTGTGTTCGATCATTATGAGTTACCTCGAAGAAAACGGTCTATTGACACACAGTCAACACGGAGTTAGAAAACATCGTTCTTGTGAAACACAACTAGCTCTTAACTCACACGAAGTGTTGAGTGCTACTGACAACGGATTTCAAATTGATTCCGTATTTCTAGATTTCCAGAAGGCTTTTGACACTGTACGACCACATGCGGCTTGTAGTGAAATTGCATGCTTATGTATTATCGTGTCAGTTATGTGACTTCATAGGTCACACTTCGTAGTAACAGACGCAAAGTTATTGAATAAAACAGAAGTGATTTCTGGTGTTCCCAAAGGTAGTGTTATAGGCCCTATGCTATTCAACATTTATATAAACGATTTAAGAGACGAAATGAGCAGCCGTCTTAGGTTGTTCGCAGATGATAGCGTCGTTTATCGTTTATCGACTAGTAAAGTCATCAGAAGATGAAAACAAATTGCAAAACGATTTAGAAAAGATCCTGTATGGTGCGAAAATTGGCAATTGATCGTTAATAACGAATACTGTGAGGTCATCCACATGAGTGCTAAAAGGAATCCGTTAAACTTTGGTTACACGATAAATCAGTAAAATCTAAAGGCCGTAAATTCAACTAAATACCTAGGAATTACAATTACGAAGATCTTCAGTTGGGCGGAACACATAGAAAATGTTCTGGGGAGGGCTAACCAAAGACTGCATTTTATTGCCAGGATACTCAGAAAATGCAACAGATCTACTAAAGAGTCTGTCTACACTACGCTTGTCCATCCTCTTTTAGAATACTGCAGCGTGGTGTGAGACCCTTATCAGATAGGATTGGCGGAGTACATCGAGAAAGTTCAGAGAAGGGCAGCATTTTTTGTGTTATCGTGAAATAGAGGAGAGAGTGTCACCGAAATGATACAGGATTTGGAGTGGACATAATTAAAACAATGGCGTTTTTCTTTGCGGCGAAATCTTCTCACGAAATTTCAACCACCAACTTTCTCCTCCGAACCCGAAAATATTTTGTTGACGTCGACTTACATAGGGAGAAGCGAGCAACATAATACATTAAAGGAAAATCAGAGATCGCACCGAAAGATATACAGGTACGTGTTCGTTTTTTCCACGCGATGTACGAGACTGGAATAATAGAGAATTATTGTGAAAGTGGATCGACGAGCCCTCTGATACGCACTTAAATGTGATTTGCAGAGTATACATGTAAATGTAGATGTAGATGATGAATCATCCCGTATACAGCCCGCACTGCATCACTCAGAACTCCGTCAGTTTAATTATAACCACCCAGTACATCATTCTGTGTCGCTGTAGATCGTAAAGTTTAAGAACTGACGCAAGTCATACGTAGAAGAAAGGAAGCGTCGATGTCCTTCTAAATGAATACCTTGTATTTCGATCGAGTCACTGTACAAATGATATGAAACAAGGAGAGACAGAAAAGTCTGCCAAATTAACGTGATATAATGAAAAGAATCTAAAGGATACATAGATACAGACAAGTTAAAGAACGATCTAAGGAAGAGTTATAGAAAGTTAGTGGAACGATGGAGTAAATTCATGCATATAAACTTAGCTTAAGTGTTTTGAACGTGAATCACTTGGTCACAACTCCACTGCAAGCTAGCCTTCCCTCTAGCAACTCTGGTTGCGCGGGTCTGCCTACGCGCCAGGCGGAGCGAGACCGCTAGCCATTCGAGAGGCCTAAAACAGGTCACCAGCGCAAGAGGAATTATGTCGCATGTCAATAGTCACGTCTGACAAGTAGAGCGCAGTTTCGTATCACTGTGAAAACGAAGATATAAGCCACGCTCCGTAGCTTAACAGGCAGTCCGTGTTTCATCGGGCTCGGTAGTTCTTTTGCTGCTAACGTTGATGAAAATGAAGCTCATCAACAGACGATTGCTACGTGTTCTCAAGCTGACCCAACGATATCGTCAGTTACGATTGCCGTTGGCTAGCGATCATAGAGATCGACCCGTGGATCAGTCGAAATGAGTCGCCCTGTTGGGTGAATCACGTTTTTTTTTTTCACACCAGGTCGATGGTGGTGTCCGGACACACTGTCATCCAGGCGAACGGCTCTTCGAAACATGTACTAAGGACGTAGGTCGATGGCGGCATTATTATGCTATGGGGCACTCTCATTTGTACTTCCGTGGGACGTGTGGTAGCAATCGAAGGCACCACGGCGGGTGTGCACTACGTGAACCTTACTGCTAACTACCTGCATCCCTTCATACCTAATCTCTTTTCCGACATTTTCCAGCAGGGTAACTATCTTAGTCACAAGGCCAGAATCGTGCTGTAGTGGTTTGAGGAGGGCTGAAGTAAACTCAAGGTGACACCTTGGCCACCAAATTCGCGTGACCTGAACCTAACGGAACACACCTGCAATGCTCCGCTCTCACAAACCATACGTCCGTAATTTAGGGGAATTGCGTGACTAGTGCCAGATACATTTGGAAACCTATCAAGAACTTTTCGAATTCATGCCACGCAGAATGGCTGCTACACTGCTTTCCAAGTGGCCCAACACGGTATTAAGCAGGTGGTCATCAAGTTTGCACTCATCAGTGAATAGTCTCGGATCCGTAAATGATACCTCCCAAAACGGTTTCACTACCATACTCGCCGCCTGTAGTGCTGGCGAATTCAGTATAAGTACAAATATACATCAACACTTAGATTCAAGTATTGCGGGTTACCGCATCACGAAATAATTCTCAAAATTTATAGGCGTATGACATAATAGGTGTTATATATTAAGTGATTGTGTTTGCCTATAGACAGATCGCTGGCAGTGTGACGTACAAGAGAAGTCCACACTGAGTGTCAGCATTTTTTACTGAGCGACATGATACTCTAGGCATACGGCTACATTCAGTATAAACATCAAGCGAGTGAAGTGGCGCAATAAAAAAGACACTGGACTCGGATTTGAGAAAAGCGGTATTCAAGTAACTGTTTAATCACCGACTTTTAAAACTCTCTAAACGCTCAAGACGAATGTTGCGGTAATTCTGATGGTACGGACAAGGCTGATTTTCGTCTCCAGCTTTTTCCATTCCCAGTTTACCTTCTGCCTCTAATGACCTGAGAATATTTATGTCACTTCGATTGTGTCTTAGAGTGAAAACTGTTTGGTCTGTAGTGTAGGTCGAATTCTAATTAGGTAGTTGGTGAGGCATGCAAATATGATGCAATGAGAAACCCGGTTGGTTACTAAACAGTTCAAGGAAAATTCTGACTTTTGCAACTAAATATCGTAATTGCGTCTAGCAAAAATATTTCGCCCGTTACTACTAGGCATCATCAGTGGTCAATAACATAAAGAAATTTATTTAGTTATGATATTTTGATAGAAGATCTATAGTGATTTTTGCTAACGGCCTTGCCGCAGTGGTAACACCGGTTCCCGTCAGATCACCGAAGTTAAGGGATGTCGGGCTGGGCTACCACTTGGATGGGTGACCATCCGGTCTGCCGAGTGCTGTTGGCAAGCGGGGTGCACTCAGCTCTTGTGAGGCAAACTGAGGAGATACTTGATTGAGAAGTAGCGGTTCTGGTCTCGGAAACTAACATACGGCCGGGAGAGCTGGTGTGCTGACCACATGCCCCTCCATATCCGCATCCAGTGACGCCTTTGGGCTGAGGATGACACGGCGGCCAGTCTGTACCTTTGGGCCTTCATGGCCTGTACGGGAGGAGTTTTTTATACTGATTTTTGTCAGCTCATTTAAATTGTCCTACTATTTGGAAATATATGGCTGTATTTTTTTTTGCGCTTACATTCATTTTTCTGTCTTTTCATGTAACCATGTGTTCTTCAGTATGTACCAGATGCACGTAGTACATGTATTTAAAAATTTCACTGCACATAACCTATAACGTAACACCCATGATTTATCAGTTACGCCTACAGTATGCGAGCAAGGCGATCGTCAGTGTGTTGCATTGTACACTGAGATGAAAAGAGTCATGGGGCAGCTCTTAATATCGTGTCGGGCCACCTTTTGCCCGACGCAGTGCTGCAACTCGACATACCGTGGACTTAACAAGTCATTGGAAATCCCCTGCAGAAGTATTGAACTATACTGTCTCTACAGCCTCCCACAATTACGAATGTGTTGCCGGTGCAGAATATTGTGCACGAACTGATCCCTAGATTATGTCCCATAAATGTTCAATGCGATTCATGTGGGGTGGTTTGGGTGGCCAAATCACTCGCTCGAATTGTCGAGAATGTTCCTCAAACTAATCGCTAACAGTTACGGCATGATGACATGGCACATCGTCACCTACAAAAATGGCTGCAAATGACCTCCAACTAGCCGAGCATAACCATTTTCAATGATCAGTTCAGTTGGACCCAGTCCATTCCACGTAAACACAATCTACATCATTAAGGAGCCACCACCAGCCTGCACAATGCCTTCTTGACAACCTGGGTCCATGCCTTCGCGAGGTCCGTGGCACACTCGAACCCTACCATCAGCTCTCGCCAACTGAAATCAGGCCTCACCTAATCAACTTCCGGTTTTTTACTTGTCTAGTGTCCAGCCAACATGGTCATGAGTCCAGGACAGGGGTGTGAGGGATGCTGTGCTGTTAGCAAAGGTAGTCGCGTCGGTTGTCTGCTGCCATGGCCCATTAACACCTAATTTCACCGCACTGCCTGAACTGATACGTTCGTAGTGCGTCCCACGTTGACTTCTGCGGTGATTTCATGCAATGCTGAATTCTCTTAGAAGTAACAACTCCACGCAACTCCGCTGCGTTGCCTCTGGCGAGAGGTAATACCTGAAATTTGGTATTCTCGGCACACTCTTGACGCGGTGGATTTCGGAATACTGAATTACCTAACTGTTTCAGAATTGAAATGTCCCATGAGTCTAGTTCCAGCTACCATTTCGCGTTCAATGTCTGTTAATTCCGTCGTGCGACCATTATCACGTAGGAAAACGTTTCACGTGTATGACCTGAGTACGAATGACAGCTTCGCCAGTGTGCTGCCCTTTTATCCGTCGTGCACGCGATACTGTCTGCATCTATATATGTCATATTGCTATCCCATGAATTCTGTTACCTCAGTGGAATGACGTGTTTAAATGTGACTTATCAATTGGAAACACTTTCATGTGCAACTTGTACGCACAGAAGAACACATAGACTGACGAGAATGACATAAAATGCACTTAAGCGTAAAACACCAACCTTGTGATCAGTAATTAGTAAATTTAAATGAACTGCTATTAATCGTTACAGATTTCATCTCAAAATATCTCTAATCAAATAATTTTCTTCGTATTATAGACAATTGATGATGCCTAGCACAAGAGACGAAACATATACAGGGTGAGTAACTAACTACTGCCACCAAGAATATCTCCGAAAGTATGATAGCAGCTGAAACGTTTGTGGGACAAAAGTTGCATGGGGCAACGGGGGCCATAATATGACTTTGGTTTTTTGTTGCTATGTGAGTTGGCTTCAGAGATATGAAGGTCAACTTTGTTTTTTTAAATGGGATGGTATCGTTTGGTACTTGTATTCTGATAGCGTCTATCGAGACGAATCCAATGATGTGTAACAGTGAGGTCTTTGAAGGTCAACGAAGGTCAAAGAGGTGGCATGAACGTCCATTTACAGAAGGTGTTTGAAGTGATGACCACTGGTATGAATGCAGTGCTGCAATCTTCTTATAATGGATTGAGTGGTATTCCTTATACATCAGCACTTATCGAAGCACATGCTCTGACAGGTCTCTCTCGTATATCGTCCAAATAGTAAATGTTCGCCAAATACGGTGTACCCATCTAGCGTGCCATTGACATGTAAACACCATTTGACGGTTTTTCAATAAACACTAAGAGGAACGGTAAGACTAGTATCGTGGAATCAAGCGAATGTGAATGATGTATTCCTCTACCAAGAAACTTTCGAACTGGTTTAAGTCTTTGCTATCCTTATTTTTAATTTCTGTTTCGTGGTGTTTCTCTTTATGTTGATTGGCTATAAATCTAGTCAAAAGTGTTTATGCAGTCTTCTCCTCAGCCACTTTGACAAATCTGCAAAATTAATACACCAGTAAACCATACAAAATATAAGTAAACCAGTACCCTCCTTCTGCTACTAAACACACTTCTAGGATACAAGACAAATCCAATTCTACTGTCCATTGTTTCATATAACCAATGCACAGTACAGCATTCTCTCCACTCTTCAATCCTCTAAAGTCAATCACCAAAATAGCAAAACATAAATAAGGGAGGTATCATCTACTATGTATGACTCTTATACCTAGCTTCAGTCTGTACCTAAGCTATTACTAGTGAGCAAACTCAGTGGAAATTTTTATTTCTAGCAATGCTAATATAAAAAATAGATATCTTAAGACTGCAAGTCCTGCCGTTGTTGCCAGTATTTGTGAATCCATTTTTGAACACTAGAAAATAGCAATGCCGATTTAGTATTATAGAACTTGTCATCTACTGTCACTCAAGGCAGTAAAAAATACAGAATTTGTTTTTGACCCTTGAATCCTGGTCAGACAGTCATATGTGTGATGGTGCAACAAAAATATATAGTGAATATCAGATCCGTTTACGTTTCTGTGACTGCCTTTATGTAGCTACACGAACTGAAACGTGTTGCT
Source organism: Schistocerca cancellata (assembly GCF_023864275.1). Classification (NCBI taxonomy): domain Eukaryota; kingdom Metazoa; phylum Arthropoda; class Insecta; order Orthoptera; family Acrididae; genus Schistocerca; species Schistocerca cancellata. The sequence continues at coordinate 702,548,830 of NC_064628.1, forward strand.
AATAGAATTATATTTTTTCTATTACTGCGTATTCTTCTAGCATCAATGTGGTCTAAGGCTCGATTCTTTTATCTTTAAGTTAGTAAAGCCGATGAAAACAAAAAGGCTGTGCATTGCGCTGATAAAATTTTCAGTTATCTTACTTAATTTTTATGTCTATTAAAATTATGTCTGCAATAAACTGCAGAAACGTAAATTATACTCAGCTTACTACATTTTACTCGTAGATAGTACAAGAAACGTTATGTAGCAGAAGGATGCTTGAATTAAAAAAATGCCGTTCAACTACTCCTTTTATGTTTGTCCCTACCAAAACACAATTAATATAATCAAATACCAACACTTCCTTAGATAACTTTAAATGATAGAAGCAAATATAAAGCAAAAATGTTTTACTCCAATGCTTCCTCTAGCATCAACAAACAGCAAAGCCAGCCATTTTTCCATTACTTTATATAAAGTCCTTTTTTTGCGTCACAGATATATATCCACCAAAGGAATATTATTCTTTTATCAAAGTTCATTGTTTTTAAAGTCTTCGTTGTTTGACTAGATTAGAGTAGCATAAACATACTACCATCTGTTGGCCAGTGGTTACACTCAGCCCTCTGAGGTGTCTCGTGTAGTCACAATTTTTTTCCGATACAGGCGCCACCATAATGTATCTTATTGTTTAGCCGACTCGAATACACAGTTCATGAAAGAAAATAGAGAATACCTGCGTATCAAAAGTTAGTCATGTGGGCAGTGAGGTAAAACCATAGCTTGTTAACATGAAATGAAAAAAAGAATTGTGAATAGACAATATTGGTCCCTCACAACACAGCTAAATGGTGGGACTAGTTCCAAATTTCTTCACAAATCCTTCATGAATTAACAACAGATAGCAGCAGTCTTTTATTAAAATATTCAAGTGTGTACTACTGTTGAAGAACACGTCGAAAAATAATAGTATTCCCCCCTCAGGGAATGATCTGCTTGTACAAAGATTACAACAATTAAATAGTTAAGATGATGTTTCACGACCAATGAAATTTCAATAAATAACAACCCATTGAGATATAATTAATTCAAGTTGTAACGTATGTGATATACTATATACAATCACATAAAAATATGTGTATAATATATCGTTAACAACAATAAACACGGTCTCCTATACAACGTGTTAAAAAGTGTGGATTACTTTAATGGGGGATAGTACTCACCCTGACAAGAAAAATATATCAAATAAACATCATTTGGAAACGCATACTTCGTGCGATGTTAACATTTGTTTATATGACGGCTGAAAGACCTTTGGTTGTGGTATCAGCTTAGTCGTTGAATTGTTGTTCGGCGAAACTTTTCTGTATCGCGGTATCCTACGAAAACATCAGTCTGAGCATCAGATAGCTTGCAGTCGGTCTTGTGGTTCGAGTTGCGATATACTGCACTTTTCCATCAACTAAATATAATAACACTCCTTTACCTTAGGCATGTGGACTGATCGAGGACTTCTAATGTTTAATTTTTTGGTGTAATAGCGAATGTGTGTCTCTAAGACGCTCGAAAAAAGGGCCAAGGACTAACAACATGGTACTCTGTGACGTGAGATATCTTTAAAGCAGAGGACACGGGTTCGAGGCCACTTCCTTTTGTTAAACCACAGCAGAAACTCATGTGTACTATTTATTACTTGTGGAATAGGAGGCTTCCATTGCCTGCAAGGGGCGGAACAGGGAAGTGTACCGAACCATTTGTATGTACACACAGTCATTCCATGTGGCCATCTTCTTCTAAGAGTCATATGCCGAAGGCGACAGTGTTCCCTCTCAGTAGTGCCATGTGACCATCCAGAGACCGTCTTTTTGCGAGGGCCATACGCCGAACATGATGGTCTTTCCTATCAGTAGTGCCATGTGGCCATCCAGAGCCCGTCTTCTCGCGAGAGCCATATGCCAAACACGCTGGTATGTCCTCTCAGTAGTGCCATGTGCCCATCCAGAGCCCGTCTTCTTGCGTGAGGCATATGCTGAACACGACGATCTTTCCTGTCAGCAGTTCCATGTGGCCATCCAGAGCTCGTCTTCTTGCAAGAGCCATACTCCCAACATGACAGTCTTTCCTCTCAATCATGCCATGTGGCCATGCAGAGCCGGTCCTCTTGTGAGAGCCATACACTGAACACGATGGTCTTTCCTCTCAGTAGTGCCATGTGGCCATCCAGAGCCCGTCTTCTTGCAAGAGTCATATGCCGAAGGCGACAGTGTTCCCTCTCAGTAGCGCCATGTGACCATCCAGAGACCGTCTTCTTGCGAGAGCCATACGCCGAACATGATGGTCTTTCCTATCAGTAGTGCCATGTGGCCATCCAGAGCCCGTCTTCTCGCGAGAGCCATATGCCGAACACAATGGTATGTCCTCTCAGTAGTGCCATGTGGCCATCCAGAGCCCGTCTTCTTGCGTGAGCCATATGCTGAACACGACGATCTTTCCTGTCAGCAGTTCCATGTGGCCATCCAGAGCTCGTCTTCTTGCAAGAGCCATACTCCCAACATGACAGTCTTTCCTCTCAATCATGCCATGTGGCCATGTAGAGCCGGTCTTCTTGTGAGAGCCATACACTGAACACGATGGTCTTTCCTCTCAGTAGTGACATGTGACCATCCAGAGCGCGTCTTCTTGCAAGAGTCATATGACGAAGGCGACAGTGTTCCCTCTCAGTAGTGCCATGTGACCATCCAGAGACCGTCTTTTTGCGAGAGCCATACGCCGAACATGATGGTCTTTCCTATCAGTAGTGCCATGTGGCCATCCAGAGCCCGTCTTCTCGCGAGAGCCATATGCCAAACACGATGGTATGTCCTCTCAGTAGTGCCATGTGACCATCCAGAGCCTGTCTTCTTGCGTGAGCCATATGCTGAACACGACGATCTTTCCTGTCAGCAGTTCCATGTGGCCATCCAGAGCTCGTCTTCTTGCAAGAGCCATACTCCCAACATGACAGTCTTTCCTCTCAATCATGCCATGTGGCCATCCAGAGCGCGTCTTCTTGCAAGAGTCATACGCCGAAGGCGACAGTGTTCCCTCTCAGTAGTGCCATGTGACCATCCAGAGACCGTCTTCTTGCGTGAGCCATATGCTGAACACGACGATCTTTCCTGTCAGCAGTTCCATGTGGCCATCCAAAGCTCGTCTTCTTGCAAGAGCCATAAGCCGAACATGACGGTTTCTCCTCTCAGTAGTGCCATGTGGCCATCCAGAGCCCATCTTGTTGCAAGTGCCATACTCCGAAGACGCTGGTGTTTCGTCTCTGTAGTGCCATGTATTCATCCAGAGCCCGTCTTTTTGGGAGAGAGATATGCTGAACATGATGGTATTTCCTCTCAGTAGTGCCATGTGGCCTTCCAGAGACCATCTTCTTGCGAAAGCCATATGCTGGACACGACGGTCTCTCCTGTCAGTAGTGCCTTGTGGCCATCCAGCCCGTCTTCCTTCGTCTGTATATCCTCGCAACCACTGCCGCCGGCAGTCATGTACAGCAGCTACATTTCTACCAAGTCTTCCTGCAGTATAGCAGAAGGGACATCCAGCTTCTGGTAGCTCTATTACACTAGCTCGTTCAAACTCAGTGAGGTGATGATAATGGTGTCTTTGTCACCTTAATGGCATTCTAACATCAAATAAACACGTCTAATCTGAAAGGCTGCTATCGCTCATTCAGTTATAGCATGTATTTAAAGCAAACCTGATTTGCATCCTCATAGTGACGCTGCGAGCACCACTTTTATGCGACTGGCACGAAATTTTGATTGACATTATCTTTGAGATGTAGAAACACAGCTAACAACTTTCCTGTATGTCGCGCAACACCGCCTCGGTGTTGAGTCTTCTTCATATCAGTGTTTTTCTTTATGCAGCTAGTCGTGGAAAGGTTTCGTCTCTTGTTAAAAGCAGGCTTTGCCTGGTAGATTCGGGTTGTAATATTCTTCCTTGATCTTCCACATGATGCACTTTTACCCTCTAGGGTCGAAGGAATTACTGTCTCCAGTCACTCATTGTTAAATGAGCTTTGAGCAAGTCGTTTTGTCTATTCACAACTAAAATTTTTGTTTTAGCTTTATTAATTTTCGTGTTATGGGAATAACTGGTTAGACAGTGATGGATACATCACAAAGTCTTGAATAACCAGGGCACCAAACTGATCCCTGAGGTAGTGCGTTATCAGGCCTCCACGAATGTTTGCGTCTTTTGAAGTATGCAAAGTCTTCCCCATCCGTTGCTTTGAGAATGGGGGAACTGCAGCTATGCAGCATCTGGCACACATCGTCCAGCAAGTAGAGAGCAGTGGCTTCTCTTCCCCCCCTCCCCCACCCCACCGCCACCACCCCCACCTCCATCTCCCCACCCCTGGTCTGGTTTCCCGTTTCCGTTGTCCCGCCGCTTTTGCAGTTAAAGCCCGCTATCTTATGCGCGGGCCGGAATCCCGCCTCGACGAGCAGGACGTGTTGGTGGACTGTCGCTCCGGGCTTACTCACAGGGCGGAGTGTGTCCCGCTTCTAATGCCGCCCCAGTGGTGGCCGTGCTGCTGCCGCCTCGCTAATGCACTTCGCAGATAACACGCTCGCCAGACTGCGAGTCTCTTCCTCTGCAACTGCCATAATCCATTCGCATATACGTCTCATACCGTATCGCTTGCTTCTGGCCCAAATTTTCCAACTGTGCAAGGAACGACAAGGAGCAGTTCCTGTTCAATAACTGTGAACTTAATAGTGCCAAACATCGATATTTTTTTCACAAAACGCATTTGAGAATGTGTACAGTTCGTAATACATTTTAAGACATCCGTTACGAATTTGGATTAAACAATTCCTTGCTCTTTACAACTGGAGACTGGTGAAGTTTGACAGACGACGATTCAGCTTAGTGTTCACCTCAGACATTTCCTGAACCGTTTAGGATATCGTAATTATATTTTCACCCAAATGAATCCTGAGAAAGATCTCACTTAATGACGTATAGTCTCTTTTCGTAAGTATGTTAATACCATAGATGTTATTCAGTAAGAACTACACTGAAGAGCCAAAGAACCTGGTATACCTGCCTAATACCGTGTAGGACTCCTGCGAGCACGCGGAAGTGCTGCAACACGACGTGGCATGGACTGGACTAGTGTCTGAAGTAGCGCTGGAGAGAACTGACACCATGAATCCTATATAAATCCTTAAGAATACGAGGGGGTGGAGATCTCTTCTGAACAGCACGTTGCGAGGCATCCCAGATATGCTCAATAATGTTCATGTCTGGGGAGTTTGTTGGCCAGCAGAAATGTTTAAACTCAAAAGAGTGTTTCTGGAGCCAATCTGTAGCAATTCTGGACGTGTGGGGTGACGCATTGTCCTGCTGGAGTTGTCCAAGTCCGACGGGATGCACAATGGATATGAATGGATGCAGGTGATCGAACAGGATGCTTACGTACGTGTCACGTGTCAGAGTCGTATCTATACGTATGAGGGGTCCCATATCACTCCAACTGCACACTCTCCACACCATTACAAGAGCTCCACCAGCTTTAACAGTCCCCAGCTGACATGCAGGGTCCATATATTCATGAGGTCGACTCCATACCTGTACACGTCTATCCGCTCGATACAGTTTGGAACGAGACTCGTCTGACCAGGCAACATGTTAACGGTCATCAACAGTACAATGCCGGTATTGACGGGCCCAGACGAGGCGTAAAACTTTGTGTAGTGCAGTCATCAAGAATACACGAGTGGGTATTCGCCTCTGAAAGCCCATATCGATGATGTTTCGTTGAATGGTTCGCACGCTGACACTCATTGATGGCCCAGCAATGAAATCTGCAGCAATTTGCGGAATTTTTGCACTTCTGGCAGGTTGAAGATTCTCTTCAGTCGTAGTTGGTCCTGTTCTTGCAAGATCTTTTTCCGGCCGGAAAGATGTCGGCGATATGATGTTTCACAGTATTCCTGTTATTCACAATACACTTTTGAAACGGTCGTACTGGAAAATCTTCACTTCATCGCTACCTCGGAGGCGCTGTGTCCCATCGCTCGTGCATCGACTGTAACACCACGTTCAAACTCACTTAAATCTTGATAACCTACCTTTGTAGCAGCAGTAACCGATCTAACAATTGCGCCAGACACTTATCTTAAATAGGCGTTGTCGGTCGCAGCGCCGCATTCTGCCTGTTTACATATCTCTGTACTTCAATACCCATGCATATACCAGTTTCTTTGTCACTTCAGTGTGCATAAGGGGTAGTCAAATGAAAACGAGACAAATGGTTCAAATGGCTCTGAGCACGATGGGACTTAACAGCTATGGTCATCAGTCCCCTAGAACTTAGAACTACTTAAACCTAACTAACCTAAGGACATCACACAACACCCAGTCATCACGAGGCAGAGAAAATCCCTGACCCCGCCGGGAATCGAACCCGGGAACCCGGGCGTGGGAGAAAACGAGACAGATTGAAAAAAATGTAGGTATATTGTTTATTACTTCAAAAGCAGTCGTCGTAGCTGTTAATACATTTACCACATTGTGAGAAAGACAGTCAATGTCTTCGTGGAAAAATGTTTGCTGTTAGCTACGAAACCATGATTGTACCCAGCCGAGCACCTCATCGTGCGAAACAAATCGACGGCCCCTAATGTCTTTCTTCTGGAGTCCAAATATATTGAAAACATACGGCGAGAGATCGGAAATGTATTGAGGATGTGTAAGGGCTTCCCAGCGAAACTTCTAAAACGTAGTCCAAACATCCAGAAATATTGACGGAAGGCATCATTCCGTTGCAGAATGATACCTACCTAGCACGTTGCCGAGGTTGTTTGGAGTACGCTACAGGAACTTCGCTAGGAAACCCTTACACATACTCCATGCGATATGCTTCGGACGGAGACGTGCGTGCCTGGGTACAATCATGGTTTTGTGGGCAACCGCAACATTTTTCCACGAAGGTATTGACCATCTTTACCTCACAGTGGGATAAATGTATTAACAGCTATGGCGATTACCTTTGAAATAATAAACAGTTAATCACTTTTTTCCATCTCTCTCGTATCCAGTTGACTGTCCTTTAGTCGCACGGAGTGGCCGCGCGATCGAAGGCGCCATGTCCCGGATTGCGCGGCCCCTCCCGCCGGAGGTTCGAGTCCTCGCTTGGGCATGGGTGTGTGTGTTGATCTTAGCATTAGTTAGTTTAAGTTAGTTTAATTAGTGCTTAAGTCTAGGGACCGATGACCTAAGCAGTTTGGTCTCTTAGGAACTCACAAACATTTGAACTGCCCCTTATAATGATTTCTGCTACTCATATTGCGAATTCAATGGCTTTTCATTCTTCAACATCATTTACTAGTTAGGGAATAACGACAAGGTTTAAAGCTTAAAAGAGATCTGTTTTGAACATAAACCGATTGCTGTCTTATGCAGAAGTTCATGATTTCGTTTAGTAGGAAATACGTCATGTTAGATACGAGGAAACAGTGTTGACCACCGCGATACTGATATGAAAAAGGGTCACAGGGGAAATGTCTGCGTCATTCACGTGTGTCGAGTGTACATTAGTTCTAAAAAATAAATGTCTTCCACAAACCTAGACAATCTAGGTACGCTACTTCTTGTGGAGTAAGCAGAAGGAACACCATGAAGAAAAAGTTGAGCTGCACGCGAAATCGTATGCCGTAAGAAGGCGTTCAACGAGAATGGCAATTCAATAAATGTGTAAAAAAATTGTTATTGGAAGGGAACTGGAATTCCATGCAGGGGGTAAGGAGCAAGTCTGTAACGATCAGAGCGAAACAAGTAGATGTTCTGGCAGCTGTTGTTCATAATCCACATATTAGTTCCAGAGAGTCTACAAGTGTCTCTGCAATACGTCAGCCCAGCGTTGATAGCTGTTTGCGCGAAAACAGCTTCCATCCGTATCGTGTGGCGCAGATTAACAAGGGGCGCTGCAGAAGACGCTCGCCATCCTGTCATTCGGTTCTGATGTGACATCAGAACAGTAGGTTCTTTCTTCAAAGACTTCAATTTATCGACAAAGAAACATTTACAAATCATGGAAAGCCACGTGTAAAAAATATGGATTATTGGGCCGCTGAGAACCCGTGCTGGCTGAGGAAAACTGAACTTCAGTGACAGTGGAATTTCAACGTTTAGTAAGAGATTATTGGAGACTATGTGACTGGTCCTTAATTCACTGAAGAGATCTTAACGGGCAAAAGATCACAGTTTCTTACCGAAGTGATACTAGCTCTCCTACAGGAAGTACCACTTGAAATACGTAGATGTATGTGGTACCGGCACTATAGGTTCCCGAGTGACAACTCGCAAGCGGAAAGAAAAACACTCACCCAGGTCTGTCTTGGTCGCTGGTTAGGATTCGAAGGGGTAGTCTGTTGATGCAGAGCTAAATCCGCTGGTTCAGATGTATAAAAATAGTAGACGTTCAATTTTCATTAATCTGTTGACCGTATTCGGATTTCTGTTACTCAAGATGAAAGCCACCGCTAAATTTTTTAAATTTTTTGATAAGCAGTTAGCACATTTGAAATTCCAAAAACTCCTATCTTAAGCAAAAGCACTTTCAACGGTCCTGGTTATAATATCAACTTCAGTGAACATTGTGAGTCATAAAGGCTATCTCTGCAATAAACTCTGACAGAACTGTCAGATTGCCGTAAATCATGTCTCAAACTATTTTCAGTTCTCTACAGTTCTCTTCAATCAACACAGTTAAAATAACTTTCTGCTTGGTACTGTAAGTAATCAACGACTGTATGCTTCTTGAATGATGAGTCGAACAAGCAATTTTCACTTCTGGACCCAGACTACTTTAACAATTTAAAGAAGATAATTTTTGTGTTTATTCACGTAATACTAAAATGTTGGTATAGTTTGATTGAATCACATTAGATAGATGAAATAAATCGTTCAGAATTCCAAAGACCATGTTAGCGTCACTTGGGGAAATCTGCTTTTCAATTTTGTTTACAACTAAAATACTAACATTTTTTAACGAGTCACCAATTCCCTCAACAACCTCAAAAGTTCGAAAACATGACTAGGAGCAATTACATGCATCCTATTCTTCAGTTCTGTTATTTCTGAAACGAAATAAAGATAATTCCAGAACGAAGTCTGCAATAAACTTAGAATTTAAAAAAAAATGATGCTTGAAATTTTACCAGATTGCAAAATCTGGCATCTTACATTTCTGCCAACCAGTTTGACACGGGAACATAATTTTAATAATTTTTAATAGTTTTATGGAAAATGAGTGGAGAATATCTGAATTTGTATGTATGTAACAGGTAGGTTTAAGCAACTTCCTCAACTATTCAGTATAAGCTCGGGATACAATGAAGTTGAAACATCTGGGAAGTTTCCTTCTGGATATGAACGGAACGAGTGTTTCTTTTTCCTTGACATACGAAAACAGTTCTTCGTTTTTAACAGAATGGCATTAATCTCTTTCAAACTTCTTTGCAAGACATCACCGAACAAGCTGAATTTATGAGTCCAGCAAGTAATGTGAATCAAATGTTCTCTCGTAATTCCATTCCGTAGTTCACAACATTTTAAGACATACAGGTCAGAATCAGTTACTACATAGTTTACATTCTCAGGGTTAATCTGAAAAGCATGCTTGAGAACACGTTCTGCTGTTCCCAGCATCTAGAAACGCACATTCTACCAAAAATATTCCTTGTTGAAATACTGGATCTTGAGTTTTGATAATGACTACGAACACACAGCGGCCTGAAGAGTCTGTAGCATCGTCGCAGATTCGAGGCAAGTTCGATTTCCCTTCTAAAGACTTTTATTGCTGGTAGTGTTTCGTTTGCATAACGTGGTATGTATTGTTTCCTTAGTTGTTTGGTTGTGGGAAGGTCTCCAGATCCTATCCAGTAGAATAAAGAAATAGCAATATCAGAAAGTGATACTGGAAATCATAGCTTTACTATGAGTGAGGTTTTATTGATCGACAGTACATATGTGGTATATGCATTTGAAGCTATTTCCGGACTGCAGGGTCGTCTACCTTCTCGCGTGGGATGTTGGCTTTGAGCGATATCGCCGTTGTTTCGTGAATTAATTCTGTTTCTTCAGTCCTAGCTTATCTTTTGCTCATCTAACGACAAATCTGTTCTTGACTGCCGTTTCGATGTGGAAATGCTTAATTTATGTTCTGAATGATCATTACTTTTAAAGCAATGTTTTGAGACAGCACTTTTTTTTCTCCCACTCGATATGAACATTATAAAATTTTCGAATATTGCTTTCCGAAACGTATAAACTTCCACTCGAAAACTGTTTAGCTCTGCTGCGCATGGTAACACTTGTCGAACGATCCATCTTCGCTACTACTCGCGAAATGTAACTTTGCATTTGGTGAGCAGGCGTTGCGGATAGGTTATGCTGCGAGAGAGGTGGGATGCGAAGGGAAACGAACTCCGCATTCATGTACTGTAATTATGCAGTACAGGCAACAGAAACTTATGTTTTGAGCTGCCACGAGCTTCTGATAATCGGCTTCCGTTTTTGAACTGGAGTAGAAGGTATCCCGGCAATGCGCCAGCAACCTCATCATCATATTTTCGAAAAAATAGCGCAAAAAGGTCCTGTGTGTGTAGTTGCCATGTAGAATATCAGGTGTAAAACTTTTCTCCAGTCTTGAACTGTCTCAGAACAAATGTGGGGCATTCATATGACTCAATAATATTGTTTTCATTTCATTACACTTATACAGATGTTTGAGTTCTGCTGTGTTACTATTGCAAAGTTCTGTAGACATGTGGAGTATTAACAACAACTGTCATATTGGAAGCAGTAATATTAGAGCTCAGCTACAAAGTAGACGACATTGCAGATATAAACGGCTAGTGGTACGCTGCACATTTGGCAACGAACATCTGAAAGTCACTACGGCACGAAGTCTTCCGACTGTTGCCGACTGCTTCCAATCAGAACTAAGGAGCCCGCGCACCGAGTTATAGTTCCCACATAGTACTGACTAGTGATGGGCCAAACTTCGATTTGCCGACATCAGTGATTTCTGTGAATGCTACTTTTCAGTATCTGTTAATTTTAACTGCGATTTGTTGCAGTTAAGAATCGCGGTTAACGAATCCACTCTACCACTGCTACTTCTGTGATTTCTGTGACTCCTGCGATTTCTGTGGCTCCTGTGGCTCCTGTGGTTTTTGCGATTTCCGTGACTTCTGCGACTCCTGCGATTTATCACCGTATGAAAAAGTTATAGTTGTCGACACAGAAAATTGCATCTCAAGAAAACTGTCATTCGTAAGTATGTTTTACATTTGTTCTTCGCTCCCTTTAATTTTGTAATAAAGAAACAATTGTGAAAATATTAATAGTGTAACTAATACGTAAATGGCCATACAGTACCGTAATAGTTCGTGTGTAGAAAACGAATTCTAATGTATTCTTATGTTCACAGGTAACTGAAGTACGTTTCAGTCACTCAGTATAGCGATAATTCAAAATATCGTTGTCAACATATCTGGAGAAATTGCCACTGCGTCTTAAGACTGTCTTCGTCAGACGAGAGGTTAGTTTCTAAGTGTTTCGATGAACTTAATTACTTAAGTGGGATCGTTCTTGGAAATGTGAAACATCCCCCATTGAGTGGCTTTCATTACAGGAAACATTAGCAATACTACTCTGTCTATTACATTGGCAGTCGCAGTTCCGACTCTGATTACTGGTTGCTGTACGTATCTATCCACATCAAGGTTCTTGAGAGAGAATCGTGAAGATTCAAGACAACTCAGGACTTGCAGCTTGCCGGCCGCTGTGGCCGAGCGGTTCTAGGCGCTCCAGTCCGGAACCGCGCGACTGCTACGATTGCAGGTTCGAATCCTGCCTCGGGCATGGATGTGTGTGATGTCCTTAGGTTATTAGGTTTAAGTAGTTCTGAGTTCTAGGGGACTGATGACCTCAGATGTTAAGTCCCATAGTACTCAGAGCCATTTGAACTTGCAGCTTTAAAGTTTCATAATTATGAAATAAGTGTGCAGAGTGAGTGATTGAACCTTAAATACAGTTGAAGTTATTATGCAATCTGAAAGGAACGATAAATAAATGTTAAATACAGTGGGTGAATAATGAAAATCTCATTTTCCTCATGTTAAGCCGTTCTATACCCGTAAATTTTCCGCCACTTAATTGTTGGTAAAGACTTGTTGAAGAGTGAAATGGCTCCTTCCCCCCCCCCCACCCCCACCCCCCTCCTCTTTCCCCGCAGTCGTGGTGTAGTGACACTGACCTGTAACATAGCCTGAGGTCTAGAGTATGCATTTTGAGGCTGTTGATAAGCAAGTGGGGAGTACGGATCTACCAGTTAAATCAGGAATAGTTTAAGTGCAGTACTTGAAACTAACATAGGAAAAGCTTACTTGCGTAGGTGGTTGTAGTGTCGGCTAAAAGTTCTTGTGTGTGCAGTTGCCATGAAGAACGTAAGGTGTAAAGTCTTGAGCTGTCTCAGAACAAAAGTGGGGCCTTCATATGGCTCAATAATATAGCTTTCATTTCGTTACACTTATACAGATGTCTGAGTTCTGCTGTGTTAACATTGTAAAGTCCTGTAGATGTGTGGTATTATTCACAACTGCCATACTGGAAGCAGAATCAAAAACATTTTTTAGTTTACTTGACTCTGATATTTTCAGGAGGAAAAGGCAATGGTGCTTGTTACTGATATAATACATTCTGGTTCACAGCTGTGTTTGGCCAACCATAACTGGTGCTGAATGTGCATGTCGTCATGTAGTATGCACACACAGTACATCGATCTCGAGGCGCAAGCTTCTTTTAACTAAGTACGAAACGTCGGTCAACAGATAGCTCTCGACAAAGAATCTTAACTGCGCTTTTTAGTTGCTACTTGCGACTTCTAGTTGCGATTTGTCACAGAAATCGCAGTTGGACTCGATAGCGAATCGCAGAAAAAGAGCGTAGTAGTCAACAGATTGCACACGGCGCAGGCTGTTAACTGCTCCTTTAGTTGCTACTTACGACTTTTGGTCGCGACTTGCCACTGAAATCGCAGCTAATTCCATAGCATGACACAAGGTTTACAGAAAGCAGTACGAAATTCGGCCAACAGATGGCACACGGCGTCGAATGTGGAATGCTGCTTGCGACTGCTAATTGTGACTGAAATCGTAGTTAGATTCGGTAAAGTTGTTATAGTGGTATCTGTGATTTCTGAATCACTGTGATTTATAACAGACACGCGATTTCCTGCCCACTTATTTACCTGCTGCTTCATATGTATTTTATTAACATCATCAACCCTTTGTTCTATGTTTTAAGTTCCACGATTTTCCGCCATGTTACCATTTAAGTCTCCGATTTTATCGCCTGTTTTTATTAGTTATGACCTTCATCTTTTTAAAACAAGATACTAAGCTGCTGCCAGCATAAAGTAAAATATATATATATATATATATATATCTGCCCGCCACTGGTACTGACTGTGGTCCCTTGATTGATTTTACCTGAACCATGACACTGAAATACACCAACCCTTTGTGCACTCAGCCGTGCAACCAGTAGACGTCATTAGAGATTTCCAAGAGTATTAGCACTGTAGCATGAGAAGACAGACTGAGCTGAGATTCTCAGCCATCCCGAGAACAACATTCCAAACATTTCGTTTCGTAAGAAGCCCGGATTTAAAGTCGGCAATATTTGTGTCGAGTTGCTTGTTGTCCCCGGCCCTCCTTAACTCTTTCACTCTTTGGCGTCATGCCTTAAAGAGATTTTCCAAAATTATGGAAATAAGAGGGGTTGGGTTGATTTGGGGGAGGAAGTCGGCCGTGCCCTTTCAAGGGAACCATCCCGGCAATTGTCTGAAGCGATCGAGGGAAATCACGGAAAGCCTAAATCAGATTGGCGGACCCGGATTTTTTTCTCCTCGCTAGCCACTTTCTTTTAAATTGAACGAGAAAAAACTATGCTAGAGTGGTTTGAACCAACGAATCATGAACTAGCATTTGATTCACATTCCATTACGCTGTTTTTTTTTCTAACCCTTTTAATCAATTAAAAATAAAACAAAAGAAGTCATTTCGACAAAAACAAAACGGTTAAAACAGAAAAACTTAAATAAAGGAATATGGCGTTAATTTTAACGTGCCCACACGTTTTTTCCTCCGTCACTTCTACATCGTGTAACATTTAAATCCAAACAAGAGTGTCCACACAAAAAAGGGGGTATTTCAACTCATTCAACTCCTTGTCGATGAAAAACAAGATACAGCGTATTAGAAAAGAGCTCTCGATAACGTGGCATCCTGAGCCATGTCCAATGGACTGTGGCCATATGTTGGGAAAAGGCACTCGGAACTGCGTCATGTCCACTCACCATCACGTAGTGGACATGAAGTCCAACAAGCCACATGACGGCATTATTCTTCGATCGCGGAAAAAAGGTTGAATCGGGTCGCACGAGAATCTCACCCGAGATAGCCGCCTCCGAGATCCTATGGAGAACAGCCAGTTGTCGGCGAAGCCATCTCCAGTGGCCAGGACCGCAGGAGATCAACCGATGATATAATGTACCAGTTTCATGGCAACGATTGCAGCTATCCGTCACAATGAGGCCAGTACGAAAAAGTCGCACGTTGGTAGGTACAATATCATGAACAACTTGGTACCACGAGAACGCCACATCCATCGCGAAAATCGGGAGGCTAACGTTAGACCAAACAATCTTCCAATTCGTTTCTGGCGACAGGGCTTACACAGAGGGAATACTATGAGGAATTGGCCAGCGGCAAAACATTATCTTTAGGGAGAGATTCGCTTGGGAAAGGATATTTACTCCTAAATAACTGACTTCAAGAAAAAATTCCTTAACGTGCCGTAGTTGAAAACTAATCCTACCAATATCTACTGGAGGTGTTAAACTCGCCGGTTGGATACAGTCATGAAGGCGAGCTATAAGTGAGTGGAGGGCGCGAAGACATGTTAAAACGGTGCGACGGATGAATAAGGCAGAAGCCTTAACTCGAATGTCAGGGAGGGCAAAACCTCCCATCAGACGGGAGCGAGCCATTACCCCATAACGCACGCGAAATATAGAGTTACGCCAGATAAACGTGCCAGTTAAACGTTGCAACTTGCGGTACATCATCACAGGAAGGGGAAAGATTTGTGCAATAAAATAAGCCTTACTTAACATATACGTGTCCATGGCCCGCACTTTATGAAGAATTGAGAGAGTGCGACGCTCGTGTTCAGTGATTGCTCCTTGAATCTTATCCGCGACAGATTTCCAGTTGATAGTAGCCATCTTTAGCGAACAACTGTCAATGATAACACCTAACGACTGATATCGGGTGACCTTCAAAGTCCATGGAATTTCAACAGCGTCAAATCCTCGCAAACTGAGTAAGCGACATTTCTGGTCATTAAACCGCGCTCCCGTAAGACGACAAAAAGCATCCAAAACTTCCTTCAGCAGTGGTATATCATCATGGGTACGGAGGAGAACCATAACGTCATCAGTATATGCACGAACGGTAAACCATTCTTCCAACAGCGACCAGCCACCCAAACGATCAGCTATAGATCGTAATAAGGGTTCTAGAAATAGAACGTAGAGTGACATAGATAATGGACTCGCTTGAAGGACGCCCTGACACACCGCGATGGGGGAAGTAAGACGGCCATTTACGTCAATGGGGGAGCTAAACAGCCGTCGTGCAGCATCGTTAAAGCCAACAGTCGTCAATACTCGCATAAGAAATCCATGATTAACGCGGTCGAACGCTTGGTTTTTTATTTTTTATTTGTTTTTTTGTTTTTCGAGTCCAGGACATAAAATAATTGCAGAAACTAATAAGTATTGATTCACATAACAAATTTGCAAAGTTAAATATGTACAGTAGTATTTATGACACAGATTCAATAATACATACAAACAAGCAGCAGATAAACAAGCAGCAGATAAACAAGCAGCAAGATGATTATATTTTATGACGGGCCCAGTATTCGGCGGTTATACAGAAGTTTCGCTGGCTGCAGCAAGATCACAGATAGTGCATGCAGCCGGTAGGTTCCTGCAGACTAGCAGATGTTGTTCGTCCTGTACGTCGCCACACTGACAAGTTTCCTCCTCATTACTGAAGCCGCACTTCCTGAGGTTGGCTTTGCACCTTGACACCCCAACTCGCAGTCTGTTCAAAGTCTTCCAGGTCACGTATGACAGGCGTGAACCTTCGGCTATTTCCTCCTTGACCGTTATGTGATTGCCTTCAGCTAGGGAGTTTCGCCAAAGCTCCTCTCTGCGGGTTCTAGGAGATGAACGAATTGCCATAGTTTTCTGTAGGAAAACAGTCTTGGCTGTTGAGGGTCATGTCCGAACAAAGATGTCTAGGGTCGATTTCTTGTTTTGTCTTCTTTACTTCTGTTGCAGCTTGCCTTCGAATGCGTGGCGGTGTTATACCCATAATTTGGTACAGCTTACTGATAGTAGTAGGTCGTAAGCAGCCTGTAACACTGCGTCTTGTCTCGTTCAGGGCTGTATCTATATGTTTAGCACGTGCAGAGTTTTGCCAGATGAGTGCTGCGTATTCTGCGGCGGAGAATCATAGTGCCAAGGCAGATGTTCTAAGCACTGTAGGTTCCTGTAGGTTTGCGGATGATGTTGTTCCGCTCTTTTACTTTGAGGCTCGTTTCTTCACAGTGGGCTTTCAATGTGAGGGAACGGTCCATCTTCACCCCAAGGTATTTAGGAGTTTCGCAGTGAAGTAGTTGTTCTCCTCTCTAAGTGATGTTCAGTTTCTTTTTAGCTTCCCTATTTCTAAGATGGAATGCACAGACTTGGGTCTTTCCAGGGTTCGGTTTCAGTTGGTTTTCATCGTAATACTTGGCCAAATTTTCAAGAGCTGTTGTCAGTTTCACCTCTACTTCCTCAAAGGTCTCACCTTGGGCAGCGAGTGCTGTATCATCAGCGTATATGAATGTCTTAGTTGAAGAGTTAATGGGCTGGTCATTTGTGTAGATATTATATAACAGCGAAGACAGCACCCTTCCCCGAGGGAAACCATTTTTCTGCATTCTCCATCGACTCGTCTTGGAGAGAGACGAAGTATCTCCTGTTTTTCAGCATACACGAAGAGTCTGAGTTAGTCGGCAGTCCTTTGTAGCTAAGTATACTTTTCTAAGCAGCTTTTTGTGGTTAACAGTATCATAAGCCGCCGTGAGGTAGATGAAAGCCACACCTGCTGCTTGGTGAAAATCAATGAAAAGCAAAGCGCTTGGCACGGGAATGGTGGAAGCACTCGAAATGAGATCACGACATTCAGCAACGGGAGTCAGGAGAATACGACCCGGGAAACAACTTTGATGGCTCGCGATGATGGCAGCCAACAACATCGATAGTCTACTATTTACCGCTCGCGCCACTGTTTTATAATCATAGTTGAAGAAGGTTATCGGGCGGACGTGATCCACACGCAAACGTCCCTGCTTTTTGGGGCTCAGGACAATTTTAGCAACCTTAAAGCTGGGCGGTTTAAGGCCTCTGTGGAATACTTCATTCACCATGGAAGTTATTGTATCTCCTATCAGGAGACAAAATCGAATATAAAATTCTTTGGGAAGGCCATCGAAGCCAGGCGATTTGTGGGAGGGAGAACGAGCCACAACATCAAGTACATCATCGCGATGGAATGAAGAGAGAAACTCTTCCTGGAGAGCTGGCGCAACAACACTATGAAGGAGTGAGGTAAAATCAACAGACGGTCGACCGTCTGAATCCACTTCAGTATAAAGTTCGGAAAAGTACTGGTAAAGTTCACGCATGATATCAGATTTGGAGGACCACTCACGCCCATCTAGAGAACGAATGGTAGTAAGACAAGTCCTTTGAGATCGCTTGTGATGCTGAAGAAGATTATAGGGAGGCCAACTCATCCGGTACGATTGAACGAGGCTGGGAACGCAATCAGAGACCATGCATTTGCCTATGTTTGAGTTGTAGAAGTTTTGCCTTCAGTGGTGGACGTCTACGACTCTCAAGGTGGCATTACAAGCATTATCGTAAAGACAGCGAAGGACAGCATAATAAAATACCCTAGTTCGTCTTATTGCAGCCGCTTTTTCATCCCTAAAATGCTTGAGTGTATTTCGAATCCGAGGTTTAGGAAAGGTAACCCACCATTCTGGGATTGAGGGATAACGCGCCTGGGACTGCATTTTCCGCCGCTATACGTCTGTGATGATGCCTTTCAGAGAGGGGTCCGTGAGATGTAACGTATTTAGCTTCCATAAGGAGCGCGAAAGATGGCCCCTCTTCGGGATGTGGTTAAAAGTCATTGAAACAGCACAGCGATCATTGAAACTGGCAGGAATTACATCAATCGATAGAAGCTGGCTACAGATGGTGGCAGACAAATAAAAGCGGTCCAATTGGCTACTTGAAGTAGCTGTAAAAAACGTAAACCGCACAAATGTAGGTTATCTGCAAACCCAAGCATCTCGGAGATGCAAAGACGTCGCCATATCATTAAGTTCACGACAATATGTATAATTGTTGGTCTGATGTACACGACGTAAGACGCAGTTAAACTCGCCCCCCATCCCCCCCCCCCCCCCCATCAACAATAGCTTGCGCGGGTTCCGTCGGAATAGATAAACTACTTCTTCCTTATAAAAGCCCGCGCTGTCGGATGAGCTACCGGATCTAGACGGAGCGTAAAGAAAAATTAAGATGAGATCATAAAAACTACAGCCTATCCCGCGACCATCATCTAGCGTTTCGAAGTCCATCAGCGGGATTCCATCTCGATAAAGCAAAGCCATGCCGGTAGAATTTTCAGGCGCGACGTTGAAAAACATAGAGTATCCAGGAAGACAAAACACATCAAACAATGCCTCTTGTAAACACACGACATCAGCTTGAGAATCGTAAATAAACTGGCGTAACGTACCAAACCGTAATTGCGAACATATCCTATTAACATTGAGGGTGAGAAATGTATATGCCTGCATCCGTTAGCACATGTAAGGTCAATGAAACAACACTAAGGAAAATGCACTCATCACGCCCTTCTCTCCTCAACATCCGGAGGCGGTGGAAAGAAGGTTTTATTCTAATCCTCCCCACCGGAAGCCGAGGAATCCTCATTTTTCTTTTTACGCCACGCCGCTGCAGGTACAGGTCGAAAAGTCTGTTTCACACCACTCCGTGAAAACATACATTCTTGATGTGGAAGGGTTGGGGGCACGTGAAGCTCCGATTTGATAGAGGAGCCATCTCCACTGCACTCATCGGAAATCGGGGAGAACAACTCAGAACGACTAACAGTAACATTAGGTACAGAAGAGACAGGTAATGCAGTGCCGGTGTCGGATGGCATCACCTGATCATCAGGAAGAGAACGCGTTGAATCCTGTTGCTCCACTGTCTCAGCGTGAAGGAGGGGTGGTATTTCACTGGAACACTGTAAGGACTGGCCACCAGGCAAAGTCTCTGCGGGAACGTCTGAACTCACGGGAACCGTCGCGTCTACGGGTGAAGTGGGGGACGCAGATTCAACACACATTTTAACATCAACAGAAGCAGCTACATCATCTCTGGTTATACTGGAATCACAGTTAACGTCAGTATACAGCTCATTACCACCATAAGGTGCACCCTCTGTCAACGCCGTATCAGAAGATCGAGACTGGAGTGGGGCGTCCTCGAAATCTGTACCGTCCTCAGTCCGCCGGCGTTTGACTTGCGCTGCAGGAGCCGTCGTCCCCTGATGGACAGAGGCCGCGCTGGGACGCGTCGGTAACGGTGGAAATTCGCGAGGAGTAGGGAGTGATGTTGCCCCTACATCGCTTAAAGCTGGAGATAGACTGTCAGTAGGCTGGGAAGACACTATGTGTGCTAATGTTAAAGGAAGACGTTTTTGATAAGACGACGTCGGAATTGTAGTGCGGCGCGGACAGTCAGATCTGAGATGACCGCTTTCGTTACAGAGAAAACAGGTTCCTTCCTGCCTTGCATACGTAACATGGATCCGATAACCACAAACAGTTAAGTGGGAAGGAATATTCTTTTTAACGCACATGTCCACAGTCCGGATACCATTATAACACTGGAAGCGATGTTGTGCTGACCAGCGTTCCCATCGGATATGCCGTATGATTCCAAACGGAAGCAACGCTGTTTTAAGAAATGAATCGTCCACTTCAGGAGGAAGGTTATAAACTCTAATCGGAGTATACTCGAGTACCACAAGGAGGACTTGGCTAACGGAACCATCTCGACGTGTAAACAACACTTTAGAACCAACCCGAGAAAGAAGCCGTTCGACTTGAACGGGATCATAAATATTCACAAAGAACGCATACCAATCAGAATCAAAGTAAGCAGTATCTACCTGATCAGGTGTAACACGGATAGCATCAGCCAACAAATCGTGAATTTCTAAAGAGCCGGACTGAAAACGACGCGTACTCTTGTCAAAACTGAAACGAACAGTAGCTCGATGAGGAACAGACTTAGGAGACTCGACAGACACTATGGCGCGGGCAGAAAACACCGCCGCCAAGAGAAAAACAACAACAAATGCCGCTACGCAACTACGATGTGACCCCGGCCGATAAACCAACAAGACTGAGTAGCTTCGACACAAGTGGCGCTGCGGCACAGGCGGAAGTTAACTACGGTTTGCTCGCCCGACGCGCAAGGCTACACTGGGGTTTGAACCGTCGTCCTCCCGAATGCGAGTCCAGTGTGATAACCACTGCACCACCTCGCTCGGTGAAAATAAGAGGTATTTCTGTCTTGTTGAGGAATCTTTGTTCCCCCTTCCCTTTCTCTTCATACATAAAACCTTCGAACAAAATTTCACTTCGTTGTCCTCCACAAATATCGGTGTAATATCGCGTTTATTACGAAATAAGTAAATTGCGCTTTAAAACTGCCTTATTGCTTTAATTCGCAGAAATAAGACCATTATTTTCTTAACCGGAAACATGTTGTTGTTGCTGTGGTCTTCAGTCCTGAGACTGGTTTGATGCAGCTCTCCATGCTACTCTATCCTGTGCAAGCTTCTTCATCTCCCAGTACCTACTGCAACCTACATCCTTACACTATTCTTAAAAACATCGTAAAATCACCTCAAAATATCTTCTGCCGCGTTTATCGTTAGTGCGAAAAAATCATGCCTCAATATTTGGGTAACTGGTATAGATATAAATTCACTTATTTTATACGTAACATTACCTTTTACATCGACGAGGAACAATTAATTCTTTCTGATCATGCCTGATTTGTCCCAGTTTCAAGAAACTTTACGTTACAGGTATTGCGTTCTGTTAGCCAGGTTATGGATCATCATCTTCATCGTCATCATCTAGCGACAAGTTAATTCGCACTACTTCGTGTACCACAGCTACAGCTACATCTACGTGGCTACTTTGCAAATCACACTTTAGTGTCTGGCAGAGAGTTCATCGAATCACCTTCACAATAATTCCCTACTATTCCACTCTCGAACCGCACGTGGAAAAAACAAACACCTGTATCTTCATTTGAGAGCTCTGATTTGCCGTATTTTATTATGACGGTCGTTTCTCCTTATGTGGGTTGACGTCAGCAAAATATTTTCGCATTCGGATGAGAAAGTTGGTGATTGAAATTTCGTGAGAAGATCCCGCCGTAGAGAGAAACGCCTTTCTTTTAATGATGTCCTTGCAAAATCCTGTATCATGTCCGTGACACCCTCCCCCCTATTTCTCGATAATACAAAACGTGCTGTCCTTCTTTGAACTTTGTCGATGTCCTGCGTCAATCCTATCTGGTAAGGATCCCACACCGCGCAGCAGTACTCCAAGGGAAGACGGATAAACGTAGTGTAGGCAGTCTCTCTAGCACATCTGTTGCATCTTCTAAGTGTTCTACCAATAAAATGCAGTTTTTGATTCGCCTTCCCCACAACATTTTCTATGTGTTCTTTCCAATTTAAGTTGTTCGTAACTGCCTATAGAACAGACTGATTTATCGTGTGACTGAAGTTGTACGGATTCCTTTTAGCAATCATGTGGATTACTTCACACTTTGCACTATGTAGGGTCGCCGGCCGGTGTGGTCGAGGGTAGAGCGGTTCTAGGCGCTTCAGTCTGGAACCGCGCGACCGCTACGGTCACAGGTTCGAATCCTGCCTCGGGCATGGATGTGCTTGATGTCCTTAGGTTAGTTAGATTTAAGTAGTTCTAAGTTCTAGCGGACTGGTGACCTCTGATGTTAAGTCCCAAAGTGCTCAGGGCCATTTTAACCATTATTTAGGGTCAATTGCCAATTTTCGCACCATACAGCTATCTTATATAAATCGTTTTGCCATTTTTCTGATCTTCCGATGACTCTACTAGACGATAAACGACAGCCTCTTCTGCAAACAACCTAAGATGTCTGCTCAGTTTGTCTTCTAAATTGTTATGTAGACAAGGAACAACAGAGGGCCTATAACACTGCTCTGGGGAACGGCAGAAATCACTTCTGATTTGTTTGATGATTTTCCGTCTATTACTACGAACTTTGGCTTCTCTGACAGGAAATCAGGAATCCAGTCGCATAACTGATACGATATCCCATAAACACAAAATTTGATTACAAGCCGCTTGTGAGGTACGATGTCAATAGCCTTCCGGAAATACAGAAATACGGAATCAGTTCAAAATCATTTGTCAGTAACACTCAACACTTCGTGTGAGCAAAGAGCTAGTTGCGTTTCACAAGAACGATGTGCTCTAAATCCGTGTTGACTACGTGTCAATAAAACGTTCTCTTAGAGGTAATTCGTAACGTTAGAACACAATATATGTTCCAAAATCTTGCTGCATATCGAAGTTAATGATATGGGCTTGTAATTTAGTGGATTAGTCCTATTGCCTTTCTTGAACATTGGTGTGACCTGTGCGACTTTCCAGTCTTTGAGTACGGATCTTTCGTCGAGCGAGCTGTTGTATGTGATTGTTAAGTATGGAGCTATTGCATCAGCATACTCTGAAAGGCACCGGTTTGTTGTACAATCTTGACTAGAGAACTTGCTTTTAGTAAGTGATTTACGTTGCTTTACTACTCCGAGAATATCTACTTCTAAATTACACATGTTGGCAGCTGTTCTTGATACTCAGTCTGAAATATTTACTTCGTCTTCTTTGGCGAAGGAATTGCTGAAGGCTGGGATTAGTACCTCTGCTTTAGCAGCGTTGCCATCGATAGTATTTCCATTGCTATCGCACAGAGAACACAGAGAACGTATTGATTGTGTCTTGCTGCCAGCATACTTTACATACGACCGGACTGTCTTTGGATTTTCTGCCAGGTTTCGAGATAAAGTGCCGTTGTGGAAACTATTATAAGCATCTTGCATTTAAGTTCGTGCTAAATTCAGAGCTTCTGTAAAACATCTCCAATCTAGGTTTCGCGTTCACTTAAATTTGACATTCTTCTTTCGTCGTTTTTGCCACAGTCTTATGACCTGCTTTATGTACCACTGGGGATCAGCTCCGTCTTTTGTTAATTTATTTGGTATAAATCTCTCAGTTACTGTCGATACTGTTTCTTTGAATTCAGGCCACAACTGGTCTACATTTAAATTGTTAATTTGGAAGGAGTAGTGGTTGCCTCTCAGGAAGGCGTCAAGTGCATTTTTATCTACTCTTTTGATATATTTTTCTTTTTTTGATGGATTTGGGAGTTACGGTATTCAGTCACGCTACGACAACCCTGTGATCATTAATCCCTTTGGCCGGCCGGAGTGGCCGAGCGGTTCTAGGCGCTGCAGTCTGGAACCGCGCGACCGCTGCGGTCGCAAGTTCGAATCCTGCCTCGGGCATGGATGTGTGTGATGTCCTTAGGTTAGTTAGGTTTAGGTAGTTCAAAGTTCTAGGGGACTGATGACCTCCGCTGTTAAGTCCCATAGAGCTCAGAACCAACCATTAATCCTTTTATCCGTTTTGATACTCGTTATTGGCTCAGTAGTCTTTGTTGCTAACAGGTAAAGTGTGTTTTCGCAACAGTTTACTATTCAAATGGGCTTATGAATTATTTGCTCCAAACAATTTTCAGAGAACGCCTTTAGTACAATTTCGGATGACGTTTTATGCTTACCTCCGGATTAAAAAGTATTTTCGCCAATATACAGAGGGTAAATAGAAGTCACCACAATTATAATTGTGTGAGTCAGGTATGTGTTTGAAATTAGGCTGAAGTTTTCTTTGAATCTTTCAGCAATTGTATCATCTGAGTTGAGAGGTAGATAAAAGGATCCAATTGTTATTTTATTCCGGTTGCCAAGAATGGCCTCTACCAATACTAACTCACAGGGACAGGATTCTTTACACGGATCATCTGTTTCTTCTTAGCCCTGGAAATTTTCATTATCTCGTTGTGAGGAAGCTTCTTCTCTGTACACTTCAGTCTGCTAGTTCGTGTGCTCTTTTTGCTGGTAAGGGATACTGGGAAAACCCTTTTAGAGTAATCTGTTGGAATTTGGAC
This sequence comes from Schistocerca cancellata, assembly GCF_023864275.1. Lineage (NCBI taxonomy): Eukaryota > Metazoa > Arthropoda > Insecta > Orthoptera > Acrididae > Schistocerca > Schistocerca cancellata. The sequence continues at coordinate 702,573,380 of NC_064628.1, forward strand.
TAGTCCTGCGCGGTTCCTAGTGAAATTTCATGTTGCTCCAGGTCTGATTTAACTGTGGTGATCCATTTATTCTTGGAGTTTTTCCTTTTATCTGTTGTGGTGAAGAACCTGTTCGTGAGTCTGTAGGGGTTCATGTGGTCAAGTGTCTACAGAAGGCTGGTCGCCTTTTCCTCATACGTGTGATTATGTCTTCTTGGAGATGGTACAACTCACTTTTGGGTCTGATTATGTAGGTGGTATCGTCTTCTCTTATTGACCCTAACATTAGCCTTAGAATTTTCCATCCCTTTAGCTCTAGTTTCATGAGTGGACCCTTCCTGTTTATTAAGACATTCAGAGGTGTATAATATGGAGAGCCTTACTACTGAGTTGTAATGTTTCAGTTTACATTTCTTGGAAATGTATCTGGGGATGTAAATGCTGTTACAGGTTTCGTAGACTCTCTCCAGCTTGGCAAATCTGATATCTATCGCCAAGTCCTCCCTCTCACTTGCTGAAATCCACACTCCAGAATACGAGCACGTGCTGGAAAGTAATTCCTCCGAATTGTTTATGCTGCTCTCAGTATCGGCTGAAGTATTACATGTCTTGCATATTACGCTGTCGACTTTCCAGTTGCAACGCTCTGCCGCTAGAGGGCTTCGAATTGTAACGTGCAATATGGTAGTTGTAACGTAACTTATGTCGGCGCGTGAGAAAAATCATGTGTCTAACCGCAGAAAACATACCTCCAACTGAAGTCCATAGAAGAATGAGCTCGGAATGGACGACCGCCTATGGCAACCGACGAGGCTCATCGGAAGCGGGTCGATGAGTTCATCAGAAAAAAACGTCGGATAATACAGACACAGCTCTCAGTTAAGTGCGGGATATCACGAGAGCGTGTACATGTCATCATTGCAGAACTGCTGTACAAAAAGTATATGCGCTGTGGGTGCCTCCAATGCTCACTTCTGACATGAGACAGAGGAGAGTGGACATCTTTCACAATTTCTTTCGCATTTTGAGCGCGAAGGTGACGGGTCCTTTAACAACAATGTGACAAGCGATGAGATCTGGGTTCACGATTTTGGCCCCGAAAATCAGGGGGCATCAATGGTATTCCACCACAAAGATCACCGATGCCAAGAAAGTTCAAGATCATGCCATCAGCAGGCAAAGTCATGCTCACAGTGTTCTGGGATGTTCGAGATGTGGTGCATTTAGGATTCAAGCCAAAAGACACCACTATAAACTCTACAAGGTACTGTGAGACTCTCAGGAAACTGAAAATACAAAGTAAAAGTGTTCGTCCATACGTGACTATAGGGACTTGACGAATGATGGTGCCTTCCAACTGCAAAAGGGCCTTCCTTAATCTTAAACGCGAACTCAGTTTTTTGTATAGTGACTCTCGAACTGGTTTTAGCTGCTGTGTTGTAGCTGGTGAGTAGCTAGTATGAAAAGGTCGCCTTCAAAATCTGGAAAACTTACAAGGAAGTTATCTTTCTTGCAACCAGCTTTCATTGCGCTTCCTGATGGTAGTCCATTCCCTGATAATCATCTCCAACCTACAGTTGAAGGCCATACACAAGTGGTCATCACCTAGTCTAACTCCCATTTCAATGGTGAAATTCTCAGAGAGTTCATCTTTAAATTTGACTTTGGAGGGGATGTTCCTCAGAGTAGCCTGAACTAGTTCGGCAGTCTTCTCATCCAGACCTAGTTCCCATAATGTGGAGATCAAGATCTACCTGTAAATTGAATTACTGAACAGGGATGTCTGCAGTGACTCCAGTATGAAACGATGGTCTTCAGGTTTTTTGTTTGCTCTGTGCAAGATCTACCAGCTCAGAAGCCAGTCCCATTTTCGCCTAGTTGGGAGTCAAGTTGGTTGGTGACTCTAGTTCACAGGGCTCTAGAAAAAGTATTGTGACATATCAGACACACACCTCTTTAGTTGTTGAGGTCAGTTTTACTACTCTAATGTGAAAAAGATTGATCATAGCTGTTATCCATCATTCTGGTAAGGTCTTTGTTACAGATACGCCCTGTATTAACTGGTAGATGCCCAGTACAGTTTCTTAATAAGCATGTTTCCACATCTCAGCTACTATGCTATCATCTTCAGAGGCCTTGTTGCTCTTGAGGCTCTTGATTATCTCCTCTATTTCTTCCCTGCTTGATGTTATGGAGTCTGGATTCCTATAATAATGGAAGGTAAGTCTCTCCTTACGTTTCTCTGAATTGAGGCGCGTTTGGAACTAGCTTGCAAGGGTAATAGTGCAGTATTTATTGTGTAATTGAAGCTTCCAATTAGGTTTCCGAAGCCGCAGAATAGGGCCTGCATCTTGATTGTGAGTTGTTCTCCTTGAAGTCCTCCTATGCCTGTTGTATGATGGACGTTGTGTAGTTTCTCTTGGTACTGCAGATAGTGTTATTTTTCTTCATGTTAAAAAGGTTTCGTAGCTGTGCTCATCCTTCCTCTGGATCCACTTCACTCATACTCTACGCATTTCCTTTAGAGCATGCTTTCATTCTTTGGTCCGCCAACGATGCTTGCTTTTGTTGGAAGAGGCAAGGATGGTTTCTTTAGAGGCGTCCAGCAAAGCTTTTTGCACACTGGGCCATCCTTATTTTTTGTGTGTTTTTCCTTCGCGTGGACCTGAAGGTGCAGTCCTCATCATTCAGTCGTAGGATGTTTAATTTTGGTGTGTCAGAAAAAAAATCTTCAAAGTGTGTGAAATCTTATGGAACTTAACTGCGAAGGTCATCAGTCCCTAAGCTTACACACTACTTAACCTAAATTATCCTAAGGACAAACACACACACACCAATCCCGAGGGAGGACTCGAACCTCCCCGGGACCAGCTGGGTGTGTCAGAGCCCGGTGTAATTTTAGGTGATCTTGTCAATAGTTGTAGGTTGATCTTTGCAGAGAGAGGTATTGGTCCGAGTCTAGGTTTGTTCCTGTCAGTACCCTGACGTTCTGCGTCTCCCTATGGTACCTCTTGTCTGTACCCACATGGTCCATCTGGAAATCACATAATAAGGGCTTTGTGCTCTTCCCGGTCTTGGACTTGCTAGGTAGGTGCTTGAAAGCATTTGACTTGAGGACCGTGTTATATTTGTCACAAAGATCTATAAGGAGCACTCTGTTCCTATTGGTCATTTCGTGGACTGGATAGTAGCCAACTGTTCTGCCACTGTTCCCAGGTTGCAAGCAAAGGATTCAAAATGCTACTGTCAGTATGGCCTGGTCAAAAAAAAAAAAATTGGTCTGTGTGGGGAAAGGTACACTGATCAGCCAGAACATTATGGACACTGATGGTTCAAATGGCTCTGAGCACTATGGGACTTAACATCTTAGATAATCAGTCCCCTAGACCAAGAGCTACTTAAACCTAACTAACCTAAGGATATCACACACATCCATGACCGGGGCATTATGGACACTGACCTACTGTCGATATAAACCCGTCTAGGCAAGGAATGACTGCTAGTCAGACGCACGCACCTTGCATGTAGTATCAGTGAGCGTGCTGTCCGTGCATAGAATGGGGAAGACGCTCCTCTGTCTGAGTCTGACCGAGGGCAGATTGTTATGGCCCCGAGTCTCGGCACGAGCGTTTCGGAAACTGCACGACTTGTCGGGTGTTCGAGGACTGCTGTGGTGAGTGTCTTGAATACGTGGCGAAACCAAGGTGAAATCACGTCCAGACGTAGTGGGGTTGGGCGGCCATCCCTCATTACGGATGTCGAACGTCGTAGGCTGGGCAGACTGATAAAACAGGACAGGCGGCGAACTGTGGCGGAAGTAACACCAGACTTTAATGTTGGGCAGAGTACAGTTGTGTCTGAACACACAGTGCACCGAACACTCCTAACGATGGGCCTCCGCAGTCGACAATGTATACATGTGCCAATGTTAACATCACGATATCGGCAACTAAGACCGAAATGAGCGTGTGACTACTGGCACTGGACATTGGCACAGAGGCAGAGCGTTGCATAGTCTGGTGAGAATCCCAATACCTTCTTCATTATGCCGATGGGGAGGCACGAATGCGTCGTTTTCCAGGGGAGCAGCTCCTTGATACCTGTATTGCGAAACGGAGACAAGCTGGCAGCGGCTCCATCACACTTTGGGGAACATTCACACGGGAATACATGGGTCTAGTGGAGCTCATGCAAGGCTCTATAACGGCCAAGGAGTAGCATAAACTGGTTTCGGACCACGTACACCTCTTCATGACGATCGTGTTTCACGGTGGCAATGGCATTTTTCAATAAGATAATGCGCCATGTCACAAGTCTAGGAGTGTGATAGGGTGGTTAGTGGAACACAGTAGCGAGTTGCATGTGTGATGATGATGATGTTTGGTTTGTGGGGCGCTCAACTGCTTGGTTATCAGCGCCCGTACAATTACCCAATCTTTGCTCAGTCCAATTTCGACACTTCCCTGGATGATGATGAAATGATGAGGACAACACAAACACCCAGTCATCTCGAGGCAGGTGAAAATCCCTGACCCCGCCGGGAATCGAACCCGGGACCCCGTGCTCGGGAAGCGAGAACGCTACCGCGAGACCACGAGCGGCGGACTAGCGAGTTGCAGTTGATATGCTGAACCCCCCCAGCTCGCCAGATCTGAACCCGTTCGAACACATCTGGGGTGTTGTTGAACGTGGCGTCTGAGATCATGTCCCCCCTCCTCAGAATTTGCGGCAATCAGGTGACTTGTGTGTGCAGATTTGGTGCCAACTCCCTCCAATGACCTACCGAGGCCTCATTGCTTCCATGCCACGACGCTTCCCCACGGTTATCCGTGCCAAAGGGGGCCATACCGGCTTTTAGTTAGGTGGTCATAATTTTCTGTTTGATCAGCGTATATTCTCGTCCTGAGCGCTGGGCGAGTGTACCTCAATTCACTGTCGCCTGCTGACCTACGTATCTGGAGAGTTCTACAAGTACAAGGAACATTCTTCGAAATCAGGCGTGTGAGATTACACGCTAGACCATTAAATTAATGTTGGAATACACAAAGGAGAAACAAAGAAATCTTATTAAAATGTGTTTGAGAAGTTTGCGAGAAATACCAACTCTTTCAATCACACAATAAAGAGAACTAAAGTGGAAGTGGAAAATAGCTATAATTACTTCTGAAGTGCTTATTACTTCAGGAAAGATCGAGGAGGAGAAGGATACAAAAAATTGTATTTAGGCGATATTGACCAAAATGTTGTTATGGGACAGACAATTTTGATGTGGCACATGTTGTTTATTTTACACTATCCGTGTCATAATGAGCGACGTTGCTCACTACGCTACATTTTTATTCCTTCTTTGTTTTGGGTGATTTCCATCCGGCGATGCATGGTCAGGTTTGTTTTTCTTTGGTTGTTTCTTTTTGTCAAACTGTTTCCTTTTCGTTATTGTAGTGAGAAACTATTGGCTTTGAACATCTGTATTTGTCGAATTATTAGTCATACTAATATAACCCGTTAATATGTTCATATGCAGATTCACTGGCTGGTATGTGGGATATGTACTCGTATTTGTACAATAGGCTTCAGTTATTGAACTGCACATCCCGTGCGCGCAGCGGTCGTTCGAAACACAATCCAACCAATACCGTTACCCCCTCTTCTAATGTACCGTTTGTGCAAGCGCAAGTGAAGTTATTGTGTACGAGTCGCGCCAAGCCCACATCAACTGTCAGGATTCTTGGTTCAAATGGTTCAAATGGCTCTGAGCACTATGGGACTCAACTGCTGAGGTCATTAGTCCCCTAGAACTTAGAACTAGTTAAACCTAACTAACCTAAGGACATCACAAACATCCGTGCCCGAGGCAGGATTCGAACCTGCGACCGTAGCGGTCTTGCGGTTCCAGACTGCAGCGCCTTTAACCGCACGGCCACTGCGGCCGGCGTCAGGATTCTTCTCTCACCCTAAAGAATACAGTGAGTTGGCAAAAATTATGGGTACCTCCTATTATCGAGTCGCACCTCCATTTGACCGGCATAGTGCAGCTACTCGACGTGGCATGGACTCAACAAGTCATTGGAATCGCCCTGCAGAAATGTTCAGCCAAGCTGCCTCTATAACCGTCCATAATTGCGAAAGTGTTGCCGGTGCAGGATTTTGTGGACGAGTTGACCTCTCGATTACGTCCCATTCCGGGCGATCATGGTGGTCAAATCAGTTGCTCTAATTGACCAGAATGTTCTTCTGACTAATAGCGAACAATTGTATCCCGATGACAAAGCTCATTGTAATCCATAAAAATTCCATCGTTGTTTGGGAACATGAAGTCCATGAATAGTTGAAAATGATCTCCAAGTAGCTGATCATAACCATTTACACTCAATGATCGTTTCTGCGGGTCCAGACGACCAAATACATTGCACGTAAACACAGCCCACACCATATGGGAGCCACCACCAGTTTGCACAGTGATTTGTTGACAACTTGGGTCCATGGCTACGTCGGGTTGTAAGTAGGCTGTTTATGTTTTCTGATTGGCAAAGTTACGTAGCGCTCTATATGAAAATCACTGGCTGTGCTGTGTGCAGTCTGTGGCTAGTTTGCATTGTTGTCTGCCATTGTAGTGTTGGGCAGCGGCAGCTGGATGTGAACAGCGCGTAGCGTTGCGCAGTTGGAGGTGAGCCGCCAGCAGTGGTGGATGTGAGGAGAGAGATGGCGGAGTTTTGTAATTTGTCATGAACTGCTATATATATTATGACTATTAAGGTAAATACATTGTTTGTTCTCTATTAATATCTTTCATTTGCTAACTATCCCTATCAGTAGTTAGTGCCTTCTGTAGTTTGAATCTTTTATTTAGCTGGCAATAGTGGCGCTCGCTGTATTGCAGTAGTTCGAGTAACGAAGATTTTTGTGAGGTAAGTGATTTGTGAAAGGTATAGGTTAAAGTTACTCAGGGCCATTCTTTTGCAGGGATTTTTGAAAGTCAGATTGCGTTGCGCTAAAACTATTGTGTGTCAGTTTAAGCACAGTCGTGTACAATTGTTCTAAGGAGTTTAACCACAGTCATGTATAATTTGTTCTAAGGGGACGTTTCATATGGCGACCCTGTATAATTTGTTCTAAGGGGACGTTTCAGGGTCTCCGCAACACTCGAACCCTACCATCATCTCGTACCAACTGATCGGGATTCACCTGACCAGGCCACAGCTTCCAGTCGTCATGAGCCCAGGAGAGGCTCTGCAGGCGATGTGCTGTTGGCGTCATCTGCTACCATTAACTCCAAATTTCGCAGGACTAGCTGAACGGATACGTTCTCGCACTTCCTACATTGATATCTGTGGTTATTATTTCATGCAGTGTTGGTTGCCTGTTAGTACCGACGCTCTTGACATTATGGATTTTGAAATATTGAATTATCTAATGATTTACGAAATTCTCGAACTACCATTCGATATTAAAAGTGTGTTAATTCCCGTCATGCGGCTACAATCACGCCATAAACCCTTACACATGAATCACCTGGGTACAAATGACAGCTTCGCTAGTGCACTGCCTTTTGTACATTGTGCTCGCGATACTTCCGCTATCTGTATATGTGCATAGCGGTATCCGATGACTTGTCACCTCATTGTATATCCAAGCAGTACGAAATCTGATACGCGACACTGATGAGAGCTTCCTGACAGAGAGTTGAGGCAGGTTTGGTCATTGTCGGCCACCTCTAAGCGTGCGCTTACGATACAAGAAAATTTGTCGACACCCGCATGGACTGCAGCACTAACAAGCTGCAGAAATAACTTGGTTTTGACAAAGCAAAAAGTCGCTTCGAGCTGAATAAAAATGACGGTTTATTAGAGAAAATTTTCCAGAAAAAACAGAAATTTCAGCTTAATTGTACTTGTTACCTGAATCAATGATTAATTGCTTTCATTAAAGAAAGTAAATACAAGAATAAAGATCGAGAATATATCTATCCTCCTCGCGTGCTTCAAGTTAGAAAGCTAAGAGCTGTTGAGTCTTCCATATTGTTTCTTCAACGATACTGTAAACCATAAAAAGCGAAGTCCACATCGTGATTAACTTGCTTACGTGTATTTAACCTCAAAACTTAAGTAATAGTTTCTATACTCTCTGGACGAAAAACAGAACAGAGAAGAAGAGCACAGAAGTTTTTGAAATCATTCAGAAAAATTTTAAAGATAAGATGGGAAGATGGAATAACCAATGATGAGGTACTGAATTAAATCAGGCAGTAAAGAAGTTTGTGGGAGAAATTGATTAAAAGAAGAGATACTTTGACAAAACACATATGCAAGCGTCAAGGAATAATTAACATGATAATGGCGGTAAGTGCGTGTGTGTAGCGGAAGGGGGGGTGAGGGAAATTGTAAAGGGAGAGCAAGGTTTGACTGCTGTAAGTAGGTTCAAAGGGTGCAGACATGTAAGGATTTGATCAATATGGATTATCGTGGAGAGCTGCATCGAAGATGTCTTCGCACTGAATACTGCTACCCCCCCGTTGCCCCCCCCCCCCCCCTTCAGATTTAACGTTAAGATGGCCCAGTGGACAGCCCGTCAAAAACTGAACACAGATTAAGCATTAAAACAGGAAGAAGGTGTACTGGACTGCGAAAAAAGAAGCAAAATAGAAACAGTGAACGGTCCAAGCACAGGAGTTGTAAGTAGGCTGTTTAGGTTTTCTTATTGGTAACGCCACGTAGCGCTCTGTATGAAAATCACTGGCTGTGCTGTGTGCAGTCTGTGGCTAGTTTGCATTGTTGTCTGCCATTGTAGTGTTGGGCAGCTGGATGTGAACAGCGTGTAGCGTTGCGCAGTTGGAGGTGAGCTGCCAGCAGTGGTGGATGTGTGGAGAGATATGGCGGAGTTTTGAAATTTGTAATACTGGATATCATGAACTGCTATATACATTATGACTTTTGAACACTATTGAGGTAAATACATTGTTTGTTCTCTATTGACATCTTTCAATTGCTAACTATGCCTATCAGTATTTAGTGCCTTCCGTAGTTTGAATCTTTCATTTAGCTGGCAGTAGTGGCGCTCGCTGTATTGCAGTAGTTCGAGTAATGAAGATTTTTGTGATATAAGTGATTTGTGAAAGGTATAGGTTAATGTTAGTCAGGGCCATTCTTTTGTAGGGATTTTTGAAAGTTAGATTGCGTTGCGCTAAAAATATTGTGTGTCAGTTTAAGCACAGTCTTGTCACGTATATAATTTTTCTAAGGGGATGTTTCATATGTCGACTCTTAGCCGAGGATACCTCACTGGAATCTTCTGATTTTTTTCTTGTAGTTTGTGTAATTAGTGTAGCTATTGTTTATTGCTAGTGCGTAATTGTAGAGAGAATCTCCTATGTAGTTGCAGTCTTTCATTGTTGTACAGTAAAACAGTTGTGGCATGCATGCAGATTTGCACCAAGTATTTCGCAGCTGCACTTGCAATTAACTAGATATTATTTTAAGTGCTATGTTAATGTGTTCTCTTATTTTTGCTCTTCAAATTGTGCTTTTCTGTGTTGTCGTGTGAAATATTGTGACAATAATGGCGTGTGAAAAACATAACACTAGGCTTCAAAGTAAACTGAGAAATAATAGTGACGACGAGCGTAGCTTATCAGCACCACTGTGTAGTGAATTAACAGACATTCGAAGTAGTAATTTGGTAATTGTGCATAGGGAAATGGAGCGGGCGGCAAATAATGGTGTAGACAGTGAAACTGGTAGTGAACAAGGAAGCATTGTCGATCGATCGGTCGGCAACAGCTCGCCTCAGGAATCCGAAATGACAGAACACAATATTGCAAATACCGTAGACTTAGGTTTTGGGTCCTCACCGTTTTCTCAAATGAGTCAAGACACATTTTCTGCTTGTCAAAATGTGAATGTTGCCGGTGAAAATGCACTGCCAAAAAGCATAGAGAAACAGATTCCAGACACTAATACATTATTATTGCAATTAATGCAACAAATGGAACAAAATCAGAGACAAATGGGACAAAGGCTTCAAAAGTTAGACGTAATGGAACAACACCAGAAACAAACACAGCAACAGTTAGACACAATGGAACAAAATCTTCAAAAGTTAGACACAGTGGAGCAAAATCTTCAAAAGTTAGACGCAATGGAACAAAATCTTCACACCATGCTTGAACAGACACGTGAAGATTTAACTACTGAGTTACATAAAATCGAATCGAAATGTCAAAAAGTCTGTAATGACGTAAAAACACAAATTTGTGAGCAATTCTAACCTATTTTTTCGCGTTATGAAAATGCATTACAGAATCACGAAGCAGCCATAAAAGAACTGCAAACTATTGTTCATGAAAATCACGACACCTTGCAAGCTAAAACTGACTCAGTTGCATCTACCGATTCGGTTACGCAACTTGCAAAAACTCAAGAAAACTTAAAGGACACAGTAGATACGATTTCAACACAAATGGACACTCTGAAACTTGGTTCAGAAAAACACACTGAGGAAATAAGTACACTATCGGAGAAAGTAGCCGAACTTTCGGATCAGGTCACTAACTTATCAGCAAAGGTAGATGATGATCTAATGGTTCAAATGGCTCTGAGCACTATGGGACTTAACATCTTTGGTCATCAGTCCCCTAGAACTTAGAACTACTTAAACCTAACTAACATAAGGACATCACACACATCCATGCTCGAGGCAGGATTCGAACCTGCGACCGTAGCAGTCGCGCGGTTCCGAACTGAGCGCCTAGAACCGCGAGACCACCGCGGCCGGCGATGATGATCTGAATGACACAAGACCTGTAGCCATCACTGATACAGAAGAGTATGAACAAATTAAGAAATTCAAACAAAATCTGTAGCCATCACTGACACAGAAGAGTATGAACAAGTTAAGAAATTCAAACAAAATCAGAATCAAATTAATATGCAATACAAAAGAGAAATCCGGGAAGTACAAGATCAGTTGGCACAAGTAATGCAAAAATTTCATATTTCAGAGGACACTCGCGCTCCAACACGGGAAGAGGAACGTAGAAATACGGAAAAGCCACAAAATAATAACACAGGGCATTTCGGAAATTATGAAAGAAATTGGCAAGGTGCACCGAATTCTGAGATGGAAGCACCGACACGACGTAACAATGACCGATATGCTACTCGCCGACGCGATGATTTTGACTATAAGCTGTTCATTACTACACGTAAATTCAATACGTTTAAGAATTCTGCCAACGACATTCATCCACAAGCGTGGCTCCATCAATTCTCTCATTGTTTTCCTCCCAACTGGTCATTGGAGCACAGGTTAGAATTTATGTGTGGCTACTTGGAGAATGAACCAGCTGTAAGAATGCGATCGGTCATTCACGATTGTCACAGTGAAGTAGATTTTTATCATGCCTTCCTCTCAACATATTGGTCTCAAGCTACACAAGACTGAGTAAAACATAGCATCATAATGATGAAACATTTCGAACAATCTGAATATTCCAGTCTTGTGAAATATTTTGAAGACATGTTGCACAAGAATCAGTACCTGTCAACCCCATACAGACCCTCAGAACTCATCCACATTTGCTTAATCAAACTGCCTGAACATTTACGACATATTATTTTAGCAGGACGTTGCAAAGACGACATTGAAGCTTTTCAGGGACTGTTACAAGAACTGGAAATTGACACTGACAATCACGGAACGCGAAAACAGGAGCACAACAATTACAGATCGCATCCGTCACAATTCCGTGATGACAGAAATAATATACGACAAGGCTATTCTTTCAATGTAAATCGTGACTGAAACAGATACCACCCGTATGACAACCGTTGGCAGAGTAGTAATAATTACCTCTCTGCGGTAATGACTATCACAGAGACAATCAGAGAAACAGACAATATGGGAACCAAAATAATTATTATCAAGGGACACAGAATAACTTCAGATGCAACGGTCCAGCGCGCAGTTACGATTCAGGGAGAAATTCTCCACCACGTAACTGACAAGAAAGAAACTACAGGAAGTATCGACATGACGACAGACGACATAATCGTAACGACAGACCTGCATTGCATCAGAACTGGTGGGATTCAAACAGAGCAGGGCCCTCTCGGCAAGGCGAATTTGTAGAAGTTAGGTCTCCTAATCCCAGTAATGACGCGCGCCAACAAAGAAACAGACAATGACTCGTATCGCAGGCAGCCACGTGCGCCCGCTGGCTCAGGGAAAAATAACATAGACGCTAACCATGAGAAAAATTCCAGCTTTCTTTACCGACGTATACCACATGATAATTGCGTTAAAGTTGAAACTCTGCGTACTAAGAAGAGCAAAGGGTTACACCACATTTCACATGTAAAACCGTTTATTGACAGATAATCTGCTTTTTAACTTTGTCTTTGCCATATAACTTTTCACTTCATGTTACTAGTATACTTTTCAATCTTAGAAACTGTTAACATGCAACTATGTTTTAAAGTTAACTATCCAGTCAAGAACCAAAAGAACTTATTTAAACAGAAATTACGAATGCATTGTTATAATGAACAGATGACATAGTGTTGTTATTTGTACATTCTTGCTTGTTAGTTGCACGATTACGTAACGACTATAAGGCTCACATACTTAGAACATTTACCAGTACTGCTAATGCGATCTTAATGCAACATTTTGGTTTACTTGAAAATACATTCTGGATTTAAAGTACTTTCTGTGAAATACCAGATGACATAGTGGTTAGTTTATGTGACAGCTACACGATTTTATCACGATGCTACTAATGAGTGACAATTTACAATGTTGCTTTTGCGGTGTTTCTGTTTTATATCTGCACAGTTTTTCTGTATTATTCTGGAAAGTAAAACATGTTTTCGTAATAACTTTTGTGGTATAGCTACAATGAGACAGCCTTTTCCGTAGTACAACAATACGTTACAGTACAGTACTTTGTTCATCACGGCAATAAGCATAATAAGTAAGATATCTATACGCAAAGCATTTCACTTTTGTTTATCATGAGGTAAGTACATTGACTTCCACAGAACTTTGCTTAAGGACGACGATAATTACGACACTTGGCACATTTTTTACGCTTAAGTAATGACAGAGATTATGTTACAACAAGACGCACAATTTAGCGCTACAGGACACGCATTTGAGTGATTAATTTTGTACTTAAAACATTTATTTTTAAAGATTTTTGAATTACAATGATACAAAGGTTTTCCGTGATACTTTTCATTCCATTGCTGTAATCTGTAACAGAGAAACAAACATTTCTTTACTACGTCGATGACACATGTTTACGCAATTACACAGTTAGATAACTTCACACTTATGAAATTGTATTTTGTATCTACTGTGTGAACTGTTCATATTTTTTTGGAACCATTGTGATACTATAAGAGCTTTGAATGATGTATTTGGTACGGGAGCATGATTTTAAAGTACGTTTGAGGTAGATGACACTCTTGAAATGAGCAGAGAATTTTTTTTAGGTTTTGATATTATTGCAGAAAGCTACGACGTTTTCGAGATTTTACTGAGGTGTTATGATGTTATTTTTACGACGACGATGTGTATTATGCTGTTGAGGTATGTTTATGATCAATAAGATGATGCTACCATATATGAGGAATTTGATTATGCTACGCATTTATTATGATGAAATATTGAAGAAGTGTCGACAAATCTGTATATGAATAATGAGTAGTGGTTAGGGACTCTGATTTGTGGAAAAGGATGTTGGAAACCGAGAATTGTACTTTAAGAATTATGAAATGTGTGTATATGCGTGAATGTATCACAAAGCTGGCACAAAATTCTTGGACACTGTTATATTTATAGGATTTTGTTTCTACAGATTTGCAATGCAAACTCTCGACCTGTGAAATTTTATATGAGACTGTCACTGTAGTGCAAACTGGTGTCGTAAATATTTCTGTAAGAAAGTTAAGTGACCACCTGCACGTAATGCGTCGTGGGCACCCAGCTGTGTCAGACGCCTGGAGAAAAAGCCATTAGTGTGTGCCTTTTCAGAGGCACAGGTAGAAAAAAAAAGGGAGGCCATTATCCTCGCTATTGACATTCCTTTGTAGAAAGCATCGCAAATATGACACACTCAAACTTGAAAACATATGATTACACTGTGGAGCTCTTAATTTATGATATTTACTAAAATGCCTAATGAAACGATGAGAAACATTTCACGGCTATTGTCTTGCTAGTTGAGAGAATTTTTTTGCCTTTGGAGACGCCATTTGCCTAGTGAATGACGTTTCATATGTTGCTTTATATATATTTGCTCATTTTGTTTAATATCTAGTTTCTAGCTGCACTGTAGCATTGGTTAAAATAAAATGTAATAGATGTACTCATATAGTTACTTTATGCCTACAGATCCAGTCAATTATAAATTTATGATCTACTTCCAAGAAAACGAGGGCACATAAATAGACATTTCCCTTCACAGGAATTGCATAAATAATTTTTTTACGATTTGGTAACTTATGTGCTAGCGTACGTTTTTGTGATGCATCACTCTAGTGTTAAGATGTGACATAGGTATTAAAAATGACCATTTTTACTGTAATATTTTTTCTGCTTGAGCTATGTCATGTTTAGATATAAGTTATTGCATTTGCTGCTGCTGTTTGCCAGGCATAATGTTACTGAATTTGACTTTGTATTACGCTGTTAAGCCAGTTTTAGTACGGATTTATTTTTCTTGTTTGCTGCACAGTGCCTTGTATTAGTTGTAATATTGCAATTGCTTTGCCAATTTGAATTTTTGTCATTGCTGTTTGTGTTAATTTGTTATGTGCTGCTGCATTGCCTTGTCCCTTGGTATATATATCTGAGCTCAGTAGATTTAAGTTAGCTTAAGAGGGGGTAGACTATATAAGAAACTAACTATGATGAATTTATAAGAAATGCATTGAGAAGCTATAAAAAATGGTTTGGCAAAAAAAAGGTAGTGTACAGTGGAGAAAAACTATTTATGGCAGAGGATGTGAACAGAATACAGAAAGCAGGCCTAGATAGGACTTTTTGGGATTAATGATGAACGAAGGGAGATCTCCATGCAAAATACTGCAGTAAAACAAACCCTGTCCTTTCCCTTTTGTGTCATTCCTCTATATCTTTGTGTACCTTTGTGTATTTGTGTTTTTGTGTTTTTCCTGTCTTTGTGTGTTTAGCTGATGAGAGCTATGTTGTAGAATTTTTCTGATAATGTTATTTACCTTGTAAAGATGCTTAGACATTATTTGTTCTGTTTTATTTTAATGCTCATGTGTGAAGTTGATGTTTTAAAAGTTATTCTGATCTTTTATGTATTTACTTATGTCATAATTCCTGTAACACTAATGTATATGCTTATTTCTATTGTTTTGTAAAGCCTGTATTACTACAAATGTTATCTGTATTGTTATGTTCTTTAATGATGATTTTGTACCTTTGTTATTGATTCTCATGTTATAATATTGTAATTGACACCAGTTCATCAAATTATGTAACTTGTAAGCATTCATTTCACTGCACACATTTCTGTTGGTCATAGGAATGCACAATATGTGAAAAGTTGGGACTGTTAGTGTTTGCACGTGTGTTAATAATTCAGCAAGCGACTGGATAACAGCATTGCTGGTTCTAAGGACAATTCCAAAAAGTTTGTGAGTGTACAAGTGGTGGTTTATGGACTTGCTGTATTCTCTGCAAGACTCTTTGATGGTGATTGTGCACCTGCACAGTCGCAACAGATGGCTGCTGGCCGTCTCTACAAGGACTACAGTGGATCTACACCTTTGATGACTCACCAATACCATATTCTCTACCAGGACTACAGTGGGTCTGCTCTGTGATGACCTACCTACCAATATTCTTCAAAACTTCGACTGACTCTGTTGTGGGTTTGCTCTGTTGTGACCCATTACCTGTCTGCATGTCAAGAGTCAGCACTGTCTTTTCGTTGGAAGGACAGCACTACTTCTTCAAGACTGCATGGAAATCCACTACTTCCATGTGCATTTTCTTTTACTGCTCAGACTTTGAGAAAAACACTGCAATTTTATTATGATGAATGATCAGGACTGTCTTTATTGATTGTGAGAAAATTTTAGCTTTCGATCAACATTGTATCAATAAGTGTGTTCATTTGATTTCTTTGTTATTGTAATTATGAAAAATTTTTTCAAATCTGTTTTGGCCACTGCCCAAAACAATTTGTAAAATTTTTTGTAGGGAGCATGGGGGCTATGTAAGTAGGCTGTTTAGGTTTTCTTATTGGCAACGCCACGTAGCGCTCTGTACGAAAATCACTGGCTGTGCTGTGTGCAGTCTGTGGCTAGTTTGCATTGTTGTCTGTCATTGTAGTGTTGGGCAGCTGGATGCGAACAGCGTGTAGCGTTGCGCAGTTGGAGGTGAGTCGCCAGCAGTGGTGGATGTGGGGAGAGATATGGCGGAGTTTTGAAATTTGTGATACTGGATATCATGAACTGCTATATACATTATGACTTTTGAACACTATTGAGGTAAATACATTGTTTGTTCTCTATTAACATCTTTCAATTGCTAACTATGCCTATCAGTAGTTAGTGCCTTCCGTAGTTTGAATCTTTTATTTAGCTGGCAGTAGTGGCGCTCGCTGTATTGCAGTAGTTCGAGTAATGAAGATTTTTGTGAGGTAAGTGATTTGTGAAAGGTATAGGTTAATGTTAGTCAGGGCCGTTCTTTTGTAGGGATTTTTGAAAGTCAGATTGCGTTGCGCTAAAAATATTGTGTGTCAGTTTAAGCACAGTCTTGTCACGAATATAATTTTTCTAAGGGGATGTTTCAGAGTGCAACATAGAGGAGCGTCTGAGAGTAACGATGTCAAGGTTGACTTCCTGAGTTCCGAGTCTCGGTCCAGCACACAGTTTTAATCTGCCAGTAAGTTTGACATCAGTGCACACTCCGTTTGTTAGCTGCCCTCTGTAATAAGGAAACTGAGTGAACGGATCAACAACGAACTTAAGCAAGTGCCATGAGGCGGCCGCTGCGATCAAATGGAACGAACAATAACGAACAAAGCATCGCGGGATTAGCCGAGCGGTCTGGGGCGCTGCAGTCATGGACTGTGCGGGTGAACCCGCCGGAGGTTCGAGTCTTCCCTTGGGCATGGGTGTGTGTGTTTGTCCTTAGGCTAATTTAGGTTAAGTAGTGTGTAAACTTATGCACTGATGACCTTAGCAGTTAAGTACCATAAGATTTCACACACATTTGAACATTTTGAATAACGAACAAAATGAGATAAAAAAAGTGGTTACAGTGTTTAACTGGCAACCCAGCAAGCCGTGTTGAAGGCTCCCTCGTGCCGATTATTTTTTATTTCCTTTTTTTTTCACTGCATTCAAATGTGAGTCTGTGTAGTGGTGTAACGTCCGTCTGCAACAGCGAAGTGTAAGGAAGGAACCTATAATGAAAGCTGAATCTGCACAATTACTCTATTATCAGCTGAAACCAAGTGGGTTTCGAGTGGGAACCGCAAACGTTTGATTACAAGACGGCAAGTCAACCGAATCCTCCGATGAAAAATACCTCTGGTGTGTCATACACGGCATTAGTGACAGTACGTGTGTCACGTGATAGGAATCTCCTATCGATGCACCTAACTTGTACGCCTAGTGAGTGGGTGAGATATGCCTTTCTGCCCGCTATAGGAGTTCGTATGAATGTGAATGTGGTCACTCCCAAGAAAATGGTGAAAACATAATGGTTTGTCCCATAAGCTGCAACAAATGAACGCAACAGTTTCACAATCACACAGTTTCTCTGTGCTCTGTCGAAACATATGTTTCTAAAGTTTTTGAAGTTGCGTTCCGTTTTGGAAGTCTTGACTCTTCAGTTCCTTTGTTGTAACATAGTTCACAGCCGTTTATCAGTTGTTTTCATTTCTATGAGACGTCTATGTGATATCTCGCGTGCTGTCACTATTCATCACATATATTTGCGATGGTAACGTATTCTTACCACATGACTCATATTCCGTAACTAATGTGTAGTATGACAACTGCCAAGACTACAGAAAGAGAACAAACATTTCAATGACCGGATAGACAGTTCATAATGTTGTGAGAAAATAAATAAATGAAAATATTTTACATGTGGCAGTCCAACACGGTGACCACTTCACCACGACGCCGTTGTCTCTCGATTCCGCTCGATTCTTGGACCGTTCATTGTTTCTACTTTTTTTTTTTTTTTTTTTTTTTTTCACGGTTCAGTAGCCCGGGTTCCCGGGTTCGATTCCCGGCGGGGTCAGGGATTTTCTCTGCCTCGTGATGGCTGGGTGTTGTGTGCCGTCCTTAGGTTAGTTAGGTTTAAGTAGTTCTAAGTTCTAGGGGACTTATGACCACAGCAGTTGAGTCCCATAGTGCTCAGAGCCATTTGAACCATTTTTTGAACGGTTCAGTACATCTCCTTCCTGTTTTCATGCTTGATCCGTCTTCAGTTTCTGACGGGCAATCCACTGGGCTATCTTACCAATAAACCTGAGGGGCGTGCGATGGGAAGTTTCCTTTGTAAGGGCTACCCCGCAACCTGGAGCACGGAACACAAATCCCCGCACGGTACACAAATCCATCTGCAGGTTAACTATCTAACGGTATGCAGGGGCAACAGAAATTTGATTTTCAGTATTTCGCGCTGTTACTGACCAAATTTAAAAATTTTAAATGGTTTCAAAATCTACTCATGAAAATGTATAATCTTATATTAAGAGTAACCTAATAGGACAGGGATTACAGACAGAAACTATGTGTTTGTCTCAAGTCAACGTAACTGATGGTGTGCAGATACCTGGAATTAATTCATTCATAATCTGAGAACGAGAGCACTTAGCGACTTTCACAAAGTTTATACATAATTTCAGACCTTTACGAAACTTCTTCTCGGTAACACCACCGATAAAATATGAATGAAAGAAGTTATCACTAACCACATTTCAGTTGTTCATGCAGTAAAATGGCAGAATCAGACATATTTTAAATTATTACTTCTTTACTAATAATTCTGTTCGTAATACGCTATATCTACATATATCGCTGAACGTATATGCAAAATCATATCACTGTATGACTCATAGTTTAGGATAGATGACGTCATGAACATTTAGACCCGTGAAAAACAAGCTTTTGCTTAAAATGGCGCTCAGTGAAAGTTCAACATCACTCATGACGCTTCAGTTTATTATTTCTTTACTACTGACTAATCGCAACAGAGTCTGCACAGAGTCTCTACAAAAAATCACAGAAAGTACCAACAGAATTATAGCATTGTACAAAACATAGTTCAGGAAATATGACGACGTAAACATTCAGCTGTGTGAAAAAAAAAAAAAAAAAAGATTTTGCGTAAAATGCAGCTCAATTTACACTCTTTATATTCATCCAGTGTTTCATAATGAGAGCACTTACAGACTTCTAACAAACTTTAAGCACAATTTTAAGCCTTTTCTAAACTTTATCTCGCTTATACGCTTAAATCAAATATTAAACACATTAAGTCATTCGTAATCACACTTTTGAAGCTGTCCAAGGCTCGTGGTCTTGCGGTAGCGTTCTCGCTTCCCGCGCACGGGGTCCCGGGTTCGATTCCCGCCTCGAGATAACTGAGTGTTGTGTGTCTTTCATCATCATTTCATCCTCATTCATTCACAAGTCGCCGTAGTGCCGTTAAAGAACTTGTGGAGCGGCGGCCGAACCGCCTCGCGAGGGATCTCCCGGTGACGAATGTCATACGCTCATTATTATTATTATTTTGAAGCTGATTTGTATATGGGTGTTTGATTATATGAAGAATCGGTGTTTACTGGTTTGAGCAGATACAACTAGAAAGATATGCATCTGGCCGGCGGCAAAGTGAAAGGAAGAGAGACCGTCCGCAAACGGAACGACTCTAAATTAGGAACGTGGGACAGTCTGACTATATCGACCGCACTTGCACCTTTTTATTTCCCCTTTAACATGACAAGTCTACCTGTCTCAGCTGCCAAGGTCGCTGACGCACGCCTGTGTTGTGCCGCTCTATTCGGAAATAAGCCGGTTCGAATCCAGGTGCAGAGATGTAGTTTTGACTGCCAGTATTTGGACGGCAAGGAGAGGGGACGTAACGGGGTAAATTTTCTTATCAGTCCGTGCGCCAATGCCCTGGATTAAATTTCAAACCTCTCCGCAGTGTCTCGTGAAGTGAGAGCAAGTGAGGGTGGTCCGTCCGCCGGATGGGGACATTAAGCTCGGCGTCCTCTTGGTGCTTTTCGAGAGCAGAAGGCTATGTGCCGGCATCGGGTTTCACCCTCTCCCTCCTCTCACATTTCCAACACGAACAGGACACTACGCTACACATACACACCGGCCGATGTGGCCGAGCGTTTCTAGGCGCTTCAGTCCGGAACCGCGCGCCTGCTACGGTCGCAGGTTCGAATCCTGCCTCGGGCATGGATGTGTGTGACGTCGTTAGGTTTAAGTAGTTCTAAGTCTAGGGGACTGATGACCTCAGATGTTAAATCACATAGTGCTTAGAGCCATTTGAGCCATACACAGACACAACTGCAGTCACAAACACTTAACAGCTACATTTACGCACACAGCTCATATACTTCGATAAGAAAATGTGCCTGCAGGCGCGAAGAATAGGGAAAACCTTTACAATTCGTTAAAAATGTGGTGTCTGTTCATTTGGCCATGTCCGAAAGAACAGACACCATATTGATCCAGCAGCCACTATGAATTAAGACATAAAGGAATTACAGACATTGGCTGCGAGTGGGCACTGATTTATATCAGTGGGGAAAGTTGAAATTTTGTGCTCGGCCATGATTCGAACCCAGGTCTCCCGCTTACGAGGCAGATGCTCTGACCCCTAAGCCATCTGGACACAGTGAGCATCGCAACTGCACTGAACAGCACCCTAGCACGCTTCCCGTCAAACCCAAATACTCAACTTACCCGTAGCCACTAACGTAGTGCCACTTGCCCATTATCCTCATTACTCGCGTCATTTTGCCGATTGCCTGGTGTTAATCCGCAATGAACAGATCCTTGGCCATTCTCGCCTTTTCTTTCGGACATGAGATCCGGTTACGAATCCCGCACCTGCAAAAATTTTCAGCTTTTTCTTTTATTTAAATCAATTCTCACTCGCAGCCAATGTCTGTAAGTCCTTTGTGTCTTCAGAACTAGGCGGTTGAAATGACCTTCGGATTCTCGCAGCCACTCAGCCATACTACTTTAAGTGATAAGGCTAGAGCGATGGAATTAAAGCTACAAGTGAGTGTAACCCTATTTTATTTCATAAAACTATTATGGTACATTAAGGGGCACCATGCAATAATTCGACTAATTTATTTCTTTTCGTTTATTTATTTCTCAAGTAAAGACCTGTTGTCTGGTCTTATTTGGTAGGTCATACATTTCGTGGTTTCACATGTTATACCATACGGATTCAGTTTCATTACTAGTACATTCTTTTATAGTTTTACAGAAGGAAAAAATAAAAAATATATAAAAAAGTAGAAAGGTAATACAAAATGTTGTTTACACTTGTTGATAACTTAGATAATGATGATAAATGAGATACATAATAGGCTGTGGATGTATTTTAAATTTTAAGTCTAATGGTAGAAACAAGAAATGCAATTTGACTTAAATGTGATCTTACAGTTTTTCCCAATACCTTCTATGTGTATGGTTATATCTGTTACACATGTCATTTTGACTGTGGTAATAATTAATAATGTATTGATTAATTAGATTCCAAACTTCAGGTAACAGTGGAGATTGGGAGTTGGCTTAAAGTGTCATAGTTAGCTGTATCAGGTTCGAGGGCTCGCTGATATGAAAGAAGAAGAAATGTCACATATTCAGTTACTGTTACATACTATGAAATGGTATAACAACCAACTACATAGAGAGTTACATTTTCAGATTGACTCGATTTAGTGTTGGAGAACCTTAACTTACTTTTGCTATGTTTGTATATTTATCTCGTCTTCACTTCCTGTGTGTGATATAGCATCCGATTCAGTGTTTATGTCATTTACTATGTGTTGCTGATCTGTCAGATGTGGAGCCTGTCTTTTTCTAGTGTATGGCCTCTCGTGTTTGTAGGCCCCATGTAGGGTTCGCGATACTACGTTTCCGATGTTTGTGGAGTTCCATTCATCTTGTCTGCGTATTAACTGTCCTACGACCTCGTTCCCTAAGAGCTCTATGTGTTTAGGTGTGCAATTCTCACCACAGGCACAAGTGTGAATATATTTTAGGTGTTGTGCACAGGATAAGGGTGTGGTTCATGAGAAAGTGCACCATGCCGCGAGATGGATTTGTATATAATTCATATTCATGCATTCTCGAATACTGGGGGTGAAAGAGTAGGCTCGTCTTCCCTTATCAGTTGTCTCCCATTCTGTCCACCTTGTATCAATTCTCCGCTTGTTTAATCTCCTTTTGTCCAGTTATGTCCCTTATTTCGTTGCGTCTTTCCCTCTTCAGTCAGTCGGCAGCTGGCCTGTGACGAATAGTGATATCTATAGGGAGAACTCCCACTACCACAAACACACTGCCTCAATCGAGGTCGTGCCGATAGCCCCCGAGGTTCTGACTAGAACACTCCTCTGGCCGCGCCCCACAATGGTTTTATGCGTACCTAAATATGATCGATGTGCCCAAGCACTAGTCGCAAAACAAGTTATTGATCCAAAGAATTACGTGTAATATGTCTTAATTGTCTGCAGGGATAGTCTGTATCTTATAGTGTTCAGTCTTATAGGTTTATGGTAAATCGAATCGCCAGTGAACGTAGTACCTGGTCGTACGTAGCGTGAGCGGTGGCGGCAACTTGACAATGATCCTACAGGCAAAGAACTGCCAGAGGCCATTGCTGATTAACGAAGACTTGAAAAATATTGTAACACGCCAGTCTTTGTAATATATCCGTATCTGACTGACTAAAGGCTATCGGATGCGCAAGGCGAGAGTATTTGATTGGTGTTAACTGAATCTAGCTAAAAAAAAAAAAATAGCTAGGGAACTAAGAGACGCATTAAGGGTACAAATATTTTTCAGAATACAGTTAAGATTGTTTGTTCAGCAATCTGATGTTGGAATTTTGCAAGTTGACAGTATGTTTATGACTGTGAGACAAACTTAGTTTGAATTTATTGCAAATTAACCTTCATTTGACACCTGAAATGTGCTAAAAAGGAGCGTTTATTGTTCTGAGACTGAGCTATTCACTCTTTGACTTTTCAGCTTTATCATGGTCGAAGTTGTACGTTCTGTGGAGTCAGGTAACATTTTAATCACTAAATGATTTTTAATCAATTATCCATTATACATTATCGGGAATTTTGTGTGTTTAGGCCCCTGTTTAATGGACCGTTTATCCAAGCTCGAACTATGTCTGTAAAGCGCTCAGGACTTGGGGTTGGGACAGTTGTTCATTAAGCCAAATCATTTCAAACCCATTAAATTCAAGAAACGCTACACACGGAACGGAATGGCGATATACAGGGCTATTACAAATGATTGAAGCGATTTCATAAATTCACTGTAGCTCCATTCATTGACATATGGTCACGACACACTACAGATACGTAGAAAAACTCATAATGTTTTGTTCGGCTGAAGCCGCACTTCAGGTTTCTGCCGCCAGAGCGCTCGAGAGCGCAGTGAGACAAAATGGCGACAGGAGCCGAGAAAGCGTATGTCGTGCTTGAAATGCACTCACATCAGTCAGTCATAACAGTGCAACGACACTTCAGGACGAAGTTCAACAAAGATCCACCAACTGCTAACTCCATTCGGCGATGGTATGCGCAGTTTAAAGCTTCTGGATGCCTCTGTAAGGGGAAATCAACGGGTCGGCCAGCAGTTAGCGAAGAAACGGTTGAACGTGTGCGGACAAGTTTCACGCGTAGCCCGCGAATAAAGCAAGCAGGAAGCTAAACGTACCACAGCCGACGGTTTGGAAAATCTTACGGAAAAGGCTAAAGCAGAAGCCTTACCGTTTACAATTGCTACAAGCCCTGACACCCGATGACAAAGTCAAACGCTTTGAATTTTCGGCGCGGTTGCAACAGTTCATGGAAGAGGATGCGTTCAGTGCGAAACTTGTTTTCAGTGATGAAGCAACGTTTTTTCTTAATGGTGAAGTGAACAGACACAATGTGCGAATCTGGGCGGTAGAGAATCCTCACGCATTCCTGCTGAAAATTCGCAATTCACCAAAAGTTAACGTGTTTTGTGCAATCTCACGGTTTAAAGTTTATGGCCCGTTTTTCTTCTGTGAAAAAAACGTTACAATACACATATCTGGACATGCTGGAAAATTGGCTCATGCCACAACTGGAGACCGACAGCGCCGACTTCATCTTTCAACACGATGGTGCTCCACCGCACTTCCATCATGATGTTCGGCATTTCTTAAACAGGAGATTGGAAAACAGATGGATCGGTCGTGGTGGAGATCATGATCAGCAATTCATGTCATGGCCTTCACGCTCTCCCGACTTAACCCCATGCGATTTCTTTCTGTGGGGTTATGTGAAAGATTCAGTGTTTAAACCTCCTCTACCAAGAAACGTGCCAGAACTGCGAGCTCGCATCAACAATGCTTTCGAACTCATTGATGGGGACATGCTGTGCCGAGTGTGGGAGGAACTTGATTATCGGCTTGATGTCTGCCGAATCACTAAAGGAGCACATATCGAACATTTGTGAATGCCTAAAAAAACTTTGAGTTTTTATATGTGTGTGCAAAGCATTGTGAAAATATCTCAAATAATAAAGTTATTGTAGAGCTGTGAAATCGCTTCAATCATTTGTAATAACCCCGTAGATAGGTGCTCGGATGCTGACTGGCTGGCAACGCAGTTGCGAAATCGGCGCAACTCTGAAATGGCAAAATGCGGCTACTTGTGCCATCATGGAGGAGGAGTATTGTTTGTCGCTCTTGAGCATTTTTATGTTACACTTCAGAAGTAGAGTGCAGATTTAAGCTCAAAGAAGGATATGGTAGTTTTATAATTATTACACATGAATGAGAAAATGAAGAAAATTCTGGGTTCATTCGTACACCCAGAGAAACATAAACTGCAGGCTCTTTGTAGCAAGCAAGGAGGTGCAACAGACAGATTCGAAATTCATTGCTTTTTACAGAATCATTTGTATGCGAGCACCATTGTGCTTACAATTATCGGAGATCTGTAACTTCTCTGTCGCTTTACCGCCATTCTCACCATTCGTTTGCACGCGATATTGTAATTTTACAAAGCAACACCAAAATTACTAGTCACACGAAATAATACTCCAGGTCAAGCTTACTTTTAATTATATCTTTGCATCCACTGACGTAACTTTGATTTTAAACAATCGATTTCCAGCAGGCTTTAATTTGGGGTGGAACGGCGTTCCGGCATCTCCCAAGGAAATTTTCGGGAACTCACTGGAACACGTCGGTTCCGGAGATTTGAAATAGTACACTTGTATTAAGCCGCAACCTAACAACCCGTTTAATATGCGGCTGCGCTGGCTGCAGTGAACGTAACAATGGTTAACGTATCACAGTGACGTTTGTGTTAAAATGTGTTGCTTATCTGTAGTAATGGTTATGAGCTTGTATCAATTCAGTTGTGACACAACTCAGTAAGTAGATGGTAAATGACATTTAAAGTATTTACTAAATATCTAACTCCGTGTACCATGTCGCATAGTGTTTCTTTTCTTTTTCTTTTCGTAACTTTACGGGAATTTGGTACTGCACTCAATCCCAACGGGCTAGGGATATCTTGACCGTCATTCATTACTAAAGGCTTTATTTTTTAATATTGAACCATAGGCGTCTGCAAAAATGGTACCAGAAAAGGAGGGGGCGTCACTCTGAAATTGCAATTTTTGATATAAACAACTCGGTCAGTTTTGAGTTGCGCCATGCCATAAGAACTAAATTTTGTAGGTGACACAAAAAATTTACTATATTCCAGACAATTGATGCTTATCCACTAAATATTTACATTTGTTGTAGGTAGATTACTTTGACACTTAAAAGATAAACATGTTTCATGATGACCTTGAAAGTAAACTTTTTTGTATTACTGAAATGAATATGAATGCGACAAAATGTGTGTGAATTCCTAAGGGACCAAACTGTTGAGGTCATCGGTCCCTAGACTGACACACTACTTAAACTAACTTAAGAACAACACACACACCCATGCCCAAGGGAGGACTCAAACACCCGACGGGAGGGGTCGAACAGTCCGTGACATGGTGCCTCAAACCGCAAGGACACTCCGCGTGGCTTATTAATGCGACATTTGTTAAGTTGACGATCTAGAATTATATCCCTTTAGGATTGTATTTGACATGTTTTCAACGAAACGATGAGAACCTAGAAAATAAAGCAGCAAAATATTATGAGAAGGTGCTTTTATTCATACATCAATAACGTTTATGGATACTGAATGTGAAAAGTTTGAAGCAGAAAACAATCAGAACTAAGAAATGTTGGCTACTAACAAAGATAAAAACTCATAAAGAGCCTTCGACTGCTTTTCCTCGAAAGTGATATTGCAGAGAACAAATTTTAAACAAGGGAATATCCAGGATGGATATTACGAAAAGAACAGGGCGCAACTCACAATATAGTGGAGACGCTGAGTCACAGACAGGAGCAACAAAAAGACTGCTAAACAATCAAGTTTTCGGTCAAAGGGCCTGCTACCGAACTAGGCAACGAGCGTGAGTGCTCGCCCCTACCCCCACCTCCCGCCCATATATTCACTGTGTTTGGCATTTTGGTCACAACAGCTACAGACTGTGGTCGTGCGTGTGCATATCACGGTGTGTGTGTGTGTGTGTGTGTGTGTGTGTGTGTGTGTGTGTGTATGATTCAGAAGAAGGCCTTTCAGCCAAAAGCTTACTTGTTTAGCAGTCTCTTTTGCGTGTATCTGTCATTCAACATCTTCAGTACATGGTGAGTAGCAACCTATCCTTCTCATAATATTGTCGGGGAACAAATTTTAATGCGTAGCGGTGCACACACGGTATGCACAAGGGATTCTGTGTAACAAAACAATGCTCCACGAAGCACTGTATTTAGCTACTGCTGATTATGTTAAGAAGACAGTGACGGAGAATTGATACCCAAAATTTCAGAAACGCCTTGTAGCCAAGTTAACAACCATAACGCTTCGAAGAAGGTAATTGTGGAAGTCGGCAGGGCACACAAGAGCAGATTTTTTTCCCGCCGTCTTTTGATCCGCGAACAGCAGCTTCCTCATTGTGATGGAACACATAGCGACTTACAAACGAATGAAGCCAGTGCTACTTAAGGAGGGTAGGACGTCAAACAGGCCGACTTATAGCAGGAGAGGCACCACAGGACATTTTAATTTCCACTGTCTATACTTTTACAAATAAATTCATAAAAATTTGTCAGCATCACCAAGAAGTATACAGGATTTACGCTGATAGCAGTGGACGTTGAAAAACATAACAAAAGCAATTTGTTTTATATGTGAAATTCGACCATTTTTTCCGTTACCATTGGCTGCATTAATTGCTTCAGGTACACTTTTCTTCATAAGTAAGAGAGATTCTTCAATGAATTTTCCACAGCATACAAATCATACTTAAAGGAGTATGCAACTCTAGATTTATTTAATTTATGAAAAAATGACTGAGTTGTTACATTTTAAACTTCATGTTTAGAAAAAACTCAAGTTTTATAGTTAATTATCCCAATTTTTACCACAATTTTTAATACATTTGGAAAATTTTAGAGTTGAGCATTAAGGAGTTTGTGTTTAATAAGCATACCAAGTGTGATAGTAATAGGACATTTATTTTGGATGCTACATGTACCTAAGTACAGAAAATTGTGTTTTGCGGAAAATGGCCGTTAAAGTTTCTGCTTGTATTTGGCATAGTTTTAGAACAGTCCAGCACCATAAGCAGGTTCTTTTTCGTTTTCAATATCAGTTTCCTTCCTCTTCATATTCCTATGATGCACTCTTCTTGATTTTATGACCTCCAAAAATGATTTATCTGCTTTCACTACACGCTCTCTGTCTATCGCATACAAAGCTTTGGTACTGTTCACTCCAGGCTTAATTCCCATTTTCTCTAATACATATTTCCTGCTTTGCACACCGTCATTAAAACATGAAACTGCATCGTAAACACCAATAACAAGTGCATTTCTTCCCATAAAAACGGTTTTTGGCAATCTTTCCCATACATATTGGTTAAAACTTTCATTTGGGTTTTGGGTACCACCATGAAGGCATTTCTTTAGTAAGTTTTCATTTGCAAGGTCCCTGAGTATAGGTTAGATGGCTTCCATTACAGCAGTTGGTAGAGAATTTCTATGATGATATTCTTCAACACCAGCATTTGACCTTTCGTAGGCACACCATGATTCACTTCCTTTTGGGCATAAGTTGTGGATAGGGTTATTGTCTGTGGACATTTGTGGAAGTATAAGGCACAAACTGCTTGCTTCAAATTTTTCAAGTCCCCCGTGTTCCTTCTTATTGCCAAACCATAATATGTCTGCAGTTTGTCAATTTCTGCATCCGTCAGTCGCCCTCTCCCTTTTATTCCCTTCCCATCAGATAATTTTTTTCCTGACAAATCTTGTCTCAGCCTTCTAAGTCTAGTGCCAAGTTTTTCTGTACATGTCCCACACATTCTATCTTCTGCAAAATAGTCTCAGCTCCATATGGTGCACACTTTTGAACCTCAAGGAAAGCTTTACTGTCACCATCACCAAGGTTCTTCAAATAACGCAGGCCACGGGAGGCAACAGATCACGTAAGCAAGCTTACAACTCTCTGCAATTCCATACCTCCACTTGAGCCTTTATAGCTCTTATTTCATACATGATCTGTAATCCCTTTCACACAACTATGACAAAATTTACTCAGCACTTACCAGTGTCAACAGATGTTGCTGTTACAACACCATTCAATGAAGTGTGCCCTCTTTTTTTGCCAGATACCATCAAAAGCAGCCACTATGTCCCTGTTACCATCATGTTCGACAATAAATTCTTCTGCATCACTTTTCATTGAAGATTCTGTAACTTCTTTTACAGCCTCAATCAGTAAGCCATAATACCTCTCAAACTTTGCTGGAGGAGGAGGAAGATTCATCACTGCACAAAGTGTTCTTGCTGCCTTCTGTCCCCTACCAATACAGCGCATGCCATATGCTACCCTCAAATTCACGTCATAACCTTTGTTTGCGATTTTAGATGTCATGCAAGACGCACCAACGTTGCATTTGCTGCATATCACAGATAAGTTCGTAGCAATGCCTTTCCTGGCACTCTTATCTTCCACCAAAGAAACACACTGAACACCAAAGCAATGCTTGCACGTAACATTGTCCAATATTAATTGTGACAGTATGTTAACATCAACGATAATATTACATGAACCTTTGGATTCACAGCCTCCATTTTCATTAGCACCAAAAACAAATTTCCTTCTAGAAGCACTCGGTGGTGAATTGTTTACTGGCTTTGAGAGGTTGCAGTCTTGAGCCACTGGTGTAACATTTGTTGTAACGCCCTTTACTGTGTATCTGTTGCCGTGGTGACATTGTTTACGGTTGAAGCAACGAATTCTAGGCATCCTGTGCGATAATATGCCACAAACGAACACGAAACAACACAGCAAAATGAAAATTGTGTCGAAGATCACAACACCACACTGTACGCCTTTCAAAACATAGAACAAACAAAACCAGTGATCAAAACAATGCATGTCGATAGCAGCAGAGAAAGTATCGATATCGATAGTCCTTTGTTTCACGTATGACTATCTTTGGCACAAATATTACATTCGAATTCTACAGAGCGAAACACACTTAGGTATGACAGAAGAATGCTGTGCAGAGGGGCGTGGCGCTGCACCTTCATACACTTAAGCAAATTACGTACCTTATAACTCCTCAAATATATATGTTTTATACATCAAATTATTCCGGAAGATTTGCGCTACAAAATAAGCATATTTTTGAAAACCCGATTTTTTAAAATTTTTGACTTCCTACCCCCCTTAATCGAATGTCTGATGTTACATTTTCTAAAGAGAAGATGGTAATTACCATAGCTTTACCTCACTGGGATCACGCACATAATGCTACAATTGGATAAATTAGAGGTTTTGCGGAATCAGGGGAATTACTTCTTGAAGTGTAAAAGGATTTCTGTGATGAACAGAAACTCTGTACTCCAGATACTCCAGAACCCTGTGTGTGTGTGTGGGGGGGGGGGGGGGGGGAGAGGAGGAGAGAGAGAGCGAAAGGGTCAAGGCTCGTCTTGCCCACTCCCACTCTTCCCCCTCCTCCCCTGCTCCGTCTTCTCCACCCCTGCGGACGCCTATGATCGTCATTGTTTTCCGCGAACATCTAAATCTACGTCACTACTCAGCAAACGACCTGACTGTGTGTGGTGGAGGGTACCTTTGGTGCCGGTAATTGTTCCCTCCGTCCCTGTTCCACTCGCGAATGGCGCATGGGGATAATTATTGTAGGTAAGCCTTTGTAGTAGCTCTAATTTCTAATTTTTCTCATCATACAGAGTAGCGAACAAAAAAAATCCAATATATATAGTGACTGCCAATGTAAAAGTATTTCTCGTCGGGCTGGTAGTACTAAACCTAGTTTCGAGCTAGCAATTCTTTCATAGAAGGGATGTTTTAGGTACTAGCGTCTGTTCTTATGTTTGGGTTTGTGTTCAACAGTTCCTTTAATTTCTAATCTTGATTCTTGAGCTTCTTTTCTGTTTTTGTTTCTCCTGCGACTTCACGTACTGAGTAATGTCATAAATTATTGCAGATTGTTTGATGTGATTGCCTATTGTAAGTGTGAAGAACTTTTGCATGAAAGCGACTATACCGAGGAAACACTAAATTTCATAACAGAGGACCAAATAACGAAACTAAAAAGTGACCACACCTAAAGATTCCAACGAGACTTACAAAAACTTCTAAAAAGCATAACTACCACTCACAAAATCAAATAAAAAGAAACCTCACGGCGCCTTTACGCAAAAGTTTACCAAAGATTGAGAAGACCAATATTTCAATTAGACCTGTGATAGATTTCACAAACGCACCAGCGTATCAGTTAGCCAGACAGATAATACTTAGAAAAACAAAAAAGCCTAGAAAACACACAAGACCTAATCAACAAAATAAAAGATATTAGTGTACCAAATACTCTCACTCACGATAACATCATTGTACTCCCACATATCACCTAAGAAACAAAATAAAAAAAAATTAGGATAGACAAAATCTTATTCCACAAACACAGTCAACAAGTATCAACTATATTTAAAATAGTCACAAGACAAAACTATTTTCGACTTAAGTACGAAATCCTACATCCAACAGGAAGCAATCTCCATGAGGTTTGCTGGTCAGCTTCCTCCTTATTCATCTCGATAACAAAATCTCTGAAGAAATAACAAAACCAGAGCAGTATTGGTACCGCTATGTGTGAGAAATAATCTACTTGATAGATGAGCCAAGTGACCAGATATTATAGTTACTCGCTGCACCATCGAACCCCTAACCCATAAGAATAGAAAACGAAAACCAGGAACACTGGTTCTCAATATGCAGAACATTGACTTCATCCAGTACATTTATTCACAACAGGGCAAACCACCTGACAGCCCCTAAGCAGGTCAGCCTCAGATACTTCATACACGGGCTGAACAGAATTCTAGTTTCATATAAACCCAAAACATTAGGCAGTCTGGCACAGAAAATGGTTAAAAATTAAATACTATCAACAAACTAAACCATAAAATAAAAACACAACTCACACCACACACTCAACAGTATCAAAGCAAAACGCCAGTAACAACTACACAGCAGAATACACACAAGGTACACAAGATGAAACAACACGGGAACGTAGCACATAAGAGATTTAATAACTAAATAACACACAGAATAGGAAACATTATGAGAAAGTTAGGTATATATTTGGCATATGAAACAAACAGTACACTGCAGAATAGAATAAAAATACCGAACACCACCGCAGTTCTATGTACTGACTTGGCAGAAAATCCTAAGAAATTTTGGTCTTATGTCAAAGCGGTAGGTGGATCAAAACAAAATGTCCAGACACTCTGTGACCAAAATGGTACTGAAACAGAGGATGACAGACTAAAGGCCGAAATACTAAATGTCTTTTTCCAAAGTTGTTTCACAGAGGAAGATTGCACTGTAGTTCCTTCTCTAGATTGTCGCACAGATGACAAAATGGTAGATATCGAAATAGACGACAGAGGGATAGAGAAACAATTAAAATCGCTCAAAAGAGGAAAGGCCTCTGGACCTGATGGGATACCAGTTCAATTTTACACAGAGTACGCGAAGGAACTTGCCCCCCTTCTTGCAGCGGTGTACCGTAGGTCTCTAGAAGAGCGTAGCGTTCCAAAGGATTGGAAAAGGGCACAGGTCATCCCCGTTTTCAAGAAGGGACGTCGAACAGATGTGCAGAACTATAGACCTATATCTCTAACGTCGATCAGTTGCAGAATTTTGGAACACGTATTGTGTTCGAGTATAATGACTTTTCTGGAGACTAGAAATCTACTCTGTAGGAATCAGCATGGGTTTCGAAAAAGACGGTCATGTGAAACCCAGCTCGCGCTATTCGTCCACGAGACTCAGAGGGCCATAGACACGGGTTCACAGGTAGATGCCGTGTTTCTTGGCTTCCGCAAGGCGTTCGATACAGTTCCCCACAGTCGTTTAATGAACAAAGTAAGAGCATATGGACTATCAGACCAATTGTGTGATTGGATTGAGGAACTCCTAGGTAACAGGACGCAGCATGTTATTCTCAATGGAGAGAAGTCTTCCGAAGTAAGAGTGATTTCAGGTGTGCCGCAGGGGAGTGTCATAGGACCGTTGCTATTCACAATATACATAAATGATCTGGTGGATGACATCGGAAGTTCACTGAGGCTTTTTGCAGATGATGCTGTGGTGTACCGAGAGGTTGTAACAATGGAAAATTGTACTGAAATGCAGGAGGATCTGCAGCGAATTGACGCATGGTGCAGGGAATGGCAATTGAATCTCAATGTAGACAAGTGTAATGTGCTGCGAATATACAGAAAGATAGATCCTTTATCATTTAGCTACAAAATAACAGGTCAGCAACTGGAAGCAGTTAATACCATAAATTATCTGGGAGTACGCTTTAGGAGTGATTTAAAATGGAATGATCATATAATGTTGATCATCGGTAAAGCAGATGCCAGACTGAGATTCATTGGAAGAATCCTAAGGAAATGCAATCCGAAAACAAAGGAAGTAGGTTACAGTACGCTTGTTCGCCCACTGCTTGAATACTGCTCAGCAGTGTGGGATCCGTACCAGATAGGGTTGATACAAGAGATAGAGAAGATCCAACGGAGAGCAGCGCGCTTCGTTACAGGATCATTTAGTAATCGCGAAAGCGTTACGGAGATGATAGATAAACTCCAGTGGAAGACTCTGCAGGAGAGACGCTCAGTAGCTCGGCACGGGCTTTTATTGAAGTTTCGAGAACATACCTTCACCGAAGAGTCAAGCAGTATATTGCTCCCTCCTACGTATATCTCGCGAAGAGACCATGAGGATAAAATCAGAGAGATTAGAGCCCACACAGAGGCATACTGACAATCCTTCTTTCCACGAACAATACGAGACTGGACTAGAAGGGAGAACCGATAGAGGTACTGAAGGTACCCTCCGCCACACACCGTCAGGTGGCTTGCGGAGTATGGACGTAGATGTAGATGTAGATGTAGATGTAGATGTAGATGTAGATAAATTCAACAAAGCAGGTATATACCAGCTAACCGTCAAAAACTGTTATTCAGTATGCATCGGATAGACATGCAGAAATAACAGGATAAGATACCAAAACATTTTAGAGCAGTGAAAAGTGATAGCACACGTTCCACATTTGCTCAGAGTGCTTCATTAAAAACAACCACCCCTATAGTGGCATGGAAACAGATCCCCAAATCTTAAACAGTATTCACCTGTACGTACATACACGCACACACATTAAAATAAAATGTGATATCTACATATAATTTAAACAACAACAAAATCGAATGTAACATGTTTCCTAACCTAAACGTAATGTGCATGTATGTATTTATTTCAGAAAAATAAAAACCAGCTGAGGATGCCACAACTGTGGTGAAAATTGGGTGTTAAAGAAAAACACCAGTTTGTGTACTTGCAAGAACGCAAACGTACCCTTAATTCATCACTAAACCTACAACTCACCAAAAAGAAAAAAAAGAGATGATTCTGTGATGAATGAAAAGCATGTTTCAAGGTTCCATATCTTGCCACCCCACCCCACCCTGGAGATGCCTGTGCACTGGACACACGTTCACCAAGCGGTTAAAATGCAACGTTTGGATGTTGCAGTTGGCAGCAGTTGAAAACATGTCGTAGTTACGAAGACCACCAACTTCCGCTGACATTTACCGAGCAGAACTATGGAGGAAAGGGACACTGGTGCAGGGACAGACGGTACCACCCTTTTTTTATATTACTTCTCGTGGTTTCATTGCTTTGACAAGAAACTGTTTCACGAACTTCGATTTCAGAAGAGTGCGTTGTAAAAAAAGATTTCTCATTGTGAATTTTATCTTGAGTTTTCAAAAAAATTGAAAGCTATGATTTTTATATTCGGGCGAGGGAAGTTGTATGGTTGTTGAAAAATTACGTTCCGGCACAAATAGTTTAGAAATGAGGCAGTGATGTTCAGTGACATATCTAGATGTGAACGTGATGGGATAGACACTTCAACATTTAATAAATGTTAAAAATGAGAATTTTTATTTATACTATTTCCATTATGTACAGAGGAATAAGATAAATACATAACTTTCTTATCTTTGGATGTGACTTCCAAATTCCCTGTTTGATAGCACTGTGGATCACTGGCTGGAGTTTAGTCATTTGCTGGCTATTATCAGACTGGTAGGTCAAACTAGCTAGGTCTATTGTATCACAGTAAGTTTTACGATATCTGGACCAGAGACAGTGTGCGGCGACTTAGAAAGATGCGTGGAGAGTTACATTTGCTAGCAGTGAGTCGAAAGGATGACGGGATCCTGTGGTAATATATTTGGTGCCACCCATTGGGAGACACCAAACTCTGGAGAGAGCAAGATTGGCAGCAGCGATCTGGCGGGCTACACTGCGCAACAGAATTAAAGCATCACTTTTTCGAAGCCCCGCAATTGTCTCCCATTCCGGCGCAATTAGAAAATTGGCTCTGACTGCATACTTCCTCAGTAATGGTGGGAAGTCACACTCGGCTTCAGCAACGCCTCAAACTGCAACATGCGGAAAATAAAAATCAAATGGGAAGATAGGTTAATGTCACATTTGCACCAAATTACGCAACGCTCACCATTCTGCCCAACGCCACAGCAAACGAATCACACGACGAGAAGGTTGTCACCCGCTCCTCGTACACGCGTTTCACCCCTTCGTTTGACGCCTTTGCGACGGATGGCAGAATCACCACATACATAATTGAACTCACGCTGTTTTCTTTTTTTTTTTTTTTATGAGTAGCCGAGAAGTACATTTTAGGCACACCGCCATTCAGAATCGCCGGGTGGTATAAAGGTCGTCAGTGAACCACCCTTTCCCTTGGGGGGTTCCTTCTCCCTAATTTCGCGGTCAAAAATTTGAGTTCTTTTATATCTGTGACCACCAGGGAACAACACTTACCGCTGTACCACAAATAACGATGAACAACTGTTTAAGTCAGTCAACATGGAACATGGGTGACAAGAAATAGAGAGAGACTTCTTCGCGAGAAGAAATAAAGCGCCACTTCCAAACAACGAGAAATATTGTCCACTGCATCGACCAGTAAGAAGCTTCAGTCAGAAACTTACGTGGGTCACCGATGTAGGATTGTCTCACAGCGCTCGTAAGAGTCAAGTCGCACGAGGCACTGATCGGTAGTAAACGATGACAACACCCGGTGACAGCGGAGCAGCGTAAGGGAGTAATGCAGGCGGCGCTCAGAGAGGTCGTGGTCGACGTGTGAGCGACGACCGTACGTACGGTGACAATGTAGCAGTGCGCGGAGCGTGAGGAGCTGGACTTGGGGCAAAGTCGAGACGACTCTGGAGCGGGCAGCTGGCGAAATCCTCCTTCACTCCGAATAGCGATGGTGCTCGTTTAGGTTCTCGCAGAACAACTCGTTGTGGAATTCGCGAAACGACTGGCTGGCTATGCGCCGGGCGGCTGGTTAAGTACAGACCTAGCGGAAACATACACGAAAAGTTTCCAGGCGGCACGTGACCAGCGTAGGAATTAGGTCCGTGGTTGTGGCGCCGCCTGGAGCGATACTGGCGCCGCGGTGTTGCGCGGTGCTTTCCGTAAGTCGGCCAGTAAATATGTTTATGTTTACTGGCCACGGACGTGGAGTGTTTTCTAGCAGCCAGCTTGTGGCGAGACAGCCACAGAAAGGCTGTATGCAGTGTGGCACAGCCAAATTGTGCAGGGGCACCGCAGTGGCATTCGGCAAGTTCGCAGCGCGATGTGCAACACGACGACGTTCTCGACAACGTTCGACACTGCTGTCACCCCTGGGCGTTTCAACCCTACTGTAAGGACATCCTGAGGCTGCAGCCACATTGAATGTGATCTGACGACTTTGGAGTGTTGTGCGACCACAATTTTTCTCCGGTTTACAGGGCCGAGACGCTAGGGACCATTCAAAACTATTCGACGAAATCTGAACGTGATCTGAAACATCAAAGAGTGTTTATACTTTTTCAGTCCTTCTGTTCAGCGCTCTCCTGGGCGTGATCATGGGGGGATGGAAGGAGTAACGGATGGGGGGGTTGGAACATTAATGTGTGCTTGGATAGAACGTCGAGGGATCGGTTGGAAAAATGTACCTGCCGGAAACTTAGACACACATTCAGCTTTGCTGCTCTAGCATTTAAAGACAGGTAAACCCCGTCCAAGGTGTGTCGAAGGCGTTGCCTAACCCTCCTCAATGGAAGGCAATTAAGGGGTTTCGAAAAGGAATCCTTTAATTGTGCTGCGCTGTGCATTTAAAGACTCATCTTCCCAGTCCTTAATTCTTAAAATTCTCGGCAGCACACCTATTCAACCATACAACCTTACCCTCACCTCGCTCCTCCACTAGCTGTAAAAAATCACAGTTTTCGATTAATGAAACCTTGTGATAAAATATGCAGTGAGAAATTATTTTTTACAAAATACTGTTCCGAAATTGCTGTTTCTGAAACATAATTTCTTCTAATCAAAACGAAAAAACCACAAGATTTCATATAAACGATAGGTGCTACTGTGTGTCCCTGTAGCAGTGTGACTTTGCTCCATAGTTCTGCTCAGTACATACCGGCATAAGCTGGTTGTTACCGTGAGTACGACATCATGTTTTCAACAGCTTCCAGCCGCACTCAGACAGTTGCAATATTACTGCTCGGCGAACGTGTGGCCAGTGCATATGCTTCCGCAATGTGAGGAGGAGGGAGCAACGGGGCATTTGAGCTCCCCCGCCACCCACCAGAATCTGGAGTGCAGAGTTTTTATTCATACGGAATTCTCATTCACTTCTAGAAGTAATTCCCTTAATTTCATAGAAACGCTCATTTACCCAGTTGTAGCATTACGTGGGTGATCGCAATGGGACAATGCTATTTTCTCTAGAAAATTTAACTCCAGACATTCGATTGTGGTGCACTGCTTTCATTCGTTTGTAAGTCGCTCTGTTTTCTATTACAAAGAGCACGCTGCTGTTCGTGGATCAAAAGAAGGTGGAAAAATCTGCTGTTGTGTGCTGTGCCGATTTCCTTTACTACTTTCTTCGAAGTATGGTTGCCAAGTTGGCTACGGAGTGTTTCTGAACTCTTGTGGAAGCAAATTCCCCGTCACACTCTTCTTAACATAATCAGCAATAACTATTTGCAGCGCTCCAAATGGTTCAAATGGCTCTGAGCACCGTGGCCGGCCGGTGTGGCCGTGCGGTTCTAGGCGCTTCAGTTTGGAACCTCGTGACCGCTATGGTCGCAGGTTCGAATCCTGCCTCGGGCATGAATGTGTGTGATGTCCTTAGGTTAGTTAGGTTTAAGTAGTTCTAAGCTCTAGGGGACTGATGACCACAGATGTTAAGTCCCATAGCGCTCAGAGCCATTTGAACCATGCCCGAGGCAGGATTCGAACCTGCGACCGTAGCGGTCGCGCGGTTCCAGACTGAAGCGCCACAGCGGCCGGCGCTGTGCATGGTGCTTTGTTTGGTTCCACAGAATGTTATGTGCACATCGTGTGCACTCCACTATACATTAAAATGTGTTTTCTGCATTATCACTTTCGAGGAAAACTAGTCAAAGTCTCTTCATGACTGCTTCTTTTGTTTGGAACCAACAATATTCTCATTTCTATTTCCTACTTCAGACTTTTGATATCCAGTATCAATAAACATCACTGGTGTATGAATAAAAATATCTTGTATAAAATTTGGCAGCTTTATCTTCTAGTCTCCTGTTCGTTTCGTTGGAAAAATGTGAAATTTAATCGTAAAAAGATTTAATTTTAGATAGTCAACTTCAAAAATGTGTCACATCAATAATTATTTTTAATAATACAAAAAGGTTTAATTGGAAAATAATCGTGAGTCATGCTTACCTTTTACGTATCAAAGAAATCTACCTATCCAGATATAAATATTGGGTAAATAACCATAAATTCTTTGGAATATAACAAAATTTTTGTGTCATCCACAAAATTTGCTTTTTGTGGCATGACACATTTCAAAACTGATCAAGTAATTTAAATAGAAAATGGCAATTTTAGAATCTTTTTCCCTTCCTCTGTGGAGAAATTTCTGCGGACGCTTATGGGCCAGTATTAAAGAAAAAGCATTTAGCGATTATTGACGAAGAAGATATTCCTAGCTCATCGAGGTCACGTACAATTCCGACTTCCAGAACAGTTACGAGAAAAAAAGCGATGTGGCATGGGCACACGGAATTAGATGCTTAGCAAATGTTTTATATGTAATATACCATCTACTCACTGAGTTGCACTACAACTGGGCTGTTCTAAGTTCGAATTCATAACTACAAATAAGCAACACATCTGAACACGTACGCTCTGTAATACGCGGATCATTGTCACGCTCAATGGCGCGGGAGCTGCGGCGTAGTATACGACTAGTTTCGTTGCGATTTAATAAGCGCGTACTATTTAAAGTCTCCAGGCTGACTTGTTCGAGGGAATTCACAAAATTTCATTGGGAGTTCCGGAAGGCCATTCCAGCGTGTTCAGGCCGAAATCAAGCCCTGAGTTTTCCACGGCGATGCGCGCGGTGAGCCATGTGCGGTCGACCACGACAACGTCGACATCGTATACGACATCGTATACGCACCTTACATTTGAACGTCTTTTCACACTCCACACTATGCTTTCTATGTCAAACCACTGCTGCAGCAGCAAAGAATACTGTACAAAGCTACTGCTGAAAACCTGTTTGTTTGTTGTCAAAATAATATCATCCGGAGCTGTGTTCGAGGAGACGAGGCAACTCACACCGCTTGACAAAGGTGTACCCCACGTTGCTGGCAACTGGTTGGCAACGCAAAGTGAACGATGTACTCGTGAGGTAGCCTACAATTGTGCCGCCTGTGGAGTTCTATTCAACTACTACGCAGAAGTGATTCGCAAGCCACCAGCAGCCAGCTCACGCTATCAGTGAGTTTCACTTGCGGAGGGCCCCGAAGCGCAGGACACACGGAAACAGCGTGGCGTCGATGTCTGTGAGGTGTGGTGGGGGAGAGGGTGGGTGGTGTTGTGGTGGGGGGGGGGGGGGGGAGAGACGTGGGGCGGACAGGACGTACTGGGCAAAGCAGATTGGCGTGGCGCTGACAGGAGAATTGAAACGGTCGTGCTACAGAATACTGGCAAACATGCCCTTTAGACCAGACCCTGAAAATGAGGCACTCGATAGTTTGCAACTCGTACATGTTCACCAGTGAAGGACACATTACATGCTTCCTTTACAGATGAAAAAGGAGAATAAACATAGCACACTAAATAGATATTCCGACCATTTTCAGAATATTTACAGGATGCCTGAAAAGTGTTTCTATGTTGTCTTAGACAAACTGAAGGACATAATGCAGAGGAAAGCAACGACTGCCGTCAAACGACATAAAATATCCAGCAATTTCTACGGACTTTGTAACCCGCCTAACTGTCACGATGGATTGGACAGTAAACACATAAAAAGTAAAGCAGCCATGTATTAGCACCTATATATTAGCGAAAATTTTTTTGAACTGTGTTATTGGTCAGTTACGACTTGGCAAACAAATGGTAATGAGATGGGGAGCTATTAATATCAATGGGGGCTACTCTGGGAAGAAGGCAGAGCTGGCAGAGGCTGCAAGTAAGATGGGGCTGGACGTTTTAGCTGTTAGTGACATTCGGGTGAGGGGTGAGAAAGAAGAGGAAGTGGGAGAATACAAGGTCTACCTGTCAGGCGTCAAAGCAGGAATAGCACAATGGGGTGTAGGGCTTTACATCAGGAAAGAAATGGAACCCAGCGTAGTTGCAATAAGGTATGTAAACGAACG
Organism: Schistocerca cancellata; assembly: GCF_023864275.1. Classification (NCBI taxonomy): domain Eukaryota; kingdom Metazoa; phylum Arthropoda; class Insecta; order Orthoptera; family Acrididae; genus Schistocerca; species Schistocerca cancellata. Next base: position 702,614,066 of record NC_064628.1, read on the forward strand.
ACTGATGTGGATAGATTTGACAGTGTCTAACAAGAAAATTAGGATTGTGTCAGTATAGTCGCATTGTGAAGGGACAGATCAAGATAAGATGGATAGTTTTTATGAGGCACTCAGTGATGTAGTTGTTAGAGTAAAGGACAAGAACAGTGTTCTGCTCATGGGGATTTTAACGCCAGGATTGGAAATCGAACAGAAGGGTATGAAAAGGTTATGGGTAAATTTGGAGAGGATATGGAGGCCAACAGGAACGGGAAACAACTCTTGGATTTCTGTGCCAGTATGGGCTTAGTAATCACAAACTCCTTTTTCAAACATAAGAACATTCACCGGTATACTTGGGAAGGCAGGGGAACCAGATCTGTCATTGACTATATAATAACAGATCAGGAATTCAGGAAGGCTGTGAGGGACACACGTGTATTCAGGGGATTCTTTGATGACACTGATCATTATTTAATCTGCAGTGAAATTGGGATTGTGAGGCCGAAAGTGCAGGAGGTCAGGTCTATATGTAGGAGGATAAGGGTGGAGAAACTTCAGGATAAGGAAATCAGGCACAAGTACATAACAGCGATCTCAGAAAGGTACCAGTTAGTTGAATGTAGTCAATTACAGTCATTGGAAAAGGAATGGACAAGGTACAGGGACACAGTACTAGAAGTGGCTAAAGAATGTCTTGGAACAGTAGTGTGTAAAAGTAGGATGAAGCAAACAGCTTGGTGGAATGATACAGTCAAGTCAGCCTGTAAAAGGAAAAAGAAGGCGTATCAAAAATGACTACATACCAGAACCCAGGTGGACAGAGAAAGTTATGTTGAAGAAAGAAACAAAGCCAAACAGATAATTGCAGCATCCAAGAAGAAATCGTGGGAAGACTTTGGAAACAGGTTGGAGACTATGGGTCAAGCTGCTGGAAAACCATTCTGGAGTGTAATTAGCAGTCTTCGAAAGGGAGGTAAGAAGGAAATGACAAGTATTTTGGACAGGTCAGGAAAACTGCTGGTGAATCCTGTGGATGCCTCGGGGAGATGGAGGGAATATTTTAAAGAGTTGCTCAATGTAGGTGAAAATGCGATCAGTTATGTTTCAGATTTCGAGGTAGAATGGGATAGGAATGATGATGGAAATAGGATCACATTTGAGGAAGTGGAAAAAATGGTCAATAGATTGCAGTGCAATAAAGCGGCTGGGGTGGATGAAATTAAGTCGGAACTCATCAAATACAGTGGAATGTCAGGTCTTAAATGGCTACACAGGATAGTTGAAATGGCCTGGAAGTCGGGACAGGTTCCATCAGACTGGACAAAAGCAGTAATCACACCAATCTTTAAACATGGAAACAGAAAAGATTGTAACAACTACAGAGGTATCTCTTTAATCAGCGTTGTGGGTAAAATCTTCTCAGGTATTGTTGAAAGGAAAGTGCGAGTATTAGTTGAGGACCAATTGGATGAAAATCAGTGTGGGTTTAGGCCTCTTAGAGGTTGTCAGGACCAGATCTGTAGCTTACGGCAAATAATGGAGAAGTGTTATGAGTGGAACAGGGAATTGTATCTATGCTTTATAGATCTAGAAAAGGCATATGACCGGGTTCCTAGGAGGAAGTTATTGTCTGTTCTACAAGATTATGGAATAGGAGGCAAACTTTTGCAAGCAATTAAAGGTCTTTACATGGATAGTCAGGCAGCAGTTAGAGTTGACGGTAAATTGAGTTCATGGTTCAGAGTAGTTTTAGGGGTAAGACAAGGCTGCAACCTGTCTCCACTGTTGTTCATATTATTTATGGATCATATGTTGAAAACAATAGACTGGCTGGGTGAGATTAAGATATGTGAACACAAAATAAGCAGTCTCGCATATGCGGATGACTTAGTTGTGATGGCAGATTCGATTGAAAGTTTGCAAAGTAATATTTCAGAGCTAGATCAGAAATGTAAGGACTATGGTATGAAGATTAGCATCTCCAAAACGAAAGTAATGCCAGTGGGAAAGAAATATAAACGGATTGAGTGCCAAATAGGAGGAACAAAGTTAGAAGAGGTGGACGGTTTCAAGTACTTAGGATGCATATTCTCACAGGATGGCAACATAGTGAAAGAACTGGAAGCGAGGTGTAGCGAAACTAATGCAGTGAGCGCTCAGCTACGATCTACTCTCTTCTGCAAGAAGGAAGTCAGTACCAAGACTAAGTTATCTGTGCACCGTTCAATCTTTCGACCAACTTTGTTGTATGGGAGCGAAAGCTGGGTGGATTCAGGTTACCTTATCAACAAGGTTGAGGTTACGGATATGAAAGTAGCTAGGATGATTGCAGGTACTAGTAGATGGGAACAATGGCAGGAGGGTGTCCACAATGAGGAAATCAAAGAAAAACTGGGAATGAACTCTATAGATGCAGCAGTCAGGGCGAACAGGCTTAGATGGTGGGGTCATGTTACACGCATGGGAGAAGCAAGGTTACCCAAGAGACTCATGGATTCAGCAGTAGAGGGTAGGAGGAGTCGGGGCAGACCGAGGAGAAGGTACCTGGATTCGGTTAAGAATGATTTTGAAGTAATAGGTTTAACATCAGAAGAGGCACCAATGTTAGCACTGAATAGGGGATCATGGAGGAACAGTATAAGGGGGGCTATGCTCCAGACTGAAAACTGAAAGGCATAATCAGTCTTAAATGATGATGATGTGTTATTGGTATTTGCAGATGATAAAATGTTTGTGATAGACGAGATATGGAATCTTCTTTTTCTTCTTCTGTCGCTTATGCCTTATCCTACAGCAGTTTTCGCAGGGTCGGCACAGCTACGATCGGATTTGGCGTGGTTAATTGAAGCGGTGGCTGGATGCCCTTCCTGCCGCCACCCACCACCTCGTACCCTACCCCTCCCCTCTGGGATGGAATCAGTATACCCCAGCCGTCCAGTGTGTAATCCATGAAATAGTGCGAACATGTTTCAAATGTCTGCGAGTGGGGACCAGCCCGTTATTCACCTGGTGGGATGTGGAAAACCGCCTAAAAACCACATCCATCCTCGTCGTTAGTCCGCCAGGCGGGTTTGATCCGGGAGGCTGCGCGCCTACCTGACTGCAGGAAGCAGCGCATTAGCGCTCTCCCTGGTGGGTAGAGAAGATGATGAATATTGCCACGCAATCCATAGACGAGCATTTTGTAGCAGTATTTTGGACAAGTTCTGCAACCAGAGCGCCTCAATATAACATAATCAATTCAATTACCAAGTGTAACGTGTAAGGTTCATTTCTGTTCCGTGACAGATGAGGCGCACTCGCTTTGGATACGTGTATTGAATTTAGTCTACGAACGTGTGAAGAATACTCAATAGGAGGTTTTTAAGACGATAGTCAGCACAACGCGTATTTGGTATGATAACATAAAAAGTAAGCACTATAACAGGTAATGCACAATTGTGTTGCAATCCTTCGAAAGTTGTCTTATTATTCTAGGTACTTAGGTGCTTCACGGAATTTTTCTGATTTGTAACAGGACACTCACAACACCTCAACAGGGTAATGCCATAAAAGGGCATAAAAAACAGTTAATTGCAACCACAACATTCATCACCAAGATTTATTAAAGATTGTCTCTCCCCACACTTCCTCAACTGATCTCTCATTTCATTTCAGAATAGCTATTGCATTCACTAAAGACTCACATGAATAAAATATTATTAGTAACAATGTTCCAGGTGATGGTTCTTCACTTATGCCAAGCGTTGAAGTAAAATATTTGTGATAAGAAATGATTCTTGTTTTTTGCCTTCAGCTAGGTCTGAAACAAACTCTCTCAAGTGGTAGCTATCATGAGGTTTAGTGTTATTATCCATCAAATCTTGTGGTACAGCATTTGACCAATCGCTTCGAATCGCCACTAGAGGCGCAGACGACGAAAGGACGTGCTGTGGACGCGCCATCACTGCGAGCGTCGTTCCACTTGTTAACACGGCGGTTGTCCGAAACAGCACCACGTCGCCGCCACGACCAGAGCCATACGTAGGTGATCCTGCACCCGTGGTAGAAATGCGAATTGTGTGCCCCTCCTTCTCCCTCTGAAAATGTAGCAAAATTCATTATTTTCAGTAGGTTTAACAGAACTGAAAATCATTACCTAAAGGAACTATTTTGATTGCACGCAAGAAATTGAATGTATCATTGTTGTAAATAAATCATAAATTGCATAAACTTTCTAAAAGAATGAAAATGAAACAAAATCTAAATCTTATTATCTATGCCAATTACTTTACATTACTTTTAATATATAATAAAAAACATTTTTGTTCGCTTTTTACAAATTGTTAAAGGTCTATAAAATTATTAACTAGAAATGAAAGAAAAAGACCTGTAATTAAAGGCCGAGAAAATGTTCCTTTCCAGGAATTCTAGTTTTTTGATGCGAAGCAAACTCATTGATTATGCCATTGATGTCAAGTTTACACGTTTAGCAGCTGTGTCGTATTTTATTGAGAAGATAGCCTCACTCCAGATTGTGCATTCATGTATTCTCAATTTTCAGTAGCTTTTTGTCATGTTTAATTGCTGAAACTGCGTTCGCAAGATGTTGCAGTCACTGGCATTGTCATAAACAGTCCGCAGCTCGTGGTCGTGTGGTAGCGTTCTCGCTTCCCACGCATGGGTTCCCGGGTTCGATTCCCGGCGGGGTCAGGGATTTTCTCTGCCTCGTGATGACTGGGTGTTGTGTGATGTCCTTAGGTTAGTTAGGTTTAAGTAGTTCTAAGTTATAGGGGACTCATGACCATAGATGTTAAGTCCCATAGTGCTCAGAGCCATTTGAACCATTTTTGTCACAAACATTCTCATATCTATTTAGATGTTTGGATAGCATTTATGAACCCACACTGCGAAGAAACTTCAAAATATCCATATCGGAAGTCGTGTCATGCTCTTTAACTAAATCTCTCACCTGTAACATGGAAGCATCCCTTTAGTTGTCTGCTATACTGGACACCGAAATTATTCAAGATACAGAACTTCCACTTATGGCATTTCCTGATAGGAAATTATTCAGATGACATGGAGTGATATATGTTACAGATGTTTTCCATTTAACTTATTATTCTATAAAATACTTTGAAGTACTCCAGCTCATGCAGCTTCTCGGTACAGACCAAGTGTGCCACCAGTCTGGCTATATCTCCAGCCAAGCTCTTCATCTTTCTGAACGTTTTTGCAGCTAAACTCCTTTATACGTATAAAGAAATGCAAACATTTTTATACAGTCCAGTTTCATTAATACGTCATACCACATCCCTAACAGGCACACAAATTCATACTCAGTTTCTCTGAGAAGGGTCGTAAAACATCTTGCAGAAATCGGAGGTATGCGGTCAAACAGAACATTTGCTTCAGCACTCACTAGTCAAACTTTGCGAGCCTGCTATACCATAGAGAAGTAGCAGCAAGAACACCATTGTTGAAAATGAACGAGCTGTGTAGGTTGCAGGTGTGTGATCCAGATACCAAAGAAACAATGTTAACACTAGACGTTGAAACATTACTTGATAGCTGTAAACTCTGAAAAATGATCCTGAGAGTATCGTACATGTGGAACGTTATGTCTGCTTGTGTCGTAAATTGGAATAATGTAGCCTGGCTGGATTAGGCAAATAAAACATTAAGGATACCTATTGGGAACGATGCATATTACTTGAAGATTTTAACAATGGATAACGACTTGAATATCCATTTCAATCAAACAATGGGGAAAGTGTGTATAATGTTTTGACTTTGAGGAAAGGATAAAGCATTAAGTTAATGTTTTGAATAAGGATCTGGGCAGCGTTCGTGAGTCAGAACTTAAGTTTCTTTAAACTTACACACGGATGTATTATCAAATATAAATTGATCTAACAAACATGGAACTCAAAATTTAGATAGCTGGAATGGTTCCCACGCTTGATAAAAGAAAGAAAATATATTTCAATAGACAGACGTTACATCCTCTTTAAACTGAATGTTTATAGTACCGTATAGCAATTAAAAACTTTGGTTTAGGCGCATGGTAACATATGGGATTCACACAATAATTTAGTTAGTTACATAAAGGAAGGTAGCAAACGATATCACCCACTAAAGACAAGAACTGCAAAACTATACTGCGTACTTGGCAGTGAGGTGGAGTTTCGATCCTGGACAGATGCGAAACCGCGAAAAATTACATTAATTTGGGAATTAAAGAAAATGAATAAAAGTTGTCCACATATAAGTACTCGTTCGACTTGGAAAATTGAGTTTTGTTTGTTTACCAATGAGATATGAATGTGGAGACAACCTAAGAAACACACTGATGTAGCTGCGATAACTGGGACAAAAAAAGACAGTCTATTTCACCACATTACTTTAAATGGGACATACACGTGTTTATTGGACAGCCGCGAAAGACACAAGGAATTGTTAGTGATCTAAGAACACAAGACACGATCTCTAGTACTACTCATGCAAGTGTGAGACTGAAGAAAGGCACAAGTTTCAAAGTTCCATAAATTTCAAAAAATATGGAATTCAGTACTGTATTGAGGGCAAAAACCGTACCTACAGTTTACTTGATGCATTGACAGTGGATTTACTTTATAAAACTTTAAGCAAAGATATGATTTTCTTGTACTACCCCCATGTAGTAGCAGTTCAGCCTACACACAAAGTGCTTTGCGAAAAAGTTACTGTTATTCACGCATTCCTGAAGTTACATTTGAAATGACTACTAAATTCCCCACTAATGTCTAAAAACCGAACGAGAAATTGTTAAACAAAACAGTAACTCACAAAACATTCCAATACTTTTTTTACCTTGACGCTCCGTGAGAGAAGATTGTCGGTCAACAGCTCGCAGCTAGTGGCGTCAGTTAAACTTGTGGAGAGGGCAAGTGATCAAAGAAGCACGCAGTCTAGCCGACTTCACTGTACATCCTTGACCAAACAACCTGCTGTATCGACGCAGTGAACATCTCTGCTTTCATGCTTACATCCCCAAGTTGGCGAGACTGTACTAACAGGCAACCAATGTCCGCCACACTCCAGAATTCACATTAATATCACACAATTCTGGGTTTAATCACAGGTTCAGGACAGTGGGAAATACTGGTATACAGAAAACACTGGCTCTGAGCACTACGGGACTTAACATCTGAGGTCATCAGTCCCCTAGAACTTAGAACTACTTAAACCCAACTAACCGAAGGACATCACACACATCCATGCCCGAGGCAGGTTTCGAACCTGCGACCGTAGCAGTCGCGCGGTTCCGGACTGAAGCGCCTAGAACCGCTCGGTCACCGTGGCAACACAGTGTAAGGGTACTTGAATTACGTAACCATTACGGCACCTCACCTGAACCTCTCGATACCAGCAATATTCTACTGTATTTCTGTAAAGTAGTTAACTTATTTCTGAGACAACATTCAGATTTGATTTCATTAATGTAGAGGTACTGTGATACATCGATATGTTTATGTTGCAATGATATTATTCTTATGTGAATTCTTTCTTTTGTCACTATGATTTTTGTCGTACTTGTAACTCTGATTTTTGGGCATGTAAGCGGTTATTAGAGAGTCAAGTCTTGGTCGTCATGTTGAAAAGACACAAATTGTAGTCAGTTTATAAAATGTGAACTTTAACAGTGAGGAAGATATTTTCAAGTATGTTTTATATTGTGAAATGATGTTTTGTGAGCTACGTGATATTGCAACAAAAGTAATAAAAAAGAAGTGTAACCTAAATTGAGTGCTGATTACTTTTTTTACATCAACATTGTGCTAACTTGCGAAAGTTTAATATTTAAGAATGGTTTATGAAACACATCTATAAAACTTTTGAATATCGCAGAATAACACCTAGGCCTCTTTGCATCCGAGCTTGGAATCATCACTACCTAGATTTTCGACGATTGAGCCATTTATTCACAACGAGACCAGCGTGGGAAACACGAAAAGATGAGTGCCTAGTTTATCCATTATTTCATGAAATGACTTTATTAACTGTGCTATAATGACACCTGACACATAATATAACTTTGTTGTTGCCCGAAAATGCAATATTTAGCAGCGTGAGCAACACTACAATCATAATTTTTTTACCTTTGTTGTGGTAGGGTTGTTAGAACAGGTAATAATTGGATAGCAAAAGTCTCATTTTGTTTACTTGAGGACTGCTACCACTGCATACAGGTAGACAGAGGTAACGAGTAATTCGACAATAACTTAATAACGAGTACGTGAAATGGATGTGAAGGACCCTCCTTAATCTCTGTTCGGTTGTAGTCATTGGTAGGAACACGAGGGATAGGACAGCTCGCATACCTCACCTAGTTAACAGTCATTCTTTTCATTTTCGTCTGGTTTGGCCCTTTCCCTCTGTCACTTCGCCCCCGCTGGGATGCGAGGGCCTACAGGGATTGGACAAAACTACGTAAACACAGATTCTGTTGTTGTATTTGAACATGAAAGGCCCCTGTGAAACGTACTCAATATGTCGCAAGTGTCAGCCGTGGTCGGAACAGTGTTCTGTGTAGTTGTGAATGCATTATGTGATAGCTAAGTGAATTCGAACGTTAGCAAACTGTTGGTGCTCGTATGGTGGGTCTCCCTAAACAAAGGAGCCGAAGTGTATGGTGTTCCAGGAGGCACGATATCGTAAATTTATACTACATGCAGAGAAAGCGGACAACATCATCTGCGAAGTCACAACGCGGACGCAAGTGTGTGTTGAGTGATCACGACGGACGGTCACTGAATAGGATTGTGACGGAAAGTAAGAGGAATACAGCTGCAAACGTCACTGCACAACTGAATGTTGCATTCGTAAGCTCCGTAAGCCACAAACAACACGAAGGGCGCTCCATAGGCAGGGAACTGCACGGCGCACGGCGAGCTGGAGGCCCAGAACTGCTCATTAGTGATGCAAAAGCCAGTGGCAAGAAATCGTCGTGTCGAAGCAATAAAACCTGTGCTATGGAGCAATCGAAGAAAGTCATTTGATCGGATGAGTGTTGTTTCACACTGTTTCCAGCTTCTGGCCGAGTCTACGTTTCAAGAATAAAACACGGCGGGGGTTCGGTAATGATTTAGGCTGCCATATCGCGGTACTGCATGGGCCCCCTGGCTACTCTGAAAGGTCGCAATACTCCCAACGATTATGTGATCATCTCGGCCGATCAGGTCCATCCCATGGTGCAATTGTTGTTCCCCAATCGTAATGCGAAGTTCCAAGGCGTCATGAATACTGTTCACACAGCTCGCAGGCCTGGTTTTGTGAGCATGAAGATTTATAGTCACATCTCTTCTGGCCACCACAGTAGTACTGAGCCTTTGTGGTTCACTTTGGAGAGAAGGGCGCCAGACTGCTATTCACTTACACCATCCTTACCTGACTTGCTGTTATTTGGGAAGAATTATGTTACAACATTCCTTTAAAAACCATACAGGCCTGTATTTATCCATGCCGGGACGACTGGAAGCGGTTTTGAATGCCAACAGTTTTTGCTGCACTGTATTAGGCTTGATAGTTTTCTTGGTGTTTCCATATTTTCGTCCACCCCATGCAGCTCGCCACCGCCTTGATACGGCTCTGGCGAAGGCACCGCCACAGGTTCGCGCCACGCCATCATTTCCGTGTGCTGTGGGCCTTACAAGGAGAACACGTCGAAAACCATAACCCTATTTTCCAGAAACTTCGCTTAGTGGGAGAAGAGTCGAAATAAGCGAACACATGTCTCAGCTTATCGGTAGATAGTCGTCAGCTTCTGAGAAAACGACAGTCAGAATTTTCGAGGTACTCTATACGTCTTTTAGCGGGTAAGATGTTCAGTCGCAGTGGCGACACAGCTCCACACTTCTGTGCCCCCTGTTCGAAATCCCATTATTACTTTTATTTTCGTTTTTCATTTATCTACCCATGTCCATAAAAGGTTACTACACGAATGTTTTTCAGTGTAGATTGAAATAATGGTGTCATTATTCACCGACTAGTTTTATGGTTGGGGAACAAATTCCAAAAGTGAAATCAATAAATGAATGAGAAAATTATTTGAAAGTGTTTTCGGTGAAATTCCTGTAGTGCATCTTGATTCATAATCAACTACAAACGCCGGTTTTCGGCAAAAAGAGCCGTTGTGAGACGTTTGCCGCGAAATAATTGTGAACGAGTAAAATTTTCAGCAATGGAAACGAAGTTCCTTCCCCGGCTGAGATTCATACGAAGAAATGTCACTGTGGCAAAGCTGCCTTCGCTCGATGCTCGTGGTGTTCGGAATTCCTATATTTCGAATGTTTCTACGATCAGTATAATCCAAAATAGTGCACCAAATCTTCCTGAAGAGTAAACATAAGAGTATAACATAAAAACTAATATTAGAATGAAATATGAGAATTTAAGAAGATTGGAACCTCTGAAAATATCTTACACACATATATGATATAGTAAATGTATCATATTCATTTTGAAACCCAGTTGTGATTTTACAGTTAATGTACAGAAATGCCAAAGACGCTGGTATAGACATGCGTATTCAAATACAGAGATATGCAAACGGGCAGAATATGGCGCTACGATCGGCAACGCCTGGCGCAATTGTTAGACCGGTTACTGCTTCTACACTGGCAGGTTATGAATATTTAAGTGAGTCTGAACGTGATGTTACAGTCGGCGCACGAGCGATGGGACACAGCATCTCCGAGGTACCGATGATTGGGGATTTTTTCCGTACGACCATTTCACAAGTGAACCGTGAATATCAGGAATCCTGTAAAACATCAGTTCTCCGATATCGCTGCGGTCAGAAAAAGATCCTGCAAGGATGGGACCAACGACGACTGAAGAGACTCGTTAAACGTGACAGCAGTGCAACCTTTCCGCAGATTTCTGCAGATTTGAATGCTGGCCATCAACAAGTGTCACCCTGCGAACCATTCAACAAAACATCGTCGATATAGCCTTTCGGAGCCGAAGGCCCGCTCGTGTATCCTTGATGACTGCATGACACGAAGCTTTACGCCTCGCCTGGGCCCATAAACACCGACTTTGGACTGCTAATGACAGGAAACACGTTGCATGGTTGTAGAAGTCTCGTTTCAAATTGTATCGAAAGGACGGACGTGTACGGATGTGGAGACAACCTCATGAATCCATGGACCCTGTATGTCAGCAGGGGACTGTTCAAGCTGTTGGAGGCTCTGTAATGGTGTGGGGCGCGTGCAATTCGAGCGATATGGGACTCCTGGTACGTCTAGATAACTCTAAAAGGTGACACGTCTAATCACCTGCATCCATTCATGTCCATTGTACAATCCGTCAGACTTGGGCAATTTCAGCACGACAATGCGACACCCCGCACGTTCAGAACTGCAACAGAGTGGTTGGAGGAACGCACTTGAGTTAAATTCTTCTGCTGGCTACCAGACTCCACAGACATGAACGTTATTGAGCATATCTGGGATTCCTTGCATCGTGCTGCTCAGAAGAGATCTCCACTCTTTTGTATTCTTACAGATTCTGTCAGAGACAGCAGAGGACTTGGAAGAGCCGTTGAACGGAATGGACAGTATCCTGAAAGGAGGATATCAACAAAAGCCCCCCCATGAACCATGGACCTTGCCGTTGGTGGGGAGGCTTGCGTGCCTCAGCGATACAGACGGCCGTACCGTAGGTACAACCACAACGGAGGGGTATCTGTTGAGAGGCCAGACAAACGTGTGGTTCCTGAAGAGGGGCAGCAGCCTTTTCAGTAGTTGCAAGGGCAACAGTCTGGATGATTGACTGATCTGGCCTTGTAACAATAACCAAAACGGCATTGCTGTGCTGGTACTGCGAACGGCTGAAAGCAAGGGGAAACTACGGCCGTAATTTTTCCCGAGGGCATGCAGCTTTATTGTATGATTAAATGATGATGGCGTCCTCTTGGGTAAAATATTCCGGAGGTAAAATAGTCCCCCATTCGGATCTCCGGGCGGGGACTACTCAAGAGGATGTCATTATAAGGAGAAAGAAAACTGGCGTCCTACGGATCGGAGCGTGGAATGTCAGATCCCTTAATCGGGCAGGTAGGTTAGAAAATTTAAAAAGGGAAATGGATAGGTTAAAGTTAGATATAGTGGGAATTAGTGAAGTTCGGTGGCAGGAGGAACAAGACTTCTGGTCAGGTGACTACAGGGTTATAAAGACAAAGTCAAATAGGGGTAATGCAGGAGTAGGTTTAATAATCAATAGGAAAATAGGAATGCGGGTAAGCTACTACAAACAGCATAGTGAACGCATTATTGTGGCCAAGATAGACACGAAGCCCACGCCTACTACAGTAGTACAAGTTTATATGCCAACTAGCTCTGCAGATGACCAAGAAATTGAAGAAATGTATGATGATATAAAAGAAATTATTCAGATAGTGAAGGGAGACGAAAATTTAATAGTCATGGGCGACTGGAATTCGAGTGTAGGAAAAGGGAGAGAAGGAGACGTAGTAGGTGAATATGGATTGGGGCTAAGAAATGAAAGAGGAAGCCGCCTGGTAGAATTTTCCACATAGCACAACTTAATTATAGCTAACACTTGGTTTAAGAATCATGATAGAAGGTTGTATACATGGAAGAACCCTGGAGATACTAAAAGGTATCAGATAGATTATATAATGGTAAGACAGAGGTTTAGAAACCAGGTTTTAAATTGTAAGACATTTCCAGGGGCAGATGTGGACTCTGACCACAATCTATTGGTTATGACCTGTAGATTAAAACCGAAGAAACTGCAAAAAGGTGGGAATTTAAGGAGATGGGACCTGGATAAACTGAAAGAACCAGAGGTTGTACAGAGTTTTAGGGAGAGCATAAGGGAACAATTGACAGGAATGGGGGAAAGAAATACAGTAGAAGAAGAATGGGTAGCTTTGAGGGATGAAGTAGTGAAGGCAGCAGAGGATCAAGTAGGTAAAAAGACCAGGGCTCTTAGAAATCCTTGGGTAACAGAAGAAATATTGAATTTAATTGATGAAAGGAGAAAATATAAAAATGCAGTTAATGAAGCAGGCAAAAAGGAATACAAACATCTCAAAAATGAGATCGACAGGAAGTGCAAAATGGCTAAGCAGGGATGGTTAGAGGACAAATGTAAGGATGTGGAGGCTTATCTCACTAGGGGTAAGATAGATACTGCCTACAGGAAAATTAAAGAGACCTTTGGAGAAAAGAGAACCACTTGTATGAACATCAAGAGCTCAGATGGAAAACCAGTTCTAAGCAAGGAAGGGAAAGCAGAAAGATGGAAGGAGTATATAGAGGGTCTATACAAGGGCGATGTACTTGAGGACAATATTATGGAAATGGAAGAGGATGTAGATGTAGATGAAATGGGAGATACGATACTGCGTGAAGAGTTTGACAGAGCACTGAAAGACCTGTGTCGAAACAAGGCCCCCGGAGTAGACAACATTCCATTGGAACTACTGACGGCCTTGGGAGAGCCAGTCCTGACAAAACTCTACCATCTGGTGAGCAAGATGTATGAAACAGGCGAAATACCCTCAGACTTCAAGAAGAATATAATAATTCCAGTCCCAAAGAAAGCAGGTGTTGACAGATGTGAAAATTACCGAACAATCAGTTTAATAAGCCACAGCTGCAAAATACTAACACGAATTCTTTACAGACGAAGCCGACCTCGGGGTAGATCAGTTTGGATTCCGTAGAAATACTGGAACACGTGAGGCAATACTGTCCTTACGACTTATCTTAGAAGAAAGATTAAGGAAAGGCAAACCTACGTTTCTAGCATTTGTAGACTTAGAGAAAGCTTTTGACAATGTTGACTGGAATACTCTCTTTCAAATTCTGAAGGTGGCAGGGGTAAAATACAGGGAGCGAAAGGCTATTTACAATTTGTACAGAAACCAGATGGCAGTTATAAGAGTCGAGGGACATGAAAGGGAAGCAGTGGTTGGGAAGGGAGTAAGACAGGGTTGTAGCCTCTCCCCGATGTTATTCAATCTGGATATTGAGCAAGCAGTAAAGGAAAGAAAAGCAAAATTCGGAGTAGGTATTAAAATCCATGGAGAAGAAATAAAAACCTTGAGGTTTGCCGATGACATTGTAATTCTGTCAGAGACAGCAAAGGACCTGGAAGAGCAGTTGAACGGAATGGACAGTGTCTTGAAAGGAGGATATAAGATGAACATCAACAAAAGCAAAACAAGGATAATGGAATGTAGTCGAATTAAGTCGGGTGATGCTGTGGGAATTAGATTAGGAAATGAGACACTTAAAGTAGTAAAGGAGTTTTGCTATTTGGGGAGCAAAATAACTGATGATGGTCGAAGTAGAGAGGATATAAAATGTAGACTGGCAATGGCAAGGAAAGCGTTTCTGAAGAAGAGAAATTTGTTAACATCGAGTATAGATTTAAGTGTCAGGAAGTCATTTCTGAAAGTATTTGTATGGAGTGTAGCCATGAATGGAAGTGAAACATGGACGGTAAATAGTTTGGACAAGAAGAGAATAGAAGCTTTCGAAATGTGGTGCTACAGAAGAATGTTGAAGATTAGATGGATAGATCACATAACTAATGAGGAAGTATTGAATAGGATTGGGGAGAAAAGAAGTTTGTGGCACAACTTGACCAGAAGAAGGGTTCGGTTGGTAGGACATGTTCTGAGACATCGAGGGATCATCAATTTAGTATTGGAGGGCAGCGTGGAGGGTAAAAATCGTAGACGGAGACCAAGAGAAGAATACACCAAGCAGATTCAGAAGGATGTAGGTTGCAGTAGTTACTGGGAGATGAAGAAGCTTGCACAGGATAGAGTAGCATGGAGAGCTTCATCAAACCAGTCTCTGGACTGAAGACTACTGCAACACAGATTTATGGACAGCCCTGCAGGATTCATGGTGTCAATTCGCTTCAGCACCACTTCAGACATTAGTCGAGTCGATGCCACGTCGTGTTGCGGCATTTCTGCGTGCTCTCGGGGGCCGTGCACGGTATTAGGCTGATGTATCATTTTCTTCAGTGTATATTATATGTATAGTAAATGTATGATACTTATTTGGAAATCAAGTTGAGATTTTACAGTTAATATAACCCTCTTATATCCCCTAACTTCATAAGAAATATCCATGTAATAACCTTCTACAGATATGGCAAGATAAATCGAAGGCAAAAAACAAAAAAAAAGGGTTTCGAAAGTGAGGATCCACGACGCTAGCCATAGCACCAACTTTTAGGCTAAAAGGCATCTAAATTACGATGTTTTCTCAGAAACGAATTAATATCTGCGGATACGACGAGACACTCATTTGCTTGTGTTGGCTCCTCTTCTACTGAGCGAAGTTTCTGGGAATTCGAGTAATGGCACTTGTCGTGCTCTCCTCGTTGGACTCGAGATACGTCAGGGGGATGATCGCCACCAGTAGCGGCGTGATGGGCGCAGGCCGCAACTCCGTTGGCCATCTCCGCACTACAAAGGAGAACGAACTGCGTCTGAGTGATGGACGGGAAGCCGCCGCTAGCGTAGCGTAACGCGGCGTCGTGGCGAGTGCGCCGTGACGTCACGTGGTGCCGACGCTGGCTGTGGCGCCGCAGCCACGGCAGGAGCTCAGTCCGCGTCGGGACGCCAGCGCCTGCGTCGCCAGCCGCAGCAGCCGACCACGTGGCCGCGCCGCGCAGCACGCGCTCCGGCCCACAGCCGCCGTCGCGAGGCAACGGCTCTGACGGGCCGCCACTGTCCTGCAGCACAACGCAGCGGCCACAACCGCATACACTCCGCACTATCGTCATTCTACTGGCCGAACGTGAGTAACGGACTTCAGCTCTAAAAATTGTGACTTTTTTATTTCTTTGTGGTTTGAAATTTCCTATCAAAAACACTAGGATTTTGCAAGCCAGTTCAGTTTAGTTATTTGCATGGTGCGTGGGTCATAATTGACATCTCTAGCTAGGATGTGAAACGAGTAAAACGACACGAGCTGTTGACGTTTGTCAGTAGTTTTGCTACGATTAGTGATGGCGAAAGTATTAAAACAAAATGTAAACTTGCTAAAATTATTAAATAGCGTTAAATTGACGAAGAAATAAAATAAATGATTCTTATTTCCGTGTAGCACAAATTTTACAACATCGCTACGTGGAATAACGTCAGCTATCCTTACGCTTCTACCTGTTACCCGCGGCTGCTCTTGCATATCATAATCAAATGCAGCCTCACTAAAAGCCTCTCACGTTCTACATGTACAAGCACGACGTCTCTCTGTTTGTCGTACAGAATTTAAAGGACGTGGTTGTTGTGAGTCTCCCCGAATGTCTCGCAAGTTGTAAGAGGCGCATGACTCTCAGCGGCTAAAATACGACGGGCTAGTGACTGATATTACTGTGAACGTATAGTCTAAACACGTTGATGATTGTGTAAGCATTGTATTCATTACGTTGAATCGTATTATGAAGAACATATCAAACAATAAAGGCATATTCACAGTTCAGTAGTCAAAGAATAATTAGCTTTTTCAAAGAGTAATTATTTCGCGTTATATTCTTCAAATCAATAAATATATGGTACTACGCACTTTCTAAAATAGTGTAAGCGCTTCCTCTACGTTCAAGCTAATTCCATACCGAATTTCATCCAAATCGGTTCTGTAGTTTAGTAGAGAAAGCATAACAGAGCTACTTTCGAATTTATAATATTAATATGAATATGGAATAAATGCCTTAAATCACTGGTAAAATGGTTAAAGATTTTTATGGTTGAATACTTCACTCCTTTTTGTGTTATACTGCGGCTGAGTGAAGGGTAGCCCAAGTTATCTCTCCGATTTATGTTACATTTGTGAATTTTACTGTTTTCAAACTGAGGCTGGTTGCTGAAACAAACTTCAACATATTGTGAGGCTGTTGTCAAAACGCCCACCTGTTTAGAAGAGGTTCTTCAATGGGTTCCGTACGTTATCCTTGTTATACGCTTCTGTACAACAAACAATTTTGTTTTAAGTGGTGAGTTATCACAGAATATGATACAACAAGACAGTAGCGGTGAAAATAGGGAAATTAAGTCAACTTCTTGACAGTTTAATTTTTAAAGTCTGATATTACCTGTAACGCAAATTTTGGCGAGCTTAGCATGTTTTCTGTAGCTTTCTATATCCTTCCGCAAATACTTCGCAAATGTCCAACAGTACTTAATGGTAATGGTGGTATTAGTATATAGATAGATCTGGGATCCACTGCCTTCATGAAATGGATGATGTCTTTTTTTCCCTTAATTAGCCTGTGGTGATTAACACAATCACCTGATTTCGGCCTCTATTGCCATTATCAGTTTATTAATACGTAAAGGTAACTTACGATGACGCGTTTTCATAAGTTACCTGTACAAGTTAACGTTAATGGCAGTAGAGGCTAAAATCAGCTAACCGTGATAGACTAACAAATAGTATCCAAGAAAAAACGACATCGTTTAAAAACTCTAGCAATTGTCAAATCTAGATGCAAGTAATTAACGCTGGATTAGAGTATGATAGTTTTACCTCCATTTTTCGCCATCACAACAGATTCATCTGTAGTGTAGCTCGAGGTTTAATCAATGACTATATATTGATATTGAAGTTCTACATTTATTCTGGTCTAGGAATACCCAATTTCTAAGGACTCTGTCAAATGGTTCGAATGGCTCTGAGCACTATGGGACTTAACATTGAGGTCATCAGTCCCCTAGAACTTAGAGCTACTTAAACCTAACTAACCTAAGGACATCACACACATCCATGCCCGAGGCAGGATTCGAACCGGCGACCGTAGTGGTCGCGCAGTTCCGGACTGAAGCGTCTAGAACCGCTCGGCCACCGCGGCCGGCTAAGGACTCTGTCGTCAGCAACATTCCCAGCACATTTAAAGGGCTTTTCTTTATAAATTATTAATGTACGAAAATTTATTCAGGAATATCGGGTTCAATAAGCCAAAAATCCTAAGCGAAAATTTTGATGCGTGTTATGTATATATCGCATGCATCAGTTATGAGAGGCCATAACGTAATTCCCATTTAATGGTTTCTTCCACTGGTTCTTGGTACAATAATATCATATTCAAGATTCAAAAGCGTACAAAATAAGTTCTGTTCCAGTAATATGCTTACTGTATCGATAGGTTACCACTATAATTCGTAAAATGTGGCAACATGTCTCTCGGTGCAAAAGCCAACACTAGTAACTGTGTATACTCCTAAATGCTTATGTTGTATCAGAAAGTAGAGCCCACGTGAGGTCGGTATTGAAACGTGTTCGTCCTATAGCGGCTACGATTTGTATTGTAATTTATCAGCTCTCAACTTCTTTCCCTGTACAGCTGTGACACCACTAACTATTGTAACACATTTGCCCCACAGTTCGATGATAAACACACAATTTCTCATTTCCTACTTAGTGTCGTAACGAAAGAGTGTATACAGTTGTTAATATCTTTAGTTTTCACGGTCTAGTTTCTTGCACAATATGTTTTTGTAGACATAAAACCGTTTAGTAAAAAACAAAACTAAGTTTCTTTGCTTTTCATCCCTAAATAGTCTCGTTTCTCATTGCGCTCTTTGTTTAGGCCCTTATACGATTCCAATAACGCTTTTCGTTGGGTAAACTACTGGCATCACAGTAAAACGCTGTAGGGATTTCACACAGCAGACTCGCAAGTGGAGTACACTGTTTTCTTCCTCGAACATGCGTTCATATTCAAACTGTTTCCTACCCCCACCCTAGGAGTTTGTACCCTGCGGTATTCTAATTACTATATATTTATTTTTAAGCATGAAATAGATTACCAGTGTCGCTACACTAATACTTACTCAATTTGATTCCTGTGTTAATGTTTGATGCTTGTGAAGAATTTAAGACTAACGAAAAAATTACGATTTTTGAGACATATGTTCTGGTGACCACTTAATGTGTGGAGGCTTAATGCTTTATTAGCGGCTTACATAACAAAAACTATTTCCAACAAGTGACAGTATACTGTACAATAATTACTCCAGACTTCCTCCATCTACGATATATTGAAGCAACTTTGAATTTAAGAAACATGTTTCGAGAGCTATTCAAATAGCGGGGTGATATAATAGTTGTTCATGTAAGGGGAACAAATTTTAGTAAAAATTTGTAGAGTTGGCATCGTGGTTAAGATACTGGACTAATATTCGGGAGGGGCAGGCTTCGAACACCGGTCCGGCCATTCAGATTTTCCGTTGTTTTCCTAAATGGTTTCCGGCAAATATAGTCGAGATTTCTTCACCTAACTGCTCGATCTTTGTGTTTAATGCTCTCAATGTCGACACGACATTGTAACCATCGCCCTTCATTTTCATCAAGATGCTAGGTACATGTTGTAAATGTGAATAGCAAGGCATCGGTTCGACCCGTTCGCATTGTTTTCATTACAGGCATATGTAGTGTGCTTCCGCCCTTGTCCGTCACGTTCATCACCCTTAAAATCCTCTTTATGCGGAAACAGTCACTGCAAACATGAATGCACTGTTAAGATAAACCGTATCGCTTTGATTCGAATTTTTGGTAGCTTAAAATATTAACTCTGCATCAAGACACTCGTCCCATTTACATTTTATCGAAATAAGAATGTGAAGGCCTCGAATAGCCTTCATAATATTTTGGATGTGCGCATAGTGTGAACGCCATATCTGTGAATGCCAAAATATGTATTTTTGTATGTGCATGGGTTTATAGCTTAATTATGTAGGAATATAAATGAAAGCATGGTGACCGTAGCTTCATTTCGTTCATATGTAATCACGTGCGTGGGTGTGTTGCCCAACTATGTATGTATTGAAGATGGGTGTGAGTGTGTAGCTAAATTATGTACTTCTTTAAGTATCTGCGTGGTTGTTTGAATTAATTAAGGTCTCCTGAATATTTGCAAAGTTTTCGAAGAATTTTGAATGAAATCGTACAGTAACGTTATTTTGTGGAGGCATACTATCATGAAGGGAGTGAAGGTGCAAAAATTGGAAAATTTTGGGAGTTTCTGACAAAAATAGACTCTTACACTCAACATTATTGTTGTGAAATTTTGAGACAACTAAATCTCCTAAATAATATAAGAGATCAAAACTCATTCATAAGAAAGACTGATTATGTAACATCAGAGCATCATTGAAACTCAAATAGTCACATTTGATGCTAGCTATTGAGTAAAATGCTATTTATGAACGGTTGTATAAGGAAATTGGAGGGAGGCTGTTTCACGACTTTGCACATAAGGACGCTGCCTGAGTATTCCGTCGATGAGTTGAACCGATAGACTTCACTGACGTTAAATGTTTGTTATCATATGAATTTCTATGGTCGTTTTTATGTGAAGTATGGATCAGTTTCCCAATAAACACACAATTAAAGAAAGAGGAATTTCAACACATTACTAGTTATGATGAAATTCTCTATCATATTCGAGGAGAGGGGGAGAAACGAAAAGAGAAGAAACTAAAACAATGCAGTAGCCTATGAGTAATTTTTCAATTAAATTAATTTATTTTGCTATAGATGAATAAATAAAAGAATTCACGATGAGTAAATTTGTTTCTCGCAAACAGGGGTATAATCCTGACGCGAGTATTGATGAGTGTTTTGTAACTGCCAGCAGAATGAATCAGAAATATTCTCTTATGCCTGCGTTTGTTTATTACAGGAGCATAACAGCATTCGAAATTTGCTTTCACTTTTGAAAATGTTTGGTTCTATTTATCGCCACGTACTGAGAGCGCTTGTATTTTATTATTTCTAATATGCAATTTACACTAGTGCTGATAACATTGAGAATCGTGCGTATATAGTCGTATATAGCAAGTAAAAGGCACAATGATGAACTGCAATTTTTCCATTAGTAGCTCATTTAATTTACAACTTATGTTGCAGTTTTCAATTGCAATTCTAATTAGATAAAATACGCTTCCGTGGTTGGTGGGCAGTTTATCTGACACACAGAGGTTTCGGCTGTTATATCCGCAGCATCACGGACATTTTCCGTTGTGTTAGGACTCGATCGGGGCTCCTTCAGTTTTGCGGGGACTAGTGAGGAATAGCGACTTCGATTTCGGAAGCTGACGTTCACTGATTGGACATGTGTGTGAAAATCACGTGTTCGTTCGCTAAGTCCTTCCGTCGATAATGCAGAGGATAAAGCTGTGGTCCAATGACGGGTCATTGTCGAACATGGGCAATCGTAACACCAGATTTACTGTATCTAGGACAATACGTATCACAAAAGTATCTGTCGTGATTAGAGATATTATGGAGTGACAAAATGACAATCACTTCGAAAGGAAATTCTCGTGGCGTATTATACTTTGGTGCTTTACGTTTTTACATTTCGGAATTGGTCACGCGAACTAAAAAAAGTGCTTTTATCTAGTTTAGTCGGAAATTTTGCAATGTTGCATAAAATAATGCCAGAACATAAAAAATAATTGAGTAGCACACTGTACGGCGCGTGTTCAAAGCATTTGCTTACTAATTGGACAAGCGAGAATGTTATTGTAACTGAAACTTCCTGGCAGATTAAAACCGTGTGCCGGACCGAGACTCGAACTCGGGACCTTTTTCTTTCGCGGGCAAGTGCTCTACCAACTGACCTACCCAAGCACGACTCACGCCCCGTCCTCACAGCTTCACTTCTGCCAGTACCTCGTCTCATTCTGTTGTTGTAGCTGTATCATTCTTGTAGGTAGACAAAATTATACGTTGTGAATAATGAGACTGGATAACTGATTTAAATTAAATCAGTCCGGTATTTGCTATTAAATGATAATTTACTATCTACTTGATAGTCATGTCAACACCGAATAACTAGTTTGAAAGCTATTTGAAAATTAACAGTTTGATTCATTCAGATAAAACGAGGAGTGTGCAATAAGTAACGCAACACTTTTTTTTGTGAAAGCAGGTTTGTACTATTCAGGATTTCAATACATCATTTTCTTCCCCACAAAGCCCTGACGTAATGCCCGTTCAATGCGGCGAACTTAGTGGGAGAGCCTGTTTGCCCGCATGGTACCACTCTGTTGGTGGGCGTCGGTACCAACGTACTGCTGCAACAATAATCTCCGTATCTTCCCCGCACTGTCCGCCCCCGGTAGATGAGTGGTGCCGGCACGGTAGCTCAGAGTGTTCGGGCTGAGGGTTAGCTGCACTCTGCAATAAAAAACCGAGTTAACGGCTCAACACTTAACATGAACGGATGTCATGGGGCATCCGCACCACACAAATGCACCGACAAATATCGAAAAAAAAGAGAAGTGGTCAGCGCGACAGAATGTCAACCCTCTATGGGCCCGGGTTCGATTCCAGGCTGGGTCGGAGATTTTCTCCATTCAGGGTCGGGATGTTGTGTTGTCCTTATCACCATTTCATCCCCATCGACGCGCAAGTCGCCGAAGTGGCGTCAAATCGAAAGACTTGCACCCGGCGAACGGTCTACCCGACGGGAGGCCCTAGTCACACGACATTTACATTTCTTATCCACGTACTGATTCGGCGCGGAGTGAATCCTCCATTGAGCCAAACGGATAGAAGAATATTCCAGTAAAGTTTTGTGAGCTCCTCTGGTGTGCGTCCAGTTGAGCAGTCCGGGCCGGGTACTTTTATCTCCCACAGCGCTTCCGCGTATTGCATAGCGTCGCTACAAAATCTCCTTCTAGAACATTTTTACAACAGGTTAGCAGAAGATAAATCTCCATACTTGTGATTTCATCTGACCGCTCAGCAGTATATTCCCTACATTCTGTTATCATTATGTTTACAATGGGAGTAAAATTAACGTGTTACTGCCGTCATAGGCGAGCCGTTCCAGGATACTTACCATTGCGCCACGTACGAGGACTTCTTCCCGTTCATTTCTCGTATGGAGCGCATGGAGAATGGCTGCTGAAATGTCTGTACGCGCTTTAACCAGTCTAATCCTGGCTTCGGTAACTATACTCGGAGGTTGTAGTATATTTTTAGATTCTTTACTTGATAGTGGTTCTTCAAAGTTTGCAGGCAGGCTTTCTGGATAGCTGACATCCATCTTCAAATGTCTGTCAGTTCATGTGTTAGAGCATCTTCGTGGCGCTCTTCCACGGATTAAACAAATGTACTATCCTTCCCTATATAACTTCAATATCCGCTGTTAGTTCTGTCTGATAAGAGTCCCACACACTTCAGCAATATTCTAGGATGGGTCGCATGGGTGAGCACTGTCCGCTGTAGGCTGACTGCATTTTTTAGTAACCCAGCAATGATCCGAATTTGCCACCCGCTTTCTACTTACGTCTGAATCAATGTGACAATTCCATTTCTTATCCCTACAAATTGGTACACTTAGTTTATGTGAGTTAACTTACTGACGTTGTTCTCATTGGTCGCTACGACTTATTCTTTTGTGATGTGCCCGATTTTTCATTTCTGAACATTTAAAAGGAGTTATCAGCTGTGTACCACTTTGAAACCTTATCAAGACCTGACTAAATATTTATACAGCTTTTGCTGACTGTACTTCATTATAGATATCCGCATCATCTGCAAAAAGTCTGAGGTTACTGTTAATATTGTTTGCCAGACCATCATTACATAACATGAATATGTATCCCAGCCCACTTTCGTGACGTACTCCCGAAGGTACTTCATCTGTCGATGACTCTCCATCAAGATAACGTACTACGTTATTTATACCAAGCATCCTCAGTCGTGTCACAAATATCGTTTGATCGCGACGTGCGCAATAAACCAAGAAAAACATAAATCACTATTCTTGCTTGAAAATGTTGACCATGCTCTTTCTTGGTCAACACATTGTTTAAAAAGTGCCTGTTCGTTCTCAGCAAACAAATGTGGTAATTATTCGTGTGCATTTGTTATTTTCGTTTCCTATTATTTATTTAATCTCATTGTAATAGTACAATGTGTCAGGCAGTAACAGTGAAACATCGGTCGGCTTTAAATGGCACTTATTATTTGCGTTGTGTAGGTACCCAGTGGCCTGGTAGTAGGATCTTTACTTATCTGATACGTAAACTTCGGCCGCTGGCAAAGCTTTATGCACATGCGGACTGTACATTCTACCGTAGTGGCTAGATAGGGCAATGCACACATGGAAGGACATAAATGATTTTGGATCTGTGTTAGAATAATATGCAATGAAGGGCTGTCGATATTGAGCGCATTTTAGCGGTGTCGCGGTAAGACATAGCCACAGTTCTGTTCAAGTAAGATATGCACCAGTTTACTGCAACGTTAGATTTTAGTCGATAAACCAAGATATCTTGCTGTAATGCCTGTCATTATTTTTGTGGTTGGCAGCTTGAACTGTGCAGTGAATAGAAGTGCGAAAACCATGATGTACAGTCTTTACGCAATATTTTTTAACTTACGGTTACCTATTAGCTTGTACTTTTTTTTTTGCAAAGATACACAACATATGAGATATCTACAGCATATGAAAGATATACAGTGGGTAGGGATATAAAAAACAAAATATATCTGAAGCCTTATATTACTGCCGGCCGGAGTGACCGAGCGGTTCTAGGCGCTACAGTCTGGAGCCGAGCGACCGCTACGGTCGCAGGTTCGAATCCTGCCTCGGGCATGGATGTGTGTGATGTCCTTAGGTTAGTTAGGTTAGTTAGGTTTAAGTAGTTCTAAGTTCTAGGGGACTGATGACCTCAGAAGTTAGGTTCCATAGTGCTCAGAGCCATTTGAACCATTTTCCATCAGTAATTAGCTGCAACAGTATCTACATCTATCTGCTTCTACATCATACTCCGCAAACCACCTAGTGGTGTGTGGCGGAGCGTACTTTTTGTACCACCAACTGAGCCCTCCAACCCTGTTCCACTCGCAAATAGCGCACGGGAATAATGATTGTCGGTAAGCCTCTCTATTGGCTCTAATTTCTCGAATTTTCTCCTCAAGATCTTTACGCGGGACGTATGCGGGGGGAAGTAATATGTAGTCCGACTATTCCCAGAAATGCTCTCTCGAAATTTCAATAGTAAATCTCTCCGTGGTACACGCCGCCTCTCGTGTAAAATCTGGCAATGAATTTTGTTGAACGTCTGCGTAACGCTCTCGTACAGACTAAACGATCCCCTGACGAATCTGCCGAATCTTCGTTGGGTCTTCTCTATCTCCCCTATCAGTCCTATCTAGTAGGGATCCCAGACAGATGAACAATGCTCAAGAACTGGTCGAACGAGCGCCTTAAAAGTCACCTCCTTCGTGGGTGAGTTACAATTTCCTTACGACTCTCCCTATGAATCTGAGTCTGGCATCTGCTTTTACCACTCTTTGTTTTATGTGGTCATTCCACTTGAGGTCGCTCTGGATAGCTATTCCTAGATGTTTTATGGCAGATACTGACTCCAGCGATTTGTCATCAACAGTATAGCTTGAAGGTAGTGGATTTCTTTTCCTATGTATGCGCAATGTGTTACATTTTTTTGATATGTTACATTTATTTACGTTCTGGCTCAACTGTCAGAACCTGCACCATTTATCGGTTTTCTGGAGGTCATTCTGCAAAGCGATAATACGTTCTAGCTTCGCTAATTTGTTACAGGCAAGGACGTTATCTGCGAGCAGCCTTAAAGAACATTCGACGCTTTCTATTAGGCCTTTTATAGATATCGTAAACAGTAACGGTCCTATCCCACTTCCTTTACATCTGTCGACTTGGTCCTGTTAAGAGCGACTTGTTGAATTCTGTCTGTCTGTGCCGGCCGAAGTGGCCGAGCGGTTCTAGGCGCTAGTCTGGAACCACGCGACCTCCACGATCGCAGGTTCGAATCCTGCCTCGGGCATGGACGTGTGTGATGTCCTTAGGTTAGATAGGTTTAAGTAGTTCTAAGTTCTAGGGGACGGATGACCTCAGAAGTTAAGTCCCATAGTGCTCAGAGCCATTTGAACCATTTTGTCTGGTTGTGTCGTCTTCATCATCCCCATTCATCCCCGTTACTGTCGGAGGAAGGCAACGGGAAGCCACCTCCATTAGGACCTTGCCTAGTGCGGCGGTGCGGGTCTCCCACATCGTTACCGTACGCTTTGTCAAGAAGCATGGGGACTTCATTTCCATTTCCAAACGGCAGTGCAGGTCGGTGTCAAATGCGTTCCTGAAGTCAAGGAACACGGCATCAACATGAACTTCATTGTCTACGGAGATGTGGATCTCATCACAGAGCGAAGTGGCGCAGTGGTTAGCACACTGGACTCGCATTCGGGAAGACGACGGTTCAAACCCGCGTCCGGCCTTCCTGATTTAGGTTTTCCGCGATTTCCCTAAATCGCTTCAGGAAAATGCCGGGATGGTTCCTTCGAAAGGGCACAGCTGATTTCCTTCCCTATCCTTGCCTAATACGAGCTTGTGCTCCATCTCTAACGACCTCGTTGTCGACGGGACGTTAAACACTAATCTCCTGTTCCTCTATGGATCTCATGGAGGAACAGAGCGAGCTGGGTTTCACGGGATCTCTGTATGCGGAATCCATCTTGATTTTTAGAGAGGACGTTTTCCTTCTCCAATAACGTCATAATTCCTGTGTATAAAACATGTTCCATAATCCTACAACAGATTGATGTTGACGAAAGAGGTCTATAATTGTGTGCATCTGTCCTGCGTCTCTTCTTAAAAGCGGGTATGGTGTCCGCTTTCTTCCAATCTACGATAAATTACTTCTAGAAGGGGAGCAAGTTCTTTAGCACAATCTCTGTAGAATCTTATAGAAACCTCATCTGGTCTTGACGTCATTCTATTACTAAGCGATTGTAGTTGCTTTTCTATTCTGCGATCAGTTACCTCAATATCTGGTGAATGCCGAAGGGAAAATGCTGTGTTAGAATAACCAGCGGAAAATTGCTTCTATCGGAGCACAGAACATGCGAATATGTCCGTTTATTTGAAAGAGTCTGACTGAAAAGTGGGGTACCAGCTGCCGTCATTCTACCGCCCTCAGCATGTTTAATTTTCCAGAAAAAAATAGTAAGCGAACATATTCGAGCTTTTTTTAACATGCAACTCATCTCAAATTCCCACAGCCTCTGCTAACTGCAACTCGCTCACACTCTCTAGTCCCTCGCTGTAAGTCGCTCATATCCATCCAACCCTACTTGCCCATCCTCATTCGCTCATTCAGCCTAACTCAGTTATTGTCTCCTTGCGTCTCTCTGTCATTATCTCCTGTCTCACAGCCACAGTACACTTCGTCCTGTCCTGCTACTAATTCTTCTCTCACTGTTACTGTCTCCATCTTGCTCTCTCCTACTGTTAATATCTCCTATTGATAATATCTCGTACTGCTGCTTTCTCTCCTCATTGTCACTAGCTCTCTCTTCCTCACTGTCATTCTCATATACTCTGTCTCTCATTATCACTGGCTCTCACCCACTTCCACTTTCTCTTTCTCTTTATTCCTCCCTCTGGCACTATCTCCTTCACTCTTATCTTAGTACTGTTCAGTCACGGTCGACTATGTTCCACTGCCACTGTGTCCCTCCCTTTCTCTCATACTGCGACTGTCTCATTCTCTCTTTCTGTAACACAACGACTGTCTACTATGTATCTTCAAGCTTTTACTACTTTCCGCCTCTTAGCCACTGCCACTGTCTTCTCTGTCAGCGCGAATATGTTCACGTATCAAAAATTTTTGGGAAAATTTTTAAAGTAGCTGAGAATTTTTAAATGAAACAGCTGATACCCCACTTTTCAGTCAGAGTGTTTTAAATAAACAGGAACATATTCGAATTTTCTGTGCTAAGGTTGGAGTATTTTTCCGCTGGTTCCTTTCTTTTCGCCGGCCGCTGTAGCCGAGCGGCTCTAGACATTTCAGTCAGAACCGCGCTGCTTCTACGGTCGCAGGTTCGAATCCGGCCTCTGGCATGGATGTGTGTAATGTGCTTAGGTTAGTTAGGTTCAAGTAGTTCTAAGTGTAGGGGACTGATGACCTCATATGTTAAGTCCCATAGTACTTAGAGTCATTTGAACCATTTTGAAGCCTTCTTTTGCCTGTTGCAGCAATACGTGTAACTCATATGGAAAGAAATGTATTGATCAGTAAATTGTAGATAATTCATTTATGTTAAATTGAAACAACACAAAACTAATTTCGCATCTCAGATCGGATTTTACGCACAAAAATAAATAAATAAATAAATAAATAAAGTGCTTCTGTATTACAACATGGAGTTTTCACATGATAACGGAGACACTTTACAGCATATCTGATCGTGCTACGTCAGCTTATAAACTACATTTTCGCCTCAGACCGGATTTTACGTGTAGAAGTGGGGTAAGTTTGAACGTCTGTAACTCGGATAGGATAAAAATATGATGAAATTTTTAAAAGTTGTTAAAGATCGGTATCTTAGGAATACATCGAAAAAAATTACAGCCATTTGCTGTGCATAGCCGACTCGGAATCCGAGGCTGGGTTTTCGTACCTCAAAAACAAGAATAAAGAATTTTGGAAACTGGAAGATGGCTGTTCTAGATAAAAGCTTAGAGAATACACCGTTAAAATTTGAGCAATCTGCTGCGATTATTTATTAGTTAGATTCCAGCTCATACCGGATTTTATGTGTAGAACTTTGAACCTTCGTATCTTGAAAATGGGTAAAGATATCAAGAAAATTTTAAAGGTTGTTCGATATCGAGATCTTAGGAATATATCGTAAAAATTTTAGCCATTTACTATGGATAGCCGTCTTGGAATCTTCGGCTTGGTTTTGGTCATCTGGCGAGGGCAAAAATATTGTTAGGAAAACTCTTTCCTTGTGGTTTTCCGAGGAACCGCCCATGAACTAATGGGGCGTTCATAAGTCCCATCAAGCCTACAAAGAAAAAGGCCGACCGATTTACACCATTTGCTCAAGAAAGAGGAAGTGTGAAATATTCGCACTTTGACCCATACTGTGAGATATTGACACTAAGAAGGTCCATCTGTTAGATTTCCAAATCGTACTTAGCCCAAGGGCTATCTATAGCACCTTTATATCACCAATAGAACCTTAGATATGTTTTTTTTGTGTTCTGCCTTACGGCAGATCCTGTCATGGGGGAAGCCTTGTCAGAGAGGTCCACCGCATCAGCATCTAGGTAAGTGATTCCAGTGGTGGTTACCCGTTGCCTTCCACTGATGATGATGATGATGATGATGATGATGATGATGAAGAAGAATTGATAATGAGGACAACTTATATATGGACACCGGAAAATCCCTTTTTATCCACGGCGATTTGGAACATATTAGGTACACATGCTGTTTCATGCATTCCACTATCCTCCTTTTCGTATTTCATCTGCGGGTGGTATGCTTAAAAAAAGTAGGTTTTCAAATGGATATATGTTGCAGTAGTTGTGCAGAGATGAAGATTGTACAAATATCAAGAGCTGAACTAAACCAATCTTTGGCCTGAAGAAGAGGAAGAAGAAGACGAAGACGACGACGATGATGATGACAATGACAAGATGATGAGAGTGTAGCTGGGTCAAGTAAATATTTTTAAAGCGGCGAAATCGACAAATGTAAAACTATTTTCTGGGTGCCGTAAGCGATTGTTACATTGCCGTTGCTGTTTACATTGTAATTTAAATGATATTGTCGATAAGGTTGACTGACTCGGTTGTCTGTAGGTGGGTTGCAACACGATATGACTAGTGAGTAGAAAGGGATCGATGACTGTTTCATGGACTGGCAGTTGGCCCTGAACGCAAATAGACGTAACGTTTCGCTTATAAATGGGAGAAGTTATCTATTCCTGTTCAGTTGTACCATTGGAGACATATCACTGGAAACAGTAGCCATGTAGACCAAACTGAAGTGGAATGATCACATGAAACTCACTGACGTGCATTGTTAGTCACCCCATGCTTAATAGGTGATTTGTTAGTGCCCAATAATTTTCGCGATTTTGACTGTGATAAACGGACCCTAGTGCAGAAAGTTGCAAATTCAAGTAAGTAAAAAACCTGTGGATTCCGCACCTTCAAATACTTATATAAACACAATTTTCCTTTGTGGGAGACTGTGTGTTCCAGACATGTGCGATTCGAAGTTCCAGACTGTAATGTTTTCTGTTTCTGTCGTTCTCGCATAATTTTTCGTTAATTGTATCAAGTCTTGTGTTTATCGTAATTTACTGTGTGTTTTCAAACATTTAGGAAAGTCCCACGAAATTCGTACTCTACCATTAACTATAAACTTAATTTGTTCAAATGGTTCAAATAGCTCTGAGCATTATGGGACTTAACATCTGAGGTCATCACTCCCCTAGACTTAGAACTACTTAAACCTAATTAACCTAAGGACATCACACACATCCATGCCCGAGACAGGATTCGAACCTGCGACCGTAGGAGCAGCGCGGTTCCGGACTGAAGCGCCTAGAACCGCTCGGCCACCGCGGCCGGCAAAACTTCATTTGTGCTTCTTGTAAACTCTGGCAACTGTTCCTGGCCTGTTCGTCTTATGGACTTCCGGGGGCTCCGTGTGAACGCACCTAGGATAGGCTCGATATTTACATGAGACGTACATGGTCGACCAGTGCTCTTCACTCTGCATACGCGACTAACTTCTGAAAGGTGGCTACACTGAGCCACAGCGCCAAAGTTCGCGCCAGAGAGTATTGTTCCACCGCCTCCACTGGCAGTGCTTATTGAGACGTAGCGGCAGGTAGTTCTTACCGAGAAGTTGTGGTGGACACTGCTTGTCGTGAAGTCAGAGTGAGACGTGGTAGTGGAGAGTGTTGTTCCATGTTTTATGCAGTGGTTTGATGGGAGAGATAGCAGATGTTGTTCTAATGGAGATATTGTAATGGTCAGAGTGCATTTCGTCGATGTATATGGAGGTATTTTCTTTTATTCTTTTATTCTTTCAGTGACCTGAATAATGTGTCATTACAGGTTCAGTCAACAAAGCATCTGGCTTGTGTTCTTGTATTGGAGTGTAATTCTGCTTTCCTTACGCAATTATAGTATTTCTAATTTTCTTTTATCACGTCAGTGTAAGTGGTATTTAAAAATTCTTGTCTTGTGAAGAAGAACCGTGCCAGATGTGCGTTGAGTCATACTACCACATACAGAACAGCTACACTTGTGTTTGTTGTTTCGTAGGTTTTATAGTTGCTGGGGACTTAATTAATTAACTGTGTTAACGAAAATTTTCTTTCATTGTTTGTTGTTATTCTAATCAGTCAGATTGCGTACTAATACTAGTCAGGGCCAGCCGTTTACGAAACAGCGTAATCGGACATACAGCGACAGAAAATTAAAAAGTATTTGCATTGCATTCTTATATCTTTACTTTAATTAAGCCCCCATGCACTTCCAAGAATTCTGTATGGCAGTCATAAATCTGGTTGAACAGAGGCGGCTTCTAGCTGAATCGATGGCGATACGCAAGTTGCACTTGAACAATGGACTGGCTTCGCACAAATTCCAACACAAAAAATAATTTCTCCTGTGGTAGTCGCCAAGTTGCTACAAGAAAACTACAGCGGAGCTCTGTCAAAACTTTGAACCTTCTTCTTTCCAGTAACATGCGCAACGTGTTTCTTTCTTTTCAAGTTTGTCTGTAATAAACAACTGAAATCTGTTCTTTCTTTTTGAATCACCCAGTATAAATCCGACATATGCTGTAGGTTTCTTTTTTTCACCCCCGACTCATTTAAACAGTTACCGTCAATCATTTCTGTACCAGCCCCATCATAATTAATTAAGTTTCGCAACATATGTTATTTTACGGAGCTGTCAGCCCTACGCCCAACTTCTGCTGGGCGACGTGTGAGCTATAATCAAGGTTTTCTTCCTTTAGCCTTTGGGAAAAAAAGCATCAGCTACAGTGAAGCGGATTCTCTCTTTATTAGCCCCTAGGTAGAGAATGACTCTTCCGCCAACCGTGGCATTCCAAGAGACTCGTTTCCCGCCATAGCTTCCGTTGGAGATTTTCACTGTTTCTCTGGCTAGGGGTCCGTATCAGGTATCCAAGGTTTTTTAACGAGATCTACTCCTGCGGCTCCTCCTGCCTCAGCCCTCGCAGAATGGAGCCCCTGGCTTGCCACCGGTTTAAAGGAGTTGAAATTTAACATACAGGGTGACGAAAAATTCGCGCCCTCGGACTTCGCAGCGTGATTCCTCACATACTGACAATACAAAAATGAAACTTCCTGGCAGATTAAAACTGTGTGCCGGACCGAGACTCAAATTCGGGAACTTTCTTTTCCGCGGGCAAGTGCTTTACCAACTGAGCTACCCAAGCACGACTCACGCCCCGTCCTCACAGCTTTACTTCTGCCAGTACCTCGTCTCCTATCTTCCAAACTTTACAGATGCTCTCCTGCGAACCTTGCATAACTAGGACTCCTGAAAGAAAGGATATTTCGGAGACATGGCTTAGCCACAGCCTGGGGGATGTTTCCAGAATGAGATTTTCACGCTGCAGCAGAGTGTGCGCTGATATGAAACTTCCTGGCAGATTAAAACTGCGTGCCCGACCGAGGCTCGAACTTGGGACCTAGTCTGCCTGGTACGATATCTGGCATTTCAATCGTCATACAGCGATTACAGTGGGTCAAGCCTTTTGCGTGTCTTGGACGCGTATTGTTTCGCGCCACTGCATCTATTAGACTGCAAACCTATTTTCTGAATATCATCTCCCAATGGTCCCTTCGAAATTATTTGCAAAGCACGTTGCTAGCCCTACTGGTGACGTAAGGCCCTAACGAAATGTAATGGAACTGAAAGCGGCAAGAATAATAGTTGGTATCAATCGATGGGACCATTGGGGGAGGGGACACAGAAAACAGATTTGGAACCTTGTAGATGCTGTGGCGCGAAACAAATCGCGTCCACGACGTGCAAAAGATTTCTTTAAAAGATGACCGTTGAAAACGATTCTACTTATATTTGTGTGTTTGTAGTACGTAACTGCAAATGTTTTGTAGAAGACATATTGTAATCGCTGTATGACCATTAAGACGCAAGATACTGTACCACGAAGACAAATAAAAACAATTAACCTCTCCCCAGAATCGAACCCTCGACCTCCTGCATGCAAACCCAAAACGCTATACACTACACCAACAGCCCAACACTACTGGTTCAGACTGACAGCGGCAGTGAAATGTTGTGCTACATAATAATGCTGATGGTTAGATTGGTAGATCAGATAACTAATAAAGACACACTGAACGAAACACGACAGAAACGAAATTTATGGAACAACTTAACTAAAAGAAAGGACTGGTAGATAGGAAACATCCCACAGCATAAAGGACATAAAGAAATCGAAAATTTGTTAATGAAGTGAGGTGTAGAGCTTAATAATAACAGAAGGAAACCAAAGCTTGGGTACATTAAGGGCATAAAAATGGATGTAGGTTTCAGTAGTTACGCTGAGATAAAGAGGCTTGCACAGGACAGCTACGCATGGAGAGTTGCATCAAACCAGCCATCTGACTGAGGATAGAAACAACAACAACAGCAGCAGCAGCAACAGCAACAACAACAACAACAATACGTGTGGCATTTTTCCAGAAGATTTAGATTTGTGATTCATGTGCTATCATACAGAAATAATGGCTTAAGTCAGAAATAAATTATAACCATTAGCTTTACGAATCAACATTTTCTTGTTCAGCGTGTATGCCAGTGGCGATCTTACACAATCATTAACTTTACAAATTAACATTTTGCTTGTCTGACTTGTTGCCGTTAACGCCAAGAACACCAACAAGAACTTATTTCTTGTAAGCTCAATGCGGTACCTGGAACCTGTAACACTACTAGTCTTGTTCTTATAATAGACGTTTTCAATCACCGGAGAAAAGGACTATCCCTGCGAGAATGTACCTTCATACTTGACGGAGAACAACGTGATTCTGTACGGCCAATCATGGACGGGCTTTAATCCAGAGCTTCCGAAGTCAGTCTCCCTCGTTTTAATATTAAACTTCGCTTACTGTTCCCTATTAATAACATTATACCCATATCTACATAGTTAACAGACAGTCAACACCTCTGACGAATTTGAAGGCTCTTTCATTTGCAAAATATGGCCAATCTGTAATAAAATTCTCAGCAGGAAGTCGTAATTACTTATAAGAAAGCGTGACCGATACTTGGAGTTCAAGGTTGTGGTCATTGCATTCTTCATTGTCATCAGTTAGCACTTCCGTTGTTGGCACATTTCTGACAGCTAACGGAACCACCTATGACCGGTTACGCTGGCCTGAACGAATCCTTAACTATTTACACTGACGAACAGACAAATTACGGCATTAAAAAATAATTAATGTAGAGTAATGCCATTTTGGGAATACATTTGTCTACGTAATCTACTTAAGTGATTAACATTGCATTGCGAGATAAGCCACTGCAGCCGGCCGAAGTGGCCGTGCGGTTCTAGGCGCTGCAGTCTGGAACCGCGAGACCGCTACGGTCGCAGGTTCGAATTCTGCCTCGGGCAGGGATGTGTGTGATGTCCTTAGGTTAGTTAGGTTTAACTAGTCCTAAGTTCTAGGAGACCAATGACCTCAGAAGTTGAGTCCCATAGTGCTCAGAGCCATATGAACCAATGAACCATAAGCCACTGCAAATGTGAAATGCTGGTACAGTAATAACCGGAGCAACCGCCAGAATGTTGAATGCAAGCATGCAAATTTGAATGCATTGTGTTGTACAGATGCCGGCTGTCTGCTTGTAGGATGGGGTTCCATGCCTGTTGCACTTGATCGGTCAATACGGGGACGGTTAATGCTGTTTGTAGATGACGATGAAACAATCCTCTGATGTCCGATATGTCTGCGACTGAAGATAGATCTGGTCATTGAGCAGGCCAAGACAACGTGTCGACACTCTGTAGCTTGTTGGGTTACAACAGCGGTATGTGGGCGAGTGTTATCCTCTTGGAAAACACCCCCTGGAGTGCTGTTTATGAATGGCAGCATAACCGGTTGTATCACCAGACTGACTGACAAATTTTCAGTGAGAGTGCGTGGGATAACCACGGAAGTGCTCCTGCTGTCTTACGAAATCTCACCCGATACCATAACTCCAGGTGTAGGTCCAGTGTGTGTGGTACACCAACAGGTTGGTTGCAGGCCCTCAACTGGCCTACTCCTAACCAACACACGGCCATCACTGGCAACAAGACAGAACCAGAATTCATCAGAAAACACAAGCAATACACGTCCATCCTGTCCTCCAATGAGCTCTCGCTTGACACCACTGAAGTCGGAAATGGTAGTGGTTTGGGGTCAGTGGAATGCGCGGTCCAGGTCGTCTGTCTCGGAGCTGTCCATGAAGTAAACGATTTGTAACAGTTCGTTGTGTCCTTGCAGTGCCAACTGCTGCTCAAATTGCTACTGCAGATGCAGTGCGATGCGCCATAAACATACATCGAACATGGTCTTCACTCCCGGAAGTGCCGGTGCCCGGCCTTCTTGCGACCGTACATTCTTGTGATCACCACTGCCAGGAGTCGCGTACAGTGGCTACATTCAGGCTTAGCCTTTCTGCAATATCGCAGAAGGAACCCTCTCCCAGGCACTTTATTGTGAATTGCAGAGTAATCACGTAGGTGTAAACGTAGATGTAGATGAGGAACATCCAGCTTCTCGTTAGCCCTATTGAACGTCCTCGTTCAAACTCAGTGAGGCGCTAATAATGGCATCTTTGTCCCCTTGAAGTCCTTCTTGAGTAACTTCAAGCCACCACGTCCAATCTCAAAGGTAACTAACGCTCACGACTATTACAGCGATTATTTAAAGCAGACCCGATTTACAGCCTCATAGCGACGCTACTACCGAGCGATGTGGCGCAGTGGTCAGCACACTGGACTCGAATTCGGGAGGATGACGGTCCAGTCCCGCGTCCGGCCATCCAGATTTAGGTTTTCAATGATTTCCCTTTGTAAGGGCACGGCCGACTTCCTTCCCCGTCCTTCAATAATCCGATGACCTCGCTTTTTGGTCTCCTCCCACCAAAATAACCCAGCCCAACCAATTACGACGCTACTAGCGCCACTCTTATAGACTGGCGCGAAATCTGAACAGGTGACATCTTTCAGATGTGTTGCGATTTTTTTTACTGTACATGTTACGCCAAGCTGAAAAAGAGAGTAACGGAGAGAGTGGGAGTGGGATATATGCGTGAGTATTATCAGCCCTTTCTCTCGCAAATTTCTCTCCTTCATACCTCCTCTGTGTCACCACAGATGATGTGTCACTGATCTCATTTCTACTAAGATTGCAGTACTAGCGAAGTGCCTATTTGCTTCCACCGCCCTGAGTGGAATGCCTAAGTTCTAATAAATCTTCACCAACCTGCAGTCTTCTACAGTTGTTGTCCCCTGCGCAGAAAACAGCACGTAGGTCGTGAATCTGTTAATCTTGAGGCTGTAAGAAACTCTTAGCTAGGAATTGATATTATGTGAATAATTAAATTGCCGATTAGTTTGTTTATGTGGGGCGCCACTCGCTTTTTATTGGCAGAACACTGGAAACTGCAAAAATAATCACAAATAATTTGCATCCTGTAACAACGATGTACTGCGTATTTCCGTAATTACTATCACACTATTCTCAACTACATGTCCATGTGACCATACATTGCTTACAAAGTCTTAACCTGATGCCGACCGCGGTAGACAAGAAATTTGTCCTCCGAGACTGCCGTGCCAGTTATATTCGCAAACTAGACATTGCATATTAAGTCTTAACTGATAGCGCGGCGGACAACATGTCCGTCCTCCGAGACTGCCGAACCAACTCTGATCTTACAGCCGAACGACCTCGCCCGCCATTCAAGTTAGGGGCGATCCGAAAATCACCGAAGTGCTTCGTCTGCTTTTTTGTTTACTATTCTGCTAGTTATTAATTCTTGTGAAATAATGGGATATAGCACTCTATTGAGAAACGCTTAATATGAATTGCTAGTAAATAAGCTGTTTCGTTTCTCTAACATTAATGGCAGAAGATTATCATTTTGGCGCGCAACTTCCGAATGCAGCAGCCAATCGTGGAGTTTAGGACCACAATTTTGGCGGTCTTTGTCATGATACCCGTACCGAAAAAACCATCTGTCATCGGTACCTCACACAACATTACGTCATCTTGCCACTACTGCCTTCTCAACTGCTCTAAGAAGAACTTCTTGTAACTGAATATGATGTCTTCAAAGCCAGAAATGTTATAAAGTGTACTGTTGTTAATAACATTAACAGTTCCTCGAGGTGAAATCTTCTGCTTTTCCTTTATATCCTTCCTCCCTCCTTCTCTCTCTCTCTCTCTCTCTCTCTCTCTCTCTCTCTCTCTCTCTCTTTTTAATGATAAACTAATCTCTCATGAAAGACCTAGCGTCTTCGGAACTTAATGAAACCGATTTGTTAGTCCACTGTATGCTAATTATTCAGCGCCTTTTGATTTCCTTCATTCCAATTAGCCCTATCCCTTGCAACAAGTGTACGCTATGAGCAACGTAATTGAGATCAGACAACATGAATAGTAGGTTTGGAAATGCTATAAGCACGTTACTGATAAAAGTTTTGTGAAACATTTCATTTTAGTACTTGTTGAAGTTTATAA
Organism: Schistocerca cancellata; assembly: GCF_023864275.1. NCBI lineage: Eukaryota > Metazoa > Arthropoda > Insecta > Orthoptera > Acrididae > Schistocerca > Schistocerca cancellata. The sequence continues at coordinate 702,651,667 of NC_064628.1, forward strand.
AATAATTCTGTAATAAAAACGCTCCAGGAAATGTCTCTTCGATTCCACAAACCAACAAATACACTCCTGGAAATGGAAAAAAGAACACATTGACACCGGTGTGTCAGACCCACCATACTTGCTCCGGACACTGCGAGAGGGCTGTACAAGCAATGATCACACGCACGGCACAGCGGACACACCAGGAACCGCGGTGTTGGCCGTCGAATGGCGCTAGCTGCGCAGCATTTGTGCACCGCCGCCGTCAGTGTCAGCCAGTTTGCCGTGGCATACGGAGCTCCATCGCAGTCTTTAACACTGGTAGCATGCCGCGACAGCGTGGACGTGAACCGTATGTGCAGTTGACGGACTTTGAGCGAGGGCGTATAGTGGGCATGCGGGAGGCCGGGTGGACGTACCGCCGAATTGCTCAACACGTAGGGCGTGAGGTCTCCACAGTACATCGATGTTGTCGCCAGTGGTCGGCGGAAGGTGCACGTGCCCGTCGACCTGGGACCGGACCGCAGCGACGCACGGATGCACGCCAAGACCGTAGGATCCTACGCAGTGCCGTAGGGGACCGCACCGCCACTTCCCAGCAAATTAGGGACACTGTTACTCCTGGGGTATCGGCGAGGACCATTCGCAACCGTCTCCATGAAGCTGGGCTGCGGTCCCGCACACCGTTAGGCCGTCTTCCGCTCACGCCCCAACATCGTGCAGCCCGCCTCCAGTGGTGTCGCGACAGGCGTGAATGGAGGGACGAATGGAGACGTGTCGTCTTCAGCGATGAGAGTCGCTTCTGCCTTGGTGCCAATGATGGTCGTATGCGTGTTTGGCGCCGTGCAGGTGAGCGCCACAATCAGGACTGCATACGACCGAGGCACACAGGGCCAACAGCCGGCATCATGGTGTGGGGAGCGATCTCCTACACTGGCCGTACACCACTGGTGCTCGTCGAGGGGACACTGAATAGTGCACGGTACATCCAAACCGTCATCGAACCCATCGTTCTACCATTCCTAGACCGGCAAGGGAACTTGCTGTTCCAACAGAACAATGCACGTCAGCATGTATCCCGTGCCACCCAACGTGCTCTAGAAGGTGTAAGTCAACTACCCTGGCCAGCAAGATCTCCGGATCTGTCCCCCATTGAGCATGTTTGGGACTGGATGAAGCGTCGTCTCACGCGGTCTGCACGTCCAGCACGAACGCTGGTCCAACTGAGGCGCCAGGTGGAAATGGCATGGCAAGCCGTTCCACAGGACTACATCCAGCATCTCTACGATCGTCTCCATGGGAGAATAGCACCCTGCATTGCTGCGAAAGGTGGATATACACTGTACTAGTGCCGACATTGTGCATGCTCTGTTGCCTGTGTCTATGTGCCTGTGGTTCTGTCAGTGTGATCATGTGATGTATCTGACCCCAGGAATGTGTCAATAAAGTTTCCCCTTCCTGGGACAATGAATTCACGGTGTTCTTATTTCAATTTCCAGGAGTGTATATATATTGTTTCCTCACTATAGGAGGGAGACGGGAAATCCGTAGCCAACGCTGTTTAGTGCACGCACAGTTTTCACTTTCTGAGGTAATGACTGACAGTCCATTCGACACTTCTATATCTAGAAATAGAGTAATAGGATTTTTGCAACCTGAAACGTATTAAATTCCTTCTGCTGACTGAATATAATTCGATTTCGAGGTCTTTTACAGGTGTCAAGAGTATTTTTTGATGTAGATTAACCGCGTTGGAATAAGAATTTAATGGGCAAATTATTAGATTAATGCAAATCTGCCTCGCAGTATTCAACAGACACAGCATGAGTGAAAGAAAATGTAACTTATTATTCAGAATTGCTGGATGTGCATACTGATCAAACTTGAATTGGATATGACATATTGTAGATCTTCTCAGAAGCTCGCGTTTAGCAGCATATTCTGTAAGTGTAATTGATGATTTTGGAGATGAAAGTATTAGAAAATTAGTTTAATGTGCATGCTTCCATTCATTTATGTAAAATGGAATAATTTTGTGGGGCAGTTCCAGACGTACGCACAAAGTATTCACTGCACAGAAAGGTACTACTAGGACATAATTTGGTGTCCGTCACCTAACTTCATGCAGATAACATTTTAAAAAGATTAGGCAAAATAACTACTTCTTTAGAATACGTCTACTCTCTTACAGAAGTTTGTAGTGAAAAACGAGGCACGGTTTGAGAATAATATTACCATCCACAGGTACAACAAAGGCAACAATAACAGCTGCCACTATCCAGAACTCAAGCTTACATTTGCACAGCAAAAGGAGCAAAATATGCTGCTATAAAACTACTTGATCACCTTCTTGTGAATTGAAGGTGGTGGCAGATACTGAAAAGTTAAAAAACAAAGTGAAACCATTTCTGTTTGACAACACATTCTTTTCCATAGATAAATTTGTTAATAGACAGCATGCATATGATTGGGTTACTTTTATCACGTTTTGTTGACAGTTAAAAAAACAGTTATATAAATGCAATGTTTCCACAGAGAAAATTTATTTTATTCTTAAACCTAGTGGCACGTTCCACAACATGGTCAGTTGTACCGGGTATGATCCATGGAACATACAAACAGACTAAATAATACTGTTGGCAATCAGCAGTCAGTCATACCAGAGATGGTTGGGAGTTTTTTTAGCGAGAATTCTATATACTTGCTTGTCTTGTGTTCCCCCACAAGATTGTTCTACTTTTTTGTGTGTTTGTAATGGGATAGTAGTGGCTGCGTCCCATTGGATGTAACTTTCCTCTGGAGTTTAGCTACAGGTATTACTTATTTCAGCTTTTTTTTATACGTGGTTCTTTTAAATCACCAAACTGATTGCTACAATACTGCAAATAAATTGAACAAGGTGATGTGGGTGTTAGCTCAATAATCTTGCATTCAGGTCAGAGTTGATTTTTCACTGTTTTTGACAATTGCTTCAGACAATATCCCGGATATTTTCCATAACCTGGACACAGTGGAAAAGGAAAACATATTCCCTTGTCCAACTAAGCTTCGGACAGGTCTTTAATTGTGATGAATTTATTAGTTCTTACTGTAAACAACGCCTCCAACAGCGTCAACTGAGTTTTAAATCTATTTCTGCTCGTTCGGAGTGATGTAACAGTAAGAAATTTTTGAAGTTGTACTTTCGTATGAGTAAAGGACACCATCACCAAAATAAGTAAATCAAAAATTTAGGAAAAAAGATTGGTACTTACCCTAAAGAAGACGCGTTAATTTGCTGACAGGCACAATTAGAACACACTTGCATACAGCTTTTGGCCACAGCCTTCATCAGTAAGGGAGACACACACCATTTACACACACAAGCAAGCACACATCATACACACATGACCGCCAACTCTAGCATCTTGGGCGGGAACTGACCTTTATGTAAGTGTCTTTTAATTGCGCCTGTCTGAAACTCTACGTGTCGTCTTTAAGGTAAGTAGCAATCTGTCTATTCCTACACTTTTGATATTCCTACATGGAGTTTCCATTGTCTGATAAGTAAATCAAGGTTTTTCAATACGTTTAAATTTTCTAACATTTCTGTGCATTTACAAAAACAGTACTGTGCCTCGCAGTGCTGTGTAATCATTGTTTATATGTATACCAGCCAAGCGGCGTGCATCGCAGGGGTAGCACTAACGAAGTATCTACGCCCGAACGACTTGTTTGGCGTAGTGGTAATAAGCTACATACGCAAACCTTCCTCGTGAATAAGTTTCTCTTTTAGTGAAAACCCTATCAAAATCCCTACTACTGTAGTTCTTTGTATTAGCCTTCAAATACAGACGAAAAACGTAGGAGACGTGTGTGTGTGTGTGTGTGTGTGTGTGTGTGTGTGTGTGTGTGTGTGTGTGCGTAGTTCGCTGTACAGACCAAAAAGAGGCATATTAACGACTACCTCTTCTATTCCGTCCGCATATGAATCGACGAAAAAAGGATACGCCTCCGAATAATGTTTATACGGACTCGTTGACAGAATTACACGATGGAGGTATCAGAAAGGTTTTACGGTGCATTTGGAATAAGGATTCCCAATATTTAAGCAACAGCTTTTCTTTCAGCACTGCGCATTTTAAGTTAGCAGATTATCTGGGTAGCACATTTGTACTGACTAAACCGGCTAAAGCCCTAGCAGCAAGTCGATAAATTCCTGCAATCTTCGTTCGAAGCCATTTCCATGAGATTTCTCTACAAAAATTTCGACTATAAATCTCTGGCGGGCTTTACAGTTTCATCTGCTCTTCTCGTAGTATATGTTTGTAGACTGTGTTCTTCAAAGTTTCTTCTTCTTCTTCGTTTCCCGCATTAGCACAAATAATTAACAGTGATCAGACCAGCTCAAGTAGCCATACTAAACGTGATGGAGTAGTGGCTAAGACAGCAGATTTTAATTTTCAAGCAGTGGGATTGAAATATACGCCCAGTCACGCTCACTCGCCTTTTCATGTGCAGTCGGAGTAAGATCAAACGAACGACGGGATAGTGTATTAGAGAGGCTCCAGCCAATTCCTTGTCTCATCTTTTTCCAGGCTGTTGATGGATCGCTAAAAAATTGGGGACCCTAAACTACAAACTCATTTCTTTTGCATTCGCGTACACTTGCTGCAAAGGTATACAGTGAGAAGTTTTGTTGTTAGCATCACCTTTCTAGAAGTTAAGTTATGTGCCAGTCGATTAATTTTACAATCTAACATGAGAAGATCATTTGTATTAATTATAAAAATTTATACATGAGTATAACTTTTGCAACCAATACTAGATAAAAGTATTGTGTGTGAGCCAAATGCAGGATTTAATTAAAATATATTGATAATTACTTTTACTTCATCTAAACTGATATAGTGTGTGACAATCGTTTACAGTTACCATTTGTGAAACTCATTCTCAAATAGCTAACTTCTTTCTATCGCAGACAAAAGTTCAAGAGAAAACAATAATGTGCCCATTTTACTAATTAAGTCTTCTTCTTTTGCTTACGCCTTTGTCCCGCAGTTTTCGCAGGGTCGGCGTGGTCACTATCGGATCTGGCAAGGTTAATGGGAAGGGGTGGCCGCATGCCCTTCCTGCCACCACCCTGTACCTCCTAGGACGAAATCCGTGGACCCCAGCTGTCTGCATCTAGTGTAAACCATGAAATAGTGCGAACGTGTTTCAGATGTCTGCTAGTCATGTAACTGAGGCGGGACGTGAAGACTAGCCCAGTATTCACCTAGGGGGATGTGGAAAACTGCCTAAAAACCACATCCAGGCTGGCCGGCACACCGGCCCTCGTCGTTAATCCGCCGGGCGGATTCAATCGAGGGCCGGCGCGCCTACCCCAGTCCAGGAAGCAGCGCATTAGCGCTCTCGGCTAACCTGGCGCGTCCATTGTATTAATTAAGTCTCTTGAGTATTAACTATTACGTTGAGAGAGACAGAATAGTCCTGTAATAGCCTTAGCGCATGTCATTCCCAGGTTTCGATTGTTCTTTAACAGGGGTCCTGTGTTGCATGATGCCCTTACTGTGCCGTGGAGAAGGTCAAACTGTCTTTACTGGCGACAATGGAATGGCTGCGTCCCGTGGGCTGAGCCAGACGTGTTCCAGCAATGATTCTTCCCTGTTTACTGTGCTCAGAATCTGTCTTGCGTGACCTTCAAGCAAACTTTGATGGTTCACATCAGGCAATGCATCGGAGTGCTCTAGTCGGTTATCATATCCCATAGAGGTCTTGGGGCGTGATCCTAAATCTGACAACAAGCCGACTCGAATTCTTCATCTTATCAACTGAATTGTTTATCAGTGTCTTCAAATGGTTCAAATGGCTCTGAGCACTATGGAACTTAACATTTGAGGCCATCAGTCCCCTAGAAGTTAGAAATACTTAAACCTAACTAACCTAAGGACATAACACACGTCCATGCCCGAAGCAGGATTCGAACCTGCGACCGTAGTGGTCGCAGGGTTCCAGCCTGTAGCGCCTAGAACCGCTCGGCCACATCGGCCGGCTCAGCGTCTTCATATGCTGTTGTGTAACGCCCGTGCTGAAAGAAGCAAACTACTGCCAAAAAGCATTCAGTGCTTAAGTAATGCTTAGTTTCTGTGGTATGTGAAAGCTACGTATTCTATTGAGTTGTTGATCTTGTCAGAGTCCTTAGACTGTCTCCTACAGTGTAGTATTATTGTCGTAACTTACAAAACCGCGCGGTGAGCGCATGTCCTTCCTTTCAGGCATGACGTAATAATTGGTTAGCATGTCTGCCTTGGCGACATTATCCAGAGGGACTTGAGTTTCCTTCACTGTCACCGTCAAACCCCACTCCCCTTACATCCCCTCTCTCAGAAGCATACTACAAACAGATCTTGTGATTATGCCAAAAATGACTTGTTGTTAGTCTCCGAATTGCAGTGTAACAAAATAAAAAGATAACAAACGACTTCCTACCTGGAAGTGGTTATCAGATAAGAAACAAGTTCATTTGATATTTGGGGCAATATAGGAGCTGCAGCCACAGAATCTGCTACCTTTCTCATTAAGGCGTGCATGACTCTCTTACTTGATATCGATACTGAATCTACAGTTGAAAGAGAGATATCTAGTAGAGTGTAGCACGGCACTTCGTGCTGACATTGAGTTGTGGCAGCGAGTCAATGAGACACGAAAGTGTCGGGAGCCATTCTGATCCAAGAACGTCACACCCAACTGGCTTCGGCTTGTCGGAGGTGCTTAGAAAGTCCTCACATCTTGGTGGCGTTCCAACGTGCTCAGTGGGAGTCAAGTCAGGTGTTCCTGGAGGGTGCCCAAGCATGTCCGCCAAGTCTTCTTCAAAGTATTCTGACACAATTTGGGTGCTATGAAATGCTGATATCTTTTATGAAGTTTAGGTCATCAACAGGGTGCTGTTGATGACCAAACAGATGAACACTGGCAGGCAGTAAGTTCGTGCATCGTCCACATAGAGAGACAATGGGAAACGTATTACCGACCTCTATTTCATCCCGTAAAAACATTTTACATCCGAAAATACTTATCCGACATGTCTGGAAAGTGTTTTGTTAGTCAACAGAATGCATCACGTCCTGTGCCTTGTAATGGATTCATACTATGGCATGGCATGTTGCATTGTGTATTGTGGCACATCAGTCTAGGCGAATTTTTTTTCCATTCATCGAGAATCAAAAGACGGTATTCCTGCACATACACCAATTTCTGTGCCATATGATATACGGAGCACAGGGATATAGGGTTGTGTATGTAGTCTATATTATCATTACGCCTTTACCTCGTTTGTGCCTTTACGACTTTACCACCTTCATACATTTTTTACTACTTACCACGCTCGTGTCTTCACTCTTTTTCCAGGTTTATACGTTTACACTTTTATACGTTTACCACATTTATACCTCTACACTTACACCACTTTTCTACCTTCACGCCAGTACCACTATCATACCTTTACAGTCTCGCCATAATTGTGTCATTATTCTACCATCATTATGCCTGTATCGGGAAAGAATCACCAGCATGCTGGCGGCACCCATTTAAGCATTTCATGCTGTTTGCTCATACATTGACTGCTTCAGTGTATTTCACCGTGTTTCTGTAAAAGAAGCGAGTAGTCCTACGTCATGTCTTGCTAAGCCAGAGTGCTAACTTGAAGCTCAACGTCTATAATCCCTCCGCGCGGGGTAGCCAAGCGGTCCAGAGCGTCTTGTCACTGTCCGCGCGCCTTCCCCCGTCGTAGGTTCGAGTCCTCTCTCGTCCTTAGCGTAAGTTAGTTTAAGTTACATTAAGTAGTGTATAAGCTTAGGGACCGATGACCTCTGAATTTTGGACCCAAAGGACCTTATCACAAATTTCCAAATTTTCTAGAATCTGCAGCAACGAAAAATGCAAGCAAAACGTGTCGAAAAATCTTCTCCGTGACGAGGATAAACCCCAGTTTTCGTACTGCTGCCATTTATTAACAGCGGCAGCGATAGACTTTCCAGTTCCTGTTACAGCAGTGAGTTCAAATACCTAGTTTTCTCGTAAGTAACTTTAAACTGGTCATCTCGAGTCCTCATGAACAACAGCAGCAACAGATAGCGAATCTTACGTCAGAAAACATCGATTTCATAAGCAAAAATCAAAGCTGCAGGACAAACACAGGAATTCTGAGGCAGTTATGTTGCCAAAATAAAAGAAAAAGTAAATTAGCTAATACTAATCATTTATTAGTAGGAAAACCATGTTCATCCAGCAACAAGATTTATTTAAGAGATCAAATCAATAGTTTTTCTCCCGAAAGGTTTCTCACTACACTGCTTTTAAAGCCCTCATTTAAATGTTCAAATGTGTGTGAAAGCTGATGGGACTTAACTACTAAGGTCATCAGTCCCTAAGCTTACACACTACTTGACCTAAATTATCCTATGGACAAACACAAACACCCATGCCCGAGGGAGGACTCGAACCTCCGCCCTCATTTATTACGATGGCATAATCACAGTATATCATATACTATGTGCATAGTAATACTGAATTTGTCAAGGAATTTTTAGTGAAGCAAAGTATTGTGCAAAACGGAAATGTCTTAGGGGTAATGGATGGGCAATGAAAGATATTCTCCACGTAAATGTATTACCCAAACATGAAAATGGTTGAAATGGCTCTGAGCACTATGGGACGTAACTTCTGAGGTCATCAGTCCCCCAGAACTTAGAACTGCTTAAACCTAACTAACCTAAGGACATCACAAACATCCATGCCCGAGGCAGTATTCGAACCTGCGACCGTAGCCAAACATGAAGCAGTCACAGTATTTTTGCTTGAAGGCAAACAGCACACTCATGGCTGTATGCAGTACAGTGTAATTGATACAAAAGGACAGGTCACTATATTTAGGTTTTTCAACTTTCTGCAAAAATTTGTAGTAAACGTTATTTGACATGCATATTTTACCAAGTATTTGCGTTTGAAATTATATGTCTAACGTAGAAATAGCTGTTAACTACTGTTAAGTATTAAGCGTTAAGGAAATTGACACTATTATTCCACATACATTAGCATGTCCTTTTATACTGTATATATATATTTACATTCACTATTACGATGTACACCACGCTAGTAAGCAAATGAGAAAAACATTCACCAGTATTCAAGAATTCAGTATTAAACACTAAACAAAATGAAACAATTGTTGTGTGTGTTGTCTCAGTTCTTCAGTATCTGATTCTTTCAACCATTTGCAAACAAATAAAAAGGACCGATAATTCAGGAATTTAGCGTCACATCACTAAGCAGACTTTGATCACAAATTTGTTAAAGTTAAAACACTGTGACTCTTTGTTAGATAATTTACTTGTCAACGACTCTTAAATCTTAAGATGATTTACTTTAACACATAAAAAATACTCTTGTGTATCTCTCCCTTCAGCAGAGGTCTTGTAAAGCAAGCTCTCCCAAAGGTGCCGCATGGGGTACGGCCGTCCGTGAGCAGCCATCAACTCGCCTGGGGCTCACGAGAAATACGGGCCCTAAACGAACTTGTGACGTCACACTAGTCACTGTGCTGCGTGCAGGACCCGCGGCAAATCAACATGCAATTGAAAAAAGGCTGAAGGTCTTAAGTTTGTTGCCTGCTGCCGTGAAGTTGCACGCATTTAAAGCACAGTCAAGAATTATCAAACTCATCTGAACCAGAGACGGCTGCTGGCACTCGTAAGACCTGCAGTGTCACGTGCTGTGACGTGTGCATCGCAGCCTGTCTTTCTCTTTCTCGTGGGCCACACCTTCCCACAGGCGCTCGCCACACGCGGGCAATACGATCGCAGATGCTACGACTGGCTGCCTCATTGCCCTCGCACCAGATGTTTGCCTACTCCTTGCCCACCTTTTCTTGTGGTTACGCGCAAGTATTGGAACTGTCTACTATGAAGTGTCCTTTACATCTGGCTTCGAAAAGTGTAGCCGAAAGCGCAGCACTGAGTGGTGTTATTTTTGTGGAAACTTATGAAAACCCATAACGCTCCAAAGACATTTTTAACGGAAGGGACCAATATGGCCGAAAGTTTAACATGACCTAACTTCAAACTGTTGCATACTGCAGACGACGCAAGCGGCGGGAAAAGGTCATACTTTCCCTGTATATACAGAATTTTACTCTATACAAGACGGTTCTCCTGATTGTTACTCTTGCTCATCAATTTGGTTGTCATGCATTAACAGCACTTCCGTTATCGTTGAAACGGTAATTGTTGGCAATGTCATTGTTCACAAACGATGTGTTAATATAAACATTTCAACTGTAATTACGTCTGCCAAACAGCGAGAAATTGTATTACAAATAGTTTAGCACTGCATGGCTTAAAATACAGCACGTCCCTCTTCCGATAAAAGAATCTCACATTGGTAGTGCATTGTATGGTTCCCATGTTAGCTACAGCTATAATGATGCGTTCACAATGGAAAACTGTCTGCGACGTTGTCTCTGTACTATCATATTATCTCCGCTATTGCCCGCCCAGAGAGTTGCATTACGAAATTGTGCATTTTAATGTTATGGAACTGACTAGTAACGTGAAAAAGTTGTTAGTCTTCTTTTAAACAAAAACCAAACCGAATTCGTTAATAAGTACTTACAGTATGTCGAAATTATCAACATAAAATAAACTAATTGTATTTCTCACTGATAATACGGATACGGGTAGAATATTATAATGTTAGACCTGGTCGACACATCAGGAATTTCTCTGGAGTGAGTATAGTGTACTGCACATCACAGAACATCAGAATGTAGGAGGTGTATTGTCCATGGTATAGTATTGAAGCAGGCAATGACAATAACGATCCTAGTGTCCTGGCAGTGATGTGAAAATCCGTATTTTTGCTTTGTGAAATACGAATATTAGATAATGTTTTCCATTTATACTTTATGATACGGCCTGGTAGACTAAAGGTAAAGTACATTCCTGGAGCCGGCCGGTGTGGCCGAGCGGTTCTAGGCGCTTCAGTCTGGAACCGCGCGACCGCTACGGTTGCAGGTTCGAATCTTGCCTCGGCTATGGATGTGTGTGATGTCCTTAGGTTAGTTAGGTTTAAATATTTCTAAGTTCTAGGGGATTGATGACGTCAGACGTTGAGTCCCATAGTGCTCAGAGCCATTTGAACCATTTGAACATTCCTGGAAATGATTTTTGTGACCTTTGCAAAGGAAAATATTTCATAAATCTCAATCAACAAGTAAGTTCAATTTCTCGTAGCTGCTGTTTGGAGTCATATATACTTTTATAAATTATACTGTAATGATCTTTTGACTGTAAAATTATTTATTTGTAAACCTCAATAATGTAATTTCAACTGCGTGGCCATTATCAAGTGGAAATAATTTTATTTTACCACATTTCAAAAGTAAACGTCACCCGACATAACACAGAAGCTCGTTTTATCACACTATGTCCCTGATTACGATTTTTGTGGTGCTGCGTTCTCCGAATAGCGTTGTAAGTATCTTGCTCATATTCTCCTTGATTTTTGCTCGCATCCGTAATACCGGGTGAACTAAATGGTACTACATTCCGTTTTTTTGTATGTAGAACATAAGGTGGTTTCATCATATTTTGTTCTGTGGACTCACATATATTTGTTACTGCCTACGAATCCGTGAGGAAACTGCTAGATTTAAATGTGTTGTTTGTATAATGCTCGTATTCGACTTCATTGTTTTTCGCAAGATTGCAAAGCATAATCAGTGGTAAGAAGCAAAACCATTCAAAGCAGAAGTATATATTCATTCCGTGATAAGATGGATTAAGGTTAAATAGTAATTCTGTTAAAATCTGCTAACAGGAAGCTGTCCACTAAAAGAAAGTACTGAAAACCGATGTGAAAAGAAATAAAGTAGAATAGTAGCAATGTACTTACGACACATTTAAATCGATCAATTCACACACACTTTCATAGGCAGGAACAAATATACGTGATTCAACATAACGTAGTATGACAAAACCAGCTTCTATACTATATGAAGCGAAAATAAATGTGGAATAATTTACCCCAGCCAATAATACGGACACAAGCAAAAATCAGGCAGAATTCAGTCAAATGAATGAGTGCAGTTCGCACAAGAAGTTATAATTAGGAGCACAGTGTGATGAAACGAGCTTCTTTTTACTACTGAACGAAAACATGTGGAAGAATTTAAAACACGCAACATGAAAAGGAAGGCGCTTGGGAAGGCTGATGGTCGGTAAGTCTCTGTATCATCCGTAATTTCTCTAATTTTCTCTTCGTGGTCATTTCGCGAGATGTATGTGGAAGGAATCACCAGTAATATGTTGTCAGAGTCTTCCCGGAAAATGCTCTCTCGAATTTTAAGTGGTGAACCGCTCAGTGATGCACAACACCTCTCTTGTAACGTCTGACAGTGGAGTTTGTTGAGCATCTCTGTAACGCTTTCGCGCCGTGAAAGTATCCTGTGTCCTGTGACGAAACGCGCCGCTCTTCGTTCGATCTTTTCTACCGCTTCTATCAGTCCTCCTTGATAAGGATCCCAGATTCATGAACAGTACTCAAGTTTTGTAAGCTACTTCTTTCGTGGTTGACTTAAATTTCCTTAAAATTCTTCCTATGAATATCAGTCTGGTATCTGTTTTTCCTATATTAGCTGCCGGCCGGTGTGGCCGTGCGGTTCTAGGCGCTTCAGTCTAGAACCGCGTGACTGCTACGGTCGCAGGTTCGAGTCCTGCCTCGGGCATGGATGTGTGTGATGTCCTTAGGTTAGTTAGGTTTAAGTAGTTCTAAGTTCTAGGCGACTGATGATCACATATGTTAAGTCCTATAGTGCTGAGAACCATTCCTATATTAGCTGTATTTGGTCATTCCATTTAAGGTCGCTCTGGATAGTTATTCCTAGATATTTTACGGTATATACGGTCTCCAGCATTTGTCACCAATAGTGTAGCTTAACAACAATGGATTTCCTTTTCCTGAGTATGCGCAATGTTACACTTATTTACGTTCAGGTTCAACTGCCAGAGCTTGCACCATTTACTTTTCTACTTCCTTGTGTACAACGGTATCATCTGCGGACAGTCTTAAAGACCTTCCGACGCTTTCCACTAGATCATTTCTATACATTGTAAACAGTAATGGCCCTACCACACTTACTTGAGATACTCTGCAAATTACCTTTACATCTATCGATTTTGTTTCGTTAAGAGTTCTGTCTTCAAGGAAGTCTTGAATCCAATCGCAAGTCTGGTCCAGTACTCGGTAAGCTCGTATTTTTCTTCGGTAGCGCAAGACGGTGTCAGACGTCTTCCCGAATTGAAGGAACAGGTCGTCAACCTTAGCGTCGTTGTCTACAGCTTTACGGATCTCATGAAGGAACGCAGCGAGCTGAGTTTCACAGGATCTCTGTTTACGGAATCCGTGTTAATTTATATGGAGAAGATTTACGGTCTCCAAAACAGTGAGCAATAAACACGTTCCACAATTCTGCACGAGATTGACGTTAACGATATAGGCCCTTAATTACGTGCCTCTTTCCTACGATTCTTCTTGAAAACGGGAATGACCTGCGCTTTTTTCCATTCGCTAGGTACTCATCGTTACTTCGGCGATCTACGATGAACTGCTACTAAAAGGAGAACAAGATCTTTGGCATAATCTCTGTAGAATATTGCAGGTATCTCATCTGATTCTGATGCCATTCCACTATAAAACGATTGTTCTTACTTTTCTATTCCGCTATCGGTTGTCTCAGAATGTATCATTTGTACGTTAGTACGCTGACTGAAAGGAAAGAACGTGTTACGATCTTCCGCGGTTTAACGAACATAGCACTTTGTTTGTTTGCTAGGTTTTGACTTCTCTCGAATCTGTGATGAAACTTTCTGTGTTTACGTAGCAGTTTCCTAATACTTCTATTAAACTACAGCGGATCTTTCTCATGCCTTAAGACCTTTCCCGGAGCGTACCTGTCTAAGGGATATTGAATGATGCATTTGAATTCTTTCGATTTATGCTCCACATCTTCGTACTCAGCACTGAATATTGGATGCTGACTTCTCACATACTCTGCAATTTGTATTCTGTTGTTCTTCCTGAACAAAAATATTTTCTTGCCTTTCTTAACATTCCTTGTAAAACCATAGTCATAGTTGTTATCACACCCTTATGATCACTGATATCCTCTTCCGCTTACCCTCCTCCTCGTCAACTGATTCAATGAGTTCAGGTGAAGAAGATGAAATTAAGTAATTCTGCTACCTAGGCAGCAAATTGACTTATGACAGTTGGAGCAAGGAGGATATAAAAAGCAGACCAGCACTGGCGAAAAAGGCATTTCTGGTCAGGAGGAGTCTACTAATATCGAACACAGGTCTTAATTTGAGGAAGAAATTTCTGAGAATGTATATTTGGAACACAACTTTGTATGGTAGTGAGAGATGGACTGTGGGACACCGGAACGGAGGAGAATTGAAGCATTTGAGATGTGGTGCTACAGAAGAATGTTGAAAATTAGATGGATTCATAACGTAAGTGATGAAGACGTTCTCCGTCTAATCGGCGAGGAAATAAATATATGGAAAATAGTGACAAGAAGAAGGAACAAGAGTTAAGACATTAGGGAATAGCTTCCATGGTACTACAGGGAGCTGTAGAGGGTGAACACTGTAGAAGAAGATACAGATTGGGATACATCCACCAAATGATGAGGGTCGTAGGCTGCAGGTGCTACGTTGAGATGGAAAGGTTGGGACAGGAGCGGAATTCGTGGCGGGCCGCATAAAACCAGTCAGAAGACTGATTACCCAAAAAAAGTATTTTTGTTGCTAGGCGGTTTAAGACACTATCTTCAAAATGTCACCCCAATTCCTGTTTCTGGCACCAACTTTGATAGATTGTCTCTCTCAGTCTATAACTGTCAAGTTGAAATCGCCCGTACAAAAGCAGGATGAGCAGGAAAATTTCAGACCATATTCTGGAAGTTCTCAGTGTAGCGCTCTGCCACTACAGCTCCTCATTCAGGTGGTGTATAAAGGCACCCAGTTACCATTTTTGACCGGCGATGCCTAGCTTCAACCAAATTAGTTCGTTCTCGGAATCAATAATAAATTCGCTGGATATTATCGAATTATTTACAGCAATAAACATGCCGCCACTACTAGCGACTAACTTATCATTTCGATGGACATTACAATCTGAATAAGCGATACTAAATCTCGGATTTGTCCTTGAAAACTACTGCACTTTACTGATATCATGTTAACCACCACGAGCACGCCACACGTAGTCTGCCACTGTGGTAGCCGCTTCCCACGTGTAATGCACGAATGAACTATTAAGTGGTACCCTACAATTCTCCACACGGGTGCGAAGGTTGAGAAATTCGCGTCAGATACAGTCGGAGAGTCGTCTGAGTCCCTGGTTCACACTTCCAACTCTGCTCCAAATCAGAGGACTATGACTGATAGATCCTAGGTATGATGCTACAGATAATCATTCTGCACCCGACGTGTAATGCTACTTAACTTCACCAAATCGGCCATCCGCTTAAAGGAGCCGAGGATGTACTTAGAACCCAAGCGGCAGGCGTGATTCGTGCCTACATGTGCCACGATTTGCAGCCATTTGCTCCAGTGCTCTCGATAGCCATCAGCAGGGCAGCCCCCACGTCACAGACGTGAAGCTCCCCCCCCCCCTCCCCCTCCACCCCGCAAACGTAAAGAGTGTACACTGGCATTATTTATCGCCTTGCATGCTATTTCCCTGAGGGGCTCCATTACCCAACTAACCTGCTCTCTGCAACTGTACGGACTGCGCAGGAAAATCGCCCGCTGGCCCCACAGGAGAGACGTCTCGTGTTGGCTCAGTATTTTAAACACTGTGTGACACCTTGAAACTGTTGCTAATGCGTAAGGAGCCATCCATGAGGCCCCCACCCTCTTTCGCCTTTTACCCAGCGACAAGCGAACAACCCACCACCGTCTTCTACTCCCTCTCGAGTGAAAGACGAAGTGGTGAGATGCTGTGTATAGAAAGATGCAACGTTAACCTGATCATTAGGGGGTTCCAATTGTACGAAGGGTGTCGAAGGACTCGTGAGCAGCACCTTGATGTCGCCACAGCTCTGAGCAGCAGACTGAATCCTGTCGACCATGGACAACCTGGCCTTGAGGTGTATACGAACAGAAGTCGATTCTCCTTGTCTGCGCTCACGAGCACAGTCCCTAGCGATATCGTGCTGCGTAAAGAAAATTTGAATAAGATCTAAAAAATACAAATAAAGCTATGAGAAGTAGCTGAGGAAGTACAAAAACAGTCCTGCGAAACAGGATATTATCCAACTGTGGCGCTACCGACGTTGGAATGTACGCAAAATACAAAAGAAAATAAACAAAAATAAAGATCTCCTGTGCAGAGTTCTCACTACAGTCTAAGATAGCAAGATCCTCTAGCTCTTACAACATAAATATCTCTGCTGGAAAAGAGTGTATCAACGGTTGCTTTCTGCTAGAAACTCTGCTTGCACAAAGCTACAGGAGGAAATAAATATACTATCTCTAAAGCACCAATTTAAACTATGCGCTGTGTACTAATACGAGATTTAAATGGACTTGGCTCTTCTGGTGGCGGTCGCCTCACCCAGATATGCACTGAAGTTTACGCATAAAAACTTACAGTAAGTTAGTAAACACCGGTCATCAAATAAAATACACGGGTTTAATACACTTCCTTGCGGAAATGAGTGTGAAACAGGAGCTAAACTAAATTACTGAGTATCAGACAAACTTACACAGGTACAGGCGTGCCCCTGCTGCACGTGCGGCCAACATAAAACTGAGAATGTATGTGATTTTTCGTGTTTATAATGATAAATAATTATTGCTTCAACAGATGCAAAAATAGAAATACAAAAATGGAATAGAAGTCAATTCAGAAAGGTCTAACTATGGATATCATACTAGTAAGATGCGCTTAATGTGCTGAAAAGTATTGATACACATAGTAATAAAAGTTATTATATTACAGTAGGGCCTGGCCAGTATGTAAGCTGTAAGTGCTAAGTGAATATGGTTCTGTGCTGGCACTCAGTGTATACAATGCATACAAGTCTCGTGAAATTTTCACCTGTAGATGAGATTTTTATGTATCATTCTGAGCCATTTATCCTGTCTAAATAGATCTCCAAGCTATTACGCTTATTTCAAAGTTATCACTATAAGAAACTATACCATTACTACATCTGACGTGGGGAATGATTTGTGTGCGACTAATATTTTAGTTCCGCTAAGGAGGCATAAAGATTAAAAAGACGACACTAAAGAATTGGACCGCAGCTCGTGGTCTTGCGGTAGCGTTCTCGCTTCCCGCGCACGGGGTCACTGGTTCGGTTCCCGGCTCGGTAAGGGATTTTCCCTGCCTCGAGATGACTGGGTGTTGTTGTGTCGTCTTCATCATCATCATTCGTCCCCATTACCGTCGGAGAAAGCCAGCCGCAAACCACCTCCGCTACGACCTTGCCTAGTATGCGGTGCGGGTCTCCCGCATCGTCCCCTACTCTCCTCTGAGTATGGGACGTCATCATCACCATCAGTAAAAAATTAAAACTGCAGAATTTCGTCTATAAAAAATTTTCAACATATGCTATTAATTTGCCTTTTCGTAGATCAAAATTCAAAGTTTTTCGCGACTCTTTCACGTTGGTGTACTAGGAAGCCATTATGCATTGCCGCCACATCATAATTTATTAAAACAGAAACTCAGCGCCGGCTATTCTTTCTTTCCATATGAAAAATAATAGCGACATCGGAGCAGTACTGTTATTCGTAAACAAGCAAAATCCTGATATAACTGCATAGAATCAGCTGACACAAAAGTTTTCAGAGTATCGTACCGTGTCATTACGTTAAGGAAAAAAAAAGTCTATTGGAGAAAGCAACGTTTCGGCCACGCTCATAGTGGCCTCCTTCTGGATCTACTGTATACCCAGAATAAGGCCACTGTAACCATGGCCGAAACGTTGGCGTCTCCAGTATGGGTTTCTTTATATTATATCATACTCATAAAACTTTTATGTCAAGCAAAATCTCTTCTGTTTATCTCCTAAAGCTTTCATCCAAGTTCATTCCAGGTACCAAATGCAAATTAACACAACTATGAGTCGTATGTGCGAAACTGATTCTTTTGAATGGGAGCTGACTATTAATGTGGACACTTTAACGTGGCAGTTGGCGGTGAGCGTAAACGAACAATAACTTCCACTGCAGCGAGCTGATGCTGCGTTGTGGTGTACAGACTGGCAACCTATGATCCCTGCTCCTGGGAAAGCAGAACTGACAGACAGTGATAGCGATCTCAAATCCTTCATGGGGTGTTCAGTCGTACCCGAACTGTGACATGGACCTACAATAGCCCCTTGACTCATTTCAAAACAAGAAAACAACGAGCAACGCACAACACAGTCAAATGGAGGTGAAAACGCATTCGGTAATGGCTTTCGTAACTGATTGCTGAAGGTGTCAGTGCCTTATCCAGTTAATTGCAGGCCCGACCTGTACCGGTATCCAAAGCAACCATAGGGCGTAACACCTTACCTCCCATCTGAAATAGCCACGTTAAATGGTCTACATAATTTTGACGTATGACATTCCATACCTGAAAGGCACTCGCCGGCAAAACCTACTCCGTACCATAGCTACTGAACCCTTTGACGTTGGAGGCAATGTACACTGCACGATAAAAAAAGTAAAGCACCCACAGGGGAGGAGGAAATAAAACGAAACTTCACTGGTTGAGAGGGTATGTGAGGCTATTTCGTGGTTACTAAATTGAGTCAAATTAACAAAGAAGTTGATAGTATGAGCCCCCACATGTGTCACAGTCTGCCTCGTTAGGGTGCCTGCGCTGATTTGGTCGTAAAGGCAGTCGTAAGCCGATCTATCCTCTCCCGACACAAAGTGGCCCACAACTGTTGTAAGTGGATCTTGGTATCCTGGATATTGCCACTGGGAAGGAGTTGATATACCAGGTGATTCCACACATGTTCCATCAGCGACAAATATGGGGATCTTGCTGGCAACGGGGATAACACAACATCACGCAGACGGTTGGTAGGGCTGTATGCCACGTGTGAACGAGCACTGTCCCGCGGAAAATACGTACCGCGATACGGTCTCATGAGAGGTAACACATGACGACGCAGGATGTCCGTAGCGTACCGTTGTGGCGTCAGACTTCCCTCAATCACTACTACCTGTAACTTATCCGACGGCTCACCAAACCATGACGCCAGCAGTAATACGTCTCTGCCTTTCCGGAACGTGGGGAGAATGGGATCTTTCCTTCAGGTCGCCACCCTACCCGCCGACTGTGATCATCTGGGGTAGTGTGGCACCGCGGTGCCCGCATCTCGTGGTCGTGCGGTAGCGTACTCGCTTCTCACGCCCGGGTTCCCGGGTTCGATTCCCGGCGGGGTCAGGGATTTTCTCTGCCTCGTGATGGCTGGGTGTTGTGTGCTGTCCTTAGGTTAGTTAGGTTTAAGTAGTTCTAAGTTCTAGGGGACTGATAACCATAGATGTTAAGTCCCATAGTGCTCAGAGCCATTTGAACCATTTTTGGGACCGCGGTTTATCGCTGAACACAAAGCGACGTCATTCATCAGCAGACCATGCTTCCTAGTCAACACACTACTCCTACCGCAGTCGTTTTTGTTCTACATCTACATCTACGTGATTACTCTGCTTTTCATAATGAAGTGCCTGGCGGAGGGTTCAATGAACCGCCTTCAAGCAGTCTCTCTACCGTCCCACTCTAGAACGGCGCGCGGGAAAAACGAGCACTTACATTTTTCTGTGCCAGCCCTGATTTCTCTTATTTTTTCGTGATGATCAATTCTCCCTATGTAGGTGGGTGCCAACAGAATGTTTTCTCAATAGGAGGAGCAAACTGGTGATTGAAGTTTCATGAGAAGATCCCGTCGCAACGAAAAACACCTTTGTTTTAATGATTGTCACTCCACTGGGGGAACGTATCAACTATGTGGCACTGTCTCCCCTATTTCGCGATAATGCAAAACGAGCCACCCTTCTTTTAACTTTTTCGATGTCAGCCGTGAGTCCCACCTGATGCGGATCCACCTCCGCACAGCAATACTCCAGAATAGGGCGGACAAGCGCGGAGTAAGCAGTCTCTTTAGTACATCTGGTCTGCCAATAAATCGCAGTCTTTGGTTTGCTACACCTACAACATTATCTATATGATCGTTCCAATTTAGGCTATTTGTAACTGTAATCCCTAAGTATTTAGTTGAATTAACAGTCTTAAGATTTGTGTGACTTATCGCGTAATCGAAATTTAACGGGTTTCTTTTAGTACTCATATCAATAGCTTCACATTTTTCTTTATTCAGGGTCAATTGCCAATCTCCGCTCCATACTGATATCTAATCTAAATCATTTTTCAACTCGTTTTGGTCATCTGATGGCTTTACAAGATGGTAACTGACAGCATCATCTGCAAATAATCTAATAAGGCTACTCAGATTGTTTCCTATGTCGTTAATGTAGATCAGGAACAATAGAGGGCCTATAACACTTCCTTGGGGAACGTCGGATATTACTTTCGTTTTACTCGATGACTTTCCGTCTATTACAACGAACTGTGACCCTTCTAACAGGGTATTACGAATTCAGTCGCACAACTTAGGCGATATTCCTTAGGCACGCAGTTTGGCTAGAAGACGCTTGTGAGAAATGATGTCGAAAGCCTTCTGGAAATTTAAAGATATATAATAAATTTGACGTCCCCTGTCGATAGCACTCATCATTTCGTGAGTATAAAGACCTAGTTGTGTTTCACGAGAACGATTTTTTCTGAATCCTTGCTGACTATGTATCAATAAATCATTTTCTTCTGGGTAATTCATGATGTTCGAACACAGTATATGTTCCAGAACCCTACTGCAAATCGACGTTAGAGATATGGGTATGTAATTTAGCAGATTACTCCTATTTCTCTTTTTGGGTATTGGTGTGACTTGAGCAATATTCCAGTCTCTAGGTATGGATCTTTGTGTGGCTATTGGTGGGATATGATTGCTAAATATGGGGCTATTGCATCAGCATACTTTCAAAGGAACCTGACTGGTACACAATCTCGACCGGAGGTACACCGAGGTTATCTACTTCTATGTTTCTCATCTTGGTAGTTGTTCTTGATTGGAATTCAGGAATATTTACTCCGTCTTTTTTGGTGAAGGAGTTTCTGAAAAACATGTTTAATAACTCTGCTGTAGTGGCACTGTCATCAGTGACTTCACCGTTGTTATCGCTCAGTGAAGGTATTGATTGTGTCTTGCCAATGATGTGCTTTATGTATGACCAGAATGTCTTTGGGTTTTCTGATAGATTCCGAGACAGAGTTTCGTTGTGGAAATTATTAAAAGCATCTCGCATTGAACTACTCGCTATATTTCGAACTTATACAAAACCTTGCCAATTATGGGTATTTTGCGTCCTTTTAAATTTGACAGGTTTTTTCGCTGCTTCTGCAACAGCGGTCTGACCCGTTTTGTGTACTATGGGGGATCAGTACTGTCACCTATTAATAGATGTGGTATATATTTCTCAATACCCGTCGATACTATCTCTTTGAAAGCATTCCAAATCTTTTCTACGATTACGTGATCAGATCGGAAGGAATGGAGACGGTCTCCTAAAAAGGCGTTAAGAGCATTTTTATCAACTTTTTTAAATAGCCGGCCGCTGTGGCCGAGCGGTTCTAGGCGCTTTGTCTGGAACCGCGCGACCGCTACGGTCGCAGGTTCGAATCCTGCCTCGGGCATGGATGTGTGTGATGTCCTTAGGTTAGGTAGATTTAAGTAGTTCTAAGTTCTAGGGGACTGATGACCTCAGATGTTAATTCCCATAGTACTCAGAGCCATTTGAACCATTTTTTTTAAATAGATGCACTCTTCGTTTCTCTTTGATGGTTGTGGGTGTTACGGTATGCAGCCTAGCAGCAACTGCCTTGGGGTCGCTAATCCCTGTATTCGTCATGATACTCCCAATTAGTCCAGGATTATTTGTTTCGGTTACAGCGGCCGGCTTAGGCGTGTGAACGGTGTCAAATGTCGAGTGATCACTGAAGGACACAGAGACGCCACGTAGTCGGTACTCGTATGACAGCGTTACCAGCAGCTGACGGAATTCGAAAGGGGCCTCAATGTAGGTTTCCATTTGGCCGGCTAGTCGAATCGTGCAATATCCAAATTTGTGGGACGTTCAGATGTTCTAGCGGCCCAGTGTAAGATTGGACGGGAAGCAAGCACATCGTAATCCTTTCACATCTGCACCTGCCATCCGAGAACAAGTAATGGACTTCCAGCAACAATGTGTCATCCGCCATTCTGCACCGTTGGTTAGAGTTTAGATGCAGCCGGACTGGGGATCTGCTGTCCTTGCGTCAATTACCATTACCACTAGGCCACTTAGGAACATGGCTGCCAAGGAGGGGAAGGAAGCCAGTGTGCACTCCATGTGCATACCGGGGGGAGTCATTCCAGATGTGTAAAGGGTGCTTCTGGATGCCATGCAGAGTACGGGGTGCAGCCAACTGCAGGTGGTAGCTCATGTCGGTACCAAGGACGTGTGTCGCTTTGGCTCGGAGGAGATTCTTTCTGATTTCTGGCGGCTAGCGGAAATGGTAAAGACTGCCAGTCTTGCTTGCGAGATTAAGGCGGAGCTCACCATCTGCAGCATCGTCGATAGACCCGTCTGTGGTATTTGGTGCAGAGCCAAGTACAGGGTCTGAATAAGAGGCTCAGGTGGTTCTGTGATGGTGTAGGTTGCAGATTCCTTGAATTTCGCCATCGGGTGGTGGGTTTCCGGGTTCTGCTTAGTAGGTCGGGAGTCCACTATACACAGGAAGCGGCTACATGGGTGGCAGGGGCTGTGTGGAAGGGACTGGGCGGTTTTTTAGGTTAGAGGGTCTCAGAAAACCACAGAAAGGGCGTCCGTCGAAAAAGGGGCAGGTAAAACACAGTAAGGTAGTTGTAGAAATGATCGGGGAATGATGACCTCAGATGTTGTCCCATAGTGTTTAGAGCCATTTGAACCACACGCCTTACGTACCATACCAGGCTCGGTAACAACACTAAACTGAAAAAGAATAATGCAGCTCCAGTACTTCGTCTCCTACCTTCCAACTGGTTCTAACGGAAGTAAAAAAGAAGCTATGAGGACGAGTCGTGAATCGTGCTTGGGCAGGTCAGTCAGTCAGCGTTCAGAGACGCAGCGGCCCGGACCGTGTTTACGTCCTTGACGCACGTGTGCACGAGAGGTGTTTACACCAGGTGTGTAGCGGTGTGCCGCGGTACGAATCACGGCCTTGTCGTAGGGAAAATCGAAACTGAAATTTAGTTTTCTTAACGAATACGTTCGGCTGAAGGCTTACGAGATAGAACGTTATTTACGGACGATGTAAAAATCGAACTTGACGTTGTAGTGGGAATACAATTACGCATAATCAGCAGCGTGGTCTACGTCAAGCTCACTAATGAAGCGGCAAGTGGCGAACTACTACTGACACCGACAAGGAGTTCGTTTCTGTCGTTCGGACGGGAATGTTTGAGCGGTTATAGTTGAACACGCCGGGACTATGAACGATCCGCGTCTTTGAGCTTCCATTCGAAGTTCCAGAAGAACTGCTGACTGACACTTTGCATCATTACGGAACGGTTCTATTGCATGTGATTGAAAAATGGGCAAGTTCAGAAACGTATCCTGTCCTCAATGGCGTCAGACAAATACGGATCTAACTACGAAAAATGCTCCACCATACCTGTACATCGTTGGTAGTAGGGCGAGTGTCATGCATGAGTGGCTGCGCGGGGTAGCCGCGTGGTAAAGGGCGTCTTGTCACGGTCCGCTCGGCTCCCCCCGTCGGAGGTTTGAGTCCTCCCTGGGGCATGGGCGTGTGTGTCGTCCTTAGCATAAGTTAGTTTAACTTAGATTAACTGGTGTGTAAGCTTAGGGACCGATGACCTCGGCAGTTTGGTCCTATAAGACCTTAGCAATAAATCATGTATGACGGACAGCCACGAACATGCTCTGGGTGTGGGAAGGACCTACACGTGCGTTCTGAGTGTAACCAAAGAAGGTTGTTACAGCTCCCATGGGATCCACCGCTCCCACCGAATCCAAGGATGCTCCTAATAACCTATGTTACGGCATTACGCCCTGACGTAGGACGCGTGATAGAAACGTACCGGAACGTACAGACAGAGGCAGATCGTGGCGAACCATGGAAGGATGATGTGACACTGGACCGCATACAGTAGTAACAGGACGCCCTTCTCCGGCACCGCTTGCAGCCCCTTCGGATACGGCACTTACGGACGTTGTTAATACGACGGCGCACGGTTCTTTAGTCCGCTACGAACATTGAGACACCATGATGACCTCTGATTCCGATGCTCGGCAACGGAAACAGCGATCAACAAAACGCTGGAAGAAACACCGCCTCACGATGGAGAACGACCAACGAGATCCAGCAGGCAATGTTGAGGTATTTGCGGATGCAGAGCAGACGACTATGGATACGTAAGAACTGACTAGCGTGGATGCAGGGGTGACCAGCGGGATGGCGACACAACCCCCCATGACGATGTTCCAGAGACACGTATGCGTCCGATACTGGGGAGGCTATGGCGCCTGCAACGCACGACAACGACGGAGCTCTGGAGGAATGGCCACAAGGACTTCCGCAGTGGGGAACAGATGATGCTCGAGGAGCTGCAACCAAAGACTCTCCCGGCGTAAGGCCGGAAAAGTGCACGGAGTGACGGCAGATCACTTGAGTGGCGAAGGGGGCGGGGGGCGGGGGCGGTGGCGGGGTGCGGGGGAGCGGGGGGAGGGAGGTTGGCGGAAGAAAGAAAGCAGGCTGCATACGGAAGTATTAGCGACCATAAGGTGCATTATCTACGTTGACAGGCATACAAAAAGTTTATCGGGTAGCGTCTGTTAACGTCAATAGCATTGGGACTCCTGTAAAAATCAACATGCTCAGTGACATGTTAAGGGCTGCAGACATGGACATAGCGCTGTTATAGGAAGTTCGGTTGCTTCCCTCTTCCCACCCCTTCCCCCCTTCCGCTGCACGGAATTGCCGCGAAGTTAGAGGTGCCATGTCACTAATCGTGCGGCCCCTCGCGCCAGAGGTTCGAGTCGTCCCGCGGGCATAGGTGTCAGTGTTGTCCTTAGCGTTAAGCTAGTTTAAGTAGTGTGGAAGTCTAGGGACCGACGACCTCAGCAGTTTGGTCCCTTAGGAATTCACACTCATTTTTTTGAGTTTCCCCCCTCGGACTTATGGTTATGATATTTAATGTTCCCCGTGTGACGATACAGACGTTGGCACTGCGATACTGCTCAAGAAAGGGATACGTGCGGACGAAGTGGAGTATTGCTCTGATAAGAGAAGGGAACGCGCAGATTTTTACGTCGGTGAAGTTACGCTGTTGTTCCAGGGACGATAAGATGCTTGCGTACTCGGCGGAGATTTTAATTGTGTGCTCGACAAGAAGGACCAATATCCTAACTATACTTCTAGCCAAGAACTTGGGGAGCTGGTCAACGAGATGAAATTAGTCGATACGTGGGATCTGAAGTATCGCAACCAACCGGGATATACATTTTTCACGAGCCACTCCGCCATCCGTTTGGATCAGATCTATGTTTCAAGGGAGTTAGCGATATCGACGGTTGACGCAGAAATCTGGCCGACCGAGTTTACAGACCATGAGTCTGAGTACGGCTACCCTTGCAGGTATGGAGACGGAGGGGTGATTGGAAGATGAACGACTCCCACGTGCGTGATGCAGAATGCAGAATGCGGATGCATTGTGGAGGACGCGTGGCATGGCTGCCTCCGTCGAAGAAATTCTTATGGTTCTGTCCTACAGTGGTGGATGGAGTGCGCGAAGCCAGCTTTACGGAGGACGTTAATAGGATATGCGAAGGAGGTTTCTCGAGGGCAGCGCACGACCTCTGACTTTTACTTTACGGTCCTGCGGGGACTGTTCGCCCAGCCACCTACGCCAGAACGCCAGACAGAAGTCCACCGAGTCAAGGCGAAGCCGATACAACTTGCGACGCTAAGGATGGCGAGTACGATGATACATGCGAGGTCGCCGGACTGCCTAAGCAACGCAATTTCGACGAGTGCGATAGCAGCGCGGTCTAGGGCGCCTTGTCGGAGATGCGAGTACTTCCTCAGGCATGGGTGAGTGTCTTGTCCTTAGCGTATGTTAGTTTGACTTCGATTAAGTAGTGCGTAAGCTTAGGGAGCGACGACCTCAGCAGTTTTGTCCCATAAGACCTTACCACAAATTTCCAAATTTCCAACGAATTTTCGTGGATCCATTATGTGATACAAGGAAGTAGAAGCAGAATTCAACGGCTATGGCCGTTGCTTTTAAGGACAAAGGGGCATAGCACAGTCGTCCACGGAACATTTTACCAGATTCTGTCGGCCTGAGTGGCCGAGCGGTTCTTGGCGCTACAGTCTGGAACCGCGCGACGCTACGGTCGCAGGTTCGAATCCTGCCTCGGGCATGGATGTATGTGATGTCCTTAGGTTAGTTAGGTTTAAGTAGTTCTAGGGGACTGATGACCTCAGCAGTCAAGTCCCATAGTGCTCAGAGCCATTTGAACCATATTTAGCAGATTCTATGCGAGCGACGGGGAGGGCCAGAGGGAGCTGGGGACCGTCCTGGACCATTCCTCAGACGCGATGCGTGCGAATGGAGAAGCGGAATGTTAGCTGAAATTACGTGCGAGGAGCTGGAGGAAGCGATTACACGAGGTGCCTCCAACAAGTCCCCTGGTCGTCATTGATTCCCGTTGGAATTTCACCGTGCTTTTGTGACCGTTATGACACCGATGTGATTATCATGTTTAATGAGCTTCTTGCAGCAAGAAGTCCTTTTTGTCTTGTAATTCACAGAAGGGCTTGTGATCCCGCAACTCAAGCCACGTGGCGGCAAACGACCATGTGATTATCGCCCCTTAACCTTTCTTAATATTGACTACAAGATCTTTATGCGCATACTGGGCAGTCGTAGCAAAACGTCGTTGGCGGATCGAATACATGCCGATCAGACGAGTCTTGTCGGCGTCAGTAATACAGTAGACACACAGCCTTGGGAGACTATCGCGACGTCGTCACCCTCGCGGCAGCACGTCGCCTCCGGGGGGGATTGGTTGCTATAGATTTCAATCATGCCTTCGATCGGGTGGATCATGTGTACCTCGCGGCGGTGATGAACAGGGTGGGTGTCTCGCCACTGCTCACCACTGCAGTGTTGCGGCTGTTGCCCTGCGCCTGATCAGCGACAGTGATCAACGGGGGAGAGCAGAGTATTTTAAGATCTGAAGATGTGTCAGACAGGGTTGCCCCTAGTCGACCCTTCTACATGCAACCGCCTTCGAACCGTACCTCGCCGGTCTCTGCCGCCGACTTACTGCGATCTCCCTGCGACATCTGTCATTGAAATGTAGAGCATACGCAGATGTCGTTGTGTTTCTCGTCCGGAATGAGGGGGAGACTTGCTCAGCACTGGATTGGCTACAGACGTGTGGGATGGCAGCTGGCAGCGAGGTCAACTTCCGAAAATCACTATTCATGCATGTGGGGCGTGAACTAGAACCAGGAACAGAAGGACTCTTACCTGTGGTGCAAACTCTCCGATGTTTGGGCATCACCTTTAGTAACGAGACGGCAGGAACGGCTCCAGACAACTACCGACGGTTGTTACTCAGTGTTCGCCCGTCTGTACGACTAAACCTCCAACGATCGATGGATATGATGCAGCGAGTGTCACTCATCAGCCAGCTTCCATGATGTGCCACCTGATACACCTCTCCATCACGTGCAAGATGGCTATGATGATTGTAACGTATTACTATGTTTACGACGTTGCTCATCGAGCCATATACGTTACCTCGCATTTCTAGCTGCTTCTCTCACACATATAGTGATAAAAATTCAGAAATTCAGGGTCGCCACCAGCCCAAGCCCTTCCTAACCACTTAGAAAAAACGGAGCTGGAAAATTATTAGTTTAATTACTTTAATAATTTAATTATAAGTACGCAAATTCCTTTAAGCAGCCAGATAAATAGCACTCCATGTCGTGTATGAAGCAACATGATTAATTCAGGAATGGAAATCAGAGTAAGGGGGTAAGATCGACACCAAAGAATTTATCTTTCACGCGAATTATTTATTGTAACTAAGTATTTGGTTGCACATCCTAACTAACCCTTTCGAGAGGGTGCGTTTCTGGATGAAGTATCGAATA
Source organism: Schistocerca cancellata (assembly GCF_023864275.1). Lineage (NCBI taxonomy): Eukaryota > Metazoa > Arthropoda > Insecta > Orthoptera > Acrididae > Schistocerca > Schistocerca cancellata. Next base: position 702,680,020 of record NC_064628.1, read on the forward strand.
TATTGCTTCCCCTACTTATACCTCCCGAGGAGATCACGAATGTAAAATTAGAGAGATTCGGGCGCGCACAGAGGCTTTCCGGCAGTCGTTCTTCGCGCGAACCATACGCGACTGAAACAGGAAAGGGAGGTAATGTCAGTGGCACATAAAGTGCCCTGCGCCACACACCGTTGGGTGGCTTGCGGAGTATAAATGTAGATGTAGATGTAGAACTGGCGTCTGACTCGAAATATTTAAGTAAGAATTACGTGAGAATGAAACAGAGCACAATTTAACTACAGCTAGAAGAAACACAGAAGACGGGGGTGAGAGACAATTATACTGTCATCTCCTTTGCATTAGTACCATAAAAATATCTAAGTGAGGTTTGCATTACGATTCTACGCATGCTCTATTCTGGACAGAGGTTTAACCAATACACAAGGCTGTGCGATAATTATTTAACATACTAACTGCGTCTGCTTCTTGCAAACGGCCGAACTAGAGCACGTGGTGCATTCTGACTCAAGCTGTTGTGCTGCTTTGTAGAAAGCGCACGAAAGAACAGATATTCTTGCAGAAATTGTAGCTCATTAAACAAGCAAACCGTTAAAATAAAGCCTATTGCGGTGCCGTGGTGAACCAGAAGGGTAATTGATTACCAAACACGTGGCACGAAATCGACACACAAAGAAAAAAGCAATTTCCACAAAATATAAGATTAAAAATCATTAAAAAAATAACTCGCTTCACACGCTTCAGATAAGCTAAAGTTCTTAAGTATTTCACCAGTTAAACATAACGAAGTCCTAACTCAACCTGATTCCTATCACCTGAAACCCCCCTTAAGAGCCACGATCCGTACTCACCAAGCGTTCACCGAACAGTGCCCCTTTCTCTTTCCAGATTACCTAGCTCCTCGTGCAGCGGAAGCTACCAGAGGTGTATTCGACACAGCCCTCGACTAAGATGGGTAAACCTCTCTGTTCAGGTATTGGAAACCTAAGTCGGTCATCCTGTGCTCTCCTCTGAACGAGAATCAGACGATGACCAAGTCAGCGATTCCCACAAAATAAAACCGAAACCTATATTAAAACACACATATAATAATCAATATAATCAATAGGCCTTATTTGAGTGCTCAGTCTTTGTGGAAGAGTTCATGAATTGAGCTAAAATCAGGTAGTAAAATGAATAGGTCGTACCGAATTCGACAAGCGTCTTATGAAACGACATCACAGAGACATTTCATCATTCAGGCAATTTTTGGGTACTATGTAAACTTGGGACAGATCTTTAACGTACAGTACTACACACTTACCCTCCCAGCGCCAGAATGGAGAGTTGGTTTTGCCAACGCCCACAAGAAAGTGCGTGCCATGTATACTAATACTACGCAGAAATGATGGCTCAACAGGAATCACTCCATTACGGGGACGGTCATCGAAGAACTAGTACCAACATCGCATCTTTCCCTGGTCAGTGTCGGATATGGTTCAAATTGCTCTGAGCACTATGGGACTTAACTTCTGAGGTCATAAATCCCCTAGAACTTAGAACTACCTAAACCTAACTAACCTAAGGACATCACACAAATCCATGCCCGAGGCAGGATTCGAACCTGCGACCGTAGCGGTCGCGCGGTTCCAGACTGTAGCGCCTAGAACCGCTCGGCCACACCGGCCGGCCGTCGGATATGTATCGCCCCCGTTAACGTACGTGCGCTCGTCCGTCATTGAACATAATTACGTTCGGGAGCGTTATCGACGTCCTGACAGCCAACGTCGAAGGACGTTTACTATCTCTGCTTCGACAGATCGCCCGGAACAAGGTGGAATGGAAACATCCTGCCGTTAATTGGCAAGTGGTGTGGCGCACGGTACGCCAGCCCCACCTACCTACAACAGTCACGTCAACATCGTACATTGTAGTGGGCCGGAAATACCCAACGAATGACAAAAAGTACGGAATACATTTGGAGTACTCGTCCATGTCTCAACAATGCGGCTGTCTGGACTCTGGAAAGGAAGATCACAGAGTTCGTGTGGCGCTCTATATGTACAGTAATCTCCTCCGACATTGTATTTTTTTCCGGATACTTATTTTTCTTGTCATAAGACGTACGCAGTGGCGTGAATCACAGGAGTGCCGGTCCATTGCGTATATAGAGATAAACATATGAAAGTACTGGATCACTGACAGTACTTCTAAGACGGACATACAGAACTGTTACGCCTACGAAAGTACAAGGGCTGGTATTCAAATTTCCTAGGAAAGGTTTTTGCGGTCCCGCTAGGAAGTTAGGGTGTGTCGGGTGCACAAAGATGAGTCGCGGTGCTGTCACTTGTGGAACCGACCAAGTAAAGTGATCATCTAAGGAAAACTGCACGAGTGTGCGACCCAGAAGGAACTAACAGTTGCAAAGCAAGCAATGGAATGTTTCTTTTAATTTTTTGAAATGTTGATAGGTGCAGAAGGTGGCTCTACTTTGACTTTTTTGCTACTTCCTGCTGTGTGGTAGGACGGAAGCGAGGTTCCTTTTAGGACAATTATCATGTTATAAGGACATACTATTGTTTTGTGATTAACAAAGGTTTCTGTTTCTTCCAGCCTCCTATACCGAATAGGGTCAGTGGAGGTACCTTAATCGTTCTTTGGATCGGTCGTCACAAAGTTAAGAGGAAAAAAAAAAGAAGTCGGCAGAACAGTTGCCTGCGAAAAATATGGGCTCTGGGTTCGAGTCCTCGTCTGGAAAAAGAGCGCTTGCCCGAGAAAGGCAAAGGTCCCGAGTTCGAGTCTCTGTCCGGAACATAGTTTTAATGTGCCAGGAATTGTCATACAAGCGCACAATCCGCTGCAGAGTGAAAATTTCATGTAAGGATAACGCGTTCTGGTGGCCGTTCTACCTATCACAGAAAATTATAACTCTAGACATTTGCATAGCAGCTGATGGTGTATACGTTTGCGAAGTTACATTGACACCCGACCATATCTTCAGGATGTTTCACTGTTTTTGTCGGGCAACGTATGTTGGAGACAAGAATTCTGTTTTTCGCATTTGAATGCTCATTCCAAAGATTTTCCTACACTCTGACCTGACCTGAGGTTATTACCTTATGTCTCAATTATGGTTATTGTTGCCGCACCTAGGTAGTTCTGTTAACTTCACGCATCATAACGGCGTAAGTTGAGTTTGGCTCAAACAAATATTGTTGTACTGAACATGAATAAACCAATGAAACAAAATATTATAGTGCTTCAGTGGACTCGTACTGTGCCGCAAAATGTGTTTTCTTGTTTCCCTGAATCAGTTAGGATGAGTGCCAATATGTGAAGAACACAGTCGATTTCCATTCCCATCCTTGTACCGTTAGGCAACAAAGTCACACACAGGATGGACAACATGCTAGAGAAACAGCAGCTCAACATAGCATCCCGAACTAACAACACAACACAATACAAAACATAATCTGAACAGATATCATCAAAACTGATAAAGCTAACCAATTTGGTAACCTACTAATTAACTTGAAACTGCTGTCATTCTGTATACGTGGAACAAACGTGTATGAATTCTAGAACAATATATGTAGAATGTATCAGAGCATTAAAAAATAGTAGCTCCCACTCAACATATTCTGATCAATTAGTAGCGCACCACCCAACAAATATAGAAAATGATTAAATGGTTCAAATGGCTCTGAGCACTATGGACTTAACTTCTCAGGTCATCAGTCCCCTAGAACTTAGAACTAATTAAACCTACCTAACCTAAGGACATCACACACATGCATGCCCGAGGCAGGATTCGAACCTGCGACCGTAGCGGTCGCGCGGTTCCAGACTGAAGCGCCTAGAACCGCTCGGCCACACCGGCCGGCCGAAAATGATTAAAAAATTCATAATATAGCAACAGCTTGCATGAAAACTTAACAATTGAAGAGAATTATCATATACAAAAACTACTAGTTTTAGGGAAGAACGTACTAAAAGAATAGTATCATTCTCCAATAAAACTCTATTAACTATAACAGAATAACTGTGTAAATAACCCTACCTAACAGCTAAGCAACATTTCATATACGCTATATGAAAATCTTCCCAGCCCCCCCATCTTCCCCAATCACACTGCCTCTCCAACTCCTCTCTCTCTCTCTCTCTCTCTCTCTCTCTTTCTCTCTCTCTCTCTCTCTCTCTCTCTCTCACACACACACACACACACACACACACACACAAACACACAACCGCGCGCAGGACACCTCTAATATCAACAATTTAAAATCGTGCACCACGCTTGAAACAGACACGCAACGAAACAAACTAACATCAAACAGCTATAATAACACGTGAAATGATGCTGGAAACTTTGTTTTCGGATAAAATATATTAAATACGTGTGTAGTAGAGAAGAACGGCAATAGCAAAAGAAATGATTGTTTTAACACATTGAAAGCAGGGAAAGAAATAGAATAGCATCAGGAACCGTAATTAACACTCTTAATAACGCGATGCAATATACAGATTTTCACTCTTATATGGACGACAAACAGAAAAACAGAAAAATATTGCTGTATGGGGCTGGCAAGGTATGCGTTGTAAATACACACATCAAAAAAAGTTTTGCATCACCTTGGTTCCGAGAGTTCCGGAACCTGTACAGAAAAATGGAATAGAGATCAACATAAATATCATTTCCACCCTTTTTATTTCTCATGAAAACCACACTTGCATGTTGTACCACCATACAGCGAGACCTTCAGAGGTGGTGGTCCACATTGCTGTAAATGCCGGTACCTCTAATACCCAGTAGCACGTCTTCTTGCATTGCTGCATAGCCTTTATTCGTCGTGGCATACTATCCACAAGTTCATCAAGGCACTGTTGGTCCAGATTGTCCCACTCCTCAACGGCGATTCGGCGTAGATCCCTCAGAGTGGTTGATGGTCACGTCGTCCTTAAACACATTCATGTCTGGAGAGCATACTGGCCATTCTAGTCGAGCGATGTTGTTATCCTAAAGGAAGTCGTTCACAAGATGTGCACCATGGGAGCTCCAATTGTCGTCCATGAAGACGAATACCTCGCCAGTATGCTGCCGATATGGTTGCACTATCGGTCGGAGGACGGCATTCACGTATCGTACAGCCGTTACGACGCCTTCCATGACCTCCAGCGGCGTACGTCGGCCCAACATAATGCCACCCCGCCACCCCAAAACAGCAGGGAATCTCAACCTTGCTGCACTCGCTGAACAGTGTTTCTAAGGCGTTCAGCCTGATCGGGTTGCCTCCAAACACATCTCTCATGATTGTCTGGTAGAAGGCATATGCGACACTCATCGGTGAAGAGAACGTGATGCCAATCCTGAGTAGTCCATTTGGTATATTGTTGGGCCCATGTGTACCGCGCTGCATGGTGTCGTGGTTGCAAAGATGGACCTCGCCATGGACGTCGGGAGTGAAGTTGCACATCATGCAGCCTATTGCGCATAGTTTGAGTGGTAACACGACGTCCTGTGCTTGCACGAAAAGCGTTATTCAACACTGTGGCGTTGCTGTCAGGGTTCCTCCGAGCCTTAATCCGTAGGTAGCGATCATCAACTGCAGTTATGGCCCTTGAGCGGCCTGAGCGAGGCATGCCGACAGTTCCTGTCTCTCCGTATCTCCTCCATGTTCGAACAACATCGCTTTGGTTCATTCCGGGACGCCTGGACACTTTCCTTGTTGGGACCCCTTCCTGGCACAAAGTAACAATGCGGATGTGATCGAACCGCGATACTGACCGTGTAGGCATGGTTGAACTACAGACAAAACGAACCGTGTACTTCCTTCCTGATGGAATGTTTGGAACTGATCGGCTGTCGTACCCCCTCCGTTTGATAGACACTGCTCATGCATGGTTGTTTACATCTTTGGGCGGGTTTAGTGACATCTCTGAAGAGTCAGAGAGACTGTGTCTGCGAGACAATAACCACAGTCAGCGTCTAACTTCAGGAGTTCTGGAAATCGGGGTGATGCAAAACTTTTTTTGATGTGTATATAAAACTAGCAACATTAATAACTGATAGTTTAATGTGAAGAATGTAATCGAACGTAAACTACATTATTTAAAAATTAGTATCCTAGGCTTGATTTTCATCGTAGCATAAATGCACAACATTTAATACTTGTACAAGTAATATTTAGCCGTTAACTTTCGTTCCTTTGTATATGTGAACAGATTCAAGGCGAAGTTAATATAGCCTCTACAAAATATTAAATAACAGCTTTCAGAAAGAATAACAAATAAAAGGCGCTGAAGATATCACACAGAAAGTGCTGAAACATGTATGGGTAAAACAAAACTAATCAAAGGTATCTTATCTAATGCGGTATGTCTCGCCAATTTTTCCTAGCTATCACTTAAATTCAAATGAGCTATAACATCAAAAAGATGACTGAAATTTCGTCAGCTTGCATCCTTGAGCACTCTACATAAGTGATGTCAGTGCTTTCTTACACAGTGCAATTACTTATTTCCACGAAACAAGAACCATACCGAGCGAGGTGGCGCAGTGGTTAGACACTGGACTCGCATTCGGGAGGACGACGGTTCAATCCCGCGTCCGGCCATCCTGATTTAGGTTTTCCGTGATTTCCCTAAATCGCTCCAGGCAAATGCCGAGATGGTTCCTTTCAAAGGGCACGGCCGACTTCCTTTCCCGTCCTTCCCTAATCCGATGAGACCGATGACCTCGCTGTCTGGTCTCCTTCCCCGAAACAACCAACCAATACTTTGCAAGAACCATATTGCTATAAAAACTCCATTTAAGTGCGGATTTTAATGCAGGACAGATCTATTGCATGTACAAGGTCGATAACCGGCACACTGCCACAGACTGGGACGTGTCATAACCTAAATTTATGTAATATTTCGGTTAAATTACGATTGCCTGCAACTTAGTTCACAGTTGGTGTAAATTTGTATGGCAATTTTATGTCAGACATGGTTCAGTATCTCAGTCGATAAAAACGGAACCCTTAAAGGATCACTTTGTTGTCCGTCCGTCTGTTAAGACCGCTTTTTCTCAGTAACGGGCAGGGGTATCAAGTTGTGATGTATGTCTAATACGCAAGGTCTACTTTCTCTTAGTGGTGTAATATACACTCCTGGAAATGGAAAAAAGAACACATTGACACCGGTGTGTCAGACCCACCATACTTGCTCCGGACACTGCGAGAGGGCTGTACAAGCAATGATCACACGCACGGCACAGCGGACACACCAGGAACCGCGGTGTTGGCCGTCGAATGGCGCTACCTGCGCAGCATTTGTGCACCGCCGCCGTCAGTGTCAGCCAGTTTGCCGTGGCATACGGAGCTCCATCGCAGTCTTTAACACTGGTAGCATGCCGCGACAGCGTGGACGTGAACCGTATGTGCAGTTGACGGACTTTGAGCGAGGGCGTATAGTGGGCATGCGTGAGGCCGGGTGGACGTACCGCCGAATTGCTCAACACGTGGGGCGTGAGGTCTCCACAGTACATCGATGTTGTCGCCAGTGGTCGGCGGAAGGTGCACGTGCCCGTCGACCTGGGACCGGACCGCAGCGACGCACGGATGCACGCCAAGACCGTAGGATCCAACGCAGTGCCGTAGGGGACCGCACCGCCACTTCCCAGCAAATTAGGGACACTGTTGCTCCTGGGGTATCGGCGAGGACCATTCGCAACCGTCTCCATGAAGCTGGGCTACGGTCCCGCACACCGTTAGGCCGTCTTCCGCTCACGCCCCAACATCGTGCAGCCCGCCTCCAGTGGTGTCGCGACAGGCGTGAATGGAGGGACGAATGGAGACGTGTCGTCTTCAGCGATGAGAGTCGCTTCTGCCTTGGTGCCAATGATGGTCGTATGCGTGTTTGGCGCCGTGCAGGTGAGCGCCACAATCAGGACTGCATACGACCGAGGCACACAGGGCCAACACCCGGCATCATGGTGTGGGGAGCGATCTCCTACACTGGCCGTACACCACTGGTGATCGTCGAGGGGACAGTGAATAGTGCACGGTACATCCAAACCGTCATCGAACCCATCGTTCTACCATTTCTAGACCGGCAAGGGAACTTGCTGTTCCAACAGGACAATGCACGTCCGCATGTATCCCGTGCCACCCAACGTGCTCTAGAAGGTGTAAGTCAACTACCCTGGCCAGCAAGATCTCCGGATCTGACCCCCATTGAGCATGTTTGGGACTGGATGAAGCGTCGTCTCACGCGGTCTGCACGTCCAGCACGAACGCTGGTCCAACTGAGGCGCCAGGTGGAAATGGCATGGCAAGCCGTTCCACAGGACTACATCCAGCATCTCTACGATCGTCTCCATGGGAGAATAGCAGCCTGCATTGCTGCGAAAGGTGGATATACACTGTACTAGTGCCGACATTGTGCATGCTCTGTTGCCTGTGTCTATATGCCTGTGGTTCTGTCAGTGTGATCATGTGATGTATCTGACCCCAGGAATGTGTCAATAAAGTTTCCCCTTCCTGGGACAATGAATTCACGGTGTTCTTATTTCAATTTCCAGAAGTGTATATTTCAAAATAATTGAATTAAATTTTTGACGTTTACGGGGAGCATAGTCGCTTGCCACTGATATTTCTTTTCTACACCGACAGATGGCGGGCGAGTAATAGATTGGGGTTTGTGTCGTGTGAACACACCACATTTGCAGCGATCTTTTGCATGTACAGGCATCTGCGCCGATGTCTGCGCAGACAGATTGTTGCGTGTGGACCGGGCTTTAGGCGAAAATTTTTCTCCGTTTGAAAATCTTTGCGACCGCTTTTTTAGTACATCAAATTCTGCACAGAAATTAGAATCATCTTAGATTTAAAAATCTAGTCAGTTGCCGTGCTTCATTTCTGGCTGTATCACTATTAGGCATAAGAATAATACGAATATAAACATGACACGATACTCACTGTAGTGCTCACCTTCGTCAGCTTAAGCGGAAATGCTGGGAGCACCTCAATGCCCTCTGCTGCCTGAGCAACACCGACTGGGACGCAGATCGCTCTACACTTCTGCAGCTCTACAAAGCTCTTGCTCAATCCCTCCTTGACTACGGAAGCCTTGTTTATGGTTCGGTGGCTTCCTCAACATTGCATTTACTCGAAGCAGTGCACCACTGTGGCGTTCGCCTAGCGACAGGAGGTTTTAGGACGAGTTCAGTGCGAGTGTGCTTGTGGAGGCTGGAGTCCCTCCATTGCAGGTTAGGCGAGCACAGCTGCTGGCCAGTTAAGTTGCACACGTTCGTAGTTCCCCCGCGCATCCGAATCACCGTCTCCTTTTCTCACCCACGGCGGTTCATCTACCGCATCGGACCAGGTCTGGGCTTCCAATTGCAGTTCGAGTCCGATCCCTTCTTTGCGAACTCGAATCCTTGTCTTTACCACCTATACTTGAGGTCCATTCATGTACACCTCCGTGGTGTACACGTAGGCCACGGCTTCGCCCGGACCTTTCACATGGACCTAAGGACTTACTTAACTCCACGGCTCTCCGCTGCCACTTCCTCTCGATTCCTGACATGTACCGAGGCCACGAAGTGGTTTACACGGACGGCTCGCTGGCTGATGCTCACGTCGGCTTCATATTGAACAGAATTTCTTGCCCGCTGGCTGCAGTGTTTTCACTGCCGAGTTGGTCCGCTCCTGAGCACATCCGTTCATGCCCTGGGAAGTCGTTTCTTCTGTGTACTGATTCCTTGAACAGCCTACTAGCTATCGACCAGTGCTACCCTTGTAATCCTTTAGTAGCGACCATCCAGGAGTCCATCTATGCCCTGGAACGGTCCAGTCGTTCAGTGGTGTTTGTCTGGATTCCAGGTCACGTCGGAATCTAAAACAACGAACTTGCCGACAGGCTGGCCAAACAGGGTACGCGAAAACTGCTTATGGAGATCGGCTTCTCTGCAACTGACCTGCGTTTAGTACTACGCCGCAAGGTTTTGCGGCTTTGGGAGACGAAATGGCATAACCTCAGCAAGCACAACAAACTGCATGCTATTAAGGATACTAAGAATGTGCGGCAATCCTCCATGCGGGCCCCTCGCAGGGACTCTATGGTTCTCTGCCGGCTCCGCATTGGCCACGCTTGGATGACACATTGCTACCTCCTGCGCCGTGATGACGCACCTCAGTGTCGGTGTCGTGCCCGGCTGACAGTCGCCCATATCTTGGTGAGCTGTCCTTTGGCTGCCCTGCGACGGGTTCTTCAGTTACCGGATTCGTTGCTGTTAATTTTAGCTGACAACGCCTCATCGGCTAATTTAGTTTTACGTTTTATACGTGACGGTGGGTTTTATCATTCTATGTAAGTTTTAGCGCATATCTTTTGTCTCTTTGTGTTTTCCACTCTAATGCTTTTGGGGTGGATGTTTTAATGTGTGCAGAGTGGCTGGCTTTTCCTTTTTATTCTCGTGGTCGGGCAGCCATGGTCATCTTCTCTCTTGTTTTTTCCCCTTCTACCTGTTTCGTGCTTCTCTCTGTGTTTTCTTATCCTGTTTATTCCTTAGTAGTATTGGTTGTCTTTCTGTCGTTCTTCTGGTTCTTCCTTTCTCCTGTTTTTGTACTGTACGTCTTCTTATTTTCTTTCCCTTGTGTAATTATTTTACTGAGAACAAGGGACCGAAGACCTCGCAGTTCGATTCCCCCCCCCCCCCCCCCTCTTTTAAACCAACCAACTAACCAACCCAACATGCTCTCCATAGTGTCTACATGTTGCCTTGACCTGCCCGATTACCAGATCCGTCTCCAGCAGAGCACATATGGGACATCATCGGATCCGTCTCCAGCAGAGCACATATGGGACATCATCGGAGGACAACACCAGCGTCATCAACATACATCATTAACCTTCCCTGTATTGACCGAACAAGTTCAACATGCGTGAAACTCCATCCCACAAACTAACATCCGGCACATGTACAACACAATGCATACACGTTTGCATGCTTGCATTCAACTTTCTGGCGGCTACACCGGTTATTAATGTACCAGAATTTCACATTTACAATGACTTACCGCGCACTTACATTATCCTCTGGCCTTGCAATGTTAATCACTGAAACATGTTGAAACGTCCCCTTTGAACAATTATACAAGACTGTGCTTAAACTGACACACAATATTTTTAGCGCAACGCAATCTGGCTATCATAGATCCCTGCAAAAGAATGGCCCTGAGTAACATTAAACTATACCTTTCAGAAATCACTTGCCTCACAAAAATCTTCGTTACTCGAACTACTGCAATACAGCGAGCGCCACTACTGCCAGCTAAATAAAAGATTCAAACTACGGAAGCCACTAACTACTGATAGGGATAGTTAGCAAATGAAAGATATTAATAGAGAACAAACAATGTATTTACCTTAATAGTCATAATATATATAGCAGTTCATGACAAATTTCAAAACTCCGCCATCTCTCTCCCCACATCCACCACTGCTGGCGGCTCACCTCCAACTGCGCAACGCTACGCGCTGTTCACATCCAGCTGCCGCTGCCCAACACTACAATGGCAGACAACAATGCAAACTAGCCACAGACTGCACACAGCACAACCAGTGATTTTCATATAGAGCGCTACGTAACGTTGCCAATAAGAAAACATAAACAGCCTACTTACAATGTTACCTAGAGGCGGTAGCCTCAACATATTTCGCACCGTTCCCACGGAACAAGTTCTTTAAAGACCAAGTCCCAGAACTGAATCGACACGTTGCAGATTTGAACGCGTTACGAGCTATTATAGAATTTCATGTTTTTTATTTCACTTTTTAAATTTCGTGCTGCGAGTGACATGAAAGCCTACATTTTTGTATAGAAAGTCTTTTGTTCCAAGACTGTGGGCTCCATACAAACGTTCCCGTCAGCTGCATGCCATGCTAAAAAAAAAAAAAATATAACTTAGTATTAATCAATGACTGATTAAAGAAGAGAACATACAGAAAAATAGGGTGAACGTAACGACAAATGGCACTAAAAACTGAGAGGTCCTTTAGTTGTCATTAAAAATTTGACAAAATTGAATTTGTCAAAATGTTAATATGAAATGAGCAGAGAACTTTTCAGTTCCGTCTGGATTAGATTCGTTTGTAATTAAACGTAGGCGCCACCATAGGCGACGTCAATAATACACGCTTGCGATCTGGGGCTCATCCTGGATGTAGACGTTTCTTACACTGGTGATGCTAAAATGTTCAGCACTAGTATTTGGCAGGCAATGGGAGGACGGGTGGCGGTGGACGTCTACATTTCTCCGTCGCCAGACTCTTCGCCAAAGTCATGGGTTACATTCTGAATTTCTCCGCACTAACTCATGGTGTTGCGATGCCGGGCTGTGGATGTGGATGTGGATGTTGAACTAGGCTATCCTGGCATTTTACACAGCACTCATAAATGAGTCAATCAATTATGCAATACGACACGTTATCAACTGTAGGACAGTGATTCAAACGTACCTCACCGACTTTAATTTACAAGCGAAGTGGATGGATGGAGACTGACAAATTTTTGTGTGTTTCTGACCACCCTCTATAAACTACAGACTGCCAATAACTGAAGAAGAATTAATTAAAATTAAGTAATTATGATATAAACGACCTGAGGTAGTATCTATCAATGCAATATCCGTAATAATTCATGGACTTTGTTTTGCTGAGTTTATTTGGTAGGATTTCTGAAAAACAAGTGACTTGTTATGATCAGTATCCAATAAATGTATGCCGAAAACAGAATTATCGAAGACCGATATATTAGGAAGTTGCTTCCTAACTACAGATAGTAATAAGAGAAAATACATTAGAGAAAAAATACAAGAAGGAATTAGAGCCCATTACGCGAACTTATAGATACCGAAGAATTCTCTGATCGTACGAAAAACGAAGTTAAGAGTATACTATTCCCATATACGACCAGTTATTACATGTAGATCAGGCTTGTGAACGATGACACAGGCGGATATAAAAATTGAAAAGAAAAACCGTGCCAAAAATTCATGGGCCTGTGAGAGGGGCAGAGGACTGGAGTATAAGATACACCCATGAGATACAACAGCCTGTACGAGGAAAAGATGTAATAAAATTTATTAAACTTTAGAGAATACGCTGGTTAAGTTGTATGAAGAGGATTGAAATGACAGGATGCCCAGAAGACTAATGAAAGGAAGATTGTATTCCGTCCAGAAAGAAGCGCCGACCAAGATCAACAATGTATTGACTGGACAATGAATTTGCTGACCTCATCAAGAAGGAGATCCGAAGGTGAAAGAGAAAAACAGACAAATGAAAATCTATAGAGAGATAGGTACGTGAAGGGGCAAGGCCCATCTAAGGCTGTGCTACCGAAGAAGAAGAAGAAGATGATGACGAAGATGATGAGAAATTGGGAAATTCATCAGTATTGCCGATATATCGACAATGCGTTCGGAATGTATGAATATAAATGCACCATTGCCAACTCTCATTGCGTCTTAGACGAGTAACATACTTACGGTGAAGAGCACTGTTCCTCGAAGGCCTCCATAACGGTGCTGTGTTTTGGATGTCTCGTGATAGGGAATTGGTGCTGACTGATACGACGAGTGTCTCCTCCATTTCCGTGGTATGTCAGTGGGCGCGAAAATTTGTAGCCCATGCAAGTGTAGATCTCACAGGTAAACAGTTACTAATACATAGCACTGAAAGGTTTTAGAAGCAGAACAACTAAAAGATAGCTACAGAGCGTTGTGTATCGCGGCCAATGTGCCTTTTTCCCGCTCGCGTAATTCGTAAACGTCAGGTTGGAAAGACTAGGTCCGTAAAAAAATGTTTTTTTTATTCATAATCTGTCCTCCCTTACACTTCATATTTGTCCGTCATGTACAATGTTAGCGTCACTAATGACTTCAATGTCGACGGGACACAGAGCTCTACTTTTCCTTATTTCTTTTCACACACGTTACCAACCCGCAGCAATACAGACACTGAAGAATACTTTAATGTAATCTCCATCACAATGAGGTATAACAGCAATGAGTAAACATGAGCTATGCAACATGCAGTAATGTGACTTATTACCCAAACATTCACAAATGCAAGAACCAAGTTTATAACGTAGCTCATTATCATATACTTGCATATTTACGGACATTTGAGAGAACTGCGGCACACGCTTTCATAGGCACGGTCCACAAACCCTGGTGCGCGTTCGGTGCTACTGGAACTTTGCCTATGCCAAAGTTAACTGCTAAAGAGCAAATAGGCTGCAAATTAATGACAAACAAAAACGGTGTGTCCGGATGAGACTAACATGCTGTTCTGGATCCTTTGCTTTAAAACAAAATGATATCAATGATCAGTCCCTAAACGTGGTAGGTGATACAAAACAGGTTCCATTTGCAGATAAGTGTAATTGTCAATGATGCGTTCTCTAATGTAAATTATTTAGCAAATAGAGTAATGTATGTGGAATATAGTCGCCAGATTCTTCATTTGTTAACTTACCGTATCTTCAGACACAGCTCTCACAATTTGTAACTGCTTCGGATTGAAACTATTGTAGGAAAGCAATTATGAGATGAATCCACCTCATCGTGTTATGATAGTGAAATTGTGAGTAAGGTTCTTCCGTTATTGAATTCATGAGACAACACGACGGATTTACAGCCTTAAGCTGCCTAGGATCACAGTTGGTATATTAGTCGTTTCACTGTAGTTTATTCTGTGTTAACGCTCGGTTCGTGACTACACTACTGGCCATTAAAATTGCTGCACCACGAAGATGACGTACTACAGACGCGAAATTTAACCGACAGGAAGAAGATGCTGTGATATGCAAATGATTAGCTTTTCAGAGCATTCACACAAGGTTGGCGCCGGTGGCGACACATACAACGTGCTGACATGAGGAAAGTTTCCAACCGATTTCTCATACACAAACAGCAGTTGACCGGCCTTGTCTGGTGAAACGTTGTTGTGATGCCTCGTGTAAGGAGGAGAAATGTGTACCATCACGTTTCCGACTTTGATAAAGGAGGGCTGTAGCCTATCACGATTCCGGTTTATCGTACCGCGAAATTACTGCTTGCGTTCGTCGAGATCTAATGACTTAGCAGAATATGGAATCGGTGGGTTCAGGAGGGTAATACGGAACGCCGTGCTGGATCCCAACGGCCTCATATCACTAGCAGTCGAGATGACAGGCATCTTATCCGCATGGCTGAAACGGATCGTGCAGCCATGTCTCGATCCCTGAGTCAACAAATGGGGACGTTTGCAAGACAACAACCATCTGCACGAACAGTTAGACGACGTTTGCAGGAGCATGGACTATGAGATCGGAGACCATGGCTGCGGTTACCCTTGACGCTGCATCAGACAGGAGCGCCTGCGATGGTGAACTCAACGACGAACCTGGGTGCACGAATGGCAAAACGTCATTTTTTCGGATGAATCCAGGTTCTGTTTACATCATCATGATGGCCGCATCCGTGTTTGGCTACATCGCAGTGAACGCACATTGGAAGCGTGTATTCGTTATCACCATACTGGCGTATCACCCGGCGTGATGGTATGGGGTGCCGTTGGTTACACGTCTCGGTCACCTCTTGTTCGCACTGACGGCACTTTGAACAGTGGACGTTACATTTCAGATCTGTTACGACCTGTGGCTCTACCCTTCATTCGATCCCTGCGAAACCCTACGCTTCAGCAGGATAATGCACGACCGCATGTTGTAGGTCCTGTACTGGCCTTTCTGCATACAGAAAATGTTAGACTGCTGCCCTGGCTAGCACATTCTCCAGATCTCTCACCAATTGAAAACGTCTGGTCAATGGTGGCCGAGCAGCTCGCTCGTCACAATAAGCCAGTTACTACTCTTGATGAACTGTGGTGTCGTGTTGAAGCTGCATGGGCAGCTGTACCTGTACACGCCATCCAAGCTATGTTTGACTCAATGCCGAGGCGTATCAAGGCCGTTATTACGGCCAGAGGTGGTTGTTCTAGGTACTTATTTCTCAGGATCTTTGCACCCAAATTGCGTGAAAATGTAATCACATGTCAGTTCTAGTATAATATTTTGTCCAATGAATACCCGTTTATCATCTGCATTTCTTCTTGGTGTATCGCTTTTAATGGCCAGTAGTGTAGTTCTGTAGTGTGCAGAAGTTTTAGTTTTATTATATTTGAAATGATGGTGCAAAGCTAGGGATATCAAACAGTCTTCTCATATTTAGCCTATTAAGTAATAACCAATGTAACTCTGTCTTACAGAACTTATGAAATGACAAAAAAGGTCTATGGACTTGAAGTTGCAGTGCATTATATCTGTTGTATTAGTTTTTTTATTATTTTATATTAATATATATTGCATAACTGATTGGTTGTGATGTATGACGTAATCGTTTGAACCTTATGGCAAGTGTGTATATCAAGGAAGTACTCAATGTTTGTCATTTATTTTTATGTCACACTCATTTCTGCGGTCAAGATTCAACAGTGCCATCTGGCGTACAAACACGTTCTCTTGATGTTGTTTCAATTTTTGCGTATAGTCGGTATCGGTAATTGCGACGAGGAACTTTGTACCGATTCGGGTTCATGGTTTGTTAGAATTTGCGAATGTTAACATGGCTTCCCTGCATCACTATTCCCTGAAACTTTGTCATTGTTGCTGTACAGTCCTTAGAAGATGACCGGTGGTCGAAACGCGAAAGATCAAGTGATTGAATAAAAAATATTCCTGGTCATTACAAAGGCAATTACGTTGTACAGGGTGTTTTACAATTATTATTATCAGCATCTGGGGATTGTAAAGGAAACTTACGAGACAAAAATTTTTGATGATCGAAAAATGACCGTTAGGATGTAAAGAAACTTAGAAGATCGGATTCCTCTGAAATCTACCACTACACGGTATGGTACGTAATGGTAGATCTGCACAATGCACGTAGCGAGAATGTTTTCCGTATGGCCTCAGTCCATCACGTACTATTTTCGTTGGATCACGACAACGGTTGCTAGAAATTGGTAGGTTCGCAACTAGGAGGGTTGGCTTTGCTGCTCCACGGAGGTGCCGTACTCTCGACTTTGAAGAGTACGTCCACCATCACGTAGAAGAGATTCCAACGACGAGTACTCGAAAGATTGCCCATGCCACTGGCTCCTGTACAGCACACTGGTCAGAGATCATTGCTTCCTCTGTGTGCGTTCTGTTATGAGGGATATTTAAAAGTTATCAAATGTTCAGATTTATTTTATATCCAAACGGTACGTTATCTCTGAATCTCACGTTGCTTTTACACAAAACTAGAGTACCCGACAATGCTTCGTGATTTCTAAATTTGTCCGCGGATTGGATATACGTCGTAACCTCCTTCTGTCGCATTTCTCTGTCCATCTCCTCACCCGTCTCTCAGTCCATCACCTCCTCCTTCCCCCTCTCTCTGTCCATTACATCCTCTCCCTATTTTCTCAATTTTCTCCACCCATTCTCTCTGCCCACCTTCTCCTTCTCTACTCTCTAATGTCCATTTTCTCTCTCCACTTCTCTTCATCACCTCTTCCACATCTCTCTGACCTTATTGCTTGTTTCTTAATAAGTAGCTGAATTCGCATAAAATGAATGGGAAAATGATTGGTATCGTTGGTACGCGAGATAAGAGATCTGTCGAGCTGCTGGATCTGTGAGGATAGGAGCTTCAATGACAGTATTTAGTATAGTTTTAATCTGCGAATGGGTAGAATTAAAACGTTTCAGTTGATTCCCATTGCGTAGTTGTATTCTAATCATAAGCCAATAAGCCATAGAAACTATTTCCTGTTTTCTTTTCGGACCAAATGCGAGGAAGAAAATAAAATTGCACATTGTTATGTATCCAACTTTTTTTGAAAAAGTAAATATAAGTAAAAAGAATATATTTGAGAGAAACGATTTGCCTAATGTTCGTACATCCATAGTTGAAATGGAGGACAGTGGGACGTCAGCTGGTATAAATTTATATTAAAAATGAAGAAAATCCTCCAGTTTTATTTAAGGTGCCTATTTTATCTTGGCAACTAGTTTCAACGTTGTAACAACATCTTAAGGCCCATACATCTGTTGACGTCAACTGCGTGCGGCTGATATTAGTAGTCAGTGGTGAGATATGGACGTGCTCTGTGTGGAAGGTGCACGTCCAAATCTCACCACTGACTTCTAGTACCAGCCGCATGCAGTAGACGTAAACAAGTATATGGGCCTGAAGATGACGTTACAACGTTGAAACTAGTTGCCAAAATATAATCAACACCTTAAATACAGCTGGAGGAATTTCTTCATTTTTAATGTAAATTGTCTAATTGTTTAAATGTCCTGCTATCGCAGTTAAAAATGACTGTGAAAAGGTTAATGAAATTGTTCATTTTCACAGTGCAGCACTTTTTTTCTCACAGTTATCTTTAATAGAAAAACTGCAAATTGTTGCTTAAAAAATATACATCCTTGTCAGTGTGAATATTTGTTAGAGCATCGTGTAAAAACTGGATGTAAATTGGACAACCACTTTTCAGCATTTTTGCTAACAAATTTTGCGCTTTACTAGTCTGTGTACAGCTATGTACCCCATATGCTAAAGTACTTAACCTATATCCGTCTGAACGTTTATGAGTATTAAAATGAGTATTAAATAAAAATCTGAAGTAAATCGCTTAAGAACGTTTTGAGATTTTTGGCAATGACGTCGAACTACCATTTGTCTCATATAGTATTATAGAAATATCTAAGTCATCGTTTCGGTTTTAAATTTTATCATCAATTTCCTATGAATTATATAATTACCCGTTTCATGACGAAGTAGCTTTGAATCACGTGGTCCAACGGAATTTTATTAATCAAATTAAACCAAAATAAATTAAATATAAACAGCTGTTTTTCTTGGGCAATGGAGCTACAACGTACACTACCCTGCCTTAACAGTCCATGTAAATAGCGTATCCTCCTCTGCTTTCATCTTTGAATAAGTATTTTCTGGTAAAAGATGAATAATTCATACCTATTCGTACCACAGAACGCCCTTGTTAGAGGTTTCATTTCTTTTGAACTGGACAAGTTTTATTTTACTTTTTTTTTAATGAACATTTCTTCTTACTTTCATCGAAAGTCACCGGCATACTATTCAACAGCTCTCTTTCTTCCAGACAGTTCCTCGCTACAACATCGCTCTCACATTCTTCCGTGGGCGAAGAAGCTATTCTCAATTAAACATTCAAGTCGGAAGAAGGCAAACACAATGATACTTGCGTGGAGGACCTGCATTATAGAGAACTTGCAAACTGCATTGTTACCTTCTGCTGCAAGTGCGCGCCTTCTGCTAAAAGTCAGGTCTTCGCTTCTGAATGCAAAGTACCTCGTGCAGCATTCATGCGAAGGCGTTACCCTTTCTGCTCAGAACTATTCGCCGATGCAGCTCCTCTTCGTGACCTCTCTCGCTTTTGCATTGCCGAGTATCGTGTTGAGTGTAGAGAAGGACAAGCCGCAATTACAGCAGCCAGAAATGTCACGACGGTCCTTTGCTGATTAAATAAGTACTTTTTCTTCTTTTAACATTCCTCGTGCATCTGTATTTTTCATGGCGACCGCAGAGGCGCCCATACCTCGTCCATGGATTGCAAATATCGTGCGGCGCTCACATTTACATCACATCTGATGCTTCTCGTCCTGACTGATTTCAACTGTTATGGATTAAAGTATTAAGAAGGTCTTCATCCGAGCCTGATGTCCTTCCTGCACGGAGCGAATCATGCACATCAAAGTAGCTGTTTTTTAAATCTAAGAAATTTTCTTTCTATAATTTCTGTATAGCATTAATCTGTCCATCATCATCATCAGTGAGCAATGCCTTTTTGATATTGTCATCCTTCTGTCTCTCCCCGGTTTTACTATTTGGTTAGAATTCCTCTAGATAATTCCACTGATAACATTTCGTAAATGCAAACGTTCTGGGCCTACTACTTAGTTTTTTTCTCAGGATTTTACCTTCTAAGATGCTTCCTTTATAACTCTATGAAATCGACTTAGGTGTTCAGCAAATTTTGCATCTATTCTCTACATCATGGTAATTGAAGCTCTTTCTCTTTAATTTCTTGTATTATTTTTTGGTTCGTTTACTTTCAGACCGAGCTCTTCTCCATATCCACATGTATATCGTTTTTAATTTTTTCTGTCTCTGTTTCCTCCACAATCATAGCTGAAAATTCTCCAAACAAGCATCTTGATGAATTTATTTGTTTCCATTACCTCTTTTGGAAAGTTTGTTTTCGTAATTCTTCTTCTAATATCTACTGTACTTCTGTTGCCCTGCGTGTTTATTACGAACATGTCATAGCATGTGTGTGACAAATGTTGATACTTTACGTTGCACCTTGTTTAGTGAACCAGAACACCACTATGGGCACTGCCATTTTCAACGCACAAATTGATGCGGCATTTTAGGCGTTACAGTCTGGAAGCGCGCGACCGCTACGGTCGCAGGTTTGAATCCTGCCTCGGGCATGGATGTGTGTGATGTCCTTTGGTTAGTTAGGTTTAAGCAGTTCTAAGTTCTTGAGGACTGATGACCTTAGATGTTAAGTCCCATACTGCTCAGAGCCAGTTGAACCATTTTTGAAAATGATGCGACTTTAGGTCTTGTGTGAAGTTTTCTGAAGCATGAATGTCCTTGAATGTCTTCCTAACAGCTTCCCTCACTTCGTTAGTTCTCTGGTATCGTTGTTCCGCGACATGCTGCTTAGAGGATTGTCGTGTGATGTCAGATCTGGACTCGTCGGATCCAAGAATCCACGAACACGGAGATTTAGTGGACAGGAGCTCCACGTTGTTGAAGCCAGGTATCACCAAGAACGTTCAGTTTATGGAGCCCTGGAGTTAAAAACCCACGCAACATTTGCAAGTAAGAATGTTGATTCACTACATCGTCAAAGAAATACGGTCCTATGAGGTGCCTACTGGACGTTGTAGCCCAGATCATAACATTTGCACGATTATTCTCTAACTCTTCTTAATAATGTGGCTTTTTCATGCTCCAGAAAAAACACTACTATTCCAACAGGATCCCCCCCGCATGAAACATGGTCCTTGCCGAAGGTGGAGAGGCTTGCGTGCTTCAGCGATACAGATAGCCGTACCGTAGGTGCAACCACAACGCAGGGGCATCTGTTGAGAGGCCAGACAAACGTATGGTTCCTGAAGAGGGGCAGCAGCCTTTTCAGTAGTTGCAGGGGCAATACTCTGGATGATTGACTGATCCGGCCTTGTAACACTAACCAAAACGGCCTTTCTGTGCTAGTGCTGAGAACGGCTGAAAGCAAGGGGAAACTACAGCCGTAAACTGACAGAACAAGAGGTTGTAGAGAGTTTCTGGGACAACGTTAGGGAACGATTGACGGGAGGGGGGGGGGGGGGGGGGGGGAAGAAATACAGTAGAAGAAGAATGGGTAGCTTTGAGGGATGAAATAGTGAAGGCAGCAGAGGATCAAGTAGGTAAAAAGACGAGGGCTAGTAGAAATCCTTGGGTAACAGAAGAAATATTGCATTTAATTGATGAAAAGAGGAAAATATAAAAATGCAGTAAATGAAGCAGGCAAAATGGAATACAAACGTCTCAAAAATGAGATCGACAGGAAGTGCAAAATGGCTAAGCAGGGATGGCTAGAGCACAAATGTTGGCATATGAGGCACAAATGAGGCATATCTCACTAGGGGTACAGGAAAATTAAAGAGACTTTTGGAGAAAAGAGAACCACTTGTATGAATGTCAAGAGCTCAGATGGACACCCAGTTCTCAGCAAAGAAGAGGAAAGCAGAAAGGTGGCAGGAGCATAGAGACGGTCTGTACAAGGGTGATGTACTTGAGGACAGTATTATGGGAATGGAAGAGGATGTAGATGAAGATGAAATGGGAAATATGATACCGCGTGAAGAGTTTGATAGAGCACTGAAAGCCCTAAGCCGAAACAAGGCCCCGGGAGTAGACAACATTCCATTAGAACAACTGATAGCCTTGGGAGAGCCAGCCCTGACAAAACTCTACCATCTGGCGAGCAAGATGTATGAGACAGGCAAAATACCCTCAGACTTCAAGAAGAATATAACAATTCCAATCCCAAAGAAAGCAGGTGTTGACAGATGTGAAAATTACACAACTATCAGTTTAATAAGTCACAGCTGCAAAATACTAACGCGAATTCTTTACAGACGAATGGATAAACTGGTAGAAGCTGACCTCGGGGAAGATCAGTTTGGATTCCGTAGAAATGTTGGAACACGTGAGGCAATACTGACCCTAGGGGTTATCTTAGAAGCTAGATTAAGAAAAGGCAAACCTACGTTTCTGGCATTAGTAGACTTAGAGAAAGCTTTTGACAATGTTGACTGGAATACTCTCTTTCAAATTCTAAAGGTGGCAGGGGTAAAATACAGGGAGCGAAAGGCTATTTACAATTTGTACAGAAACCAGATGGCAGTTATAAGAGTCGAGGGGCATGAAAGGGATGCAGTTGTTGGGAAGGGATTGAGACAGGGTTGTAGCCTACACCCGATGTTATTCAATCTGTATATTGAGCAAGCAGTAAAGGAAACAAAAGAAAAATCGGAATAGGAATTAAAATGCATGGAGAAGAAATAAAAACTTTGAAGTTCGCCGATGACATTGTAATTCTGTCAGAGACAGCAAAAGACCTGGAACAGCAGCTGATCGGAATGGACAGTGTCTTGAAAGGAGGGTATAAGATGAACATCAACAAAAGCAAAACGCGGATAATGGAATGTAGTCGAATGAAATCGGATGATGCTGAGGGTATTAGATTAGGAAATATGACACTTAAAGTAGTAAATGAGTTTTGCTATTTGGGAAGCAAAATAACTGATGATGGTCGAAGTAGAGAGGATATAAAATGTAGACTGGCAATAGCAAGGAAAGCATTTCCGAAGAAGAGAAATTTGTTAACATCGAGTATAGATTTAAGTGCCAGGAAGTCGTTTGTGAAAGTTTTTGTATGTAGTGAGGCGATGTATGGAAGTGAAACGTGGACCATAAATAGTTTGGACATGAAGAGAATAGAGGTTTTCGAAATGTGGTGCTACAGAAGAATGCTGAAGATTAGATAGGTAGATTACATAACTAATGAGGTGGTATTGAATAGAATTAGGGAGAAGAGAAATTTGTGGCACACCTTGACTAGAAAAAGGGATCGGTTTTGGTAGGACATGTTCTGCGGTATCAAGGGATCACCAATTTAGGATTGGAGGGCAGCGTGGAGGGTAAAAATCGTAGAGGGAGACCAAGAGATGAATACACTAAGCAGATACAGAAGGATGTAGGTTGCAGTAGGTACTGCGAGATGAAGAAGCTTGCACAGGATAGAGTAGCATGGACAGCTGCATCAAACCAGTCTCAGGACTGAAGACCACAACAGCAACAACAACAACAACAACATTGCAACAGATCCATACATTTCATATTCGTCTGAGAAGAAAACTTTTCCCAGATGTGGGAGCTTCACAGAAGAATGCTGAAGATTAGATAGGTAGATTACATAACTAATGAGGTGGTATTGAATAGAATTAGGGAGAAGAGAAATTTGTGGCACACCTTGACTAGAAAAAGGGATCGGTTTTGGTAGGACATGTTCTGCGGTATCAAGGGATCACCAATTTAGGATTGGAGGGCAGCGTGGAGGGTAAAAATCGTAGAGGGAGACCAAGAGATGAATACACTAAGCAGATACAGAAGGATGTAGGTTGCAGTAGGTACTGCGAGATGAAGAAGCTTGCACAGGATAGAGTAGCATGGACAGCTGCATCAAACCAGTCTCAGGACTGAAGACCACAACAGCAACAACAACAACAACAACATTGCAACAGATCCATACATTTCATATTCGTCTGAGAAAAAAACTTTTCCCAGACGTGGGAGCTTCACAGACACATCGAGTAATCTTCAGAAAGCTTCGTGTCTTCGCGAATGTCCTCATTACTCAACTCTTTTAGGAACGTCGACCTAAAAGATTTTAATTTCAGATCTTTTTTCTTGTATTTCAGCATAGTAGTTTTAGGAATTACAAGTTCAGGAGGTCTTATCCGCGGTGATTGTATGGGATATCTGTTCACGGAATCCGCCACTGCTGCACATGTTTGTTGTTGTGTTGATGGCCGACCTGTCCTCTTTCCATCTAAAATGGATCCTCTTCTGAAGAGTTTTTGTTTTCCCCTCCGAAACTTTTGTTTTTTGGTGCTTCTTTATGAGAACGTGGCGCAAAATACCGTTGTACAGCTCTTATGGTTTTCCCGGTGTGGGCATGTTCATAAGCCCACGCACTTGCCAGAACACTTTCTTCCATACTGTACTTACTTGGTCCGTTATCTGAAAAGAAAGAAAAGACATATGGAGTATAAATATACATCATGACAAAAAAAAGAGAGAGGAGTCGGAATTTTCGTACCTTATTGTACTTGTCACGCAGCGAAATTGATTTACTTGCGTTAGTGCGGGAGACTTCTAATTCTTCACATTATTATAGCATGCAAAACAACTTCTATTGAAAGCTGCAGCAGTCGTCGAAGTGACTCAGATAAATGACACAGTTTACCAACATAGTCATCAAGTCTTTGTAGAAAACGGTTGGAACGTTCTACAAATCATTCAGTTCCTCGACAATAGAAATCCACTACATGGTCACAGAGCCATTCGAGAATCAATATGTGAACGTCCTCAATGTTGGAACATCTGCGATACTTAAGAACCAGTATCCCCGATTGCTTGGAAATTATCGTCCGTGCTTGATGTCAACGACCTTCCTTCCCGGTCAGCACTACACACGTTTGAACGGCTTTGGTCAATTTTTAGCACCATTTCGCTATAGATGGACGCGACATGGCATTTGATCCAAGTAATACCATAATTTCAGGGTGAATCTGTGTGTAATTTAATCGTCTTGCTCCAAGAATCGTACTGGTCCGCATACTTCAACTTTCGAGCACATTTCCAGTTTCCTCGCCATTTCACTCTCTCTGTTATACGTATCGCAACACAACTGCATCTGCAGGAAAACCGGAACATGTGTTCTCTTTTCACAATGTGTCATTCTTGGAGCGCAATGATACCCTCGTATTGTACGCTCTAAGACAAAAGAAATGATTAAGGTTAAATCAATAAAAAAGAAAAGAAACAAGAGGGGAAGAGAGAGAAACAGCTACACAAATTGAGCAAGTCAATAACGCGTTGGTCCGCCTCCGATTGTTATAAAAACGGTTATTAGGTTTGGCATTGATTGACAGAGTTGTACTGATACCGTGCCAAATTCTGTCGAACAGGCGTGTTGATTGGAGAGCCCTACCAATATTGCTCTAAAAGTTCTCAACTGCGGAGAAATCCAGCGACCTTGCTACCAAGGACCGCTTTGACAAGCACGAAAACAAGCAGTAGAACCTCTCACCGTGTTTGCAATAAACATTTATTTGCAATGGTTACTGGTTTCGATCAGAATGTGACCATATGCAGATCATTTACGTCATGGTGGTAGGCAGTGATGGCGAACGGAGCAGGACGTCCGAGGAGTCGCAACACTAGCTCCGTTCACTGCCTACCATCGCGGTATAAGTGGCCTGAAGATAGTCACATCCCGATCGGAGAGAAATATTTTATTGCATTCGAGACTGTTTGTGATCTATTTTTAAAGTACTTTAACCAGACCGCTGTTTTTTTCCAACGAGAAATGTTCTCTAAAATTACATATTTACAGGTCCAGGTTTCGGTCCTCGGATTTCTTTTCTTTTCCTTTTTTGTCAATTGCCGTTTGTTTCACTTCCGACAATGATTTGTTAATGCGAACAATGTCGAGTTGTACCACGGTTCGGACTCTACGTTAAACTGAAGTTTCCCTTACAACTGCTTGGATAAGCCAGTTCAAACTTCAGGTGAAGGCAGGGGCATACACATAAAAAAGGACCACTTCATAGAAAAGAAGTTCAAGCCAACCGTCACACTGAGGGCAGCTTAACCTACACCAGTAAAACTACGTACATTACTCAATCGCTATCCTATCTGTGCTGACGTCCGAATTAATGGCGCGTTACTCGAGAAAAAATTTTTCCACCATGCTTGACATACTAGGACGGTCATTGCTCCGAAGACAAGAAGCATGCAATGAAACGCAGGGCAGGCTGACTGAGCACCTTTTGCGTATAATGATTGAATATCTGAATATTAAGTATCACGTATGTGCATTTCTCGTAAGCGAAGAGTTCGAAAGAATGTTCCTTAACAAAGAAATTATCTCACGTTCGTAAAGTAACAATCCTTAAAGTTTGTCACGAGGATCCCCAATCTCCCTACGTACAAGTATAATACAGAAATGTAAATATTTATCACCGTCAAAAGACTGAGTCTTTTTAACGATAGGGATCTTACAAAATCCCAAAATCACTTTCCTTAGAAATATGTAGAAAGGGAGGTTCTGTTAAGTGTACACACTTAAGGCCAACATCCGTATAACTGTTTAATCTTTTATTGTAATGTTTCTATTGATACACATATCTTTCATTTACGCTTCTAGATATTACCAGTTGTAAAAAGAAAAGTATGTTTACTCTTAAGACAGATGCAAAGGAAGTGAGACTACAAAAGCATCAACTGTGTTCAGTGAGGCAAGAGTTCGCAAGTGAAATTCTTCAGCAGTGGTCACAGAGGTAACGTCATACTCATACACAATCGATAGAGTCGATATGCCGGTCCGGTATTGTATACACTTATCGCGCTTTATCCAGACATCTTCAAAATTACATCCGCGCCCCGGGCAAATGCTTTGCAGTTTGTCTGAGAAGCTACGAGCATTTTCGTTTTTGCAGAATGAGGTTTTTCTACTCTAAAACATTCTTTTCTTTCTCTCACTCCCGATTTCCTTTAGTTTTCCTTCCCTTCCTTACTGATATGCCTCTGCTTTCACCAGTGATAAGGAGAGGATTTCCGATTTTTGGGTTTTCTGCTCCCTTTTGTCAACTGACGACAGCTGTAGCAGAGAAAAAATGTCAGAAACATGTTTGTATATTTGCGTGCCTGCAGTGCTAAGTCCTAAGATTTTTACAGAAGTTTACTCTACTGCTATGCTGTCTCCAGTCGTGCTGTCGTACTCGATGATCTGAAACGCAGTTTCCTCTCTTGTCGCTCTAGGAAAAAGAGCAAAGTCCACCAACGTATAAGATTGTAAGCTCATATTCCCATTACTTCAAATGCTTTTGCTGCCTTGTACTGTCGTTATCCGGTTACGGGCAGTTCTGAATAAGTCACTGCAGTGGTTAGCACTCTTGCCCGAAAGTTTACTGGTTTACAAATGTGTCGTTAGACCCTACAACAAGATAGACAGACAGACAGCTGCTACCATGTGCACAACAGAGCAATACCATGTAGACTTAGAAGTTAATGCAATAAATTAAATTGCAGTGATTGTTTGGTTAAAACTATTTAAATTACGAGGTGTGTAACTTACTTCCGATGCTATGAGAAACGTTTCGTACCCGATTACCGAGAAATAATAGCGGAACAACAGCTAACTCCTGTTTCTTATTTCAGTACGCTCAGCTACAACGGCCAAATGCACCCAACGAAGTAAAACTGAAATGTGCGTGCGCTGAGACGATGCTTGTTCTCTACTGAACTTCTTTTACGTATAAAGTTATGTCAGGTTTGTTTGATATAATATAACGTTTTATACAGTTCATACGCTACAGGCATCTACAATAACTCTTTAGTAGTGCAAATACATGAATTTTCCTGGATGCATTATTCCTCGTGTGTGTGTGTGTGTGTGTGTGTGTGTGTGTGTGTGTGTGTGTGTGTGTGGCCGCGCGCCCACCGACAGATATGAATCAACAGTAATTGAAAATTGTTGAACAATAGTGAATGCCCCGCGCCATCAGCACATACAGCGCTTCATACGAACAATAGCGAGCAATGCAATTTTCAGTGCCCCTGGTGCGCCAAGTGAATAAAAAAGCTAAACAAATTTAATAATTTCACATGGGATAAAAGCAATTCTCTCACATGCGTAGCATAATGACTTCGAGCATTGGGAAGCAGTCGTTCGAAGAGACTCGACGAATCCGAAATTCAGCATTGAATGACGAAATGTGTGTCACTTCCACAGACTGGCAGCCACAATTTCTCCTGTACAACATCTGTTAGAAAGTTCTGCAGGGTTATCCTAAGAAAGGACGACTTCCTAACTGTGATCATACAGACTGGAGAATGGAAGAGCCCTTTTTTTGTTCTTTATGACGAAATCCTACTTTGGCAAGGGAAATAATTTTCTTTTTAAATACACTCCTGGAAATGGAAAAAAGAACACATTGACACCGGTGTGTCAGACCCACCATACTTGCTCCGGACACTGCGAGAGGGCTGTACAAGCAATGATCACACGCACGGTACAGCGGACACACCAGGAACCGCGGTGTTGGCCGTCGAATGGCGCTAGATGCGCAGCATTCGTGCACCGCCGCCGTCAGTGTCAGCCAGTTTGCCGTGGCATACGGAGCTCCATCGCAGTCTTTAACACTGGTAGCATGCCGCGACAGCGTGGACGTGAACCGTATGTGCAGTTGACGGACTTTGAGCGAGGGCGTATAGTGGGCATGCGGGAGGCCGGGTGGACGTACCGCCGAATTGCTCAACACGTGGGGCATGAGGTCTCCACAGTACATCGATGTTGTCGCCAGTGGTCGGCGGAAGGTGCACGTGCCCGTCCACCTGGGACCGGACCGCAGCGACGCACGGATGCACGCCAAGACCGTAGGATCCTACGCAGTGCCGTAGGGGACCGCACCGCCACTTCCCAGCAAATTAGGGACACTGTTGCTCCTGGGGTATCGGCGAGGACCATTCGCAACCGTCTCCATGAAGCTGGGCTACGGTCCCGCACACCGTTAGGCCGTCTTCCGCTCACGCCCCAACATCGTGCAGCCCGCCTCCAGTGGTGTCGCGACAGGCGTGAATGGAGGGACGAATGGAGACGTGTCGTCTTCAGCGATGAGAGTCGCTTCTGCCTCGGTGCCAATGATGGTCGTATGCGTGTTTGGCGCCGTGCAGGTGAGCGCCACAATCAGGACTGCATACGACCGAGGCACACAGGGCCAACACCCGGCATCATGGTGTGGGGAGCGATCTCCTACACTGGCCGTACACCACTGGTGATCGTCGAGGGGACACTGAATAGTGCACGGTACATCCAAACCGTCATCGAACACATCGTTCTACCATTCCTAGACCGGCAAGGGAACTTGCTGTTCCAACAGGACAATGCACGTCCGCATGTATCCCGTGCCACCCAACGTGCTCTAGAAGGTGTACGTCAACTACCCTGGCCAGCAAGATCTCCGGATCTGTCCCCCATTGAGCATGTTTGGGACTGGATGAAGCGTCGTCTCACGCGGTCTGCACGTCCAGCACGAACGCTGGTCCAACTGAGGCGCCAGGTGGAAATGGCATGGCAAGCCGTTCCACAGGACTACATCCAGCATCTCTACGATCGTCTCCATGGGAGAATAGCAGCCTGCATTGCTGCGAAAGGTGGATATACACTGTACTAGTGCCGACATTGTGCATGCTCTGTTGCCTGTGTCTATGTGCCTGTGGTTCTGTCAGTGTGATCATGTGATGTATCTGACCCCAGGAATGTGTCAATAAAGTTTCCCCTTCCTGGGACAATGAATTCACGGTGTTCTTATTTCAATTTCCAGGAGTGTAACTATGTACATAAGCTCTTCTTTCTAGACAACCGTAAATCACTCTAGATACTTCTAACTTCATTAAGTCCTATTTCGCGAAAAATCGAATCGACTGTCCAGTTTCTTGAGGGAATCTAAATAAATAAAAGAAGTTATCTGTATTTTCGTACTCTCGATACATCGAAACACTTGTCATGACAGATCGCTCGCAAACATTTTGTAATTCGTAGACAGTGGATGTACACTGAGATGACAAAGACATGTGATAGAGATATGCATCTATACAGATAGCGATAGTATCGCGTACACAATGTATAAAAGGGCAGTACATTCGCAGAGCTTTAACAACTATGTTCGACCTATTTTGTATCTGTATCGATATTTCTATGTCAGTTTGTAGTGTTGCTTATGTATAGTGTTGTATCTGTCATGGAAATTATTTGGCTATGTATGCATGTTTCAGTTGTGTGAACTTTTTAAAATGTGCTTGTGGATTTAAATAACTACTGGAATGATTGTTATATAATGTACTGTAAATAACTTGATCCATAGTTAGGGAACGTAGGATTGAATGTAAAAGATTTGGGGAAGCCCTGCTACGGAGGTAGCCTAGCGGAGAGGAAAAGGTATGGCTGGCGCGCAAGTCGCAGCTCGTCCTTTAACACGGGTAAGGAGTCTGGGCTGAGCAGTGCTGTGGTTAACACCTCGCTAGCAGTAGTCCGCCGCTCGTGGTCTCGCGGTAGCGTTCTTGCTTCCCGAGCACGGGGTCCCGGGTTCGATTCCCGGCGGGGTTAGGGATTTTCACCTGCCTCGAGATGACTGGGTGTTTGTGTTGTCCTCATCATTTCATCATCATCCAGGAAAGTGGCGCAATTGGACTGAGCAACGATTGGGTAACTGTACGGGCGCTGATAACCACGCTGTTGAGCGCCCCACAAACCAAACATCATCATCATCATCATCATCGCTAGCAGTAGCGGATCATCACGGCTCATATTCTTAGTTTTGAGGCCAGGGGAGCTTAATAGCAGTATGTATGGGCCTCGGATGCTGCATTTGATGATACTGTTATCATGGCATGGTATCTGGCCCTGTAAAAATATAATTCCGACGCCAAGAAGACCTGTAACAGGGTGAGGCCAACAGTACTACCATGACTGCATCGCCGCCGTGTTAACAGCCACTGCAGATTACAACACCAGTGCCACCAGCCTTCCACTAAATTATTTATATTTGGCAGTCTGTAAATGGACCAGGTATTTGTGAAATTTGGTTGATTTTAATAATAATAATAATGAGGTTGCTAAAACATCTACCTTACAACAGTGATTATCCCACATCACAAACCTGGACAGGAATCCTATCCTAGTGAATTTAATTCCGAGTGTCCTAATTTATTATGGAAAGACTTATTCCTCAGTGCTAAATTGTTGTGATTGCTTTCTAATGTGTGGAGTTCTACTGTTTAAAGTTCAGTTTTATAGTTTGAGAAATACTCCACTTCCAGTGCATTTTTAAATGAACCTGCAGTCATTTTCTTAAATAATTTGCTTTACTTGCAAATGTGTTTGAAAATAGCGAAATTGTTAGTTAAAAGAACAATAATATTGATTTGAAGTGAAAAAGATTATTAATTGTTGCATTTATGCTCTTTGATCACAATTACAAAGTATTATCAGTGTTCATTTCATGAGAAAGTGTTTATACTTGAATTTAATGTTGTGTTGGCATTTGCACAGCCAACTATGTTTTGAGTAGGTTAAAAGACTGCTTATCAAAGCATATTTGTTATTTAAAGAGTTATAGTTTGTTGTGTTTTACTTAATTAATAATTATTAATGAGAACACTTACTATTTCTCATACATTGTTGTGTAGTTTTGTTAATGATCATAGTTCTTCAAACCGTGAAAGTTTAAGGGCCCTCATGTGCTGGGCCAGTTAGTTAATGAAGCAAAGCAAAGGCTCATTCAGAGCTAGCGTAGCTAGATTTGAATTCTGTTTAATTGCTTCAAACTGAGCTTAAAAAATAAATATTTACTGTGTTAGCTATACTATTGCAAGTTGGTTAATGCACAGGCATAGGGACCCTGTACTAGGCAATGATGTTATAGAGTATGATCATTAACAGACCCCGTGGTTTAATTCAGAATCGTTTCATGCTCTACTCTGTTTTGTATTGCTATTAGTTTCATGTTTGTTGATGATTGATTCTATAAACCGCTGCATATAGTTCATTAAAGGGACGTGTTGTTGAGAAGCATATGTTACTGTTTGCTATCTCATTGGCCATTTGTTTGTCTGACTTTCAAGTTAGTAGTCCATTTATCTGCAAGGTTAGGTTACTGTGTTGTAGTGTAAACACATATAAAAAAAGTGTTTAGTTTGTGTGTCATGCCTTAGCACTGTCTTCTGCTTTATTGTATTGCTGGACACGAGAACGCCTAATTGGGCTGGCGACCAATATTAATACGTAATATTACAACTTACTTTTGTGTTGGGAGAACGGCTGTCCGTGACCCACCTGTATACTGTTAGTTATACTCTACTGGAGTGTTTCGGAAACGCCTCCCAGTCTGATTGTTCTGTTCCCAATAGGCTATCTCGCGGTCACAACTTTCTCAAAATTTCCTGGCAGAGGTTTAACGTTAGCATCGATTGCCGTTTAAGGTGGTCCATGTCACCGTTACAAGCTGTCATTTGTACTCCCGTAATTCATGTGAAAGGTTTTCAACGTTGTTACGGCGACACGACGGGAATTAACAGACTCTGAATGCGGAGTGATAGTTGGGGCTATGCGCATGGGACATTCTGTTTCGAAAATCCCTAGGGAAATCAATATTCCGAAATCCACAGTGTCAAGAGTGTGTCGAGAATACCAAATTTCGGGCTTTATCCCTCACCACGGACAACGCCGTGACCGACGGCCTTCCTTTAACGACCGAGAGCAGCAGCCTTTGCGTAGAGTTGTAAATACTAACAGACAAGCAACATTGTGTGAAATAACTGTTGACATCAACGTGGATCGTACGACAAACGCATCCGTTAGGACAGAGTGGCGAAATCTGGCGTTAGTGGGCTATGGCAGCAGACGACCGATGCAAGTGCCTTTGCTAACAGCACGACATCGCCTCCGTCTCTCTCTTACGCTTGTGCCCACAGCAGTTGGACCCTAAACGACTGCGAAACCGTTGTCTGGTGAGGTGAGTCCCAATTTCAGTTGGCAAGAGCTGATGATAGGTTTCGAGCGCGGCGCACATCCCACGATGTCCTGGACCCAAGTCGTAAAAAAGCACTGTGCAACCTGGTGGTGGCTCTATGATGGCGTGGCCTGTGTTTACATGGAAAGGACTGCGTCTTCTGGTCCAACTGAACTGATCATTGACTGGAAATGATTATGCTCGGGTACTTGGAGATCATTTGCAGCCATTCATGGACTGCATGTTCCCAAACAACGACGGAATTTTTATGGGTGACAATAAACCCTGTCACTGGGCCACAACGCCACAATTGTTCGCGACTGGTTTGAAGAACATTCTGGACAATTCGAGCGAACGATTTGGCCACCATGATCGTCCTACATGCATCCCAGAGAACATTTATGAGACCTAATCGATAGGTCATTAGATTTTCCACATGTCGTATCTGTCAATAGAGAATGTTCCACAAATGACCCGCGAACTTTGGTGGAAACCTTTAGGAGGAAAAAGATGATCTTTTTTGGAGACGGTACTGAGAAAACATTTTCTGCAGACTGTAGAAAGATTCTATTACAAACAAGATTGGTATTCTTGAAGGACATAAAGTAAAAAATAAGTGAGATTTGCATTTGTGCCGAGGTAGACCAGCAACCATTTTCCCTTGTTCCATTTCTGGGTGTAACAAGAATGTGAATGACTGCCAATGGTATAAAGTGTCCTCAACCATGAACTGCACGGTGGCTAGCAGAGATTACTCTCTTACTTTGTGCACGGGCGTCCGCAGAAATTTGTGCAAGAGAGAAAGGGTTCCAAAAGTTCAGTTTTTTATACAGCTGAGTAGTTGGTTTTGAGAAGGTGTCGTTCCCCAAGAAATAGCTTTAACTGAAAGTGCACAAAGCAATATTTTTTTGGAAGGTATATTATTACTGTGCCTTAAAGTTAAACATATTTCATTAGCATAGCCAAAGCACATACTTTTATATTATTAGTATGTATACAGATGTAGGAAAGCTTCGAAAACCACCATCAAATGAGTATGAGTAGATAGAATTAATTCTTAACGGCCTGGGACTCAACCAAAATGGTCTCCGTCTTCCTGGTACAGTATGCTGCTGAGCAGACAGGGCAACTGGACTACAGAAGTAATAACCCTAGAGCTGTATATCGCTCAGGGTTGCACATCATACATTTCTGTAAAGAATCACATCGCTCAAGATTGAAAAACAAATCCGAACTGCCGCCACGATAAGAGATAGGTACTATCTGCTATGAACAACCTGACAATCAAACAATGAAATGTTTACATAAGCCACTGTGTTATTCCCTGCAGGCAGCTAAATAGAACCAAACACAATAATTTCAGGAAATAAATGAGAAGTTTGAAATTTTTAAAAGGCCTACCACAGATTCCAGGATGGGATGACTGTCACTCTTCTGCCCTCCCCCTTTCTATCCCACACTCTCTTGAGGACGCCTACATCACTCTGCGTATGTAGACCACAATTCTGATTCAAATACCTGTGGTCAAAAAATGGTTCAAATGGCTCTAAGCACTATGGGACTTAACATCTGAGGTCATCAGTCCTGTAGACTTAGAACTACTTAAACCTAACTAACCTAAGGACACCACATACATCCATGCCCGGGGCAGTATTCGAACCTGCGACCGTAGTAGCAGCACGGTTCTGGACTGAACCACCTAGAACCGTTCGGCCACAGCGGACGGCTACCTGTGGTCGATGACGTAGAGTTCTCGAAGCGTACGGCTAACCAGCACCAAAACACAGAGAGTAGCGAAATTCGTTGTAGATGGGCGCAAAGTCTCCAGGGAACGATCCGAATTTAAAAACGTAAGCACTGGTAAGTCAATCACTCCACTATCAATTATGCATCCTAAACTGCAAAACTGCGCATGCTGAAAATATATGAGAGTATACGCCAGCAACAGGCGCGGATACCACAAGTCTACAATGCTGCGAAAGACACCAAGGACACCATAAGTGCACGATTCAACCAGTTCGCCTGACATCAAACATTCTAAGACCCCAAGTTGAAAACGTTTCATTTTGTTCACTATCTACACAAGTAAATATCCCAAGTCCACGACTCAGTACTTATAAATATGTTGACTCACTCGAAATGGGACCTGCTGCCACACATACCAACCGTCTTTTCCAAAATCAAACGCGACTGCTGCAAAAACATAATATAAAATACCGCAGAGCAAAACAGTCTCGCTGAAAAATGGGAGCCAATATTTAAAACCCTGCATTGACGTGAGTCCAGGGCACACGCTTCCAACTTCCGATACATACTTAAAATCTCTAAATTTAATGTTAAATACATGTATCATAAAAGAATTTGCAAGGAAATTTTCTTTTGTTTCTAGTGCTGTTATTAGTTTGTCCATTCATAATGATTTTGTACAAGTAAACGCTACTTTGCATTCTGGTCTTTGATACAATATCCACAGTCAACGTCTACCTTCAGGAGTTCTGGGAACCCGGGTGACCCAAAATCTTTTCAGTGTGTGTACACAATGGATATACGAGTACAGGTTGTAGACGTATGGTTGAGGACATATGGAAGGTTGGGTTCGGTCGTGAGTCGTGCCAAATTGTAAGGCAACCGCTCGCTATAAGTGGGAAATCCGGGTTCGAGTCAAGGTTCGACACAAATTTACGTTCTCGTCTTTCCATTCTACAGCGAATGGTTTCGTTATTCGCAATTGCTAATACGTGTAATGTAGTTACATTAATAGCCACTCATTATCATGCTACATTCCTCCCGATTGTTTGGCCGTGCAAATAAACTCGGTGTAGAAAGCAGCGTAAAACGGAAATGGTACGTTTCCGGACATGGGTTCTTATTTCAGACATCATGTACTCACTCCCCTCTACAAGTCCTAGAAGTTTGTAACGGTGATTTCCGAATACTCTGTATATGTTACATTCGCGAATTCAGCTTAGAAAAAACGAAAAATTGTCCGTAGTAGGAGATATATTTTGTCTTACCTTATTTTCCCCGGAATACACTGTGTACGCAACAGTATCTTTCTAAAGTTTGTCTAAAATATACGTCCTATAAATTTACCCAAAAGGATCGCTAAAAATATTGTTTCTCTTCTAGAGA
Source organism: Schistocerca cancellata (assembly GCF_023864275.1). NCBI lineage: Eukaryota > Metazoa > Arthropoda > Insecta > Orthoptera > Acrididae > Schistocerca > Schistocerca cancellata. Next base: position 702,716,105 of record NC_064628.1, read on the forward strand.
TTACCTGGAAGATATCTGAACAGCTCCATTTCGGCTTCCGCTGAAATTACTGATTAGAAATCCAGTAGAAAGTATCTGAATTATTTCGTTATTCTGCTCCAATTATAACCTATCGGGACCCGAAAATGTTCGAGTAGCTCTCAAAACTACGTGTCAGAAGTATCTTATAAACGAGCTTCTTTGAAGCTATGCAACAATTCGTCGGAAGAGACCGGTGTCACCAGTTTATATTGGTCACAGATTATTTTATAAGTTGATCCCCCTTTATATAGTTGTGCAACGATCTAACTCTTCTACTATATGCAAAAACCACGAGGCATCTCTCGATGTGTGGCAGAGGGTACTCCCACACCAGTGCAGTTTAGTTCCTCTGTTGCATTCACAATAGTGACGGTAAGCCTCCGTATGGACTCCAATTTCTTTGTTTTCTCGTCGTTGTCATTTCGTGAGAAGTACGTGGGAGGAAGCAACATATCTATCACCCGATTCTTCTTTGACCGTACGCTCTGGGATTTTCAGCAGTAAACGTCTTTGTGATCCGCCCTGTCTATATTACACAGTCTGCCATAGGAGTTTCTTGCCCATCTTGATAACGCTTTCTCGCTCACCAGACGTGACGAAAGGCGGTCCTCTTCGTTGGAACATGTGTACTTCTTGTATTAAGAGAACTGACCCTGTGATTAAAAGCTACTGTGTTTTTTTTCTCCTACTTACGCACGTATGTTGTATTTGTTTAAAGCAAGCTGCAGATCATTATGGTACCTAAGTAGACACTTTGCATTAGTCGTTTTCGAATTCGCTACTGTTACACAATAACGAAATTCACATGTACAAAACCACGCGATGAGAAATCAACATTACAAAGCATCTCTTAGTGTCAAACCAAACCCTAATTTATATGGAGGTTAAGAGAGGACGTATAAGGATATACAGCGCGAGTTGACTCGTTGGTTTCGACACTGGACTCGCACTCGGAAGAACCGGCGCTCGAATCTCTGTGCAGCGTTCTAGAGTTACATTTTTCGTGGAATTACTAAATCCATTAATACTAACGTCAGACTGGTTGCTTCGAAAAGGACACGGTCAGTTTTCTTTTCACACCAGCTCTATGGTAGCGTGTTTTTTTCGGTTCAAAAGACCTCTTCGTCTATAAGGCTTTATCCTAATCTCCTCTCCTTTCTTCTCTCATCTTATTATGATTATTCACCACCCATGAGAACATACCACCTACTGTCAGCAAAAAGTTACAAATGTCCAATGTATACACACTAACACAAAAAAAAAAAATGCACCGCACCACGAAGAAATTACCAGAATGGGAGGGAAATCGGTAGATGTGATGTACACGTAGAGACAAACAAATGATTACAGTTTCAGAAATACTCGATGATTTATTCAAGAGAGAGAGCTTCACAAACTGAACAAGTCAATAACGCATTGGTCAACGTCTAGCCCTTATGCAAACATTTAGTCGGCGTGGCACTGATTGACAGTGTTGTTGGGTGTCCTTGTCGCGTTAGATCTTCAAAATTCCGAGTTGTTTGGAGGGCCTTGCTCAGAATGCTAGAAACGTTCTCAACTGGAGATACATCCGCCGACCTCGCAGGCCAATGTAGGGTTTGTCAAGCACGAAAACGAGCAGTAGAAAGCCCCGCCGCGTGCGGGCGGGCATTATCTTACTGAAACGAAAGCCCATGATGGCGTGCTATGAAGGGCAACAACAAGGCACCCCAGACCAACACTGCCAGTTGCGGGCTGTATGGCGAGCGACAGTGAGGTTGGTAACCCACCGCTGTATAGGTCGTCTCCAGACACGTCTTCGTTGGTCGTCGGGGACCATTTCGTAGAGGGTCTCATCACTGAAGATAACTCTGTTCCAATCAATGTGATTCCATGCCGAAGCCGTGAATGGGAACGCTCCGGACTGGGAGGTGGTATACCAACCTGACTGTCGCCCTCCATACTGTTCGACAACCAGTTGGGATGGTCCGGCGTGGCATTTCTTTTCATAACAGGAGCCCTGGCGGCACACTTACGGCACAGCAATACGTCGACGATAATCTACGCCCCGTTTTGTTCCCCTTCATTGCAAGCGATCCTCGGGTTATATTTCAGCAAGATAATGTCCGCCCTCACGCTGCGAGTGTTTCTACTGCTTGTCTCAGTGCTTACAAAACAGTACCTTGACCAACGAGGTCGCCCGATCTCTCCCCAGTTGAGAACGTTTGGAGCATTATGGTTCAAATGGTTCTGAGCACTATGCGACTTAACTTCTGAGGTTATCAGTCGCCTAGAACTTATAATTAATTAAACCTAACTAACCCAAGGACATCACACACATCCATTCCCTAGGCAGGATTCGAACCTGCGACCGTAGTGGTCGCTCGGCTCCAGACTGTAGCGCCCAGAACCGCACGGCCACTCCGGCCGGCGGAGCATTATGGTTCAAAATGGTTCAAATGGCTCTGAGCACTATGGGACTTAACATCTGAGGTCGTCAGTCCCCTAGAACTTAGAACTACTTAAACCTAACCAACCTAAGGACATCACACACATCCATGCCCGAGGCAAGATTGAAACCTGCGACCGTAGCAGTCGCGAGTTCCGGACTGAAGCGCCTAGAACCGCTCGGCCACCACGGCCGGCTAACATTACGGACTAGAGTCTTCGAGCAGATCGGGATTTTGACGGTCTAACGCGCTAATTGGACAGAATTTGGCGCGATATTCCTCTGGAGAGCGTCCAACAACTCTATCGTCAATGACGAGCCCAGTAACGATTTACGTAAGGGCAAGAAGCTGACCAACGCGTCATTGGCTTGCTCGGTTTATGAAGCCTTTTCTCTTGAATAAATCATTCAGTTTCTGTGAAACTGATGTTGTTATTTGATTGTCTGTACGTGTACATCACGCCTACCGATTTCCGTTCCATTCGGATCATATCTTTGTGGCGAGGCTTTTCTTTTTTTGTCTTTGCGACGAAATTCCGTATGGAGGCCAATTTAATATCAGTCGAAAGTGTAGTACGATGTACAGAGCCATTCTGGAATTTAAGATTACCGAATTTACCTCTTCACCTCCGTGACTACTTATGTGTGAAAAATGTGAGCTGCGCATCTTATTAGTGTACATTAAATGTATTCACAGCTGCGAATATGGACAACCATCAGGTGTAGAATGAAATGACGACAACGTAAAATTGTGCCTAACCGGGACTCGATCCCAGATTTCTAGATTGTCGGAAGTGGTCGCCTTAAAATTGTTCAAATGTGTGTGAATTCGTAAGGGACCAAACTGCTGAGGCCACCGGTTCCTAAACTTACACACCGCTTAAAGTAAGCCGGCCGCCGTGGCCGAGCGGTTCTAGGTGCTTCAGTCCTGAACCACGCGGCTGCTACGGTATCATGTTCGAATCCTGCCTTGGACATGGATGTGTGTGAAGTCCTTAGGTTAGTTAGGTTTAAGCAGTTCTAAGTCTAGGGGTCTGATGAACTCAGATGTTAAGTCCCATAATGCTTAGAGCCGTTTGAACCATACTTAAAGTAACTTATGCTACGAACAACACACACACACACCCACACCCGTGCCCAAGGTAGGACTCGAACCTCCAGCTAGAGGGGCCGCGAAATCCGTGACATGCGCCTCAAACCGCGCGACCACTCCGCGTCGGTCGCCTTACTATTTTGCTATCGGTGCATGACTCATGGGCAGACCTAAGCTTCCCTGTTCGCCAACCATGCGTATACAACCTGTACTTGTACATCCATTATGTATATTCCCGTACATTTTACATGAAAGTCGCTTACCCGGTGTCGGCGGATAAATAAGTGCCTGTGTTACTCTGATTTACGTTGCAAAATTATTTTGGACATGCATGCCTTCCTCACATTAAACTGTTACAAACTGCAAGCCGTCTGCTATAAACGACTTTCATGTCCTGTATTCGTCTGCTAGTTGCTAAGCTCTTGAGAGACTCAAAGGCTCTATAGTCAGTATTATTCCGTCTGCTGAGAGTAGCTTAATGTTTGGTTGGGTGGTGGAAAGCGTGTCTCTACCGAGTAGTTTGAGCATTGAGTTGCACTGACTAATCATATTGTTTGGCGTGGACGTTTGAGTTCGCTAGGGCTGCGTGGGTGGGCAAACAAAGCAATCTTGATTTCCACCTCGAACTGTGACGTGATCTTTCTGCTGCTGACTTGTATAGTAGAGCCATTTGTCTTGTGATACTATAGTAGGTATTACGAAGCTACATCGTCAAGGATTATTGGTGAGATGGTTGTTTGCTCTCATTGCTCTGTCGTAATTATATGTTAATGTGATTTTTCAGGCTCTTTTTCAGGAGGCGCTTTGCAGTTGTTTTTCATGTGAGAAATGCTAGCTCTTTGTTCTATTCGCGTCTTTGTTAGAAAACAAGGGATCACCCGAGCATACCAGTCGTTTATGACATTACTTTCACACTCATTATATTATGGATATCATTATGAATATGGGATTACTTTCCTTCCTTCCGTAAATGTGGGATATTATACAGACACATGATCCGTTTTTATTTGTACGAATTAGTCATGAATGTTTTTGTGTTTGCTTTCTGAATAATAACTGAGTTTAAATTCAACTCTACTGTTTTTTTTCTCAGTAAGCCATTTTTAAATACTGTGACCTTTGATGTTCATCCCCACAGGTTTGTTCATAGAAGCACTACGTTTACACGAAACACATTTGAAATATTTCTTGAAGTGCCTTCAGCAGGAACATATCTCCACATTTTATGCGTGATTTTCAAGCAACTAAAATGAGAGCTAGTAGCAGTGATCTTCAAGACTGTACTGCAGCGACGAATACTTCGAGACTTTGCTTTCAGGAATCATTTTTCACCCATTAGATGTTAGAAAATAAAGTCTGCAATTATATCAACATTGCTTGTGTCACTTCTATAACGAGTGATTAACATTGATAGGTTGTAGTAGAACAGTCAAAGATTTCGGTTGCAGTATGTCTTGATTTAACTTATGTTAAATACCCCTTTAGTATACATTTGCGTCTTGAAAGTTTGTTCACTACCGCATATTTCACCAAAAGTAGTCGCCTCAGGTTACTGTTCATTCATGAGCGAAACTTCACAATGTTTTCAAGGGCATTAAAACCGAAGGCACAAGATGCTATATACTCATAGACTCTGCGGCAGTCAAACGTGGTATAGTTGTACGATCTCAGTGTGATTTTTTAAAATTTATCTACCGAAGGCACTTTCAGAAATCGGCCCTCGCTTTGTTTTATTCAATTCGTCGCCACACATGTTCACCAGTGAGTGAATGGGAGCTGCCCAATAGGAATGCGATTTTACGTAGGGTAGAATTTTCTGGGTTTCTCCAGCGAGACCTTTTTGTATCTAAATGTGGAGGTTGTTGTAGATATCATGCACAGTTTCTCTGGTATAAGCACAAGTTACTGTTAATTTTGCCCGTTGGTGGCTCCAAATAGTCTTATGTATTGAAAGCGCTATTATCTGTTTTCTTAGCTTTTAACTAAATATTACAAGAATTTGAGTATTTGTTTCACAGCACTGGAAAATAAAATACTGGTTTACTACTTCACTAGCTTCAGGTGGAAACGACAGGTCAACAAGCAAAGCGGTTCTTAGAAGTGAAGGGATCACAAGTGAAATGAAAAAGTTTGGTAGGAGACAAGAGATGGATTATCTGATGTGATAAGGAGGTGGCCAGATTTACAGGTTGTAAGTAGGCTGTTTAGGTTCTTATTGGTAACGCCACGTAGCGCTCAGTATGAAAATCACTGGCTGTGCTGTGTGCAGTCTGTGGCTAGTTCGCATTGTTGTCTGCCATTGTAGTGTTGGGCAGCGGCAGCTGGATGTGAACAGCGCGTAGCGTTGCGCAGTTGGAGGTGAGCCGCCAGCAGTGGTGGATGTGGGGAGAGAGATGGCGGAGTTTTGAAAGTTTGTAAAAATGGTTGGCATGAACTGCTATATATATTATGATCATTAAGGTAAATACATTGTTTGTTCTCTATTAAAATCTTTCATTTGCTAACTATGCCTATCAGTAGTTAGTGACTTCAGTAGTTTGAATCTTTTATTTAGCTGGCAGTAGTGGCGCTCGCTGTATTGCAGTAGTTCGAGTAACGAAGATTTTTGTGAGGTAAGTGATTTGTGAAAGGTATAGGTTAATGTTAGTCAGGGCCATTGTTTTGTAGGGATTATTGAAAGTCAGATTGCGTTGCGCTAAAAATATTGTGTGTCAGTTTAAGCACAGTCATGTATAAATGTTCAAAGGAGACGTTTCAAGGTTTGCACATAGGTAGGTTTCACACTTGTGTGACTCAATGTTAAAGTTTGAAACCATGCTACTCTCACTCAGTAGCTGTATGACGACAATATAAGGTACGCAGAGTACGGGTCCTTAGCGTCTGTGTGACCTAAACACTACACACGTGTTTTTGCTTGAGACGGCCACGGAAGCGTGTCCCAAGCCACCTTACAGGAGTGAATTTTTCTGTAGAGTCCGCTCTGACTCGCATGAGGAACAAAGAGACTCGGCAAACGGGCATTAAAATTACACCCGTCAGCACACTCCGCTCCTCAGATGGCCGAAATGCATATTCCACTTGTGGACTTTGATCCTCAGCAAGCATACGCGTGCTTCCCTCCCACTACCTATTCTGTTTTTCCTCACTCTATTACTTTCTACTCCCCGTGTTCATTACCCTCTCTCCTTCTGCATTTCTTTCACCCATTACTTCACCTTCTTCTTCTTTACCTTCCCATTCACTTACGCTCTCATCTACATTTATATTTACACCTACATCCACACTCTGTGAAGTATTATAAAGTGCGTGGCAGGAGGTATATTACACTTTACCATATTCGGGTCGTTTCAAACATAAAATAACGGACTGTCAAAACATCTCGCAATGCATTTCAGAGGATAGCATTCACATAGGCCGTCAACGGAACGGAACAGAATCGAACGGAACGTCAGTGTCAGTTTCTCGGGGAGGAAGTTTTGACGATGCCTGTGGCGGTTGAAAGATTGTGTCTCTGCTAACATAGGGAACTGACGATACTTACCACGCTCGTTAATGTTACATACTTTCTCTCTTTTGAGCGATCATAAGCTCCATAGACCACTCACTGCATCTACGATCCGCTTCCAGCTTGTTCTGTGTCTCGCTGTTTCTCTCCACCATGGGGGATACCTAATGCTACGACGTGCTTCTCTACGTCATCTTTCCACAGTGTGCGAGGTCGGCCCAGTGGTTTTGTAGCTGGAGAGTGCCCTGAAATGCCTTATTAAGAATTCTGTTGGTTTCCATTCTAGCCGCATGCCTAGGTCATTGCCGTTTCCTACTTATTAATTTCTGAACAATAGTTGATTGCTTCACTAACTGACAAATTTCAGTGTGCTTTCGAACTGTTCAAATGTCATTCTCCTACATGGGTCTCCATATTTTTCTCATCACTTTTCTTTCGAAAACTTTAAGTTTTTCTCTTTCTTGATAAGCGTCCACCTTTCAGAACCCTACAGTATTACTGGGCAGATGATGGTGTTATCTATCTTCATATCAGTGGTGATTGACAAAGCTTTACTTTTGAGTGGGCTGCTCATAAGGCACAGTTGTTCACCTGTTTGTAGATGGAAGCTGCCGAACAGGAATGCGACTTTACGTAGGATCAGAAATTTTTGGGTTTTTCCTGCGAGATCTTTTGCTGCCTAAATGCGGAAGTCGTTGTAGATATTAAGCACAGTTTCTCTGGTATATGCACAAGTTGTTGTTAATTTTCCTTCCGCTGGCTAAAAATAATCACCTATTCCAAGAGTGCTACAATCCGCAGTACTATCCTATACTGCCATACTATCTGATCGAAAGTGTTCGGAGACCCCCATGTAATACTGAACTGTCCACTGGACGTCACGAAAGATGGAGTCGCCAGTACAAAAGTAAACGGGGAGTATTGTGTTGTCAGCAGAGAAGCAGCAACAGCAAAATACACTCCTGGAAATGGAAAAAAGAACACATTGACACCGGTGTGTCAGACCCACCATACTTGCTCCGGACACTGCGAGAGGGCTGTACAAGCAATGATCACACGCACGGCACAGCGGACACACCAGGAACCGCGGTGTTGGCCGTCGAATGGCGCTAGCTGTGCAGCATTTGTGCACCGCCGCCGTCAGTGTCAGCCAGTTTGCCGTGGCATACGGAGCTCCATCGCAGTCTTTAACACTGGTAGCATGCCGCGACAGCGTGGACGTGAACCGTATGTGCAGTTGACGGACTTTGAGCGAGGGCGTATAGTGGGCATGCGGGAGGCCGGGTGGACGTACCGCCGAATTGCTCAACACGTGGGGCGTGAGGTCTCCACGGTACATCGATGTTGTCGCCAGTGGTCGGCGGAAGGTGCACGTGCCCGTCGACCTGGGACCGGACCGCAGCGACGCACGGATGCACGCCAAGACCGTAGGATCCTACGCAGTGCCGTAGGGGACCGCACCGCCACTTCCCAGCAAATTAGGGACACTGTTGCTCCTGGGGTATCGGCGAGGACCATTCGCAACCGTCTCCATGAAGCTGGGCTACGGTCCCGCACACCGTTAGGCAGTCTTCCGCTCACGCCCCAACATCGTGCAGCCCGCCTCCAGTGGTGTCGCGACAGGCGTGAATGGAGGGACGAATGGAGACGTGTCGTCTTCAGCGATGAGAGTCTCTTCTGCCTTGGTGCCAATGATGGTCGTATGCGTGTTTGGCGCCGTGCAGGTGAGCGCCACAATCAGGACTGCATACGACCGAGGCACACAGGGCCAACACCCGGCATCATGGTGTGGGGAGCGATCTCCTACACTGGCCGTACACCACTGGTGATCGTCGAGGGGACACTGAATAGTGCACGGTACATCCAAACCGTCATCGAACCCATCGTTCTACCGTTCCTAGACCGGCAAGGGAACTTGCTGTTCCAACAGGACAATGCACGTCCGCATGTATCCCGTGCCACCCAACGTGCTCTAGAAGGTGTAAGTCAACTACCCTGGCCAGCAAGATCTCCGGATCTGTCCCCCATTGAGCATGTTTGGGACTGGATGAAGCGTCGTCTCACGCGGTCTGCACGTCCAGCACGAACGCTGGTCCAACTGAGGCGCCAGGTGGAAATGGCATGGCAAGCCGTTCCACAGGACTATATCCAGAATCTCTACGATCGTCTCCATGGGAGAATAGCAGCCTGCATTGCTGCGAAAGGTGGATATACACTGTACTAGTGCCGACATTGTGCATGCTCTGTTGCCTGTGTCTATGTGCCTGTGGTTCTGTCAGTGTGATCATGTGATGTATCTGACCCCAGGAATGTGTCAATAAAGTTTCCCCTTCCTGGGACAATGAATTCACGGTGTTCTTATTTCAATTTCCAGGATTGTAGATAGATCAGAAGGGCTCAGTGACTTCGAACGTTGACTAAGGGTTGGATGTCACCTCAGTAACAAATGTATCAGGGACATTTCGCTCCTTCTATATCTGACAAAGTCAACTGCTGGTCATCTCATTGCGAAGGGGAAACATGAAGAAACATCCACAGCTAAACCAGAACCAAGCAGATCTCATGTTCAGACGGGCAGGCAATGTCGAGAAGTCCTACCAGCAATTCGACATGCACAGTGCCTGAGCGTAGGAAGTTAAAAAGAATGGTCGAGCCGCTGCTCATAAGGCACAGTTTCTGTATCCAGTATTGAGGCGGTGTAAAGAGCGATGTCACTGGATAGTGGATGACTGGAAACGAGTGATTTGTAGTGACGAATCACGCTATACCCAGTGACAATCCGATGGAAAGTTGTGGGTTTCGTGACTTCCTGGAGAACGCCACCTGTCATCATATGTGATGGCAACAGTGGAGTACGGAAGAGGCGTCATTATGGTATGGGGGTGTTTGTCGTAGTTAAGTTATGGTCTCATTGTAGCGCTTCAGAAAACGCTAAATGCGAAGGATACGAATATATTTTTCAGCATTGAGTACTGTGTACGCTAGAGAACAGTTGGAAAACGATGACTGTATCAGCATGGGGCGTCTGCGAGGCAATGATTTGTCGAGAATGACATTCCTGAACTAGGTTAGCCTACTCAGAGTCCCGACCTGAACCCAATGGAAACCTTTAGGATGAGTCAGAATTGTAGACTTCGCTCCAGACCCCTGCGACAACTTCACTACTTTCTGTGTTTTCTGGTTTTAAGGAAAAATTGCTAAGGTTATTTCGAGAAACCTGCAGAAGTTTCACTGGGAAGTCCGTATACATCCTCCATACCGTCCCGATCTTTCCCCGTGCGATTTTTGAATCTCTGAAGAAAGACACATGTGACCGTCGATTTGCTTCGGAGGAAGAAGTGCACGGTGGATACAATCGTGATTCCGCAGGCAACCGAAAAAATTTTTCCAAGGTGCCAATGACCATCTTGTCTCTCAGTGGGGTATTGTATTACTAGTTAAGGTGGTTAATTTCGAAATGATATAGTTTGCTTACTTTTATCCGTCTGTCTTTTTCGTTTGACTGGCCCTTATATATTTCAGTTCAGCATATACATTTATTATGTAAAGTATTGTAAATCCAAAAGTGTATGTAAATGGCCTCGAAGAGATAGCTTCAGCAAACTATAGATAATAGCACTGCCTCAGAGTATAACAGAGAGATGCCTTGATATTTTAAATAAGTCCACAAAGCTCATGACAGTTCACAGTATACAGCCGAAATTCGGTAGAGTGTGATACGACTAAAGAAGGCTATTTTCTGGAGGATCTTTGTATCTGTTCGGACAGAATTGTATCTGAGAGTCCACTGCGCTGCACTGTGCTTTTTTTCCTTTTTTCTTTCTTTTTTAGTGATTTCGACCATCAACGGACCAGCTGCATTATGCCGCAACTGATGACTGATGCAGGTGATTTTAAAATCCTGGATGCCAGAGGGCACAAAGGCTCCTTAGTGGACAGTTCTTGCCACCAGTAGACTGGCCGCAGGTGCTTATCAGCAACACAGAGACAATTTTCCGAAAAGAAAGCAACACCAGCTGAAAGTCCGCTAGATTTGGCGCAATAATTTAGGAATCAAGCTGAAGCGAATTACTTATTGTTGCTACATAGGCCATTGATTGACTTCCCTGGTTAGCTGTAACAGCTTCTCTCTTGTAACGTGAATCCAAAAGGTTTGCTACTGCATAGATCGTTTTGCACGTAAACTATTTCAAAGTTTCACGCCAGCTTTTATAAATGACTGGTCTTCTGCTGAAAGTATTTTTTTCTCTTGCAGCACAGCCTCTACGTTAGCCGAAACATAGTAAAAACCTTACATATTTCCAACAAAACGCTATTGTCTGCTTCTGCTAGTGTTATAGCCTCTTACAGCTTCTGTCCAGTCTCATCCTGTGGGACGGTGGCCTTCACGGCCGTCCTCAATTGCGCACTGGGACAAACAATTGTTTTGACTAAAGGTTCCATTTGTTTAACAAGCTGTCGGGAGATATTGCTACAGGAGCCCATCGCATCAGAGACTGAAGTGTGTGACAGACGACGTTTCTTATTTCTCTATCCTCTGTAACTCCAATATTGCATTGAGGACATGGCTGTATTGCTCTTAGGGACAAATAATCTTGTAAATTATTGGATGAAGTTAACAGCATTGGGCACGCAACATGGGCGCAGCTATCCACTATGATTTACCACATTAATATAACTTCTGGATTTTCTGCACAATAGCTACCTCACACGTTGATATTCAGCATGTCGAAGGTATCTTCCAAACATATCATGAGAAAATGGATCATAATCAGGTCGAACCTTCTGGAAGGCATCTCATCAGTATTTAGATTCTAACAGTGAAACTGTTCACTACAATTCTTGAGCAATATTTTCGTCAACGTCTTCATTTGTGACAGTTATAGGTGGAAAACCAAACCACGGTTTGGTCAGCGATCTGTCAGCCAACTTAGATGCGTCTGCAGACCACGACGGACTTGCCGCTGTATAGTTCGTAAACTCGACACTGCTCCTTTCAGGTTCTATTGACGAGTGTTTCTTTCTTGTCGTAGGTTGTGACGAAACAATACGTTTTACATATGTGGACATACCTGAAACTGATTGAAATGATAGCGCAGTTGAGATATGAGTGCATAGTGATTGATATTGTCGTAATCTTTACATCTACATTTTGGTTTCCCATCCGCATCTGGTGTTTCGTACTGATTCCATACACTGTCACGATGTCACATCATTGCAGATGGTTTGGTAACTATGATGGCTGCATACTCTTCAGCAGATTCACATAACTTCACAACTAGGTAATCGAGCGCATTATTGGGTCGAACGTCCTACATCCTGCACCTGGTAGCTATTGAACTTCCTCTAACGATTGTTTCTGCGTTTAGGGATGTTTTGTTAGTCGCAGGACACATCGATCTTGCGAGTTGCAGCAATTCAAGCAACAAAAATAAAACCTGTTACTTTATTTTTAGTCATTAGTCTCCTGACTGGTTGATGCAGCTCGCCACGAATGCCAATCATTTCATCTCGGAGTAGCACTTCCAACCTAATTCAATTATTTGCTGGATGTATCCAAGTCTCTGCCTTCATCTACAGTTTTTGTCCTCTGCAACTCCCTCTACCACCATGAAAGTTATTCTGTGGACAACCTCCTCATTCCTTACCTTACCTGTCCACCTTATTTTCAACATTATTCTGTAGCACATTTCAGATACTTAGATCCTCATCTGTTCCGCTTTTCCTGCCGTCCATGTTTCGCTGCTGTTCAATGCTGAGCTCCAAACACACATTCTCAGAAATTTTCGCTCATACTAAGGCCTATGTTTGATACAAGTAGGCTTCTCTTCGTCAGGAATGCAGGAAAACCAGTACTAGTCTGCTTTTTATGTTCTCCTTGCTCTGTCTTTCATGGGTTACTTTGCTGCCTAGGTAGGAGAACTCCTCAACTTCATCTATTTCGTGAACAGCAATTCTGATCTTAATTTTCTCGCTGTTCGCATTTCTGATACTTCTCATCACTTTCTTCATTCTTCGATTTACTCTTAGACCATATTCTGTAATCAATAGACTGGTTATTCTGTTCAATAGATACTGTAATTCTTCTCCACTTCCACTGAGAGTAGCAATTCCTCCACGAAACTTATCACTGATATCCTTTCACCCTGAATTTTAATTCCACTCTTGAACCTTTCTTTTACTCTTGAACCTTTCTTTTACTCTTGAACCTTTCTTTTACTCTTGAACCTTTCTTTTACTCTTGAACATTTCTTTTACTCTTGAACCTTCCTTTTACTTCTTCGATATACAGATTGAAGAATAGAGGCGAAGGACTACATCCCTGTCGCAGACTCTTTGTAGTCGGAGCACTTCGTTCTTGGTCGTCATCTCTTATTGTTCTCTCTTGGTTCTTGTACAGAATATACGTTACCTGTCTTTCCCTATAACCTACTCCTATTTTTCTTAGAATTTCTAATATCTTGCACCATTTTACGTTGTCGAACGCTTTTTACAGCTCGGCAGATCCTACGAGCGTGTTTTGACTTTTCTTCAGTCTTACTTCCGTTATCAACCGCGACGTCAGAACTGCCTCTCTGAAGTCCTTACCTTTTCTGAAGCCAAATCGATAGTATCTAACAGAGTCTCAGTTTTCTTTAGCATTCTTCTCTACATTATCCTTGTCAGCAGCGTGGAAGCAAGAACTGTTAAGCTGATTGTGTCATAATTCTCGCGCATGTCGCCTCGTGCAGTCTTCGGAATTGTGTGGATGATGTTTTCCCGAAAGTCAGATGGTACATCGCCAGTCTCATATATTCTACACATCAGTGTGAATAGTGTTATGTTGTCCATTATAAAAGCGTTTAAAACCACGTACATTGCAATTAAACCGTGTAACACTGTGTTTACATCTCTACGCTGACCATCTGCATCAATTCAGGCTTGGCTTCTTCCGCAATGGCGGTGGCATCTTCTAGCTGAGTAACTGTGCGTGTTCATGATCAGAATTGTGCTACAGTGCATTTAAAGACATGACAGTGAACTCACGAGATCTCTTGACTACCAAGTCGCCAGATCTGAAACCAATGGAACACATCTAGAATGCTATCTCTGCCCCCATGAACCACAGGCACGTAATTTACAGAGCGGCTATAAATGAACTTTCACTACTTGATGTATAAGGACATAAGGAAAAGCCCCGACACGCTACGATAAAAGTTATTACCAATGACAATAAACACTAGCGCGGCCACTGTAAGCGTCGGCAAAGAGATATTTTGCTACACCGGAAGGCGAAAGACAAATGATGGAAACTTTTATAATTTTTTTTTTGACAATTATTAGAGAGGCTCCGTCTTTACTTCTCGTGGCGAGAAGACGTATTTCTTGTGATACAGTATGTTGTCTGAATAATAATTTTATGAAAATATGAAGTCTGAGTTGGCTTTTTGCAAAACCACGAAAGTTTTCTTTTCTTCCGCGCATTATCCCAATGTTATGTCACTGTAGCTGCCTGCATCAGAAGAAAAAGTCCAATTAAGAATTAATATTGTGCACACGGTCGAGAATGAGAACTAATTATGGCGGAAGGAGAATCAATTAACCAACTTGTGTAAATCTCAACAGCAATGCGAATATAGGAATCGATGTAAGTTAAAAGTGAAAGACATTGCATTCGCTTGAAAATCTACAAGGAATCAAAAATAATAAAAAGTGCGAAAAAATCAATTTGTTTAATTAATTATATTATATAGTATTTTTTAATATAAATTTTCATATTGAGCCAGTGTAGACGGAAAATCGTATGCCATACAGGCCCCAAACTCTATAGCAATCATGTTCAAATGGTGTTCTGCAGGATTTGCATTGTTGGCAGCGTTAGTGTCATGACTTGCCATTAGGCGCCGGTCTGGTACAGCGACACAAGGTTGAAACACAAGCATTACAGTTGCTGACAGTCTAATGTCTGTGGACTAGGTTAGCAGGGCATTACACGTAAAGCTATTTTTACCAACACAACAACAACAGTGCTGCTGATGTTGGCAAGTATCGATGCATTAAAGCAGAGGTGGCCAATGTGACTGTGTTGACTTTCCCGTCGTATTAGTGAATCAAATTCTTGTCCAGTTTCCAGCCATATCAAACTGACATGATGACAGTTTCATCCTGTTGGAAAGCCGACAAGAATTTGATACAGAGGTGGGCAAGATTTGGTTCGTGGGCTAAGTCCGGGTCCGAGTGCCAAAGCGCTAAGCATCGCTTCACATTTCCCCACCCCCACGTCCTGCTATCTGAGCACGAGGAGGGGGAAGAGCGGAACACAGCGAAAGCACCGAATGTAAACGGAAGTACAGACCTAATGCATGTGACTTGGTTTTATATTCCACATTTCTCAACAACATTACAAACAAAACAAGTTTCCAGTACTAATTAGTTATTTTTTTCACGCTGAAGACATAATTTTTACCTGGTGAAAACTACGGACAGACACAGACAACACCACAGGTTTCACATTCAAGTTGCCAGTTAATTGGGACTTATTTAGTTCAAAACCAGAGAAATGTTTTTCACACAAATATGTCGATCGAAATATTGTAGCACTTTTGCAACCTCATTATGGAGACTAAGAAAATCTACCAGAGAAGGGCAATATAGGCATCCTGGACACTTTTATCGTAGAAAGATTTCTAATTAAAACTGGAATTACCTTGCAGATCAGACAGTTACATTTGCACATGCGAAGCGAAGCTTTCAGCTGTAATGACAAACGATCTCAAAAACAACTCGAAAACAGATATAAGATCTACAGTGCCCTCAAAACCTTTATAAAACTATTTTCGTAATTGTTGCAAGGCTACAAAGAATTCTTCATACCTTACGCATTCTTTAACGCCAGTGAACTTAGGGAACCGGATTGTCTTCGTCAGAATGTGTCCCTCCTACAACGCCATTTCCTTTGTAAATGCATCCCCATCAAATCGGAAAGTAGTTATCTTGCAATGTTTTCTGTGGGCAGTGTGCAGTTAAGTGCACTTAAAGTGGAAAGTCTGAATTCAACAACAGCGCAATTTAAATGGAAAAATAGTTCTAGGCATGACCTTGGCTTAATCAATACATTTTATAGTAGTATATGAAGTCTCCATACTCTTCGTTCATTTCCACTGAAAACAGTTGCAACTGAAAATGGAATAACGAGTGCGACTTCAGAAATTTTACTATTCGTACTACCAATTTCTTTAAGTGCTCCATGCCTGGAAATTTCGCACAGAGTGCTGCTGGATGTACAGAACAATGAATCCTGTCTGTCGATCGTTGTAATTTTTTGCTCTTGCATCGTCATATAAAAGTTTAAATTCTTTCTGTGTGATACTATGATGTCGTTTCGTAGCAAATAAGTACTACCTGTTTGTTACCCGAGTTGAGAATTCTCATCCCTCCCTACTCTCACTCTCATCCATTTTAAACGATTATGTCGATATACAGCTAGACCGCCTGTTTCTGTGAAAACAACCACTGGACCTGTGAACGCCCTTCAGACCACGAACAAATACCGAATGGTGAACAGCGCTGACACGACGATTCTGCCGAACTCAAGAGAGTTGTGCAGACCGCAAAATGCCGCACCGCAGTGGCAAATGAAATGCCACGCTGTACTTCCGAGAAGGGGCGATCCAAGCCGTGCGGCAGGCCGGACCATGGCCACGCTGCATGCGTGGAAGTCTGGCACGCCGTGGCTGGCTCTGTATTAAGGGTACATTGTATGTCCTATGCCGCCAATGTTAAATTATCGAATTTTGTGACCCACTATCTTGGAAACTTTTTAAGACACCAACTTACAATTTGAATGCACCATTCTAGATACACTGAACTAGAATTATTACTAAAATTGTATTGTGGGGCATGTTATCCTTCTTTTCAACCACTCAATTTTTGACAGGATTTTGTAAATAAATGAACATAAAAACAAAGCAACTCAGGGTATTTTAATTATTCTAGTTCCATACGTGTTGAATCTCACACTTCGCGTGCTGTGAAAATTTCATGTCTCTACCATCAGTACTTTTTTTAGAAAACGGGCCATTTATTGCAAAAAATGTATCTCAGAGATATTGAGGTTTAAAACATTTTTATTACAAATTCTTATACAGACTTACATTTCTGCATCTTTTATGCACTAGAATTGCCCTGGCCCACAGTCTGTGTCTTCTTCAGTGTCACAGCAGCCCAGTGCTTGCCTCCTCCTTTCCTTTCTTGCTTCTTTTGTCATTTCCTGAGCAGCTAACTCTGCTTCACATACACGAAGCTCATCCAGTTCCCGCAGTCCTTTAGCTGTGTTCTGTCCAAATCTTACTCCTAACTTCTCAAGAACCTTAAGTCTTTCATAGTACCCACCATTAAAAGTTATTACAGCACCAGACACTGCTAACTTTAGAGTCATAGGGCCAACAAATACATTTTTAGGCACACAGCACCACACAACATTATTGAAGAACTAATTCACATTCTGCGTTTTTCCATGTAAACACTTCTTTAGTAATTAGTAATGCCAAATCTGTGTAAACAGGTTTCATTGCCTCCATTACTGCCAAAGGAATGTTTATGTGTGAATTCATACAGGGTGCCAGAAAATTCAGCTTGCCTATATTTACACCAAGTGTTTGGTGGAGGTGGACACAAAGCATGACATGGCTTTCCATCGGTTGATATTCGATGAAAGAAAGTGCTCTACACAGCTCTTTTCATCTTCTCTAAATTGTCACAGTTATCTCTAATGGCCTTCCCATAATATTCCTGTGATTCATCAATTACTTTGTCCGTTAGTCTTCCAGCACATTTTATTGTCTTGTCATCAGACAGTTTTGTGTTACCAAGCTTGATTTTTACGTTTATTCGTAATGCCAACTTCTAAGAAGTAGCAATAGGCTCAAAACAAAGCAATTTACCGCCTTCTAGACTGTGTAGTTCCCAAGATATGGCTGCTCAACTATGGGAGTACACGCGTAGCCGCGAAATTTGACAGTCACGCGTCAACATTCAGAATATAACTTGAAGGTCTCACAATTGTCTGATTTTAATGTATTATATAACAAAATGTTCAGGAAAGTCCAAAGAACATTATGGAGAAGAAAACAGAAAATGTCAGATTTCAACGAATTTCACGTACAATATCCCCTTAAAGGAATACGGGGAGGTCCTCTTTCTGCACCGGGTTTCAAGAACATGATTCGGAAGTTCGAATTAACTGGCGATCTGGAAATTGCTCCTGGGAGAGGCCGACGGCCCATTGTGCCACAGGTTGTTGAAACCTTTACAGTTGCCATGATTGAGAATGTCGGATGCAGAACACGATCTTCGAGAAGTGCACGAGCTGCGTCACAACAGCTGAGCATTCCATCGTCTACTATTTGAAAAACGCTGCGAACAGTCGCAAAACGGTATCTCTAATAAGGTTCCAGACTGTCGTGGATGCAGATAATCGTCCACGTTGACCAATGTTTGTTACCTGGTATCTAAACATGGTGAACAATTAGTAAATGTTAACTTGCCATGTGGAAGTTTCTTTTAATGGTTTATTCGTTATTTCTCTCGCAGGTCCTTGCAGATTTTAACACAAAGTTTCATTGTCTCACTATCACTGGTTTTTCGTGAAGGCCTAAAGAAGTAGCAAAAGTGTAATTGTAACCATCCTCTACATGATTTACGTGACCTATGCGTAGATATCTAGTGTCACGTATCTTTGGAAACCTACCAAAGACTTGTGCAATCTATGCCACACAGAAACACTATTATGTTTCTTCCCAAAGGTGGAACAACAATCTATTAAGCAGATGACTGTAATGTTCTGGCTCATATACGAAGTACACTTCAGTACATTACTAAGTTTCTCGCTTAATACTGTTCGGAAAGTTACTGGAATGATTTTATTGAAATAACTTGCCCCGTGGATTTATTCTTTTGTTTTTACCTTGAGTTAACTATTACGTTCTTTTCATTTTCAAACTTAAGACATAAATTTTTTTCAACCATAGAGTTCCATACTTCTCAGAAACATGTAACAAATGATCACCGATTCGTCTCATAAATATATTGTAGCCATCCGATGGCTGTTTTGTTCGAAATCAGTAATTGCTAGAAATACTAAAGATGTTTAAATATTTTTTGCGTTTAGTGGGTGGACTCTCAACGTGTATCCTGTTATGTAAATATTAATTGCATGAATGGCTTGGACATATAGAACGACGTATATTTAATTTCTTGTTTAGCACATCACAGGCTTGAGCAAAATTTTCTTGTCTACTTTTTTATAGCGTCAGTAACGTAGAACAATAGGTACATCTGTTGTATTACGAAAAAAAACGGAATATTTCACATTTACGTGAAGATTAGCGTGTCTCGCTGATTCGATGATTGAGAGTAACTGAATCGGCCGAAATTCTCTAGCTGATGGATATCAGAAAACTATTAACAAGAGAAATCTACAAAAGTTTTTTTTCTGTTAGTTTCCATAGGTTTTTCGTATCATCAGCGTAAATATCTTCTTTACTGGAGAATTTTAGTGAATGAATCAATGGTTGTTAGGATCGTGACAGTACCTGTGAACGAGCCTGCATTCCGTATCGGGTGACGGTAGGTTGGTGGGCTCTGGTGCTCAGTACACACAGTCTGTTTACCCGTCCTCGGATTGAGCCCGTCCTGTTGTAACTCTGTTAACATGCTGAGCCTCTATCCAGCTTCAAGTTATAATCATATCTGGCGCTGATTGTGCACCCCGGACTAGGGATTCAGTAATGTAACTTCATGTAAATTCATCAACTACGTCCGTGCGTCAGAATTCTCTGTGGGCAGTGGCGGGGAAATCACTGTCAGAACTCGAAACAGCTGCAACTGGTCCCTCGAATGGGTATATGTGAAGTCAGCGTAAATGTAACTTCAGTTACGAAAATAGTTAGGATACGAATATCATTTACCTATAACGATCTTCTGTTTTTGCATTCGTCAGTCTTTCCACTGGCCTGATGCGTCGGCTTCCCACAATGGGCTGATCTGTATTCTCTATGTGTTTGCTGCACCCTTCTTT
Source organism: Schistocerca cancellata (assembly GCF_023864275.1). NCBI lineage: Eukaryota > Metazoa > Arthropoda > Insecta > Orthoptera > Acrididae > Schistocerca > Schistocerca cancellata. Next base: position 702,736,209 of record NC_064628.1, read on the forward strand.
CCTATATAAAATGATTTTAAAAATTTTAATTTTTTCACCTAAGAGTTTCTACTACATAAAAATTTTATTTTTATAACTAATTAGTAACATCTTTCTGTACATAATATTTCACACGCACCAGGTTCCTCTTTTCCTGTTTTCTAGTACTTTCCGATAGACTGACGTTCAATTCTGTGCTCCTGATTACAGAAACTCCTTCGCCAATTCCTTGCCCCTATGAAACATCACAAAACCTATCTCGTGGAAGAACTTGTTCACCCATTCCATTCAGATAGCGTTTGGTACGAGAAAGAAAGCAGCACGGAGTTTTAATCATCCAGTAAGTTTCGCAATAGTGTGCAATCCACTGCGAAGAAAAAGTATGATTCTACTTTTGATCACTACTACATCTCAGCCATCTTATGTTCTCTTTCTTCAGTCGATTAGTGCTCAAAATTTTCACTCAGCTGTCTTTTATTGAAGATATTCTCATAATGCGAGGGTTGAAACTTTAATAGTGGCAATTATTTATTGCCGGCAGCTGTGGCCTAGCGGTTCTAGGTCTGAAACCGCGTGACCGCTACGGTGGCAGGTTCGAATCCTGCCTCGGGCATGGATGTGTGTGCTGTCCTCAGTTTAATTAGGTTTACGTAGTTCTAAGTTCTAGGGGACTGATGAACTCAGATGTTAAGTCCCATACTGCTCAGAGTCATTTGAATAATTTTTTGAACTATTTATTTACAGCTCGTACAAAATAGATACGTGTTTCAAAGTTTTAGTGACCTTCAAAGTAGCGACCAGCGTTGTGTATAACCCATTGCCAGCGATGTGGAAGTGATAGGATGCTCTTAGCAGTGCCAGTTATGCTGACAGTTCGAGGGGCGCGGTCTATTTCCCGACGAATATGTAGCAGTTCTGAAGCGAATGCGGTGAAGTGTCTCCTTCAGTTTAGAAATCGAACTTAAGAGGGCTTAAGTCAGGGGACTGTAGTAGGTGTTATAGCACTTATCAGCCCCCTCAGTCAAACAAATCAGTAACAGCTTGCACTGTACGTGCTTGAGCACTGTCTTGCAAAATGATGGTCAGGTCCTGAAGAAAGTGTCATCTCTTCTGTCTCTATGCTGTTCATTTTTGGAACACAACCGACGACCAGCTTAGAGACTGAGCACTATGGATAGATTTACAGATGAAGAGATTACCGATAAGCATGTTGTATGGGCTCAGTGAATGCGATCGAAGTGCACTACAAAGATGGTATATACTGATCTGTTCCCGCAGCGACGGAAATTACATCACAACGTTCGTGTTTTGTCTGAGGGTTGTTTTGTGTCGTACGTTTTGGTCCTTATGTATTATGGGCATTTTCGTTGTTGGATGAAGGTATTTTCAGAGAAATTAAGGCAACTGGAGTAGCAAGCTGAATAAATCGTTATTATGTTATTACTGCGTAACGAACCATTGCAGACGACAGGTCTGCTGTCGCAAAACGCTCAGATAATATTTCTTATCAACCTCAGAAATTGTGTCGGAGTTGGGATTCATCTTGTATATTCTTCTCTATAGCTGTACTAACTGCCTGATGTAGCTGGTTACATATGTTTACTGGATTCCCTTGAGAAGTTTTGCGAGAAACACAAGAAAAAATAATTCAATGTGATTTTTAATTACGCTTCTCCATTTCTTTCTAGACAGCCGAAGCCTTTCCCTGCCACCGATCGAGGTGGCAGAGGCAAAGTCGCTGGTCTCCGGAGGAAAGGGACTCAAAATCATATTGATTTGCCTTCTCTGTCCTTTCCTAAATGTCTCTAGAGGAAGATGTTTACAGTAATTGCTTCTTTGATAAGTTCGAAACCTGGTCTTTTCCTCATCATTCTCTGCATGAGCAAGTACTTCTTCACGCGATACTAAACGCCGCGGACCTTTGGAATGTCTTCCAAGTTAGTCAGCATGCTACTCATGGGAAGCACAGTAGCAATGTGCAATACCTATACAAATTCTCAGCAATAGTAGAGACCGTATTCGCATTCGGAAGCGCGATATCAAATACCAATAGCTTAAATCTGCGTGATTTGTCGGGGATTTGAACCACGGTCCTCCAAAATAAGAGTCCAGAGGCTTAACTATTGGGACGTCTCGCTTGTGTAAAGGGCCTGACTTCCAGTCAAAGGCGTGTTGCTCTCTCATAACGACGCGAAGACAAATCTAACTCAGACATAGTTCAAGTGAGAGAATTCTCATTTCGGTCCCGACTCTGCTCCAAACGATCACTACTAGCTCCATCGCCTTAAATATCTTCGTCTGGCCGAAAATATTCTTTTCTGGTGAAGCTGTGTTCAGAGACATCACCGTCTTTCTCTGACAACAACCAAGGAATGCTATGATGGTGGGTTTCAAAGGCTCATGAAGTGATGTAAAATTTGCTTAGCGTAGACAGATTATGTTGAGAATGAAACTTTTTTTCCTCAAATCAGTGTTTTTGTCCATTGCTAACTTACTGATGTACAACTTCTTGAAAGAATATTGTTGTCTGCACTACTGTAACCGTCATTTGTGAAATTCAAAAATAATCTGGGATATTTACATTCTCTGTCTGTACCTTATTCGACTGCTCTTTGAGCTGCAGCGACTGAAAATGCCTGTTGTGCTCTTCTACATAGCGAAAGACTGTCCTCCTTTATTTTACTTTAATCTGACAGTTTATATTAAATTATGAACCTTGTTTTATGTTCTGAAATGTTTGTTACCTCTTCATATTAAATCCGACCCAAATGTAAGAAATGCAGTCTGATTCTGATGATTAAAGTTTCTTAGTGGTAAAACCTTTCGCAAAATTCAATGGAAGAAAGAGGGGTTAATTAGAGTGAACTAAGACGAAACTGAAATTACAGTCCTCACTGTAGATGTGCATTCAATAACAGTGTATGTGAAGAAACTGTATCTTAGAGATACAATTTGTGCAAGAGAAATGTCTTTGCCAAATGTGCGCTACACTACCTAATAATCCGAAGAATCCTCCGTTCGTGTGGACCAAAAATTATTTCGATGCCTCCATAAACACCGACTCGCCTCTCGATGTGTGACAGCGAAGTAGGATTACCTATGTAGCTGAAAATTCGTACATCATATAATAGTGAGCATTGGTTAATTCTGGAAGCTTCACCTCAGGTTTATATACAATTAAAATAAATGGTTTATGTTAGATCCCGAGTGAACACATGTGGATGTATGGAACACGTAGAAAGTGTTCTTGAACAAAGACCAGGGAGGAGGATAACAAATTCGTATAATTCCGACTCCAGTCACATGAAATATTTCATGTTCGTAGGGTGTGATAGACAAAACCAAATTACGAAATATTATTATCAGTTTCTAAAGAAGTGGAAGAGGATTGAGATAAGCTACTTTGAAACCTTGGACGACTAAATTAGAAATAGATAGTGAACTCTAGGTGTCCTAAAGAAGTTGAAAAACATAAACAAAAACTTGACATTCCCACGCCAAATACAACTGGAAAAATGTGTCGTAAAAAGAAACTTAATTCTCCATGAACTAAAAGGCCACGTAAATTACAGTCACGTGAATGCAGCGCAAATGTGCCTTACAGCCTGCACTTAAATGTGTTCAGTAGTACAATTATGTAGGTGAAAATGAAAGCGGTCTATGTGTGTCAAAGTAATCAATGAATTAATTGACTGAAAAATAAATTAATTTGTGAACATTGTGCAGTACCGGCAGACGTAATGGCCCTGTTTTCCTAGACTGGGTCCATAGATGAAGAGTCACCTCTTGGAAATTATTTTGCGACGCATTCTCTTTATGCTGTCAATTTTCATCGAGGTTTTACTTATTCGCCCTCTGTTTCTTTAAATGAAAATAAACACTTCAATAAACAACTGTAATCCATGAATAATGAAAATCATGTACAGCAGAACTTCAAACTGTGTGCTGGACACGACAGTGAAGTGAATGTTACGTCACAGAGTTATAAAATTATAACAGATTGCGCCATCTTTGCCCCAAACAGAAAAAATTATTCGACGGGATTGGAATAAACAGCTCTAATAGCATTGATTACATATTACTGACTACAATGACATGAACGTTTCAATATCGAGCACATCAGTAATTCTAAGACACTGATATAGTTTCGAACTTGTTGCACTTTTGTTTTTGTAATAATGAACACTTAAATTAATGACGAAACTTGTGAGAACTCCAAAATGAAACAGAGATACAATACAGAATCTGACGTAGTTCGTCAGACAATCCTGTGGAATAGAGTTCGGGTACAAGTTTCACAGACAAAGACGCTAGAACGGAAATTAACTATCTTATTGAAATTCCTGCTATGGTGTTAAACGGGATTGTCTCGCTTAGGAACTCTCGCAATGTCCTTTAATATGTTCTCCTTGTCGACTCTATGCGCTATGCAGGGAGTCTGTAGCCGGCCGTGGTGACCGAGCGGTTCTAGGCGCTTCAGTCTGGATCCGCGCGACCGTTACGGTCGAAGGTTCGAATCCTGCCTCTGGCATGGATGTGTGTGATGTCCTTAGGTTAGTTAGGTTTAAGTAGTTCTAAGTTCTACAGGACTGATGACCTCAGAAGTTAAGCCCCATAGTGCTCAGAGCCGTTTGAACAAGGGAGTCTGTATAGACTCAGACTACAAAACTGAAATGGGAATTACTTATACATACTAGTACGTGATACGTAGTAATGTGTCGAGGCTGTAAGAAAAAAATGGCTCTGAGCCCTATGGGACTTAACTTCTGAGGTCATCAGTCCCCTACAACTTAGAACTACTTAAATCTAACTAACCTAAGGACATCACACACATCCATGCCCGAGGCAGGATTCGAGCCTGCGACCGTAGCGGTCGCACGGTTCCAGACTGTAGCGCCTAGAACCGCTCGGCGACTCCGGCCGGCGGCGGTAAGAAAACATCAACTGTTCACATAAGTTGTAGGTACATGTCATACATTGTGATTATTCAGTTGAAACACTTACCATGTTCATTAGAACATAATCATTGAAATTTGAAAGTTAAACGTTAGCTACAACTTGTACAGAAACGAGAGTGCAGTTACGAGACTCGTAGGGCATTAGAGGGCGTCAGTAGTTGAGAACGGATCAGACAGGTCAGAAATAAAAACTTGCAGGTTTGTCTATAACGCTGTGGCTCTGTAGGAGAAGTTAAAGGCCTTCGAGGATCAATTGGACCGAATAGCGTTTAAAGAGTTCATAAGATGAAAATAAGCAAAAGTAAAAGATGGAAATAGAGTGTACTCGAATTAAATCAGATGGTGCTGAAGGAATTAAATTAAGAAATAAGATACTAAAAGTACTGCACGAGTTTTGCCATTTGGGCAGCAAAATAACTGATCATGGCAGAGATGAAGATGATATGAAATGCAGTTTATGGGGATACCAAGTGGGCTGAGGAGAGAACTGAAACTGGATTGAGGAGGGAGGCGTGCTAGGGTAGTCCGTGCAGTTGTGCCAGGGTGGCGTAGTGATTAGCGCATCTGTCTGGTGAGTGGGAGACCCGGGTTTGAATCCCAATGTTTGCATCAATTTTTCGGAGACTCGGGTTTGAATCCGGGTGTTAGTAGAAATTTTCACTCGTCGCTTCAGTCTGCATAATTAGGTGGGACCATTTTATTCCATATATGGAAATTGCTCCAGATGGAGATGACATACAGCAAAATGTTTTAGGTGAAAGTTTTAGTTGGCAAAGAGATCACACATTGCTACTAAGGGTCATGACCTTGAAAGTGATTTTCAGTCTGATTTGGAGATAAATGTGAATTTTTAAAATGGGAAACCTAATGTTTGATTTACGATTTGAAAAGAGCGGTAAATTTTACTTATAAAATGATACATTATTCAAGGTCATAGCAAGGTTCAATGAAGCATTTTTTTTAATTTCTAGTAGGAATTAACTCGAAATATAGGAGGGATACAGCAAAATACAATGTTAGATACAAATTGAAGGGGACATAAGTGCTGATGTATCATTACCAGTAACCATGGTTTTAAAGATAATTATCGAATATCATTCGAATGTTGAGTTTTATTTAATGGAAACCCCTATTTGTGAAGTCGGACTTGGGAAGAGCAAACAGTGATCTCAGCTTTAAGTTTTAATGAACGTGTTTATTGGCAAAAATAAATACATCACAACGTATAATGTTAATTGACATTTACAAGACAGAAAATAAAACGTAGATTATTGATTTATAAGTCGAAGAGTGAGTCCCCTCCCCTCTCATTACCCGGGATGCCGCTTCCAGTTTGTATCTAACATTGCATTTTGTTGTATCTCTCCTCTATTCCGAGTTAATCCCTGTCAGAACTACAAACATATTCGCTTATAAGACCTTTATTGAACTTTGCCAGGACCTTGAATAATGTATCATTTTATACGTAAAATTAGCCGCTCTTATCAAATCTTAAATATTATGGTTCCAATTAGAAAAAAAATCGGTTTAGTTTTCAAATCGTCTTGAAAATCTCGTTCAAGGTCACTGCCATTAGTAGCAATGTATGACCCTCTCCGCCTCCTACAACTTTTATCTAAAACGTTTTGCTGTATTTCACCTTTACTCCAAGTTATTTCCCGTTATGGATTAAATGCATGTGTGCATCATTTTCTAAAAGTACTTACGTGGAGTGTATTCTTACGGATGTTTAACATAGACGATAAACAGTACAAACAAGTAGAGAAAAATGTCTTTGAAATGTCACTGTACAGAACAATACTGAAGAACAGATGGATAGATAGAGTAACTACCAGAGAGCTACTGCGTCTAACGGGCGATAAAAGTGCTTAATGTCTTAATTTAAATAAAAGAAGTGATACGCTGATAGGATACATTCTGTGGCATCCATGCATAGTTAATTTGACAATGGAGGAATGTATAGGAGGTAAAAATTATAGAAGGGGACAATGACTGACTGCAGTAAATAGGTTCAAATGGATGAAGGTTATAAGGGTTATGCAGAAATAAAACGGACTGCACAGGATAGTTTAACGTGAAGAGCTGCATCTAACCAGTCTTCCGACGAATCACGACGACGACGACGACGACAACATCAACAACCAGAGCTTGATCGGGACGCATGCGACAGCATGCGGTACCTAATATATTACAGAACGCCGCGCATAAAATCAGAACTATTTTGGGGCTCATACCTCTGGTTCTGTTGGTGACAGAAAGGTAAGGTCAAGTGTTTTGAGCAGCCCTTGGTCTAGGGACCGTGTGTATACGAAACAGAATGATCGTCTTACTGTAACTATGCTACAGTACAGGGTCAAAACTGAATATTACACACTTCCTGCAGCTAGGCAAACGGAGCAAATCGATTGGTTCTTTCTGAATTACATCCGCTCTAAAGTGTGCCTTAGTGGGCTTATGGAGGCACCACTTAGCTTACGGGCTGTTCCTGAGAAAACTCAAAAAAATGGTTTTTGGGTATCGAAACCGAGCTGCGGATTCCAAGACAGCTATTCACAGCAAATGAATGAAATTTTTACGATGTATTCTTAATATCCAGATCTCAATCACATGATATCTTCATCCATTTCCGAGCTAGAGAGATTCAAACTTACCCTGCTTGTACTCGTAAACTACGCACATAAAATCCGGTACGAGGCTGAAACATAGTTTATAAGTAACGTAGCACGCAAAAATATGCTGTAAATTGTTTCCGTTATCATCAGAACGTTTCTGGGAAACTCATGTTGTCGCAGTACTGAAGAAAATGCAAAATTTTTGTGTATATTAAATCCGGTCCGAGGTGCAGAATTATATAGTTCTGCATAATTTCAGTTTCACATAAGTAAACTATTAAAATTTTACCGGCGCACAAACTTCTTTTAAAATGAGTGAGATGCTTCCCTGTAGCAGGGAAAAGAAGGGAACCAGCGGGAAAATCTTCGTGTCAGGGCACAAAAAACGCGTATGCTCTCCTGTCTGAAAGACTCTAACTGAAAACTGAGGAACCAGTTGTTTGAGCGCTGCAGGGAAAAAAATTAAGATTATACAACGCTCGCAATCTAATGTTTCAGAGATTCCAGAGTCTAGCGGAATCACAGAACTGGGTCGCCATGTATAATGTTGTTGCATTAATTTGTTCTGAAAGCGGTGCTGATATTCAAGACCATAAAAGTGGGTTAAAAGCTGTGAGCTATCTGAGGAAGTTAACCTTGCACTACTGCGCAACTGTTTCACCAGGTATCCAGTGTAGCTTACCAAATTCCCAACCAGGCTAACATTAGTTATAATCTTTTAGTACTGATCTTACGATAACCGGTGATATACACTCCTGGAAACTGAAATAAGAACACCGTGAATTCATTGTCCCAGGAAGGGGAAACTTTAGTGACACATTCCTGGGGTCAGATACATCACATGATCACACTGACAGAACCACAGGCACATAGACACAGGCAACAGAGCATGCACAATGTCGGCACTAGTACAGTGTATATCCACCTTTCGCAGCAATGCAGGCTGCTATTCTCCCATGGAGACGATCGTAGAGATGCTGGATGTAGTCCTGTGGAACGGCTTGCCATGCCATTTCCACCTGGCGCCTCAGTTGAACCAGCGTTCGTGCTGGACGTGCAGACCGCGTGAGACGACGCTTCATCCAGTCCCAAACATGCTCAATGGGGGACAGATCCGGAGATCTTGCTGGCCAGGGTAGTTGACTTACACCTTCTAGAGCACGTTGGGTGGCACGGGATACATGCGGACGTGCGTTGTCCTGTTGGAACAGCAAGTTCCCTTGCCGGTCTAGGAATGGTAGAACGATGGGTTCGATGACGGTTTGGATGTACCGTGCACTATTCAGTCCCCTCGACGATCACCAGTGGTGTACGGCCAGTGTAGGAGATCGCTCCCCACACCATGATGCCGGGTGTTGGCCCTGTGTGGCTCGGTCGTATGCAGTCCTGATTGTGACGCTCACCTGCACGGCGCCAAACACGCATACGACCATCATTGGCACCAAGGCAGAAGCGACTCTCATCGCTGAAGACGACACGTCTCCATTCGTCCCTCCATTCACGCCTGTCGCGACACCACTGGAGGCGGGCTGCACGATGTTGGCGCGTGAGCGGAAGACGGTCTAACGGTGTGCGGGACCGTAACCCAGCTTCATGGAGACGGTTGCGAATGGTCCTCGCCGATACCCCAGGAGCAACAGTGTCCCTAATTTGGTGGGAAGTGGCGGTGCGGTCCCCTACGGCACTGCGTAGGATCCTACGGTCTTGGCGTGCATCCGTGCGTCGCTGCGGTCCGGTCCCAGGTCGACGGGCACGTGCACCTTCCGCCGACCACTGGCGACAACATCGATGTACTGTGGAGACCTCACGCCCCACGTGTTGAGCAATTCGGCGGTACGTCCACCCGGCCTCCTGCATGCCCACTATACGCCCTCGCTCAAAGTCCGTCAACTGCACATACGGTTCACGTCCACGCTGTCGCGGCATGCTACCAGTGTTAAAGACTGCGATGGAGCTCCGTATGCCACGGCAAACTGGCTGACACTGACGGCGGCGGTGCACAAATGCTGCGCAGCTAGCGCCATTCGACGGCCAACACCGCGGTTCCTGGTGTGTCCGCTGTGGCGTGCGTGTGATCATTGCTTGTACAGCCCTCTCGCAGTGTCCGGAGCAAGTATGGTGGGTCTGACACACCGGTGTCAATGTGTTCTTTTTTCCATTTCCAGGAGTGTATATATATATATATAAATAAAAGGAAATAAATCAGTTTATATTTGGACATTTATTTTTGTTGTGGGTTGGCAGGAGAGCCAACTCCGTATTATTAGAGGAAGCCGAAAGGCACGCGTTTTAACTCACGCAGGCTGGCGTGAGGTCTGGAACAGGACAGGGAAATTAGACTTTAGAAAAACGGACGTAGCAGGTGGAATACTTAACTTTAATCCATAAATGATGAGCGTCGCTCTTGACTGTACATGATTCAGTAATAATAGTAACTGGTAATGGCGCCTTGCTAGGTCGTAGCAAATGACGTAGCTGAAGGGTATGCTAACTATCGTCTCGGCAAATGAGAGCGTATTTTGTCAGTGAACCATCGCTAGCAAAGTCGGTTGTCCAACTGGGAGCGAGTGCTAGGAAGTCTCTCTAGACCTGCCGTGTGGCGGCGCTCGGTCTGCAATCACTGATAGTAGCGACGGGTCCGACGTATACTAACGGACCGCGGCCGATTTAAAGGCTACCACCTAGCAAGTGTGGTGTCTGGCGGTGACACCACAATTTTAACATTGATCATTGTTCCATTAAAATTTCAGCATATCAAACTTGATTCATAACTAAACTGGTGCCTTATTTAAGATTGTGTAAATGTGAGTTTGTAATCTTACGGAACACATCAATTAGGGAGCCAAAACTGGGAGACTACATACAACACTGCATTCATAAAATAATACACGAAGAACGTTGAAACATATCCAAGAGGAAATTAACCACAACCAACCGATTCAATTTTCACCCAAAAGAAGTTACGTTCGTAGCGCAATCCTGTCCGTCATGAAATTACCACACACTGGTATACTAAATTCATACTAACTCTCTGTGAAATCTTCCCGAAAAGAATAGCTGAGGGCTACTTTGATGCTTACAGCACATGCCTCACGTGGTCAACTTTGTTTACACAAAGAGTGTAACTCCACAATAATTTTGATAATTAAAATAAATTACATCGAAACGCATTTACAAAAGAAAAACCTCGAACTGGTTACTATCGTCTTACTATTAACCTGATGGGTCAAACAATTGTATAAGCACGTGGTACTGGTCTCACAAAGTACACCCCACGTGGGTTGAACACAAATAAAAGTTGCTACACTCCTGGAAATGGAAAAAAAAAACACATTGACACCGGTGTGTCAGTCCCACCATACTTGCTCCGGACACTGCGAGAGGGCTGTACAAGCAATGATCACACTCACGGCACAGCGGACGCACCAGGAACCGCGGTGTTGGCCGTCGAATGGCGCTAGCTGCGCAGCATTTGTGCACCGCCGCCGTCAGTGTCAGCCAGTTTGCCGTGGCATACGGAGCTCCATCGCAGTCTTTAACACTGGTAGCATGCCGCGACAGCGTGGACGTGAACCGTATGTGCAGTTGACGGACTTTGAGCTAGGGCGTATAGTGGGCATGCGGGAGGCCGGGTGGACGTACCGCCGAATTGCTCAACAGGTCGTTCCCATTTTCAAGAAGGGTCATAAATCAGATGCGAATAATTATAGGCCTATTTCGCTTACGTCAATCTGTTGTAGAATAATGGAACATGTTTTGTGTTCTCGTATTATGACGTTCTTAGATAATACAAATCTCCTTCATCATAACCAACATGGATTCCGCAAACAGAGATCATGTGAAACTCAGCTCGCCCTATTTGCCCAAGAAATTCACAGTGCCGTAGACACTGGCGAGCAGATTGATGCCGTATTCCTGGACTTCAGGAAGGCATTTGATACGGTTCCGCACTTACGTTTAATGAAAAAAATACGAGCTTACGGAATATCGGACCAGGTTTGTGATTGGATTCAGGATTTCCTAGAAGAAAGAACTCAACATGTCATTCTTAACGGTTCAAAATCTGCAGATGTAGAGGTAATTTCGGGAGTACCGCAAGGAAGCGTGGTAGGACCTTTATTGTTTACAATATACATAAATGACTTAGTTGACAACATCGGTAGCTCCGTGAGGCTATTTGCAGATGACACGGTTGTCTACAAGAAAGTAGCAACATCAGAAGACTCGTACGTACTCCAGGAAGACCTGCAGAGGATTAATGCATGGTGCGACAGCTGGCAGCTTTCCCTAAACGTAGATAAATGTAATATAATGCGCATACATAGGGGCAGAAATCCATTCCAGTACGATTATGCCATAGGTGGTAAATCATTGGAAGCGGTAACGACCGTAAAATACTTAGGAGTTACTATCCGGAGCGATCTGAAGTGGAATGATCACATAAAACAAATAGTGGGAAAAGCAGGCGCCAGGTTTAGATTCATAGGAAGAATTCTAAGAAAATGTGACTCATCGACGAAAGAAGTAGCTTACAAAACGCTTGTTCGTCCGATTCTTGAGTATTGCTCATCAGTATGGGACCCTTACCAGGTTGGATTAATAGAAGAGATAGACATGATCCAGCGAAAAGCAGCGCGATTCGTCATGGGGACATTTAGTCAGCGCGAGAGCGTTGCGGAGATGCTGAACAAGCTCCAGTGGCGGACACTTCAAGAAAGGCGTTACGCAATACGGAGAGGTTTATTATCGAAATTACGAGAGAGCACATTCCGGGAAGAGATGGGCAACATATTACTACCGCCCACATATATCTCGCGTAATGATCACAACGAAAAGATCCGAGAAATTAGAGCAAATACGGAGACTTACAAGCAGTCGTTCTTCCCACGCACAATTCGTGAATGGAACAGGGAAGGGGGGATCAGATAGTGGTACAATAAGTACCCTCCGCCACACACCGTAAGGTGGCTCGCGGAGTATAGATGTAGATGTAGATGTAGAACACGTGGGGCGTGAGGTCTCCACAGTACATCGATGTTGTCGCCAGTGGTCGGCGGAAGGTGCACGTGCCCGTCGACCTGGGACCGGACCGCAGCGACGCACGGATGCACGCCAAGACCGTAGGATCCTACGCAGTGCCGTAGGGGACCGCACCGCCACTTCCCAGCAAATTAGGGACACTGTTTCTCCTGGGGTATGGGCGAGGACCATTCGCAACCGTCTCCATGAAGCTGGGCTACGGTCCCGCACACCGTTAGGCCGTCTTCCGCTCACGCCCCAACATCGTGCAGCCCACCTCCAGTGGTGTCGCGACAGGCGTGAATGGAGGGACGAATGGAGACGTGTCGTCTTCAGCGATGAGAGTCGCTTCTGCCTTGGTGCCAATGACGGTCGTATGCGTGTTTGGCGCCGTGCAGGTGAGCGCCACAATCAGGACTGCATACGACTGAGGCAACACCCGGCATCATGGTGTGGGGAGCGATCTCTTACACTGGCCGTACACCACTGGTGATCGTCGAGGGGACACTGAATAGTGCACGGTACATCCAAGCCGTCATCGAACCCATCGTTCTACCATTCCTAGACCGGCAAGGGAACTTGCTGTTCCAACAGGACAATGCACGTCCGCATGTATCCCGTGCCACCCAACGTGCTCTAGAAGGTGTAAGTCAACTACCCTGGCCAGCAAGATCTCCGGATCTGTCCCCCATTGAGCATGTTTGGGACTGGATGAAGCGTCGTCTCACGCGGTCTGCACGTCCAGCACGAACGCTGGTCCAACTGAGGCGCCAGGTGGAAATGGCATGGCAAGCCGTTCCACAGGACTACATCCAGCATCTCTACGATCGTCTCCATGGGAGAATAGCAGCCTGCATTGCTGCGAAAGGTGGATATACACTGTACTAGTGCCGACATTGTGCATGCTCTGTTGCCTGTGTCTATGTGCCTGTGGTTCTGTCAGTGTGATCATGTGATGTATCTGACCGCAGGAATGTGTCAATAAAGTTTCCCCTTCCTGGGACAATGAATTCACGGTGTTCTTATTTCAATTTCCAGGAGTGTAGTTGTGTCGTGACAGGTTGTCACAAATGAATTGGGTTGTGAAAGAGTGATGAATGACATGATTATTGCACGTGTAAAATGTAAGAATTGAAGTACATTCACAGTCAAAATGTATACATTTATTCTATTATATAGCTTCTTCTTTGATGTGACTGTGGGTCAGAACGTAGACATATTTATACACCTGTACGTGATAGAACCTGTCTAACACTTGTGATGAAATAGACGTTCGCTGGTAATATAACTAGAAACTCTGGTCAATATGAACTCTTTCTCGTAGCACTGTTCAAAGACAAAGTTAACAAACAAACGCAAGGACTCGCAGATAAACTTAGTGTCTCTAAACCGGTGTCTCTAACTCTGTTGTCACCGAATACAAGTACTCTTCTCGCTGCTTGCTGTGGACTAGGCTTCGTCTGGAACGTAGCCTGCCGTAGAACTGATCACGTGTCCCTGTGTCAGCCTGTTCCGAGACAAGCCACCGAGGGTGGGTGTGGCCGCGTTACATTACTTCCCTCTCATTGGTGTGGCTCGCCATGCTCCGACAGCAGGCAGAATCTATGTGGTGTCGATAGAAGGTGCCAGGGCTACGCCTATTGACTACACCACAGCAATTGTCGCTGTTGGTGTTGGAATCCCCGATGTTGTTCATGCTGCCGCTCGGAGTAGCCGTGCGGTTTGAGGCGCCATGTCACGGATTGCGCAGTCCCTCCCGCGGCAGGTTCGAGTCCTCCCTCGGGCGTGGCGATGTATGTGTGTTTTCAGCATACGTTAGTTTAAGTAGTGTGAAAGTCTAGGGACTGATGATCAAAGCATTTTGGTCCCTTAGGACTTCACCCACACAAATTTGTTGTCCATACTGCTGCTGTTGCTGGAATTCCCACTATTTTCTTGCCGTTGCTGCAATTGTAGTTGCTGTCGCAGCTGCAGAAAAATGGCTCTGAGCACTATGGGACCTAACATCTGAGGTCACCAGTCCCCTAGAAGTTAGAAGTACTTAAACCTAACTAAACTAAGGACATCACACACATGAATGCCCGAGGCAGGATTCGAACCTGCGACCGTAGCGGTCGCGCGGTTCCAGACTGAAGCGCCTAGAACCGCTCGGCCACACAGGCCGGTCTCGCAGCTGCAACTGCTGCTGCCAAAGCTATAGGAACACAAGATTCATTCTTGACTGGATTAGTTGTCCAGGAAGAAACTCCTGCCGCCATTATTCTATCCTACTCTGCGTAGGTAGAACACAGTTTATGATCACTCGCACTGACGTTAAAGCAGAGACGGTTGGAAAAAAACATTCGATTCCTGAAGTCGATGACGGTGGAGCTCACGAAGTGAACAGCTACCAAAAAACGAAGTCCAAAGCTTAGCAAAAGTCGTCGTGAGCTTACACAAACAGCCCACGGAACAATCCGAATCTAAAATCATTATACAGGCAAAGTCAACCTTTTACTAAACAATGGCTCGTATCTAAGGCTTCCTCATCTTGCGAGACTAACTGACAACTGTGAGGTCGCGATATTTACAAGCGCTCTTGCGTCAGTGAACGGCCGCACGTGACATGCTTGCGGCTGAGGTGGAGCATGCTTCAGCCGCAGTATATAGCGCAAGTATCTCTGACCTGTCCTTCATACCGGTACTGGGGTTGGGCGGGGAATCTATATCACTGTCGGATACTTAAGTTGTCATAAAAGTCATTCTCGTTGTAAAGAGCAGAACAGTGTGACATCAATGACCTACGTAACACAGACATTGAAATCATTTTTAGGTTTCCGTGCTTCACTCGGTGAAAACGAAGCCTTTATATTATTGCTTTGTTGTCTCTCTCAATGTGTCTGTCTGTATGCCTGTCAGTCTGCATTTCTTGGAAATGGTTCAAATGGCTCTAAGCACCATTGCACTTAATATCTGAGGTCATCAGTCCCCTAGACTTAGAACTACATAAACCTTGCTAACCTAAGGACATCACACACAGCCATGCCCGTGGCAGGATTCGAACCTGCGACCGTAGGAGCAGCGCGGTTTTGGACTGGAGTGCCTGGAATCACTCGGCCACAGCGACCGACTTTCTTGGAATAGGTAGACATCTCAAGTTGATACTTGTCACTTACTAGACTCTATGTTCCATTGGCGGTGTAAAAATTGAAGCGTCTATGTCAGCGCAATCACTAGAAACGGCCATTTATGTCACATACACTATGTGATCAAAAGTATCCCGAGACCTGGCTGAAAATGATTTTCAAGTTCGTGGCGCCCTCCATTGGTAATGCTGGAATTCAATATAGTGTTGGCCCACCCTTAGGCTTGATGACACCTTCCACTCTCACAGGCGTACATTCAAACAGGTGCTGCAAGGTTTTTTGAGGAATTGCAGCCCTTTCTTCACGGGTTGCTGCACTGAGGAGAGGTATTTGTATCGGTTGGTGAGGCCTGGCATGAAGTAAGCATTCCAAAACATCACAAATGTATTCTATATGATTCAGGTCAGGACTTTGTGCACGCCAGTCCTTTATAGGGATGTTATTGTCGTGTAACCACTCCGCCACAGGCTGTGCATTATGAACAGGTGCTCGATACTGTTGAAAGATGCAATCGCCATCCCCGAATTGCTCTTCAACAGTGGGAAGCAAGAAGGTGCTTAAAACATCAATGCTGTGCTGTGCTGTGATAGTGCAACAAGGGATGCAAGCCCCCTACATGGAAAACACAACCACACCACAACACCACCATCTCCGAATTTTACCGTTGGCATTACACATACTGGCAGATGACGTTGGGCATACGCCATAACCACACCCTGCCATCGGATCACCCCATTGAGTACTGTAATTGTCACTCCACACAATGTTTATCCACTGTTCAATCGTCTAATGTGTACTCTCCTTACACCAAGTGATGCATTATTTGGCATTTACCAGAGTGATGTGTGGCTTATGTGCAGCCACTCGATCAAGAAATCCAAGTTTTCTCACTTCCCACCTAACTGTCATAGTACTTGCAGTGGATACTGATGCAGTTTGGAATTCCCGTGTGATGGTCTGGATAGATGTCTGCCTATTACACGAGTCTCTTCAACTGTCGGTGGTATCTGTCAGTCAACAGACGAGGTCGGACAGTATGCTTTTGTGCTGTACGCGTCCCTTCACGTTTCCACTTCACTATCACATTGGAAACAGTGGACTAGGGATGATGAGGAGTGAGGAAATCTCGCGTACAGACGTATGACACAAGTGACATCCAATCAACTGACCACGCTCGAAGTCCGTGAGTTTCGCGGAGCGCCCCGATCATCTCTCTCACGAAGTCTAATGACTACTGAGGACGCTGATATGCAGTACCTGCCAGTAGGTGGCAGCACAATGAACCTAATATTAAAAAAGTATGTCTTTAGAGGTGTTCGGATACTTTTGATCACATAGTGTATTTTAATACTCGCAAACTCACTCATCAAAATCTATATGGTACTTCCCGTTGGCCTAGAATCATGAAATTTGGCAACAACCAAGGTTTGACAATCGACGTAAAGGAAAAATCTGAAGATTGTTATTTTGTAATTGTATCACACGGAAGCCATATTTCTTCTGCCGTTTGTTATCTGACGTCAAACTTGAAATTAAACCTGTTACTGCAGAAAGTCAGCGCCGGCACACCAGTGGGGAACGACACAGAAGAGATGGCTTTGAGAAGAGATTAGCCAATCGCACGCTGACCGACCTCCCTCCAGGACGACAACGTGACAGCAGAAGCCTATATGTGAAGAGGACATAAGCGCCGCGCTCGACTGATGGGAGCCATTTCTGTAGCAGCGTCAACGTTAGCCACTTCGTTAGGAATCTCCACATAGCACAGACTTGTGGTTGTCTGTTCTGAAGAAGACTGATTGTGTCTCCCTTTGCTTGCGGCACGTCTATCAAAGTTAAGTACTGTAATTGTCTATTTATAATAAAACTCATTAATACGAGTTGTTTGATTGTTTGTCTAGCGAACAGAGTATGCAGGATTTCTACACAAAACAAAAACCATCAGTAGTTCTGCATTCAGTCTGACTCGGTCGCTATGGTAAAAGTCAAACTTCAGAGATTCTCGATTCCAGGAATGGATGGACTGTCTGTATACATAACTACAGGGTGACAAATATTGAACTGTACGAGAAAAAACCTAAATTAGTTACAAACTACGGCGTGCACACACTTTATTCAAAATCTAAACGCCACTGCAGATATTCGGATTTAGGTTATGACATGTTCGATATGCCTGCCATCATGGCGATGTTGTGGCGCAGACGAAGAGCGAAATTCTACATCACCCGTTGAAGTGTCGGAACATCGGTACTGTCGAAGACCTCCTGAATGGCTGTTTTCAGTAAAACAATGGTTTGGGGTTATTGCTGTACACCTTGTCTATAATATAGTCCCACAAAAAGGACTCGCATGTGTTCAGATCCGGAGAATATGGCGTCCAATCGAGGCCCATGCCAATGGTCTCTGGGTACCTCGGAACAAGAATGTGGTCCCCAAAGTGCTCCTCCAGCACATAAGACTCTCCTACTTCGATGGAGTCGAGCTCCGTCTTGCATGAACCACATCTTGTCGAAATCAGGGTCACTTTGGATAATGGAGATGAAAGCGTCTTTCAAAACCTTCACCTGCAGTTCGGCAGAATATCGCACCGATTATTTCGTGACCGGATATTGCACACCACACAGTCACCCATTGAGGGTGAAGGGACTTGTCGATCGCGAAATGTGGATTCTCAGTCTCCCAAGAGCGCCAATTTTGCTTATTGCCAAACCCATCGAAATGAAAATGGATTTCTTCGCTAAACATACTAATTTCCATCCCGCCACGCGGCCAAGCGTGCAGTTAGAACGTTCTAACGTAAACCGTTGAGAAGTTGTGACGATTTTATTCAATATAGTTCAATAATTGTCACCGCGTAAGCTTGTACGGAATCAACAGTGCGCGAGTCCTACTCTGCCCGGCCAGTTTTCTTGAAAGAAAAACACCTGACTACACTACAATTATTTTTCCTTTCCCTGAGAGCTAGGATGGTGGTGGAGGTGGAGCGCTCCTACCCCCTTGTCCTCGGGCTTGGGCGTCATTGTCAGTGACACTTTGTGACGCGGTCGCCGGAGCCGCAAGGTCTTTTGCGCTTCTTTCGCAGGTCGCAGACTCGACGGTGATCTGGGTAACAGAAAACACTGCAGAGAGCATTTTTTTGCGGTGTAGGGGCCGAACCGCACGTGAAAGAGTTTATTTTTTACTCTGTGTATTGAACTCTGTCTCTATTCATCACTCGTGGGTGATACCTGTTCGCAGACTGCGAGAACTTTTAACTGTCGATGAGTGTTGGAAACTGAAGCGAGCTGAAACGTTACATGTTGCAGTGTGTCACGATACGCTGCAGTAAATTAAAACAATAAATTAATTTCTCGTGGACTAATAGCGGTAATGAGAAACTAATTTGATATAATTGGACAGTTTTATTGCCGCTTCTCAGTGACTGCAGAATAATTTAATGTACTTTAATTTCCGATTTTCATTAAGTTACGGCGATTTCGGCTTTCAAATTGAGCATGAACGTGTGGTGGCGGCTTGGCATGGGAGTTTTCTGTGTTCAGATCTGATGTAAGGCTAGATTTTGTGCACGCGTATGTGACCCTTACTTACGAATTGTTCAGGTTAAAACTGTTTTCATCTTATTTCTTGTACTGTGGGTATACCATTAGCAATCGAGTACAATTCTATTTAATAAAAAAAACTTTTTTTCAACTCCAATCATAAATAGTTGCCGCTTTAATCGATTGTTCCGTTGGTTCTGAGTAGAATATTTTATACATTACGAATGAAAAATGACACAACACTGATTTAATATTCTACAATATCTATTATTTTATAAACCAGTTTTCGACCTTTACGGTATCGTCAAATATCGGACGATGGGGGAACAACTAGAAACCTCTTCGTAAAATAATAAGTATTCTAGAACATTGTACTAGTGTTGTGTGTATTTTCATTCACGATAAATAGTCGTCGGTTTCAGTTACTTAACTATGCTATTTTTTGATTTTATCGGAAAATGTTATCGTATTTTGCAATTATCATCAACTACTAGAATACTCACGAAAAATCTAACCCTTCTACTGCCAAGCATGGCAATGAGCGATAAATTGAGCAATGTGTAACCACTCCCTAGACGTGTTTTCGAGCCAGAATTTCTGTTAGACTGCACTTTTACCCGGTTCTCTGTTTCGACCACAACTTTTAACATTGATTTTATTAGTCGGGAGAAAGCGAAGACCCACGAATGATCACATGGGTTTTATCGGTAAATCGGGTAGCAGTCTTCGATTCACTGATAAGGTACTGGGAAAACCCAATGAGTTTCCAAAACAGATTCTTGTAAGACATGCGTGTGATCGTCGTAGAAGATTACGCAGTTGCACAGGACTCGTACCAAATAGGACTGTCAGCCAGTACTGAACTTACAACAGGTAGTGCAGCACGTATAATCACAGGACGGCTTGACCTTCGGAAGAGCGTCGCGGGAATGCTGGAAAACAGAACTGCCAGGCTCTTAAATCGTGGAGTTCCACTAATATAAAAAATAATAACTTTTAAGTTTTTCACAAAATTGACCTTTATCATCAAAGTAAGCAGCGAACACAAGAAGAAATTGGCAAAAACTAAATAATACATTCTTTCAAGAAAGTGGTTTATTTTGGAACCTCTCGAGATACAATTTTCAACTATTCATCATTTCATGAAATACATGTGAAAGCAGTTTGAAACTTCCATGAGTTCATAGTACCTAATACTAATTACTATTGTAATTACAAGCAAAATTGGCCTAAACTTTAATAAATTTATGTCGAAAGTACATAATGTTCCAATGGTTTCATTTCGAAACCACTCATAAAAAGAAGCAGTGCAAACTCAAATTGACGTTAAAATACGAGGGTCAGTCAAAAAGTAATGCCTCCTATTTTTTTTCTACGTTTAATTGTCAGGAAATTTAAATGCAATTACATAGGTTGAAAACCACAACATTGAGGATCATTTTGTCATTTTTCAATGTAATCTCCGCCCATCTCTACAGTTTTGGTCCATCTTTGAACAAGGGCATGTATCCCAGCACGGTAAAAATCACAGCTCTGCTTCCTAAGCCATTGACGCACGGATGTTTTGACGGCCTCCTCATCTTCAAAATGAATCCCACGATGAGCTTCTTTTAGTGGCCCGAACAGATGGAAGTCTGATGGTGCCAGGTCAGGGCTGTATGGGGGATGAGGCAAAACTTCCCATCCAATTTTGACAATCTCGTCAGAGGTGTGACGACTGGTGTGTGGTCTTGCATTGTCATGCAAAAGAAGAACATCTGCCATTGATTTTGTTGGGCGAACTCGCTGAAGACGTGCTTTAAGTTTGTTGAGGGTTGTGACGTATTGAACAGAATTTATTGTGCATCCCTGCTCCAAAAAATCAACCAGAATCACACCCTCTGTATCCCAGAAAACTGTTGCCATAACTTTCCCTGCCGATCGCACAGTTTTGAATTTTTTCTTCCTCGACGAGCTTGTGTGACGCCACTCCATTGACTGCCTCTTTGATTCGGGTTCAAAAAAATGCACCCATGTTTCGTCCCCGGTCACAATTTTTTTCAGAAACTCATCTCCCTCCAAACGGAAGCGCTGCAAGTGTTGGGAGGCTATTGTTTTCCTTGCCTCTTTATTCTGATCGGTTAACATTCTTGGAACCCACCGTGCACAAACTTTTGAGTACCCCAATTGTTTAATAATCGTGATCACACTGCCTTTACTAAGAGAAATAATGCGACACACTTCATCTGCAGTCACCCGACGGTCACCACGAATGATGTCATCAACTTGCTGAATGTTGTGTGGAGTCACTGCACTCACCGGCCTGCCGCTCCGCTTTTCGTCAGTCAACGGTGTTTGCCCTTCAGCTTCCTTACAACGACGAACCCATCGTCTAACAGTGCTGACATCCACTGTCACAACACCATACACCTTCTTCAGTCTTTCATGAATGCGTATGGGCGTTTCACCTTCTGCATTCAAGAATTCAATCACACAACGCTGTCTCAAACGAACATCGATGTCGGCCATCTTACAAACTTCTGCTGTGCTGCCACCTGTTGACACAGAAAGTTACTACTGCAGTGGATTGCAGAAGAAGGTTTGAGGAATGGCGCCAAATTCAAATTTTTCACTTAACTTAATTTCTTTAAGTAGAAAAAAAATGGGAGGCATTACTTTTTGACCGACCCTCGTAACTTTCACTGTCAATGATCTCCAGAATGTGGTCACAACAGAAAAAACGGTTTCACAATCTCTTACAACTGCGCAGCATAATTTCCGCGTGGATTATTGTTTTAACGCTGTTAGTGACTGCTACACTGCACAACATATGTTGCAGTACCTCATTGCACCACTAGATATCTCTGTCGTGCATTGGAAGCAGATGTTTCGTGCTAAAGGCACTGGTACTTAAAAGAATAATAATAATAATAATAATAATAATAATAATAATAATAAAATGGTAGTTTCAGGCAGAAACCAATTTTACAGAAGGAGTTAAACCCTACTTAAAATGTTTCAAGAACCAGTATTAAGGGCGGAATTTAGGAATATGCCACTGAGCTCAACCTACCGCTTCCGTATATATCTCAAAGACAAGATTATACTAACTACAGCATGCACAGTCATTTAAGTACCCTTCTTCAGCCGGCCGCGGTAGTCGAGCGGTTCTAGGCGCTTCAGTCCGAAACCGCGCGGCTGCTACGGTCGCAGGTTCGAATCCTGCCTCTGACATGGATGTGTGTGATACCCTTAGGTTAGTTAGATTTAAATAGTTCTAAGTTCTAGGGGACTGATGACCACAGATGTTAAGTCCCATAGTGCTCAGAGCCATTTGAACCATACCCTTCTTCCCCCCTACATACACGAGTAGAACGAGAAAAAGCCATGGTACGTAGTACAAAGGGAAGTGACCTCTGTGATGGGCTTCATAGTGGTTTGAATACCATGTGTATACAGGCGGCTGATAAAAATATAGTAACACCAAAAACAAAAAATGATTCAAAAGGCTCTGAGCACTATGGGACTTAACTGCTGAGGTCATCAGTCCCCTAGAACTTAGAACTACTTAAACCTAACTAACCTAAGAACGTCACACACATCCATACCCGAGGCAGGATTCGAACCTGCGACCGTAGCGGTCGCGCGGTTCCAGACTGTAGCGCCTACAACCGCTCGGCCACCTCGGCCGGCCACCAAAAACACATGACATTAACATGCCTAATACGTTGTGGGAAAATCGTAGGCACTCAAATAGCTTACAGTTTTCTCCCGTATGGATAAATAAAAGTCCTGATTGGTTTTCATTCTTCTTCCAAAACCAGTTCAGATAAGGATAATTGAGACGAACAGCAACCATGCTCCCACCTCCCCAAAGCAGACCACAAAGGCTTAATGATATTGAGATCTGGTGACTGTGGTGCCAAGGGAGATGCGACAAAGCAACCTCGTGCTCATAAAATCAGTCCTGGATGATGCGAGCTATGTGAAGAGGGGCATTGTCGTCCGGGAATAGAGCATCATCATTGGGGATCAAGCACTGCACCATTGGATGGACCTGATCGGCCAAAGTGGTTACTCATAATCTTCGACAGTAATGCGACGTTGCAAAGTAACCACGACGAACATGCAATACCAACGCCGTGCCTGTCCAAATCATCACCGAAGCCCCTCCATGTTTCACTCTTGGCACATTAACTCGACTAAAGTTGGAGAAGTGTGCAACAAGACTCATTCGACCAAAAGACTTTCTTCCATTAGTCTGTAGTCCAGGTTTTACGGCTTCGGCACAACGTTTTCCCCTTACAGGAATTTGCATGACTGATAACTCGATTTGTACGTCCATTTCACCACGCAGTTAACACCTCTGGAGCTCCATTCGCGTTGTTTTGTGCTGACGGGATTCGGGAGTGCGACATTCGATTCTGCTATGACATTTTCAGCTGCGTCCTCATATTTTTTGTCAGAATACTCTTCAATGACCGTGTGCCACGATCACTCTATATACTTTCATCCGTGTCGTGACTTAGCGCATAAAGTTTTTCCACTCTGACTGTATGTGGTGCAAAACTTCGATGTGGCGCCTCTTCTGTTCTTAAAAGTGTGGTGTCTGTTCTTTCCGACATATCCGAAAGAACATACACCTCACATTCACATAACTCTTTCGCCTCGATGGGCACAGAATCTTCAGTACGGATGCACGTTTCATTAAGCCTTCAGCGGGAATCTAAAATAAGCAAGCATAGACGACATGGACGACCACCGCAGGTGGGAATGTTGGATCGACCGGGCAGCGTGCAGTAAATTCTTTGTTGAAGTGGTGCAGTGGGTACCGCAACTGCCCGGTAAGCAGAAGATCCCAGGTTCGACTTCTGCTCTGGCACACCTTTTCACTCATCGCCGATGATTCCGCATGAAGTCCCGATGCAGCTGATGTCATGAGCTCCTTTGCTTTCTGTCTCCCCCCCCCCCCCCCTCCACCTTCAATTTACATTTATGATCGAGCACACATTTCATGATTTCGTCCAGCACCGTGTAGGTATAGATGTGTGAATTAGATAATCAGAATATCAGTTCGATGTGCAACTTGTAACGTAAATACAGGATTGTGGTTAGTACGAACTGTAATATGGCACATTTCGTACGGAAGCATGTGAATCTTTTTAATGATTATATTTACGACCGAAGTGGATTGCATTATTGTCAACAGCTACTTTGAGCTTGGCAAAGAGATGGGGATGCGAAGCAAATTGAGTGTACGTGTGAAATGTTGGTTTTTGAGGTGCAGCATAAAGGACTGCTTCCGGCATGAGCGGTGTGTACTGATACCGGGCAGGTAGCCTCCCGTCCCGGCGTACTCTCAGCTCCATTATCTTCGAACTCTCTCTCTCTCTCACTCTCACACTCTCTCACTCTCTCTCTCTCTCTTACACACACTCTCTCTCACTCACTCGCTCACACACAAGTAATTAAGCCCAGTGAAAGAAGACCGAGAGAATCCCGCGTAACGCCAAACACAGCCTTCAAGTCGTACGTAAAACACTCAATATTTGTTCAGTGACAGAAAAAGAAAACGTAAGTCGAAAATTTTAAGTAGTTTGCAAAGCACTAGAAAGTGTCTCAAAACAACTCTTTGCATCAATCATTTAACTCGCAATGCAGCCCTCTTCTCTTAACGCTGGTCGCTGCTGCACGTTCGCGAGTTCTGCTGGGGTAGGGATTCTGGGACTTAGCGATATCGACTAGGACGGCCTTTATCGTCCATACTTCTGTCTTCGTGAATAATACATGCAGCACGCCGCAGCCCCTATAGAAAAACGTAGAACGCTCTCTTCCTCGCCGCTTCCCGCCAAATAACGCTGCCGAAGGAATTAAAGGCACAAAGAACGGGGTCGTAGGAATATTCTGTGGCAAGGAAGGTGTCTTTAAAATACTCCGGGAGCCTCGGAAAGTATTTGCATGACATTTTGAGAAAGTTCAGAATTTTGTAGACAGTAGTTAATTTTGGGGTCTTGAGTAGCGAAATACTCCTACATTTCGATGGAGGAATTTTACGAAATTTCTCTTAGCTGACTTCTACACGATAGACTGAAATTCATAATTGTGGCCGCCCGGGGTAGCCGCGCGGTCCTTGGGCGTCTTGTCACTGTTCGCGCGGCTCCCCCTGTCGGAGGTTCGAGTCCTCCCAGGGGATAAGAGCGTGTGTTGACCTCAGCGTAAGGTAGGTTAAGTTAGATTAATTAGTGTGTAAGCCTAGGGGCCGATGACTTCAGCAGTTTGGTCCTTTAGTCCTTACCACAAATTTTCTTAAGCGCGGTTGAGTGATTACCGGAAACAGAGTTGATTGGAGGCACTGTTGAAACAATATTCATCGCCATGCTCACCCTCAAATTACTGAGGATGTTATACGATTTTTATGTACCGTCCTCCAAATCACATCTCACTTCCAAACACCTCATACTCTACAACAGACCACCACCCCAACATAAAAGCCCCACTGTACCACAGACAGGGGCAATCTCTTTCTGACCCCGTTAATATACACTGATTGTGTGACTCTAGCCCAACATCCTGTTCCACCCTCAAACACAAACATCATTCAAATGAAACTTTATGGTTCCTGATATCTTTTCTAATATACACATGCTGAATGTCGCGTCGAATAAAAATATGTGCTTGGATCTGAATTAGAACATTGGCTCCTGCTCACTAGGCAGGAGGCTAAATGTCCTAGAGAAACAAGGCAATGATTCAACTGTGACAGTCTGTGAAGGAATATAGCCACCATTGTTACTATTTCCCGAAGACCCCATCAGGATAGTGAGAACACAGAAATGAAAGGGGAGTCAGTCAATGATCTTCATATCACTAAAGTTATACTTAACTGCCCTAGAAAAAGCACAGTAAGAGTTCAGATCGCACGTATATAGCAATTTTGTCCCACGACGACTTTCTCTATAACTCTATACAAAACTAAGATTTTCGAACGTCGTCACTCTCACAGTACATGTAATTATAAAGTTTTCTAATAAAGAATATAATTTACAGATTTGTAATTACATTATATCTTTTACTTATCAAATTACACGAAGTCTACATTTTGTAATAGAAGCGGCAGTTAAATAAAAATGAAATATATATTGAAAAAAGTGAGTAAACTTTCTACAATTTCAAACGTATTCGTCAAAACTGCGAATACATTTATACCACTGTGAGACATAACGGTTGATGCCTTCATGGAAAAATATTTTCGATTGCCTGCCATCATTTGTACCCAGGGTTGCACGTCTTTGTCCGAAGGATGTCGACGGCCACGAATGTCTTTCTTCAGGGCTCCAGAAACATGGAAATGACATGGGGGGAAATCGGGACTGCATGGAGGGCTGAGTAGGGGCTCCTCAGTGAATCTTCTGCAGATGGGTGGCTCCTCATATTGTCGAGGTTGTTTAGAGTACGCTGAGCCCTGAAGAGAGACATTCGTGGCCAGCGATTTGCTTTGCATTAGGAGGCGCACGTCTGACGCTGTGTGTCTGCCTATCTGACGATTAAACATCCAACATTATGCGTGCATCACACTATGTGTTAACGAAATTTATTCATACGTTTGAAGGTGTGATTTGAATTTTATGCGTTTAAAGTAAATTGGAACTACAGAGTTCATCTAAGAATTTTTAACATGTTGCAGCCCTGTCAGCAACTGTGATATATTAATACGTCAAAGATCCGCCTCAGCTGCTAAAAGTTACTGGTCTTCACCCAGGTTTCAGCTAGAGGAATCTAGCCTTCTTCAGAAGCATAAAATAAACTAATCCATGCCAGAATAAGGCACGGTGAAACATAAAAAGCTTAAGTACCCTAAAGTACCGTGGTACCTTGTTAAGCAACTTTACTTATCTGAGGAACAGTCCCGGACCCACTTCATGGAAAGCGGTCTGTTAGCCGCGGACGCTGCGCTGAAACTCCATGAAGTGGGTCCGGGACTGTTCCTCAGCTAAGTAAAGTAGCTTGATATGGTACCACGGTACTTTAGCATTTTATGTTTGACCTTGCCTTATTCTGGCATGCGTTAGTTTATTTTATGCTTCTGAAGAAGGCTAGATTACTCTAGCTGAAACCTGAGTAGAGACCAGTAACTTTTCGCAACTGAGGCGGATCTTTGACGTATTACAGAGTTCATCATTCAGTATTCACTGTTTACGAGTACTTGATACCTTAATAAAGTGTATGACAACAGGTCATAGGAACTTTTTAGTATTTACAGAAAAACTATTATGCTCAAATATAATTGACGCTGGACTCACAGTACTGTTTCGGGATAAATCTATGGAACCTTTCGTGGTTACTATAATTTGGTGCACAATTTTGAGCTGTAAAACTGAATTTTTTGTACGCGTCTCCCTTAATATTGTCGCTGTATCATTTTGATTTTGACACTATCGTCATAAGCCAAACGCCGCTTTGTCTTAAGTAAATAGTAACTCTAATGTCTGTATTTTTCACATATAAAAAGTAGAACAGAATAGCGTGTTTCCATGGAGATTATACAAACATTAAGGGACGATGAATTAGGAAAAAAATTATAAATTTTTGGTAATCAACCGCGGTCCATATTCGACATATGTAATAGAGACTAACGGAGGCGAGTGTGTTACGGAATAGCTCTACAAGTGGAATACGAGAACCTACTTACCATAATCTTGACTTCTTGTGTTCGTGATTGCCAAAGTGGTAGCGCAGACAAACTGACCAGTTTGTAGGAATATGTTGGAGGAAAGTGGGGACTGGAAACAGGAAACTGCACTAAGGCACTGCAGATAGTGGGATGTAGTTTCAGTACGTAGCCCAGGCTCACCCTGCACTTCTTTCTCGTGGATATCTGCATCAGATATTACCTGGAAGTTACATGGGGAGGAATAGGAAGAGATAGACCTGTTCCGTGGTGAGAGGGTTCACCTGATCCAACCCGACTTGGTTTGTTCTTGTGGGGTCATGTGAAAAGTAAGGGGTCCGATACACTTGCCGCTATTGAGGACTATGTCCTGCCAAGAATTCTCGCTGCCAGTGACTTTGTCGGAATAAAACTTTATGTAATGAGTCATGCCCGATTGGGAACGTGGGACGCTATTTTGAAAAACTGTCATGCATATAGCACCTTGTGCAAATTGTCCATATAAATAAAACATTTTAACGTTTTGTTGACTTGTCTGTGTATCACTACTGTCCTCTCCTGAAGATCAGAATGAAGGACTGTTTTAACTCGGTATAAATTTGTACTGAGATGCTTCTTGAATATCTTCTGTGAACCATTCTGTGTTGTACAAGTTCCATCTGCTTCCTCAATTACAATACAAACTAGACACAGAGGACAATTACAAAAAAGTTAAACAGATAAATTAATAATGAGAACTGAAGCATTAGAAACAATAAATCTGAGATACCTCAAAGGTCAGTGAATGGACATCTACACGTACGACTCATTAATAGAAAAAGAAGGAAAAGTTTGCATAGGAATGCACATAAGAATTTTTTTATCAAAATTGAGGACTAGACGCTCAGATTTTTAGGTGAAATTGAACCAAGCAGAACAGCAGTAAGCTAAACAACGTTTTTCACACATTCGACAAAGCAGTCGTATTTCGTGAGTCCAAAGTGTCAGTAAGAGCAACTGTCAACATGCGAGACCCAAGACTCAAAAATCACTCAAGTTAACGAAGTGCTAGAGGTAATTACATCACTACAACAGAAGAACAAGACAACAGCAATTCTGTGGTTACAATCTCACTGTGGCTGAGATGGTACTGAGAAAGGCACAAAACTGGAACAAACTGGAAAGTAATGTGTAATATTTTGCAGTGGAACCCACTGTTAACAAAATATTTCAAGAGGGATTAAAACGACCTAATAAAATTTCATGTGAGGAGAAGATCTGAAAAAAAACTTATGAAAGACACAGTAATATATGATGGGCCGAGAAGAGGAGCGATAGCCACAGTTCGATTGACACGTGTGCATGAATGTCTTCCCGTCCACCTGCGCAAGATCTCCATCCTACCGTCTCCAGAATGTGTTCTGCGTCACAAGATTGGTTTGTCCATGACAAAGAACCTTTTAATGAGTGTACAAAATCAACAGGTTGTGATTCAGATTTAACTAAATGTATTGTAAAGCAAGAAGGCAAATAATGTCAAATCAAGTTCCCGATAATTAAAGAAATAATAATAGTAATATCAAATAATGGCATCCCCTGAAATATTTCAGTTTCAACAAGCCTACGCCAGAATTGAAAGCATCTCATTACCCGTTTATAACTTTCTATTCAGTCGTTCACGTAGCAGGACTCCTCACTTTCTTTCGCCTTTCTTCATCATCCTTTTAGATTGGTATCACCATAACGGAAATGTATTATACACTTTTAAATAAAATTTCATACTCGTTCTTTTCCTCGAGATTATTATGAAATATTATTGCTCACTACAGAACTGGAAACAGGAAATTGCTA
This sequence comes from Schistocerca cancellata, assembly GCF_023864275.1. Taxonomy (NCBI): domain Eukaryota; kingdom Metazoa; phylum Arthropoda; class Insecta; order Orthoptera; family Acrididae; genus Schistocerca; species Schistocerca cancellata. Next base: position 702,765,918 of record NC_064628.1, read on the forward strand.
CATTCGTTGGTTGTTCACCCATCTACTTGAAATGATTCCCTCAGCATTCTCAGCTTATGAAACGTGCATGATCTGATAAAGCAGTCGTCAAAATTTTAATTGCATAGTGCCGTGCGAGAGTTCTTCAGTCGGTAGCCTACTACGAGGTTTGTTCAAAACTGAAATTTTGAGCAAACGCACCAACGCATTGGATCTCGATATTTCGGTCGATGACACCACACAGAGAGGAATTCCTTACGAATAGTTTTACGCTACCCGAGTGGAAGTTTGCCGGTATGTAGCTAGAATGAAGCATGTTTAGTAATGCTATGTTTCATACTTGCGGCACTTTCGTGACTTAACAAAATGAAGACCTTCAAAGACTAACTCCTATATTGGTAGTTTAAAATGATGTGATGGAATCACATAAAAGTCCAGTAAGCTATAAAATTACGAAGACGACTTATGAGTCCGGCACAGTCTAATACTTGGATACCCATGTCGTCCAAATCGACTCCTATTTCGTCTTTTCTCCCCCTTACCGGGCCTCAATGTACTCTATCTGCTCCGTCATCAGCGTTTGGCAATAGAATGCCTATTGCACTCCTATTGTTGATGCCGTTCATTTTAATTTCACGGAAGGTTGTTAAGACAGTTTTATAAGCTGAATTTGAATTTGCCCTTACGATAACCATTCCGTTTTAGTTTTCTTCACATTTAACTTACAGCCGGTTTGCCTTGACTTCCCCTGTGCTTCCTATTTATTTCATTCCTAAGTTATATAGCTGTATTCCAGCCATTTTCTGAACATTTTTGTACTTCCTACTTTCGTCGATTAATCGAAGTAATTCTTGTGTTACACAAGATAATCATAGCATCGAAATGTTATAAAAATCATCTCCATTGAAGAATATGAAGACGCCTAAACAGATGAGACAGGTTGGAATAAGAAACGAGATAAAATTCAATTGCAAAACATGATCAATAGTTATTATTTATTGAGAGGTAGATAATGTTTGACTACCACCACATGAAGAATATCCAGAAATGTTAATAATGCGAACTGATTAAACTAGTTCGTAAGTCATTAAAGTAGAGTAATTCATTTTCATTTTCGACAGACCAGGGGACGAGAACTGGACATGTGAATACATTCATTCCACGATTTCATCTACAAGAGGTGGACAAAATAAGGAAAAACCAAAAACACAACACGTTATCGTGATTAATACGCTGTAGGGAAGCCGTTGGCATTCAAAACAGCTTCCAGTATTTTAGGAATGCATAAAGAAGGGTCCTGTATGGTTTTCAAGGGAATCTTACGCCACGAAGGCTCAGTAATATTGAATTCTGGTAACTGTGGCGCTAAGGGGAATGCGACAATTCATCTTCTTACTCACAAAACCAGTCCTGCATGAAGCGAGCAGCTTCGAAAACACCATCACCACTGGAGAGCAAACACTGCACCACGGGATGGACCTGATGAACCAAAATGGTTGCATAATACTCGGCAGTAATGCCACTTTGCAGAGTAACCGTGGGCCCACGGAATACGATAGTATGGCTGCCCAAATGATCATGGAACCCTTGTCACATCTTATGATTGTGACGAAACTCGACTTCAGGTTTGAAACAGTGTGAAACTAGACTCATCCGACCAAATGACTCTCTTCCATTTCTCCACAGTCCATGTTTTATGGCTTGGAACCACGTTTTCCTCTTCCAGTTATTTGTATCAGTTATGAGTGGTTTTTCAGTTCCAGCTAGCCCTGCAGTGAACTGCTTCTGGAGCTCTCTTCGTGTTGTTTTGTGTCTGATAGGATTCGCGAGTGCGACATTCAGTTCTGCAGTGAGTTCTGTAGTAGTCGTAGTCTTATTTTTTGACACAATTCTCTTCAATGACAGTCTATCACGATCATGAAACACACTTTTGTGAGTGTTGTGATTTAGTGGATGATGTTTTTCCGCTTTCCTTGTGTGAGGTACAAATCTTCGATATGGCGCCTCTTGAAACACCAAACACTTTGTGTACCATGGTTACTGAAGCACCCAATATACGATGACTAACAAGTTGTCCACGTTCGAATTCACTTATCTGCGAGATAACGCACTCAGAACTACAGAGAACACTATTCTGATCACGACAGACAATTGCAAATATAGAGAAAATTGCCCAGGTGGCGTTCGTGGTGAAATACAATATCACAGCCTACGAGCTTGGCTGGGATCTGTATTTATGTTGAAGCATGAATTTCTCGCATTGTTTCCATAGTTTTGTACAACCTTTGTATTAGAACACGTTCACGCTCATGGAATTAAAAGGGTATCGTTTCATAGAAGGATCTATACCAGAACAGTACTTTTGTATACACCAGTCGTACAGACTTATCTAGTGGTCAGAATTATGGATCAGTCTCAGTATTGTTTTACGAACAGGTAAAACAACACAAACAACAATGAGAGATCATTGTTTTCGTTCACATATAACTCTAGTTGATGTAGGTTTCTTCAGACGGGTCTTACTGTCTTACTATATCATTATTTCTACGACTAAGTGAGAGTAACACACGAGGATGGGTTAAGGGAGCCGAGTTAATTTATTTCACCATATTTAAGTTTGTAAATGTGCCTTTGGTAAATTGCTGCCTACAACGGTGCCATAAATTGAAAATTAATATAATGATTACAAATGGCTGTAAGTATTTAACGCATGGCGATACATCGTTAAAAATTACAGAGAATGTAAAACAAATTCAAAAATTCTGATTGTAACACAAGCGCAGTGAATCGAAAGTCGGCAAATGCGCGGTGGTGCCTTAGTGCGAAATTCCGTTTCCTAAGTAAAAGTGAAGTTGTAGGGCACTGTTGGCTGAGAGACCCCGAAGGGCAGTCTCAGCCGCCTGATCGGAAAGGTTTTTCTGTGCTTCGCTCACGCTGTCACCTTTTCTTGTGAAAGTGTCAGAGTGGTGTGTTGCAGTGTATCTGGTAAGTGTAGCTTACTGTAATGGGTCTGTATGTGCAGCGTGGTGTCATGTTTGGGTTGTATGATGATGACAGAAGTGAATGGCTGAAACCCGATGCCGGCACATGGACAACTTCTCTGGAATGGCAACCAAAGGGCCCGCCAAGCTTAACGTGCCCATCTGACGGACGGATCACCATCAACAGTGTCACGTGCCCTCACTCCAAGAACACTGCGGAGAGGTTTGGAATTCAGTCCAGAATGTTGACGCAAAGACAGGTGATCAAGAACCTTACACCACACTTCCTCCCGTCTGCTGTCGGACAAAGGGAAAGTAGGCATCAGCATGTGGCGTACGCAGCGTGTTACCCATCCAAGTACTGCCCATTTCGGACGTTGCTTAACTTTGGTAAACAGACAATAACTGGTTGTTCAGCGGGACAAGGTCGTTGGCCGTGTCATAAAGGTAAATGTCGGATCCAGGATACAAGCCATTCTACGAGTTAGAATTTAACAACTGTCTCTCTCTCTGATCTGTGGAGAAAATTTCGTCAGTGATGTGATCAAGTATTTCCAAATGTCAATAATATTCGCTGTTGGCGTCGGCAGTTTGAAGATATTTGTACGAAATAAATATCAGCTAATCATGTGAATCAGTAATCATGTGAATCGTCTTCGTTTTAACATAGGCCATGGAAATCGACGAACAAAAGCGATATAGGAGCTACGAATAACATACAGAAGAGTGTAGCATGTTCTCAAAATTGAGCTGGAAATGAAACGATACGAAAGTTACATTTTACAGGAATTCAGTCACGAAGACTACGTCAAACGTACGAATAATGCTACGGCAATGCCGACAGATGAACGAACGTTTGCTATGCGTCTCGCTTTTAGTGACGAGGCAGCCTTCAACATAAGTGGTTAGATTGACTGTCACAACATTAGAGTACAAATACAGGAAAGGCTTCGCGTAAGTAACATAAGCGTCACTCACCGACACTCAACCTTGTCTGTGTGATGACAGCACAAATATTGTATACTCGAGTTATCTTTAGTGAGCGAAGTGTTCCAACAGACAGTTACCTGGATGTGCCTGAACGGGTTCACTCTTCAATAAAATGAAGCACCCCGACATTGGGTTATGAAGGTTCTCGCATTTTTAAATCAACATCTTGCAAACCGCTGGATCGGCTATACTGGACAGGACGACACTGTGTTCCGCTCTTGGCTATCTAGACCTCCGCTCCTGACACCCATGGATATATTTTATGGGGTTATGTGAAAGACCTGGCGTATGTGTCTACTTTGCCGACACCAATTCCAGAACTCAAAATTAGAATTTTTAATGTGCTTGCTTCGGTGATTCCACATACGCTTCAGAATTTGTAATATGAAATGGATTATCACTTAGATGTTGTACTTGTGACCAAGGGCAGTCATATAGAACACTTATAATGTATTTAAAAAATTAAACTTTCTTTTACATCCCATATAATTCTTGTAGATGTAATGTATGCGCTATAACCTTTTGTAGGTCGGAATATTTATCTTGAATTGCCCTGTGTACAGAAGAATACAAAATAATTGAACAGGCTGTCACTGAAGACCAGCCTGGAAGTTGGAAATGTAAAAGTATCCTTGGTATCCAGGTCTGGCGGCTCTGTAAGCCCACTGGAGAGCGAGCAAGTGGACCGCGACCGCTGCAGCTCACTGTTCCCCTGAAGTTCCGCCGGCCACCGACGCAGGACACATAAGGGGATCACAAGGCAGTAGATTTATTTTTTATTTTTTTATGTTTTTGGTGTGTGAATTTCGGAACTCAAGTATCAACCAACCAAACCAGTTCGATGCAACTCTCAAAAATTCTCAAGAAAACCGACTTTCAAATTCTCCGGGAGCTTTTAATCCGCTAAAGGTAGGGCGACTATTGACGGGCCGTGAGGTTGCATCGTTGGCGCTTCAAAGTGGTAATCACTGGGTCGCTGGATCGAGCCTGACCCAGCCTCACTTTGGTCATTATTTTTTTCGTTTCCTGTTCTGTTCGAATACCTACGTCATTTATATTTAAAAATAGTCAAATATATGTAAATTAGCACCTATCTCCCATTTCTTATAAAATCATAATTAACTCATCATTTTTTTGCAAACACTTTTCGCGTAAAGATCGAAGTGCATAATGGAACAAGTCGTCTGCTAGTAGGGTTTCTCCTTCGGCAAATACCAATGATGGTGCTGGTACGCTAAGATTATTTTCTGTGAGGATTTGCTCGTAATATGCAAGGGCATCTCTCAATCATTATCTTGAAACTTCACTGCATAAGGAATCCTCAACGACATCTTCTTGTGCCGTGAAAGAATCAGGAAAATAGCCGTTGCCGACGTCAGATATTACCATATTTTTTTTTGTTTTGTCGTACTAGCAGATTTTCAAACACTACGTCGCAAAAAAATTATCCGCTGCTTCTGTAATGAACGCTGAAATCCTACTACAGCCACGGCTGTCTTTTGCAAAAGATGTCGTACCCTTTCCAACCGTTGTCGAATTCACTGAAGTATTTTGTCCTCAAGCATTTATGGGTCTCTCCAAGGGTACTTCTACTAGAATAGGCTCGGGACAGTGCCGTGGGATCTCGGTTTCGGTAACTGTTGTCATCATCGTCAACTAACAGTAATGCACGGATTGCAAAACTTGCAAACACCCGCAGATAACAAGCAATCTGAACTCTCTCCGTCTACAGGTGCCCTCTAGTACTGCGTTTTCTTTGAATTCACATGCAGTTTTAGTAAAAAATTATAATTAGATATGGGTTAATTATGGTGTACTTGCTGAATTTTATATTTAAATAACTTTTGAACACCGGTACGAAGAAAAAGGAAAGAAATAATAATCGAAGCGAGACTCGAACCAGTGATTCAGCGATTACCACTCTCAAGCATTGCTGCTGGGACCTTACGGTCCGTTAGAAAGCTTCCTACCTTTAATGAATTAAAGGCACTCAGAGATGTACTAAATCGATTTCTCGAGAATTTTTGAAAGCTGCATCGAACGGGTTGGACGGACTGATACTTGAGTTTTGAACTTCACGTATCACAGACTGTTACAAAAATCCGATTTTCTTGTGCACCCCTTTCAAGTTGTGTATGTGTTTCACCATCGTCTCGTCGTACCCATTTTCGCTACGTCTCACGTTCTCTCTCTCTCTCTCTCTCTCTCTCTCTCTCTCTCCAGTTTCCTCGGTGGACTTTTTTGATTTGTAGTGGAACCTTCACTTCTCTCTTTCCTCGTTGTTGTCTCTTCTGATGCCATTCGGCGAACCACTGTTGACGACTCCCAAGAAGTTGCTCCGGCCTCTTTAGATTTCTCTTGAGTCGTTTCCACCATTCATTCGAATCTCGGTCACAATAATGCCAGTGAGGCAGTTTGGAATTTCTGCTGAAGGAACTATAAAAAAAATATAGATAAAATCGTAGAATTTGTCGTCGTGCAGTCTTTGGCAGGATGAATGACATATCCGAGATCATGAGCTCAATGAGCTCAAAGAACCAAACAGGTGAGTACTTCGTAATAACAAGAAGATAGCAATATATGTGGTAAAGGAAGAAAAATTCGTTTGTAGAAGTGTTTAGTGGTTGCAGTCTATCATCACTACTGTTCATTTCGTATGCTGAAGAAGCAATGAAGGTAGTGAAACAAAATTTCAGGAGATGAACATCTGGGATGGTGCACAAGTTGAACTTCGACTCTCCTTAATATCGGTTCTTCTTGGTGTGCTGGTTCTGCAGTACCGCCAGAGTGTCTCCTTGGAATATGGAAGGTGTGGAGAGCAGCCAGTGACAAAATGAAGTTTGAGGCTCTCCGTGAAACCGGGATTCACAGCTCTGTTCCCTCTTCAAATCGTTTTCAGATGTTTATGCAGGCCTCGAGCTCAAGTTGCGCTTTAAAGGACGTCGTTTCTTTACCCAGAGAATTAAAAGTGTACATGTGAAATAAATAGTATTGTACCTATATCACGACGTTATTTTTGTAGTCCTTATCAACAGTGGGGTGAAACCTCTATCGGTTATGCTCTCCGTTATATTTGCTGCGGGCTAAGTGAAAATCGATGATAATTCTGGGAAGGGAGTGGTGGTACCCTCTTGGCTGGAACAAGTTTTCATTGTTCCTGTTCAGAACGGAAATATAGTCCTCTTACGGAAGTCCATTTCTCGTTCAACCTCTGTACATATTGGACGCATTTCCAGTATAGCTCCAGAACTAACGGAACCGATATAGGCAGTAACTTGATACTGATGCTCTTATAACTTAAGCACCTATGTCTTAAGTACCTTCCAGCATAACTTGCAGATTTCATTGTCTTTGTATTCATTAGTAATATTAGTTCTTACTTAGAGACAGTTATGACCAGAATAGGAAGAACAATAAAAAGTGGAGTTCGGCTTACATTTATGTAGCGCAATGACATTTTTCATGATGCAGAGTATACCACGGTCTTGATCATTCTTTCAGGCCCATTGTTGTAGTTGTAATCCGTTGTGCAAACAGGACTATTACTTGACAGATGCTTAGCCGCGAACCATATATTCGTACACTGTACAGTAGCAGAAGAAAGAAAACAGTTCTCCCAGGGACGTGATGGTTCAAATGGCTCTGAGCACTATGGGACTTAACATTTGAGGTCATCACTCCCCTAGACTTAGAACTACTTAAACCTAAATAAGCTAAGGACATCACACACATCCAAACCGGACTGAAGAGCTTAGAACCGCTCGGCCACAGCGGCCGGCGGAAGTAATCGAGACAGATTTCCAGAACGAAGGTGTCCCGACAGGAAGACGTTCGAAGCAACTGATCGACGTCTTAGGGAGCACGGAACATTCCAGCCTATGACTCGCGACTGGGGAAGACCTAGAACGACGAGGACACCTGCAATGGACGAGGCAATTCTTCCTGAAGTTGACGATAACCCTAATGTCAGCTTCAGAGAAGTTGCTACTGTACAAGGTAACGTTGACTACGTCACTGTATGGAGAGTGCTACGGGAGAACCAGTTGTTTCCGTACCGTGTACAGCGTGTGCAGGCACTATCAGCAGCTGATTGGCCTCCACGGATACACTTCTGCGAATGGTTCATCCAACAATGTGTCAATCCTCATTTCAGTGCAAATGTTCTCTTTACGGATGAGGCTTCATTCCAACGTGATCAAATTGTAAATTTTCACAATCAACATGTGTGGGTTGCCGAGAATCCGCATGCAATTGTGCAATCACGTCATCAACACAGATTTTCTGTGAACGTTTGGGCAGGCATTATTGGTGATGTCTTGATTGGGCCCCATGTTCTTCCACCTACGCTCTATGGAGCACGTTATCAAGATTACATACGGGATACTCTACCTGTGCTGCTAGAACATGTGCCTTTACAACATGTGGTTCATGCACGATGGAGCTTCTGCACATTTCAGTCGAAGTGTTCGTACGCTTCTCAACAACAGATTCGGTGACCGATGGATTGGTAGAGGTGGACCAATTCCATGGCCTCCACGCTCTCCTGACCTCAACCCTCTTCACTTTCATTTATGGGGGCATTTGAAAGCTCTTGTCTACGCAACCCCGGTACCAAATGTAGAGACTCTTCGTGCTCGTATTGTGGACGGCTGTGATACAATACGCCATTCTCCAGGGCTGCATCAGCGCATCAGGGATTCCATGCGACAGAGGGTGGATGCATGTATCCTCGCTAACGGAGGACATTTTGAACATTTCCTGTAACAAAGTGTTTGAAGTCACGCTGGTACGTTCTGTTGCTGTGTGTTTTCATTCCATGATTAATCTGATTTGAAGAGAAGTAATAAAATGAGCTCTAACATGGAAAGTAAGCGTTTCCGCACGCATGTCCACATAACGTATTTTCTTTCTTTGTGTGTGAGGAATGTTTCCTGAAAGTTTGGCCGTACCTTTTTGTAACACCCTGTATATCCTTTGTTTTTCACAGCCGGCATTATTATACTGGATTAATGTTTCGCCGGTCGCTGTGGCCGAGCAGTTCTAGGCGCTACAGTCCGGAACCATCTTGCTGCTGCGGTCGCAGGTTCGAATCCTGCCTCGGGCATGGATGTGTGTGATGTCCTTAGCTTAGTTAGGTTTAAGTAGTTCTAAGTCTAGGGGACTGATGACCTCAGATATTAAGTCCCATAGTGCTTGAACCATTTGATTAATGTTTCACAACGACAACTCCTTGACCCTCGAGAAATTTCAATGTGATGAATCTTTGGTTGAAATCAAGCACTTACACAGAGTCCGGGAGATCTGTCTACAATAATGTCGTCGTCGATGGAGCGCTGAAGCGTGCTCTTTCTCCTAAGAAGTATAAAAGACAGGGGCACTGGTGGCTGACGTCTCAGGAGTACTTAGTTTTGGAAAGAAGCTGTATTGGCGAAAGTCTGGTGTTTTACCTCATATATGTCCCCTCACCGGTACGGATGATTGGTTGATATTTTTATAACCATCATTTTAGAAGAATATTTAAATATCGTTGAGAGTTACGTTTGATCAGTTAGTTATGTATGAACAGACGAGCTTACCTCTCATTCATTCATTGCGTTTCCGAACATGAGTATTTGAGGATGTGTAATTAGTTACCGTGCTATTTTAGAGTGGAACCTGCTTCTGATGTCTACATAAACAACTAATTATCAGTTATAACTAGATTTAATCTGTTGACAACTTATGAACGTGTATATTAGACAAATTGGGGAACAGAAGTTCAATTATTTTTTGTGTAAATTTAATAATACAATGACAGTATAAAGAAACGAGTGTGATTACAGCGACAAAAGAGTAGAATAATTGTTAAAGGAACTGTCTTAAGTTGCGTAGGAAGTTTTACTTATTCATTGATGAACAGTTTCGGACAGATCGTCCAGTATCAAACCATCCATGTACGTACGTCTTGCATTAAAAATGAGACGCATTGCAGGCTACAAAACATGTCAACTTGGTACTGTACAACGTATGTACAAGGTGGCGCATTAAGTAGCCCGTGGAAGTACGTAGAAAATGCAGTGAAATTTCAGAAACGAAGAGCTGAAATGGACTTACTATTTATTTACAATGAATAATACAGTCAAAAATACATGCTGAAAGTAACTCCATGCAACATCAATACACAGCTGTGCACGTCTAACCATATTCACATACACCAAGAACGGAGTCCGGGTTCGATTCCCAGAGGGGTCAGGGATTTTCATCTGCCTAGAGATGATTGGGTGTTTGTGTTGTTTTCATCATTTCATCATCATTCATGAAAGTGGTGAGTCTGGATTGAACGAAGGTTGGGAATTTGTACGGGTGCTGATAACCGCACAGTAGAGCGCCCAACAAACCAATCATCATCATCGTCATCATCATATTCACATACACTCGGCGTTTAACATTTCGCACAGATCTGTATACGTATCTCATTTAATACAGATTCTGTATTGCTTTCTTTGCTGGTAGTCCTTTATCCGTATATTTCATCCCGAAAATTTCGCGAGCTTCATTAATCGAACGTGTCTACATATATGATTCCACAATCAATATCGTTCTTCTATCAAGAAAGCAATTTCTGCAGAGCGCAAAGAGAAACGTCTAAATTCACTGAAGAAAAAAACTGAAATGCTGACAGAAGAATGCTAACAATCTATTATTGCATAAAACTCTCCATTGTTGTAGCTGTTTACTATATTTGAGAAGTCGAATATTGCATTCGCATTCAAAGGGGAGGTGGGCTACTCTTAACTGCGCTGTCCTTTATCTCACTGTATGTCAAAACATAGACGTTTACGTCTAGACATGTATATCGCGATATGTCACAACGTAAACATTTACTTCTTGACACACAGCGACATATATTTGTTGACAGTGCGTTATATAGTCCGCCACCGGTAGCTTAGCAACGTAAACAGAGATCGCAGTTTGGTTCGCATTGTGAAATAATTTTAAAATATAGTTGTATTACAGACAGTTATACTTTGAGCGGTGTCCATTATCGTTCATAGCCTTCTGACAAGCAATTACACAAAAGTTTCGTTTATCTGGGACCAGAATATCGGCTTTTCCGGCCGTCCTGAGCGGACGCGCTGTGGCGCTTCTGTTTGGATTTCATGACTCTGCGTAACAGTGTTGTGTAAAATTGTGATTGTGGTGATGCAGCATTTTAGTTTCCTTGTTTTCGCGAGCTGTTAACTGCTGACATGGCAACAATGTTTCCCAGAAAGCTTACCCTAAGACTGCCCCTCAGATCCACGGACACCGCTCTCGGTGGAAAACTGCTCAGGGGGTGGGCGGAGCAGACATTCGGTGAAGGCTAGTGCCAATGCAAACCGCAAGAAAAGTAAAAAGAAAGGCTCTAATGCAAACCGTGACGGTGGTCTCCAGTCAGATTCTCAGGAAGTATCCGACATGGAGTGGCATGAAATGATAGACTAGCGGGAAAAAGGTCACTCCCCTATGTTACAGTCATATACGATTACCACGTTAAACATTAATAGGATACAGTCGGATGTTAAAATAGCTGCTCTGAAACAGTTTCTGTATGAGTCAGCGACGGATATTGCTCTCCTACAGGAAGTGGTATTTCCACAATTAAATTTTTCCAATTACGTTGAATTTTACAATATTTCCACTGAAACGAATGTTGGCACGACCATTTTAGTTAGAGAAGGCATCCCCGTACATGACGTTGATAAATTAGAATCGGGGCGAGGTATTGGAATAAATGTAGCAGGAGTTACTATAGTCAATTAATATGCTCCTTCTGGCAGCAGTAATAGAGCTGCAAGAGCCACATTCTTTAATGAAAGCGTAATTTATTTACTGAGGAAAAACCCCCTCCAACTTATAATAGGGGGAAATTTTAATTGTGTATTGAGTCGAAAGGATCAAATCCCCAACTTCAATTACTCAACTGACTTGAGACGTCTTGATGTTGATTTAAAATTAAAAGATGCGTGGGAAATAAAATACCCAACGATGGTGAACTTCACTCATATTGTTGCGAATTCCTGTAGTAGAATTGACAGAATTTACGTATCGGAAAATTTAGCAGATAAAGTACTGAAAACAGAAACTGTTCCCGTTAGTTTTTCCGATCACAGTGCGTTGTTGACCTGCGTAAATTTAACACCACAACCTACCCGAAGAGTAAGAAGCCAGTGGAATCTAAATATATCGTTATTATCAGAAGAAGACTTAGAAGATGCCCTAACCAGAGCTTGGGAAATGTGTCTCCGTTCACTGAACAACTTTCCAAGTGTGATAGAATGGTGGACCCAACGAGCGAAACCGAAGCTAAGGAAAATTTTAATATCTTTTAGTATAGATATGGCCAGAGCAAGGAAACAGACTGTAGAATTCTACTACAGCGTGCTAAGGGACCTCTACGATCAGACAGATGCAATTCTTACAAGATTAAAGGACATCAAGAAAATAAAAGCAAAGTTAATAAGTCTGAAACGTAAGGAACTGGAGGGACTTAAAATAAAATCCAAAGCAAAGTCAGTCACTGAAGATGAGACTGTTGCATTGTACCACCTTGTCAGACACGCCAAGAATAGAAGAAGAAGTTTCATGGATGAACTTCAAATAGATGATTGTACCATAATCACCACCCAGAAGGAAATAATTAAAGAGATCTCAGCGTACTATGAACGTGTGTATGCATCAGGGGAAACAAACGAAGAAGAATACGATGAGCTCTTCGGTACATATCTTCCACGAATATCGCGAGATGATGATGAGAACATTTCTTCGGACATCTCCAAGGAAGATGTTTTAGAAATCGTGTGCAGCTCCCCTGCTAGAAAATCTCCAGGACCTGACGGACTGCCCATTGAATTCTATAAACGATTTTGGACCCTATTAGGAGAAAAGTTCACCGAAAGTGTCAATGAAGTCTCACAAGGAAATCCAGTGCCTGCAGAGTTCAAACAATGCAAAATCGTCTTGATCCCGAAGAACAGAGGCTGCAAAAAAATAAACAACCTACGGCCGATTTCGCTTTTAAATTCAGATTATAAAATTATAGCTCGTGTAATTAACAAGCGCTTTACACCATGCACTGCTGACATCATAGGCCAACAGCAGACTTGTGCTTTTAGAAGAACGATTTTACAAACTGCGGCTTTCTATCGCGATGTCATTGCGCTAGCGCAGGCAAGTAACATAAAATGTGGACTGCTTTTCATAGACTTCCATAAGGCATTTGATCAAATTAATCACAAATACCTGCTAGAGATAATGCGCCGAATGGACTTCCTGCCAAAAACCAACGACATCATCAAGAACATGGCAATGGGTGTTACTGCACAAATCACCGTTAACTGTCAACTGACAAAAAAAATTGAAAGAAAAAGGGGTGTTACCCAAGGAAGCCCCTTATCCATGCTCCTGTTCGTTATATCGCTGGAACCTTTCTTGAGACAGCTACAGCACAGACTGACAGGCATTACCATTCAAGGAACAAAGACCGTGGTAGGTGCTTACGCGGACGATGTAGGCGTAATCATCAGAGACCAAACAGATGTGACACAACTAGAGATGATACTTGCAAAATACTGTTCCGCATCAGGTGCGAGGGTAAATGAAAATAAAAGTAAATTTCTAAATATAAAGCGGCTTGCTAACTTACGCATTGAGTGGGCGAACCATGTTAATGAACACTAAGCTCTTGGAATGGCATTGACAACGTCCCTTTTAAAAATGATAGCAATAAATTGGCGGGAGGTGGCAAGAAAAATCAAGGGAGCTTTGATTGAAAACTGTCAACGTAGCATAGACCAGTTCCAGAGAATACTGTTTATCAACACGTATATTTTATCCAAGGCCTACTACATAGCACAGGTTCTCCCCATTCCATCAATGGTGGCGAAGACGATCATGTCCACCTTAGCAAAGTTCTTATGGAAAGGGGAATTGTTTCGAGTGCCGGTGAAGACAGCAGTTTTGGATCCAAGCAATGGAGGAATGGGTCTAACCGACATCAAGTCTAAAGCGATGGCACTGTATGTCAAACGAACATGGAGCATAATGTGTAATGATCCAGGGTGCATTACAGCAAAACTATACGATATTGTCAGGCCAGAAAGTGTAGAGCCGCCGATAAATATACAAAAAATAAGTTTTAAGCTGAAACACATTAGGGAGTATTATCTTGAACTAAGTTATCTCAGCAAAAAGATTTTAAACTCCAAAAACGTTACAGCAAAGGCGATTTTAGCTGAAAGACTGAAACATGAAAGGAAAAATAACATAGAAACCAAATATGCTGGAATAGCATGGAATGTGGTCTGGAAAAACATCAGTAGTGATGTTCTTTCGTCTGACGTGAGAACAGTGTGGTACAAAGTAGTCAATAACATCATCAGCACTAATGAGCGTCTCTTTGCCATCGGTTTAAGTGACACAAACCTCTGCAGCAAATGCAACCTCGTTGATAGTGTGCCTCATCGTTACACTTGTGGAGATCGGATTATCAACTGGAGGTGGACCAGGGAGAAAATTGCTCAAATAACAAGAACTTCAGCAAACAATGTACCGACTAACATTTTCTTCAGACCAGAGGAAAGTTAGTACCCTCAGGCAAAATGGGCAAAAATACAAGTTATGTTTTTAACAATATTGGGAGCGATGAACATATTGAATACAAGATGTATATGGAAAATGAATTCGAGAAAATACTCAAATATCAGAATCACAATAAGAAATATGGTAACATGCTCCGAATTGTCTTCAACCGAATGGGTGTAGGTTAGGAACTGGATTTCTAGTAGAGAGGGAATGGATTGGGTCGCGTTCCCGACCCTAACCTCACCTGCAAGTCACACATGAAAAATAAATCAGCAGTACAGCAGATACAAGAATATGGCGAGAAACATCTGGTGTCTGATATAAAGGAAGATCTTGAACTCCCTATAGATGCGTTTCGAAGGCTGGAACTGACAAAAATAACAAGGCAGTGAAATATTTTGCGATGTCGCTGCTCCGGACTTCTCTTCTGTCCATGGAATTTATCCTGGAAGGAACACACATCAAGGATTTACTGAATGATTAATTTGGGTCTGGGAAATGATGATGAGGAACCAGCTGCAGAAGAAGAAAATGTGCATGCTGAACTGCCACCAGTTGAAGGTGACAGTGAAGGTGCTAAATTGTGCTACTGCTAAAGACTCATTTTTTGAATGCTGAAATTTATGACTGCAATTATCTGTCACCTTATTTATGTCATTTCATTGTAGCGCAACAGACTGTCAATCCTAAGGGCCCGGGTTCGATTCCCGGCTGGGTCGGAGATTTTCTCCGCTCAGGGACTGGGTGTTGCGTTGTCCTAATCATCATCATTTCATCTCCATCGACGCGCAAGTCGCCGAAGTGGCGTCAAATCGAAAGACTTGCACCAGGCGAGAGGTCTACCCGACGGGAGGCCCTCATCACACGACATTATTATTATTAGTGCGTTGTATAGTGCCAATTGACATGTTTTGTGCCCTGTAACACGCAAAACTTGGGTGCATGGGTGGTCTGATAATGGACGATCCGTCCGAAACTATTCATCAGTGAATAAATAAAATTCCTGCGCAACCTAAGGCTCTTCCATTCACAGTTACTGTAATCACAGAAAAGTAGCAGACCCGTTTAACCCCAGCGAGCTTGAGATATAGACAAACAGAATAAGTGAAACTACAATGATTTGCAGAACGTAAGGTCGAAAGTAACTTTCGCATGATGTTTCAATGACAAGTAACATAGTTCGATGAAACTTGTACCATACCTTTGAAAGAACTGCTACAGTGTAGTAGAGTAAGTAACTGGAAGAAATACACCGTGTGTCTAAGTGAAATGACACTTTTACTCAAAGAGAATAATTGCGCTGAAAACACCGCGATAACCGATGGTTCCTTGGACATTATAAAACAGGGGACACGGTTATTAATTGAACTTATGACCACCGCGGACGGCAAAACATGCTCTGCAATGCGCTCGCCACAATGTTGGTAACGAGTTCTTCGGTAGGGTTTAGGACAACTACTGGATGATTGTTGCTGTATGAGGACGAGCTGCAGTATGTCTGCCCAAAGCATCCCACACATGCGCGATGGTACTTAAGTCGGGGGAACGGGAAGACCAGTCTATTCGTCGAATATCCTCTCTATCCAAGAGCCCCTCCATCTGCACTGTTCGATGCTGTGGCGCATTATCATTCACAAAATAGAATCTGGGCCGAATCCACTCCTAAAGACACACATGGGGAAAGCTTACAGTGTGAGTGCACCGTGTTCAAAGCTTTAGAGGTTAGTGCGCCCGTGCAACATGATGCCTCCCCAGACCATAACAACCTGAGACGGTTCATGGCAGCATCTTTGACGCGAGATGACCGACAGGGCTCACAGTGTGAGAAATCCTGACTGTAGGTTAGATAACCTGACGCTCAGAACACGCTGTGAGGAAAACCCGACCGTTAGAGTTGTCCAGCGAAGGTAGCCGCCATTGTTGTTGTTGTGGTCTTCAGTCCTGAGACTGGTTTGATGAAGCTCTCCATGCCAATCTATCCTGTGCAAGCTCCTTCATCTCCCAGTACCTACTGCAACCTACATTCTTCTGAATCTGTTTAATGTATTCATCTCTTGGTCTCCCTCTACGATTTTTACCCTCCACGCTGCCCTCCTATGCTAAATTTGTGATCCCTTGATGCCTCAGGACATGTCCTATCAACCTATCCCTTCTTCTAGTCAAGTTGTGCCACAAACTTATCTTCTCCCCAATCCTATTCAATACCTCCTCATTAGTTACGTGATCTACCCACCTTATCTTCAACATTCTTTTGTAGCACCACATTTCGAAAGCTTCTATTCCCTTCTTGTCCAAACTATTTATTGTCCATATTTCACTTCCATACATGTCTACACTCCACACAAATACCTTCAGAAACGACTTCCTGACACTTAAATCTATACTCGATGTTAACAAATTTCTCTTCTTCAGAAACGCTTTCCTTGCCATTGCCAGTCTACATTTTATATCCTCTCTACTTCGACCATCATCAGTTATTTTGCTCCCCAAATAGCAAAACTCCTTTACTACTTTAAGTGTCTCATTTCTAATCCAATTCCCTCAGCATCACCCGACTTAATTCAACTACATTCCATTATCCTTGTTTTGCTTTTGTTGATGTTCATCTTATATCCTCCTTTCAAGACACTGTCCATTCCATTCAACTGCTCTTCCAAGTCCTTTGCTGTCTCTGACAGAATTACAACCTCAAAGTTTTTGTTTCTTCTCCCTGGATTTTAATACGTACTCCAAATTTTTCTTTTGTTTCCTTTACTGCTTGCTCAATATACAGATTGAATAACATCGGGGAGAGGCTACAACCCTGTCTCACTCCCTTCCCAACCGCTGCTTCCCTTTCATGCCCCTCGACTCTTGTAACTGCCATCTGGTTTCTGTACAAATTGTAAATAGCCTTTCACTCCCTGTATTTTACCACTGCCACCTTCAGAATTTGAAAGAGAGTATTCCAGTCAACATTGTCAAAAGCTTTCTCTAAGTCTACAAATGCTAGAAACGTAGGTTTTTCCCTTTCCTTAATCTTTCTTCTAAGATAAGTCGTAAGGTCAGTATTGCCTTACGTGTTCCAACATTTCTACGGAATCCAAACTGATCTTCCCCGAGGTCGGCTTCTACCAGTTTTTCCACTCGTCTGTAAATAATTCGCGTTAGGATTTTGCAGCTGTGACTTATTAAACTGATAGTTCAGTAATTTTCACATCTGTCAACACCTGCTTTCTTTGGGATTGGAATTATTATATTCTTCTTGAAGTCTGAGGGTATTTCGCCTGTCTCGTACATCTTGCTCACCAGATGGTAGAGTTTTGTCAGGACTGGCTCTCCCATGGCCGTCAGTAGTTCTAATGGAATGTTGTCTACTCCCGGGGCCTTGTTTCGACTCAGGTCTTTCAGTGCTCTGTCAAACTCTTCACGCAGTATCATATCTCCCATTTCATCTTCATCTACATCCTCTTCCATTTCCATAATATTGTCCTCAAGTACATCACCCTTTTATAGACCCTCTATATACTCCTTCCACCTTTCTGCTTTCCCCTCTTTGCTTAGAACTGGGTTTCCATCTGAGCTCTTGATATTCATACAAGTGGCTCTCTTTTCTCCAAAGGTCTCTAATTTTCCTGTAGGCTGTATCTATCTTACCCCTAGTGAGATAAGCCTCCACATCCTTACATTTGTCCTCTAGCCATGCCTGCTTAGCCAATTTGCACTTCCTGTCGATCTGATTTTTGAGACGTTTGTATTCCTTTTCGCCTGCTTCATTTACTGCATTTTTATATTTTCTCCTTTCATCAATTAAATTCAATATTTCTTCTGTTACCCAAGGATTTCTACTAGCCCTCGTCTTTTTACCTACTAGATCCTCTGCTGCCTTCACTACTTCATCCCTCAGAGCTACCCATTCGTCTTCTACTGTAGCCGCCATGGCCCAACTAAATAAGCGAAATATGAAATAAGGGAAACTCTACCTAAAAACTGAACCAGATCAGTAGCAGAGAAACCAGTCACATGGTTTTAAAGACAAGAATTAGACTAGCACGTGAGTGAAGATACGCCCTCGTTACGAGATAATAGTTTAAAAGATATTAAATGTTTTGGAAATAAAATATCTAAAAATTAATAACTCACTAACACCTTAAACAATTCAGTCAAACGTAGCGTCACTGGATAGAGCTCAACGAGCACTATCGAACGGTTTGAATAGATTTTCTGCGAATATTTCTAATTTCAAACTACAGAGTGGGATGTATAATACCACGCATGAAAAATTGAAATTTCTTGCAAATGAAACATGTAACAATGAAAGCAGTGGAAGCATTACTAAGTAGAGGTAATTAGGGTTGTATGAATAATTAGTTTAATTGTTTAATATTAATTAGTGATACAACAATGCAAGATAGTGACCTTATAAGTAAAAAGGCTATTTTGTGAAATCCATTAAAGCTATACGAACACTAAGAGCACCGTTGAAAAGCTGATGAAATTTACGTCTAAATTCATGTTTAATATGTCTATATAACATTATATTTATAGTTTACGTATGTTTTCGAAATCGAAAATACTTGAGTTTGGCCATTTTCGAGCGCACGCTTAGGCTGGGTCGCTCTGTTGGGGCGAAGCTCGCTTACAGGCAGGTCGCCACGTGTGTGCAACCGAAATATTTTCTAAGTATTCGTTAGGGAGTTGTAAAAGTTTCGCCTGTGAGAATCACGCTGAACAATGAAATGGTTTTAGGTTGTTCGTACTTAGAAGAAATTCACGTTGCGTGAATGGTTGTTTGAAACTTGTAAATATTTCGCGAGTCTCGACAGGAAAAAAGAGACGGAAAACACTGTTGAGCGTTTGGATTCTGAATAACACTGGATTAGGCAACTATGTTCAACTATATATGTGCTGTTGTGCAGTTAACTTTGATGGTGATTGCAATTAAAAAAATCGTTAGTTTGCGATTACAGAACTTCAGCTTAGATGTGTGCTGAAGCACTCTGAATGATTTTCGTGGCTTTGCTAAAGGTTAAGCGAACACGCGACGCTAGTCGATCTACTTTTGCTCTCGCACTGACAAATATTATTTTAATAATAAACTGTGGTGAATAATGTGAAAGGATATTTCGTTTGTTTCTTCTGCAATAAATTCAGTCTGTGAAAAGCGAACATTATTTCACCCCATATTGCTGCTTGCAATTTTAATAAAGTTGCGTCTGCGTTCATTTAGAGTTCAATGCGACGGATGAGCTGGATGGCCCCTGGATAGTGACAAGCCAATATTTTGAAATCCGTCCACGCACTGGGACTCGTTATGAATAGCTTTATCTTGTTTTATTTGTTTTTTTGTTCGTGTTATTCAGAGTCCAAACGCTGAACAGTATTTTCAGTCTCTTTTCCTGCTCGAGACTTGCGAAATATTTACAAGTCTCAACAGTCGAACACTGGCGGAAGTAGCGGTTAATAACTTCACCATTAGTCACTTATCTCGTCATTAAGCAAGCAACAAGAAGAACAAAACATTTTAAAACAAACATTTTTCTCTCTCACAAATATTACTTCAAATTACGTCGCATATGGTCGGTCTCGTCCGGGATGAAACAAACATTTTTCCTCCTAATATTGCCCCTTCAGTTCAACCACCAAAACGAGTGTGCTGTGAACTACTGTGTGGTTTCTTGTATTACCCTGCTGGAATATGCCAATTCTTACCCTGCTCTTAAAGAGCCACACTTTGGCGAACATTCAGCCTTCCTTCAAGAATTACCAAACCAGCTCGCCAACGCCATTACTCTAGTAGTCAGAGAGTTAGAGCGGTATTGGTCTCGAGGAATCGTATTCCTGTGAGCAAGTCGTCTATGGCCGTTTATCGTCGATCTGACCACTGCAGACAGAGGCGAGTGTCATCGCTGAACATCACAGAATGCCACATGCCAGTCACTTCCCCAGCTGGTGTTAGCTATAAGCTAAGCGTTGCAGCTAGAGATTTCAATCTAGCTTCCAGAGTTCTGTTCCCGACGCTTTGTGGTGACTTTATGCCTGTAACCTCTTCCCGGTATTCATCTCTTGTCATCCGTATATTCACCAAAACCAGTCGAAAAATCCTATGACCTCGTAGTGTAATCATTCTGGAAGGGCCTGTGCTACACTCATTGCAACACTGTTGCCCTGTCCATTTCGTCACCACTGATGTCATAGCATTACAGGTGTCTGTCTAAGCGATCTGTCGGTGTGACCCATGCCCCTCATGCCGAAGATTCGAGCTTTCTCAGATTACTTTTACTAAAAAGCAGAACGTGTAGCATGAAATTTTAATCAATATGCCCCCTAAGCAATGGCACGCTATAGTATCAGTCTGAGAGCGTTCATTGTGTAATGTTCTCCATTTCCGTCGGCATAACTTAAGGTTTTGCCGTTGCCAGTGCGGAAAATTGTTAAGGACATTAGGTGAAACATGCGAAACCTTTCTGGAATAGAACCTTTGTAAAGGAAACATATCGTCAAACTTAGGTGACGAAAGAAGATTGTATAGCTAATTACTCCTTTATTCAACATAATTTCCCATTATTTCTAATCTACTAGTCTTTCGGTTGCCATGATGCTGCCTGAAGTATCTGCGCTAGCAGAATAGAAATGAAGAAGAAACAAGTCAGAAAACAATTTATTGGACTCACCAAAACTAAACAATAACACAATATCCAAAAGAACAACTGAGTCGGTCCCAACTGCGTATCGACACAAATACAAAATAACATATAATAATAACAATAATCAAAAAGGCCCGACTCTTCACGGGGAGCGAACACAAACAGTTCTACAACGCCAAGAGGTTCGTCGACTATACTAAGAGAGCGGCCAGCTAGAAGAGGCGTCAGGCCGTGGCTGCCGGCGCGGCAGCTCCATATCCTTCCCAGCCGTGGGTCGAACTGTCTTTTGCTGTTTTTTTTTCTTTATTGTTATTTTGACACCTTATGCAAAAGGTGGGTCGGCAGCGGCAATATTACTGCCGCTCTTTAGCCACAGTCAGTACAAATAGAAACAATGAAGACACAGAAAAACATTACATTATGGTGGACAAAAAAACAGTAGACACATGAGTAAAAAACACGGAGCCGTTCACAGGTGTAGTAAAAAATAAAAAACCGTCAGCACTGTACACGAACACTGATGACTGAGATAACACACGTGAACGTGGAGCGTGGTGCAGTGAAACCACTGAAGCACGAACACGACGGCACAAAAGCAGAACCGATGGCGATGATCTCCGGCGCGCGAATGTTCACTTGACGTGTGCGAGTCCAGGGACCTGCCAAATGGGGAAAAAGCGGGGAGGAGGGAGAGAGTAGATGCCAGTTGCAGTGGAGCTGGGAGGGAGAGGAAAGAAGGGTAGGGGAAGCCCTGTGGGAGGAGGGAGGGAGGGAGGGAGGAGGGAGAGAAGGGAGAGAGGGTGCCCTAAGAAAACACAGGGAGGGGATAGGGAGGATCAAAGTTGATAGGAGGGGTAGATGGAGGGGATGAGGGCATCATCAGGGAGGGGGAGTTTGTGGAAGACACCTTGGGAGAGGATATGGAGAGTGGAGAGCAGGTGGGACGTGGGAATACAGGCGCGGCAGTGGACGGGGGTGGGAGAGGATGGGAGAGACAAGCGGGTGAGGGGGATCAAGTTTACGGGAGGTGTAGAGGATCCGTATCAGTTCGAGGAAAAGGAGGAGGTGCGGAAACGGAATAAGGTCATACAGGATCCGCGTGGGGGAAGGGAGACGGATGTGCCTTTTGCTTTTTTTTTTTTCCTTTATTGTGTTTCAATTCCCCATCGGGGCGGGCTGGCAGCAGCATAGGCGCTGCTCTTCAGCCGAAAGACAGAACAAAACAATAGAAGACATTGAAAAACAGCAAAGGAGAGAATAAGGTGAACATAGATATAAAAAAGGGGGAACAGCATGGAAGACAAAAAAAAAAAAAAAAAAAAGAAAACAAAACGGGGTGACTGTAAAATGGAGATAACAAAAAACTGTTTAAAAGTAGCACATATAAAAAGCCACACACTGCGACGGTTAAAAGAACGCAGTATGACTCGAGCATAAAAGTAGCGACGGATGGCATAGCACATAACGTAACACTGACGGCGAACCTCAAGGCAGGACACAATTAAAATCACATCTCTTGACGCTTACGAGTAACAGCACTAAACACAACACTGACCTTTTGCTGTTAGTGCACCGCCTTATAAAGCCCGTTGGCGGATGTATCTGCCGGAACTATTTGCGATCACGTGGCTGGCGCAGCAAAGTAGTTCCTAGGCTAGCTGCGACCTCTGGTGAAGCTGTACTGCAGGCGCCACGTACGGGTAGCGGTCCCTGGCGGCCGTTGGTGGAGACCTGGTGGTGTATTGTGTTGCGGCCGTCGATAAGTCCTCGTTTTGACAGCGCAGACGACGTAGGTTTTCCTGGTGAATATACACCCTGTGATGCAGGCATCCCTTCACGGTTGGACGTAAAGTTGGATGCCGATGCAGTAGGCGCTACGATGTCCGAAGTGTGTGGCGTCAGCACTGTCCACGTCTTCCTATGTAGGATCAACCGATTCATCCGTTCATTGCATCTGCACACAGCGTTCTTAATAGACTGATTTATGCATTCTGAGCTTTGTCTGCCACTGTATAACACATTTCTAGTGGGTATTGCGTGACTTTGTCATAAATATATTATATCGTCGAGATTAGATGGTGGTGCTGGTCACTTGCAAACGTAAAAGAGGTTTGGATTAATACTGAATAATTTGGCCGAGACGTCTCTTTTGAACTCCCCACTATTTATTTATTTCATCGCCATATATGCTCAACATATACATATACCTCTGGTTTTGTCAACGACAGAAAAAGAAGTCCTACATTGAGGTGTTTATCACTTGTTTCGGCAGAGAATACCAGCGTCAACAAATTCTCTGGATAAAAACTGCAGTGATAATTAACTGATTGAACGTAACTCTTAATGATGTCTAAATAAATTCTTCTAAAGTTATTATAATAGAAATATCAATCAGTCGATTCCTGGTGCTGTGGGGATAAGTGTATGAGACAGCACACAAAGACTGACACCGTAACGACTCCTTCCATAACTAACTGTCGCTGATTGTCCCTTCTAACCTGTCTCTTATTCTTGTAAGGAACAAGAATAGGCATGACGTTTGATCGAAGACGCGATCATTATATGCGGAGCACAAACTCAGTTTGCGGAGTGGTTAGAACATTAGACTGGCATGCGGGAGCGCGACGGTTCAAACGCGCGTCCGGCCTTCCACATTTACGTTTCCCGTGATTTTCGTAAAACACATCAGGCAAATTACGGGACGTTTCCTTAAAAATGACACGATTTCCTTCCGCATGCTCGAATCACTCCGAGCTTGACCTCCGTATCGACGAGACGTTAAACCCTCTTCTTCCTTCCTTCTTTATTTCCTTCGGATTGTGGGAGGGAGGAGTAGGAAAACAACCATGTCCTTATCAAAGGAACCTTCGTGGAATTTGCTTCAAGCGATTTAGAGGCTCCAGGGAGAACCGTAATCTGAATGGTCGGATGGGGATGCGAACCGTTGTCTTTCTGAATTGTAGCTCAGTGTCAAGCGGCATATTAGGGTGAAAGTGTGCCATCTATCGGCTGAGTGGCCCATTATTTAGAAAATACTACAAAAAATACTGCTAATAAAACCATTATATAGTAGATAATTAAGACCCACTAATGTGTTAGGTTATGGGTTAGCATGTATCATACATTTGTTTCATGACTAAAGAATTTTTAAAAAAGCGCTACAATAAGCTGAGTGAAGTCGAATGATCGGAACAGAATTGGAATCTAAACCCAGTTTTAGATTTAACAGGTTAAAATTCAGAGTAACTAATTTTTTGAAGGAGACACAGGAGAATGATAGACGCAGAAGACACGCTGTGGATGACGCTACTCGGGGCTGCTGTCGTTTCGAGTTACGTCGCAAACTTCCAGGCTCCACTCGTCGCAGGTAACGGTAATACCACTACTCGGCGTTTAGGTGACATTAACTACAAAGTTTCAGCCTGGAGTTCGTCGTTATGGAGTCTTCTGGTGTTAAAGATGGGGTAGTATAGCCGATATTATGCGACGGCTGCCTCTTAACTACCAGGAAGTTGAGAAGCTCCTAGAACCGCTTTGGGAATAGCCGACTGAGTCGGTCTGTTTATCACCTAAATTGAAACTGATGGACAGGCAGAGAGGGCAGAGGAAAATGTCGCCACCGTAACCGGAAATCGATACCAGCATCTTTTCCCAAACTGAAGATGGTTTTCTGGCAGAATATTTTCAGTCCCCATTTGTAAGTTCTGTAAAAAGATTTGTCAATTTTGTTTAACAGATTTAATTTTAATCTTAAAGTAAATTACAAAATTGGCAGTATCTGAATAAATTGGAATTAAAAGTAAACCACAGAATTGTGAGTAAGCGCACTGGACAAAAATTTGTCACCCTCAAAAGATTTCATGCTAACACTGTCTTTAGCCTTGATAATGGCACCAAGACGGCGAAGAAGAGAGTCTATACGTTTCTTTGGCTATGCTGTATCTAGCTGAGGCCTCTCAGTGCCGATTATGTCACGCAGAACTGCCACGATGGGGGAAGTGTCAAACTGGAATGATATCTCTCCTGGTCTACAGAGATCGCAAAGACCCACATGTTTGATGAGACAGATCTTGTCATTCTTCTCACAAATCGAATAATTTAACAGCAGCTTTCATAGCTGTTGTGTACCGCCCTCGTTTCGCAGGATAAAAATACCACCTACACACACACACACACACACACACACACACACACACACACACACATACAAACATACACGGTAAGAATTTTAGAAATAGTGAACTTCAGAGCCTCTATTCAACGATGTTTACTAATTTAAAAAAAAAAATAATACTTTACTGTTGTGTAACACGTGAAGCTGACGTCTAACACGATTTTACTTCATTAATTTAAGCAGTAACGTATGTAAAATTATTCAAGACACTGTAACTACCAATAAAAATTTACGTTTATTATCTGCATTCAAGTAGTAAGGAAAAGATACTGTTCATGAATAATAAGCCATTCCGTCATGTAACAGAAATAGAATTTTTGTGGCTCTACCAACTTAAACCACATATACATCAAATGACCAGGATCGTCTTCCTGTTATCGCTAAATGTGAATTACTGATGGTCAGAACTGAATGTTGCCCGCTGTTGCAGTGCAATGTTGAGACACACCAATTGGAAAAAACCTGATCTATGTTGGTTTCAGCACTGGAAACCTACAACTGTGATATCTGGTGGCAGAGAACGAGCAACTGAGCGTATCTGGAGGCGTTTAGTACTGAAGGGTGCATGAAAAAATAACAAAAATTAGTCGAAACATGTAGTGCATTACAGCTTGATCACAAATGACCTAGATATTCACTAACCATTTTCACATGAATAGCTGTCAGACTTTTTAGAGTATTCTGGTAGCTGGATTTCGTGGAACAGCCTACTCATTTGTTGCGAGACTGTATCAACAAACGATTTTTAGATGAGTTTAATCAACAATGTGACCTAAATGATCTCTGTAGACTGAACTGAGGCATAAGATCGTATTAATGGACAGCAGACAAAGCTGAAATATGACATGTAAATAAACACGTTTTTCCAGTTTGCTGAGCATAAACTGTAGCATAATAAAATACAATTGTATGGAATGTGCTCGTCTTCCTCAGTCATTCGGAACTCAGGACAATTTTATATAAATGTTCTATTGTGCCAAAGGCTTTACAAGATACTGCAGAATCTTAATGATAAACAGCACTTACGTTTTCAATTCAAAGCTATTAATAGGCAATATGTCCCTGACAAAGAAATAGTGGTGCGGGGGCAGTAGCACGCAATAATCTGATATATGGATAAACTGTATCTGCTTTTGTCATCTCTGTCTTCGAGAAGCGCCGTTGTGTCTGCAAATGCTTGCTGTCGCAGCATTCCAACTATACTGTAGTGGTAACTTCTGCCACCAACTGTATCTGGATGATCAAATGTAGTGGGAAGAGGTAGAAGGCACGTTATTGAAACTCAGCGTGAACTTTCCAAGTGATTTATTGTTTCCAACTACAGTGCCCTCATTCCCCTTGGTCTGCGTCACAGGGCCCCCAGTGCTGAGGAAGCACCCCAGCGGCCTGTGCAACACACTGCTGTGTCGTGCTGGTCTTGGACAGCTGTGGAATTGTGACGGTGTCAGGATGCGCTGCCAGTTGGCTCAGCGGTCTGCGTCCCTGCCGGCTCAGCGCTGCTCGGTGTGAGCAGCAGGTGGCCAGCTGCTGCTTCTTCTCGCCGGATTAGCTGAGATCGTGGCGACGACAAACGCCTGTGATCCGGCGTCCGAATCTGCGGCCCTCGACTCGGAATGCCTGCAGCGTGTGTTAGAAGCCAGGACGACTGCCCACGGTAGCGATCTGTGGAGTGACCCACCGCTGGCTGGCTGGCTACGGACCCCGCATCGGCCTCAGGGGGTCGAACCAATGACCCTCTGTGGTCTGGAACGCTGGCGCCCCATCTGCTGCTGTGTGTAGCCGGTGGTGTGACATGCCCCGCCATCCAGGAGAGCTGCCACACTTGAATGAATCTCATTAGAAACCCGCACCTATTTATATGTGGCTGTGTGCCTCTGTTTTGCCATACATGCCACTTGACGTCACGTACTCATAACATGCTAGGTTGGCCAGTAGACCCCTTCTGCCTGTGATTTGCGACATGTAAAACCTCTACGTATACTCTTTCAGCAACTTCACGGCCCTGAGGCTTCTATTCTACTTTGCAACTGTTGGCATGTGTAAGTCGCTGCAATCCGGCCCGCACGTGGTTGTAACTTGTGCTCAGAATTACGCAAAAAACTAACTTTCCCTGTCCTAAACGGTGATGCCGCTACAATGCATACTTGGCCCACAACCCGTTTATCCCTGTCAAAGCATACAGTATCTAACCATAAGTAGTATCCAGAAACCCCAACGTAATGCGCAACTGGCCATTAGACGTCACGAGAGTTTACCCACCAGTATAAAAGGAGGCGGTTGTATTGTTTCGCCAGTAGAGAAACGGTAACAGCAAAATGGCTCGGTGAGGAGAGCTCAGCCACTTCGAAAGGGGACTTATCGTTAGATGTCACATGGGCGAGAAACCCATCAAGGACATTTCAACCTTTTTAAAGCTGTTCAAGTCGAAAGTTGGCGATGTGACTGTGAAATGGAAACGAGAAGGATAACCATAACTAAACCAAGACCAGGTAGTCCTCTGTGATGACGGACAAGGACCATCGAACATTGCGGATGGTGGTTGTAGAAAACCGCATGAAATCGGCGGAAGGAACCACTTACGAGTTACAAAGTGCTACTAGCAGTCTATCTATCACAATAACTTCACTTAGAGAGCCAAAAAGAATGGGACGCAGTTGTCTAGTAGCCCCTTAACCCACACATTTTTGTAGCCAATGCTAGGTGACACTTGAGGTGGTGTATAGAGCTACACCACAGGACAAAGGATGACGGAAACGAGTGACTTGGAGCGATGAATCGCGGTATAGCCTCTGGCAAAACGATGGAAGGGTTTGGATTGGGCGGATGCCTTGAGAAGGTTACCTGCCGCTATATGTAGCGCCAGCAGTGAAAAAGGAGGAGGTAGTATTACGGTATTGAGGTGGTTTTCGTTTTTAGCGTGTGGTCTCCTTATTGCTCTTAGGAAAACGCTAAACGTGGAAGGATACAAATACATTTTACAGCATTGTGTACTACGTACAGTAGAGGAACGCGTCGGAGACGATGATTTTATTGTAGCAGCAATGATGATTGATTGTAGCAGCAATAAAACACAATTTGTAACGCAGTCATTTGTGGAAAAGTAACATTTCGGAAATGGACTGGCTTGCCCAGAATCCCTACTTGAACTCAAAGCACCACCTTTGTTTATGAATTTGAACGCCGACTTCGCGCCTGACCTCTCTACCTTCTCCGGTTTTACCGAGCAAGGTGGCGCAATTATCAGCACAACTGGTCTAGTATTCGTGAGAACGTAGTTGCAAATCTCCATCGGGCCTTCCCTAAATCTCTACAGACAAATTCTGAGATGGTTCCCTTGAAAATAACACGACCTATTTCTTTCCACATCCTTTCGTAATCCGAGATTGTGCTCCGTATCTAATGACTGCACTTTCGACGTGACGTCAAATTCTGGTCTTCCTCTTTTCTTTTTCATCGTTGTCTGGTCCTTCAGGAATAATGGATTGCCGTTCCTCCTCAGATATTTAAACACCTTACTGAAAGTGCTTCCTGCGAGGTTCTTAAAGTATTCATAAGGGTGGAGGGTGTCCGGGAGCCTTTGATCAGATAGCGTACAAAAGACTGGGGAGCGCGCTATGGAACCTTTCTCAGCTTCATCGGGCAGGTCTTAATGGCTCAAGCACAGGCTCTGCGCCCCTTCCTTTCGCCCTCACTTTCACAGGCTGACTGAGTGTCGTCTGGCCATTGTGTTACAAATGTGAATCCCGAAAAACTGAGGCGAAGTTACTCACTGCATTTCAGATTTGACGCTACAGACAGGTTTTGTAAATCCAACATTTAGGTGCAGTACACTTTGCAGATCGCTTTGTGCGCACTGTGTCGGAAACAGTGGGAGATTGATCAGCTTCTTGACGATCATTTAGACTGCAGCCTTCAGTGCCGGAGCCAAAAGCAGTATCGAGGAAAAAGAGCCAGGGAAGATACCGCAAGAAGTTTTTCCATCTCGTCACACCAAAAAGCGGGGCTGGATTTACGGACGTTGGCCGCCTAGGCCAGAGACTTTTCGACGTCCCATCTCCCTCCTCCACTACCAACTTTTTCGTTTCGATTCCGTAGGATGACAGTCTGTTTTGACGAGCACTGTGAACAACAACAAAGTTTTGAGTGACGTCATTAATGATTCATTCGAGCTTGTAATTGAATGTTTCATTCTCATCGTTTGCATTTTTAACACACAGTTTTATAAAAATACCCATAACACAGTTTTATAACAACGTCCACACTTGCACACACATGTGTAATTTGTATTTTTACCTTCACACACTTTATGCGAATTTTATTGCCATTTACCGTTTCATTAAATGATCTTAAAATTTCACATTAAGTGATAGTGTAACTATATCAATCGAGTGGTTCATAGTTAACGTTTCTGTGCTTAGAAATATATCAGTAAACCACCACCTCAGATTCTTTAAAGAATTGATCTCCCATGTATAAAGCAACCTCAAACAGCTGATTAATTTACAAAAGGTTCAATAAGTTAAATGTTTGACAGTAAGCATGTAAGCGAGAAAAAGTTTAGGAGAGGTTTGATATTATGTGTAGTCTATGCTGGAAATTGGTGACTGGTCTCATTCTGAAACACTAAATGAATACAGTCGGCGTAATTTACGAGACGTGACTCACGATGCCTCAACACACATACACAGTCTCTCTCTGCATTACTGTTCTTACTGTTTTATACCTTTAACATAAAGCTATACGTCTTCATGAGTGCCTTATGTCAGCACTTAAAATTTTTAGATTGGGCCAGTAATTATTTGAAATCTGAACGTCAAAGTTTTGTTGCCCCTGGAAGCAACCTGCAGCGAGAATTTTGCAGCATGGACAGGTTTAGTCACACAAGTTTAGTCATACAGTTTAGTCATACAAGTTTGTCAAATATTTTAGCTTGAGCATCTTTTTTTTCACAAAGAATTTTGTTTGCTATTTTGACAACACTTTGCTTTTGCACTCCACGCATCACGTTTGATAATCTACTTTTTAAAAAGGATTATAGCTAAAACGCGCAGTTCTACAAATCATGTGACAAGGACTAAATTCCAGGGAATATGTACTTCCCAAGAGCCATCGATGCTTTCTTCAGAGTTCGCCGCAAGTTGTGTTAAAAAATGAACATTAGTACAGCACATTGAATGTCTGCCGTTGGACAGTTGCATGCATTAGGATAACACCATGTCAACCGGACATAAGAAACAACTTAACTGGGACTCTGCAGGACTTTCGATCGTTGTCCTGACCAACATGACACCATGCCTTTGACTCGTTTGGCTCGTACGATTTTCTCTACGTCTCATACAGCGCAATGAGACGGCATAAGAAAGCTTCTCCTTCCTTTTCATAGCCTGCCGAGTGGATACGAGCTACCTTTGTATAGTAGCCATTTCTGCATTTCCATCAAATCATGCGGATCACGTCATGATGCAATGTCTCTCATGTCCAGATGTTTCATAAGGACGCAAAGCTCACTCTTATCCGCTAATCTTATCTCTCGGGCAAGCTCACGAATCGTTTGGCGTCGGTCGTTGGCCAGTAAAGGGGAAATAGTAGATACTTCTTCACTGACCCTGGCCGACGAATATTTGCTACATTTTGGCTTTTATCGAACTCCGTTACTCTTGAAACTTCCTGGCAGATTAAAACTGTGTGCCGTACCGAGACTAGAGCTCGGGACCTTTGCCCTTCGCGAAAGGAAAAGGTCGAGAGTTCGAGTCTTGGTCCGACACACAATTTTAATCTGCCAGGAAGTTTCATATCAGCACACAATCCGCTGCAGAGTGAAAATCTCATTCTGGAAACATCCCCAAGGCTGTGGCTAAGCCATATCTCCGCAATATCCTTTCTTTCAAGAGTGCTAGTTCTGCAAGGTTCGCAGGAGAGCTTCTGTAAAGTTTGAAAGGTAGGAGACGAGGTACTGGCAGAAGTAAAGCTGTGAGGACGGGGCGTGAGTCGTGCTTGCGTAGCTCAGTTGGTAGAGCACATGCCCACAAAAGGCAAAAGTCCCGAGTTAGAGTCTTGGTCCGGGACACAGTTTTAATCTGCCAGGAAGTTTCATATCAGCGCACACTCCGATGCAGAGTGAAAATCTCATTCCGTTACTCTTGTTTCGAAACCAATCTGCCAGGAGTACATTAAACTGGACAAACCTCTGTATTTCTCTTAACCAAGTAGGTGTATAATGTTGGAAGGGAGAGTCCATTTGCGTTAAGATAATGCGGGTCTGTGTAACCAATGTGTCGTAGAAGCTGCATGGTTTGATTCCGTTGTGTTGCGTCTGCACTGTAGCTTCGCCATTATGAAGTTCCAACACGAGTATTAACATGAAGTGGAAAAATGAGGAGGATAAGGAAAAAGCAATCGAAAGACTGATGCGAACAGTGGGGGTGTATATGGTTTATTAATCTCACGGAATGAATGGAAGCAGCGCAATCAAAATTCTCTCCGTAAAAATCCTACTTTTCTTCTGCAAAGCAATTACAGTTCCATTACAAGCGACACACTGGTTCACAGTCTCAGCGATCACTTGTTAATGGCGGTGGAACGGTTCGTCCGTTACGTGTACGGCGGTGTGATTAACTGGAAGTCGGTGTCGTCTCGTAACTGCAAATTCCGCGCCAAGTGCAACCGGATCACGTCGCGGCGGAAACGGCGGAAGCTGTTTCTAATTTAGCGCAGCCGACGTGGCGTAAAATGAAGCCCTGCGTCCGCTCTTTCCCGAGGACCGTCCGCTCATCCCGCCTGCCGCATAAAAGTAAATAATTTGCCGCAGAAGCCGCTTAACAAGAAAAAGGTTTTCCCCTCCCGGCGGTTCGCGTGGCGGCCGCATTGTGGGCGACGCGCTCCCGCGAGTAACCGACTCGGAAAACTTTCGGGACAAAGCAATTCCCGCTAAGAGGCAGCACAGTCTTGTAAAACTGTGCGGCAGATGCGAGATAACGAAATTGCACGCAACACCTAAACGCTTTTCTACTGGCCGTGCCTGCGCAGTGTGGCGAGGCGGTCGGAAAACGCCGCCGGAACGAGGAAGGAACAGTTGGCCAATTTCTTCTTTGACAGCAAGTAGCGCCGCGAAAGCGGAGGTAAGGTGTGGCAGTGGGGGTGGATGGGGGAGGGCAAGTACAGGAGGACGCGGTGCGAGGCGGCACTGTGAGGACTAATGGCGCCATCAGATGGTAAGCGCGACAAAGGCGGCGGCAATATATACGCGAGCGGCAGGGCGCAGCGGCGGAAGGCAATTAAAGAGACGTACCGCCACTGCCGAGGGCTCGTTACTCAGAGGAAGCTCTGTGGTGACAGGCCAACCAGGCATTCGCGTGGTGGCTTCTCACGCAGGGAACCATTCTCTGTCTTGCCTGCCGATGGGAATTTTGTAGCTGCGACTTGCGCCATTTACATCGTCAAATTGCACTACTTCGATTCAAAAGAAATCGAGACTGATCACATCGTTAAGGAAGTACACACATTGGCACTGAAAGTTAAGCACCTAGAAAAATTGAAGGATGGGGTACTCGACAGTACCTGCATCTACATCTACATACATACTCCGCAATCCACCATACGGTGCGTGGCGGAGGGTACCTCGTACCACAACTAGCATCTTCCTCCCTGTTCCACTCCCAAACAGAACGAGGGAAAAATGACTGCCTATCTGCCTCTATAGGAGCCCTAATCTCTCTTATCTTATCTTTGTGATCTTGCCCCGAAATGTAAGTCGTCAACAGTAAAATTGTACTGCAGTCAGCCTCAAATGCTGGTTCTCTAAATTTCCTCAGTAACGATTCACGAAAAGAACGTCTCCTTTCCTCAGAGACTCCCACCCGAGTTCCTGAAGCATTTCCGTAACACTCGCGTCATGATCAAACCTACCAGTAACAAATCTAGCAGCCCGCCTCTGAATTGCTTCTATGTCCTCCCTCAATGTGACCTGATAGGGATCCCAAACGCTCGAGCAGTACTCAAGAATAGGTCGTATTAGTGTTTTATAAGCGGTCTCCTTTACAGATGAACCACATCTTCCCAAAATTCTACCAATGAACCGAAGACGACTATCCGCCTTTCCCATAACTGCCATTACATGCTTGTCCCACTTCATATCGCTCTGCAATGTTACGCCCAAATATTTAATCGACGTGACTGTGTCAAGCGCTACATTACTAATGGAGTATTCAAACATTACGGGATTCTTTTTCCTATTCATCTGCATTAATTTACATTTATTTATATTTAGAGTTAGCTGCCATTCTTTACACCAATCACAAATCCTGTCCAAGTCATCTTGTATCCTCCTACATTCACTCAACGACGACACCTTCCCGTACCCCACAGCATTATCAGCAAACAGCCGCACATTGCTATCCACCCTGTCCAAAAGATCATTTATGCAGATAGAAAACAACAGCGGTCCGACCACCTTTTCCGACAGCCGGTCTAGTCATTCCTATTTTCGGTTTTCATGCCTCGTCGTTTCGAATAAAATGCTCGAGCTTTCGACGAGTATCTCCGCCATCGTCGTCAGGGGAAAAAACCACTGACTGCCGGGAGTGGTATGTTTCTTCCTTTATTGCCATTTGATACCCCTATCCCCTATGGACGGTGGGTGGGATGTCAGCGGATACAAGTTGCCGCATTTCATCCATATGAGAGTAAAAAGTTTGAAACGTTTTATGAAATCAGGCCCGGTGGTTGATAAAAATAAATGTTTGACATAATAAAAAGACATAGATTCAGTTGCATAATTTGCAAAGTAAAAGAGGAATTGTTGATTAAGTAAAAAACAGATACAATTGAAATGGCAGATGAATGTGTCACAAAAGATAAGAAACATAGGGACAGTTTACATAAGTTAAAAATGTAAAAACCCTGTGAGTTGACTGACTGAGACATACATGAATCATGAGGTGAGTGGGCATAGACTGCCAGTAATATTGGTACCATGGGCACATAGCAGTCTGTACAGTAAATCAGAGAGCGTTTGTGTGGGTGGATGTTTGGGAAAGGAATTCAGCAGAGTGAAGAGGAGGATTGGTACGGCTTTTCTGCTTAAATAGGCATGATTGCAGCCTTTGGCATCAATCAGAGAAAATTTTGTCATGCTGCCTCGAAAGACTGCGAGGGAACATTCCTCTTGTACCCTGCCCTTTAGTCAAAACAAGACTCTTCAGGAAAGTCATTGTCCACCATAGTCACTTTTTATTTTTGAAATAAACGCTTTACTTCATGCTTTTGCGTTATTAGCGAATTTCGCCCCCTTGGGAGTTTTCAACCTACTTCCGCCACAGTCAAAAACTATAATCACGTATCTTACTTCCACATTAATGTGGAGCAAGCTGATTCATATTTAACCCCTGATAAAGGTTGCGTATGAACGTTGTGATAACGGGTAAACACAGATGCGAATTCCGTACGTAAAACATCCCAATAAGGGTTATATTTTACCATTTTACATACTTAATTCACGTCTCTGTTGTGCCTGTTACCATAAGTTCATACGGAACCTTTATTAGATGTACTATTAGATGGATCTTGCTCCACACTACCTGGATAATTAGATAAATGACTGTAGCTTTTCACTGTCATGCAGATAGCTTGAAAAGGAAGGCGTAAAATTAGCCTACAGCGCAAAAGCACGGAATAAAGTGTCTGATTCGGAAATAAAAACAGCTTACGCAACACGGTGGCTTCCCTGTAGAATTTTGTAGTGGAGTGGACCCTTTTACGGGGCCACTACCGATTTGTTTTATGGAACCCACACTACGTATCAGGAACAGGCGACAGTTCCCTCTCAGAGCTTTGAGAGACTGTTAGCAAACGGAATCACACAGTAAAAACTGCAAGTGAGGATTGGCAATGAGTTACACGGTATTTTTGGACCTAGATCTACCTTACTTCTGTCATAGGTATTCAAATGTCTCCAACTTTTCTTTGTGTAATTAGTGGTGTAGTCAAACAGGTAAGCTTATTACATTTACAGTACTTAATCTTTCAGAAAATTAATGTTTCAGAAACGTTGCCTTATAAAGTGTTTACCGTTGTAAACAACGAAATTAACAGTAAATGTCAAAAAGGGAAGTGTGAAAGTAACAACTTTTGCGTATATAACCTCTGAATCGCTTACGCGGGATTAAGTACTATAAACGGAATAAACTTACAGAGACATCCAAAACCTGTATGATTACACCTTTAATTACAGAAAGAATGTTTGGAGATACTTGGATAAGTATGTTAGAAGTAAAAGGTATCTTGGTCCAAAAATACCGTGTAACTCATGGCCAATACTCATTTGTGCTTTTTACAATATGATTCCGTTTCCTAGCTGTCGCCCAAAGCTCTGAGAGGGGACTTGCGTGGATTATGTGACTGTCACCTGTCTGGATACCGTTTCTGATACAGACGTAGTGCGGGTTGCATTAAACGAATCGGTAGGGCAGCTGAATGGCTCTTTATACTGAAAGCTATGAAAATAAGGCTCCCTAGAAACTACACAATATATTTTGTCCGAATTCTCATCGTCAAACGAAGAGTGGAAAATAGAAAAATGATACATAAAATTGACACGCGCGTGGTCAACTTTTGCTAAAAAATTATTCAATTGTTTGAAAGCAAACAGGATAATTAAGAAGAATTGAACTAGTGATATGGGGGAGAACTGAAATATTTCACGAATACCTATGCTTGTTACGTAAATGAGGTGTCAGAAAGTTCATCTCTTCACGGCCTAGCTATTTAGCGCATAAAAAGTTACATTGGTATGATATTTAACTGTCAAAAACTAGAAAAAAGAAAAAAAATTAAGAAAAGCTCTCAGAATTTTTGCGAAATGGTTTGTCTAAAAGTAAGAAATAAAACAGATGGGAGAAACATTTGGTAGGCGTTTGAATTATGCTCGATCTCATGTACACAAAATGAAGTGCAGAATGAGAATTTTAAGTTCTACGTTTAACTTAGAATTTTAAAGAGTACTTGGCGATATTGATCCGGTTGATTATGTAGTCTTCTAATACTCTAAAATGTTGATATAAACATTGAACTTTAAATTCTCACACGGCACCTTATTTGCTATACATGATTTCGATCATCATTCAAAAGCGCGTCAAAAGTTTCTCCAAACTATTTTACTTTGTTTTTAGGTAATTCATTTCAAAATAAGCATTGTCAATTTTTTTCGTATTTTTTCGTAGGGGGTATGAAAGACAATAATTTTGAAACGGACGCATTTCATGTACCGCAGAATTGCTCCTTACTTGGTGTAAGTCTTTTGTCGGATCACACACATTCAGTCCTAGGTCATCTGTTTTTGCTAGAACGAGATGTCATCGCCAAAACTGGAAAGTATGAGCCTATCTTGCCGCGAGTGGAGAGCTTTAACCGGTTTCAGGAAATGGGGAGGCTAGGCGGTAGAATTCGGTTCTGTTCCACAACAAAATGTTTCAAATGGCTCTGAGCACTATGGGACTTAACATCTATGGTCATCAGTCCCCTAGAACTTAGAACTACTTAAACCTAACTAACCTAAGGACATCACACAACACCCAGTCATCACGAGGCAGAGAAAATCCCTGACCCCGTCGGGAATCGAACCCGGGTTCCACAACACTTTGCTGGAAATAGAGACCAGCTCTTCGTCGTTCATCTTCCGGGGCAGCACGTCGTAGCAGCCAGTTCTGTAGACATTTATCCATTTTGAATGTGATCGAATTCGACCAGCAAACGTGGGTATTATGGTGAGATCGCAGCCAATTGTTAGCACTGCAGTTGCTTTTACATGAGTGGGAACAATGGTAGAAGTCAGGTTTGCTAAAGTCGTGGCGTTTTCATGTGATTTGTTTTTGCAGATTTTACATGCAGAATATCGTGTCTTTGGTAATATTTTGCTTGATTCGGAACACATGGTGATCTGAGTTCGGCTCAGTATTGGGCATCTGGAAACTCAAGCAACATACTAGTATCTTCTTCCACTTACCACCAAGTTTTCTGGGGATCTGTAATATTATTTCTATTTTGAACCTGAGGTGTTGTCCAAAAGGATTATACAGTTCATCTATTGCATTTAGATTTCGCGAATTGATTAAATCACACTTTATTCTGGTAATACATATTACAGCTACGTGTACTACGTGCATTAGTCTCCGTTTTAGAATTATCATGGGCTTTCATGGGGCAATGTGATTCTTGTTTTTATTTGTACTTGATTGCAGAGTTGCATTGCACATGCGTTCTTTATTAGAATTTCTTGTTTTATACACGATTTTCGGCAAGCAAGATAAGCTGAAGCTATTGTAGTTACTACGAAATTTTCTGCTGCTGACAGACTGCGGACCATTGCATTCATACACAGAGTAACTGTTTGCTGGTTATTAGGCAATGTAGGTAACAGTGGGGAAAAGTCATCTGTCCCTGCACAGATGGTTCATATAAGGAGCGATTTGCAACACTTTTGGGTTGTTTTGGATCTGGTTAATAGCTTCACGCACGTGTTCAGCGTCAGTTGTGTTACTTATGACTAACTTTCCAGCTCAGATCCGATTTGCGTGAGCTCTTCCTAAATTTCAGGGCACGAAGTCTGTTCATCACTTTGCACGAACACTCGTAATTAGTCGAGAAAGGAGGGCAGCTTACAGGTTCTGTTTCCATCTTTTATCCTTTAAGTACAGGGAATAAGAAAAAGATAATGCCAAACATTTATGAAACATTCGCCACACATAGAGGAAGAAAATGTGTTACATGGACATGGGTCCAGAAGCGCTTTATTTCCAAACTAGAGGCCAGTTTCTGTAACTCCTCAACACCTCAATCATCTACTTTGAAACGAAGACTCATCCTTGAACAGAGCGTTTGCGCTAAAATTATGGTTGATGTTTGAAAACCAGCTGCTGGTAGTGCCTGCACGTACCGTACATGGTACGGATATAGCAGATTCTCATGTAACACTCGCCAGGCAGTCATGTGATCAACATTACTTTTTGCAACTCCTCTGGTACGAGGATTCTCGTCAGCTGCACGAAGAATTTCCTACTCTAGCTGAGTGGTCCTCGTTCTTCCAGGCCTCCCCCAGCCACAAGTAGCAGACTTCAGTGTCCCATGCTCCTTAACACGACCATTAATTGCTCCACACGTCCTCCTGTCGGGGTACTGTCGTTCTGGAAATCTCTCCCGGTGCAAACGTTGAGCGCCACGACCATTACCATATGCTAATCCGTACAGCAAATGGGTATTTGCCAACTCCGCATCTGAGTGCACTTTCATCGCACTATACCGGAGACCAAGTCCGCGATGAACACTAAACCAAGGTGCATGCTACGTGCTTAATGAAAGTAGAGAGATGATCACGTGTCAACGTGACCTTCGTGCAATTAGAATAACAAACACTGTCGGTGAATAAGTTATTGTGCATTATAACCAAACGAAAACAAGAAGGTATATCGAACATTTCATGCGAGAAAACGTTTTATGTGATGCTGTGTGTTTCCTATGATTAATGTGATTATGAAGAGAAGCAGAAAATGAGCTCTAACATGGCAATAAAGCGTTTCTGTACCCATGTCCATATTACACATTTTGTTCCTCTGTGTTTGGTACTCCCTGTATATCAGAGCGGAGATGAACTGCGAGGATCTCTTGATCTCGCCAACAGACCTACTAACCTTCTCACCTTGTTCTACTACTGTCTGTCCTACTGGTGTTCATTATACAATCAGTGTTTGTGCTTCCACTAATATTGATCTCTCTACCCGGCTAGAAAGGATTTTTAATTGTGTTACTGTCTTACTCCTGCGGTGTCAGACGAGGTGTAGGTGCCTCTTGCCACGGATGAGTGCTGGGAGGTACTCATCTGCTCTCCCTCCTGTCAACCATATACTTTTGTCTCTCTTATTATTACTTCTCATCTCTGACGTCAATATTCTGTTCTCCATGCCTCGGTCTTACCATAATAATTCGATAAAATTTGTGGCTGATGTCACTGTTCCGTGAATGAAGAGAGACTGATGATATTGTTGTTTCATCCCTCAAGTCCTATCAAGAAGGGTTCAATGGCTCCCAAACCTTTCTGAAACTATTAGCTGCGAACGATAGCTGAAATCAGCCAGTACTCTAAAAAAAATATTAACAGTTTAAAATCTTACTAAACTTGTTAAACCAAGAAAAATTGCTCTCCAATTTTTAAAGTAACAGAAGGTAGATCATATTTAGTTAACGTTCAACAAAAATGAGTCAAACGATTTTATAAGTTTTTTTTACTGTACCAAAAATAATGAGTAAATGATGCGATCGACAGTAGCTTATTTCTAACAACTCTTCTTTTACGTTCAATTTAATGTTGGTCAGTGCTCATGGTAAGTGAAGATCCAATTTCATTAGGTTCCTCGCTTTCGTTTTTATTTCTACCGCTGCACTGAGAACAGCAAATGTAACTGGGATACGTAGCCCTTTACATTTAAATAATGTATACTCACATCCAACATTTCGGGTACAAGTTCCGCTTTATTTACTCTGTTTTCTGTGTTTTATCCTCGCAGAGACCGAGATAATGGTCTTAGAATCAAGGCAGTGGCTTGTCGATTTACTAAAACAGGAGACAGTCGCTGATGATAAGTATTGTGGTTGAGTGAAGAGCCACGGAAATAAGATATAGTACGTCGACTTTGAACGTGAAGGTCATTAAAAAAACTGACAGTTGCGCAGTGAGCAATGTAGAGTTATGTGATGGGAACAGTCAGTAGAGTAAGGAAAGCAAAAGAAAACATAAAAAAGATCAGCGACCATACAGGAGAAGAAGACGAAATTGTGACTGTATTGAAAATGGATTACAGTTGGACAATAGACGTAGCCAGGAGAATGGGTGTCAGATGGACTACGAAAGCAGTTAGTTGGATATCAAGAAATACGAAAAACCCGTGGTGACGACGTAATGAAAGGTAGGTAAGAGACAAGGAGTACCGAATGCACTTTATTGCTCGCCAGGTGAAGGTGACAAGAAGAGAACCACAGCAAGCAGATGCTGTTATTGAGGTGATATGCTAAGTAAGCAGCTTCTAATGAACTCTGTCACATGGCAAACTACGTATGAACAGAAATTTAAGGCAGCTCCCAATACAATATAGTTAACAATAACTTATTAATAAAAATGTTCACAATAATTAAAATTTGGAGAACAGGCGTGGCAAGACGGTTAAACAGTTCTATCATAGTTATAACTTTGAACAGTGGTCTAGTTTGTGGTTCCAGTGAACGATGTCTGACTGAACAAGCAGAACGTCCAGGCTGGCTCTGCAGGGGGTGACTTTAGATACGTTCTGACGCTGCCTGTTGGTACACCCACACAGCCACTCTCTTCGGGTACTGCGGCATTGTGAGACTCTGGAGACAGTAACCGAGACAAAAGACTGAGTGCAGCTGTACGTCCACTTAAATCCGCAGTTCGCAGAATGCTCATTTACGAACGGTTTGCTTGACGGCAGGTAGAAGCAGGGTCTAGTCCCTGTTATGTGCACACTCTGGAGACAGATCACAAAATCGGCTGCTAAATTGAACTATTTAAATACTGGATGGTGGGAGCACAACGTAGTCTGCGGTACGTGCGCCATCTATGGCGTGTCACCATAACTATGTGGCGCACACTGAAGACTGTGCTCTCTCTTGATAGAAGAACAGTTAAATGGGAAGGAGCATAATGCACTCTCTAATCTATATTCGGGTTATCCAGGCAACTACATATCTCCATTAGAACAAGTGTGAAGTACACAAAAGAAACATTTTATTTTCTGTAATATATTTACAGTTTTACTATTTATTAAACAACCGAGTAATAACACAACGGATGTAGACATAAATATTGCAAAACATATCAATAATATATGTGACAGAATAAATTACATAATATTATATAGATACTAAATTTTTCTGCTCGTTACAGGGCAAAGATAAACTCGGAATGATCATTTATTCGCGAAGTCCACGCACTGTTATTGAAATTCAATGCTGATCACATACTGGTTTTTTGCATTTCTTGCAACTTTTTCTTGTTTTCCTCTTCCGTTTTCTTGATTGAGATCTGCTTACAAAATAGTCTCTAAGGATTCTCATGCACTCAATACCCGATTTTACGGATAGTTTTCTCAAGCTATATCCAGAATGTTGTAAAAAAAAATAAAAATGCTGGCGGCCATCTCTGTATCCTCCTTTCTACATTGTAATGAGAACACAACTGGTCCATATTATCAGATGCCCTTTTGTTCTGTTATAATAATGTATAACATCTGGCTTTGAAAGAGGGCCAAGAAGTGGATGCATTATAATACAACATTAGAACTGCTTTCTTCTTCTTTGGAGCATCTGTACACAGAGAAACGTCATCTTCACTGAATCTAAATATAGAAGCTAATTTTTGACGTGAAAAGGAAGGTTGCATTTCTGGTGGTATATAGGGCTTGTTTCTTTTCACAGTACCAGCTATGGACAAATCCCAAGTGACCAACAGCGTTGCTAATGGTAAAAGTGTGGCAAAATCCTTAGTGACTAAATTTCTGTCAGTACCTTTGAAATCGCAACATAAATCTTTTATTGCTCTCTCCCCTTGATTAGTTTCTCTTCCAAAAGCAGATTTACCTGTATAAATTTGGCCAGTTATTGGATAAGAACGTCGCGAATCACAAACCCACCAAATCTTTGGTAGGCTATGAGTGCATGTACTGAGTAAATCTTGCCTTACCTTTGTAATAAAAATTCTGCTCATCGATAGTGAAGCGATCAGAAGGAACGTAGTTTTTACTAAGATTTCAATTTAGCATTTCAAATATGTCAGATATTGGAGCAGCTCTAGTGTTCACATTCTCAAATCTTATAAAGCTGCTTATCTGCCAAAACCGGTTGAGGGATAAGCTTGAACGATATAGGAATGCATTTGGTTTCCACATTTCTTTTTTGTGCCAAGCTTAAAGTATCTTACTCTAGCTGCAATCAGTATACCAAGATACGCATCAAATTCTTCAGTTACCAATGGCTCCCACACTTTCGCTGCTCCATCTGAATTGATGTTATAGTTGGTGAATACCTGATTTGCCTTCCTGTTGATTTCACGCACTATTACATCACACATTTCCTCTGTAAATATACTCTTGAAGGTGTCTTTTATAGAAAGAAGTTGCACTTGTTGGATCGGCCATTTCCGGCAAAATATTATGCTTCAGCAACTTTCTTGCTCAAAAGTTTCGTTATACCATCTGGTTCCATCTTTACGCAGAAGACACAATCGCTTCACTATTTTCGTCAGCTTTGTCATTTTCATCGCCACTATTATCAGTTGTCTCTCTCTCAACTTCAATATCACAACAAGCACCAATACCGTCTTCAATATCTGAAACAGCAGTATCTTTCTTACTCGAAATCCATTAGTCTGTAGAATCTTCGTCGCTGAAATCTGTAGTATTCGAATTTAGAGATTTTATCATCCATGAGAATTCAGAGTTGACGTTCACAGTAGCAAAGCTTACGCAATAATGAACAGTTAATAATGTTGTGCAACGGTGACGTATCTTGTTGCAACGAGTTCGTATTTATCCAGACCTGAGTGTTGCCAACAGTAACTGTACGACAGTAAAGTCATTGGGTTACCTCTGTAGCCTGGTTATAGGACAAAGTATAATTTTTTGAGTGTGGATACGAGGGTTAAATTCTATCGCCTGGATACTGAACCAACACTTGTACACAAAGTGAATTAAGAGGGTTTGCTGTTGTAACGTTAAGAATCAGAGTTCACTGGATGTATGGTCTTTTCGTTTTCAGAATTGCAGTGGCGGCTGTGTAGTGTGATAGGCTACAATACATAGTTCCCGAGTTATCCCCTGGGATGTTAGTTACTACATGTATATGATAGAATGAGTGAACAGGTCGCTTTCAATTTACCTACCCGGTGAACAGAGAGCGCGCTGAACTTCTTTCTGAAAATAAAGTTTC
Organism: Schistocerca cancellata; assembly: GCF_023864275.1. Lineage (NCBI taxonomy): Eukaryota > Metazoa > Arthropoda > Insecta > Orthoptera > Acrididae > Schistocerca > Schistocerca cancellata. Next base: position 702,809,258 of record NC_064628.1, read on the forward strand.
AATCGGACTTACGAGAGTGCAGTGCGGTTACACTTCACTGTAACTTACTTACGTCACCAGCAAAACTCTCTTGCAATGATTTTTGTTTAAAACTTCAGGCTGTAACAAGAGTTTTACAAGAAAAGTAAGCGTCTGCAATCTGATTATTGAAATGAAAGTGTTTACTTACATTCTATTTTATCATTTCATTTAATTAGCGTACATTCGTCGTGTACTTTTTCTCGTGAACTTCTCAATTCTCAGTGCTCCACCCTTCCCAAAATGTTACAAAAAACCTTCTTGGTGTCCAAATCTCATAGGAGACAGCACATTTCATTTCTCCATTCAAAAAAAAAAAAAAGAGATCATTTTTAAGAAATAAGAAACTAGACATCGACATATCAAAGAATAATTGTTTTTTACATGGAGGTAAAAAAGGAATGGAGATGGCGCTATAGACTTACGCTGTACGATTTTTCGAAGCCAGAGTGGGCAGGGCCTGCCGACATTTTAAGTAGCCCAAAACATTGGCAGCTACTGTTTATGATTGCTTCTGGCTCATTATTTCTGTCGTGTACATGGAACCGCTGTTTTAAATACCAAAAATTGCAGTGCTTAAATGAATAACATAGCGCCAGGAAGACATTTTCGTTTTTCTGTTCTGGAATGCGTGTCTGCTCTAGTGATACGACACATTTGGCCTCGTTAATGTAACTTGTTTTTTGTTGATATATTTCGAAAAACCAAGAGAAACGTGCTTTCATAATCCACATAATTCCACTTTTGCTCTGCTTGTATTGATAACAAAGAAAGATGGAACGCCAAAACTAATGCTTGTTTGCTTACCGGTACTGATTCTTATTCTTTACATTTTCAGCTTCCAGCTCGTATGCACAACATTTTTAATTTCACTTTTACAAGAAATCTACCAAGGTTTGCTTTGTTAGCCTATAAACATGTGCAACAAGGAAAGAAGCAAGGGATGCTATCGTATCTTGTGTATGTCAACAAAATGACGATTATTGAAATGTCAAAGACACAGGACTGTATAGAGGCATAGCCCCATGCAGAATATCCTTATTTTATTACCCTGTCAATGCATTAGTGTAGAATATCGGCGACGTTCCGATGTGCCTCGGATAACAACCAAAGAGATCCTGCTATGAAATGAAATGGCATCCTAGACCTTCACTCCTGGTGTCGGGCTGTAAGGCGGATGATAGACAGATTATCTCACCGCCGCCCGTGCAACGGTATGTCGACGATGTTCTACGCTCCGTTTTGTAGCTTTTCATGGCAAGCAATCCTGGGCTTACATTTCAGCAAGATAATGCCCGTCTGTACACTGCCGGTTTTCGTGCTTGTCAAAACTTGCCTTGGTCAGCAAGGTATCCGGATCTTTCCCAATTGGGAACGTTTAGAGTGGAGATTATAGTTTAACGGTCGGTCGACGAGGTCATTAGAGAGGGAAAAGAAGCTCGTATTGTGGAAGGATGGAGAAGGAAATTGGTAGTGACCTTTTCAAAGGAACCATCCAGGCATTTGCCCAGAGCAATTTAGGGAAATCACGAAAAAGCTGACTGGATGGCCGGACGGGTATTTGAACCGTCGTCCTCCCGAATGCCTGAATACGAGCCCAATGTGCTAATTAAAACATTTGGAGCATTTTGGGTAAAATCCCCCAACTTTCTCACGATTTTGACGATCTAACGCGCCAATTGGACATAATTTGGCACGATATATCTCAGGAGGAGATCCAAGAACTCTGTCAATAAATGCCAAGGCGATTAAATGCTTGCATAAGGGCCGGGCGGACCAATGAGTTATTGAGTTGCTCAGTTTGTGAAGTCCTTTCTGTTGAATAAATCTGAATTTGTAATTATTTTTTGTATGTAAATGTACATCAAATCTATCGATTTTCGTCTCATTCGGATAGTTCCTTCATGGTGTGCTGTTTTTTGTCTTAAAGTGTATTATGGTGGCTCTTCTAGCCGTCACAAATGACTGCAATTGCATTCATTGAGATACATGATGACTATCTGTATACAAACAAACTGCGTCTGGGTAGAAATGTCCCTTCTAGGTGCATGCCTTCCTCCGTCACTGAGCGTATTCGTAGTAATGTGATAGCTCTCGACCAGCTTAAATTTATTATAAAGACAACCAACAGCAGGCAAGATACCTGAGAAAGCTGGCAGTTCTGAATCGAAATCGTCCGTAAGGCTGTTGCTATCTTTGAAGAGAAACGTTGCACATGCCAAGACAATCGACGAACACGGAATCATCTCCAAACTCTGTCATTTATTGCATGACGTGTCGCTGTACGCTTCACTCCATCTTACTATTGTGTCACATAAAGGTTACTCCCAAGATAAATTGAGTCACAGGTACAAAACATACACTCGAGGATCATTAAGACACCTCGAGATTTCTGCAGCTGACCTAAGCATTTTGATCCCCCAGTCTTCGTACACCTGCTGTTTTTTCTTCAGCTTAAACGATTTCCTTAATTCAATATGCCACATTCCTCTTCTGCAGAACTGCCTATATCTTGAAATGACAGGCACTAGAATTGCAAATTTTCTCGATAATGCTCACAGCGGACGTTGCCAGATATTTTTGCTCTGTAAACGCTTTATCATTTTTAGCCCATTTTCGGACTGCCTATTTGCATCGAGGCGTACTGTAACGTGAAAAAATTGTAAGTTCCGATGATCTGATCATTATATCGTGACAGCTCATTATTGCTGCCTCCGATATCACGTGATAATGTTAGTGTGGTTGCGAATTACTTGTAAAGCTTGCAATTGGTTATTACATCATTACATTATATAGTAAATTATATGATGTGTTTCTTGGCCAGGCGGTTTGACGCAGAGAAAAACCAACCAACACACTTATGTGTGTACATATTAGGCTAGTAAATATTTAAATGTCCGCACTTACATCCGTTGCAGTCTGTCTAATTTTGCTTTTTTCGCAAAAAAAATCAATTTTACGAGTGTCAGTAGTGTGTTTCATTCTCCTTAAATCATAGATCATAAAACTGCAGTCTCCATTGATGCATCGCACGCTTTTCAGTTACAGCATAATTTTGTTAAATGATGTATAACCTTTACGTCGGACCTGTTGAAAAAGGAATGTCGCACACCTATGGACCATGCATGGATCCCAGTGTGAATACCTGATTTTCAGCTTGACGAAATCTCCTTTTTAGTTTGATAAGGTTTCAGTAAAGTATAATACTTGGGGAAAATATAAATTTCTATATATCACGTGCATTTAATACTGTATGTGTTGTAACTTTATCTCTATAATCTGTGCCGTTCCGCGCCAGTATTTCACGCTTGGCAGACAGGTTGATATGACTTCATCGTTATATTCGTTGTCACAGTTCTTTCCAGATTTTCTAAAGCTCTCTTATTCATTGTGCTCGGACTTTTTCTATTTCCCACGATACTATTAAATTTCTGCTGCGGTTGCACATTGTTTTGTTTTTTATGTGTTGACATGAAGTCAGGTAAAAGGTCAAATGATCTATGTAAAGGTTTCTTTCAGTGAAAAATAGCTACCAAGCAATTTAAAGTATTAAAGATCTTCATATCCCAACTAATGAAAAGCTCATCTCCTTTGACATAGTAAACTTCATAGCACCATACCGATCAAAGAATCCATAGATATAATCAAGAATAATTAATTAAAAGTTCAGACTATTTCCACAGTAGTTGAATTAATAGAACTGCTAGAGCTTGTTCTTTCACGCAGTTATTTCACATTTAATGGCAAAATGTACAAACAAGATGTAGGCCTAGGAATGGGAAGTCCTCTAAGTGGAATCATTGCAGAAATTTTCATTAAGCACCTTGAAAATAAACTTCTCAACAACAAAGACATAATAACCCAGAAAATAGTACACTACTGCAGGTATGTTGATGACACATTCATTGCATACAATGGAACTGATGAAGAAGAAGAAACTCTATTTAACAGAGTCAATAATTTACACAACAACGTCCAGTTCACCATAGAACATGAGAAAGATAGCAAAATTAACTTTCTAGACATGACAATAAGCAACACAGATCAGACCCTTAATATCAATGTTTACAGAAAACAAACATACACAGACACAGCCATTAATAACTATTCCACACATCCCAACTCACATAAACAAGCTGCATTCAGATGCTTCTTAAACAGAGCACAGAAATTCCCACTTAATGCTGCCGATTATGAGACAGAAATGGACACTATCAGATACATTGCGCGTAATAATGGCTATCACGAACATGAAATAGACACACTATCACAACTAGAAATAACAACAAACAATGTGACACAGCTTCCTCACACAACATACAAAAACCCAAGTACATAACGTTACCATATCTAGGCGTCATATCAGACAAAATAGCGAAGCTATTAAAAAAAACAGACATCAGGATCACCTTTGTCACTAACAACAACTTAAAAAAGAAACTGATGCATGACAGCTCACATCCCACAGAGAAACTTAACAAAGCAGGAACTTATTTGCTGCAGTGACTGCATGTAATTTTATATTACATTGGCCAGATGGGAAGAAATATTAAAACCCGCTTTAAAGAACACATTGACTGTTTCAGACTTGGTAAACCGAATAAATCAGCTATAGAGAAAATATAAATAAAACAGGACACAGTATTACAATAGACAACGATCTCAGAGTACTACATAATTTAGAAAAGAGCTGGAAAATGGGCATCTTAGAAGAAATGGAAATATTCATCTATGGCCACATGGGGAATAACAAGATCCTGAATGAAATGACAGACTTCAAAAAATCACATTCTTTTCCAATTTCGCTACAGTAGACCTAGAATAAAAGATACATAACATGACAGTCGTTTGACTCTAGCCCCAGCAATAGCCTAGAAATATGCAAAATAAATAGTTTATATCATGATGTATTCAATAATTTTGTAACAGGTGCTCAATTTGTAATGTATTTAGACAACCTGCATCTGTAATACGCTAACAAGACGTGCAGACGACATGTAAACATCTGACACCACATAGATCGACAAATCGATAGTCAAATCGAAACCAGCTGTATTTCGACCACCATCTTGTCCACTGCACTACAGAACTGTTTGTGATCGTGTTTACAAGTTACTGCTATGTTAGTGGCAATTTGTGAACAGTGACCAAGAGACCCACGGAAATGGATACACCGCAACACCTCACAACGAGACTGCCACGCCAGAAGAACAAAGTGAGTGACCGTTATATAGCATTTTCGAGCAAACATCAGTCCAGCTTCCAAAGTGACATCACCTCTTACTAAGTTTTCTCTTCTTCCACAGGATGGTTCAAATGGTTCAAATGGCTCTGAGCACTATGGGACTTAACATCTGAGGTCATCAGTCCCCTAGAACTTAGAACTACTTAAACCTAACCAACCTAAGGACTACACACACATCCATGTCCGAGGCAGGATTCGAACCTGCGACCGTAGCGGTCGCTCGGTTCCAGACTGAAGCGCCTAGAACCTCTCGATCCTGAGGCCGGCTCCACAGGATGGCCACAGCATTTACGAAAACACTATCTAATATCAGTTTGACCTTATTGTAAAGTTGCTTTTGTAATGCCATTTAGCCTGAAGATGAAGTTTAATCCCCGAAACATGTCGCTAAATAAATAAGTAATACAATAGTTGACAAAGTTTGTGACTGGTAACGTAATTTAAAAAAAACCTTTACATATTTCTTGAGACAGTCACGGTCGAAAAAGAGTCCAAATGGCTTCAAATTCACAAATAATGTAGCCCTACACAAATGCTAGCAAATAACAGCTTGGAAAAATTACTAGGCTTGATATTGACCAACAAATTAATAGACGAATAACGAATCTAATGGAAACATTTAGTGGCTGCGTATTTCCTGAAAGGACATGACTATACCACAAGCATTCTTCTCTTCAAACTGTATGGTCAAATGAACTTTCTTGATAAAGCCAACGCTTGTTCTCTGTCCGCAGAGCACACATTCAGGCACCGTGGGGACGATTCACTAAGTTGACTCACTGGCGAGCCACTGTGTATAATAACTCGAGGCCATGGGCGAATCGTTGAGTTTATTCAAATAAACCCTATCGACCACAGCTTAATAGCCCCTAAAATTTAGTGGCTGTGTGTGGAATCGGTTTCTCTTTTTGTAATTTCAGTCTGTGTAATTGCACACGACACCGTATTTCTGTACTTGTCTTCGATGTAACTTCGCACATCCTTTCAGTATGCATAGGGATAGGCGTGAATTAGATAAACACCCGCTGCGCAACACAAAGTGTTTCTCTTATTCGCGGAGAATCCCCCAAGATTACTGGATTTCCGGGCCGGACGAAATAATGTGCACTCTTCGTTCGACACGAAATACGGTCTCTGAGATTTAAATTGGAATTTACTCTTCTCAGCACAAGCCGGGAATGAAATTCTCTACGCGAATCCACCGTCAAGAAGTTTAATTCCTCCTACCAAGTCTGAAATAAAAGGGGAGCCTTAACAGCTTCTCTTTTGCCTAGAGGAAGACATAAGTCGTCGTGGAGAAGAATCTCGGTACACACGGTCGAGCGAGCGTGAAATATTTGCTCCTAATTTCACCTCTCATTTTAAATTTAACGTACTCCAGTACTGCGGGAAAAAGCTGGACACGTGGCTAAGGGCGGGTAAAAACACCTGTCACTACCCACAAGTTATTTGCGGAATTAAAAATGCAACATTATTATTGAAGCAAAACTCAATGCTTTCACATCCGAATGAAACATACAAAATGCTTAGGTGGTGGGTATTGATACTGTACTTGACGGTGGGTAGATGTGGAACCAAACTTCTAAAGCAAAAACGTTTAGAGAAACAGAAATCTGAAGTCAGGTAGTGTTAGGCGGAGGAAGGGAACAACATGCGTCCACTTTAGAAACCACCATCTTGGATGCTATTCGTAATTTCCAAATGGAAAGAGGGTTATGCGACACATCATACAGGGTGAGAAGTACACGAGAAAAACAGTCGTGTCTTTCATTTGAGCATATCTTTATTCATTCTCGAATTATGCTGCATTTTGTAAAGAACAGGCAAATGCTGATGATAACAGATAAAGGTTACAGCATGTGCTCGATGTGTTATCCTCACTTTATAAGGAGTTACTGTTATCTGCTTCATACATTCCTCACGTATTTTAACCAACATATGCGCCAAAATTATCATCATTGATGTGCAACTGACCCCAGTTTCGTTCCGGTTGCGGCGGTTGATATTGCTTTACTCGTAGCTGTTTTGGATAGCCTAGTTTTCGCTTCGCCTGTCATGAAATTTCGCAAGAAATAGTATAACAGAGGAGCAGTGGTATATTTATAACGAGAAATGGTACAGATTTCACCACATGGGAAAGCAGGATAACAGACATAAATAACATTCACGTTTCTCGATACAGTTCAGATTCCCAACATAAAGGTCGATATCGGACTCTCTCTGGGTCTAATATATTTCACACCTGTTATTCACGTTAGCTGCCAAATTATTGACGAGTCCACAGGGAATATTGTCCCAGTCCTCTCTCAAGGCGGTTTGCAGTTCTTGCATGGCTCTGGGAGAGGGTGTTGTTGACAAACATGTCTCGCCAAGAGCACCCCATGCATGTTCTATACGGTTTAGATCCGGGAAGTACGTAGGCTATTTCATAAGTTCGTTATCTTTACTTTTCAGTGTGTTCGACACCTCAGCGGTCCTGTGTAGGGAGTCGTTGACGTTCATAAACCGGGACCTACCGCACTCTTAAACAGACGAACATAGTCCATAACAATCTCCCCCCAATATTGCTGTGGTGTAAAGGTAAGTCGCGCAAAGATATGCAGCGGTGTTCGGCCATTGTGCAAAATAATTTCCCACACCATAACGCCTAGGGTATAACGATGATGTTCATAAACGGAGGAATTACAATTACGAACAACTTAATTGGAAGGAACACATAGAAAATGTTGTGGGGAAGACTAACCAAAGACTGCGTTTTATTGGCAGGACACTTAGAAAATGTAACAGACCTACTAAGGAGACCACCTACACTACTCTTGTCCGTCCTCTTATAGAATACTTCTGCTGTGCGTTGGGAGATTCTTACCAGGCAGGACTGACGGAGTATATCGAAAAAGTTCAAAGAAGGGCAGCACGTAGCACGTTTTGTATTATCGCGAAATAGGGGAGTGAGTGTCACTGAATGGTACAGGATGCTGGACATCATTAAAAGAAAGGCGTTTTCCATTGTGGACGAACCTTTTCACGAAAATCCAATCACCAGCTTTCTGCTCCGAATGCGAAAATGTTTTGTTGACGCCGACCTACATAGGGAGAAGCGATCACCATTGTAAAATAAGGGAAATCAGAGCTATTACGGGAAGATACAGGTGTTCGTTCTTTCCACGCGCTATACGAGACTGGAATAATAGAGACTTGCGAAGGTGCCGCGATGAACCCTCTGCTAGGAACTTTATATGATTTGCAGAGTATCCATGTAGATGAACGTTCTGTTGTGTGTGAAGGGCTTCCCTCTCTCTTCACACTAACTAGTGGCCAGTATCACTTGTCACAGTGAAGCGGGATTCGTCGGAGAGCATCACTCTGGACCACTGTTCAAAAAAATGGCTCTGAGCACTATGGGACTCAACTGCTGAGGTCATTAGTCCCCTAGAACTTAGAACTAGTTAAACCTAACTAACCTAAGGACATCACAAACATCCATGCCCGAGGCAGGATTCGAACCTGCGACCGTAGCGGTCTTGCGGTTCCAGACTGCAGCGCCTTTAACCGCACGGCCACTTCGGCTGGCCTGGACCACTGTTGCTGACCCCAATTAACACACTCCCTTCACCAACGAACGTTCTCGACGATGGGGTGGTTGAAGTTTATTACATTTAATGGGCATCCGAGCATACGAACCAGTGTTACTTAATCGCCGTATGTTAGGTCTGGCAGGGGCAAGTGTGCCGGCAGCGCTTGCAATGTCTGCAGCGATCTCACTGTAAGTGATATGTCTTTCTTTTCGCCACTAGGGCTACTTATCGATCCTCTTGCGGTATGGTGGTCCGTCTACGGCCACCGGCATGCTTTTGAATAGCATTTCTACCTTTTTTAATCACGAGATGACGCTTCTGGACACACTCATTCTCGGGCCGCAATAGTGACACTTTGATCATCTTCGAACCGTCTAATTGTTCGTTCACGATCCTAGGCATTCAAATGATGCCTTGGAGACATGTTGCCGTGCCACACCTAATGTCTGACTAACAGTTTCCACAACCACCTTCGTCAAAGACCGTACTGCATGAACTATCGAATGTATACATGGTGTTCGTGCGCAGACATCGCTGCAGTTAGCAGGTCCCGCCTTCTACATTTCGTTTTACTGTCATTGGTCGGGTGTTCCGAAGCAACTGGCAGTTACTGCTTAGCAAGTGTCAGCTGTTGTTAGCAATTGTCAAGCGTGTATATACACAGAGGTCGTTTGTTTTGACTTGAGACAACTAAATATCTCGAAAACGACCATCGTACGAAAATAATGTTCTAGGTGAAAAGTAAATGTTGGTGAAAGGGACATGTGTCCTGCAAATGGGCACCTCCAAACCGCCCCTCCTGCGTGAGCAAGGTTAACTTCGTATTTTCAACCAGGAAAGCCCCATTTTTATTACTTCTGAAGTCAAGGTAAACCTGAAATAAGAGTAATGAAGGACATCTTTCACCTAAAGTCTGTTGCTTAGAAGATACTGACAAATTACTTCCGGTGCGAGACATGACCGGAACTACGGTGTCATCTCGTCGCTTGACGCCTGCTGCCCAGGCAACCTCTCTGACTCTAATGCGTCGCCTGGAGCCTCTCTGCTCCATGAATGCAGCATGAGCCTAAATGCATCACTAAATCCAGTCTCAAAGCTTTGCGTCGCGTCAGGCACTACACACAGTTTTACAAGTTTTACCGCATTTCTCTTGTAGTCTGCTCAAGTAGCGGCCAGGTTCCCCTTAAGTTTGCAGGTGCGCACTTGTAAAAACGAATAAGGGACTCTTTTTCATACTAGAACAGCGACAGGGTCGCTCGTGACCCTATCCCTTAATTTTTTCGTTGTTCTCTATCTTCTGTTATCTCCTAGACTGCTGAATTTCTATTTATTTTTATCAAATAAACTTAATTAACGATCACACTTAATTTTACTCTTTATGGGGAAATGTAAAAAGAGAAAAATTCAGATTCACTTAGCACTGCTGACGGGTCGCTTTTGACCCCACTCCTGCAGCTGTTAAAGCAGTCTAATAGCTCGTATCTCTTCATGTTTATTTTTATTAATTTCAAATCTGACTTTTATGTCAACCAGATGACCTTTGGGTTCTTCAGCAGTGGAGGGGAAGGAGATCAGGTTGAAACACATCTGAACACGTACGTAAGTACCACACAGACAGTGATTATTCCATGAGATACAGTGGTAGTAGTGGGTTCCAAATAGATAAATAGTGCTTGCTTCACACACATTTATTATGGCCAACCATCTAAGCACAGAAGAGAACACTGCAAACGCCATAAATAAGATTTTGTCTCATGAACCTGAGGAGGAGCCGCTGGAGTTCTCATCTGAAGAAGAATCAACACAACCTCTAGTTTCAGTGTCTTCATCAGATGATGATGCTACATCACATAATGGTTTAATGGATACTGATGAAGAAGTTATGCACATTTGTTTGTTTTTGTTTGTTTGTGTGCCGCAAACACACACTTTTCAGCTGCAGCAATTATATTCATACGTTGGTGGAACCTTACTTGAATCTCCTTGGCTGTGTCTGAAACCTTGAAATCAAATGCTACAAATATTTCGTTCACCAAGAATCAATATCGCATGGGAATGCCAGTCACTGTGAAGAAGACAAAAGAAGAGTTATGTTGTCCACTGTTGTTGAAGAATAACGATACGACATTGACCGTTTATCAGGGAAAGAGCAGCAAGAATGTCCTCAGCCTCAGCACTATGCATTCTTACGTGAAACTGAAGCTGGCTTGAAAAAGAAGCAAGATACAGTTACAGCTTGTAACTGCTTTAAGTATGGAGTGGACGTACTCGATGAAATGGCTCGCAGATATTCAGTCAAAGAACCGGCCAGACGTTGACCTGTCCACACACTTTACACCTCGCTGGATTCGCCTAGGTATTCGCCTGGTTATTGTAAAGCGCTCTAAACGAGAAAAAGTTGAAACGCAGGGACTTCATATCGCAGCTGGCCGAGAAACTTGCTGGGAATTACGCAACAGCCAGAATATTAGTAGTGCAAGCGTCACTTCGAAGATATTACTGAGAGACGGAAGTGAAGAACTGTCTGCAATATATACACATCAAAAGCCTGTTATATGTACTCATTATGTGATGCAAGCCAGCGAAGGTACCCAGTAAGTGTGTGTAAGTTTTCTTAACAATAATTAATAATTACAGAAAAGCTACTTTATTTTCGCTGATTTTATAATAAAATTATCTAGCACTTCGAAAAATAGGTTGATTAGTATCCACAATAACCCATTGACACGGGATAACAAAAGGGAAACTTGCTCATAAGTGAGCGAGCCGCGGTACTAGGTATGACAAAACGTCATCGGTTCTAGTGTTAAATGTCTCAAAATCTGCACGTATGTTACAACTCTCGTTGACTATGTACACATGTGGTAACACGCGGTGCCCTATTTGAAGACACCTAAGAGGAACTTCGATCCGTCAGAGTAAATGGTTTCAAGTATGCCCCTTTCCTGTCGCTGTAGACAGTGGCATTTTTGCAGATGGTGGTTGATTGGTTCGCTGCTCCATGTTTGTCTGCTTGACCTTTGTTGATCAAACATCAGGTTTGGGAGGGAGATGAGTTAGAGCTGTGACGTTGGGACATGATTTGTGCTTAGGTAGCTCAGTCGGTAGAACACGTGCCCGCGAAGGCGAAGGCTCCTAGTTCGATCTTCTGTCCGATACACAGTTTTAATTTTCCAGGAAGTTTTATTTGTCGGTGAGACAAAATGACCTGTCGATTTTAACTCGGATCCACTTCTCCTGAACGCTTGGAGGTACGTGTACTCTTACCAGTTTCCGTTCAAACAATTTGTGTTGTGGAATCCGTATTTTCACATACCCTAACCCGCCATGAATCCAGTGTTGCTGCAGACAATAGTGGCTTCTAAGCCAAATAAATTTTCATAGTTTGAGGTTATGGAAGTCGTGGTCTCATGTACATGTGTCTAAGAGTAACGCTCTTCAGACGGGGTAGTCACATGAAGAGTTACACACTTATTAGGCTTTGAACGTGAGTTCGTGCCTCATTTCCAAGTTGCCCACACTTTCCACAGCTACCATAAACATATGACAATAAAAGTAAAGCATACATAACGCATGGCCGTATGTCAATGTAACTTTATACAGATGCACACAGTTAACGGAAATGTAAATGATTAGAGATGCAGTTCTCTGTGACACATAGAATGGCCACCAGAGTGCATCAGTATTGTTCATGTTTAGTGTTGCTACCAGCCTTGTTAGGGTGTGAAAGGTGCGTGAACTGCATCAGATTTCGAGTGAGCTCTTTTAAATAAATTGGAATGCCACATACTGAAATGAGATCTGAAAGACGCCTCATTTTGGGTCTTCATTTGACAGTTGGTCGAATCGTGCAATCTTAAGAGTTTTGGGGCAGTCGGATGTCTCAGTGATCCGATGTTGGACGCGAGAGCAGGCATACTCGTTCAGGTTCCGGTCGACCACGCCCAACCACCACAAGAGAGAGAGTTACCGTATTTTGTACCAAGCACGTGGTAACTCCTTCACTTTTCTTCATCCCATCGGAAACAAGTAAAGGACTATGTGCCACATTCCTTGTCATCCAGAACCATTGGTAGGAAACTAGCCGTACGCAGGCTAAGAAATTGTCGTCCCATGCACTGGCTACTTTTAACACCACAACACAAAGGCTACTTTGGAGAGGTTCCGTGACCACGAATCTTGAATTGCTGATGAATTTCGTCGCATTGCGTTCAAGGACGAATCGCCGTGCTGCGCTACTCTGTATGACAACTGTCGGCTAGCATAGCAACGACGTGGGGAGGAGTCTCATTCTTCCAGTGTTTTGTAAAGGCGTCATGGGTGGAGAGCCATCGGGTATTAGCTCACGACTATTAGTGATTGAGGGAACATTGACAGCACAGCAGTACAACACAGACGTCCTGTATCCTTATATGTTACCTCTCAAGCTGCAGTATCGTGCCGCCATTTGCAACAGGACATTGTTCGTCCACACATGGCACGTGTCTTACGAACTGTCTACGTAATTTTGAGGTCATCTAGATCCTTGTCAGTAACATCCCTAGATCTGTCCCTGATAGAACATATGTGGGACCAACTCGGATGTCAACTCCGTCCGAGCGCCGGTGTTTGGGATATCAAGGACCAGCCACAACAGTTGTGGTCCACTTTGTCTGAAGACAGGACGGAGCGGCTTTATGACACTCTTCCCAGCCGAATCAGTGCAGAGAGGGTGCACTGTCATTGTGATAACTGAGTGTATACTGCTGAGTACTTTGTAAATTTGACTTGATTTTGTAGTCACTGAAATAAGGTCACATATCCTCTCAACCCGTAAAGTTCTGGTTAGTTTCCTTTTTCCATGGTGGGTGCCTCACATATATACACAGGGTGTTTGTTTTAACTTGACACAACTAAATATCTCGAGGACGACGCGTCGCACAAAAAAAAAACTGTTCTAGGTGGAAGGCTGATATTAATAAAGGGAACACATGTCTGTGCTTCAACTGGCCATATTCCAACCACCCCTCCTGCGTGGGAGGGATCAACTTTGTATTTTCACACGGGAACCCGCATTTTTATTGAGTGTTTGGATTCTACTCTACAAAATTGAATGGTTCCCTCAAACCATTGTTTTCTATTCGTGTTAGATGGCGCTGTAATTGACAGATATCAAGCGTGCCTGTTTTTGGAATTAAGAATCGACACATTTGATCCTATATTTCATTTACGGTAAGGATAAACTTTGTGTTCTAACGGTTGACATTTATGCTCGAAATTTATTTTAATGTTGAGAATTTGATTGTACGGTACAATATTGCTGGCCGTTTCCATGTCTGGTTAGCAACATTTCTTTCCACTCGTCCACATGGTTTCTGTTGCACCCGCGGCCGGACGCATAGTGCAATAAAATTGGCAGAGCCGCCTCCGTTTGTATTTCCCGAGAGCAGCGAAACCTGCTGCTTATGGAGCGGAAACTACTGTACTTTCAATGGAACACAGGCTCAGCTTGCAGTATCCTGCTTTCGGCAGTGAGTGGATGGGTCTGGCATGACCCGTACATTGGCTTCCAAGATCGTTTAGCGTGATCCCGGAGCAACGACGTGGTTGTAATGTGTTTCTGTTAGCATCGGGCTGCTTGATATCGAAGAGTCACGTTGCCTCTCAACCTTAGGGTGCTTGATTACTTCGAATATGCGTGGCAGGTGCGCCTGTCACAATCACTTCATGGACATTTTACTTTATTACAATGGCTGTGGTTTGTTTTCCTCCAGGAGCCGCGGCGGTTGGATGGAAACACACAACGAAGTCAGCCACCCTGATGGTGGGGTTCGACGCACCGGAATCAAATATTTCATTGGCTTTGGGACTCGCCACATTCAACCACATAGGGAACAGAAAACTATGTTTACGTTTAAGTAGTTTATTTGCCAGAAATGTCATTGCGTAGATATATTATTTGTACTGTACAATCACATTGGTAATCCTGAAGTAAAGTTGTAATATCAGTATCAACCGTTGGAACACGCACTCGTGTACATTTACTTCCCAAATGAAATTTAGAATCAATTGCGTGGGTTCTTATTTGCAAAAACGCACACACTTGATACTTGTTGATTACAGAGCCTTCTGCCGTAAAAGAGGAATAATGGTTTGAGTAAACCGTACCTAACTTTTGGCGTAGAATCCGAATATAAAAGTAAATTGGGAGGTTTACATTTGGCAATACAAAGTTGACCTCGATCCCTCAGTAGGAGTGGGTAGCAAGTGGCCACTTATACGACAGACAGATGTACACTTTTACTAGTATTAATAGAACATTTTTTGAATAGTAAGCCCTTTACATACACGAGGGCCGTTAAATAAATAATACTCCAATTTGTTTTTTCAGCCGTTAATGTACGTACGATGTGTTTCACAGACTTCTATGCTTTTTGACACAAAAACCCGTTTGCATACATGTACGGCTTGAATATACTCGTAAAATGACTTCGCAAGTTGGAACACCTTCGAATCTCCCGCTTCTCGGAAGGCACGCAAACTGAGATCGTGTCGCCCACGTATGTCCCCGCTGCAATTATGACATCAAAAACATTTTCGTTCGGTTACAACATAATTGTTCCTGCTGTGTGTGTGTGTGTTTACACTATATGGGATATTTTAAAGTGATCCGAACTTAAATCTTAATTTACATCGAAATGGTACATTTCCGGACTTGGGTTTCATACTAAAGCCTTAGGTATTACATCCTTTATACAACCCATAGAATCCTTCCATAGAAGCTGTTTAACACCCTATATATATAAGGCCTTTTAGGTTTTTTCAAATTCGAAGTTCTGCATGCGTACAAAGTTTCGAAGACTTACAAAAGATAAAATAGCCTTGGGAAAGTGCTGTAATTCAATTCTTCGTTGCAGGAAAAGAAACAATGGTGGACACAATAAGCGTTTTTGTTCAGCGTATAAGAATTATGCAGATGATAGGAGTAGTATTACGCGATGTGTAAAGATAGTTAAAATGTCCTGAAGTGCAAAAAGTGAGCTCCATGATCGGCCACGTTCAGGACGTCCTGTCACAGCCACTGCTCCCGTCACGGCGAAGCGCGCGGGCGCCATTTCTGGCGCAGTCCAGCTTATCACAAATCAATAATTGCCTATGCAGCGATAGGTGAACATTGGAAGAATGTGTGCAACGATTGAGACTCAAGGATATTCAAAGATTTACTCAAGATGGGTTCCAAGACTGCTCACAACAGACAACAAGATTCCAAGAAAGGCAGTCATTGGTTTGGCACTATCCATAATCATAAGATGAAACTGAAGGAAGTTCCCTCTGCTGGCAAAGTCATTATAACAGTCTTTTGGAATAGTAATTGTGTCTTCCTCGAGGATCTGTTACCAAAAGGGTTAACCATTAATTGAGAAGCATATGTGAAGGCTGAAAAACTAGAAAACCGTTTCCCATATGTTCAGTCTGACAAGAATCCAAAAGTAATCTTGCTGCAACACGACATCGTAGCCTCATGAACCCAACAGCCCAGACATGATGTCCTCGGACTTCCATTTCTTCGGGCTACTTAAAGATGCTGAACATGAAACAAAACTAGAAGATAATGAGAGCAGTGAAAACGTCGCTAAGAGCACAGGACTAACATTTCACCAACAGTGAATACATACTATTACACAACGATGGCCCATGGCCACTTAACGTGATGAACTCTGTGTAAAAAAGTAGTACATGTAGTAGAAATATAGACTGATTTTGTCACCAAATTCTAACTCTCCAGAATAAATATATTATGAGAAAGAAATTGTAGGTAATAATCTATTGGAAGTCCCTCAGGCAACTGCCATTTCCACGGAATTATATGAGTGAAACGATAGAATTCTGTACATACTCTGTTTTCAAAGTTTCACGACCATCCAATTGTAAATGGCCGTGTACTGTAAAAGTTAATGAACAGCTGAAGGCATCAATGATGCCTTTTAAAACGTCTATAGCCGATGCGGAACTGAAAGTAAAGAAGCTGATTGTCATCAACGTCACTGACGATAACGCCTAAAGTTAATTTTTGTTTTTTTCGGGAAATGTGGTACCAGGAATCTTTTTTACAACCATAGATGAGAATACGAATACAGACAGAAATAAAATGACGATGGTTCTTGGGTATCATTTATCACAACTTTGTTTCCTAAAAGCGTCAGACAAATGACAAAACTAATATTAATGACTGATGAAAACCGCCACAGTCGTATTAACATTTGTTGTGTAATGATCGGTTTAATTCTTAGAACACCATTACGTTGTAGAGTTGTGCTAGTATCATGCTGTAAATTGACTGGTTGTCAATCGCAACGTTGGAGATAAAATTTGAAACAATGGCAAACATTCTGCCGACCTGCTGAGGGAAACATGGCAAGCAAACTAGGAATTGCCATACATAACTCATGCGAATACGGGGATAAGTTGTCTGATGAACAGGGTACGGATTTGCCTGTGACGAAAGAAAGTAGCGTGGAAAAAGAAGCATAACCAGCAGCAAAATAAAAAAAATCGAAAAAAGTGTGTCTCCCTTGCATCAACAAGCTCGAAAATAAATTACAGTTCAAAACTCGTACTACAACGATTTACTATTATCTCAGAATTAGCTGGTACATTTTGTCGGTTGAGAGGCGAATGAATAAGGAATGATGATGCAGCAGTCATGTTCAAATGTACACGCAACTTGCCGTGCAAACAATCTACTTTACACTGCCCACACATCAAAAAATATACCTACACATTACAGTTTCATATTTTTGTCTGAGACATGTTGTCTTTGAATTTAATTAATAATAGTTTCCATCCTTTGCTCATAAGGCAAATATCATCCCAAATATTCTTAAGTGGGACTCCCCTTAATGTTCTGGCATTTGGCTGAAAAGACTCTGACAGACAGAAAAAATCGCAACACACCCAAAAAAATTTAATGACAAGTTATTAAATTTTTGGAACATATTTGTCTAGTTACGATATAAGACATTGCAAATGTGAAATACTGGTGTTTCAATATCCGCTGCAACTGCCAGGATGTTGAATACAAGCATGTAAATGTGCATGCATTGTGTTGTATTGGTGTCGGATGTCAGTTTGTGGGATGGAGTTTCATGCCGGTAGCACTTGGTCGGTCAATACAGGGACGGTTAATGTTGTTTGTGGATGACACCGGAGTTGTCACCGACGATGTCCCATATGTGCTCGACTGGACACAGACCTGGTGATCGAGCACGCCAAGGCAACATATCGACATTTTCCTATTGGAAAACACGTCTTGGAATGCTGTTCACGAATACCAGCACAACAGTTCGAATCACCAGATTTAAATACAGATTTGCAGTCAGGGTGCGTGGGATAAAATATAAATACAGCAGGAGGGGCAGTGGTAAGACACACTTCGCACCGAGATATAAAACCGCCCGCGTCAGTTAAACACGGGTGCGTTGTGCCTCGGATGAGCTGACTTAAATGCGTTTTGGTAAAAATAGGAAATGAACTCGCGAGGACTGAATAAAGTCCTGGGTCGCTTAGATTTCACGGAAGTAACTGTGCGCCTCCCGTAATGTTGACAAAAATCGTGTGGCAAGTGAAGGAGAGAAATTAACTTTTGATGATTAGAAGTCTAGGTGAAGGACCATTTAAGTTGGAACTTCGTCTCTGAACTGTTTATAGCGCTATTTCCAATAGGGATGTTAGTTACAATACTAAGACTTATATTTCGTGGATGTGAACTTGTACAGAATGCATCAAAACTCAAAACTTTTATTTCTAGTCATAGTTTCTGATCCCGTTTAGCAAATAGCAAATAGAAACATTTTCTTTCAGTGAGCACAAAGAGTAATGTGGACTTGCAGACTGGAAATTGTGGTCATCATGTTCTCCATCGCTTTCTGGCTGACCGGAAAAATATTTTTCGGGATCTTTTAGATGGCGGAGGTAGGTGCAAAACACGCCGTTTGATTGTTATCCACCGCCCCACATATGGTGCATCTCCCGGGAAACTGAACTGTGAAAGTGATCGGTAAAAAAAAAGGGAACTCGGTAGGCACCAATAGTGAATAATGCGAAAACCATTTTGAGTACAGTGTTAAGATTTGCTTCCGAGTGTGGCAACTAAATTGTGAAGGTTAATCACACTAACATTGATCGTGACGGAAGGTGGTAAGAAGACGACACTACATCGGCTATCACCGGCGCTGAAGTTAGAAGAAGATGGTACATCATCTCGGCTCGTTTATGTTCACTGTTTTCTACCACAGACTAACGAAGACTCTCAGTTCCCCGGAGTTATTCGGTTTGCAGATGAGGCCCGAGAAGGTTTGTGAGCGGATGAAAACCATGTATAACAGCTACACTAGATCGTCAGAGACAGTTTGAAGTAAATGTGTGTGTGTCAGACTACGTGCTTGACAGGTGCCCAGTGTACATACTGGTTCTGAAAGACGCCTTCCGACTTTATCAGAGACGGTATCTCTACATATCAGAAAAGGATGTGGTTCCAGTATGATGGCGAAAGATTACCGTCAAACCTCCTCGCCTAGGGACGCCAGATAAAAGTTGATGTCGTCAAGCCCTGAATGAAAATTGTGCAACGGATAACTGGGGAGGGGACCTTGAGAGCGCTACCTAGAGAGCGCGCCCTTTGTGTACGATACTAGGGAAGGGGGTGGAGGGCTCACACGCTAATGTGTGGGTCCCTGCATTTTATATCTTTTATTTTGAATGAATTCCTTTAACTTGACTCCTTTGTGATTTTTACGGTATGTTAAAGATTGATGACAATTGATTACCTATTTATTTTAAACATTATCACTCGACCTTACAGCGATTGCAGCAATTGTTCCAGTTCACAGATATCACAATTTTACAACTTATAGCTCGGGTTTATTATATACTAATCTGCCCACACGTTTCTACGGTCAAGACGGAATTGCGTTGGCCAAATGTGTACCACCAAAGACTCCCAATATTTTAAAGGGGCATCCACTATGTGAGGAGGATAACGGGCAAACTGGGGACCAGATACATAAACACAGGGGGTCAAATTTCCGAAATTGAACGAGAACACTCATTTCCTTACACAATCCGAAGCTGGAACTAAAAGAATTAGTGCAATTATTTCAAATACCTCTCTTCTACGCGTGAACATCGAGACAGACGCACTGAGGGCATGTCTGCTCACTTACCCGTCTTCTGTAACACTCCCAGAATATCGCGGGCACCCAGAGATCTTCCTGGGCCCTGGTGGAGGGGATGGTCGAACCACTTGGCCGTGACCAACCTCTCCACCCCAAATATTGTGACATTGGAACGTCTTTGACTTTGACGTGCCTGTGCTGTTTCTCTGATCCCCTACCCAGGTGTACGGTTGGCACTACTATACTACAGAACTACTTCCCAACAAAGATTTGGCCACGCTTTATGGAAAGGTGTGAGGAGGATTAGGAAACTTCACGTGCAGATTCACATTCACGTACAAGAAATACATAATACACGACACAAATAAATATGTATTGTGAAGCCTGACACATTTCTTTCCACTCGTCCACATGGTTTCTGTTGCACCCGCGGCCGGACGCATAGTGCAATAAAATTGGCAGATCCGCCTCCGTTTGTATTTCCCGAGAGCAGCGAAACCTGCTGCTTATGGAGCGGAAACTACTGTACCGTTTCAATGGAACACAGGCTCAGCTTGCAGTATCCTGCTTTCGGCAGTGGGTGGATGGGTCTGGCATGACCCGTACACTGGCTTCCAAGATCCCTGGACGTCACCCCACCCGGCTACTTTCTTGGGGGGAAAATGAACACTGTTGTGCATTCTAACCCAATGGACTGAAAAGAGGAATTAGTTGTAATAATTCTTGCAGCGGCCACACACCATGAAGAATACGGGACGTCCTGCGACGTCTTTACCGGATTTGTGCAGAGTTAATATTACTCACTCAGAGAAAGCTGGACTGATTATCAAAGAAAACCGACGATCGCATTGCCCCTGACTCGAAGCCGTTAGTGACAAACCCGACGATACTTGAGCTACAAATCCTGATTTAGACCGCCACCCCCCTCCCCCTCTTTTTCCTGCGTTACGTGCTACGGGCGAGAATCTTCCTTGCTGAGAATAAAAGGGACGGAAGAGCGGGTAAAGATAATGAGTCAGTGTCGTCGATCACCGACGCCGCAGGCAATAGCGGAGCAGTGGCTCTGCGTAATTTTATTCCCGGGATGTAGAGTTCTGGAGAACGGGAAGGGTGCGGAAGAGAACAGAAGGGAACGGAAGAAATAGAGGAGACTGCGGCTAATTCCAGGGCGGCTGACTAATTGCGACATCCAGTGCGGCGGCCGATTTATCGATGCACTTTAGCCGCCGGACGAGCCGAATCAATCTCACGGAACATTAAACGCAGCCACCGTCTCTGTCCCCGTAATAAGTACCCCCTACCACCGGGATCCCCAGGCCACAAACGTTTCCGCAGCTCCATTATGAATTGGATATTGCCTGGTTATCATCATGGCCGTATAATAGCGCCAAGTTCACCTTCTCTGGGCGTTTCAGCGTATGAAGAAAGTCAGTGATAAGTGAATTATGATCAGACATCAAAACAGTCATAATACTGACTACTGAAACAAAGTCCTTTGCTTTAGCATATGTGAAATTAATATACTCATAAATACTCTTCTCTGGCCTTGGGTACCAGTCTCCGGGGAGGAGGTCACCAACACATTCCGCCGCTCGGGCATTCTGCCCGGAGGTAGCCAGTGCAAAACCTGGCAGTGGTAAAAAATTCATCATCAGGATTTTACCAGCAAGGAAGGAGAGATTGTGACGTATAGTTACTGATTATAAGATAGAGCTGTAACGGCCTTGGATGATTTCCCAACCTCTCCACAATGGCTCACGGATCGCCATGATGTAACACGAAAAGTGCAGGTAAAATACCGTCTGCACCATCCAAAATTTTCGCCGTTTAATATCTGTTGATAACTTTCACTGTACTTTTGATTCTGAAGTTGTAAGATGTATTACAAAAACTATATTTAATACGTAATCGATGTCCCTAGTGTATTTGTTTTTGACTGTGCATAACTGATTGTAATTATAATGAAAATATTGTAAATTGCTGGGTAACATCCAAGGGAACTTTATTGAAATGTATCGATAGCAACTACGAAATTGTAGTAGCTGTGCCGTTGTTTATCCTTACGTATGAAGAGTCTCTGTCGCGTTGTGACCAGAGAGAAAGCAGAGCAGCCTGAGTTACGAAAGAGTGCGCAAGTGTTTGTTGGGCGCTCCCGCCGCCGGGGTGTGCAGCTATGCTCGCGCCTAATTCGTTGACCTGCGACTATTGAGAGCAAGGTAGGAGTGAGCAGGCGGAGGAAGCTGCAATTCCAATTGTTGCCTGTCCCATAATTATCTGTGGCTCTGGAGACGATTCGGGGTTCTTCTCATCGAACCGCAGCAGCAGCAACAGAGGCGGCTCAGCATTGTCGTCGGTTGCGCAGCTACAACATCATAAGACCATTAAGTGAAAAATTATAAACTCCCGTTGGCATTGCCCAACAACATTTCTTTCACAAATTATGAATAACTTGAACAATAACTTGCAATAGTTAAAGCTTGTAGGGCATCTATCTTGTCATTGTCCTCAAACATTATTACCAAGGAGGTCCCTTTCCTTCCCATGCAGTCACCGAGTATCGTAAGAATATGAAAAGTGATTAACTACTTATTGCCAGTTAGTGTGTTTGCTAAAATCCAGTTTCAGTCTAAATTTCTGCCAAACTAACTGTTCATTCTTGTATTGCATAACAGAGGCTACCTAAAGTAATTTCACTGTCAAAACTAATAACTAAAGATACGGCACAAATTAAGAGTGCGCAATTCCATTTATTCTGCATTTAGCTTAGCAAATGACTTCTGCTGGCTTGTTATGTACATTACTGTTGTTATTTTAAAAGTAAAGCCAAATGCACATTTTCTTAAAGTAAATACAGTTCAATCTTTCAATAATCAAAAGTAAATTCTGGCCTTTATCCAAATTATGCATTATGTTACACTGAGGTTACTGAAAGTAATTTTTTTTACATAACAAACTTTAAGTTAAGCCAGTCATTTATTTAACCAGTAATTTCATTTATCGTTATTTTAAAAATTTAGTATTTCAGAATGAGTAACAGCAAACTCATTGTTTTCTGGTTCATTTATTTTCTCGTGAACTGTTGTGCTGCGGAAAAGCGTGACAACCTTCTGCTGCCACGCCAGTGATTATTTCAAATCAAATGGCTCTGAGCACTATGGATCTGAGGTCATCAGTCCCCTAGACTTCCAACTACTTAACCCTAACTAACCTAAGGATATCACACACATCCATGCCCGAGGCAGGATTCGAACCTGCGACCATAGCAGCAGCTCGGTTCCGGACTGAAGCGCAAGAACAGCTCGGCCACAGCGGCCGACTGCTACGGTCGCAGGTTCGAATCCTGCCTCGGGCATGGATGTGTGTGATGTCCTTAGGTTAGTTAGGTTTAAGTAGTTCTAAGTTCTAGGGGACTGATGACCATAGAAGTTAAGTCCCATAGTGCTCAGAGCCATTTTAAACCACAGCGGCCGGCGAGTGATTATTTGCTTAAAATTCTTTGCCATTACTTTTCTCAAAATTGTGGAGATTCATTGCCCTAGCGGGCTTGCGACCGTTTAATTGTCCATTTTTTAGGTAATCAGTGTTTTCTTGGTGTTATCTGCGAATTTTGTAGTAAATATTACGTGGTACCCTTTTCCCCGCTGTGCGGTTCGCGAACGATTGCCCTATATTCCACCCATTTCAAAATTATGATCAGTAATTGGCTTAAGTTTAGAATAGAATACTCCTTCAGAAAAGAGTATTGTACACTTTCCTCCAACTAAAGGGCGGTATTTTCCTTCGGTAGCGACAGCCTTAATAACAGTAAAATTTGATTAGGTGTATGCGATCACGGTCAGTTATATCGCAATCCAATAGACCGATTAGGAAGGGGGAGGTTACAATGTGACATATGCTGTTTATAAGTGTGTAGGCTTTTGTGGCAGGAGTTAATTTGAGTAAAATCCTTCTGGAAGAGTGGACGCCTCATAAGTGATAAAATAGTTGTGGATTGTGATTGAAGATTTACATTTGTTATGTATTTATAATGTAAAAGTCTTTAGGCGCTGTGGCGGTCTGCATTGGGATTAGGTGACAGATCAAGGCGGATGGATATCTGTTGCTATTCATGGGCAACTTGATGTCAGTTGTTATTGGTTGTCATAAGTGAAGCCGGTGGAAGCTGTCATCGCGATGCAGTGCTGCTAACGTAGTTGCAGGTGGCATTTGAGACACGTTTCTGCTGCCCGTAGTCTCCAGTATTGTGTCTTAGGCGCCTACTAGTACAATCGGCTCTCCGATTTGCAGTTACTGCCAGCCGAGACGGCAATGGTTTGAAGCCTCCCATTGAAACTGACCTTGAATTTCACAGAAATAGCATCCGATATTCATCACCGTTGCTCCTGTCCCTGTCTTCAAACATTGTGAAGTGCCTTAATGAGTAGGAATATGGACCACTAGCAAGCACCAGTTTCGCGATCAAATCCTCCACATGTGGCAGAAACGATTAGATGATGCCCAAACAGCGAGGTGCACCTCTGACTTTCTTCTACGTGTAAGACAGAGACTGAGAATGAGGTACCTGAATCCCCCAAGAGACCTGACACAGTGGGTAACGAATCGTTCTCTACCTACTGGAATTGAATTGTTTAAAGACAAACTTCCGAATATGTCTGTGGTGAAGAAAGCAATCCAGAATATACTATCTAGAGGAGGAGGAGGAGATTAGTGTTTAACGTCCCGTCAACAACGAGGTCATTAGAGACGGAACACAAGCTCAGATTATGGAAGGATAGGGAAGGAAATCGACCGTGCTCTTTCAAAGGAACCGTTCCGGCATTTGCCTGAAACGATTTACGGTTATCACGGAACGCATAAATCAGGATGGCCGGACGCCTGTTTGAAGCGTCGTCCTCCCGAATGCGAGTCAAGTGTGCTAGCCACTGCACCACCTCGCTCGGCAATACTATCTGGAGATGTCTGCTATGCGCCGATGTTGCTGATACTGATCGGCTGCAAGTGAATCGGCGCTGAAGACTCGATGTCAAGAAGATACTACGTTGAGAGACAGAATGTCAGATCCTGGAAAATTTTGCGGAAGCTATTTCAAGAAAGGCTTGGGTAGTGTGTTACTTAATCAATCAAACCCCGCCTCCTGCACTATGGTACGTTGGACAGAAAGTCGAGAGGAAACGCAGTGAAGACAGCTGAGGTCAACGGTTGCGGCAGACGAACAGGCAACAGCGCATGCATGGCGGTCGTAACGTCGACACGAAGCTCAATCATGGCGCATGTCTGTCCACACAAGGAACTAGAAGCACCTCCAGCTGGCAGCAACAATTCTGCCTTGGAACAGGGGAGACGTCCACTGCAACCAGGGAGCCGACAGACAACGGGGGAAGCAGCCATCCGCAGGGCTCAAGAACGGACGAGGTGTGCCTGTGGTCAGGGAAGAGGTGGAATGCGTTGTGGAATGTGGTAGAAAAGAAATGTTGTTGCTCTGTTTATAATCTTTGTTCAATTAGTTATAGTGTATACAGTTGTTAGATCGGTTACTGCTGCTACAATGGCAGTTATCAAGATTTAAGTGAGTTTGAACATGGTGTAATAGTCGGAGCACGAGCGGTGGGACACACCATCTCCGAGGTAGCGATTAAGTACGGGTTTTCCTGTACGACCGTTTCATGAGCGTACCGTATCAGAAATCCGGTAAAACATTAAATCTCCGACATCGCTGCGGGGGGAAAAAGATCCTGCAAAAACGAAACCAACGACGACTGAAGAGAACCGTTCAACATGACAGAAGTGCGACCCTTCCGCCAATTGCTGCTGATTTCAGTACTGGGCTATCAACAAGTGTCAGAGTGCGAACCATTCAACGAAATATCATCGATACGGGCTTTCGGAGTCGAAGGCCCACTCATGTACCCTAAACGAGTTCACGACATAAAGCTTTACAATAAACTGGTAGCCAAGATCGCAGGATTTCTTTTTATTTCATGATTACCGGTTTCGGTGAAACTAAAGCCGCCATCATCGTATCTTAGGACACATACAGGTTACAGCACCAAGGCAGACAATGGTGATATTAATAGTTGCCTATAACACGCAGGCCTTACAAAATTGTCATACGTAGCACATAGGCGTCCAAGAGAGATGACATTATAAATGTTAAGTGTCTCCATCACACACGAGCGCAAGCTAGGTACTACCCAGATCGCTCCCACATGAGACAATGTGCTCCCTACAACAAAACTACGTCTCGCCTGGGCCCGTCAACGCCGACATTGGACTGCTGATGATGGATACATATTGCCTGGTCGGACGACTCTCGTTTCAAATTGTATCGAGCGAACGGATGTGTACGGGTATGGAGACAACCCCCATGAATCCATGGCCCCTGCATGTCAGCAAGCGACTGTTCAAGCTGGCAGGGGTGTGGACCGTGTGCAGCTGGAGTGATATTGGACCCCTGATACGTCTAGATACGACTCTGACGAGTGGTACGTACGTAAGCATCCTGTCTGATTACATGCATCGTTTCATATCCGTTGGGCAATTCCAGAGGGACAATGCGACACCACACACGTCAAGTATTTCTACAGAGTGGCTTCAGGAACACTCTTCTGAGTTTAAACACTTCCGCTTGCCACCAAACGCCCCAGACACGAACATTATTGAGCATATCTGGGATGCCCTGCAACGTGCTGTTCAGAAAAGGTCGCCACCCCCTCGTACTCTTCCGCATTTATGGATAGCCCTGCAAGATTCATGGTGTCAGTTCCCTCCAGCACTACTTCAGACATTAGTCGAGTCCATGCCACGTCGTGTTGCTGCAGTTCTGCATGCTCGCGGGGGCCCTACACGACATTAGGCAGCTGTAGCAGTTTCTTTGGCTCTTTAGTGTAGGTTAAAGTGTAATAAATATGTAGATAAATTAAATATATACAGAGTCTAAACATAGTATACTAAAACTCCCACATTTTGAAACAATAAACGTAAAGCAACATTCACAAGCCACAAGTAGTCACCCTCACGAAAGCTGACTGCGACAACAGCCGAAACGTTTGTGTGAAGATAGTAACTGTTATCGAAAGAACAGATACCATTAATGACCGTGCAGCTTCTCTAGAAACAAATGATAATAAATTGAAACTCTCAGCTGCCGACAGGTGTTGTTGATATACCTCGATGGGGACAGCTGAAAATGTTTGCCCTGACCAGGACTCGAACCCGGGATCTCCTGCTTAAATAGCAGAAAAAAATGTCCAATAAACGTGGGCTCTAAAGTGCGTACCTTAACAGCTATGAACACTTGCTCAGTAGAGGAGATGTGTTTCACATTAGTGAAGATGAACGAATGGTCATAGCTCCTGAGGTATGCAATTTAGAGCCCACTATTATGGCACACTTTTTCTCGTTTTTGTCCACACTTCCACCACTGAAAGTTACCAGTCCTACACTCTTCGCAACACAAGAACCGGTACATGTATTCAACTGTCAGAGGTATCAGAACGGTTTTCGTCTATAACTTTCGAGTTGTTCGTTTCTGGTAAAGGGATCCTTACTTCAAATTAATACATTTATCGTTCTCCATCACCCTAGAAAGTTTGTAACATCATCACGGAATCACCTCGTGTATACGTACATTTACGGACGCCCGCGCCTATAACTTTGACACTCTGTAGTCTCGTTGGATGACGTTTCCGGACACGGGTTCCTATTCAAAATACTATGTACTCACTCCCCTCTACAAGTCCTAGAAGCCTGTAACTGGAATTTCCGACCACCCTGTATATCGTAACAGGAAGGTGAATATGTCACCTGACATACTTCAGCGAAAATGAGCAGAATGGCCTATTAAAATGTACAGTATGCAATACAAAGCGATGACACTCAGCCGACAGTATTAACACACTGAACCTAAATCCTGCCTGTCAATGAACAAGAGAAGAGAAAAGCTGCTGGAGGAAACGTCTTAGTTTGGGAGCAGATGCGAGTTGCAACATCATGGCCCGAGTACAACAGAATGTTCTTAAAGTGACCCGTGGCGAGGGACAACGAACGCGTGGGAGACTCATCAAAGAGGTCAGGTAGTGAGCCAGTGGCGTGCTACGGAGACAATATTTAGAAAACTACATTGAAGAATTTCCAGATGGATACAAACAGACCAGTGATGCAGCTGATCACGTGAACTGCGCATGGTACGGTCATGATGTACGGGTGTAACTTTTAGGCGTATGGAGTGGTCACAAAATGTCCGAGTGGCTGACATGAACTAGAAAGGAGTAAAGTGCCGAAATTTCGACGGGTTTTGATGATAGGCCCTTTGCGATTGGCAGAGACAGTTTCCACAAGATGAAAGTAACACTTTTATTAGTCGGAAATAGCCGTGATGTGGAGCACGGAAGGATCCAGGTGAGGGACACTTCTGCTACGAGGGACACAAGACCGAAACCAGCGTCAAGTGCAGAACAGGGCGCATCATGTCCTGGATGACGCAAAGGAGGAATTTTGTGTGAACACTGAATTCACTTCGGCTGACATTCAGCTAGATATTAGCTGTTGCGTCGTTGAGCTCCAAAGCAGGGAAATGAGACACATAGTTAACTGTTCCTGCAAGAACTGAAAGGGCATTTTAATATGCACGCTCCTCCATCCATGCATGTGCATATCGCCATATTTCAGGACTAGGGGCGAGTGCATGTTTTCTCACCTAACGAGAAACGTAGGACAGTTTCTGCTGATTAAATCAGCAAAGATTTTGATTAGTTTCTATAGGACTTCCAGAGGACAAGAGCAGCCATGCACCTGACAGCTCATCACAGCTAAGGTAAATACCGTTAGCGGAGGAGTAAACCTCTTGGTTCATCAGCTTGTTCCACTGCAAACTCGTGCAACCTTGAGTAATCTTTTGCTCAGCTTGTCACAAAAACTAACCATCCTCCATAGACTTGATTGTCATCCGAACTTAGAACCCAAATCGGATGATTTGTCGTAATATTGGTCACTTCACGATGCAGTAGTAAGAATAATTTTGTAGAGAACCTTGTGGTTAAAATTTGATATCGTTGTGTTCACAGTTATTTCTATTAAAGAGGACGAAATGCATTATCCTGACAACTGTCCTAACATTGTCATGTTACAACCTATGTAAATTCATGTATTTATTTGACAATAATCGTGAATTAAAAACAGTTTGTGTACAGCCAAACACCGTTGTGCTCTGTCATAGAATAAGGGTTCACTCCTTACCCCAGTAATTTATTCTATAGACGCTAACGCAGTCATAGGGTGTTTTTGCTGACGTCTGACAATAGAGAAAAGGGGTGGAGTGTCAGAAGTTACATTGGCTTATATGTACCACTTCATAACGAATGGAATGAGAAGAAAATGTAACATACGGTATCATAAGAAGTACCTGGAGTGACAAACTGCCTATTGGCTTCTTTCTCGGGTTCTTCGGCCGACGTTCATCTAATGATTTTTCTGACGTTTCGCCAGCACTAGTGGCTGGCATTGTCAAAGCTTCACCCTCCATTGCCGGTGGCGAACTGGAGGCGAGCTCGCGGCCGCAGGCTATATGTACCTGGCGCGCCAACGTGCGAGGGCTTCTCCGCGGTCATTTCCGGTGCGGTTCTCCTCTTGCTACCTGCGACGGTCGTTCGCTGCAGTACGGGAAGCCAGGATCCGTTTACCTTAAGACTTTCCTCTTTCTTGTTGAAACTGTTCGCGTGTTTTTGGATTTCTACAGCTTCTCTGAACAAGCGCGTGTGATAGTGCTTGTCTACAGCCAGAACTTCCGTGTCGGCGAATTTTATTACGTGGTCGGTCTCATTCAGTGCGTGCTCTGCCAAGGCCAAATTCTCCACCTGCCCCAACCTGCAATGTCGCTTATGCTCTTTGATCCTGGTGTTAATTGATCGTCCAGTCATTCCGACATAAACTTTTCCGCATGTGCATGGTATACGGTATATTTCCGACATTGCAAGTGGGTCTCTTTTCTCCTTCGCCGATCTAAGACACTCTTTGATCTTCCTTGTCGGTTTGAAAATCGTCTTTACGCCGTGTTTGCGCAATATACGGCCGATTCTGTCCGTCACTCTGGGAATGTACGGCAGAAAGGCCGTACCCGACATGTCTTTTTCTGGTTCCTTACTTCGCCGAGTGTTTGGCTCTGTTACACTTCTAATGTAATTTGTGGAGTACCCATTGCTCCTCAGAACAGTTTCCAGGTGTTGCATTTCTCGTTTGAGGTGTTGAGGCTCACATATTCGTCCTGCTCTCGTTACGAGCGTACTAATCATGTCTCTTTTCTGGCTCGGGTGGTGGTTTGACAGTTTGTGCAGGTATCGGTCCGTGTGTGTCGGTTTTCGATACACGCTGTGTCCCAGGTTTTCGCCGTCCCTTGTGACCAGCACGTCTAGAAATGGCAGTTTCTTGTCCTTTTCTACTTCCATGGTAAATGTTATGTTGGCATGGAGGCTGTTCAAGTGTCTCAGGAATTCACCGAGCTGTTCTTCACCATGGCTCCACACCACGAAAGTATCATCGACGTACCTGTACCACACCTTAGGTTTGCAAGTCGCCGAGTCCAGTGCCTGTGCTTCGAATTGTTCCATGAAGAAGTTGGCCACCACTGGACTGAGAGGACTACCCATGGCGACGCCTTCCAGCTGTTCGTAGAAATCGCCATTCCACGTGAAATAGCTCGTGGTGAGACATGCATGGAAGAGTTTTTTGATGTCTTGCGGGAACATGGAACCGATGTGCTCCAGAGCGTCACTGAGTGGCACTTTCGTAAATAGCGAAACAACATCAAAACTGACCAGGATGTCGTTTGGCGCAAGTTTCAGTTTCTTCAGCTTCTCAATGAAATGTCCTGAGTGCTTAATGTATGTGTCGGTCTTCCCCACGTGTGGCTGGAGCAGAGAGGCCAAGTGTTTCGCCAGTTTATATGTTGGTGAGCCAGGACCGCTAACGATCGGTCTCAGTGGAACGTTGTTCTTATGGATCTTGGGTAATCCATACAGCCGAGGTGGTAGGGCTTCTGTGTTGCGTAGGTTTCTCTGTATGTCCGCCGGCAGAGAAAACGCCTTGATTAATCGATTCGTATTCCGAGTGATACGCTGCGTCGGATCTGCGCTTAGTTTTCGGTACGTCGTCGGATCTAATAGGTCTCGGATCTTCTGCTCATAATCTTCGGTCTTCATTACGACGGTCGCATTCCCCTTATCGGCAGGCAGTACCAATATACTCTTGTCGGCCTTGAGATTCTTAATGGCTTGTACCTCTTCTTTTTTCAGGTTGCAAGCTGGTGGCGCAGTATCCTGGCTGTTTCAGTGCGTATTTCCTCTGCCCTTTCACAAGGAAGGGACCGAGGTATAGTTCTCGGGATAATAGCGAAATTCCCTCCTTTTTGAAGAACAGACACTTCCTCTTCGGTCAATTGTCGTTCAGTGAGGTTGACCACTGTGTGTGACATGTCGGGAATCGCCTTGTCGGTCTGCTTCCGGCATCTTTCAAACTTTTTCTTTTGCCGCTCGGTGCAGCGTTCGAGTTCGTTCTGCATGCTCCTGTGAGTGATGCTGTCGATCTTGTCCCAGTCGTCTCGATGCATTCTGCTACTTAGTTGATAGAAAATGTCCAGAAGTTCCTGATCCGTTCTTGCCAAGTCTCTCCGTGTTGTATGTATTCGCTCACGAAGAAAAGCTCGTTCCATTCTGTCGTAGATACGATGTGCTTGGGCGGTGGTGAATAGGCGCTTGCATCTCAAGAACTTCGGTGTAGCACATTCATCTCGGCACCGTGACAGAAAGGCGAGAGAGGACATCAGTCGCGCTTTCTTCTTCCGTCGTTGGTCAAGGCGTCGGTACAATCTGCAAATCTCCTCCCCGTAGAGGCGTAATACAAAATTGTTAAGGCTTTCGTGGCCACTTGTTGAGAAACTTCCTATTGGCTTCTGTCTCGGGTTCTTCGGCCGACGTTCATCTAATGATGTAATCATCGATTAATCAAGGCGTCTTCTCTGCCGGCGGACATACAGAGAAACCTGCGCAACACAGAAGCCCTACCACCTCGGCTGTATGGATCACCCAAGATCCATAAGAACAACGTTCCACTGAGACCGATCGTTAGCGCTCCTGGCTCACCACCGTATAAACTGGCGAAACACTTGACCTCTCTGCTCCAGCCACACGTGGGGAAGACCGACACATACATTAAGGACTCAGGACATTTCATTGAGAAGCTGAAGAAACTGAAACTTGCGCCAAACGACATCCTGGTCAGTTTTGATGTTGTTTCGTTATTTACGAAAGTGCCACTCAGTGACGCTCTGGAGCACATCGGTTCCATGTTCCCGCAAGACATCAAAAAGCTCTTCCATGCATGTCTCACCACGAGCTATTTCACGTGGAATGGCGATTTCTACGAACAGCTGGAAGGCGTCGCCATGGGTAGTCCTCTCAGTCCAGTGGTGGCCAACTTCTTCATGGAACAATTCGAAGCACAGGCACTGGACTCGGCGACTTGCAAACCTAAGGTGTGGTACAGGTACGTCGATGATACTTTCGTGGTGTGGAGCCATGGTGAAGAACAGCTCGGTGAATTCCTGAGACACTTGAACAGCCTCCATGCCAACATAACATTTACCATGGAAGTAGAAAAGGACAAGAAACTGCCATTTCTAGATGTGCTGGTCACAAGGGACGGCGAAAACCTGGGACACAGCGTGTATCGAAAACCGACACACACGGACCGATACCTGCACAAACTGTCAAACCACCACCCGAGCCAGAAAAGAGACATGATTAGTACGCTCGTAACGAGAGCAGGACGAATATGTGAGCCTCAACACCTCAAACGAGAAATGCAACACCTGGAAACTGTTCTGAGGAGCAATGGGTACTCCACAAATTACATTAGAAGTGTAACAGAGCCAAACACTCGGCGAAGTAAGGAACCAGAAAAAGACATGTCGGGTACGGCCTTTCTGCCGTACATTCCCAGAGTGACGGACAGAATCGGCCGTATATTGCGCAAACACGGCGTAAAGACGATTTTCAAACCGACAAGGAAGATCAAAGAGTGTCTTAGATCGGCGAAGGAGAAAAGAGACTCACTTGCAATGTCGGGAATATACCGTATACCATGCACATGCGGAAAAGTTTATGTCGGAATGACTGGACGATCAATTAACACCAGGATCAAAGAGCATAAGCGACATTGCAGGTTGGGGCAGGTGGAGAATTTGGCCGTGGCAGAGCACACACTGAATGAGACCGACCACGTAATAAAATTCGCCGACACGGAAGTTCTGGCTGTAGACAAGCACTATCACACGCGCTTGTTCAGAGAAGCTGTAGAAATCCAAAAACACGCGAACAGTTTCAACAAGAAAGAGGAAAGCCTTAAGGTAAACGGATCCTGGCTTCCCGTACTGCAGCGAACGACCGTCGCAGGTAGCAAGAGGAGAACCGCGCCGGAAATGACCGCGGAGAAGCCCTCGCACGTTGGCGCGCCAGGTACATATAGCCTGCGGCCGCGAGGTCGCCTCCAGTTCGCCACCGGCAATGGAGGGTGAAGCTTTGACAATGCCAGCCACTCGTGCTGGCGAAACATCAGAAAAATCATTAGATGAACCTCGGCCGAAGAACCCGAGACAGAAGCCAATAGGCAGTTTGTCAACAAGTGGCCACGAAAGCCTTAACAATTTTGTAGTACCTGGAGTCCTGAACTTTGGAGTGTAATGCTCGTATAGATGTAGAAACAGCAGAAATCTAAAATGTGTAGCCAGTGCCTCGTATTTCCGGTTTCCACTTCGTTCTAATTTCATAGATGCTTGGAGTATCTGGAACCTCGGAACTGCGCATGAACTGAACATTTCTGAAAGGCTCAAACTACGTTGGACCGAAAGACAGACTCACCAGACGGTCCAACTCTAGGATGCAGTCTGGAAGTACTTCTTATGGGCTTCCGAGCTATCCGCAATCTCTCCAACATAAATTATCGGATCAGCGTCCCTGGTAGAAATAATATGGCGAGAGTGACTAACAAAGTGAGAGTCTCAGATGTTGTTCACCGATTTTGATCAAGTTTTCCAGGACGATGTATTTTGAAAATAAAGAGACACGTGTTTCAGCTTTTTGCTAGACACTCCGTAGTTTTTTAAAAAATCGAGGTCAAAGTTAATGACGCTAAATCGTATTTTCAATGCTATACATCGAACGATCGTCTAATAGCAAACGTTTTTATCAACATAACATGTGGTCCAAAGTTAATAATGTTCGAGTTATTAACGTCTTTGTATTTTCATGCTGTAGCTAGGATACCCGGCATTCTAGGTGTCTAGCAGAGCGAGGTCGGTGCTCGAGCGGGACAACAGTTCAACCTTGCGTGTCGGGCGAGGAGGTTGTTCCTTCCGCCTGTATAGCAGCGACGCGTGTGTCGAAATTTCGTGTACGCAGTCTTGTATGTCTATCGGAGTGTCATATCATCCTTGCCTAGCGGAGTTCGTTGTTGGTTTGTTCTCTGCCCATGCCATGATGTCTTCCGAAGCTCCCGGGAACATTTCTCGTCGGGGTAGCGTTCGTTTCAGTTTTGACAAAATTACGCGTCATGGGCAACCGGACTCTCTAGAAATTCATGATTGGTTCATTGATACGATTCGAGTTGCATCTGATTAGATAGAATATGCTTATTCTGATTCTGATCTGTATGCATTTTTTGAGAAGTTTCAATATCCCTGGTTTCTCTCTCACGTTGGTTCTCAGGTCACATTACACATCATAATGGTTCCGTTAGTTCAGTCCTTCTTGCACATGAGGCGACGAGTATATTACGGTTATACATCGTAGAGGCAAAGAGACAGGAACACCTGCTTAATATCGTGTGAGGCCCCATCGAGCACACAGAACTGCCACAACACGTCGTGGCATGGACTTGACTAATATCTGAAGTGGTGCTGGAGGGAATTGACACCATTGATCCTGCAGGGCTGTCCAATAAATCATTAAGAGTACGAGATCTCTTCTGAACAACACGTTGTAAGGCATCACAGATATGCTCAACAATGTTCATGTCCATGGAGTTTGGTGGCCAGCGGGAGGCTTCAAAATCAGAAGAGTGTTCCTGTAGCCGCTCTGTAGCAATTCTGGACGTGGAGGGTGTCGCATTGTCCTGATTGAATTGCCCAAATTCGTCGGAATGGACAATGGACATGAATGGATGCAGGTGATCAGACAGGATGCTTACGTATGTGTCCCATGTCAGAGTCGTATCTACACGTATCAGGGGTCCCATATCATTCCATCTGCACGCACCCCACACCATTATAGAGACTCCTCCAGCTTGAACAGTTCCTTGCTGACATGAAGGGCCCATAGCTCCATGAGGTTGTCTCCACACCCGTACACGTCCATCCACTCGATACAATTTGAAACGAGACTCTTTCGACCAGCCCATATGTTTCCAGTCATCAACAGTCCAATGTCGTTGTGACGGGCCCAGGCGAGTCGTAAAGCTCTGTGTCGTGCAGTCATCAAGGGTACACGAGAGGACCTTCTTCTCCAAAAGCCCATATCGATGATGTTTAGTTGAATGGTTCGCACGCTGACACTTGTTGATGGCCCAACACTGAAATCTGCAGCAATTCGCGGAAGGGTTGCACTTGTATGACGTTGAACGATTCTCTTCAGCCGTCGTTGGTCCCGTTCTTGCAGGACCTTTTCCCGGCCGCACCGATCTCGGAGATTTGATGTTTTACCGGATTCCTGATGTTTCCCGTACACTTGTGAAATGGTCGCACGGGAAAATCCCCACTTCATCGCTACCTCGGAGATGATGTGTCCCATTGCTCGTGGGACGACTGTAACACTACGTTCAAACTCACTTAAATCTTGACAACCTTCCATTCTATCAGCAGTAACCGATCTAACAACTGCGCCAGACACTTGTTGTTTCATATAGGCGTTGCCGACAGTAGCGCCCAATTCTCCCAGTTTACAAATCTCTGTATTTGAATACACTTGCCAATACTAGTTCCTTCGGCCCCGGGTTCCCGGGTTCGATTCCCGGCGGGGTCAGGGATTTTCTCTGCCTCGTGATGACTGGGTGTTGTGTGATGTCCTTAGGTTACTTAGGTTTAAGTAGTTCTAATTTCTAGGGGACTGATGACCATAGATGTTGAGTCCCATAGTGCTCAGAGCCATTTAGTTCCTTCGGCGCTTTAGTGTAGTTTACACTCTTTAACTCTAAGTGGATGATTGCGACTTCCTTATGCAGTCGATCGATATATCCGGCGGGAATACTGGTCTGCTCAACGCTACCTGCAATGTTACATTGTTTGTGGTTACCGGATTCATGTTACGTATGCAAGGCAAGAAAAAACCTGCATCCTTCGTAATGATAGTGGCCATGTCAGATTTAACTGTTCGCGCCGCGTCACGGTTCTACAGTGGTCCTATGAAAAACGTCCTCCGTTGACGATACTGAATTAGTGTCTTCGCAATCTGCTGCCAGTACTTCTCCAGCTTTTGCGGACGTTGGAGACACATAGACCCCCACTCTACTGACTTTCGGTCATTACCGGCATGTTCAGATGCAGCCCCTATTGCCCGTAAGGCGACGGCACCGGTAGCACAATTTAAACGCCGGCGAACTCGGGATAGTGAAGATTTTGATGTCACTCCTCCCCAGTCTGGCCTCTCCGAGAAGGTAGTGGTTGAGAGTGCTTCTTCCCGTGGTGGAGTTTTGAATACTGACTGCAATTACGGTTCTTATTTCGCCAGGGATGACAAGTTTGATTTTGTTGATGCTGAAATGAATGCTGCATCTGTGTCCTCTCCTCCACCCGGAGGGACGTCTGTGCCGATAATTTGATGGTAACATCGTCTGAAACTCCGCCTTTCCAGTGTCCTAGTGAAATGCCATTCCTTCTTCAATCTGGTACAATGGAGCAAGAGATTACTGTGGATTCTCTTCCGGGCTGCTTCAGACACGGCATTGCCTGTCTCTTCTTTATCTGATGATGATAATAGTCGCTCCAAGTTATACTCCTCGCATTCCGTTGAGTGGAGTGGGGACGCATCCCTCTCCGTAGCGGACCTTGATGAGCTCCGTACCCTTCCGCGTCAAGAAGTTATGTTGCCACGGAGTGGTGTGAAACAACGTTTTCGACTTGAGCGTGCAGTGTCGTAACGAATAAAAAAAAGAAAAAAAGTATGGAATATGCACCTTCCGGTGAAGAGGATTCAAATCTTGTACCTTCGTCTCCGCCGTCTGCCGGTACTGTGGAGAGTGGAGCGTGATGCGTACATTTCTTTCTAGTTTTACTTTCATGCTTTACATGTGTTAGCTAATGCAGGGGTACACCTTCTTACCTTAAATGTTAACAGGATAAGCTCCCCATTGCGGCTTGGTGCGTTACGTCAGTTTGTTTATGATTCCCAAGCTGGTATTTATGAAAAATGGTTCAAATGGCACTGAGAATTATCGGACTTAATATCTGAGGTCATCAGTTCCCTAGAACTTACAACTACTTAAACCTAATGAACCTAAGGACATCCATGACCAAGGCAGGATTCGAACCTGCGACCATAGCGGTCGCTCGGTTCCAGACTGAATGGCCTAGAACCGCTCGGCCACAGCAGCCGGCTGTGTATTTACGAGAAGTGTTATTTAATGTCTCTTGTCTCCCTGGAATTCCATGTTTTTTAATGTTGCGTTAGAAAATTCTACTGGTCTGGCCGTGCTGTATAGGAACGGTATTCTGTTGACAGACTTTGAAACGCTTGACGACTGCCGACGTATAGGATGTAGTTTTTATGATCTCGTCTTAATTTTTCTTTATGCTTCATCTGGATCTGGACGTACATATGACCGCTAGCGCTTTTATAAGGAAGATAAAAAAAGATGTAAATGTAGTGTGACTAGGGCCTCCTGTCAGGTAGACCGTTCGACGGGTGCAAGTCTTTCGATTTGACGTTACTTCGGCGGCTTGAGCATCGATGGGGATGGAATGATGATGATTAGGAGAACACAACACACAGTCCCTGCGCGGAGAAAATCTCCGATCCAGCCGGGAAACGAACCCGGGCCCTTAGGATTTGCAGTCTATCGCGCTGATCACTCAGCTACCAGGGGCGGACCCATAAGGAAGATGACATTTGTTTACTTCGTCAAAATCCGCAAAACATTTTGATGGGGGGAGATTTCAACTGCGTCTTACATCCTGTGGATGAGACTGCCGGCCTCTGTGGCCGAGCTGTTCTAGGCGCTTCAGTTCGGAACCGCGCTGCTGCTACTGTCGCGGGTTCAAATCCTGCCTCGGGCATGGATGTGTGTGACGTCCTTAGGTTAGTTAGGTTTAAGTAGTTCTAAGTCTAGGGGACTGATAACCTAAAATGTTAAGTCCCGTAGTGCTTAGAGCCACTTTTTTTGATGAGACTCCCAACTACTATTGTGGTGAACTCAATGATTGGTGGCGTCGTTGAGTCTACAGGATGCTCGGATCTGCAGATATCTCACACTGGTTCGTTTTTACAGCTACTTCTAACAGTCGAATGGACCGTTTTTATTTGTCTCTTTCACTATGTAGCCAACTTTTCTCAGATGATGTAATCCCCGGCAGCTTTACTGACCACTGCGCTGTTTCGATGACTCTTAACCACGTCCCGCAGCTGCTTCATCTTTTCATCCTATTTGGAAGCTAAAAATTTTATGTCTGGCAAATCCCTCTCTGCATGACATCATTGCTGCCATATGGGGGCGGGCAATCCGTTCTCAGTTGACTTATCCCTCAGTCATGGAATGGTGG
This sequence comes from Schistocerca cancellata, assembly GCF_023864275.1. Lineage (NCBI taxonomy): Eukaryota > Metazoa > Arthropoda > Insecta > Orthoptera > Acrididae > Schistocerca > Schistocerca cancellata. The sequence goes on from NC_064628.1 coordinate 702,848,045, forward strand.
GTTGCCGTTACTAAATCTCGGCTTCGCACTGCACTGTTCCATTTTAGCGCTGGTGAAGCTGCTGAAATGATAACGATTCGGGAATTTGTAAGTAGATTGTTTAGGTTTTTATGTTGGTAACGCCACGTAGTGCTTTGTATGAAAATCGCTGACTGCGCTGTGTGCAGTCTGTGGCTGGTTGGACTCATTATTGGAGTATTCCCTTGTGTAGTGTTGGGCAGTTGGATGTGAACAGCGTGCAATGTTGGGCAGTTGGAGGTGAGCCGCCACCAGTGGTGGATGTGGGGAGAGAGATGTCAGAGTTTTGAGAGAGGACGATCTGGACGTGTGTCCGTCAGAAAAAGGAAATTTGTAAGACTGGATGTCATGAACTAATGTATATATATGTATTATGACGTTTGAACATTATTAAGGTAAATACATTGTTTGTTCACTATCAAAATCTTTCATTTGCTAACTACGCCTATCAGTAGTTAGTGTCTCCAGCAGTTAGAATCTTTTATGTAGCTGGTAGTACTGGTGCTCGCTGTATTGCAATAGTTCGAGTAACGAAGATTTTTGTGAGGTCAGTGATTCATGAAAGGTATAGGTTATTGTTAGTAAGAGCCATTCTTTTGTAGGGATTATTGAAAGTCAGATTGCGTTACGCTAGCAAAATTTGTGTGTCAGTTTAGTGATGATCAGCTGTTTGAAAATCAAATAACGTAAGAGTTTTTCCAACACTGTCATTCTTAACTTTCAAAGGAGAAGTTTCAAATTTTATTATGCTGTCCTTCGTGATCTTTATGACAGCGCTCGAGACGTCCCTTTAAGGACTATGGAAGCTCACCGTGTGAAAGTGAAACTCCTGAAACTAAAAAGACTACAATTAGATGATCTTCGTTTGCAATCCCAGCCACGTTCGATCCTCCATGATGAGGTGGGGTCTCTATATCATCTAATTCGACTTCGGAAGCGATTTCAAAAGACGTGTCTCACCATTCGTTCTATAGATGGACTGAGTGGTCATCGCAACGTGATATAATGCGTGAATTTTCCCGGTATTTTACCAATCTTTAGGCTGGAGTGGCATCAGAAGGTATTCCCAAAGAATTTTATGTTCGTTTTGGCCGCTGTTGGGAGATACGATGACATTTATGTTGAATGAAGTGGTGCAAGGGGTACACATCCCACCCTCTTTTAAGGTCTGAAAAATTATTTTGATTCCCAAAAAGACGGGACGTCTGTCCGTGGATCAGCTCTTTCTGATAACGCTACTCAATTTTCATTATAAAACCGTTGCGCGGGCGATCAATAGCAGCTTGTCGTTTTGCATGCTGACATTGTCGCGCATTATCAGAGTTGTCTCCAGAATCGTACTCTCGTGACTCCCGTTGCTGAATGTCGTGATCTCATCTCGATTGCGTCCATTGGTACTGTGTCAGGAGCTTTATTTTTTATTGATTTTAATCATGCGTTTGACCGAGTTATGATTTTCTGTTGCGAGTGCTGACGGCTGTTGGTTTTGATGATCCCGCACGACAGATATTCACGCGTCTATTGATATATTCACGCAGATGGTATTCACGCGTCTATTGACGTGTATGGTCGTCTTACTGTCCCCATCGAAGCGTGTCGAGGTGTACTGCAGGGGAGTTCCCTCTCTACTCTCTACGTCGTTATTTGTGCTACTTATGGATGCTTCGGGTGCGCTATGATGTTATCGCGAGATTCCAGCTGATGGGATATTTGGACCTCCCTGATGTTCGGGCTTCTGCTTTATTTCTTCGACGAACTGATTAAAGTGCTTTTAAATCCCCCAGTCACTTAAAGCTCTCTTCTTGGCCTGTCTCTGTCGTGCTAGTTTGACCCCAACAACAGATGTTGGTAGGATAAATGATACATTAAGGCATATTCGTAAATTTTTCTTGATTTCGGTTATTTGGGGGTTAATAGTCTTTCCCAGTCGCATCTGTGTCAAAATACTTGTTATGTCGCTAGATGTTCCCAAATCGCTCTCCCTCTGTGGAGTCACTGTCGTCAGAGACAGATTGGAAGGTTGTTTAGTCCAATGTCAGCCCTCCTATTTTTCCGATGGAAATGGCATCCACATGGTACCAAGTCTTTTATAGCCTTCTCCTCACGAACGCTCGACTCTTTGGCACTGGCTTTAGTGAGACGGATGATGCAGTCGTTGCCATGAAACAGATACGTTATGTCATCGGCGAGTCGTCTGAGGACACAGACATTGGAGTTGGCTCCGCCGACAATTGGCCTTTCTTGCCAGGACGACGGAAACAGCAATCTATAGTCATCCTCCTGCGTCCCGGTTCAGCCTTCTTTCCCAGATCGAGGAACGATACGGTTTTGTGGCTTGTTGGGTATTGTGTTGATTACAGGGAGCGGAGTGGGTATGACTCCGGACATTTGTACCTTGGTTGCAGCCCATTGGACATGGCAAATGATGCCACACTATCGTTATTTTTTTGCGAATATGCCGGTATTTAATCGTAAAGGACTTGGATGAAGTATAGAATCCCTTTTCCGTTCCAATGTTTCATTCTCGCTACCTTGCTTTTGGTAAACTTGACTCGTGATGCTTCCTTTTAATGTGTATTGTTAGAGAGCATATGAAACGTCCCCTTTGAAAAATTATACACGACTGTGCTTAAACTGACACACAATATTTTTAGCGCAACGCAATCTGACTTTCAGAAATCCCTACAAAAGAATGGCCCTGACTAACATTAACCTATGCGTTTCACAAATCGCTTACCTCACAAAAATCTTGGTTACTCGAACTACTGCAATACAGCGAGCGCCACTACTGCCAGCTAAATAAAAGATTCAAACTACGGAAGGCACTAACTACTAGTAGGCATAGTTAGCAAATGAAAGATTTTAATAGAGAACAAACAATGTATTTACCTTAATAGTCATAATATATATAGCAGTTCATAATATCCAGTATAACAAATTTCAAAACTCCGCCATCTCTCTCCCCACATCCACCACTGCTGGCGGCTCACCTCCAACTGCGCAACGCTACGCGCTGTTAACATCCAGCTGCCCAACACTACAATGGTAGACAACAATGCAAACTAGCCACAGACTGCACACAGCACAGCCAGTGATTTTCATACCGAGCGCTACGTAACGTTGCCGATAAGAAAACATAAACAGCCTACTTACAAGCATATTTCATTTTTCTGGACCTGTTTGTCTTGTTTTTTGTTTAATTAATAACAATTAAATAAATTGTTGGAGGCCACGACTGAAAATGAATTTTTTTTCTTTATAAGTTGTAAGGTGTCTGGCAAATCCAACACCTTCCATGAAAACCCTGACATGATAAGCAAATCCAGTAGTACGTTACATAGCTCCGAATAAATCGTGACATTAAATTAACCAAAGTAATACGAGTAACGAGTGAGCAAATGGAATACCACAGACTAACACAAGAATGCCTAAATGCATGTCATACCTTCCCACCATGAGACAGACGCAGTTGCGAGGGGAGAAACGAGAACAGAAGCCGAGAGCAGAACCGTGTTAAGCTAGAAGGCCCTACAGACACCCACGTCGCCAGCTAACCGATAGGACCACCCCCGCAGCCCATGTTAAAAGCTAGAGCCCTCCAGAAGAACAGTATAGATCTTACGATAACACTAAAAGGGCCACACCAGCCGCAAGTTTTAGCGTGAGACTTTTTCACGTTTCTGCAAACCTAAAAAAAATGCCCCACCACGAAAAGTAACCGACAGGACCACCCCCCAGCCCATGTTAAAAGATAGAGTCCTCCAGAAGAACAGTATAGATTTTACGATAACACTAAAAGGGCCACACCAGCTGCAAGTTTTAGCGTGAGACTTTTTCGCGTCTCTGTTACGTTGCAAATTTTAAAAACATTGCCCCACCACGAAAAGTATAACGTTTCTCATTGGACAGACAGAATTTTTGTAGGCGGAGCTTAAGGTTAACATGGAGACTCTCATTGGTCAGATGAAAACACAGCCAGATAGTTTTTTTAAACCAACTTCGGTAAATTGTAGTAAGGAGAGGTTAGAAAGGAGTTGCTTCCGAGACAGCGAGATGTGAGGAGCTGCGCCGCCCTGACGCTGCCTAAACACCGGCAAGGTAATGAACGCACGCGATGCTGCATTTTTGAGCGCATAAGGCTTCACTCAGAACTGCAGAAGTCTCATCTGTTACATCCCTTTTTTACGTAATACTAGTGTCGATCGTCAATTGAAGCTCATGGTATTCACATTTGCTACGTAAGTTAAAATCTGAAACTCGATGATTTTTCTGATATATAATTATTGAGAAGCCACATCAGCCACTGTAATTTACAACAAATTAGATAAGTAATTAAAGATAATTGAAGGTCACTGTAGACCATTTTGATAGTTTTCTCTTTTGTGAAACTTAATTTAAACCTAGATTATAGATGTGATATGGCATAGGTCATCCTTCGATCCATTGTAGAACTTGGAAACCCATTCAGGGAATATTCGTTCACATTTTTGTTGAACGCAGTTGGTTTTTATCATCCTGAATTAAAATATTTCCTTTTATCAATAGTGCAATTTATAAACAATGTGTTGTGAGTAGAATAAAATTTCGAATGGTAAACTTAACTGCCTTTTCGACGTTATTTTACCAGCTAACTAAAAATAGGAAAGCCTTGAACCCCTTCCACTAAATTTAGTTAGTATTAAGATTCTTTTACAGGGAGTGCAGTGGAGCTGACGCTGAAATCATTAAGTATTTGGTTATATCATCGCTAGTCTCACTGAACTCTTCTGAACTCTACATGTCATGTGTGGTCTGGCGTCTCCTTACCAGCAACAGGTCCCAGGTTCAAACTAGCCAATTCCCTAAAAAACACACTCAGAGCGTCGTTGCGCGAAAGTGGTAGGGAGACACAACATAGAACAAACAGACACCACGCAGAATGTTAGAGAATGGCGACCCTGCCAGGATGGTAAAATACCATGATTGAAGGTCGACCACATGTCTAACTAGATCAGAAAAATATCCTGTTGAAAAATTTTCGTAATAAATTTTTTTTTTTGAAAGGCATAAATAGTTGAAAACAGTAGCTGCGGCGATAGATAGTAAGAAAGTATTCAATAGAAAGTGAGAAATTCAGGTAGAGACAATAGCATAATTAAGTTATGAATTTTAATATTGTTGTAATTATGTTTTCTCTCCAATGCAAGCGCACAGGTGGCGGATACATCGTTGACAAGTTGGTTCTGACCCAACAAGTAAGTGAATGGATTGTCAAGTCGTGTGTGCAAAAAGTTTATGAAACGCGTGAGATCGTATGTGAGCATGTTGACGCGCAGTAGGGCGAGTGAATTGCTTTTAAAACAGAAAATAAGGGATTTGGAAAGATTAGCAATGGCAGATCGAGACCTTGACCGAATTGAGGTAGAGACCCAGTATGAAGATGGACAGAGAATAGAAGACAGTACAACACACGATGCAGTATCGCGAGAAATAGTACAGAAAACGCACCTTAACGAAAATAATGTACGCCAAGGCTCAGAAAATCTAGGTCGGCATACGACAGAGGAGCAGGAAAGTAGAGAGACAGCCGATGAGGATTCTAACTTGCGTCTTGAATACGTAGAACCCATAGTACAAGTAATCAGAGCTCCCTCACCACAGAGTACAAGGAATTCGAGCAGAAATGTGTCAATGCACAGTTCAATGCAATCGGTTGCAAACCAACACTTGGGCGAAAACACAGAGCGTAGGACGTCGGAAGAAAACGCAATAGGACCCACCAATCTGGCAGAATTATTACAATTAATGACGGAAACCATGACAAGACAAAATAAAGAAATTGCGAACCAAATTAAAATTCAGAATGCAGAAACGACGAAACAAATTGCAGAAACCACGAGACAAATGCGTGAGATTAAAGAACAAAACAAAAAAATTCAGTTACAACTACGTCGTATTGAAGACGAGGCAAAAGAATCTCGAGAAGTGATAGGAAACTTAGTAACAGGCACAATCAATTGAGAACAGACATTGACAAGGTACAAGCGGACGTACAAACATTGCGTAATGACACTCAGGACGAGATCAAAACATTACGTAACATTACCCAGGGAGAAGTCAAGAAAGTAGAGAAACAGATAAACGAAATTACTAGACAAGCAGCAGGTACAGCGCGTGAAATTGTTGAAAACAGTGTGTTACGGGAACGTATCACAAAAGCAGCGCTGAAAAGATATGATAACCGCATAGTCAAAATAGAAGCGCAAACGAAGCGACAATTTAAGAAATTGCGAACAGAGTTGTTGCAAACCATTGAAGAGCGTAGTGAACAAGATCGAACAAGCACTGAGTCTGCAACCACATCCGCATCTGTAACAGCACCGGAAAAACAAACAATTAACGAAGATATCTTGCATTTGCTATTCCAATCACAGGCGGAAAGTAACATACGTGAAATCAGACAGCCTGCACCGAAACAAACACGTTTCGAAATTCTTGATGAACAAACGGCACCACAAACACATGCAGAACCACAAATGTATGTTTCAAGACAGTTTGGATCGTGCAATGAAGTTACAAGGTTAGCCAGACAAGATACCCAACCAATACCTGACAATGGAAAGCCAGGTCGCGAAGAGTACAGTGCAATGCATTCAGCTACACGTTCACAACCGATGGAAGAAAATTATTGCGTACCACTCCAACGATACTACGCAAGGGCAGGCGAAAGTTACAGTGGACAATATCCAATGGATCTACCACAAGCGGGTAGAACGACGGGAGAAATGATCAGAAACAAAAGTGGCGAAGAATCGCGAACTTCATATGGAACTATGACGAAGTACGACAACGATCATTTCCTCACAGGTAGAAAATTTCAGCACTTTCGAGAAGGAAACTCATTACATCCACGAACATTTGTTGATCAATTCCGAGTAGGATTACCAGAACACTGGACACTAGCACACAAATTAGACCTTATATGTCAGGAACAGTCGCAGAAACCATGCAGAATGTTGCAGGGACATACCGATCGTACGAAGATTTCAGAGAGAAGTTTCTCTCACGATATTGGACCAGCGAAGCACAGAACAGAGTGAAGTACGAATTATTTCAGAACTCATATTTTGAAAATTCAGGAGAGAAGAGTCCCGTGAAATTTTTCGAATTAATGGCAAAGAAAAATCAATGCTTAGATGTACCATACAGTGACGGAGAGTTGATAAAATTATGCGCGATGAAGCTAACATTGAAATACCAGCAATCATTAGTAGGTCGCGGAGGCAATGACGTCGAAGCATTTAAAGGTATTCTAAGGGAACTAGAGTTCATATTTTCGGAAGATGACGCAAGAAAAAGACGAAGCGCACGTGAAAACGGAAGCAAAAAGCAGTGGAATCCACAAGACACAGTACTAAGAAACAATAATTACGAACCACGTAATAACTTCGCACCAAGAAACGACAATAGATTTCAACAAATATCCGGTTATGGATTTAGAAGACAATATGGCAATAACTATAATTCACCCAGGAACGGCAACAACTATTACAGAGGGAATAACGACAACCGGAACGGGTATTGGAGCGCCAATAGGCCGACAAATTATCAACAAAGAAACAAATATCAACAAGCGAAGCAAGAAAAGAGAATACAGATACGAGAGGTGGAGGTAAGACCACCAAAGCCCGAAAAACGTTCGAATTGACAGCTAAGCGCCCATGCCAAAGAGAATAACGCACCGACCCAGGACAATTGCAGCACCTTGAACAGAGAAGTAAATACCTTATCACGAGAAGAGAAGAAGGAAGAAACAAATCCGCAGGGACCAGATGGAAACGAAGACAGGAAAATAACAATATCGTGTTGGGACGAAATTAATTGGGAGAATACTGACGAGGAAGATGAATTAGCAGAGGCATGCACAACGAATGTGGGAGGAAAGGACGAAGTAATGAGTATTGCAGAGCAGTTTGAGATGGAAACCAGGGAAAGCGAATTCAATGAGGATAATGCGCAGTCGACGGAAGTTGAAAATAAGTTACTATTGGGCACACAACCCAACGTGTATAATGAAGGAAGTTATGAAGCGATAATTAGAGCATTTAGATGCGATTTTGTGGAAGTAGCGGCGAAGAAGGAGAAGATAGACGAGGATGAGGAAAAAGTAGAGGATGTTGAAGAAAGTGTAAATGAAGGAAGAAATAGAGAAGAGGAAATAAAAGAGAGAGAAGTAGCAGTCGAAGCTTATCGTACAGAAAGTTCGAATTCACAAGGAAAATTCCTGAAAAGACTCATGTATGATTCAGTGGAGGATTCGTTGATGCAAGAAGAAGAAGAACAGAACCAACCCTTTCAAATTCAACCAATTGTGAAGGCCATGGTAAAGCATACCCCAGTCAATATTGTAATTGATAGCGGAAGTGAACTGACTGCGATCTCAGAAAATTTATTCACGCAGTGTAATGCCAATGAGGAATTGCCCGTTCTGAAAACACGTAAGATTAATGCAAGAGGTCCTATTAGAAACAATGTTACCGAAGTTATGAGACAAACAAGGTTAACTCTTTCGTGTCAAGGTCAAAAGATCGAAGCCAACTTCGTGATTATACCTAAACTAACTGTAGATTTGATTATAGGTGCAGATTTTTTAAATGAGAGACGAGTGATAATAGATATGGGGAAAGGTAACGTAACATTCGGGAATGTCACACTTCTCTTTGAGCAAAAGTTAAAATTAGAAGAAATACCAGTTATAAACAAACAATTAAGAATGATGCAAGATAAAGAGGATGAAGAATTAGAATGGCATGCACAAAAGGGGGAAGTCCATAAAGAAATTGACGAAAAATGGCAAGAAGTTCAAGATATTTTGGAACACAGTAAAAGAGAATTAGAGGCTATTTTATGAGATAAAGCAGAGGTATTTTTACCTAATACTGGCAGTATTAAACACAGTAAAAGTTTGAAGATTAATTTTATTGCTGGTAAATAATCAGCACAATATTTCAAGATTATGTTGCAGATAAGATCGTCAGGAGAAAGAAGAATGAAGAGAGAGGAAAGTGGGAAAAAGAAAGTAGTTTCAATAAAAACAAAAACAAAAATAACACCAATAGTACCATAGATTAAGGTGAAGGGATAAAACGTAGATAGTCTAACAGCATGAAATAATAAAATGCTATACACCATGACACTACACAAAAAATAAAAAAAAACGAATTTGAGGATTCTTGTAGAAGTTAAGACTCAAAATATCTTAGAATTGTAACATGGAAAGGGCGCCGAAATTTGTAAAACTTTTTAAGAAGGTGTAAAACAATGTAGGTACTAGACATATGTTAGATGATTATAAGCAAAACTTTTTGTAAGAACCATTGTAAAAACTCCAGCAAAGACCAGATGCAACGACCCACAAGTTACAACGCGAGAAGTATTGAGAAAGAAAAGGACGTAATTAGCAAGACACAATTCCTACAAGGCAGAAGCGTCGAGAGAAGGGAAAGGACAGTGAGGCCAACAGAGGGCTCTTGTATCGGGAGTGAGCAGTAAATAAATCTGCTGCCAAGTGGAACCACAGAGTGGCGGAACCTTGCTGGGACAGAACACGAAACCACAGAGTTGCGGAACCCTGCTGGGACAGAACGCCCCAACTCAGCGGAGCGATCAAAAAACGGCCCGACGAGAAGACGGCTTGGGCAAGCCACCACTGGCAAAAAATGCACTCCTGGAAATTGAAATAAGAACACCGTGAATTCATTGTCCCAGGAAGGGGAAACTTTATTGACACATTCCTGGGGTCAGATACATCACATGATCACACTGACAGAACCACAGGCACATAGACACAGGCAACAGAGCATGCACAATGTTGGCACTAGTACAGTGTATATCCACCTTTCGCAGCAATGCAGGCTGCTATTCTCCCATGGAGACGATCGTAGAGATGCTGGATGTAGTCCTGTGGAACGGCTTGCCATGCCATTTCCACCTGGCGCCTCAGTTGGACCAGCGTTCGTGCTGGACGTGCAGACCGCGTGAGACGACGCTTCATCCAGTCCCAAACATGCTCAATGGGGGACAGATCCGGAGATCTTGCTGGCCAGGGTAGTTGACTTACACCTTCTAGAGCACGTTGGGTGGCACGGGATACATGCGGACGTGCATTGTCCTGTTGGAACAGCAAGTTCCCTTGCCGGTCTAGGAATGGTAGAACGATGGGTTCGATGACGGTTTGGATGTACTGTGCACTATTCATTGTCCCCTCGACGATCACCAGTGGTGTACGGCCAGTGTAGGAGATCGCTCCCCACACCATGATGCCGGGTGTTGGCCCTGTGTGCCTCGGTCGTATGCAGTCCTGATTGTGGCGCTCACCTGCACGGCGCCAAACACGCATACAACCATCATTGGCACCAAGGCAGAAGCGACTCTCATCGCTGAAGACGACACGTCTCCATTCGTCCCTCCATTCACGCCTGTCGCGACACCACTGGAGGCGGGCTGCACGATGTTGGGGCGTGAGCGGAAGACGGCCTAACGGTGTGCGGGACCGTAGCCCAGCTTCATGGAGACGGTTGCGAATGGTCCTCGCCGATACCCCAGGAGCAACAGTGTCCCTAATTTGCTGGGAAGTGGCGGTGCAGTCCCCTACGGCACTGCGTAGGATCCTACAGTCTTGGCGTGCATCCGTGCGTTGCTGCGGTCCAGTCCCAGATCGACGGGCACGTGCACCTTCCGCCGACCACTGGCGACAACATCGATGTACTGTGGAGACCTCACGCCCCACGTATTGAGGAATTCGGCGGTATGTCCACCCGGCCTCCCGCATGCCCACTATACGCCCTCGCTCAAAGTCCGTCAACTGCACATACGGTTCACGTCCACGCTGTCGCGGCATGCTACCAGTGTTAAAGACTGCGATGGAGCTCCGTATGCCACGGCAAACTGGCTGACACTGACGGCGGCGGTGCACAAATGCTGCGCAGCTAGCGCCATTCGACGGCCAACACCGCGGTTCCTGGTGTGTCCGCTGTGCCGTGCGTGTGATCATTGCTTGTACAGCCCTCTCGCAGTGTCCGGAGCAAGTATGGTGGGTCTGACACACCGGTGTCAATGTGTTCTTTTTTCCATTTCCAGGAGTGTATGTGTAAAAGTCACACTACTGCCATTAAACAGCACGCTGATGCACGAAACTGAAGAAAAGTCCACAAAGTAGAAATGACATGCCCAAACAATTAATCAAACTGTTACTAAGAGGAGAACTTCAAAGCGACTAGATCAAACAGACACCACGCAGAATGTTAGAAAGTGGCTAAAACCATGTATTTTAATCCGAGTTTGCTTCTTTCCTTTTTGAGTAGCAAGTTGTAAAGTTTAAGAAAGGGGGCAGGGGCCGTCGAGGTATTATACTAAAAAAACTGCTGTTCCGTGTACGATTTGTGATCGTGGCTTCTTTTCATTCGATATTTTTTTCGGCGTATCTGATAATATCCAGGTAATCGGAACATTTCTCTTTGCCTTGTTTTGAAGTAAAACATCGGGAGATGAGATAAACATTCAAATAAGTGTACCTAATGTATTGACTGTTATTTTCATATGCATACATAGCACAAAAATATAGCTAAAGTATATTACTGCATAATCCTAACTGATCATTTATTCGTGAGCTTTCTCGCAAACAGTGGGGTAAAACTTATCATTGCAACAGGCAAAACATAAATAGTTCTCGCACCATGCTCAACACACGAACGAAGTCTCATCGCATTGACATGTTTTTCAGTACATTGTTCGTGGAAAACATATCTGATTCCTGTTGCTAAATACAGATCCATCAGATGTCAATTTGGATGCGTACCAAGCATATAAGGCATACCTTGAAAGATAGGGGCGCACTGGTTATTGTTCAATTTTGATAGGATCCGCCCTATCTTGTAATTCCTTGCTCTATTGTGAGGTCGCATGGTTTTGAATTCTTGCAATAAAGTTTTTACCTGTCGGAAAAAGTAAACTCACACGGTTGAGAAAGAGATGCACATTTTGGTTGTGTCGCTTTCATGTTGCAGTTTGGTTGAGCATCATCATCTACGAAAGTCTTATCTGGTGCTTCATGTATCATGATGAAAATAACTTTTAGTACATTATATATACTTATTTGATTACTAACTACACCTCCCGATGTTTTACTTAATAAAGGAAAAGAAAGGCATTCCTATTAACAGAATATTGCTAGATACATCGAAACAAATGTCTGATGAAAAGGAGATTACGACGAAGATTTGAACACGCACCAGCGGTTTGACCACTCGAACACCGACCTCACTGTGCTACACGTATGGAACGACGGATACCCTAGCTACAGGGTCAAAAACACAAAAACGTTAACTTTGCACCCCATACTACACTGATAAAAAAATGTTGTTTTTAGACTTTTCTTTCGGTGTATAGCATTCAAAATAAGAATTTCCTTCATCAGCTTTGACTTGGATTTTCAAAAACTAGAAAGTGTCTAACAAAAAGACGGGGCACACATCTATTTATTTTCAGGTGAAACGTCCTTGTGGAACTTGATAAAAATTGGTCAACCCTTGTAGGTCGTAGCCCGAATGAAGAGTTTAATAGGCAGTGGAGTGCTATGATCGGAACATTCGTGGCAGCTGAAAACGGCACACTGGCCCCTTACACCACCGATCAGTAACATTTCTGTTATGAGATGGGTTTTGCCTCACGTTCTAGTCACTCACGTAAGTTTTGGCTCCGATGCAGGGGATGTACTGATACCCAATTAATCAGCAACGACCAGAAAATTGACAGCGGTTCATTAACTAATGGCAGCCATCAGTCAAAGAGCTGGTGGCACCACGGGTGGTCTATTTCCACAGAGCCACTGCGTGTGCGGTTTAGTGGGGCTGGGAGGATTCGCCGTTAATTGCTCGCGGGCTAAGAGGCTTTCCCTGTGGATTACGGCGCCGAGGGTATAAGGAACGGCCCTTATTGTAATTAATATAAATGGGGAATTAATACGTAATTCAAGGGAAGTCGGGCACCGCTGCTGTGGTCCAGCGACCTGGGGGCGCTGGTACATCATTAAAGCGCAAGCCTGCTGCCGTCCCGCACTTTGTCGCTCTGTTCTGTCCCTTTGTCCTCGTAATGATGCGCTTAGGTTATTGACTAGATCTCCCGACGTCAATGAAGTTCTTTAATATCTACTGTTGAAAAAGATACCCAACGGTAATGGCGGTACGAATTCCTACCAATTCCTTCCCTTTCTTTCCCCATTCTCCGCGTCATCCCCAGTGGTGTCTGTGCTGTCGCACATGTCCGAAGCAACAGACTCTCTCTCTCTGTCCCCGTCAGAGATATGTAAACAGGCAGAATACGGCACTGTGGTCGGCAACGCCTATCCTATATAAGACAACAAGTGTTGGCGCAGTTGTAAGATCGGTTACTGCTGCTACAACGGCAGGTCATTAAGATTTAAATTCGTTTGAACGTGGTGTTATACACGGCGCACGAGCGATGGGACACAACATGTCTGAGGTAGCGATGAAGCTGGGATTTTCTCGTACGGCAATTTCATGAGCGTACCGTAAGTGTCAGAAATCCGGTAATACATCAAATCCCCGACATCGCTGCGGCTCGGAAAAAGTCCTGGAAGATCGGGACCAACGACGACTGAAGAGAATCGTTCAACGTGAGAGAAGTGCAACCATTCCGCGAATTGCTGCAGATTTCAATGCTGGATCATCAGCAAGTGTCAGCGTGCGAACTATTCAACGAAACATCATCGTTATGGGATTTCGGAACCGAAGGCCTACATTTCTACCATTGATGCGCGACACAAAGCTTTACACCTTGCCTGGGCCCCTCAGAATCAACATTGCACTGTTGATGACTGGAAACTAGTTCCCTTGTCGGACGAATCTCGTTTCAAATTGTATCTAGCGGATGAACTTGTACAGGTATGTAGACAACCTCATGAATCTATGGATCCTGCATGTCAGCAGTGGACTGTTCAAGCTAGTGGAGGCTCTGTAATGGTGTGGGGCGAGTGCAGTTGGAGTGATATGCGACTCCTAGATACGACTCTGACATGCCACGCATACGTAACATCCTGTCTGATCACCTGCATTCATTCATTTAGGGCCGGCCGGAGTGGCCGAGCGGTTCCAGGCGCTACAGTCTGGAATCGCGCGACCGCTACGGTCGCAGGTTCGAATCCTGCCTCGAGCATGGATGTGTGTGATGTCCTTAGGTTCGTTAGGTTTAAGTAGTTCTAAGTTCTAGGGGACTGATGACCTCAGAAGTTAAGTCTCATAGTGCTCAGAGCCATTTGAACCATTCATTTAGATTGCGCATTCCGACGGACTTGGGCAATTCCAGTGGGACAATGCGACACCCCACACGTCAAGTATTGCTACGGAACGGCTCCAGGAACACTCTTCTGAGTTTAAACACTACCGCTGGCCACCAAACTCCCCAGACATGAACATTATTGAGCATATCTGGGATGCTTTACAACGTGCTGTTCAGAAGAGATCTCCACCCCCTCGTACTCTTATGGATTTATGGACAGCCCTTCAGGATTAATGGTGTCAATTCCCTCCAGTACTACTTCAGTCATTAGTAGAGTCCATGCCACGTCGTGTTGCGGCACTTGTGCGAGCTCGCGGGGGCCCTATACGATATTAAACAGGTGTACCAGTTTCTTTGGCTTCGGCGAAATGCCGCGAGTAATGAGGATACTACTACATTAGTGGCGTGTGGATAAGTTGACGCTTTGGAGCTGACGGGAGGCATGCTAAGGTAGTCTGTCTACTTGTGACGACCACTGTGTTCTAATGGCGTAGTGGTCAGCGCATCTGCTTAGTAAGCAGGAGACCCGGGTTCGAATTCCAGTCCGCTACAAAATTACGACTCTCGCCGTTGCATTACCACAGTGCCATGTGGAGTTGAAAGTCACGAATTTCCACTCATCCGTTCCCTTTATTTCCCTGTCTGTATTTCATCCGAACAGAAAATCACTAAGTTACTAAAGTGCCTGAAAGTGCGCTCCATTATGCAATTCACGTGACTGTATGCGTTACTGGACGTTCTGCCACAAAGTTTGTTGAGTAATCGCAGCAAAACATAGTCCAGTTTCCGTCTCAATTTCAAGAAAGATGTAATGGTGGTTTTTATTACAAGCATCCTTAAAGTACGTCCAAGTAAAATTCAGTTTAGGAGAAGTCAAGAGACTGAGGATTGACAACCACAACGAAGTCCGTTGTAGACGGAAATGCTGGTCCTAGAGACTTTTGGCTATATCAGCCGCAGCATTCTTCTGCTGGAACGACTTTTGTTGTAGCTGGTCCAGAGATAATGTGTTTACAAAATGTCGCGTTTTCTATAACCTACGTAGCGCCCACTGATAACTGTGCTATGAAAGAAAGTATTGAAGATTCGTCAACGTGATGTTCCACACAAAACACCGACTTTTTGTGCGTGCAGAGGGCTCTCGTGCAGCTGATTGGATTTACCACAATCGAAATGAGGGAGTTCTGTGCATTCACATGCACATCGAGGTAGAACCATGTCTTGTGGAACCAAAATCCATTATCGAAGTCTTCGTCATCTGGAATTATTATAGCTTGCAGATAACTGCATGTTTTCCATACGGTAAACAACTGGGGGATTGCAATTTGGGCATGAGTGAGGGACAAACGAAACTCACTATACGAACCTCACGGAGATCGTGTGGCTGGAAAAGTACGCAGCTTACAGATCTGTCAAAATTTTTCTGGTACTGGTACATTCGGTCGATAGATTTTCGGTTTATTCGTCCTATTTCCTGTCTTGTGGACCCTGTGGTACTAGCACTCGAGCGTGGGTTTGTTTGATGCATCCTTAGAATACTTTGCTTTCGCAAGAAGTATTCTGAGTCTCCGTATAACTGGCATACCTAATGTGCAAAATTACGTTAGATTTTTTCTATAGATCTGCAGTGAAGGAAATCCTCAAGCTTGTAGAACATTGAAGAATAGATAACACAAATCTTGATGGTATACGTTACATTATTAGAGGTATGTGAATGTTCTTTCCTCAGATCATAAGTGAAATAGATGACAAAGAATACTCCTACTGTAATGTGTAACCCGTGTTTTGCTCACTTAAAGTAGGCTCATATCTGCAACGAAAGACACGTTCTTCCTTAAGATAGTATCACTATATGAAGACCGTTTGACATTCAAATTTTTCAGCATCTCATCCTTATCTGTTATTTACTTTCTAGAGCTGATGGTGTCCGCCATAGAGGATTCAGTTGGCACTTGAATTAGGAATTCTATACAACAACCCCCCCTTGAACCATGGACTTCGCCGTTGATGGGGAGGCTTGCGTGCCTCAGCGATACAGATAGCCGTACCGAAGGTGCAACCACAACGAAGGGGTATCTGTTGAGAGATCAGACAAAAGTGTGGTTCCCGAAGAGGGGCAGCAGCCTTTCCAATAGTTGCAGGGGCAACAGACTGGATGATTGACTGATCTGGCCTTGTAACATTAACCAAAGAGGACTTGCTGTGCTGCTACTGCGAACGGCTGAAAGTAAGGGGAAACTACAACCGTAATTTTTTCCGAGGACATGTAGCTCTTCTGTAGGGTTAAATGATGATAGCATCCTCTTGGGTAAAATATTGCGGAGGTAAAATAGTCCCCCATCCGGATCTCCGGGCGGGGACTACTCAGGAGGACGTCGTTATCAGGAGAAACAAAACTGGCGTTCTACGGATCGGAGCGTGGAATGTCATATCCCTTAATCGGGCAGGTGGGTTAGAAAATTTAAAAAGGGAAATGGATGGGTTAAGGTTAGCTATAGTGGGAATTAGTGAAGCTCGGTGGTAGGAAGAACAAGACTTCTGGTCATAAATACAAAATCAAATAGGGGTAATGCAGGAGTAGGTTTAATAATGAACAGAAAAGTAGGAGCATGGGTAAGCTACTACGAACAGCATAGCGAAGGAATTATTGTAGCCAAGGTAAACACGAAGCCCACGCCAATCACAGTAGTACAACTTTATATGCCAGATAGCTCCACAGATGACAAAGTGATTGAAGAAATGTATGATGAGATAGAAGAAAGTATTCAGATAGCGAAGGGAGACGAAAATTTAATAGTCATGGGGGACTGGAATTCGGTAGTAGAAAAGGAACAGAAGGAAAAGTAGTAGGTGAATATGGAATGGCGTAAGGAAGGAAAGAGGAAGCCGTCTGGTAGAATTTTGCGCAGAACATAACTTAATCATAGCTAATACTTGGTTTTAAGAGTAGTGAAAGAAGGGTGTATACGTGGAAGAGGCCTGGAGGCACTGGAAGGTTTCAGATACACTCCTGGAAATTGAAATAAGAACACCGTGAATTCATTGTCCCAGGAAGGGGAAACTTTATTGACACATTCCTGGGGTCAGATACATCACATGATCACACTAACAGAACCACAGGCACATAGACACAGGCAACAGAGCATGCACAATGTCGGCACTAGTACAGTGTATATCCACCTTTCGCAGCAATGCAGGCTGCTATTCTCCCATGGAGACGATCGTAGAGATGCTGGATGTAGTCCTGTGGAACAGCTTGCCATGCCATTTCCACCTGGCGCCTCAGTTGGACCAGCGTTCGTGCTGGACGTGCAGACCGCGTGAGACGACGCTTCATTCAGTCCCAAACATGCTCAATGGGGGACAGATCCGGAGATCTTGCTGGCCAGGGTAGTTGACTTACACCTTCTAGAGCACGTTGGGTGGCACGGGATACATGCGGACGTGCATTGTCCTGTTGGAACAGCAAGTTCCCTTGCCGGTCTAGGAATGGTAGAACGATGGGTTCGATGACGGTTTGGATGTACCGTGCACTATTCAATGTCCCCTCGACGATGACCAGTGGTGTACGGCCAGTGTAGGAGATCGCTCCCCACACCATGATGCCGGGTGTTGGCCCTGTGTGCCTCGGTCGTATGCAGTCCTGATTGTGGCGCTCACCTGCACGGCGCCAAACACGCATACGACCATCATTGGCACCAAGGCAGAAGCGACTCTCATCGCTGAAGACGACACGTCTCCATTCGTCCCTCCATTCACGCCTG
The DNA here is from genome assembly GCF_023864275.1 of Schistocerca cancellata. Taxonomy (NCBI): domain Eukaryota; kingdom Metazoa; phylum Arthropoda; class Insecta; order Orthoptera; family Acrididae; genus Schistocerca; species Schistocerca cancellata. Next base: position 702,866,161 of record NC_064628.1, read on the forward strand.
TCGCGACACCACTGGAGGCGGGCTGCACGATGTTGGGGCGTGAGCGGAAGACGGCCTAACGGTGTGCGGGACCGTAGCCCAGCTTCATGGAGACGGTTGCGAATGGTCCTCGCCGATACCCCAGGAGCAACAGTGTCCCTAATTTGCTGGGAAGTGGCGGTGCGGTCCCCTACGGCACTGCGTAGGATCCTACGGTCTTGGCGTGCATCCGTGCGTCGCTGCGGTCCGGTCCCAGGTCGACGGGCACGTGCACCTTCCGCCGACCACTGGCGACAACATCGATGTACTGTGGAGACCTCACGCCCCACGTGTTGAGCAATTCGGCGGTACGTCCACCCGGCCTCCCGCATGCCCACTATACGCCCTCGCTCTAAGTCCGTCAACTGCACATACGGTTCACGTCCACGCTGTCGCGGCATGCTACCAGTGTTAAATACTGCGATGGAGCTCCGTATGCCACGGCAAACTGGCTGACACTGACGGCGGCGGTGCACAAATGCTGCGCAGCTAGCGCCATTCGACGGCCAACACCGCGGTTCCTGGTGTGTCCGCTGTGCCGTGCGTGTGATCATTACTTGTACAGCCCTCTCGCAGTGTCCGGAGCAAGTATGGTGGGTCTGACACACCGGTGTCAATGTGTTCTTTTTTCCATTTCCAGGAGTGTAGATTATATAATGGTAAGACAGAGATTTAGGAACCAGGTTTTAAACTGTAAGACATTTCATAGGACAGATGTGAACTCTGATCACAATCTATTGGTTATGAACTGTAGATTAAAACTGAAGAAACTGCAAAAAGGTGGGAATTTAAGGAGATGGGACCTGGACATTCTGAAACAAAAAGAGGTTGTAGAGAGTTTCAGAGAGAGCATTAGGGAACGATTGACAAGAATGGGGGAAAGAAATACGGTAGAGGAAGAATAGGTAGCTTTGAGAGATGAATTACTGAAGGCAGCAGAGGATCAAGTAGGTAAAAAGACAAGGGCTAGCAGAAATCGTTAGATAACAGAAGATATACTGAATTTAATTGATGAAAGGAGAAAAAATAAAAGTGCAGTAAATGAAGCAGGCAAAAAGGAATACAAACGTGTCAAAAATGAGATCGACAGGAGTTGCAAACTGGCTACACAGGGATGGCCAGAGGACGAATGTAAGGATGTAGAGGCATATATCACTAGGGGTAAGATAGACACTGCCTGCAGGAAAATTAGAGAGACCTTTGGAGAAAAGAGAACCACTTGCATGAATATTGTGAGCTCAGATGTAAAACCATGTATAAGCAAAGAAGGGAATGCAGAAAGATGGATGGAGTATATAGAGGGTCTATACAAGGGCGATGTGCTTGAAGACAATATTATGGAAATGGAAGAGGATGTAGATGAAGATGAAATGGGAGATACGATACTGCATGAAGAATTTCACTGGGCACTGAAAGACCTAAGTCAAAACAAGGAGCCGGCTGTAGTCAACATTTCATTTGAACTACTGATAGCCTTGGAAGGGCCAGCCCTGACAACACTCTATCATTTGACGAGCAAAATGTATAAGACACGCAAAATACCCTTAGATTTCAAGAAGAATATAATAATTCCAATCCCAAAGAAATCTAGTGTTGACAGGTCTGAAAACTGCCGAACTATTAATTTAATAAGTCACGGCTGCAAAAGAATAACACGAACTATTTACAGGCGAATGGAAAAACTGGTAGAAGCCGACCACGGGGAAGATCAGTTTGGATTCCGTAGAAACGTAGGAACACGTGAGCCAATACTGACCCTACGACGTAGCTTATAAAATAGATTAAGGAAAGGTAAACCTACGTTTCTAGCATTTGTAGACTTAGAGAATGCTTTTGACAATGTTGACTGGAAAGCTCTCTTTCAAATTCTAAAGGTGGCAGATGTTCAATACAGGGAGCGAAAGGCTATTTACAATTTGTACAGAAACCAGATGGCAGTTATAAGAGTCGATGGGCATGAAATGAAGGCAGTGGTTGGGAGAGAGTAAGACAGGGTTGTAGTCTATCCCCGATGTTACTTTATCTGTGTATTGAGCAAGCAGTAAAGGAAACAAAAGAAAAATTTGGAGTAGGAATTAAAATCCAAGGAGAAGAAATAAAAACTATGAGGTTCGCCGATGATATTGTAATTCTGTCAGAGTCAGCAAAGGACCTAAAGGAGCAACTGAAAGTAATGTACAGTGTCTTGAAAGGAGGATATAAGATGAACATCAACAGAAGCAAAACGAGGATAATGGAATGTAGTTGAATTAAATCAGGTGATGCTGAGGGAATTAGATTAGGAAATGAGACACTTAAAGTAGTAGATGAATTTTGCTATTTGGGGAGCAAAATAACTGATGATGCTCAAAGTAGAGAGGAGATAAAATGTAGACTCGCAATGGCAAGGAAACCGTTTCTGAAAATAGAAGTTTGTTAACATCGAATATACGTTTAAGTGTCAGGAAGTCTTTTCTGAAAGTATTTGTATGGAGTGTAGCCATGTATGGAAGTGAAATCTGGACGATAAATAGCTTAGACAAGAAGAAAATAGAAGCTTTCGAAATGTGGTGCTACAGAAGAATACTGAACATTCGATGGGTAGATCATATAACTAATGAGGAGGTACAGAATAGAATTGGGGAGAAGAGGAATTTTTGGCACAACTTAACTAGAAGAAGGGATCGTTTGGTAGGACATGTTCTGTAGCGTCAAGGAATCACCAATTTAGTATTGGAGAGCCGTATGGAGGGTAAAAATAGTAGGAGACCAAGAGATGAATATACTAAGCTGATTCAGAAGGATGTAGGTTGCAGCAGTTACTTGGAGATGAAGAAGCTTGCACAGAATAGAGTACCCCGGAGAGTCCCTGGACTGAAGACAACAGCAACAATACAAGTACGTGGGGGTTTCTGTAAGTATTTTCCTTATTATACATGCAATAGCACAAGTTTCTGTGTAGCCTTCTTGTAACACTTCTTGTTTTTATTTGTGAGGTCAACGGTCCCTAGGCTTACACACTAGTTAATCGAACTTATACTAATTTACACTAAGGAGAACGCGCCCAACCATGCCCGTGGAAGGACTCGAACCTCCGACGGGGGAAACCGCGCGGCTCTGCTTGCAATTATTAGCTTGCACAGTCGGTGTCATTATTGCCTTTATTGGCGGGTGTCATATTGAAGTGACAGAACGCAAGAAAGTCATCCGACAGACAACAGAAAATACTGGGTATTTATACGCTTTACGGTAAATAACGCACATCAGAGTAAAGTACATGTGGTCCCTCCCATTACTTTGTCATATGGAAAAACTGGTGGTCCTCTAAAAATCGTGTAAATGTGGTAACGCTTTCTTCCGTATGTGGAACAACACTGACTCTTGCTATTGATGGGTTGGTATATATTGCAGTTTCACGGCGCGCCTGAGGTACTTGTTTTGTCCGCCGTATTGCCGTCTCTGTCACATTCTTCGCTTCACATGATCATCCCTGATATCATGGGGGCTTCATTTCCTGCCTCTAGAGCCATCTTAACACACTTATCACTTATTTTGGCAGCTCGGCGTTCGATTGCGGCGTCACGCCGCGTGATAGTGCATTCTTGTCGGTGCTTTCGCTTGGGCAGTGGGAGGTATCACGGGAGCGTACTTATTAACGGGTTATCGCCCGCTAAACCCTATACATAAATGTGCAAGTCTGTCTGATCCATGAACAGTGCAACAAGTCTGTCAGATTTCCCTTCGTCGGCAAGGTGCGTGGAGCGATCATCACATCCCATAGATGTAAACTGACCTGTCTGGAACCCTTGTTCCATGTACTAAATTACCTTTCATCTCTCGTGTCCTATCTGTAAAAATTTCCTTGCCCTCAATACACATTCCTAAATTAAATGTGCCGTTACTGTCCTTTATGTTACGACTCTTTGCGGCTGTTGCACGCTACTAATGAATGGACTTGCCTAGGTAGTCAAAGAACAGTGGGAGTTTGTTAACACAAAACACTGTAGAAGTTCAAGATAGAGCAGCTTCAGAAATAATGCAATTAAAAGATTCTACCTATTTGATGTGACTACGGAATAATACGTAGTAGCAGTTACTAAGATGGTACGAGCTGTATTGTTTATGCTAGCTGAAGTCACCGAGTTAAGTATAATCGACTGTTCTAATAAGTTATCAGTGACATAGCCGGGAAATGTTCGTATGTGGATAGGTTGTTGGTGATGCACTCGCGATAACTCAAAAAAAAAAAAAAAAAAAAAAGTGTGTGAAACCTTATGGGACTTAACTGCTAAGGTCATCAGTCCCTAAGCTTACACACTACTTAACCTAAAGTATCCTAAGGCCAAACACACACAGCCATGCCCGAGATGCCCGAGGGAGGACTCCTGCCCCACAGTCCATGACTGCTGCGCCCAGACTGCGCGGCTAATTCCGCGCGGCGCCATGACTCCTCAGTGGTATGCGAGACAGTATTCTCCAACTCGTGATCCACAGACCTGAGAGGCTGGCGTGAAGTCCGAAGTGTACAGTGGCCTCGGCGAATGGAACTTTTACAAAGGGGCTAACTGCCCAGTCGTTATTAATCCCAAGAACCCGTGAACTTTGAACTCCCGATGTTGACTGCCTCGAGAGCAGCCGGCTGATGTCCTACAAAACCATCCCGGGGTAGAATACCAGGAAAGTGTAGTGATGGCACGTGACTGGCGTAAGGTAGTCTAGTACCGACGATAGCAGCGCTGTGCACGGCGGGTGTAGCGCCACGGGGTATCGTGAAGGCAGCTGCCGCGGTCTTGTTGCTGGCGTTCTGGAAGGGTGGCAACCCGCATTACACACTGTGTGGCTCGCATGTGCGACATGTGATGGAGTGATGAAGTCGGATATTTGGATAAATTAGTTACAGTTTTTGTGGCCCATTTCATGACCACGGCTCTTCATGAGAGTAAGTAATTGTCGATTATAAAATCAAATGATAACTCACAGACACAACTAAATTCACCTCATAATCGATTCTTTCGTAGCTTAGCGATAAGATGATCTGTTTTCCTACATACTTCTTTCTGGTTGCAAATGCAGGGAACAGTGAAAGTCTTTTAACTGGTGTCTCATCTAATTTACTGCCACTCTCCCTAGTTTTAAGTAAGTCGAAAGTGACGTCACTTTCGAATCAGAACTGAGGCATGTCCAAGTCTTAATTCCTTACACGGTTATCTCGATGTGGAACACCACCTATGGCCATCTATGGTCATCTATGGCATTTCTGGGTCATCACGATGCGATCGCTAATATGAAAAACTACGTATGTGATGTTCCTTTTCTAATGAGGCGTCCGCTGTGATACCTAATCGTCTTCGGTCATGTGTTTCCACTATCTCGCGCATCTCTGCCATAGGAGAAGCCCATGGTGGTGTACATTGATATTCTTCGAGCACTCTCTAATCTCGGGACGATTGAAGTCGACTGACATGAAATCCATGATCCACTGCTTTGTTCCATTCATGATCATCTTGTGGTGGACCACATAGCCTGTCCCAGTCGCACTATTCCTTTCAACTCTTCTTCTATCAGTACTGTGCGAATTTGGCCTGCTATTGCGCTGGTCTAACGTGCGTCGTCCTCTGTTGTACCAAGTCTTCGACGTCGTCCAATGACCACAAAATTTTTGGGAACTGTTCTCTCAAAGGTGCCCAACGAGTGCAGGCTGTATGTTAGCAAGGAAGTGTATGCACAACCCACTACACTATTCCTCAGCTGTCATTTTAACGTCCAAATGTCCCGCCAGGACTATATTTCCATGGATTGGCTAGACTTTGGCACGTATAGTCCGTGACATATGCTTATTTTCGCACTTAACATACGCGGCTAGGTTCCAGCACATCGCAAGGAACGTGGTACCTTTGCACGTACTGCTCTCGGAAACTGCCACATCGACCTATGTAGCTTCTTCCTACACAAGCGTCTCCCTCTCATTAAGCAATGCATTGCCACTCCTTTCACAAGCAGATATGGATGTAATTCTTTTTAAGTACGCCTTCGTGTGGATGCTTCGCGTTGGGTCTATACTAGACAGTGGTATGTCTCTCCTCAGCATCGTAGCCTCTACAAGCAAACCCGCCGCAAGTCATCCTTGCCGCATTGTAGACACCTCCTCCTTGAGACCAGACACTTTTGCAGCGTGCTGGTTAATTACTATCTAACTGCCTGACAAAAAAGTGAAGCAGTCGGGAGACAAGGTCGGATGTCGATGTAACTTCGTATTATTTTACACTATCGGCAGTTATACAAATTGTTAGAGTTGCAATTCTCTGTGACAGGTTGAACGGCCATCAGCGTTCATAAGTGTTGTTCATGTTTACTCTTGTTAAGAGGATTAGTAGGATATACAGTGCTATTGAAAAAGGAGGAACAGATTTCAAATATTTATTGCTTCCAAATTTCAGAAGATAGAAACACAATTCCAACGTTCCTGCAAAGAGAGAAGTTCAATGTTTTGTGCATTCAATGTCAGAACTATGCAGTGGAAGTAAGTTCCTCAAAACTGAAACAATGCATTAATTTCTCTGCTTCACAAAAAATGGACATCAAAACATACAATCCTGTAAACCTGTTGGCGTCCTCTTTATAACGTATGCGCGTTAAGAAGAAAGGATTCTAAAAAGGAAAAGAAGAGAACTGATTTTAGAAGAGGATATAGCACAAGAGACAGTTTTTAAAATTGTGAAGAAACTGTAGATGGCATAATGCGTATGAATTATCGTCTTTATCTGGAATTCATCAATGTTGAGAAGGTTTTTAGCTCAGTTTCAGCAAAAACCTATCCTAACGGCTTCTAAGAAGGAAGAAACTGATTCTTCTTGTGTTAATAGACCATTAAAACGTACGGCAATGCTACAGCTTCCATTAGACTTTATGTAGATGGTGAGAAATTCAGAACTCAATAGAGGAGGTAGGCAAGAGGATTCCGTATCAACAAAACTATTCTCAACTGTCCACGAATAAGTCCTCAAAATGTTAAAACAGGAACTGTAAAAAACGAATACGTGTCAACGGAACGTATCTGAGCCATAGTAAGTTCACGGATGATACCCCACGGTTTGCCACTGGGGCATAAAAACTTCAGCAGTAACCGGAAGAATGTAATAGTGCAACTTCGAAAGTAGCTTTGAAATCCCCTTAAAATGAGACAAAAATGGTGAAGTTGAGTATTAAGAGAAGCTGACGGCGGCGACAAGCAGCAGAAATAATCAAAAGAGTTAAAACGTTGTGGAGTGATTTTTGTAAATTGAATAGGGTTGGCGAATACCTGGAGGACGTTGTTTGCCATCACTCGTAGTGGCAACAGTGAAGTGCAGAGGAGGTGGTGCTGAGGTACAGCGCTTTTTTGTGTGGTTGGGATGTGGTCCCGTTATTACGCTTAAGAAAACGCTAAATGCAAAACGATTTTACAGAGTTGAATTCTGTGTATAGCAGAGGAACAGTCCAGAGACGATGACTGTATTAGCGTGGCAGTGCCCCCTGATGTGTCGAAACAGATGTTTACGATCAGTGTACATCATCCGTATTGACTCATGACAGTAACTTATGGATTTTGATGTGCAGGTGATAAGAATACACGAATGCTACCCACCTTGCGCTGGAGCTACGAACCCGTATGTTGGAAATTTGGAGGGGAGACAAGAAAACGAACAAGTGTATGACTTTCATGAAAATGAAGAAGTAGATGTAGGCAATACATGTAGCCAGGAGAATGACTAGAAGATGAAAATAAAGCTTTGGGTCCTAGAGAGATGAGAAGACCGGGGCAACGTCTTAATGAAACATGGGTAGATGACATCAAAAGACGCGAGGGAGCAACATGGGCGTATGTAGCTGACGAAACGCATTGAGAAACCAGATGGTTGTTTTACGTGGTAGAGAATATCAAATAGTTTATGAAGAATTATGGATTGTGGATTGCAGTTCGGGAATTTCGTGCTGTAGTTGCGCTGTGTCCTTATTGTATGATTCTATCACGAAAAAAGGACACAATTTGGGAACTTAAAATATTCACGTTTTTCATAGCTAATACTCCCTTATTATTTTCTCCATAGCTGGCTTAGGAGAGTCGGTATCTGATCAAAGTATCCGTACGCCTATTACGGCACATTGATGTGAGGTGTGCCCGTCCTTCGCCTTTATGACTGCATGAACTCTGCTGGAGACACTTTCAGTGTGTCTGAATGATTCTGCAGCAATTGCAGCCAACTCTTGGACGCTGGAGTCTGGGCCAAGTCGACGTTCTAGCTCATCTCAAAGCTGTTCCAATGGGTTCAGGTCAGGATTCTGGACAGGCCTATGTATTTCAGAAACTATCGCCCACAAACCATTGCCTCACACATGCTGCGTTAAGACAGGGTACATTGTAATGCTGAGGCGCTCATCGTGTCTGGACTGTTTCTCTACTACATAAAGGACACAGTACTGTAAAATTCTACCACATCTAGCGTTTTCATAAGCGCAATAGAGGGGCACCCCCTAAAGACAAAAAAAAAAAAAAACGTATACATTAACACCATCTCCTCTGTACTTCATCGCTTGCACTACACGCGACGGTAAGCAACGTTATGCAGGTATATGCCAAACCCAAACCCTTCCATCGGATTGCTAAAGGGTATAGTGCAATTAATCACTCTAAATCACTCGTCTTTAGACATTCACTGTCTAATGGCGTCGCTTCTTTACGCCTCATCATGCGTTCGTTAATGTCTTTTTCCAGAAATACTGAATGTCTTTTTCTAAAGCTGTTTCACAGAGGAAGACTGCACTGCAGTTTCTTCTCTAGATAGACGCACACATGACAAAATGGTGGATATCGAAATAGATGACAGGGGGATAGAAAAACAATTAAAATCGTTCAAAAGAGGAAAGGCCGCTGGACCTGATGGGATACTAGTTCGATTTTACATAGAGTACGCGAAGTAACTTGCCCCCCTTCTTGCAGCGGTGTACCGAAGGTCTCTAGAAGAGCGTAGCGTCCCAGAAGATTGGAAAAGGGCACAGGTTATCCCCGTTTTCAAGAAGGGACGTCGAACAGATGTGCAGAACTATAGACCTGTATCTCTAACGTCGATCACTTGTAGAATTTTGGAACACGTATTATGTTCGAGTATAATGACTTTTCTGGAGACTAGAAATCTACTCTGTAGGAATCAGCATGGGTTTCGAAAAAGACGATAGTGTGAAACCCAGCTCGCGCTATTCATCCACGAGACTCAGAGGGCCATAGACACTGGTTCCCAGGTAGATGCCGTGTTCCTTGACTTCCGCAAGGCGTTTGATACAGTTCCCCACAGTCGTTTAATGAACAAAGTAAGAGCATATGGGCTATCAGACCAATTGTGTGATTGGATTGAAGAGCAGCATGCCATTCTCAATGGAGAGAAGTCTTTCGAAGTAAGAGTGATTTCAGGTGTGTCGCAGGGGAGTGTCGTAGGACCGTTGCTACTCACAGTATATATAAATGACCTTGTGGATAACATCGCAAGTTCACTGAGGCTTTTTGCGGAAGATGCTGTGGTATATCGAGAGGTTGTAACAATGGAAAATTGTACTGAAATGCAGGAGGATCTGCAACGAATTGACGCATGGTGCATGGAATGGCAATTAAATCTCAATGTAGACAAGTGTAATGTGCTGCGAATACATAGAAAGAAACATCCTTTATCATTTAGCTGCATTATAGCAGGTCAGGAACTGGAAGCAGTTAATTCCATAAATTATCTTGGAGTAGGCATTCGGAGAGATTTAAAATGGAATGACCATATAAGATTAGTCGTCGGTAAAATAGATGCCAGACTAAGATTAATTGGAAGAATCCTAAGAAAATGCAGTTTGAAAACAAAAGAAGTAGGTTACAGTACACCTGTTCGCTCACTGCTTGAATACTGCTCATCGGTGTGGGATCCGTATTAGATAGCGTTGATAAAAGAGGTAGAGAAGATCCAACGGAGAGCAGCGCGCTTCGTTACAGAATAGTTTAGTAACCGCGAAAGCGTTACGGAGATGACAGATAAACTCCAGTGAAAGACTCTGCAAGAGAGACGCTCAGTAGCTCGGTACAGGCTTTTGTTGAAGTTTCGAGAACATACCTTCACCGAGGAGTGAAGCAGTATATTGCTCCCTCCTATGTATATCTCGCGAAGAGACCATGAGGATAAAATCAGAGAGATTAGAGCCCACACAATCTTTCTTTCCACGAACAATACGAGAGTGGAACAGCAGGGAGAACCGATAGAGGTACTCAAGGTATCCTCCCCTATACACTGTCAGGTGGCTTGCGGAGTATGGATGTAGATGTAGATGTAGGACGTCAAATGGGCCGACTTGGAGTAGGAGAGGCACCACAAAACTTGGTCAGCATGACCAGGAAGGATTCAGGATTCACGCTAATAGGAGTGGAAGTTCCAAAACATAACAAAATAATTTTTTTTACATGTGAAATTTCATCGTTTTTTCACTTACTATTGGCTGCATTTGTTGCTATAGGTACACTTTTCTTCGTAAGTTAGGCAGATTCTTCGATGAATTTTGCACATCATGCAAACCATACTTACAGGTGTATGAAACTCTAAAATTTTCCAAATTATTAGAAACTGTGGTAAAAATTGAGATAATTAACTATAAAATTTGAGTTTTTCAAAACGTGAATTTTAAAATGTAATAGCTCGTTCATTTTTTCATAAATTAAATAAATTCGAGAGTTTCACATACCTGTAAGTATAGTTTGTATGCTATGCGAAATTCATCGAAGAATCTCGCTTACTTATGAAGAAAAGTGTATCTATAGCAACAAAAGTAGCCAATAATAAGTCAAAAAATGATGAAATTTCATATATAAAAAGTTATTTTTTTAAGTTTTGTAACTTCTACTGCTATGAGTGTAAATCATGAATCCGTCCTGGTCAAGCTGACAAAGCCTTATGAATTTATTTGTAAAAGTATAGACAGTGGAAATTAAAATGTCCTGTGGTATCTCTCCTGCTCCAAGTCGGCTCGTTTGATGACCTGCCCCCTTCAACATTGACTATAGAAATGTCTAGCTTATGAAGAGCCGCTCTACCATTGCACCCCATTATTTTTAATTCACTAAGCAGTCATTGTGCCTGCTGGACACCTGTCAGCACTCTATTGACCAAGACTGATTCCTTCCACTGATTTCCTAGTGATTTTCACAACCACATTCCACAATTGTCGACGGTCCCTGGTCGTCAGTTCCTCCGGTCAGGCTGGTCTTGCTTTATACGTGGTTGTTCCTTTTCGTTTGCAGTTCGCAGTCACATCACCAGCAGTCGACCTGGGGAGCTTAATAAGTGTTGAAGTGTTCTCGATGGGTTTGTTACTCAGGTGACATCAAACGACCCGTCCATGTTCGGCGTCACCGCGCTCCCCGACCGACCCATTGTGCTGTCACTGCTTCTCTGCTGTCACCACAGCACTCCTCGCCACCTTTTGCACTCGCAGGTCCGCGTATCGTGGCATCCAATGGTCACTTCAGCATTACGTAATGGTGTCCGGATAGTCTTGATCAGATAGTGTATATATCACGAAAAATATTTTTTTTATGGTGACGCTAAACTTATTTCTGCTTTATCTCTCGCGGATGATTTATTGAATTTGACATTATTCTGAGTCTGTAAAATTTGCTTTTTCGTTTTGTGCTGCAATTTTTTGCTAATGCACATGTAACAAAACTGTGCTGAGGTAATCTTGGAATAATGACTTTCTTACGGGCTATCTTGCAGCGTTTAAACACACTGGCGTTTCGGTACTATTGCACTTCCGACCGCGAGCTGGAAATTCCTATTACTTCTAAAATGGCTGGAAATGAAGTACACGGGGTGAATCACCTAAAACTTGCACAGTAGGTATTTTGGACTTGGAAAGTGCGATTGTTGTGCGGTTTTTACATAAGGATTCGTAGTGAGGGACTCGTGTTTTTGGCCAACCAACAGCTTATAATAATACACAGAAAGTGTATTTTTTGAACAAACATACGATTCTGAAATGGGACGATGACTATTGACATTAAAAAAATAAAAGTACGGTAAACTGGAATGTCAGTGGCGTTTGTTGCAGGGTTCTAGTGCGGGTTATTTACAAGATATCATCTTTTGAAAAGTATCCACACCGATTGAACTTGCTTAGTTACTAGATACGATGTTCTGATGTTTGCTTACAGTGTGCTTGTGCGTTCCTTGAGTGCACTGTGATGTTCCAGTGAGTTGGTGTGTTGCAGTCCAAGCAGTAGGTCGAGAGTAGACGATGGGATTTACCGATGTAGAAAAAGCCGACATGCTCATGGTTTATGGAGGGTGCATGAAGAATGCGGTTTGTTCTTGTAAGATGTATGCGCAAGACATCCAAATTTACGTCAAAGATCGCGGGAATTATTTATCAACCTCATCAACCAATTACGTGAAAGTAGTACTGTAACACCTTGACAACGTAATAGAGGGATACAAGAGATGACATGAGAAGGGAAAAATTAACTTTCTTGGTGCTGCTGCAGTTGAGCCGTACGTTAGCTACTGCGCAATCGCATGAGGAACTGGTATGAGTCAGGCAAGTGTTCTACGCATTATCCATCGACGTAGGTTCCGTCCCTATCACATCTCTCTCCATCAGGAGCTTTATGGAACGATTATGACAATCGTGTTAACTCCTTTACTGGGGCATTAAGACAGTATGCTCCGTATGCATCATGTATCTTGTTTAGTGATAAAGCCACAATTATGAATCACAGGCCAGGGAAACCACCGAATCATGCACCATTGGTCTGTTGACAATGACTGTTGACTTCGTCAGGTGGAAATTCATCGTCCGTGGAACGTAAACCTGGTGTGTGGGACAATGACCATTTAGCTAGTAGGCGCGATTTTCCTAGACGGAAGGCCGAATGCGCGTAAGTATCACAGCCTCCTAAAAGGCCGTCTTCCACGAATGTTAGAAAATGTTCCTCTCCAGGGTAGGAGGAACCTCTGATACGAACATGATAGCTGTTTAGCCCAAAGTGCATGAAATAATGCAGCATGTCTTCACGAATTGTTTCCAAATCGTTGGATTGGACGCACATGACCTCTACCTTGGATGGTCAGTTCCTCAGACTTAGCTGTATGGGGAAAGCTAAAAGACGCTGTCTACAAGGACATACCAACTACACCCCACGATACTGAATGACGTATTACTGCACCCTGCTCGGACATCTCTGCTGAAATGCTAGCACATCTGCAGCGGTCGTTCCATACCAGACTGAAGCGTGTTCTGTACCTGCCGATGGCTATTTTCAACACCATCTGTAATGGTCAATTGTCTTGTTACTGGCCAGAATCCACGTAACTAGTGTATTCACTTGCGTCACTCTTTAGTGTGTGGAAACTTTTCAAAATACGATATCTCGTAAACGACTCGCACTAGAATCCTGCAAAAAACACCACTGACATTCTCAATCTACGCTACTTTTAGTTTGTTAAGGACACTAGGCATTGTTCCATTAAAAGAAGTGTATGTTTGCACAGTAAATACATTAAGTACTATTGCAATTTATTGACTGGCTATCAATAAGAGCCCCTGACTGCATAGCCATTCTATGAAAACCGCATATCAGCAGCACTTTCTGTTTCCGCAATATTTGCTGTGCAAGTTTTAGGTGATTCTCCCGTATACGTTTTGAAATATACGTGGGTTTTACTGTTGTCGTTAGAAGTTCCTGCAAGCTTTCTCCATACTTTATCTGGAAATACTAATGCCTGATGGATGAGCTCCATATAGTAATGGAATGTACAGAAACAGATCTGTCCCCATTACTTCACAATGTCGGAGAGAAGACATTACACCACAATTTATTACTTTAATACAAAAAGCGAGTCAGTCAAAATATCTTACAGCGTCTGATAAGTTTTCCAATATTATAACGTGGTAACAAGTACTCTAAGTTATTTCAGGAACTGTGAGCGACTTGTTGCTAGAAATACACTCAGAATGTTTGAGTATGTATCACGAAGACTGAAGAAAACAGAGGTAAAAACCCTGTGAAACATTTTTAAACAATCGATGGCAAATTTTTAAAAATTTCTTAACCGCCTATGTGTCAAGTGTTGAAAAAATCCACAGTAAATAACTTCTCTTTTAAAAATATTATGCCTAATCTTCCAGAGGACATATACCACACAAATCTTCATTCTGACTGAAATGTTGGTACTGGTAGCGTAGCAGGATTTATCTGAACTGTTAAAAAAACTTTGAGTTGTCTTCTGTAATGTGTCACTCAAGATGGGCATGAATCCCAATAATTTTCTAGCAGAGTAAATTTTAAATTTCAAGTAAACCTCATTAAGGAGCAGACTTTGAGACTTTAGTTTCCATGAACTTTCTGAAATTCGTGCGAGCTGCAGAACACCATGTGTATAAAACAGAAAACGTTGCTTATGTCGTCCAACAACTCCATTATTTCGTTTTAAAATGAGGTTCTCATTTTTTGAAATACGACGCTTTTTTTGTGTGTAATAACAGCATTCTAAAAGCTACTGCGTATGAAAACCTTTATTACCTTTTTGCAGACGTGACTCTCTGTTTGTTTTAGCATAAATTTACCTACGTCTCAGTGACAAAAAAACTACTGCCAGCAGCAAATATTCTGCGTTTAATATACGTGACAAATTAAAACTGTGTGTCCTTCCGGAATTAAAATCCGTATACTAGTCTTTTTCGGGCAGCGCGCTACCAGTTACGCCTAATTGGCACAGTTGCTGTATCTACTACCATAACATTATTTTAATCTGAAAAATTTTCTTGTTTTTTTTTTGTTGAGAAACGTACTAAATTATTTACAATATCATCATTTCTGATGATGAATACTCGTAGGAGTCTCTACAGTCTGGTTAACAAAGCATTGCTATGATTCATCATCATCATCGATTTTCTTCTCTGTGGGCAGGTCCTTACTCTCTCCACTTTAGGCACTTGATTGCTTTCTGTTTCAGGTGATGATATTGACATCCACTTAGAAGATCATACACGATCCTCTGTCCTTGTTTTCTCTTCCACTACACTTACCCTTCTAAAAAGGTTTTTAAAATCTCTTCACTTGTTCTCACTACATGCTGAATCCAGTTTCAATTCCCAAATTCAGCTACGTCGAGTAATTGCCTTTCTTCTCCTACTCTCTACAGCTCTTCTTCTTTGTCACTGTCAAGCCATTTCTTTTCATTTTCTGCGATGTCCTAATTTCTAAAACCTGCAGCTTCTACTGTCTTTACTTTTCGCGAACCAAATTGTCTCTCAACCAGGTTTCTTCCGTCTCCTTTTTCACTTATTTGTTTAAAACCCTTAAAATTACCTGGGCAGCATGATGAACGAGTATGAGAGTTCTGTGGTTACTAAATTTTCTGACAACCTGCTTCTTTGCGGTTAGCTTGAGAATGGCAGTCAAAAAATCTTCTGGCTGTTCCGCAGTGCCATATTATTTTACTGAATGATCAGATAAATTAATTTACTCCTGCTTCATTCAAGCAATTCGTATTTCCCTTGGAGTTCTACCTATCCTACCGTTTTTTTTATTGGTTCTAGTGCAGAGATTGATAGTCCCATGTCATCCTTATCCACTTCTCTAAAGATTCGCGTTCTTGCATTCCAGGTTTGTGCTCCATGTGAAACAGCTCTTGCAAGCATCTTCCACATCACTGTAAAACATCCTCACGATTTTTTGTGTATTTCCTTTAAATATATGCCAAGAATTCCCGTCCTAAAATTTCCACACATATCTGGCCATCCGATGTTGACTTTCTTACTTCGTAGGGTAGAATATCACACCTTTCCTTCCTCTCACTTTCCTCAGTTTCCGTATACACTTCAAAGCAGCTGTTCAATTTCTCACTTAATAATTTGGCATCTATACATTATTCTTTCTTCTTCATTATTCCTACTTTTCGATTTCCTTCTGTCTTCCGTTTTAGAAGACATTGCTTGTGGCCCCACGTCATTTTGTCTGTTTCTTCTATAAATATTTTATAAATTTCTCTCGTATTTCTAAGATTTCTGGCCGCGTGGGGTAGCCGGGCGGTCAAAGACGTCTTGTCACGGTTCGCACGTCTTTCCCCATTACAGGTTCGAGTCCTCCCTCATGCATGGGTATCCGTGTTGACCTTAGCGTAAGTTCGTTTAAGTCAAATTAAGTAGTGCGTAAGCTCAAGGACCGATGACCTTACCAGTTTGGTCCCATAGCATCTTACCACAAATTACCAAAATTTTCTAAGATTCCTGCCTTGGACCTATTCTGTCATTAAATGAAATTCGAATATGTGTTTATGGACTGATCGCCTCATTCTATAAACCTTGATATTTTTTCCTTATCTTTGTCCGTCGCAATTCTTTTTCGTAGAACACTTCAATTTCCTGAGTTTCATTCATAGTTCACGCATACATAAATTAGGGTCGCTGCCAACCTCTGCCCTGGTAATGTGTGCACTTTCTGAATCCCATTTGTACACCTTTGTTCTAGCAGCATGAATCGAATTTGGGGTCTCATATTGTCTCCCGGTAAATGCACAGTATCTGTACATATGCTTAATCTCTTTGCTTTATTCAGCATTGTGTTGTGTGTATGTCTGTGTGTGTGTGTGTGTGTGTGTTTTGATTTTGTTTATGTAACTCTTAAGCTCAAAAGTATTCTATAAGTTATAGCAGTATAGCGCCGGTGTTCCATGGCAAAACAAAGAGACGTCCCTCGAAACCAAAAGCTTCAAGCCTTGTCGCTAATTATAGACGGAAAATTCACTGCGAGCCATTCAGGATGGTTACCAGCCTAAAAACCGGTTTTGAATAATGGTTTAGAGTATTTCTTTGTTTAATATTGTAAATATCTCTTTTGTTTCATTCAGTGAGTATTAATACTTTCTAAGTGTCTTGTCAATAACTGGATATTTATATTTTGCTTCTACATTTGTTTGGAGTACGAGTCTGTATGGGAGCGAATCACCAGAAACCGGGAAGACAGTGAAGATACGATTAGAATTCTCTGAGATGTAGTATTGCAGGGGACTGTTGAAGGTTAAAGGGACTGATCCACTAAGGAAAGAAGCCAATGTGAAACAGGCCAGCGAGAAGTACTACCTCATGACGCATTTAATGAAAAGAAGCGAGAGAATTGTTTGAACACATCCAGTGTCAGCAGTCGTAGCTGAAAATCATAGTTGTAGTGTTGTTAGAAGTCAAGAAACACAGGATAATCGTAGATATAAGTATGTAAAGAAGATTGCTGATGACTTTGGATCCAGCAATTTTTTCGAGTGGCTTGTGATCACTACAAAAATAAAAGCGAATATACAGAGAAATTACAATATACGAGGGCTGCCCAGAAAGTAATGCACCGCATTTTTTTCTTCGATAATTCTTCATTGAACATAATGTGAATTACACACACGAAAGAATGGTGTTTTATCTACACACTCCATTTTTCCACGTAATCTCCATCACGTTCTAAGGCCTTTCTCCAGCGCGAAACAAGAGCGTGTATGCCCTGTCGGTATCAATCCTTGTCCTGGTGGCGGAGACAGTGACTCACCTCATCATCCTCCTCAAAATGTCTTCCACGAATGGCATCCTTTAATGGCGGATAGGGTAACACTGTCGAACCCTGTTTTGCGATGAGTACAGCAACACTCATAGTTGTGTGGGGCCAGCTGTGGTGGCCGAGCGGTTCTAGGCGCTTCAGTCCGGAACCGCGTGACTGCTACGGTCGCAGGTTCGAATCCTGCCTCGGGAATGGACGTGTGTGATATTCTTAGGTTAGTTAGGTTTAAGTAGTTCTAAGTTCTATGGGACTGATCACCTCTGATGTTAAGTCACATAGTGCTCAGAGCCATTTTAACCATTTTGAACTTGTGTGGGGCAGAGAGTTATCGTGTTGCAGCGACACATGTCCTCGTTTGCTGTGGCGCCGAAGTCACAGGAAGCGCGTCTTGAGTTTTATTAAGGCGTTGACATATGCTTCCGGATTAATGGTACCGCCTCTTGGCATCGCATCAATCAGAATCACACCTTCACAGTCCCAGAACATGGTGATCATGACCTCATCGGTGGAAGCAGTTGCTTTGAATTCTTTCTTCTGTGCGGAGTGGGGATGGAACCATTCCATCGACTGTCGTTTTGTTTCGGGCTCAAAATGGTGAAACAAGGTTTCATCACCTGTCACAAACCGTTTCAAGAAGGGCTCCCCCCAGTTTCAAAACGTTGCAACAAATCAAGACAGATGTTTTTTCTGTGCGATTTGTGATCCACCGTTCGACACCGCGGGAGTCATTTGCACACACTTTTGAATATCCAAGAGTACGGATAATTGCATCCACACTTCCTTTGATGACTGACAGATGCTGCGCCAACTGCCGAGTCGTAATGCGTCTGTCCTCGCGAATTACATCATCAGCTCGCTGCAACATGTCAGATGTGACAGCCGTAGACAGTCTCCCCGACCGCTGAAAATCGTGGAGCTCCGCCGAACCGCCTTCTGATGACCTCATCCCTCGTGCCCAGCGACGAACTGTAGCCGGCCCAAGTGGCCGAGCGGTTCTAGGCGCTTCAGTCTGGAACCGCGCGACCGCTACGGTCGCAGGTTCGAATCCTGCCTCGGGCATGGATGTGTGTTATGTCCTTAGGTTAGTTAGGTTTAAGTAGTTCTAAGTTCTAGGGGACTGATGACCTCAGGAGTTAAGTCTCATGGTGCTCAGAGCCATTTGAACCATCTGAACGAACTGTATTTCTGTGGACAGCAGAAGCTCCACAGGCATTGCACAAGCGTTTGTGAATACTCCCCCCAGTTTTTTCTCTGCAGTGATAAATTCAATGACGGCACGTTGCTTGTAACGTAAATCACCTGCAGATGCCATTTTGAAACCGTCCTGCAGCTACACTATCTGTCGGAATTGACGGAAACTTGGCGTGCTCATCCAGGAGACTTCAGGTAATACGTTTCGCATTCGTAGCATTGTTTTAGGCTGAGAAAAAAAAATGCGGTGCGTTACTTTCTGGGCAATCCTCTTGATAACAATGATTTAGAATCATGTTAGCTGATAAAAAGTATCAGAACACTTATTACTGGATATTAATTGGGGTGTTTCTAACAGTTGCCCTTATGACGCCATGAACTCTGCTGGGGCACATCCGCTGGAGTGTGGGAATGCCTGCGGAGGAATGGCAGCCCATTATGCCTCAAAAGCCACGTTCGACCGTGGGTTCTGGAACAATGTCAACGTTCCTTCTCATCCCAAGGGTCTTCCATTGGTTTCAGGTCAATGTTCTGGACAGGCCAGTCTATTTAAGGAATGACATTGCCCACGGATACTGCTTTATGACAGGGTCCCCTCTATCATGCTGATACCATCAACCATCGCCGTTATGGTTGTCGTAAGTGCAATAAGGAGACCAAAACCAACCACGGAAAACACCGCCATACCGTAATAACACCTCCTCCATACTTGACTACGCATAATGTCAGGCAATGTTCTCAAGGTATTCGCCAAACCCAAACCCCTCCACCCGATTGCCACAGGGTATGGCGTGATTCTCTCACCAAATCTGTCGTTTCTACTTATCCACAGTACAGTGACGTTGCTCTTACACCATGTCAAGCGTCTCTTAGCATTGGCTTTAGAAACGTGTCGTTCATGAAAAGCTGTTCGACCATTGTACCCACTTCTTTTTAGCTTCCTACGAACAGTCATTGTACTAGCTGGACCGCTGGTAGCTGATTCCATCCGCTGATTTAATGCGATCTTTTACAACCACTCTCCGCAATGCTCGAAGTCCCCGTCCATCAGTACATGGAACTGCCTGTCCTTGGTTTTACTGTCTTGTTCCTCACATTCCCACTTACAGTCACATCACAAACTGTCGACTTGGGTAGATTTAGAACGTTTGAAATCTCTCTGTTGAATGTTTTATTCAGGTGGCGTCCGATAACCAGTCCACGATCGGTCACTTAGTTCTTCTGACCGATCCGTTCCGCTGTAGCCGCTTCCCTACTGACAACGAAACATTCCTTGCCTGCTTTTATACCGGGTAGGGAGGGGGGGCAGGTACGACTCGTGTGACATCTAGTGGACAATTCCGCATTACATAGGAATCTCCGCATACATGAGTTCAGATAGTGTTTCTACAGAACCTTGACGTGACAACTGTAGACGAAATAGAAGCTACAAAGAACTCAACAGAGAATGGGAAGCATACACTTCGAGATTTGTGTGTTTGTATAATCATAGAATTCATATACACAAGCTACTATTTTATACAAAATAAAAAAAGTCCTTTCTGTGTTTGGGTACTCAATAAAACAGGAGCACTTGTTGGAAGGGGCACCTTCAATTTCATAAGATTTTGCAGTGAGCGGTTTTGCTGTGCTTTGAAGGAATTGCAGGAAAACAACAAGTTGTTACAGTTCCTTCTTCTTTCTTCTGACAGTCGCAGAAGGGCTCTTAATGTAAGTTGGAAAAAGCTGAGCTATGGTTGGTACCCATTCGTAACAAGTGAGTTATCGGCCTCCTACTCGCCTGAAATTTTCTAGACATGGCGAAGCTTCTAATTGCTGATTGGATTGCAGCATAGTATTGACCTTTATGCCAGGTGAAAAGGTGACGATCCTTGCCCATTCTTCCTCTGCCAATTTTCGTATCCGTAACTTTATATCGAAGGCTGATTGACGTTCGTTGTAGGGACAGAAACGCTGACTTACTTCGACCTTGTCACTGTAAAACAATCCTGCATGCACAGGTGCTCGTAGAAAGGAGTTTCTCATACATTATTTACTTTGTAATGATTCTCACATAATTTACAGTATTTGAATATTAATTTTACTAGTGCACTTTTGCTTTCCATAGACCGTAATATGCTTTTAGAGTCTGATGCTGTCAACAGTTTCTGGAGCCCTGCATAGCGACCAAATTTGAGAGCAGCTTTTAATGTTGAACAGTTTTACTTGGGAGGAGTGGGTGGTGGGAGGCAGCAGTTACCGCTGGAATAAGGATCATACATGGCAGGTGTCAGGATGGGAGAGCTGCACCAATCTAAACCAAGCCATAATAATGATATGGTTATATGTACAGAGGAAGCAGTTCACCGCTCCTCTGCCTTCGTATTTTCAATGTGCTGGTAGTAGTTGACGACAACCTTCGTAGCTGCACGTCCCTGGTTCGTAGTGTAGTGTGTCCCACTGAGCACTGATGGTTCCCTCTGCGACACGTATTAATGTGGACAATTCCTGCGTCAGGGGACAGCGTGTGAGTAACAAACAATGTTGCGTAGTTTGCCTAGACACGTAAAAGGAGTCAACAGTGGTAAACGCAGAAACGGCCAGGGAGTTCGGACACACATACAGAGCAAACACAAAGGCCGGCCTCCGTGTTTCCAGTCAACAGCAGGCTGAGCTGCGGGACGCGTTCTCCCTAGCAGCCCACGTTCGTCGCTGTGGCTACCGCGGAGGTAGACTCGTGTCTGCGAAAAGTGCAACACAATGAGGCAATCATGAAACATACCATACTTAAAACACACTTCTTTTAGCTTTTGATGCACACGCTGTAATTGATAACACGCAGTAGTTGATAACACCCCATGACATGACACCATGATAGTGGCTAACAAATGCAGTTTGCTATGCACACCTATGCTCCACAACAGTTGCGTAACATCTCACATCTCTACCGGCTACCAGCACAATCCTATTATTCTTTGACATAAAATCGTGCAGGTTGCCTGCGACAGTTAATACTGAATATCCAATCGTTTTCCCCGCTTTATTTGGTCACTAATAACAGCAGTTCACGTGTTGTTCAAAAAGGTTTATTTGTTCTTGTGTTTCAGGCATAGCACGTCATCAGAACATCCGCTAAGAAATCGTAATTGTCACTGAGGTGTAAATGCAAAGTATACATGACATGAACAGTTAGCATACTAGAATATAGGGGCAAATGAGTTTACAAACAATATAGGGTGACTTAATACGTAAGAGGATTTGGTGCTCAACTGAATGCGAACCACCGTTGCATAATCTACCTATCAATACTTGCTACCAGGTGCCAATGACATGAGGAGCTAATAGTTCTACGTTGTTCATAAGCAGAACAGGTCAAGTAAGTTAATTAACGGGGAAGTTTGAGTTCGAGATTAACAGAAACGGTGATCAGCGTTTACCTACAGCATGTGCGGTGGGATCTGGGTAAAACTGGGAACACGTAAAACACTGGAAACTGTTATGGCATTTATTGTACGTAAATCTAACAACCCACATTTTTCCAATCGATACAGGGAAATGCAAATACTAATTGAAACAGAAAAAGACTCATGTAAGCAGTCATACCATACAATTCTCTGTCAGGGGGTGGGGGTGGGGGAAGGGGCGAGGGAACATATTATGGTAGCAAGGACAAATACACGCACCAGACACACAAAGAAACACTTAGGTACGATACTCTGCAGAGGTTCTCAATTATGAGAGCTTGAACTCAGAAATGACTTGTGATACTAGTACAGAGGCAGGAAAACGTAAAAAAAAAGATATTGCACTCACAACAACTACAATGATTCAACATAAGCAGAGGTAATCCATCCTTGCGTTCGAATTTAAGGTTCCTTCAGGCCACGGCATCCTCCATAGACTCTCACGTGGTACAGTCCACACCGATTTTCAGACGAAGCAGGCACTTCGATAGTGATTAATTCATTCCATAATTTGGACGAGAAAGGCAGTAGAAATCTTTCTGTGGCTAACCAGAGGCGAAAGAAACACTACGGAAATACTCGTTCAATCTCAGTGCCTCCTAACTGGCTCCACACACACACACATGGCTCACTACACAAAAAAGGACCCCGAAACAGAACAATCAGTTTAAAAATCTACATCGAAATGGAAAGTAATTTGTCCAAGTAGCAGTTTAAAAAGGGAGGGAAACACTTATTCCAACTGTGGTACATTTACCTAACCCACAACCCAAGAAATATCACAAAACTGAACAATTAATTCAGCAACACACATAGGTTGCGTTTTAAAGAGAAAAGGAGTTACTATGAAAGCACGTACTCGATCTGTAGCACATCTAACTGACCTACAACCACTGTTGTTCATCACAAGAAGTATCAGAAAAAATGGCGATTAAATCAGCAGTCCATACCAAAATATCAAAGTAAACATTTCTGTAGCGTTTTAAAAGAGAAAAGGAAACACTATAAATGCACCTATTTTGCCTGTAGTACAAATGACTGACTTATGATCCACGTGGTACGTTACGCAAAGACAATATCACAGAAGTGAAGAATTAAATCAGCAATCTGTATTTAAGTAACAAGCAAAACCTATATTACATAAGAGAAAATAAAATCCCTTTAAAGCATTCATACAACTCGTTGAGATAGCTACAGAAGACGTAACCAGCTTCTACCGGGTTCTCAGTGGCCCCCTACGTGAGCATTGCGGCCGCGCACGTGGACCCTCCGACAACCAGACACGAACAGCTCCCTGTTGACCTCTTATGGAAACGCACCCCACCTGTCCCGTTATATTTCAGAGAGGTTCTCGAGCTAAGACTATTGCCAGTCCTGTCTGAATGATCCTTCACAACTTCTCTGCCCAGCAGATGTGTGTGCAAAATACCGAACCACAGATACACTTTTGTTACTTTGAAACTACTGAAGGAACTATTGCAGATAGCTAAGAGAGGATCCTAAGAATGTTTACTATGTTTCTAAATGGAGAAGAAAGGGAAAACATGCATTCAAGTGTACAAAATACTAACTACTTCCCTAGTTATCTTCATCTTTTTCCTCTTTATTGTGGATGGGACAGCTTATTATTGATCCAGTTAAGAAATATGTCAGAGCACTAGGCGCTAACATGTTTCAGAGCTACAATTTTCTATGGTATTCTGCGGCACTCATTGTTATTTTTATTATTTAATGTTATTTATTATTATTATTATTTCGTGATGTATCACAATTCGGAAAGTTAGTTAATTTGCTATTGTTATGTCGCTCTTCTTTTATAATTAAATCTCACAGTTGTTTCATTTTGTATTGCCGATCTACAATGCATAAGTTTTTATAGGGGGAGAGAACACAGAGTGCGAAAATACCAGAGATAACCTGATTTACAATTTGTTACAATTAAGTAGGCTATGAAGTAACGGAGAGGGAGAAGAATGATGAAATGGTGGAAAGAAAACATTCTAGCAAGAAAATTTGAATAACCTAATCGACCATATATAGTGTACGAGTCAGAGTTGGCTGCAAACGGGTCCGATGTAAATTTGGTACGTGCAAAGAAAAATGACAAAATGCGAAGAGTTGCGTGTAGTTTTGAAACCGAACGGGCGGATAAAATAAGACACACTACTTATTAGGTCTGAAAGTTAACCAAAAGTGAAGTCAAGCCGTTAACAAACCACCACATGCAAAGGAAACGAAAATTATTTTTATAAAAAACCATTTGTCACCTCTAAGATAGAAATATTACTGGATTACTAGGTAACTGTGGTCAAAGAACCAGAAAAGAAAAAAAAACTAATTTCAAACTTATTGGTAGCAAACTTAATGTAAATATCTCATTCAGTACGTGTGTAGAGAGTTCACTACTGCAAGTAGCACATGAGAACTGATAGACAAGGAAGTCTAACTTGTTTGCGATAGGACCTGAAGAGACTCGGGCAGTAGGAGTCGTGAACAGGATGCGCTACTCATACAAGCTGTCATATGGAAGTTGACGACAACTGCAGTCGTTGTACGGACGGTTAACTAGTGCAGATGGTAGAGGAGGTCTTCTGAACGAGATAAGCCAGGCTCCCTCAGGTACACGAGCAAGGGAGATATCTGTCAGCAACGTCGGGGCAGGATGTGAAATGAATTGCCTGACGTTCATTTTTTCTATGTTGCAGGGACAGGAGCGAATATGCCCTACCGTGTCCCTCACTGGGTACACTGTTTACCAATGTTTCTTGTTCCAAACATTGAAGTTTCTTGATGTTCACAGTCAATGTTTCAACGACCTACTAATTGTAACGTTCATGCCTTACAAGTATTTATTCTCTAACTACTATTATGTTACTAGTATTTTGTGTCCCATCAACAATGCGAAACTAACACTGAATTTTTTGGTAGTGACTTTGATCATAGTAGAATGAAAAATATTTGCCAATCTATAGTGACCTTCCAACAAAATTCAGTGGGATAAGTCTCTCATTAGGATTTTTCGAAGGCAGATAAATGACTAATGTATTAAACGCTAGGATTAAATAAACGATAGTCAAGATGGAAAATAACTTACTTGTTTGATGAAACAAATATTAATGTAGCCTGTTACAGATTTCTACTGCCATTTACCAGATGAATATGTAATCCATGCTGCATCCACTTGTGACACAATTCTTCAGGGTTTCCAACTTAGCTTCTTGATTAAGATTCCTAATCCCTGTAAATGTTCTTGATCTTTCATAAATAGCAATAACTAACTGCGCTATGAACCCCAGGGAACTTTTGTATCAAAATAGAGCACAGATATGTTACGATTTTTGTTTTGTTTGTTTGCACACTCAGTTCCATGAAAAACAACAAATGCTGCTTCAAAGTACAACACCCTATTTCCAAGCTGTCGTTGGGTATAGTTGACATTCCGTCTGTATTAGACTCTCCTGTTTCACTTGTTGCTGCTAGAGAGTCCCATGATTTATCAATTTTTTGGCACTGAAATGTGGCACAGCCTGCAATATATTTTAGAGAATCTGGAAGAACATCCGAGATTACAGAGTCTTGACTTGTCTAACTTTGTGTTGAACTGTTCCCACATCTATTAACAAATTGTTTTAGATTTTCACAACTTTATGGCATTTCGCATATTTGTAATTCACCAACAGCGTTTAAGGAAATGTTGGTGTAGCGCAGTGGTTAACGCGCTTTTTTAACGTGCTGAAGGTAGTGGGATGGAGCCTTCTGAGGTACCTTCACATTTTCATTTTTATATCTTTATAAAAATAATACTGATCGTTATTTTTATTCAGTTTATTGGTTTAAATGTAATTTTTTATTTCTAACCCTGTTACATTTCATTGTAATCATCGTATTAACATTTTTATTTGCTCTTTTTTCATTTGAAACCTTTGATGTTAATTATTTTTATGCATTACCTTTGATTTAATTTCTGTTTTATCATTTTATAGTTTCGTCTACGTTATGGCGTTCATTTTTGTAGTCCTCATGTTGCTTGTATTTCATTTTATTTATAATCACTCTTTTCATTTAAATCTTCAGCTATATTATTTTGTCCACAGTGCAAGGACAGTTTGTGTTTTGAATATTTGTATCACTATTTCCATAAAAAATGTACATATTGTAACGAACAATACACCTCCGACACAATTGTACAGCCAATATAAATAGATTAATCCGTCCTTTGTTTTGTAACCTATTCATCCCCATTTTCAAACGTTTAAATGTTATGATACATAAAAAAATAATTGAAATCACATGCGCAAAGGTTCCAACTGTAAAACGAATGATACGAAAAAAAATATAAAAAGACATTAATGTGATAATTGAAATAACGCAACAAAGAGTTTGAAATGAAACATGCATTGAAACCAATTAACTGAATAAAAAAAACCAAATTTATTTCGATAGGTTTATTTAGTACGTGCACGACGGTAGGGACTGGAGAACGTAGCCTGAAATGATCAGTCACGGTATACTTTGATAAATAGTGATGGAAGGGACTGTGACAAAAACTGCCGTCACCATGTTTTGTGGCGTGTCTAAGGCCCCGACTCAGTAAGCACATACAGGCGCCCAGGTAGATCCCGTGTTTCTTGACTTCCAGAAGGCGTTCAGTACAATTCCACACTGCTGCCTAGTGAACAAAATAACAGCGTACGGACTATCAGACCAACTATGTGATTACATTGAAGAGTATCTAGCCAAGTATGTAATTTTGAAGGGAGAGAAGTCTTCAGACGTAAAGGTAACTTCGAGTGTACCTCAAGGTACCATTATTTTTCACAACGTATGCAAATCGCCAAGTAGGAATTCCATGAGGCTTTTCGTCGATAATGGTGTGCGTACGGAGAAGTCGCAATACTAGAAAATTGTAAAGAAGTGCATGAAGACCTATAAAAGATCGATGGTCGGTGTAGAAAGTTGCAGTTGACTCATTGACATAAAAAGAAATAACGTAATTCTAACACAAAGGCAGAAATACCCTTTGTTGTATGATTGCACGATTGCAGAACAACCGCTGGAAGCAGTTATTCTCACAAAATATGTACGAGAATGCGCACGGAGATTTTTGAAGTGGAATGACCACATAACATTAATTGCTGGTAAGGCAGACGCTAGATGAGATTCATTGGGAGAATCCACAGGGAATGTAGTCAGTTAAGAAAGAAAGTAGCTTACAAAACACTCGTTAGACCAATCCTCGAATATTACTCGTCTGTCTGGGATCCATACCAGATACGATTGATAGAGGAAACAAAGAAGATCCAAAGAAGAGCAGCGTCCTTCGTTACCGGTTCGTTTAGTAAGCCCGAACGCGTTATGGAGATGGTCAGCCAACTCCAATGGCATAAAATGCGAGGGAGGTGTTCTGCATCACGGTATCGTCTACTGTTAAACGGAGAGAGTACTTTCTTAGAAGAGCCAACCAACATATGTCTTCCTTCTATGTATATCTCAAGAAGAGATCATGATGGTAAAATCAGAGATTCGAGCCCACACAGAGGCTTACCGGTAACCATTCTTCCCGTGGACCTTACGCGACTGGAACAGGAAAAAGGAGGAAATTAGACTGATACACAAAGCTCCCTCCGCCGCACACCGTAAGGTGGGGAGTATAGACGTAGATGTTGAAGTCGTTTTCCCGTGTGAATCACAACTTTTTGTTACAGAGAGGTCATACGAATTGGTGGCACCGCTAGCAGGTGGCTCACGTCTTACCTAACAATACAAATGCTAGAAGTTGTACTTCATGAGTGATAAAGTGTACACAGGTGTTACTTTTATGATGGCGTGGAAATCATTCATGAAAGTCCACAATGTTTAGAAATGGGTTCTCTGTTATTTCTCGTTTGTGTTACTTATCTTCCATTTAATAATACACATTACGGACAGCTTTTTTTCTGTTCCATCATCTTTCGGGCGTGCACTCGGGACAGCGACAATTCTTCTTGCGATATTTCGGCTGGAAACCTCCCATCCATCTTCAAGGCGAGTCGGAGACTGAGTTCATTGCGTTTGCGCGTACCTATTTATACGGAGAGTCACGTGATACAAAGCTGCTGAGGATTGAAAGCGCATGCGTCAAAGATATCAAAGTCGCCACTACTGCGCTAGTCATAGATAAGATGTATATAGCAAAGATAAACATATAAGCGCAGAGTGCAAACAAAATAGTGCTGCTGCGAATCCACCGTGCTTGTAAATAAATAATTAATCTTTAAAAGTGGTAACATCTGTCGGAAGTGAAGATGCAGAAATTCTTTCCGAACAAAGGTGTGAAATAAGCGGTTTCCAAGCATTGTCAAGATGAAATCCTTCGTCACGGTTTAGTAGGTTGTCGGCTAGTTGTATTTCTACAGCTTCCTTAACAACTGACTCCCAGAAAGATGAAGCAATAGTTAAAATCTTAACATCTTTATAATCCATGGCATGGCCAGTAGAAATGCAATGTTCGGCAACTGCTGATTTGTTGGACTGAAGAAGACGTGTGTACCGCTGGTGTTCGACGCATCGTTCCTGTACAGTGCGCGTAGTTTGCCGTATGTAACGTTTGCCACACTCACAAGGGATTTCATAAACTCCCGCCTTTCGCACGAGCAGATCATCCTTAACGGATCCCAACAATGCTGCAGTCTTAGCTGGTGGGCGGAATATCACATCCACTTCATGTTTCTTCAAGATTCTAGCGATTTTAGAAGAAACATTACCCACGTATGGGAGAAAGGCTGTAGATTTCACTTCCCTTTCCACTTCCTCATCCTTTTCCTGTGATTTTTCTGCAGTTTTTATTTGCAGGGATTTCTTAATCTGCTGTTGCGAATAGCCATTTCTCCTAAAAACTGCCTCCAGATGTACAAGCTCATCCTGCAGGCTGTCAACATCAGACACTACATGAGCCCTGTGGACCAATGTTTTCAGAACACTTATAATTTGCGACGGATGGTGGCAGCTAGACGCCTGCAAATACAGGTCTGTGTGTGTGGGCTTACGGTATACGCAATGACCTAGGGATCCAACTTCATTCCGGCGAACCAGCACATCCAGAAACGGTAAACAGCCATTCTTCTCTCGCTCCATAGTGAACTTGATGTTTCCGTGAATGGAATTGAGATGTTCCAAAAACTCTATCAGTTTATCCTCTCCGTGGGACCACACTACGAAAGTGTCATCCACGTATCTCCAGAAGACAGTCGGTTTTAATACTGCTGAGTTGAGGGCTTTCTCTTCAAAATCCTCCATAAACAAATTAGCCACCAGGGGAGAGAGAGGACTCCCCATAGCGGTACCGTCAATTTGTTGGTAATATTGTTCATCAAATAAAAAATAAGTGGAGGTTAAAGCATGCTTAAACTCAGCTGTTATATCATCCTCAAACTTGCTGCTAATGAGATACAGAGAGTCAGCCAGAGGTACTTTGGTGAACAACGAGACAACGTCAAAACTAACTAATAAATCTGTGCTATTGAGCTTCAGACCTTTCAACCTACTGATAAAATCCGACGAGTTGCGGATATGACGTTCACATTTCCCCACAAACGGTCTCAACAGAGAGGCTAAATATTTTGCCAATGAGTATGTTGGTGCACCTATATTGCTAACTATTGGTCGAAAAGTCAGCACTTTTAAAATGTGCTCCAAACATGGAATAAGATTTTCAGTTTCTTCTGAACTGGACGTTCGTAGAACTTTGTGTACCTTGGGAAGGCCATATAATCTGGGGGGCACAGAGCTGTGTCCCTTCAGTTCGTTGGCGACTTCTTTAGGCAGAGAACTGGAGTTCAGAAGCGATGCAGTTTTCCCCTCAACTCGAGATGTGTTGTCCTTGTCAATCTTACGGTATGGAGACTCATCCAATACGTTGTGCATCTTCTCAATATAGACGTCTCTCGGAAGCAAAACTGTGGCATTGCCCTTGTCTGCAGGAAGGGTCCAGTTGCAAGGCCTACTCGTTCGCCGATCTTAATCCGTGCAATTTCTGGTTGAGGGGCCATCTCAAACGTATCGTGTACCCAGAGTCCATTCCAAATGTGGAGACAATGGAGCAGCGTCTTCATGCTGTCTTTGACACTGTTTGGATGCAGCCTGTCCGATGTGAACATGTGAGACAGAACATGCTACGGTTCGTACACACATACGTTGAGGCACATTGAAACCATTTTCAACACATACTGTAACTCTGGCTGTATGGAACAGCACGTATTAGACCACAGTCTTTGTAACAATGTACGATTGTGTAAATTGTGTCTAGCATGGAAACCAGGCGTTTGCGGACATTAGTTCATTAGACCTTTTTTTGTACCGCGTCCTCTCATCGATCAATCCCTACAGTTTGTACACCGTGGAAAAAATCACCCTGTATAAGCACAGACATGTAAGCAAGGGATTAGTGTGGTCCTCGAACGGAAACTTTTTGATCGACTCTTATATTATCGGGGACCTTGTGAGCCATAGTTGTGTCCGGGTCTTCGAAAAGCGCGTCAGGCGGAGTGCTTTCGCTTCGCTTCTAGTCTTTGCGGTGGCGCGTTCGGTTTGGAGCGCTGTTTGGATCGCTAAGGCCCTCTGGCGGGAGGTGGAGCAAGTGTAGGGTCGCGTGACGATCGAGGAGTACGTACTGGGTGGTGAGCGAGAGAGGTGGTGGCGCGAAAGGGGCCCTGTTGTTGGGGGCCGTCAACTGCTCGCCACGTGCTTTGGCCGACCTCTTGGCTGTCAGGGGCTAAGTCTGCCTTACCCGCATGTACGTGGCTTAGAAGCCGTGGTGCAGGACATCACCGCGTGGGACCGTATGTCTTCTTATCGGCCCTTGAAACCACTGGCAGCGCTTGGCTCTGACGAGCATAAGGAAGTACAACGTGTTCCCGGCGCTGTGGTGGAGTGTGATAAGTTGAGTACTGTTTTTATGTAGCAGAGTTATATAAGGGTTTTTTGAAGTTCTAGTGAAGTGTATGAGTTTCTTCACTAGTGGTTTGTTGGGGTCTTCCCACCACAGTTTTCGTTTGCCTGTTCGCGAGAATGTGGTAACTGCTTCTTGGTCGGGCCGTTTCATTCACACCTTGATTGGGTGATTTAGGGTCGGTGTCGTGTGTCTCTGTGGTTCATAATCTGTACAGGCACCGCCCTTGCTACATCTTCTGGTTTTGGGTAACTCGGGGAGATGGTGGCTTGTAATGCAAGTTTTGGGGCTGATCTGCTGTGGCCCTGTAGACCACCAGTAACTATTCCGACTATTGTGTTCTGGGCCCCTTTAGACGTGTCACTCCCTCACCGAGCTAAGGAAATTTTATTTTGGATACTGCCTTTAATGTGAAGGTTTGTATGCTGGCTTATTCACATTTATCTTGTAACAACTGACAGGTGTAATATAAGTTATTTAATTGGCAAGAGGCAACTATTTTAACTTTAGTACATAATAGCTACTTAAAGGTCTCTTTTTTTAAGGGATAAGTTTAAAATCCTATTATTGGTAAGTTGTTAACGTCATACCTTGCAATATCCTTTACATAGAGAAAATTTGCCAGCTATTTAAAAGAGTTTTTTAAAATTGTTGTCTTATATATACAGGGTGATTCAAAAAGAATACCACAACTTTAGGAATTTAAAACTCTGCAACGACAAAAGGCAGAGCTAAGCACTATCTGTCGGCGAATTAAGGGAGCTATAAAGTTTCATTTAGTTGTACATTTGTTCGCTTGAGGCGCTGTTGACTAGGCGTCAGCGTCAGTTGATGCTAAGATGGCGACCGCTCAACAGAAGGCGTTTTGTGTTACTGAGTACGGCAGAAGTGAATCGACGATAATGGGGCACTGAGAATCCGCGGGAAACAACTCAGTATGAACGTGACTCGCCTAAGGTGAACGTTTTCTGTGCCATTTCAGCCAATAAAGTTTTTGGTCCCTTTTTCTTCGAAGGTGCGGCTCTAACTGGACTACAGTATCTGGAGATGTTAGAGAATTGGCTGTTCCATCAGCTCGAACAAGAAGCACAACAATTCATGTTTCAGCAGGATGGAGCGCCACCACATTGGCACTTATCTGTCCGTAACTACCTGAACGTCAACTACCCGAGGCGATGGATCGGCCGCCAGGCAGCCCGTGACAGAGCACTTCATCACTGGCCTCCAAGAAGCCCTGATCTTACCCCCTGCGATTTTTTCTTATGGGGGTATGTTAAGGATATGGCGTTTCGGCCACCTCTCCCAGCCACCATTGATAATTTGAAACGAGAAATAACAGCAGCTATCCAAACTGTTACGCCTGATATGCTACAGAGAGTGTGGAACGAGTTGGAGTATCGGGTTGATATTGCTCGAGTGTCTGGAGGGGGCCATATTGAACATCTTTGAACTTGTTTTTGAGTGAAAAAAAACCATTTTAAATAATCTTTGTAAAGATGTATAACAGAAGGTTATATTATGTTTCTTTCATTAAATACACATTTTTAGAGTTGTGGTATTCTTTTTGAATCACCATATATATATATATATATATATATATATATACACTCCTGGAAATGGAAAAACGAAC
The DNA here is from genome assembly GCF_023864275.1 of Schistocerca cancellata. NCBI lineage: Eukaryota > Metazoa > Arthropoda > Insecta > Orthoptera > Acrididae > Schistocerca > Schistocerca cancellata. The sequence continues at coordinate 702,898,950 of NC_064628.1, forward strand.
ACATTGACACCGGTGTGTCAGACCCACCATACTTGCTCCGGACACTGCGAGAGGGCTGTACAAGCAATGATCACACGCACGGCACAGCGGACACACCAGGAACCGCGGTGTTGGCCGTCGAATGGCGCTAGCTGCACAGCATTTGTGCACCGCCGCCGTCAGTGTCAGCCAGTTTGCCGTGGCGTACGGAGCTCCATCGCAGTCTTTAACACTGGTAGCATGCCGCGACAGCGTGGACGTGAACCGTATGTGCAGTTGACGGACTTTGAGCGAGGGCGTATAGTGGGCATGCGGGAGGCCGGGTGGACGTACCGCCGAATTGCTCAACACGTGGGGCGTGAGGTCTCCACAGTACATCGATGTTGTCGCCAGTGGTCGGCGGAAGGTGCACGTGCCCGTCGACCTGGGACCGGACCGCAGCGACGCACGGATGCACGCCAAGACCGTAGGATCCTACGCAGTGCCGTAGGAGACCGCACCGCCACTTCCCAGCAAATTAGGGACACTGTTGCTCCTGGGGTATCGGCGAGGACCATTCGCAACCGTCTCCATGAAGCTGGGCTACGGTCCCGCACACTGTTAGCCCGTCTTCCGCTCACGCCCCAACATCGTGCAGCCCGCCTCCAGTGGTGTCGCGACAGGCGTGAATGGAGGGACGAATGGAGACGTGTCGTCTTCAGCGATGAGAGTCGCTTCTGCCTTGGTGCCAATGATGGTCGTATGCGTGTTTGGCGCCGTGCAGGTGAGCGCCACAATCAGGACTGCATACGACCGAGGCACACAGGGCCAACACCCGGCATCATGGTGTGGGGAGCGATCTCCTACACTGGCCGTACACCACTGGTGATCGTCGAGGGGACACTGAATAGTGCACGGTACATCCAAACCGTCATCGAACCCATCGTTCTACCATTCCTAGACCGGCAAGGGAACTTGCTGTTCCAACAGGACAATGCACGTCCGCATGTATCCCGTGCCACCCAACGTGCTCTAGAAGGTGTAAGTCAACTACCCTGGCCAGCAAGATCTCCGGATCTGTCCCCCATTGAGCATGTTTGGGACTGGATGAAGCGTCGTCTCACGCGGTCTGCACGTCCAGCACGAACGCTGGTCCAACTGAGGCGCCAGGCGGAAATGGCATGGCAAGCCGTTCCTCAGGACTACATCCAGCATCTATACGATCGTCTCCATGGGAGAATAGCAGCCTGCATTGCTGCGAAAGGTGGATATACACTGTACTAGTGCCGACATTGTGCATGCTCTGTTGCCTGTGTCTATGTGCCTGTGGTTCTGTCAGTGTGATCATGTGATGTATCTGACCCCAGGAATGTGTCAATAAAGTTTCCCCTTCCTGGGACAATGAATTCACGGTGTTCTTATTTCAATTTCCAGGAGTATATATATATGTCAAGTTTAAAATCTTATTATTGGGAAGTTGTTAACGTCATTTGCAATCTCCTTTTCATAAAGAAAATTTGTCAGCTATTGGAAATTGTTTTTGGAATTTTCTTTTTTTTTTAAAACGCGAGACTTAAAAATTTATTATTGAGAAAGTCTTTTAAAATAAAAAAGGTATCTTTAGCAGTGTGTGTTATTTCACCAGTACCTCCTGGCCCCTACTTCCACGATAACGTTTTGGAATAATATGTGTACTTGAGTTGTTGTCTGTGAATCGCCCTAATTGACGGTTCACCTTGGAGAAAATAAATGAACAAGTTAACGGTGTTTGTCTGTTTCTGCTCAGTTATATGGCATATGAAGTTGTATCCTGGAGTAAATCATCTTTAAGAAAGGAACTCTTCATTCTGGAGAGATATGCAATGGGAGTAATTTTTGGTGCTCAGCCTTGATCGCCTTATGGGCAGCTGTTTAAGGAGTTAGGTATTTTAACTACACTGCAAAAGAAAATGTTCACTTTTTCGAAACACCATAATTGTCTCCCATCGCGACGCAGATGTTTGAAATTTGGCTCTAAGGTGCCGACAAACTTCCTCTGTGCGACGCTTCAAACAGCAAGGTGTCGGTAAATGCGAAAAAAAAAAGGCTACAGCTCAGAGGTTCACGTGAGGTGCAAGGGTGTGTTAATGATGTCACATTGGCACCAAATTCCACCACAATTCTGCTGAACGCCATCGTGGACGTATCACGCAATGGGGAGGACGTCACCTTCCCTGTTACCCGCATTATACGGCTTATTTCGATGCTTTTGCGACGGCGGTCAGAACCGCGACATCCAGCGTTGACAGGTTGACATCCTTTTCTTGAAGGTGCCCGAGGAAAACCACCGCCGTTCAGAATCGACACAAAAATCCTCTGGAGGCGGAAAAAAGGGCGTCAGTGACACCACCCCTTGCCTTGTTGCGTTTCTTCCCACACATTTCGCGGTCGAGAACGACATTTCGCAGTGCGATAAGCAACAGGATGACAAAGTCGACAATGCTGACACTCCCCTCGGACGATTCAATCTTCTTCTAAGAACATCGTGAGGCTGCAAACACACTGAACGTGATCTGCCCCTTTGGAGTGTAGAGCGACCGCAATTTTTGTTCTGGTATACAGGGTAGAACCACTAGGGACCGTTTAAAACCAATGAGATTTGGACACGATCCGAAACAGCATAGGATGTTTGTGTTCTTTTAGCTCTCCTCTTTCGCATCTTCTGTGGCGTGATCACTGAGGGGTTCATCAATGACAAGTGTGCGATAAAACGGCAAAGGCTCTCTCTAAGACCCCTTCAGTTAGGCAACTCCTTCGGTGACACACGCGCCACCTTTGTCGAGCACGTTCAAAAAAAAAAAAAAAAAAAAAAAAACTAACTTCGACAACCATTCAGCTGAGTGGTGCGTAGTGGGTGCTCTAGTGCTTGAGAGGAGGCAACCCCACATAGGTGGTGTGGAAGGGGTCACAATTCCTCTTCTTTATAAAATTGACTTTGGCTCAAAAGATGTGATAATGCTGCTACCAGAATAATTAATCGTTTACCCAAATGGAATGTACGGCTGGTCCCGGAGGAGGTTCGAGTCCTCCCTCGGGCATGGGTGTGTGTGCTTGTCCTTAGGATAATTTATGTTAAGTGGTGTGTAAGCTTAGGGAATGATGGCCTTAGCAGTTAAGTCCCATAAGATTTCACACACATTTGAACTTTTTTTTTTTTTTGCTTACCCAAAACACATGACTCATGGAACGTGTAACTAACTAATTCGAGATAAAGCGTTTCACTTGCCGCCAAGGGATACTTCAGGAAGATGGTGGAGGAATTGCCACATAGGTGTATGACCTGAAACCACATACACCTGCCATCGTCTCTCACTGGAAGGAGATACCGTAAACTACTTTTAGATCATGCACATCTGTGTTTTTACGTGCAGTACAGCACAAGGAATCTGTAAAATAAAAAACAAGACCATCAACTCCCCTATCGCTTGCTGCAGTTTAAGTAATATTGCATGAGCTCGATGGTGGTTGTATGGCCCCATATCACCTGACCTTGTTACTGAGCACACGTGGAACGACGTTGAGGGAGATGTGAGCTGCAACCAGTCTCAATGGGCGGCGGTTGGGCCATCATGGTTTAGTTGACCAATCCTTATAGCGTGTCATAGAGTCCATGCAGCGGTGCAGTCCTCAGGGTGAAAGGGGTTGTTGCAGTCTACTAGCCATGTGTTTCTAATTCAGCTGCGCGTGAATGTGTACTCGGAAAGAGTTTTTTAATGAAAATTTGTACTACGCCGTCGTACTTATGAAGTCGTACAAAAAGATCTTTGTGCTTCCTATTTTAGTTAAGGACCGATTGCACAGATTGTATAGAAAAATATCCCATGTTCTGCTAACAGAAAGAAATAATAAAAACTACGTTTATATAGTTATATTTCCAGAAACAAGTATTTGTTGAGATAGAGTCACATTGTCCTTATATTGCAATCTGTCTGTTCACAATATTGAATATGATCAATATGCTTACCACAGTCATCCTCCTCATAGAATGACGAACAATGCGAAGACATCTGGATGCCGTCGGATTTGTTCACTTATATTCTAGTAACATGAACCGGTTGTCGATGGATAGGAATACACCAATGCCTCAAAATGTCCTATAGACGGAAACCTAAGGGCCTAGGGGCACGTGAAACCACAAGCTACGATGCTGTACTTCATCGACCACTCCATCGTTCAGTCAGCTTTCGTGCGAGGTCCAGTCGCACGAGGCAGGGAATATGAATAAACGACGTTCGTAATACTAAGGATTTTTCCATTAGGGCCGTGTAGATGAAGCGGGAAAGAAACTGTAGGCATACGGACTCAAAGGATCCATTTATGTCCATTGTGCATTCCGACGGATTTGGGCAATTCTAGTAGGACAATGCGACACCCGACACGTCCAGAATTGCTACAGAGTGGCTCCAGGAACACTCTTCTGTGTTTGAACACTTCAGTTGGTCACTAAACTTACCAGACATGAACATTATTGAGCATATCTGGGATGCCTTGCAAAGTGGTGTTCAGAAGAGATCTTCACCACCTCGTACTCTTAATGAATTATGGACAGCCCTGCAGGATTCATGGTGTCAGTTCCCTCCAGCACTACTTCAGACATTAGTCGAGTCCATGCCACGTCGTGTTGCAGCACTTCTTCGTGCGCGCGGGGCCCTACACGATATTAGGCAGGTGTACCAGATTCTTTGGCTCCTCAGTGTATATTCTAACCTGGCCTTATAACGATACTAAACACGAACAACACTAATGCACTCTGGTGGCTGTTATAGCTGTCACGAAGAATTGCAGACCTAAATCATTTAAATCCTCCTTTTAAAGGACATCATATTTGTCGTTGCCGTAGAAATTACTATTTATTTCACAATTGCAGTTTAGGCCTTTGGATCACTTTCAGGTGGTACTGAAAAAGATTCTGCTTCAGCACATCTAGGACTTTAAATACTCCAACTTACATACACGTCATCGTCAAAAATAGGCGTTTTCAATACGCCTTTAAAAACAATGACATATGTAAGTGTCGGAGGATTTTAAAGTTTAACATGTGCTGAGGCAAAATCTTTTGCAACATCACTTGAAAACGGCCCCAAGGCCGGATCTGCATTTGTGAAATAAATAATTTTTATAGTCAACGGGGTGAATATGATTCGCTTTAAAAAATTCTACAAGACTGTAAACCCCGATCGTGAGAAGTTAACTTGTGTGTGTGTGTGTGTGTGTGTGTGTGTGTGTGTGTGTGTGTGTGTGTGTGTGTGTACGAAGTTACAGACATCTGACCATGTTTTCTGGGTGCTTCAACTTTTTTTCGGGCAGTGGTTACTGAGCAAATGTGCCTACATCAGAACTTTTTGTAACTTACACTTACAATAGCAGAAAATGTAAGATGAAAGTGTTTCATATAAATGAAAATGTGTACGTATTTGAGGCCACTGGTGATGACTTGATAAAATGAGGAGGAAGGCGTCTGCCAAAACAAATACTGCCTTTATTCAGATGTATACAGACGGTCCTAATATAAACCTAATTAATACGATATTAACAGTCACTGACGTTTGACAGGCCAACAACATAAAACATGCCAGATCCGTTTGTTTCTGATAGTGTAATGTTCTCCAGCAGAGTGGAAATTGCTAGTAAACAGCACCTTAATTTGCCCAATAACAGTGTATGGTCATATCAGCTTGCCACCCGCAATACTTTCCACATATTGTTACTAAAGGGAACCTGATACCTTGCTTCAACGATAGCTCGACAATTGGTATTCAACCGCACGTGTCACTGAGGTCATTTATTTTCCCGCTCTCTGCGAATCCCGCATCTCCGGCAAATAAAACAGAAGCGTGGGCTACGGATACTCAGCGCCCCATATCAGAATATGAGGGCAGAAAAGTTATCTGGCATGGTGATCTTCTGTCGTGAGAACATTCACACGCTGTATGTGATATGGTTACAGGAATACCTTGTGTTGGATTGACCACACAAGAGCGTAGTTTCAGGACCATCCTTTACTCGTCGCAACAATCGCTCCTCCACATCCAGGGTGTGAACCGTATGAGGTCTACCACGACTCCTCGCCGTTGTTTTCTGAACGATGTCATCCCTGCAAGTTGCTGGACCCACCTGCTGAACTTTTTTTCAGGCTGAATGTGGTACTGAATGTCGTCCAGCGAACATGCCAAAGTGCCTGTCCATCTAATGGTGATGATTGACAGTAGAAGAATGCCAGATTTTCGCCCAGAAAAATCATGCTCTGATGAAATCCTGTTCACAGAAGGTGAATGCAAAGCAGGACTACAGGAGTGGCATTCATAGATCTGTTAGCAGCCTATAACACCGTCAACCACAATAAGTTGATCAGGAAGGTATATTCAATCACAAAAGTATATCGTTTAACACAACTTGTCCAGTGTTTTGCTGCAAAACAGGAGGTTTTTTTTGTCACTCTGCGTAATAATAAGAGCCGATTTATGACCCTACTCACGGTAGTGTATTGCCATCCCTGCGGTGATGATCAACCAATCAACTCTAGAACAAGAATATTTATTTATGCAGATGACACAGCCGCTGTAGCTCTACGCAAAACCTTTGAGGAAGTGGAGATGAAACTTAAAGCAGCCCTTGAAGATCTCGGCAACTATTATGATAATAATCACTGAAAGCGACATCCGAGGAAGACGCAGATCTGTACTTTTCATCTGAGAAACCAAGAAGGCAGGATGAACTGAAATACTGCCTGGAGAATGAAACTACTATGCCACCACAGTACTGCACAATACCTGGGAGTAAAATGGGATCATAGTCTCACGTTCAAAAATCGTTACCAACAAATAAAGCTAAAAGTAAATGCCCGGTATATAATCATCCCTAAACTTGCTTGCAACACCTGGGGCTTACACCAGTCAGGCGAAATTCCGCAAATGTCGAACAGGAAGATAGACGTTGAATGAGATTGGACGCAATGAGTAACTTCCTGCGACCGACACCTGTCACCAAAATTTGACAAATTTTTGAAATGGCGCCCCCTGGCATCCGCAGAAGAACAGCAGCATAAATGGAGCAAAAGAAATAAGAAATCGCTCCCGGACACCCCCTGCTCTGTTAAGAGCTTATTGCGCACATCAGCGAATCCATCAGCACCTGCTAGTCACCGAACAAAGCTATGGCGAAATTCATTAACCGAAAGGTTTGGGAAGAACATAAAACAGGAATCTGCTGAGGCCTTTGATCTCCCGTATGCGACATGGAAGGCACTAAAAAGACTGAGGACACGAATATGACGATGCAAGGTGAGCCTCAAGAAGCGGAACTTCGCGGCTGAAGATGACTCCCGCGAGTCTGGTGACCTGCAGCACCCACAACATTTCTCTGTATGCAGTAACCTGCGTGATGCTTGCACCACAAAAGACCTGTATGCAGCAAGTGATGAGGCCGTCAAGACAGCGGAGTTCTGGAGTTTACGGCCCATGTAAAAGATAATCAGTTGTGTCTGGCAGAATTTTGTTATTATTTTTATTGTTTTGTGCCATCTGAGTCCTGGACATGTAAAATAAATAAATAAAATATGGCGCGGGATTAGCCGAGCGGTCTAGGCGCTGAAGTCATGAACTGTGCGGCTGGTCCCGGCGGAGGTTCGAGTCCTCTCTCGGGAATGGGTGTGTGTGTTTGTCCTTAGGATAATGTAGGTTAAGTAGTGGGTAAGCTTAGGGACAGATGACCTTAGCAGTTAAGTCCCATAAGATTTCACACACATTTGAGCATTTAAAAAAAATAAAACATGCCTCCCTTTTTCGGCATAGATTAACGGAACTCTGTTTCACTGTTTGCGTTGTTCACACTCCACAGAATCACTAATATACTCTTATGCCAGAACAACCTCAACTTGATACCTTTGGAATGTACGATGCAGGAGAAAGTTGTAAGTACTATGTCTGACAGAAGCACCACCATCAGAGAAGTCAGTACATAGGCAGACACAACCACTAAGAAATGGGCAATGAACGTTAACAGGCTGTTACACTGAATTTTCATCCTTCCTGATGCCAAGTAAAAATGCCTCATTTCTCAGATAGTATATAGTTCTGGTCATAGGCGTGTAGGGCTATTTGTAGATTTTACCTCTGCTACGCTATGTGATCAAATGTATACGGACACTCCCAAAAACATAAGTTTTTCATATTAGTTGCATTATTCTGCCTCCTATTGCCAGGTACTCGATACCAGCGACTTCAGTAGTCATTAGACGTCGTGAGAGAGCAGAATGGGTCGCTCCGCGGAACTCACGGACTTCGAACGTGCTCAGGTGATTGGGTGTCACTTGTGTCATACGTCTGTATGCGAGATTTCCACACTCGTAAACATCCCTGGGTCCACTGTTTCCGATGTGATACTGAAGTGGAAACGTGAAGGGACGCGCACAGTACAAAAGTGTACAGAACGACCTCGTCTGTTGACTGACAGAGACCGCCGACAGTTGAAGAGAGTCGTAATGTGTAATAGGCAGACATCTATCCAGAACATCACACAGGAATTCCAAACCGCATCAGGATCCAATGCAAGTACTATGACAGTTAGGCGCGCGGTGAGAAAACTTGGATTACATGGTCGATTGGTTGCTAATAATCCACACATCACGCTGGTAAATGCTAAACGTCGCATCGCTTGGTGTAAGCAGCGTAAACATTGGACGACTGAACAGTGCAAAAACGTTGTGTGAAGTGACGAATCACGGTACACAATATGGCGATCCGATGGCAGGGTGTGGGTATGGCGAACATCATCTGCCAGCGTGTGTAGTGCCAACAGTAAAATTCGGAGGCAGTGGTGTTATGGTGTGGTCGTGCTTTTCACGGAAGGGGCTTGCACCTCTAGTTGTTTTGCGTGGCACTATCACAGCACAGGCCTGCAGTGATGTTTTAAGCACCTTCTTGCTTCCCACTGTTGAAGAGCAATTCGGGGATGGCGATTGCATCTTTCAACTCGATCGAACACCTGTTCATAATGCGCGGCCGGTGGCGGAGTAGTTACACGGCTAAAGCATCCCTGTAATCGACTGGCCTGCACAAAGTCCTGACCTGAGTCCTATAGAACGCCTTGTGGGATGTTGTGGAACGCCGGCCTTCGTGCCAGGCGTCACTGACCGACGTCGATACCTCTCCTCAGTGCAGCACTCCGTGAATAATGGGCTGCCATTCCCCAAGAAACCTTCGAGCACCTGATTGTACGTATGCCTGGACGTTGTCATCAAGGCTAAGGGTGGGACAACACGATACTGAATTGCACCATTACCGGTGGAGGGTGCCACGAACTTGTAAGTCATTTTCAGCCAGGTGTCCTGATTCTTTTGATCACGTAGTGTAGCTCCTTTAAGAATATGGGACAGTCTTTAAACACCTGTAAATGATTTTATTGATTATGAACAAATAGAAATGTTGTGGGTCACAGCTCAAATCTTACTGAACTGGTAAACAGCTAAAGAACTGGTGACGACGGCAGCACATCGTGAAGATTGGCTTATCGTTCTGGCATCCACCTGACGTAAAGAATTTACTCATCCCAGCGGCAACGAGTCTCATTTAGTGGAGCGCGTAGCGCCCGCTCCATCCCGTCCTTTCCATTTCCCTAATCGAAGCCCGTGTTGCGGAAAATTAATGGTAGGCGGCTCGCGTCATAATAAATACTCGAGTTTTAAATTATTCCTGAACGGCCGGTGTGCGGGCGGCCTCCCTCTCTATTGAGGGCCGACCGAGGCGTGTCAGGCGGAGTGATGGATGGATGGCTGGTTGGCAAGCGCCGCTCCACAGTGACAGACTGCCGGGGGAGGCGGCAGCGGCTCGCACCGCGTGGGGACAGCGGGGGTCCCGCCGGCCGCGGACCCGGTGGACCCAGCCTCTGCCCCAGGACACAGCCAGCTGGTGCCAAGTTGCTGGAGAGTCGATAACGTCGCACTGTCTAACTCCCGCCAACTCTGCAGACAATTCTGTCCAATTTCAAACCTTCCCTTCTACGTTTTACATGCTACTAGCGAACCCGGCAATGCTTTGTAATGCGAATTGTATACAGGGCGAACATGAATAAAACAAACTGCAGGGAGGAATTCCTGACTGGAAACGGAGGAAGAAGGTCCTATGAACATGTGTCGGGAATTGCATTGTTGCCACGGTAGATGGTGCTGACGGCTGACGAACGAAAGCTCCTCTGACTACGTACTGTGCGTTCCTTCCGTGCTGCAGACTGTGTGATTCACTCAGCGTACTGTAAGCTGCAGAATGGTCCGGTAAACACAACGTGGTATCTACGTACGGCCAAGCAAATGGAAACGGTCGAGAGGCAGCACGGCTATATTTAAACAAGTACCCTTACTAACACCAACCACATCACACAACATTTCGAGCATTTGGGAATTTGACTGATCGTGGGTCCTTTCAGACAGATTAACGTGCAGGGAGGCGGCGGACAGTTCGTACACAAGATTCGGAGCACAGTATTCTACAAGATATCGAGACGAGCCCTAATACAAGTTACAGGCAAGTGATCCGACAATATAATGTAAGCCAAAGTATGATTACGCGTATCCTACATGACAACATATACATTTGCATCTACATCTACATCCATACTCCGCAAGCCACGGTGTGTGGCGGAGGGTACCTTGAGTACCTCTATCGGTTCTCCCTTCTATTCCAGTCTCGTATTGTTCATGGAAAGAAGGATTGTCGGTATGCCTCTGTGTGGGCCCTAATCTCTCTGATTTTATCCTCATGGTCTCTTCGCGATTACTAAATGATCCTGTAACGAAGCGCGCTGCTCTCTGTTAGATCCTCTCTATCTCTTCTATCAACCCTATCTGGTACGGATCCCACACTGCTGAGCAGTATTCAAGCAGTGGGCGAACAAGCGTACTGTAACCTACTTCCTTTGTTTTCGGATTGCATTTCCTTAGGATTCTTCCAATGAATCTCAGTCTTGCATCTGCTTTACCGACAATCAACTTCATATGATCATTCCATTTTAAATCACTCCTAATGCGTACTCCCAGATAACTTATGGAATTAACTGCTTCCAGTTGCTGACCTGCTATATTGTAGCTAAATGATATGGGGTTTTTCTTTCTATGTATTCGCAGCACATTACACTTGTCTACATTGAGATTCAATTGCCATTCCCTGCACCATGCGTCAATTCGCTGCAGACCCTCCTGCATTTCAGTACAATTTTCCATTGTTAAAACCTCTCGATATACCACAGCATCATCCGCAAAAAGCCTCAGTGAACTTCCGATGTTATCCACAAGGTCATTTATGTATATTGTGAACAGCAACGGTCCTACGACACTCCCCTGCGGCACACCTGAAATCACCCTTACTTCGGAAGACTTCTGTCCATTGAGAATGACATGGTGCGTTCTGTTATCTAGGAACTCTTCAATCCAATCACACAATTAGTTGATAGTCCATATGCTCTTACTTTGTTCATTAAACGACTGTGGGGAACTGTATCGAACGCCTTGCGGAAGTCTAGAAACACGGCATCTACCTGGGAACCCGTGCCTATGGCCCTCTGAGTCTCGTGGACGAATAGCGTGAGCTGGGTTTCGAACGATCGTCTTTTTCCGGTACTACACCTGTCATCAACTGCAATGAGTGCACGGTGGCCACAGGAACTTTCAATCTTCAGCGTCATATACCGTGGCGACGATGCATTTCTAGACACATGTTCGTAGGACCCTTTTCTCCTCCATTTCCCTTCAAGAATCCGTCTCTGCAGTTTGTTAGTTTTATTAATTTTCACTCTGAATATGCCTTAATCTCCTTCTGCCCCCTCTATCTGTCCATCTCCTCCTTCTCATTCCGTCTGTCAATTTTCTCCCTCTCGCCTCCCCTCTCTCCATTTCCTCTTCCCATCTCTTTGCCCATTTTCCGCCCTTCCCCTCACTGTACATCTCCTCTTCACCTCCCTCTTTGACCTTGAGCCTTGGACATTGTTATTGCAAACGAAAGCTCGATTGGGAAATGCAGTCACTTAAAATGAATGGTTAATTAGTTGGGATCATTAATATAAGGGGTACAGGAAAGACCTCTCCAGCTGCAGCTTCAATGAAAGTATTTCCTATGGTTTTAATAGATGAAAGGGGGGGGGGGGGAACTGCAAACTTTCAGATGAATCAGATTCCATAGCACAGTAGTATTCTAATCATAAGGCCATAAACCATAAGCACAACATTCCTCTTTCCTTTTAATACTGACTGCAAAAGTCTCTGAAAGAAGAGAAAAAGCCATACTATTGAGCATACAGTTTTTGTATCGAATTACGTGTAAGCAGAAAGAATATATGTGGAAGAAACAGTTAGTCTAATACCTTAATATATAAGTTAAAACTCATTGCGAGAAAAGAAACTAAACCACACATTTTCACATTACAGCTTTTTAAAAGAATATATAGGCTATGTCCCTCTGAATGTTAGTAGAGTATTATGTAACAATATGAAGTTACACGGTCAAGCAACTTTCAAGATTTTTGCTAACAATTTATCCACTTTATATGTTAAATATATGTTTATATTACATCTATGTTAAATATTTACAGCCAATGCCATTCTAAATGTTTATTAGAGTTTAGTGTAAAAATTTGAAATAAACTGGTAAGTACCTTTAGAGATTTTTGCAAACAGCATTGCCCTTTTACGAATAACATACATATTTACTTACCATATATGTTTAAAACTATGTCCGTCCGAACGTTTATTAGAATACCGAGTAAAAATTTGAGGTAAATCGGTCAAGAACATTTAGCTAACGTTTCCCCTTTATGTATTGTAGATGTACGTATTTGTGTACCACGTATGTTAAAGAAATACGTAGCCTATGTCCATCCGAAAGTATATTCGAATATCATGTAAAATTTGAACTAAACCAGTCAAGAACTATTAGAGATCTTTGCTGACAATGTTTCCCCTTCATAAAGTGCATATATATTTATATACCATACACATTTAAAATGTGTAGCATATGTCTGTCGAGTAAAAATTTGAAGTAAATCGATTACGAAATTTTGGAGAATTTTGCTAACACTGAAGGTGGCGTATGTCCGTCTGTACGTTTATTAGAGTATCGTGTAAAAATTAAAAGTAATTTCCTCAAGAACTTTTGGAGAATTTTGATAAGAGTGTTACGCTATAACTTTAGAACTTGCCTTGATGTAGTAGTACAGACTAGAAGTTGGGATGTGGCGGGCGAAATGAGACAGTTGGAGGCTGGCGGTAATCGTGGAAGAGGGAGTAAAAGGAGGGAGGGAAGGGGAGATAGTCTTTGGGGAGATGTTGACGCGCATGTGAAATTAATTCATACGGAACAAGGATGATTAAATAATTTAGCGCTTGCGCAAGCTATCCGGACTTACTTACCTTCTTGCCGGAGTGGTTCATGTCCTGTAAGTTTGCAGATAGGGAATTTCCTATTTACCATGTCTTGCAAGGGGCATCACCGTCATTCAGCGAAATTAAACGAAATATATATTTATGAGAGGAAACCAGGTACAAGGAGTTTAGCAGCGAGTGCTTCCTTGGCCTGTCAGAACTGTGTTCAATATACTCGTATTTAAGTTAACTCTTAACTACGTGCAAATGCTGCGTTGAAGTTAAAGGAAACAATACAGTGGTGCGCTCGCGCCATCACACGCAGACAAGCGCGCGCGCGCACACACACACACACACACACACACACACACACACACACACACAGCCGGCCGGTGTGGCCGAGCGGTTCTAGGCGCTTCAGTCTGGAACCGCGCGACCGCTACGGTCGCAGATTCGAATCCTGCCTCGGGCATGGATGTGTGTGATGTCCTTAGGTTAGTTAGGTTTAATTAGTTCTAAGTTCTAGGGGACTGATGACCTCAGATGTTAAGTCCCATAGTGCTCAGAGCCATTTTTGAACACACACACACACGCACACACACACACACACACACACACACACACACACACAGGCGCGTGCGTTATTCAGATAACCTACTCGGTCCAATCACATTAATGTGACCACCACGTATGTTCGGCATACAGTAACTACTCACAGACCACAGGTGGCTCCACTAGCAGTGGAGGGCACATAAAGCATGTCTGGGAGGACGCGAAAAACAGTGCAGTCGTTGTCCTGACGTCCAATCGGGCATGATCATTGGACTTTGGGCCAAGGGTGCACGCATTTCCGAAATGGCTAAGTTTGTAAATTGCCGTACATGACAGGGGTGAACAACGGCTGTGGAGATGGGAAAGGGTGAAGAAATGTACAATTGTTGAGTAATTGACCGCTCAGACGAACGCGCAAAGGGCCGCCAGTAGGGTCTCCTCAACGACCGTTCAGCCGACGTTCTTCGTATACGCCCCCGCAGCCGGCGCCTGGTGAACGCACCCATGCGAGCTGCTGTTCATCGGCGACGAAGGCTGCAATTTGCACGCCAGTAAACGCTACTGGACGCCCACTGACTGGTGACAGGTGGCCTTTTCGGGTGACTCAAGTCTTATGCTCCATCGGACAGATGGCCGATGGTGTGTGCGGCGTGAAACGTCTGAAAGCAGACACTCTGGACCAGGAGCGAGCATTGTGGTCTGGTGAACGATTTCGTGACATTCTCTGGGTGAGCTTGTCGTTGTGGAAGGCATAATCAAAACAAGTATCCTTGGGGGCCATGTCTACCCACACAAGCATATTGTTTTTCCTTGGCACAACGGCGTCGGCAAGCAGCAATATCACAGAGGTCGCAGTGTACGTGCGTGGTTCCCTGGCCACTAAACTGCCCATATTTGAACCTAATCAAGACTCTGTTGGACCGCCTCAGTCGGGATGTTCGCACCTTGGATTCTCAACCGAGAACCCTAGCGCGGCTGACCACGGCACTGGAGTCTAAATGGTTGTACACTCCTGTTGGAACCGTTCAGAACGTCAATGAGTACTTTCTGGCACGTCTCGCACTGCAAAAGGTGGTTATTAGACTTGTGACAGGTGGTCACATTAATGTGACCAGATAGCGTAGAACCATCACATTCCTCTATTGCAGCAAGTCATCCCAAGGATCATTTTATTAAGGGACGAAGAAAAGTGGAAAAGATGCAGTACGCAGCATGGTAAAGTAATGATGGGACAGGCACACGTTTTGAAAAGCTGGTCACATGATAAGAGCTCAATGAGTCGTTGAGCGAGGCATCTGTCACCATTCCAACAAGATATAGAGTTGTGACTCCTGTATTGTGGAACGTGTGGACACTCTCATTAGAGGTGATACACGAATCACAATGAAACACATCGCTGCACGACTGGACGTCTCTGTTGGTAGTGCTGACACTTTCGTCAACCACTTAGGATACTTGAAAGGTGTGTGCCCCCTGCGTTGCTCGCCGAACCATCTTCTGTGCGGAATTGCTTGAGCGTTATGAGGCTGATCGTAACCATGTTTGGTCCAACATCCTCACAGGCGGTGAAACATGGATTCATCTCCTCGAACCGGAAACAAAACAACAATCCATGGAGTGGCGCGACACCACCTCTCCTCCGAAGAAAATGTTCAGAGCTGCCCCCTCAGCCGGTAAACTCATGGCGACCGTCTTCTGTAACTCTGAAGATGCTATTCTGTTTGATGTCCTCCCTCTTAGTGCAACGATCAACTCTGAAGCGGACTGTGCTACCATCAGGAAACTGAAGAAACAACGTCATCCTGTTCGTCGTCACAAAAATGGAAACAAACTTCTTTTCGACGACAAAGCAAGACCTCACACAAGTCTGCGCACCACAGTGGAGCTCACAATACTTGACTGGACTTTTATTCCTCATCCACCCTACAGCTCGGATCTCGCACCATCTGACTTCCATCTCTTTGGTCCAATGAAGGATGCTCTCTGCAGGAAGCAGTACATGGATAATGGAGAGGTTGTTGCTGCAGCAAGACGTTGGCTCCGATGTCGACCAGTGAAATGATACCATGCGGTCATACAAATCCTCCCAGTAAGGGGGCGTAAGGCCGTCTTATTGAATGGAAATTATGTTGGAAAGTAAGCTTTTGTAGCGGTAGCCGCAGTCTCTGGGTCTAGTTTAGAGTCTCTCGCTCTAGTTTAGAAATCGACGTGCCACGAACTTTGTAGAGCATGTAAAATCTGCTTCTCAGAGAGCTGTCAGAATTATGAATGAGACTGCTCCTGCTATCACTGTCAACTATGAATTACCGCTGCGTGTCGTACAGTCATATCGTGAAGCTATCTTCAGCGCCATTGAGAGCTTGAGTTCCAGAATCTGGTCGTATCGGCTTCTACTGTTGTGCCACAGAACAATACTGCGGCGAGTACACCAGGGTGGACTCCCGAGGGTCACCGGTACTTTTCTCACTGTTCCTGTCACAGATTTTTTGGCGAGTCTTGTCGAATGGACATCGTGACATGTTGCAGGACAGCTTCATATTGTTTGGGACATGAACAATATGATCGACTACACGGGGTCATAGGAGCTCATATGTCTAACGCAAGACGCTTATGATCCTAGATACAAGACGACTGGCATTCTGTTTGGGACGCTAGAAGCACTACAAGGGAATGTACAACATGTAATCCCAAGAAGAAGGAGTGGCCTCAATATGCGCGACATTGATGCATCATTGACAGGTGCATCAATTCCCATATTCCGAAGCTCTACATTGAGTGGCATCCAGTAACAGAGCAATCTGTGAATGTGGAGAAGGAAGTTCGACTGATCATGCCCTTTTCAGTGTCTCTCATTTCCAGGTTCAGATGGACTGCACAGTATCACAGTGTGATTAGCAAATAATTATGAAAGATGAAAATTTATGTGACAACAGTCGCAGCGCATATCAAAGAAAGGACACCTCTACAATCAGACTTTAAGATCAAGTGGGCGCTTTGAACATCAAACTAAAGCCAATAGGTGCGCAGAACAATAAACAATGACAAGAAATGTAACCTCTATAGCAGAGAATGGTAGGCGCAACTCAAATATAAATAAGAAAAATTATTCAGAAAAAAATAAAAATAAAAGATGCCGTACCCATTTTCATGATTAGGCATAGACACGACTATTGATATGCACATATCAGTGGTGACAGTGTAGAATAGTGTAGTAATAATAGGTATAGATGAAGGTATAGTTACAGTTCGTCGGGAAACCTTGAACCTTTCCGATGGAACTAGGAATAACTGTAGAGCACTTGCCCGCGAAAGGCAAAGGTCCCGAGTTCGAGTCTCGGTCGGGCACACAGTTTTAATCTGCCAGGAAGTTTCATATCAGCGCACACTCCGCTGCAGAGTGAAAATCTCATTCTGGAATAACTGTAGTAGTTTAAGCTGAGTATTAATGACTTAAGATTTTACTTCTACATTTCCTTAAGAGTCGTTCACTTTAATTATAATTCTAACATTTTATTTTCTTTCTTCATTAACAATATCTTGTAAATAATTTACCCTAAAGTACAAGAGTAGATGCCAAATTGCTCCGCAGTTGACGAAGAGATTGAAGAAATATATGATGAGATTAAAGACATTATTCACGTAGTGAAGGCTGACGTAAATTTAATAGTCATGGGGGACTCGAATTCGATAGTAGGAAAAGGAAGAGAAGGAAAAGTAGTAGGTGAATATGGCATGGGGATAAGGAATGAAAGAGAAAGCTGCCTGGTAGAATTTTGCACAGAGCATAACTTAATCATAGCTAACACTTGGTAAGAATCATGAAAGAAGGTTCCATACGCGGAGGAGGCCTCGAGACAATGGAAGGTTTCAGATAGATTATATAATGGTAACACAGAGATTTAGGAACCAGGTTTTAAATTGTAAGACATTTACAGGGGCGGAGGTTGACTCTGACCACAATCTATTGGTTATGAACTATAGATTAAAACTGAAGAAACTGCAAAAAAGGGGGGAATTTAAGAAGATGAGACCTGGATAAACTGAAAGAACCAGCGGTTGTAGAGAGTTTCAGAGAGAGCATTAGGGAACGATTGACAAGAACAGGGGAAAGAAATGCAGTGGAAGAAAAATATGTAGCTATGAGAGATGAAATAGTGAAGGTAGCAGAGGATCAAGTAGGTAAAAATACAAGGGCTAGTAGAAATCCTTGGGTAACAGAAGAGATATTGAATTTAATTGATAAAAGGAGAAAATATAAAAATGCAGTAAATGAATCAGCAAAAAGGAATACAAACCTCTCAAAAATGAGATCGACAGGAAGTGCAAAATGGCTAAGCAGGGATGGCTAGAGGACGAATGTAAGGATGAAAAGGCATATATCACTAGGGTAAGATAGACAACGCCTACTGGAAAATTAAAGAGACCTTTTGAGAAAAGAGAACCACTTGATGAATATTAACAGCTCAGATGGAAAACCGGTACTAAGCAAAGAAGGGAAAACAGAAAGGTGGAAGGAGTATACAGAGGGTCTATACAAGGGTGATGTACTTGAGGGCAATATTGTCGATATGGAAGAGGATGTAGCTGAAGGTGAAATGGGAGATATGATACTGCATGAAGTGTTTGACATAGCATTGTAAGACCTAAGTAGAAACAGTACCCCGGGAGTACACAACATTCCACTAGAAATACTGATAGCCTTGGAAGAGTCAGCCCTGACAAAACTCTAACATCTGGTGAGCAAGATGTATGAGACAGGCGAAATACCCTCAGACTTCAAGAAGAATATAATAATTCCAATCCCAAAGAAAAGAAATGTTGATAGGTGTGAACATTACCGAACTATCAGTTCAATAAGTCACGGCTGCAAAATACTAACATGAATTCCTTACAGACGAATAAAAAACTGGTAGAAGCTGACCTTCGGGAAGATCAGTTTGGATTCCGTAGAAATGTTGGAACACGTGAGGCAGTACTGACTCTACGACTTGTCTTAGAAAATAGATTAAGAAAAGGTAAACCTATGTTTCTTTTGACAATGTTCACTGGAATACTCTCTTTCAAATTCTAAAGGTGGCAGGGGTAAAATACAGGGAGCGAAAGGCTATTTACAATTTGTACAGAAAGCAGATGGCAGTTATAAGAGTCGAGGGGCATGAAAGGGAAGCAGTGGTTGGGAAGGGAGTGAGACAGGGTTGTAGCCTCTCCCCGATGTTATTCGATCTGTATATTGAGAAAGCAGTAAAGGAAACAAAAGAAAAATTCGAAGTAGGTATTAAAATCCACGGAGAAGAAATAAAAACTTTGAGGTTCGCCGATGACATTGTAATTCTATCACAGACAGCAAAGGACTAGGAAGAGCAGTTGAACGGAATGGACAGTGACTTGAAATGAGAATATAAGATGAACATCAACAAAAGCAAAACGAGGATAATGGAATTTAGTCGAAGTAAAGCAGGTGATGCTGAGGGAATTAGGTTAAGAAATGAGACACTTAAAGCAGTAAAGAGTTTTGCTATTTGGGGAGCAAAATAACAGATGATGGTCGAAGTAGAGAGGATACAAAATGTAGACTGGGAATGCCAAGGAAAGTGTTTATGAAGAAGAGAAGTTCTAATATTCTGCGTGGTGTCTGTTGTTCTATGTCGTGTCTCCCTACCACTTTCGCGCAACGACGCTCTGAGTGTGTTTTTTAGGGAATTGACTAGTTTGAACCTGGGACCTGTTGCTGGTAAGGAGACGCCAGACCACACATGATATGTAGAGTTCAGAAGAGTTCAGTGAGACTAGTGATGATATAACCAAATACTTAATAATTTCAGCGTCAGCTCCACTGCACTCGTTTTGCCGGCCGTTGTGGCCGTGCGGTTCTAGGCGCTACAGTCTGGAACCGCGTGACCGCTACGGTCGCAGGTTCGAATCCTGCCTTGGGCATTGATGTATGTGACGTCCTTAGGTTAGTTAGGTTTAAGTAGTTCTAAGTTCTAGGGGACTGATGACCGCAGCAGTTAAGTCCCATAGTGCTCAGAGCCATTTGAACCATTTTTCCACTGCACTCCCTGTAAAAGAATCTTAATACAAACTAAATGTAGTGGAAGGGGTTCAAGGCTTTCCTATTTTTAGTTAGCTGGTATAATAACGTGGAAAAAGCAGTTAAGTTTACTATTGGAAATTTTATTCTACTCACAAAACATTGTTTATAAATTGCACTATTGATAAAAGGAAATGTTTTAATACAGGACGATAAAAACCAACTGTGTTCAACAAAAATGTGAACGAATATTGCCTGAATGTGTTTCCAAGTTCTACAATGGATCGAAGGATGACCTATGCCATATCACATCTATAATCTAGGTTTAAATTAAGTTTCGCAAAAGAGAAAACTATCAATATGGTCTACAGTGACCCTCAATTATCTTTAATTACTTATCTAACTTGTCGTAAATTACAGTGGCTGATGTGGCTTCTCAATAATTATATAACAGAAAAATCATCGCGTTTCAGATTTTAACTCACGTAGCAAATGTGAATACTATGAGCTTCAATTGACGATCGACACTAGTATTACGTAAAAAGGGGATGTAACAGAAGAAACTTCTGCAGTTCTGTGTGAAGCCTTATGCGCTCAAAATGCGGCATCGCGTGCGTTCATTACCTTGTCGGTGTTTAGGCAGCGTCAGGGCGGCGTCAGCGTCTCGCCGTCTCGGAAGCAACTCCTTTCTAACTTCTCCTTACTACAGTTTACCGAAGTTGGTTTAAAAAAAAAACTATCTGGCTGTGTTTTCATCTGACCAATCAGGGTCTCAATGTTAACCTTAAGCTCCACCTACAAAAATTCTGTCTATCCAATGAGAAACGTTATACTTTTCGTGGTGGGGCAATGATTTTAAAGTTTGCAACGTAACAGAGACGCGAAAAAGTCTCACGCTAAAACTTGCGTCTGGTGTGGCCCTTTCAGTGTTATTGTAAGATCTATACTGTTCTTCTGGAGTGCTCTAGCTTTTAACATGGGCTGGGGGGGTGGTCCTGGTGGTTAGCTGGCGACGTGGGTGTCCGTCCCTTATCGTAGGGCCTTCCAGCTTAACACGGTTCTGCTCTCGGCTTCTGTTCTCGTTTCTCCCCTCGGAACTGCGTCTGTCTCACGGTGGGAAGGTATGACATGCATTTAGCCATTCTTGTGTTAGTCTGTGGTATTCCATTTGCACACTCGTTACTCGTATTACTTTGGTTAATTTAATGCCACGATTTATTCGGAGCTATGTGACATACTACTGGATTTGCTTAGCATGTCAGGGTTTTCATGGAAGGTGTTGGATTTTCCTGACACCTTACAAAGTTTGCTAACATCGGGTATAGATTTAAGTGCCTGGAAGTATTTTGTGAAAGTATGCTACATCTTACAAATCACTGTACACTCGTAACTGCCTCAGTAGCTGAATGGTTTACGTTGCTATCTTCCATGCGGATGGACCGAGGTAGTCTGGAATATAGTCCACTCATCCTCGTGAGACCAAAGGAGAGTCTCCTTGAATAAAAAAGCAGCAACATCATCAGGGTTCATAAACTGGGAAATAATGGGTGGAGAGGTGTATGACGTGCTGATCACAAGTCCCGCGATCAGAGACCGCTCCTCATACTATCTTGAAGCCAGCAATCGGAACAAATGTAGGACGTAACCCGTGAGTGGCGTTTACGTTTACGGTATACCCGTACCTATTGAAGGGACTGTTCCATGTATTGTCTCCCCGTATTTGAATTTATTACTGCACTCGTCTGTGCGATAATCTCTGATATCTTTCAAACACTTCGGAATCAACTATTAAATCTTGATATGCCTGCAAAATTCTCAGCTCCGTTTCCTCTATGGGTCTGCTGTTCACTTCAGTTTTGAGAAGGCTTCAGACAGACAATTCCAGGGATCTGATGTTGTACGGTGTGATTTTGCTAAATGAAAAGCTACTGAGAGGAAAGAAGCAGGAAACGCCATGTGGACATATGACCGGAAATGCTTTTCAAGGAGGTAAACCTACTTTAAAGTGTCTTTGACAGTATAAATAGCACACATGAGAACATACAAGTCATATGGAAATTCTGAGTGTCCTGTCTGTACTAGTGTTTTAGCTCTACACTCAATAGGGCAGTAACGATGTTCAGGACAACTGCCACTATCCGTGTAACTTACCAAAACGTGCAAACCTTATTACCTACGAACCTGGCTCTGCTGCGACCCTGCAGCATAATCACCACGCATGCCCTGTTGAGTATGGAGCTAAAACATTAGTACAGGCAGACCATTTCCACTTGCTTGGAGTCTAAAATTAAAGCAACAAACCGCCATTTCCCCGTTTTTTGTCTAATTAACAATATAATTCTAGAAACTGTCAACAGGTGTCCGTACGATCGTGTTCGGCACGGGAGATGGCATTCCGATCAACGGGCAACCGTGTCACCTATGACGTCCTGGCAGTTATCAAGTGGGGTGCTGTTTCCGATTAGTCCCACATCCAGAATCGCTGCGCACAGTCTCAGACAGTGCAGTATGGCACAGAGAAGACGCCTACCAGACTCTCTGCGGTGGAGGGCCATAGGAAGAATTGAAGCAGGACAGTCGCAAACGGATGTGGCCCCATGGCTTAATATGAATCATTCTGTTGATTCTCGGATGTGGCGACAGTTTCTAGAGAACGAATCTGTATCCCGAAGGAAAAAAAAATGATTCAAATGGTTCTGAGCACTATGGGACTTAACATCTATGGTCATCAGTCCCCTAGAACTTAGAACTACTTAAACCTAACTAACCTAAGGACAGCACACAACACCCAGTTACCACGAGGCAGAGAAAATCCCTGACCCCACCGGGAATCGAACCCGGGAACCCGGGCGTGGGAAGCGAGAACGCTACCGCACGACCACGAGCTGCGGACCCGAAGACCAGGCCAGTGTCAACCACGTGTGACATCAGAAAGAGAGGACCGTTATTTGGCTGTACTGCACGGCAACTAGCATCTGACCTCGAAGCGCCCATTGGACGTGTTGTATCGAGGCAAATGGTCTACTGAGGGCTTCGCCAGAGCGCTCTTTATTGTCAGATACGAGCTGTATGTGTACCTCTAACGCGTCTTCGGAGAAGGGAGTGTCTAGAGCGGAGTCTTCAACATGCCACCTGCATGGTCGAACAGTGGGCCAATATTTATTTCACAGATAAGTCCCGATTTTCTCTGAAAAGTGATTCTCGATGGATTTGCATCTGGAGGGAATGTGGAACACGATTTCGGGACCCAAGGAGACCGATATCGAGGAAGATCCCTGAGGGTGTGAGCAGGTATTGCGCTGATCATTCGGACGCCACTTCATGAAATTGTACAGGGTATCGGCAGGGTTTAACTGCTGTCAGGTATCTTGATGAGACCTTGGGATCTGATGTGCGCTTTTTACGAGCTGCTGTGGACCCAGACTTCGTACTGATAGACGATAATGCTCGACCTCATAGAACACAGGTGCTTGATGTTTTCTTGCAAACAGAAGATATTGTACACATGGCATGGCCTGCTCACTCTCCCGTTTTGAAACCGATAGAGCATGTCTGGCATCCACTAGGGAGACGGGTTGCATCACGTCAGTATACACCAACCACTCTACGAGACTGAAAGCAGCTCTGCAAGAAGAATGAGGTTTATCGCCTCAAAATGAGGGTGATGATGTTATTCGCAGCTTGTCCCGTCGCTGTCTGGCCTGTATTGCTGTCAGAAATGGTCACACCCCATACCGAGCGCATTAACCAGTTGTCGAAATATGTGTGCAAATTCGTTAAGTTGGAATAAACGAAGAACATTTTGTCTGCCGTTATGGACGTTGCAGTTATTTACGTTCTTTATTTTTTTCATTATCCCCTATTTATACTGTTTTTTGGCAAAATAAGCACACCATTGCAAAAGTTCAGTTTGTTGCTTTAATTTTGGATATCAGTGTATGCGCTTTCAACCATTCAAACCCCTACAGTTAAATCTCTTATATCTCCACATTCAAGTGGGTCTACGTGCCTCGGAACGCTTTTCCGGCGATATCTCCATTCGATCTTTTTAGCTCCGTTACCCGTCAGGGATCGTTCCCGTCAGTCTGTCACCATTTAGCAAAATCACCTGTATATGACAAAGAGAAAGACAGAGAGAGAGAGAGAGAGAGAGAGAGAGAGAGAGAGGAGGGAGAGATAACGCTATGCTGAACTGTTCGTGAAGCTATGCCAACTGCGTCACAGTACTTTTGGATCTCAGAGTTGTCGCATTACTCTGTTTTTTGTGTTGTATGTTTTGATCATTGTGTGTTACAGGGATTTTCATTTTGTGAAAATATTTTCACAGAAACAAAGGTAACTGAAATCATAATTACGTTATCACTCCGTAACGACCCACCGGATGCCACGGGTCCGTTGAACAAAAATATCTCTGAACAAACTACGAACGTTTGCAGGTGGCGTTGCGGTTCACCCTCTATACCCACGTCCGTTCCATTCACACTGTCCACTCATTTTTACAGTTTCCGCTGTAAGATGCATTCAGTGCCAGCGCGCATATAATACAGAAATCACATAGGGAATGGCCATGGTTTACCAGGCTGTAATGTGCCTTTTCTTCTTCTTCTCAATATTTTTATGGTTGTCAAGTATGTAGAGGTATCAGGTGCATGTGACAGATGAGTATAATAACTTCTCCCTTTTGTAGAAATCCCATCGTCATGAGCACCTGAATTTGTGTTTTCGGCTTTCAAAACGAAATGCAAATTACAAAGCCATTACTATACTGAAAAAGCAGAGCATACCAAAAAGGGAAGTTTCGTTTTCGCCGCGAAATCACATTCAGCTGATACATTATTACAGGCTGTCACTCTGTGTATTGGTGTGATACATATTTGAAGCACACTGATTATTTTTTAGCCATCGACTCGGCTAGCAGAAATTGCGGAAACTGAACGACATGAAAAAGAAAAAAAAAAAAATGAAATCCGGGACAATGTATTCGGAGCTTCAGCTTCACTTTGGAGTGACGAATGATCATGCGCAATACCGTTGCACAACTGTTTTTCTCTGCTGTGTTTATACAGGTACATATCCGAACGGTAGCTCCCGTTGCGCCAGTGCGATACAAATCAAACGGGAGATTCGTCAGGCAAAACGCATCCGTCTGTTTTCAGTACAGCCCGCTTCGACTTTGCGTCTCCCTTCCCCATCCTATTCCCCACCCGTATCTCTCTCTCTCTCTCTCTCTCTCTCTCCCTCCCTTCCCCCCTCCCCCTAACCCTTTCCCTCTCTCTTTTTTAACGTGACCCGCCGTGCGAAAGGAGCAATTCTCGTCGATGGATGTCCGCCAGCAGCGGAATCTCTGCGAAGCTCAGGAATGGCCAGCAATCGAAATAAACCAAGTCGCATAACGGCCAATCTGTGTGCCGGAGCGGGAACAAATCGCAGCTTCCCGCCCCCACTCCAGCCGCTCCCTGCTCGTGCTGCGCTGTTTACTGTTTGTCTTCATTACCCGGCCAGCGCGGCTGCAGACGGACGGGCGATGATAAACAAGGGAGCCCCCGCTGACGCTGCAGCCCTGCGCGCCGCCCTTTTATCGCGCCCTTTTCCTCGTCGGACTTCCGGAATGTCGACGCTAATAAAACTTGTCTTTTACGGTGAGAGGTCTTCAGCATCGAACGGCGAAATTATGTCGTTACGTCCGTGTCGCTGTGTGAGAAATGCGATGGATCGTAACGCGGGATCATTTCTCCTCCGGAAATGCGTTCCGCTCACGGAGATCATAGAAATCGTGTCGGTGCAATCAGTATCCAGGTAAATAGAATGACAGTTGGTTACAATCGTTCCGCATCTCGTCTGACAAATGCAGGACAAATGTGCAATAAAACCTGGTGGCGCTCGGATCCGTGAATCTCAGATCGACTTCGGAGGGAAGCTCCTAAGTTACTGTTCAGAGCGCCTATACAAAAAATAATGCAATAGGGAAAAAAAGGCTATTACGAGGGGCATTCAATAAGTAAAGCAACAATTTCTTTTCTGAAAGGAGGTCTGTTTTATTCGGGATTCCAGTACACTATATTATTCCCCACTCCTATAGCTACAAAAACCGTATTTTAACATAATCCCCATCCAATGCGATGGCCTTACGCCAACATACTGGAAGGGCCTGTATTCCTTCATTGCAGTACTCTATCGGTCGACGCAGGAGCTAACGTGTTGCTGCATCAATAACCTTTACGTCATCCACATACTGCTTCCCGCGGAGTGCATCCTTCATTGGGCCAAAAACGTGAAGGCCGCAAGATGTGAGATCGAGGTTGTAGGCCGGCCGCGGTGGCGCTTAGTATAAGGGGCGATCCAAAAGTTTCCATTTGCGGGCGTTACTGCAACCTATGTGCAACCCAGCGCGACTCCGTTGCGGGTATACAGGATGATTTTTTCTACCGTGTAGAAACTATGGGCATTGATCGATGAGAACAAAAAAGGTCCTGTGAACTTATGTCTGAAAATGCATGGTGGCCAAGCGGTTTTAGGCGCTTCAGTCCGGAACCGCGCAACTGCTACGGTCGCAGGTTCGAATCCTGCCTCGGGCATGGATGTTTGTGATGTCCTTAGGTTAGTTACGTTTACGTAGTTCTAAGTTCTAGGGGACTGATGACCTCAGATGTTAAGTCCCATAGTGCTCAGAGCCATTTGAACCATTTGAAAGAGCGAGTACATTTGGAGTCAGTGACACATAATGTCGATAGGAAAACGATCAACAGCAAATAGGAGAAACGTCTAGAGATATTTGTTGCACAATTCTTGAGGATATTCTTAGTCCAATATAATAAATTTCCTTGAAGGAGAAAAGGTTATATTCACAAATTAACACTACTTTAGAAACAATCGACACTGCGAAACTCGGCGGCTTGCTTTTTTATCGAGCGATATACAGAGAGGTATCTATGAAATAACATAAGTCACTACGTTGTCCTGGGTGGCGATTGTTCATCGCAGACTAAGGTATCGTTAGCAGTCCCCAGGAAAGTGAGATGACACCGGTTTTGTTGTATGTACAAATAAACGAATTTGCTGATAGAGCGAGCAGCAATCTGCGACTGTTTGTTGAAGATGTTGATTATTTACGGGATACTCTCGTCTTTAAGTGAGATATATGTCGGCTTGTTTTAAATGTGAAAAAATGCAAATTAATGCAAATTAGTGGTAGAAACAATCTGATAATATTCGAATACTGTGTTAGTGGTGTGCTGCTCGACACAGTCACGTCGATTAAATATCTAGGCGTAATGTTGCAAAGCGTCATGGAACGGACGAGCACATAAGGTAAGTGGTCGGGAAGATGGGCGTTTCATTTCGGTTTATTGGGAGAATTCTAGGAAAGGATAGCTCATCTCCAAATGAGACGATGAACGTAACACTTGTCCAACGCATTCTTGATTACTGCTCGAGTGTTTCGGATCCTCACCAGAGCGGATTAAATGAAGACACCGGAGCAATGCACAGGCGTGGTGCAGGATTTGTTTCCGGATATGTTTGATGAATACGGGAGTACTCTGATGAGCCAAGACAATATGACGACCTGCTTAATAGCTTGTATGTTCGTCTTTGGAAAGAAATACATCAGTGGTACTGCATATTAGGGATCCGACAGTTTGTTGGTAGGTTCGTGGAGGTATGTGGCATTCGATGTCTACGCACAGGTCATATAAGTCGCGTAAATAACGGGCCATTGATTTGCGTATGCAGAGATGGCGTCCGGGAGCGATCCAGCTGGCTTCCATAAGATTTATATCAGCCGAATTTGGTGGCCTGAGAAACGAACCTGAGTTCACTCTAATGCTCGTAAAACAACTATAGCACGGTTTTGGCTCCGAGACACGGACAGTTATATTGCTGGAAGATGACATCGTTGTCGGGGAAGACATCAAGCATGAAGGGATGCCGGTGGTTCGCAACTATGAGCGTGTCTTCGATAACCACCGCCGGTCCCATGAATGTACAGGAGAATATCTCCTATAGCATAATACTGCTCCCAGCAGCCTGCTTCCGCGGCCCCCTGCACGTTTCGAGCCGCCGTTCACGTCGATGATGGCGTTTGCCGAGACGACCATCGACTTAATGTAGCAAAAATGTGATTGACCGAAGAGCCGACACTTTTCCAATGATCGTCAATCGAATCCCGATGCTCCCGTTTCATGGCAGTCGTAATTGATGATGTCATTGGACCAACATGTGAACACGTAGGGACGGTCTCCTGCGGAAATCCATGTTCAACAATGTACAATGAATAGTGTGCTCCGAATAACTTGTGTGTTCATCAGCATTGTACTCTTTCGGCAGAGGTGCCTCAGATCACCATCTATCCTACATTACAGAGCAAATAAGCATCTGCGTCTGCGAAGAGTCGTGGGCGTCCAACCATTTAGCACCTAGTGGTACTTTCACTGTCCTTCTACCTCTTTCCGTAGCAGCCCACGACAGTAGTACGTGAACGTTCGACCAGCTTCACCGTTTTCGAGATGCCCGTTCACAGGCTTGCGCAATAATAATAATCTGACCTTTGTGAAAGTCGCTTATCTCAACGGATTTCCCCATTAGCAGCCCATATCTTCGCTAGGGTGATCCCCCGTCCGTATCTGCTCCGCTTAGATACTTTTGTTACCACGTCACGTGCCCGCAGTGCCAACAGGCGGCATCCAATGCTGTGGTGTGCAGTTCTCATAACGTTTTGGCTCATCAGGGTGTTACGGAAATGCTTCGTCAACTCAAATGGGAATCCCTCGTGGCAAGAAGACGTTCTATTCTGGAGTAACTTCTAGTTACACATCAATATTTCGTAAGCCACCTCGTGATGTGTGGTGGAGTGTACTTCTCATCCCCCTTTCCTGTTCCACTTCTAATTGGCGCGTGGGAAGCGATATTCGCGACAGAGACAGACTGCAGAACGATCCTATTATCACGAACCCACATTTCGCGTAAGGACCCTGAAAGCACAATAAGACGTATCACAGCCCCGAGAAACATATAGATAGTCAAAAATTAAAACATTTTTGTTCCTCACAGGATAACGTATACGTCAATTTTCTCTAGGCGCACCTGGTTCTTCAAAAAATTTTAAGTTTAGGGTTACATGTTGGTACCAATGTTAACAAGTACGCATGACACACTATCGCGCGTGCTATAGCCAGTTCCAGTACAACATCCGTTGCTGCCGTACTGCGTTCGCGAAGTTGGCCTGAGGCTGTTTCCCAGATAAGTTATTGCAATATGACGATGTATTACAATATTATAGTTTTCAGTTTTTGACGTTGTCCTTTATGGACAAATCGTAGTTCCTTTTATTCTGAAGAAGGTTGGGTGATCCCAACTGAAACCTAGGTAAATCTAGGTAAACATTACTGTTGTTAGTTAAAATCAATATTTACACAGTTGTGATAGCGCCAATGTTGAAAATATTAATATAGATAGTCGTTTTTCTCTCACTCGATTTAGGAGTGGAAGAGAAAATGGAATGACTAGCTGTGACACAAGGTACCCTCCGTCATGCACCGTATCGTGGGTTACGGAGACTGTATGTAGATGTAGATGTAGATACGAATGAAGGAACTAAAATGAGTACTGAAGAAGACTATAAACGAAAAAGCTTTAGTTGCTGACAGAATACATACGAGTTAATCGAGCATGTATCATATGGATAAAATATAATTTTTTAAAAATTTTATGTAATATATTTCTGACCTCGGGTTAAAGCGCCAAAAGAGTAAAAAGCGGCTTTGCATTCCTGTAAAATAAAAGGTAAAAAGGAAGGAAGTAAAATTATTGGCACATATTGTTACTCACAGCAAAATTTGCACTGAGGATGCTGTTAACTATGGAGTATAAAACTGTATTGCAATACAGGAAGAAAGGAAAGACGCTTGTGTAGGGATTCGCAGTTGATTGTCAACGTAAATAAATGTAACGTATTGTGGATAAACTGGCAGAAAGACTTATTGCATGATTACATGATTTCAGAACAACTGCGGCAATCAATCAGAGCTATTGAATACCTGGAAGTATGCGTTAGGAGCAATTTAAAATGGAACGGTCACAAAAAACGAGTGGCAGGTAAAGGAAATGATAAAATAAGATTGATTGATGAGTCTTAAGGAAATGTAATTCATCCATGAAAGCAGCGGCTTGCAAAACACTTTTTCGGCTAACTGTTGCCCATCAGTTTGGGACCTCTAACAAGAGGAGTTAACAGAAGAGATAGAGAATACCGCACGTTTCGTCACGCGATCGTTCAGTGTGCGAGAGGGCGTTAAGATTGTTGTGGTTGGCAGGAGAGCCAACACCGTGTTACTAGAGGAGGCCGAAATGCACGCGTTTTAGCTCACGCAGGCTGGCGTGAGGTCTGGAACAGGACAAGGAAATTAGAATTTAGGAAAACGGACGTAGCTGGTGGAATACTTAACTTTAATCCATTAATGATGAATGTCGCTCTTGACGGTACATGATTCACAATATCAATAGTAACCGAATTTGGCGCCTTGCTAGGTCGTAGCAAATGACGTAGCTGAAGGCTACGCTAAACTATCGTCTCGGCAAATGAGAGCGTATTTTGTCAGTGAACCATCGCTAGCAAAGTTGTAACTGGGGCGAGTGCTAGGAAGTCTCTCTAGACCTGCCGTGTGGCGGCGCTCGGTCTGCAATCACTGATAGTGGCGACACGCCGGGCCGACGTATACTACCGGACCGCGGCCGATTTAAAGGCTACCACCTAGCAAGTGTGGTGTCTGGCGGTGACACCACATTCCTCCCCCGCAAATCGGCGTACGGTTGGGGTATAAGGCTTCCGCCCGCCGTGGGGAGGACCCCATGTTGACGTATGCGACGAGGTGGGGGGCCTAACAACAGGCGAGGCTGTGCCACCCGCACCCTGCCATTGGGACCGCGGGGAGCTAGGAAACGCCTGAAAACCTGCTCCAGGGTGCACGCCAACAAGAGGTGTATATGCGCCCGCAGAGAGACAGGAGGGGCCGAAGGGTCGACCTCCATCGGGCCGGGGCACCCGACGGGCGAAGACGACATATGGTCCGGAGAGGGCAAGAGTTCCATGTCGGAGGACAACTGGTAACGGGAAGCGATCGGCGGCGCGTGACCCACGGAGGCGCCCGGGGGCTGCAGCGACGCGTCCACCGCGGGCGTCGCCGGCGGGAGAACAGGTGGCGGCGGCGGTGGCGGCGGCGCGTCGCCATGGGGCAAAATGGAAGGCAGCGTCGGTAACACCTGGGGCTGAGGCGAGCCAGTAGATGGGTCCCCAGGGCGCTGACCGAACGGCACCGTCGCTGAAAGCAGACGGCGAGCGGCAGATCCCGTGCGACGACAGAGGCGCAGCTGGTTGAGATGCCGGCGCACCTCACCAGAGGCCCCCAAAACCAGATACATAGAGCGTCCGAGGCAGCGGAGAATGCGCCCTTCGAACCAACGCCGTGAACCTCGGTAGTGGCGGTAGTAGACAACGTCGTCTGGGACAAAAGCAGGTGTCTGCCGCTGCACAGGAACCTGATGCGGCGGATGTAGCAAAGACATCAAGGTTCGATGAGGGCGACCGTGGAGAAACTCAGCCGGCGAGCGACCATCTCGGGGCTGAGAGCGATACGAGAACAAAAAGAGCAATAACGCGTCCTCCCGAGAATGCGACTCTTTCAACTTCAACATCTGTGAGTTGAAAGTCCTGACCAATCGTTCAGCGGCACCGTTTGACTGTGGCGAAAACGGCTCGGACGTCAGATGTTGAATACCAGTGGCCTTGCAGAATGATTGAAATTCTGCGGACATGAATTGTGGGCCATTGTCGCAAACAATAGTCTGTGGAAGACCTTCAATGCAAAATATAGCAGATAACGCTTGGATGGTGGCAGATGACGTCTTGGAAGACATCCAGACAACAAAACGAAAATTACTGAATGAATCTACCAAAACCAACCATCGAGCATTGCAGAATGGACCAGCAAAATCGATGTGTAAGCGTTGCCAAGGGGAAGTGGCTTTTGGCCATGTAAAGAATTTCCGCGGTGGTGCTGATTGTTGTTCGGCACACACCATGCAAGAAGAGCACATATTCGTAATCGCGGCATCGATACCGAACCAAGTACAGTGCTGACGAGCAAGTTGTTTCGTTCTCACTAACCCCAATGTCCTTGGTGGAGAAGCTGTAAGACAGAGGACTGTAACGAACGTGGGACCACGACCCTGGACTGATCATTATCAGAACGCAACAGCAAAACACCACGTCGAACAAAAAGTCTCTTCTTGTGAGCAAAAAATCGGCGAACCAACGGGTCCCCGATCCGTGACTTTGACAAGGGCCATTCCGTAGCAACAAAACGCAGAACGGTAGCAAGGACAGGGTCGGCAGCTGTGGCTGTAGCTACACGACGAAAATCAATCGGAAACGATTCGACCACGTCATCGGTTTCCGCATCAATGAACATGCAAGCAAGTTCGGAGGAATCGAATGTCCTATCCTCAGCAACATGCAAGCGGGACAACGCATCGGCGTTTCCGTGCTTAGCAGTGGACCAATACAAGATATCGTAGCGGTACTGCGAGAGGAAAATAGACCAGCGAATGAATTTCTGCGCTGTACGTGGAGGTACAGGCTTGGTCGGATGAAAAAACGATGTCAAAGGTTTGTGGTCTGTGATTATGGTAAAGTGACGACCATACAAGAAATCATGTAACTTTGTAACACCAAATACGGGAACCAATGCTTCTTTCTCGATCTGTGAATAATTTCTTTGCGCAGACGAGAGCAATGTGGACGCAAAGGCAATAGGGCGATCGTGCGATCCATCTTTGTGCGCAAGCACAGCACCGATCCCGAAATCCGATGCATCCACCATCAACAAAAGGGGCTTCTGGGGATCGAATGGCGTAAGGCAAGTATTGGAAAGCAACGCCGATTTCAACTGGCGAAAGGCGCGTTCGCATTCCTTCGTCCAGACGAACGGAACACCTTTACGGCGTAAGCGATGAAGCGGAGCTGAAATGGAAGAGGCATGTGGCACATATCTGTTATAGTAATTTATTTTCCCCACCAACTCTGTAGCTGCTTCAAATTCTGCGGCGAAGGCAAGTCTTGTATGGCACGAAGGTGCGTGGGACTGGGATGTATGCCTTGGGCATTGAGTACATGTCCCAGGTATGGCAAATCACGAGCAAAAAACACACATTTGTCCTTCCGCAAGCGAAGACCATTTTTTCGCAAGACCTGAAATAATGTTCTGAGATTGGCTAAATGTTCTTCTTCCGTCTTTCCGGAGATCACAATATCGTCCAGATAGTTTGCTGCAGTAGGGACCGACGCACAAACAGTTTGTAGATATTGCTGAAACAATGCAGGGGCGGATGCACACCCGAATGGCAGTCGTTTGAATCGATACAAACCAAGATGCGTGTTAACCACCAAAACGGGCTGGGATTCTTCGTCCACCGGTATTTGCAAGTACGCATCTGCGAGGTCCAGCTTCGAAAAATATTTACCCAGGCACAGTTTGTCAAAAAGATCTTCCGGGTGGGGCAAAGGAAAAGTTGCAATCACTAGTTGTGGATTCACTGTTGCCTTGAAGTCCACACAAAGTCGCAATTTTCCGGAAGGTTTTGGCAAAATTACTAAGGGTGATGCCCAGAGGGAAGCCTGCACACGTTCAATTACACCTTGTGATTCCAAATCGTGTAATGTTTTTGCGACCTCATCACGTAATGCGTGGGGAACATTGCGCGCACTGAAAAATTTCGGTTGCGCGTTTACATTCAGTTCCAAATGAGCTTTATAGTTCTTAGCGCAACCGAGGCCTGGTGCAAAAAATCTGCAAATTCTTCACATAGACGAGAAACAATGTCTGAAGGCACAGTCTGGTTCACTGATAGGACCTGATTTCCTATAGACAAGTTAAACAACTGAAATAAATCGAAACCAAACAAGTTCACTGCAGAAGAAGAACGAAGGACATAAAATGACACAAGTTTTGTTTGTCCTTTGTATGTTGCAAGAAGGCTGCACTGTCCTAACACAGGGATCTCTTGACCTGAATAGCTAGTTAACTTAACATTTGCGGCACGCAACGGAGGTATGCCCAGCAGTTTGTAAGCGTCTTGATTGATCAGTGAAACTGCAGCCCCGGTACCGAGCTGGAATGGTATCACTTTGCCGTTAATGTCCAAGTCCACAAAAAGTTTATTGTCCCGCTGACGACAAGAGCGACTGTCTCGTGCAACGTGAACTGACACTGGTACAAAATCACTTGCGACTTGACGGGAGCTCCGGCGATGTCGACGCACACTATTTGTGGAATGAACACAGTCACTGTTAGAGAGAGTGGCACTGGGCAGAGTGGAATGAACTATATGAATTTCCATGGGCGAAGTTTCGCGAGCCTGAGTATCCTTGGTTCGATTCCGAATCCAGTGCGAAGCAAAGGGCCTGGAATGGTATTGAGCTTCCGATCAGAGCTTTTTCTGCAAACACTCTGAACATGTACTTTTTTATTACAATAAAAGCAAATAGCTTGGCGTGACGGGCAATTCTCACGCGAATGTCTAGTAGCGCACCGCTTCTTTGTTTTAATTCTTGACACTACAAATGGCGTATCATATCCATGACGCTGTCTCCCTTACTTTGCGATATCCTGTCTTTCTTTCAAATTCTTAGATGTTCTCCGCCAATCCCATCTGGAAAGGACGTCATGCCGCACTGCAATATTCCGGAAGAGACCGGACAAGGATGGTTTAGGCAGTCTCCGTAGCAGATTTTTGGCGTCTTATATGTGTTCTGCCAATAAAAGTCTGTCAAGGTGCGCCTTTCCTACAGCGTTTTCTATGTGATGATTCCAATTTATGTCCTTTATTGTTGTAATCCCTAGCTACACAGTTGAAGCGGAAACCATTAAATTTGTGTGATGTATTGTGTAATCGATATTAACGGTATCTTTAGAAGTGGTGTTGAGTACGTCACACTGTTTATTGTTTACAGTCAATTGCTGCTTTTCGCAACAGATAGAAATCTTGTCTAAATCACTTTGCAAAACGTTTCTATCTTCTGATGGCTTTACTAGATGGTAAATGACAACATCGCCTGCGAGTAATTTAAGAGGGCTGCTCAGATTGCTCCTAAATCGTTTATATAAACCACGAACAGCAGAAGGCCTATAGCACTGCCATGAGGAACGCCAGATATCATTTGTGTTTGAATCGGTGGCTTACTGTCAGTTACTACGAACAGGGACCTTTCTGACAGGAAATAGCGAATCCAGTCACACAACTGCAACAATACTTCACAGGCAGACAATTTATTTATTTTTATTTATTTATTGTTCCGTGGGACCAAATTAAGGAGAAGTCTCCATGGTCATGGAACGAGTCAATACATGAAACTATAACACGATAGTAGAAACAGATAAAATGAAATACAAGAAACGTATCCAGGCGACAATTCGTAAGTTTAAATAAACAAAATCAACAATGTAACACTGGAATTTGCTTAATTTTTCAGCTCTTCTAGGAGCTCCTCGACAGAATAGAAGGAGTGAGCCATGAGGAAACTCTTCAGTTTGGACTTAAAAGCGTTTGGGCTACTACTAAGATTTTTGAGTTCTTGTGGTAGCTTATTGAAAATGGATGCAGCAGAATACTGCACTCCTTTCTGCACAAGAGTCAAGGAAGTGCATTCCACAAGCAGTTTTGATTTCTGCCTAGTATTAACTGAGTGAAAGCTGCTAACTTTTGGGAATAAGCTAATATTGCTAACAACAAATGACATTAAAGAAAATATATACTGTGAGGGTAATGTCAGAATTCCCAGACTATTCAATACGGGTCGACGAGAGGTTCACGAACTTACACCACATATAGCTCGAACAGCCCGTTTTTTTAGCCAAAAATACGCTTTTTGAATCAGAAGAATTACCCCAAAAAATAATACCATGTGACATAAGCGTATGAAAATATGCGAAGTAGACTACTTTTCGTGTTGAACTGTCACTTATTTCAGATACTGTTCTAATGGTAAATAAAGCAGCATTTAGTTTCTGAACAAGATCCTGAACATGGGCTTTCCACAACAGCTTACTATCTATCCGAACGCCTAGCAACTTGAACTGTTCCGTCTCGCTTATAATATGCCCATTCTGTCTGATCAAAATATCAGTTCTTGTTGAATTGTGAGTTAGAAACTGTAAAACCTGAGTCTTACGGTGATTTAGCATCAAATTATTTTCCACAAGCCACGAACTTATTTCATAATGTTTCAATATCACACACAAGATCCTTCGCTACCAAGCTGGTATCATGAGAATATTTTTAAATATTTTTAAATCATCTGTAATACTAGAAGGCACATCATTTACATAAATAAGAAACAGCAGTGGCCCCAGCACCGACCCTTGGGGAACGCCCCACTTAACAGTGCCCCATTGGGACTGAACATCACTACCACTCTCAATTTTGCGGAGAATTACCTTCTGCTTTCTGTTCTTAAAGTAAGAGGCGAACCAATTGTAAACTACTCCCCTTACTCCATAATGGTCGAACTACTGCAGCAATATTTTGTGGTCAACACAGTCAAAAGCCTTCGTTAAATCAAAGAAAACACCTGGCGTTCGCAACCTTTTATTTAATCCGTCCAAAACCTCACAGAGAAAAGAGAATATAGCATTTTCAGTTGTTAAACCGTTTCTAAAACCAAAATGTGCATTTGACAGCAAATTATGTGAATTTAAATGCTCCAGTAACCTTGTATATACAACCTTCTCGATAACTTTAGCAAACACCGATGGCATAGAAATAGGTCTATAATTGTCAACATTATCCCTGTCTCCCTTTTTATAAAGTGGCTTCACTACCGAGTACGTTAATCGGTCAGGAAACCGACCACTCCTAAAGGAAAAGTTACAGAAATGGCTAAGTACTGGGCTAACATACATAGAACAATACTTCAGTATTCTGCTAGATACCCCGTCATATCCATGAGAGTTCTTGGTCTTTAGTGATTTAATTATTAACTCAATCTCCCTCTTGTCAGTATCATGGAGGAGCATTTCAGGTAACAGTCTCGGAACACTTTTTTCTGCGAGCGCTATATGATTCCCTGTTGGGACTAGGTTTCTATTTAGTTCACCTGCTACATTCAGAAAGTGATTATTAAATACAGTACATATATGCGACTTATCAGTAACACGGACATTCCCACTACGCACTGATTCTATATCCTCGCCCTGTCTCTGCAGACCAGCCACTTCCTTTACGAGTAACCATATGGTTTTAATTTTATCCTGAGACTTAGATATTCTATCTGCATACCACATACTTTTTGCCTTCCTAATAACTTTTTTAAGCACCTTACAATACTGTTTGTAATGGGCTGCTGTATTTAGATGTTGACTGTTTCTAACGTTTTGATATAATTGCCACTTTGTTCTACATGATATTCTTATCCCTCTAGTCAGACACCCAGGCTGCCTGTTTGTGCTAGTACCCTGTTTTGAACGTTCTAACGGAAAGCAACTTTCAAAGAACACGAGAAAAGCCTTGAGGAAAGCATTATATTTATCAGCACTATAAACATCTTCCCACTCTTGTTCCTTGATAAGATTTACAAAGGTCTCTACAACAACTGGATCAGCTTTCCTAAAAAGTTGATAACTATATTTAACATGAGTTGCAGCACAAAAATCTTTTAGAGTTAAAACTTGTGCATCATGATCTGAAAGGCCATTCACCTTTTTGCTAACAGAATGCCCTTCTAGTAATGAGGAATGAACAAAAATGTTGTCTATGGTTGTTCTACTGTTCCCTTGCACTCTCGTTAGAAAGAATACGGTTTGCATAAGATTATATGAATTAAGGAGGTCTACCAGCATCCTTTTCCTTGCACAATCACTTACACAATTAATATTGAAGTCACAACATATAACTAACTTTTTGTATTTCCTATAAAGTGAACCAAGAACCTCCTTTAGCTTTAGCAAATATGTTGTGAAATCGGAGTCTGGAGATCTAGAAATAACAACAGTTAAAAGTTTAACTCCACTAAATTTAACCACACCTGAACGACATTCAAACACCTTTTCAGTGCAGTACTTTGAAACATCAATTGACTCAAATGGAATACCATTTTTCACATACATGGCTACTCCCCCACACCACAAAGAGCTCCTAGAAAAGCTGTCAGCTAACCTGTATCCTGGTAAAGGAAGCCTCTGAAGTATCACCTTATTTAAGAAGTGTTCAGATATACCAATAATTTCAGAGTCAACATCTATAAGCAGTTCACTAACTTAATCTCTAATACCTGATATACACTCCTGGAAATGGAAAAAAGAACACATTGACACCGGTGTGTCAGACCCACCATACTTGCTCCGGACACTGCGAGAGGGCTGTACAAGCAATGATCACATGCACGGCACAGCGGACACACCAGGAACCGCGGTGTTGGCCGTCGAATGGCGCTAGCTGCGCAGCATTTGTGCACCGCCGCCGTCAGTGTCAGCCAGTTTGCCGTGGCATACGGAGCTCCATCGCAGTCTTTAACACTGGTAGCATGCCGCGACAGCGTGGACGTCGACCATATGTGCAGTTGACGGACTTTGAGCGAGGGCGTATAGTGGGCATGCGGGAGGCCGGGTGGACGTACCGCCGAATTGCTCAACACGTGGGGCGTGAGGTCTCCACAGTACATCGATGTTGTCGCCAGTGGTCGGCGGAAGGTGCACGTGCCCGTCGACCTGGGACCGGACCGCAGCGACGCACGGATGCACGCCAAGACCGTAGGATCCTACGCAGTGCCGTAGGGGACCGCACCGCCACTTCCCAGCAAATCAGGGACACTGTTGCTCCTGGGGTATCGGCGAGGACCATTCGCAACCGTCTCCATGAAGCTGGGCTACGGTCCCGCACACCGTTAGGCCGTCTTCCGCTCACGCCCCAACATCGTGCAGCCCGCCTCCAGTGGTGTCGCGACAGGCGTGAATGGAGGGACGAATGGAGATGTGTCGTCTTCAGCGATGAGAGTCGCTTCTGCCTTGGTGCCAATGATGGTCGTATGCGTGTTTGGCGCCGTGCAGGTGAGCGCCACAATCAGGACTGCATACGACTGAGGCACACAGGGCCAACACCCGGCATCATGGTGTGGGGAGCGATCTCCTACACTGGCCGTACACTACTGGTGATCGTCGAGGGGACACTAAATAGTGCACGGTACATCCAAACCGTCATCGAACCCATCGTTCTACCATTCCTAGACCGGCAAGGGAACTTGCTGTTCCAACAGGACAATGCACGTCCGCATGTATCCCGTGCCACCCAACGTGCTCTAGAAGGTGTAAGTCAACTACCCTGGCCAGCAAGATCTCCGGATCTGTCCCCCATTGAGCATGTTTGGGACTGGATGAAGCGTCGTCTCACGCGGTCTGCACGTCCAGCACGAACGCTGGTCCAACTGAGGCGCCAGGTGGAAATGGCATGGCAAGCCGTTCCACAGGACTACATCCAGCATCTCTACGATCGTCTCCATGGGAGAATAGCAGCCTGCATTGCTGCAAAAGGTGGATATACACTGTACTAGTGCCGACATTGTGCATGCTCTGTTGCCTGTGTCTATGTGCCTGTGGTTCTGTCAGTGTGATCATGTGATGTATCTGACCCAAGGAATGTGTCAATAAAGTTTCCCCTTCCTGGGACAATGAATTCACGGTGTTCTTATTTCAATTTCCAGGAGTGTATTTTGATGAAATATACTAATTCCCTCATTACTCGGATACCTAAGCTTTGTCGAAAGTGTTTTCTTTGTTAGAGAGACTTCCCTTAAGCAGGAATATCTATCAGCTGACTTCAATCTAAAAAAGGCGCAGCTCTAACACCCACTAGTACAGGAATTTTCCCATGAGTGATCCCACCAACCCCATCTATGCTGTCACCTATAAGCTTTGCCAGCCTCCCCTTTCCATACCTGTTGAGGTGCCGGCCATGTCTAGTGAAACCCGTCCTGCTGATAGACTCCACCGACACCACTGAAATGTGAGTCATGCCTTCTGTCATCAGCGCACCCCCAAGTCTCATGTTATTACGCTTGACGGCTGTAGGCCGATCGTGACGCTGAAACAGTTCCACGAAATGCACATTCGTGTTGCTAGTCTGAGTGGCTACTTTTCCAGGTCACCATCTATGTCATACTCCCCATCCCTATCAATACTATTACCAGCCCCACCCACAATCACTACCTGATCCTCTTTAGTAAAATCCTTACATAACCCCCTATGTTAACAGTCACCTGAGCCAATCCTGCATTAGGCTTCACAATGCTGGTGACCTGGTACTCACTCCCCAACACTTCCTGCAACTGCTGGCCTACACCTCTACCATGAGAACTACCTAACAGCAGAACCTTCTTCTTTCTCTTAGACTTTGCATCTGTCCTAGCTACCGTAACTGCTGAGGTCTGCTGCATACTTCCTACATCTACAGCTACTAGAGATTCCTCTCCACTAGACTCTGACAGTTGGTCATATCTATTGCAAACACTAATAGTAAAACTATCTGAAAATCTCCTTCTCCTAGCAGATCTCTTGCCAACAGCCAGCTCCCATTCCCCAACCCTCTTCTCCCTCCTCATCCTATCTAGCTCCTCCTGTGCGTTTTTCAACAGCACCTGAAGGACACAGATCTTACGCTCCTGCTCCTCTGTCAACTTACTCTTGCTACATAACCTGCAGTTCCAGGAGAGGATCTCACCAGAATGCCCACTGGCTTCCCCACTGCATTCCCCCCAGTGAAAATACTTCGAACAAGTCTCACACCGCAATCCACTACTCACGAACCTACGGCAAAGTCCACACTTCCCACTCATGGTAAAATTTTACAGTTATTGAAACAAGAAAACTACTTTACCGAAGTTCCGCTAGTACAATAAGATGATGTTAAAAAACTGACTAAAATAATCACAAACTTGATCTACAAGGGAAGTAACTACTATTATTAACAGTATTAATCAACAGCAAATGAGAATATAACAAAAGACTAACACAGAAAGAAAATCAAACGTCTAATGACACAGTAACGAAACTGAAAAGAGTTCCCAAAAATTTCTTCTGAAATTAATTCACCATAAAACACCAAGAACACCGGTTGAAGACTACTAAAGTTCCTAAATAAACCACTATACACAAACAATTAATTAGTACTTAGCTTTCGATGCGCCGCTACAGCTGCAACTGGTCAGCGCGGAATGTAAACACAGGTAGGAGGTTAAGTTGCTCGAGACGACACACTCACAAATATCAGTCACAACACAAGAAAGGCGGAGGTGAATGAAGAAACCACTAATAAGTCACTTGTATAGTAAATATTATCACAAGAACTGTTAAAATATGTATCTGAAGCCTAAAAATATATGAAAACTTAGAGAGCGATCTCACACGCAGTCACGCGCTTATGACGTCACACAATGAACAATGTGATTAAATTGGTCCCCTCCCCCAAATCAATCAATCAACCAACCAACCAATAGAAGGACCACAAAAACTGAGCGGAAAGAACAAGACAGGTAGACTATTTAACCAGGAGA
Organism: Schistocerca cancellata; assembly: GCF_023864275.1. Taxonomy (NCBI): domain Eukaryota; kingdom Metazoa; phylum Arthropoda; class Insecta; order Orthoptera; family Acrididae; genus Schistocerca; species Schistocerca cancellata. The sequence continues at coordinate 702,940,467 of NC_064628.1, forward strand.
GTCTTCATCTGCTTCACTGTCATGAACAAATGAACAGTCTGAGTACTCCCGTAGATTTTCTGGTACGTCGTGAACTAAAGATGCTGTAAATTTCAACTAGTGATTCTCAGAAATTGCTAAAATCATGACACACATGTATGGTTTCCACTGTTGTAGACATCAATAAAATTTGTGATATATTCATGTAAAAATTACTAATAAATGATGTTTGATTACTTGTAACTGTCATTTGTAAAATTAAACACTCATTACATTTTATTTTCTTTCGGATTCATTCATGTATGAAAAGGCTAACATGGTTTATGTGGCAACAGTGAGCCTGGTTTACACAGCTGTTGCCTACACAGCTCACACGAATTCAGTAATGAATTTCTTCCTGCTCCTTCATTAAGCTTTTGGAGTATCTCAAACTTCAGTGAGTAGTTTGTGAAGCAAAGTTGCTACAGATTTATGGCAAGGTCTGTAACGAGGCGCGACGGTGGATAGATACTTTTAGAAAGTTTATACCATTTTGTTATTCAGTTACTGTAATGATCATTTAACTTGTGCCGGCCGCTGTGACCGAGCGGTTCTTGGCGCTTCAATCTGAAATCGCGCTACCGCTACGGTCGCAGGTTCGAATCCTGTCTCGGGCATGGATGTGTGTGATGTCCTTAGGTTACTGAGGTTTAAGTAGTTCTAAGTTGTAGGGGACAGTCCCCTAGAACTTAGAACTACTTAAACCTAACTAACCTAAGAACATCACACACATCCATGCCCGAGGCAGGATTCGAACCTGCGACCGTAGCAGTCGCGCGTTTCCGGACTGAGCGCCTAAACCGCTAGACCACCGCGGCCGGCTGTAGGGGACTGTTGCCCTTAGATGTTAAGAGCTCAGAGCCATTTGAACCATTAAACTTGTTTTGTCCAATAATTGTAACATTTTACTCTCAAGATCTGCTCAATCTCCGTAGAAAAACTGCACAAATATGGTTGGGTGGTTTTAACATAATGGGATCGAAGCTCTGTTAGTTGTACAAGGGACACAGGATCACCAAGGTACGCCTCTGACTGTATGGACTCCCTTCGACCGTTTGCATCATTAGGTATCACGTGTTACTGAGATACGGTGCAGTCTCAGAGCAGCCACGTTCTGCCGGCAGGTGCTGGATGGTCTCGCTGTGACGTTGGAACCTGCGCCTGCCGGGAGCCATGCCGGAACGCGGCTGCTGGTGCTGCCCCTCGCGGCAGCGTGACGAACCACCGGCTCTGCCGTTGCGGGCTGTGGGCGCCGCGGGGTACGGCGTCTACGGCGACGACGACGCCTTCCATGCGTGAGTTTCTGCTCTGCTCTGCTTCAATCTATCTGACATAAGCTCGTCTGTTTCGCGTAGGCAATGCTGTGCGCGCTACACTTCAGTCAGAGGTAGCAAAGGTGGAGGTCAAGCACAGCCAACGGTTTTCATACTGGGCGACATTTACCGATGGGAACAATGGCGCCAGCGCTCTCTAAAATGTTTACAGATGTTATCTCGTTTCCTTTTCACAACTGACTAAATAACACCAAAAGCTAGGTCCAAGAAAAGATCTGACGTAGCATATTTAGCCGCCAAAGACACATTTTCTGACAGATTCATATTACAACAAACCATACTAAAAATGACGCGTTTGGAGATCTTTGATGCGATGTATGTTAGTGTCTCCACATGGTTAATGTTTTTCGTGTTTTCAATTCCGACCTTGTGACGTTTAATATTTTTCATGTGTGTTCGTTGTATGGTGTTTATGCGTTCGCACTACGAGGCAGTAATTTGTGACGTCACTGGTGCTGTAATTGGCTGGCAGAAGCAAACCGATCAGCTCCCGTCTTGATTTAATTTATTTACAAACCTAACATGCCATACTTGTTGGTTTAGAAATTGCACTTGAGTATAACCAGAATATGTAACTGAAGTGACACATCGTATTAAAGATCTCCCCAAAAGAGTCATTTTTAGTACAGTTTGTTGTGCTAGAGAATCGGGAAATATATAAATCGCTAAAAGTGCTACTGTACATAACTCCATTGAAATTTGGTACATACCCTTGTCAGGATGTACAATGTTTTTGTTCTTGACTGACGTTTAGATCGATTATGGGCATTCGAAACCTTAATTTTCACCCTAAGCTCATGCTGCAAATGTTCGCCTAATAACTGCACAATGAATTCATTACGTGCTGTTTACAGTCTCGTGGTATGCTGCAGTTATTCGCAAGCAGTAAAAATCCGATGAATTGAGGCACAATGACTCACAAAAGGAGATATACTAAGAATGTACTTCATTCCGCAAACGCCATCAGTAAGGAAGTAAATTTTTAGAAACTGAAGGTAACATGACATGCTTCACTCTCGTATTTCCTTTAATCACTCCTCAAACTGTCACTAGGTAATACCATTTACGTTACCGTATTCTAGTCCACTCTAAGGAGACCTCTACAAACTTAGCATGACTTTCCTATAGCAGGTAGAATTACCAAAATCAGAAACATCAGTGTCTAAACATTAATAGAAACGTAGATTAATGACGCGTCAAAGCATAACAGAGATAAATAGGTACAGGGATTCGAAAGCGAAGTTTCAGCTGCTGATTCAAAAAAAATCGCAACACCAAGAAGGAGTTTCGCGAGATAAATGAAAGTCAGGAGGCGTGTTTCTATATCTGAAAGAAAACGTGTATTCAGATTTTACGCCAGTCGCATAGGAGTGGCACTAGCGACACTACGAGGACGCAAATCAAGTTTGCGTTAAATACACGCTGTAACGATCGTGAGAATTAGCTATCTTTGAAATTGGACGTGGTGAGATGATGTTAGTCAAGAGTACCTTTAAGTCGACAAAGAAGCCACTATCAGCTCCTCACTGAGTTTGAAGTAGGTCGTGTAATAGGGCTACGAGAAAATGGATGTTCCTTCTGTGATATTGCTGAAAGACTTGTTAGGAATGTAGCCACTGTAAATGATTGCTAGCAGCGGTGGCCACGAGAATGTACGGTTGCAAGATGACCAGGCTCCAGACGTCCTCGTGGCACTACCGAGAGGGAAGACCATCGTGTTAGGAGCATAGTACTCCATCTGCTACAGCAATCTGAGCAGCAGTTGACACTACAGTACACAAAGAACCATTACAAACGGGTTACATCCAGGACAGCTCCGAGCCAGAAGCCTTGTAACGTGCATTCCACTGACAGCAAACCACCGCCATTTGTGACTTCAACGTGTCAAGCGAGAGCTCATTGGAAGGCAGGATGGAGGTCTGTTATGTTTTCTGCTCAAAGCTGGTTCTGCCCTGGTGGCAGTGATGGCCGTGTGTTGGTTAGAAGGGGCACAGTTGAGGGCCTGCAGCCAGCCTGCCTATGTGCTGGACACACTCGACCTACACTTGGAATCACTGCCTCGGGTGCGATTTCGTATGACAGCAGGACCACTCACATGGTTATCCCAGGCAGTTTGAATGCAAACTTGTACCTCAGTATGGTGATTCTACCTGTTGAGCTGCCATTCATGAACAGCATTAAAGGGGTCTTTTCTAACAGGACAACGCTCTCCCATATATCACTTTTGTAACCCAACATGCCCTACAGAATGTCGACATGTTGCCTTGGCCTGCTCCAGCATCAGATCTGTCTCCAATGAAGCACATACGGAGCGTCATTGACAAGCAGCCTGAACCATCCCCGTGTTGACCGACCAAGTGCCACAGACGTGGGACTCCATCTCACAAACTGACAGCCGGCACCTGTACAACACAATGCATGCATGTCTGCACAATTGCATTCAATGTTCTACCGGTTACGCAGGTTATTAATGTATCAGCATGTCACTTTTTCAATGCCGTTTCAGGCGTTTGCGTTAACCTGTGATCTTACAATCCTAATTACTTAAATTGGTTAACTAGACAAAAGTATTCCCGAAATTCCATTACTATACATTAATTATTTTCTGGTACTGCCATTTTTTCCTTCGGAGTATAAATAATACATCAGCAATTCAGACAGTTATTCTTTCAAGTACTGACATACGGCTGGGAGAGCGGTGTGCTTACCACGTGCCCCTCCATATCCGCATCCAGTGACGCCTGTGGGCTGAGGATGACACGGCGGCCGGTCGATTCCGTTGTCCCGTCCAATGTCTGTTCGGACGGAGAGAGAGAGAGAGAGAGAGAGAGAGAGAGAGAATTCTTACAAGTATTCCATGCGAGCATCATTCGCCACACACTGATTACATAGGCAAGTTCTTCCCAAATTTTGTTCAGTGTTTCTGGAGTAAGTATTGCTGTTTCTAAAGTCGAATATACTACCTGGTAGCGGACGCACATACACATGACTCTTTTTGAAGCCCCAAAGGCAAAATTCGCTTGACGTCAGATCATGTGCGAATGTGGAGGTCAGGCAAAGGAAGCTCTGTCATCCGGCGCCTTGCAGTCAGTTCAGCGATTGGGTACAAGAAGGTTAATAAATCGCTTGTAGAGTTATACCGGTGAGGCACCGCACCATCTTGCTGCCAAATGAAGTTCTCTCGTACAGCTTCTCCACTTGAGGAAAGAGCCATAACTATAGCGCAGCAAGAGAAGAAGTAGAAATGTCCATAGACTTTCTACTGTGAGGTGGTACAAGAAAACATTCAATTTAGGGCAGTCTCGTCGCAGTCACATTATCTCGTGGGAATCTGCTGCACCCCAGATGCGCACATTTCGTGTGCTCACATTTCCACTTTGGTGAAACGTCAGTTGATCACTGGAGAATATACAGTCCTAAAATTTTCATCAGCATGCAACAATATTTCGTTTGCAAAGTTGGCACATAAATTGTAGTATGTAAGGTTTAGGCTTGTAAGAGCTGCAAATGATCAAAAGGTAGTTGTAAGCATCTCCTACAAACTTTCCACACAGATGTCACTGCAAATGCTAATTCACGACTAGTTTTACGAAATGATTTCCTGGGGCTACGCGTGAAAGAGTCTCTCTCGTTGAACATGTTCTTCCCTTTGAGCACAGGCATGCAAAAAAAAACAGTTTGAGTTTCTCTTTCATTTGGCGTATCATTTATACACTGAAGCGCCAAAGGAACTGGTATAGGCATGTGTATGCAAATACATGGATATGTAAACAGGCAAATGCGGCGCTGCGGTTGGCAACGCCTATATAAGACAACAAGTCACTGGAGCAGTTGTTAGACCGGATACTGCTGCTACAATGGCAGGTTATCAAGAATTAAGTGAGTTTGAACGTGTGTTACAGTCGGCGCACGATCGATGGGACACAGCATCACCGGGGTAGCGATGAAGTTGCGATTTCCCCGTACGACCACAACACGTGTGTACCGTGAATATCAGGAATCCGGTAAAACATCAAATCTCCGATATCGCTGCGGCCACAGAAAGATACTGCAAAAAGGGATCAACGGTGACTGAAGAGAATCATTCAGCGTGACACAAATGCAACCCCTCCGCAAACGTCTGCAGATTTCAATGCTAGACCGTCAACAAGTGGCAGCGTGCGAACCATTCAACGAAATATCATCGATATGGGCTTTCGGAGCCGAAGGCCCATTCGTGCACCCTTGATGACTGCACGACACAAAGCTTTACACGTCGCCTGGGCCCGTCAACACCGATATTGGACTGTTGATGACTGGAAACATAATGCCTGAGCGAACGAGTCTCGTTTCAAATTGTATCGAGCCGATGGATGTGTACGGGTATGGAGACAAACTCATGAGTCCATGGACCCTGTATGTCAGCAGGGGACTGTTTAAGCTGGTAGAGACTCTGTAATGGTGTGGGGCGTGTACAGTTGGAGTCATATGGGGTCCCTGACAGTCTAGATACGATTCTGACAGGTGACACGTACGTGAGCATCCTGTTTGATCACTTGCTTCCATTCATGCCCATTGTGCATTCCGATGGACTCGGTGAATTCCAGCACGACAATGTGACACCCCAAACGCCCAGAATTGCTAAGCCTGGCTTCAGGAACAGTCTTCTGGATATAAACGCTTCCGATGGCCAACAAATTCCCCAGACATGAACATAATTGAGAATATCCCGGATTCGTTGCAACGTGCTATTCAGAAGAGATCTCCACCCCGTCGTACTCTTACGGATTTATGGACAGCCCTGAAGAATTAATGGTGTCAGTTCCCTCCAGCACTACTTCTGACATTAGTCGAGTGAATGGCGCGTCGTGTTGCATCACTTCTGCATGCTTGTGGGGCTCTACACGATATTAGGTAAGTGTACCTTTTCCTTTGGCTCTTCATTGTAATTGTTAGTTGAATACAATAAATGCTACAGACCATTAAAACCCGAAATTCATTCTGAAACACCCTGTATTTTAAATTCCTCCTGATAATTTAAATTCTATAATCCATTACTGATGAATTTATTCTAATAACTATTTTAATGTGTCCGCGCCTTCTCGAGGTTAGCACTCAATCAATGCTGAACTCATTACATATAGAACTTAGGCATAATATCTGTAAGGAAACAAGCAGTTCTACATCTGTAGTGATTTAGGTAAACCATAGAAAAGCTAAACCGAGATGGGCTGCTTTATTTCGTCTCCGGCCCTCGTAAGCGCAATTCAGCGATTTAATTGGTATACTAATTTGCTTCAGAGGCGACACGTGATGTACCGCTCACGGTTGCCGCCAGAGTCCACGCAGATGTTATCATGTGTGGAGCGCTTGGCTAATTACACTAACGTCTGCTCCGCATATTTACTCCAAAATGTTTATTGGTGGACTCTGATTAATCCTCAGCATTGCTACGCTATTAAATCGCTCTAAATAAAGGTCGCCGCCCTCGCTTTGGCTCGCGAGGGAATGTTGGAATTGTTATCAATACTCCTACACGACTAAGCAACTTCCTGTAGTAGATCAGTTACTTTCGAGAGACTCTAAGATCAGCCGGCCGCCGCGGCCAAGCAGTTCTAGGCTCTTCAGTCCGGAACCGCGAGACTGCTACGGTCGCAGGTTCGAATCCTGCCTCGGACATGGATGTGTGTGATGTCCTTAGGTTAGTTAGGTTTAAGTAGGTCTAATTCTAGGGGACAGATGACCTCAGATGTTAAGTCCCATAGTGCTCAAAGCCATTTGAGCCATTTTGACTCTAATATCCAACCTCTGGATTGGAAAACGAGCACCGCAAACAGTTCCTACACCGCTTGCTGTTAGCTTCTAATGAATTCGTAGAAGAAGGTGTAATTAGATGAATGACGAACACTAACTTCACTTAATGAAGGTTTATTCAACACGTGCACATACAAGAGCCTGGAGCGAACTGCTTCCAGCCAGAACACGTGCGGTATATATACAGTTACAGAACATTCCAGTACAATGATTCTTGACATTTTTGGCTGCTTCTAGAATGTACTCGAACCGAATGTGGAAATTAAAATTTTACAGTTCAGGTGAGTTTTGGACTCACGACCATTCGTGCAACAGTCTACTATCATTACCACTACACCACGGTGACTGTGTTACTCAGCTTCTTCTGCGACCTTGCTCCCTCATTAAGACAACAGCGTCTCGGTGTTACGTCGTCCTAGTCCGGAAACGAGTCATCGATCCTGCATACTCCAACTCCCGATGTTCGCCCTACCGTGACCTTCTTAGAACTTCCTTTGACGCTACTCTCTTTGTCACCCTTTCGCTTGTTGCCTTTTGCTGGAGCTCCGAGTTGCCCCTGGATTGCAGGATCCTTACAGAGTTTCATTCGAAGGACGTGGACCGTATCTCTGATCTTCCGTCGTCTTGTGTCGGGGTCGAAATGTTCAACTTCATAAGTAAGATCAGACAACTGCTTTACAATCTTATAAGGTCCAAAGTAGCACCTGAGGAGCTTCTCAGACAGACCAACCATCCGAACAGGAGTGAAGATCCAGACGAGGTCACCAGGATGGTAGTCAACAGGGCGATGGCTCGCGTCATACCTTCGGCGATCGTTTTCTTCAGCCTGCAGCGTGCGCAGTCGAGCTAACTGCCGAGCTTCCTCAGGTCTGGTTAACACCTGGCCGATGTAGTCCTCGTCCACGTCATCAGGATGTAACGGAAACAGTGTCCATCGTCGTAGTCGCCTCACGCCCATGCACCAGGAAAAATGGCGTAAATCCTGTAGAGTCTTGTTTGACGGTGTTGTAGGCAAACGTCACGAAAGGTAGCACCTCATCCCAGTTGTTCTGATCAACATTGACGAACATTGATAGCATGTCGGCCAAGGTTTTATTAAGGCGTTCAGTAAGCCCGTTAGTTTGCGGATGGTAGGCAGTCGTAATGTGATGAGTAACATTGCACCGACGGTTTATCTCCGTCACAAGATTCGATTGAAAAACTTTCCCTCGATCCGTAATTAACGACCTTGGGACACTGTGTTTTAATAGAATGTCTTCCACGATAAATTTGGCTACCTCGAATGCTTCGGCTGCTTTCACGGATTTTGTAATGACATAGCGTATCAGATAATAAGTGCAAACAATAATCCATCTATTGCCACTAGCAGACGTTGGAAGTCGTCCGAGATCAATCCCAACACGCTGGAAATGCGTTTCGGCTGGTGAAATTGGTATGAGTCGGCCAGCTGGTTTCTGAGGAACTGACTTTCTCCTCTGCCGCTCTCGACAGTGCGAAACATAGTGACGGACACTCCTAAATAAACCTTGCCAGAAAAATCTCTTGCGGATCCTATCGTATGTCTTAATAAATCCTAAATGTCCTGCCTCAGGTGTGTCATGGGATTTCTGAAGAACATCTAAGCGCATGTGTTTAGGAATCACTAGTAGCCACCTAGTTCTAAACAGATCAAAGTTTTTCTTGCAAAGTAATAAATTAACTACCGTAAATTGTCCTTTCACATCCTCTGACTGATTTAAGGCAAGCATAATTTGAGATATCTTGGCGTCCTTCTTCTGCTCAGCAGAGAGATCCTGGAGTGCAGCGAGACAGTCACTATGTTCATCAAAGTCTTGATGATCTTGCCCAGGGTTTCTGGAGGGACAGTCGGCATCTTGTTGTTTTCTTCCACTTTTGTACACTATGGTAATGTCATACTCATGAAGACGTAGTGACCACCTGGCAAGTCGTCCTGTAGGATCCTTGAGACCTGTCAACCAACAAAGTGAATGATGATCTGTAAAAACTGTGAATGGCCTTCCATAGGGATACTGTCGAAATTTGCACATGGCCCAGATCACAGCAAGACATTCTCTTTCTGTAGTTGAGTAGCTTCCCTCGGCTTTTGTAAGTGTCCTAGAAGCATACGCTATAACCTTCTCTTTTCCATCTGAAATTTGCTCCAGAACAACAATGACCCCATACCCACTGGCATCTGTGTGTAGTTCTGTATGTGCTCTCTCATCATACAGACCAAGTACAGGGTCAGTCGTCAGAGTTTTTCGCAGCACATCGAACGAATTTTGTTGAACACCACCCCAGATAAATTTAGAATCGGCTTTTAACAATTCTTGGAGTGGCTCCTCTTTGATACAAAAGTCTTTGATAAAACGACGGTAATAAGAACATAATCCGAGGAAGCTTCTCACATCCCTAATACTTTTAGGAACAGGAAATTCCGTTATAGATCTCACCTTTTCTGGGTCTAGCTGCACACCTTCGTTTGACACAAGGTGTCCAAGTATTTTGATTTCTTTTGCTCCAGCAAGGCACTTTGTTGGATTAAGTTTGAGTCCGCCTCATTGGAGACACTTAACAACGGTCCTCAGTCTTTTTACGTGCTCATCAAATGTCTCCAAGAACACTAATGTCATCTAAATAACAAAGACACCTCGTCCATTTCAGGTGACTTAGAAGATTATCCATTATCCGTTCAAAAGTTGCTGTTGCATTACACAAACCAAACGGCATTACCTTAAACTCATACAGACCCTCAGGGATGATGAATGCAGTTTTCTCACTATCAGCCTCATCTACTTCTCATTGCCAGTATCCCGGGTACATGTCCATGGTTGAGAAAATCTTAGCCCCCTTCAGAAAATCTAGTGTATCGTCAATTCTTAAAGGGGGTAAACGTCCTTTTTAGTTATCTTATTAAGCTTCCTGTAAGCAACACATAAGCGCCAACTGCCATCCTTCTTCCTGGCAAGAACCACTGGTGACGACCACGGGCTCTGCGAAGGCTGAATGATGTCATTCTTCATCATTTTCTCTACCTCGTCGCGAATTATTCGACGTACAGTTGCTGACACACGGTATGCTCTCTGGCTTATTGGTTGATGGTCTCCAGTGCTAATCCGGTGCTTCACCGTCGATATGTCTAATTTGCTCTTCACCTGTGGATTGAAGCAGTCAGAGAACTCTTGAAGAATGGCAAGTAGCTTCTCCTATTGTTCCTTACTGAGATCTGGTGATAGTCTACCTAGAAGATCTTGTCTCGTAGTGGTAGCGCCAATTTCGCCCACAGACTCGACATGCAAGGTTTCTATGACGCTCAGCTGTTCAGCAATTCACGGCTCAGCGTTTGCTACGCACATGCGTCTTGGAAGGATCTGCGGTTCTCGGCGATAGTTAACTATCCACAGTTCACCGAATACGTCCTTAAACGAGACGACAGAGGCTGGAATGACCAAGTTATTCTTCAGTGGTATGCTTCTCTTACATTCCACTACAATATCCATGGGTTGATGCATGGCATGACACGTGACAGTAACCTTTCTGGCGCTGACTACAGGAATGATCACTTTATCCAGCACACATAGTCTCCACACATTTTGATGCACATCTTCCTGTTCACAGTATCTCATCTCGTCTAGCATAATCTTCGAGCGACCACAGTCTATAATTGCCTGAGAAGCTTTCAATAAGTCCAATCCGAGAATGACGTCATGACTACCATCTTGTAAGACGATGAATTCTAAGGGCTGTGTATGGCTTCTTATACCCACACGAATGACACATCTTCCTGTAGGTTTTACATATTTCCCATTAGCCACCTTCAGCAGAGATGTTTTGCTGTCGACGAATACGGTTTTCTGCAACTGGCGACGGAACTTCTCTGAAATGACTGAATATGATGCTCCAGAATCCACAAGAGCTTAGGCTTGTCGGCCAGCCATGAGGAAATCGATGTAGTTTACTATCATATTTGTAGTGATCGACGGCGGAGGATTTTTCTCTTCGGCGGCCTTACCTCCAAGGAAGGTCGCACCTTTTTTCAGGTTGCGGTGGCTAGGTGATCACCTGGAGCTTCTAAACGGCGATGGAGACCGTGATCGGCGTGTTGGGGAGCGTCCTCTCCAGCGGCTAGCTTGCGGCGCTGGTGACCTACGTCGTCCTGCACCCACATTTTCTTGTTCATCTTAGTCATCCCGGAGTTGGCGTCGGCTAAGATCGGTCTGCTGTCTTCTGGCGCGGTCGTCATCAAATATCCGCCGCCTTTCTCGACAATAGCGCACTACATGTCCCGGTCGGCCGCAGTTGGTTATCCTGTGTCCTCCAGTCGTCAGTCTTCCTTGGTGCCCAAATAGGTTCCTCATGTGGCATTGTAGGAAAGTAACTTCGCCTGGGTCTCGACTTTTTCACCGTTTTAAAGGGAAATGAAGGACGAGAGATTGCGTTCAATGTCTGTTCCACTTCCTTCTTTACGACCTCTTTAAGCACCTCGGTTTTTTGCTCGCCGTCCAATCCAAGTGCCTTCTGAACTTCTTCTCTCACTATCTGACGAAGAACACTTGTGAAATCAGTTCCTTCCTCCAACACACGACGTTTGGAAGCCGTTCAAACTTCTTGCGTGTAATTCTTTTTTGATGCATTGTCTCGATTTACTGGCACCATTTTATGAAGTCGTCTGATGTCGAAACCTCCTTCAGGAGTAAGGCTTGATACATGTCTTCAGCAACACCATTCATGAGGTGTGCAACTTTATCTTCCTCCTTCATTCTAGGATCCACTATTTTACACAGCTCCAAAACGTCTTGAATGTAGGATGCTGTAGTTTCTCCTGAACGCTGTGCCCTGCACCTCAATTTATTTTCAGCCTAGCATGTCTGTCGTTGTGTGTCGCCGAAATACTTGCGCTGTTCCGCCTGGAACACTTCCGAGCTCGTGAACGTCTCCTCGTTGTTCTCATACCATTGCTTGGCAGTGCCCTCCAAGTAGAAAAATACGTTAGCCAAGCACCCGGTGTCATCCCATTTGTAAAATTTGGCTATAGTCTCATATGCCTTCAGCCAATTGTTTGGATCTTGGCCATCGTCACCAGAGAAACCGGAAGGATGCCTCATATGGTGGCACACAGCTGCTGTCATCTAACGTCCTCTTCTTCTTCTGTCTTCGATAGATTGCTATCTGTTGAATATGGCTCGAACTCGGATTTCTCACCACGTAAACGGCGGTTCTGTCGTGGCCTGATTGGAGCCACTGTGTCGTCGATAATGCACGCTATCACAAATTCCAATACCCAGCGTCTCCACCAGAATAATGTCTCGTAGAAGAAGGTGTAATTAGATGAATGACGAACACTAACTTCACTTAACGAAGGTTTATTTAACACGTGCACATACAAGAGCCTGGAGCGAACTGCTTCCGGCCAGAACACGTACGGTATACATACAGTTAAAGAACATTCCAGTACAATGATTCTTGACATTTGTGACTAATTCTAGAATGTACTCGAACCGAATATAGAAATTAAAGTTTTGCAATTGAGGTGAGTGTCGGACTCACGACCCTCCACGCAACAGTCTAGTATCATAACCACTACACCACGGTAACTGTGCTACTCAGCTTCTTCTGCGACAATATCCTCTAAAGTAGATATGGAACAGTTGTTTGTGGAGGTCGTAGAAAAAGCCTTAAAGTAAATGATCAGAAAACAAAATACATGATATTTCAAATATGTCGAGATTAAGAAGGCTGACAGTCCTATCCAATAATCGGCAAACGTAAATTTTAAACCGCTGAACGGGTCAAATTTCTTGGATGCAGTGATAGACGAACAAAATGAAGAGACTGCTAAATGTTAGTGGAGCCTACTACTCCATACAAGCACTCCTAGGCACTGACAAGAAAAACTTAAATGAAGCTATGTAACACAATCATTAGACTAGTACTAACCTATGTAGATGGAAAGCGGTGTTTAAATAAAATGGAAGAACTATAGTTACAAGTACAGGTAAGTAAAATAAGAGTGCAGCTACTCACAGAGGTCCAACGTGAGCTGATGCGGTAATGCGGAACCCATATACGCTGGAAAAAAGTTCCGATTTTAGCCACCAGGTGCAAATCTGGCACTGTACAGCATCTCATCGACGTCTCCGTTGCTCATATGGAACAAATTCTGTAAGCAGCAGTTAGTAATAAAATCAACATTATGGCTTTCTCAGTTGTTTGACCTTTTCTGCCGACGTCCAGTTCATAATCCATTACATATGGAAACATTTCTGCAAGTCTTTCTTGCTTTCACAGCACCAGATTTGTACCTGGAGGCCAAAATTGGGACTGATTTTTTGCCAGCGTTAATCGGTTACGCATTAACGCATTAGCATGTCAGCCAAGTTTCGCTGGCACACGGTAATTACTGTCCACACTGGACCTCTAAATGGCTCCACTTTTATTATAACAACGATGTGTTTGAAAACAAAGTTTACGGGAAAATGTTTGATGCATACTATGATAATGAATGGCAAAGGTAGAAGACAAGACACTATACAGAAATAAACGTACGCTCACAACAAGCACCAACAATGAACTTCATAGTTTCCAGACTTAAATGGGCAGGTAATCTGATGAGAATGAAAGATGATCAAATGGTTTCAGGCATATTCATGGAGAAGTTATTTGGTAAGAAAACAAGGGAGAGATCCAGGTGAACATGAGTAAATGAAATTAAAACAACATGAATCAAGATGACCGTAAATAATTGGTTGGAAGCAGCGCAAAATAGAGAAGAATTTGTAGTCAACATGTGAGATCGGCACGGAATCTTGGAGACCAAATTAAGAAGAAGAAAAAGAAGAAAGAAGAAGAAGAAAACGAAGAAAACAAACAAGTGTAATAGTTGGAAATCGAAAAGGAAAAATATACCAGAAAACACAACATTGCAAGTTCCCAGAGGAATGAATGGAATATACTGGCGTCAGCTGGACGTCCCCAAGTCGGCCTCTTTCAATGAACTCCATCTCCGGCTATCTATTGATTCCGTGCTTGTGTTACATGACCTCTTCCCACCGAGCACATAAACGGACAATGAATGGCAACACTCGCACAGAAAGCCTCTGGAGCTAACGCCCACGCACGGTAACACAGTAGTGCACTCTTTTAAAGCCTTTCATACTGGCAGGACAACTTTATCGATCACTGAGAATCACCTGCTGCCGATTTGATATACCAAACACTCGTAAAACACCACACTCATCCTACAGGACCACGACATACCTCCTACACATCCGGGGGCTGCCGGTCGAATACTTGATTACGTGAGTTCCAAGCAACTCCACGAAAACTCTTTCACTATCAGATCTTTCAGTTAATGAGATTCAGGAATAGAAAGTAGGCCATTTCCCACTTATCACACTACACTGCCAAATGCTGCATCCTGCTACAGCTTTTCAAAACTTTATTTCCAACATGTACTGGTATACACTTTTATGTCCTTTGTAGTATGCGAGCAAACAGTTACGATTGAGTGATGATTTCAAGGTAGCATTCAAGTACATTTTTTTTCCATATCATGCAACAGCAACGTTGAACATAATGCACACTCTGAATAACATAATTCTTTCTATAGTGACGTTGTAGATTAACTGAAGAAACTGCAAAAAGGTGGGAATTTAAGGAGATGAGAGCTGGATAAACTGAAAGAACCAGAGGTTGTACAGAGTTTCAGGGAGGGCATAAGGGAACAACTGACAGGAATGGGGGAAAGAAATACAGTAGAAGAAGAATGGGTAACTTTGAGGGATAAAATAGTGAAGGCAGCAGAGGATCAAATAGATAAAAAAACAGGGCTAGTAGAGACCCTTGGATAACAGAAGAAATATTGAATTTAATTGATGACAGGAGAAAATATAAAAATGCAGTAAATGAAGCAGGCAAAAAGGAATACAAACGTCTCAAAAATGAGATCGACAGGAAGTGCAAAATGGCTAAGCAGGGATGGCTAGAGGACAAATGTAAGGATGTAGAGGCTTATCTCACTAGGGGTATGATAGATACTACGTATAGGAAAATTAAAGAGACCTTTGGAGAAAAGAGAACCACTTGTAAGAATATCAAGAGCTCAGAGGGAAACCCAGTTCTAAGCAAAGAAGGGAAAGCAGAAAGATGGAAGGAGTATATAGAGGGTCTATACAAGGGCGATGTACTTGAGGACAATATTATGGAAATGGAAGAGAATGTAGGTGAAGATGAAATGGGAGATACGATACTGCGTGAAGAGTTTGACACAGCACTGAAAGACCTGAGTCGAAACAAGGCCCCCGGAGTAGACAACATTCCATTAGAACTAATGACAGCCTTGGGAGAGCCAGTCCTGCACAAAACTCGACCATCTGGTGAGCAAGATGTATGAGACAGGCGAAATACCCTCAGACTTCAAGAAGAATATAATAATTCCAATCCCAAAGAAAGCAGGTGTTGACAGATGTGAAAATTACCGAACTATCAGTTTAATAAGTCACAGCTGCAAAATACTAACGCGAATTCTTTACAGACGAATGGAAAAACTGATAGAAGCCGACCTCGGGGAAGATCAGTTTGGATTCCGTGGAAATGTTGGAACACGTGAGGCAATACTGACCCTTCTACTTATCTTATAAGAAAGATTAAGGAAAGGCAAAGTTCCGTTTCTAGCATTTGTAGACTTAGAGAAAGCTTTTGACAATGTTGATTGGAATACTCTCTTTCAAATTCTGAAGGTGGCAGGGGTAAAATACAGGGAGCGAAAGGCTATTTACAATTTGTACAGAAAGCAGATGGCAGTTATAAGAGTCGAGGGGTATGAAAGGGAAGCAGTGGTTGGGAAGGGAGTGAGACAGGGTTGTAGCCTATCCCCGATGTTATTCAATCTGTATATTGAAAAAGCAATAAAGGAAACAAAAGAAAAGTTTGGAGTAGGAATTAAAATGCATGGAGAAGAAATAAAAACTTTGAGGTTCGCCGATGACATTGTAATTCTGTCAGAGACAGCAAAGGTCTTGGAAGAGCAGTTGAACGGAATGGACAGTGTCTTGAAAGGAGGATATAAGATGAACATCAACAAAAGCAAAACTAGGATAATGGAATGTAGTTTAATTAAGTCGGGTGATGCTGAGGGAATTAGATTAGGAAATGAGACACTTAAAATAGTAAAGGAGTTTTGCTATTTGGGGAGCAAAATAACTGATGATGGTCGAAGTTGAGAGGATATAAAATGTAGACTGGCAATGGCAAGGAAAGCGTTTCTGAAGAAGAAAAATTTGTTAACATCGAGTGTAGACTTAAGTGTCAGGAAGTCGTTTCTGAAAGTATTTGTATGGAGTGTAGCCATGTATGGAAGTGAAATGTGGACGATAAATAGTTTAGACAAGATGAGAATAGAAGCTTTCGAAATGTGGTGCTACTGAAGATTAGATGGGTAGATCACATAACTAATGAGGAAGTATTGAATAGGATTGGGGAGAAGAGAAGTTTGTGGCACAACTTGACAAGAAGAAGGGATCGGTTGGTAGGACATGTTCTGAGACATCGAGGGATCACCAATTTAGTATTGGAGGGCAGCGTGGAGGGTAAAAATCGTAGAGGGGACCAAGAGATGAATACACTTAGCGGATTCAGAAGGATGTAGGCTGCACTAGGTACTGGGAGATGAAGAAGCTTGGACAGGATAGAGTAGCATGGAGAGCTGCATCAAACCAGTCTCAGGACTGAAGATCCCCAACAACAAACACAAAGTGATGTTCGGCGCAAGTGGTCGCTACTAGGGACGAGTACACAGTTTAAGTTCCACAGAAGCCTACCAGTGCAGTGGCGCAGAGTCCCGGAGAGGCCAGCGTCGGAGGAGGCGACGGCTTCGAGGGAGACGTTTCCTTAACACATGGAGTACTTGCAATGCTCGGCTATGACCCTCTCCAGAGGAGCGCCTGCAGCATTGGAACAAACTACCCGCATTCCACGGGCGTTGTGCCAGAAGCAGAAGTGGTCGGTGAGCAGTCAGGTATACGAAACATCTTCTAACATACACTGAGGCGCCAAAGACTGGTGTAGGCATGCGTATTCAAATGCACAGATATGTAAACAACAGAATACGACGCTGCGGTCGGCAACGCCTATATAATATAACAAGTGTGTGGCGTAGTTGTTAGGTCGGTTACTGCTGCTACAGTGGCAGGTTATCAAGATATAAGTGAGCCTGAACGAGGTGTTATAGTCGGCGCACGAGCGATGGGACACAGCATCTCCGAGGTAGCGATGAAGTGGGGATTTTCCCGTAAAACCATTTCACAAGTGTATCGTTAATATCTGGAATCCAGTAAAACATCAAATCTCCACCATCGCTGCGGCCGGAAAAAGATCCTGCAAGAACGGAACAGACGAGGAATGAAGACAATCGTTCGACGTGACAGAAGTGTAACCATTTCGCAAATTGCTGCAGATATTGATGCTAGGCCGTCAACAAGTGTCAGCGTGCGACCAGTCAACGAAACATCATCGATATGGGCTTTCGGAGCCGAAGGCCCATTCGTGTACCCTTGATGACTGCTCGACACAAAGCTTTACGACTCGCCTGGGGCGGTCAACACCGACGTTGGACCATTGATGACTGGAAACATGTTGCCTGGTCGAACGAGTCTCGTTTCAAATTGTATCGAGCGGATGGACGTGTACGGGTATGGAGACAACCTCATGAATCCACGGACGCTGCATGTCAGCAGGGGACTGTTTAAGCTGTTGGAGGCTCTGCAGTGGTGTGGGGCATGTGCAGGTGGAGTCATATGGGGCCCCTGACAGTCTAGATACAATTCTGAGAGGTGAGACATAGTAAGCATCCTGTCTGATCACCTGCATCTATTCACGTCCATTCTGCGTTCCGTGGGCTTGCTGAATTCCAACAGGACAATGCGAGACCCCACACATCCAGAACTGCTAAAGAATGGCACCAAGAACACTCTTCTGAATTTAAACACTTCCGCTGGCAACGAAACTCCCCAGACATGAACATTGTTGAGCATGTTTGGGGTGCCTTGCAACGTGCTGTTCAGAAGACATCTCCACACCCTCATACTCTTACGGATTTATGGACAACCTTGCAGGATTCATGGTTTCAATTCCCTCCAGCACTACTGCAGACATTAGTCGAGTGCATGGCACGTCATGTTACGCCACTCCTGCGTGCTCGCGGGGGCCCTACGCGATTTTGGGCAGGTATACCAATTTTTTGGCTCTTCAGTGTATGACAGTCACTAGCCATTTAGCTACCATAATAGTCTCCGATCACCATTTAGAAGGATAACAGGAAAACTTATCCATCATTCCCAGGCACAAGAAAGTCACATTCCAGGAATGAGCACCTGGATATGACCAGGAATGATGTGTTACAAACTGAGTTAGTCTAAGTCACAGTTCAGATCAGAAGCTCTAAGTTGCAGGTGCTTCCTACTTTAAGAGTATGAGGCTAATCACCTTAAACTAAAACGTGGAGGTTTGTCAGTTGGATACAATTAGGCGTGGTGCCGTAAAGGCCGATGTAAAAATGTGCACTGCGGACGATTGGGACGACATTGGACAACATGCTCTGTAACACCCAGTATCAAAATGGTTCAAATGACACTGAGCACTATGGGACTTAACATCTGAGGTCATCAGTCCCCTAGAACTTAGAACTACTTAAATCTAACTATCCTAAGGACATCACACACATCCATGCCCGAGGCAGGATTCGAACCTGCGACCGTAGCGGTCGCGTGGTTCCAGACTGAAGCGCCTACAAACGCTCGGCCACACCGGCTGGCTGTTAAGATCAATAACATCTAACAGATAAGTTACTGACTCGAGACGTAATAGCAAGCTGACGCGACCACCGTGGGCGTTAGAGTTGGAAATTTAAAAGACAAATGAAGAAGTGTGTGTGTGTGTGTGTGTGTGTGTGTGAGAGAGAGAGAGAGAGAGAGAGAGAGAGTGTCTTGTATGAAAATATTTTTCTAACACAAAATGATACTAGTAACATCTGCCCATGGTTACTAACTGCGTCACTCCACGAGAAGCGGTTAGTCACCTACTGGTTTTATACCCTAACAGTCATGCTTTGACCAGCGTTTGGATATTGACAAGTGACATTCAGTAACACTGCATTTAGATACCAATTATAGAATAAGCGTAATCTGAGGATGGCCGCTTACCATCCAGAACCGACTGTCGTTTAGCTTTTACTACATTATAATGCAGTCAAGGCTATTAAAATGTACAATAAATAATACAGATAGCTGTGTCTCTCTTACCTGACGATACTGGGTGGGACTGATGACCTCAGGTGTTAAGTCCCATTGTACTCAGAGTCATTTGAAGCATTGATCTTAACACATCTTTTACGCTTCGCAAAATATCTCGTCAACGAATGAACTATGATTTTTTTCTCAGCTTCAGGAGGTCATGTATCCACGTCTGCAGACAGGATTTAATAAATTTTATGGGTCGTAGTTTAAATGAAGCGAGGCATGCAAGAAATGAGGTTTACACGAAATCGAACTCACTTCCAAATACCACAGTTCCGTCAACCATTCTTGTAAATATCTTAGCTATTTTGCCGACAGAGGTAACAGGCGTTTGACCGGGCGCCTGGGAATTTGACGTGATGGATCATGTGGTTTGATAGAGAAGTACTGACTTAAATCATATCAGTAGACCACTGAAAAATGTAGATGAATGAGGCCACACAGTAACTGAGCAAAGTCTTCTCGGTTTTCAAGCCATCTCACTCCTAATAAAATTCTCAAGATTTAGTCAGCTGTTTCCTCCATCCGTATCAGGGGGAAGAAAAACTGTTGACTGAAACGTCTTGCATCGTGTTCCGTTTAAACAGTGGAGACAGCAGCCTCTGAAGCTATCCAGAGAGGACTCTTGTGACGCAGGCGCGGAGTTTGGGCAGCTCATAGGTGCTGTGACTTGTCACGGTAGCGATTGACATCATGTGGCTTGAAGTGAGTGTGTAACCTAGGTCTCGGTTGAAATTTTTGCGGTTTATTCTAATCTCGACAACTTCCTCTAAAATGAAATCCCATTAATAAGACGCATTAGGCAATACTCTCGCCTTTTCCAACTGTGTTTTCGATCTCCGGACATTGTTCTGTGCAGGATGAAGACGGGATTTGGGCACGCGGGTTTGTCAGGAAAGTGCTCAGAAAAAAAATCCATAACGAAACGACCTGGTGTCACTACTGGAGTTTATTGGCTCTAAATCTTACTGCTATTGGATATAGAGGTGATGTGATCTGCAAGAACAGGAGGCTGCCGCAGCCAGATTGAGGGCATATTGCCCGAGAAAAGGAGCCAGGATACACGTCCGCTAGGGAGAGGACCTAGAATGCAAGAGAAAGACCCTATGGAACAGGTGCGCTCTCGCCAGCCCGTTTTGCGTCCCCTAGGTGACCGTTTCTAGTCCTCCGATTAGCTGGCAGAGGGGCTTCTCGACGCAACCCTCTGTCAGCAACGTATTTGCAGTGGCTTCCCCTGGTCAGTAGTACCCAATGGGTGAACGCTGCTCACGAGAATTGCGTGTCCAGCTACATCCGGTGCAGCACCTGTCCTGGCCAAGTCACTGTTCCATCGTAAGACGCAGTACCAAAAGTCACAAGAATGAAATGGAATAAACATTTTCAAAAACCCCTCAACGTTTCGATAATCCACTTACTCTGACTGACCCTCATGCATTTCTCAAGCTCGCATTGTTTAATGGGTCATGTCTACTCATCACAATGCCCAGCAACAGTGCAAACAGTGTGGCCTATACCGAACTGCCGTATCCACGGAGGGCACCATACACGCTGGTCACTGGAAGAGTTACGTCGTCTTTAACAGGGCGTAACACACCTCGAGTCTTGGAGACGGGCCACAACACTGGTCTCAGTCCATGCCTTCCTGGCATGAGCCCTATATTGATGGTAGTCGCCCCACAGTATGAAAATAATGTAGCCAGCTTGGAATCTTCTGCTGATTCGTGATGTGTCCTTCGTCATTGTCACCTGATCACATTTAGGGAGGCATTAAAAATGGCATCATTTTCTCTTAACATGCATATCAGGTGCATGGTAATCGTCACAAATAGTCTTTGCTCTGTATACTTACGTGTTCAGGACTTCTTTATTTTGTACAGGATGATGAACGCTATTTACATTCATGTACTGGCCAGTGTGTGCTGGTTTCTTGTGTAATGAATGACCAAGCTGGCCTCTAGCCTTACCCTCAACTAAAACATCCAAGGTCTGTGCTTGCCAACCCTCCCCATCTCGACAGTCAGTAGAACACCCATGATGTGATCGACGAATTACTGCAGTGCATTTTCAGTGTGAGGCCTTATTAGGACGATCTCATCTATGTACCCTAGGAGCAAGACGGACACAAAGTTGCAGAGTTCATAGCTTGCTTCTCAAAGTACTCCATGAAGAAAACTGCAATGGCTAGAGACAGTGGGAATCCCACCGCCAACGATCATCTCACAATACCCTTCAAGGTACGGGAAGTATGTTGTTGCTGGGAAATGTCGAAACAACTTCACGATCACAGATGGAAACAGTTGGGCTAAAGATCCAACTTGTCTTATACTGGCTCCCTCATAAAAGCTACACTACCTCCATACTAACAATTACTTCGTTTTACTATCATCATTTTTTTACTGTCTTAATATAGGTCTGCGAGTGACATTGCGGTGTTCGCAGTGTCCCAGTTTGGGTGCTTATAACCCAGCCAGGTGCTTTGCGAGTCTGTGGATAGGCAAAAGGTCTTCACTAACGTTGGGCCTAAGAGGGACACCTTTCTTGTGTGACTCACAGCCAGGGAGTGTAACGTATCATTCCTTGGTGGCAGGTGAAAATGAGGGAAAATCTACTTAATTTAATATAAAATATTCCTGTATAAATATGAGTTTTCCTCTGGAAATATACATTAGAAAAGCGATGGCTCAATGTGATTAGTAATCTTTCTAGAACACTCAGCATCTCTTGTTTTAGTTTTCTCTGCCATGGCCGGTTATATTCCTTCGAAGTTGCAGGCTCTTCTGGCTACTGAGTATCATCATTGTCTGAAGGCTCGTTGACTGTAAAGAGCCATTGTAACTTCCACGTAAGAAGTGGTAACGATTATTGATCGGACTTCGTTAAAATAGATCTGCAGGTTCTGCTTGTGCATAATAAAATACTTACAAAACACGACGCGATGAACAATCGGTCACTTTGTCTTGAGAAAAACGTGAGCGCAATTTCCCTATACATCCATCTGCAAAATACAAATTCATTAACTAAATCCATATCATGACATGACACGGATTTTTTTTCTGACTTCATGTCAGACTCCTGGCATTTAAGGGTGAGAGTATTGTTATTTTCATAAAACTACATAACATGAGATTCGGCAACATTACCTCTTACTACATTCACAGCGAAAACAGAAGTAACTCACCGGAAGCAGCAGCCTCCGTTCTTTAAAAAAAAATTGTGTGTTTGCTTAAGAAAAAGGAATGTGTTATTTCTATAAAGATCTGTTTCGCGTTTCATATACATAGTCTCTGAATTTCCGCTAACACTTGTTAGTTAACCGTTGACATTGTACTTTATTCGTACTGTAATGGTTTTTAATAAGTTGAAAGTTCTTCGTATGAAAAGTTTTATAACCCCAAGCGCCACCAACGAATGAGGCATCTTGAATCACCGGAATATGGCAAGCTCAAGAGGCCAGGATCACATGTAACACACATGTAGCACCGAAGCTGAAATCGTTATAGGTACAGAAAGCTGACTGGAGCCAGAGATAAATTCTGCCGAAATTTTTACAAAGGTACAGACGGTGTTTAGAAAGGATAGATTGCATGCAACCGGCGGTGGAGTGTTCGTCGCTGTTAGTAGTAGTTTAACCTGTAGTGAAGTAGAAGTGGATAGTTCCTGTGAATTATTATGGGTGGAGGTTACACTCAACAACCGAGCTAGGTTAATAATTGCCGCCTTTTACCGACCCCCCGACTCAGCAGCATTAGTGGCAGAACAACTGAGAGAAAATTTGGAATACATTTCACATAAATTTTCTCAGCATGTTATAGTCTTAGGTGAAGATTTCAATTTACCAGATATAGACTGGGACACTCAGATGTTTAGGACGGGTGGTAGGGACAGAGCATCGAGTGACATTATACTGAGTGCACTATCCGAAAATTACCTCGAGCAATTAAACGGAGAACCGACTCGTGGAGATAACATCTTGGACCTACTGATAACAAACAGACCCGAACTTTTCGACTCTGTAAGTGCAGAACAGGGAATCAGTGATCATAAGGCCGTTGCAGCGCCCCTGAATATGGAAGTTAATAGGAATATAAAAGAAGGGAGGAAGGTTTATCTGTTTAGCAAGAGTAATAGAAGGCAGATTTCAGACCACCTAACAGATCAAAACGAAAATTTCTGTTCCGACACTGACAATGTTGAGTGTTTATGGAAAAAGTTCAAGGCAATCGTAAAATGCGTTTTAGACAGGTACGTGCCGAGTAAAACTGTGAGGGACGGGAAAAACCCACCGTGGTACAACAACAAAGTTAGGAAACTACTGCGAAAGCAGAGAGAGCTTCACTCCAAGTTTAAACGCAGCCAAAACCTCTCAGACAAACAGAAGCTAAACGATGTCAAAGTTAGCGTAAGGAGGGCTATGCGAGAAGCGTTCAGTGAATTCGAAAGTAAAATTCTATGTACCGACTTGACAGAAAACCCTAGGAAGTTCTGGTCTTACGTTAAATCAGTAAGTGGATCGAAACAGCATATCCAGACACTCTGGGACGATGATGGCACTGTAACAGAGGACGACACGCGTAAAGCTGAAGTACTAAACACCTTTTTCCAAAGCTGTTTCACAGAGGAAGACCGCACTGCAGTTCCTTCTCTAAATCCTCGCACAAACGAAAAAATGGCTGACATCGAAATAAGTGTCCAAGGAATACAAAAGCAACTGGAATCACTCAACAGAGGAAAGTCCACTGGACCTGACGGGATACCAATTCGATTCTACACAGAGTACGCGAAAGAACTTGCCCCCCTTCTAACAGCCGTGTACCGCAAGTCTCTAGAGGAACGGAAGGTTCCAAATGATTGGAAAAGAGCACAGGTAGTCCCAGTCTTCAAGAAGGGTCGTCGAGCAGATGCGCAAAACTATAGACCTATATCTCTGACGTCGATCTGTTGTAGAATTTTAGAACATGTTTTTTGCTCGAGTATCATGTCGTTTTTGGAAACTCAGAATCTACTATGTAGGAATCAACATGGATTCCGGAAACAGCGATCGTGTGAGACCCAACTCACTTTATTTGTTCATGAGACCCAGAAAATATTAGATACAGGCTCCCAGGTAGATGATATTTTTCTTGACTTCCGGAAGGCGTTCGATACAGTTCCGCACTGTCGCCTGATAAACGAAGTAAGAGCCTACGGAATATCAGACCAGCTGTGTGGCTGGATTGAAGAGATTTTAGCAAACAGAACACAGCATGTTGTTATCAACGGAGTGACGTCTACAGACATTAAAGTAACCTCTGGCGTGCCACAGGGGAGTGTTATGGGACCATTGCTTTTCACAATATATATAAATGACCTAGTAGATAGTGTCGGAAGTTCCATGCGGCTTTTCGCGGATGATGCTGTAGTATACAGAGAAGTTGCAGCATTAGAAAATTGTAGCGAAATGCAGGAAGATCTGCAGCGGATAGGCACTTGGTGCAGGGAGTGGCAACTGACCCTTAACATAGACAAATGTAATGTATTGCGAATACATAGAAAGAAGGATCCTTTATTGTATGATTATATGATAGCGGAACAAACACTGGTAGCAGTTACTTCTGTAAAATATCTGGGAGTATGCGTGCGGAACGATTTGAAGTGGAATGATCATATAAAATTAACTGTTGGTAAGGCGGGTACCAGGTTGAGATTCATTGGGAGAGTCCTTAGAAAATGTAGTCCATCAACAAAGGAGGTGGCTTACAAAACACTCGTTCGACCTATACTTGAGTATTGCTCATCAGTGTGGGATCCGTACCAGATCGGGTTGACGGAGGAGATAGAGAAGATCCAAAGGAGAGCGGCGCGTTTCGTCACAGGGTTATTTGGTAACCGTGATAGCGTTACGGAGATGTTTAACAAACTCAAGTGGCAGACTCTGCAAGAGAGGCGCTCTGCATCGCGGTGTAGCTTGCTCGCCAGGTTTCGAGAGGGTGCGTTTCTGGATGAGGTATCGAATATATTGCTTCCCCCTACTTATACCTCCCGAGGAGATCACGAATGTAAAATTAGAGAGATTAGAGCGCGCACGGAGGCTTTCAGACAGTCGTTCTTCCCGCGAACCATACGCGACTGGAACAGGAAAGGGAGGTAATGACAGTGGCACATAAAGTGCCCTCCGCCACACACCGTTGGGTGGCTTGCGGAGTATAAATGTAGATGTAGCAAGAGGGAGAGCTTATGATTTCGAGCGAGTATAAAGATGGATGCTTGACGCTTGTAGGGCTGCGGAAGCAATAGTTTCAAACGTGCCGCGTCCCTTCACGCCCAGTCCCATGAGAAAGAAAATTTCATATGAGTTCAATAATTTTTGACTTCCCGTTTTAATGAATGTAAGCTCTCGATAACACATGAGAAATTTAAGATCATTAGTGGGTACCTTTTCGCTTACATATTGATTTCCCGTGGGCCTGCACGGAATCGAGCGTTCGCGAAGTGTGCCGAACAAGCTTACCAGTGTGACGTCACAGTTCCGTTGGCGGCCCCGTACATATCGTTGGCTCTGCCTCACGTCAGATGGCGTCACTTAGTCCCTCGGGGAGCTCCTATGAGTTGCCGAGCTCGCCTTGTTGTGCTTGCCTAATTGCGGCTCTCTCTGTAAGCTTCCAGACGTTGCTATGGAGCCACGTAAGCGAACAACGTGCCAGCCCTGGCGATATTTTGCTCCTGAGACAGCCGTACAAAGCTCTATTGTTTTATTCAGATACACGGCTTGAAAACCGAAAAGATTTTGTTGAAGTATGCTACTGCGAAAGACTCCTCCGAGGGCCATACAATTACGTCTAAGTCTTTTATGATTACAAACGGCCCTCATTACAGTATTGAAACATAGATATTTTCTATTTTTAAAATTTTTCTGGTATGTGTCTCTTCTTTGTTTTTCAGGCTCATACAATCCAATCTAGACTGATTATGCATTTTTGCGACCCTGTCCACATCAAACGAATAATCACGTTTATACGAAACGACTATTATATGAAACTGTTCTGCACTATCTAGTGTCAATATGAACCTAAAACTCAGTCTATTGGCAGAGCTGGTAAAAAGTGTAAGTCTTTTGTCTTTTATCACGTACCGCATATGTGCGACGTGAAAGGTGCGACTTTCGTAGTAGTTTCTAAATTTAGCTAGGGAAACTTTCTCGTGTGCCAAAAGCTAAGGCGTACTGAGCCCAAAACTTGGAATCTCCGTCCCTCTCGTCCGACCACTCGTCCTTTCTGAACCGACCATTTCTCACATGAGAGATGCAAGTAGCGCACGAGCGAGGAAGAAGACGAGATTTAATGGCGTAGTCAGTTAAGTTTGCTAACGTGTTAATGGACATGCATGTATATATGATAATAAACTACGAAGAGCGAGAGTAAATCCAAACTTAAGAATGATACTGTTTCATCATATGAAAAATATGCGGAAATCTGGTAACATCAGGGGCAAAAATTGTCTTTGCAGCAGTCCACGAGTTAATTTCAAGTTGTGCGGACGGAGGAGTGGAGGTACGGCTGAGTTGGAGCACGAATGTCGAGTTGGGATCGTGTCTCACTGTTGACCTATTGATAATGTCTGTGTCATTGTTTCAAATCGCCAAGTGTAGCGAATTATCTATCCAGAAACCTCTAAGGAGACAGTTTAATTTATAAAATGGCGTCATGAAATTTAGTCAGTCAGTTAGACGCGCTGTACAAAGACTAAACGTCTGTTCCTTATCACATTTACGTCTCACCAGCAGGAACGAAGAGAAGTATAGAGGTTACGCAACGAAACTGCAACAGTCTGAACAGGCCTAGTTAGCTCACAGGTAAGCGCACACACGCGAATTGCCATCATGTGCGGCCCACTAGCCGGCCGGAGTGGCCGAGCGGTTAAAGGCGCTACAGTCTGGAACCGCACGACCGCTATGGTCGCAGGTTCGAATCCTGCCTCGGGCATGGATGTGTGTGATGTCCTTAGGTTAGTTAGGTTTAAGTAGTTCTAAGTTCTAGGGGACTTATGACCACAGCAGTTGAGTCCCATAGTGCTCAGAGCCATTTGAACCATTTTTTTTGCGGCCCACTGCGATACCACTCCACAAGGTATGTACCATAGGGGATTAAGTACAGTCAACGATAACGTTTAGTCCCTGTAGGTCCATCATGGATAGAGGACATCGACTGGTTAAGTAATTGTCAATGTCAATAAAATTCACCAACAGCACCGTAATAGCAACTCACTATTCGAATGAAACAATAGTGTAACGATTAAATCCACGATATCCAGAGGTTTATGACTCTATACATGTTCGTTTACTTGGATAGATGCTTATGGTGCCTGAAGATGGCGTAATAAAATGCTGAAACTAGTAGCATTCACAATAAAATAAAATATTAAGTTACACCACTGTTGGTGAATATTATTGGAATTACAATGAAATGAACACCCTTAGCTGCTTACAGGCGTTGACATACGTCAACGGGGACATTTGAAAATGTGCGCCCCGACCGGGACTCGAACCTACATTCTCAACGTATTGTCCCGCACTACATTCGTTGTGCCCCCGCCCATTATAATCGTTACTCGCGGTGCGTTGCCGATTCCAGTAAGAGTTCGGGCACTGTTTGTGTATTCGCACAGAAGAAGAAGACGGTCAAGTGGCCGGTGAGCCTTAACTCTATATACACTAAGATGGTATCTGTTCTTTCGGACATGTCCGAAAGAACAGATACCATCTTAGTATATGAATATTATTGACATTGACGGTAACGTTTAGCTGTCGCCTTTCTAAGTGGACAGCTGCAGATGCACACAAGGAACCTCGCAAATCCTGATTATCTTCTAGAGATTCTTGTGAGACAAGCTCTGTGAGGTAAGAGTTGAGAAACTCTGAAACTGTTTGCGATGTACGTTCTAGTTTCCCCACTTCGTACTTAGTCGCTGTCACTAGGCAACGTCCCATACGTCTTTGTCAGACGAGAAGGCGTCAGCGTTCCGTTGCTGTGCAACGTCCTGTCAGTCAGGCAATTGTCTCGTTGTGTGAACGGTCTTGTTTGCATGGAGCAGAGCGAGTCGTGATTTAAGTTACTCTATTTGCAATGGATGATTGATTTGTCTATCGTTGGGCGAAAGCTAAGGCCCTGTGAATGAGTGTGTTCATTTAATCGACAAGTAGCTGCTGGACATTCGACTTCGATTGATGAGGGTGGTGTGGGTGACGGAGGGACCACAAATACGATGGTCGAAGACACGCCAACTCCAGAAAAGGCTGCTACAGCGGCAGATGTAAGTAACATTAGCTCTTCAATAGAATCAGTTACGAATTTCCAGGTATAGGTAGATGTGAACGTAGTGCGTCTACTGTAGAAAATATCTCTAAGCCTCCAGGGGATAGAAGTGCAGAACCGAAGTTTGATTAGAAAAAAAGTCTTTATTAACATGTAACACTAAAAAAAAACTAAATTACAAACAATAAGCATACAGATTCTATATATCAACGGTACCCGAACGTAATATTGACTTTTTTTTTTTACGTCTTCCCCGTTATGACGATATTAAGTTTGTTTCTTCCTTGTTAAGTGTGTTGACAAAGCATTATCAATGATGTTATAGTAAACACTTAATAGTTATTAATAACTTCTTGGTGGATTTAGAAGGCCATGTTTTCGTGTACTGTAAGTCAAGCCCAGGCATTCAACTGCTAATAAAAATTCTGGTTCTGTCATTCTAAAATAATGTCTAGCTTTGCTTGAGAGGAGGTGGATCTTGTGTTGCACGTACGTTTAGTCAGCTGGAAGTCCATTTCCGTTTTGCTTGTGCGCTGAGTTTATTAGTCTCCTCGTCACCTCATCAAGATATTTGAATTTACTGACACTCTTAACTTTTCCGAAACTTTTTTTTTTTTTTTTTTTTTTTTTTTTTTTTTTTTTTTTTTTTTTTTTTTTTTTTTTGCGCAAGAGAGCTGTCTGTTTTTCTCGAGCCTCTCAGGTAGCGCTTCGCGAAGAATTTTGCTTACATCTGGTAACAGTGATAATCCTCTGAAGTTGTTGGCATTAGTTTTATCTCTGTTCTTATGGAAAGAAATAATTATTGCGCAGTTACAATCTTCTGGAATTTTTTCTTTGAGCCATATATTGCGCATTATTTGATTAAATGTCTGCAGTAGATTTCGGTCAATCAGTTTCCACAATTCTGCAACAATTTCATCTTTATCTGTTTTTTTTTTTTTTTTGTATTTCATCCCTTGAATTACTTTTATAAGTTTCTTTTTCTGTGGTGCCTTCGATTCTGGGAACTTCACTTCCGGAGATGAGATAAGACGAGAAGTATCTCTTTTGGTTCGTCGCAGTTTAATAATTTCCAGAAATATTTAGCTAATAATAGACAGTTTTCTTTCTCTCTTTCTTTCTTTCTTTCTCTCCATTTCCTTTTTCCATTTTACCACCTTTATTTTATCTGCTGTAATCTTTTACAATTGAACTTGGTAGTCGAAACATTATCTCAGGCTTCAGCGTTTCCGTTTCTTTATTATGAAAGGCTTCACTGTAAAGCTTCGCATTTACCGTTGGCGTACTCCGAGACATTATCAAACGAAAGTCGCACTTTAACGTCCTGTCTATGACGTCATTAGGGACGAAGCACCGACTCGGACTGGACTAATTTATGGAAGAAAGCCGGATGTGGCGCTTCCAAAGCAACACGCTCAGCATTTACTTTAAGCAGCATAGAGAAAAGCAGCATAGAGAAACTAAGGGAGCCTAAATCTGGATACTCGCATGGTGATTTCAACAATGGTCTTGAAGAATGCTAATCACGTTTTTTAACAGCTCCACCACATTGCTCACTGGAGTTACGTGTGTATTGAGAGGGAACAGCTAATAGGGCGAAGTAATTGTTCCAATTAAAGTATAGAGCGAGGAGGCGACTGATTGGTGTGGCGAGGATGAGTCGGAAATCGTGCCAATGGCCTACTGGATGGAGGAGGTTTATAAGTGTCCAGACCATTCATTAATTGCAGTTCGCCTTTTCCCACTACAGTGCAGAGTCCTACTCCTGCAAAGTTTTCACCCATTTGGTACAGAAACAACCCCTTACACACTCTGTCCAGACAAGAGAGTTCACAATGTAACGGTATATCAGCCCTGCTCTGCTCTCGAACGGTCCAACCGCCCGAATTGCGTACTAACCAGCGCCCACTGTTATAGATGTTCGAACGATCAGCAAAGAGCTAGGATAGGCGTTGAACAGAAGAGCTTCACCTTGTATAAGAGGGAAAGAACGTTCACAGCTTCCTAAGCTCGCCCACTTCATGTATAACCGGCCAAGCGGGAAGACGTTTGCTTTAGGTTGGCTATCGAACCGTGTGTGATTGGTAAGATGTGGGTGAGGATTGCTGGACGATGATATTGGCTGCTAATTTATTGACTTCTGAATTTATTAATACATCACATACTTACACAAATTAAGCTTGATTTATAGTCGATGTGTTGTATGCCTACGTAACGCAAATCATGCCTCAGTCGCCTACTCCTTCCCTAAGCCTTATCGCCTAATTTTTATTAATTGATATTACGTCCAGACAAAGCTGATGGCAACCCTTTAGAGTCGCCAGATGTTAATGTGTTTCGTTTTCAGAACTTGATTCTGTCACACTCCTTTGCCTTACAGGGGCCAATCTTCCTCCTTGTTGGATAGAATGTCCACCTGCCACAGTCAGAAGTGTATCTCTGATGATGGAACACTGAAATCTGGCTACAAGTATCCGACACTTCTACGAAGCTTTCCGCCATTAACTAGGCTGTATCTCACGAGAGGACTCCTGTTCAATATACAAGGCATTTCGATACTGGAAACAATAAACGAAAAATAGGGCTCAGTGTCCCATCGAATTACTAGAGAGGACTACAAGTGTCATTTGGGAAAGGAAGCCTCCTAACGTTTGTCTTAAGCGTTTTACGGAAGGCACAGAAAACTTATAGCTGTGTGGTGAAATGGGGATTTGAACCACAGTCCTCCCAAATGCATTGCTCATCCAGCCCCAGAAGATTGGAGAAAGTGGAAAAAACAATAAACCAGCGCATTCGAAGATAGTCACACTAAAAAGAGGTCTGCGAATGATTTTGGAAGGAAATATCCATGTACGTGCGTGTGATGAACAGGAGGGCAGTAGGCACCTGGGGCTATAGGTTGTGAGCGACAGACATTCTGGACCAAATCTGACCTTTAGCCTTGTGCTTTTGACCACGAGTTTCTGTCCACATTGTATATTACAAAATATATAATAGGAAAAAGTTTTTAGCAAATATCTTGAAAAGTTCTTGCCTTGCTTCAAATTTTTACACGGTACTCCAATAAACATTCCGTCAGACATATGCCTTATTTTTCTAAACAAGAATGTGCAGGTTTTCTTTTAAAACCGACTAGAGGAATAAAATACTGCCCTATGCTGTCATGTGAAAATATGTGGTTTCGCTATGTTTTTTGCAATCAGTTTTAACTGCGATAAGAGGGCATTTAAACCACTGGACAAATTGTTTCTCCTCTGAATGATATTTTCACTCTGCAGCGGAGCGTGCGCTGATATTAAACTTCTTGGCAGATTAAAACTATGTGCCGGACCGAGACTCGAACGCGGGACCTTTTCCTTTCGCGGGCAAGTGCTCTGCCATCTCCCCTATATATTCCTTGTCCTTACACATAATTTGTAACAAAAATTGTTTACACAACTATGTGCTGTTTTGTTTTATTCGTCACAAAAAATGGCACTCAGCACTATGGGATTTAACATGTGAGCCCCTAGAACTTAAAACTACTTAAACCTAACTAACCTAAGGACATGACACACATCCATGCCCGAGGCAGGATTCGAACCAGCGACCGTAGCGGTTGGGCGGTTCCAGACTGAAGCGCCTAGAACCGCTCTGCCACAGCGGCCGGCTTCTTCTTTATGTACATGAATTTCATCAGTAACACCGTGGCGTAACAAGCAGATGATACCTTTAACTGCTTAACGTACTTTTCGAATTTTATGTACTGTTTCTCGGCTTTGGGAATGGTACCGACTGGTATGAACTGCAGACAATCAACCAAGGGTGCGGCCAAGTCCTTTTTAGGATGAAAATAGCATAAACAGCGTTCAGGTATTTCAACCGAATGGTAGTAAGCAGTAATGACGTTTTGTGCTAGAGATGAGATACTTTTTTTTTTCAACGGAATCACATGTTTATCGCAGGTGTGCTCTTTCGAGTCATACAATGCTTCCATTTTAAGCCCTCTGCTGATCCATTGTGGACGTGGGACAGCGGCTAGTCAAATACTTAAAAAAGAAAATCGGAAACAGCCGTGCAAATTGAGAAGTTATTTTATTTTATGTTCGCTACCAGTTTAGGCAGTGGGACCTGGAGATGGCGTATTGAACTGCCGAAACTGGAAGCAAAAATAAAATAAAATAACTTCTTAATTTGCACAGCTGTTTGGCGAAATTCCTTGTTAAATAAACCTTTAAGCTCTTTCGATTCGTATTTTATTGTCCCCCCTCCATAACAATCCACTTGAGTTTGTAGTACTGAATACGGTACACATTAACAGATATATTTTGCCGCGCTGATTAGCCGAGCGGTCTCAGGCGCTGCAGTCATGGACTGTGCGGCTGGTCCAGGCGGAGGTTCGAGTCCTCACTCGGGCATGGGTGTATTTGTTTGTCCTTAGGATAATTTAGGTTAAGTAGTGTGTAAGCTTAGGGACTGATGACCTTAACAGTTAAGTCCCATAAAATTTCACACACATTTGAACATTTTGAACAGATATATTTTCGTTGTTTTGCTCAAATTTTCATGCTCAAGATTGCAATAAAAAGAAATGTCTGCATAGATTAATGAATCTGAATCAGGAAAATAATGATATACAGGGCTCTCATCGTCATTTTTTGGGTACAAACCAGACTTTATTGATTATGTGAGCAACAGTAATCATACTTTGAGTGAACATTTGTTTTGGTATATTCGTTTCCAATCACTTTTGGTAATTTTCTGCGCATTACTGCGTATAAGCCTTTAACTATGTTGACATTAACAAAAAGTTTCAAAATTTCTTTTAAAGAACTACCGCGATCGCGAATTTGAGAAGTTACAACCTACTATTTTTTTTTTTTTAATCGGTCTGAAATATTGGTTGAATATCGCTAATTGATGTCGTCAGATAGCGACTGAGATACGTTCTTGCTGTTCATATATCTACTTTTCCCTAACGTCACCTAATTTAGTATGAAGGAATTTATAGACAAGTGAGACACTTTATCTTAAGAGATCAACAGAAATCGTGTGTTTTGGATGAACACTGGAAGAAACCCTTCAAGAAAGTGTTTAGGCCTCTTTAACCCACAATGATTGGCTATTACACTAGTGCATATTCGACTTTTAAAAGTAGAATCCATACAAATTCATTCAAAAGTGTTATGATTGATTTTAATGAACTTTGCAGACACTTCATCCGTTATTTATAGCTACATACTACTACGTAGGCTAATAAACTACCTGTAGCAGCTGTTCACCATGGAGGTATCCTAGAATTTCGTGATTATGTTTTATAGCTTCAGAAAGTTGGAGATTCTCTTGATCTGTTTGGACACTGTAACAATACAAAAAAATATTAGAATTGAGACTAGTGGTAGTGAAGTCATTTACACTTATAATTATGATCGAGCAGATTGGTTCACTACTGACGTAACACTGATGTTTTTCAGCTATTTGTTCCTAATATTGATTTCCACATCTACATCTGCATACATATTCCACCATCCACCGTATGATATGTGGCAGACGGCCCATGTACCACTGATAGTCATTTCCTTTCCTATTCCACTCGGAAAAAGAACGAGGGAAAACTACTGCCTATCTTTAAGCCTTCATACTAGCCCTGATTTCTCTTGCCTTGCCGGCCGTTGTGACCGAGCGGTTCTAGGCGCTTCAGTCCGGAACCGCGCTGCTGCTACGGTTGCAGGTTCGAATCCTGCCTCGGGCATGGATGTGTATGATGTCCTTAGATTAGTTAGGTTTAACTAGTTCTAAGTTTAGGGGACTGATGACCTCAGATGTTCAGTCCCATAGGGCTTAGAGCCATTTGAACCATTTTTCTTGCCTTGTCTTCGCGATCCTTACGCGAAATGTACATTGAGGTCGTAGAATCGCTCTGCAGTCAGCCGCAATTGTCCTCTAAATTTCCTCAATAGTGCTCAGCGGAAAGAACGTTGTTTTCCGCCAGGGAGCCCCATTTTAATCTCCGTAACACTCGGTTGATGATAGAATCTTTGTTGTTGAGTCTTCAGTTGGAAGACTGGTCTGATGCAGCTCTTCATGATACTGTATCCTCAAAAGCCTCTTCGTCTCCGAATAACTACTGCAACCTCAATACTTCTGAATCTGCCTACTATATTTATGTCTCGACCTCCCTGTACGATTTGCACCTTTCACACTTCCCTCCCCTCCAATACTTAAGTGATGATCGCTTGACGTCTCAGAATGTGTCCTATCAACCGTTGCGCGACAAACCTCCCGTTCCCCTTGTCTATT
Organism: Schistocerca cancellata; assembly: GCF_023864275.1. Lineage (NCBI taxonomy): Eukaryota > Metazoa > Arthropoda > Insecta > Orthoptera > Acrididae > Schistocerca > Schistocerca cancellata. The sequence continues at coordinate 702,975,468 of NC_064628.1, forward strand.
CCGTGCTTTCTCATTAGTTTTGTGATTACCACTCTAATCTTCACCGTTCTTCTGTAACATACAATTCAAAAGTTTCTATTCTGTTCCTGTCCAAATTATTTATCGTCCACGTTTCACTTTCATACATGACTACACTCTAGAGAAATACCTTCAGAAAGACTTCCTAAGACGTAAGTCTATATTCGATATAACATATTTCTCTTCCTCAGAAACGCTTTTATTGCCATGCCAGTCTACATTTTGTATCCCCTCCACTTCGGTCATAATCATTTCCTAGTATCACTCTCTCAGCATCACCTGATTTAATTCGATTACATTCCATTATCCTTGTTTTGCTTTTGTTGATGATCTTATACCTTCCTGTGAAGACAATATCAGTTCCGTTCAACAGCTCTTCCAAGGCGTTTGCTGTCTCTGACAGAATTACAATATAACTGGCAAACCTCAAAGTTTTTATTTCTTCTCCCTAAACTTTAATTCCTACTCAAAATTTTTCTTTGGTTTACCTGACTGCTTTCTCAATGTACAGATCGAATAACATTGGGGACAGGTTACAACTCTGTCTTACTGCCTTCTCAACCACAGCTTCCCTTGCATGGCCCTCGACACTTATCACTGCCATCTGGTTTCTGTACAAGTTGTAAATAGTCTTTCGCTTCTTGTGTTTTACTCCTGCTACCTTCAGAATTTCAGAGAGAATATTCCAGTGAACATTGTCAAAAGCTTTCTCTAATTATACAAGTGTTATAAACATACTTTTGCCTTCCCTCAACCTATTTTCTAAGATAAGTTGTAGAGTCAGTATTGCCTCCGTGTTCCTACATTTCTCTGGAAACCAAACTGGTCTTCCTGGAGGTTTGTTTCTGCCAATTTTTGCATTCTTCTGTATAAATTCGTGCTATTACACTCATGTTCAGAAAAAAACAGAACACCTTGAACAACTAGAGATAGGAGCTTCATATTCACAGGATATATTAATATGTTCTGTAGACATTATAAGCATTTCAGTCATCTCGGTTCAGCATGTGTCCGGTTGCCTAATGGGCACAAGGTACGCCATGGGTCCTGATAACTTGTTCCACGAGTAAGGGCATCAACTCGTATAAGGCGCGAATGGCGTCCTGTGATATAGCCATCCATACTGCATTCACCTGGTTCCAAAGTTCAGGTGTGGTGGTTGGCATTGGGTCACAGCGCTGCACCCGTAGTTTCGCCATATCCCACAAATTTTCGATTGGAGACAAGTCTGGATCTCTGGCAGGCCAGGGAAAAAGGCTGGGCCGGCCGGAGTATCCAAGCGATTCTAGGCGCTACAGTCCGGAACCGCGCGACCGCTACGGTCGCAGGTTCGAATCCTGCCTCGGGCATGGATGTGTGTGATGTCCTTGGGTTAGTTTGGTTTAAGTAGTTGTAAGTTCTCGGGGACTGATGACCTCAGAAGTTAAATCCCATAGTGCTCAGAGCCATTTGAACCATTTTGAAAAAGCCTGACATTCAATGACACTAAGAAGGCACGTGTTCGTGCAGCAATTGTCTTGCTGAAAAATGGCGCCTGGGGTGTTGTGCAGAAAGGATATGGCTACGGGTTGCAGGATGTCTTTCACATAGGTCACGCTGGTCACAGTGCCCTGGACACGCACCAGCTGTGATTTGTGGTTGTACCCACCAGCACCCCACACTATACGGCCTTGAGTTGGCGTAGTATGTCTTGTGCGAATGCAGTCACTGTGATGCCGCTACCCCTATCTGCGACGAACCGAAATGCGGCCGTTATTTTAAAACAAACAGAACATGGATTCGTCCAAAACACTATCTAATGCCCTTCCCTTCTCCAATGACGTCGTTATGTACACGAGCGATGCTTTCTAAATCCCTGCTGATTTTGGACAAAAGTTTTTCTGTTACAAGAAAATTTATTATAATCGAACGTAGAATGTCTTCAAGAATTCTGAAGCATACCGATGTCAAGGATAGTTGTCTGTAATTTTTCTGGTCCGTTCTCTTACATTTCTCATATGCGGAGCCAGATTTATTATTCATGATAACACTGTGTACACAGATGAGCCAAAACGTCATGACCACCTGCTTAACATCGTGTTAGTCCGCCTTTGGAACGCAATACAGCAGCGATTCTGCGAGGAATTGGTCGGGCAAGTTCTTTGTATGGTGTCGGAAGTCACCAGACGTGTAAGCACGAGTCATGCAATTCCCATAAATTAGGGGCCAGTGGTTCGTGGACACGGAGCTGGCGTCTGATAACGACCTAGATATGTTCCATCAGGTTAGGATCAAACAAGTTTGGTGGACAAGAGACCAACGTGAATTCACTATCAAGCTAGAGCACGTTCCTGGCTTCGTGGCGCGGACAGTTACCAGCTGGAAGATGCCATCGCAATCGGGAAGGATATCAAGTATGAAGGGATGCACGTGGTCCGCAATAATGTCGAATAGTTCATGATGCTTTTGATTAGCACTACGAGTCCCATGGTAATGCATGTGACTGTCCTCCATAGCATATTACAGACACCATCAGCCTGCGACAGTGGCGTGGTGCTTGACTCGAGGAGCCTGCGCGACGACGTATCTGTACACGACGCTCGTCATGGTGCAACAAGAAACGTGATTCACCCCGCCCAGGCGAGAGTTTTCAGTTGATCCACGTTCCAATTCCGATGTATCGTGCCCCAATGCAATCGTCCGCGATGACGGCGCTCGGTCAACATGTGTACCTGTAGAGATCGCTTGCTGTTGTACCCCGTGTGGAGCAGTGTACGCTGAGAATTGTACTCCGACACTCTAGCGTCAGCACCAACACTGCACTCTGTCCTCAGATCTGCCACCGATCGCCGCCAATCCTACCTCAGCCTCCAATCTCCATGTTCTGTGATGAGGCGAGGACGGCCAACACTTCATCTCTTGGTTTCACCACCTGTCAACCATTAACCATTGAATTGGATTGGATTGTTTGGGGGAAGAGACCAAAGAGCGAGGTCATCGGTCTCATCGGATTAGGGAAGGACGGGGAAGGAAGTCGGCCATGCCCTTTCAAAGGAACCATCCCAGCATTTGACTGGAGCGATTTAGGGAAATCACGGAAAACCTAAATCAGGATGGCCGGACGCGGGATTGAACCGTCGTCCTCCCGAATGCGAGTCCACATTATCCATGAATGCACATGACGGTAGCACGCGAACACTCGATTAACGCCGTCATTCCTGTGATTTTCGTTCACAAGCGTCAGGTTAGAACAATGTGTCCTTGTCAAAGTCGCCTATGTCAATGGATTCCCGTGTTTCGAGTCCGCGTAGTCTCTAGAACAGTTCCCCATTGGTCTCTGCTCCGCTTATATATTTTCCTTACAGTGGCACGTGCCTGGAACGCCAGCAGGAAGCATTTCATCTCGCTGTAGGAAGTGCTGATAATGTCAGTGTATGTGACGGAGGTGACGAGTGCCTGATTGACCCGCTAACTGTTAAGATCCTAATTTGGGGATTTATCTTGGCAACGGAAATTTTGTATTTGTAATTAGGTTTGCAGCAATTGTTACTATTTTGCATTGCTGTCTAGAATTCTGCTAAGCTTGTGCTTTGATAAAATTAGTAACTCGTTGTTAAACAGATGAGCCGTGCAGGATTATTCGTTTGAAAAAAAAAAAAGTTTTTTAGAGTTGCAAGAGTCCAGCATGAGTTACACTAGTGTCCAAAATTAAAGCAACAAACCACTATTTCTCCGTCCTGTGCCTAATTCTCGGTATAATAGTGCAAATTGTCAACAGCCCGCATCTCGTGGTCGTGCGGTAGCGTTCTCGCTTCCCACGCCCGGGTTCCCGGGTTCGATTCCCGGCCGGGTCGGGGATTTTCTCTGCCTCGTGATGGCTGGGTGTTGTGTGCTGTCCTTAGGTTAGTTAGGTTTAAGTAGTTCTAAGTTCTAGGGGACTGATGACCATAGATGTTAAGTCCCATAGTGCTCAGAGCCATTTGAACCATTTTTGAAATTGTCAACAGATGTCCGCACGATCGTGTTCTGTACGGAAGATCGCATTCCAGTCAATGGCCAACGTCGTCAACGCTGACGTCAGGGCACCTACCAAACGAGAGAGTCTTTGCCGCTTAGTCTCACATCCACCATCGCTGCGTACACAGTCACAGACGATGCAGTATGACACAGAAAATACACCTACTAGACTCTATGAGGTGCAGGGTCACATGCAGAACGGGAGCAGAACAGTCGGAAATTGGTGTGGCCCACTGGCTTAACGTGAATCCTTCTGTTGTTTCTCGCATGTGGCGACGGTTTATAGAGACCGAAACTGTATACCGAAAACCAATGCAGGGCCAACCACGTGTGACATTAGAAAGGGAGGAACGTTATTTGGCTATAACTATACGATGGGACCGCCATAGTAGTGCACGGGAACCGGCATCCGACCTCGCAGCATCCATTGAAAGTGTTGTATCGGGGCAAACGGTGTGCAAGAGGCTTCAACAGAGTGGCCTTTGTTGTCGGAGACCTGCTGTATGTGTACCTCTGACGCGTCTTCGCAGGAGGGAACGTCTAGAGTGGAGCTGTCAACATGCCACCTGACAGTCGAACAGTGGGCCAATATTCTTTTCACAGATGAGTCCCGATTTGGTCTGGAGAGTGATTCTCACGGATTCGCATCTGGAGGGAACGTAGAACACGATTTCGGGAGCCAAATATTGTGGAAACAAACCGGTATCGAGGAGGCTTCCTAATGGTGTGGGCAGGGATTACGTTGACCACTCGAACATCTCTTCATGAAATTGTACAGGTGAATTAGCAAGGTTTAACTGCTATCTGGTATCGTGACGAGATCTTGGGACATCATGTGCGGTTGTTGCGAGGTGTTGTGGGCCCAGACTTCTTATTGATAGACGATAATACCCGACCTCACAGAGCACGGATGGTTGATGTTTTCTTGGAAACGGAAGGTAATGCACGCATGGCGCGGCCTGCTCGCTCTCCCGATTTGAATACTATAGAGTATGTCCTAGATGCGGTAGGGAGACCGTTCTGCAAGAACAATGAGCGTTATTGCCTCAACAGGAGATTGATAACGTAATTGGGGCTCACTTAGTCACTGTCAGGCCTGTATTCCTGCCAGAGTTGGTCACACCCCATACAGAGCACATTAATCAGTTGGAATGTGTGAGCAAATTTGTTAAGTTGGAAATAAACGAAGAGCATTTCTGTCTACCGTTATGAATGTTGCAGTTGTTTACGTTCTGTGTTCTTTACATTGTTTATACTTTACTGTGATCTATTTATACCTCGTTGTGCCAAAATTAGCGCAACCTTGGCAACATTTCCTTTTGTTGCTTTAATTTTGGACACCAGTGTATATTATTGTGTAAATAACTTCTAGCACCTGTGTACTGGTGTGTTCTGAAATGAATTTAGAAGATGTTTATCTGTTGTTAATTTCCAAGAATTGTTTTATTTTCCCGTCTCTCTGAACTTCCATCTCCATTTCGGGCTCATGGCAGGTTCCGCCTAAAACAACATTTTGTTTTCTTTCCTCCCAAGACACAATGAGTCGCTATAAAGCACACGTCTGTAAGGGAAACTGAAGACGTCGTAAATGATTCCAGTTTTATGGCTTCTTCTTGTGTTGGGGTTGAAGTGAGTGAGACCATTGACATCGTTGACCTCCCTTCCGGATCGTATAGATGAGGCGTCTGATGCTGTACACGAAAATATATTGCAAGATAGTCCCTCAGCTAACGTTGAAGATACCTTAGAAGCTCATATTAATTAAGAAATGGATGACGAGGAAAATACAGGCCACCGCAAGAAGAAAATGCAAGCTAATATCGTTTCTAATTGAACAGCTGAAGATGCAACTTCCAATAAAACGTACCTCCATCTAGTAGAAACTGGATAGCGATAATCCCATTTGGTAGCAGCTCTTAAAGGATAGTCTGCAGGTCATTGTTTTGAGGAAATTTTTATGAACAAGGGCTGAACTTTCTGACAGTGAAAGTGTCCAGTATGCTACACGGAACAATAATCAGAGCTTGGGTCCAATTAATGCACAAAAAGTTCCTAGTGGATACCATGTTCTCTCACAGGAACAGTTATATTGGAATGGAGATGAGGACAACAGTGTATGAGCCAAAACAGACATCCGGAAATCAAGTGTCACCCTCACTTCAATGTTAATACACACCTGAACAGAATCTCACCCTACGAAACGGATCAACTTTTCAAAATTCTTCTCATGATAGACTTGCTGAATAAGAATTTCATGAAATTTCAAGTTTTTTTCTGACAGCCTCAGATTTAATGAGCAAATTGTTCGATATTGCAGACACCATCATCTAAGACAATTCATTCACGGAAAACCAGCGAGATTCTGATTCAAATAAAGGGTCATGTACTGTTTCCGTTATCTAACATCCCACGAACGATAATATTCATCTACTCCAATTCAAAAGGATGGTGGCGGGGACATATTGTGCTCAATTATCCGTTGCTTCTGATCCAAAAAGGGCAAGACGTCCATCATACCCGATGACTTCCACTTCACTTGTTCCAGCCAAACTCAGGACTTCTCGAACCGGACACATGACTGAACGCACGTCGTTGGGGGAAAGAAAGAATATGTGGAATTTGCAATAAAAATGTAAAAAGAGAGTAGAATATGCCATGATCCTCATTTGGGTTCAAATGGCTCTGAGCACTATGGGACTTAATATCTGAGGTCATCAGTCCCCTAGAGCTTAGAACTACATAAACCTAAATAACCTAAGGACGCCACACACATCCATGCCCGCAGCAGGATTCGAACCTGCGACCGTAGCGGTCGCGCGGTTCCAGACTGAAGCGCCTAGAACCACTCGGCCACAGCAGCCGTCCTCATTTGGGGATCGACTAAAGTATAGCATTTAATTCAAGATTATTCCAATTTTTTATTTTAGATTCCTTTTCCCAATCTCTTTTTCAATCAGGCAATCCTTAAATAAATGCAGATTGAAGGAAAAAAAATGGCAGATAGTGGCTTAATGCATCAGAATGCATACATCACTATCGTAATGATATAGAACATGATAACAGATAAACATACGATGATAAAATACTTGAGAAGATGCGCTCCTTATACAAAACGCTGAATCAATCGTTACAGAAGTCATGAAACTTCGCTTGTATTATTTGCTTTCTTCTCGTACAATCAGTGCATAGAGACAAACGTCTGTTGGTGTCAACAGTGTTCTAATCCTAAATACATTCACAGACTTGAGGTACCTACAGAGACAGAAGAAATCTATAGTATGAATTAGCAGGACCCGGAAGTGTGTCATCTGTGGCATGAAACACATATCGGGAGCGTATCGAGTTCCAAGGGACGGAGTTCTTAATTACAGGTGGGATGCCATCGGTAGAAAGGAACGCCATGTCTCCGCTGGTCGCTCATTAAGCCTCGGGACCTGACGTTGCAGCCTCTGGTAATTCGAAACGCCTGGCCTGGCGTTCGTCCTCGTCGTATAATAAGATTCATCAGCGCTTGCAGAGCTCTGCAGAAAGTGCTTGTTGGGCTGCGAGACGTCAGATTAGTAAAGCATTGTGAATTCATTTACAATAAGCGTTTTTTAGTGTTCTCATTTAGAGGCATTTTCAAAAGAAGCCCTTGTATTGTGTCTGCAGTTCCTCACACCATAATAAATTCATGTGAGTTAATTTAGTTATCCGGACACGCTCGATGTTTTCTGAAAATCAGTGTTCATTCTTTCAATGACTAATTCGTCATTAGATTATATCTTTGAAGTAACTCAATTGATGCATCATTTCAGCAGGTCCGTAATCTAAAATAAGTATAGTGGATAGTGAATTTAATATTCGTCTGTCTTGTCTACTTCTGGTACGACGTGGAAAAAAAGGTTGTTCAAAATAGTACCGAAGGCAACAGAATATTTAGGACCAAAGCGCAAAGTATTTTGTTTTCAAAAAATGGTCTTGTAGCAGTCGGAGTGAATAACAGTCTGGATAGTGATGGAGCGTGCGGTTTTAGCGTTGAAAAGACAGGTTTTAAGACTTGGAGCACTAATATGCTTATTGTGTAGTTGATTAAGTGTCATGGTCAACCGCCCATCAAGGGTGCTGTAAAGCGCGTTAATGAGCTGTTGAAAATGGTTGTGATAACTGCTGTCATAGTCTAGGTACGAGTGTTAATGGTCCGCACTTTCAGTATGAGGGACTTTTAAGGCGTGGCCTGCATGTTCACTGGTCAGAGGCGAAGAGTCACCCTGAAATAGTATTGAGCGTATAATGCATGGGATTGTGATCATAGATACTTACAAGGAACTCTTTGAGTGCGTGGTCGCAAAAGGCCAATGATGTTTACGCCATTCGACCCCCCGCTTATTGTGTAACATGCCACAATATTGGCTGCTAATGGCAACAGGGGGCGGATCTGGAGCTACACAATGGTGAGCACAGTTTAAGGATACGGAGCGTAGTTGAACTGCTTAGTTGACGACTAACTCACAACAGTGCTACAGTGATAGTGGTGTTGATACAGAGCAGAACATGGCAGCGATAAACAAAATGAACATTGCATTATGTTATTTCGTCAGAAAGGAACCGGAGGAATTTAACAGACTGAGAAAGGAGTGGGAAATGAAATGTTAGCGTTTCTGCAAGATGAGACAGTGGAATGTATGGCGTCGTATACGCTCGACCTGGCGGATATTGTAGATGACGAGTATGATGATGACGATACTTGCATAACAAGAGAAAGGAGCCGGTACCAAACAGTTACGTACATGGAATATCATTCGCAGTGTCGTAAAAAAAAAAAAAAAAAAAAAAAAAAACTATGAACGGATTTCGAATAAGTTCGCAGCAATATGAAGGTGTAATGCAGAAGGGGAAAAAAAAGGTTCAAATGGCTCTGAGAACTATGGGACTTAACGTCTTAGGTCATCAGTCCCCTAGAACTTAGAACTACTTAAACCTAACTAACCTAAGGACATCATACACATCCATGCCCAAGGCAGGATTCGAAACTGCGACCGTAGCAGTCGCGCGGTTCCGGACTGAAGCGCCTCGAACCGCTCGTCCACCGCGGCCGGCGCAGAAGAAAAATTAAGGATATTCAAAAGAGGGCAACGCGCACTTTTCACAAAAATGAAGTTTGTGCGTCTCAAGTACACTCGATACAATTTACAGGATGTGCTTTATAGTGACCTACTACGTGACATCAAACTGCTCGCGGCATAAATTAAAATGATTTCAAGGGAAGCAGTGGATAGTTGCACAACTTCAAACAATGCTACAGGATTGGAAGACGTAAGATGACGTAATTTCAAACAAAGCGTCAACTTGATGATCCTCAGCAAACTGCGGAATCGGCCCCAAAATTTGTAGATGAGATAAACAAACTTGTCCCGTCTTTCAGAAAGAAATTCGTCTTCAGCTTCGACCAAACGGGATTTGAGGAGAAAAAGCATATGAAGGGAATCCTGGAAGTTAAAGGTACCAAGAGAGTTGTATCAGGATAAACTTACATTAGTACCTTAACGCATTCGTATACAATTATACCGACTGTTAATCTGGATGGAGAATTGGTTGGAAAGTTGTTTATTGTGCTGTGAGAAGGTGGAGGTGCTCTGCCTCCAATGGTTCTTTCTCGTGTGCGTGATCTTGAAAGGGCAATAGGAAATATTTACGTCACAGCAAGCAAAAGTGGGAAAATTGACTTAAGAGAATTAGAGCTATGGTGTGGATGCTGCTTTTGGCCAATAAATAGTCAAAATAACTTACTTTTGCTTGATTCCTGGTCTGCGTATAAAGATCATTCTCCTTTAGAAAAAACAATCCCTCTCGAAAACTGTGTGACATTGCAGTTCGTACCACCTGGAACCACTGGACAAATTCATTCTCTCGATGTTCGTTTTTCTATGAGTATAAAACTTATTCCAGCTGAACTTCCTGCACAGTTTGTAACTATCAATGGGTTCATCTTCGATCTTGATGGTGCGAACCTTTATGATCACTATGGCGCCCCGTTTTTCTTTCAGTATTCATGGTGCAAATTAATGGTTTGTTTTGAACATTTCTTAAATGTCGACGACATCCATTTTCTGAAATGTAATACATACGTCTCATAGAAGGTAGGTTGCTCCCTGCACCTCTCAGACACTCATTTTCTATCACCCTCCTGACGCACTTGGTGAGAGGTTAGCAGCTAACATTTTTCCCGTCATATTTGTTAACACAACACTTTCAAATGATCCTTACTAAAGACTGAACTTGCCACCTCGCACTTAAGGGAATCCTTGTTAGATTCCAATTTTGATGGTTATTTTTATTTTGTCTGTTATTGATGAGTAGAGTGGTACGTTTTTAGTTATAAGTGGCTAAAATAGTAGCCTTGCTTACGTGAGGTCTCTGTACTAAAACGGATCATCCAGTCACTAAAGAACTTTTAGATTCCAAAGCACTGCTGGTTCTTCATAAGAACATCAGCGTAGTGCAATTTAAAGTCAATGAATTAAATTCTGGTACTTCATGTTTCTCGAACGTTCATCTTCGAAGACTCCCTTTTCAGGCAGTCTTTACAGATGGGTGGAGTTACCGTAAATGGAAAATGTAAAGTTCGATTCATACAAAGCGTTGTTCTGATTTTTAGTAGTGAAGAAACATTAGAGAGTAGAGAAGCAATGTTTGAATAAAAGATATGAAGTGCGTAGTGACAAAACTTTACAGATTCGTCGTTTTTATCTTTAGGATCTCTCAGCACTATGTGGGTGTGTCACCAATACTAGGTCATAGTACAACACGCTTAAAGTTCGGAGGTATTTAGAGTGAAGTGAGGAACACGCAGATACGCAGGAAATGTAATCACTGAACCATTTTCAGAACAATCATTTATTCAGCTCCTTAAGAACCGGCAGATGCAGCTTAGGATGCTATGCATTCATACAAAGTGTTACTATGCTTTAAGAAATTTTCTCTCAACTTACGAGCATGCAACATCATCACACTGACACCAGAAAATCATGTAAAAGAAAGCGGATATAGTGACAAAGCTTACAGCACAATCAAGAACCATCAGCAATAATTTTTTTGTACAAAATACTGTATTAGTAGAAATACTAAGAGGGTAAGCTTCGCAAGCAGGATACATACATCTGAGAACAGTATGGGATGTACTGAGGTCAGTGTCAGGGAAATAATGGAGTAGAATAATTTTAATGAAATTTTGGAATGAATATGTTATTTGCACGTCTGAGTTAGACACAATGGTCGTTGTAGATTCTGCATATTTTACATAAACGGATTCAAAAGTTATTCTACTGTACCAATTACTTAGATCTGTTAGAGTTTGTTTTTGAGCGAACAACATGAGATAGGCCACTGGAGACAAATAGGAGGACTATCATTCTTGGTGTTTCACAATTATAATTAGAAACCGTTTTTCGGCTTCTTATGTAAGCGTCTGGTGCTCACTGTATCAGTCCTGGAATAGTCCTAGTAAATTAAATGCAGAAATTAGATGTTATACTTTTTTCTTCTCTGTAGAATAATTCTTTAGTGACATCCAAACACGTTGTTATGCTACTCAATGCGGTAACCGCAAACATAATGAAGTGCCAGATACAGAGATATTAGTGACAAAGGAAACTACGGCCATCAGCAAAAAGTGCTGCAACGCGCCGATATGTTGTGAAAATGTATTGCTATTGCGACTGATCCTGTACAGGTAGTAACGACTTCCCTGACGTTGTTTGTATACATAGACACAGTTACTATGAGCGCTACCTACTGGTAGCACCAGCACCTCATATGGTGGTGCTGATGGAGCACAACACTGGAATTGTTTTGAAGAATTTCAGTAAAGCACCAGTAGGGACTCATTAGGAGGTCTGTCGAATAGCAGAGTGCCACGAAGGATAATCGTGATCAATGACCGGATGTACATCATCACTTTAAGTGCAGAAGATGCCGACGCGTGCACCACATTCAGTGATGCGGTGTGGTCATGGAATCAGTTCCAATAGACGGCTGTGTTGAATACTTGCGCCGCACAGGTGGTCCACGTTCGTCTGTACACAGCATGGCTATATCAACGACTTTTGAGTCGAAGGAACCGGGGGCTGAATGCTCCAGAACTGAATCTGTCGCTCGAAGACGTTATGCAAATTGAACGAGGGCCACGGAGAGAGGAAAGGAAAGGGAAGGAACTGCTGACATCGTCAGCATCAGGACATCGTGCGGCATCAGCGGAGACGAGTGAAAACTTGCACCGGATCAGGATTCGAACCCGGGATCTCCTGTTTACTAGGAAGTTACGTTAATCACTCCACCATGCAGATACAGTGTTTATCACAACCGCGAGGACTATTTCGGCACTCCTCTCTGCCGACCTGCATTCCCACCTAGAGCCACCTATCCTCAGACACTGTCCATGTCCTCCATCTTCGCTACTTTGAGATTCCCACAGGACGTCGGATGTAACTGTGCATCCGCGCTGAATGCGGCGGCTCATTGCCCATCGAGGCGAATCAATTATATGAATGCATCCCCCATTCGGATCTCCGGGCGGGGACTACTCAAGAGGACGTCGTTATCAGGAGAAAGAAAACTGGCGTTCTACTGATCGGAGCGTGGAATGTCAGATCCCTTAATCGGGCTGGTAGGTTAGAAAATTTAAAACGGGAAATGGATAGGTTAAAGTTAGATATAGTGGGAATTAGTGAAGTTCGGTGGCAGGAGGAACAAGACTTTTGGTCAGGCGAATACAGGGTTATAAATACAAAATCAAATAGGGGTAATGCAGGAGTAGGTTTAATAATGAATAAAAAAATTGGAGTGCGGGTAAGCTACTACAAACAGCATAGTGAACGCATTATTGTGGCCAAGATTGATACGAAGCACACGCCTACAACAGTAGTACAGGTTTATATGCCAACTAGCTCTGCAGATGATGAAGAAATTGAAGAAATGTATGATGAAATAAAAGAAATTATTCAGATTGTGAAGGGAGACGAAAATTTAATAGTCATGGGTGACTGGAATTCGACAGTAGGAAAAGGAAGAGAAGGAAAAGTAGTAGGTGAATATGGATTTGGGCCAAGAAATGAAAAAGGAAGCCGCCTGGTAGAATTTTGCACAGAGCATAACATAATTATAGCTAACACTTGGTTCAAGAATCATGAAAAAAGGCTGTATACATGGAAGAACCCTGGAGATACTAGAAAGTTTCAGATAGATTATATAATGGTAAGACAGAGATTTAGGAACCAGGTTTTAAATTGTAAGACATTTCCAGGGGCAGATGTGGACTCTGACCACAATCTATTGGTTATGAACTGTAGATTAAAACTGAAGAAACTGCAAAAAGGTGGGAATTTAAGGATATGGGACCTGGCTAATGGTTCAAATGGCTCTGAGCACTATGGGACTTAACATCTGAGGTCATCAGTCCCCTAGAACTTAGAACTACTTAAACCTAACTAACCTAAGGACATCACACACATCCATGCCCGAGGCAGGATTCGAACCTGCGACCGTAGCGGTCGCACGGTTCCAGACTCAAGCGCCTAGAACCGCTCGGCCACTACGGCCGGCGATGGGACCTGGATAAACTGACTAAACCAGAGGTTGTACAGAGTTTCAGGGAGAGCATAAGAGAACAATTGACAGGAATGGGGGAAAGAAATACAGTAGAAGAAGAATGGGTAGCTTTGAGGGATGAAATAGTGAAGGCAGCAGAGGATCAAGTAGGTAAAAAGACGAGGGCTAGTAGAAATACTTGGGTAACAGAAGAGATGCTGAATTTAATTGATGAAAGGAGAAAATACAAAAATGCAGTAAGTGAAGCAGGCAAAAAGGAATACAAATGTCTCAAAAATGAGATCGACAGGAAGTGAAAAATGGCTAAGCAGGGATGGCTAGAGGACAAATGTAAGGATGTAGAGGCTTATCTCATGAGGGGTAAGATAGATACTGCTTACAGGAAAATTAAAGAGACCTTTGGAGAAAAGAGAGCCTCTTGCATGAATATCAAGAGCTCTGATGGAAATCCATTTCTAAGCAAAGAAGGAAAAGCAGAAAGATGGAAGGAGTATATAGAGGGTCTATACAGGGGCGATGTTCTTGAGGACAATATTATGGAAATGGAAGAGGAGGTAAATGAAGATGAAATGGGAGATATGATACTACGTGAGGAGTTTGACAGAGCACTGAAAGACCTAAGTCGAAACAAGGCCCCGGGAGTAGAAAACATTCCATTAGAACTACTGACAGCCTTGGGAGAGCCAGTCCTGACAAAACTCTACCATCTGGTGAGCAAGATGTATGAGACAGGTGAAATTCCCTCAGACTTCAAGAAGAATATAATAATTCCAATCCCAAAGAAAGCAGGTGTTGACAGATGTGAAAATTACCGAACTATCAGTTTAATAAGTCACAGCTGCAAAGTACTAACGCGAATTCTTTACCGACGAATGGAAAAACTGGTAGAAGCCGACCTCGGGGAAGATCAGTTTGGATACCGTAGAAATGTTGGAACACGTGAGGCAATACTGTCTCTACGACTTACCTTAGAAGAAAGATTAAGGAAAGGCAAACCTACGTTTCTAGCATTTGTAGACTTAGAGAAACCTTTTGACAATGTTGACTGGAGTACTCTCTTTCAAATTCTGAAGGTGGCAGGGGTAAAATACAGGGAGCGAAAGGCTATTTACAATTTGTACAGAAACCAGATGGCAGTTATAAGAGTCGAAGGACATGAAAGCGAAGCAGTGGTTGGGATGGGAGTGAGACAGGGTTGTAGCCTCTCCCCGATGCTATTCAATCTGTATATTGAGCAAGCAGTAAAGGAAACAAAAGACAAGTTCGGAGTAGGTATTAAAATCCGTGGAGAAGAAATAAAAACTTTGAGGTTCGCCGATGACATTGTAATTCTGTCAGAGACAGCAAAGGACTTGGAAGAGCAGTTGAACGGAATGGACAGTGTCTTGAAAGGAGTTTTGCTATTTGGGGAGCAAAATAACTGATGATGGTGGAAGTAGAGAGGATATAAAATGTAGACTGGCAATGGCAAGGAAAGCGTTTCTGAAGAAGAGAAATTTGTTGACATCGAGTATAGATTTAAGTGTCAGGAAGTCGTTTCTGAAAGTATTTGTATGGAGTGTAGCCATGTATGGAAGTGAAACATGGACGATAAGTAGTTTAGACAAGAAGAGAATAGAAGCTTTCGAAATGTGGTGCTACAGAAAAATGCTGAAGATTAGATGGGTAGATCACATAACTAATGAGGAGGTATTGAATAGCATTGGGGAGAAGAGGAGTTTGTGGCACAAGTTGACTAGAAGAAGGGATCGGTTGGTAGGACATGTTCTGAGGCGTGAAGAGATCACCAATTTAGTACTGGAGGGCAGCGTGGAGGGTAAAAATCGTTGAGGGAGACCAAGAGATGAATACACTAAGCAGATTCAGAAGGATGTAGGCTGCAGTAGGTACTGGGAGATGAAGAAGCTTGCACAAGATAGAGTAGCATGGAGAGCTGCATCAAACCAGTCTCAGGACTGAAGACCAAAACAACAACAACATGGTTTCTGAAAGGACAGATACCACCAACTGTTAGAACTCATTCGCCTCGATGTGCAATGAATCCATCACCTTGAGTGTGGATGCCCAATTCCGTTTTACCCTCTGCAGGAATCTCATGGTAGCATGCATGTACGACATGGACAGGGACTGGGGATAGGTAGTGCTAGGTGAGAATGTAGGTCGGTCGAGAGGCGTGCCGAAATGATCCGCGAAGTGGCGATAAACGCTGTATCAGGGTGATGATTAACGCAACTACCTACAAAGCAGGAGATCATGGGTTCGAATACCGATCCAGCACACGTTTTCACTTATCTGTGGTGACGCCGCACAATGTCCTGATCCAGCTGGTGTCAATAGCCCCTTCCCATGCCTTTCTTCTGTCCCCGCTCCTCCTTCAATTCACGTAATATGTATCACAGTTGCGGATTCCACGTGGCGTCTGTGCTGTCGGACATGCCCGAGAGAACAGACACTATGCATTCATATGCTCGAAGATGTTACAAGATGCTATGTTATCGTCACAGACTGTTAAGAGACGATCGCATGACACGGATATCCACTTCCGACAGCCATGGCGACCACCACGTCGTGCACCACGACACCATGGACTCCGTTACAGACGGACAAGAAATCGTTCGTATTAGAGTGTTCAGGATTGATGTCCGAAGTTCGGAAGCTCGGATTTGTTTGTACGCTGATAATCGCAAACAACTTGTTTAGAGACAACCCGGTAATACCGAACGCCTCAAACACTGTGTCCCACACGCGCAACCATGTGCTGGAGAAGGGATATTCTGTGGTAGCTTCACATGTGTCCACCGCACACCTCTCGTTGTTACTGAGGGCAGTCTCACTGCTCCACGGTACTGGAGCAAGATTCTGCAGCCAATAATGAAACCGTATCGTGAACATTTTGGTGATAATTTCTTCTTGATGAATGTCAACTTGTGTACTTATCATGATGTTCTCGAGAACTCGTACCTGCATCATGCTAGGATCATGAGAATGGAATTGGCCGCCCGTTCCTCGGACATGAATCCAATGCTACATGTGTGAGATCGATTGAAACGAGCTATGTTTGGACGTCGACAGTGACCACGTACTGTGCGCGATGTACACAGAATCTCCGTTGTACACAGGGACAACTTGGACGAGGTTTGGCTTTATGATCTCATCGATGGTACGCCATGGCTTATAACATTATTGTCTCTAGTTACGTGAAATTTGCTTTATATTCTGCATTTGATATTGAAGAGCTTGAACTATTACGTAAAATCATCCTGAAAACTTTATTTTTGTTGGTAACTTTATAAGAAAACTGGGGCCTGATATTCTTTTGTTTGAATCTCAGTTTCTTTTGCAAAAGTCAAGAATGATAATATTGTAACAGCGACAGGAACGGTCGCGTGCTTTCCACTAACGAAAGAGCGGTGGGACCGAACAAGAGCGGCCCGCTAACAAACAAGACGGACGAACGGGAATGGAAGGACATGCACTACGACAGACAACCGAGACCAACAACAAAGTATTAAGCGACGGAGTCACAAGAGATAACCTTATGAACTCAAAATAACATCCACTCGTAAATGGGAAGTAAGCTCACGCAACGTGAACTCGATGTCTGTAAACAAGATATCAACCGACCCAATGCGAATACCACACTGCCTCGCTGAGTGAGAGGCAGCCGCCTAAATACACGACAGGGTATGTCGGTATTGGCCGCTGGGACCACATGCTCCACAGTGGCGCCCTCACGTTAGTCTCAGGGCCAGGAGCGCGCGCAGCCACGGCTTACGGCTTACCGTCCCATCAGCCTTACCTCGGTCTTCAGCAAGGTCCTGGAATCCATCCTTATCCGACGCATCCACCAGCATCTCCGCCAGCACCGCCTCCTTCCCGCTACCCAGTGTGGCTTTCGACCGTCCTTCTCTGCCGATGACCTTCTCCTTCACCTCACTCATCTCCTCTCCAAACAGCTCAACTCCCGTCGCTCCGCCATCTTCCTCTCCCTCGACCTTGAGCGTGCATACAACCGTGTATGGCATTCCGGTCTCCTCTTCAAGCTCCAAACCTTCGCCCTTCCTACCAACTACGTCCGTCTGATCGGGTCGTTTCTTTCACAACGTCCTTCCTATGTCACCATTCATAACATGGATTCTTACACGTTCTACCCCTCCGCCGGTGTGTCCCAAGGTTCTGTCCTCTCCCCTCTTCTCTACCTTCTGTATACGGCGGACATGCCGCCGCCTCCACTCCCATCAACCTTCTCCAGTACGCCGATGACACCGCCTTCTTTGCCCTCGCCCCGACCCTGCACCATTCTCAACACCTTCTCCAATTCCATCTTGACCGGTTCACCACTTGGTGCAACCAGTGGTTGCTCAAGGTCAATCCTTCCAAGACCTAAGCGATCATTGTTGGCAAAACACCCCTTCCTTCCGTCTCCTCGATTTCTATATCACCATTTATGGCCGTCCTATCACACTCATCCCCACCCTAAAGTAACTTGGCGCCACCCTTGACCGTCGCCTCTCCTGGACCCCCATCTCCAGACAATCCAAGCCAAGGCACGCTACCACCTCCGTCTTCTCCTGAAGCTCCTTTCTGGCCGCACATGGGGTCTGGACCCCTCCACCATCCTCCACACCTATAAATCCCTCATCCACCCTATCCTCTGCTACACCCAACCTGCATGGATCTCCACCCTTCCAACCTTTCCCAAATGCCTTCAAATCCTAGAACGCCATGCTCTCCGCCTCGCCTATCGCATCCATCTCCCCTCCCCCACGAGGATCCTGTATGACCTTATTCCGTTCCGGCACCTCCTCCTTTTCCTCGAATGGATACGGGTCCTCTACACCACCTGTAAACTTGATCCCCCTCACCTGCTTGTCTCTCCCATCCTCTCCCACCCCTGTCTGCTGCTGCGCCTGTATTCCCACATCCCACCTGTTCTCCATCTCTCCACTCTCCATGCCCTCGCCCAAGGTGGCTTCCACCAACTCCCCCTTCCTGATGATGCCCTCATCCCCTCCATCTGCCCCTCCTACCAACTTTGATCCTCCCCTTCCACACCCTGTATTTTTTAGGGCACCCTCTCTCCCTTCTCTTCCCCCTCCCTTCCTCCCCCTCCTCCCCTGGGCTTCCCCTACCCCCTACCTTCTTTCCTCCCCCTCCCATCTCCTCTGCCACTGGCATCTACACCCTCCCCTCTCCCTCCTCCCCCACCTTTTCCCCTTTTGGCTGGTCCCCAGAGTCGTACACGTAAAGTGAACATTCGCGCGCCGGAGATCGTCGCCAGTGTTCTGCGTGTGCCATCATTTTAGTGATTCAGTGTTTCGTCATTTGTGCTCCTTCGTTCACGTGTGTCGTTTCTGTCGTCTCTGTTAGTGCCAGAGTGCTGAACGTTTTTGTTTGGATGCTGCACTTGTGAACGACTTCATGTATTTTTAAATTTGTGTGTCTACTTTTGTCTATCCACCGTGTTGTTTCGTTTTTCGATGTCTCCACTTATAATAAATCTGTTATCTGTGGCCGAAGAGCGGCGTTGTATTGCTGCTACCGGCCTACCTTTGTATAAGGTGTCAAAATAACAATAAAGGAAAAAAATGTAGCATGCAGATAGTGATCACACACAAAATGGCTTTGGAAAACTCACGAATCAAATGAATCAAATGAAGGCTTACACATTTAATTTCCTCATTTTTACTGAATTAAATCTATTTTTCACTTTTTATCTAAACTGAATGAGGATGTTCAAATAAGCGGCAATACTGGTTTTTTTTTCATGATCATTCAGTTTTCAAACGTGAACCAGACTCACTTTTGTTAGTACAGCTGAGCGACAAAGACCTTATTCTATTCAAAGACCTAGTGGCAAGGCAGCAAGCGTACAAACTAACAGGAGAGTAAGATAACTAGAGAGCTTTTGACAGGCGTACATGTCCTTTTACAGTATTCTAACAGTGTTAATGTGCATAATTTATATCTCCATACTACACTACTGGCCATTAAAATTGCCACACCATGAAAATGACGTGTTACAGACGCGAAATTTAACCGACAGGAAGAAGATGCTGTGCTATGCAAATGATTAGCTTTTCAGAGCTTTCACACAAGGTTGGCGCCGGTGGCGACACATACAACGTGCAGACATGAGGAAAGTTTCCAACCAATTTCTCATACACAAACAGCAGTTGACTGGCGTTGCCTGATGAAACGTTGTTGTGATGCCTCGTGTAAGGAAGAGAAATCTGTACCATCACGTTTCCGACTTTGATAAAGGTCGGATTGCAGCTATCGCGATTGCGCTTTATCGTATCGTGACATTGCTGCTCGCGTTGGTCGAGATCCAAGGACTGTTAGCAGAATATGGAATCGGTGGATTGAAGTGGGTAATACGGAACGCCGTGCTGGATCCCAACGGTCTCGCATCACTAGCAGTCGATATGACAGGCATCTTATCTGCATGGCTGTAACGGATCGTGCAGCCACGTATCGATCCCTGAGTCAACAGATGGGGACGTTTGCAAGACAACAACCATCTGCACGAACAGTTCGACGACGTTTGCAGTAGCATGGACTACCAGCTCGGAGACCATGGCTGCGGTTACCCTTGACGCTGAGTCACAGACAGGAGCGTCTGCGATGGTGTACTCAACGACGAACCTGGGTGCACGAAAGGAAAAACGTCATTTTTGCGGATGAATCGAGGTTCTGTTTACAGCATCATGATGGTCACATCCGTGTTTTGCGACATCACGGTGAATGCACATTGGAAGAGTGTATTCGTCATCGCCATACTGGCGTTTCGCCCGGCGTGATGGTGTGGGGTGCTATTGCTTACACGTCCCGGTCACCTCTTGTTCGCATTGATGGCACTTTGAACAGTGGACGTTACATTTCAGATATGTTACCACCCGTGGCTTTACCCTTCATTCGATCCCTGCAAAACCCTACATTTCAGCAGGATAATGAACGACCGCGTGTTTCAGGTCCTGTACGGGCCTTTCTGGATACAGAAAATGTCCGACTGCTACCCTGGCCAGCACATTCTCCAGTTCTCTTACCAACTGAAAACGTCTGATCAATGGTGGCCGAGAAACTGGCTCGTGACAATACACCAGTCACTACTGTTGATGAACTGTGGTATCGTGTTGAAGCTGCATGGGAACCTGTACCTGTACACGCCATCCAAGCTCTGTTTGACTCAATGCCCAGGCGTATCAAGGCCGTTATTACGGCCAGAGGTGGTTGTTTCGGGTACTGATTTCTCAGGATCTATGTACCTAAATTGCGTGAAAATGTAATCACATATCATTTCTAGTATAATATATTTGTCCAGTGAATACCCGTTTATCATCTGCATTTCTTCTTGGTGTAGCAATTTTAATGGCCAGTAGTTTAGTTGCAAGGTTCGTGCATCACTGCATCACATAGATGTTCATACCAGTAAAATTAAATATTATTTCACTTAAGCATACTAGACGCTTAATCTGGTAATTATTTCTCTTAATATGAGGGAAAGTTCGTTAAGTTTTTTCCTGCGACGCCACAGACGGATTCAAGACTGTATATGAGCATGGTGACCACAAGGAACTGATGTTTATCAGGCGTGCTTTGAAACGTCCTTTTTTGTGTGATGTGAACATGTTGAAAATGAATACACACGCACGCCTTAAAGGCAATTTTGAACTTCGAAACAAATGGGTGGTGCAAATCTTTTGTTAATTTGTGTATTACAACTCAATTTTTTTGTATTGTAAAAGAAATTACTGTTCTTAATTTTTTATTATAACACAAGCTGTGTTGAAACCATAGGACCTCGTCGACAGAGGCTGAAAACCTATACAATATGTACCTTCAAATAACATACAAAAAAACTAAGCTTCTCAAAAACAAAGCTCTCTTGACTTGGATAGTTTCTGCGGTATTTTTTCGAAAACCAGTTTCTAAATATTATTTTTAGAACGAAAATCGCAACGTACAGCCACCTAGTTAATACAAGTCAAAGTAAATCTGCATTCTCGATGCAGTTCGTTAGGGCGCGCTGTGACACCAGTCGTCGACAGGACTACACGTCTCGTGTACGCAGCTCAGTCTGTCAACGTGCCTCAAACAGTCATTTCAAGCTTGGATCGTGTGTACCTTGTCACTTTACGGCAAGAACGTTTGTCACTGCGGCAAGTTATCTGCCAAACTGGTCTTCAGCACACTGACGGCACCCGGACATACACTGCTATCCTGAGACGTTGCGAATATAGATCTGCCTCGCACAGGTCACCCGCAGTCAATAACGTCAGCTGATGACTGCTGCCTGCAAATTATTGTTCGAAGATGCGCAGAGGAGAGTGCAACAAAATTGTACGCATGCTGCCTTCCTTTTGCAACGACCGAGACAGTAAGAGACCCCCTCCGCAAGATCAATTGGGCCACCAGGCGTCCATTAAAAACGAGTGAAAAATCTCCCAGCGCTATTGTGTTTGAATAATGTGGGCAGGTAACACCTGGAATGGAAACTGGGTCAGTGGTGTCTGGTTCTCCGACGAGTGCAGAGTTTGTATGAAGCCTGAAGTTCGTCGTAAAAGTGTGTGGAGGCGTTCAGGTACCAATGCACGTCTAAGGCACACAGTCTTGCGGGTTCAACCGGCAGATGTGTCGGTATTATGCACGGATGTGCAGTGTCTGGACTGCATTCTTCAACCTATTGTGCAACCTTACCGTTTACATTTAGTGGATGGTTTCTGTTCCGAGATGTTTTATCATTTAGCTACAAAATAGCAGGTCAGCAACTGGAAGCAGTTAATACCATAAATTATCTGGGAGTACGCATTAGGAGTGATTTAAAATGGAATGATCATGCCCGCATCTCGTGGTCGTGTGGTAGCGTTCTCGCTTCCCACGCCCGGGTTCCCGGGTTCGATTCCCGGCGGGGTCAGGGATTTTCTCTGCCTCGTGATGGCTGGGTGTTGTGTGCTGTCCTTAGGTTAGTTAGGTTTAAGTAGTTCTAAGTTCTAGGGGACTTATGACCACAGCAGTTGAGTCCCATAGTGCTCAGAGCCATTTGAACCATTTGGAATGATCATATAATGTTGATTGTCGGTAAAGCAGATGCCAGACTGAGATTCATTGGAAGAATCCTAAGGAAATGCAGTCCGAAAACAAAGGAAGTAGGTTACAGTACGCTTGTTCGCCCACTGCTTGAATACTGCTCAGCAGTGTGGGATCCGTACCAGATAGGGTTGATACAAGACATAGAGAAGATCCAACGGAGAGCAGCGCGCTTCGTTACAGGATCATTTAGTAATCGCGAAAGCGTTACGGAGATGATAGATAAACTCCAGTGGAAGACTCTGCAGGAGAGACGCTCAGTAGCTCGGTACGGGCTTTTGTCAAAGTTTCGAGAACATACCTTCACCGAAGAGTCAAGCAGTATATTGCTCCCTCCTACGTATATCTCGCGAAGAGACCATGAGTATAAAATCAGAGAGATTAGAGCCCACACAGAGGCATACCGACAATCCTTCTTTCCACGAACAATACGAGACTGGAATAGAAGGGAGAACCGATAGAGGTACTGAAGGTACCCTCCGCCACACACCGTCAGGTGGCTTGCGGAGTATGGATGTAGATGTAGATGTAGATGATTAAGCTGGAGTAGAACTCACTAACAAATTATGCAGGACGCAGAAATAAAACGATCTGCATCGTCTACTGCGTCCGGCCGAGCATCCTTGGATGCATTTGAAAGCTGTAGTGGGTCGTTCCAGGAACACTGCTCGCACTTATTGGGTAGCAAAATGAGCGCCGCCATAGAAGACTGGGGCAGGCTTCAGTAGCATCGTTTCGACCACCAAGGAGGATCCAAGCATTTTAAAATGCGGAGCGTGTAGCAAAAAAGTGTATAGTATCACCCAGCACTTTTTTCACGGATATGCAGAGATGTGCATTATCGAATGTGTGATTTTTGTTTATTGTTCACTTACCATTTCGCAGTAGAGACACGTTAAATATTTCTTGACACCTATACTCTCATATTTTGTTCCTCTCGACAGTAAGCCCACTCAGCTTCATAGATATACAATGAGATGACAGAAGTCATGGAACAGCAATATGCACTTATGCATACGCCGGTAGTATCGCGTACACAAGGTATAAATGTGCACTGCAATGTCGGAGCTGTCATTTGTTCCCAGGTGATTCATGCGGAAAGGTTTCCAACGTCATTATGGCCGCACGACGGGATTAACAGACTTTGAACGCAGAGTGGTAGTTCGAGCTAGACGCATGAGACATTTCATTTCGGAAATCGTTAGTGCATTCAGTATTCCGAGATCCACAGTGTGAATACTTCTCCGAGAGTACCAAATTTCAGCCATTACCTCTTACCACGTACAACGGAGTAGCCGACGACCTTCACTTAACAGCCCAGAAAAGCTGCGTTCGCTTAGAGTTGTCAGTGTCAACAGACAAGCAACTCTGCTTGAAATAACAGCAGAAATCAGTGTGGGACATATGACGAACGCATGTATCAGGACAGTGTAGCGAAATTTGGCGTTAATGGGCTATGGTAGCTGACTACCGACGCGAGAGCCTTTGCTACCAGCACGGTATCGTCTGCAGATGTAATCCTGGACTCGCGACCATGTCGTTTGGACCGTAGACGACTGGAAAATGTGACCTGACTTGATGAGTCCCGATTTCCGTTAGTAAGAGTTCATGGTAGGGTTCGGGTGTGGCGCAGTCCCTACCAAGCCATGGAACAAAGTTGTCACAAGGCATGTAATTTGTCTGTATTTTTATCGACCCCCAGACGTAGTCATCAACCATCTTACTATTAAAGAACATTAGAATAGTAAGGAATTTCGCTTCACGGTTGTGAACACCCTATATCAATATTTCACCATCCTGTATGTATTACAATTATGAGTGATGTATCATAAAGTCATGTGTAGAACGAAAATCTAAGACTTTCATTTTTTGCTAACATATAGCTACGCCTGAATCCGTACACTAATTTCTGATAGCGATAACGTTTCCTTTACAGGGAGTGTAGTGGAACCGACATTGAGATCATCGTCTGATTACATCACTGTCCGTTTCTGACTCTGCGTGGTGAGCTGGTATCTTTCTACCTAGCAGGTCGTAGGTTCAACACAAATTCCTAAAACACTCACAGAGCATCCTTGAGCACCTGTGGTAGGAAGCTAGATCAGAAACAGACATACACATGTTAGAATGTTATTCAGTACACTTTCCTCAGTCGTCAGTAGAAATATCTCCACTTATTACCCGTGCAAGTTACGTGTGTTACAAGAACAGTTGCGGTTACAGTAAGAAAATGAATAAAAGTAACGACTCATATTTATACATATACATCTGTGTGACATTGCCTATATCTGTATTTACTATGCGTATTGTTTTGTCAAACAGTGGCCTTTGACATACAACTATAGTTTAGTTAAAAGTACCTGGGATAACAAGAAAGTAAATTTGAAGTACAGAATGTCGTTGGCTCCAAATAATATCAACCTAATTCCTTAACGGAAATAATAACATAGTGAAGCTATACAAAATAGGCTGACAATGTTTAAGGATTTAGCTACATTACAAGAATGTTATCAATGGTACAGCGCACTTTCAATGTGAGTTATTTTACTAAGTGATTGCTCAAACAAGCTACATTGTCACCGATTAAAATAACAGCTGCATACGTTGTGTGACTAATGTGTGTTGACAGATTATGTAACACTAGAAGCAGATCAACTCAAGTGTTCCAAATAGCATATAGATACAATGTACGTCTATGTTGACTGCCGGAATATTTTACAATATAGCAGAAGAAAAACGCTGACTTATAGAGACAGATGGTTCATATCTCTTCAAAGTTACGAGATGTGGGCACCACCTTCTTAAAATATTTGGTGCTTAATTGACAGCTCTCGAATCAGTGCATATAAACTTCACGGATTACTTACATTATGCACATAGTCATCTGTAGCTGCAGTCCCTACCCCAGAACAAACGCAATATGCTCTAACACTACACAAGGGGTAATCTTAGAGAAGACGATGAAACTTTCACCACTGCCTCAGATCCCGACGTTCATTGCAATATTGTAGTCTCTGTGGGCGATCACAGTCATCACAGGGAATTGAGCCCCTAGTAGTTTGTGGTTGGATATCGAAACGCGTTTTAAATCAAATGATGGTTCTAGGAACACTTGCTAAATAACGCAGCAAGGCACGAGTTAGAAAGTGATTGCTATTGACATTTTAATTTATATAAATTTCCATCAAGTTTTAGCAAATGGCTATATTTACCGGTGGAAGTGGTCACTTAATCAAATGGTTCAAATGGCTCTGAGCACTATGGGACTTAACATCTGTGGTCATCAGTCCCCTAGAACTTAGAACTACTTAAACCTAACTAACCTAAGCACATCACACACATCCATGCCCGAGGCAGGATTCGAACCTGCGACCGTAGCAGTCGCGCGGTTCCGGACTGCGCGCCTAGAACCGCTAGACCACCGCGGCCGGCGTCACTTAATCTTCAAGTCGCTTGCTCCACCAGTAAATCAAGACAGTCGCGTCTTCTTACCCCACGAATGAGATATGTCGAACTTAATGACCTAGTCCTTGCCATCTAGAATCGAACCAGATGTCATCGTTAGTAGGACATGTTAACTAATCTCATTTTTGTCTACCGGAACTCGCTGATTCAGTATGGTGATGTGTTACGAAAACCCAGAAGACTGGTCGTTGTTGCTGGACCATTAGAAAATGGCTCTGAGTACTATGGGACTCAACTGCTGTGGTTATCAGTCCCCTAGAACTTAGAACTACTTAAACCTAACCAACCGAAGGACATCACACACACCCATGCCCGAGACAGGATTCGAACCTGCCACCGTAGCAGCAGCGCGGCTCCGGACTGGAACGCCTAGAACCGCACGGCCACCGCGGCCGGCTGGGACCATTAGAGCCGTAAGCATCATTGCTGGCAGTCATCCTGAAAACCGACCACAATTGCCCTCCCCAACAGTATTCACTTGAAATGACAGTCAAATAGTCAACTGATCACCTTGGTCCTCATATAAATTGCGTGCGTGTGAACGAATGAGTCAGTTTATGCAATTCAGAGGCAAATGTCCTTGTACGTAACGCCATTTTATTCAGAGATCTTTTAGCACGGTACCAGTTCAAAGGAAGCTTACATAATGTTTTTCGGAAATACTGCATATTGCGAACTTGGCGCCATTTTTACTCGATTCAAGTGACAGGCTTCTTCATTTTAATATCACGCTGATAAAATGCAGAAGTATGTATATATGTTCGCGTGTGTGTACACAGTTCCGAAGTAAATTTCTTTGAACATGGTGCCTATTCATGTGAAGGTCAGGTACGTAGTTTTTTCGGACACAATGCGTATCTTCGAACTTGGAGATAATTCAAATGAAGCTTACTCAATTTCAGAGTTCCATTCTGATTGGCTGTCTCATTTTAATACTACGCTGAGATTGCCTATGTAGGGGGGGGGGGCGGGGGGGGGGGGAGGAGAGGGCCGGGCAGAGAGAGAGATGGTTAAAGAAGCACAACTGACATTGTTCGGCTTGGATTTTTTGAATCTTCTTTTTTAAAAAAATGGAATTTTTATTTTTTTTTAATTTCCTGCCAACATGAATTTTTGTACTTCACTCAAGGACCCTCTTGATTACGTCATGCTTTCAATCTCACTACCTCTGGTCCTGGCATGTAGGTAATCCATGATAACACTTGCACTTGTGACTATCATTTAACTGCGAACTTGCTCTCGAATGTCCATCGCATTCCTACTATCAGTCACGTGAGATTTAAAGCGTTCTTTTCTCAGATGACATTCTGAAAAACATTACTGAAGACAGTCAGTCAGACGCAGTGTTTATCCTTTTGAAAAGCATTTGAAACAATGCAACACCAGCAGTTATTAACGTAAGTATGATCGAATTGGCCATCGAACAAAATTTATAACTGGACAAGAGGATTTCTTGCGTGAGAACGCAGCTTGCTGCCTTGGGCGGGGAGTCATCGAAAACATATCCTAGGGAGGTGTGTTGCTGTTCATGTTACATAATGTAGTGGCACACTATAATGATGGTACCCTAAGACGATAGAGGATGGAGCACTTATCTATAATGAAATACTGTCTGAAAACAGCAGCACAAATATTCAGTCTCATAATGTTTCATAGATGTATAAAAGTTCGCATCCTTTTTACAGCATTTATAAACGTAAAATTGTGAACTTCACAAAACTCAAAAACCTAGTGTACTATGACTAAAATATCAATAAATCACAACTGGAATCTGTTGTAACAGTCTGGGAGGATAGGAAATTAAATGCTCACATACCCTCAGTCACAGATAAAGAACTTGGTAGACTCCGGCTCAGTGATAGGATACTGGCAAAAATGCATTCAGTCTACAAAGGTTATTTTTTGCAAAACGCTCATACAACCCATCACAGACTATGACTCAAGTGTGTGGGACTTCAATGAAAGAGGACTATCGAGATACTGTATACATACAAAGAAGGGCAGCACGAATGGTCGTGGGTTTGTTTGACACACGGGACAGATGCTTACTAAGAGTAAAAAACGTGATGTAGTGGATGCTCGCAGACAGACGTCAGCTATCCTGTGATGAACACACGAATGGAACGGGAAGAAGACGTAATAAGTATCCTCTGCCACGTACTTCATAGAAACTTGCAGAAGACATATATAGATGCAAAATTTTCTTAAAAGTATGGAAGGACATTTAAACGTATTATTATTAGTACTAACTGAGCCGTGTGTGGCTCATGTTCCCGCCATCATGTATTTTACACACTGTTTTTAACGTACTTCCACCTCACTACGTTAATTTAAATTACTGGTGTCGCTGAGTTGCTGCTTTGCCTGACGGTGAGCGGCGCTATCAGCGCGTATCAATATATCCCTTGTCGTAGTATCTTTGCTCGACTGCTATTAATTCCTGGTCGTTGTCTGTCGTAAACGAGTTGGGTCGCGAGTTCGGGCGGCCAGTCAGTTGGAACGTGTCTGGAGCGCAGTCCGGACCTGCCAGTCGGGGAGTTGCAATGCGGCACTAGTGCAGTCGGGTTGGAGCTGTGAGGTCTGCATCGACATGGCTCACCCGACCATTGCCGCCACGCATCGCTAGAGCCGGGCCGCGGTCTTCGTGGATCGTCAGTTGATCGTACTACTGGATGACGCATTTTGGCTCGCCGATCGTCCTTAAGTCGGCTGTGTGTGTGTGCATCGACTTCCAATTTGTCTTCATGTGTGCTTAGTTACTGTTGGGTATCGTTCAGGTCTTCGTACAAGTGTTTGTCAGGTTGTGTGTGTGATTGGTGTTATTGCCACTGACGACTATTTTAGATGTTGTCGGCATTTTGAGGGGAGTCGGTCGGTTGGTGCGGACCAGGGAGGATATCAACGTGCGGTGCAATCGGCTGGGTCTGCTGGCGGTTCCTGGGCAGTGTCGGAGCGTGTGTCGAGCTCTCCGATCGCTACAAGCTTCGTGGCTCGCCGACCCAGGACGTCAAAGTTGAGTGGTTTCTTAAGAACCCAAGCCACGTCCCTTCATGTTGTGTGGTTCGTTTTGGTGGCTCGCTGTTGGGGAGGTTCTCCTGTGAGCAACACCGAGTGTTTGTATCGCCGAAATTTAGCCGCCATGCGGTGGAATTAACTAGATTGGTTGGCTAGAATTCAAATGCACCAGCAGAATTTTCTGCCTTGTGGCCGTTAGTGTTCTAGTTACCTGCCCTGGCCACTAATGTAATTTCAGGCAGTGTTCTTTCCTCACCTGTTGGCACTGTCCAACACGGTGTGTAGTTCGACAGCTTAATACATATAAATATTTGATTGTGGATAATCACGTTCATAACATTTTGGTGTTTGAGTTCTCATGTACTGATTGGTGGCAAGCAAGTTCTTTTGTCGGTCGGTCCGTGTCTGTCTCTTGGTTGGGTTACCTACGGATCAATTGTAGTTCGGTTCACTATTTGTCTCACCTAATTCAACGAGGGCAGACGGACCCCCTGGTGGCTTCTGAGTGCCGTTGTCTTTACTGTCTTTCTCACGGGTGTTTGATTGACTGTTTGTAATCTATAATAGCCAATGATTTAGGAAATTCTTGGTTTTACTGTGTTTTATGTAAATCAAAGGCCTTCAGCCACGTATAACTAAGTTTGAATTCCGGCATGTGGATATTTGCTAAAAGGTTATTGTGGTTGTTGTCTTTTCTTTTAGTGCGCTTTTAGCCACTTAAAACGTAAGGCTTACGGTTATATATTTTTTTAATTGTGGAAAATTAATTCTGGGCCTTCAACCGCTTGGAACGTTATTCTTAAAATTACCTTTCAAGTTTAAACATTGTGGCCTTCTGCCCTTAAATGCTTATGATATTTTTTTGAATTTTGGAAAATCAATTGTGGGCCTTCAGCCGGTTAAAGCCTTATTCTTAAAATTCCTCCTTAAGCGAAAATATTGCGGCCTTCTACCTTTGAAAGGTTATGGTAATTTATTTTAAAATCTTGATAATTTTATTGTGGGCCTTCAGCCGTTTGGATTCCATCTTGTTTATGTTTGTCTATCCACTTTTGCCTTGAGGCTTTCAGCCTAGCTGTGATTTATATTTTAATTATTGTATTTGTAATTTTAACTGCGTGTCTTCAGTCACTTGAAATTTACCTTGTTGACTTTCAAGATTTCTTGTTTGGAGGCCTTCAGCCGTGAAAGAATTGGAGTTTGAAACTCGTAGTTGTAAAAGTTCGGCTATGTGCCGCTTTCGTTATAAATGTGTTATTTAATTGCTATAAACCACAATTTTGAGTGAAACCGACCGACACCTTATTTGGCCCTTTCTACAGTCCTAATCACCTGTTCTGCCCATCGGGTTTAGCGGGCGTATCATTAATAACCCCGTGGAGGCCCTGGAAAAGAATAGGCCTCCGGTATGTTCTGCCAGTCGTAAAAGGCGACGAAAAGAACAAACCACTACTAGGGCTAACCCCCCTTTTAGTGTGATTAGTTGGTTCAGGACAGAACTAATGAAGCCTCGGACAAGCGCTGTCATGGTCGGGAACGACGCTTGAACCATATGTCTGTCCACAATGGTAACGACACTGCTAGCCACACGGAAAATGATTTAAATCCAAATAGAGGTGTTTTGCAGGATATGCTTCCTGCAACCACTCAAGAAGGAAAACGATGACAGAGGATGAGATGGTCAGATGAAGTTAACCGACACCTCATGTTCTGTTATTACCAAGCAGCAAACTTAGGAACCAACACAACTGGATACAGATCACAAGTATACACAACATTTATTACCAGATACCCAGAATTAAAATTTTTAACAGAACAACGACTAGCTGATCAGATCCGTGTATTAATAAAAAATAACAGGATACCCCAGTCAGAATTAGAAAACATCAAACAACAACTACAACAAATACTGGAAGAAAATAATGTGCAATCAGAAGAAGAAGAAAATACAGTACTGGACTCAAACATCCCAGCACAAACAAACAAAGAACAACACGCATCAATTAAGCAATCCGAGGAAAGCGAAATCTTACGACAGCCACCAGAACAAGCACGAGTAGAACACAGTGACACACATGTTAGATATAGAAGAAAAATTTCAGCTGACATATATAGAATACAAAGACACAAATACAGACATTAGACCATTCTTGCATAGACCCCAAAATAACCCACAAGTCGAAACAACAATAACAACTATCAACGCAATCATACACAACAAAATAAATGAAAATACAACTATGGAAGAGTTACAACTACTGGTTTATATAGGAGCACTCACTACACTAAATATACACACTAGGCAGAGATCAGAACCAACCAACACACAGAAGAAACCCACAAAACCAGCATGGCAACACAGGCTACAGATCAGAATATAAAAACTGAGAAAAGACATCGGACACCTAACACAGTTTGTAAGAAATGAAATATCGGACGAAAACGAAAAAGGTTAGGTAAAATCTCACAACAAGACGCGATAGAGCAATTAGATGAAAAGAAGCAGAAATTACCAGCATTGGCCAAACGACTTAGAAGATACAAAAAAAGTGAAAATAGAAGGAAACGAAACCAAACATTCAACACAAAACAAAAGAAATTTTATCAGACAATAGATAACACACACATTAAAACAGACAGTCCACCAAGCATAAAAGACATGGAACACTTCTGGAGCAACATATGGTCAAACCCAGTACAACATAACAGACATGCACGATGGATACAAGCAGAAACAGACACATACAAGATGATACCACAAATGCCTGAAGTGATAATTTTGCAACATGATGTCACCAGAGCAATTAATTCCACGCACAATTGGAAAGCCCATGGAAAACATAATATAGCAAATTTCTGGCTAAAGAAGTTCACCTCAACACATTCACATCTAACTACATTATTTAACAGTTACATTGAAGACCCATACACAGTCCCTGATACACTTACACAAGGAATAACTTATCTGAAACCTAAAGATCAAGCAGACACAGCAAATCCAGCAAACTATCGCCCTATAACATGCCTACCAACATTATACAAAATATTAACTTCAGTCATTACACAGAAATTAAAGACACATACAACACAGAACAAAATTATAAATTAAGAACAAAAAGGCTGCTGCAAAGGAGCACGAGACTGTAAAGAGCAGCTGATAATAGATGCAAAGGTGACATATCAAGCTAAAACTAAACAAAGCTCGCTACACTACGCATACATTGATTACCAAAAAGCTTTTGATAGTGTACCCCACTCATGGTTGCTACAGATATTGAAAATATACAAAGTAGATCATAAATTGATACAATTCCTAAACATAGTAATGAAAAATTGGAAAACCACACTTAATATCCAAACAAAGTCAAATAATACCACATCACAGCCAATACAGATTAAGCATGGAATATACCAAGGAGACTCATTAAGTCCTTTCTGGTTCTGCCTTGCTCTGAACACACTATCCAACATACTAAATAATACAAATTATGGATATAATATTACTGGAACATACCAACACAAAATCACACATTTGCTATACATGGATGATCTAAAACTACTGGCAGCAACAAATCAACAATTCAGCCAATTACTAAAGATAACAGAAGTATTCAGCAATGATATAAATATGGCTTTCGGAACAGACAGATGTAAGAAACATAGCATAGTCAAGGGAAAACACACTAAACAAGAAGATTACTTATTGGATAACCACAGCGACTGCATAGAAGCGATGGAAAAAAACAGATGCCTATAAACATCTAGGATACAGGCAAAAAATAGGAATAGATGATAAGAATATTAAAGAAGAACTAAAAGAAAAATATAGACAAAGACTAACAAAAATACTGAAAACGGAATTGACAGGAAAAAACAAGACAAAAGCTATAAATACTTATGCTATACCAATATTGACCTATTCATTTGGAGTAGTGAAATGGAGTAACACAGAACTAGAAGCACTCAATACACTTACACGATCACAATGCCACAAATATAGAATACATCACATACATTCAGCAACAGAAAGATCCACATTAAGCAGAAAGGAAGGAGGAAGGGGATTTATCGACATAAAAAACCTAAATTATGGACAGGTAGACAATTTAAGAAAATTCTTTATAGAACGAGCAGAAACTAGCAAAATACACAAAGCAATCACTCATATAAATACATCGGCTACACCATTGCAATATCGTAACCACTTCTACAAGCCTTTAGATCACATAACATCAACAGATACAAAGAAAGTAAATTGGAAAAAGAAACACTACATGACAAGCACCTGTATCATCTAACACAGCCAGACATCGATCAAGACGCATCCAACACATGGCTAAGAAAAGGCAGTATATACAGTGAGACGGAAGGATTCATGATTGCAATACAGGATCAAACAATAAACACCAGATATTACAGCAAGCATATTATTAAAGATCCCAATACCACAACAGATAAATGCAGACTTTGCAAACAACAAATAGAAACAGTAGATCACATTACAAGCGGATGTACAATACTAGCAAATACCGAATACCCCAGAAGACATGACAATGTAGCAAAAATAATACGTCAACAGCTTGCCTTACAGCATAAACTTATAAAACAACACGTTCCCACATACAAGTATGCACCACAAAATGTACTGGAGAATGATGAATACAAATTATACTGGAACAGAACCATGATAACAGATAAAACAACACCACGTAGCAAACGTGACATCATACTCATCAAATAAAGAAGAAATTAACACAACTAATCGAAATATCCATACCCAATACAACAAATATACAGAAGAAAACAGGAGAAAAAATTGAAAAATACATCCAACTGGCTGTGGAAGTCAAGGACATGTGGCATCAGGATAAAGTTGACATTATACCAATTATACTATCAACTACAGGAGTCACACCACACAATAGCCACCAGTACATCAACGCAATACAGCTACATCCAAACCTATATATACAACTACAGAAATCTGTAATTATTGATACATGTTCAATTACCCGAAAGTTCCTAAATGCAATGTAACATATACCGTACAGTTAAAAGGAAGTCACGCTTGATCAAGGTCCGCGTCACTTTCCATTTTTAACCAGACATAACGTCTGAGAAAGGAAAGAAATAATAATAATAATAATAATAATGCACCAAAAATGGAGCCTTTTTGGCACACGCGACAGGATCTCATCCCATTATGAATCGCCTGACTCGCTCAGCACAACGTATTATACACTATCTGATCAAAAGTAACCGGGCATCCCTATGCAACGTCACTAAAGGCGGACGAGCCAGTGTAAAAGGACGCGGGAAGTATTGTGTTGTCAGTAGACGAGCGGTAACAACAGAACGGGTCGGTCAGAAGAGCTCAGAGAGAGAGATTGTGTGTCAAACCATCTTCAGATCAACTAGTGTTTGCATGACGTCCACCTTGTTTTCAGACTGCTACACTCCGTGCATACATTTCTCAGTCAGCCACGTCACTTTCCCCCTATCTTCATTAGTGCTGTTTCGTCCCTCCTTTCCTCCCTTTTCTATATATCCTCTCACGTCCACTGCTGCTAGCGCTCATACTTTAAATTTATCTGTCTTCATTGTTGTACTTTTCACGAACGAATGTAAATTGTGTTTTTATTTTCTGCGGTATACTAATTTCTAAATGTTGTTCTGTTAGATGTAACTTATAACACGCTTATCGTAGTGAATTTAATGCAAAATACGTAGAATGCTTTGTTCGATCTACGACTAAGAAAGAGTCTAATAGCCCCAATATTGCCAGGTTACGTGAATGAATGAAGTATTAACCGCCAATAATGAAGATACATAGGTCGAGTACTAGCACTTCGAGGAAAATGAAAAGTGGCCGAAATCTGTAAAAGAAAGTGCTAGAGGTGTGAGGACAGAAGCTTGACCACCGTTGCAATCAACGGGCGTAGTGCAATATGCCACCAGAATAGTACTATTCTCTCATCTGCATGAGATCACATTGTGCCTGGTTATGGTACTAATGGGGAAGTTAGTTTTTGGTGATGTTGTGCAGAATAGCAGAAACTGCAGGGAAACCTGAATTTTGTAGCGCAGATCTACGAGACAGGTATTACGACATGCGTGCAATGCAGGCAGCCACATTGCCAGGCACGTCACGGCCCTCGCCACGCCACCTAAAATGAGAGTGGCTGCGACTGGCGTGGCGACACTAAAGTATTCACGTGTCCTCCGCCGCCGGCTGCCAAGTTCTGTCCGTTTACGTCTCTGCTGGAAGTACCTGCCCTACACAATGGACGTCATTGCCTCTATAAGTCTAAGAGATGGTTGATGGCGTGCTGTTTTCCACACTTATACTGATGGGCCAAAACATCATTGCCATTTGCTTAATAGCTTGTTTGTTAGTCTTTGGATCGTAAAGTGTCACTGGTTCTGCGTATCAGGGATCCGACTGCTTGTTGGCTGATTTGTGGAGGTATGTGGCATTAGATGTCTACGCACAAGTCATCTAATTCGTGTAAAAAACGGGCCGCTGATTTAAGTACGCGGTCACGGCGCCCTATAGCGACCCAGATGGCTTCCATAGGGTTTAAATCAGGTGAATTTGGTCACCAAGAGATCAACGTGAGTTCAGTACAATGCTCCTCAAACTACTGTAGCACGGCTCTGGCTCCGAGAGATGGAAAATTACACTGTTGAAAGATGGCATCATCGTCGGGGAAGACATCAGGCGTGATGGAATGCAGGTGATTCGCAGATGTCGGCGTGTTTTTGATCACTACCGTAGATCCCAAACAAGCTCAGAAGTATGTCTCCCATAGCGTTATATTGCTCCCACCAGCCTGCGTCCGTGGCGTGCTGCTCGTTTCGAGCCACAGTTTTCCTCGATGACAGCGTTTGTGGAGACAACCGTCGACCTAGTGTAGCTAAAATGTGATTCAGTCGAAGAGCCGACACCTTTCCACTGATCGACGATATAATTCCACAGATCACCACTTATCCTTCTTCACAGAACAGAGAAGCCTCCGAACCCCACGTACTGTAAAGAGTCGTGGAAGTCCAACCATTTAGCGCCTAGTGATAGTTTCTCTGTCCTTCTACCTCTTTCCGTAGGTGCCCACGACAGTAGCACGTGAAAATTCGTCCAGATTCGCCATTTTCGAGGTACTCGTTCATAGGCTCTGTGTAAGAGTAATCTACCGTTTGCGAAAGTTGCTCACCTCAATGGATTTCCCCATTTGTAGCCCATATCCTTACTAGGGTGATCCTCCGTTCGTGTTTGCTCCCGCAAAACCGCCAGGCGGCACATAGCGTCGCAGTGGGCAGTGGTCGTAATGTTTTGGTTTATCAGTGTATAGGCTTCCTTTTAATGTTTTTGTACTTGAGTGGTAGGACACATCCCGAAGCAACAACGAAAATTAATTTGATAATGCAGGAAAGAACAGGAGGAAAAAATTGAAGAGAGAGAGAAGGCGTGACTACAGTTAACACGTTCAAGCAGCTGTAGGCGGCAGTAGCTATGCAGAAATGAAAAGACACGCACAGGATGCAGCAGACCAGTTTCTGTATTGGTGAACGCAACAACACAAATGGAAACTG
This sequence comes from Schistocerca cancellata, assembly GCF_023864275.1. Lineage (NCBI taxonomy): Eukaryota > Metazoa > Arthropoda > Insecta > Orthoptera > Acrididae > Schistocerca > Schistocerca cancellata. The sequence continues at coordinate 703,012,227 of NC_064628.1, forward strand.
AAAAATGTGCACGCCGAAGAAATTGCCTCATATCAAACTTACTTATTCGCATACTACACATATTTTATGTTGTTCTTGACTAGAGTTAGAGGGGAACACACTCAGACACAATGCCCCGAACAACAACTGCATAATGTTGCCCTCCCTACTCTCGCTAGAAACCAAACTAAATGGGGCAGTGATAAGACACTGGATCCGTATTCTGTAAGACAGCCGTTTAAGTTCCTGTCCGGCCATTCATATTTATGTACTTTTGATACATTCCTCATGAGCGGCTTATAATCAAATTGCGTGCCTATGGAGTATCGTCTCAGTTGTGCGACTGTATTTGTGATTTCCAGTCGGATCGATCACATTTCGTAATAACTGACGGAAAGTCATCGAGTAAAAGAGGAGTGATATCTGGCGTTTCCCGACAAAGTGTTATAGGCGTTCTGCTGGGATGTTGCCGCTCAGGATACTTCTCCACGTGTCATAAAATAATCTATCTAAATACGACTGATGGTCAGTTTAATTGCCACGACAGGAGTCACAACCTTATTAAGGCCTGAGAAGTAGTTCCGGAGCATGACACTCTGACCTGACTCTTCGAGAAGGTCAATGGCGGAAGATGTGCTAGCTGTTAGCTACGATAAGCATATAAACAAAAGCTAAGCTAAGGTAATGGCGAGCGAAATAAGTGGACACACTGGATGGTTAAATGTTAAAGAAGGACAAGAAACTCATGAAGTGAGGGACGAATTTCGCTGTCACTGAGGTAGGATTGATAATGAAGAAAGACGAATAATTGCATAAGGCAAAATGGGTTTTTGTAAAAAGAAACAACTACTAACACACAAAATTTCCAGGAGGGAAGGAGCGCCGGTCCCCGGCACGAATCCACCCGGCGGATTTGTGTCGAGGTCTGGTGAGCCGGCCAGTCTGTGGATGGTTTTTAGGCGGTTTTCCATCTGCCTCGGCAATTGCGGGCTGGTTCCCCTTATTCCGCGTTAGCTACACTATGTCGGCGATTGCTGCGCAAACAAGTTCTCCACGTACGCGTACACCACCATCACTCTACCACGCAAACATAGGGGTTACACTCGTCTGGTGCTAGACGTTCCCTGGGGGGTCCACCGGGGGCCGAACCGCACAATAATCCTGGGTTCAGTGTGGGGCGGCGGAGGGGTGAAGTGGACTGCGGTAGTCGTCGTGGGGTTGCGGACCACTGTGGCTGCGGCGGGGACGGAGCCTCTCCGTCGTTTCTAGGTCCCCAGTTAACATAACATATAACATAACATACAAAATGTAAATAAAAAAAATCGTTTGAAGCTATGTTTGGGGCGTAGCTCTGAATGGGTAAGAAACATGGACAGTTTGGAATGCAGAAATGAAAGTATTCGAATCGTTTGAAATGTGGAGTTACAGGTGAATACTGATGATCAGATTGTTGACTGAGTAAGGACTGAAGACGTTCTGCAATTATTCAACAAGAAGGTATGCCTAATAAAGAATATGAGGATTGAAGAGAGGGATTGGTAGTTTCCACATTTTTAGTATTAGTCGTTGTTGGTAACAATACTTAAAGGGGAGATGGAGAGGAAAAATTAGAGAGGCAGGTCTAGATATAGGTACTGTGCAGCTACCGTCAGTTATCTCTAACTTTTCCTCTGCAATATTCGAGCGCAATTCACTGTAGTCTACATGCCGGGTAGTATTGCCACTTCAGCACAGGTTGTTTGTTGCCATCAAACGTGGTGACCAAGCCACTATGCACCACTTTGAACAACAATCAAGGAGCGAGGAAGAGAGAACACTTGTTCCCTACCATCAGTTACTATAGCGTCGCGTCGAGACTGGACACTGTCTCTGGCAACGACTTTCAGCTAGCTGTGATGCGAAATAATCCTTTACCATCCTTATTTTTCGGACTTCGTTCCAGCCACAAAAACTAACATCTTTGCACGACCACCTCGGTACCCTGATGGCCTCGCAGGCTGACTTGGGGGCGCCCATGTGTATTCCACCCAAAGGAATATAATCTATTGGTTTCAAACGTTCCTTTTATTAGGGAACTCTCATATCTCTGCCTATCGCGGACATGAGCTACTCTGATGCTAAAAAGTACGTAAGGATGACTATCGATGATAAAGGATGCAGCAGTTTTGCTTAAATGAATAGGACAGCTGACGAGGGGCAGCAGTGGGGAGCTGCATTAAATGAAGCTTAGGATTGAATATTTCGTCCATAAGGGACAGCATTGTGAGGGCTGCGACTGCTGATCAATACAAATAAAACATTCTCTGCGCCAGACACATCTTTCGATGATTCACAGCATCAATTTCAGGTGTAGAATTGTTTATTCACATGACTGGTGTTTGTGAAGAGTACAGGCGTCTTTTCACACTCGCAGACCAAGGACAGTGTAGGTTACTTTGCGTAGGTTTAACGATTTTTATTATTAGCAAAAGATGCAAAACAATCTACACTGCAGTTTGTCCGCGAGTGTGAGAGGACGTCTGTACTCTTCACCAACACCAACAATGTAAATAAGCAATTCCCCGCCTGAAAAAGATGGTGTGAACTATCGAAAAACCTAGCTGCAAAATAAACAAGTGACTGATGCAGCAAACAACAACAAACGGGATTCCAGTGAAGACAGAACACCAGTGGATGGGTCGCCCACTGTATGCGCCCCTGGGTCGTGAATCTGGTACGGAGCAGCAGCGAACCACCCTTAGACCATTTTGGGGAGGAGAGAGCATAGAGAGAAGAGCCCCACCAGCGCCAACCAGCAATCAGCTTATAGACACATACAATGATGACAACATGGTCATCAGCCTCAATATTATGGTGTAAGCTTTCTATAAAAATAAGTCTACAAATGAAAATATCGAACATTATTTTTCTCAAGAACTTTCTCCACGTGATATGTGTGTTCGGTATCGTATTTAACTGCTGAGCAATATTGACTTTTGGTTGGCCATGTATTGGGCATGTGAACAGTGTCATGAAACAGAACTTTAAACTTAGTAAAATATTGAATATGAAATCATGAAAACTAATTAAATGCTAAAATAAACTAATTGTGTACTCAGTGAAAACTACGAGGGTTGGAACTTAAATAGTGCCAACTATTTATTCACAACCGATACAAAAGAGTTACGTGCTCTCACCTGTTACTGTCCTTCCGAGTAGTCACCAGCGTTGTGTAGAACTCGTTGCCAGCGATGTGGAAGGCGTAGTATACCGTTAGCAGAGCCTGTTTTGTTGATGGTGCGAATGGAGCGGTCTAGAGCCTGTTGAATCTCTGGAACAGTTCTGAAACGAATGCCACGAAGTGGTTCCTTCATCACCGGATTCAATCAAAGTCACAAGGACTTAAGTCCGGTGAGTATGGTGGATGTACAGTACTTCCAGTCCCATCGACCGAACAGAGCAGCCACAGCTTGCGCTGTATGCGCCCGCTCGTTGTCGTGTAAAATGATGGGTGGGTTGCGCAGAAAGTACGCAGCTTCTTTCGCAAAGCTGGTCGCAAGTGATGCTCCAAAAACGACAAGCTTTGCGAAAGAAGCGCTCGCAACTATGCCTGAAATAAGAATGCTCCAGCGCTGCACAAATGACTGACGAGCAAGCGAACCACAGATAAGCTTAAACACAGAGTCAAGGATCTTATTCACTACTCGTGCAGCGAACTCATTCAGCATTTTCCTAGTTCATTAAAGATGACTAATTTACAATAGCAGAAAATAAATGAAAACCTTACAACACCAACTGGACACAAAGAAACGGATGAATGATCGGGAGTGGTGGATCTATATCTACATGGATACACTGCAAATCACATTTCAGTGCCTGATAGAGGGTTCATCGAACCACCTTCAGAATAATTCTCTAGTGTTACAATCTCGTACAGCGCTCGGAAAACACGAACACCTACATCTTTCCGTGCGAGCTTTGGTTTACCTTATTTCATTACTGTCATCGTTTCTCCCAACTCGGCGTCAACAAAATATTTTCGCATTTGGAGGAGAAAGTTGGTATTGAAATTTCGTGAGAAGATTCCACCGCAACGAAAAACACCTTTGTTTTAATGATGTCCACCCCAAATTCTGTATCATTTGAATGACACTCCCCTATTTCGCATAATAAAAAACGTGCTGCCCCCTTCTTTGAACTTTCTCGATGTACTCCGTTAATCATATCTGGTAAGGATTCCACACCGCTTAGCATTATTCCAAAAGAGGACGGACAAGCGTATTGTAGGCAGTCTATTTAGCAGATCTGTTACATTTTCTAAGTGTCCTGCCAATAAAACGCAGTCTTGGGTTAGCCTTCCCCACAACATTTTCTATGTGTTCCAATTTAAGTTGTTCGTTATTGTAATTCCTAAGTATTTAGTTGAATTTACGGCCTTTGAGTTTGACTGATTTATCGTGTAACTGAAGTTAAACGGATTCCTTTTAGCATTCAAGTGGATAACGTCACACTTTTCATTACTTAGAAGCAGCAAAGTACCTATAACACCACCTTAGGGAACGCCAGGAATCACTTCTGTTTTACTCGATAACTTTCCTCAATTACTACGAACTGTGACCTCTCTGACCGGAAATTACGAATCCAGTCACCTAAAAGAGACGATATCCCATAAGCACTCTACTTCACTACACGCCGCTTGTGTGCTACAGTGTCAAAAGCCTTCTGGAAATCTAGAAATACGGAAATAATTTGAAGTCTCTTGCCAATAGCACACAACACTTCGTGTGAGTAAAGAGCTAGTTGTGCTTCACAAGAACGATGTTTTCTATATCCGTGTTGACTGTGTGTCAATAGACTGTTCCTTTTTTTTTCGAAGTAATTCATAATGTTCGAACACATATGATCCAAAATCCTGCTGCGCATCGACGTTAATGATATGGGCCTGTAATTTAGTGGATAATTCCTACGACCTGTCTTAAGTATTTTTGTGACCTGTGCAACTTTTCGGTCTTTGGATACGGATCTTTAATCGAGCGAACGGTTATATAGGATTGTTAAGTATGGAGGTATTGTATCGCCATACTGTGTAGGGAACCTAACTGGTATACAGTCTGGACCGGAAGACTTGCTTTTGTTAAGTGATTTAAGTTGCATCAATACATCGAGGATATCTATTTCTACGTTACTCATGTTGGCAGCTGTTCGTGATTCGAATTCTGGAATATTTACTTCGTCTTGTTTGGTGAAGAAATTTCGGAAGACTATGTTTAGTAACTCTGCTTTGGCAGCACTGTTGTCGGTAGTATTTCCATTGCTATAGCGCAGAGAAGGGATTGTTTGTCTTTCCGCTAGCATACCTTACATATGACCAGAATATCTTTGGATTTTCTGCCCAGTTTCGAGACAAAGTTTCGATGTGAAAACTATTATAAGTATTGCGCATTGAAGTCCGCGCTAATTTCGAATGAGGTGCGGCATATCTTAACTATCAAAAAGCATTTGACTCAATACCTCACCAACGATTATTAATAAAAGTTCGATAATGTGAGGTACCAAACGAAATTTGTGATTGTACTGAAGATTTTTTGGTAGGGTGGAAGTATGTTATCGTGGATGGGCAGTCATTGACAGAAGTAGAAATAGCTTCAGCAATGTCTGAGGGAAGTGTTTGGGGAAACTTATTGTTCATGTTGCACATTAGTGACGTGGCAGAATACGTTAATAGTAACCTCAGATTTTTCGCAAATGATGCTGTTATCTGTACTGACGTGCTATCTGAAAACATCTGCACAAATATGGAGTCAGATCTTGATAAGATTTCGGAATGGTGCAAAGATTGACTCTTGCTTGAACTGCTCCGAAATATAAAATTCAAAGTCATAGTATCTCAGGACCAAAACATCAATATGTAACGACTATATTAGATACGTAGGTGTAACAAAGTTGTGGGGATATGAAATGAAACTATCACAAAGTATGTAAATAAGCTGGAAGTATTTGGTTCGTTGGAAGGATAGTGTTTAACATTTTAAAGAATATAGTTCTTATACAGGAAAACAGCGATCCGTAAATATTATAAATAAACTGGGGGCAGTCTTGATCGCTTAAGGATACTGGAAAATACAAGCAAAACACTCGTGCGATTCATACTAGAATATTGCTGAAATACATAGGACGTACATCATATAGGCCTAACAGGGACTATTGAACATATACAAAGGAGGGGAGCACGAAAGTCTACCTACAAAATGCCAATAACCAGTATTTAGTCCGTAATCAGCAACATTCTACAGCTCCATATGTATTGATCCCGTGAGGACAGTGAAGACAATGTCATAATTGTAGCACGCGCAGAAACATTGAAGTATCCAACGTTCCCGCACTCCATTCTCTAATGGAACGATAAGAGGCTCACGTATGTAGCCCAGGGCGAAGTATTATGTGCCACGCGCTTCTGAGTGCAGAGTATCGATGTAGATGTAGATGTAGATGTAATATGTAAAATTAATAGTGGGGTAATTTGTTGTACACGGCCACAGTAGAGTCCTTCCTCAGAGCCACGGCTCTGTCTATAACAACTTGCATGTCAACGGACGCTTATTTTTCTTCCCTTTTATCTTTCCTACCTGACGAAATTTTTCTTTGTGAAGAGATAGTATCTATAAGTGGTAAGTACTTTTCGATTCAAGAGTGTGAATTAAATATCAGGAAACAACTTTTTTTTCCTGGAATTGTAATGGACTGTCGCCATTGATAAGAACACTCACGGACAGTTTCGAGAAAGGTTATAAAGGTAAATGCCATTTACTAGTCACAGAGTGTCTTTGTTACATCTGAACTGCAAAAGATGAGCCTTTCTATAAAACTGAAGTTACTATGCTCCAGAAAGTTGAATTGAGCGTTAAATGTAAATCACAATTTTTAAGAAGGATTTAGGTCGTTCCCATTCTGTTCAGCTTACCTTCCAAGTCCGTTGCTGTCTCTGATAGGATTATAATGCCGTCGCTAAATCTCAATTTTTTTTTCTTCCCGCTGAGCCTTAATCCCATTTCAAAATTTCTCCTTAATGTCCTTTACTGCTTTCTCAACGTAAACATTGAATAACGGGGCAGATTATATCCTCGTGTCATCTCATCTCAATTAGTACTTCCTTTCATGTAGTTCGACTCTTTTAAATGCAGTTTGGTTACTGCAGAAGACCTTTTGCTCTCTATATTTCATTCTTGCTAACTTCAGCTTTCAAACAGTGCATTTCAGCCAACAATATTAAAACCTTTCCTTAACTCTACAAATTCTATACACATAGGTTTGATATTCTTCAGTGTGTCTTCTATGATAACTCTCGAGACCAGTTCAACGTCGCATGTTCTTACGTTTCCCCATAATCCAGGGTGATCTTTCCCAAAATCGACTTATACCGGTGTTTCCATTTATCTATAGATAGTTCGTGTCAGTATTTTGTCCAACCATAGCTTGTTCGACTGATAGGTCTGTAATATTCACATCTGTCAGCATCTGCGTTCTTTATAACTGGAGCCATTAATTCTTCAGGTCAGGTCAGTAGATATTTTACCTGTCCCAAATATCTTACACACTAGGTGGAATAGTTTCGTCACGGGGTTTTATCCGTAAGATGTCAATACTTCTAAGGGAGTGTCGTTTCCAAAAAGGGGCCTCCTTTCGAGTTGGGCCTTTCAGTGATTGGTCCAATGGTTCTATAAATAGCGTATCTCCAATCTCACTTTGATACTTTTCCTCTTCTATTTCGATAACTTTGTCTTCAAATTTCTTCTTCGCTTAGCACAATCTTTCCATCTGAGCTTTTAATATAAATACTGATGCTTCTCTTTCCTCAAAACATTTCTGTAATTTTGCTATAGGTGCCATCAATTATTGAATTACTCTTATAAGTTCCTACAACTTTGAATATCTCCTCTAAACATCCTTGTTTTGTTATTTTGCACTTCCTTTCAGTCTCATCTTTAGAACGTCTGCAATGTCATTTGTTTCTTCCATTCGTCTACTATTGCGAACATTTTCCTTGTTTCCATCAATGTTTCTTAACTTCCTTTTGAAAACCTCAGCTTATTCAGGTCCTAACTCCTAAATTTTTTTACCTTTCTGGAATTTCTTCAGTCTTAATCTGCAGTTTAGAATAAATAAATTGCCAGAGTCCACATCAGCCCTTCGAAATGTTTTGCAAAAATGGCTCTGAGCACTATGGGACTTAACTTCTAAGGTCATCAGTCCCCTAGAACTTAGAACTATTTAAACCTAACTAACCTAAGAACATCACACACATCCATGTCCGAGGCAGGATTCGAACCTGCGACCGTAGCGGTCGCGCGGTTCCAGACTGTAGCGTTCTAGGACCGCTCGGCCACCTCGGCCGGCAAATATTTTGTGTTTTAATCTGGTGTCGAAAACTCTGTCTTACCATTCTGTAATCTATCTGAAACCTACCAGTTTTACTAGGGCTCTTCCAAGCACACAACTTTCTTCTAAGTTACTAAGTACGTATCCGAAAAGATTGTCTATTTTAACCTAAGAATGTATATTTCCATTGTTAATGTAACTGCAGTTCGGGTTGGTCTGGAATTTCTGCACCGATTGTGGTGGCAGAGCAGGTAACAGAGCACAACCTCCGTCCAATTTTACGTTTCCGTAGATCAATTCAAAGCTAATGTTAGGGTCGTTATTTCGACAAGGCTACAATTCGCCTCCGTTCTTGTGCATCTGAGCCGTCATACCGTTTCTAAAGTCTTCGGAGCTGACGAGGAGCCGAATTTTAATACCCCGTATAAGTTTTACGCCATACTCTCTGTTCACCAATATATAACGGTTAAATGTGTGTACACTATCAAAATGAAGAAATAAACAGATCTACTGAAGAATATAGTTCCCCTCGACAACCAAAATATTTTCCATCGCTCCAGTGAAAATACAATACGGCAAAAGAAGTCACGTATGTTTGACAACAAGAAGTGAAATGCGTAATAGTGAAAGAATTAGTAATGAGTAGGACATGAGGAAGTTCTCTATTTAATGAAGATTGAGTTTGACACAACAATTAGGAACACATATCTCTCTCTCTCTTCCTTTCTCATTCTTCTTCTACTGTTGTTGCCACTGTCTCAAATGTTGTGAGTACAAAAAAAGTACTAAATTAAATTCATCACCCTGTATAATTCTGTCATCCTTTCCTCGTTTTTCTTTTTCCTCTCCAGAGTCCACTACAAAATTTTGTTTTTGGATAATATAGTCAAGCAGACTTTTGTTTTAAACATCCTTATCAGTGGTTTCTCCTTCCTTTGTGTTGTCTCTTTTCTTCTCTTTTGGATCATGCTTATTGTTTTCTTTTGCAAATGTATATATATAATCTTTCGTTATAGATTCTATACAATCCGCCAAAGAATATTATTCGCTAGTATATAGCCGTTTATTTTATATTTCTTGTATTCCGGTACATTCTGATATTATTGTAAATTTCTGGGAATAGGTAGTATTTAGTGGGAGGATGAAGTATTTTTCTTATATTTTATCTTGGCAGTATACATAGTTTATCTAACTTATAATTTAAAAGTATCCACTGACTTTCATGTAGTTATTCTGAGTTTACCACTAGCTTGTAGTTCTTTATTTTAAGTTATAGAACAGTGTTTTATTGTTGAATGCATTTTTTGTGATAACACAAGTTTTCTCAGTCTTGCATTTCCTTTACTCATTAGGGATTTTTATAAACGATTTATTTCAATTATTTGTCTCAAACAGTTACTGATACTAAAAAGGAGATTGATTTAGTATATTCTTAACAAATTTCTTTCATTCCTCTTGTACATTTTTTTTTATATATACAAGAGATTGACATACATCACTGCATTTCATTGACTTTCAGGAAGAATAGCAACTGCCAGGAAATTTAATTTAACATCTTTGCTCTGTCATCTCCGCATTATTTGTGAAAGTTTACATCCCGTTAATTTGTGTTCGATTTTCTTAAGATTTCCTTCAATTCTTCAAAATTTCGTTTGGCTTTTTTTTTATGATGTAGACGTAAGATAGGTATACTTCGCCGGCTAAGCAAGTCTTCGTACGGGGTAGTCACATATTGTTGCGCTGATGTTACTATTCGACGCCAAAAGACGATGGTTAAATTATTTGTATCAAGCAACTCAGATTAAGTGCAGGCATGGCCAATTCTTTGCTCGTTTGCTGTTTTATCAGTATTATTCTGATATTACTGTAACTGTCACAGTACTGCCTGTTTATCATGCAAACTGAGGAAACTGGTGGATAACAGAAGACATCCTTTTGTGATTTTCGGTGTCAAGTACGATGCACAGTCATCATGTCTTCACCAAACGTGTAATCGGGATACGAATCAGGCCATTACATGCATCTCTACAAAGAACACACCGTTCGAATTAGAAGCAGATGATCTCTCATGCGAGTTAAATGATGGATGTACTTTATTGAACATTGTAACTGACAAGGCCGACGTTGTAGGGAAGAGAATACGCGTGCTGATAATACGTATTTAAAAAAATTAAACAACGTTAAACTGCTAACTCCTTTCAGAAGGGCGAATAACTATGGTGTCGTTGATTTAATTAGTACAAACCTCGTGAGTTGAAGAATAAATGTTCTATACAAATTTGTGTTCCTTGGGCCAATAGGTGAATTCCACAGTAATGTAGCATGAGAAATGAAAACACTCAAATAATGGTCTCACATCGACTAAGGTTGCCTCAGATGTTGCACGTACACTGTATATAAGTATTATGAACATGGCGTACAGCTGTGCTTATACTGACTAAGAGAACAATTTCAGTAGATTGTGCAGCATCATCATCGTCTTGTAACGGGCATGTATCGTCCGTGCAACCACTAATCTCTATTTTTTGCTGCTTTATTCGTTTCTTGATAATATTCAGACATGGTTACCTTGAATAGATTGTCTCTATTTTATTTCCTGATCTAGCCCTCACCTTAGCTTCCTTTCCCAAATTTTTTCCTTCTAATAAATTTGTTAAGAACAATGTCCAGAGAATACCCTCTTCCTTTCTGGATGGGTGCTATGATGTTATTTTATTTTATTTTATTTACACATAATGTTCCATAGGACCGAACTGAGGAGCAAAACTCCAAGGTAATGGAACGTGTCAGTACATGAAATTACAACATAAAAGCAATAACAGGTAAAAATAAATGTTTATGAACCCGAAAAAGTCATTCCATAAGTTTAAGAAAACTCAGTCAACAATACAATAAGAATCACCTTAATTACTCAAAAAACAAAAGGAATGACCCATGAGGAAACTTTTCAGTTTCGATTTGAAAGCGGGTGGATTACTGCTAAGATTTTTGAATTCGAGTGGTAGCTTATTGAAAATGGATGCAGCAGTATACTGCACACCTTTTTGCACAAGGATTAAGAAAGTCCGATCCAAATGCAGGTTTGATTTCTGCCGACTATTAACCGAGTGAAAGTTGCTTATTCTTGGGAATAAGCTAATATTGTCAGTAAGAAATAACAGTAAGGAATATATATATTGAGAGGCCAATGTCAGAATACCCAGACTCGTGAACAGGGGTCGATAAGAGGTTCGTGAAATTTCCTTCTAGAATGGGAAGAGTTACCCCGAAAAATAATACCATACGACATAAGCTAATGAAAATAAGCAAAGTAGACTAATTTTCGTGTAGATCGATCACTCACTTCTGATACCATTCGAATAGTAAAAATGGCAGTATTAAGTCTTTGAACAATATCCTGAACGTGGACTCCCCACGACAGCTTACTATCTGAACACCTAGAAATTTGAACTGTTCAGTTTCACTAATCGTATACCCGTTCTGTGAAATTAAAACGTCATGTTTTGTTGAATTGCGTGTTAGAAACTGTAAAAACTGACCCCTACTGTGATTTATTGTTAGTTTATTTTCTACAAGCCATGACTTAGGTCATGTACTGCACTATTTGAAACCGACCCAATGCTGCACACAACATCATTTGCTAGCAAGCTAGTGTCATCAGCAAACAGTAACATTTTAGAGTTACCTGTAATACTAGAAGGCATATCATTTATATAAATAAGGAACAGGAGTGGCCCCAACACTAATCCCTGGGGCACCCCCCACTTGACAGTACCCCACTCAGACCCCACATCACAGCCGTTATCAACATTGTTAATAATGACCTTTTGCTTCCTGTTGCTAAAGTAAGAGGTGAACCAATTGTGAGATACTCCCTGTATTCCATAATGGTCCAACTTCTGGAGCAATATTTTGTGATCAACACATTCAAATGGCTTAGTTAAATCAAAAAATATTCCAAGCGTTCGAAACCTTTTGTTTAGCCCATCCAGTACCTCACAGAGAAAAAGGAATATAGCATTTTCAGTTGTTGAACGACTTCTAAAGCTGAACTGTACATTTGATAACAAATCGTGTGATATAAAATTATCAATTGTCCTTACATGCAGAGCCTTTTCAATAACTTTTACAAACACTGATGGCATAGAAATAAGTCTAAATTATCCCTTCCTTCCTTTTTATAAAGCGGCTTTACTACTGAGTACTTGAATCGCTCTGGAAACTGACCATTTCTAAAGGAAAAATTACAAATATGGCTAAATACTGGGCTAACATTTACATCACAGTTCTTTAATATTCTGCTAGACTCTCCATCATAACCGTGAGAGTCCTTAGTCTTCAGTGATTTAATTATTAACTCAATCTCCCTCTTGTCTGTATCACAGAGGAGTATTTCAGACATCAATCTCGGAAAGGAATTTGCCAAGAAGGTTATATGATTTCCTGCAGAAACTACATTTTTATTTAATTCACCAGCAAAGCTCAGAAAATGATTTTTAAATACTGTACATATATCTGATTTATCAGTAACAGAAATATTTTTACTGCGAACTGACTTTATATCGTCGACATTGTCCTGCTGACCAGACACTTTCTTCACAACTGACCATACAGTTTTAATTTTATTCTGTGAATTAGCTATTCTAGACTCCTGGAAATGGAAAAAAGAACACATTGACACCGGTGTGTCAGACCCACCATACTTGCTCCGGACACTGCGAGAGGGCTGTACAAGCAATGATCACACGCACGGCACAGCGGACACATCAGGAACCGCGGTGTTGGCCGTCGAATGGCGCTAGCTGCGCAGCATTTGTGCACCGCCGCCGTCAGTGTCAGCCAGTTTGCCGTGGCATACGGAGCTCCATCGCAGTCTTTAACACTGGTAGCATGCCGCGACAGCGTGGACGTGAACCGTATGTGCAGTTGACGGACTTGAGCGAGGGCGTATAGTGGGCATGCGGGAGGCCGGGTGGACGTACCGCCGAATTGCTCAACACGTGGGGCGTGAGGTCTCCACAGTACATCGATGTTGTCGCCAGTGGTCGGCGGAAGGTGCACGTGCCCGTCGACCTGGGACCGGACCGCAGCGACGCACGGATGCACGCCAAGACCGTAGGATCCTACGCAGTGCCGTAGGGGACCGCACCGCCACTTCCCAGCAAATTAGGGACACTGTTGCTCCTGGGGTATCGGCGAGGACCATTCGCAACCGTCTCCATGAAGCTGGGCTACGGTCCCGCACACCGTTAGGCCGTCTTCCGCTCACGCCCCAACATCGTGCAGCCCGCCTCCAGTGGTGTCGCGACAGGCGTGAATGGAGGGACGAATGGAGACGTGTCGTCTTCAGCGATGAGAGTCGCTTCTGCCTTGGTGCCAATGATGGTCGTATGCGTGTTTGGCGCCGTGCAGGTGAGCGCCACAATCAGGACTGCATACGACCGAGGCACACAGGGCCAACACCCGGCATCATGGTGTGGGGAGCGATCTCCTACACTGGCCGTACACCACTGGTGATCGTCGAGGGGACACTGAATAGTGCACGGTACATCCAAACCGTCATCGAACCCATCGTTCTACCATTCCTAGACCGGCAAGGGAACTTGCTGTTACAACAGGACAATGCACGTCCGCATGTGTCCCGTGCCACCCAACGTGCTCTAGAAGGTGTAAGTCAACTACCCTGGCCAGCAAGATCTCCGGATCTGTCCCCCATTGAGCATGTTTGGGACTGGATGAAGCGTCGTCTCACGCGGTCTGCACGTCCAGCACGAACGCTGGTCCAACTGAGGCGCCAGGTGGAAATGGCATGGCAAGCCGTTCCACAGGACTACATCCAGCATCTCTACGATCGTCTCCATGGGAGAATAGCAGCCTGCATTGCTGCGAAAGGTGGATATACACTGTACTAGTGCCGACATTGTGCATGCTCTGTTGCCTGTGTCTATGTGCCTGTGGTTCTGTCAGTGTGATCATGTGATGTATCTGACCCCAGGAATGTGTCAATAAAGTTTCCCCTTCCTGGGACAATGAATTCACGGTGTTCTTATTTCAATTTCCAGGAGTGTATTTGCATACCACATACTCTTTGCCTTCCTAATAACATTTTTAAGCACCTTACAATACTGTTTCTTTGCTAACTGATGTCTTTCGTTACATCACTGGAACATACCCTGTCGAGCTGGTCCTCATTAACCTTTTTAAAAGACACATCTTCATCGCGTCTAAACTCTTTCAGACCATCTTGAACAGCGTCCACCATTCGTAGCCACACAGGGCACATTCAGATGAACTTCCTGACCACTTGTTTTTCTTTCTTCTCTTTTTGCACTACTTATGATTAGTAACTCCTTTCACTGAAAAAACGTTTTGATTCTGCAATTCTTTTCCTGATTTCCATGCTGAATCTGTTGTCTTCCAAAATTAAGTTGCCTAAATGACAAAATTTGGTAAGCTACTGATTTTATTTCCTTCGGCTGTGTTGTCGTGAGTCCTTCCCTAGGGTGGAAAAAAGTATTTGTTAGAGAAATTCAACTTACACTGCCTCGGTTATGTACAATAACTGATTTGAATGCACAGAATGAAATGAATGCAATCATTTCATTTGTTACCACATAATCATTACACTGCAGGTTAAGCAGCAGTTTGTACTGATATCATTTCATATTGCTGTTCAATGATTTCGTCTGCATCGAATCTTTAATTTGACTGTAGTGATATTAATTTAAATATTGTTATATAGGAAAAATAGGTTTTACTGACATGTTTTGCACGTTAGAACTGACGAGAAAACAGGATACAGATCTAATATGTTTCAATGAAAGCAAACAAGAAGATACGTTACTAAATGAAAACAGACAGTGCGAAAGAATTTCAGCTGAAAAGTGATGTTAACGTCATGATAACATGAGAAAAACCTAACACGTTAATGTTGCATGGAATCTTTTTGTACCGTAAATTAACTGTTTGAATTATTAGGTACTGTTTCATTCTTTGAACGTAAAATAATTTTACTTGATGTAGTGTTCTTAGTATATAGTATCATGTTAAAGGGTTTAACTACGCATGTCTGCTGTAATTCGTTACTTTAAGTTCTGTTTACAGGGAAGTGAGTAATAAGCGACGCGTTTTGTGGAGGTGTGGAATTTAATATGAGAACATTTGAATCGTTACACTACCATCCTCGGCATGTCCCGATAAAATTCCTCTCCAGAAATACCGTAGCCTCTTCGTGTCGAGAGTGGCGTACGAGTATTTACTGCAACGTGTGCAGGAATTTTGTGGTTTATTGAACAGTACCGGGTAATCGTCGGTGAGGATGCCATTAACAGCGTTGCTTCACGAGGAGGGCTCGATTCCATTCTCTGGCCGAACATGCAAAGTTTTTGCTTTAATTATGAAAAGTGCATGTGCAATAAGCGAACGAAATTTTTCCTCTCCATCTTCTCAATACGAGCAAGCTTTGTATCACACTTATGCATGTGATAATCGATTTTCTGCTAGGTTTAAACACTGAGGATATCAGCAGGAAATTGAAGATTTATTACAGATATCCAGCCGAATTGACGATTCTATGTTTTGCACAAATTTTCGACGCCTTGTGTAGTCTTCTTCGGCGGACATCTGAACAGTGTGCGTACTGGTGCCCGTATCAGCGAGGAAAGGCAGCTAGGTCACACGTCGGTATAGCTCCAAAAATATGTCTTTGTCTACATAGGATGACACCTAGAAATCATCTTCCGTCAAAAGCACTGCAAAATCCTCCAAAATCTCGTCGAAACTACATCTTGGGTATACCCTCTAATTACAGAGAGCATATGACGTTTCAGAAAATTTTCCGTGGATGGTAGTTGAAGATGGTTGTCAAAAACCACCTGGATGACACAGATTTCTTCTTATTTAGACTTCTGTAATCATTATGTAATATGTATATCGTAGGAAAGAATGTTTGTTGACTTCTGCAGAAACGTTGATTATGGGTATGTGCCCAACATCTAATTAGTCACGCATCTTGCTCTACATTGTTGACCGTATAAGTGGCGCTGTTGTGTTCGATTAAAGGAGGCTTCGGGAGGACAGGCTGCGAGGCTTCAGACGGTGAGTAGGCAGAGAGTCCACTCCTTCGCTCCCTTCCGCCCCACGGGTCTGTGTTCTTGACCGTCCAAAAAATATAGTTAAACTTCATTTTCAGCCCCATTGTGTTTCACTTCTCATCATTTGTGGTCTCCCAGTTCATTTTACTCTTTATGTACAGTAAAAAGGGGGGAATGGAAACAGATTGATAATATAATTGCGTAGGCTTCCGCGGCCAGTGTCAGTCAACATAAAAGTTTTCGGGGTATGGTACTGCGTCATAATGTATAAAACTACTATAGAAAAAACGTTTCGGCCACGGTTACAGCTGCCTTCTTCTGAGTCTAATGGCGCATTATAGCTACGCAGTGTCCTTTACATTTTGTTGTTACTGTTCACTGCGCATGCCATTACGTCATAATTAAAAAAAAAGTAGTTAGTTTCATTGGAAGAAGGAGTTTGAATTTTATTTTAATAGGTTATTACGGTGAGGGGAGAACGTAACCTCTGTGGCCTATTGGCTCTTGTGTTGTGTGCCATGACTGGTGGTCACCGTCGAATGAGGAGTTTGCTGCTGTTTACCAACTGCTGGACGTCGGCAGCGGGGCGACAGTTACTCGCCGGTAGTGCTCGTGCCTCGTGTTGAGGGTGCGGTCTGTTGGGCTCTGATTGCTGGCAGACAAGATGGGGCAAGCCTGAGTCCGTCCTCCTTGTTCATGATATAAGGATGTTTAAGTATTTCGATGGCCTGTCCGATTTTGCGTTTCGTCATAAACGGCTGCTTGGTCAACAAACAGGCTTCACTGAATTTTATTTGTTTTCTGCATTCTTGCTAATGTAATGCCACTGCAGATTCGTTGTGTTGCCCTGGATGAATATAGTGCTCGTCTTCACGAATGCGCGTTGCTATTGGCCTACCAATCTCTCCGATGTATGCCTCTCCACGTTCGCGTTGCTTCTTGTAAACGCCTTGTTCTTAGTGGAGCCTAGCACGTCGTGTATCGTACGACCACTATAAAAGACAGGCTTCACCCCAACGCGGCGAAGGTGTTTGCCTATTCGGTCAGTAACATTTTTCACACAATATAAGCGCACTGTTGGCTGCAGTTAGTCTATTTCTTGCTTATCTTTCTTACTTGTGTTCGTCGACAAGGCTGTGTCGATCGACAGACCTGAACTGTCAAGCAGTACCCAAGAGTAATTCGGACGAGGGTTTTTTAAGAGACCACTTTCGTGTGTGAATTACGTTTCGTAAGATACCTTTCCAAGCGGCCATAATAACTGTATATTAGAGACAGTATAGTCCGGCCACTATGACGGCCACACGAATTGCGGCCACATGTTCGGCAAAATAACCAGCCATGGTTGCCCGGCAATGTTTGCGACAATACATTTACAGACCAGAAGTGTTTACATGGACCACAGTATGGCCATAAAATATGCCAAAGCGAGCTGCTAGAAGTGAGTGTGGTCTCCTGCAATTTCAGTGCATAAGGAAAAGCGCGGGAAAGACAAAGCTGGCTCTGTGGATGACTTCTTTTTATGGTTTCGCACCTGAGTCGGGAAACACGGAACCCTTACAGGATCACTTTGGTGCCCGCCTCTCTGTCTCTCTGTGTCTCTTATCGACTCTTTAGAGCCATTTACCTTAGGAACGGGTAGACGTATCAAGTCGATATTTACGTCACACACTAATCTCCATGGTCCTTTCGTGATGTAAGAAAGTTAAGCTTGTAAGTCAATGCAATCACACATTCTGGTGCTCACAAACGCACACATCAAAATCTATAGCATACTTCCCTTTGACAAAGAATCATGGAATTTGGTAACAAGCACGGTTCCATAGCACAAGTAACGGAAAAATTCGAAAATTGTTAATTTCCAATTCTATCACATGAATTTTTTGTGATTTTTTTTTTTTTTTACCTTACAGTCTGTCTGTACGTCTGTCACGACTCCTTTTGCTAAGAAACGATTAGAGGTATCAAGTTGAAATTTGTCACATACTAAGGTCTATAGTTCCTTGCCGGTGTAAAAACTTGAAGGTTCCACGTTAATATAGTCAAAAGATACCGCCATTTAGATCACATGTTTGGGTACTCACTCACTCCTGGTCAAAACCTACGAGTATAGGGTACTTCCCTTTGCCACAGTATCATGAAATTGAGTAAGAGGCGAGGTTTTACAGTACATGTAAAGGAAAAATATCAGACAATAGTTAATTTGTTGCTATTTCACACGAAAAAAACATTTTCTCATTTTATCCGACTGTCTTTTCATTCATCTGTTAAAACCCATTTTTTTTTCAGAAATGGATAGTCGTATGAATTTGAAATTTGTGTCAAATACTTAAGTCTACGGTCCTTTGGCGGTGTAAAAAAAAAATTATGGTTCTACGTCAAAATTTGTTCAAATGGCTCTGAGCACTATGGGACTTAACATCTTAGGTCATCAGTCTCCTAGAACTTAGAACTACTTAAACCTAACTAACCTAAGGACACCACACACATCCATGCCCAAGGCAGGCCGGCAATGTTCTACGTCAATACAATGAAAAGCGATGGCCATTTATGTAATATATTTTGATATTTTGCCAGCATCGATATCGATAACAGGCAAAAATCGTCGAAATTCTCGATTTCCTGGGTGGATGGACTATCTGTACAAATCATTTTGCACCGAACTCTCGGTACCCGAGTCCCGTTCGCACTTATCTGGATTTTTTCTTTAAGTAAGCGAACTGCTTCTGAACTGCTCGTGAACTGACGCTGAATACATACTATTCTCAGAACGCTGAAAAACAATTTTGGATATATTGTTTAAAAGCAATTTGTCCGTAAACTTGTAAGACCAATACCTGTATGAGAAGCTGTGTGTTAGTTTGCAACTAGCTTGGCGACCACACTTCTGTTCTGGCTACTGGTGAGACGTACAGATGTCTGGTGCAGGCTGCTCTTCAAACTAAAGGCCTCCTTCTCATCGATGTGCCTCGTGGCACCAAGCGTCTGCTATGCTTTTGTGCAGAAAGTAAAGGAATTCGATAAAGTTCTTTGAAATTAAATTAAAATGTAGCGTTAGTAACTTTGTCGTTCACCGGTGCAGTGATAGAACTATGAATTTTATAACATCTACGACCATAGGTATGGGACGCGAAAACTAATGTATACAATGGCCGTAATGAAAAACCACTACAGATATTTGGTGAGTTAACGCCCATGAACATGGATACACGTGATGAAGCTCAAAAAAGCTTAAAAGTCCCAAGAATCTTCTACTATGACGGTAGCTGCGAGAATGTCCTTTTCCTAATTTCATACTTTGTGTGCATTACTTCCTCTATTTCATACTTCTAGTCGTAGATATCATTATCAGACTTCTCATGGTCACAAAGTTTTCCCACTTCTAAATTCTTGTATACGATAAGCAAATCGTGTGTATGTGTGCGTATGCGCGCCATCTTTCTAAGTAAGGCAAAGTAATATTGTTTCACGACTCGAATTATGTGACTGGAGACTATAAAAAAGTGGGGAAGGGAGGTTAAGATTTAATACCCGGTCGACAACGAGGTCATTAGGGACGGAGCACAAGATGTCGTCTTCTCTGAAGCGATTCCACTGTGCTGACTACTGCGCAGTTTTATATGCGGGTTTGAGGGAAGATTTCAGTTTCCCACCAGCCCTACCCTCTCTTTTAACTAATAATGAGGCGAGTGTCGCTAGAGTTTTACGTTTTTGTGTGATGTCTGGCCTTCTTCCCAAAATATTGGGATTGAAGTCTTAATGTGCTGTCCCGTGGTTTGGTCACCCATTATTTGTAAGTGGTCACTCAGCCACCGTTAATTATTTTTACCTGTTTGTACTGCTATTTTATTTTTAGTTTTATCTCCTTGATTTGATGTGCTGTGTCCAATCTTGCAATTTGAACAATACCCATTCTCTCACAATTCAGCTCTGAATTGAACTTTTGGGAACGGGCGCTGATAACCTCGCTGTTGTGCGCCCTAAAACACTAATCATCATCATCATCATCGCACAGTTTGGCGTTGCAGCGCCATCAGCGTGAGAGAGAGGAAGCAAGACTGAGCGTGAGACGGAACCATCTACAGTCAAAAAGGCGGACAGATATAGCCCGATCATACGAAATATTCTCCAAGCTTGGAGTGCAACACGGGCAACACCTCCACGGTATGTCGGCAACACCCCGCAGAAGCGTGGTTGATAAGCAACTTTGCCCGCCCATCCATTAACACTACCGGTACTACAGCCACATTGCAGCAACATCGAAGGCAACACTATTGCGACCACGCTTTGCGGTGAAATACGACCCAAGTAGACACACCTGCAGGATATATTAAATATATTCGCAGTTGCGATTAAGGACAACCATCAGTTGTAGAATGGAATGACGACGATGAAAATTTGTGCCGGAATGGGACTCGAACCCGCATTTCCCACTTACCGCGAGCATTCGCCTTAAGTTTTTTTTTTTAGATTCAATAATCTTTATTGAACAAACTAACAGTACATATATATATATATATATATATATATATATATATATATATATATACAGAATGCAACAGTTCTTAAAGGTACAATTTAAACATATACAAATGATTGTTAGTTAAACAAAAATATTAGAAAAAACATTAAATACAACAAAATATAACACATTCTGTATTCTTCCTTTTTTTCGATGCTTGAGAACGTGGATAAGGGTGTTGCATTATGTGATGGGTAGGCATGGCACACCCCAACTTTGAGGGGGGTCAAGGAAGACGCTGCGGAGATAACCGGGAAAAGTTTGTCGGTAAGATGGTTTTCGGGTGAGAGTGCTATGCGCGGTCACAACTTCGTACAGCAAGAGGGTAGTGAAATGTCTGGGGTAAAACAAGAAATCTGGGGTTTCCGTCGATGACGGAGCATGGAGGTAAAAGCACACGATTCGTTGGACGAGGAGCCAAACGTTTCGTTTTAGGGGCCATGTAAGACGGCGCTCTTTGATGTCTTCGAGCTGACAGTCAGGGCAGAGTGGAGAGGTGGCCAGTCCTATGCGATAAACTCCACTATTAGTCGGGGATTTGCCATAGACTAAAACATACCAGAATGTAGACACAGACGACGGTAAAAAGGGGACATGCACACACCCCCAAACCGTACGCCAGTTAATGTCAGGGTGCTGTAGCACCATGGGATGGCAAGGATTGGACAGCATAAACAAACGATAATAGTCTCTTGTACAGGAAGGATGAGTGACTGGAAGATCTTCCCGAACGTAACTGAGTTCTATGAAACAATTGGCGACATGGTACAATAATGGAGAAATAAGCGCCACATTGATCGGTAGATCGAGAGAAGCTGGTCGGAGGATATCTAAATGACTGCGTGTTAAGGACGGGACCGGCCCCCGCCATTGCCGCAACAGAGTGTGGACAAAGAGTGCAGAAGATCGTGCCTGCACGTTGAAGAGTCCGAGGCCACCTTTGCAGGAGGCAGTGTTAGAGTATTGTAGCGGGCTTTGAAAAGTTCCCCTGCTGACAAGAAATACCGAAGTCTGACTGGATGCGGCGGCCAAGGGATAACGGCATTGGGAGGATCTGGGTGACGTGTACCAGTTTAGGGGTGACATACAGGTTGACTTAGGACACACGTTAGAGTAGGTTTAATTTACGGTGCACTTGACCGCGGACATGGTGTCGAGTCGACTGCAAAAGCCGCCGGTAAGCGAGGGCCACTGTGCGGTGTGTGGGGCTCGTAAATTCGATACCCAAGTAACAAAGGGCGCCCAATGTGCATCATAGTCGATTTGCGGACATTAAGAATGCTACCCGAAAGACGTCCATACTGGTGGATCCATTGGATGGCGTCAATGAGTTCCGTGGAGGAGCAGGTGAGAAAGAGGAGGTCGTCCGCATAAGCGCTGCAGTGAAAGGTGCAGTCACGTAAAGTGAGATCCTGCAGTCTAGAGATAAGACCAGTAATGAGGGGCTCAAGTGCAATGGCATATACTAAAGTAGACATAGGGCATCCTTGACGCACAGAGCGGCGTATAGGAAACGGTAATCGGTCCTACAAGCCTCCCATTGACTTGTACCATCGAGACCATGGGAAGCCATAACCAGCGAATGGAACCCCATACGTGTCGCTACCATGAGGATGAATGGGTGTCGAATGATATCAAAGGCACTCGTGAAATCGATGAACACCAGTGCTGCACGAAGGCGACAAACTGCCGCCAGCGCGATGAGATCACGGCATTCCCATAGGGCTGTTTGTAAGGTGGCTCCACAACCACGTGCAGTCTGCTCCAGTGAAAGGGCCGTAGGTAAGGCGGTGCGTATGCGCACCGGGGCGCACATATATTTTATAGTCCACATTCATTAATGTAAGGGGGCGATATGCAGAGACATGAGACCCTCCCTTCGCCTTAGGACAGGTGATGAATTCAGGTGGAATTGGGAAGGACGGAGTAAAGAGTTCCTGAATCATTTCCGTCCAGCGAGGAAGCATTAACGTGGTGAACGCCCGGTAAAACTCCACGGGAGACCAGCCGGTCCTGGTGAT
This sequence comes from Schistocerca cancellata, assembly GCF_023864275.1. Taxonomy (NCBI): domain Eukaryota; kingdom Metazoa; phylum Arthropoda; class Insecta; order Orthoptera; family Acrididae; genus Schistocerca; species Schistocerca cancellata. Next base: position 703,035,197 of record NC_064628.1, read on the forward strand.
TTGTTCTTGGCCCCCTTGTTGATCACATCTACCACCACTTCTGCGGTGATTGGATCATGGATGCTGACTTCGCTGCAGTGAGGGTCTGATCAGGGGAAGGACGGAGATAATCAAGAAATGGCTTTGCCATCGGTTGGTCGTCATAAAATTGGTGATAATGTTCAGCAAAGGCAGACACCACTGCCGTCTGTGTTGTGTGGTGAACACCATCGGAGGTCATTGTTGTGTTGGGCAAAGAGCCAACACCGTGTTACTAGAGAGGCCGAAATGCACGCGTTTTAGCTCACGCAGGCTGGCGTGAGGAGGGAAGGACTATACTGACGTGAGGTCTGGAACATGACAATGAATTAGAATTCAGAAAGCGGACGTACCTAGTTTAATACTTAACTTTAATCCATTAATGATGAACGTCACTCTTGACGGTACATGATTCACAATTTATCTGTTCAGAAGACGTATAGTAACTGAATATGGCGCCTTGCTACGTCGTAGCAAATGACGTAGCTGAAGGCTATGCTAAACTGTCGTCTCTGCAAATGAGAGCGTATGTAGTCAGTGAACCATCGCTAGCAAAGTCGGCTGTACAACTGGGGCGAGTGCTAGGGAGTCTCGACAAGACCTGCCGTGTGGCGGTGCTCGGCCTGCAATCATTGATAGTGGCGACACGCGGGTCCGACGTATACTAAAGGACCGCGGCCGATTTAAAGGCTATCACCTAGTAAGTGTGGTGACTGTCGGTGACACCACATTCCTCCCCCGCAAATCGGCGGACGGTTGTGGTATAAGGCTTCCGCCCGCCGTGATGGGGACACCATGATAACGTATGCGCCCATAGAAAGACAGGAGGGGCCGAAGGGTCGACCTCCATCGGGCCGGGGCACCCGACGGGCGAAGACGACATATGGTCCGGAGCGGGCAAGAGTTCCATGTCGGAGGACAACTAGTCACGAGAAGCGATCGGCGGCGCGTGACCCAGGGAGGTGCCCGACGGATGCAGCGACACGTCCACTGCGGGCGTCGCCGGCGGGAGAACAGGCGGCGGCGGCGGCGGCGGCGGCGGCGGCGCGTTGCCATGGGGCAAAATGGAAGGCAGCGCCAGTAACGTCTGGGGCTGAAGCGAGGCAGTAGATGGGTCCCCGGGGCGATGACCGGACGGCACCGTCGCTGAAAGCAGACGGGGAGCGGCAGATCCCGTGCGACGACAGAGGCGCAGCTGATTGAGATGCCGGCGCACCTCACCAGAGGCCCCCAAAACCAGATACATAGCGCGTCCGAGGCAGCGAAAAATGCGCCCTTCGAGCGAACGCCGTGAACCTCGATAGTGGCGGTAGTAGACAACGTCGCCTGGCGCAAAAGCAGATGTCTGCCGCTGCACAGGAACTTGATGCGGCGGATGTAGCAAAGACATCAAGGTTCGATGAGGGCGACCGTGGAGCAGCTCAGCCGGCGAGCGACCTTCTCGGGGCTGAGAGCGATACGAGGACAAAAAGAGCAATAACGCGTCCTCCCGAGAATGCGACTCTTTCAACTTCAACATCTGTGAGTTGAAAGTCCTGACCAATCGGTCAGCGACGCGGACGTCAGATGTTGAATACCATTGGCCTTGCAGAATGACTGAAATTCTGCGGACATGAATTGTGGGCCATTGTCGGAAACAACTGTCTGTGGAAGACCTTCAACGCAACAGATAGCAGATAACGCTTGGATGGTGGCAGATGATGTCGTGGGAGACATCCGGACAACAAAAGGAAATTACTGAATGAATCTATCACAACCAACCATCGAGCATTCCAGAATGGACCAGCAAAATCGATGTGCAAGCGTTGCCAAGGAAAAGTGGCTTTTGGCCATGCAAAGAATTTCCGTGGTCGTGCTGATTGTTGTCCGGCACACACCTTGCAAGAGCACATATTCGTAATCGCGGCATCGATTCCGAACCAAGTACAGTGCTGACGAGCAAGTTGTTTCATTCTCACTATACCGCAATGTCCTTGGTGGAGAAGTTTTAAGACAGAGGACTGCAACGAACGTGGTACCACGGCCCTGGACTGATCATTATCAGAACGCAACAGCAAAACACCACGTCGAACAAAATGTCTCTCCTTGTAAGCAAAAAATCGGCGAACCAACAGGTCCCCGATCCATGACTTTGACGAGGGCCATTGCGTAGCAACAAAACGCAGAACGGTAGCAAGGACAGGGTCGGCAGTTGTGGCTGTAGCTACACGACGAAAATCAATCGGAAACGATTCGACCACGTCATCGGTTTCCGAATCAATGAACATGCAAGCAAGTTCGGAGGAATCGAATGCCCTATCCCCAGCAACAGGCAAACGGGAAAACGCATAGGCGTTTCCGTGCTTAGCAGTGGACCGGTGCAAGATATCGTAGCGGTACTGCGAGAGGAAAATAGACCAGCGAATTAATTTATACGCTGTACGTGGAGGTACAGGCTTGTTGGATGAAAAATCGATGCCAAAGGTTTGTGGTCTGTGATTAGGGTAAAGTGACGACCATACAAGAAGTCATGAAACTTTATAACACCAAATACGAGAGCCAATGCTTCTTTCTCGATCTGTGAATAATTTCTTTGCACAGACGAGAGCAATTTGGACGCAAAGGCAATAGGGCGATCGTGCGAGCCATCTTTGTGCGCAAGCACAGCACCGATCCCGAAATCAGATGCATCCACCATCAACAAAAGGGGCTTCTGGGGATTGAATGGCGTAAGGCAAGTATTGGAAAGCAACGCCGATTTCAACCGGTGAAAGGCGCGTTCGCATTCCGTCGTCCAGACGAACGGAACACCTTTACAGTGTAAGCGATGAATCGGAGCTGAAATAGAAGAGGCATGCGGCACATATTTATGATAATAGTTGATTTTTCCCAGCATACTCTGTAGCTGCTTCAAATTCTGCGCCGAGACAAGTCTTGTATGGCATGGAGGTGCGTGGGACTGGGATGTATGCCTTGGGCATTGAGTACATGGCTCAGATATGGCAAGTCACGAGCAAAAAACACACATTTGTCCTTCTGTAATCGAAGACCATTTTGTCGTAAGACCTGAAATAATGTTCTGAGATTGGCTAAATGTTCTTCTTCCGTCTTTCTGGGGATCACAATATCGTCCAAATAGTTTGCTGCAGTAGGGACTGACGCACGAACAGTTTGTAGATATTGCTGAAACAATGCAGGGGCGGATGCAAACCCGAATGGCAGTCGTTTGAATTGATACAAACCAAGATGCGTGTTAACTACCAAAACGCGCTGGGATTCTTCATCCACCGGTATTTGTAAGTAAGCATCTGCTAGGTCCAACTTCGAAAAATATTTGCCCGGGCACAGTTTGTCAAAAAGATCTTCCGGGCGGGGTAAACGAAAAGTTGCAATCACTAGTTGTGGATTCACTGTTGCCTTGAAGTCTACACAAAGTCTCAATTTTCCTGAAGGTTTTGGAAAAATTAATAAGGGTGATGCCCAGAGAGAAGCCTGTACACGTTCAATTACACCTTGTGATTCCAAATCGTGTAATGTTTTTACGACCTCATCACGCAATGCGTGAGGAACATTGCGCGCACTGAAAAATTTCGGTTGCGCGTTTACTTTTAGTTCCAAATGTGCTTTATAGTTCTTAGTGTAACCGAGGCCCGGTGCAAAAATGTCTGCAAATTCTTCACAGAGACGAGAAACACTGTCTGAAGGCACAACCTGGTTCACTGATAGGACCTGATTAACTATAGACAAGTTAAACAACTGAAATGAATCGAAACCAAACAATTTTTGTTTGTCATTTGTATGTTGCTAGAAGGCTGCACTGTCCTAACACATGGATCACTTGACCTGAATAGCTAGTTAACTGAACATTTGCGGCACGCAACGGAGGTGTGCCCAGCTGTTTGTAAGTGTCTTGATTGATCAGTGAAACTGCAGCTCCAGTATCGAGCTGGAATGGTATCACTTTACTGTTAATGTCCAAGTCTACAAAACGTTTATTGACAACAAGAGCGACTGTCTCATGCAATGTGAACTGACTCTGGTACAAAATCACTTGCGGCTTGACGGGAATTCTGGCGATGTTGATGCACTCTATTCATGGGACGAACACAGTCACTGTAAGAGAGAGTAGCACTGGGCAGAGTGGAATGAACGACATGAATTTCCATGGGCGAAGTTTTGCGAGCCTGATTATCCTTGATTTGATTCCGATTCCAGCGCGAAGCAAAGGGCCTGGAACGGTTTTGAGTTTCCGATCTGAGCTTTTTCTGGCAAACACTCTGAACATGTCCTTTTTTATGACAGTAAAAGCAAATAGCTTGGCGTGACGGGCAATCCACACTCGAATGTTTAGTAGCGCACCGCGGGCATGATAGGAGCACTGCATTTGCTTGCCGTCGCGGCACACGTGGCTGAGAGCCTGGCGGCAGCGGCGCGGCTGGGCGCGAGGGCTGTTTACTGCTCCGTGCAGCTCGCCCGGCGGGCCGGTTAACCTGACACACGGCTGGTGAAGTTTCAAATGGTTCCTGAGCAAAGTCAAGTGTGTCCTGCCGATCCAATATGTCCATCACTTGTTGAAGGGAGGGATTGACTAGTTTCAAAATCTGTTCCCTTATATGAACATCAGAAATGTTCTGTGCAATTGCATCACATACCATAGTATCTGAATATGGAAGTCGACATTTACACTGGAAAGCACAATCCCTAGTAAGGCCTTGCAAGGTCGCAACCCACTCCCGATTAGTCTGACCTGTCATACGTTTTGTACGAACGAAGGTATACTGTTTGGCAACTACATTGACTGATTCTTTGAAATATGCATCTAATGCAGACAAAATTTCTTCGTAGGACAGAGTTGTTACGTCACGTCGGGGAAATAATTTGACTGTCATACGGTAGGTTTGCACTCCGACAGACGACAAAAGAAAAGGCTGCCGCTCGTTACCTTGAATTCTGTAAGCGGCGAGATGGAATCCAAATTGGCGTGACCACTCCGACCAGCTTTCCAGTGCAGCATCAAAAGAACGGAATGTCAGTGCAACTGCGTGTTATGGCTGCGTTAGCGGTGGAGCGGCAGCTGTCGCATCGTTTTGCATTGCACGTTGACCCTGGACGAGCTGTCCAAGTGCATCCAGCAATGCCTGCGTCTGCTGATTCTGTAAGCGATAAAATTCGGACAGTACATCTGGAGATTGTGGCGAAGCCATGACACAATGAAATCAGGGCAGTATAGATAAGACGACCATTTTTACACTCGTCGACAATGTTGTGTTGGACGAAGAGCCAACACCGTGTTACTAGAGGAGGCCGAAATGCACGCGTTTTAGCTCACGCAGGCTGGCGTGAGGAGGGAAGGACTACACTGACGTGAGGTCTGGAGCATGACAAGGAATTAGAATTCAGAAAGCGGACGTACCTAGTTTGACACTTAACTTTAATCCATTAATGATGAACGTCACTCTTGACGGTACATGATTCACAATTTATCTGTTCAGAAGACATATAGTAACTGAATATGGCGCCTTGCTACATCGTAGCAAATGACGTAGCTGAAGGCTATGCCAAACTGTCGTCTCTGCAAATGAGAGCGTATGTAGTCAGTGAACCATCGCTAGCAAAGTCGGCTGTACAACTGGGGCGAGTGCTAGGGAGTCTCGACAAGACCTTCCGTGTGGCGGTGCTCGGTCTGCAATCACTGATAGTGGCGACACGCGGGTCCGACGTATACTAAAGGACCGCGGCCGATGTAAAGGCTACCACCTAGCAAGTGTGGTGTCTGGCGGTGACACCACAGTCATGATGCTGGGGACGAAAAGTCGACGTCGACGACGATGGTCGGATGCGGCATGGATTGTGGATGGCGTTTCGTCGTGGAGGGGTCCTGTCATTGGGAACGCACCACGACACCATACAGTCGCGCAAGTTAGAGAGAGAGGTGACGAGCTTTAGTATGCTGTCGATCATTATGGGTTTCAGGTGTTGGAGGTAGCGCATCGAGCTCACGGAGGACGGCGTAGTGAAAATATGTGGTGTCTCGATGCCATGCTGCTGCTTCCTTGCCACATTGCATGAAGACCTTTCCGATCGCAGGTTTGGCACATTTGAGTCACCAACGGAACGTGGGTGTGTACTGCGGGAGGCGTCTTCCGCAAGACGCCCATTTAGTGGCAATACATTGTCGACAGTGTGGATCATTGACGAGGGAGGTATTAAGCTTCCAGCAATCTTTGCTGCGCCACACTGACTGAGGTGGGAGACCCAGGGAGCAAATGACGGCGCAGTGGTCCAAAAATCCAAGGTTCCATCGTTCAGCTTGGGCGACTTCGTTGCCAAGGTGGGAAGAGCCATGAAACCGGTCTAGTCTGCTCGCAGAATGTGCTGTATAATGGGTAATACTGGGGGTATTGCCATTAATTTTCTCCCAAACGTCCACTAGATGAAAATCTTCGATTTGGGTGAGCAGCGCCAGGCATGGCGAATAACCTGGCATTTGGTCCTGCGGATGGAGGATGCAGTTGAAATCGCCCCCTATGATAAGGCGATCATAGCGCCCAGAAAACAGGGGCGCCACGTGACGATCGAAAAAAGTGGACCGCTGCCGACGGTTCTTGGAGCCAGACAGAGCGTAGATATTGATGATGCGCGTGTCGAAGATGGTAACAATCAAGCCCCTACCAGAGGGAAGGATTGTCATGTCCGTGAGTGGGATTCCTTCGCATATGTAGAAAGCCACTGCACGCCCTGACTGATCACATGTGGACGTGATGAGTCGTAGCCGTAGACCGGTGGTAGTGTGGCAACGCGAGCTTCCTGAAGAAGGGCGGCATCGACGTCAGAGGCCCGAAGCATGTCACACAGGAGCTGGAGTTTGGGTGCAGTGCCGATCATGTTGATGTTCAGTGTGGCGAACCGGTACGTTTGTTTCAGTGGTGGTGGACGCGCATCTACCATCACCAAGGGAAGTAAGAGGGGGGCACCGACAGGAAGTCCCGGCCCATCTGCTGCGGTGCCTCGCTTTTGATGTTAACAGACAGCCTTGTCCGGGGGTGGTCACTCATCCGGGGTGGGGTAGGGGGGGGGCGTACCTTCCTCAACGTCGTCGGCCCATGCTCCTGTGCCGTGGGTCTGTTCAATGTCCACATGGGAATTGCATCGTGGTGAGAGAGATCTGGAGCTGTCGGCGGGGAGACAGGTGTCTCAACCTGCACACAAATGGCTCTAAGCACTATGGAACTTAACATCTGAGGTCATCAGTCCCCTAAACTTAGAACTACTTAAACCTAACAAACCTAAGGACATCACACACATCCATGCCCGAGGCAGGATTCGAACCTGCGACCGTAGCAGCCGCGTGGTTCCGGACTGAAGCGCCTAGAACAGCTCGGCCACAGAGGCCGGCCTATTGTTGACGGCTAACTATGGACAAGTGGATACCAATTAGATCCGTTGGTGGTATTTTAATTTCATTGCGAATAAATCTTTCTACCTCCAGGGCATTGGATCGGGCGAAGTCGGAACAAAAGTTGAAACGTAACGTCTTCTTCCGATAGTTGTGCACGATGGTGGTCAGGAAGGAAAACGGCTCGCGATAAGCCGGAAATGCGAGTTCCAGTCCAGGTCCAGCACAAATTTTCATTGTCGTCATTCCATTCTACAGCTGATGATTCTGCTTATTCCCAATTGCGAATAGATTTAATGTATTTCATAACGGCTGAAGTCGCTGCAGTGCCTGTTGCTTTGTACATGCATGCATGTCCAAAGGAACTTTGCATCGCAATCAGACTAACACAGGCAGTGCCATATAGTGTACACTCATAGGAGTCTTCCAACGAATGTAAGCCTGGCAGCTGCCTTCCACATGGCTAGAAAGAAACTGCTAGATTCTTGACCACTGTCACCGATTCTAGTGAGTGATCTCATGGTGCCGGTCAGAGTGGCCGTGCGGTTCTAGGCGCTGCAGTCTGGAGCCGAGTGACCGCTACGGTCGCAGGTTAGAATCCTGCCGCGGGCATGGATGTGTGTGATGTCCTTAGGTTAGTTAGGTATAAGTAGTTCTTTGTTCTAGGCGACTGATGACTCTGAGCATAGTGCTCAGAGCCATTTGAACCTTTTTTTTATGTCATGGTATCGTGTCCGTTTCTCTGTTACCACTCAATTAATTATATATATATTTGTGTTTTGCGGTGAGCTACCAACGTTTACAGGAGGAGCTGATGATCTCAGTTTCTATATGTTTTTCATTACGATTTCCTAATTATGTCAAATTTCAACTCTCACGTTCCTCGTGGTTGGGGGCACTGGATTCCTGTTCAGCGTGAAGGCAATCAGATTTCTGTGGAAATTAATTAAAATTGTGCCTCTTATCTCGTTGCCGTCACGTTCTTCATAGTATATAACATCCGGTCAGGCTCTGCTCTTTGCTTGTCTAACACTTTAGGATTATAGGATTTTATTTACGTCGTGATTTGAGATTAATAAACAACACATAAAACGGCCTTGTTTCCTTGAAAGACGATAATTATTTCTTCACGATAATAATATGTGGCTTAGCTCCAGAACACAAAGATGCACTCGTCTACTGCAATAACCGGAAGGCCAGATTGCGATATATTAGTCTGTAAGCATCTTAATTTGTTCTAAAAGAAAAAACTAAGAGAGAAATGTTTAAACATCGTTAAGATTTTTTAACGCCGCAGCCGAACGCTGCTCCTCTCATATCTATCCTCAGTTATCACTGTATAATTGAAAAGGTTTGCTACTTCGGGTCGTTACACTGCCGCCACTCCCCCCCCCCCCCCTCCCCGAAAGTGCCAATGACACGAAAGCTTTGTTTCTGGTGATCCGGTGCATCTATGCCACTGCTTGCAAGTCTTTGTTAAACTGAAAGGCCTTGGTATGGTAGATGACTGAATATCCATTGCCATTCTTCCGTCCCTGTTCCGCTGCTAGGTGCTGGAAAGGGACCTAACGGGAAAACTAGCACTAGCCGGCCATCAAACCTGCAGTTCACAGGCACATTGTCGTGATACATCATATGCGGACGGCAGCAATGCCGTTGATAGTGATGTTAGTTGCTAAATGGGAGGTGATCATGAGAAAAATGTTGTATATCAACAATGGGTAAACTTCTAAGAGTTGGAGTGTAGGATGTCAAAAGTGTGAAGGTGGTTGGGAAGCTAGAAGAGCTGAAAAAGGAAACGCAAAGGCTCAGTTTAGACATAGGGGGTGTCAGTGAAGCGAAACGAAAGGAAGGTAAAGATTTCTGGTCAGACAAATGTAGGGTAAAAGCAATGAAAAAAGTTCTAATTGGAGTAGGATTAGTCATGAATAGGAATTTAGAGATGAGAGAGAGAGAGAGAGAGAGAGAGAATGTGTATGACGATACTGAACGTGTAATTCAGTATGTAAACAGAGCTGAAAGTCTAATAAAATTGGAGAGAGGAACGCTGTCGTGTGGGAAGGAATAGAAGACAGAGATAGAGAAGAATGTAGGGTCAGTAGTGGCGTGAGAGAGGAGAAAGACTAAATGAGTGGTGATATAAATTTCAGCAAGGTAACAGCGAATATACTGTTCAAAAATCACAAGAGGCGGAAGTAAACCTGGAAAAAAACCGGAGATACGGGAAGACTCCATTTGAATTACATCATACTCAGAGAAAAATTCCGAAATCAAATACTGTATTGTAAGGCGTAACCAGCAGCGCCTATAGGACCAGGTCACAATTTAGGAATGACAAAGATTAGACTAAAGTTTAAGAGAACCGTTCGGAAGAAATCAGTGTGAAAAGAAATGGGATATTGAAGTACTGAGCACTGATGAGATGCATTTAAGTTCTCTAAGGCTGTAAATACTGGGATGAAGAATAGCACAACAGACATTTCAAATTAAGAGTAGACGGACATCTATAAAGACGACAATCATAAAAGTAGGACAGGCAAATGTATGTATAAGGATGGTAATTGGAAAGAAACCTTGTATAGCAGACGAAATACAGGTACACCAATTAACTGATGAAGACAGAAAATACAAAAATTTTGAGGAAAAGACAGGAATACAACAATACAATTCACTTAGGAATGAAATAAACATGAAGTGCCGGAAAACCAAGGTAAAATGGCTGCATACAAAAATGCAAAGAAATCGACTCCTCATACGTCGCTGAAAAGGAGCGAGCCATGCGACTAGAAAAAGATGCAGCTCGTTCCATTCTATAAGATGGGTCAAAATATCAACATGCAGAACTGCAGACGTATCTCACTGTCATCAATTTGTTATGTAACTTTCCTCATTAGTCTTCTGACTGATGCGGCCCACCACCAATTCTCTCCTGTGCCAAGTTGTTTGTTCATAGCCTTACCTGACTCAGTAATCTTGTGCAAATTTCTCTGAACAAAGGAACTGGTTATGTTTTCTCTTACCCTGTGCCATCTAGTAACGAATTTGGAACAAGTGTAAGAATATGCAAGAGAGTACCGAAAATGCAATAGCACCGAAAACGCGCTATTTGAAATAATGGGACTTACAACGTCTGACATATCCCCCTCTGATATGGTAAACTGATTTTAGAAGATGGACAAAGCGATTTCAATCGCTTTTTTATTTTATGCTAACTTATTTCCATATCTGTTATTTTGTCCTATATGTGACTGTTGGAAGTAGAAACTACATTGGTGCAGCAATTACGGAAGGTATGGCGAAGTGCTTAATAATCTGTCTCTTCCGGTAAGGAATTTCACCTGAATTATTGACTCTAATACTTCATCGTTTCACTCGTTTCTTTCTCCTTACTTAACACGGTTTTATTAGATTGCTTTGTTCTCTATCTGTCTATTCATACAAATTTTGCCATTGATTTTAAACAAACTTCCAGATGTGATAGAGACTTGACATTTTGGCTTAGAACTGAATGAGATAGCAATATTAACACGCTTTTTTGTCGGTCTGTCCGGGAAGGTTGAGGATGTAACTGAGAACGGTAGGTAGCACCTGACATCTTGGCTATCCTCCGGGATGAAGGTGGTAAGTCCAGTAAAAAATTTCACGCACTCAACACTGAAAAGTAGAAAATGATTATTTAAATTAACACTTTTTTAAGTCGAACTAAAAGTATCTGTATGGAGATTGCAATCTGTATGGCACTACAAGAAATTGATTTTTATATATTCATATTTTTTTTTAGTCCGATATAAAAGGAAGCAGACGTCATAGCCCGAATTACTTTGCCACCAATTACCACAGTTGAAGAAAGCTGGGAGAAAGTGAAAGAGTCTGCTCACGAAGCTGCACATGAAATTCTTGGAACAACAAAACCAGGGCGACGGAGGTTCGATAGAGATTCGTGACTTTGGAATGACACCGTCAAAGACACGGTAGACACAGGGAAACGATTGTATCATGAGTTTCTTGCCAAGAAAACACCGGAGCGATGGATGCGTACAGAACAGCCCGAAGACATGCAAAACAGGCTATAGCAGCAATCAAATCCTCGCGTTATGCTGATCCATACGCAAAACTTGACAAACGTGAAGGAGAGCGGGACTTACACCGACTCGCTAAAGCAAGACAATTCAGAAGATGTTCATCGGTTCTACGGAGTCAATGATGAGACGGGTAATATGCTAGTTGACTGGAAGAAGGCTAGAGAACGATGGCGCAGCTACTTGAAGAAGATCTCAACAGAAGAGTTCCCCCATCCACCAGTACCCACTGGCCATGCTGTTGAAGGGCCCGTAAGAGAAACTGCAGTTGAAGAGGTCAAGACTGCTTTGAGGAAAATGAAGCCTGGAATAGCCACCGGCCCAGATGACCTTCCAGCAGAGTTATGGTGTTCCTATCGTTGGAAGGCAGCCGAATGGTTAATGGAACTGTTCAACAAGCTCATTGACGAGGAACAAACACCAACTGAATTGTAGCAGAGCATCACCGTGCCTATCTTTAAGATGAAGGGAAATCCCGTTTGACTTCTCTGCCATGCCATGAAAATCTTTGAGCGTGTTCTGGACCAAAAGATCCGTGAGATCACACAGATTTCCAGAATCCAAGCTGGATTTGTAAAGAACTGCGGCACAAGTGATGCGATTCATGCTGCAAGACTCTTAGTCGAGAAACATCGTGAGAAAACGAAGCCGCTGCATCTAGCATTCCTGGATCTCGAGAAGGCTTTTGACCGGGTGCCACACAGTCTCATCTGGCTAGCAGTGCGACAGCATGATGTGCCGGAACAGCTTATTAACCGGGTGCAGTTACTTTATACACAACCAAGAAGTTATGTCCGTACAACCTCAGGACTATCCAAGGACTTCCCCATCACAGTCGGCGTCCACCAAGGTTCAGCATTATTACCACTTCTGTTCATTCTCGTAATGAACACCGTGACAGCTGATCTGCACCGGCCATTACCATGGACCCTACTTTATGCTGACGACGTGATGATGGCAGCAGAAAACAAGCTTGATCTGAAGAGCCTAACTCAAGAATGGAGTGACCGTTTGGTGCAACATGGTTTGCGCCTTAATTTGAAGAAAACCAAGTACATGACATCAGACGGACATGAAATGGGAACCATCACAATTAATGGTAAAGATCTGACTCGTGTGAGTAAGTTTAAGTACCTTGGTTCCATGATCACTGTTGACGGCCGACTCACCGAAGAGGTCAAGACCAGAACTCAGGCAGCCTGGATGAAGTGGCGAACAACAACCGGAGTCACTTGCGACCGCAGGATGAAACATAATTTAAAATCAAAAATCTGTCGCACTGTCATCCGACCAGTCGCCTTGTTTGGTTGTGAGTGCTGGCCGACTACAGTTGAGACAGACCGCCGTCTAAGTGTAATAGAAACGAAGATGCTAAGGTGGACAGCGGGCCTCACTAAGTTAGATCACGTTTATAATGACAGCATTAGGAAACAGTTTGGTGTTGCACCGATCCAAGACAAGATGCGTGAGAGTCGTCTTAGATGGTTTGGACATGTTTACGGACTGGTGATGACTCTATTGCCAAGGCGGGTTACACACTTGAAGTCGTCGGCTGTAGACCCAAAGGACGACCTAAGCAACGTTGGGCTGATACAATTCATAACGACCTTAAATGCTTGAACATCTACCTAGATGCAGCTCTTGACAGAGCGAAATGGAGACAATGGACCCATGTAGCGGACTCCTCAGGCACGCGGGACAAACACTGAAGGAATAGAAGAGTCCGATTAATAAAAATCATGTTTTATTTAAAATTTATTTTTATTAAATCATTATTCTTAACTTATTTCCGAGCATCAAATTTCACTTGCATCTACTATCTTTTCCTCAATTTTTGCACTGTTCAGTGCTCTATAATTCTGTCTTTCATGCTAACAGAAGTAGCAACTCATTCTTTATTTCCATATCAGTTCCTGGTACCAGTAAAGTTCTTTTGTTGACTAAAACGTCCTCCGGCTGCGCCAATCTACTTCCGTGAGCTGCCTTCCAAATATACACTATACGATCGAAATTATCCGGACACCTATTACTGGACATTAATGTGGTATGTGGCCATCCTTCGCCTTAATGACGGTTTGAACTCTGGTGGTGACCATTTACATGAGATGTCTGAATGTCTGTGGAGAAATTGCAGCGCCCTCCTCCCCAAGAGCCGAAACCAGAGAAGAAGTGGTGCTGAACGCCAGAGTCTGGGGAAGTCGACGTTCTGACTCATACCACAGCTGTTCCATTGGGCTCACATCTAGCGTCAGGGCAGGCCAGTCCATTTCTGGAATATTATTCTCCACAAGCCATTGCCTCGGAGATACTGCTTTATAGCAGAGTGCATTGTCATGCTGGTACGAACAATCATCGTCTCCGAAATGTTGCTCTACTGTACGCAGTACATAATAGGCTACTATAATACGTTTTCAGGTTCTTCCGCATTTAACACTTTGTTGAGAGCAATAAGGGGACCACACGCTAACCACGAGAAGGACACCACTACCATAACTGTACCACCTCCACTGTACTTCACTGTTGTCACTACACTTGATGGCACGTAACGTTTTCAGGCATTCGCCACACCCAAAACCTTCCATCGAATTACCACAGAGTACAGCGTGATTTACCACTCAAAATCACTCATTTACAGTCATCAATGGTGTTGCCCTCTACACCACTTTAATCACCGCTTAGCACTGACAAACAGAACTGTGTCTTATGAGGGTCGGCTCGATCACTGAACCGCATTCTTTTTACCTCCCTACGCACAGTCATTGTTCTAGGAGGACTGCCGGTGGCACTTTGGAACTCTACGCTCCACGGCCGTCAGTACATGAGGTCCGCCAGTCTTGGTTTAGCTGTCGTTGTTCCTTTGCGTTTCAAGTTCACAATCCCACCACCAACAGCCGACTAGAACAGTTTCACAAAGGTTGAAGTATCCCTGATTGATCTGTCACTCAGGTGACGTCTACATCTACATCTACATCTACATCCATACTCCGCAAGCCACCTGACGGTGTGTGGCGGAGGGTACCTTCAGTGCCTCTATCGGTTCTCCCTTCTATTCCAGTCTCGTATTGTTCGTGGAAAGAAGGATTGTCGGTATGCCTCTGTGTGGGCTCTAATCTCTCTGATTTTATCCTCATGGTCTCTTCGCGAGATATACGTAGGAGGGAGCAATATACTGCTTGACTCTTCGGTGAAGGTATGTTCTCGAAACTTTGACAAAAGCCCGTACCGAGCTACTGAGCGTCTCTCCTGCAGAGTCTTCCACTGGAGTTTATCTATCATCTCCGTAACGCTTTCGCGATTACTAAATGATCCTGTAACGAAGCGCGCTGCTCTCCGTTGGATCTTCTCTATGTCTTGTATCAACCCTATCTGGTACGGATCCCACACTGCTGAGCAGTATTCAAGCAGTGGGCGAACAAGCGTACTGTAACCTACTTCCTTTGTTTTCGGATTGCATTTCCTTAGGATTCTTCCAATGAATCTCAGTCTGGCATCTGCTTTACCGACAATCAACATTATATGATCATTCCATTTTAAATCACTCCTAATGCGTACTCCCAGATAATTTATGGTATTAACTGCTTCCAGTTGCTGACCTGCTATTTTGTAGCTAAATGATAAAGGATCTATCTTTCTGTGTATTCGCAGCACATTACACTTGTCTACATTGAGATTCAGTTGCCATTCCCTGCACCATGCGTCAATTCGCTGCAGATCCTCCTGCATTTCAGTACAATTTTCCATTGTTACAACCTCTCGATACACCACAGCATCATCTGCAAAAAGCCTCAGTGAACTTCCGATGTCATCCACCAGGTCATTTATGTATATTGTGAATAGCAACGGTCCTATGACACTCCCCTGCGGCACACCTGAAATCACCCTTACTTCGGAAGACTTCTCTCCATTGAGAATAACATGCTGCGTCCTGTTATCTAGGAACTCCTCAATCCAATCACACAATTGGTCTGATAGTCCATATGCTCTTACTTTGTTCATTAAACGACTGTGGGGAACTGTATCGAACGCCTTGCGGAAGTCAAGAAACACGGCATCTACCTGTGAACCCGTGTCTATGGCCCTCTGAGTCTCGTGGACGAATAGCGCGAGCTGGGTTTCACATGACCGTCTTTTTCGAAACCCATGCTGATTCCTACAGAGTAGATTTCTAGTCTCCAAAAAAGTCATTATACTCGAACACAATACGTGTTCCAAAATTCTACAACAACGTCCAATGACAAGTCCACTTTAGAAGGCACAGAGCTCTGCTGAGCGACCCATTCCCCTGTTACTGCTTCTAAAGGGACAACAAAATACTGTCCATCCCCTTTTATATTGGTGGGTTCGCATCTAGAGGCACCTAGTGGGCAATTTTGCATTGAATAGAGGTTTCCGGGCTCTTTTGATGAGATAGTGGAGCTACTTTATTTGTAGTGAAAACCGCGTAATATTTATCCAGATATTACCAATTTCCGTATCTTAATGTAATTCACACAGCCTTAGTAACTAACGTTTACCACGCCAAAACTAATCCGAAGATGTGTCACTAGAGTATTCGCAACTTCATACACATTTCTATAGAATATTGCAGCGTCGACGATACCAGGTTGTGGGCACTTCTGCACGTCTCGAGACAGACTGTGGGATTTAAGAGGTGGTGAATCAGGCTATTGGAATGTAATTAAGTTTTAGCTTCATAAAGCTTACACGATAGCGACTGCGAAAACAAGTACTTTGCAATAACTACAAGTTACCATGTATGAGTGCACGGTTTCGCGGCGATATGAATTAATAATTTTTTTTTCTCGGGCTTCCTGCCGTGTCATGTGGTGAAAATCCCACGAGCTTTCGACCGAGCTCTCCTCAGTCATTGTCAAGTGGTAAGACTAACTGCTGTGTCGCCGTGGCCGCGTCGTTACATAACCGCACTGCTGGCTGTGACGTCACTAGTGCTCTTCCTCGCCATATATGGTAATGTTTTCATCCCGCGTCCGTCACGTCCGTTTTAACCTCGCGATGGCCGGGTCCCAGGCTGTGCTGAGCTGGAAACCGCCGTCCTTGTTGATGGTGTTTTCAGAGTTTTTTATTTCAGTAGCTTCTTTTATGACGCCACCCCAAAATCCCTTCGTCCTCATAACTACAGATGTTTCGTCGAATACAATTCGGTGTCCATTTTCTAAGGCGTGTTCTTATACAGCTGATTGTTCTGGATAGCGTAGGCGTGAGCACCTCTCGTGTTCCGTGCGGTGTTGCTCCACAGTGCGCACCGTTTGGCCGACGTAGTAACAGCTACACTGACATGGTATCTTGTACACTCCAGGCGTTCTAAGCCCTAGATCGTCCTTCACAGGCCTCATGAGCTGTCGAATTTTTGCTGGGGTCTGAACACCGATGAATGTTATATCTCTTTAGGAGCCGGCTAATCTTTCCCGACACTGTACCACAGAAAGGCAAAAACACAAGTTTCTTGCTTTCTTCTTCGGTGGTGTTCTCTGTTGATGTGTTTCTTGCGTCTCACACCAGATATAGCCTGTGACACCTGTCCGTGGCTGTACCCGTTTTCCCGGAAGACTTTTCGGAGGTGGCTCAATTCTAGAGGCAGATTTTCAGCATCTGAAACGACTTTAGCACGATGGACGAAGGTATTCAGAACACCATGTTTTTGTGCGGGTGGTGGTGGCTGAGAGCGTGCAGATACCGATCTGTGTGTGTCGGTTTCCTGTAGACTCTGTGGCTGAGGTGCCCATTGGTTTTCCGTCGAACGAGGACGTCAAGAAAGGGTAATGCACCATCTGTCTCGACTGCCCTCGTAAACTTGATGTGGCCGTGAATGCTGTTCAGGTGTTACAAGAATTCTCCCAGTTATTCACGACCATGGGGCCAGATGATAAAAGTGTCATCGACGTAACGGTAAAAGCAACTTCGCTTAGCTGGAACCGTGTCGAAGACGATGTCTTCAAATTTTTCCATAAAAAGGTTGGCTATGGATGGAGCTAATGGGCTTCCCATAGCCACGCCATCAAACTGGTCGAAATACTCACCGCCATGTAGGAAACACGACGATGTCAACGTGTGCTGAAACAGTCCCACAATTGTGCTATCAAGTAACTGGGAGAGGAGATCTATATAGTCTTTGACCGGAACACGTATAAACAGGAAGACCACATCGTAACTAACCATTATAGCACCTTGACTAAGACGCAGTTGTTTAGTTCTGCTGATAAAGTCGTCGGTGTTCTTGATGTTATGCACACGATGACCCATACTGCAAGGTGCAAGGAGGCTGGCCAGGTGTTCTGCCAATCTGTAAGTGGGTGACCCAAGGGTGTTCACATTGGGACGAAGAGGAGAATCCGGGTTGTGGATTTTTGGAAGTCCATAAAGCGTAGGTGGTCTCGGCGCCCGAGGGAGGAGATTCTTAATAAAGCCCTCTTCCAGTGTTGAGTGTTTTAGAAGCTCTGATGTCTTCCTCATTATTCTTGACGTCGGGTCCCGTGGCAGTTTCCGGTATGTATCCTCTTCAAGAATCAACTGAATTTTGGCGCCGTAGTCATCTTTATTCAGAATGACGGATGCACTGCCCTTGTCAGCTGAAGAACCACGGTAAGGGGGTCGCTGCGGAGTGCGTGAAGTTACCATGATTCTGCTGTTACATTGCAGGTATAAGTATTCCTTCATTCTTTAATCTTGTGTTATTTTGTTTTTTTGCATACAAGAATTTTTAACGTAATAACGAGGAAATTTCCCAGTTTTCATATTCATCAGTGCGCCATTCCTCTTTCCTCCATTCTACAGGGTATCCATAAAGTCTGTATATATAGGGAACTCTAGTAAATGATAATAAAGCACAGTTTAGTCACTTTAATGTTAATAAACAATATTTTCAACTTTATTTCCTAGCTTTTCAATGCATAATTTGATGCGCTTTGCAAAGATTAAGGTGAACTCGATGGAACAGGTCTGAAGTGCTGTCGATTTTAGCACACTGACAGCGTTCTGTCAGGTGGTTTAAATGTGCAATTTCTCTTTCAGCATACACCAGAAAAGGAAACCAAAGGGAGAAAGGTCTGGTGAACGAGATGACCACTCCTCATGATCTCTTCTCCCAATCAGTGAGGAAAATTGTCATTCAGCCAACCTCAAACCGCTACAGCAAAACGGACAGATGCCTCAGCCTGCTGAAACCAGTCTGGAAGTCCATCCCCCAACCGCTCAATTTCAGACATCAATTTGTCTCTCAGCATGATCAGATAAAGTCTCGCCCGTTACATGTCCATCAAAGAAGAAAGCTCCTGTCACACGAGCTTTCCACAAATTACACCACACCACCACCTTTTGACAGCCTCGCCCTTTGGATGGACTCACCCTATGTGCATTGCCTTGAGACCAATATCGAAGATTTTGTATGTTCACTTCATAATTCACATAAAGTATAGCTTCACCACTGAACAACACACAATCTTTAGTAAAAGCGATATTTTTATCCAGATCGTCTGCAAAGCGTTTACACATCTGCACCCGTCTATGGGGGTTATCTTGATTTGAGTGATGCAATATCTGTAAATTGTACGGATGAAACTTCTCCTCTGCCAGGATTTTGTGGATTGTTTACCTTGGAACACCCAATTATGTGGTTGTCCGACGAAGCGATTTCTTTGGGATAGCATAAACCTTGGCCAAGACAGCCTCTTTCGTTTCGTCTGAAGTTTTTGGTCGTCCGGAACTGGATTTGTCCAACACACTGCCTCTTTCTTTAAACTTGATGGCTAATTTCCAAACAGCAGAAAAACAAATAGGTTGACGATGAGGGTATCGAAGCCTAAATTCTTCCTCAGTTTTGCGGTACGACCATCCTTCTCGTCCACTTAAGAACCAATGCCAGTCGTTCTTCCTTAGGGCCATCATTCAGTCTGAAAAACAAAAGAAAGAAAAAAAAGAAAAAAAACCTTATGAAAAGTCCTAGAATTTATTTTATTATTATTATTTACTTGTGCATTCATATTTATAGGATACAGAATATTTATAAGAATTCCCTATGTATCGAGACATTGTGGACACCCTGCATACGTTTGACATCAGTTTCATGTTGTTTAGTGGCACACCGTACTGTACACTAAGAAGGCTGTATGTTTCATTCCACACCACATGTAAGTCTCCATTGCTCTCGGCCACATACGCTGTGTCGATGGCAATCGTTGTAATCCGCATCGTTTCTCCTGTGGTTTTTATTTCTTTTCGTGAAGCTCTTTTCACTTCGTTCATTGCTTTTCCGACATACAAGTTTCGAAGGCGACAGGCGCAAAGTCTGTCTTGAGCCCTTCTTGACACCAATTTGTACGGGTTTACCCACTCTAATTTTGTCCTGCAACCTCCAGTCCGCTTTAGACGGCGTCCGAGTAAGCACCAGGGATTTAGTGGAAGCTTAAAGGAACAGCGAAGCGTAGTAACTTTTACGCTGGTTTCTCATCAGCCACACAGCCAAGGAACGAATACAGCGAAGGGTCTATCTTTTTTCAGTTTGTCAAGATTAATTTCTGTGCGTGACTTGCTTTTTCTTACGATGGACATACGTGCAGCAGCAAGTTTTGTGCGACTTACACAGAACAATCGTTGACGTAGCTCCCGTACTTTTTCACTGGTATCAAGTTTAATGGAGCATATGTTTCCCAAAAACAGGTACCTCAGTACTGCCAGTTTTGCAGAATGGCTTCGTCTCAGAGATCTTGCACTTTTAAAAAGTACGTTTTGCTGTTCCACCATAAACCATCGCGTAATTGAAAAAAATAGGAAATGGCTCTGAGCACTATGGGACTTAACATCTATGGTCATCAGTCCCCTAGAACTTAGAAATACTTAAACATACGAGGGCTATCCAAAAAGTACATTACGTTTGGGAATAAAAAATAAATAAAGTATTGGACAATTTTTTTATTATATACAGATGAAAGCCACACTTAAATACTACTTTTCTACATAGTTGCCATTTAAATTAAGGCACTTATCGCAACGATGGACGAGTTTGGAAATTCCTTCGTCGTAAAATTCGGCCGCCTGTGCCTTCAACCACGTGGTTACCTCTTCTTGAAGCTGTGCGTCGTCATCAAAACGCTGCATAGCCAACCACTTCTTCATTGCTGGGAATAAGTGGAAGTCGCTCGGTGCCAGGTCGGGACTGTACGGCGGATGAGGAAACAACTCCCACTTAAAAGATTCGAGAACTTCACGAGTGGCATTTGCCGTGTGGGCCCGGGCGTTGTCGTGAATCAGCAAGATCTTTGAGCCCAACTTTCCCCTGCGCTTGTTTTGTATTGCTCTTCTGAGGTTGTGCAGAGTTTGGCAATACCTTTGAGAGTTTATTGTAGTGCCTCCTTCCAGGAAATCTACAAAAATCACACCTTTTCTGTCCCAAAAGAGGTAACCACCTGGTTGAAGACGCAGGCGGCCGAATTTTACGACGAAGGAATTTCCAAGCTCGTCCATCGCTACGATAAGTGTCTTAATTTAAATGGCAACTATGTAGAAAAGTAGTATTTAAGTGTGGCTTTCATCTGTATATAATACAAAAATTGTCCAATACTTTATTTATTTTTAATTCCAAAACGTAATGTACTTTGTGGATAGCCCTCGTAACTAACCTAAGGACATCACACAACACCCAGTCATCACGAGACAGAGAAAATCCCTGACCCCGCCGGGAATCGAACCCGGGAACCCTGGCGCGGGATCGCGTAATTGACTTATTGAAAATCATTTCTACTCGACATACGGCTGCAGAAAATGATATCCAGATCTTGTGCCTACAGTTTCTCCAGTTCAAATTGTGCGTCTGACAAAACCACAAGTATCAAAGGGAATTGTCTTCCTATAAGAAATACAAAGAAAAATGAAAAATCACTAGAGGAACCCCATCAGGAATTATATTGCTATTGTGCAGGAGAAGGTTTAAGATATCTTAAAAGTATCTTACAATACAATATTTTTACTATATTTTATTTCAGTTTTGATAGGGGAATAGAATGCATCATTAAAAATAATTCAAAAATGACCAAAATACAGAAATCTGTTATTATCAAGAAATAGGAGCGAAGATGCACAAAACGTTTTAAGTTTTTATTTTCTTAAATAGAATGTTTTTAGTAAGATACCCTTTCTCTCATCTTGATCACGTCACTACACTTTAGACGTGCAGAAGAGGAATATAACAAATGCAATCATGTTAACAATACGTGGATTATGATAAAATGATACCGACTAACTTCGAGGAGCAGTAGAGCGAACCTTGAGAAACAAATTGAGAACGGTAAGTCATAACATTTTGTCGTCCGTGTTGGACTCTGGTTTGGAAACTGATTTAAAAGATAAATTATCTTTGTCAAACAACATCAATTTCTCCTGCGATGCGTTTTACACCCTCATCACCAGGTGGAACAGTTGATTTCATTACATTTTTGTGTGTAGAAGGTAGCCAGATATCTGTTTTGAACTTCATTTCGAAGATGTTCCAGCAGAAAAAACGTCAAGGTTTGTTATTAATATATATTTTCTTTGTATGATGGCACACAAAGACGGAACAACAGAAAGAGTCCTGACATTAATGTGTAACATCTGGGCTATTTGCGTTATTGTTTATTTCTAAAAAAACTGAAGTGACCCATGCTTTTGACTGCGTCCATAGATGAAAGCTTCTATGACTGTCTTGTGGCAATGATTCGGTGCAGAACGTGTAAACATTGGCCCCACGCCGGTGGGCGCGCCGCGGCTGTTAGACGCCGGTTTAGCCAAGCGTGTTTGAGGTATTATGAATAGCGATGGCTCACTCATATCGGACGTCGACGTTAAAATTCAGTTTCAGCAACAATTATTCACGACAGCACCCGATAGGACGATTCATGATTGATGACTTCAACATACTGTAGAGCTGCGAGAAATACATTTATCCATTGTGTCCAGCGTTGTCTATATGAAGCCTATAGACACGCCGACTTGATGATGATGATGTTTGGTTTGTGCGGCGCTCAACTGCGTGGTTATCAGCGCCCGTACAATTACCCAATCTTTGCTCAGTCCAATTTCGCCACTTTCCTGGATGATGATGAAATGATGAGGACAACACAAACACCCAGTCATCTCGAGGCAGGTGAAAATCCCTGACCCCGCCGGGAATCGAACCCGGACACGCCGACTTGTGAACGACTTCTACAACGATCGAAGAATGAGTATTGATTTCGCCACGATGATGCGAACGCTAGCACGGTCACAGTAAACCATGCGTGAATGGGGATAGGCGCCATGCGCATTTAGGAGCTTTGCCGCGGGGTCTTGGGCGCCTTGCCACGGTTCGCGCGGCGGCCCTCGTGGGAGGTTCGAGTCCTCGCTCGGGCATGGGTATGTGTTTTGTCGTTAGCGTAAGTCAGTTTAAGTTATATTCCGTAGTGTGTAAGCCTAGGGACCGATGACCTCAGCAGTTTGGTCCCATAGGAAATTATCACCACTTGGGGGTTCCGTTTGAGCTCACAAGGGAACTAGTGACAGACGCCGTTCACCGTTATGGTAGAGTGCTGGAACATGTAGCTGAAAAATGGGTGTGCTTTGTGACATACCCTGTTCTTAATGCCCGCATCTCATGGTCGTGCGGTAGCGTTCCCGCTTCCCACGCCCGGGTTCCCGGGTTCGATTCCCGGCGGGGTCAGGGATTTTCTCTGCCTCGTGATGGCTGAGTGTTGTGTGCTGTCCTTAGGTTAGTTAGGTTTAAGTAGTTCTAAGTTCTCGGGGACTTATGACCACCGCAGTTGAGTCCCATAGTGCTCAGAGCCATTTGAACCATTTTTTTGTTCTTAATGGCGTGAAGCAGCTGCGGCTTGAACTCGGGAAACACGTTTTATATTATTTGTATGTAGGAGGATATGTAGCGACCATCACATATGATGGGCAACCAAGCTTGTGTTTCTGGTGTAACTGCCGTATGATGATTCTCGTCAGCAGAGACCAATAGAGATCGCGACCACCAGTCCGATGGACCTGCGTCACCCGACTCACCAGCGGCAG
Organism: Schistocerca cancellata; assembly: GCF_023864275.1. Classification (NCBI taxonomy): domain Eukaryota; kingdom Metazoa; phylum Arthropoda; class Insecta; order Orthoptera; family Acrididae; genus Schistocerca; species Schistocerca cancellata. The sequence continues at coordinate 703,058,711 of NC_064628.1, forward strand.
CCACTAAACCAACCATGCGAGCTACGACCGCAGACCGCCCCCGGATAGCCGGCGGTGACGGCCGACGAGTCCCTCTGCGGGTGCGGCAGCATTGGCAAAAAATTGGTTCAAATGGCTCTGAGCACTATGGGACTTAACATCTGAGGTCATCAGTCCCCTAGAACTTAGAACTACTTAAACCTAACTAACCTAAGGACATCACACATATCCATGCCCGAGGCAGGATTCGAACCTGCGACCGTAGCAGTCGCGCGGTTCCGGACTGCAGTGCCTAAACCGCGCAGCGTTGGCAATAGGCGGTGGAAGCGACCAGCGACTTGCGGATGTGGAGAAGAGAAAAGAAAACAATTTGGGCCAAGGAAGAGAAGAGGCAAAAATTACGTTCTGCTGACGACAGCACCAGTCATGAGGGGACGACGGACGACAACGATGATCTCGACCCGCGTCCGGGTGACGCTATGGAGGAGCTAACGATGCACAAGCCAAAGAGAGACTACGATCTGATTGTGCTATCTGGTGGCCAGAGTGAGGATGTGAGGATGACAGACATCCAATGCAAGACTAACGCTTTCACAGCCATCGTCTCCAGGCAGGGTTTCGAAGCATACTGGAGATTGGCCACCGGAAATTGAAGAAGTTATGGAAGAGGCGTCTGTAGTCCCTCTGGGAACACGCCGGAGTGGGCTGATGCGTGAGGACGTACTTGGGTGTGGGGGTCGGGTGGGTTGGGGAGTGACCGACAGGGGAATCAGCAAGGGAATACCACCTGGTTCCTATCGACGCCCCCGGTAACGACGTCCTAAACTCACTGATGGATGTTAAACAGGCACACCAAATTGGAACGATCAGTGTAAAGGGTATATGGACACCGCTTAAGATTCAAATGCTGAAGAAAGTTTTAATCGCAGTGGACGTGGACACTGCACTCCTGCAAGAAATGCGTTTCACGTCTCCGCCAGAATTTTATGGCTAGGACGCGAATTACTCAGTGTACAGTGAAGGTAAATGCGGTTCGGCGATTCTCACCCAGCAAGGAACATGGGAGGAGGAAGTGATGTTCCTCCCCTTTTCATCAGGAATGGCGGTCAGTATGGAAGGTATTGGCTTCATCAACGTATATGCCCTGGTTCCACGAAAAAACGGGAAAGGGTCGACTTTTCCGCCATGTGGGTCGAGCCATTGTTCACTGGACGATATGAGTCACTGGGAGGCGACTTCAATTGCGTCTTTGCCAGGAAGGACCAAGCACCGACTTTACGTCCTATGCGAGCAGTTGCGCACTTTGAACAGTAAGATGGCATTTTGCGGCACCTGGGAACTGCGACATTGTGGCAACTCACGCTACTCTTATGTCACGGGAGACTCGGCGATTAGGCTCGATAGGAGAGTGTACGTCGCGCGCGACCTGCGATCAGCGATGCTGGGTACTGAAATCTGGCCCACGGCATTCACGGACCACATGGCGTGCGTCTGTACGGTAACCCTTAAGTGGCAGTAGATATGGTGGTGCAGCGGGTAGTGGAAACTGAATATCGTGCTACTGCGTCACAACGAGTGTTGACGTTCCTTTGTGAAAATCTGGGGAACCTGTGAGCGCCGCCGACGGACATACGCGTCGATACTACGATGGTTGGTCCAATTTTTGAAACCGGCGTTGCGACGGACTTCAATGCGTTACGGACAAGAGAAGTCCCCTAGTATTGCACGACGGTTGACTTTTATTTTATGGCCGTTAGAAAGTTGAGGGTCTACCCCCTTCCCCGACCTCTCCCCCGCCACCCCCTCCCCCTTTCCCATTTCACTGTTAACAAGACGAAAAATTAAAGGGATCATGTTGAGGGCAAGGATGACCGACGCCATCGTTACCGAAACCCCCCAGCTGCATCATGACGCTCGAGAACGTCGACACCACAGTAGGACTTGGATCAGACACTCAAGACGGCCGGCGCTGCGCGGCGCAGCACGACATTGCGGGAATATTCACAGACCTCTTGTGTCAGTATTACGGCAGCGAAATTGTTGACAACGAGGTAGTGCATGAAGTACTCTCCGAAACGCTGGACAGAGTCCAGACGCTGGAGTCGAAACCTTTCCTCACAGCGATCACGCAGGGCGAACTAATGGAGGCCATTGCTAAGGAAGACCGAATAAATCGCAGGAGCTAGACGGTTTGTCAATGGAATTTTATTATACCTTTGCTTATCTCATGGGCCACACATGGATTACTACCTATTATGAACTTCTATTACCGGCCTTCGAGATAACAGCGAATTTACATACAATACCATAACACTTGTCCCAAAGCCAACCGGTGGACGGAGGCCGGAGAAGTACAGGCCATTAACCTGTTGGACTACGACTGCAAGATCTTTACGTACATTCTTCGAGCCGACAGGAAGTCAGTGGTTTCAGACCGCCTGCTGACAGATCAAACTTACCTCGGCGGTAGGAGTAGCATTCATAAGGAGCTGGACAAGTACGGGGACGTCCTCACCTTGGCGATGGTTTGCCAACTACGGAGAGCATTGAGCTCGGTCGAATCTGATCACGCATTTGCTATGGTGGAATCATGCGTGCTTTTGTTACGATTATCATGGGACGCTTACATGCAGTGCGTTTGAAGGTAATAGTGTATGGGATGGGCGCAGACTACTGTGTCGCTACGACAGAGGTGCGCGCTGTCGGTCCTGTTATATGTGATGGCTTTGGAGCCCTGTCTCTATGGATCCAGCAGGCGGCTGGTGGGAGTGACGATGCAACATTTGACCTTTGAAGGCCGTGAGATGATGTGATGTTACCAGTGTGGACGGATAATGAAGGACACGTGGTGCTGACTTGGATATACTGATACGGAATGGCGACAGGGAGCGTCCTCAACCGCCGGAAATACCGATGAATGAACGTTGTTCGAGAACTGTGAAAGGGGAAGGAAGGTTGACTGATGTTGGTACCAACAATTAAATGCTGAAGTATCACGTTACATGCAGGTGTATAGCGAATGGCGGCAGACAGTGAGCGGCACATCTTGAACATGTTCAAATATTCAAATGTGTGTGAATTCCGAAGGGACCAAACTGCTGAGGTCATCGGTCGCTAGACTTACACACTACTTAAACTAACATACGCTAAGAACAACATACACACCCATGCCCGAGGGAGGACTCGAACCTCCCACGGGAGGGGCCGCACAATCCATGACATGACTCTTCAAACCGCGCGACCACTCCGCGCGGCTCTTGAAGATGACACGGATATTGATTCACCTGCAGTGTTTACGAACGTTAGATGTGGTACAGGAGGTCGCCTACATAAATGTGTACGTGGCACTGAAATTCACATATGCAGCTTACTTTCTACTCTTAATGCTCACGATGGCGACGAGACTGCAAGAGAAGTATGGCGGCCATGTGAGTGTGGGCCACCTCTTTAAAATTCTATACGGAGCGCTCACGGTACCACCGGGCGAGGGTGGCTCCGGGTTGGTTCAAAAATGGTTCAAATGGCTCTGAGCACTATGGGACTTAGCCGGCCGGTGTGGCCGAGCGGTTCTAGGCGTTTCAGTCTGTCACCACGCGACCGTTACGGTCGCAGGCTCGAATCCTGACCCTGGCATGGATGTGTGTGATGTCCTTAGGTTAGTTAGGTTCAAGTAGTTCTACGTTCTAGGGGACTGATTACCTCAGATGTTAAGTCCCATAGTGCTCAGAGTCATTTGAACCATTTTGAACTATGAGACTTATATTCTGAGGTCATCATTCCCCTAGTACTTAGAACTACTTTAGCCTAACTAACAAAGGATATCACACACATCCATGCCCGAGGCAGGATTCGAGCCTGTCACAATAGCAGTCGCGCGGCTCCAGACTGCAGCGCCTAGAGCCGCTCTGCCACTCCGGCCGGCGCTTCGGGTTGGTGTCGTGTACGAAAAGGCGCTGGTGTAATACGTCTACATAACGTTCCGCCTGTGGCGTAAGCAATGTCACTGTTGACCGGAACACTGGCTCCCGCGTCAACGCTACCATCCCCTGATGACGTCTCACTACAAGACGTCCTATTTGGAGCTGAACTATGCCAGGGCGGACTTCCTAACGAGTCCGTGTCCGACGTCGAGCGATATGTACCGCATGCTGCAGCGCCGCTTAGCGAGTGCTGTCATGAGAAAGAAGTATCCAGATAAGAATTGGAGGTAGATATGGCATATATTACGGAACAATAATCTCCCGACAATGGTTCGGCCCTGGTGGTATGTGCTGGTTAATCGAAAATTGGCCACGAACCAACGGCGCCATGCGAGTTTTTGTCAGATTGACCGTCATGTCTCTGCTTCATGACGGTCGACACTGATGATCATCGCTAAGTCAGTTGTGGGGCGGCCGATGTGTGGCACTTGGCGTGGCAGACATTGGCTTTCCTGTTACGAACCGCCTCCTATGCGATATCGGCAGAAACACTTTTCCTCACAAGGTGTACTTTCCATTAACTAGGAAAAATGCGGTACCTTGGATAAGAGGGATGGTAGTCGGTTCATATATACCGACTCGCCAAGGATAAGAAGGCCTTTTGGACTTTGCTTCAGGAAGCAAACGCGCAGGTACATCAGCGCCGACGATACAGAGAAGACTTTGCTAATTACCTGCGATTGACATTTTCCGACCCGCCGGACGCATGGGGTATACCGGGTGTGAGATGACCAAGGCGTAAACCCGAACTATGTTTCTTTTTCGACCCACACACGGTACCTGAGTTTTTCATAATGGGAAGATAGCTTGGTCCCATGCCCCTTCCGGCGAACGGGTCGGTAAAGGGTACTTTGCTTTATAGGTATATGAGCGGAGCCCACCCCCCTACGAGTTTTGCCTGCTGGAAGTGCATGTTCCTTGTTTTGCTCTCCGTCCATGGTTTTTTTTTTTTTTTTTACATTTTTCTTCCCTGCTGGCAACTTGTCAGAAAACTGTGTAGCCTTCGATGTTGGGTCTACGGTTATTTTTACATAACAATAGTTGTTTCCTTTTAGTTTATGTTACACAGTACATGGCTAGTGTAACGTTCCCTTCCCAACGCGTTTCCTGACAGTAGATGGGGCCTAAAAGCACGACACGTGCCCACTGCGGCCCAACTTACTTACGCTTCGCTGTCTGGGGTGCGGAAGGACTCGTGTTCGATTCCCTGTACCTGCTAATTTTTTCTGAGTTTGGGATGTCTGATACTGAGTTGACTCGGCCCTTGTGAGGCCAAATGAGGAACTGCTTCAGTAAAGAAGCAGCAGCATCATCAGTATTCATCTATTGGAAGTAACGGCTGTAGAGATTGGCGGCCTGCTGATCACATGTCCCATGACGATATATAATGCCTCGTACTGCCTTGTAGGCAGTAGTCGGTCAGTTGCAGCAGGCCTAAGCCCTAAGGCCGTGAGTGGTGTCTACTTTACTTTACTTTACCTTACTTTACTTTACTTGTGCAGCCGGCCGTTGTGGCCGAGCGGTTCTAGGCGCTTCAGTCCGGAACCACGCGACTGCTACGGTCGCAGGTTCGAATCCTGTCTCGGGCATGGACGTGTGTGATGTCCTTAGGTTTGTTCGGTTTAAGTGGTTCTAAGTTTTAGGAGACTGACGACCTCAGTTGTTAAGTTCCATAGGCCATTCTTTTTTTTTTTTTTTTACTTATGCGTTTATCCACTTGCAAGGTGCCTTTCATTCCTGTAGCGATGTACGGTAAAATAATGCTAGAAAGCAAGCAAGTCCACTATGAGACATGTAGATAGAGGTGACAGAAGTCATGGGACACCTCCTAATATCGTGTCGGATCTCCTTTTCCCGGCATAGTGCAGAAACTCAACGTGGCATGGACTCAACAAGTCGACGGAACTCCCCTGCAGAAATTTTGAGTCATGATCCACAATTGCGAAAGTATTGCCAGTGCAGGATTTTATGCTCGAACTGGTCTCTGCATTATGTCCCGTAGATGTTCATTGTGATTCATGTCGGGTGATCTGGGTGGCCAAATCATTTACTCGAACTGTCCAGAATGTTCTTCAAACCATTCGTGAAGAACTGTGGCTCAGTGATAGGGTACGTAGTCATCCATAAAAATTCCATAGTTGTTTGGGAGCATGAAGTCCATGAATGGCTGGAAATGGTCTCCAAGTAAACGATCATGAACCATTTCCAGTCAATGATGAGTTTAGTTGAACCAGAGGACCCAGTCCGTTCCATGAAAACAGAGCCCACACCGTTATGAAGCCATCACCACCTTGCACAGTGCCTTTTTGACAACTTGTGTCTATGGGTAAGCGCCAAACTCGTACCTTACAATCAGCTCATACCAACTGAAATCGGGACTGATCTGATCAGGCCAGTCGTCTAGGCTCCAATCGAGATTGTCGCGAGCCCATGAGAAGCTGTGCAGACGACTTCTTAGTGTTAGCAAAGGCTTCGATCATCTGCTGCCATAGCCCATTAACTCTAAATTTCGCCGCACTGTATTAAAGGATATGTCCGTCGTACGTCCCGCAGTGATTTATACGGTTATTTCAAGCGTTATTGCTTGTCTGTTAGCACCGACAACTCTACGCAAACGCCGCTGCTCTCGGTCGTTAAGTGAAGGCCGTCGGCCAATGCGTTGACCGTCATGAGGGGTAATGCCTGAAATTTGGTATATCGGCACACTCTCGACACTGTGGATCTCGGAATATTGAATTCCATGACGATTTCCGAAATGGAATATCCCATGCATGTAGCTACCAGTCCGCCTTCAAAGTCTATTGATTCCCATAATCACCTCGAAAACCCTTTCACATGAATCGGCTGTGTACAAGTTATAGTTCCGCCAATGCACAGCAATTTCATACCTTCTGTACGCGATATTACCGCCACCTGTACATGAGCATATCGTTACCCCGCGATGTTGTCCCTTCAGTATATTCGGTGACTGGCTGTGCTTGCAGCTGGCTGTGCTCGCCAGATGTCTTGTAAGGCGGCAGAGTTGGTACAGCGGCGCGCCCTGCTGTGTCGGCAGGCAGGTGGTGGTCACGCTGGAGGGTGGGCGGCCGCGCTCACGCTGCCTGTCTCCGCCCCCGCCGGCCCTGGGCCGCCGCCCCGCCGCCCACGCGCGCTACTGGTGCCGCTGCTGCGGCGATGCCGACCGCCCCCGCTCCCCCGCGGCCGCCACCGCAGGGCGCCGGCTGCCGCTGCTGCTGTCGATGCTGACGCTGGCCGCGCTGCTGCTGTTCGCCGCCGTCGCCGCCGTCGTCCTGCACCTCCACGGTATGTAACCGCCGGTAGCTTTTACTTGCCCATGTCGAGACTTTAACTTTCCTGATTGTATACAACCACGTCGTCATCCGACGTGTTTCCGTTTTCCGGCTAATGTTTCTACGGTCGACCCAGTCGTGCTGCAAGCTGGGCAACTATGTGTATCCGCTGAATGGACTCCAAACAAACTGCGAACTGTTGTTGGTCTCGCACTGCTGAAAAGCCGGCCGCGGTGGCCGAGCGGTTCTAGACGCTTCAGTCTGGAGCCGCGCTGCTGCCACTGTCGCAGGCTCGAATCCTGCCTCGGGCATGGATGTGTGTGATGTCCTTAGGTTACTTAGGTTTAAGTAGGTCTACGTCTAGGGGACTCATGACCTCAGATGTTAGAGCCATTTGAACCTTTTAAACTGCTGAAAAAGCTGAAATGGTGGTATGGCATTGATGACCGGGGGTCCCCAGCCGGGGATGCTTGGACGCAGAATTCCAAGTCTTTTTAGCTGACACCACATTGGGCGGCTTGCTTGTCGATAATGATGAAGCGATAATGAGGGCAACACAACCCGGTTCCCGAACTGATAAAATCGCCGAACCTCGGGCCCGCTGCATGGCAGACAGACACGCTGACCATTCAGCTAATGGGGCGGAGAGCTCAGTTTGACTCCCGACGCCCACTACACCCTTTGATGATCTTTTGTTTTTCAGAGACCACATTTATAATCCTTCAAACACCTATTCTCTCAGCGTCTCCCAGGTCTAGTGGAAACGATGATCGGCAAGGTATCAGGTGGACTGCCGAATACCAAATCTCGTTGAAATTGAAACATTTATGCCTGTTTCTTAGGTTTCCTGATACCTTTATTTTGACCGACTACATAATTATGTTGTCCAACAATTTGATATTCACTCCGATACTGGTCTCATCATATATATATATATATATATATATATATATATATATATATACTCCTGGAAATGGAAAAAAGAACACATTGACACCGGTGTGTCAGACCCACCATACTTGCTCCGGACACTGCGAGAGGGCTGTACAAACAATGATCACACGCACGGCACAGCGGACACACCAGGAACCGCGGTGTTGGCCGTCGAATGGCGCTAGCTGCGCAGCATTTGTGCACCGCCGCCGTCAGTGTCAGCCAGTTTGCCGTGCCATACGGAGCTCCATCGCAGTCTTTAACACTGGTAGCATGCCGCGACAGCGTGGACGTGAACCGTATGTGCAGCTGACGGACTTTGAGCGAGGGCGTATAGTGGGCATGCGGGAGGCCGGGTGGACGTACCGCCGAATTGCTCAACACGTGGGGCGTGAGGTCTCCACAGTACATCGATGTTGTCGCCAGTGGTCGGCGGAAGGTGCACGTGCCCGTCGACCTGGGACCGGACCGCAGCGACGCACGGATGCACGCCAAGACCGTAGGATCCTACGCAGTGCCGTAGGGGACCGCACCGCCACTTCCCAGCAAATTAGGGACACTGTTGCTCCTGGGGTATCGGCGAGGACCATTCGCAACCGTCTCCATGAAGCTGGGCTACGGTCCCGCACACCGTTAGGCCGTCTTCAGCTCACGCCCCAACATCGTGCAGCCCGCCTCCAGTGGTGTCGCGACAGGCGTGAATGGAGGGACGAATGGAGACGTGTCGTCTTCAGCGATGAGAGTCGCTTCTGCCTTGGTGCCAATGATGGTCGTATGCGTGTTTGGCGCCGTGCAGGTGAGCGCCACAATCACGACTGCATACGACCGAGGCACACAGGGCCAACACCCGGCATCATGGTGTGGGGAGCGATCTCCTACACTGGCCGTACACCACTGGTGATCGTCGAGGGGACACTGAATAGTGCACGGTACATCCAAACCGTCATCGAACCCATCGTTCTACCATTCCTAGACCGGCAAGGGAACTTGCTGTTCCAACAGGACAATGCACGTCCGCATGTATCCCGTGCCACCCAACGTGCTCTAGAAGGTGTAAGTCAACTACCCTGGCCAGCAAGATCTCCGGATCTGTCCCCCATTGAGCATGTTTGGGACTGGATGAAGCGTCGTCTCACGCGGTCTGCACGTCCAGCACGAACGCTGGTCCAACTGAGGCGCCAGGTGGAAATGGCATGGCAAGCCGTTCCACAGGACTACATCCAGCATCTCTACGATCGTCTCCATGGGAGAATAGCAGCCTGCATTGCTGCGAAATGTGGATATACACTGTACTAGTGCCGACATTGTGCATGCTCTGTTGCCTGTGTCTATGTGCCTGTGGTTCTGTCAGTGTGATCATGTGATGTATCTGACCCCAGGAATGTGTCAATAAAGTTTCCCCTTACTGGGACAATGAATTCACGGTGTTCTTATTTCAATTTCCAGGAGTATATATATATGGAAAAACCAAAACCGCGACACATTATGATTCCTAATACACTGTAAGAAAGTAGTTGGCATTCATAAACCTTTCCAGTCGTCTCGGAATGGTATGGTTTTCAAGGGAATCTTATAACATTCTTCCTCCAAGATAGTGGCAAATTTAGGTAACAATGATGGAGGTGGATAGTGATCATGTACACTTCTCCCCGAAGTAGACAACAAAGGATCAACAATATTAACATCTGACCACTATGGTGGCCAGGGGAGATGCGACAATTCATCATCGTGCATAAAAAAACAGTCCTGGACTATGTGAGCAGTGTGAACACGGCCCTATTGACTCGGAGCGTAGCATCCTCATTGGGAAATAAAATTTATATCGTAGGATGGACTTGATGAACCCAAATGGTCACATAATCCTTGTCAGCAATGCGAACTTGCAGAATGTCCGTGGAATACCACGAAGCCCGTGGAATACCTCGATACGAATGCCCTAATTATCACGAACGCTCCTTCCCCCTCCTCCCCCCCCCCCCATGACTGACTCTTTGGACGTAAACCACGCCAGTTATTTTCTTCCCTTACTCCATAGCCCAGTTCTGTGACGTCGGCACCACGTTTTCCTGTTACCTGATTCCTGATTTTCAGTTGAACCTGCAGTTCCCAGCTTTTGGAGGATAATATTTTTCTGCTTTCCCGGTATGCGGTATAAACCTTCGATACGGTGGCTCTTGAAACACGAAACAAATTTGTCACCTTGGTTACGGACACACCCATCATACGAACACCAACAATTTCCTCAGAATCGACTTCACTTAGTTTCAATGTACTGCACTTACAAGCCGGCCGGTGTGGCCGAGCGGTTCTAGGCGCTTCAGTCCGGAACCGCGCGACCGCTACGGCTCAGGTTCGAATACAGCCTCGGGCTTGGATGTGTGTGATGTCCTTAGGTTAGTTAGGTTTAAGTAGTGCTAAGTTCTAGGGGACTGATGACCTTAGATGTTAAGTCCCATAATGCTCAGAGCCATTTGAACCATTTTTTGCACTTACAACTACACAGAACTGTGTTCAGTTTTCGAGTGACACTTGCAACGTATTGAGGACATTGCGCAGCTGCCGTTAGTGTTCAAATACAATAATACAAGCTGCATGTTTAGTTAGCATCGACATTTATGTTCAAATACACTTTTCACAAGGTGTTTTCCTATGTTTCTCCAACACTCGTATTTCATTTCATAACTACACTAAAGCGACAAAGAAACTGGTATGGGCATGCGTATTGAAATACAGAGATATGTAAAAGGAGCAGCGGTCGGCTATGCCTATATAAGACAACAAAGGTCTTGCGCAGTTGTTAGATCGGTTACTGCTGCCACAATGGCTCGTCATCAAGAGTTAAGTGAGTCTGAACGTGACGTTATAGTCCGCGCACAAGCAATGTGACACAGCATCTCCGAGGAAGCGGTGATGTCGGGATTTTCCCGTACGACCAATTCATGAGTGTACCGTTAACATCAGGAATACGGTAACACATCAAATCTCCGACATCGCTGCGGCCGGAAAAAGATCCTGCATGAACGGGACCAACGACGACTGAAGAGAATCATTCAGCGTGACAGAAGTGCATCCAGTCCGGAAACTGCTGCAGATTTCAATGCTGGACCATCAATAAGTGTCATCGTGTGAATCATTCAATGAAACATCATCGACATGGTTTTTTGGAGCTGAAGACCCACTCTTTTACCCTTAATGATTGTACGACACAAAGCTTTACGCCTCGCCTGGACCTGTCAACACCAAAATTGGACTGTTAATGACTGGAAACATATTGCCTGGTCGGACGAGTCTCGTTTCAAATTGTATTGAGCAGATGGATGTGTAGGGGATGGAGACAACCTCATGAATCCATGGAACCTGCTTATCGTCAGGGGACTGTTCATGGTGGTGGAAGCTCTGTAATGGTGTGGGGCGTGTGCAGTTGGAGTGATACGGGACCCCTGATACGTCTATATACGACTCTGACAGATGACACGTAGGTAAGCATGGTGTTCGATCACCTTCATCCATTCATATGCATTGTGAATTCCAACGGACTTTCACAATTCCAGCAGGACAATGCGACATCCCACACGTCCATAATTTCTACAGAGTGGCTCCAAGAACACTCTTCTAAGCTTAAACTTCCGCTGGGCACCAATCTTCCCATACATGAACATTACTGAGAATAAATGGGATGCCTTCCAACGTGCTGTTCAAAAGAGATCTCCACCCCCTCGTGCTCTTTATGGACGGCCCCGCAGGATTCATGGAGTCAGTTCCTTCCGGTATTACTTCAGACATTAGTCGAGTCTATGCCACGTCGTGTTGCGGCACTTCTGCTTGCTCGCGTGAGCCCTAAGTGGTATTAGGCAAGGGGTACCAGTTTGTTTGGCTCTTCAGTGTATATTAGAGTCAATGCTAGGCGGCAACTTATTTGCTTTGTCGTTTCAGGTGGGCGTGTCGCTGGTGCTATGTGCATCTGTCTAATACCCTTCGCCACTTACAACCAACACTGGCACGGAATGTAGTTATCAGTATAGTGCTGAAATGGGTTATGTCTGACCAGATAGGACTTGACTGCTGGAGAAGATGTGTACCGCATGCGAACGTGACAAGTCTTACGTACGGCAGAGTATCAGAAGAGTCCATGACAGATGCAAGGGACATCAGCGAAACACTCGACTGAAAGAAACCAGTCAAATCAGCTCTCGCTGATCACTGCCTTGAATGTAATCAAGAAACAAAATACGATGAGGTCGGTAATGTGGCACAAACGCGAATTACTTAGTTTATCAATAATGTCTCCGGCCATCACTTCCTCCAGAGCTGGGAAACGGGAAGAGGATGTGCGCTACACGAAATATCAGTGTGGAATCTAAAAATCGAAAGGCTATCAAAGGGCGTTGTGAGTGTCGGGAGTCGAACTCAGCTATAAATAATGGCTCTAGACCAACTGTAGTTCACAGTCTAGTTACAGTCCAGGCAGTGGGAACATGTTAACACCGCAACTAGTACCTCCTGTAGAAGACGACACGGTTCGTCGTCCACATTATGTGTACAAAGTGGAATTCAGTATGGTGTTGATCCACCCTTAGCCTTGATGACAGCTTCCACTCTCGCAGGCATACGTTCAATCAGGTGCTGGAAGGTTTCTTGAGGAATGGCAGACCATTCTTCATGGAGTGCTGCACTGAGGAGAGGTATCGATGTCGGTCAGTGAGGCCTGGAACTGTTGTGTGATGTCCTTAGGTTAGTTAGGTTTAAGTAGTTCTAAGTTATAGGGGACTGGTGACCATAGATGTTAAGTCCCATAGTGCTCAGAGCCATTTTGAGGCCTGGAACGAAGTCGGTGTTCAAAAAATCCCAAAGGTGTTCTATAGGATTGAGGTCAGGAGACTGTGCAGGCCAGTCCATTATAGGGATGTTGTTGTGTAACCACTCCTCCACAGGCTGTGCATTATGAACAGGTCCTCGACCGTGTTGAAAGATGCAGTCATCATCGCCGAATTGCTCTTCAATAGTGGGAAGCAAGAAGGTGCTTAAAACATCAATGCAGGCCTGTGCTGTGATAGTGCCACGCAAAACAACAAGGGGTGCAAGCCCCCTCCATGAAAAACACGACCACACCATAACACCACCGCCTCCGAATTTTACTGTTGGCACTGCACACGCTGGCAGATGACGTTCACCGGGCATTCGCCATACCCACACCCTGCCATCGGATCGCCACATTGTGTACATTGTGCACCGTGATTCGTCACTCCACAGAACGTTTTTCACTGTCCAATAGTCCAATGGTTACGCTCCTTACACCAAGCGAACGTCGTGTGGCATTTACGGCGTGATGTGTGGCTTACGAGCAGCCGCTCGACCACGAAATTCAAGTTTTCTCGCCTCCCGCTTAACTGCCATAGTACTTGCAGTGGATCCTGTTGCAGTTTGGAATTCCTGTGTGATGGCCTGGATAGATGTTTGTCTATTACACATTACGACCCTCTTCAACTGCCGGCGGTCTCTGTCAGTCAACAGACGAGGTCGGCCTGTAAGCTTTTGCGCTATACGTGTCCCTTCACGTTTCCACTTCACTATCACATCGGAAGCAGTGCACCTAGGGATGTTTAGGAGTGTGAAAATCTCGCGTACAGACGTATGACACAAGTGACACTCAATCACTTGACCACGTTCGAAGTCCGTGAGTTCCGCGGAGCGCCCCATTCTGCTCTCTCACGAAGTTTAATGACTACTGAGGTCGCTGATATGATATGGCGTACCTGGCAGTGTGTGGCAGGACAATGCACCTAGTATGTAAAACATAGGTTTTTGGGGGTGTCCGGATACTTTTGATGACACAGTGTACTTTTCGTTACTGTAGCTTGTAATAAACAACTTAAACTGATACTATTCGTGAAAATTGCAGCACCAAGAAGGATTCATGTAATTGCTATGACATTTATTCCGTAGATTAGGGACATGCCAATAAATAAATGATTATAATTACAGAGTTGTACATGCACTCTGGCCGTGAGAATTCAACACGGTATGAAGCTGACAGGTGCTGCAGCCAGAGCTTCTAGAAACCAGCACGTGGGATCAGTGAGAGCCTGGGTATGCTACTGTGGAAGACACTGCCACGCGGGGTGTATACTCGTCCAGGAAGCTTCGACGCAGGTAGCAGGAGGACCAGAATGAATAAGTTGTCGATCAACCTCATCATAGACGCCTTCGATGGGTGACATGTTAGCTCAGACGAACTTACAGAGCATGGAAGTTGTGATACCCGTCTTTGTTCGATGAAGGCTTGCACATTCCTTGCCACATGTGGCCGTGCATTGTGCTGCTGAAATTTGGCATGAGGAGCTGCGTGCAGGAGGGGCAGTGCCTCGTGCTGTAAAACTTCCTTGCTGTAGCAGTTGCTGTTGAGATGATGCTCTACATGCAGGGTGCAAATCCTACCTCAAAGCCAATGTCGGCTCAATCCATCGCATGTGGTGTTTGTCTGCTATACCGAGCAGCAACGCATTATGCCCCATTGCATTCACCATGGTAGCTTCTAGCTCATACATGACCACCACTGTAGGACAAATTGATGAGACGCTTATCCAAAAACACTACATTTGACCATTCGGCGCACCAATGAAGGCGTTCAGATGCTCATTGCAAACCGAGGCTTTGGTGGTTTCTTGTCAGTGGAAGCCCAAAAATTGGTAAACGCGTCACCAGTCCAGCACGCAGCAGAAGACATCGAACCGTTGATGCAGACATGTCCACACACGTTTCAGTGTTCCAACGTTAACCCGACACTGTGGATGAAGCAATTATCTCTGTTATGGCCATGCGAATAACACATTGGTCACATTGTGACACTGTGTGATTCAGTATCCACCTTTTTTGAGTCACTGGCTGTACCCAAGCATCACCATCGTAGCAGCGTGCCCTATGCGAGCGGCAATGGTACGACTAATTCGTTTCCCAGGGACTGATCAGTCTGCCCCATTTGAACTCTTTCACATGCAGAAATTGCGCCTTTTGATGTCTAGGAGGCACATCAGTACTTCCACGTTTCCACTTCGTTGGACATCTCTGCAACAACTGAGCATAGGTTCACACTGATCTGTCTGGCTACACGAGAAAGGGACGGTTCTGGGCTTATGTGCACACCAACTCTCTGCAGTCCTAATAACTTATTATGGTTACATTTTTGTACGTATGCACTTGTTTCTGGGAGATTCTGACCATTCCTTCTGGGTGGTGCAATTTTCACAAACAGTAATGAACACGCATATACACAAAATTTCAATTGTTGGCGTCGACAATGACCAATTTGTCCTAGAAATAGAGTAAAATACAACAAGTTTTGCATCACCTCATTTACGAGAGTTCTAGAACCTGTACAGAAAATTAGGATGGAGATCAACATAAACATAATTTCTGCCCTTTCATAGCTCATGAAATCCATACATTGCATGTTGTGCCACCATAAAGCGAGACCTGAGATGGTGGTCCAGATTTCTGTATACACCGGTACCTCTAATAACCAGTAGCACGTCGTCTTGTATTGATGCATGCCTGTATTCTCATGGCATACTATCCACAAGTTCATCAAGGAACTGCTGGTCCAGATTGTCCCACTCCCACGGCGATTCGGCGTAGATCCCTTGGAGTGATTAGTGGGTCACGCCGTCCATAAACAGCCATTTTCAATCTATCCCAGGCATGTTCTATAGGGTTCATGTCTGGAGAACATGCTGGCCACTCTAATCGAGCGGTGTTATTATCCTGAAGGAAGTCATTCACAAGATGTGCAAGATGGGGGTGCGAATTGTTGCCAATCAAGACGAATGCCTCGTCGATATGCTACCGATATGGTTGTACTATCGGTCGGAGGATGACATTCACGTATCGTACAGCCGTTATGGCGCCTTCAGTGACCACCAGCGGCGTACGTCGGCCCCACATAATGCCACCCCAAAACAGCAGGGAACCTCCACCTTGCTGCACTCGCTGGACAGTGTGTCTAAGGCGTTCAGCCTGACCGGGCTGCTTGCAAACACGTCTCAGACGATTATCTGGTTGAAGGCATATGCGACACTATCGGTGAAAAGAACGTGATGCCAGTCCTTAGGAGTCCATTCGGAGTATTGTTGGGCCCATCTGTACCGCGCTGCATGGTGTCGTGGTCGCAAAAATGAATCTCGCCATGGACCTCGGGAGTGAAGTTGCGCATCATGCAGCCTATTGCGCACAGTTTGAGTCGTAACACGAAATCCTGTGGCTGCACGAAAAGCATTATTCAACATGGTGCCGTTGCTGTCAGTGTTCCTCCGACTCATAATCCGTAGGTAGCGCTCATCCACTGCAGTAGTAGCTCTTGGGCGGCCTGAGCGAGGCAAGCCATCGACAGTTCTTGTCTCTGCATCCCCTCCATGTCCGAAAAACATCGCTTTGGTTCACTCAGAGACACCTGGACACTTCCCATGTTGGCACAAAGTAACAGTGCGGACCCTATCGAACAGCGGTATTGATCGTCTAGGCGTGGTTGCACTACAGACAACACGAGCCATGTACTTCCTTCCTGGTGGAATGATTGGAACTGATGGGCTGTCGGACCCCCTTCGTCTAATAGCCACCGCTCATGCATGGTTGTTTACATCTTTGGGCGAGTTTAGTATCATCTCTGAACAGTCAAATGGACTGTGTCTATGATACAATATCCACAGTCAACGTCTATCTTCAGGAGTTCTGGGAACTGGGGTGGTGCAAACCTTTTTTTGATGTGTGTAGTAGCAGTCCTCCCAGTCACGACCAAGGTTTTCGATACGTTTACCTTGGTTAGCAGGCGATTTCCGAAACTTTAAATCCCACTCATATTTTCTACTCTGGCTCATTACCAACATACTGGCATACAGGCCTGATAAGAACAAAGTTCTGACAGACCCTCCAGCTCTGAAGAAGAGGGAATGAATGATATTAAAAATAAAATGACGATACTGAATAAAACTATTAGTCATCCCCAAGAGTCATCACGCTAATATCGTGTAACAGCGTCTCTAGCCTCTTCAACGGTCTCAGTTCGACAAGGAAGAGTGTCCAAAAGTGTCCTCGGGTATGCCATGTCCACGTGAAACCACTCGTTAACGATTAGGTCCCATAGAGGTAACAACTTACGGCGATGTTGACTGCTACATTTAACTCGATGTTCCATTGTATTAGGTGGGCAGTGGAGCAGAGACTGGATGTCAAATAGCGGACTGACATTTTCAAACAGTTATTAAAAGTAAATATTGATTACGTTTTTCTAAATTTTTGTGTTCAAGCGAACGAATTAAAAAAAAAACCATGAAATTGAAATCTTTCACAAGTACTATTTCTTCCACTCAGTCGACTTTAAAAACAGAAAATTAACATTCATTCACAAGAACCATATATTTACACGAAAATATTTCCTTGTAAAATTACTAAATTCTTACGACACTCTGGTAACGGCGGCACAGAGGATAACTCGCAGATATGCCACTCATCGGCACATGCATAGACGCAGACTTTTCTATGGAATTGAGATCGGCTGATTTACCCAGCCTGACGAGATGCAGTGCGGTGGCTGAGAGTTCGTCAATGCTGGACCCTGTGAACACACCGGTTGTCGTCTTAGAAAACGAGAGTGTGTACAGCATTCTCGTAATGTCGATGTAGAAGAACGAGCAACACTTCATCGTGGAGATCTTTCACAGTAAAAACATGAGTGGACCTACGTTGTTGTTATTGTGGTCTTCAGTCCAGAGACTAGTCTGATGCAGCTCTCCATATCCTGTGCAAGCTTCTTCATCTCCCAGTACCTACTGCAACCTACATACTTCTGAGTCTGTTTAGTGTATTTCATCTCTTGGTCTCTCTCTACAACTTTTACCCTCCACGGTGCCCTCCAATGCTAAATTGGTGATCCCTTGACGCCTCAGAACATGTGTAACAAACGATCCCTTCTTCCAGTCAAGTTGTGCTACAAATTTCTCTTCTCCCCAATTCTATTCAATACCTCCTCATTAGTTATGTGATCTACCCATCTTCAGCATTCTTCTGTAGCACCACATTTCGAAAGCTTCTTTCTCTTCTTGTCCAAACTACTTATCGTCCATGTTTCACTTCCATACATGGCTACACTCCATACAAATACTTTCAGAAAAGACTTCCTGACACTTAAATCTTAACTCGATGTTAACAAATTTCTCTTCTTCAGACATGCTTTCCTTGCCATTGCCAGTCTACATTTTATTTCCTCTCTACTTCGACCATAATAAGTTATTTTGCTCCCCAAATCGCAAAACTCTTTTACTACTTGAAGTGTCTCATTTCCTAACCTAATTCCCTCAGCATCACCCGAGTTAGCTTGACTAAATTCCATTATCCTCGTTTTGCTTTTGTTGATGTTCATCTTATATCCTTCTTTCAAGTCACTGTCCATTCCGTTCAGCTGCTCTTCCAGGGTCCTCTGCTGTCTCTGACAGAATTACAAAGCCATCGGCAAACCTTAAGGTTTTTATTTCTTCTCCATGGATTTTAGTTCCTACTCCACATTTTTCTTTTGTTTCCTTTACTGCTTGCTCAACATACAGACAAAATAACATCAGGGATAGACTACAACCCTGTCTCCCCCCTCCCAACCACTGATTCCCTTTCGTGCCCATCGACACTTATAACTGCCATCTGGTTTCTGTACAAATTGTAAATAGCTTTTCGCTCCCTGTATTTTACCCCTGTTACCTTCAGAATTTGAAAGCTTTCTCTAAGGTTTGCCTTTCCTTAATCTATTTTCTAAGATAAGTCATATGGTCAGTATTGCCTCACGTTTTCCAACATTTCTACGGAATCCAAACTGATCTTCCCCGAGGTCGGCTCCTACCAGTTTTTCCAATAGCCTGTAAAGAATTCGTGCTATTATTTTGCAGCCGTGGCTTATTAAACTGATAGTTCGGTAATTCTGACATCTGTCAAGACTTGCTTTCTTTGGAATTGGAATTATTATATACTTCTTGAAGTCTGAGGTTATTTCGCCTGTCTCAAACATCTGGCTCACCAGATGGTAGAGTTTTGTCAGGTCTGGCTCTCCCAAGGCTATCAGTAGTTCTAATGGAATGTTGTCTACTCCTGGGGCCTTGTTTCGACTTAGGTCTTTCAGTGCTCTGTCAAACTCTTCACGCAGTATCATATCTCCTATTTCATATTCATCTACATTCTCTTCCATTTCCATAATATTGTCCTCAAGAACCTCGCCCTTGTATAGACCCTCTATATACTTCTTCCACCTTTCTGGTTTTCCTTCTTTGCTTAGAACTGGGTTTCCATCTAAACTCTTGATATTCATGCAAGTGGTTCTCTTTTCTCCAAAGGTCTCTTTAATTTTCCTGTAGGCAGTACCTATCTTACCCCTAGCGATATGCGCCTCTACATCCTCACATTCTGTCCTCTAGACAACCCTGCTTAGCCATTTTGCACTTCGTGTTGATCTCATTTTTGGGACATTTGTATTCCTTTTTGCCTGCTTCATTTACTGCATTTTTATATTTTCTCCTTTCGTCAATTAAATTTAATATATCTTCTGTTACCCAAGGATTTCTACTTCGTATCTATCTTGGCTACAAAAATGCTTTCACTATGATGTTTGTAGTAGCTTACCCGCATTCCTATTTTTTTATTCATTATTAAACCTACTCCTGCATTACCCCTATTTGATTTTGTGTTTATAACCCTGTAGTCACCTGACCAGAAGTCTTGTTCCTCCTGCCACCGAACTTCACTAATTCGCACTATATCTAACTTTAACCTATCCATTTCCCTTTTTAAATTTTCTAACCTACCAGCCCGATTAAGGGATCTGACATTCCACGCTCCGATCCGTAGAACGCCAGTTTTCTTTCTCCCGATAACGACATCCTCTTGAGTAGTCCCCGCCCGGAGACCCGAATGGAGGACTATTTTACTTCCGGAATATTTTACCCAAGAGGACGCCATCATCATTTAACCATACAGTAAAGCTGCATGCCCTTGGGAAAAATTACAGCTGAAGTTTCCCCTTCCTTTGAGCCGTTCGCAGTACCAGCACAGCAAGGCCGTTTTGGTTAGTGTTACATGGCCAGGTCAGTCATCATCGAGACTGTTGCCCCTGTAACTACTAGAAAGGCTGCTGCCGCTCTTCAGAAACCACAAGTTTGTGTGGTCTCTCAATAGATACCCCTCCATTGTTGTTGCACCTACGGCACGGCTATCTGTATCGCTGAGACACGCAAGCCTCCCCGCCAACGGCAGGGTCCATGGTTCATGGGGAGGGGGGGGGGGGACCTAAGTTATGCTACGAAGAACACCCACAAAACACCGCAGAACTATCTCTGGCCTAAACTACATTACAGGTACACACTGCAGATTAAACGCCTCATTGGATCGTCGGTGCAGTGGATGCCTTGTCATTTGGGAAGGCGCCACAAAGTATTTCGTCCGTCCACACTTACACGGGTCCAGTAGCTACTGTCAAGTTTCTGCGTCGTCTAGCTGAATAGAGATGGGTACTTTCACGTGCCACTATGAGCGATGGTCTATTGCAAGCTACTCGAGTGGAAATGAGTATCGCATGCATTTCCCTTTGCAGTGTTTGTTCGGAAACTGGTTGAGATACTCCTGCACTTCACTGATAGCAGCAATTATTGTCTGTTTTAAAATTGATAGTGATGGTCGCGGCATGACACTCCGATCCCTGTCAGTTAGGATCGTTGTGCGACCACTGTTCATATGACTGCAAGTAGGACACCATTCCTCGCAGACGTGTTGGACAAATTGGACAACTACATAAACGGTGTGGTCGTGGGAATGTTCAAACATTTTCTGTCATTCTCTCACGTCTTCACGTACACTAATCTTTCTGCACTGAATCCATACACACCGAGCGAGGTAGCACAGTGGTTAGCTCACTGGACTCGCATTCGGAAGGACGAGAGCTTGAAGCCCGCACCCGACCATCCTGATTTAGGTTTTCCGTGATTTCCCTCAATCGTTTTAGGCAAATGCTGGTATGATTCGTCTGAAAGGGCACGGCCGATTTTCTTCCCCATCCTTCCCTAATCCGAGCTTGTTCTCCGCCACTAATGGCCTCATTTTCGATGGGATGTTAAACACTAATCTCCTCTTCCTCTTCCTGTATCCATACAACTGACTGGGACATCCACAGCGCTTCACTGCCATGACTTATGTCAGGAGAGAATGTCACATACGCTCTAAAAATAGTTTTACGCCATGTATAGAACTGAAGGAGGAGATGTCAGTAAATGCCAGTATTGTCGATGGTGAGGGACTAGGTTCCATGATCTCTGATCTAAGCGATGGTGGCCATGCATTTATGACAAAATACAAATCACCATGAAACAATGTGAAATCGGTGATGTGCTTGTGTGTCTTGTGTACCTCCACAGTAGTAGCACATGCCAACGTATTTTGGTGTAATATAAATACACCAACATACAAAAAAAGCTAATTATACAGAAGGGAAGGAGGAAACGAAATCAAACTTTGAGTTGAGAGGACCCAGTGATTCAAATATCAAGCTTGTGAGGCGCGCAAATGGACAAAACATCTGATCTGTCTTCTCAAGCCCAGGTGTAAAACAAACATTTTAGATAAATATGAACCTGGCCCTGTACTTCAGCTAATATTAGGTGCAATTTTAAGTGCTGCTGTCACGTAACTAGAACGCATAAATTAATACAAGTGAAAAGTTGCGATCTATTCTATAAAGACAAAACAGCTATTACCTTTCTCATTCTACATATAATTCATCACTGTGCTTTCAGGGGTCAAGTGATAAACAACAATCATGTTCAGTTACTTCCAACACTCAATAAAAAAATATTTATCTCTTAGACATATTGAATTTGTGATTATTAAATTCATTATCTCTAGACATGAAAATTTTTATTATAGGCAAGAATGATTAAAAACCTTCCATCAGCTAACTTACATCTACAATGGCATAGCTGGTCAACGCACTGAGTTGGTGGAGAATAATTTTACTTTTGAAACAATGAAAAACTCTCATGTATTCAATGTGCGGTTAGGTTAGTATCCTAGCTTTTGATATCAGTGGTCAAAGCGTACGCAAGTTGGAGTGAGCAAAATCTCGACTCCTCATTTACTGTGGCCTGATGCGCGATGGGACTTTACCAGCTGGGATCTGCAACGGTGTTGTCTCCATGCTGGATCTGAAACGCTAATTCCCTACTCTGGTCACGGCTGAATTCACTCAGTCTCAACTTCCCTGCATTCTGTAGAACGTTAATTTTTCTCTAGTTGAAATAATGGTTATTGCACACTCACTAAGGGTTGGAGTGACGTGCACAATTTCTTTGCCCACAAAAATTCCCGCAGGAATAATTAAATAACTCTTTGCTATCTGTCGCCATAATACTTGAAGCATATCGTCCACACTTTGCAGAAACAAAGCTCTCAACGCCCTCGCTATTTTCCACACACTTGTGCGGTCCGCTGCGAGACAAGAGACATTCTTTTTGAAATTTTTGTTCTCAAAATGCGTTTTATAATGGGGACCTACCAACCATGTCGGGTCTACATCGCCCAGTGTGGCTTCAGCCAATCACTGTCTCGTAAGAGGTGAATTTTACTTTTCTTGCCAGGTCGCTGCCTGGCCCTGGTAAAGCCATCCAGCCACTTACCCTCGGTCCCACCATATTAACGTTAAAAGGAACAATGTATTGTTCTGGCGTTATTACTTTCTGCGCTGAAGCTCGCCGTTCTCTCGTTAAGTGGGGTTTTCCAGTCCCATTAACCACTTGCTCGGTTCATCTCCAAAATGTGTTTCACTTTAACTTACTTTTGCATGCTCCTGTCCTTATATTGGTAGATATTGTTTTGTTAGTTTTCAGTACATGAGATTACTGCAATTGCTTTTAATTGATATAATTATTATTTTCTGAGGATGTCATACTGTATCGTACTGTCATTCTGGATCAAGCTCATGTAAGGGCCATAAAATCTGGATGCCTTACAAGTAGAATTTACGAAGAATATGGCAATAAGAACGCAATTATCAGTGTGACTTTGCACCCTCCTCTGCCTAGAACCACACAATGATCTGGCTAGGAAGGATGTCATAAAGCCTTTGGATCTTCTCCTGAGGCAATTGTGGCGCACAGCTGTGGTAACTGGTCCATGACATTAGGAAAACTGGTACCATGACAAAGTTGACGTCAGAGCTGGTCCTGCAGACTTTGTATTAGGCACGGATGTGGGGATCCTTCTGACATGAGAGTACCTCAAAATCAACCCGACAATTCACAGAAACAAGTACGATATGTGGACCAGCATTTTCCTTTTACAAATTGACACCATTACATTGTAGCCTGAGAGATAACACATGAGGAAGCAAAATGTCCGTAACATACCACAGTGCTGTCACTGCTCCCTCAATCACTATGAGGTGTGTCATCTGAAGTCACATCCAATGGGTCTCCACAACATGACACCGACAGTAACACATCTGTGTCTCTCCAAAATATTGCAAGAATGGGACCTCTTCTCATGTCGCCACCAGACTCACCGAAGATGGTCGTCCACAGTAGAGTGGAAGCATAATTGGTTACTGAGCACAATACGATGTCATTCGTCAGCATTCTATACTTTTTTGTCACAGCACCACTCAAGGCACAGTTGTCGATGTTATGGTGTAATCGGCAGCCTACTCATTGGACGATAATTCCCTGGTCTGACTGCTGTTAGTATCCTACCAATGGTGCAGGACGACACAGAATGTTGTGTGGAGTCCATTACTTGTTCAGGATGGCCGTCGCTGTTGTGAAGAGGTTGCAGTGTGGTTGGTGTATAATATGGTGATCTTCTGTTGCGGTGCTTGTGGTGGTCACATATAGGCGACTGGTGCCTTGACGACGAGTATGGTTCCCCTAATGTTTCTGGGCGGCCAACACTGAGTCACTGTTACAACCGAATGCCTCACAAACCTGGGTATTGTACGACTCGATCAGCCAGCCAAATGAGTACTCAAAATGAGACTCTTTATAAGCTCTGGCAGGTGCTCAAATGAGGCCACTGAATCTCTGTGTCCCTCACAGTTATTACTCAGAATGTGACACTGTTCACGCCAATTATATACCTTAAACAGACCTGTTAACAACACTAAACATGAAGAACACTAGTGCATTCTGGTGACCCTCCTACTTGTCACAGAGAATTGTAGCTCTGACCATTTGCATACTTGCCGATGGTGAGTACGTTTATGAGGTTACATTGTATTCGGGGGCTTCACTTATTGTGTTATCTAGTGCACATTACCATCTAGGTACAGGATAGTATGTTTATATGCGCAGAACTGTGCTGACTCAAGGTGTTGCCAAGACGCGCAATAACCAGAGAATTATTTGTAGTGCTAAATGTAGTGCAGATTACCAGTAATAAAATAGGGAGCTATTGTATTAGTCTATTGCCACTACTAACGTTTTCTGCAGTGAAACATGGACGTTTAATGCTTAAACGGCTCAAAAATTGTGTGTTGCACAATGTGCAGTTGAAAGAGGCGCGTTACAATAAGGGACAGAAGAAACTGGTAAGAGAAAAGACAGGAGAAGAGGACGTGACAATAACTGTTACAAAACTGAAATGGGATGAGCCGTATATATAGCGAGAGAAAGTTACTGGAGATGGTTTAAGGAGATTCTGTGTTGGTTTCCTGATTATAATAAAACATCTGCAGGACGACTTAATAAAAGATTGACGACATAGAGAAACAAGCACGACTAACTAGATTGCGAAAATCTGAAGTTTGAAGATTTAAGCCTATACACAGTAGCGGATGATGAATGGATGATGTTACTGATGATGACGATGGCCATGATGATGATGATGATGATTAGTTAAGCAGTATGCAAACCGATTATATATAAAGCCCATACAGAATTTTGGTCTCTTGTAACTTATCTAGCATTTCATTAACCGGATGGATGATCATAGTAGCAGAATACCGATAGTGTTATTTAACGAAATCTGTAGGAAATGTATATGTGGCTTTACATGTAGCTTACTCCATTTGGTGTAGGCAAAACCTACCAAGGTAACTTGAAACCAATGGGTATCATAATAATTCTGAATAGGCGCAAAATTTAAAATCAACGTATGGCGATATTTTGATTGCCGCAAATCGAAGGGAATCGATAAAACTCCTACACGGGTGGAAAAGTTAAAAGCGACTAATCAAGTTGGTATATGTTTTTCTTTTGTTATTTACCGGTAGATATTTTAGGCAGTTTGTTCATATTTAAATAATATTTAGAGACTTGGTGAGGTTTGCGGGATCGATATTGAATTTACTAGTGTCGGAACATTAGCGTAGTAGCAGAAGGATGACGGATAAATCGACAGAAAGAAATCATCTGGTCAGGTCAGAAGTGTTTACAGAATCGGTTTCCAGTGTGGAACAGTTTTTAAGGTTCTGTGTATTGGTCGCACTCCTACCAAATTTATGGTGTACATTAGTTTTATTTGTCAGTGATTTTAGTTAGTAGTCATACTTTTACAGTTTTGCCCGAGTGGCCCAGTTCTCTTTTAGTATATATTTCTTAAGCAATCTTGGCACCTGCTGTAGAACTGTTATCCAGCGTTTACTTGTTCCTACACTGACTAACTCCCTCCTTGGTTTTATTGGTAACCGCATGTCCCAGGAAATAAACTGTCTCACTTTCTTCAACCAATTTTTTATTTTTTAGTATTTTATGTCGTGACAGTGTTTTTAGTTTCATTAAAGTGTGAAACTGCAGCACGAATTTGTATGTAGACATGCACACACCCATGTATGATTTTTTATTATTCATTTTAATATACTAATAAGCTACTGCTCTCTGTGTTGTCATTTCCAGAGAGTCCTTAGAGTCTCCAGTACGTGACCACGTGCGATCTTTCCAAGAAGATTGGTTACGAGGAAAAATTTTTTGTCGCTAAGCATTTAATTAATACCAGTAAACCACAATTTCTTAGAAAATCGTACTCCCATATAGACATTTATAGAACATAATTCCACCTCTAAAACATATGAACGCACTATAACATATCCTCTTATGAATGGTCCCTCATGAGAAAATTACATGTAAGATATCGGAACAGGAAAGGCACAATAATGAAATACAGTTCGCTACATGGAGATTTGACGACCAAACAGGAACCAATAGGGTTACGCGCTCGAGTCACTCGTGCACTAATTCATGCAGGGTTTCATCAGTTTTAATCTAATTAGCCAAATACTGGCCAAAACCTACAGTGCAGTGAAGAGTACAAAAGGGTTACATTTAGGTTGACTGGTGATGTCGTTAACTAACATACTTCAGGGTACAAAAATATAAAAATCATTAACCGGAAGAAGCTTTCCACACAATAAGGTGACCATCTTATACGCTCTGACAAAGTACAGGCATTACTCATATTGTGTTATGATGGTATTTGTAGTAAACCATGTGCTTGACTGATGGATAAAATCCAGTTCAATTTTGATGAACTCAGAAACTGCAAAATAATTCAGAATTACACACGTGTATGGGTAGACTTATTAAGCTCAGGAGAACGAGATCTAACGTTTTGAAGCTGCTAGTGTTGAATATCTTGGTCTAGATACCATGTGGTTGGCTAGCGGCCAGTGCACTGTTTAATAATCACAAAGGGACCCACACTAAAAATAGGAAAATCCTAACAGATGCAATCCAATATGCGAATTGTAGGAACATGGAAACACATGCCGCAACAGCTCCCCCCCCCCCCCCCCCCCACCCGCCCTCCCTTTTACACTACAGCAAACACCACGGGGTCAAAAGTCATTCTCTCCAGACAAAGCAATACCCACAGAACTGCATAAAACGCGTGAATTTACCCCAAGAAAAATTTAGATTGGGGAAGACTCGTAAAACCTTTGCATTGTCTGCATAAAAATCTCTTCCAAATTAACCGCAAACTCAAACCACACTGTTTTAACCGAAGTTTTGTCCATGTTGAAGAAGCGGGAGCAACACTTACCAAGCCCCACCAGAAAAAAGCCGTATCTTCCCTAGCCTGGTCCCGTGCATTCACCTCGTGTCGGTGGTGGGCAAAGACCCATTTGAACTAGATACCTGTACCTCGTGAGACAGTACTTCTGCCCCCTGTGACTGACCAGTACCTCTGGTTTTAAATCACGCCATCCAAAGATTAGGTTGTCACTATGAAGTACAGCTACGCAAAAAGCTCTGACTACAATGGAGAGAATTTCAAATCACCTTTTTCCTTCAGTTGACAAACGCCCATAGACATGGGAAAGTTGATAAGATAAACGGACTGTATAAGGGGGGAAAAACATGAATGCACACCCCTTTCCTCAGACGGTAAGTGCTGATGTGACAACGAAACAAATAATAGTACAAACAAGAGAGCTAATAGTTCTCAGATACTAAATATTCATGAAACAGGTCTTATTGATCCCTTTCAGTGTATAAAAGAACTTCACACTTCTCATTACTATACAAAAATGAGTTAATGTGTTAATTATTTCATGTTATGCGTATAAACGATAAAAAGTTTAGAAAAGATCTGAAATTAATTTTAAAGGATTTTGGAAGTCACTAAGTGCTCCGACTATCAAAAACTGGATGACTATAGTCTGGATTTTTAGCGCCCCGTTTTAAGCAAAAGCTGGTTTTTCATGCATCTCGATGTTTATGACGTCATAGCTCCTGAACTATGTGTCGTACATTGGCGTAGTTTTGCAGGTACATTCAGTGCTGTATGTGGATGCTGTTTCCAAAATGTGTTGCGAATAAAGTTCGCAGTAAAGAAGTAATAAATTAGATCGTCATACCTGATGTGATAGTTTTACTGCAGGAACAGCGAACATATAGTAAGCGATAAACAATTTTTCTTTCATCACTTAGTAGGGAGTGGGGAGTGGGGAGTGGGGGGGGGGGAGCGTCAGCGAGAAAAAGTTTCAAAAAAGTTTGAAATTATGTGTAAAGCTTGTTGGAAGCCGCGAAGTGCTCTCATACGCCAATACTGGATGAATATAGTCCGGGTATTTGCACGCTATCAGTTACGCGGCCTCAAGAGAGACATACAGTTTCTAACTGAAAACCTACCTTATTGTGTTAAACTTTTAACATATCATTATACCTATTAATGAGTGGATTATGGCAGAATTTTAAATTTTTAGATTCGTCCAGAAATTATATGTTATGAAGCTGTTATACAGGGAAACTAAAACTGGAAATGGATGCCATGAACAGGGTTAGCCATTTAGTATAGACAAGAGTCAGTCAAATGAAAACAGACGGAAAAAGTAAGTAATCGCTGTAGCAAATCTGTATGAAAATACCCCGCAGAGATTTTCGGATTGAAGGAGGTGAACGGTAGATCTTGGTGATCGATTCATATTTGAGCTAGGAACAAGTGTTGAACGTTTCTGATTTAGCCCGGACCAGCGGCCATTTGTATAGCCATTCACGAGTAGTTGTCTTACTGTAGCTACGTTAAGGTACATTAAGTAAGGTCTGAATGGCGAACCGGAGCCGGCGCTTAGGCAAATTGTGTGAATCGATTAATTCCTTCTGTAAAAGATTGAGTTAGAGTGAAATTAATGCTCAGCTAATGGCGCAATTTGTACCTGAACCGTCCAGGTTTTAAGTGCAAGAACAGAAACCATTAAATAACTCCGGACTGGACTGAGACTGACGGTTCAAATTCGGTCCACCGCTATATTGGGCCATGGTCTAAGGAAAGTTGTAACCGTTTCAAAAAAAATCTTGCTTAATTAGATTTCACATTCAAAAAACATGTTTTTCTGGAGGATTTTGAAGCGCGCCACTTCTGTACTTTAAACTTGTGCCAATCGGTTCAAACTTTGCACTAAGGCAGATACATGGATAAAGTCAAAACGAATTTTTTTGCTAATAATCTGTATCGGTTGTCGAAATAAGATGGTTTAAACTCGAGCTTAATGTAACACGTGCAATTCGTTCTTGTGTGGATTAACTGTGTGGTAGAGGCTTAAGGTGAATTACATACATAAAAAATACATTCCTACGATAAAATTGATAGCTCTGTTTCAAAAATCGCACGCCACTTCTATCTTCCAGATTTGTGTGAATCAGTTCAAAATTTGTTAGAAGCTGGACAAATAATATAATTAACGGTCGTTCTTCTGTTTTGTGTAATCTTTATCCATCATCATCATCTAGCGACCTAAATTTGCTCATAAGATTCACGTAAAATGCAGTTTTAAGAGAATCACACGTGCTAAGACTATTTAAAGTGATACAGATAATAATGAAACATGTAATCTTACGGTAATTATAAGAAATATTTGCAAAAATCTTTCACCATTTAAGTATTACATGCGAAAATTCACGCGTTT
This sequence comes from Schistocerca cancellata, assembly GCF_023864275.1. Classification (NCBI taxonomy): domain Eukaryota; kingdom Metazoa; phylum Arthropoda; class Insecta; order Orthoptera; family Acrididae; genus Schistocerca; species Schistocerca cancellata. The sequence continues at coordinate 703,088,302 of NC_064628.1, forward strand.
GAGCATCAAACTGTGTTCTGTAGAAATTTGAGTAGTAGGGAGATGGTGGTATCAGTGCAATTTTTTATCAAATTGATATGCAAATTGATTAAATTGATCAATTAGTCCCCCCCTCCCCGACCACACTCACCACCAACAGCGCATTACATCATGTGTTTCTCTCAGCCTCCTTACTCCTCCCCACCCTCCCCCTCCCCCAACCCTATTGGCGGGAATTTCGAATTTTGGCATTAATTTCGAATTTTGGTGGAAATTTCGAATTTTGGTGGAAATTTCGAATTTTGGTAAGAATTTCTTTGCCTCAGGGCTGTGTCGACATTTCCCCCCCCCCCCCCACCCCTGACCCTAGAATTGGCAAGAAATTAAAAATAGCGGTACCCTTTCTGAGATTCAAACCCAGGTCCTCCTGGAAGAAAAGCCCAAGTGAATCCCCCTAACAGAATTATTGCTCCAGAGGAGCTTAGAATTGATGGGAAGTTAAAAATGGTGGTGCCCTTTTTACTCTGGTTCTACTGGATGGAAAACCCAAGTACACCCCCCAGCACATGGAAACTGTTCAGATGCAGGAGGGGAAGATAGGTTAGTGTACATTATTTATTTTGGTTGGGAAAATGAAGTAAAGATAGGTCCTAATTACATAATAAATCATAAAGATCGAGCCTGATTACGTAACTATATGCATAGCGCTTCACAAGGACGGCCTAAAATCGCAATAAAACTTAAAAACGTACGATACAATACACCCCGTATTACCCTGCTGGGAAAAATTTTACAATAGCACTCGAAACTAGTGACAGACACACTCAAACTCTATTCTTCACCTACAAGCTGGCAGGAAGAAGGCCGGGCTGTAAGGTACTACCTTTATTCTTTTCTGCTGGAAATATGTTCAAGTGACAAGATGATGGTGTTGGAAAGAGAGGAGTTTAAGTGTATTTATTATCTGTAACCATACAGCTGAAGACAGTATGTATCCTTGTTTGACGACACAGTTCGCCACAGACACCTGCTCAAAAACCACCCCGCAGCCCAGGTAAGCGAAGTCAATACATGATACCACAACTGGTGGAAAAAATAAATCACAGTTCTAATTACACTTCAATTATCATGAGAAAACCATCACTGATAATGATGGGTCGTAATGCTGCAACACATGTACTGGGGAAAATCGTCGTCCTAAAAGACGGAAGAGGGGGGGGCAGTAGTTGAACGTATATTCTCCTCGAGTGGAGTCCACAAACTGCTGAAAATCGAGGCCCTCTTATGTCCCTCTCTCCATCCCTCCATTCACCCATCCAGCTACGGGAAGGACACACGCTTCTTCATACAGCCAGCTACTCTGCTGTGCTTTGCACTCTAACACCCTTCCGCCTTCGCTGTGGCCACTAACTGCCTTAAGGCGAAGCTCCTTCACCATTACAATAGCATGTATAGTCAACTAAACAATAGGAGTTAAAAGGACGGCTGCCCCAAGTGGAACTTGTTCATCTAATATACAGCGACACAGCCCAAACACGCCAGCTCCCTTGTCAGCGATCGACCACCCATAGACTAGGCACACTCCCAACATCTCCAATAGGCCTGTCGTCCTGCAATGAAGAACACTTTTATTTAACGTCAACATAACTGTTTCTTGCAATCTGTTAAGCGTATTTCTCCGAAAGTCTGCACCCCTCTGGAACAACTACGACATTCTGGAATTCTGGAGAACGCTCCTTATTGCTTTTTCAAACAGCTAGCTGCTCCGCCGGGTGCATGTGGTTTTCCTGAAGCGCCACTGCCACCCTTCTGCGGTCACTGTTCTCACTAGACCTTCCACCATCCTCCTCAGCCACTCGTGGTACGCGGCCTGCCTTGAGGCGACAGCCATTTGGCAACACGAAAGGGAAATTTAACGGCACCACCCAGCCCCTAGTAGGAGTGTGGATGTGTCCGGCGTCCACCCACAGTAGACTCGCCTCCCATGTATCCAGCAGTCTGCTTTCATATGATTGCGAAAAATTGTATTTGACGTCAATGCATCTCCTAAAATCAATCATCTATTAAAAAAGGAAAACACAATTGTGACTGCCGGCTGAAGTGGCCTAGCGGTTCTAGGCGCTTCAGTCTGGAACCGCGCGACCGCTACGGACGCAGGTTCGAATCCTGACTCGGGTATGGGTGTGTGTGTGATGTCCTTAGGTTAGTTAGGTTTAAGTAGTTCTAAGTTCTAGGGGACTGATGACCTCAGAAGTTAAGTCCTATAGTGCTCAGAGCCATTTGAACCATTTTTGAACAACTGTGACTATAATAAATGTCCTCTTTTCACAAAAATAGGGGTAGTTCATTTTCTTTTAGTTTTACCAGCAAAACCAGTATAGCTTTTTGCGTTGAACTGCAGGATACAATTCGCATCTCATTATTTTGGTTCATCCAGGGAGGTGCACTGTCGCCAATTACAGATGATCACCAGAGACATGTCCACTCTGCGTAAAATCAGGAAAAAAATACCTTGACTGTTTTGCTGCACAAACTATCGATCACCGTAGAATGTCCTCATTATCTCGAAACCGTCATCAGAGTAAAGAAAAAGCGAGAATTTAAACTCCAAAGAAAAAAATCTATACTAAGCAATTTCTTTCAGCTTGATGGACAGAAAACATGACCTGAGAGTGTTTCTCACGTTCAGTGTCTGTAAATAAACTGTCATGCACATGTGTATTACAAACATTTCAGACACATGAAATTACGTTAGAGAATACAATCTTTCACGCCATTGGTTCACATGTTGGAGAAAACACGATCATATTTCTTTCCACAATAGCAAGCTATAATTCAAGAGGACATAGCTGTTTTTTACACTATGGCAGTTTCCCTTTTGCCAGTTCGATGCTATATCATACTAGCAAAACAAATCCTGAGAGCCTGTCTCGGCCGGTGTAGGTGCAAGATCGAAATTTCGTTAAAAGATAGCGCCACAATGAGAAGAAAAGAAACACCTGGTAAGAGTAATTCCGTGGTGCCCTAGCCATCTCTTCCACCCACCAGCTGGCACTTCATTGTTACGAAATTGATAGGCTAATTAATTAAACTGATCATGAGAGTCACTTTGCAAGGCGAGCAATTTTTATCAGCAGTTAAATTGCACTCACCATATAGTTCAAATAGGAATCAATGGAGGGTAGATGATGTTCTTTTCGATGAACACTATTGAGAAATTACATTTGAAGCTGACTATAGAGGGGTTCTACATCCTATAACATACATTTCGCGTAAGGACAACGCTATTAAAAACACGATCGTAGCGAATACCCTGCATAAAAAGCGGTTTTGAGTCTAGAGAAACACACGGGTCGCTTACAGAATTACGATTTCTGGTATAAACGCTGTCCGCGATTTGGAATCAAGGCTATCCATTCAACAACATACTAGCGTTGGAACCTGTAGAGACGTCTTTTAATGGTTACAGCTTGGGCGAATCATATTTGTACCACTCTCATATCTCGAAATGGATCACCATTTTCGAAACCATCTTGTCCCTACCTTGAGGCCAGATGATGAAAGTATCATCCACATAACGGAAAAAACAAATATGTTTCCATTTGGATGAGATATATAAATTCGTGACCACAGGTGAGAGTGGAATGCCCATTGCGACTCCTTCCGTTTGTTCATAATATTCTCCATTAAACAGAAAATACGTGGAGGTCAAGACATGCTTGAAAAAGTCTGTGGTCTTCTCGTCAAATTTCTGCCCCATAAGCTTGACTGACTCTCGTAGAGGCACCCTGGTGAATAATGAAACAACGTCAAAGCTCACCAGGATATTTGAGTGATGCAGCGTGAAATTGTCAAGATGTTTTATGTTAAATGGCACAGCCCTGAGACAGAGAGATTCCTACCAAAATTCGAAATTGCCGCCAAAATTCGAAATTCCCACCAAAATTCGAAATTCTCGCCAGCTGCCAGGTTGGGGCAGGGTGAGGGCGGGAGGGGTAAGGAGCCAGGGGCCCACGTGCAGGCTGAGAGAAACACATGATGTCATCTGGGGGTGGGGGTGGCTATGGTCGGGTGAGGGGGGGATAAATTGATAAATTTAATTAATTTGCATATCTATTTGCTATCAAAATTGCACCGATTCCTCCATCTCCCTACTACTAATGTTTTTGCATTTAAGTGAATAAAATTAAAAGAACTGCTTTTTACAGGTGATTATCATTTCGTTGTGTATATGTTAGAGATTTTGTTCGCCAGTGACTTAGAATCATCGGAAAATCCGTTGTCATGCAGAACAATGAATGCACCAAGCTAGAATTATGCCCAGTTCTATGCAAAATGAAACAGTGTTTGATCCAGCATCTGATGCTTTATCAATAACCACCCAGAAAGTTGAACTACTCCGAAAAATCCTATAACAGTAAGGGTCAGAAATAAATCATCTTATTTCTAACCAACAGAAAATGTTTTACGACGTTATCTTCAAAATCTAATATTATGTTTTGTAGAAATTTAATTTTCTGAAGAAACAAGCTTAAGTTCGTCAATTTTCATACAGGATTGAAAAGTTGATAATGTTTTGTCCTGCATACAATGTTAAGCAGTTATTCTGCTTATTTCAGCCAATCATACTCACACTTAATTCGGACTGGTTGTTGCAACATTTCGTGCCAAGCCGGCCGCGGTGGTCTAGCGGTTCTGGCGCTGCAGTCCGGAACCGCGGGACTGCTACGGTCGCAAGTTCGAATCCTGCCTCGGGCATGGGTGTTTGTGATGTCCTTAGGTTAGTTACGTTTAAGTAGTTCTAAGTTCTAGGGGACTTATGACCTAAGATGTTGAGTCCCATAGTGCTCAGAGCCATTTCGTGCCAAAATTATTCACGAGTGTATTTGTAGCGGTGGTTTCTTAATTTTTAGTTTTCATTAATGCATGGTTTAACACTAGAACGGCGGAAGGAGTCAAAATGACCCCTGTCATATGTTTTTCATTCATTGTCATATCCAATTTATTTACTTCGTTAATGAAATGATATGACTTTTTCTAATTTTTTCTCCTCTTTCTGAATGTGTTATACTATGTACAAAATATTTTAATTTTCTTCGCCATTTCATTCAGTATACCAAGAACGGCGGAAGGGGTCAATTTGACCCCACGTAATTTCTTTTCTGAATATAAGTAAATTATCCAACAATACAGTGGCAACAGTTATCAGTAACGCGGAGCAGCTGCTCCTCATCGTTGAAACTTGGCACTATACATTCCAGTTTTCCATAGCTTATGTTGTGTCACTCAGGCAGTCTTTGTCCGTGAAACACGTTTTCGAACTTGTATCGTCAGCGTGGACTTTCTGATGAAGATGTGTTACATCTCTTGAAGAATTCCGAAATTGAATCGGAAATTGACTTCAAAAATGGCTCTGAGCACTATGGGACTCAACATCTTAGGTCATAAGTCCCCTAGAACTTAGAACTACTTAAACCTAACTAACCTAAGGACATCACACGCACCCATGCCCGAGGCAGGATTCGAACCTGCGACCGTAGCAGTCCCGCGGTTCCGGACTGCAGCGCCAGAACCGCACGGCCACAGCGGCCGGCAAATTGACTTCACTAGTGAAGACAATGATTATGTACCTGACACAAGTGAACGAGGGCAATTAGTGGAAGAGGATTCAAATGCTGATATACGTCAATCATCACCTTTTTCAAGACAGCAGGTACAGCTGGAAGGGTCTAAAAGATGACTGCAAAAGATGGAACCGTGTGGGAGATTGGAAATTATTCATCTTCTGGAAGCCTGTCAACTGTGAATGTTCTGAAGTCCCACTGCTTATGCTTGACAACGAGGAGACAGCCCCGTCGTCGGTGCCTTCCGTCTTATTTTTGACGAAGCAATGCTATGTCTTATGAAAAAATACACAGAATCAAATGCTTGAAAAGTAGTAAAAGACAATGACTGGACTGCGTCACTTGAGGAACTGGAGAAACTGATAGCCATCAGGTATGTTTGGGGAGTACTGTGCACAAAAGGTATGTCTCTGGATGATCTCTGGGCGCACTCTTGGGGGCCTGCTTTGATCAAGGACATGTTGCCAAGGAACAGACTTCAGGAGCTTCTCAGATTTCTCCGTTTTAATGAAAAATCAACTCGGTCTGAATGCCTAGCAGCCAAAAAATTCGCTCTTGTACCTGAAATTTGGAGAAAGTTCATTGAAAACAGTATTCACGCTTAGTGCCCTGGAGAAAATATAACAATAGACGAGCAGCTGTTACCAAGTAAAGCAAGATGGAGGTTTACTCAATTCGTGTCCAGTGTTGTGGGTTGGCAGGAGAGCCAACACCGGTTTTGAGAGGAAGCCGAAAGGCAAGCGTTTTAACTCACGCAGGCTGGCGTGTGGTCTGGAACAGGACAAGGAAATTAGACTTTAGCAAGAAACGTACGTAGCTGCTGGAATACTTAACTTTAATCCATAATTGGTGAACATCGCTCTTGACGGTACATGTTTTACAGCATCAATAGTAACTGGTAATGGCGCCTTGCTAGGTCGTAGCAAATGACGTAGCTGAAGGCTATGCTAACTATCGTCTCGGCAAATGAGAGCGTATTTTGTCAGTGAACCATCGCTAGCAAAGTCGGCTGTACAACTGGGGCGAGTGCTAGGAAGTCTCTCTAGACCTGCCGTGTGGCGGCGCTCGGTCTGCAGTCACTGATAGTGGCGACACGCGGGTCCGACGTATACTAACGGATCGCGGCCGATTTAAAGGCTACCACCTAGCAAGTGTGGTGTCTGGCGGTGACACCACATCCAGCATACCAGAAAAATATGGTCTCAAACTGTGGTTGGCTGTTGATGTAACTACAAAGTGTGATTTTCCATACCTCGGCAAAGAGGACACGCATAGAGAGAAACAACTTGGGGAGTACGTCGTTCTGCGTCTCATGGAGCCATTTGTAAATCAAGTGAGAAATGTGACCACTGACAACTTCTTTACGTCTCTTCAACTTGCTAAAAACTCCAAGGAAAGAAAACTTCATTAGTTGGTACAATGAACAAGATTCGCCGTGAAATCACCGATGAAGTAAGGAAGCCGAATGCTGAAATACACTCCACCACAATACTGCACAATAGTGGCAACACAGACTGCACCTTGGCTGCATACCAAGGGAAGAAGAATAAAAAGAGTCATTCTTCTAAGTACGCTGCATGCTGAAGTAGCAATAAGCTAGGAAGGAATGAAAAAACCCGCAACTGTGACTTTCTACAATGCAACAAAGTACGGGGTGGATGTCGTTGAACAAATGACCCGTAAGTATATTACGAACGTTGCATGTGGGAGATGGACAATGCATGTCTTCTACAACATATTGAACATGGCGTAAATAAACGCATGGGTCATCTATAACACAGTAACGAACAAGAAAATAAAAGGAAGAAGTTCACACTTCAGCTGGCAAATGAACTAAAGGGAACGAAAGAGCAAGAACTTCAGGTAAAGGAAGAGTATATGGGACTGAAATCACCTAGAAAGCGGAGGAAATGCCAATTCAGCCTCTGCAAAGGCAACAAGACCAGCGAATACTGTATACGAGTAAAGTGGCGCAAAGTCGTGTATCGGTACGGAAAATGTGAGCGTAAAACGGAAATCACGTGTGCTAAGTGCATCTAGCAGCTTCAAATGACTTGATTGCATAGTAATACAGAGCTGTTTGTAAAACACATGTGAGAGTAAAATGGACCAAATATACTGAATGTGTCTATAAGTTAATAAATTAACTTTAATTTATAGTTAAGAAACTTGTTAGCAGTTGCAACAATAAATGTGTATGATACATTGTTGTTCACATAAATTGGTAATTATTATTTATAATTGTAAATAATTGTTGTGATCACTAGAAATACTCCTCATCACCATCCACTACGTAGTGTTATAAACGCTAATCATCAAACTAAAGCCAGGGCTTGATATCACATGTGTCGATAATCGAAGCGAATTACCTAGAGATTCGAAATAACGTCGGTGGCAGACCTGTGGGATTCTCAAAATGTTAGAGAAAATTGCTAGAAAAGGGTGGGAACTATAATGGTTTAGAGACGTCAAATATAAAAATATTTTATGTGAGGTCAAAATCACCCCTTTCTGCCGTTTTAGGAATGTCAGAAACTCCGCCGTTCTAGTGTTAAATAAACAATGACAGGAATTTAACATAGGAGGTAGCACATGGTCCAGTCACTTTAATGTGACCACTGCCTATGTTCATCAACGACATCCAATAACAACTGACAGACGGCAGGTGGCAGCACAAGTAGTAGAGGGTATATAAAGCGAAGTTGATGCTGTAAGGTGGAAACGGAGGGGTTCATCTGACGTCCTAAACAGCATGATAATTGGCTTTCAGGTTAAGGCCGGAAGCATTTCCGAAACTTCTAGGTGTGTAAACTGTTTGCATGCCGCCGTGGTTAAAGTAGGGCATGCATGGTAAAACGGGGCTATCGAAAACTGGCGCCAATGCAGCACAAAAATGGTTCAAATGGCTCTGAGCACCATGGGACTCAACTGCTGAGGTCATTAGTCCCCTAGAACTTAGAACTAGTTAAACCTAACTAACCTAAGGACATCACAAACATCCATGCCCGAGGCAGGATCCGAACCTGCGACCGTAGCGGTCTTGCGGTTCCAGACTGCAGCGCCTTTAACCGCACGGCCACTTCGGCCGGCCAAGGCAGCACACGACGGGCCACAGATGACAGGCTATGCATGGTTAAACAGGGCTATTCAAAACTGGCGCCGTGGTGCTCCACGGGCCATAGATGACAGGGTAAATGAGCGCTGCGGAGATTTGCACGGGCGAATAGACCTGCAACTGTTGAGCAACTGACCACCCAAATGAACCAAGGGGCTACCAACAATGTCTCCTCCAGCAAATGTTGCTGCATATAGGCCTCCGTAGCAGACGCCTCCTTCATGCACCCGTGCTGACAGCTGTTCTTTGGCGACTAAAGCTGGAATTTGCACGCCAATACCACAACTTGATGTCCACAATGCTCCATCAGAGATTAGACCATTGTTGCGTACGGCAAGAAACTTCTGGAAGCGAACATCCTGCAACAGTTGTCGGAAAGGTACAGGATGGAAGATGTTCTTTGGGCAATCTTGTCATTCTGGAAGACACAGTGCATCAATGGATCAACACAAGTATTCATATATCTTTGGGGACCATGTTCACTCAAGAATGCAGTTTCTTTTCCTCAGCACCATGGCATCTACCAGCAGGACAATGCAGCTGTCACACAGATCGGAGTATACGTGCGTGGTTCGAGAGCACCAGGGCTGAGTTTACCGTACTCCACTGGCCATAAAGCTTCCCGGATGTAACATCAGTCGAGAATCCGTGGGACCACCTCGATCGGGCTGTTCGCACCGTGTCCTCTACCGAGAAAACTAGCGCACTTGGCTACGGAGTCAGCATGGGTCCACATCGCTGCTGGTACCTTCCAGAACCTCATTCACTGTCTTCCTAGATCTCGCAGCGGTCTGCGTTGCAAAAGGTGCTTATTCGGGCTTTAGATTGGTCTTTGTTAATATGAGTCAACGCTGTAACATAGTTTATTACTTTACAATGAAATGAACACCCTCAGCTGCTTACAGGCATTGACATACGTCAACGGGGATAGATGAAAATGTGTGCCCAGACCGGTACTCGAACCCGGGATCTCCTGCTTACATGGCAGAAGCTCTATTAATCTGATCCACCGAGGACACAGAGGATAGCGCGACTGCAGGGATTTATCACTGGCACGCCTCCCGCGAAACCCACATTCTCAACGTATTGTCCCGCACTACATTCGTAGTGCCCCTGCCCATTATACTCATTACTCGCTGCGCGTTGCCGATTCCCGTAAGGGTTCGGGCACTGTTTGTGTATTCGCACAGAAGAAGAAGATGGTCAAGTGGCCGGTGGGCCTTAACTATATATATACACTCCTGGAAATGGAAAAGAGAACACATTGACACCGGTGTGTCAGACCCACCATACTTGCTCCGGACACTGCGAGAGGGCTGTACAAGCAATGATCACACGCACGGCACAGCGGACACACCAGGAACCGCGGTGTTGGCCGTCGAATGGCGCTAGCTGCGCAGCATTTGTGCACCGCCGCCGTCAGTGTCAGCCAGTTTGCCGTGGCATACGGAGCTCCATCGCAGTCTTTAACACTGGTAGCATGCCGCGACAGCGTGGACGTGAACCGTATGTGCAGTTGACGGACTTTGAGCGAGGGCGTATAGTGGGCATGCGGGAGGCCGGGTGGACGTACCGCCGAATTGCTCAACACGTGGGGCGTGAGGTCTCCACAGTACATCTATGTTGTCGCCAGTGGTCGGCGGAAGATGCACGTGCCCGTCGACCTGGGACCGGACCGCAGCGACGCACGGATGCACGCCAAGACCGTAGGATCCTATGCAGTGCCGTAGGGGACCGCACCGCCACTTCCCAGCAAATTAGGGACACTGTTGCTCCTGGGGTATCGGCGAGGGCCATTCGCAACCGTCTCCATGAAGCTGGGCTACGGTCCCGCACACCGTTAGGCCGTCTTCCGCTCACGCCCCAACATCGTGCAGCCCGCCTCCAGTGGTGTCGCGACAGGCGTGAATGGAGGGACGAATGGAGACGTGTCGTCTTCAGCGATGAGAGTCGCTTCTGCCTTGGTGCCAATGATGGTCGTATGCGTGTTTGGCGCCGTGCAGGTGAGCGCCACAATCAGGACTGCATACGACCGAGGCACACAGGGCCAACACCCGGCATCATGGTGTGGGGAGCGATCTCCTACGCTGGCCGTACACCACTGGTGATCGTCGAGGGGACACTGAATAGTGCACGGTAGATTCAAACCGTCATCGAAACCATCGTTCTACCATTCCTAGACCGGCAAGGGAACTTGCTGTTCCAACAGGACAATGCACGTCCGCATGTATCCCGTGCCACCCAATGTGCTCTAGAAGGTGTAAGTCAACTACCCTGGCCAGCAATATCTCCGGATCTGTCCCCCATTGAGCATGTTTGGGACTGGATGAAGCGTCGTCTCACGCGGTCTGCACGTCCAGCACGAACGCTGGTCCAACTGAGGCGCCAGGTGGAAATGGCATGGCAAGCCGTTCCACAGGACTACATCCAGCATCTCTACGATCGTCTCCATGGGAGAATAGCAGCCTGCATTGCTGCGGAAGGTGGATATACACTGTACTAGTGCCGATATTGTGCATGCTCTGTTGCCTGTGTCTATTTGCCTGTGGTTCTGTCAGTGTGATCATGTGATGTATCTGACCCCAGGAATGTGTCAATAAAGTTTCCCCTTCCTGGGACAATGAATTCACGGTGTTCTTATTTCAATTTCCAGGAGTGTATATTAGCATCATAAACGTTCCACGGTATTCAATATTTCGTTCGGTATCCTGTTAAAGAAACAATAAAAAATGAAAACAAATTAAAAAATTAAAAAATAAAAATTTTGGTGTCACCGCCGGACACCACACTTCCTAGGTGGTAGCTTTAAATCGGCCGCGGTCCATTAGTACATGTCGGACCCGCGTGTCGCCATTGTCAGTAATTGCAGACCGAGCGCCACCACACGTCAGGTCTAGAGAGACGTACTAGCACTCGTGCCCAGTTGTACGGACGACTTAGCTAGCGATGCACACTGACGAAGCCTCGCTCATTTGCAGAGCAGATAGTTAGAATAGCCTTCAGCTAAGTCCTAAGCTACCACCTAGCAAGTGTGGTGTCCGGCGGTGACACCACAAAAATAATATTAGATATGAAAATAAGGAAAAAATACAAAAGAATTAAAAATGAAACAAAAACCTTCCACGGGCATGTGACCATGACTTGGTGGTGGGGATTGTGTGATGGATGGTTCAGATGGCTCTGAGCACTATGGGACTTAACAGCTATGGTCATCAGTCCCCTAGAACTTAGAACTACTTAAACCTAACTAACCTAAGGACAGCACACAACACCCAGCCATCACGAGGCAGAGAAAATCCCTGACCCCGCCGGGAATCGAACCCGGGAACCCGGGCGTGGGAAGCGAGAACGCTACCGCACGACCACGAGATGCGGGCCGGGGATTGTGTGCTCTGAGGACACAGAAGGCTCTACTGGAGAGGTCCAATCGTATCAGGTGCGTAACAGCAGAAGAGCTAGACTAACGACACCCAACTCAAGCAACATGGTTAGAAAGACAATAAAGAAACATTCGGATCAGTCGTCGCCTGAGTCAACAAAAATCTACATCGGTTGCCAAGCTATGGCGGTGGAATGTCAAAATTGCTGTGGAGTGAGAGTTGGGAACCAAAATGAAATATGCTCCGATGAAGCACAAAAACGGCGAGTGTGTCCTGGACAGAGTTGAGGTTACAAAAGAAGGGAACTAGGTTTACAACTTACGAGTTAAATCTACTTCCCTAGCGCAGCGAGCACTCTTAGCTGCAAGGTACTGCCACACCTGCATCTTGCAATGTATATGGTACAGTACCTGATCCTGTGACCAAAATCCAGTAGATTCTTCAGCCATAGTAAACAATATATTATATCATGTGGCTGAAGAAGAATAGTGTAACAGTCAAAAAGTGTTTCTGGAGGGATAAAATTTCTGGGGGTGGTTTTGTTCCTGGGGAAACGCTAAACAATTTTTTGATTTCTGGTTCGGGAGAGGGGGGGGGCAAGTTCTTTCCCCCAAGAGGACCATTTCTCCCCCAGAACCACCCCCTGTTACATGTATGGTGAAGGGTGTAAGAACAAATACACAAATTTATGTGCTTCTAGAAAGTGTGATACATCTACAATAGGAAGTATCCCAGAGAGGGGATGCATGTATCCTAAACTTCAATGACACGTTCTCTCATACTGCACGACATGACGATTTGACAATGCCATGGTGGATGACATAATGGCGAGTGTAATGGTATGCGACATGACATCATGCATCATGTCCTTTACTTGAGAAGGTGCATTGTATTACATGACATGGGTGCTAGTACTAACACGTAAAAAGGCGCATACATATCAAAATGTTTTATTCTGTCTTTGAAGCTGCCAGATAAGTCAAAAAAATAATTCCCTTCTTTTATATCCCAAAATTGCCCAAGACATACTTTCCTTTTTTGAACTATGATTAGGTTATTTTTCATTCTTTCAAAAGTAGCCGCCATAACTCTTAATGCATTTATTGTTCTGTGAGACAAGGCTGTGAATACCTTCATGGAAAAATGTTTGCGGTTGCCTATGTACCCAGGCGTACATCACACTCGTCCGAAGCAAATCGACGGCCACGTGGGTCTTTCTTCATGCTCCAAAAATATGGATGTCGCACTTGGAGGATTCGGGATTGTGTGGAGGATGTGTAAGGGTTTGGAGGATGTGTAAGAGCTTCCCAGCGAAACTTACGCAGCGTACTCGGGACAATCTTGCCAACATAAGGGTGGGTGAGTGGGTCCACCTATATTTGGAGCCCTGAACAAACACATTAGTGGCCACGATTTGCTTCGGATGAAGAGATATACGCCTGGGAACAGTCATGGTTCCGCAGCAACCGCAAACATTTTTCCATGAAGGCATTGACTGCCTTGTCTCACCGAGGGATAAATTTATTAACAATTATGGCGATTTTTGTAGTGTTATAAACATTAACCATCAAACTATAGCCAGGGCTTGATATCACATGTGTGGCTAATCAAAGCGAATTACCTAGAGATTCAAAATAACGTCGATGGCAGACCTGCGGGATTCTCAAAACGTTAGAGAAAATTGCTAGGAAAGGGTGGGAACTAGAATTGTTTAGAGAAAATGGAATATCGCAACAACACTTTATGAAAGAACTACTACACATCCTTTGACATACGAAGGGCGTTTTATCATCACTAAAAGGTTCCAGTGACTTATAGGAACCTGCTAAATTCAGGGTATTTTCACTCTTTGTTAAAGTTATTCGGAGACCTTACTACCACCGAAAGGGAAATGACGGAGAGGAAACTGAAACATTGAATTCAGTCTTCCGAAACTATGTCACTGAGGTAAAGCGTAACAATGCCCCACCTCTCAATCATCGCAGGAACATTGAAACTGCAAATATTGAGATAAGTTATTGCGGAATAGAAAAGCAAATAAAGTCACTTTATAGTGAAAATGAAGCTGAAATAAAAGTACGATTCTACAGTGATTACGAGGAAGAACTCACTCTGCTGCTAGCTGCAGTTTCTCATAGATATCTGGAACATCGAAGAGTACATAGTGACTTCAGAAAAGGCGCAGGTCATTCCCATTTCCATCAAGGGCCGTAGGAAAGATTCACATAAATACAGGGCTATAGCGCTGACGCCAGTCTTTTCTAAGATTGTGGAGCATGTTCACGTATTATGACGTTATTCGAGAACGAAAATCTCCTCTGTAAAAGTCAAAGTGAAGATGGATTTCGCCAAAGACATCTTACGAAACTCAACTCGCTCTCTTCGTCCATGAGATCCAGAGCGCCTAGATCAGTGGTCGTCAAACTCTTTTGCTTAAGAGCAGGTATTGTAGGCCAACGCCTTTGGACTAACCGCAAGGGTGGGTGAGGGGTAGGGGGTGGGGATGGTAGGGTAGTGGCCACTCAAAGACAAATTCAACCATGGGCACTGACAGCATCTCATCACTTAAACATTTTGAATCTACATATTATAAGGTATAACAGCAAATATCTTAAGTGAAAAGGTAAATAATACACTGAAGCGCCAAAGAAACTGGTACAGCCATGAGTATTCAAATACAGAGATGTGTAAACAGGCAGAATACGGTGCTGTGGTCGGCAACGCCTATATTAGAGAATAAGTGTCTGGCGCAGTAGTTAGCTCGGTTACTGTGGTACAATGGTAGATGATCAAGATTTAAGTGAGTTTGAACGTAGTTTATAGTCGGCGCGCGAGCGATGGGTCACAATATCGCCGAGGTAGCGATGAAGTGGGGATTTTCCCGTACGACCATTTCAGTAGTGTACTATGAATATCAGGAATCCAATAAAACATTAAATCTCCGACATCGGTGCGGCTGGAAAAAGATCCTGCAAGAACGGGACCAACGACGACTGAAGAGAATCGTTCAACGTGACACAAGCGCAACCCTTCCACAAATTGCTGCAGATTTCAATGCTGGACCAACAACAAGTGCCAGTGTGCGACCTATTCAACGATATACCATCGGTAAGGGCTTTCCGAGCCGATGGCCCACTCGTGTACCCTTGATGACTGCACGATACAAAGCCTTACGCCTCGCCTGGGCCTGTCAACACCGACACTGGACTGTTGATGACTGGAAACATGTTGCCTGGGTGGACGAGTCTCGTTTCAAATTGGACGAGTACTGTTACGGAGACAACCTCATGAATCCATGGACCCTGCACGTCAGCAGGGAACTGTTCGAGCTGGTAGAAGCTCTGTAAAGGTGTGGAACGTGTGCAGTTGGAGTGATTGGGATCCCTGATACATCTAGATACGACTTTGACAGGTGACACGTAGGTAAGCATCCTGTCCGATCACCTTCATCTACTCATGTGCATTGTGCATTCCAACGAACTTGGACAATTCCAGCAGGACAATGCGACACACCATACGTCCAGAATTGCAACAGAGTAGCTCCAGGAACACTCTTCTGAGTTTAAACGCTTCCACTGGCCACCAGATTCCCCAGACATGGACATATGGACATTATTGAGCATATTGGGGTGCCTTGCAACGTGATGTTCAGAAGAGGTCTCCACTCCCCCCCCCCCCCCCCCCCCCGGTACTCCTTGTGGACAGCCCTGCAGGATTCGTGGAGTCAGTTTCCTGCAGCACTACTTCAGACATTAGTCGAGTCCATGCCACGTCGTGTTGCAGCACTTCTGCGTGCTCGCGGGGGCGCTACGCGATATTAGGCATTTCCTTTGCCTCTTCGGTGTATATTGTAACAACTGCATTTTTCTAAATGATTGCGTAGTGATCAGTTTGCCGGTCTTAAGAGGGTTCTTGGCCAGTGCCATCGCAGCATGATCCCATGTTTGTTGTCCTGATTTCTGCACACATTTCCAAGACATCTTCATGTGCTAGTTTCTGAAAGAATACCAAGCGACTGCAGCACACCATTTTGAATCGCACTATTGTATTGGGTCAAATATAACAGAACAGAGAAGGCTTTAAATAACATAAATTTATTAATTCAGAATTGTCACAATGGAATAGAATGGCGGAGGATAGCTTCACACATATAAAAGGATGTAAGTGTCCGTCTGATCCGTAATATTTTGCGTGATATGTGGGAGTAACTAACTCTTATTTGGGATGAACACCTTGGCCAATTTTTCCTATGAGTAGTGTGTCCACTTTCCCAGACCGGAAGCCATGTCGGCAATAGTGATACATAGAAGAAACTATCAGTGTGGTATAAATATCAAGACACTACATTTGCAGGCTAAAAGATGTTTTTTGTACATTGATTATTACTCTTCATACAAATGACGTAACCACAATAATATAAGTGACTTACCTTACTTCACACGGCACAGAAACAAAAAAGATTTTACTACAAAGTAACGGAACAGGCTTCCTCTGACAGTCTCACTGACAAAATGGCGATGTATATTAGAACTCGTCTAACGACTTTTCGACAAGCAGCAGGACTTCCAGATCAAAAGATATGCAATGCCCACTTTTCCCATCCCGGGCACTTTACAACACTCTCCTCTAACGATGTAATTGCTACTAATTGGTAACATACATAAATTAGTACGTTATATTAATAACTAAGAGTAACTGCTATATGAGACACGATCACAAATGTTTGCCAAATATTTTGAATGTCGTTTTCATTTACTCACTGCACTCTATTACAACAACCTTAATATGATTTTGTATTACTTGCAACAAGTACGTACCACATCTGAATCTGTCCATCTCTATAATGCGCATCAACTAGTCCATGTTACTTCTATTTGACCTTTATACCACAGCAGCTGACCGGCGCTATTTGCGCATGATCGTGACTTGTCAGCATCGAAACACACACAGCAAAATATTCCCTCTTTCATTTCTGTTAACCCTTCAGTGACTGCACTGCATACCACTCTGCCCCTGACGTAAGCTCACCGGTTAATTCACAAAAATCAATAAAAATTAAGCACATTTTAAAATATTGCAGTCTCTGTAATTGAACAACAAAAATACACGCTTAAGAAGCTCTTGATGTTTTTGGATTCCACTATTAGATGCTAGAAACATATTACTGTAAGATACGGCTGAACCATGGGCCGAACTAACACTTGATTCCGACCGCTTGCAGTCCGCTGGCCGCAGTTTGACTACGACTGGCCTAGATGGATGCCATGGTTCTTGGCTTCAGGAAGGCATTTGATACATCTCGGCATATCCGTTTAGCGAAAAAGAAAAGAGAACTAGCTTACTGGGTGTCCGATCAGATTTGTTACAGGACTCAGGACTTCTTGGCAGATAGAGCTCAGCACGTTGCACTTAACGAAAAAAAATCGAAAGATCTAACTAAAAACTATTTCAGAATTGCCCCAGGAAAGTGTGATGGAACCGTTACTGTTTACAAAATACACTACACGATCAAAAGCACCCGCCAACTTAGTTGGAGTTACAAACGATGGCGCATCTTCGTCACGCATTCTGCGGCAGCTAATGAGTGTTCAATAGGATTCTGAGCGCTCTTCTCTGTTCCCAGTGCGAGCATTAAACGTGATCCTAGCGAGTCATTCATTGAATTTTTATTACATTTATTGCGAGTTGTTATGGCTAATGGTGGTGGTAAGTGACAAATTCTACTCAATCAAGTAAGAGACGTAATTTGCAGGACACACGCTTTTATCAAGTGCAAAGCAAAAGTATGCGAATACTAAAACTGTCGCTTGGAACCGGCAAAAATGCAGCCTCCGACCGTTACTCGCTCTGCGCGAACCGCCATCGGATTATAGTGGTCCTTAATGTGTGGAGTGTCCGCCCTTCACCTTTGTGGCGGCCTTGACTTAAATGCGGACATTTTCAATGAAGTGTCTCAGCGTCTGTAGAAGAATGACAGGCTATTCCTCTACAAGAGCCGAAACCAGGGTAACTTTTTGATCGCTCCTTGTACAACGTAACTGAGGCTGCTATCTACAAGAGACGTGAGCTTTGCGACTTACCTGCAACTACTGCGGCAGTTAACAGCCAATATTTTAAAAGTCTCACCCTCAATGTTTACTGTTTAATATGTTGGAATAACAGCTTTTTATGGTTCTGGTTTTTTTCTGTTAGGGGTGTTGGAGCCTCGCCTAATCTTAGAATTAGTGGATTTTATTAACGAAAATCTCATCATCATCATTTTCTTTCTAGGGATAGGCTGAATAGCATATTATGGCGTTCAACGTTTCCTTGGTCTTCCCGGGTCTCTTATCCCTACACGTTGGTACATCCTTGCTTTCACAGTGAGATCCTCACCAATAACTTATGTGCTCAGCGTATTAAATGTGTTTTCACTTCATCTTACAAAATGCATGTATTTAATTCTATTCATTTGTCCGCCTTCCTCATATTATCCACCCTAGAACATTATCAAACAGTTCGAAGAAATCTCGTTTCAGTGGACTGTACTTTCGAAAATCATTTTCTCGCCTGCATTGTGTGGAAAGCCTTTGACCCAGAAGATACCAGAGGCCGAAAGTGAAAAGAATTCATCTGACGCAGCTGAACGGCATCGGGGAACTCAGCCTGAAAATGTGGGTTCGCGTCGTTCTCTACCCTGTATTGTTCCCCCGCTTCGTGCACATGCGTTACATTTCAGTTTCCACTCAAGTGAGCACAATGAAATATTTTCTGCCTCGGCGTTCCCATGCACATGTTGCAATTGAAATGAGAGACAGTTTTAAAAAAATGTACAACTATGCAAATTTACATTACCCACTAAAAGTCTGGTGTTTCCAAATTTTCAGCCATGATACACGAGTTTTGTAGCTTGTAAAATCAAATAAGAAAAAAATAAACACGTTTTGCAATCATATTCCAATTTTTGCGAAAGAAAAATCATTTCTCAGTTTCCCTTATACTAATTCCGTTTTTGTTTATTCTGTTTTATTTTCCTTTTCTTTGTGTTCCATTTACTAAATTTTTATATTAACGAATAGACGTCAAAAGGAGAACTTCTAAATTTTCGTTTAGTTTTGATCCACTGCTACGAGAAAAAAGTTATATGTCGTTGTTACACCACTAAACCAGATTATGACAATTACGGGGAAACTCGTTGCAGATTAAAGGTATGATTTAGTAGCAGCTTTCTCGTGGTGAAGTGGTCTTTCACACGGGAACTCTTTTAAGTTCACATTTCTACAGTTTTACTAAGGTCACCTCATCTAATAAACTGCCTGTCTGTTGCAGAAACATCGTATCGACCGACGCTGTCCGCTGTGGACAACACAAACTTCTACGTCGTAGATGGTGAGTGGATATTGATAAAACTTCTTCATGTTTTTCAATACCGAGAAATTTGGAAATCAAGTCTTCAGTGTCAAGGTGAGAATATTCCTATTTTTTTTAAAAAAAAAAACTGAAACTTGTGGAAATAAATAATTTCGCCTTTTTACAAATTTCTAAATATCAAGGAACAAGGCAACAGAGTCACCGATTCAATCTCGAGGTAAGCATGATTCCATTTAAAACTGAAGACCAACGGGAATGAATAAATTTATTTCAGTTTCACTTACAGGA
Source organism: Schistocerca cancellata (assembly GCF_023864275.1). Lineage (NCBI taxonomy): Eukaryota > Metazoa > Arthropoda > Insecta > Orthoptera > Acrididae > Schistocerca > Schistocerca cancellata. The sequence goes on from NC_064628.1 coordinate 703,108,038, forward strand.
GAACATCTTTTAGGCGTAAGATTTTCTTATAATTTTGAGAGCTTCTGTTGCCATATTGTAGACGTGTCAGAAACTGTGTCTACACGCAAGGTAAGTATATATGTTCGGCGTTCAGTAGCCATTGTTTCTGAAGAGTTGGAGGTGGAAGGCGGTTATCATTATCAAAGAAATCGTCACGTTTCTGTTTACAGCGATGTTGATGGGCATTTTCTGTCGGGTATGAGTGTTAGTGAACGTCTACTGTGGAAAATGTGTGCTGTAGATTGCTGTATTTGTTTTCTCTTATTATGAAGTTGCTATTTTCACAATTTGTAGTATGATTAAATGCCTGGAATATCACTGAATATCACTGGTATAAGTGACAGCACATACAGACAGCATCACGGCAAAAAAGGTACGTGTGAGATTGTGTGGGTGTGTGTGTGTGTGTGTGTGTGTTTATGTGTGTGTGTGTGTGTGAGAGAGAGAGAGAGAGAGAGAGAGAGAGAGAGAGAGAAATGTTTCGGACCTTTCCGAAGCTCCGATTATTGGGATGTTTCTCTCGTAAAAATGAGAAAATGACGTCAGTGTTGGTACGTGGCTTTACGTAAGTGTGGAACTGGATCTGCTGTGCGATCTTCATGCTTTTATGTTGCTACTGTAGTTATCTTTTGTGTAGGACTCGCTACCTCAAAAACGGCATTAGCCATTTTTGAAAAGGGGTACCTCTTTCAATATTAAATGAACGTATTCAGTATTTCAATCTTCGCGGTTCGTATCGTCCCAAGGATTCTGCTTCCTGTATTCACGAGACATGTAATAAGAATGACGAGTCATGTACGTCAGCAGCAGAAAACCTGAAACATGTAAGTGAAATGAATAAAAAAAATTCGTTTCAGCTAGTTTACTCACAAGTAATGGGCAACAGAGCAGGACGTGCGCCTTGCAGAAGGTCTCGGTCTTCACATTCTGCGTATTTTTCTGTGATAAGTTCACCGAATATCTAGACAACAGTCACAACGATTTAGTCCTCTTTTTAAGACAGTGAAACGCCGTTAAAATGAACAGCTCCGTTAAAATTTAAGCTTAGAATATCGCTTCAGAAAAAGATTGCGATTATTGACGTTACTCCAAATTATTCACCCTTATTCCTGTTAACATTTGTCTAAAACCTTTCTCAGTGTCTTGATGTATGCGAAACATTATGTGTGTTCTTGTTCTGTGGAATACCCAATACCAGTAGTGCTCAAAAAAATTTCTTAGATAACGGCAGGGTGAAAAGAACACGAATGTTACTATTTTTAACAATGCTACATTGTTTCTGTTCTTATGTACGGTATCTTCTGCATCTGCATAGAACGATGCATTATTTTGTTTTTATGCTGGCTTTTCAACGAAGAAAGATTTAACATATTTCCGGGACCGGATTTAAAGAATGTAACACGTTATGTTGGATATTCCAGAAAATCAAATGAATACTTTAGTAGATTGAAGAGTCGTGAACCAGAGCTGCATTTCACGGCCTATTTATTTGTTTATTTATTTAATTATTTGTTGTTTAGTTATTACTTATTTAGCCTGACCAGATTAGGGCCTTACCTCCCTCTCTTACAGAATGATAATCATTGAGCTATGTGGGAAAGAAATGTAAATTAGTTACAAACTACGGCGTGCACACGCTTTATTCAACAAGAAAGAATCACCACAGATATTCAGATTTAGGTTATGATATGTTCGATATGCCTGCCATCACTAGCGATGATATGGCGCAGACGGGTTACGAAATTCTGCATGACCCGCCGAAGTGTCGGAACATAGATGCTGCTGATGACCTCCAGAATGATTGTTTTCAGTTCAGCAATGGTTTTGGGGTTATTGCTGTACACCTTGTCTTTAATATAGCCCCACAAAAAGGAATCGCATGTGTTCAGATCCGGAGAATATAGCGGCCAATAGAGGCCCATGGCAATGGCCTTCTGGGTACCCAAGAGCCAGAATGCGGTCACACCCTCGGACATCAAACCCTCTGCTGCTTCGATGGGGTCGAGCGCCGTCTTGCATAAACCACATATTGTCAAAATCAGGGTCACTTTGAAAAATGGGGATGAAATCATCTTCCAAAACCATCAGATACCTTTCGTTAGTCACCGTGACGCCAAGGAATATCGCACCAATTATTCCGTGACTAGACATTACGCACCACGCAGTCACCCGTTGAGGATGAAGAGACTTCTCGGTCGCAAAATGCGGATTATCAATCCCTCAAATCAGCCAGTTTTGGTTGTTGACGAACCCTTCAAACTTTAAGTGGGCTTCGGTGGTAAACCAAACCATATTCACATCAAAATTTCCATCACGCCCCACAGCCAACCGTGAACTTTGAACGTCCTAGCACAAACCGTTGAGAAGTTATGATGATTTTGTTTCATATAGTTCAATAATTGTCACATTGTACATGTGACCAGGAACAACACCTACAGAAAAATATTGCATAACAATCACAATAATAATAAATTACATTACTAATGAAAATAATAATTGGCAATAATAATAATAATAATAATAATAATAATAATAATAATGGTAATAACACTAGTCATGGTGGTAAAATAATGGAGGAATTAACGATTACATTGATTATTTATTACATAACAAACTCAATAATAATGATAATATGTATTATTAATGAGAAGTAATAATTGGCAACAATAATGATAACACTAATAACAATAATAATAATAAAACAATGAAGGCATTAAGAATGATATTGTCTAGTTTAGCACATTTGATACCTTGTTTGATAATAGAAGAAGCGGAAGGGATAATGAAACAGGAGACGATCGAAATGGAAGAGCCAATAGCTGCTAGAAAAGAAAAGAATTTCAATAGAGATCTCTAAGGCAAGGGGAGGGAAAAGTGTGTGGTTGGGGGGGGGGGAGGGTTGACGAGAGTGAGCTGAGAAGATATAGCTATTGTGATGGGAAGTGGGACAAAAGCTCCGTTTTGAAGTTCGAAAGGATTTTACCTTCTCTAATAGTTTGAGGATGATTTTACCAATGTAGGGTTTCTGATACAGAAAATGATTTAGAGAATATGGTTGTGTTATGCAGTGGTACAGAGAGGATTTTATTTTTTTGAGGACGAGTATTTGTGCTGTGTTATTCAGATAAAAGTGTAAGGATTGGAGATAAATAAGAAGGAGTGCATTGGTTGAGAAGACGACATAGCAAACACAGGGTATGATAGCTCATCTCCAGCACTTTTACCGGCACTTCCAGGAGCACTGTCAGTCGACGCCTGTACCAAAGTCGCGCGTGCGCTGTCACCAAAATTTTGAGCTAGCGTAGGGAAGTGGTTGTCTCCAAGGCGGCGGCTCGCAAGTTTCTCTTGGTGCCGAACTCAAAGTGGTACCTGGCTAAGTAATTGTAATCCGTGTGGACGCCAGATTTAAAGTAGCTCATTGTCACATCATTCTTGGCATTTTGCATTCACCTTCACTGACTTCATGGTAATGTAGTTTCTTCTGTAGTACCTAGTATCCGAGTGTACAGAACAGTCTTACACATAAGTTGCTACGCTGTTGTAAAGAGTAAATGGCAGCCTTCTATTTTCTATGAGTGCTTCTCAGTAAGCAGTTCCGTTATAGTGAAAACGAAGCTTTACTTGTAGTGGATATGTGGGAGAAAGCATCGGCCCATGGAAAATGAGAAGCCCACTTTTTGGTTGGGTCTATACTGAAGTGCTGCTGGGCTGTAATTGCATGTAGGGAGACATAATGAGCAAGCTGAACAAAACATTTATGAACAATATTTAGTAACAAATTGCGTTCGTCTCTGTGTCGCTTTCAAATGAGCATTGAGAAGACACGTTTAGGGACAAGAGAAAAGAATATGTTCTCCCAAGTTCGTAGAGAGATAAAAGACATAGACTACGTTGCGACTATCGCTAATGTAACCATTCGTAAGTCTAACGAGATTCAGCTTTTCATTTCTCTGGTAGTAACGTTACGTACTCTCCGCTGAGAGCGCTGCAGAAATTTATTAATGAAGAAAGGAATGACACAGAACTATTGCCAAATATATTGGCAGGTAGTTCAAAGTAACTACAATACGTAATTGAATATATTAAGTTCTCAACTCTCAACGCGCAGATGATGTGGCATAATTGTTTCACTACTTTAATTACATTGGCATCACCCTGCGTAATAACTACCAGTTGTCTTGCAAGTTTGTATATGTAGTGCCACATTAAATTTAACTACACACGCAAAAACAAGCTCCACAGTTTAAACCACACGAGAAAATTACACATGTACATTTCATGTTAGATGCGTAGATTACTGAACTACTCGTTTTTACATTTTCGTGTTTCCGCTCCAACAGTTTCGACGGCAATGCAGCGTGGCTACCGTACGTTAAATCCTTCTGTGCCAGTAATTCTGAAGGAGATTAAAGGGTAGTCGCCGTGGGACTCGAGAAGTCTCGGTGCAGCTATGGACGGACAGGCAAGTTTTTGTCGCAGCCGTGGAGCCGGGTCGCAGCGGAGGCAGCAGAAAAGAGAGGCAAGAGGATACTGCTGTGCTGTATAGAGTACGGTTACTGCCGCCGCGGGACTGCGGTTACTCCGCCTCTATTTTTATTTTGCTGGCCTCCACTGTCGTTTTTGTGTCAAAGAATTCTCGGTTGCAGTCCTTCGAGAGAAAGAGGACTTGGCGCTCTTAATTAGAGGACCCCCGCAGTTATAAACAGAGCTGCACGATGCTCGTCTGTTACGCCGTTTCTGGCTCACACCGTCTGGCGACTTTACTGACTTTACTTTCCGCTACGATCTTTCACCGGAAATATCACTCTCATCCTTTACGAAGCTGTGTTTCCTATAATAGGGAAGTGTGTCTTTGTTATCATCATCAGTACGAAGTGGAATAATAAAGTTTCAATTATCACCTCTCAAGATTCTAAATGTTACCAAAAACTCGAAATGCCTTCCTAGTTACATCTCATCTGTATGCGCTATAACTGTTCATTTGCGCTTCATAATACCTATATATTTTTACACGGTTTTTTTATGTCCGGCAGTACCATTTTGACTACCTGTTACAATGATTTAAAAATGGCTCCCGGCCCAAAACTAGATACCGAATAAATAAAAAAAGTGAAATTTGCAACTTTGGGTGGTTTTCTGACTGAACTATTTTAGATCAATTTTCTTCAATTTCTTAAACAACTGAAGAACAGAGATAGACCGTTAGAATTTCTATATAATTCCCAATATGAAAACTGAAAATAGTTCTTTTGACTTATCTTGTTACTTGAAGTTCATTACACCTCTCTACATACCGTCGGCACAGCAGGCTTTAGGTATGCAATATTCCTGATGGGTGCAGAAAGGTGCTGGGTTCATCTAATGTTGAGTCTTAATATAAACAATAAAAGTCGCAAGTATTCATATACACAGTTGATACATTTATTATATAGCTTACAACTAATTATGCCTCATGTTATGTTCCTGTTTTCATATGCTTCCTTGACTATAGAAGAGCCTTTCACTGTGTTGTCTGGGAAAAGTTGTGGAAGGGTCGGTGTCCCACCCCATTTGATAGCATTGATCAAAAGTATGTGCAATAATTACTTCGCAGTCGTAAAGACAAGTTCTGGCACGTCTGATTCCTTCAGAGTATCAAAAGGTGTGAAACAGGGTTGTGTCCTATCCCTACAACTGTACAATATCTATGCAGAACACGTCATTAGGAAAGCTCTTGACAGATGGGCCAAAGGCATCTCACTTGTTTGGAGAACTATCAACAACTTCCGTTTTGCTGATGACACTGTGCATTTAGCCAACAGCGAAGATGAACTTGCTGAGTTACTGACAAGAATAAAGGATATTAGTCTAGCATATGGATTAGATATCAACCACAGCAAGTCCAAACTCATGATAATTGATGGAGAAGAACAGATCCAGCTCGCAGGTCGACTAAAGGACCTGGAAGTCGTGCATTCCTTCATCTGTCTTGGGTCGCCCATCTGCAGCACGGGAAGTTGTGAAGATGAGATAAGAAGACGGATCAGACTAGGGCGAGTGGCTATGAAGAAGTTCACCAAGATCTGACAGAGCAGAGCAACAACAAATAGCACAAAGATCTAGTTGAAACACTCGTGTTTTCTGTCTTCTTTTACGGTTGCGAAACACGGACACTCAAGGCCATAGACAAGCAGCGTGTTGATGCGTTTGAGCTTTGGTGCTGGCGTAGGATGCTAGGCATAAAATGGACCGAAAGAAGAACGAATGTGTCCATTATTGAACAGCTCTATATCTCCAGACGCCTTTCTTTTCGAGTCACCGAAAAAATTCTTCGGTACTTTTGCCATATTGTGAGAAGAGATGGAGAAAATCTAGAGAAAATAATCTTGCAAGGAAAGATCGAGGACAGGAGGCCAAGAGGAAGAGTAGTGAGCAGATGGATATATCAAATCAAGAAGATCTCCGGTCTACCTCTTCAGCAGGCAACCGTCCAGGATGGAGACGTTTGGTTTATGGGGTCACGACGCTCAGCGATGAGTGCAACGATTCATGATGATGATCAAATAATTACAGTCACAACGCAACATGTTCGTAATACAAAACCATCTTTGAAATCTCGTCTTTCCTCCAACTTCATACAACAACTTGTAGATACTAAGCAAAGAAGAACACAGATAACAGATACGTCGAAGAAAGCCTTTTACATATGAACTACTTACCGATAATCTTTTCCGATGTTATTTTGAAAGTCTATAATTAACAATTGAAGTGTCAATGACTTCAGGTATAAGTAAATATGGATAGTGAAATTTTGAAATAAATCGAACATTTGAAATAAATCGAGCATTTGAAATATACTTCAGTTATTCGAAAAATAATAAAATCAATATTATTTATGTTGTATTCGCTTTTGAACAAACATTCTGTATATAAGTGTACAAAGAGTTTTACTGAATGTCATTAGAACGGCACGAAATGCAAGATTAGAGTTTGAAGTTATCTGTATCTTGTAGTACTTTTCATGTGTGTATCGAGTTATCCAGTACATAACCGAAGATTTGTCAAGTCCTATTACGATTCAGACTGTGAGGGTTCCATAGAAAGTTAATCATTGTATATAGAAAAGGAATCGGAAAGCTGATCGGTTACGGTATTTTGCTTGTCTCAGTTATAAAAGATGTTATTTGTTTTAAAGGAGTAATTTTTATTCGTAAAATTTGCATTGGTTCGAAATATTGCATTATTATAGAAAATAGGAAAAGCGATCAGGGCTATTTTAATAACACTGCCGACAGATACGAATAACAAACATTTAGCAAAAGAACTGGTACAGCATTCTTGAGACAATAGTATTCCTGTTGCGGTGTGTCGTCACTAAGATATTTGTGTACATGTACTTGCTGTCGCCTGGTCTATACGCTAATTTCTTGCTGTCGTCGCTGGACATCCATTGTATTGCAGAATGGCCTCAATCATAGTCTGGAAAAATGTTTACGAGGTGATGTAGCAATGAAGTTCACTGCCTCATTTGCTTTAAAAGATTGAAGATCTGTCAGCCATTTCTATGAAGAAATAAAAGAGGAGGGAAACAGTAGTAAACAGTAATAAATTAAAAAATTATCAACGGTGTATTCATAGAGTACAATAAAACCAGAAAGCAGCTGATCTAATACCTGTGTCTACATATTATACACTATGTGGTCAAAAGTATCCGAACACCTGGCTGAAAATGACTTACAAGTTTGTGGCACCCTCCATCGGTAATGCTGGAATTCAGTATGGTGTTGGCGCATGCTTAGCCTTGATGACAGCTTTCACTCCCGCAGGCATACGTTCAATCAGGTGCTGGAAGGTTTCTTGGGGAACAGACCATTCTTCACGAAATGCTGCACTCAGGAGAGATATCGATCTCAGTCGGTGAGGCCTGGCACGAAGTCGGCTTCCAAAACATCCAAAAGGTGTTCCAAAAGGATTCAGGTCAGGACTTAGTGCAGGCCAGTCCGTTGTCGTGTCAGCACTCCGCCACAGGCCGTGCATTATGAGCCGGTGCTTAATCGTGTTGAAAGATGCAATCGCCATCACCGAATTGCTCTTCAACAGTGGGAAGCATGAAGGTGCTTAAAACATCAGCGTAGTCCTGTGCTGTAATACTGCCACGCTAAACAACAAGGGGTGCAAGCCCCCTCCACGAAAAACACGACCGCACCATGACACCACCACCTCCGAATTTTACTACTGGCACTACACACGCTGTCAGATGAGGTTCACCGGGCATTCGCCATACCCACACCCTGCCATCGGATCGCCACACTGTGTACCGTGATTCGTCACCCCACACAACGTTTTTCCACTGTTGAATCGTCCAATGTTTACGGTCCTTACACCAAGCGAGGCGTCATTTGACATTTACCGCCGTGATGTGTGTCTTATGAGCAGCCGCTCGACCATGAAATCCAAGTTCTCTCACGTTCCGCCTAACTGTCATAGTACTTGCAGTGGATCCTGATGCAATTTGCAAGTCCTGTGTGATGTTCTGGATAGATGTCTGACTATTACACATTATGACCCTCTTCAACAGTCGGCGGTCTGTCAGTCAACAGACGAGTTCGGCCTGTACGTTTTTGTGCTGTATGTGTTCCTTCACGTTTCCACCTCACTACCACATAGGAAACAGAGGACCTAGGTATGTTTAGGAGTGTGAAAATCTCACGTAGAGACGTATGACACAAGTGACACTCAATCATCTGACCACGTTCGAAGTCCGTAAGTTCCGCGGAGTGCCCCATTCTGCTCTCTCACGATGTCTTAATGACTACTGAGGTCGCTGATATGGCATACCTGGCAGTAGATGGCAGCACAATGCACCTGATATGAAGAACGTATGTTTTGAGGGCGTCCGGATACTTTTGATCACGTAATGTACCCTTATATGCTTGTAACCCTTGAAAACGGGCTAATGAACACGAAGTACACAATTCTTCAAACTCAGTTTTCACGCTTTAGTCCTGACTGTTCGTAACGCCTAAATAGTGTTATGATCTCCGATTATAACATGATCTTTGAGCACAGATTGAGAAAATTAAAACCTACAGGAGAATATTGGTGACTTTTTTCAACCACTTTTCGCTTTTCGAGAAAAGCAGCGAACCGTAAGTAGGCTTAAGTTTTCTTCTGTTTGTCTGTTTAATTTAATATTGTGATTCTATGTATCCTGAAACTGAGAGAGTCAGACTTTTCCAATATATGTTCTGTTTCTACATTTATTACAGGAAATAAAGGGAATCGAGAAACAGAAAATCTGTTGCTTCAGGAACTGGTTATGTTGAGGCGCTGTAACAGGTTAAACTGGCACAGAGAAAAAATATAAACGAAAACTGACTGTTTTAGTAATAACCGCCAAATATAGATAGTTGATCCATCGTGGGACTCAAGAATCTCGACGATATTTGCCTGTTATCGATATCGTTACTGGCAAGATATCAGTCCTGGGAAATACAGAAGTTTCGAGAGTGTCTTAATTTTGAGTTTTAATTTCGCATTTGCTATTGTAATTACCGAGAATAAGGGATCTGAACAGACAAACTGACAGTCGGATGAGACATTACTTCTCTTGGGTAATATAATTACAAATTAACAATAGTCGGATCTTCTTCCCGTGTTTGTGCTATGAAACATTGCTTCTCGTCAAATTTGATGATTCGAGGTAAATGTGGATTACTATGTAGGTCTTCATGAGAGTTGGCTAGCATCAAAATATGTGTACAAATGACTATATCATTTGACTGAAGCTTAAACTGTTTAAACCGCCAAGGGACAATTAACCTAGTATGTGTCATAAATTTCAGACTGATACGTCTACTCATCCCTGAGAAAAAAGCGTGTTAATAGCCGGACAGAGGACAGAACAGCGATCCTGTGAGGCAGGGCCAGGCTTCAAGCGTGCCGACTGTGTGAGCTACGTGCAGGTCAGGATTCTCTCTCTGCCTTGCTCGATCTTTCTCGGAATTACTTGCTACAGAGCGACGTTTCGTTTAATAGTGAGGTTAGGCGTTTTTCAGTTGACATGTTTCTCTTCAGTTCGGCGGAATCGTGATGTCAGTGCTGTTTACCCTTCGCTGTTTGTTCGTGGTGTGAAGGACGTTCACGGGTCCAATGGCTGTTTGCCCGAAAAGAGGCAGTCTAGCGATATATCGTCACAAGCCTTTAAAAATGAACGGAACAACACACGACACGGCTGAGAGTTCTCAATGTACGTTATGCAGTTGCGTAAGTGACTGGTGCTGCAAATTTGCTGCGAAACGACATTACAATACAATGCAGAACGAATTTAAAGAATAAGAGGAAAAAGTTACAATGATCGACAGATGGGGTTCATTGTCCTGTACATCAAGAAGTACTTTGTGCTAAATTTGCAAGCATAGCTGGTGTGAATAGCGGAATTTCTGAAGTCTCACGCATTATTCGACTGTCAGTTGCAATAGTTTTCAATGGAACTGAACGAAGAATATGAAGACTTTACTCATTACTGCAAAGTACCCTGGTTACGTCAAGGGGCATGCTAGGAACGATTTTTCCATTTAAAACTCGCTATTGTTGAATTTATTAAGGAAAAAGAGGACAGGGTTGCAAAATTAGAACAATTCGAATAGATTGCAGACCTTAGATTTGAAGTGGACTTGACTCCACACTGTTTACACTAAGACACTGCAAGATGAAAAACAACTTCCTTCTGATTTTATATGGATGCATTTAAAAAGAAAATGACTTTGTAGAAGGGACAAATTCTGACAAACACAGTTCAGTTCCCTTGCCTCGCTGTCATTAAAGAAAATTCGACTTTTGAAGACTTCACTGTGGCGAAAGATTTCCAAGGATAGTTTGAGGACACCGCAAATCTTACACATGTTTTCGAGCAATTTTGTAAAGCGTGTTCAGTTTCAGCTGAAAGTGCTCCTGTGCATGTGCACATGAAGCTGATCGATCTGCAAGGTAATTCCCATGTTAACGACAAATCCTTTTAGGTTAAAACTGTGGTATCAGCGTTCGATGCCACACTTGTTAGGGGTTGTAGTTATCGACCGCGGTCCGTAGCAGATATCGCTGGACCCGCGAATCGCGACTAGCGCCGCTCCGCGGCTTGTAACAAGTATCTAGCGAGCTCTCGTCCACTCTTGCTCGGGTCGTCAAGTAGGAAAGTAGCATAGCCTTCAGCTGATAGGAAGCAACCTCTAACAAGACGCTTAGTTAAAGTCTGGCCTATTTGATACCTCTATAGCTCTCTGTTTGTAATTACACTCCTGGAGTGTATATGTTGACCAACCGAGGACGTACTCCGGCCGCAGCCAGGTGGGTCGTGTCCGAACTGAGTGTCTGCAGCGAAGCTTCGTCCAAGCGCCCCACAATGAACTTCCCCAGCAATCGACGACGTGCTCTCTCCTGCTTACGTATGCTGAGGCGGCACAACATGATGGGATGGATGATTAAAACCTGACACCACCTCAAGCCGCTGCACGTTCCGTAGGAGAGCCAGCACCGACGGCGACGACGACCCCACAGCAGCCGAACGGTGCAGAGATTCCTGCAACCTCTGCAATCGCGATGTCGGGGCACCTGGCCGCCGTCCCTGTCGAGCTGGGTAACAGGGATTCCTGAGGAGCGTGTCGAGCTCCGCTCTCCAGTGGATGGCGAGCAGCGGAGCCGCAAGCAAATGTAACCCAAGCGGCGCAAGAAGAGGCTATCGTCAGCTGACGAGATGTCAGACTGGTGAAAGACAATGACCCTCTTGCAGCATCTACAGCTGCAACGGATTCCAGCAGACTCATTCACCAGCAAGCGCCAGACGGTGTGGAACACTCGCTCGCTCCTGGTGGTCCTGAATACGAGGTGCATCAGGTCGACTCCCCATAATAATGGGCTCCTGCGAAAGTGGCAGGCCACCACCGATCTCCCAATCGTCTCTTGGTGATTGGGCTGACAACATGGAGGCAGATGACTAGCAGCAGATAACTAGCAGCAGATAACTCTTCGCCCGCATCCTCCTCGCGCGTCTACACACCGCTATCGGGAAGCAATCCACACCGATCAGATGTGTTTAGGTTTGTCGGCAACATCCATACATTGTTAGGAGAATATCGTGACGTAATAGCTTTGACGGCAGCCTGGAAATTACGAGGCGCCCTTGTCACCGTCGATTTCGACTAGAGATTCGATCGCGTCGACGACGGATTCATACGCGCAGTTTTGGAATGCATGTGCCTCTCTCTCTAGAGTCTGCAAAGGTAGTCCTTCGTTTGATACACGGGGCGTGTTCCCGCTTGATGGCGAACGGTTACCAGTCTGGTAACATTGTTTTATGGACAGTCAGTGCGACTGGGGTGCTCCTTGTTGGGCATATTATTTGCGGGCAGAGCTTTGAACCAGCTTTGAGTGGTCTACAGCGGTGATTAGCAGGCATCTGCGTACGGGACGTGACATTTCGTTGCGGTGCGTTGGCCGATGATGTAGTGTTCCTGGCTAGATCAGGCGACGAAATACACACGGCGCTTCAGCGGCTACGCCAGTACGGGGCGGTTGCTGGGAGCGTCATCAACACGAAGAAGACGAAGAACATGGATGTCGGAAGGGGCCTTTCTCATACAACAGCGGTGCCTTTTGACAAGGTGCGCGTCCTCAAATGTTTGGAAGTGCTTTCTATAGCAAAGATGTTCGTCTCACAGCGGCAGCTACGTACCGTCGTCTACTACACCACACACGCGCTCTGATATACGGCAACAAATTGCGTTGCTTGGACGTTATGTCAACACCTATCTTGCCTCCAAACTGAACTATTTTGCGCACGTCCTTCCCTTGACGGTTACGATGGCAAACAGATTTCAAGCAGCATATGCACATTTAGTGAGCACCAATATTGTTGTTAAATTCCGATACGCCACCCTGACACTGCTGCAGTGGGTGGTCCTTTACTACATATTTCGTGATGCACGCAAGGGCACACTGGACTTTTGGTCCGTACTCATGACGACACATGCGACGTTTAGCTGCCACCCGAAGTACAGGACCCATCTCGCTAATTATTTAGTTCATTGTTTGCGGATCCTCCTGCTCATTGGAGCGTTCCGGGTGCGAGACGTTGTACCTGAAGAATAGTCCTGGAGAATGTTGATACTCTACGGACGGAATAGGCAGGACACCACTGACAAAATACGCGAAGGCGACTCAGAAGCTCACTACGGCAGTTGTAACATCTTCCCTTACTAAAAGAATAATAAAAAATAAAAAATAAAATAAATAAATAAAAACAGAAATGGTTCAAATGGCTCTGAGAACTATGGGACTTAACATCCGAGGTCATCAGTCCCCTAGAACTTAGAACTGCTGAAACCTAACTAACCTAAAGACATCACAGACATCCATGCCCGAAGCAGGATTCGGACCTGCGATCGTAGCGGTTGCGCGGTACCAGACTGAAGCGCCTAGAACCGCTCGGCCACACCGGCCGGCATAAAAATAGATAAACCTGCTAAATCCTCTCCCTGATCCTAAAGCATGTTGCGTGGGCGTGGCCACGGGATGGCCAGGCTTCGGGTGTCGCCTCCTGTCCTACCCTGTCGTCCTGCTCCTGCAGCGGTTCCTTAGATAGGAAAAAAAAAGTTAGTGGGAAATCGGTGCGGCACAAATTTTCATTGTCGTCATTCCGCTATACAGTTGATGGTGGTCCATATTCGCAACTGCGAAAATATTTATTGTTCGAAGGAATACTGCATCGCAATTCGGAACAACACAAGCACTGCAATACTATATTCATGAATCGTGTCAGCTACGTGACAAGTCGATGCAAATTAACGAAACTTTGCCGTACGACGTGTTATTGCTTAGCCATACTGCCTGCTATTCTAACAACATGACAGCGACAGTAAAAATATAAAGGCTATGGATACTAAACCATATTGGTACTTACAACAATCGACATTGGAAACATGGTACGCTTAATTGAAAGTATACGAGCTGAACGTACCTAGTTGCAATCGTATGTACGCATTCTAATTGACTGTTTGGGAGTCTTTTGTTCAGATGACTCGATAGGACGTTTCTCAACATAAGTAAACCAACGTAGTGCTTCCTGTGTTGTTATGACTTGTGGAAGAACTGTACCGATTACCAAATTACTATCACTTGTAGATTTTTGTATGCATCCTGCAACACTGACTTATCTTTGTTGGTCTTTCTCTGCTTCAAACCCATTACTTACTTTAACGTATTCAAGTATCCAACGTCTCCATTCACATGCAGTCTCTCTATCATCTCTCTCTCTCTCTCTCTCTCTCTCTCTCACACACACACACACACATACACACACACACACACTTCCTGTAATTCCCGTAATCAGGCACACACAAAGTCTTATTTTATTAAACATTTCATTTACATAAAACAGTTTTACATGTATATTACGGCGGTACCATCCTAGCAGAAACACGTATCACTTGCAGCTGAATGTGACGTCAGTTAGTGGCCAATGCGTAATGCACTTTGTAGATTACTGCAGATGACACGTAACTGTCCCCACTTGTTCTGGAGATGCAGCGCGTGTGAGGGGCCTGCTTGTGTTTAGCCGCATCAGAACAGAACACCGAAATTCTGAGAATGTCCGCACACCTGGTGTCTTTCAATGACGTTCTCGTCCCTCCACGTAAGTTGCTCTCAGATCGCAGATCTCTTGTTCTTGAGGTGAGACTAAATAAAGTTTGCGAGTAATATGGGTCAGGCTCAGTATCCTGTTAAATTAAAACCCAAAGCTTACTGCGGTGCCAATGGTTTCTAATAACACTCTCAGCTGACAAAGCAATAAAATACTAACAAGAGGTATTGCACGCGTATACCCAGAAAGTTACACGTTAATCACTTCAAATATATAACCCTTTTAATCCTGGTACATTTTATACATTGTAGAAATTGCCGTAACAAATCAAATTATACTCTGTAAACTAATTCTTTCTACACTGCTCACAGAATCTCGATTGCTAAAGATCGTCATATACGACGCGCACCTTAGATCTTTACTGCACGGCCCCTAGTCTGGAACAGAACTGTACTGTTCGACCCCTTGACTGGAACTGAAGTGGGCAGTTCGAATCACCTCGCTCGGTCCGCTTTATGGACGGTGTCGAAGACACACAAACTGATTGGTCTGCATTTCATTTCTCTAACGTTATTAAACTGGCTATAAAAGTGGAATCTTATGTGAGTGGGTGATAGCTTCCTGTTGAGAGGATATATCATAATTATCAATGAATTCTGAATTATACTTTAACAAAGACTAATCAGTGGAAATGTGCTATCTGGCACGCTGGCCAACGAATAGTCTCTACATCTCCTGTCATGGCAGCCAATCAGATTTTGCAACTACAAAGTCGGTGCTATTTGTCACGGAATTGACACTGATTGTACCGTCTGCTGTTTCCGCCTTGGTCCACACTTATGTCGTACGTCAGTCAAAGCATTCTCTCTCAGCTACGAAGTGAAGCCTGGTATTGAATGTTACAGCTTCCAGAGTTAGATATGTAACCATATACTGTGCTCTTAGAACCATGGTCGATAATAGGAAAAAAGCTAAACACTAGTTACGGCGTCTCTCACATATCCTCACGAACTGCTCTGAACATGTACTATGTGCTCTCAAAAATATTAATGAAAAGGATTGTATTAAGTCTTGATGTTTCAACACAAGGCCAAGTGAAACACTGTCTTTATTTCCAACGATACGTCATGCGAGAAACATCAGGGAATAAGAAATTATTTCTTCTTTATTCGGCACAACTCCGCTGTTGGACACCGCTCGTACAGCGCCACTTCATATCCACTCACCTGGTACCCGTATTAATTTCCAGAGTAGGAGTATTAACTTTTTCCTGATTAAACATTGCAGTTACTTATGGTAGAATGAAACTGCAATGTGGATAAAGTTGCATCAACGCCTTGAACAAAAATTCAGCGTTGCAAAAATTTTCTGAAAATTCAGATAAATTTAAAATACAAATTTCCTTATGTTCTAGCCCACGCGGTATAGGGCGCCTTGCCTCCCCCACCCACCTCCTTGGAGGTTCGAGTCGTCCCTCGGGCATGCGGGCATGGGTCCGTGTGTTGTCCTTAGCTTAAGTTAGATTAAGTAGTGCGTAAACTTACGGACCGATGACCTCAGCAGTTTGGTCCCATAAGACCTTACCACAAATTTCCAAATTTTTTTCTTTATGTTCTGAAATGGTGCAGTGAATGTAAAATTATTGAAGCGTCCACCCTCAACAGAGGACGCAATTAATTTTGTTGTGGATGTTGTAGCAGTTCGCTACCCCCTGCCTAACTAATTTACTATTTTGGATGAGGTATGGAATGTTTCTGCCACGATATATTACTGCGTCGGAGAATCTAACAGCGCAACTTGTTCCTTGCGAATTCTTGCAAGCGGAGGGCTGTGTTGAGTATTTCGCGATGAAACACTCCAGCATTTTCCACATCTCATCTCCTAGCTTGATTTGGGGGCATGCTTACCTCACGTCTTCTATCGCTGTCTCGTTGTCCGCACTAGATTTCTTCCTCGTCGGCGGTGTATTTCCAGATGCATGCGCTACACATTGGCACTTCGGAATAGCGAGTGGGAATATTTCGGCACTAAGACAATGAAAATTCAAAATACAGGGAAGCCACCTGAGTTTTATTGCTTCAGCCTAAAGATCAGGAAACGAGGTTTTACAATGAAAACTTTATAAGAGCCAGTCCGGTATCAAGATATGCATCAGAGATCGTGGAATTCAGTTATCACCATAGTAACACAGGTCTGTTCAAAAAGATGGAAGAGATTTCAAACATTTATTACTTGCAAACTACGAAAGATACAACACAATTTCAACATTCCTGGAAGAGAAAAGTTCAATTTTTTATCTTTTCAATGTGAGCACCGTGTGTTACACGACATATATCAAAACAGCGACTCATTTCCTACTACACACGAAGCAGCTGGTCTCTCGTTATCGAATTCACAGCTTCAACAATGTGAAGTCGCAGGCTTTCAAGAGCGTCAGACTAGTGGAAATAAAAATGCGGTCGTTTAGGTAAATCCACAGATAAAAGTCACGAGGTGTGAAGTCTGGAGAACTGGGAGGCCACTGGCGATGAAGTTCATCCTCTATTCCTCCTCACCCAATCCAGCGGACAGGAATGGTGTCGTTCAGGTAACGTTGGATCTGCTTAGAAAAATTCTCTACGCAACCGCGTTTTTATCCCCTCTAGCCTGAGGCTCTTGAAAGCATGCGACATCACATTGCTGAAGATGTGGATTCGATAACGGGACGCCAGCTGCTTCGTTTGTGGTAGGAAATGTGTTTTGATATTTGCCGTGTAACACATGGTGCTCACATTGAATACATAAACATTTGAACATTCCTTTTTCCAGGAACGTTGGAATCTTTCGTAGTATGGAAGCGACAAATGTTTGAAATCTGTTCGTTCTTTTTAATAGCCCCGTATGTACAAACAGTTATCACACGATTTTGTTGGCATATAGAAAACGCACATGAATGTTTCCGAGGCAGTTTCAATTACCATTTCACTTTTACACTAAATAATGTAACATTCTCTACACACACTTACTGTCACTTGGAATACTCGTTGCTGACTGTCTTTGCAAACGTTTTCCGAGTTTGTTTTAAACTTTAATGTAATTTGAATAAGACCCAATGGCATTGGCATTTGCTGGTGCGGTAGCCAATTCTAGACACAGTGGTGAGCTAGCCCCACTGCTCCGCAACTGCGCCCTCAGGGGGCGCTCATGATCGGTCGATTTGGCCCGCCAACGATAAAAGCATTAAACGAATCCTTTAACTAAGTTTTGAGTGTGATATTAGAATTGAATAATTTCAGTCATAATTAGAAAGCTGTGAGTGTGGACAATCTCATCAGCACACCTGGTTGAAACACTGCACAAACATTTAAAGAGTAAATATAAATAACCAGTAAAGTTATGTGGGTGGCGCTAAGGGTAACAGGTGAATCATAGCTTACTATGCACGCTTCAGCACGACTCGACTTCGTTCTCACGCTCTCCGGCCATCTGTCGTCTGTGAGATGGGGTATTCCACTGATATTGCCTGCTCGCAAACTTCCGGCACCGTGAGCCTACGTATGCTGTACGATAAAACATGATGAAACGTGGGCACAAATGAGGCATAAATACCTCAAGATTTTCCTAAGGAAAGTTAGGTCAGATCTGTATATTTAAGAGATGTTTTGTTTTGAGAAGAATGACCAGCTTCTGATTCATTCCAGTGCTCTCCTGCTAAGGAAGTCCAATCCATTCCGGACGGTAGATTTGGTTACTTTTTCACCAAAATTTTAAGGCTATATACTCGCGAAGCTGAAAGACTTATTCATGAGAAACAAAAGTACCGTCTTGGAAAAAGGCGAAAATTTGACGAACAAACTCGAACCTCTGCTAATACGATGGTATTATAATATCTTTTATTCCATCTTTGTAATGAATTTTGCAATGTTTTTCCGCGGATAACAGAGTTAACGCAACAATTTACTGGAGCCAGCGATGCTCGAGGAGTGATAACGTGCGCCAGGCCGGCAGCGAATTCAGCAGTGTACACTGGAGATACACCGGTGCTGTTTCGCCGGCAGCTAAGGTGCTCCGCCCACACAGGCTTTTCTCCTCCCGCGCAGACGTAACAATTTTTCCGGCAATTGCTCCCCGGAGACTTATAAACTACAGTAAACGCCACACATCTTCGCCGTTGGCAGCGCCGGTGGGCAGCTCCGCGCGCTTTGCGACCACGGCTCACTGGCTGGCCAGATGGCAGGAGCTGGGGAAAGGGGAAGGGGTCTCCCCCTGCAGGGCGGCCAACTTTGGAAATTAGCAACGCCTCGTTCCAGCGGACCGTAAATACGGCTTTGCGAGCCTGCGCTTGCTCAGCTTGACTAACTCCATCTGTTGCTTCGGGACTCATCTAGGACTGTTTTGCCTGTTCTGCCTCGCGCTGTAGTATTCGCTACAGCCTCCAATGCGGCAACCAGCTATTAGGCTGAATATAAAGTTGAATTTGTTGTTGTTTTGGGCAGTAATGTATTGAAACGTAATGTTTAGCTGTAACTATATGATAATGGATGTACTGCACAGCTTTAATGAATACGAGACAGGTGATACATGGATCCAAATTGACCACTAATGCTCAGATAGTGATTAGTTGGTACGAATTTCAAGTTAAAAATTACTGTGATTGCTTAGTTGTAATCTTCGTTTAATGCATCCCGTAAGTGGTGTCATATTTAGGATCCATGGATCCCTTAGCTCAGCATATGGTGCGGGCCCTTCTAGGTTGAAATTCTGTAATAACCCGCCAATAACTGTGAAATACTTTTGGTTTTATAAAATGATGACACTAAAAACTAAAAGCCTTAAACCATTAGAGTATTAAAGGTGATTTATTAACATGAACTATATATTTAAAATAAATAATAAGAAAAACAAGATTCATGTGAATCTAAAATTCAGTACTTCAATTTTAAAAATAACATTTTAACTAGAAGCAAATATGATCCTTATTGAAATGCAAGATAAAACAGGAACGTAAAAACCAGAAAGTTTTATTCATATTAAATTCAAATACAACATGTTCCTGAACCATTAGCTTTAAAAAGAAAGTTTCAAAAAGTCTTAATGGTTAACTGAACCACAACCACACCTGTCCTTTATATTACTGAAGCTACGTGTAATGTATTCGTAATGGGTGAGATTGTCAGAATGCTGCAATAGGAATGTGTTTTGAATTGTTTAAAACTGAAGAATTAAAATCGAGCGGTTTACAAGCGCAATTTTTTTCGGAAACGCATTTTCATCGCTGTTGTGTTCTGCCGCTATTGCAAGTCCCTACACTTGTTCCAGGTATCAAATCATGGAGAAAATTTTTCAAGCATGCGTTACCGGAAGGTGCTTGGTCATTGTATCAAACGTCGTTTCCCTCAGGAGTTCGTTCAGCTAAGGCTATAAATTCATTCCACGTAATTCCAACACATACAGCTGACTTCTTTTATTTTAAAGATGCTGCTAAGCATTGTTGCCTATACAGGGGTATAAAGAATCCAAATGCAGTATGATCAAAGTTTCTCATACTCATCCATCTGAAATAGCTATTAAGATTTAAATGTCAGTGTATTGAAAAGAGAAAAGACCATGGCGGGTGAATGCCATCCTGTTCTTCACCTGAAGCATCGGCCTTGAATATCAGTTGCAAAACAGAAACACATGTTGACGATGTTTCCATTTCTTCCTCAACCACACAGGGAACTTTGCAACATCTGAACCCAAGACTGGAATTACGTAAGAAACAGAAGTCAATCAAGAGGGATTTTTCTTTAATGAATTTCATTTTGTTATTCTCTTGTAAAAATGTGAAAGAAACGTAAAGTACCGCAGTTGTACAAATTAAATTATTAGTGTTTTAGTTCTACCGAAATAAACTTACTGTCTCTGTATTGGCGGTATTCAAAACAAAAACTTTCTCACTGTCGCTTAGCACTTGTCAGTTCCCTGGTATGGCACTAAGAATGTTCTTAATAAATTATTTATTTTATACTTTTCCATTATTTCATAATTTTTTTCTGTCACGAGAAGGGAAGATCATTCTGTTATATCAGAAGACATTCTCAATGTTTTCAATGCAAATAAGTTAAGAACAAGAAGGTATACATTGTTTCCTGATTCTCCTGTCAAATGTGAGGTCTGATACTTGGAACATTTTCCATTTCCAATCTTTAATCAGTTTTAGAATAATTGTAACGACCAAGTATAAAGTTTTTATAAACATGGATTTGTGTCTATCTTGTCTACTTCACTTTTGAATTTCTTACTAAAACAGTCACAGTGTTCTCGTAACCTTGTTATTATGCACGACTCATAACCATTAGACGCAGTGGATCTCAAGAAATTTTGTACATTCCCAGCAATATTTTGTGAAGGAATGAAGTTTTTCCTAGTTTCTAAAACTCAGAAATCCGTGTCTCGTGAAAGAAATTAACATAAAAAGAAAAGAATGGGTACACTTTTGGATGATATTAGGCATAGAAGAAATCGGCCTTGTGTGAAATCTAACCCACTTCAGACTGTCAAAATTCCGCTAACCATTGTTTTAAAAACACCACCGAGTTTCAGATTGTACAAATCTCGAAGCGCTTGATTTGAATAATATGAATTTCCACACTTAAGCTGTGTTATAAGTTCCATAAGCTACAAGGTCCACCAACTAAATACTGCGGAAACACTGTAGTTAAAAAAATACATTGACTGCAGAGAGCCTCTGTGCGTGATTTAAGAATAATTTAGTAACCCTATTTTCTTTCCTCGTAACCACTTAATGTTTTAGCTTTCTATAACACACCACCAATTGCGTAAGACACCTATGCAAATAATTTTTGCTAACATCATATCAGTCGGAAAAATATTCCTTTTGTCTTAAAGAAAAGGAATGCTGCACATCAGTTAAACCAAACGGAAGTTCTGTTAAACTGAAAATGAACGATCTCATTTTAAGGTCTATTCGTTGTATGGGTTTTAAATAAGTTGTTGATATGTATACATTCCAGTGTAACCCATGATCTACAAATTCTTCGAAATTTATGGGTGTTATAGAAGTCAAATTAAAAGCATCCTGATGAGAACAGAAAACTATTTCATCCACACCGTTGTTCCTGGATCACCCTAAACGTAGTTTAGTTTGAAACGGTTTAACCATTTCGTGCTGTACAATCAATTTTCAACAACAAAGTAAATTTCGAACATAAATATTAACTATTAGAATACAAAGGTTTGCGTTTACTTCGTAAATGGAATGTAGAATCAAACGCATCCGTTCGTAATTGCAAAAACAAGCACATCTACCACGGATGGAAAAGAATGGTTTGAGTAAACTGTACATATTTTTTGGCGTAGAGCCCAGTTGTGCAATGAAAATATGGAGTTTCCATTTGAAAATAAAAGTTGACCACGCCCACGGAGGTGGGGTGTTTAGGAGGTGGCCAGTTTTAGCACAGACAGAAGTCCCCTTTACTAATATTAACTTTTAACTCTGAACATTTTTTTTCATACAGTACGTTGTTTTCGTCATATTCTGTTGTCTCAAGTTAAAACAAACACCTTACATGAAGTGAGATATTCCATATTTAAAAGTATATCGCTACACTGTAACTGCTCTACGTACATACACGTACCATAGACCAGTGCATTTTGTACAGGCAGGCACTGTGCTGTAAACAAAATACAACTGTGACTTGTAGGCGATGCCGGTGAAAACTCTCTTTCTTGATTAACCGTCCTAAACTTTTTATTCGTTATTTAGCTAATTCACCCTTTAAAAAGTGTACCCTCTTTAATCTTAAACCAACGAGTACAGTTCGATCACTGTTTGCACACTTCTCTGTTTCCTGCTGAGCTATGCCAGTTGAATCCTGCGGCTTTCTTCGGTTCTTTATCCCAGTGGTTGTGTGGTCTGCCCTGTGGTAATCGTCTTTGGGACTCCACTCTAGTAACGTCGTTGCCCATCTTCCGTCATTTTCTCTTGCGATATGTCCTGCCCATTTCCATTTTAGAGTCTTTGCGCTTTCCGAAACATCCTGAACTCCTGTTATTTCTGTAACCTTTTCACTTCTGATCGTTCGGGTAGAGTCTACGAGTCAGCTCATAGCACTCTGAACTGTTAGAAACTTTCTTTCGGAAAACTCGTTTGAAATCTTAGTTTTACAGCCATATGTCAGCACGTAGAGAACACACTATTCGAAAGCAACGCCTCTTTAAGTTTTTTAGCGTATTGTATTTTCGCTTCAATCCATCAGCTTCCCAACCTAATTTTATTCCGCGAAAAATTTCACTTTTTGAGTCTCCTTGTATATCACCTAACTGCCCCGGATAAACATATTCATTAAAGTTTTTAGACAATTGTGTTCAGTATCAGCTTCTTGCAGTTACCAACTTCGACCGTATAATTTTAAAAATATAGCACAGAGTGGAGTATTGTCCACGAATGGGAATTCTCCGGGGTCGAGTCCCGCTCCGCCGCACAGCTGTAGTCAGCTAGGGAGTTTTATAACAGCGCACACGCTGCAGTATGAAAGATTCATTCTGGATAGAATCTGCTACGCTATGGCTAAGCCGTTTCTCTGCACCGTCCTTTCCCTTAGGAGTGCTAGTCCCACAAGGTACGCAAGCGCACTTCTGTGAAGTCTGGAAGGTAGCAGGGAAAGACTGGCGGAGGTGAAATGTGAGAGCAGTTGTAAGTCATGTCTGGGCAGCTCAGATGATAAGAGCACTGCCCGCGGAGTACAAGATTATTGGCTCGAGTCCCAGTTTTAACTACCAAGGAAGTTTAAAAAAAATATATTTTAGGCGGAAAAACTAGAGGCCTATCGTTCATTCACAAAAGTTGGCAGAACTTGAAAGACGTACAGCGCTTGCCTGTAAACGTCTACCAATTATGACCAAAGCACCCTTTAGCTAAAGATGAAACGAACGAATAATAGTTTTCCTCAGGTTTTTCTATTTTAACAGCATGCCTTAATAGATCCTCTTCAGAGGCATGACTCACTCAGTTAGTGTTTCATATGTTACGCCATAAATACCGATATTTTTAGTAGTGCTATCAGCAGACAGATTCGACAGCCAACATACACCAAAAAGAACTTACATTTGCTCAACATGGACTTTGTGTGGTGTTTTGGATTTATAAGCCGACATAAAATACATTACGTATTAGCGTCACAGCTGGTCCGAGGCTAACGCCACAAGTCCGAATGAAAATTAATCGCATTTCGCGATCAAATAAAGCCGCTTTCAACATTTCAGTAATATGTTAGCATGAGCGCCCGTTGTGCGAAGTTATCGAAGCTGTTCTGATTTTATATTTATCTGCTTGATTGGATATTAAACATTTATTCCTCTGGCTTAGCGCAAAGTTATTGAGGCACATGTGAAAATCGACAAATCGGTTCCACCCAGTGACCAGTCTGAACACAGTGGCCAGTGGTTAGGTCATCCTCTGCGTATGTGACGACCAGAAAGCGCCGTTTAATGCGATTACTGCGAATGTGCGTAGCGATTTAACAAAATTTTGCAGGTCACCGTAGTAAGAATATTCCACACATACGCAGGGCGAAGGCCAGTTCCACAGGCAGTCTTGCAATCATTTTTTAGGGATGTTAGTTAAAAGTTCCGATGTCACGAACTCAGACCGTATGATACCTTGCTACTAAATATGTTTTATTCATTTATAAGATTTGATCTACATCACCTGCACTGTCATACACATGAAGAATAGAAGTGGAAAAGTTCAAAGTGCCAAAGCTCACATCTGTCAGTAGAATAACTTATTTGTATCCCTAATACTGAGAAGTTATTTTCATACCACAGTGTTGTTGCCCACCTCGTCACTGTCAAAAATAGTGAGACACATTAGAATATAAAAGGTTTAACAAACCTGTCCTAAGTGCCATACCAGGAAACAGACTGATTATAAGTGACAATACGAAAATTTTTGTTCTAATCCAGGAATACAAAGGCACAACGTTTTATTATGATAATACAAGCACAGATATACAGCAGAGATATTTTAACTAGTAGAACTGTAGTCAACAAAATATTTCTCATTTCCTTTACATTTTTAAAAGGATAATACAAAATGAAATTCAAGAAAAATCTCTCAATATTTACTTCTGTTTCTTACGCAACTCCGTTCTTGATATCAGATGTTGCTAATTTTACTGTTAAATTCTCTGTGCTGTTGAGGAAGAATGGCAACATCGTCACAGATTTTTTCTGCTTTGCAATTGATAAACATGGCCGGTCTTTCAGATGAACTACGGCATGACATACATTTACCATGGTCTTTCTTTTTTTACATGCATTAACATTTTTTATTCTTTTATTTCAGAATAATAACGTTTAATAGCTATTTCTGATGGATGAGTATGAGACACTTTGATCGTACTGCATTTGGAGATGTTACATACCTGTATAGATAACACTGTTTCAGAAACAACTTTAAAATCAAAGCAATCAGTTGTATGCATTGGAATGCCGTTTGGATCTACTGAGGAAAGCGATGCGTGGGATGGGACAAACACAGAACTTCTAGTAATGAGTGTTTGAAACATCTCTACATGATTTGCCATTTGGAACAAGTCTAGGGAAATGTAACAGAGCACCGAAAACACGATTTCTGAAACAATGCCAACGTTTTCCATTTCCACTCCTAAAAAATATTATAACAAATAAAAGAAATTATCTTTACACAATGTTTTGAAATATGTTTCGTAATAATATCGATAACTCAGCAGTTATGAAAACGTCATTAACAGAAAATTATCGAGCAGGTGGAATCAATAATAACTGAATTATTTGTACAGATTTAATGTAAGAGATTTACTGCAAAGTTTGTAGAACTGTAGGAGATAGTTAATTCTGAGCTACAGAAGATGAATTACGGGGACGGCTGCGTGCAGT
The DNA here is from genome assembly GCF_023864275.1 of Schistocerca cancellata. Lineage (NCBI taxonomy): Eukaryota > Metazoa > Arthropoda > Insecta > Orthoptera > Acrididae > Schistocerca > Schistocerca cancellata. The sequence continues at coordinate 703,133,578 of NC_064628.1, forward strand.
CCATGACAGGTTAATACAAGGTGATAATAATTGCAAATGGAAGACTTAATTTACACTAGGCTGACTATTACAATCAAGTCCAGTTGAAAACGAGTTCGAACTCGAAACTGACAAGTGTACTAATAGTGTACGTACTCATCGAACAGCTTTGTGAAGATGACATTTTTATTTGAATTTATAGAGGCTACGTTGCCCACCAAGAACAACTCAGTCAGTCAATCAATAATTAATTAGACACTGTATGAAATGGGCATTCATTCACATTGGACATCATTTTGCGTAGCTATAATCACAATAGTCACTCATGTGGAGCAACAGTAATAAAACAAGAATATATGATTAAGGTAGCGTACTTTCAAGAGATGGAAATGCCCACGTATTAGAAGAAATACTTGTTGTTACACAAATTATGGATATTGGCGCATTATGACTGATTTTAGATACCTGGTTTACGTGGTCTGGTGACTTTAAGGTGTCCATCGCCTACGTTCGATGTCAACATGCAATAACCACTCACAGCGCGCAGTGGCAGCACTGGCAGTGGACGGTGTATAAAGAGCGTTAGGGGGAAGCGGGAAACAACGCAATCATCATAATGCGGCAACGGAGCGATTTGCCTGACTTCTAGAAGGGTACGATCACTGGCTTTCGAGCCAAAGGTGAGAGAATTTCCGAGGCGGCTAAGTTAGCAAGCTGTTCGCGTCCCGCCGTGGTTAAAGTACGATACCAGGCATGGCAATATAGCGCGCTCTTCAAAATTGGCGTCAAGGCACCACGGGCCGTAGACGGCAGCAATGAACGCAGCTGCGGAGATACGCGGTGTGTTGCCGCGGTCTCCTGCAACGCCGCCAACCCGCAACGTATAACCGCTATGCGGCTCATCTCTCCAGCTCCACAGGCGCACCAGCCGAAGGCAACCAATCTTCGCCAGGCCTGCAGGCTAACTCCGAGGTTGCGCACAAGCCTAGTTGAGGCCGCCACATCTACGGACCTTTTGGTGCATCCGCTGAGCCATTTTCCTCAGCCAATCCGAGCTCACATCGCTAGACAAATAGCTATCTAGTAGCCATCCACCACGCGGGTATAACTGCTCTTGCTCGGCGAGAAACACTCAGTTTCTTCTCCGCCAGTAGAACCAGAAGATCGCCAGCGCCATGCTGCCACCCGGACTCGACGTCGCTCTAGCCACCCGGGACTATCACACATCGCGACCCTCTGCTCCGGCTGTGAACTCTGATGCTGGAACTCCTTCTACTGCTCGTGAGATGGGATTTTAATTTTCTCCCTACTGTTGATGTCCAAGAAGACAGTCGTTTTCTTTCGCAAGAAAACTTTTCAGAAGATATACTTGTATGGATATGGTGTCTGTTCTTTCGGATATGTCCAAAAGAACGGACACCATTGATGACCTACAGTTGTCTAGAACGAAATTAGAATTACACTCCTGGAAATTGAAATAAGAACACCGTGAATTCATTGTCCCAGGAAGGGGAAACTTTATTGACACATTCCTGGGGTCAGATACATCACATGATCACACTGACAGAACCACAGGCACATAGACACAGGCAACAGAGCATGCACAATGTCGGCACTAGTACAGTGTATATCCACCTTTCGCAGCAATGCAGGCTGCTATTCTCCCATGGAAACGATCGTAGAGGTGCTGGATGTAGTCCTGTGGAACGGCTTGCCATGCCATTTCCACCTGGCGCCTCAGTTGGACCAGCGTTCGTGCTGGACGTGCAGACCGCGTGAGACGACGCTTCATCCAGTCCCAAACATGCTCAATGGGGGACAGATCCGGAGATCTTGCTGGCCAGGGTAGTTGACTTACACCTTCTAGAGCACGTTGGGTGGCACGGGATACATGCGGACGTGCATTGTCCTGTTGGAACAGCAAGTTCCCTTGCCGGTCTAGGAATGGTAGAACGATGGGTTCGATGACGGTTTGGATGTACCGTGCACTATTCAGTGTCCCCTCGACGATCACCAGTGGTGTACGGCCAGTGTAGGAGATCGCTCCCCACACCATGATGCCGGGTGTTGGCCCTGTGTGCCTCGGTCGTATCCAGTCCTGATTGTGGCGCTCACCTGCACGGCGCCAAACACGCATACGACCATCATTGGCACCAAGGCAGAAGCGACTCTCATCGCTGAAGACGACACGTCTCCATTCGTCCCTCCATTCACGCCTGTCGCTACACCACTGGAGGCGGGCTGCACGATGTTGGGGCGTGAGCGGAAGACGGCCTAACGGTGTGCGGGACCGTAGCCCAGCTTCATGGAGACGGTTGCGAATGGTCCTCGCCGATACCCCAGGAGCAACAGTGTCCCTAATTTGCTGGGAAGTGGCGGTGCGGTCCCCTACGGCACTGCGTAGGATCCTACGGTCTTGGCGTGCATCCGTGCGTCGCTGCGGTCCGGTCCCAGGTCGACGGGCACGTGCACCTTCCGCCGACCACTGGCGACAACATCGATGTACTGTGGAGACCTCACGCCCCACGTGTTGAGCAATTCGGCGGTCGTCCACCCGGCCTCCCGCATGCCCACTATACGCCCTCGCTCAAAGTCCGTCAACTGCACATACGGTTCACGTCCACGCTGTCGCGGCATGCTACCAGTGTTAAAGACTGCGATGGAGCTCCGTATGCCACGGCAAACTGGCTGACACTGACGGCGGCGGTACACAAATGCTGGGCAGCTAGCGCCATTCGACGGCCAACACCGCGGTTCCTGGTGTGTCCGCTGTGCCGTGCGTGTGATCATTGCTTGTACAGCCCTCTCGCAGTGTCCGGATCAAGTATGGTGGGTCTGACACAACGGTGTCAATGTGTTCTTTTTTCCATTTCCAGGAGTGTATATATTAATACCTTCAGCTGCTGAAAGGCGTTGATATATGCCAACGGGAACAGATGAAAATGTGTGCCCCAACAGCGACTCGAACCCGGGATCTCCTGCTTACATGGCAGACGCTCTATCCATCTGAGTCACCGAGGCCACAGAGGATAGTGCGACTGCAGGAACTATCTCGCGCACGCCTCCTGCGAGGCCCACATTCTCACCCTATATGTCCACATACTACATTCGTAGTGTCCTTACCCACCACACCAATTACTCTTGGAAGACATTCTTACTAAGTCCCGTAAGAGTTCGGGTAATATGTGTGCATCCGCACAGAAGAATATCATGACCGGTATTGTCAGAACTATATACTTATATGGATATGGTGTCTGTTCTTTCGAAGCCGGCTGAAGTGACCGAGCGGTTTTAGGCGCTACAGTCTGGAACCGCGCGACCGCTACGGTCGCAGGTTCGAATCCCGCCTCGGGAATGGATGTGTGTGATGTCCTTAGGTTAGTTAGGTTTAAGTAGTTCTAAGTTCTAGGGGACTGATGACCTCAGATGTTAAGTCCCATAGTGCTCAGAGCCATTTGAACCATTTTTGAACAGGACCCCGTGCAATCTCACTGCAGTTGTTTGACCGACATTATCATATTTTGCAGATTCGGATCAAAGTATTTACTTCACTATTCTTAGAGCCTACTTACAGAATTCTCTTCAGAGAGTGGCTTTAACAGAATCCTCAAACGGAGTGGTCAAGACAGACTGTGTTCAAGGAGTCTCTCCAGAAAATGATCATGAACATATGGTCCATAGCACAAGTGACCTACCATGGGCAGCAGTCCTCTCCCTGTGTTGTACATAATTATGCATTGCTACCATGCTGCTTCAGCTCTGTCAGAGATCATCATTCATAGTGGTTGGCGGGTGGTGGTGTGCCTTGCTCTCATAAACCGATAACCAGATGTCTCCAATGGGTGAGAAATCTGGAGAATGTGCTGGCTACGTTTACAATTTAACACCGTCTGTATTAATCTACGTCTGAACAGCGCGGCGTAAGGTTTCTAGTTTATTTATGGTATTCAAGGAATGTGATGTGAGTTCTGTATTTTCATTCTATGTGTCGTACTTCATATTTGTACACTGGACATTTTTCAAACATTAGTCTTCAGTAGTGGGTATGCTACACCACGGAGGTTCTGGTCAGAAGCACTGTGATCTCTGGTTGTCAGTGGCACTGTCGTTGCAGTAGCATTCTGTGAGAAGTGAGTGAGTCGAACGTAGGTCACACTACTGAGAGGTCTGGAAATAGCATGCAGAGCATAGGATACAGATACAGAGAATGTTAAAATTTGGGAGTATGGTTTGGTAAAGATTAATTTGAGACATGTGAAGATTTACAGGTACTGTTGTGGCAACATTTCTTGCCTGCACGTAATTTAAGATGTGTTTGGAAAACGAAAAATTTTAGTTGGAATTTTCTTTGTTGGTTCGGGTTAGTTTCATTTTTCAGACATGAATAAGTAAAGTTACCTGTTTAAATGGCTTGCAATCAGAAGTGCTAGATTTACCACTCTTTTACTATTTCAATAATTAATTTCATGACAGTCAAATTTGTAATAACGAGCAAATTTTGTAAACATGGTTGTAATTGTTAAGGGAAGCATCTGAACTTTAGTAGAGTTTATGAATGCTAGTGCATTATTCAGTAAATGCTGTATCTTCCACCTTCTCCTAACGAATTTTATTTCTTCATTGTGTGTGTCGCCGCACTGCACTGAGCGGAACACAGTCACACAAAAGTAAAGCCGAAGCTTAATACGCTTAGCATAGTAGCATGTTTTTGCATTGCACAGCGTGAGGATTTTCTTTTATTTAGCTGGGTTACTGCTGCGCTGTATTCTTTTATTTTTATTACTTTCAGGCGGTACATTGTTTCCATTGCCACAGGTAATCCACACTAATTTCTTAGGGTCAGACTAAAACTACGGTCAGGATACACTTAAATCATTGTCATGCGTTGCATTTCAAAATTGTTGCCAGGTTCAATTTAGGTAAAAATCAGTTTAGATTTAATTTCTTACGCAGACAGACTTATTTTTATAGTGCAGTGTTACATTTGTGCGTGTATTATCTAGAGTTTGGAATTTTATTTAGACAATTGCTTACGTAGAATCACAGGACATTTCAAAATTCGTTTTGTAATTTAATGAAGTATTTTTATCCTGTTAGTTGGAATTGCAAGTTGCTTGTTGTGACGCCACGCATTGTAGCACTGTCCATTGCGTTCCACAATAGAATTTGACAGGACAGCTTGTTTAACACACAGTTAACTTTTGCTAATTAATTTGTACCACAACGTGCATTGTTCAGTATTGCAACACAGGCACACACACGAAGTTTAAGATATTAAACTAGTTCAGTTCAGTACAGGTTTTTTCTCCGGACAGCACGAAGGCTTGTATTATCTTGTTGAAAGATGACACAGATACCTCAAAAATCCGGCCTTAAGACGGTAAGTGCGGCACCCGTGAGATGATGATGATGATGATGATGATGAGTGAAATCTGACAATATACTTCCTACTCAGAGACGACACACACGAATATTACTGTGTACGAAGCTTTCAATGGACGCGCCACAGTTGGCGCGCTACTCTCTGTTGCCACGTGGAGGGGAGCTCTGCCAATTACCAACGTGGTGAGAGTCCGTGGTGCGCCGGACGTATTCACATTGTCCGTGTGGTTACTTTTCTTGTCGTGATCAAGCCCGTTTCCTGGCTCTACATACGTGATGTGGCTGTGGCATCCTACACGGCCGAGCGAACATTGTGTGTCCTCTCTGGCTTTGGTCACACGAGGCCGCTGAGATCCTGGAAGGGTAGAGTATGGCTCTCCTAAACACTATTCCGTATTCGCATGACAGTCGTGGTATCCTGACAAACTCTAGCAGCAGTTATTAGGAAACGATAAATCGCAGTTTTTGATAGGCTGCCGCTGTTAATTTTCGATAGGTGCTTGTAGTGGATTCTCCTTCTTTCATGACGCTTAAAACCATCTTCTCACAAACAACAACATTTAAGGGCGATATCTGAATGGAAAACCTGCTACGCAATCTTTCGTTATATAGGATGAGTCAGGACGAGGGGCACATGCAGGTGATAGTGATTACGCCTTATAAAGATATGTACTGTTCATAACAGTTTTCCAGAAAATTAGTGAAAACAATGGGGAACAGAAAAAATGCAGGTGATGTAATGAGTTTTTTAATTGTGTACATTCCCCCACGAAATATGTTCAAAAAGTCGACCGTCAACTGTAATTTATTTTGCAACTCTTGTAGACTGCTGCTGCCTTGCTGTTCTGAGCTCATTCATACGCAAAGCAGTATCCACGTATTCTGTTCACTGATGACTCGGCATTTACGCGCAACGGCATCAATAACACTCGCAACTCTCAATTGTGGGCCGATGATAATATGCACACTAATGTGGAAACAAATTTTAGCTACGTTTGTCAGCGAACATGTAGAACGGTATTATTGATGACCAACTCATCGGTCCAGTTCTTCTATATATATCCTTGTTAAAAGACTACGATATACTGATTTCCTTCAAAATTTTACCAAAATACTTGGAGGATACTCCTTTGGCAACACGACGTTGTATGTACTTTTAGCACGACTGACGCCCGTGATTGTCAAACAGTTGTAAGTCTGACTCGGTTAAGAAGTTTTTTCCCGGAATCACCAATATTATCCCCCCTCAAATCATGCACCTTCCTCCTGCACCTTGTATAGAGAACGTAGATAGCTTTACTCCTAACAGCTTCGTGCGGTTGCACTGAAATGCTACTCATTTGCATATCCAAGCACGTAGTACATATTGTTGTGTTGGCAGAAGAGCCAACACCGTGTTACTAGTGGAGGCCGAAATGCACGCGTTTTAGCTCACGCAGGCTGGCGTGAGGAGGGAAGAACTATACTGACGTGAGGTCTGGAACATGACAAGGAATTAGAATTCAGAAAACGGACGTAATTAGTTAATCCATTAATGATGAACGTCGCTCTTGACGGTACATGATTCACAATATTATCTGTTCAGAATGCATTCATAGTTACTGAATATGGCGCCTTGCTAGGTCGTAGCAAATGACGTAGCTGAAGGCTATGCTAAGCTGTCGTCTCTGCAAATGAGAGCGTATGTAGACAGTGAACCATCGCTAGCAAAGTCGGCTGTACAACTGGGGCGAGTGCTAGGGAGTCTTTCTAGACTAGACCTGCCGTGTGGCGGCGCTCGGTCTGCAATCACTGATAGTGGCGACACGCGGGTCCGACGTATACTAACGGACCGCGGCCGATTTAAAGGCTACCACCTAGTAAGTGTGGTGTCTGGCGGTGACACCACACATATCATCCAAATTTGGCTTTTGTTAAGAACCGCCTTCATTGTAATGGATAGCAGTGTACGTCCGCACCTGGATGTGTTTTTCAATCTAAAATGTAATTTGAAATAGTTTTTTTAAGTATGAAATAGACCAGTTTACATCCCTTCATGTATCCTAGTGTTTTCCACGCACACTTTCTTCTTTCGTAATTCTGATACAACGTCACATAACTCCGGAAACCGTTGTTCACTACTAGTTCTTTCCTCCAGTTCATTGCTTCCAATAATTGCAACTTTCATTTTCTCCACAGAGGCTTATCAAACTTTCATTGTTTTTCCAATATTTCATTAGATCCTCTGTTTCCTCATATATTCTCTTCATTTCTTCAATGTCAGATTATGACTTTGGCATGTAAACCAGTACAACGCTGGTTGACGATGGGTATTGTGCATTCTTTAAAAGAGTGATTTTGTGACTATGTTACTGATATTAAAACACCCTGTATCTTACTCTACTCATAATGACCACTTGTTATGCCACTGATGGTGTTATTACTATAATAATCTAGCCAGAAATGCCTGTCTTATTTTTGCCTCTCTAATCCCACTTGAACTGAATTTATCCTGTTAATCCCTCTTTCTAGATTCTCCAGTTTCGTGACCACTTTCAGACATGTGCACTCCGTTTTGTAAAATACTTGTATTATTCGTCCTTCACATTAATCTCTCCAGGGCAGTCCAAATCAGTGACCCGAAAGTCTCTAGTCTACCTCCAGAGTTTTTAGCTAAACAAGTGAACATCTCGAGGACGTTTTAGAAGACTACATTGCCTGTTGATACCCTTTTTTGTGCCTTTAACGCGGTTGTTTCCGCTGCCTCCCGCATCATCGTACTGCTGATCAATGCTAGTTCTTCCGCCTTTCCTGAACATTTCCCCACCAAAAGGATAATAGGATATCGCCAGCCTCTCCTTCGCTCATTTTTGACGAGATTCTTTTTCTCCGTCAGAATGAGGGTAGTCATTTATTCTCGAAGTCTTCAGTTATTATAATCCATTATTTTTTCAAAACTCAAGCAGTGGCTGGCGCCGAAGCTGGAACTTTTGAATTAGTAATCGAAGATAATAATCCAAAGACCATGTTTTTTCTCGTTGTTTAGTTAATGTTTTACTTACTCAATTAACAATGATCCATGAGTTATATCAGAGATTAAAAGATAGTTCATATCTTCATTGACCGTTAGGAAGCTAACTTAGCCGTCGCCCAACAACCTGTGCCGCAACTATAACAAGGACACGACAGTTTGGTGCCGTTATCCATTCGAGTCATCTGCTTCGTATTTCGAAGAACGTAGGTGTGTACCTTCAAATCACCCTGAATAATCCTCACGCTTGTGCAGCAGAGGTGGTCACAGTACTGTTCCTAGAACTGAACTCATCCACAGAGAGTAACCCGAGATAGCTGTCTCTGCAAATGGGGACGCTAGGAAAGTTACAAACCAGTAGCGAGAGTGTCCCGTGGGAAATGTAGGACGATGTTGCGGGTCGTAATGTCAAGGAAGGAAGGCTGCTGCATACCAACAGACCTGCCTAACAGTATTGCCCCGCCGTGAATGCAAGTTTGTAAACACTAAGGCCGAATGTAAGCCAACAGATGTTGCTCGCCTGCTGCATTAAGCAGAAAAACATTACATAAAACTTGTATCCACTTTTTATATTCATACAAGACAACGTCTGCAAACAGAGAAAGGATGGCAGATGTAAACACCGTGCTAAAATGTTGGATTTACCAAATACACCAACTTTAGTCCTCCTGTACAGGCAGCACCTTAATTTTGCATCCTAGAACGAGACAGTCACAGATGTAAGACAGATACTCTCCAGTATTTTTTGTGGAGCCTTTCCAGGCGTCATAGAGGGAAACGATCACGACAGCGACTGCCAACTATCTATCGGCGTACAAATAAGATTTACAAATAATTTTTTTCTCTGCTACACTGGTTTCACCGAGACTATCACCAAAGCCTCAATTCCTACTAATTTTGTTGCTGATAATAACTGCAATTCTCTGATTCCTTCCATTGTTATTATTGTCTTATCGTATTATTGTCCATCAAGGTGTGTGTCGTTCACTAATTACCACATATTGTCTAGAATTTCTCCGATCGTATAAGGTAACACAGGAACAAAAATGAGAAATGAAACGGCCAGATATTTTGTGAAATGAATTGTCTAAAAGTAAGATGTAAAACAGATTAGAGAAACATTTGACGCACCTTTGAATGATGCTCGAAATCATGTACACTAAATGAGGTCGAAATCATGTACACCAAATGAGGTGCGTCAAATGTTTCTCTGTCTGTTTAACTTCTTACTTTAGACAATTCGTTTCATATTCTATTCATTTATTCTATTTTTTATTTTCAAGTTTTCCCCAGAAAGGATGAAATGTTATGTATTTAATTACCGATTAGTATCCTCTCATCATTAAGAGTATACAGATCAAGAGAAAGCAGAGAAGTTTCACTTTTTGCTGTAATTTGATATTTATTTTATTTTTCAACATGAAAGAAAAAATTCAACAGTTTCTACATCAATGCCGTTTTTATGCGCGAAATAGTTAGGCCTTGAAGAGATGTACTTTTTGGCACATCTTTACATAGTTAGCAGCAGTTGTTTGTTAAATGTTTCAATTTTCTCCCAAATCAATTATGAAATTTTTCTTAAGTACCCTGAATACTTCCGAGGAATTAAACTGTTTTTCCGCAAAACTATACCTACCTCTGGTCAGTTTGATACGTCATTTATCCATGAACCACTCTTTCTTTGGATATGAAAAATCGGACAAAAATCAATTGTGGAGTGTCTACGAAATCTTATTTTCACTCAGCTCAAACATCTGGTCAAAAACGTGAAAATACTCCGCATTCCAGCCCTGCGTACCACTCAGTGTCGGTCGGCCACTGTGTCACACGTTCCTGCTCTGTCACAGGCCCTCACTTGGATGGGGAATGGAGGGGCGCGGCGTTGCTACACTGGCCTTCCCGCCGTTGTCGTCTTTCCGGACTCTAAAGCCGCTACGCCTCATTCAGGTAATTTCTCAATTAGCCTCACGAAGCTGAGTGCACCCTGTTCTAGAAGTTCAAAATACCTAGCATTGCCTGGTATTGGACATGGATCCTCCTCGCGACTGTCAGAAACGGTGACCATTTCTTATTAAATATGGCCTCCATCCTCTCCTACAGCTTGTCATTACCTTCGCCGATTGGGTGTCTTCAGCGTCAGCTTCTTCTGCCATGTCAATAAATTTCTTCTTCTTATTTCTAAGTGCATGGTCGTCGATTTCTGTTTTTTATGTAATAGTATAATTTAAATTTGTACACTTATGTAAATACTGAATATATGAAGAAAGTGAACTGCCTCTTCTTGACTATATAAAATAAATATATCAATAAAAATAATTTAAAACAAACACGCGAGGGGCTAGGAATGATGACTTGCCGTGAAATAATTATTATTTAGTAACGTACTTCTTATAAAATAGCTCTAAAGTACCCTTGATATGTGGATTTATAACTTTTAAATCCTCGTATTCTCTGCCCCACTGTTCTTAGAAAATTAATAAAACCCTAAATTTCGTTATCGCTTTCACTTATTACACAGGAAACAAAGTTTCCCAGGGGGCGTAGTATAGCATCTTGTTTTGTTGGCAAAGAGTGTCTCTTCTCTGGTTTTGAAACGTCCGTTATTTATGTATGCCTTTGGTCTGTTCTACTCATTAAAGCAAGTTTAAGTTTTGTCCAGAGGCATATCTGATGGTATCTGATGCGCAGAAACCTGTGCTCCAGATTATCTTTTTCTCCACAGATAGAATTGGTAATAGTTTCGCACAGTTTAATTGTTTTAGACTTGCCATTTGTTGATGTTATTTCATTCAAAGCTTTTCATTTGTTGCTATTGTTTCATTCACTGCCCCATGCACAGTTCAGAGCTCTTGAACAGTTAAATGTTCGTAAAAAATGGGAGGGACAATCAACCAATTTAAAATCAGAAATGGTAAAATAGATTATATTAAAACTGAGTCTAAGCCCAAATCTGCGGTAGCTCTTCATTGTGTTTTCACTGTATGACGAACGGTTTCATACTGAGGAGGCATATCTTCAGATCATATCTACATACAGAATGAAACTACACACGTAAAAGCACTGGTAGTAAACATAACCTACCGAACAAAGTAGATAGTAACGCGATGTATTCGTAAAACTAACAATTCATGTGCCACGAATTTCAAGGTACAAATGGACGTAAAAACACGTCACTCCAATAAGATTATTTGTAATTAAATATTTGTTTGGATATTTTTGTCCATGTCGTTGTCCAGTTTCTGTCGGTATATTTTCTTTCCATCCTGTTCACTTCGGATATATGGATCATCTCCTTATACACATCCGCAGCGTTGAGGGAAATTCAATATGTAACTGTATTTTATATAATATAACCTAAACCAGTCCAAGAGGTGAATGTTTCGAGATTCATTGACTGGTAGACTCAGGCTTCATGTTAGCATTTTTTTCAAAATTCCACCTGTTAAACCATTGTGGTAGCTCTTTTACACCACCCAGCTACGAAGGTGGGCTACAAGGAAAAGGAGCTGTGGGGGTTGGGGTGGGACGGGGTAGGGGCGAATACAGGGCGGCGATACTGATGAGCTTTTTACCTCATATATTTCTCTAACCTTTGAAGATATCAGAATTTTGTTTTTAACCAGATTAATCGTGAGAAAGTATCCACTAAACGATGTATCGGCTCTTCATAGCTACCGAGCGACATAGTCCAGTGGTTAGCACATAGGATTTGCATTCTGGAGGACGACGGTTCAAACCCGCGTCCGACCATCCCGATTTAGATTTTCCGTGATTTCTCTAAATCACTTAAGGCAAATGCCGGGATGGTTCCATCGAAGGGCACGGCTACTTTCATTCTCTATCCTTGCCTAATACGAGCTTGTGCTCCATCTCTAATGACCTCGTTGTCGACGGGACGCTAAACATTTATCTCCTACTCCTCTCTTCACAGCTATATTAATTGCAGAAGTATCGTATCAACTTCACTTTTGTCAAAGGCACCTATAGTAGTTTCTGCTGCTGCTGTCACAGTTCCAAAAGAGGTGAATTCAATGGCATTACACTCTTTAAAATCCGATTACTAGTTTCGGATCAGTTACAATATTTTGGACTTACGATTTATCTGTTTTGAACATGAAACCCGTTGGTATCTTATGCGGAAGTTCGTTATGTCATACCCAATAAGAAAGACATCACGTCGCATAAGGAGATGTCTATTCACTGCAACGATACCACAATAAACGGGCACGGAGGAAATGTGGCTTTCATTCTATCTGTGTTGTTCACGTGCATCGAGCGCTTATTACTTATAAATTTCTTTCACCAAGCAAGTAAATCTAATATGCCACTTCTTTACGAGTGCGAAGGAATCAGTTCAGTTGTACGCACGAAGGTACCCACAAGTCAGTATCCAACAAGGATGACAAATTAGCGAATGTGTAAAACACTACTGTCATTGGAAAGGTATTAGAATACAGCGCACAGGGTAAGGAGCACTCATGCAATCGGCGGAGTGAACGAAGTATTTTTTCGCAGCTTCCTTCAGTAACGTGTGCCACTCCACCAGCAGATTACCTAGTGATAATGTAGGAGGTGCGTGGAATTCAGTCGCTCATTTCTGACGCTGCAATATGTTCTTTCTTCAAAAAATGCCCTTTAGCAACGAAGCTACTCTTACGAAACACGGCAATCTCAATGTAAGATAGAAACGTTACTTGGCCGCTGAGAACGCGCGCAGTCTGAGGTATGTTAACACCAGAAGCAGAGCAGTGCGAACGTTTGGTGAAGGGTTATTGCAGACTACATGATTGGTCCGTACTTCATTGAAGATACCTAACTGGTTAAAAATACTCATTGTTTCTTATCCAGTTGTTACCGGCAGTCCTCGAGGAAGTAGCAGCTGAAATACGTGGACGTATGTGGTTCCAGCACAACGTGTGCCCGGCTTAGTACTCCCTTTTGGTTAGGAAAACGCTCCCCCAATACTTTCCTCATCGCTGGACAGGTCGTGAGGGCATTATCAGTCGGCCCGCACGTTCGCCTGATTTGAAGCCGCTGGACCTCTTTCTCTGGGGTAAACTGAAAGACGAAGTCTGTACAGAAGTTCCGACGAACAAAGAAAATTTAAAACGTTGCATTGTTGCAGCACGTATAATGACATTGAAGGACTCTCTTCAGTCTGCCCATAAGTCGTTGGACCAGCGACTGCAAACGTGCACTGCAGTAGGCAGTGAGAATTTGATGACACAAATAGGGTTTCAAGGAAGTGATTATGACCGTATCCCCCTGTGATTTCTTTTTTGTTACTGTTGCTGATGTAATTTTGCAATGCATGTGTACATCCTGACATTAAACTCATGACGCGAAGTGACTATTTAACAATTTTTTGACCACAATCCCTTGTCCTTTTTTTTTTTAATCACGCAACTTTTGACGTGTATATTTCTTTCAAATCTTTGGGAGAAACAGGAAGAGAACTGTTATCGTAGTTAACTAGTGAATCACTTTTACATGCCACATCGTTTGCTCTCCTGTTGCTGTGTCGGTCTAACCGCATGTAGCCGTGTGATATGAGCATCAGTAATAAATTAGACTTTTATCCACTATTCTGCTTTTGTCAGGAGAATCTCTTAACTGCGTCAAGCTGCTGCGTCCTGTCAGCCTGGCGCTATATTTCCGTAAAACATCACTAACTTCCGCATAAGACAGCAATCGGTTTCATGTTGAAAACACTTAAATCCTAAGTTCTGGCCGGCCGCGGTGGCCGAGCGGTTCTAGGCGCATCAGTTCGGAACCGCGCGACTGCTACGGTCGCAGGTTCGAATCCTCCCTCGGGCATAGATGTGTGTGATGTCCTTAGGTTAGTTAGGTTTAAGTAGTTCTAAGTCTAGGAGACTGATGACCACAGATGTTAGTCCCATAGTGCTGAGAGCCATTTGAACCATTTTTTTCCTAAGTTCTAAATGCAGCAATTTCTCTGAAACTAGTAGTCTGATTTTGAAGAGTGAAGCACCATTGAATTCGTCTCTTTTAGATCTACGATACTAGCTCCAGAAATGACTACAGTTGTATTTGAAAAAGCGATGTTTGTACCAAAATCTATGTAATTAACACAGCTACGAAAGGAGACTATTACGCTATTTACTAAGGACATTTTCACAGTTGATTTGCGGGAAAATAGAATTACGATGTCCTATACGGTTGACGAAATACGTGAATCGCCATGTATATAAAATACGATTTGAAAATTATTGGCTCACAAAATTCATAAAAATATCAGGATGAGGAATTTAGCCCCATCTCATCCGAAAGTCGAAAGATCGTCTACCTCTACATTAATAATCCTCAATCCACCGGACAGTGTGTGACTCTACCACTAACTGATTGTACCCTTCGCTCTTCCATGGGCGAATGGCACTTGAGAAGGATGATTGTCGCTAAACCTATGTATTATCTCTAATTTCGTGATTTTTTTCCTCGTTACGATCATTTCGCGAGACCTCTGTGAGAGGAATTTAATACGTTGTCCGACTTTTCCGTGAAACGTCCCTCTCGAAATTTCAATAATAAACCTCCCTGTCGTACGCAACGCTGTCTTTTAGCGTCTGCCACTGGAATTTGTTGGGTACCTCTGTAACGCTCTCGGGCGGACTAAACGATCCGGTCGCGAAAGGCGCCGATTTTCGCTGGATATTCTCTATCTCCTCTATCACTCTTACCATTGATGAACAATACTCAAGAGTCGGTCAACCAAACGCCTTCTAAGCCACTTCTTTAGTGATTGAGCTACATTTCCCTAGGATTCTTCCCATGAATATCAGTCTCGCATGTGCGTTTCTTACTACTCGTTTTATATGGTTATTCCAGTTAAGGTCTGAGCTGTTTCCAGCAGTTTGGCATGATTAATGTAGTTGTGCAGTAGTGGATTTCTGTTTTATTTCTATGCTGTTTCGATCAGTTTGTCATCATCACTGTAGTTGTGCGCTAGCGGGTTTCTATTCCCATGTATGCGTAGTGCACATGTATTTCCGTTCCTGGTCCCTGCACCATTCATTACTCATCTGTAGGTATTCCTACAAATCGTTACTGTCTTCTGGCGTTGCTACTACATTACAAACGAACGCATCATCTGCTAACAGCCTTAAAGAGCTACCTGCACATTCTACTAGGTCATTTATATACTGTATAATGTAAACAGTGACGGTCCTATGACGTTTTGTTGGGGCTCTCCCGAAATTACCTTTACATCTGTCGATTTTGCTCCTTTGAGAATGACGTTTTGAGTCATGTCGGCAAGAAAATCTGGAATCCAGTCGCAAATCTGGTCATATACTCGGTAAACTCGTATTTTTTTCTTTTTTTCACTAATCGGCAGTACGGAACAGTGTCAAATTCCTTTCTGAAGTCGAGGAATACGGCATCCACCTGAGCACCGATGTCTTCTGCGCTGTGGATCTCACGGGGGAAGAGAGTGAGCGAGTTTCCCAACACCTCTGATTGCGAAATCCTTGTTGATGCGTATAGAGGAGAGTTTTTTTCTCCAAAAACATCCTCATCCGTGAGCATAAAATGTTCCTCTGTCCTATAACCGGCTGACGTCAACAATGTGGACTTTCAATTATGTGCATCTGTCCTGCGTCGCTTCTTGAAACTGGGAATGACGTGCACCTTTTTCCAATCGCTAGGTGCCCTTCGTTGCTCCAACGACCTAAAATAAACTGGTGCTACAGGGGGAGAAAGGTCTTTTGCATAATCTCCGTAGAACCTTGTAGATATCTGTCTGGTCTTCATGCCTGTCCACTGCAAAACGATTGAGGTTGTTTTTTTATTTCGCAATCAGATATATCAGTATCTGCCATTTCGCAGTTCATTTGATGATAAAAAGGGATCTTCCGCGATGAAGAAGTTTCGGAAGACTGAATTCACTTATTTTGGACTTCTCTATTTTATTTTCTGTTTCGGCGCCGTTATGGTCACTGAGTGACCGAATAGCTGATTTTGAACCTCTTACTGATTTTATGTAAGACCAAATACTCTTAGGTTTCTAGTCAGATCGGTTGAAGAAATGTTACTTTCAAATCAATTGAATGCCTCTCTTATTGATCTCCTTTTCTCATTCATTTTTTGACTTCTCTTGAATCTGTAATGAAGCTCTCTTTGTTTACGTAGTAGTTTTCTAACGCGGATTTTAAACCAGGTTTGGTCTTTGCCATCTCTTAAGATCTCGCTTCGAACATGTTATGTTACGTTATGTTATATTAATCGGGGACCTAGAAACGACGGAGAGGCTCCGTCCCCGCCTTAGCCGCAGTGGTCCGCAACCCCACGGCGGCTACCGCAGTCCACTTCACCCCTCCGCCGCCCCACACGAACCCAGGGTTATTGTGCGGTTCGGCCCGCGGTGGACCCCACAGGGATGTCTCACACCAGACGAGTTTAACCCCTATGTTTGCGTGGGAGAGTAATGATGGTGTACGCGTACGTGGAGAACTTGTTTTCGCAGCAATCGCCGACACAGTGTAGCTGAGGCAGAATAAGGGCAACCAGCCCGCATTTGCCGCGGCAGATGGAAAACCGCCTAAAAACCATCCGCAGACTCGCCGGCTCACCGGACCTCGAAGCAAATCCGCCTGGCGGATTCGTGCCGGGGACCGCCGCTCATCCCGCCCGGAAAGCCGTGCGTTAGACCGCACGGCCAACCGGGCGGGCTGCTTCGAATATAGTTGCTCTTGAATTTACTTTTGAATTATTCCCATTGAGCCCCACATCTTTGCCCCAGCTTTGAATATTTGATGTTGACTACTCATATACTCCGCAATTTTGATACTGTCACTCTCTCTCAACAAAGGCATTTTATTTATTTTATTTTATTTTATTTATGCATTTGTTTTACCTGGCAAGATTAGGGCCTTCAGGCCCTCTCTTACACCTAACCAGGCATACTCAGATTGAACGAGTTACAGTTTCTACAGAACATTAAGGACAAATAACGTGTTATACAGTATTAATGTTAAATAAAAAAGAAATAGAGAATATAACAGTAGTACAATGATAATTATAACAATCAAAGAAATAATTATAACAATCAATAATAATAATAATAATAATAATAGTAATAATGACTATGTATATGAAAGTAAACATATTTTTCTTTTATGAATGTCAGTCCTATTGCTAGTTGGGAATTTTCTCGTTATATTCTTGCAGCTTGTGAGTTATTCTCATCGAGCAGAGACATAAGACGATAGAATGGGGTGAAAGAGATATAGAAGAGGTTGATAGGTTAGAGGAAGAGAAATAGAATGGTAAAATTCGAAGCTATGATGGAGAAGAGAAAGAAAGAGATGAGAGGGGCACAACAATGGTGGCTATACCGTCCCTAATATGTAAGTTTTGAGTTCCCTCTTGAATGTTGAGTGGTTCTGGATAAGACGCAGATCACAGGGGAGCGCGTTCCATAGTCGTGTGGCTGAGATGGAGAATGACGCGGAGAAAGATTTTGTGTTATGTAAAGGTACAGCCAAGATGCTAGACGTATCCGATCTGGTATTGCGGTTGTGGAATGATGATAGGTGTTTAATGTGAGAAGATAAGTATTGGGGGCAGCAGTGGCTAAGAAATCGACGAAGTAAGCACATCGTGTGGAGATCGCGTGCCTTATGTGGGCGTATCCAACCTAGCTGGGAGTATGAAGGACTGATATGATCATACAACCGTATATTGCACACGTGTCTAACGCAAGCATTCATCACTAGCTCGAGGCACCTCGAATTTTCACTATTTGTGCCGTGTTGAACTACATCACAGTAGTAAAGATTAGACAAGACTAGTGTTTGGACTAATTTTTGTTTAACATGGGTTGGAAATATTTTTCTAAATTTTTGAATTGCATGGAGGGAGGAGAGCGATTTCCGGCAAGCTGTGACTGTTTCTTCTTCCCAGTTTAGGTGTTCGTCCAAGATTATTCCAAGGTCTTTTACTGTTTTTTGGTATGGTAGTTGGGTACCATTGAGGAGTATTTGAGGGAATGTTTCGCGAAAGTACCGGCTGATTAACTTTGGATGAGATATAAGTATGACCTGGGATTTCTTGGGGTTTAGTTTCAGACCTAGGTTCTGTGCCCATCGAGAAACAGAGCAAAGATATGCGTTCATACTCGCTACTGCGTCAGCAATGTTCTTGGGGCTTGCACTTATGTACAGTTGGATGTCGTCGGCATATAGATGGTAGTTGCAGGAGTGAATCACTGAAGAAATATCATTAATGTACACTGAGAAGAGTAATGGACCAAGGATGGAGCCTTGGGGAACTCCAGAGCGCACGTTTTTACATGATGACTTTTCCGACCCACAAATGACTTGTTGACTTCCGTTTTTAAGGTAGCTGTCGAACCAGTGTATTGCGCTGTTTGAGAAATTCAGCTGTTTCATTTTAATTAGTAATATAACGAAGTCAACTGTATCAAAAGCCTTGCTAAAGTCAAGCAGTGTTAGGATGGTAGCTTCACGTCTGTCCATAGCATGTTTAATGTCATCAGTTACTTTGATTAATGCAGTTGCTGTACTATGGTGCTTTCGAAAGCCTGACTGATATTTGTCATGGATGTTATGAGTTTTGAGGTAATCCGTCAGCTGTTCATGGACGATGTATTCTAGGGCTTTAGATATTGCAGGTAGTATGCTGATCGGCCTGTAGTCACCTGGCGACTTAGGGTTGTCAGTCTTGGGTATAGCTTGAATTAAACTTTGTTTCCACTCAGTAGGATATGCACTACTGACAAGAGACAGGTTGAAGATGTCTGCGATAACTGGAATAATAGTGTCTACTACGTTCTTAATCATGCCAATGCTCACTCCGTCATTTCCTACTGCCTCGGAAGAGATTCGCATAATTGCCTTGTGTACTGTGCCGGTAGTGACATGTTTTAGGAAAAACTTGTCTCTCGAGAGACTGATATCTTGGGGCTGGTAATTTGTCGCTGCGTGGCAGTTTACAGCTGTTGAGAAGAAATCGTTTATTTCTTCTGCAGACGCTTGATAAACAGCGTCAGATCTTCGCTTCCCTATACCGAATTTCCTATATTTCTTAACATTCCTTACATTACCCGTAGTTATATATCTATTGCAGTCTTGTAATCACTGATACCCTCCTCTACGTTAACTTTTTCGAGAAGTTGAGCTCTTTTTGTTGCTAGGATGTTTAAGACGTTATCTTCACGAGCTGGTTCTCTATCTGCTGGAAGTAATTTTCGGAAAAGACATTCAGAATAACGTCACACGAATTCTTTTCTCGGCACCAATTTCAAGAGCAGGACACTCCCAATCTATACCTGGCAAGTTGAAGTGACTCCCTATTACAAAATCATGATCAATAAACGTAATAAGTTCTGCATTTTCTCTCTGAAACGCTATACGACTACAGCTACTGACGCAGGTGGCCTATAAAAGCAACCTATCACAATTTTTGGCCCATCTTTGATGCTTAACTTCACCCAGATTAATTCAAATTCTGAATGCGGGACATCCTGGCTAGATATTGCCAGTGAAGTGCAACGTTCGGATTTTTAGCCCTTGTGCAACACATATTTTCATTCACTGTCGATCAGTGTTAACAGGGACCACGTGGGAACGATTCTGTCGAAGCTGACCAGAGCTGTCCACCCTCGAACCCAGGTTCTCAGACATTATTATTTAATAATTGCAGTCAACATTTACATAAGTAATGGATCTATCAAAAAGTAATGAAAATAAATAGACTAAAGTCTGACTTGAAGGAACCTGATAAACTACTAGCACAAAAAAGCACACACATTTTCATTATGGACAAGACAACTGCCTAATTTACTGATGTCGTCATAATGTACTGTGTCGGTGTCCCATATCTGGAGTGCTCAGTTCAGCTGTTGAGGAAGCGCAAAAATTACATGTTATTACTGAATCAGTTATTTACGTTTATAAATGAAATTCTGATGTATACTGCTGAATTGCTTCCTATACGTTTTTGCGTGTTGAGAGGTTGCTCCCTTTTATACACGGTGTCCAGTTGTCTCGTCCACACCAAATCACCTTTTGTCCAGAAGCAAAATAAAAAAAAGTATCAAACGAACGCTGTTTAGCTATCAGGAGAACATTAACCAGAAGGACTGCCTTTCTTGTAACTTGTTTCATTATGAAGATATAAACAGTTGTACGTCTTTTTGAAATAACATCCTAAATTTTTTATTCGGTAATGTACTTTCTCTACTCAAGACCTGTTCAGAAACGTAATAACATATTCACGTAAACCACAACATTCAGCTTGACAAGAGATAGAAACGGGGATCTTTAACATGACTTTGTAGCTTTCTAATTCACTGTAGACACAGAAAGAAATAAAACATTCACATGCGCACAGAGTGATGGCCAAGATCAGTCGTACACTTGTCTTTGCGTTAGATGAAAGAATTCTTCTTTGCTTCCAGTGTTGCATGCTGAAGTGAATTACAAACAAGCACGATACGTTTCTGAATACTCTCTGTAGTTGTTGGTACATCGCGATAGACAACGCCGTCTACGAACCACCAAAGAAAATGGTCCAGAAGCAGTAAGTCAGGAGACCGAGCAGTCCAGCGCACTGTTCCTCCCCGTTCAATCAGTCTGGCAGTATATCTTCGACTCAGAGCACGATGTGCAAGCAAGGCATTACTGCCGGACATTCATGATGTTGGTACCACTTAATCAGCCGGAATTTTAGCAGCACTTCATCTAAAAGACGGGGAAGAATACGTGAGTGAAAGTAGGCATGCGCCCTGCCTTTTACGTTACCATTGATGAAATATTGGCCTATAATTATAGTACCAAGCATCCCAAACAAGTTATTAACTGCCCGCATCTCGTGGTCGTGTGGTAGCGTTCTCGCTTCCCACGTCCGGGTTCCCGGGTTCGATTCCCGGCGGGGTCAGGGATTTTCTCTGCCTCGTGATGGCTGGGTGTTGTGTGCTGTCCTTAGGTTAGTTAGGTTTAAGTAGTTCTAAGTTCTAGGGGACTGATGACCATAGATGTTAAGTCCCATAGTGCTCAGAGCCATTTTGAACCAAGTTATTAACTCTCCACTGACACTTATGTTGCACCTGTTTAAGCCATCATCAGCTTTCACTTCACTAATGCTACTTATATTTGCCTGTCATTTGAGGAGGAAAATATACTGGTGAAAATAAGATTGAAGAAGTAGTGAAGGATGCGACAGTTTGCTGCTTTGTCCACTGACAGAACTGTACACGATTTTGGAACTTATTCCTCTGCGATTCTTGAAATAAGTGTACATCATAAGGATGGAATGGCGACGCATTAGTGTGATGTACACTAGTTTACGAATGCCGATGTCCTATTCAAGCTGTCGTGTACGTAAGTGTGGATTTATTGCATCAGAAGCGAGAACAATAACTTCGGCGACTTCACTTGTTCTACGACTACTGCGTTGTCTTGGATAGAAATCTCTCGTCTCCTGAGGCATGACAATGAGAGGAGAAAACATCAGCTGCGAACGCGAACTTTTGTCGGGATATTGCTCACTGTAGAGTCCCT
This sequence comes from Schistocerca cancellata, assembly GCF_023864275.1. Taxonomy (NCBI): domain Eukaryota; kingdom Metazoa; phylum Arthropoda; class Insecta; order Orthoptera; family Acrididae; genus Schistocerca; species Schistocerca cancellata. Next base: position 703,155,490 of record NC_064628.1, read on the forward strand.
CTGAGTGAGTAGCCTTACGTCTTCCTTCAACCACAATAAAAGAAAGGTAATGGTGCTGCAGTTTTTAATCAAGGACTGCCTTTAGTACACACCACATTTTGTTTAAAATAACTGCAGCACTGTATGACATGTAACCGTACTATAAATAAGAAAACGTTATTGCGATTACTCTTCTTCTAACTTGCATTCCCGGGTTCCTGGGTTCGATTCCCGGCGGGGTCAGGGATTTTCTCTGCCTCGTGATGACTGGGTGTTGTGTGATGTCCTTAGGTTAGTTAGGTTTAAGTAGTTCTAAGTTCTAGGGGACTGATGACCATAGATGTTAAGTCCCATAGTGGTCAGAGCCATTTGAACCATCTAACTTGCATTCTCCGTAGCTGAGTTGCAGTTTGTACTTGGACAAACGTCCCTTGCGTTCCGTTTGTTTACTGTATACAACAGCAAGCGGACGCGTTGCGACACTCCGGATACCCGCATTGTGTGTTAGTCACGAGAGTCAAAGTCAGTTTCGTTTACGTTGTTAATGGCGTCACATTTACGTGAATGACACACTATGACATGTTTTTGAATTGGTCTTGAGGAGAGGAATAAAATAAATAAAAAAATGTACGTTGCCATTTACAAAAAGATGTACTGCTGTTCATATCTTCGTGACGAAGAAAGTTACATGAAAGAAAATCAAGCTCGTTAATGTCTTCCAGAAGCAGAACAATATATGCTTGACATATTTATTACTTTGCTACTCGACAAAAAGTTATTTAGGATGGTTACGATAAATGGGACACGCCTTGTACAAGACTACTTGCAGTGAGATATTAAAATTAATATTTTTAAAAAAGAAGATGAATTTCATGCATTAAAGGAAACAAGGAATTACAGGAAATGCTTAATATGATAATACGCTACTGTGAAAGTTTGACATGAGGTTTCCAATAGTGTAACACATTACAAAAAAGTCAGTTTAAATTAGGCCCGAAATATATTTATATACACTATGAATGATTTTAAGTAAGATAACTCCATTTAAGATAATTAGAAACACTTCTTTTTACAAATCAGTAACACACATCATTAAGCGTGGTATGTCATAACTGTTAAAAGTACAATTATATGTACATATAACATGAAATTATAAATTTTCTACAAATGGGCACGGTATAACGATGTTCATCTTTTCCTTACATAAATCTACACTGAATCGCGAAAGAAACTAGTATAGGCATGCGTATTCAAATACAGAAAAAATTGGAAATTTGTAATAAGGTCTTATGGGACCAAATTCTGAGGCCATCGGTCCATAAGCCTACTCACTACTTAATATAACTTAAACTAACTTACGCTAATTACAACACACACACACACACACACACACACACACACACACACACACATACACTCATGCCGGAGGGAGGACTCGAACCTCCGACGGGGGGAGCCGCGCGCACCGTGACAAGGCGCCCCAGACCACGCGGCTACCCCTCGCGGCTCATATACAGAGATATGGAAACAGACAAAATACGGAGCTGCGGTCGGCAGCGCTTATACACTACTGGCCATTAAAATTGCTACAAGACGAAGATCACGTGCTACAGACGTGAAATTTAACCGACATGAAAAAGATGCTGTGATATGCAAATGATTAGATTTTCAGAGCACTCACACAAGGTTGGCGCCGGTGGCGACACCTACAACGTGCAGACATGAGGAGAGTTTCCAACCGATTTCTCATACACAAACAGCAGTTGACCGGCGTTGCCTGGTGAAACGTTGTTGCGATGCCTCGTGTAAGGAGGAGAAATACGTACCATTCCGTTTCCGACTTTGACAAAGGTCGGATTGTAGCCTATCGCGATAGCGGCTTATCGTATCGTGACATTGCTGCTCGCGTTGGTAGAGATCCAATGACTGTTAGCAGAATATGGAATCGGTGGGTTCAGGAGGGTAATACGGAACGCCGTGCTGGATCCCAACGGCCTCGTATCAGTAGCAGTCGAGATGACAGGCATCTTATCCGCATGGCTGAAACGGATCGTGCGATCCCAGAGTCAACAGATGGGGACGTTTTCAAGGCAACAACCATCTGCACGAACAGATCGACGACGTTTGCAGCAGCATGGACTATCACCTCGGAGACCGTGGCTGCGGTTACCCTTGACGCTGCATCACAGACAGGAGCGCCTGCGAAGGTGTACTCAACGACGAACGTGGGTGCACGAATGGCAAAACGTCGTTTTTTCGGGTGAATCCAGTTTGTGTTTACAGCATCATGATGGTCGCATCCGTGTTTGGCGACATCACGGTGGACACACATTGGAAGCGTGTATTCGTCATCGCCGTACTGGCGTATCACCCGGCGTGATGTTATGGGGTGCCATTGGTTACACGTCTCTGTCACCTCTTGTTCGCATTGACAGCACTTTGAACAGTGGACGTTCCATTTCAGATGTGTTACGACCTGTGGCTCTACCCTTCATTCGATCCCTGCGAAACCCTACATTTCAGCAGGATAATGCACGACCGCGTGTTGCAGGTCCTGTACGGGCCTTTCTGGATACAAAAAATGTTCGACTGCTGCCCTGGTCAGCACATTCTCCAGATCTCTCACCAACTGAAAACGTCTGGTCAGTGGTGGGCGAGCATCGGGCTCGTCACAATACGCCAGTCGCTACTCTTGATGAACTGTGGTATCGTGTTGTAGCTCCATGGGCAGCTGCACTTGTACACGCCATCCAAGCTCTGTTTGACTCAATGCCCAGGCGTAACAAGGCCGTTATTACGGCCACAGGTGGTCGGTCTGGGTACTGATTTCTCAGGATCTATGTGCCCAAATTGCGTGAAAATGTAATCACATGTCAGTTCTAGTATAATATATTTGTCCAATGAATACCCGTTTATCGTTTATCATCTGCATTGCTTCTTGGTGTAGCAATTTTAATGTCTAGTAGTGTATAAAACAACGAGTGGCTGGCGCAGTTGTTAGATCGGTTATTGCTGCTACAGTGGCAGGTTATCAATATTAAAGTGAGATTGAACGTGATGTTATAGGCGGCGCACGAGCGATGGGACACAGCATCACCGAGGTAACGATGAAGTGGGGATTTTCTCGGACGACCATTTCACGAGTGTCCCGTGAATATTAGGCCATTAAAACATCAACTCTCTCACATCGCTGCGGCCGGAAAAAGCGCCTACAAGAAAGGGACCAACGACGACTGAAAAGAACCATTCGACGTGACAGAAGTGCAGCCATTCCCAAAATTGCTGCATATTTCTATGCTGGGCCATCAGCAAGTGTGAGCGTGCGAACCATTCAACGAAACATCATCGGTGTGGGCTTTCGGAGCCGAAGGCCTACATTTATACTCTTGATGACTGCACGATACAAAGCTTTATGCCTCGCCTGGGCCCACCAACACCGACACTGGACTGTTGATGACTGGAAACATGTTGCCTGATCGGACGAGTCTCGTTTCTAATTTTATCAAGTGGATGGACGTGTACGGGTATGGAGGCAACCTCATGAATCCATGGACCCTGCAAGTCAGCAGCTGGTGAAGGCTCTGTAATGGTGTGGGGCGTGTGCAGTTGGAGTGATACGGGACACCTCATACGTCTACTACCACTCTGACAGTTGACAAGAACGAGAGCATCCTATCTGATCACCTGCATCCATTCACGTCCATTGTGCATTCCGACGGACTTGGGCAATTCCAGTAGGACAATGTGACATCCCTCACGTCCAGAATTGCTACAGAGTGACACCAGGAACACTCTTCTGAGTTTAAATACTTCCGCTGGCTACGAAACTCCCCAGACATGAACATTATTGACCATATCTGGGATGCCGTGGAGCGTGCTGTTCTGAAGAGATCTACAACCCGTTGTACTCTTACCGATTTATGGACAGCCGTACAGGATTCATGATGTCAGTTTCTTCCACCACTACTTCAGACATTAGTCGAGTCCATGCCACGTCGTGTTGCGGCACTTATGGTTATGCACAGGGATACTACATGATATTGGATAGGTGTGCCAGTTTCTTTGGCTCTTCAGAGTACGTCCTTAATATACTCAGCAGTAATTTACCAAAGGGTACATGCACCACGAACAAACAAATAAAATCCGACATAGAAACTGTGACAAGAACATCACATATAGCTGTGTAATATTGTTTCATTTTTCTGTCACTACGGTACAGGACTTGGTTGTTTGGGAGGAAAGATTTGCATTTATCTCACTGGGAAGTTGCGCTGCCAATGTGGTCTCTAGTTTCTGGTTATCGGTTGAAGGCAGTCAGCGTGACTCTTTAGGAGGGACGAACATTCCGGGGAAGTTGAGCAGTTTCACGAAAGTGGAGCCATGGCCTGGCACCACACAAGCAGTGTGAGAAAGACAATTGCCTTCGCTCCAAATTCTTGGTGTATAGAATCGATTGAGTTTTCCCCTGCCGCTGTCTTTCGTGCAGAAAGCTGGACCAATCGGGAAGACACTGTACCAATCCACTGCCAACCTTTTGTTTATTAAGGTGTATTTTGTATGCCAAGGGTGGGTAATTTATGCTGTGTTCCCTTGTTTTATTGTAAAATAAATAATATTATAATTCGTCAAGTAGGCAACAGCATTGAGTCGTTCTTCCATGTTGAGTTTTTGTTTTTAGAATGTAGGTGGTTGTGGCTGGAGAAGGAAGTTTTTGCGCTGCTTATCTTCCAGCCGCCATATGGCGCCGACTGCCACACTCTAGCTGATTTTTGGGGAAATGTAAGTGTTGCAGTTGAGGTAGCATGATCCGTACTCTGAGCAGCTCGCAACTACCTTGTTGAGCCACGCAACTGTTGCCTATTTGATCATAATTGTTGGTCTCTTTTGCCTCGTTAAATCTGAATTCGCAAGCCTCCTAGAAGAGGAAATCTCATTGCGTTTCCTCCATAAAGTCTTCCACATAATTTGGTATCCACCCCACTCCCCCCCCCCCCCCCCCCCCCCCCGCCGTCACACCCAAGTTTCGGCGTCATTTTGTGTTCCTATTGAGATTTTAGACACTTTGCTCCCTGTGGCAATTTTATGTGAATTTCTTGCGTCATAAAGACCAAATTAAAATCTGTTATATTCAAACTTGATTTAGATTGCAAAATCGCTTAACTGTCCTACAACATTCAACTTTTCCATAGTCAGGCGACACAAAAATAACAAATTATCCTGTTGTATATTAGGCAGTTGTTCTCATTGTGACAGTGTGTTCGTTGTGTACAATGGCCAAACACAATCAGTTGTTGTGTGAAGATGAAGACAGATGCCATCGAGTTTCAAAGCTAATACAGTAACGTAAATGAGTTTAACAGAAAAATTGTACTAGCAACAAAATGTAATGATTGTTATTTCTGCTAATTCTCCAGTGATTTAAAAAAAGATGAAGACACAGAACACCAAATGCAGTTTTCTTTAATTCAGATCTAAAATTAATAGAAAAAAGCATATATAAGGTTAATTCCATGTACTTTCGCTCTTTAATTTTATCTGACTGGGAGTGTAATTTCATTTGCATAGGGGCTTCTCATATTTTCAGAAGCTTTATTATTTCTAGACTCTTCATCGTCGTTCTGGGGGCTTAATTTCTGATTGCTTGCTAGAACAATAACATGTTTGTGTCACGGCAGCATTTTGAGCGCTCAGTTTGTTAGGAATATTTGAAGCATTCCCATCACCACAACTACGACCCAAACAAAGACTTACGCATGAATTTATATTCACTATGAGAGGAAAGCTTACTATCCTTCCAGCCATATCAAACTTAGTTTCTGTATCTGGCCACCTAACTACTCGTCCTTCAGCGATCTTCATACTGTAAATATTGTTCTTTATGTCTTCTTTTGTTGTGCCTGTGTCCTGCAACTGCGCGTAGTCGGCATAGCTACACTCCTGGAAATTGAAATAAGAACACCGTGAATTCATTGTCCCAGGAAGGGGAAACTTTATTGACACATTCCTGGGGTCAGATACATCACGTGATCACACTGACAGAACCACAGGCACATAGACACAGGCAACAGAGCATGCACAATGTCGGCACTAGTACAGTGTATATCCACCTTTCGCAGCAATGCAGGCTGCTATTCTCCCATGGAGACGATCGTAGAGATGCTGGATGTAGTCCTGTGGAACGGCTTGCCATGCCATTTCCACCTGGCGCCTCAGTTGGACCAGCGTTCGTGCTGGACGTGCAGACCGCGTGAGACGACGCTTCATCCAGTCCCAAACATGCTCAATGGGGGACAGATCCGGAGATCTTGCTGGCCAGGGTAGTTGACTTACACCTTCTAGAGCACGTTGGGTGGCACGGGATACATGCGGACGTGCATTGTCCTGTTGGAACAGCAAGTTCCCTGGCCGGTCTAGGAATGGTAGAACGATGGGTTCGATGACGGTTTGGATGTACCGTGCACTATTCAGTGTCCCCTCGACGATCACCAGTGGTGTACGGCCAGTGTAGGAGATCGCTCCCCACACCATGATGCCGGGTGTTGGCCCTGTGTGCCTCGGTCGTATGCAGTCCTGATTGTGGCGCTCACCTGCACGGCGCCAAACACGCATACGACCATCATTGGCACCAAGGCAGAAGCGACTCTCATCGCTGAAGACGACACGTCTCCATTCGTCCCTCCATTCACGCCTGTCGCGACACCACTGGAGGCGGGCTGCACGATGTTGGGGCGTGAGCGGAAGACGGCCTAACGGTGTGCGGGACCGTAGCCCAGCTTCATGGAGACGGTTGCGAATGGTCCTCGCCGATACCCCAGGAGCAACAGTGTCCCTAATTTGCTGGGAAGTGGCGGTGCGGTCCCCTACGGCACTGCGTAGGATCCTACGGTCTTGGCGTGCATCCGTGCGTCGCTGCGGTCCGATCCCAGGTCGACGGGCACGTGCACCTTCCGCCGACCACTGGCGACAACATCGATGTACTGTGGAGACCTCACGCCCCACGTGTTGAGCAATTCGGCGGTACGTCCACCCGGCCTCCCGCATGCCCACTATACGCCCTCGCTCAAAGTCCGTCAACTGCACATACGGTTCACGTCCACGCTGTCGCGGCATGCTACCAGTGTTAAAGACTGCGATGGAGCTCCGTATGCCACGGCAAACTGGCTGACACTGACGGCGGCGGTGCACAAATGCTGCGCAGCTAGCGCCATTCGACGGCCAACACCGCGGTTCCTGGTGTGTCTGCTGGGCCGTGCGTGTGATCATTGCTTGTACAGCCCTCTCGCAGTGTCCGGAGCAAGTATGGTGGGTCTGACACACCGGTGTCAATGTGTTCTTTTTTCCGTTTCCAGGAGTGTATTTTCCTTTATACACCTTCCACATAGTGAAAGTGAAATCTAATTATTAGGTGTGAAAGCGTATTTAAGAAGGGCGGGGTCTTCGAGAAAGACCCGTAACACGTCCATCAATTCCATGGAATTTATCAGCAGGAATACGAAACTTGAGTTCAATTATCAGTGTTAATAATATGTGAGTTTGGAGTTTGTGCTTTGATTTGTTGTTGAAAAACTGGAATATAGTAAGGGAATCATATTAACTAGCAATTACAACTAACTTATCACAAACCTCAAAAATTTACATGATGTTTTCTCTCTTAATTTCCTTTATTTTCGTAAAAAACTGCCTTGCGATAATTATTACTTTGCAATAACTAAAAACCCTCCATCGGTAGGAAAGGTTGACGTTCGTGCTCATTTAACAGGGGTGTAACAATTTTAATATCAAAAAATCTGATTGCGAATCGAATTTTGTAGATAAAGCGTATATCAGTTTAACGCTAAGGTACTACGGATAAAACTTAAAATCTCCTGCTAGTGCCGAATTCAAGAGTTGAAAGGTGGCAAAACCGCTGGCAATGCTGTCTTGATGGAGAAAGGCCATATTTTGAAGATCGTTATAAGCTGTAAGCTTAAATAAATACCAATTTTATGACTTTAATCCCGGTAATTATTATACAAACTCTGTGTTAATAAATTATCATCTCCGGTATTGGACTTTTCACAGTATGATGCAAATATCTATAATAATGTGGTACCTCATAAAAATTGTAGCAGTAGCAAATCAGATCAGTGGAAAGAATCAACCTGGTGAAAGACTGGCTACTAGACCGTAAAGCAGAGAAATGTTTACTTGTACATTTCACAAAACGCAAAAAAAAAAAAAAAAAAAATGCGATAGCTTTTAACTGCAAGGTTAATGAGTTACAATAGAAATCAGTCATACTCTATAAATGAGTAAGAGTAGCAGTGTGTTAGGGTATGAAGTAGTGAGATGGTAGGCCTATAAGAAGCGTTTCAAATGCTAGGTGTTCCTGTGTGAATGGAATAGTGGAAATCTGCAGATTCCTTACAAGGCATTGTATTAACCATCTTGTTATTTCCGTCACCAAAGCACGAGGCGACAATATATCAACGGTCCATCGGACATTTGGATATAGTGGTTCCTTCTGCTGTACTGATCAGGAGGTGCTATCAATAATTTCACTACATACGATGCTTCATACAGCAAATAAAACGCGTAAGCTATCAATTCTAGAGTAGAAGGTTAGATATCGACTTATAATATGAATAATTCTTGCAGAGCCGGCAAAACTTAACGCAGAGGGCTAGTCAACAGTTGCAGATAGGAGTGTCATTAGTGTGGATTATTCTGCAGGAAGCGATTGCAGTGGACTTGAGTCCTTTAAATAACTGCGACAGCCGGCCAGTGTGGCCGTGCGGTTATAGGCGCTTCAGTCTGGGACCGCGTGACCGCTACGGTCGCAGGTTCGAATCCTGCCTCGGGCGTGGATGTGTGTGATGTCCTTAGGTTAGTTACGTTTAAGTAGTTCTAAGTTCCAGAGGGCTGATGACCACAGATGTTAAGTCCCATAGTGCTCAGAGCCATTTGAACCATTTTTTAACTTCGACACATACAACAACTGAATCAAAAATATTGTTACAGATTAATTTTTACATTGAGGCATTAATACTAAGCAGCCACGGTTGCTAACGCTAATTATTGAAACCAAGTAGCTCCCATACTGTGAGGTTCATCATCAGACGGCAGTCCACTTTTGAAATTACATATAGCTCACTCGGTACATGTGATGTTGGTTGATTTCCGTTGTGGCGTAAGTTCTTTGGTGTGATCCTGTCCTACAAAAAAAGAAAACATAAGAAAAATTACTGCCTCCTTGAAAATAGTCGTAACAGTGATTTAAAACAACGTTAAGAATTTGCTAAGCTAAGAGCTGAGTTAATTTTGCGTTACTTACATAAAAAATCCTTCGTCTTTACTGTTGACTACGTTGAAAGAAGGCGGATACCAAGCAAGATTTAAATTTTCCTGAACATTGAAAACATAGACATCGCACAGCACCATATATATGCTTAAGTAATCTGGCCACACATATGTTTATAAACAAAGATGGCGATTAACAAAGACAAAATGCTGTGAAAGAATGTGTCTCCCAGGGAAGTTAAAATACGCTCATAGAACTTATTCGCGGGACGTAAATGTCAGAGTAACTGCAATATACACTGACTACGCGTTAATGTAAAGAAATCATGAAAGTATTTATGAAAATAAACGTTCTGTTAAATTATGTGACATACAAAAGCAAAACAAAATAATTTTGAAACACATAAGTAAATGTACATTATTGCAATAAATATTACGAAGATCTTGCTAGCAAAAGGCATTATGATGATTATCGTAAAGTGTGTAACAGACAGGTGATGAGACACAATTTTACATAGATATGTATTATGACAGCGGGTACTGTGTTAACATTGTCACAGTTAGTTGAAAGTGTAAATTAATCAGATTACTGTTAACTTACAAAAGCTCTGTAACGTGAATTAGATTCTATTATAATGAGACACAATTTTACATAGATATGTATTATGACAGCTGGTACTGTGTTAACATTGTCACAGTTAGTTGAAAGTGTAAATTAATCAGATTACTGTTAACTTACAAAAGCTCTGTAACGTGAATTAGATTCTATTATATTTTAGTATATTTATTTTAAGAATTAACCTGTATTTGGATGCAGCCACGGTGGTACCAAATCAGTTTTCGACAAAATAATACAAATATTACCAACTGTATAGAAGAAGCTTCGAATTTTAACCACGCACAGGTACATAGTACAATGGACCATTGGTAAATCGTGAACGAAACTGTAGAAGCAAATGGGCGTGATGTATTACATTGTCTCGGAGTCGTTGTTTCTGAAAAATCTTTTGACTTAATTTCAAAAAATGCCGACAGGCCTTGGAGAAAAAGGCATTAATTAAACATGTGCCAGCCTACTGAAAACATATACGTCAACACTGCAGCTTCGATCACGTTTCGTAGTGGCAGTGTTGAGTAAGGTGATTCCACATCGCCAAAACTGTTCTCAGCAGTCATAGAGGAGGCCGCCAGGCCCTTAAACTTGGAAAAAGGAATATTTAATAATGGAAATTACATGAATTATGTAAATTTTTCGACGGCATGTCTCAATAATGGATGGAGCGAATTTGAATTTCGGTTTGAAAATCAATCACAATAAACTTAAAATAGTGTGTAAACACCATATACAGGATAAAACAGTACATTTAAGTCTCTTGAAGATAACAACTGATCGAATGAGAACAGAAATAAACATATGAGTACAATTTCTGGAGTTGTACGCTAAACAAAATATTTTTCTAAACGTAGGTTTCATTTTGAGACAAAAGGAAAGTTTATAATAATATGTGATACTGGTTTTTGACTTGTGACGGCAAGGAATGTACTTTTAACAGGAAAAACATTAAAATACTGATGGTCGTGTTGTAAACAATGGAGAGGTGCACAATGGAAATTACAAGAAAAGAGAAGAAAACAGTGACATAGACGAAGAAAAAAGTTACGACTGTTATGGAAATGAAATGGAGATAGACAGGACATTCAGCCAGGTGAATAGATATTCTATGAACCAAAGAAGTAGTTAACCCAATTCCAAGAGGTTTTAAAAGAACGAGTAAATAGCCCAAGTTAAGGAGGGTAGAGGACTTTAGAAAATATACAGGGGCAAGTCAGATGTGCACTGCAATAGAATCTAAAGTATGGAAAAATCTGGGGAAGGCTTTTATTTATTCAGTGATAGCTATTAAATGGCTAATGATGATGACCTTCTTCGTGATGACGACAGCGATGATGATTATTATGAAGGAGACGAATGTGGCAGTAAACAGGTAGTCGCTTTGAGATATTTAGGGAAATTAACGAACTGTATGAGGACTTAACTGTAACAAATCACTATGAGGGATGATTGTGACACTTAGTGTAGTTGAAAATGTCTATAGAGGAACTCAGAAAAGCTCTGTGCTGTCTTTTAGCACGAGCGTGACGGTGTTACGAGTAAACTTGGGTTGTGCTGTTTGTAAAGGACGTGGGTTTGGGTAATTTCTCTTCATCGAGAGAACTGTCACAGTACGTGTGCAGCCGTGCACGTTGGAGCATTGATCAATGCCACAACTCACGGTGGCGAAAGAGGAACAGAGATTTATCTCTTTACTTTTCGGGCGTGGATCGTAGACTCCGTTACTGCTTTCGATATTTCCTCTGAAAACCTTCCAACTGTCGGTAAGGCTGAGAGTGACAGTGTGTCTATTTACTCCTTTTGATGCCAAAACGTCAGACGCAATAGATAGGCTGTCTGTGGGTCAATGCGAAGGATGCAGTCTCAAATCCAGGTATTGTGAGAACTTTATCCTTCGCGGGGCGGCTGGAATTGAGTGCACTCAGTCTCGTGCTGTTAAGTGAGGAGCTGCTTGAACTATAAGTAGCGGCTCCAGACTCTGTTTAAAACTGGCAGCAGCAGGGAGAGCGTTGTGCTGATTCCATGAACTACATACCGCATTCGAATAAAGCCAGTGCTAGAACACCGTTCTCAGGGCCGAAATACAGAGTATTCCAAAACGCGTAACTCCTATGACATCTTGTCAGTTGCTAGATATATGCACCACAGGTGCTATAGATGTATGGATTCGGTGTGTTACAGCATCGGATGCGGGCAGACCACAACAGCCAGCCATGTGTTATATGGGCCAGCCACCAGTTGTGTGCTACATTAATGCATTAATGCTGGTGCATCGTTCTGCAATGCAGCTGTGAGCTGTAGCAGTAGCTGTATGGTTGCATGCTGTAGCATAAAGCAACGTTTCACATTGTGCTTTGTGAAGGGAACAGACCACCTACCCCAACACACCTAGCCAGGGGAAGTACATAGATCAGTCACACATTATGACCGCCTACCTGGTGGCCGGTATGTTCACCTTTGGCATGGAGAACAGCGGCAACGCGTCTTGGCGTGGAATCAATGAGGCTGGAGGGAAGTGGTACCACATATGCAAACAGAAATCATCTAATTCCCTTAAATTCTGGGAAGGGGGACGATTAGCTCCGATGCCTCGTTCAATCACATCCCAGATATGTTCGATCGGGTTCAAACCTGTCGCGGGGGGGGGGGGGGGGGGGCAGCAATTCATTTGGAACTCGTCACTGTGTTCCCCGAACCACCATCATACTCTTGGCCATGCGACATCACGCATTATCTTCTTGAAATATGCCACTGCCGTCGGGAAACATGATCGTCATGAAGGGGTGTACGTGGTCTGCAACCAGTGTATGATACTCTTTGACAGTCAAGGTGCCTTGCACGAGCTTCACTGGGCACACGAATGCTCACGTGAATGTTCCCCAGAGCATGATGGAGCCACCGCCAGCCCGTGTCCGCAGCTCGTGGTCGTGCGGTAGCGTTCTCGCTTCCCACGCCCGGGTACCCGGGTTCGATTCCCGGCGGGGCAGGGATTTCCTCTGCCTCGTGATGAGTGGGTGTTGTGTGGTGTCCTTAGGTTAGTTAGCTTTAAGTCGTTCTAAGTTCTAGGGGACTGATGACCATAGATGTTAAGTCCCATAGTGCTCAGAGCCATTTGAGCCAGCCCGTCTCTGTCCCGCAATACAGGTGTCAAGGAGCTGTTCTCTTGGAAGGCGACGAATTCGCGCGCTCCCATCGGTGTGATAAAGAAGGTATCGGGATGCATCAGATCATGAAACGCTCTGCCACTGCACCAGCCTCCAGTGTCGATGGTCACGAGCCCATTTCAGCTTCAGTTGCTGATGTGGTGTTAACGTTGGCAAACGCATGGATCGTCGGCTAAGGAGGCCCGTCGTTAGGAGCGTTCGGTGCACTGTGTGCTCAGACACAGTTGTACTCTGTCCAGCATTAAAGCCTGGTGTTAGTTCCTACACAGTTCGCTGCCTGTCTCGTTTCACGAGTCTGCCCAGACTACGACATCCGACAAGTATAATGAGGGGTGACCGCCCAAACCCACGACGTCTGGACGTGGTTTCACCTTGGTTTCACCAAATGTTGAACACACTCACCACAGACTCCTCGAACACCCGACAAGTTTCCAAAAATCTCGTGCCGAGCCTCCAGGTCATCACAATCTACTCTCGGTCAAACTCAGATGGGTAATGTGCCTTCCCCATTCTAATCAGGCATAGCACGCTCACTGATACAACATGTGTCTGATTAGCAGTCATTCCTTGCCAGGTGACGCTGCTTTCGCCAGGACGGTTTTATATCGATAGTAGTTAAGGAGCTAACACAACGATGGGTAACCAATACAACGTGGCTGCCTTTTCAGTATATTATTATTATTATTCGTTACAGTCAACTTTGGACTACGCTAAGCATCAGTCATTTCTTGTGCTTTTTCTTGCGTTCTTCCCAGTACTTCTTCATTTTTTCTGAGTGGGCTTCTTTACGTTCTTGCGACCAGGTTGTTCCCGTCTTCTTTGATTGCGTTCGGTCTTTGAATCCCTGTATTTTGTTGATGGCATTCCTATATTCCATTCTGTTGTAAACTGTCTCTGGTATAATGTTCATTTCTGCAATGTCTTCTTTTACTTCTTTCAGCCAGTTAATTTGTGTCTTTCTGCTTTCCATGTATTCCAGGATTTTCTTTGCCGTTCTTTCTGGTGCCATTCTTTTGACATGCCCATAGAAACTCAGTCTTCTCTTTTTAAAGGATGTTGTCAGTTTTTCAATTTTCTCGTATAACTCTTTATTGGATCGCAATTTATATTCTTGTCCATCCTTTTTAGGTCCTAAGATCTTTCTCAGTATTTTTCTCTCTTTTATTTCCAATTTCTCCAACAGACGTTTTCTGTTCAGTGGGATGCATTCAATCGCATACAAACTTTCTGGTTTTATTACCGCATTGTAGTGCCTGAGCTTGGCATTGATGGAGATCGACTTTTTATTGTATACATTTCGGCATAGCTGGTATGCCGTTTCCATCTTTATTGCTCTTTCCTGTAGTGAAACATTTGGTAACCCTGTCGGTGTAATCCATTCCCCTAGATACTTAAATTTATGAACTCTCTTAATTATTCCATATTTAGTTTGCAATGTCTGTGTTGGGTCTGTTTTGTCCTGTATCATCAGTTCTGTCTTTTCATACGATATTTGTAGACCTGTCTTCTCAGCGATCTCATGCAGCATTTCTATCTGAATCTTTGCTGTTTCGATGTCATCTGCCAATATTGCCATGTCATCAGCAAATGCCAGACATTCAATTTTTGTTTTATTTCTTCCTAACGTTATCCCATTTTTCACTCCAGCTTCTGCCATCTTCTTTCTCCATTCCCTGACCACTTTTTCAAGGACAATATTAAACAACAGTGGGGAGAGCCCATCCCCTTGTCTAACACCTGTTCCAATTACAAACGGTTGTGACAATCTACCCAAAAACTTCACTTGCGATTTTGTTCCCGTAAGGGTTTCCTGGATTAGACTTCTGCTTTTATCATCAATCCCAAATTCTTCTAATGTGTTAATCAGAGTTGGTCTATCAATAGAATCATATGCTTTTTTGAAGTCTATGAATGTAATTACTAGATTTTTCGATGTGCGTGCGCGAAGTTGTATTATGGAGAGTAGACTGAATATCTGTTCACTGCATGATCTTCCTTTTCTAAACCCAGCCTGATATTCACCCAGTTCTTTCTCTACCTGATTTTCAATCCTGTTTTGTAGTGCCTTGGATAGGATCTTATAGGCCACTGATAACAATGAGATACCTCTGTAGTTATTTGCATTTGTCTTGGCACCCTTTTCAGTATAGTTATATATGTTTCTTACACAATGGAAATCATACAGCCAACTAGCTGCACGCCGAAAGTTTTGCGTCAACTGGTTGGCTGTATGATTTCCATTGTATGTACAACTCTACAGCTGCTGACTGCTGCCATGTTCAAGATTTTCGAGTTATATATGTTCTGCTCATCTTAGGGGTTTGTCTAGTGGCTAGCGTTTCTGCCTCTGGATCACGGGCTCCCGGGTTCCATTCCCGGACGGACAGTGGATTTTCTCTATCCGTGGACTGGGTGCTTGTGTGGTCCTTATCATTTCATCATCATCATTCGTGACAGTGACTAGATTGGACTGACAAAAAATTGGACTGTGTAAAAATTGGGACTTTGAACGGGCGCTGATGACCGCGCAGTTGCGCTCCGCACAAACAAAACATCACCGTCATCTTAGGGGTTCTAGTAGTTGCTCTTTTCAGAGAAATAAAAGTCCTAACGCAATACGACCTGAAACTGGCAGTGCCTCCTACCATTAGAATTGCTGCAAGCCGAACAAAATCAACACGACGGCACAACAAGAAAGCTCTAGCCCACGCATCTGGAAGTCTCGTCAAAAGCGACATTAATTGAGCCTTCGGATCACGCATTAAAATGTATATTTACAATTAATACCGTTTGCTTTCTTTGTAAATACCGACGACCTGTATAAACATATATCTTTGACAAATAACTAAGGCAGAACTTCCTAGCGTGAAATACACGAAACGTCATTCAAGTGAGATGCATAATAACGGTAAGTAAAAGTTATAAAGAAACTCGCAATTACCTGTAGGATAATTACACAGATGCGTTTGTTTGCCTTATAGTACGGTCACCAGACTAACGCAACAGCTCGCACATCGCGAACTTCACGCTTGGCATACCATAGTACAAGAGAAACGCACTTCATATTTTGAATGATTTCTCCAAACGCATCTTGCGAACAATAAATAAAGAAAAGTTGCACTGGCAGCGACAAATACTGTTGTTTAACGATCTAAACTACGTGGTGTTCAAAAAGTCTCTCCGCAGTACCGTATGATTGTTAGCCGTGCGTGCCGCATCCCGCAGTGAATACACAGAAATGAAACTCAGTGAAATACAAGTTATTTATTTATTGAATATTCATTTTTACCTACAAATTTTCACATTAAATTTTGAAAGTGTCCCCCTGTTGTTGAATACATAATTCAGTTCGTCTAATCATGTTTCTGTAACAGAAGCAGTGAAAGTGGAGATTGTAGTTTTCAACTCATCTATGAGTTCTGGACGGTTTTTATAGACAGTTGCTTTCTCTGCAGCCCAGAAGAAAAAGTCAGGTGTGTTAGGTCACGCGATCGTGGAGGCCAAAGTCCCTGTGAAATTACGCGATCACCAGAAACATCAGCAAGCAGTGACACTGAAATGCAAGCTGTGCGCGCGGTTTCACCATCTTGTTGAAAATAACCGTTCAGTATTTCACTTAACACAAGTTCTCCTATGAATATCACTGCAGTATCGTTGTGCAGGCGAACGATCATACGGCACTGCGGAGGGACTTTTTGAACACCCCATATATGATTCTGTGGTATCAGACGATTAGTAGCTCTCAACCTGAAGATGTAAAACATGACGGTTAAGTTTTTAATTTACTTCACATATGGCAGCGCCTTGGCCAGTGTGTGTTGTTTATAGAGGTCGGTGGTCGTCAGGTAGTGACACAGTTTGAAGCTATATTGATTGTTAACCGACCGTGACTGTTTGTGTTGTTTGTACGACCACAGTAACCTGATTATGAGGCCTAACCTCGAAACACGTTGCCAATTATAAAATTTTAGTGGTCAAAAAATTTTCATATTGGTAAACCCTTCCAGAGAGTGGCATGCTGTCCATGCTAAGTAATATGTGAAGTACGTGCGAGTCTGTTAGACAGGCTGTGGCCGTTCGTCTTTGAGCAGTGTAGAATGGTTGAAAGCTATCTGACTACGTGGAAGATGAGTCCTTTGGGGAATTTGTTCGTGAAACCCCGGGCAGTCAAGTTGTCAATGATGAATGTCGATCAACTGTTGGTTTAGTGACGCCGTTCCAAAGTAGAGTAGCGTGCTTTATACAGCAATTTGAACCCAGTTTTATTTGTTGTCTTTCACATTTCGTAAACTTGTTTGCTATGATTTTTGTTTGTAATTTATGTTTCCAAAGTAAATGATTCTGAAAATTGTAGCCGGCCGGAGTGGCCGTGCGGTTCTGGGCGCTACAGTCTGGAGCCGAGCGACTGCTACGGTCGCAGGTTCGAATCCTGCCTCGGGCATGGATGTGTGTGATGTCCTTAGGTTAGTTAGGTTCAATTAGTTCTAAGTTCTAGGCGACTGATGACCTCAGAAGTTAAGTCGCATAGTGCTCAGAGCCATTTGAACCATTTGAAAATTATAAACGTGATTCTCGGAAGGCCTTCAGCCGAATGAATAGTTAAATTTGGTATCACGTCAGCTCTTCGTCAATTCCATGCATTGTGAAGACACTGCTTATATGATCAGATGTTATCTAATGCTATGTGAAGTTGCGCCACATGTTTAACGTTGTGGCTCTTACCGAGTAGCTTAGCGTGGATTCAGGTGGTCTTTGTCTTGAATCCACGGGAACTTCCTTACCTATAAGTATTAGTGGTGAATTTGCAAAATTTTTCCAGTACCTGTTCTAAATATTTTGGAGATTAGGAGTGCTCATGAAAGTAGATTTTGTCTTTCCTATGATTTGTCTGCAATGTTTCACTCAGTCTTTTTCTACTCGACTTGCGTTATTGTGATTTGCGCTAAATGTCCGTCCTCGTGGTCTCGCGGTAGCGTTCTCGCTTCCCGAGCACGGGGTCCCGGGTTCGATTCCCGGCGGGGTCAGGAATTTTTCCTGCCTCGAGATGACTGGGTGTTGTTGTGTCGTCTTCATCATCATCATTCATTCCCATTACGGTCGGAGGAAGGCAACGGCAAATCACCTCCATTAGGACCTTGCCTAGTAAGGCGGTGCGGGTCTCCCGCATCGTTCCCCTACGCTCTGTAAAGAAGCATGGATCTTCATTTCCATTTCCAGTTCTTGCATAGAATGGTTGTTCTTTCTAAGCAAGCGTGCGTTTTTTCAAGAACTGAAAAAACGAGCACTGAACGAGTTTGATTGTTTTTGTCGGTCTATGAGGGGAAGAGACGTCATTTCCCTTAAGTGCCCTGGCAGCGTTAAGATGCTGTAGTTAGCGTATTTCTGCACTATTCACCATCGTTTACGTTAATTATATTGTGAAATCACCAAGATTGTGCTAAAATTAAGGTTGAATTATTGAATATATTGATATTACGACCTTCCTTGGAAACGCAGTTTATCATTCAACCAAGGACGCTTATCTCTTTTGAAACACTTTAAATCACTGAACGCCTTGCCCTCTCCTATTTTAATTACCAAAGAAAGAATTTTATTTCATTTCAAGCTAATGTGGTGAGTTTTGCAGGAGGATCGAACTGTAAACCAAATACGCAAGCACGCCGCTGCTCTTCATTTTAGCTAGTAATCGCTGGCACGAGTTTTGCATTATTATAGAGATTGCAAGTGAGTCGACTAGAGAGAGCAAATTAAACAGAAAGAAGTGGCATTAAATACTCTGATTTCGTTTTCGTTGTGTACTGTATTCAGGAAAAGAAGTATTAACTTCTATGGGGTTCAGTAACTTGTCCAGGGTCGTATGGAAATGGGTTCTTTCATCTTTAAGTGGTTGAATATTGTTGGGTGCATTCTTTTTCATTGTTTTGGAGTGACTGGATGGCACTAACTTTGACTTATTTTGGGCTAGACAATTCCATGTGGGCAGTTCTTCATGTTTAATGGGCTTGTGAGGAATTACATCTTAATAGCCGAGTTTTTAATATTCCGTTGCATAACTTTCGCGTTGTGAAAAGCCTAATTTTTAATACACGTCTATTTCATATTCATGTACAAAACGCAACAAAATCAAACCCAGGAAACTTACAATTTATATGGTAGACATGTGTAATAAATAACCGACGTAAGCAACTCCCTGATAACTACCATAAGGGTCCATCCTACTGTAATGCCGGCACTGCTGTAGGAATAGTGGCAGACCTGCAGCATAGAACAGAATCACAAATGTCTGTCAGAATCGAACCTAAAACGTGTAAATGAACTGACAGGATTTCAGAGATTTTAGTGGTCTCATAAAGATACAATTTTATGTATACAGACTGAAACTGTGAGTGAAAATATCTACCAATGTGGGGAATCGAACCTGAGTCTCCTGCTTACTAGGCAGGTGCGCTTGCCACACCAAAATTTCAGAGACATAAAATCATATCTGTATGAAACCAGTAAAGTGTCTGAAATTGTGTCATTTCTTCTGTATAAGTACCAGGCCCTGCGTTTCAGGCTGGATCCACCATTTACATTCCATGCTGAGGTGATATTCCTGAACATGGAGAGCCTTCGCAATTCTTCTCATGTGTAAGGAGGAATTCAGAAGTAGACTGGGGCGACAGTGATAATTTGGGTCGAGGCGGAAGGCGTGCCAGGGTAACCCGTGCGGTCAGGCAAACCACTGTACCAATGTGCCAAGGTGGCTTAGTGGGGTAGCTGCAGGAGTACCTGGCCTGGGTGTTGCCCACAGCGAATATTTCATTCTGCTGCAAAGTGTGTGCTGATGTGAAACTTCCTGGGAGAGTAAAACTGTGTCTGTGTCTGACACTAGGTTTGTATCTGCCAGAAAATTTTAAAACTTTATGGTAAAATTCTTATGGGTGGGCCTTTTTTTGAATTCGAGTAGCAACAGAGTCGCCTGCAGGTTTTCATATCAGTAGGGGAAAATCATTTTTCCCTACATATCATCTACAAATTTTGAGCTCTGTATCAATTCATCATTTTCTCCCATTAGTTTGTATAGTCCACCTTTAGTACAAGGCTAATGTTGTAAATACAAACCAGCTAATAGTATAATTATTGTAAATCCTGATTTTACATTCCCAAAGTTTACTTTTTCTCAACATGTACGTTATTTCCTGTTGAACCTATCGTAAGTCCTATTCTTTCAATTACTATTAAACGTTTCATATGGATAACGATCCCCGCGTCTTGCACATTTGAAGTGCAACCACAAGCTTCGTCAATGACTTTCATATCGATTTATGTGGGAACTACATCGTATTCTCACTCACGCACAACCTTTAGTATAATGCGTAACATAAAACTGTACGCCGTTAACATTTTACTTAAGGTCCATTTATGATACAACAATTCATTCTTTCGATATTGGCAAGAATGTCCAATGCACGCGTCCCGAGAAGAAATATTGGTCAAGAACGTATTTGTACATGTTGAAAATAAATTGATGGTTCATCTGCTTATTGTTATTTTCATGTTACTTACTGTTGTTAATCTGGACCAGGTATGAATATTAAAACAAAAATATTGGTATTTTGCATCGATATCGTACCATATGTAATCTGTCCATTGGTGAAGCACCAATATTCGTGTGAAAATATCAAAGCGCACGCTTCATTTTCTGTTGTCCGACAATAGTCGTTCCCTCACTTTTAAAAACCTTTATATGCTGTCACAGACTGCAATAGCACCAAGACAGTTACGCAACAATTGTCGTACAATTTCAAAGAATGAAAGTTCTTGAGGAACATCATAGCGATTTTAAATTAAATATACTTTTTGTAATTTCAGTTACAACCTGCTATAACGTTTTTCATTACTCTAGTTCACTTTATATATGTTTTTTATATCATTTTATAGATAATTCCTGTTCTCTTAATGATCATTTACCAGGCACATTAGGTCATAAACATTCGGACCTTGCGGTTACGGGTCCTTTCAGGTATTCTGTAATATTAGTATCTGTTTCGATAGCTTAAATAAACTTACATTCGATAATCTAACCATGCAGGCTCAAAAAAGCCATACACTTTGTGTAAAAATTTCTTAGATCGTCGCTGAGCAGCGACCACCTGATATTTCAAAGAATACCTTACGCGCCACGGCGCGGAATACGAATTGTTCATAAACTGTATCGATAGAGATATTTTGTGTTTCTTATTTTTTGACAGCTTAAGAATTGTAATCCTCTTCTGTTACCACAGTCGTGATATTTTTTAAAGACGGCGGACGCGTATATGGCGTGGTCCGCAATAAATAGTTATTATAAAATGTTACTATTGTGCCGTGCTATGTAAGAATTTATGTGCGCAGCTAAGATGAAATGTCGAAAATGTTAAAGGACTTTATTTAAAGGAACAGCCAGCAAGATATAAAACTGAAATGTACGGAGCCTATTGTTAGCAATACTGACAAAGGTAATTAAATTGGTTATTGTGCTCTCAAATGCTGTAGTGCCTGCTTATTACTTAAAGTATTTCTATGCTATACATCTTCTATTAATAGCAACAGAAATAACGGTCTTTTCATAGTTTTAATACAGCTACCAGGGACCGACTCCATGTTGGCAAACGTCGTAGTTAAGGCAGCAGGGTGCATTGCTATTTACCTTGTTTGTGATTCAAATCCAACTTCTTTTAATGTGTTGTGTAGTATAGCAAAGAAAATGTTCAGTTCTGTCTGGACCATTAGGTTTCTCCGTTCGTAGTTGCTATGTCTCATATCCGGTCGTGATCGAACATGATCACTACACAAATAAATTAAGTAGCAATGCGAACTCTTCTTAATCTTGAGAACGCTACGCCTTCTACAAACGATTTCAGGTGAAATATAAACTATCAATTACAGTACTTAAGTTTTTTGAAACGTCTTTGCTCTTCCCGCCAAGAAGTGGTGCAAAACTCACAACAGATTTCTGAATCTCCACAAGAGAATAAAAATTTGATCAAAAAATAAATATCTTAAAAAAATGCACCACAATTTTTAAACGAGAAGAGTTCTCACTAAGAATAGCTGCGCCACATCTGCGGGCGAGCCCTGTATGTAACTCCCGTGTTGTATTAGACACGAGCCAGCACTGTGTGCGATCTGTTTTCAAATATTTTTACTGTCCTGGAAAAGTAAGCATACCTACGAGATGTTAGTGAGTTAGAAGGATAAACGTGTTGTTTACCATTAATGCTTCTTATTAAGTTCTGTACTCAGTCGCAAATTCTATGGCGAATCTCAAGACGTTAAACTATATTTTCAACAGCTATATCAGCACAGAAATCCTTGGGTAACAGAAGAGATATTGAATTTGATTGATGAAAGGAGAAAATACAAAAATGCAGTAAATGAAGAAGGCAAAAAGGAATACAAACGTCTCAAAAATGAGATCGACATGAAGTGCAAAATGGCTAAGCAGGGATGGCTAGTACACAAAAGTAAGGATGTAGAGGCGCATATCACTAGGGTAAGGTAGATACTGCCTACAGGAAAATTAAAAAGACCTTTGGAGAAAAGGGAACCACTTGCATGAATATCAAGAGCTCAGATGGAAACCCAGTTCTAAGCAAAGAAGGGAAAGCAGAAAGGTGGAAGAATATATAGAGGGTCTATACAAGGGCGATGTTCTTGAGGACAATATTGTAGAAATGGAAGAGAATGTAGATGAAGACGAAATAGGAGGTATGATATTGCGTGAAGAGTCTGACAGAACACTGAAAGACCTAAGTCGAAACAAGGCCATGGCAGTAGACAACATTCCATTATAACTACTGACGGCCTTGAGAGAGCCAGGCCAAACAAAATTCTACCATCTAGTGAGCAAGATGTATAAGACAGGCGAAATACCTTCAGACTTCAAGAAGAAGATAATAATAACAATCCCAAAGAAAGCAGGTGGTAACAGATGTGAAAATTACCGAACTATCAGTTTAATAAGCCACGGCTGCAAAATACTAACGCGAATTCTTTATAGACGAATGGAAAAATTGGTAGCAGCCGACCTCGGGGAAGATCAGTTTGGATTCCGTAGAAATGTTGGAAGACGTGAGGCAATATTGACCGTACAACTTATCTTAGAAAATAGATTAAGGAAAGGCAAGCCTACGTTTCTAGCATTTGTAGGCTTAGAGAAAGCCTTTGACAATGTTGATTGGAGCACTCTCTTTCAAATTCTGAAGGTGGCAGCGGTAAAATACAGGTACAGAAACCAGATGGCTGTTAAAAGAGTCGATTTGCATGAAAGGGAAGCAGTGGTTGGGAAGAGAGTGGGACAGGGTTGTAGCCTATCCTCGATGTTATTCAATCTTTATATTGAGCAAACAGTTAAGGAAACAAAAGAAAAATTCGGAGTAGGTATTAAAATCCATGGAGAAGAAATAAAAACTTTGAGGTTTGCCGATGACATTGTAATTGTGTCAGAGACAGCAATGGACCTAGAAGAGCAGCTGAACGGAATGGACATTGTCTTGAAAGGAGGATAGAAGATGAACATCAACAAAAGCAAAACGAGGATAATGGAATGTAGTCGAATTAAATCGGGTGATGCTGCGGGAATTAGATTAGGAAATGAGACGTTTAAAGTAGTAAATGATTTTTGCTATTTGGGGAGCAAAATTACTGATGATGGTCGAAGTAGAGAGGAAATAAAATGTAGACTGGCAATGGCAAGGAAAGCGTTTCTGAAGAAGAGAAATTTTTTAACGTCGAGTATACATTTAAGTGTCAGTAAGTCATTTCTGAACGTATTTGTATGGAGTGTTGCCACGTATGAAAATGAAACGTGGACGATAAATAGTTTGGACAAGAAGAGAATTGAAGCTTTCGAAATGTAGTGCTACAGAAGAATGCTGAAGATTAGATGGGTAGATCATGTAACTAATTTGGAGGTATTGAATATAACTGGAGAGAAATGAAAGTTGTGGCACAACTTGACTAGAAGAAGGAATCGGTTGGTAGCGCATACTCTGAGGCATCAAGGGTTTACCAATTTTGTATTGGAGGGCAGCGTGGAGGGGAAAAATCGTAGAGGAAGACCAAGAGATGAATACACTAAGCAGATTCAGGAGGATGTAGGTTGCAGTAGGTACTGGGAGATGAAGAAGCCTTCACAGGATAGAGTAGCATGCAGAGCTGCATCAAACCAGTCTCTGGACTGAAGACCACAACAACAACATCAGTATATTCTTTAGCCATATAGGGAAAACATCACTACTCTGGCCTCTTTCTTCACCACAACTTTGTAGTTCAATTTGTGTTAAAAATTTTGTGCGTTCCTGCTCCGTTAAAGCACCACGTCATCAAAATTTCTCCTACGTATTTCTAATATGTGCACGTGCTTCTGCTCAGTTTTGTACATTCACTTCTTTTTTGCGCCTTTGCCTGTTACTCAAAAGTTTTCATCGAAATGTTGTTAATACATCTTGCTCTTTTTTGTTAAATTATGAGCCAAATAAGTCTGGATTATATTTATGTATTAGTGGTAGCGACATAATCATAGCCCTTTTCTTTGAAAATGCTCTGTATTGTAAAGACCCTGTTGCCAGCTTACCATCTCTGATGTTCTATAATCATCTTCGTCTTGGTCTTTCCCGTGATATTAACCCATCTGTCTTCCCTTTCTACACTTCTCTTACAATTTCTCCACCTCTTCACATTACATGCCCATACAAGGTGAATGAATTTTGTTTAGCTAGTGCTGCTGGGTATGATGCTACATTCGTTTCCTACAGCAGTATGTCTTTTCATCTCTAACAAGTTGAAATGCCTGCCTTAGATCTTTTCAGAGCGAAGTGATTAAAGAAATAATTTAGCGTTGTCTGTAGAAGACAGTAGATAGCTTTACGTCAGGTAACTTCAAACATTTTACGGCCTTGTTTCCAAGAACAGTTTTTTACACTTAACTACCATAACAAACTTCAGAAAGTTGCTAACCTAGCTACCAAACGTGTGTACACCGACACAACTTTAGACGTAAGTTCAAATTTTTACTGAATTTATGATTTCCGTTTTGTTTAAATAGTTACTATTTGTATGAAATGTCTCCGAAATCAAAATTAATAGCGTACTGAAGATACCGCATTGCGTGATAAAAGAAGTATGGTGGACAGTAAAATGAAGCAGTCGTTCCAGCGTATCACGGGATTTCCATTTAAATTTCGTTATTTGCTCTTCGCAGGCACGGAGCTCGATATATCCAAAATACGATTGAAAATGTTTTATGTAAGTTCAGATATCTCACAGTTATCATACCTGTCTTAAGGCCTCACTAAGCTGATCGCTCGTATCATAGCACTCTGGCGTCCAGCCATGCACCCGGGGCTTGGTTCTGGGGTTTTGTCACTCCCCTCCTCCTCTCTCCTAACAGATCTTGCCACCCCCACTTTTGCCGTATCACAGATGGCTAGGACTTCAATAATAATAGTAATTAAATTTGTAAAATAATTAATAATATAAATCTTACTTCAGCACTTAATACATTGCTTCAGCAACTTACAAAAAATTGCAGTTCAAAGAAACTAAGGCAAGAATCATTTGGGAAGTCTGAGTATCATAAAATTGAGCAATAATAATAAGAAACTGCAACAACTTTGACAACGTTGTAATTTACACGATCTAGAGTCGAAGCGTGATCTCAGAATAACCACTAATTTACATTGGCATTACGATTAACTAGGGCAAAAGCTCTATCTTTTCACCCACATTCGGAAAAATCAGTCTTTCTGGTATTTCTTTTGTGTAGTGGAAGATGTTTCTTCTCCTGACTTGCCTTACTTCCTGTGGTTTGCTGGTTCCAACTGGTGCTCACGAACCATGTCGCGTTTGTTGTTAGCATCAGGCATGGTTAGGATGTGAACGAGTACCTTCTCCCAACTCAAGAATGTTTCCTGCTGCCAGTCAAGCCAGTCTGATGGCCAGTCCCTCAAGCAAGCAACGGAGAAGTATGTTGCGAAAAACATGGCTTATAATTTTGAAGAACTTCTTGCCATTTCCGTGATACGTAGATCTCACATACTTTAATTTCCGAAAGGTAGATGAGTAATTTAGAAATTGGTATGTATAAAAATAAAACCTTTAACGCTACACTTGGGTACTGCTGTACCCAAAATAAAGAAGGACTTTTAAAATGTTTTAACTTTTTTGTTTCACAGTAACGTAATACACATTTAAATGATATTTAAAAAAGAGAAAAAATGTTCAGAGCAAAAAAATCACTTTAGTGGGCACATGAAGTACGTACTTTTCGTTGATGATCCGAAGTTTTTTTTTTTTACAAATATCGTATTTAACTTTATTTTCGGTCTCGACCTGCAGGGGCAGAAAATACGCCGTCCCGTTGTGGGTTCTGGTAACGTCCGGGCTTCTTATACCTCTGACATATCTGAAATACAACTGGTGGGTTGACCGAGTTTTCTTCTTAACATATATTGTCTGATCATACCACCGCCAACTTTCATATATAAGATCTTCTGTTCCGAAATATTTCTTCATCACTTGCAGTACTCCCTCTCAGCAGGAGCACAGAATAGCATCCAGTGACTTTTAATAAGTTGTAAAATAGGCAGACAGGCCAACGACGAGTTTTCGGTACACAATAATCCGAATGACTTAACTGGAGTAACATGTCAACAACTCCTTTGGTATCATTATACAACAGAATATTTTTCGGGATGTCTACTGTATTTGGTGTTTCCCTTTTTTTCATGCGTAGTTGACAGCATGAGAACATTCTTTTCTTTTTGGGGCCAGTGCGGCAACAGGGTAAGATGTCCACTACAGCAGTACATTGCAGAATTTGATTGTCTCTCCTTGACAGTGAGGAATGATGAAGCAGACCCTCATTCTTTGTTCTTCAGAAACTAACTCCGGTAATTTTCTTCCCCTGTAAGTTTCTTTGCTGTTTCTATGTATGTAAATCGGTTGCCTATAGTTAAGTTTCTGTTGGTTCCATGAAAAGAAGAACTGAATTTTTCACAGTAATATTGAGCGACCGGTATGTTTTCTGGTGTAGATCCTTCACCTGTGTACGCTTTTGCATCGAGCACGTAAAATGTTTTTGCATTGCAGTACGTCACAACTTGATCCCGGACTAACTAGTTTGGATGGGAATATTTATTTTAAATGGACGCCGGGCTCTAAGCCCTGTGGGTTATCCTGAAGGTGCACATAGCTGTTTCATTTTCCTTATAGAGCGCTCAAATACTTCCTGAAAAGGAGTCATTTGCCACTCAATCTTCGGTGTGCGAGTGTCTTTCTCATCGAGTGTGAGACAGTTTACTAAAAATATGGAATATGTTTCCGGCATGGTCGTCAGAAATATTCCTATTCTACTGTTTGAGTCAAAACTCTCTAAAGACAATGCCTATTTTCATGGCTCCGGCGCAGCAAACAATCCTGTAATCTGTTTTTTCAGTGTATTAATCTTTGGGCACGCAGTCATTATGATTTTTTTCGTTCCCTTTTTTTGTTGTATTTAGATCTCTGAGTTTCAGTTTCTTTGTTAGTATACTAATAATCAAATCTAAATTTTCTTTCGTAAAGCATAGCTGCCAAGCTCCAGTCCTTTTTTTACATGTATCGCTTCATTTTTCTTACCAGGTAATCGAACTACAAGATTTCTTTTAGGAATGCAATGAACTCCTCTTTCACCATTCCACATGCAATTACGAGGAGTGTTCAGTAAGTAATACAACACAGTTTTTTCGCTGCCAATTTCGTTTAAAAAAATGTGGAGTTTGTTATGAGACATTGTTGAATATTCCCGCTTTAGCGCCTGTAGCTTCATGAAGTTCCGATGGATGGCGGCACTATACGTACCCTTCGAAATGACGTCTGTACCGGAGGTGTGTTCGAAGGAGAGAGCTGACATTGACTTTCTGTTGGCGGAGAACCAGAGCGTCGCAGATATTCATAGGCACTAGCAGAATGTCTACGGAGACCTGGCACCGGACAAAAGCACGGCGAGTCACTGGGCAAGACAACGGTCATCATCAAACTTCATTGGGCTGTTCTTCCGCATCCAACATACAGCGCAGATCTCGCACCTTCCGACTTCCATCCGTTCGCCCCAATGAAGCCTGCACTCCGCAGCAAGTCGTTGGCTCCAGCGTCGGCTAGTAGAGTGCTTCCACACAGGCCCTTCCAATGAAGGAGACGGACACGATGATGGAAAATAGTATTTTGTAACAAAAAGAGTGAGGAATAATATCCTATATTGGAATCCTGAATGTAACAAAACTGCTTTCAGAAAATATGTATTGCATTAGTTATTGAACGCCCTTCGTATTTTTCCCCAAAGAGTTCATTTGAGCCTTTACGATATCCACCTTCAATGTAACAGAACATTGGAGATGCTCTCGTGGACTGTCTTCATCAGAGTCAGACAATGGGCGCGCATAACAGAGCACCGAATCTGACCTGCAAGAGAATCACCTTCACCTCCAGAAACCTCGAATGACACAATCCTTTTCATCAAATTCATCAATTTCAGAATAATGACCTTCAGAATCCGCACTGAATTTCCATAACACCATCCTCCTTGGAAACGTCGAATGTTTGTTGTTGTGATTTCATTTTCTTTCACCTAAAAATTCACTTAACTGTCAACTTTCAAGTATCCGCTGTAATTGTTTCAAAACAAAAGTAATTTGAGCCTCTTAATTGACATATTTTTACAGGCTGTATCAAAAATAGTCATCCGATTTGACACATCTATACTTCTGAAATTAAGATACATATACAATGAATCCTGTTTTTTGATGAACGGGAAAATGAAAAAGTTTATTTTTCATATATTTTCATAGGTGTTCAACATGCCCCCCTTGAGATGCACGGCATATGCCAATACGGTATTGTTCCCACATCGTAGCGAACATGTCTTGAGTTTGGCGCAGTGGTTAGACACTGGACTCGCATTCGGGAGGACGACGGTTCAATCCCGGGTCCGGCCATCCTGATTTAGGTTTTCCGTGATTTCCCTAAATCACTCCAGGCAAATGCCGGGATGGTTCCTCTGAAAGGGCACGGCCGACTTCCTTCCCCATCCTTCCCTAATCCGATGAGACCGATGACCACGCTGTCTGGTCTCCTTCCCCAAACAACCAACCAACCATGTCTTGAGTTACAGGTTCCACAGCTGCTGTTATGCGATGTCTCAATTTATTCATTGTTGTTGGTAGCAGAGGCACATAAACGCAGTGTTTTATAAGCTCCCACAAGAAATAATCACACACAGTCAGGTTCGGTGACCTTGGAGGCCAGCAATGTAAGATTGAAACATTTGGTTCAGTGCGACCGAACTATTATTCAGTACTCCTACCCCACATTCTCACATTATGACGGTTCACCTTTCCATTTAAATGGAATGTTGCTTCGTCAGTAAACACTAGGCGTGGTAGAAAACAGTCATCCCCCATCTTGCTAAGAACGAAATTACAGAACTCTACACGTTGTTGTTTGTCACATTTACGAAGAGCTTGCAGTAGCTGAATTTTGTATGGTTTCATGTGTAAAGATCGACGCAACGCACGCGAGACTGACTTCGGGGTCATGTTGAGCTGTCGAGCTAAACAGCCAACCGATTTCTGCGGTCTCCTTGTGAAACAATGGCGGATGCGTTCGACATCTGTGTCAGACACTCGGGGACGCCCGGCGATTTGCCTTTACACAAACAACCTATTTCTCGGAATTGTTCATGCCATCATCTAATGCTCTGTGCTGCAGGAGGATCCACACCATACATAGTACGAAAGTCACGCTGAATGGTTATTACTGACCCGCAATGCGCAAAACGTAGAACACAAAACGATTTCTGTTGTCCCGACACCATTTGTACTAGAACTGAAGTGGGAGCACACTGTGCTACCTAGCGGGAACCATACAGAACTCGAGAGTTTGCTCTTTCTAACAATACATTGTTCATGCACATCTCTCAAATAACATAATAGTTATAATTTTTTAAAAGTCGAATGATTCTTTTTGATACACCCTATATTTTCCTTGTTTTAAAGAAATATAGTAATGTTTGAGACTGCCTCCGCAACTGACTTGTCAGCGTAGATGGGTGACGTGAGGTGGCCCTTGTTTAGATTCCCGGTATTGGCAAGGATTTTTCCTCCTTGGGAGCGCTGGTAAGGAGTGTACTCAGCCTGGTGATACCAATTGAGCAGCTACTTGACCGAGTAATAGTCGCTCCACAGTCATAAAGTCTACAAAAGGGCCTAGGCAGCGGGGTGCTGACGACTTGACCCTCCGTATCGCATCCACACGACGCCGTGAGGCGGAGGATGGCACGACGGTCCGTGGACATCCCATGGGACTTCATGGCTTGAACGAGGAGCTCGTTTCTTTATAATAATGTTTGACGTCATACTTAATACATAAATTTTTTTTACACCAATTATGCTACACAGGAGTATACCTATACCCAAAATGTTAAATTTTGTTACAAAGCTGAACACTACCAACTGTGCGAAGGTCACAGACGTACTGACTTGTTAAGGTATTAAACTACTGGGAAGCACAGAACTGCAGCCCTGTAGTCGTTAGCTATGCTTTTTGGAAGCAATGATCCACAGGGCTATCACAGATATCAACCCCCTCGCAGGGAGGTCACCGCTTTTTGGTGAGTTCACGCTTGGCTACAATAGGGCCCCAGCCTTTACAGCACCTTTTGCCTTTCAATGCTGCGTGCCTATCCTTCTGCTATTCTTTTTCCCTTCCCTTGGGGAATATGTCTGGGATATAATTTGGGAATGTTTTCTAACGTTTCAATAAACTGACATCAAAACAGCCCCTCATGGGATTTTTTTCTTTGTTCTCCATCTCCTACCCTTCCTGCGCTTCGGCCTTGCAGTTTCCTCTGTTTCTTGTTCTTATCTATGAACTCCTGAACGACGGCCTACACTTTTGACACATATTAGGTGACTGGACAACGCGTAATTACCAGGCCCTCGGAGACAGGTAGGGTTTGCACGTAACCCCTGGCACAAGCCAGACTCAAGGAGGGCTGATTGAGCTGTTACCTTTCCATATTGCCAACTTGCCCCTCTGTCAGGAGATCGGGAAGTATGAATTGAGGTGTGAACAATCTCCTAAGGTGCATGGAGACCCCATCTGGTGACCCCCCCCCCCCCCCCCCCCGTTGGGAGGAGCGCATCATCGTTCATGATGGAAAGCATGGGCGATTTTCTCGCAATGATCCAATCACCATCTCAGTCTTCATCTACTAAACGCAAATGGAATGAGCCTAAAGATTCAAAGAGGCTCCCAGCTGTCCCTCGGTTCTGTATGTATTGAAGGAGGTTGGTCCTTTGCTACGGTTAATCCGTTCATTATTCAGAACGTTGATGATGTAATTACAGGCCCTGTGTAATCCCTCTCTCATTTATGCAATGGCACTTTGCTTCTGGAGATTAATTGCGATTCTCAATCACAACAACTGCTTGCAACTTCGTTCCTCCATGGCTATCCTATTCGTGTCGAGGCCTATCCAGTGCTGAATTCTTCACTTGGTATTATTTACGCTAGGCTGCTCAATGGTCTGACCGAGGGAGAAATCCAAACTTACCTTTCTGACCAGGGCGCCACTGCAGTCCATCAGGAAATGAAAAAGACTGATGCAATCTTAGTATCTACACGCAGTCTTTCCCTCACATTTGATAGAATAGTGCTGCTATCAAAAATCAAATCAGCTATGAAGTCATCATGGTCCAACCATACATTCCAAACCCGATCCGTTGCTGTCAGTGTCAATGTTACAACCACACTCACACATCCTGTTGAAACATCCCCAGATGTGCTGCTTGTGGTAGGGATGCTCACGAAGACAACTTCCCACCTCCTTCTCCTTGCTGTATCAATTGTAATGGTGACCATGCAGCCTCATCTCGAGAATGTGCTATGTATCTCGATGAGCAGGCCATCCAGGAGATCAGGGTGAAGGAAAAGGACGTTAACCTGTCACTCCCAAGTTGTTGGCTAGTCAAAAGCCCTGCGTTTTACCATCTGGCACTTAAAGAGTACCGTTCTTGGGTACACCCTGCTCCATGAAGGACATGGCCATGCAGAACTGCAATGTCAAATTCAGCACTGCAGTTGTAAAATCACTCAGTATCATGGTAGCATCACCATCTGCTTCTCCTCCAGCTACGCAACAAGCCACCAAATTTTCTGCCTGGTGGGAAAATCACCTGCTTCACAATCAGATGGCCAGAAAGGACAAAAGGAATACTCCTACAAAGACTTCTTACATCCTCTCCAGCCAACAAACATCTGAATCCTCATCTGCCAATCGAAAAGGCCCTAAGAAATCGAACACAGTCAAACAGTCTTCTCCATCCCCAACTTGGAGATCCTCTTCAGCAGTGTCACTGCATAATATCCTCACCCGGCTGACCTCAAGTTTGCTGGTGTGCTCTGCCCACCGTCTTCCTGCCCTGGAATCTGCAGGCTCACACAAAGAGAATGACGATGCATCTATAGAGCTCATGGAAGAGGATCCTCTGTACCCTGTAGCAGTGAGTCTTTGAAGCCTGGCACTCGTCAGCTGCCGAGGTGACAACCCTTCATTTATTCCCTTCTCTATTTTCCCCATCACGACTCTCTTCCAATGAAACATGCAGGGCATTAGTTCCAACAGAGGAACTACGGCTGCTCTTGGAATCATAGCGTCCACTTGTTTACTCCCTTCGAGAAAGAAAATTGCGTCCTTGTGACCGATTTGACCTCTAGCTTTTCCTTTCAGTTTGCTTTGACCTTCCTCTTGAGAACGGCCTTCTATCTCATGGGGGAGTCATGCTGGTCATACAGGATGATGTTCATAGGTGAACCATCTCACTGAACACTTGGCTGTAATCTGCTGCAGTCCACATTTTCCTTCCTTGCTTCACCTTCTTTTATCTTTGCAGCGTCTACATCCCTACGTCATTTGGTGTCGCCAGGGCAGATTTCCACCAGCTTATTGGTCAACTCCCACACCCCTTTTTGTTGCTTGATAATTTTAAATCACACCAACCCCTTTGGGGCTCTCCCAGAACCTGTCTGAGAGGTGTCCTATTGACTGACCTTCTAATCAAGTCAGCCTCATTTGTCTTAACATTGAGGATTCACATTCCTTTCAGACACCACACACATCTATTACCATTTGGAGCTCTTGTTCTCCATTGCTCAGCTTGCCTGCAGTCTTCAGTGGTCTATTCTCTCAGACACATACTCAAGTGGACATTTCCTGTGTGCTATTAGTTTGCTGCCTCCTACACCACCTATGTGGAAACCAAATTGGTTGTTATTTAAGGCCAACTGGAGACTTACTCCATCCTGGCGACCTACAACGAACAACATTTCCTCAGTAGTGATAGCCAGGTAGAATACCTTAGAAACGTTAACCTTACCAGCGCAGTATGCTCTATACCTCACACTTCGTCTTTACTGCACCATGTCCCAGTCCCTTGGTGGACTAATGCGTGTCGCGGTGTGATATATCTCCATGTCCTTAGCCATCATCCAACGATAGCGAACTGTACTCATTATAAACAGTATCGTCGGGATGGCAAAAAAGCTAACTGGAATTCATTTACTAGTTCTTATAATAGCTTCATTCCATCTTATGTCATGTGGGGCAAACTCCAATGGCTCTCTGGGACCCAGGCCCATTCTCCTTCGAGCTCCACTAACTGTCACCCCACCTTCCTCAGCGTTCTGTCCTGATTATCATCCTCTTTGCTATAGCCATTAATCCTCTGCTACAACCTGTCTCCTACTGGGCATCTACAGCTCCTACTTCATTGACGACTTTGCGATCTATTGCAGTTCTCCACGGACATGAATCATTGAGCGGCGTCTTCAGCGATGTCTCTCTCATCTTTAGTCATGGGGCATTGACAAGGGCTTTTGCTTTTCCTCTGATAAAACCGTTTGTATGAATTTCTGGCGGAGCAATGGCTTGCTCCCGCCATTTTACATCCTGGGCCTATTGCTATTCCATTCGCTGAAACAACGAAATTCTTAGGGCTCATGCTTCATAGAAAACTTTCTTGGTCCTCCCCCACGCCTTACCTGGCTGCACGCTTAACCCAGTCCCTTAATGTTCCATGCATCCTAAGTGGTACTTCCTGGGGAGTGGAACAGACCACCCTTCTTCATTTGTACATAAACCTTGTCCGTTCGAAAGTAGGCTATGGGTGTTTCATTTATGCACCTACATGTCCATCCATCTTACCTATCTTAATACAATCCACCATCGTGGAATCTACACTCCTGGAAATGGAAAAAAGAACACATTGACACCGGTGTGTCAGACCCACCATACTTGCTCCGGACACTGCGAGAGGGCTGTACAAGCAATGATCACACGCACGGCACATCGGACACACCAGGAACCACGGTGTTGGCCGTCGAATGGCGCTAGCTGCGCAGCATTTGTGCACCGCCGCCGTCAGTGTCAGCCAGTTTGCCGTGGCATACGGAGCTCCATCGCAGTCTTTAACACTGGTAGCATGCCGCGACAGCGTGGACGTGAACCGTATGTGCAGTTGACGGACTTTGAGCGAGGGCGTATAGTGGGCATGCGGGAGGCCGGGTGGACGTATCGCCGAATTGCTCAACACGTGGGGCGTGAGGTCTCCACAGTACATCGATGTTGTCGCCAGTGGTCGGCGGAAGGTGCACGTGCCCGTCGACCTGGGACCGGACCGCAGCGACGCACGGATGCACGCCAAGACCGTAGGATCCTACGCAGTGCCGTAGGGGACCGCACCGCCACTTCCCAGCAAATTAGGGACACTGTTGCTCCTGGGGTATCGGCGAGGACCATTCGCAACCGTCTCCATGAAGCTGGGCTACGGTCCCGCACACCGTTAGGCCGTCTTCCGCTCACGCCCCAACATCGTGCAGCCCGCCTCCAGTGGTGTCGCGACAGGCGTGAATGGAGGGACGAATGGAGACGTGTCATCTTCAGCGATGAGAGTCGCTTCTGCCTTGGTGCCAATGATGGTCGTATGCGTGTTTGGCGCCGTGCAGGTGAGCGCCACAATCAGGACTGCATACGACCGAGGCACACAGGGCCAACATCCGGCATCATGGTGTGGGGAGCGATCTCCTACACTGGCCGTACACCACTGGTGATCGTCGAGGGGACACTGAATAGTGCACGATACATCCAAACCGTCATCGAACCCATCGTTCTACCATTCCTAGACCGGAAAGGGAACTTGCTGTTCCAACAGGACAATGCACGTCCGCATGTATCCCGTGCCACCCAACGTGCTCTAGAAGGTGTAAGTCAACTACCCTGGCCAGCAAGATCTCCGGATCTGTCCCCCATTGAGCATGTTTGGGACTGGATGAAGCGTCGTCTCACGCGGTCTGCACGTCCAGCACGAACGCTGGTCCAACTGAGGCGCCAAGTGGAAATGGCATGGCAAGCCGTTCCACAGGACTACAGCCAGCATCTCTACGATCGTCTCCATGGGAGAATAGCAGCCTGCATTGCTGCGAAAGGTGGATATACACTGTACCAGTGCCGACATTGTGCATGCTCTGTTGCCTGTGTCTATGTGCCTGTGGTTCTGTCAGTGTGATCATGTGATGTATCTGACCCCAGGAATGTGTCAATAAAGTTTCCCCTTCCTGGGACAATGAATTCACGGTGTTCTTATTTCAATTTCCAGGAGTGTATTTGGCCACTGGCACCTTTTACACTAGCCCAGTTGAGAGTTTCTATGCAGAAACTGCAGAACTACTGCTCTTATACCGTAGTGATGTTCTCCTCAGCAAATACGCATACCATTTGGCTGCCATGCCTGGCCACCCATCCTATGCCTCCATCTTCGATGACTTCCTTGAGCATCAGTATGGGTGTGTGCTTCTTCTTTATTGCTTCCCAGAATTCGCTTCCAGCATGTGCTCCAGCAACTTAACGTCATGCTACCTGTCACTTTCCTGGTGGGTGTTAACACTTCGTCACCTTGACTTCATTTGACAGTATATGTTCACCTTCGGCTTTATTTGCTTCCTAATGGAACAACTCTGGATTCGATCTATCGCTGTAAGTTTCTGGACCTTCGCACGGAATCTACTAATAGTAACTTCACGTAGACTGATCATTCTAAGACTGACTGTATTGTTGGGTGTGCCTTTGTCACTGGCACTGACAATTTTTAGTACTGGCTTCCAGAACACTGCTCAATATTTACAGTGGAGATCTTCATACTCTATCACGCCACGCAGTACATCCAACGACACAGGCTCTTTGTGTCATATGCTCTAATTATCTTAGTGCCTTTCAGAGCCCCTGCGTGCTGTACACAGTCTATTCCTTAGTACAATGTGTCCAAGAAATCTTCCAATTGCTCGCTCTTGAGAGAGTCGCTGTGACATTTATGTCATTTCGGTCTGACGGGAAGAGAGGCTGCTGACACTGCTGCCATTGCTGCAGTCCTCTTACTTCAGCCTGCTAGCTCTTCCATTCATTTGGATGAACTCCATGTTGCCGTCTGTCAGCAGGTGATGTCACTTTGGCATCACCACTAGTCTTCTGTTCATAGGAACAAGCTCCTTGAAATAAAGCCTCTCCAAGCGACGTGGGCGACCTCCTCTCAACCCTCCCACCGCTAGGAGATCATTTTAGCTAGATTGCATATTGGGCACTGTCATTTCTGCCATTGTCATTTGTTAGGTGCTGATCCCCCACCACTGTGCGCTCACTCAAGTTAATCTTTGACGGTTCGCAATTTCCTGAACGAATGCCCTTTCTTTAACGACTTTGTGTCTAGTCTCTGGTTGCCATCTAAGTTATCAGCCGTTTTAGTGAACCACGCGTGGGCTGTCAACAGTGTTTTACTTTTTATCAGTCGTAGCAATATGGCAAAGGACATTTAATCTTTAGTTCCGAACCTCCATTGTCTCTACGGCGTATTTTATGGACCTTTCTCCAAGAGGAAGTCTTTGTTCTTAGCTCTTTTTCCTTCCCTCGACTGGGCTTAACGTATAGTCGCTTTACTATTCTAAAGTTCTGACATGGGTGCTTATGATCTCAGTTGTTTCTACGCCGTAAAACAATATAAAGTAAAACCAGCAGACAGCACTCCATGGTTAAGAAGCTTTAGTAAAATAATCTGTGAATGGGAGTGGGCTGCTACAGACTCCCTCGCTCTTGGTTCTGCCCCTACTGGCGTCCAGGTGACCATATCGTCGTATCTAGACATTCAGCCATCACACTCTACAGAATTTGGAAATACTAGTCCATTTAGTAGATTTTACTACTGTGTTGCGCGCCGACTTCCCTAAACACAGCAGAACTTGCTTGGATTACGAAGGATACGGAGTTAGTCTGGCATGTATATGTAGTAGGCTGCTGAACTAGGGCGGCGAGTCAACAGGTGCGTGGCGGCCCGACCGCAACATCGCAGCCACTGGAAGCGTTAATGGCCGCAACAGGCCTTCCTAATGTGGCGTGACGGCGGCGGCGGCGGCAGCGGCGGCGGCGGCTGCGTCGGCAGCGCCTCTGCCGGCAGCCCGTGGAAGCCGGCATTCCCCTAGCGGGAGGTGGAGTGGCCCAGGACCCTGGCGGGCGATATGTTGAGGTTTTAGCGCGCAGCCATTACGGCCACTCCGGCGTATTTGCCGCCACCGTGCTGCAGGTAATTACCGCTAACGAGCCGAGCCATTCCAATCACAGCTGCCGCCGTGCATCCACCACAGACACGTCGCGCCGCCCGTGCCTGGCTCATTGACACTGCTAAGCGACAGCCGCCCTGTGCTCGCCGACAACCGTAAAACTCGTAATTGGCCGATTTGTCCTATTTGCTTATTTTGTGAAGCTTTACTGCAGCTCGGTACCGGAGCTGGGGAGATGAAATTTCGGAGCGTCAATGCGCGTTTTAACGTTTGAAGCTTTGATGGAGTCGCTCTTAGCGGATTGAGGTCCCAGACGTGTACTCCCGATAGAGCCAACACGTTGATTTGTCTGTGATTTCTAAACAACAGCAAAAACAAGAAAAGAGAAACAGCAAGTTGTCCGAGTGTTACGATTTTTATTTCTGATTTCAAAACTGGAGTTAACACACAACATGACTGGTCCCTGTAACGTACCTGTAGAGTGCCAGGTCGCAATACTGGAGAGACACCGTGACCCAGACGGAAGCTGCACACCGAGTTAATGACCTTTAGCATTGTACACTAGCAGCGAAGGAGTATGTTTTGCTGGCTTATCACAATCTTACAGTCAAATTATAGATTCGTTCGTCTACTAATCTGAAACACGATACACAAACTGTTAAAACTTGAATGTGCAGCACGGCAAGGAGAAATGCTTAGGAACTGGAACATAACTGGTGTTTGCATCTACGAAAGTTTGTTCCATTTTGTAAGTACACGTTACGCGATAACGTAGATCAAGTGTCAATTTCATCTGCAGGTTTGTTCTTTTTATATCGCTTTTTTAAAGTACCGTAGTCAAATTGCACTTCTTGTGTTCAAGTGGATAAGCAGGAAGACTGTGACATCATAACTATATTTGTTTGGCTGATCACCCAAAGAAATTCATCTTACACTAGTAAACATATAGGGAGTGAGTGTTTCAGTTTTCAGTAATAAACAATCAGTTAACTGATCTTAAATGTAGTTGTACTTTGCTTAAAAATTCTCCACATGTCCGACGTTTCAAACAAGAAATACGAGGAAAAAACTGCGCTCTGAAACAGTGCTTCCATATGAATGGAGTTTCACGCTCAGTTACGCGCTATTCATGAGCATCGTCACGATAATATAGTTATACACAGATTGTTTGGACTACGATTTTAGTGTGTTGTTCTGCCACTTTCAGTTAGCATACGTTCCTGAAACAGTGCTTAGAAAATAGTCACATAGCACTGACAGCTTAGAGAGCCTCAGGGGAACACGTAATGGATATGGGTTTTCATCTTCCGACCATGATGGTCCCATTGAACATGGTGTATCTGTGTTTTACACTCTTACATGTATCCGTTGAGTATAGTGACTGCAATAAATGTGTATACTGGCTGATTTTGCTAAGGAAAGCAGGATATAGTTCCTGTAGGATACGGAGGAAAAGAGGCCATATGGACATATGGTCAGAAATGTATTCCAGTGGGGGTACACCAATTTGAAGGTGAAGGTAAAGGTCTTTCACAGTGACATTGGTATCAGCACCAAGCACTTGGTCTGACAGCATGGGATAAGCCAGACAGTTGTATGGAGCAAATTAGTAACAGTCTTGCATGCAGGGCGACGGTTTTATCGCTGGTTTTCTGCAAGGCCAACACAGTTCTGGGACTTCTTTTATCCATCCTATTCACAAATGAGGCTTCCTTTATGAGGGGCAGAATTATCAGCCTTCACAATACCCACCTATGGGCTACAAATAATTCCCATGCTATGGTGGCAGCGAATCCCCAGCAACGGCTCAGCCCCAGTATGTGGCTGGAGATCGTTTCGTGACCCCATCTGTCTTTCCATAACGCCTCATAGGCGAAACATACCTGCAAATGCTGCAGATGACCCTGCCTTTCCTGCTGGAAAACATGCATTGATGGTACGAAGGATACTGTCACTACTACATCATGGTGGTATCTTCCTAAATGTGGAGCTGAAACACAAGTACACCCAGAACGTCCCACGTGCCTGCTATATTCTCAAGTGTGATTTGTA
The DNA here is from genome assembly GCF_023864275.1 of Schistocerca cancellata. Lineage (NCBI taxonomy): Eukaryota > Metazoa > Arthropoda > Insecta > Orthoptera > Acrididae > Schistocerca > Schistocerca cancellata. Next base: position 703,195,240 of record NC_064628.1, read on the forward strand.
CACTATCAGAGTTCCTTTGTCCTATATGTACCTCTCGCGGGACACATTTCCAGCCACATACGAGTATTCGTATCACAGTTTTTCTCCTTCGCCTATCATGTCAAACCCCCTGCGTACATAAAGCTACCCAGACCCAGAAAAATAATTGCGCACCAGCCACGCCTTTGAGATCTAAGTTACAAATTTTAATATGCACAATTTTTATGTATAACACGATTTTAAAGATATAGCTGCAGATCCTAAAGTAGAGATTTACACTAAAAATATTTTAATTAGAACAGAAGGTGTCTAACAGAAACAATCTTTCAGTTAACACCTCAATTTATTCAACAAACATCTTCTTATTGAACAGATTATGAAAGACTGTGGAATGATTTATAAAATCTTTACATGTAAATTCTAATTGTATCGATTCCTAGAGTTGGCTCTGAGTAGTATGGGACTCAACTGCTGTGGTCATAAGTCCCCTAGAACTTAGAACTACTTAAACCTAACTAACCTAAGGACATCACACACATCCATGCCCGAGGCAGGATTCGAACCTGCGACCGTAGCGGTCGTGCGGTTCCAGACTGAAGCGCCTTTAACCGCTCGGCCACTCCGGCCGGCAATTCCTAGAGTTACCTGACTGAATGATAGAAATAGGCCCTTCCAATGGACCTGTCGATCTGAACATGAATCTGAAAGTTTATTAACCCTGAACGAAAACAGTGACTGTGAACCTGCTGGTTGATCAACATGCTCAGACACTCAGTACAGCAATGGTGAGCCTGAGACTGGGGATTGTACAGATGTCTACAAGTACGGACCAGGAAATGCACTATCACACTAATGCTGGTACTTACGCTCATCGTAAAAATTCACAGACAACTGTGCTGAATGCCGCTGTCGTGCTTATATCTCTGCTATAGAGAAGCCGAAGGTGGGTTGCTGCTGGCACACCTCTGAATCCCGTTCCTCTCCTAAGATGCACGCTGATATCCGTCTCTAACGTAAGCGGCTGATATGCGTAAGATGTGTACAGCTCCATGTCTCTTCTGCTCCTCTTTCCTATGCACATATTCACCAAGTTCACGAATGTTCATAGATTCCTACACCATACTATCATTTCCCGCCAAACACTGCATGTCCACCAATAGCGTAAAATGAATACACACTGGCCTAAAAGTGTGGATCCTTCCAGCACACAAAATCGCAAGACAATGCGTCATGGTTCACGTCAATAAATGACAAAACTCCGTCCCATTTCCAAAAAAGCAGCTGCCACAGCTCTGTCTGCGTGTCGCCACTGACTAATTTACCAATGACCAATTTTGTGTTCAGCATTACCTTCGCATCAGAGGTCCTCTGAATCTGGAAAGTTTTTCATGAGGATAGGCCACTATTTCCTGTACGCCGTGCTTCTTTTGGAAAGCAAGCGATGGTTATGTACAAAAAGCTCTCACAAGGGAAGGTCAGACTTATCATGCCGAAACATGTATTGCTTTTTTTAGCACTGTTATTTAACTGTGCAAAAGGTCCGTATGCAGAATTGTAGCTGCTGACATGAACTGAAAATCACCTAAAAAAAATCACGAACATGGCTGTGTTTCCTGCTTGGCGCTTGCAGTGACGGCTGGCCACCCCTGGAAATGGCGAGTCGCGAGCGTTGTGCGCATGGTCGGGAGGTGCGGCCGTCTTATCGCGGCGTTCACTAAAGAGGAATATCGCTGCACGGTTTTGGTGCAAAGGGGAAACAAATATTCGTTTCTGTGGCATCCATGTCCTTTTAATTTCTGGTGCGTATTTCGAAACATACCGTCCTGAAACTGGTTAGAGATGTGAAAGAACGTTCTGTACATGTTCATCTATACTCCGCAAGCCACTTTACGGTGAACATTCAATCTCCCCTCCCAGGTGATGGTGAACCCTGTAAATGTTTTGGTGCTTGCCATGGAGATATGCCACAGACACCAAATGAAGCAATCAACAGAAAACACGCGTGACGACTATGTGTTATGCGACATGGTTGTTAAACTTCTAGACGAGCATGTAAATGGCGCAGACATGTGGCTAGAAACAACTGAAACACTCGATATTGCAGACTGTGAATCTACAGACGGCGAAGACACCGACGAAAGTTGCACTCATGAAGACTCTTCGAGTGATAGTGCCACGTACTATCCGAAAGTAACACCAGCAACTACAATTACCTTATCAGACAAAGAAAGCGGTGACGTATTGGTTGAACGAAAGTGGTAAGAAACGCCTATGTGTAAATACTGTTCAAAATAAGTATCGGTTTGTCCGTTCTGAACGTGAATTGTATAGATGGAGAAAGGAAGTCGGTGGACGACGTAAGAGTCGACTGGAAATTGCGACGGAGATAAATTCGCGACTTTTTGAGCTATTTACCGATGCCAGACAACAGTCATTTAATGTCAGCGATACAACTTTGCGTGATTGGGCGTTAGAGATTGCCAACGCGATAGGCGCTAAAGAATTTACAGCTTCTCAAAGTTGGATTAGTCGCTTCAAAAGATCACGTAAAATTGTGGCAATAAAAAGTAATAAAATTTGTATCGAGAAACAGGTCGGAAAATTAAGTGACACAAATCGAAATGATAGAAGCTATTCTTAAGAATGCAAAAAATAAGATCGCTAGTTTTAGTGAATCGTACGTGTACAATGCAGATTAGTCAGGTTTTCAAAAAGAAATGCGTGCGAAAAGAACATTGACATTCAAAGGGGAAAAACATATTGAGGCGATTGCGCAGTCCACGTCTGCACTCACCCATTCATACACTATATTGCCCATAATTAGTCTGGATGGTTCACTGCTGCCTAAACTAGCCTATATGTGTGTCTTCAAGAACCAACTGGACGTTTTGGACCACGTGTCAAAAGAACAATGTTCTACGCAAACAATCTTGTGGTAGACGCATCGAAGTCTGCAAAAATGGGAAATGAAAACGTTACACTTTTCATGCGTCATGCTTTTCTTCCGTTCTGCGGGAACAAATCTCTTCTCCTTCTAGATTCGTTGTCAGGTCATAAAAGGTCTGATTCATTAAAAGCTGTATTTCGAGCCCACCCTGACAAAGAAGTAGAGATACTTCAGATTCCACCCGGCACGACGAACTTAATTCAACCTTTGGACAGAGAATTTTTCCGTCAGTGGAAGGCATTTTACAGAAAACTAACAGAGAAAATTATTGTGTGCAGAACACTGCAATTTCCTGTGTATCTCCGTGACAATATTCTCAAGCTGCAATCAGTAGTACATTATCAATTTTCCTCCCCACGGTTTCAGGATTTGATTAAATATGCGAGGCACTCCTCGAAATATACTGATACTAGGCCTGATTCATTCCTAACGCCAGCCCAATTTTTGTCTACGGACATCTAACAACGTCTGTGATTCGCAGGGCTGTCATATGTCATCTTTATTTGTATGTTCTTGGTGCACAAAAAACCTATGTTTTGAACATTGTATCAATATTTCGCATTTTTGAGGTAATTACAAGAAATAAAATTTCGACATGTTCTAAACCGTATATTTATTTGTGTCTATTTCATAGCTATCTGGAAAGAATGTTGTAGATAACATATCAGCCATATTTGTCAACGAATGTTTAATTATCATACGATCCCTTTCACTGGGGAATCAGCTCTCTCACTGCTGTGGCAAGAGAGCGGCGCGTAGCTAACGCCACCTTGTCCCTAGATGGCGTTGGTATAACGTAGCGATAGAGGTCAGGGTTATACAAGAGGCAGTTATAAGCGCGGAAACCATGCGACAATAATATCTTACTTCATCAAATTGTTTACAGACTTCCAATTCATGTCAGTAGCTATAATTCTGCATACAGACTTCTTACAATGTTAACTCACAATGGCAAAAAAAGCAGCACAGGTTTCGACATGACAAGTCTGACCATTCCCTTGTCAGTAAAACATGAAAAACTGACACTCTTCTGCTGCTGGCATGGTGTCCGAGCCACTGGTCAGCAACTGGGCAGGTCCCAGGTTGTAAACGCTCAATAGCCAACAACCAGCCGGCATTTTGGCTTACATGAAGACAGACGTCTGAGGTTCCAGATTTCGCTGTTGGGAAAGGACCGCTTTTTTCGTAGCATTGTCTACTCGAATTGTCACATTCAACATGCTGTTCTTTCCACACAAAAAGAAATCACCCAGAAAACAAGCGATCCCACATCAAATGAATGGAAATAAATACTGCAAGAGTACAACGGGTCCAGTCACTGTCATTTAATATATTTTAATGACATAAAAACATTGACCAAAGAATCCACACCACTGTTTCCCTCTAATTACTCAATTGATTCTGAGCTGAATGAAAAATGCATGCAAAATTCCTGCTGTCTTTTATAACATCCTCCTAGGCGTGAAAAGTTTGTACAGTAGTTTACCCTCTTGAATTAGGAAGAGGGGCAGCGAGAAACAAAATTTCTCTACCCACTGACCATCTGAAATTGCATGAATATCTTGTTTGTCCAAATGACAACGCTAGTTATTGACCGTCAGCATCACGCTAAGTGATTATGTTGATCACCACGTTTAAATGATAATTAAACGACACATATATACAATCTCATACATCCCAAGGAACTAATCTAACCTCACTTTATTGCTGGACTAAATGCTGAAGGCATGGCCTTAGATTTTATGGAATATACTGTAGCAATAAGGACGAGAGTACAAGCTGAACAATATGAAGAACAAACGTTTCTCTCAGTTCAGAGTCAGCGTTATGTTATACACTGCCGGCCGCCGTGACAGAGCGGTTCTAGGCGCTTCAGTCTGGAACCGGGCTACCGCTACAGTCGCAGGTTCGAATCCTGCCTAGGGCATGGATGTGTGTGATGTCCTTAGGTTAGTTAGGTTTAAGTCCTACGTTCTAGGGGACAAATAACCTCAGACGTTAAGTCCCATAGTGCTCTTAGCCATTTGAACCATTTGTTATACACTTTTGATCTCTTACTCAGCCTGACACTTAATATGGTTCCTTGCCCCATCAATACAACTACGACTGTAGGTCCACTCTTACCCTGTACATAACATATGTTTGCAATATTTAAAAATGTTTTCAGAGTGTGCAGTACAACACCGGAATATTTATTATATGTTGTAAATATCGGCACTGTAAGGTGTGATGGATGCAAAACTATTTGACACAATAGAAAAACATGGAATATTAAAATATCACAATTCCATTTGCATATGGCCATGTTTTCAAATCACTTAAGCGACTAACTGAACGTTGAATGAAACGCTAAATGTAAGATGATCCGGTGCTTGGAATTACTAAATTACAGTGTTGGCGAAAATATTGTGTGAGTTTTAGATTAATGACAACTAGACATAGAAATAAACCTTCTGAGCAACTGCGGATTTTTATTGTAGACATGTGTAACTACTCAAGTCTACAATGCACTAACAGCATGTGTGACATCAAATGGCGTAACAAAAACGAAATATATGACAATAAAAACTCAACAAGTCATTGACATCAATATGAATCCGCCTGCTGCGATGGCCCCTGCTGCTCACCTCCATGCTGTAGCGCCGAGACGTGCATCGCCTTCCGTCTGTATGTTCTCCTGCCACTTGGACCCCCCGTTACGTCGCGCTGGTTCACACCACAGGCTGCCGTTGACCCTCTAACATTCTGCGTGGTGTCTGTTTGTTCTATATCGTGTCTCCCTACCACTTTCGCGCAACGACACTCTGAGCGTGTTTTTTAGGGAATTGACTAGTTTGAACCTGGGACCTGTTGCTGGTAAGGAGACGCCAGACCACACATGACATGTAGAATTCAGAAGAGTTCAGTGAGAGTAGCGATGATATAACCAAATACTTAATGATTTCAGCGTCAGCTCCACTGCACTCCATGTAAAAGAATCTCAATACTAACTAAATTTAGTGGAAGGGGGTCAAGGCTTTGCTATTTTTAGTTAGCTGGTAAAATAACGTCCAAAAAGCAGTTAAGTTTACCATTGGAAATTTTATTCTACTCACAAAACATTGTTTATAAATTGCACTATTGATAAAGGAAATGTTTTAATTCAGGATGGTAAAAACCAACTGCGTTCAACAAGAATGTGAACGAATATTCCCTGAATGGGTTTCCAAGTTCTACAGTGGATCGAAGGATGACCTATGCCATATCACATCTATAATCTAGGTTTAAATTAAGTTTCACAAAAGAGAAAACTATCAAAATGGTCTACAGTGACCCTCAATTATCTTTAATTACTTATCTAACTTGTCGTAAATTACAGTGGCTGATGTGGCTTCTCAATAACTATATAACAGAAAAATCATTGCATTTCAGATTTTTACTTCAAGTGGCAAACGTGAATACCATGAGCTTTAATTGACAATCGACACTAGTATTACTCAAAAAGGGGGTGTAACAGATGAGACTTCTGCAGTTCTGAGTGAAGCTTTATGCGCTGTTATGCGCCATCGCGTGCGTTCATTACCTTGTCGGTGTTCGTCAGGGGGCGGCAGGCAGCACAGCTCCGCTCACCTCGCCATCTCGGAAGCAACTCTCTCCTAACCTCTCTTCACTACAATTTACCGAAGTTGGTTTAATAAAACTGTCTGGCTGAGTTTTCATCTGACCAATCATGGTTTCAATGTTAACCTTAGGCTCCACTTACAAAAATTCTGTCTATACAATGAGAAACGTTATTTTTTTCGTGGTGGGGCAATGTTTTTAAAGTTTGCAATGTAACAGAGAAGCGAAAAAGTCTCACGCTAAAACTTGTGGTTTGGGGTGGCCCTTTTTGTGTTATCGTAAGATCTATACTGTTCTTCTGGAGGGCTCTAGCTTTTAACATGGGCTGGGGGTGGTCCCAGCGGTTAGCTGGCGACGTGGGTGTCCGTCCCTTATCGTAGGGCCTTCAGCTTAATACGGTTCTGCTCTCAGCTTCTGTTCTCGTTTCTCCCCTCGGAACTGCGTCTGTCTCACGGTGGGAAGGTATGACATGCATTTAGGCATTCTTGTGTTAGTCTGTGGTATTCAATTTGCTCACTCGTTACTCGTATTACTTTGGTTAATTTAATGTCACGATTTATTCGGAGCTATGTGACATACTACTAGATTTGCTTATCAGATCAGGGTTTTCATGGAAGGTGTTGGATTTGCCTGACACCTTACATATCACCACCCTTCGAACTTAATATTTGCACTGAAGTTAGGCAATGATTGAATCGTTGTCTAAGCCAGTCAAAAATTATTCCATTATCTAAATTTTGTTGCTTACTGTTCAGCCACATTATTCTGTTCTATGCTAGTTTGTATTACTAATTTATATTTTTATATTCTTCCACATTATTATGAAAAATATGTTTATATTGACAAGGGAAGAATATTTTTATCCTATTATAATCATTATTTTTTAATTATTTTCTTTCTTTATTTAATTGTGAAGTTTTTTTAAGAAGTTTGTTATCAAAAGTGAGGATTCTTTCACATCGATTTTCTCAGAAATATTGTTTTTATAAATGTAGTAATTAAGTAAAATTTATTCCTAACACATTTTCTAAATATCATGTACAAGTAAAATGTTTTTGTTTCTAGACACTCATTTGAACATTGTTACACAAACAAATAAGAATTATTTCCAAGATTTGCTTTCACAAAGAAATATACATACACAAGTATTGAGATATTATCCTAACAAATGGTACAAATGTTAAAAAAAAGGGAAACCATCCAACAAGATAATTTTTTATTCTTTGTTTTTATAAGGAGAAAATAAGTAAAATATAGTTATTCTTTTATTTTTATGAGGAGAAAATAAGTGGCATATAGTTTTAGTGTTTATTATGCCTTACTTCTGTTCTTTATATACTGTCGATTTCAGAACTAATGACTTCATTTTATCGATAGTCTATTTTCTACTTAAGTCCATAGTCAGTGACTGTTATTTTGTAGTTTATTAACTGTGTCGTGTGTTTAACTTATTTAGTTTCTGACGCATTTCTTTTGCACAATTCCTACATCACACAATTTGATTTCACACATTCACACAATCCTATGAATGTTTAAGCATGAGATTGGCGAATGTTTTTTGCACGAAGGTGATGGACCTGAGTGAGATGGATGTGGGCAAGTATTTGATGTACAGCTTCGTTCGTCGTTCCTTGTTGGCTTTGCAAGTGTGTGTTGCTGTTGTGGAGGTCCCATAATGGAGTGGAGCTGTGAGTGCAGAATCTCGTGGGTTACTGGCTTTGTATGCGTGAGAGTCGTCGTTATGTGTCGCTGAAAGCGGTCGTTTTTCGTTGTAATACTTCGCAGATGACTAGTTTACAATAGGATAGGGATTTGGGAAGGTATGTCGTCTATTCTTCACCCATCTTCTTTCTTGGTCTCAATCTTGCGAATCTTCAACTTCTGTTCTTCCTGCTTTTTCTCTGCTTCTTACTTGATTCTTGGTTCTTCTCTGGGCAGGATATGGAAATATTTATTGATAACTAGTCGCTTTGAAGTTCTCCTCCTAGTAACAGTTTGATAAATGGTATGGGCATGTCATTTCTACTTTGTGGACGTTTTCTTCAGTTTCGTGCATCAGCGTGCTGTTTAATAGTGGTAGTGTGACTTTTACACATATTTTTTGCCAGTGGTGGCTTGCCCAAGCCATCATCTCGTCGGGCCGTTTTTTGCTCGCTCCGCTGAGTCGGGGCGTCCCGGGGTTTACCAGCGGTGAAAGTTCGGTGTTTGCTTGTCAGTCCCTGCACCAGTCCCTTCTGGCGTTCGGTGTCCTGTCGTGTCTCTCCAGGGTTCCGCCACTGTGTGGTTCTGTATTCTGTCCCAGCAGGGTTCCTCTTAGCAGGCAGATTTATGGCCCACTTCCGATACAAGGGCCTTCTGTTGGTGTCACTGTTCTTTCCTTTCTCTCCACACTTCTGCCTTGTTGAATCGTGTCTTGCTAATTACGTCCATTTCTTTCTTGATACTTCTCTCATTGCAACTTGTGGGTCGTTGCATCTCGTCCTTGCTGGAGTTTTTACAATGGTTCTTACAAAAAGTTTTACTTATAATCATCTAACATATGTCTAGTACGTACATTGTTTTACACCTTCTTAAAAAGCTTTACAAATTTCGGCGCCCTTTCCATGTTACAATTCTAAGATATTTTGAGTCTTAACTTCTACAAGAAACCTCAAATTCGTTTTTTTATTTTTTTTATTTTTTTGTGTAGTGTCGTTGTGTATAGCATTTTGGTATTTCATGCTGTTAGACTATCTACGCTTTATCCCTTCATCTTAATCTATGGTACTAATTGTGTTATTTTTGTTTTTTGTTTTCTTTTGAAACTACTTTCTTTTTCCCACCTTCCTCTCTCTTCATTCTTCTTTCTCCTGACGATTTTATCTGCAACATAATCTTGAAATATTGTGCTGATTATTTACCAGTAATAAAATTAATCTTCAAACTTATACTGAAAGTGTTTAATACTGCCAGTCTTAGGTAAAAATACCTCTGCTTTATCTCGTAAAATACCCTCTAATTCTCTTTTACTGTGTTCCGAAATACCTTGAACTTCTTGCAATTTTTCGTCGATTTCTTTATGGACTTTTAACATGAGTTGAGGCGATTCCCCCTTTTGTGCATACCATTCTAATTCTTCATCCTCTTTATCTTACGTCATTCTTAATTGTTTGTTTATAACTGGTATTTCTTCTAATTTTAGCTTTTGCTCAAAGAGAAGTGTGACATTCCCGAATGTTACGCTACCTTTCCCTATGTCTATTATTGCTCGTCTCTCATTTAAAAAATCTGCACCTATAATCAAATCTACAGTTAGTTTAGGTATAATCACGAAGTTGGCTTCGATCTTTTGACCTTGACACGAAAGAGTTAACCTTGTTTGTCTCGTAACTTCCGCAGCATTGTTTATAATAGACCTCTTACTTTAATCTTACGTGTTTTCAGAACTGGCAATTCCTCATTGGCATTACACTGCATGAATAAATTTTCTGAGATCACAGTCAGTTCACTTCCGCTATCAATTACAATATTGACTGGGATATGCTTTACCATTGGCTTCACAATTGGTTGAATTTGAAAGGGTTGGTTCAGTTCTTCTTCTTCTTGCATCAACGAATCCTCCACTGAATCATACATGAGTCTTTTTAGGAATTTCCCTCGTGAATTCGAACTTTCTGTAGGATAAGCGTCGACTGCTACTTCTCTCTCTTTAATTTCCTCTTCTCTATTTCTTCCTTCATTTACGCTTTCTTCAACATCCTCTACTTTTTCCTCATCCTCGTCTATCTTCTCCTTCTTCGTCGCTACTTCCACATAATCGCATCTAAATGCTCTAATTATCGCTTCATAACTTCCTTCATTATATACGTTGGGTTGTATGCCCACTCGTAACTTATTTTCAACTTCTGTTAACTGCGCATTATCCTCATTGAATTCGCTTTCCCTGGTTTCCATTTCAAATAGCTCTGCAATACTCATTACTTCGTCCTTTCCTCCTACATTCGTTGTGCATGCCTCTGGTAATTCATCTTCCTCGTCAGTATTCTCCCAATTAATTTCGTCCCAACACGATATTGTTATTTTCTTGTCTTCGTTTTCATCTGGTTCCTGCAGATTTGCTTCTTCCTTCTTCTCTTCTCGTGATAAGATTTTTACTTCTCTGTTCAAGGTGCTGCAGTTGTCCTGGGTCGGTGCGTCATTCTCTTTGGCATGGGCGCTTAGCTGTCAATTCGAACGTTTATCGGGGTTTGGTGGTCTTACCTCCACCTCTTCTATCTGTATTCTCTTTTCTTGTTCGGCTTGTTGATAGTGGTTTCTTTGTTGACAATTTGTCGGTCTATTAGTTCTCCAGTACCCGTTCCGGTTGTCGTTATTCCTCTGTAATAGTTGTTGCCGTTCCTGGGTGAAATATAGTTATTGCCATATTCTCTTCTAAATCCATAACCGGTTCTTTGTTGAAATCTATTGTCGTTTCTTGGTGCGAAGTTATCACGTGGTTCGTAATTATTGTTTCTTCGTACTGTGTCTTGTGGATTCCACTGCTTTTTGCTTTCGTTTTCACGTGCGCTTCGTCTTTTTCTTGCGTCATCTTCCGAAAATATGAACTCTAGTTCCCTTAGAATCCCTTTAAATGCTTCGACGTCATTGCCTCCGCGACCTACTAATGATTGCTGGTATTTCAATTGTAGCTTCATCGCGCATAATTTAATCAACTCTCCGTCACTGTATGGTACATCTAAGCATTGATTTTTCTTTGCCATTAATTCGAAAAATTTCACGGGACTCTTCTCTCTTGAATTTTCAAAATATGGGTTCTGTAATAATTCGTACTTCACTCTGTTCTGTGCTTCGCTGGACCAATATTGTGAGAGAAACTTCTCTCTGAAATCTTCGTACGATCGGCATGTCGCTGCAACATTCTGCATGGTTTCTGTGTCTGTTTCTGACATGTGTGCACATATAAAGTCTAATTTGTGTGCTAGTGTCCAGTGTTCTGGTAATCCTACTCGGAATTGATCAATAAAAGTTCGTGTATGTAATGAGTTTCCTTCTCGAAAGTGTTGAAATTTTCTGACTGTAAGGAAATGATCGTTGTCGTTCCATATGAAATTCGCAATTCTTCGTCACTTTTGTTTCTGATCATTTCTCCCGTCGTTATTTCCGGTTGTGGTGGATCCATTGGATATTGTCCACTGTAACTTTCGCCTACCCTTGCGTAGTATCGTTGGAGTGGTACGCAATAATTTTCTTCCATCGGTTGTGAACGTGTAGCTGAATGCATTGCACTGTACTCTTCGCGACCTGGCTTTCCATTGTCAGGTATTGGTTGGGTATCTTGTCTGGCTAACCTTGCTGCTTCATTGCACGATCCAAACAGTCTTGAAACATACATTTGTGGTTCCGCATGTGTTTGTGATGACGTTTGTTCATCAAGAATTTCGAAACGTGTTTGTTGCTGTGCAGGCTGTCTGATTTCACGTATGTTACTTTCCGCCTGTGATTGGAATCGCAAATGCGTAATATTTTCGTTAATTGCTTGTTTTTCCGGTGCTGTTACAGATACGGATGTGGTTGCAGACTCTGTGTTTGTTCGATCCTGTTCACTACGCTCTTCAATGGTTTGCAACAACTCTGTTCGAAATTTCGGAAATTGTCGCTTCGTTTGCGCTTCTATTTTGACTATGCGGTTATCATATCTTTGCAGCGCTGCTTTTGTGATACGTTTGTGTAACACACTGTTTTCAACAACTTCACGCGCTGTACCTGCTGCTTGTCTAGTAATTTCGTTTATCTGTTTCTCTAGTTTCTTGACTTCTCCCTGGGTGTTGTTATGTAATGTTTTGATCTCGTCCTGAATGTCATTACGCAATGTTTGTACGTCCGCTTGTACCTTGTCAATGTCTGTTCTCAATTGATTGTGACCTGTTATTAAGTTTCGTATCACTTCTCGAGATTCTTTGGCCTCGTCTTCAATACGACTTAGTTGTAACTGATTTGTTTTGTTTTGTTCTTTAAACTCACGCATTTGTCTCGTGGTCTCTGCATTCTGAATTTGAATTTGGTTCGCTATGTCTTTATTTTGCCTTGTCATGGTTTCCGTAATTTGTTGTAATAATTCTGCCAGATTGGTGGGTCCTATTGCGTTTTCTTCCAACGTCCTACGCTCTGTGTTTTCGCCCAAGTGTTGGTTCGCGACCGATTGCATTGAACTGTGCTGTGACACGTTTCTGCTCGCATTCCTTGTACTCTGTGGTGAGGGAGCTCTGATTACTTGTACTATGGGTTCTACGTATTCAAGACGCAAGTTAGAATCCTCATCGACTGTCTCTCTACTTTCCTGCTCCTCTGTCGCATGCTGACTTACGTTTTCAGTGCCTTGACGTACATTATCCTCGTTATGGTGCGTTATATGTCCTATTTCTCGCGATACTGCATCGTCTGTTGTACTGTCCTCTATTCTCTGTCCATTTTCATGCTGGGTCTCTACCTCAATTCGGTCAAGGTCTCGATTTGCCATTGCTAATCTTTCCGAATCCCTTATTTTCTGTTTTAAAAGCAATTCACGCGCCCTACTTCGCGTCAACATGCGCTCATACGATTTCACGCGTTTCATAAACTTTTTGTTCACACGGCTTGACACTTATTATACCCAAGACTGACAATTCATTCACTTACTTGTTGGGTCAGAACCAACTTGTCAACGATGTATCCGCCACCTGTGCGCTTGCATTGGAGAGAAAACTTAATTCTAACAATTTTTAAAATTCATAACTTAATTATGCTATTGTCCCTGCTAGAATGTCTCACTATCTATCGCTTCAGCTACTATTTTCAACTAATTATGCCTTTCAAAAAATATTTTTTTTTACGAAAATTTTTTAACAGGATATTATTCTGACCTAGTTAAGCATGTGGTCGACCTTCAATCATGGTATTTTACCATCCTGGCAAGGTCGCCATTTTCTAACATTCTGCGTGGTGTCTGTTTGTTCTATATCGTGTCTCCCTACCACTTTCGCGCAACGACGCTCTGAGCGTGTTTTTTAGGGAATTGACTAGTTTGAACCTGGGACCTGCTGCTGGTAAGGAGACGCCAGACCACACATGACATGTAGAGTTCAGAAGATTTCAGTGAGACTAGCGATGATATAACCAAATACTTAATGATTTCAGCGTCAGCTCCACTGCACTCCCTGTAAAAGAATCTTAATACTAACTAAATTTAGTAGGAGGGGTTCAAGGCTTTGCTATTTTTAGTTAGCTGGTAAAATAACGTCGAAAAAGCAGTTAAGTTTACCATTGGAAATTTTATTCTACTCACAAAACATTGTTTATAAATTGCACTATTGATAAAAGGAAATGTATTAATACAGGATGGTAAAAACCAACTGCGTTCAACAAAAATGTGAACAAATATTCCCTGAATGGGTTTCCAAGTTCTACAATGGATCAAAGGATGACCTATGCCATATCACATCTATAATCTAGGTTTAAATTAAGTTTCACAAAAGAGAAAACTATCAAAATGGTCTAAGGTGACCCTCAATTATCTTTAATTACTTATCTAACTTGTCGTAAATTACAGTGGCTGATGTGGCTTCTCAATAACTATATAACAGAAAAATCATCGCATTTCAGATTTTTACTTCAAGTGGCAAACGTGAATACCATGAGCTTCAATTGACGATCGACACTAGTATTACGTAAAAAAGGGATGTAACAGATGAGACTTCTGCAGTTCTGAGTGAAGCCTTATGCGCTCAAAAATGCAGCATCGCGTGCGTTCATTACCTTGTCGGTGTTTAGGCAGCGTCAGGGCGGCGCAGCTCCTCACATCTCGCTGTCTCGGAAGCAACCCCTTTCTAACTTCTCCTTACTACAATTTACCGAAGTTGGTTTAAAAAAACTATCGGCTGTGTTTTCATCTGACCAATCAGGGTTTCAATGTTAACCTTAAGCTCAGCCTACAAAAATTCTGTCTATCCAATGAGAAACGTTATACTTTCCGTGGTGGGGCAATGTTTTTAAAGTTTGCAACGTAACAGAGACGCGAAAAAGTCTCACGCTAAAACTTTCAGCTGGTGTTGTCCTTTTAGTGTTATTGTAAGATCTATACTGTTCTTCTGGAGGGCTCTATCTTTTAACATGGGCTGGGGGTGGTCCTGACGTAACAGAGATGCGAAAAAGTCTCACGCTAAAACTTGCGCTTGGGGTGGCCCTTTTTGTGTTATCGTAAGATCTATACTGTTCTTCTGGAGGGCTCTAGCTTTTTACATGAGCTGGGGGGTGGTCCTAGCGGTTAGCTGGCGACGTGGATGTCCGTCCCTTATCGTAGGCCCTTCAGCTTAACACGGTTCTGCTCTCGGCTTCTGTTCTCGTTTCTCCCCTCGGAACTGCGTCTGTCTCACGGTGGGAAGGTATGACATGCATTTAGGCATTCTTGTGTTAGTCTGTGGTATTCCATTTGCTCACTTGTTACTCGTATTACTTTGGTTAATTTAATGTCACGATTTATTCGGAGCTTTGTGACATACTACTGGATTGCTTATCATGTCAGGGTTTTCATGGAAGGTGTTGGATTTGCCTGACACCTTACAATCCCACTCCTCGTCTCTGTGTGGTTCTGCAAAGTCCTTAACACCAGGGTCACTACATAATTTTCTGCAATCTAAAATGCATTTTGATAATAATCTCCACACAGTAAGTACAAAATGGAGTGACACTAACAGTACCCAAAAATATAATGACCGCGAATATAGGTCCAAGTGACTTCAAGTGCAAATGAAAACACTTACCACTCTTATGACATTGAATTACGGTTGGTGTGCTATACAAGTTAATCATTGTTTTATGCATTTATCCTCCTCTTTTTTTATTGTGACTGACCAGTAGTGCCACTGATGACAAAATGACCTATGTTTTTCGTCATGATATCTGGGGAGACGAACGGGTTAATGCCAGGTTAATAAGCATTTAGTACATTACCATATTTCAGTTCCCATTACACTATGCCTCAAGTATAATATATTCAGTTAATTTGCATGCATAGGAAACCTAGTAAATCCTATAGCTCGCACAGTTAACTATATTGCATTATGATTAATTAAACTGCGAAGATCTTGGATAAAAATGTGTTCCCCCTTTTCGATGGCACCATGCTTAAGTATTTCTTTACTGATTACTTTCCATTCCAACCATCTTCTCCATTGTCTTTATATGCTGCACTATATTTCTGTGGAAAAATCTCACATCACATGACTAGGTCCCACCATGTGAGAGGACTGTTCTTTTCTAATCTCTCTTTCTGCAAAAATTGTAATTTTTCAGTAAATAATAAAAACAGTTTATGGGTATGCATATGGATGAAAATTAGGAAACTTTACATACAATGTATTAATTTCTAAACAGCAACTGATACATCCACAAACCAGAAGAAATCTGCATACATATATTTAAAAAAGACCTTGAAGATATTAAGTTATTTCAAAACTTGTTTTCCGCTTAACATATTGATGTACAAGTTCTTTCTTTTCATCAGTTTACCAAGGAAACGCAATAAACCAGTATAGTACACAAAACTTTTTAAAAAATTACTGTAGCAGAAGTTAGTAAATACTTTAAGAAAAATATTTAAATATTTTAAGTCAATCCAATTAACATGTTTATTGTCCATTGTTTTGCTGTTTCTCCAATATCTACATTTTCTATCGCATCACTTATGTTTGGACCATCCACAGCGCAATTCCCAAAAAAAAAAAAAAAAATAAAAAAAAATGTTCAAATGGGTCTGAGCACTATGGGACATCATCTGAGGTCATCAGTCCCCTAGAACTTAGAACCACTTAAACCTAACTAACCTAAGGACATCACACACATTCATGCCCGAGGCAGGATTCGAACCTGTGACCGTAGCAGTCGCGCGGTTCCAGGCTGAAGTGCCTAGAATCGCTCGGCCAGAGCGGCCGGCCGGTGACGGAAAGTGAGTTTTGGAAGAACAGAGGACATTTGATAGCGTCTAACCTGGAAGTAATTGCATTTTGAAAAGGCTGTTTTCTGAATAAGAAAGCAGCTGTGTCACGTAGTGGCTGCTGTATAAAACTCGGTTTGGCCATTTTTACAGCAAGCGAGTTTTGAAAAAAACGGTCCTCCTGTATCTCTAATTTTACTTATCATTAAAGAACCCTGCGCATAATGCCGATCTGAGAAGCTCACCGTGTTACCTTCAGTGACACAGGATTTACGTACTTGTGCTCTAATAACTTTGATCTTCCTTTCTATTTCTTCATTACTGTGATACCTTGACCGATGTCAGTAGTGTTCATCATTCTCTTTGGCATTCCCGTGTCCATCGTCCTTCATCTTCTCTGCACACTGTTAAGCAAATACAACAAATTTAGTAAACAGTATCCCATGTCTCATTACATGCTGTTATGGATATCGGATTGTTCCAAATTGATAAACATCTGAGTGTTCTCTAGCGCACTGCGTATTGCCGTAGTCATCGCTGATCCATGTCATATGTTCGCACAGAACACACAACTCACTCGGAGGCTCTCTGACGTAAAGCGACAACAAAAACATAAAACCCAACAAATTCACGTCCACTCGCCTCACTGGGGAGGACGTCAATACATACAAAGTTATCATCCGCAATGGTGGTCGGCGTCGACAGAATAAAAGAGCACATAAACCAGCACAGTCAGTTGATGACGCAACAGTATAACGATAAGAAATACGAGACGCCAATTGAAGATTAGTATCCTAATCCTATCCCTCTCAACAGCCGTTCGACACGAATCAAAAACTTGATATGTAACGAATCTCTTAGTCTTCATATCAGCTTGAATCGGAATCTCGATATTCCTACATTGTCACCCTACACAGATCTGCGTTCGTTTCTTATCGACGCTCTAACCAAGAACACTTACGTTATAGTTAATGAAGATAATAAAAGAAAAGATTCCCCGGGATAGAAGAACGAAATACACTAAATAAATTACACACACTACCCGTTCACAAAATAATAGTAAACAAATAATCACACATAATAATCATACATAATCATCATACATAATACGTAATAATACATAAAATTACATAATAATCTACTTGTCCTTCTTAATTATAAACAGAGCAGCGTGGGTTAAAATCTCTGCCAAACTGTACCGATCACCCTAATTGATTATTTACAAAGTCTAATTTCAGACACGCGCAATCTGCTCCCTCCGTCCTACCACTGATTACGTGATTCCTGTCTATCCCAGGTGGCGAATGTCGTTCGCATCTAAGCTCAGCCATATTCACAACTTCTGTATCCGCTACCTCCGATAACTGGGTTATTAAACTGTTGATCACTAAGTGCATGATTAGCAGAATTGCTTGGCTAATTTGGCCCTGTACGTGGTCCGTATCGTTGGGTACGGAAAAGTCGTCGCCTTCTTCCTTCTCTCCCCTTGCACTCTGTCCTCCACATGACTTCCAACCATATCTAAATTCATCATTATTTACCTTCTTGTGTACAATTAAGGCCAAATTAACTTTATTAGACAACTTGTCCTCGCAAAAACACTGTATTTCTCTGACGGAGAAGGCTTTTCCAGGTATAAATCCCATCTTTTCTGTTCGTTGAATAGGCGGACTGGGTTTTCGAATCCCGTCTCTTAACTCCTGCACACTCGAAATTTCCTGTTGTATGATATTTAGTTTCACGCGGAACCCGTAAATCTCGAGAAATTTCTCCCAGAAAGCAAAATATTACAAGCACATATTCGTGTGGAACAGATTATTAAAGATTGTGGAACGGTTTACAAACTCTATACATTAAAATCCCAATTAGTGGATTTTTATCGATTCCCAGAGTAACTTGACTTAATGATATACACTATGTGCATTGTGCTGCCACCTACTGCCAGGTACTCCATATCAACGACCTCAGTAGTCGTTAGACATTGTGAGAGAGCAGAATGTGGCGCTCCGCAGAACTCACGGACTTCGAACGTGGTCAGGTGACTGCATGGCACTTAACTCGTACGTCTGTACGCGAGATTTCCACACTCCTAAACATCCCTAGATCCACTGTTTCCGATGTGATAGTGAAGTGGAAACTTGAAGGGACACGTACAGCACAAAAGCGTACAGGCCGACTTCATCTATTGACTGACAGAGGAATTCGAAACTGCATCAGGATCCACTGCAAGTAGTATGACAGTTAGGCGGGAGGTGAGAAAATTTTATGGTCGAGCGGCTGCTCATAAACCATACATCATGCCGGTAAATTCCAAACGACGCCTTGTTTGGTGTAAGGAGCGTAAACATAGGACGGTTGAAGAGTGGAAAAACATTGCGTGAAGTGACGAAATGCGGTACACAATATGGTAATCAGATGGCAGGGTGTGGGTATGACGAATGCCCGGCGAACGTCATCTGCCAGCGTGTTTAGTGCCAACAGTAAAAGTCGGAGGCGGTTGTGTTATAGTGTGGTCGCGTTTTTCATGGAGTAGATAGCACCCCTAGTTGTTTTGCGTGGCACTATCACAGCACAGGCCTACACTGATGTTTCAAGCACCTTCTTGCTTCCCACTGTTGAAGAGCAATTCGGGGATGGCGATTGCATCTTTCAACTCGATTGAGCGCATGTTCATAATGCACGGCCTGTGGCGGAGTGGTAACACGACAATAACATCCCTGTCATAGAGTGGTCTGCACAGAGTCCTGACCTGAATCCTATATAACATCTTTGGGATGTATTGGAACGCCGACTTCGTGCCAGGCCTCACTGACCGACATTGATTCCTCTCCTCCATGCAGCACTCCGTGAAGAATGGGCTGCCATTCTCCAAGAAACCTTCCAGCATCTGATTGAACGTGTGTCTGCTAGAGTGGAAGCTGTCATCCAAGCTAAGTGTAGGCCAACACCATATTGAATTCCAGCGTTACCAACGGAGGGCGCCACGAAATTGTAAGTCATTTTCAGCCAGGTGTCCGGATGCTTATGATCACATAGTGTAAGTATGCCCTCCTAAAGGAAATCTCGATTTGGACAGGAATCTCAAACCTCGTTAACCCCCACGAAAACAGTGACTTGTTACTGTAATCCTGCTGGTTAAGCAAGAAGCTCAAACATTCAATATATCAGTAGTAAACAAGAAACAGGCATTCGTACAGATGCCTACAAGTGCTGCTCAAGAAATGCACTATCATACTGACGCTGCTACTTATGCATACTGTAAATATTTATGGACAGCCGCGGTAGACGCCGCTGCCATGTGTATGCCTCTGCTGTAGAGAAGCCGAGGGTGGGTTGCTGCTGCCGCAACTCTTGACCCCGTTCCTCTCCTAAGATCCCGACAGATCTCCATTTCCAGCGTGCGCGGCTGATATGCAGAAGATGCGCACTGCTCCACATCTCTTACGACCCACTCTCCTACACATGCGACCACAGACTCCATTAATTTTCTCTGATTCCTATACCCCCATCATCTCCCACCAAGCACTACATGCCCGCCAATAGCGATAAATAGATACACGCTGGCCAGTGGTGTGGATCCTTCCAGCACACAAAGTCCCACTAAGACAATGTGCCGCAGTACAACGCCAGTCACAAGACAAACCGTCTTCCCACCTTTAAAAAAAAATCGGCTAGCACAGCTCCGTCTTCATTAAGTCAGTAACTAATTTTTCACTGTCACGTTTTCGCACACTGCACTAATCTTGTATCAGAGTCCTCCAAATCTAGTCTGCCCTGTGTTTTATTTTGGGACCAGACGACAGCGGCGGATTTTCCAGTAGACCTGCCCTCTATTTAAAGTGACATTGAGACGAATGAGGTTACATTTAATGTTCTGTAAACTGTACAACTTGTTTCCGAGAATTTTAGGGTGATATAGTTAACGTGTTAACTAGGTGACTATTTCATGCATATTTTCATAAGTGGTCAGCCACTAACATTTCGCTGCTCCTTTCTTCCAGTCTTCGATGGTTTTACAACTGTTTCAGTCCAAGATATAGCACCTTGCACCCTTTCTCAGATGTCTTCAGGCGTGAGAGATACAGTGATTGTGTGGTTCTACTTGTGTTAGGGAGGGTGAGTGAATGAGATTTTCTCCTCACTGTGTACAACAGTTTTAGAGAGTGTATCCACATACTTTTGTCTTAATGAGAGTCGGGGAAATGGTAACTGCGCCATTGAGCGCTCATCAGCTCCAAACAAACAAACACACACACACACACACACACACACACACACACACACACACACGCAAGCACGCAGACACACCTGAATCTGCAAAACAGCTCACGAGGTTAGGCCACTATTTTCTGCAAGCCATGTTTCTTTTGGATAGTGACAGATGGTTACCTACAAACAGCTGTCACAACAGTAAAATATGAGAAAGAAGACGTCACCAGCTGCTGGCGTGGCATCCTGGCCACAGTTTGGCCACTGGTCAGGGCCCATGCTGTATATACACGATAACCAGCAACCTACTAGTTCGCCGTTGCGTCCCGACTTCCACAGAGACAGGTAGGTACCCGAGGCTCCAGGCTGTGCTGACGGCATATCACAGCTTTTTCTCGTAGCATTCTGCCCCCAACCTGTCCCAGGTCCAATGGGCTGCGCTTTCCTAAGCACACAAAAATCAACCAGAAACAAGCCAGCCAAGCACCGTGTCAAATGAAAGGAAATGAACATACAAACAGCGCACTGTACCCAGTCACTGTCATTCGATATACTTTAATAACCACATTACCCAAGGAATCCACATAGTTATCTCATAATTACCTAACCGACCTCAAACTAAATGAAAAAGGCATGCGAAACTGCTTGCCAGGTTTTACTCAAACATTGTTTCCCGCGGTTAGTTTTTGTTCAGCAAAATCGCCATACATAATGTGGCATGTTTGTGTTGTATGACAATGAGAGAAGGATGAGGTTGAAACCCAGAGCCAGCACACGAAAGCATTGAAGGGATCGTTGAGCTTAATGTCCGTATATCTGGCAGAAAAACCCCCATCAACTTTATCACACGTCCTCACTTCATAAGACACTGTGGAGAGATTTGACGGAAAATCTGGTGGTAAGGAACTTTACACCATCACGTCTCCTCCCCCAGTTGGACAACCACTGGTGGTGAAAATTTTTTCCGGCAGTAAGATTCGAACTGACTACCTCCTAATCTAGTGCCACTGCACAGGCGTGCGTTAACGACATTGACTGAGGAGGCAGGTAACGTGCTTGGAGACAGGTGGTCTTAGAGATGTCAGATATCATTTTGGAAATTAGTTTCCCATAACAGCTCCATTTTGTCTGCTGTTCATCAGGGGACGTTGGCAGTTGTGTATACTGGCTCGGGTGCTGACACTTCAGGATAAACACATCGTTAGAATGTGGGTGAATTCTGCTACTTTTATCTGTGGCAATTCTTGTATTGGGGCTAGGAGGCTGAGTAGTGTTGGTGGAGAGAACTGTGCAACATCCTCTGTGACAGGTCATTTGACGCCAAAAACATGACGTAATTCCCACGAAAGAGACTAGGCTACAGGAGAGCAGTGCCAATTAGGGGCACCAGACAGGACTGGCCGAGTTGTGTCGACCTGCAGAAATATTATCGTCAAGTTGAGTTACAATCACGTCTCCATGCTGTGACACTTGAAGATCCAGTTATCGTTCACTTATTAATAAAGTGTATCATAGCACACGCTAGAGTAGGAGTTGCTGGTAGCAGTCACGAAGCTTAGATACCTATCTGCCCGAGAACAAATTTCTGGGTTGGCATCTCTAACTTATAATTTAGTTTGCATATTTAGCATGCTGAATGACAACTAGTTGCCTATTCCTTCCCACATCCCCCAACCGTGTTACCAGCTAGAGAGCAAAAACACATAATAAGAATGAAGACAGCTATAACATGTCTAGTGAAAAATTTCAGGGAGTTACAGAGTGTGTGTAGTAATGTTAAATCGGTGGAGGATGAGGAGGTATCGTAGGAGTAAGACAACTGAGGGATAGAGTAAGGAAAAACTGACGTAGATTGTCTTTCGTGTTGGCTAGACTGAACATAGAATGTATGAAAATGTGGATGGTTCAAATGGTTCAAATGGCTCTGAGCACTATGGGACTCAACATCTTAGGTCATAAGTCCCCTAGAACTTAGAACAACTGAATCCTAACTAACCTAAGGACATCACCCATGCCCGAGGCAGGATTCGAACCTGCGACCGTAGCAGTCCCGCGGTTCCGGACTGCAGCGCCAGAACCGCTAGACCGAAAACGTGGATATGAACGACCAAATAGCTAATATGTAGTGAAAAAGATATATAAAAGTGGAGTGCAGACTGCGCGTTGTCGAGTGACCAACGCTACCGAGCTTCTGATAACGAATTTCAGCAAAGTGGCGCTATAGATGAGGTATAAATGAAGGAAGATAACTGACTTAGTGGTGGCACCTTCTACTGAATAACGGTGAGGGGTGATTAAATATGAAGCAATGCTTTTATGAGGTCGTAGCATACGTAATTGATTCGTATTTTTTCTGTTTAATTAATGGCTGTGTCCGAACAGTCATACAGGACTCCACCGACGTACTCTCAGACGTTATTCAGGGATACTTTCTGAGTATTTTGGCATGACGAACACACGGTCTCCGGCTACTCGTTAAAGAGTTACTGCACTTCGTTTCGTTTCTTGCCCCAGTTAGCTTTGCATCTATATTGCACTGAAAACAATGGACAACATATCAAATATCAACGGTATGAACTGTGTATCTTGTTTCCTTTCGCCTGCTGTTGACAACAGTAGTGCTCTCTTTACCTCGTTGCCCTCAAGCTTGCATTCAGTATTGCTCTGTTCTGTACAGGGTTTTGTTTTCGGCTATGTTGGTTGTACGTTCACCGTGATACACAACCGTACTACTGGCAGGTGCACTGACGAAGAGTTGGCTGATTCGCACCTTGTGTATGGATTCACGGAATGCAACGTAAGAACTGTACAACGACGATATGTTGAGCTGTTCCCGCAGCGATGGCAACCACGTGACAGTGTACGTTTCTTGTCTGAGGGTTTTGCCTTAACTCTGTGTTGTGTGATGTATGTTTTAGTTATTGCATATTATGAATACCCGACGTTGTCGACTGGAGAGCGATTAATTAATTCACTGTAAATAAAGCTTCTGGTATGAAGTTTTTTATAGCCTTGACGTCTTGTATGTACACTGGATTACTAGTTTCGACAGCACAAAGATGTCATCTTCAGATATGCAACATTATACAATTTATTTTGTAATTTTTACAACATTGCAGATCTGAAGATGACAGCTAATCCTGTCGAAACTA
Source organism: Schistocerca cancellata (assembly GCF_023864275.1). Classification (NCBI taxonomy): domain Eukaryota; kingdom Metazoa; phylum Arthropoda; class Insecta; order Orthoptera; family Acrididae; genus Schistocerca; species Schistocerca cancellata. The sequence continues at coordinate 703,219,073 of NC_064628.1, forward strand.
GTATCAAGTGTAAATACAAGCGGTCAAGGCAATAAAAAACTTCATACCAGTAGTATGTTGTGGAGTAGTTGAGAAGGCAGCAGTGGCAAGATGCCGTAATGTGGTGTGAGGTACCGATGACAGATGGTTTGTTCGGTACGGGTATCGTGGAAAAGACCGCCTAAATTGTAATCCCTCTCCGGGATTTGGCTGCTGCGTTCGGAAGGTGCGCGCCAAAATGATAATCTTCTGTTATTAATAGTAGACAAAATAAACAACTTATTTACTTGTATTTCAAATTAAAGCATCTCTCAGTACCGTGCAATCATTCCGTTATTTCACAAGTATTAACAACCAGCAGAATAATAAACAACTGCTTAACGGAAAGGCAGACGAGGCACTCCGGAGATCTTCGGATCAAGCTTAAATTGGATGGCCGCCATGTGGTTCGGCTGTGAGATCGTAGCTGCTTCGGTAGTGTCGGAGGACAGACATGATGTTTGCAGCAGTTGCTATCAGTTAAGACTTAATTTAATAATGTCTGGTTTGTAAATGTGAGAGCTATAATTACGGAAGGACGCAGTTCATTATTTTGTTGAAGAACGGAAATTATTTGTGACTCTAAAGTGGAACGTAATTGTGCAGTTTTTCGTGTTCTGCCAATAAAAAGCGAGTGGCTTCCCTTATAAACAAGTTAACAATAAATTTAATTATTCTCATAATATTCACTCCTTTCTAAGAGTTTCAACAGGCTCAACACAACGGATTCAATAGCTACGTACTGTTTTATGCGCAGGGGGCGAAAGGTGTAGAAGACTGCAGGTTGATGAACATTAATTAGAACTTATGCATTCCACTCAGGGCGGTGGAAGCAAATGGTCACCTCGCGTGTACTGCAGTCATAGTACAAATGAGGCGAGTGACACGTCATCAGTGGTAACACAGAGGAGGTATGGTTCAAATGGCTCTGAGCACTATGCGACTTAACTTCGGAGGTCATCAGTCGCCTAGAACTTAGAACTAATTAAACCTAACTAACCTAAGGACATCACACACATCCATGCCCGAGGCAGAATTCGAACCTGCGACCGTAGCGGTCGCTCGGCTCCAGACTGTAGCGCCTAGAACCGCACGGCCACTCCGGCCGGCAGAGGAGGTATGAAGGGGAGAAATTTTCGTGGAAAGTGGTTTACAAGAAGCAGGAATATCTCACCCGCTCTCTCTCTCCTCGTCTCTTTTTGAACTTGCCGTCCTAGGGTAACTATGTTAAACATTCAATGAAAGAGTACACCTCCCAATGAGTATATTATGAGAGTATTTTAAATTTTTAAATACGAGCAGTAATTATAGGAATACTGAAAATAAAATGTTCGTCGCCTTTGGAAGCTGTTAGACAGGCAACCAGCAACTGTGATTATGTGATCATTTTAGCTGTTCACTGGTACGAATTTGGTCCAGTCAAATAACGGTGAACGATGCTTCATGGTTTTTCTGTCAAGTTACACAGGTTTCCATCGAGCAGGTGTCGTGTCGAGTTGTGATGGTGCAACCGGCTAGTTTTAACAACCGATTGGCTGCTCGATTGTTTTAATTTTTTCGTTCAGTGTGTTTTTTTTTCAGTCGAATGAAACTAGTCTCCAGCTATATTAATGTTTTCACTCACTCTCCATGTCTGAGAGTTTTCACTCACATACTTTTTCAACTTTTTCGGGTGTTCATGAGCCATGTTGCCAAATTTTTAGAAAGACAAATGACGCATCTTTTTTCGAGGAGAGATGAATAAATATATATATCTATAAAACGCAGCATTTCCAAAATTTATTTATTTATTTACTTAAATACGAATTTCCGTACTGCTGGCAGTAAATATTTATTTTTGGTTAGTTTTAAAAAGTTAATGGCTGGTGCTACAACATAAATTTATGTTTAAATAAATGAACTTTTTGATTTAAATTCGTCGAAGTTCGGTCTCTGTCTTCCCTCAGCGATATTTTGCTTTCGGTAAATGCTGAGGTGACGTGAACGAAAGCGTATAGGATCACTTTTTTTATTTGTTTGATGATTAATCACTTTTTTTTCAGCCATATACCGTCACCTGCCGAGAAATATCCGTCATCATTCGTTAATTTTCTCTGAAATTCTTTTTTAATTAATATAGTTTCAGAATCTTAATCATCATTGTAGATAGTGTATATCGCATTGAATTTAACTTGAGGGTCAAAAAAATGGCACCGAGCACTATGGGACTTAACTTCTGAGGTCATCAGTCCCCTAGAACTTAGAACAACTCAAACCTAACTATTTTAGGGATATCACGCACATCCATGCTCGAGGCAGGATTCGAACCTGCGACTGTAGCGGTTTCGCGGTTCCAGACTGAAGCGCCTAGAACCGCTCGGCCACACCGGCCGGCATACTTGAGGGTCAGTTTTTATTCAGTGGTATGGTTTCTTCCATTCCCGCAGCACCGAGCGTGACGCTGTTATGACATAAAGCTCGTTCTTTATCAAGTAAACGCCTATACGTAGACTAAACATCGACAACAAACTCAATTAAAATCTGCTTATCGTCACTCAGTAAAAATCGAATTTCGGAACAACGATAAGAGTGACGATAGTTGATGGAGAGCAGCCAACAATAACGATTTAAAAATGCCAAAACGACCGAGTGTTTTCGCTCTGAATTGAATGCCCCAGAGATCAGTCGACTGTTCGAAGGAAAGCGTTTCTGAAGAAGAGAAATTTGTTAACATCGAGTATAGATTTAAGTGTCAGAAAGTCGTTTCTGAAAGTATTTATATGGAGTGTAGCCATGTATGAAAGTGAAACATGGACGATAAATAGTTTGGACAAGAAGAGAATAAAAGCTTTCGAAATGTGGTGCTACAGAAGAATGCTGAAGATTAGATGGGCAGATCACATAACTAATGAAGAGGTATTGAACAGAATTGGGGAGAAGAGGAGTTTGTGGCACAATTTGACAAGAAGAAGGGACCGGTTGGTAGGTCATGTTCTGAGGCATCAAGGGATCACAAATTTAGTATTGGAGGGCAGCGTGGAGGGTAAAAATCGTAGAGGGAGACCAAGAGACGAATATACTAAGCAGATTCGGAAGGATGTAGGTTGCAGTAAGTACTGATAAATGAAGGAGCTTGCACAGGATAGAGTAGCATGGAGAGCTGCATCAAACCAGTCTAAGGACTGAAGACCACAACGACAACAACAACTCCCACAGACTGCTTTCGCTCGAAAGAAATAAATGAATAATAATAATCTACCGGATACGTGAAACTACAGCCGACTGATTCGATTGCTTTCATTAGATTGCTCACACAGAGTGGTTTCACTCAAAAGAATGCATGAATAATTCAACCGATGCGTACAATTACAACCGAATCAGTCGCCTGTTTTCCAACACTCGATTGATTAGATTGTTTTCCTTTCGGCTGTTCACATCGCTAGTGTTGATCGTAGACGCAGTTGCACGGTGTTCCACTGCCTCTCCAGGCGCAGCTACACAGGCGCCTGGCCTCAGACCTCGCGTTGACCTAACGCTGCGTATTCCGCCGGCTGCGGCAGTGCCCGAGACGCCGGCAGCCTCTCGTGTTCCGTGAAACGGCTCCGCGACCTCTTTCGCCGACAGCTCCCCTTCCGGCCGTAGTTCCATTAGGGCAGTACGTGACCTCCGATAATCAGCGACTGCAGGCGGCCCTTACCTCGTCACAATGCTCGCTGCTACCTGGACGTTCTGCAGGCAAACCAGCTTCCTCTCACTTCTCCCGTACCGAAGGCTGCGGAATTAAGCACGGCCGGCGCAAAGTGCCAAAGTCTGCCATTCGAGCGTGCTCTTAATGGCTGTCTAGTACGATTAACTTACTAGAAACCTCTCGTGATATTCGCTTTCGAAATGATAACTTCCACGCTTTATAACAGAAGTTCGCTGTTGCATACTCCTACCGTTATTTCAGTTCTTACAGATTTGTAACTGACAAATGGAAATAGCGTGTGATGTCCCTGTGTTGCGTTTTAAAAAGGTATTCTGTGAAGATCACTATAGTAGCTATGATTTCTTTCCTGTCACGTGTGGGGCACAAACCCCTTCTGTTTAAGCCACATTTTACACTACTGGCTATTAAAATTGCTACACCACGAAAATGACGTACTGCAGACGCGAAATTTAACCGACAGGAAGAAGCTGCTGTGATATGCAATTGATTAGCTTTTCAGAGCATTCACACAAGGTTGGCGCCGGTGGCGACACCTACAACGTGCTCACATGAGGCAAGTTTCCAACCCATTTCTCATACACAAACAGCAGTTGACCGGCGTTGCCTGCTGAAACGTTGTTGTGATGCCTCGTGTAAGGAGGAGAAATGCGTACCATCACGTTTCCCACTTTGATAGAGGTCGGACTGTAGCCTGTCACGATATCGGTTTATCGTATCGCGACGTTGCTGCTCGCGTTGGTCGAGATCCAATGACTGTTAGCAGAATATGGAATCGGTGGTGTCAGGAGGGTAATATGGAACGCCGTGCCGGATCCCAACGGCCTCGTATCTCTAGGAGTCGAGATGACAGTCATCTTATCCGCATGGATGTAACGGATCGTGCAGCCACGTCTCGATCCCTGAGTCAACAGATGGGGACGTTTGCAAGACAACAACCATCTGCACGAACAGTTCGACGACGTTTGCAGCAGCATGGACTATCAGCTCGGAGACCATGGCTGCGGTTATCCTTGACGCTGCATCACAGACAGGAGCGGCTGCGATGGTGTACTCAACGACGAACCTGGGTGCACGAATGGCAAAACGTCATTTTTTCGGATGAATCCAGGTTCTGTTTACAGCATCATGATGGTCGCATCCGTGTTTGGCGTCATCGCGGTGAACGCACATTGGAAGCGTGTATTCGTCATCGCCATACTGGCGTATCAGCAGGCGTGATGGTATGGGGTGCCATTGGTTACACGTCTCGGTTACCTCTTGTTCGCATTGACGGCACTTTGAACAATGCACGTTACATTTCAGATGTGTTACGACCCGTGGCTCTACCCATCATTCGATCCCTGCGAAACTCTACAATTCAGTAGGATAATGCACGACCGCATGTTGCAGGTCCTGTACTGGGCTTTCTGGATACAGAAAATGTTCGACTGCTGCCCTGGCAAGCACATTCCCCAGATCTCTCACCAATTGAAAACGTCTGGTCTATGGTGGCCGAGCAACTGGCTCGCCACAATACGCCAGTCACTACTCTTGATGAACTGTGGTGTCGTGTTGAAGCTGCATGGGCAGCTGTACCTGTACACGCCACCCAAGCTCTGTTTGACTCAATGCCCAGGCATATCAAAGCCGTTATTACGGCCAGAGGTGGTTGTCCTAGGTACTGATTTCTCAGGATCTATGCACCCAAATTGCGTGAAAATGTAATCACATGTCAGTTCTAGTATAATATATTTGTCCATCTGCATTTCTTCTTGGAGTAGCAATTTTAATGGCCAGTAGTGTATTTCCTTATCTTCCAGTTTCAGAGTTTTGCGCCGTGTCTGCAGGTATCATGTAGCATTCAATCAGTTCCTGCGGAACGCTCACAGTCGGGAGTAATATTTCAATTCGCACTCTTGACTGTGGCAGGCTGTGGACCATATGATTTGCCAGTGCACGGTGGCATGAGGCGCTTTGGCTAGACATGAAACTAGGACTGTTGACATTTTTAAAAATATCGGGAATCTGATATATCCATATTTAAAAAGAATATCGTAATCTGCTCTCGATATTCGAAAAAGGTATTGATAAACCGATGCAAATAATACGGCTGGTTTTAGAGCTGTATATTTAAGCATTGATTTATTATTCGATGTTCTGTACAGCAACAAGCTAACAGTTTGCCTGTCCCCATTAGAGTAAGAGCTGAAAAGAAAACGATGCACGTTCACGCTTGGCGACGACCACTTTGCTGACAATGGTATCTGCATGTAAGCTGTACAATAAAAGGTGTCCGATGAGTGCGTCGTTCGGTTTCGTCACTTCACGTCGACTTCGCTGTTTTTTTTTTTTTTCATTTCTGCCAACGCCAGCGACCTAGCTGTGTAATGTCAAAATTGCGTGGTGAAGCTAAACGTTGCAGTTTCTGTTGGTAGCGCTGAGCGCCGATTACGTGAGCATTTCCCCTCACAAGTCTCCGCCCACCGCAAAGACTCATCAATTAGATTTTTGTTCGTCATTTTCAGCAACTGTTTTTGAAGAATATCGATGTGAAGAAAGAGCACAGTAGCTGCGTTAAAAGTTGCTTTTTAACGCAACTGGCGTGCTATTTTTTCATATCAAAAACCTTGTTATTCCATTCACACGGCCACCCACCACTCCCTCCCACCAGTATAGTCGGACTATTTCTTTTGTGCCACATATACTTGCCTCACAAAGTGAAACAGGAAGATTGAATGTGATGAAAGCTCAAAAAGTAGTAAGAATTTTTTACACAGTGAAAGTAAAGATTACGTTCTACAACAATTTCAAAAGATGAACTTCAAATATTTTCCGAAATTTGTGAAAAAATGTTATGTTATGTTTGCCATCGTTACAAAAATCAAATGTGCTTTGGAAGCTCTACAAAAAAATTGCAAATTGTGCAAAGGCAACTTCTGAAAACGAAACTAAAAATAAAAAAGTTTGTAGTGTAATTTTTATTTCCTTAATCTTGTATGAGTGTTTTTTATGTTTTTATTATTATATGTATAATGAACAATGAAAATTAAGCAAAAAGTAAAATTTGGAGTTGAGGGTATTTGGGGTTTTATAGCTTTAATATTATCATGTAATGTTACGTTCATTTTGTACAGTTTTCTACTTAAAGGTGTTTTTTTCTTAAAAATAAACTTTAAAATTAATTTGGATACTTTTGTGTGGTACTAATGTAACATTTTACATAAAAAGCTGAACTGTCTCGCGGACATTGCTCAATGCAATTTTTATGGCGGTTTAAACATAACGGTCTGCCAGACTGCGCCAAGGATAGTGCGTGACAAAAAATTGACCTGGTAACCTAAGTGTTAATAAATAAAGCAGTAATGTTTAAGCTAAAGAAAATGTATGAACGGCTGCGAAATATCACGAATCTAAGTACAAGGTACAGCCTGCGCGCCATATCGCCAGTCGCCGATAGGGTGTCTCCCGATGTAGTTCTATCGTAAGACTCATGCTCTCATGACAGTTGGTTTTCAGTTAAACATTATTAACCGTGTCGATATTATCAGTTTATGCTGTTTAGTAAATAAATATATCATAATGTCGTCCATTTTTGAACGTTATTCCGGGTAACATAGCTTCCCGCTTTATCACTAAAAATCACAGGAAGCAGAATTGCAGTTTACAGAGAACCCAACGACACTGATACTGCTTATGTGAGGAACATAAACTTCGAGAGCTTCTCGGCAAAGCTGATAGAAAGAATCCTGCACGACGATTCACTAAGATGGTCCAAGCAAAGATTTTTTAAATCTCCGCAAAATTTGGATGGAAAAGCTCGGCTAGTTATACTGTGCGCCTCTTATACCATCCTCTACGGACTCAACTGGCTATAATGAGACTTTTCTGGAGGCTTAGTAGAAGTTGCGCGGAGGGGGAGAGGGGTTCTTGCAGCTCTGTGTTTACCCAAAGATCTATTCCTGGTGGTGAACAATCAGTGCTGTTTTTGGTGAAATCTTCAGCCTTAAGACTAGCCTGAGGTAGCTCTCCACTTTAGTCAATCCTGTGAACTGCCACAATGTCTCGCATAAATGTTTCTCGGTTTCTCTTGCCACGAAAGATTTGATTGGATACTCCGTCTTTCACGACTTTCTCTGCCATTGTCACCAGTTAACTGTTGTTCCAATACACCTTATGGTACTTTCATATATTTGGTAAATCACTTACGAAATTACGACACGGCTTTTTAGACTCCTGACGATTGCAGAGGAAGTCGTTGAAAGGTTGAGTGTACAAACAAAACTGAGGCGGAAATAAAGACGATAAGTATTTATCCAAGGATTTCGCCGCCAAAGACTAGGACCTCAGCTCTCCAATACGGAAAAGTGGTTATGACACATATTAATGAGACTTGATAACTGTTTAGCTTTCTATTAAATTTTGTTATGGTTAATCAAAAACATTAATAAATTACTGGCAACGCTTATATACGTTGAAGTACTACATATTCATTGACAATAAAGAACGTTGTCAGACTGCCTTCGAAAACTCAACTCGCTATTTGAACTGAAAGAGTAATTCATGCTCGAAAGGAGACCGATTCGTCCAAATTTATGGTAAATGCAGTACCTGGCCAGAAATGAAAACGACGGAAATGAGAGGTTCACATGGCCCAGCGTTTAGAAAGAAACAGCATTTTTGCCGTGGGTCGGGTGAGGCAGGAGCCATTTATGTTACTATGGTTTTCAGGAGCAGGGGAAAGAGTACAGAACAGTACTCCGCGGGTCGCGAGATTAATTATCTATGCGTAAAGTTTATTATGAGTTTTTACGCTACTTAAACTGAAAGTAAACCGAAATAATGTTCAATATGAGGCCTGAAAATGAAAGGCAAATGAAAATTTGGGATTGCAAAGTAATTTCCAGGAAAGGATTGTAGAGTGTACACGAGAACTTGACATATAAAATTAGATGCTTTCATTGTTTTACAGTTTATCATTTACAAGTGCTGGGGTGATATTCATCGTAAAAACAGGAGATCCTATATTTTTCTGAGCATCTTGTACACGTTATAAACGCTGCATATTTAGAGTTACACGGGTGTTTTAAAGTTTCTGTAGAAAAAAAGAAATGACGTTTTACATTTTCTCTCACTGGACAGTCTGGAAGCGAGCCACGCGTAACGATGTGCTTTACGCTTGCATTACTGAAATACTGAAAGTAAAAAAATAATGTGGGCACATAAGGACTCGAGCCCACGACTTTCTTACTACCCTCTGAATACCTTCCGTTACGTCAACCGCTGCGAGGGAGCTTTGCCAACATAAATGCTCATGACGCCCGACCTGCACAAAAAATGCTATATTTAGGGTTCCGTATCTCAATCGGTAAAAACGGAATTGTTATAGGATCACTTTGTTTTCCGTCTGTCTGTCTGTATGTGTGTCAGACTGTTAAAGTCCCTTTATTTCAAGAACGGGTAGGCGTATCAAGTTCAAATTTATGTCAAATTCTGAGGTCCATAGCTCCTTGACGGTGTAATAAATGTAAGTTTCTAAGTCAATGTAACCAAACGATACAGCCATTTATGTCACATATTTTGATACTCGCAAACTCAGTCATTGCAATCTCTAAGGTATTTCCCCTTGTACGTAAAACGTGAAATTTGGCAAGAAGAAAGATTTCACAGTAGACGTAAAGGGAAAAAAATCCTAAAATTGTTAATATGTAGTTACATCGAATGAAAAAGATATTTGTTTTCTCATTTGTTATACAACAATGTCGGTAGCAGGCAAAAATCGACCTGATTCTCGAGTCCCGGATCAGATAAACTGTCTGTGTACACAATTAAATTTCTGTGGATTACTCATACCTCGAGTCCCACTCGCACCTGGCCATTTTTTTCCCCTCTTAGCGCTTGGCCATCTGTGTTCAAATTCTGTCACTTTCACCTCTGGGAGTACATATACCACAAATTTATACGAAATCTGTGATGACGATTGCGAGAGGCCTCATGTAAATTAGTAAAATCTGCATGATTTAAGAATAATCACTGCTGCAACACTGTGTTTTCAATCACAGATTCCGGTTAGTCAACGACAATACAGATTATCAACCGTGTGCTGTTTGTTGTTTTCCGATCCAGGAATGTGCATATCGTAGTGCTCTTTCCTCGCGTTGGTTAGATCCGTGCATCTGATGTTATCTCTCTCCATCGCTCGCCGATTTTGCTACGAGAGCACAAAGCATTTCTTGATTTTATGTGACGAAACACTAAAATTGTTATTCACGACCTTAGGAAGAAAATTATCTTGATTGAACATTTGTTAATTTGTTGGTATACACATGGGTTTTCTTGGTAGAATCTACAGCAGTCTGTAACTAGTCATTATTTATTGATCAGTATTATTCTATAATTTTATTACATAGCGCTTTGCAGAGAAACTACACTTCGCAGTTAATTTCTTAGTGGCTGCTACAAAGGTAGTTAGTAATGAAATTTTTGGCACGTACTACCCTCATTACTTACTAAAGCCTCCGTCTTTTGGTTTTGTTACATCTTACGTCACATACGACTACATATTTATCATTGTCTTCTGTGCATTGAATTTAAAAATTTGAAGTGGTCTCTACATTAATAAGGTAGATACTGTGTCGTGCTACACTTCTTCTATTGAGGAATTTAGGTATAAATTAAAATAAATAAACCCCGTCTCCAAATTTTCTGTGTGCGTGAGACGAGAGTGAGGCAGATGATAATAATATTTGGTTTGTAGGACGCTCAGCTGCGCGGTCATCACCACCCGTACAAAGTCCCAATTTTTTCACAGTCCAATTTTTACACAGTCCGATCGAGCCACTGTCACGAATAATGATGATGATAATGAAATGATGAGGTCACACCAACACCCAGTCCCCGGGTGGAGAGAATCCCCAATTCGGCAGAGAGTCGAACCCGGGACCCCGTGATCCAGCGGCAGCAATGCTGGCCACTACACCACGCGCTGCGGTCGAGAGAGTGAGACAGAAACAGATCAGCATTATTACCCTTATATGCAGTAATTTAGGGCTAATTAACATTAATGCAATACCTTTGAAACTGTGACTGCTTCTAATCACCAGGTTGGTGGTGACCGTCAGAGAAGCTCATTGGTTTGAAGAATGATGCCAGGGCCAAATAATGCCAGCCTAACAGATATGGAGAGTTCCCGCAGAACTCGCTGATATAAGACAGGCAAAGGTTTTTATAGGAACGACAATTCAAGGTGGCAGAAAATAGAGCCTACCATGACAGTGTGGTGTTTCCTAGGTGGGACCGAGTTTTTAAGAAGGACGCAGCATGATCACTCAGCCTCAGTTTGGACGATGTCCTGGTGCAGGCAACACACAGCGTCGTATCCATCACGGAGCACCTCGTGGAGAACCGCCAGCCGCTGTCAGCACAACACGGCGAGTCGCTACGGCCTCCGTAACAGGTAATGCGCCATAGTGCTCCACTGTTGTTCCTCGTTGCTAGCTTTTCGGTCTCTTGTTCGTCTCAACCTTACAAAGGCTTCATTCAGTACATTTTTGTAGCTTTTATTTTAAGTGAAGCCTGACAAAATGTACTCGTATACTCGGTACTGAACACTAGGGCACTCTTTCATCCCGATTTCAGTGTTTAATACTCGTATTGCGTTGCTTTGTGAATCTTGAAGGCAGAATATATTGTCATTGAGGATTCGAATTTGGCCTCTAATCATTCCTATGATGGATATACTGCCCTTCCTCTTCACCTGCATACCCATGATTAGCTAGAACGAGTCACACAGCTGCATCTAGCATCAAGTCAGACGCTATCGAGGCCTCACAGTACGGAATCACCTTCCTTGGGCTCCATTCGTTAGCGGAAGCGGTGAGCAGGCAAAATGATAACACCACAACCGTTAGTTTGCGGTCTCGGGCACTTGCGTAACGTCTCTGAAATCCGGAAGACGCTGCCGAGGCAAAAGAGTCCAGGTCTCGTGATTTCAAGATTTCCTTAAAAGTTTATAGTGACTTGGTTCTACATTTCATTCAAACAGCTTTCCTGAAGAGTACGATAAAATTCCGGGCAATATATGTAGGAATAACCACGCAGGACAGATATTTTCAGTCAGTCACATATTCCGACTCTAATTCACATATCATCACAATGGCCTCTACACAGGGTTTACCAGAACTTCACCAACATACTTTCAGAGATTGTTCAGGGATACCCACAGAGTATTTTAGTATCAGGGACCAATGGTCTCCGGCGTTTCGTTACATTCAGTTTGTTACCGCAGTCGAGGCACAAATATTACACCACTATTCAAGCTATAAACCGTGTGTATGTCTTGACGTAGTGAAACTCACGGCGCGCAGATTACCCAGACTATATTCTACATCTGCATCTACATACATACTCCGCTAGCCACCAAGCGGTGTGTGGCGGAGGGCACAATCCGTGCCAAAGTCATATTCCCTCCCCCCCTCCCTCGTCCTCACTGTTCCACTCGCGAATCGCACAGGGAAAAACGACTGTCTGAACGCCTCAGTTCGAGCTCTAATTTCTCTTATCTTTGAATGGTGATCATTGCGCGACTTGAACGTTGGTGGTAATAATATATGATCTACTTCCTCGACGAAGATCGGATTTCGGAATTTAGTGAGCAGCCCCTTCCGTTTAGCGCGTCGTCTCTCTGCAAGTGTATCCCACTTCAAACTTTCTATGAGATATGTAACGCTCTCGCGATGGCTAAATTTACCAGTCACGAATCTTGCCTCTCTTCTTTGGACCTTTCAGTCTCTTGAATGAGAGCCAACTGTTAAGAGTCCCATGCAGACGAACAATACTCTAAAACTGGACGAACTAAACTATTGTAAGCAATTTCTTTTGTTAAGGACTGCATTGCTTCAGAATTCTACCAATAAACCGCAATCTAGAGTTCGCCTTGCCCGTTACTTGTGTAATCTGATCATTCCATTTAAGATCATTTCGAATAGTCATACCCAGATACCTGACGGATGTTACAGCTTCCAAAGACTGGGCACATATTTTGTACTCGTACATTAATGGGGATTTGCGCTTTTTATACGCAGTAGGTTACACTTACTAATATTGAGAGATAACTGCCAGTCATTACACCACGCATTTATTTTCTGCAAATCTTTATTGATTTGTTCACAACTTTCGTGTGATACTACTTTCCTGTAGACTACAGCATCATCGGCAAACAGTCTAATGCCGCTGCCAATACCATCAACCAGATCGTTTATGTAAATCGTAAAAAGCTGAGGACCTATTACGCTGCCCTGGGGCACACCTGAAGTAACCCTTGTTTCTGTTGAAGTCAACCCATTCACGACGACATACTGCTCTCTGACTCTTAGAAAACATTCTATCCAACCGCATATGTCATCGGATAGACTGTAAGCGCGCACTGAGTCGAACGCCTTTCGAAAGTCGAGAAATATCGCATCAACCTGGGAGCCGGTATCTAGATCCTGTTGTATTATCATGCACAAAGAGGGCCAGCTAGGTCTCGCATGACCGCTGTTTCCTATAACCGTGCTGGTTTCTGTAGATGAGCTTCCCAGAGTCTACAAAGGTCATTATGTGTGAACACAAAATATGTTCCATGACTCTACAACAAATTGATGTCAGTGAAATTGGCCGGTAATTATGTGCATCCGATTTTCTACCCTTTTTATAGATTGCTATGACCTGGGCCGTCTTCCAGTCCCGTGGAACTTTCCGCTGTTCCAATGATCTCTGATAGATGATGGATAAGAATGGTGTTATATTTGTAGCAAAGTCAACGTATAATCTTACGGGGATACCGTCTGGACCAGATGCCTTCCTGGCGTTTAAGGATCTTAAATGTTTTACAATCCCAGGTATACTAAACACTATGTCGCCCATCCTTGCGTTTGTTAGATAATTGTAAGGGGGAATGGTGCTGCAGTCCTCTACCGTAAACGAATTTTTGAAAGCTAGGTTTAGAATTTCGGCCTTCTGTTTATCATCATCCGTTACATTACCCGTACTGTCAGAAATAGAAGATATTGAGTTATTTGTAGCGTTCATAGATTTTACGTACGACCAAAATATTTTGGAGTTATTTTTAGAATCTGCAGATAAAATATTGCTTTCAAATTCGTTAAAAGAATCACTCATTGACCTTTTGACAGCTGCTTTCATTTCGCATAATTTCTGTTTCTAAGTGGGGCACTGACGACGTTTGAAACAACTGTGCAAAATTGTCTGCTTTCTCAGAAACTTCCTAATTTGTTTGTTGTACCAAGATTGACCCTTTTCCTCCCCTATATTTTTGCTAGGCACATATTTCTCTAGCACGTGTTGGATAATAAATGGTTCAAATGGCTCTGAGCACTATGGGACTTAACACCTTAGGTCATCAATCCCCTAGAACTTAGAACTACTTAAACCTAACTAACCTAAGGACATCACACACATCCATGCCCGAGGCAGGATTCGAACATGCAACCGTAGCAGTCCCGCGGTTCCGGACTGAAGCGCCTAGAACCCCACGGGTACCACGGCTGGCTGTTGGATAATACCTTTAAATTCCGACCAAAGACGCTCAATATCTTTGTGCCCCGCGGTGAATGCTTGGAGCTGCACTGACATAGAAACCATTACGACATTATGGTCGCTAATACCTTCTTCTAGATTAACTTCCTCAAAAATATCGGGTCTGTCTGTCGCTAAGATATGTAATATGTTCCCATCTCGAGTTGGTTTTCTAACCAATTGCTCAAGGTTGTATGTTGAGAGCGTTCCTAGAATAACTTCACACGAGTCTTTGCTTCTGCCCCCTGTGATAAACATGTAATTTTCCCAGTCAACTGATGCCAGATTAAAGTCTCCACCTACGACTAATGGATAATTTGGATATTTAATTCCTATGTATTCAAGACTTTCCCTGAAACTATCTTCGACGTTTTGCTGCGGATGCTGGTGGTCTATAAAAACATCCTAATACAACGATCAATCCAGTACTTCAGAATGACAGTACATGGTGACTTTGAATAAACTTTATACATAATTTGAAAACTTTTCGAAATTTTTCTCGGTGGCACAATAAAAGACAAGAAAACAATTACTCGCTTACTGTGTTTTCGCCGTTCACGCAGCTAAACTTCCGCCTCAGGCATTGCGTCGTAATTTATTACTTTTATATTACTAATTCCACATTCAAAACACTTTGCAGACAATACCTGCAAAACGTATCTGCAGAATTATGTCATTTCACAATACATAGTTCGGCAGTTGCGTAAAAAACTGGCTGTTTTATAAACGGATGTCGGATTCCTTAAAAAATTGAAGGTAGGGTGAGGTTAGGGGAGGGAGAAGGTGCAGCGTCATTGGTGGCTGCACAACCGTCGTCTGGTGAGGGCGTATATGGACGGTTTGGCGGTCAGAAAGAGAAATCACATTATTTGTTGAAGGTCGCAATATGGCATAATTTTCACCAAGAATAGGGAACTTGCTTTTAGCTGAATGGACATAGATTATAGATTAATTTCTTTTTAAATGGCAAAAAATTTCAAGAAAAATCGAAATCCTTCAAATATTACAAAGAATGTCAGTAAACAAAATGACTATCTTTTAGGGAGAAGCCTCAGGCAACACTATACGTGCTACAAGGGTCTTTGTAAAATGTCCAGTTATCCCTTATACCAGAGGTGTGCAAATTCTTCTTCAAGCCCGCCTGCCCCTGTCTCCGCCGCAACCATTAAAGCAGCTCAACCTGCCGCAATGAAGACAGAAGAGTACGTATGTACTCAGCTGTTAAATCAGACCAACTTGGGTTTCCGCTAGCATGGCAATCTTCACGGGACCCGTTCAGCCTGCTGCACCTGATAACAGTGCGTTAATCATCCGACCAGACTAGCTACGTACATGTTTGCGTATGTAGTCTCACTGCAGCCCATTTATTATAACGGTGTGGACAGCCAAAAGGAAGAAACCAAAATTAAACGAGACTGAGGAGAAATTGAGAATTGGAGAATATATGCTAGTCATGAAATAAAAGTAAGCCCAGCACGGTAAAATTTGTCGAGTGCTTATGGCGCAGCTTCAGGTAAATCGGTAGGTGTCTCTCAATGCAAACTATGTACAAATTTAATAAACACTCATTCGGGAACCTCGAGTATGTTACGGCATGTTTGTAAATTTGGTCAGTAATTTCCGCACTTCATAAATATTTCGAAAGAGGACAAAGACTAACTGGCTGAGAAGTGCGTGCAAATATGTGGTAAGGACTTGAGGCAATTTAGTAGTATACAAGGTGGTCCATTGACCGTGACCGGGCTAAATATCTCACGAAATAAGCGTCAAACAAAAAAACTACAAAGGACGAAACTTGTCTAGCTTGAAGGGGGAAACCAGATGGCGCTATCGTTGGCCCGCTAGATGGCGCTGCCATAGGTCAAAGGGATATCAACTGCGTTTTTTTTTAAATAGGAACCCCCATTTTGATTACATATTCGTGTAGTACGACAAGAAATATGAATGTTTCAGTTGGACCACTTTTTTCGCTTTGTGGTTGATGGCGCTGTAATAGTCACAAACATATGGCTCACAATTTTAGACGAACAGTTAGTAACAGGTAGGTTTCTTAAATTAAAATAAAGAACGTAGGTACGGTTGAACATTTTATTTCGGCTGTTCCAGTGTGATACATGCACCTTTGTGAACTTATCATTTCTGAGACCACATGCTGTTACAGCGTCATTTTCTGTAAATACCACATTAATGCAATAAATGCTCAAAATGATGTCCTCAACCTCAGTGCATTTGGCAATACGTGTAACGACATTCCTCTCAACAGCGAGTAATTCGCCTTCCGTAATGTTCGCACATGCATTGTTGTCAGGCGTTGTCGGTGGATCACGATAGCAAATATCCTTCAACTTTCCCCACAGAAAGAAATCCGGGGACGTCAGATCCGGTGAACGTGTGGGCCATGGTATGGTGCTTCGACGACCAATCCACCTGTCATGAAATATGCTATTCAATACCGCTTCAACCGCACGCGAGCTATGTGCCGGACATCCATCATGTTGGAAGTACATTGCCATTCTGTCATGCAGTGAAACATCTTGTAATAACATCGGTAGAACATTACGTAGATTTAGATTGCCATCGATAAAATAGGGGCCAATTATCCTTCCTCCCATAATGTTGCACCATACATTAACCCGCCAAGGTCGCTGATGTTCCACTTGTCGCAGCCATCGTGGATTTTCCGTTGCCCAATAGTGCATATTATGCCGGTTTACGTTGCCGCTGTTAGTGAATGACGCTTCGTCGCTAAATAGAACGCGTGCAAAAAATCTGTCATCGTCCCGTAATTTCTCTTGTGCCCAGTGGAAAAACTACACGGCGTTCAAAGTCATCACCATGCTATTCCTGATGCATAGAAATATGGTACGGGTGCAATCGATGTTGATGTAGCATTCTCAACACCGACGTTTTTGAGATTCCCGATTGTCGCGCAATTTGTCTGCTGCTTATGAGCGGATTAGCCGCGACAGCAGCTAAAACACTTACTTGGGCAACATGATTTGTTGCAGGTCGTGGTTGACGTTTCACATGTGGCTGAACACTTCTTGTTTCCTTAAATAACGCAATTATCCGGCGAATGGTCCGGACACTTGGATGATGTCGTCCAGGATACCGAGCAGCATACATAGCACACGGCCGTTGGGCATTGTGATCACAATAGCCATACAACAACCTTTTCCGCAACTGGTAAATGATCCATTTTCACACGGGTAATGTATCACGAAGCAAATACCGTCCGCACTGGCGGAATGTTACGTGATATCACGTACTTATACGTTTGTGACTATTACAGCGCCATCTATCACAAAGCGAAAAAAGTGGTCCAACTAAAACATTCATATTTCTTTACGTACTACACGAATATGTAACAAAAAATGGGGGTTCCTATTTTTAAAAAAACGCAGCTTCTTCTTTCTGACATGTACGTTTTAGTTTAACATGATATGAAAAACGAACTTGTTGTTTGCTAAAATGCTTTTGGGGAATTTAGACTGAACTACTTTGGCCACTTATAATGAATTCTGCGAAACCGGAATACACATCCTGGAAAAAGAAATTAAAATTTATGTAACAGGGGTCATTTTTGGCTGGAAAAGACTAAGGTTACAGAAACTAGGCCGGCCCTAGTGGCCATGCGGTTCTGGGCGCTACAGTCTGGAGCCGAGCGACCGCTACGGTCGCAGGTTCGAATCCTGCCTCGGGCATTGATGTGTGTGATGTCCTTAGGTTAGTTAGGTTTAATTAGTTCTAAGTTCTAGGCGACTGATGACCTCAGAAGTTAAGTCGCATAGTGCTCAGAGCCATTTGAACCATTTTGAACAGAAACTAGACTACCAAAACGTTACTTTAGTTGGCGTATCAGTATAATAGACATCTGCAGGTTCTTAGGTGCAAAGGATCTCTACTTTCAGAGATGGTTCTCATTATTACAAAAAACATGTATAAGATGATGCTTCGAATTGAGAATAGCTAGTACCCTGACCTGATCATGCTTCGAATTGAGAATAGCTAGTACCCGAAAGAGGTTGATGTTGGAGACGAAACCGTTCGTATCGAAATAAATAACCTACAATGGCCCAAAATTAATACACATTTCAGTGAGCCTCGCCTTGTGACACTCGAGTATTTTCATCAGCTTTTGAACGCTACACATAACACCACATTGAAAGCGCACAGAATAAAATTCTACGTAGCGCAGCACGGCGAGGAGACGGGCAGGCAAGCAAGATTCGTTTCCAACCTGCTTGGGTGGGGCACAGCTTGGCTGGAATGAGAGTAAGGCAGCCTGCACGTTCTGCTGACCCTATGCGACTGCTTGCCTGCCTGACTAACAGGCAAGCAAGGATAGATTAAAAGCGCAGCGTGTAGACTTCCGCCTAATAGGCAGCGCTCACCTCCTCCATAAACTCCGAGAAACTTAAGCGACGAATTTCAGTCTTTTATTAGAAAGTGCTATATTTGATTTGTCCGTGTGTTTGATTAATTAAAAGTAACTAATATGTTTACATGTATGTTTCACTTACCTTAAAGTAACCCTTATCTTTCTGCTGGCGATAAAAAGCACTTCCGCAACGTATCACGACGTTACATTTTCATTTTTTCATTAAAATACTGTTCATCGAATCCATAAAAGTAAAAACGTTTTTGGAAATTTCTTCTGAGTTAAACGTAACGTGTGAAATACTTCATTTCATAATCTTTCACTGATAATGGAATATACACCCTGTTTCCTTTACAGTTTCTAAACCAAAATATAGACCAGTGTTGTGTCATTTGATACTCACAGCATGAGATAAGCAGCCTGCACACGAACACGTATTAAGAAATGTCTGGGCAACTGATTGACTGTATGCGCTCCTTCCAACTAAAGGACTGAACCCGTGAGGCTTATCGATTTAGACTCAATAGTTTAGTCTATGAAACACTAGAGTTCGTGTGTTCCGCCTAAGTAATGTGTAGAGAAATCAGAATGTCACATTCGCCCATTGTAGAGCTATAAGGGCTATTTTCTTCTGCCTCCTATAGGGCGGGATATTAAAAGAAAAACATGATTATCAGAAAGGGTTTATGTAGTTTATGTACAGGTACCGCATACTTACAATGAGAATTGTCCAACGTAACCATCGACTGTGACATTTGTCACTACAGTGTGTCGTCTTCCCTATTCTCTCTCCAAGTGACCTGTCCGCCCACGTACACTGTCACCACGCTGTGTAAACCCCTATCTGAGGAAGCTGCAGGATTTCGTGCCACCAATGACCTCCACCGCTTCGGATGTATCTTGTGTGAAGGCTAAAAAGGTCTATTCAAGATAAACGAAGAGGCATTTCCTTGTCACGAATCTTCCTGACGCACGACAATCACTGTCAGCGTCATCAACAACTCAACAGCCTCTTCAGCGAACCAACTATAGGTCACCGACCAGTCCAGATCTAGCACCAAGTGACTTCCATCTATAGCCGAGATGAGGATGAGGATGCACCAACTTTGACCTCAAATGAAAAATTAAGGGCACCACGAAGTCATAGTTTGGCAGAATTTTTCATCGAGGAACTAGCTCGTGTACAGTTACGACAAATGTCTCAATTCCTACGGTTATTATGCTGAGAAGTAGTCAATAATTGTATGTACACTGCGCAACGCAATTTAAGGACAGCTTTTCCGGAACCTCGTAATTGTCTACCATTACGACGCGTATGTCTGAAATTTGGCCCAAAGGTGCCAACAATATTCCTCTGTAATGCTGCAAAAGCGTGTGCCGTGTGACGTCATCCTCGGACTCCTCGAGCTCAGAAGTTCATGCGAGGTGTAAAGTGAATTAATGATGTTACATTGGCACCAAATTTCGCCACCATTCCATCCAATGCACAGTGGACGTGTCACATGATGGGAAGATCGTCAGATGCCCTCTCATCCACCTTTCACCGCTTCTTTTAATACGCTTCTGCAGTTGAGGTCAGAACCTCGACGTCCAGCGTTGAAATTACGCAGTTTTTTATGGGTGGCCGAGGAAAACATTTTAGACACACTGCCGGTCAGAATCGAGAGGTAACGACCTTAAGAGGTGGCGTCATTGAAACCATCCATTCCCTTGGGGCGTTGGCTCCTATATATTTCACGGTCGAAAACACGAGTTTACAGTGCAAAAAACAGCAGGACGACATTCTTGAAAATCTTTAATACTGCTGTTATCTCCCGGGCGCTTCAGTCCTCCTCAGATCTAATACTTGTTATGAAATCTACGATACCTTTGAGTAACTGTCTTTCCACATATATTTGTTTGTTGTTGTGATCTTCAGTCCTGAGACTGGTTTGATGCAGCTCTCCATGCTACTCTATCCTGTGCAAGCTTCTTCACCTCCCAGTACCTACTGCAACCTACATCCTTCTGAATCTGCTTAGTGTATTCATCTCTTGGTCTCCCCCTACGATTTTTACCCTCCACGCTGCCCTCCAATACTAAATTGGTGGTCCCTTGATGCCTCAGAACATGTCCTACCAACCGGTCCCTTCTTCTGGTCAAGTTGTGCCACAAACTTCTCTTCTCCCCAATCCTATTCAATACTTCCTCATTAGTTATGTGATCTACCCATCTAATCTTCAGCATTCTTCTGTAGCACCACATTTCGAAAGCTTCTATTCTCTTCTTGTCCAAACTATTTACCGTCCATGTTTCACTTCCATACATGGCTACACTCCATACAAATACTTTCAGAAATGACTTCCTGACACTTAAATCTATACTCGATGTTAACAAATTTCTCTTCTTCACAAACGCTTTCCTTGCCATTGCCAGTCTACATTTTATATCCTCTCTACTTCGACCATCATCAGTTATTTTGCTCCCCAAATAGCAAAACTCCTTTACTACTTTAAGTGTCTCATTTCCTAATCTAATACCCTCAACATCACCCGACTTAATTCGACTACATTTCATTATCCTCGTTTTGCTTTTGTTGATGTTCATCTTATATCCTCCCTTCAAGACACCATCCATTCCGTTAAACTGCTCTTCCAAGTCCTTTGCTGTCTCTGACAGAATTACAATGTCATCGGCGAACCTCAACGTTTTTATTTCTTCTCCATAGATTTTAATACCTATTCCGAATTTTTCTTTTGTTTCCTTTACTGCTTGCTCAATATACAGAATGAATAACATCGGGGTGAGGCTACAACCCTGTCTCAGTCCCTTCCCAACCACTGCTTCCCTTTCATGTCCCTCGACTCTTATAACTGCCATCTGGTTTCTGTACAAATTGTAAATAGCCTTTCGCTCCCTGTATTTTACCCCGGCCAGCTTTAGAATTTGAAAGAGAGTATTCCAGTCAACATTGTCAAAAGCTTTCTCTAAGTCTACAAATGCTAGAAATGTAGGTTTGCCTTTCCTTAATCTTTCTTCTAAGTTAAGTCGTAAGGTCAGTATTGCCTCACGTGTTCCAGTATTTCTACGGAATCCAAACTGATCTTCCCCGAGGTTGGCTTCTACTAGTTTTTCCATTCGTCTGTAAAGAATTCGTGTTACTATTTTGCAGCTGTGGCTTATTAAACTGATAGTTCGGTAATTTTCACATCTGTCAACACCTGCTTTCTTTGGGATTGGAATTATTATATTCTTCTTGAAGTCTGAGGGTATTTCGCCCGTTTCATACATCTTGCTCACCAGATGGTAGAGTTTTGTCAGGACTGGCTCCCCCAAGGCCGTCAGTAGTTCCAATGGAATGTTGTCTACTCCAGGGGCTTTGTTACGACTCAGGTCTTTCAGTGCTCTGTCAAACTCTTCACGCAGTATCGTATCTCCGATTTCATCTTCATCTACATCCTCTTCCATTTCCATAATACTGTCCTCAAGTGCATCGCCCTTGTATAGACCCTCTAAATACTCGTTCCACCTTTCTGCTTTCCCTTCTTTGCTTAGAACTGGGTTTCCATCTGAGCTCTTGATGTTCATACAAGTGGTTCTCTTATCTCCAAAGGTCTCTTTAATTTTCCTGTAGGCAGTATCTATCTTACCACTAGTGAGATAAGCCTCTACATCCTTACATTTGTGCTCTAGCCATCCCTGCTTAGCCATTTTGCACTTACTGTCAATCTCATTTTTGAGACGTTTGTATTCCTTTTTGCCTTCTTCATTTACTGCATTTTTATATTTTCTCCTTTCATCAATTAAATTCAATATTTTTTCTGTTACCCAAGGATTTCTACTAGCCCTCGTCTTTTTACCTACTTGATCCTCTGCTGCCTTCACTACTTCATCCCTCAAAGCTACCCATTCTTCTTCTACTGTATTTCTTTTCCCCATTTCTGTCAATTGTTCCCTTATGCTCTCCCTGGAACTCTGTACAACCTCTGGTTCTTTCAGTTTATCCAGGTCCCATCTCTTTAAATTCCCACCGTTT
Organism: Schistocerca cancellata; assembly: GCF_023864275.1. Lineage (NCBI taxonomy): Eukaryota > Metazoa > Arthropoda > Insecta > Orthoptera > Acrididae > Schistocerca > Schistocerca cancellata. The sequence continues at coordinate 703,241,729 of NC_064628.1, forward strand.
TGCAGTTTCTTCAGTTTTAATCTACAGGTCGTAACCAATAGATTGTGGTCAGAGTCCACATCTGCCCCTGGGAATGTCTTACAATTTAAAACCTGGTTCCTAAAACTCTCTCTTACCATTATATAATCTATCTGATACCTTTTAGTATCTCCAGGGTTCTTCCAGGTATACAACCTTCTTTCATGATTCTTAAACCAAGTGTTAGTTATGATTAAGTTGTGCTCTGTGCAAAATTCTACCAGGCGGCTTCCTCTTTCATTTCTTAGCCCCAATCCATATTCACCTACTACGTTTCCTTCTCTCCCTTTTCCTACACTCGAATTCCAGTCACCCATGACTATTAGATTTTCGTCTCCCTTCACTATCTGAATAATTTCTTTTATGTCATCATACATTTCTTCAATTTCTTCGTTATCTGCAGAGATAGTTGGCATATAAACTTGTACTACTGTAGTAGGTGTGGGCTTCGTATCTATCTTGGCCACAATAATGCGTTCACTATGCTGTTTGTAGTAGCTTACCCGCATTCCTATTTTCCTATTCATTATTAAACCCACTCCTTCATTACCCCTATCTGACTTTGTGTTTATAACCCTGTAGTAACCTGACCAGAAGTCTTGTTCCTCCTGCCACCGAACTTCACTAATTCCCACTATATCTAACTTTAACCTTTCCATTTCCCTTTTTAAATTTTCTAACCTACCTGCCCGATTAAGGGATCTGCCATTCCACGCTCCGATCCGTAGAACGCCAGTTTTCTTTCTCCTGATAACGACGTCCTCTTGAGTAGTCCCCACCCGGAGATCCGAATGGGGGACTATTTTACCTCCGGAATATTTTACTCAAGAGGACGCCATCATCAGTTAATCATACAGTAAAGCTGCATGCCCTCGGGAAAAATTACGGCCGTAGTTTCCCCTTGCTTTCAGTCGTTCTCAGTACCAGCACAGCAAGGCCGTTTTGGTTATTGTTACAAGGCCAGATCAGTCAATCATCCAGACTGTTGCCCTTGCAACTACTGAAAAGGCTGCTGCCCCTCTTCAGGAACCACACGTTTGTCTGGCCTCTCAACAGATACCCCTCCGTTGTGGTTGTACCTACGGTACGGCTATCTGTATCGCTGAGTCACGCAAGCCTCCCCACCAACGGCAAGGTCCATGGTTCATGGGGAGGCACATATATTTAAGCAGCAGATTTACATAATAATCTATCTTTACGCAGCTTGTTAAGTGCCAGTTCACTGAATACATATTTAAAGTTTGTGTAGTTAAAATTAGCTAAGGCACAAATATATTGAATTTGTAATATCATTTTCATAAATGTTTACACAGAATTTTGTAATAATCAAACGTCAATTTGTGTAAGAACAATTTTAAAAATTACTGTTCGATATAGTACGGTATATGAAAACACTAAACTCTTTTAGTCACCTGCATAACAGAATCTTTGCCTTGCTTCTTATTCGCACTTGGCAGAAAGAGTGCCGGCCGCGGTGGCCGTGCGGTTCAAGGCGCTGCAGTCCGGAACCGCTCGACTGCTACGGTCGCAGGTTCGAATCCTGCCTCCGGCATTGATATGTGTGATGTCCTTAGGTTAGTTAGGTTTAAGTAGTTCTAAGTTCTAGGGGACTGATGACCTAAGATGTTAAGTCCCATAGTGCTCAGAGCCATTTGAACCATTTTTTTTGAAAAAAGAGTTGTGTGATGGTGTCCTAAACAGACAGTTGTAAAGAGCAGTCGTGTTAAGTAGTTGAAAGCAGAAGCTTGTGAAATCTTCTGCAAGACATGTATTGTCAACCAATTATCTACGAAATTTTGAAGGTAGTATAATCAATTAAGGAACAGGTTTATTTTGTAGTTTGCAACCATCAACGCGACACACCTGAAAATAGTATATTTCTTTGTAGAACCAAGTCCGGAAACCAAAGTCATATTTTTGAAAGGAAGACAACGAGGCCAACTTCGAGACAATCAGCTAAGTAAAATATTTATATTTTAGAGAAGTGGACATTTCATTAAACGACACTTCTCTCAGAAAAATGACGAAGATTCGCTAAGTGGACACGACATTGTATAGATGGCATTGAAATGGCTTGTTACAGTGGCAATAAAAGGGATTGAAAAGGAGAAGTCCAAACCCGGTATCTATGAATAACAGACAAGCTGGCGTTTGAGTTTTCGCACTTAATAATAACGTTATACTCCTGGTGTGAATGATGCGTCCGCTACGAGGTCTTGTCTACTCCAAGCTGGAGCTCCATATTTGATGACCTCGTCAACAACGGGAGATTAAAAGCAAATCCTTCTATATTTTAGTAATCTCTTACTGTGCAATGTCTATGTCGATTAGGCTCTACAGGAAAGTAAAGTTTATTATAATATAATCCCTCTTGCCGTAATGTTCCTGCAGAACAAGTGTTTGTCTGTGTGTGTGTGTGGGGGGGGGGGGGGGGGGCAAGTTGATGATACCTCCAAAACCACCGCCAGTCGCTGAATTTTGTACCTGGTGCTACACTTGGTTCGCCCACTGTATTGTGTACAGATTGTGCCGTGCTATCTGCCGTTGTTGCAGAGACATGAGCGTTCGAAGTGGTCGCCACCACATCGTAATTGTCACTAGGACATCACCTGTCTGTTTTGTATCAATGCGCTATTCAACTGAAAAAAATTCGTTTTGTTCTGTAATGTTCACTAGCTTTTACGAATGTTCTCGAATGTTGTACACAACAACTTGTAAACGGTACATATCGCATTGATCCATATTACAACTAAATCGTCTTAATCGACGTGTTGCGAAACAATGAAAACAGGAGCAACTCCTCGAAATATTTTATCTGCTTATAGACACAACAGCAACAATGAGCGAACAATTCTGGCAACAGAAAATGACTTATGGTACTTCGACAAACAAATCAGCGTATGTAAAATATCCTGCCAGGGGAAGAAAAACTTTTAGATCTGTTGACACAATGACGAACCAAGAAGAAAACTTAAACTTCACAACAGAATTCCTAAATTCGCTCAATGTTCCCGGTATGCAATGAGGATTCTTAACAACACTGTAGAACCGGAAATATTAACCGGAGAAGAAAAAGGCATATCGCGCATATCACTTATTTCAACTAACTTACCATTCAGCTGTAACTGCAATTTGTGGTAAGATTAACGTGCCGTATGACTATCAATAAAAAACAAGGACTGGCATTCAGTTGTTGCGAAATGAATTTAAAAGATTTGTGTTTCTCGCACATAGCGCGTTCGCTTGTTGGAGAACCATAAAAGTTGTTTATTTTTACACCCAAAGATGATAAACCAAATGGAATTTAAAAGAACATACTATCAATAACATAGATTCTACACAAATGCGATGATGAAGTCCACATTTGTTTTTACAATTCAGAAAAAAGGGGGAAAAGGGCCAAGCGAAGAAGGTCCTTTTCAACTAGTAAATAAATAGTTAGGCCAGTAGTTTATGGAGTACACACACACGTGTAGCTGTGAGCCTGCGTTATACCTATTTCGGTTCAGTGATCATTATATACTGGTACATTTTACTTATCAGTGTCTCGGAATATAGATGCAGGCTTGTGCCAGTTCGTCATGTGTCGCGTGATGGAGCATGGACGATAGGTACTTGTTCTCTTCTGGTAAGGAGCCTGAGGTGTGCCTGTTAATGGCAGAGTAGCAGTGGAGCGTGCAATAGTGCCGGCCGGGAATGCTGCATCGGGGAAGCGCCTTGAATTACGACCAGCAGCTACGCCGTTGCAGAGATGCAGGCCATGCTGCCAGCAGCTATGCGGAGCGCCATTGATGTTTATGGTAGTCAGGAGACTGGCAGCGTGTGATTCGCGGTCCCAGTCGACGTAATAGCCTGAGTGGTGAATCCAGCTGCCTGATGTACATTCCGTGTAGTCCCACAAGGGCGCCGTCCAATTTACGTGTTATCGTTTGAAGGCTCCACCATACTGAAATATAGAAACCTTGTAAGGTTACTAGCTTATTTTTGCTATTCAGTTAAAGTGATGTGAACTTTCTTTTTTATCGATGTGTCATACGTCATATTTATACACTGGATATATTTCAAACAGAGGCCTCCCCAGGTTTTGAATAGAAGCAATGTGATCTTCAGTTATCAGTAGCAATGTCGTGGCCAGTAGCATTCAGTAAGAAGTGACTGAAGAAGTCGGGTGTTGGTTACGCCACTGAATGATCTAGTAATAACTTGCAGAACACGAGATGCAAATGCAGAGGATGTTGATTTTTGGAAATATGATTTGGTAAGGATTGATTTGCTAATTGCGAATATTTTCATATGGTATTCTCTCTGCATTCTTTCTCGCGCGTAATTTGTCATCAGGTTGAAAAAGACAAATGCTTAGCAGTTTTCTGTTTACTGGTTCGGGTCAATTACTTTGACTGTTCAGACGCGATTAAACAAATTATCTGCTCACATAACTTCCACTCAGCGTTATAGATGCATCATGCCTTTATCATTCTATTAACTTACTTCATAGCAGAGTCATATTTTTTGTAAGAAGCGACGTTTGTAAAGATAATTGTAATTGCTAAGTAGAGTTTCTACCAACGTCTTCTCAGGAAAACTTTGTCTTGCAATTTTTCACCGCACTCCACTGATCAGAACAGTCATCCAAAGTGATGTATGGTGTGATTAGCGTAGCTGCTTTTTCTTGGATTGCACTTGGGCAAGGCTGTTCCTTTCCTTCAGCCGCTTTACTGTTACGGTACGTTTCCATATTCACCTGTTTCAAGCAGTACCGAGTACTCATTTGCACAAGGTATGTCATGTAAATTTGTTAGGGCTAGTTTAACATTACATTCATGCCACAATAAGATAATTTACAGTTAAGCTTTGGATTTCAAAACTGTTATTAGCTTTACCTTAGATTAGGATTAGTTCAGATTCCTTTACTTCGTCAGACAATCCTATTCTTACTATGCAGTGTTACACTCGGGTGTATATCATTTAATGGTGGGAATTTTAGTCAGTCAGTTTGCGCACGTTAATTTAAAGGGCACTAAAATAAAAGCATTTTAGACGTTTATTCCTTCAAAATTTAATTTGTATTTTTATGTAGAATTTATTGTGTCGAATTCGTGTGCTGGAACAGCAAGTCACGTACTGTGACGTCACGCGTTGTAGCACTGTTCACTGCACTGCTCAATACAAAATTTCAGGTGACAGCTCATTTGGTATACAGTTTTACGTTTCCTAATTTTTTTGGTAAAAGTTAATTGCAATACAATTACACAGTTTCAGATGGATTTCGTGATTCTGTTTGTCAGCTAGCATTATGGAACCACACCACTTTCATTGTTCAGGTTAACATTTCAACACAGATTTATACGAAAGTTTAAGAATAGGAAACCAGTTTAGTTTACAACATCATACAAGAACAACATAAATAAATAACTATTATAACCTATAGCCATAAATCTGTTTGGTTTTTCCTCAAATATAGTGACTATCTTGCGTGAGAGTATTTATACATATATCAAAAGGAAAATTTCTTCTGTTGTTAGGATTTACCTAGTATCGCCCCCTTGGGCGTTAACAAGCTACTATAACATTGCAGGTCGGGATTGATCTATGAGGTCTTGAATATATTTGTATATGTCAGTTGGTATGGAGAACTTGAGATTTGGGGGATTTCTTTATATAGTTTTGCGTGATTAAGCCCCGACGCTATGCAAAGCTGTCATTTAGTTACGTGCGATTTACGATCTGTTATGTGTTACTTTCCGATAATAAATCATATTTTTTTCTGATTACCGTTAAAATATGATGACGATAAATGTTTGAGATCATTTTGAACAATATTTTAATAACTATGTAGATGACGTTACGTAATTCGTTTACTCTTAGGAAAAAAAGAGTTTTAATTGTGCGTTTATGGACGTTCAGTGTCGAGAACAGTAATTATGATTCCAGAAATAATTGATTTGACAAAGTTCAGTTGCACACAATCGCGTGGGGCGAATTACGACCTTGGAATTGGTTGTAGATGTATGCAGGTCAATTTCGTGACAGGCTAGTAAGCGTCACGAGTGTGTCCCGGTATCAAGACTGCTTTCGCGCCGTCGATGGTTTGCTTTAAACTCGCGAAAATACAATTGACGCGAATACTTAATTATCGTGAAAGCGTAGAATATTTGATGAGCCATTGTGAAGGACGTCAGTTTGGATAGAAAAATCATTTTCAAAATCCAATATAAATCCTGTTGATCGAAGTAGCCTAGCAACCTAAAAGCTCATACGTGGTTATCAGTAGAAACAGTGTATTATTTTTCAAGCACGCGTTTACACTCTACATCGAGGTGTGGACGATTTGTGGGCGCGTAATAAACATTTTAAAGCTTTTGATTAAATAAAAGGAAAAATATAAAGAAGTTTATTCGTATATTTTGTTATTTCATGAACAGTGATATTTTCTTATAGTGGTGTAGAGACTGACGGTAAGTGCTCTGGTTACAAGTGGAGTTTTGGGCCTGATTACGAGTAGCTGGTTCTTAAAGTCTCAAAGGTTAAGTGAAGAAAATATGACACTTAAATAATGCTGCATCGAAACCCACTATCTTTATACTATATTAAGCTAGCTATTCCGAAATCAGGTGATACAGTGGCCGTGTAGATGTGTGTTGTCGACAACAAATATGTAAACTCAAACATAGACATTTCTCACGCTCTGATATCGACGAGGGAAAGAAGAGACGACAACGACGAGATACACGTATACATATACAAGCAGTATACGTGGCGCCTTACAGTATAACACAACTGATGTCACGGTATACTACATCACACCAAAATCATGCTAGGCATACAACATGGCTCGATCAACGCTACAGTACGGAAAAAACGACCTGTAATAGTGTTCCTAGTAAGTATTCAATACAACCATTTTAGATACTGGCACAAAACATCACAGCTCTGAAGTTTTATACACTATATGATCAAAATTAACCGAATATCTTTTAGCGAACGTTAATAGGATTGGACATCATGGGTGTCTGAATTTTTCTGGAGGAATGGCGGCGCATTATTCAAGAGCCGAAACCAGAGAGCACACTGGAGTCTGGAGCGAAGTTGACGTTCTAACTCATCCCAAAGGTCTTCCATTGAGTTCAGGTCGGGACTCTGGGCAGGCCAGCCCGTTTCAGGAATGTTATTGTCCACAACCCATTACCTCACAGAAGCTGGTATATGACAGAATGCCTTGTCATGATCCTACAATAACGGACTCCGAATTGTACGCAGTACACAATTCTGTAAAATTTGTACATATCGTACATCTTTTAATTGTTTCTTAGGTGCAATGAGGGGGGGGGGGGGCGGAAGCACACCTTAACCACGAAAACACACCAATATCGCAATAACATCTACTCCGTACTTCAGTGTTGTCATTACGAAAGTTGGCAGATAACCTTCTCCAGGGATTCGCCAACTCAAGCCCTTCCTCAGGATACAGCTTGACTGATCACTCCAAATCGCTCGTTTCTCGTCAACCACCGTTCAGTTCCGTCGCTCTATAAACCAGCTCAAGCTTCACTTAGCACTGACTACAAAAATGTACGGCTTATGAGAAGCTGCTCGACCATTGTTCCCATTTCTTTTGAAATCCCTGCGCTGGACTGTTGGTAGCATTTTGTAACTCACGAGAGACTCCTTCCACTCATTTCAAATAGTTCAAATGGCTCTGAGCACTATGCGACTTAACTTCTGAGGTCATCAGTCGCCTAGAACTTAGAACTAATTAAACCTAAGTAACCTAAGGACATCACACACATCCATGCCCGAGGCAGGATTCGAACCTGCGACCGGAGCGGTCGCTCGGCTCCAGACTGTAGCGCCTAGAACCGCACGGCCACTCCGGCCAGCCCACTCATTTCATGCCACTTTTTGCGACGATCATCCACAATTCTCGACCGTCCTGGTCCATCATTACGTGAAGTCTATCTTGTCTTGGTTTAGCTGTGGGGTGATTTCATCTCAAACCATAAACGACATTTCAACTCTTTCTCTGGAAAAAATATATATTAGGCCTCTATATCATAAGTGTTAAGAAATAATGTATTCTCGTTTTATCTTAATTTCTGTAAATGTACGGCTCTTAGAAAAATATATATTTTGCGAATAACTCTTAAAAAGGTAGAGAACAAAAAAATATAATAAATAAACCAAAAGTACTTGGGGCGCTGCAGATGTTTTGCGTTAAAGCTTCGTCTTAGTGTGTTGAAATTTAGTTAGTAGCGTGTGCAAACACAGTGTGCAATATTTTTTTGTGTAGCGTGTTAAAAAATTTTCAACATTCGGCATATTTCGCACCACTGAATTTCTAGTGTAAAATATACATGTTTTTAAAAACCAATTCCAGAGCTCTTCTGTTTATAACAAACGACTGAGAACTTGCTATGTGCAACGGGTTTTGTGTTTGGTTTGAACTTTTTGTTAGATAATATAGATACTACGTCAGTGAGGAAATGTGGAAGAGTGGTATACATGACAAGATCAATAAGAGAAGGAAAAAGGAGAACCCAAACTTAAAAATTGGTGTCACAAAATTCTACTCCTTACGACCAAAATGGGTAAAATGCCAGCCAGAGAAGGAAGTATGCACTTGTATTTACTGCACTAATTTGACACTTGTTCGTTTCGCCATAAGTAGTGTCACAGGAAAGAAGTACACAGAGATGGACCTGATGCTTTTGTGTAAAGGTCAAGAGCAGCAAGATAAGCGTTGATTGAAAGAGTGTGCAATGTGTCCTGGTGCTGAAGTGATGGGCTGTTGAAGCATTACACCTTCAGGATAGTGACAAGGGCGTTACCTATGCATTGTAGGAGGGAAGAGAGTTGGTGAAGAAGATAGTAGAGCTAGAGAAGTTTGTTACAGAGGTTAGGCATTGGCCAATGAAAGGAAATAATTCATCATCATATCCAGAGAATTCGGAGACAGGTCGTAGTAGAAGTAAAATCAGCCACGTCCCGGAATACTCACACATTAGTTCTTTACTTCGACTTTTCTGAGAACTGGTCTGTTGCTTTGCAGAACTAAATTCAAAGTTATCACTGGTACACATCAAGGATATCGATATTCACATGTGTTTCTCCCTTCCTTGGAACATCACACTGTTTTGCCATTGTCAGTGATGATCTCATTCATGACAGTGCACATGCATGCTACGCTGTCAGGATAGCAATTAATCACATATCATCTAAAAACCAGGCACTTCCTAAACATTTGTATGTGAATGATGGTACGGCATCTCATTTTAATAACCGCTTTTAGCTTTATGAACTTGGTCAACACCGTAGTACAGGAATTAAGACAAAAAATGTATATTTTCAGCAACAGACCATGGAAAAAGTGCATGTGGAATATTTTCAAACATTCCCGCTTCGTCTCGTATAGTTTCATTGACTTCCGACAGGTGGCAGCGCTGTACGGAGCTGTTAAAATGGCGTCTGTAACGGATGTGCGTTGCAAACAACGGGCAGTGATCGAGTTACTTTTGGCGGAAAACCAGGGCATCTCAGATATTCACAGGCGCTTGCAGAATGTCTACGGTGATCTGACAGTGGACAAAAGCACGGTGAGTCGTTGGGCAAAGCGTGTGCCATCATCGCCGCAAGGTCAAGCAAGACTGTCTGATCTCCCGCGTGCGGGCCGGCCGTGCACAGCTGTGACTCCTGCAATGGAGGAGCGTGCGAACACACTCGTTCGAGATGATCGACGGATCACCATCAAACAACTCAGTGCTCAACTTGACATCTCTGTTGGTAGTGCTGTCACAATTGTTCACCAGTTGGGATATTCAAAGGTTTGTTCCCGCTGGGTCCCTCGTTGTCTAACCGAACACCATAAAGAGCAAAGGAGAACCATCTGTGCGGAATTGCTTGCTCGTCATGTGGCTGAGGGTGACAATTTCTTGTCAAAGATTGTTACAGGCGATGAAACATGGGTTCATCACTTCGAACCTGAAACAAAACGGCAATTAATGGAGTGGCGCCACACCCACTCCCCTGTCAAGAAAAAGTTTAAAGCCATACCCTCAGCCGGTAAAGTCATGGTTACAGTCTTCTGGGACGCTGAAGGGGTTATTCTGTTCGATGTCAAACGATCAACTCTGAAGTGTATTGTGCTACTCTTCAGAAATTGAAGAAACGACTTCAGCGTGTTCGTAGGCACAAAAATCTGAACGAACTTCTCCTTCTTCATCGCAAGACCTCACGCAAGTCTTCGCACCCGAGAAGAGCTCACAAAACTTCAGTGGACTGTTCTTCCTCATGCACCCTACAGCCCCGATCTCGCACCGTCGGGTTTCCATATGTTTGTCCCAATGAAGGACGCAATCCGTGGGAGGCACTACGCGGATGATGAAGAAGTTATTGATGCAGTACGACGTTGGCTCCGACATCGACCAGTGGAATGGTACCGTGCAGGCATACAGGCCCTCATTTCAAGGTGGCGTAAGGCCGTAGCATTGAATGGAGATTACGTTGAAAAATAGTGTTGTGTAGCTAAAAGATTGGGGAATAACCTGGTGTATTTCAATGCTGAATAAAACAACCCCTGTTTCAGAAAAAAAGTGTGTTGCATTACTTATTGAACTGCCCTCGTACATTAGAAGACTTTGTAATGGGCCACTTCATTTCTTGTGTGTATGACAATCAGTGGTAGGTGGGACAGATAATAAGTGTCTCTCATGATCCGCAAGACATAACCATCTCCTTTATGACACCTCATGGTCTTGCTAATGCTTTCAAATGACCATCATTAACAGATCAGTATGTAGTTCCCATTTCCCCAGTACTGCTGTTGTTGGATTATCCTCGTTAGTGTGCAAATTCGCTCGGCTACACAAGTTCCATGAGAAGTTCTGATGAAAAAAGCAAACGAACTCTCTTCATCAATGCAATGTTGACTGTTACATTGTAGGCAATTTTAATTCATGGAAAGTCATGAAGAAGTAAAATCATGACAGAAGACAACACTAATTTATGAATAACATCACAAAAAGAAAAATGGGTATAAATATTCTATATGTCATTTTTGCTATAAATGCTTTCGAACAAAATTAAGAATTCTTTTCCCACTCACTTATAATGTTGTAAAGTAATTATTTTGATTCAGAAACACCAGTTTTGCATGACATTTACTTAAAATCATTGATCAATTAAGATATTTAAGTGTCGATGATTTTTTTTACTTTGAAAGTAGAGCTAGGTCTACCTAAAAATTTTCTCACCTTTTGTACAGAAATATATTGCCCTTCCTGATTGTACATTCCCTAATTGCAATGATCAACCAATGTACCACGAAATTTTTAGAACATTTAGGATGGGAGTTTTTGAGAAAATAATTTATAAATAACCTAAAATTTCACATTTTTTCTGCTTTATGTATTATCTTGACAGTTCATGAATTTCATGCATTAATGTCGTAGCTAACAGTCAGCAGTCCTTCCACTTTATCATTTCTCAAGACAGTTAACATTCTATGTCTATTCATATTTTCAAAACATAATTTTGAAATTTGCAAAAAGTTACAAATTTTCATAGTTTATTTTTTCAACAAAAAATGAAAAATGCTCAGAAGTGTATATCTATTAATCATGTTTCATTGTATTTGGAACAAAGTATTTATTGAAAATAAATTCGGATCTCTATCACTTTTGGATTTTTTATTCAATTTTCCCTTTAGTTACGACATTTTCACAAATACTCTCATTTAGAGATGTCTATAGCGTTTTAACAAATAATCAGAAAATCAAAATATTATAGTTTTGGAGAGATATCATGTGGAACTTCAACTACGTTTTTTCTGCAAACTTTGAAATAGTGATGTGACACATTCACTCTTGACCGCTATGATTTGAGACGCAATCCCCATGTGGTTATTCCATCGCGTTTCCACTTCACAGTCAAATCATCAACAGTATATCTGTGCAGCTTTAGAAGGGTTGCAATTTCTGTGATAGATTTGTCACTCAGGTGACATCAAATGATTAGCCTACGTTCGAAATTACTCAGCTCTCCTACCTAACCCACTTGGATGTTACTGCTTCTCTACTGAGACTTCAACACTCCCCACATCTTTTTATGCTTGCAGATCCATCTGCCGTGACATCTAGTAGTCAATTCCGCACTACATAGTGGTTTCACGATATCATTGGTCAGATACTGTGTGTAGAATGAAACAAGTGCCACTCGTAAGTGGGTTTTATCAGTGTACCACTGTACGTAAGAGATGACAATAGATCGGCACTACTTTTGAACTGAAGTACTTCTTATTTAATATAAACTTACTGATTTAGGGACTATTTTTATAGTCTCTGATAGTTACAAATTACGCGAGCCTAATTATTGTCATTTCTCATATTGGCGGTACTGATTTTATATGATGTCATAATTCAGTTTATTAAGTAGTCTTTCCATGGAAATGATGCAAACTTATAGGGATGAAAGAAAAGGGCCTACGCTTCAATATGGACGGAGAACCATGGTCGGATAACGGCTATATTGAAAGTTCTAAGAGAAAACGTAAGAATTTCTGATTTACTATTGTTCGAATGATAATAAATATCGAAAGAGCCGATTTCTGTAATTATTTATCCTGCACCGGTTGCACAATGTGCTTCATTCGCAACTACTGATCTAAGTGGTGTGACGCAAAGTTCCGAGGTACCTCTTTGAATGACCCTTGTGTTTTTCGAACATCACAGGAAGCAAAAGTAACTGCTAGGGGATCAAGTTAAGTTTTCAGAGAAGTCTCGTAACAAGTCATCTCACGATTTCATAAGCTATGAGTGAACACACACAGCCATGCAAGATATCAGTGGCCTCAGACCTCAGCTGTGCTGAATAAAAAAATGAGCAAAAACTCAATGCAGGATGAAGGCGACGGCAAATCACAGTGATGATTATCATACGTCCCCTTTGAAAAATTATACAAGACTGTGCTTAAACTGACACGCAATATTTTTAGCGCAACCCAATCTGACTTTCAATAATCCCTACAAAAGAATGGCCCTGACTAACATTAACCTATACCTTTCACAAATCACTTACCTCACAAAAATCTTCATTACTCGAACTACTGCAATACAGCGAGCGCCACTACTGCCAGCTAAATAAAAGATTCAAACTACGGAAGGCACTAACTACTGATAGGGATAGTTAGCAAATGAAAGATTTTAATAGAGAACAAACAATGTATTTACCTTAATAGTTATAATATATGATATCCAGTATTACAAACTTCAAAACTCCGCCATCTCTCTCCCCACATCAATCACTGCTGGCGGCTCACCTCCAACTGCGCAACGCTACGCGCTGTTCACATCCAGCTGCCGCTGCCCAACACTACAATGGCGAGTATTACAACAATGCCAACCAGCCACAGACTGCGCACAGCACAGCCAGTGATTTTCATACAGAGCGCTAAGAAAACCTAAACAGCCTACTTACAAGTACTTTGAGTCGTTCAAATGCTTTCCAATACCAGAAAAACTGTTGTATCAGTTTTGGTCTACAGATTCAGAATAAATCGCATATTTTACCATGGAGAAATGAATTACGTTGAATTCATATAGAGTGCACTGATTGCTTCTAAGTGGCGAGGTCTCATCAAAAAGAACGTAATGTTGTATCAAACGTGGCATCAATGTAATTTCCTTACTTTCGGTTCGGCAGCCGCAATGAATTTTTTAAAAGAAAAAACGCGAGGGCCTCAGGTTTTGAAACGACTCAAAGATTTTGGACATTACGACAGACCAGTTTAAATTTTTTAAAAGCAAAAACCACAGGAGCCCCAGGTTTTGATACGACTCAAAGATTTTGCAGCAATTAAAAGATTTAGTACATTGCGATATGCCAGTTTAGGCTTTTTGAGGTTATTTTTACGTAATACCCACAGTGTGAAAGTATACAGAGAAAGCAATATGTAAACTGTAACATCCAAAATCGAAACCTGGAAAGAAAATTCATATGCTGTCAAGTTTGCTACAAACACGCTTACCATTCGTTTAAACAATACGTAAAGTGAGGTATCCTTGAGCCACGGGCGAACGAGCTAAAGTAGAGCCGAGGTTCTCAGTTGGGAACATTTGCTAAAAAAGCTTTACCTTTCCAGCGTTTACCTTAAAACCGAGGGAAATCTCCCAGAAACTTTCGTCGGATGTCTCTGCACTAGCAGAGAATAAGCTGAGAGTAGATTGGTAATGGAGTTTATTGGTTCATACGTAGGCATGTACTGTGTGCGTGACTGGTTCCCAGGAAATATGTGATTTAGGATGGAGGCCGTGCCATGAGTAAAGAGAATGAAGAAAGATATAGATTCATAAAATAGAAGGAAACTCTCTTGTGAGAAAAAAATTGCAAGGAACTGTGTAGATCTGATGAGAAGAATAAATACATGGGAGTATTTCATTTTCTGGAAAGGTGAGGATGTTGAAGTTTTGTTGGGAGAGGATAAGTGGGATATGTAGATGATGGGTTGGTGGGATCTGTTACTATAAGGGACAGTAAGAAAGTTTCCGTTCGAAGGCCGTACAGTCCAGAATCGGTACGCGAATCAGGGAAAATCGCCGTGAGAATTGAGGCAATCATCCCAAAATGGTTCAAATGGCTCTGAGCACTATGGGACTTAACGTCTGAGGTCATCAGTCCCCTAGAACTTAAAACTACTTAAACGTAACCAACCTAAGAACATCACACACATCCATGCCCGAGGCAGGATTCGAACTTGCGACCGTAGCGGTAGCGCGACTCCAGACTGAAGCGCCTAGAACCGCTCGGTCACATCGGCTGGCCAATCATCCCACCGACCCATTAGTTTGAAGATACCCGTTTGGTAGAACACAATATCCTGCTTCGTGAACAAGCCCGTAACGACCTGCTGCACATCCCTTTTCGACAAAAATAGTCGACCCTTCAAAGCCTTTTTTAATGAACCGAAAACGTGATAATCGCATGGGGAGAGATCAGGACTACATGATGGGGGCTCAAGTATCTCCCATTTCAGTTGGCCTAATTTCTGCATTACGACATTTGCAGTATGGAGACGTTGGTTATCATGAAACAGCAGCACCCATTGTCGCTCATCATTCCACAACGATGGTTTCCGACAGACATGCTGCCCCATACATATTCTTCATTCTCCGGTGGATGTCTACTGTGTTCGTTTTTCAGCAGCAATTAAAAGAACAATAGGGCGTTGGTCCCGTTTGGATGCATTTGGTACGAACGTCGCCATAGTCCACGTTTTCCAGTTTACCGCACACACGTCGGAAAAACACGAATACCATACTAATCACTTACCTACACGTCGGTGCTTATATACCCGCATAAGAGTCGTGTCACCTTGCGAATATGCTGTGGAAACACCCTCAAACGGGAGCTTTTTGATCGCCTTTTATACTGGCTCAGCAAAATGCAAGAATTAGCAATTTGGGAGGAAACGAGTGGGTTGTTGAAGTCAAGTTTATGGTATGTTTAGGACATACAGAAATGTTTGAATGTGGATGAGGAGGGAGATGAAACTGACGGTCTCTCCCCATGCGATTATCGGCCTCTCCCCTCCATGCGAGTACTTTATTCGTGTAGGGGATGGCAAGTGGCTGGAAGAAACAATATGAGGTGCTTAGCGTGCGGATGTTGACAGGCACTAATAGAAACTGCGTGACATTGGCACAGAAAATGAGTGCTTTTTGCATGGAGTTCCCATACATGTACGAGGAGGTAGAGACGAATATGAGAACACAAACATAATCTGTTTATAACAAACACAGATAGTTGCCAAGAGCCTATCCAAAACGTCAGCTGCTATATCCTTGTGATTCAGTGCACAATAGATACTTCTAAGAAGCATTCGGTTCACACTAAGGCACTTCGGTGCGAAGAAGCAGTTCGAAAATCACATGAAATGCAAAATCTCATTAAATTTCGGAAGTAGACCGGCGCTTGCAGGTAGCCATATACAAAATACATGAACGAAGAAGATGTGTCCAGCGATATATCACAACCGTGCGAAAAAATAACAGAAATTTTTCACGCTGCTATAGAGTCTACTTTTTTATTTTCTCACATTAGCTTCTCCTCCGCCCAAGATGCTTGTTAAAATGTTTCTTGCGCTGTCTACATGTCGTTCCAGACTCGAATTCATGCTGCCTGCCTGCTGGGCGCTCTTTGCATGTGTTCTGACAATTCTGCACTGTGTGCAGGGTGATGATCCAATATTTTTGGATTTTGGCAGTAATTTAAGATGTCCCACACTGCAGACATTTGCAACAAACGCAGCATCGGTAGGAAGAGCCGTGACAGGAGTTTGTTCCGATATTCGAAGTAGGGTGTTGGCGTACCCTTCGCCTTCGGCTGCAACCAACGGATTCTTTCATCGGATCGCAGTCGGCCTGTTTCTGACACGCATCGTTGGGTCGTTAGCAATGCAGCCTGTAGGATATTAAATATGGATGGATTTTACGTTTTATAATAACCGGCGTGACGGGCTGCATTTGTACCGGAAGCGAGATTTTAAGTGGAGAGCTTTTGTGGAGTGGCAGCCGGTGTGGCGAAGCGAGGCGCAGCGTGCGGCGGACAGCTGAATGCGACGCCAGCTAATCGAGAGGTCCGTCAATGCGCTGGCGAGCGGGGGAGGGGAGGGAGGGGGGAGGGGAGGGGGGGTGGGGAGGTGGAGGGCCTTACTAATCAGTAGTAGGGTGTGCGCCGAAACAGATCAATCTGACTGTGTTTCCCTACGAGAGTGGATTAATAAATGTCATAAGATTATTTGGAAGAGCAGGAAATTTTGCTACCGTATTTTATCGCATAAGTTCCCACCTCACATATTACCATCCCCTACGATTTTTCATTATAAAAAAATTATTTTATTAATATCGCGCGTAATTCCCTCTCCCGGTTCGTTCTTACCGGAGCGGCCTTCAAATGGCTTGACAATGAGCACCAGTGGACGCAGTGGTACTCGGCATACAAATATTTCCGTTGTCAGATACCGTAAATTTCAAAAGTGACGTTGCACGCGTATTTCTAGGTCAGTTTGTTACAGGTCGCCATACTGTCGAAATAACAAACCACACCGAAAAATACAAATTAAACATGTTATTTTACGCCGATACAGACGGAGTGAAAGTTGCAGAAAAATATTTCTTATTTAATCCTGGTTGAATATGGTTATGGCGGAGACAAAAAGATAAACTCATGGCTGTGAAGACAAGCTCCAAATCTGTCCGTGGCCATAAAACAGGGAAATATCCCGAAATTATAATGGTGTAGTTGCTTATGTCAGTGAACTTTGGAATGATGTTTGTGCTGTCTCTTACGAAATAATTCAGAACAAAGCTCGCGAGATAACTGCCACTCTCACGACAGAAAGCAAGCATCGGCTGGGTGATTCGTTTTATGAGATGGCAAAATATCACTTTAAGAACCAGAACAACCCTGTGCCAGCGTTTATTTCGAGACTACACATATAAAGTCATTGAGCTCCATCGTCACGTACTACAAGTGCGACAGCATTATGACTATTTGTTCCCCCGTGTTGGTAACGCTGACCAGACGCCAGTGTTTTTTGATACGCCGCATAACAACACCGTTACTCCGACTGTCTCAAAAAGTGTCCTTGTGAAGAGCAATGGAGCGGAGAAACTAAGATGCGTAATGGTGTTGTGCATTACAGCAGACGGCAATAAAGTTCCTCCATATGCCATTTTTAAAAGGAAGACATGATCAAAGGCGGCTACTCCACATGGAATTCACTTACGAGTTCAGGAAAAGGCTGGATGATAGCAGAGTTGATGGTGGATTGGTGGAGAAAGTCTGCAGAAGACGACCAGGGACATCATTACAAAACAAGTCTCTACGTGTCTTTGACAGTTTCCGGGATCACCTTTTGGAAGCTGTAAAGGAGAAAATCAAACGGATGAAGTCCCATCCTAACATAATTCCTGGAGGTATAGCGTCCATTCTTCAAACTTTAGACGTCAGCGTCAAAATACCTTTCAAACAACATATTATATGCTTGTATTCAGAATGCAGGGCAACGGGATTGCATCAGCTGACTCCAGGAGGCAAGCTAAGGAAGTCATCAATATCGACGATGTGCGAGTGGATAATCAGTGCAAGGGAGAAAATTAGAAAATTAGTGTCGATTTTGTTAAGAAGAGTTTTACAAAAAACTAGAATTTCTTGTGCCATTTACGGTTCCAAAGACGACGCAAGGAGTAGTGAAAATGTAGAAGATGTTGTGTTATCTGAGCCTGAAAATAGTGATGATAGTGACGAAAGAGGGGCCACGGAATAGTGAGAGAAAAGAAACAATGTAACAGTGCTTTTATGCTCTTCATTGTACTCATAGTGAAACCGTGGTATGAATCGAGTTCTTTTGTGTTAGTTGAAAATAAATACCGGTAGGTGCCACCTTTTTGACAAAGTACCGTAAATATAATTTTCACCTAACCAATACAACGTTTCCCATTTTTCTGAATTCTTAGAAGCACAACTCTAATACTGGCAGAATTCCCTCCCTAGTGTTTTAACGAAACTTTTTCGAGGAAAAAAGGGAGGAATTACGCGATAAAATACGGTGACTGCATGATTGTTGATAAGTGCGGTTCTTGTATCGTTTTGTTGAAACCTGCAAATCTATGAATACCGAGTTGTTTGTCGGCAGCACTTTTCATACAGGGGAGTAAATGTCGGTATCGTGTAATGACGAAAGACTGAATATTTTAAGAAAAAGGTATACTACACATTTATTTCAGTCACAATTGTTATGGCAGTCAGAGACCATCTTTAGATACATAAATCATAAACATGAGAAATGTATTGCAAGAGCCAATGACTGCATTTATGATGAGTAGTGTAAGACGTAACACCGCAGTTATTTCATGAACAGTTAAAGGTATCGATGGTACGCAAAGGGGCACACACTTCTGTTGCACGGCTAATGCTGGTAACTCTCGTATCAGCAGAAATATTGCAGAAGGGATATTTATAAAGAGAATAATGTACTTTATTTTGGCATCTGAGAACTCTTGGAAACGAGTACAGTGACAATGTAAGCTATCATTATGTTTTATGTTGAGTGGTATAACGGATCTGGCAGGGTTACCAATAACGGTAAAATATTTTTATGCTTCACGCTACGTGATACGACTAATCCTGGCAGGGTAACCAATTCAAAGATTACTCTTTCAACGTTACTGAATTGCTACCTGACTGAACTTTTCAGGTAGGGTAAGCCAGTCGAAAGGTTATGGAACTGAAAATGTGTAGCACTGCACTTGAGAACATTGATGTAACTGGATTTTTCCTTTTAAGATTCGTCCCTGTAATGCACATTTGAGTACAGTCTGTATAACATACAAAGCTATATGACTATGCTAAAAAGCAAACAAAAGAGAATACGTCACTGACTGGTCTTATTTGCATTTGAGGAATGGGGACTTGATTTTGACTCAAAGTAGTGTACTGCATGTTGTCACTGGATGCACTGCTCCCCGACTAATCTTGCGGGGTTGCAAATTACAGGTGATTAAAATACTTAGTACGCAGCTGCTGAAACAAGGCATCTAAAAGGAAAGTACAGTTAAATACACTAATCAATAAACAAAGTGAAGCAGTAGAAGACATGATCGGACGTCAATCGAACTGCATACACGTATACTCTTCGGCGAGTATGTAAACGGTTAAGAGTTACAATTCTCTATAACAGGTAGAACAGCCACTGTAGTGTGTTAGTATTGTTCGCCCTCAGCGTTGTGACGAGGTCTGGAAGGGTATGTGAGGGGTGTGAACTGCGTCAGATGCTGAGTGATCACTGTGAAGGATGCGGACTTGCGATATACTCGTGCGAGACACCGTATCAAAGGGTATTTCAAAGGGGCTACGTTGTGGGTCTCCATTTGGCCAGATATCGAATCATGCAATATCTAGATTTGTGCTGCATTCGGATGTGACAGTGGCTCGGCGTTTGCGTTGCAGCAGAACGTGCGTGTAGGGAAACGTGTCGTCAAGGTTCTGGTCGACACATACGACCACCACAAGGGTGTTTCGCCGTATTATGTACCATGCACATTGTAGCTCCTTCATTAGCGCCTGCTGTCCGAGAACAAGTAATGACCTCCATGCAACGTTCTGTGTAATCACTTACCATTGGTCGGAGTAGTAGCCAGACTAGGAAATTACCGTCCAATGCGTAGGCCGCCGTTGACATCACAACACAAACTACTGTGTGAAGTGGTGCGACGACTGGGAAGCGTGGAATGCTGATGAATGGCATCGCATTGTGTTCAGCGATGAAGTGTGGTTCTGCACTACCCAAGATGACTACAGTCAGCCTTTATGGCGGCGACCTGGGGAGGAGCTGCAGCCTTACAATGTTTTGCAGAGGCACAGTGATGTTACTCCTGCCGTCATGACGTGGGAAGCAATCGGATGTGGCTTCAGGTCACAGCTGCCAGTGAACGAGCGAACCCTGACAGCGCAACGGTACGTCACGGACATCTTGTGTACATATGTGTTACGCCACAGTATCTTGGTGCCATTTTTCGACAAAATAACACTCGTCCATACATTTCGCGTGTTTCTAAGAACTGTGTGCGTGATGTTGAGGTAGTCCAGTACCAGGGAGATCTCCAGATCTGTGTCCAAGAGAACAGCTCTTCTCCTAGCGGTGGGCGCCTACCTTGTGGGTGTGGGAGGGGGGGGGGGAAGAAATTAATAGACGAGGATGCCAGCTTTCATTGAAATATTTTCATTTCTTATTATGTGACAAGAAGACTTTCGATGAACATATATTGCTAGCGTCAGATTCTCATTTCCCTTAACCAAGTTAGGAAGCTCCTCCTACTTTAATTTGCTGTTTTATTTTACTAGAACTGACCAGTAGACGCCATTAGCAGGGAAGCTGAGGAACTGTTACCGTTAGCTACTTGCCAAGCATTTAACAATCGCTAACGACAATGAGCCACTTAACAGTGTGATCGCCACTTCCTTGCGACGCAGACCACAATAATAGATTGTTAATCACAGTCATCGTGACTGTCCACTCGATTCCAGCCAGGCTTCCGCAGTTACTTCACAGGTAATAAGTTATCAAGAAGTTGAATTCTAGTGCTTCTCTAGTGGAAGTAATTAACCAGATTTATAATAAAGAGATAGACGTTCCGCTATTATTATGGATAAGTGGCAGATTCACAGTGGTAACAGTAGATCCCATGGTTGTGATTCACGGAGTGTGTCTTCTCCTTTCAGAGTTTACATTTCTAATAAGTAAAAAGATTCGAATTACTCAGACTACATTCTCCTAGAACTCCTTACTCCAGTGTTATCAGCAACGTTAGTTCCTAGCACAAAAACCGAAGTGCATAAATGCCAAGTTGATTATCTGCAATTAGGCTTTATTAGTGTTCTTTTTATTAATGAGAAAGAGCCCAACGTGTTTTTGATTTTAGCCAACGAAAGCCTGAATAGTATAACACTAAAGAGACACTGACAGCAAAAAAAAGCTCAGTTCCTAAGAAGGCCCTAGGAACATTCAAGATGTATCCCAATTATCTGCAAAATACAAATCAGCACGCGTTATTAGGCAAGAAATTACTTCATACAGCAGCCATAAATTGCATGGAGAAATCCATACCACTCTCATATGATGCCGTGGTCATCGATTGATGCAGTAACCCCCGACATGAAAAATTAATTGCTACCGCGTCTTCGCGATAGCCCAAAACTCGCCGTGCAACTTGATGACAGTACTGGTACCGGAAATATTTCCCAGCTTCTTGTTTTCCTACGCTGCTTTTATGAAAATGAAGTGCACGAGGACTTCCTATTTTGTAAAGTTCTGTAGGGGGGACTACAGGTGAAACTATTTTCACCCTTGCGAATCCATTTTTTTTTTTTTTTTGGCAACTGTCTGTCATGAACAAATTGTGTTAATACGTGTGCCAATGCGGCAGCGGCATTTACTGAAACCAAAAAGGTGTTCAAGGGAGTGTCTGCTGTTCCTCCTCCTGTAAAATCTACAAGGAAACTTGGCTTATAAAGTAATACAATTGGAATTCAATAAAGTGCTGGACGATGCAGTCAGTGTTGTAAATCTTATGAAAACACGACCTTTGTACAATAGGCTATTTTCCGTTCTTTGCGAGGAGATGAGTCTCCTCGTAATTTGCTTCTATTGCACACGGAGGTACGTTGGTGGCCTCGTGGTAAAGTTCTTCGTGGTCTTGCGGATCTGAAGGATGAAATTCGACCATTCCTATTGAACAGCATTTTTACACTCGCGGCGTAGTACATCACGAAAACTTTCGTCAAAAATTCAAGGATAAATTTCCACAACCTTCATCTGATTATGACTGGATCCAAATTCCCTTTGACACTGTAATAATAAACCACTAATCAGACTGTTGTCGACAGTAGAACGTGAGAAGCTACTAGAATTCTAAAGTGATAGAACATTCCGAAATGTGTTGAAATCGACGCCTCTTGAAAATTTCTAGATGCAGACTCAGAATAACCAACACAATTTAGCAAGAATGGGAGTGGACGTGTTATTACCTTTCGCATCAGCTTAATTGTGTGAATCAACATTTTCCTCAGTGGCATTAATAAACACTAAATATAGGTCTCGACTGCAGCTGGAAGGGGATCTGTGAGTAGCTGTAGCAGGGATACAACTAAGACTGGATCTGCTTTCTTCACAAACTGAAGCACACACATCACACTAAATGTGCAAATATCAGAAAATAACCGAATTTTGAGCTGTGTGAATTTTACTCCCGTTTATTTCCTTTTAGGTAACGGCCTTGCCGCAGTGGACACACCGGTTCCCGTGAGATCACCGATGTTAAGCGCTGTCGGGTGTGGCCGGCACTTGGATGGATGACCATCCAGTCCGCCATGCGCCGTTGCCATTTTTCGGGGTGCACTCAGACTCGTGATGCCAATTGACGAGCTACTCGGCCGAACAGTAGCAGCTCCGATGAAAAAAAAACCATCATAACGACCGGGAGAGCGGTGTGCTGAACACACGCCCCTCCAATCCGCATCCTCAACTGAGGATGACACGGCGGTCGATGGTCCTAATGGGCCACTTGTGGCCTGAAGACGGAGTGCTTATTTCCTTTTGGATGATCAGTTTTAATATAATAGTTTTTAAATGAGCATTTAAATGTTGACTATTGTTCTATCGCCAGTTGTACGTGGCGATATTTCAAATATTTAAATAGTCTAAATGTTTTAGAAGCAATGTAGATGGAAACAGGGAAACTGTTGTTGTTGTTGTGGTCTTCAGTCTTGAGACTGGTTTGATGCAGCTCTCCATGCTACTCTATCCTGTGCAAGCTTCTTCATCTCCCAGTACCTACTGCAACCTACATCCTTCTGAATCTGCTTAGTGTATTCATCTCTTGGTCTCCCCCTACGATTTTTACCCTCCACGCTGCCCTCCAATACTAAATTGGTGATCCCTTGATGCCTCAGAACATGTCCTACTAACCGATCCCTTCTTCTGGTCAAGTTGTGCCACAAACTTCTCTTCTCCCCAATCCTATTCAATACTTCCTCATTAGTTATGTGATCTACCCATCTAATCTTCAGCATTCTTCTGTAGCACCACATTTCGAAAGCTTCTATTCTCTTCTTGTCCAAACTATTTACCGTCCATGTTTCACTTCCATACATGGCTACACTCCATATAAATACTTTCAGAAATGACTTCCTGACACTTAAATCTATACTCGATGTTAACAAATTTCTCTTCTTCAGAAACGCTTTCCTTGCCATTGCCAGTCTACATTTTATATCCTCTCTACTTCGACCATCATCAGTTATTTTTCTCCCCAAATAGCAAAACTCCTTTACTACTTTAAGTGTCTCATTTCCTAATCTAATTCCCTCAGCATCACCCGACTTAATTCGACTACATTCCATTATCCTCGTTTTGCTTTTGTTGATGTTCATCTTATATCCTCCTTTAAAGACACTGTCCATTCCGTTCAACTGCTCTTCCAGGTCCTGTGCTGTCTCTGACAGAATTACAATGTCATCGGCAAACCTCAAGGTTTTTATTTCTTCTCCATGGATTTTAATACCTACTCCGAATTTTTCTTTTGTTTCCTTTACTGCTTGCTCGATATACAGATTGAATAACATCGGGAAGAGGCTACAACCCTGTCAGGGAAACTATAATGAACTAACTACATTGTGAGCTGATTTGTAAAAAAAAAAAAAAATAGTAATGCACGCATTTACACATATTTGCGTAGTTCCAGTAACTGCACACATAGCCGTGGTTATTTATAAAATTGTTGTTATCATTAAATTTGAACGTGGTGTTACAGTCGGCGCGCGAGCGATGGGACACAGCATCTCCGAGGTAACGATGAAGAGAGGATTTTCCCGTACGACCATTTCAACAGCGTACCGTGAATATCAGGATTCCGGTAAAACATCAAATCTCCGACATCGCTGCCGGCCGGAAAAACATCCTGCAAGAACGGGACCAACGACGACTCAACAGAATCGTTCAACGCGACAGGAGTGCAACCCTTCTGCAAATTGCTCAGATTTCAATGCTGGGCCATCAACAAGTGTCAGCGTGCCAACCATTCAAGGAAACATCATCCATATGGGCTTTTGGAACCGAAGGCCCACTCATGTACCTTTGTTGACCACACAACACAAAGCTGTAAGCGTCGCCTGGCCCGTCAGCGCCGACATTGTACTGGTGATGACAGGAAACATGTTGCCTTGTCGGACGAGTCTCGTTCCAAATTGTAACGAGCGGTTGAACGTGTACGGGTATGGAGACAACCTCATCAATCCATGGTCCCTGCATGTCAGCAGGAGAATGTTGAAGCTAGTGGAGGCTCTGTAATGGTGTGGGGAGTGTGCAGTTGGGGTGATACGGGATCCCTGATGCGTTTAGAAACGACTCTGACAGGTGACACGTACGTAAGCATCCTGTCTCATCACCTGCATCCATTCATGTCCATTGTGCATTTCGACGGAATTGGGCAATTCCAGCAGGGCAATGCGACACCTCACAGGTCCAGAATTGCTACAACGTGGCTCCAGAAACGCTCTTCTGAGTTTAAACACTTACGATAGACACCAAATTCCCCAGACATGAAAATTATTGAGCACATCTTGGGTGCCTTGCAACTTGCTGTTCAGAAGAGATCTCCACACCCTCCTACTCTTAAGTATTTATGGACAGTCCAGCAGGATTCAGGCTTTCAATTCCCTCCAGCACTAATTCAGACATTAGTCGAGTGCATGCCACGTCATGTTGCAGCACTTCTGTGCGCTCGCGAGGACGTTATGAGGTGTCGCATTGTCCTACTGGAATGCACAATGGACATGAGTGGATACAGGTGATCCAGCAGGATGCTTAGGTACGTGTCACCTGTCAGAGGCGTATCTAGCCATATCAGGGGTGCCATATCTTTCCACATGCACACGCCCCACACCATTACAGAGCCTCCACGAACTTTTACAGTCCCCTCTTGACATGCAGGGTCCATGGATTCATGAGGTTGTCTCCATACCAGTACGCCTCCATCCGCTCGATACAATTTCAAACGGGACTCGTCGGACCAGGCAACATATTTCCAGTCATCAACAGCGAATGTCGGTGTTGACGGGCACAGGCGAGGAGTAAAGCTTTGTGTCGTGCAGTCATCAAGTGTACACGAGTGTGCCTTATCGATGATGTTTCCTTGAATGGTTGGCACGCTGGCACTTGTTGATGGCCTAGAATTCAAATCTGCAGCAATTTGCGAAGGGTTGCATTTATGTCACGTTGAACGATTCTCTTTAGTCGTCGTTGGTCCCGTTCTTGCAGGATCTTTTTTCGGTCGCAGCGATGTCGGAGATTTGATTTTTTACCGGATTCCTGATATTCACACTACACTCGTGAAATGGTCATACGGGAAAATTCCCGCTTCCACGCTGCCTCGGAGATGCTGTGTCCCATCGCTCGCGACTATAACACAACGTCCAAACTCACTTTAATATTGATAACCTGCCATTGTAGTAGCAGTAACCGATCTAACAACTGCGCAAGACACTTGTTGTCTTATATAGGCCTTGCCGACCGTAGAGCCGTATTCTGCCTGTTTACGTATGTGCGTATTTGAATACGTATGCCCATACCAGTTTCTTCGGCGTTTCAGTGTGTGATGATAGCATAAGACTATTGAAACCGGTCATCTTGGAACAATAAAGGTGCGTACACTGAGATCGAGGCGTACGTATTGTGTTCAATTTACCTCAACAAAAATGCAAAAAATACGGTTTGGTAGATTGTCTTTTCACAACAAGTAACTAAGGAAAAAAGTTACATTCTAATACTGAAACTTTTTAAAAAAATATACTTTTTTTTTAATCTTCCGAAAATTAAGGGTTGTAGACATGCCGTTTTCAAAACCACTGATTCAATTGCGTTCTGCATCAAAGGTCTAATCCTGCCCGAAGCAGAAATGAGAGCTCGAATCCCAGTGCGAGGCAACAGTTTTAAACCACGGGACGTTCTAATTACCCTGTCATTTAGCCGCTTGCGGCTGTGCCGGTTCTCGCTACATAACAGGGTTTCCCTGTTCCCTCCGTTGCTGCGGTCTCACTGCTAGTGAATAGCGACTGCGGTAGGCCAGAGGAGAGCCCCAAGCCCCACCGCATAATTCAAACGCGTTTGACAGGCGGCGCTGACTGCGGGTTTCCGGAATCGGCGCGATGACCGGGGCGGTCGCCATTGTGCCGGCATGAGGTCGTGATGTACGGCGCGCACGTTTGTTTAATTGCTACAGATGAAATGTGTGCTCGGCAGGTGCCGCCTGCTGCGGCATACGTCAACACATTGTCGAGAGGCAGTGCATTGTGCTCTCGGCAGAAGGCAACGGGCCGCGAGGGCGCACTCGCGACAGCGGAATATTTGGCTGGGTCAGATGACGTCGACCACCTTTCCGTGATTAACTATGTCGTAATAATGGTCTGTTCGTACGACTGTTAGTGTTATTTAGTAAATAAACCATGTATAATCTAGTTCATAGAAATTCAGTCAAAAGAGTTAAACCTGAGTAGTAGTACTAGGAGTAGAAAAAAGAAACAAACAAAAAAATTACCCAACAGCTTCTACTTTTATATAATGTCACTCTGAATGACTTTCATCATTGTCATGATCGATTTTATAAACTCCGACACAAAAATAGTCGCAGTGTTGAAGCCCTAAATATTTGCTGCATCCTTTGATTGCACATTTGGTGAGTGCTGTCGTTTTATTTTCATCGTCCCGGCAGGATTTGCAGCACTTTCGTTTACGGGCTTCAGTATCAGTTGTTGCAGAGTTGCTTGAAGTTTGTTGTATTTGATATTCATGAAGAAGTTCAAAAATGGCTCTAAACACTATGGGACTTAACATCTGAGGTCATCAGCCCCCAAGACTTAGAACTACTTATACTTAACTAACCTAAGGACATCACACACATCCATGCCCGAGGCAGGAATCGAACCTGCGACCGTAGCAGCAGCGCGGTTCCGCACTGAACCGCCTAGAACCGCTCGGCCACAGCGGCCGGCCAGGAGAAGTTCTCGAAGACGTAAGGCCATAGCGCGTGGCAAGCTTCGGGGTTGTGATCGCCTAATCCAGTGATCCTTTACGCGCTCTTCCCCCGGCTCACGAAGGAAAACTGAGCAAGGTGGCACGTTTTGTCCGTTACCCAGGCGAATGTCTTGGCTGTTGATACCAGCTACGTTTAAACTCGTGGAGAATACTGCCATTGGCCACCTTTTCGTGCCCCTTTTGACACTGTAACCAGAACACATTTTACCTACTATGTCCACACCGCCGCGCGGGATAGCCGAGCGTTCTAAGGCGCTTCAGTCATGGACTGTGCGGCTGGTCCCGGCGGAGGTTCGAGTCCTCCCTCGGGCACGGGTGTGTGTTTGTCTTTAGGATAATTTAGGTTAAGTAGTGTGTAAGCTTAGGGACTGATGACCTTAGCAGTTAAGTCTCATAAGATTTCACACTCAGTTGAACATGTCCACACCAAGTTTGTGTTGCCTGCCCGGCTAGCCGCGCGGTCTGACGCGCTGCTTCCCGAGAGGGAAGGCGTGCCGGTCCCCGGCACCAATCCGCCCGGCGGGTTAGTGTTCAGGTCCAGTGTGCCGTCCAGCCTATGGATGGTTTTTAAGGCGGTTTTCCATCTACCTCAGCGAATTCGGGCTTGTTTCCCTTATTCCGCCTCACACTATGCCGGCGATTGCTGCGCAAACACTGTCTCCACGTACGCGTACACCATAATTACTCTACCATGCAAACATTGCGGTTACACTCGTCTGGAATGAGACGTTCCGGTGGGAGGGGGGGGGGGGTTCCACTGTGGGCCGAACCGCACAATAACCCTGAGTTAGGTGTAGGGCAGCGGCGGGGAGGGTGGAGTGTTGTGGCCGGTTATGGGGTTGTGAACCACTGTGGGCTACGGCGGGACGAAGCCTCTCCGTCGTTTATAGGTCCCTGGTTTAATACAATACAATACCACACAATACAAGTTATGTGTTCGCGCAGCTTTTTTAATGATGATCTCATCACAATATCTTGTGAACTGCATTGCGTTGTGCAGGCAGGATGAATTAATAAATGTCCTGTAGCGTGGACATCAGGCATTTCCGGCCATAAAAGATGTTATAGGTACAGATATTTTAATCATTGGTACCATAATAACTACCCACTTCAGTGTGTTAATTGTTTTTCCTCTGCCTCTAAATTCTTCCCGCTAACACATAGCATAATTTGATACCTGATGTCTTCTGCACGGTGATAACTTTACCACGGAGTCGGTATAGATTAACCATTCTGCATCCATACATCCATACTTCAACAGCGGGCCAACTGTCCAGGGCAAACCAAGCATTAATGGCTTATTTCTTACTGTTAGTCTGACGGCCTTGGAAGAGCCAGTCCTGACAAAACTCTACCATCTGGTGAGCAAGATGTATGAGACACGCGAAATAGCCTCAGACTTCAAAAAGAATATAATTCCAATCCCAAAGAAAGCAGGTGTTGACAGATGTGAAAATTACCGAACTATCAGTTTAATAAGTCTCGGCTGCAAAATACTAACGCGAATTCTTTATGGAGGAATGGAAAAACTGGTAGAAGCCGACCTCGGGAAAGATCAGTTTGCATTCCGTAGAAATGTTGGAACACGTGAGGCAATACTGACCCTACGACTTAACTTAGAAGAAAGATTAAGGAAAGGCAAACCTATGTTTCAAGCATTTGTAGACTTAGAGAAAGCTTTTGACAATGTCGACTGGAATACACTCTTTCAAATTCTAAAGGTGGCAGGGGTAAAATACAGGGAGCGAAAGGCTATTTACAATTTGTACAGAAACCAGATGGCAGTTATAAGAGTCGAGAGGCACGAAAGGGAAGCAGTGGTTGGGAAGGGAGTGAGACAGGGTTGTAGCCTCTCCTGATGTTATTCAATCTGTATACTGAGCAAGCAGTAAAGGAAAGAAAAGAAAAATTCGGAGTAGGTATTAAAATCCATGGAGAAGAAATAAAAACTTTGAGGTTCGCCGATGACATTGTAATTCTGTCAGAGACAGCAAAGGACTTGGAAGAGCAATTGAAAGGAATGAACAGTGTCTTGAAACGAGGATATAAGATGAACATCAACAAAAGCATTACGAGGATAATTGAAAGTAGTCGAATTAAGTCGGGTGATGCTGAGGGTATTAGATTAGGAAATGAGACACTTAAAGTAGTAAAGGAGTTTTGCTATTTGGGGAGAAAAATAACTGATGATGGTCGAAGTAGAGAGGATATAAAATGTAGACTGGCAATGGCAAGGAAAGCGTTTCTGAAGAAGAGAAATTTGTTAACATCGAGTATAGATTTAAGTGACAGGAAGTCGTTTCTGAAAGTATTTGTATGGAGTGTAGCCATATATGGAAGTGAAACATGGACGATAAATAGTTTGGACAAGAAGAGAATGGAAACTTTCCAAATGTGGTGCTACAGAAGAATGCTGAAGATTAGATGGGTAGATCATATAACTAATGAGGAGGTATTGAATAGAATTGGGGAGAAGAGGAGTTTGTGGCACAACTTGAAAAGAAGAGGGGACCGGTTGGTAGGACATGTTCTGAGGCATCAAGGGATCACAAATTTAGCATTGGAGGGCAGCGTGGAGGGCAAAAATCGTAGAGGGAGCCCAAGAGATGAATACACTAAGCAGATTCAGAAGGATGTAGGTTGCAGTAAGTACTGGGAGATGAAGAAGCTTGCACAGGATAGAGCAGCTTGAAGAGCTGCATCAAACCAGTCTCAGGACTGAAGACCACAACAACAACAACAAAAACAACAACAGTCTGAGATATATTCTTAATTACTTGAATACTGTTCTGTACATGACACCGAATGCCTGGTGCACTACGAACAAGATAAACACGGAGCCTCAAAACTTGACTTCTATTGAGTCGACAGTAATTTGTGATTCCACTATAGACAGATTCTGGCACTTTTAGAATTGCAGCATGAATGAGTATGTCGGATGCATATTGTGTGACAGCACTATGTAGCATGAATTTACCATAGTTTACTTCATACGAACACTTAAGCTTGGAACGCTTGGTGAGACCTCTGAGTTCCGCTATCCACTGTTTGACTGACTGTGCCGGCTGCTGCGTAACACGAAAAACTTAATTTAGGGGCAAGTGCCGGTGCTGGTGCTGCTTGCTTTTTCAACAAAGAGGTCAGTTGGCTGACAGTGAGCAGCAGGTATTCAGTCTGCTGCGCCTGAAACTGTGCAAGCTCTGTTAGAGACATTTCCTGTGGCGGCTGAGACTCGTCGAAATATAGTAGGACACACTTTAATACAATAGAGCAAGAACAGGACAATAGCCAGAAACACGAGCACAGCTCTCACACAGGTCAGGCAGTTGGCATGAAAGACGAGCTGGTTCAGCCCCAATTCTTGTCGCCATTTGTTATGACCAGACGAAACTATAATAATTGTCGGATCTTTGATTGCTCTGAGAGGTGGCTTGTTGGAGCTACAACAGATGAAAGATTAGTTAACTTTATTACGTGAATGATAATAATTTTGAATCCTGCTTACTCGTGAAATGTGGGGTGTCTGGGAAACCTGCTTTCCCGGATCGCTAGAGAACAATTCAAGCAAATATTATTAATGAGTTTTTATTACAATAAGATAAATGACAATACTTAACTTTGAGAAATACATAGATATGTCGCAAGCAAAGGGCGACATGCAATGTAATCAATGACATTCTGTGTAACGATTCCAATACAAGTGAAGTAATACAGTGGATCCTTCTATCCAGGTCAGTGGTCTTCACACTTGTGTAGAACTGGGGCCACGACCAGCCAGGAGCGGCGCTTATGTCCTCTTTGCCTAGAGGCCGCGGCTATCGCGTTGTCGTCCTAGAGAGAGGTCGGTTACCGTGCTATTGGCTGACGTCTTCTTCACAGCCGTCTCCGGTCTCTCATTTCGGACTGGCGTTCCGGTGCTTGACTTTACGCCTTAACAATGAATATTTACTTAATTATACAATTCTTTACCACGGGAGTGTTTCATAACTTACAACTACCGGGTGATCAAGAAGTCAGAATAAATTTGAAAACTGAAGAAATCATGGAATAATGTAGACAGAGAGGTACAAATTGACACACATGCTTGGAATGACATGGAGTTTTATTAGAACCAAAAAAATACAAAAGTTCAAAAAATGTCCGACAGATGGCGCTTCATCTGATCAGAATAGCAATAATTAGCATAACAAAATAAGACAAACCAAAGATGATGGTGTTTACAGGAAACGCTCAATATGTCTGCCATCTTTCCTCAACAACAGCTGTAGTCGAGGAATAATGTTGTGAACAGCACTGTAAAGCATGTCCGGGAGTTATGGTGAGGCATTGGCGTCGGATGTTGTCTTTCAGCATCTCTAGAGATGTTGGTCGATCACGATGCATTTGCGACTTCAGGTCAACATGCTGCGACTGCTGGCGCATATGATTCTCGCTCTCATTACAGCTCCTTATATATACGATTGTCATGCACAGTCACTGACGTTTTGCTGTCCAGCGCCATCTGTCGGACACTTTGTGAACTTTGTTTTTTTGTTCTAAATAAAACCCCATGTCATTCCAAGCACGTGTGTCAATTTTTACCTCTCTATCTATATTATTCCGTGGTTTATTAAGTTCTCAAATCTTTTTGATCACCCGGTATCATTGACTATTAAAGCGACACTTGATGTACTAATTAACAGACTCTTCTCTTGAAGTACAATTTTCAACATTTGCGAAAGTACATTTCCGTCTGAGACTTGAATAACACTTTTCTCCTACTCGATTATGTTAACTGCATCAGCCAAAGTCACGAAATGTGGCAGAGCTCTTCCAGGCTCAGTTCTATATCGACCTCTGTGCGAGGGCGCTGCTGTGCTGAGAGACAGGGTATGTCTTCTTCACTCCCTCCTATTTGTCGTTGCGGACTGCGGCGAGACATCGTTAATGCCCGTTATATCGGCGTATGTTGCCGATTTTGGTGTGGCACTACGATTCTTGGACTATAGCACAGCATAGACTATTCAGTTTGCGTCCATGTGTCCCCGCTTAAATACCTGATCTTCTGCCCAGGGGAAAATCATCATTGAAGTTTTGCTTGTGCCAGGCGTGCTTGGAGGTACTAAGCAACCTAAACCCACAGGTACAGTTATTATACATATGTAATGTTCTGTGCGTAGTTCTCGGTCACCCATAAAAATATCAGCACTTACACCTCTGACACACAGTCTGTCCACAACAACTTTTATGCTTTATGCCCCCCAAAGATGGTTTCTTGCTGTTCGTCTTCATTTAGGAAAATCACCCTGTGGACTTGTTGCTGTTTGTACATATGACCTTCACTGTGGATAATTACGAAGTCCACACATTTATCAGGTTTCTATTGGGTGGGTCTCTTGTCTGTCTCTCGGTTCTGTACAAGTTTTGCAATTGACGTTAAACAAACTTCTTGATGGGCTGGACACTTGAAATCTTAAACGTAGTTCAGAACTGGATGATAACACAATATTAACTCGCTTCCTTGTCTGGTGTGTAGCGGTGGATACTGTGTTTACCATTGTCATTAGCTGATGAGCTAGAGACTTGAAACTTTCAATGAACCTCGGAACTGGGTGCAATGCAATATCAATTCGGTTTCTTGTCTGGTTTGTGGCGGAGGGTGCCGTGTGTACCATGGGCATTTTCTCATTTTCCTGTTCCAGTCGTGAATGGTTCGTTGGAAGAAGGACTGCTGTGTGACACCAAATCTCTCTAATTTTTTGCACTGTCTTTTCGTAGAAGGACGCAGTATGTTGGTTCAGTCAAGTGAAAATAAACTGAAATAAACCAAAATATCTACCACATCTCTCTGTTGTAATCTCGTCAAAAAGTTTGAAATCGATTGAAAAATCTAACACATACAGCAGTACAAAGTAGAATATAATTCTTTAAATAAAACCCAGTTTTCAGTATACTATTTAAGTCGGAATAAAAAGGATAAAAAAATTCTCCTAGCCTCATACAGTTTCCTAACGCCAAACAGATAGTCCTGAAAATTTGAGGTTCTGAGCGCAAAGTTTCTCGAGCTGTGACGTAAATCGCAAGAGTCGCTTGAGTCTTCCTGAGATACAGCACAATCTGCGAACAGAGTAGGCAATAGATGATAGTAACGATAGTGATAATGATGATGATGATGATGACATAGACACACAATTCAGTGTTTTGAACGATATAGTGTGGCATTTCCATATGGGAACACAATGAGGTGACAAACGTCAAGGGATATCTCCTAATGTGGGGGGGGGGGGGGGGCATGAACTAAACAGGTTGTTGGAAGTCCCTTACAGAAACACTAAACCATGCTTCCTCTGTAGCTGTCCGTAATTGCACAAGTGGGGTCGATGCAGGATTTCGTGCACAAACTGACCTCTCGATTATGCCCATAAATGTTCGGTGAGATTTATGTCGGGTGATCTGGGTGGTCAAGTCATTCGCTACAATTGTCCACAATGTTCTTCAAACCAACCACGAACAATTGCGGCTCGGTGACGTGGCGCATCGTCATCTGGGAATACGAAGTCCATGAATGCCTGAAAATGGTCTCCAAGTAGCGAAACATAACCATTTCCAGTCAATGATCGGTTCAGTTGGGCCAGAGGACCCAGTCCACTGCATGTAAACACAGCCCACACCGTTATGGAGCCACCATCAGCTTGCACAGAGACAACTTGCGTCCATGGCTTCGTAGAGTCTGCCCCATACTCGAAACCTATCATCAGCTTTTACCAACTAAAACTGGGATTCATCTGACCAGACCACCGCTTTCCAGTCGTTTAGGGTCCAACCGATAGGTTCTCAATCCATGGTGAGACACTGCAGGCGATTTGCTGTTAGCGAAGGTACTCGTGTTAGTCGCCTGCTGCCATAACCCATTAACCTCACATTTCGCCGCACTATCCTAACGGACACGTTCGTCGTACGTTCCACATTGACTTCTGCAGTTGTTTCACGAAGTGTTGCTTGTCTCTTAGCACTGACACCTCTACACAAACGCCGCTGTTCTTCGTAGTTAAGTGAAGGTCGTCAGCCACTGTGTTGTTCCTAGGCAGAGGTAATGCCTGAAATTTGGTACTCTCGGCACACTCTTGACACTGTGAGTCTCGCAATACTGAATTCCAGAACAGTTTCTAAATGAAATTTCCCATGTGTCTAGCTTCAACTAGCATTACGCGCTCGAAGTATGTTCATTTCTGTCGTGCGGCCATAGTCAAGTCGGAAACCCTTTCATATGAATCACCTGAATACAAATGAAACTCCACTTCTTTTTCTTTATTGTTATTTCTGCTGTGTATAGGAAGCCTAAATACTAGGTTCGCCAGGCAAGCAATCAAACTACTCGTATTAATGAGTTTTGTTACAATTAATCAAATACAATACTGAACTTCAGCAATTACACAGATTTGTCACAAGCAAAGGGCGACATACGAAATAATCAGTCTTTGCAGTGACTGCTGATCTCTAACTGACAAAAGTTCATGCTATCGATCTGGCTAATCTTGAAGTTGCTATTCAAGTGGACCACCACCAGTCGGGAGCGGTGCTCATGTCCTCTTCACGTAGGTGCCGCTGCTGTCGCGTTGTTGTCCTGGAAGGGAGGTCGGTTAGCGTGAGATTGGCTGACTTCTTCTCACAGCCTTCTCTTCTCTGTCGTTCCCGACTGGTGTGCCGGTGCTGACTCTATGCCCTATATGGCCGGGGAGTGAGCTGTCAGTGGTACAGTTCTCCATCCTTGAGCCAGGCAAATTGAAAAATTTACGATTAGAAATACAAACAAAATTTGGGCTGTTTTCTATTTTAAACTAAAAATCAAAGACGGACAGTTAAAAACGAGAGAAATATATACAGATTAAAAACGCATTGCACGAAGATGAAATTCTTCGGATTAAAACACTGAAGCTCTGCACTTTCGCTTAAAATCTGTAGGACCCGCACGAGGGTGAGAAGTATTCCTGGAGGAGAGAGTGTATTCCATAGGGTTGAGAGGTGTGAGGAGGAAGAGAGGAGTCTGTTAGATAGGAAAACTAAGGAGATGAGAGGAAGGAGCTGAGGAGGAAAAGGGAAATGCAGTCGGTGAAGCAGACAGAGGTTGAGAAGCTGTGTGTCATATGAGTAGACTAGTGGCTGCAAGAGGAGAGGGATGGGATTGGATGGAGAGGGAAAGGAGAGAGGAGCTCTGAATTGGAGTGGGATCGGTAGAGAAGAACTAAATTTGGTAGGAAGGATAAATATTGGGGCTGATCTCATTGTCTGGGAGAGGGAGTTGGTTAAGTTTCGTTGGGATAGAATATGGAGTGTGTGCAGGTGAATGGACGGGGGGAAGTGTTTGTGAAGGTGCAGCAGCATCCTGGGGTTGATGATCAGAGGGGGGCCATTGGGGTTACTGGGTACTAGTTTGTGGACTGTTAGGAGATCTGTAGGTGTCATATGTGGATGAGGAGGGTTGGGAATTTGATGAGATGGTAGAGGATCCAGGTGGGGAAGTTACATGAATGCGGAAAGGAAGGCAGGGTGCATAGCATTCGAGGGTTTAGAGGCGCTTATAGAACTTTGGTGGGGTGGAGATCCATGGAACCTTTGCATAGTAGAGAGTTGATTGGATCAGGGTTTTGTACGTGTGGAGACTAGGAGTGGTGTAATTCCCAAGTTCGCCCTGTTAATAGTTTTAGTAGTTTAAGTATATTGTAGGGTTTCAGTTGGATAGTTAGTTGGTGATGTTTCTGCGTTAGTTGCCTGTTATTCAAGAAATTTTAGTGTGTTAGTTAGCTGGATAGGACGGTTGTAAACGGTAAAGTAGAAGTCATGGAGGCGAAAGGTGCGAGTGGTTCTTCTTACAATTAGGAGAGATTGATCTTGAGGAGCCTTTGGTTACACCAGGAGGTAAATTGATTGAGGTGAATTTAGAGGGATCGTTGAGATTACTGGAGCGTAGGGTGGAGGGAGAGGAAAGAAGTTTCATCGGCATATTGAAGGGGGTGGACTGGTGGGGGTGGTTTGAGCGTATCAGTGGTGTAGAAGAGATAGAGGAGAGAAGGGAGGACAGAGATTTGGGACCTTCATGTAGCGGGGTGGAAGGTACGGGAATCGCTGTTGTTAATAGTGGCAAAGGACGGGCAACTACATAGGAAGGATGCAGTAAGACAGTCATAGATAATTGAAACTGTCTATGTTTAGAGTTTGAAAAGAAGACAGGAATGCCATGCACGGTGGTAGGCTTTTTCTAGGCCGAGGGAAACAAAAATAGTGGGTTTATGGGATTGAGTTGGTGGGGTAGCAGATGGGTGAAGAGAAGGGCTGACAACTTGGCAAATGCAGTGCTCTTTTATACGGGGTGTTCAAAAAGTCTTTCCGCAGTGTCGTATGATTGTTAGCCGCGCTAGCCATATGCCGCAGTGAATATACCGAAATGAAACTCACTGTAGTATCGTTGTGCGTTTATTGTTTCGTTGAAAAATATGGGACCCACAATCCGACGTCTAGAAATTGCAATCCAAACTCCTATTTTCACAGAATGAAGTGGATCCTCATGAATACACAATGGATTCGCAGTACTCCACACACGAGGATTTTGCGAGTTCATGTACCCGGATAAACGAAACCACGCCTCATCAGTGAAAAACGTTTCATTAAGAATATCCCCTCCATTTTGTTGAACGAAAGTTTTGAACCATTGACAATAATGCACTTTCTTGCATGATCAGTATTTTTCAGTTCTTCCTCGCCTG
Organism: Schistocerca cancellata; assembly: GCF_023864275.1. Classification (NCBI taxonomy): domain Eukaryota; kingdom Metazoa; phylum Arthropoda; class Insecta; order Orthoptera; family Acrididae; genus Schistocerca; species Schistocerca cancellata. The sequence goes on from NC_064628.1 coordinate 703,279,124, forward strand.
TCACTTTGTATGGGAAAAGTTCTAATTTTTTCCTTACAGCTGTGTGGGCCATTCCGACACTAACATCGATGTCCTGGGCTAGTTTTCTTAATGACTTGTTCGGACTCACGGACATTTTATCGGAAATATCGAGTTCAAAAATGGTTCAAATGGCTCTGAGCACTACGGGACTTAACATCTATGGTCATCAGTCCCATAGAACTTAGAACTACTTAAACCTAACTAACCCAAGGATATCACACAACACCCAGTCATCACGAGGCAGAGAAAATCCCTGACCCCACCGGGAATCGAACCCGGGCGCGGGAAGCGAGGACGCTACCGCACGACCACGAGCTGCGAATGGAAATAGCGAGTAGTTTATCCTCAGACAAAACGACAGGTCGACCACTTCTCGGTTCATCTGTCACTGAACCCGTACTTCGAAATTTGTTAATCAAATCTCGCACAGTATCACGATGTGGGAGTGTTGTCTCCGGGAAAATTGAATTAAATGTTTGACGAACTGAAACTGTGTATATACCTCCAACTTTGAACACTTGTTCAACTAAAAACACACGTTCTTCAATGGTTAGCATTTTAACACTGACAAAAACGAAACAAACGAACAAAGGCGCTAAAGTTAAACGTTCACGTCGACACGTAACGACACACACCAACGACAACGACACTACTGACGCTGGCTGAGATAAGCGAAACAGTGGAATGTTGGGAGAATCCACTTTAAGGGAATTAACCCAGGCAGACGAACAATCATGCGGCACGCACGGATAACAATCATACGGCACTGCGGATAGACTATTTGAACACCCCATACTTTGTGTATGTGATACTAGCGCCATCTGCATATGTGCAAATCGCTATGCCACGACTCCTGTCACCTCAGTGTAATGTAGTCGCCGTCCTCTCAGCCTAGGTTGCCTATGTTTGCAGAGTTTCTTGTGGGTGAGTGCGGGAACCCCCACCTTCCGCCGGCGCTGGGAGTCCTAGTATAACTCCTGCAGCGCCGGAAGTGCCGCACCGCGGACGCATAATTTATCGCGCGGGCCACACCGGCTGAGCCTTATTTAATGAAGACGAATCCGTCTGCGAAAATTTATTCCGTGCAGCTGAAAGCTGCGCGTTTTGGCGAAGCTACACACCTGTCGCTGTCTCATTTAATGCGAGTTTAATCGAAAAACTTTCTAAATAAAAGTTGCTAGAAAGCGGTAAATTTTAACATCGCGTTCTTTCGCGAGGAGTGCAGCTCTTTTCGCACAGCTGCGCGTCCCTGTTCTTATGTCGCATCTGCACTGCTATCTCCAGCAGTACTCCGCGGGCCTGTCCCTCCATCCATTACGCGAATCTGATCTTGAGACTTAATCAACTTCAGATTGCAAGGTCCTTGGTTTTATTTGTCGTTTATCAGTTGTTTAATAAGTTTTACGGCTCCCTTCAATGTAAAGAAACAGAATTGCAAATCCACAGATTGTTTAGTAATGGTGTCTCGTCTAGATTTTCTTCGGTTTCTCTTCAGGTTTAGAGATATATTTTATTGTACTGGCCACAAGTAAAGTAAATGACATATATGTTTCTTCTGTACTTTAGAACGAGAACAGACTTTGCCATTGACATTGGCTAAATGATTAACGTGGCTGAAAACAGTGTTGTCAACAAAAAGCTCTATTACGTGAACACACTGCCGGTTATTAAGTGTTACTTGACCGGTACACATCATATGTCTTGATACCCCGACTTCTTCCGAAGCAGATTGTTTTGTATTTGTAGTTCATGACGTCAGTGTTGGAACGACAATTGAGCAGTTATATATATATATGCCGGGTGATGTGGCACAGTGGTTAGCACACGGAAGACGACGGTTGAAACCCGCGTCCGGTCATCCTGATTTAAGTTTTCCGTGATTTCCCTAAATTGCTTGAGACAAATGCCGGAATGATTTCTTTGAAAGGGCTGAAAGGGCACGACCGACTTCCTTTCTCAGCTTTCCCTAATCCGCTGGGACCGATGACCTCGCTGTTTGGTCTCCTCCCCCAAATCATCCAACCGTATATACATAAACTAACCATATACATGGCTCGATGATTCAGGGGAGGAGACCAAACAGAATACATAATTCTGCTTCAGACTGCTTATTTTATCAACTACGAGTTTTGATGGTTATTTATCATCATCAGGTGGAAGGCGCCTCTACTTAGTCGTCGTTAGTGGAAAGCACTGCTGATTCTGTGCAGCAGCATGTGAGGCGACAAAGAGGTTAGGTTGTGATTTTCAGTGTCGATGATTGCTCAAATTAAACACAGGAAGTATGGATGTAATACAGCAATGGTTGACTGATACTCAAAGTACTTACAAAGAAAGCGACGAGTACGAGTTATATTTTTTGCCCAATAAATTTAAACCAAACGGACGGAAACTACCAGACAACATTTCTTAAGAACGTTAATTCTAAACAAATCCGTATAAAATTCGCATTACAGTTTATGGGTAACTGCATTAATTATTTAGATCAAACCTCAGACCTCAGTGGTCATAATCATACTTTCAAGACATATAGGTAATCTAAAACCATTGTAATACCAGCCAATTTGCAACACCCAGTGAGCCATAAACATTTTGCCTTTCGTTCAATGACGTATAGCCTAATATTCATCCCCAAGAGTCATGACGACTTCCAAATTGAATTAAACGCCGTCAGACAAATAGCGTCAACCGATGGTTACATTCCTGCCTTATTGGACTCCAAATTATACAAAAAAAGCAAAAAGAACAGGTTCACTCTCTTCTTTATATACCCTGTCCTCGATCTACAACCTCAAGACTGCAATAAATGGTGCATAGTTACATATTTAGGTAAAGTCTTTCAGAGTGTGGCCTGCAACCTTAAATCCAGGAACTTTAAAACATCATTTTATGTGCACAACACTGTTGAAGATATTTTGTTCAATGGTAAAGACAGCACTCCAGCTTTGGAAATGAGTGGAATATACAAAATCACTTTTAATTGTGTTAAAACGTATTTAGGTCAGTCTGTTAGGACAATATGCATCCGCCTGAAGGAACACGATAGAAGTTGGAAATTTAAAAAAGGAGACTATTTTTGCAGACTACCTCCTTGAGGAAGGCCATAATTACAAGGTGTAGCATTGTTACACCCCTCCATAACGAAAGGAGGATGAGCTACCTTGAAATAACTGAAATTAAGAAACGAATGTTCATTTGACCAAGGTTAATACTGAACGATCAGACATGGTTCCCTTACTCACAACTTCTAACTCCAGACACTACGCATAATCCCATTCAAGCCTTGTTGTAAATAACCACTCATACTGACCTCTCCCATTTTTTCCTTACTTCAATTACTATAATTTCACTTGGACTGTTATGATACATAAATGGCAGTGTAGTTACATATTTTGATGTGTTTAGAGTCCTAGACTTACGTCCTACGTGATAACATTTATGACAGTATTGGGAGTTAAGATATACATGGAGAAATAGCTACACTCCTTAGAAACATATGTGAATGAATTAAATATAAAAAAAATCTATCAAATACAAACTGGATATTTTTAAAGAAATTGGTTGATTTTCTTTCAGAATGATCATTGAGTATCATTTGGCCCGCTTTCTTTCTATAGACGTAGAACTCGAACTCTTCATAAAGGACCATTTTTATTTAAAGTGTACAGTAGCATGAAAATGTCATTTAGTTTCCCAAAGCTTTGGCCTGTATCCTTCATACGCGTAATCTTTGCAAGTGTGTGACATTTGAAAGCGTTTATATCTTCCTTGAACCTACTATAAAAGCTACGGCCAGTTTGCCCTATATAATGTGCAGAGCATTCAAGACCTGTTGAATATATTACCATTAGTTTTAAGTCTGGATGGCACGCTATCATTCTTGGATGTTTCCGTTGAGCGGGAGGCAAGAGGCCGGCTTCGTCATTCAGTGCCCAGGAAACCGACGCACACTGATCGATATTTGAACGCCGATAGTTTTCACCACCCTGTACACAAGAAGCGGTCCTGAACACTTCAGCACACAAAGAAAAAGTTATTTCTTACGACGACCACCTACAGTCTGAATTGCAGTACTTGAGGCACGTATTCAGAGAGAACGGTTATAGCAAGAGAGACATTTAAAACGCTTTCAGGTGCCACCAAAGAAGGACGCCTTGTGTGTCGGCAGAAACATGGGCTGAGGACAGTGTTCAGGCCGGACCCCAAGATACGAGATATGCTGCGCCCTGTTAAAGATGATTTAGCTCTTAGTGTGCCGGGTGTGTATGGCGTCAGTTGTGAGTGTGGCAACATCTATACAGGTCAGACAATTTGCGCATTTGCAGAGCGTTTTACAGAGCCAAGCCAACCATAGCAGTGCGTTGCCTGGAAAACGGACACAAAATACAGTTTGAGAACTCGAAATTCTTGGCTCGTGTGTCGACTTACTGGGATTCTGTCATAAAAGAGGCGACTGAGATTAGAATGAACAGCGACAGTTTTAACAGAGACCAGGGGCACACACTGAGTAGGTCGTGGTTCAAAAATGGTTCAAATGGCCTTAAGCACTATGGGACTCAACATCTGAGGTCATCAGTCCCCTAGAACTTAGAACTACTTAAACCTAACTAACCTAAGGACATCACACACATCCATGCCCGAGGCAGGATTAGAACCTGTAACCGTAGCAGTCGCGCCGTTCCAGACTGAAGCGCCTAGAACCGCTCTGTTACCTCGGCCGGCGTAGGGCGTGAGGTTGTGCTTTTGATGTCGGAAAGAAGCAACGACGGGTGCTTAACGCTTGTAGGTAGGCGGGAGCAGCAGTCTGTAACATGGCGCTCTGGCCCCGCGCGCCACCTGACGTCACTCGGTCCCGCGCAAGGCCCACGAGAAAGACAGGCCGCGTCGCGTACGTCACGAACGTTGGCCGAGCTCGCTCAACTCAGCAGACAAACTGCGTTTCTACACCTGTTAACTCGTAACTAGGTGTGCACGTACAAACGAGAATCACATCTTCTACTGGAATTCACTATTGTGGCATCTTACTGTTATTAGTCGTATAATGATAGGAAGCCCATGGGCGTACTAGTAATTTGTTGCAGCTCTACTGGGATACACTACAATTAAAATCATGCGAAAATGACTATCAGTTCCGTAAAGCATTACAGCTTCTATGAAATGAGGCCTGTTATGCAGAAGAGACTAAATGCTATAAACATGCCATTATACCATTTACGTCGAGAGTTGATTTTAAATTTTGTTGTACGACTAATAATCAGTAAGACTTCATAATAGTTGATTCTAGTAGAAGATGCAATTTCCATTAGTACGAAAACACCCAGTTGCGAGTTAGGTTTAGAAACGCATTTTTCCCGCTGAGTAAAGAAAGCAAGCGAGCTCAGGCCTACCTTCGTGACGCGCGCGCCGCGGCCCGTCTTTCTCGTGGGCCTCGGTCCCGCGGCGGGCCGCAGCTGCTACGAGCTGCTCAGCTCGCCTTCCCGCAGGCGTCCGTTTCGGCCCGGTGTGATTGATGCCAGCAGCCGTAATCGTGGCTATATAAGCGGAAAATCGTGCCAGCCCCTGGATCCTCGCTTTATTCCCTCTTCCGCATCGTCCTTGACCGCACTAAACCACTGTCCTGCCGCTACTCCTAGCTTCCAGTACTTAAATCAATTACCGCCCTCAATATTAAAAACCCTTGTTACAGCACACGACATTAAACTGATCCTCCACTCCAAACACCACACCGCCCCTGGTCACGATTGCATCACCTACCACCACCTCAAGGAATATTCTCTCTCCTTCCTCACTGCCCTCGCCACCCTGTACAATACCATCCTCTCTATTGGCTTTTACCTTGACCTGTGGAAGACTTTCCACATCCTGTTGTTCCTTAAACCCAACAAACCCTATGCTTATACCTCCTCCTATCGCCCCATATGGCTCACCTCCATGTTCAGGCCTTCATGTCCATTCTCTCCTGTAGTATCCATCATCACATAATTCAACAACACTTTTTCCCTCTCTTTTACCCAGTGTGGTTTCCAGCTGACGACCAGCTCCCTAACGTTACCCATCTCCTTTCACTCAAACTTAACTCCCATTTCTCTGATACTTTTGTATCCCTCGACCTTTAGGACACCTATGACCATGTGTGGCATTCTGGGTTCCTTTCCAAGCTCCATACCTATGCCCTTCCTATCTGCTTCATTTGTCTCGTTAAATCCTTTCTCTCCCACTGTTGTTCCATGTCACCATCCAAAATACATTTTCTCGTACCTTCTACCCTACTGCAGGTATGCCCCAAAGCACACCTGTAGTCCATTATCTCCTGTATACTGGTGATATGTCCAAACTGCCCCCCACCCATCCATCTCCTTCAGTGTGCTGACGACACAGCCTTCCTTGCCCTCTATGCTATCCATGAACTATCCCAGTGCTACCTTCAGGCCCAGATAGACCAGTTTACGACCTGGTGCAACGAGTGGGTCCTTTGGATCAGTCCTTCAAAAACCTAGGCAATCATCATAGGACATACCACTCCTATTTCCAGTTCCATAATTTCTACCTCACCATCTATGATCGTCCTATCCAGCTTATGCCCACCGTGAAATACCTTGGCCTCACCCTTGTCCATCACCTCACCTGGTCTCCCCATCTCCTTACCATTCAATGCAAAGCTGACGAAAGACTCTGCCTCCTGAAACTCCTGTCCAGCTGGACATGGAAGTTGTATCCTTCCATCATCCATCAAACCTACAAATGCTTGATCTGTCCCACCCTTTGTTATACCAGTTTCGCCTGGATCTCCACCCCTCCTAAATTCTATAGAGCCCTCCAAATCCTTCAGTGCCATGCAGTCTGCTCCACTTTCTTTATCCGTCTCCTGGCCCCTAGGAGGATCCTCTAAGACCTCATCCATTCCCCAAAAACTGGATTCCCTCACTTCCAATGTCTCCTTCCCTCTCCAGTCCCCATCTGTTGCTGCTCCTGTATCAATGTGTTCCATTCTCTCTGCATTTCAACACTCTCCATCCCCTCTCCCAAGGAAACTTTCAGCACCATCCCATCCTGAATGATGAGCTTTGCCCTGATATTTATCCTTCTTTCCAACTCTGACCCTACTCTTCCTCCCCCCTGCTTCTTATGGCCCTCTCCCCTTTCTCTCCTCTTTTGCTGTTTCCTCCCTCCTAGCCCCTGTCTTTCCCGCTTCTCCTTCCCCAGTCTTGGCGCTCCTTCATGGATTATTCCCTTCCCGTACTTTCCCATCTCTTGTCTCTTGGTGTGCTACCAGCTCCACTCCCTTCCTGTTCCCCTCCTCCACTGCCCCCCTCTCTCCCTCCTCTTTCCCTCCTCTCTGGCCTCCCATCCCTTGGCAGGTCTTTCCTGATTTAATCCAGTTTACTCTCCATCATGTTTTGGTACTCGCTGTATGCGTTACTTAAGTGCAGAGTATTTTAAGTGTGGTCGTGTCATGTGCCTTTTAATACCGTGAACTCCGTTTTCTGTAGTATTCTCTGTACTGGCAGTGTTTCTGTACTATGTCTTCGTCATGTGTGGTTTTACTTATTGTGCAAATCTCTCTCAAACTCCCCCTTTGTTTATGTATTTTAACTCCAATTGTTTCTCCTTATCATGTGTGAAAATCATCTTTTATTACCTTATTATCTCTTTTGGAACATTCTCCTATGCTATTTATACAGTCTTTTGGGTGAAGAGTGGTGAATTGTGACGCTGCCAGCCCATCCCCGCCCCCATGGGGCAGAGGTATGAAATTGCAGTAAAGGAAGAAAAAACAGATCGAGTACAGTTCAATAAGTTTGACAGCATTTACCTGTAAGTGTGCATTGTAAATTACAGTTACGAGTTCTGGTTCAAATGGCTCTGAGCACTATGCGACTTAACTTCTGAGGTCATCAGTCGCCTAGAATTTAGAACTACTTAAACCCAACTAACCTAAGGACATCACTCACATCCATGCCCGAGGCAGGATTCGAACCTGCGACCGTAGCGGTCGCTCGACTCCAGACTGTAGCGCCTAGAACCGCACGGCCACTCCGGCCGGCTTCGAGTTCTGCTCAGCATTGCTATTAGTAGTGTCTGAGTTGACATTGACTTGTAATTCGCCTTCGTTGTTTTTCGTATATACTCCATTCTATCAGCGATTTATAGACGACCGGAGTTAGGATATGTTGTCGGCCCCAGGCAAATCATGAATTGGGCCAAGATCAGGAATCTGCAGCTAGGCGAATCTTCTGCCACCCCTTCACGCCGTAATGTGACACTGGCCGATAGACATCCATCTCAGTAGGCTACCAGAGGCACTGATACCAACACCACCCAATGGGCTAAGGACCGAGTGCACCGTGCCTCCCACCACATGTCACTGGTAACCACTGACTGATGCCAATTCTCTATAGCCCTTTCGATGGCCTCACGTGAGGTGCTGATCTGCTTCATCACCCGACGACTCCCATGGCCGCCTGGTGATGGACCTCTCACCCAGTGACGGATTTCGCCATGTCAGCTCCCAGCCCAGTGGGCCTTCTGGGGCTCCACCCCCGTTGGTCTCCACATGTGAAATCTAAATGGTCATCTGCTCATGTCCATTGCAGTGGCCATGATTCAGAGTCAGATGCCTCCACATCACCACATCAGCACCTGTTGGTGCTGTGGACCAGGACATGGGTCCCTCTCATGACCCCACTTATAAGAATCCACCGCCACCACTGCCAAAGAAGAGAAGATCCCTCTTATTGTGGTTTACAATCCCACAAACTACATTAAACTGAACGGTGAACTGCAATGCTTTACCTTAGGCCAACTGTGGGCAGTTTACCATAAATACCTTGTCAAGTACCTGCTTGACACTAAGGACAATTATCTCCAAGTCCTCAACTTTTGGAAGTCGAGGGCTATGGATTATACCCACCAGGCTTCCTGGAGACATAAGACCGAAAATCGTCATCAAAGACCTTCCCTGTGAGGTTACAGAAACAGATGTCAGGGATGAATTACTCTGTCTCAAGTTTCTGGACCCTATGGTCCACCAGTACAAGAAGTACCCTGAGATCTGTCAGTTAATCCCTGTGCCACCCCATATTCTCTCTCTTATTAGTAGAGATGACGTCGACCACATTTACCATATCAGATATCTCCTGTGGACCAAGTTGCATATTGAGTCATATGGAGGCCACAAAGGCCCATTCATTAGCCATTGGTGTCAACGTTTGCGACTCACCAGCAATTATTGCTCACTGCCTTTCTGGCATGTCAAGTGTCTGGCCCACATGCGTCTGAGGAATGCAAAACTCCCAGCCACAGAAAAATCCATGTGTGCCCGATGTTTGGGCACCACTTGCGACTCCCAACATTTAGCATCCTGAAACAGTTGTCCTACCTACCATAAGGCGATGAAGTCTTCCCGCCCTCCAAGAAGCAAGCTAAGTACAAATCAGCCACCCCCATCACTGCGAGACCACACCCATTTCCCTGTCTAATGGCATGAGACCAACAACCACTAAACAACAGATGTTCAGGCAATTGACGCATCTGTGACACTGGGGGCCCCTCTAGCTCCATCCCCTATGACTATCCTTGCCACTGCAGTTCGGTCTGCTCCTGCTCATCCGTCTCCTGTGATGAATACCAACGTTCACGAAGAGAAAGGCCGTCTGCAGCAACTTCACACCAACCTGTTGAAGTGTCCAAACCCTCCATGGTAGTACATTCTCCACCAGTTACCACTCACACCCACTTCTGTCCGCTGGAAGGTCGAACAGCCCACCCAGGATATTCCCCCAGTTGTAGAGACAGACGCTTCACTTTGGGACAACATGTAGAAGATCCTACAGATCATCTCTCGGTTCATGCAGCCCCACATCAGTGCTGCCATTCGTGAAAGATCTCAAAAGATCCATCAGTCAGAGGACTAGCTCACAAAAGTCATTGCCCTCGTTGAAGGGCTCAGCTAGATTTCGTTATAATGGCGAGCCGCCCATCACACAACCACCAGGCCCCTTGGGATCTCGTCGTCTGTATTTTTAATGCTTACCTACATCTATGTCTACATCTACATGGATACTCTGAAAATCAAATTTAAGTGTGTGGCAGATGACAATGGCACTGAACAGATGACTGTCTACTGTACCTGGTCTTGAAAGTTTTAATGATAGAGATGTAATTGCCTATCGTACCTACCATCCTCTACGACTACCATATGAACATTTTACTTATCTCAGAAACCCACCTCAAGCCAGCAGACGATTTTCGTTGACACAGCATGGTTTGGTATCGCACAAACTGATTCCATCACTGAGGTGGGGTCACGGCAGTGTTCCTACATAAGAAGTTCGTCCATATTCACGACGCTCTCCACCACTAGAACATATAGAGGCTACAGCTGTCACTGTCTCTAACCAGCCTGGTGCTGCAGCGTATTCGAGCCCTAACCTACCGTTTTTTGAAGCGGACCTGCACATGTTGATATCATTTCACAAACTCATCGCTGGGGCACATCTCAGTGCCAAGCATTAGGCTTGGCATTCTCGCGTCCCTAATCCCAAGGGGCAGAGTCCTCATCGAACTGGAAGATACTCTGGCACTATCAATCTATGGCACACTGTCACCCATATATGAGCCCGCTCTGATTGCCAGCCAGATATTCTGGATGTGGCCATTTTCAAGAACAGTGCAGAAGAAATTACTTAAAATTTTACAGAATACTTTAAAAAAGGGGCAGACAGGCATACGCTACTTTTCTTAAAACACAAATCATATATAACTATATTCATAAGAGAAACGCTGTTAGCAAAATTCTCAAAATGTTTTGCACCAGTTTTCTTCAGGTTTTTGCACGATACTCTAACAAACATTCGGATCTACATCAGCTACAATTTTTTTAAATATTTATCAGCTATGTAAAGGGAAACCAAAGTCAGCAAAAACCTCGAAATAACCGAAACTACCGATTTACGACAAATATGTACACTATGCTCTAATAAATGTTTGGATGAACATACACAACAACATCTATACTATTATACAAAAATAATCTGTCATTTGACGTTGGTTCCAAAAATAACGAAAATTCCTTGGTATTTTTACTTCACGTTTTCTCACAATACTCTATCTAGTAGATGTGCAGATGGATATAGGCTACATATTTTTTTTAAATATATGGGATATAAATATTTACCTCATATACAAATTGGGAACGTTATTAGCAACAATTTCGTAATGTCCTTTACCGATTTAGTTCAAATTTTTACATGATACCCTAATATACTTTAGAGTCGACATCGGATACATATTTCTTTAATACATGTGGTACATAAATTTATATGTTTAGTACATGAAAGGGAAACCTCGTTAGCAAACAACTCGAAAACTTCTTGGCCGATTTACTTCAAATTTTTGCACGATATTCCAGAAAACATTTACACTGACATAAGGTACATATTTTTAACATACACGTACTATTTACATGTATAGTTCCTAAATATGTATGTGTGCGATACACGAAGGAAAACTTTTTAGTAAACATGTCAAATAGTTCTTGAGCGAATTTTACACTATTCTTCAATAAATCTTCGAATAGACGTAAGTTACGATCTTCCTCAGCATATATTGTCTGTAAATGTATATAAGAATAGGTTGCTCACAAATTTGTCGAAAAGTTCTTGACGATTTTGGTTCACTTTCTCTTAAAACCGACCGTGAGAAAGAAAGCGCTGTGATATGAAAATAGGTGATTATGTTTTCTTTCTGGTAGTCAGTTTTAACTTACGGCATTTAAACATTCAGAAAAATTGTTTCGTTTACCTGTATTCTTTTCCTACCACAGTGTAGTCAGTTTTAAGACGAAAGAGGAATGTTGTATTTATGGCTTATTGATTTATGATTAGAATATCACTGTACAATGACATCTGAATCATCCGAAACTTTTAAAGCCCATTAAAACTATAGAAATACTGTGATTGAAGATACTATTCCCACAGACCCAACAGCTTGAGAGGTTTCTCATGTATCCCTTATATTAATGATTCCAGCTAATTTACACATTCATTTCATGTGATTTCATTTCCCAGTCGAAGTTATGTTTGCAATAACAACAAACAAGGCTCAAGGTCAGAGAGAGAGAGAGAGAGAAAGAGATGGATAGAGGAGATGGAGGGAAAAGGAGAGGGAGAGAAAATCGAAAGAGGGAGGGGGAAGGGATGGTGGACAGAGAGAGGAGTGAGGAGGAGAAGATAAAGAAAGAGAGGGTGCGAGAGGAGGAGAGAGGAGATGGTCAATCAGAGGGGAAGGAGGAGACTGGTGGGGTGAGGAGGACTTAGGGCGTATATACGATTCCCATACATATTTAGCAATTGCGAAGCATTTCCTGGTTTACTAGATAAATATAAAAACAGTTGTTTTCTATTTATTTGTTGTCTACTTTGTAATTACTACAGCAACGGCGGTGGTACGTTCCTACAGGACCAAATTGCTGAGGTCATCGGTCCCTAGGGTTGCACATTACTTAATCTAACTTAAACTAACTTACGCTAAGCACAACACACACACCCATGCCCGAGGGAGGACTCGAACTTCCGACGGGGAGAACCGCGCGAACTGTGGCAAGACGCCCTAGACCACGCGGCTACCGCAATGAAAGTGGTTATCAGCCGTTATCAGACATTAAAAGTTAGTAAGGATTAAGGAAAGAGAGAAGAAAATTGAAATTTTCTTCACACTAGGATCGAATTTGGGGACTTCAGCGTATTAGCTTGAGACCTTAACACACTGCGGTTTCACACTGATCCACAGACCATCATTTTCGTGATCGGTATGTAAATTCATCTCGTCCGCTTTCTGAGGACGACATATCTTGAACGATGGCCCACCTGGGTGGCTGGCGTAGTAGTGGGGTACCTGGCACGTTTACGCGTTGACTGCCACGAGGATGCTGGCGGACGAAGCAGGGAATCAAAGCCGACGCCGAGTGTTCGCCAGCGAGCACGTTGCCAGGCATCCCAAGAAAATTTACATTAACAAAATAATTGGAAACAGCAAAAAATGAAGTAATTTTACTCCATAGTTGTTTACGTATGTCCCAAATAGGCCACAGTTCCAAAAAAAAAAAAAGTCTAGGAGGCCTGAAGATACGTCACGTCTCATTGTAACATGTGAACTAAGCATGCCATGAGGATCGTGACTGCTGGAAGTTAGTTATGTCACAACAAGAGACAGAAATAAAAAATCTAGTTGCAAACAATAGATAAACTGTAAACGAAAAGAAAGAAAATGATCACGCACACAGTATTTAATTTATTGAGTAGGCGAGCAGAAATGAGGATGCAGGTACATAGAGTCAAATGGTTCAAATGGCTCTGAGCACTATGGGACTTAACGTCTGTGGTCATCAGTCCCATAGAACTTAGAACTACTTAAACCTAACTAACCTAAGGACATCACACACATCCATGCCCGAGGCAGGATTCGAACCTGCAACCGTAGCGGTCACGCGGTTCCTGACTGAAACGCCTAGAACCGCACGGCCACACCGGCCGGCCTACATAGAGTCTCTGAGTAACAAGGTGGGTGGGCTGTCACAGAGTGAGACTACCTTCCTCACTCTTTTCAAAGCTTCAGTTCTTTCACGAGTTTCAGAAATCTTCAAATAACACTCCTGGCATTTCTTTTTTATTTTACTATTTGTGTTATTTTCCTCTTATGTAACTGTTAGGCAGTTTCCTTTTGTATTTCTTGATATTCGACCACGAAATCCTGGAAATCTTTGTAGGCTCCTAGAGAATGCTGAATAAGATACTGTATCGATTTCCTATACATTGGCATCAAATCAATCAAGAAGTGCAAATTAATGCATAGTGGACAAGAAGAGGAAGCATTTGAAATGTGGTGCTACAGAAAAATGCTGTAGAGTAGGTGGGTTAGTACGTAACTAATGAGGAGGTACTGAATAGAATTGTGGTACAACCTGACTAGAAGAAGGGATCGGTTGGTAGGACACATTCTGAGGCATCAAGGGATCACCAACTGGAGGGAAGCGTAGGGGGTAAAAATTGTAGAGGGAGACCAATAGATGAGTACAGTAAGCAGATTCAGAAGGATATAGGTTGCAGTAGTTACTTGGAGATTAAAAGGCTTGCACAGGCGAGAGTGCCATAGAGAGCTGAATGAAACCAGTCTTTGGACTGAAGGCCACGGCAACACCGCAAAAAACTACAGTAAGTATAACTGTAAGAAGCCACAAATGCGACCGAAGCTAAATGATAATACATGAAAGGTATTCGTAGCTGCATATGCCATCTCCCCGTTTAAATACACTCCTGGAAATTGAAATAAGAACACCGTGAAATCATTGTCCCAGGAAGGGGAAACTTTATTGACACATTCCTGGGGTCAGATACATCACATGATCACACTGACAGAACCACAGGCACATAGACACAGGCAACAGAGCATGCACAATGTCGGCACTAGTACAGTGTATATCCACCTTTCGCAGCAATGCAGGCTGCTATTCGCCCATGGAGACGATCGTAGAGATGCTGGATGTAGTCCTGTGGAACGGCTTGCCATGCCATTTCCACCTGGCGCCTCAGTTGGACCAGCGTTCGTGCTGGACGTGCAGACCGCGTGAGACGACGCTTCATCCAGTCCCAAACATGCTCAATGGGGGACAGATCCGGAGATCTTGCTGGCCAGGGTAGTTGACTTACACCTTCTAGAGCACGTTGGGTGGCACGGGATACATGCGGATGTGCATTGTCCTGTTGGAACAGCAAGTTCCCTTGCCGGTCTAGGAATGGTAGAACGATGGGTTCGATGACGATTTGGATGTACCGTGCACTATTCAGTGTCCCCTCGACGATCACCAGTGGTGTACGGCCAGTGTAGGAGATGGCTCCCCACACCATGATGCCGGGTGTTGGCCCTGTGTGCCTCGGTCGTATGCAGTCCTGATTGTGGCGCTCACCTGCACGGCGCCAAACACGCATACGACCATCATTGGCACCAAGGCAGAAGCGACTCTCATGGCTGAAGACGACACGTCTCCATTCGTCCCTCCATTCACGCCTGTCGCGACACCACTGGAGGCGGGCTGCACGATGTTGGGGCGTGAGCGGAAGACGGCCTAACGGTGTGCGGGACCGTAGCCCAGCTTCATGGAGACGGTTGCGAATGGTCCTCGCCGATACCCCAGGAGCAACAGTGTCCCTAATTTGCTGGGAAGTGGCGGTGCGGTCCCCTACGGCACTGCGTAGGATCCTACGGTCTTGGCGTGCATCCGTGCGTCGCTGCGGTCCGGTCCAAGGTCGACGGGCACGTGCACCTTCCGCCGACCACTGGCGACAACATCGATGTACTGTGGAGACCTCACGCCCCACGTGTTGAGCAATTCGGCGGTACGTCCACCCGGCCTCCCGCATGCCCACTATACGCCCTCGCTCAAAGTCCGTCAACTGCACATACGGTTCACGTCCACGCTGTCGCGGCATGCTACCAGTGTTAAAGACTGCGATGGAGCTCCGTATGCCACGGCAAACTGGCTGACACTGACGGCGGCGGTGCACAAATGCTGCGCAGCTAGCGCCATTCGACGGCCAACACCGCGGTTCCTGGTGTGTCCGCTGTGCCGTGCGTGTGATCATTGCTTGTACAGCCCTCTCGCAGTGTCCGGAGCAAGTATGGTGGGTCTGACACACCGGTGTCAATGTGTTCTTTTTTCCATTTCCAGGAGTGTATTATTTTTTCCATATGGTGAGATTTGAAAACTAGCATACTGACTGCAAGAGAAATACTTTACTGTTATATTAGTTAATGTTTCCATTGACTTTATATGATAAAACTCTTTACTCTTCCCAAAAACATCATAAGTGCCTACGTTAGTCCGGGCCAACTCTCAAGTTGGGCCTTAAGTAAAAATACAGTAGAGATGGGGCCCCTCCACGCCCGCACCAACGTGGTGACCAAACCAAAAGTTCTACTGTCATCTCCGTAAACATGTTAGTTATCTAGTAGGTGGATCACAGGATGCTGGGCTGTGATGTTGTCCGTGCGTCTGGGTAAGGCTACGCATTAACACGGTCCATCAGGTGATAGATAGTGGACGAAACGCGAGTGAGGGTAGCGATTTGAAGAGCAGAGGGAAAAAAGTGCCATGGCTCGTGCCGTGGGAAAAAAACCTCTGCGACAGTGGGATGGGTAGTAAGAGCAGTAGTGGCTTACTAGCCGCGATAGCTCATGCAAGGTTGGATTTGTTAGTATAGGTATCATGCATCATTACCGTGACAGACGATGGCGATGTGTCCCAGTTGCTGCGGCTGCTACTTTCCTAGAACAATCAAGATCGTTATACAGTAGTGGGAGATCGGACATAGATCATCTCACTGTGTGGGGGATGTGTGGAGCTTGTTTGCATGCAGTGTACGGTACGGCTTCCCTGTGTGGTGCCAGTTATTCGGCAGTGTATTTCAGCTGGATATCCAGTAAATGCGTCTGATTAACAGGGGCTCGCCTGTGCCGTTATGTTTGCGTAAGCTTGGCCATAGATGTTATGTCCTTGCAAGTATGTCTTTTGGTCTTTTATGTTTCCATCTATGGTTGTGGTCGTAGTTCCCCAGATTCAGAATAAACGGGTTCTGCGAATGTCTGGAGTTTCTGTATAGTCTTGTGGTGAGTTTGTGGATTACCTCACAGTAAGAAAATGTTTATAAATTGTACTACTCAGGTTCTCTGCTGTTCTGAAATGCAACAATTTAAATCGTTGTAGGTCGGGCGCCTTTTGCACGGTTAGTTTAAATTCATATTTGCTGCATAATGGCAAATGCAGCACGAACAGCTAAAAATGCTAAATGCTAAAAAATCTTAAAGAATCTGACATGGGAGGGTATTTACAGTACTCAAATAATTCCAACAAATGATCTACAATCATACAATGAAATATTTAACAGATCCACACACACACACATGGTTACTCAAACAGATGCAGTTCGACCATAAACATCAAAAGCAAACGAAAAAGAGGGCGAAATCCGCTGTAGCGCTCTCTTAACAACTAAAAATTACCGTGAGCTCAGACATTATTATAATGTAACTCTAAGATACATCCTTTTTAAAATATAGTTATTCTTTGATGATTACGTTAATTACAAAAAATAATTTTTGATAACTAAAATACATGTTAAATTTTCAACACACAATGATTCTTCGCGTTTTGTGAATGTATGTTAGGAAAATGTTTCCGTTATTATTTATTATTCATCGTTCCTAAGGGCATGATATATGCTAATGCGGACAGCCATCAGCTGTTTTCTTCAGAAGTACGATACATCATTCCTTCGGACATGCAAGCATATCCGCAATTGCGAATACATTTAATGTATTTAATAACGGCTGTAGTCGCCGCAGTGCCTGTTCCGACGGACATGCATCCATGTCCGAAGAAATATTGCTTCGAAATTCTCAATAACACAGGCGCTGAATATCTTATCATAAATTGATAATACGTCGCCAGTCCAAGGTCTCGTTTACAGGCCACGTTCATCCTCAGTATATGTGTCATCAACAAGCCACAAGTGACAGTGTATTAGAAACATACTATCCAAATACTGAATATACTGTATCAAACAGTGTGCATTTGTGATTGCCGTGGCAGTCAACCTGGTAAACTTAATCACACTCAGTCAGCTCGCCCGTTCTAATCCCAGGTTAAAAGCCCTAACGTTGTCAGTGTTTCGCTTCTAGCTTTGAAGTCCACTTCTGTACGACTTACTCTACGAAGTTCTCGCTGAGTTGGCATTTCCTTGCAGTGTTCGTAATAGCGCAAAAGCTGCTGCCTAACAACACATTTATCCATATGGTGAATACCGTATTTATTGTGTGCAATTTGCTGCTCTTTCTTATAAGTTCAAAATGGTTCAAATGGCTCTGAGCACTATGGGACTTAACAGCTGTGGTCATCAGTCCCCTAGAACTTAGAACTACTTAAACCTAACTAACCTAAAGACATCACACACACCCATGCCCGAGGCAGGATTCGAACCTGCGACCGTAGCAGTCCCGCGGTTCCGGACTGCAGCGCCAGAACCGCACGGCCACCGCGGCCGGCTTTCTTAGAAGTAAATATTTCATTTGCACTCGCCTCATCATCGAGTTCCTCCTGCCAAAATTTGCGCACCGCCGCTTTGATGGGTTTCAATATTCCGCTCGCACGTTTCGCCACCTTTTCTGTCTACACTGTCACTTCTTTCACCTTTTCATCGCCAATAAATTTAATTTTGTTAACAGCAAGCTTTCATTCTCAGGTAAAACACGCATTACCATAGCCGGAAAGTGCTGTAGCTGGTCACGTGACAAAGTTACTCGCCGCTGCGAACGCGGCTAAGGTTCTTCCTGCAGAGTAATGTACAGGATGTCCGTGAAGTCCTGCTATCATTTCATAAAATCGCACGCTGGAATCTACTAGAAACAGAGCAACGTGGCTTGCTGTAAAACGTTTAGCAGCTCCCAAAGCTTTTTAACCTGTTATGCCAGAATTCCAATGTGACCCCATTTTTCGCTCGTAGGACATTAAGGGGGTATTCGATTTCCGCCCATCACCTGGTCGGCATGACAACATAGACAGTTCTGATTGCTTCATTGATAGGTGTACGAAGGATAGCAATGTCATTGACTAGTGTTGTGTTCGCGCGATCCTTGTCTATAATCTCATTAAAAGAAGTTCCGTAGGGAGACATAGGGAGAGCGCAGCGGCCATGGGATGGGCCATCACAATCCATCTATCTCAGGGAATGTGTCGTTGAAGCAAATCCTGGACATTCAAACTCCACTATCGAGGTGCCTCATCATGCAGGAAGATGCTGAACGGCTGCAGCTCTTCCATCTGTGGCGGCAGGAATTGTTCGCGCTTATTCAGCAGAACATACCCCGTAATTGTTTTCTCCGCGAAGAAAATTGGGCCTATCACCTTATCGTGCTTTAGACAACACCTAACATTAAGCTCCAGGCTACCAAGGATGCGATCAAAAGTGTTGTGTGGTTTTTTTGTAGCCCGAAATCCTAATGATGTGGCAATTAACAAATGGTTCAAACAGCGCTGAGCACTATGGGACTCAACTTCTGAGGTCATTAGTCCCCTATAACTTAGAACTAGTTAAACCTAACTAACCTAAGGACATCACACACATCCATGCCCGAGGCAGGATTCGAACCTGCAACCGTAGCGGTCTCACGGTTCCCGACTGCAGCGCCTAGAACCGCACGATCACTTCGGCCGGCCGGCAATTAACATCTCCAGAAATGTGGAACGTTGCTTCATCTAAAAACAGGCACTTTGTCTGCTATTCATTGTCAGCACCTGTAGAGGCCAGCATGGAATACGTCAGCACACACCGCAGATGACGATCGTTTGGCGGCAATGCTTTGACGATTTTCACTTTGTACGAAAATTGTCGTAACCGCTAATGTAACATTTTGTAGCAGTTGATATTACTTCCTGCAGTTCGCGTAATGCACGAGGAATTGACTTGTAGGTGATGCGTTGAAATGCAGATTGCACTGTGTCAACACGTACTTAAAACACAGAGGAACGTCTACTTCCAGGAAGATCTTTGACATTACTTCTCTCTTAGTTTTGAAACCACACCGTGGAACCCCTGAATGTGAACTGTTACAGTGGCTCTATTGAGTTTGCCTTTAGCCTTTCTATACATATTTGCCCCTCTATTGGTCGCAATATCGATGCTTTCGTTTCTGTAGAGAAGGATCAGCAGCAGAGTGTTTCGCTAGACAGATACCGTATCACTGTAATAGGCATTTCTCAATTTATGCTTTATATTTCATACATCTATAGGTAAGCTAATTGTATGTATAGTCCTGTGTTTGCTTTTTCCGTTTGTTTATTACGTTTTCGTGTTATATTTCTGTGTTCCCTTTCTCCTTCCTCGTCCAGCTAGAGAGAGTGAGTGAATGTCTCTGTGTGATGCTTCCGTCTACTTTGGTTCTTGGGCAGGGATTCTTTGTATGGTAGTGGGTGTTTAGCCAACTTTATCGTTGAGGTTAAGTATCTTCTGCTGGACCACAGAGACATAAGGGGACAATGGTCAGCAGCTATTGCAGAGATTGGCACGGGTAGTCTGAACTTATTTTATCTGCCCATTTCGCTACTGCCTGTGGACATCCTTCTGACAGCTTCGAACATCACTGCTCACTGCGTCGTCGGAAGATGAGGTTGTCCTGGTCATCTCTTATAATGAAATGTAGGTAGTTGGAACGTGCAAGGGTTTCGTTGAGGTTGAGATGCTTATTTATTTTAGTTACGGAAAGCGATTCTTTGCCCTACGTTAGTTAATTATTGGAGAGTGCTTTTCAAACCTAAGTTTCGTTTCAATTAGTGTAAGTCTTATGTGTGAGAGTGTTGTGTGTGTTGTCCATTTGTCATATTAGAATTCTTTTTTCAAGTTTCAGTTTTAAATTCAATTCGTGCCTCGATGTTCCTTTGTGTTTTTCTTAAGGGGCTCCGGAAAGGCTCAAAATCATGAAAAGTTCAATTTTTACTTTTTTGCGTTTTCTGAATCTGCAGACTATTACCTTTTAATAGATATATAATTTATTCAATTCCGAAGACTACAACTATTTTTAAATTTTTTTTGAAATGTGTTCCACATGGGCGTGACCCACTGTGGCGCTGTTAAACTGCTGTCAAATGGTGTTATTATTAACGTCCGTGTTCATCAGGTACATTTTAGTGATGTGAGATATAGTATGTGTTGTGGCTAACCTGTGATGGTTCAATATATATCGCTGGTGTGATTGTCGATTGTTTCATGTTTATTTACTCTGTCGTTATCTCGAAAATGTTCGTAATTAATTCTGTTTCTTGAGTCTCTGTTTTGTTGAAGCATAATAATTAGTAAAAGTAAAGTTATTAGAAATCCTCTGAAGGCTTTTAAGAAAAGGAGAAATGTTGGAAAGCCAAAGGTATGTGTTATTACTGTAAATAATAACATTCTAACATGGTACGAGCGATGCTTGCTTTAGACAAGGAACGCCTTCGGGCTGCGGACAGGGCTGTAAAGAGTCTAGAAATACAAGCAAGAGTAAACAGGAGGAGGAACAAGAGGAAGCTGGAGGAGGAGTTTGCAGAGGATGAAGATAATCCATCCTATGGACCTGGAATGCACTAAAAAGTTAATCCAATCTTTGTGGCTCGATTCCCATAACTTTTATTTTCTCATACTAATTACATGTTTTCTAAGGATCTTCCAAACATATTTGTTCCAAACTTTCAGTAAATGTTACACAGTACCTTCTGCATAATTTAACACAGCCTTTTTCCAAAAAACTGTATATTTTTGAATATATAAATAAAAAATTGCAAAAAAATATTGTGTACTTTCATTACAATTGAAAAAAATCATCTTTAGTAACTGAACTAAAATTTTGTAAAATCCCTGTGTTAAGTTGTAGCCCATATTCCAATAAATAATCTGTAAAAAGTTCAACTTCCTACCTCAAATACTTTGTGAGGAAAGATGTAATTTATAAGCGTTATTTTAACATTGCAAATATAGGGCGTTCCGGAGCCCCTTAAATGGCTCTGAGCACTATGCGACTTAACTTCTGAGATCATCAGTCGCCTAGAACTTAGAACTAATTAAACCTAACTAACCTAAGGACATCACACACATCCACGCCCGAGGCAGGATTCGAACCTGCGACCGTAGCGGTCGCCCGGTTCCAGACTGTAGCGTCTAGAACCGCACCGCTACGCCGGCCGGCCCTTTGTGTTGGTTGGATAAAGTAGAAAAGGGGCCTTCCGCAACTTGGAGACCCTTTAGGTCAACGTTATTATTCATTCAAACGTGCTATTCAACTTGAATTTCGGATCGTATGAGAATTTACTTGAATGTGCTTTCATTTTATATATTTCTATATTTTTTTCGTACCTCCGAATGGGGAATTTCTACCCGAGCTGCGGACACTGCGGTTGATCAGTAAAGCTACCTTTTCTCTGGCCCATCGTGTTTCAAACTGATGTATAAATTATTTATCATTATGTTCTTTTATTTCTGTATGTATATTCTGGGATGAATGTGCGTGTGCATGTAGATGAGAATAATTCTTCCTTGTACCAAACCGGGGTTTTCCCAACTGTTGAGAAATAGTTACTGTGTTATACAAACAGAATCAAGCACGCGTTTAGTGATCCTCATTGTTCGTAATTGATTTTCGTATCTGATTTGATTCATGAGTACATGTTAAATGGGTTCCAAATTGTTTTCCTAACGTTAGTCGTACAACCTGTCCAACTTCTTAGTCTGGCTCCCTCAGACCCCTCTGCTTTCATTATTTGTTTTTTTATGTTATATTTGATATTAATACGAAAGTTTTATTTTGAATCTATTCTAATACTAGCCAGGAGATAAAATCCCAGTAAGTCAGTGTTATCATAAATGATTTAACTATTAATTCGTTCATAAACCTAATTGACTGAGATTTACTTCGTACAAACGAGTAGCAGGCTCGCTTGCAGTCTGACTATTTAAAGGGATTATGGAATGCGAGCAGACACCGTTCAGTTGAGGGGTGCCGACTCCGTGGGTGCTACAGCGCTCGCGCAACCGCCTGACGTGTTTTGGGTTGCTCAGTACCGACAAAAAATCAGAAAAGAAACAGAATAAATAAAAGAAAAACAGAAAAATTAGGAAATTTCAAACCTGTCAGTTATACCAATTTTGACGTCGTCTCCTCGCGTTGGCACATGACAACACGGCCTGGTCCTTCTCAGTCCTCCAGAAACAGCTGACTAGCACTCCGCGCTACTCACATGCGGAAACGTCACGCAGGTTTTTGCACGTTTCGCCCAAAGGGCAACGCCCAGCAGAGATTTAAACCTCTTGCTTTGCGTCGATAGTTATTCGCTCATTCAGTACCGTTCTTTGTGCTGCAGTAAGTTTTAGTGTACATTAATTTTTTGCATAACACAGTGTCATTCACATTTGTTTACTATTAAATTTTTTTCGTTGTTTCTTTGTTGTAGTTGGTTTTTGTAATGGATAAATTCATTGCTCACTCGTTAACGAACAAAAGTGATTCAGTTGCGAGATATACAGATACCGCTTCAGGTGGCTCCAGTTCAGCTGCTGTGTCGAATGAAACAACGAAAACTTGTCATTTTCAAAAACGAGAAGTGTGGTAAAGTGTTTTCTACATCTACATCTACATCTACGTAGATACTCCGCAAGCCACCGTACGGTGCGTTACGGAGGGGACCCTGTACCACAGCTAGTCATTTCCTTTCCTGTTACACTCGGAAACAGAGCGAGGCAAAAACAACTATCTATATGCCTCCGTCTGAGCCCTAATTTCCCGAATCTTATCTTCGTGATCTTTACGCGCAGTTTATGTTGGCGGCAGTAAAATCATTGAGCAGTCAGCTTCAGATGCCGATTCTCTAAATTTTCTCAATAGTATTTCTCTACCCTGTAGGGCTTCCCATTTGAGTTCCCGAAGCATCTCCATAACTCTTACGTGTTGTTGGAACCTGCCGGTAGTAAATCTGGCAGCCTGCCTGTCAACTGCTTCGATGTCTTCTTTCAATCTGACATGGTACTGATCCCAAACACTCGAGCAGTACTGAAGAATAGGTCGCACCAGCGTCCTGTATGCGATTTTCTATACAGGTGAACCACTCTTTCCTAAAATTCTCCCAATAAAGCGAAGTCGACCATTCGCCTTCCGTACCACAGTTCTCACACGATCGTTCCACCTCACATGACTTTGCAGCGTTACGCCCAGACATTTAAAAGACTTGACTGTGTCTAACAGGACACTACTAATACTGAATCCCAACATTACAGGTTTGATCTTCCTACTTATCCGCATTAACGGACGTTCTTCCACATTTAGGCTTAGCTGCCATTCATCACACCAACTGGAAATTTTGTCTAAGTCGTCTTGTATATCCCTACAGTAACACAACTTCGACGCCTTACCCTACCCTACGCCGTCATCAGCAAAAAACCGCAGATTGCTGCTCACGCTGTTCACCAAATCATTTATGCACATAGAGAACAACATCAGTCCTACCACACTTCCATGGAGCACTCCTGACGGTACCCATGACTCTGATGAACAGTCGGCGTCGTAGATAACATAATGGTTCATATTATTTAAGAAGTCTTGGAGCCACTCACATATCTGTGAACTTATTCAATATGCTCGTACCTTCGTTAACAGCCTGCAGCGGGACACTGTGTCAAATGCTTTCCTGAAATCTAGAAATATGGAATCTACCTGTTGCCCTTCATCCCTAGTTTTCAGAATATCATGTGAGAAAACGGCAAGATGAGTTTCGCACGAGCGATGCTTTCTGAAACCATGCTGACTCGTGGACATAATCTTCTCAGTCTCAAGAAAGTTTTTTATATTCGAACTGAGAATATGTTCAAGGATTCTGCGGCAAACAGAAGTTATGGACATTGGTCTGTAATTTTACGGGTCCGTTCACTTACCTTTATTATATACCTGAGTCACCGGCGTCTTTTTCCAGTCGCTTGGGACTTTGTGCTGGGCGAGAGATTCACGATAAATGCATGCCAGATAAGGAGCAATGCCGTAAAGTACTCTTGTAAAATCGAACTGGTTTCCATGCGAACCTGGTGACAGATTTACTTTCAAATCTTTGTTTCTCTACGCCGGGAATGCTTGTTACTATGTCATCCATACGTGAGTCTGTCAGATGGTCAAATAACGGTATGTTTGTACGATTCTCCTGTGTGAACGATTCCTTGAAAGTTAAATTTAAAACTTCGGCTTTCGTTTTCCTAGCTTCAACTGCCATACCAGACTGGTCAACAAGTGACTGAATGGAAGCCTTAGATCCACTTAGCGATTTTACATAAGACCAGAATTTCCTCGGGTATTCAGCCAGGTCTTTTGCTAAGGTGTGACGGTGGAAGTTGTTGTATGCTTTTCACAAACATCCGAATCTCGACTGGCTTGTCGTCATTTGTGCGTTCTCTTTTGAACCGAGAGTTCAGCAGCCTCTGCTTCCTCAGTATCCTCCGAATTTCGTAATTAGAAAGGTTTGTTTGTCATGAAAAGTGGAACTACCATATGTCTTGCCGTCGTAGGAAAAGTGCAATTGATAAATGTGTGAATGTGCAGTGGTTAATGTCTAAGGATAAGGAGGGCGCAATGAAATTTGCAAGAGTAGCTCTGTTAAGAATGTTATCCTTACCCCGTTATCTCACGGTGCAGGGGTTACCAATCTGTGAATGAAAATTCACAAATGAAAATTCTAATTTAATGTATTGTTAAAGTTAGATAACTCAGATTTACCCAATTAGCGCTGAGATATAGAGCACACACGGCTTTTGCATGACATAACAAGTGAAGTAGGTTCTATTATGGCTAAAGAAGTCTTACACAGTTTCATAAAGTTTGTAAAATATTCCCAATACACTTCGATAATTATTGATGAAACTGGCTTCGTGGGTTAACAAGAGCAACTTTCGACTTTTTTCGTTGTGTCAGGGGCGATAATTTTGAAATTACTGAATGCTATTTTTTTTATTTCTATAATAATGAATTCACTGCAGCCGAAGTATTTTTGACAATTTTAACGGATATTCTTACTCGTTTTTATCTGGATGTCAAGTTATGCAGAGGCATACGCGGAAAATACGACCCGCGCTTTTTCTGGGTTCCAAGCAAAAATCAGAGACATTGAGCCGCGAGTTCTATATATTCATTGACTGGTCCATTCTCTGAACCTTGTGACCCAAGAGGCTGTGTAAAATGAGACCACGTTGAAAGTCTGTTTTTCAGATCTGAAAGAAACCACCAGTTTTGTATGAGGATCCCCAAAGCGACTAGCAAATTTGAGTCTCTCGAAACTTCTTCGCCCTTTTTGCCTTGTCAGGTGATGTTGTAGACCAGTTTTGTAGAAAACTATTTTA
Source organism: Schistocerca cancellata (assembly GCF_023864275.1). Taxonomy (NCBI): domain Eukaryota; kingdom Metazoa; phylum Arthropoda; class Insecta; order Orthoptera; family Acrididae; genus Schistocerca; species Schistocerca cancellata. Next base: position 703,305,097 of record NC_064628.1, read on the forward strand.
CAGAATTACGAACAGTCAATTTTGTTCTTCAAGGAGCTCAAGGAGCTTCAAGGAGCTCAAGCCCGTTAAACGCTAAAGTTTTCCTAAATTTTCTGTGTTATTTTGGATTTATCTTTGTCACTACACTACTCATTAAAATTTTAGAACCAGTTGAAAGTTTGAATGGTCTTCGGCAAATTTCCTCTCCGAAGGTCAAAAAACAAATGGACAATATTGATAGTGTCCAAAACATTGTGAAATTACCTCGAAATGATGAAAGTTTCGATGAAGTGCGGTACTCTTTCTTGAAACTGTCTACTTCTTTGATGTCGAAGATCAGAAATATTCAAAAGTTTCCAAGATTTCTCGAAAACTTGATTACATCTCTCTACCCTATGTTTTTGACAGCATCCGTGATTATCACCGGAGAATTTATTCTGAGGTTTTAGACATTGCGATTCGGTTTCCTGAAGCTGCTATGACTCACTTCGAAGGAATCGAAACATTTCTTCTTTCCAAAACTAATGATTGCAATTACTTAAAAGAATTTATAAGGATGATTTTGACCCAGAAAAATTGACTTCGCAGAAAAATACGATATTAGGTAAATGTAAATCTAAAAATTATTAGTTTGGAAGTAGGAAAGACTTAGTGCGCTTCTCATCCTCAAATATTCACGTCGACGAATTGATTCCAGAGGTGATAAAATTGGCAAAGATCGCTTTAATTGTACCAGTCAGTACATACAGAGCAAAACGTTCTTTCCCCGTCCTTCGAAGATTAAAATTTTACCTGCGCAACAGCAAGAGAAATTGAACGACTATACTGTTATGAATGTCCATAGAAAAGAACCCAAAAACTTGAACCTTGAAACTGTGGCTGACATTCTCACCAAACGATCCTCTATTTATAAGAACACATTCTTTATGTGTGAGCATTAGAATTTACACAAATATTTGAAAAAATACAACAATTCTATGTGGGTTGTGGACTGATTTCTGTATTACTTAGTAAGTGTGAAAGAATAACGTAATAAACAATAGCTTGTTTACCATTATAAAGGACTGCTCATTCAGATACATCTGAAACTGGTTTTTCAGGAGGGTTAATTTTCAACATTTGTGACTGTCATTTAGCGCGCTCACACGGATTTTCAAACGCTGGCGCCACTGATTCAGAAATTATGTTTGTTTTGGCCTGTGGTGCCCTCCCACACTGGTGTCGATAATTACGAAGTAACGTTGTCACAGGATGGATGTCACATTACGCCTTCTCCTAGCCTGTCGCCATTTTGGTGACTCCAAGTCAGATCTTCAACTAGGTACAAAGAAAAATACTTTGAGATCTGTTATACGCTCTACAAGAAACCACTACTCTCTATATGGAACAGTTTCCAGGTTACGATTTTTTTGAAATGATGGCAGGACTTTACAGTGGCGGACACAGAAAAACGTCAAAGAGGGGGCGCTAAAGATATCTTGGGCTACCTCCCCCTTTACCGTAATAGAAATTATCAAGTCTGATGCAAAGTTTAAGAAAGTTTTATTTAAACTGATTGCACACATATACAAGACAATGACATCATATGATATAAAAATGTTACAGTTGTGGTTCTCTCCCTTAAATGATGAATTCTATGCGCCTATTCTTCCTGGCAAATTGGTTAATTACATCGTCAATAGGACAATCAATGCCAGGGTGAGTGTTCAACAGAGCTAAGCCATTAAGTCGATCCTCCTCCATTGTCGACTTAGCCATGTCTTTGTACGCAGCAATGTCGACAATCTTCTTCCTACTGCAGTAATAGATGCAGGTAGACAAGCAGATATTTTGAACGGGACGTGCAAAGTAGAGTAGTCAGATCTGGGACAAACAGGCAACGCTTGCATAGCAAAATCACGATCCTTAAGGGCGTTTATGCTCGTTTGCTTGTATTGAAGAATCTGTCCCATTGGCCTCTTTTTAATCACAAAACTGTAGAATATTCGCGACTTTTCTCGAACAAATGCCAGACACAATAACGTACCGAAATCACTAGAATGGCAGCGACTTATCTCGTAGGTATGTGTTAGCTATCAATATGCCATAGTTGTATCCGCCACTGGGACTTTATGAACACCCTTTATACCCGAATCAGAATAACTAGTTGATTGACGTCTATTTGTTTACAGAGCTGCTACCGTAGCAACTGTTGTGGGTTGGCAGGAGAGCCAACACCGGTATACTAGAGGAAGCCGAAAGGCACGCGTTTTAGCTCACGCAGGCTGGCGTGAGGTCTGGAACAGGACGAGGAAATTAGAATTTAGAAAAACGGACGTAGCTGGTGGAATACTTAACTTTAATCCATTAATGATGAGCGTCGCTCTTGACTGTACATGACTCAGTATCAATAGTAACTGGTAAAGGCGCCTTGCTAGGTCGTAGCAAATGACGTAGCTGAAGGCTATGCTAACTATCGTCTCGGCAAATGAGAGCGTATTTTGTCAGTGAACCATCGCTAGCAAAGTCGGTTGTACAACTGGGGCGAGTGCTAGGAAGTCTCTCTAGACCTGCCGTGTGGCGGCGCCCGGTCTGCAATCAGTGATAGTAGCGACACGCGGGTCCGATGTATACTAACGGACCGCGGCCGATTTAAAGGCTACCACCTAGCAAGTGTGGTGTCTGGCGGTGACACCACATTCCTCCCCCGCAAATCGGCGGACGGTTGTCGCATAAGGCTTCCGCCCGCCGTGGGGAGGACGCCATGTTGACGTATGCGACGAGGTGGGGAGCATAACAACAGGCGAGGCTGTGCCACCCGCACCCTGCCATTCGGACCGCGTGGAGCTAGGAAACGCCTGAAAACCTGCTCCAGGGTGCACGCCAACATGCGGTGTATGCGCCCGCAGAGAGACAGGAGGGGCCGAAGGGTGGACCTCCATCGGGCCGGGGCACCCGACGGGCGAAGACGACATATGGTCCGGAGCGGGCAAGAGTTCCATGGCGGAGGACAACAGGTCACGGGATGCGATCGGCGGCGCGCGACCCAGGGAGGCGTTCGGCGGCTGCAGCGACGCGTCCACTGCGGGCGTCGCTGGCAGGAGAACAGGCGGCGGCGGCGGCGGCGGCGCGTCGCCATGGGGCAAACTGGAAGGCAGCCTCGGTAACACCTGGGGCTGAGGCGAGCCAGTAGATGGGTCCCCAGGGCGCTGACCGGACGGCACCGTCGCTGAAAGCAGACGGGGAGCGGCAGATCCCGTGCGACGACAGAGGCGCAGCTCATTGAGATGCCGACGCACTTCACCAGAGGCCCCCAAAACCAGATACATAGCGCGGCCGAGGCAGCGAAGAATGCGCCCTGCGAGCCAACGCCGTGAACCTCGATAGTGGCGGTAGTAGACAAGGAAGACTGGGGCAAAAGCAGGTGTCTGCCGCTGCACAGGAACCTGATGCGGCGGATGTAGCAAAGACATCAAGGTTCGATGAGGGCGACCGTGAAGCAACTCAGCCGGCAAGCGACCATCTCGGGGCTGAGAGCGATACGAGGACAAAAAGAGCAATAACGCGTCCTCCCGAGAATGCGACTCTTTCAACTTCCACATTTGTGACTTGAAAGTCCTGACCAATCGTTCAGCGGCACCGTTTGACTGTGGCGAAAACGGCGCGGACGTCAGATGTTGAATACCATTGGCCTTGCAGAATGACTGAAATTCTGCGGACATGAATTGTGGGCCATTGTCGGAAACAATAGACTGTGGAAGACCTACAATGCAAAAGATAGCGGATAACGCTTGGATGGTGGCAGAAGACGTCGTGGAAGACATCCGGACAACAAAAGGAAAATTACTGAATGAATCTACCACAACCAACCATCGAGCATTCCAGAATGGACCAGCAAAATCGATGTGTAAGCGTTGCCAAGGGGAAGTGGCTTTTGGCCACGCAAAGAATTTCCGCGGTGGTGCTCATTGTTGTTCGGCACACACCATGCAAGAAGAGCACATATTCGTAATCGCGGCATCGATTCCGAACCAAGTACAGCGCTGACGAGCAAGTTGTTTCGTTCTCACTATACCCCAATGTCCTTGGTGTAGAAGCTGTAAGACAGAGGAGTGTAACGAACGTGGGACCACGACCCTGGACTGATCATTATCAGAACGCAACAACAAAACACCACGTCGTACAAGAAGTTTCTCCTGGTGAGCAAAAAATCGGCGAACCAACGGATCCCCGATCCATGACTTTGACAAGGGCCATTGCGTAGCAACAAAACGCAGAACGGTAGCAAAGACAGGGTCGGCAGCTGTGGCTGTAGCTACACGACGAAAATCAATCGGAAACGATTCGACCACGTCATCGGTTTCCGAATCAATGAACATGCAAGCAAGTTCGGAGGAATCGAATGCTCTATCCTCAGCAACAGGCAAACGGGTCAAAGCATCGGCGTTTCCGTGCTTAGCAGTGGACCGATACAAGTTATCGTAGCGGTACTGCGAGAGGAAAATAGACCAGCGAATGAATTTCTGCGCTGTACGTGGAGGTACAGGCTTGGTCGGATGAAAAAGCGATGTCAAAGGTTTGTGGTCTGTGATGATGGTAAAGTGACGACCATACAAGAAATCATGAAACTTTGTAGCACCAAATACGAGAGCCAAAGCTTCTTTCTCGATCTGTGAATAATTTCGTTGCGCAGACGAGAGCAATTTGGACGCAAGGGCAATAGGGCGATCGTGCGAACCATCTTTGTGCGCAAGTACAGCACCGATCCCGAAATCCGATGCATCCACCATCAACAAAAGGGGCTTCCGGGGATCGAATGGCGTAAGGCAAGTATTGGAAAGCAACGCCAATTTCAACTGGCGAAAGGCGCGTTCGCATTCCGTCGTCCAGTCGAACGGAACACCTTTACGGCGTAAGCGATGAAGCGGAGCTGAAATGGAAGAGGCGTGTGGGATATATTTATGATAATAGTTGATTTTTCCCAGCACACTCTGTAGCTGCTTGAATTCTGTGGCGAAGGCTAGTCTTGTATGGCACGGAGGTGCTCTGGACTGGGATGTATGCCTTGGGCATTGAGTACATGTCCCAGATAGGGTAAGTCATGAACAAAAAACACACATTTGTCCTTCCGCAAGCGAAGACCATTTTGTCGCAAGACCTGAAATAATGTTCTGAGATTGGCTAAATGTTCTTCTTCCGTCTTTCCGGAGACCACAATATCGTCCAGATAGTTTGCTGCAGTAGGGACCGACGCACAAACAGTTTGTAGATATTGCTGGAACACTGCAGGGGCGTGTTAACCACCAACACTCGCTGGGATTCTTCGTCCACCGGTATTTGCATGTACGCATCTGCTAAGTCCAACTTCGAAAAATATTTACCCAGGCACAGTTTGTCAAAAAGATCTTCCGGGCGGGGTAAAGGAAAAGTTGCAGTCACTAGTTGTGGATTCACTGTTGCCTTGAAGTCCACACAAAGTGTCAATTTTCCGGAAGGTTTTTGCAAAATTACTAAGGGTGATGCCCAGAGAGAAGCCTGCACACGTTCAATGACACCTTGTGATTCCAATTCGGGTAATGTTTTTGCGACCTCATCATGCAATGCGTGGGGAACATTGCGCGCTCTGAAAAATTTCGGTTGTGCGTTTACTTTCAGTTCCAAATGTGCTTTATAGTTCTTAGCGCAACCAAGGCCCGGTGCAAAAATGTCTGCAAACTCTCCACATAGACGAGAAACACTGGCTGAAGGCACCGTCTGGTTCACTGATAGGAACTGATTGACTATAGACAAGTTAAACAACTGAAATAAATCTAAACCAAACAAGTTCACTATAGAAGAAGAACGAAGGACGTGAAAAGACACAAGTTTTGTTTGTCCCTTGTATGTTGCAAGAAGGCTGCACTGTCCTAACACAGGGATTGCTTGTCCTGAATAACTATTTAACTTAACATTTTCGGCACGCAACGGAGGTGTGCCCAGTCATTTGTACGTGTCTTTATTGATCAATGAAACTGCAGCTCCGGTATCGAGCTGGAATGGGATCACGTTGCCATTAATGTCCAAATCTACAAAAAGTTTATTGTCCTGCTGACGACAAGAGCGACTGTCTCGTGCAACGTGAACTGACACTGGTACAGAATCACTTGCGACGTGACGGGATTTCCGTCGATGTCGATGCACACTTTTCGTGGGACGAACACAGTCACTGTTAGAGAGAGTGGCACTGGGCGGAGTGGCATGAACTATATGAATTTCCATGGGCGAAGTGTCGCGAGCCTTAGTATCCTTGGTTCGATTCCGATTCCGGCGTGAAGCAAAGGGACTGGAATTGTTTTGGGCTTCCGATCTGAGCTTTTTCTGGCAAACACTTTGAAGATGTCCTTTTTTATTACAGTAAAAGCAAATAGCTTGGTGTGACAGGCAATTCTCATGCGAATGTCTAGTAGCACACCGCAGCATGGTTTGAGCACTGCATTTACTTGCCGGCGCGGTACACTTGGCTGAGAGTCTGGCGGCAGCGGCGCGGCCGGGTGCGAGGACTGTTTACTGTTCTGTGCAGCTCGCCCGGCGGGCCGGTTAACCTGACACACGGTTGGCGATGTTTCAAATGATTCCTGAGCAAAGTCAAGTGTGTCCTGCCGATCCAATATGTCCATCACTTGTTGAAGGGAGGGATTGACTAGTTTCAAAATCTGCTCCCGTATACGAACATCAGAAATGTTCTGTGCTATTGCATCACACACCATAGTATCTGAATAAGGGAGTCCACATTGACACTCAAAAGCACAATCCCTAGTAAGGCCTTGCAAGGTTGCAACCCACTCCCAATTAGTCTGACCTGCTGTACATTTTGTACGAAAGAAGGTATACCATTTGGCAACTACATTGACTGATTCTTTGAAATATGCATCTAATGCAGACAAAATTTCGTCGTAGGACAGAGTTGCTACATCGAGTCGGTGAAAAAAAATGACTATCACACGGTACGTAGTCACCCCAACGGAAGATAATAAAAAAGGCTGCAGCTCGTTACCTTGAATTCTGTAGGTGGCTAGATGGAATCCGAATTGGCGTGACCACTCCGTCCAGCTTTCCAGTGCCACATCAAAAGGACGAAAAGGTGGTGCAACTGCGTTTTGTGGCTGCGTTAGCGGTGGAGCGGCAGCTGTCGCATCGTTTTGCATTGCACGTTGACCCTGGACGAGCTGTCCAAGGACATCCAGTAAGGCCTGCGTCTGCTGATTCTGTAAGCGATAAAATTCAGACAGTACATCTGGAGATGGTGGCGAAGCCATTACACAAGTAAATCAGGGCAGTATAGTTACGAACGCGGTGTTGCCTCGTCACCAATGTTGTGGGTTGGCAGGAGAGCCAACACCGGTATACTAGAGGAAGCCGAAAGGCACGTGTTTTAGCTCACGCAGGCTGGCGTGAGGTCTGGAACAGGACGAGGAAATTAGAATTTAGAAAAACGGACGTAGCTGGTGGAATACTTAACTTTAATCCATTAATGATGAGCGTCGCTCTTGACTGTACATGACTCAGTATCGATAGTAACTGGTAATGGCGCCTTGCTAGGTCGTAGCAAATGACGTAGCTGAAGGCTATGCTAACTATCGTCTCGTCAAATGAGAGCGTATTTTGTCAGTGAACCATCGCTAGCAAAGTCGGTTGTACAACTGGGGCGAGTGCTAGGAAGTCTCTCTAGACCTGCCGTGTGGCGGCGCTCGGTCTGCAATCACTGATAGTGGCGACACGCGGGTCCGACGTATACTAACGGACCGCGGCCGATTTAAAGGCTACCACCTAGCAAGTGTGGTGTCTGGCGGTGACACCACAACAACAGCCAATCAGAGAACACGCTTTACCGTGCCTCCTGTTCCGTTCACCGTTATCAAACCTCTCTGCTACTGCAGATGGTGGTTACTGTAGTCAGCTGCAGATGACTCTCGCAGCCGATAACGTAAATAGTTGTGGTGCGATTCGTACTTTGTTTCTCTGTGCGACAAGTTTATTTTGCGCTACAGAATGTTTGAAGCTTGTAGTAGAAGTGTGCAAAAACTTGTAGTTGCTAAACAGAAAGTTCAGCAGTCTGGTCATGTTTTGCGTGCTCAGACACATGAGGTTTTGTGCTCTGATCAGGAATATTTCGAGAAGGAAAGAGATAATGATGCGACTCTACTGCCTCTAGCGAAGGTAGTTGAAATAACTGCAGACACTGTGGAGATACATAAAAATACTGTCGTCAGATCTGAAGCAGAAATTCTGTGCAGAAGGAGACGAGATTGTTTCATCCTAATAGCGGGCACCCGATAAAAAGAGAAGGACAGAACCACGAGTTACAAACTAGGACTCTCTCCAACAAGATGGTCTTCGCCACCACGTATATCGATATTACGTGAGAAAAGAACGTCCAACTATAAAAGAACTGTGTATTACTCTAAGTGCGGCGGAGTTAGTCAACGGCAGCAAGGGTTATTTGTTAAGGATAGTCAGAGCCCTCGGTTTTCGGTACAAAAATGAATGGACGGAAAATTATAATGGAGAGAGGTGACATGACGTTGTCGAGTTTTAGGAAATATCGTTAAAGTTCCGTTTGAAGACATTGTGTGGCTCCAGGAAATCTGGGTAAACGCCAGTCATTCCGCCTGAAAACTCTGGACGAAAGTGGAAGTTCTGATGTTCCCGTGGTAAAAGGCGCAAGAATCATTGTTTTGCATGCCGGAACTGCATCTGGTTTCGCACGTAACTGCCTCCTCGTTTACAAATCGACCAAAACAAGCGACTACCGCGAGCAGGTAAACCGCGATAGTTTTCTGAAGTAGTTCGTGGGGCAACTATTTTAAAACCTAAATGGGTCATCTGTCACTGCAATGGATAATTCCCCATACCATTCAGTTATTAACGATGAACCTCGAACGACGGCAACAAAAAAGCTGACATTGTTGAATGATTGAAATGTCATAACGTGAAAAGTCAGGGCGATTTATGTAAGACGAAGTTTATGGAAACAGTGAAAAAAAAAAGCCACAGTTTCAGCAGTACGTTAGGGATGAGATAGCTAAAGAACATGGCCCCATGGTTTTTAGGCTCCCACCGTACCACTGCCACTTCAAAGCCGTCGAAATGATTTGGGCACAAATTAAACATTACGTTGCAACAAGTAACAAAAACTTCACTGTGCTACAAATTCAAAGACTGTTAGAGGACGCAGTGGCACAAATAACTCCAGAGAAGTGGAGTAATATTTTACGCCATACAGAAACGATTGTTATGCAAGCATGGAAAAGTGAAATAAGTGTAGAAATTATATCATTGGGCTATTCCACGGCCTCTTCCACGAACCAGAGCACAGTCAACGACAGCGTCGAGTAAGAAAGTGAATCTGAACTAAGAGGTATTTAACCTTTGCCATAGTTCATCTTTATGTATATGTTTGTGTTTCGTATTTTTGACTGAATCGTATGTACTGCATTTGCGTACTAAATCTATAATCATTATTAAGGAATGGTTCTCTGCACAAGTATGACACTCTACAGGCAAGCCGCACTGATTAGTAAGTAATCAAAGAGTTTATATTATTTTAATGCCGTTACTGTGTTTACATGAACGATTCAGATCAAATTTAGCATCCCTTTCGTATCGATTATGATGACTGAACGTGATTCATTCTGATCATAATACACTCCTGGAAATTGAAATAAGAACACCGTGAATTCATTGTCCCAGGAAGGGGAAACTTTATTGACACATTCCTGGGGTCAGATACATCACATGATCACACTGACAGAACCACAGGCACATAGACACAGGCAACAGAGCATGCACAATGTCGGCACTAGTACAGTGTATATCCACCTTTCGCAGCAATGCAGGCTGCTATTCCCCCATGGAGACGATCGTAGAGATGCTGGATGTAGTCCTGTGGAACGGCTTGCCATGCCATTTCCACCTGGCGCCTCAGTTGGACCAGCGTTCGTGCTGGACGTGCAAACCGCGTGAGACGACGCTTCATCCAGTCCCAAACATGCTCAATGGGGGACAGATCCGGAGATCTTGCTGGCCAGGGTAGTTGACTTACACCTTCTAGAGCACGTTGGGTGGCACGGGATACATGCGGACGTGCATTGTCCTGTTGGAACAGCAAGTTCCCTTGCCGGTCTAGGAATGGTAGAACGATGGGTTCGATGACGGTTTGGATGTACCGTGCACTATTCAGTGTCCCCTCGACGATCACCAGTGGTGTACGGCCAGTGTAGGAGATCGCTCCCCACACCATGATGCCGGATGTTGGCCCTGTGTGCTTCGGTCGTATGCAGTCCTGATTGTGGCGCTCACCTGCACGGCGCCAAACACGCATACGACCATCATTGGCACCAAGGCAGAAGCGACTCTCATCGCTGAAGACGACACGTCTCCATTCGTCCCTCCATTCACGCCTGTCGCGACACCACTGGAGGCGGGCTGCACGATGTTGGGGCGTGAGCGGAAGACGGCCTAACGGTGTGCGGGACCGTAACCCAGCTTGATGGAGACGGTTGCGAATGGTCCTCGCCGATACCCCAGGAGCAACAGTGTCCCTAATTTGCTGGGAAGTGGCGGTGCGGTCCCCTACGGCACTGCGTAGGATCCTACGGTCTTGGCGTGCATCCGTGCGTCGCTGCGGTCCAGTCCCAGGTCGACGGGCACGTGCGCCTTCCGCCGACCACTGGCGACAACATCGATGTACTGTGGAGACCTCACGCCCCACGTGTTGAGCAATTCGGCGGTACGTCCACCCGGCCTCCCGCATGCTCACTATACGCCCTCGCTCAAAGTCCGTCAACTGCGCATACGGTTCACGTCCACGCTGTCGCGGCATGCTACCAGTGTTAAAGACTGCGATGGAGCTCTGTATGCCACGGCAAACTGGCTGACACTGACGGCGGCGGTGCACAAATGCTGCGCAGCTAGCGCCATTCGACGGCCAACACGGCGGTTCCTGGTGTGTCCGCTGTGCCGTGCGTGTGATCATTGCTTGTACAGCCCTCTCGTAGTGTCCGGAGCAAGTATGGTGGGTCTGACACACCGGTGTCAATGTGTTCTTTTTTCCATTTCCAGGAGTGTAAAAGACAGTGTGCTTCGCGTTGCTTTTGTTGAGATATACAAATAATAAGAACACGGTCCCATTTTATACACGAGAGTGCGTTTGTTAAGCCACAAGGATATTAGATCCTGTAAAGCGAACACAATACCGCACGTTCAAAGGCGGTGCGAGGAGGTAGTCCAGTAAGCAACTGCACAGCTGTTGCTGCCACAGCCATACTGCTCGCCCACGCACCGGCGAACCGATAACATCGCCCCCTTCCAGGCTCAACCGCGCTTCGTTGCTAGTCACCTCGTTATTCTCACCCGATTATAGTAGAGGCTGCGTACATTGCTGCGGTGGCTCCGTACCTCACGAAACACACGGCGGGGGCGCCGTGAGCGATCAGACGGCGTGGCGCCGGAGTGCTGAGCCGCCACACGCAGCCGCCAGCCGCCAGCTCACAGCTCCCCAGCGCCTCGCCCGCCTGTCCGTAGTGCTTATCGCCAGCCGCCGCCGCCTCCATTACCGGGACAATGCGGCCGTGTATCGAGCCGGCGCTTTCCGCACGCACCTCCTGGCCGAATTTCGTTCCCACCCCGCCTTTGTCCGCTGTGTTACCTTCCGTCAGAGGCGTTCCAGTAACGAGGACCAAATACAGCAGCTTGTTACGACCTGCAAACCCAGTTCAGCTGGTTACTCTCGTAGAGCTTCGAGATCGTTCCCAGTAAGACGGATAAGGCGATGATTATTTAATTTATACACTACTGGCCATTAAAATTGCTACACCAAGAAGAAATACAGATGATAAACGGGTATTCATTGGACAAATATGTTATACTAGAACTGACATGTGATTACATTTTCACGCAATTTGGGTGCATAGATCCTGAGAAATCAGTACACAGAACAACCACCTCTAGCCGTAATAACAGCCTTGATACGCCTGGGCATTGGGTCAGGTACAGCTGCCCATGCAGCTTCAGCACGATACCACAGTTCATCAAGAGTAGTCACGGCATATTCTGACGAGCCAGTTGCTCGGCCACCATTGACCAGACGTTTCCAATTGGTGAGAGATCTGGGCAGGGTACTGGCCAGGGCAACAGTCGAACATTTACTGTATCCAGAAAGGCCCGTACAGGACCTGCAACATGCGGTCGTGCATTATCCAGCTGAAATGTGGGGTTTCGCAGGGATCGAACGAAGGGTAGAGCCACGGGTCGTAACACATCTGAAATGTAACGTCCACTGTTCAAAGTGCCGTCAATGCGAACAAGAGGTGACCGAGACATGTAACCAATGGAACCCCATACCATCACGCCGGGTGATACGCCAGTATGGCGATGACGAATACGCGCTGCCAATGTGCGTTCACCGCGGTGTCGCCAAACACGGATGCGACGATCATGATGCTGTAAACAGAACCTGGATTCATCCGAAAAAATGACGTTTTGTCATTCGTGCACCCAGGTTCGTCGTTGAGGACACCATTGCAGGCGCTCCTGTCTGTGACGCAACGTCAAGGGTAACCGCAGCCATGGTCTCCGAGCTGATAGTCCATCCTGCTGCAAACGTCGTCGAACTGTTCGTGCAGATGGTTGTTGTCTTGCAAACGTCCCCATCTGTTGACTCAGGCATCAAGACGTGGCTGCACGATCCGTTACGGCCACGCAGATAAGATGCCTGTCATCTCGACTGCTAGTGATACGAGACCATTGGAATCCAGCACGGCGTTCCGCATTACCCTCCTGAACCCACCGACTCCATATTCTGCTAACACTCATTGGATCTCGACCAACGCGAGCAGCAATGTAGCGATACGATAAACTGCAATCGCGATAGGCTACAATCTGACCTTTATCAAAGTAGTAAACGTGATGGTATGCATTTCTCCTCCTTACACGACGCATCACAACAACGTTTCACCAGGCAACGCCGGTCAACTGCTGTTTGTGTATGAGAAATCGGTTGGAAATTTTCCTCATGTCAGCACGTTGTAGGTGTCGTCACCGGCGCCAGTCTTTTGTGAACCCTCTGAAAAGCTAATCATTTGCAGATCACAGCATCTTCTTCCTGTCGATTAAATTTTTCGCATCTGTAGCACGTCATCTACGTGGTGTAGCAATTTTAACGGCCAGTAGTGTATTATCGCTCTGGACAGTGTTTGCGGCCCACCAGAAGCATCAACGTTCACGAAATTGGTCAAAATTGTCAATTTTCAATTTATTTTTTATTAGTGGACCTCACTAACAACACGTTCCCTAAGTTTCAATGACGAAATCGCATCCGAGCTGGCTGAAGAATAATTAACTTCCTGTCACGATCACTTTTTGAGGCAATGCCTCAGTACTAGTTGGGTGAACAAAGATTCCGTCGATTACTTTCAAGCAAACTTGCACGGGATGCATCTAGAAGGCTGTCATACATACTCTTGGGTTTTATACATCATCTGTTACTCTGTTCCGTATCTTAGAAACAATAACAAACCAGCTGCTTTGTTTCTAAGAAATTCTTGTTTTGTCACATTTTTTTCTGCTACACTTGTCAGCGTTGCAACTTATGATGCAGTTCCTGTATTTAATGTTGGGAAAGCAGGGAGGATGAAAGTATTAGAGAGAATGGGCTTTAAGATAGGAAATATCATTCAAGACGTCTTGGGGAAAATACATTTACGGCGTCTCTCTGCAGCTGGGAAAAACATATTAAAGAAAAGAGGGCAGAAAACAAGAAACAGAAGAGAAGTCTTGAACGGAAAGAATATCCTGACTATAAATCTGGGTCCTTCTGAAGACGTGACAAAACAAAAACCTTAGCTTGAACTCTAGATTGCTGTTTTTGAAAATTATATTTTTCTCAGAATTTATGAAGGCTCGAATTATGAAATTTTGTACACCTATTTCTATAAACCCAATAACAGTTGTCTCAAGAGTAAATTTTTAAATTCTGCATAAAGCTGAGGTATGTGGCAAACTCTTTGCAATTTTGCACCATTAATTATCATTTTCTTTGGACTTTTGTCCCACACCAAATCGGGGTCTGCCTTGTTACTATGGATTTGGCGATGTTAATGTCAGATGGTGGCCGGATGCCCTTCCTGCCGCCACCGTACCTCCCGGGACGGAAAGAGTGTACCCCTGCTGTCTGCGTCTAGTGTAATCCATGAAATAGTGCGAACGTTTTGAAGTGCTGCGAGTCATGTAACTGAGGCGGGACGTGGCGACCAGTCTGGCATTCACATAGGGGGAATCACATCCAGGCTGTCTGGCACACCGGCCCTCGTCGTTAATCCGCCGGGCGGATTCAATCCGGGGCCGGGGGGGCCCACCGGAGTCCAGGAAGCAGCGCGTTAGCACCCTCGGCTAGCCTGGCGGGTCTGCGGAATTTTGTACGAATTTTACATTATACTTACAGACTTACAATTAAAAATTACTAAAATTCTTCTATAGACGTACTCAAAAAACCTCATGAGGGAAGATTACTGTATGCAAAGAGATTAAACAGAATGTTGTAGCACCCTCTAAAATTGTTTCTGAGAAAAAAGTATATATATTTCTTTTTCAAATAAAATTTTTAAATTTCATAAAAACTCAAATATATGTAATCCAAGGAACTTAATAGTAAATCTGTTAAATTCATGTGGATTTGGTGAATCTTTTAAAGTGTTCTTCATGAATGCGTCACTCTAACTTATTCTGGTACATCTGCTGGAGAGAAATTCCACCGTACGCAAGACACCATTCTATAGTTTTTTATTACTACCCAAACATATCGCGCCACTTTATGTGCTGAGATATTTTTCTTATGTTCTACCTGAAAAATTATCATTACATGTTAACTTCTTGTGTAGACAGTATGAATATTTGGTTCAAAGGTACGGGATGGTTATAACTAAAATTTCGCTACCTGAGAACGCGACCATGAAAGACGAGTGATTGTATGATAATGAAACTTCATGGAAACGTTTTTTTAGGACATGGGGAAGACAAATAACGGATATAACATTGAAAGAAACACATTTTAATTTCACACAAGAGGGTAACAAAAAATCTTCAAATGCGTGTGAAATCTTATGGGACTTAACTGCTAAGGTCATCAATCCCTAAGCTTACACATTACTTAACCTAGATTATCCTAGGGACAAACACACACACCCATGCCCGAGGGAGGACTCGAACCCCCGCCGGGACCAGCCGAAGAGGGTAACATGCGACCCTTTCGAATGACAAAATTCCAGCTGATAGAATCTAAGAAAATGAGTTGTCACTGTGACAAAGCTCTTTCTGATTCTACTACAAGTACAACGTACTCGTGCTGAAATCCGTGAAGAAATAGCCGAATTACAAAAACGACGAAGTTCCAACTGATATCACTACGATTCATTGGGATAACAAGGCTCTGTTTGACAGATGGAACTTACTTTTTTTTATTATTGAATGAGGCCTTTTTCCTTGTAAGTAATGATTAGTAAAGCTGAATATTTGCGTAATTATTACTTTTAATTAATCAGATCTTGTCGCCATAATAAAAACTAGGAATGAAATTAGGAAAATACCCACCATGTACATTGTTCACTTCTGGAAGAATAACAAGAAAAACGAGGGCTGGGAAATTTGCTCTCTGTCGCGTTATTTAGCGTGTTACTTACGGGTTTTTTAGTCTGTGGTCATACATCTCCTGTTTATGACGTGTTCAGGAACTTTTTTGTTTCGCTGTTCTTAGTCCTTATTGTTCCACACGAATTTAATATAATTTATTAGAAAAGCACAAGGTTTCTACCATCATTTCACCTGTTTTTATAACTATGTGATGTTCATTTGTTTCGTTTCATGTTTGTTTGGAGTGTGACGCATGATTGCAGAATTGTTGTTAATGTTTTATGTGTTTAGCTTGCGTGTTTGTGGTGTGTTTTTGGAAATTGGAAATTTGTGGTAAGGTACTATGGGACCAAGTTGCTGAGGTCATCGGTCCCTAGGCCTACAATGTACTTAACCTAACTTAAACTAACTTAGGCTAAGGACAACACACACACCCATGCCCGAGGGAGGACTCGAACCTCCTACGGGAGGGAGCCGCGCGAACCGTGACAGGGCACCACAGAGCGGCCTGGTACCCCGCACGGCTGTGTGTGTGGGGGGGGGGGGGGGGGGGGAGGGGTGAGTGTGTGTGTGTACACTCTTTCCTTGTGCTATCGGCTTAAATTTGTATCCAGTCTTTTCCCACAACTTGGTGATATCATTTGTATAATGAACACGGTTCTAGTACGCTAGATCCACTATGATCTCACTGCTAAAGGCTTTGATGAACTCACTTTCTTTTTTATCTTCTTATAGGTATGATTATTTTTTGTGTTGGATAAGTGCAGAAAGAAGGGAATAACGTGTCCCTTACACTTCAAAGTAAGTAGGAAACACATGGTAATAAAAAATAAAGGACACGAAACTCTCCTTCGCGTAGGTTAACAAGTCCGGACTGCTTGGGCAAGTGGCAAATTATATTCATCTTCGTTGTTCGTATATTATCTTCAGGAGCACAGCAACACCTCTCGGATTCCCCTGTTCCTCCTTATATCTTCGACGCCACCTTTCCTCTCCCCTTCGCCAGATTACCATACTCAGAATTCTGAATTTCAGAGAACTGTTCTGCAACGCCCACAGAATCTGCACAGTACGTGTGCTGAGTCTCTTTTTACCGCAGATCCTGGAGGTCACTTGCATTGTCAGAGTGCAGCGGAGCGCGCTTATGTATATGGCTTACTCGGTCTCACCTAAATAAAGATATTGACGTTCAGCTGCCACAAACATCGCCCGCCAACACCTCCAACTGACGTTACGTGGGTCATCAACATCACTATAAAACGTTCAGCCACGTAAGAAAAGGCAGATTCGTAAATGCGAATCATCAGGATCCTCTGACTGTCTCAAACACCCACCACGCTTGCATAGGATCGGTAGACTGCAGAGATACCAAAACCAGACGATTGATAGCAATTAATGAAATTAATCGAACACCTCTTCCATTCTTTGACTTCTACCACATTTTACTGAGCACACTGGAAATACAACGACAGCACTTTTTACCTGAAAACTCTTAAACAGAAAAAGGCTAACTACTAAGGATACGTCCGTATGCATTAAAACCGAAGCTCCTTTAGGATCTCCCATAAATCTCACCTGCGTACTTTCATACACTTTGAAGCATAAGACTGCCTCGGTCACACCTTTAAAAATCCTGAGTCTCTCCTAGGAGCTCTTTACAGTAACAGAAAACCACGCCTCCTCTAGCCTTCTACCGAAGCGAATTCTCTCCTCCCACCCGTAAATTAATTACAGCGAGTTTCCTTAAGTGCTTTACCTTTCACTGCGAAGACCACGTCTCTCCGTTTTTCACCACTCCGCGTAAAAGTTTCCTATCTCTTCCTTCGTTCTGACGTTTTCTACGAAAATATAGTTTCTCGCCACAATCCAAACACGCCATCCACCCTCTGACCTCCACACCACAATAACTTTCAACACCTACACCCCGCAAATGCTCCCGTGCGTTGACGCACTTTTTACGATCTTACTCTTTTTATTGACTACTTCAACAAAATCCATAAAACGGAGTTCCTCTTGGTCTCTGGTGCCCGTTCTGTGCCGCTGCAGCGCTTGATATTCCCAGCTGACTCTCCAATATAGCTATAGTTCAGAAACCACAAATACACTCGAAGAGAAAAAGAATATGTACCACGAACGAATTATGTGAATAGGACGGAAAATGGTAGATTTATATACATGCACAGACAAATAAATGGTTAGAATTTCAGAAAAAATGGATGAGTTATTCAAGGGAAAGAGATTTACAAATTGAGCAAGTTAATAACGCGTTGACACACCTCTGACTCTTATGCAAGCAGTTATTTGGCTCTGGCATTGACTGCTACAACTGCTGCATATTCTTCTAAGGGATATCGTGCCAAATTCTGTCCAACTGGGCGTCGTATCGGCACAATCCCCAGCTGGTTGGAGGGCTTCGCCCATAATGCTCCAAACGTTATCAATTAAGGAGAGATCCTGCGACCTTGCTGGCCACGGTATGGTTTGGCAAATACGAAGACAAGCAGTAGAAACTCTCGCCGAGTGCGAGCGCACATTATCTCGCTGAAATGTAAGCCCGAGTTGACTTGCCATGAAGGGCGGAACTGGACGCCGAATATCTTCGACGTACCGCTGTGCTGTAAAGGTGTCACCGATGACAACCACAGGGGTCCTGCTATGAAATGAGATGGTCTGCCAGACCACCACTCCATGTTGTCGGCTGGAGCTGTATGGCAGGCTTCTGTATGGTTGGTTTCCCACCGCTGGCTAGAGCATCTCCAGACACCTCTTCGCTAGCCACAGGGGCTCAGTTCGAAGGGGGGCTCATCACTGAAAACAGTTCCACTCCAGTCAATGAGATGCCAGACCGAAAATGCCCCATATCACTGCAAACTGGATTGTTGGTATACAGAGGTGAATGGTATTGGTGCGAGGGGCGCCATGAGCTTAACCCCCTTTCTGTGAGTGAGTCTCCTATTTATGGTCGTTGTGGTCACTGAAGCACTAGTTGCACGCCGGATCGATGATGATGATCAATCCTGGGCTCTGAGTGTCTCCATGACTATTGTTCGGTTCTTACATTCTTACCTCATTCCAAGTCGACCGCTTCCTTCTGCAATGTTCTCGGAAAGAAAAATGGTCCATACATCTTTTCCCGTGAAACTGCACAAAACACATCAAATTTTGGAGAGTCCCTCTCATGTTGTACAACTTCATGTTGTTCTTCCGTATCCCATATTCTCAGATTATGACGGTTCACCTTTCCATTTAAATGGAATGTTGCCCCGTCACTAAACATTAACAAGTAAGAGTGGAAGGAAACTATCATCCTCCATCTTGCCAAGAACGAAATTATAGATCTCCACATGTTGTTGTTTGTCACCTTCACGAAGAGCTTGCAGTAGCTGAATTTTGCATGGTTTCAAGTGTAAATGTCGACGCAACACACAACAGACAGACATCTGGGGCTTGCTGAAATGTCGAGCTGCACGGCGAATGGATTTCTGCGGACTACTTGTGGAACGTGGCGGATGCGTTCGACGTCTGTGTCAGACACTCGGGGACGGTCCGACGATTTGCCTTTACACAGACAACCTGTTTCCGGAATTGTTCATGCCATCGTCTAATGCTCTGTGCTGCAGGAGGATCCACACTATACTTAGTACGAAAGTCACGCTGAACAGTTATTACTGACCCGCACTGCGCAAAACGTAGAACACAAAACGCTTTCTTTTATCCCTGCACCATTTTTACTAGAACTGAAGTGGCCGCACACTGCTGCTACCTAACGGGAACCATGTAGAACTCGAGAGTTTGCTCTTTTCAACACGCACATACCTCAACTATCATAAAAGTTATGAATTTTGAAATCGGGTGATTCTTTCTGATACACCTTGTATATTATTTTCCCTGTGGCAGAAGTGAGGTCGCCGTCCAAGCTAAATTTCCTCTATTGGCGTTCATCCAAAGAATGATAGGTACTGATCTAGAAATTCCAATTAAGGTCCCCTTAAATAGGCCAACATGTCTCTAACGCCCATTTCAAGATTACACAGTAGGCGCATTAGCATTTTACAGCTAGAAGGCTTATGGGCATGAGGAGTTCCTACCGAAACAACGTTCACCAAATCATTCGAACATTGAACATATGTCGAGGTGAAAATAAAACCTTTGAGTACACCTCGTATGCTTCGCAATATAGAAACGAGCCGGCGGAAATTGCGCTCAGACTGTAAAGTACTGTACAGCTATGGCGTGAATGAAGTGCAATGTGGCAGATTTGCATTTCTCTTTGAGGACACACTGACGAGGAAATAGTATGCGAAAACGTAGCGTTTTTTTCTAGAATTCTTCTCATAAGACACAAAAACTTTGCTGGAAATATAACACACTGCCATTTTCGAAAGATACTAAATGGGAATACTTCGGCAATGGTCAGTACAGTCAAATGACAAAGTCAAAAATTTTTGTGGGTACATTACGTAGCTTGAATCCAGGATCGACTATTTTCCCCTAGAAGTTAGAGCTACTTAAACCTAACTAACCTAAGGACATCACACACATCCATGCCCGAGGCAGGATTCGAATCTGCGACCGTAGCGGTCACGCGGTTCCAGACTGAAACACCTAGAACAGCACGGCCACACCGGCCGCCGTCGGTAGCTTTCCCGGAATACTTGATCGGGAACTGCCGTAGACAACACACATTCACCATGTGTTACTCGCTTTTGCATGTATTTTCCATAGAGATCTTTCTCTATTTTATGTGCCTGCACAATAAAAGAACCTTCGTAAGTTACGTATCAGAGTCGTAATCTAAATCTAACATCATACTCGCGGTAGACATGGCAGGGTGTTTTGCGCTACGCGAGCGCTGGGCCAATACTGTGCCCTCCCGTGCCTGCGCTGTGTACAGTGTGCGCTGACCTGAATAACTCTGTTGCTATGTTCGGCCTCAGTTCTGCCTCCGCTGCGTGCAGTGTGCTGCGGGCCTAATAGTCTTTGTTTCGGTCCCTCGTCTGTGTTACTTGGTTTCATTCGTTTGTTTGGGGCCGACGATGTCTTAGTTCCACGATGTTTGTTCTCATCTTCGTTTAGTTACAGTCCCGTGTCTGTGATAAGTAAGTCATTAGTCACACTTATTTCGACTGCATTTTTAATGGTGCATTCGCAGCACGTGGAGACGAACGAGAAGATCTTGGTCTCTCAGTAGTCCATGTTGGGTCTCGTTCAAAGACAACACCAACAGCAGACTTTTCTGACTTACTCAATCTGATGTGACGTCTGTGTTCATCGCATGTGTCTTTAACACTGCAACACGCCTGTACAATGCAATATTACCTACTCTAGTACGGGATTTTGTACAAACCTGGTCTTATTAGGCCTAGAAATCCAGCATCAAGTTCACTCGTCCCGGAGGCGGAAAGACACACTTTATTCAATGTATGTTGAAAAATCTGCTAATCTTGGAGGACACACCAGCAACAGAAGGTAGAACAACAATTCTCGTAGACTTCCTCGTTTCTTTTGGCTGCTCCAGAGCTTTAGTGCGTGATGGTACAAATGCACTGCGAATCTTCTTGTCGGAGTAGCCGTTCTAGACAAACATGGAGTGGAAGTAGGTAAGCTTTGCTGATAAGCTCTCTAGATCTGATACAACACTAGCCGTATGAATGAGAATCCGCAACACACTGCTGCGTTGGGATGGATGACGATACCTCGCAGATAAGAACGTCCAGAAATGGGAGGTCTCCATTTTCTCCTCTTTAAGATCGAAATAGATGCCTGGAAGGAGGGAGCTTACGTGTTTCAAAAATGAGTGAAGTGTTGCTCTCCTATACGGTCAGTACTTTTTAGTACTTTTTGCAACAAGGGACAAGCGCTGCACAAGGAAATTTACCAAATGTCGATTCTGTGGAACAGTCGTTACACTAACGGTGGCTGAAATATTGTAATAACAGAAAGTGATTCGTAATTGCTGCCATTACCTACATTCACATCCCTTCTGTGCAAGCGACCTCGTAATGTAGGGTGGAGTGTATTTGCGATACCACCACAATTTCCAAGCTTTCCCGTTACAGTTGCAAATAGTGGCGTGGGGCGACGGCTGTCGGTAAACCATCGTATGGGCTGTAATGTCTCATATTTTCCCGTCGTGGCAACATCACTAGATATGAATCTAAGAGAGTAACACGTTGCCTGTTTCTCTCGGATCGTATCTCTCGAAAATCTCATAGTGTACCTGTGTGCGATGCACAGAGTACTCCTGGTAGCGCCAGCTACTGGAGTCTGATCAGCACCTGCACAACGCCCTCTTGCCCAGTCAACGATCCCGTGACGAGATACGCCTCACTTATTATTCCCTAACCAATAAATTCCCATCACTAATTCTCTTAAGAACCGAACTCCCATATATCCATGTATAAAAGAGCTACAAACATGCTTATTTTACAATTGAGTTAATGTGTTGAGTATTCGATGCTAAGCATATAAAACTTTCACGACTGGATTATGTTGGTTTTATTAGTTTCGTATTCTTATAGACTCATAAAAAATTCAAAACCAAATAAATTAAAACGTCGTAGTCCACGCTGTAGTTTTTCCGCATAAACAACAGATCGTTAGTGAGTGATAAAGTGTTTTCCATAATTATTTTGTGGTGTTGAAAGCGAGAAAATGCTTAAAATTACGTGTAAAGTTTGTTGGAAGTTGCTAAGTGCCTTCATTCTCAAATACTGGATAAAAGTACTTTGGGTAATTGGCGCACCGTCAGTTTCGGTTGCCTGAAAGCACAGTTTCTAACTGAAACACTTGAATTATTGTGTTCAACCTTTAATTTAAGATTATACCGCTTAATGATTAAATTACGACAACATTTTAATTTTTTTAAATTGATCAGTAACTGTATGAAGTACTGAAAAATCAGTTTTTTGCTGCCCCTCGAAGCCTTTACATAGTCAACGTGCAACTGAGGCAGAGTGCATTTTTAACCGTTTAGTAATATAGGTAACAGCCCTATGCTGTTGAGCAATACTCTAGAAACAGTCAAACAAACCTATTTTAAGAAAATTCTTCCTTGGAGGGGTTTTCTTGTATCTAGGATCAATAACGTCTAAGGCTCCGACATAGAAATCGACATCGAGATAGCACGTTCACTGACATACACGACAGTCCACGCCAGAAGGAGCTTCCAAGACATTCCGGTCCACACAATGTGAGTCTCGCAACATGCCCAGTGAAGACTTGCACATGGAGTGCAATAAAGCTTCGGATCATCAAGCTGTTAGTGAGGTCGACTGAAATTTTCGAGAAAACCACATGTTACCTGTTTATCAGGTTATTGAATTGGTGGACTCTGCTGTTGTGTATGACAAGTTGGCATTAGAGCCTTCGACATTCTGTTAACTATCATTATCTTTCTATTTTTGATTCTACTAGACTTCGGCTCGATATGGGAATGTCACGATCTCATTCACTTGTTATACCGCGAATGTTAATTCAGTTGGTGAAGAAGCCAGAGTGAAGTGTCACGGCTTCGGGCTCTTTCACAGTAAATCAGTGCTTACACTCACAAATTAATTTATTGACACAATCAATTTGTGTTCGAAAACGTAAGTTCTGTGCTCTGTTGGCAGTTCAAAACAAATATGAAAAATCATTCTTGAAAAATGAAGGACTTCTTTGACGACAAAGTTCTTGGAAAAGAAGAAAATAAAACGTTGCGCGAGACTGAAAAGTTCTCTTGTAAACGAAAACGACTATCTTCTTAGACATGCACAATAGTCAAAAAATTACAGTTCCATCTCACGAGCAATACAAGGATTTCCAGCATCAGATTCCACAGCCAAAGCAGCGGGTCGCCATGCACGGTGGCCCCGGAATGGCAAGGCGACTTTTGAAGCTGGGCTGCGGCGTGATCCTGGCTAACTTCTGCGTCTGCTGACGGAGACGGAACTGCCACCTGATCGCTTTCTTTTCTGTATTGTGATTTAATTCCCCTACCCGATATGGGCAGGGGAGGGCTGTCAGCAGCACAATCCGACGCTCTTCAGCCGAGCCGGCTGGGGTGGCGTAGCGGTTCTAGGCGCTACAGTCTGGAACCGCGGCCGCAGGTTCGCATCCTGCCTCGGGCATGGATGTGTGTGATGTCCATAGGTTAGTTAGGTTTAAGTAGTTCTAAGTTCTAGGGGACTGATGACCTCAGAAGTTAAGTCCCATAGTTCTCGGAGCCATTTGAACCATCTGAATCTTCAGCCGAGTGACATGACAGCTAATACAAGAAGAAAATGTTACATATAAAGGCGATAAAAAAGGGGGACATAAAACAGAGTAAGGGAAGATAATGGAGGTAAAAACACACTGACAAGGAGACGTTCATGGGGCACAATTAAAAAAGTCGACACAAAGTTAAAAAACACAGTTGGCGATTCGTAGAACAGAAAAAAGGCACTGAAGTCACATGCACAGGTTAAAAGTTGGCCACAGTATTAAAAACACTTTGGAACAACACACTTTAAACCCACTTGGAGCACACACGATGAGGAATAATACTGCCAGGTCGGACCTGCCGATGGAGAAGCCTGAGAGGATGGAAAAGGAGGGGAGAGCAAGGTGCAGCAGGGGAGGGGGCGGGATGAAAAGAGTAGGGGCGACAGCGGGTGCACCAAGAGGCAGGAGACAGGGGGGCAGGAGATGAAAAGGGAATACAAGGCAAGAGGGAGTTCAGTTATACTGAAGGGGAGCACAGGAGAGGGAGGGGGAGTAAGTGCGGAATGCCGCTCAGGAGAAGGGAGGAGAAGGAAAGAGAGCCCTGAGGAGGAGGCAGGAGGAAGGTGGGGATAGAGTTGGTAGGAAGGGTAGATGTCAGGGCAAAGCTCGTCATCCGGGAGGGGTAGCCATCTGCTCGCCGAGCGAGGGCAGTTACATCCATGTGGCGGGTGAGTACTAGATAGCTATTGGTCTACCTGCATGGGCTCAGATTGGCTGAAGGAAGTGACGCGCCGATGCACCAAGAGGCCCCTATATGTGACGGCCTCTACTGCTCTTGTTTGCGTCTTCGGAACTAGTCTGCTTCTTGCAGGCCAAGGAAACTTCGGCTGACTTCAGCCGGTGCGCCTGCGGAGCTCGAACGGTGACCCACATAGCGGTGCGGTGTTGCGGGTTGGTGACGTTGTAGGAGACCCCCCCGAAACACGCCGCAGGGTCCTGTGTCGAATACTTCCGATGTCATTTCATTAAGATTCTTTTTTGAAAGTCAGCGTGGTGTGTACTTTTCCTTCAGCTAGTTTTATATTGTCATCCACTTTATACCGGTCCGGACTGTTCCTCCCATTCATTTCTATGTCACTTTACACCAATAGTACGATCTGCCCTCCTATGTAGGGGCAGCACATTACATGTATTCATGCTCATGCTCCAAGTGCCGATGCTCTGCACGTCGTTGGTTTTCACCTGTTGCAACTTTTCAATATACCACGGGTGATCAATAACTTTTCCCATGGGACCCGCAAACTTGAGTTACTGATTCGAAGAGCGTCGCATTGTCTGGTGACTAGTCGTTTACACAAATAAAAAAATCATTAATGGAGAAATATTTAGTTTATTATTTAAGACTAGAGTCACTGGACAACATTACTTTACAGACTACGAGGTAAGAAGATGCTTTTCTAAGGCGCTTTCTCGAGTGTCCTGTTTTGCTACAAGACTTTCAAATATAGGTGGTAACTGGAGAGTACAGTTCGCACAAGTTCACTTAAGTGTTCATCAGTTATTCCAGATTTCTATTTCTATTTCTGTGTAAGGAAATTCAGTGTTGAGTATAGTGACTCTCAACCAAATGGTCCAGATAATTTAATTCTCTTGGTGCAATCTTCTGTTAATGTGCATTTTTCTTCTGAAATCTAAATCCAAAATTCAGTAATTGAACAAACACTTCATTTCAGTCCTTCTAGTCCTTCACCCTCACACTTCCAATAGCTCCAACTGTGTAGCTGCTGAATCCTCTAAAACTGTCAAATGGGTTTTCCAGGAATAAAAATGAAGGTTTCAGTGTATTCAAATCGCAAAATCTGCCGTATTTCCTTAGCGGTAAAACGTCCCCTTACAACAATTATACAAGACTGTGCTTAAACTGACACACAATATTTTTTAGCGCAACGCAATCTGACTTTCAGAAATCCCTACAAAGGAATGGCCCTGACTAACATTCACCTATACCTTTCACAAATCACTTACCTCACAAAAATCTTCGTTACTCAAGCTACAGCAATACAGCGAGCGCCACTACTGCCAGCTAAATAACAGATTCAAACTACGGAAGCCACTAACTACTAGTAGGCATAGTTAGCAAATGAAAGATTTTAATAGAGTACAAACAATGTATTTACCTTAATAGTCATCAAAACTCATAATATATACAGCAGTTCATGACATCCATTTTTACAAATTTCAAAACTCCGCCATTTCTCTCCCCACATCCACCACTGCTGGCAGCTCACCTCCAACTGCGCAACGCTACGCGCTGTTCACGTCCAGCTGCCCAACACTACAATGGCAGACAACAATGCAAACTAGCCACAGACTGCACACAGCACAGCCAGTGATTTTCATACAGAGAGCGCTACGTGGCGGCGGCGTTACCAATATAAGAACCTAAACAGCCTACTTACAGTGGAGCCAAATATTTCACATAATTTCTCTTTCTATCCGCAGTCCGAACTTAGGGAATGGTTTCAGTAATTTCTTCAGGCATGTGAAATGAGCATATATTTTGGTCTAAAAGTCCTTCAGAAATTGTCTGTATTTGTTACGAAAGCTGAACTCTGCGCCAAATGAGAAATATGGTTTCCATTTCCTTGTATTAATATGTTTACCGTCTGTAAATGCTGTTCAACATCTGTAATAAAAGCATCTAACAAACACTGTGTGTCAACAAGTTGAGGGAAAGACTTTTGTTTTGAATGGCTCTAGTAACTGGAAGAAACTGCTGGCAGTATTGCACATTGATAGTCATCTAGCAGTACCAAACAGATCAGGAAGATCGTCATTGTACATCGCTTCTATGAAATATTTGAATTGTCTGTGTGTTTTAGCATTTGAGCGGATGTAGGTGACAGTTTTTAGAATTATCTGCATAGCTTGCGGATATTTTAAATACCTGCCGTGTACAGCGCATAAAGGTGACAAGGAGGTAACTAGAGTACAGCACTGACAAGACGACGAGGGCCGCACTAGACTGAGGCTAGACAGGAGTGCGACTCAGGAGCCACTGCCTGCCGCATAAATTTGTGCCGTCGGCGTACGGCTTCAAAGAGATTCCTACTTTATTCACCAGGTCATTTGTGTAAGTAGTGAAATACAAACATCAAAAGCGTGTTGCATCACTACTGTTCTAGGCGTCCCTGAACCTTTACATAAAAATGGTACAGAGATTTACAAAAACAACACTTAAGCTCTCTTTATAGCCCATGAAAACAAAAAATTGCAAGGTGTACAATAATAATCTAGACTTTCTGAATCTGTATTCCAGATAGCTGGCATACGCCATTACCTCTAATACTCGGTGACAATTCCTCTCGCATTGATACATGTGGCATATTGTCCACTACATCAACAAGGCACTGTTGGTCCAGATTGTCCCACTCCTCAACGGTGACTCGGCGTAGACCTCTCAGATTGGTTGCTGGGTCATCTCGTCCAAAAGCAGCCATTTTCAATGTATCCCAGGCATGTTCGATAGAGTTCATGTGTCCGCAGCTCCTGGTCTAGTGGCTAGCGTTGCTACCTCTGGAACACTAGGTCCCGGATTAGATTGCCGGCCCAGTTGGGGATTTTCTCTGTCAAGGGACTTGGTGTTTGTGATGCCCGCATCATTTCATCATCATCCCCATTCATGACAGTGGCTAGATTAGGTTGTGTAAAAAGTGGGACTTCGTACGGGCGCTGATGACCGCGCAGTTAAGCGCCTCACAAACCAAACAACATCATCATAGGGTCCATGTCTGGAGAACATGCTAACTATTCTAATCTAGCGATTTTGTTATCATGAAGGAACGGTTTCACGAGAGCTTCACGGTGAGTGCGAGAACTGTCGTATATTAAAACGAATCCCTCTCCGAAATGCTGCCGATATGATTGCACTATACGTCGGAGGATGTCATCTCTGTCTCGTATATCCGTTTGATTGCCTTCGGTGACTGCCCGTGGCGTACGTCGGCTCCACAAAACATGGGGAAATCACCACCTTGTTGTACTCGCTGGACAGTGTGTCTAAGACGTTCGGGCTGACCAGATTGCCCCCAAAAACGTCTCATCTGTAAATAGAAGTTGATGCCAATCCTGACCAGTGCCATTCAGCATGTTGTTGGATTCACCGCGCTGTATGGTGTCTAGGTGTCAAAGTTGGACCTCGCTATGGGCGTCGGGAGTGAAACAGTACACCATACAGCCAATTTTATACGGTTTGACTCTAAACACTGTGTGCTGTGGCTGCGCGAAAATCATTATTCAGCATGGTGGCGTTCCTCTCAGGGTTCCTACGAGCTGAAACCCGTAAGTAGATCTCATCAGCTGTAGTAGTAGCCATTGGGCAGCCTGAGCTAGGCAAGTCGTTAACAATTCCAGTATCTCTGTACCTCCTCCATGTCCAGACATCATCACTTTGATTCATTCTGAGACGTTCGGAGACTTCCTTTCATGAGAGCCCTTCCTGACTCAACTAACACTGCGGATACAATCAAACTTCGGAATTGACCTTCTAGGCATGGCGGATCTACAGACAACACAAGTAATTTACTTCCTTCCTGGTTTTATGGCTGGAACTGATCGGCTGTCTTACCCACTCCGTCGCATAGGCACTGCTCATGCGTGGTTGTTTACATCTTTGTGCAGGCTGAGTGACATCTATGAACAATCTAAAGGATGATACAATATAGACATTTAGCGTCAGTTTTAAGGAGAGCTAGGAACTGAAGTGATGCAACACTTTTTTATGTGTGTATAATGGCCCTAGACCACTTCCTGAAGTTACTACCAAGGTACACAACTATTATTGATCTGCCTGGTTTTAAAACATACCTTTGATGTCTATTCTACGAGGGAGTGCCGAAAAGTAATTCCTCCGAATTTTTTATGTGAAAACTCTTAAAGCTTTTTAAACAAAACAAATTTTGTTAACACTGTACATCTTTATTCGTCATGTTTATATATTTGCAGCCCTCTATCGCTAATGGGCTACGAACTGTAGCGTGCAACGTGGCGGTGTGTGTCATAGCTATGTCTGTGCGTGAGAAACAGCTTGCTGTAATCAAGTTTCGAATTCGAAGTGTTCGTCCACACATGGAGCACCCTCTCCTTCAACAGAACAATGCCACATCATACACGAGCGCCTGGGGTTCACTGTCATCGATCATCCTCCATACAGTCCCGACTTGGCCCATCTGATTTTTATCTGTTTTCGAAACTTAAAGAACACCTCCGCGGACCTCACTTTGATAGTGAAGAAGTGGTGCAAGTAGAGGTGAGGTTGTAGCTCTGTCAACAAAGCCAAATATTCTAAAATGACGGTATCAACAAACCGGTCTCTCTTTTGAAGAAATGTGTTCGTCGCCAGGTAGACTATGTCGAGAAATAAATATGTAGACACGAAGAATGAAGATGTAGAATGTTAGTAATGTATGTTTTATTTAAAAAGCTTTAATAGTTCTCACGTAAAAATTCGGAGGCACTCACCTTCAGTACGCCCACACACTATAATACTGGCACGGTAATGTAATACAAAGCTCTCCCCGCCATTACTGACTTAACTATAACCCCGACAATGTAAATGTTATGTAGTTATTTACTGGTGGTGGAGAATCTACTTGCCGATACAGAGAAAAGGGGATAAGAGGCACCCTCAACACACTCATGATATAAATATTTAGTGAATTTAATTAATGACTAGCAATTGATAACGACTTAATTAATACCTCGTAACAAACAGATAGTCATACAATCATATTTTCTATAACTGTGATACTGACCAACCGGTGTTCAGTGAGGCAAGGTCTAATTCAGATAACAAAAAAAGATTCAGATCAATAAATATGAGTGGGCATTTGGTAGGGATTTGTAAAAATAGTAGTTGTAGGTTGCTAATAATTTCCACAAGGCATTTATAGAACAATAACTGAGCATATCTCATTAAACATGAGGTACATAAAAATTAATAAATGAAACTGATCCTCACAGTCGAGAAGATAAACAATTTTGCTTTTATACTGAGGATGGCACTTTTCTAGAAGTGCTTGATCATTAGATTATCGCTTACATCAAGGGATTAAGGATGGCCTCTTGGTAGCACGCCATGGTGGAACACAAAATAACTGCATTTATATGTGTGTGTAGCTGACATACGACACATAAGGACTTCTATCCTATAGTTCAGGATCGTGCAAACACTACAATATGCGCGACAGAGATGCATAACTGTGAGCCCAGGAAAGGCATCAGAATTGGCCAAAAAGTTAATTGATTTAAGAATGACAAATAAAGTGAAATTTACGATACTTGTAGGTGTTAGATACACTCAGAAAGTTGAGTTCCATTCATCGATAAACATTGAAGGGTCCTCATCACTATCAGATGGACAAGTGACTGAACATGGGTGAACATAACGATAGCAAGAGACTAAAAAATTTCACTAAAAATTACTGAAGTGTGAAAATTTACATGCACATTAAATAACTGACGAAGGTATTCACAATTTAAGCTCATTCGACAAGATCACTACACTGCTCAAGTGGGTATGAGCTTGGCACAAAATCACGTCATCCTCAGTTCCCTAACTCACGCAAATTTTGTGAATTTCAGTGCCACATGAAGTACATTTACTTTCATGGAGATTATTCTAGACGATGGCAGATAACTTACTTTAAAAAATCAAACAAAACGCGATTCCTTTGTGCTATCAAAAGCATATGGCCACTTCACCTGAACACACGGAACTCGCTTAAAAGCAGTATCTTACCCATTTCCGCAATTAGAACGTCTAATAATATCCTACCACTAATAATAATAATAATAATAATAATATTAATCACAATATTAATTCACTCACACAACATTCTAATACCTTCGCCGTATCCATTGCAGAATGAATTAGAAACACGTGTGCCTTACCTAACGTCCACGTGGAGATTGTCGTACAAAACCGTCTACCGTCGGATTGGCCACTTAAAATTGTGGTGGGGAGGGAGGAGTACTCCAAAGAGGCTCGCCACACCCTCGCCAGTCTAGCGCCACCACCCCGACCAGGTCACCTCTCACGTCGCTATAGTTAATCTCTGTACATGCGCTAGTATGCCAAAGATGGGCACACCTGAATTATCCGACTACGAGTTCCATCATTCATGAGAAAAAATGTTCTACTCAATTTATCACTCATTCAGATTGACACACAACGTTAGGATAAAGGTGATAATGCTGATACTATTTATAAAGAGGTGAAAACAAAGAAACGAAACCCTTTTATTTCCACGAGGGTACCTACTAACACAAATAAG
This sequence comes from Schistocerca cancellata, assembly GCF_023864275.1. Classification (NCBI taxonomy): domain Eukaryota; kingdom Metazoa; phylum Arthropoda; class Insecta; order Orthoptera; family Acrididae; genus Schistocerca; species Schistocerca cancellata. Next base: position 703,336,239 of record NC_064628.1, read on the forward strand.
TGGGGAGAGGTAAGGACTACGCAGCAAGATTAATTATTATGAAAAGATCTAACAGATGCCTTTCAGTTTATGGATTTCAGTTTTGGACTACACTGTGGACTTGGTTTCTACTCACTGTTGATTGCACGATGAGCTCTTGTATTCTTTCAGTAGAATGAGTTGTATCCGGCGTCTACATGGCTGGCATACAGAAAGAGTAATTTCTCCTTAACGGCTAGTGTATCCAACATTCTGGCAGATAAGCTGCTAAAAGTCCTGCCAGGACGTAGCACCTTACAGGAATGCCACTAACGGGAGCAGTAAGTTGCCAGTAAGAATGCCTACACACTGCTCCTGATTCTGACTGACTGGAATGCCCGAGGCTTAAAGAATTTCGTGGAGCCGCCCGAAGCTCGCCAAATCAAGGAGACCGGTGGCAATCCTCCTGGGGTTGAGGTGGCAAGTTGCGGGCCCTCTAGGGCGGAGCCTGTGTTATAAAGCGGTTACCATTGTAGAAGTTTGGAACCCACCCAGATATCTGAGCGCATAAATTCTACGTTTCCAGGACTCGGAAATGCTCATTGGTCCCGTATCGAATCCTTCCTGCGGATTAATGACGAGTTTCGGTGTGCTGATCAGCGTGGATGTGGTTTTTAGACGGTTTGCCACATCAGACTAGTTAAATATTGGGATGTTTCCAACATCACGCCTCAGATACATGATGTCAAAATATTCACACTTAAACATGTGATTAGCCATAGATGCATACACATTGAACGCACGATTTCTGTCCTGGGGAAAGAGCCAGCATCCAGCCATCCATCCAGCCATCCACTGTCACTAACATTGCTCCATCTCAAGTAATAATGAGGATCCCGTAGTCGAATGGGACAAGACAAGGATGAAGAAGACGAATAAAAAGACGATTTTGGAAAACTGGAGTTGGTGATCAGTAAGGTTACTTTTCCAGTACAGCGCAGTGGTTGGCACGGTGGACTCACATTCAAGAGGACGAAGAGTCAAATCCCCCTACGGCCATCCATATTTAGGTTTTCCGTGATTTCACTAAATCAGTTAAGGCAAATGCCAGGATAGTCCTTGTGATGAGGGGATGGCTGATTTCCTCTGCAATCCTTTCCTAATCCGAGTACATGCTCCACCTCTAATGAAGTCATCGGTGCGACGTTAAACTCTAACCTTTTTTGGTATGGAATGCCTACAAAGAATTCAAAATTTCGTCCACTTTAAAGAGCGTCGAATCCTACAAAGGCACTTCCTTATTTTTCTCGGCGGATGTTGTGGATTAGTGAGCATTTACTTGTCCGGTAAAAAGAGGCCTCAGACCAGAGCATAGAGCTGTTTTTAGTTGCTGCTATAGGATAAAGATAGCGGATTTGATTAGGGTAAATAAATTTCATACTTTCATGTATTTCGGTATAAATTTGAATGTGGTGTTTTTGTGTGAATTTTTCCGTATCGACTTTTAAACTATATTCCTGCTTTGTTGGTGTGGTCATTATTGGCTTCAGTTGCTAGTAATCAGTTAGGTGGGGGCAGGGGGAGGGGGGGAGGGGTGTATGAACTGTTAGTGGTGAAAAAAATCTAGTCCTGTGGTCGGACTTTCGAGTCTTTCTGAAGGTGGTTACGTTGACGTACACTCCTGGAAATTGAAATAAGAACACCGTGAATTCATTGTCCCAGGAAAGGGAAACTTTATTGACACATTCCTGGGGCCAGATACATCACATGATCACACTGACAGAACCACGGGCACATAGACACAGGCAACAGAGCATGCAAAATGTCGGCACTAGTACAGTGTATATCCACCTTTCGCAGCAATGCAGGCTGCTATTCTCCCATGGAGACGATCGTAGAGATGCTGGATGTAGTCCTGTGGAACGGCTTGCCATGCCATTTCCACCTGGCGCCTCAGTTGGACCAGCGTTCGTGCTGGACGTGCAGACCGCGGGAGACGACGCTTCATCCAGTCCCAAACATGCTCAATGGGGGACAGATCCGGAGATCTTGCTGGCCAGGGTAGTTGACTTACACCTTCTAGAGCACGTTAGGTGGCACGGGATACATGCGGACGTGCATTGTCCTGTTGGAACAGCAAGTTCCCTTGCCGGTCTAGGAATGGTAGAACGATGGGTTCGATGACGGTTTGGATGTACCGTGCACTATTCAGTGTCCCCTCGACGATCACCAGTGGTGTACGGCCAGTGTAGGAGATCGCTCCCCACACCATGATGCCGGGTGTTGGCCCTGTGTGCCTCGGTCGTATGCAGTCCTGATTGTGGCGCTCACCTGCACGGCGCCAAACACGCATACGACCATCATTGGCACCAAGGCAGAAGCGACTCTCATCGCTGAAGACGACACGTCTCCATTCGTCCCTCCATTCACGCCTGTCGCGACACCACTGGAGGCGGGCTGCACGATGTTGGGGCGTGAGCGAAAGACGGCCTAACGGTGTGCGGGACCGTAGCCCAGCTTCATGGAGACGGTTGCGAATGGTCCTCGCCGATACCCCAGGAGCAACAGTGTCCCTAATTTGCTGGGAAGTGGCGGTGCGGTCCCCTACGGCACTGCGTAGGATCCTACGGTCTTGGCGTACATCCGTGCGTCGCTGCGGTCCGGTCCCAGGTCGAGGGGCACGTGCACTTTCCGCCGACCACTGGCGACAACATCGATGTACTGTGGAGACCTCACGCCCCACGTGTTGAGCAATTCGGCGGTACGTCCACCCGGCCTCCCGCATGCCCACTATACGCCCTCGCTCAAAGTCAGTCAACTGCACATACGGTTCACGTCCACGCTGTCGCGGCATGCTACCAGTGTTAAAGACTGCGATGGAGCTCCGTATGCCACGGCAAACTGGCTGACACTGACGGCGGCGGTGCACAAATGCTGCGCAGCTAGCGCCATTCGACGGCCAACACCGCGGTTCCTGGTGTGTCCGCTGTGCCGTGCGTGTGATCATTGCTTGTACAGCCCTCTCGCAGTGTCCGGAGCAAGTATGGTGGGTCTGACACACCGGTGTCAATGTGTTCTTTTTTCCATTTCCAGGAGTGTATTTGCAGCTACACGCCTCCAAGACAGCAACCAGTCTGACACACGCGTTTTGAGTGTGGCCCAGTGTACGGCATCATCCTCTGCGGCCAGCTTACACGCCGGCAACCCCGTCACCGAGCAGCGCTTGCTTCACGTTTTAGTAAATATCCCGGACAGCAACGTAACAGGCTGGCTTGTTGTCCACAGAATCTTCAGTTGGCCCCAGGCTCGCCGACAACAAGCACACACATTCACAAGTGCGCCACTGCTGTTGTGAGAACTGTTTCACCTCCAAGACTCGTGTGTCCACAGGCAGGTCACAACATATCCCTGCGCTGCGACCATATTTATACCAGTCCTCATCCAAGGAATAGCAGTTCACATGAAGTTGTCCACAGGCGAGTCTCTGGACCTTACGCCAGCCGCTGCCTTGCTCCATCTATCAAGAGTCTCTCCTGGAACCTGCAGTGGCCTGCATTCTGAAACCAGGCAGTCTACCGACCTCAGATCTTCACCTTCAGTGAAATGTGGAGCTGCCAACAGTCATCGTCGGGTTACACCGAGACTTGACCTCTACCGTAGCGTACTTCCAGGACTTTGGTATTACGGTGCATCGTAGTGTTCCTGCAATGAGAAGGTTGCAGCACTGCAATGATACCAATGGTCATCGCTTCGAACACCTTATGTAAATGTACGCTCATGCCACCTTTGTCACCTTCGTTGACCTTCAAAGACCTTACTGTTACACATCACTGGATTCGTCTCAATAGCAGTTATCACGAAATAAGTACCAAACTATAGCATCTCATTAAAAAAAAGAAAGTTGACCTGCGTATCTCTGAAGCGACCCCTCCTAGGAACAGAAAACAAACGTCTTATTATGACCCACGTTGTCCCATGCAACTTTTGTCCCACAAACTTTTCAGCTCCTATCACACTTTCTAAGTTATTCTTGATGTCAATAGTTAGTGACTCACCCAGTATAGTCGAATACCTACTCAAGAAGGCTGTGAGCTTCCGGGCAGCTCATAAAAAAAACTAACCGAAGCAGTTGAGGAAAAATCTAGAAATAGAGCTACATCTGTGAGAAGAAAGTGTTTTGGAGGCTCTGTGGAGAAGCGACCACAGAGGCTCATTAGTAAAACAGGAGGCGAGATAGATCCAGTGGAAAAGATGATGAAACACATAACGTGGAGTCATGCAAGTTATGCAGATTCGGTGGAAACGGGGGTGAGGAGTAATAAAAGAACAAAAATGAGGAACTTCCTTAAACTTAGGCTTGTGCATATCTTTAAACTTAGGGGCATATTTTATATAGATCGTGCAATTAATACAGCTACTGGTACAGATCAGGAAAACATATTTCTAACGTGTACCACGTGCACGTGTTTGGAAAATTAAGCGTAGTGTGTTTATTTTTCTCAGGAGTTCCATTGTTTAAACCAGATACCAAGGACAAAACCCTGCAGTTGAGGACTGCTTTGTTTAAACAACTTATTGTTGAGGCTATAATAAATGAAATTTGAAAAGTGAAACAATCTAGGCAACGCGCCCCTACAATTTCAATACAACATTACTACGACTTCCATCACTTTGAGTACGTTGCTGCCTCGGACTAAGTCTACACGCAAACACCTCGGAACTGTTTCTGAAATATGATTAAGATTTAAAAAATGAGCAGAAATGAGTTATAATTTCACTACCAGTTACCAAAGCATGATACCACTGTACTTATTCCTCTTATCTGCAGTTTACAAAGCCTGCAGTACAAGTGAACGTCACCAAGCCTACATCAGAAGCGAGCTTTTCCACATCTGTGTTGCAAGTGAGCTTCACAACGTCCCACTTGGAAGAGTGAGCAAATCATGGGCTAATGACATCTTTTGCTAGGCGAGCATTCCATCAGAAGCATCAGCCAATCACAGAATGGTAATCCCCCCACGCTCCGTTCTTTTGATATTACTTCTCAGAATTTCTTTATTCCTGTTTTTCTCTCTCGGAATCTGGCGTGCACTCTTGGCTAGCCACTCTGGTAGCACTATTGTATGTATTTGTTAGATGTTTGTGCCCACCGGTGCCAGTATTCAGGGCTCCGAGAATATGTAACGTGGCTTTGACTAGTAAACGGCTCGTTACCACGCAGCATCCGCCCTGCTCTGAGCACAGGGAACCCAACGCACAGAACTCAAGTTCCTAGAATTCTTAGTTTGGTTTTAATACCTACACTGGAAGATTGCATTGTTGTGTAGGATACGTACCGACAGCGTTTATACCAAGAAGTACGCTCGTCCATTCAGTCTTCCGTTTAGAATGCGTGGACCGAGATCAGGCTCTTCCAAAGCACTAGCGCGCAAGAGAACTGTCAGCTCGCCCGTGGGAAGGCGCAGGTAGTATATGCTACCCGCCAAGCAGTACTGTTGCGTGCGTCCTGCGCCTGAGCGAGCCATTTGGCCGCTCTTGCCCGCGAGCACTCGGGCAGCGGAATACGATTTTGCTGGTAAAGGCTCGATTGATTGCCTATTCCTGCCTACCACTGCCTCCGGAGGCCCAGCTGCATGTGAACGGAAACCCGAGCTGGAACAACCTGGATAACATGCTTGTAAACCATATCAAATCACAAATTGACATTAGGGGTGTATTAGTGTTGGACAAAACTGACAACTACTAAGATTCTACTTGAAGGTGGACAACACTTAGTTTGCATCTGCATCTGCTACACCGGGTCTCTCTCCTATAGGTCTTCAGGTGCATATTCTCTGGAATTTGGGCAGATACTGCAATTTCGCTTTTGCAACGTGTACCTGCTGTCACCCCGGATAAATACTATTCACCACGTCTTCCATGCGTCGCCCAGCATCGAGAAAAAGCGTCGATTTGTTTCCCAATACAAGCAAAATGATATTTAAAGTGGAATTTTGTGTGTCCCTTCGACAAATCGCTGCTATATTAGTATTAACAGGAACAGTAAAACAAGAAGCGTGATAGCGCTCCAGCAGTGACTGAGCAGTCATGGCGGGTGCAGTCAGGACGGCGCTGTTGCTGCTGGAGTCCTCGTTATACCTCGTGTTTTACTGTCCTTGTTAATACATATCGCACTAGGCTAATCTAGCAAGGCTCTGTCGAATGGGCACACAAAATTCCACTTTAAAAATCATTTTGCTTGTACCGGAAAACAAACCGACTCTTTCAATCTGCGCTGGGCGTCGCATGAAAGACGTGATGAGCAACATTTGTTTGGACTGATTCCAGAAACACGCTGCAAAAAGGAAGTGGCAAATTTCTGTCAAAATACCAGAGAAAATGCGTCTGACGACCCTTAGCAGAGATATCCTGTATATTCGATACCTGAATTATTCTCGTTGTTTGTTGGACAGAAAACACATTTTTTTAATAGTACGGTATAAAGTAATTTACCAAAATGTGTGTCCTTGTGCACCTACAGCCTTACCTTGCTTTTGGGCAACATATGGATTCTTCGATGTAGAAATTCAGGCTTTTTCGAGGTGATCCACTCATGGATCCAGTTTTCGAGATAGTTAAAATTTGCCAAGTGTTGTTCAGAAACTCCACGCCTCCTGGACCAAAAGGTCTATGACTTCTGAACGTGCCGACCGGGGTGGCCGAGCGGTTCTAGGCGCTACAGTCTGGAACCGCGTGACCGCTACGGTCGCAGGTTCGAATCCTGCCTCGGGCATGGATGTGTGTGATGTCCTTAGATTAGTTAGGTTCAAGTACTTCTAAGTTCTAGGGGACTGATGACCTCAGAAGTTAAGTCCCATAGTGCTCAGAGCCAATTGAACCATTTGAACTTCTGAACGTGCCGGTTGGGGTAACGCATCGCATCAAAGCCACTTCAAGATTTTCTTCACTCGGTTTGCAACACGTGGTTTGGCACTGTCATAAAGCAGAATGATTTCCTCATATGTCTCAGCATATTGCGGATGATTTTCTTTAAGTGCGCGATTCAGATTGAGTAATTGTGCTTCGTAGCTCTCAGCATTCACCGTCCGACCCGATGGCTGCACCTCATGGTACACCACGAGTGTTCCATACGCTTCCACCACCAAACGATGTCTTTCCACAACAAATTTCTTGAGATGTAAGACTTCCCATAAATACTGTTTTGTAGATACAACACCTGCATGTGCAAGGAAGTAAATAATAAGGTTTCTTTCAGTTCTCAGATCTGAAAACCTAATTGTTTCTACTGGTATATAGGTCTCGTGTCGCTATCCACTCGGCTGCAAAAATGACTCTAAGCACAATGGGACTTAACGCGTCATAATGCATCATGATGCGTTCAATATGAGTGCAGCTTTTTTTCACGACAATTTCGAAGTGCATTTATAACTGTGACGCATTGTTTCCATCAGCTGTGATAGCGTGTATTGGCTTCGGTTACGGGTGATTTTTAGAAGGCGTTTGTGGTGAACTCTGACGTCAAACAGTGAAATATGCTATATGCTTGTAGTAATACACTTTTTTTAACTCCTCTCCTTCTAACACCAGCATCTAGTCAGTTTAACGTATTTCCCACCAAAAAGAATAAAGATTGTACCTTTTACATCCAGCCTTTTTCCCTCTAGCTTGTGGGTCTAGGGTAGAGTTTGACTGTTTCTGTCGCTGGTTTCGAGTGGTACTGCGAGATATTTTTCCCAACAGGAGAACACCAGTTGTATGGTATCATCAGTTTTTGCAGAGTATTGCTGTCCTTGTGAAGCGCTATATACAGGGTGGTCCATTGATCGTGACCGGGTCAAATATCTCACGACATAAGCGTCAAACGAAAAAAACTACAAAGAACGAAACTTGTTTAGCTTGGTCCGCCAGACGGCGCTGCCATAGGTCAAACGGATATCAACTGCGTTTTTTAAAATAGGAACCCCAATTTTTTATTACATATTCGTGTAGTACGTAAAGAAATATGAATGTTTTAGTTGGACCACTTTTTTCGCTTTGGCGTTGTAGTAGTCACAAACATCTGGCTCACACTTTTAGACAGTTGGTAACAGGTAGGTTTTTTGAATTAAAATACAGAACGTAGGTACGTTTGAATATTTTATTTCGGTTGTTCCAATGTGATACATGTACCTTTGTGAACTTATCATTTCTGAGAAGGCATGCTGTTACAGCCTGATTAGCTGTAAATACCACATTAATGCAATAAATGTTCAAAGTGATGTCCGTCAACTTCAATACATTTGGCAATACGTGTAACGACATTCCTCTCAACAGCGAGTAGTTCGCCTTCCGTAATGTTCGCATATGCTTTGACATTGCGCTGACACATGTTGTCAGGCGTTGTCGGTGGATCACGATAGCAAATATCCTTCAACTTTCCCCACAGAAAGAAATCTGGGGACGTCAGATCCCGTGAATGTGCGGGCCATGGTATGGTGCTTCGACGACCAATCCACCTGTCATGAAATATGCTATTCAAAACCACTTCAATCACATGCGAGCTATGTGCCGTACATCCATCATGTTGGAAGTGCATCGCCATTCTGTCATGCAGTGAAACATCTTGTAGTAACATCAGTAGAACATTACGCAGGAAATCAGCATACATTCCACCGTTTCGATTGCCATCGATAAAATTGGGGCCAATTATCCTTCTTCCCACAATGCCGCACCATACATTAACCCTCCAAGGTCGCTGATTTTACGTTGTCCAATAGTGCACATTATGCCGGTTTACGTTATCGCTGTTGGTGAATGACGCTTCACGGCTAAATACAACACGTGCAAAAAATCTGTCACCGTCCCGTAATTTCTCTTGTGCCCAGTGGCAGAACTGTACACGACGTTCAAAGTCGTCGCCATGCAATTCCTGGTGCATATAAATATGGTACGTGTGCAATCGATGTTGATGTAGCGTTCTCAACACCGACGTTTTTGACATTCCCGATTCTCTAGCAATTTGCGTGCTACTGATGTGCGGATGAGCCGCGACAGCAGCTAAAACACCTACTTGGGCATCATCATTTGTTGCATGTCGTGGTTGACGTTTCACATTTGGCTGAACACATTCTGGCCGGCCGATGTGACCGAGCGGTTCTAGGCACTTCAGTCTGGAACCGCGCGACCGCTACGTTCGCAGGTTCGAATCCTGCATCGGTCATGGATGTGTTTGATGTCCTTAGGTTAGTTAGGTTTAAGTTGTTCTATGTTCTAGGGGACTGATGACCTCAGATGTTAAGTCCCATAGTGCTCAAAGCCATTTTAACCATTTGAACACTTTCTGTTCTCTTAAATAACTAACTATCCGGTGGACGGTCCGGACACTTGGATGATGTTGTCCAGGATACCGAGCAGCATACGTGGCACAAGACCGTTGGGCATTTTGATGACAATAGCCATACATCAACACGATATCGACCTTTACCGAAATTGGTGAACTGTCCATTTTAAGATGGGTAATCACGAAGCAAAAACCATCCGCATCGGTGCGGCGGAATGTTTGTACCACGTATCTATACGTTTGTGACTATTACAGCGCCATGTATCACAAAGCGAAAGATGTAGTCCAACTAAAACATTAATATTTCTTTACGTACTACACGAATATGTAATAAAAAATGGGGGTTCCTATTTAAAAAACGCAGCTGATACCCGTTTGACTTACGGTGGCGGCATCTAGAGGGCCAACCATAGCGCCATCTGGTTTCCCCCTTCGAGCTAGACAAGTTTCGTTCTTTGTAGTTTTTTCGTTTGATGCTTATTTCGTGAGATATTTGGGCCGGTCACTATTAATGGACCACCCTGTATACAGTTGTGTAATAAGGACCAATCTTTGTGATTAATTTAGTAATTAGGATCGATATTTGCGTCAGTTTCGAGTGGTATTGCGAAATTTTTTTCCCAGCAGTAGAAGACCAGTTGTATGGTATTATTAGTTTTTGAGCTGTATTGCGAGTTTAAGCCGTCCTTGGTAGCGCTATATATATAGGTGTGTAATTAGGACCGATATTAGAGTCAGTTTCCCGAGCAAAATAAATGAAGAACACTAAGCTAACCTTCCTCTCTCCTTGGGCAGTATCCATGTGTTACTTGGTGCACTTAGGCTTTCCATCCAGAAGAATCAGAGTTCGAGTCGCTGATACTTTGCCTTTTTTAGGTGCACTGAGTGTTTGTGTACTGCATTACTTGCAGGTGTTTCAGCAATGTGAGCGTGTTTGCATGCATTATTTCTGTGATCTACGAGTATTTTGCGCGTCTGTATGCTGTGTACTGGATTATTTCGGTTATTTACGAGTTGTCTGCGTCTCTGTACATCAGTGTACTGAATTATTTCGGTTATTTACGAGTTGTCTACGTCTCTGTACATCAGTGTACTGAATTATTTACGAGTAGTTTCCAGGTCTGTAAACTGTATATTATGATCTCAAGCACGTCAGGGTCAGTTTTTTGTACCAGCATAATAAATAAACTACTTGAAATCCGTCGCTGCATGAATTGTTGCAAAAATAAATAAAGTACACTCATTCCTTTTTCCAGCAGCCCAGAACAGGCTGATTCCCATTCCCGCCAATTTCTCCCTCGAGACCACCGGGTGAGGGGGGAGGAGGATGAGACGGCTGGGGCACACATACAGTTGAGAATAACACGTGACGTAATCATGATGCTGTGCTCCTATGGAATAAACTGCACGATCACATGACCTATCGCGGTGTCCTCTAGGGTGAACTCGCGAACTAGGTCAGTTCTTTGGTCTGCTGGGTTGGAGGCAGTTTTCTCTTGTGTGGTGGAAGCTTATATGTAGGTCTTAGAAATGATAGACAATTCCAGCAGAGACAGATGTTTCCATACGTTGTGTAAAGCATCTTTAATTCAAAGCATTTATTTGCTGGACCATATTCTTCCTCTTCATATGTTCAAGCATTAATGCTCACTTACATTCTTTATGCAGTGAGCTGTGGATTCACTCCTCGGCTGAATGAGTGCATGTAACACAGCCGTGAAAATGATTGCAGAAGAACTGAACATCAATCGAGAAACGGTGCGTCTAATAATAACTGAATATCTTGGTATGAGAAAGATCTGTGCAAAAATGGTCCCCAAAAATCTGACACCACAACAGCGAGAAAAAAATGTGACAGCCGATCTGTTAGAGCAAACAGAAATCAATCCGGAATTGTTGAGCTTTGTTATCACTGGAGAGGAAAGTTGTTCTTTTTTCAGTACGATCCAGAGACAAAACTCCAAAGTTCGCAATGGTGTTCAAAGGGATCACCCAGACCAAAAAGAGTTCGCATGTCAAAGTCAAAAGTGAAATGCATGCTTGTATGCTTCTTTGATTCCAAGGGAATTGTTCATAATGAGTGGGTGCCTCCTGGACAAACAGTTAACCAGTATTACAACAAAGAAATTTTAGAAAGACTTCGTAAAAGAGTTCTTCGTAATGGTGCCAACATTGCTGATAATTGGATTCTGCATCACGATAATGCGCCATCCCATACTGCTCTGTCAGAACGTTTTTAACTTCAAAACAAATTTCAGTGCTACCACAGCCACCTTATTCACCAGATATCGCTCCGTGTGACTTTTCTATTTCCAAGAGTCAAAAAGGCGGTCGATGGAAACCATTTTCAAACAACACAAGACGTCAAAAAAGCTGTGACGAGGGTCTTAGAGGATATTACAGAAAATGAGTTCCGGAAATGTTACCATCAATGGCAGAAGCGCTGGAAAAAGTGTGTGCAATCAGAAGGGAACTACTTTGAAGGAGACAATACTGAACTTGACTAAAACGTTTAGCAACATATTTTTTTCACATCAGTCTCATTACTTTATTGTCGCACCTCGTATGCGACACTCATCGGTGAAGAGAACGTGATGCCAATCCTGAGCGGTCCATTCGGCATGTACATCGATGCATGGTGTCGTGGTTGCAAAGATTGACCTCGCCGTGGACGTCGGGAATGAAGTAGCGCATCATGCAGCCTATTGCGCAGTTTGAGTCGTAACAGGACGTCCTGTGGCTCCACGAATAGCATTATTCAACATGGTGGCGTTGCTGTCAGGATTTCTCCGAGCCGTAATTCGTAGGTAGCGGTCATCCACTGCAGTAGTAGCCTTGGGCGACCTGAGCGAGGCAAGTCATCAACAGTTACTGACTCATTTACTTCCTCCATGTCCGAACAACATCGCTTTGGTTCACGCGGAGACGCCTGGACGCTTCCCTTGTTGAGAGTCCTGGCACAAAGTAACAATTCGGGCGCGATCGAACCGCGGTATTGACCTTCTAGGCATGGCTGAACTACAGACTACACACGCCGTGTACCTTCTTCTTGGTGGAATGACTGGAACTGATCGGCTGTCAGAACCCTCCGTCTAATAGGCGCTACTCATGCTTGGTTGTTTACACCTTTGGGTGTGTTTAGTGACATCTCTGAAAAGTCAAAGAGACTGTGTCTGTCGAGCGGTTCTAGGCGCTTCAGTCTTGAACCGCGGGACCGCTACGGTCGCAGGTTCGAATCCTGCCTCGGGCATGGATGTGTGTGATGTCCTTAAGTTAGTTAGGTTTAAGTAGTTCTAAGTTCTAGGGGACTGATGACCTCAGATCTTAAGTCCCATAGTGCTCAGAGTCATTTGAACCATTTGAACTGTGTCTGTGATACAATATCGACAGTGAACGTCTGTCTTCCGGAGTTCTGGGTACCGGGTGATGAAAAACGTTCTTTGATGTGTGTATGTATGCTTCAGTGATTACTCAACATGTGACGCTGTTCACTTTCTTATATACCCTACCAGGCCTGGTACCAACACTAGTCGTTTACATACCGCCGGATGGTGTGTACGTGCACGAACCACGTCTTCTGGGTGCCTCACTTCGTTGACGATGCAGCTTATAAGCTCTGAGACTATTTTTTTTTTAAATAAAACTCCATATTTCTGGCCCTGTTCTGTATGAATCCGAAACGTCGTCAACTAAAAAGACAGAAGTAAAGAAACAATTGGGGAAGGCTGGAATTTACAAAATACCTTACCAGAGTGATACGGCTTACATAGAACAGACTATGCGCAACATGCAAGAACGCTGCACCGAATATCGACGTCCCGAATGCATTACACAACGTCTCAGGTCTCCTATGGGTGAACATTATATCTCCATCGGATATTCGATGGAGTGTTATGAAACGATAATTCTCGCTACAGCAGTATCTTTTTAGGATTCCATTATTAAAGAGTCCGTGAATATATGCACGGTGCCATTTAGAAAATGTGTGGAAACTCATCAATTGCACTATTTGCTCCAAACCAAGGCGACATAGTTTGCCAATAGCAACTGTGAGCGGCAACCCTGAGGAGAGCTGAGCTCCACAAGTCTACCAACGAGAGTGCTGCCCGCCCGTCAGTGTGGTCACTGTTATCACGGTCTTAACGCATGTGAGAAATACACACAGAAAGCATCCGTCAGTCTTCGATGGCTCATCGGGTGCCCGCAGTTTCGTGGAATGTAGTAAACGACGACCGGATGCAAAACGAAAATTTGCTTAAATGGAAATAAAACAATTAGATCCCTATGGAATGTAGTTTTACTGGAAACGTTGACGATCAAACGGGTTGAGAAAGTAAAGAATGAAGACACCCTTCACCGAGTCAACGACAAGAAATAGCCAATGAAGAACATAATGAAAGGAATAGATTGTGAGGTTGGACACATACAAGATTTGTTCGAAAAGTAAGTGTACTACATTTTTATATCCTTTCAGAAATAGTATATTGAAAAAATTACAGGATAACGTGGACAGAGTGTTGACCACTTTTCCACATAATCGGTATCTCTTTCAGTGCCTGTGGTGAGCCGTGGGACAAGCTTCGTTACGCCCTCCTCGAAGAACTCTCCCGTCAGCCCACTTCAGAGCCTCTTTCTGCCCCTGCTCTTCAGTTGAAAATTTAATTCCGCTCATTTGTGCCTTCAGGGCGGTGAGAAGCTGAAAAACTGAAGGCGCACTGAACGAGGTGGTTCAGTGGTTAACACATTGGACTCGCATTCGGGAGGATAACGGTTCCAACCCGCGTCCGGCCGTCCTGATTTAGATTTTTCGTGATTTCCCTGAATCACTTCAGGCAAATGCCGCGTTGGCTCATTTGAAAGGGCACTTCGGACTTCCCTCCCCGTCCTTCCCTAATCCGATGGGACTGATGACATTGCTGTTTTGCCCCTCCCCCCAACCAACCAACCAACCAGTCAGTCTGTAGGTGCCAAGTCAGGGGAATACGAGGGAGGCTCAAAACACCCTAACAAAAGGAGACCATGAGGGCTGTGGTGTCCAAGGCTGTGTCAGAATGGGCGTAGTCGTGCAACAAGCACACTCCTCGTGTCAGCTTTCCCCTTCTTTTGTTCTGAATGCTCATTTTGAGATTTTCTATTGTATCAAAATATCGTTGTGCATTCATGCACTCCCCTCATGCAGAAATTCGACCAAAATGATACCTTTTCAGTTCCAACATTGAGGTCATGATTTTGTGCCTGAAGCTGGATTTTGAATTTGTTGGCAGTTGGGTAATTGGTGTGACGCCACGGTGACAACTGTCGTTTTGTTTCAGGCGCGTAATAATCTATCCAAGTTTCATCTCTAGTCACAAAAGAGTTCAGAAAATCATTACCTTGCAATTCAAGTCGCTCAATAAACCTGCGGGCGCTACTGACCCGATTTTTTTTTTCTTTTGTACTTCTCCCTGAGCTGTTTTGGGATCCATCTTGCACACAGTTTCCGGTATTCTACCGTTTCTGTCAGTGTCTCGTATAAGAGAGTTCTGGAAACCGCAGAAGTTTCATACACTGTCAGTCGATGGCCTTCACGAACAGTTTCTTCGACTTGTTTGCACCAACTCATCTGTCAGAATGGAAGGTCTACCACTCCTCTGTTTGTCATAAACACTTGTTGTGTCTCCACTAAGCTCCCTACATTATTTAAACACACACTTTCTGTTCGTAATATCTTCGTCGTAAATCGTTTTGATTCGCGCAAAAATTTCGGTACATGTTATTTCCTTCCACGAGTACTAAGCGAATCACAGCACGTGGCTCGCGCTTGACGGGATTTCTTACCGACATGTTTCGTGCAAATGGACACCACAACGTGCATTTACGTGCTACAATGTTCCTGTAATGCTGACTCTGGTCGGGTGGGGGGGATCCCTGTCTACCATTCATTGTTACGAAGCATCAAAAAGCCAAAAAACACATACCGTTAAGGTCACAGTACACCTATTTTCTGAACGTGCTTCGTATTACTAAATGAGTCGTTCCTGAAAACTGTTGTTAAATATTTGCAAGAAGGAAATAATTGTAGAGACGTGTCCAGGCATTGATATGAGTAATATGACTACGTAAGGAAGGTCGTCGGTAATGTGGAACTCAGCGTTTCTACTGAAATAAAAAAAACACGGGAATGGAGAGCTGAGTAAAACCAGCTCCAGAATTGATCGCCAAAACAACAACTATAGTTTCCGATTACATGACTTCTGACGTTTATAGTCTCGGC
This sequence comes from Schistocerca cancellata, assembly GCF_023864275.1. NCBI lineage: Eukaryota > Metazoa > Arthropoda > Insecta > Orthoptera > Acrididae > Schistocerca > Schistocerca cancellata. The sequence continues at coordinate 703,351,769 of NC_064628.1, forward strand.
GTGAGGTCAGTCCTAGCAACTCGATAACTTTTTTCCATGATTTTTGACAGTAAAACAGACGACATGACTTTGTTTTGTTTCTGCGACTGACAGGGCCGCGGAGGCTAAATACACGCTTTTGTTGCCCCACCAGTTTTTAAAACGTGCAATGAAATCTCGTTTTTTATGCGCAGTTACCGTATCGCGCAGAGATCGTAGAGCGTAATTTCTATTGCAGTTGGGGACGGAGGCGACAGAGGTAAACGCAGCGGAAATCAGAAAGCGTGTTTATGTCGATTTTATCGGTCGCTGGTAACAGTGGAAATTATTTTTCCCAGTCACGCCACGGTTCATTAATCGCACGCGTGAACACTGTTTTATTACGTCTCTTGAACACACGGCCATCAGTTATAACGAGCATGATGAACGTTGAAATGTGGAGGTAGCTTGATAAAAAAATGTAGTCGTGAAAACGTGTTTTGCTTTCACGTGTATGCAGTTGGCTAGAGTCGTATGTTATGTGTCATACTGCGTACTTCTACCAGTGGGTGATCGCGCAGGTCTGCTATTACTCGACAGCAGTTTGCGACACGCCTCGTAATTCAAAATCGTACTGAAATTTCCCTTTCAGTCTTTTGGGGAATGTAGAGAGCGGAGATATGGAGGTTTAAATAGGATCCTGTGTCCACAGACGTACCATATCTATGATACAGGAATAAATATATAAATATACAGGTTGTTTGAAAATTCCCGCTATAGGCTTCTAGGACTTGTAGAGGGGAGTAAGTACATAATATTTTGAACAGGAACTCGTGTTCGGAAACGTACTGTTTCCGTTCTACGACGACTTCAATTCAGATGTATAATGCGCCCACGTCTGCAAAGCGAAAAAGAAAGGTCTGAGTTGCTTGTCCTGGTATGGTATACGATAGACACAATGACATGTACTACATCAGACGGTCATCTGATGTCACTTAACGACTATACTGCTGCGAGAACTATTCCATACAGTAAACATGGTTCGGTATACCTTTTCGGAATTCGCAGACATGCTTCCTGCGTATGGGGAAGCTGGTGGAAACGGAAGAGCTGCTAGTCGGCTGTATTGCGAACGTTTTCCGCAACGTAGCCCGCCATTCCACAAACTTTTACCCAAGTTACGTAGCGGCTCCGAAAAACAGGTACCTTCATATTGAGGAGGTAAGACAGTGGTGCTCCATGACTACGCCGCAGCCGGCCGCAGTGTCCGAGCGGTTCTAGGCGCTTCAGTCCGGAACTACACTGCTGCCACGGTCGCAGGTTCGAAGCCTGCCTCGGGCATGGATGTGTGTGATGTCCTTAGGTTAGTTAGGTTTAAGTAGTTCTAAGTCTAGGGGACTGATGACCTCAGATGTTAAGTCCCATAGTGCTCAGAGCCATTTGAACCATTCGAACAACGCTGCACGCTTGAATTTAAAGATGATGTACTGCATCGCACTCAAGAGATCACGTCAAACTGTACTCGAACAGTTGCACGTGCAGTGGGTGTTAGTCATAGTATCGTCAGGGGCGTTCTGCGTGGGCAACAATTGCATCCGTACCACTTACGATGTATACACGCTGTGGGTCCACCCGATTTTCCACAAGGCGTTGCCTACTGCAAGTGTTACCTGCGTCGCTGCATCGACACACCCCTCTTTAAACCCACGTCGAATTCTGTTCACAGATAAATGTAAGTTCACTAGAGACTGTGTTCTGAATTCGCAGCCGGCCGGAGTGGCCGAGCGGTTCTAGGGGCTACAGTCTGGAACTGCGCGACCGCTACGGTCGCTGGTTCGAATCCTGCCTGGGGCATGGATGTGTGTGCTGTCCCTAGGTTAGTTAGGTTTAAGTAGTTCTAAGTTCTAGGGGACTGATGACCTCAGCAGTTAAGTCCCATAGTGCTCAGAGCCATTTTCTGAATTCGCAAAGCAGTCATGTCTGGGCAGACGAAAACCCTCCTGCCACAGATTTGTGGGGATTTCAGCACCGGTTTGCTATTAATGTGTGGACAGGTATTCTATATAATGGCCTGGTTCGTCCTGTGGAAGATTCAAGTGGCATCCTGGAGACATTTTCGCTGGTGACTCAGAAGTCCGATTCGAGAGCCGACTTGGGGCCCACAAACGAGGCAACTATGAGTTGCTCCAGCAGGAGGGTTAGTCATAAGCTTATGCCAGCGCGACCGTTTTGCAGCTAAGTTGTTTATACATACTTGGTCATGCATCTTGCTTCCATCTGCAGTCAGTTTCCTCCATTTTCTGCGATCGTCAGCGAGTTGCTCCCACTTGTCACGGTCAATATTAAATGCCCACGTATCACGCTCGATGCAATCCCTAAAGCGTAGTGAAGCTCTTCCACGAGGTGTCTATGCTTTTGCTATTTCACTGAGTAATGTGCGTCGGGGCAGACGGCAGTGGTCCATACGATGCAGATGTCCTAACCACCACAGGTGACGTTGCTTGACCGTGGCAGTGATACTCTGTCATTTTGCTGTTTTCAGAAACATACCATTTGTCACATGATCCTTCCATGATATTCCCAAGATGCTCCGTAAGCAATGCAGGTGAAAGGCGTTGAGCTTTCGTTCCTGTTTGGCATACGACGTTCAAGTCTCAGCTCCATACAGAAGAGTACTCAGCACACATGATTTATACACAAGTATCTTTGTCGACAATGTAAGATGTTTCTTGTCCCATGCTCGTGTTCGGAACTTTCCGAAAGTGCTGGCAGCCTTTCCTATTCTTGCATTTATCTCGTCATCCAGGGTGAGATCTTCTGTCATTATTGAACCTTCATAGCAGAATTTATCGACTACCTTCAACAAGGAGCCGTCCAGTTTGATGACAGGCGGATCTGTGTATCCTTGTGCCATGATAACCGTCTTCTTTACGTTTATAGGCATGGAGAAGAGCTTGCATACAGTAGAGAATATATCCACACGCTTTAGCAGATCGTCTTGAGTATGCGCTACAAATGAAGCATCGTCAGCAAAATAAAAGGCTATTTACAAAAAAGTCTTATCGGAAGCGCTTGGATCTGAATAGAGAAATGTTGTAGCGCTTCCCATCAGCTTTGGTATACAGATGAATGCCCAGGTTAGTTTCACCAAAAGCTACTTTGAGGAGTGCTGAGAGAAAAATATTGAACAGAGTGAGAGCCAATGCGCAACCTTGACGAACCCCTCTTTTTCACAGAAAACGGGTCAGATGTGATTCCGTCGAAGACCACAGCCCCTTCCATATCTTGGTGAAAAGTCTTGATCACCTTCAAGAGCTTTGGAGGATACCCTATCTTCAAAAGTACTGCATGTAGTCCTTGTCTGCTTACTGTGTCGAACGCTTTGTTTAGATCGATAAAGGAAATGAACAGAGGGGTTTTCTGCTCGCAGCACTTTTCCTGAATTTGCCGGAGTGTGAAGATCATATCGACTGTAGATCGTTGGGGGCGAAACCCACATTGTTACTCAGGGTATATGCGCTCGGAAAGCTTCTGAAGTCTGCCCAACACCACACGGTCAAGTGTTTTTCCAGGTATACTGAGAAGTGAGATTCCAAGGTGACAGCTGCAATCGCCGCGATCACCTTTACCTTTGTATAAAGCAACAATATTGGCCTCGCACATATCTTGCAGCACAGTTCCCTCAGCCCGGCATTTCAGTAAGAGGCTGAAAAGCAGCGGGCCGGCCGCAGTGTCCGAGCGGTTCTAGGCACTTCAGTCTGGAATCGCGCGACCGCTACGGTCGCAGATTCGAATCCTGCCTCGGGCATGGATGTGTGTGATGTCCTTAGGTTAGTTAGGTTTAAGTAGTTCTAGGTTCTAGGGTACTTATGACCTCAGATGTTAAGTCCCATAGTGCTAAGAGCCATTTGAGCCATTTTTTGAAAAACAGCGGAAAAACTGGCTTAAGTTTTACGATTTCTGTGGAGCTGTTGTCTTTGTCAGGGCACTTCCCACATTTGAGCTGTGCAATTGTTCTTTGAAGCTCCTCCATGGTAGGCGGTGGCATCCAAATCATGGTAAGGTGTCATCTGAGGAATTTCATCCATTGCGTTTGGACTAATGTTGATGGGATGTGAGTAGAGGCTCGACTAATGTTCTACCCAACGGTGCAGTTGACGATTTCGATCTGTGATGACTTTTCCATCTATTTCCTTAAATGGTACGTTCTTCTTTGGAATGCGTCCAATGGCCCGTTTGATGCCCGAGTACACACCACCAATGTCGCCAGCATTGAAACACTCCTGTATGCCAGTACAAAGTTGGCAGATATTCTAGACGGTCAAGTAATTGTCCAACACCTCCTTCCGGTCAAGCTAACTGGTCCTGCATATTTAACCTTCCTACAAACCGTAATCGACCCATTCTGAGAAGCTGTTCCAGTGAATGTATGTCAGGAAATGTGGCATCAGTATGATAGTGCGCAACCTCACTTCCCACGTGCGGTTCGCAGATATCTCAACAGACTGTATAGTGAAAGATGGATGGACGGAGGTGGTCCAACTGCGTGGCCGCAGACATCGCCAGATTTAGCTGGTATGGATTACTTCTTGTGGGGTCGTATGCAAAGTTTACTTCACGAGACTCCTGAAAACGCAGAGGAAGATACGCTGGCCCGAGTTCTGGACGCTGCACTAGAAATTGATGAGACACCAAGTGGGATGGAGAGTGTGTACCAGAACACGCTTAGTGGTTACAATGTAGGTACAATGTCTGTAACAGCAATGTCTGTAACTTCGAGCCGATGTTGTAAAGCATCAGTACTGTTCTGCGCGTGCAGTGCGCTAGGCTCTTTTTTGTTCTCGAATAATGTAAACACACAACGCGTAAGGGCTAATGTAAACATATGTGCTTACGTAATATATGTTTCCTTTCGAACGGTTACCTAATAATGTACTGCGCCATGCCTAGTTCAATTCCTGAAGCAGAAGCGGACAAGTTAAACACCTGAACTGAAACCGTCATAGAACGGAAACGGTACGTTTCCGGACGTGGGTCGCTAGTCAAAATATCATCTACTCACTCCCCTCTACAAGTGCTAGAAGTTTGTAAGGGAAATTTATGAACTCCCTGTACTAAGAGTTTTTAGTTGATTTTATTCTACTTTTTATTTATTTCCACGAATTGGCGTTCAGTATTCTTACAGGAGAAACTATTTCTCAAAACCAATTACAAGTAAAAAAACGTGTGGACACAAAAAATTGGTTTGTAGAATATTCTGTGTTGTAATAGCAATCCGTCTGTTTGCACTGCAAAAGATATTCATTGCCAGTCGTTCATACACAACCTTCAACAATTCTTCTCAAAGAATACCGACTCATGAAAATACACCCGGCTCCACTTGCATGTGGTCACATACATAAAATCCAAGCTCTCGTAATGTATGTACGTCGTCGTTTATTGAGGAGTACACCAATGGTTTTAAATTCCATTACGATCGCAGATTAACAATAGGAGCACTGTGATCATATAGAAACGCCATCCACAACACTACAGAGGTCCCTCTTTCTTTAACTAATGGAAATTTGCAGTTTACCGCATAACAACTTTTGGGTGTCCAACATACGTATTTATTCCCCTATGTGTTTTCGTGACTGATAGCACAAGAGTATTACATGCCACATATACACTGAAGGGCCAAAGAAACTGGTACACCTGTCTAATATCGTGTACGGCTCCCGTGAGCACGCAGAAGTGCCGCAACACGACGTGACAGGGACTCTACTAATGTCTGAAGTACTGCTAGAGGCTATTGACACCATGAATCGTGCAGGGCTGGCCACAAATCCGTAAGGGTACGAGGGGGTCTCTTCTGAACAGCACGTTGCAAGGCATCCCAGATATCCTCAACAATGTTCATGTCTGGAGAGTTTGTTGGCCAGTAGAAGTGTTTAAACTCAGAAGAGTGTTCCCGTAGCCACTTTGTAGCATTTGTAGCAGTGTCCTGCTGGAATTGCCGAAGTCCGTCGAGAATGTACAATGGACGTGAATGGATGCAGGTGATCAGACAGGATTCTTACGTACGTGTCACCTGTCAGAGTCGTATCTAGTTGTATCTGGGGTCCCATATCACTCCAACGGCACACTCCCCACACCATTACAGAGCTTCCACCAGCTTGAACAGCCCCCTGCTGACATGTAAAGTCCATGGATTCATGAGTTTGTCTCCACACCCGTACACGTTCAACCGCTCGATACAATTTGGAACGAGACTCGTCCGACCAGACAACATGTTCCCAGTCGTCAATAGTCTGATGTCGATGTTGACGGGCCCAGGCGAGGCGTAAAGCCTTGTGTCCTACAGTCATCAAGGGTACACGATTGGACCTTCGGCTCCGAAAGCCCATATCAATGATGTTTCGTTGAATAGTTCGCACGCTGATACTTGTTGATGGCCCAGCCTTGAAATCTGCAGCAGTTTGCGGAAGGGTTGCACTTCTGTCACGTTGAACGATTCCGGTCAGTCGTCGTTCGTCCCGTTCTTGCAGGACCTTTTCCCGTCCTCAGCGATGTCGGAGATTTGATATTTTACCGGATTCCTGATATTCACGGTACACTCGTGAAATGGCCTTACGGGAAAATCACCACTTCGTCGTTACCTCTGCGATGCTGTGTCCCATCGCTCGTGCGCCGACTATAACACCACGTTCAAACTCACTGAAATCTTGATAACCTGCCATTGTAGCAGCAGTAACTGATCTGACAACTGCACCAGACATTTGTCTTCTATAGGTTTTGACGATCGCAGCGCCGTATTCTCCCTGTTTATATATCTTTGTATTTGAATATGCGTGCCTTTACCAGTTTCTTTCGCGCTTCATTGTAGTAAGTCTTTCTACTAGCATGATGCTGTCATCTGATTCCTTCTGTATTGTACTTATACTGTATTTCTTTGCTGATAAACATCGCTCATGGTCCACGACAAATGGTGCTACATATTCCTGTTTATGTCTGCCCACACAATTTTTCTCTACGCTCCTTTTTTTCAGTCCCACGCAAACAGTTTCTAAATGTCATAGTGGACGTTTCACTACTTTTTTCATTCTTTGAGCAAGGTTTTCCCAAAGACCTCTCTTTGTTTCTCTCTCTCTCTCTGTCTCTCTCTCTCTCTCTCTCTCTCTCTCTCTCTCTATTCTTCCACAGCAATAACATTTTTGTAGCCAGTTTTGTGTAGCCTGGTGAGACACAGCTATAGCGCTTCTTTAATTCAGCGTCGCAGCTCGTTCTGACGTTGACTAGGGGCAGTCCAGCGCCCGAAGCGGACCATGGTTGGCGGAGATAGTCATCGCGTCCCTTTGCTACCTAATGGGAAGCCGGTGTGCTGGCAGACAGTCTAAGCCATAAACTACGCAGAATCTCGGCAAGGTCGTTCCAGCGATATAACCCTCGCCGTGCTGTTTGAGCAGATTACTTGCTGTCGCGTGTACAGGCTGAACACGAGCTCGATCGACGGTATTTCCAGCTTTATCTAAGTGTAAAAGGTCCTAGGTCCACAACGCGAGCAATTTTTATTATTTAAATTTTACAAAGCGGCCGCCTTTTCGTCCGTCGCCTTTCAGCTGATGTGACAACAATCTACCAGTTCACGGAAGAACAGGCTGAAGCGTCGTAAACAAAGCCACTTTGTCAGTCATATCACACCGCAGGGTCACCTGGTTTGTAAGCGTGGGGGTTCTCGGAGCCGCGACCGAAAAACTTTGCACTCTTCTATTCCGAGCCACCGTGTAGAGGGGACGCTACATGTCTTGTAAGCGTGATTTGTAAGCGTGGGGGTTCTCGGAGCCGCGACCGAAAAACTTTGCACTCTTCTATTCCGAGCCACCGTCTAGAGGGGACGCTACATGTCTTAGTAACTTTATCTTGACAATTTCCTTTCTCTTTCGAAATGGGTTTGGGGAGTTATCGTCTCTCGTCCTCCTAGAAATCCTCAGCATATAAGTGTCCCCCTCCCCCAAATGAGTAAATAAACCTTTACGGTTTCTTTTTCCGAATTTGGGTACTGTATACTGATGAGAAGAACACGCCGTTCTCCAATCCTAACTACAGCCCCCAGGGTCTGTATACAGGGATGCCTTCTAGGTAGTTTGCTATAAGGGACTAAGGATGGGTAAATTGATCGGTTAAAACCGATACCAGTATTTTAGTTCTGAATAACCGATATTTTTCGGTATTTCTTTGGTCTAGATTATAACAGGTGCTTTTCAATTTTTACTCCTAACCGAGTTAAAAAAAAAAAATATTAGTTACTCATAGTAACAGAGCTCACATTCATTTTTCGTTTTTAAATAAACTATTTTTAAAAAAGAAGTTAGTTTTACTCGTAAAATTTGCATCGGTTTTAAGTATTGTCAGAGACGAGGAACACAAACAGAAGGATTGGTGCAGCGCTGCTGAGACAGTAACGTCCCTGTTCCCGTGTGTCTTGGCTTCAGATACGCGAGTACGCGCTGTGTGCAAGACTTGCCCCCACCTGGTCAATACGGTAGTTTCTCGCTGTCGTCGCCGGTCATCTGTTGTAGTGCAGAATGGCATCAACGCTAATCTCGAACTATTTTCACGACGTGATATAGCAATGACGTACAGTGCTTCATTTACTTCAAAAGGCTAAAGATTTGTCTGCAATTTCTGTGAAGTAATAAAAGCGAAAGAAAATTATGGTATAGTAATAAATTAAAAAGTTTACAACAATTCATTCATAGTAAGAAATAAAAATAGAAATTAGATGATCAATTGCCTTGTTTCTACATAATATGCCTGTAACATCTTGAAGCCTTCGAAAACAGACAAGTTAACACAAAAAAGAGTTCTTTAACCTGCGTTTTCATCCTTTAGCACATTACTCGTAATGCCAATTTAGTGGTGTCGTCCCCGATTACAAAATTATAACTGAGGACAGTTTCAAGAAATTAGAATCAGTAAGAAAATACTCCTAATTTTTTCGTAGTCTTTAATTACCTATCACTTTTCGAGAAAAGCACCGAACAGTGGCCGGACTGAATTTTCTTTTATTTGACTGTTTAACATAATATTTTTATTCTCTGTATCTTCAAACTGGGTGAGTAAAAAATTTTCAGTCGTCGTTCGATTTCTACGTATATTACAGGAAATAACAGAAAAGGAAAAACGGAAAATTGTTTACTTCAGAAACCGCTTATTTTTAGCGGTTTTAACATGCTGGTTAAACTGGCGTTGGAAAAAAAACGATATAACCGGAAACCGGTTGTATAAGCGATAACCGCCATTCCTATAAATGATCTATGGTCACCAGTGCCTCGTAATTCCATTTAGTCTGAATTTATCTGTACTCCACTGAAAAATCTGTGCAGGTTGAGCTGTTTATCTTTTTTTAAAAATAAAAAATAACTTGTTCCATTCACTCTCTGACGACAATAATGCCCACTTTACTCTCCATCCATAAGTTTACAATCAGTTCTCGGTCCTGTCTCGCTGTTTTGTTTAGTTTAGTTTTTTTCCTACATTGTTACTTTATGTTATCAATGACGCACAGCAGAAGAGGTAGGTTTGCTGAGAAGAGTTGTCCAATACGCACCTCGTGTGCTGAACGAGAGCGGCACGACGACGCTATGCTGGCCTGTTCCCGTATCAATGGCAACCACATCATCGTACTTTTGCTTGTGTACATAGACGCTTAGGAAAAAACTGTATTTTACATTGTACATGGTGATTTCATGTTACAGACTGTTGTGAAGCTATTGTCACAGAAACACTAAAAACTAAGTTAATAACGGAACACATTACAAATACATGCGGTTTTTTAAAAAGTGTCATATATCCCCCCAGGAGGAAGTGTGAACTACACTACTGGCCATTAAAATTGTTACACCAAGAAGAAATGCAGATGATAAATGGCTATTCATTGGACAAATATATTATACTAGAATTGACATGTGATTACATTTTCACGCAATTTGGATGCATAGATCCCGAGAAATCAGTACCCAGAACAACCACATCTGGCCGTAATAACGGCCTTGATACGCCTGGGCATTGAGTCAAACAGAGCTCGGATGGCGTGTACAGGTACAGCTGCCCATGCAGCTTCAACACGATACCACAGTTCATCAAGAAGAGTGACTGACGTATTGCGACGAGACAATTGCTCGGCCACCATTGACCAGACGTTTTCAATTGGTGAGAGATCTGGAGAATGTGCTCGCCAGGACAGCAGTCGAACGTTTTTTGTATCCAGAAAGGCCCGTACAGGACATGCAACATTTGGTCGTGCATTATCCTGTCGAAATGTATGGTTTCGCAGGGATCGAATAAAGGGTAGAGCCACGGGTCGTAACACATCTGAAATGTAACGTCCACTGTTCATAGTGCCGTCAGTGCGAACAATGGTGGTCGAGACGTGTAACCAATGGCACCCCATACTATCACGCCGGGTTATACGACAGTATGGCGATGACGAATACACGCTTCCTATGTCCGTTCACCACGATGTCGCCAAATACGGATGCGACCATCATGATGCTGTAAACAGAACCTGGATTCATCCGAAAAAATGACTTTTTGCCATTCGTGCACCCAGGTTCGTCGTTGAGTACACCACCGCAGGCGCTCCTGTATGTGATGCAGCGTCAAGGGTAACCGCAGCCATGGTCACCGAGCTGATAGTCCATGCTGCTGTAAACGTCGTCGAACTGTTCGTGCAGATGGTTGTTGCCTTTCAAAAGTCCCCATATGTTGACTCAGGAATCGAGACGTGCCTGCACGATCCGATGCGGATAAGATGCCTGTCATCTCGACTGCTAGTGATACGATGCCGTTAGGATCCAGCACGGTTTTCCGTAATACCCTCCTGAACCCATCGATTCAATATTCTGCTAACAGTCATTGGATCTCGACCAACGCGAGCAGCAATCTCGCGATACGATAAACCGCTATCGCGATACGCTACAATCCGACCTTTATCAAAGTCGGAAACGTGATGGCACGCATTTCTCCTCCTTACCTCCTTACACGAGGCATCACAACAACGTTTCACCAGGCAACTCCGGTCAACTGCTGTTTGTGTATGAGAAATCGGTTGGAAACTTTCCTGGTGTCAGCACGTTGTAGGTGTCGCCACCGGCGCAACCTTGTGTGAATGCTCTAAAAAGCTAATCATTTGCATATCACAGCATATTCTTCCTGTCAGTTCAATTTCGCGTCTGTAGCACGTCATCTTCTTGGTCTAGCAATTTTAATGGCCAGTAGTGTAGAAAAAAAGTTCCTCTCATTATAAGTGCGGAAACCAGAACCTGCTGAGACATGGTCCAGTCTGTCTTCCCATTCTCATTTGTCCTATACGTCGATGCTGTAGGTACGCTATTGGCAGTCCTGTATGTGGTTATCACGCATCCTGACACATCCTTCAGCCATTTTTCGAAGTTAATCACGTAGTCTTTCAAATACACATCGCTCCATTCGGACTGCGTCACCTGTACTGGTCACACACTCCTGTAACGGCTGGACAGTGTCGATGGGCTGGTCATACGCCAATATCCTCATCTTTCCCAATAGCCAGAATGCCAACGGATTTAGGTCCGGTAAACGGGGAGGCCACGCTACTGGATCTCCTTGACCAATCCATCGTATATGAAACTTTGGGGTGGGGTACTGTCGCACTATCCGTAGAATTATGGTGTGGTGCCGTGTCGCACATGAACAACAGTCGTTGCCTTGCTGAAAGGAAAGCGTTCTTCATTATCGCTGTAATTCATCGCGCAGAAATTGGTCTGTTAACGTGTTTGGTATGTGTATCGCTTATGAGTACGTCACCGACGATTTCTGCCCATACGTTGATACTGAAGAGATCCTGATGCCTTATCTACATTCCTGGAAATTGAAATAAGAACACCGTGAATTCATTGTCCCAGGAAGGGGAAACTTTATTGACACATTCCTGGGGTCAGATACATCACATGATCACACTGACAGAACCACAGGCACATAGACACAGGCAACAGAGCATGCACAATGTCGGTACTAGTACAGTGTATATCCACCTTTCGCAGCAATGCAGGCTGCTATTCTCCCATGGAGACGATCGTAGAGATGTTGGATGTAGTCCTGTGGAACGGCTTGCCATGCCATTTCCACCTGGCGCCTCAGTTGGACCAGCGTTCGTGCTGGACGTGCAGACCGCGTGAGACGACGCTTCATCCAGTCCCAAACATGCTCAATGGGGGACAGATCCTGAGATCTTGCTGGCCAGGGTAGTTGACTTACACCTTCTAGAGCACGTTGGGTGGCACGGGATACATGCGGACGTGCATTGTCCTGTTGGAACAGCAAGTTCCCTTGCCGGTCTAGGAATGGTAGAACGATGGGTTCGATGACGGTTTGGATGTACCGTGCACTATTCAGTGTCCCCTCGACGATCACCAGTGGTGTACGGCCAGTGTAGGAGATCGCTCCCCACACCATGATGCCGGGTGTTGGCCCTGTGTGCCTCGGTCGTATGCAGTCCTGATTGTGGCGCTCACCTGCACGGCGCCAAACACGCATACGACCATCATTGGCACCAAGGCAGAAGCGACTCTCATCGCTGAAGACGACACGTCTCCATTCGTCCCTCCATTCACGCCTGTCGCGACACCACTGGAGGCGGGCTGCACGATGTTGCGGCGTGAGCGGAAGACGGCCTAACGGTGTGCGGGACCATAGCCCAGCTTCATGGAGACGGTTGCGAATGGTCCTCACCGATACCCCAGGAGCAACAGTGTCCCTAATTTGCTGGGAAGTGGCGGTGCGGTCCCCTACGGCACTGCGTAGGATCCTACGGTCTTGGCGTGCATCCGTGCGTCGCTGCGGTCCGGTCCCAGGTCGACGGGCACGTGCACCTTCCGCCGACCACTGGCGACAACATCGATGTACTGTGGAGACCTCACGCCCCACGTGTTGAGCAATTCGGCGGTACGTCCACCCGGCCTCCCGCATGCCCACTATACGCCCTCGCTCAAAGTCCATCAACTGCACATACGGTTCACGTCCACGCTGTCGCGGCATGCTACCAGTGTTAAAGACTGCGATGGAGCTCCGTATGCCACGGCAAACTGGCTGACACTGACGGCGGCGGTGCACAAATGCTGCGCAGCTAGCGCCATTTGACGGCCAACACCGCGGTTCCTGGTGTGTCCGCTGTGCCGTGCGTGTGATCATTGCTTGTACAGCCCTCTCGCAGTGTCCGGAGCAAGTATGGTGGGTCTGACACACCGGTGTCAATGTGTTCTTTTTTCCATTTCCAGGAGTGTATATCACAGCTGGAGGATTTGCATCTGCTCACACGTGCGTATTGTGCTAATTTATTGTGCCAGCTCTTGTGAATCCTGCCTCATCTGTAATAATCCCTTTACAAATAATGCGGCGTAAATTTCAATAGGTATTGGTTTACAGACTTATAATTATAGAAACGTTTCTTCTGGTCTTGACTAATCAGTTCTGCCTCATTTAGGAAAGTGTCACTCTTTTCTGTAGACGCATTGTGTCTCTTTAACGGAACCAGAGATATAATCTGATTTGAGGACGATGTCAGAAAGGTGTTTGGAAGTGAATAAAGAACTGTAGCTTGTTTTGTCGACTGGGAAAAAGTATTTGACAGAATTGACTGGTGTGCGCTGAAAGATACTGGAATAAATTGGAAGGCTAGAAGGTTGATAAAGCAGTTATATATGAGGCAGGTCAGAGATGTGAGATAGGGTTGCTGTATGTCACCAGTACTTTTAAATAATTATGCTGAAAAGCTAATCAATAAGGCCTTGGAAAAATCAAAAGCACTTGTAGTAAGAGGTGAAACTATCAAAACGATCAAGTAAGGTGGTGATAAAACTGTGGTAGGAGAAATGGAGGAAGAGCTCCAGGTAATTATGGAGAATACTGTAAGCGTCATAAAGGGTTTGGAATGAAACTCAACATTGACAAGGCCAAAGTGACGAGAATCGGAAAATAAGACGACTCGATTAATACATCACCAGGTGGAATGGTATTAGAACAGGTTCAGTCATTCCATTGTTTTGGGAGCTTGGAATCTTCCAGCAGAAGTGAGACGCAGAATCTCCGTGAGAAAGAGACCTTTCGGGAAAGTGAAAGGTTTGCCGACAGCCGGAAGCATCCCCATTACACTTAGGAAGAGGTATGCCAAATGTTTTGCATATAGTGTGGTACCTTCTGGTTCTGAAACAAGGACAGTTTGATAGAAAGAACACAAATACTTAGAATGTTTTGAAATGTGGTTATGGAGAAGAACGGAGCAAGAGAAATGAATCGAAAGAATGAGGAGAAGTTAGGAACTTCATTAAATGATACACAAGAGGAAAATATCTGGTATGGGACACATACTATGTAGGAATTCCCTACTACTGAGAATCACGGAAAGAGAAAAGTAGAAGGGAAAAGAGGGAGAGGAAGATGGTTTGGAATGGTAACAGATGTTAAGGGAGGAAGTAGTTACAAGCAGATGAAGGAGGCTGCTCAGGACAAAGAGATATGGAGGACGTCCAATTGATACCTGTCTAAAGACAGATTTACTGAAAAAAGAAGAATAAGAAGAAGAAGAGGAGGAGGAGGAGGAGGAGAAGCTGAAACGTCCCCTTTAAGCAATTTATACACGACTGTGCTTAAACTGACACACAATATTATTTAGCGCAACGCAATCTGACTATGAAAGATCCCTGCAAAAGAATGGCCCTGAGTAACATTAAACTATACCTTTCAGAAATCACTTACCTCACAAAAATCTTCATTACTCGAACTACTGCAATACGGCGAGCGCCACTACTGCCAGCTAAATAAAAGATTCAAACTACAGAAGGCACTAACTACTGATAGGTATAGTTAGCAAATGAAAGATAGTAATAGAGAACAAACACTGTATTTACCTTAATAATCATAATATATATAGCAGTTCAATTTCAAAACTTCCGCCATCTCTCTCCCCACATCCACCACTGCTGGCGGCTCACCTCCAACTGCGCAACGCTACGCGCTGTTCACATCCAGCTGCCGCTGCCTAACACTACAATGGCAGACAACAATGCAAACTAGCCACAGGCTGCACACAGCACAGCCAGTGATTTTCATACAGAGCGCTACGTAACGTTGCCAATAAGAAAACATAAACAGCCTACTTACATAGCCCCTATGCTCCCCACAAAAAATTTTACAAAATATTTTTGGGCAGTGGCCAATAATGATTGGAAAAAATTTTTCATAATTACAATAACAAATATATCAAATGCACACACTTATTAACACAATGTTGGTCAAAAGCTAAAATTTTCTCACAGTCCATAAAGATAGTCCTGATCATTCATCATAATAGTAATTACAGTTTTCTTCACAAAGTCTCATTAGTAAAAAAAAATTGCACACAGAAGTAGTGGATTTCCATGCAGTCTTGAAGAAGTAGTGGTGTCCTTCCAACGGAAAGACAGTGCTGACTCTAGACATGCAGACAGGTAATGGGTCACAATGGAGCAAACCCACAGCAGAGTCATTCGAAGTTCTGACGAATATTGGTAGGTAGGTCATCACAGAGCAGACCCACTGCAGTCCTGGTAGAGAGTATTGGTGGGCCACCAGAGGTGCAGACCCACTGCAGTCCTTGTAGAAATTGTGGACAGGCCCACTGTAGTCCTGGTAGAGATGACCAGCAGCCACCTGTTGTGACTGTACGGGTGCACAATCAAAAGTGAAGAGTCTTGCGGATAATTTAGCAAGTCCATAAACCACCACTCGTGCACTCACAAAGTTTTTTGAATTGTCCTTAGAACCAGCAATGCTGTTATCCAGTCCCTTGCTGAATTATTAACACACGTGCAAACACTATCAGTCCCTACTTCTCAGATATTGTCCATATACTATGACCAACAGAAATGTGTGCAGTGAAATGGAACTTACAAGTTACTTAATTTGATGAACTGCTGTCAATTACAATTTTATAACATAAGAATACAATAACAAAGGTACAAAATACATCATTAAAAACATAACAATACAGATAACATTTGTAGTAATATGGGCTTTACAAAAGAATTGAACTAACATATACATCAGTGTTACAGGAATTATGACATAAGTAAATACATAAAAGATCAGAAGAACGTTTGAAACATCACCTTCACATGTGAGCAACCAAACAGTATAAATAATGTCTAAACATCTTTACAAAGTAAATAACAGAGTATTAGAAAATGTCTACAACATAGCTCTCATCAGCTAAACACATAAAGACAGGAAAAACACAAATACACAAGGGTACACAAACATATAGAGGGAGGACACAAAAGGAAAGGACAGGGTTTGTTTTACTGCAGTATTTTGCATGGAGATCTCCCTTCGTTCATCATTATTCCCAAAAGTCCTATTTAAGCCTGCTTTCTGTATTCTGTCCACATCCTCTGTCAAAAATAGTTTTTCTCCACTGTACACTACTTTTTTTTGCCTTCTCAATGCATTTCTTCCAATTCATCATAACTCATTGTCTTATAGGCTACCCCCTCTTAAGCTAACTTAAATCTACTGAGCTCAGATGCTAAACTAAGGGACGAGGCAATGCAGCAGCACATAACAAATTAACACAAACAGCAATGCAAAAAAAAAAAATGGAAAATTGCAAAGCAAGCTACAGTAAATCTAAATTACCAAGCAATGCAACATTACAACTAATATGAGCCAATGTGCAGCAACAAGAAAACTAAATCCGTAGTAAAACTAGCTTAACAGAGTAATACAAAGTGAAATTTAGTAGCACTATGCCTGGCAAACAGCAGCAGAAATAACTTATATCTAAACATGACATAGCTCAAGCAGAAAAATATTACAGTAAAAACTACAATGCAGATAAGGGAAATGCATATTCACATCTTAATGTCTATGTAATTAAAGTGGTGCACCACAACAACTTATTGTAAAAAGACATATTACCATGTACTTGAAAAGAAAATTATGTGTCCAGTTACTGTTACTAGTCCCTTCTTATTGTTCTTTCCTTTCCAAGTGCTCCTTCTTTTTAAAAAATGTGGATACAAAATTATTATTTAATAGATCTGTTGACAGAAAGTGTTCACATTAGCAAATGCATTTTATTTTATAAAACTAATGCTGCAACACAGCTGGAAACCAGATATTAAACAAAATGAGCAATGTCTTAACTACAAAGACAATAGATGTAAAATGTTTCTAATCATTTCATTAGGCATTTTAGTAAATATCATAAGTTACGAGCTCCACAGTATGCTTTCAACAAGGAAATGTCAATAGCGAGGATAATGGCCTCCCCTTTTTTTTTTCTACCTGTGCTTCTGACGAGGCACTCACTAATGACTTGTTCTCCCGGCGTCTGACACAGCTGCGTGCCCACGACGCATTACGTGCAGGTGGTCACTTAACTTTCTTACGGAAATATTTACGACAGCAGTTTCCGCTACAGTGACAGTCTCATATAAAAATTTCACAGGTCGAGAATTTACGTAGCAGTTCAATTTCAAAACTTCCGCCATCTCTCTCCCCACATCCACCACTGCTGGCGGCTCACCTCCAACTGCGCAACGCTACGCGCTGTTCACATCCAGCTGCCGCTGCCTAACACTACAATGGCAGACAACAATGAAAACTAGCCACAGGCTGCACACAGCACAGCCAGTGATTTTCATACAGAGCGCTACGTAACGTTGCCAATAAGAAAACATAAACAGCCTACTTACAAAGCGATTGGGCAGTCACAAACTATTATTATTATTGATTACTAAATAGAATATTGCTGGGAAAATTGTGACGTTATCGATATGAGACGAACTTATAAACAATCAGGTCCTGTTGTATTGAAAAAGGCTGCATTTGGTGTCTGTCCATTCGTCTATTCAAAAACTTTTCTTGTCAGAAATGGTTAGAGATATGACATGGAAATTTATTCTAAATACTTAAGTCAACCATCTCTAGGTGATGTGAAAAATCTGAGGCTCCAAATGAATGTAATGAAAAGATACAGCCATGTCCGGAAACGTACCGTTTCCGTTCTACGCCGGTTTCCGTTCAGGTGTTTACCTCGTACACTTCTGCTTGAAGAATTGAATTAGGCAACTGCACTATAATTATTACGTAACAACTATATCTATATCCGAATCCCGCTCCAGCTACTACCGGGTCTGGGTGCTGATGAGTCCTCTCCATTTGGCTCGGTCCTCCCACCACTTTTCTTCCTCCACTTGCTGCCAGGTCACACCTCTCCTTTCTACAGATATTCTCACTCCCATTTTCCACCGTGTTCTTGAGCGCCCTCTAGGTCTTTTCCCATCCATCTTTAGTTCTTCCATAATTTTGGGGAGTCTCTGCCCATGTACCTTCTTAACATGCCCATACCATCTTAATCTCTTTCTTTCTATTTCTTCTCTCACACTTTCTTGTTTAAGGTTCTTTCTAATCTCTACATTCCTTACTCTGTCCATTCTTGTTTTTCCCATAACTGCTCTGAGAAATTTCATTTCCCCTGCTTGCACTCTGCTCCAGTCCCTTTCTGTCATTGTCCATGTTTCTCCACCATAGGTGACAATAGGGATGTAACAATTCTTCTACATCAGGAGTTTTGCTCTTTCTGAAACTTCATTATTCCAAATCAGGTGTTTTATTGTTTGGTAGAAATTGCCTCCCTTCTGTAACCTCTTATTAATTTCCTTAGTTATTCTTCCATCCCTAGATATTTCACTCCCTAAATAAGTGAAACTTTCTACCACTTTGAGGGGTTCTCCAGTCAAGGTAATATTTCCGTTGATCCCTTTCTCTCTTCCAAATACCATTACTTCACTCTTATCTTCATTTATTTTTAATCCATACCTTTTCATTATTTCCTTCCACGCATCAAGCTGTAACTGTACATCTACCTCTTTATCACCCTATATTACCATATCATCTGCAAAAATCATCTTTTTGTCTTTTTCTTTTACTATATCTTTAACTGCCCTATTCATTCCCTCCATCACAACATTAAAAAGTGCAGGAGATAGAATACTTCCTTGCTTAAGTCCTTGTCTTATTTCGAAGTATTCAGAGTTCCCCAATGGTGTTCTAACTCTACAATTGTGTCCTCTGTACATTGTCTTTATAACATTAATGTATCCATCTTCTATATCTATCTTCTTCATTTCTTCCCAGAGTCTTTCCCTGTCAACTGAGTCATATGCCTTTTCTATGTCTATAAAAACCATTATCACGCTTTTGTTATACTCCCAACTTTTTTCCATCAGTTGACGGATAGAAAATATCAGGTCGATCGTGCTTCTTCCTTTCCTAAACCTATGCTGTTCTTCACTCAGCTCCTTTTCTATCTTTTCACTTATTCGATTTAGTAAAATTCTTTCATATATCTTGGCTGTATGACTCATAAGGGTTATTCCTCTGTAGTTTTTACAAAGTCTTTTATTGCCTTTCTTGAAGATGGGAACAATGTCTCCTGTTCTCCAGTCTTCAGGTATTGTACTATTTCTCCACACGCTTGATAGTACTCTATACAGCCACTGCATTCCCAATGGACCTGCTGCTCTTATCATGTCCACTGATACTTCATCAGGTCCTGGGACTTTCCCCCCCATTCATCTTCTTCACAGCTTTTTCCATTTCTTCCCGTGTAATTTGTCCTAATTCTGCTTCCCAACTTCTCTCAATTTCTCCATTATTTGTTGTTTCCTCATGTACCTGCTCCTCAGCGTTTAACAGCTTCTTAAAATGTTCTTTCCAGAGATCTTTTATATTCCCTGGATCTTCAATAATGGTACCGTCCTCTGTTTCCATCTTTACTGGTACTTCAGAAGCCTTCCTTTTATTTTTCATCATTTTATGGAACATTTTCTTATTGCTCTTCACATCTTCTTCAAGTTTTTTTGTAAACTCTTCCCATGCCTTTTTCTTTGCTGTTTCCACTATTTCTTTGCACTTCTTCTTTTCCTCTATATATCTTTTATGGTCTTCATCATTTTTAGTTTTCCACCATTTTCTCCATGCTCCATTTTTTTCTTCTAACTACTTGGATTGTGGTATCATCCCACCAACTTGTCTGTCTTATTTTTTCCTTTCCAGATGTTTGCCACATACTTTTTGTGCTGCTTCGACTAAAGTGTCTTTGAATAAACTCCATTCTTTTTCTACATCGCAGAAAACTTCTTTTGGAAAATTTTGTGTTATTAATTCCCTGTACTTCTCAGCACATTCAATCTCCTTCAATTTCCAATCCCATATCCTCATCACTTTCTTCTGTTTTCTATTTTTCACACACTGATTCATTTTCCATTGTCCCACCAGTAATCTATGGTCTCCATCTGAGCTCACACTTGGTATTACCTTCACATTTGTTACTTTCTCTCCCCATTCCCTATCTACTAGAATATAATCAATTACACTCTTGGTTCTTCCATCCCAACTGTATCTGGTGATAACATGACTTTCTCTCTTCATAAACCAGATGTTTGCTATTTTCATTCCATTCCTCTGGCACAAATCCAGGAGTCTTTCCCCTTCTTCATTTCTGCCTCCATATCCAAAACATCCCAATACTTGCTCAAATCCCTTTCTGTCTTTGCGTACTTGTGCATTAAAATCTCCCATCACTATATTAGCACTTTCTATATGGTTTTCTAACACATTTTCAAAGTCCATCTTCTCTTCTTCGCTACATCCCATTTGAGGTGCATAAATCTGGATTACTTTTAGTGGTAGGTTTTGGAATCTCAGGTTTAAGATTATGATCCTGTCTGATATATATCTCACATTTTCAATACAGCTCTCTACATTCTTATTCACCATCACTGCCACACCATTTCTTCCAGACCTGTTATTCCCACTCCAGTACAGTTTTCCTCCTCCTCTCACGTTCTTCTCACCGTTTCCCTTCCACTTTGTTTGTAACATCTAAAGTAATCATAACTAAACATCCATTTATCACTTAAGCACATTGGTTCGCATTAGCACTTAAACGTTACGTGTTTACATTATTCGGAAGTGAAAAGAGAACCCAGCATATTGTACATACAGAACAGTTCTCATTCATTACTTCAGCGGCTCTATGTGGCGACCGCCAACGTTGTTACAGTCGTTATTCCTATGAATATTGTTCTGGTACACTCCATCCCACCTGGTGTCCCATTAATTTCTAGTGCAGCGGCCAGAACTCGTGCTAGCATAGCTTCCTCTGCCGCTTCAGGAGTCTCGTGAATTAAACTTTGCATACGACCCCACAAAACGCAACTTATAGGAGCTAAATTCGGCGATCGTGGTGGCCACGTGACTGGACCACCTAGTCCTATCCATCTCTCTCCATACAGTCTGCCGAGATGACTCTGAACCGCACGTGAGAAGCGATATAGTGCACAATCATGCTGAGCTCACATTTCCTGGAGTACTTTCACTGGCACAGCTTCTCAGAATGAGTCCAGTACGTTTTGGAGGAAGGTCAAGTGTGCAGGACCGGTTATCTTGAGTGGAAGGAGGTATTATCCTACCACATGGCCGTCCAGAACTCCTGCCCGCACATTAATATCAAACCAGTGCTAAAATCCCTGAATATGCGTGGCACGAGGGCTTTCGTCTGTCCAGGCATGGCTGTTTCGCGAATTCGGAACACAGTCCCTAATGAACATTAATATGTGAACAGGACACTACGGGGAAAAAGGAGTGTGTCGATGCAATGGTGCAAGAACCAAGTGCAACGCTTTGTGTAAAATCGACTGGACGCATACCATGTACCCTCTGTAAGTGGTAAAGATGTAATTGTCGCTCACGCAGATCGTCCCTGAAGATACTGTGACTAACACCCATGACACGCGTATAATACCTGGCGTGTACATGTCTAACACTGTCAAACTACTCCTCTACTCTTTTTCTGCCCATCTCCTCTGTCTGTCAATATCTTCCTCGTTCTTCTCTCACTTCATCTCCCTTCCTGACTCCCACATTACCTTTGTTCATCTCCTCCTTCTCCATCTATCTCCTCCTTCCCTCACTATCTGGCCCTCTGCACCTCCCCCTCCTTCTCTGTCCATTTCCCTCCTCCCTATCCATCCCCTACTCCCCCTCTCCCTGTCCATCTGCTCATGCTGCCATTTCTCATTCCATGTCCTCCTCCCCCTCTCCCTATCGGTTTAAGTCTGCCATCCTCCATATTCACTTGCTCCTCCCCACCTCTCCCTATCCATCCTCTCCTGCCCCCTCGCTCCATCCATCCCTTCTGCCCCCCCTCTCCCTATCTATCTGCAACTACGCACCTTCTCTGACCTTCCCCCAGCTGTGCTCACCCGCACCTCTAGCCCCTGCAAAACTTGTCAATAAAGAAAACCAATACTACTTCCACAACATTCATATAATCTCTAACTCAACATTTATTGTTGCAGCATTGTCCCCCGCCAAATGCAGAAACGAATCACTGCGGGATAGTCCACTTTATCAATGGTCTGCACTATTTTGTTTTAGATCTTCTAGCGGTGTGAGAAGAGATGTTAAAAATACAAACAGTCCACCTAAGTTATTCACATTGACTCTGGAGGATGTATTGAAGTGCCTGACTAGGGGACAAGAAGATATCAACATAGATGAAATATGTCTCGCTTTTCAGATGATATCATGCTCTTCAGAAGCGACACAAACGAATTCTCAGCAATGATCCCATTAGTCAAATATGCTTTCAAAGCTCTAGGCCTCAAAATTAACCTTCAAAAGACCGAAGTCATGAGCTCTGTCAATATCGTGATCTCACGATTCTGATAATCACAGTCCAGTTCCCTAAAACAACTGCCGTTAAAGAAAACACGAGGTTTGGACAATTCATTGTCCTCTCGAAAGAAGTACAAGGGTACTTTCCTAAACGTTTTGAAGTCACTGCCAATCTTATACCTGTTTTCGAACCGTTTCTAGACTGTTTGCCGTTTCATTTGAAATCGCTTCTGTGCATATGAAGATATAAATGATTGGTCTGCAAGGTAATTTCCGTTTTAATGGCAAGTCCTTCGAAAACCGTCTATTGGTTATAGTGAATGAACACATTTGTGTGTTGCTGCTGTTTTTGTTGTGTTCTTAAGTCCTAAAATTGGTTTGATGCAGCTTTCCATTCTACTCTATCCTGTGTAAGCCTCTTCATCTCCGAAGGGGAGGCTGTAAGGAAGATTGGGATTAACGTTCTGTCGACATCGAGGTCATTAGAGACAGAGCAAAAGCTCGGTTTGTGTCAAGAATGAGGAAGGACATCCAGGAATTTATCTGGAACAATTTAGGGAAATCAGGAAAAACCTAAATCCGGACAATCGGACACGGGTTTGAACCGTCGTCCTCCTGAATAAGAGTCCACTGTCTTAACGACAGCGCCACCTCGCTCGGTCTTCATCTCCGAATAACTACTGCAACTTACATCCCTCTGAATCGGCTTATTGTCTTCATCTCTTGGTCTCCCTGTATGATATTTATATGGTGTTTACACCCCGCAGTTCCTTCCCATACTAAACTAATGATCCCTTCATGTCTGAAAATTTGTGCAATCAACCGATCCCTTTTTCTGGTCATTTTGTGCCACAAATTTCTATTCTCCCCAATTCTGTTCAGTATTTCCTCATTAGTGACGTGATTTACCTATCTAGTCTTCATCACTCTTCTGTAACACTACATTCCAAAAGCTTCTATTCTCTTCTTGTCTAAACTGTTTATCGTCCATGTTACACTTCCATACAACGCTACACTCCATTCGAATACTTTCAGAAAAAACTTCCTAATGCTTAAAATCTTTATTAGATATTAATAAATTTCTCTTCTTCAAAAATGCTTTTCTTGCCACAAATACTTTTATCTGGGACACAAAACTCAACTCGGGAAAGATAACCAAGCAGCAGAGATCACAGGTCGAATTGGCCTCACCTGGGTGACTTTCCGAAAACTTGGTTAAATTCTCCGTAAATCGACAACCCGTGTAAATTTAAAAAAGACGTTTTACGACACACGCATCCTGCCAGTAAGAACATACGGGGTCGAGACAATGACACTTCCAAAATGCAGTGCAAATTGAAAGGAGAAGAATGAGGCTCTAAGATGTCGAGCGGATAGCGAAACTGGAGTGGCGTTGGGCAGAACACGTGTCAAGGAACAACATCAAATGGAGCACAAGGACGTCCACTGACGAAATGAAGAAACGGTATCCAAGTACATACGGAGAGAAACTGTATCCAGACTGCCCACAAAGATCGACTAGGAAGCCGCTGGAAGAGGCCTTTGTCCAGGAGTGGACATTTAGATGATGAAGAAGAACAAAAAGAAGAAGAAGAAAGAGGAGGACGACGAGAGCGCTTTGCTGTAGTACTGTGGTGAAGTGGTTTCTTAAATATATTCAACATTTCGCGGCCCTGTCAGCAACTGTATAAATATTCATTTTAATTTTAATAATCAACAGCCTCAGTTGCACCGTTTGCCTAGAATTTACCTAGGTTTCAGTCGGGATAACCCAACCTTCTTTTGAATAACAGTAACTACCGTTTGTCCATAGTGGACATCGTCAAGCTAAAACTACAAATCCATAAATTATCGTCAGACTATAAAACTTATCTGGAACTGCCTCGGCCCCACTTCGCGACCGCGATGCGGCAGCCACGAGTGCTGTACTGGAACAAAGTGATTTCTGTCTGAATCAGGATTGTAGACATGCACCTGCATATGAGCAAGAGATTAATTACGTAACGTTATTTTTTCGATATCATAATTAAAACTTTATGACTATCCCTCGTATACTTCTGCAACAACTGAAATTGTAAAAATGTAGTTTAAAAATCAGGCTATTATCAGGTCTGCTTGCGAAAATCAAATATTTTTGTGGCAATAAGAAAGGAACGGACCGAAGTTTTCGACTTTCTTTTCTCCTCGATCATTAGCGTCTACCTTCTTCACGGATTCGTAACGGATGAAATGGGAAAGAGCCCGCATTCGTAGGAGGAAGATACACTGCAGGCGGGAACGGAAGGAAGCAGAGCTCTCATTACGTATTCCGAGAGGAGGGTGTGTGTGTGTGTGTGTGTGTGTGTGTGTGTGTGTGTGTGTGTCTCGTGAACACATCCATCCCGCTTTCGTTATTGCCGAACCTATTTGCGAGGCGGCGCGCGCCGCTATGCATCTGTCTTGGTGTCCTTCCTCTTGTAAGGAGAGGCGATGATCGCGGAAGGCTTGAGTGCTGCTTTCAGGGAAATAAGCAGAAGGAGAGGGCGAAAGCTGCGAGGTTGCGCCGAGCTGCAGCAGCGGCAGCAGCAGAGATATTGGCGCCGCTGCCAAGTGCGGTTTATTCCGCAAGAACTCGTTCGACCAGACTACTCTTCCTGCCCGTTCCACGGGCTTTTAAAATGATTCCGCCTCGTGACTGTTTATCATTCGCATCCCATAACTCTTCTCAAACTTTGTAATGTAGTTCACGATTTACTTATTTTTATTTAATTTTCTCTGTTTGTTACTTATTCGCGTAAAACATGGTACCGTGAAGCTCTCTCTCAAGTCATACCATTCGAGTAACATGAAATGTAACGCTTGGGGTAACATAAATGATTGAAGTGATAGGGAAATTGACCTATAAGTACATTACGAAATCCACGCCTTGGGAATGAAAGAGCGCCAGAAAAGATGTTAAACGTCTCCGTAAATACACATTCAGACAAAAAAAACCGACGCACCACGAAGGAATTATCTAAAAGAGCCGGAAATCGGTAAATGTGATCTACATGTGCAGATAAACTAATAACTACAATTTCAGACACGTTGGGTGATTTATTCAAGAGAAAACCAATAAACGTTTGTTAACCTTTGGCCATTATGCTAGCAATTATTTGACTCGTCATTCACTGATAGAGTTGTTGGGTGTCATCCTGAGAGATATCGTGCCAAATTCTGTCCAATTGGCGAGTTGGAACATTAAAATCCTGAGATGGTTGGATGACTCTGCTCATAATGCTCCACATGTTCTCAGCTGGGGAGAGATTCGGATACCTTGTGGTCAAGGCAGGGCGTGGTAAGCACGAAGACAAGCAGTAGAATTTCTCACCGTGTGTGAGCAGGCATGGCGTTGGTGAAATGTAAGCTCAGTATGGCTTGACATGAAGTACAACAAAAACGGGCGTAGAATATCGTCGATCGTCGACGTACCGCTGTGCTGCAAGGGTGCTGCGGATGGCAAACCAAGGGGTCCTGTAACGAAAAGAAATGGCGTCCCAGACCATCACTCTTGGTAATCGGGCGTTATGGCGAGTGACAGTGTGGAACTGCACCACTGTCAGGGTGTCTTCTGGCACGTCTTCGCTGGTCATCTGGGCTCAGTTGGAAGCGCCACTCGTCACTGAAGACAATTCTACTTCAGTCAATTAAACTCCAGGCCAAATAAGTGTCTGGAGATGCCCCGGACAGTGCAGAGATAACAACACGACTGTCGCCCACCACACGGCCCACAACCATGAATGCTGGTCTGGAGTGCCATTTCTGCTTATAGCAGGACTCCTTCGGTTGTCACCCGCGGCATGTGTACAGCACAGCAGTACGTCGACGATATTCTGCGCCTCGTTTTGTTGCCCTTCACGGTTAGTCATCCAGGGATTACATTTCAGCGCCGAATCTCTCCCTAATTGAGAACGTGTAGAGCGTTATGAGCAGGGCCCTCCAACTCGCTCCGGATTGTGATGATCTAACGCTCCGATTGGACATGATTTGAGACTATATACCTCAGGAAGACATCCAACAATTCTGTCAATCAATGCCAATACGAATAACTGCTTGTATGAGGCCAGAGGTGGATCAACGCGTTATTAACTTGCTCAATTTGTGAAGCTCTTTCGCTCTGTCTTGACTATATCATCCAGTTTTCTTGAAACTGTAATCGTTTCTTTGATTGTACATGCATACACCTACCGATTTCGTCCCGTTCGGATAAATGCGTCTTGGTGCTTCATTTTGGAAATATTTTAAAATTGTGGAAATATATAAAATTGTGGAAATCTATGAAGACAATGAAAAGGACAAGTAAAAACTGTAATGATGGGAAACTCGAATAACAAAGTAGAAACTTAACAGAACAACATGCTCGTGAGAAAAGAAACGATAAGCAGACGATACTAACAGCCTTCTGTGAGCGATTTGATCCCCATGTAACAAACACTGTACATGTAAAGCTACTGGTGAAAGTGCAACGTGTGAGTTATGTCTAATCATTCATAGACAATATCTGAATGGCGAAAGTCTTCCCTAAAACAGATGCTAATAAGGATCATAATTTCTGGCGGCAGACGTATGAACAAAGCTGAAGCATACTAAAATAAATCAGTTGGTAATGAAACAGCATGGTCAAGTTACCCGCTGACAGATCTATGGTTTACTGTGAAGCCATTCAAGAAATAAAGGAAAGTTTAGCAGAGAGAATCAATATATATACACACATCAAAAAAAGTTTTGCATCGTTTCGCCTCCGAGAATTCCGGAACATGCACAGAAAATTGGAACAGAGATCGATATAAACATCATTTCCGCCCTTTTTCTTGCCCATGAAAACCAGACATTGCATGTTGTACCACCATACAGCGAGACCTTCAGAGGTGGTGGTCCAGATTGCTGTACACACCGGTACCTCTAATACCCAGTAGCACGTCCTCTTGCATTGATGAATGCCTGTATTCGTTGTGGCATACTATCCACAACTTCATCAAGGCACTGTTGGTCGATATTGCCCCACTCCTCAACGGTGATTGGCCGTGGATCCCTCAGAGTGGTTCGTGGGTCACGTCGTCCATAAACAGCCCATTTCAATCTATACCAGGAATGTTCATCAGGGTTCATGTCTGGAGAACATGCTGGCCGCTCTAGTCGAGCGATGTCGTTTTCCTGAAGGAAGTCATTCACATGATGTGCACGATGTGGGCGCGAATTGTCGTCCATGAAGACGAATGCCTCGGCAATATGCTGCCGATATGCTTGCACTATCGGCCGGAGGATGGCATTCACGTATCGCACAGCTGTTACAGCGCCTTCCATGACCACCAGCGGTGTACGTCGGCCCCACAAATGCCACCCCAAAACTGCAGGCAACCTCCACCTCCACCTGTGTCTAAGCCGGTCAGCCTGACCGGGTTGCATCCAAATACGTCTCCGGCGATTGTTTGGTTGAAGACATATCCGACAGCCTTCGGTGAAGAAAACGTGATGCCAATCCTGATCGGTCGCTTCGGGACGTTGTTGGGCCCAGCTGTACCGCGCTCCATGGTGTCATGGTTGCAAAGATGGACCTCGCCATGGACGTCGGGAGTGAAGTTGTGCATCATGCAGCCTATTGCGCACAGTTTGAGTCCAAACACGACGTCCTGTGGCTGCACGAAAAGCATTATTCAACATAGTGGCGTTGCTGTCAGGGTTCCTCCGAGCCATATTCCGTAGGTAGCGGTCATCCACTGGAGTAGTAGCCCTTGGGTGGCCTGAGCGAGGCAAGTCATAGGCAGTTCCTGGCTCATGTATCTCCTGCATGTCCGAACAACATCGCTTTGGTTTACTCCAAGACGCCTGGACACTTCCATTCCTGAGAGCCCTCCCTGGCTACAAGTAACAATGCGGACGCGATCGAAGCGCGGTATCGACCGTCTAGGCATGGTTGAACTACAGACAATATGAGCCGTGTACCTCCTACATGGTGGAATGACTGGAACTGATCGGCTGTCAGACCTCCGTCTAATGGGCGCTGCTCATGCATGGTTGTTTACATCTTTGGGCAGGTTTAGTGACATCTCTGAACAGTCAAAGGGACTCTGTCTGTGATACATTATCCACAGTCAACGTCTGTCTTCAGGAGTTCTGGGAACTGGGGTGATGCAAACCTTACTCTGATGTGTGTATACAGGGTGGTCCATGGATCGTGACTGGGCCAAATATCTCACGAAATAAGCGTCAAACGAAAAAACTACAAAGAACGAAACTTGTCTAGCTTGAAGGGGGAAACCAAACGGCGCTATGGTTGGCCCACTACATGGCGCTGCCATAGGTCAAACGGATATGAACTGCGCTTTTTAAAATAGGAACCCCCATTTTTTATTACATATTCGTGTAGTACGTAAAGAAATATGAATGTTTTAGTTGGACCACTTTTTTCGCTTTGTGGAAGACGGCGCTGTAATAGTCACAAACATATGGCTCACAATTATAGACGAACAGTTGGTAACAGGTAGGTTTTTAGAATTAAAATACAGAACGTAGGTACGTTTGAACATTTTATTTCGGTTGTTCCAATGTGATACATGTACCTTTGTGAACTTATCAGTTCTGAGAACGCATGCTGTTACAGTGCGATTACCTGTAAATACCATATTAAAGCAATAAATACTCAAAATGATGTCCGTCAACGTCAATGCATTTGGCAATACGTGTAACGACATTCCTCTCAACCGCGAGTAGTTCGCCTTCCGTAATGTTCGCACATGCATTAACAATGCGCTGAGGCATGTTGTCAGGCGTTGTCGATGGATCAACTTTCCCCACAGAAAGAAATACGGGGATGTCAGATCCGGTGAACGTGCGGGCCATAGTATGGTGCTTCGACGACCAATCCACCTGTCATGAAATATGCCAATCTATACCGCTTGAACCGCACGCGATCTATGTGCCGGACATCCATCATGTTGGAAGTACATCGCCATTCTGCCATGCAGTGAAACATCTTGTAGTAACATCGGTAGAACATTACGTAGGAAATCAGCATACATTGCACCACTTCGATTGCCATCGATAAAATGGGGGCCACTTATCCTTCCTCCCATCATGCTGCAGCATACATTAACCCGCCAAAGTCGCTGATGTTCGACTTGTCGCAGCCATCGTCGGTTTTCCGTTGCCCAATAGTGCATATTATGCCGGTTTACGTTACCGCTGTTGGTGAATGACGCTTCGTCGCTAAATACAACGCGTGCAAAATATCTGTCATCGTCCCGCAATTTCTCTTGTGCCCAGTGGCAGAACTGTACACGACGTTCAAAGTCGTCGCCATGCAATTCCTGGTGCATAGAAATATGGTACGGGTGCAATCGATGTTGATGTAGCATTCTCAAAACCGACGTTTTTGAGATTCCCGATTCTCGCGCAATTTGTCTGCTACTGATGTGCGGATTAGCCGCGAAAGCAGCTAAAACACCTACTTGGGCATCATCATTTCTTGCAGGTCGTGTTTGACGTTTCACATGTGGCTGAACACTTCCTGTTTCCTTAAATAACGTAACTATCCGGCGAACGGTCCGGACACTTGGATAGTGTCGTCCAGGATACCGAGCAGCACACATAGCACACGCACACGGCCGTTGGGCATTTTGATCACAATAGCCATATATCTACACGATATCGACCTTTTCCGCAATTGGTAAACGGTCCATTTTAACACGGGTAAAGTATCACCGTCCGCACTGGCGAGATGTTACACGATACCACGTTTTTATACGTTTGTGACTATTATAGTGCCATCACAAAGCGAAAAAAGTGGTCCAACTAAAACATTCATATTTCTTTACGTACTACACGAATATGTAATAAAGAATGGGGTTCCTATTTTTAAAAAAGGCAGTTGAAATCCGTTTGACCTATGGCAGCGCCATGTAGTGGACCAACCATAGCGCCATCTGGTTTCCCCCTTCAAGTTAGACGAGTTTCGTTCTTTGTTGTTTTTTTGTTTGATGCTTATTTTGTGAGATATTTGGCCCTGTTACTGTCAATGGTCCTCCCTGTATATATCTTAAAAGTACCTAAGTTTTCAAATTTTGCGTATCTGCAGAAAATGTGTTGAAATTTAGTTTGGGATTCTTCTGCATACCTTCATTATATATAGTCTTGCTATGTAATTATCTGTCAAAGTAGTTCCTGCTACTCGTTGTATTATTCTGAATAATGCTGAGAGTTCCCGTAAGAGATTTAAGCTTACAGCGTGCGCACTCATACACACATACATTATACACACTATGTGATCAAAAGTATCCGGACACCTGGCTGAAAATGACTTACAAGTTCGTGGCGACCTCCATTGGTAATGCTCGAATTCAATATGGTGTTGATCCACCCTTAGCCTTGTTACAGCTTCCACTCTCGCAGGAATACGTTCAATCAGATGCTGGAAGGTTTCACGGGGAATGGCAGCCCATTCTTCACGGAGAGCTGCACTGAGGAGAGGAATCGATGTCGGTCGGTAAGGCCTGGCACGAAGTCGGAGTTCCTAAACATCCCAAAGGTGTTCTATAGGATTCAGACAAGTCCATTACAGTGATGTTATTGTCGTATAACCAATCCGCCACAGGCCGTGTATTATGAACAGGTACTCGATTGTGTTGAAAGATGCAATCGCCATCCCCGAATTGCTCTTTAACAGTTGGAAGCAATAAGGTGCTTAAAACATCAATGTAGGCCTGTGCTGTGATTGTGCCACGCAAAACAACAATGAGTGCAAGCCCCCTCCATGAAAAACACGACCACACCGTAACACCACCGCCTGCGAATTTTACTGTTGGCACTACACACGCTGACAGAGGGCGTTCACCGGGCATTCGCCATACCCACACCCTGCCATCGGATCCCCACATTGTGTACCGTGATTCTTCACTCCACACAACGTTTTTACATTGTTCAATCGTCCAATGTTTACGCTCCTTACACCAACCGAGCCGTCGTTTGGCATTTCCCAAGGTGACGGTGTGGCTTATGAGCAACCGCTCGACAATGAAATCCAAGTTTTCTCACCTCCCGCCTAACTGTCATAGTACTTGTAGTGGATCCTGATGCAGTTTGGAATTCCTATGTTATGGTCTGGATAGATAGCTGCCTATTACACATTACGACCCTCTTCCACACTCGGCGGTCTCTGACAGTCAACAGGCGAGTTCTGACTGTACGCTTGTTTGCTGTACGTGTCCCTCCACGTTTCCACTTCACTATCATATCGGAAACAGTGGACCTAGGGATGTTTGGGAGTGTGGAAATCTCGCGTGCAGACGTATGACACAAGTGACACCCAATCACCTGACCACGTTCAAAGTCCGTGAGTTCCGCAGAGCGCCCCATTTTGCTCTCTCACGATTTCTAATGAGTACTGAGGTCGCTCATATGGAGAACCTGGCAGTAGGTGGCAGCAAAATACACCTAATATGAAAAACGTATGTTTTTGGGGTGTCTGGTTACTTTTGATCACATAGTGTTTATTGTATGTGTGTGTGTGTGTGTGTGTGTGTGTGTGTGTGTGTGTGTGTATTTGTATTTGTGTGTGATTGGATGTATGTGTGTACGTATGTATGTAGTACGTTTCACATATCATCTTAAACCACTGGACCAATTTCAACGAAACTTGGTACACGTATCACTTACTGTCTGGAAAGAAACGCTGCAGGGATAAGAACCTACCTTTCAAGGGCGTGGAGGTGGCGATGAAAAAGCAGTGTAGTCCACAAATCACAAATACCCGTGATTTATTTAGCTAGTATTCGAGGATGAGAACGCTTAGTGATTTGCAACAAACTTTACACATAATTTCGAACCTTTCCGAATCTTTTTTCTCTCTGACAACTCCCACAAAATGACGAAAAAAAATTATAATTTATCACATTTTCGTTGTTCATGCAGAAAACTGCCGCATTAAGCTTGACATTGTAATTTAATACTTCTTTACTATAGACTGTATTCATGACAAATTTTGCAGACAGTATTCACGCATACCACTCAATATACCAGCAAAATTATATCATTGTACAACATATAGTTCAGGTCATATGACATCAAATACTGAGATGGATAAAAAAACTTGCCGTATCATGTTTTAATTTATTACTTCCTTACTACTGACTCTGTTCACAACACATCCTGCAGACAATTTCCACATATGTCACTAAATGTACCTACAAAACTATATCATTGTACGACACATAGTACAGGACATACGACGTCATAAACACTGAGGTATTTGAAAAACTGTATCGTTTTAATTTATTACTTCCTTGCTCTTAATGTTGTTCATAACAAATTTCGCATACAGCAGCCACATTTAGCATCCGTTATATGTGCAAAATTATGTTACTGGACAGAACATAGTTCAGGAGATACGTTAACTGCGTGAAAATGAAACTGCAGGGCGAAATTCGCTAAAGATACAGGTGAAATAGGTGTGAAAATCCATTAAATAAATGTGAAATGTATTTTATTTGTGTGTACACAGGCAAATCGACGGGTAAACAGCTCATCCTAAACCCCTGGAACGATTTCAAGCAAATTGGGTACACAAAATCCTATTAATTATGATACGGGAAGAAATTCTGTGGAGGTAAGAATCACCAGCCTTCTGCTGGAATGTGGGTGATAACGTGGAAAGAGAAGGGAGAAGGAAGAGATGAATAGGCAGAAAGGGGTAAGAGGAGATGGACACTGATAACGAGGAGGAGATGGACAGAGAGAGGGGAATGAACAGAGACAGATGAGAGGAGGAGATGGTTCAAATGGCTTTGAGCACTATACGACTTAACTTCTGAGGTCATCAGTCGCCTAGAACTTAGAACTAATTAAACCTAACTAACCTAAGGACATCACACACATCCATGCCCGACGCAGGATTTGAACCTGAGACCGTAGCGGTCACTCGGCTCCAGACTGTAGCGCCTAGAACCGCACGGCCACTCCGGCCGGCGGAGGAGATGGACAGAGAAGGTAAAGAGGAAGAGATATATGAAGGTATGGGAACTAAGAGATGGGCGGAAAGAGCGGAAGAGGAATGGACAGAGATAGGGGAGAGGGGGAAATGGAAAGAGAAAGGGAAAAGGAGATGGATAAAGGGAGGGAAAAGATCAAGGTAAACAGACCCAAGGGAAGAGAAGTTTATGGATGCAGAGAGAGGGAAAAGGAGATGAAGAGAGAGGGGGCGCAGAGGAGATGGATTTTAAGGGGGAAGAAGAGATAGACAGAAGAAGAAGAAGTCGTTGAACAAAGGGAAGTGTAGAAGGAGATGGATAGAAAGAGGTGGGCATATAGACATGAATAGAAAGGCCCGGTGGAGGAGGTGGACAGCGGGAGAGTATGAGATGGGCAGAGAGGCGGGAAAGAGGGGACGAACAAAGAGAAAGTTAGGGAGGAGGTTGACTAATAGAAGGTTGGAATAAATACATACCCAGGCAATGCTGAGTACTCAGCTAGTATATGGTGGCATGGGTTTAAGTGCAGATACTCTTGACGGCGACTGAGAACACCCTACTGAACAACATCAATATTTACTTCGTCTGCAGACTAATAAACATAGCTATCAGGAGTAGTAGGTTTTTATTTAATTCCTCCAACTACATGTGGTAAGAGTAAGCCATTGATGCTTATTTTCCCCTGAGCACCATGTAAGTTGTTGATATGTGTACGTGTTACTTTATATTGGCAGATGTAGTCCACTTTGTGGCGCAATTACGGCGGTGCAGAAAACAGTAAATTAAGTGACGTGTTTGTGGAAGGACTGTTAGACGCAGTATATTTTTATTTCTTTACAAATATTCTTACATGATTTTGCACATATTTTTATTTCTTTACAAATATTCTTACATGATTTTGCACTGGTAACTCCCTATCGTTATTCTCAATGCTCGTTTTTGAATTTTAGATTGTTTTACAAAACTTTCATTTCCTGAAAATGTCAGACAATACCACAGCAGGCCATGCACGAATGCATAGTATGCACATTGTGCTGTTTGTATGTTGGATCACTCCTTAAGCGTAGTTATGACTGATATTGGAAGAAGCGTTAGAGAAGTGTGTCGTTTCTCACAAATTCCTTTCAACATTTTCTGAGAAACCAACTGATAGAAAATTTGAAAAACCGACAGTGACACTATTGATAGAAGAAAAAATAATCACAATTCAATATGGAAATTCCCCGCGAGGGGTAGCCACGTGGTCTGAGGCGTTTTGTCACGGTCCGCGCGGCTACCCTCGTCGGAGGTTCGAGTCCTTCTTCTGGCATGGGTGTGTATGTCGTCCTTAGCGTAAGTTAGTTTAAGTTAAATTGAATAGTGTGTAAGCTTATGGACCGATGACCTCAACAGTTTGATCCTATAAGACCTTACCACAAATTTCCAATTTCAATATGAAAATTATCAATTACTGTTGGATGAAACAGAGGAAGGGCTGCAATTTTGATGCAGAGGGTCATCAAAGTGGAGAACGAGTGAGTAACGAACATAAATGTATGAACAGCTCGGTTTGTGAACTTGCTTAAGACTTTACTGACTTCTAACACTTGATAGTCTTTGATGACGTATTCGTCATTTGAAGACGAAACGTTATGCAGAGACCTACGCCTTGCATAGGGTTGCCATCCATCCCGATGTATCTGGACTGTCACCGTTAAGGACTTTCTTGTCCCAGTATCTCGACAAGACCAAATTTTGCAAAATGCTGCTATGACCTTGGCTCAAGTACTGAAGTACGCCATGTAAAAGTACCCTTAGTTACGTTAATTTAAGTCAACATGCTTATGTCGACAAGATCGTCTCACAGATGGCGTTGCGTGTTGCGTATTACATACCTGACTAAAAATGATGTGAAGGTTTTGAGCGACAATTGTTTTCAGAAATATATGTATCTGAAGAGTTTTGTGACTCAGAAGAATGGAATACTAAACACTCTGTGAAAGGAAGGTGAATTTACTTCGTTAAGGAAACCGAGAATCCTGAGCACATATGCCAACTGCTAAAATTATGCGGGTATTTGTTTTCTATTCCCGCACAAAACGCCACTGTGGAAAGAGTATTTTTGGTGATGTGGGGCCAGTGAACTGGTAAAGGAAATCGACTACTACAAGGGACTGTGGAGTCAATCTTACAGTGCCAGTTTAACTACAAGCTGACTTGAATGGAGTTTTATAAATACGTAAAAGGGAAAAAAGACTTGCCGAAAAAGGTGAAATTTTTCTAAAAAATATGGTGTACCAATTATTTCTGCCGCAACAAGTCCTATGCAATTTTGTTTTAAATAAAAAATAATTACATTAAATAAATTTTTACTTAATTTCTACACACTCATCTGAGAGTGTCCCGACGAGATCCCAGCTAGATACGGCAACCCTATCCGTGCCCTGTGCCCCACAGCCTAATGCCCACAAAACAAAAGCACCATGGACCCAGTTACCGGTCGTGAAAGCCTGCACTGTATGAATGCGTATGCATGTACAGGGTGTTTCAAAAATGACCGGTATATTTGAAACGGCAATAAAAACTAAACGAGCAGCGATAGAAATACACCGTTTGTTGCTATATGCTTGGGACAACAGTACATTTTCAGGCGGACAAACTTTCGAAATTACAGTAGTTACAATTTTCAACAACAGATGGCGCTGCAAGTGATGTGAAATATATAGAAGACAACGCAGTCTGTGGGTGCGCCATTCTGTACGTCGTCTTTCTGCTGTAAGCGTGTGCTGTTCACAACGTGCAAGTGTGCTGTAGACAACATGGTTTATTCCTTAGAACAGAGGATTTTTCTGGTGTTGGAATTCCACCGCCTAGAACACAGTGTTGTTGCAACAAGACGAAGTTTTCAACGGAGGTTTAATGTAACCAAAGGACCGAAAAGCGATACAATAAAGGATCTGTTTGAAAAATTTCAACGGACTGGGAACGTGACGGATGAACGTGCTGGAAAGGTAGGGCGACCGCGTACGGCAACCACAGAGGGCAACGCGCGGCTAGTGCAGCAGGTGATCCAACAGCGGCCTCGGGTTTCCGTTCGCCATGTTGCAGCTGCGGTCCAAATGACGCCAACGTCCACGTATCGTCTCATGCTCCAGAGTTTACACCTCTATCCATACAAAATTCAAACGCGGCAACCCCTCAGCGCCGGTACCATTGCTGCACGAGAGACATTCGCTAACGATATAGTGCACAGGATTGATGACGGCGATATGCATGTGGGCAGCATTTGGTTTACTGACGAAGCTTATTTTTACCTGGACGGCTTCGTCAATAAACAGAACTGGCGCATATGGGGAACCGAAAAGCCCCATGTTGCAGTCCCATCGTCCCTGCATCCTCAAAAAGTACTGGTCTGGGCCGCCATTTCTTCCAAAGGAATCATTGGCCCATTTTTCAGATCCGAAACGATTACTGCATCACGCTATCTGGACATTCTTCGTGAATTTGTGGCGGTACAAACTGCCTTAGACGACACTGCGAACACCTCGTGGTTTATGCAAGATGGTGCCCGGCCACATCGCACGGCCGACGTCTTTAATTTCCTGAATGAATATTTCGATGATCGTGTGATTGCTTTGGGCTATCCGAAACATACAGGAGGCGGCGTGGATTGGCCTCCCTATTCGCCAGACATGAACCCCTGTGACTTCTTTCTGTGGGGACACTTGAAAGACCAGGTGTACCGCCAGAATCCAGAAACAATTGAACAGCGGAACCAGTACATCTCATCTGCATGTGAAGCCATTCCGCCAGACACGTTGTCAAAGGTTTCGGGTAATTTCATTCAGAGACTACGCCATATTATTGCTACGCATGGTGGATATGTGGAAAATATCGTACTATAGAGTTTCCCAGACCGCAGCGCCATCTGTTGTTGAAAATTGTAACTACTGTAATTTCGAAAGTTTGTCTCCCTGAAAATGTACTGTTGTTCCAAGCATATTGCAACAAACGGTGTATTTCTATCGCTGCTCGTTTAGTTTTTATTGCCGTTTCAAATATACCGGTCATTTTTGAAACACCCTGTATATCCACAAAGAAGGGTACAGCGTCTACGTAATAATAAATATAAAATACTAAAAAACTTGAACTATGTCAGAGTTATTATATTTGAAAACACCCATAATCTATAAACAAGGATGATTCAGCTGCCCCTTCCTATGGGTTTTGTGCAAACCGCGACACTTTCAAATACAACGCCCAAGATTTTCATATTCTTTCGTTCGTCACGTGTAAACTAAGAGTTATACACAGAAAGGAAAGTCCAGGACCTTTTTTCGCAGGAAATGTAATATACGAGCTGCATTTTGTACTTGGATACGTTTTCACTAGAGGACGTAGTTTCCGAATTACTCAAGTAAAACGTACATAAATTACCATAAAACGCGTTTTTCTTGAGTAACTGGATAACCGTGACCTCCAGCGGAAACGTGCAATGCTATTGACGTTTTATTACAAAGAGAAAGACAAGTATGTATGTTTTTGAAGTTAAGGTCAATTTATAGGACATGCGTTGCTTGGGAGCCGTTCTCCTAGCGAATAAAATATCTCTGATTTATGCTAATATTGTATCTCGCGGTCCGCCCCTATAGCTGAGTGGTCAGCGCGGCGGTCTGTCACGCCAAGGGGCCCGGGTTCGTTTCCCGGCTGGGTCGAAGATTTTCTGCGCTCAGGGACTGGGTGTTGTGTTGTCCTCATCATCATTTCATCATCATCAGTGGAAGGCAACGGGACACCACAACTGGAATCACTTCCCTAGAGCCGGCCGGTGTGGCCGTGCGGTTCTAGGCGCTTCAGTCTGAAACCGCGTGACTGCTACGGTCGCAGGTTCGAATCCTGCCTCGGGCATGGATGTGTGTGATGTCCTTAGGTTAGTTAGGTTTAAGTAGTTTTAAGTTCTAGGGGACTGATTACCACAGATGTTAAGTCCCATAGTGCTCAGAGCCATTTGAACCATTTTTGAACTTCCCTAGACGCTCATGCGGTGGAGCTCTCTGACGATGCTTCCCCCATGACAAGATCTGCCGTAAGGCAGAAGACAAAGTTTTGTATCTCGCAGGTCACTCAAGCTTTCCAGTTACAGATCTTGCATTCTTCAGTGTGTTAACAATTTCATTATAACGATTATTTGTCCAGAAGTGACTGCAACCCGTTCACGAGTACTCTGTTACACTGTAACAGACAGAAGAGTCAAGGATGAAACTGGTTCGGGTGATCCACCTAAATCTCGAGCTAGCGGTGAGCCTCTCCATATCCGAGGCCTTGATCCGCGCCTGATACTACATCACAGAAGTTTCGCAGTGTAGTGCTTTCCCCATTCGCGCCCACATCCGCAGCCGCGGCCAGCGCGCTCTTTGTACTGGTGTGAGGGGTGATACAGCCGGTAGGTAGGTAGGTGAGGTGAGGCGTGTGGGTGCTCTGGTGCGGCCAGACCGCGGCGCGCTGGCCAGTTGCCGGCCCGCGCCGCTGGCGGCGCTGAATGCTGATGCGTCGCGCACAATGACGGCTAATGCGGCGCCGGCGCCGGCGGCCATTGTCCTCCGCGTGCGCCACCGCGATTGTCCGGGATCCGCTGCGCGCCTCATTCTCCGTGCTGCTTTAAACATCACAAGTGCCCGCTCTGCCCGCCACACGACCTGCAGCCGCCGCCCTGCGCCAGAATAACAATTGCGGGAATTATTCCTACTGCGAAACCGAAGCCCGGCAGTATCGACAAGCCGGTGGTCTCACAGCTCTGTCCTGTTTCAGGTACTGGCTGTAACAGCAACTGCGACAGACAAGGGGTACTGTAGCAAGAAAGCCGATGCGGCGTACAATAATTACTACACTGACGGGAAAGAAAGGCAACACCAATAAGGAGATGTGTGACATAAACGATAGTTGATAGGCGTGTTTGTACATCTCAAAAGGGATGTATATTCAAATTTCATGCCAGTCGCATAATCCTGGCGGTAATAGTGTCACTATAACTATGCAAGTCTGGTTTGCTTTTAATACGCGATGTAACGGTAGTGAGTGTTAGTTACCTTTGAGATAGCCCATGGTGAATTGTTGTTGGTCAAGAATGACGCCATTATCAACGCCTCTCTGAGTCTGAACGAGGTCGTGTAAAACGTCTACGAGAAGCTGAATGTTCCTTTTGCGATACTGCAGAAAGACTTGGCAGGAATGTAGCCATTGTACATGACTGCTGGTAGCCGTGGTCACGAGAACATACGTTCGCAAGAAGACCGGTCTCCGGACTGCCGCGTGGAACTACCGAGAGTGATGACCATCGTGTTCTGTGCATGGCTCTGGCGCATCGTACTGCATCTGCAGCAGCCATTTGAGCAGCAGTTGGCACCATATTGATTCATCGAAATCTTAAAAATCGGTTATTTCAGTGGATTCTTCGAGCCAGACGCCCTGTAGCGTGCATTCCACTGACTCCAAACAAACGTCAATTGCGACGTTAATGGTGTCAAGGGTGAGTTAGTTTGAGGGCAGGGTGAAGGTATGTTGTCTTTTCTCATGAAAGTGGTTCTGCCTTGGTGCCAGTAATGGCCGAATGTTGGCTACTTGAACACCTGCGCACAACCTGACTGTGTGCCAGCCACACTGAACCTCCGCCTTGGATTATGATCTGGGGTACGATTTCGTATAACACCAGGAGTACTCTCCTGCTTATCTCGGGCACGCTGACGGCAAATTTATACGTCAATCTGGTGATTCGAGCTGTTTGCCGACATTCATGAACATCTTTACAGGGGGTGTTTTCCAACACGATAACAGCAGGAGTAGTCCCCTGGTTATCTCGGGCACGCTGACTGCAAATTTATACGTCAATCTGGTGATTCGAGCTGTTTGACGACATTCATGAACATCTTTACAGGGGGTGTTTTCCAACACGATAACAGCAGGAGTAGTCCCCTGGTTATCTCGGGCACGCTGACTGCAAATTTATACGTCAATCTGGTGATTCGAGCTGTTTGCCGACATTCATGAACATCGTTACAGGGGGTGTTTTCCGACACGATAACAGCAGGAGTACTGCCCTGCTTATCTCGGGCACGCTGACTGCAAATTTATACGTCAATCTGGTGATTCGAGCTGTTTGCCGACATTCATGAACATCTTTACAGGGGGTGTTTTCCAACACGATAACAGCAGGAGTAGTCCCCTGGTTATCTCGGGCACGCTGACTGCAAATTTATACGTCAATCTGGTGATTCGAGCTGTTTGACGACATTCATGAACATCTTTACAGGGGGTGTTTTCCAACACGATAACAGCAGGAGTAGTCCCCTGGTTATCTCGGGCACGCTGACTGCAAATTTATACGCCAATCTGGTGATTCGAGCTGTTTGCCGACATTCATGAACATCGTTACAGGGGGTGTTTTCCAACACGATAACGCTCGCCCTGTGTAACCCATCATGTTTTGCGGAGTGTCGAAAGTTGCCTTGGCCTTGTCGATTATGAGATCTGTCTCCAATCGAGCACATCTAGGACATCATCGGACGACAACTCCAGCTTCATCCACAGTCAGCATTAACCGTCCCTGTATTGACCTACCAAGTACAACAGGCATGGCATTCCATCCCACAAACTGATATCTGGCACACGTACAACACAATACATGAACGTTTTCATTGTTATATACAACATTTTGGCAGTTACAGTGGTTATTAATGTACCAGCATTTCACATTTGCAATGGCTTACCTCGCGCTTACATTAACCTGTGATTATGCTATGTTAATCACTTAAATATTTACCTGGATAAATGTATTCCCGAAATTTCATTGCTATATATGGATTTTTTTTGGTGTTATGGCTTTTTTTCCGT
This sequence comes from Schistocerca cancellata, assembly GCF_023864275.1. Taxonomy (NCBI): domain Eukaryota; kingdom Metazoa; phylum Arthropoda; class Insecta; order Orthoptera; family Acrididae; genus Schistocerca; species Schistocerca cancellata. Next base: position 703,393,309 of record NC_064628.1, read on the forward strand.
CAGAGTGGAGGTGGATGTTTGGGGCGATGCGCAGTAGCAAGGACCAGTGTACCACACGGCTGTCCAGCCAGTAGCGTTATTCTGCTGTATATGACTGGAATACGTTTAGTTGGTTCAGTAAACCAAATGTAAAAGATATGTATAGGGAAATCACAATGCAAAAAAGCCTGAACAGTGATTTAAATTTATTGCACAATATAAACTTACACATAATACATGTGGCTAAGGAATCTTATTAACTAGAGACAAAACATAAAATAAAAAGAACTCAAAAAGAATTGGGAAGCATACATCTGGAGATTGGGAAGTTTATGCAGCCACAGATAGAAACCGAATTTCATGTACACAGGTTACAATCTAGTAGAAAAAAAATTAGGATTTTGTATGTTTGAGGATCTTCATGGCATAATAAGACAGGAGCGCTTATTAGACGGGACACCTTCAATAAAACAAGTTCAGCTGCGCTTCCAAGAAACTGCAGGCAAACAGCATGTGGTTGACATCTCTTTCTCATAGTCTTCATCCTTCTTTTGGCAGTTACAGAGAAGATTATCCTGCGTACCTATGCGATGTATCGTACCAAACGTTATCAACCTCCCGCTCACCTGAAAATTTCTAAACCGGAGAATGCTTCTAATGGGCTGGTTGAATCACTGCATAGTGTTGACCTTGAAAGCCTTGTAATACTTTATAATGTAACATGTGAGTTCATAAGAGACTGTGATCTCGGTGAATATTACCCTGGTATATAGAATCTGGACCGGCAGCATGGCCCCAATTCTGTAAAGAACTGTGCAAAACAGCTTCGTACTTCTGATTACTTTACAAATGAGTTAATGTGTAAAATATTTGACGTTAAGATTGCAAGAAATGTTTGAAATTATGTTTATAGTTTGTCGGAAGTCGTTGAGTGGTCTCGTTGTGAAATAATGGATGTATATAGTCTGGGTAATATGCGACTCTGTTTTAAGCAAAATCTGGTTTATCACGCATCTCAATGTTTATGGCATCACATCTCTTGAAATATGTGTCGTAAATAGAAATAGCTTTGCAGGTACTTTCAGTGGTTATCTGGTTTCCGTCTGCAAGAAGCGTTGCGGACAGATTTAGTACTAAACAAGTAACAAATTAAAACGTCGTGCCTGATGTGGCAGTTGTGCTGCATGAACAGCCAAAATGTAGTACTGCTAAGCAATAAACTTTTTTCCTTTCATTTTTTGTGGAGGGTGTCAGCGGGAAAAGGTTTTGTAAAGGTTTAGAATCATCTGTAAAGTTTGTTGGAAGTAGGTAAGTGGTCTCATTCTCAAAAATTGCCCGAATATAATCCAGGTAGCTGCACGCGGTCACACCGTTGCGTCGACACAAAGCGCACAGTTCCTGCGATACTTGCTTCGTCAAACTGTTAATGTAAGATGACATCCTTCAATGAAAAAAAATTATGATACGATTGTAAATTTTTAAATTTAGTCAATAATTACCCGAAATATTGAAAATAAAATTTTTGTTGTCCCTTGAAACCGTTAGATAAGCAACCTGCAACTTTAATCGGGTTTCACGTTAGTCGCTTAGTAACGCAGATACGTGAATACACACAGTCTAACTAACTTTGTCTTTAAAGTTCCTTCATCATGAACTCTCTTATGGCACAGCGGAGTAATTAATGGAGGTATTTAACTAAATAAACTTAAGCAGTAATCCTAAGAACTGATCTTATGCGGATACTCACTATATGCGTGTATGAATTACACATGGACAGGTCCAGTTGGTGTGATCCAAATGTGTTTGCTCTCTGTGTCTCAGAACAGCCAGAAAAATAAAAGATCTGAATTAGTGTCATAGCAAAATTTTATCACGAAGCTTCCATCCCGCAAGCACGCGTCTTGAAGTTCAACAGCAGCACGAACTTAGCTGCGTAGCTGAAAATTTAATTTAAGGTAGAAGTCCCTCAACAGTAAAAGAAGTTTATTCTAGCTCGGTTTTCCATGTAGTTAAAAAGAACGTAGAATGTCCGAAAAGCAGTCGTTGAGTCAATGCATGTAGATATAGGGAACACATAAAAGATTAGCTTGAATAATGATCATAAAAATCCCAAATTACATGCGTACTGCATGAAATGAAATGATCGTATGGCATTGTTGGCCTGGAGGCCCCATGCGGGGAAGATCGGCCGCCGTATTGCAAGTCCTTTTTAATTGACGCTGCTTCGGCGACTTGTGAGAAATGGTGGTGAAGAACGGACAATACTCAGTCATCACGAGGCAGAGAAAATCCCTGACACCGCCGGGAATCGAACCCGTGACCCCGTGAGCGGGAAGCGAGAACGCTACCGCAAGACCACGAGCTGCGGACTATATGCGTACTTAATACATTGTTCAGAATTTAAATACCAAGTCTCATGTTTCTACATCTACCTCTACATATATACTTAGCAAGCCACCGTATGGTGCGTCGCGGTGGGTACTGTGTACCTGTCCCACCCACAAACAGAGCGAGGGAAAAACGAGTGTCTCTATGCCTCCGCGCCCTAATTTCTCTGATTTTATCTTCGTTGTCCTTACTCAAAATATTCATTGGCGACAGTAATAATCGTTCTACAGTCAGCCTCAAATGCTGATTCTCTAAATATTCTCAATAGTGCTTCTAGAAAAGAACGTCTCCTTCTCTCCACTGATTCAAATTTGAGTTGTTCGAACTTACCAGTAACAAATCTAGCAGCCCGCCTCTGAACTGATTCGGTGTCTTCCTTTAATCCAACCTGATGCCGATCCCAAACACTCGAACAGTACTCAACAATGGGTCAAACTAGAATCGAATAAGCGGTCTCCTTTGCAGGTGATCCACAGTTCCCTGAAAACTGTCGCAATAAACCGAAGTCGACCATTCAACATCCCTACCACAATCCTTACACACTCATTCCATTTCACATTGCTTTGCAACGTTACTCATAGATATTTAATCGACGTGACCGTGACAAGCATCACACTACCATTGTTGTATTGTAAAATTATGGGTTTCTTTTTCCTACTCATCCGCAATAACTTCTATTCTTCTACCTTTAGAGCTAGCTGGCATTCATCACACTAACTAGAAATTTTGTCGAAATCATCTTGTATCCTCCTACAGCCACTCAATGATGTCACCTCCCATACACCACAGCATCACCAGCAAACAGCCGCAGATTTTTGCTTACCCTATCCACCAGATCATTTACGTATACAGAAAGCAGCAGCGGTTCTATCACACTTCCTTGCGGCACTCCTAGCGATATCCATGACTGTGATGAACACTTGCCATTGAGTACTGCATACCGGGTTTTATTACTTAAGAAGTCTTCGAGTCATTGACATATCTGGGAACCTATTCTGTATGTTTGTATTCCAGTTCCATTTAACGAACGACGTGTCTATATAGGATCACCCAGTACTACAGACGAAGGAAATCATCGTATTAACGTCCAAAATAATAACTGATGAGTGTAACAGCAAGGAAATAAACAATTTGAAACCTTTGATGATTGAATAAAAATTGAATATTAATTCCCAAGTGATCTAATGACGTTAAAAAGTCGAACAAAGGCCCAATGTTACGTTAAATATGATTGTAAAGTTTTTCATGTAAATAAATCTTACTCTATATAAAAATCACATAACGTACAGTTACGCAAATGCAACACAGGCAAGCAAGCAAGCAACCGTCTCACTATAATCCAGAACGAAGTCACTTCAATTTGAACATTCAATCATCACAAGACAAAGGGTCTAAGCGTCTATACTAAATGGTTCGGAATGTCCTCACCATACCAAGCGAAAGGAGCGAGCGTCTACACGAGAATGTCCATTTGTCTGCCGATCGCACAGCCCTCACTAACCGATTGTGCCAGCAAATCTTCCTATTGGGCGTGTCACGTGAACGTAAAGACGATTTACTAAGACGCGCCTTACAGTTTGTGGTATCGTACAGAAATCGCGTTGCAACACCAAAGTTGGCAACGCGAATCGATACCACAGACATTAGCGAGGGCTAGCTGCAATCCGAAACAACATATGGGAGGCGCTCCCGAACGCCACGTCTCCCCTATATGCTCTGCAGCGCCCTCACGTTAAGGTCAATATAGTGGAGCATGCCAGAGCTCACTCCAATTTGAGACTTCAGCTACAGCAGTCAGCATCATCATCTAAGACCTATGAGTAGTTAAAGTTTCAGATGAACTTGTAGTGTTATTAATGTTGCATTTTATACTGCAAGAGAACAGTTAGTTAATCTGTGGATCAATTGATGATTTGCTTGTTCATGAAAGTCGTAAATTATCCAGTACTCCTGTGGCGAAGAAGTGTGTCAAGCTTAACTTAATCGAATATTCATATATGTAATGAAGTGAAGAATTATTTAATGTGTTTTAGTATAATAAACCTTTTCGCAGAGCAGTCATAGAACCCACAATTGTGTCCAGACTAAAGTAGTTTCACCTGGTCATAAAACACCTTTCACCCAGCGATATACTATCTGAGCAGACAGTTAGATGACTACAGGCTCGTTGATACAGACTAGTGCTTACCAATGTGCCCATTAATATAGAGCATGAAATGTATCTGACAGCACACGCCTTTCGACCTTTATGGCAGATTCAAAGGCGCCAATCCTGTGTTCATTCTTCTTCGCCCATTTGCAGTATCCATAACCAGACATCGGAGGGCGGTAGACTGACGTTAATTACAGTCCCAGAAACACTGGCCTTCTTCGTCCTCTGGTCGGCCATGTCATTTTAGACTATTCCTACATGAACTGGGGCCATGGAAAGGAGATTATCATACCTCTTAGCTTGTTTAGCAAAGATTCTCGTATGATATCTACTGTACCAGTAGTGTTGATTTTCATGGTAGTCAGGTATGGGAAAGATGCTTGAAGTGTTCATTATGGGTGGCAGAAAGCAAATACGATAAGCATTGCGTTACGAAGAGATAGATTTCCGAGCATATAAATGTATCTAGGGTAGAACCGCCCATAGCGTAACAAACTTGACGCGAGTCACGTGTGCGGGCCAAGGCTCGTCCTGTCTCGACTTAACTCGTTCATTCCCGGAAGTACTATGTACAGCATACCGTTTCATTTAGTATTGCGCGACATTTCATTTAGTATTGCTGTGTGGTATTTTTCAGTCGGAACAACTCTCTTAAGTTCGTCGGCATCAAGGTGTCAACGCTGTTTACTCTTCGCTATTTGTTCGTGGTATGAAGGGCGTTCACAGGTTCAGTGGCTGTTTGCACAAAAAGAGACAGTCTAGCTATCTATCGTTAGAAGCCTTTAAAAATGAATGAAAATGGCAGAAGAAAAGGATAAGAATTCTCGATGTGTATTATGCAGTCACATAAATGACTGGTGCTGCAAGTATCCTATAAAACGATATTTACAATACCGTGCAGAAAGAATTTAAAGATATAGTTGCCAATGTAAGAGCAAAAAATTACATCGATCGATAGACAGTATTCATTGTTCTGTACATCAGGAAGCACTTTGTTCTAAATTTGCCGGTATGCAGCACGTGAAAAAATTGGTGGTACCAACAGTAAAATTTATGAAGTCTCACGCATTATTACGCTGTCAGTTGCAAGAGTTTTCGAAAGAACTGAATGACGCATATGGAGACTCTATAAGTTACTGAAAAGTGCGTTGGTTAAGTCAAGGCGCATGTCAGGAACGATTTTTCTCTTTAAAATTCACTGTTGTCGAATTTATGAAGGAAAAAGGAAAGAATAACGAAAATTATATCATCTGCAATGGACTGGAGACTTCGCATTTTGCCCGCATTTCGTGGTCGTGCGGTAGCGTTCTCGCTTCCCACGCCCGGGTTCCCGGGTTCGATTCCCGGCGGGGTCAGGGATTTTCTCTGCCTTGTGATGACTGGGTGTTGTGTGATGTCCTTAGGTTAGTTAGGTTTAAGTAGTTCTAAGTTCTAGGGGACTGATGACCATAGATGTTAAGTCCCATAGTGCTCAGAGCCATTTGAACCATTTTTGATTTTGAACTTCGCATTTTAAGTGGACGTGACTGCCCACAGTAAGACATTGCAAGATGAGATACAACTAATTTCTGATTTGATGCGTGTGCGTTTAAAAAGAAAATCACGTTATAGAAGGGATGCATTCTGATAATCATAGTCCAGTCCCCTAAACCAACTGCCGCTAAAGAAAACACAAGGCTTGAACAATTCATTGTCCGCAGCTCGTGGTCGTGCGGTAGCGTTCTCGCTTCCCACGCCCGGGTTCCCGGGTTCGATTCCCGGCGGGGTCAGGGATTTTCTCTGACTTGTGATGACTGGGTGTTGTGTGATGTCCTTAGGTTAGTTAGGTTTAAGTAGTTCTAAGTTCTAGGGAACTGATGACCATAGATGTTAAGTCCCATAGTGCTCAGAGCCATTTGAACCATTTTAACCAATTCATTGTGCTCTAGAATGAATTACGATGACAGTTTCCAAAACGTTTTGAAGTCACTGGCAATCTTGCACCTGTTTTCGAACCGTTTTTGAGAGCGTTTGCAGTTTCATTTGAAATCGCTTCTGTGCATATGCAGATGTAAAGGATTGGCCTGCAAGCTACTTTCCGTTTTAATAGCAAATCCTTTTATGTTAGAACTGTGCGAGACGTCTACATTGCTTTCGTCAGGTAGAGTTTCCACGTCTCCATAATAAGGTTGCAAAAGCGCTACAATATTTCGATCGACGTATTTCTGTGAAAGACCTTTTTTCGATTATGAAACTAAATAAGTCATGGGTACGTGGCAAAAATATGAAATTTTCCCTGTCTGTCCGAGTGCCGATAGTTTGTACCACATAAAAATTATTTTATGTCGTCAACGCGCCAAAAATAATGAAACAGTACCGAAAATTGGAAGAGTGCGGCGAAGCTGAGCACTATGGCACTTGGGGAACAGCACGGCTCTCCTCAAACCGAGTTCTCGACTGACACTGATCTTAGGGAGAGTCAGGAGCAGAAACAGTTGGCGAGTGTGGCCTCTGCCCAGCTTTGCCAATTATCAGGGTAGCCAACACATCGAGCGTATGGTTCATCGACAAGCTAGAGAGGACACTGCTGACGCCGTGAAGTATTCTCCATATCTCTCTGGGAGGAATGTATCACGCACCCGTCTTGTTACTTCCACGCCATAGTAGCAAGGGCATACCCAGAGAGATTCAAGGTAGTTTACAGATGCACACACACTAACGATGTAAAAGTATTTCGTGATTTCTGCGTAAGAGCGTTTCAGAATGGTTCAAATGGCTCTGAGCACTATGGGACTTAACTTCTGAGGTCGTCAGTCCCCTAGAACTTAGAACTACTTAAACATAACTAACCTAAGGATATCACACACATCCATGCCCAAGGCAGGATTCGAACCTGCGACCGTAGCGGTCTCGCGGTTCCAGACTGTAGCGCCTAGACCCGCTCGGCCATCCCGGCTCTCTAAGATCGTTTCGTTAGTGGTATAACAACTACCTTAATGCGTACGTTTACGAATATAAATAAATGTAATGTTTTACACATAAATATGCACTGCCCTCCATGAGTTTGGAAACACCATGCTGTTTATTACAACGGAGAAAGATGGAAGTGATCTATGTGAGTTATTGGTTAGAATACGGAATAGCAAGCTCAAATAGCGGTTAATAATGACACGCGCAGTATTGTACACTTAATTATTATACATATACGTACGTATTGGAATATACTAGAATTTCTCCATTTTATGTAAACCGACGATACCTGTCTAAGCAGTTCTCCTAAACACGCCCGGTGGCGCGAGTAGACCGCATGGCTACGTAGAGGTACAATGTTTATGTGGTGTCACCGCCAGACACCACACTTGCTAGGTGGTAGCTTTTAAATCGGCCGCGGTCCGCTAGTATACGTCGGACCCACGTGTCGCCACTGTCAGTAATTGCAGACCGAGCGCCACCACACGGCAGGTCTAGAGAGACGTACTAGCACTCGCCCCAGTTGTACAGCCGACGTTGCTAGCCATGGTTCACTGAGAATTACGCTCTCATTTGCCGAGACGATAGTTAGCATAGCCTTCAGCTACATTTCCTACGACCTAGCAAGGCGCCGTACTCAAGTGATATTGAGATTCTATTAATGTATCATCAAGAGCGATGTTCTACAAATGTGGATTAAAGTTAAGTATTCCAGAAGCTACGTACTTTTCTTTATAGCATTCATTACGTATCCTGTTTCAGACTTCACGCCAGCCTGCGTGAGTTTAAGCGCGTGCCTTTCGGCTTCATCTAATTGTGTCTAGGCTGTCTTGTCTAGACACAACAGTTTACGTTTCTGTTCACTTGTAGTTGCGTTTGCATAAAGGTATAACACGCCTCGAAAGTAATTGAAATGGCCCCAAAGTGCCAGATTCCTTATGAATAACGGGTGATGATAATCACTTTGCACCAAGAAGGCAATAGAGTCCGACAAATAGCAAAGAAACTGATGATTTCCATCAGCGGAGTTGTCAAAACCATACACCGGCATCGAGAAACAGGCTCCTATGGAGATCGTCCTCACTCAGGAGCACCCAGGAAAATATCAAACGCCAGGAAAAGTATTTGGTAGTGACCCGTAAACGCAAGAGATTAAAAACTGTCCGTGAATTGACTGCTGAACTAAACGCTACGAGGGATACACTGGTGAGTGAGTCAACAGTGAGACGACGCCTGGCAGACCACAACCTCCGAGGTTATGTAGCAACAAGGAAACCACTGTTGCACCCTGTTAACAAGAAGAAAAGGCTTCAGTGGGCTAAGACACACCAACATTGGACAGCGGGGGATTGGAAAAGAGTCTTATTCACTGATGAATCCAAGTTCGAAATATTTGGAAGTAAACGCCGTCAATTTGTACGCCGTTTGCCCCATGAACGCTTGAATCCTCGGTGCATAATTCCAACTGTAAAGCATGGAGGCGGTTCTGTGATGGTATGGGGATCCTTTGGAGGAAATAAAGTCGGAGATTTGGTGAAAATGGATGGAAAAATGAACCAAAAGGATTATCATGCCATTCTCCAGTGACATGCTAAGACATCTGGTTTGCGTCTGATTGGGAAAGGGTTTGTCTTGCAGCAAGACAACGACCCGAAACATACGTCTCGCTTGTGTCAGAACTTCGTAAAATATAGAAAAACATGGAATGGCCGCCCCAAACCCTGATTGTAACCTGATCGAACTGATATGGGATGAATTGGACAGTAGGATCCGAAAACGGGAATGGCCGTGCGGTTCTGGGCGCTGCAGTCTGGAGCCGAGCGACCGCTACGGTCGCAGGTTCGAATCCTGCCTCGGGCATGGATGTGTGTGCTGTCCTTAGGTTAGTTAGGTTTAATTAGTTCTAAGTTCTAGGGGACTGATGACCTTAGAAGTTAAGTCGCATAGTGCTCAGAGCCATTTGAACCATTGGAACCAAAACGGGAAACCATGAGTGGGTCACAATTGTGGGAGGTCCTGCAGCAGGAATGGAGATTAATTCCAACTGAAACCTTGGCAAAACTGACGCAGCGGATGTCGAGAGTGTGCAGGGCAGTGATGAAAGCAAAGGATGGCTACTTTGAGGAATCGAAAATTTAATTGTTGCATCTTCCTGTGTATTATTTGAGCTTAATAAACATCTGGAAAACAACAAAATGCATTTTTATACTGTATTTGCTTTCCATTGTCTATAATTACTAAGTGTTTCCAAACTTATGGAGGGTAGTGTATAAAGAAACATACTATTTTTTGTTTACACTATCAGTGATAATCACTGGAAGCAGTAACTAATGTGAGGTACGTAGGAGTAGCCAACCACCTGTAGAGACTTAAAGAGGGATGATCACATTAAAAAAAAACCTGTAAGAAATGATAATGTCAGGTTCAGATTCATTGGGAGAATCTTAAGGTAATGTAAACCACCCACGAAAAGAAGTGGTTTACAGGACACTTGTTCAATTGATTCTTCAATATTGTTCATCAATGTGGGACCCTTACCAAGTTCAGTTTACAGGATAGATTGAGACGATCGAACAAACAGCGGTGCGTTCCGTCACGTTATCGCTTAGTCGGCGCGAGAGCATTACGAAGATGTTCGACAAACTACAGTGACAGACGCTACAGGAGGAACGTCGTCCATTGCGGAGAGGTTTGCTATTGAAATTTCTAGAGGGTATGTTCCAAAAAGACTCATTAAATATATTACTCCTACCTCGCCCGTTTCACGAAATGATTTCGACAAGAAAATGGGAGAGATTAGACCAAATACGGGGGCTTCCCGACAACCATTCTTCCTATGCTCCTTCGTGAATGGAAAGTGGAATGGGGAAATATAATTGTATCAAAAGTACCCTCCACCGCACCTTGTAAGGAGGCTTGCGGGTTATTGACAGTGCTGCATAGACTTAGATGTTAAGACGTTAGAGTAAAACGTGTGTGCTTGTTCTCCAACCACTGGCATGAAATGCGCTTCTGCTGAGGGAAATAATGAACACGTAACACGATATTTACTTAGCAACAGACTTTATGAGTAAAATTAAGTATGTTACTAAATAAAAACACTAAAATGCGCAAGATTATTGAAGTAAGAAAAACTAACCAATATGTCTGGCAAGATTCTTTCTTTCGCTTTCGCCATAGTCCCGCAGCAAGCGCAGGGTCGGCGTGGTTACAACGTATTTGGCAAGGTTAGTGTTAGGGATGGCCGGATGCCCTTCCTGCCGCCAACCTGTGGCGCCCCAGGACGGAATGAATGTACCCTAACTGTCTGCATTTACTGTAAATCATAAAATAGTGCCGACGTGGTTCAAATGTCTGTGACGCGTGTAACTGAGGCGGAACGTGGGGACCAGCCCAGTATTCACCTAGCGGGATGTGGAAAACCGCCTAAAAACCACATCCAGGCTGGCCGGCACACCGGCCGTCGTCGGCAGGCGCGCCTCTCCGAGTCCAGGAAGCAGCGCATTGGTGCACTCGGCAACCCTGGCGGGTTCAATATGTCTAGCAAGATTATTCCACTATAAATAAGACTGGTAAGGCTCGCGACTGCTTCCCACCTTAAATGAAACGTTTGCGTGCGCCACACACACACACACACACACACACACACACACACTATAAATAAGACTGGTAAGGCTCGCGACTGCTTCCCACCTTAAATGAAACGTTTGCGTGCGCCACACACACACACACACACACACACACACACACACACACACACACACAAGCGGTCGTGTCTCCACAGTTAAAACACAAGTCCTGTAACCTGTATTGAAGTTAACCAGAAAACAATATCGAGAATAAGGACAGAACTGGAGATAGCAGCACAAGCAGACGCAGACAGGACACGAGGCACCAGACGATCGAGGTCAGTGGGTGCGGACTTGAAAATTCCCGTGAAATAAGCTAGGAGACACACTTAACGAAGTAAAGACTAGACGATAACGAAAGAACTTATGTGACAGAATTTATGAGGGGAATTTTTAAACGTTAACGGAGCAGGTAAGGAAACAGACTAATGAACCCAGTCTTTACACTATAAGAAATAAGTTGTGTAACGGAGGGCAAGGCAACAGAAACAAGGCGTAAGAATTGAAATAGGGGGGGGGGGGGGCGGGAGGCAGGGAGGTAGAGCTTGTGGTGGGAGAGACGCAGCGTCATAAGAATCCAATGAAAGGCTTAGGACGCATTTGATTGTGTTACAGTGAGCAGACTCCTAACCCCACCACTCAGACTCTGAAAGGCATCTGAAGAACAACGAACCATGTAGCCAAAAGTTGCTGGGAAGTCTTCGACATACATCATGTCAGCCACTAGAGGGGACGAAGGGGAAGGCGGACAAAACGAGAGGACCAGAGGCCAAATTTAGTCAATCGACACGGTTACAGAGTTGGACGTGAGTTGTATAGAATTGTAGTTACGGTTGCAGAACTGGTTAGACACGGTAAACAGTGACCGACGGAGCCAGTCAAAGTGTTAGCCTGTAATCGTCGGAAAGAAGACACATAGCTATAGGGCACTGCTGGTCTTAGAGTTGATACACGACGGATTCAGTTGTAAGTAGGCTGTTTAGGTTTTTTTATTGGTAACGCCACATATCGCTCTGTATGAAAATCATTGGCTGTGCTGTGTGCAGTCTGTGGCTAGTTTGCATCGTTGTCTGCCATTGTAGTGTTGGGCAGCGGCAGCTGGATGTGAACAGCGCGTAGCGTTGCGCAGTTGGAGGTGAGCCGCCAGCAGTGGTGGATGTGGGGAGAGAGATGGCGGAGTTTTGAAATTTGTAAAAATAGATGTCATGAGCTGCTGTATATATTATGACTTTTGATGACTATTAAGGTAAATACATTGTTTGTTCTCTACTAAAATCTTTCATTTGCTAACTATGCCTATCAGTAGTTAGTGCCTTCCGTAGTTTGAATCTTTTATTTAGCTGGCAGTAGTGGAGCTCGCTGTCTTGCAGTAGTTCGAGTAACCAAGATTTTTGTGAGGTAAGCGATTTGTGAAAGGTACAGGTTAATGTTAGTCAGGGCCATTCCTTTGTAGGGATTTCTGAAAGTCAGACTGCGTTGCGCTAAAAAATATTGTGTGTCAGTTTAAGCACAGTCATGTATAATTGTTCTAAGGGGACGTTTCACAGTATGCAGACAAGACGGTGACAAACAGTTATGAGAACTTGGCCAATAGCGTGGTGGCATCTCAGCTACGGAAATCAGTTATGTAAACGAAGTTCGGAAAGAAATGTAGAAGTTACTTGCATCTTCTAATTTGTTTATTCTCCCCGTTAACGTGCAATGCTATACATTCACCTCAGGAATTTTTGTCAGCCTATGTAGTGAATATATATAAATGACTTAGTAGATAGTGTCGGAAGTTCCATGCGGCTTTTCGCGGATGATGCTGTAGTATACAGAGAAGTTGCAGCATTAGAAAACTGCAGCGAAATGCAGGAAGATCTGCAGCGGATAGGCACTTGGTGCAGGGAGTGGCAACGGACCCTTAACATAGACAAATGTCATGTATTGTGAATACATAAAAGAAGGATCCTTTATTCTATGATTATATGATAGCGGAACAAACACTGGTAGCAGTTACTTCTGTAAAATATCTGGGAGTATGTGTACGGAACGATTTGAAGTGGAATGATCATATAAAGTTAATTGTTGGTAAGGCGGGTGCCAGGTTGAGATTCATTGGGAGAGTCCTTAGAAAATGTAGTCCATCAACAAAGGAGGTGGCTTACAAAACACTCGTTCGGCGTATACTTGAGTATTGCTCATCAGTGTAGGATCCGTACCAGGTCGAGTTGACAAAGGAGATAGAGAAGATCCAAAGAAGAGCGGCGCGTTTCGTCACAGGGTTATTTGGTAAGTGTGATAGCGTTACAGAGAAGTTTAGCAAACTCAAGTGGCAGACTCTGCATCGCGGTGTAGGTTGCTGTCCAGGTTTTGAGAGGGTGCGTTTCTGGATGAGGTATCCAATATATTGCTTCCCCCTACTTATACCTCCCGAGGAGATCAGGAATGCAAAATTAGAGAGATTCGAGCGCGCACGGAGGCTTTCCGGCAGTCGTTCTTCGCGCGAACCATACGCGAGTGGAACAGGAAAGGGAGGTAATGACAGTGGCACGTAAAGTGCCCTCCGCCACACACCGTTGAGTGGCTTGCGGAGTATAAATGTAGATAGATGTAGATGTAGAAGTCGGTCAACTGACTGAGTTCCATTTAGCAGGAACGTCAGTCGCTCAGGCCCTTGCAAAACCTACGTTCGGGACGCGACAAAACACACACACACACACACACACACACACACACACACACACACGTATACACAATCGACCTAAAAATTTTATTCAAAGGAAAAAATTAAAAACAATTCTAATACCCTGATTCTAGTAACGGTTTTTGTGAGTTTCAAAAATGGTTCAAATGGCTCTGAGCACTATGGGACTTAACTGCTGTGGTCATCAGTCCCCTAGAACTTAGAACTACTTAAACCTAACTAACCTAAGGACGTCATACACATCCATGCCCGAGGCAGGATTCGAACCTGCGACCGTAGTGGTCGCGCGGTTCCAGACTAAAGTGCCTAGAACCGCTCGGCCACTCTGGCTGGCTTGTGAGTTTCCCCAGGGATTTAAGGCTAACTGAGAATGTGTAGGTTGGTATTGTAAACGGTCGTGTGATGGAATCTTACGGACTCCTCGGTACACTAAACTGAGTTAAGTAAAAGAATAAAAAATCCTTTCGAGACCACTGAAGTTGTGCCACTGAGAATTCGTCATTTTATGTTGTTTCATGCCGGTACACTTCGCACTCGCCGTTCGGAACCACATTGCTGTATAGTTTGGACAACAATGGTTTGTATCAGTGATTCTGTACTAATGCCAGCTCGTTCACCTGACAGTGACATCAGCCTCTGGGAGAATATAAAGAGCTTGGTTTGTGTGACTCGTGATTCTAGAACGTGCAGGACAGTGGGTGGTGCGTTGCTGTACACTTTGGTGTAATCATGTTTATCGACGTGTTGAGCAATACCGGTAAGGGAACAGTTCTGCATTTGTTATGTACTTTACTGTACATGGGCACAACAGATTAAATACACTTTGATAAAAGAGTACGTATTCCGTCTGTGGACTCTTGTACTCTGTGGTTTGTGTTGTACGCTTTGTTGGTTACTTATTACACTGTCTTTCACTACTGCGGAGGTATTTTTACAGAAACAAAGGTAAGTCGGGGGTCGGGTAACAAACCAAGCAAATTGTAACTACATTGTTCCTCTGTAACAAGATACCGGAGACCACGAGTCGCATATAGCTTAACACTCTGAATTGATTATTGTATGGCACGGTTGGCTCGGAGACTTCAAGAGGTAGGTTCAGCTACCTAATTAGAAAGATTTTCCTTTTGTTCACACACAGTGTCATCTTTTTTTGTGAAGTTTGAGAGTTGTGTGCTACGTTTATGTGTTATTGTAGATAACTGCAATGTGATGTGTGTTCGTATTATGGGCTCGTGTTTTTGTTGTGTGATGATGAGACAAGCGACGGTTAACCTCGGTGTCGCCGGATAGCCTTCTCTACTCGAACAGCACCAAAGAGACCGCCGGGATTAACGTCCCCGTCCGGCGAACGGATCACCATCAACAATGTTAACATGTCCTTGCTGCATAAGAGACTGCGGAGTGATTTGGTCTTTAATTTAGGACACTGGACCAAAGTCTTGCGTTACCACGTACCCTCCCATCGCCGACAAAATACTGGCAGTAAAAATTTCTTCTTTTTTCGTTTTCCGTCGTTCCTTAGTTGCATCAAAATTGATTGAGGTATGACCAGTGTTTACTACTAAATAAAAAAAATGGTTCAAATGGCTCTGAGCACTATGGGACTTAACTGCTGTGGTCATCAGTCCCCTAGAACTTGTTGTTGTGGTCTTCAGTCCTGAGACTGGTTTGATGCAGCTCTCCATGCTACTCTATCCTGTGCAAGCTTCTTCATCTCCCAGTATCTACTGCAACCTACATCCTTCTGAATCTGCTTAGTGTATTCATCTCTTGGTCTCCCTCTACGATTTTTACCCTCCACACTGCCCTCCAAAGCTAAATTTGTGATCCCTTGATGCCTCAAAACATGTCCTACCAATCGATCCCTTCTTCTAGTCAAGTTGTGCCACAAACTTCTCTTCTCCCCAATCCTATTCAATACCTCCTCATTAGTTACGTGATCTACCCTCCTTATCTTCAGCATTCTTCTGTAGCACCACATTTCGAAAGCTTCTATTCTCTTCTTGTCCAAACTAGTTATCGTCCATGTTTCACTTCCATACATGGCTACACTCCATACAAATACTTTCAGAAACGACTTCCTGACACTTAAATCTATACTCGATGTTAACAAAGTCCTCTTCTTGAGAAACGCTTTCCTTGCCATTGCCAGACTACATTTTATATCCCCTCTACTTCGACCATCATCGGTTATTTTACTCCCTAAATAGCAAAACTCCTTTACTACTTTAAGTGTCTCATTTCCTAATCTAATTCCCTCAGCATCACCCGACTTAATTTGACTACATTCCATTATCCTCGTTTTGCTTTTGTTGATGTTCATCTTATATCCTCCTTTCAAGACACTGTCCATTCCGTTCAATTGCTCTTCCAAATCCTTTGCTGTCTCTGACAGAATTACAATGTCATCGGCGAACCTCAAAGTTTTTACTTCTTCTCCATGAATTTTAATACCTATTCCGAATTTTTCTTTTGTTTCCTTTACTGCTTGCTCAATATACAGATTGAATAACATCGGGGAGAGGCTACAACCCTGTCTTACTCCTTTCCCAACCACTGCTTCCCTTTCATGCCCCTCGACTCTTATAACTGCCATCTGGTTTCTGTACAAACTGTAAATAGCCTTTCGCTCCCTGTATTTTACCCCTGCCACCTTCAGAATTTGAAAGAGAGTATTCCAGTTAACATTGTCAAAAGCTTTCTCTAAGTCTACAAATGCTAGAAATGTGGGTTTGCCTTTTCTTAATCTTTCTTCTAAGATAAGTCGTAAGGTCAGTATTGCCTCACGTGTTCCAACATTTCTACGGAATCCAAACTGATCTTCCCCGAGGTCGGCTTCTACCAGTTTTTCCATTCGTCTGTAAAGAATTCGCGTTAGTATTTTGCAGCTGTGACTTATTAAACTGATAGTTCGGTAATTTTCACATCTGTCAACACCTGCTTTCTTTGGGTTCAAAAAATGGTTCAAATGGCTCTGAGCACTATGGGACTCAACTGCTGTGGTCATAAGTCCCCTAGAACTTAGAACTACTTAAACCTAACTAACCTAATGACATCACACACATCCATGCCCGAGGCAGGATTCGAACCTGCGACCGTAGCGGCTGTGCGGTTCCAGACTGTAGCGGCTTTAACCGCTCGGCCACTCCGGCCGGCTCTTTCTTTGGGATTGGAATCATTATATTCTTCTTGAATTGTGAGGGTATTTCGCCTGTCTCATACATCGTGCTCACCAGATGGTAGAGTTTTGTCATGACTGGCTCTCCCGAGGCCATCAGTAGTTCAAATGGAATGTTGTCTACTCCCGGGGCCTTGTTTCGACTCAAGTCTTTCAGTGCTCTGTCAAACTCTTCACGCAGTATCTTATCTCCCATTTCGTCTTCATCTACATCCTCTTCCATTTCCATAATATTGTCCTCAAGTACATCGCCCTTGTATAAACCCTCTGTATACTCCTTCTACCTTTCTGCCTTCCCTTCTTTGCTTAGAACTGGGTTGCCATATGAGCTCTTGATATTCATACATGTGGTTCTCTTCTCTCCAAAGGTCTCTTTAATTTTCCTGTAGGCAGTATCTATCTTACCCCTAGTGAGACAAGCCTCTACATCCTTACATTTGTCCTCTAGCCATCCCTGCTTAGCCATTTTGCACTTCCTGTCGATATCATTTTTGAGACGTTTGTATTCCTTTTTGCCTGCTTCATTTACTGCATTTTTATATTTTCTCATTTCATCAATTAAATTCAATATTTCTTCTTTTACCCAAGGATTTCTATTAGCCCTCGTCTTTTTACCTACTTGATCCTCTGCTGCCTTCACTACTTCATCCCTCAGAGCTACCCATTCTTCTTCTACTGTATTTCTTTCCCCCATTCCTGTCAATTGTTCCCTTATGCTCTCCCTGAAACTCTCTACAACCTCTGGTTCTTTCAGTTTATCCAGGTCCCATCTCCGTAAATTCCCACCTTTTTGCAGTTTCTTCAGTTTCAATCTGCAGTTCATAACCAATAGATTGTGGTCAGAATCCACATCTGCCCCAGGAAATGTCTTACAATTTAAAACCTGGTTCCTAAATCTCTGTCTTACCATTATATAATCTATCTGATACCTTTTAGTATCTCCAGGATTCTTCCAGGTATACAACCTTCTTTTATGATTCTTGAACTTTATGATTCTAGAACTTTATGATTCTAGAACTTAGAACTACTAAAATCTAACTAACCTAAGGACATCACACACATCCAAGCCCGAGGCTGGGTTCGAACCTGTGACCGTAGCGGTCGCGCGGTTCCAGACTGTAGCGCCTAGAACTGCTCGGCCACTCCGGCCGCCACTAAATAAAAGACAGTTTGTTGTCTGCCTACGACTTTCACCTCTTTTAGTTATGAAGCACCTTCAGTGGCGACTTCCAATGTTGCTAGTCCATGTGTGTAGCCCTGGAGATGTGTTTACCCGTTCCTGATATTCCAGATGAACGATTTTCGCCGTTTTTTTCTGGCCCACATTTATTACAACGTTTCATTTCCATTTTTCATTATCTGTTGAACATTTGTATGTTTACGGTGTGTAGTCACTACTCACAGTAAACCCACACACGTTCAAGACAAAGTGAAAAGTGTAACTGAAGTGTTGTAATAAATACAGGGGAAAACAAAGCGCCGAAAACCAGCCATCTGGAGTTGAGACCGAGTAAGCGCATCACCAGGGCGACACACTTGGACTAGAAACACTGGAAGTCACCACTGAAGATGCTTCATATACAAAAGAACTGAAAAGCGTATGACAGACAACAAATTTCCTTTCAATTAGTTGCAAAGACGGAACTTGCCTCCATGAAAACCTTTTGGTAATGAGGCTTCGAATCAAAGCCATAACGGTGAATAAATGCTCTGAAAATATACCTGAAGAATTTTTTTAAAAATTTGTCCTTGGTGGTCAGGTGCAGGAAAAACATAACAAATTGTTAAGGTCGTTGTGAGACCAAGATATGTGTACAGGAGAGGTAATCGTAGCGAACAGCATCGCAACAGTCAAAAGGCTGAAGATAAAACAAAGGAATATGATGTGGGTTTACCCACGAGTTTTAGTTCACTCTTGTATGTACGTTTTCGACAAAATAACAGCGTTAGCAAAATAGCCCATCCCATTCCCAACAGGGTGCCAGTTCGTCTGGACGTAAAGTCGTACAAATCTGTCGGCGTTAGCAGTCGCTCCCCTACAGCAACAAATGCGCGGATCAGCACAATGACCGGCACGGTCACAATGGAGGCTGAAGCGGCATTCATTGCGACGTCCATTCACACCTCGCATGCGCAAACCCAATCCCGACACCCCCTCTTCCACCCCCTGCGCCCTCCCCCTTTTTTGTATATTACTTCTGACCGAGCAGCATTTCATTCCACGCCGACGACTATATAATCACGCCGCTCATCAGTGTTTCGGGAATAAGCTCTCGTTTGGCGCGATGGGCGTTCGCAAATGTTTACGTTCGTTCTAGACAAATATTCCGGCATTCATTTGTGCTATCAGCGCAGCGCCACACGCTTTCGTCGCTACGTACACACCGCCGTGTCCTGAATTGAGCATCCGGAAAAATTTGCATTCGTTACAAGCGATTCATTAATTTCTCTGCCACGGAAAAAATCGCGCAATAGCTCGTTTCTTCCGCAAGTCTATATTGCTTCACGTAGTTGGCAGTCCCTTTGATGTATAGATCAGGATTGAAAGATAGTTTGAAACTCATCACTTTACATTTTGTTACACCTGTATTGTTAGCCAAATACCGCAGCCTCAGTTAGAATCTGGCCATTTACGTCCTAAGATTGTATAGTATGTTGCCGAAAATTTGGCAAATGTGTATGACTCGGTTTAAATGCACTGAAGATAATTGTTCACTAGCTGAAATTTAGGTCTGCAGTAAAAAAATTACACGTTTGATTTGGGACTGATTGCTGAATCCCTTTTCCTTTTCAGAAATATATTATTGTACGTCGGGAAGAATAAAATCGTGCCGCATATGAGAAATGTAAACAGGAAAGGGAGACATCACGAATAGACTGGTGCCATAGCATAACTCTTTTCTTCGTTCACAGAGTTCTGCTGGCGTGAAATACTGACAAGAAATGTAGATCTATAACAATACGTGTGGAAAATGGCGGCGTATAGAAGTAAAATGGGGACCGTGGGGAAACTGCAGAATGTTGCAAATTACGTTAAGAAGAAGACACAGGTTAGCTAAAATCTAATATGGAATACGGGAATCTTTGACACGGAAATGTCCAGTGACAGTGAAAATTTGTAGGTTATAATATGTAAAGTACAGGGTGGTCAGAAACAGTGTAAGAAACTTATAAGGAAGTTTCAGGGTAGGTTGTGCTGAGAAAAACTGTTAAGAAAAAAAATCGGTATGTCGCGCCGTTTCCGAGTTAATTTGCGTTTAATTTAGCCAGTCAGACCGCTGCGAGCGCAAATTCAAGCTGCCCGCCCGAGACGGTGTCGCCAAACGTGTTCTCCGTTTGGTTTCTTAAAACCGAACAAGAGAGAGATACAAAAATTGTAAATGGGATGGTAGTAAGGATAGAACGCGATCCAAAGGCTGAGCAGTTTCGTACGCTGTCATCAACGCCCTGAGGGGAACAAGTGACACTAATTGTACCCGGCGGGCCGCTTGAATTTGCTCTCACAACGGCCTCATTGGCTAACTTCAATGCTAATTAACTCGGAAACGGCGCAACGTATCTATTCTTCTTCTTAACAAATATTTCTCAGCACAACCTTCAATGAAGAGCCTAAGAAACTGGTACACCTGCTTAATATCGCGAGCACGCGGAAGTGCCGCAACACGACGTGGAATGACCTCGACCAAAGGCTGACGTAGTGCTGAAGAGAACTGACACCATGAATCCTGCGTGGCTGTCCACAAATCCGTAAGAGTACGAGGGGGTGGAGATCTCTTCTGAACAGCGCGTTCTAAGGCATCCCAGATACCCTCAATAATGTTCATGTCTGGTGAGTCTGGTTGACAGCGGAAGTGTTTAAACTCAGAAGAGTGCTCCTGGAGCCACTCTGTGGCAATTCTAGACGTGTAGGGTGTCGCATTGTCCTGCTGGAATAGCCCAATGGACCTGAATAGATGCAGTGATCAGACAGGTTGCTTATGTAAGTGGCACCTGTCAGAGTCGTATATAGGCGTTTCACGGGTCCCATATCACTCCAATTGCACACGCTCCACACCATTGCAGAGCCTCCACCAGCTTTAACAGTCCCCTGCTGACATGCAGGGTCCATGGAATAATGAGGTTGTCTCCATACCTGTACATGTCCATCCACTCGATACAATTTGAAACGAGACTCTTCCGACCAGGCAACATGTTTCCAGTAATCAACAGTCCAAAGTTTGTGTTGACCGGCCCAGACGAGGCGTAAAGCTTTTTGTCGTGCAGTCATCAAGGGTACACGAGTGGGGCTTAGGCTCCGAAAGCCCATATCGATGATTTTTCGGTGAATGGTTCGTACGCTGACAATTGTTAAAGGCCCAGCATTGAAATCTGCAGCAATTTGCGGAACGGTTTCACTTCTGTCACGTTGAACGATTCTCTTCCGTTGTCGTTGGTCCTGTTCTTGCAGGATCTTTTTCCGGCAACAGCGATGTCGGAGATTTGATGTTTTACCGGATTCTTGATATTTAAGGTACACTCGTGAAACGGTCGTAAGGGCAACCCCCCCCCCCCCCCCCCCGCCCCACTTCATCGCTACCTCGGAGTTGCTGTGTACCA
This sequence comes from Schistocerca cancellata, assembly GCF_023864275.1. NCBI lineage: Eukaryota > Metazoa > Arthropoda > Insecta > Orthoptera > Acrididae > Schistocerca > Schistocerca cancellata. The sequence goes on from NC_064628.1 coordinate 703,414,869, forward strand.
TCGCTCATGCGCTGACTGTAACACCAAGTTCAAAAGCACTTAAATATTGATAGCCTGCCAATGTAGCAGCAGTAACCGATCTAACGATTGCGCCAGACACTTGTTGTCCTATATAGGCGTTGCCGACCGCAGCGTCGTATTCTGTCTGTTTACATGTCTCCTTATTTGAATATGTATGCCTATAACAGTTGCTTTGGCGCTTCAGTGTCCCTTGCAACACCATTACACGGTTTTCAGTCTGTTGCTGGCCACCCTGAGTATTACCTCCTGAGTTAGGCACCACAGCTTTTACTTTACAAGCTAGGAAAGTCGTTAGCTGCTGCTATTAGAATACCTTTCCAAGTAGTTCCGTTTTGTCATTTAATTTCACCGTTCCTTATTCGAGGGATTCTGAAATCTTCTCTGATATTGTCAGAGAAATGTCGTCCGTGAGAACGTTCTGTACATATAGGCTGCGTTTTTCTTTGTTCAGGGCCTCTAAATGCGTGTCCAGCCAAGTGATGTAGCACACTGGTCAGCAAACTAGACTCAATTCGGGAGGATGATGGTTCAAATACTCGTCTGGCCATCCAGATTTGATGTTAACTGCATCTTCCGTTCTTCTTCGTGGGACAAAAAATGGCTCTGAGTGCTATGGGACTTAACTTCTGTGGTCATCAGTCCCCTAGAACTTAGAACTAATTAAACCTAACTAACCTAAGGACATCACACACATCCATGCCCGAGGCAGGATTCGAACCTGCGACCGTAGCAGACCCGCGGTTCCGGACTGCGCGCTTCGTGGGACAACATTATAATAAATGAAAAGAGCTAGTCTGATTATGTTCTACAATATTACTTTTGCAGTGTTAACCGGTTTTCGGCTTGGAAGGAGATCTTCAGACATTTTCTGAGTATTGTCAGCGAAGAAGTTACAATGTTTGTAAACGACATTGGAAAATATGTTACACATCTAGTTTGGAGCAGAAACGTATCTCATGGGTATCGATTATGTCCCTCATATATTCTGTAGTTACATTGACAATTCTTTCATTAAATTAGTTTGTGTATCACTGTCAATATTTTGTATCTCCTCAAGTAGTATTGTCAAGTACTAATTTCATTTTATTGGTTTCGTTTATTAATATTAACTCTTATGTACCCTGCTGTTCCATTTTTGTGTTGAATTTTTTTTCATATTTACTCCCTTTATATTTATTTATTGTTCAGCTCCTTATTTTTTTACGTTGCATTACCACTGTCGTAGACCTTATTTGCTGTACGTTTCTAGTTCAAACTAGATGTGTAACTGCTTTCTCAGTGCCGTTTACAAACATTGTAACTTCTTGGTTCAATGGTTCAAATGGCTCTGAGCACTATGGGACTTAATTGCTGAGGTCATCAGTCCCCTAGAACTTAGAACTACTTAAACCTAACTAACCTAAGGACATCACACACATCCATGCCCGAGGCAGGATTCGAACCTGCGACCGTAGCGGTCACGTGGTTCCAAACTGAAGCGCTTAGAACCGCACGGCCACACCGGCCAGCTGCGTAACTTCTTGGGTAACAATAGTTAGCAAACGTCTGAAGGTGGCCTTGCAAGCCGAAAACCGGTTGAGTTCTCAGTGCCTTCCCTAAATCGCTCCAGGCAAATGCCGGAATGGTTCCCTCGAAAAAGGGCACGGCCGATTTTTTTCCCCATATTTTCGTCATCCAAGCTTGTGCTCCGTCTCTAATGACCGCGCTGTCAAAAAAAAAAAAAAAAAAAGAAAAGAAAATGGCTCCAAGCACTATGGGACCTAACCTCTGAGGTGTCATCAGTCCCCTAGACTTAGAACTAACTAACAAAAGAACATCACACACATACCGCGCTCTCAACGGGGCGTTATCTTTCTTGATGTCCAGTCCAAGAAGAGTTAATTTTGAAAATGATGCTTGACTCTTTGTGTGAATCGCAGACTTCTGTGTCTGTTTCGGTTTTCTCCATTCTGCAGTGGGATTATCGCGGATGCGGCCATAAGCATTCCTCAAAACTTTCCTGTTGAAGTTTTTTTACTTCAGCCCGTAAGAGCCCCGCAAGGTTTCGAAAAGGATTACTTATGGAAGCAAATCCAGATACAGCCTGGTTTTAGAAAAACAAAGTTTCGATCCATGAATTAAATTTAGTAACGTATTTTGACTGCAAAGAGTTTGTAAAACTAGAGAGCAAACATTTGTTTCTGTTAGCGTAACGATTTACAATTGGCATAGCAAAAGAAGAGCTGAACTTAAGTAAACATGAGCAGTTAACATGAGCAATCAAACCAAGGACATCACCAAGCATAAAAGTGTTTAAGGTAGCGGTTTATAGCCTTGTGCAGTACAAATGAGCCTGTGGAAACCAATCTGTTACAATGGTGCACAAACATAAGACATTGAATAAACACGCTTCCTGTATAACAAAGCACTGCGTCTCTAACACCAGCGTCAGCACCAAAACCTATCTTCCCTGCTGAGAAGTATGCAAAATATAGTGAAGTGCAATTGTCCTTGTAAATACTACTGTTATTGATGTGAACCTCAATAAGATCATAACATCTACTTGTTAAAAAAGGCAAATAGGTAGGCTATTTAGTTTTTTATGTTGGTAACGCCATGTAGCGCTCTATATGAAAATCACTGACTGTGCTATGTGAAGCCTGTGGCTGGTTTGCATTGTTGGAATATTTGCTATTGTAGTGTTGGGCAGTTGGATGTGAACAGCGCGTAGCGTTGCGCAGTTGGAGGTGAGCCGCCAGCAGTGGTGGATGTGGAGAGAGAGATGGCTCAGTTTTGAGAGCAGATGATCTGGACGTGTGTCCATCAGAGACAGTAAATTTGTAAGACTGGATGTCATGAACTGATATATATGTTATGACTTTTGAACACTATTGAGGTAAATACATTGTTTGTTCTCTATCAAAATCTTTCATTTGCTAACTATGCCTATCAGTAGTTAGTGCCTTCAATAGTTTGAATCTTTTAGTTAGCTGGCAGTAGTGGTGCTCGCTGTATTGCAATAGGTCGAGTAACGAAGATTTTTGTGAGGTAAGTGATTTGTGAAAGGTATAGGTTAATGTTAGTCAGGGCCATTCTTTTGTAGGGATTTTTGAAAGTCAGATTGCGTTGCGCTAAAAATATTGAGTGTCAGTTTAGTGTTGATCAGAATAAGTAAAGAGCGAAATCTCTGAGTACGTTCAAATAACGTAAGGGGTTAACCAGCATAGTAATTCATAAATTTTTCTAAGGGGACGTTTTAGTACGTTTCATGTCAAGTTGTCGTGTTCCAGCTGCTGAGCGCATGTCAACCTGATTCGTTTGAATGGTAAAATGAATAGCAAGAAAAAATGTTTGGAAATAATATTGGAATGAAAATTCATGTAACTGACTTCAGAAAAGTTGGTAGATCACAGTGATATATTACGTACGAATGGTGCCCAGAAACATGTGGTACACAGAGTTCAGAATGTAAGAAAAAGAAACGTAATGCATGCAAGTCCCAAAGCATTAAGAAGGTTCAGTGACAGACAGTGTAACTAAATACATTGTTTTACTACTCGTGAGAATTGATAGCAAGCAGATTCTGTGCCGAGCCTCAAAACATACTCGCCTCACAAAGACGCAAGGACCAATCTCCACAGCCGCGCGGAATGGCCGCGTGGTTTGACGCTCTATGTCACGGACTGCGCGGCCGCTCCTGCCGTAAGTTTGAGTCCTCCCTCGGGAATGGGTGTGTGTGTTTCTCTTAGCAGAAGTTAGTTTAAGTAGTGTGTAAGTCTAGGGACCGATGACCTCAGCAGTTTGGTCCTTTAGGAATTCACACACATTTGAACATTTGCACGAATCTCCACAAGTGAAACGCACTCCCAACCCATAAAAAATTACAGTCACTTTGCTATGGGAATCAACTACGCTTCGCTGTGAATGGCTAGCAAAATCGTATTGCAAGTGTGCACTTCCAGCACGCAGCCAAGTTATATCTCGCCCCCTCCCAGTCCAACAACCGGCAATTTGCAGTACACAAGAGTGCTCAGTGTAAACTCATGTCCCATGGTTCTCGGCGAGGCGGGCGAAGACCTGATTTCTTAGTGTGTTAAACTCAACCGGAACACACGGAAGACTTCATCGATGCCTCACAGACTACCCCAAAGGCAACTTAAATGTTCGTAGTCGATACTAGGTACAGAATTGAATCTTTACAGTAAGCCTGCGGCAACTAGTACGCTAAAATAATACTGGTTTATAAAAATATAAAACTAAATATTGAAATTTGCAATGTAACAGCCAACTCTCAACCCCTTATGATCCTGTTAATATCTAAATGATACAAAGAATATGTGACAACAGGTATGATAAGAGTTAGAAATATGTCTTCGTGAATTTCTTCCAAATAAATTTACTTCTTTTATTCTTTTTTCAGTTTCTGTGACAGTTCCCTTCAACACTTATTGCTTGTGATGACTGTTTTCGGACTACAGTGTCCATTTTCAAGCCATAGCCTAGAAACAATACATAGCTGTTAAATAATCTTTTTAAAAAAAATCCATTCCAGAACATTAGACAACTCTCATTAGTGTAATTAACTTTACATACCTTCGTTGAAAATGTTAACGTACATTTCCACTAAATCAAGAGGAATAATCGACAGTCCTCTTTGGTCTAGGAGGCGCGACGTGGGACTTTAATGGAGGAGCGGTGGTGTTTAGAGAGATTACTGAAGTCTATATCTACATCTACATTTATACTTACAAGCCATCCAACGGTGTGTGACGGACGGCACTTAACGTGCCACTGTCATTACCTCCCTTTCCTGTTCCAGTAGTGTATGGTTCGCGGGAAGGACGACTGCCGGAAAACCTCCGTGCGCGCTCGAATCTCTCTAATTTCACATTCGTGAGCTCCTCTGGAGGTATAAGTAGGGGGAAGCAATATATTCGATACCTCATCCAGAAACGCACCCTCTCGAAACCTGAACAGCAACCTACACCGCGATGCAGAGCACCTCTCTTGCAGAGTCTGCCACTTGAGTTTGCTAAACTTCTCTGTAACGCTATCACACTTACCAAATAACCCTGTGACGAAACGCGCCGCTCTTCTTTGGATCTTCTCTTCTTCTCTATTTCCTCTGTCAACCCGACCTGGTACGGATCCCACACTGACGAGCAATACTCAAGTATAGGTCGAATGAATGTTTTGTAAGCCACTTCATTTGTTGATGGACTACATTTTCTAAGGACTCTCCCAATGAATCTCAACCTGGCACCCGCCTTACCAACACCTAATTTTATGTGATCATTCCACTTCAAATCGTTCAGTACGCATACACCCAGATATTTTACAGAAATAACTGCTACCAGTGTTTGTTCTGCTATCATATAATCATAAAATAAAGGATCCTCTTTCTATATATTCGCAATACGTTACATTTGTCTATGTTAAGGGGCAGTTGCCATTCCCTGCACCAAGTGCCTATCCGCTGCAGATCTTCCTGCATTTCGTTGCAATTTTCTAATGCTGCAACTTCTCTGCACACTACAGCATCATCCGCGAAAAGCCGCATGGAACTTCCGACACTATCTACTAGATCATTTATATATATTGTGAAAAGCAATGGTCCCATAACACTCCCCTGTGGCACGCCAGAGGTTACTTTAAGGTCTGTAGACGTCTCTCCATTGAGAACAACATGCTGTGTTCTGTTTGCTAAAAACTCTTCAATCCAGCCACACAGCTGGTCTGATATTCCGGAGGCTCTTACTTTGTTTATCAGGCGACAGTGCGGAACTGTATCGAAGTCGGGTGTCAGTAACCATCAGTAATGATTATAGTTGTTCTGCTCGCACAAGTAGTTTTGAAAAAGTTTATTCCCGTGATCATGCCTGAAATTTGCCCTATCTCCCTGTTTCATAGGCAAGGATATTGCAGTTGGTGCCGCCCGTTGTGGCCGAGCGGTTCTAGGCGCTTCAGTCTGAAACCGCGCTGCTGCTACGGTTGCAGGTTCGAGTCCTGCCTCGGGCATGGATGTGTGTGATGTCCTTAGGTTAGTTAGGTTTAAGTAGTTGTAAGTCTATGGGACTGATGACCTCAGATGTTTAGTCCCATAGTGCTCAGAGCCATTTGAACCAATTTTGCAGTTGGTGATCGTATATGTGCTCGGTAGAAACAGGCCTCATGATATGACGTGGAGCGCTGGCTAGCAGGAGGTGGTGTTTAGTTGGAGTGACAGATGTGGCGAGGTTTAATTGAAACTAATAAATTACATTATTTTTCCTGTGGAAATCAGAAATGTGGTGTTCTTGTGTAACTCATAAGCTACTGACTTTGAACTGTCATCCCTGTTTACCCTTGTGTGCACCATCACCGTAAGTTGCTAGAAATCAACTGAAGGGGGTGTAGATATTGTGGGCGGTGTAATTTTTACAATGTAGTGGTTGTGTCTGGGCGTTTTCTTGAAAGTAATTAGTTTGCTACCAGGCCTTTTGTTGTGATGTAGTGGTAGTGGCAATTTCAAAACCTGTCTCGTGAGTGACAGCAAGATTGATAAACCATATTTGTCGGCTTTATTAGCGTACAGTGCAAAGAATTAATGCGCAACCGCTAACAAACGTTTACCGAGTAAATCTGCGGACCGTCCATCAATCCAACGTAGTCATTATACACTATTGATCCATGTCTTCTAAAATGGCTTCTTCTCCATCCAAAATTTATCACCGATGTGACAATAATCATAATAAAATTGTATTTTGCAATCATATTTAATGTGTAATTGAGAAAGGAAAAGGTAGATGACTTTGCAGAACATATTCCCGCCGTAACATACATTGCGACGAGTATCTCTGCCTCTTCTCTGCATCGAGAGGTCGCTTCCATGCATTGTAAAGATTATATCCACTGTCACAGTTGAAGATTTTCTCACAACATCCCTTGTGAGTGCGGAAGCAATTACATCGGTCAGTCCATCGCACCGTCTCCGACCGCTGTGCAGACGTATTAAAAATCAAGAATTCGATAAATCTGCAGTTGCTGAGCATCGATTCACAAACAAACATAAAATTTTGATTGACGGAACAGAAGTTTTGTTCCTGGCTCCTACGTACTGAGACACTGTAATTAAAGAGGCTCACAAGCAAAGTGGTCACATACCAAAAATCAAGAACTGGATAAATCTGCAGTTTCTGGGCACAGCCTCACGAAGAAACATAAAATACTCTTTCACGAAACAAAAGTTTTGTCCTTTGCTCCTATATACTGGAACTCTGTAATTAAACAAGCTCACAAGCAAAGCGGTTACGCTTTTATATAGAAGCTGATGCTTTCCTGGAAGAGCCTCGTGCAGTTTCTTTGACTGCTGCCATCCTGGCCATATTTCGCTTCCCATAACACAGGAAAAAATCTAGTGACACAACTATTGTTACTAGCTACAGAAAAATTCTGTCATTCCCAGTTATACCTACAATTACTTGTCCTGATGGCTCGTTACGTAGCTGAGATGGCTGCAAGGCATTTGCAGGAACTACGTAATTAACAAGAGCTGAAAGATGGCGCGCCCAAAGAGTCGCCACCTTTCACTACCTCCCACTGGCAGTCATTCTTGTCGCTTAGGAAGTGTTGCTCGTACATTACAGTTGTGACACGAAAAAGGGGAAAAAATTAAACTGCATAAAACCATTTTCGTTCGTTCTAACTAAAAGGGAAAATGTGGTGAATGCTTTGCAAATCATCTTTTTTTGCTAATATCTAAATGTCACCCAACACAGATACACATGCAAGGAGATCAACGGACCCGTCACTTTCACACTTATTCTCTGAACTTGTGGGCTGAAGACCATGGATGAAGCTTTAGTGGTTTAATTCATGGACCTTCTGGTCACAGTAAGTACATCTAACAAACATTTTTTTTTGCTGACTAACAAAATAAAAGTGGGTACAAAACGTGTCCAGCAAGGCAACAATCAGTCAAGTATTGAGGTCAATGTTATAATTATTTCAGTACAATCGATCATACCACGTTTATTTACTGAACACCTGTGACATTGATCTCCCTGGAAAAACCAAATCAGTACAAAATTTATCATTGACTGAAAACCCTTTCATAGCAAATACTTTACACAAAGGCGCTATTGTAATTCTATTCACCCCACATTCACACGCACAAATATCTCAAAAAAATTAAAAAAGAATATGATACCAAACAGTGCAAATAATAGTGAATATTTCATGTGAACATCATCTGTCACTGTGAGAAGGAAGCGTAGCTGCGGTAGATAAAGAACAAGGTTTATCTAAGAGACAACATGGTTACATTGTAATTAATGTAGACTATTCGAATTTTTGACACTCGCTAACCGCTGTCACATCACTCCCCTGCCAAATGTTTCAGACTTCTAAATCAAGAATATAGAATACAATCAGACATCACTACATGCATAACGGTGTTCATTTCTGCTCCTTCCAAGAAAACCAAACCGTCGTATTCCTCCTCTTGGTTGACCTATTTTTCCGTCCTTCGTTCCGTGGAGTCAGAACTAATGGCGCCCTGCACTCAGTGTGCGGTAAAGGACGTCTGTAGCAAGGTGGACACAGCGGCAGTGCGATCGCTTTGCACACGTACTGAGGTGGGGGACAAATTTACGGATCTCTAGCACACCGGTAAAATTGGGATCGGATCACAATATTTACGGGACCAAGCCCTTTAGGCTCGCCTCGAGTAATACGCGCTACCATGGTGTGGACACATCAAAACACCCACGAGAGAAAAAAAACCAAAGGCACAGCGTTTCAGTGGCGTAGACAAACACAATGCCGCAAAACGTAGTGCCAACCACGCTGTCAGCGTGAAACGACGAAGTCTATACCTTTGGGTTCATCTCGAATAATACGCGTGTCTCTGGCGTACACACAACCGAAGACAGCCAGGAAAATCTAAAGCTTAGCACCTCAGTGGCGTGGGCAGAAGCAACGACACAAAACGAACACAACGCTCAGTGGAAAGAAAACGAAGTCATGGAACCTAAACATTTTGTAACACAAAATGTGGCTCAGGGCAACATATTCCCTCACGCCACAAGCGATATGAGTAGAACGTAAGATGCAGCTCACTTTCTTGAATCGTTCGTCCTGAAAAGTAACAACAACGACGTCTGATTCTGATGCCTGCAACCCAACTGTTTCTTTCCTCTGTATACAATGCACAACCTAGTTAGCCGCAGTTCACAATACCTTGCTGAAATTAGTGCACTGAACAAATACACAATTTATTAATGACACAATTACATACTGTCATCCATAATGCTCTAAAGTGAAACCTTTTTTTTTAATCCCATATAAGCTTGTTAAACAATTATCTACTCAAGAACATACCTTAAAACTATTCAGCCTATCTTAAAAGCAAAAAATCCCAACTTCATCTTCTCCCTTACTCTATGAAATGTTTTATGTGGCTGACATGATGTACGCCGATCGACTTCCTAGATTTGAATGTTTCAAGTTCAACATCATTGTGGTGCGCAACTCTTTTGATGCGTCCTGATCTGCTGTAGACTGTAAATAATTTGTGACACAGCTGCTTCTGTTCGTTGGAGAGGCGAAACGCTTTGAGCAAAACTTTTTGTCCAATAAAAACTCCCGCTCTCGGACTTTCCTATCACAACGCTCCTTCCTTCGCCTTCCTGCAATCTGTATCCTGCGCAGTGCATCCTCTACTAGCTTCTTAGCTTCTTGTGTTGCTCTCGGGTTCTTCGGGGCGCGGGGAGGGGAGGGGGAGGGGCAAAATTAACGATTTCTCTATCAGATCCTTAGGCTAATGATGTTCATACAGTAACAGGGGACATCACTGTTATTCCTTGTGATACCTCGTTCACAATACCTTCAAAATCTTTCAGGAAGATATCCCACATCGTGTGCTCTTTTGCGCAATATATCCGATATATAAAATGTTTGTGATCGAAAACAAGGTCTTCAGTTGCGTATGCGCTCATTCCCTTCTCTGTGATACTCACGCGTTCGATATTCTGTGAAACATCGTCCAGTTCTTCTAATCGGCCCGCAATTATGCGACTGCTCCGCTACTGGCGCGAGGCCCACTGCTTGCGTTGTACACGCTCGTGGTAAGTAGACATCTGCTGCGGGGATTCAACGATAAGTACCTGTTCGGTAATACCGGAGCGAGTCCCACTCTTACTCATCTCCGGTTCGGTTTGTCTTTGATGTTCCTCGTCCCCTCCACCCCCTGTCTATGAGCACCCAGTATTTCCAACTGCTTTTTACGGGCGCGTGTGTCTGTAAGATCCTTCATGATCTCAGCTTATCGCTGGGTGGCACGCTCATGGTCTTGTTCCAGCTGTTTCAATTTTGTCTTCTGGTATTCCAGTTTCTTGATTTTCTTAGAGTGCAGTGAAATCTGTTCCTGAGTTTCCCGAATTATCTCACGTCCCTGTTCCTGCATCCCGGTAAGAACTTCCCGAGTTTGACGGACTACATTTTTGGCTGTTCTAGCGTACTTCTTGACCATCAGAGCGCCTTTCTGTACACCAATTGCCTACATTCTAGAAATTTGCTTCCATTGCGACCTCTTCTGCTTCACCTGTCTGCTAACACAGCCTTCATACTTTGTGTTAACGTAGTTTCGAATTCTGCAGTCACTCTTTTTGTTTGTTCTGCTTCTCTGCACCTTTCTTTTGCTTCTCTTCTCAAAAACTCGAGGATGCTGCCCGTCGCATTGCTATATTCGATATTTGCTCTCAGAAATAAGACCGCCATTCTATCGTCAGCCACTGCCGGTTTTTTTTCTGTGAACTGCTACATCGACATGACATGTGTCTTCCATATCTTCATCCTCGCTTACTTCACTGTCGGCTTTAGAGTCCTCTAAACGTGACGCTGAACCGTCCTATTAGCTACCTCTGAATTTGGTTGTTCCATGGGAAAAATAACCGGCTCTTCTCCTGATCCCTCCCGATCTATACTCTGATTGTCCTCCGAGAGAGCCCGCTACTTTGCACTTTACATTAACGACTCTCGTCCCGCTCCTAGTTATCATTCAGATGTCAAACAAGCATTTCAAAATACAAACCTATATAGTTCCCCTAAATACCTTCGCTGTTCAAACGCACAGACACATCAGGAAAATAACTCTCCAAAAATTCACAACGCCGCTACCCAATAATCAAAGAACACATAAAACACAAACATACAGTAAATAAACACCTGAAAAGAGTGTACGTACATTGTATACATCGCACCTGTAACTTGAGTATCGCGAGACTAATTTGTTCATAATCTTTTTCTGACATGAAATACGAAAAAATACAAGTTACCTATCTGACTGCATATCATTAGATTCTACCGGTAAGATCTTGGCAGGCGTCGCCAATTTGTAAGGTTTCCTACCCTTATTACGTACACTCAGCTAACAAAAACTGATTATAATTCAAGTGGACAAGATGAATAGGGTACTGAAATGAACTATCGTTCTTTTGAGACGTAGTTTATCACAAGGCCAACACGCAAATTCTCTGGATTAGCATACAGATCATATTACAAAAAAAAAAAAAAAAACACGAAACATAATACACGGTGACAGATGATGTTGACGGCTGGCAAAGCTATTAAAGGGGAAGGGGGTCAAGCTAAAATGATGTCTCGCAAATGATAATAGCAACAACGATTTCTGGCTCTATGTGAGGTACTGAATGAGGTTTTGAACCGCTAACTGAACATCAGTACGTCATGGATTGGTTGAAATATAGGGCTGCACATCAGATGGACTCGTTGTAGTGAATACTAAGTCGTCAGACAAAGATTGCTAATAGGCCCCGACTGTCAATATACCGACCACTGAACTGCCCAACAGTTGATGCGGACACTGGCCGTAGATGCGCAACTGCAAAGGCCGCGGTCGGTGTACTCTCGCGCCAAGACGTGCAGGGAATTATAGCTGGCCCGCTGAAAAAGCAAGACTTCCTCTGTGGTGGCTCTCCGCCAATTTGTCGGGCATACGGCGTGCCTCGGACGAACTGCCCAGACCGTCCTCCACGGTGGACACCCACCGAATGGCCACGAAAATCTCCCCTCTCTTCCCTCCTCGATACCATTCCAGATGGAGTTACCAAATTTGTCCCATCCAATCGCCAAGCTGCTCATGCAAATTGCACCAACGTCATTTTTATAACGAACACCACGCCAGAACTCACGCCTAGATATGGTATTTGAGCCATGTGTGGCTCGTGTCCCCCCATAATGTATTTTACACACTGTTATTCCACCTCACTACGTTAATTTAAAATTTCTACTGCCACTGAGTTGCTGCTTTGTCTGACCGTGACCGGCGCTAGCAGCACGTATCGATATATTCCCTGTCGTAGAATCTTTGTTCGACTGCTATTATTTCCCGCTCGTCGCCTGTCGTAAGAGGAGTTCGCGTCGCGAGTTCGGATAGCGCGGTCGGGTCTGCCAGTACTTTGAACGTGCCTGGAGCGCAGTCAGGACCTGCCAGTCGCGGAGTTACAATGCGGGACTAGTGCAGTCGGGTTGGAGCTGTGAAGTCTGCGTCGACATGACTCGCCCGACCGTTGCCGCCAAGCATCACTTGAGCCGGGCCACGGTCTTGGTGGATCGTCGGTCGGTCGTCCTACTGGACGACGCGCTTTGGCTCGCCGATCGTTCCTGAGTCGGCTGTGTGCGTGTGCATCGACTTCCGATTTGTCTTCGTGCGTGCTTAGTTACTGTTGGGTATCGTTCAGGTCTTCGTGCAGGTGTTTGTCAGGTTGTGTGTGTAGTTGGCTTTATTTCCTTTGACAAGTTATTTTAAATGTTGTCGGCACACTGGCTCTGAGAGGACGGTCGTCTCCTCGGACGACGTGTAACTGGTTCTCCGAGCGCTTCTGGGCCCTTTCAATTACCATCTCGTGGAACTTGGGTCGGTCCTTTCCTGGTGCAGGGACGTCGTTTTGCCAGTGGGCGTGTTTCCTCTGCATGGTTGGCTCCGAGTATTTCCGCCGTCGTGTGTCTGGAAGTGAGTGGGAGTCGCACCAGCAGTGCAGTCGCGACGGAGCAGCAGTCGCGGACGGACCAGCACGCAGTCGGTCGGTTGTTGTGGATGGGGGAAGTTATCTCCGCGTGGTACAGTCGGCTGGGTCTGCTGGCAGACCCTGCGCAGTGTCGGAGCGTGTGTGGAGCTGTCCGATCACTACGAGCTTCGTGGTTCACCGACACAGGACGCCAAAGTTGAATAGTGGTTTCAACTACCCAGGCCACGTCCTTTCATGTTGTCGTGATCCGTTTCGGTGGTTTTCTGTTGGGGAGGTTTTCCTGTGAGCAACACCGAGTGTTTCTAATGCTGAAATTTAGCCGCCATGCGGTGCAATTAACTATTTTGGTTGACTACAATTCGAGTGCACCAGTGGAATTTTCTGCCTTGTGGCCGTTAGTGTTCTGGTTACCTGCCCTGAGCACTGACGTAAATTCAGGCAGTGTTCTTTTGGGTGAAGTTAACTATATTAGTGTGTTTCAAATTCAAGTATATCAGCGGAATTTTCTGCCTTGTGGCCGTTAGTGTTCCGATTACCTGCCCTGGCCACTGACATAATTTCAGGCAGCGTCCTTTCCTCACCTGTTGTCGCTGTCCGACATGGTGTGTAATTTTAACAGCTAATACATACTCCATTGGGAATTATCACGTTTGTAATCTTTTCTGTTTGAGTTCTCATGTACTGTTGATGGGAAGCAAGTCGTTGTGTCGGTCGGTCCGTGGCTGTCCCCTGGATGGATTCCGATGGATCAGGTGTAGTTGGGCTCACCACCTGTCTCGCCTAAGTGAACGAGGGCAGACCGACCTCCCTGGAGGCTTCTGACTGCCACCGGTGTTTAATTATCTGTTTTCAGCTACTAAAAATTTAAGGCTAATGGTTATTTTTCTTTTTTCTTAAAAAATTTGCAAAATTAATTCTTAAATTTATCTTTCAAGCTTAAACATTGCGGCCTTCTGCCTTTAAAAGATTGTTGTTGTTGTTGTTGTCTTCAGTCCTGAGACTGGTTTGATGCAGCTCTCCATGCTACTCTATCCTGTGCAAGCTTCTTCATCTCCCAGTACCTACTGCAACCTACATCCTTCTGAATCTGCATAGTGTATTCATCTCTTGGTCTCCCCCTACGATTTTTACCCTCCACGCTGCCTTCCAATACTAAATTGGTGATCCCTTGATGCCTCAGAACATGTCCTACCAACCGATCTCTTCTTCTGGTCAAGTTGTGCCACAAACTTCTCTTCTCCCCAATCCTATTCAATACTTCCTCATTAGTTATGTGATCTACCCATCTAATCTTCAGCATTCTTCTGTAGCACCACATTTCAAAAGCTTCTATTCTCTTCTTGTCCAAACTATTCACCGTCCATGTTTCACTTCCATACATGGCTACACTCCATACAAATACTTTCAGAAATGACTTCCTGACACTTAAATCTATACTCGATGTTAACAAATTTCTCTTCTTCAGAAACGCTTTCCTTGCCATTGCCAGTCTACATTTTATATCCTCTCTACTTCGACCATCATCAGTTATTTTGCTCCCCAAATAGCAAAACTCCTTTACTACTTTAAGTGTCTCATTTCCTAATCTAATACCCTCAGCATCACCCGACTTAATTCGACTACATTCCATTATCCTCGTTTTGCTTTTGTTGATGTTCATCTTATATCCTCCCTTCAAGACACCATCCATTCCGTTCAACTGCTCTTCCAAGTCCTTTGCTGTCTCTGACAGAATTACAATGTCATCGGCGAACCTCAAAGTTTTTATTTCTTCTCAATGGATTTTAATACCTACTCCAAATTTTTCTTTTGTTTCCCTTACTGCTTGCTCAATATACAGATTGAATAACATTGGGGAGAGGCTACAACCCTGTCTTACTCCCTTCCCAACCGCTGCTTCCCTCTCATACCCCTTGACTCTTATAACTGCCATCTGGTTTCTGTACAAATTGTAAATAGCCTTTCGCTCCCTGTATTTTACCCCTGCCACCTTTAGAATTTGAAAGAGAGTATTCCAGTCAACATTGTCAAAAGCTTTCTCTAAGTCTACAAATGCTAGAAACGTAGGTTTGCCTTTCCTTAATCTTTCTTCTAAGATAAGTCGTAAGGTCAGTATTGCCTCACGTGTTCCAGTATTTCTACGGAATCCAAACTGATCTTCTCCGAGGTCGGCTTCTACTAGTTTTTCCATTCGTCTGTAAAGAATTCGTGTTAGTATTTTGCAGCTGTGGCTTATTAAACTGATTGTTCGGTAATTTTCATATCTGTCAACACCTGCTTTCTTTGGGATTGGAATTATTATATTCTTCTTGAAGTCTGAGGGTATTTCGGCTGTTTCATACATCTTGCTCACCAGATGGTAGAGTTTTGTCAGGACTGGCTCTCCCAAGGCCGTCAGTAGTTCTACTGGAATTTTGTCTACTCCGGGGGCCTTGTTTCGACTCAGGTCTTTCAGTGCTCTGTCAAACTCTTCACGCAGTACTGTATCTCCCATTTCATCTTCATCTACATCCTCTTCCATTTCCATAATATTGTCCTCAAGTACATCGCCCTTGTATAGACCCTCTATATACTCCTTCCACCTTTCTGCTTTCCCTTCTTTGCTTAGAACAGGGTTTCCATCTGAGCTCTTGATGTTCATACAAGTGGTTCTCTTATCTGCAAAGGTCTCTTTAATTTTCCTGTAGGCAATATCTATCTTACCCGTAGTGAGATAAGCCTCTACATCCTTACATTTGTCCTCTAGCCATCCCTGCTTAGCCATTCTGCACTTCCTGTCGATCTCATTTTTGAGACGTTTGTATTCCTTTTTGCCTGCTTCATTTACTGCATTTTTATATTTTCTCCTTTCATCAATTAAATTCAATATTTCTTCTGTTATCCAAATATTTCTACTAGCCCTCGTCTTTTTACCTACTTGATCCTCTGCTGCCTTCACTACTTCATCCCTCAGAGCTACCCATTCTTCTTCTACTGTATTTCTTTCCCCCATTCCTGTCAATTGTTCCCTTATGCTCTCCCTGAAACTTTGTACCACCTCTGGTTCTTTCAGTTTATCCAGGTCCCATCTCCTTAAATTCCCACCTTTTTGCAGTTTCTTCAATTTTAATCTACAGGTCATAACCAATAGATTGTGGTCAGAGTCCACATCTGCCCCTGGAAATGTCTTACAATTTAAAACCTGGTTCCTAAATCTCTGTCTTACCATTATATAATCTATCTGATACCTTTTAGTATCTCCAGGGTTCTTCCATGTATACAACCTTCTATCATGATTCTTAAACCAAGTGTTAGTTATGATTAAGTTGTGCTCTGTGCAAAATTCTACCAGGCGGCTTCCTCTTTCATTTCTTAGCCCCAATCCATATTCACCTACTACGTTTCCTTCTCTCCCTTTTCCTACACTCGAATTCCAGTCACCCATGACTATTAAATTTTCGTCTCCCTTCACTATCTGAATAATTTCTTTTATTTCATCATACATTTCTTCAATTTCTTCGTCATCTGCAGAGCTAGTTGGCATATAAACTTGTACTACTATAGTAGGTGTGGGCTTCGTATCTATCTTGGCCACAATAATGCGTTCGCTATGCTGTTTGTAGTAGCTTACCCGCATTCCTATTTTCCTATTCATTATTAAACCTACTCCTGCATTACCCCTATTTGACTTTGTATTTATAACCCTGTAGTCACCTGACCAGAAGTCTTGTTCCTCCTGCCACCGAACTTCACTAATTCCCACTATATCTAACTTTAACCTATCCATTTCCCTTTTTAAATTTTCTAACCTACCTGCCCGATTAAGGGATCTGACATTCCACGCTCCGATCCGTAGAACGCCAGTTTTCTTTCTCCTGATAACGACATCCTCTTGAGTAGTCCCCGCCCGGAGATCCGAATGGGGGACTATTTTACCTCCGGAATATTTTACCCAAGAAGACGCCATCGTCATTTAATCATACAGTAAAGCTGCATGCCCTCGGGAAAAATTACGGCCGTAGTTTCCCCTTGCTTTCAGCCGTTCGCAGTACCAGCACAGCAAGGCCGTTTTGGTTATTGTTACAAGACCAGATCAGTCAATCATCCAGACTGTTGCCCCTGCAACTACTGAAAAGGCTGCTGCCCCTCTTCAGGAACCACACGTTTGTCTGGCCTCTCAACAGATACCCCTCCGTTGTGGTTGTACGGCTATCTGTATCGCTGAGGCACGCAAGCCTCCCCACCAACGGCAAGGTCCATGGTTCATGGGGGGGGTTTAAAAGATTATGGTAATATATTATAAAATTTTGAAACTTAATTGTGACCTACTGCCTTTGGTATTGCACCTTGCATATGTTTGTTCTATCTGCCTTGCTGTGATGTTTTTTAATTATTTTATTGCTATCTTAATTGGATTCTTATCTTGTTGATTCGTCAAGATTTCTTGTTTGGAGGCCTTCAGCCGTGAAAGTGTTTCATTCGGTAAACGTCCGGCTATGTGCCACTTGGGTTGTAAAATTATTATTAAATTACAATGAATTACAATTAGAAGGTGAAACTGTCCCCAAACTTATTTGGCCCTTTCCACAATCCTAATTACCTGTTCTACCCAGCGGGTTTAGCGGGCGTTTCAGTATTCTTCCAAAGAAAAAGATGGCCTCCAAAAAAACCCCGCTAAAATTGGCGCCAGAGAAGCATGCGTGCATTACCTGCCTGCGACAGACAATGCTTTCCTTCCCAGAGTAATCATAAAACCAGGCGACCAACTGTCAGTCTCACATCCAAGGTGGACGATACGCCTCCAGAATGCAGTCCGTTGGTCACTGTCCTACTGAAGCCCAGGCCGTCCTCGTGGACCAACTTTATGGATAGAGGCCACCGATTGCGCTCACAAGCAAAGCTGTCACACTTTTGTAGAAGCCTGGACGCTTTGCTGGAAGAGCCTAAAGCAGTTTCTTTGATTTCTGCCGCCCTGGCCACGTCTCCTGCCGTCCTTACCAACACAGGTAAAGCCTAGTGCCACAACTGTAATTGCTGCCGGCAAGCAAACTCTGTCATTCCCTGCCATACCTACAATTACTAGCCCCGATGGCTCGCTACATAGCTGAGATCGCTGCAATGCCTCTGCAGGCGGTATGTAATTAAGAAGGGGTGAAATATGGGGCGAGACCAGAGGGTCGCCAACTTTAAAGTCCATTTATCAGTGTGATGTAACACCCCCACTGGCCCATATGGATGCCCTGATTGGGCTGGGAAGCGTGTCCTAAAGCCGTCATATCCCACCGTGACGCAATCTGGCCCACAGCTATTGTAACTTGTTCTTAATATCCCAGATTCTGGCACTGGGATGCAGTTGACGCTCGAGATGATCCCACACGCGTTCCATGGGTATAGATCTAGGGATCCTGCTGGTCGCAGGGAAATCCCAACATCGCGCAGTCAGTTCACAGATACACATGCCACGTGTGGACAAGCTTAGTCCTGTTGAGAAATGGCGCCACGGTATTGTTGCATAAGGGGTAACAGCTGAGGACGAAGGATGTCTGGGATGTCTGCGGTATACCGTGTGCCGTCAGATTTACGTCTATCACTACCAGCCGTGACCTGAAGACATACCCGATGGCTCCCCACACAGGGACGTCAGTGCTGTGCTTTTCCAAAACATTGGAAAAATGGGAGCTCTCCCCAGATCGCCACCATACCCGCCGGCAATGGTCATCTGGGTTAAAGCAGAGCAGTGACTCATCGCTAAACACAGTGTGTCGTCATTCGTCAGCAGTTCGTGCTTCTTTCTCACGCCGCCATTTCATATGCAGCCGTTTGCGTTGGGTTACTAACTGCAGCCTATGCATGGGATGGTGATTCCCTCGCCCGACCAGTGGTGCGGGATGACACAGAATCTTGCAGGGAGTCGAATGTTTTTCCTGGGACGGCAAACGTAGAAAGTATTACGATCTGACGAGTCAACCCGAGAAGATTTTATCATTGACATTCGCCGAGAAAGCCTGCATTCTCATGTAGTATTGCGATCTGCCGAGTGCACAATATGTAGATCCTCCCTTGTTCAGACGCGGTCGACAGCATCTACATCTACGTGATTACTCTGCTATTCACAATGGAGTTCCTGACAGAGGGTTTAATGAACCACGTTCAAGCTGTCTCTCTACAGTTCCACTCTGGAACGCCGTGCGGGAAAATCGAGCACTTAATTTTTTCTGTGCGAGCCCTAATTTCTCTTACGAGCGCAGTTCAATAAGTAATGCAACACATTTTTTTCTGAAACAGGGGTTGTTTTATTCAGCATTGAAATACACCAGGTTATTCCCCAATCTTTTAGCTACACAACACTATTTTTCAACGTAATCTCCATTCAATGCTACGGCCTTACGCCACCTTGAAATGAGGGCCTGTATGCCTGCACGGTACCATTCCACTGGTAGATGTCGGAGCCAAAGTCGTACTGCATCAATAACTTCTTCATCATCCGCGTAGTGCCTCCCACGGATTGCGTCCTTCATTGGGCCAAACATATGGAAATCCGACGGTGCGAGATCGGGGCTGCAGGGTGCATGAGGAAGAACAGTCCACTGAAGTTTTGTGAGCTCCTCTCGGGTGCGAAGACTTGTGTGAGGTCTTGCGTTGTCATGAAGAAGGAGAAGTTCGTTCAGATTTTTGTGCCTACGAACACGCTGAAGTCGTTTCTTCAATTTCTGAAGAGTAGCACAGTACACTTCAGAGTTGATCGTTTAACCATGGGGAAGGACATCGAACAGAATAACCCCTTCAGCGTCCCAGAAGACTGTAACCATGACTTTACCGGCTGAGGGTATGGCTTTAAACTTTTTCTTGGCAGGGGAGTGGGTGTGGCGCCACTCCATTGATTGCCGTTTTGTTTCAGGTTCTAAGTGATGAACCCATGTTTCATCGCCTGTAACAATCTTTGACAAGAAATTGTCACCCTCAGCCACATGACGAGCAAGCAATTCCACACAGATGGTTCTCCTTTGCTCTTTATGGTGTTCGGTTAGACAACGAGGGACCCAGCGGGAACAAACCTTTGAATATCCCAGCTGGTGAACAACTGTGACAGCACTACCAACAGAGATGTCAAGTTGAGCACTGAGTTGTTTGATGGTGATCCGTCGATCATCTCGAACGAGTGTGTTCGCACGCTCCGCCATTGCAGGAGTCACAGCTGTGCACGGCCGGCCCGCACGCGGGAGATCAGACAGTCTTGCTTGACCTTGCGGCGATGATGACACACGCTTTGCCCAACGACTCACCGTCCTTTTGTCCACTGCCAGATCACCGTAGACATTCTGCAAGCGCCTATGAATATCTGAGATGCCCTGGTTTTCCGCCAAAAGAAACTCGATCACTGCCCGTTGTTTGCAACGCACATCCGTTACAGACGCCATTTTAACAGCTCCGTACAGCGCTGCCACCTGTCGGAAGTCAATGAAACTATACGAGACGAAGCGGGAATGTTTGAAAATATTCCACAAGAAATTTCCGGTTTTTTCAACCAAAATTGGCTGAGAAAAAAATGTGTTGCATTACTTATTGAACTGCCCTCGTATTTTATCGTGATGATCATTTCTCCCTATTTAGGTGGGTGCCAACAGAATGTTTTCGCGATGGAGAACTGGTAATTGAAATTTCGTGAGAAGATCCCGTCGCAACCAAAAACGCCTCTGTTTTAATGACTGCCACTCCAATTCACGTATCATGTCCGTGGCACTGTCTGCCCTATTTCGTGATAATACAAAACGAGCTGCCCTTCTTTGAACTTTTTCGATGTCATCCGTCAGTCCCACCCGATGCCGATCCCGCTCCGCACAGCAATAGGGCCAACAACAGTGGTGTAAGCAGTACCTTTAGTAGACCTGTTACACCTTCTAAGTGATCTACCAATGAATCGCGGTCTTTGGTTTGCTCCTCTACCCACAACATTATCTATGTGATCGTTTCGATTTAGGTTATATGTAATTGTAATCCCTAAGCATTTAGCTGAATTTACAGCCTTCAGATTTGTGTGACTCATCGTGTAATCGAAATCTGACAACGAGTGCGTGTCCTCACGTTTCCAAGCGCTCCAGAATCAGGACACCTTAACGTCTGAAAGCCCCACATATCAGGATACTGCACAATTCAGCCAGCTGGCTAAATGGAAATCCACAATGGATTACCTTTCAAACTGTCAGGTGCTGATAACGGTGTCTCATAAGCGTACGCGGCACATATGTGTTGTTCACTGTGGTCACGCAACATTTGATGCTGTTGACACCCGTTGTATACCCTACCAGGCCTGGTAACAACATTAAACGCAAACAACACCAATGCACTGTAGTGGCTACTCTACTTCTCACACAGAACTACAACTCGAATCACTTACACACTCGCCGAAGGTGTGTAAAAGTATGAAATTACATTGATAACCTTCCCTGTCTTCTGGATTACTCATTTTGTCTCTCAGGCTGTGTATAATTCACGCACGTCCCCTTTTTCTATTAAACTGCACTGGTAATGAATCAAGCCATATTAAATCGAAACAGCGGCGTGGGATGGATACTAAGCACACAGTCACGGGTCCTAACCTTCTCTTTTTTCCTGTACGTGTATTTTTCATCCCAAAACTAAATAATTAAGACTGCCTTCAATTATATTCCTTACCTCTAGTATTTGTTGAAACATACCAAGATGGTAGGAGAAGCTGACAAAGTGCAAGCGTACGCAGAGGGTTCAGTTCAGGCTTACAGCGAGCTAGCTTAAAATTCCCCCCAGCTCTGGTCAACAGCGACCTTCATTTTCACCGACACGGATGCGAGGGTTAACGCGTGCGACGCATGAAGCCATCAGCCGCGTGTCTCTCTCTTTCCCCTCCCTTCCCCCCCCCCCCCCAGCAGCACTGAATGGAGGCTGCACACGCGAGCTCTGTATTCCAGCGTCGAAAGCTGTTTCCTGTTACTCCTGTCTATCGCAATCTCCACGTTAATAATTAAAGCCTTCCTGGAACGAACCAGCCGTCAGTTGAAAGAATTTTCTGAGAATAATTACAGCAGCCTGAAAGATCCGTCAGACAGCGAAAATCCTAGCGGAAAATATGTTACACGAGCACGCAACAGTCGTTTCATTTATCAAACGTCCGCTTTATTTTTTCGTTTCGTCCTATTGCTATGATAGAAGTCTGGAACCTTGGCAAGTCTTTTTAGTACATAACTGCGTTATCATAAAAATTATTCCGACTTTACACACATTAATGAAATTAACTTTCGTTACAATGATAATATAATGTATTAAGAGTATAACACACAACAGTCCGAAACAAATTTCATAAAAAGTAAAGGAGCTTTCGGCACTACAAAGTAGTTTTTTAAAGGTTTTTGACATGTGTGTCACAGAAGCAAATCATGACCTTGATAAAGACTGTCTCCAATACGGTAAATACACAAACATCTTCGGGATCTCATTTTACATTATTAAGTACTATCTGTTTCGATCTGTCGTGCAGATCATCTTCAGGCCTGGCGCCGCAAGGTGCAGTTTGTCACCGGTGGTACGAATGAGTATTCTGTCATAATAAAAACAAATTTTGATCCAGATGGTTTTCCTGAATCTATCAGTGTCCCGGAAAGCATTGCAATGCATCTTCTTCTTTCTAAGTAAGTACACAAATACAAAACAGACACATTTACATGTACAAAATAAATGAAAGACAATGACTTTCTTTACATTTGAAAAAGTTTATTCAAGTGCTTTGCGATATACCATGCTTTTGGTCTATCCATCTTCTGCCCTACTAGCGAACATGCGACATATAATTGGCCATATGGAAAGCATTGTTTTTCCTGATTTAATGGCTGGCTCTGAGCACTATGGGACTTAACAGCCGTGGTCATCAGTCCCCTAGAACTTAGAACTACTTAAACCTAACTAACCTAAGGACATCACACACATCCATGCCCGAGGCAGGATTCGAACCTGCGACCGTAGCAGTCGCGCGGTTCCGGACTGCGCGCCTAGAACCGCGAGACCACCGCGGCCGGCTCTGATTTAATACACAGTTGTTTTTCTGCCCGCGTTTTCGCCCGAGTACGCATGTGTCACATGTATTTGAAACACTTATATTTTCAACATACATTTAACGTAGTTCACACATATTTGCACACACATTTGAGCCGTATCTCTAGGTAATTTCACCCTGCAGTTTCATCTGAATTCTGAAGAAACTTTTAATTCTGCCAGTAAATGGCCGTTGTTTCGAAAAAAAGGATTGTCGTTATCAACTGTCTACTTGTCCGCTATTTTACACCATGCGGCTATAGATAGGATGTTAAATGTATCTGTGGTATTGAGCCGTGTGGCATGATCTTCGGCCCCTAAACAGGATGTAGATGATACATTGAACAACACAAATGAGACACAGACTGCACTTCATACTTTTAAAGAATTCCAAGTCAACTAATTACAGGGAAGAAACAGCAACACATCTTTCGTGGCAGCCACATCTCATCGTTACCCTCAACACTAGTGGCTGTATGTGTATATTACTCCCACAGAATTTTTATGCAAATGATTCATGTGTACACCAAATTTGGTTGAAATTGCTCCAGGCATTCTTGAGTTACGCTTTTATGTCGCACCTTTTGACGCCCTGCCCTCAGCCAGAGGGGTAACAGGGATGTATTACAATCACAATAATTTTTTACGGACAGCAAGTGATACATATCGATGGTAGGCAATGAAAGCCTCGTAACTCCATTTTGTTAAATTTTGCAGGTGAAACAAAAGCGGTTTCTTAACAAGTAATATAAAGTGATTCAGAAATTTGCCACATTTTCAACCGTGTAGTAGAAGCCTAGTTATTGAGAGAGAAAAGAAATCCATACACTTTCAGGTCTTTCTCTGGTTATGGAATTACTGGTTGCTTAAATTAGGAGTTTTCACAGACAGAGTTACGAGGTTTCCATCACCTACTATCGATATGTCAATTTTGGCAGAAACTCCTTCAGGTGTTACAGAGTTTCGTTGATCTATCAATATCTTCACATCCCACCCTCTTCCCCCAACTCTAGATGTGAAACGTAATCATGAATGTTACTAGTTAGTCAAGTGAGTCGGAAAACTTTAGATTTGATATTAATATGAGTAGTTACTGGATATTTTTAAATGTCTCTCCTTCTCGTCAACACCTCCAGCCCTAGCGCTGCTTGGGGTATATTATCCTCACAATATTGTTACGCTAGTAATTACACAAGCCGTGAGTCATGTACACTGCCGGAAAAAATATTAGCGCACCCTTTCAAAGGTTCTCTTTTCACTCAGAATTTATTGTTGCATGTAGAGTGCATGAAATGATTATATTAAAAGCGGTCCTGAGGTACCAGTATCGACCCGTGCTGAAACACCACTGAAGGCAATACAGCCGCTGACCCGGGCACATAGTCGATCGTACAGACTGTAAGAGGTCCATGATTAAAGAATTTCTTGCTAGCGCACTCGAGCAGATGTAATTTCGATGGATTGCTCACGCGCTGCTTGCGATATGTCAGCTATAAGAGAATCTCAGACCAAAGAGCAGTGTTGTATGCAGTAAGAGCAGTGTCTGTAGCAGTAGGAGTAAGTTGTTGCTAGCAGTCGTGTATCGTGTTGGCTGAGCCGGTCGTGGGGAGCGATGGCGGAGCCTGAGCGATATAATATAAGGTAAAAGCAGCCTCGCGCATATGTACTATTGTTATGTCAAGCCCCATGTAAATGTTTTTAAAAAATCTCTTAATAATAATCTTTCTTATAAAAAATTATCTTTTGATAACCATTAATCTCAATTTAAAGAACTTCCTAATTTCTCCAATCCATGGTCATCCCGATTATTGTGAAGAAAAATCAGTTGTTTCCTTTTATACATGACAAGTCTATCGGCCAGCATTGCACAGGGCTGTGCCACAAAAATTTCTTATAGGAGCAGATATATACTCGTTATCCGGCGACCTTATTGAGGTAAGAATTTCCAATTTACGAGGGCTGTCCACAAAGTACATTACGTTTTGGAATTAAAAATAAATAAAGTATTGTAAATTTTTTTTATTATATACAGATGAAAGCCACACTTAAATACTACTTTTCTACATAGTTGCCATTTAAATTAAGGCACTTATCGTAGCGATGGACGAGCTTGGAAATTCCTTCGTCGTAAAATTCGGCCGCCTGCGCCTTCAACCACGTGGTTACCTCTTGTTTTGGGACAGAAAAGGTCTGATTTTTGTGGATTTCCTGGAAATAGGCACTACAATAAACTCTCAAAGGTATTGTCAAACTCTGCACAACCTCAGAAGAGAAATACAAAACAAGCACAGGGGAAAGTTGGGCTCAAAGATCTTGCTGATTCACGACAACGCCCGGGCCCACACGGCAAATGCCACTCGTGAAGTTCTCGAATCTTTTAAGTGGGAGTTGTTTCCTCATCCGCCATACAGTCCCGACCTGGCACCGAGCGACTTCCACTTATTTCCCAGCAACGAAGAAGTGGTTGGCTTGCAGCGTTTTGATGACGACGCACAGCTTCAAGAAGAGGTATCCACGTAGTTGAAGGCGCAGGCGGCCGAATTTTACGACCAAGCAATTTCCAAGCTCGTCCATCGCTACGATAAGTGTCTTAATTTAAATGGCAACTATGTAGGAAAGTAGTGGCTTTCATCTTTATATAATAAAAAAAATTCCAATACTTTATTTATTTTTAATTCCAAAGCGTAATGTACTCTGTGGATAGCCCTCGTATTCAGAATGATCTTTCAGGTCCATGACGCAGCGCTGCGGACGTCCAAAATTCACCAGTTTAAATTCACAGTCATTATTGAAAGGTTATAAATGGTTCAAATGGCTCTGAGCACTATGGGGCTTAACAGCTGAAAGGTTATAAGTGAGCGACAATTTTACTGAGAAGTTGGTTACATTGTATTATTGGTAGGTTACGAAATTTTACTGTTGGGAGGTTATGGAACATATCTGTTGGAAGGTTACAAGACCACAAGGCCTGGGGTCGAGCCAGTGTGTCGAATGCACTCTACGAGACAGCGCTTACCACGTCTAAGTCGTACGCACGAACGACCATCACTTTTGTGCAGGCAAAATCTACTTTCAAATGGTTCAAATAGCTCTGAGCACTATGTGACTTAACTTCTGAAGTCATCAATCCCCTAGAACGTAGAAATACTTAAACCTAACTAGCCTAAGGACATCACACACATCCATGCCTGTGACAGGATTCGAACCTGCGACGTAGCGGTCGCGCGGTTCCAGACTGTAGCGCCTAGAACCGCTCGGCCACCCCGGCCGGCTTGACCAACTTCAAACTCGCTCAGTTGGCTGTAAGAAGCACGAGTGCGTCTTCATGGCATGGTTGTCTGCTTGCTTCACACGGTTGCCCACTCTGAGCTTTATGGCTCTGGGCATTCGCTGTTAAATGATAAACACAGATGGCGCTCTGGTAGCTATGCCACTACGCTCTATCTCTTGGCGGACGACGGTGAGACCATTGTCAGTGTATCTACAATCATCTAGATGGCAAATTCCGTCATCGGATCTAAATCAGTTTGAATAAAATTTTTATTTATAATTTAAAATCGACTCATTCCCCTTTGGAAAATTCTGATGTCTATAAGATTTTCTGCGACACCTACTCTTCTTACTACATAGAACAAACAGGACCTGCCTTTACAATCAGATACAAACAACAACTTCTTAGAAAAAATGGCACTAGCACCCAAAATTCGTTTTTTGCCGACCACCTTGTAACCTCCCCACAAAAATAATTTCTTTCACATTTAACCTCCCCACAAAATTCATTCCCATTTTAGTGTAACCTCAAAACAGAAAAATTCCTAAACCTCTCAACAGTAAAAATTATAATTATGTCGTTCACATTCAGTGTAACGTCCCAACAAAAAAAAAAAAAAATTCAGTAACCTGGTAATAATACAATGTAACTAACCTCTCGATTAAATTGTCGCCCACTTATAACTTTTCAATAATTGACTGTGAATTTAACCTGGTAAATTTTGGACGTCAGCAGTGCTGCGTCATGGCCCTGAAAGATCATTCTGAATCAAAAGAGAAAAATTCTTACCTCAATGAAGTCGCCGGATAACGCATATATATCTGCTCTTACAGTAAATTTTTCTGGCACAGCCCTGTGCAATGCTGCCCGATAGATTTGTCATTTATGAAAGGAAGCAACTGATTTTTCTTTTGCAAAAATCGGGATGATCATGGATTGGAGAAATTAGTAAATTCTTTAAATTGAAATGAATGGTTGTTAAAAATTACTTTATGTGAGAAAGATTATTATTAGGACATTTTTAAAACATTTACATGGGACTTGAGATAACATTACTACATAT
Source organism: Schistocerca cancellata (assembly GCF_023864275.1). Lineage (NCBI taxonomy): Eukaryota > Metazoa > Arthropoda > Insecta > Orthoptera > Acrididae > Schistocerca > Schistocerca cancellata. The sequence continues at coordinate 703,442,272 of NC_064628.1, forward strand.
GCGCGAGGCTGCTTTTTACCTTACACAATAATACTCAGGCTCCGGCATCGCTGCATCGCGACCGGCCCAGCCAACATGATACACCAGACCAGACCAGAGCAGACTGCAGACTAGCCACAACTTACTGCTACAGCTACACAGTTCCTACTGCATTCAACACTGCTCTCTGGTCAGCGATTCTCTTATACCTTGCATATCGCAGGCAGCGCATGAGCAATACATCGAAATTACATCTGCTCGGTCCTCTTACATAACCCTCCACTGGGGGGGCAAAAATATGGCAGCGATGGTGAGTCAATTGGACTTGCCATGAGCAACAAATTTTTCTATAATCTACTTAATTAACTAAGTTTACAGTCACAGAGTATATACATATATATATAAGTGCAGAACATGAAATAAAATAGAGTGCACATGCACTGAGTACAGAACATATCAAGAAATAACAAAGTGTATACGCAATGAGTATAAAACATATTAACAAATGACATAAAGTGCACACGCACTGTATATATTTTTTACCATTTTACAAGAACTAGGAAAGGAAAGGGAAGGATTGCATCATGGTTGTAGCACAGTAGGTTGCACGTAGCTGCACTGAAAGTCCATATCTTTCTACAGAAGCACAACACCAAGTGAGACAATCTGAAGTTCTCTTCCCTGAAGTATTAATCAATGTAGCCAAGACACTGAAATGTTGTATTAATATTCAATGTTATCATTTTGGTAGTACATTAGGTACACCAAACAGTGGGACCATAATAACATCTCCATCGTTCAAGGTGGTGGACAGCATGATGTGTCAACACCACATAGAATCCATACTCTTTCACCAACGTAGAATTAGTGCAAAATCCAAATATAGTGCTCCATGATCACGAGGATGGACAGGACAAACGGATATTGCAGTAATTTCTGGTAATTAGGTCAGAAGGTGAAGGACATTAAGTCTTATGCTAGTCATCATTGAGAATTACACTAGTTTATTAACCGATTTGGGTAATTGTTGGCACTCATTGATTAGTTACTAAACATTTCTGTACTAGGTATGGAGTATTACATAACATTATTCATAAGTCATCTGATTACAGTAAATATTGGCACTCATTGGCCAGTTACAAACCATTTTTATGCATTATTCAGAAGTGATCATTCAAAGCAAGAGTTAATTAATGGCATAGCATTTACATAATTCATCTAATTATAGTAATCATTGGCATTCATTGGCCAGTTACTAAACATGTAGCAGGTATTGAATATTACAAAACACTATTAATAACTCATCTGATTGCGGTAATTATTGGCACTCGTTGGCCAGTTACAAACCATTTTTATGCATTATTCAGAAATCATTCAAAACAGAAGCTAATGAGTGTAGCATCAAGCTACTGGTATTCCTATATGATATCATGTAAGTGACATAAGACAAATTTAAAATATAAGAAACAGTGGCATTCATTGGCCAGTTACTAAACATATAGCAAGTATTGAATATTACAAAACACTTTTCATAACCCATCTGATTGCGGTAATTATTGGCGCTCATTGGCCAGTTACAAAGTATTCATATAGTTTTATAAAGCATTATTCAGTATTATTCAGAAGTCATCATTCAAAATGAGAGTTAATTATTGGCATAGCATTTATAGAGTACAACAAAAATATTATTTACAGAAATTATTGGCATAGCATTTATGCATTATTACAAAAAATCATTCAGTATTACTCAGAACTCATCATTCAAGTGGCATAGGACATATTTAAAATGTAACACACTGTAACTATGTATAATTGCATAAGTGGTCATATAAAAATCAGGAAATGGCATTACAGTGTGATAAATCATAAAGTATGTTCATTCAATAAAGGGTTTAACATTGGAGACATGGTGATTGCCCTTGCTTTTTCTGGTTCTCAAAGTTTCGACGTGTACTACATTGGGGTGAGGAATGCTTCGAATTCGATATGGACCTGCGTATAGAAGCTCAAATTTACTGCATCTACTCTTTCCTCTGTTGGATAAATAGTGTGTGTGTACTAATATCTTCTGTCCAACGTGAAAGTCACGGCGTGTACAAACTTGTTTTTGCTGTCTTCTCCGGCGCTCTGCGGCACGTATGATGTTGTTGAGTGCAATGTCAATTATTTCATGGTGGCGTAGTCGACGAGATGTAGGAAAAGATACTAGTTCTTTAATTTTGTTGGGTGGTTCAACATTTTTCAATATAACAGTCGGAGATAGCATAGTAGATTCATTTGGTATCGAGTTAATTACTTCCTGGAATGTCAGTATGTGCGTATCCCAATCAATACGTTTTTTATGGCAGTATATTCTACATAGTTTACCAATTTCTTTCATTAGTCGTTCACAAGGGTTCGAAGAAGCGTAATACTTGGATATATAAATCGGAGAAATGTTTCTTGCTCGTAACATACGTGTCCATAACGCAGATCGAAACTGTGGTCCATTGTCGGAAATTACTTTCAATACATGCCCTACATGAAATAGAAAAAGTTTTACAAATGCTTTCGAAACAGATTTAGCAGTAGCTTTGCGTAACGGAGTGAAGGTAACAAATTTCGAAGTGAGTTCAACAGCGACAAAGATGTAACAAAAACCTCTATTTGATCTGGGAATCGGACCAAAAATGTCTGCAGCGGCCACGTGTCTCAATGTAACGGGTACAATAGGATGTAACGGAGGAATATGTGAAGTCGTGTCTGACTTAGCTTTCTGGCAGATTTTACATGACGCTAAAACTCGTCGTATACGTTTCTCCATGTTGGAAAAATAACAGTTCTGTCTCAGTATAAGAAAACATTTTCTGGCTCCGTAATGTGCGTAACTTAAATGAGTAGACCAAATTAATTTGTTAACAAGTTCGTCAGGAATGTATAGTAACCATTTGTTGCTGTCAGAGTGAGAGCGGCGAAACAGAATATTATTGCGTACAGTGTAATGGTTTCTGATGGTAACATTATTCCTATCTTGCCAAAGGTATTTAATTTCTTTCCATACGTTGTCTTTACTCTGCTCTTGTGCTATGTCTCGTAATGATGCCGAAATAAAATTTTCGAATGCAACTTGTTGAATATACATGACGCTAAAATTTGCTTGGCAGAAGTTGGTTGCAATTTCTTGCTGATTGTTGCTGAGAGAACGGGATAGTGCGTCTGCTACAATATTTTGTGTACCGGCAATGTGAACAATTGTAAAATTAAATTCCTGTAAATAAAGTTTCCATCTGCTTAACCTATCGTGTGTAAATTTTGCTGAAAGTAAAAACTGGATAGCTCTATGATCTGTGTAAACGGTCGTATGTCTTCCATAAAGAAAATGCCGAAATCTCGTAAATGCCCATACAACACATAATTTTTCAAGTTCTGTAACAGAATAATTGCGCTCAGCAGGTGACAGAATGCGACTTGCAAAGGCAATGTTTTTAATTACTGTAGTACCGTCTTCTTCAATTCCCTGAAAAATGTGTACGCCTAAAGCGGTGTTAGAACTGTCGGTGGCAATGGAAAAATTTCTAGTAAGATCTGGGTGTGATAAAAGTGGTGCATTCAACAAAGCTTGTTTCAGATTAACAAATTCAGAATGTGCTTGGCTATCCCAGGACCAAATAGTGTTTTTAATCTCGGAGTGTCTAAAGCAGAGTAGTGAATAAATTTACGGAAAAAGTTAATTAAACCCAAAAAGCTGCGTAATTGTTTCATCCTCGTAGGAACAGTAATGTCACGTAAAGCTTGAAGTTTTTTCCGGGGCAGGCGCAATGCCTTCTGCTGAAATTACATGTCCAAGAAATTTTATAGAAGTTTTGCCAAAGTGCGATTTGCTAAGATTAACTGTGAGTCCTTGTGCACGAAAAGTTTGCAACAGTTGTTCAAGAATCAGATTGTGTTCAAACCAGTTAGCTTCTGCAATAAGAATGTCGTCTACATACGTTGTGATTCTGTCTTTAATGCAAAAGTGTGTATCGGATGTTGTCAAAACTAATAACATTTTCGTGAACAAGATTCACTGTGTCAAAAGTATTGCTTGCGTTGCTGGAAGATGCAACCTGTACTGTATCTAGTCAAATTCTTTCTGACGTGCTATTATTTGCGGGAGGATGCTGTGGCATCTCGACTATTTGTACTGTTCTGTTATTTCGTCCTGACATATTACGTTCGGGATGATGCCGACTGTCTGGTTCATTCATGATAATCTGTTGTTGCGGATGATTCTGTTGCTGGTAAGACCGACTGTTACGCTGAAAATTGTGCTCATTACTTTTACGTCTGTCATGATAGTCATTTCTGTACGGTGCATTGCGATATGAGTTGAAATGGTGTGTTTTCTGTACGTACTGATTTCCTTGTTGCTGTGCGTTACTATTTGGCGGACCCGACGCTATACGTGTAGGCGGCGAAACATTAAAGCTTGGTTGACCTTGCAGACTACATTGTTGGTTAGGTATGCTAACCGGCTGGTTTTGTTGCTGTTGTAAGGAAAAACCTCTATTGTTGCCAAAATGCGTCTGCGATAGCTGAAAATTTTGTACATACTGATGATTAAAATTTTGTTTCTTATTAAAATTATGCTGGTAGTTCTTGAGTGTCTAATGAAAATTGTCACTTTCGGTAAAACTTGTCATATCAGGTTTTCTTTACATATCCTTAATCCTAGATAGATCGATATTTGAAGAGCTGTTTTGATAGATATAAGTGATAGCAGTGCAGTGCAGAAAACTAAAGATGAAATAGCACTACTACGGCTCGGGGCCCTGTGCACGCTACGGCACATATTCATCGAAGTGTAATGAATCCCCTGAGGTCACTTACGCGCTGCAAATAAATTTTAATTTCTGCATTACAGGCAATGCCGGTGAAAATTCGAAAGAAACTTGTTGTATCCAGGCCAAAGGATGTATTTGTGTTCTGTCACTTTTAAATACCTTAGATTTTTTTACGGATAAAAATTGTTTATAATCAACGTTATCGTCTCTGAATATGTGAACAGGTTCAGGATTGCATGAGAATCTGTTTATCTGTGTCTTCGGATTCTAAGTCACGTAGTCTCTGTAAATTACCTAAGTTACACAGGCTGTGTGAGTGTGAGAAATGTTCGGAATGTGGCGTATGCTGTGCCGTGTTAGAGGCTGAAACATTTTTTATCTCTGTCACTTCTTGCTGTAAAGTTGACAATTTTCTACGTAATGTATTATTGGAGGAACCTATCTCACTGATCATCTGCTGTAAATTTTGGAATTCGGGTGTTTGATTAAGCGAAACTGGTGACGTATCGTCTGATTTGGTGTCATTGTTATTTTCGATAACATCAATACGACTGGCCAATTCATCATATTTTTCAGTCAGTGCTTTTACCTGATCATCGTTTTTAGTATCACAAGCATTAATTTGTTTTTGTATTTTACGGTGGTTTTGTTCAATTTTTTAACCTCTGCTTTGATGGGATCGGGATCCTGTATTAGTTCAAACTTTTCAAGTCTGTTGGTCATTGTCTGAAAGTCTAATTTGCGTGTGTCTGTTTTTGTTCTAAGATCGGAGATTTCATCATGCAATTCGATCTTCAACTGTCTGATAATATTAATTTCATCTGATACTGTAGCAATATTGTTGTCTACGTATGTTTTTGCTTTCGTAAACAATTTACGCTTATCTTCCTGTCTCTGTGCAGTAATTGTTTCCATGACTTATTGCTTTACTGCCGGCCGAAGTGGCCGTGCGGTTCTAGGCGCTGCAGTCTGGAACCGCGAGACCGCTACGGTCGCAGGTTCGAATCCTGCCTCGGGCATGGATGTGTGCCAACACGATACACCAGACCAGACCAGAGCAGACTGCAGACTAGCCACAACTTACTGCTACAGCTACACAGTTCCTACTGCAGTCAACACTGCTCTCTGGTCAACGATTCTCTTATACCTTGCATATCGCAGGCAGCGCATGAGCAATACATCGAAATTACATCTGCTCGGACCTCTTACAACCTTTTGATTACAAGTCACGCTCCTAAAGCTGTTCACGAAATCAACATTTTGCACACCGAGAGGAACGGGCGTAGATTAGATATTCTCGAAGAATTAGAAATTTAAAACGTCTTTCTCCAAATGATGGCCCCATTCTTAATAAGCAGCTACAATTACGTAATTAAAACTTCTTCAACCTTATAAAGCCGTTACTGAATATTTGATTTTGTGTTCCATCGCGCAGTTACCGAAATGTTTTTTTCTATCCTAGTCTACTCATAATTTTTTGTATATTAAATGGTTTATATAGGCTGCATTTCATGTTATATCGGTTTTCTACACTCTGACTCATTCAGCGGCCTTTGTAATTCTATAATGGCGTTTTCAGCCTTTAAACTGTACTTTTAAGCTCTTATGTAGACAAAAAGTTATAATGTCTGATGCTGACAAATAAAACGTTGCCTTCTACCCCATGTACTAAATAATGTTCATCATAATATTCGTCTGTCTATATTTTGAATGTTAAGCAGCCTGTTTGTATTTGCGGCTACTACATGGCACTCTTGGTGAAATGTTCAGCTGCCCGCAATTGCTAACGCGGGAGCCTCTGTCTGTTGCTCTGTGTGCCTTGAGATGTGTGACCAGCCCATAGTGGCTTGCCTTCCATGTGTTCTTTTTTTTAAGTTTTGTGACTGAAGCTTTATCACTTGATATTTATTTTATACGTGACATGTAAGTACTGTTTCAATCTTGTACTGTTAATCAGTACTTACACTAATATTTTAAAAAATTCTCATAGTTTTTGTTCTTATGTTATAGGCCAGTTTGAATGTTTTACTTCTAATGAAGGCACTCATAGTAGTGCCTAAATCAGGAAATAATACATTTCAGTTAGCCACCTTGCTAACACGTAAATGCACGCGCGGCATCTACCGCATCTAATGGGACCGATTTGGTGCGCAATTCAGTTCTATCTGGAACTCGGCCGGTTCAGGTGCGGATTGAGCAGTGGAGGAGTTCTGTCGTGTGCAAAGCCTTGCAGCTGTCCAACGCACAAAGTACCTTGCAAGAGACCACCGTATCCGCGTTCCAGATGGATGGATAATGTCCAGGTTGATAAAACCGTGCTGTCCTAAAGCTTTACGACGGTTCAATCCCGCGTCCGGCCATCCTGATTTAGGTTTTCCGTGATTTCCCTAAATCACTCCAGGCAAATGCCGGGATGGTTCCTCTGAAAGGGCACGGCCGACTTCCTTCCCCATCCTTCCCTAATCCGATGAGACCGATGACCACGCTGTCTGGTCTCCTTCCCCAAAACCAACCAACCAACCAACCAACCAATCCTAAAGCTTTGACTGCACACCGGCCAGCGCTGTTCCGTACGCCAATGGAAAGAGCGGGCAGCGCCACACCTCCAGCAAGACAGAGTTCAGCGCCCCTTGTCGAGGCTGACCTAACCAGCCGCCCGTCGCTGATCGGCGCCAGTTCGGTCGCAGACTACGAGAGCATCAGTATTGAGTAATACGAAGACGATACTTAGCTTGCGTTCTGCGAGTAGTAATAGACAGTAGAAGTAATCGCATTTAGGAGGCACAGGAAGCACATCAGTCCACTTCATAACTAGAAGCTACGTGTCTCTCCTTTTTAGGAATAAAGAGTTGTATTAATTTGAAAGTGTTACGTACAGATCGTTTTGGATTCCTGCCACTGGCCATCGCAATTTCTCTCCTTCCTTGTGTGTGCCGATGCTGACTCCCATAGTAGCCGACACAACAAAAACAATGGCGTGAAATGGTTCTGTAAGAAGTATGAACCACAAGGGCACTAAAATGACAGTTCTAATGCTGTAGAATATCCAACGAGCTCGTGCAGCTCTGCAACGAAGCCCATATTGATTTGTCAGTCGCTATTCATTACAAATCCCCCGCAGGTCTTTGCATAGGGTTGTGAAACAGTATTTGAAGTTCTACCCTTGTAAGGTGCAATTGGTTCGGCAGTTTCGGCCGGGAGATAAAGTGAATATAAAGTGAATAACTACAATTTCTGCGCTACATTACGGGACAGAATTGACGAGGATGAAGTACCTCAGACAAATCTCTGATGTCTGAAGGAGTACACTTTCATCAGAAAGGAATTGTTAGTAACGAAAACGTCTTATATTTTTCGGACATAAACTATGGCCGGCGATGTCAACTGACCTTTTTTCAAGAAATGATTGTGAACGTAAAGACTGGCTTACGCGAACGTCTTCAACAATGCATTCTCAATGATGAAAGTCACTTTTATGATGTACTTTTTAAGAGATAAACTTGTGTTTGGCTTTTCATTAATGGCAGTGTGTGTAGAACAGTTATATATAGGTTATGTTGGTGTCAATATTCCCTAAACTTCGTAATAACCAAATGAAAATGTACAGCTTCCCGTGGCCACACTATGGTAGATACACATTAACACGGGAGTATTATTGCTGTTTTTCCACAAGAAGGAAACTGTTATACACGATGTCCCAGAAGAAGTTGGCAATATGCAAGGATATGACAGGAACCATCATTTGAAGCAAAATGTTCCAGTAAACATTGGTTCTACAATGCACACTTTAAAAGCTATGAACACTTCTTCAGTAGAAAAGATGTGCTTCATATTATCGGAGATGATAAAAGAAGTGCTCATAATTCGTATGATATACTTTCCACAGCACATGTTTTTCAGATTTTTTTTTTTTTTTTTTGCTTCGAATGGTCATTTCTGTCATATCCCTGAACATAGCCCATTCCTCGAGGGACACCCTGTATAATACGAGGGCTATTCGGAAAGTAAGGTCCAGTAGGTAGCGAAATAGGAACCACTCTGAAAATCAAAAATGTTTTATTTTAACAGCTAGCTACATTTTCCAGCTACTTCTGTACATAGTTGCAGCTCCGACAGACATTTGTCGTAGCGTTGTATCAACTTTATCAACTTTCCAATAGCCTCATCACAGAAGCGTCTGTGCTTTCCGTCAATTCTCTTCACTTTTCTGCAGCTCCTTGTTTGTGCCAAAATGTTGTCTTCATAGACAGCGGTTCATGTGAGCAGAGTCGAAAAGCAGAGGGAGCCACAACCAGGTTGTATGGTGTGACATCAAAAGACTTGCCACGGAAAACGTTGTATGAACGCCTGAGTTGCCCCTGCAGTGTGCTGCCGAGAATTACCATGAAGAAGGAAATTCATGATAATTAACTTATACGCGCTGCATGAAATTAGGCGAAATCTCACCCCAGTCACCAATACTTCAAGGGAGAGCGTATTAGAAACACTGTCCAACACATCTGTGCAAAGTTTCGTTTAGTGTTTCCATTTCGCGCCCAGTCGGACCTTAATTTCCGAACAGCTCTTGTATTATACAGGGTGTCCCGCGAGGAATTGTCTACATTCAGGTACATGACAGTTCAGTGTGTGCGTCATTTGAAGCATGCAGAATATATAAAGCGATATGAAGATGGTATCTGTTCTTTCGGACATGTCCGAAAGAACAGATACCATTTTAATATAGATAAGGCTTACCGGCCAATGATCTTCTTCAGTGAGGATGCACTCACATTGCTCAAACTCTTAGGGGAATCGGTAGATTGACTGCCGCGAGTAATGAGTAAAGTGGGCAGCCGGCCAGTTCGGCCGAGCGGTTCTCGGCGCTACAGTCTGGAATCGCGCATCTGCTACGGTCGCAGGTTTGAATCCTGCCCCGGGCATGGATGTGTGTGATGTCCTTAGGTTAGTTAGGTTTAAGTAGTTCTAAGTTCTAGGGGACTGATGACCTCAGAAGTTAAGTCCCATAGTGCTCAGAGCCGTTTGAATCACCTGAAAGTGGGCAGAGGCACCACAAATATAGTGTGTGGACAGAAAGTTGGAAGTGTGGGTATCACGGGGAGCGTGCCAGAGATAATTCCCTGCAGTTGCACTGTCCTCTGTCTCCTCGGTGGCTCAGTAGGATAGAGCGTCTGCCATGTAAGCAGGAGATCCCGGGTTCGAGTCCCGGTCGTGGCGCACATTTTCAACTGTCCCTATTGATATTTATCAACGCCTAGCATGTCCTCATGAAAGTGCGTGCCACTGCGCATTTGAACAGGAGATTACACAGCATGTAATCTGCTGTGGATTGGCAAGAGAGCCAACCCGGTTTTGAGAGGAAGCCGAAAGGCACGCGTTTTAGCTCACGCAGGCTGGCGTGAGGTCTGGAACAGGACAAGGAAATTAGACTAGCAAAAAAGGACGTAGCTGTGGAATACTTAACTTTAATCCATAAATAGTGAACATCGCTCTTGTCGGTACATGTATTACAGCATCAATAGTAACTGGTAATGGCGCCTTGCTAGGTCGTAGCAAATGACGTAGCTGAAGGCTATGCTAACTATCGTCTCGGCAAATGAGAGCGTATTTTGTCAGTGAACCATCGCTAGCAAAGTCGGCTGTACAACTGGGGCGAGTGCTAGGAAGTCTCTCTACACCTGCCGTGGCGCGGCGCTCGGTCTGCAATCACTGATAGTGGCGACACGCGGGTCCGACGTATACTAACGGACCGCGGCCGATTTAAAGGCTACCACCGAGCAAGTGTGGTGTCTGGCGGTGACACCACATAATCTTTGACAGAGAATCAGCGACAGGCGTAAAAGTAAATTTAGGTGTGCCCTTGGAATGTGTGTTGGATTCGTTACTGGTCATTATTTTTTCGTTTATTGGTTTTCAATTCCCCCGAAGGAGGGCGTGCTGGCAGCAGCTTAGTACGCCGCTCTTCAGCTTACTACTGTTCATTTTTTTCCTTTATTGTATTTCAATGCCACATCTGGGGCGGGCTGGTAGCACCATATGCCCTGCTCGTCAGCTGAAAGACATTAATCAGACAACAGAAGACATTTAAAACAAGATAAAACAGAGAATATGCCGCACATCGATATAAAAAAGGGGGAACGTCATGGAAGAGAACAGACAAAAAGGGGGGCGACTGTAAAATGGAAATAAAAACCGTAAAAAATTAGCGCACACAAAACAAAACCACACATTGAATCAGGAAAGTATCGACGGACGGCGTAGCAAAGAACCATCACTGACAAAAACACAATGTACAAGTCCAGCTCACAATTAAAACCACAGTTCTTGATACACAGGAGAATAGACCAAACACAACACTGACGTAGTACACTGATGACGATGAGCAAACTGAGAGGATCTGCCAGGGGCATGGAGGCGAGGGAGAGGGGAAGAAGGGAGGGAGGGGCGGAGAGGGGGGAGAAGGGAAGAAGGGGAGGAGATGGGGGGCGCGCCGAAGAGGGCTGGGTAGGGAAGGACGAGGGAGGGAAGCAGTCGTGGATGTGGTGCACGGATTCAGGGAGAGAAGGAGAAAAATCCGCTCTGGGAGAAGGAGGGGACAGGAAAAAGGAGGCCCTAGGGAGGGGGAGATGGGGGGGAGGACAAGGCCAGGTTACAGTTGGAAGGAAGGGTAGATGTCACGACAAAGGTCTACATCCGGGAGGGGGAGGTGCTGAAAATTGCCCTGAGAAGGAGATGGAGTGTATGGAGGTGGAGAGAGGGAGGGATACAGCGATAGAGGCGCGGCAACGGGCGGGGGTGTACTGTTCATCTGTACCTATTATAATTTAAAATCCCCAGCCATGTGTGTACGACGGCTCATCTTAGGAACCGCTGCAGGGATTTTGATACAGTTTTCGCTAACAGATAGACTGATTCACGAGTAATGCTTATATGTATAATTGATCCTTATAGTACTGATAAGTGTGTAATATGTATATTGTTGTCTGTGAAATATTTAATTCGCGTTTGGAGTGGCATGTCGCGGCAGTGATGGGACCTACGAACTGGTCAGCTACAGTTAAGGCGGTATCTGGAGGGAAAAACAGTGAAGTAAACAGCAACAACAATTCTAGAGAGCAGCAAAACTTCACAAGAATCTGTACATCTATAGATACCTTACATACATATTACAAATGTAAGTCCTCCGCCACGTTTTTCTGTCTATATGTGAAGGTTATTGTCAGAAAATATTGTAGCGATTTTGATATGGTTTTCTTTAGCAAATAAACTGATCCACGGGGAAGGTCTGTGTACACAATTTACAAATATTTCGTGCAAACTGGCTGAACTGTGATGAATTCATGTTTGTAAGTAAAGGCTAATCTCAGGAGATTTGGGTGTGTTTTTCACTAATAGACTGACTGATTAGTGAGGAAGGTTTGTGGGGGTAATTTATTAACGCGACGCCAGTCAAGTCATCCGGCCGTAGACAGTTAGTGCTACCAGTGCGAAGCCGCGGCGTGTCGCTAACAATATACAGGGTGGTCCATTGATAGTGACCGGGCTCAATATCTCACGTAATAAGCATCAAACGAAAAAACTACAAAGAACGAAACTCGTCTAGCTTGAAGGGGGAAACCAGATGGCGCTATGGTTGGCCCGCTAGATGGCGCTGCCATAGGTCAAACGGATATCAGCTGCGTTTTTTAAAATACGAAGCCCCATTTTTTATTACATATTCGTGTAGTACGTACTGAAATATGAATGTTTTTTAAGTTGGACCACTTTTTTCGCTTTGTGATAGATGGCACTGTAATAGTCACAAACCTATAAGTACGTGGTATCACGTAACATTCCGCCAGTGCGGACGGTATTTGCTTCGTGATACATTACCCGTGTTAAAATGGACCGTTTACCAATTGCGGAAAAGATCAATATCGGGTTGATGTATGGCTATTGTGATCAAAATGCCCAACGGGCGTATGCTATGTATGCTGCTCGGTATCCTGGACGACATCATCCAAGTGTTCGCAGGATAGTTACGTTATTTAAGGAAACAGGAAGTGTTCAGCCACATGTGAAATGTCAACCACGACCTGCAACGAATGATGATGCCCAAGTAGGTGTTTTAGCTGCTGTCGCGGCTAATCGGCACATCAGCAGCAGACAAATTGAGCGAGAATCGGGAATCTCAAAAACGTCGGTGTTGAGATAGCTACATCAACATCGATTGCACCCGTACCATATTTCTATGCACCAGGAATTGCATGGTGACGACTTTGAACGTCGTGTACAGTTCTGACACTGGGCGCAAGAGAAATTACGGGACGTTGACAGATTTTTTGCACGCGTTCTATGTAGTGACGAAGCGTCATTCACCAACAGCGGTAACGTAAACCGGTATATTATGCACTCTGGGCAACGGAAAATCGACGATGGCTGCGACAAGTGGAACATCAGCGACTTTGGCGGGTTAATGTATGGTGCTGCATTATGGGAGGAAGGATAATGAGGATAATTGGCCCCCATTTTATCGATGGCAATCGGAATGGTGCAATGTATGCTGATTTCCTACATAATATTCTACCGATGTTACTACAAGATGTTTCACTGCATGACAGAATGGCGATGTACTTCCAACATGATGGATGTCCGGCACATAGCTCGCGTGCGGTTGAAGCGGTATTGAATAGCATATTTCATGACAGGTGGATTGGTCGTCGAAGCACCATACCATGGCTCGCACGTTCACCGGATCTGACGTCCCCGGATTTCTTTCTGTGGGGAAAGTTGAAGGATATTTGCTATCGTGATCCACCGACAACGCCTGACAACATGCGTCAGGGCATTGTCAATGCATGTGCGAACATTACGGTAGGCAAACTACTCGCTGTAGAGAAGAATGTCGTTACACGTATTGCTAAATGCATTGAGGTTGACGGACATCATTTAGAGCATTTATTGCATTAATGTGGTATTTACAGGTAATCACCCTGTAACAGCATGCGTTCTCAGAAATGATAAGTTCACAAAGGTACATGTATCACATTAGAACATCTAAATAAAATGTTCAACCGTACCTACGTTCTGTATTTTAATTTTAAAAACCTACCTGTTACCAACTGTTCGTCTAAAATTGTGAGCCATATGTTTGTGACTATTACAGCGTCATCTATCACAAAGCGAAAAAAGTGGTCCAACTAAAACATTCATATTTCTTTACGTACTACACGAATATGTAATAAAAAATGGGGGTTCCTGTTTTAAAAAACGCAGTTGATATTCGTTTTACCCATGGCAACGCCATCTAGCGGGCCAACCATAGCTCCATCTGGTTCCCCCTTCAAGCTAGACAAGTTTCGTTCTTTGTAGTTTTTCGTTTGTCGCTTATTTCTTGAGATATTTGGCCCGGTCACGATCACTTGACCACCCTGTATATTAACTTCAAATGGTTCAAATGGCTCTGAGCACTATGGGACTTAACATCTATGGTCATCAGTCCTCTAGAACTTAGAACTACTTAAATCTAACTAACCTAAGGACATCACACACATCCATGCCCGAGGCAGGATTCGAACCTGCGACCGTAGCAGTCGCGCGGCTCCGGACTGAGCGCCTAGAACCGCTAGACCACCGCGACCGGCGTATATTAACTACCTGGCAGACAATATTGACGTTTGCAGATGATATAGTGATCTAAATGAGATACTATCTGAACAATCTGCACAAATATCCAGTCAGATCTTGATAAAATGTGAAAGAATACAAATGTCCGTCAGTATCTTTTCAGTTTATTTTAGATAAAATTTGCGGTTATCGGACTATCCTATCGGAATTTTAGATAGAGAAAACTCTTCGTTATGAAATAAACCCGACTACGTGCATAATATGAATAGACCTTTCTTAAACCTTCAATTATTAAACTGCTCAATTAAGGAACGGAAAATATCATTTTCAAATAATGAAAGTACAAATTAAATTATTTTTTTCTTTATTGTCCCTTCAGCACGTAATACATTCCCTAACACGCTAAGCTCATCCAGTCTCGTGTTAACAGTTATGCTTGTTTAACATTGACAATGACGTGACCATTGCTATGTTGCGTTTCCACACTAATTAAATAGGCAAACAATAACTGCGGAAGGCTTTTCATTAACGTTCTACTATCAACATGCCCCTTCACGAAATTTACTTATTCACAGACATGACACTGTTTCAACTACAAATCGCACAACTAACCCCGGATTGTTTTCCGCAAAACAATTCAATTATTTCAACACTTTTCTCCTACGAACCGACGTAACACATTTAGCTATTAATCAGACTTTCTAGCAATTTCTTCACATTGCTTATATCCGGCGCAGCTGTGCGCTATCGTTCCATGCGGAAGCTCAAAGACAACACGCTTCACAGGCCCTCCGGTCAATGAGACATATGAGCATCATTGCTGGGGCAATCCTATTTTTATACGACAAGACAGTACTCCCATCATGGAAAAGGTGCGCTCAGTTTAGAAAGTTCCAGAAGCCAGCGACAAGTAAGAAGTACAATATCTACACGTTACAACGTCAAAGATAGCAACAACCGTTACAAGAAAAGACAGAATGCCAAATTTCTTTAAACATTCCGAAGTGTAAAATTTCGCATTTCTAAATGGTTCAAATGGCTCTGAACACTATGCGACTTAACTTCTGAGGTCATCATCCACCCTGAACTTAGAACTAATTAAACCTAACTAACCTAAGGACATCACACACATCCATGCCCGAAGCAGGATTCGAACCTCCGACCGTAGCGGTCGCTAGGTTCCAGACTGCAGCGCCTAGAACCGCACGGCCACTCCGGACGGCTTCGCACTTCTGAAAACAGAAACGACGTAGCCACCTACAACTACAGTATCCGTGATTCACAACTGAAATCGGCCAACTGACATAAATAACCGTTTGTAGCAATTTGTGGGGATGTGAAATGGAGGCCGGCCACAGTGGCCGAGCAGTTCTAGGCGCTTCAGTCTGGAACCGCGCGATCGCTACGGCCGCAGGTTCGAATCCTGCCTCGGGCATGGATGTGTGTGGTGTCCTTAGATTAGTTAGGTTTAAGTAGTTCTAAGTTCTAGGGGACTGATGACCTCAAATGTTAAGTTCCATAGTGCGCAGAGCCATTTGAACCATTTTTGTGAAATGGAGTGATCACAAAGGTTCAAGTGTAGGTAAATAATGTGGTATACTTCGATTCATTGGTAGTAATTCCACGTAGTCTACAACAGAGGTTTCTTACAAAACATTCATTCGACCAATCCTAGCATACTGATCGGACATTCTGGAACCATATTAAACAGTTCTGACGGAGGATATCGAAAAAATTCAAAGTATACGAAGAAAGGCAGAAGGGGTAGTCATGGGTTTGTGTAATTCACGGCAGAGTTTCACGAAAACGACTGCATTGGAAAGCACTTGAAGGTAGACGCCAGCTGTCCCGCAACCTAATGCTTAGAACGTTTCAGGAACCGGCATTAAGTGAAGAATCTTTATAAAATACTACTGGCCCCAATGTATCGCTCCCGTAGGGTCTGCGGAGACAACATGAGACTTATTAGAGCTCCCATAAATACATTTAAGCATTCATGCTTCCCGCTCCCCCTACTCCGATGGAACGCTAAAAAATCCTAATATGCAGGACAAGCGGGGTGTCCTCTCCCATGCAATTCAGAGATTTTCTGAGTAATAATGCAGGTGTATACGTAGTGGGGGGGGGGGGGGGAGGGGCATGCAAATTCTTGGAATTTTAGACCTACGTCTACGTCTGCACTTCACAACCCACCTTATGGTTTGTGTCGGGCGTACTCTTGGCATCGTCTGTAGGAAAACAAAAATTTAAAGTATAGACGAAAGAGACGTTTCAGGTGTAAACACCGCTTACAGCAAAACTACAGTGTCGACATTGACAACCATCGCCAGTCCTAACGCCGTAGAGTAACAAAAATACTTTTCATGTGAGGTGGCGTTCCTTCAAAATTGTGTATAACGATGTCCACAATTCTCTCTGGATGTACAGGGGCTGCACAAAAATACGGGAACTCCTTAAGAAATACGCGCTTGAACACAAATAGAAATGCTGGCCGAGTTTGTACGTTGCGCTGTTGTATTCGACCACTAACGGTACCTGTACAATGTCCACAATACGGCGCAAGTGGGCAGTCTTAGTCAGAACAGTGTTCTGTGAGTGCATTACGTCGGAGCGAAATAAATCCCAACGTGGGTAAATTGTTGGTGCTCGTATGTTGGCACTTCCTTAACAAAGGTAGCGAATTTGTTTGATGTTTCAAAAGGTATCGTGTCGTAGATTTGTACCACATACATGGAAATCGGGAAAAACGTCATCCGCTCTGTCACAATGCAGACGGAAGCGTGTCGTGACGGACGGTCATAGAAGAAGATTGTGACGAAAAATGAGAGGATGACAGCTGCAGAAGTCATTGCAAAACTGAATATCCCACTCGCGAACAGCGTCACCATTAAAATAACACGAAGGGAGCTCCAGAAGCAGGGATCTACAGGCCGCGCTGGAACTCCAAAACCCCGCGCGGGATTAGCCGAGCGGTCTTAGGCGCTGCAGTCATGGACTGTGCGGCTGGTCCAGGCGGAGGTTCGAGTCCTCCCTCGGGCATGGGTGTGTGTGTTTGTCCTTAGGATAATTTAGGTTAAGTAGTGTGTAAGCTTAGGGACTGATGACCTTAGCAGTTAAGCCCCATAAGATTTCACCCACACACACACACACACACACACAATTACAAAACCGCTCATCAGTGATCGGAATGCCTGTAACGGAAAACGTGGTGCTGAAGCCTTAAAACCTGGATTAAAGAGCAATGGAAGAATGTCATGTGGTCGGACGACTCTTGTTTCACACTGTTTCCAACTTCTGGTCGAGTTTACGTCCCAAGACTGAAACGTGGCAAGGGATCGGTGATGATTTCGGCGACCATATCTTGGTGAGCCATGGGCCCCATAGTTAACTCTGCAAAATCGCCTTACTGCCAAGTATTATGTCACCGTTTTGGCTCATCAGGTCCATCCCATGAGACAATGTTTGCCCCCTGTTGATGATGCTGTTTTCTTAGATGGCCCACGTTTACACAGCTTGCATCGTTCAGGACTGGTTTCGTGAACATGAGGATGAATATTATCGCGTCTCACCTGGCCACCGCAGTTACCAGATCTCAATGTTATTGACTCTTTGCGGTCTACTTTGGAGAGTTATCCACCTTCATCATAGCGACTTGAACTTGCCGCTATTTAGTAGTAAGAGAGGTATAACATTCCTTTGAAAACCATATAGGACCCGTATTTATCCATTCCGAGATGGCTGGAAACTGCTTTTGAATGCCAACGCATTTTCTGCACTGAATTAGGCATGGTAATGTATTTTATTTGTGGTATTTCATTATTTTTGATCACCCCCTGTACTTTGTAAACTCTCTTCTTCATACCTACCGGGAAAATGCTTCAAGTTTTCTTAACAAATGTCTTGGTAAAATAGGAAAGTGGAAAGAAGATTAGGGTTTAACTTCTCGTCAACGACGGGGGCTTTAGAGACTGAGCATAAACTGGAATTGAAGACGGATGAGGAAGCAAATCGGCCGTGTTCTTTCGAAGGAACCGTCTAGGCATTCGGCTTAAACGGTCTGAGTAAATCATGGAAAACCTAAACCTTGATGGCTGGATCGATATGTGACTGCCGTACTCCCGCGTGCGAGGCCAGCATTTAAACACTGCGCCACTTCGCTCTGGAACCGGAATATGGGGAACCTTTTTAACTTGGTTTGGATAAAAAGCAGTGGCAACTCTGCCGTAACATGAAGGCAGTGCGTCACATGGGATGCACGCTGTCTGTAGCTGACAGCAAAAGATCAGCTGAAGTAGCGCGGTGAGCAGCGACGGATGTGTTTGAGTCAGTCAGTTGCTGTGCGTACTGTCTGCAAGTGCGGGAGGCCAGTTCAAGCGCCCTAACGGTGTGTTCAGGAAACACGAACTTGCGCGGATCAAGACTGAAGTGGCAAGTGGTCGGAGTGCACAGCAGCGTTGCCTTCTGGCACTGCATCTCTCTGTCATTCGTGGCAACGCAGAATGTCATACGGCGATCCCAGTGCAGGAGTTTCTGCGTACTTGGTGGTTTGAGATATCGGACAATCCACCGTATACACCTGATATGACACGGTGCGAATATGACCTGTTGTCCAAAAAGGATCCTCTTCATGGCACTCGCTACAACAAGACATAATACATGTCATAGGGCAGTCCTTGCGAGACATGGCCAGAGGTGGATGCGCTGACGGTGTAGGACGCGTTCCATCAATGTGGGGGAAGGTGATAGAGATGCGGGCCGTTGCTGAGGGCACGTAATTTTGTGAAGCTACCAATAAAGTCTGGTATGACTTACAACCGTGTTGCCATTACTAGCAGCTGGTCGGTTTGAATTGCAAGAAATGAGTTGAAGGCGGGCGAGAGAACAAAAAAAAGTGTTGTTTTGAGGACATTAAATACGAGACATGTAGACGGGATCTAGGTAGCGGTGAAAGTTACTGCGGGGAGAAAATTATTAGATTTCAGAGAACACTGCAGTATATTTGATTTCGAACTTAAAACCTGTCAGTAATAGCGAGACTGCACCTGTAACACGGCCGTTTGAGATGTGCTGATGATGGTACATGGGAAATAGTTGGGGGAGAACTGAACTATGAAACACGAAACCGAAGTAAAGTTTTTCTACGGACGAGTGACTATTATTTTATATTCCACTGTACAAGGTTATTCAGAGGACACTAAAACTCAGTCAGCGAGCCGCTTCAGTATAAAAATGTAGCCATATATACTTGCATGTCGTAATGGCGCGTTAACTGTCTTAACTATAAAATAATTATACATACAGCGAAACGTCGATCAGCAAGGCACTACTATATATTGTCATCTAAGATCCCTTACATGTTAGTCTCTGTTCTTATCATGAACTATAACCATTTAAACTAAATCCCTTAGCTATTCACGAAAGTTTTGTTCTGTCACAGGCACATTTTAATATATTTTCTATATTTCTTTTTTGGAAGAAAGGGGAAGTGAGATATTTCGATATTTTAGCGCGCAAAAGTCATCAAGGTCGTCACTAGAGATTGTGATAAAAAAGGAAAATCAACTTGATCAGTGGCTGCCAAAGTCTATTTCACAATAAAATATTCTATTCGATATGTAAACGATAAATGGCTATTTTTTATATTCATACACGAATAACACGTTCAAACAGTGCAGTCAGGTGGAAGGATCGAAACGTATGTACCGTATATAATTTAAGATTTTGAGTGAAAGTTCTCGCATGAGATAGCAAGAACGCATGAAATATACGTTAAGTTTCATGCTACCAATTGCAGCAAGCTAGCAGTCTATAGTAACATAATGTAAGACCGTCTGCCATATCACCCACGCTGCCATCTCGCGGCGATCACTCGTACCTTTGCTGTGTTCGGCAGTCGCAAGAGGTCGCCCAATGAGTTGGCAGAGGCGCAGAGCTAACCTATCGTTTCATCACTCGTAGCTGTGCTCTCTGAGCGAGTCATTTTTCTGTAAATCTGAAAGGGAAATAGTTTAATTCATCGCAATTATTCAATTTTTCCAAGTTTTCTTTGCTAATGTACACGAGTCACTGCAATCATTTTCGAACTTTAACTTCATTCGGTGAAGAACTATGCGGGCAACTGTCGTAAATCGCCACATAACAAACTGATAATCTCTAAGAAGTCTATAAAAATAATCACCTGAGCAGAGTCTGAATTGTAAGAAAAACGATACAAGGGCAAAAATGTTATGCAGGGTGTATCATAATTTTAATGACAGCAAGCCGACAATGTTGAAAGTACTCTATGTTAGAAGCAAAAACTTCTTAGTAAACGAACTGTCAGCGAGTAATTGCGAACTCGAGAAAACATGGTGTGATCGTTTTCAAAAGAACTGGAAACAACGCAGGACTTTAGAGTAATGCACCATATTGCAAGAACACTATGAACTCCTGTTTGAACAGGCACGAGTATGCAGTAAGTGTAGCATGTAGCTGGAATATACTAAAACTGGATTGTATTCCATGATTATTTAAAGCAACTATACTCCTACTAAGGTACCTAATAACTGTTCTTAGCCATTACAACTTTCCTAACTGTGAACTTACGAACAATGAATTCAGCGGTGGCTGGTAAAGACACATTGGCGGTTCTCCGTCAACGGCTTCTTGCGGGCCCGCTTTTACTGAGGCTTTTGGCTGCTAGTGTCGTACTTCCAACTCTTTCAGTTTGAACATCGTTTATCACAAACCCTAGAGTTCCAAGTACGAAGAGGGATCAGACGATACAGCAGAAAACGATGACATCCCATGTTCTTTGTTCTCAGTGGCATTTTGTACAGTACTCTTAACTAAGGTGTACCAGTTTCAGCATTGTTCAAAATGCCTACATTTATTCAACAATGCATGTATCATCGATAGTTTTGTAGCACGCAGCAGCGATTTATGGTGTCGTGAATTTTGACTGCGCTCTTCGATGCCGTTGATGGAACTATACATCTACGTATTTCAACGAAACATGAACTTCGGATCGGAATAGATTCAGATCGCAGGTCATTTTGCATGTTTATATTATGAAAAATAAACTTTAGGGTACATTGCACCCACACTTCGAGTTACCAAGATCAGTTTCATTTTTCTGGACATTCACTGCTAATGGGACATGGTAGAAAATGATAATGTGATTTTCACTGATAAGTCAAAACATAACGACCACTGCCCACCGCGAAGTTGGATACCGCCTGGTAACGTCGCAGACACATGACGTGGTAACAAAAGTACGTAAGCGGTGCAGACACGGACGGGAGATCACCTAAGCGAAGGTATGGGCTGCAAATGGGGAAATCCCTTGAAGTAAGCGACTCTGACGAAAGGCAGATTATTATTACGCACAGTCTGTGGAGGATAATCTCGAAAATAGGGTAGCTGGTCGAATGTCACGCGCTACTGTCGTGAGTATCCACGGAAACATGTAGATGGACTAGGCGCTAAATGTTTGAACTTCTACGACTCTTCACAGGACGTGGGGTTCGGAGGCCTGTCTGCTCTTTAAAGTAGGACAGACGGTGATCTGTGGCATCTCTGCCGAAAGAGCACAGTGTTGGTGCACTCACAAATGTTTCGGAGCACACCGTTCGTCGTACATTGTTGAACTTGGAGCCCTGCAGCAGACCACCCCTACATGTTCACATATTCATCCAACTACATCGTCAATTACGATTTCATTGGGCAAAGGACTATCGGCCTTCCACCGTCGATCAATGGAAACGTGTCGGCTCTCCGGGAGAATCACTTACGACACTAGGTCGACGATAGTTTCCACAAATGCTGTCATCGAGGTGAACCGTGGCTCGAAACGTGCAGCGCGCCACGGACGCAGAGTGGTGGGAGCAGTATTATGCTACAGGAGACATCCTCCTGCGCTTGCATGGGATCTGTGGAAGTAATCGAAGACACGCTGACGGCTGCGAACCACCTGCATCCGTTCATGCTTGATGTCTTCCCCGATGGCGACCGAGCGAGGTGGTGCAGTGATTTGCACACTGGACTTTCATTCGGGAGGACGACGGTTCAAACCCGCGTCCGGCTATACTGATTTGGGTTCCGTGATTTCCCCAAATAACTTCAGGCAAATACCGGGATGGTTCCTTTGAAAGGGCACAGTTGACTTCCTTCCCTAATCCGATGGGACCGATGACTTCGCTGTTTCGGCGCTTCCCCCATATCAACCGAAATCCGATGGCAATGTCATCTTACAGTATTATAATTGTCAGTGTTTCGGAGTCGAGACCGTGCTACATTGGTTTGAGGAGTATTATAGTGAACTCACGTTGATGTCTCGGCGACGAAATTCGCCTGACGTAAAACCTACGGAACCCGTCTGTGTCGCTATCGAGTGCCATCACCGCGTAGGCAAATCAGCGGCCCGCTATTTACATGAATTACAATATCTGTGCGTAGACATTTAACGCCAAACAGTCAATGATGTATTTCGTTCTAAAAGACAGACAAACGAGCTATTAAGCAGGTGGTCATAATGTTTTGGAACATTAGTGTATTTATGACGGTTTTCTCCACTCAGAATCTACTCAACCATTTGAGCAACCCGTACTTTTAACAGCATTTCTCATCGCTACATGCTGGATCTAAATCTACATCCGTACTCTGTACACCACTGCTAAGTGCATTGTAGAGGATACTTCCTATAACTGTAGGTATTAGGACCTTTACCCGTTCCATTCACGTGTGAAGAGCGGGAAGAACGATTGTTTGAACGCCTGTGTGAGCTCTCTAGTTTCTCCAGTCTTGTCTTCCTGATCACAGCATGGGTGATATAGAGGGTGTTGTAGCATATTGCTATATGCATCACTTAAAGGTGGTTATTGAAACTTTGTCTGTATGTTTACCCTCTATATCTGCGTCTACCTTCTTCTGCCACTGTATTTCTAGCAGCTTCTTCGTTACACTGTCCCATGGATCAAACAAATATGTGACCACTGGAGTTGCCCTTCTTTGTATAGTTCCATATACACTGTGAGTCCTGAATGGTACAGGTCCCACATGTTTGACGAATATACTTGGATGGGCCGCATAACTGTTTTGTAAGCAATGATCTTTTTGGACTGGTAGCAATGCAGTATATTCTACCAATGAAGCGCTGTCTGCCACCTGCTTTACCTACGGCTGAACTTTTGCGATCGTTCCATTTCATAGCACTACAAACTGCTACACTCAGGCATTTGTATAAGATGACCTATTCCAACTGTGGCTGACAGATATTGTGATCATAGGATACTACGTACGATTTAACGTTTTGTGAATTGTAAAATTTTACCTTCCTGAACCCTTGAAACAAGTTGCCAATCTATGCAACCACTTTGAAATCTTATCAACATCTGGCTGAATATCTATGCAGCTTTTTTCAGTCAGTACCTCATTACAGATCAATGCATCATCTACAAAAACTCAGAGGTTACTTTTAATATATACCATTAATATACAGTATGTATAGCGAAGGTCCCAACACACGTTCCTTGCTCGCAATTGAAGTTATTTCGACATCTGTGCTGTCAATAGTCTCCAACATCCTGATTCTCCTTCACAGGCACGTTCCAAAAAGTGGCGTACACTTAATTGAGCATCTAAGTTCTGTCTGTTGACGAGTCCCCGTCTCCAGAGAAGGAACCCATATATCAGAAGACAGTGCTCAAGCCGAAACGAATTAAAAACGTCTTCGCACAGCCTCAGTAACTGGAGAGATGTATACTACGGACTTCGCCGAGTACGACAGCTGGAAGATAAAATGTAAACCTGTGCCTAACCCGAAGGTGCGTTGACTCCAAAGTGCTTCATTGAACTTGACCCTACTGCAGGTGGTAAATTTTCTAGTTTATTCAGCGTACACAGGACACAGTTTACGATCGCTCACGTTAACGCAGACACCGGTGAAACAAACAGCAGGCTTCTGTGGCCGATGGCAGTGGAGTTAATGAAGTGAACGGCCAGCCAGAAGCAAATCCAGAGTGTAGCAAAATGCGTCGTATGCGAACACAGGGAGCAATCCGAATCGTAAACGTAAATAGAGGAAAAATAATCATTCTACAAATGAGGAGCTTGTAGGCTACCGAAGACTTCAAAGAAGTAGCGAGACTGACAAGTGTTGCGCCACCGTATTTACTGGCAGCCTCGCATCATGGACGGGCCGGGCGACGTGCCCGTGGCAGCAGCGGCGTCGGAGTGGGGTGTGAAGCCTAAGTATTTCTGCCCTTTCCTCCATACCGACATTCTAGATGAATTACTGTCAGATACTAAAGTAAATCCTTGCACTCTAACCAGGTAAATGAAGACTGTCAGATTGACGTGGACTGTGAAACACTTGGCGCTTTACACATTGAAATATCATTACATTACATTCAGAAGCGAAAGAAATTACACAGGGTGGGCTACAATTAACTTCCTGTTGGAAGTTGTTTTTAACTTTATAAATAATTTACAAATATTCATGAAACGAAAACATTCCCCATAAACACCATCAGCATTCATCAGTTTCCGTAAACGCATGAGGATACTTACCGGCAGATTTTTGCCGATAATCCAGTGGTGCGTTTCCAAGAACTTGGTGAATTCGCTCTTCCCACTCATCAATAGCTTTTGGTTTTGTCCAAGAAACTTCCTCTTTCGCCCACCCCCCTGAAGAAGAAGAAGTCGCAGGGCGCTACGCCAAGAGTCCTAACTGACCACTGAATAGAGCTACAACTTTTCAACTAGCGTCCTGGAAAATCGGTGTCGAGCCACGCACGAACAGCCCTTGGGAAACCAAGTGTGGTCTTGTCTTACATAAAAACTGGGTCACTGTAATTGTTCCATGTGGATGCAATACCGAGAAGATAATCTTCAAACATATTAAAGTACCGTTCGGCGTTTATTGCGTTCCAAATGAGATATGTACCCTCAACTTTTGCTGATGTTATGTCGCACCACACTGTGATTTTTGACCGATGTGGGCTTCTTCGAACAACCACCCGCGGATCCCCTGTTGCCCAATAATAACAAATGTGCCAGTTAATTAACCACACATTATGAAACATAGCTTCATCTGACGACGGGACATGATCGAAAATATCGGAACAGTAATCCTATCAAGCAAGGACCTCCGTACAGCCTATCCTTTGGGAAGGTGCTACTGGCGATAACTCCCATCAGTGAAGTGGTTTCCATGGGCGAAAAATTAGCTCGTTCTTCAGAACAGTTCCAATTGTGTGTCGGATTAAATCAGTTTCACGAGTAGTCTGTCTCTTTGTTTTCTAAGCATTTCGAGTGAACATTGCATTTGCACATTTTCATCCGTCCTGCTCACCGAGGTGGGACTGAGTCCCGGCAGTCTCGTAAAAGGCTGTGCCTATTAGCATCGAGTTGCAATTCCTTATGGTCTTTACATCAATCGAGGCACGAGGTCTTCTCACACGTCGCTGCCATCTGTGTGTTTGTACTTGGTACCAAGGATCCCAGCTGAGCCAGCTCATGCAGGGCTACACTTTTCGCCACGATACGCTACTGCATATGCAATGTCATAAATGGGATATTCTGCAATAAATTCTACCCACTGCATCGAAGAAAACTTTTTTTCATGTAAAGTCCGTAAGCGTTAGTAACGTCAAAAAAATTTCGATAGGAAGACAACTCCCAAAAAAAATACAACAATTTCTGAGGTTTTTACATCGAAATTTTGGATTTGTAGCCTGGTAATTATCCACTTAGCAGCCGAATTACATTGCGACTACATGTAGGGAGATTTTACACTGTCAGGCCTCCTTGACTGCCTATTCCGTCAGTTCGTTGCCCCGAATTCCTTCTTACCCTGGCGCCCATCATTTCCTTCCATAGATTTGTATACGAATGAAGATACCCTGGATGCATCTGACTGATTTCTCTGATAGACATATCATCTGGATGGCTTATGATACAATCATAAAGTCGGAGGAGATTAGCAATTTCGTACCAAAATACGTCTCATCTGCTCTAGTACTCTAAGTATCTCTACATCACAGACTATGACATCGTTTTTAGGGCACAATTAAGGTCTGTCACCAAAGAGCCAAGGTTATTCCCATCTTACACATATCAGTGCAAATTAGTAAATGACGGCATTGTTGGTGTAAAATGATACAAAAACACCTTTTATAAATGCGATCTGGAGATCGAAAATAACTCTGAGTGTTTTGAGAGTCCAGGGTGGTAACGTAACCCACTTCTGGGCAAAGATTGGAATTTGGTTCACATAAAATGCCACGAAGTCATCATTGAGTTGGATCCTAGTTGGTCTGGCAACAGATAAATGATCTGCACTTGCCACTACTATCTCTTTGTACCCGGTCAGGTGCAGTACTGGTGATTGCACACCACACAAGAACCTATGAAAACCAGCTACCAGATGCAGGATTCAGCAGCCTGGGTATGGGACGGTCGTGTAAGCAACTGTGTCTGCTCTAAACCTATCGTGGGGGATAGCGTCCATGAATGACTTCGAGAAACGGTTTCTTTTAATACATACATCTGTGACCAGGTGTTACTAACGCCTTAATGTGAAGTGCTTGTTTCCAAAGCGCTCCTAATTCGTCTACTTCTCGGTTCAAAGCGATACACTACATGCCAACAGTCTGAGCAAATACACACATCAAAAAAAGTTCTGCATCACCCCGGTTTCCAGAACTCCTGAAGATAGATGTTGACTGTAGATAATGTATTACAGACACAGTCCCTTTGACTGTTCAGAGATGCCACTAAACCCGCCCAATGATGTAAACAACCATGCGTGAGCAGCGCCTATTAGACGGAGAGGGTTCGACAGCCGATCAGTTCCAGTCATTCCACCAGCAAGGAGGTACACGGCTCGTGTTGTCTGTAGTTCAACCATGCCTAGATGGTCAATACCGCGGTTCGATAGTGTCCGAATTGTTATTTTGTGCCAGGAAGTGATTTCAACAAGGGAAGTGTCCAGGCGTCCGGAGTGAATCAAAGCGATGTTGTTCGGACATGGATGAAATACGCAGAGATGGGAACTGTCGATGACATGCCTCGCTCAGGCCGCCCAAGGCTGCTACTGCAGTGGATGGCCGCTACCTACGAATTATTGCTCGGAGAAATCCTGACAGCAACGCCACCATGTTGAATAACGCTTTTCGTGCAGCCACATGACGTCGTGTTACGACTCAAACTGTGCGCAGTAGGCTGCATGATGCGCAATTTCACTCCCGACGTCCGTGGCGAGGTCCATCTTTGCAACCACAACACCATGCAGCGCAGTACAGCTGGGCCCAACAACATGCCGTATCGACCGCTCAGAATTGGCATCACGTTCTCTTCACCAATGAGTGTCACATATGCCTTCAACCAGACAATCGCCGGAGACGTGTTTGGAGGCAACCCTGTCAGGCTGAACGCCTTAGATACACTGTCCAACGAGTGCAGCAAGGTGGAGGTTCCCTGCTGTTTTGGGGTGGCATTATGTGGGGCCGACATACGCCGCTGGGGGTCATGGAAGGCGCCGTAACGGCTGTACGATACATGAATGCCATCCTCTCACAGATGGTGCAACCATATCGGCAGCATATTGCCGAGGCATTCGTCTTCACTGACGACAATTCGCGCCCCCATCGTGCACATCTTGTGAATGACTTCCTTCAGGATAACGACATCCCTGGACTAGAGTGGTCAGCACGTTCTCCAGACATGAACCCTATCGAACATGCCTGGGATAGACTGAAAAGGGCTCTTTATGGACGACGTGACCCACCAACCACTGTGAGAGATCCACGCCGAATCGCTGCTGAGGAGTGGGACCATTCTGGACCAACAGAACCTTGATCAACTTGTGGATAGTATGCCACGACGAATAGAGGCATGCATCAACGCAAGAGGACGTGCTACTGGGTATTAGAGGTGTACAGTAATCTGGACCACCACGTCTGAAGGTCTCGCTGTATGGCGGTACAATATGCAATGTGTGGTTTTCAAGAGCAATAAAAAGGGCGGAAATGATGTTTATGTTGATCTCTATTCCAGTTTTCTGTACGGGTTCCGGAACTATCGGAACCGAGGTGATGCAAAACATTTTTTGATGTTTGTAGTTGGAGCGTCAAACGGTGATGGAGACCTGCCTGTTTCCCTAGGAGGATCATTGTTCACACACAACACAGGGCGCAGCGAATATTTTTCATTTTTAATATCGTGTACTTTAGTGTATACTGTCTAACAAAAAAAGTCAAGCCCCCCGAACATACGGTCGGGTGCCAATGGAACTTTGTACACATGCAAATCACGGGCAAACATTTAAATGACTGGATTTGCGATTCTCTACCACAAGTAGAACGGCAACCAGAGTGCATTACCAGAGTGCATTTCTATTCGTATTTGGTGCTGTTCCCGAGCCTGCTAAGATATACCATATAAGGGACATTAACTGCGTCACATGTTGATTGATCACTGTGAAGGACACGGAGATGCCACGTATTCGTGCCAGACAGCGTTATCAGCACCTGGCACAGTTTGAAAGAGACCTCGTTATGGGTCTCCACTTGGCCAGCTGGTCGTATCGTGTAACACATAGATTGTGAGGCTTTCGAAGGTTACAGTCAGGCAACTGTTGGACACCTTGGGAACGTGAGGCAGGCTTACTCACGGTTAACGTCTGACTACGACAAGGCAGGACGGCCATAATATGTTCCAACCACACTTAACCAGTTCACATTTGCACCTGCCTTCCGGGAGTTGGCTCCGTATATAGTTCCGTGTCATACCGCATCATTGGTTGGGGGCTAGCAGCAGACAAAATAGGAAATTCCTATCCCATGTGCAGGCTACCGTTAAAACCACAACTCAAACGGCTGCTTTTGGAGTAGTGACGCAACCGGGAAGCATGAACTGTTGACGAACGGTGTCTCATTGTGTAGAGCGATGAATCACGATTGTGCACTGCTCTTTACGACCATCGTAGGTGAGTATGGTGGTGAACTGGGGAGAGGTCTCATTCTTCCCATACTTCACAGGGGCACACCGGCATTATTCCTGGAGTCACTGTGTGGTGAGACTTTGGTTATGACTTCAGGTCCCAGCTGGTAGCTGTCTGATACGGACGTACTCCTGCGGCCAGCGCGATCCCGTAACCTGTTCCTGATAGAACACGTGTAGAGCCAACCCGGATGTCAACTGCGTCCCGGAGACGGCCGCGGTGGTCTAGCGGCTCAGGCGCTCAGTCCGGAACCGCGCGACCACTACGGTCGCAGGTTCGAATCCTGCCTCGGGCGTGGATGTGTGTGATGTCCTTAGGTTAGTTAGGTTTAAGTAGTTCTAAGTTCTAGGGGACTGATGACCACAGATGTTAAGTCCCATAGTGCTCAGAGCCATTTGAACCTCGAGCGTCCCGGTGCCGGTATGGAGGGCAACAGGGACCAGTTACAGCAGTTGTGAGCTAGCTTGTCCCAGCAGCGGATACAGCGGCTTTGTGACACCCTTCCAACCGAATCAGTGCATACATCCGGGACAAAGTGTGTGTAGTCAAAAACCTTTTTTGGAAATAACACTTTCAATATCTTGCGCAAAAAATGAATGCCGTTTCTTCACTATAAGAATAGTGTCCCCTGTCTCTGACAACGAAATGTGAAGGCTTATTTACTTTGCTTACTTTCTCTCTCTTACCTGGTATAGCGTCATACTGATGAGTGAGCTCACACCATCAACACGTACGTAAATTAGACTCGATTTTGTGATCACTGAAATAACACCACATACCCTCTCAAAACATGAAGTTTCATTTCGTTTCTTGCTCTGCCTCTTCGTTTCTAACTTTTTTTTTTTTTTTTTTTTTTTGACAGGCAATGTACGACAGCGTCTGTATTTACAAATCTTAGATACTCGCTTTCCTGTTTTCGCAACTTTTGATTAATTCATTTATGGACCAGAATTCTCTCTCTCGATTAGGTAAGTTGCATCTGACATTTTACATCATCTCGGAAAGTTTGTATTACTTCGATATACGTGTAACGTCCACGAAAGTATAATTAGAGAATTTATCGCGTATACACACGATTATCGACAATCTTTGTCCCGCAGGTCTTTCTGGTATATTTCGCAGCCACTGTCTCACTATATGCCGGCTGGCCTAGCACAGGTTCAGAGGTAGGTGCTGTGAATCTGTTGTTCTTAATATTTATCAACGGCCTGCCACTAAACATGTCACATGATTCGAAAATATTTCTCTTCACGTATGATACAAATGTTATTGAGAAAGACATAAAATGTAGTGTAAGTGACGTAGCTAATAGGGTAGTCGGTAACATCAGTACGTGGCATTCAGAAAATAGATTACCTCTTAACTACATCAAAACGCAATGCTGTAGTTTCTGACACGTAACTCTTGTAAAGGCGAAAGTCTATTGTCCCATAACTATCAAACAGTCTGTGACGTCGGCCATTTTAAATACTCACGGCAGAAAGTAGCTAAAAAGCTTTCTTGGAAATAACACCTTCAATGTCTTGTGCAAAAAATGAATGTGCCTGTCTTCACTACAAGAATAGGGTCCTCTGTCTCTGACAACTAAATGCGAAGGCTTCTTTACTTTTCTTACTTTCTCTCTCTCTTACCTGGCATACTGTTATATTTTGGGGCAGCTCTGCGCACTCTTGGCCCAGAACCGGCAGTGAGGCTGATCCGCGGTGTCAGATCGCGAGCTTCGTGTAGGCCCTTGTTCAGGTGTCTCGGAATTCTAACTCCGCCTTCACGGGATTTGTTCTTTACCATATATCAGAAAAAACAACAAACTTCATTCAGCGAACACTAGATGGGAAAACGATATACACGTTGTTAGTACTTCCTTAGGCATTATACAGAAAGGCGTGCACTGTTAAGCACATTTAATTTTCAATAGGCTTCCAGCAGAGCTGAAAAAATGAGTGATAAATCCCAGATATCCTTGTGGCACACTCATATTCTTTGCAGGACACGCTTGCAGCAGTTGAGAACTTCATAATGTGTTATCTATTCATGAGACTCTGTCACAACTTTTTCACGTTCTATTAATTTTTTCATTATTTTGTTTATAAATTTTCTAATCAGCGTTTTGTAAGATTTTACGATGTGATCTGCCATGCCAAGAGCAATAAAAACTACGGACCAGGTGGTTAGAATGGCCTATGAATGCTTGTACGCGTTTACATCTACAACATCCATTTAATTGATCGTCAGTGCCTCATTCGCTCAGTTAGGATGGCTGCAGCCAGGCACGTTACATCACTCCTATGCGCTGTGTCTGCTTCATTAGTGGGCTGTCACCCCAGTACCCCACATCAAAGAATCAGTACCTGTTATCCCATCGCAACACAAGGTCTGGCTTCTCCAGTATCCTGCCTCTGCCCATCCATAAAACAAGAATCGTCGTAAACTCTTTCGCAGTAACAGTGTTCGCCTGGCCCGAAAGAAAGGTCACTTGGGCTACCTCCACTAACTTAAGTCATCCCACCACCACCTCATCCTAGGTTCAAATGGCTCTGAGCAGTATGGGACTCATCATCTGAGGTCATCAGTCCCCTAGACTTAGAACTACTTAAACCTCACTAACCTAAGAACATCTCACACATCCATACCCGAGGCAGGATTCGAACCTGCGACCGTAGCAGTCACGCGGTTCCGGACTGTAGCGCCTACAACCACTCGGCCACAGTGGCCGGCAGTTTTCTCTCAATCAAACGGTAAAGCACATTGACGGAAAAAAAAACACAGCAGCAAAAAATGATTAATGTAGAGTAATGAAATTTCGGGAATACCTTTGTCAAGGTAATATATTTAAGTGATAAACATTGCAAGATCACAGGTTAATGTAAGCGCTAGATAAGCCGTTGCAAATGTGAAACGCTGGTACATTAATAATCGGCGCCGACTGCATGTTGAATGCAAGAGTGCAAACATTGTGTTGTACACGTGTCGGATGCCAGTATGTGGGATGTAGTTCCTTGCCTGTTCCACTTGGTTGGTCAACACAGGGACGGTCAATGCTGATTGTGGATGACGCTGGAGTTGTCATCCGATGATGTCCCATATCTGCTCGATTGGAGACAGATCTGGTGATCGAAAAGGCCAAGACAACATTCGACGCTCTGTAGAGCATTTTGGGTTACAACAGAGGTACGAGGTCGAGCGTTATCCTGTTGGAAAACTCTCCCTGGAATGCCGCTCACAATTGGCAGCAGAACAGATCTAATCACCAGATTGACGTACAAACTGCCAATAATGGTGCGTGGGTTAACCACGAGAGTGCTCCTGCCGTCATGCGTAATCGCACCCCAGACAGCAAATCCAGATGTAGGTCCAGTGTGCCTAGCACGCACACATTTTGGTTGCAGGCCCTCAACTGGCCTCCACCTAACCAACACACAGACGCCACTGGCACCGAAGCAGAATCAGCTTTCATCATAAAGCACAATAGACCAACCTGCCCACCAATGAGGTCTTGTTGAACCCACTGAAGTCGCAAATGGTAGTGATTGGGGTCAGTAGACTGCATGTTACAGGGCGACTGTGTCGGAGCTGGCCGTGAAGTAACCAATTTGTAACTGTCCGTTGTGTCACTATGGAGCCAATCGCTGCTCAAATTGCTGTTGTACATTCAGTACCTGCGCCAGACCCATACGAATAACACGATGGTCTTCCCTCTCGGTAGTGCCACCTGGCCGTCCGATGCCCTGTCTTCTTGCGTCCTTACATCCTCGTGACCACAGCTGCCAGCAATCATGTGCAGTGGCTACATTATGACAAGTCTTTCTGTAGTATCGCAAAGCCGGCCGTGGTGGCCGAGCACTTCTAGGCGCTACAGTCTGGAACCGTGCGACCGCTACGGTCGCAGGTTTTAATCCTGCCTCGGGCATGGAGTATGTGATGTCCTTAGGTTAGTCAGGTTTAAGTAGTTCTAAGTTCTAGGGGACTGATGGCCTCAGATGTTAAGTGCTCAGAGCCATTTGAACCATTTTTGAAGAATCGCAAAAAGAACTCCCAGCTTCTCGTAGCTCTATTACATGACCTTGTTCAAACTCAGTGAAGTGTTGATAATGGGGTCTTTGTTACCTTAAAGGCATTCGTAACTAACATCAACTCACCACGTCCAAACACAATGGTAATTAACGCTCACGACTGTTACAGCGTAAACTTAAAGCAAACCTGATTTGCATTCTCATAGTGACGTTACTAGCTTCACTTTTGTGCAACTGGCAAGAAATTTGATTAGACATCACCTTCAGATGTAAAAACTAGCCAACCAACTTTCGTTTATGTCGCAGAACTCCTTCTTGGTATTGCAAATTTTTTTTTCCGTCAGTGTACATGCCTTCATTTTCTCCCAGTTATGCTTCTTTCTCTTTTCGTGTCTCAGTCAGTCACGCGACTTTCTTTCACCCTCTCTTTATTACTTGCGTTCTATCACCTTCCCCTTTCTCCTCCCCTCCAACCCCTCTTCGCACACCCATTGCTGCCTGTTTTCGCAGCTTAAATCTGCCTAATCGCGTTCTGCCTTTGATGTTCTACTTTTTATGAATTAATAAAAAGTATTTCTTCCAATATATCTGCTACTGCCTTTCACGATTTATTCTGTAGTTGCATTAACTTACTGTAATTGTTTCTGTGACATCTGTGTCGTTATGGAAACAAAAAGTTCGAGGGGCATTTAATAAGTAATGGAACACATTTCTTTCTCCGCTAATTTTGTTTGGAAAAATGCAGGATTTGTTGTGGGACATCGTGGAATATTCCCGTTTCAGCCCGTGTAGTTTCATGAAGATCCTGTGAGTGGCGGCACTATGAGTAACCTCCAAAATGGCGTCTGTAGAGGAAGTGTGTTCCAAGCAGAGAGCGGCCACTGAGTTTCTTTTGGCAGAAAACCATAGCATCGCAGATATATATAGATACTTACAGAACGTCTACATAGAAAAAAATCATTGTTACTCGTTAGGCGACGCGTCTGTCATTATCTCAACAAAGTCGCGCAAATCTGTTCGATCTCCCAAGTGCCTGCCGGTCGCACACAGCTGTGATTCCTGCAATTTTGGAACGTGCGGACACTCTCATTCAAAGCGACCGACGGATCACAATCAAACACTTCGCTGCTCAACTGGACGTCTCTGCTGTTAGTGCTGACACGCTCGTCCGCAAACTGTGGTGCACAAAGGTGGATGCCCGCTGCGTTCCTCGCCTTCCGACTTCAACCTGTTTGGCGTAGTGAAGGATACACTCCTGAGGGAATCAGTACTTCGATGATGGGAAGGTTATTGGACTAGCAATACGTTGGCTCCAATGTCGACCATACGGGCATACAAGCCCTCACATTAACGTGACGTAAGGCCGTCGCATTGAACGAAGATTATGTTGAAAAATAGGATTCATAGCCAAAAGAGTGGAGAATAGTACGGTGTATTGGAATCCTGAATAAATTCAACCTGCTTTCAGAGAAAAAATTGCATTACTTATTGAACGTCCTCGTAAAATATGTAAAGCACCTCGTCTGGTGTAAGGGAGAGACATAATAAATAAACCAACAAACAAGTTAAAAATAAGTAGACCGTACGAAGAGTCACTTGCTCCCAGAGAATCTGGTAAATAAGTGAAAATAAAATAATAGGAAGACAAACCGTTTTCAGTCACTAACATGGTTTATTACAGGGCACGATGAAATTAGAATCCTGCGGGCATATCTTCAGGTTCTTGACACCAGTTTTACATAATTACTTGAAACATGTTACCACTGGCTCTTTGCAACATCATATCCTTTGCAGCAACGGAACTACAACTTTTTACGAAACGAAGACAAAAAAGAAAATTACTTATTGTTACCAGAAGTGGTTGCATAGTCGCTAGGTGTAGCAAATTCCGCACGAGCGATGGGCGACAGCATCTACGAGGTAGCGATGAAGTGGAGATTTTTCCGTACGGTCATTTCACGAATGTGTTGTGCATATCAGGATCCGGTAAAACATAAAATCTCCGACATCACTGCCGGCGGAAAAATAATCCAGCAAGAACGGGACCAATGAGGACTGAAGAGAATCGTTCAATGTGACAGAATTGCAATACTTCCTCAAATTGCTGCAGGTTTCAATGCTGGAACAAAAACAAGTGTAGCGTGCGAACCATTCAACGAAACATCATCGATATGGACTTTCGGAGCCGAAGGCTCTCTCGTGTACCGTTTATGTCTGCATGACACAAGGCTTTACGCTTCGCCTGAGCCCGTCAACACCGACATTGGAGTGTTGATGACTGGGAACATGTTGGCTGGTCAGACGAGTCCCGTTTCAAATTATATCGAGTGGGATGGACGTGTACAGGCATGGAGACGACCTCATGAATCCATGGACCCTGAATGTCACCAGGGCGAATGTTCAAGCTGGTGGAGGCTCTGTAATGATATGGGACGTGTGCATTTGGAATGATATGAGACCCCTGATACTTCTAGATACGACTCTGACAGGTGACATGTACGTAAGCATCCTGTTTGATCACCTGCATCCATTCATGTCTATTGTGTGTTCCAACGGACCTGGGTAATTCCAGCAGGACAATGAGACACCCTACATACTCAGAACTGCTACAGAGTGGCTCCAGGAACACTCTTCTGAGTTTAAACACTTCGGCCGGCCACCATATTACCCAGACATGAACATTATTGAGCATATCTGGGATGCCTTGCAACGTGTTGTTCAGAAGAGATCGCCAACCCCCTCGTACTCTTGCGGATTTATGGATAGGTCTGCGGAATTCATGGTGTCAATTCCCTCGTACTCCAGACATTAGTCGAGTCCATCCACGTCGTGCTCGCAGGGCCCTACACTATATTAGGCAGATGTACCAGTTTCTTTGGCTCTTTAGTGAATTTACATGCACAGAATTTTACTTTCGCAGCACATTTGAACAAAATTTAAATGAGTCAATGATGTCACATTCTTACATATATACAGATGTTGTTATTTCAAAGAGTATTTAAAAACGTTACATTTTTGTCTACACACAGGTGCATCTTGCAAAACTAATTTTCTTCTGCAGGTATTAGATATGACAGTATGTTGTAAAGTTAGTTATAACTGTTGAATTCTGTCTTCTTTAGAAAGAAAGAAAAACTTTTGAAATCGCTGAAAAAACTACGGCTTTTGAACTCGTTTGTTCGTTTAACATGTTTAGAAAGTCACGGTTAGTTTTTGCAAACTGTTTCATTCCTTACCATTTTTACGAAACCAATACAGTCACGACGGCAACACTGCCATCAAAGGGGCAAAATTAAAAAAAACCGAACAAGTGCGAGTAGCATTCCGGCCTGATGCTTCCGTACAAATTTAATTAAATGTGTATAGATAATACTAATAATTATTTTGTTATTTTTAATAATATTATTATTTCGTGTGGCTCAACGGCCTGATGCAAGTCTTTCTTTTGGATGCCATTTCGGGAGCTTACGTGGCCCTATCGTAGCCCAGTTATCCAACCGGGGAAAGGGGAACTACAGTTTAACGTGGAATCCGAACCACTTGTTGTTTCTGGCGGCTTCTTCCATCGTTGAGAGGTGACGGCTGGCTTAAAACGAAGACTGGAAAATCCGCTTCCGGAGCGAAATTCTATCCTGGATCTCTCGGTACGCAGGGATGCGCTATTTTTATAAAAAATAAAAAAGCCTGTCTTTATGTCACTGTGTACCGATTGAGATAAACAATTTCTTTGAAAAATTGACAGTGTAACAAACAAACAGCCTCACATATGATTAACATTTTAGTAAAGTAGTATACTCTGAAAAGATAAACAAAGATTAGAAATTGGAAAGCACTATAAAAGTTTTTAAAAAAATATCACTTCTCCAACTTTGTTTCAGATTTTAATGAATATCTTTCTGATATCACACTAAGGAATTAAATCAAATCTAGTTAAACTTATAAAATTAAGTAAATTTTAATTTCAGTAACAACACTTCATTGTCATACCACAAACAATATTTCTCTATTACTTGAAAGACATATAAACTTGACACTAATCTCGCGCAACATAAACAAACACGCAGCGTACTTAAGAATTTTATTTGCAATCGCCGCCTACTCTTTCATACGGGTATGTCTTCTTGTGTGTATATGGTACTTACTCATTCTTATCTTCCATTCATTCTTTTATCGCAGTGATGTTTTAACTTCTCCTACCCTGGAAGTTCCAACTACGCGTGGTGTCTTGAAACGCATTCCAAAGGAAGTTAGAGAAATACCGTCGATATTTAGGATTGCACACGATCTTCAGATGCTGCTCATGTAAAAAGGTCCAAAAGTCCACCACGTACTTCGGGCCATCTTTGAATTAATAGAGCACCGTTTGGCCTCGAAGCCACGTTACTGCAACCGTTTTAGTACGTGGATAGCACGTCCTGTCTAAGAAGAGCACAATTCATGGTCCACTGTTATGTCGTTCCATTCAGAGAAAGAAAGCGATCATTTTTGTCACCAAACGCCAGACTTCTGCCGAGGGGCCGCATAGGAGGCGCTGGTCATCGTTTTCCAGCGTTTGGCACCAAGGGAATAATGGTGAATCCGTCATATTAATCGCATGGGGTGCAGATCGGATCACATTTTTACCATTGATTGCTAGGTATCACATAGCACATGTGTCTGTGTCTAAGGAAACACGGTGTACCGATCGTCATACCACGTCCCAATCGACATGTGGCTGCTTCTTCATAATAGGATCGTTAGGTCGTCAGGTCGTTAATATCCGACAGATGCCGTGCACCGTCGCAGGATTGTTTCCAGCAGAGTCATCTGAACATAGCTGTAGTCGACAAAAAAATAGCTTTTATGGTGAAGTGATAGGGAAATCTGCTGGACTGCCACTGTCACCATTTGATAAACTGGTGCTAGTTCCATTAACATTCCAATGAAAATGTCTGATGTCATCTCCACAGATTTAACATTGTGCAGATATATAGCGCCGCCGCTCGATCGTGAATATGTGCGAGACCAAACCCACTCCTACCAAGAGGGAGGGTAAGGGCTTGGTATCTTACTTTAAATAGCAGACCTGCACCCACGAAGAAACCGAACGCCGCCGGTATGCGTCGTGCTATCATCACAGGCATCAGGAGTGCTCGAGCAAAGTGCGGAATTCGTGACGCCTGGTAGGTATGTGACCCTCTGGAGCAAGTCTAAGCGCCGTGTGATGTTCTCTTTGACGCCTGTCCGGACGGATTGTCGTAGTCTCTTATAGTTGTACGCTGCTGTGCGACATATGTCGTTGGTAAAAACAATCCCTGGGCATTTCAAGGTAACCATTAGCTGTAAAGACGCTACACATTCTTTCGTTAGTCCAACACCAATATTCATCGCCACCGACTTGTCCACATTTATGTGGTTGCCAGTAGCCGTTCCATGTTTGTGGACCCAATCTAAAGCCACACGCACTTCATTTTGAGGCCGCGCCAACAGCACCATGTCATCCGCATACTTCTTGCACTTAAAAGTATATCCTCGCAAAGCCAGTCCCGTCAAACTGTTACGAAAGCCGCAGAATAGCAGGTCGAGGACCAGTGCATATAATATCGAGATAGGGGACACCATTATATGACCATCGCGCTACGATCGTCGTACATCCAATTACGAGCACATTGGAAGAGGCACAGCGGAGTAGCCGCATCACGACTATGATAAACGAAAGTGGAAACCAGGGCCAGGACTTCTCAAGGTAGGTACGGCTGTATGACTCACTCAGTCGAACACTTAATCGATATCTATCGACGCTAGTGCTCAATGGAGGCTGCAAGTCTTTTCTAGAGCGATCACATTGCGATATTCACCAAGTGCCGTCTGGGTGTTGTTATCCCGGCCGAACGACGTTTGTTCGAGTGAGATCACTTGGCGCAATACTCTTCGGAGGCACGCTGGTAATAGCCTGGTGAATATTTTAAAGCCACAGTTAAGGAGAGTCAGTTTTGGTAGTCTCTTACCCGCGTGCCACCCGCGGGTCTGTGCATCGAGATAATCAGTCTTTCCGCAAAAGCCGGCGGTAAGAGCAGGCTATCGGAGGGCCATCATACAGCTAAAGGTCTTACAGAATTCTAAAGGGAGGCTATCTGGTCCTAGTGATTTATTCACCGCTCCTGTACCAATGGGCTCCACCACTTCCTCCCTTGTAATCTCCTCCATCAGTGGTGCTTCTGGCTCTGGTTCAATGGTGCGAAAATCGTATATGTAACTTCGGTAATTGCCGCCATATCGATATTCACTGCAGTGGAAAGTTGCCTCTAATGTTCTACAAAGGCGTTGCCTGTTTCGCTTGCGGTGTTAGGTGTCCGCTATCGTCCGCGTCCGTGGGATGTACCAGGGCTCTTCGTCGTCTTTTGCGTTCGTTGATGCTGTGATACACCGATGGGCGCTCTCTTGTAACCCGGTCTGCTGTCCATGCCCTGACCTCTGCACCTTCGAGGTGGCGTCACATGACAGATATAAGTTTGGCCTTAGCTCGTTTTAACCCCGCTTGCCGCTCACGAGACGGAACTTGTTCGGAACATTCCCGAAGCGCTATGAAATAGGAGTCCATTGTCTGACGTCGCCACCGAGCGAGGTGGCGCAATGGTTAACACACTAGACTCGAATTTGGGAGGGCAACGGTTCAAACCCGCGTCAGGCCATCGTGGCTTAGGTTTTCTGTCATTTACCTAAATCGCTTCAGGAAACTGCTGGGATGGCTTCTTTCAAAGATCACGGTCGATTACCTTCCCATCTTTCCCTAATCCAAGCTTCTGCTCCGTCTCATTGTCGACGGTAGGTTAAACACTAATATCCCACTCCTCCTCCTCCGCCCGTCGCCACACTGCCTGCTTACGGCAATATATCATCACTGGACGGGGTAGCGCCGGTTTGCCACAGTCCATCCCCCAACGGAGGGTCGTGGGATATGCCCGAGACGTCGTTTGCTAGATCTTCTAGCATCTTCAGTGGCGGCTCGACAAGCTGGGACTGTCAGGTGGGTGACGATCATTTTCAAAGGACCTCGGCTACGCCACACGTGCTGACGAGGTCGTACACATTAATGTTTATGGTCAGTGTAGGCTGCAGGCCACAGTTTCGCTTCGAGGACGCCAGTGAAAGACTGTGTGTAACATATATTCGATGGAGACGACTAGCAGAAAAATTCGTTGCATTGGTGTATCCAGGACGTGCTCCCAGGGGTCAACCGAATATATATTCTGCACCAACATTCGTAGTTCCAGGTGTGAGGTATGTTATATTCCCTTTAGCCGCTTTTATGTCGTCTCGTTGTCTCTGTAGAGCTGTACCACGGGAAGCAAGGAGAGAATGTGTTGTTGTTGGCCTATATCCTCGTTCTATAACACAAAACTGCACGCGATTGATAATTGGGTTCTTTACTCATGAACAAAGAGCTACTAAAGTTTCCATGTGCTGTCGTACAGGGTCTCTCCTGTATAGTCCACGTAGCCTCAATGCTGTTGAAGCAGCAGCCCGCTACGTTCACTATAAGGTTGCTATGTACTGCCTTTCCCTGTGCTAGATGCCAAGACTATGGCTACGTCTCGGTGTCATGTTCGAACTCCAAGGCGTACAAACTCGAACTAACTTGCGCAACAGGCTTCAACTAACTGGCTAAACTGACCCTCCGGGCCGTGGCGGCGATCCTAAATACTGGCGGCTGATAAGGTGTAGGAGGCGTGTTTCCAGCGAGTCTTGTCGTTGGCCTCCTTCGATACTCTCGTTATCTCTATGCCGCATGGTGTGCTGTCGCCAGCGTACGCCATCACAAGGTACATCACGGAAATTGATCTTTCAGTGCAAGTACACAGTTAAAATCGCCGCCTAGGATGAAATGGTAGCGCTGATTTTGGAAGAACGGAGCAATTTCCTCTGCAAAGAAGAGGGAACGCACTCTTCTCCTGTCTGTACCAGACGGTGCACAGATGCTAATGAGTCATACGTCAAGCACCGTCATTGCTAATCCCCGCTCCGACGGTACATACAGTACACGCTCCTCCGTGATGTCTTCTCTGAGAAGTATTACCAAGCCGCTGCCAGTTTCAGAGGCATGCGATACGCAGAATTTGTACCCGTACATGACAGGAAATTCGTCGACGTGGACGATGTCGATGTCCGCCGCTTGTAGGTATATCTATGAGTAAAGACATCTTAATTGGCAACAGTATGGCACTGATATTGACAGAGGCAAGGTGGTATACTTGTCTCCGTCGCGTTGCGTGTGTATCGTCCATGGAAGCTTACGCCATCTGTGTTGTACCGACACGTTACGTGACTCCGTCATGTCCGCTGTCGTTGGTTACATTTCCAACCCCAGAGGGGCGCCGCCCCCGCTGTTTCGCCCACCGCGACCGTCAGCAGGTCACCTCCACAAGCATCAGCGCAGTCTCCTTGGAGGAGTTTGACGTCGGCTGGGTCTTTGCAGCCCTGTCTCTCTGCGCCATCTCTTGTACCACCTTGGTTTGGGAGTGGACTGGTGCTAGCTTCGCATTATCGAGCTCTTCAGGCATCTCTCGTCGTATGCTGTCGTCGAGACGGTGGAGTTCTGGATGTGAGGCCTCGGTACCCTCTGTAAGGTGACCGTCTTTTGCGGCCGTTTCTCGATCGTCGCCCTTCGTACGTATTAAGAAGTCGTCTGATGGGATGACACGTCGTTTCTTGTGCCATTTCATGGTTCTTGCTTATGTGTGTGCATTTCTGAATCCGAATGTGGGCGTGTGTCTCTGTCGCCACGGCAGTCTGAGACGAAGGCAGCCGTTGGCACTATCTGACTGTCGATGACCATTTTCTCTTCTGATCCCTCTATTGTAGGCATCGATTGCTGCTGCTCGGCGGGGGTCGTCGACGCCGCCACCATGCCCCTGTCGTCATCTGCCGTCGTCGGCTCTTCGACGGGACTGTCCAACTGTTGGGTGAGGTCACTGTTCAGCGGGACGTCCTTCTGGAACACATTTGCGCATCTCTGTTGGAGACATGCTGAGAGGACGTGGCCTTCCTCACCACAGCTTGATAAAGTTTTTAGCTGACCATCATAAATGATTAAAAAATGGTTCAAATAGCTCTGAGCACTATGGGACTTAACACCTGAGGTCATCAGTCCCATAGAACTTAGAACTACTTAAACCTAACTAACCTAAGGACATCACACACATCCATGCCCGAAGCAGGATTCGAACACGGTTCCGGACTGAAGCGCCTAGAACCGCGCGGCCACACTGGCCAGCTCATAAATGATTATTTTTCTGCAGCCCCTAATTGTGAAGTAAGACGACATATGTCTTGTTAACTCGATACTTATTTGCTGCACCCCGTTAAGTCCCGGGTAAATAATAAAGGTTATCTATTTTTATGCTACGTGGCCGAGTGCCCTACCATAGGGCTGTAGCGAGGCAACCACGATGTCAGTAGGAACTACAAATTGTAGCCTGAATACTCTGACAGTTCTCAAGTCAATACCCACTTTATGAACAATCACAGCTCCCTCGCTGCTGTCAGAATGTTTAGATTTAAGTCCGTCTTTGTTGTCATGCACGTCCTTGTCACACACCGTGTCATCAGTTTGACGTTGGTCACACTGCTTGTGACAGAAAAGTGAATTCAAATCCTATCCTGTGGTTCAATTTGTTATCTCATCTCCTATAAATCGTTCGACTTCAGATGCCTCCGGTCGTCCACATTCATTATTAAAGCTGATCTTGATGGTGAGACGGTCGGTACGAATGATCCATTCTAGATTGAAAGTACAACCGCTTGTGAAAACTACCAGGAAGTAAATAACCAGATGCCCGTGAAGCTCCGCGGCAAAGACCTAAGCAGACGTCCATGCCGCACCACCGCCGAAAGCAGACTGGT
Source organism: Schistocerca cancellata (assembly GCF_023864275.1). Taxonomy (NCBI): domain Eukaryota; kingdom Metazoa; phylum Arthropoda; class Insecta; order Orthoptera; family Acrididae; genus Schistocerca; species Schistocerca cancellata. The sequence goes on from NC_064628.1 coordinate 703,485,531, forward strand.
TTTACCGCTAGACGATCAGGCCCGACGTGTATGTTGGTAGTTCATCTATGTGTTCTGATGAGTGAGTTTGCGAATATCAAAATATATTAAACATATATGGCCCTATCTTTGACTGCGCTGACATGGAATCTCGAATTTTTTACAGTACCAAAGAATACCCGTATTTGACACAAATTTTAAGTTGATTTTTCTACAATTTCCTGAGAAAAAGGAGTCTTAACAGGTGGACAGAGGAACAGATGGAGACACAATAACAAATTAGCAATTTTAGGATTTTCTCCTTTACTTATTCTGTGAAACCTTGCCTCTTGTCATATTTGATATTTCTAGGTCAACGGGGAGTACCATATAGGTTATGATGAGTGGGTTTACGAGTATCAAAACAAGTGACATAAAGGGCCATATCTTTAGACTGCGTTGATTAAGAAACTTAAATTTTTGACATCGCCAAGGGACAGTAGACTTTATTATGTGATATAAATTTCAACTTGATACCTTTAGTTGTTCCAGAGAATAAGGGGACTTAATGGTCAAACAGACATATAGACAGACAAACAACCGAGTGATCCTATAAGGGTTTAGTTTTTACTGGTTGAGGAACGGATTCCTAACAACAAAGTAAAATAAAATAAAATAAAGGATGATGGTACCGACTGGCTGCTAAATTTGAACAACTTCGCCGTTCAACTTACCATAGAGAACTGTAGCAGTGTCGAGAGTACTGCGCAGCGTTGAACATTATCACCTCTCCCCTTGCCCCGTCAATGAAAATGACCCGCCAATACAAAAACAACAAAAGTGTTGCCCTTAATTATCCGTCTGCGTCGTATGTATATACCACCTCATTTCAGTGTTATTACAGCTGGAATCGCTGGGAGGTTTTTACCGATGCGCACGCATCGTTCGCCCGTTCACTGGAGCCGTCCAGTTTGTGACGGAATGTTTTTCGGCGCGTCCGCGCTGTATTGTGCGATGCTTCGCAAGCGGCCACTTGTGGAAGCGGCATAATTTTGCGCGCCGGGAAGGCTGCATTATTAGCGGAAATTACCATATGTGCATACTAAGCGCGAATGCAAATTCTCATAATTTAAATGAAAATGGGGTGTTGCATATGTGAGCTGCATATGCTTATCTAAACCGCCCTAATAGGGGCTAGCGAGCCAGCCACTGACGGCCAACAGACCGATCGCTGCCTCTGTTAAATACTCTTTCGGAAATTACTCTATTTACACTACATACTAAAAACGCTACTTTATCTCCCGCTTGTTTTTCGACACAAACACAAAAAACAGGTAGTGCCGATTCAAAGCGCGCAATCGATTTCTATACGGTTGTAAAACACATTTCGCACTGTTTCGCCATCAAGGCGAAGAAAGGAGCACAAAATACAATCAATTTCTACCTGTATCTATAAGTTAAACAATTTTTATTGCCAGAATGAGATTTTCACTCTGCAGCGGAGTGTGCGCTGATATGAAACTTCCTGGCAGATTATAACCGTGTGCCCGACCGAGACTCGAACTCGGGACCCGAGTTCGAGTCTCGGTCGGGCACACAGTTATAATCTGCCAGGAAGTTTCAATTTTTATTGCTTTCAGTGTATGGCAAAACTGCAGAAAAATATAACACATGCAAAGGCAATTTAATAAGTAAGGTAACGCCGTCTCACATGGTTGAATTAATAATCCACGCATAATATATTCCACGTCTAGATAGAAGAGGCATTGAAAGATTCCTAACGCCTTGGTAGGTGGAGATGCTTGTGCCGTTGCGCTGTGAAATACGATTTCAAGATGGAGGTTCTAACAACCCCACCACAACAAAGGTCAAAAATTAATTATGATTGTAGTGTTGCTCACGCTGTAAAAAATATTGCATTTTCGGGCAACAACAATGTTATATTATGTAGCAGGTGTCATCAGAGCACAGTTAATAAAGTCATTTCTTGAAATAATGAATAAACTAGGCACTCATCTTTTCGTGTTTCACACGCTGGTCTCGTTGTGAACTCATGGCTCAATCGTCGAAAATCTAGGTAGTGATGATTCCAAGCTCGGATGCAAAGAGGCCTAGGTGTTATTCTGCGATATTCAAAAGTTTTATAGATGTGTTTCGTAAACCATTATTGAAGATTAAACTTTTGCAAGTTAGGACAATGGTGATGTAAAAAAGTAATCAGCACTCCGAATTTAAGGTACACTTCTGTTTTATTACTTTTGTTGCAATATCACGTAACTCGTTCCAAAACATCACTTCACAATATAAAACATACTTGAAAATATCTTCCTCACTATTAAAATTCACATTTCATAAACTGACTACAATTAGCGTCTTTTTAACATGACGATCAAAGATTGACTCTCTAATAACCGCTTACGCACCCAAAAATCAGAGTTACAAGTACGTCAAAGATCATAGTGACAAAGGAAAGAATACACATAAGAATAATATCATTGCAATATATACATATCGATGTATCGAAGTACCTCTACATTAATGAACTCAAATCTGAATGTTGTCACAGAAATATGTTAAATATTTTACAGAAACACAGTAGAATATTGCTGGTATCGAGAGGTTGAGGTGAGGTGCCGTAATGGTTACGTAGTTCAAGTACCATTACAAGGTGTTGACTGTTATATGTTTCACGATCGAAGTGTGAAGTATGATCAGGGTCTTTCATTTAAAGAAAACGTCCTCGGCTCGATTTATCGCCATCTGTTGTTGTTGTTGTGGTCTTCAGTCCTGAGACTGGTTTGATGCAGCTACTCTATCCTGTGCAAGCTTCTTCATCTCCCAGTACCTACTGCAACCTACATCCTTCTGAATCTGCTTAGTGTATTCATCTCTTGGTCTCCCTCTACGATTTTTACCCTCAACGCTGCCCTCCAATGCTAAATTGGTGATCCCTTGATGCCTAAGAACATGTCCTACTAACCGATCCCTTCTTCTTGTCAAGTTGTGCCACATACGGCCTCTTCTCCCCAATTTTATTCATTACCTCCTCAGTAGTTATGTCATCTACCCATCTGATCTTCAGCATTCTCCTGTAGCACCACATTTCGAAAGCTTCTATTCTCTTCTTGTCCAAACTATTTATCGTCCTTGTTTCACTTCTATACATGGCTACACTTCATACAAATACTTTCAGAAACGACTTCCTGACACTTAAATCTGTACTCGATGTTAACAAATTTCTCTTCTTCAGAAACGCTTTCCGTGCGATTGCAGTCTACATTTTATATCCTCTCTACTTCGACCATCATCAGTTATTTTGCTTCCCAAATAGAAAAACTCATTTACTACTTTAAGTGTCTCATTTCCTAATCTAATTCCCTCAGCATCACCCGATTTAATTCGACTACATTCCATTATCCTCGTTTTGCTTTTTTTGATGTTCATCTTATATCCTCCTTTCAAGACACTGTCCATTTTGTTCAACTGCTCTTCCAAGTCCTTTGCTGTCTCTGACAGAATTACAATGTCATCGGCGAACCTCAAAGTTTTTTATTTCTTCTCCATGGATTTTAATACCTACTCCAAATTTTTCTTTTGTTTCGTTTACTGCTTGCTCAATATACAGATTGAATAACATCGGGGAGAGGCTACAACCCTGTCTCACTCCCTTCCCAACCACTGCTTCCCTTTCATGTCCCCATACTCTTATAATTGCCATCTGGTTTCTGTACAAATTGTAAATAACCTTTGGTTCCCTGTATTTTACCCCTCCCACCTTCGGGATTTGAAAGAGAGTTTTCCAGTCAACATTGTCAAAAGCTTTCTCTAAGTCTACGAATGCTAGAAACGTAAGTTTGCCTTTCCTTAATCTATTTTCTAAGATAAATCGTAGGGTCAGTATTGCCTCGCGTGTTCCAATATTTCTACGGAATCCAAACTGATCTTCTCCGAGGTCGGCTTCTACCAGTTTTTCCATTCGTCTGTAAAAAATTCGCGTTAGTAATTTGCAGCCGTCACTTATTAAACTGATAGTTCGCTAATTTTCACATCTGTCAACACCTGCTTCCAGCGGAAGCTTATGGAGTGACTGTAATGTCACAAAAACAATGTGACTTACTGTCAGGTATGGATTAGCAATACCAGTTCACTTTTTGCCCACTGTTTTACAGTTACATTTGTGGGCACTGGAAACGTGTACTTGAAGAGGAAGCTTCGTGCCCTGCTAGCGTGTCAGAAGGGCTCCGGTACAGTCCCGAGTCTCGTTTGTCGGCAGAGGGCAGTCTGTGAATCTCATTAGGTCAGGACCTTCACGCTAGCCAGGTTGTCGCTGGCTCCGCTGCTCTTGTGAGGACACGGCCGGCACCTGCCCAGTGAACGCTGCGCCAACTTTGTTATCCCCTCGGAATAATCCGAACGTGGCGTTTTTGCCTTTCTGCACTAACTTTGAAGGCTCACATTCAATAGCGCTGTTTAGCTAGTGTGGCAGCGTCGGTACTGTTTCACGCCAAAAATTTGCTTCATCCAAAGAGATTGCATGGTGACACCTAGCCCATGGCGTGCACGGACTGACCAATCAAGGTAACAATGCTTCAGCCTAGTGCCAATACCGTGGTAGTAAAACGTGTGTCTTCTAGTTTTTCAAGTTTCCAGTTCTTCCCCCAAATTTTTGGTATATTTTGTTATATTTCTCATCCATCACATTGGCAGTAGTATGAAGTTATGCTCTTCATGTTGAATTTGTGAAAGGTTGGAAGTGGGGTAGGAGGAAGTACATTTTTGGTCATTTAATGATGTACCTTCAGAGGAGTCGGATGCCGACCACCATCTGCGATTGTTTGGCACAATTTGCTGATCTTGAGGACATGTAAGTGTTCTCAATCTGTAATCTGAGCAGATCGTTTCTCGTATGTTTTGGGTATGTAAGCTGGATCGCTGATTTAATTGCGGTGTTCCGAAAGGATAGGCTAAAGACGGTAGGCGGTGGCTTGTTTGTTGCTGTTGGAAGTAGTTTATCTTGTCGCGAAATTGAAGTAGATAGTTCCTGTGAATTAGTATGGGCAGAGGCATTTGTTGTCAAACGGAATAAAATAATAATTGAATCATTTTACCGATATCCCAATTCAGATGATACAGTTGTTGAAAGGGTCAAAGAAAACTTGATTTTGATTTCAAACACATACCCCACTCATACCATTATAGTTGGTGGTGACTTTAATTTACCCTCGATATGTTGGCGAAAATACATGTTTAACTCCAGACGTAAGCATAAAACATCATCCGAAATTGCGCTAAACGTATTCCCGGAAAATTATTTCGAGTAGTTAGTTCATGAGCCCACGCGAATAGTAAACGGTTGTGAAAACACACTTGACCTCTGCCGGCCGCTGTGGCCGAGCGGTTCTAGGAGCTTCAGTCCGGATCCGCGCTGCTGGTACGAACGCAGGTTCGAATCCTGCCTCGGGCACGGGTGTGTATGATGTCCTTAGGTTTGTCACGTTTAAGTAGAGAACGTCTAGGGGACTGATGATCTCAGATGTTAAGTCCCATAGCACTTAGAGTCATTTGCACCATTTGAACTTGACACCTCAGCAACAAATAATCCTGAGTTAATAGCGAGCATCAAAACAGATACAGGGATTAATGAACACAGGGTTTTCGTAGCGAGATTGAATATTGTAACTCCCAAATCCTCCAAAAATAAACGAAACATATACATATTCCAAAAAGCAGATAAAAATTCACTTCACACCTTCCTGAAAGACAATCTCCACTCCCTCTAAATTAATAATATAAATGTAGGCCAGATGTGGCTTGACTCAAAGAAATAGAATCGGCAGAAATTGAGAGATTTATAGCAAATAAATTAACAAACGACGGAGTTGATCCTCATTGGTACACAAAACAGATCAGAACACTGATGCAGAAACAACGAAACAAACATGCCAGATTTAAACAAACGCAAAATCTCCAAGATTGGCTATCTTTTACAGAAGCTTGAAATTTATCGTAGACTTCAATGCGATATGCTTATAATAGTTTCCACAACGAAACTTTGTCTCGAAAATCCAAAGAGATTCTGGTGAAGTGTGAAGTGTGTCAGCGGCAAGAAACAATCAATGCTTTCTCTGCGCGATAGCAATGGAGATACTATCGACAACAGTTCTGCCAAAGCAGAGTTACTAACCATAGCCTTCCGAAATTCATTCACAAAAGAAGACGAAGTAAATATTCCATAATTCGAATCGAGAACAGCAGCTAACATGAGTAACGTAGAAGTAAATATCCTCGAAGTAGTGAAGCAACTTAATCACTTAATAAAAGCAAATCTTCTGGTCCAGACTGCATACCAGTTAGGTTCCTTTCAGAGTATGCTGATGCATTAGCTCCATACTTAACAATCATACACAACCGCTCGGTCGACGAAAGATCCGTACCCAAAGACTGGAAAGTTGCACAGGTCACACCAGTATTCAGGAATGGTAGTAGGAGTAATCCACTAAATTACAGGCTCATATCGTTAACGTCGATATGCAGCAGGATTTTGGAAAATGTATTGTGTACGAACACAACGAATTACCTCGAACAGAACGGTCTGTTGATACACAGTCAACATGAATTTAGAAAACATCGTTCTTGTGAAACACAACTAGCTCTTTATTCGCATGAAGGGATTTCAGATTGATTCCGTATTTCTGGATTTCCGGAAGGCTTTTGACACTGTACCACACAAGCGGCTTGTAGTAAAATTGCGTGCTTCTGGAATATCGTCTCAGTTATGTAACTGGATTTGTGATTTCCTATCAGAGAGGTCACAGTTCATAGTAATTGACGGGAAGTCATCGAGTAAAACAGAAGTAATTTCTGGCGTTCCCAAAGCGAAAATTGGCAGTTGACCCTACATAACGAAAAGTGTGAGGTCATCCACATGAGCGCTAAAAGGAATTCTTTAAACTTCGGTTATACGATAAATCAGTCAAATCTAAAGGCCGTGAATTCAACAAAATACCTAGGGATTACAATTACAAACGACTTAAATTGGAAGGAATCCATAGAAAATGTTGTGGGGAAGGCTAACCAAAGACTGCGTTTTATTGGCAGGACACACATTTAACAGATTTACTAAGGAGACTGCCCACACTACGCTTGTCCGTCCTTTTATAGAATACTGCTTCGAGGTGTGGGGTTCTTACCAGATAGGACTGACCGAGTACATCGAAAATGTTCAAAGAAGGGCAGCACGTTCTGTATTACAGCGAAATATGGCTGAGAGTGTCACTGAAATGATACTGAATTTGGGCTGAACATCATTAAAACAAAGGCGTTTTTCGTTGTCATGGAATCTTCTCACTAAATTCCAATCACCAACTTTTTCCTCTGAATGTGAAAATATTTTGTTGACACCGATCTACTTCGGAAGAGACAATCATCACGATAAAGCAAGGGAAATCAGAACTCGTACGGAAAGATATAGATGTTCATTCTTTCCGAGAGCTATAAGAGATTGGAATAATAGAGAATTGTGAAGGTCGTTCGATGAACCCTCTGCCAGGCACTCAAGCGTGATTTGCAGAGTATCCATGTAGATGCAGATGTAATTGTAGACTTGTATTTTGTTTCTTTAATCTGTCTGCGAGTCTGACAGATAAGGAAAATTTTCTGCTTCGTTCTCCATACAGCCTTCCTTTCATTTGGTAACTCCCACAGTGTTAGCAAAACATTTGTTAACGTTATTTCGTGACTCAGTTATTCTTGTTCTGTAATAACTTTTGATTGACCTTTGAGAAACTTAAGAGTAAATAAAATTCCGTTAAAGATTCTTAACTTGACCTACAACTTTCCTGGTTAGGAGCCGCATTCAAAAAAATAAATGTAACCTGGCCGACTCCAAAGATGTGCTCTGCTGTTTCGGTGTTGTCCTTTGCATACAATGGTCATATCAGACGATGGGTTACTGATTATTTCATTTTTTTAATAGCAGCAAGCTCAAACTCTCCTCGACATCACTAGAACACTTACTTATCAACAGGAAGCTAATAAGGGCAGAACAGATGATCGACACAAATGTAAAGGCAGCCAACAAATTAACTTCGGAGACAACATGTGCTGTGTAGAAGGATTCGTTGAGACTAATTGTCGCACTCATGTGAAATAGACTGCAAACACATTCTACATCTCCAACGGCAATGTTACAAATATCGTTCACAACCAGGCACGGAAAGATGAGGAAAGGAAGGGGGGGGGGGGTGAAAGGGGCGCTGGTGGTGTAATTGTAGAGTCTTGTACTGTAGGAAGCAAGGGAGAGGTTGTTGTTATGGGTGGCTGGTATCCTCATTCTACAACACAATTGCATGTGTGGATTAACACGGTCCTTTATTTACATGAACACATAGCTGCTACTTGACTTGAACAGAGTCCATGAGTTGTGGTACATGCTCAACAGTAATAGTCCTCCTGCACACAGTATCATTAATCTTGCTATTACACTAATCTGGTCGCTATGTACTGTCATAACCCTCGATGTGAACAGAGCCCGCACTGTAACTAACTGACAGACGCCAAAGTGGAGTGTGTGAGTCACTGAGACTCTCCAGTCACCGGCGGCAACCTAAATACATGACGCCGAGAAGGCGCTGGCGGCGTGTTGCATGTTGGTGTGTCTCTGGCCTCTCTCGTGATAGGTGTGCTTGATCATGTGGCTACTTATCGATCTTCGCGCTTTATCTTTGCTGACCCGTATGCTGGCGACAGCGCAGTAATCATGTGACTCACGTCTCCTCTGCTCTCACTCCCAACCATATTAGAATGGCCTACTGGGAGAATTAAGTTACATGGAATCTAAGAGTCTCAAAAGTAGCAAGCAATTCTACAACTTACATGTCAGGTTTAGCTCTAGATATTTTCAGCTACTTGAGTGAGGGGCTGCTCTCTTGGATAGCCTTGCAGCCTGACTGGTAACATTCCAACCAAGTAAAAGTGCACATTCAGAGGCTGACTACTTGATTTCGACAAAAATCTTTCGTGAATAATACACAGGAAGTTGAGTAAGGGAAAACAGGAAAGCAAAGGCTCTGCACTAAAAAGAAGAAGGTAAGTAACATCCATCATGTATGCAGAAACGACTGAAAGAAATAGCATTCCGTTCATTTACACTCTCATATAGCCATAGCTTACAGACCTAGAGTTCTCAGTCGTAGTGCTCAGCGAAACACTGGTAATTAAGAGCACATATATTGATATTATAATTATGTTCTAAAACTTTAGAGTGTTTAAATTTTTAGTTGAAACATGTACTCTTCTGATATCAGGGATATGCCTTACAAAGGCTATATCTTTCTGAATATTAATTTCCTCTGTGTGATGGTAAAACATTGTAATATTTACTATTATTAAGTAAGTGTTACTGTTAGTGTTGCTGTTGTGGCCTTCAGTCTGAAGACTGGTGTGATACAGCTCTCCAAGCTACTCCGTCCTGTGTGAGCCTCTTCACAACCGACTAACTGTTGCAACCTACATTCTTCTGAATCTGCTTACTGCATTCATCTCTTGGTTTCCCTCTACGATTTTTACCCCCCCCCCCCCCCCCACCTCCCCCACTTACCACCAATACTAAACTGGTGATCCGTTGATGTCTCAGTATGTGTATATTAACCGTTTCTTCTTTTGGTCAAGTTGTACCACAAAATTCTTGTCTCCCCAATTCTATTCAGTACCTCCTCGTTAGTTACATGATCTACCCACCTAATCTTCAATATACTTTTGTAGCACTATATTTCGAAAACTCATATTCTCTTTTTGTCTAAACTGACTAACTTTCAGTTCCATACATGGCTACACTACAGACATATACTTTCAGAAAAGACTTCCTAACACTTAACTCTATATTCGAAGTCAACAAATTTCTCTTCTTCAGAAATGCTTTTCTTACCATTGCCAGTTTACTACGGCCGTAGTAAATAGAAAAAAACTCATATACTACTTTACAGGCAAGTGACTCGTTTCCTAAACTAATTCCCTTAGCATCACCTGACTTAATTCGACTATATTCCATTATCTTTGTTTTCCTTTCGTTGATGTTCATCCTGTATCCTCCCTTCAAGGCAATGTCCGTTACGTTCAACTGCTCTTACAAGTTCTATTGTCTCTGACAGAATTACAGGAACATCGCAAGCCTTAAAGTTTTTATTTCTTTTCCCTGAATTTTAATTCCAACTCCAAATTTTTCTTGGTTTTTTTCACTGCTTGTTCAATGCACAGATTGAATAACATCGGGCATAGGCTACAGCCCTGTCTCACTCCCTTCTCAACCACTACCCCCCGACTCTTATTGCTGTGGTCTGGTTTCTGTAAAAGTTATAAATAGTCTTTCGCTCCCTTTAGTTTAGCCCTGATACCTTCAGAATTTCAAAGAGACTATCCCAGTCAACATTCTCAAAAGCTTTCTCTAAGTCTACAAATGCTATAAACGTAGGCTTGCTTTTCCTTAACCTATCTTCTAAGTTAAGTCGTAGGATCAGTATTACCTACATTTCTCCGGAATCCAAATAAATTCTACCAGTTTTTCCATTCTTCTGTAAAGAATTCGTGTTAATATTTTGCAACCATGACTTATTAAACTGATAGTTCGGTATTTTCACAACTGTCATCACTTGATTTCTTTGGAACTGGAATTATTATATTTTTCTTAAAGTAGTGGTTATTTCGCCTGTCTCATACATCTTGTACACCAGATGGAAGAGTTTTACCATGGCTGGCTCTCCAAAGGCTGTCAGTAGTTCTGACGGAATGTCGTCTACACCCGGTGCCTAATTTCGACTTAGATCTTTCAGTATGTATCCCTCCCCTGATGAATTATACTTGTAAATCCTTACATTTGACTTTGAGCCATTGCTGCTTAGCTATTTTGCACTTCCTGTCAATTGGATTTTTTAAATGTTTGTGTTCCCTTTCGCCTGCTTCATTTGCTGTGTTTCTATTTTTTCTCCTTTCATCTATTAAATTCAATATCTCTTGTGTTACCCAAGGATTTCTACTAGGCTTTGTCTTTTTACCTATTTGATCCTCTGCTGCCTTCACCATTTCATCTCTTAGAGCTACCCATTCATCTCCTACTGTATTCTTTTCTTCTGTTCTAGTCACACGTTGCCTAATGCTCCTTCTTAAACTCTCAGCAACCTCTGGTTCTTTCAGTTTATCCAGCCCCACCTCCTTAATTTCCTATCTTTTTCCAATTTCTTCAGTTTTAATCTACAGTTCATAACCAATAAATGGTGATCAGAGTCCACATTTGCCTCTGGAAATGTTTTACAATTCAAAACCTTCGTAAATCCCTGTCTTACCGCTATATATAATCAGTGTGAAACCTTCCTTTGTCTCCAATTCTCTTCCAAGTACACGACCTTCTCTCATGATTCTTAAACCAAGTGTTGGCGATGATTAAATTATGCTCTCAGCAAAACTCTACCAAGCTGCTTTCTCTTTCATTCCTTTCCCCCTAGTCCATATTCATCTACTATTTTTCCTTCTCTTCCTTTTCCTACTATGGAATTCGAGTCGCCCGTCACTATTAAATTTTCGTCTCCCTTAACTATCTGAATAATTTCTTTTATCTCATCATACATTTCCTCAATCTCCTCCTCATCTGCGGAGCTAGTTGGCATATAAACTTGTACTACTGTGTTGGGTGTGGGCTTCGCGTCTATCTTGCCTACGATAACGCGTTCACTATGGTGTTCGTAGTAGCTTACCCGCATTCCTACTTTCTTATTCATTGTTAAACCTACTCCTGCATTATCCCGATTTTAATTTTGTATTTATGACACGGTATTCACCCGACCTTCCTACTATATCTAACTTCAACTGATCGATTTCCCTTTTTAAATTTTCTAACCTATCTGCCCGATTAAGGGATCTAACTTTCTACCCTCCGATCCGTAGAATGCCAGTTTTTTTTTCTCCTGGTGATGACATCCTCTTGAGTAGTCCCCGCCCAGAGAGCCGTACGGGGGACTATTTTACCTCTGGACTATTTTACTCAAGAGGATGCAATCATCATTTAACCATACAGTAGAGTTGGATGTCTTCGGGAAAAATTATGGCTGTAATTTCCCCTTGCTTTCAGCCGTTCACTGTACGAGCACAGCAAGGCCGTTTTGGTTGATGTTGCAAGGCCAGATCAATCAGTCATCCAGACTGTTGGCCCTGCAACTACTGAAAAGTCTGCTGCCCCTCTTTAGGAACCATACGCGTGTCTGGTCTCCCAACGGATACCCCTCCGTTGCACGCACCTATCTGTATCGCTGAGGTACGCAAGCCACCCTACCGACGGCAAGGTCCATTGTTCATGGCGGAGGGCGGGGGGGGGGGGGGGGAACTATTGCCATTATTTCATTAAAGTATTTTATACATTTTATGGTAACTGTACTATTTATTAATATTACGTAAGACAAAAAAGTATCCGGACACCACTTTTTAATGCGGGATTGACCACTAGACGCCACGAGAGGCGGGGTTTCCGGTATAAAAGGAGACGAGGGGTATTGTGTTGTCGGCAGAGAAGAAGTAACAGACGAAAGGAGCACTCAGGACAGCCCAGTGAAGTATGAACAGCTAAATCAAGACCTGAAGTCATGCACATACTGACGGACAGGGACCGTCGAACATTACGACCCGTGGTTACAAAAATGGCTTGAAATCAGCGGAAGGAAACATGAGTTCCAAAGTGTTACCAACAGCCCAGCTAGCACAATGACGGTGTGTAGGGAGTTAAACAGAATGGGGTGCAATGGTCCAACAGCTCCTCATAAGTCACATATTTCAGGAAGCAAGGAAGGAAGATTGGGTTTAACGTTCCGTCGACGACGTGGTCATTAGAGACGAAGCCAGAGCTCATATTGTGTCAAGGATAGAGAAGGAAATTGGGCGTGTCCTTTCAAAGGAAACATTCCGATATTTTCCAGGAGCGATTTATTGAAATCACGGGAAACCTAATTCTGGGTGGTCGGACGCGGGTTTGAACCGACCTCCTCCCGTATGCCAGTCCACTGTGCTAATCGCTGCACCACCTCGCTCAGTCACACATTTCAGTAGCCAGTGCTAATGGAAGCTTTAGATGGTGTAAAGAGCAGCGCGACTGGACAGCGGGTGATTGGAAAAGAGTAATTTGGAGTGATGAATCACGCTGAGCACTGTGCTATGAGCTAGAAGCAATTGGTTTTAGCGAATGCCTGGATAACGCTACATGCCATCGCGTGTGGTGCCAACAGTAAAGAATGAAGGAGGTGGTCTTCCGGTATGTGGGTGTTTTTTGTGGTTAGGGTGTGGTCCCCTTATTACACTTCAGAAAATGCTAAATGCGAAAAGATATGAACACATTTTACAGCATTGTGTGCTGTATTCAGTAGAGGAACAGCACCGGTGAGGCAACGGTTTGTGGAGAATGACGTTCCTTTAATGGACTGTCCAGTCGCGCTGCTCTGATCCCAGTGGAAATCTAATGTCTCTGGTTTCAGCTGTTGAGGAAGGGTAGGCTGCCATTACTCCATAGATATTCAGGCACCTCATTGAAATTGTTCCCAGCAGAGCTGAAGCCGGGATAAAGACGAAGGGTACACACACCCCATATTAATGTTCGCTAACAATAAAAGGTGTCCACATACTTTTGATCAGACACCATACTTCTGTGCATTTTCGGGCATGTGAGTTTCAAATGCTATATTTTTATTGTTGTATTAAAAGATTTTAAACATTTTATGGTAACTAAACAATACAATTTATTATTATTTTAAAATATTTCACATATTTTGTTGTTACTATTTAAGTCTATAACGTGTGGCCGCTAATGGTGAGGATGAGTTTGCGACACGTTATATTCATATTTAAAGGGAAGAAGGGGGGGGGGGGGGTGGGCGGCAGTGGCAGTAACAAACTAAGATACCGCCAGAACGAAACAGTTTCAGCGCCGGTGCACAACACATTAGACTACCGGTACAGATGTTCTCTGTAGGTACCGCTGCGACTCTCAGACAAGAATGAAGCCAAGGAAATAAGGTTGTGTGTCCAGCACATCATGCAGTACGAGGCGGACGGTGTTCCATTCCCGCACCTATAATTACAAGGAGCAAAATTTGGGTGCATCGTGCGACGTTTGAAACGAAGAAAGCATCAGTGACATGGACACACAGTCTCCCTTCCCCCTCTCTCCCCCTTTCCTGTACGAAATTCAAAACAACACTATCAGTGAACAAATGATGATGATGATGAGGAGGAGGAGGAGGAGGAGGAGGAGGATTCGTGGTTTCGGCCGCTAAACGGCGATGTCACCAGCGCCCTATCAGTGGAGAAACGTTTGATCAGAGTCCTTTGGGAAAGGCAAGTGAATGTTGCCAGCTAGTGTGCCGCGCTTCAACGGTTGGAGCAGGCGTTTCGGAAGAAACTACGGCGATTGAGACACGACAACGCCTCACCGCGTACGGCCTTGGTCACGCGCGATTTGGTTCGGTATTTCCAGTGGACTGTATTCGAAATCTCTCCTCACAGTACGGATCTCCCAGTAACTGAGCGTAATCCATCTGGACCCATAAGGAAAAATCGGACCGATCGCCCTTCAGACGGATGTTGACGTTCAGGGACTGTTGCTAAGTGTCTCCTAGACCTGAACCCTGATTTCTTTTATGCCTGTTTCGAAAAATTGTTTTACTGCTGGAACAAATGATTAGCCAGTCATGATGGCTGTGTGGACAAGTAATATGTATGAGTGCCATAGGAACTTTGATTTCCTGAATAAAAATTTTCCAAGGCATACAAGGATCTGGGAAATGAACTCTTTGATGCGGCTGCCAAGGAGACTTCCTCCATTCCAACTCCTACTCGCTGTTCAGTTCCCTGCAGGCTTTTACCACATACCTGATCATAAAGACCATGTGTTGGTGGTAGGCACAGTGGCTGGAAGTGAGGAGTAAGTAATAAGCTGCGGTCAGTGAAACCTTCAATGCGACCGTGGCTTACCTCATTCCGACGCCGACAAACTGACGGCTCAGAGTGGGATATTACTCATTGACACATTGCTTTTGCGTTCGTTGCGAGGAGACACCAGTGCGTCAAAGACGTGGAACACAGATGTGAATAGTTTTTCTATTGAGTGTTTTTTATATGACGACCGGAAGGCAGACCGGGTCTCCCGAGCAAGGTGGTGCAGTGGTTAGCACACTGGACTTGCATATGGGAGGATGGCGGTTGAAATCCGGCTCCATCGAGATTTCCTTAAATCACTCCAGGAAAAGGTCACGTGAGTTAAAACAACAGTCTATATCACAATGCGATCTAGACTGCCGGCCGAAGTGGCCGTGCGGTTCTAGGCGCTGCAGTCTGGAACCGCGAGACCGCTACGATCGCAGGTTCGAATCCTGCCCTGGGCATGGATGTGTGTGATGTCTTTAGGTTAGTTAGGTTTAACTAGTTCTAAGTTCTAGGGGACTAATGACCTCAGAAGTTGAGTCCCATAGTGCTCAGAGCCAATTGAGCCATTTTTTTTATCTAGACTGTTGTTTTAAACAAGTTGTAACACCAGATCGTCCGCAGCTCGTGGTCGTGCGGTAGCGTTCTCGCTTCCCACGCTCGGGTTCCCGGGTTCGATTCCCGGCGGGGTCAGGGATTTTATCTGCCTCGTGATGACTGGGTGTTGTGTGATGTCCTTAGGTTAGTTAGGTTTAAGTAGTTCTAAGTTCTAGGGGACTGATGACCATAGATGTTTAGTCCGTTAATGCTCAGAGCCATTTGAAGCCATCACCAGATCGTTGTCACTCCTCTGGACGATGTTTTCCAAATTTATGAAATGCCGGAATGGTTCCTCTGAAAGGCCGTTAACGATTTCCTTCCCCATCCTTAACAATAACAATCCGAGTTTGTGCTCCGTCTATAACGACCTCGGTGTCGACGGGACATTAAATCCTAATCATCCTTCCTTCCCGGGTCTCCCACAGGACCTGCCCTCTATTTTACATTATAATAAGGTGAGCTGAGTTTGGTTCGTATTTTAAGGTTTTGTGTGGTGCCAGGAGTCCCTCCCAAAACAATTAATGTGTCGCACGATTGGCCTGGTCACCTATTATTTCTAAGTAGCCGCCTAGCCACAATAATCTTGGCGCTTTTCAGTGAGTACTGGCATTTTATCCTCCATCTTATTTAGCTATTCTAATGTGCTTAGTCTGTATTTTATGATTTTTATGAGCCTCAGTGTGGTGTCACCGCCAGACACCACACTTGCTAGGTGGTAGTTTTAAATCGGCCGCGGTCCATTAGTACATGTCGGACCCGCGTGTCGCCACTGTCAGTACTTGCAGACCTAGCGCCACCACATGGCAGGTCTAGAGAGGCGGACTAGCACTCGCCCCAGTTGTACGACGACATTGCTAGCGACTACACTGACGAAGCATCGCTCATTAGCCGAGCAGATAGTTAGAATAGCCTTCAGCTAAGTCCATGGCTACGACCTAGCAAGGCGCCATTAGCCTTACAGTGATTGTAATTAACCGTATCTGGAGATACTCATTTGTATCGTCAATAGCGATGTACCACAAGGATGAATTAAAGTTAAGTATTCAAGGAGCTGCATATTTTTCTCTATAGCATTCATCAAGTATCCTGTTCCAGAACTCACGCCAGCCGGCGTGTGTGTACGCGTGCCTTTCGGTAACCTCACCCTGTGTCTAGACTCTTGTCTAGACACAACACTCAGAAAGTCAGTCTTGTATTTTCAGTTCTTGTTTGTTTACACAACATCGTTTCAAAATTTATTATTATTTTTTAAAAATATTTTCACCACCCTCGTCTCTATTTTCTTCAAGCAAGGGCGCTGATGGCCGTGTCGTTTAGAGCCTTAAAACACCAGTCAGGGTAATAAACATCATCAATAAAAATTTTCTCACAGATGACTTCTTGTCTTGCTTTTTGAACCAGACTTGTACAAAAACAAATATAAAATTAAAGATAACCATACGAAAATATTGATCAACTAGTAAAATCTTACAGCAAAAGAGCATTTACGAAAGTTATTAATACCACCATTCCGATCTGTTCTATCAGCGTAACGCGCAGCCTGGTCTCTTTCCGATATGGGGAGGTAAGCCGGACCAGGGCGAATCCGGGCGGCAGGCTGACGACCGTGGCTGGCGCGTCGGCCAGCCCTGTTGTGGCTTTTAGGTGGATTTCCATGCTCGTCTTGGTAAATTCTGGGCTGGTCTACAATTTTAGCCTCCGAATATACGATACACAGCTAAAATACGATCAAACACGGAACGAAGTTTATACAATCCACAGACAGGTCGTACCCACGACTTCCCTTTCTTAGGTTACCTTGACGACTATGGCGACTGTAAGTCATCCGGTGGCAAACATAAGTAAAATAATAAATACGCCAAAGCGTAAGTACCGTGGATCCCGTCCAGACGAGATTAATGCTCAGCAAAAGAAAAAGGAGAAGGATGAGATTAATATCACAGTTCTACAGTAGCTGTATTCCAGGGAAGCTAACTGAGCAACAGCGTTTGCATAGGTCTTCATGAAGTTATTCGTGTCTCCAAGAAATCATCTTACTGGGCATTCACTAATAACATACTTCACTTTCTGCTTCTTGTACCACAGTGTTTCTGCAGTCCCCAGTTGGGAAAGAGATAATGCACATAGTGGATGCCCGTTCTGATGGCGTTGAGGTGGCTGCAGATTTTTCTTGATCCTAGAGACTTCGGCGTAGTCAGTTCGCCCGTGGGCAGGGGTAGATTGGTTAGGCCTACCCACCAGGTATAGAGTATCATTACAGGCAGTACTAGTTCATTCCACAACCTCCTCCGGTTTCGGGTGTTTTCACACCCATCCACAGAAGATGCACCGTTATATTTGCGAAACGCAGAACAAATACATGATGGCTATAGCATATACCATGAACGTAAACACAAAGAACTGCATGCATAGCTGGCGAATGTGCATCATGATTATAATTTTAGTTTGGTGAAGAGACTCTTGAAGAGGTGGGCGAATAGAATAAATAAGGATTATAGGTGTAAGAAAGACGCAATGGCAATGAACATACAAAACAAAACGCTTTCCATAAAGCGAGAAAGCTGTTACGAAACAATAATACGAATCTCGAGACCAGAAGCAGATTCACGAAAAGCTATGTTTGGAACATAAATCTATATGGTTACGAAATGTGGACGAAGAGGAAGACAGAAATGAATCGATTACGAACTCTTTGAAATGTAGTGTAGACACCCCGCTAAGAACAATGAAAGAGCAAATGTTCAAATGTGTGTGAATTCCTGAGGGACTAAACTGCTGCGGTCATCGATCCGAAGACCTACACGCTACTTAAACTAACTAATGCTAAGAACAACACATACACCCATGCCCAAGGGAGGACTCGAACCTCCGGCGGGAGGGGCCGCGCAGTCCGTGATATGACGCCTCTAAACTCGCGGCCACTGAAAGAGCACATATCACAACATGAGTATTAGCTGAAAACCGTATATTAAGTAATGGTGAAAGGAATTATGAATAAATAACGCAGTGAGCTGATGAAGGAAGCTGTAACATTTATTTTGGAATCAGGATGATACTTGGCCGGTAGAAGTGGAGAACTGCATCCGCCTATGACGCGTGGCTTCCTTCTCCGGCGAGAGGACCCTCCAATGTGTGGTGCTTGTGGCGTTCAGGTCACTGTGCGCCACGTTTTATTGGATTGCGTTTTATTTTCTGACCAGCGGGTCGCGGCTGACTTGCCAGCGGACCTGCCATCTCTTTTAGGCAACACTCGGACGAATGTGGTTAAAGTTTTAGACTGCTGTGCCCTGTCAAATGTTTTTACAAAGATTTTAGGGAGAGGATTTTAATTTGCTCACTGTGTGACAAGCTCGCCCATATTTTATGTAAGTGGCCAGCCAATAACAATTTCCTGTGACATTTTTGTTGCTATGTTTCCCCTTTCCTTAGGTTTTACTTTCTTATGTAGCATTTTCCTTCTTTTCCTGCTTTCTTTCAGTGTGTGCTTTAGTTTTCTTAGGTCTGTCCACATTCGTTCCTTTTAATGTGTGTCAGGGCCCTGATGACCTCGCTGTTGAGCGCCCATAAGCCCCAACACACCACCACCACCGGGCAACGCATCCTTACGGATGATTATTGCAATAACAGTGAAAGAAATAGTAGCAACGATGTTGTCTCTCAATGCTCACATCCGCTTCTTCCTTCTTATTAGCGTGGCTGCGGAAATTTTTGGAGAATTCACAGAAAACACAGTATGTACGCCTGCTACACGTGAGGTCACATATAAAAACATAACTGTCGAATGGGAACCTCAGTCTGCAATCGACTTCTACGTTATCGATATGCCAAAACTCATACAAAAGTTATTTAATAAGTGTAAGTGGTTGTTGTTGTTGTTGTTGTTGAGGTCTTCAGTCCTGCGACTGGTTTGCTGCATTTCTCCATGCTACACTATCCTGTGCAAGCTACTTCATCTCCCAGTACCTACTGCAACCTACCTTCTTCTGAATCTGTTTAGTGTATGCATCTCTTGGTCTCCCTCTACGATATTTACCCTTCACGCTGCCTTCCAAAACTAAAGTGGTGATCCCTTGATGCCTCAGACTATGCCCTACCAACCGATCCCTTCTTCTGGTCAAGGTGTGCCACAAATTTTCTTCTCACCAATTCTATTCAATACCTCCTCATTAGATATGTGATCTACCCATCTAATCTTCAGCATTTTTCTGTAGCACCACATTTCGAAAGCTTCTATTCTCTTCTTGTCCAAACTATTTATCGTGCACGTTTCACTTCCATACTTGGCTACACTTCATACAAATACTTTCAGAAACGACTTCCTAACGCTTAAATCTATACTCGATGTTAACAAATTTTCTTCTTCAGAAACGCTTTCCTTGCCATTGCCAGTCTACATTTTATATCCTCTCTACTTTCATCATCTGTTATCTTGCTCCCCAAATAGAGAAACTCATTTACCACTTTAAGTGTCTCATTTCCTAATCTAATTCCCTCAGCATCACCCGACTTAATTCCACTACATTCCATTATCCTCGTATTGCTTTTGTTGGTGTTCATCTTATATCCTCCTTTAAAGACATTGTCCATTCCGTTCAACTGCTCTTGCAGGTCCTTTGCTGTCTCTGACAGAATTACAATGTCATAGACGAACCTCAAAGTTTTTATTTCTTCTCCATGGATTTTAATACCTACTCCAAATTTTCCTTTTGTTTCCTTTACTGCTTGCTCAATATACAGATTGAATAACATCGGGGAGAGGCTACATCCCTGTCTCACTCCCTTCCCAACTCCTGTTTCCCTTTCATGCCCTTCGAGTCTTATAACTGCCATCTGGTTTCTGTACAAATTGTAAATAGCCTTTCGCTCCCTGTATTTTACCCCTGTCACCTGCAGAATTTGAAAGAGAGTATTCCAGTCAACATTGTCAAAGGCCTTCTCTAAGTATACAAATGCTAGAAACATAGTTTTCCCTTTCCTTAATCTATTTTCTAAGATAAGTCGTAGGGTCACTATTGCCTCATGTGTTCCAACATTTCTACGGAATCCAATCTGATCTTCCGGCGAGGTCGGCTTCTACCAGTTTTTCCATTCGTCTGTAAAGAATTCGTGTTAGTATTTTGCAGCAGTGGCATATTAAACTGGTAGTTCGGTAATTTTCACATATGTCAACACCACCTTTCTTTGGGATTGGAATTATTATATTCTTCTTGAAGTGTGACGGTATTTCGCCTGCCTCATACATCTTGCTCACTAGATGCTAGAGTTGTGTTAAGGCCTGGCTCTCCCAAGGCTGTCAGTAGTTCTAATGGAATGTTGTCTACTTCCGGGGCTTTGTTTCGACTTAGGTCTTTCAGTGCTCTGTCAAACTCTACACGCAGTATCATATCTCCCATTTCATCTTCAGCTACATTCTCTTCCATTTCCATAATATTGTCCTGAAGAACATCGCGCTTGCATGGACACTCTATATACTCCTTCCACCTGTCTGCTTTCCCTTCTTTGCTTAGAACTGGGTTTCCATCTGAGCTCTTGATATTCATACAAGTGGTTCTCTTCTCTCCAAAGGTCTCTTTAATTTTCCGGTGGGCAGTATCTACCTTACCCCTAGTGATATGCGCCTCTACATATTTACATATGTCCTCTAGCCATCCCTGCTTAGCTATTTTGCACTTCCTGTCAATCTCATTTTTGAGACGTTTGTATTCCTTTTTGCCTGCTTCATTTACTGCATTTTTGTATTTTCTCCTTTCATCAATTAAATTCAATATCTCTTCCGTTACCCAAGGATTATTACTAGCCCTCCTCTTTTTACCTACTGTATCCTCTGCTGCCTTCACTATTTCATCTCTCAAAGCTACCCGTTCTTCTTCTACTGTATTTCTTTCCCCCATTCTTGTCAATGGTTCCCTAATGCTCTTCTTGAAACTCTCTACAACCTGTGGTTCTTTCAGTTTATCCAGGTCCCATCTTCTCAAATTCCCACCTTTTTGCAGTTTCTTCAGTTTTAATCTACAGTTCAGAACCAATAGATTGTGGTCAGAGTCCACATCTGCCCCTGGAAATGTCTTACACTTTAAAACCTGGTTCCTGAATATCTGTCTTAACATTATATAATCTATCTGAGACCTTCCAGTATCTCCAAGCTTCTTCCATGTATACAACCTTCTTTAATTATTCTTGAACCAAGTGTTAGCTATGATTAAATTATGCTCTGTGCAAAATTCTACCAGGTGGCTTCCTCTTCCATTCCTTACTCCCATGCCATATTCACCTACTCCGTTTCCTTCTCTTCCTTTTCCTACTATCGAGTTCCAGTCACCCATGACTATTAAATTTTCGTCTCCCTTCACTATCTGAATAATTTCTTTTATCTCATCATACATTTCCTCAATCTCTTCGTCATCTGCGGAGCTAGTTCGCATATAAACTTGTACTACTGTAGTAGGCGTGGGCTTCGTGTCTATCTTGGCCACAATAATGCGTTCACTATGCTGTTTGTAGTAGCTTACCCGCATTCCTACTTTCTTATTCGTTGTTAAACCTACTCCTGCATTATCCCTATTTGATTTTGTATTTATAACCCTGTATTCACCTGACCAGAAGTCTTGTTCCTCCTGCCACCGAACTTCACTAATTCCCACTGTACCTAACTTTAACCTATTCATTTCCATTTTTAAATTTTCTAGCGTATCTGCCCGATTAAGGGATCTGATATTTCACGCTCCGATCCGTAGAACGCCAGTTTTCTGTCTCCTGATAACAACGTCCTCCTGAGTAGTCCCCGCCCGGAGATCCGCATGGGGGACTATTTTACCTCAGGAATATTTTACCCAAGAGGACGCCATCATCATTTAACCATACAGTAAAGCTGCATGCCCTCGGGAAAAATTACGGGTGTAGTTTCTCCTTGCTTTCAGCTGTTGGCAGTACCAGCACAGCGAGGCCGTTTTGGTTAGTGTTACAAGGCCAGATCAGTCAATCATCCAGACTGTTGCCCCTGCAAGTACTGAAAAGGCTGCTGCCCCTCTTCAGGAACCACATGTTTGTCTGGCCTCTCAACAGATACCCCTCCGTTGTGGTTGCACCTACGGTACAGCTATCTGCACCTGTATCGCTGAGGCACGCAAGCCTCCTCACCAACGGCAAGGTCCATGGTTCATTGGGGGGGGGGGGGGGGGGGGGGGGGGGGTTGTAAGTGGTATGGAGAGGAAATTCCAGCAGAACCCTGTACATAAAAGAAGCAAGAAGATGTATAGAATTTGTCGTGGCATAAGTGTCGCAAGTTCAGTTAGCAGCCTGTATAGGAAGATTTTAAAAAGAAGAACAAAACGCAATAACTGAAGTGGAAGAACAAAGTGGTTTTCGAAGAGGTAGGATGTGTGTATATAATATCTTTACCCTTGGATAGATCGTGGAGAAGAGTTTCGAAAGGAGTCCAAGCAGTGTTTTGGTGTTCATAGCTGGAAAAATCAAATGACACAGTGCCACTAAAGTTATTGTTCGATGTGCTGTGTCCAGAGTAGATACCAAAAATTTATGTAAGAAGTTCAGAAAGTTTGCAAGGAGTTCTTCTATATTTGGTGTTCCAACGTATCAATATTATACTCCTTACTTATCGTTGGCTTCTGGAACCTTCGAACCTGAGCGCGCCTTTTCTATGGAGGAAAGATTGCCGTGGTGTATAATAACAATAATGCCCCAGCAGTAGTGGTCACCCACCGGCTTGGTGTGAGCAAAGACAGCGGTCGTTGTTGAGTTCCCGCACGGTTGGCGGCAGCTGCGTCGCGGATAAACAGTGTGAATAAATTAGTAGAAGGTATAGTTAAGAGTTGAAAGTTTTACGTCGGTACGGTTCGTAGGAGAAAACTGTTTGAATAATTCAGTTATTTCGCGGAAAGGCTCGCGGAATTAGTTGTTAGGCTAGTGTCGCATATATGAATCAGTAATTTTCTTGGGGAATCATATTGATGTTAGGACGTGAATGAAAAGGCTTCCGTGATCAGTGATTACCTGTTTAATTAGTGTGGAAACACAACGTAACAATCAATGGTTACTTCATTGCCAATGTGAAGCAAGCATAGATGTTAAAACGAGACTGTTAGAACTTTGGCATTGTTCGGGAAGCGTGATATGTGTTAAATAATGGGACAATGAAACAAAATTATTTGACTTGTACTGGTATTATTTTCCATTTTTCAGCTGATTAACTTCAATATTTCAAAATTATAAGAGACACAGTTCATATCAGGCGCAAGGTCAGGTTTTTTCGCAACTAAGCGTATTCTCTATGGAAAGTTCCGGTATTTGAAACCGATAGTCCGACAGCCGAAAACTATATCTAAAAATAAACTGCAAAGAGATTAACGGAGTTTTACAACCTCTACAAGTCGGCAGAATGTGTGATTAAACTGAGGAAAACATTTTGCAGACAGGCCTTTACAATTCACAGATGTCTGTTCATTACTGCATTTTAGCGAGTACAAGTGCTTGAATTTGTGGCCGCAACGACCTAGCTGGCTAAGTTCAAAGCTAAGTAACTGAGAAACGGTGCAAACTATCGATTTTTTTCTTAAGAGTTAAGTCTCAGCACGACCTTCCCTGCAACGCCTTTACAAGCTTTTCAGACTCTTTTTGACCACCCTGTATGTGCGGAAGACACTGGATCTCTGATGTAGAAAGTGGGTGGGCATGGGGGCTGAAGCACGGAACAGGTGTATGTACACACTTTTCTATGCTGCTAATCAGGTCATTGCAGGAAACGATGAAGAGGATACATCTTACATGCTTAGAAAGTTGTTGGAAGATACAAAAAGGGGGATTTGAAAATTAATTTTGAGAAGACGGAATATCTATGTTGTGAAGAGGAGGAAAGTAATTTGCATATTGGTGGACATCAAGTTAAAGTATGTAAAGAATTTAAGTACCTGAGTAGTATCACGTGATGGAAGATGTGACAGAGGTATCCAACAACGTATCAGACCGCTAAAGACAACTATCCAAAAATTAAATACCGTACGTTGTTCCTCAAATATGAGGTTAAAGGTTAAAATGCGATTAGACAAATCCATCAAGGACTCAGTAACAAGTTACAGGAGGGAAGGAATGTTGGGATCTCACAGAAAGGAATTAGAACAGTCTTAGAGCTTTAGCAATGGATCACTTGTAAAGCCTATTTAAAATTTCCCGACTTGACCGCGTAAGACATGAGGTAATAGGGAAAAAGACACAGACTCAATATAGTATCGTGGATAGAATAGAGGAGGGTGGATTGTTAGGGCATGTCGAAAGATTGGAAGAAGACAGATGGCCAAAAAGAGCACTTTCATGGTAACCTTCTGGAACAAGGAGAAGAAGAGGAAGATCATGAAAAGAGTGGCTAAGGAGTTCCAAAGAAGCAATGGCGAGGGGGAGAGTAGAAGAGGATGAGGAAGAATGGAGAAATCGATGGGTTTGTGAAAGGGAGAAAGCTGTAGGAACCCAGTGACCAGAAAATCTACCAATATTTACCGAGATGTCGCATTCAGTTTTGTAGTGTTATGTCCACGATATTTAGCAGCGCTACAGATTCACTTTAACGTACGTTAATATGAGCTGTAAAAGTTGCATATTGACGACAATATATCCCGACTGTGTTGTCCGACAACATTGCGACCACGCAGATTGCAGCAACATGTCCAACATTATAGAACGCTGTTGCTCGGCACTGTTCGCAGCAAAACATTTCAGGGCCAGAAATGTTTACGTGGAACCACACTGCTGTCACAAAATGGACGAACGCCAGATAGTGGGCATGAGTGCGGCTTTCCAACTGTTACATCGCACAAGGAATCGAGTAAGAAAGAAGACAGAAATTGGGCTTTGTGGATGCGTTCTTTTTTACGTGAGCGGAATGCTTCAGAAAATTTCAGCTCACGAGCTGTTGCTGGATATATAACTTTCTCACAATTTTACTGGAATGTCGAAACAACACGTACAAGCAATGGGTCCTAGAATAGCTAAAACAGATACAAACATGAAAGACTGTATACCAGTTGCTGCAACCCGACTGGAGATCACCCTTCGGTTTTTATCTATTATTGCTTCAGACAGAAATTTAATCTATCTCTTTAAAGTGCACTATACACCAATGAGCTTCGTGGTACCAGAACTATGCGGTGCACCGGTAGAAGTACTGTTATATTAAAGGCACTGAGAACTGTAAACGCCCAAAGCAAAGAAACAGTTTTGTGGAAAATAGCTGTTTGTGAAAATCAAATTGATAGACGAATCATAAGTCTCATAAGTCTGGATTCTTTTTTAACCAAGTCTCAGCATCCTATACTTTGCTATGAAAAAATAATGTACGCGCTTCATGTTATCAAATATTAGTTAATGTTGAAGATTACATTTATTATTAAAGTTAATTTACAAAATTTCGATGTGTAGGTTAGTGACAATAGTGTATTTTAAAAGTTGTAAGTTTGTAATTAATGTGAACGTAGAATCAGAACATAAAGAACAGATACTAAACGGACCATACAAAAGATAATGAGCCATTTCAACACTTCATGCTCCTCGTTGTCATAATTTTCATGAAGCACATTCTGTGGCTTCACGTTTAGACAAAACTTTCGATACACCACTGATTTTGACGTATTACTACTTTGTATATGATGTGGACGCTACATTATTATCAACCCCAGATAACAACTTAGCATCCCAGAGCAACAAAATTGTGCTTTGTGCATTGGGTCCATATGAAAATGATAAATTATGACACAGCTTTCCGTGACTGTTCATATATACAACTTAGGACTACAGGTATAGATTAAGCTGGATCGCCAAAAGATCAACAGATTTCAGGAGCATGCTACAATCTCAAAATCAATGACAGTGGTTTTTAGGCTCTTAGTGCCTTATTTTCATTACGCTTAGTTTCAAAAAAAAGATACAATGGTTGTTTATATTTTAATTTTATTCGCCAACACACGAAAACACAACAAAATTCGGATTGCGATCTTTGTATACATTACTTCTGACGTCCCACAGCTTTGGTTATAGATTAATCGTATTTACGAAATTCATAGTAGAGCCACTCGTTTGTCCACTTCTCAGTTTCTGTACATAAAAAAACTCACAACAATAACAAATAAGTAACAAAGTAGATTGCTATATGTTTGCTCGCAAACTTTCGAACAAAGGCGAAACGAAATCGTTTTCGTCCAGACACGCGACTGCTGCCCTGTCGGTAAGAGAAGCAAGAAACAAAGGTAAGAGTGAGAGGGAAGCATTTACAGACAAGGACAGACACAGACATTGCCCTGCAACACGAAACATTCTCCACCCTTGGTGGAGAACACCGGCAACCCGTCGGCAACTAATTGCAACATCAGCGATACTTCCCGGCCACATCGAAAAACTGCGGTGTACTGTAGCCACATTGGGGTAATGTTAACGGCAACGCTACTGCGGCCAAATTGTTGCCGTAAAATATGGTCCTTGTAAATGCACCTTAATTCCCGTGAAATCATTTGTTTCATTAAAAAGCATATAACAAACATAAATACTTCTACGACTTTTTTAATGGACATATTTATTTGTGTACACAACCAGCTCGTATAGTTTACAGCACAGTAGGATAGCTAGCGGGACACGATGGTGTGTTAACGACCGTTGCTGTGGTACACCAATCAGCCCGATTGAGGTTTTTAGGCGGTTTTCCATGCTCATTTAGGCAAATGCTCGGCTGATCCCCATTCTCCGACTCGGGAAGAAGTACACAAATAGATAAAATACGATAACGCACAGCACAGAATTCACACATTTCACTGACAGGTGACAGACACGACTTCCCTCCCTTATGGTAGCTGACGTCTGTGCCGACAGGAAGGGCATAGGGCACAAAGACAAATAAAAACAAATTTGTCAGATCATGAGAACAGTTCACGCTTTGTGACGGTATGAACGCTGGGATACATATATTCATTTGAATACACAAGTTTTGCACGAACAATGAGAAACATAATTTTTCAACACTTATTACGAAATTATTTACAGTTTACTTTCACGTAAACTACCTTTTTTCTTGCAATGGTTATTTGTACGCCTATCAAATTCATAATGAGTTAGGAATCCGAAATTAGCTGTTGCTTATGTTAATAAACATGGAACATTTGTATTGTATTGACAGGTGTGTGTGTGTGTGTGTGTGTGTGTGTGTGTGTGTGTGTTTGTGCTTGTGCTTCAAAATAAAACACCTTCAGTACTAAACGCAATTTATGTTCGCTAGCTCAGTTCTTTTGATTCAGTCTACAGTTGCTGGTTGTCTAGTTATGTGTGTAGAATTTTAATTTGTTTCAACAGGTTCATAATTTTGCCTTTTTGGCATCGTATATTGCATCCACGTTTTTTGGATACCCTTTACTAAGAATTAACTCTCAGCTAATTGCCAATTACTTATAGTGCATATGCATTTTCTGGCATTTCTTTCCGGCTTTCCTATTTAGTTGCAAAAGCAATCGCCATGATTAAACTTGTGCACTCCTTATATACTGTTTAGTTGGCTAACTTCATTTAATTATGCATGCATGTGTTGTTTAACTTGATGTTTGCGAAGGAACTAATTCTTACTTTATTACTAAGAAATTTTGCGATTTTATGTGATATTGTTCCATTGAAAAGCACGCCAACATACAATACTTGGTTGTATTTTCTCGTGCTTCCCGTAAAGAGTGGTGATAACGTTGGCTGTAAAAATACTGTTATTTTCAGATGCTTTCCTTGTGATGTTACCATGTAGGTAATCAACAGAAGTTGGATTGAGGCCGTTATTTTGTGTGATGGTTTTCCCGGCGTACTGCTCATACTGTTTCTTCTGACCTAATGAAATTCTATGGTATACACTATTAAGCATTGCTTGAAGTAACCCATTCTATGTTCTCGTAATATGTGTAGACCTGACTTCAGTGTTTTAGTTTATTAAGAAATAGTTTACCGAACATTATAACCATATAACTAAAGAGTAATATTTCAGTTTCATCTATATGAGCCTAAACCAAAGGAAATATGTAAATAACTTCGTAGTAGCTGTTTAAAATTTATATTTGCTATCGCTAAAGGAGTCGATTATGATGATTTATTGTAAGAATTAAAATTTTCAAAATGAATATTTCAGAAACACAATACATTACGATGAAAATAAAAATGAAATTGTTATTGAGCGAATAAATTTTTTAAATCAAATAAGTGTACTCAAGAGATTCTAGCATACTTCGTCACTGACAGGAAGTAAACTTGATTTATCCGTGATTTTAATTGAATATTACTTATTGTAGTTATATGTAAAAGAAATACATAAAATATACAAAACGTGGAATCAGAAATTAATGTCAGATTGTGAACTAAAAGTAGAAACATATAATAACTAAGTTACTAAAATGTTTTCTTTCGTATGACGTTACTGACAATCGGTGACAAAAATTAATAGGGTGGAATTGTTATCAGACAGCAAGAAATGCCTGCAGTGACTTCTTCGTGACTGTGACTGCCACTCTTCGGTACGCGTTTTGGTTGTAAAACGAACGTCTGCTGTACATAGTTTCTTCTGCATGTTATCACCTCAGATGTTGTCGTAGAAAATTTCTAGATTGCCACTGTGTCTGTCAAATATAGAAATGTGCTTATGATGCTGCTAATTAACCTCGCCTTGGATGGTAAAGGCGGACAAATTGTGTTTTGGTATCCGATAAAACCAATAAGTATTTGTAAATAGAAATTATACGCCATTTGATCCTGATTATCACCCTCACCGTGATATCTCCCCTAATTCAAGCTATTCTCTTCTTTTTTACATTTTTAATGTACTGACTATTAATCTGCAACATTCAGTTTACTGATCCTTTCCCACCGCCCCTAACCCACCTCCACTCCTCTCTGTCTCTCTCTCTCCTTCTTTCCATATTTCTCTCTTTCTCTATCCGCACAACTTTCTTTCTGTCTCTCTTTCGCACCTTTTTCACTATCGTTGCGCCTGCAAAAAGCTGCAATGTTTAGATTTCCATCGTCAGTAATAGAGCTCTGGAGATTTCTTTCTGTATTTGATACCTCATATCTCTCTTTCCTTAATATAGTATTGCAATTTAAATTACGTTGTACGCTAATTGCTGTAAATGATTTTATACCATCTAGTGATTAATATTAACGCAACTCTTATTCATTGCAAAACAAAAAACGATGCTGAAGATGCATGGAGCTTCTGTGCTAGTTGTTGGAACAACAGCACTGTGCAGAAAATGGCTTTACGACTGATCCTAAGTTTCCTGGTTTCTAGTTGAGTTGATTGTCTTAATTTTGCAAGCAATATTTAGGCGACTGACCTATGATTCTCCTACGTGATTCAAATGAAGTCCTTACGGAGCACTGAGTGCGTCCTCTGCGAGAAATGAACCGAAATTTTCGGACTGTTAGTTACCAGGAGATCTAAGATTTTGCCCTTACGTGGAGGTTTTCTGACTTACTCTCGAAGCAACTTTCAGGAGGGCATTTAGAAAATCTCAGACGAAACCCGGCGCCTGTTTTATTTTTTTCTGTTTATCAGTCTGTAGTTATTACCTTTGAATTTGTACCTGCTCCCGTAACGTTGTCAAGAGTTAGAGACCATATAGCTGTGTAACGCAGAAGTGGTTGGCGTTCCCACCGTGCGGCTGCCCGGCGGTGGACAGTTTCGCCAACATGCGATGGTTGGAACTCTTATACTGACTGTCCAGAGCGCATTTTATGTGTTACCAGTTACAATAATTTCATGATGGAATTTTAAAATCTCGAAACAGGTCGTTGTTTGAATAAATATTAGTACAACTGAAGTGGACCTCTCTAAATTAATTATCATGTCTCTCAGTTGCGGATGTCCTACGTGCCAAATCTTTTTCCGCCTCGTAAGTTGTAATTCCTGTGTGTAACTCTAACTGATGATGCGCGCCAGCCCGTAACTTGCAGCACAACGTTAAACAAGTTATCATCAAGAGGATTACTGCAGTAACTACCTGAATGTTACAACAACAGGATGCAATACATGATGCTTATAAATTACCGGGTGATCAAAAAGTCAGTACGTATTTGAAAACTGAACAAATCACGGAATAATGTAGATAGAGAGGTACAAATTGACACACATGCTTGGAATGACATGGGGTTTTATTAGAACCAAAAAAATACACACGTTCAAAAAAGTCCGAAAGATGGCGCTTCATCTGATCAGAATAGCAATAATTAGCATAACAAAGTAAGACAAAGCAAAGATGATGTTCTTTACAGGAAATGCTCAATATCTCCACCATCATTCCTCAACAATAGCTGTAGTCGAGGAATAATGCTGCGAATAGCACTGTAAAGCATGTCCGGAGTTATGGTGAGGCATTGGCGTCGGATGTTGTCTTTCGGCATCCCTAGAGATGTCGGTCGATCACGATACACTTGCGACTTCAGGTAACCCCAAAGCCAATAATCGCACGGACTGAGGTCTGGGGACCTGGGAGGCCAAGCATGACGAAAGTGGCGGCTGAGCATACGATCATCACCAAAAGACGCGCGCAAGAGATCTTTCAAGCGTCTAGCAATATGGTTTTTTTTATTTTAGTTCTAATAAAACCCCATGTCAAGCCAAGCATGTGTGTTAATTTTTACCTCTCTGTCTACATTATTCCGTGGTTTATTAAATTTTCAAATTTATACTGACTTTTTGATCACCCAGTACTTATACAAAAGTAACCTTTAATTATGAAAAAGGTGAATAACTTACAAAAATGTTTGATACAAATGTTTGTAACACGACAAATGTCCTACCTATAATCAATTTCTTGCCAAAACCTATGAAGAAAGTCTTGATGTATGGTGGCAGTCGCTTGTATTAATCCGTTGTCACAGCTCATCAACATTTCCCGGAAGTGGAGGAACAAACACTCCGTCTGTAACGTATCACCAAACACGGAAGTCCATTGCGGTTAAATCAGATGATCACAATGGCCAGGATACTGTTCCATCAGGCCCAACCCAAGTCGCCACATTCCTATATAGATATACGACAGCTCCACGATAATATTACGGTGGTGCACTATTTTGCTGGAAAAGAAAGTTAGCGCCAACATCCTGTTGTAATTGAAGCATCAGATAATGTTGAAACCCGTCCAGGTACGATATTTTATTAAGAAAATTTTAGTAAGAAAATCATCTTTAGTCTCCACATTTTAAACCATTTTTGCAGAAAACTCAGCTCGTTTTTCTTGATCACTTTCTCTTAAAGCTTGCAACAGTTACAATTTGTAGGGTTTGAATGGCAGAGATTTCCGCAATACCTCCCACACTGTAACACTAGGCCTATCCAATTGTAAGGTGGCACGTCTTGTTGATTTAGCCGGACTACGAATGTAAGACTGGCGACTTTCTGCGTCAGAGGCTGCTGGCGGATCCTGACACGGCATCCTAGTGATACACACCAGTTTCTCTGAAACTTTTGTACCAGTTAATAACAGTTTGTCTTTGAGGTGATGGATTGCGATGTTTAGTCCTGAATCGTTTCTGAATTGTAGTAGCGGATTTGGATTCATGAAGCTCTACACCATTATACGGTTCCATGAAGTCTGTTGCAATGACTCACGCTTTACTTTTTCACAATTACAGGCTACTTTTGTATAACTAATCTATAAACATCCTGTCTTAGTAACCCTCTTGAAAGATCACAATGATGGTTTTGCAGCTCTGTAGAAGGTGTATAGCTGGTACTAGATGGCCATCACTGATGTAAGTCCTGGTAGAGAAGTGGTCTGCATGTACCAGTCGGTTGTATGGAATCAGCGCAGTGACGACTGGTCGACATGGAGACGTGGCAGATTGTCAGAAAAGAGCTGTCGTGTTTGTACGTGCCCCTGATCACAACGTGAATAAAGTGTCCCGATTTCTTGCTGTAGCAACGTGGATTATCCAACATGTTTGCAAGGGTTGGTTTACCACTTTTAACCTTGTAACACAGCTTAAGAACAGTGGTCGTCAAGAGATCGAAGAGATCACGGTCGCTGGGTACCGGACACGAATGTCGAATCGGTTTCAAACCAGACAGAAATTTCTGCAGACAGTGTATTCAGATCCATCTCAACCAATCTGCGAGCGAACATTGTGAAGGGAACTGGATACAGTGGATATTTTGAATCGTAAACTGTATTTCACACCTGCTACTCCACAGTTACAGCGTTGTAGACATAGACTGAACTACCTAGTGTATAGCGATGACACAAACTTGTAATGGACTTTAATACTTTTTCATTGGTAGGGAACTCTGCTCCTGCTTCGTTACTTCATTAGAGATCTCAGTGGGCATTAGGCAAGCATCGGAATATTCAGTTCAACCCGTAGAGCATGTTCCGGATAATATCGAAATATTGGAGAGTAGTGGGAGGAGGGGTATATCTTTATCACCCCAAGTGCGGCTTCTTTTACAAAGAATGCCACTCATTGGTATGTAGTACAAAGCCATCTATTAACACATCACACATCCCTTCATGAGGCATTTCTCCTCCACATTTACTTTACTCGTATAATACCAAGCTGACAATTACGTTACAGTGCTTAGGTGTTTTTACGTATTTTATGTACCACATATCTCGTGATTTAACTCTGACAAAGTTTCACCACATTCAACACATTTTTGAGCTATTTTTCCACCATACACGAAACTCAATTTCTTTTTAAGATTTTCATTTTGTGGTCACTGGCCGTAATTATGTTTAGGCCTTCTTATCACTGTTGTTTCGTATATTCTGAGTAATTACTTACTGTAACTTATGGGAAATACTAAATGTTTGGTCGAAGTTTGCATTGTGATGTTAGCGAATATTTAATGCCATTAACGAACTTCGCATGGCCTATTAACAGTTCCTAGTTTTGAAGGAAATATATCATGTTTCACTCCAGCTTTAATATTTTCAACCAGCATAATATACAGACTTGTTCTAGACAATAGAAACGTTCTACCATTCAACCAGTAAGAATAATGGTACTCTAAGGCAAATTTTCTAGAACTATTCCGATACTGAAATTTAATCATGGATGCCGTAAGAAACAATCTTCCGAAAGTGGCGTGGTGGGTACACAAAATTCCTAATGTGGAGCAAGCGAAGATATAATTAACGCCTTGTTTGGGTGTTAAAAACTGTAGAATGAATTCATAAATACACAGGAATCACCAGCTGGCTTAGGGACACTGTTGTTTTCCAGAGACATGGAAATTTGCAAAGCAATGTATTACAATTATATTAAAATGTTTCCGTTTCCCTGGTGTTCTGGAAAGATTGTTTATTTGATAATGAACCGCCAGTGGCTTTTTAGGCAATATTCAGGTGACGAACCAATGTTGCAAGAGCAGACAAAGTTGCGTGCAACTTACAAAGATATTACAGATACACAGCACACATAAAATGATGAGATTCAGAATCTTTACAAAGCAAGTATCGTTACATTTACGAAATATGAAAAATAAAATTCAGTATACTATTTTAATCTGTATTTTTACATAACTGAAACAAAACTTAATAGACCGGGGAAAGCAAATTGTGCTTGGAGACATAAAATTAAGCTGGCATACTTTGTCATATGTTTACTGAATTTGGGCATTACCGGTAATATCATCTATTTGCTTTTCTTAACAGTATGTACAACGTCATAATGTATGACACAAAATTCTGTTAAAAGATGTTCTGCAAAGGTTGAATCTGCCTTTCCTAGTCTCGAGCTTCTGTCACGTTCTGATGACCTAATTGCGACAACTTTGCTTTAAGTTGCCCATATGTACACCATGTCGCAAGAGAAGCGGCCAGAATTCAGGAGTATGATCGGAACAACCATTCGAAGCCAAAAAACTACAGTACACATGGGCTCGAAAATCCATATCTTAAGGGCTATGAGCACTTGTTCAGTACAAGAAACTTGTTTCACAGTAGCGAAGACGAACAAATGCCCATATCTCTTCAGGTATGCTTCTTAGAGCCCATATTTACTAGACTTTTTTACTTCGTATGATCACTTTTGTCATATTCCTGAATATTGATCAATCCTCCTTGGACACCCTGTATATCACATTATGCCGCCCGCAGCTCGTGGTTTAGTTGCTAGGGTTGCAGCCTCTGGATCACGGGGTCCCAGGTTCGATTCCTAGCCGGGTTGGGGATTTTCTCTGCCAGGGGACTGGGTGTTTGTGTTGTCCTCATAATTTCGTCGCCGTCATCATTCGTGATAGTAGCTCGATTTGACTGTGTAAAAAATTGAAGAGTGAAAAATTTGGGACTTCGTACGGGCGCTGATGACCGCGCAGTTGAGCGCCACACAAACCAAACATCAAATCACATCACATTATGCTTTCGTTACTGAATAATAATTTAGCTACAGTTGCTATTTCAGTTGCAATACATTAAATTTTCTGCAAGGCTATCTGAAATTTTGCCAACATACACTGAAGCGCCAAACAAACTGATATAGGTATGCGTTACCAAATACAGAGATATGTAAACAGACAGAATACGGTGCTGCGGTCGGCAACGCCCATATAACACAAGTGTCTGGCGCAGCTGTTAGACCAGTTACTGCTACTACAACCGCAGGTTGTCAAGATTTAAGCGAGTCTGAAAGTCGTGTCATAGTCGGCGCAAGAGCGATGGGACACGGCATCTCCGAGGAAGAGATGATGTGGCGACTTTCTCCTACGACTATTTCGCGAGTGTACCGTGAATATCAGGAATCCGGTAAAACATCAAATCTCCGACATCGCTGCGGCCGGAAAAACACCCTGCAAGAACGGGACCAAAGACAACCGAAGAGAAACGTTCAACGTGACAGAACTGTAACCCTTCCGTAAGTTGCTGCAGATTTCAATGCTGGGCCATCAACATGTGTCAGCGTGCGAACTATTCAACGAAGCAACGTCGATGTGGGCTTTCGGAGCCGAAGGACAACTCGTGTACTATTGATTGCTGCACGACACAAAGCTTTTTACGCCTCGCCTGGGCTCGTCAACACCGACATTCCACTGTTGGTGACTGGAAACATGTTACCTGCTCAGACGAGTCTCGTTTCAAACTGTATCGAGTGGATCACATATGAACATTATTGAGCATATCTGCGATGCCTTGCAACGTGCTGTTCAGAAGAGATCTCCACCTCCTCGTACTCTTACGGATTTATGGACAGCCAGGCAGAGTTCATGTTGTCAGTTCCCTCCAGCACTACTTCAGACCTTAGTCGAGTCCATGCCGCGTCCGTGCTGCGGCATTCCTGTGTGCTCGTGGGGACCCTACAAGATGACACGCAGGTGTACCAGTTTCTTTGGCTCTTCAGTGTGGTTATGTGCTGGTGTAGCTGCTCGCTGGTTCCGATTAGCCGTAGTACAGAAATTGAGTAATTTTACACCTTTTATTATTTCTCCCGAATAATGACATTTTTATTCTAAGAAAGATTAATTTTCTCCTAGACGTACTGAAAAACTCACTTATCGATTGTAAAGAACGTTACAAATTCAGAATTTTGATGAAGACTGGATCCACAGCCTTCGTGAAATTTTTGAATGATGTCATTCCGCCTTAGGCTGTTAAAATATTATTTATTGCGATTGCAATTTCGACACATGGTCACTATCAAGCTTTGTGAGATGTTGTAACCCAGTGAATAACAAAAAGCTGTGACATGCTGGAACAACATTCCAAGCAGTGTAAATATAAATGCATGTGGTGGAGTAAACCTGTCCGCTTTTGCATACATCATGCAAGCACACGTTTGAAAGCTGGCGAAATAACAGCAGATATCGTAAATACTGAAGTCAAAATCTCGTTTAGCTTCATGTTACTGAGTGAGTTACAACATTCCACAATACTTGGCAATGTCCGTGTGTCGAAAATGCAGTCGCAGTAAATAATATTTAACAGCCTAAAGCGGAATGGTTTTCATTCAAAGAGATTAAAACAGGCTCCATTCTGTTGGGTTCGAAATGCAGCGTGAGCAAGAAGATGCATCTTTAAGTCTGTTTTCCACGAGCAATATTCTGGTTAACATCGACTAATAGTGGTTGGTGCACGTCACATGCCAGCATGTAATTCAACCGGCAATCACATCGCGACTGGATCAATTACTTCATAGACCAGTCGAATGTGCCGAGAGTGAAGTTCTGAAATTCTGATCATATCATTCTGAAGACCCAGTGCGCATGTGCAGGAACAGCGGTGGTGACATAGTTTGCTAATATGATAAGTTAACCTATACTAACTTCGCTCATCCAGATTATAGTAATGGATTTTGTGTTTTATGTTTTGAAATCTTTATTTGTTTGTTTGTTTTGGTTCCCTGTTCCAAAGATTACATGAGGATTGATATTTTTCTTCTAGCAGTTCTCTCACACAACAAATCTGATTTCTGAAGGCAAAGCGCTATTTCACTTTACAAAATACAAACAAAGAAAAAGCTACGATCTGCATAAATATCAACGTAAACAGATGAGAAATGTTATTTAATTAAAATTGTTCAACCAGTGAAAAAAGTCATCTCTACTGAAGGAGAAATATTTTTGGTTGTTTTTTGGCATTTATAAAGTAAAACGAAACAAGGATGTACCACAAAGGCGCTATATATTGCATTCTAAATATTGTCTGATTGGTTTGTAGGTATATTTTCATCCAGTAAGTAAACATTGTTGTTTTGAAATATGTAGACGACGCTTTTCCAATTTTTTCGCTTCTCAATAGTATAAATAATTCGACCTTTATCAAGAACATGCACTTTAAATTTTGCTTTTACTCATTAATAAATTTATCATCATTGGTAGTTCTTTAAGGCTGTTGTTATATTTCAGCTTTTTTATAAAGAGGACTGGCCCCCACATATTCACTTTCACCGTTCTGGTGCAGAAAGCTCTCAAATGACGTGCAGTTTTGGCATACACCCAGTACAGGAACAACACATCATAGGTGCGGGAGTAAACTCACTTACCATAAGTAGTCGATCGAGACAAGGAAGTCGCTAGTGCAAAAGCTTCGTTAGATCATCTCATAAAAATAATTTACTCGCAGCGTTTCAGCCTATTGTTCTTTAGCAGCTATGCCTGCGGAGTGCTTTGCCAGAACCGACTAACCCTTCTTTCCAAAAGTGCCTCGGTCTGCTGGTGGCTCCAGGCCATTAATAAAACCTCTAAAATTCCCTTTGTTGGAGTGTCAATCGAGTGGAGAGGTATTGCCTCCCCACATCAAAAGGATTTTAAGGAACTCTGTCAAAGGTAGGAAAATCAATTTTCACTTTGCTGTGAAGTGAGCGCTGATGGCAGATTAAAACTTTGTGTCGGATCGGGGTTCGAGCTTCGGACCATTCCTTTTGCAGACAACTGCTCTACAGACAGACCTATCGTTTTCTACCCAAGCACGGCTCTCGACGCTCCCTCACAGCCTTACTTCCTCCGGTATCAGGTAAGAGATGAGGTACTACATCTACATGGTTATTTACATGGTTACTCTGCAAATCAGTATTAAGTACCTGTCAGAGGGTTCATCGAACCACCTTCACAATTCTTTATTATTCCAATAATTCACCTGATGGAATAGGACAGTTGGGAAAATTATGTAAAATACAAGGAAAGTAGGCTGTTTTGAAACTCGTCATTAAGCCAAAGTAGTCTTTGAAATAGCGTTGCGGTTCATATGGCTGTATTTCAGGTCTAATTTTCACTAAGTATACAGTTTAGTCAACAAAAATAAGACAAATACCTTTCATCTACGACAAAGTTGACATATCATCGACTCCGTTAACATTAACATCAAATGACCACCTTTTTGTAATATACGTGAAATGCTTATTTCAGAAAACACACATCCTATGGTAAGTCTTCTGCTGTTTAATTTGTCTAATTTACGTCTAAACCCAGTTCAGAAGATACATCAATATAGCACAGAGAAAATCTTCTGAATGAAGAGATTACTCAGTTTATATTCAGAAGACTTTGCAGTCAGGGCAGCCACAGTCAGGACATACCTTTTGAAGACGAAACAGCTTCAGCTGTAAGTTCTTTATTTTTAACACGACCAGTTTCGCAACAATTTAGTTGCGTCATTAGATGCAGTCTGTACAAAGTAGTAGACAAAAACTCATGTAGGGCAAAAAACGTAACTAAAATGAATGGATATACGGGATGAGCATACCCACAAAACAAAATCATGTTCTTATGAGAAAAGAGAATGGGATGACTCAGCTTTCATAGTCAGTAATCTTTCGCTGAGCAGCGGACGTAAATTATAAAGTAGCATAAAACAACGTAGAACCCTTCCCCCTGATACGCTCTCTTGATATCTAGAAAGGACAAAACTAAAATAAGAACTTCCTAATAATAAACTATCAGGTAGGTAAAATACTACTAAATTCCACTAACGTGTGTGCCAGTATGTTGTAAGCTAACGGGTCCTCTAACGTAGAGAAAGTTCTCAGAAACTGCCCGCATATGATCATCTATGGGATTACGAAAAACCGTGCACAGAATAATCTGATTATGCAGCTAAAATGCTGCTAAATCGGTCATGCTTATAAATACTTACAGTTGAAACGGTTTTATCTTCAAAATCAGTTTTTGTTGTTTAAAAAGTATATTTATTGTGGATACAAAATTTAAACTGGTATAGTCCCTTTTTCAGTTTTTTGCTTAATTTAAATAATTTGAAGGATGCATTGATAGTGATAATCTCAGGCGGTAGAGTACTAGCCCATGAAAGGCAAATGACAGACGTTCCAGTTCAGTCTGGCGCACAACCCAGTACTGCCAACAAATTTCACCTTTATGATTACCAAGGAATAATGATAACAAATATCCAAGTGAAACAATTAACTTAGCGTTTTACAGTGCCATCAGTCTAACACTGCGCAGGAAAGTCAACTGTTCGGAGTGCAGCCGACCATTCACCATGACTACACCCGCTCGCAATTTAAAATGTGACTTTAAGCTTTCAGGGAATCAGTGAATAGCTTCCTGGTTTAAAATTTTCAGAACCCGGTTAATCAATAGTAGTGCCCATACTTTTGCGAACGGATCCGGACGAGCGGAAGCGCGTATGGTAACGCGTTCCAGACGGGCAGCCCACCTGCCGCTGGAGTCCGGGTTTCCGGCAGATGAGCTCGCCCGCGCCTACCCCGGGACGCGGTGCTCAGTGAACTGGGCGGCGGCTCCTGTGTTTGCCGCGGAGCAGAAGTTGCCGGGAGTAAATATTTTATGCGGCCAGGATTGCAGTCCGAGCAACTTTCGAACTGTTACAGCAGCCGAAGGTTTTTACGGCGGCGAGTCGGCCGGAGATGATCTCCGAAGTTAGCCCGTTAGCGGGGGTTCTGCTCGCGACGGCCCAACTTTACAGCAGAAAAAGACCTCCCAGCGGGAGGGCGACTCCACCCTTATTGCGATCTCGACCGTTTCCAGAGCCTCTTACTCGTGTGCTCGGTTTGGGGGTGTGGAGTATCTGCCGGCTATTGGCCGCCAACTACTTCCCCTCCGTTCGCGGCAGCGATTCAGCTGCCGAAAACACAAAACACTGACCAGTCACATTATACTGTGTTACAATGTGAGACATGTATCTAAAAATATAAAAGGAGGAACTGGATGACTCGCACAACAACACACAAGCCTAAACCACTGGTCATAACAACGTCAAATTTGGTGGGAATGTTCATTATTTCCCCTAGGCTCCTACTGACAGAATATATCGTAAAATTCAAACTCTAAGGGGCTAAAGTGGGTATAACTTATTTGTTATTTATTAATTTAGCCGTCCATACACATTGTACAATATGTGCATGTTCTCAGCCGGCAAAGATGTAGCAAGAAGATCGAAAGTAGGCGCTGGATCAAGCGCGCTTATCAGGAAAGAGGCCAAAGACACTCGCAAGCAACAAGCCGCCAACGCCCTCTCGACCGCAAGTGTTTAAATAGCCGCCACTGACCGGAGGGCTCAGGCAATATCAGACACTCCCAGTCTCCGTCACTAGCTCAGTATCTGGCGCACTAGATCGCATCCTAGTTTGTGTAAAGTACGTAAAACAAATATATGTAACGTAAATACAACAAATAAAGCCTGTGTTCGTCTGTGAAAATGAACTCGATAAGCATCCTGAGCTGTCAGTAATTGGAATATAACGTACTTAATACTGTGTGCATGTTGTATAAGTGTCAGTTTCACTGTCATTTAAGCCGTCAACAGATCGTTACTTGATTAACTTAAAACTAACATTTTCATAAGCTATCTGACTGCGCATTTGAATAAGAACTTACAAATGATACAGAATCTGGCTTCTGCAACAGAAGTGTCTGGATTAGAGTATACGACATGTTGTGGTGTATCAGTGAATCTGTTTTGGCCCTACGTTTTGCACTCACCTCGTTAGATGACAGCATTTTTCCAAGTGGTTTACAGCAATTTGCAGCAGCATGCAGCAGCAGCGGCTAAAGCTTATTGTTACTAAGAATGAATTTAATAAAAAGTAGTTTGCTTGGGACCTGTTAAATAGTAAATAACTTGTAAGAAGGGATTTCATAAATTAAGCCTTTTTAAAAACTTCAGAGATCATCATGACCAATAATATTTTGACAAGTATTAATAATGGCTGAGTGCTAAATTAACAAATTATTTCTGTGGTGTCACCGCCAGACACCACACTTGCTAGGTGGTAGCTTTTAAATCGGCCGCGGTCCGCTAGTATACGACGGACCCGCGGGTCGCCACTGTCAGTAATTGCAGACCGAGCGCCGCCACACGGCAGGTCTAGAGAGACGTACTAGCAGTCGCCCCAGTTGTACAGCCGACTTAGCCAGAGATGGATCACTGACAACTACGCTCTCATTTGCCGAGACGATAGTTAGCATAGCCTTCAGCTACGTCATTTGCTACGACCTAGCAAGGCGCCATAGCATTTGATATTGAGATTATAACATGTACCGTCAAGAGCGATGTACACCAATTGTGGATTAAAGTTAAGTATTATATCAACTACGTACTTTATTTGCTACTATTAATTCCCTTAACTGTTCCAGACCTCACGCCAGTCAGCGTGTAATTAAACGCGTGCATTTCGGCCTCCTCTAGCAGCACAGTGTTGGCTCTTCTGCCAACACTTCAATTTCAATTTCAAAGTTACATTAACATTTAATAACCACAGCCTATTAATTAATATGTGGAGAATAATTATCATTATTTGGAGGATAAGGAGGCTTCTTTAAGCGACAAGCAAAACATAGGCTTATTGCAATCTTGGACTAACAATCACGAGTCAAACCCTGCAATTGCTCTTTACGCTATGCTTGCCAATTTTACCTTGAATTCCTTCTTCAAGCGTAGTTGAGCCATCCAAAACTCTCCTGGCCATATAAATGAAATCAGGCCTTGAATGGTAAGATCTGCCATCACCGGCGTGAGGCTAGCATGATACGTCTTCTGTCTCCGAGCTCTCAGTAAACACTACTGACTTGTCTCATAAAAATGCTTATAATCTCGC
Organism: Schistocerca cancellata; assembly: GCF_023864275.1. Classification (NCBI taxonomy): domain Eukaryota; kingdom Metazoa; phylum Arthropoda; class Insecta; order Orthoptera; family Acrididae; genus Schistocerca; species Schistocerca cancellata. The sequence continues at coordinate 703,527,564 of NC_064628.1, forward strand.
TTCCATGTTTCGCCCTCAGATTGTTACTATCGATATCTGAGTGCTATTTATTTTCAATCTTAACAAAATGCAAAGAATAGCCTTAAGTTGGCTCGATCTGTTAAGGGCTTAAATGACAGTCAAACTGACACCCAGACAACACGAACGCAGTGTTCAGCAGCTTAGATTCCGATTACTGACAGTTCAGGTTCCTTATCGAGTCCATTTTCACAGACGAACATAGGCTTTATGGGTTGTATTTACGTTACATATATTTGTTAGCGGGACGTTACAATTTGGCGTCCGTCATTCATCTTTTAGTGGGACTTGTACTTCACCAGCAGTGAGGCTGACATGGGCTAATATTAAAGAGCTTGCACCACAACACATGGACGCTGTTAAGTAGAAGCTATCTGTTTAAGCAAATAAGAAACCGTTTTAATACATGTGTGCAGTTGTATTGTAAAAAGAGGGTACCGGCCTCCAAACAACATCCTCTCCCTTGATCCAAATGGGTCAAATGGCCCTGAGCACTATGGGACTTAACTTCTGAGGTCATCAGTCCCCTAGAACTTAGAACTACTTAAACCTAACTAACTTAAGGACATCACACACATCCATGCCCGAGGCAGTATTCGAACCTGCGACCGTAGCAGTCGCCTAGAACCGCTCGGCCACCACGGCCGGCTCCCTTGATTCCTACGGTACAAGACGCTACAGTGGCGATGAGAATACAACATATACAATTCTTCTTAAAAGTATATTGACATACTTTTATATGTTTTTATGACATCTGAGTACCTGAGTCACTGCATAATTTCTCCCGTCACTTTTATACATGTTTATCGCGATACACACGTACTGTATACTACCAGGTTTCTTCCACACTTTCAGATTTCTCTGAAGAATGCTCATTATTTTATGGCTTTTCGTACTTTATTGCTCTATTATAAATATTGATGCAACAAAAAAATGGTTCAAATGGCTCGGAGCACTATGGGACTCAACATCTTAGGTCATCAGTCCCCTAGAACTTAGAACTACTTAAACCTAACTAACCTAAGGACATCACACACATCCATGCCCGACGCACGATTCGAACCTGCGACCGTAGCAGTCCCGCGGTTCTGGACTGCAGCGCCTAGAACCGCACGGCCACCGCGGCCGGCTATTGATGCAACACATCGTTTCGGATCTTCTGTTTATTTTTCGTGTCTAGAAGAAGATAATGGCTTGATCTAGTTCTTTGGTTATGAACAGTGCTGTTCGTGCTATACTTTTTCTTAACGTACACTATGTTCTGGAATACGAACTCACAAGGAACAGTCAAAATACCTCACATTTTAAATAATTATCAGCAGGGAGCCCGCTTACTGCCTTTCGAGATGTTCCTCACTGCTCTCGGTTTCATTTTGAAAATTGTTTGTCAATTGTGAACGCTATTCTCCAGAAAGTTATACCGTATCTGAGGATTGAATGCACGTAGCTACAGTACAAAATTTTACGCGTGCGTCGAAGTGTTGAGGATATCTTTTTTGGCGGTTCTTGGCGCAGTCATTTCACATCAGCTGTCTGTCCATATGCGGTTTGGTGGAATTTAAGGATCAATGCCCAGACTAAAGTATTGGCTCTACGGGAATGCAATTTGGAAGCAGCATTCTTTGTTTATCTCTCAGGCCCTCTAAAATCGACTTTCTCTTTATTCATCAAATAAGGCGACGAAAGAGAGCTTAAAATGTGTTGGCATTTAGATGCCTTTTCTGAACTAATGATCCAAAAAACATTAAATTTTTATGGAACATCCGTTATGTACAGTTGGTGTGCACTAAGGAGCTCTTTCGCAAAATTGAGCCCGAACCTCGACTGTTCCGTTAAATCACCATATCTCAGTCCCGTTGAAAGGAGTATTCTGACACAGCGGGTGAAACGTAACAGTGAACATCCCCGAAACTAGGCAGCTCTGCAAGATCTGACCATCAGTGGGGAGCTCAGCTTGATGTGGCCCACCTGAAGAAACTCCTGCACTCTGTTCCTCGCCAAATCAAGGACAGAGGTGCGTTATACAGTGTTACGGTAATGTTTCTTGAGGACGACTAATTTTTTGTCTGCTGTTTTTATGTTATAAGTAATAAAATATAACCCGTTGTGTTTCATTTTAGTTACACCGCTGGTAAAATATCGTACGATATTAATAGGTTGGTGCATAAGTTCGTAGTGTTATTCCAGAAGTTTAATAAACACGACACATACACATAACAGAGACTTACGTCATCAATAATATATTCTCCTTCGCTATTTACAAAACTTTGCCAACGCTGGGGGAACTTACCGATTCCGCGACTGTAGAAATGATGTGGTTTCGAGGCGAAAAACTCGTCGTGCCCTGTTCGGAGTGCATTTATATCCGGAAAGCAACTCCCTTGAAGATTGCCCGATAGATAGTCTAAAAGTTGAAAATCTGAGGGTGCAAGATCAGGTGAATAAAGTGGACGCGGAATGTCTTCCGAGCAAACTTTTATATAGTGTTTTTTTTTTTTTCAGTCTAGCAGAGTGCGAGCGGGCATCATCATAGAGTAGCATCACTTTACGCAGTCTACCTGGTCGATCTTGGATTGCGTCTGCAAGACGTCTCAGTTGTTGGCAATGGGAGGGCGGGGGGTGGAAGCGATTCGTAGTACACCACACCGTCGCTGTTCCACCAGATGCATAACATTCTTTGCTGAATGTACGCAGGTCTTTGTACGGAGATTTGCTACGAGAGTGAGTCAAAAGAAAACCTTAAATTTGTAATAACAAATAGAAATTTCGCGCCGTTATCCTGTAAGTTGGTAAGTGTGCTACAAACAGCGTGCAGAATGGCCTGTAGGTGGCAGCATAGTGCAGATGCACACATACCGTCGCAGTATCAGTATAAAGATGGCCGCCCCACTTGCGACTTGCACCAGGGAAGAAAAGCGTTCTGTTATTCGGTTTTTGTTTAGTGAAGGTGTGAAACCTATTGAAATTCATCGACGAATGAAGGTTCAGTACGGTGATGCATGTTTGTCACAGCAGCAAGTCTACGAATGGAGTAGGAAGTTCGCAAATGGTGTGACTTCAGTGGAAGATGCTCCTCGTCCAGGTCAGGCACAACGAGTTGTGACTCCACAGAACGTTGCAGCAGTTGAAGTCATAGTGAAGGAAAACTACCGAGTGACGCTGAATGACACTGCAACATGTTTACATATTAGTCATGGGTCAACTCACCACATTGTGCATGATGTGCTCCAGTTTCACAAAGTGTCTGCAAGATGGGTGCCAGGGCAGCTGATTCCTTAAATGAGAGAACGACGTGTTAATGCTTGTGATGAACTTCTTCAGCGCTTTGAACGAGGATGTCATGGCTTCCTTGCAAGAATCGTTACTGGGGACGAAACCTGAGTTCACTTCCACCAGCCGGAAACGAAGAGAGCGAGCAAGGAATGGCGCCATTCCTCATCACCAAAACCAAAGAAGTTTCGAACAGAGCCATCAGCAGGGAAGGTTATGCTGACTCTCTTTTGGGACGAAAAAGGCTTCATTTTGGAGCATTACATGCCTAGAGGGACCACTGTCAGTAGTGAATCATACACAGATCTCCTAAAAATTCACCTGCGGCCTGCAATCAAATCAAAGCGACGAGGATTGTCGTCAGCAGGTGTCGTTTTTCAACATGGTAATGCCCCACACTGCCCTCACAATAGTTGCAACAATCACAGACCTGCATTTTGGGTGTCTTTCTCATCCATCATACTCACCAAACCTTTCCCCAAGTGATTTCCATATGTTTGGACCACTCAAAGACGCAATCGGAGGGAAGAAGTTCCGTTCTGATGAAGAGGTACGCCACGCGGTGTGTGGGTGGTTGCGCGGACTACCAAAAGAATTTTTTTCTAAAGGAATTTATGCTCTTTGTAAGCGCTCGAAGACTTGGATTGAGCATGGGAGGGATTATGATGAAAAGTGATAAAGCTTTGTACCACTTCTGGACAATAAATAATACTTAAAAAATATTTAAGGTTTTTCTTTGACTCACCCTCGTACTTTGTTTGGACTCAACCATTCCTTTCTTTTCCTTATGCGATCATAAAGACACAATTTGTTGCTATCACCAATGATACAGGATAGGTACGGTCGGTGTTGTTCACGAGTCAAATGGCTCTGAGCACTAAGGGACTGAACATCTGAGGTCATCAGTCCCCTAGAACTTAGAACTACTTAAACCTAACTAACCTAAGGACATCACACACATCCATGCCCGAGGCAGGATTGGAACCTGCGACCGTAGCGGTCGCGCGGTTCCAGACTGAAGCGCCTAGAACCGATCGGCCACACCGGCCGGCCACGAGTCCATTGATGACGAGCAAACAGAGATGCACATGTGGCCACCCGCTGATTTTTGTGATTTTGGCTTAGATCAAGCGGTACCCCAACACCCGATTTTCGAACCGTCCCCATTGCAGGTGCAAATGTCGCACAATGGTGAAATGATCACGGTTCATCACATTTGCCAGTTCTCAAGTACACTGACGTGGATTATTGTGAATTAATGCTTTTAAAAGCTCTTCAACAAACCCTGAAGATCTTCCTGAACGTGGAGAGCCAATAATATGAAAACGGTCCTCCTTAAAACGAGAAAATCATTTTCTTACCGTGCTCTGTGCAATGGCTTTATCCCAATACACGACGCAAATGTTTCTAGCTGCCACCCCTGTTGTCGCTCCTCTGCTGAACTTAAACAGAAGAATGTGTCGGAAACGCTCCAATTTCTCTACTTTGCATTCCATTTTCTAGCGTCCATAGCTCCACTCACTATCCCCAAATCAAAATATGTACGCACAACAAGCAACATTGAACTACAAATAAAAAATGACAATCAATAGATATTCGTAAGCCCGTGGCAACCGTAATACCAACATGCAAACCAAAAACGCTACGAACTTACGCATCGACCTAATACTTTAGTCGCAGCATAATCTCCTACGTTAAGAACAGTGCGAGATGGTTCTTCATTTCTGTCAAATTTTTGGTCTTCTTCTGAAGAAACGCTGACCATTACTGTGTCTACTCACACCACAAATTACGAAAACACAACCCTACATATTCAGTTAGCCGAAACACAAGTCACATTAAAGTATACTTTAAAACTGAACATTTAGTAAATGAAACAAAATTACAAGTTTGTTTACCATGTATTTAAATTAAAATAACACAATTTAGATTGAAACTTATAGAAGTAAGCAAATTCACATCCGATGATTGTCATTGAGTGAACATAACCTCAATTGACACTGTCGTGAACTATAAAATTCATAAATTCCATGTTCTATATCTACATCTACATGGATACTCTGCAAATCGCATTTAAGTGCCTGGCAGAGGGTTCATCGAACCAACTTCACAATTCTCAATTATTCCAATCTCGTATAGCGCGCGGAAAAAATGAACACCTCTATCTTCCGTACGAGCTCTGATTTTATCGTGGTGATCGTTCCTCTGTATGTAGGTCGGTGTCAACAAAATATTTCGCATTCAGAGGAGAAACTTGGTGATTGAAATTTCGTGAGAAGATTCTGTCTCAACGAAAAACGCCTTATTTTAATGATTTCCAGTCCAAATCCTGTATCATTTCTGTGACACTCTCTCCCATATTTCGCGATAATACAAAACGTGCTGCCTTTCTTTGAACTTTTTCGATGTACTCTGTCAGTCCTATTTGGTCAATCCTATCTGGTAAGGATCCCACACCGCGTAGCAATATTCAATAAGAGGACGGACAAGCGTAATGTAGCCAGTCTCCTTAGTAGGTCTGTTACATTTTCTAAGTGCCCTGCCATTAAAACGCAGTCTTTTGTTAGCCTTCCCCACAATATTTTCTAGGGTTCCTTCCAATTTAAGTTGTTCGTAATTGCAATACCTAGATATTTAGTTGAATTTATAGGCTTTTAGATTAGATTGTTTCCCTATAAATCTAGACAAACAAATCTTCGAGTGATATTCCCATTTGCCTTCCGACATGATAGCATAGAACTTTTTTTTAATCCCGTTTCTGTTCACCCAGTGTTTCTATTAACTCTGTTTTACGGTAAGCAGAGTGTTTAAGGGGGTTACTGATTCTCGTCATTACTTTATCCGGCGCTACCCCCCCCCCCCCCCCCTGGAAAACACTACAGACCTATAATATTGTTGTAGTGGATTGGTATGGCGGGGTCAGTGTTCTCGGCATCTTGTTAATAGCACGATCACCACTGCATGTGATTCAAACGGATACACTGACAGCATATGCCGCCTTTCATGGTGCATATGGATCTATGTCATATGTAATGAATGACTGCGTCCGGCCGCCCAAGGGTGGCATGATAGACAAATACTTGCAGCATGTCATCATCACATGTTCACAGTGACCAGTTCGCTCCCCAGAGCATTTGGACATATGTGGGACGCTGTATGACGAACGACTGTGTTGTCTTTATCGCCGTCACAAACCGCTGCTGAGCTTCAAAGGGCCTTTGTCCAGCAGTTAGTGGCGTGACCGCAAAGCTTACCGTATAGCTTGATCTATTCTGTGTTCAGCCATAGGGTTCTGTATTTGTGTTTTTAGCCTGACTCCAACCAGGCAGCCGGCCGGTGTGGCCGTGCGGTTCTAGGCGCTTCAGTCTGGAACCGCGTGCCGCTACGGTCGCAGGTTCGAATCCTGCCTCGGGCATGGATGTGTGTGCTGTCCTTACGTTAATTAGGTTTAAGTAGTTCTAAGTTCTAGGGGACTGATGGCCTCAGATGTTAAGTCCCATAGTGCTCAGAGCCATCCAACCAGGCAGGTTAATGGCACGCACCACCTAGCGTGTGGAAACCAAGATCGACACTAAGTCGATGGTCGAAAACACCGAAGAGGGCAAACTTACGACTACAAGTAATGTAAGTTAAATCTGTAGCGAATAACAATGCCAGAATTGAGTTAAAAAATAGCACACCATCACACAGAGTTCCATATCTGAAATTCCAGAGAAGCGAAGTGCCGCGAGGGGTAGCTGCTTGGTCTGTGCGCCTTGTCGTGGTTCAAGCGGCCCCCCCCCCCCCCCCCTCTCGGAAGTTCGAGTCCTTCCTCGGGCATGGGTGTGTATGTTGTCCTTACCGTAAGTTAGTTTAAGTTAGATTAAGTAGTATTACGCTTAGAGACCGATGACCTCAGCAGGTTGGTTCCATAGAACTTACCACAAATTTCCAGTGGTTCAAATGGCTCTACGGACTATGGCACTTAACATCTGAGGTCATCAGTCACGTAGACTTAGAACTATTTAAACCTAACTAACCTCTTGACATCACACACATCTATGCCCGACGCAGAATTCGAACCTGCGACCGTAACAGCAGCGCGGTTCCAGACTGAAGTGCCTAGAACCGCTCGGCCACAACGATAAATTTCCAAATCTCTTCCAAAAGCGAAGTAACACCCGTATTCCAGAATTTGTCTAACACATACTGAAATCGCTAGATACGAACTGTCTATCCGCTTGCTGGACCGGATATTTATTTCCTGTACAGGGTCAACGGCCATACCCATTTGATACGTTTTCCGCGGCTCTTGGAGTCGTAGCTGCTGTAGGCGAAACTATGCGAGTCCAAAATGGTCCCGCCGCTAGCCCGCTACCCTTACGATGCTGCCTCCATAAGATAATCCATCACAGTGGCGTTCTTTATGCCACTGTTAGAAGTGCACTACACTTGCTGTGCACTACCCACAGTCCTTGACCGATTTTTCAGTATTAATCACTGTGGCATTTGGCACAAGGTTACCAGGGTATCTTTTAATTTATCTTTTTCGCGGTGCATGGTGTTGGCTCCTGTATCTCAAACATCCTTCAACTTATGGACATTGGTATGCCACTTCGTAGTATTTTAATTTTTTGTTGACCTACTTCATCTTTCTTTGTTATGCTTTCGTTTCTAATATTCTTTCATTTTTTCCTGTGTTATCGGTTTCTTGCTTTCATCCACACTGCTCCTAATTTCATATTATTTCCACATATGTATTATCCCACGTATCTATAGTATTTCGTTCTTCTAGGAATATAAATTATCTCTGATCCTTAATAATGGTATCTCTCCACGTCTTTTTTACAAAAGTACTAGAATATAAGTGTGGTTATCGCTTCCGCAGCCTGCCATTGAATATTACTAAGAAATAGGAATTTTCTCTTTGCCTTTGTCTCCTATATTTTGTGTTTGCTTTGTGAATTTTTCAACTATCTTTTCTCTGTGTAGCACCCACAATTTCTGCAGAGCTCTTCTTTATATTGTCCATCGTCTGTCTTGTTTATAATTTATTTTCAAGCATTCCTATGTGTGAAGAGTCGCAAAATTTTAAACGACGTGAATGTCACGCCACATTTGTCGGGAGATTCAAAACATTATGTATCTCGTTTCATGCATATCTTATTTGAATCCAAAACACTGAGAAGGTATTTTATGCTGCCTGTCTCACCATTGCAAAAAATAATGAGGCAAACTGAAAATAAATAATTTATTAAAAACTCCCTAGGTGCGGTTGCAGGGAACTGACTAGTTCGAAGTACCCCTAACAAAATTTTTGTTTCAGGTTCCATTAGTACTGAGGCAGTACGTTTTACATGTAATAATAGAAGTACTGAAATAAAATGTTAATGTTTTCACTAGTTGTACACAAAAACCATTTTTCACACCTTTTTAAACTTTTTACGAGAGAATGACAAAATTAAATTCAAGAAAAATCTTTCATTATTGACTTCCGTTTCTTACACAGCTTCATACTTGGCGTCAGATGTTGCAAAGTTCACTGTAAAACTCACTGTGCTGATCGGAATGAAGTGGCTGTTCCTAACATTTTCCAGAGATACGTTTTGTCTGTTCAAATAAACTTTTTTCTCTGTTTTTGGAACTCAGATTATATCCTTCCATTACAAAGATGTTTTATTGATAAAAACAAAAACTTACACGCATTCTTTCTACCACACAAACAGGCCATCTGTCAAATGGAGGAGACGTTGACGTATGACACGTGGAACTCCAGAGGAAAGCAGTACATGACATAAAGACCATGCGCACTCTAGTAATGAATGTTTGAAGTATTTTCTCCATTTTTTGGCTAGAACAAGTCTAGTAACATGCAACAGAGTACCGAGAAAGCAATAACAGTGAAAAAGCGTTTTGTGAAAAAAAGCCCTTAGAACGTTTGACATTTCCGCTCTCTATATACAGGGTGTCCCAAAAAAACACAAACAACGCTCAATATGTTGTGCGGGAAGGCAAACTGATCAGTTTTCAAGAAGGAATCAATATCTGGAAACTCACGGCTTGGGCACTGAAAAGCGTCAAAGTCTGAGAACGAAGTTGTAGCGGTTTGTTCCGACGAATCGTTTTTATGTCTGAATACGGAAGGTATGCAACCTTTCAGCCATCTGAGTACTGCGGTGGATGATGTGAGTCCAATAACACTCGCGCATGCGCTATATTCCTTCGCATAGTCCTTGTGAGCATCCTGCTGTGGACCTTGTGTGGTCTGTCAGTGCAGTAACGTTGTTGAGAGCATTACGACGTGTACAAGGAGAACATAGCTGCGGAAATGACCAATATGGTGCTTGAACATGGCAAAGCGGATTTCAGTCGGAGAGCTGCTGCAAGATTGTATACGGAAAATTTTCCAAACAGTCGTATCCACATCATTCCACGTTCGTGGCCATATAGAGGTGCCTCAGAGAAGCTGGGAAGTTGAACGTATGTATTGTCTGCCAGAGTTGTGTCCATTGTAATAGTAGAGTAGTAGCAACATGCTTGGTACTTGCGAATACTATCTGCTGTCTACTGTTTGTCCTCTGGTAGGTGCCGAAACGTGATGCGGGTCGACCACACTCGGCTCGAACCCTACGGTTGGAGGAGGACATACTGACAATCTTAGAAGAGGACCTAGCAACTACCACTCGTCAAGTGGCACAGGCGCTGCACACGGATAAAAGTGCCGTGTGACTTGTACAGGAACACCAGCTCCTTCTACACCATCCGCAGGAAGTCCAAGCATTACAGGAGGAGGACTGCACACGACGTGTACAGTCTGCGCAATGGTATTTACAACAGTGCATACTCCAGCCACAATTCCCGAGTTCAATGTTGAATGCACGTTTACTAGAGACGGTATATTAAACTTGGCCAACATGCATGTTTGGACGGCCAAAATCCGCTTGCTCAGATGACTCCAACGGCATTAACACGTGGGACGGGATAATTGGTGACCATATCATTGGGCCATATCTACTGTCAAACATCCTAACAGGACTGATCTACCTCACATTTATTGGAGATGCTTTGCCTATATTATTAGATGTGTTGCCAAGAGATGTTCGGATGGACATTCGGCTGCAACAAGAGATCCAGCACATTTTGAAGCCGATTTGTGGAATCACCTCAAGGTCGCATATCCTAGTCGACGGATTAGTAGGCGTGGACGTGTTCCACCAGCACGGTCGCCATATCTGACACCTCGATCATTTTCTGTGGCATAATGTGAAGAATATGGTGGACGGCACACCTGTAACATCAGCGGAGGACCTTACTGCTCGAGTCCAGGGATCGATTAAAATACTTTAAAGACAACCGCACGTATTGTCTCACGGGCGTGAGGGTCAGCACCGCTGATGTGGCCTCTGTACTGACATAGAAGGCACGCAGTTCGAAGGCCTTTTTTACTGTGGAGATCACGATGTACTGCACGTGATGGGTTTATTGACGTCATGTGGAACGGACACCCATCTCAGACTACGAAAACAGAAGTCGTACGTTGCTGGAATTGCAGCCTTCCACTAGTAGGCTTCTAGTTATGAGAACACTGTGTTAGATGTCCGCCGTGTTACAATTAACATCAGTGTTTTAAATAGCGTAACTTACGTGCAGCAATACAACAAAACATATATTGAACACCATTTTTTAAGGTTCATTAAAAGAGCCTTCTAATTTCTGGAAGAAATACAGGTCTTGATAATGGAATGATCTTCAGCCTCCTTTGCGGATATTAAATTTTCTTGTGGCAGTGTCTTTAATTGAGAATGTAAGAGACGCTGTAATATGTAGAAATTAGGAAATTTATTCCTAAAATACTGTGAATAGGAGAGATTAACACACAAAATATTCTCTTCATCACCAATAATCTGGCCTGCGTCAGGTTGAGAATGCGGGATAACCGTGTAAAAAAATGGACATTGTAGACATGAGTGTGAGAGTAAAGAATGATAATACGGGTCATTTGTTTATTTCTTGAAACCAAGCTCTGCTACGTCTGTCTTAAAGTCGTTCGTTTTTCCATTCACATACAAGAACTCCAGATGATAATAAATAACAATAGACACACTGTGCGAACAAAACTTTGCATGCGTTTTGGTTCGGATAAAAGAGTTGAAATATCATTCCGTTTCCCTTTCCTGTAAATAAGAGCGACAATAAAAGCTCTGGAACAGTTATAAACTACCGTAACGTTGTGCTCTTGCATCAACTGCAGCGCTTACAGAAACGATGAATAAAACTTTCATCAGTTTCTATTGCCATATAATCATCTTACGTTCTACATACGTAAAATATGTTTCGCCTAGCCCCATTTGTACTCTGCCGTTATTCATCGCATTTCAACAGCGATCATGATTTTTTGTTAAGTTCCTTGAAAATTTCAAACAGGATATCCTAGTTTTCGTAGAGAATTGGATGTAGGTTTATCAAAACGTTTCAGTATTATCCGTGCCTATTAGAGAAGTCCGCCGACCATGGTGGCCGAGCGGTTCTGGGCGCTGCAGTCTGGAGCCGAGCGACCGCTACGGTCGCAGGTTCGAATCCTGCCTCGGGCATGGATGTGTGTGATGTCCTTAGGTTAGTTAGGTTTAAGTAGTTCTAAGTTCTAGGGGACTGATGACCTCAGATGGTAAGTCCCATAGTGCTCAGAGCCATTTGAACCATTTTCTTATTAGAGAAGTCCAAAATATTGACATCATCGCTCTGAAGTGTAGACAGTTGTATCAGCGGAACTTACAGTTATTTGAAACAAACATAAAAAAAGAGCTGTAGTAATTTTCTGTCTTTTGAAGCTCAGAATTCACATAAATTCAAATACTCAAAAAATAATGGATTGGTGGAGCAATGCTGGCACCGCAGTGACAGTGGAGATAAATTTTTACGAAATGGAAGTCAGGCATGTATTCTGCAGTCGTGTCATATGGGCATTATTGTCCTCTATATTTTCCATCGTTTCAAAAAATAATGTGTATTTTAACTGCGTCCTCCCAACAAATGAAATGCCCGGCAAAAACAGCAGTCTAATTATGAGAAGCAACAGAACCCTCAAGCGAGGCGGTATAAATTATTAATGAACAACAATATTTCATCACAGGGTGAGTAAAGAAAAAATAGGAACAAAGAATGAAAGCGGTGAATATGTTATCTTGTGCCGTGTTCACTGAACCCCATCTCAGTTTCATCTCTCTCTCTGTCTTCATGCTTCTTAATGAAAGTCCCAACTGGTTTTTTTTCATCCTGTACAAGACTACTAACATTTACATCTCTTGACTAAATTCATTATTTAGCAGAATAATGTTTTTATACTCATCGACCCCATACACAAAATACTACCATATCTCTTTCTACAGTTCTAAGACCAATGCTGGAACAGGCCTTAGAACAATACTCGAAATTTTTCAGTGGAATTCCGCACTGTAGCGTTTACAGCAACGAAGCGTAACGAGGGCCTGTTACTTTTAATCGTCTACTTTGGGCGGCAAAACACTCACTCCGTACAAAGAGGGCAACTTGCTCAGGACACTATGAGTGTTTTCTCAGCTTCGTTTCAGTAGCATAAGTTCTCAGCCCGTGGTCCACCACCGAGCTAATCACTCTGCTATGCAATAAGATCCAATAGCCTCTGATATTTTGAAGCATATACAGGGTGAGTCACCTAACGTTACCGCTGAATATATTTCGTAAACCACATCAAATACTGACGAACCGATTCCACAGACCGAACGTGAGGAGAGGGGCTAGTGTAATTGTTTAATACAAACCATACAAAAATGCACAGAAGTATTTTTTTAACACAAACCTACGTTTTTTTTAAATGGAACCACGTTAGTTTTGTTAGCACATCTGAACATATAAACAAATACGTAATCAGTGCCGTTTGTTGCATTGTAAAATGTTAATTACATCCGGAGATATTGTAACCTAAAGTTGACGCTTGAAACCTCCGACGTTTAGTTGCGTGTTGTAACAAACACGGGCCACGGTCGGCGAGCAGCATCTGCAGGGACATGTTTACGATGACGACCGTGTTTACCAGTGTGGCTGTAGTGCACTGTTGTGGTTTGGTCTAGCTGTCGCAGTGTCCTCAGTGTTATTCTGCATTCGTCTCCGCACGCAGACCAACTGTAGTACACCGTGTTACCAGGCGTCTGTGATAGTGTAGTGTTGTAGGAACTGTGACCATGGTCTATTCGAACTCTGAAAAGGCGGAGATGGTACTCATCTATGGCGAGTGTCGACGAAATGCAGCTGAAGCCTGCAGGGTGTATGCAGAACGGTACCCGGACAGAGAGCATCCAACGTGCCGCACATTGCAAAACATCTACCGCCAACTGTATGCAACAGGTATGGTCGTAGCACGCAAACGGGTCCGTAACAGGCCCGTCACAGGAGAAGCGGGTGCAGTTGGTGTGTTAGCTGCTGTTGCCATGAACCCACACATGAGTACACGGGACATTGCGAGAGCCGGTGGACTGAGTCAAAGTAGTGTCATGCGCATACTGCATCGTCACCGCTTTCACCCGTTTCATGTGTCGCTACATCAGCAATTACATGGTGATGACTTTAATCATCGAGTGTAATTCTGTCAATCGGCATTAAAAGAGAATGCGTTGCAGTTCTACCTTTTTACCGATGAAGCGGGTTTCACAAACCACGGGGCAGTGAATCTACGGAACATGCGTTACTGGTCCGTGGACAATCCTCGCTGGCTCAGACAGGTAGAGCGACAGCGACCGTGGACTGTAAATGTATGGTGCGGAATCATTGGCGACCACCTCACTTCATTGCAGGGGCCCAAACAGCTGCAACATACATCGCGTTTCTACAGAATGATCTGCCAATGTTGCTCGAAAATGTCCCGCTGGAAACGCGTCGACGTATGTGGTATCAGCATGATGGTGCACCTGCACATTCCGCAATTAACACTAGGCTGACCCTTGATAGGATGTTCGACGGGCGTTTCATAGGACGTGGATGACGCATAAATTGGCCTGCCCGTTCTCCTGATCTTACACCTCTGGACTTCTTTCTGTGGGGTACTTTAAAGGAGAATGTGTACCGTGATGTGCCTACAACCCCAGAGGATATGAAACTACGTATTGTGGTAGCGTGCGGCGACATTACACCAGATGTACTGCGGCGTGTACGACATACATTGAGCCAGAGATTGCAATTGTGTGCAGCATATGATGGCCACCACATTGAACATCTATTGGACTGACATGTCGGGACACACTCTATTCCACTCCGTAATTGAAAACGGAAACCACGTGTGTACGTGTACCTTACCCCTCATGGTAATGTACATGTGCGTCAGCGAAAAAGACCAATAAAAAGGTGTTAGCATGTGAACGTAATGTGCTGTTCGAGTCTCTTCTGTACCTAAGGTCCATCACCGTTCCCTTTGGATCCCTACGTAATTCGGTGCTCTCCGATACACACGATCGAACAGCGGACGACTGGTACTCAAGCGTCAACTTTAGGTTACAATATCTCCGGATGTAATTAACATTTTACAATGCAACAAACGGCGCTGATTACGTATTTGTTTATATGTTCAGATGTGCTAACAAAACTAAGGGGGTTCCATTTAAAAAAACGTAGGTTTGTTTAAAAAACATACTTCCGTGCATTTTTTATGGTTTGTATTAAGCAATTACACTAGCCCCTCTCCTCACGTTCGATCTGTGGAATCGACTCGTCAGTATTTGATGTGGTTTACGAAATATATCCAGCGGTAATGTTAGGTGACTCTCCCTGTATAAAGCGCACCGCTGTATTTCCAAATTACCAAACCGGTACGGATTCACAGGATACCGTGCATTTCAGCAGCCCATCAAAGGGTCTGTAATGATGGAAGATTTTCTCCTTGACTGGAAAGAGAAGAAGGAATTTTGAGATGCGGAAGGCTAGTAATTTCTATGGACAACTGTCTATATAACTAGAACACTGTGCGCGTTTACGAGGCGTCTTCAGTTGCACATTAGCGAGTTCTACCATCTGATAAATTAGAAATCAAGCCAGAAAAAATTCAATCTCAATTATGTAGAAGAAAATTTCTTCCGTCTTTGAAACTTCCTGGCAGATTAAAACTGTGTGCCGAACTCGGGACCTTTGCCTTTCGCGGGCAAGTGCTCTATCAACTGATTTACCCAAGCACGACTCACGCCCCGTCCTCCCCCCTTTCTCCTACCTTCCAAACTTCACAGAAGCTCTCCTGCGATCTGGCAGAACTAGCACTCCTAGAAGAAAGAATATGATGGAGACATGGTTTAGCCACAGCCTGGGGGATGTTTCTAGAATGAAATTTTCACTCTACAGCGGAGTGTGCGCTGATATGAAACTTCCTGGCAGATTATAACTGTGTACCGGACCGACACTCGAACGCGGGACCTTTGCCTTTCGCGGGCAAGTGCTCTACCAACTGAGCTACCCAAGCACGACTCACGCCCCGTCCTCACAGCTTTAATTCCGCCAGTACCTCGTCTCCTAACTTCCAAACTTCACAGAAGCTCTCCTGCGATCGCAGGACTGGAAACGGAGGAAAAAAGATCCTATGGAATGTGTGCGGAAATGCATCGTTGCCACAGTAGATGGCGCTGACCACGTACCGTGTGTTTCTTGTGTGTTGCAGGCTGTGTGATTGACGCAGCGTACTGTAAGCAGCTGAATGGTGCAGTATTTATGTCGGGAACAAGCCGAGATGGTGTTTGTGTACGGTCAAGCAGATGTAAACGATCTAGAGGGAGCAGGGCTATACCAAAACAAGTACCCTATACATGAGTAAGAACACATAATTTGAGGCAATCACACATGGTGTACCGGTACCATAGGTGTGTATTATGCGTCATAAGCCGTTTCTGATATATACAAATGAAATTCAACGTGCATTGTCGGAGGGCAAAAATTTCGTACATTTTACACATGATACAAGTATAATAATACTGAAAAACTAGCTATCGAAGTAATCGAAAAAGTCTACAGATCGATTAACGAAAATGGATTATGATATCATTAAATTTAGACAAGATTTCAGTACATACAGTTATCCTCTTCTCATAGGATACCACAAGCTGCACAAATTACTACTCAAGCAATGAAATACAACAGAAAAAATGTTTAGTTTCTAACGCTACAGACTAGAAAAACTGGAGCTTAGAATTAATAATGCATGTTTGTCTATTGCTTATATACCTTTCGGTATATAAGAAAGTGGCTCACGACTCTATACCTAGAAACGCTTACCAGCAGCAATGTCATCCGTTACTGAAAGTCGTCATTGTATCATCTCAGTCCAGCTATGTTTTCAGTAGGTATGGCTACTGCTGTAGATTATGTAAAAATGAATAAACTGTTCAGCAAATTTTTATTCATTAAAGAGTTAGGTAAATCTTCCTTGCGGAAAATCAAATTAACAGGGACAGTGGCCTCAGGGTTATTTCTAGAGCATCCTGCAGAGACCTCTTCAAGAACTGGTCATTTTGACAACTGCTTCACAATATATTTAACTTTTCCTTCTTCAAAAAATAGTGGAAAGAGTGAATATAATACTAATAGCAAAGACTTAAAGGGGAGGGGGTAACGTCAGTACAGAAAATAATCAGAGACTTGGGCGCAGATGCATTGATAACAACTTGCTTATGCATGTCAAATATCTTGTAAGTAAATGTGCTTTAATATTGCATTATAGAACATTCAGATGAGCGACTTTTTGCAATCAAACTGAAGGTTATCTTCAGCCGAAACACTTAAAATTTGTTTTAGTTTATTTCATAATGAACATGAGCACTGCAACACAATAATATTTTATAATGTTAAAACCATTTCAACATATTTAACGTAGATAAAATGTACATTTTTGTTTTCTTTCCACATCCCAGAGACCCCTAGTCGTGCAGATACAATAAGACTAATGTAGTATAAAACGTTTAACGTTATCTGTCTGATAGTTGATGGCACCTCATAAATAACCACAAATCAAAGACATTCGTACTGGTGCCAAAATGTACTGGAATTTAAATCTTGTTATGTGTCTCTGTGGATCATATTTGATCGTCCTCCTCAATCTCCTAAGTACACATCTAAAGGTACATAGGTAATATGCGGAAATACAGTGATATACAGTCTGTATTGACACGCAGACGTGATCATACAGTGGAGCATATTCTCGAGGCCGTACCCAGAGAGAAATGTCTGTCAGTTGGATTGACATTCCCGTATTTCGGCAGGGGTGGAATCGACATTTGCTGCAGAGCTGGACAAACATAGCACGGCGCTTGCTGAAAGTTTGAAACCTGCGGCCCTTCTGTTGCTTTGCAAAATGCACCGCTGTTTGCCTTTCGTCTATAGATAGACCATCACCGGCCGTCTGCACGGGTGTAACAAAGCGAGTGCTTCATATTTATCGTCCAAGGACACGACAGACTCCAAAACCAGCTTAGGAGAAGTTTCACGGGACGTTTCTTCGCTTGGACGTTCATTCTCTACAAATTATTCATAAGATAGCATAGAAGATCTCTCAGAATATAACTACGTTAAACGAAGAGTCGGCCAACAAGGAAAGGAGAAAGATTAAGCTTCAACGTACGGTCGACGACGTAGTCATTAGAGGCGGAAGAGAAAGTAATTTATTAGTTGATTGTTCTAGGAAAGCTCGCATTCGGAAGTTTAACGGTAAACCACAACGTAATGCACAAAGCCATCTTACCATGGCTGTACGTTGTCCTTGCAATCGTTCCACCCTTTCTAGGAACCAGACATAATCATCTTAGCTGCAATTACAGAAGGGTAACATCTGCTCAATAACCGCTGCAAAGAATACTCTTACAACTCCCACGCCAATATACCTAATTTTCTTCCACCAGTATTCACACTAACATTTCAATTCCGCGATCCAGATATCTACTAGCAACTCTCTTTGATAATTTGAAGCCATATTGACCATTAATCGACCGTGATTGTTTCAGAAACTTGTAAAGGTTTTCAAATACCGCTACCACTCACAAAGTTTGTTAACAGGTGAATTATTTATTTAGCGACATGTTTCTGGGTGATATGTCACCGTCACACTGTACTGGCATTGCAAACACGTTTACCACATGTTTATACAGGTGTTACAGCTTCTTTACATGACTGCTCTCTCTCTCTCTCTCTGCAGGATGATCACAGCAAAAACATTTAACACGCGTTTATACAAAAGTTAGAACTTCTTTATAAGACTGCACTCTCCACAGGATGATCACACAAGGTATGTAAAGAAAAAATCATGTGGTAAATGTTTTTGTAGTTCCATTACAGCCTGGTGATGAGGTATCACCTCGAAACATGTCGCTAAATAAATCATATAATTGTCGACACATTTTGTGACTGGTAGCGGAATTTGTAAACCTTTTCAAACTCTCTTTGAATTTTTGAAGGCCAGTATTCCCGCAGAAATTTTTCCCAAAACTCTTTCATATCATTATAAGCATTTACGTCATTTGCTCAGCGAACTGCATCCCCTTTTAATGTCTTACTTCGAAGGAAATTTTCTACTTTGTTGGACAAGATACTGGCACCACGTCCATGAATTCCTGTACGAATGATTTTTGATACACATTACCTTGAAGAACGAAATAATTACATTTGTTACTTCAAATGAAGACCGATTCGTCTAAGGTAACAGGCGAATGCTGTACTACACTTTTACACAACTTAAAAATCTCTTGACCTGCCTTGACCATTTTTTCGACCACAGTATGATTATGTACAAACTGCTCTTTTTGAAATGGCTTGGACACCTTTGGCTCAGCATTCAATGTATGATTGTCTGTGATGATAGCTTGTATTTGTCATTTATTTATCAGCAGTCCCCTTATGTACTGCTTGCGTTAGCACTACTTGCTCCGTAAAAGAACGACAGATATCTGTATTGGCTTCCAACTTTTTTGTGATTAGCACCTCTGACTCCATCGTTCTTGTTTCATAAACCTTTTACACACTACTGACTTCCAAATCTACCTTGAAGTCATATTTTTCAACTGCATATCAAGCTGCACCTCCAGTTGTGCTATGTCTAGGGCGAACTAGTTATCAAACTTATTCTGTACTTCCGATTCAGTTTCAGTATTTTGATAATCACATGAGTCTGTGCTTGCTTTATTTCCATTACCAGCTTTGAAGTTGCCTTTTCATCACTCTTAAGAATTTCGGTTCTTAAACACTCGCTATTCTTTTGCAATTAAGATTTTTGATCACTTAATGTGGTGATTAATGACAACAGCAAAATATTTTACCCACTGGACTTGACATCTGCAGACAATTGTTCCACTACTGAATCTATCATTAACCGAATGCCATCAATACCAGTAGGTACTAATCGCTCACATCGAGTACAAGTGGATTTATTTGGACTTGCTCTACTGAAACAATGCTCGGAGGCTCTAACCTCGTTTCATTGCTATGCCGTTCTCGAGTCGAAAAACATATCGGGACTGAAAACTTCAGTACTACTCAGTTATTATTTAATTCTATCTATCTCAATTATACCCTCAGTTTCACGTTGTTCAAAATGGTTCAAATGGCTCTGAGCACTATGGGACTTAACTGCTACGGTCAGCAGTCCCCTAGAACTTAGAACTACTTAAACCTAACTAACCTAAGGACAGCACACAACACCCAGCCATCACGAGGCAGAGAAAATCCCTGACCCCGCCGGGAATCGAACCCGGGAACCCGGGCGTGGGAAGCGAGAACGCTACCGCACGACCACGAGATGCGGGCTTTCACGTTGTGAAGTGACATCTACTGGGCCGTATCACTATTGGCCGTTCTGTTCTGAAGTGTTACAAGCGTGCCCAATAGTTGGAAAATAATTCTATAGCTTATCTTTTGAAGGCTCCTCCAGAGTATCGATCACCGCTGCCCTGGCCGACATCTCTGCTCAGGCGCCGATGCCCACTGTCCGCGCCCGTCAGTCTCCGGCGACATTATGTCTGCCACCAACTACGTCCGGGCCTATAAATGCCATATTTTACGACCAAAAAGCCGATTTTACCTGCTCCCGGAAGAACTCGCTGACCGCTGCAACTCTTCCTTTCTGCCGTAAATGGGACGAGTAAGATGGTTCAAATGGCTCTAAGCACTATGGGACTTAACATCTGAGGTCATCAGTCTCCTAGACTTAGAATTACTTAAACCTAACTAACCTAAGGACATCACAGACATCCATGCCCGATGCAGGATTCGAATCTGAGACCGAAGCAGCTGCGCGGTTCCGGACTGAAGCGCCGAGAACCGCTCGGCCACAACTACCGGCGGACGAGCTGCTACTTCTCAGTGTTGTATTTTACACAACCATGACTAGTATCTGAGAATTCATTACAAACTTATTACTCCCTGCATAATTACACAGCAGCATTCCATACCATTTCTCGGCACCGTGATACACCATTTTGGAACATTTAAATTTCCTCTGTTGATTTAATTTAATTCTATCTAACATTTCTGATATTACTCGACTGGGAGCCGACATTTATACATTGGTTTACACAGTCGAATACAGTTTAAACTCCCACTTACAGTAAGCAGACTAGCAGGGGTGTGTGAGTGAGTTCCAACAAAAAACTACCTTCCGGTACAGTACACTGGTAGACCAGCCTCAGATACTTGACCTGTTATCCTTACCTTTTATGCAGTAGTTCATACGGTACACTCTCATATGTGAAATTTGATTCTTCTTTATTTTAATGTCACAACACTCCAGAAGAAATTGGTACACCATCAAATAAAGAACAAACTAATCTGTTAAAATGGCAATATATTGTTGAAGCTCTGCGCCCTTTAATTTGGATGATGAATACGCTCTACAATAATTTTGCAAAGCCACAAGTGCGGTTATCAGAATTCACGGAGCTTACGCTACCGAAAAGTACTTCCCATTGCGAAGACCCTTCCACATCCAATGAAATAATTACTCGCGTATAAAACAGGGCATGCCACAGCGGCACTATCTGCCACGCAGTTTCCGCTGTCTGCCACTCGGTTTCTGACCTCTGGATCTGCTGGCAGTTCCGCGGTATTCCCCGAGACCGGGAATAGTCTAGAACCCCCATTCGCGACCAGAAGGCCATCAGCAGAGCTCAAACCATCACAAAGGCTAGAGGTGGACACATCCCATTTTAACGTCCATTAACAGGGATCCAGATTAGATAGTGTGCACCAAATTAGACGCGTGCAAGAAGAAAATGGAAATTATATTCTTAGAGCCGATAGTCCATCATCAGCATCAAAAATTGAGCATTTCTAGTATGCACTGGTCTCAAGTATTTTGCTGTGCCCAGCTTTTCTTTGAGCACCCAGTCTTCCTTCCGTCCTCTTTCTTTTTATTTACGCACAGTGCAATACTGAATTCGTGCATTCTTGTCACATGCTGTTTCCATTTGCTCCAGTATTTCACTATTTCTTTATTCATATTAAGTATCTATAATTCTTTCCTGATATCTTTATTATCTTACTGTCTCTCGGTAAGCTCGTCTATGAAATTTCTGCTCAGTCTATCTGTCGTTTAATAAGCGTTCAACATTCCCATCCTTACAAGAACGTTGGCTTCGTCGTTATTTTATATACTACTGTCTGAAAAAAGTGAGGCACCAAGACTCAGAGGTGTGATCACAATGAAATTTATTCCACCCATAAGGGACATGACACTACACACACGATTAGCCTTACGGACTTGTACATGCACTGTGAGTGTGAAAATTCAGTACGGTGCAGCGCCATCAAAGAGTGCCTGAATATGCTGCTGGGGAATACTCCGCGACGCAATTTGTAGGTGCGTCCACATGGCATCAACTGTGGATGCTGGAAGATCTGAACGAACAAGTTGCCGACCGACCGATCATGGCCCAGACATGTCCGATGGGTGACCTGTAAGGCGAAAGCGCAGCCATGGAAGTAGTGCTACCCGTTGTTCTTCGGAAACGGCTTGCTCATTCCTGCCTCATGCGGCTAGGCGTTGTCCTGGTGAACTGTGACATGTGGAAGGGCCTGCTGAAGGGGCAGTGCGTCAGGCTGTGAAACCTCTCCGATGCAGCGCTAGCTGCTCAGATTGCCGTCAAGACGAAGCAGGCGACATCGCGTCTTGCAGGCAATGACGACCCAAACCATCGCGCTTGTCTGCAATGCCGCTCAACAATACAGTCTGTCCGAGTGTATTCGCCGCGGAGGTATCGAACGCGTATGAGGCCATCACAGTAAAATAAGGTAAAACGGGACTCGTCCGGAAACATTAAATTTTGCCACTCAGTGGTGTCGGCGTTCACGTGCCCGTTGGAGTCTGTGGCGTTGGTGGGTTCTGGTCAATGAAAGTCGACGCAATGGTACACGTGCCACTAGTACATCCAGCAAAATACGGCGTCGAACCATCGACGCAGACATGTCCACACCCTTTGCAGCTCCCCAACGTAGAGTCAACACTGTGTATGAAGCTCTTCTGTCCGATATGGCCAAGCGGACAAGAATGGCTGTCATCACGCGCTGTGATCACATTGCGTCGTCCAGTACCCTGTCTGCGTTGTGTACAGCACTCTTCTCTCCACTGGTACCACATACGCTTCCTGTTGAAGCAGCGTGCCCTGGACGAACCGCAGTGTCACAGATCGACAACCCGCCCCCCGAAGACCAATCCTTCTGCGCCGTTCGAACGCACTCACAGGCCGATATTCCACCATGTGATGTCGGCGAAGCATAGTGCCACTGGGTTACACGTTTCCACTTCCTATGACGGCTACGCACAGACTGAGCGTTGCGTAGCACTCACCTCCCAGATGACACGAAGTAGGGTGCTGTTGGGCCTACGTGCACTCCACCTAGCTGCCACTTAAATCACTTATTGTGTGTCCGCTACTCTACATGCCGTCTTATCGTGGCGTGTTGCAGACCATAGCTTCTGAGTGATTGACTTTTTATAAACAGTAGTGCAGTTTCAGCAAAGACAACGTTGCTAATGTTTTAGAGCTATTGGTGGGCAATGGACGCTCACCTAGCCAATTTTACCTCAGTACGACAAAAAGGAACTGTTGTATAACACACAGTGAAAATGCATTACTGCTGTATTCCGAGCATTCGGTAACCCTTGCTACTGAATGAGATGCTGTTACAATATTCTCGTCAGGAATTGCAGCATCGATTTTCTTGAGACTCTTAGCCAATTTTCATAGAAATCCGATTTTGACTTCTCCTCGATCGCTAAGTAACGCAGAATTCCAATATTTCGACTCCTTTACCTCTGTACTTTCTTCTCAGAATAAAAAGTAATTGAAGAAGAAAAAGAAGAAAAGAAAGAAAGGTGAAACCAATCATTTCGTGGAAACGCGCACGAAAGGAAGCACTGTGGTAAACTTTACTTAATATTGAGCTTATATTTATTCCAAATAAGTGGCCAGAAGAAACGAAATAGTGTTTATGTTCTGTCGTTTCGAGTGGTTAGGAAACAATATCTCGAGGAAACTCTTGATTAAGGGACAAAAGTTTTCGGTGCCCAAAGTAAAGTAATTAGAATTAATTGCGCGATTCTTGTATGAGCGCTAATCATAAAGATGTAATTGTCGCCTCGAAAAAATGAAGTTACGTAATTAATTATTTGTTTGTCTGCAGGTTCGTGTCTGTAGCTCTACTACGCGCTGGAATTCTCTCACCACAGTACCGGGACATATTGCCATAGCTACCAGTCCATCCCACTTCATCAATGGGCTGGACCGCTTTGTTCGGGCTCCTATAGCGGCATGCTATGGTACAGGGGAGCGAGTATGCCTACATGTACCAGGACTGCAGATTTGTATTCTTATCGGGGTTCAGATCACGTAAGGAAATGATCGGGACGGTTCCTCTGAAAACAACACGACCAATCTTCTTCAGCATCATCTCCCAAACCGAGCTTGTACTCCGTCTCTAATGAGCTCATCGTCGACGGAACGATGAACCGTGATTTGTTTCTGTTTTAGCCGCTATACTACAGAGAGTGTTATAGAGATACTCAGCTAACTACAGTGGCAGATGCTGCAAGAGAGGTGTTGTTCATGACGGGGAGGTCTACTATTGAAATAGAGAGAACGCTTTCCAGGAGAGTCCTCCCCTAGACATCTCGCGAAGTGACCGGGACGAGAAAATTCGAGAAATTAGAAATAACATAGAGGATTACAGACAATCATTCTTCCCACAAGAGTGGAAGAGGAAAGGAGCGACCAGTTATTGATACCAGAACTATCATCCACCACACACCGTTTCTCCCTTGCGGAGAATGACGTAGACGTAGAAGCAGATGTAGACATACAGTCCTAGAAATTTGTATAGAAAGAAAACTTAATTATGTTATCCCCTAATGAAT